>NC_141877.1:472759209-477759209 GCF_056163025.1 Triticum urartu
ATGATATAAGGAAATATAAATAACAACTTTATTATTGCCTCTAGGGCATATGTCCTTCATATGGCCCATTAACTCCCCGGGGGGTTCCGGTAACCTCCTGGTACTCCGGAAAAATGCCCGAACCACTTGGAACCTTTCCGGTGTCCAAACATAGCCTTCCAATATATCAATCTTTATGTCTCAACCATTTTGAGACTCCTCGTCATGTCCGTGATCACATCCGGGACTCCGAACAACTTTTGGTACTTCAAAACACATAAACTCATAATACCGATTGTCATCGAACGTTAAACGTGCGGACCCTACGGGTTCGAGAACTATGTAGACATGACCAAGACTCACTTCCAGTCAATAACCAATAGTGGAACCTAGATGCTCATATTGGTTCCTACATATTCTACGAAGATCTTCAACAGTCAAACCGCATAACAACATACGTTGTTCCCTTTGTCATCAGTATGTTACTTGCCCGAGATTCGATCGTCGGTATCATCATACGTAGTCAAATCTCGTTACCGGCAAGTTCCTTTACTTGTTACGTAATACTTCATCCCGCAACTAACTCATTAGTCACAATGCTTGCAAGGCTTATAGTGATGAGTATTACCAAGAGGGCCCAGAGATACCTCTCCGAAACACAGAGTGACAAATCCTAATCTCGATCTATGCCAATGCAACAAACACCTTCGGAGAGACCTGTAGAGCATCTTTATAATCACCCAGTTACGTTGTGATGTTTGATAGCACACTAAGAGGGAGTTGCATAATCTCATAGTCATAGGAAAATGTATAAGTCATGAAGAAAGCAATAGCAATAAACTAAACGATCATTGTGCTAAGCTAACGGATGGGTCTGTCCATCACATCATTCTCTAATGATGTGATCCCGTTCATCAAATGACAACACATGTATATGGCTAGGAAACTTAACCATCTTTGATTGACAAGCTAGTCAAGTAGAGGCATACTAGGGACACTCTGTTTGTCTATGTATTCACACATGTACTAAGTTTCCGGTTAATACAATTCTAGCATGAATAATAAAAAATTATCATGATATAAGGAAATATAAATAACAACTTTATTATTGCCTCTAGGGCATATTTCCTTCATGTCAACCACCACTGCATTTAGAATTCCCGGATGGCGATCCGATATGACACAAATTTCCCTTTCAGCCGGTAATACCCTTGTTCTCAATTGACGCAAGAACCACTCCTAGTTATCATTGTTCTCCACCTTAACCAAAGCGAAAGCCAAAGGCAACACCCGGTTATTGGCATCACTTGCTATAGCAACCAATAAAGTTCCCTTGTATTGTTTGGTCAAGAACGTGCCATCAATGGCGATGACAGGCCGACAATGCTCAAAAGCCCTCACGCATTGCTCAAAGGCCCAAAATGCACGGCCAAATACTCGGACGGTCCTCCCGTTGTGAATCAATGTTTGGTGCCCATGAGGCTCGACCACATGAACCATGCCTGGGTTTGTGGCGGCCATAGCTAGCAACAGCCTAGGGAGTTGGTTGTATGCTTCCTACCAATTGCCATACAACATCTTGAATGCGGCTTGCTTCGCCTTCCATGCCTTGCCGTACTTCACCTTGTAATGAAAGATGGCTTTCACAAGGTCAATGACACTCTTGATTCTCATTGTTGGAAGTGCGGATATTTGGTTGGAAAACCTGTAAGCTATGAACTCGGACGTGAGTTGTTTGTGTTGTTGGTACACAAGCTCACCATCCGCATTCTTGTGTCGGCACATGTGACTTGGTACACAACTCACTATGCGCCAAGTGGGACCTCCTTTCCATGTCCTTGCACGCACAATCCATGGACATCTTGGCACTTCACACTTAACCGTGTAACGCACATTGACGTCCGAGTTGGCCACTCTATGTGCACGATAATGCGTAACTGAGTAGTTGTCGAGCCACATCTTCAGTTCCAAGAAGTATTCAAACTCACAACCGGGGTATATCCCATTCTTGCCATCTTCCAAATCACGGTGAAAACTTGGCCTAGCTCCAAGAGATATACATTTGCCACCATCTACAACGGCTTCATTCGCGAGACTAAGATCCTTGAACAATGGTGTCTTGTGATACCGCCCGAATACTGATGGGGGGATAGACCCGGGTAGCCTCATCCGCACCTTAGCAGATTTCAAGACATCGGGGCTAGCCTAGCCCCTTGGTCTGACCGGCCGCAAGGCCGGCCTCCATGGCCGGCTGGAGCCAACCGGCCGCCCCCTAGAAGGCGGGCACCTCAGAAGGCGGCAAGGTTATGGGCCGACTCCCGGCAGGCGGCCCATCGCTACCTCAAAGTCTGCACCCACCTACTACGACAAGACCGGGCATGGCAACAGTGCCACCTGCCACCCCCGAATCCTGGAAGGAACGTGGCTATAGTGCAGACGTACCAGGCGGACACCCTTTGCCTGGCACGGCACTATAGCCACGCGGCCTATGACGACACCTACGTCAGGCCAGGCCATGCCCCTTCAACGGGCGGACGGTACGTTCCGCAAGCGGTGGGCCCCACCAACCTGCGTGTACCAGAAGACGACAAGGCCTGAGCAGGCGGCCTCAAGGGAAGGCCAGCTCCTAGCAGGCGGCCGCCCCTCCCCTTGGAGTCTGTGCACAATTAACCATAGGTGACAGGGTGTGTCTACAGTGATCGCTTGCCAAGCGGCAGCATTGTAGCCACGCGCCCCCCGACCAAGCCATCGTCATTAGGGGAAAGGCTACAGTGCAGCCTGGTCCCCCTGGCCCACAGGCAGCAGGCCCTACCTGTCGGCCAAGATCACGGCAGCCGGTGGGACCCACCAGGCAGCGGGCCCCAGCAGCCGGCGGAGAAGCCGGAGCCCAGAGACACTGACGGCCGGGTCCCAGGACCAGCCGGATTACCATTGTACCCCTGGGGGTAGGCCTATATAAACCCCCCAGCGTCACCCATGCAAAGGGTTCAGCCCCTCTAGATCACACACACACCCATAGCTAGGGAGGAGTAGTGCAAGCAGCCTTCTTCCTCCTCTAGCCCGAACAGCTCACGGAGCATCCTTGTACTTACTATTGATCATAGTGATGCGGAGACCCCGCAGAGCAGGATTAGGGGTGTTATCTCCACGGAGAGCCCCGAACCTGGGTAAGACTCGACGTCGTTTGCGGTCTTGCCTACTCCCGCTTCTAGAGCCCGACAATGCTCTATTGACCCCCTACATGATTAGCCACCTGTTGGCATATGTTGAGGAAATACCACGACATTTGGCGCCCACCATGGGGCAAGGCGCACCGTTGTCTAGAGACACGTTCTGTACAGGAATCCATTTCCTTCCCTGTGAGCGCAGCCAGCTCGGCTCGCCCGTTGGCGTCTACGCCGACGATCTGCGCGGCGTGGAGGCCGCCTGCGCCGCGAGCTCCCTTGCTGATCTCCTCGGCGGCGTCCACCTCGCCGACAAGCCTTCTCCTGACGTGGGTTTGGCCAGCTTCAAGAGCTGCCTCGTCGACCTCCTCGACAAGCTCCACATAGTCGACGAGCCCACCTCCGACCTGGAGTCCGTTGACTCCACCGATATGCCCGTCGAGATGGTCAACGACTCCGACGCGGCAGACGCCTACCCCGACCACGTAGAGATCATTGATGACCCGCTCCCTCCCGCGGACAGCTTCACCAGCACCAGCACCGTCACGGGGTGCTGGTCATCGGCCAGGACGGAGCCTCGGCCGGTGCGGGCCAGGACCCGATCCGTTCGACCCTGTAGGCCGTCACCACCCTAGTCGAGGACGGCGCGGACAGCGCAACCCTGGAGGCATACCGCCTTTTGCGCCTCGACAGCGCCAAGCAGCTGGCCGCTGCGAAGCGCCTCACCGAGGCCTACCAGCGCAAGCTCGACCGCGCCATAGGCGGCACTCTGGCTGCTGGAGAGCCCAGCCGGCTGGGCGCAGTCCAGCATCGCGGCTCAACCATCGCTAGCATCTTCAGGGCCGACCACCCTATCTACGCCACGCCTGCCGAGAACCTACGTGCCGCCCAGGCGGCAGCAGAAGAATTGGACAACCTAGAGGCGACGAGAAGCGCAACATGATGGAGCGCCTTCAGCCGCTCCTCGACGCGGCCGCCATCCAGCAGGAAGCCGCCGCGCGGCTGAACCTGGCATGACGGACGAGACCCGCCTCCATCGCCAAGAGCACGGTGCGACCTCTCGGTCCCTGACAGGCGGCCAAGGCGACCCGGAGCCGGCTGCAAGCCGCAGTCGGCGCACACACATCTCGATTGAGCGCGACGCCGATGGCCGCCCAAGAGCAATGGAACAGTGCAATGACTGCCCGCTTCCCCCACGTAGGGAGAGGTGTACTTTACCGCCGCCTGTTGGGCACCCGACTCTCGGAGACCGACTAGGTCACCGCGAGGGAATTGGACAAAACGATGCCCACCATCGGATCGACCGACTTGTTCGGTCCTTGGCGGAAGAAGAAGAAGAAGATACGGCCAGCCCGCCTTGTTTTGGCCCCCGCATCTGAAACGAGCCCTTCCCCAAAGGATTCTCCCTACTGCGAGACACTCCCAAGTACAACGGCTCCATGAAGCCGGAAGATTGGCTGGCCGACTACTCCACCGCTGTCAATATAGTAAATGGCAACAAGCGTGTTGCCATGAAGTACGTTCTGCTCATGCTCCAGGGCATGGCCCGGACATGGCTGAACAGCCTCAAACCGCACAACGTCAACAGTTGGCTAGACTTCTCCGACGTATTCGTCCGCAACTTCACCAGCAGCTACAAGCGGCCACCCAAGCCTCGCCAACTCTCCTTGTGCGTCCAAGGCCCGACTGAGTCCACTCGTGACTATCTGACACACTGGGGCGAGCTGTGCAACTCCTGCGAAGGGGTGCACAAGGTGCAGGCCATAGAGTACTTCACGGCCGGGTGCCGACAGGGAACCTTGCTCAAGCACAAGCTTCTCTGTGACGAGCCAGCCACTCTAGACGAACTGCTGGTCATAGCGGACAAGTACGCCACGGCTGACTCCTCCATGAAGTCGGAACTCCGGGTGGACGCGACCGGGAAGGTGCTCCCTCCGGCTTCCCAAACGCCAGCTGGTGACGCCAACTGGCGCCAGCAGAACGACAACAAGCACAAGGCCCAGCAGCCGGCAGGTAGCAGCAGTCGAAGAGCAACAGCTGACTGGTCAGCCCAGCACCAAGCGGCAGAAAACTGGCAAGGGAGCATGGCTGCCCACCCTCTCCTTTAAGCAAGCCCTTGACACCCCGTGCAAGTTCCATAGTGGTGCAAACCATCCAACCACACCACTCGGAAGTGCAACTGGCTAGCTCGGATCGCTAAGGGCGAGGCCCTCTCGCCTCCCCCACTAGCCGGCCCTCCAGCTCCAGCCGTTCAGCAGCCGGCAGCCTGACCAGTCGGCACCATTCAAGATGAGTTCCCTGAAGAGCATGCCGCTTACATCGTCTTCACAAGCCAAGCCAGCGACAAGCACAACAGGCGGCAGCAGCACAGAGAGGTCAATGCTGTCGGTACAGAAGGTCCCACCCGCATGCACTGGTCTGAGAAGCCTATCACTTGGAGCCAAGTTGACCACCCGGCTGTGATGCCCAACCCGGGCTCATATGCCCTGGTGCTCGAAGAAACCTTTGCAATGGAGAGGCGAAACTGCTGTTTCGGCCGAGTGCGCTGATAGATGGCGGCAGCAGCATGGATCGACTGG
This sequence comes from Triticum urartu, assembly GCF_056163025.1. Classification (NCBI taxonomy): domain Eukaryota; kingdom Viridiplantae; phylum Streptophyta; class Magnoliopsida; order Poales; family Poaceae; genus Triticum; species Triticum urartu. The sequence goes on from NC_141877.1 coordinate 472,764,932, forward strand.
GCATCAAGGCCAAGCAACTTCAGCCAAGCCGGACTGTTTTTCACGGCATAGTTCCGGCATGTCCTGCTGCCCAATTGACAAGATAAAGATTGACGTCCTCTTTGGAGATAGAGATCATTTCTGCCGCGTGCCAATCTGGTTTGAGGTGGTTGATACTCCTCCGACGTATCTACTTTTCCAAACACTTTTGCCCTTGTTTTGGACTCTAACTGGCATGATTTGAATGGAACTAACCCGGACTGACGCTGTTTTCAGCAGAATTGCCATGGTGTTATTTTTGTGCAGAAATAAAAGTTCTCGTAATGACCTGAAAATCAACGAAGATTATTTTTGGAATATATAAAAAATACTGGAAGAAAGATCCACATCAGGGGGCCCACACCCTGTCCACGAGGGTGGGGGCGCGCCCTACCCCCTGGGCGCGCCCTCCTTCCTCGTGGGCCCCCTGACGCTCCACTGACCTCAACCTTGACTCCATATATTCACTTTCGGGGAGAAAAAAATCAAAGACAAGCATTCATCGTGTTTTATGATACGGAGCCGGCACCAAGCCCTAAACTCTCTCTGGAGGGCTGATCCGGAGTCCGTTCGGGGCTCCGGAGAGGGGAATCCGTCACCATCGTCATCATCAACCTTCCTCCATCACCAATTTCATAATGCTCACCACCGTGTGTGAGTAATTCCATCGTAGGCTTGCTGGACGATGATGGGTTGGATGAGATTTATCATGTAATCGAGTTATTTTTGTTAGGGTTTGATCCCTAGTATCCACTATGTTCTAAGATTGATGTTGCTATGACTTTGCTATGCTTAATGCTTGTCACTAGGGTCCGAGTGCCATGATTTCAGATCTGAACCTATTATGTTTTCATCAATATATGAGAGTTCTTGATCCTATCTTGCAAGTCTATAGTCATCTATTATGTGTTATGATTCGTTAACCCCGAAGTGACAATAATCGGGACCACTACCGGTGATGACCGTGGTTTGAGGAGTTCATGTATTCACTATGTGTTAATGCTTTGGTCCGGTACTCTATTAAAAGGAGGCCTTAATATCCCTTAGTTTCCAATAGGACCCCGCTGCCACGGGAGGGTAGGACAAAAGATTGCATGCAAGTTCTTTTCCATAAGCATGTATGACTATATTCAGAATACATGCCTACATTACATTGATGAACTGGAGCTAGTTCTGTGTCACCCTATGTTATGACTATTACATGATCGATCACATCCAGCATAATTCTCCATCACCGATCCAATGCCTACGAGCTTTTCCATATATTGTTTTTCGCTTATTTACTTTTCCACTTCTACTGTTACAATCACTACAAAACCCAAAAAATACTACTTTTGCTACCGTTACCACTACTATCATATTACTTTGCTACTAAATACCTTGCTGTAGATATTAAGTTTCCAGGTGTGGTTGAATTGACAACTCAACTGCTAATATTTGAGAATATTCTTTGGCTCCCCTTGTGTCGAATCAATAAATTTGGGTTGAATACTATACCCTCGAAAACTGTTGCGACCCCCTATACTTGTGGGTTATCAAGAACATTTTTTGGCGCCGTTGCCGGGCTGCATAGCTCTATTCTTTAAGTCACTTGGTATTTATATCTGCTGATCATTATGAAGAACTTGAAAGATCAAAGAACCAAGATTTTTCCCTCGACTACGAGGGGAGGTAAGGAACTGCCATCTAGCTCTGCACTTGATTCACCTTCTATTTTGAGTAAGCTTGCGACACCTAAACCTGCTTCTGCTATTCATTCTGATATGTCACATGTTATTGATGATGCCACTTCTGCTATGCATGATACTTATGATGAAACTACTTCTATGCTTGATAATATTGTGCCACTAGGTGAATTTCTTGATGAACAACTTGCTAGGGCTAGAGAGAACGAAATTATTGAAACTGATAATATTCGTGAAAGTGATGATGAAGATTCTCCCCCTAGATATGAATTGCCTGTTGTTCCTGAGGGTTATGTTATGGATGAAGAAACTGCTAGAGACATTCTTGCCTGCAATGATAGATCTGATCTTAAGAAATTATTAGCTAAGCTTAAAGAAAAATCTCTGAATGCTAGAATGAAATATGATCCTGCTTATGCTACTTCACCTATCTTTATTACTGTTAAGGATTATGATTTCTCTGTCGATCCTAAGTTAATTACTTTGGTTGAATCTGATCCTTTTTATAGCCATGAATCTGAAATTGTTGTGGCACATCTTACTAAATTAAATGATATAGCTACCCTATTCACTAATGATGAGAAAACTCGCTACTATTATATCCTTAAATTATTTCCGTTCTCATTAAAGGGTGATGCTAAGATATGGTTTAATTCTCTTGATCCTGGTTGTGTGCGTAGTCCCCAGGATAAGATTTACTACTTCTCTGCTAAATATTTCCCCGCTCATAAGAAACAAACTGCTTTAAGGGAAATATATAATTTTTTGCAAATTGAAGAAGAGAGTCTCCCACAATCTTGGGGAGGCTTCTCCAATTACTTAATGCTTTTCCTGATCATCCTCTCAAGAAAAATGAAATACTTGATATCTTTTACAATGGACTAACCGATGCTTCCAGAGATTTCCTAGATAGTTGTGTTGGTTGTGTTTTCAGGGAAAGAACAGTTGATCAAGATGAAAATTCTATTGAATAATATATTGACCAATGAAAATAATTGGACACTTCCTGAACCAACTCCTAAGCCAACTCCGAAGAAAAGGGGTATTCTATTTATCAGTCATGAAAATATGCAAGAGGCAAAGAAATCTATGAAAGAAAAAGGTATAAAAGCGGAAGATGTTAAGAATTTACCTCCTATTGAAGAAATACATGGTCTTAATTCATCACCTATTGAAGAAACACACTGTCTTGATAACCCGACACAGGTAGTAAAGGTAAATTCTCTCTATATATTTGATGAAGGTCATATTCCTCGTAATAAGTCTGCTAGCCAATGCTTAGATGAGTTCGATAATTTTATTGTTAAACAAGAAAACTTCAATGCTTATGTTGGTAGACAATTGAAACATAATGCTTATAAGATTGAACACTTGAGTGATTATATGGCCAGTGTTAAAGGTGAACTTAAACTTATTAGTAAACATGCTTCTATGGTTACCACTCAAGTAGAACAAGTACTTAAAGCTCATAATGATTTTCTTAATGAATTAAACAATAAGAAAAATGATAATGATGTTAGAGTTATGACTAGAGGAGGCAAAATGACTCAGGAGCCTTTGTCTCCTGAGGGCCATCCTAAGAGAATTGACCAAGATTCTCAAAGAAATAACGTTGATGCACCTAGTCCTTCTAAAAGGAAGAAAAATAAAAATGATAGGACTTTGCATGCTTCTAGTGAACTTGTTGTTGACACACCTAAGAATCCCAATGATATTTCTATTTCTGATGCTGAAACACAATTTGGTAATGAACATGAACCTAGTGATAATGTTAATAATGATGTTCATGTTGATTCTCAACCTAGTAATGATAATGATGTAGAGATTGAACCTGTTATTGATCTTGATAACCCACAATCAAAGAATCAACGTTATGACAAGAGAGACTTTGTTGCTAGGAACCACGGTAAAGAAAGAGAACCATGGGTTCAGAAACCCATGCCTTTTCCTCCTAATCCATCCAAGAAAAAGGATGAGGAGGATTTTGAGTGTTTTGCTGAAATGATTAGACCTATCTTTTTGCGTATGTGTTTGACTGATATGCTTAAAATGAATCCTTATGCTAAGTATATGAAAGATATTGTTACAAATAAGAGAAAGATACCGGAAGCTTAAATTTTCACCATGCTTGCTAATTACACTTTTAAGGGTGGAATACCAAAGAAACTTGGAGATCCAGGAGTACCAACTATACCATGCTCCATTAAAAGAAACTATGTTAAAACTGCTTTATGTGATCTTGGAGCCGGTGTTAGTGTTATGCCTCTCTCTCTTTATATCGTAGACTTGATTTGAATAAGTTGACACCTACTGAAATATGTTTGCAAATGGCTGACAAATCAACTGCTATACCTGTCGGTATTTGTGAGGATGTGCCTGTTATGGTTGCAAACGTTACTATCTTAACGGACTTTGTTATTCTTGATATTCCCGAGGACGATAGTATGTCTATCATTCTTGGAAGACCCTTTTTGAATACTGCAGGGGCTGTTATTGATTGCACCAAAGGCAATGTCACTTTTCATGTTAATGGCAATGAGCATACGGTACACTTTCCGAGGAAACAACCTCAAGTCCACAGCATCAATTCTATTGGAAAAATCTCAATAATCACTATTGGAGGTTTTGAATTTCCTCTTTCTACTGTCAAGAAGAAATATGATATTCTTATTGTTGGGGATGTGCATATCCCTGTTGAGGTAACCTAGTGTTATTCGAAAATTCTCCGGTTTCATGTTATTCGAAATGAGTTTGTTAACAAGACCTGGTCAACCTTGTTAGTGGATTCCTTTTGATGAGCATGAGATGGATGAATTTAGAAAACACATCTCTCTGTACCCTCCTTTTACATTCTGTTATTTATATTAAATAAAGAAAAATAGTATTTTCTGTCTGTTTTCTGAATTATCCATGAAAAAATACCCTGAAAATAAAAGTTCTCCAAATGCCCTGAAATTTAAATATGATTTTTTCTGGAATATTTGAGAATATCTGGCACTGAGAACACATCAGGGGGAGCAAGCACCTGGCCACGAGGGTCCAGGGTGCGCCCACCCCCCTGGGCGCGCCCCCTGCCTCATGGGCCCATGGTGGCTCCCCTCCACTTATTCCAGCCACCACACACTCCTTCCTCCCAAAAAAATCACCAACCAGCTCAAGCACGAGTTCTAGCTCATCTTGCTGCCATTTTTGATCTCCTAACTCAAAGCTCCATTCACAAAACTACTTTGGGGGATTGTTCTTTGGTATGTGACTCTTCCAATGGTCCAATTACTTTTGTTCTAGTGATTTATTCATTGCAAATTTTTGCTGCTTAGGTGACCATGTTCTTGAGCTTGCATGTCAAATTTATATGGTCAAAAGTAGTTTTAATGCATGATATTGCCTCTAGGCACTTGTAGGAGTAGTTGCTATCAATATTGTTGAGTTTGGTTCACTTTTATTTTGAGTTACTAAAAATTTCAGAAATTTTTAGAAAAAGATGAAGAGATTTTTGAGGGGCTCATCGAGCCGAAGCTCGAAGGATAAGCAAAGTGAGGAGGATAAGAGACCCAAATATAATCTCCCTCGCACCGCGGAAGTTCGGCCGTGTGAATGGCCTTGTGATGATTTCTTGAGAGCAGCCGGGATTTATGATGATTTTTATGAGTTGGCTGAGAATGCAGGCCTCTCCGCTTTCCTCCACGACCAACGCGAACAGTATATCTTACTCACCAATATCTTTGTGCAAAACTTCCATTTCCATGCTAGGAGCTCACCCCCTTCGGTGGAATTTTATTTATATGATGAGCATAAGGAGATGTCACTTCATGATTTTTGTCGGGTTTGTTTGATCCCTTTTGAGGGTAGTGTAGAGGAAGCACATCGTGACGATGTGGAAGGGTTTACTGATACAATTGCTGTAGGGGAAACGAGGAAGGTTCCGATGCAAGAATTACTAGCATACATTTTCCTGTTTTACATTACTTTGCAATATTTGCTAGTAGATGCTTGATTGGTCGCGGAAACTGTGGCAACCTTAGTGCCCCTGATATTGTTATTTTGTCCCATGCCTTGTCCCGTGTAAATAGTTTTATTTCTTTTCTTGTTCTTTGGGGGTCGAGAGGCGAAGACCATAATGAAAATTGAGTGACTCTCTTATGCATTATTGTTGATCTAACAAAGAGCCCATATTACCTTGTCTTCTCTCTTGAATTGAATGCTTGCAGATTCCAGCTTAGACCAATGCACGTGCACTATTATTATTATTATCCACACTATTCGGTCATGCAAGTGAAAGGCAATAATGATGATTATATGATGAACTTATTGAGATAAGAAAAGCTGGTATGAACTCGACCTCTCTTGTTTTTGTAAATATGATTACTTCATCATTCCTGATTCAGCCTATTATGAATAAACATGTTTGCAATGACAATTAGAGATTGTAGTTGCTTATGCCATGCTTAATTAGCTAGGAGCTTATAATGGTTTACCTTGCGTGCCAACATGCTATTAAAATGGTTGTGATGTGGTATGATAGGGTGGTATCCTCCTTTGAACGATTCGAGTGGCTTGACTTGGCACATGTTCACGCATGTAGTTGAAACAAAATCAACATAGCCTCCATGATATTTATGTTCATGGTGCATTATATCCTACTCATGCTTGCATTCGGTGCTGATTAATTTTAATGCATGTTCATGACTGTTTTCGCTCTCTAGCTGGTCGCTTCCCAGTCTTTTGCTAGCCTTCACTTGTACTAAGCGGGAATACTGCTTGTGCATCCAATTCCATAAACCCCAAAGTTGTTCCATATGAGTCCACCATACCTACCTATATACGGTATCTACCTGCCATTCCAAGTAAATTTGTATGTGCCAAACTCTAAACCTTCAAATAAACATTCTGTTTTGTATACTCAAATAGCTCATGTATCAACTAGGGTTGTCGGTATCTTCCATGCTAGGCGGGTTATTCTCAAGAGGAGTGGACTCCGCTCCTCACTCACGAGAAAATGGCTGGTCACTAGGATGCCCAGTCCCATGCTTTATGCAAATCAAATCAAAATAACCTAAAAAAAACTCCCCCGGGACTCTTGTTAGTTGAAGGCACTCGTTGTTTCGAGCAAGCCATGGATTGATGCTTGTTGGTGGAGGGGGAGTATAAACTTTACCATTCCGTTTGGGAACCGCCTATAATGTGTGTAGCATGGAAGATATCGAGATCTCTCAGTTGTTATGTTGACAATGAAAGTATACCGCTCAAAATATTATTCATATCTATTTCAAAACCAATCTCTGGCACCTCTACAAATCCCTGCTTCCCTCTGCGAAGGGCCTATCTATTTACGTTTATGTTGAGTCATCATCCTCTTATTAAAAAGCACCAGTTGGAGAGCACCGCTGTCATTTGCATCCATTACTGTTAGTTTACATTGAGTATGACTTGACTAGATCTCTTTTACCATGAATTACAATGTCTAGTCAGTCCTTGTCAGGACCCCGATTCCAAGTCACACCGATCTAGCCTGTAACACCTCATATCACTTTGCAGCCTCACGCACGGTATTCCCACGTGTGTCGCCTTACCATGGCCCGGGACTGTTTGCGCCTTTGGGCTCACGTATATGATAGTGTCGCTAGCATCCATATGATAGAGAACCCGGGCCGACATGGCTAGTCATGAACCCAAAGCGGCACTAACCTATGGGGACAGGCATACATGAATCACATCGAGCATGTCGGTCAGCAGTGTGTGAATACGGGCTGTAGCACTGGGCTAACAGGACTCCGGGAACCCGGGCTGTAGCAGGCTAGGCAGGACTCCGGATGTCACCGCGTGACATTTCCCCAAAGGGACAGACACAGGAACCAAGTGAAACACATGCCGGCCAATCAAGTGTCCTGAGCAGTAGTGCTGGGCTAGCAGGACTCCGGTGAACCGGGCTGTAGCGGACTACTATGGCTCATGGAAGCACTAGACTACATTTCCCCATAAGAGAGGCTGCCAAGGATAAACAACTAGATTGTCGGATTGTCACGCCCTCGATGCGGCTATATCTCCCACGTGTCGAAGCATGACTTAGAGGCATAACCGCATTGAAAGCAATGTCGCAAGTGAGGTAATCTTCACACAACCCATGTAATACATAAGGGAAAGAGATACATAGTTGGCTTACAATCGCCACTTCACACAATTGCATGAATAAAGCATTACATCATCCAAATACAATCAGGGCCCGACTACGGAGCCAAAATAAAAGAAGACTACCCCAAATGCTACACAGATCCCCGATCGACCCCAACTGGGCTCCACTACTGATCAACTAGAACGAAACAACACAAAGGACAAGATCTTCAAAGAGCTCCTCCTTGAGCTCGGTTGCGTCACCTGGAATGGCATCATCGGCACTTGCAAGCTGGTTTTGGAAATATCTGTGAGTCACGGGGACTTAGCAATCTCACACCCTCGCGATCAAGACTATTTAAGCTTATGGGTAAGGTAAAAAGTATGAGGAGGAGCTGCAGCAAGCGGCTAGCATATATGGTGGCTAACATATGCAAATGAGAGCGAGAAGAGAAGGAAAAGCACGATCGAGAAACTATGATCAAGAAGTGATCCTAGAACAACCTACGTCAAGCATAACTCCAACACCGTGTTCACTTCCCGGACCCCGCCAAGAAGAGACCATCATGGTAACACACACGGTTGATGTATTTTAATTAAGGTCAACTTCGGGTTTTCTACAACCGGACATTAACAAATTCCCATTTGCCCATAACCGCGGGCACGGCTTTCGAAAGTTCAAATCCCTGCAGGGGTGTCCCAACTTAGCCCATGACAAGCTCTCACGGTCAAAGAAGGATATTCCTTCTAGCGGGAAGACCCGATCAGACTCGGAATCCCGGTTACAAGACATTTCGACAGGTAAAACAAGACCAGCAAAGCCGCCCAATACACCAACAAATCCCGATAGGAGCTGCACATATCTCGTTCTCAGGGCGCACCGGATAGGTTAAGCTACGAGTAAAACCAACCCTCGAGTTGCCCCGAGGTGGCCCCGCAGGCTGCCCGTTTCGGACCAACACTCAGAGGAGCACTGGCCCAGGGGGTTTAAAATAAAGATGACCCTCAGGCTCGCGAAAACCCAAGGGAAGGTTATAGGTTGTTAGTGCAAATGGTAAAACCAAGGTTGGGCCTTGCTGGAGGAGTTTTATTCAAGGCGAACTGTCAAGGGGTTTCCATTATCACCCAACCGCGTAAGGAACGCAAAATTCGGGAACATAACACCGATATGACGAAAACTAGGGCGGCAAGAGTGGAACAAAACACCAGGCATAAGGCCGAGCCTTCCACCCTTTACCAAGTATATAGATGCATTAATTAAATAAGATATATTGTGATATCCCAACAAGTAAACATGTTCCAAACAAGGAACAACATCTCCATGTTCCAACAAGTAACAAACTTCAATCTTCACCTGCAACTAACAACGCTATAAGAGGGGCTGAGCAAAGCAGTAACATAGCCAAACAACGTTTTGCTAGGACAAGGTGGGTTAGAGGCTTGGCTCAACAATATGGGAGGCATGATAAGCAAGTGGTAGGTATCGCAGCATAGGCATAGCAAAAGAGCGAGCAACTAGCAAGCAAAGATAGAAGTGATTTCGAGGGTATGGTCATCTTGCCTGAAATCCCGCAAGGAAGAAGAACGAGTCCATGAGGAAGACAAACGGGCGTAGTTGAATGGGTCCTCACAATCATGACATTACCAGAACCAACCCGAAGAAGCAACACCGGAAAGAAGCACACAACATAGTGAACAACCACCACATAAGCATGGCATGATGCACAAACAATTATGATGTATGTCCGGTTTAATGAAGCATGGCATGGAAAAGTGCACAAACAATCCTACAAATTAAATGGAGCTCAGTATGCAACGAGTTGCATATTGACGAAACACCACATGACTTATTTAGTTCTCTCTCGTTTATGTACCCAACAAGATTAAATGTTGTTAGTATCGCAAGAGGGTGAAGCAAATGAAAACTACCTATCTAGTCAAGTTTAAATGAGGCCGAAAACAACGAACAAGAATTCTGGAAAATCCTCATATGCATATATTAGGTTTGGTACTGTTCTGCCCTAAACATAATTTTAGAGTTGTTAAACATGCAAAGTAAAGCCATCATGATAATCTAGGCAAAATTCTACCCCATTTACATATAAAGGTTATTAAGTTCGGAGCTACGGTTAAATAGTTATGAATTAAAGCATTTAAGCATGACATAGGAGCAAATTTAAACAAACAACATTTTAAACATTTTGAACATGGATGAAAATGACATATTATGAAACTACACAAAATTCTAGGCATTTTACATATATAAGTTGTTTTAATCCGATGCACGGTTGTGGAGATATTAAATGCATGAAGTTTAGGGGCTTTTCTGTAAAACTATAATCTCTGGAAAAAATGATTAAATTCGTCCACGAAAAAAAACACGTCCATGGGCTGAAACTACCTAGCCCAACAAACACGGGATAGGGGTTGGGCGCTGCTCACATGGCCAAGGCCCGTTCGATGGAAAAGAGGCCTGGCAAGGGGCTCCTGGGCCTTGGATGGATCTGGCCCATGGCGGGGCCTACGAGCGGAGCGAGCAGCTCCTGCTCGTTGTCCTCGTGCCTCCGCACGAGCAGGGAGGAGGACGCAAAAGTGTAGGCGGACGACGGTGGCTCGCCGACGGGGAGGCGCGAAGGAGGACCTGGAACGGGCGAAGATGGCCGGGATCCGCCAGATCTGGTGATGTGGGGGTCGCTGGAGCTTCCAGGGCAGCGACGGGACAATCCTGTGGGAGAGAGAGAGAGAGGAAGCTCATGAGGGTGAGGGAGCAGAGAGGAATCGAGGGCGGAACGGCGGCGCTGATGACCTGGGGCGGCAGCAGATGGCAGGGAAGAAGGACGAGGAGAGCGCGGGTTGCCTGATCCGAGGTGGTCCCCGGCAGCGATTCCGGCGAGCCGGCGGGAAGGACTGGATGGCGTGGTCGGGGTTGAGGGGCTCCTCCCCTCGATCCAATCGAGAGCGAGGGAGCAGAGAGTGCGGGCCAGCGACCGTACAGGCCTGGGCGGTGCTGGTTGGCTCGGTGGGTGGATCGGGAAGGCAGGGGCTTCGGCTTTGCACTAGTTGGGCGGGCACGGAAATGGAGACGGTGGTTGGATTGGGTGGAGATGGATCCCGAGGTGGGAGATGCTGGCGGCGGGGATTGGACAGGGAGGATCCCTAGAAAATAGGGTTTTGTCCAGATTTAGACTAGGGATTATATATAAGGAAAGAGGGAGAGTTTAGGGGCTAATCCGTCCCTGTAATTAAAATCAAGCGGTCGAGAAAAATACACTAGGAAGTCCAAAAAAAGAAAACAGTGATATTTTGTAGATGTTTGGGGATGATCCGGACCCAACGGTGACGACTCCCTGGGTCGGGTTCGGGACAACTTCTGCTCGCGCACGAGGGGTTCGATGCACTGAGCAGAGAGGGGTAGGATGGGTCTAGGTGGACTGTGGAGAGCGGGTTGGTCTGATAGAAGAGGGCAGAGAAGCAGCCCGGCACGGTTTTCGGACACCGAAAGTGTCCGATGTTTTGACCGACTATAATGCCGCTATAGTTATCCGTTGGGGCGTCAAACAGACTCCAAATGCGATGAAACTCGACAGGCAGTCTATCTACACTATAATAAGACCACACGTCAACTCTCATCCCATTCCGAGAAAATTTTCCGGCCACTTATAAAATACTATTTCGGACATGCCACGGGCGCGTGCAAGTGTGTCTGGGCTCAGAATGGACAACGGAGAGAATGAGGAGGCCGGGACGGATGCAAGTTTTGAAAACATGATGATGCAATGCACATGATGACATGATAAGATGCAACACGCAAGCAAATGACAAGGCAACGACAGCGAACAACTGGAGGACACCTGGCACATCGGTCTCGGGGCGTCACACGGATCCCACACATACCAAGCATTTCAATCATACACACAATATGCTCGATATGTGTAAATACAACATGGCATCACAACAAAACTCTACAACTCAAAGTACTTTATTTAAAGGCTCCGGAGAGCCATACATAAAATGTTCATGCAGGTAGGGGTCACATGACCCGACACTCAAGTCATACAAGCATACAAGCACATGCGGAAGCAAACTAGTCTGAGTACAGACATTAGAAAGAAAGAAGGCTTGACGAAGCCTATCTATCTACATAGGGCCCTCCATGGCCAGAATCACCACCTGGGTGGCAAGTCATTCATCAACATCGAGATCTACGTAAAACCCGTCGGAGGGGGCGGTGTTTTTGTCTAAAAACAGTAATTAAAGCAACATGAGTACAAAGGTACTCAGCAAGTCTTACAACAGATCCTACTATACATGCTCATTCTCAAGAAGGTGGTGGAGTTATTGCAGCAAGCCATCTTTGACTCTTGGCTAAGCTATCCTACGAGACACCACTTGTAAAGTAGTTTTCGCACACGAGACCACTAAACACCAACACAATACTCCACCGTGGATCCTCCCTCGTCATCCTACGAGAGAGCCATCCTCGGTACTCACACTTATCTTGAGTCTTTTAGTAGTAACCATTAACTTGTCTATGAACTGTATAGGCAACCAAGTAGTCCTTTACCGCAGACGCGGCTATTCGAATAGATGATGTTAACCCTGCAGGGGTGTACTTCTTAATACAAGCTCTCACCACTTATCGTTGTTTACAAGACATGTACTCGGCAACCTTCAAGCGGAAGCCCAACGAGGGTGTCGGCCACGGCCTACCTAAACACTCAAGTCTCTAGTCCAGGTTTATCGCCTATCCAGGTTCCATCTGCAGGGAGTCCGGCCGAGGTTTCCACATACGGCCCCGAACGATGTGTACAGGGTCCCGAGACGCCAAATGGGCGCCCGGCATACCCGGCCACGGTGTATCTACTGCATCATAGCCCACCCCTAGGGCCAGTGCTACGCACGGCCGCCAACACATAACCTATAAAAACCAGAAACTAATTGCAACTCCTGGACAGAGAACTAGGGTGGTTAAGAAGCCGAGAGGGTCCATTGGTTTTGGGCCCAATGTATGGTAGTAACTAATTCTTGAATCACACGTATAGATCTCAGTTCTTAAGGACGTCCTCAATGAAACAACCCACCATGTACTCCTACATGGCCTCTCATCGATACCTTTACCAAATCATGTTCCACACATCCCTCACATTACCGACGTAATCATTTCACTCTAGCCCATCACCCAGATGAACCATACCTGACACAACTCTAAGCATAGCAGGCATAGCAAGGTAGGAAACACATACATGGCTCAAACAACTCCTACACATGCTAGTGGGTTTCATTTAGTTACTGTGGCAATGACAGGTCATGCAGAGGATAAGGGTTCAACTACCGCAACACACAGCAGTTTGAAATGTTGTTGTCTTAATGCAGTAAATGAGAGCAGGAGCGAGATCATGGGATTGTATCGACATGATCAATGGCGTTGCTTGCCTGATGGAGTAGTAGTAGGGTACTGCCCTTCAGTTGGATACTCGAGAATATCCTCGGAGGCAGAACCTACCACAAAAGACATCATAGAACACAATCATCACATGGCAATATGCAACAATATGATGCATGCTATGACATGGCAATATGAGGTGTCCTGGCTAATGCATTGTGAAACAAGATGGTTTGGGTTCATTTGAATCAAAGGTTCAAATGGAAGCTTATGTTATTAAGTCATATAAGTGCATTTACTTGTTTCACCTAAACAGCAAGGTTAAAGTGTTTTTTCATGCATGAAACCATTACAGATGGAAAGATTGAATTTTTCTGATCAAATTTCATATATAAATCTTTGCATTTGGAGCTACAGATTAAAAGTTATGAATTTTTGAAGTTTGTAGCATTTTCTGGAATTTCCTGTATAAGAATAATTCCAGTAATTGAATTAATGCGTCAGCATTGCGTCAGGGTGACGTCAGCGGTCAATGGAGCCAGTCCAGGTCAAACCTGCCCAGTGGGACCCATGTGTCAGTAGCTATTTACACTAACTAAATTTAGTTAATGCTAATCTAGGTTAATTAGCAGAACGGCCCCACTTGTCATAGGCTCAGGAGGGAGTCAACCTGGGCCCACACGGGGTCAACCAGGGTCAAACTCGTCGGCGTTTATCCATTGGCGAGGCCAGATGCGGCGGAGCGGTGCGGGTTTCGTGCTCCGGCGACCAAATGGACGGTGGAGGGCATCTACGCGTAGCTGGGAGCAAGCCGCGTCGTTTGGTGGCAGTGGTGGAGCTCGGGGTGGCCGGAAACATCGCCGACGATGAGCTGTGCGGCTGCCGGAGCTCGGGTGAGGTCGAACTCGAGGCTACGGGGCACGGCAAGGCGCGTGGAGTGGTGCTACGGGTTCCTGCGAGTGCGGTGAGTGTGTTAGACGCGGTGGTGTGGCCGGTGGGTGGCCGGAGTCACGTCGGCGACGAGCTCGGCGGCGGCGGGTGCGGGTGAGCTTGGTGCGGTGCATACGGTGCACGAGAGAGGTAACAGAGGGGGGGAGGATGGAGCAGGGCTCACGGCGATCGCAACAGGCGTTGAAGCGGGCTCGGGGAAGGCCGGAGCTAAGCAGGGTGGCGATGGCGATCTCGGCGGCCAGAGTTGGGGAAGATGGGGTCAGCAGCGACTCCAGAGCGGGCGAGCGCTTGGGGCTCGGCCTGCTCGACATGGACGACGACGGCGGAGCGAACGACACGGCAGCGCGGCACAGGGATGACGGCGGACGCGGGTTTCACGGTGGCGCGGGCGCGGCAGCGTCGGCCAATGTGCGGGAGAGCGAGGGAGAGGAGCTGGGGAGGAAGGGGTGTGTCTGCGAGCTCGGGGGAGGAATTGGTGATCCACCCAGGCCAGCAGAACGGCGAGTGGAGGGAGTAGGGCGGCAGGCAGCTGCGTGGCACGCGCTGGTGCCGGCGTCGAGCACCTGCCTGCCTGCCTGGCCGAGTCAAGCAGCTCGCTGGAGCGGTTGCTGGGTTGGGCCTGCTAGGTGAGCGCCACGTAAGTCCTCTGCTCTCTCCTTTTTGTTTTTCTTTTTTATTTGTTCCTGTTCTGTGTTTTGAAATAGTAAAAACACTATTCCATTTAGGAAAAACCTGAAAATATTCAGAGGCACATTTGAAAATATTCTCAACAGCCTAAAAATACCTTCAAGATTATTTGGGCATTTTAAAATATTATAGGATTTAAATTGCCCAAATGCAAATACTTATGGCTTGGTGCAAAAATCCAGAATGGCCTCCAAAAATATGAAACCATTTTTGGGTGAGGGTTTAGCCAGGACCAAAGATGGTGAACATTTATGAAGGGCATTTTGGGTTCATTGAAAATAATTTTTAGTAAACCCTAGTTGTTTCCAGGGGGTGTTGGGGGTTCTGCCATCCCCATTTCAGTTTTCTGGAAAAGTAGACATGATGCAACACTCTAATGTATGAACTAGCTAGGGTGTGACAACTCACCCCCACTCAAAATAATCTCGTCCTGAGATTTAGGATCCGTTGGAAAGAAGGTGGGGTACTCGAGTCGAAGACGATCCTCCCTTTCCCAAGTGGCTTCCTTTTCAGAGTGGTGTGACCATTGAACCTTGAGAAACTTGATGTTATGGCGTCGAGTGGTACGCTCGGCTTGATCAAGGATACGAACGGGATATTCCCGATATGTGAGATTATCTTGGAGATCAAGCGTTTCGTGGTCCACTCCATGGATAGGATCCGCGAAGCAACGCCTGAGTTGAGAAACATGGAAGACATCGTGAACTCTGGAAAGATGCGGAGGTAGTTCCAATTGGTAGGCAACTTCTCCTCGTTTGTCAAGAATGCGAAAGGGTCCAATGTAACGAGGAGCCAATTTGCCTTTGATACCGAAACGATGGGTTCCCTTTAAAGGAGTAACCCGAAGGTAAGCCTTCTCGCCGACTTCATAAGTCATGAGCTTATGTTTGCGGTCATATTGGCTCTTTTGACAAGATTGGGTTGTTTTCAATTTCTCACGAATAACACGAACCTGCTCTTCTGCTTCCTGAATCATATCCGGGCCAACGAGTTGTCTTTCCCCAATTTCTGGCCAGTTAAGAGGCGTTCGACATTTTCGTCCATAGAGAACTTTGAAAGGAGCTTTGCCCAAGCTAGCTTGATAACTATTGTTATAAGCGAACTCCATGAATGGAAGGCATTTCTCCCATTCCATACCGAAAGGGATGATAGAAGCTCGGAGCATATCCTCCAGAATTTGATTGACTCACTCTACTTGACCACTTGATTGGGGGTGGAAGGCGGTGCTAAAAGAGAGACGAGTACCCATAGAATTTTGGAAACTTTCCCAAAATCGAGAGGTGAAGAGACTCCCATGGTCTGAGTTAATTTCCAATGGAACACCATGAAGAGACACTATTCGGGAGATGTATAAGTCAGCTAGCTGGCTAGCGGTGATACTCTCACGAACAGGTAGGAAGTGGGCTACTTTGGAAAGGCGATCGACAACGACAAAGATAGCATTATTCCCTTTCTTGGTCCTGGGAAACCCGGTAATGAAATCCATACTGATTTTATCCCATTTCCATTCGGGAATAGCCAAAGGTTGGAGGGTGCCAGCAGGACGTTGATGCTCGGCTTTAACATGACGACAGACGTTGCAACTAGCAGTGTATTGAGCAATTTATCTCTTCATCCTAGTCCACCAAAACCTCTGGCGTAGGTCTTGATACATTTTAGTACTACCGGGATGAATGGTGAGAGGGAATTCATGAGCTTCCTTAAGAATCAGCCGCCTCAGGTTTCGTGCCTTGGGAACCACTAAGCGGTTTCCAAAGAATAGGACACCTTGATCATCAACGGAGAAACAATTCGCGATTCCTTTCTTAATGTTTCTCTTAATACGGGAGATTCCCGGATCTACCTTCTGTGCTTTGATGATCTGATCCGTAAGGGTAGGTTTCGCCACCAGGGTGGATAGCAATCCTTGAGGAACAATGTGAAGGTTAAGCTTCCGAAATTCCTCATGGAGAAGTGGTTGACCTTGTTGTAACATCAGATTGTTACAATAGGATTTACGACTTAGTGCATCAGCCATGACATTGGCTTTTCCCGGGGTGTAAGTTATTCCTAAGTCATAAATCGAGATCAACTCGACCCAACATCTTTGCCTAAGATTCAAATCCGGTTGGGTGAAGATATATTTCAAACTTTGGTGATCGGTGAAGATCTCGCAACGATTACCGAGAAGGTAATGTCGCCAAGTTTTAAGTGCATGGACTACAGCTGCAAGCTCTAGATCATGTGTGGGCTAGTTTTCCTCATGTGGGTGTAATTGTCGTGAAGCATAGGCAATTACCTAACGATCTTGCATGAGTATGCAAACTAATCCTTGTCGCGAGGTGTCGTAGTAGATAATAAAGTCCTTGGAGAAATCTGGTGGTACCAGTACGGGAGCAGATGTCAGGCATCTTTTCAGTTCCTGAAAGCTGAACTCGCATTGTGGGGTCCACTCGAACTTTTTATCTTTCTTGAGGAGTTCAGTTAGAGGTTTAGCAACCTTGGAGAAATTCTCGACGAAGCAGCGACAATAGCTCGCTAAGCCAAGGAAGCTCTGAACTTGCTTGACCGTTTCAGGTAAAGTCCAATCAAGGACGGCTTGAACTCGCTCGGGATTGATAGCAATACCCTTACCAGAGATTACATGGCCTAGATAGGTCACTTCTGGCAACCAAAATTCACACTTGGAGAATTTGGCATAAAGGCGATGCTCTCGAAGTTTCATCAATACCAGCCTTAGATGTTCGGCATGTTCTTCCTTGTTCTTGGAGTAGATGAGTATGTCGTCAAGGTATACCACGACAAATTTATCCAAATACTCCATGAAGACTGAGTTCATTAACCGAGAGAAGATGGATGGGGCATTTGTTAAACCAAAAGACATGACGGTGTACTCGTATTGGCCATAACGAGTAACAAAGGCCGTTTTGGGAATGTCCCCGTTTTTTATTTTGATTTTATGGTAGCCCAACCTCAAATCCATTTTGGAAAAGACTGAGGATCCAGCGAGCTGGTCATACAGATCGTTGATCCTGGGGAGCGGATACTTGTTCTTGATAGTGACCAAGTTGACAGGTCGGTAATCTACAACCATCCGATCTGTTCCATCCTTCTTCTTGACAAAGGGGACGGGGCAAGCCCAAGGAGAAGAACTAGGACGGATGAAACCCTTTTTCAAGGACTCATCGAGTTGATTCTTAAGCTCGGCAAGTTCTAAGGGTGCCATCTTATAGGGTCTTCTAGAAATTGGGACGGTTCCTGGATCAAGGTCTATCACGAACTCGACATCCCTGTCAGGTGGAACACCTGGCAGTTCTTATGGAAAGACATCCGGGAAGTCTCGGACTACCGGAATATCTTCAAGGTCTGGAAGGGGGTTGGCATTTAGGGAGTAAAGCTGGCGCTTGGCCACTCGAGTTAAGACATTGACTGTCTTGCTCGATGGGTGAGTAAGTTGAACAGTTCTAGTAGAGCAATCAATCTTAGCATAATGGGCTGACATCCAGTCCATACCCAAGATGATGTTTATGTCCGAGGACTTGAGAGCTATTAAACATGCAAGGAAGACAAGTCTATCGACAAGCATTTCATTCCCATGGCTTACTCTAGAAGTTTGTCATCTAGAGCCAGGGGTTTGAATTTCCATGGAAGTGGGCATGTCACAGAATGTCGTGTTATGCAATCGAGCATAGCTCTCAGATATGAATGAATGAGATGCTCCAGTATCGAAAAGAACAGATGTCGGATGGCAATTAACAAGGAGTGTACCAAGGACGACGTTAGGATCATCGCGAGTCTCCTCAGCTGAGACATAGTTGACATGGCCACGCGCAGTGGTGGCTGGCTTGGCGTAGAATGTCTTTCCCGCTGGCTTACCACGGCCAACGCACTTTCCAGACTGGTTGGGGTTGTTGTTCTGGGGACACTCTCGACTGTAGTGACCCGGCTCTCCACACTTGAAACATGTCACAACATTGGGGCGTGGAGCAGCATTAGCAGCGGGGCCACCATAGGGCTTAGGCGGTGCAAACTGCTGGTTGGGGCGAGGCGCCTCAATGGATGGCCTCGGGGTGAACCTGGATGGCAGCACTGTGTTTGGAATCCACACCCGGCGCTTCTGAGATCCAGAGCCGGATGAAGAACCAAAATCACGCGAGTGCTTGCGTGAAGCGTCATAGTCAGTCTGACCTGTCTCAGCACTGATGGCCTTATTGGCCAGCTTCTGGAAGGAGGTGCACTCGTGCAGATGAAGATCACGGCGAAGCTCGGGGCTAAGTCCCTTGCGGAACCTTGCCTGCTTCTTAGCGTCGGTGGATACCTCTTCAGGAGCATAACGTGCTAAATTTCCAAACTCACGGCTGTATGCATCCATAGTCAGTCTGCCTTGGGTGAAATTGCAAAACTCTTCCCTCTTACGATCCATGAGACCTTCCGGGATGTGATGCTCACGAAAAGCCTCACTGAATTCAGCCTAAGTAGTGATTTGGCCGACCGGGCGCATAGCCTCAAAGTTTTCCCACCAAAGGCTAGCAGGGCCTTCGAGGTGATAGGCAGTGTAGTTAACCTTATCAGCTTCAGCTACGTTGGCAGAATGTATCTTATGGGTGATGCTGCGAAGCCAATCATCCGCATCGAGGGGCTCGACGGAATGATTAAACTTGGGTGGTTACAACTTGATAAAGTCATTGATTGACACCAAGTTATTCCTCTGATGACGTGCAGTGTTCTGCTCAATCCGCTCCAGCAAGCGGTTAGTCTCACGCTTGTTTCTTTCTGCCTCCAGCATAACTTCGGCCAGAGAAGGCGGGTGAGGCAGATTCCCATCCCTAGCTGCACTGGCTTCTCCCTGCTCCGGGGCAGCAGGGTTGCTGCGGGTGTTGACCATCCTAGGAAAACAAGACAATGGTTTAGACAAGGATGGCACAATCTTGGTAAGGAAGTGCGGAATGTAATGGATAACATGGAATGCTGAGATGTTCATTGCACGACATGGTAATATAGAAATTGCCATATATATACCATCGGTCATACACAACGCACATAGTTTAGTACAAGCCCAGGCTAGAGTACAACTACGGTGAAAGACGTTACATCTCATCAGAGGCATTCCAAGCTCCTATACATTATTTTCTACACCTCCGGAGCATGATACACCCCAAGTCGTATCCCACGGGTCACGCGGGACTATGGAGAATACAACTATTACAGTACTAGTGAAACTACTACTAGCTCAGACAGCTCCGTAGTAATCCTCATAAAAGTCACCACCAAAACCTAGAAGCGGAACATGATCATCTGGGAACAGATGGTCATGTGGAGCTTGCGGGCCATAGGGACTCGGATGTGGCCTTGGTCCAACAAACGGTGGCAGCCAGGGACCACGAGGAGGGGTGATGCCTCCTACATCACGCCAGTCCATACAATCTGGCAACCCAGACCGCACGGGGTACAGGTCCCTCATGTCCATGTATCCGTCCTGCACGGCAGGTGCAAACCGTGTCAAAGTGGCCCAGTGGTCAAAATGAGAGTTGAAGAGCTCCATTCGCAAGGCACGATTTTCGTGGTCCTTGTCCTCGAGCATCTTGGCAGTGGTGCGGAGTAGTGAATCCTCATGTGTAGAGTCATAGTACAAAGCTTGATAGTACCCCTGCGCCCCAGGGGTGAGGCTGGCATGTAGCGGAAATCGGTGTTCTGCAGCAAGGCAGTTCTGGCTCGAATGATAGTCATCATTAAGTAAGTTGCGTCCTGCACGGACATCTCGATAGTGACCCCAACTCCATAAGAGAAGTGGAGGGGTTCAGTGGCTCCAGGATAAGAGGGGTATATCCTGACGATACAAAGGTATTGGCTCTGATTGAAGTCTTGGATCTGATCCTCGACGGTATACTCCGGATACCATCGATAGCCTGTCTCGACCATCACTCGGACCAACATGGCCGTGTGACCGGGTACATCGAGGCACCGAGTCAAACGAACCACTTGGTTCTGGGAACGGGTGGCCATCTGAAAGCACAGAATAATGCAAAGGCATTAGTATTTTCTAGGAGGAATCGGACAGCATAACGGTTGTAAATGCTCAGAAAAAGATTTGAGACATTCACAACAGTTTGCAAAACCACTCAACAACATCATATCAAGGTTCTGGTTCAACTAACAACATACTAAAAGTAGTAGAAACTGAACTAAGGCTTGAACCCACAATCCTATAAGTTGCTACGGATTAGTAACACGTGAACCTGATAGAGAGAAGAGAGCCTAGTCCTTAACCCACGTAGAATGAGAAGAGAACAACTCAGATTAGAGGGCATAAGGTAAAGGAGTAAAAGAGCCTTACGTTCCCTCCCACAATCAATTCCCCTACATATAACTAAAGCATTTCTAGACTCGACATCGACCAGTTTGGATCGACGAACCTACAGGCAGTCCGACTCTGATGCCAACACTGTCAGGACCCCGGTTCTAAGTCACACCGATCTAGCCTGTAACACCTCATATCACTTTGCGTCCTCACGCACGGTATTCCCACGGGTGTCGCCTTACCATGGCCCGGGACCGTTTGCGCCTTTTGGCTCATGTATATGATAGTGTCGCTAGCATCCATATGACAGAGAACCCGGACCGACATGGCTAGTCGTGAACCCAAAGCGGCACTAACCTATGGGAACAGGCATACATGAATCACATCGAGCATGTCGGTCAGCAGCGTGTGAATCCGGGTTGTAGCACTGGGCTAACAGGACTCCGGGAACCCGGGCTGTAGCAGGCTAGGCAGGACTCCAGATGTCACCACGTGACATTTCCCTGAAGGGACAGACACAGGAACGAAGTGAAACACATGCCGGCCAGTCAAGTGTCCTGAGCAGTAGTGCTGGGCTAGCAGGACTCTGGTGAACCGGGCTGTAGCAGACTACTATGGCTCATGGAAGCACTAGACTACATTTCCCCATAAGAGAGGCTGCCAAGGATAAACAACTAGATTGTCGGATCCCACACATACCAAGCATTTCAATCATACACACAATATGCTCGATATGTGTAAATACAACATGGCATGACAACAAAACTCTACAACTCAAAGTACTTTATTTAAAGGCTCCGGAAATCCATACATAACATGTTCATACGGGTAGGGGTCACATGACCCGACACTCAAGTCATACGAGCATACAAGCACACAGTGGCGGAGACAGGGGGGACCAGCAGGGGCCCTGCCCCCCCCCCCCTAATACAACTGATTTAAGCCTAATATACATCTGAACAAGTGATTATTTGCTATGAAAATGGTGTATTATGGTGGGCTGGCCCTCCCTGACGAGGCTCAGCAACACTCGGCCCTCCTCATCCTTTTTTCCTGGCTCCGCCACTGCAAGCACATGCGGAAGCAAACTAGTCTGAGTACAGACACTAGAAAGAAAGAAGGCTTGACGAAGCCTATCTATCTACATAGGGCCCTCCATGGCCAGAATCACCACCTGGGTGGCAAGTCACTCATCGACGTCGAGGTCTATGTAAAACCCGTCGGAGGGGGAGGTGTTGTCGTCTGAAAACAGTAATTAAAGCAACATGAGTACAAAGGTACTCAGCAAGTCTTACAACAGATCCTACTATACATGCTCATTCTCAAGAAGGTGGTGGAGTTATTGCAACAAGCCAGCTTTGACTCTTGGCTAAGCTATCCTACGAGACACCACTTGTAAAGTAGTTTTCGCACACGAGTCCACTAAACACCAACACAATACTCCACTGTGGATCCTCCCTCGTCATCCTACGAGAGAGCCATCCTCGGTACTCACACTTGTCTTGAGTCTTTTAGTAGTAACCACTAACTTGTCTATGAACTGTATAGGCAACCAAGTAGTCCTTTACCGCGGACGCGGCTATTCGAATAGATGATGTTAACCCTGCAGGGGTGTACTTCTTCATACACGCTCTCACCACTTATCGTCGTTTACACGACATGTACTCGGCAACCTTCAAGCGAAAGCCCAACGAGGGTGTCGGCCACGGCCTACCTAAACACTCAAGTATCTAGTCCAGGTTTATCGCCTATCAGGTTCCATCCACAGGGAGTCCGGCCGAGGTTTCCACATACGGCCCCGAACGATGTGTACAGGGTCTCGAGACGCCAAACAGGCACCCGGCATACCCGGCCACGGTGTATCTACCGCATCATAGCCCACCCCTAGGGTCAGCGCTACGCACGACCACCAACACATAACCTATAAACACCAGAAACTAATTGCAACTCCTGGACAGAGAACTAGGGTGGTTAAGAAGCTGAGAGGGTCCATTGGTTTCGGGCCCAATGTATGGTAGTAACTGATTCTTGAATCACACATACAGATCTCAGTTCTTAAGGACGGCCTCAATGAAACTACCCACCATGTACTCCTACATGGCCTCTCATCTATACCTTTACCAAATCATGTTCAACACATCCCTCACATTACCGACGTAATCATTTCACTCTAGCCCATCATCCAGATGAACCAGACCTGACACAACTCTAAGCATAGCATGCATAGCAAGGTAGGAAACACATACATGGCTCAAACAACTCCTACACATGCTAGTGGGTTTCATCTAGTTACTGTGGCAATGACAGGTCATGCAGAGGATAAGGGTTCAACTACCGCAGCACACAGCAGTTTGAAACATTGTTGTCTTCATGTAGTAAATGAGAGCAGGAGCGAGAACATGGGATTGTATCGACATGATCAATGGGGCTGCTTGCCTGATGGAGTAGTAGTAGAGTACTGCCCTTCAGTTGGATACTCGAGAATATCCTCGGAGGCAGAACCTACCACGAAAGACATCACAGAACACAATCAGCACATGGCAATATGCAACAATATGATGCATGCTATGACATGGCAATATGAGGTGTCCTGGCTAATGCATTGTGAAACAAGATGGTTTGGGTTCATTTGAATCAAAGGTTCAAATGGAAGCTTATGTTATTAAGTCATATAAGTGCATTTGCTTGTTTCACCTAAATAGCAAGGTTAAAGTGTTTTGTCATGCATGAAACCATTACATACGGAAAGATTGAATTTTTCTGATCAAATTTCATATATAAATCTTTGCATTTGGAGCTACAGATTAAAAGTTATGAATTTTTGAAGTTTGTAGCATTTTCTGGAATTTCCTGTATAAGAATAATTCTAGTAATTGAATTAATGCGTCAGCATTGCGTCAGGGTGACCTCAGCGGTCAATGGAGCTGGTCCAGGTCAAACCTGACCAGTGGGACCCGCGTGTCACTAGCTATTTAAACTAATAAATTTAGTTAATGCTCATCTAGGTTAATTAGCAGAACAGCCCCACTTGTCATAGGCCCAGGAGGGAGTCAACCTGGGCGCACACGGGGTCAACCAGGGTCAAACTCGTCGGCGTTTAGCCGCCGGCGAGGCCAGACGCGGCGGAGCGGTGCGGGTTTCATGCTCCGGCGACCAAATGGACGGCGGAGGGCATCTACATGTAGCTGGGAGCAAGCCGCGTCGTTTGGTGGCAGTGGTGGAGCTCGGGGTGGCCGGAAACATCGCCAGCGATGAGCTCTGTGGCTGCCGGAGCTCGGGTGAGGTCAAACTCGAGGCTAGGGGGCACGGCGAGGCGCGTGGAGTGGTGCTACGGGTTCCTGCGAGTGCGGTGAGTGTGTTAGACGCAGTGGTGTGGTCGGTGGGTGGCCGGAGTCACGTCGGCGACGAGCTCGGCGGCGGCGGGTGCGGGTGAGCTTGGTGTGGTGCATACGGTGCACGAGAGAGGTAACGGAGAGGGGGAGGACGGAGCAGGGCTCACGGCGATCGCAGCAGGCGTCGAAGCGGGCTCGGGGAAGGCCGGAGCTGAGCGGGGCGGCGATGGCGATCTCGGCGGCCGGAGTTGGGGAAGACGGGGTCAGCGGTGACTCCAGAGCGGGCGAGCGCTTGGGGCTCGGCCAGCTCGATGTGGACAACGACGGCGGAGTGAACGGACACGGCAGCGCGGCACGGGGACAATGGCGAACGCGGGTTTCACGGTGGCGCGGGCGCGGCAGCATCAGGCATGGTGCGGGAGAGCGAGGGAGAGGAGCTAGGGAGGAAGGGGTGTGTTTGCGAGCTCGGGGGAGGAATGGGTGATCCACCCAGGCCAGCAGAACGGTGAGGGGAGGGAGCAGGGCGGCAGGAAGCTGCATGGCGCGCGCTGGTGCCGGCGTCGAGCACCTGCCTGCCTGCCTGGCCGAGTCAAGCAGCTCGCTGGAGCAGTTGCTGGGCTGGGCCGGCTAGGTGGGCCTGCTAGGTGAGCGCCAGGTAAGTCCTCTGCTCTCTGCTTTTTGTTTTTCTTTTTTATTTGTTCCTGTTCTGTGGTTTGAAATAGTAAAAATACTATTCCATTTAGGAAAAACCTGAAAATATTCAGAGGCACATTTGAAAATATTCTCAACAGCCTAAAAATACCTTCAAGATTATTTGGGCATTTTAAAATATTTATAGGATTTAAATTGCCCAAATGCAAATACTTATGGCTTGGTGCAAAAATCCAGAATGGCCTCCAAAAATATGAAACCATTTTTGGCAGAGGGTTTAGCCAGGACCAAAGATGGTGAACATTTATGAAGGGCATTTTGGGTTCATTGAAAATAATTTTTAGTAAACCCTAGTTGTTTCCAGGGGGTGTTGGGGGTTCTGCCATCCCCATTTCAGTTTTCTGGAAAAGTAGACATGATGCAACACTCTAATGCATGAACTAGCTAGGGTGTGACAGTCCTTGATCTTTAAAGGTGCTCTGCATTTATGTTTTGCGGTCTCAGAAAGGGCTAGCGAGATACCATCTTGTTATATCATATCATGATTGTTTTTAGAAAGTGTTGTCATCCGAGATTTATTACTATTGCTCGCTGGTTGATTATGCCATTGATATGAGTAAACACGAGACCTAAATTTTATTGCGAATGTGGTTAGTTCATAATCTTTGCTGAAAACTTGAATGTTGGCTTTACATATTTACAACAACAAGAGCAAACAGAGTTTGTAAAAGTTTTTCTTTATCACTTTCATTTTATCAACTGAATTGCTTGAGGACAAGCAAAGGTTTAAGCTTGGGGGAGTTGATACGCCTCCGACGTATCCACTTTCCAAACACTTTTTCCCTTGTTTTGGACTCTAAATTGCATGATTTGAATGGAACTAACCCGGACTGATGCTGTTTTCAGCAAAATTGCCATGGTGTTATTTTTGTGCAGAAATAAAAGTTCTCAGAATGACCTGAAAATCAATGGAGATTACTTTTGGAATACTAGCAAAAGAGCCCGTGCGTTGCAACGGAAGAAAAGAATAACACACGTCCCTACCACAATAATCATGACTCAAGACACCAATAGGTCCATGTTATTTATTTGAACAGAGCATTCTATCTGTGTTGCCGCTTATTCTTTTCCCACCCTTACCAACGGTGGCCTCAACGCGTTTGAATGTGGTCAATTCTAAGGCATCTCTCTCTGCACATAAGATGAGAAATTTTCTTTCCTTTTTCCCGTGCGAGGTTTTGCCGACACGTCCATGTGTTGTTGTAGATAATTTCTTTCGTCTCCAATCCAATTTTACCGAGGTATTCATTTTCAATCCTGGTCTACTCCGATACTAAAGAGAGGCGGATCATGCACTATTGATTAAGGTTGCACATTTAATAAATATTTTTAAAATGTTAATAGGTAAAATAACATCATATTTAGATTCTACACACATTTTTTAATCAAATTACATATAAAATATGTTAAAACTGAAGTTAGAGTTTAAAAGAAGATATGTCTATTTTGAAAAACATATCAATTGACTGCGGGTTAATTACACCAAATGTCAGGGTGTTTTCCGCAAAGAACGAACAATTTTTCTCGAGTCAGTTAAACCTGGACCATGGGTTGATTTGAGAAAACTACAGGGGGTTTCTGCAAATAGTAAAACATTTTCTCTCGAATTATTTAAACCGGTACTGCGAGTTGATTTCAAGAAAGAGTAAGGGGTTTTCTGCAAAATGATGCGACAGGCGTAATTTATTAGTAGGTATAGATTTAGTCAAAGTTGTATGCATCAATACTTTGGTTATAGGTTTCACATAGGTCATCACATTTGTCATTCCTAATATATCCTCGTGTGCCTTGTCGCTGTAGCCGGCTCACCAATACCGAGAACTATTGTTGCAACCCCTTGTTGCAGCAGCCCGCGTTGCTGCAGCCGGCTCGCTACCCGCCATCACTGGCATGGTAATTTGCTGGGACCTGGAGTCTCGATTTAACTTATTGCAAGATGATAATTTGTTTGATGTTGGTTTTATCTTCTGAGGAGAAAACATATAATAATTTGTACTAAATGTTTGACATTTAGCATGTGTGTACTACAATTTGAGAAGGGCAATGATACCCAATGCACTACCTTCCATGAGCTATCTTGGTCTGTTCTGTGGATGATCTATTACCAACCCCATTTTAATTCGGTGCGTAGGTACTATTTTTATTCGGCATTTTGTTAAGACATTCAATACCGATCCAGTTTAATATGCAAAACCTAAGCTTTGTATTTTGAAGGAAAGGAAGGCTCGTGTATGTTCCGATTGCTAAGCAAATGTGTGCTCATTCCATGAACAACACCTTGGAACCATGGGGCCCATGAACTTTGTTTTTTGTCGACGGGTGCTATGGAGGAGAGATAAGGTCACATACTCACGTGTGGATGGATCGATGGAAAGAAACAACTGGACACAAGAGATAAGGTTGAAGCAGATGAGGTAGGTGGTGCGTGGGTCCCAGCGGTAGACGCGTGTGTGCTCACGCAAGGCGGCTAGCGCCCAGGTAGTCAAGCTGGATGGATTAACCCAATTGAAAATTTCTAACACCCTCCCTCTGCGAGAGATCCCACGCGTCCGAGCGCCTCCTTGCGCCCTCGTCCACAAAGCGCAGCTTCCCCCTCCCTCCCAGGCGCCCCTCTCCTCCAGCCTTGACGCGAGAGCCTCGCAGGAGCTTGAGGCCCGATCTGCAGCAGCAGGAGGAGGACCCCCCGCCCGGTGAGCTTCGTGCTTCTCTTCCCTGGTCTCCCATCTCTCCTCACCCTCTCTTTTCTCTCTTGAACAGGAAGAGACCCACCACAACAAAGGCGCCGCCCCATGGAGCTCCGATCTGCAGCGGGACCCCGCCGGTGAGTCATCCCACCCCGCGCTTCTCCCTCCTCTTCTATCCCGGTCTCCTCTCTTGCTCTCCTCACCCTCTCTTTTCTCTCTCGAGCAGGAAGCGTCAGCTCTTGCACACCAATGGCGCACGCCCGAGACATTGGTGAACACGGAGCTTCTTTCTCCTGCGAACTCGGCGGCCCTCTCCTCCAGCCTCCTCTCGCGCATATAAAAAATTACTGGAAGAAAGATCCACGTCAGGGGGCCCACACCCTGTCCACGAGGGTGGGGGCGCGCCATACCCCCTGGGCACGCCCCCCTGCCTCGTGGGCCCCCTGACGCTCCACCGACCTCAACCTTGACTCCATATATTCACTTTCAGGGAGAAAAAATCAGAGAGAAGGATTCATCGCGTTTTACGATACGGAGCCAACGCCAAGCCCTAAACTCTCTCGGGAGGGCTGATCTGGAGTCGGTTCGGGGCTCCGAAGAGGGGAATCTGTCGCCATCGTCATCATCAACCTTCCTCCATCACCAATTTCATGATACTCACCACCGTGTGTGAGTAATTCCATCGTAGGCTTGCTAGACGGTGATGGGTTGGATGAGATTTATCATGTAATCCAGTTAGTTTTGTTAGGGTTTGATCCCTAGTATCCACTATATTCTGAGATTGATGTTGCTATGACTTTGCTATGCTTAATGCTTGTCACTAGGGCCCGAGTGCCATGATTTCAGATCTGAACCTATTATGTTTTCCTCAATATATGAGAGTTCGATCCTATCTTGCAAGTCTATAGTCACCTATTATGTGTTATGATCCGTTAACCCCAAAGTGACAATAATCAGGACCACTACCGGTGAAGACCGTAGTTTGAGGAGTTCATGTATTCACTATGTGTTAATGCTTTGGTCCGGTACTCTATTAAAAGGAGGCCTTAATATCCCTTAGTTTCCAATAGGACCCCGCTGCCATGGGAGGGTAGGACAAAAGATGTCATGCAAGTTCTTTTCCATAAGCATGTATGACTATATCCAGAATACATGCCTACATTACATTGATGAACTGGAGCTAGTTCTGTGCCACCCTATGTTATGACTGTTACATGATCAATCGCATCCGGCATAATTCTCCATCACTCATCCAATGCCTACGAGCTTTTCCATATATTGTTCTTCGCTTATTTACTTTTCTGCTGCTACAGTTACAATCACTACAAAACCCAAAAATACTACTTTTGCTACCGTTACCACTACTATCATATTACTTTGCTACTAAATACCTTGCTGTAGATATTAAGTTTCCAGGTGTGGTTGAATTAACAACTCAGCTGCTAATACTTGAGAATATACTTTGGCTCCCCTTGTGTTGAATCAATAAATTTGGGTTGAATACTCTACCCTCGAAAACTATTTAGATCCCCTATACTTGTGGGTTATCAGTGGTTGACTTGGAAAGCCCCTATCACACGCTCTTGGGCCGCCCTGCACTGGCCAAGTTCATGATGGTCCCTCACTATGCATACCTGAAAGCCAAGATGCCAGGCCTCAAGGGCATCATTACTGTTGCTGGAGATTACAAGAAGTCACAAGACTGTGCAGCTGCCAGCAGCCGGCTTGCCGAGTCCCTCGTCATAGATCAAGAAAGACGGCTCCTCGGTCGGATGGTACCAATGGCCAGCGAGAAGCCGACCATGCCGACTGATCCCAAGGAAGCTGAAGCAGGGGCCTGATACGTCTCCAACGTATCTATAATTTTTGATTGCTCCATGCTATATTATCTACTGTTTTGGACATTATTGGGCTTTATTAACCACTTTTATATTATTTTTGGGACTAACCTACTAACCGGAGGCCCAGCCCAGAATTGTTGTTTTTTTTGCCTATTTTAGGGTTTCGAAGAAAAGGAATATCAAACGGAGTCCAAACAGAATGAAACCTTCAGGAACGTGATTTTCTCACCGAATACAACTCAGGAGACTTGCACCCTACGTCAAGGCACGTAACAGGAGGCCACGAGGTAGGGGGCGCGCCCTACCCTACCAGGTGCATGCCCCACCCTCGTGGGCCCCCTGTTGCTCCACCGACGTACTTCTTCCTCCTATATATATCCACGTACCCCCAAACGATCAGATACTGAGCCAAAAACCTAATTCCACCGCCGCAACTTTCTGTATCCACGAGATCCCATCTTGGGGCCAATTCCGGAGCTCCGCCGGAGGGGGCATCGATCACGGAGGGCTTCTACATCATCATCCAAGCCCCTCCAATGAAGTGTGAGTAGTTTACTTCAGACCTACGGGTCCATAGTTAGTAGCTAGATGGCTTCTTCTCTCTTTTTGGATCTCAATACAATGTTATCCCCCTCTCTCGTGGAGATCTATTCGATGTAATCTTCTTTTTGTGGTGTGTTTGTTGAGACCGATGAATTGTGGGTTTATGATCAAGTCTATCTATGAATAATATTTGAATCTTCTCTGAATTCTTTTATGTATGATTGGTTATATTTGCAAGTCTCTTCGAATTATCAGTTTGGTTTGGCCTACTAGATTGGTTGTTCTTGCCATGGGAGAAGTGCTTAGCTTTGGGTTCGATCTTGCAGTGTCCTTTCCCAGTGACAGAAGGGGAGGCAAGGCACGTATTGTATCGTTGCCATCGAGGATAACAAGATGGGGTTTCTATCATATTGCATGAAATTATCCCTCTACATCATGTCATCTTGCTTAAGGCGTTACTCTGTTTTTAACTTAATACTCTAGATGCATGCTGGATAGCGGTCGATGAGTGGAGTAATAGTAGTAGATGCAGGCAGGAGTTGGTCTACTTGTCTCGGACGTGATGCCTATATACATGATCATACCTAGATATTCTCATAACTATGCTCAATTCTGTCAATTGCTCAACAGTAATTTGTCCACCCACCGTAGAATACTTATGCTCTTGAGAGAAGCCACTAGTGAAACCTATGGCCCCCGGGTCTCTTTCTCATCATATTAATATCCATCACTTTATTATTGCTTTGCTTTTACTTTTTCTTTGCATCTCTATACCAAAAATACCAAAAATATTATTTATCATCTCTATCAGATCTCACTTTTGTAAGTGACCGTGAAGGGATTGACAACCCCTAAGCGCATTGGTTGCGTTGAGCTATTGTTTTTGTGTAGGTACGAGGGACTCGCGCGTATCCTCCTACTGGATTGATACCTTGGTTCTCAAAAACTGAGGGAAATACTTACGCTACTTTGCTGCATCATCCTCTCCTCTTCGGGGAAATCCAACGCAGTGCTCAAGAGGTAGCAAGAAGAATTTCCGGCGCCGTTGCCGGGGAGTCTGCGCAAAAGTCAACATACCAAGTACCCATCACAAACCCTATCTCCCGCATTACATTATTTGCCATTTGCCTCTCGTTTTCCTCTCCCCCCCAATTCACCCTTGCTGTTTTATTCGCCCTCTCACTCTCTCTCTATCCTCCCTCTCTTTCTCTATTTGCCTCTTTTTGCCCGTTTGCCTTTTGTTTGCTCGTGTGTTAGTTTGCTTGTTTGTCGCGATGGCTCAAGATAATACTAAATTGTGTGACTTCACCAATACCAACAACAATGATTTCCATAGCACTCTGATTGCTCCTCTTACCGATACTGAATCTTGTGAAATTAATACTGCTTTGCTGAATCTTGTCATGAAAGATCTGTTCTCCGGCCTTCCTAGTGAAGATGCCGCTACCCATCTTAATAGCTTCGTTGATTTGTGTGACATGCAAAAGAATAAAGATGTCGATAATGATATTGTTAAATTGAAGCTATTTCCTTTTTCGCTTAGAGATCGTGCTAAAGCTTGGTTTTCATCTTTGCCTAAAAATAGTATTGATTCATGGAACAAGTGCAAAGATGCTTTTATCTCTAAGTATTTTTCTCCCGCTAAGATCATCTCTCTTAGAAACGATATTATGAATTTTAAGCAACTGGATCATGAACATGTTGCACAAGCTTGGGAGAGAATGAAACTAATGATACGTAATTGCCCTACTCATGGTTTAAATTTGTGGATGATTGTTCAGAATTTTTACGCTGGATTGAATTTTGCTTCTAGAAATCTTTTAGATTCAGCCGCGGGAGGCACTTTTATGGAAATCACTTTAGGAGAAGCTACTAAACTCCTAGATAATATTATGGTTAATTATTCTCAATGCCATACTGAAAGATCTACTAAAAAGGTGCATGCGGTAGAAGAAATTAATGTTTTGAGTGGAAAGATGGATGAACTTATGAAATTATTTGCTAATAAGAGTGTTTCTTCTGATCCTAATGATGTGCCCTTGTCTACTTTGATTGAGAATAATAATGAATCTATGGATGTGAATTTTGTTGGTAGGAACAATTTTGGTAACAACGCGTATAGAGGAAATTTCAACCCTAGGCCTTATCCTAGTAATCCCTCTAATAATTATAGTAATTCCTACAACAATTCTTATGGAAATTATAATATGATGCCCTCTGACTTTGAATCTAATATTAAAGAATTTATTTCTTCACAAAAGAATTTTAATGCTATGATTGAAGAAAAATTGCTTAAGATTGATGATTTGGCTAGGAACGTTGATAGAATTGCTCTTGATGTTGATTATTTGAAACTTAGATCTATTCCACCTAAGCATGATATCAATGAGTCTCTCAGAGCCATGAGAATTTCCATTGATGAGTGCAAAGAAATAACCGCTAGGATGCGTGCTAAGAAAGATGCCTTTATAAAAGCGTGTTCTTCTAGTTCCTATGAAAATAATGAGGAAGATCTAAAAGTTATTGATGTGTCCCCTATTAAATCTTTGTTTTGCAATATGAATCTTGATAATGATGGGACTGAATATGATCCACCTCTACCTAGAAGGCGTTCCAATAATTCAGAATTTGTTGATCTTGATGCTAAATTTGATAAAAGTGGGATTGAAGAAATTAAAACCCTAGATGTTGCTAAACACACTATTATGGATTTCAAGGAATTTAACTATGAAAATTGCTCTTTGATTGATTGTATTTCCTTGTTGCAATCCGTGTTAAAATCTCCTCACACTTATAGTCAAAATAAAGCGTTTACTAAACATATCGTTGATGCCTTGATGCAATCTTATGAAGAAAAACTTGAATTGGAAGTTTCCATCCCTAGAAAACTTTATGATGAGTGGTAACCAACTATTAAAATTAAAATTAAAGATCATGATTTTTATGCTTTGTGTGATTTGGGTGCTAGTGTCTCTACTATTCCCAAAACTTTGTGTGATTTGCTAGATTTCCGTAATTTTGATGATTGCTCTCTAAACTTGCATCTTGCGGATTCCACTATTAAGACACCTATGGGAAGAATTAATGATGTTTTTACTGTTGCAAATAGGATATGTGCCCATAGATTTTATCGTTCTTGATATAGATTGCAATCCTTCTTGCCCTATTATTCTTGGTAGACCTTTCCTTAGAACGGTTGGTGCAATTATTAATATGAAGGAAGGGAATATTAGATTTCAATTTCCATTAAAAAAGGGCATGGAATACTTTCCTAGAAAGAAAATAAAATTACCATATGATTCTATCATGAGAGCCACTTATGGATTGCCTACCAAAGATGGCAATACCTAGATCTATTATTGCTTGTTATGCCTAGCTAGGGGCGTTAAACGATAGCGCTTGTTGGGAGGCAACCCAATTTTATTTTTATTCCTTGCTTTTTGCTCCTGTTTAGTAATAAATAAATTATTTATACTCTGTTTTGGTTGTGTTTTTTGTGTTTAACTACTGTTTGTGCCAAGTAGAACCGTTGGGAAGACTTGGGGAAAGTCTTGTTGAACTTGTTGTAAAAAGCAGAAACTTTAGCACTCACGAGAACTTCTGTCGTTTTTATTTGGAGAGTGCTATTTAGTTAATTCCTTTTGCAGATGTTTAATAGATAAATTTTTCACGTCCAGAAATTTATTTTAGAATTTTTGGAGTTCCAGATCTTGCTCTACTGACATATTACTACAGACTGTTCTATTTTTGACAGATTCTGTTTTTCGTGTGTTGTTTGCTTATTTTGATGAATCTATGGCTAATAAAATAGTTTATAAATCATAGAGAAGTTGGAATACAGTAGGTTTAACACCAATATAAATAAAGAATGAGTTCATTATAGTATCTTGAAGTGGTCTTTTGTTTTCTTTCGCTAACGGAGCTCACGAGATTTTCTACTTTGAGTTTTGTGTTGTGAAGTTTTCAAGTTTTGGGTACAGATTTGATGGATTATGGAACAAGGAGTGGCAAGAGCCTAAGCTTGGGGATGCCCATGGAACCCCCAATATAATCTAAGGACACCTAAAAGCCAAAGCTTGGGGATGCCCCGGAAGGCATCCCCTCTTTCGTCTACTTCTATCGGTAACTTTACTTGGAGCTATATTTTTATTCACCACATGATATGTGTTTTGCTTGGAGCGTCTTTTATGATTTGAGTCTTTGCTTGTTACTTTAACACAATCATCCTTGCTGTACACACCTTTTCATAGATCCATACATAATTTGGAATTTGATAGAATACTCTATGTGCTTCACTTATATCTTTTGAGCTCTATAGTTTTGGGTAAAGATTTGATGGATTATGGAACAAAGAGTGGAAAGAGCCTAAGCTTGGGGATGCTCATGGCACCCCAAGGTAAAATTCAAGGACACTAAAAAGCCTAAGCTTGGGGATGCCCCGGAAGGCATC
Organism: Triticum urartu; assembly: GCF_056163025.1. Taxonomy (NCBI): domain Eukaryota; kingdom Viridiplantae; phylum Streptophyta; class Magnoliopsida; order Poales; family Poaceae; genus Triticum; species Triticum urartu. The sequence goes on from NC_141877.1 coordinate 472,799,602, forward strand.
CCCTCTTTCGTCTTCGTCTATCGGTAACTTTACTTGGAGCTATATTTTTATTCACCACATGGTATGTGTTTTGCTTGGAGCGTCTTGTATGATTTGAGTCTTTGCTTTTTAGTTTACCACAATCATCCTTGCTGTACACACCTTTTGAGAGAGACTCGCATGATTTGAAATTTATTAGAATACTCTATGTGCTTCACTTATATCTTTTGAGCTATACAGTTTTTTGCTCTAGTGCTTCACTTATATCTTTTAGAGCATGGTGGTGGATTTGTTTTATAGAAACTATTGATCTCTCATGCTTCACTTAGATTATTTTGAGAGTCTTAATAGCATGGTAATTTGCTTAATAATAAATATTCTTGGTATTCAAGATTTGTAAAACTTTCTTTTGAGTGCGTTGAATACTAAGAAAAAATTGATGCTTGATAATTGTTTTGAGATATGAGGATGGTGATATTAGAGTCATGCTAGTCGAGTAGTTGTGAATTTGAGAAATGCTTGTGTTAAAGTTTGTGATTCCCGTAGCATGCACGTATGGTGAACCGTTATGTGATGAAGTCGGAGCATGATTTATTTATTGATTGTCTTCCTTATGAGTGGCAGTCGGGGACGAGCGATGGTCTTTTCCTACCAATCTATCCCCCTAGGAGCATGCGCGTAATACTTTGCTTTGATAACTTCTAGATTTTTGCAATAAGTATATGAGTTCTTTATGACTAATGTTGAGTCCATGGATTATACGCACTTTCCTTCCTTCCACCATTGCTAGCCTCTCTAATACCGCACACTTTTTGCTGGTATCATACACCCACCAAATACCTTCCTCAAAACAGCCACCATACCTACCTATCATGGCATTTCCATAGCCATTCCGAGATATATTGCCATGCAAATTTCCACCATTCCGTTCATTATGACACGCTCCATCATTGTCATATTGCTAGCATGATCATGTAGTTGACATCGTATTTGTGGCAAAGCCACCGTTCATAATTCTTTCATACATGTCACTCTTGATTCATTGCATATCCCGGTACACCGCCGGAGGCATTCATATAGAGTCATATTTTGTTCTAAGTATTGAGTTGTAATTGTTGAGTTGTAAGAAAAATAAAAAGTGTGATGATCATCATTTTTAGAGCATTGTCCCAAGTGAGGAAAGGATGATGGAGACTATGATTCCCCCACAAGTCGGGATGAGACTCCGGACGAAAAAAAAGAGGCCATAAAAAAGAGAAGGCCCAAAAAAAGAGAGAAAAAGAGAGAAGGGACAATGTTACTATCCTTTTACCACACTTGTGCCTCAAAGTAGCACCATGATCTTCATTGTAGAGAGTCTCTCATTCTGTCACTTTCATATACTAGTGGGAATTTTTCATTATAGAACTTGGCTTGTATATTCCAATGATGGGCTTCCTCAAAATGCCCTAGGTCTTCGTGAGCAAGCAAGTTGGATGCACACCCACTTAGTTTCTTTTGTTGAGCTTTCATATACTTATAGCTCTAGTGCATCCGTTGCATGGCAATCCCTACTCACTCACACTGATATCTATTGATGAGCATCTCCATAGCTCGTTGATACTCCTAGTTGATGTGAGACTATCTTCCCGTCTTTTTGTCTTCTCCACAACCACCATTCTATTCCACCTATAGTGCTATATCCATGGCTCACGCTCATGTATTGCGTGAAGATCGAAAAAGTTTTGAAAATGTCAAAAGTATGAAACCATTGCTTGGCTTGTCATCGGGGTTGTGCATGATTTAAATACTTTGTGTGGTGAAGATAGAGCATAGCCACACTATATGATTTTCTAGGGATAGCTTTCTTTGGCCAAGTTATTTTGAGAAGACATAATTGCTTTGTTAGTATGCTTGAAGTATTATTATTTTTATGTCAACATGAACTTTTGTCTTGAATCTTTTGAATCTGAATATTCATACCACAATTAAGAAGAATTACATTGAAATTATGCCAAGTAGCACTCCGCATCAAAAATTCTATTTTTATCATTTACCTACTCGAGGACGAGCAGGAATTAAGCTTGGGGATGCTTGATACGTCCCCAACATATCTATAATTTTTGATTGCTCCATGCTATATTATCTACTGTTTTAGACATTATTGGGCTTTATTATCCACTTTTATATTATTTTTGGGACTAACCTACTAACCGGAGGCCCAGCCCAGAATTGTTGTTTTTTGCCCGTTTTAGGGTTTCGAAGAAAAGGAATATCAAACGGAGTCCAAACGGAATGAAACCTTCAGGAACGTGATTTTCTCACCGAATACAACTCAGGAGACTTGGACCGTACATCAAGGCACGTAACAGGAGGCCACGAGGTAGGGGGCGCGCCCTACCCTTCCAGGCGCGCCCCCCACCCTCGTGGGCCCCCTGTTCCTCCACCGACGTACTTCTTCCTCCTATATATATCCACGTACCCCCAAACGATCAGATACGGAGCCAAAAACCTAATTCCACCGCCGCAACTTTCTGTATCCACGAGATCCCATCTTGGGGCCTGTTCCGGAGCTCCGCCGGAGGGGGCATCGATCACGGAGGGCTTCTACATCATCATCCAAGCCCCTCTGATGAAGTGTGGGTAGTTTACTTCAGACCTACGGGTCCATAGTTAGTAGCTAGATGGCTTCTTCTCTCTTTTTGGATCTCAATACAATGTTCTCCCCCTGTCTCGTGGAGATCTATTCGATGTAATCTTCTTTTTGTGGTGTGTTTTTTGAGACCGATGAATTGTGGGTTTATGATCAAGTCTATCTATGAATAATATTTGAATCTTCTCAGAATTATTTTATGTATGATTGGTTATCTTTGCAAGTCTCTTCGAATTATCAGTTTGGTTTGGCCTACTAGATTGGTTGTTCTTGCCAAGGGAGAAGTGCTTAGCTTTGGGTTCGATCTTGCAGTGTCCTTTCCCAGTGACAGAAGGGGCAGCAAGGCATGTATTGTATCATTGTCATCGAGGATAACAAGATGGGGGTTTTATCATATTGCATGAAACTATCCCTCTACATCATGTCATCTTGCTTAAGGCGTTACTTTGTTTTTAACTTAGTACTCTAGATGCATGCTGGATAGCGGGCGATGAGTGAAGTAATAGTAGTAGATGCAGGCAGGAGTCGGTCTACTTGTCTCGGACGTAATGCCTATATGCATGATCATACCTAGATATTCTCATAACTATGCTCAATTCTTTCAATTGCTCAACAATAATTTGCTCTCCCACCATAGAATACTTATGCTCTTGAGAGAAGCCACTAGTGAAACCTATGGCCCCGGGGTCTCTTTCTCGTCATATTAATCTCCATCACTTTATTATTGCTTTGCTTTTACTTTGCCTTTTACTTTTTACTTTGCATCTCTATACCAAAAATACCAAAAATATTATTTATCATCTCTATCAGATCTCACTTTCGTAAGTGACCATGAAGGGATTGACAACCCCTAAGCGCATTGGTTGCGTTGAGCTATTGTTTTTGTGTAGGTACGAGGGACTCGCGCGTAGCCTCCTACTGGATTGATACCTTGGTTCTCAAAAACTGAGGGAAATACTTACGCTACTTTGCTGCATCATCCTCTCCTCTTCGGGGAAATCCAACGCAGTGCTCAAGAGGTAGCAGGGCCTCATTCCAGCCGGCCAAAGAGACCAAACTGATTCCCTTGGACCAGGACCACCCGGAGAGGTTTGCTGTTATGGGCATTGGCCTCAACAGCAAATAGGAAGGCGAGCTCGTCGATTTCCTCCATGAGAATCGAGACATCTTTGCATTGTCCCCCAAAGACATGTCGTGTGTCCCGACGGATCTCGCCGAGCACAAACTTCATGTAAGGTCAGATGCCAAGCCGGTCAAGCAACCCCTCTGCCGCCTGTCTGAAGAAAATAGAAGGATTGTTGGGGAAGAAGTCGCCCGACTGCTAGCAGCCGGATTCATTATGGAAGTGTTCCACCCGGACTGGCTTGCCAACCCGGTCCTTGTGCTAAAGAAGAACAACAAGTGGAGCATGTGCATTGATTACACTAGTCTCAACAAAGCCTACCCCAAAGATCCATTCGCTCTGCCGCGAATAGACCAAGTGATCGACTCCACAGCCAGATGTGAGCTGTTGTCTTTCCTTGATGCCTATTCCGGCTACCACCAGATCAAGCTGGATCCGGCTGATCGACTGAAGACCGCCTTCACCACACCATTCGACACCTTCTGCTACATCACCATGATGTTCGGCTTGAGAAATGCTGATGCCACCTTCCAACAATGTATGCAGAAGTGCTTGCTGAAGCAACTCGGACGCAATGCCCACGTTTACGTGGACGGCATTGTGGTGAAGAAGGAAAAGCGTGGCACCCTGATGGAAGACTTGAAAGAAACCTTTGAAAATCTGCACCGCTTTAACATCAAGCTCAACCTGGAGAAGTGTGTCTTCGGTGTGCTAGCCGGCCAGCTCCTGGGCTTCCTGGTCTCAGAACGCGGCATCGAGTGCAACCCTGTGAAGATCAAGGCCATTGAGAGGATGGAGAAACCCACCAAGCTGCGTGATGTGCAGAAGTTAACCGGGTGCCTGGCATCCCTCAGCCGCTTCATCAGTCAACTGGGCGAAAAGGCACTCCTCTGTACCAGCTCATGAAGAAAACCACTTGCTTCGAGTGGAACGACTAGGCGGACGCCGCCTTCCTCCAGCTCAAGCGGATGATGTCAATGCCGCCTATCCTGGCGGCTCCGGCTGCCAAAGAGCCTATGCTCCTCTACATCGCCGCCACCAACAGAGTTATCAGAATAGTGATTGTCATCGAGCGTCAAGAAGCCGGCAAGGCACAGTCGGTCTAGAGGCTAGTGTATTACCTGAGCGAGGTCATGTCGGCCTCCAAGCAGAACTACCCCCACTACCAGAAGATGTGTTATAGCGTGTACTTTGCCGCAAAGAAGTTGAAGCAGTACTTTCAAGAGCACTCCATCACGGCCGTATGCACCGCCCCCCTTGCCGAGATCATAGGCAACAGAGATGCTTCGGGCCGGGTGGCCAAGTGGGCCATCGAGATGGCTCCACACACCATCTTCTACCAGCCCCGCACCGCCATCAAGTCCCAAGCACTGGCCGACTTCCTTGTCGACTGGGCCGAGTCCCAGTACCTGCCACCAGCTCCGAACTCCACGCACTGGCGGATGCACTTTGATGGCTCAAAGATACGTACCGGTCTGGGAGCCGGCATCGTCCTCACCTCTCCCAAAGACGACAAGCTAAAGTACACGCTACAAATCCACTTCGCCACCTCCAACAACGTAGCCGAGTATGAAGCGCTCATCTTCGGGCTCCGACTGGCCAAAGAAATTGGCTTTCACCGCATCATCTATTACGGCGACTCGGACTTGGTGGTCCAATAGTCATCCGGCGGCTGGGACACTAAGGATGCAAACATGGCAAGCTACCGCTTCCTCGTCCAGCAGATGAGCGGCCACTTTGACGGGTGCGAGTTCATCCATGTGCCACAGGCCAACAACGACGCAGAAGATGCTCTTGCCTGCATCGGCTCCACCTGGTAAGCTATACCATCCGGCGTCTCCCTCGAGCGCCTCCGCAAGCAGTCCATCAAGCCTTCACCAGAGTCGGACTCCATCTTTGTGCCGACTGCCCCAGGAACAGCCGGATCCGTCTCGGGGACTTCAGCAGACGGCGCGGGGACTTCAGCGGTCGGCTCAGGGACTTCACCAAGCGGCCCGGGGGCTACAGCACCAGCACCCGACCCGGCGCTCCCAGCACGGGCCCGGGGGCTGCTGTAGTCAGCCCAGGGACTTCATCAGCGCCATCTGGAGCGGCCGGCTCTAGCCCGCCACCTCCCAACCCGTCCCCCTCGTATCAGTCATCGTGTTCACAGTGGTGGCGGCCCCATCTTGGGCACATCCCATCCGCGACTATTTGGTCAGCCGTGTGCTGCCAACCGACCTGGTGCTAGCAAGACAGATCCAGCGCAGAGCAGGTTCCTACGCCATTGTCAATCAAGAGCTCTCAAGGTGGATTGTGACTGGCGTCCACCAATGCTACGTACAACCAGAGAAAGGCATGGAGATCCTCAGAGATATACATCAAGGCGAATGTGGCCACCATGCCGCCTCCAGGTCCCTTGTGGCCAAAGCATTCTGCCATGGATTCTTCTGGCCGACTACTCTGGATGATGCCAAAGAGTTAGTCAAGAAGTGCAAGGGGTGCCAGGTGTTCAGGGCCAAGTAGCACCTACCGGCCTCCGCCCTCAAGACCGTCCCCATCACTTGGCCCTTTGCCGTGTGGGATTTGCATATTGTAGGTGACGGTGTCCTGGACTAGGGGGTACTCACCACGTCGTCTCCCGATCTATTAGATTGGGCCGAGGCCCCCCATGGTCGTATACTCATGGGCCAGTTCGGACAGCTGCCGCATACAAGGAAGATTCCACAAAGACTTGGCGATCAAGACAAGGACTTCTCCCCACCGGCGTATTCGGCTAGGACTCTTGTTAACCTAGGCCTCTGGTGCATTATATAAACCAGGGCCAGGCTAGTCGATAGAACATACAGAACAACAATCATACCATAGGCTAGCTTCTAGGGTTTAGCCTCTCCGATCTCGTGGTAGATCTACTCTTGTACTACCCATATCATCAATATTAATCAAGCAGGACGTAGGGTTTTACCTCCATCAAGAGGGCCCGAACCTGGGTAAAACATCGTGTTCCTTGCCTCCTATTACCATCCGGCCTAGACGCACAGTTCGGGACCACCTACCCGAGATCCGCCAGTTTTGACACCGACATTGGTACTTTCATTGAGAGTTCCATTGTGTGATCGACAAAAGGATCGATGGCTCGCCTGCAGATCAACTGCGACTCCGGCGTCTTCGTCACCAGTTCGACTGGTCACCTTGGTTCGACCAAGAATTGCGCCCCGTATTCGGATCACCATGTTCGGACGAGGGCCTTCATCAAACATCAACTCCGATCTCTATCAAGATCACGGAGGAATCATCTATGGATCTTGGGGCTCAATGTCAACATTGCCCTCAAGCGACCGTGCTGTTTTTTTTGACAGCGAACTCGTATCTGCCGCCACCACCTCCTTGAGTATTGCTTTGACGATCGCTTTGGTGGAATTGTGCGGAATTGAGTATATAACAACCCTGGAAAATTTCGTCGAGTTCCGATGGAGGAATCTCTGGCAATCCACGATATACCGGAGCCCTGTCAAATCTGGATGGGAATTTGGATGAGTTTAGGGCGTGGTGTCCAGCGTCTAGCTCGAACGTCCTTCGGAAGATCCAACCGTTGATCGGCTGCGGAATTCTTATATCTACCACCTCTCAAAATTTCACCTCGATCCGACCGTCCAAACTCCAGGAACCTTCCGATTAGTGCATCACTTTTCGGATCTGTTTTCTGCGCGAAAACGAATCTGACCCGAGTTCATCTTTTTTATGAACGGAATTTCGGACATCCCTTTTGAAGGAAGTTTTGTATGGGGTATTGTGTTTTGTTCCCGAACACACCCCACTAACTTTAAGATCTTTTGAACATGATCTTCAACATCATGCTAGTGTCAAACTAGTCCGGCAATATTACTCCACGGCTGCCGACCTGCGCTAGACACGTCGTCACTTTAGCCGAGCTCAACTTCTTCGGATCATCATCTCGGCAAGCCGAACAAGAGTCCGGCATCGCGAAGGATAAATCATCATCAACATCGCCGCCCCACGGATTACACGGAGCAGGCATACCGGCATCGCCGCACGGTCGCTTCATCAAGCCGGCGTCGACCACGTCACGACCTGCATCGACAGGGCCACACTATTGCTTCTTCAAGCTGGTGTCCATCACGCCGACCTACTTCGACATCTCGGCTGGACCGGGGGCTTCACCATCTCTTCATCAACCTACTCCGGACACTTCGGCGTCACTAGCCGACCAGCTCCGTCACGTTAGCTGGACCGAGGGCTTTGCCTCGGCGAGCCAACCTTTACCAGCATTGCCATGCCATCGTTTTATCGCCCATCAGGCAATGGGTGTGCGGAGCGAGTCCCAATTTTGGGAATCGCCTTCCTTTGGATTGCTACAACAAATAAACCAGGTGATATTAATCCTAGTATTTTTTGCTTGTTTGGGTTCATTTTTCCCAAGGAATTATTACTCTGGTTGGTCCATGATATGTACACAGGTCTATCAAATGGTGACCGCATTAACGACGGTCGCGTGGTCGTTCGATCAGTTTCCGTACATAGTCTGGCGAACGCCGCATCCGGAGCTCGGACCGACCTGTGAATTCAGGCTTTGCCACGCCTTTACTACATCACGCCGACGCCCTGCATCGACATTGGCTTCGGCGCCAGGCCATACTTCTTCTATTCCTCACTTTGCATAAATTATTTATTATGCAACATTTTTTTTAATTATCATTATTACTATTATCTCCGGTTTGCACTATTTTTTGTGCACAGGAAAATGATCCGGAAACTTCAGCGTCACTCTGCCGGTCTGCATTGATCGTGCTATGTCACCACTTCGGCGTGTCGAGCTCTCCGCTCCGCCACCTCGGGACCAGCTGGGGGGATGGAACCTTGCCCCGCATCGAGCTCGGACCGCGTCATCAATACCGAACACATTAACCAGTTAAGTCGCTTTCATGCTCAAAGCTTTAATTTCTAACTTGTGCTCGGTTCGACCAAGCATTATACTTTTTTGGAAAAAAGTTGCTTGTAAAAAAATTTCCTTGTCCAAACTTTATTTGTGACGCATAAATTCAAATACCCTGTTTACTTGGGGGATTCCTTTATGAAGCTTTTCCTGTTGCATATGATTATACTTGTACGGCTTCGTTCCTTGTTCGTGTATTACGCCACAATATGCACCATATTGACTTAAGCGATTTGCAAGCTGGGTTGCCTCGCTCCTGTGTTTACCCCTACGTTCCCGATTGTTCGGCTAGGGAGTAAAGGGAGCACCTCTGCGATTGTCACGATCGGGTCAACCGAGCCGGACCTCAGACTGGGTGAAGCCGAAAGCTAGCGCTCTTATAGTTTTCAATGATGGTCGGCACACAACGGAACTCATGAGTACAAAAAATCTATTGCACAAGTCTCATAATAACAATGAGCACCGAAGAAAGGTATCAGTGGGGGTACTATTTTCTTCGAAGATGCTTCTTACACTTCACGGTAATATAGCATAAGTTCCCTGAGCGCGCTTTGTCTGTTACAGCCTTATGGCCTGATTGCCTGGTTATTGGAAACACCGTCGATATTCTCGACCGATGGAGTACATAACACTTTTCGGTCCTTGACCGAAGAGGGAGAAGCTGACGGTCGGTTAAGACGCGTTTAAAGTTCGGTTGAACATAGATATGATATAAGTACTTCGGTACATGCAATCATTCTTCTACCCAAGTCACTTGGGGGCTCTTAAGTTTATTTGAGCCGTTTTATAATAAGTGTTCTTCTTCTTAGTTGTTGCAAAGTTTTATTATTATTTATCACTCCTTTTTTCGACACGAGTGTGCGGTCACTAGCCGGGGAGCCTAATTTCTCTCTCAAAGCCGCTAGAGTTTAGTTTGCTAAACTGGCCTAATGAGAAGTACTCCGCCCTCGGGATAGGAGGTTGAAGCCGTAGGCTGACCCGCTCGAAGTCTTGAGATATGATGTATCATGTTAAAGCATGACAGAAGCACTTCTTTTTTCTAAGACCAACTTACGGATTGGTACCGAACACTTGATATTGTTCGGACGTCATGTTTTTACTGACGTTTTTGGTTTTCCAAGCTTTTTGGCACTTTTAAACTATTTGTGCTTTTCCAGCATTAGTCTCGCAGTGCAACGCCGGACACCTTTAGGGATTCGGCAAAAACATTCTCAGATATTGCTATATATGCATCGTTCTCAAATTGTGTCTTCGGTCAATAGTTGGGTTACCCGGCTCCTGCACTTGCTTCCTACGTTCCGTTTTGTTCGGCTAGGCGTGTAAAGGGAGAACCACTGCGATTGTGCTTCCAGCTCACACGGTTAAGCACCTCAGTGGAGAAAGCCGAAAACTGACTTTCACAATAAGCGTAAACTGGTCAGCAATCCGATGACTATGTTAAATGATGGGCCGTTCATAACATTGGCCGAAGTGTTTACGGCTTGACCCCGACTGTCGCCAAACACTACCGGGGGCTATTAACTGGCCTCCCAAGCTAAATCCTCAATATTTTGCTCTTACATTAGAGCTGAGGTTTAATAATCATGCTTAGCATGACAACCCAAAGAAAGGAACCGATAGCGGGACTATTTTCTTTGGAAGACATTTCTTCTGTTAAACAGTAATATAACTCTCTGCGTACCTTTGTTTATAAAACCGTATGGCCAGATTGCCTTGTTTGTTGTAAATCTTTGCCCTCATAAAGGCTTTATAAAGTAGGACAAACACTCCTCGGCTACTGGCCGAGGAGGTGGAAGCCGATGGTCGGTCAACAAAGTTTTGTACAATGCGGATCCGAGCATTAATGACATAAAGTACTTGGATACATAGAGTCATTACACATAATTTGTGATTTTACTATGGATATTGATCCTTAATTCGGCCACCCGTGCCCGCATTAAGGCTCGGGGGCTACTGGGCTTCGGGCTTATTATTTACAAATATTAAAGGGGCACATTGATCCCCTGATCTGGTGTTGCCACCCGACCAGTGTCTCGGGGGCTACTGCATTGCTTGTCCAATGCAGAAAATTTTATGTGCAATATAGTTTCCGAGGAGATTTTGATCCTCAGGTTGGTCGGCTGCACCCAACCTGAGTCTCGAGGACTGAGCACGTCGCTTTTAGTGTCCCGAAGTATTCTGCCGAGCTTGGACTGCATCCTCAGGCCGATTTTGCAAATCAACCTGAGTCTCAGTGGCTACTGGGATCAGCGGTCTTACGTCATCCTTCAGGTGCATCTCGGGTTTTAGACCAATACACACCTTGAGGGCTACTGGCTATATATCTCAGTAGAGAATAAATTGCAATAATAAAAAATATTGACAAAAAATCGGCCCACAGTCGGGGTGGTGCACCACCTCGGAAGCAGTCCGGCATAAAGCTCGGGCGCTAGTGGCTGGCTCCATAGAGGGCATTTCCGGCATTAAGCTCGGCTAAACTCCTTCAACTTTTTTGAACCAAGGTGATATAACACCTCGGATATAGTCCGGCATTGGAGCTGGGACACTGTCCGGCGTTGGAGCTTGGACATAGTCCGGCGTTGGAGCTCGGATACATTTCGGCGTTGGAGCTCGGAAGCGGTCCGGCATTGGTGCTTGGCCGCAAAAGATACCTCGAATGCAGTCCGGCATTAGAGCTCGGACGCAAGAGGACACTGCCTCCCGGGAACAACTTCAAACCCGAGGTGTGGCGTAAAAATAACAAGGCATTGATAAAGGCCGGAAACTTAAAGGGGCTCCTCAGATACCCGACGTGTAAACTCGCCGAATGCATTTCGGCGATCCTCAAGATCGAAGATGAGAAGATTTGTTGATCCAGTTTTCAAGACCATCAATCGAAGATGAAGAACGGTTCGGAAGAATCGAGGAGCGTCCCTAACTTGAAGACCGGTTCAGGGGGCTAGTGACGGTCTCCTGGACTAGGGGGTACTCACCACGTCGTCTCCTGATCTATTAGATTGGGCCGAGGCCCCCCATGGTCGTATACTCATGGGCTAGTTCGGACAGCTGCCGCATACAAGGAAGATTCCACAAAGACTTGGCGATCAAGACAAGGACTTCTCCCCACCGGCGTATTCGGCTAGGACTCTTGTTAACCTAGGCCTCTGGTGCATTATATAAACCAGGGCCAGGCTAGTCGATAGAACATACAGAACAACAATCATACCATAGGCTAGCTTCTACGGTTTAGCCTCTCCGATCTCGTGGTAGATCTACTCTTGTACTACCCATATCATCAATATTAATCAAGCAGGACGTAGGGTTTTACCTCCATCAAGAGGGCCCGAACATGGGTAAAACATCGTGTTCCTTGCCTCCTATTACCATCCGGCCTAGACGCACAGTTCGGGACCCCCTACCCGAGATCCGCCGGTTTTGACACCGACAGTAGGCCCATTCAAGACGGCACGCGGCGGCATGACCCATCTGCTGGTCGCCGTGGACAAGCTCACCAAGTGGATAGAAGCAAAACCAATCAAGAAGCTGAATGGTCCGACTACTGTCACATTCATCGCCAACATCACTGTCAGATATGGCATTCCTTACAGCATCATCACCGACAACAACACCAACTTTGCCAAAGGCGCCTTGGCCCGTTTCTGCATGAATTAGGGCATCCGACTGGACTTAGCGTCCATTTCCCATCCGCAGTCAAATGCCCAGGTAGAGTGAGCAAACGGCCTCATCTTGTCTGGCATCAAGCCCTGCCTGATCGAGCCGCTAGAGCGGTCGGCCGGCTGCTGAATCGACGAGTTGTCGGCCATCCTCTAGAGTCTTCGAACCATGCCGAATAGATCAACCGGCTTCACGCCCTTCTTCCTCGTGTACGGTTCCGAGGCGATCATCCCCATGGATATTGAGTTCGACTCGCCTCGGGTTGCCATGTACACGGAGGCGGAGGCTAAAGAGGCGCGAGAAGATGGCGTCGATCTGCTGGAAGAGGCCCGACTGCTAGCGTGCAGTCGGTCCGCCATCTACCAGCAGAGCATGTGCTGCTACCACAACAGAAGGTCATGCCGCGTTCTTTCCGTGAGGGCGACCTTGTGCTCCGCCTGATCCAGCGATCAGCCAGACAACACAAGCTCGCGATACCTTGGGAAGGCCCCTTCATCATCAGCAAGGCCCTGGGTAACGACGCGTACTACCTCATCGACGCCCAGAAGCCCAGGGTAGGCAAGAGATGCACAGTCGGCGAAGAGACGGAGTGGCCATGGAATGCAAATCTGCTCCGCCCGTTTTATAGTTGATTCGAGCGTATGTATCACGACCACTTTTGTATTAAGTAAAAGACCTCAGATCCCCCGAGGAGAACTCGGGGGCTACCTTTTATCTATCTATGAGCTAAGCTTATGCCATGACTTGAGTTTTTCTATTCCTGCCCCGTCCGGGTTCCAGTCAGCCGGCCCGGGGGCTCGCCGCCTTGGCCTAAGTTCACACCAGCCGGAGCCGACTAGTAGTATGCCGACACTAAAAGCCCTCTCTCCGCCCTAAGTCGCAGCTCGCAGCACGGCTATCCGACTGGCGGGAGCTAAAGGCTGGAACAGTCGCCCACAGGAAATTCGACTAAGTAAGAATGCTAACTTAGGCCAGTCGGCCCTCCGCCTCCCTCGTCCGGCTGCTCAGTAGCCGGCAGGCCAGCTTCTCTCTCATCGGGCCACACTCTACGCGGCCTAAGTAACTTGCCTGTTTCGAAGAACGACCAAGTCCCTAACCCAGCCACAGACCGCATAGCGGATGTCCGGCTGGCAGGGACGCGGCCGAGGAAATGCGGCACAATAGAAAGCCAAAGAGAGAAAGGCAAAAATCGAACAAGAAATTAAACTTATGTACATTGCAAAAGGCTAGAGGCCAGCAACCATGAAGTTTAAAATACACCCCCAGTGGGTGGAGTTGCGCACACTTAACAGAATTGTTCAAAAGGATTACAATGCAAGATAAGACAAGGTAAATATGTCCACCTAGGCCAAAAGAGCAGCAGCCGGGTTCGAGGGGTCGGCAGAGGTGGCGACGCCGGATGGTGGAGCGGCCGGCTGGTTGGTCTCGGTTTGGTCGGCAGCGGTGGAAGTCGGCGTAGCCACCCGCGGCTCGCTGGTCGAAGCCTGATCAGGGTGGGGCTGGTCGCGTGCTTCGCCTCCTGGTGCGTCGTCTTCGTCCTCCTCGAAGTCGTCGTCGTCATCGCCCTCATCGCTGGAGGTGATTTCTTCCTTGGAGTCCTCCTCGCAGTTTGGGTCCAACCCGAACCAGCCCGGCGGCACCACATTGCCGTCAGCATCCAAGTCGGGGACGAAGACGGTGGTGTTGGTGTAGCCGGCGAGCGCCGCCGCACGCCGGGTGAGCTCAGGGCCCGCCTCCACCAGCTCGTCAGCGGCCTCTAGCCGGAAGGTGGCCAGTTGGGTCAAGTCGAGGTTGGATACCACGCCTTGGCGAACTCCAGGGCCGTTCGAGCGCCCGCCCGAGTTGCGATGCCCTTCTAGGCCTCGAAGCGGCCGACTGTGACTTCCAGCCACTCGGCGGTCCGGCCAGGGGTGCGGGGGATCCGAGCACCCGGCCAGAGGGTGGCCAGCACTAGAGCATCAGCGTGTTGTAGGTGGAGGAGCATCCGATGGGCCGGTTGCAGGTGAGTCTTGACGGCCAGGAGCTGCTTGCCAAGATTCCAGGGCGCGTTGGGCGGAATGTCCGCGCCCCCCGCCCTTTGTGTCATGTGCCACGCCTCGATGGCTTGGGTGACAGCGACGGAGTAGCCTGGGAAGTACTCTGAGAAGGAAAAATATCAAGAAATGAGAAGATAGAAGCCGGCTCCCGTAGCAGTCGGCAGCCACTCAAGAAGAAGAGAACAACTTACCGTCGATCATGTCCTTGATCTCCCCGTAGCCGGCATTCAGGAACTCCTCCTTATCGGCCCAGTTCGAGCGCTGAGTCTCGAACTCGGCTTTGAGGAGGTCCTCACCGTCCTTCAGCTGCTGGATCTCCGCCTTGTGCTGCTGGACCTCCACCTTGTGCCGCTCCGCCTGGTCGGCCAGCTCCTTGTTCAGGCGCTCGCACTCTTGTGCCGCCTGGCTACGCTCCAGCCCCTTGGCGTGGAGCTTGGTCTCGAGCTCGCCCAAGCGCTGCGGCCGCCTCCGCAAAGATAAAAAAGAAGACATCGGCATCAGCAAGAAAAAGAAGAAGGTAGTTGTCGGAACTTGCCTTAAAGTTTCAAGCCACCTGCTCAGCAGCCGGCCCAGAACACGGGGGCTACACCCAGTGGGTGCGCTGGTGCGCCCCCACAGAAGATTGCGAGAAGACAAAAACAAAAGGCGAGTACGAACCCGAACAACTGCTCGCGACGCCAGGAACTCCTGCACCAACGTCTGGAGGGCGGCGCCTTTGATGGCAAGCTAGGTCTGGACGTCCTGCACCGACACGTTCAGGGCGCCACCACCACTGCCAGACGCCCAGTCTGCCGTGTTGGCACTGGTGGCCTCAACATCGGGCATTGCCGAGCTGGAGGTTTTGACCTCCCTCAGTTGCGGCGCTGAGCTCGCCTTCGCCGGGCGCCGGCGCACTGGGATGCTAACCATGGGAAGCAGCCCCACCGTCAGCTGGTCATCAGACGGCACCGACTGTGGCCCCTCGGACTGGACGACCGGCTTGTCGGCAGTCGGCGGGGGCGGAACCACCTCTTCCCCAAGCCCGGGGCCACCCCTTCTGTAACGCCCCGGATGTAACTTTCCATATTTGTAACTCCAACTCTTGCCTTCTCCGGCTATGTGATATGAGATTTCCTTCGTGGTTGGGTTTTTGTCTTTTGTTTTGCATTTTGTTCATGCCATGCATTTCATCTCATGTCATCATTTGCATTACATCGACATTGTTTTCTTAAAACTTGCACCCGCTTGTAGTTGCCGCTTCTTCCTCGCCTCTGTTGACCTTTCTCAGACCAATCGTTCTTTTGTTGCCCAACCGTTTGACCCTCTCTACATAGTACTCAAACCCCTTCATGACTGACAGTGTCCTGGAATAGGGGGTACTCACCACGTCGTCTCCCGACCAGCTGGATCGGGCCGAGGACCCCCATGGAGGTTCACTCATGGGCCACTTCGAGCAGCCCATGCCGCACACGAGGAAGATTCTTGATGATCAAGACAAGGACTCCTCTCCACCAACGTATTCGACTAGGACTCGTGTTATCCTAGGCCTCCGGTACATTATATAAGCCGAGGCTAGGCTAGTCGCTAGATTATTATGACATTATTCATCATACCCTCAGGATTTAGACCACAACATATGATCTCGAGGTAGAGCAACTCTTTACTTGATACTCCATCAATATAAACAAGAGCCGGACGTAGGGTTTTACCTCCATCAAGAGGGCCCGAACCTCGGTAAGACATTGTCTCCTTCGTTCATGTTACCATTGATCCGAGAATCCACAACTCGGGACCCCCTACCCCGAGGTCCACCGGTTTAAAGAAATTATTATTACTATTATCTCCGGCTTGCACTATCTTCTGTGCATAGGTAAATGATCCGAATTGGGCAGCGCTGTCACCTCAGCATATCGACATACCATGTCACCTTGGGTGGACCGGGGGCTTCGTCATCACTTCATTAACCCATGCCGGGTACTTCCACGTCACACTGTCGGCCTGCATCGACCGTGCTATGTCGCAACTTCAGAGCATCGAGCTCTTTGCTCTGGCACCTCGGGATCGGCTTGGGGGCTGGGAGCTCATCCTATCGTAAGCTCGGACAGCGTCATCAATATCGAGCACATTAACCAGCTAAGTCGCTTTCATGGTCAAAAACTTTTAGTTTTCAATTTTGTTCGGTTCGACCAAGCATTATACTTTTTTGGCAAAAAGTTGTTTCTGAAAAACCTCCTTGTCAAAACTTTGTTTGTGACACACAAATTCAAATACCACGTTTACTTGGGGGCTTCCTTTATGAAGCCTTTCCTCTTGCATATGATTATACTTGTATGGCTTCGTTCCTTGTTCGTGTATTACGCCACAATATGCACCATGTTGACTTAAGTGTTCCGCAAGCTGGGTTGCCTTGCTCCTGTGTTTACCCCTACGTTCCCGATTGTTCAGCTAGGGAGTAAAGGGAGCACCTCTGCGATTGTCACGATCGGGTCATCCGAGCTCAAACCTCAGACTGGGTGAAGCCGAAAGCTAGCGCTCTTATTGTTTTCAATCATGGTCGGCACACAACGGAACTCATGAGTAAAAAAAATCTATTGCACAAGTCTCATAGTAACAATGAGCAACCGAAGAAAGGTATCGATGGGGGTACTATTTTCTTCGAAGATGCTTCTTACACTTCGTCAGTAATATAGCATAAGTTCCCTGAGCATGCTTTGTCTGTTACAGCCTTATGGCCTGATTGCCTGGTTATCGGAAGCACCGTCGATATTCTCGACAGGTGGAGTACATAACACTTTTCGGCCCTTGACCGAAGAGGGAGAAGCCGACGGTCCGTTAAGACGCGTTTAAAAGTTCGGGTGAACACAGATACGATATAAGTACTTTGGTACATACAATCATTATACATAAAATTCTTTTACCCAAGTTTACTGGGGGCTCTTAAATTTATATGAGTTGTTTTATAGTAAATGTGTTTTCTTCCTAGTCGTTGCAAAATCTTTTTCTATCACTCCTTTTTCAATGCGAGTGTGTGATCAATAGCCGGATAGCCCATTTTCTCTATAGTGACCACTCGAGTTTAGTTCGCTAAACTGGTCTAACAAGCAGTACTCCACCTTCGGGATAGGAGGTTGCAGCCATAGGCTGACCCGCTTGAAGTCTTGAGATCGGATGTGTCATATTAATGCATGACAGAAGCACAAAAGTAAGACCAATTTTCAGATTGGCACCAAATGACTTGATTTAGTTCGGGCGTAAAGTTTTTACTGATTTTTTTTGTTTTTCAAGCCTATGGCACTTTTAAACTATTTGTTTGTTTCCAGCATAAGTCTCGTAGTGCAGCGCTGGACACCTTTAGAGATTCGGCACAAAAATTCTTGGATATTGCTATATATGCATCGGTATCCAATTGTATCTTTCGTCAATAGTTGGGTTGCCCGGATCCTATGCTTGCCTCCTACGTTCCTCTTTGTTCGGCTAGGTGTGCAAAGGGAGAACCACTGCGATTGTGCTTCCAGCTCGAATGGTTAAGCACCTCAGTGGAGAAAGCCGAAAACTGACTTTCACAATGGGCGTAAAGTGGTCAGCGATCCGATGACGGTATCAAACTATAGATCGATACCGATTACCCCGTGTTAAACGATGGGCCTTTCATAACATTGGCCGACATGATAATGGCTAGACTTCGGTCGATGCCGAACACTAACCGGGGGCTCGTAGCTAGCTTCCCCAGTTTAAAGCTCCTATGACTAAGTGAAAGTTATAAAGCCCGCATATCTGATTGCCTCGTTTTTGCTAACACAACCTCCTTCAGGCACTGAGACGTCGGCTAAGGGTTGTCTTGTTATTGTGGAAACACCCTGCGTAGCATCTACAAGGGGGTGGAAGCCGACGATGGGCCACTTTCAAGTGATAAACGGTCGCAACAGAGTCAAAATAAATATATCATCGGCGTTTGTATTTTATATACGATGGCTACCTTCCGTAATCATCGTTATAAAGCCATAAATATGCATCAATTTGACTTAAGATTTTGGCCAAGCTGGGTTGCCTGGCTCCTGTGCTTACCCCTACGTTCCCGATTGTTCGACTAGGCGGTAAAGGGAGCACCTCTGTGATTGTTACTACCGGGTCATCTGAGTTAGTACCTCAGACTGGGTGAAGCCGAAAGCTAGTGATCTTAAAGGATATAATTGGTCGGCAACGACGGAAGTGAAAATTTTGGTTCATTAATACCATAGAGTTCGGGAACTTTCCCCGAACTAAATCCTCAATATTTTCCTCCCACATTGATTGGAGGTGAGGTTTCATGATCATGGTCAGCACGACAACCCAAAGAAAGGAACCGATAGTGGGACTATTTTCTTTGGAAGATGTTTCTTATGTTAAAAAAGTAATATAACATATCTCTCCATGTACCTTTGTTTATAAAACCGTATGGCCGGATTGCCTTGTTTGCCATAAATCTTTTCCCTGGTAAAGGCTTTATAAAGTGGGACAAACACTCCCCGGCTACTGGCCGAGGAGGTTGAAGCCAATGGTCGGTCAACAAAGTTTTGTACAATGCAGATCCGAGCATTAATGATGTAAAGTACTTGGATACGTAGAATCATTACACATAATTTGTGATTTTACTCTAGATATCGATCCTTAATTCGGCCACCTGTGCCCACATTAAGGCTCGGGGGCTACTAGGCTTCGGGCTTATCATTCACTAATATTAAAAGGGGCGTATTGATCCCCTGATCTGGTGTTGCCACCCGACCAGTGTCTCGGGGGCTACTACATTGCCTATTCAATGTAGAAAATTCAAAGTGCTCAGTGTTCGGCTGGACCGAACTATGGTCAAATGCGTCTTCGGACAACAATAAGTACCTCTTATACTACGGCGACTTCTCAAAACCCTCTCTCAAGGGCCCGTCCGCCGATCACTATTACCTCTAATATATTACACTACGTTTATATTCCTATGTATGCTGCTAAGCTAGGAGTTGATCCTCAGGCCGATTTCATGACCTAAGTCTCAGAAGCTACTAGGATCGACGGTTTCATATTTTCCTTCAGGTGCATCTCGGATTTTAGGCCGACAGACACCTTGAGGGCTACTGGCCATACATCTCATCAGTAAATAAATTTATACGCATCGGAAATAAAATCTGCAAACAATCAGCCCATGACCGAGGTGCTGAGCCACCTCGAAAGCCGTTCGGCATATAGCTCGGATGCAAGTGGCTGGCTCCTAGAGGGCATTTCCGGCATTAAGCTCGGTTAAAACTTTTTCAAGACCAAGCTAATCTATGACACCTCGGATACAGTCCAGCGTTGGAGCTCAGATACATTTCGGTGTTGAAGCTCGGAAGCGGTCCGGCGTTGGTGCTCGGCTACAAAAGATACCTCGAATGCAGTCCGGCGTTGGAGCTCGGATGTGAGAGGACACCGCCGCATGGGAAACAATTCAAACCCGAGGTGGGCGTAAAAATAACAAGGCATTGATAACGGTTGATAACTTAAAGGGGCTCCTCAGGATACCCGATGTGTAAACTCTTCGGATTTACTTCGGCGATCCTCAAGATCGAAGATAAGAAGATTTGTTGAACCAGTTTTCAAGACCGACGAACGAAGATGAAAAACAGTTCGGAAGAATCGAGGAGCGTCCCCAACTTGAAGACCGATTCAGGGGGCTAGTGACGGTGTCCTGGACTACGGGGTACTCACCACGTCATCTCCCGACCAGCTGGATCGGGTCGAGGACCCCCATGACGGTTCACTCATGGGCCACTTCGGGCAGCCCATGCCGCACACGAGGAAGATTCCACAAGACTTGATGATCAATACAAGGACTCCTCTCCACCAACGTATTCGACTAGGACTCTTGTTATCCTAGACCTCCATTACATTATATAAGCCGAGGCCAGGCTAGTCGCTAGATTATTATGACATTATTCATCATACCCTTAGGTTTTAGACCACAACATATGATCTCGAGGTAGATCAACTCTCTCCTTGATACTCCATCAATATAAATAAGAGCAGGACGTAGGGTTTTACCTCCATCAAGAGGGCCCGAACCTGGGTAAAACATCATCTCCTTCGTTCCTGTTACCATTGATCCGAGAATCCATAGCTCGGGACCCCCTACCCCGATATCTGCCGGTTTTGACATCGACAACAACCATGTCCGAAAACCTCTCCGAACCCGAACCGGGAATTCATTACAGTTGGGTTCGAATCATCCCCAAACATCCATAAAATATCTTCGTTTTATTTATTGGACTCCCTAGCCTATTTTTCTTGACCGTCTGTTTCAATCAAAGGAATGGATTAACCCCTACCCTAATCCCTACCTATATAAATAACCTAACCCTAAAATCTTGGACGGTTGTCCCATCCATCCCCTCACTCGCTGCCACCGCTCATTCCAAATCCTCCTCGGTTTCCTCAGCCACCCAACCAGCCTCCACCTTCCCGATCCACTTCACGCCGACCCTCATCGCCGTGCTCCCATGCTTCCGGCGCGCCGCCACAAGCAGCAGCACCAGCGGAGCTCCCTTTGCCATTGGGCACCACCAACGGATGAGCGTCGTCGCTCTCTTCCTTGTTCATCCTCCCTCCATTCTTCCCTCCCGTGGCTTCCTGTGCCTCTCATCCATCCTCTCTCTTCTCTGTACAGGTGCTCCCCGCGCCATGGAAGCCACCGCAGGCCTCCACCTCGAGCTCCACCGCCCCTGGATCTCCTCTCCCCGTGGAGCTACTTGAGCCCTGCCCAGAGCAGCCAAGCCGCCAGTGAGCTCCCCCGCCGCGCGCACCCCCGACTCCTCTCTTTCTCCCTCCTACCACTTCTCTGGATTTTTTTCCCCACCATGGCCTTCAGGTTCTTCGTCGGCGTCCTTTGCCGTCCGGCCCCGCAACCGGAGCACACCGGCGATTCGCCGGACCTCGACTTCATCCAGGCGCCGTCGGTAACCTCGCCCTTGCCTCACGCTCCTCTTCTTCCTTGTTTTCCTTGCGCTGCTGCTGACCCGCCTACCACCGCTGTTTGACACCACAGGGCTCATCGCTGACCTCCCCTGCCTATGCCAAGTCCCTCGCCTCGTTGCCCCTTCACCTCGCTCGCCGGAGCTCTGCTCCAGGCGCCGCCCGCAGCTCTACATCGAGCAGAGGACAAGTGCCTCGACCCCGCTCGACCTGTTGACCGTGCCTCCGTGCGCCTGGGCCGCCTCCTCTTCGCCCGTTAACCGAGGCCCATTCCCACCTCCCCGATCTGGGCCGTAGCCCATGGTGAGCCTCCTGAGAGCCCCTCTGCCCTGTGCACTATTGGGCCAGCAGATTCGGCCCAACTCTTGTTTTTTTTCCTGCACGGATTTAGCTATTTTCCAGAGAACGCCTGTTTTACAGAAAAGTCCCTACTCTTCATACATATGATTACTCACGAACCGCGCATCAGAATTAAACAAACTTTATATGTAAAATGATTAGAATTTCATCTAGTTTCATAATATGATGCTTTCATCCATGTTTAAAATGTTTAAACTTGTTGTTTGCATTAATTTGCTAAATAACATGTTAAAATGGTTTATTTCGTAACTAAATAACCGTAGCTCCAAATTAAATAAACTTTATATAGAATGGGGTAGAAAAATGCATAGATTAACATGGTGCACTTTGTTTTACTGTTGAACAACATTAAAAATATGTTTTAGCGTAGAACAGTAGCAAATTCAAAATATGCACATGGGGATTTTTCGGAATTGTTGTTTGTTGTTCCGGCCTCATTTAAACTTGCCTAGATAGGTAGTTTTCATATGTTTCACCTCTTGCCATGTTTAACAACATTTAATATTGGTGTACCTAAATGAGAGCGAACTAAATAATTCGAATGTGGTGTTTCGGCAATATGCAACTCGTTGCATATTGAGCTCCACTTAATTTGTAGTATTGTTTGTTGCACTTTGCCATGCCATGCATCATTAAACCATACATGCATCATACTTGGTTGTGCATCGTGCCATGTTTATGTGATGGTTGTTTACCATGTTGTTTGCTTCTTTCCGGTTTGCTTCTCTCGTTAGCTTCGGTTTTGTTCCGGAGTTTGATAGAGGCGAAGGTGTCCTGATGTTTCGATGAGATAGATATCATTTTCTGTGGGAGTCGACTTTGACGATCCGACTACGAACGTGCGAACACGTCGTGCCTTAGCAATCGCTAAACCAACTTCCGAGGGTTATTGACCACGCCGGAGCACGATCAACCTGACCATGAGGGTCTATTTCCTGCGAGCAAACGAAGAACAAGCAAAAAACCAAGGTTGTCAGAATCGTGATTTTGAATCGGATCGGAGCTTCGATGGTAGGATCACAAATCGTAGAATCTTCACTATCAGGATCGTAGAAACGTAGATTCTAAGAACTAAAGTCATAGAATCATAGGGGTTAGTTTGGATCGTAAAGTCGTAGAATCGTCTAATAGAATCGCGATTTTGACAACCTTGCAAGAAACTGAGATTGCAATCTGGATATTGTGAATAAAAGAGGAAATCTTTATTAATAAAGGTGGGGTTCTGTGACGTCTTGGTCTGGTCGTTGGACACAAACGAAGTATGCGAAGTTGTAGCTATGGCGAACTTTTAATCTAAACAAAACCCAAAGTCTAAACGATGCCCTAAGGGATGTATATATGGAGGAGAGGGGGGAATTTCATGGCCCTTGGAGGAGGGATCCGAAACCAACCCTAACTCTTGTTTCCCCACACATACGGACTCTAAAAACAGTCTATAATCAAGTATTTCGAAATTACATGGGCCTGGCCCAAAAATAAGGTGACGCAACACCTAGGATAGCCTCTGGACGAAATTTATGAAGTGGCATATTGTATATTTTGTCCAAGGCTTCATGCACTCATTATGGTGGCTTCAAAGTCCTGGAATCATCACTTGTAACTCCATTCTTGTTCCCCTTGCGCACGCCATCATCTCCATGCTTGAACTTGCTCCAAGGTTCATCTTTCTTGTCCAAGCTAGGTCCTTCATTTGTAAGAAAAACAAATGTATCCAATTTAGGCATCATCATATTCTCATGAACATTAGAATCGTTACAAGAAATGAAAGTACCTGGTAATTTAATTGGCGTGCGCGAGCTCTAGTAATTGGTCCAGTATGTATAGCAGCAGAGGTTGTGGGTGTAACAATGGTATTGATGTCCTCATCATCCTCCCCTTCTTGAAATGAAGTCGTCCTCGACAAAAGCTCATCTTCCTCACCCAAATAAGGCTTCAAATCTGCAATGTTAAAAGTGGGACTAACCCCAAAATCTGCAGGCAACTCAAGTTTATATGCATTATCATTTATTTTCTATAACACCTTAAAAGGACCATCAGCACGTGGCATTAGCTTTGATTTGCGCAAATTAGGAAATCTATCCTTACGCAAATGTAACCAAACAAGATCTCCAGGTGCAAACACAACATGTTTTCTACCCTTATCTCCAGCAAGTTTATATTTAGCATTCATACGCTCAATGTTTTCCTTAGTTAACTCATGCATTTTTAAAATCAATTCAGCACATTCTTTAGCATCAAAATTGACCTTCTCCAAAGATGGAAGAGGCAACAAATCAATAGGTGCACGAGGTAGGAAACCATACACAATTTCAAAAGGGCACATCTTAGTAGTAGAATGCAATGAACGATTATAAGCAAATTCAATATGAGGCAAGCATTCTTCCCACATTTTCTTATTATTCTTCAAAACAGCCCTAAGCATAGTAGACAATGTTCTATTGACTACTTGTAACACCCCGGATGTAATTTACCTTATTTGTACTCCAAATCTTGCCGTTTCCGGCACTAAGTTATTTTATTTCCTCGTTGTCCGGTTTTTGTCTCCGTGTGTTTTGTCTTTGTCATGCATCTCATATCATTTCATCATGTGCATTGCATTTGCATACGTGTTCGTCTCATGCATCCGAGCATTTTCCCCGTTGTCCGTTTTGCATTCCGGCGCTCCTATGTCCTCCGGTGGTCCTTTCTACCTCTTTTCATGTGTGGGTGTTAAACATTTTCGGATTGGACCGAGACTTGTCATGCGGCCTTGTTTTACTACCGGTAGACTGCCTGTCAAGTTTCGTGCCATTTGGACTTCGTTTGATAATCCAACAATTGACCGAGGGACCGAAAAGGCCTCATGTGTGTTGCAGCCCAACACCCCTCCAAAGTGGCCCAAAACCCACCAAAAACCGCTCCATCGTCTAGAGCGTTCGATCACGATCGCGTGGCCGAAAACCGCACTCCATTTGGAGCTTCCTAGCTCCTCCTACCTCTATATATAGACCCCTCCCGAAAATCCCGGGTCTTCTCCCCTCAAACCCTAAAAAAATTCGTCCTCCGCGCCGCCAGACGTGTCCATTTTGGCCGGACACGCCCGCGCTGGCAACCGCAGTCAATCCCCGCGCGCCACATGGCGGGCGCGCCCACATCGCCGCTGCGGCCCGCCGCAGCCCGCATCCGGCCCTCCCGGTCCGCACGGCACCGCGCCCCGCCGCCTCTCCTCTCCGCCCGAGCCGCCGCCTGCTCCGCCCAGTTCGCCGGCGACGACCACCGCCGCCGCCATTGCCAACCGCCGCGGCCGCAATCGAAGCTCGTCGCCCCGTGCGCCGACGACCGCAGGCGCCAGCGCCGACCACCACGGGAGCCGCGCCTCGTCGTCTGGTGCCCTCCCGCGCCACCGAAGCGCCTCGGCCGGCCGGATCCAACCCCCCCCCCCTCTCCGGCGAGCTCGAAGATTCCGGCGACTCTCCGGCAGCTACAGTACCGCCAGATCTCGATCTGGTCTATAGTGAACCCTAGATCTCGGTTGACCTCTTCCCTAATCCGTAGCTCCGATTCGTGCGTGTAGCATATCAAAATGTTCATCTCAACGAGTATATCATTTCATCTCATTGCATCATTTTTATTTGAGCTCATCTTGATGCCTGAAATGTTGTTGGAAGAGGGCTATGTGAGGAATATTTCAGATCTGTTTCAGCAAATGGCCTTTTGTCATTTTTGTCATGATTAATGTGTGCATGCTATGATCATGAGCTCTACATGTGTTTTGTAGAATGCCATGTTATCTTTACAGGGGTGTATGCCATATATTTTTGTGATCTATGTGGTGTCTAGCACAAGCATGCAAAGCAGCTTACTCAATGATGTTGATTTCAGGGACTTAGAATAAAGTCCTTGTCCTGTTTTTGTTTTTATTCCATATGTTCATGTTGTTTCCTAGTGATCCGTGCCTCTTTTGAGGATGATCAGTAAGGATGTTTTGTTAATATTGTGGTGCTCTATCCATCCATTCTTTGTTTGCATTTATGGAGCACCCTAGCTTGAGTCAATCGAGCTCTACTTTTGCTATATAATGTTCCTGGCAGATTGTTAACATGTTTAGCGATTTTGCCGAGGTTGTTTCTATTGATCCGTGCATGCTATGTTGTTGTTCTTGCCATGTCTAGCTTCTATGTCATGTCTTCTTGATGGGTGTATGCTTAGATTGTCATGACATGCCTCATATTGAGTGCATCGAGCTCGTAAACATGCCTACTCGTTAATCTGTTTTGCATGCTCCAGTTTTTCACTAAGTCTGAATCTGTTTATGTTTTTGCTATGTCCACATGCTTGCAACTGTATTTTCTGATCCCTTTTGGCTCAAGGTCACTAAGGGACTTTTGTTATATGCTTAGAGTGTCTTCATTTCATGCCTTTCTTTGCCATGATATGTTCCTGTAGCAGGTAGTTTTCATGCTCTAAAGATTGCTTCCTGATAATAAATTCCAGACTTGTGTTAATTTCATTAAGTCTGAAACCTATTATCATTGCACTTTTGCCATGCTTGTTTGAACCTGTTAATAGATGAATTAGCCGTAGCTCAGTGTTCATCTTTTGCCTATCATGTATTTTGTTGTCATGTTGGAGTGTTGTAGCATATCTATCTTGATGCATTTTGTTGGTCACTTGCTGAATATCGCAGACCGGTGCCATATTTGTTTTGCTTGCCATTTCCAAACCGTGCATCGATTCCGGTGATCTTTATATCGATTTCAACCGAAATCACCTCACATTTCCAGTGGCACTCTTGGATTTCCAAGTTGAGTCCAGGTTCAATCATTCCTTTGCAAATCATGCATATGCATCGCATACCGCATATCATACCATGTTTGCATCATGTTGTTTGAGCATTGCACGTGGTTGATTGTGTTCCTTTTGCTTGTTGTTCTTGTTTGGATAGAGCCGGGAGACGAGTTCGTGAACGAGGAGCCCGTTGAGTTCGCCTATGAGGATCAAGGAAACTCTGAAAACTTTGCAGGCAAGATGACCATACCCTCGAAATCACTTCTATCTTTGCTTGCTAGATGCTCGCTCTTTTGCTATGCCTATGCTACGATACCTACCACTTGCTTATCATGCCTCCCAAATTGCCATGTCAAACCTCTAACCCACCATGTCCTAGCAAACCGTTGTTTGGCTATGTTACCTCTTTGCTCAGCCCCTCTTATAGCGTTGCTAGTTGCAGGTGAAGATTGGAGATCGTTCCTTGTTGGAACATGTTTATTGTTGGGATATCACAATATTATCTTGTTTATCTTAATGCACTTATATACTTGGTAAAGGGTGGAAGGCTCGGCCTTATGCCTGGTGTTTTGTTTCACTCTTGCCGCCCTAGTTTCCGTCATATCGGTGTTATGTTCCCGGATTTTGCGTTCCTTACACGGTTGGGTTATAATGGGAACCCCTTGACAGTTCGCCTTGAATAAAACTCCTCCAGCAATGCCCAACCTTGGTTTTACCATTTTCCACCTAGCCTCTTTTTCCCTTGGGTTTCTGGAGCCCAAGGGTCATCTTTATTAAACCCCCCGGGCCAGTGCTCCTCTAAGTGTTGGTCCACCTTGTCAGCCGCTGGTGGCCACCAGGGGCAACTCTGGGCTGGCCTACCGGAAGTTTGGACCATCTGACTGTGCCCTGAGAACGAGATATGTGCAGCTCCTATCGGGATTTGTCGGCACATTCGGGCGGTGTTGCTGGACTTGTTTTACCATTGTCGAGGATGTCTTGTAACTGGGATGCCGAGTCTGATCGGAATGTCTTGGGAGAAGGAATATCCTTTGTTGACCGTGAGAGCTAGTGATGGGCTAAGTTGGGACTCCCCTGCAGGGATTTGAACTTTCGAAAGTCGTGCTCGCGGTTATGGGCAGATGGGAATTTGTTAATGTCCGGTTGTAGATAACCTGAAACTTTACTTAATTAAAATGCACCAACCGCGTGTGTAACCGTGATGGTCTCTTCTCGGCGGAGTCCGGGAAGTGAACACGGTGTTGGAGTAATGCTTGACGTAGGTTGTTCTAGGATCACTTCTTGATCATAGTTGTTCGTCCGTGCTTTGCCTTCTCTTCTCGTTCTCTTTTGCGAATATGTTAGCCACCATATATGCTAGTCGCTTGCTGCAGCTCCACATCATACCTTTACCTTACCCATAAGCTTAAATAGTCTTGATCGTGAGGGTGTGAGATTGCTGAGTCCCCGTGACTCACAGATTACTTTCAAAACCAGATGCAGGGACCGATGATACCGTTCCAGATGATATGACCGAGCTCAAGTGGGAGTTCGATGAAGACTCTCGTCGTTACTATGTGTCTTTCCCAGATGATCAGTAGTGGTGCCCGGTTGGGGCGATCGGGGACTTTGTCGCATTTGGGGGTTGATCTTTATTTTGGTACCGTAGTCGGACCCTGAGTGTATTGGATGATTGTAATGACTTATTTATGTATTTGTGTGACGTGGCGAGTGTAAGCCAACTATGTACCTTTCCCCTTTATTTATTTACATGGGTTGTTGAGGATTACCTCACTTGCGACATTGCTTTCAATGCGGTTATGCCTCTAAGTCGTGCTTCGACACGTAGGAGATATAGCCGCATCAAGGGCGTTACAAGTTGGTATCAGAGCCGACCCTCGCGGTTACACGGATGGTTGCGGACAGGTGCGTGGTCATGTTGTTCATGATGTTTGTGACCCGTCGTGGCACACGGCATGGCACATGTACTGGACTAGAAGCACAGACGTATGTGCCAAGAGGGAACGTTCCTGTGGCCCGACGAGGACGTCGGTTCCTCTGAGTGGGGGTGTATGTGATGGCCTAGCTTATTAGGGATGATAGACTACTCATATCAATAAGGAATTCCTTCTTTTCCGGTAGCCCATTCAGACAGAACTCCAATGTTAAGCGTGCTCAGCTTGGAGTAGTGTCAGGATGGGTGACCGACTGGGAAGTTGCTCCCGGGTGCGCATGAGTGAGGAAAAAGTGCGCAGAAAATACTAGTATTGATCTGTGGGGCCAGTCTAGATCCCGCCAGGAGTAACGACCACTGGCGGGTGTGTCCGGGGCGTTACACTACTTCAGTTTGTCCATCAGTTTGGGGGTGACAAGGAGTACTAAAAAGCAATTTAGTCCCCAACTTAGCCCATAAACATCTCCAAAAGTGGCTAACAAATTTAGTATCACGATCTGAAACAATAGTATTTGGCACACCATGCAAGCGAATATTTTCACGAAAGAACAAATCAGCAACATTAACAGCATCATCACTTTTATGGCATGGTATAAAGTGGGCCATTTTTTAGAACCTACCCACGACAAAAAATATGCTATCCATCCCCTTATTTGTTCGAGGTAAACCTAAAACAAAGTCCATAGATATATCCTCCCAAGGAACACTAGGTACAGGCAAAGGCATATATAAACCATGAGGATTAAGTCGTGACTTAGCTTTTTGACATGTAGTGCAGCGAGCAACAAAATGCTTAACATCCCGTCTCAACTTTGGCCAAAAGAAATGTGTAGCAAGTATATCCTCCGTCTTCTTGACACCAAAGTGTCCCATTAATCCTCCTCCATGCGCCTCCTGCAACAACAAAAAACAAACGGAACTAGCTGGAATGCATAGCTTGTTAGCACTAAACACAAATCCATCGTTAAGAACGAACTTGTTCCAAGTTCTCCCTTCCTTACAATTCTGCAATACATCTTTAAATTTAGCATCATGCACATATTGATCTTTGATGGTCTCCAAACCAAATATTTTAAAGTCAAGTTGTGAAAGCATAGTATAACGACGAGACAATGCATCAGCAATAACATTTTCTATACCCTTCTTGTGTTTAATGACATAAGGGAAAGTCTCAATGAATTCAACCCATTTAGCATGTCTACGGTTCAGTGTTGCTTGACTTTTAATGTGTTTCAAAGATTCATGATCAGAATGTATAACAAATTCCTTGGGCCATAAATAATGTTGCCATGTTTCTAAGGTCCGAACAAGAGCATATAATTCTTTATCATAAGTAGAATAGTTCAGACTAGGCCCACTCAATTTTTCAGAAAAGCATGCAACAAGTTTGCCATCTTGTAATAACACACCTCCTAATCCAATTCCACTAGCATCACATTCAAGCTCAAAAGTCTTATTAAAATCAGGAAGTTGGAGTAAAGGAGCATGTGTCAACTTATCTTTCAATACCATGAAGGCTTCTTCCTGTGCGGTACCCCAAACAAAAGGCACATCCTTCTTTGTAAGCTCATTGAGAGGTGCAGCAATGGTGCTGAAATCTCTCACAAAACGCCTATAGAATCCAGCGAGACCAAGAAAACTCCTCACTTGTGTGACCGTTTTGGGTTGCGGCCAACTCTCAATAGCTTCAATCTTGGCTTTATCAACTTCAATTCCCTGTGGAGTAACAACATAGCCAAGAAAAGATACTCGGTCAGTGCAAATGGTGCACTTCCCAAGGTTACCAAACAAACATGCATCCCGTAGAGCAATAAAAATAGCACGTAAATGTTTCAAATGTTCTTCCAAAGATTTGCTATAAATCAGTATATCATCAAAACAGACTACCACAAATCGTCCAATGAAAGCACGTAAAACTTTGTTCATTAGTCTCATCAAAGTACTAGGTGCATTAGTTAATCCAAAAGGCATGACTAACCACTCATATAATCCAAACTTAGTTTTAAATGTTGTTTTCCATTCATCTCCCA
This sequence comes from Triticum urartu, assembly GCF_056163025.1. Lineage (NCBI taxonomy): Eukaryota > Viridiplantae > Streptophyta > Magnoliopsida > Poales > Poaceae > Triticum > Triticum urartu. Next base: position 472,830,000 of record NC_141877.1, read on the forward strand.
ATTTCATACGAATTTGATGGTATCCACTACGCAAATCAACTTTGGAGAATATTGTAGAGGCACTCAATTCATCAAGCATATCATCTAGCCTAGGAATAGGATGACGATAACGAATAGTAATATTATTAATGCCTCTACAATCAACACACATACGCGATGTACCATCCTTTTTAGGCACTAGTATAATAGGAACATCACAAGGAGTAAGAGATTCACCTATATAACCTTTGTCAAGCAGCTCCTGTACTTGACACATAATCTCCTTCGTCTCCTCTGGATTGGTATGGTATGGTGCACGGTTGGGTAGCGATGCACCGGGAATTAAGTCAATCTGATGCTCATTCCCTCGAATAGGTGGTAATCCCGGTGGCACATCTTGTGGAAAGACACCAGCGAACTCCTGCAAAATGTTAGTAACAACAGGAGGCAAAGAGGAAGGCACGTCCTCGAATGAAAATAATGCCTCTTTGCACACAAAAGAATAGCAAACAGATTTGCTGAAATCTAGATCATCAATATCAGATTTGGTGGCAAGTAAACATGCACTTTTCAATTTAATTTCAGAAGCAACATTAGATGGTTTATTATTAGGCTTCATGTGTTGCTCAAATTCTTTTGCCACAATATGATTTTCACTCTTGTTTTTCTCCTGTTTTGCTTTATTAGCTCTATTAATATCATCTTTCAAAATGGAATCAGGAGTCATAGGAAGCAAAGTAATATGGATATCCTTATGAACAAGAGTATACTGATTATTTCTACCATGGTGTACAGAATTTTTATCAAATTACCATGGTCTACCAAGTAATAAGGAACATGCTTGCATGGGTACCACATCACAATCAACATAATCAGCATATGTAGAGATACTAAAATGCACACGAACGATACATGTTACCTTAACCTTGTCGCTGTTGTTGAACCATTGGATGTAGTAAGGATGTGGATGCGGTCTTGTGGTGAGAGAGAGCTTCTCCACCATCTCCATGCTAGCCAAGTTGTTGCAGCTCCCTCCATCTATGATTAAGCGAATAGAATGTTCCTTCACACAACTCCCTTTATATGGAACAAATTATGCCTCTGATTTTGCTCAGCTTGTGTAACCTACACACTCAAAACATGTTGAGCAACTAAACATTCATACCTGTCAGCATCTTCAGCAGCCATGTATTGCGTCTCATGATCAGAATCATCTCCACCATGTTCTTCATGTGTAATAAGAGCCAAAGTCTCCTCATCATAGTCACTAGCGGACTCATACCCACCATCCTCAGTAGCAATCATCACACGCTGAGATTTGCATTCTCTCGCAAAATGTCCTCTTCCCTTACAACGACGACAAATAATATCACTTGTGTGCCCTGTTGATGCCATGGAAGAAGAAGAGCTCTGCGCAGGCCCGGCAGGTGTGCTCTTGGAAGATAGTGGTGGTTGTGCCTACTTTCTTGTATCACAGCTGGAGGTGGCACCTGATGGAGGTGCTGGTGTAGTGGAAGTAGAGGATGCACGTGGTGTCCATGATGAAGATCGACCTGTAGAAAAGTTAGTTCGCGCCTGTCGGTGTCAAAACCGGCGGATCTCGGGTAGGAGGTCCCGAACTGTGCGTCTAAGGCTTATGGTAATAGGAGGCGGGGGACACAATGTTTACCCAGGTTCGGGCCCTCTCGATGGAGGTAATACCCTACTTCCTGCTTGTTGATCTTGATGATATGAGTATTACAAGAGTTGATCTACCATGAGATCATAGAGGCTAAACCCTAGAAGCTAGCCTATGATTATGATTGTTGTTGTCCTACGGACCAAACCCTTCGGTTTATATAGACACCGGGGGGCTAGGGTTACACAGAGTCGGTTACAGAGAAGGAGATCTACATATCCGAATCGCCAAGCTTGCCTTCCACGCAAAGGAGAGTCTCACCCGGACACGTGACGAAGTCTTCAATCTTGTATCTTCATAGTCCAACAGTCCGGCCAAAGTATATAGTCTGGTTGTCCAAGGACCCCCTAATCCAGGACTCCCTCAGTAGCCCCTGAACTATGCTTCAATGACGATGAGTCCGGTGCGCAGATTGTCTTCGGCATTGCAAGGCGGGTTCCTTCTCCGAATACTCCATAGAAGATTTTGAACACAAGGATTGTGTCCGGCTCTGTAAAACAAATTCCACATACCACCGTAGAGAGTATAATATTCCACAAATCTAATCTGCTCACAACTTTTCATAACATGATATCCTGCCGTGGTCCGGTCATTACAAACCAGTTTTCCCAGCCTTCCACTGCACGTGTTGCGAGGCGGTTTTATTGGCATGTCTTGTCGAAGCAGAGATCATGTTCCCCTTATCACGGGATTCTCATCAATACGGGTGTGGGTAACCCAATCGTGCTTGTTAGTATGACTCCTCGATTTTAGGCAAGTTCCAAACGGCCCCGCGGAGGACGCTTGATATTCACCCTCTTTATAAAGGGGCCAAGGCCTGTCCTTTTCTTCTCGCGCTCGATCCTTCCCCTCCCCCACCTCAAGTTCCAACACCCAAGGCTCGGGCTAAGTGCTTCGGACCTTCAACCATGTCCGGATCCAACCTTAAAGGTCGATGGATGGCCTCCTCTGTCACAGAGGAGGACATCAAGAAGCTAAGGGAAGCCAGGTATCTGACCGCCGAAATCCCGCACAGGCTGCCTGCTCAAGGCAGGTCATCCCCACTCCCGAACCCAACGAGAGTGTCGTATTTGTTTCCCACTTCTTCCGAGGGCTAGGCTTTAGTATTGATCCCTTTGTAAGAGGGCTTATGTTCTATTACGGGCTCGATTTCCACGATCTAGCTCCAAATTCCATCCTTCACATATCGTCGTTTATCGTCGTGTGTGAGGCCTTCCTCCGCCTCACCCCACACTTCGGCTTATGGCTCAAGACCTTCAATGTGAAGCCGAAGACGATCGATGGGTGACACACAGAATGCGGAGGTGCCATAATAAGCAAAGGCGCCGATGCTCTATGGCCAAAGGGTTCCTTCCCGGAGGTGCCCAACTTATGGCAGCGGGAGTGGTTTTACATCACAGCTCCCCGAGGTAAAAAGTGGGCAGCTGCCCCCGCCTTCCGCTCGGGTCCCCCGCCGCAATTGGCGTCATGGCTCAACAAGGGGCTAGACTGGGGGGCAGTTAATGACGTGCCGACATTGCAAAGTCGCATCCGAGATCTCCTCAAGAGGGATGTCAGTCTTGTCAAGGTAATACAAGTTATGCTAGTTCGTCGAGTCCTTCCATGCCAACGTCGATCTCTCCGTATGTGGGAGTTCAACCCAGAAGGACCACGAACTATTCAGCAATTCTTCGGCGTGACGCTCGAAGAGATGTATGGATTGTTCTTCGTATCACGAATAAAGTTTCCGGACACCATCGAGGATGCGGGTCTCCACTGCAACCGTTTAGATACCCACGTAAGTAATTCTGCGGCCGAACATGCTGTCTTTTTATTTGTCATAAAATCATTCTGAAAAAATCGCTCTCGGCAAGGACTGGATAAGAAAGGCAGAGAGGATCAGGTGTTCGGCCCCCCTTCCCGAAGGCTCACCGGATCCTGTACTATCCAGGATGCTTGAGCACGCACCTTATCAAGTGCCATCAGGGGAAGATAAAGGGAGGAATAAAGAAGCCGAAAGCAGGATTCACACATTACTCATCCAAACCGGGGGAATCAGTGTTTCTGCGAAGGAGGATAATTGGGGAGACGAATCTAGAACCCCCTCTCCCCAAGGAAGGAAAAGGACCACCTCTGAAGACTTGGAAACGAAGGTTTCCAAACGAGGGAAGAAACCTTCGCCAGGGGGCTGATACGTCTCCGTCGTATCTACTTTTCCAAACTCTTTTGCCCTTGTTTTGGACTCTAACTTGCATGATTTGAATGGAACTAACCCGGACTGACGCTATTTTCAGTAGAATTACCATGGTGTTATTTATGTGCTGAAACAAAAGTTCTCGGAATGACCTAAAACTTCACGGAGCAACTTTTTGGAAAATATAAAAAATACCTGCAAAAGATGAAGGCCAGGGGGCCCACCACCTGTCCACGAGGGTGGGGGCGCGCCTGCCCCCTAGGGCGCGCCCCCCTACATTGTGGGCCCCCTGGAGCTCCTCCAACTCCGACTCCGACTCTATATATTTGGTTTCGGGGAGAAAAAAATCAGAGAGAAGAATTCATCGTGTTTTACGATACGGAGCCGCCGCCAAGCCCTAAAACCTCTCGGGAGGGCTGATCTGGAGTCCGTTCGGGGCTCCAGAGAGGGGAATCCGTCGCCATCGTCATCATCAACCATACTCCATCACCAATTTCATGATGCTTACCGCCGTGCGTGAGTAATTCCATCGTAGGCTTGCTGGACAGTGATGGGTTGGATGGGATCTATCATCTAATCGAGTTAGTTTTGTTAGGGTTTGATCCCTAGTATCCACTATGTTCTGAGATTGATGTTGCTATGAATTTGCTATGCTTAATGCTTGTCACTAAAGCCCGAGTGCCATGATTTCAGATCTGAACCTATTATGTTTTCATCAATATATGAGAGTTCTTGATCCTATCTTGCAAGTCTATAGTCACCTATTATGTGTTATGATCCGTTAACCCCGAAGTGACAATAATCGGGATACTTACCGGTGATGACCGTAGCTTGAGGAGTTCATGTATTCACTATGTGTTAATGCTTTGTTCCGGTACTCTATTAAAAGGAGGCCTTACTATCCCTTAGTTTCCGTAAGGACCCCGCTGCCACGGGAGGGTAGGACAAAAGATGTCATGCAAGTTCTTTTCCATAAGCACGTATGACTATATTTGGAATACATGCCTACATTACATTGATGAACTGGAGCTAGTTCTGTGTCACCCTAGGTTATGACTGTTACATGATGAACTGCATCCGGCATAATTCTCCATCACTGATCCATTGCCTACGAGCTTTCCATATATTGTTCTTTGCTTATTTACTTTTCCGTTGCTATTGCTATCATCACTATAAAATACCAAAAACATTACTTTTACTATTGTTACCTTTTGCTACCGTTACCACTACTATCATATTACTTTGCTACTAAACACTTTGTTGCAGATACTAAGTTTCCAGGTGTGGTTGAATTGACAAATCAGCTGCTAATACTTGAGAATATTCTTTGGCTCCCCTTGTGCCGAATCAATAAATTTGGGTTGAATACTTTACCCTCGAAAACTGTTGCGATCCCCTATACTTGTGGGTTATCAAGACTATTTTCTGGCGCCGTTGCCGGGGAGCATAGCTCTATTTTTTGAGTCACTTGGGATTTATATCTGTTTATCATTATGAAGAACTTGAGAGATCCAAAAACCAAGATTTATCCCTCAACTATGAGGGGAGGTAAGGAACTGCCATCTAGCTCTGCACTTGATTCACCTTCTGTTATGAGTAAGCTTGTGACACCTAAACCTGCTTCTGCTATTCGTTCTAATATGTCGCATGTTATTGATGATGCCACTTCTGCTATGCATGATACTTACGATGAAACTACTTCTACGCTTGATACTACTGTGCCACTTAGTGAATTTCTTGATGAACAACTTGCTAGGGCTAGAGAGAATGAAAATATTGAATCTGATAATACTGATGAAAGTGATGATGAAGACTTGCCTGTTATTCCTAAGGGTTATGTTTTTGATAAAGAAGATTCCTTAGCTATTTTAGCTTGCAAAGATAGATATGAACTTAAGAGGTTATTAGCTAAATGGAATCAGCAATCTCTAAATGCTAGAATGAAACCTGGCCTTGCTTTTGCTACTTCACCTATCTGTGTTACCGATAAGGATTATGAATTCTCTATTGATCCTGGTATAATTACTTTGGTTGAATCTGATCCTTTTCATGGCTATGAATCTGAAAATGTGGCACATCTTACTAAATTAAATGATATTGCCACTCTGTTCACTAAATATGAGAGAACTCGCTACTTTTATATCCTTAAAATATTTCCGTTCTCATTAAAGGGTGATGCTAAGATATGGTTTAATTCTCTTGATCCTGGTTGTGTTCGTAGTCCCCAGGATATGATTTATTACTTCTCTGCTAAATATTTCCCTGCTCATAAGAAACAAGCTGCTTTAAGGGATATATATAATTTTGTGTAAATTGAAGAAGAGAGAATCCCACAAGCTTGGGGGAGGCTTCTCAAGTTACTTAATGCTTTGCCTGATCATCTTCTTAAGAAAAATGAAATACTTGATATCTTTTATAATGGACTAACCGATGCTTCCAGAGATTACCTGGATAGTTGTGCTGGTTCTGTTTTTAGGGAAAGAACACCGGATGAAGCTGAAATTCTATTGAATAATATGTTGAAAAATGGAAATAATTGGACACCTTCGGAGCCAATTCCTGAGCCTATTCCTAAACCAATTCCGAAGAAGAGGTGTATTCTATTTCTCAGTCCTGAAGATATGCAAGAGGCAAAGAAATCTATGAAAGAAAAAGGTATTAAAGCTGGAGATGTTAAGAATTTACCTACTATTGAAGAAATACATGGTCTTAATTTACCGCCTGTTGAAGAAACATATGATCTTAATCCATTACCTATTGAAGAAACTCATGGTCTTGATAACCCGACACAGGTAGTAAAGGTAAATTCTCTCTATAGATATGATAAAGCTGAAATCCCATTTACTAAGTTTGCTAGCCCATGCTTAGATGAGTTTGATAAATTTATGGCTAAGAAAGAAGATTTTAATGCTTATTTTGGTAGACAATTGAAATACAATTCAAATATGCTTGAGCACTTGGGTGATTATATGGCTAATGTCAAAGGTGAACTTAAACTTATTAGTAAACATACTTCTATGGTTACCACTCAAGTAGAACAAGTACTTAAATCTCAAAATGATTTGCTCAATGAATTGAATAGTAAGAATAATGATAATGTTGTTAGAGTTATGACTAGAGGTGGTAAAATGACTCAGGAACCTTTGTATCTTGAAGGCCACCCTAAGAGAATTGAGCAAGATTCTCAGAGAAATAATGTAGAAGCACCTAGTCCTTCTAAAAGGAAGAAAAAGTGCTTCCTCGTGTTTATTTAGATTACAAGAGTATGGTGGCACATGATTTTATTGTTAAGAATAGGGAAGGAGAGCTTAAATACAAATTGTTCTTTGATAAACATCATCCTGAGACTATTACCCTGCCTGCTCCTTCCTTGTTTAATTTATCTGCAGGCCAGTACCTTGTTCCGTTAGAGGCTATTCACGCCTACCGGAACCCTGCACCAGCCATAGAGCCACAGCCAAAACCACAAGTTGATCGTCCACGATAGTCTAATTACCATTGGGATCCGGAGATGATTGCCAACCAGTGGCAGTCAGAGTCTTCTTCATCGCAGTACGACCCCAACTTTTACTATGGATATCAGCCAGGTCAGCTGTGACCATAGACCAACTTAGGCCAAAAGCCTAAGCTTGGGGGAGTGCGTATTTCTCATCGACATTACATTTATGTTCACACACTCATTGCTAGATGTCGGTGCTCATACTTTTTCATTGTATCATCCATGCTAGTTTATTTTTCTTTTTATGCTTTCTTCTTGTGTGTTTAATAAACCTTAAGAAAAACAAAAAAATAGTTGTTGTTTTTAATTAGTTTACTTTCCATGCTTGTAGTAGTAATTAAAAAGAAAACTCAAAAAGATTTCCTGTTCTTCTTTTGCTTGTTGGGAGCTTTCCCATGTAAATAGTTTTATTTCTTTTCTTTTCTTTGGCGGTCGATAGGAGAAGACCATAATTAAATTGTTGAAGTGGCTCTTATATGCATTATTGTTTATCTGGCAAAAGAGCCCATATTGCTTTGTCTTCTCCTGTTTATTGAATGCTTGCAGATTCCAGCTTAGTCCAATGCACGTGCACTATTATTATTATTCACATCGTTCCGTCGTGCAAGTGAAAGGCAATAATGACGATATAGGATGAACTTATTGAGATGAGAAAAGCTGGTATGAACTCGACCTCTTTTGTTTTTGTAAATATGATTAGTTCATCGTTCCTGATTCGGCCTATTATGAATAAACATGTTTGCAATGACAACTAGAGATCATAGTTTCTTGTGCCATGCTTGATTAGCTATGAGCTTATAATGGTTTACCTTGCGTGCCAACATGCTATTAAAATGGTTATGATGTGGTATGATAGGGTGGTATCCTCCTCTAAATGATTTAAGTGACTTGACTTGGCACATGTTCACGCATGTAGTTGAAACAAAATCAACATAGCCTTCACGATATTTATGTTCATGGTGGATTATATCCTACTCATTCTTGCATTCAGTGTTGATTAATTTTAATGCATGTTCATGACTGTTGTCGCTCTCTAGCTGGTCGCTTCCCAGTCTTTTGCTAGCCTTCACCTGCACTAAGCAGGAATACTGCTTGTGCATCCAATCCTATAAACCCCAAAGTTATTCCATATGAGTCCACCATACCTACCTATATACGGTATCTACCTGCCGTTCCAAGTAAATTTGTATGTGCCAAACTCTAAACCTTCAAATAAATATCTTGTTTTGTATGCTCGAATAGCTCATGTATCAACTAGGGTTGTCCTTATCTTCCATGTTAGGCGGGTTATTCTCAAGAGGAGTGGACTCCGCTCCTCACTCACGAGAAAAATGGCTGGTCACCGGGATGCTCAGTCCCATGCTTTATGCAAACTAAATCAAAATAATTGCAAACAAAACTCCCCCTGGGACTCTTGTTAGTTGGAGGCACTTGTTGTTTAGAGCAAGCCATGGATTGATGCTTGTTCGTGGAAGGGGGAGTATAAACTTTACCATTCTGTTTGGGAACCGCCTATAATGTGTGTAGCATGGAAGATATTGCCATCTCTTGGTTGTTATGTTAACAATGAGAGTATACTGCTCATAATATTATTCATCTCTATTTCAAAACCGAGCTCTGGCACCTCTACAAATCCCTGCTTCCCTCTGCGAAGGGCTTATCTATTTACTTTTATGCTGAGTCATCATCTTCTTATTAAAAAGCACCAGTTGGAGAGCACCGCTGTCATTTGCATTCATTACTGTTAGTTTACATTGGGTATGACTTGACTGGATCTATTTTACCATGAATTACAATGTCTAGTCAGTCCTTGATCTTTAAAGGTGCTCTGCATTTATGTTTTGCGGTCTCAGAAAGGGCTAGCGAGATACCATCTTGTTATATCATATTATGATTGTTTTGAGAAAGTGTTGTCATCCGAGATTTATTATTATTGCTCGCTAGTTGATTATGCCATTGATATGAGTAAACTTGAGACCTAAGCGTTATTGTGAATGTGGTTAGTTATAATCTTTGCTGAAAACTTGAATGCTGGCTTTACATATTTACAACAACAAGAGCAAACAAAGTTTCTAAAAGTTTTTCTTTATCACTTTCAGTTTATCAACTGAATTGCTTGAGGACAAGCAAGGGTTTAAGCTTGGGGGATACGTCTCCGTCGTATCTACTTTTCCAAACACGTTTGCCCTTGTTTTGGACTCTAACTTGCATGATTTGAATGGAACTAACCCGGACTGACGTTGTTTTCAGTAGAATTACCATGGTGTTATTTATCTGCAGAAACAAAAGTTCTCAGAATGACCTGAAACTTCACGGAGCAACTTTTTGGAAAATATAAAAAATACCTGCAAAAGATGAAGGCCAGGGGGCCCACCACCTGTCCACGAGGGTGGGGGCGCGCCTGACCCCTAGGGCGTGCCCCCTACCTCGTGGGCTCCCTGGAGCTCCTCCGACTCCAACTCCAACTCTATATATTTGGTTCGGGGAGAAAAAAATCAGAGAGAAGAATTCATCGTGTTTTACGATACGGAGCCGCCGCCAAGCCCTAAAACCTCTCGGGAGGGCTGATCTGGAGTCCGTTCGGGGCTCCGGAGAGGGGAATCCATCGCCATCATCATCATCAACCATCCTCCATCACCAATTTCATGATGCTCACCGCCGTGTGTGACTAATTCCATCATAGGCTTGCTGGACGGTGATGGGTTGGATGGGATCTATCATGTAATCGAGTTAGTTTTGTTAGGGTTTGATCCCTAGTATCCACTATGTTCTGAGATTGATGTTGCTATGACTTTGCTATGCTTAATGCTTGTCACTAGGGCCCGAGTGCCATGATTTCAGATCTGAACCTATTATGTTTTCATCAATATATGAGAGTTCTTGATCCTATCTTACAAGTCTAGAGTCACCTATTATGTGTTATGATCCGTTAACCCCGAAGTGACAATAATCGGGATACTTATCGGTGATGACCGTAGTTTGAGGAGTTCATGTATTCACTATGTGTTAATGCTTTGTTCTAGTACTCTATTAAAAGGAGGCCTTAATATCCCTTAGTTCCCGTAAGGACCCCGCTGCCACGGGAGGGTAGGACAAAAGATGCCATGCAAGTTCTTTTCCATAAGCATGTATGACTATATTCGGAATACATGCCTACATTACATTGATGAACTCGAGCTAGTTCTGTGTCACCCTAGGTTATGACTGTTACATGATGAACCGCATCCGGCATAATTCTCCATCACTGATCCATTGCCTACGAGCTTTCCATATATTGTTCTTCTCTTATTTACTTTTCCGTTGCTATTGCTATCATCACTATAAAATACCAAAAACATTATTTTTACTACTGTTACCTTTTGCTACCGTTACCACTACTATCATATTACTTTGTTACTAAACACTTTGTTGCAGATACTAAGTTTCCAGGTGTGGTTGAATTGACAACTCAGCTGCTAATACTTGAGAATATTCTTTGGCTCCCCTTGTGTCGAATCAATAAACTTGGGTTGAATACTTTACCCTCGAAAACTGCTGCGATCCCCTATACTTGTGGGTTATCAGGGGCCCTGCCCCGGAGGGCGTCCTTACCGCGCAGTGCCCGCAAGGGGGACAGCCCTCCACCGAGCTGTAAGTGAACAAGAGTACTTTGGTAAATATATCCTGCTTTATCTCTTAACACGGGCAATAACCGAGACATATATCTTGTAGTCCGGCTCGTAGCCCTTCTCGACAGAGTTCGTCTTGAGGAGATCTTCTTCCGGAGATGATGGAGAGTGAGACGCCTCCCCCTGTCTCCCCGCCTCCTGGGGCGGACGACCCTGAGGTGTCATCACGGAGGATTTCTCCTGATCCGCCAAGGCCAGAAGGTAACCCTTCGGCCACCCGAAGTCCTGAGTATTCGGCTCCTAAGGAGAGCAACATAAAGAGTCCGGGACTGTCCGGTGCACAACTGTACGCACTGATGGGTCTTTTGGAGCAAGCGGCTATCTAAGAGGTGCATCGTACTTTAATGGGTACGGTGGTTGAGAGGATTTCATCCGCCAAAAGTGGGTTGCATGAAGCTTTTACGAGCCTGCTAAGAGGCTTTGAGGTACGCAAAGTAATATATAAATTTTTTGACGGTACCGCACATGCTAGGTGTGCTCTATACAGATAGTAGCCCCTGAGACTCTGGTTATTGTCCAGAGGCAACAAACAGAGGATCATAGCCCCAGGTAATGATCGCGTTGCTTTTCATGTGTAGGCGGCTAAGGGTCCGGTGGTTGGCCGGACTACTGAGTTTGCCGGACTGAGGCGGCAACTTGACGCGGCAGATGCCAACATTGCGCTTGTGAACAAGCAGCTTGACGAGGCACAGGGTATGTATTTTCGGGTGGTCAACAAATATTAAGAGGAGCATGATGCTAGTATCTATAATATGATGTGACTGCAGATGGAGCTGCCACCATGGAGACCCTTCGGGCGGAACTTGCCTGAGCCAAGGAACAAGCCAGGAGAAGTGATGCGGCCGCCCTAAAGGCGGCCGAAGACTTAAGAGCCAAACAGGCTGCTCATCGCCTGAGCGAAGATAAAATAGCCAAGATGGCTGTTGAGCTGAAAGATGTCGCCAGCCGATATGAGCTTCTTGAAAAGGAAAGCAAAGCAAAAGCGGCTGACCTGAAGAAAGCCGTGGAAGCAGCCAAGGAAACCCGCTCTAAAATCAGAGCGTCGAAGGAGGAGCTCCGTCAAGCCAGAGATATCACGGCTGGGAAGCCCTTTTTGTTGCGGATGAAGTTCGGAGATCCGAAGTATGCCCCTCTGGATCAATTATGGAGTGCTGCAGACGCGTACTTGGACTTGGCAATGAGTGATGCTGATGCGACTGAGTTTTTCAAAGATCAGAAAGATCATGAAGTGGAGAGATTGTTCTGGTCGCAATTCAGTGCTCCAACGCGTCCGCTGCTGTTAAATGAACAAATGGCCGAGTGGGCTGAGCTCCATAGGTTGCCTGGACTTGCCATGAGGTCTGTCGTGGATCATCTTTGGCCAAAGGGACCAAGGCTGAATACTTATTTTGGTTTAGTGCAATGATTCCTTGGTGATGTGCCGCATATCGACGCTGTAAAGAGGTCGGCGTGCATAGAGGGTGCGCGGATGGCTCTTGCCCGCGTTAAGACATGCTGGGCAGAGATGGAGGCCACCGCTATTGCAACCCGGGATCCAGCCGTAGGCCAGGTCCCGGCTGAGCACTATTTTGAAGAAGTCCTAGAAGGAGCTCGTTTAATAGAGATGCAGTGCTTGAGGAGTATCATGTTCGAGTGACATGTATCCCAATTGTAAAAACAATGCTATTTGGATTATAAAGGATGTGTTTATACTTTTGCCTGAAAGTATTATAATGCCTCATGTGCGGCCGTTTATGTATGTATATAACCTGAAAGTTTGTAGTCGTCGGCTTCAGCCCCCACGCACATAATGCGGGGGTGTTTAGAAAAGCGCGTATTCACACTTTACCCAACGTCTTGGTCCATTAAGGAGCTGATAGCGTGGCGAACAAGGCAATCGGACTATATAGCTTTAACACTTTCACTTAGCCATAGGAGTTTGACGGGGGGGCTACTATATAGCCCCTGGTACTTCCCCGCTTATCCAAATATGGTGCGCGTACATACATGACCGAGAAACTGGTCCTTCGTTAATGCGGAGGAATCGCGAAGATTCCGCTGAGTCATCGAGTGGTTGACCAGTCTCGCGCTTTATCATGACAGTCAGTTTTTAGCTTTCTCTACTGAGGTGCTCATCCAGATGAACCAGGGCACAAACGCAGTAGTTCTCCCGGTGCTACCTTAGCCAATAGAGCGGAACGTAAGGTAGAAAAACACGGGAGCCGGGCAAACCCAACTATTGACCAAAGACATGATTCGGAGCTGATGCATATAACGCCAAACTCGCGACGCCGAACACTCCCTAAGGTATTCGGACTTTACAACATATACTGGGCTGAGTAACGCCCTCGATAATGAGCCCTGAATTTCCAGGTACTTGCATTAGTCTGACGTGACGAAATGCCAATAATGCCAGCATCCCTTTTGGTTGTGTTGAGTATCCGGAGGGAGTGAAGCAACAAGAGACAGTAAAAAAGGTTTACACCGGGTCTTAATCTAAAAAGAAACCTTTGAGCGGGGCCCTGCTGCACGTCTGCGCCAGTGTCTCCGTTGTGTCGTATCCTAGAAGGGTGTAGCATGATGATCATATGTAAAAGAGAAAAACGCAGGTGAAAGTCTTCGTGCGAAAAATTGGTTATTCTTAATGAACCATTAAAATGCAATCTAAATAGGGTCAAGCCGAACTATAGCCTTTTTACTTGCGGGAAGCCCCTAGCACCACCTATGGGGGTATATCCATCGACCCAATCTCAGGTTTATCTAAGCTGTTACAACTAGTGGTGCGCCGGACTCGTCTAACCATGTCCGCGGTCTTGACGACCGATCATTTATTCTGGTTGGAGGAACCGTTCAGTGATTGGCTGCTAGAGCCGCCACATATTCCTCCGTGCGTAAGGAATGCTCTGTGTTTCCGCTAACTAAGATGATGCCATGTGGACCGGGCATCTTAAGCTTAAGGTAAGTGTAATGTGGTACTGCATTAAAACGAGCGAAGGCCGTTCTTCCGAGTAGTGTGTGATGGCCGCTTCGGAATGGAGCGATGTCGAAGGTTAATTCTTCACTTCGGAAGTTGTCGGGGGAACCGAATACAACCTCTAGTACTAGAGAGCCCGTGCAGCGGGCCTCTGGGCCTGGTATTACTCCTTTAAAGGTAGTATTGCTTTGGCTGATTCTTGTCGGGTCTATCCCCATTTTGCGGACGGTGTCCTGATATATCAGATTAAGACTACTGCCGCCGTCCATAAGGACTCAGGTGAGATGGTATCCGTCAATTATTGGGTCTAGCACCAAGGCAGCCGATCCTCCGTGCTGGATACTAGTCGGGTGATCCCTGCGATCAAAAGTGATCGGGCAGGCCAACCAAGGGTTGAACTTGGGGGTGGCGGGCTCCACGACGTATACATCTCGGAGTGCGCGTTTGCGCCTCCTCTTCGGTATGTGAGTTGCGTAAATCATGTTCACTGTTTTGACCTCTGGTGGGAATTTTTTCTGTCCCCTAGTGTTCGACTGGCGAGGCTCATCCTCGTCTTCGCTTGGTGTCTCCCTCCCCTTGTGTTCGGCGTTTAGCTTGCCGGCCTGCTTGAAGACCCAGCATTCTCTGTTGGTGTGATTTGTAGGTTTTTCGGAGGTGCCATGAATCTGACATAATCTGTCTAGAATCTTGTTTAGGCTGGACGGTCCATCTCTGCTACCTTTAAATGGCTTTTTCCGTTGACCGGGTCGAGAGCCCCTGAATCCGGCGTTTACCGCCGTGTTATCAGGGTTGTCTTCGTTGTTTCGACGCTTGCTCTTATTGCATCGCGGTTTCCCGTTGCCATCCCTGACTTCGGATGTGCCTGGGTTGCTGGTGCCGCTACGGGTCAGCCAACTGTCTTCGCCCGCGCAAAAGCGGGTCATAAGGCTTGTTAGGGCTATCATTGTCCTCGGCTTTTCCTGGCCAAGGTGTCTGGCGAGCCATTCGTCCCGGACACTGTGCTTGAAAGCCGCTAAGGCTTCGGCATCCGTGTAGTCGACGATTTGATTCTTCTTCGTGAGAAATCTGTTCCAAAGCTTTCGGGCTGACTCTCCGGGCTGTTGAATTATGTGACTTAAATCGTCTGCGTCCGGGGGTCGGACATAGGTCCCTTGAAAATTGGCCCTAAAAGCATCCTCAAGCTCTTCCCAGCTTCCAATTGAGTTTTTGGGGAGGCTTTTCAGCTAGTGCCGAGCTGGTCCTTTCAACTTGAGGGGCAGGTATTTGATGGCATGGAGATCATCTCCGCGAGCCATGTGGATGTGAAGGATAAAGTCCTCAATACAGACCCCAGGGTCTGTCGTTCCGTCGTGTGCCTCTATGTTCACGGGTTTGAATCCCTCAGGAAATTCATGATCCAGCACCTCATCGGTGAAGCATAGGGGGTGTGAAGCACCCCTGTATTTGGATGTGTCATGGCATTCTTCTGACAGTTGTAGCGTTTGGTTTTGATTCTGAGCTGTTATTCGATTAGAATAGTCGTTTGAGCGGCCATGATTCTGTGCCGGAGCGTGCTTCCTGGATCCGTAGATGGACCTGGCCATACGGCTTTTTGTGCAGGTCTTCACGTAAATCGTGCGCTGACTTGTGTGCGATGTCGTTAGCCGCCCTGTCGCGGCCACATGGTGGTCGATCCGGCTAATCGGCCGTTTTATTTTTCGGCTGAATGGGCTCTAAAGCCTCGTCGTCGAATTCAGGCAGTAGCTTGCACTTTGGATAGCTCTTTATGTGGCGACCGATGCCATACTTTTCTTCAGTGGAAAGCACTTTGTTCCATCTGCTGTTGAGCGTATTCTGCGCGGCCTTAAGCCTTTGCTTCTACTTCTTCAGGCTCCTCACGGTGGCGGTAAGCCTTCTATGGAGGTTCTCTTGTTCCAAGTGCCTTTCCAGGATGATGTGTGCATCGTCGTCCGGACTGTTCTCCTCTCCGGAGACAGGTTGATGAGCTTTACCCTTGGCGTCGTCGTGATCAGACAGCGGCTCAGTACTATGTTCGCCGTCCGTTCGCTCATCTTGCTCCATCGCTGGGTCCATGTGGTCGTCGTTTCCTTTGGAGTCAACCGGGGTATTATTCTTTCTTGCGTTGTTATCGCTGTTTTTGCTGAGGCGGGATTTGGAGCGGCGCCTACGTCGTCGCTTTGGTTGCTTCTCGAGGGGACTATCCTTCGCTGCATCCTTCCGTTCCTTGTCATTGTTTTCTTTGGGTGTATCCACCATGTATATATCGTGTGATGAAGTGGCTGTCCAGCGCCCTATGGGAAGTGGTTCCTGTTCCTCTCCTGCAGCGTCCTCCATACCGTCGATGTCTTCGGAGTTGAAATCAAGCATGTCGGTTAAGTCGTCGACAGTGGCTATTAAGTGGGTGGTGTGTGGGGAACGAATTCCTTCGTCGTTCGCTTCCCAGTCGAGCCGGACATAGTTTGGCTGAGGGTCTCCTGACAAGGAGAGAGACCTCAATGAATCTAGCACATCGCCCAAGGGCGAGTGCTGAAAAATATCCGCGGAGGTAAACTCCATGATCGGTGCCCAATCAGATCGGATATGCACGGACGCAGGCGGTTCGGAGCCTGTGGCTGGGGAGAATCCAAGGGTCCGGTAACACTGGTCCCATAGGAGGTGAAGTAAGTATTCGGCTATATCGCCATTGAGTGTGCGGCCTCTGTGGCGGGGTCCATCCACCCGTCCTCGGATGGCACGATCTGCTCCGGATTGAAGGCCGGAGTAACCGCAGGTGCGATCTCCCGAACACCGTCCGATGGCAGAGCTAAGTCATGCTCGTCGTGACCGTGCGGCGCGCCTGACATGAGCTCGAATCCGTCGAAGATCAAGTCCCCGAGGATATCGGCAGTGTAGTTCGAGCTTCCAAATCTGACCTCATGGCCAGGGGCGTAGCTATCGATCTGCTCTAGATGGCCAAGCGAGTTGGCCCGCAGTACAAAGCCACCGAATACAAAGATCTGTTCGAGGAGAAAAACCTCACCCTGGATCGCACCGTTGTCGATGATCGAAGGAGCCATCAAGCCTTTATCGTGACCGCACAGTGGAACTCTCAATGAAAGCACCAATGTCGGTGTAAAAACCGGCGGATCTCAGGTAGGGGGTCCCGAACTGTGCGTCTAAGGCTGATGGTAACAGGAGGCGGGGGACACAATGTTTACCCAGGTTCGGGCCCTCTCGATGGAGGTAATACCCTACTTCCTGCTTGATTGATCTTGATGATATGAGTATTACAAGAGTTGATCTACCACGAGATCGTAGAGGCTAAACCCTAGAAGCTAGCCTATGATTATGATTGTTGTTGTCCTACGGACCAAACCCTCCGGTTTATATAGACACCGGAGGGGGCTAGGGTTACACAGAGTCGGTTACAGAGAAGGAGATCTACATGTCCGAATCGCCAAGCTTGCCTTCCACGCAAAGGAGAGTCCCACCCGGACACGTGACGAAGTCTTCAATCTTGTATCTTCATAGTCCAACAGTCTGGCCAAAGTATATAGTCCGGTTGTCCGAGGACCCCCTAATCCAGGGCTCCCTCAGCGCCAATGCCTGTCGATCCTGCACTTCACGTTCAGCTTTACAAGCAAGATGAAATAAACGAGTGATATTATTATATTCCTTATACTCTAGAATGGTCTAAATCTCTCTATTTAATCGACCCATAAAACATGCAAGCATAGCTTCATTCTCCTCAACAATACCACATCTAATCATGCCATATTGTAATTCCTGATAATATTCTTCTACAGAATTTTTTCCTTGTCTTAAACGCTGCAATTTTTGAAGTAATTCACGTTGATAATATGGTGGAACCCAACGAGTATGCATAGCAGTTTTCAAAGAAGCCCAAGTAGCTGGAATAGGATATAATCTACAATGCTTAGACCACCAAACACATGCAAAACTAGTGAAAGCACAAACAGCAGCAGGAACACGTCTCTCCTCGGGATATTGTAAACATGTAAAACATTGTTCAGTTTCTAACTCCCAAGTAAGATATATATCAGGAACATATCTACCCTCAAATGGTGGAATATTCAACTTAAGTTTAGGAAAAAGGTAATGATCTCGTACCTCGGGTGGTGGTGCAGCCCTACCGTTGCGATGATATACCTGAGGACGACATGGTGGTGGTGGTGTTGGTGGTTGCACGTAGTTCTAATTTTGATCAACCTCATCCTCGTAATGGTCCTCCACCTCTGCAGTAGAAACAGGAGCTACAGAAGCATCAACAGCGGCACCAGAATTTTGCCCAGGGTCAATGGGAACGCGTTGTGCTCATCCCACTTGATTTGGAAGGCAACGTTGTTGTTGTTGTAGTAGAGGTGCGATAGGTGCAGCCGGCGGTGGTGGAAGACGCACTAGCAATTCATTAAACTTGTTATTGAGCTTTGTTTCGAACGTCTTCTCAATGCCATCTATCTTCTCCATGGCCTCTTCAAATCTGTTTAGCACATCTTCTACCCGTCCACTCATCGTTTGCTGAAACTTATCATGTAACTCTTTGTTCGTCATGTTCTCCCAGTTAGTCTCATCGGCTTGTGATCCTGCCATGGTTAGCAATAATAGAAACACACAAGAATATGGTCCTATAGACTACTAGGAAGTGGTGGTGTGGTGGACAGTCACAAATCCGTCAAGCGAATCTCAAATTCTTACCAGTTCTTACCAAGCAGCAGGTGGTGATCGGCAACCATTGTAGTCAAAACTCTCAAAGCTTGGATAGAGCGATTACCAGGGAGAGTCAAACGTACGACGTAGATGTATGTGGAGCTGGGAAAGCTTATAAGATGGTAGCAAAAAGATTAGCAATAATCAATTCAGAGATGCAAAGCTGAATAAACGCTCAATGATGGTACGGTGCTGGTCCTAGGCTAGACCGTGCTAGAGACACGAGCCTAGAACACTAACAAAATCACGGCGCTGCACGTAAACAAGGGAAAAACACACTCTGGAACTTTTTTTCGCTTTGTTTTTTTTGCGCTCCTCTTTTTTTGCGCTCATTTTTTTGCGAAAAATCACTATAATGGCGAGTGTCTCAAAACTCCTCCCTCGTCAAACTGACAGGATGGGCATGAAAAATTTTTTGACTTGTTTTTTCGGAAATCAGGGCAGCGACAACGAAAAAGTGCAACAAAAAATCACTATGATGGCACGTGGCTCAAAAGACTCAGAAAAGCCTAAAAGTAGGATAGGGAAAAAATATTTTTGCCTGCGAAAATTTTGGCCTAAAACCTGCCCGGGGGTCTCCAGACTCTTTTTTTTCGAAACCTACTCAAGCAAGGAAACATGAATCCGAAATTAGAGGGATCTCGAAAACAAACCTAATATGAAAGGAACTCGGATTGGTGGTGGATATATGGTGGTAGGATATGGCAGCGGTGGTGGTATATGGATACAGATTGGTGGTGGTATATGGATACGGATTGGTGGTGGTAGATGGCAGGGGCGACGATGAGGGTACGGCGGCGGCGTGACAACTTATGACCAGAACTCGAAACTCTAAAAGACTAGACTCTAAGACCAGCAACTAGACACGACGATGCAACCGCAAATTCAACAAAACAAAATACAGAAAAGACTATGCAAAGGCTCAGACTGGTTCGGATATGATGAACTAACCCTTTTTTGGCTTTTTCGTGGAGTGTAGGTATGAAGAATAGACTCAATCTAAACTACGAAAAACAGTAAAATCTCATCGAGCAACCCGGAAATCTGATACCACTTGATAGAGGCGAAGGTGTCCCGATGTTTCGATGAGATAGATATCGTTTTCTATGGGAGTCGACTTTGACGATCCGACTACGAACGTGCGAAGACATCGTGCCTTAGCAATCGCTAAACCAACTTTCAAGGGTTATTGACCACGCCGGAGCACGATCAACCTGACCACGAGGGTCTATTTCCTGCGAGCAAACGAAGAACAAGCAAGAAACTAAGATTGCAATATGGATATTGCGAATAAAAGAGGAAAGCTTTATTAATGAAGGTGGGGTTCTGTGACGTCTTGGTCTGGTTGTTGGACACAAACGAAGTACGCGAAGTTACAGCTATGGTGAACTTTTAATCTAAACAAAACCCAAAGTCTAAACGATGCCCTAAGGGCTGTATATATGGAAGAGAGAGGGGGGAATTTCGTGGCCCTTGGAGGAGGGGTCCGAAACCAACCCTAACTCTTGTTTCCCCACACATACGGACTCTAAAAACAGCCTATAATCAAGTATTTCGAAATTACATGGGCCTGGCCCAAAAATAAGGTGACGCGGCACCTAGGATAGCCTATGGACGAAATTTATGAAGTGGCATCTTGTATATTTCGTCCAAGGCTTCATGCACTCATTATGGTGGCTTCAAAGTCCTGGAATCATCACTTGTAACTCCGTTCTTGTTCCCCTTGCGCACGCCATCATCTCTATGCTTGAACTTGCTCTAAGTTTCATCTTTCTTGTCCAAGCTAGGTCCTTCATTTGTAGGCAAAACAAATGTATCCAATTTACGCAGCATCATATTCTCATGAACATTAGAATCGTTACCAAGAAACGAAAGTACCTGGTAATTCAATTGGCGTGCGCGAGCTCTAGTAATTGGTCCAGTATGTATAGCAGCAGGGCTGTGGGTGTAACAATGGTATTGATGTCCTCATCAGAGTTGTGAGGATTCGTTCGACTACGTTGGTTCGTCTACTTCATGGATTCGTTCTTCTTCTTTGCGGGATCTCAGGCAAGATGACCATTACCCTCTATATCACTTCTATCTTTGCTTGCTAGTTGTTCGTTCTATCGCTATGTCGCGCTACCTACCACTTGTTTATCATGCCTCCCATATTGTCATGTCAAGCCTCTAACCCACCTTCCTAGCAAACCATTGTTTGGCTATGTTACCGCTTTGCTCAGCCCCTCTTATAGCATTGTTAGTTGTAGGTGAAGTTGAAGATTGCTCCATGTTGGAACATGTTTATGTTGGGATATCACAATATCCCTTATTTTAACTAATGCATCTATATACTTGGTAAAGGGTGGAAGGCTCGGCCTTATGCCTAGTGTTTTGTTCCACTCTTGCCGCACGTCATACCGATGTTATGTTCCTTGATTTTGCGTTCCTTACGTGGTTGGGGTTATGGGACCCCCTTGACAGTTCGCCTTGAATAAAACTCCTCCAGCAAGGCCCAACCTTGGTTTTAACATTTGCTTACCTACCACCTATACCTTTCCCTTGGGTTCTGTAGACTCAAGGGTCATCTTTATTTAACCCCCCCCACCCCCACCCCCCGCCCGGGCCAGTGCTCCTCTGAGTGTTGGTTCGAACCGAGTAGACTGCGGGGCCACCTCGGGGAAACTTGAGGGTTGGTTTTACTCGTAGGATGTCTCATCCGGTGTGCCCTGAGAATGAGATATGTGCAGCTCCTATCAGGATTTGTCCGCACAGTCGGGCGGTCTTACTAGTCTTATTTTACCATTGTTGAAATGTCTTGTAACCGGGATTCCGAGACTGATCGGGTCTTCCCGGGAGAAGGAATATCTCCTTCGTTGATCGTGAGAGCTTGTGATGGGCTAAGTTGGGACACCCCTGCAGGATATAAACTTTCGAGAGTCGTGCCCATGGTTATGTGGTAGATGGGAATTTGTTAATATCCGGTTGTAGAGAACTTGACACTTGACTTAATTAAAATGCATCAACCGTGTGTGTAGCCGTGATGGTCTCTTTTCGGCGGAGTCCGGGAAGTGAACGCGGTTTGGGTTATGATTGAACGTAAGTAGTCCAGGATCACTTCTTGATCACTTCTAGTGTAACACCCTGGATTTTGCCCTTTTCTTTTTCCTTTGATTTTTTTGGATTTCTTGATTTGATTTGCTTTTCTGTGGCTATGTGGTTCCAAAACTTGGGAAGATCATGTCTTCCTTGGTTTTATAGTGGCTTGTCATTCTCATTATCATCCCTAGATCATGTCATTTCCATCCTTGACCTAACCCAATATTCTTTTTATTGGGAATATTCCTTTTTCTAATTAAAGGAATAACCTTTAAACCCTAGATTGTGAAGCAACCTATATTTTTGTCACTCCAAAAATTCCCAAATAATTCTCATAATTTTTTTGGGTCCTATCTTGCTCAAATATGGAAGAACTTTTCATTGCCATGTTCAAAAATAATCCTCCAATAATTATTTTCCCTTTATGCCCTAAATGGCACTTTGTGAAGCAAGTGCTATTTATATTTTCCCAATTGACCCCAAACCTTTTGGACATCTTTTCCTGTACATATCGTTGCTCCTTGCCAAAATTCAACTCAACTTGCCTAGTAAATATTCCTGAGCAATTTTTTCAAAGTTCCTGTCTGAGGAAAGATAGTGTGAAGGAAGTACAAGCTAGGCATATCCAAATGAGTTGAAATTTTGCAAGGTCCTTAATATGGTCAAATAATGGCTCTAAACCAAATTTTATCTCATTTAACTCAAATATGTGAGCCCAACTCCAAATCTTAGTTTCTGGTTAGATTTTCAGTTTGTGAAGCAACTATATTTTATATTGCTTAAATTAAGTTGAAATTTTACCAGGACATTCTAATATTCCTATAAACTCTCTCCACCAAGTTTTGGCTGAACCCATTTAGAATTTTTTCAAGTTTCTGGTCAGAATAAAGCTCTATGAAGCAAGTGCTTTTTTGGTTCATGAAAATGGCATGAAACTCCTTGGGCATCTTAATATCTTAAAATCATTGGGCCATAACCATTTTCAGCTCAACCTAATCAACTATGTGAGTGAATCATCCAAATCTTCATTTCTGGCCATTATGGCACTTCCTACAGCAAGTACCATGTATCTTCCTCCTAATGAGCTACAAATTGGCAGAGGTAGTCATCTTAGTGTGTGATCACACCATGCCAAAGCCCAGCCTCTGCCTCCTTTGTTGCTTGTCTCCCCATAGCACAAACACCTTGTTGTTCATGTCTCTTGGCCCCTTTTGATAATCACTTCTTTGCCCCTGGATCGACCTGTTACCGTCTTTGGACTCGGGACACGTAGGTCATTCTACTAGACATGGTCGGCCCAGCCAGAACGCGACGCTTGATCTAGCTCACGCGGTGACCACGGGTCATGACCAGCCAAACACGCGCTCTGGGATGTTCCTGCCCCTGTTCTCGTCCATTCCCTCATCGTCTCGACCTCAATTCGTGTCTAGTAGCTCACCCGTGCTCCGTCTACATCTTCCTGCATCAATGTCTCATCCGGGCTCACCGTGGTTTAGTCGCCATCGATGCGCCCATGCCATAAGCAGCCCCTGTCCCTCCTTGGGCATGTCGGCCGGAGCTTCTCGAGCGCTCCCGAGCCCTCCCCTCGGCCTATATAAGGACCCCCGAGGTGTTCCGCACCTCCCAAGCCTCTCCCCGTTCCTCCTAGTCCACCGAAGTGCCTTGTTTCGCCTCTGTTCGTCGCCGTCCACCATGGCCGCCTCGGTCTCTTCTTGATTCTGGCGAGCATAGTCCACCTCTTCTCCTCTAGCCACCTCCAACGTGTTCCCCTCATCTCCGCGAGTAGCCCTAACCCCTCGTTCGTCCACGCATAAGATCTTGCAACCAACTCATGGCTTTGGCACATGGATAGCAAGCTTCCACGCACCCCTGTCCATAGCTAGCTATTTGGTGATACTCCAATCCTTCAGGTCTCTCTTAACGGACTCCTCCCATGTCAAATTCGGTCTACCCCGCCCTCTCTTGACATTCTCCGCACGCTTTAGCCGTCCGCTATGCACTGGAGCTTCTGGAGGCCTACGCTGAATATGCCCAAACCATCTCAGACGATGTTGGACAAGCTTCTCCTCAATTGGTGCTACCCCAACTCTATCTCGTATATCATCATTCCAGACTCGATCCTTCCTCGTGTGGCCACACATCCATCTCAACATACGCATCTCCGCCACACCTAACTGTTGAACATGTCGCCTTTTAGTCGGCCAACACTCCACGCCATACAACATTGCGGGTCGAACCGCCGTCCTGTAGAACTTGCCTTTTAGCTTTTGTGGTGCTCTCTTATCACAGAGAATGCCAGAAGCTTGGTGCCACTTCATCCATCCGACTTTGATTCGATGGTTCACATCTTCATCAATACCCCCATCCTCCTGCAACATTGACCCCAAATACCGAAAGGTGTCCTTCCGAGGTACCACCTGGCCATCAAGGCTAACCTCCTCCTCCTCACACCTAGTAATACTGAAACCGCACATCATGTACTCGGTTTTAGTTCTACTAAGCCTAAACCCTTTCGATTCCAAGGTTTGTCTCCATAACTCTAACTTCCTATTTACCCCCGTCCGACTATCGTCAACTAGCACCACATCATCCGCAAAGAGCATACACTATGGGGTGTCTCCTTGTATATCCCTTGTGACCTCATCCATCACCAATGCAAAAAGATAAGGGCTCAAAGCTGACCCCTGATGCAGTCCTATCTTAATTGGAAGCCATCGGTGTCGACATCACTTGTTCGAACACTTATCACAACATTATCGTACATGTCCTTGATGAGGGTAATGTACTTTGCTGGGACTTTGTGTTTCTCCAAGGCCCACCACATGACATTCTGCGGTATCTTATCATAGGCCTTCTCCAAGTCAATGAACACCATATGCAAGTCTTTCTTTTGCTCCCTATATCTCTCCATAAGTTGTCGTACCAAGAAAATGGCTTCCATGGTCGACCTCCCAGACATGAAACCAAACTGATTTTTGGTCACGCTTGTCATTCTTCTTAACCGGTGCTAATGACTCTCTCCCATAGCTTCATTGTATGACTCATTAGCTTAATTCCACAGTAATTAGTACAACTCTGAACATCCCCCTTGTTCTTGAAGATTGGTATTAATATACTCCGTCTCCATTCTTCTGGCATCTTGTTTGCCCGAAAAATGAGGTTGAAA
Source organism: Triticum urartu (assembly GCF_056163025.1). Classification (NCBI taxonomy): domain Eukaryota; kingdom Viridiplantae; phylum Streptophyta; class Magnoliopsida; order Poales; family Poaceae; genus Triticum; species Triticum urartu. The sequence continues at coordinate 472,854,901 of NC_141877.1, forward strand.
AGTTTGGTTAGCCATACTATCGCTATGTCCCCGAGACCTTTCCACACCTCAATGGGGATACAATCAGGGCACATCGCCTTGCCTCCTTTCATCCTTTTTAAAGCCTCCTTCACCTCAGACTCTTGGATTCGCCGCACAAAACGCATGTTGGTCTCATCAAAGGAGTCGTCCAATTTAATGGTAGAACTCTCATTCTCCCCATTGAACAGCTTGTCGAAGTACTCCCGCCATCTATACTTAATCTCCTCGTCCTTTACCAAGAGTTGGACTGCTCCGTCCTTGATGCATTTGACTTGGCCAATATCCCTCGTCTTCCTCTCTCGGATCTTGGCCATCTTATAGATGTCCCTTTCACCTTCCTTCGTGCCTAACCGTTGGTAGAGGTCCTCATATGCCCGACCCCTTGCTTCACCAACAGCTCGCTTTGCGGTCTTCTTCGCCATCTTGTAATTCTCTATATTGTCTGCACTCCTATCCAGGTATAGGCGTCTGAAACAATCTTTCTTCTCTTTAATCGCCTTCTGGACATCATCATTCCACCACCAGGTATCCTTATCTTCGCTTCTCCTTCCCCTGGACACTCCAAACTCCTCCGAGGCCACCTTATGAATGCAAGTCGTCATCTTCATCCACACATTGTCCGCATCTCCTCCTTCCTCCCAAGGGCCCTCCTTAATGACCCTCTCCTTGAACACCTGAGCTACCTCCCCCTTGAGCTTCCACCACTTCGTTTTAGCGACTTTGGCACGCTTATCCCGCTGGACACGAATCCGAAAGCGGAAGTCAGCAACCACCAGCTTATGTTGGGGTACAACACTCTCCAGGTATCACCTTACAGTCTAGGCACGCACGCCTATCTTCTCTTCTCGAGAGGATAAAATCAATCTGGCTAGAGTGTTGGCCACTATTAAAAGTCACCAGATGTGATTGTTAGAATTAAACACACATGTTTAATTGGAAGGGAATCTCCCCTAGTTAACTGGCATGCCGTTCCCAACAGGCAACCAACGCGCCTCTCCCTTCGCGTCCCTCTGTATCGTCTGTACGGGATGTATATATTGTAACAAACCCAATCAATAAGAACAGCGATTCCACTACTTGTCAATTGTCTTTCGTATATACTTTACAACACGTTATCAGCACGCTCCCGGCGGAGCGATTCTATCGGCGCCTGCTACGACCTCGCTCGCTCGTGAGTTCAACGACCGCAGCCCTCGATTCGGCGTGGTGGCGCCCGCTACCGCGGCGGCCATCAGCCCGGCGCAAGCGCTTCCAAGCGGCAGCCTCAAAACTTCGCGCCTCGCACCCTCGTCGCCAGCCGTGGCCGCGCCCGCCCACGCCGTGGCCGTTCCTGGCCGCGTCGGCGCTGCTCCCCGGCCTCCACAGCCGCGCCCCGCGCCAGGTCGTGGCCATACTTGCATGCTTGCTGTGCTGTCATGGAATAGTCAATCTAGCACTTTCTGTGTGGATTGCCGACCGGCGACGGATAGAGCGAGATGCATTAGATCTTGGTCTGACGGGGGGCCTGCGGTGCTGGGATGTGGACCTGCATGCCTGGCGCCATCGCCATCTGGCCGCGCGGGCCGCCCCGCGCCTCGGCCGCCCCCGCGCCCGCGCGCAAACGCGCCCGTCCGCTCGGCCGCCACACTGCCGCGCTGCCGGACTCGCACCCTCCACGCCATGCCCCAGACCACGGCCTCCGCGCTGCGACGCGCCCCCGTGCCCGACCGCCCGTCTGCGCGCCCTCCTGCCCGTGGCCGCTGCTCGGCCGCGCCGCGCTCCCGCGCTCAGCCGCGCCCTCGCGCGCGCCTGTCCTGCACCCGTGCCGCGGCCCCCTGGCTTCGTGCCCGTGGCGCTCGCAGAACACGCCGACGCCAACGCGGGCCGGAGCAGCCTCGCGGAGAGGTTTTACGGCCGCACCATGGCCGTCATCGACCGCCGCGCCAGGACTTGAGCACCGGCCAGCAGGACGAGGTCGTCATAATCAAGGACGACGATGAAGCCGCGGCGCTGCCGTCTCCAACCCCTGCGGTTGTTGAAGCCGAAGCCAGCGATGTGGCTGTCGACGCGGACACTGTTGGGCCGTCGCGCCTGCCGTCCCCGACGCCCGCCGCCTCGTGGTCCTCGCCGTCCCGCTGGAGAGTCCGCAGTCGAGCAGCCGCTCCAGCCGCGAAGCAGCGGTGCTCACGCTCGCGGATGGCGCCTACAACGGCGTCGCACCCGGCACCCACCTCCGCGGTGGCTCCTCCTCCAGGACGAGCGCGACAGGAGATCTTCTCTCCATCGGTGATACGGCCGGTCAGCCAGCGCTGGGGGGTCTCCGCCGATCTCCGCTGTGGATTTGGGATTGAAGTGACTCGGGAATTGCTAGACCTGTTTATTTCATCTAGTCGCTCTCCCTTATCTACTCAGTTTGACCAGGTCGGGGCTGCCTTACGTGGCCATATGCATGCGCTGGGAATTTTGGCATCCAGCATAGCATGCCGCGTTTTGCTTATTTGCACATTTGTTTTTGCAGATTAGCATCTAGTCTACTAACAGCACTTCTAGTCACTGTTTTAGACCTGTTTGTTTCAGTTTCAGTACTGTTTTTCTGTCTAGTACCTCATATTCCAGAACATATGTGTGATGTGATATATTTTCATGTCCTACATGTTGAAATTATACATCCATAATTTGCAATTGAGTTTTTTTTAACCTCTTGCAAGAATAAATTCAGTACTTCCACGGTATTGTTTCTCCGTTGAGTACAATGTATTCCGGAATATTTCTATAATGTATCTATTTCCATGTTAAGCACATGTCGAGATTAATACGCCAATTTGCAATTGAGATTTTCAATTTCTTGCAAATATAGTCCGTTTATCCGTTGAGTACGAGGTATTCCGGAATATTTCTATGATGTATGTATTTCCATGTTAAACACATGTCGAGATTAATACGTCTATTTGCAATTGAGATTTTTAATTTCTTGCAAAATACAGGTGCAAAATTTAAAGTGATTTCTTCAAGTTGATGCTTGGGATCACAAGATAGTCATATGGATCTACTCCCTACGCAGATTATCGATGACTACTGATAAAGTCTACATTTTGTCGTTTCAACATTATGATTGCTTTACAAAGTGCTCTCCCACACATTTTTCTAAGTCATGGCATAAGGCATTATGAGTGAGTATTTACTGATTTCATCGGATTATACTCCCTAGTGCTGCGAGATTTACTTCATTCTGGAGATTATCTTCAAGGTGTCATGCTTAGCAATTTGAGATTCGTATTAATGGTTTCAAGATAACTTCTTAAAATATCCATTAATTTTGCAACATTACCATGATGGTCTTTAATTTACTAATCGTAAATTAATTATCTCTGGTAACCGATGGCTAGAGAATTGAGGCATTCGCCCTCGATGGCCACCACTGCCCTACCTGGGCCATGGACATCATGATCGCTCTTGTGTATCGTGGGATAATGTGTGCCATCAAAGACCTGTCGGATTCTCCTACGGTTGGAGTCACACCACTAACAGAATAAACATGTTGCTTTACACATCATAAGACATTATATCGATCCAGATCTCAGCATCTGGTTATTCTGTATTTGCAATCCCTGGGATACAAAGAACCTCAAGGGCAAAAGGTTTGAAGGTCACTCCTTCAATCTGACACCATCATGGCAGTCAGTTATTTGCATGACGTTCTTCTAGAACCGAGCAATAAAATGACTATCCAACTGTCACAGGACCCTATGAGCACGGAGAACATGAAGGTTAAATATGCATCAACTGACATGTTTGGAGACTACATTTAGTCCCTCAATCTCCTTAGTGATCTATTTATTTATGTCCATTTCTGATGTTCTAATATGAACATGATTATTGTTGTCATCATATATTGTATCAGCACTTTGGTACAAATACATTTGTATGTATTCTATATATCTGACAGTGGTTTTCATATTGAGAATCTTCATGTCTATATATAGATTTCTACGGGAGTCAATCCAATGAAAAATGATATGTGCCTTGTGGACATATGCACCACAAGCTTTATACTCAGGGAAGTCCAATGTTTCCACTCTCATTGAGAGAAAGGAGATATTTAAATCGCTAGACGCGATGAGGTATTTGTTGGCTCAACTCGAGTCATATTTACTATCCCTGTGGGTACTCGAGTAACGTCGGGATGCTTTATTGCTTCCCAAGTTTAACTCGTACCCTACTAAACTATGGAGGTATCCGTCAAAATAGTTTCTATAGCGAAACTTATGATGACAGCAAAGAGAAGTAACTTCTCTTTACCATATGCAACGGATATGGCAAGCACATTCTATGTGTATCATCTGGATTGTACTACACATATGACACAACCCGTAGCACATGTTGTGTACGAGATAGTTTTCCAAAGTGTCTTGTACATGACAAACTTGGCATACTCGCCTTGGTCATCGAGACATTGGCTTGAAACAGAAACTATCAGCAATTCCAATAGTTTATAATTATTATGATGCTAAATTCTAATAACATTTGGATTTTATGTGCACTACAAGTGACACAGGGAAGCTAATTTTAAGGCTTGCACACCTTAAATTCTACGATGAACCACTCATACTCCTTGAATGCATCTAGTCGAGGTAAGTGGGCTCTTCCCAGCCATTGAGTAGACTATTCAGGTATTCCATGTGGTTCTAAAAGACATATCTACATGATGGTCTTAAGTGTGTGCTTTATTCACACGAAACCATTGGCTCATCATCCTGACATCGATTTCAAGCAAATCAAATGGATAACATTGCAGAATTCTCCTTGAGTGCCTTCTCTCTGGCCCTTGGATTGAAGTTTGGCAATTTGTCCTAATGTCTAGACTCAAAATGGTTTGGTAGAATCCTATCCAAAGAGTTAAGATCATTGCATTATCTTTATTTTGGAATTGCAACTTACCAACTTTACGTTGGAGTCATGTAGTTTTACACGCTCATGACCAAACTGCATAATATTATTCCTCTCTGTCTTTAATACGTGGAAATCTATCAAGTATTTCCTATCTGCGGTAATTCGGTTGCATACCGATATCACCACCCGGCATACATCATTGGCCCCTCAACATATAGTTGGGATCTATGTGAGGAATAACTGTATTTCCGTCAATACCTCAAGCCCCTCGCATGGGGAGTTATTCAAGGCCAGTATGCTGATTTAATGAGGAACATTTCCAGGCATTAGGGGGAGATTTCAAGTACCATAAAAATGCCAGGAAATTAGTGGAATGTTCAACGCATTTCTGCCTTAAATCCACGTACTCAAAGATCTGAACCATGCATTCAGAAGATTTGCAACACATTGCAAATAATCTGCCAGATTCATTTACTGACTGTAAAGGTGTCACACAATCCTACAATCCTGCAAAAGTACGCCTGAAAGAGTGGGGGTACCAGCAAAATCCACTTCACTCCTCGTTCAAAGCAACAGGGGGAGATGTATGGCAGAAGTACATCAGGATTCAGCTTCTCGCAAGCAAGGATATCAAGGCCTGTGAATCAGTAAATGTAAGTCAACTTCACGTTGGCAGACACCTAATGGGTAGTATACACCCAGTGGACGGGAAACCTCCACCAACCCATGTCATAGTGCACACAATGACCGGGACATCGGAATACCCGACTCAATCGCATTGGGAAATCGCGAGAAGTCACTACGGGTAACGATATTTTCATCAACTATATATTGATATATAGATTCTGGAGAATCATATAACCGGAAGTCTACAATTGTCGACATACATTTCTCAACTAGATTGCAAAACCATACAAATGATTCAGATCCAAAGACCATGGCCATGGCAAAGTGTGATCAACACCCGGACTGAACTCAAGCGAAGGGTATAATCTAGGTAGAAATGATCTTGCTCAATAATGGGAAGGTATTCATAGGCAATATCTACACCAGTTTTCTTCTGGAAACAAAATTGAGAACAATGAGGTGGTGAAACAAAGAGCAAGTATTGTAGCACAAGGGTTCACGCAGATACCCAACTATTCTCCAGAGATGGAATCTCATTCCGATAACTTATATCATTGGCAGTTCAAAATCATCTATCTCTGCAGTTGATAGATGTAGTGATCACATGTCCATGTGGATCACTAGATTCAGACATATATGATTGATTTTCGATGGAATCTCAATTCTGAATCGAAGTACAAAATGCAACATACATTGTGTAAAATCAATAAGTCACCATATGACTTATTATTATCGTCGGTACATTTGGTACAACCGACATAGTGAGTTCCTTATTCACAAGGATTACTCATACAATAATGATTATCCATGTTTGCGTGTCTGCAATGACGACACATGTAATCATCTAAATGACGGAGTTTAAAATTAAGGATTTGGGTAAACCAAAATACTGCTCGTTACTACAACTTGAGCACCTTCATTCATACATTATGGTATACTATGTTGTCTATATCCAAAATATATTGGAGAAATTCATTATGGACAAATCTTATCCATCCATAACTCTCATGGTAGTTCATTCTCTAGACGTAGAGAAAGATCTATTTAGACCAAGAGATGATGGAAATGAGATATTGGGACTCAACGTTCCATAATGCCATTGGATCCACCAAATACAATTGGTTGGGACTCAAGAATATCTATCTATATCTCCAAAGGCATCAAACATCTTGTCCTGGTTTTTTAGTTTCACGGAAATGTGAACACCGATATCATTGGATACATCGATTAGATCCCCACTATGTCAGATCGTAGACAAGCTTAGTGTTCATACTAGGTGTGGTAGCCCTCTCATGAAGAGTCTTCCAAACAGACCTCATGGCTACATTCACCAACCATTATCTCAAAGATAATGTTGCTTGTGTTGCCCGGATGCAAACAGGTTACGTAATTAGCAATATCGTTATATTGCATATCTTGCAAGTCAAATCATGTGAATGATTTGTTCACCGAGTCTCTACCAGTTTCTACATTCCAGAAATACGTTCATGGAGTTGGTATGTGATGGCTTCGGAATTTGCAAGAATCAGGGGGAGTACCTTCCTGAATTGTTCCTGTTCAAAGCATCATATTATACTCTTTTTTTCTTAATGAGTTTACTTTAAAGGTTCTCATGAAGGTTTTTAATAAGGTAATATCAACATGAGATCATATGTCATACTTTTTGTTTTTCCCACCGGGGTTTTTAAGAAAGTGTATATGACATATTTATTGTCCTCTAAACTCTATGAGTTTTCTCGTATTGAGTTAAAAAAGACAATAACCATTATATGTTGCATCATTTCTCCTTATTTTTCTCATTGGGTTTGAAGGAGTTTTAGCAACATATTCTACACTACTCCTCATATTTTTCCCACAGGGTTTTTGGAGGAGACTCTTTCGAGTTGATGATACTACATGGACAAGCGAAGATTAGGGGGGGTGTTAGAATTAAACACACATGTTTAATTGGAAGGGAATCTCCCCTTGTTAACTGCCATGCCGTTGCCAACAGGCAACCGACACGCCTCTCCCTTCGCGTCCCTCTGTATCGTCGCGTCCCTACGGGATGTATATATTGTAACAAACCCAATCAATGAGAACAGCGATTCCACTACTTGTCAATTGTCTCTCGCATATACTTTACAACAGTGATTCTCTCTTTCTAAAGAGGGTGTTAGCTACAATCATGTTGTAGGCTAGAGAAAAGCTTAAGACATCTTCTCCTTCTTGATTCCTGATGCCATAGCCAAAGCCCCCATGCGCGCCCCGTCAAAACCTGTGTTAGATGTACCCACGTGGCCATTGAGGTCTCCTCCTATGAAGAGCTTCTCATCAATCGGTACACTCCTAACCATATCTTCCAGGCCTTCCCAGAACTACCTCTTGGTGTTCTCATTGTGGCCTACTTGTGGGGCATACGCGCTGATAATATTGAGAACCAAGTCCTCAACTACCAGCTTGACCAGGATAATCCGGTCCCCACGTCTCTTGACCTCTACCACTCCATACTTGAGGCTCTTGTTGATCAAGATGCCTCCGCCATTTCTGTTTACAGCCGTCCCCGTGTACCACAGCTTGAAGCCGGTATCCTCCACCTCCTTCGCCTTCTGTCCTCTCCATTTGGTTTCTTGGACGCAAAGGATATCAACACCTCTCCTCACCGCTACATCAACTAGCTTCCGAAGCTTCCTTGTCAGAGACCCTACGTTCCAGCTACCTAAACGAATCCTCCTAGGTTCGGCTAGCTTCCTTACCCTTCGCACTCGTCGAGTCAAATGCGAAGACCCTTGCTCATTTTCCACTACACCCGGGCGCCGATGTAGCGCGCCACTAAGGATGCGACGACCCGATCCTCGCTCACTTGCCACCGTATCCGGATCAAGATACGGCGCGCCACTTGGGGGGTAACAGCCCCGCCCTTGCCCATTTTCCACCACACCCGGGTTCCGATGTGGCGCGTCGCTGAGAGGGTTACGCCCCAACGAAAATCTTTTGGGTTTCATCTCCATAAGAGTGGCTGAATTTTTACGTTGGCTCGCCAAGCCTATCACAACCCTCCTCCTTTACCCGGGCTTGGGACCGGCTATGTTGAGACAACATAGGCGGAGTTAAAAACAGAGGATGTTGCAATAAAAAGAAATGACATATGTTTTTTCTCGGAAGCCATCTCAACGAGAAAAGTGGTTTAATCCTTATATTTTAGTTTTCCTGTCCATTATAAATCCATAATGCAGTGTAGCGATAATAACACACAAATGTCATTTCTGTGAGCCCACGACGGCGAGACAGACACGACCTCTGCTCGTCCTTGGCCGCCTCTCTGAACTGAATGTTATACCTCTACTACTTGAGGAGGTAATAGCTGTGAGATGTACCTGACCGTGACGTCACCTCGGCCATATCCTCCTCTCTGAAATGAATATTATGTCTGAATTATCCAAAAAAAGCTTATTGATACTATTGATATTGCTTTTTTACTGCTCGAGTAAGGTAATAAATGGTGAGACGAGCGCGACCCACATCATTGCCTCAGCTATGTCCGCCTCTCTGAATTGAATATCATGTCTGAAATATCCAAAAAGCTTATTGAGATATTGATAGTGCTTCTCTTCTCTACTAATCGAAGAAGGTAATAGTTTTTTTATGTGATTCTTTTTTCCATTGCAATGCACTTGAGTTTCTTCTGGATTAGTTATTATCAAACCTGCAGTTCTGTACTCGTGTCTTATTTTTTCAGTTGAACACAATGAACTTTCTATAGGATTTCATGGTTTTTGCAAAGTACGTAACTAGCTGGGTTGTTTTATTCCTGCATATTCAGAAATTTTGTTGTGAAGCTAAGGCTGGTGTTACCAAAGTCCACTCTGTCTAGATTGGAAACAATTGGAGACATGCTTCACGTAATATTCAGGGGTGGTCAAAACCATGTGAAGTATTACAGTGCAAGTTTCTCTGCCTTACATGAGTGTTAAAACCGTCAATCGATATATCGATCTACTTGGAAATTTTCTGGGGTTGCGTTGGGTTGGGTTGGTCTGGTAGTGGGTAGTAAAATGATCTGTTTGTTGGGATCCATCTTTTTTTCAGGGATTTTTGTTAGGATCCATAGTCGAAGGGGTGAAGAGATGAGATTGATTGTCTGATCCCCACGTCCGTAATTCGAGCCCGTGGGCGCCGCTGCACTGGCCTGGCCTGAGTCACTGGTAACCAGTCATGCATGCTGCTTCAGTGACTCGCACGTACCTCCTCGGCCTACTCGCCGGCGTCGAGCGGCCAAAGTCCTCACTGCTAGCTCAAATAGCCATGGTGCCCATGTACGATGACTGGATCGATTGGCCTAACCGATCACCTACATGCATATAGGAGGAGCGTATCATTGATATCAATATATTTGGCTTAAAAGTTTGTAGATGGACAAGCTCACACGAACGATGCCATCTCTATCGCTTAGTAATTTAACAAGATAGTGTGCATTTATCAATGCAAATTAACCACTAGATTTGATTTCTGGATTATCACTCAAGGATTATTGCTTGAATGTTCATACATGGATGCCATCTTTGTCGCTTACCAACTTATAAAGAAAATGTGCATATATCAAGGGCAAACCACTAGATTAAATTTCAGGATTATCACTCTCGGATGAGCTTGGTCACCTTGAGGTTACAATCAGGGACTCCATTGTAGATACAAGAGTGACTTTTGTAGGAGAAACAAAATTCTTAGCCATATTAGCTTTGGGAATAGTCATCCTGCAAAGCCTTCTTTAATTCCTCTTGTGGTCATGAATCAGTTGGTTATAAAGTTTGCAATAATAAATCAACATTGTGTTTCTTGTATACTGGAACATTTTTTTCCATTTAAGGTAGCTGTTTATTCAATGAGATTGTCTAACTTTGTGTCCTACTCTATTATTTGGTGTCTTGGGGCTTATCTCTCTAGATTATGGTGAAGCAAGGGGGAGTCGCTTATATCCTAGTTGTTGCCACAGCCCACAAGTGACTTTCATCGTCTATTGTAGCTTTAGCGAATATAGTTGATGCATGATTGCAGATGCCAATAGGTGTAAATGTGTGAGAAGTGTATGTGCGTACATTGGTGTATAGTTGATGCATAATTACTTTATTTCCAAATTGCTCATGTGTGTCTGTGTGTGTCTGTGTGTCATGTCTGCATATTGAGCTTATAGATTTTTCTGACGAATGTTTCCTATTTTGATTCTTGTCAAATGACAATTGCACTTTTATCTTTCTCGTGATTTGATTGTTCTCTCTCTGTGGTACGTATCTCTATGGGTGTTATGTTTCTTAAATTTTGACAGTGGAACCCCCCAGTTTCCATTTCTCTTGAAGGCTACATTTGCATGTAACTTTTTTTGACAACCAAATTGCTACATTGACTACTTTGTTTTAGTAGTGCAGTATTTTATGTTCTTCCATCAGAGGTACTTCATTCCTTTTTTTACACCTTTGGATATGTAACCTCATCTTTCTTTTATTTTTAAAATAGATGCGTGCATAACTACTTCCATGATGAGCCGGTATCTGTCGAGCAGGGCATGGCACGTCTTCCCACCATTTGCCACCATTAGGTATGTTAGTACAACTACATGGCGTTGTTGATGGTGCAGACAAACGAAGATAGGAGGCTCATGCTGCTTTTTAATCTCTATATCTGGACCAGATTACTGCTTCGTTTCCTCAGTCTCTGTCAGATGAGTAGACCATCTACTTTTCTCCTCTGGCTGCATTGCCATTTTGGTCATGTTGTTCATCAGTGGGGATTCCTGCTCCCTTGCTGTCTTCAAGGACTTCTATTCAGCTCTAGCTCCTCACATTCTGCTGCTCTTTCTTTCCTATTTCTTGGCAAATCTTGTAACTCTTCATGTAGTATGACTTTGAGCTGAATGAATTGGCACCTGTTGGTGCCTTCCTTTGTTCAAAAAAAGAAGTGTACCTCTGATGTAGCATTTTGGACTGCTCTGAAATATAATTTTAGGCTGCTTCAAAATATGGGTAATGTAAATGGAAAGTTCAATATCGAGTCGGATGTAATGAGCTGCAGTAGCTAATTGGCAGACTGCAATGGGCTATAAATTGGGTCGAATTTAATACAATGCAAGTGACACGGGGGGAGTGGCGGTAGCGATATTGGATAAGGAGGCGCTTCAATAGGAGAAAATAAACCGAGAGAGCATGAACGCAGGAGAGGACGAAACCACACATCTCTACTCTTAATAGACGAGTTGGTTGAATAGTCCCACCACTTTCGTCTGGGTTTTTTTCGTCCGGTTTATTTTCGTCTCAACTCCCACCACCCCTCTCACGTTAATTTTTTTTCTTCGGACTTAAAACCGAATCGCGTCTGATACTCCTTCCATTTATTCGTGCTTGCTTTGGCAGGTGTCGATTCAACTCAATCATGTAAATATTTGGTTTTTAAAAATTCAGAAATAATACCATATACATGATGAAGGAGCCCACAACATATTTTTTTCATGGAATTCTTCCTGCCATACCACACATCGTCTGATTTGTTTCCTTCCCAATCGATCTCCTTCACGATTTCCCCCAAAAAGCAAATCCTCCCCTTCCTTTCAATTTTTTCCAAACCCGATCGCCAACCCATCATGTCCGTAGCCATGGAAGAGAGAGGAGGGAGAGGGGAGAGGGAAGCGCGGCGGCCTCTGGTCCATCATACGGGAAAAGGACATGCCTATGCACTACCGCCCGCCACGCCGCTGCCGCCGCTCGCGTGGTCATTCTCCTCCGTCCATCCCCAACTCCAACTCGATCTCCAGCTACCGCGACACCGCAGATGGCCAGTCTGGGACTCTGGGTACACGCACCCGCCGCTCATCAGATAAGATACCGCTGCGCCTGTCCTCCGGCCAAGATCGACGAGACCACTCGATCGCGTGGAGCTGGACATAGGGCACTGCATCCGCAATGACGAGAAGCAGGTCGTACGCCACTGAAGTATAGGAGCACCGCCGCCAGGTAAGCCTGCAAGCAGGATGTCGTGCTCCAGGCCCTCCCTTGGGGATGGCAAGATCTGCATCGTCCACATCATCGACGCGCAGGTACACACATTGATGCTTGCAATTACAGTTTCATGTCCTGATCCAAAATGCCACAGGGATCTGATTTTTATATTCTTTTCGTAATTGTTTTTGAACAGTTGTGCTTTAGTTTGTTAGCTTGGATGGGTTTGTGGCCTCGCCTCATTAGGTCCGAGGACAAAAGTGCATGGCGAATAGATACATGCAGCACGGGACCAAAAAAAAATTAGGTACATTTTGCTGATCCAAAAATTATGTTATACACTAGATCAATTATCTCGTCGAGCCGCCGGCACTGTCCCTGGACTCCAATTCCATGCGTGATGGATTTCGCTATTGTACCAAGTATTTGCTGAATTTATTGGCATTCATTCATATTATTGGCCGGCGGTTATGGTTTTCTGTTTTATAGACTGAACCTTCAAGGGTCGCCAAGTTCAGTTTTAGAACAAAAGTTGCGGGATAAGCTGGACAGCTGAATGCGCAAGATAGATGATGTTTGGAATTTGGATCATGAGCTTCCAACAATGACCGTGCGAGATGCTGGACATGGCGTGCAAGGCCGATGTTGATGGCGACACATATACTCATCAGCTGCACTACTACACGTCAGGGAGGAGGAAGCTAGGGAACCCATATTTGAAACAGGAGAGCAAGGAAAGGTTTAATGGTTACTGATGAAACCATTAATCAATAATAATGGTGATTAGTTGTTCTTGAATCACAATTAATCCTTGCATAACTCCATGTGTTGCTCTCTTGAGTGGGTGACCTGTGACCTGTTCTATACAAAAGAATAATGGTGTGCAGTTTCAGTGGTGAGTGGACGCAATATGGCCGCAGACTATATTTATCCTATCAAACCATCGGTAACTGAAAACTAATCATGTTGGTTGCAACGGGGGCAGCCTTATATTCCCCAATGATGTTTGTGTAAATGCTATATCTATTTATTGTTCAAAAAACTTGCCTGTGTGCAGTTTTTCATGCATGACACTACAGAACCAAGTATTGGTAGATTTGGTAATGCTTTATTTAAAGTTCTTGTGTACATCAGACTGACTATTACCACAAACATGCCATTTATAGCATTTGATGGGAGCCAATGCCAAGGACTTTTTGTGTCACCATTTCTTTAGCATCATCATGTTTAGTCATTCCAATTTTAGAATCTCATAATATGATGCCTAATTACTTTGACCGAATATGAATACAGTGATTTGTTGTAATTTACAGAACATTTTTTTGATATGATGAGTTGTTTGCAATGTCTGCTTACTGTGTTTACAGGACACCAGATTTCAATACCCCTTTGTAATAATTTCTTAGGTGATTTGTTGGACAAGCACACACCCAGATTTTGGGGATTAATAACATCAGTATGCAACTACATCAGGGTTGTCATTCGTCGCGCTCCGTTCCTGCCCCACTGCCACTGCCGCCGACATGGTCTCTGCCCAAGTGCTGCCTCTGGGTTGCTATTCTCCATGCTCACGCCTTGCCTCTAGATCGCCATTCATTACGCCTCCACTCGTTGTTGCCGGCATGCTGAGAAGCTTCAATGGAGCCTACTGGTTAAGGACGCAAGGCAACTCAGTTTCCCAGGTGTGCATTCTTAAGGTCTGGCACACCCAATTCTTTTCCTCGCCAGCACATCGACATGGCTTGTAATAGTATGATTTATCATTTTAGCTGCACGGAATTGGTTGTTCCACTGGTTTGCTCAGCGCATTTAGTCGAGTGCACTATATTATTCATGTGTGCAGTTCTCATATACTATATTGTGCAACCAATCATCAGTACATCATTTTTTTAGAAACTAAAGGCACAAAAATGATGCTTCTAATTATGTTTTCTTCTTGTTATTTGTCAACTCAGCTCACAAAAATGTCGTCAACTTCATGGGTGAAACTTGATGCCTGACAGTCAATTCCATTGATTATTTTGCAGTGAGATCAATCAACACATGCTTCAGTCACTTGGCGTCGCCAGCTTTCATACAATTGCCCAATGACCCTTTGATTTAATTTTGCCTCTGATTCTCAGCTACTCAAGTGGTTACCAAAATAAAGGTTAGACATTTTTACTGTTCTTGATGTGAGGTTACTAATGGAGCACCAATTATAGCCATTGTGGACTTGGTATCCAAATTTTTAGCCGGTTTGAACAGAATGAGAATTTATTATGTTTGTTCATAAGTTATTCGGATAACCAGAGTGACCTTTTCTGTTCATGATATCATCATAAAAGTTGTGGCACTTGCCTTAAGTAATTCCCCTGAAGCAAATGGAATGCAACAAGTTTTTTTGCCAATTAAGTTTCTCTGTTTTATAAGACAACTAGCTTTTGCTGTAAATCCGATGTATTAGATGCAAGCCTTCTTGGTTTACATATTTATTGGCTAAAAAATATTTTGTGTTTCAATGTACACGAGGGACTGATGAGAGGTATTATATGGAGAATATCACCAAGCTGATAGTAGTGTAACCTTGAACATACACATGATGATTAGTCAATAGATATTGCATTGGAGTTTCTCTTTTTCAAAGTCTGCTCCGACCAAGCACTTACATGTTCAGGTACATATGTTGGGTTATGTCAAGTACTTTTTTAGTCTCTGCTTTTGTAAATCTCTTGTGAATTTTCAATTGCGAAATGTCTGGGACAAATCTGAAGGAAGAAGTTCAGAAGTGTGATTCAGTGATATATTGATCTTGCTGCAGAAGAAGGTATGCATAATTGTACACAAAAGTTTGTATCAACATATTTTGATGTATGCAATGACAGTCCTTGCTATTCTAGGGCCTGAGAGGTCTCTATGATAGGAACTGTAGATTGTTAAACCATAACAACAATATCTTTCATAGGTATGACAAAGGGTCAGAAGTTTAAGCAGAATTTCTTCAGCGGCATGCTTGTATTGCATCGTCAAAGTTGTTTGCATGCAAATCTTAGTTTGAACCAGAATCAAGGTTGAATTCGGAAGCACCAAAAAATACACATCCCAAAGGTCTGGTTTTGCTACAGTTGTACTATCTATGCTCCAATAATTTTTTCTGCATTTTTCCTTGGTACCAAATTTTCAGGGTGTCTATTTGATTCATATTTTAGTAAAGTAATCAGCATGTTGGTCTGACCACTTGACATACCTTTGTTTTGTAGGAGGGTTAGAAGATTGTGAGCTAGATGTACCATCAACACGGTGGTGAGCATATTGGGGAGACCGCGAAGTGATTGGTGTGTATGAAGATCCTAGCTGCATTTTTTAACTAAAATGTTTGTATTTTTTGGTCCTTGCCTGTATGTATGGAAAAAGCACTTGTGGGTCCATCTGATTACAACTATGAATTTCTTGTTTGAAATGTTGAGTTTTAAAACCCAAGTCTTATGGTCTATACTTTGTTATGGAGAGAAACCAAACCAGATGATGGTTGCAACTAATTGTACATTCCTACTATGTTTGCGACAAGAGCATGTTGGTGCTATGTATTCTCTGTTTCTCTTGTTGCATCAATGTTTTGAGCACCGGTCCCTTCTGTCTGGTTTGCGTAAGTGTTTTGAGCACTGGTCCTTTTTTCTGGTTAGAGGCAGAGGGATGGGAGGGAGAGATGTTAGATGTGATTATCATTGTGCGACTAAAATATGTTGTTGCTGCTGTTGCGTAGATGAGAGAGAGAGAGAGAGATCTTGTGTTGTATTGTTTGCTCATGTATTTATTTGATACAATGTGAATAGCCGCATGGATTTGTGGAGTGAGGGGAACACCGATTCATTTGGGACTATCTGTGTATTTTGGTTCACCTGAAGAAGCACCGATGATGTAATGTGGTACTCTCACATATTGATATTCGTGAAGATAAGGTATGCACCAACGCTGTTTTTAGTTCACATGTTGATGTTCGTAAAGATAAGGTATGCACCAATGCTATTTTTAATTCAGATCAGTCTTTTGATTTCTAATTGTCATGTGAAGTATTGTCAGGTTGTCAAAATGATGCATAATGCTAAGGAGGTTACTAGAAAGGGTGAAGGTTGAGTCATCGGTTGTCTTGAAGCCTTAACTTTTGATCCTACCGGCGACAAAGTTATAGTCATTGTGTTTTGCAAAAATGTTGAAGCTAATAATGGATGTTCATATATTATATTTTATGCTGATGGCTTAACTGATCCATGTGCAGTTGATGTTAACCAAGTTGGAATAGAAATATGATATTTCTCTTATTTAGTCAATTGGCTTCTATACATTCCATCTTGCATGCATCTAGAGAAAGAAAGTATTTTTTCGTATTTCCAGTTTCTCAAGTTCACTGTTCTAGATGTTTGTGTGTATTTTTTCCGTGAAGCAATCAAAAACTGCAAGCATCCTTTACTGACACAAATATAATTGTGTGGTTACATGTTTTAAATGCAAGTGTGTGTGGGTGAGGGTGGAAGGAGGAATTGCGATTTGGATGCACCATTGATAAAGGTGATGAGCTTGGACTTGGGAAGTGGATTAGAGAAATAATAAAAAAAATTGACAATACAACGTGAAGTGCATATAAGGTTCATAAAGATGTATGTCATGTGTCCAGACGGATCATACTTTTTCTTTTTCAATGCATTCACCATCTCCAAATTGACAAAGTCACTGACGTAATTATGACAAAATGAACTGAAAACTCATCGAGTTTTACACAATCAGAAGCGATGCATACAAATAAGTGTCCTTCTTTATACACAATAATAATTGTCCGCTGGTTGCAACTGGATATAAATATTTTAATATGATTTTGTAAATAAATGTTTACCAAATTCTGCCCATGATATACCTATTTGAATATATTTTAGGATTTTATTTTGCAATCATTTATTGACTTCCAAAGAAAAAAGATAAGTTTATTTGGTAAGTCAATTAAATGTGGGACAACTACGACCATTTTCATGGAATGATGCTCAGTCCAAGGATGGAATTTTCGACGAACCACTCCGCCTGGCAGGAAAAGGAACATTATTCTTTTTTAAGCCACGCATCGCTTCTGGTCGTACGTCGCTGGTGTTTTTGCGAAAAAACCCCGCTATTTCTTTGAAATCAACCCGCGGTCCTTGTTTAAGTGGTACTCAGGAAAAACGATTCATTTTTGCGTAAAACCCCCTGTCGTTTGGACTATTCAACGCGCGGTCCAAGCAGTTCTGTAAAGAAAAAAGGAAACACAACCACACACAGAGCACACGGGCTCGCCTCCTCTCCCTCTCGCCTATGAAGTCATCGCCGCCGCCGCCGCCCATGCCGGCTGCTTCCGGCGCCTCCGGCGCAGCGCGGCACGCCCCAAGCTGCCGACGGTCCGCGCCTCCCTCCCCTCCACCCAGACTCTCTGCTCCCGGCCTCTACAGCCCGCTCGCAACCACACACCCATGGCTAGGGTTTCGGGCATGGCTTCGCCGGCGTGTCTCCGGTGGTCCCAGGTTCGTCCTTCCTTCCTTCTTGGCCGAGATTCGCTGCCCATACACCTCACCTTCTCTTCATATTCTCTGCTGGAGATGCAGTTGGGGCACGCCATGGGAGTTCCCCATCCATCACGGTCGCCGTTGTCAAGGGATTCTTCAAGGAGATGTCAAGGACGCCATGGACATGCAGCTCCTCAAGGTTTTATCCCTCCTTTCCTCTGACATCAAGTTGTAACAGTACATTAATCCAAGCAACTGTTTTCAGATCAATTAAGGAATCAATCTCATGATGGTTGATGCTTGATGCAGCGGAGGATTGGGCCTCGCATTATTTTTTCCAGAATTGGGTGTGGGTACTCTCTAAACTGGATTGAGTGAGCTAAATCTGTGCATCAAAATTGTAGTCTGTAGCTTTATGTGTTACGTCTTAAGATTGAACTTGAAGTTGCTTTTGGGAGTAGTTTTAGTTGGTAGATGTTTCAGGCTCCAAATACGCACACATTATGTGCTTAATGTGTGGCATAAACATGATCAGTTTTATGCTTAGAAACCAAACCACTGTCCACCCATTTTATTTCTTCATGAGTATTTTGTGTTGAAATCAGATCACCGTTCACCTGTTCTCGTACTGTTGTCTTTAACTTATTTTGCCGATTCTCAATAAAATGCTCAGTTCAGGATGTGATTTTCAGTTTTAGGCATTTGATACTTTTGGCACTGAGCAAAAAAAATTCCTCTGAGCGTGTACCTTCAAATGCAAAGTTCTGACTATGATTTCGCATGCGATCACACCGCCGTCGGTCGCTCTGCCTACCGAGTGCCACCCCGCCGCCTCCCCCACTCCCCCCACCTGGGACCTCACCGCCCGCTCTATCTAATATATTTTCCAGTTTTCTTATAGTCGCCAATACAAATGTCCGCTTGAGTGTCAAAAGGCAGCAGGGATAATGAAAAAAGTGTATGGGTTCGTTGCTACATTGTAGTAGTTATGTACATCTCAAATTTTCAGCCCAGGATTTTTATTTTGACTGATGTGAGTATTTCTTAGTCAGTCTTCATCTTCCAGCTTTGACTGAAAATAACTCTCCTGAAAACTGTTGGCAATACTCACAATGTGATCTACAAAGAAACATTTGATGATCTTGCTTGATAACTTACCGGCGGGCAGAAAATATATCATGTTAGTACCATTCGTAAGCAAACATGTACCTTATTTCTGCTTAGATGTTCTCTGTTTCTTATTTCATAAGTGTTTTGCATTCCCTATAGAAGCTGACTGGCCAAATTTATGTTTACTACACTAGCATAGTCTCTCAAGTACTGCACTCCAGCAGGCCACCCAACCCATATTTAAAATCGGGTACTTTTAGTTCTGACTGCAGTCATATAGATATTCATGTATAAAATTGTTTGCCTTTTGTTCTGGTTAAATCCAGTGATGGCGCTCTAGGTGATCATGCTTCTTAGCCGCTATTAGCGGGCGAAGGCGCAGCGTGTACAAGTATATCTTTCCACATAGAAAATAATTCATCTACACAAGCCTTCAGAACAGGGTAGATTTCCTAGAAGGCGACACCAAATAGATCATTTTTGTACCCAGGTTTCCTTTCAAGCTTAGAATTATCAAATTCTACTACAGTTTATATTTGATGCATGAAATTGACCTCTTAGCAATCACCGGTTCAACAATCTTTGTATTATATGCAACCATCAGGCTTATGCATATAATCGTTCAGGTCCTGATTTTTTAAATTAAATATTCTTAATGTTGAGCGTAAATCGTCGCCTGCAAATCCAACCCCATAGTAAGTCACCGCCTCGCTGTTATTTTCATCTGGTACAAGACTAGGTAAGGCAAGCAGATTCTTATAGGTTGATCTAGCCTAGTGTCTATTTTGAGCGTAAAATTTTCATTTTTTTCATAGATAAAACTGTTTGGGTAAGCTAAGGATTTTATGGCTCAATTTGGGGAAAGATCAAATGTTGTGTGCGATGTTCATATGTACCCGTGTTATGAAAATTTTGCTATAATATCAGTTTAGCAACTCAAATATTACACAGTAAGCATACATTGGATTTGAGGAGGCCCCATATGTCTTCCAAGCTAAAGTTGGCACTTGGCAGGTGGCTGCCTTGCTTAGTCGGTATGGGGTCTGAGACGATCCTTGGCAACACAACAGAGGGGAAGCCAAGACTATCCTTTGGATTATGTGTTCCCCTGTCTTATTTTGTTTGTTTGAGCACCCTCAACGATATACTTGGGTGGTATTGCAATCTTCTATAAGTATCTACCTGTAATCATGTATTATGTATTGCAGATGGACCAGCTGATTCAACGGTTGACAGAAAGGACTCTACCTGCAAACAAGACCATTGTTCCCAAGGTGGTGAAACACAATACCTTGGGCCACATCTTCCAGAGGTACGCCATGAAACGCTGATGATGGGCTATGAATGCTCCAACTATACTAATTGGTTGAGCTGTGCTTGGTAAATAGGAGTATTTAGTACGAACATATCCTTAGTGCTGCAACCTGCTACAATCCTACTGCAGTGTGCCTTTCAGCAGTTAGCACAATTGCACGGTGAACCAACTACTATTCTTTTAGAACCAAGACAGTGAGGAAAAGTAACCTCCCTTTACTCAGCAGTCAGCACAATTGCACGGTGTGCCTTTGTATTGCGTTGCAATCATGTGCAAGCACTTGGGTTAAAATGTTACTCAACATGGTTTTCTTTATTTCTTTTGTCCATTTGAAATAATTTCTCACATGCTTGTGTATACAGGATATCTGGTGTCATATATATTCCCTACTGCCAATGCGAGATGCTGCTCGAGCTGCTTGCGTGTCTCATGCATTTAAACGTTCTTGGAGATGCTATCCGAACCTTGCTTTCAATATGACAACATTGGGCATAGATATAGAATCATGTGGAGAGGACGAAATAGCAAGAAATTTTACTAGCAAAGTTGACCACATTTTGAAAAACCGTCCATGCACTGCCACCAAGACACTTGAGATTGTTTCCGTTTCTACAATGCCAAAAGTTTGTAATATTGACAGTTGGTTTCAGAATGCCGTTACACCGGGAATTGAAGAACTCACCGTGGAACTATCTTCAAAGTCAGGAATATATTACAACTTTCCGTGGTCACTTTTAGCTAATGAGAGCGGAAACACGATTCGGTATCTAAATATTTCTCGTTGTGCTTTCTCTCCCACCAGCGGGTTATGCTTTAAAAGCCTGTCAAGACTCGACCTGAGTGATGTTGATATCACAGGGGACCAATTGGGGTCCCTTCTTCACAATTCTTTTGCTTTGCAACGGATGCAACTCAAGTTTTGCAATAAGATAATTTGCTTGAAAATACCATTTCATCTACAACAACTCAGATATCTGGATGTGTTTGACGGCGGCAGGATGCTGCGGGTTATAGAGGTAGAAGCTCCAAACCTCTCTAATTTCCAGTTTAGGGGACATCGTCAAGTACAACTATCATTTGGAGTAGGATTACAATTCAAGAATTTCGACTTGTCCTTTCCTGGTGTTCTCAGCTATGTTTGTGCTGATTTTCCGTCTAGCTTGCGCTATGTTGAAGCTCTTTCTCTAGGTTCATGTCATGAGGTATATGCTAAATCCTTGATATGCATGGTATGATTGTCTTTCGACTGCTGATATTATGATTGATCTGAAATGTCTTTGTGCAGATGATTGATACACCAGTTTTACCTAGCAAATTCTTACATCTCAAGCACTTGAATGTTGATCTTAGTACACTGACATTTCCCTCGACCTATGACTACTGTTCTTTGATATCCCTTTTTGATGCTTCTCCTTCTTTGGAGACCCTTGTCATGAATGTAAGTTACTGTACATATTGCAATGATATTAGTTACAATGATGGCATTATTATTAATCTAACCATATGGCCTGTCGTCTCTAGGTTTTGCAGAAAAAGATGTTGCATGAATCAATCGTGGGAGATACATCACATTTGAGGCAGATGCCAGGGCACCGCCATGATAGCCTCAAGACAGTGAAGATTATTGGTTTCTCCTCTGCAAAGAGCTTAGTAGAGCTAACATGCCATATCATTGAGAATACAACGTCACTTGAGGGCCTTACATTGGACACCACAACAGGACATCCTTTGTATAGTTGTTTAACCAACAATATTGGAAAGTGCATGCTGTTGCACGGGGATTTTATGGTGGAAGTTCGTAAAGGGCTCTTGGCTATCAGGACATATGTTGAGCCAAAAGTTCCTTCCAGAGTCAAGCTAAATGTTGTGGAGCCTTGCCGCCGATGCCATGATCAACCACTGATCATATGTTGAACTTCATATGCAAGTTATCATAAGTACCCCATGATTCCTGTGTAAGTTAAACTAGAACGTTGAACCTTGCTGCTGCTGCTACCCGGGTTATACACCCCAAACCCAATGTTTAACATGAGGCTCGTGTGTTGCCATGTAAGTAGACCTCCTGCCGCTGCAATGTTTCTAGGTGTAGGTGCAAGCAAAGTATAACTGGAATGGACCGAAAATTGTTGATCCATAAAAGATGTACTCCCAGCATACAG
This sequence comes from Triticum urartu, assembly GCF_056163025.1. NCBI lineage: Eukaryota > Viridiplantae > Streptophyta > Magnoliopsida > Poales > Poaceae > Triticum > Triticum urartu. The sequence goes on from NC_141877.1 coordinate 472,877,471, forward strand.
TAGAGCCACTGCTCTTTTTCCATTGAGATAGATGACCACAGTGGGTGTGGAAGGGGAGAGCACCACTGATGGTTTGGGCAGAAATGAACATCACATTTTCTGTGTTGTTCCCTGTATTTCAGGTTCTTCAGTGTCAGTTTGCTGTCGGCCAGTATGATCTTCCTGCATGATATGAATATTTGGTACTAATTTGCTCTTGTGTCTTTGAACCCATTTATCACAACATCTCCAACATTCTCCCACTTTTCTAGTTTTATGAAACTTAACATTTGGCAGCTCTAATTGTTTCAAAGGTTGTTGTTGGACAGGCATATGAACATGAACATATCTCTGAGGCACAACATTGTTTGGTTTCTTATAGAAGTTTGTGCAAGGGACACGGGTCTTTTTGTGTGTGTGTGTGTGTGTGTGGGGGGGGGGGGGGGGGGGGGGGGGGGCTCAGTATATAAGCACCAGTCAGGTCTAATTTGGGTGCTTTATGCCCTCTCTGAGTCCATTGACATAGCACCTAACAAACGAAGCTTCAGATAGTTCAGGATTTTCATCCTGGACATCAGCCATCAGTCCTTCAATTTTTAGGTCAATAGCCATGGGAGGAAAACCTTTTTGTCAGCTCAGAACAGAATTCAGTCCATGACAACAGTTTCTCTAACAGTCCTGACCTTCTTAAACACACGTCAGCCTCTCCTGCAATATAAAGTTGAGCTAGAGACAGCTTATATTCTTCAGGTGCAGCAGCCATCTGCAAATATTTGTCACATTGTCGAATCCATCCCACTGGATCCGTCCCCTCAAACCTGGGAAAATCCACCTTAGGCCCTTTTGTGATGGGTTTCATGAACCGGGCTTTCAATTCCTGTTCATATGTTTTCAAATATCTCTGTGTTGATTGAACTGGCTACATGCTGGAGTATAAGCTTGTGCTGGGACTGGTTCTGGGGAGTGTGTTCATTTCCACTTTCTGGTGCCTGCTGTGTACGCATGCCAGGAGGTACATATGGTCTGGTGATCCTGATAGGTGAAATATCTCCATTTCCAGTTGTTTTCAAAGAAGATCAGTTCTAGCATTTTGATGTTCTACTTGAGCCTGCTGTAGTATAGGTGACTTGATGTGCTCTGTTTCACCTACTACTGGTTGTTCTTCAGGTGCATCACGAGAACATTGGGGTTGCATAGATTTAAGCACTGTACTCATAGCGGCGGGGCGCCATCGATTTTGTAGGGGATTTGTATGTGTATTGTTCTAACATAATGGCAGAAATGGGGAATCAAATCATCAACACAACCTGGCTTACATAGGGAGGGTTTAACCTTCAGATAAGTGGTGGTAAACATGATTTTCTTTTTGACGGGTGCGGTAAACAGGATTAACAACAACTGGATGGTAAACGGTAAAAAGGAGGATATCGGCCGCCGAGCGACTGTAACTCGGGCAAGGAGCGATGGCAGTCGTCTGAAGATATGTGACACTTGGTCAGTTACACACGGTCGAGGTCGTAGGCAGGTGTGTCATGTGACTGGTCAGGAACGCCGCCTCATGTGTCATGCTGATCTGCACCAGGCTCTCCTGGATGGCGCGCATGGTCGCCTCCGTCGTCGTCACAGCCGCCCCATCACCTCCTACCAAATCAAGCAGGGGAAATAAAAATGGTGGGTGTAACAACCCGTTGCCACAACAATCGCCAGACGTGATTAGAGAAGGATAGAGGGTCGTGATTAGAGAAATAGGGGATCAAGAGGGGGAATAAAAATGGCGGGTGTAACAACCCGTTGCCACAACGATGGCCAGACGTGTGAAGGATAAGAGAAATAGGGGATCGAGACGAAAGGTAGAGGGCAGGAGCAGGACAGAGGAAGAAGATGGCTTCAGTTTTCGTTTCTGTGCGAGGCACTAGCAAAACGGGCCCGTGATGAGCGAGGACGAGTTTCGGGAATCCTGGCCCATATCAAAGTACCTTCCGTTTCCGTGAGAGGTCAGTAATCCTACTTTACCCTTCCGCCGGCGCCGACGCAATTTGCTCCCGCGCCGTGTTCGATTCGAATCGGGAATCCATACTCGCTCTCGCGAGATCCAAACCCATATTTCTCGACCCTAGGTCTCGTCGAACCATTGCTCAATCGGGTGATGTCGATGCAGCGGGAAAGTCGTCGCCTGCAAATCCAACCCCATGGTAAGTCACGTTGTTTTCATCTGTACCCCAGTTTTTTCTGAACAAGATCATGTAAGGTAATCAGATTCTTTTAGGTTGGTTTAATCTAGTGTCTTTTTTTCAATAAATAGAAGAAACTGTTTGGGTAAGCTAGGTTTCTATGGTAGTGTAAAAGGATTTTGTTTTGCTATAACATCAGTGTAGCCACTCAAATACACAGTAAACATACACTGGATTTGAGAGGCCCCATGTGTTTTCCTCCATGCTAAAGTTAGCAGGTGGATGCCGATCCTTGGCAACACAACAGAGGGGAAACCGAGTCAGACTCTCTATGCACCCTCTGAATTATGTGTTCCCCTGTCTTGTTTTGTTTGTTTGAGCACCGTCGACGATGTACGGGGTACTTGGGTGGTATCACAATGTTTTACACCAATGTATGTATATGGTCATTCAAAAGTCTTTTTCTTCAATTGAAACTTGGGTGTCTAGCTCGAAAAGCGTTATTTCTGTTGACTAAAGTTGGACGAGAAGAACTATTTCTCTGTCAGCATGTGCATATACATGCTTCACTTTTTCTTTTCTTGTAACTTTCCACCTGATCATGCATTATGTATTGCAGATGGACCAGCTGATTCAACGCTTCACAGAAAGGACTCAACCTGCACACAAGACCATTGTTCCCAAGGTGGTGAACCGCAATGCCCTGGGCCACATCTTCCAGAGGTACGCCATGAAACGGTGATGATGGGCTATGAATGCTCTAATCCTACTGCATTAGTAGCTTTGTTTGTTTTCTTTGAACTGCCTGCAGAAAAATGCCTGTCATGAGTGTTAGAACTTAATCTTCACGAGAGGCCCCGTCCTTTCCTTGATACATTTTTTTAATTCAGATGACTAGCCATTTTTGTGCCCATGTTTGCTACAGTATATAAATATCCAGAGTGTACATACCTACTAATAATCTGACTTATGATGTTATTTTATACAACTCCTTCCCGTTAAAAGCTCAATATTTTGACCGCATTATTTTTACTAGTCTGATTGACATTGGGCTCTTAAACCAGTAAATAATCTTGATCCACATTAGTTCGAGCAACCCTTCTGATATAAGGGCAGCTGCTCATTTCCTGCAGTGAAATGATATTTTTTTTGTACAGAAAATTTCTTCTGCGGTGACACAGTTATCTCCATCCTTGTTTGTTTTGCACTTCTATATCTATATAACAGAGATTGATGGTAAGACTGTTCCAGTTAACATGATCGCATCTGGATTATGAGCGAGTTTAGGACCATGTAAAGTGTACGCCTTCATAGTACCAGAACTGGGAAGTGGTCAATTTGGACGGATTTTTTTGGATACGTCGCTATTGTTGGAAGTGCTAGACTGCTAAGGCTACTGCACGCAACCTTTTATCGCGGTGTTAGTGGATGGTGCTCTGTATAAGTAGTCATTTAATTTGCCATCATGACGAAATTAGGTTGTGTCAATGAAGTTGCCTCGCCATACGACATAAATGTGCGTACATGTGAGTTCGACGAAATGCAATGGTTTCACTCGTAGTAACTAGCCGATACTAAGACTATCTTTCAGAACCAGTAATAAGACATTTAGGAAAGTAACCACCCTTTACTCAGCGGTCAGCACAATTGCATAGTGTGCCTCTGTATCGCGTTGCAATTATGTGCAAGCACTTGGGCTAAAATGTTACTCTGTGGTTTTTTTCATTCTTTTGTCCATTTGAAATAATTATTCGTGGCCATGTTCAGCTTTTCTCACATGTTTGTGCATGCAGGATATCTGGTGTCATATATTCTCCCTACTGCCAATGCAAGATGCTGCTCGAGCTGCCTGCGTGTCTCATGCATTTAAACGTTCTTGGAGATGCTATCCAAACCTTGCTTTCAACGCGAAAGCACTGGGCATGGATGAAAGATCATGTGGAGAGGATGAAATAGTAAGCAATTTCACCAGCAGAGTTGACAACATTTTGAAAAATCACTCATGCATTGCCATCAAAACACTCGAGATTGTTTTCCGTTATTATGATGACAAGGTATGTAACCTTGATGGCTAGCTTCAGACTGCTATTACACCAGGGATTGAAGAACTCACTGTTCAGCTATCTACAAAGTCACGAAAGCATTATAACTTTCCGTGGTCACTTTTGGCTAATGAGAATGGAAAATTGATTCAGTATCTAAAGCTTTCTTGTTGTGCTTTCTCTCCCACTGTCGGGCTGTGCTTGAAAAGTTTGTCAAGACTTGAGCTATTTGATGTTAATATTACGAGGGATCAGATGGGGTCCCTTCTTCACAATTTTTTTGCTTTGCAACGGATGCAACTCAAGAATTGCAATAACATAACTTGCTTAAAGATACCATTTAATCTGCAACAGCTCAAATACCTGGAAGTGTTTCACTGCAGCAGCCTGCAGGTTATAGAGATAGAAGCTCCAATCTTATCTAATTTTGGATTTATGGGTCTCCGCCAAGTACAACTATCACTTGGAGTAGCATTGCAATTCAAGAAGTTTGACATGTCCTTCCCCGGTGTTGTCAGTTATGCATGCACTAATCTTTTGTCCAACTTGCAATATGTTGAAGCTCTTTCTCTATGTTCACGTCGTGAGGTATACACTAAATCCTTTGGTATCTTTACACTTTTGATTTGCATAGTATGATTGATTTGAGATATTTTTGTGTAGATAATTGATACACCGGTGTTACCTAGCAAATTCTTACATCTCAAGCACTTGAGTGTTGATCTTAATGCAATGACATTTTCCCCGACCTACGACTATTGTTCTCTAATATCCCTTTTTGATGCTTCTCCTTCCTTGAAGACCCTTGTCCTGAATGTAAGTCACTCTCCATCTTGCAAGGATATTTAGTGTAGCGACCAGACCTTAAATGGTCCAATCTCTGTGCTCCGGTGTCATCCCTGGATCAGTAATGCTGACACCACACAGTACTTGAAGGATTTATAACAGAGTAGCAATCACACACTTATTACATCGAGTGTCTCAAAAGAGAACAATAAATGTGGCTTAAGGCCATCTAATAACGATAACAGCGAAAGGCTTGGAAGATAAGTGAGTCCATCAACTCCAACGGCATCACTGAGTATAGAACCACGACCTAAAAACTCCTTAATCGTCGTCTAAAAAGTCTGTAACATAAACGTTGCAGTCCGAAACGGGTCAGCATATGGAATATGCTGAGAAAGTAACACATAGAGAGTAATGAAATGAAACAGCTATTCTATATGCATGTTTGGCTGGTGGAAAACTCTATGGTTACAGTTTTTTTTGCGTAAAGCCAATTTTTCTCTACTACAAAGGAATAAATTTTATTTAACTATTATGGTAGTTATTAAACATTGAGAATGGTTGACAGCATTCTCAATCCCAATTAAGAATCATCATTAAACAAAACCCAGCAAAATTAATTTTAGAGTAACATGTTGAGATGCACATGATAATCCAGGTACTAGATACTCAAGATGTCCATAACTGGGGACACGGCTAATCATGATTAGTTTATACACTTTGCAGAGGTTTGCGCACTTTTTCCCACAAGACTCGATTGCCTCCGTTTGGTTTCTCGCACTACATGGTGTTTGAGAAGACGGATGACCGAGACATAGTCTTTCAGAAGCGCTAGCACCTTACGATCGGGTAGACCGTTACACCTACTTTCCCCTACATCTGCTAGTCTACCACTGTAAGAGTTCGCACAACTTAATCAACTATGCTAGAGCCCATAATAGGTTGTGGCTGCACACGGAAGTTTCTAGCATAAATAATCTCATGATCCCTTTGAGCCTGTGTGGCGGTCCATAAAGAAAACAGGCAATCCTGGAATACCCAGGTACCTCAATCCACCCAGATGTGTGTTTAAGTTGCCACCTAAGTAAACCATTAATTAACAATCTCACATCTGTCATGGATTTCACTCACCAATCCACGTCTACTAGCATAGCATGACATAATAAGCAAACATAGAAGTAACTCCTAAAGGTTTGAAAATAACAGGTAATAGGTACTACCTCAACTACTTCCCAATTCGCAATTTAATTAGATCATAATCATGCAATGTGTGAGGATTGATCTAATGTAATAAAACTGGGTAGAGGGAAAACATGATCCAAGTGTTACTTGCCTTGCTGATGATCCGGGAAACCTAGCGATTCGAAGTAGCAAGCGACGCACTCCGGGTACTCTATCGTAAACAAACAAGCATACAATAAGTACTCAACTAATGCACAGGTAAAACTCAAATAAGAGATCTAACCAGAAAGTTCAACTTAAAAACTCCGGTTGGCAAAAAAAATCAAATCGAACGAAGCAACGAAAGACAAACGGCAAAAGAAACAAGCTTCGTTTACTATTTTGGATCTAAGGCAATTTTTACAGCGGCAAAAACTTGTTTGAGTTGGTTAAACGGAAAGAGAGTTTCGAGACGAAACTCCAGGCGCTTGAATCGCCTGATTCTGATAAACGAGCGAAGAGTTAGACTAAAACGAAAATCGGATCAGAAATCGCGATGAGAAAAAATCGCAGATTTAATCCGAGAAAAAGAAAAACGACGAACGTTCGTTAAAACGAACGAACGGACGAACGCTCACTATTTAAATAAACCAGAAAAACCGATCTATTTTAAAAAAACGAAACTAAAAAAACGAACAAAACCGTCGGAAAAACCGAACGTTTTTTTTTTGAGAAAAACCGGAGGCGAAAAATATCTCCGGCAACTCCGGCGACGGCGGCGGCGGGGGTCCGGCGGCGGGGCGGCGAGGTGGCGGCGCGGCGGCGGCGGCGGTGCGTCGGCGGGGCGGCTCGGCGTGGTGAGGCGGCAGCGCGGCGGCGGCGGCAGGGCGGCGGCGGGCTAGGCGGCTAGGGTTTGAGGGGGGGGGTCCGGCCAGGCCTCCCCGGCTTATAAAGCCGGACAGGCCTAGTGTCCGGGTCGGACACGGCCCGTAGGTCGGTTGCGTTTTTTTTTAAATAGTTACGCTCAGAAAAAACAAAAGTAATACTAAACGGACTCCAAAATTCCCGAAATAAATTTTTCCCGGCTTCTAAAATCAAGCCGTACAAGATGAACATTTATTTGGGGTCTAAATGCAATTTTGAAAAACGCGCATTTTTCCTAAATTCAAATAAAATAGTAAATAAAACCAAAATAAAATCTTATCTGATTTTTTTATTAAATCCTCAATATTTCTTTATTTTGGGAAAATCATTTTATTCTCTCTCATATTTTTGTAATAGAAATAATTGAAGATAAAATAAATAAAATCAAATGATCCTATTTCAAAATTTGAGACAACTCAAATATGAAAATAACGAAATCCCCAACTCTCTCCGAGGATTCTTGAGTTGCGTGAAATTTTTAGGATCAACCAAAATGCAATAAATATGATATGCAATGATGATCTAGTGTATAACATTCCAAATTGAAAATTTGGGATGTTACATTTAGTTACAATGATGGAACTATTAATCCAACCATATTGGCATGTCATCTTTAGGTGTTGCAGAGAAAGATGTTGCATGAATCAATCGTCGGAGATACATCAAATTTGAGGCAGATACCAGGACACCGCCATGATAGGCTTAAGACAGTGAAGATCATTGGTTTCTCCTCTGCGAAGAGCGTAGTAGAGCTAACATGCCATGTCATTGAGAATACAACGTCACTTAAGTGCCTTACATTGGACACCACAACAGGACATCCTTGGCATAGCTGTTTGACCAACTATAGTGGAAAGTGCTTGCAGTTGCGCGCTGATTTTCTGGTGGAAGTTGGTAAAGGGCTCTTGGCTATTAGGACATATGTTGAGCCAAAAGTTCCCTCCGAAGTCGAGCTAAATGTTGTGGAGCCTTGCCGCCGATGCCATGATCTTGAACCGCTGTCATGATCTCGAACTTCATATGCAAGTTATCATAAGTACCCTATGGTTCCTGTGTAAGTAGGCCGTGTGTTACCCTTGAATACTTCCTCTGTATATACAGTATACTAGTAGTACGCCCGTGCGTTGCTACGGGCTATATTGCATATACTTTTGGAAGCATCTCTTCTTATGAATGTCTTCTCCAATAGGCCCTACAACGTAGATAGTTGCCGCCTGTCAACCTTGCTTATGAAGAACCTAAAAAAGATGGAATTAATGAACGAAAGCATCATGCAATTGAAGCTTGATAATCACAAAATGCATGACTACTTTGTACAAGAGGTTAGGTAACTACAGATTAAAACATATCAAGCTTGACCTACGCTTTTTCACTAATAATCACCTTACCGTCCTCCGTAACCTATACTGACATGGTATGATTGGACAATAACAACTTATTTTCTAAATTACATAACTAAAAAGAAATCATGAACTATAGCCAAAAGAATGACCGACCAACTATTACAGATTAGGCACAACATGTGATCTTCATTGACATGCCTGCTAGTACTAATCAAAAATTGTGTATGCCTTAGGACCTACTATAGGAACACTCATGTGTGCGCTGGCTTGTGACCAATACCTTACATAGAATTCTTCTATTGAGTTTTCATTTAGCGTTTCCATTTTCTTTCTTTTCCCTGTACAATTGGTGTGCTCTTGCCCTTCCTCTCAATGAGAACACAACTCTCCTATATGATGCATTTCTATGAACGTGACTCTCCTACGCAACTCTCACATGGCAATATACCTATTGCACAAAACAAAATATGCAAAAATGGCAACAAAAAAAAGTAATGATGATACATGTATTGACCAGACAAGAATGAATGCACTTTATTGTGAATGTTTTTATTTTATTGCTGCCATGTCATGCCCATGTTATTTTTATTGATTCTGATTTTTTTCCCGTAGGGACCAGGAAAACTGGTTTCCCGAAATTCTCAGAATTTTCAAACGAATTTTGAATTCAAAAATTGTGTGTATCAACATAATATGTTTAAGCCTCTTTTTGGAAGCTACTCAAGTGCATTAACACCACACTAAGTGTTACTCCCTCCTTTCTGGTTTATAGGGCTTATCTCAAAATCTTAGTTTTTTCTATTTTATAAGGCTCAATTTGGTTGTTTCCCGTCATAATTTCAGTTTCCAAGGTGCATTAAATAATTGCATGCAAATATTAAGAGAAAATTGTCCAATGCATGTACTTTATGCATGCATGCATTGTAATTAATAGATCGGTAAACATAAATTTTTGATAAAAACAAGAGCATTAATTGGGTGCTTTTTGCAAATTACAAAAAGTATTCCACCGCTCACCATCTACCTTAGTTGGTGAGATTTTTGAATTAGTCTGGTCATAGTGGGGAGCATCATATACTAGTATCATGCATATGATACTAGTGTATGATACTACATCTATAATGCATAGTATCATAGATTAGTATTATAGGTGGTCTTATTTATTGACATACATGACACATAGTAGCATCACATTTATTATGTTACGGTATCTACCTATGTTACTATAACCATCTCTCTTCTTTAATTCCTTACCACATAAGCATGCTTGCGAGTCCCAAGCGCATGATACTACTTATGTTACCCCCACTATGGTCATAGTAGGGAGTAACTTATACTACTACCTCCGTCTCGGTGAATAAGTCATTCGCGTAGTTTTAGGTCGACGATTTAACTATTTAAATATATATTATATGTGATAAAATATATATTTAGAAACTACATCCGTGTAGAAATCTAGTGATATACTTTTTATGACATATAACACATATTTAATTCCTCAAATCGATGACCTAGAACTACACGAATGACTTATTCACCTAGACGGAGGTAGTAGTGTCATGCATATGACATTAGTCTAAGTTACTATCTTCATAGTGCAAAGTAACATAGTACTAGTGTCATATGTGACTTTATTTAATAGCTTGTAAACTCATGTTGTCTTGGGAAGCGTTATGTTACAGTAACATATTATATTACCACTTCTCATTAACTACTTGCCACATAAGCAAAAATTTCTGGAATGTACTTCCAACTTTCTTGGAGAGTCAAACTATCTCAAAGTTTGACCAAGTTTGTGCAAAAATATATCAATGTTTGTGAAATCAAATAGGTATATGATGAAAGTATATTTTATCACGAATCTAATGCTACTAATTTGATGGCATAAATGTTGATGTATTATTATATAAACATGGTCAAATATAAAAAAAATTGACTCTCCAAGAAAATTGGAAGTATACCCTTTAAAGGATGGATGGAGTATGTTACTATCTAAGTTACTCCCACTATGACTAGCCTAAACGGAAAAGGAGGGAGTATCTTGTGTTCACAAGGGTATACGAACTATATTTGACATATGTTAGCCGTATAAATTCAAAATTTTCCGCGATATTTGAAATTTTCGCTGGGTAACAGAAGGGCCGGTTTTTGACCGGTTTCTGAAAATCTCGGCCAAGAAAAAAAACCCTGGCCATGCCACCATTATCTGGACAACTTCTTGCAAGAACAAGATGGCTGGTAAAAAATGATGCCGCACAGCCTGAAAACGCAAAGCATGTAGTATTGGCATTCTGTACCATTTGATGACGTCATATTATAGTTGGGTGAAATTTTATCCACAAACTTAAAAGATTAGAGCAAAGAAAAGCAAGCATTTTGTGTCCCATTAGCTCCTTGCAACTTGGCTCCTCCGAAATCACACATATTCCTTGCAATTTTTTTAATATCTTTTCACTGATCAATAAGTGGCCCAATAATATATCGGAATAGGAAAACCACTCCAACATCTACGTTAGGACTTTGTATGTGGACCGCACCTGCCACGGTAATTGAAGCTCTCTGAAAAAAATTAAAATGTCATTTCTAAAACAACCAGCCATTATAGGGGTATCAAGACTTCAAGGTGGGTTTCAATATACTCCCTCCTCCGTTTCTAAATATAAGTCGTTTTAGAGATTACAACAGATACTATATATACAGAGCAAAATGAGTGAACCTATACTCTAAAATATGTCTATATACATCTATATGTCGATCAGCAGCTCGTCCAGGCAATAGCATCACGCCTGAGCGCCGCCAGCGACACAGGCGTAGCTAGCTGGTCTCGGTTGCAGTACTTCCCGTCTTGATTGCGTATGTAGTACCGAAGCTAGCTTGGTTTTTTACCCCGCAAAAAAAAGAAAAAGCAAGAATTGGGGATCGGATGCAGGCGAAATTCCCGCCAATGGCTGAAATGTTCAGTCGACTCCCTCCCCCTTTGTGGGGTTCTCGACCCTACGAGTGAGCAGAAAAGGGAGGAGGAAAGAGGCCCTGGTGAACCGTTATAATAAGTGAACAAGTGTAAGCTTTGCTGCCCGACAGTATGGAGTACTGACCACACCAAGGGACAGGCCGCTTGGTTTAGGCGGGAAGACAACACATGCGTACAGTAGAGGTGCTGGATCGATTCACAAGGATGCTAGCTAGTACTCTCTCCGTTTCAAAATAGATGACCCAACTTTGTACTAACTTTATACAAAATTGGGTCATTTATTTTGGAACGGAGGGAGTAATAGCTCCGTACTAGATAATTTTTCGCCGGATTGAAACACGCTCACAAGCAACACACGTAAACAACCCGCCAGCATAGCGAAGACAGTCGTCGATGATGGAATTGTCGTCCTGCACGCCCAGACTCTTGTCGGGAGAGGAACCCGTGCCTCAGCCGCGTATGCCTAGAGCTCGAGAAGCATGTCCTTGAGCACCACGACAGTGCGGAGAGCGAAGGCGGACTGCCGAAGTCGAGCCTAGACGTGGATTCGCCCAGTAGCAGCCGATAGTAGTGTCATTCATGAGGTCGCCCATGGACACCCTGGTGACCCTCGAGTTCGCGACGGGTCGATCGCAACCCGCGTGTTGTACGCAGCTACTCCTCCCAGCGTGGCGTGGTGGGGTGTAACCGAGCGTGGTGGTGCTGTCCTGCTCACCTGTTGGACAACGACTAGGCGGCGACACCGTACGACCAATCGTGTGAGCGGTCAGGCCAGGAGGCGACGGACAGCGACCGGCGACCGCACAGGTAGGACAGGGAGCAGCGCTTGGAAGAGAAGGGCAGGAGCGGCCGCCATGGAGGTCTCCGCCATGCCCAGCTCTTCCTTCTCGGCCTGCTGGGCAAAGCAACTCATCGGACGCACCATGACGCCGGGCAGGGTGCTGGGCGTGGCCTCGGCATCATCAAAGGGCACATCGTAGACCTGCTGTGCCCTGTGCGACCCTTGACGCCACGGTTCGAAAATATGGCAGGCGCACAACAGGTGTTTGATAAAATGCCAACTAAAACCATGCCACGAAACCACCCAACCGACATGAGGGACTAAAGTTATCCGGTTTGACAAGTTCAGGGACTAAGATTTGCTGGTTTCAGAGTTGGGGGACAATTTCCATACTTTCAAGAGAATTGAGGGACGAAAAATATACTTTTCCCTATCTTCTAAAAAGACTTGTATTTAGAAACGGAGGGAGTATTATCAAAGGCCAGAAGAGCATCTAGATATTAAGCTGAATTGATGTTAGCCCATATATTGTCATAAAGTTGTGTTCGAGGTAGCCTGGTGTTATTTTACGTCAAAGCTGGAACTGAAAGCTAAACCAGATTTCCCCAGGAAGCTTGTATTACACCAAATCATTTTGCGGATTGAAAAATCTGAATAAAAAAACATAATTCACGGGTTAGGCTGCTCCTTCAGGAAAAGTTATGAATTAAAATGAAAACGGATGTATGTCTGAATGAATGACTTATATAATCATTCATCAATGAAACACGATCTGAATCTGGCAGGTCTGTCCACAAGGTACAGAGCAATGTAGACATGAATGAAATATCAAGGAAAGATGAACAACTCAATATAAAGTGTGTGTTTGCATTACGTTGTTCCACTCTCGTAAGCTACTGTTGTTATCCTTCAAGATGTACTGCAAATGTGCCATGATGCTTGACTATCCTGACCACTGATGATGCATTAGCTCTGCCGCTCTAGGAGTATATATATATGGTTGTTCATGCAACAAGAAGAGATGCAATCAGTTGTTCGCAAGCAAGAAATGTCTAATTCGTATTATAAAACCCATGCAAGAAAGGACTTCCTCAAGGACACAAATCAGTGGGAGATTTGCACAAAGTAATTCGTCATCCTCTCCTAGATTTATCATCATTCAGAAAAGAGCCTTCAGCTTCAGTTATTTGCCTCCTGAACAGGTAGACATGTTCTTCAGAAAATCACAATAAGGAGAGCATAAGATTCATATCCAGGAGAATGAAGGAATGAAGAAACAAGAAAAACACATGGACATGTTCAACTACTCTGTACAGGGCGATCTAACATACTTCGGGAATGTTTCAACAGCGCCATAATCAGACCCGTTTCCTTTGAACCAGATGAGCAACGTGCTACGGTGAAATTTGAGTACGAGACAGCGGTAAGAACAATGGACACCAAGATACATGATATGGCCGTTTTCCGTGCGTACCTTGCTGCGTGCTCCACCGCCGCCTGCTGCCGCTCCTGCCCTTGTCTCCCTGTGTCCTGTGCGTGGCACATCTGACCCGTCATGGTGATGCCGGTCGAAGAGGATAACGTTGAGGGGCTCTTCGTGCCATAGTGAGTACCCGGGGACATCAACTGGGCATACGATGGAGTGGACTCCTCGCCCCTTCTCGAGGTGATGGCATCCCTGCAGCGTCCCGATATGCCGGCCCAGATGGAGAGATGTCCCAGGCTGGCGCTGGAGCCGCAAAGTGGGCGGTGGTACACCAAGCACGCAGACACGAGCGTCAAGAAAAAGGAGGGCATGTTTGGTTTCAATAAGTCACCCGACTTATAAGTCACGTGACTTAAAACTAGTGATTTGCATGTTTGGTTGTCATCTGATTTATAAGTCACCTGACCACACCTTCCCACATTGTTTTTTTATATAAAGATGATGGGACCCATGCAAAAGGAGGTGACTTATAAATTTTAAGTTGGGGTGAAGTAACTTATGACTTATAAGTTGGGGTGACTTACAAGTTGGGTCTATTTGACAAAATAAGCCATTTTTTCACTTTTCAACTTATAAGTTGATGACTTATTTGGAATCAAACAGGGTCTGATCACCTGTTGATGGAGGGGCATGAAGGCAGCGCGATCGATGGAATCCCAGATTCTGAGTTAGTCCATATATGGAATGAAGTGATTTGGAAGATTGATCTCTCTCCCTCTTCTCTCTCTCTCACTTTTTTTTGCGATGTGGAAGATTGATCGCTTGTTGATGGAGGGGCATGGAAAGGCAGTGCGCTTGATGGAAAGATCCCAGATTCTCAGTTAGTCCATACTAGCAAAAAAGGCCGTGCGTTATAATGGAAGAAAAAAATAACACACACACTCTTAACCCAATAATCATAATATATTCATGCCCTTTATTTTAGCGAGGCATCATTTTTATGTTGCCGCTTATCCTTCTTCTCACCCTCAGTGGCCTCAGTGTTCACACAAACCAAAGTGTGTTTGAATGCTATTTTTCCCCTACCAGTTTTTTCAGAGGTGCTCATGTGTGGTTATTGATATTTTGTTTCGTCTCTTTATGATTTTAGTGGTTGTTTATTTGCAATCCAGATCGTCGCGATACGAAAGAAAAACGGACGTGCCCTATAGGTTACAAGTTTGCTTTTAAAATAATATTTTAAAATATTTAATAGATAAAAATAACATCATATTCAAATTCTACATATTTTTCTATTCAAATTTCATATATAACATGTTAAAATCAGAGTTACGGTTTAATAGATATGAATAATTAAGAAAAAAATTGTTTGACTTAAATATCTTCTAAAATAATATTTAAAAAATATTTAACAAACAAAAATAACATCATATTCAGATTCTACACATTTTTCTAATCAATTTTCATATATAACATGTCAAAATTGAAGTTACGGTTTAAAAGATATGAATAATTTAGAAAAACATTTGTTTGACTTATATATGATCGGCGGGTGAATTATCTAATACGTCAGGGGGTTTCTGTAAAATGTAAAATAACGGTTTGATTATGACTTAAGTATGTACTGCGGGTTAATTATAAAAAATGCAGGGAGTTTTTTGCAAAAGTGCGTGACGGGCGACCGAAACCCAATCTACTTTATTATTAGGTAGAGATATGGAACGATGTGATTTGGGATATGCTTGCAGGAGTCGTGAAAAGAGAGAGAAAATCTACAGCCGCAGGTGTTCCATATATCTAGAGAAATAAATGGGATTGCACACAGTGTAGCTCATCAGGTTCTTAGTCGCTCTTTAGAACCTGTCTATAGTTGTTTCGGGTCAGCTCACAGGAACAGAATATGCCCTATCATTTCTACTCTTTCTCCCTTAAATTTACAGGGTTTTGTACTCCATGTTGTACACTATTTTTGAGTTGAATGAAATTGGCGTTGAGGAGGCCTTTCCCTGTTCAAAAAAAAACGCATTTATGTAGCCATGTATAGGGAATTTGGCTCTCAGATACATTAGGTAGTACTATTTCACATCGCGTGTTCACGTATTGGAACAAGTCTGGTAGTATTGGATATGTCCATCGTCTCGACGGAAGCGGATCCTCTAACATCCTTAAGAGAAGTCACGAAGCTACAATGAAATGCGTGTGTAAAGTGAAGAAGAAATGTCAATGATATTGTAGCAACTACCGTGTGGATTTACTGTAGCATGTATAAAAATAAATCAAAAAATAATTTTATTGCATCATAATTTTGTTTGTGTGCAATTTTTGTAAATGTATACAGTAAATTTGTAATTTGCAAATTAATTATAATTATTTTAGGCTTAACCATATGGATGTGAAGAAGGGATGTCACGATTACTGTAGCTTACGTGACATCCCTCGAGAAAGTTAGGAGGTCCGGTTTCCGTCTCGACGAGCCAGTGTCCGAACAAGTGACGGAATGACAGCCAAACTGGTCCTGTTTGCATGCAATACTATTTTTTCTTTTGCATGCAGTACTAGTTTTGGCATAATAAAAGAGGGTAACTCTGACCGGTCGATGTAAAAGATTTTGTCTGTTTGAGTCGGCCGGGCAAACGAGTGTTCAGTTTTGGCAATAAGGCTATTGGTGCGCTCAACACGGTCGATGGATTAGCCCGCATAGTCTTAAATAACAAAAAACTAAATAGGTATATAAAATATTTAGACTAAAAGCATGTATATTAAGAAACCATAATTAAATATATGCAAAGTCATATGGTTGAGCTGATCCTGATCCAGGTGACGGTGATACTACGGTAACTCCATTACCGTAGTGATCAGGGGCGGATCCTTTTGCGGACGGGCCATGTTCCATTCTTTTTTCTGGGCTTTTCTGTGAGAATTTGATATGGATTTGTCCCAATAACAAAGATGGCCCACCGAGTAAGCTATTGGCCCATTCTTGGTTTTGTTTCATGCTCTGCCACTGGTAGTGATCGACTACTGGTTTGTTTGACAGGTTAGACAAAAAAAATCTAGTATGGTATTGGTAATAGTACAGTTTGTACCTGATACTAATCAAGTCTATTGAATACATGAATATATAAGATTATTGTTATATTTATGACAATCACGAATTACTTATTAAATTAATTGTTGATTCATATAGATAGTCTCCTTCAATCCATGGTCGTATACTCATAGGTTCTAATATAATTGCACACAAGTACATGAAATTAAAAATCTATAACATTGATTAAGCTGGCTTTTGCTTTTGGGAGAATGGTAGATTTTGTTATGGCATCATCGCCAGGGTAGAGGTACCAATGGTAGAAGTTTGTTGTTGGAAAAATGATAGATTCTGTCCGGGCATCATCATAGGGGTAGAAGTACCACTCGTAGGAGTCTGCTGTTAAAAGAATGATAGAATTGTCCTGGTGTCATCGTAGGGCTAGAGGTCATTGTTCTTGGAAGAATGGCAGATTCTGTCCTGCCATTATCATAGGGGTAGAAATACCATTGGTAGGAGTTTGTTGTTGGGAATAACTTACTTTGTCTTGGCATCATAGTTGGGGTTCAAGGTACCAATGGATTGTTGCATGCTTGAGTTATAATGTGCTAATAGAGGAATACATGATTCGGTGGAGCTCCCAGATGACCCTATGCGGATAAATAGAAAAGCTTAGGCCATAGAAGATTGAAAATGAGAAAAAGTTGAGAAAGTATACTACTTATACCATTTGGATTGGGTTGTACTGTGGTAGATACCCAGGCATTTGGTTTGTCAGGCATTTCAGAACGTGGTTATAAAGAATAAATTGTCTTGTTTTTTCTTCTTTGCTTTTTGCTTTCTCGGAGCCACCAACGGGTCTTGCTGATCCTGGTACAATATTTTCTCTAAAATGCTCCTATGAAGATTAATAGCAAAGCTTAGCGTCACTGAAGTTTGAAAAAGAGAGAAATTTATAAATGTTAGACTTCTTATATGATTAAGATTGGGTTATACATAGGCATTTGATTTGTGAAAGGCATTTCAGGTTGTAGTTGTAAAGAATCATCTATCTTCTTTTTCTCCGTTGTTTTTGCTTTCTTTAAGCCACCAACGGGTCCTGGGCGATAGGGTCGAGAAGGTGATCATCTCTGACCGTGTTGTTGACTCTCTATGCTGCCTAGTCACCAATGAGTATGGCTGGATTGCCAACATGGAGAGTGAGGGAGTCCTGGATTAGGGGGTCTCCGGACAGCCGGACTATATCTTCTGGCCGGACTATGAAGATACAAGATTAAAGACTTCGTCTCGTGTCCGGATGAGACTCTACTTGGCGTGGAAGGCAAGCTAGGCAATACGGATATGTATATCTCCTCCTTTGTAACCGACCTTGTGTAACCCTAGCCCTCTCCGGTGTCTATATAAACCGGAGGGTTTTAGTCCGTAGGACAACATATAATCATACCATAGGCTAGCTTCTAGGGTTTAGCCTCTCTGATCTCGTGGTAGATCTACTCTTGTACTACCCATATTATCAATATTAATCAAGCAGGACGTAGGGTTTTACCTCCATCAAGAGGGCCTGAACCTGGGTAAAACTTCGTGTCCCCTGCCTCTTGTTACCATCCGCCTAGACGCACAGTTCGGGACCCCCTACCCGAGATCCGCCGGTTTTGACACCGACATTGGTGCTTTCATTGAGAGTTCCTCTGTATCGTCGTCGTTAGGCTTGATGGCTCCTTCTATCATCATTAGCGATGCAGTCCAGGGTGAGACTTTTCTCCCCGGACAAATTTTTGTATTCGGCGGCTTTGCACTGCGGGCCAATTCGCTTGGCCATCTGGAGCAGATTGAAAGCTACGCCCCTGGCCATCAGGTCAAGTTTGGAAGCTTAAGCTACATGGCCGATATCCGCGGAGACTTGATCTTCGATGGATTCAAGCCTCTGCCTTGTGCGTCACGCGGTCATGATGGGTACGATTTAGCTCTACCATCCGACAGTGTTCAGGAGATCGCACCAGCAGCCGCTCCGACCCTCAATTCGGAGCCAGTTGCGCCGTCCATGGACGGGTGGATGGACCTCGCCACGGAGGCCTTACCCCCATCAGCGATCGAGCCGAACATCGACCTTACTCTGCACGAGAGTCGTGTTGACAAACCGTCGGATCTCTCTCCGGCCGCGGACTTCGAACCGCCTGCGCCCGTTCCTAGCGAATCCAATTGGGCGCCGATCATGGAGTTTACCTCCGCGGATATTTTTCAGCACGCGCCCCTTGGCGACATACTGAACTCATTAAGGTCTCTCTCCTAGTCAGGAGAATCCTGGCCGAACTATGTCCGGCAGGATTGGGATGCGTATGGCGTCAAAATTCACCGCCCACCCACCACCCACTTAGTAGCCACTGTCGATGACCTAACTGACATGCTCGACTTCGACTCCGAAGACATCGACGGTATGGACAACGATGCAGGAGACGAACAGGAACCACTGCCCACAGGGCACTAGACGCCCACTTCATCACATGACGTATACATGGTGGACACACCAGAAGAAAACGACCACGAGGACCAGAAGGATGCAATGAAAGGTTGTCCCCTTGAGAAGCAGTCAAAGCGGCGGCGTAAGCGCCGCTCCAAATCCCGCCTCGGCAGAAACAACGATCATACAGACCCAGCGTTAGAGCAGGGTGAACCATCGCCGGACCACGGCAACACGGAGAATCAAACCGAACAACCCGATTCTGTCAAAGATAACAGTCCGGATGACATCACACTGGACAGACACCCGGAGCAACAGAATACCCGTCAAAGGCTCGTTGCCACCGCAAGGAGTCTAAAAAGCAGAAGCAAAGGCTCAAGGCTGCGCAAGACACACTTAAAATCAGATGGAGTAAAGTACTCAATACAGCAGCGAAGTACGGCGGTAATTGCCCCACCAAGAGCTACCCGAAGCGGAAGTTGCTACCTGAATTTGATGAGGAGGCCTTAGATCCCCCGCAACCAAAAATTAGAACGGCCACCTGGCCGGATAGACGATCTCACGGCCAACATAGAGCGGCAAACAACGCCGCACATAAGCCAATACGCGATCCACGCGAGGGCTTGCATCAAAAGGATGGTGCAACCAGATCCATCTATGGACCACGCAAGCGCGCTCCAGCATACGATGCAACACAACAAACATCCGAACAACACGGTAAACCCAGATACAGGGGTGCCGCACACCCCCTATGTTTCACCAATGAGGTGCTGGACCATGAATTTCCAGAGGGATTCAAACCCATAAACATAGAGGCATACGACGGAACAATAGACCCTGGGGTCTGGATTGAGGACTATATCCTCCATATCCATATGGCTCGAGGAGATGATCTCCATGCCATCAAGTACTTACCCCTCAAGCTCAAAGGGCCAGCTCGGCACTGGCTTAAAAGCCTCCCCGAAAACTCCATTGGAAGCTGGGAAGAGCTCGAAGATGCTTTTCGGGCAAATTTTCAAGGGACTTATGTCCGACCTCCGGATGCGGATGATTTGAGTCATATAACTCAACAGCCCGGAGAGCCAGCCCGAAAGCTTTGGAACAGGTTTCTTACTAAAAAGAACCAAATAATCGACTGTCCGGACACCGAAGCCTTGGCAGCTTTTAAGCATAGCGTCCGCGACGAATGGCTTGCCAGACACCTCGGCCAAGAAAAGCCGAGAACAATGGCAGCATTAACAAGCCTCATGACCCGCTTTTGCGCGGGTGAGGACAGATGGCTAGCCAGATGTAGCACCAGCGACCCAAGTACATCCGAAGTTAGAGATGAAAACAGGAAATCACGACGCAGCAAAAATAATAAGCGCCGGAATAAAGAAGACAGCCCGAAGAGCACGACAGTAAACGCCAGATTCAGAAGCTCTTGGCCAGGTCAGCAAAAGCCGCCCCCTAAAGGCGCCAGAGATGAACTGTCCAGCCTGAACAAAATTCTGGACCAAATATGTCAGATCCATAGCACCCCTGGTAAACCCGCTAATCATACCCACAGAGAATGTTGGGTCTTCAAGCAGTCCAGCAAGCTGAACGCCGTACACAAGGGGGAGGATACACCAAGCGAAGACGAGGATGAGCCTCTCAAGCAAGACACTGGGGAACAAAAGAAATTTCCACCAGAAGTCAAAACAGTAAACGTGTTACACGTGATCAAGGGGAGAAATAAAGCGGCACTCCCAAAGAAATATGCCCAAGGGCCTATCGCCGCGGAGTCCTGCCACTGGTCGGCTCAATCGATCACTTTCGACCATCGGGATTACTCATCAAATATCCGGCATGTAGGATGGGTTGCCTTGGTATTAGACTCAATAATTGACGGATACCATTTCACACGAGTCTTGATGGACGGTGGCAGCAGTCTAAACCTGATATATCAGGACACAATCCGCAAAATGGGGATAGACCCAACGAAAATTTTCCACAACAATACCACCTTTAAAGGAGTAACGCCAGGCCCAGGGGCTCACTGCACGGGCTCCCTGCTACTAGAAGTTATATTCGGCTTCCCCGATAACTTCCGTAGCGAAAATTTAACCTTCCACATTGCTCCATTCCAAAGTGGCTATCAAGCACTACTTGGACGCGAAGCTTTCGCTCGCTTTAACGCAATACCGCACTACGCTTCCCTCACGCTTAAGATGCCCGGTCCACGTGGCATCATTACAGTAAATGGAAATATGGAGCGATCCATGTGCGCCGAAGAGAATGCGGCTGCCTGGGCAGCCGCACACTAAAACGGCCTCACCAACTAAAGTATTCGATAGGTCGTTAAGACCACGGACACGGTTAGACGAGTCCAGCGCAGCTGTGTGTAATTCGTACAGGTTTGATGGCCACACCCCTATCACAAATACAAGGGGCTCAACGCGCGCAGGCAAGTGGCAATTTTTACTCATCTTGAATTATACATGGTTTTTTCAAAAAACCTACCTTTTTGCACGACAACTTTTCACCTAAGTTCCTCTCTTTTATAGATGACCACCGTGCTACACCCGTCCAGGATACGGCACAATGGAGACATAGGCGCAGACGTGCAGCAGGGACCCGTTCCAAGGATTCTTTTTAGATTAAGACCCTGCGTCAACCTTTTTTACTGTCTCTTATTGATACACATCCCTCAGATTCTCAGTACAGTTGAGAAGGATGCTGGCGTCTTGGCATGTGGCCACGTCAGAATAACGCACGTACATGAACACCAGTGGCTTCTTACAAAGGGCACTGATTAGGCCCGGTTCATACTATAAAGACCGAATACCTTAGGGAGTGTTCGGCGTCGCAAGTTTGGCCCTATATGCATCAGCTCCGAATCATGTCTTTGGTCAAATGTTGGGTTTTCCCGGCTCCTATGTTTTGGTACATTACGTTCCGCTCTATCGGCTAGGGTAGCACTAGGAGAACTACTGCGATTGTGCCCCGGGTCATCCGGACGAGCACCTCAGTAGAGAAAGCCGAAAACTGATTGTCATGATATAGCGTGAGACTGGTCAACCACTCGATGACCTATTAGAATGTTAGAATTCCTCCGCCTTAACGAAGGGCCGTTTCCCGGCCAGGCATGTACGCACCCCGAATTCGGGAGAGTGCGGAGCCACCAGGGGCTATATAGTAGCCCCACCGTCAAACTCCTATGGCTAAGTGAAAGTATTAAAGCATTATAGTCTGGTTGCCTCGTTCGCTGCGCCATCACCTCCTTAATAGGACCAAGACGTTGGGTTAAGTGTGAACACGCGTCTTCTGCGAACACCTCCGCATTATATGCGTGGGGGCTGAAGCCGACGACTGCAATCTTTCAGGTTATACACATGTATACATAAACGGCCGCACATGAGGCATCATATTACTTTCAGGCAAAAGTATAAACACAGCCTTAATAAATTTCATAAAAAAAAATTGTGTTTACAATGGGAATACATGTTACTCAAACATAATATTCTTCGAGCACTGGGCCTCTATCAAATGAGCACCCTCGAGAACCTCTTCGAAATAGTGCTCGGCAGCCACTCGGCCTATGGCCGAACCCTGCGCCGCAACAGTGGTAGCATCCATCTCCGCCCAGTATGCTTTAACACGGGCAAGGGCCATCCGCGAGCCTTCTATGCACGCGACCTCTTCATCGCATTGATGCGCGGCACCGCACCAAGGAACTGCTGCACTAAGCTGAAATAGTTGTTCGGCTTCGGCTTTTCCGGCCACAGTTGATCCACGACAGACCTCATGGCGAGTCCAGACAACCTATTGAGTTCATCCCATTCGTCTAGCTGATCAGTCAACGGAAGCGGACGCTCTGGAACATTAAATTGCGACCAGAATAGCTTGTCCACTTCACGATCTGTTTGATCTCGGAAGAATTTGCCCGCATCGATAGCGCTCGCCGCCAAGTCCATATATGCGTCTGCCGAACTCCACAGCCGATCCAGAGGGGCATACCGCGGATCTCCGAACTTCCTCCGCAGCATAAAGGGCTTCCCAGCTGCAATATCCCCGGCTTCACGCAACTCCTTCTTCGCTCTCATAGCAGAGTGGGTGTCTTTGTTCACCATCGCGGCCTTTTCAAGGTCCGTTGCCTTCACTCGGTTTTATTTTTCAAGGAACTGGCAACGGTCGACAGTGCCTTTTAACTTTACGGCCATCTTGGCCATCTTATCTTTGCTCTCGCAATGCACGGCCTTCTCGTCTTTCAACTCTTCGGCCGCCTTCAAAGCAGCCGCATTACTAATCCTTGCTTGTTCTTTGGCTCGGGCAAGTTCCACCCGCAGGGTTTCCATGGTGGCAGCTCCATCTGCAGTCACAACATATTAAAGATACTGGCATCATGCTGCTCTTACTATGTGGCATTCACCGGAAGATACCACTTACCCTGTGCCTCGTCAAGCCTCTTGTTAACAAGCTCGATGTCGGCATCCGCCGCATCTAGTTGCTGCTTCAGTTCGGCAAACTCATGAGTCCGGCTAGCCACCGGAGCTCCCACTACCTGCACATTAAAGCGGTATGGTTATTGCCTAGGACTACGATCCTCTGTTTGCCGCCATTCTCGGCGACAACCAGAGTCTCAAGGGCTACTATCTACACAGGGCACACCTAAGAATGTGTGGTACCATCACAAATGTACATCATTTTACGTACCTCAAAGCCCTTCAGTAGACTCATAAAGGCATCATGCAACCCGCTTTCGGCGGATGAAATCCTTTCCATCACCGTACCCATCAATGTATGGTGTTCTTCTGAGATGGCTGCTCGCTCCAACAGCTCTCTCAGTACGCCCAACCGCATACCAGACGGTGCCGGACTCTTCTGTTTGCTCTCTTCGAGAGCCAGACACTGGGGACTCCGGGGGACTATAGGATTATCTTCTGGCCTCACCGGATCCGGAGAGGCCCTCCATGACGACACTTCAAGGTCGCTCGCTTCTTGCGCGGAGGAGTCCGGGGGAGGCGTTTCGCTCTCCATCATCTCCAGAAGAAGATCCCCCGAAGACGAGCTCTGCTGAGAAGGGCTAAGATCCGAACTGCAAGATAAATACTTCGGTTATTTTCCTCAGAGGTAAGGTAATATATCTTCACTATTAAAGTACTTTTTAATTATTTACGGCTCGTTAGAGGGCTGATCCCCGCGCGGACTTTGTGCGGCAAGAGCACCCTCCAAGGCAGGACCCTCTGGTGGAGATTTCTTCTCCCACTTGGAAACCTTGGTTTCCGGATCTTCAAAGGTAGCCCTCTTCCTTCCCCGGGGTGAGAGAATGAAAGATTCCTCCCCTCGGTTATCCTCCCTCACGGAGGCGCTCGTTCCCTCGGTCGGAATAGGTAGCGGTGGAGGCCCGCTTTCGCCCTCATTATTCCCCCCTTTGTCTTCCTTTGAGGGCTCCGGGCAAGGTGCTAGCTCGAGCATCTTTTCCAGTACCGGATTTTCCAAACCCTCGGGAAGGGGGGCCGAACACCGAATCATCTTCGCCTTTGTTATCCAGTCCTGGTCAAAGAGAGATTTCTCAGAATAACGTCATGATAAATGAAAGATGGTGTGTTCGGCTAGAGGATAACTTACTTGGTCGGCGGTGCGGTTGCTGCTTAGGCCCACGTCCTCGGTAGTATCCGGACACTCTATCTGGGGTTCAAAGAATGATCTATACATCTCCTCGTGCGTCAGGCCGAGGAAATTTTGAATAGCGCGCGGTCCATCTGGGTTGAACTCCCACATGCGAAGAGGTCGGTGTTTGCATGGCTGGATTCGTCGAACCAGCATGACTTGCATTACCATAATCAAACTGAAATCTCCTTCGAAGAGATTTTGAATGCGGCTTTGCAGTACAGGCACGTCCTTGGTGGGACCTGCTACCTCTTGAGCTTGCGTTGGATTTCCCCGAAGAGGAAAGGATGATGCAGCAGAGTAGCGTAAGTATTTCTCTCAGTTTTTGAGAACCAAGGTATCAATCCAGTAGGAGGCCATGCTCAAGTCCCTCGTACCTGCACAAAATGATAGCTACTCGCAACCAACGCGATTAGGGGTTGTCAATCCCTTCACAGTCACTTACGAGAGTGAGATCTGATAGATATAATATTTTTGGTATTTTTGGTATAGAGATGCAAAGTGAAAAGTAAAAGGCAAAGTAAAAAAGCAAAGCAAGATTAAAGTGATGGAGATTGATATGATGAGAATAGACCCGGGGGCCATAGGTTTCACTAGTGGCTTCTCTCAAGAGCATAAGTATTCTACGGTGGGTGAACAAATTACTGTTGAGCAATTGACAGAATTGAGCATAGTTATGAGAATATCTAGGCATGATCATGTATATAGGCATCACGTTCGTGACAAGTAGACCGAAACGATTCTGCATCTACTACTATTACTCCACTCATCGACCGCTATCCAGCATGCATCTAGAGTATTAATTTAAAAACAGAGTAACGCTTTAAGCAAGATGACATGATGTAGAGAGATAAATTCATGCAATGTGAAATAAACCCCATATTGTTATCCTCGATGGCAACGATGCAATACGTGCCTTGCTGCCCCTTCTGTCACTGGGAAAGGACACCGCAAGATCGAACCCAAAGCTAAGCACTTCTCCCATGGCAAGAACTACCAATCTAGTTGGCCAAACCAAACGGATAATTCGAAGAGACTTGCAAAGATAACCAATCATACATAAAAGAATTCAGAGAAGATTCAAATATTAGTCATAGATAGACTTGATCATAAACCCACAATTCATCGGTCTCAACAAACACACCGCAAAAATAAGAAGATTACATCGAATAGATCTCCACGAGAGAGGGGGAGAACTTTGTATTGAGATCCAAAAAGAGAGAAGAAGTCATCTAGCTAATAACTATGGACCCGAAGGTCTGAGGTAAACTACTCACACTTCATCAGAGAGGCTATGATGATGTAGAAGTCCTCCGTGATGACGGCCCTCTCCGGCGGAGCTCCGGAACAGGCCCCAAGATGGGATCTCGTGGATACAGAAAGTTGCGGCGGTGGAATTAGGATTTTGGCTCCGTATCTATTCGTCTGGGGGTACGTAGGTATATATAGGAGGAAGAAGTACGTCGGTGGAGCTTCGGTGGGCCCACGAGGGTGGGGGCGCGCCTGGGGGTATAGGGCGTGCCCCCCTACCTCGTGCCCACCTCGAAGCTTCCTTGGCGTAGGGTCCAAGTCTCCTGGGTCATATTCGGGAAGAAAATCACGTTCCAGAAAGGTTTATTCCGTTTGGACTCCGTTTGATATTCCGTTTCTTCTAAACACTGAAATAGGCAAAAAAACAGCAATTCTGGGCTGGGCCTCCGGTTAATAGGTTAGTCCCAAAAATAATATAAAAGTGGAAAATAAAACCCAATATAGTCCAAAACAGTAGATAATATAGCATGGAGCAATCAAAAATTATAGATACGTTGGAGACGTATCAGGCATCCCCAAGCTTAATTCCTGCTCGTCCTCGAGTAGGTAAATGATAAAAAGACAATTTTTGATGCGGAGTGCTACTTGGCATAATTTCAATGCAAATCTTCTTAATTGTGATATGACTATTCAAATTTGAAAGATTCAAGACAAAAGTTTATATTGACATAAAAATAATAATACTTCAAGCATACTAACAAAGCAATTATGTCTTCTCAAGATAACATGGCCAAAGAAAGTTATCCCTACAAAATCATATAGTCTGGCTATGCTCTATCTTCACCACACAAAGTATTTAAATCATGCACAACCCCGATGACAAGCCAAGCAATTGTTTCATACTCTAACTTTTTCAAAACTTTTCAATCTTCACGCAATACATGAGCGTGAGCCATGGATATAGCACTATAGGTGGAATAGAATGGTGGTTGTGGAGAAGACAAAAAGAGGGCAAGATAGTCTCACATCAACTAGGCGTATCAATGGGCTATGGAGATGCCCATCAATAGATATCAATGTGAGTGAGTAGGGATTGCCATGCAACGGATGCACTAGAGCTATAAGTATATGAAAGCTCATCAAAAGAAACTAAGTGGGTGTGCATCCAACTTTCTTGCTCACGAAGACCTAGGGCATTTTGAGGAAGCCCATCATCAGAATATACAAGCCAAATTCTATAATGTAAAATTTCCACTAGTATATGAAAGTGACATAACGAGAGGCTCTCTATCATGAAGATCATGGTGCTACTTTGAAGCACAAGTGTGGTAAAAGGATAGTAACATTGTCCCTTCTCTCTTTTTCTCTCATTTTTTATTTTTTTTATTTGGGTCTTTTCTCTTTTTTTATGGCCTCTTTTTTTCCCTTTTTTGGCTTCTTTGGCCTCTTTTATTTATTTTTCGTCCGGAGTCTCATCCCGACTTGTGGGGGAATCATAGTCTCCATCATCCTTTCCTCACTGGGACAATGCTCTAAAAATGATGATCATCACACTTTTATTTTTCTTACAACTCAACAATTACAACTCGATACTTAGAACAAAATATGACTCTATATGAATGCCTCCGGCGGTGTACCGGGATATGCAATATGACAATGATGGAGTGTGTCATAATAAATGGAATGGTGGAGAGTTGCATGGCAATATATCTCGGAATGGCTATGGAAATGCCATGATAGGTAGGTATGGTGGCTGTTTTGAGGAAGGTATATGGTGGGTGTATGATACCGGCGAAAAGTGCGCGGTATTAGAGAGGCTAGAAAAGGTTGAAGGGTGAGAGTGTGTATAATCCATGGACTCAACATTAGTCATAAAGAACTCATATACTTATTGCAAAAATCTAGAAGTTATCAAAGCAAAGTATTACGCACATGCTCCTAGGGGGGTAGATTGGTAGGAAAAGACCATCGCTCGTCCCCGACTGCCACTCATAAGGAAGACAATCAATAAATAAATCATGCTCCGACTTCATCACATAATGGTTCACCATACGTGCATGCTACGGGAATCACAAACTTTAACACAAGTATTCTTTAAATTCACAACTACTCAACTAGCATGACTCTAATATTATCACCTCCATATATCAAAACAATTATCATGCTTCAATCTTTTCTTGGTATTCAATGCACTCAAAAGAAAGTTTCACAAATCTTGAATACCAAGCATGTTATTATTAAGCAAATTACCATGCTATTAAGAGACTCTCAAAATAATTTAAGTGAAGCATGAGAGATCAATAGTTTATTTAAAACAAATCCACCACCGTGCTCTAAAAGATCTAAGTGAAGCACATAGAGCAAAATTACATAGCTCAAAAGGATATAAGTGAAGCACATAGATCAAAATTATAACGCTCAAAAAGATATAAGTGAAGCACATAGAGCAAAACTACTTAGCTCAAAAAGATATAAGTGAAGCACATAGAGTATTCTATCAAATTCTAATTCATGTATGGCTCTCTCAAAAGGTGTGTACAGCAAGGATGATTGTGGCACACTAAAACACAAAGACACAAATAATACAAGACGCTCCAAGCAAAACACATATCATGTTGGTGAATAAAAATATAGCTCCAAGTAAATTACCGATGGAAGTGGACGAAAGAGGGGATGCCTTCCGGGGCATCCCCAAGCTTCGACTTTTTGTGTCCTTGGATTATCTTGGGGGTGCCATGGGCATCCCCAAGCTTAGGCTATTGCCACTCCTTGTTCCATAATCCATCAAAATAATTCACCCAACACTTGAAAACTTCACAACACAAAACTCAAATAGAAATCTCGTGAGCTCCGTTAGAGAAAGAAAACAAAAGACCACTTCAAGGTACTGTAATGAACTCATTCTTTATTTATATTGGTGTTAAACCTACTTTATTCCAACTTCTCTATGGATTATAAACTATTTTACTAGCCATAGATTCATCAAAATAAGCAAACAACACACGAAAAACAGAATCTGTCAAAAACAGAACAGTCTGTAGTAATCTGTAACTAATGCAAACTTATGGAACCCCAAAAATTCTAAAATAAATTTCTGGACGTGGGGAATTTATCTATTAATCATCTGCAAAAAGAATTAACTAAATATCACTTTCCAAATAAAAATGACAGCAGTTCTCGTGAGTGCTAAAGTTTCTGTTTTTTATAGCATGTTCAACAAGACTTTCCCTAAGTCTTCCCAACGGTTCTACTTGGCACAAACACTAATTAAACACAAGAAACACAACCAAAACAGAGGCTAAATAAATTATTTATTACTAAACAGGAGCAAAAAGCAAGGAATAAAAATAAAATTGGGTTGCCTCCCAACAAGCGCTATCGTTTAACGCCCCTAGCTAGGCATAAAAGTGAGGATAGATCTAGGTATTGCCATCTTTGGTAGGCAATCCATAAGTGGCTCTCATGATAGTTTCATATGGAAATTTTATTTTCTTTCTTGGAAAGTGTTTCATGCCCTTTTTTAATGGAAATTGAAATCTAATATTCCCTTCCTTCATATCAATAATCGCACCAACCTTTCTAAGGAAAGGACTACCAAGAATAATAGGGCAAGAAGGATTGCAATCTATATCAAGAACAATGAAATCTATGGGCACATAATTTCTATTTGCAACAATAAGAACATCATTAATCCTTCCCATAGGTTTCTTAATAGTAGAATCCGCAAGATGCAAGTTTAGAGAGCAATCATCAAAATTGCGGAAATCTAGCAAATCACACAAAGTTTTGGGGATAGTGGAGACACTAGCACCCAAATCACACAAGGCATAAAACTCATGATCTTTAATTTTAATTTTAATAGTTGGTTCCCACTCATCATAGAGTTTTCTAGGGATAGAAACTTTCAACCCAAGTTTTTCTTCATAAGATTGCATCAAGGCATCAACAATATGTTCGGTGAAGGCTTTCTTTTGACTATAAGCATGTGGAGAATTTAGCACGGATTGCAACAAGGAAATACAATCAATTAAAGAGCAACTTTCATAATTAAATTCCTTGAAATCCAATATAGTGGGTTTAGCAACATCTAGATTTTTATTTCTTTCAATCCCACTTTTATCAATTTCATCATAAAGATCTAAATACTTCGAATTTTTAGAACGCCTTCTAGGTAAAGGAAGATCATATTCAGTTTCATCAAGATTCATATTGCAAAAAAAGATTTAATAGGAGACACATCAATAACTTTTAGATCTTCATCTTGATTTTCATAGGAATTGGAAGAACACACTTTAATAAAGGCATCTTTGGAAGCACGCATCCTAGCGGTTCTTTCCTTGCACTCATCAATGGAAATTCTCATGGCTTTGAGAGACTCATTGATATCATGCTTAGGAGGAATAGATCTAAGTTTTAAAGAATCAACCTCAAGAGAAATTCTATCAATGTTCCTAGCCAAATCATCAACTTTAAGCAATTTCTCTTCAAGCAAAGCATTAAAATTCTTTTGTGAATTCATAAACTCTTTAACACTATTCTCAAATTCAGAGGGCATATTATTGTAATTTCCATAAGAGTTGTTGTAGGAATTCCCATAATTATTAGAAGGATTACTGGGATATGGCCTAGGATTAAAATTCCCTCTATAAGCGTTGTTACCAAAATTATTCCTACCAAAAAAATTCACATCCATAGATTCATTGTTATTCTCAATCAAAGTAGACAAAGGCATATCATTAGGATCAGAAGAAACACTCTTAGTAGCAAATAATTTCATAAGTTCATCCATCTTTCCACTCAAAACATTGATTTCTTCTATCGCATGCATTTTTTTATTAGAAGATCTTTCAGTATGCCATTGAGAATAATTAACCATAATATTATCTAGGAGTTTAGTAGCATATCCTAAAGTGATTTCCATAAAAGTGCCTCCTGCGGCCGAATCTAAAAGATTTCTAGAAGCAAAATTCAATCCGGCATAAAAGTTTTGTATAATCATCCACAAATTCAAACCATGAGTAGGGCAATTACGTATCATTAATTTCATTCTCTCCCAAGCTTGTGCAACATGTTCATGATCAAGTTGCTTAAAGTTCATAATATCGTTTCTAAGAGAGATGATCTTAGCGGGAGGGAAATACTTAGAGATAAAAACATCTTTGCACTTGTTCCAGGAATCAATACTATTTTTAGGCAAAGACGAAAACCAAGATTTAGCACGATCTCTAAGCGGAAAAGGAAATAGCTTCAATTTAACGACATCATTATCAACATATTTTTTCTTTTGCATATCACATAAATCAATGAAGCTATTCAGATGAGTAGCGGCATCTTCACTAGGAAGGCCGGCGAATTGATCTTTCATAACAAGATTCAACAAAGCAGTATTGATTTCACAAGATTCAGTATTGGCAAGAGGAGCAATCGGAGTGCTAAGGAAATCATTATTATTGGTATTGGTGAAGTCACACAATTTTGTAGTATCTTGAGCCATCGCGACAAACAAGCAATCCAACACACGAGCAAACAAAAAGGCAAGCGGAAAAGAGAGGGGGAGAAGGAGAAGGAGATTGGGAAAGAGAGGGCGAATAAAACGGCAAGGGTGAAGTGGGGTAGAGGAAAACGAGAGGCAAATGGCAACTAATGTAATGCGAGAGACAGGGATTGTGATGGGTACTTGGTATGTAGACTTTTTGCGTAGACTCCCCGGCAACGGCGCCCGAAATTCTTCTTGCTACCTCTTGAGCTTGTGTTGGATTTCCCCGAAGAGGAAAGGATGATGCAGCAGAGTAGCGTAAGTATTTCCCTCAGTTTTTGAGAACCAAGGTATCAATCCAGTAGGAGGCCACGCTCAAGTCCCTCGTACCTGCACAAAACGATAGCTACTCGCAACCAACGCGATTAGGGGTTGTCAATCCCTTCACGGTCACTTACGAGAGTGAGATCTGATGGATATAATATTTTTGGTATTTTTGGTATAGAGATGCAAAGTGAAATGTAAAAGGCAGAGTAAAAAAGCAAAGCAAGATTAAAGTGATGGAGATTGATATGATGAGAATAGACCCGGGGGCCATAGGTTTCACTAGTGGCTTCTCTCAAGAGCATAAGTATTCTACGGTGGGTGAACAAATTACTGTTGAGCAATTGACAGAATTGAGCATAGTTATGAGAATATCTAGGCATGATCATGTATATAGGCATCACGTCCGTGACAAGTAGACCGAAACGATTCTGCATCTACTACTATTACTCCACTCATCGACCGCTATCCAGCATGCATCTAGAGTATTAAGTTAAAAACAGAGTAACGCTTTAAGCAAGATGACATGATGTAGAGACATAAATTCATGCAATATGAAATAAACCCCATCTTGTTATCCTCGATGGCAACGATGCAATACGTGCCTTGCTGCCCCTTCTGTCACTGGGAAAGGACACCGCAAGATCGAACCCAAAGCTAAGCGAGGGAGTCCTGGATTAGGGGGTGTTCGAATAGCCGGACTATACCTTCAGCCGGACTCCTGGACTATGAAGATACAAGATTAAAGACTTCGTCCCGTGTCCGGAAGGGACTTTATTTGGCGTGGAAGGCAAGCTTGGCGATACGAATATGTAGATCTCCTACCATTGTAACCGACTTTGTGTAACCCTAACCCTCTCCGGTGTCTATATAAACCGGAGAGTTTTAGTCCGTAGGACAACATTCACAACAACAATCATACCATAGGCTAGCTTCTAGGGTTTAGCCTCTCTGATCTCGTGGTAGATCTACTCTTGTACTACCCATATCATCAATATTAATCAAGCAGGACGTAGGGTTTTACCTCCATCAAGAGGGCCCGAACCTGGGTAAAACTTCGTGTCCCTTGCCTACTGTTACCATCCGGCCTAGACGCAAAGTTTGGGACCCCCTACCCGAGATCCGCCGGTTTTGACACCGACATTGGTGCTTTCATTGAGAGTTCCTCTGTGTCGTCACCGTCAGGCTTGATGGCTCCTACGATCATCAATAGCGATGTAGTCCAGGGTGAGACCTTCCTCCCCGGACAGATCTTCGTCTTCGGCGGCTTCGCACTGCGGGCCAATTCACCTGGCCATCTGGAGCAGATCGAAAGCTATGCCCCGGGCCATCAGGTCAGATTTGGAAGTTTAAACTACACGGCTGACATCCGCGGGGACTCGATCTTCGACGGATTCGAGCCAGCACCGAGCGCGCCGCACTGTCGCGACGAGCATGATCTAGCTCTGCCGCCAAATAGTGCCCTGGAGGCCGCACCCGCATCGGCTTCGACCCTTAATTCGGAGCCAATTGCGCCGATCGAGGATGGGTGGTTGGACGCCGCCTCGGGGGCTGCGATCCCAACGGCGATCGAGCCGAACACCAGCCCCCACTCCGCGAGACTCGTGACTCCAAGGAGCCGGACTCCTCTTTGGACTCCGAACCATTCGCGCCCCTGCCAATCGAATCCGATTGGGCGTCGATCATGGAGTTTACTGCCGCAGACATCTTTCAGCACTCGCCCTTCGGCGATATTATGAAATCACTAAAGTCTCTCTCTTTATCAGGAGAGCCCTGGCCGGACTGCGGTCAGCAAGGTTGGGATACGGACGATGAAGAAATTCAAAGCCCACCCACCACCCACTTTGTAGCCACTGTCGACGATTTAACCGACATGCTTGACTTCGACTCCGAAGACATTGACGGTATGGACGTCGATGAAGGAGACGATGAAGAACTAGCGCCTATTGGGCCCTGGAACGCCACCTCGTCATATGACGTATACATGGTGGACGCACCAAAAAATGACGACGAGGAGCGGAAGGACGCACCGAAGGCTTGTTCCCTCAAAAAGCAGTCAAAGCGGCGACGCAAGCGCCGCCCCAAATCCTGCCTCGACAGAAATAGCGATCACACAGACCCAGCGCTGGAGCAGGGCGAACCGCTGCTGGACAACGGCAATCCGGATAATCAAACCGAACAAACAAATTCTATCAAGGATAATGGTCCGGACGACATAACGCCGGACAGGCACCCGGAGCAGCAGAATGCCCTTAAAAGGCTTGTTGCCACTGCGAGGAGTCTTAAAAAGCAGAAGCAAAGGCTCAAGGCCGCGCAAGACACACTCCAAATCAGATGGAGTAAAATACTCAACACAACAGCAAGGTATGGAGACAATCGCCCCTCCAAGAGCTACCCAAAGCGGAAGCTGCTACCCGAATTCGATGAGGAGGCCTCAGACCCCCCACAACCAAATATCAAAGCAGCCACCTGGTCGGACAGACGACCCCTCTACCAACACAGAGCGGCATACAACGCCGCTCACAATACAACACGCGACCCATGCGAGGGCTCGCACCCAAAGGACGGTGCAACAAGATCCATCTATGGACCACGCAAGCGCGCCCCAGCATACAATGCAACACAACAAACATCCGAACAACGCGGCACACCCAGCTACAGGGGTGCCGCACACCCCCTATGTTTCACCGATGAGGTGCTGGACCATGAATTTCCAGAGGGATTCAAGACCATAAACATAGAGGCATACGACGGAACAACAGACCCCAGGGTCTGGATTGAGGACTACATCCTTCATATCCATATGGCTCGAGGAGATGATCTCCACGCCATCAAGTACTTACTGTTGGGTTTCGTAGTAATTTCAAAAAAATTCCTACGCTCACGCAAGATCATGTGATGCATAGCAACAAGAGGGGAGAGTGCTGTCTATGTACCCACGCAGACCGACTGCGGAAGCGTTGACGCAACGTAGAGGAAGTAGTCATACGTCTTCCCGATCCGACCGATCAAGCACCGAAACTACGGCACCTCCGAGTTCGAGCACACGTTCAGCTCGATGACGATCCCCGGACTCCGATCCAGCAAAGTGTCGGGGAAGAGTTCCGTCAGCACGACAGCGTGGTGACGATCTTGATGTACTACAGCAGCAGGGCTTCGCCTAAACTCCGCTACAGTATTATCGAGGAATATGGTGGCTGGGGGCACCACACACGGCTAAGGAATAGATCACGTGGATCAACTTGTGTTTCTTGATCTGTCTTTGGTGCTAGCTCTGCCCCTCTATTTATATCTTGAGCCCTGGGGTCGAAACTTGGAGTTAAAGCCTTCACAAAGTCGGTTTTACCCGATAGGAAAGAGTCCTTCTCGGACTCCAGGGCCAGACGCTAGGGACCCTGGCGTCTGGCCCCTGGACTCCGCAAAACTTCCTTTTGCGCTTTCCAAAAACCTTGTGGGCTTTCCCCTTTGGCCCAAATAAAGTGTTCTCGTACCCAAACATTTCGGGAAACATCCGGAACCCCTTCCGGTGATTTCCGGAACCCTTCCGGTGACCAAACACTATTATCATATATATCAAACTTTATCTCCGGACCATTCCAGAGTTCCTCGTCATGTCCGTGATCTCATCTCGGACTCCGAACAACATTCGGTACATCAAAATGCATAAAACTCATAACAACTGTCATCGTAACTTTAAGCGTGCGGACCCTACGGGTTCGAGAACAATGTAGACATGACCGAGACACGTCTCCGGTCAATAACCAATAGCGGGACCTGGATGCCCATATTGGCTCCTACATATTCTACGAAGATCTTTATCGGTCAGACCGCATAACAACATACGTTGTTCCCTTTGTCATCGGTATGTTACTTGCCCGAGATTCGATCGTCGGTATTCCAATACCTAGTTCAATCTCGTTACCGGCAAGTCTCTTTACTCGTTCCGTAATACATCATCTCGCAACTAACTCATTAGTTGCAATGCTTGCAAGGCTTATGTGATGTGCATTACCGAGAGGGCCCAGAGATACCTCTCCGACAATCGGAGTGACAAATCCTAATCTCGAAATACGCCAACCCAACATCTACCTTTGGAGACACCTGTAATGCTCCTTTATAATCACCTAGTTATGTTGTGACGTTTGGTAGCACCCAAGTGTTCCTCCGGCAAACGGGAGTTGCATAATCTCATAGTCATAGGAACATGTATAAGTCATGAAGAAAGCAATAGCAACATACTAAACGATCGGGTGCTAAGCTAATGGAATGGGTCATGTCAATCACATCATTCTCCTAATGATGTGATCCCGTTAATCAAATAACAACTCTTTTGTTTATGGTTAGGAAACATAACCATCTTCGATTAACGAGCTAGTCAAGTAGAGGCATACTAGTGACACTCTGTTTGTCTATGTATTCACACATGTATTATGTTTCCGGTTAATACAATTCTAGCATGAATAATAAACATTCATCATGATATAAGGAAATAAATAATAACTTTATTATTGCCTCTAGGGCATATTTCCTTCAGTCTCCCACTTGCACTAGAGTCAATAATCTAGTTCACATCGCTATGTGATTTAACAGCAATAGTTCGTATCACCATGTGATTAACACCCATAGTTCACATCAATATGTGATCAACACCCAAAGGGTTTACTAGAGTCAGTAATCTAGTTCACATTGCTATGTGATTAACACCCAAAGAGTACTAAGGTGTGATCATGTTTTGCTTGTGAGATAATTTTAGTCAACGGGTCTGTCACATTCAGATCCGTAAGTATTTTGCGAATTTCTATGTCAACAATGCTCTGCACGGAGCTACTCTAGCTTATTGCTCCCACTTTCAATATGTATCTAGATCGAGACTTAGAGTCATCCAGATCTGTGTCAAAACTTGCATCGACGTAACTTTTTACGACGAACCTTTTTGTCACCTCCATAATTGAGAAATATTCCTTATTCCACTAAGGATAATTTTGACCGCTGTCCAGTGATCTACTCTTAGATCACTATTGTACTCCTTTGCTTAACACAGTGTCGGGTATACAATAGATCTGGTACACAGCATGGCATACTTTATAGAACCTATGACTGAGGCATAGGGAATGACTTTCATTCTCTTTCTATCTTCTGCCGTGGTCGGGCTTTGAGTTTTACTCAACTTCACACCTTGTAACACAGGCAAGAAACTTTTTCTTTGACTATTCCATTTTGAACTACTTCAAAATCTTGTCAAGGTATGTACTCATTGAAAAATTTATCAAGCGTCTTGATCTATCTCTATAGATCTTGATACTCAATATGCAAGCAGCTTTACCGAGGTCTTTCTTTAAAAAACTCCTTTCAAAGACTCCTTTATGCTTTGCAGAATAATTCTACATTATTTCCGATCAACAATATGTCATACACATATACTTATCAGAAATGATGTAGTGCTCCCACTCACTTTCTTGTAAATACAGGCTTCACCGCAAGTCTGTATAAAACTATATGCTTTGATCAACTTATCAAAGCGTATATTCCAACTCCGAGATTCTTGCACCAGTCCATAGATGGATCGCTGGAGCTTACATATTTAGTTAACACCTTCAGGATCGACAAAACCTTCTAGTTGCATCGTATACAACTCTTCTTTAGTAAATCCATTAAGGAATGCAGTTTTGTTTATCCATTTGCCAGATTTCATAAAATGCGGCAATTGCTAACATGATTCGGACAGACTTAAGCGTAGATACGAGTGAGAAAATCTCATCGTAGTCAACACCTTGAACTTGTCGAAAACCTTTTGCGACAATTCTAGCTTTGTAGATAGTAATACTACTATCAGTGTCCGTCTTCCTCTTGAAGATCCATTTATTTTCTATGGCTTGCCGATCATCGGGAAAATCCATCAAAGTCCATACTTTGTTCTCATACATGGATCATATCTCAGATTTCATGGCCTCAAACCATTTCGCGGAATCTGGGCTCATCATCGCTTCCTCATAGTTCGCAAGTTCGTCATGGTCTAGTAACATGACTTCCAGAACAGGATTACCGTACCACTCTGGTGCGGATCTCACTCTGGTTTACCTACGAGGTTCAGTAGTATCTTGTTCTGAAGTTTCATGATCATTATCATTGACTTCCTCACTAACTGGTGTAGGTGTCATAGAAATAGTTTTCTGTGATGTACTATTTTCCAATAAGGGAGCAGGTACAGTTACCTCGTCAAGTTCTACTTTCCTCCCACTCACTTCTTTCGAGAGAAACTCCTTCTCCAGAAAGTTTCTGAATTTAGCAACAAAAGTCTTGCCTTCGGATCTGTGATAGAAGGTGTATCCAATAGTTTCCTTTGGATATCCTATGAAGACACATTTCTCCGATTTGGGTTCGAGCTTATCAGGTTGAAGCTTTTTCACATAAGCATCACAGCCCCAAACTTTCAGAAACGACAACTTTGGTTTCTTGCCAAACCACAGTTCATAAGGCGTCGTCTCAACGGATTTTGATGGTGCCCTATTTAACGTGAATGCAACTGTCTCTAATGCATAACCCCAAAAGGATAGTGGTAGATCGATAAGAGACATCATAGATCGCACCATATCTAATAAAGTACGGTTATGACATTCGGACACACCATTATGCTGTGGTGTTCCAGGTGGCATGAGTTTGTGAAACTATTCCACATTGTTTTAATTGAAGACCAAACTCGTAACTCAAATATTTTACTTCTGCGATCATATCGTAGAAACCTTCATTTTTGTTACGATGATTCTCCACTTCTCTCTGAAATTCTTTGAACTTTTCAAATGTTTCAGACCTTTGTTTCATCAAGTAGATATACTCATATCTGCTCAAATCATCTGTGAAGATCAGAAAATAATGATACCTATCGCGAGCCTCAATATTCATCAGACCACATACATCAGTATGTATGATTTCCAACAAATCTGTTGCTCGCTCCATTGTTCCGAAGAACAGAGTCTTAGTCATCTTGCCCATGAGGCATGGTTCGCAAGCATCAACTGATTCATAATCAAGTGATTCCAAAAGTCCATCAGCATGGAGTTTCTTCATGCGCTTTACACCAATATGACCTAAACGGTAGTGCCACAAATAAGTTGCTCTATCATTATTAACTTTGCATCTTTTGGTTTCAATATTATGATTATGTGTATCACTATGATCGAGATCCAACGAACTATTTTCATTGGGTGTGTAACCATATAAGGTTTTATTCATGTAAACATAACAATAATTTATTCTCTTACTTAAATGAATAACCGTATTACAATAAACATGATCAAATCATATTCATGCTTAATGCAAACACCAAATAACACTTATTCAGGTTCAACACTAATCCCGAAAGTATAGGGAGTGTGCGATGATGATCATATCAATCTTGGAACCACTTCCAACACACATCGTCACTTTACCCTTAACTAGTCTCTGTTTATTCTGCAACTCCCGTTTCGAGTTACTACTCTTAGCAACTGAACTAGCATCAAATACTGAGGGGTTGCTATAAACACTAGTAAAGTATACATCAATAACATGTATATCAAATATACTTATGTTCACTTTGCCATCCTTCTTATCCGCCAATCACTTGGGGTAGTTCCGCTTCCAGTGACCAGTCCCTTTGCAGTAGAAGCACTTAGTCTCAGGCTTAGGATCAGACTTGGGCTTCTTCACTTGAGCAGCAACTTGCTTGTCGTTCTTCTTGAAGTTCCCCTTCTTCCCTTTGCCCTTTTTCTTGAAACTAGTAGTCTTGTTAACCATCAACACTTGATGTTTTTCTTGATTTCTACCTTCGTTGATTTCAGCATCACGAAGATCTTGGGAATCATTTCCGTTATCCCTTGCATATCATAGTTCATCACGAAGTTTCTACTAACTTGGTGATGGTGACTAGAGAATTCTGTCAATCACTATCTTATCTGGAAGATTAACTCCCACTTGATTCAAGCGATTGTAGTACTCAGACAATCTGAGCACATGCTCACTAGTTGAGCGATTCTCATCCATCTTCTAGCTATAGAACTTGTTGGAGACTTCATATCTCTCAACTCGGGTATTTGCTTGAAATATTAACTTCAACTCCTAGAACATCTCATATGCTCCATGACGTTCAAAACGTCTTTGAAGTCCCGATTCTAAGCCATTAAGCATGGTGCACTAAATTATCAAGTAGTCATCATATTGAGCTAACCAAACGTTCATAATGTCTGCATCTGCTCCTGCAATAGGTCCGTCACCTAGCGGTGCATCAAGGACATAATTCTTCTGTGCAGCAATGAGGATAAACCTCATATCACGGATCCAATCCGCATCATTGCTACTAACATCTTTCAACACAATTTTCTCTAGGAAAATATCAAAATAAATACAGGGAAACAACAACGCGAGCTATTGATCTACAACATAATTTGCAAAATACTACCAGGACTAAGTTCATGATAAATTTAACTTCAATTAATCTACTTAAAGAACTCCCACTTAGATAGACATCCCTCTAATCCTCTAAGTGATTACGTGATCCAAATCAACTAAACAATGTCCGATCATCACGTGAGATGGAGTAGTTTTCAATGGTGAACATCGTTATGTTGACCATATCTACTATATGATTCACGCTCGACCTTTCGGTCTTCGTGTTCCGAGGCCATATCTGTATATGCTTGGCTCGTCAAGTATAACCTGAGTATTCCGCGTGTGCAACTGTTTTGCACCCGTTGTATTTGAACGTAGAACCTATCACACCCGATCATCACGTGGTGTCTCAGCACGAAGAACTTTCGCAATGGTGCATACTCAGGGTGAACACTTCTTGATAATTTAGTGAGAGATCATCTTATAATGCTACCGTCAATCAAAGCAAGATAAGATGCATAAAAGGATAAACATCACATGCAATCAATATAAGTGATATGATATGGCCATCATCATCTTGTGCCTGTGATCTCCATCTCTGAAGCACCGTCATGATCACCATCGTCACCGGCGCGACACCTTGATCTCCATCGTAGCATCGTTGTCGTCTCGCCAATCTTATGCTTCCACGACTATCGCTACCGCTTAGTGATAAAGTAAAGCATTACATCGCGATTGCATTGCATACAATATAGCGACAACCATATGGCTCCTGCCAGTTGCCGATAACTCGGTTACAGAACATGATCATCTCATACAATAAAATTCAGCATCATGCCTTGACCATATCACATCACAACATGCCCTGCAAAAACAAGTTAGACGTCCTCTACTTTGTTGTTGCAAGTTTTACGTGGCTGCTACGGGCTTAAGTAAGAACCAATCTCACCTACGCATCAAAACCACAACGATAGTTTGTCAAATAGACTCCGTTTTAACCTTCGCAAGGACCGGGCGTAGCCATACTCGGTTCAAGTAAAGTTGGAGAGACAGTCGCCCGCAAGCCACCTATGTGCAAAGCACGTCGGGGGAACCGGTCTCGCGTAAGCGTACGCGTAATGTTGGTCCGGGTCGTCTCGTCCAACAATGCCACCGAACCAAAGTATGACATGCTGGTAGGCAGTATGACTTATATCGCCAACAACTCACTTGTGTTCTACTCGTGCATATAACATCAACATAAATAACCTAGGCTCGGATGCCACTGTTGGGTTTCGTAGTAATTTCAAAAAAATTCCTACGCTCACGCAAGATCATGTGATGCATAGCAACGAGAGGGGAGAGTGCTGTCTACGTACCCACGCAGACCGACTGCGGAAGCGTTGACGATACATAGAGGAAGTAGTCGTACGTCTTCCCGATCCGACCGATCAAGCACCGAAACTACGGCACCTCCGAGTTCGAGCACACGTTCAGCTCGATGACGATCCCCGGACTCTGATCCAGCAAAGTGTCGGGGAAGAGTTCCGTCAGCACGACGGCGTGGTGATGATCTTGATGTACTACATCAGCAGGGCTTCGCCTAAACTCCGCTACAGTATTATCGAGGAATATGGTGGCTGGGGGCACCGCACACGGCTAAGGAATAGATCACGTGGATCAACTTGTGTTTCTTGATCTGTCTTTGGTGCTAGCCCTGCCCCTCTATTTATATCTTGAGCCCTGGGGTCGAAACTTGGAGTTAAAGCCTTCACAAAGTCGGTTTTACCCGATAGGCAAGAGTCCTTCTCGGACTCCAGGGCCAGACGCCAGGGATCCCGGCGTCTGGACCCAGACGCCAGGGACCCTGGCGTCTGGCCCCTGGACTCCGCAAAACTTCCTTTTGCGCTTTCCAAAAACCTTGTGGGCTTTCCCCTTTGGCCCAAATAAAGTGTTCTCGTACCCAAACATTTCGGGAAACATCCGGAACCCCTTCCGGTGATTTCCGGAACCCTTCCG
Organism: Triticum urartu; assembly: GCF_056163025.1. NCBI lineage: Eukaryota > Viridiplantae > Streptophyta > Magnoliopsida > Poales > Poaceae > Triticum > Triticum urartu. Next base: position 472,919,588 of record NC_141877.1, read on the forward strand.
GTGACCAAACGCTATTATCATATATATCAAACTTTATCTCCGGACCATTCCAGAGTTCCTCGTCATGTCCGTGATCTCATCTCGGACTCCGAACAACATTTGGTACATCAAAATGCATAAAACTCATAACAACTGTCATCGTAACTTTAAGCGTGCGGACCCTACGGGTTCGAGAACAATGTAGACATGACCGAGACACATCTCCGGTCAATAACCAATAGCGGGACCTGGATGCCCATATTGGCTCCTACATATTCTACGAAGATCTTTATCGGTCAGACCGCATAACAAGATACGTTGTTCCCTTTGTCATCGGTATGTTACTTGCCCGAGATTCGATCGTCGGTATTCCAATACCTAGTTCAATCTCGTTACCGGCAAGTCTCTTTACTTTTTCCGTAATACATCATCTCGCAACTAACTCATTAGTTGCAATGCTTGCAAGGCTTATGTGATGTGCATTACCGAGAGGGCCCAGAGATACCTCTCCGACAATCGGAGTGACAAATCCTAATCTTGAAATACGCCAACCCAACATCTACCTTTGGAGACACCTGTAATGCTCCTTTGGTAGCACCCAAAGTGTTCCTCCGGCAAACGGGAGTTGCATAATCTCATAGTCATAGGAACATGTATAAGTCATGAAGAAAGCAATAGCAACATACTAAACGATCGGGTGCTAAGCTAATGGAATGGGTCATGTCAATCACATCATTATCCTAATGATGTGATCCCGTTAATCAAATAACAACTCTTTTGTTTATGGTTAGGAAACATAACCATCTTCGATTAACGAGCTAGTCAAGTAGAGGCATACTAGTGACACTCTGTTTGTCTATGTATTCACACATGTATTATGTTTCCGATTAATACAATTCTAGCATGAATAATAAACATTTATCATGATATAAGGAAATAAATAATAACTTTATTATTGCCTCTAGGGCATATTTCCTTCACTTACCCCTCAAGCACAAAGGGCCAGCTCGTCACTGGCTCAAAGGCCTCCCCGAAAGCTCCATTGGAAGTTGGGAAGAGCTCGAAGATGCCTTTCGGGCAAATTTTCAAGGGACTTATGTCCGACCTCCGGATGCGGACGATTTGAGTCATATAACTCAACAGCCCGGAGAGTCAGCCCGAAAGCTTTGGAACAGGTTTCTTACTAAAAAGAACCAGATTGTCGACTGTCCGGACGCCGAAGCCTTGGCAGCTTTCAAGCATAGCGTTCGTGACGAATGGCTCGCCAGACACCTCAGCCAAAATAAGCCGAGAACGATGGCCGCATTAACAAACCTCGTGACCCGCTTTTGCGCGGGTGAGGACAGCTGGCTAGCCAAATGCAGCACCAGCGACCCAGTACATTTGAAGTTAGAGATGGAAACGGGAAATCACGGCGCAACAGCAATAACAAACGCCGGAATAAAGAAGACAACACGAAGGGCACGACAGTAAATGCCGGATTCAAAAGCTCTCGGCCAGGTCAAAAGCCGCCCCCTAAGGGCACCAGGGATGAACTGTCCAGCCTCAACAAAATTCTGGACCAAGTATGTCAGATCTATAGTACCCCTGGTAAACCTGCTAATCATACCCACAGAGAATGTTGGGTCTTCAAGCAGTCCGGCAAGCTCAACGTCGTACACAAGGGGGAGGATACACCAAGTGAAGACGAGGAAGAGCCTCTCAGGCAAGACACGGGGGGACAAAAGAAATTTCCACCAGAAGTCAAAACAGTAAATGTGTTACACGTGATCAAGGGAAAAAACAACACGGCACTCCCAGGAAAATATACCCAAGTGCCTGTCACCGCGAAGTCCTGCCACGGGTTGTCTCAACTGATCACTTTCGACCATCGCGATTACTCGGCAAGTATCCGACACGCAGGATGGGCTGCCCTGGTATTAGACCCAGTAATTGGCGGATATCACTTCACACGAGTCTTGATGGACGGCGGCAGCAGCCTAAACCTAATATATCAGGATACAATCCGCGGGATAGGGTTAGACCCAACACAAATTCGCCATAGCAATACTACCTTTAAAGGAGTAACGCCATGTCCAGGGGCTCGTTGTACGGGCTCCCTCCTACTACAGGTTATATTCGGCTCCCCCGATAACTTCCGTCGCGAGCATTTAACCTTCCACATCGCTCCGTTTCAAAGTGGCTATCAAGCATTGCTCGGACGCGAAGCTTTCGCTCGCTTTAATGCAATACCACACTACACCTCCCTCACACTCAAGATGCCCGGTCCACATGGCATCATTTCAGTGCACGGAAATATCAAGCGATCTCTGCGCGCCGAAGAGAGTGAGGCTGCCTTGGCAGCCGCACACTAAAGGCGCCCAGACCAGCGAAAGCATCCAATAGGTCGTCAAGACCTCAGACACAACTAATCGAGTCCGGCGCCGCTACTTATACCGAATAAATGGTCACACCCCTATTTGTCAATACAAGGGGCTCAACACGCGCAGACAAGTGGCAATTTCTTCTCATCTTGAATTATACATGGTTTCTTTTTGCACGACAACTTTTTCACTTAACTTCCTCTCTTTTACAGACGATCATCGTGCCACACCCGTCCAGGATACGGCACAACGGAGATACAGGCGCAGACGTGCAGCAGGGACCCGCTCCAAGGATTCTTTTTAGATTAAGACCCTGCGTAAACCTTTTTTACTGTCTCTTGTTGATACATATCCACCATTGAGAAGGATGCTGACGTCTTGGCATGTGGCCACGCCAGAACAATGCACGTACCTGGACACAAGGGGCTTCTTACAAAGGCCATTATTTAGGCCCGGTTTATACCACAAAGACCGAATACCTTAGGGAGTGTTCGGCGTCGCGAGTTTGGCCCTATATGCATCAGCTCCGAATCATTGTCTTTGGTCAAATGTTGGGTTTGCCCGACTCCTGTGTTTTGGTGCCTTATGTTCCGCTTTACCGGATAAGGTAGCACTAGGAGAACTACTGCGATTGTGCCCTGGTTCATCCGGACGAGCACCTCAGTAGAGAAAGCCGAAAACTGACTGTCATGATATAGCGTGAGACTGGTCAACCACTCGATGACCTGTGGGAATGTTATAATTCCTCCGCCTTAACGAAGGGCCGTTTTCCGGCCAGGCATGTACGCACCCCGGGATCGGGAGAGTGCGGAGCCACCAGGGGCTATCTAGTAGCCCCACTGTCAAACTCCTATGGCTAAGTGAAAGTGCTAAAGCATTATAGTCCGATTGCCTCGCTCGCTCCACTATCACCTCCTTAATAGGACCAAGACGTTGGGTTAAGTGTGAACGCGTGTTTTTGCGAGCACCTCCGCATTATATGCGTGGGGGTTGAAGCCGACGACTGCAATCTTTCAGGTTATACACATGTATACATAAACGGCCGCCCAGGAGGCATCATATTACTTTCCAGCAAAAGTATAAAAATAGCCTTATAAAATTTTATAAAAGCATTTCGCTTACAATGAGATTACATATCACTCAAACATAATATTTTTTGAGCACTGGGTCTCTATCAAACGAGCACCCTCAAGAACTTCTTCAAAGTAGTGCTCAGCAGCCCTTCGACCTATGGCCGAATCCCGCGCTGCAACAGTGGTAGCATCCATCTCCGCCCAGTATGCTTTAACACGGGCAAAGGCCATCCGTGTGCGCCCTCTATGCACGCCGACCTCTTCATCGCATTAATGCGTGGCACCACGTCAAGGAACTGTTGCACCAAGCTGAAATAGCTGTTCGGTTTTGACCTTTCCGGCCATAGCTGATCCACAACAGACCTCATGGAGAGTCCGGACAACCTATTTAGTTCGGCCCATTTGGCTAATTGGTAAGTCAATGAAAGCGGACGCTCGGGAGAATGGAATTATCTCCAAAACAGCTGGTCTACTTCACGGTCTGTCTGACCCTGGAAGTACTTGGCCGCATCGGCAGCGCTCGTCGCCAAATCCATATACACATCCTCCGAACTCCACAGCCGATCCAGAGGGGCATACCGTGGATCTCCAAACTTCCTCCACAACATAAAGGATTTCCCAGCTACAATACCCCCGGCTTCCCGCAGCTCCTCCTTCTTTGCCCTCATAGCAGAGCGGAGGTCTTTTCTCGTCGCAGCAGCCTTCTCAAGGTCCGATGCCTTCGCTTGGTTTTCCTTTTCAAGAACCCGGCAACGGTCGGCGGCGGCTTTTAATTCTATGTCCATCTTGGCCATCTTGTCTCAGCTCTCGCCATGCGCGGCCTTCTCGGCTCGCAACTCTTCGGCCGCCTTCAAAGCAGCCGCATTACCCAACCTCGCTTGTTCCTTGGCTCGGGCAAGTTCTGCCCGCAAGGCTTCAACAGTGGCAGCTCCATCTGCAGTCACAACATATTAAAGATATTGGCATCATGCTGCTCTTCCTATGTGGCGTTTACGAGATAATGACACTTACCCTGTGCCTCGTCAAGCCTTTTGTTAACAAGCTCGATGTCGGCGTCTGTCGCATCCAACTGCCGTTCTAAGTGGGCAAACTCGCTAGTCCGGCTAGCCACCGGAGCTTCCATCACCTGCACATAGAGGCAGTATGGTTATTACCTGGGAATATGATCCTCTGTTCGTCGTCGTTTCCGACGACAACTAGAGTCTCAGGGGCTACTATCTACACAGGGCACACCTAGCATGTGCAGGACTATCATACATTCTTTTACGTACCTCAAAGCCTGTCAGTAGACTCATAAAAAGATTCATGCAATCCGCTTTCGGCGGACGAGATTCTCTCCATCACCGTATTCATCAGAACATGGTGTTCATCTGAGATGGCCGCTCGCCCCACCAACTCCCTCAGAACATCCGATCGCACACTAGACAGTGCCGGACTCTTTTGTCTGCTCTCTTTGGGAGCCGGACACTAGGAGCTTCGGGGGTCAATGGGATTATCTTCTGGCCTCACCGGACTCGGAGAGGCCCTCCGCGACGACACTTCAGGGTCGCCCGCTTCCGGAGCGAAGGAGTCTAGAGGAGGCGTTTCGCTCTCCATCATCTCTGGAAGAAGGTCCCCCGAAGACGAGCTCATTTGAGAGGGGCTAAGGCCCAAACTGCAAAGATATATGCGGTGGTTATTTTCTCAGAAGAAAAAGATGGCATATCTGTACTATTAAAGTATTTCGGGTCACTTATGACTCGCGGGAGAATTGATCCCCCCGCGGACTTTGTGCGGCAACAGCGCCCCCCAAGGTAGGACCCTCTGTGGGAGACTTCTTCTCCCGTTTGGAAGCTTCAGCTTCCGAATCCCCGGGCGCAGTCCTTTTCCTCTTCTGGTCGTCTTCCTTCATGGAGACGCTCGCTCCCTCGGTTAGAATGGGCAGCGTTGGGGGCCCGCGTCCACCCGTATTATCCTCCACAGCATCTTCCTTCAAGGGCTCCGGGCAAGGTGCGGTCTGGAGCATCTTTTCCAATACCGGATTTTCCAAACCCTCAGGGAGGGGGGCCGAACACCGAATCAACTTCGCCTTTGTTAGCCAGTCCTGGTCAAAAAGCGAACTCTCAGAAATAACTTCGTAACAAAGGAGAGATAGTATGTTCGGCCGGAAGATGCCTTACCTGTTCGGCGGCGCGGTTACTACTCAGGCCCACGTCCTCGGTGATTTCCGGACACTCCACCTGAGGTCCGAAGAATGAATTGTACATCTCCTCGTGCGTCAGGCCGAGAAAATTTTGAATGACACGCGGTCCCTCGGGATTGAACTCCCACAGCGAAGATGCTGGCGTTTGCAAGGCTGGACTTGACGAACCAGCATAACTTGTATTACCGCAACCAAACTGAAATCTCCATTGAACAGATCTCGAATGCGGCTTTGCAGTATAGGCACATCCTTGGCTGGACCCCAGCTCAGACCTCTGCTGATCCATGACATCAGTTGTGGTGGAGGGCCCAAGCGGAAAATAGGGGCGGCCGCCCACTTGGCACTTCTAGGAGCCGTGATGTAGAACCACTCCTGTTGCCACAATTCAGACACCTCTGGGATGGAACCTTTGGGCCACGGAGCTCCCGTCATCTTGCGTATTGAGGCACCTCCACACGCTGCATGTTGCCCCTCGATCATCTTCGGCTTTACTTCAAAGGTCTTGAGCCATAGGCCAAAGTGAGGGGTAACCCGGAGGAAGGCCTCGCACACGACAATAAATGTCATGATATGAAGAAAGGAGTCTGGAGCTAGATCATGGAAGTCTAGCCCGTAATAAAACATCAAACCCCTGACGAAAGGATCCAGAGCAAGGCCTAGACCTCGGAGGAAGTGGGAGACGAACATGATGTTCTCATTGGGTTCGGGGGTGGGGACGGCCTGCCCTCGGGGAGGCAGCCGATGCAAAATCTCGGCGGTCAGATATCTGGCCTCCCTCAACTTTTTGATGTATTCTTCCGTGACGGAGGAAGGCACCCATCGGCCTTGAAGGCTAGATCCGGACATGACTGAAGGTTCGGAGCACCTGACCTGAACTTTGGGCGTTTGAGCTTGAGGTGGGGGAAGGATTCGATTGAGCACGGGGGGGGGGAAATAAAAGCCTTGTCCCTTTATAAAGAGGGTGAATATCAAGCGTCCTCTCCATGTCCGTTTGGACTTGCCTATAATCTAGGAGTCCTAGAAGCGGTTGGGTTACCCACGCCTGTATTGATGAGAATCTCGGAATAAGGGGACACGATCTCTGCTTTAACAAGACGTGCCAAGGAAACCGCCTCGCATGACGCGCTGAGGTGGGATAATAAAATGACTCGGATAAAGGCTTGGCCATGGTGTGTCACACTACGGAATACGTCAGCAGATTAGATTTGTGTAAATATTATTCTCTCTATGGCAATATGTGGAAACTTATTTTGCAAAGCCGGACACTATCTTTGTGTTCAAAATCTTCTATGAAGTACTTGGAGGAGGAACCCGCCTTGCAATGCCGAAGACAATCTGCACGCCGGACTCGTCGTCATTGAAGCCTGGTTCAGGGGCTACTGAGGGAGTCTTGGATTAGGGGGTGTTCGGATAGCCGGACTATACCTTCAGTCGGACTCCTAGACTATGAAGATACAAGATTAAAGACTTCGTCCCGTGTCCGGAAGGGACTTTCCTTGGCGTGGAAGGCAAGCTTGGCGATACGGATATGTAGATCTCCTACCATTGTAACCGACTTTGTGTAACCCTAACCCTCTCCGGTGTCTATATAAACCGGAGAGTTTTAGTCCGTAGGACAACATTCACAACAACAATCATACCATAGGCTAGCTTCTAGGGTTTAGCCTCTCTGATCTCGTGGTAGATCTACTCTTGTACTACCCATATCATCAATATTAATCAAGCAGGACGTAGGGTTTTACCTCCATCAAGAGGGCCCGAACCTGGGTAAAACTTCGTGTCCCTTGCCTCCTGTTACCATCCGGCCTAGACGCACAGTTCGGGACCCCCTACCCGAGATCCGCCGGTTTTGACACCGACACTAAGCACTTCTCCCATGGCAAGAACTACCAATCTAGTTGGCCAAACCAAACGGATAATTTGAAGAGACTTGCAAAGATAACCAATCATACATAAAAGAATTCAGAGAAGATTCAAATATTATTCATAGATAGACTTGATCATAAACCCACAATTCATCGGTCTCAACAAACATTCCGCAAAAAGAAGAAGATTACATCGAATAGATCTCCACGAGAGAGGGGGAGAACTTTGTATTGAGATCCAAAAAGAGAGAAGAAGCCATCTAGCTAATAACTATGGACCCGAAGGTCTGAGGTAAACTACTCACACTTCACCGGAGAGGCTATGATGATGTAGAAGCCCTCCGTGATGACGGCCCTCTCCGGCGGAGCTCCGGAACAGGCCCCAAGATGGGATCTCGTGGATACAGAAAGTTGCGGCGGTGCAATTAGGTTTTTGGCTCCGTATCTGTTCGTTTGGGGGTACGTAGGTATATATAGGAGGAAGAAGTACGTCGGTGGAGCTTCGGTGGGCCCACGAGGGTGGGGGCGCGCCTGGGGGTATAGGGCGCGCCCCCCTACCTCGTGCCCACCTCGAAGCTTCCTTGGCGTAGGGTCCAAGTCTCCTGGGTCATATTCGAGAAGAAAATCACGTTCCAGAAAGGTTTATTCCGTTTGGACTCCGTTTGATATTCCGTTTCTTCGAAACACTGAAATAGGCAAAAAACAGCAATTCTGGGCTGGGCCTTCGGTTAATAGGTTAGTCCCAAAAATAATATAAAAGTGGAAAATAAAGCCCAATATAATCCAAAACAGTAGATAATATAGCATGGAGCAATCAAAAATTATAGATACGTTGGAGACGTATCAGGACCCCAGCTCAGCCCTCTGCTAATCCATGACATCAGTTGTGGTGGAGGGCCTGAGTGGAAAGCAGGGGCAGCCGCCCACTTGGCACTTCTAGGAGCTGTGATGTAAAACCACTCCCGTTGCCATAATCCGGACACCTCTGGAATAGAACCCTTTGGCCATGGAGCTCCGACGATCCTGCTTATTAATGCGCCTCCGCACGCTACATGCTGCCCCTCGACCATCTTCGGCTTCACGTCAAAGGTCTTGAGCCATAGGCCGAAGCGAGTGGTAATGCGGAGGAAGGCCTCACATACAACAATAAATGATGAGATATGGAGAAAGGAGTCCGGGGCTAGATCGTGGAAATCTAGCCCGTAATAAAACATCAGCCTCCTAACGAAGGGATCCAGAGTGAGGCCTAGACCTCGGAGGAAGTGGGAGATGAACACGACGTCTTCGTTGGGTTCAGGAGTAGGGACGACCTGCCCTCGGGCAGGCAGCCGATGAGAAACCTCGGCGGTCAGGTATCTGGCCTTCCTCAACTTCTTGATATCTTCTTCTGTAACGGAGGAGGGCATCCATCGGCCTTGAAGGCTAGATCCGGACATGATTGAAGGGCCGGAGCACCTGACCTGGGCTTTGGGTGTTAGAACTCGAGGCGGGGGAAGGATTCGATTGAGCACGGGAGGGAAAGAGTAAAAGCCTTGTCCCTTTATAAAGAGGGTGAATATCAAGCGTCCTCTCCGTAGCCGTTTGGGACTTGCCTATGATCTAGGAGTCCTAGATATGGTTGGGTTACCTACGACCGTATTGATGAGAATCCCGTAATTAGAGAAACACGATCTCTGCTTTGACAAGACGTGTCAAAAAACTGCCTCGCGTTATGTGTGGAGCTGGTTGAAGAAAAACGGTTCGAATAATTACCGGGCCATGGCATAATGTCGTGTTGCCAAAACGTGTCAGCAGATTAGATTTGTGGAAATGTTATTCTCTCTACGGTGGTATGTGGAAACTTATTTTGCAGGGTTGGACACTATCCTTGTATTCAAATTCTTCCGTGATGTATTCGGAGGAGGAACCCGCCTTGCAATGCCGAAGACAATACTGCGCGCCGGACTCATCGTCATTGAAGCCTGGTTCAGGGGCTACTGAGGGAGTCCTGGATTAGGGGGTCTCCGGATAGCCGGACTATATCTTTTGGCTGGACTATGAAGATACAAGATTAAAGACTTCGTCTCATGTCCGGATGGGACTCTACTTGGCGTGGAAGGCAATCTAGGCAATATGGATATGTATATCTCCTCCTTTGTAACCGACCTTGTGTAACCCTAGCCCTCTCCGGTGTCTATATAAACCGGAGGGTTTTAGTCCGTAGGACAACATATAATCATACCATAGGCTAGCTTCTAGGGTTTAGCCTCTCTGATCTCGTGGTAGATCTACTCTTGTACTACCCATATCACCAATATTAATCAAGCAGGACGTAGGGTTTTACCTCCGTCAAGAGGGCCCGAACCTGGGTAAAACTTCGTGTCCCCTGCCTCCTGTTACCATCCGCCTAGACGCATAGTTCGGGACCCCCTACCCGAGATCCGCCGGTTTTGACACCGACAGAGAGGATCATGAAGGCCCAGGCTCTGAGGAACACGAGCATGGGCGGCTACATGTCAAGCAAGAAGGCGATGGAGATCAACCCCGAGAACGCCATCACGGAGGAGTTGCGCAAGGGCGCTAACGCAGACAATAACGACAAGTTGGTCAAGAACATGGTGATGCTCAACACCTTCGATACCAGGACCCACCGCATGTTGAAGCCGGGCCTAAGAGCATCTCCAGCCCCCCCCCAGTGCCCCCAGGAGCCTATTTTTCGCCGGTGATGTAAAAAGGGCAAAAAAAAGGGCCCAGGCATGCCCCCAAGACCTCAAAATGGCGTCGACGAACCCAGGCCAAACCCAGCGCGCTGGGGGCCTATTGGTGGCGCCGGCGAAAGCAACATCCAATCCTATTCCCCCACGCGTCCTTTTTTCTGACCCGCCCAATCACTTTTTGCCCGACGACTGTCCTGGGGGCACCAACGGCTGGAAACACGTCCTCGCTTTTATCCGGCTGAAGCATTTTGCCCCCCAGGATGTGCTATTTTTGGTCCGGTGATTGTCATGCGGGGCTCCAACGGCTGGAGATGCTCAACCCCCCCCCCCCAGTGCCCCCCAGGAGCTTTTTATTCGCCGGTGATGTAAAAAGGGCAAAAAAAGGCCCAACCATGCCCCCCCAAGACCTCAAAATGGCACTGGCGAACACAAGCCAAACCCAGCGCGTTGGGGCCTGTTGGGGGCGCCGGCGGAAGCAACAGCCAATCATATTCCCACACGCATCCTTTTTTCTGACCCACCCAATCACTTTTTGCCCGACAACTATCCTGGGGGGCACCAACAGCTAGAAAAACGTCCTCGCGTTTCATCCGGCGGAAGCATTTTGCCCCCATGGACATGTTATTTTTGGTCCGGTGATTGTCCTGGGGGGCTTCGACGGGGATGAGCCTGCTGAGGCTGACATGGACATGCCATGGGCGAGAGCAGGACGGAGGAGGTCGACGAACGTTTACTGATCTTTTGGGTTACTGTCGCGTGGTCGATCGGCTTGTCTTTTGTGGTTTCTTGTGCCTAGCCTCCTATAGTGGGGCTAGGGAATGGTGGTTATGGAGTCCCCAGAACTGTGTATCGTAATCATTGCTTGTATATATCATCTTTAGTAGTACGCCCTCCGTTTTTGTTTACTCTGTATATTAATTTTGGTCAAAATCAAACTTTGTAAACTTTGACAAAGTTTATAGACAAAAATATTAATAACATATACAATAACAAATCAATAGTATTAGACTCATTATTGAATATACTATAACATCATACGGATTTGTTATTGTAAATGTTCATATATTTTTTATAAACTTGGTCAAACTTTATTAAGTTTGGCTTCAGTCAAATCTAATATGCAGAGTAAATAAAAACAGAGAAACTATTATCTTTCAGTTAATGGTCTCTTTTGCTTGTTTTGGTTTCTTTTGGCCTTCTCGGTATTCCTCTATTCTTTTTTTTGGCGAGCTGCTAAGGATCCGCGACTTGGTTCTTAATGATCTGAAATAACTTTCAGTTATGTGAGGACAAAACAAATTAATCACTGCCAGGTCACGTAAACAGTGTTGACGCCTACATCATGGATGATAGTCGAACATAAATCTGCGCACTAGAATGTTGAAAGTCAGCAGAAGTTGCACATGCAGGTATACTCTGCGCACTAGAATGTTGAAAGTCAAGTTGACTCCTGATCTCCCAATGCCTGAAGATCTGTAGAAGCTGCAGTCTAACCCAGAGATATTGCTGAAATATAAATGCCTCGTTGCCTTCAAGTCAAGTTCGTGTTGTTGTTGTTGTTGTTATTTCTAAGAGAATACGAGTTTTTTGTAAAAAAAAAATCTTTCGCTGGAAAAGGGACGTGAGGGAGATAAACTGCGCAGCCGTCGGATATAACATAAGGAAGCCCCACTGGAACAAACTTGCTCTCATAATTAATAAACGAAATGGCAGACTAAATTCAGCACTTGATTTCGTTCCAACAGATAACTCAACATGCATAATATTTATATTACTATTGTGTCTATGATATCTCATTCCCCATTACATAACTCAACACCATAATTTACAACCTCTATGATATCTATGATAACTATCAGCAGTTCAACGACATACATTAATATTTTTCAGATATCTCTAATGCTAGCAGTACTTCCACACTTCAGAGACGAATGTAGTCCACGCCGGCCCTGATGCCGACAATTGCGCTGGCATCCAGCACCGCATCGAAGAATTGAGGGCCAGTGAGTTTTTCGTTCCAGAAAAGCTCGATGGCCTGGTTGACGCGCCCGATGAAGATGTTCATGAAGTTCGCCACGGCGCCCACCTCCACGGGCTGGCCGATGCCGCTCCCAACACCGTTGCCGAGGTGGGTGAGGGCGTAGGCGTACGCGAGGAGGCGGCCTTGGCGTTCGTGGTCGAAGAGATCCACACCAACTGCTGGCACGAGGTGCTGCCTCGTGTCAGCAACTAGTGTGCGCGCGCGATCCAGGAGTCGGATGGAGTCCTTCTTGTTGACGACGGCGCCCAAGTCCTCGGCAACGCCCGCCAATCGAAGCATCTGGGGCGCGAAGTCGAGGCAGTCGATGCCCCGGACGGTGATGGAGACCTCGCCCGGGGCAGGTAGCTCGTCGAGCGCGGTGAGCTGGTCGACGACGGCCTCCATCTCGGCGAGGTTGTCGACGAGGTGTATCATTGCTTGAGGTTGGGGGTGGGGTGGGGTGGGGGGCGCGGGGCGGTGGAGCTGGGCGAATTGAGGGTGGGGTGGAGGCGCGGGGCGGTGGAGCTGGGCGAATTGGGGGATGGGGTGGGGGCGCGGTGGAGCTGGGCGAATTTGGGATGGGGTGGAGGCGCGGTGGAGCTGGGCGAATTTGGGGGTGGAGGGGCGGGACGGTGGAGCTGGGCGAATTGGGGGTGGGGTGGAGGGGCGGGCGGGACGGGGGAGCTCGGTTGGCGCCGGTTTTATACGTCAGACCATGACCAAAAGAGATGGGCGGGGCGATCCGCGGGACGACGCAATATTGCACAGCGGCCGTTCGATACGACCGAAAATGACCGTACGATTGAAAGACTAGGACCGCGGTCTGTGGCAGTATGCTGTCGTCCAATCAGAGAGCTTGCCAAGCTTTAGTAGTCCTCCGTTGAACGAGTAGGCACGGAGGTTATTCCGCGTTTAGATGCATCAAACTGGACCGTTTGATCACAGGAAAGACCATGGATGATCTGTGACAAAATATCTCTCCAATCATAATAGCCGCCTCCGTTTGCTCTCCATGCTAGATGACGATTGAAATATATTTGAATCGAAAATTTTCATTTGAAATTTGTCTCTATCGTGAAAGTATTACAACCGGACTCCTCAAATGCTCATCGTATGTCTGGGCGAACGGCTGCGTCCACAATCGGTCGGAAAATCATGACACAACAGAATTCCTTAAACTGGTCCATTCATGTGGAAAATCCTCACCACACTTGATGCTAGTGGGATCGGCTTCTTGGTCAGGTGCCAATAGAGGTCTTGAGCAAGGAGGGTGTAAGGCGAATTTCTTCATGTACTCCTTCCGTTTCTTTTTAGTCCGCATATAAGGTTTGGTCAAAGTCAAGTTTTGTAGAGTTTGGCTAACTTTATATTAAAAAATATAAACATTCACAATATGAAATTAATATTATCAAATGCGCCATGAAACGTATTTTCATATTATATAGTCTTTAGTATTGTAGATGTTCATATTTTTTTATATAAATTTGGTCAAACTTTGTGTAGTTTGACTTTGACCAAATCTTATATGCGGAGTAAAACGAAACTTTGTGTAGTTTGACTTTGACCAAATCTTACTTCAAAGTTACATATCGGTACTTCATCCATTCTCGTGCCTATCTCCTCTCTATCCTCTGAATGCGCACCTTGTGTTGATTTTTGTTCTCCTTGTCATGTTTGGCTTCATCAGGAAAACAGTATTCCTCACAGATATCATCAGGGATCTCGAAGCAATATTCACTTCTAGTCTCTTGCCTCCCTTCTGAGGTCTTTTGCCATCAGCCATTTTCTTCAGCTGAGGATTTTAAACAATAGAATTCTCTGACGAGGTATGCAATTTGCCTTCGAGGAACGTTGTAAATGAGTTAAGTTGATGAGAACCAAGAGATATAGGTGAGAAGAATTTGGAGAGGTCATATGCATTCTCAGAAGATTTTCAAAAGAAACAAGTTTGAGAAATTTGACCAGGAGTGTCTTGAGGAATTTCACTAAACGGTCTCGACTTAGATTCCAGAGTTGTATAGATTGAAAATTCGCACAATTAGGAATCTTGAAGAAAAGTGTTGCTTAGAGAAACAAATCAAAATAGATGCAAGTGTTGTGTTTAAGAGTGTGGATGTTGAAGAATAAACATCTTTTGAAGATTTTGTGAGAATCATCAAAATCAACAAGGGCAGTAAAAATAGATTTTATTTACCCTTGACGAAGAACACGATGAACTGGGAATTGAAGATGGGAAGTTCGTCTGTTCAGATCTTTCACACCCTAACTTGGCGGCGGAAGACAGCTACGGCGGCGGAGTGAAGATTTCCATGGCCGACGCGAATGCGACGGCGGCGAGGTCGAGGCAGTGAAGCTCTTCCTCACCGGCGACGATGGAAGGTAGCGACGGCGCTAGGTCAGAGAGCTCGAGCGGGGTAAATGAGGTAAGAGGAAGGTGAGGGGTATTTATAGCCGAGGTGAAAAACCGCTCGTCCGAGGAAAATGGACGAACGTGCCCCTGGCCCTTCTCATCCTAGCGACATGTGTCACCCACGTACTGAGAAGTGGAGATCGTGTTAGATCGTGGGTGGGTATTTTAATCTTATTGTGGGATGCGGAACGGTTTAAGCGGCAAAAGCCGAAAATTCAGATAAGAATATTTTAAAGTTCCGCTCAGAAATTCTTCAGCTGACAAGGACACAATGATGATTTTGAACGGGTTTCAAATAGAACGCACATGAAGAATTTGTGGACAGACTGAGTTGAGTTTAGCATAGAGGGGGGAGGGTCCCATCACATTCACTTAGCAGAAAAGTCAACTTGAAGAATTAGTAATAAGTGAATGTTGTAGAGGACTGAAAACTCAAATATATATATAGTCAATAAAGAACATAGTCGGAAAGAGTGAAGACTTGCAAAGTTGAAGAATTTGAACAACTGAGGAATTTCAAAAAAAAAACTGAAGAAAAACTCAAATTGAAGATTTTCTATTTTTGTTGGTAGCGTGACCCACCGTATAAGAATGATGATTTCAGACGCCGCGTATAATTGTCGTGGGGCTCTGAGAATCAAATTCTGTATTAATTTCTTCACACTTAAAGGGTTAGTCTTCATTGATTGAAGAAAAACGTTACTTCGTGTGTTGCGCATCTAAGTCATTAATTTTGCATAAGTGTTAGGATGTATATTCTTTTCAAAGAACATTCGAAGATTTTAAGATATTTAGCTCACACCGCAACTTGCTAAATCTCTTCTCATCCAAGGGCTTTGTGAAGATATCGGCTAGTTGTTCTTCAGTCTTTACGTACTCGATAGAGATGTCGCACTTCAACACATGATCTCGAAGAATATGATGACGAATCTGGATGTGCTTTGTCTTCGAGTGCTGAACTGAGTTATGAGCAATCTTGATGGCACTCTCATTGTCACAAAAGAGTGACACATTCTTCACATTGATGCCGTAGAGGGTTTGCTTCATCCATAGCAATTGAGCACAACACGAACCAGCGGCAATGTACTCACACTGGTACGCGTCGGTGCTATAAAAACGGTTTTTAACCCCTTTCCGCGACGGCATTTGGAACTGTCGCCTAGTGAGTGACGGCGATAGGGGGTCCTTCCCACACGAACCAGAAACCGTCGGGGATAGGGAGCCTTGATGCATACAGTTGTCCCTATATAACTGTTTCCAATATCTCAAATATCCCAAATGCTTCATTCTTGCTACTCATTTGTGCTTGCATTGCCATCGTAGTCGGAGTTTTGTGGTTTTACCTAAAACTAGGCAGATTCCAGGCATGGGAGTTTTTCAGGCAGATTCCAGGCACGGGAGTTTTACGATGCCTGGCACATCACAAACAGTACATGATTATAAACCGTGTACGACAGGTAGACAATCACACACATTTAGTTTTCCCACACTATATGTGATAGTGTCTCACATCACACACGCTTTGCAAACGGCAACTGTGTGTATTGTTACACAAGTTTCCTCTCAGTGAACCGTGTCGGATGAAGGAAATATGCCCTAGAGGCAATAATAAAGTTGTTATTTATATTTCCTTATATCATCATAAATGTTTATTATTCATGCTAGAATTGTATTAACCGGAAACTTAGTACATGTGTGAATACATAGACAAACAGAGTGTCACTAGTATGCCTCTACTTGACTAGCTCGTTGATCAAAGATTGTTAAGTTTCCTAGCCATGGACAAATAGTTGTCATTTGATGAACGGGATCACATCATTAGAGAATGATGTGATTGACTTGACCCATCCATTAGCTTAGCACGATGATCGTTTAGTTTACTGCTATTGCTTTCTCCATAACTTATACATGTTCCTATGACTATGGGATTATGCAACTCCCGAATACCAGAGGAACACTTAGTGTGCTATCAAACGTCACAACGTAATTGGCTGACTATAAAGATGCTCTACAGGTGTCTCCGATGGTGTTTGTTGAGTTGGCATAGATCAAGGTTAGGATTTGTCACTACATGTATCGGAGAGGTATCTCTGGGCCCTCTCGGTAATGCACATCACTATAAGCCTTGCAAGCAATGTGACTAATGAGTTAGTTACGGGATGTTGCATTACGGAACGAGTAAAGGTACTTGTCGGTAACGAGATTGAACTAGGTATTGAGATATACCGAGGATCGAATCTCGGGCAAGTAACATACCGATGACAAAGGGAACAATGTATGTTGTTATGCAGTTTGACCGATAAAGATCTTCGTAGAATATGTAGGAACCAATATGATCATCCAGGTTCCGCTATTGGTTATTGACCGGAGACGAGTCTCGGCCATGTCCACATAGTTCTCGAACCCGTAGGGTCTGCACGCTTAACGTTCGGTGACGATTGGTATTATGAGTTTATGTGTTCTGATGTACCGAAGGTTGTTCGGAGTCCCGGATGTGATCACGGGCATGACATGGAGGCTCGAAATGGTTGAGACATAAAGATCGATATATTGGAAGCCTATGTTTGGACATCGGAATGGTTCCGGGCGAGTTCGGGCATTTACCGGAGTACCGGGGGGGTTACCGGAACCCCCCGGGGAGTATATGGGCCTTATTGGGCCTTAGTGGAAAAGAGGAGAGGAAGGGAAAGGTGGAGGGGGCACCCCCTAGCCCAATCCGAATTGGGTGCGGGCCGCCCCCCTTCCTTCCTTCTCTCTCCCCCTTCCTTCTCTCCTACTCCAACTAGGGAAAGGGGGGAATCCTACTCCCGGTGGGAGTAGGACTCCCCCTAGGGCGCGCCATAGAGAGGGCCGGCCCTCCCCTCCTCCACTCCTTTATATATGGGGGAGGGGGCACCCATAGACACACAAGTTGATCTCTTAGCCGTGTGTGGTGCCCCCTCCACAGATTTCCACCTCGGTCATATCATTGTAGTGCTTAGGCGAAGCCCTGCGTCGGTAACTTCATCATCACCGTCATCACGCCGTCATGCTGACGAAGCTCTCCCCTGACACTTAGCTGGATCTAGAGTTCGTGGGACGTCACCGAGCTAAACGTGTGCAGATCGCGGAGGTGTCGTACCTTCGATGCTAGGATCGGTCGAATCGTGAAGACGTACGACTACATCAACCGCGTTGTCATAACGCTTCCGCTTACGGTCTACGAGGGTACGTAGACAACACTCTCCCCTATCGTTGCTATGCATCACCATGATAGATATTGCGTGTGCGTAGGATTTTTTTTTTGAAATTACTGCGTTTCCCCACATCGGATTATGATGTATATCATACACGTTGTGCTTTATCAAACCGTGTGCGCCGTAATGACTTACACACCGTAATTTGGCCCTAATTTAATTACTGATATTTAAAATTATACCTAATTTAAACTTGAAAGTAGGTTATAGCTTTATTCATATCCATCAGGTTCAAACAACCAATGCATTATTCGATCCACAGGTACATATGTTTAAGAATTATATAAGCATCAAATAAAGAATGATGAACCAGGGTTCTATACTTGTACTATTACAGATGGTAAAGAAAGAGGCGACAGACATTCCGGTTGCTGAGCATGGTGAAGCGGAATGGCCCTATTATGCTCTCCTGGATGCAAGATGCATGCAAGACTCTAGTCCAGCCCCTTGTGATGGTCGGCCGCCAATCATGTAGTTTGAGAGGTAATCTTGAGTAAACTGCTTGAGGATCCACTGCAAAAGAAAAAAAGATTCAGACACGGGTAGTAAAAAGGAGGCTACAGGGTTCTTACTTACCATCCTGCAGATCACTGTTGTCTTGCATAAAGTGTAAACAAATAGTTCGATTGACGTCTTTGGACCCATTTTAATAACAATCTTTATCAGTTTCCTCACTTGATGCTGGTTCATGAATATCTCATTGCCCCAGAAGGGTCGAAGTGTGGAACTTTGGCAATGATATATATACCTAAAAGAACCAAGTTAATATTAGAAGCTAAACAACAATTGAAAAATGATGTAGTACAACACTCCCTCCATCTCATTTTATAAGATTTTATTACATGTATATCTAGACATCATCAAAACATTAAGGTAACACTCTTCCTTGTTGCTATGTAGCCTGAGATTGCATATTTAGTCATTCAGTACAATGCATGTTGCTATGTAGCCTCAGATATATTAAATATGGCCCTAGTTAACCTACTGATAAATGGGTTACTGATATATTCAGTGAAATGTCTGATTCGACGATTAATCCCTTATCAGCCCCAGGCTATATGGTACCAGCTACCGATATCCTGAACAGTGAGTACATATAAGCGACGCGATGAAACTAACATCGATGGAAAACAACAATATTCTCAATATTTTCCTGCATGAGTACATATAAAGGCATGTTAAGCGCAACGGGCTAAACATCAACCAAATATATCCATGGTAGACAACATAATCTATAAATGATAGCTTCAGTGTGCAGGCTTAAGCATGCTAGTTAAGCAAAACAAGAAGTGGAAAGGTGTGTTAACTGTATCAGGCATAACATTTTAGAACAAGCAAATAGTCATTCAAACTGGTATTGTGCAGGTCTAAAGTACACTAGTTATTGTTAAAAAAACGAAAATGCATGTTAACTGCAATATCCTTAACAGCAACCAAATATCATAATTCATAGTGGTATTGTTGAAACTATTATTGATGAAACTGAATTGCACGACAAATAGTTGCACATATAGAGTATCACATTGTGAAGAACTGAAATAAACAAGTCATAAGGCCATCTTTAGCCGATCCTTTAAAAGTTAAAGGACAAAAACCCTTAGTGGATATATATATATACTCCAACAATTTTTGGCCTTTTCTAGTCGATCCCTTAAACTTAATGTTGTAAGCTTCAATTTGATCAAGTTCAAAGCAGGTTCAACCGAAAGTAGCATGCATTCAAACATAAACATAGATAGTTTTGCATAACTGAACATAAAACATAAATTTAAACTAAGCTAAACTACTTTCGGTCGAAGTAGAGGTCAAGCCAATCCTTCCTTGTCATGTACGGTGTGCCGCGAGCCGGGTCCGGGCCGGTGCCGTCGTCGGGGTCGTTGGGGAAGGCACTCCTCCACTCGTCGACGTCGATCTCCTCATCCTTAGGGCCCACCTCGATGCCCTCCGTGCCGCCGTCGCCGCCGCCTTCGACCTCGTCATCAGAGGAGAGCGCGATAACCTCGCCGCCCTCCACGACGCCATCCTCGCTGCCTTCAACCTCGTCATCGAAGGAGAGCGCGATAACCTCACCGCCCTCCATGTCGTCGTCCTTGCCGCCTTCGACCTCGTCATCGGAGGAGAGCGCGATAACCTCGCCGCCCTCAGCGCCGGCAAAGATCGCCCGCTCCGCCTCCAGGAGCTCCGGGTGCTGCAGGCGGAGCTCTTGCATGTAGGCCTCATCGGCGGCCTCTGCCTCGAGGCGCTCCCATGCCTCACAGTCCTCCCGCGCCATAGCCAAGCTCACCACCCCTAGCTCCGGCGGAACGAGGTGGACCAGACGTGTGTCAAAGGGGAAATTGAGCCTAGCCGCCGCGCCGTGGTAGCAGACCTGCCAGCGGTCGTACTCCATGGCCGCAAGCTCGGCCGTGTGGAATCTACCGAGCCACCGGTGGGTGTGGGTCTCCCGATCTGTAATCTCGGCGACCCACGTCCCCCACCGCCGCTGCCGTACCCCGAGGTAGGACCTCGTCACCTGCCGGGTTCGAGGGAGGATGGGGAAGTCCGCGAACTAGCGTAGGGGCGTGTTGGGGAACACGGTAATTTCAAAAAAAATCCTACGCACACGCAAGATCTATCTAGGTAATGCATAGCAACGAGAAGGGAAGAGTGTTGTCTACGTACCCTCGTAGACCATTGATAACCCACAAGTATAGGGGATCACAACAGTTTTCGAGGGTAGAGTATTCAACCCAAATTTATTGATTCGACACAAGGGGAGCCAAAGAATATTCTCAAGTATTAGCAGCTGAGTTGTCAATTCAACCACACCTGGAAACTTAATATCTGCAGCAAAGTATTTAGTAGCAAAGTAATATGATAGTAGTGGTAACGATAGCAGAAGTAACAATAGCAAAAGTAATGTTTTTGGTATTTTGTAGTGATTGTAACAATTGCAGCGGAAAAGTAAATAATCGGAGAACAATATATGGAAAGCTCGTAGGCAATGGATCAGTGATAGAGAATTATGCCGGATGTGGTTTATCATGTAACAGTCATAACCTAGGGTGACACAGAACTAGCTCCAATTCATCAATGTAATGTAGGCATGTATTCCGAATATAGTCATACGTGCTTATGGAAAAGAACTTGCATGAAATCTTTTGTCCTACCCTCCCGTGGCAGTGGGGTCCTAGCGGAAACTAAGGGACATTAAGGCCTCCTTTTAATAGAGTACCGGACCAAAGCATTAACACGTAGTGAATACATGAACTCCTCAAACTGCGGTCATCACCGGGAGTGGTCCCGATTATTGTCACTTCGGGGTTGCCGGATCATGACACATAGTAGGTGACTATAGACTTGCAAGATAGGATCAAGAACTCACATATATTCATGAAAACATAATAGGTTCAGATCTGAAATCATGGCACTCGGGCCCTAGTGACAAGCATTAAGCATAGCAAAGTCATAGCAACATCAACCTCAGAACATAGTGGATACTAGGGATCAAACCCTAACAAAACTAACTCGATTACATGATAAATCTCATCCAACCCATCACCGTCCAGCGAGCCTACGATGGAATTACTCACGCACGGTGGTGAGCATCATGAAATTGATGATGGAGGATGGTTGATGATGACGACGGCGACGGATTCCCCTCTTCGGAGCCCCGAACGGACTCCAGATCAGCCCTCCCGAGAGGTTTTAGGGCTTGGCGGCGGCTCCGTATCGTAAAACATGATGAATCCTTCTCTCTAATTTTTCTCTCCCCGAAAGTGAATATATAGAGTTGGAGTTGAGGTCGGAGGAGCTCCAGGGGGCCCACGAGGTAGGGGGGCACGCCCAGGGGGGCAGGTGCGCCCCCACCCTCGTGGCTAGGGTGTGGGCCCCCTGGTCTTGATCTTTTGCCAGGATTTTTTATTATTTCCGAAAATAGTCTCTGTAAAGTTTCAGGTCACTCCAAGAACTTTTGTTTCTACACATAAATAACACCATGGCAATTCTGCTGAAAACAGCGTCAGTCCGGGTTAGTTCCATTCAAATCATGCAAGTTAGAGTCCAAAACAAGGGCAAAAGTGTTTGGAAAAGTAGATACGACGAAGACGTATCAAATCCCCCAAGCTTAAACCTTTGCTTGTCCTCAAGCAATTCAGTTGATAAACTGAAAGTGATAAAGAAAAACTTTTACAAACTCTATTTGCTCTTGTTGTTGTAAATATGTAAAGCCAGCATTCAAGTTTTCAGCAAATATTATAGACTAACCATATTCACAATAACGCATAGGTCTCATGTTTACTCATAGCAATGGCATAATAAACTAGCGAGCAATAATAATAAATCTTGGATGACAACACTTTCTCGACACAATCATAATATGATATAACAAGATGGTATCTCGCTAGCTCTTTTTGAGACCGCAAAACATAAATGCAGAGCACCTTTAAAGATCAAGGACTGACTAAACATTGTAATTCATGGTAAAAGAGATTCAGTCAAGTCATACTCAATGTAAATTAATGAATAATGAATGCAAATGACAGAGGTGCTCTCCAGCGGGTGCTTTTTAATAAGAGTAGGATGACTCAACATAAAAGTAAATAGATAGGCCCTTCGCAGAGGGAAGTAGGGATTTGTAGAGGTGCCAGAGCTTGGTTTTAAAATAGAGATGAATAATATTTTGAGCGGTATACTTTGATTGTCAACATAACAACCAAGTGATGGCGATATTTTCCATGCTACACACATTATATGCGGTTCCCAAACAGAATGGTAAAGTTTATACTCCCCCTCCACCAACAAGCATCAATCCATGGCTTGCTCGAAACAACGAGTGCCTCCAACTAACAAGAGTCCCAGGGGGAGTTTTGTTTGCAATTATTTTGATTTGATTTGCATAAAGCATGGGACTGGGCATCCTGATGACCAGCCATTTTCTTGTGAGTGAGGAGCGGAGTCCACTCCTCTTGAGAATAACCCGCCTAACATGGAAGATACAGACAAGCCTAGCTGATACATGAGCTATTCGAGCATACAAAACAGAATTTTTATTTGAAGGTTTAGAGTTTGGCACATACAAATTTACTTGGAACGGCAGGTAGATACCGTATATAGGTAGGTACGGTGGACTCATATGGAATAACTTTGGGGTTTATGGAGTTGGATGCACAAGCAGTATTCCCGCTTAGTACAGGTGAAGGCTAGAAAAAGACTGGGAAGCGACCAGCTAGAGAGCGACAACAATCATGAACATGCATTAAAATTAATCAACACCGAATGCAAGCATGAGTAGGATATAATGCACCATGAACATAAATATCGTAGAGGCTATGTTGATTTTGTTTCAAGTACATGCATGAGCATGTGGCAAGTCAAGCCACTCGAATCGTTCAAAAGAGGATACCACCCTATCATACCACATCAGAACCATTTTAATAGCATGTTGGCACGCAAGGTAAACCATTATAAGCTCCTAGCTAATTAAGCATGGCACAAGAAACTAAGATCTCTAGTTGTCATTGCAAACATGTTTATTCATAATAGGCTGAATCAGGAACGATGAACTAATCATATTTACAAAAACAAGAGAGGTCGAGTTCATACCAGCTTTTCTCATCTCAGTTAGTCCATCATATATCGTCATAATTTCCTTTCACTTGCATGACCGAACGATGTGGATAATAATAATAGTGCACGTGCATTGGACTAAGCTGGGATTTGCAAGCATTCAATAAACAGGAGAAGACAAGGCAATATGGGCTCTTTTGTCAGATCAACAATAATGCATATAAGAGCCACTTCAACAATTTAATTATGGTCTTCTCCTATCGACCCCCAAAGAAAAGAAAAGAAATAAAACTATTTACACGGGAAAGCTCCCAACAAGCAAAATAAGAACATGAAATCTTTTTGGGTTTTCTTTTTAATTACTACTACAAGCATGGAAATTAAAACTAGCTAAAAGCTATAAATAATTTTTTTTGTTTTTCTTAAGGTTTATTAAACGCACAAGAAGAAAGCAGAAAAATTAAAATAAAC
Organism: Triticum urartu; assembly: GCF_056163025.1. Classification (NCBI taxonomy): domain Eukaryota; kingdom Viridiplantae; phylum Streptophyta; class Magnoliopsida; order Poales; family Poaceae; genus Triticum; species Triticum urartu. The sequence continues at coordinate 472,943,430 of NC_141877.1, forward strand.
TAGCATGGATATTACAATGAAAAAGTATGAGCACCGACATCTAGCAATAGTGTGTGAACATGAATGTAATGTCGGTGAGAAATATGTACTCCCCCAAGCTTAGGCTTTTGGCCTAAGTTGGTCTAATGCCACGGATGGCCTGGCGGATTGATGACCCACAAGTATAGGGGATCTATCATAGTACTTTCGATAAGTAAGAGTGTCGAACCCAATGAGGAGCAGAAGGAAATGACAAGCGGTTTTCAGCAAGGTATTCTCTGCAAGCACTGAAATTATAGGTAATAGATAGTTTTGTGATAAGATAATTTGTAACGAGCAACAAGTAAAAAAAGTAAATAAAGTGAAGCAAGGTGGCCCAATCCTTTTTGTAGCAAAGGACAAGCCTGGACAAACTCTTATATAGAGAAAAGCGCTCCCGAGGACACATGGGAATTATCGTCAGGCTAGGTTTCATCACGATCATATGATTCACGTTCGGTACTTTGATAATTTGGTATGTGGGTGGACCGGTGCTTGGATGCTTCCCTTACTTGAACAAGCATCCCACTTATGATTAACCTCTATTGCAAGCATCCGCAACTACAACAAAAGTACTAAGGTAAACCTAACCATAGCATGAAACATGTGGATCCAAATCAGCCCCTTACGAAGCAACGCATAAACTAGGGTTTAAGCTTCTGTCACTCTAGCAACCCATCATCTACTTATTACTTCCCAATGCCTTCCTCTTGGCCCAAATAATGGTGAAGTGTCATGTAGTCGATGTTCACATAACACCACTAGAGGAGAGACAACATACATCTCATCAAAATATCGAATGAATACCAAATTCACATGACTACTAATAGCAAGACTTCTCCCATGTCCTCAGAAACAAACGTAACTACTCACAAAACATATTCATGTTCATAATCAGAGGGGTATTAATATGCATATAGGATCTGAACATATGATCTTCCACCAAATAAACCAACTAGCATCAACTACAAGGAGTAATTAACACTACTAGCAACCCACAGGTACCAATCCCAGACTTGGAGACAAGAATTGGATACAAGAGATGAACTAGGGTTTGAGAGGAGATGGTGCTGGTGAAGATGTTGATGGAGATTGACCCCCTCCTGATGAGAGGATCGTTGATGATGACGATGGCGATGATTTCCCCCTATCGGAGGGAAGTTTCCCCGGCAGAACAGCTCCGCCAGAGCCCTAGATTGGTTCCGCCAAGGTTCCGCCTCATGGCGGCGGAGTCTTGTCCCGAGAGCTTGCTTATGATTTTTTCCTCATCGAAAGACTCCATATAGCAGAAGATGGGCATCGGAGGGCCACCAGGGGGCCCACGAGGCAGGGGGCGCACCCAGGGGGGTAGGGCGCGCCCCCCACCCTCGTGGGCAGGGTGTGGCCCCCCTCCGGAACTTCTTGCGCTTAGTATTTTTTATATATTCTGAAAATGACTTCCATGAAGTTTCAGGACTTTTGGAGCTGTGCAGAATAGGTCTCTAATATTTGCTCCTTTTCCAGCCCAGAATCCCAGCTGCCGACATTCTCCCTCTTTAAGTAAACCTTGTAAAATAAGAGAGAATAGGCATAAGTATTGTGACATAATGTGTAATAACAACCCATAATGCAATAAATATCGATATAAAAGCATGATGCAAAATGGACGTATCAACTCCCCCAAGCTTAGACCTCACTTGTCCTCAAGCGAAAGCCTAAATCGAAAAATATGTCCACATGATTAGAGATAGAGGTGTCTATAAAAATAAAATATTGACATGAGGGCATCATGATCATTCTTAGAATAGCAACTTATATAATTCTTGTCATATGATCTCTTATGCTTAGACTAACAATTCAATCACAATTTCAAGTATGAATCATAAACTTCATTGAAAACTAACAAACTATAATCTCAGTCATTGGAGCAATTGCAATTTATCATAACATAGGAAAGAGTCAATATAAGAGCTTTTCAGCAAGTCCACATACTCAACTATCATATAGCCTTTCACAATTGCTAACACTCACGCAATACTTATGGGTATGGAGTTTTAATCGGACACAGAGAAAGATAGGGGCTTATAGTTTTGCCTCCAAACGTTTTACCTTAAGGGTAATGTCAACAATAATAGTTCATGAAAACTCACATCCAATTAGCCATATATACCAGGATCTTTCCAACATGTTGTGCTTGCCAAAATATAAAATTTAAAAAGGAAGGGTGAAGATCACCATGACTCTTATGCAAGGTAGGAGATAAAAGTAAAAGATAGGCCCTTCGTAGAGGGAAACAAAGGTTGCCATGCGCTTTTATGGGTGGGTGCACAAAATCTTAATGCGAAAGAACATCACTTTATATTGCCACTTGTGATATGGACCTTTATTATGCAGTCCGTCGCTTTTATTTCTTCCATATCAGAAGATCGTATAAAGATTATTTTCTCCCACACTAATAAGTCATACATATTTAGAGAGCAATTTTTATTGCTTGCACTGATGACAACTTACTTGGAGGATCTTACTCAATCCATAGGTAGGTATGGTGGACTCTCATGGCAAAACTGGTTTAAGGGTGTTTGGAAGCACAAGTAGTATCTCTACTTGGTGCAAAGAATTTGGTTAGCATGAGGGGGAAAGGCAAGCTCAATCATGTTGGATGATCCATGACAATATAATTTATCTCAGATGTAAGAAAACATAACCCATTACGTTGTCTTCCTTGTCCAACGTCAACTCTTTAGCATGCCATATTTTAATGAGTGCTCACAATCATAAAAGATGTCCAAGATAGTGTATTTATATGTGAAGACCTCTCTTTCTTTATTACTTCTTATTAATTGCAACGATGACCAAAACTATGTTTGTCAACTCTCAACAACTTTTAATCATCATACTCTTTATATGTGAGCTCATTACTCTCCATAAGATCCATATGATCTCTTTTATTTCTTTTTATTGTTTCTCTTTTATTTTATTCACTCAAGATCATGGCAAAATAATCAAGCCATTGACTCAACACTAATCTTTATTATATATAGCTCACGGACTCAATTACATAGAAGGATCATAAAGCAAAACTCACAACTAGATCATACTAAAACTTTATGCTACTAGATCAAGATATTATCAAAAGGATCAAACTAAGAAAAACGGTAAAGATAGAAGTGATGGTGATACGATACCGGGGCACTCCCCCAAGCTTGGAAGTTGCCAAGGGGAGTGCCCATACCCATGCGATTATGTCTCCTTTGTTGGTGAAGAAGATGGTGGTGATGATGGGTAGTCGCACATCGAGCGTAAGAGGTCTTCCAACTTGCGGATAATGCCCTTGAGTGCGATGATATGCTCCTTCAACAAAATATTTTCACGTGTGAGATACTTGTTTTGTATACGAGCTAGCTCAATCATCTTGAAAGCTTGAATCTCAATTGGGGTAAGAAGATTGTGATCAAGTTGAAGGATGTCTTCTGTTGCCAGAACTTGGTCCTCCGTGGCCTTCTTGATCCCTTCATCCTTGTTGATCTCCATTGGTTCTTCTCTCTTAAGCTCTATCTTCATTAGCCAAGCATCGTTGCCCTCATTGTTGGAGGAGGAGGGAGACGACATGATGCTTGGCTGTGACAACCCTGGCAGAAAACAGCTCGAAACAAGAACAGGAGATTTTTGCGTGATACGGTGGTCAAAACCTTCGGGAGGTTATATAATGAATTTTTACTAACCAAAATACGTGACGTGTAAGAAAACGGAGTCTGGAGAGCACACGAGGTGCCCACGAGGTAGGGGGGCGTGCCCTCCACCCTCGTGGTGCCCTCGTGTCTTTCCCGGACTTCTTCTCATTTTTTCTATTTTCTAAATATTCCAAAACGGAAGAAAATTGCCATTAGAACTGTTTTGGAGTCGGTTTACTTACTGTACCACATACCTATTCCTTTTCGGAGTCTGAAACGTTCCGGAAAGTGTCCCTTATGTATTCCTCCAGGGTTATGGTTTCAATAACATTGGTTTCAATATTTATAGGATTACCTGAGATATAATGTTTAATTCTTTGACCGTTCACCACCTTCGGATTTGTGCCTTCGAAGTTGTTGATTTTTATGGCACCAGAACAATAGACCTCCTCGATAACGTAAGGACCTTCCCATTTAGAGAGAAGTTTCCCTGCAAAAAATCTTAAACGAGAGTTGTATAGCAATACATAATCACCTACATTAAACTCATGCTTTTGTATTCTTTTGTCATGCCATCTTTTAACTTTTTCTTTAAATAATTTGGCATTCTCATAGGCTTGGGTTCTCCATTCATCAAGTGAGCTAATGTCAAATAACCACTTCTCACCGGCAAGTTTGAAATCATAATTGAGCTCTTTGATGGCCCAATATGCCTTATGTTCTAGCTCAAGAGGTAAATGACATGCTTTACCATAAACCATTTTATACGGAGACATACCCATAGGATTTTTATATGCAGTTCTATAGGCCCATAATGCATCATCAAGTTTCTTGGACCAATTCTTTCTAGATCTATTAACGGTCTTTTGCAAAATTAATTTGAGTTCTCTATTACTCAATTCTACTTGACCACTAGACTGTGGGTGATAAGGAGATGCAATTCTATGATTAACATCATATTTAGCAAGCATTTTACGGAAAGCACCATGAATAAAATGTGAACCACCATTAGTCATTAAATATCTAGGGACTCCAAACCTTGGAAAAATAACTTCTTTAAGCATCTTAATAGAGGTGTTATGATCAGCACTACTAGTTGGAATAGCTTCTACCCACTTAGCAACATAATCAACAGCAACTAAAATATGTGTATGTCCATTAGAGGCAGGAAAAGGTCCCATATAATCAAAGCCCCATACATCAAATGGTTCAATAACAAGTGAATATATCATAGGCATTTCTTGACGTCTACTAATATTACCAATTCTTTGAAATTCATCACAATATAAGACAAACTTACGGGCATCCTTGAAGAGAGTAGGCCAATAAAAACCGGATTGCAATACCTTATGTGCAGTTCTATCTCCAGCATGGTGTCCTCCATAAGCCTCGGAGTGACATTTGTGTAGGATCTGTTCCTGTTCATGCTCAGGTACACAACATCTAATAACACCATCTACTCCTTCTTTATAGAGATGTGGGTCATCCCAGAAGTAATGTCTTAAATCATAGAATTTTTTTCTTCTGCTGGTATGTGAAACTAGGTGGTTGATACGTCTCCAACGTATCTATAATTTTTGATTGTTCGATGCTATTATATTATCAACCTTGGATGTTTTATATGCTATTTTATATGAATTTTGGGACTAACCTATTAACCTAGAGCCCAGTGCCAGTTTTTGTTTTTTCCTTGTTTTAGGGTTTTGAAGAAAAGGAATATCAGACGGAGTCCAAACGGAATGAAACCTTCAGAAAAGTTATTTTTGGAAAGGAAGCAATACAGGAGACTTGGGGTGCACGTCAGGGGATCAACAAGGAAGCCACGAGGCAGGGGGGCGCGCCCACCCCCCTGGGCGCGCCCTCCACCCTCGTGGGCCCCTCGTGGCTCCCCTGATGTATTTCTTCCGCCTATATATATATCCATATACCCTAAAACCATCGGGGAACATAATAGATCGGGAGTTCCGCCGCCAGAAGCCTCCGTAGCCACCGAAAACCAATCTAGATCCATTCTGGCACCCTGCCGGAGGGGGCAATCCTTCTCCGGTGGCCATCTTCATCATCCCGGTGCTCTCCATGACGAGGAGGGAGTAGTTCTCCCTCGGGGCTGAGGGTATGTACCAGTAGCTATGTGTTTGATCTCTCTCTCTCGTGTTCTTGATTTGGCACAATCTTGATGTATCGCGAGCTTTGCTATTATAGTTGGATCTTATGTTTCTTCTCCCACACTACTATCTTGTAATGGATTGAGTTTCCCCTTCGAAGTTATCTTACCGGATTGAGTCTTTAATGATTTGAGAACACTTGATGTATGTGTTGCCGTGCGTATCTGTGGTGACAATGGGATATCACGTGATTCACTTGATGTATGTTTTGGTGATCAACTTGCGAGTTCCGCCCATGAACCTATGCATACGGGTTGGCACACGTTTTCGTCATGATTCTCCGGTAGAAACTTTGGGGCACTCTTTGAGGTCCTATGTGTTGGTTGAATAGATGAATCTGAGATTGTGTGATGCATATCATATAATCATACCCACGGATACTTGAGGTGACATTGGAGTATCTAGGTGAAATTAGGGTTTTGGTTGATTTGTGTCTTAAGGTGTTATTCTAGTACGAACTCTAGGGCTGTTTGTGACACTTATAGGAATAGCCCAACGGATTGATTGGAAAGAATAACTTTGAGGTGGTTTCGTACCCTACCATAATCTCTTTGTTTGTTCTCCGCTATTAGTGACTTTGGAGTGACTCTTTGTTGCATGTTGAGGGATAGTTATATGATCCAATTATGTTATTATTGTTGAGAGGACTTGCACTAGTGAAAGTATGAACCCTAGGCCTTGTTTCAACACATTGCAATACCGTTTACGCTCACTTTTATCATTCGTTACCTTGCTGTTTTTATATTTTCATATTACAAAAACTATTATCTACTATCCATATACCACTTTTATCACCATCTCTTCGCCGAACTAGTGCACCTATACAATTTACCATTGTATTGGGTGTGTTGGGGACACAAGAGACTCTTTGTTATTTGGTTGCAGGGTTGCTTGAGAGAGACCACCTTCATCCTAAGCCTCCTACGGATTGATAAACCTTAGGTCATCCACTTGAGGGAAATTTGCTACTGTCCTACAAACCTCTGCACTTGGAGGCCCAACAACGTCTAAAAGAAGAAGGTTGTGTAGTAGACATCAAGCTCTTTTTTTGCGTTGTTGCCGGGGAGGTTAGTGCTTGAAGGTATATCTTTAGATCTTGCAATCGAACCTTTTTGTTTCTTGTTTCAGCACTAGTTTAGTTTAAAAAAGAAAACTACAAAAAATATGGAATTGAGTCTACCTCATACGCTTCATCTTTTTAATATCTTTTGTGAGTATGATGGAAAGGAAAATTGTGCTAAAGTGTTAGAAGAATAATGCATTAAAATGTTTGGCACTAAATCTTTGAATGATGATCATGATTGCAATGTTGTTAGTATGAACTCCTTGAATATCCATGGTACTAATGATGATTGCACTAGTTATGATTAAAATGTCTCCTATAAACATGTCAATTTTTGTGGAGTGCATTGGGTTTGTAAGTACACACCAAATAGGGAAGATAGATATTGCAAGAGGCATAAGTACTTAGAAACTAAATTGTTGCAAGAAATGCTAGATGATTGTGCTGAAAATTTGAATTTTCTTGGCCGTACTTGTGGACTTTGCAATGAACAGGGTCATTTAGCTATTCGATGAAATTTTTTTCATGATCTAATCGTGTCCAAAAATTGTGATGACTTGATTTCCCTTGCACATTATAATGAACTCAGTTTGCTTATGGGTTACGAAGAAATGAAACGTATAACTAAGCATCTTCCAGAATTTGCCCGTTATAAACTTCTTGGTTTTGATCTAGAGGAAATTTATATTAATTGTGCGGTGAATTGCATTGAAAATCCTTATATTGCCAATTACATAGAGAAAACAAAACAAATAGAGGATGAAGAGAATACTAACGAAAGGGAAGAGACTTCCCAATACCCTTCTATTATTTCTTATGATGAATCAGGTAACGAGGAGGAGCCTCCTATTCAACCAATCTCATTAATAAGGAGCTCCAAAAAGAGGATTGAACCCACACATGATGTGGTGAAGAAGAAGAAAAGAAAAAGGAAGAGAGGTAAAAAGATATCTCTCCCAAATAATGCTGCTCATATTACTATTGTGCCTCATGAAAATATAATTGTGGAAGATAATGATACTTCTTATGATCTTGAAAATATTTTTGGCACTTGCTTGGAAGAATATGATAATTGCTATACTATTGGTGCTATCCATACTATTAATGATGAGAGTGATTATGCTTATGATATGAAAAGGCCCAAGCTTGGGGATGCTATGTTTGATGAAGATGATGTTTTCGAGAATATATTTGCTGCAATTAATGTTTGTCCCAAGCTTGGGGATGCTATGTTTAATGAAGATGATATTTTTAGTCTCCCAAGTTTTGATATGCAAATTTATAATGATGATAGCATGCCTCCTACTTATGATGATTATTGTGATGATACTTATGCTATAAAAAGTAGTGATTATATTTATAAAACTTGTCATGATTATGGTTACCCCCTTTCTGAACATTACTCTTTTAATGTGGAAACAATTTATAGTATTCGAGTTTCTTATGATACTCCCACTATTCCGAATGAGAAGAATTTTTCTTATGTGGAGAGTAATAAAAATTCTATGCTTGTAGATCATGAAAAGAATGCTTTATGTGATGGTTATATTGTTGAATTAATTCATGATTCTACTGAAAATTATTATGAGGGAGGAATATATGCTTGTAGGAATTGCAATAATATCAAGTTTCCTTTCTATGTGCTTAAAGTTTTGAAGTTATGCTTGTTTTGCCTTCCTATGCTAGTTGATTATTATTCCCATAAGTTGTCTCATCACAAAATCCCTATGCATAGGAAGAGGGTTAGACTTAAATGTGCTAGTCATATTCTTCATGATGCTCTCTTTTTGTTTCAATTCTAATCTTTTATGTGAGCATCATTGAAATCATCATGCCTAGCTAGGGGCGTTAAATGATAGCGCTTGTTGGGAGGCAACCCAGCTTTATTTTTGTTCCTGTTTAGTAATAAATAATTCATCTAGCCTCTGTTTAGATGTGGTTTTATGTTTTAATTAGTGTTTGTGCCAAGTAGAACCTTTGGGAAGACTTGGGTGAAGTCTTTATGTTCATGCTGTAAAAAACAAAAACTTTAGCGCTCACGAGACTTGCTACCATTTTTTATTGGAGAGTGCTATTGTAGCGACCCGACCTCAGACGGTCAAGTCTCTATGCTTAAGTGTCATCCCTGGATCGGTATGCTGACACACACAGTACTCGAGGATTTATAACAGAGGTAAATCACATGTATAAAATAACGTAAATACTATTACCTCAATCCAAATAGCAGAAGTAACAACAAGGTTGTGGATTCCCATCAACACCAACGACAAAGTTGAGCGTAGAAATCGTAACCCTAACGTATCACTTACCCGTCGTAAGATTCCTGCAACATGAGACGTTGCAGCCACAAAAGGTCATTACATTGAATGTACTGGCAAATTCACACCACAGGATAATGATGAATAATAGCTATCACTACATGCATATTTGGCTGGTGGAAAGGCTTTATGGTTATAATGTTTTTGCGAAAAGCCATTTTTCCCCTACAACAAAGGAATATATTTTTATTTAACTACAAAGTTGGTTGAAATTACTGAGAAGGTTCCTCCAACTCAATCCCAAATTAAAATCAATAACCCAACAAATTATTTAAGTAATGTGATGAGATCAATATGATAATCCAAGAACCAGATACTCAAGATGTCCATAACCGGGGACACGGCTAACCATGATTAGTTTATACACTCTGCAGAGGTTTGTGCACTTTTCCTCACAAGACTCGATCGCCTCCGTTGGATTTCTCGCACCACATGGTGTTTGAGAAATGGATGACCGAGACACAGTCTTTCAGAAACATTAACTCTCTACTCTGGGCAGACCATACCAAACCTACAATCCACTACCTGCTGATCCACCTCTTCAAGAGCTTCATGTAATTTACTCAACTATGCTAGAGCCCATAATAGCTTGTGGCTGCACACGGAAGTTTCTAGCATGAATAATCTTATGATCCCTTTGAGCCTGGGTGGCGGTCCATAGGAAATCACATGGAACCCCGGGATTTCCAAAAAATACAGGCAAACACTGGGTACTCCAGGTGCCTCAATCCACCCAGATGTGTATTCAAGTTGCCACCTTAAGTTAAACCATTATTTAACAATCTCACATCTGTCATGGATTTCACTCACCCAAACCACGTCTACGAGCGTAGCATAGCAGTATAAGCAATTCGTATAAGTAACTCCCAAGGTTTGAATATAACAGGGCAATAGGTTCTACCTCATCAACTACTTCCCAACCGACAAGTTATCAATCCTACTCATGCAATGTTTGAGGGTGAAACTAATGCATAAAAAATGGGTATGAAAGGGATATGATCAAAGTGTGAACTTGCGTGCAATGTTGATGAAGATGATTCGCACTCATAACTCTTGATAGTTCTACTCGTCACACTCCATTCAATCTATCGTAGGCAAGCAACAATAACCACACATAAGCAATCACCCAAAAGGTCAGAAAGAACGAAGAACAATTCGGAAAGCATCACCAAGCAAATAACTCTTGTAATATAAAACAATTTCTAACAGTACCAAAATTATTTGTACTTGGCCTTATCAGAAAGTTTAGGTTAAGAGCTTCGATTAGCAAAAAGAATCAACTAAAATGGAGTTATAAAACTCAAGTTATGATTAAACGAAGTTTGAATTCAAATATGGTCTAATTCAAATTTTAAACTTTCAAAACATGTTTGAGTTGGATTACTGGATAGAGGGGATCATAACGAAGAAGTGAGCGTTGGTTTCGTTGGATTTGGACTAACGAGTAAAAAGTAGTGATCGATTGAAGAACTGGGACTAATCTATAAAGAAATCATCACAGATATGTCCCTGGCCAAAATAAAAATAAAACAAAAAGGCTATTTAATGAATGTTTGCCACCAAGGGCTTATTGAACGAACAGTGCGCCAGATAGGAAAGAAAACGAATGGAGTCGGATCCGTTGGATCGAGATCCGACGGTCGAGATTAGGGCGGGGTGGTTACCACGGCGGCGGCGAGATCCGGATATGTCGGCGGCGGTTCCGGCGACGGGGTGATACGCGGGCGGCGACGCAGGCGAGCGACGAGGGAGGCGGCGAGCGGCGGCTGCGGCAGAGGGCGGCGCGGGCAGCGGCAAGGCGAGGCGCGGGGCAGCGTCGACGGCAGCAAAGTCGGCGGCGGCGACGAGATGTGCGGCGGCGTGACGTGAAAAGGAGAGGAACGAGGCCGGGCGGCGTCCTTTATAGGAGGGGAGGGGAGGCGAGGCATGGGCGAGGGGGCAGGCAGAGGCGGCGGCGGCGGGAGTCCGTGCGGAGCACGGCGGCACTGGCGTGTGGCAGCCGGTCTCCGACCGGAGGTCGGGGACGGCGCGATTGGGCTAGGCCGTGGCCTGGCCCGGTTGGCTGGGCCGACCCAGTCGGGGAAGAAGCTCTTTTTTTTAAACATGATGAAAAAATAAAATAAAGGAAAAATAAAATAAAATATAACCTAGGCATATAATATATCAAAATTTTCAGAAAAACATTTTCTACAACATGGACATTTTAGTAGAGTCAAATAAAAGCCACACAAAATCAAATAATTCAAACAGTGCTCCTGCTCTAATAAAATCCACCAAAAATCATTTTAAAAATACCAAAATGATTTAAAATTTATTTCTCTCCAAATTTTTATTGCAGGGAATCATGTTACCCTATTTTCCATATATTTTATTTTTGGAGAAAAATAATTTGAATAAAACCCAAATAACTCCGAATTGAAAATAATTTCCAAAAGGACTTTAAATTTGATCCTTTTAAACTTCCAGCTCGTATTTCATATATTTTGAAGAAGTCATTTTATCTTCTGTCGTGAAAATCATTGAGTTGCTTAAAGTTCTGAATTGGAAATATTTTCAAATGAAATTCAAATCTTTTCAAAACCCTTTTCATTTAAATAAATGGAAGAAGTCTGCTGGGGAACGTTGCAGAAAACAAAAATTTTCTTACGGTTTCACCAAGATCCATCTAGGAGTTCATCTAGCAACGAGTGATCAGATTGCATCTACATACCTTTGTAGATCACGCGCGGAAGCGTTCAAAGAACGGGGATGAGGAAGTCGTACTCGACGTGATCCAAATCACCGGAGATCCTAGCGCCGAACGGACGGCACCTCCGCATTCAACACACATACGGTCAGCGTGACGTCTCCTCCTTCTTGATCCAGCAAGGGGAAAGGAGAGGTTGAGGAAGATGGCTCTAGCAGCAGCACGACGGCGTGGTGGTGATGGAGCTGCAGTACTCCGGCAGGGCTTCGCCAAGCACTATGGAGGAGGAGGATGTGTTGGAGAGGGAGAGGGAGGCACCAAAGGCGTGGGGTGAGAGGCCCTCCTTCCCCCCCACTATATATAGGGAGCCTAGGGGGGGGGGGCGCCGGCCCTAGGAGATCCAATCTCCTAGGGGGGCGGCGGCCAAGGGAGGAATCCCTCCTCCCCAAGGCACCTAGGAAGTGCCTTCCCCTTTCGGGACTCTTCCCTTCCTTATCTCTTGGCGCATGGGCCTTTTGGGGCTGGTGCCCTTGGCCCATACAGGCCAAGGCGCACCCCCTACAGCCCATGTGGCCCCCCGGGGCAGGTGGCCCACCCGGTGGACCCCCGGGACCCTTCCGGTGGTCCCGGTACAATACCGGTGACCCCGAAACTTGTCCCGATAGCCGAAATAGCACTTCCTATATATAATTCTTTACCTCCGGACCATTCCGGAACTCCTCGTGACGTCCGGGATCTCATCTGGGACTCCGAACAACATTCGGGTTACTGCATATACATATCCCTACAACCCTAGTGTCACCGAACCTTAAGTGTGTAGACCCTACGGGTTCGGGAGACATGTAGACATGACCGAGATTGCTCTCCGGTCAATAACCAACAGCGGGATCTGGATACCCATGTTGGCTCCCACATGCTCCTCGATGATCTCATCGGATGAACCACGATGTCGAGGATTCAAGTAACCCCGTATACAATTCCCTTCGTCAATCGGTATGTTACTTGCCCGAGATTCGATCGTCGGTATTCCAATACCTCGTTCAATCTTGTTACCGGCAAGTCACTTTACTCGTACCGTAATGCATGATCCCGTGACCAGACACTTGGTCACTTTGAGCTCATTATGATGATGCATTACCGAGTGGGCCCAGTGATACCTCTCCGTCATACGGAGTGACAAATCCCAGTCTTGATCCATGTCAACCCAACAGACACTTTCGGAGATACCCGTAGTATACCTTTATAGTCACCCAGTTACGTTGTGACGTTTGGTACACCCAAAGCACTCCTACGGTATCCGGGAGTTACACGATCTCATGGTCTAAGGAAAGGATACTTGACATTGGAAAAACTCTAGCGAACGAACTATACGTTCTTATGCTATGTTCAGGATTGGGTCTTGTCCATCACATCATTCTCCTAATGATGTGATCTCATTATCAATGACATCCAATGTCCATAGTCAGGAAACCATGACTATCTGTTGATCAACGAGCTAGTCAACTAGAGGCTTACTAGGGACATGTTGGTGTCTATTATTCACACATGTATTACGATTTCCGGATAACACAATTATAGCATGAATAAAGACAATTATCATGAACAAGGAAATATAATAATAATGCTTTTATTATTGCCTCTAGGGCATATTTCCAACAGTCTCCCACTTGCACTAGAGTCAATAATCTAGTTACATTGTGATGAATCGAACACCCATGGAATTCTGGTGTTGATCATGTTTTTCTCTAGGGAGATGTTTAGTCAACGGATCTGCTATATTCAGGTCCGTATGTACTTTACAAATATCTATGTCTCCATCTTGAACATTTTCACGAGTGGAGTTGAAGCGACGCTTGATGTGCCTTGTCTTCTTGTGAAACCTGGGCTCCTTGGCAAGTGCAATAGCTCAAGTGTTGTCACAGAAGAGTTTGATTGGCCCCGACGCATTGGGTATGACACTCATCTCTTCTACATCAGGTCTGGTACACAACATGGCATACATAATAGAACCTATGGCTGAGGCATAGGGGATGACACTCATCTCTTCTATATCTTCTGCCGTGGTCGGACATTGAGCTGAGCTCAATTTCACACCTTGTAACACAGGCAAGAACCCCTTCTTAGACTGATCCATATTGAATTTCTTCAATATCTTATCAAGGTATGTGCTTTGTGAAATACCTATGAGGCGTCTTGATCTATCTCTATAGATCTTGATGCCTAATATATATGCAGCTTCTCCAAGGTCCTTCATTGAAAAACTCTTATTCAAGTAGGCCTTAATGCTGTCCAAGAGTTCTATATCATTTCCCATCAAAAGTATGTCATCTACATATAATATGAGAAATGCTACAGAGCTCCCACTCACTTTCTTGTAAACACAGGCTTCTCCATAAGTCTACGTAAACCCAAACGCTTTGATCATCTCATCAAAGCGAATGTTCCAACTCCGAGATGCTTGCACCAGCCCATAAATCGAGCGTTGGAGCTTGCACACCTTGTCAGCATTCTTAGGATCGACAAAACCTTCCGACTGCATCATATACAATTCTTCCTTAAGGAAACCATTAAGGAATGCTGTTTTGACGTCCATTTGCCATATCTCATAATCATAGAATGCGGCAATTGCTAACATGATTCGGACGGACTTTAGCTTCGCTACCGGTGAGAAAGTCTCATCGTAGTCAACCCCTTAAACTTGTCGATAACCCTTAGCGACAAGCCGAGCTTTATAGATGGTCACATTACCCTCCGCGTCTGTCTTCTTCTTAAAGATCCATTTATTTTCTATGGCTCGCCGCTCAACGGGCAAGTCAGTCAAAGTCCATACTTCGTTTTCATACATGGATCCTATCTCGGATTTCATGGCTTCTAGCCATTTGTCGGAATCCGGGCCCGCCATTGCTTCTTCATAGTTTGAAGGTTCACTGTTGTCTAACAACATGATTTCCAAGACAGGGTTGCCGTACCACTCTGGTGCGGAACGTGTCCTTGTGGACCTACATATTTCAGTAGGAGCTTGATCAGAAGTATCTTGATCATCATCATTAACTTCCTCTCTAGTCGGTGCAGGCACCTCAGGAACATTTTCTTGAGTTGCGCCCTTTTCCGGATCAAGAGGTAATACTTCATCAAGTTCTACTTTCCTCCCACTTACTTCTTTCGAGAGAAACTCTTTCTCTAGAAAGGATCCATTCTTGGCAACAAAGATCTTGCCTTCGGATCTGAGGTAGAAGGTATACCCAATAGTTTCTTTAGGGTATCCTATGAAGACGCATTTTTCTGACTTGGGTTCGAGCTTTTCAGGTTGAAGTTTCTTGACATAAGCATCGCATCCCCAAACTTTTAGAAACGACAGCTTAGGTTTCTTCCCAAACCATAATTCATACGGTGTCGTCTCAACGGATTTCGACGGAGCCCTATTTAAAGTGAATGCGGCAGTCTCTAAAGTATAGCCCCAAAAAGATAGCGGTAAATCGGTAAGAGACATCATAGATCGCACCATATCTAATAGAGTGCGATTACGATGTTCGGACACACCATTACGCTGAGGTGTTCCAGGCGGCGTGAGTTGTGAAACTATTCCACATTTTCTTAAGTGTGTGCCAAATTCGTGACTCAAGTATTCTCCTCCACGATCTGATCGCAGGAACTTGATTTTCCTGTCACGTTGATTCTCAACCTCACTCTGAAATTCCTTGAACTTTTCAAAGGTCTCAGACTTGTGTTTCATTAAGTAGACATACCCATATCTACTCAAGTCATCAGTGAGGGTGAGAACATAACGATAGCCACCGCGAGCCTCAACACTCATTGGACCGCACACATCAGTATGTATGATTTCCAATAAGTTGGTTGCTCGCTCCATTGTTCCTGAGAACGGAGTCTTGGTCATTTTACCCATGAGGCATTGTTCGCACGTGTCAAATGATTCGTAATCAAGAGACTCTAAAAGTCCATCTGCATGGAGCTTCTTCATGCGTTTGACACCTATGTGACCAAGGCAGCAGTGCCACAAGTATGTGGGACTATTATTATCAATCTTACATCTTTTGGTACTCACACTATGAACATGTGTAGCATTACGCTCGAGATTCATTAAGAATAAACCATTCACCATCGGAGCATGACCATAAAACATATCTCTCATATAAATAGAACAACCATTATTCTCGGATTTAAATGAGTAGCCATCTCGTATTAAACGAGATCTTGATACAATGTTCATGCTCAAACTTGGCACTAAATAACAATTATTAAGGTTCAAAACTAATCCCGTAGGTAAATGTAGAGGTAGCGTGCCGACGGCGATCACATCGACCTTGGAACCATTCCCGACGCGCATCGTCACCTCGTCCTTCGCCAGTCTCCGCTTATTCCGCAGCTCCTGCTTTGAGTTACAAATGTGAGCAACTGCACCGGTATCAAATACCCAGGAGCTACTACGAGTACTGGTAAGGTACACATCAATTACATGTATATCACATATACCTTTCGTTTTGCCGGCCTTCTTGTCCGCTAAGTACTTGGGGCAGTTCCGCTTCTAGTGACCACTTTCCTTGCAATAAAAGCACTCAGTCTCGGGCTTGGGTCCATTCTTTGGCTTCTTCCCGGCAGCTTGCTTGCCAGGCGCGGCAACTCCCTTGCCGTCCTTCTTGAAGGTTTTCTTGCCCTTGCCTTTCTTGAACTTAGTGGTTTTATTCACCATCAACACTTGATGTTCCTTTTTGACTTCTACCTCTGCTGATTTTAGCATTGCAAATACTTCAGGAATGGTCTTTTCCATCCCCTGCATATTGAAGTTCATCACAAAGCTCTTGTAGCTCGGTGGAAGCGACTGAAGGATTCTGTCAATGACTGCGTCATCCGGGAGATTAACTCCCAGCTGAGTCAAGCGGTTATGCAACCCAGACATAGTGAGTATGTGCTCACTGACAGAACTGTTTTCCTCCATCTTACAGCTGAAGAACTTGTCGGAGACTTGATATCTCTCGACCCGGGCATGAGCTTGGAAAACCATTTTCAGCTCTTCGAACATCTCATATGCTCCGTGTCTCTCAAAACGCTTTTGGAGCCCCGGCTCTAAGCTATAAAGCATGCCGCACTGAACGAGGGAGTAGTCATCGGTACGTGCCTACCAAGCGTTCATAACGTCTTGTTCTGGAGGGAGAACAGATGTGTCACCCAGCGGTGCTTGTAGGACATAATCTTTCTTGGCAGCTATGAGGATGATCCTCAGGTTCCGGACCCAGTCCGTGTAGTTGCTGCCATCGTCTTTCAGCTTGGTTTTCTCTAGGAACGCATTGAAGTTGAGGACTACGTTAGCCATTTGATCTACAAGACATATTGTAAAAATTTTCAGACTAAGTTCATGATAATTAAGTTCATCTAATCAAATTATTCAATGAACTCCCACTTAGATAGACATCCCTCCTGTAATCTAAGTATAACATGATCCGAGTTAACTAGGTCGTGTCCGATCATCACGTGAGACGGACTAGTCAACATCGGTGAACATCTTCATGTTGATCGTATCTTCTATACGACTCAGGCTCGACCTTTTGGTCTTCTGTGTTCCAAGGCCATGTCTGTACATGCTAGGCTCGTCAAGTCAAACTAAGTGTTTGCATGTGTAAATCTGTCTTACACCCATTGTATGTGAACGTTGGAATCTATCACACCCGATCATCACGTGGTGCTTTGAAACAACGAACTGTCGCAACGGTGCACAGTTAGGGGGGACACTTTCTTGAAATTATTATGAGGGATCATATTATTTACTACCGTCGTTCTAAGCAAACAAGATGTAAAAACATGATAAACATCACATGCAATCAAATAATAATAGTGACATGATATGGCCAATATCACATAGCTCCTTTGATCTCCATCTTGGGGCTCCATGATCATCTTGTCACCGGCATGACACCATGATCTCCATCATCATGATCTCCATCATCGTGTCTCCATGAAGTTGCTCGCCAACTATTACTTCTACTACTATGGCTAACGCGTTTAGCAATAAAGTAAAGTAATTTACATGGCGTTTCTCAATGACACGCAGGTCATACAAAAATAAAGACAACCCCTATGGCTCCTGCCGGTTGTCATACTCATCGACATGCAAGTCGTGATTCCTATTACAATAGCATGAACATCTCATACATCACATATATATCATTCATCATTCATCACAACTTTGGCCATATCATATCACAAAGCACTTGCTGCAAAAACAAGTTAGACGTCCTCTAATTGTTGTTGCATGTTTTACGTGGCTGAAGTAGGGTTCTAGCAAGAATGTTTTCTTACCTACGTGAAAGCCACAACGTGATTTGTCAACTTCTATTTACCCTTCATAAGGACCCTTTTCATCGAATCCGCTCCAAGTAAAGTGGGAGAGACAGACACCCGCCAGCCACCTTATGCAACTTGTGCATGTTAGTCGGTGGAACCGGTCTCACGTAAGCGTACGTGTAAGGTTGGTCCGGGCCGCTTCATCCCACAATACCGTTGAAGAAAGATAAGACTAGTAGCGGCAAGAAAGTTGACAACATCAACGCCCACAACAAATTGTGTTCTACTCGTGCAAGAGAACTACGCATAGACCTAGCTCATGATGCCACTGTTGGGGAACGTTGCAGAAAACAACAATTTTCTTACGGTTTCACCAAGATCCATCTAGGAGTTCATCTAGCAACGAGTGATCGGATTGCATCTACATACCTTTGTAGATCACGCGCGAAAGCGTTCAAAGAACGGGGATGAGGAAGTCATACTCGACGTGATCCAAATCACCGGAGATCCTAGCGCCGAACGGACGGCACCTCCGCGTTCAACACACGTACGGTCAGCGTGACGTCTCCTCCTTCTTGATCCAGCAAGGGGAAAGGAGAGGTTGAGGAAGATGGCTCCAGCAGCAGCACGACGGCATGGTGGTGATGGAGCTGCAGTACTCCGGCAGGGCTTCGCCAAGCACTATGGAGGAGGAGGATGTGTTGGGGAGGGAGAGGGAGGCACAAAAGGCGTGGGGTGAGAGGCCCTCCTTCCCCCCCACTATATATAGGGAGCCTAGGGGGGGCGCCGGCCCTAGGAGATCCAATCTCCTAGGGGGGGCGGCGGCCAAGGGAGGAATCCCTCCTTCCCAAGGCACCTAGGAGGTGCCTTCCCCTTTCGGGACTCTTCCCTTCCTTATCTCTTGGCGCATGGGCCTTTTGGGGCTGGTGCCCTTGGCCCATACAGGCCAAGGCGCACCCCCTACAGCCCATGTGGCCCCCTGGGGCAGGTGGCCCCACCCGGTGGACCCCCGGGACCCTTCCGGTGGTCCCGGTACAATACCGGTGACCCCGAAACTTGTCCCGATAGCCGAAATAGCACTTCCTATATATAATTCTTTACCTCCGGACCATTCCGGAACTACTCGTGATGTCCGGGATCTTATCCGGGACTCCGAACAACATTCGGGTTACTGCATATACATATCCCTACAACCCTAGCGTCACCGAACCTTAAGTGTGTAGACCCAACGGGTTCAGGAGACATGTAGACATGACCGAGATTGCTCTCCGGTCAATAACCAACAGCGGGATCTGGATACCCATGTTGGCTCCCACATGCTCCTCGATGATCTCATCGGATGAACCACGATGTCGAGGATTCAAGTAACCCCGTATACAATTCCCTTCGTCAATCGGTATGTTACTTGCCCGAGATTCGATCGTTGGTATCCCAATACCTCGTTGAATCTCGTTACCGGCAAGTCACTTTACTCGTACCGTAATGCATGATCCCGTGACTAGACACTTGGTCACTTTGAGCTCATTATGATGATGCATTACCGAGTGGGCCCAGTGATACCTCTCCGTCATACGGAGTGACAAATCCCAGTCTTGATCCATGTCAACCCAACAGACACTTTCGGAGATACCCGTAGTATACCTTTATAGTCACCCAGTTACGTTGTGACGTTTGGTACACCCAAAGCACTCCTACGGTATCCGGTAGTTACACGATCTCATGGTCTAAGGAAAGGATACTTGACATTGGAAAAACTCTAGCAAACGAACTATACGATCTTATGCTATGTTCAGGATTGGGTCTTGTCCATCACATCATTCTCCTAATGATGTGATCTCGTTATCAATGACATCCAATGTCCATAGTCAGGAAACCATGACTATCTGTTGATCAACGAGCTAGTCAACTAGAGGCTTACTAGGGACATGTTGGTGTCTATTATTCACACATGTATTACGATTTCCGGATAACACAATTATAGCATGAATAAAGACAATTATCATGAACAAGGAAATATAATAATAATGCTTTTATTATTGCCTCTAGGGCATATTTCCAACAAAGTCATGTCATCTTCTCTCTAGGGTTTTGTATTTGAAAAGTATTTGAATTAACGGAGATCATAAAATCAAAATGAAAGTTTGGGAAAGTCCTTTTATTCCCTCTCATTTAACTTTCAAAAGTTTCAAAATTCACTCAATCAATCACACAACAATCAAACAAACAATCAATCTATCTATTTATTATAACATTGCAAAATTTAGAATTTTGGGATGTTACAAACCTACCACTCTTAAAATGAATCTCGTCCTCGAGATTCGGAGAGGCTAGCAAGAAAAAGGTTAGGGTTTGGGGGTCTCCTCAAAATCCATCAATTGTCGCAGGAGGGGGTCTGGGGTGCTACCACCCTTAGAAGCATGGTAACGGTTCCATGTAAACTCATATACTCCATCCTTGTTCTTGACAATGTCGGTCTTCTCAGATCGTAAGGATAATTCCTTCTCTGGCTCTTCCGGCAGCGGCATAACCTTTTCCTCAACTCTTCTGTACTTTCATCCTGATAAGGTTATTCCGAGACTGGGTCTTCTTAGCTGACGGGTCTGGCGCCAATACTAAACAACTATCAATATCTCATGGTGGTCAACAATTTATGGTTTCTCTTGGAGGAAATGGGTCTGGGTTGATCCTCACCGTATAACCTACGATTGGCAGCAGCTGCCTTGTACAAGGGGAAAATACTTATACCATTCTAAGGTTTAAACAAGGCTTAATATCGTCGTCTCTCTACTATAGGTAAGTCACTCAGATTTACCATCCCATATAGCAAGGCGAATAATAAGAGTAAGTCGGTATGGTGATCGATCCATCCCGCACCCAAATCATTACCCTGTATACGGTTTAGTGAATCTCGCATTCTAACACTCGGTCATCCTCACAAGCATTGCAGAATTTCTCTTGTCGATGAACCAAGTTTGGTTAAATCCATTAATTCTGCAAGCCAAACAAACATCTATCGTTGCTTCACAACCCTCAGGTTTTGCGTAACTCCTATAAGATCGTCTGTCGATAAAATCATAACTTCTTCCAGGTTTTTTTCCTTCAGCAAGAGTGTGCTTGCTCCTTGGCAGGTCCTGGGGCCTGTGGATTATGGCCCATCTCATTACTTGTAATCCTTGAGCTCATCCTAGGGGCAACTGATTATTTTCCAAACATCTAGCTTCCTGGCATTCTTAAATCCTTCCAATTGTACTGTCTCTCTTCCTTCTATTGGCACCAAACCAAGACATGATTACTAAGACTCATCATGGAGTTACAATTGCTCTATATTTCCAACATCGTACCTCCTTTATAGCCAATAATACTTCATCTCTTCATATTCTTGGGGTATCCCACATATCGAGATAAAAACTTATACTTATGAAGTCCATATTCCACTTCGTGGAACATCATTATCCTTTCAAGGGTCAAGCATCCTTACAGGGGAATATTGGCCATCTCTGCATGTCACTTTTTCAACTGGGAAACGTGAAACACATCATGAACTCCTGACAGTCCTTCGGGTGACTCCAACTTGTTGGCCACTTCTCCCATACGCTCCAAAACTCGGTATGGTCCTACAAATCTCTGGGCTAACTTTCCCTTAACTCCAAATCGTTTAACTCCTCGCAGAGGGGGCACGCGAAGACATGCTCTGTCTCCAATTTCATAGACTACCTCCTTGTGTTTTTGAGTCTGCATAACTCTTCTGCCCAGACTGAGCTACCTTCAGTCTTTCTTGAATCAACTTAACATTCTCTTCCGACTCCTTGATCACATTTGATCCAAACAACTGACGGTCTCCAACTTCATCCCACATCAACGGTGTTTGGCTCCTTCTCCCATAAAAAAACTTCAAAAGGGCCATCTTCAAACTGACTTGATAACTGTTGTTTGTATGAGAACTCCGCGTAAGGTAGATTATCATCCCTACTAGATCCATAATCTAGCGCACACACTCTCAACATGTCCTTCAGAATCTGGTTGACTCTCTCGGTCTATCCATCTGTCTGTGGATGAAAGGCTGTACTGAACTCTAGCCTAGTACCCAAAGTCTGGTGCAGCTGATTCCAAAACTTTGAGGTAAACTGTGTTCCTCTATCTGATAAGATGGTCCTCGGAACTCCATGCAGACATACGATCCTGGTCATATAAATCTTGGCCAACTTCGCACTTGTATAGGTGGTTTTCACTAGGATAAAGTGAGCCACTTTGGTAAGCGAATCAGCTACTACCCAGATAGAATCATATCCCGATCGGGTTCTGGGAAATCCGGTAATGAAATCCATGCCAAGCTTATCCCACTTCCATTTGGGTATCGGCATAGGTTGTAGTAATCCTGCTGGCTTCTGATGCTCTGCCTTTACTCCCTGGCTTACATCACCTACGACTACATACTCCGCAATATCCTTCTTCATACCAGTCCACCAGAAACGCTCCTTCAAATCCAAATACATCTTGGTGTTTCCAGGGCGAATCGGGTATGGTGAGTCATGAGCCTCCTGAAGTATTAACTTCCTGATCTATGCATTATTGGGCACATATACACAGTCCTCGAACCATAAGGTGTCGTGCTCATCCTTACGAAAACCTTTGGCCTTTACTTTACTCATCCTATCTTTTACCCCAGCAATCTCTTTGTCATCCTTCTGAGCTTCACGGATCTTTCCCAACAATGTAGACTGAACTTCCATTGCTGCAACAAAACCTTTGGGAACAATCTCCAACCGAAGTTCCCTGAGATCCTCGGCTAACTCCTTTGGTAATCCTCCGAGTATGAGGGTATTCGTCCTTGTTTTCTTTATGGTTGTGTCCTATTTCTCCACAAAGCTTGTATGCACAAGGTTTCTTCATATACTTTCCATAAGGCCTCAACTTCTGAAACACAAGCTGAGACTTTAGCAAAGTCAGCTTAAATTCCTTCCAAGTGGTTACTCCTTGCCATCCATTGATGGTTTGGTACATCCTCCACCAAGTAGCAGCACCTCTTTCAAAGAACAGAAGAGCATGCCGAGCCATATCCTTTTTGACTATAGGGTTATTCTCCATGTGATCCTCCATGTTCTGAATCCATCGGTCTGTCTCCAATTGACTCATTGGTCCAGAAAATACAAGCTCATCTCCATTCATCCTCTATTGGGTCCAAGGTTTTTGGGGTGAGATGAGAGAGAGGGAGAGGTATGCACACAATACAAACAATGGTTTTGAAAAGACATATTTTTATCTGTGGCTGTCGGGAAAAAACATCAAACAAATGAGAAATCACAATCGTCGCATCTAACGTAGGTATATAATAGGGATTTGGTCTTCTAAAGGTCAATAAATCTTCAACGTCATCAAACTCTTCAAGTCTTGTTCATGCCTCCAATGGCTTCTTCCGATCATGCTTGTTATTCCCAAGTTCTTTTGTCAGATCATCTCTGTTGACACGAAGTCTCTCGTGTCATCCTTTAATATTTCTGGAGTTGCGTTCCAAACTTTTGGGTTTCGACATCCTTGGCATGAGCCATGGTCCTACTGTCCTTCAGTTCCTGAAAAATCTCCGGTATCCCGAGGTTGTAGCTCCTCCAGCTTGGCTACTTTCAGCTTCTGGTTCCTGAGTTCTTCACGAAATGCTTCCTTGTCTAATACGGCTTCCTAGAGCTCCATCTTAAAATCCTTGATGTACTACTCCAGATCCTGGTGATACACCGGCTAAGGTTAAAACTTCATCTTTTGCTGATAGATGCTCCATCAGCCTTCTATACCATCCAATCCTTCTGAAGAAATGCATGCTTAGCTCAGCTCGGTGACCATAGTATCAGTGGTGATGACATCATGGATAACCGTGTTTCTGCCCTTGTCATTGCCATGAGCTATCTTCCATAGTTGATATCTCCTGCCTTAGGGTTTTCTTGTCAAAACTTTGAGTTCTCACGCTCCATGTTCTGGTCTTTCTCCGATACACCTTGATCTCGGGTATTGACGGCTTCCATAGTCTGAAAAATTCCAATAGGGTAGCCTTCCTAGGTCATACTAAATCTGGGAATTCTTCATAGCCTCCAAATTTTCCCAGTCTTCAGAGTCTTGAACCGTTGCAGTTTCCATTATTATAATGCACAATAAAATCCTCTTCATTGTGAAGTGGTCTTAGTTGTCCGATATCTTGTACTTCTTGGAGTGGTCTCATCAGTCGAATCTTTGTGGTCAAAAGGAGAAGTGGGTATAGTCTAATTTAAAAGGGAATATTTGAATAAGCTCAGAAGAGAGGTAAAAGATCTTTTTGAAAAGGAAGTTGTAGAGAAAAATATTTTCCTATGGGCTTTTCAATTTCTAGGGTCACGTCCTACAGTCAACATGTGCTCTGATACCGTCTTGTAGCGACCCGACCTCTGATGTCTACTACACAACCTTCTTCTTGTAGACGTTTTTGGGCCTCCAAGTGTAGAGGTTTGTAGGACAGTAGCAAATTTCCCTCAAGTGGATGACCTAAGGTTTATTGACGGTGTCCTGGACTAGGGGGTACTCATCACATCGTCTCTCGATCAGTTGGATTGGGCCGAGGACCCCCATGGCCGTATACTCATGGGCCAGTTTGGACAGCTGCCGCATACAAGGAAGATTCCACAAAGACTTGGCGATCAAGACAAGGACTTCTCCCCACCGGCGTATTCAGCTAGGACTCTTGTTATCCTAGGCCTCTGGTGCATTATATAAACCGAGGCCAGGCTAGTTGATAGACAATATACAACAATCATACCATAGGCTAGATTCTAGGGTTTAGCCTCCTTAATCTCGTGGTAGATCTACTCTTGTACTACCCATATCATCAATATTAATCAAGCAGGACGTAGGGTTTTACCTCCATCAAGAGGGCCCGAACCTGGGTAAAACATTGTGTCCCCTGCCTCCTGTTACCATCGATCCTAGACGCACAGTTTGGGACCCCCTACCCGAGATGCGCCGGTTTTGACACCGACATTGGTGCTTTCACTGAGAGTTCCGCTGTGTGATTGACAAAAGGATCGATGGCTCGCCTGCAGATCAACTGCGACTTCGACATCTTCGTCACCAGCTCGACTGGTCACCTTGGTTCAACCAAGAACTGCGCCCCGTGTTCGGATCGTCATGATCGGACAGGGGCCTTCTTCAACATCAACTCCGATCTCTATCATGATCATAGAGGAATCATCCATGTAGCTCGAGGGCTCAACGTCAACATTGCCCTCGGGCGACCGTGCTGTTTTTATGGACAGCGAACTTGTATTCGCCGTCACCATCTCCTCGAGCGTTGGTTTAACGATTGCTTCGGTGGAGTAGTGCGGAATTACATCCACAACATCCATGCAAAATTTCGTCAAGTTCCGATGGAGGAATTTCCGACAATCTACGATATACCGGAGCCCTGTCAAATCTGGACGAGAATCTGGACGAGTGTAGGGAGTGGTCTCCAGAGCCCAGCTCGGAGGTCCTTTGGAAGATCCAACCGTTCATCTACTGCGGAAATCCCATATCTACCACCCCTCCAAATTTCAGCTCGATCCAACGGTTCAAACTCCGGGAAACTTCCGATGAGTGGACCAATTTTCGAATCCGTTTTCTGCGCGAATACGGATCCGACCCGAATTCATGTTTCTTTATGAACGTGATATTGGACAACCTTTTTTTAAGGAATTTTCTTCTATGGTATTGTGCGTTGTTTTTAAACACGTACCCATAAAATTTTAAGCCTCCTTTGAGGTAATCTTCACAATAACGCTGGTGTCAAACCAGTCCGGTGGTATTGCTCCACGGATGCAGACCTGCGCTACACACGTCGCCGCTTGATTGAGCCGAGCTCAATTCCTTCGATCATCATCTCGGCAAGCCGAACAAGAGTTCGGCATCGCGAAGGATAAATCATCACCAACATCGCCGCCCCACGGATTACACAGAGCGGGCATACCGGCATCGCCGCACGGTCACTTTATCAAGCCGGCATCGACCACGTCACGACCTGCATCGGCAGGGCCGCACTATTGCTTCTTCAAGCTGGTGTCCATCATGCCGACCTACTTCGACATCTCGGCTGGACCGGGGGCTTCGCCATCTCTTCATCAACCTACTCTGGACGCTTCGGCGTCACTAGCCGACCAGCTCCGTCACGTTAGCTGGACCGAGGGCTTTGCCTCGGCGAGCCAACCTTTACCAGCATTGCCATGCCGTCGTTTTATCGCCCATCAGGCAATGGGTGTGCGGAGCGAGTCCCAATTTTGGGAATCGCCTTCCTTCGGATTGCTACAACAAATAAACCAGGTGCTATTAATCCCAGTATTTTTTGCTTGTTTGGGTTCATTTTTCCCAAGGAATTATCACTCTGGTTTGTTCATGATATGTGCACAGGTCTATCAAATGGTGACTGCATTAACGAGGTCGCGTGGTGGTTCGATCAGTTTCCGTACATAGTCCGGCGAACGCCGCATCCGGAGCTCGGACCGACCTGTGAATTCAGGCTTTGCCACACCTTTACCGCATCACGCCGACGCCCTGCATCGACATCCACCTCGGCGCCAGGCCATATTTCTTTTATTACTCACTTTGCATAAATTATTTATTATGCAATGATTTTTTTAATTATCATTATTACTATTATCTCCGGTTTGCACTATTTTTTGTGCACAGGAAAATGATCCGGGGACTTCGGCGTCACTCGGCCGGTCTGCATTGACCATGCCATGTCACCACTTTGGCGTGTCGAGCTCTCCGCTCCGCCACCTCGGGACCGGCTTGGGGGATGGAACCTTGCCCTGCATCAAGCTCGGACCGCGTCATCAATACCGAACACATTAACCAGCTAAGTCGCTTTCATGCTCAAAGCTTTAATTTCTAACTTGTGTTCGGTTCGACCAAACATTATACTTTTTTGAAAAAAAATTTGCTTGTAAAAAATTTGCTTGTCCAAACTTTGTTTGTGACACATAAATTCAAATACCCCGTTTACTTGGGGGCTTCCTTTATGAAGCTTTTCCTGTTGCATATGATTATACTTGTACGGCTTCGTTCCTTGTTCGTGTATTACGCCACAATATGCACCATATTGACTTAAGTGATTTGCAATCTGGGTTGCCTCGCTCCTGTGTTTACCCCTACGTTCCCGATTGTTCGGCTAGGGAGTAAAGGGAGCACCTTTGCGATTGTCACGATCGGGTCGCCCGAGCCGGACGTCAGACTGGGTGAAGCTGAAAGCTAGCGCTCTTATAGTTTTCAATGATGGTCGGCACACAACGGAACTCATGAGTACAAAAAATCTATTGCACAAGTCTCATAATAACAATGAGCACCGAAGAAAGGTATCGGTGGGGGTACTATTTTCTTCGAAGATGCTTCTTACACTTCACGGTAATATAGCACAAGTTCCCTGAGCGCACTTTGTCTGTTACAGCCTTATGGCCTGATTGCCTAGTTATTGGAAACACCGTCGATATTCTCGACCGATGGAGTACATAACACTTTTCGGTCCTTGACCGAAGAGGGAGAAGCTGACGGTCGGTTAAGACGTGTTTAAAGTTGGGTTGAACATAGATATGATATAAGTACTTCGGTACATGCAATCATTCTTCTACCCAAGTCACTTGGGGGCTCTTAAGTTTATTTGAGCCGTTTTATAACAAGTGTTCTTCTTCTTAGTCGTTGCAAAGTTTTAGTATTATTATTTATCACTCCTTTTTTCGACACGAGTGTGCGGTCACTAGCCGGGGAGCCTAATTTCTCTCTCAAAGCCGCTAGAGTTTAGTTTGCTAAACTGGCCTGATGAGAAGTACTCCGCCCTCGGGATAGGAGGTTGAAGCCGTAGGCTGACCCGCTCGAAGTCTTGAGATAGGATGTATCATGTTAAAGCACGACAGAAGCACTTCTTTTTTCTAAGAGCAACTTTTGGATTGGCACCGAACACTTGATATTGTTCGGACGTCATGTTTTTATTGACGTTTCTTGGTTTTCCAAGCTTTTTGGCACTTTTAAACTATTTGTACTTTTCCAGCATTAGTCTCGCAGTGCAACGCCGGACACCTTTAGGGATTCGGCAAAAACATTCTCAGATATTGCTATATATGCATCGGTTTCGAATTGTGTCTTCGGTCAATAGTTGGGTTGCCCGGCTCCTGCACTTGCTTCCTACATTCCGTTTTGTTCGGCTAGGCGTGCAAAGGGAGAACCACTGCGATTGTGCTTCCAGCTCACATGGTTAAGCACCTCAGTGGAGAAAGCCGAAAACTGACTTTCACAATAAGCGTAAACTGGTCAGCGATCCGATGACTATGTTAAATGATGGGCCGTTCATAACATTGGCCGAAGTGTTTACGGCTTGACCCCGACCGTCGCCGAACACTACCGGGGGCTATTAACTGGCCTCCCAAACTAAATCCTCGATATTATGCTCTTACATTAGAGCTGAGGCTGCATGATCATGCTTAGCATGACAACCCAAAGAAAGGAACCGATAGCGGGACTATTTTCTCTCGAAGACATTTCTTATGTTAAACAGTAATATAACATATCTCTCTGCGTACCTTTGTTCATAAAACCGTATGGCCAGATTGCCTTGTTTGTCGTAAATCTTTGCCCTCATAAAGGCTTCATAAAGTACGACAAACACTCCTCGGCTATTAGCCGAGGAGGTGGAGGCCGATGGTCGGTCAACAAAGTTTTGTACAATGCGGATCCAAGCATTAATGACGTAAAGTACTTGGATACATGAAGTCATTACACATAATTTGTGATTTTACTATGGATATCGATCCTTAATTCGGCCACCCGTGCCCGCATTAAGGCTCGGGGGCTACCGGGCTTCGGCCTTATTATTTACAAATATTAAAGGGGCACATCGATCCCCTGATCTGGTGTTGCCACTCGACCAGTGTCTCGGGGGCTACTGCATTGCTTGTCCAATGCAGAAAATTTTATGTGCAATATAGTTTTCGAGGAGATTTTGATCCTCAGTTTGGTCGGCCGCACCCAACCTGAGTCTCGAGGACTGAGCATGCCGCTTTTTGTGTCCAGAAGTATTCTGCCGAGCTAGGACTTGATCCTGAGGCCGATTTTGCAAATCAACCTGAGTCTCAGCGGCTACTGGGATCAGCGGTCTTACTCATCCTTCAGGTGCATCTCGGGTTTTAGACCGATACGCACCTTGAGGGCTACTGGATATATCTCGACAGAGAATAAATTGCACCAATAAAAAATATTGATGAAAAATCGGCCCACAGTCGGGGTGGTGCACCACCTCGGAAGCAGTCCGGCATAAAGCTCGGGCGCTAGTGGCTGGCTCCATAGAGGGCATTTCCGGCATTAAGCTCGGCTAAACTCCTTCAACTTTTTTGAACCAAGGTGATATGACACCTCGGATATAGTCCGACGTTGGAGCTGGGATACAGTCCGGCGTTGGAGCTTGGACATAGTCCGGCGTTGGAGCTCGGATACATTCCGGCGTTGGAGCTCAGAAGCGGTCCGGCATTGGTGCTCGGCCGCAAAAGATACCTCGAATGCAGTCCGGCGTTAGAGCTCAGACGCAAGAGGACACTGCCTCCCGAGAACAACTTCAAACCCGAGGTGTGGCATAAAAATAACAAGGCATTGATAAAGGCCGGAAACTTAAAGGGGCTCCTCGGATACCCGACGTGTAAACTCGCCGAATGCATTTCGGCGATCCTCAAGATCGAAGATGAGAAGATTTGTTGAACCAGTTTTCAAGACCGTCAACCGAAGATGAAGAACAGTTTGGAAGAATCGAGGAGCGTCCCTAACTTGAAGACCGGTTCAGGGGGCTACTGACGGTGTCCTGGACTAGGGGGTACTCATCACATCGTCTCCTGATCAGTTGGATTGGGCCGAGGACCCCCATGGCCGTATACTCATGGGCCAGTTTGGACAGCTGCCGCATACAAGGAAGATTCCACAAAGACTTGGCGATCAAGACAAGGACTTCTCCCCACCGGCCTATTCAACTAGGACTCTTGTTATTCTAGGCCTCTGGTGCATTATATAAACCGAGGCCAGGCTAGTTGATAGACAATATACAACAATCATACCATAGGCTAGCTTCTAGGGTTTAGCCTCCTTGATCTCATGGTAGATCTACTTTTGTACTACACATATCATCAATATTAATCAAGCAGGACGTAGGGTTTTACCTCCATCAAGAGGGCCCGAACCTGGGTAAAACATTGTGTCCCCTGCCTCCTGTTACCATCGATCCTAGACGCACAGTTCGGGACCCCCTACCCGAGATCCGCCGGTTTTGACACCGACATTTATCAATCCGTAGGAGGCGTAGGATGAAGATGGTCTCTCTCAAGCAACCCTGCAACCAAATAACAAAGAGTCTCTTGTGTCCCCAACACACCCAATACAATGGTAAATTGTATAGGTGCACTAGTTCGGCGAAGAGATGGTGATACAAGTGGTATATGGATAGTAGATAATAGTATTTGTAATCTAAAAATATAAAAACAGCAAGGTAACTAATGATAAAAGTGAGCGTAAACGGTATTGCAATGCTAGGAAACAAGGCCTAGGGTTCATACTTTCACTAGTGCAAGTCCTCTTAACAATAATAACATAATTGGGTCACATAACTATCCCTCAACATGCAACAAAGAGTCACTCCAAAGTCACTAATAGCGGAGAACGAACGAAGAGATTATGGTAGGGTACGAAACCACCTCAAAGTTATTCTTTCCAATCAATCCGTTGGGCTATTCCTATAAGTGTCACAAACAGCCCTAGAGTTCGTACTAGAATAACACCTTAAGACACAAATCAACCAAAACCCTAATGTCACCTAGATACTCCAATGTCACCTCAAGTATCTGTGGGTATGATTATACGATATGCGTCACACAATCTCAGATTCATCTATTCAACCAACACAAAGGACCTCAAAGAGTGCCCCAAAGTTCTACCGGAGAATCATGACGAAAACGTGTGCCAACCCCTATGCATAGGTTCATGGGCAGAACCCGCAAGTTGATCACCAAAACATACATCAAGTGAATCACATGGTATCCCATTGTCACCACAGATACACACGGCAGGACATACATCAAGTGTTCTCAAATCTTTAAAGACTCAATTCGATAAGATAACTTCAAAGGGGAAACTCAATTCATTACAAGAGAGTAGAGGGGGGAGAAAACATCATAGGATCCAACTATAATAGCAAAGCTCGCGATACATCAAGATCATATCACCTCAAGAACACGAGAGAGAGAGAGATCAAACACATAGCTACTGGTACATACCCTCAGCCCCGAGGGAGAACTACTCCCTCCTCGTCATGGAGAGCACCGGGATGATGAAGATGGCCACTGGAGAAGGATTGCCCCCTCCGGCAGGGTGCCGGAACGGGTCTAGATAGGTTTTCGGTGGCTACGGAGGCTTCTGGCGGCGGAACTCCCGATCTATTTTCTGTTCTGGAAGTTTTAGTGTACGTGAGTATATATGGGTGCAGGAAGTACGTCGGTGGAGCTTCGGGGGCCCCACGAGGCAGGGGGCGCGCCCCCACCCTCGTGAGCACCTCCCTTGGCTCCTGACGTGGGGTCCAAGTCCATCCGGTAGCTTTCCTTCCAAAAATAACTTCTCCAGTTGATTTCGTTCCGTTTCGACTCTGTTTGATATTCCTTTTCTTCGAAACACTGAAATAGGCAAAAAAACAGCAAATCTGGGCTGGGCCTCCGGTTAATAAGTTAGTCCAAAAATAATATAAAAGTGGATAATAAAGCCCAATATTGCCCAAAACAATAGATAACATAGCATGGAGAAATCAAAAATTATAGATACATTGGAGACGTATCAGCATCCCCAAGCTTAATTCATGCTCGTCCTCGAGTAGGTAAATGATAAAATATAATTTTTGATGCGGAGTGCTACTTGGCATAATTTTTATGTAATTCTTCTTAATTGTGGCATGAATATTCAGATCCAAAAGATTCAAGGCAAAAGTTCATATTGACATAAAAATGATAATACTTCAAGCATACTAACTAAGCAATTATGTCTTCTCAAAATAACATGGCCAAAGAAAGTTCATCCCTACAAAATCATATAGTTTAGTCATGCTCCATTTTCGTCACACAAGAATGCTCTCATCATGCACAACCCCGATGACAAGCCAAGCAATTATTTCATACTTTAGTGATCTCAAACCTATAAACTTTCACGCAATATATGAGCGTGAGCCATGGACATAGCACTATGGGTGGAATAGAATAATGAGGGGGTTATGTGGAGAAGACAAAAAGGAGAAAGTCTCACATCAACGAGGCTAATCAATGGGCTATGGAGATGCCCACCGATTGATGTTAATGCAAGGAGTAGGGATTGCCATGCAACGGATGCACTAGAGCTATAAATGTATGAAAGCTCAACAAAAGAAACTAGTGGGTGTGCATCCAATTTGCTTGCTCATGAAGACCTAGGGCACTTGAGGAGACCCATTATTGGAATATACAAGCCAAATTCTATAATGAAAAATTCCCACTAGTATATGAAAGTGATAACATGAGAGACTCTCTACTATGAAGACCATGGTGCTACTTTGAAGCACAACTATGGTAAAAGGAGCACCTCTGCGATTGTCACGACTGGGTCCTCCGAGCTCTGACCTCAGACTGGGTGAAGCCGAAAGCTAGCACTCTTATTGTTTTCAATCATGGTCGGCACACAACGGAACTCATGAGTACAAAAAATCTATTGCACAAGTCTCATAGTAATAATGAACACCGAAGAAAGGTATCGGTGGGGGTACTATTTTCTTCGAAGATGCTTCTTACACTTCATCTGTAATATAGCATAAGTTCCCTGAGCACACTTTGTCTGTTACAGCCTTATGGCCCGGTTGCCTGGTTATCGGAAACACTGTCGATATTCTCGACAGGTGGAGTACATAACACTTTTCGGTCCTTGACCGAAGAGGGAGAAGTCGACGGTCAGTTAAGACGCGTTTAAAGTTCGGGTGAACAAAGATATGATATTAGTACTTCGGTACATACAATCATTATACATAAAATTCTTTTACCCAAGTCACTTGGGGGCTCTTAAATTTATATGAGCCGTTTTTATAATAAGTGTTCTTCTTCTTAGTCATTGCAAAGTTTTAATTACTATTATTATTTATCAGTCCTTTTTTTGACACGAGCGTGTGGTCACTAGCCGGGGAGCCTAATTTCTCTCTCAAAGCCGCTAGAGTTTAGTTTGCTAAACTGGCCTAATGAGAAGTAGTCTGCCCTCGGGATAGGAGGTTGAAGCCGTAGGCTGACCCGCTTGAAGTCTTGAGATAGGATGTGTCATGTTAAAGCACAACAGAAGCACTTTTTTCTAAGGCCAATTTTCGGATTGGCACCGAACACTTGATCTTGTTCGGACGTCAAGTTTTTAATGACATTTTTTGGTTTTCCAAGCTTTTGGCACTTTTAAACTATTTGTGTGTTTTCAGCACAAGTCTTACAGTGCAATGCTGGACACCTTTATAGATTCGGCAAAAACATTCTCGGATCTCACTATATATGCATTTGTTTCGAATTGTGTCTTCGGTCAATAGTTGGGTTGCCCGGCTCCTGTGCTTGCCTCCTACGTTCCGCTTTTTTGGCTAGGTGTGCAAAGGGAGAACCACTGCGATTGTGCTTCCAGCTCACATGGTTAAGCACCTCAGTGGACAAAGCCGAAAACTGACTGTCACAATAAGCGTAAACTGGTCAGCGATCCAATGACAATGTTAAATGAGGGGCCATTCATAACAATGGCTGAAATGTTTACGACTTGACCTCGATTGTCGCCGAACACTACCGGGGGCTATTAACTGGCCTCCCAAACCAAATCCTCGATATTTTTCTCTTACATTAGAGCTGAGGTTTCATGATCATGCTTAGCATGACAACCCAAAGAAAGGAACCGATAGCGGGACTATTTTCTTTGTAAGACATTTCTTATGAGAAACAGTAATATAACATATCTCTCTGCGTACCTTTGTTTATGAAACTGTATGGCCAGATTGCCTTGTTTGTCGTAAATCTTTGCCCTCATAAAGGCTTTATAAAGTAGGACAAACACTCCTCGGCTACTGGCTGACGAGGTGGAAGCCGATGGTCGGTCAACAAAGTTTTGTACAATGCGGATCCGAGCATTAATGACGTAAAGTACTTGAATACATAGAGTGATTACACATAATTTGTGATTTTACTATGGATATCGATCCTTAATTCAGCCACCCGTGCCCGCATTAAGGCTTGGGGCTACTGGGCTTCGGGCTTATTATTTACAAATATTAAAGGGGCACATCGATCCCCTGATCTGGTGTTGCCACTCGACCAGTGTCTCGGGGGCTATTGCACTGCCTGTTCAATGCAGAAAGTTTTAAGTGCAATACGGTTTCCGAGGAGATTTTGATCCTCAGGTTGGTCGGCCGCACCCAACCTGAGTCCCGAGGACTAAGCACGCCGCTTTTTGTCTCCCGAAGTATTCTGCCGAGCTAGGACTTGATCCTGAGGCCGATTTTGCAAATCAACATGAGTCTCAGCGGCTACTGGGATCAGCGGTCTTACGTCATCCTTCAGGTGCATCTCGGGTTTTAGACCGATACACACCTTGAGGGCTACTGGCTATATATCTCGGCAGAGAATAAATTGCACCAATAAAAAATATATTGATAAAAAATCGGCCCACAGTCGGGGTGGTGCACCACCTCGGAAGCAGTCCGGCATAAAGCTTGGGCGCTAGCGGCTGGCTCCATAGAGGGCATTTCCTGCATTAAGCTCGGCTAAACTCCTTCAGCTTTTTTGGACCAAGATGATCTATGACATCTTGGATATAGTCCGGCGTTGGAGCTTGGACACAGTCCGAGTTGGAGCTCGGATACATTTCGGCGTTGGAGCTCGGAAGCAGTCCGGCATTGGTGCTCGGCTGCAAAAGATACCTCGAATGCTATCCGGCGTTAGAGCTCGGACGCAAGAGGACACTGCCTCCCGGGAACAACTTCAAACCCGAGGTGTGGCATAAAAATAACAAGGCATTGATAAAGGCCGGAAACTTAAAGGGGCTCCTCGGATACCCGATGTGTAAACTCTTCGAATGCATTTCGGCGATCCTCAAGATCGAAGATGAGAAGATTTGTTGAACCAGTTTTCAAGACCGACGACCGAAGATGAAGAACAGTTCGGAAGAATCGAGGAGCGTCCCTAAACTTGAAGACCGGTTCAGGGGGCTACTGAAGGTGTCCTGGACTAGGGGGTACTCACCATGTCATCCCCCGATCTGTTAGATTGGGCCGAGGACCCCCATGGTCGTATACTCATGGGCCAGTCCGGACAGCTGCCGCATACAAGAAGATTCCACAAGACTTGGTGATCAAGACAAGGACTCCTCCCCCACCGGCGTATTCGGCTAGGACTCTTGTTATCCTAGGCCTCTGGTGCATTATATAAACCGAGGCCAGGCTAGTCGATAGAGATATACAACAATCATATCATAGGCTAGCTTCTAGGGTTTTAGCCTCTACGATCTCGTGGTAGATCAACTCTTGTAATACTCATATCATCAATATCAATCAAGCAGGACATAGGGTTTTACCTCCATCAAGAGGGCCCGAATCTGGGTAAAACATCGTGTCCCCTGCCTCCTGTTACCATACGCCCTAGACGCACAGTTCGGGACCCCCTACTCGAGATCCGCCGGTTTTGACACAGACAGATAGTAACATTGTCCCTTCTCTCTTTCTCTCTCATTTTTTGGGCCTTTTTTATGGCCTTTCTCTTTTGGGCCTTCTCTTTTTTTAATGGCCTTTTTTTTATATTCCTCACCTGGGACAATGCTCTAATAATGACGATCATCACACTTCTATTTATTTACAACTCAATGATTACAACTCGATACTAGAACAAAGGTGACTCTATATGAATGCCTCCGGTGGTGTACCGGGATGTGCAATGATTCATGAGTGACTTGTGTGAAAGAATTATGAACGGTGGCTTTGCCACAAATACTATGTCAACTACATGATCATGTTAAGCAATATGACAATGATGAATGTGTCATAATGAACGAAATGATGGAAAGTTGCATGGCAATATATCTCGGAATGGCTACAGAAATGCCATAATAGGTAGGTATGGTGGCTGTTTTGAGGAAGATATAAGGAGGTTTATGTGTGAAAGAGCATATCATATCACGGGGTTTGGATGCACCGGCGAAGTTTGCACCAACTCTCAATGTGAGAAAGGGCAATGCACGGTACCGAAGAGGCTAGCAATGATGGAAAGGTGAGAATCCGTATAATCCATGGACTCAACATTAGTCATAAAGAACTCACATACTTATTGCAAAAATCTACAAGTCATCAAAAACCTCGGTACTACGCGCATGCTCCTAGGGGGATAGATTGGTAGGAAAAGACCATCGCTCGTCCCCGACCACCACTCATAAGGAAGACAATCAAATAACACCTCATGTTTCAAATTTGTTACACAATGTTTACCATACGTGCATGCTACAGGACTTGCAATCTTCAACACAAGCATTTCTCAAATTCACAACTACTCAAGTAGCACAACTTTGATATTATTACCCCCATATCTCAAAACAATCATCAAGCATCAAACTTCTCTTAGTATTCAACACACTCATAAGAAAATTTTACTAATCTTGAATACCTAGCATATTAAGATTTTAAGAAAATTACCATGCTATTTAAAACTCTCAAAATATTATAAGTGAAGCATGATAGTTCATCTATTTCTTCAAAATAAAACTACCACCATGCTCTAAAAGGTATACGTGAAGCACTAGAGCAAATGACAAACTACTCCAAAAGATATAAGTGAAGATCGATGAGTAGTCGAATAATTATGCAACTATGTGAAGACTCTCTAACATTTAAGAATTTCAAATCTTGGTATTTTATTCAAACAGCAAGCAAATCCTAAAAAAATAAATTTACGCTCCAAGCAAAACACATATCATGTGGCGAATAAAAATATAGCTCCAAGTAAAGTTACCGATGAATGAAGACGAAAGAGGGGATGCCTTCAAGGGCATCCCCACGCTTAGGCTCTTGACTATCCTTGAATATTACCTTGGGGTGCCTTGGGCATCCCCAAGCTTAGGCTCTTGCCACTCCTTATTCCATATTCCATCGAATCCTTACCCAAAACTTGAAAACTTCACAACACAAAACTTAACAGAAAACTCATAAGCTCCGTTAGCGAAAGAAAACAAAACATCACTTCAAGGTACTGTAATGAACTCATTCTTTATTTATATTGGTGTTAAACCTACTGTATTCCAACTTCTCTATGGTTTATAAACTATTTTACTAGCCATAGATTCATCAAAATAAGTAAACAACACATGAAAAACAGAATCTATCAAAAACAGAACAGTATGTAGTAATCTGGATCAAACGTATACTTCTGGAACTCATAAAATTCTCAAATAAATTCCTGGACCTGAGGAATTTATCTATTAATCATCTTCAAAAAGAATTAACTAAATAGCACTTTCCAAATAAAAAATGGCAGCAATTCTCGTGAGCGCTAAAGTTTCTGTTTTTTACAACATGATCGCAAAGACTTTCCCCAAGTCTTCCCAACGGTTCTACTTGGCACAAAAACTAATTAAAACATAAAAACTCAATCATAACAGAGGCTAGATAAATTATTTATTACTAAACAGGAGCAAAAAGCAAGGAACAAAAATAAAGTTGGGTTGCCTCCCAACAAGCGCTATCGTTTAACGCCCCTAGCTAGGCATGATGATTTCAATGATGCTCACATAAAAGATAAGAATTGCAACATAAAGAGAGCATCTTGAAGAATATTACTAGCACATTTAAGTCGAACCCACTTCCTATGCATAGGGATTTTGTGAGCAAACAACTTGAGGGAACAATAATCAACTAGCATAGGAGAGCAAAACAAGCATAACTTCAAAATTTTAAGCACATAGAGGGGAAACTTGATATTATTGCAATTCCTACAAGCATACGTTCCTCCCTCATAATAATTTTCAGTAGCATCATGAATGAATTCAACAATATAACCAGCACCTAAAGCATTCTTTTCATGATCTACCAACATAGAAATTTTATTACTCTCCACATATGCAAAATTCTTCTCATTCGGGATAGTGGGAGTATCATAAGAGACTTGGATACTATAAATTGTTTCCACATTAAAAGAGTAATGTTCAGAAAAGGGATAACCATAATCATGACAAGTTTTATAAATATAATCCTCACTACTTTTTATAGCATATGTATCATCACAATAATTATCATAAGTAGGAGGCATGTTATTATCATTATAAATTTGCATATCAAAACTTGGGATACTAAAAATATCATCTTCATTAAACATAGCATCCCCAAGCTTGGGACAAACATTAATTGCAGCAAATATATTCTCAAAAACATCATCTTCATCAAACATAGCATCCCCAAGCTTGGGCCTTTTCATATTATAAGCATAATCACTCTCATCATTAATAGTATGGATAGCACCAATAGTATAGCAATTATCATATTCTTCCAAGCAAGTGCCAAAAAGATTTTCAAGATCATAATAAGTATCATTATCTTCCACAATTATATTTTCATGAGGCACAATAGTAATAGGAGCAGCATTATTTGGGAGATATATCTTTTTACCTCTCTTCCTTTCTCTTTTCTTCTTCTTCACCACATCATGTGTGGGTTCAATCCTATTTTTGGAGCTCCTTATTGATGAGATTGGTTGAATAGGATGCTCCTCCTCGTTACCTGATTCATCATAAGAAATAATAGGAGGATATTGGGAAGTATCTTCCCTTTCATTAGTATTCTCTTCATCTTCTATTTGTTTTCTTTTCTTTATGTAGTTGGCAATATAAGGATTTTCAATGCAATTCACCGCACAATACATATAAATTTTTTCTAGATCAAAATGAAGAACTTTATCAAGGGCAAATTTTGGAATATCCTTAGTTATACGTTTAATTTCTTCATAACCCAAGAGCAAAATAAGTTCATTATGATGTGCAAGGGAAAGCAAGTCATCACAATTTTTGGACACGATACGATCATGAAACAATTTGCATTGGGTACTAAAATGATCACGTTCATTGCAAAGTTCACAAGTAGGGCTAAGAAAAATTAAATTTTCAGCACATTCACCTAGCTCTTCTTGCAACAATTTAGTTTCTAATTACTTATGCCTCTTGCAATATCTATCTTCCTTATTTGGTGTGTACTTGCAAACCCAATGCACTCCACAAAAATTGACATGTTTATAGGAGACATTTTCATCATAACTAGTGCAATCATCATTAGTACTATGGATATTCAAGGAGTTCATACTAACAACATTGCAATCATGCTCATCATTCAAATATTTAGTGCCAAATATTTCAACGCATTCTTCTTCTAACACTTTGGCACAATTTTCCTTTCCATCATACTTACGAAAGGTATTAAAAAAATGAAGCGTATGAGACAAACTCAGTTACATTTTTTTAGTTTTCTTTTATAAATTAAACTAGTGATAAAACAAGAAACTAAAAGACTTGATTGCAAGATCTAAAGATATACCTTCAAGCGCTAACCTCCCCGGCAACGGCGCCAGAAAAGAGCTTGATGTCTACTACACAACCTTCTTCTTATAGACATTGTTGGGCCTCCAAGTGCAGAGGTTTGTAGGACAGTAGCAAATTTCCCTCAAGTGGATGACCTAAGGTTTATCAATTCGTAGGAGGCGTAGGATGAAGATGGTCTCTCTCAAGCAACCCTGCAACCAAATAACAAAGAGTCTCTTGTGTCCCAACACACCCAATACAATGGTAAATTGTATAGGTGCACTAGTTCGGCGAAGAGATGGTGATACAAGTGGTATATGGATAGTAGATAATAGTATTTGTAATCTGAAAATATAAAAACAGCAAGGTAACTAATGATAAAAGTGAGCGTAAACGGTATTGCAATGCTAGGAAACAAGGCCTAGGGTTCATACTTTCACTAGTGCAAGTCCTCTCAACAATAATAACATAATTGGATCACATAACTATCCCTCAACATGCAACAAAGAGTCACTCCAAAGTCACTAATAGCGGAGAACGAATGAAGAGATTATGGTAGGGTACGATACCACCTCAAAGTTATTCTTTCCAATCAATCCGTTGGGCTATTCCTATAAGTGTCACAAACAGCCCTAGAGTTCGTACTATAATAACACCTTAAGACACAAATCAACCAAAACCCTAATGTCACCTGGATACTCCAATTTCACCT
Source organism: Triticum urartu (assembly GCF_056163025.1). Taxonomy (NCBI): domain Eukaryota; kingdom Viridiplantae; phylum Streptophyta; class Magnoliopsida; order Poales; family Poaceae; genus Triticum; species Triticum urartu. The sequence goes on from NC_141877.1 coordinate 472,983,927, forward strand.
CAAGTATCCATGGGTATGATTATACGATATGCGTCACACAATCTCAGATTCATCTATTCAACCAACACAAAGGACCTCAAAGAGTGCCCCAAAGTTCTACCGGAGAATCACGACGAAAACGTGTGCCAACCCCTATGCATAGGTTCATGGGCAGAACCCGCAAGTTGATCACCAAAACATACATCAAGTGAATCACATGGTATCCCATTGTCAGCACAGATACGCATGGCAAGACATACATCAAGTGTTCTCAAATCTTTAAAGACTCAATTCGATAAGATAACTTCAAAGGGGAAACTCAATTCATTACAAGAGAGTAGAGGGGGGAGAAAACATCATAGGATCCAACTATAATAGCAAAGCTCGCGATACATCAAGATCGTATCACCTCAAGAACACGAGAGAGAGAGAGATCAAACACATACCTACTGGTACATACCCTCAGCCCCGAGGGAGAACTACTCCCTCCTCGTCATGGAGAGCACCGGGATGATGAAGATGGCCACCGGAGAAGGATTGCCCCCTCCGTCAGGGTGCCTAAACGGGTCTAGATTGGTTTTTGGTGGCTACAGAGGCTTCTGGCGGCGGAACTCCCGATCTATTTTCTGTTCTGGAAGTTTTAGGGTACGTGAGTATATATGGGTGCAGGAAGTACGTCGATGGAGCTTCAGGGGCCCCACGAGGCAGGGGGCACGCCCTAGGGGGGGGCGCCCCCACCCTCGTGAGCACCTCCCTTGGCTCCTGACGTGGGGTCCAAGTCCATCCGGTAGCTTTCCTTCCAAAAATAACTTCTCCAGTTGATTTCGTTCCGTTTCGACTCTGTTTGATATTCCTTTTCTTTGAAACACTGAAATAGGCAAAAAAAATAGCAAATCTGGGCTGGGCCTCCGGTTAATTGGTTAGTCCCAAAAATAATATAAAAGTGGATAATAAAGCCCAATATTGCCCAAAACAGTAGATAACATAGCATGGAGCAATCAAAAATTATAGATACATTAGAGACGTATCAACCTCAGACGGTCAAGTCTCTGTGCTTAAGTGTCATCCCTGGATCGGTATGCTGACACACACAGTACTCGAGGATTTATAACAGAGGTAAATCACATGTATAAAATAACGTAAATACTATTACCTCAATCCAAATAGCGGAAGTAACAACAAGGTTGTGGATTCCCATCAACACCAACGGCAAAGTTGAGTGTAGAAATCGTAACCCTAACGTATCACTTACTCGTCGTAAGATTCCTGCAACATGAGATGTTGCAGCCATAAAGGGTCGGTACATTGAATGTACTGGCAAATTCACACCACAGGTTAATGATGAATAATAGCTATCACTACATGCATATTTGGCTGGTGGAAAGGCTCTATGGTTATAATGTTTTTGCAAAAAGCCAGTTTTTCCCTATAGCAAAGGAATATATATTTATTTAACTACAAAGTTGGTTGAAATTATTGAGAAGGTTCCTCCAACTCAATCCCAAATTAACATCAATAACCCAACAAATTATTTAAGTAACGTGATGAGATCAATATGATAATCCAAGAACCAGATACTCAAGATGTCCATAACCGGGGACATGGCTAACCATGATTAGTTTATATACTCTGCAGAGGTTTGTGCACTTTTCCCCCCAAGACTCGATTGCCTCCATTGGATTTCTCACACTACATGGTGTTTGAGAAACGGATGAACGAGACATAGTCTTTCAGAAACATTAACTCTCTACTCCGGGCAGACCATACCAAACCTACAATCCACTACCTGCTGATCCACCTCTTCAAGAGCTTCACGTAACTTACTCAACTATGCTAGAGCCCATAATAGCTTGTGGCTGCACACATAAGTTTCTAGCATGAATAATCTTATGATCCCTTTCAGCCTGGGTGGCGGTCCGTAGGAAATCACACGGAACCCCAGGATATCCAAAAAATACAGGCAAACACTGGGTACTCCAGGTGCCTCAATCCACCCAGATGTGTATTCAAGTTGCTACCTTAAGTTAAACCATTATTTAACAATCTCACATCTGTCATGGATTTCACTCACCCAAACCACGTCTACGAGTGTAGCATAGCAATATAAGCAATTTGTATAAGTAACTCCCAAGGTTTGAATATAACAGGGCAATATGTTCTACCTCATCAACTACTTCCCAACCCACAAGTTATCAATCCTACTCATGCAATGTTTGAGGGTGAAACTAATGCATAAAAACTGGGTATGAAAGGGATATGATCAAAGTGTGAACTTCTCTGCAATGTTGATGAAGATGATTCACACTCATAACTCTTGATAGTTCTACTCGTCACACTTCGTCCAATCTATCATAGGCAAACAACAGTAACCACACAAAAGCAATCACCCAAAAGGTCGGAAAGAACGAAGAACAATTCGAAAAGCATCAAAACCAAGCAAATAACTCTTGTAACTTAAAACAGTTTCTAACAGTACCAAAATTATGTGTACTTGGCCTTATCAGAAAGTTTAGGTCAAGAGCTTTGATTAGCAAAAAGAATCAACTAAAACGGAGTTATAAAACTCAAGTTATGATCAAACGAAGTTTGATGTCAAATCTGGTCTAATTCAAATTTTAAGCTTTCAAAACATGTTTGAGTTGGATTACTGGATAGAGGGGATCATAACGAAGAAGTGAGCGTTGGTTTCGTTGGATTTGGACTACCGTGTAAAAAGTAGTGATCGATTGAAGAACAGGGACTAATCTGTAAAGAAATCATCACAGATAGGTCCTTGGCCGAAATAAAATAAAACAAAAAGTCTATTTAACGAACGTTCGCCACCAAGGGCTTATCGAACGAACAGTGCGCCGGATAGGAAAGAAAACGAACGGAGTCGGATCCGTTGGATCGAGATCCGACGACCGAGATTAGGGCGGGGTGGTTACCACAGCGGCGGCGAGATTCGGCGATGTCGGCGGCGGTTCCGGCGACGGCGCGAGACGCGGGCGGCGACACAGGCGAGCGGTGAGGGAGGCGGTGAGCGGCAGAGGGCGGCGCGATGCAACGGCGGCGAGGCGAGGCGCGGGGCAGCGTCGGCGGCAGCAAAGTCGGCGGCGGCGACGAGATGTGCGGCGGCAGCGTGACGCGAAAAGGAGAGGAACAGGGCCGGGCGGCGCGCTTTATAGGAGGGGAGGGGAGGCGAGGCGTGGGAGAGGGGGCAGGCAGAGGCGGCGGTGGGAGTCCGTGCGGAGCACGACGGCGCTGGCGTGCGGTAGCCGGTCTCTGACCGGAGGTCGGGGACGGCGCGGTTGGGCTGGGCCGTGGCCTGGCCCGGTTGGCTGGGCCGGCCCAGTCGGGGAAGAAGCTCTCTTTTTTAAACACGACAAAATAAAATAAAATAAAGCAAAAATGAAATAAAATATAACCTAGGCATATAATATATCAGAATTTTCAGAAAAACATTTTCTACAACATGGACATTTTATTAAAGTCAAATAAAATCCACACAAAGTCAAATAATTCAAACAGTGCTCCTGCTCTAATAAAATCCACCAAAAATCATTTTAAAAATACCAAAATGATTTCAAATTTTTTTCTCTCCAAATTTTTATTGCAGGGAATCATGTTACTCTATTTTCCATATATTTTATTTTTGGAGAAAAATAATTTGAATAAAACCCAAATAACTCCGAATTGAAAATAATTTCCAAAAGGACTTTAAATTTGATCCTTTTAAACTTCCAACTCGTATTTCATATATTTTGAAGAAGTCATTTTATCTTCTCTCGTGAAAATCATTGAGTTGCTTAAAGTTCTAAATTTGAAATATTTTCAAATGAAATTCAAATCTTTTCAAAACCCTTTTCATGTAAATAAATGGAAGAAGTCATGTCATCTTCTCTCTAGGGTTTTGTATTTGAATTCACGGAGATCATAAAAGCAAAATGAAAGTTTGGGAAAGTCCTTTTATTCCCTCTCATTTAACTTTCAAAAGTTTCAAAATTCACTCAATCAATCACACAACAATCAAACAAACAATCAATCAATCTATTTATTATAATATTCCAAAATTTAGAATTTTGGGATGTTACAGCTATTTAGTTAATTCTTTTTGCAAATGATTAATAGATAAATTCCTCAGGTCCACCAATTTATTTGAGAATTTTATGAGTTCCAGAAGTATATGTTTGATCCAGATTACTACAGATTGTTCTGTTTTTTTGACAGATTCTGTTTCCGATGTGTTGTTTTCTTATTTTGATGAATCTATGAGTAGTATCGGAGGGTATGAACCATAGATAAGTTGGAATACAGTAGATATTACACCAATATGAATTTAGAATGAGTTCACAACGGTATCTAAGTGGTGATTTATTTTCTTATACTAACGGAGCTTACGAGTTTTCTGTTAAGTTTTGTGTTGTGAAGTTTTCAAGTTTTGGGTAAAGATTCGATGGAATATGGAATAAGGAGTGGCAAGAGCCTAAGATTGGGGATGCCCAAGGCACCCCAAGGTGATATTCAAGGACAACCAAGAGCCTAAGCTTGGGGATGCCCCGTAAGGCATCCCCTCTTTCGTCTTCGTTCATCGGTAACTTTACTTGGAGCTATATTTTTATTTACCACATGATATGTGTTTTGCTTGGAGCGTCATTTTATTTTATTTAGTTTTGCTTGCTGTTTGAATAAAATACCAAGATCTGAAATTCTTAAATGTTAGAGAGTCTTCACATAGTTGCATAATTATTCAACTACTCATTGATCTTCACTTATATCTTTCGGAGTAGTTTGTTGTTGCTCTAGTGCTTCACTTATATCTTTTTAGAGCACGGTGGTGGTTTTATTTTGAAGAAATAGATGAACTCTCGTGCTTCACTTATATTATTTTGAGAGTCTTTAGAACAACATGGTAATTTGCTTTGGTTATGAATTTAGTCCTAATATGATGGGCATCCAAGAGGGGTATAATAAAAACTTTCATATAAAGTGCATTGAATACTATGAGAAGTTTGATACTTGATGATTGTTTTGAGATATGAAGATGGTGATATTAGAGTCATGCTAGTTGAGTAGTTGTGAATTTGAGAAATACTTGTGTTGAAGTTTGTGATTCCCGTAGCATGCACGTATGGTGAACCGTTATGTGATGAAGTCGGAGCATGATTTATTTATTGATTGTCTTCCTTATGAGTGGCGGTTGGGGACGAGCGATGGTCTTTTCCTACCAATCTATCCCCCTAGGAGCATGCGCGTAGTACTTTGTTTCGATAACTAATAGATTTTTGCAATAAGTATGTGAGTTCTTTATGACTAATGTTGAGTCCATGGATTATACGCACTCTCACCCTTCCACCATTGCTAGCCTCTCTAATACCATGCAACTTTCGCTGGTACCATAAACCCACCATATATCTTCCTCAAAACAGCCACCATACCTACCTATTATGGCATTTCCTTAGCCATTCTGAGATATATTGCCATGCAACTTTCCACCGTTCCGTTTATTATGACACGCTTCATCATTGTCATATTGCTTTGCATGATCATGTAGTTGACATCGTATTTGTGGCAAAGCCACCGTTCATAATTCTTTCATACATGTCACTCATGCATCATTGCACATCCCGGTACACCGCCGGAGGCATTCATATAGAGTCATATCTTGTTCTAAGTATCAAGTTGTAATTCTTGAGTTGTAAGTAAATAAAAGTGTGATGATCATCATTATTAGAGCATTGTCCCAGTGAGGAAAGGATGATGGAGACTATGATTCCCCCACAAGTCAATAGGAGACTCCGGACGAAAAAAGAGAGGCCAAAGAAGCCCAAATAAAAAAAATAAAGCCCAAATAAAAAAAATAAAAAATGAGAGAAAAAGAGAGAAGGGACAATGCTACTATCCTTTTACCAGACTTGTGCTTCAAAGTAGCACCATGATCTTCATGATAGAGAGTCTCCTATGTTGTCACTTTCATATACTAGTGGGAATCTTTCATTATAGAACTTGGCTTGTATATTCCAATGATGGGCTTCCTCAAAATGCCCTAGGTCTTCGTGAGCAAGCGAGTTGGATGCACACCCACTTAGTTCCTTTTGTTGAGCTTTCATACACTTATAGCTCTAGTGCATCCGTTGCATGGCAATCCCTACTCACTCACATTGATATCTATTGATGGGCATCTCCATAGCCCGTTGATATGTGTAGTTGATGTGAGACCATCTTATCCTTTTTGTCTTCTCCACAACCACCATTCTATTCCACCTATAGTGCTATGTCCATGGCTCGCGCTCATGTATTGGGTGAAGATTGAAAAAGTTTGAGAACATCAAAAGTATGAAACAATTGCTTGGCTTGTCATCGGGGTTGTGCATGATTTAAATATTTTGTGTGGTGAAGATGGAGCATAGCCAGACTATATGATTTTGTAGGGATAGCTTTCTTTGGCCATGTTATTTTGAGAAGACATGATTGCTTAGTTAGTATGCTTGAAGTATTATTATTTTTATGTCAATATTAAACTTTTTTCTTGAATCTTATGGATCTGAATATTCTTTCCACAATAAAGAAGAATTACTTAGATAAATATGTTAGGTAGCATTCCACATCAAAAATTCTGTTTTTATCATTTACCTACTCGAGGACGAGCAGGAATTAAGCTTGGGGATGCTGATACATCTCCAACGTATCTATAATTTTTGATTGTTCCATGCTATTATATTATCAACCTTGGATGTTTTATATGCATTTATATGCTATTTTATATGATTTTTGGGACTAACCTATTAACCTAGAGCCCAGTGCCAGTTTCTGTTTTTTTCCTTGTTTTAGGGTTTCAAAGAAAAGGAATATCAAACGGAGTCCAAACGGAATGAAACCTTCGGAAAAGTTATGTTTGGAAAGTAAGCAATACAGAAGACTTGGAGTGCACGTCAAGGGATCAACGAGGAAGCCACGAGGCAGGGGGGCGCCCACCCCCCTGGGCATGCCGTCCACCCTCGTGGGCCCCTCGTGGCTCCCCTGATGTATTTCTTCCTCCTATATATATATATACATATACCCTAAAACCATTGGGGAGCACAATAGATCGGGAGTTCCGGCGCCAGAAGCCTCTGTAGCCACCGAAAACCAATCTAGACCCGTTCCGGCACCCTGCCGGAGCGGGAAATCCTTCTCCGGTGGCCATCTTCATCATCCCGGTGCTCTCCATGACGAGGAGGGAGTAGTTCTCCCTCGGGGCTGAGGGTATGTACTAGTAGCTATGTGTTTGATCTCTCTCTCGTGTTCTTGATTTGGCACGGTCTTGATGTATCATGAGCTTTGCTATTATAGTTGGATCTTATGTTTCTTCTCCCCCTCTACTCTCTTGTAATGGATTGAGTTTCCCCTTCGAAGTTATCTTATCGAATTGAGTCTTTAAAGATTTGGGAACACTTGATGTATGTCTTGCCGTGCGTATCTGTGGTGACAATGGGATATCACGTGATTCACTTGATGTATGTTTTGGTGATCAACTTGCGGGTTCTGCCCATGAACCTATGCATACGGGTTGGCACACGTTTTCGTCGTGATTCTCCGGTAGAAACTTTGGGGCACTCTTTGAGGTCCTATGTGTTGGTTGGATAGATGAATCTGAGATTGTGTGATGCATATCGTATAATCATACCCATGAATACTTGAGGTGACATTGGAGTATCTAGGTGACATTCGGGTTTTGGTTGATTTGTGTCTTAAGGTGTTATTCTAGTACGAACTCTAGGGCTGTTTGTGACACTTATAGGAATAGCCCAACGGATTGATTGGAAAGAATAACTTTGAGGTGGTTTCGTACCCTACCATAATCTCTTCGTTTGTTCTCCGCTATTAGTGACTTTAGAGTGACTCTTTGTTGCATGTTGAGGGATAGTTATATGATCCAATTATGTTATTATTGTTGAGAGGACTTGCACTAGTGAAAGTATGAACCCTAGGCCTTGTTTCAACACATTGCAATACCGTTTACGCTCACTTTTATCATTCGTTACCTTGCTGTTTTTATATTTTCAGATTACAAAAACTATTGTCTACCATCCATATACCACTTGTATCACCATCTCTTCGCCGAACTAGTGCACCTATACAATTTACCATTGTATTGGGTGTGTTGGGGACACAAGAGACTCTTTGTTATTTGGTTGCAGGGTTGCTTGAGAGAGACCATCTTCATCCTATGCCTCCTACGGATTGATAAACCTTAGGTCATCCACTTTAGGGAAATTTGCTACTGTCCTACAAACCTCTGCACTTGGAGGCCCAACAACGTCTACAAGAAGAAGGTTGTGTAGTAGACATCATTGGTATAAATTTAGCAATAATGTAATTAACATAATCAGAAAACCATGGAGCAATATGATGAGGATTTATGACATTTAATTGTTCATCAGAAAGCTATCATCAATAGGTAGTGGGTCATCAAGAACATTCTCTAACCTAGACAAGTTGTCTGCAATGGGGTTCTCAGCTCCCTTTCTATCAATAATATGCAAATCAAATTCTTGTATCAAGAGAACCCATCTAATAAGTCTAGGTTTAGCATCTTTCTTTTCCATAAGATATTTAATAGCAGCATGATCCATGTGAATAGTTACTTTAGAATCAACAATATAAGGTCTGAACTTATCACAAGCAAATACAACAGCTAAAAATTCTTTTTGAGTAGTAACATAATTTCTCTGAGCATTGTCTAGAGTTTTACTAGCATATTGAATAACATTTAATTTCTTATCAACTCTTTGCCCTAGAACAACACCTACAGCATAATCACTAGCATCACACATAATTTCAAAGGGTAAATTCCAATCAGGTGGCTGAACAATAGGTGCATAGATCAATGCTTTCTTAAGTATTTCAAATGCATCTACGCAATCATCATAAAAAACAAATGGTATATATTTTTGTAATAAATTAGTCATAGGCCGAGAAATTTTTGAGAAGTCCCTAATGAACCTCCTATAAAAACTGGCGTGACCAAGGAAACTTCTTATACCTTTGATGTCCTTGGGACATGGCATCTTTTCAATAGCATCAACCTTAGCTTTATCAACTTCAATACGTCTTTCATAAACTTTATGCCCCATGAAAATACCTTCATTAACCATAAAGTGGCACTTCTCCCAATTCAAGACAAGGTTAGTTTCTTCACATCTCTGCAAAACTCGATCAAGGTTGCTTAAGCAATCATCAAAAGAGGATCCATAAACGGAGAAATCATCCATGAATACCTCACATATCTTTTCACAAAAATCAGAAAATATAGCCATCATGCATCTTTGAAAGGTAGCAGGTGCATTACATAAACCAAAAGGCATACGTCTATAAGCAAAAGTACCGAAAGGGCAAGTAAAAGTGGTCTTAGATTGATCATCAGCTGACACAGGTATTTGAGAGAAACCAGAATAACCATCTAGAAAGCAAAAATGTGTATGTTTGGATAATGTTTCTAGCATTTGATCAATAAAAGGTAAGGGGTAATGATCTTTTTTAGTAGCCTTATTTAATTTGTGGAAATCAATTACCATCCTATAACCTATAATAATTCTTTGCAGAATCAATTAATCTTTATCATTAGGAACGATAGTGATACCTCCCTTTTTAGGGACACAATGGACATGACTTACCCACTGACTATCAGCAACGGGATAAATTATACCTGCCTCAAGGAGCTTTAGTATTTCCTTTCTTACCACTTCTTTCATCTTAGGATTCAGCCGTCGTTGGTGACCACGAACTGGTTTGGCATCTTTCTCCAAATTTATTTTGTGTTGACATAGTGTGGGACTAATGCCCTTAAGATCATCGAGAGTATATCCAATAGCAGCACGGTGCTTCTTCAGAGTTTTCAATAATCTCTCTTCTTCATGCTCTGAAAGGTTAGCACTAATAATAACAGGACATATCTTTTTCTCATCAAGATAAGCATATTTAAGAGTATCAGGTAACAGTTTGAGCTCAGACACGGGATCACCCTTGGGTGGAGGAGGATCCTCTAGGATTTTGATAGGCAAATTGTGTTTCAGGATGGGTTCCTATTTAAAGAATACTTCATCTATTTCCCTTCTTTCATTCATAAACATATCATTTTCATGGTCTAGCAAATACTGTTCTAAAGGATCCCTAGGAGGCACATCAATAGAAGCAAGACCAATAATTTCATGTTTACTAGGCAATTCCTCTTCACGGTGTTTTCTACAAAATTTAGAGAAATTAAATTCATGAGACATATCACCTAAACCAATAGTAACAACATCCGTTTCGCAATCTACCAAATATAATGGGACAAAATCTATCTTGTGGGGAACCAAGAACAAGAAAATCAGCAGGATATTTAGTTTTCCCACACAAGACTTGAACATCTCTTACAATTCCAATGGGTGATATGGTATCTCTATTGGCAAGCTTAATGGTAACATCAATATCTTCTATCTCAGCAGGTGCAATATCATGCATAATTTCTTTGTATAAGTCATGAGGTATAGCACTAGCACTGGCACTCATATCACATAATCCATGATAACAATGATCTCCTATTTTAACAGAAATAACAGGCATGCCTACCATGGGTCTATGTTTATCTTTAGCACAAGGTTTAGCAATTCTAGCAGTCTCATCATAGAAATGAATAACATGCCCATCAATATTATCAAATAAGAGATCTTTAACAATAGCAATATTAGGTTCAACTTTAATTTTCTCAGGAGGTGTATAGGTTCTAATATTGCTTTTACGAACCATAGTTGAAGCTTTAGCATGATCTTTTATCCTAACAGGAAAAGGTGGTTTCTCAACATAAGCAGTAGGAACAATAGGATCATTATAAGTGGCAGTCTTTTCTTCAACTTTAATAGGTGCAGCTACTTTTACTTCTATGAGAGGATGATATTTAAACCACTTCCCCCTAGGGAGATCAACATGAGTAGCAAAAGATTCACAAAAAGAAGCTACTATTTCAGAGTCAAGTCCATATTTAGTGCTAAATTTACGGAAAACATCGGTATCCATAAAAGATTTAACACAATCAAACTTAGGTGTCATACCTGACTTCTTACCTTCGTTGAGGTCCCAATCTTCAGAGTTGTTTTTAATTCTTTCCAATAAATCCCATTTGAATTCAATAGTCTTCATCATAAAAGAGCCTGCACAAGAAGTATCGAGCATGGTGCGGTTGTTATCAGAAAGACGAGCATAATTTTTTTGAATAATCATTTCTCTTGAGAGCTCATGATTGGGGCATGAATATAACATTGATTTAAGCCTCCCCCAAGCTTGAGCGATGCTTTCTCCTTCGCGAGGCCAAAAATTATATATATAATTGCGATCACGATGAACGAGATGCATAGGATAAAACTTCTGATGAAATTCCAATTTCAATCTTTTGTAGTTCCATGATCCCATATCATCACATAGCCTATACCATATCAATGCATCTCCCTTCAAAGATAAAGGGAATACCTTCTTCTTAATAACATCATCGGGCACACCTGCAAGCTTAAATAATCCACAAACTTCATCCACATATATTAGGTGCTCATCAGGATGCATTGTTCCGTCTCCTGCAAAAGGATTAGCTAGCAGTTTTTCTATCATACCCGAAGGAATCTCAAAGTAGACATTTTCATTTTTAGTAGGTTCAATAGGTTGAGGAGCAACTCTTTGCTCTACTGGTCAGGGTGAAGATACCCCGAACAAGCCCCTTAGAGGATTACTTTCCATAGTAATAAGTGATAGTAAATTTCAGCACACTATATAAATTTTTCCTTACCAAATTCCACCTACCAAAGGCGCTTCACTCCCCGGCAACGGCGCCAGAAAAGAGTCTTGATGACCCACAAGTATAGGGGATCTATCATAGTCCTTTCGATAAGTAAGGGTGTCGAACCCAACGAGGAGCAGAAGGAAATGACAAGCGGTTTTCAGCAAGGTATTCTCTACAAGCACTGAAATTATAGGTAATAGATAGTTTTGTGATAAGATAATTTGTAACGAGCAACAAGTAACAAAAGTAAATAAAGTGCAGCAAGGTGGCCCAATCCTTTTTATAGCAAAGGACAAGCCTGGACAAACTCTTATATAGAGAAAAGCGCTCCCGAGGACACATGGGAATTATCGTCAAGCTAGGTTTCATCACGATCATATGATTCGCGTTCGGTACTTTGATAATTTGGTATGTGGGTGGACCAGTGCTTGGGTGCTATCCTTACTTGGACAAGCATCCCACTTATTATTAACCTCTATTGCAAGCATCCGCAACTACAACAAAAGTATTAAGGTAAACCTAACCATAGCATGAAACACGTGGATCCAAATCAGCCCCTTACGAAGCAACACATAAACTAGGGTTTAAGCTTCTGTCAATCTAGCAACCCATCATCTACTTACTACTTCCCAATGCCTTCCTCTAGGCCGAAATAATGGTGAAGTGTCATGTAGTCGACATTCACATAACACCACCAGAGGAGAGACAACATACATCTCATCAAAATATCGAACGAATACCAAATTCACATGACTACTAATAGCAAGACTTCACCCATGTCCTCAGGAACAAACATAACTACTCACAAAGCATATTCATGTTCATAGTCAGAGGGGTATTAATATGCATATAGGATCTGAACATATGATCTTCCACCAAATAAACCAACTAGCATCAACTACAAGGAGTAATTAACACTACTAGCAACCCATAGGTACCAATCCCAGACTTGGAGACAAGAATTGGATACAAGAGATGAACTAGTGTTTGAGAGGAGATGATGCTGGTGAAGATGTTGATGGAGATTGACCCGCTCCCGATGAGAGGATTGTTGGTGATGACGATGGCGATGATTTCCCCCTCCCGGAGGGAAGTTTCCTCGCCAGAGCCCTAGATTGGTTTCGCCAAGGTTCCGCCTCGTGGCGGCGGAGTCTCGTCCCGCAAGCTTGCTTATGATTTTTTCCTCATCGAAAGACTCCATATAGCAGAAGATGGGCATCGGAGGGCCACCAGGGGGCCCACGAGGTAGGGGGCGTGCCCCCACCCTCATGGGCAGGGTGTGGCCCCCCTCTGGAACTTTTTGCGCTCAGTATTTTTTATATATTATGAAAATGACTTCCGTGAAGTTTCAGGACTTTTGGAGCTGTGCAGAGTAGGTCTCTAATATTTGCTCCTTTTCTAGCCTAGAATCCCAGCTGTTGGCATTCTCCCTCTTTATGCAAACCTTGTAAAATAAGAGAGAATAAGCATAAGTATTGTGACATAATGTGTAATAACAGCCCATAATGCAATAAATATCGATATAAAAGCATGATGCAAAATGGACGTATCACGAATATCCAAAGTTGTAGTTGGGGTTGTACTGCGATGCAGCAGTCATTGCATCGTGGGCTGCAGCTTGGAGGCGAGCTATCTCAGCTCTCCTCTTATACTCTCCCGCCTCCTCTCTGGTTATAAAATATCTCCCTTTTGCCTGAAAGTCAAAGAAAGTAGAAGCAGAGAGAGCGACGTGATAGGTGCGTCACCTGTCAAAGATTAGTCGGTACTGGAGGAACTGATCGTTCCTCTCAACAAACTGATGATGAACCATAGCCTCATAATCCAAATAAGCAGGAGGCAACTCAATATCATCCTCACGTATAGTTATACCAAGAAAATTAGCTATGCGGGTTGCATAAATTCCACCAAAGAAATCTCCATTAAATCTATTAAGATGCAACCTATGTGCAACAATGGCTCCCAAATTATAAGATTTATCTCCTAACACAGCACTCCTAAGAATACTGAGGTCAGGGACACACATGTGACATGCTTCATCTTTATCGTTAATGCATCTACCTATGAAGAGAGCAAAATAATGTATAGCAGGAAAGTGAATGCTCCCTATGGTAGCTTGTGTTATATCTCTGGACTCTCCCACAGTTATACTAGTAAGAAAATCTCTAAACTCAGATTTGCGGGGTTCGTTAGTACTACCCCATTGTGGAAGTTTGCATGCAGTGGTAAAATCCTCTAAGTCCATAGTATAAGAATTTTCATAAAGATCAAACAGGACAATTTGAGAATTGCGTGAAGATGAAAATTCAAACCTCCTCACAAAGGAACTAGTGAGATAGTGGTACTGACGACACTTTTCTTCCTCGAAGCTCACAAGATCAGCATTACGCAAATATGCGTTAAATTCTTCCTTAATTCCTGCTCGATCCATGAAGTCCTCTGAAGGCCATTCACAAGGCCGCACTGGAGCATCCCTTGGTGGCTCATCATCAGCATCACGCATTGCAAGCTTGGGTCCTTGTTTCCTTGAAGAACCACCTTGGTACATTTTCCTAAACATATTTCTTCCCTTGAAAAATTTCTGAAATTTTTAGTAACTTCAAAATAAAAGTGAACCAAACTCAACAAAATTGATAGCAACTACTCCTACAAGTGCCTAGATCCTATATCTTGCATCAAAACTACTTGGAACCATATAAATTTGACATGCAAGCTCAAGAACATGGTCACTATCGGTGTCAGAACCGGCAGATCTCGGGTAGGGGGTCTCGAACTGTGCGTCTAAGATGGATGGTAACAGGAGGCAGGGGACACGATGTTTTACCCAGGTTCGGGCCATCTTGATGGAGGTAAAACCCGACGTCCTGCTTGATTTATTCTTGACAATATGAGTATTACAAGAGTTGATCTACCACGAGATCGGAGAGGCTAAACCCTAGAAGCTAGCCTATGGTATGATTGTATGTTGTCCTACGGACTAAAACCCTCTGGTTTATATAGACACCGGAGGGGGCTAGGGTTACATAAGGTCGATTACAAAGGAGGAGATATCCATATCCGTACTACCTAGCTTGCCTTCCACGCCAACTAGAGTCCTATCCGGACACGGGACGAAGTCTTAAATCTTGTATCTTCATAGTCCAACAGTCCGGCCAAAGGATATAGTCCGGCTGTCCAGAGACCCCCTAATCCAGGACTCCCTCAGTAGCCCCTGAACCAGGCTTCAATGACGATGAGTCCGGCGCGCAGTGTTTGTCTTTGGCATTGCAAGGCGGGTTCCTCCTCCGAATACACCATAGAAGAGTTTGAATACAAGGATAGTGTCCGACCCTGCAAAATAAGTTCCACGTACCACCGTAGAGAGAATAATATTTCCACAAATCTAATTTGCTGACACGTTTTGGCAACATGACATCATGCCATGGCCCGGTGTTTATTCGATGTTTTTCTTTAACCAGCCCCGCACATAACGTGAGGCGGTTTCTTGACACGTCTTGTAAAAGCAGAGATCGTGTTCCCCTTATTACGGGATTCTCATCAATACGGGCATGGGTAACCCAACCGTGCCATCAATTACGACGCTTGGGGGATAAGCGAGTTGTACCAGGCTAGTGGGGGTGCATACTTTCGGCCGCCCTTATAAAGGGATAATGTATAACCTTTTTCTACCCACGCCTTCTTCCTCCTTGCTCATCCATTCTTGCGCACTCGAGCTCCAACGCCCAAGTCCACATCCTTCTCCTCAACCTTCTCCAAACATGTCCGGAGCGGGAGGCAAGTGGATGGCTTCCTCCGTCATGGAGGAACACATCAAAAAGCTGCGCGGAGCCGGATACTTAGCCGCGAATATCTCGCATCGGCTGCCCGCTGCGGGGCAGATCGTCCCTACCCCGGAACCTCACGAGAGGGTAGTCTTCCTCCACCACTTCCTCCGCGGACTGGGGTTTCCCCTCCATCCATTTGTCCATGGTCTTATGTTCTACTACGGGCTGGACTTCCATGATCTGGCCCCGAATTTCATCCTCAACATTTCGGCGTTCATCGTCGTGTGTGAGGCCTTCCTCCGCATCCGGCCCCACTTCGGCCTGTGGCTGAAGACCTTCAATATCAAGCTGAAGGTGGTGGGAGGCCAACAAGTGGAATGTGGCGGAGCCATGGTGGGCAAGATGCCCAATGTTATATGGCTCGAAGGCTCCTTCGTGGAGACCATAAAGGGGTGGCAATCGGCGTGGTTCTACATCACCGAGCCGCGCGACACCAACTGGACGGTGGCTCCCGAGTTTCGATCCAGAATCCCCATGTGGCTCACCTCCTGGAAAGAGAAGGGCCTATCCTGGGGTTCATCGGTGGAGCTGGACGGACTCCCGAAATGTATCCGGAATATGGCAAGCAAGAAGCTCAAGCTTGTCAACATAGTCCAGGTCATGCTCTTCCGCCAGATCCTCCCGTGTCAACAACGGGATTTCAACTTGTGGGAGTTCGACCCGGCCCAGCACCAGACTCTGAGCGAGCTCTTCAACACGACGCGCAAGGACGTCTGGAGGGTGCTATTCAAGGGCGCCGAGGTCCCTCCCTCTCTCATCGAGGACCGCGGGCTAAGCGCGAATCGCCCTGCGAATCCGGTAAGTTTTGTACATCTGGTAGGATTTTTACTTCCCATAGCTCAACCACATGTGGGGTCTGAGCTCCCATGCCTTTGACAGGACTGGGTGGGGGCATCGGAGAAGACCAACTGTCCGACCCCTCTGCCCGAAGACACTACGGACGCTCTCCTGACGGAGATGCTGACTCCGGCTCCTTACAAGGTGCCGGAGAAGACCAAGAAGAAGGCCAAGGGAACCCGAAAGAGTTCCCGACGCCAGGTGGTATCGGACTCATCGTCCGATGACTCTGCGACACACTCCTCCCACGAAGACGAGGAGGAAGATGAAGATGCTCCCCCTCCAACCGGGGGAGACAAGAAAAGGAAGGCCGCCCCAACCGGGGGGCCGAAGGGTCCAAGAAGGGAAGGACTCTCCTTCCAAACTGCTCCACCACCGCCGCCGAAGACGAAGACGAGTGGCTGCTCAGGGCCAAGCCCCTGGCGAAGTCATAAGTATTCGAATACCAGAGTAACTCATAGCATACCTTTGTCGCACTGCTTCTCCTAATGCCGAATATGATTATGCAGACCGCCCCAAGCCCGTATCGACGTATCTTCGTCGGACGGCTCCTTGGACTCATCGGATATGGATAGCGATCCACTTCCGACCGCCACCTCCTCTTGCCCTACGGACAATGCCGAGGTACTATCTCAAGAGGCACCGGGTCGAGGGGAGACAGTCCCGGAGGCACCTCAAGGTGACCTTCCGGACTCCGGGAGCAGAGGGAGTAAGGCTCCCGAGGGCTCCGAGTTCGGCCTTCAGCCGAACACTGTACCGGAACCTCCAGTGGTTCCGGACTCGGGCAGGCGGCATCCTTCCAAAAGGGGCAAGACGCCCGTGCCGGTGATCTTTGTCCATCCAGAGGCACCGGACAATCTGATGGGAGCGCTTCGCAGCGCTTCCATCGACGAAGAGCACCGCACTATTATGAGTGCGGTGATCCAGAAGGTTCAGTCCGCCAAGAGCGGACTGACTGAAGCCTGTGCCAGCCTTCTAACATGCTTTGAGGTAAGTATTTGAAATATAGGAAAAATATTACCGCATAGACAGTAGCCCCTGATGCTCTGTTTGGTGTTCACAAAGAAAAGCCGAATAGAGGATCAAATAATATCTGCAGGAGTCTAATACTAGTATGTCTGTATGCGTATGCAGGCTCCGCTGCTGACCTCTGCCGCACTGACTGCGGAGGTCACCGCACTAAAGCAGGACCTCGAGGGGTCCGAGAAAGAGCTCGGCCTTGCTAAGAGGCAGCTCGAGGAGAACAAAGGTAAGTAGCACCTAGTCTATATATATATATAAAAGATGCGATTGCAAAATGACAGGATCATCTTTAATTTGCCAGGGGCCACGACCAAAGTGTCAACCCTGAAGCAAGCGCTATCCGAGGCTGAAAACAAAGCATCCCAGGAGCGCACCGAGCGGGAAAAACAAGAGGCACGGGTGGGCAAGGTGCAGCAAGAGCTCCACGCTCTCGTGACAAAGCATGAGGCGTTGGAGCTTGACTTGAAGACGCGAGAGTCCGAGCTTGCCACGGCCCTTGAGAGTACAAAGAGTGCCAAGGCTGAAGCCCAAAAGTCCCTCCAAGAGATTGATGCGGTGAAGAAGATAGCGGCGGGTAAGGCATTCAATATGCAAAGCAAGCATGTGAAAGTAAATTACTTGTTACTTATCCGAGTCCAGAGCTCTCCAGGAGCATTCGCAGATTTGCCCCGCAGCATGTCGGATGCCGCACAATTTTACCAGGCCGAGGAGGGAAGCTCAACGAAGAAGCTATTCTGGTCTCAGTATACTAGGATCGAACACCCGATGCCTCTGAGCGACCAGCTGAAGCAACTGGTCGAGCTGCACAAGGCGGCCGAACAGTCCATGAAGGGATTTATAGTCCGGATGTGGCCTCGCGACGCCCTTCCCAACAGCTACTTCGGCCTGGTGAGGCGGCTTGTGGATGCCTGCCCACGACTGGAAGTCATCAAGCGGTCCGTCTGCATCGAAGGTGCACGTCGGGCTTTCTCCCGTGCGAAGGTGCACTGGGCCAAGATGGACGCCATGAAGCTGGTGAAGGAGGGGCCGCCGCAGGGCAAGGAGCATCGCCACCCCGAGATGTACTATGAGGGTGTCCTGAAGGGTGCCGTCTTGTAGCGGACGAGTGTGCAAAATATGTAATATTTGGATGAACTTGCTCGTGTGATCCTGTATGAAGAAAACTTGTTCACATGCGCTATGCAACGCTTTTTTGAATTTAAAATATTACCTTCTGTTCGGCTGTTTATCAAATATGAGAGGTGGCTAGTCGTCGGCTTCTGCCCCCACGCCACGAGTGCTGGGGTGTTCGGGATAAACCTGAGCACTCTTGTTCCCATTTTTGGGTCCTTCGAGGGAGGTGCTCAGCACAACGAACAAGGCAATCGGACTATAATGCGTTATCACTCTCACTTAGCCATAGAATTCTATAATTTTAAATTTCGGCGAAGCCCCTAGTATTCGGAAGGCCAAATTCGGGGCGCTATACACGCCTTAAGCCGGACAGGGCCGACTCCTCGCTCTAAGCGGCATAAGTCTTTAGGGACTTGAAACCTCTCGAACAGCGACCAATCTCTCGCCTTATCATGACAGTCAGTTTTAGCTTTCTCTACTGAGGTGCTTAGCCCAGCAGAACCGGGGCACAATCGCAGTAGTTCTCCCAGCGCTACCTTAGCCGATATAGCGGAACGTAAGGTACCAAAACATGGGAGCCGGGCAAACCCAACTATTGACCCAAGACATGATTCGGAGCTGATGCATATAATGCTATAAGTTCGGGGAGCCGCACTGTCGAAAGTGTTCGGACTTCTCACGCCTTGTTATGGGTATGCTTAAGCCCCTAGCGTATTGGCCGTACCAGAGTGTACGAGTGTTAGATGTCATGAATGAACACATATATATATATGTAAAAAAAGAAGAATGCAATAATAGTCTTAATGCTATGCATTGTTTATTCAAAAAGGTGCGTTAAAGCAGAATGATACAAGTAGTGCGATAAGCAAAAAGTAGGACTATTTGACATGTCCCCTCCAAGGGCAAGCTGAGGGATAGTATTAAAGCAAGTATTTCACTCGTTATCATAATCCACCTGGGAGTTCCGTGGTGTGACGTAGCTTTCTGCCTCCTTGGTTGCTGCATCATGTGTTCGGCAATCATGCTGTCGGACAAGGTTTCCAGAGATTAAAGTCCTAAAAGAGAAAAATAACAAAGTGGGAAGCCCCTAGTGCGGTTTAAGCCACGTCTTGGAGCGTGCCGTAGTCGTGCCCCCCTCCCCACCTATGCCCATGGTATTTTTAATGCGTAATTATGTACGCGTGGCACGGATGTCGCCGTTTGGCTGGGACCGGGGTGGGGGCCGTATTGCTATGCGAGCTCGGAACGTGCCAGGCGGTCCTGTTGCCGATTACTCCGGGCGCGCTTGAAGGTGTCCGGGTCCTTAATCGCCGAACTAGTGGATTGCCTTAAGAGGCTGCTTTGCGCTTCTGCTGCGAGGGCCGCAGTGTGCTCCTCCGTGCGGAGAGAGTGCTCTATGTTTCCATTGACTGTGATGACCCCCCGAGGTCCTGGCATCTTGAGCTGAGATATGCATTATGCGGTACCGCATTGAATCTCGCAAATGCGGTTCGCCCGAGCAGTGCATGGTAGCCACTGCGGAACGGGACTATATCCAGGGATCCGAAGACCACCTCCAGTGTGACTGAGCCTGTGTAATGGGCCTCTACACCTGGTATGACGCCTTTAAAGGTCGTTTTTGTGGGTTTGATCCTTGAGGGGTCTATACCCATTTTGCGCACTGTGTCCTGATAAAGCAGGTTCAGGCTGCTGCCGCCATCCATAAGGACTCGAGTGAGGTGAAATCCGTCAATGATTGGGTCTAGGACCAGTGCAGCGAATCCGCCATGACGGATACTAGTGGGGTGGTCCCTGCGATAGAAGGTGATCGGACAGGAGGACCATGGGTTGAACTTTGGGGCGACTGGCTCCAATGCATATACGTCCCTGAGCGCACGCTTCCGCTCCCTCTTGGGGATGTGGGTTGCGTATTCATGTTCACCGTCCGCACTTGTGGGGGAACCTCTTCTATCCTCCGGTGTTCGGCTGCCGGGGCTCCTCCTCGTCATTGCTATGTGACCCCTTATCTTTGTTTTCGGCATTTAACTTGCCGGCCTGCTTGAACACCCAACAATACCTGTTGGTGTGGTTGGCTGGCTTGTCAGGGGTGCCGTGTATTTGACACAAGCGATCGAGTATACGGTCCAAACTGGACGGGCCCGGAGTGCTTCTTTTGAATGCCTTTTTTTGCTGACCGGGTTTAGAGCCTTTGAATCCGGCATTGACTGCCATATCCTCGGTATTATCGCTGTTAATGTGGCGCTTATGTTTGTTGCTACGTGACCTGCCGTTGTCGTCCTTGGTATCCGAAGTGCCATGGTTCTTTGATATGTTATTGCTGCGAGCCAACCAGCTGTCCTCTCCTGCACAAAAGTGGGTCATGAGTGTCGTGAGGGCTGCCATAGATTTCGGCTTTTCCTGGCCAAGGTGCCGGGCGAGCCATTCGTTGCGGATGTTGTTCTTAAAAGCTGCTAGGGCCTTTGCATCCGGACAGTCGATGATTTGATTTTTCTTTGTTAGGAACCGTGTACAGAATTGCCTGGCCGATTCCTCTGGCCACTGAATTATGTGGCTCAGGTCATCGGCATCTGGTGGTCACACATAAGTGCCCTGAAAGTTGTCGAGGAATGCGGCTTCTAGATCTTCCCAACAGCCAATGGACTCTGCTGGCAAGCTGTTGAGCCAATGCCGAGCTGGTCCTTTGAGTTTGAGTGGGAGGTATTTGATGGCGTGTAGGTCATCACCGTGGGCCATGTGGATGTGCAGGAGGAAATCCTCGATCCATACCGCAGGATCTGTTGCGTCGTCGTATG
Organism: Triticum urartu; assembly: GCF_056163025.1. Taxonomy (NCBI): domain Eukaryota; kingdom Viridiplantae; phylum Streptophyta; class Magnoliopsida; order Poales; family Poaceae; genus Triticum; species Triticum urartu. Next base: position 473,005,262 of record NC_141877.1, read on the forward strand.
ATTCTATATTTACGGGTTTGAAACCCTCTGGGATTTGATGATCCATTACTTCGTCTGTGAAGCATAAGGGGTGTGCGGCACCTCTGTACTGGGCTATATCGCGACGCAACTCAAATGAGTCTTGCCCGCTGTGTTCGTCCTGGCCGGACTTACTTTTACTGTATCCGGCGTGATGATTATTGTCGTGGTTTTGTCACGGTAGATGTCCTAGAGAAAGGACTTAGTCGTGGAGCCATCGCAACGGGTTAGCTTGAAGGGGTTAAAGCGGACACAGGGACGCAAGAGAGTTTATACTAGTTCGGCCCCTTCAATGAAGGTAAAAGCCTACGTCTAGTTGTGATGGAATTGATGGGGTTTCGATGACTAGGGAGCAAACAAGCTTCGCCTAAGTCTCGAGTTGTTGTCTGTCGTCCTTGAACCGCCGCCGGGTCGTCCCCTTATATACACGGGTGACAAACGTCGATTCACAGAGTCCCAATACCGGCTCATAGATGTGTCCGGTTTGGTCCCTACTTATTCCTAACTTATAATACAAGTTAAATACCAACGCCGGTTTACGACTACAGGCCTTGAACCGACTATGGGCCTTGAGCTCTCATCTGCCTTCTTGGGCTTTAACATAATTAACTACTGATGAAGTTAACCCGACCCAGATAGGTCGGTTTACGCCCGGTAGTAATATCCCCAACATTAGGCCCCAGATTGATTTGAACAAGTTCATGTCAATCCTTAGCAAAAATCTTCATCTTCAACATCTTCTTGTAGTTTGTTGAACCGCCGTGATGTCATCTTCTCTGGTCGTTGTAAACCGGCGTGACGTCACCTATTATAAAGAACCTTATCCATGATATCCCCTTTTTTTGTTTAATAGGTCTGCGACAATTAAGGTGACAACTTCGTTTCCAAACCCACGGTCCCTTGATTTTCGCGCCTGACTCCTGTCCCTTGCCTTATAAATAGGACCGAAGGGTCATTTCTTTTTCCCCTTCGTGCCCTTCTGCTTCGTCTTCCCCGCGTCTTCCAGCTTCGGAGCTTCGCCACCGTCGACGACCTCTGCTCCAACCTTGGCCACCGCATCACCCTGATTATACCAGAGCATCGCGGCAACCTTCTGTTTCTTCCTCGGCTCCGGTGAGTTCTTCACCTTTTCCTCCGTAGATCCGTTCTAGGGTTTCCAAGTTCTTCAGTGTTCATCATGTACTTCGTACTCATATGATAGATCCTAGATGAACCTGTGAACCTTTGCTCTGTGTAGCGATAGTTCTTAGCATCCGCCTTTACTTATATGCCTCAAGACCATAGATCTACCTGTATCTCTGCCCATTGATTCGGTACTGTTCTTTTTTGAACCTTGAATATTTTCCTTCTTTTCTGAACTTGCTTCAGATCCGTCGCTGTAGAGAAACCTTGTGAAATCTGTTTCTATACACTTATCTATCCGCAATCTCAACTGTTTCAATGCTTAGATCCGGCGGTTTAACTTTGTAGAAAAATTGCCAAACCGGTATATACCATTAGTCCCCTTGTTGAACCGCCAGATGTTGTTGCTTCATAAAACTTCGGTTTAGATAGAGCTGTCTCCGGTTTAACATTGTACATACCAGTGCACTTTAATCAATGCATTCTCGAACCGGAATTACCTATCTTGTAGATTTCATCATGGCCAAGCAAGTATATGAATGCAACTGGGTTCCTTCTCGCGTCACAGAGACTCAACTGAACAATTTAGTCCTGATCGGCGCTTTAGGCAGCAAAAACACCATCCATTGGAGAGCCCCTGGCAAAGAATGCCCTCCCACACCTCAAGAAGGAGAGGTCATCGTTTTCGTAGATCACTTAGCCCGGGGCTTTAAGCCGCCCGGTTCTAAATTTTACCGGGATGTTTTAGCCGATTTTCAACTCCACCCACAAGACACTGGTCCCAACTCTGTTACAAACATGTGTCACTTCCAAGTGCTCTGTGAGGTGTTCTTTCAAGAGGAGCCCACAGTGGAGTTGTTCAGAGACTGTTTCCATCTAAACCGCCGTACTGAGTGTTCTGACGGTTCCAATACGGAATTGGGCGGTGTGGCAATTCAGAAAAGGAAAGAGGTCACATACCCTCACGCCAAGCTGCACAACCACCCCAAAGAGTGGAATCAAACATGGTTCTATTGCAAAGACACCTCCCCTGCTGGTGAAAATCCTTTGCCTGGCTTTCATCCAGAGTGGCTTAGCAATACACACCCCTTTCCGCAAAGGTTGACTGCCAAGGAGAGAAGCAAATATGCTCCTCAACCGTCCAAGCTCAGAGCCTTCATGGCCAATGGTTTAACAGGAGTTGATCTTGCTCGTTGTTGGATATTTGTGGAGCATACTGCCCCTTAGTCAGCGCTCCGGTTTGATGTGCGAGTATACTAGCAGTGTTGATGACCCACTGCGACATGCTAACATCCAGCTTACCGACGAAGAAATCACAGAGGCTGTGAATAAAATGCTGAATGAACCGGAACACGTCTGTGCTCGAACCGGCCTGCTTCCCTTCTATGCCACCAACAAACCGCCAGCTGTAAGAATTTGATTTTTTTCTTTTTACTGAACCTGTTATTGATATATCTGGTCATTGTTTAATATCAATGTCTGTTTAAACAGGGTAATGATCCGTTTTGGAGCAAGAAACTTCCCCAGGAGAAGCCAGAAAAAACAGACAAACCGGAGCGACCAACCCGGCCAAAGACTAAAGTCGTGAAACGGCCTGCTCACAAGAAGAAAACCACTGCATCTTCTGATCTGGCCCCTGATGATGATGTGGATAATCCGGACCTTGAGGTAGAGCTTGACTCACTTGGCTTATTTTTCATGCGTCTTATTGATGATGATATTTGTCAGGATGATGCCGAAGCCAGCCATGCTGATGCTGCAGAGGTAATTATTCTCTCTTCCGATTCAGAACCTTTGCCTTCACTAAAAATCTGTCAGGAAAACTGGAAAGTTAAATTTTCTCATCCTCTTGCTTACTTGGATCCCAAATTTCTTATGAAGACCCAACAGCACGAAGCTCGCCGCACAACCCGGCACAGCGGCCAGGTAGTTACCTCCGCCGGTTTACCAAACAGTCCGGTTCGGAAACGCCGTTCAGAGGTCTCTAATTTGCTTGTCAGTGCTTGTCCTAAAGCGGGCTGTTTTTGTCAACCTATTAATCCATCTGACTCCAATTATCAGGTTACTTCCCACTCATCCTCTGGCAAGTCATCGGCTACTCAGCTGCCACCGCTCAAAACGGTGCTTGGGTAAGCGATACTTATCATAATATTTCCGGTACATCACCTTGGAACATACGCTGTATTTGACTTTGTTATTCCTTTCAGGGACAAGCCTAGGCCGAGCAAGAAGGCTCGCCTGGATAAAGCGGCCGAGGAGGATGCCGTCCCTGAACCAGGCAAAACACCAGATCTTGAAGCGGCTATTCCTGAAGATATACCCAATGATCCACCGCAGCGAGATGACGATCTTATTGATGAAGAGAGGCCTATTAATGCCTCAAGTCCTGTCAACCAGCCCACAAGCCCCATCCGGATTGAGAAATCCACCAATCCATCAAAGCCTACTGATAAGCCAACGACCCCAGTGCAAGCCGGCGATGCCAAGGATGATGAGGTTGTTATTACTGGTATTGGTCGCACAGAGCCAGGAAATCCAGTTGCTTTATCCAGACACACTGGCAAGGAAGAATTTGCTGCCATTGGCAAGGGAAAATGGAATGCCGATCTGACAACTTATGCCGCTTTGAACGCCCAAGATCTCCATTCCGGCTATCTGAACCGGCTATACACCAGCCGTGACTATGAAGCTGGTCTAGTTAATATGATGAAAGAGAAATTTGAGGTAACTTCCATGTGCTTTTTCCTGTTTGGATATTTCAATCTTGTTAACTCTCCTAGCCCCTAAGGGACGGTTTAGAATCTGCATCCAAACCGGGACTTGCTAATATAAATCCCAATGCTTCGGAACTCGCTGATGTAGCCCCCAAGGGCCGGTTCAACTTAGTGTAGTTAAACCGGGACTTGCTAATATAAATCCCAATGCTTCAGAATTCGCTGATGTAGCCCCCAAGGGCCGGTTTAACTTAGTGTAGTTAAACCAGGACTTTAAGTAATTGAGATCGCCGCATCAGAATATATTCAAGCAAATAGCCATTAGCCCCCAAGTGCCAAGTTGAATACTTGTAATGATCTTGGGACTTTATAATCAAGTGAAATATGAAGATCAAATAGGCATTATCCCCCAAGCGCCAAGTGCATAACTTTCTATGTGGTTCGTGCTTCAATTCTTGCACTGCTTGCTGAATCATATAATTGTATGTATGCAGGCTGAGCTAAAGACAAAAGAGACCCAAATCGCCGATCTCCAAGAAAATCTGAAGTCCCAACAGACTGAAACCTCAAAAGCAAAAGAGGAGTTGACCAGCGCCTTAAGCGTCATGGAACAGCTTAAGAAGGATTTCAAGAAGGAGCGGGCGGATTGGGCTACTGAAAAATCCGCTTTAACCAAACGAGCAGAAGACGCCAAGGCTGCACTAAAACCGGTGGCGGACGAACTGACCAGCATAAAGCGGCACGTGCATGCCATGACCGCTGGTATCTTTGGTAAGCCGGTTTGATTTCTGAATTGATTCGGCCGTCTTACAGAGCTGCCGGTTTGTTAACCCTTTGTGATATTTCAGGGACACGCATTGGTCACTTGGGGTCGGATGTGCGGAAGAAATTGAAAGCCGCCTACACGTTGATCGAACAACTGTACACTGGTGCACAACGGATCATCTATACTGCATCCCACAACAATCCGGCGCCCACTTTGATTCAGGACACACTGAAGAAACTGTCGGTGCTTCCTGCCCGGGTTGAAGAGCTGAAGAAATCTGCTGCTCGAACCGGTGCGATCAATGCCTTAATCCGGGTAAAAGCTTGGGTGCCGGATTTTGATCCTATTGAAGCGGCTCAGGGCTATCCCAGCTTGAAGGAAGACGGGTCAGAGTTTAGTGAAGCAGATCTGCAAGCAATAAACCGGGAGGTGCGTCCGCTAGCTTGTCAATTGGTTGAAGAAGCAGACTTGTCTCATTATCAAGCCCAATATGACAATCAAAACAAGCAAGTAGCTGCACCAATTCATGAAGCGAAAAATCTTATCCCTCCAATCCGTAAGCATACTTACGCTCCCGATATTGAACCATCGTTGCTGATCCATCATGAAGCTGTCTTTCGAGCATTAACGGGAATCGACTGGACAACTGTTGATTTCCAGCCGCTGGGTAGAGAAACTGAAGTTGAAGCAGCGCGGGATGACCCACAACCATCAGGCCAGGCTGGTGACCAAGTTTGAACCGGAAGTCGGTTTAAACTTCTTCTCCTTTGACAAAACAATGATCTTATTTTGGGCACCGTGTTGCCTTGTAATAGGCTAGCTGACACTCTTGATCTTAATATGCCTTCATGCATAACCACTGCAACTTGTGCTTCCTTTGGGTGATGAACTTTCCAAATTATTTTCTGCAACATAAAAAATCTTAAAGTGCCACCGCGGTTGTACCATCAGGCGGAGTATGATGTCTGCATATATAAAATCAAAATATCTAAAATTTAAGCATATGATCAAATCTTTGAGATACATAATACCTGCCATCGTTGGGCATGAAGTTGGCTTAGCCAATCTTGAAGCGGAGGTTTATAAACCCACACTGTTGGAGGAGATAGCAGCTCCTGTATATATATAATGCCGGTTTACCATGTAAACCGTGCCAGGTTATAAGAAAACACCGTGTTACTCCGTAATAGGATGTTAATAAAAAATCAAACCGGGCAAATAGTCTCCGGATTAAAAATGGACCGTGTTCCGTCAATTGACAGTGTGAACCGGTTTAAAATTTTGTTGGTTTAAAAAACGCAACAAAAAGAAAGAAATATCTATCAAAGAAAATTGTGAAGCAAAGGCAATGATAAAACCGTTTGCAAAAAGAGGCTTATTTGAGCTGATCAGATGGTGTTACCATGGTCGGACACGACCAAGCTCCCGATAGGTGTAGCTATGGTTCAAGTCAGCCAGATCCCCAAATGAAACCATGGCATTTATGCCGATCAAGAGGCGTGGTAATGGTTCGGGTTCGACCAAGCCCCCAAGTGATTCTGTGGCCTTAGGCTGATCAAGAGGCGTGACTGGTTCAGACGTGACCAAGTCCCCAAGTGATCTGGTGGCTCTCGCCTATCAAGAGGTGTTGCATTGGTTCGGACACGACCAAGCCCCCAAGTGATATAACATGATGCTTTTGAAAAGCTAACTCAAGGGGTAAACCGGAAGCCGCTTTAGAACAACTCCGTGTAACCACACATGATGTAAAAGAACAGATACCCCGCTTTAGCTGAGGTTCTGGTTTATTATATTTAATCATAATATATACATCGTCGTAATATGTACATAAGTAGAGCCAATGGCTCAGGTATAGTAAGGCCGAAGATGAGCTATGTTCCACGGCCTGTTGGTCTCCTCCTCTGATGTACGTGAGTCTTTATGCTCTCGAATATCGATCAGATAGTATGACCCGTTGTGCAGATTCTTGCTGACCACAAAAGGTCCCTCCCAAGGTGGGGATAGCTTATGCATATCAGTCTGATCTTGGATGAGCCGAAGCACCAAATCTCCTTCCTGAAAGGTTCTGGTTCTGACTTGGCGACTGTGATAACGACGAAGATCCTGTTGGTAAATTGCCGAGCGGGCGGCTGCTATGTCACGTTCTTCATCCAACAGGTCCAAAGCGTCTTGCCGTGCTGTCTCGTTGTCCGCTTCAACATAAGCCGCCACACGAGGTGAGTCATGACGGATATCACTGGGGAGAACCGCCTTCGCTCCGTAGACCATGAAGAACGGTGTATATCCTGTTGATCTGTTGGGTGTAGTATTGATGCTCCACAACACAGATGGTAACTCTTCTACCCAACAACCCGGTGTTCTCTGCAAAGGAACCATAAGCCGGGGCTTGATGCCTTTCAAGATCTCTTGATTAGCCCTTTCTGCTTGACCATTGGACTGTGGGTGTGCCACTGATGAAACGTCAAGCCGGATGTGCTCCCGCTCGCAGAACTCCTTCATGGCACCCTTGGATAAATTGGTACCATTATCTGTGATGATACTGTGTGGAAAGCCAAACCGGAAAATCACTTTTTTGATGAACTGAACCGCCGTGGCCGCATCACACTTGCTAACAGGTTCTGCCTCCACCCACTTTGTAAACTTGTCAACCGCCACCAGGAGGTGGGTCTTCTTATCCTTGGACCTTTTGAAAGGCCCAACCATATCCAGCCACCAAGTTGCAAACGGCCAAGTAATTGGAATCATTCTCAATTCTTGAGCCGGCACATGAGCACGTCTTGAAAACTTTTGGCAACCGTCACATCGTCTGACCAGATCCTCCGCATCAGCATGAGCAGTTAACCAATAGAAGCCATGGCGAAATGCTTTAGCCACCAAACATTTTGAACCAGCGTGGTGACCACAATCTCCTTCGTGGATCTCACGCAAAATTTCATAGCCTTCTTCAGGAGACACACAGCGTTGAAACGCCCCTGATACACTGCAATGATCCAACTCTCCATTGACAATAGTCATGGACTTGGACCGCCGGATTATCTATCGGGCCAGAGTCACATCCTCTGGTAACTCGCCCCGGTTCATGTACGCCAGGTAAGGAAGCGTCCAATCCGGAATGACATGAAGAGCGGCCACCAATTGAGCCTCCGGATCAGGAATAGCCAAATCCGCTTCACCAGGGAGCTTGACCGACGGGTTGTGCAGCACATCCAGAAAAACATTGGGCGGGACCGGTTTGCGCTGAGAGCCCAGCCGGCTTAAAGCGTCCGCCGCTTCATTCTTCCGCCGGTCCACGTGGTCCACCTGATAGCCTTTAAAGTGACCTGCAACAATATCCACCTCACAACGATATGCTGCCATGAGTGGGTCCTTGGAGTCCCAAGTGCCAGATACTTGTTGAGCCACGAGGTCTGAGTCACCGAAGCACTTAACTCAACTTAGATTCATCTCCTTAGCCATCCGGAGACCATGGAGCAAGGCTTCATACTCAGCTGCATTGTTAGTACAAGGGAACATTAAGCGGAGAACGTAACAAAACTTATCACCTCATGGGGAAGTTAATACGACTCCAGCCCCCGAGCCTTCCAATTGCCTGGATCCGTCAAAATGGATGGTCCAATATGTGTGATCCGGCTTTTCTTCAGGTGCTTGCAGTTCTGTCCAATCATTGATGAAATCAACAAGTGCTTGAGACTTAACCGCCGTCCGAGGCACATACTTCAATCCGTGCAGCCCAAGCTTTATAGCCCACTTGGCAATCCGGCCAGTCGCTTCCCGGTTCTGGATGATATCCCCCAAAGGAGCAGAACTGACCAACGTAATTGGGTGCCCTTGGAAGTATTGCTTAAGCTTCCGGCTTGCCATCAAAACTCCGTACACCAGCTTCTGCCAATGCGGATACCTTTGCTTGGACTCAATGAGTACCTCGCTGATATAATATACCGGACGTTGAACCGGATGCTCCTTACCTGCCTCCTTTCGCTCCACCACAATAGCCACGCTGACTGCACGAGCATTAGCAGCAACATATAGTAGTAACGGCTCCTTGTCAATGGGAGCGGCGAGCACAGGCGGATTGGCCAATTGCCGCTTTAAGTCCTCAAATGCTTCATCAGCAGCGAAACTCCAGACGAACTGATCCGTCTTCTTCAACATCTGATACAAAGGGATTGCCTTCTCACCAAGGCGGCTGATAAACCGGCTTAACGCGACAATCCGGCCCGCCAGGCGTTGAACATCATTGATACACTTCGGTTTAGCCAGGGAGGTGATGGCTGTGATCTTCTCCGGATTAGCCTCAATTCCCCTGTTGGACACCAGAAAACCCAATTACTTGCCTACCGGTACACCAAAGACACACTTGGCCGGATTAAGCATCATCTTGTATGTCCTCAGGTTATCAAAGGTTTCCTTCAAATCGTCAACCAGAGTCTCCTTCTCCCTGGACTTAACCACGATATCATCCACGTAAGCATGTACATTACGGCCAATCTGCTTGTGAAGACAATTTTGTACACACCGTTGATAAGTTTCCTGGGCACTCTTGAGCCCAAAGGGCATAGACACATAGCAGAAGGCTCCAAAGGGATTTATGAATGCCGTCTTCTCCTGGTCCTTAACTGCCATTTTGATCTGATGATAGCCAGAATATGCATCCAAAAAACTTAAACGCTCACCACCCGCCGTAGTATCAATAATTTGATCAATACGGGGGAGGGCAAAAGGATCTGCTGGACAAGCCTTATTAAGATCTGTGTAATCCACACACATGCGCCAGGTGCCGTTTTTCTGAAGGACCAGCACCGGATTGGCAAGCCACTCAGGGTGAAAAACTTCAACAATAAAGCCAGCTGCTAAGAGCCTGGCTACCTCTTCTCCAATCGCCTTGCGTCTTTCTTCATTAAACCGGTGGAGGAACTGTTTCACCGGTTTGTATTTAGGATCCACATTAAGGGTGTGCTCAGCGAGTTGCCTCGGTACACCTGGCATGTCAGAGGGCTTCCATGCAAAAATGTCCCGATTCTCACGGATGAACTCGATGAGCGCGCTTTCCTATTTCGGATCCAAGTTGGCACTGATGCTGAACTGCTTGGACGAATCGCCAGGTACGAAGTCAACAAGCTTAGTTTCTGCTACCAATTTGAACTTCAGGGCCGGATCATGCTCCGTAGTTGGCTTCTTTAATGGAGTCATGTCCGCCGGATCAACATTGTCCTTATAATACTTCAGCTCCTCGGTGGCACAAACCGACTCTGTGTAGGCCGCATCTCCTTCCTCGCACTCCAAAGCGATTTTACGGCTTGCATGAACCGTTATTGTCCCCTTGTGACCCAGCATCTTGAGCTGCAAATACACATAACAGGGTCGTGCCATAAACTTGGCGTAGGCCGGTCGTCCAAACAGGGCGTGATATGGACTTTGGATTTTCACCACTTCAAACGTCAATGTTTCCGACCTGGAATCATGATCATCTCCAAAGGCCACTTCCAGAGCTATCTTACCAACAGGATATGTTGACTTGCCAGGTACCACACCATGGAACACCGTATTAGACGGTTTGAGATTTTTATCTGTTAGTCCCATACGACGGAAGGTCTCATAGTACAAGATATTAATGCTGCTCCCTCCATCCATGAGCACTTTGGTGAACTTGTAACCTCCCACCTGAGGCGCCACCACCAGAGCCAACTGACCCAGATTATCAACCCGGGGAGGGTGATCCTCTCTGCTCCATATTATTGGCTATTCAGACCAGCGTAAATAACGGGGCACGGCCGGTTCAACAGAGTTGACTGCCCGCCTCTGAATCTTCCGGTCTCGCTTGTCTAAGCTAGTGGTGAAGACATGGTACTGCCCACTATTCAACTGCTTTGGGTTGCTCTGGTAACCTGACTGTTGCTGCTGCTGGTTGTAACCACCCTGGTTGTTCTGATTATTTTGATTATTATGTCCGCCCGGATTACCATTAAATCCTGAACCGGAATTTCCTCCACCGTAACCCGGCCCGGATCCTGAGCCACCGCCGGAGCCGTGATCATACCGGAAAGCATTAGAATTCTTGAACTCCTGCATAATGAAGCAATCCTTCCAAAGGTGGTTTGCTGGCACCTCCTTCGTCCCATGTCTTGGACAGGGCCGGCTCAGTAGATAATTTAGGCGGTCCGGGTTAGGGTTGGGTGCCCCATTGCGATTTGGCGGTTTACCCTTGTGTCGCTGGCCCTTGTCCTGCGCGTTGGTATTAGCCACAAAGTCCATGTTACCATCCGCTTTACGCTTGCCTCCACCACCATTGCGTGCCAAGTGATGTTGCCGACCTTTGGAGTTGTTGTTCCTCTTTCCCTTCCCTGCCTTGTCATCATCAGATTCGGGATCCTTCGTACTATCAGAATCAGCATACTTTACCAAAGCAGCCATGAGGGTCCCCATGTCAGTGCAATGGCGCTTCATCCGTCCCAACTTCAGCTTTAGGGGCCCAAACCGGCAGTTGCCTTCTAGGGTTAAGACTGCGGTGTCAGCGTTGATGCGGTCTGATGAATGCAACACTTGGGAGACCCGGCGCACCCAATGAGTCGTCGATTCTCCTTCCTGCTGGACATAGGCAGCTAAGTCCACTATCGACATAGGCTGCTTACATGTATCCTTAAAATTACTAATAAACCGGGCTCGTAATTGGGCCCATGAACTGATAGAGTTGGCCGGTAAGCTTTTTAACCAAGTGCGGGCCGTTCCTTCAAGCATCATGGTGAAGTACTTCGCACATGCCGCATCATCCACATCAAGCATCTCCATGGCCATCTCATAGCTCTCCACCCATGTCTCTGGGGGTTGATCCGCCGTGTAATTTGGTACCTTGCGCGGGCCCTTGAAATCCTTGGGCAGGTGCACATTGCGTAAAGCGGGGACAAGGCAAGGCACCCCCAAAGAGCTGGAAGTAACACCGGGTTCGACCGAAATAGTTGGATGAACCGGCGTGAGCTGCCGAGCCTGATACTGTGCGGCTAACTCGGCCTCCCTGCGCGCTCGGGCCCGGTCCACCACTTCCTGAGCGTTATCAGCACCACCCGCCGGGTTGTTGCCGCGGGGTGCTCCACGTCGTTCATTACTTGATACTGCTGGTTCATCCATATGCCTGCTATAGCTCCGGCTTGGATGAGGGGTCAAATGGATCCGGTCGCGGCTGTACGAGTATGCTACCTGTTGGACCAAAGCTGTCCTAAGAAGCTCTTTGACCCGTCGTGTCTCTACCGCCTGCGGTGAGTCACCTTCAATTGGAATGGCCTCCAGCCGTGCAGCAGCGGCAACAAGATTGTCCATTGGGTTGGAGTAGTGACCCGGAGGTGTTGAAACAGCCTGAGGTGTAACAGTGTTTTGATGAGGCGGATTCATCAGACGGGGCTGAACCGGCGCACCGGTCCCCGGAGCTTCCGACTGGTTTCCCTCCAGCGGATTACTAGTTCCTGCTCCTGGGGTGTTGAAAAGGTCTCTGGCCTCGAAAACCGAAGGCAAACGGGATCGTTACTTCCTCTTCATGACTTCATGCGACACGTTCTGGTCCAACATGAGCCTGTAGGCTTGTGCGTCTAAAGCGGCCCGCTCTATGGTCATCCTGGCATTCTCAGCTGCCAGGTCCGCCTTGGCCTGGGTGATCTGTTCCTTCACCTTTGTAATCTCTGCGTTGTGGACTTCCTGATCCGCCGGATTAGCTTCTGCCATAAGCACAGCCAATGCATCAAATAGATCTGATAGAACTTGAGCCGGCGGGCGTGCAGAGCTTCCTGCCCCGGCAGTTGTCGCCGCTACTGAACCGGAGGTTATTGGCGCAGCGGTCGAAGAATGAAGCGCTACTTGTGTGCCGGCCATGAATATTCCAACTCGGTTGGGTAGATCAGAGGGGTCCGGAATACTGTCGCCATCGGAACAGCCCCCAATCCGGCCATCTTGTAGCTGATATAGAGATTCGGTTTCTCCGGTTGATGACTCGTCACCGGAATAAACGACGGTCTCGCCGCGAGGTTCTGATCCATCCCCATAACTTCCTCCATGGATGACTCCCACGAAGGCACGCTTCACGGCCGGTTTAACCCGGGCGGATCGTGCACGCTGAGCCGTTTCGACGAGGTCGGTGCAGATGTCCGGCTCAGGGCCCGGTTCACCGATCTTGCCGATGAAAACGTGTATGCCACCAAAGGGGACCCGGTACCCGTACTCAACTGAGCCGGCCTCGGGGCCCCAGCCTGCATCATCGATGTAGAGCTTGCCGCGACGACTCTTAGTCATCCGGCCCACAACGTAGCCCTCGAGTCCTTCAAAGCGGCCCTCCAAGAACTTGAAACCATCGTGCGATAGCCCCACGGTGGGCGCCAACTGTCGTGGTTTTGTCACGGCAGATGTCCTAGAGAAAGGACTTAGTCGTGGAGCCATCACAACGGGTTAGCTTGAAGGGGTTAAAGCTGCTGAGTCGTCCCCTTATATACACGGGTGACGCTCATCGGTTCACAGAGTCCCAATACCGGCTCATAGATGTGTCCGGTTTGGTCTCTACTTATTCCTAACTTATAATACAAGTTAAATACCAACGCCGGTTTACGGCTACATGCCTTGAACCGACTATGGGCCTTGAGCTCTCATCTGCCTTCTTGGGCTTTAACATAATTAACTATTGATGAAGTTAACCCGGCCCAGATAGGCCGGTTTACGCCCGGTAGTAATATCCCCAACAATTATCGTCTCGCATAGTGGCGCGCCCTCGTGATCCGTAGATCGATCTTGCATGTTTTGCTTTGTCCTCCAATACGTCTCGCAGGTCTGGCGTATTTCCCCATGCCTTTTTATTTGAATGGCGTCAGGGTGCGGGCTGAGCCTTTGGCTGGAATGCCTCTCTGTCGCGGCCACAAGGTGGCCGATCAGCCGCGTCATACGCCAGGGATGTAGGTTTTGGTGCTTCCTCCTCCAGTTGGGGTAGCAACCTGCACTTTGTGTAACTCATGGAGGGGCGTTCGAGTTTATATTCCTCGGCCGCCAGGACTTCAGTCCATCTGTCAGCTAGCAAATCATGATTAGCTTGAAGCTGCTGCTGCTTTTTCTTAAGGCTATTTGCGTGGCTATAAGCCGGCGCTTGAAGCGCTCTTGTTCGATGGGATCCTCTGGCACGACGAATTCGTCATCGTCGAGGCTTGCCTCGTCTTCGGAGGGAGGCATGTAATTATCATCCTCCGCCTCTCCATCTGCCGCTCTCTCAGGAGGGCTGGCTTCTCCATCCTCCTGCTCTAAATCTTGCTGGAGGGGATTGTTGTTGTCTTCGGCACTGTCCAGGGTGCTATTATCTCCGGTGCCGGTATCACCGCTTTTGCTTTGGCAGGACTAAGAGCGGCTCCGCTGATGCCGACGCTTGGGTTGCTTCTTGGAGGGGTCATCCTCCGCTGTCCCGTCGCCATTGCCTTCTTTGGGTGTGTCCACCATGTATATGTCATATGATGAGGTGGCTGTCCAGTGCCCTGTGGGCAGTGGTTCCTCTTCGCCTCCCGCATCATCGTCCATACCGTCGATGTCTTCAAAGTCGAAGTCGAGCATGTCGGTTAAGTCATCGACAGTGGCTACTAAGTGGGTGGTGGGTGGGCGGCGAATTTCTTCGTCATCCGCATCCCAATCCTGCCGGACGTAGTTCGGCCAGGACTCTCCTGACAAGGAGAGAGACCTTAATGAGTTCAGTATGTCGCCAAAGGGCGAGTGCTGAAAAATATCCGCAGAGGTAAACTCCATGATCGGCGCCCAGCCGGATTCGATAGGCACGGGCGTAGGCGGTTCGGAGTCTGTGGTCGGAGAAAGATCCGGCAGTTTGGCAACACGGCTCTCGTGAAAGGTAAGGTCGATATTCGGCTCGATCGCCGCTGAGGATACGGCTTCCGTGGCGGGGTCTATCCACCCGTCCATGGATGGCGCGATTGGCTCCGAATTGAGGTCGGAGCAGTCACCGGTGCGATATCCTGAAAACTGTCCGACGACAAAGCTAAATCATGCTCATCGAGACCGTGCAGCGCACTTGGCAGGGGCTCGAATCCGTCGAAGATCAAGTCTCCGCGGATATCGGCCGTGTAGTTTAAGCTTCCAAACCTGACCTGGTGGCCAGGGGCGTAACTTTCGATCTGCTCCAGATGGCCAAGAGAGTTGGCCCGCAGTGCGAAGCCGCCGAATACGAAGATCTGTCCAGGGATAAAAGTCTCACCCTGGACCGCATCGCTATCGATGATTCAAGGAGCCATCAAGCCTAATGGCGACAACACAGAGGAACTCTCAATGAAAGCACCAATGTCGGTGTCAAAAACGGCGGATCTCAGGTAGGGGTCCCGAACTGTGTGTCTAAGGCGGATGGTAACAGGAGGCAGGGGACACGATGTTTTACCCAGGTTGGGGCCCTCTTGATGGAGGTAAAAACCTACGTCCTTCTTGATTTATTCTTGACAATATGAGTATTACAAGAGTTGATCTACCACGAGATCGGAGAGGCTAAACCCTAGAAGCTAGCCTATGGTATGATTGTATGTTGTCCTACGGATTAAAACCCTCCGGTTTATATAGACACCGGAGGGGGCTAGGGTTACACAAGGTCGGTTACAAATGAGGAGATATCCGTATCCGTACTTCCTAGCTTGCCTTCCACGCCAAGTAGAGTCCTATCCGGACACGGGACAAAGTCTTCAATCTTGTATCTTCGTAGTCCAACAGTCCGGCCAAAGGATATAGTCTGGCTGTCCGGAGACCCCCTAATCCAGGACTCCCTCAGTCACCTAGGCAGCACAAATTTGCAATGAATAAAGCACTAGAACAAAAAATAATTGGACCAATGGAGGAGTCACATACCAAGGAACAATCCCCCAGAGCAGTTTTGTGAGAGTTGCTTTGAGCAAGGAGATTGAAAATCGCAGCAAAATGGGTGTGTGGGTGCAGGAATAAGTGGAGGAGGGCCACCATGGGCCCACGACGTAGGGGCGCGCCCAGGGGGGTAGGGCGCGCTCTCCACCCTCTTGGCCAGGTGGATGCCTCCCTGCTGTGTTCTCAGTGCCAAATATTCTCAAATATTCCAAAAAAAATCATATTTAAATTGCAGGGCATTTGGAGAACTTTTATTTTCAGGGTATTTTTATATTGCACGGATAATTCAGACAACAGACAAAAAATACTATTTTTACTTTATTTAATATGAATAACAGAAAGTAAAAGGAGGGTACAGGGGGTTGTGCTTTCTAACTTCATCCATCTCATGATCATCAAAAGGAATCCATTAACAAGGTTGATCAAGTCTTGTTAACAAACTCTTTCCGAATAACATGGAACCGGAGAATTTTCGAATAACACTAGGTTACCTCAACGGGGATATGCACATCCCCAACAATAAGAATATCATATTTCTTCTTGACAGTAGGACGAGGAAATTCAAAACCTCCAAAAATAATTGATGGAATTTTTCCAATAGAATTGATACTGTGGACTTGAGGTTGTTTCCTCGGAAAGTGTACCGTATGCTCATTACCATTAACATGAAAAGTGGCATTGCCTTTGTTGCAATCAATAACAGCCCCTGCGGTATTCAAAAAGGGTCTTCCAAGAATAATAGACATACTATCGTCCTCGGGAATATCAAGAATAACAAAGTCAGTTAAAATAGTAACGTTTGCAACCACCACAGGCACATCCTCACAAATACCGACAGGTATAGCAGTTGATTTATCAGCCATTTGCAAAGATATTTTAGTAGGTGTCAACTTATTCAAATCAAGTCTACGATATAAAGAGAGAGGCATAACACTAACACCGGCTCCAAGATCACATAAAGCAGTTTTAACATAGTTTCTTTTAATGGAGCATGGTATAGTGGGTACTCCCGGATCTCCAAGTTTCTTTGGTATTCCACCCTTTAAAGTATAATTAGCAAGCATGGTGGAAATTTCAGCTTCTGGTATCTTTCTTTTATTAGTAAAAATTTCTTTCATGTACTTAGCATAAGGATTCATTTTAAGCATATCAGTTAATCGCATATGCAAAAAGATAGGTCTAATCATTTCAGCAAAGCGCTCAAAATCCTCATCATCCTTTTTCTTGGATGGTTTGGGAGGAAAAGGCATGGGTTTCTGAACCCATGGTTCTCTTTCTTTACCATGTTTCCTAGCAACAAAGTCTCTCTTATCATAACATTGACTCTTTGATTGTGGGTTATCAAGATCAACAGCAGGTTCAATTCCTATATCATTATCATTGCTAGGTAGGGCATCAACATGAACATTATCATTAACATTATCACTAGTTTCAGGTTCATTACCAGATTGTGTTTCAGCATCAGAAATAGAAATATCATTTGGACTCTCAGGTGTTTCAGTAATAGGTTGACTAGAAGCATGCAAAGTCCTATCATTTTTCTTTTTCTTCCTTTTAGAAGGACTAGGTGCATCTATATTATTTCTTTGAGAATCTTGCCCAATTCTCTTAGTGTGGCCTTCAGGATACAAAGGTTCCTGAGTCATTTTACCAGTTCTAGTAGCCACTCTAACAACAAAATCATTATTCTTACTATTCAATTCATTGAGCAAATCATTTTGAGCTTTAAGTACTTGTTCTACTTGAGTGGTAACCATAGAAGCATGTTTACTAATAAGTTTAAGTTCACCTTTGACAATAGCCATATAATCACCCAAGTGTTCAAGCATATCAGCAATGCGTTTTAATTCTCTACCAAAATAAGCATTGAAGTCTTCTTGCTTAACCATAAAGTTATCAAACTCATCTAAGCACGGGCTAGCAAACTTATAAATGGGATTTCAGCTTTATCATATCTATAGAGAGAATTTACCTTTACTACCTGTGTCGGGTTATCAAGACCATGTATTTCTTCAATAGGAGATGGATTAAAATTATGCATTTCTTTGACAGGCGGTAAATAAAGACCATGTATTTCTTCAATAGGAGGTAAATTCTTAACATCTTCAGCTTTAATACCCTTTTCTTTCATGGATTTCTTCAGGACTAAGAAATAGAACACCTCTCTTCTTCGGAGTTGGTTTAGGAATAGGATCAGGAAGTGTCCAATTGTTTTCATTAGTCAACATATTATTTAATAGAATTTCATCTTCATCTGGTGTTCTTTCTCTGAAAATAGAACCAACACAACTATCCAGGTAATCTCTGCAAGCATTGGTTAGTCCATTATAAAAGATATCAAGTATTTCATTTTTCTTAAGAGGATGATCGTGCAAATCATTAAGTAATTGGAGAAGCCTCCCCCAAGCTTGTGGGAGACTCTCTTCTTCAAGTTGCACAAAATTATATATATCCCTTAAAGCAGCTTGTTTCTTATGAGCAGGGAAATATTTAGCAAAGAAGTAATAAATCATATCCTGGGGACTACGCACACAACCAGGGATCAAGAGAATTAACCCATATCTTAGCATCACCCTTTAATGAGAACGGAAATATTTTAAGGATATAAAAGCAACGAGTTCTCTAATCATTAGTGAACAAGGTGGCTATATCATTTAATTTAGTAAGATGTGCCACAATAGTTTCAGATTCATAGCCATAAAGAGGATCAGATTCAACCAAAGTAATTATATCAGGATCAACAGAGAATTCATAATCCTTATCAGTAACACAGATAGGTGAAGTAGCAAAAGCAGGGTCAGGTTTCATTCTAGCATTAAGGGATTGCTGCTTCCATTTAGCTAATAACCTCTTTAGATCATATCTATCATTGCAAGATAAAATAGCTCTAGTAGCTTCTTCATCCATAACATAACCCTCAAGAATAACACGCAACTCATATTTATTAGGGGGAGAGTCTTCATCATCACTTTCGTCAATATTATCAGTATCAATAATTTCATTCTCTCTAGCCCTAGCATGTTGTTCATCAAGAAATTCACCAAGTGGCACAGTAGTATCAAGCATAGAAGTAGTTTCATCATAAGTATCATGCATAGCAGAAGTGGCATCATCAATAACATGCAACATATCAGAATGAATGGCAGAAGTAGGTTTAGGTGTCGTAAGCTTACTCAAAACAGAAGGTGAATCAAGTGCAGAGCTAGATGGCAGTTCCTTACCTCCCCTCGTAGTTGAGGGATAAATCTTGGTTCTTGGATCTTTCAAGTTCTTCATAATGATAAGCAGATATAAATCCCAAGTGACTCAAAGAATAGAGCTATGCTCCCCGGCAATGGCGGCAGAAAATAGTCTTGATAACCCACAAGTATAGGGGATCGCAACAGTTTTTGAGGGTAGAGTATTCAACCCAAATTTATTGATTCGACACAAGGGGAGCCAAAGAATATTCTCAAGTATTAGCAGCTGAGTTGTCAATTCAACCACACCTGGAAACTTAATATCTACAGCAAAGTATTTAGTAGCAAAGTAATATGATAGTAGTGGTAACGATAACAAAAGTAATGTTTTTGGTATTTTGTAGTGATTCTAACAATTGCAACGGAAAAGTAAATAAGCAGAGAACAATATATGGAAAGCTCGTAGGCAATGGATCGGTGATAGAGAATTATGCCGGATGTGGTTCATCATGTAACAGTCATAACCTAGGGTGACACAGAACTAGCTCCAATTCATCAATGTAATGTAGGCATGTATTCTGAATATAGTCATATGTGCTTATGGAAAAGAACTTGCATGACATCTTTTGTCCTACCCTCCCGTGGCAGCGGGGTCCTAGTGGAAACTAAGGGATATTAAGGCCTCCTTTTAATAGAGTACCGGACCAAAGCATTAACACATAGTGAAATACATCAACTCCTCAAACTACGTTCATCACCGGGAGTGGTCCCGATTATTGTCACTTCGGGGTTGCCGGATCATGACACATAGTAGGTTACTATAGACTTGCAAGATAGCATCAATAACTCACATATATTCATGAAATCACAATAGGTTCAGATCTGAAATCATGGCACTCGGGCCCTAGTGACAAGCATTAAGCATAGCAAGGTCATAGCAACATCAATCTCAGAACATACTGGATACTAGGGATCAAACCCTATCAAAACTAACTCGATTACATGATAAATCTCATCCAACCCATCACCGTCCAGCGAGCCTATGATGGAATTACTCACGCACGACGGTGAGCATCATGAAATTGGTGATGGAGGATGGTTGATGATGACGATGGCGATAGATTCCCCTCTCCGGAGCCCCGTACGGACTCCAGATCAGCCCTCCTGAGTGGTTTTAGGGCTTGGCGGCGGCTCTGTATCGTAAAACGCGATGAATCCTTCTCTCTGATTTTTTTCTCCCCGAAAGTGAATATATAGAGTTGGAGTTGAGGTCGGAGGAGCTCCAGGGGGGCCACGAGGTAGGGGGCGCGCCCCCACCCTCGTGGCTAGGGTGTGGGCCCCCTGGTCTTGTTCTTTTGCCAGGATTTTTTATTATTTCAAAAAATAGTCTCTGTAAAGTTTCAGGTCATTCCGAGAACTTTTATTTCTGCACATAAATAACACAATGGCAATTCTGCTGAAAACATCGTCAGTCCGGGTTAGTTCAATTCAAATCATGGAAGTTAGAGTGCAAAACATGGGCAAAAGTGTTTGGAAAAGTAGATATGGCGGAGACGTATCAATCATAAGCGGAAGCGTTATGACAACGCGGTTGATGTAGTCGAACGTCTTCACAATCCGACCGATCCTAGCACCAGAGGTACGGCACCTCCGTGATCTGCACATGTTTAGCTCGGTGACGTCCCACGAACTCTAGATCCAGCTGATTGTCGAGGGAGAGTTTCGTCAGCACGACGGCGTGATGATGAACCTACCGGAATAGGGCTTCACCTAAGCACCGCTACGATATGACGGAGGTGGATTATGGTGGAGGGGGGCACCGCACACGGTTAAGACAATGATCAACTTGTGTGTCTATGGGGTGCCCCCCCTCCCCCGTATATAAAGGAGTGGAGGAGGGGGAGGGCCGGCCCTCTATGGCGCGCCCTAGGGGAGTCCTACTCCCACCGGGAGTAGGATTCCCCCCTTCCAAGTAGTAGGAGTAGGAGAGAAGCAAGGGGAGGACCGAAGGAAGGAAAGGGGGGGCGGCCCCCACCCAATTCGGATTGGGCTAGGGGCACGCGCCTCCCACCTTTTCCCTTCCTCTCCTCTATTCCACAAGGCCAAATAAGGCCCATATACTCCCCCGGGGGTTCCGGTAACCTCCCAGTACTCCGGAAAATGCCCGAACTCATCCGGAACCATTCCGATGTCCAAACATAGGCTTCCAATATATCAATCTTTATGTCTCGATCATTTTGAGACTCCTCGTCATGTCCGTGATCAAATCCGGGACTCCGAACTACCCAGCGGTGGAGCTAGCAAATTGTCAAAGCCCGGGCACACCAAAAGTTAAAATACTTCACTTTGAGCTACCAAGAATGTCAAGTATCACATATTTAGGTAAGAGTACAGAGAACTATTATATGCGCTAATATCAAGAAAAAACTGCACAATTCCAAAATTTCATCCAACTAGAAATGGGCACGGTCAGCATTTAAGTGCAGAATTTCTTTGTATACTACGGAAAATAGCTCATGTGGTTGTGATTCTCATCTTACGATCTCCCTTGCTGCCGTTGGATCGTCAGCGCCCTGTTTTCTAGCTAGGACACGGAGGCTTGGAACACGGCACACGCAGTCGCAAGTTGCCGTTTGGCATAGACGACCATGCTCGAGAATGTGATGAGCGATCGATCTATTTCGTTCAGGAGCATGTGACTAATAATGGCCCAACAATTGAAATTAGTAAATGGGCCAATGACTATTGCTGATGGTTGCTACAAGTAGGCCCAAACCAGTAGAAACCGGCCTAGCTGGCCCACTTAAGCAATCCCACATTAGGAGCTCCTGATCGTAGTTTTGGACAATTCCAGTGAACAGCCACGGAAGCTCACTGGAATTCTGATAGGCGGCGACTTCAAGCCCAGGCACGTGCCCAGGGTGCCCTGACGGTAAAATCGCCCCTGGAACTACCTTCGGTACATCAAAACACATAAACTCATAATACCGATCGTCACCGAACGTTAAGCATGTAGACCCTACGGGTTCGAGAACTATGTAGACATGACCGAGACTCATCTCTGGTCAATAACCAATAGCAGAACCTGGATGCTCATATTGGTTCCTACATATTCTACGAAGATCTTTATCGGCCAAACCGCACAACAACATATGTTGTTCCCTTTGTCATGGTATGTTACTTGCCCGAGATTCGATCGTCGGTATCTCAATACCTAGTTCAATCTCGTTACCGGCAAGTCTCTTTACTCGTTTCGTAATGCACCATCCTACAACTAACTCATTAGGTACATTGCTTGCAAGGCTTATAGTGATGTGCATTACCGAGAGGGCCCAGAGATACCTCTCTGATACTCGGAGTGACAAATCCTAATCTCGATCTATGGCAACTCAACAAACACCATCGAAGACACCTGTAGAGCATCTTTATAGTCACCCAGTTACGTTGTGATGTTTGATAGCACACTAAGTGTTCCTCCGGTATTCGGGAGTTGCAGGATCTCATAGTCATAGGAACATGTATAAGTTATGGAGAAAGCAATAGCAACAAACCAAATGATCATCGTGCTAAGCTAACGGATGGGTCAAGTGAATCACATTATTCTGTAATGATGTGATCCCGTTAATCAAGTGACAACTCTTGTCTATGGTCAGGAAACATAACCATCATTGATTCAACGAGCTAGTCAAGTAGAGGCATACTAGTGACACTCTGTTTGTCTATGTATTCACACATGTACTAAGTTTCCGGTTAATACAATTCTAGCATGAATAATAAACATTTATCATGATATAAGGAAATATAAATAACAACTTTATTATTGCCTCTAGGGCATATTTCCTTCGGTCTACCACTTGCACTAGAGTCAATAATCTAGATTACATTTTAATGATTCTAACACCCATGGAGTCTTGGTGCTGATCATGTTTTGGTCGTGAGAGAGGCTTAGTCGACGGGTTTGCAACATTCAGATCCGTATGTATCTTGAAAATCTCTATGTCTCCCTCCTTGACTTGATCGCGGATGGAATTGAAGCGTCTTTTTATGTGCTTGGTTCTCTTGTGAAATCTGGATTCCTTTTCCAAGGAAATTGCACCAGTATTGTCACAAAAGATTTTCATTGGACCCGATGCACTAGGTATGACACCTAGATCGGATATGAACTCCTTCATCCAGACCCCTTCATTTGCTACTTCCGAAGCAGCTATGTACTCCGCTTCACATGTAGATCCGGGCATGACGCGCTACTTGGAAATGCACCAACTGACAGCTACACCATTTAATAAAAATACGTATCCGGTTTCTGACTTAGAGTCATCCGGATCAGTGTCAAAGCTTGCATCGATGTAACCGTTTACGACGAGCTCTTTGTCACCTCCATAAATGAGAAACATATCCTTAGTCCTTTTTAGGTATTTCAGGATGTTCTTGACCGCTATCTAGTGATCCACTCCTGGATTACTTTGGTACCTCCCTACTAAACTAATAGCAAGGCACACATCAGGTCTGGTACACAGCATTGCATACATGATAGAACCTATGGCTGAAGTATAGGGAATGACTTTCATTTTCTCTCTATCTTCTACAATGGTCGGGCATTGAGTCTGACTCAACTTCACACCTTGTAACACAGGCAAGAACCCTTTCTTTGCTTGATCCATTTTGAACTTCTTCAAAACTTTATCAAGTATGTGCTTTGTGAAAGTCTAGTTAAGCGTCTTGATCTATCTCTATAGATCTTGATGCCCAATATATAAGTAGCTTCACCGAGATCTTTTATTGAAAAATTCTTATTCAAGTATCCTTTTATGCTATTTAGAAATTCAGTATCATTTCCGATCAGCAATATGTCATCTACTTATAATATCAGAAATGCTACAGAGCTCCCACTCACTTTCTTGTAAATACATGCTTCTCCAAAAGTCTGTATAAAACCATATGCTTTGATCACACTATCAAAGCATATATTCCAACTCCGAGAGGCTTGCACCAGTCCATAAATGGATCGCTGGAGCTTGCACACTTTGTTAGCACCTTTTGGATCGACAAAACCTTCTGGTTGCATCATATACAACTCTTATTTAAGATATCCATTAAGGAATGCAATTTTGACATCCATTTGCCAAATTTCATAATCATGAAATGCGGCAATTGCTAACATGATTCGGACGAACTTAACCATCGCTACGGGTAAGAAGGTCTCATCGTAGCCAACTCCTTGAACTTGTCGAAAACCTTTTGCAACAAGTCGAGCTTTGTAGACAGTAACATTACCGTCAGCATCAGTCTTCTTCTTGAAGATCCATTTATTCTTTATGGCCTGCCGATCAACAGGCAAGTCAACCAAAGTCCACACTTTGTTCTCATACATGGATCCCATCTCAGATTTCATGGACTCAAGCCATTTTGCGGAATCTGGGCTCATCATCGCTTCCTCATAGTTCACAGGTTCGTCATGGTCAAGTAACATGACCTCCAGAATAGGATTACCATACCACTCTAGTGCGGATCTTATTCTGGTTGACCTACGAGGTTCAGTAGTAACTTGATCAGAAGTTTCATGATCATCATCATTAGCTTCCTCATGTACTGGTGTAGGAATCACTAGAACTAATTTCAGTGATGAACTACTTTCCAATAAGGGAGAAGGTACAATTACCTCGTCAAGTTCTACTTTCCTCCCAATCACTTCTTTCGAGAGAAACTCCTTCTCTAGAAAGGATCCATTCTTAGCAACGAATATCTTGCCTTCGGATCTGTGATAGAAGGTGTACCCAACAGTCTCCTTTGGGTATCCTATGAAGACATATTTCTCCGATTTGGGTTCGAGCTTATCAGGTTGAAGCTTTTTCACATAAGCATCGCAGCCCTAAACTTTAAGAAACGACAACTTGGGTTTCTTGCCAAACCACAGTTCATAAGTTGTCGTCTCAACGGATTTTGATGGTGCCCTATTTAACGTGAATGCAGTCGTCTCTAAAGCATAACCCCAAAATGATAATGGTAAATCAGTGAGAGACACCATAGATCACACCATATCTAATAAAGTGTGGTTACAACGTTCAGACACACCATCACGTTGTGGTGTTCCAGGTGGCGTGAGTTGCAAAACTATTCCACATTGTTTCAAATGAAGTCCAAACTCATAACTCAAATATTCACCTCCACGATCAGATCACAGAAACTTGATTTTCTTGTTACGATGATTTTCCACTTCACTCTGAAATTCTTTGAAATTTTCAAATGTTTCAGACTTATGATTCATTAAGTAGATATACCCATATCTGCTCAAATCATCTATGAAGGTAAGAAAATAATGATATCTGCCGCGAGTCTCAATGTTCATTGGACCACATACATCAGTATGTATGATTTCCAATAACTCTGTTGCTCGCTCCATTGTTCCGGAGAATGGAGTTTTAGTCATCTTGCCCATGAGGCATGGTTCGCAAGTACCAAGTGATTCATAATCAAGTGATTCCAAAAGTCCATCAGAATGGAGTTTCTTCATGCGCTTTACACCAATATGACCCAAACGACAGTGCCACAAATAAGTTGCACTATCATTATCAACTTTTGCATCTTTTGGCTTCAATACTACGAACATGTGTATCACTACTATCAAGATTTAGTAAAAATAGACCACTCATCAAGGGTGCATGACCATAAAAGATATTACTCATATAAATAGAACAACCATTATTCTCTGATTTAAATGAATAACCATCTCACATCAAACAAGACCCAGATATAATGTTCATGCTCAATGATGGCACCAAATAACAATTATTTAAGTCTAAAATTAATCCCGAAGGTAGATGTAGAGGTAGCGTGCCAACGCCGAACACATCGACTTTGGAACCATTTCCCGTGCGCATCTTCACCTCGTCCTTAGCCAATCTTCGCTTGTCGGTGTTCTGGGAACGGGGGTCCCCAGACTTTCCTGCCTGCGGCCCGCGGCGTGGCGGAGCCAGCAGGCCGTACGACCCATCTTCACCAACGAAGCATCCAAGAGCCTCGCGAGGCGGGCGATACAAGACCTCCTCTTGAGCGGCCTAGTCAAGCAGGCTCGCGAGGGGCGGAGATATCAAGGCGAGGAAAACCTCACGAGGCTCTTGTGACGTGAGCCATGACGATCGACACCAGGCGGGCGCCAGCGCGCGCAGCATCCTTGTTTCCTCTTTGGTGCAAAGGGGGCAAGCGCAGCCGCGCAGTACCGAGGCATCAGGCAAAGGCTGCCATTTTGGTGCAACAAGACCAAGACCATGGACTGCAAGATGGAGGTCATCGTGGAGCCCAAGACAGCATCACCACCAGAGCTTTGGGCAGGCGAAAACTACTTTTATCAGGATAGCTTGTACTAGCTGTCCCCCTTCAAATGAGCCCGCCATTGTTGTCTCCCTTCCCACGCAATATTTGGGAAGAGGACCAGGGCCTCTATAAATAGGACTAGCCACCACAGACAGAGGGGATGATCGGATCTTAGCTGGAGGAGACCCAGAAACACACCACAAGTTCGTACGCACAAGAACACCTCAACCTCAGGAGGTTGTTCTCCCCTTGTATTGTTCATCATTAGCCCAAGAGGCAATCCACCACCACCACATTGGAGTAGGGTATTACACCACAACGGTGGCCCGAACCAGTATAAACCCCGTGTCTTCCTGTGTTGTGAGTTCGACGAGTTCGTCCGCAAGATCTTAGCGAGCTTGAGCGTAGATCGGTAGGAGGGAAAGACTTCGCGCGCACCCCAGTGTTCGAACCTTAAGGGTTAGCCGGAGCCCGACATCTGACATCGCTTAATCCGTAGCCCATGTTTCGAGTTGCAAATAATAGCAATAGAACCAGTATCAAATACCCAGGCGCTACTGCGAGCATTAGTAAGGTACACATCAATAACATGTATATCAAATATACCTTCACTTTGCCATCCTTCTTCTCTGCCAAATACTTGGAGCAGTTCCGCTTCCAGTGACCAGTTCCTTTCCAGTAGAAGCACTGAGTTGGAGGCTTAGGTCCAGACATGGGTTTCTTCACTTGAGCAGCAATTGGCTTGCTGTTCTTCTTGAAGTTCCCCTTCTTCCCTTTACCCTTATTCTTGAAACTAGTGGTCTTGTTGACCATCAACACTTGATGCTCCTTCTTGATTTATACCTCCGCAGCCTTTAGCATTGCGAAGATCTCGGGAATAGTCTTATCCATCCCTTGCATATTATAGTTCATCATGAAGCTCTTGTAGCTTGGTGGCAGTGATTGAAGAACTCTGTCAATGACACTATCATGAGGAAGATTAACTCCCAGCTGAGTAAAGTGGTTGTGGTACCCAGACATTTTGAGTATATGTTCACCGACAGAACTATTCTCCTTCATTTTGCAGCTGTAGAACTTATTGGAGACTTTATATCTCTCAATCCGGGCATTTGCTTGAAATATTAACTTCAACTCCTGGAACATCTTATATGCTCCATGATGTTCAAAACGTCGTTGAATTCCCGGTTCTAAGCCATATAGCATGGCACACTAAACTATCGAGTAGTCATCAGCTTTGTTGTGCCGGTTGTTCACAATATCTGGTGTTGCTCCTGCAGCGGGTTTCTCACCTAGCGGTGCTTCCAGGACGCAATTCTTCTGTGCAGCAATGAGGATAATCCTCAAGTTACGGACCCAGTTCGTGAAGTTGCTACCATCATATTTCAACTTAGCTTTCTCTAGGAATGCATTAAAATTCAACGGGACAACATCACGGGCCATCTATCTACAACAACATAGATATGCAAAATACTATCAGGTACTAAGTTCATGATAAATTAAAGTTCAATTAATCAAATTACTTGAGAACTCCCACTTAGATAGACATTCCTCTAATCATCTAAGTGATTACATGATCCATATCAACTAAACCATGTCTGATCATCACGTGAGATGGAGTAGTTTTCAATTGTGAACATCACTATGTTGATCATATCTTCTATATGATTCACACTCGACCTTTCGGTCTCATTGTTCCGAGGCCATATCTGCATATGCTAGGCTCATCAAGTTTAACCCGAGTATTCTGCTTGTGCAAAACTGGCTTGCACCCGTTGTATGTGAACGTAGAGCTTATCACACCCGATCATCACGTGTTGTCTCGGCACGATGAACTGTAGCAACGGTGCATACTTAGGGATAACACTTATACCTTGAAATTTAGTGAGAGATCATCTTATTGTGCTACCGTCGAACTAAGCAAAATAAGATGCATAAAGGATAAACATCACATGCAATCAATATAAGTGATATGATATGGCCATCATCAACTTGTGCCTTTGATCTCCATCTCCGAAGCACCGTCATGATCACCATCATCACCATCTTGACACCTTGGTCTCCATCGAAGCATCATTGTCGTGTCGCCAACTATTGCTTCTACGACTATCGCTACCTCTTGGTGATAAAGTAAAGCAATTACATGGCGATTGCATTTCATACAATAAAGCGACAACCATATGGCTCCCGCCAGTTGCCGATAACTCTATTACAAAACATGATCATCTCATACAATAAGATTTAGCATCATGTCTTGACCATATCACATTGATACATCCATTTTGTATCATGCTTTTATATCAATATTTATTGCATTACGGGCTGTCATTGCACATTATGTCACAATACTTATGCCTATTCTCTCTTATTTGACAAGGTTTACATGAAGAGGGAGAATGTGGACGGACCGAATTCTGGGTTGGAGAAGGAGCAAATATTAGAGACCTATTCTGCACAACTCAAAAGTCCTGAAACTTCACGGGAGCACATTTCAGAATATAAAAAAATATTGGGTGAAAGAAGTACCAAAGGGGGGCCACCCACCATCCACGAGGGTGGGGGGCGCGCCCTACCCCCTGGGTGCGCCCCCTGCCTAGTGGGCCCTCTAGCAGCCCTCTAATGCCCATCTTCTTCTATATGAGGTCTTTCGTGGAGGAAAAAATCATAAGCTAGCTCACGGGACGAAACTCCACCGCCATGAGGTGGAACCTTTGCGGAAACAATCTAGGGCTCCGACGGAGCTATTCTGCTGAGGAAACTTTCCTTCGGGAGGGGGAAATCATCACCATCGTCATCACCATCGGTCCTCTCATCGGGAGGGGGTCAATCTCCATCAACATCTTCACAAGCACCATATCATCTCAAACCCTAGTTCATCTCTTGTATCCAATCTTTGTTCCAAAGCCTCAGATTAGTACCTGTGGGTTGCTAGTAGTGTTGATTACTCCTTGTAGATAATGCTAGTTGGTTTATTTGGTGGAAGATCATATGTTCAGATCCTTTATGCATATTAATACCCCTCTGATTATGAACATGAATATGATTTGTGAGTAGTTACGTTTATTCCTCAGGACATGGGAGAAGTCTTGCTATAAGTAGTCATGTGAATTTGGTATTTGTTTGATATTTTGATGAGATGTATGTTGTCTTTCCTCTAGTGGTGTCATGTGAATGTCGACTACATGACAATTTACCATTGTTTAGGCCCATGGGAAGGCATTGGGAAGTAATAAGTAGATGATGGGTTGCTAGAGTGACAAAAGCTTAAACCCTAGTTCATGCGTTGCTTCGTAAGGGGCTGATTTGGATCCATATGTTTCATGCTATGGTTAGGTTTACCTTAATACTTCTGTTGTAATTGCGGATGCTTGCAATAGGGGTTAATCATAAGTGGGATGCTGGTCCACCCACATATCAAATTATCAAAGTACAAAATGCAAATCATATGAACACAATGAAAACTAGCTTGACGATATTTCCCATGTGTCCTCGGGAGCGTTTTCCTTTATATAAGAGTTTGTCCAGGCTTGTCCTTTGCTACAAAAAGGATTGGGCAATTTTGCTTAACCTTATTTACTTTATTTACTTGTTACCCGTTACAAATTACCTTATCACAAAACTATGTGTTACCGATAATTTCAGTGCTTGGAGAGAATACCTTACTGAAAAATGCTTATCATTTCCTTCTGCTCCTCGTTGGGTTCGACACTCTTACTTATTGAAAGGACTACTGTAACATCCCAAATTTTCAATTTGGAATGTTATACATTAGATCATCATTGCATATCATATTTTATTTTGCCTTTGGTTTGATCCTAGAAATTTCTACGCAACTCAAGGACCCACGGAGAGAGTTGGGAAATTCTTTATTTTCATATTTGAGTTTTCTCAAATTTTGCGAATAGGATCATTTGATTTTTATTATTTTATCATCAATTATTTCTATTACAAAATATGAGAGAGGGAATAAAATGACTTTCCCAAAATAAAGAAATATTGAGGATTTAATAATAAAATCAAATAAGATTTTGTTTCGGAGTTTTTCATTATTTTATTTGAATTTAGGAAAAATGTGCGTTTTTCAAAATTGCATTTAGGCCCCAAATAAATGTTCACCCTGTGCGGCTTGATTTTAGAAGCCTGGAAAATTTGTTCCAGGATTTTTGGAGTCTGTTTAGTATTTCTTTTTATTTTTCTTCTGCGCATAATTATTAAAAAAACGAACCGACCTACGGGCCGTGTCCGACCGGGACTTCGGCCCGCTAGGCTTTATAAGCCGGGGGGGGACCCAGCCGAAGCCAGCCCGCCCGCGCCCACGAAACCCTAGCCGCCGCCTGCCGCCGCCGCCCCCCGCCTGCCGTCGCCGGAGCCGCCGCCTCGCCGAATCGCCACCGAGGTCGCCTCGAAATCCGCGCCGTCTTTTTTTATTTTTATTTTTGAAAAACCGTTCGGTTTTTCCGTCGGTTTTTCGTCGTTTTTTTTCTAGTTTCGGTTTTTTTAAATAGATCGGTTTTTCCGATTTATTTAAATAGCGAGCGTTCGTCCGTTCGTTTGTTCTAGCGAATGTTCGTCATTTTTCTTTTTCTCGGATTAAATCTGCGATTTTTCTGATCGTGATTTCTGATCCGATTTTTGTTTTAGTATAACTTTTCGCTCGTTTATCGGAATCAGGCGATTCAAGCGCCTGGAGTTTCGTCTCAAAACCCTCTATCCATTTAACCAACTTAAACAAGTTTTTTCTACTATAAAAAAATTGCCTTAGATCCGGATTAGTAGAACGAAGTTGTTCTCTTTCGCCGTTTGACTTTCGTTGCTTCGTTCGATTTGATTCTTTTTGCAAACCGGAGTTCTTAAGTTGAACCTTCTGGTTAGTTCTCTTATTTGAGTTTTACCTATGCATTATATGAGTACTTATTGTATGCTTGTTTGTTTTTTTACGATAGAATACCCGGAGTGCGCCGCCTGTTACTTCGAATCGCTAGGTTTCCCGGATCATCAGCAAGGTAAGTAACACTTTGATCATACCTCCGACTACCCAGTTTTATTGCATTAGATCAATCCTCACACATTGCATGATTAGGATCTAATTAAATTGTGGGTTTGGGGAGTAGTTGAGGTAGAACCTATTACCTGTTTATTATCAAACCTTTGGGAGTCACTTCTACGTTTGCTTACTGTGCCAAGCTATGCTAGTAGACGTGGATTGGGAGAGTGATATCCATGACAGATGTGAGTATTGTTAATTAATGGTTTATCTAAGGTGGCAACTTAAACACACATCTGGGTGGATTGAGGTACCTGGGTATTCCAGGATTGCCTGTTTCTTTTTGGACCGCCACCCAGGCTCAAAGGGATCATGAGATTATTCATACTAGAAACTTCCATGTGCAGCTGCAAGCCATTATGGGCTCTGGCATAGTTGATTAATTCGTGCGAACTCTTATAGGGTAGACTAGCAGATGTAGGGGAAAGAAGGTGTAACGGTCTATCCATCGTAAGGTGCTAGCGCTTCTGAAAGACTATGTCTCGGTCATCCGTCTTCTCAAACACCATGTAGTGCGAGAAACCAAACGGAGGCGATCGAGTCTTGTGGGGAAAAGTGCACAAACCTCTGCAGAGTGTAATAAACTAATCATGATTAGTCGTGTCCCCGGTTATGGACATCTTGAGTATCTAGTACTTGGATTATCATGTGAATCTCAACATGTTACCTAAATTAATTTTGTTGGGCTTTGTTAATGATGATGCTTAATTGGGATTGAGAATGCTGTCAACCATTCTCAATGTTTAACAACTACCATGATAGTTAAATAAATTTATTCCTTTGCAGTAGGGAAAAATTGGCTTTACGCAAAACTGTAACCATAGAGCTTTCCACCAGCCAAATATGCATATAGTATAGTTGTTTCATTCCATTATTCTCTATGTGTTACTTTGCCAGCATATTCCATGTGCTGACCCATTTCGGGCTGCAACGTTTATGTTGCAGACTTTTCAGACAACGATTAAGGAGTTTTTAGGCCGTGGTTCTATACTCAGTGATGCCGTTGGAATTGATGGACTCACTTATCTTCCAGGCCTTCCGCTGTTATCGTTATTAGATGGCCTTAAGTCATATTTATTGTAATAAGTTCTCTATTGAGACCCTCGTCGTAATAAGTGTGTCATTGCTACTCTGTTATAAATCCTCTGAGTACTGTGTGGTGTCAGGATTACTGATCCAGGGATGACACCGGAGCACAGAGATCAGACTGTTTGAGGTCTGGTCGCTACAACTACGATAGATCCCCTATACTTGTGGGTCATCAAGACTCTTTTCTGGCGCCGTTGCCGGGGAGTGAAGCGCCTTTGGTGAGTGGAATTTGTTAAGGAAAAATTTATATAGTGTGCTAAAATTTACTATCACTTGTTACTATGGAACATAATCCTTTGAGGGGGTTGTTCGGGGTATCTTCACCCTGACCAGTAGAGCAAAGAGTTGCTCCTCAACCTACTGAACCTACTGAAAATGTTTACTTTGAAATTCCTTCGGGTATGATAGAGAAACTGCTAGCTAATCCTTTCATAGGTCATGGAACATTACATGCCGATTTGCACCTAATCTATGTGGATGAAGTTTGTGGATTATTTAAGCTTGCAGGTATGCCCGAGGATGTTATAAAGAAGAAGGTTTTCCCTTTATCTTTGAAGGGAAAGGCATTGCAATGGTTTAGGCTATGTGATGATATGGGATCATGGAACTACAACCGATTGAAATTGGAATTTCATCAGAAGTTCTATCCTATGTATCTTGTTCATTGTGATCATAATTATATATATAATTTTTGGCCTCGTGAAGGAGAAAGCATCACTCAAGCTTGGGGGAGGCTTAAGTCAATGTTATATTCATGCCCCAATCATGAGCTCTCAAGAGAAATTATTATTCAAAAAATTTATGCTTGGCTTTCTCTCGATAATCGCTCCATGCTCGATACTTCTTGTACTGGTTCTTTTATGATGAAGACTATTGAATTCAAATGGCATTTATTGGAAAGAATTAAACGCAACTTTGAAGATTGGGATCTCGACGAAGGTAAGGAGTCAGGTATAATGCCTAAGTTTGATTGTGTTAAATCTTTTATGGATACCGATGCTTTCCGTGAATTTAGCACTAAATATGGACTTGACTCTGAGATAGTAGCTTCTTTCTGTGAATCCTTTGCTACTCATGTTGATCTCCCTAAGGAAAAGTGGTTTAAATATAATCCTCCCATCGAAGTAAAAGTAGTTGCACCTATTAAAGTTGAAGAAAATACCATCACTTATATTGATTCTGTTGTTCCTACTTTTTATATTGAGAAACCACCTTTCGCTGTTAGAATAAAGGATCATGCTAAAGGTTCAACTGTGGTTCATAAGAGTAATACTAGAACACCTACACCCTATGAGAAAATTAAAGTTGAACCTAGTATTGCTATGGTTAAAGATCTCTTGGCCGATAATATCGATGGGCATGTTATTTACTTCTGTGATGAAGCTGCTAGAATTGCTAGACCTGATACTAAAAATAAACATAGACCTGTTGCAGGCATGCCTATTATTTCTGTTAAAATAGGAGATCATTGCTATCATGGCTTATGTGATATGGGTGCTAGTGCAAGTGCAATACCTCATTCCTTATATAAAGAAATTATGAATGAAATTGCACCTACTGAGATAGAGGAAATTGATGTTACAATTAAGCTTGCTAATAGAGACACTATTTCACCAGTTGGGATTGTTAGAGATGTTGAAGTCTTGTGTGGGAAAGTTAAATATCCTGTTGATTTTGTTGTTCTTGGTTCCCCACAAAATAACTTTTGTCCCATTATATTTGGTAGACCCTTCTTGAATACTGTTAATGCTAAGATAGACTGCAATAAGGATGTAGTTTCTGTTGGTTTGGGGGATATGTCTCATGAATTTAACTTTGCTAAATTTCATAGACAACCCCATGATAAATAATTGCCTAGTAGAGATGAAATTATTGGTCTCGCTTCCATTGCCGTGCCTCCTAGTGATCCTTTGGAACAATATTTGCTAGACCATGAAAATGATATGTTTATGAATGAAAGAAGGGAAATAGAGGAAGTATTCTTTGAACGGGGACCTATTTCGAAAAACAACTTGCCTGTTGAAATCCTATGGGATCCTCCTCCACCCAAGGGTAATCCCATGTTTGAGCTTAAACCATTGCCTAATACTCTTAAATATGCTTATCTTGATGAGAAAGAGATATATCCTGTTATTATTAGTGCTAACCTTTCAGAGCATGAAGAAAAGAAATTATTGAAAACTCTGAAGAAGCACCGTGCTGCTATTGGATATACTCTTGATGATCTTAAGGGCATTAGTCCCACTCTATGCCACCACAAAATATTAACACGATCTCTATACAGATATTAGCTTTCTTGTGGCGAAAGAAGGGCATCAACCGCCTTACGGGCTGGCCACAAGGGCCAGGGGTGCGCCCCCCTGCCTCGTGGCCCCCTCGGGCACCGTCTCGCGTGGATTTTCCCCCCAAAAAATCACATATATTCCAAAAAAAATATCTCCATGAACTTTTATCCCGTTTGGACTCCGTTTGATATGGATATTATGCGAAACAAAAAACATGCAACAAATAGGAACTGGCATTGGGCACTGGATCAATATGTTAGTCCCAAAAATAGTATAAAAAGTTGTCAAAAGTATATGGAAGTTGTAGAATATTGGCATGGAACAATAAAAAAATTATAGATGCGACGGAGACGTATCAGCATCCCCAAGCTTAATTCCTGCTCGTCCTCGAGTAGGTAAATGATAAAAAAGATAATTTTTGATGTGAAATGCTACCTAGCATAATCTTGATCACATATCTAATCATGGCATGAATATTAAGACATGAGTGATTCAAAGCAATAGTCTATCATTTGACATAAAAACAATAAAACTTCAAGCCTACTAATAAAGCAATCATGTTTTTCAAAATAACATGGCCAAAGAACGTTATCCCTACAAAATCATATGGTCTGGCTATGCTCCATCTTCACCACACAAAATATTAAAATCATGCGCAACCCCGATAACAAGCCAAGAAATTGTTTCATACTTTTGATGTTCTCAAACCTTTTCATCTTTCACGGAATACATGAGCGTGAGCCATGGATAGAGCACTATAGGTGGAATAGAATATGATGGTGGAGGTTGTGTGGAGAAGACAAAAAAGGAGAAGATAGTCTCACATCAACTAGGCGTATCAATGGGCTATGGAGATGCCTATCAATAGATATCAATGTGAGTGAGTAGGGATTGCCATGCAACGGATGCACTAAGAGCTATAAGTGTATGAAAGCTCAGACTGAAAACTAAGTGGGTGTGCATCCAACTTGCTTGCTCATGAAGACCTCAGGCGTTTGAGGAAGTCCATCATCAGAATATACAAGCCAAGTTCTATAATGAAAATTCCCACTAGTATATGAAAGTGATAACTCAAGAGTCTCTCTATATGAAGAACATGGTGCTACTCTGAAGCACAAGTGTGGTAAAATGATACTAACATTGCCCCTTCTCTCTTTTTCTCTCATTTTTTTGGTGGGCTTCTTTGGCCTCTTTTTTTTATTTGGGCTTCTTTGGCCTCTTTTATTTATTTTTAAAGTCCTGAGTCCCATCCCGACTTGTGGGGGAATCATAGTCTCCATCATCCATTCCTCACTGGGGCAATGCTTTAATAATGATGATCATCACACTTTTATTTACTTACAACTCGATACTAGAACAAAGATATGACTCTATATGAATGCCTCAGGCGGTGTACCGGGATGTGCAATGATCTAGCATAGCAATGACATCAAAAAACGGACAAGCCATGAAAACATCATGATAGCTATGTTACGATCATGCAATGCAATATGACAATGAATGCTCAAGTCATTTGTATGATGATGATGATGGAAGTTGCATGGCAATATATCTCGGAATGGCTATGGAAATGCCATGATAGGTAGGTATGGTGGCTGTTTTGAGGAGGGTATATGGTGGGTTTAAGGTACCGGCGAAAGTTGCGCGATACTAGAGAGGCTAGCAATGGTGGAAGGGTGAGAGTGCGTATAATCCATGGACTCAACATTAGTCATAAAGAACTCACATACTTATTTCAAAAATCTATTAGTCATCGAAACAAAGTACTACGCGCATGCTCCTAGGGGGATAGATTGGTAGGAAAAGACCATCGCTCGTCCCCGACCGCCACTCATAAGGAAGACAATCAATAAATAAATAATGCTCCGACTTCATCACATAACGGTTCACCCTACGTGCATGCTACGGGAATCACAAACTTCAACTACCCACTAGCATGAATCTAATATCACCACCTTTATATCGCAAAACTATTGCAAGGAATCAAACATATCATATTCAGTGATCTACAAGTTTTATGTAGGATTTTATGACTAACCATGTGAATGACCAATTCCTGTCATCTCTCTAAATATATATAAGTGAAGCAAGAGAGTTTAATTATTTCTAAAAAATATATGCCCACGCTCGAACAAATATAAGTGAAGCAAAAGAGCATTCTACAAATGGTGGTTTTCTATGTGAAGAGAAATAGGCAATCCAAACTTCAAATGGTATAAGTGAAGCACATGAAGCATTCTATAAAGCCATACTCAAAAGATATAAGTGAAGTGCATAGAGAATTCGATAAGTCAACCAAGGACTATCTCATACCATCATGGTGCATAAAAGAAAAATGAAAATTAAATGCAAAAGACGCTCCAAGATCTGCACATATCACATGAATGAAACAAATCCAAAAACATACCGATACTTGTTGAAGAAAGAGGGGATGCCTTCCGGGGCATCCCCAAGCTTAGACGCTTGAGTCTCCTTGAATATTTACTTGGGGTGCCTCGGGCATCCCCAAGCTTGAGCTCTTGCCTCTCTTCCTTCTTCTCACATCGAGACCTTCTCGATCATCGAACACTTCATCCACACAAAACTCAACAGAAAGCTCGGTAAGATCCGTTAGCATAATAAAGCAAATCACTACTCTAAGTACTGTTGCAAACCAATTCATATTTTGTTTTTGCGTTGTGTTTACTGTAATATAACTTTTTCATGGCTTAATCCACTGATATAAATCGATAGTTTCATCAGAACAAGCAAACTATGCATCAAAAACAGAATCTGTCTAAAACAGAACAGTCTGTAATAATCTGAACATTCACCATACTTCTGATACTTGAACAATTCTGCCAAAATTAGGAAAAATAAAAAATTTGTATAGAAAGACAGTGCAAAAAGAATCAGAACCATTTGACGTTCCAGTAAAAAAAATGTAAAATCACGCACTACAACCAAAGTTTCTGTCCTGCACCGTACAAACCAGCAAGCAAAGTAAACATCCTAAAGGCAAATCTTGGCACATTATTTTTATAATACAATGGAATTGTACAATGGGATAATTATTTTTGTTGAAAATTTCTGTAATCAAGATTCACAAAGTTTCCGTGAGCATGAACAAAGTTCAAGGCTAGCTCCCACTTCAACAATGCTTGTCTTTCTCACTTTCGCTTTTCTTTTTGAAAAAGTTTTGGGTTCCCCTATTTATTTTTGTTGTTTTTAAACTATATGAAAGCACTCAACAGAAATAAATGACTCTCTAAAACTTCCAGGTTGTCTCCCTGGAAGCACTTTCTTTAAAGCCATTAAGCTAGGCATATAGTGCTCAAGTAGTGAATCCACCCGAATCCCAAGGTATATCAAAGCCAATTTTAAATAGCAATGATTTGTAATTTAGTAGTGAGCACAAAGAAACATATACCATGTAATTACTAAGTCTAACTGTATTCCTATGCATTGGCATGTCATAAAAGAACAATTCATGCACACATAGTAAAGTCCAATGCATAGTATAAATAGTTTCTTGCAATTTTATCGTGTGGGAAACATAGAGAGGTGGAGATATAGTTCCTCTCTCATAATAATTGCAAGTAGGGGCAGCAAGCACATGCATATTATATCTATAAAAATCATCATGTGTAGTAGTAAAAGGCAACCCATCAATATAATCCTTAATAAGCACAAACTTCTCCGATATAGTGTAGTTTGGAGAATTCAAAAAGATAATAGCAGTATCATGTGTGGGTGCAATAGCAACAATTTCATGTTTAAGATAAGGAACTATAGCAAGTTCATCTCCATAAGCATAATTCATATTGGCATCTTGGCCACAAGCATAGCAAGCATCATCAAAAAGGGATATTTCAAAAGAATCAACGGGATCATAGCAATTATCATAGCATTCATCCTTCGGTAAGCATGAAGGGAAATTAAACAATGTATGACTTCAAGAGTTACTCTCATTAGAAGGTGGGCACGGGTGATCAATCCGCTCTTCCTCCTTTTGTTCTTCGCTCTCCTCCTCATCTTTTTCATCCAATGAGCTCACAGTTTCATCAATTTCTTCTTCCATAGATTCCTGCAAAATATTAGTCTCTTCTAGGACAGCGGAGACTTTGTCAATGAACACATCAATATCGGATTTGTATTCATAATTCTCATAAAAATATTTAAGGATAGCTAAATTTTCAGGTCTGTAGACAACATCATAAAGATTTTCATATTCTTTGAACATAGATTCAATTTCATAAGCACCCATAAAAGCAACAAATTCTTTTATTTGTTCCACATCATAATAGTCATATATACCTCTAGCATAAGAAGCCAAAGTTTCATTATCATTAAATTTGCATAAAAAGGGAAGGTGTGGAGCCTTCATCCTAGAGCAACAAGTATAATCATATCTCAAGCATAGTTGCCTAGCATACCATTTCAACATATAAATTTGATCCCATAATAGTTTCCCTTTTTGAGTCAAGCGATAATCCCTAAAGTATTCACGTTGATCCAACATGTCTCCCATTACCAAATTGAATGGGGTTTTCTCTGGATTATCAAAGTAGTACATAATATCTGTCACATAACGAGCATTGAGGGTTCCTCATCTCCATGAGCAGCAAGTACACCTAATTTTTTTGGTATTTCGTGTTCCATATCCATAACTAAAGATAAAGAACAAATAAGAACAGCAAATGAAAATTACTTAGTGATAAAGCAAACAATCACACACGAGAATATTCACCCCACGCCATTGCTCCCCGGCAACGGCGCCAGAAAAAGGTCTTGATAACCCACAAGTATAGGGGATCAATTGTAGCCTCTTTCAATAAGTAAGAGTGTCGAACCCAACGAGGAGCTAATGGTAGAACAAAAATTCCCTCAAGTTCTATCGACCACCGATACAACTCTACGCACGCTTGACATTCGCTTTACCTAGAACAAGTATGAAAGTAGAAGTACTTTGGAGGTGTTGTTGGATAGGTTTGCAAGATAATAAAGATTACGTAAATAAAAATTAGGGGCTGTTTAGGTAAAGACACAACTAATTTAGTTTTAGTAAAGAGCTTTTTGTTACAAGAAAGTGATTTGTCCCTAGGCAATCGATAACTAGATCGGTAATCATTATTGCAATTTTATATGAGGGAGAGGCATAAGCTAACATACTTTCTCTACTTGGATCATATGAACTTATGATTGGAATTCGAGCAAGCATCCGCAACTACTAAAGATCATTAAGGTAAAACCCAACCATAGCATTAAAGTATCAAGTCCTCTTTATCCCATACGCAAACAACCTACTTACTCAGGTCTGTGCTTCTGTCACTCACGCCACCCACCATAAGCAAATCATGAACATATTGCAAACCCTACAGCGGGAATCCCTCATGCTTGCGCGACACGGAGAGCACCATAGGACAGCACCAATAATAAAACATGGAACTCAAACCAATCACGATCATCAATTACCCCATAGGACAAAACGGATCTAGTCAAACATCATAGGATAGCCATACATCATTGGGAGATAATATATAGCCTTGAGCACTATGTTTAAGTAGAGATTACAACAGGTAAGAGAGAGGTTAAACTGCTGCATAGAGGAGGGAGGAGTTGGTGATGATGGCGGTGAAGTTGTTGGTGAAGATTGCGGTGATGATGATGGCCCCCGGTGGCACTCCGGTGCCACCGGACGCGAGGGGGAGAGAGACCCCCTCCTTCTTCTTCTTCCTTGACCTCCTCCCTAGATGGGAGAAGGGTTTCCCCTCTGGTCCATGGCCTCCATGGCGTAGGAGGGGCGAGAGCCCCTCCGATATTGGATTTGTTTCTCTGTCTCTCTCTGTTTCTGCGTTCTTAGATTCTACCCTTTCACCGTTTCTGATAATCACGGAGATACGTAACTCCGATTGGGCTGAAATTTTAACACGATCTCTATCTGGATATTAGCTTTCTTGCGGCGAAAGAAGGGTATCAACCGCCTTACGGGGTGGCCACGAGGATCAGGGGCGCGCCTGCCCCCCCGGGGCGCACTCCCTGCCTCGTGGCCCCCTAGGGCACCGTCTCGCGTGGATTTTTCTTCCCAAAAATCACATATATTCCAAAAAATATCTCTGTCAGTTTTTATCCCGTTTGGACTCCGTTTGATATGGATATTCTGTGAAACAAAAATATGCAACAAACAGGAACTAGCACTGGGCACTGGATCAATATGTTAGTCCCAAAATAGTATAAAAAGTTGCCAAAAGTATATATGAAAGTTGTAGAATATTGGCATGGAACAATCAAAAATTATAGATACGACGGAGATGTATCACACCTCTATCTCTAAATTTGAGGACATATTTTTCGATTTCGGCTTTCGCTTGAGGACAAGCGAGGTCTAAGCTTGGGGGAGTTGATACGTCCATTTTGCATCATGCTTTTATATCGATATTTATTGCATTATGGGATGTCATTGCACATTATGTCACAATACTTATGCCTATTGTCTCTTATTTTACAAGGTTTACATGAAGAGGGAGAATGCCGGCAGCTGGAATTCTGGGCTAGAAAAGGAGCAAATATTAGAGACCTATTCTGCACAACTCCAAAAGTCCTGAAACTTCACAGGAGTATGTTTCAGAATATATAAAAAATATTGGGCGAAAGAAGTACCAGAGGGGGCCACCCACTGTCAATGAGGGTGGGGGCGCTCCCTACCCCCCTGGGCGCGCCCCCTTGCCTCGTGGGCCCTCTGGCAGCCCTCTAATGCCCATCTTCTGCTATATGACGTCTTTCGTGGAGGAAAAAATCATAAGCTAGCTCACGGGACGAAACTCCGCCGCCACGAGGCGGAACCTTGGCGGAACCAATCTAGGGCTCCGGCGGAGCTGTTCTGCCGGGGAAACTTCCCTCCGGGAGGGGGAAATCGTCACCATTGTCATCACCATCGATCCTCTCATCGGGAGGGGGTCAATCTCCATCAACATCTTCACCAGTACCATCTCATCTCAAACCCTAGTTCATCTCTTGTATCCAATCTTTCTCCCAAAGCCTCAGATTGGTACCTGTGGGTTGCTAGTAGTGTTGATTACTCCTTGCAGTTGATGCTAGTTGGTTTATTCGGTGGAAGATCATATGTTCAGATCATTTATGCATATTAATACCCCTCTGATTATGAACATGAATATGATTTGTGAGTAGTTACTTTTGTTCCTGAGGACATGGGAGAAGTCTTGCTATAAGTAGTCATGTGAATTTGGTATTCGTTCGATATTTTGATGAAAGGTATGTTGTCTTTCCTCTAGTGGTGTCATGTGAACGTCGACTACATGACACTTCACCATTGTTTGGGCCTAGGAGAATGCATTGGGAAATAATAAGTAGATGATGGGTTGCTAGAGTGACAGAAGTTTAAACCCTAGTTTATGCGTTGCTTCATAAGGGGCTGATTTGGATCCATATGTTTCATGCTATGGTTAGGTTTACCTTAATACTTCTGTTGTAGTTGCAGATGCTTGCAATAGGGGTTAATCATAAGTGGGATGCTTGTACAAGGAAGGGAAGTACCCGAGCACACATCACAACATGCCCTGCAAAAACAAGTTAGACGTCCTCTACTTTGTTGTTGCAAGTTTTACGTGGCTGCTATGGGCTTAGCAAGAACCATTCTTACCTACGCATCAAAAAACCACAACGTGGTATAGTGATTGTTTTTTGATATTTAGAAAGAACCCTGTTCATTGAATCCAATTCAACTAAAGTTGGAGAAACTGACACCCACCAGCCACCTGTGTGCGAAGCACGTCGGTAGAACCAGTCTCGCGTACGCGTACGCATAATGTCGATCTGAGCCGCTTCATCCAACAATACCGCTGAATCAAGAATCAACTAGTGACGGCAAGCAATATGTATATACCCACGCCCACAACTCCTTTGTGTTCTACTCGTGCATATAACATCTACGCATAGACCTGGCTCGGATGCCACTGTTGGGGAACGCAGTAATTTCAAAAAAAATCCTACGCACACGCAAGATCTATCTAGGTGATGCATAGCAACGAGAAGGGAAGAGTGTTGTCTACATACCCTCGTAGACCGTAATCGGAAGTGTTATGACAACGCGGTGGATGTAGTCGAACGTCCACGATCCTACCGATCCTAGCACCGAAGGTAAGACACCTCCGTGATCTGCACA
This sequence comes from Triticum urartu, assembly GCF_056163025.1. Classification (NCBI taxonomy): domain Eukaryota; kingdom Viridiplantae; phylum Streptophyta; class Magnoliopsida; order Poales; family Poaceae; genus Triticum; species Triticum urartu. The sequence continues at coordinate 473,047,814 of NC_141877.1, forward strand.
CGTTCAGCTCGGTGACGTCCCACGAACTCTAGAGCCAGGTTAGTGTTGAGGGAGAGTTGCATCAGCACGATGGCATGATGACGGTGATGATGAAGCTGGCGGAATAGGGCTTCACTTAAGCACCGCTACGATATGACCGAGGTGGGTTATGGTGGAGGGGGGCACCGCACACGTTTAAGACAATGATCAACTTGTGTGTCTATGGGGTGCCCCCCTCCCCCGTATATAAAGGAGTGGAGGGGGAGGGTCGGCCCTCTATGGCGCGCCCTTGGGGAGTCCTACTCCCACTGGGAGTAGGATTCCCCCTTCCAAGTAGTAGGAGTAGGAGAGAAGGAAGGAAAGGGGGGCACCCAATTCGGTTTGGGCTAGGGGGGTGTGCCTCCCACCTTTTCCCTTCCTCTCCTCTATTCCACTAAGGCCCAATAAGGCCCATATACTCCCCGAGGGGTTCCGGTAACCTGCCGGTACTCCGGAAAATGCCCGAACTCATCCGGAACCATTCCGATGTCTAAACATAGGCTTCCAATATATCGATCTTTATGTCTCGACCATTTCGAGACTCCTCGTCATGTCCGTGATCAAATTCGGGACTCCGAACTACCTTTGGCACATCAAAACACATAAACTCATAATATTGATTGTCACCGAACATTAAGCGTGCGGACCCTACGGGTTCGAGAACTATGTAGACATGACCGAGACTCATCTCCGGTCAATAACCAATAGCAGAACGTGGATGCTCATATTGGTTCCTACATATTCTACGAAGATCTTTATCGGCCAAACCGCACAACAACATATGTTGTTACCTTTGTCATCGGTATGTTACCTGCCCGAGATTCGATCGTCGGTATCTCAATACCTAGTTCAATCTCGTTACAGGCAAGTCTCTTTCCTCGTTCCAGAATGCACCATCCCGCAACTAACTCATTAGTTACATTGCTTGCACGGCTTATAATGATGTGCATTACCTAGAGGGCCCAGAGATACCTCTCCGATACTCGGAGTGACAAATCCTAATCTCGATCTATGCCAACTCAACAAACACCATCAGAGACACCTATAGAGCATCTTTATAGTCACCCAGTTACGTTGTGACATTTGATAGCACACTAAGTGTTCCTCCGGTATTTGGGAGTTGCATGATCTCATAGTCATAGGAACATGTATATGTTATGGAGAAAGCAATAGCAACAAACTAAATGATCATCGTGCTAAGCTAACGGATGGGTCAAGTCAATCACATTATTCTCTAATGATGTGATCCCATTAATCAAGTGACAACTCTTGTCTATGGTCAGGAAACATAACCATCATTGATTCAACGAGCTAGTCAAGTAGAGGCATACCAGTGACACTTTGTTTGTCTATGTATTCACACATGTACTAAGTTTCCGGTTAATACAATTCTAGCATGAATAATAAACATTTATCATGATATAAGGAAATATAAATAACAACTTTATTATTGCCTCTAGGGCATATTTCCTTTAGGGCGCGCCGGTGGGCGGATCGAGCCTGCGGAGGACGACGGGGAGACCCCGACGGCCACCTCGCCGGCGTCGGGTGAAAAGGTCGCGATAAACCTCTTTTTGGGAATTGGCTCCTCGAGCTCCCTGACACACATGCAGAGGTTGAGGATGGAGGCGCCGGCGATGGTGGCAACGTACCAATGGTTCCGATGGTTGTGTGTGTCTGTGTGAGCGGAGGTTTTGGGGAGTCTGTGGTATGTGTGAAGGGGGGGGGCAAGGTGGTGTTTTAGGAAATACTGCGACAACTGAAAACTTTACTAGGCGGGAGTAACAAGGCGGGGCTACTGAAAATTGGGATCAAGGGGAGCAGATATTTTTGAGATTGCGAGGGATGCAGAGGCGGGAGTAAAATGCCGGGGCTACTGAAAATTTGAACGAAGGGACTGAAGCAGAGCGGGAGTAACAGACATCACACATGGTCCGCACATACTAATCGTGTGCTATCAAACATTAAAACCTTCCAAGGAGTAGATATTTTCAAGATTACGAGGCAGTTTTCTATATTGCGAGGGATGTAGAGGCGGGAGTATTTGGGGAGCGAGCTAGCGTGCTTGATACGCTGGCTGTGGACTATAGCCGACGCACCTTCTCGCGTAAGCCATAGGCGTACTATACACCGATGGTGCTACATGATATTTTGTACTACATCTCACACGGTTGGTGATAATAAACTATGTGGGATCTACTTGATTTTTCATCTTGATTTGAATTACATAATGGGGTCACAACGGCAATGGATAGTGTTTGAATTGCTAGGCCTTTTTTCTGAAGTGAACATGCAACTATATGTGTGTCGTAAAAGAGGGTGCCGGCAAGATATCTTGCCGGGGGAAACTCATTTATTTTTATTGAAGAGGCACTCCTCCTTTGCATGGACATACACATGCATGGGTTCCCGGCAAGGTTCATCTTTTTCATTCATATGCTAACACAAGTACAAGCATTATAGAACACAAAGATGGACTCGAGAGATTACATTATTTGAGTTAAAACTTGGTGATTACCTACAAATTTAAGATTGAAAAAAGATAAGTGCTCTGTAAACTCCTCTCACTGTTCCTCTTATCCCAAGTATTGCGCTGGGAAGAGAATTGGACAGGCGTCATGCCGGTACAACGCCACCCCGACCCTTGTCAGGAGCTGGCGACCCTAGCCTGACAAGGTCGGGAGTGGTGAGGCTACGAAGGAGGAAGACATGCAGAGCACCTCAACGCCCCCTGGTCACCGCCTCCAGGACCGAAAGGGGAGCTCCAGCACAGGCACCGGTAGAGGAAGGCGTCGGAGCCCAGCCAGAAGGCCCCAAAAGGAAGCGGAAGTACCAGGGGGACGACCTTTTTCTCGGTAGCCGGAAGAAATGGTGATGATAGCGCTGGGAAAAGGGAGGAAGAGCCAAGCAGACGGACAGCAGGTCGCCATTACGAGACGAACGCATCGATGCGGTCGTGCTCATACTGGACGACCTGCCTCTCGTCTTCTCCTTCTCCCCAGGCTCTATCTCCATCCACACCGTCCCGAAGGAAGGCCGAGCCTTCGATCCGGCACCTCCCTCGGGAAGACAGCGAGTGCCCAGGTCGACCAGGAGGCTCAAGGCATGCCACATCCCACCTTGGCGGGCAGGAGGGCGCGCCTCTCATCGACAACAACCCCAAGACCTCCGGGAGGGACAATGCTAGGATTACCAATGATCTCCGGCCGTGCCTCCCAACCGAGCTTCGAAGGAGCCAAGAGATTCACCATGCCAAGGACCAGGCTCACTCCCAGAGCACCAGCACCAACATGGGGCAACAATAGCCCCAAATAGGAGCCCGGGGGCTGGCCCTAGGCTCTTCTCTTAGGCATCACTGGCGGAAGCAAACAACAAGGGAAGAAGAAAGAGGGGTGATGGATGACTCTGCCCTCCTCCGCCCTCCCTTTTATAGGCCGGGCGGGGAAGGGCAACTGCTCCATCAACGAGCGACCACCGCCCTCCTCCGCCAACTCAAGGCGGGCAGGCCCTCTCTAAGATGCTCTCCCGCGCCACGCGCCTCCGTTACCTACCCCGCACGATGCATGCATCATATACGTGGCCAAGGATAAGGGCACGTTGTGGGAAGAGTAAATTGATAGTTTCTACCACGTGCGTTAAAGTCATTCATGGGCCATCACTGGAGCGACCCCATCATTATTGGCTTTACACCACGCGCGGGGAAACCGGAAACTCGCCCGAAATCAAGACTAATGAAGCAGCAAAAGAAGACTCAAGCGGCCAACCCCTTCAGCGATCCTGCATGTGCACTTATTAGGCCCTACCCCGACAACGCTCAGCAGCGCGTTCGGGGCAGGCCCGGGGGCTTCTGTCGGTACAAAAAACCCTGGGTCTGTTGCCCAACTGTGCACGGGCACAAGATCAAGATTGAAGCACCAACTTAAGTCAGGGATTGAAGGACCAAGAGATTTGAAGAACCAACATGCAGCCCAGAGAGACCAATATTGAGCCTGAAGAGCAAGATATTGGCAAGAGAAGGGCCTCCCTTGCCGGGCAAGCGAGCCCGGCAAGGGGCGAGGCCACCACGAGAAGCAAGCAATCTAGACTCCTCGGTAGAGCCCGCCGGGGCTTGCGGGGGCAGAACCACCTTACCAACCACTCAAACATGACTCACGTCGTCGATCAGTGCGGTGTCAAGCCACAAGATGATTAAGTGGCGGATATTCGCCACATGGCAGCCATTTCCTATAGAAGAAACCTGCAGATGACACCCGTCCTGCGACGTGTCAAGAGAACCGGTGCGGAGCTGGCAAGATAGCCCGGCAGGCCCTGCCGGCCAACCAGTGATGTGACACTAAGCGGCGCATTTAACGCATGCTGTCAGCCCGCAGAGTTAGGTATGATAGCACTGTTCACTATCATATCAGTGGATAATGACCACTTTGCCACTGTGGTGACCCCTTAGTCTATAAAAGGAGGCCCATGGCACCCGTGGGGGTGGAAAGTTGATGAACCCAAGCCACCATATGCGTGTAGTCGCTGCGGCCCCTAGGCAAACCCTGCCGGGCAAGTGTACTACACGTCACCACACTCATTCCACCATCAATCCACCAAAGTAGGAGTAGGGTCTTACGCCTCGCGGCAACCCGAACCTAGGTAAATTGTTTGTGTGCCTTCTGCCGTGCTGTCGCGCACTGTTATGCTCTTTGTGCAACACGACGTCCCCCCGCCGAACCAGCAAGGGGCCACCCGGTCCCATAGGTGGCCGCGGATATATAGCGACAAACTATCACCCAAGAAGATCCTAAAGGCTTTACATGGCACAAACACTAATTAAAACAAAAAACACAATCATAACAGTAGCATAATTGTGCAAACACTCAAGAACAGAAAGCAAAAAAGCAAAAATAAAATTTATTCATTGGGTTGCCTCCCAACAAGCGCTAGTTTTACGCCCTTAGCTAGGCATAAAGCAAAAGATATAAGTTTTGTCATTGTTTTGAGATCCATAAGATGTCCCTCATGATTGATTCATATGGTGGCCTAATTCTTGTTCTATGGAAGTGTTCCATACCCTTCCTCAAAGGAAATTGGAACTTAATATTGCCTTCTTTCATATCAATCACGGCATCGATAGTGCATAAAAGCGGTCTACCAAGAATAACTGGACAAGACGGATTACAATCAATATCAAGAACAATAAAATCTATGGGCACATAATTCCTATTTGCAAGGATAAGAACATCATTAATTCTTCCAATAGGCTTTTTAATAGTAGAATCCGCCAAGTGCAAATTCAAAGAACATGATTCAATATCGGTAAGACCAAGCACATCGCATAAAGATTTCGGAATTGTAGAAACACTAGCACCCAAGTCACACAAAGCAAAACACTCATAATTTTTAATCTTGACTTTGATAGTGGGTTCCCATTCATCATGCAATTTTCTAGCAATTGAAACTTCTAATTCTATTTTTTCTTCTAAAGCTTTCATCATACCATCAACAATATGTTTAGTAAAATCTTTATTTTGTTCATCAGTATGGGGTGAATTTATCATGGATTGCAACAAAGAAATTCAACCAATAAAAGAGCAACTATCATAATTAAATTCTTTGTAATCCAAAAGAGTGGGCACATCACTAGTTAAAGTTTTGACCTCTTCAAACCCACTTTCATCAATTTTCTCAACAAGATTTTCACCCTCCGAATTATCGGGACGCCTTGTAACTAAAGTTGACTCTTCTCTAGTCCCTTTTTCACCAATCTTAACTTTACTAAACAAGGAATCAATGGAAGAAACACCAATCATTTTAAGATCTTCATCACTTTTGCGAAAGCAATCACTAGAAAACACTTTTTTCTAAAAAATTCTCTTTTAGCTCTAAGCATAGCAGTTCTTTTCTTACTTACATCCATGGAAACATAAAGAGCTTTAATTGATTCCTCAACTTTAGACACAAAAATTTTAATCTTGAGATTTTCCACATCATGAGAAATTCTACATGCTTCTAGACAAATCATCAATCTTATTCAACTTTTCTTCTATGGTAGTGTTGAAAACTTTTTGCGTGTTGATAAATTCCTTAACATTATTATCAAGATCAGAGGTGTTCCTATTATTATTATAAGAAGGATTTCCATAGGTATTACCATAATTATTAGAGGAATTACTAGGAAATGGCCTAGGATTAAAATTACCTCTATAAGCATTGTTGTTGAAATTATTTCGAGAGATAAAATTCACATCTACGGCATCACTAGTTTGCTCAATCAAAGTAGACAAAGGCATATCATTAAAATCAATAGGAGCACTTTTACTAGCAACCAATTTCATAAGAGCATCAACTTTTTCACTCAAAGAAGAAATTTATTCAACCGAATTAACTTTTTTACTAGTAGGAGCTCTTTCAGTATACCATTGTGAATAATTTGCCATAATATTATCAAGAAATTTGGTAGCTTCACCCAAAGTAATTTCCATAGAAGTACCACCCACGGTGGAATCTAAAAGATTACGAGAAACAAAATTCAACCCCGGATAAAAAATTTGTATGATCATCCAAAGATTTAACCCATGAGTTGGGAAATTCCTTAGCATCATTTTCATCCTTTCCCAAGATTGTTCAAGATGCTCATGTTCATGTTGCTTGAAATTCATGATCTGGGTTCTAAGGGAAATAATTTTTGCGGGCGGAAAATACTTAGTGATAAAAGCATCTTTGCATTTATTCCAAGAATCGATATTATTGCGAGGCAAAGAGGAAAACAATTTTTTGCAGAATCACGCAAAGAAAATGGAAATAATTTCATCTTCACCACATCATTGTCCACATCTTTTTTCTTTTTCATATCGCATAATTCCATGAAGGTATTAAGATGGGACTGTTGGAAATATGCCCTAGAGGAAATAATAAAAGCATTATTATTATATTTCCTTGTTCATGATAATTGTCTTTATTCATGCTATAATTGTGTTATCCGGAAATCGTAATACATGTGTGAATAATAGACACCAACATGTCCCTAGTAAGCCTCTAGTTGACTAGCTTGTTGATCAACAGATAGTCATGGTTTCCTGACTATGGACATTGGATGTCATTGATAACGAGATCACATCATTAGGAGAATGATGTGATGGACAAGACCCAATCCTGAACATAGCATAAGATCGTATAGTTCGTTTGCTAGAGTTTTTCCAATGTCAAGTATCCTTTCCTTAGACCATGAGATCGTGTAACTCCCGGATACCGTAGGAGTGCTTTGGGTGTACCAAACGTCACAACGTAACTGGGTGACTATAAAGGTATACTACGGGTATCTCCGAATGTGTCTGTTGGGTTGACATGGATCAAGACTGGGATTTGTCACTCCGTATGACAGAGAGGTATCAATGGGCCCACTCGGTAATGCATCATCATAATGAGCTCAAAGTGACCAAGTGTCTGGTCACGGGATCATGCATTACGGTACGAGTAAAGTGACTTGCTGGTAACGAGATTGAACGAGGTATTGGGATACCGACGATCGAATCTCGGGCAAGTAACATACCGATTGACGAAGGGAATTGTATACGGGGTTACTTGAATCCTCGACATCGTGGTTCATCCGATGAGATCATCGAGGAGCATGTGGGAGCCAACATGGGTATCCAGATCCCGCTGTTGGTTATTGATCGGAGAGCAATCTCGGTCATGTCTACATGTCTCCCGAACCCGTAGGGTCTACACACTTAAGGTTCGGTGACGCTAGGGTTGTAGGGATATGTATATGCAGTAACCCGAATGTTGTTCGGAGTCCCGGATGAGATCCCGGACGTCACGAGGAGTTCTGGAATGGTCCGGAGGTAAAGAATTATATATAGGACGTGCTATTTCGGCTATCGGGACAAGTTTTGGGGTCACCGATATTGTACCGGGACCACCGGAAGGGTCCCGGGGGTCCACCGGGTGGGGCCACCTGCCCCGGGGGGCCACGTAGGCTGTAGGGGGTGCGCCTTGGCCTGTATGGGCCAAGGGCACCAGCCCCAAAAGGCCCATGTGCCAAGAGATAAGGAAGGGAAGAGTCCCGAAAGGGGAAGGCACCTCCTAGGTGCCTTGGGGAGGAGGGATTCCTCCCTTGGCCACCGCCCCCCTAGGAGATTGGATCTCCTAGGGCCGGCGCCCCCCTAGGCTCCCTATATATAGTGGGGGGGAAGGAGGGCCTCTCACCCCACGCCTTTGGTGCCTCCCTCTCCCTCTCCAACACATCCTCCTCCTCCATAGTGCTTGGCGAAGCCCTGCCGGAGTACTGCAGCTCCATCACCACCATGCCGTTGTGCTGCTGCTTGAGCCATCTTCCTCAACCTCTCCTTTCCCCTTGCTGGATCAAGAAGGAGGAGACGTCACGCTGACCGTACGTGTGTTGAACGCGGAGGTGCCGTCCGTTCGGCGCTAGGACGTCCGGTGATTTGGATCACGTCGAGTACGACTTCCTCATCCCCGTTCTTTGAACGCTTCCGCGTGTGATCTACAAAGGTATGTAGATGCAATCCGATCACTCGTTGCTAGATGAACTCCTAGATGGATCTTGGTGAAACCGTAGGAATTTTTTTGTTTTCTGCAACGTTCCCCAACAGTGGCATCATGAGCTAGGTCTATGCGTAGTTCTCTTGCACGAGTAGAACACAATTTGTTGTGGGCGTTGATGTTGTCAACTTTCTTGCTGCTACTAGTCTTATCTTGCTTCAACGGTACTGTGGGATGAAGCGGCCCGTACCAACCTTACACGTACGCTTACGTGAGACCGGTTCCACTGACTAACATGCACAAGTTGCATAAGGTGGCTGGCGGGTGTCTGTCTCTCCCACTTTAGTTGGAGCGGATTCGATGAAAAGGGTCCTTATGAAGGGTAAATAGAAGTTGACAAATCTTGTTGTGGCTTTCACGTAGGTAAGAAAACTTTCTTGCAAGAACCCTACTTCAGCCACGTAAAACATGCAACAACAATTAGAGGACGTCTAACTTGTTTTTGCAGCAAGTGCTTTGTGATATGATATGGCCAAAGTTGTGATGAATGATGAATGATATATATGTGATGTATGAGATGTTCATGCTATTGTAATAGGAATCACGACTTGCATGTCGATGAGTATGACAACCGGCAGGAGCCATAGGAGTTGTCTTTATTTTTGTATGACATGCGTGTCATTGAGAAACGCCATGTAAATTACTTTACTTTATTGCTAAACGCGTTAGCCATAGTAGTAGAAGTAATAGTTGGCGAGCAACTTCATGGAGACACAATGATGGAGATCATGATGATGGAGATCATGGTGTCATGCCGGTGACAAGATGATCATGGAGCCCCAAGATGGAGATCAAAGGAGCTATGTGATATTGGCCATATCATGTCACTATTATTATTTGATTGCATGTGATGTTTATCATGTTTTTACATCTTGTTTGCTTAGAACGACGGTAGTAAATAAGATGATCCCTCATAATAATTTCAAGAAAGTGTTCCCCCTAACTGTGCACCGTTGCGACAGTTCGTTGTTTCGAAGCACCACGTGATGATCGGGTGTGATAGATTCCAACGTTCACATACAACGGGTTTAAGACAGATTTACACATGCAAACACTTAGGTTGACTTGACGAGCCTAGCATGTACAGACATGGCCTCGGAACACAGAAGACCGAAAGGTTGAGCATGAGTCGTATAGAAGATACGATCAACATGAAGATGTTCACCGATGTTGACTAGTCCGTCTCACGTGATGATTGGACACTGCCTAGTTAACTTGGATCATGTTATACTTAGATTACAGGAGGGATGTCTATCTAAGTGGGAGTTCATTGAATAATTTGATTAGATGAACTTAATTATCATGAACTTAGTCTGAATTTTTTTACAATATGTCTTGTAGATCAAATGGCCAACGTAGTCCTCAACTTCAACGCGTTCCTAGAGAAAACCAAGCTGAAAGACGATGGCAGCAACTACACGGACTGGGTCCGGAACCTGAGGATCATCCTCATAGATGCCAAGAAAGATTATGTCCTACAAGCACCGCTGGGTGACGCACCTGTTCTCCCTGTAGAACAAGACGTTATGAACGCTTGGCAAGCACGTATCGATGACTACTCCCTCGTTCAGTGCAGCATGCTTTACAGCTTAGAGCCGGGGCTCCAAAAGCGTTTTGAGAGACATGGAGCATATGAGATGTTCGAAGAGCTGAAAATGGTTTTCCAAGCTCATGCCCGGGTCGAGAGATATCAAGTCTCCGACAAGTTCTTCAGCTGTAAGATGGAGGAAAACAGTTCTGTCAGTGAGCACATACTCACTATGTCTGGGTTGCATAACCGCTTGACTCAGCTGGGAGTTAATCTCCCGGATGACGCGGTCATTGACAGAATCCTTCAGCTGCTTCCACCGAGCTACAAGAGCTTTGTGATGAACTTCAATATGCAGGGGATGGAAAAGACCATTCCTGAAGTATTTGCAATGCTAAAATCAGCAGAGGTAGAAGTCAAAAAGGAACATCAAGTGTTGATGGTGAATAAAACCACTAAGTTCAAGAAAGGCAAGGGTGAGAAAACCTTCAAGAAGGATGGCAAGGGAGTTGCCGCGCCCGGCAAGCGAGCTGCCGGGAAGAAGCCAAAGAATGGACCCAAGCCCGAGACTGAGTGCTTTTATTGCAAGGAAAGTGGTCACTGGAAGCGGAATTGCCCCAAATAGTTAGCGGACAAGAAGGCCGGCAAAACGAAAGGTATATGTGATACACATGTAATTGATGTGTACCTTACCAGTACTCGTAGTAGCTCCTGGGTATTTGATACCGGTGCAGTTGCTCACATTTGTAACTCAAAGCAGGAGCTGCGGAATAAGCGGAGATTGGCGAAGGACGAGGTGACGATGCGCGTCGGGAATGGTTCCAAGGTTGATGTGATCGCCGTCGGCACGCTACCTCTACATTTACCTACGGGATTAGTTTTGAACCTTAATAATTGTTATTTAGTGCCAAGTTTGAGCATGAACATTGTATCAGGATCTCGTTTAATACGAGAAGGCTACTCATTTAAATCCGAGAATAATGGTTGTTCTATTTATATGAGAGATATGTTTTATGGTCATGCTCCGATGGTGAATGGTTTATTATTAATGAATCTCGAGCGTAATGCTACACATGTTCATAGTGTGAGTACCAAAAGATGTAAGATTGATAATAATAGTCCCACATACTTGTGGCACTGCCACCTTGGTCACATAGGTGTCAAACGCATGAAGAAGCTCCATGCAGATGGACTTTTAGAGTCTCTTGATTACGAATCATTTGACACGTGCGAACCATGCCTCATGGGTAAAATGACCAAGACTCCGTTCTCAGGAACAATGGAGCGAGCAACCAACTTATTGGAAATCATACATACTGATGTGTGCGGTCCAATGAGTGTTGAGGCTCACGGTGGCTATCGTTATGTTCTCACCCTCACTGATGACTTGAGTAGATATGGGTATGTCTACTTAATGAAACACAAGTCTGAGACCTTTGAAAAGTTCAAGGAATTTCAGAGTGAGGTTGAGAATCAACGTGACAGGAAAATCAAGTTCCTGCGATCAGATCATGGAGGAGAATACTTGAGTCACGAATTTGGCACACACTTACGAAAATGTGGAATAGTTTCACAACTCACGCCGCCTGGAACACCTCAGCGTAATGGTGTGTCCGAACTTCGTAATCGCACTCTATTAGATATGGTGCGATCTATGATGTCTCTTACCGATTTACCGCTATCTTTTTGGGGCTATACTTTAGAGACTGACGCATTCACTTTAAATAGGGCTCCGTCGAAATCCGTTGAGACGACACCGTATGAATTATGGTTTGGGAAGAAACCTAAGCTGTCATTTCTAAAAGTTTGGGGATGCGATGCTTATGTCAAGAAACTTCAACCTGAAAAGCTCGAACCCAAGTCGGAAAAATGCGTCTTCATAGGATACCCTAAAGAAACTATTGGGTATACCTTCTACCTCAGATCCGAAGGCAAGATCTTTGTTGCCAAGAATGGATCCTTTCTAGAGAAAGAGTTTCTCTCGAAAGAAGTAAGTGGGAGGAAAGTAGAACTTGATGAAGTATTACCTCTTGATCCGGAAAAGGGCGCAACTCAAGAAAATGTTCCTGAGGTGCCTGCACCGACTAGAGAGGAAGTTAATGATGATGATCAAGATACTTATGATCAAGCTCCTACTGAAATACGTAGGTCCACAAGGACACGTTCCGCACCAGAGTGGTACGGCAACCCTGTCTTGGAAATCATGTTGTTAGACAACAGTGAACCTTCGAACTATGAAGAAGAGATGGCGGGCCCGGATTCCGATAAATGGCTAGAAGCCATGAAATCCGAGATAGGATCCATGTATGAAAACGAAGTATGGACTTTGACTGACTTGCCTGTTGAGCGGCGAGCCATAGAAAATAAAAGGATCTTTAAGAAGAAGACAGACGCGGATGGTAATGTTACCATCTATAAAACTCGGCTTGTCGCTAAGGGTTATCGACAAGTTCAAGGGGTTGACTACGATGAGACTTTCTCACCGGTAACGAAGCTAAAGTCCGTCCGAATCATGTTAGCAATTGCCGCATTCTATGATTATGAGATATGGAAAATGGACGTCAAAACAGCATTCCTTAATGGTTTCCTTAAGGAAGAATTGTATATGATGCAGCCGGAAGGTTTTGTCGATCCTAAGAATGCTGACAAGGTGTGCAAGCTCCAACGCTCGATTTATGGGCTGGTGCAAGCATCTCGGAGTTGGAACATTCGCTTTGATGAGATGATCAAAGCGTTTGGGTTTACGCAGACTTATGGAGAAGCCTGTGTTTACAAGAAAGTGAGTGGGAGCTCTGTAGCATTTCTCATATTATATGTAGAAGACATACTTTTGATGGGAAATGATATAGAACTCTTGGACAGCATTAAGGCCTACTTGAATATGAGTTTTTCAACGAAGGACCTTGGAGAAGCTGCATATATATTAGGCATCAAGATCTATAGAGATAGATCAAGACGCCTCATAGGTCTTTCACAAAGCACATACCTTGATAAGATATTGAAGAAATTCAATATGGATCAGTCTAAGAAGGGGTTCTTGCCTGTGTTACAAGGTGTGAAATTGAGCTCAGCTCAATGTCCGACCACGGCAGAAGATATAGAAGAGATGAGTGTCATCCCCTATGCCTCAGCCATAGGTTCTATTATGTATGCCATGCTGTGTACCAGACCTGATGTAAACCTTGCCGTAAGTTTGGTAGGAAGGTACCAAAGTAATCCCGGCAAGGAACACTGGACAGCGGTCAAGAATATCCTGAAGTACCTGAAAAGGACTAAGGAAATGTTTCTCGTCTATGGAGGTGACGAAGAGCTCATCGTAAAAGTTTACGTCGACGCTAGCTTCGACACAGATCTGGATGACTCTAAGTCACAAACCGGATACGTGTATATTTTGAATGGTGGGGCAGTAAGCTGGTGCAGTTGCAAGCAGAGCGTCGTGGCGGGATCTACATGTGAAGCGGAGTACATGGCAGCCTCGGAGGTAGCGCATGAAGCAATTTGGGTGAAGGAGTTCATCACCGACCTAGGAGTCATACCCAATGCGTCGGGGCCAATCAAACTCTTATGTGACAACACTGGAGCTATTGCACTTGCCAAGGAGCCCAGGTTTCACAAGAAGACAAGGCACATCAAGCGTCGCTTCAACTCCATTCTTGAAAATGTTCAAGATGGAGACATAGATATTTGTAAAGTACATACGGACCTGAATATAGCAGATCCGTTGACTAAACCTCTCCCTAGAGCAAAACATGATCAACACCAGAATTCCATGGGTGTTCGATTCATCACAATGTAACTAGATTATTGACTCTAGTGCAAGTGGGAGACTGTTGGAAATATGCCCTAGAGGAAATAATAAAAGCATTATTATTATATTTCCTTGTTCATGATAATTGTCTTTATTCATGCTATAATTGTGTTATCCGGAAATCGTAATACATGTGTGAATAATAGACACCAACATGTCCCTAGTAAGCCTCTAGTTGACTAGCTTGTTGATCAACAGATAGTCATGGTTTCCTGACTATGGACATTGGATGTCATTGATAACGAGATCACATCATTAGGAGAATGATGTGATGGACAAGACCCAATCCTGAACATAGCATAAGATCGTATAGTTCGTTTGCTAGAGTTTTTCCAATGTCAAGTATCCTTTCCTTAGACCATGAGATCGTGTAACTCCCGGATACCGTAGGAGTGCTTTGGGTGTACCAAACGTCACAACGTAACTGGGTGACTATAAAGGTATACTACGGGTATCTTCGAAAGTGTCTATTGGGTTGACATGGATCAAGACTGGGATTTGTCACTCCGTATGACGGAGAGGTATCACTGGGCCCACTCGGTAATGCATCATCATAATGAGCTCAAAGTGACCAAGTGTCTGGTCATGGGATCATGCATTACGGTACGAGTAAAGTGACTTGCCGGTAACGAGATTGAACGAGGTATTGGGATACCGACGATCGAATCTCGGGCAAGTAACATACCGATTGACGAAGGGAATTGTATACGGGGTTACTTGAATCCTCGACATCGTGGTTCATCCGATGAGATCATCGAGGAGCATGTGGGAGCCAACATGGGTATCCAGATCCCGCTGTTGGTTATTGACCGGAGAGCAATCTCGGTCATGTCTACATGTCTCCCGAACCCGTAGGGTCTACACACTTAAGGTTCGGTGATGCTAGGGTTGTAGGGATATGTATATGCAGTAACCCGAATGTTGTTCAGAGTCCCGGATGAGATCCCGGACGTCACGAGGAGTTCCGGAATGGTCCGGAGGTAAAGAATTATATATAGGAAGTGCTATTTCGGCTATCGGGACAAGTTTCGGGGTCACCGGTATTGTACCGGGACCACCGGAAGGGTCCCGGGGGTCCACTGGGTGGGGCCACCTGCCCCGGGGGGGCACATGGGCTGTAGGGGGTGCGCCTTGGCCTGTATGGGCCAAGGGCACCAGCCCCAAAAGGCCCATGTGCCAAGAGATATGGAATGGAAGAGTCCCGAAAGGGGAAGACACCTCCTAGGTGCCTTGGGAAGGAGGGATTCCTCCCTTGGCCGCCGCCCCCCTAGGAGATTGGATCTCCTCGGGCCGGCGCCCCCCTAGGCTCCCTATATATAGTGGGGGGGAAGGAGGGCCTCTCACCCCACGCCTTTGGTGCCTCCCTCTCCCTCTCCAGCACATCCTCCTCCTCCATAGTGCTTGGCGAAGCCCTGACGGAGTACTGCAGCTCCATCACCACCACGCCGTCGTGCTGCTGCTGGAGCCATCTTCCTCAACCTCTCCTTTCCCCTTGCTGGATCAAGAAGGAGGAGACGTCACGCTGACCGTACGTGTGTTGAACGCGGAGGTGCCGTCCGTTTGGCGCTAGGATCTCCGATGATTTGGATCACGTCGAGTACGACTTCCTCATCCCCGTTCTTTGAACGCTTCCGCGCGTGATCTACAAAGGTATGTAGATGCAATCCGATCACTCGTTGCTAGATGAACTCCTAGATGGATCTTGGTGAAACCGTAGGAAAATTTTTGTTTTCTGCAACGTTCCCCAACAGGTACGCCGCATCCTCATTAGGAGTACCGGAAAATTGGTTTTTCATAACAAGATTCAGCAAAGCAGTATTAATATCACAAGACTCTGCACTAGTGGCGGGAGGAGCAATCAGAGTGCCTATAAAATCATTGTTGTTGGTATTTGACAAATCACATAACTTGGTGTTATCTTGAGTCATGATGACTACGAAACAAGATTGCACTCAAAAACAGATCTGACAAGAAAACGGCGAACGAAAAAGAGGGGCGGATAAAAGGCAAATTTTTGTGAAGTGGGGGAGAGGAAAACGAGAGGCAAATGGCAAATAATGTAAATTGCGAGGAGATGAGATTTGTGATTAGGAACCGGGTATAGGTTGAAGATCCTCCCCGGCAACGGTACCAGAAATTCCTTTTGATGCGGCTTGAAGCTACGTCGGTATTTCCCCAAAGAGGAAGGGATGATGCAGCATAGCGGCGGTAGGTATTTCCCTTAGTTATGAGACCAAGGTTGTCGAACCAGTAAGAGAACCAAGCAACACAATATAAATAGCCCCTGCACACAAATAACAAATACTCGCAACCCGACATGTAAAAGGGGTTGTCAATCCCTTTCACGTAGCGGCGCCCCAAGATAGACAAACAGACGTGAATAAAATTGTAATAGATTGATAGATCGAACGCCAAATAAAATAAACAAGAATAAAATGCAAGATGGTATTTTTGGTTTAATTTATCTGAAAATAAAAGCAAAGGAAAAGTAGATCGCGAAGGCAAATATATGAGGAAGAGACCCGAGGGTCGTAGGTTTCACTAGTGGCTTCTCTCGAGAAAAATAGCAAACGGTGGGTAAACAAATTACTGTTGGGCAATTGATAGAACTTAAAATAATCATGATGATATCTAGGCAATGATCATTATATAGGCATCACGTCCAAGATTAGTAGACTGACTCCTTCCTGTATCTACTACTATTACTCCACACATCGACCGCTATCCAGCATGCATCTAGTGTATTAAGTTCATGGAGAAACAGAGTAATGCAATAAGAACAATGACATGATGTAGACAAGATCTATCTATGTAGAGATAGACCCTATAATTTTATCCTTAGTAGCAATGATGCATACGTGTCGGTTCCCCTTCTGTCACTGGGATCAAGCACCATAATATCGAACCCACTATGAAGCACCTCTTCCCATTGCAAGATAAATAGATCAACTTGGCCAAACAAAACCCAAATATCGGAGAAGAAATACGAGGCTATAAGCAATCATGCATATAAGAGATCAAAGAAACTCAAATAACTTTCATGGATATAAAAAGATAGATCTGATCATAAACTCAAAGTTCATCCGATCCCAACAAACACACCACAAAAAGAGTTACATCATATGGATCTCCAAGAGACCATTGTATTGAGAACCAAACGAGAGAGAGGAAGCCATCTAGATACTAACTACAGACCCGAAGGTCCACAAAGAACTACTCACGCATCATCGGAGAGGCACCAATGGAAGTGGTGAACCCCTCTGTGATGGTTGTGGGAGTCCCGGATTAAGGGGTCCTCGGGCGTCCGACCTGTTGGACATGGGCCGGACTGATGGGCTGTGAAGATACGAGACAGAAGACTCTCTCCCGTGTCCATATGGGACTCTCCTTAGTGTGGATGGAAAGCCTGGCGTTCGGATATGAAGATTCCTTTCTCTGTAACCGACTTTGTACAACCCTAGTCCCATCCGGTGTCTATATAAACCAGAGGGTTTAGTCTGTAGGGGGAATCATAATCTGACAGGCTAGACTTCTAGGGTTTTAGCTATTGCGATCTCGTGGTAGATCAACTCTTGTAATCCTTATATTCATCAATATCAATCAAGAAGGACGTAGGTATTACCTCCATCAAGAAGGCCCGAACCTGGGTAAAACTTCGTGTCCCTTGTCTCATGTTACCATCAACCTTAGACGCACAGTTCGGGACCCCCTACCCGAGATCCGCCGGTTTTGACACCGACATTGGTGCTTTCATTGAGAATTCCACTGTGTCGCCGCCAAAAGGTTCGATGGCTCCATCCATCATCTGCAACGATACTACCCTTGGGGAGGTTTTTCTCCCCGGCCAGATCTTCGTATTCGGCATCTTCGCACTACGGGCCAACTCGCTTGGCCATCTGGAGCAGATCAACAGCTACGCCCCAGGTCACCAGATTAGTTTTGGAAACCTAGATTATGTCGCTGATATCCCAGGAGACTTGATCTTCCAAGGATTTACAACCCCAACCTCCGCTCTGCCCTTAGAGCCGGAGCACCTCGCCAGGACCGAAAACGGGATTTCTAAACCCGCTGGACTATCTGTGGCCACTAGGCCCAGTACTGGAGAGCCGGAGGAAGCAGTGTCGCTGGCAACCATCACAAAGCCGGACTCTTCCCCGGACACTGGCTCCGAACTCTCGAAGTCAACATCGTCTGAGCTCGGCCAAGGAATTCCTCTCCCGCCATACTCCATGGAATATTTTCTCCCTCGACAAACCTTGACTTTAAGCGAGGCTCTGGACTTGATGCGATCCCTCGTGATTACAGAGGAGCAACGTCCGAACTACGCCCAGCCTAGATTAGGGGCTGAGAGCGGGGAATTTTACGTCCCACCCACCGCCCACTTCATCGCCACAATTGAGGACTTAACTGACATGCTCGATTACGGCTCCAAAGACATCGACGGTACGGACGATGATGCCGGAGAGGAGCAAGCCGAAAACCCGCCGTTTACCGAACACTTGACGGCCACCTCTTCGTATGACGTGTACATGGTGGATACACCCAAGAAGGGTGACAGCGATAATGAGAAAAACCAAGTAGAGGATGAACCTCCCGAGATACAACCAAAGCACCGATGGTGCCACTCTAAATCACGCCGCAGCAAAGGCAGCAATACCAGCACGAGAGACAACAACACTCTGGATGATGCCAAAGACCAAGAAAACCCCGTCGAGCAAAACTCTGAACAAGATGATTGGGGGGATGGGCAAGTTAGCCCTGATGAACAGACTGCAAACGAAGACTCGGAGGACAGTAATTACCTTCCACCCTCCGAGGATGAGATGAGCCTCAGCGACGAAGACTTTATCGTGCCTGAGGAACCTCTCAAGCAGGAGCGCTTTAAGCAACACCTAATAGCCACCGCAAGGAGCCTGAAAAAGAAACAGCAGCAGCTTCAAGCTGATCAAGATCTACTCAATGACAGATGGACTAATGTCCTGGCAGCCGAAGAATACGGCCTCATGCGCCCAACCAAAAGTTACCCGAAGCGCAAATTGCTACCTCAATTTGATGACGAGGCACGGGAGCCCGTACCATCAGTGCATAATGCAGCTGATCGACCACCACGTGACCGGGACAAAGCGACAACTCAAGCCGAACACCATCCCGCCCTACCTTGCCGTAAAGGCAGAGACACAACAGCTCGGGGATACACATATGACCTGCGACAGGACCTGCAGAATAAGGCAGGTCCGGCCAGATCGATCTACGGATCGCGGGGGCGTGCCCCGACGCACGACGACAGCCGTCAAGCTGAACATGACAAGCACAATTACGTCCGGGCCGAAAACTGCAGACGGATTCCATCCGAACTACACCGCGATCTGGCCTGATATAGAGGCGTCGCACACCCTCTCTGCTTCACTGATGAAGTAATGGAACATGAATTCCCAGAAGGGTTAAAACCCGAGAATATCGAATCATATGATGGAACAACAGATCCCGCGGTATGGATTGAAGACTTTATTCTCCACGTTCATATTGCCCGCGGTGATGATCTTCATGCCATCAAATACCTCCGCCTAAAACTTAAGGGACCGGTCCAGCACTGGCCGAACAACCTTCCTAAAAACTCTATTGGCAGTTGGGAAGACCTAGAAGACGCCTTCCACGACAACTTCCAATGCACATACGTTAGACCTCCGGATGCCGATGACTTAAGTCGCATAGTTCAACAGCCTGGAGAGTCAGCCAGGAAATTCTGCACCAGGTTCTTAACTAAAAAGAACCAGATCATCGACTGCCCGGATGCCGAAGCCCTAGCGGCTTTTAAGCATAGCATCCGCGACGAATGGCTCGCCCGACACCTCAGCCAAGAAAAGCTGAAGTCCATGGCAGCCCTCATAGCACTCATGACCCACTTTTGTGCGGGCGAAGACAGCTGGCTAGCCCATAGCAATAACAATGCAAGCGAACCTGGCACCTCTGAAGCCAGAAATAGCAATGGCATGCCCCGACACAACAGACACAAGCGTCAAAACAACTATAACAACACTGATGACACGACGGTAACGCCGGATTCAGTGGCTCTAAGTCCGGTCAGCGGAAGAAGCCATATAAAAGGAACAATTCAGGTCCTTCTAGTCTGGATCGCATACTCAACCATCCATGTCAGATCCATGGCACCCCTAATAAACCAGCCAATCATAACCACCGGAGTTGTTGGGTCTTTAAACAAGTCGGCAAGATAAATGCCGAAGTCAAGGAGAAGGGGTCGCAAAATGAGAATGACGACGAGGAGCCCCGTCCGCCGAACACAAGGGGACAGAAGAAGTTCCCCCCTCAGGTCAAAACAGTGAACATGATATACGCTACCCATATCCCCAAGAGGGAGCGCATGCGCGCGCTCTGGGACGTCCATGCGATAGAGCCAGTCACCCCAAAATTCAACCCATGGTCATCCTGCCCGATCACCTTTGATCGCAGGGACCATCTGACTAGTATCCGTCATGGCAGTTCAGCCGCACTGGTCCTCGACCCAATAATTGATGGACTCCACCTCACACGAGTCCTCGTGGACGGTGGTAGCAGCCTCAACCTGCTTTATTAGGATACAGTGCGCAAAATGGGAATTGATCCATCAAGGATCAAGCCCACCAAAACTACCTTTAAAGGAGTTATACTAGGTGTAGAGGCCCGTTGCACGGGCTCAATCACATTGGAGGTCGTCTTCGGATCTCCGGACAACTTCCGAAGCGAAGAGTTAATCTTCGATATTGTCCCTTTCCATAGTGGATATCACACACTGCTCAGACGAACTGCATTTGCGTGATTCAATGCGGTGCCACACTATGGTTATCTCAAGCTCAAGATGCCCGGACCATGCGGTGTCATCACAGTCAATGGAAACACGGAGCGCTCCCTCCGTACCGAGGAGCACACCGCGGCCCTTGTAGTAGAGGTACAGAGCGGCCTTCACAAGCAGAACCTTAATTCGGACTACTCTGCAGCAGGACAGTCCAGCTCCTTAGGAGCTCTACTAGCAATTCGGCCTCCGTCTCAGTCCCGACCAAGAGGCGGCATACGTACCGCGCGTACATAACTACGCGTTAAAATACCATGGGCAGAGATGGAGGCATAACCAGACCATGGTCCACAATACGGCTCGACCTTCCCTGGACACACATACTCTTACTTTTCTTTTTTCCTTTTCAGGTTTCTTTTTCACAGGTCCCTCTTGACGGCCTGATAATTGGTCCTTTCGAAGGACAGACATACCAAGGCGGCAATTAGCACAGACGTGTGGAGGAATCTCTAGATGTTCTTCTTAATGATCATTCTACTTGTTTTCAAGACCCGTGCGTAGCTCCCCCTTGGTCTTGGCATGTTAAATAGCCATTGTTGCTTATCGCACTATTTGTACAAATACGCTTTGACGTATTAATAAAAATTATAATGGAAACAATTTACAGCTCAAATTATGTGGCACTAGCTTACTACTTCATTTTATTTCTCTATTCTTATCGATTGCATCCGTACACTTTGGTATGCCGTAATTCACCAGGGGCTTTATTGCGCCCCATACTATGGCAACAAGTCTGAACACGTTTACATTATAGTTCGCCCCCCCTGAATTTAGCATTATATGCATCGGCTCCGAATCATGTCTTTGGTCAATAGTTGGGTTGCCCGGCACCTGTGCTTACTACCTTACGTTCCGCTCTATCGGCTAGGGTAGTAAAGGGAGAACTACTATGATTGTGTCCTGGTTCATCCAGATGAGCACCTCAGTACAGAAAGCTAAAAACTGACTGTCATGATGCGGCGTGAGTCGGTCAGCTCTTCGGAGGTTAAAATCTCTTGCGTTTTTTACGCATTATGCGATGGATCGGCCTTCACCCGATCAGGTGTCTACAGCACCCTAGTCCGGATTAACGAATACTAGGGGTTGGGCCTACATTTCTATTGTCAAACTCCTATGGCTAAGTGAGGGTGATAAAGCCACATAGTCCGATTGTCTGATTCATTGCGCTAAACACCTCCTTCAAGGACCAATTTCTTGGATCAAGAGTGTTTAGATTCCATCCCGAACACCCCCGTACTACCTACATGGGGGCTGAAGCCGACGACTGGCCCACTCTCAAATTTAATAAAAACGGCCGCACAGGAGGTAAAATTCCAAAATAAACAGCAAGCATTATATTACATATCAGTCTTGTTTTCATCATACATGGCAGGATAACATGAAGGTACTCATTAAAAGATAATGTCTTTTGAACACTGGCCCTCCACAATGTGGGATCTCTTGAGGACATCATCAAAATACCGCTCCGGTATGCGGTGCTCCTTGCCAGTGGGCGGTCCCTCGGCCGCGAGCTTGACGGTTTCCATCTTTGCCCACTGTATCTTGACACGGGCGAAGGCCATCCGTGCACCTTCGATGCAGACCGACCGCTTGATGACATCAACCCGGGGGCAGGCATTGACCAGCCACTTCACGAGCCCAAAGTAGCTGCTGGGTATGACTTCAGCAGGCCATGGCCAGATTATTAAATCCTTCATGGCTAGTTCGGCCACCCTATGCAGTTCCACCAGCTGTTTTAGTTGATCGCTAAAAGGCACCGGATGTTCTGGCACAAGGTATTGCAACCAGAACAGCTTCTCCGTCGAGCTCCCCTCTTCGGCTCAAAAGAACTCCGCTGTCAGGACCCCGATTCCAAGTCACATCGATCTAGCCGGTAACACCTCATATCACATTGCGGCCTCACGCACGGTATCCCCACGGGTGTCGCCTTACCAAGGCCCGGGGCCGTTTGCGCCTTTTGGCTCACGTATATGATAGTGTCACTAGCATCGATATGACAGAGAACCCGGGCCGACATGGCTAGTCGTGAACCCAAAGCGGCACTAACCTATGGGAACAGGCATACATGAATCACATCGAGCATGTCGGTCAGCTGCGTGTGAATCCGGGCTGTAGCACTGGGCTAACAGGACTCCGGGACCCCGGGCTATAGAAGGCTAGGCAGGACTCCGAATGTCACCGCGTGACATTTCCCCGAAGGGACAGACATAGGAACGAAGTGAAACACATGCCGGCCACTCAAGTGTCCTGAGTAGTAGTGCTGGGCTAACAGGACTCCGGTGAACCGGGCTGTAGCGGACTACTATGGCTCATGGAAGCACTAGACTACATTTCCCAATAAGAGAGGCTGCCAAGGATAAACAACTAGATTGTCGGATCCCACACATACCAAGCATTTCAATCATACACACAATATCCTCGATATGTGTAAATACAACATGGCATCACAACATAACTCTACAACTCAAGTATTTATTCATTAGGCTCCGAGGAGCGAGATATTACAAACATGGGTCTCATGACCCAACAATCATAGCATACAAATCAAGGCACAAGCGGAAGCTTAACATGTCTGAGTACAAACATCTACAAATGAAAAAGGCTAAGAAGCCCGACTATCTACCAGATCCTGCCGAGGGCACAAGATCATAGCTGAGGTATCAAGCTAAACGTCGAAGTCCACACGGAACTACTAGCGAGACTGATGTCTCTCTGCGAAACATAAAATAGGCAAACGTGAGTACAAATGTACCTAGCAAGACTTACATCAGAACTATCTACATATGCATCGGTATCCATAAAGGGGGTGGTGGAGTTTTAAGTGCAGCAAGCTAGCTTTGACTCAGTGGCTAACCTGAACTACGACTGCAAGCAACTCTTTTGAGGTGGCGCACACGAGTCCACATATTCCACATTCAATACACCACTATGGCTTCGCTCCCGTCTCCCTACAAGAAGGCCGTCCATAGCACTCACACTTATCTTGCGAGTTTTAGAGTATCCACTTTCACTTGTCTATGAACTGTTATAGGCAACCCAGAAGTCCATTACCATGGACACGGCTATTCGAATAGATGATGTTAACCCTGCAGGGGTGTACTTCTTCACACACGCTCTCACAACTTACCGCTGTTTACACGACATGTACTCGGCAACCTTCAAGCGGAAGCCCAACGAGGGTGTCGGCCACGACCTACCTAAACACTCAAGTCTCTAGTCCAAATTTATCGCCTATCCAGGTTCCATCCGTAGGGAGTCCGGCTGAGGTTTCCACATACGGCCCCGGACGATGTGTACAGTGTTCCCAGACACCAAACGGGCGCCCGGCATGCCCGGCCACGGTGTATCTACCGCATCATAGCCCACCCCTAGGGTCAGCGCTACGCACGGCTGCCAACACATATCCTATAAACACCAGAAACTAGTTGCAACTCCTGGACAGAGGACAAGGGTGATCAAGAAGCCGAGAGGGTCCATTGGTTTCGGGCCCAATGCGTGGTAGTAACTATTTCATGGATCACAAACACAGAACTCAGTTCCTAAGAACGGTTTCAATGAGACAACCCACCATGTACTCCCACATGGCCTCTCACTGCTACCTTTACCAAATCGTGTTCACACACTTAGCTCACACACAGTAGGACATGCTCATCACTGTTCCAATTCATCCCCGATGAATCAGACCTGACTCAACTCTAAGCAATAGCAGGCATGACAAACAAGCATGGATGAGTAGGCACATCAGGGCTCAAACAACTCCTACTCATGCTAGTGGGTTTCATCTATTTTCTGTGGCAATGACAGGTCATGCAGAGGAAAGGGGTTCAACTACCGCAACATGTAACAGTTGAATCATTGTTGTCCTAATGCAGTAAAAGAGAGCAGGAGCGAGAGAGTGGGATTGTATCGGAATGAACAAGGGGGTTTTGCTTGCCTGGCACTCCTGAAGATAATATAGTTCTTCATCGGTGTCATCGATCTCATCGTCGAAACCACGTCTATCGAGAGGGGACAAATACCGGCAACAGAGAAAGAAACACAATCAATGCAATGCACAATATGATGCATGATCATGACATGTCAATATGCTGTGGTTTGAGCTAATGCAACTAGCAACATGTTAAATGGAGTTGGTTTGAACCCTAGGTTCAAATTCAAACTCCATATGTGAGAGTTTAAATTCCATTTATATGAATTGGCCTAAACAAAAGCCATAAGTTGTTCTAACATGCATGAAAATTCCATAAATAGATTCCTTGAATTTTTCTGATTATTTTTCATATATAAATTATTTCATTCTGAGCTACGGTTGATTTTCTATGAATTTTTAAAGTTTTAAACATTTTCTGGAATTTCCCGAATTAAATTAAATCCAGAAAACAGCTTATTACGTCGGCATGACGTCAGTGTGACATCAACAGGTCAACACGCCAGGTCCAAGTCAAACCTGACTGGTGGGACCCGCGTGTCATTGACACAGGGACTAACCCACGGTCAAATCCAGCGCTGACTGGGGTTTGACCCTGTGGTGGGGCCCGCTGTCAGTGTCTGCTAGGCTGCTAATTGGGGGATTAGCCGCTAATAACGTCACCTCGTCATCATCGTCGGACTTAGGCCGGCGATGACCAGATCGACGGCGGAAGTTCGCCGGAAACCTGCTAGGGGGCTCGGTTTTGCTCGTAGTTTGCATCTACGGGTAGCTGAAGGTGCGCCGCATCCAACCACGTAGGCCGTTGGTCGCAGGGTGGCTGGTAACGCCATCGGCGGGGAGCCTGGCGGCGGCCAGAGCCACGGGCTCGAGCGGGACGAGGCTAGGGTGCACAGCGGGAGGCTTGGGTGGTGGCATTCGCTTTCTGGGGGGCCGCTGAGCACGCAGACGTGCTCGGCTTCGGGTGAATCGAGCTCTGGGCTCGGAGGCGACATGGATGGCGGCGAGGAGCTCACGGGTGTGGTGGCAAGTATGACTAGGGGACGAACGAGCGAGGGAGAACAGGGGGAAAGGCGGCGGGCCTCACAGCGCGTCGTTTGGCGGTGTCAGATGGCTCGGGGAAGCGTCGGAGCAAGCGGGCGGCAAAGGGGATCTCCAGCGACCCGAGGAGGAAGAAGGGGTCGGGGACATCGTCACGGAGCTCCTGGCATCTCCTGGCTCGGTGCAGAGGATCCGGGGGTCGAGTTGGAGCTCGTGGCATATCCGGATGGGCGTGGGGAGGTCGGTGGTAGCGGCGAACAGCGACGGTGGCGGCGGCTCCGTTCGGTGGTGAGAGAGAGAGGTCCAAGGGAGAGGGTGAGGACGAGGGAGAGCGAGAGAGCGTCAAGGGGGTCGCGTGGCGTCCTCAGGGCGACGGGGAGACATGCAGGGAGGCAGGAGGTTGCCGGCGCGCGGCGAGCACGCGCCCCTGCCTTCTGGCGCGAGGTAGGGGGTGATTGGCTGCTGCGGGTGGGTTGGGCCGCCAGGTGGCTGGACTGTCAGGTGGGCTGCACCGGAGGTAAGCGCCAGGTAAGGTTTTCTCCTCTCTCTAACATTCCTTTTATGTTTTCTATTTTCTGTAATTGTGTTTGGCTTTATTAAAAATGACAGGGTATCTCCAAAAATCATCAAACTGCTCCATGTCACTGTTTGGAATATTTCCAACAGCAAACATTTCAGTTTGTGATTATTTTAGCATTTAAAATATTATTAGCAATTAAATGCCCAAATGCAAATACTATATAATTTAATTCAAAAATCCAGAATGGCCTAGAAAATGTGCACCATTTTTGGGAGAGGTTCTAGACCAATTCAAAAATGATGAAATTTTGTGAAGGGCATTTTGGATTCATTGAAATGTTTTTCAGTTGAACCTGGTATTTTCAGGGCGGGCTGGGGTTTATTGATCCCCATTTCAGGTTTAAGAGAAATTTAAACATGATGCAACACAAGACTAGCTAACCCAGAGCAGACCAGAAGTAGGGATGTGACAAATCACCCCCACTAAAATAAGAATCTCGTCCCGAGATTCAAGCGTAGGGTAAGATGAAGGTGGACGAAAACTTAACCCAATCTTCACAATCCAAGTTGCACTTCATAAGAACATTGATTCGATCACCATCTTTGTCTCGATGTCTTGCTCTAAGAACTCCAACCAACATGACAACGAGAGGGAAGGGAAAACTCTAGATGGGTCGATCTTTTCGAAGATTGAACAACTCAGGATCAACTCATGGAGTGAGACACAGGAACATCTCTCCAATTGAGACACAAAGTTCACATCAGGGTGATGGAAATCAGACAATGAGGATTCAAGTTGGTAGGTAGCAATTCCACGCTTGAGTAAGGTGGTGCAAGGTTTCAAAGTTGCGAGGAGATAATTGTCATGAACCCATAACAGGGCACCTCGGAGAAGGTGACTCGTTGAACTGTTCCCTTAAGTGGCAAAAAGAATTACTTTTGATCCATAAATCATTGAAACTCTTCATACCAGCTTAAGGCAATTTACAATTGATCGTTTGAAATAGCTCGAAGAAATGGCATACTTGGACTAGGACGGATGATCTGGACTACCTTGTTGAAGACAACGCAAGGGATGATTTTTCTTGCGCGTGCTCTCAAGAACTTGAGCATTTCCATATTCATCAAGGTTCTACCAACATCCGTGGCAAGGATCCTGGCAACACGACATACTACCATGATGACTAGTGATGGATGATGCGGATACAAAGGAAGATAACACCTTCTCAGATCTTCCCTTAGCGAGGCTAAGGGAACAGAATCTGGACGATCGACCGAGAGACATTTAGCACTCCGCTTCTGATGTTCTCCTTGATGTGCTACCGTAATCCATTCATAGATATGGTTTGACATCTAGAACATCAAGTAAAAGGTCAGACTTCGGAAGCTCAAGAATCCATAAGGAATAACTACGGAGGCAGATCCTGCGAGATCCTTATGGGGAGGTGACCAACTTCTTCAACCAAGATACTACAATAATAGGCCTTCCGGCTAGGTGTGTTGGCCACGACATCCACGTTACCGGTTACAGAGAGACCAACATTATAGTTCTTGGAGTACGTTCCAACCATCATATCTGCCTGAGATTCAGATCTGGTTGGTGTTAGGATATTCCAGACCCATCCAGTCTAGAAAGAAAATGAGATTTTGCAACACAATTTGACGAGATGGCGTTGCAAGATTCTCGGGGAATGAACTGCGATAACAAGCTCCAAAACGTGAGCTGGTTCTGCTACAACCCTCTGAACACGCTATCCAAGACGAGCATGACCACGTAGTAGTATTATAGTAAAACACTATCGAGTTCAGGTGGGGAACCATCATCAAGGATTTTGAAGTCTTACGCAAGTCCATGGATTAGATCCCAAGCATAGACTTCTTTGCCTTGAACAAGTCAATCAGTGGCTTGGTGTGCTAGGGAATACATATGGAGTGGGGGTAATTAATCTACCAAACCATAGAATACATTCACACATGCATAACTGACTTGGGATGGTACCAGGAAAAAAAACAATCTTTCTCGAACTAATGGCGGCAAGTTGCACCAAATGCACAGGAATTTGAGGAAGTCCCTTCTTCCATCCAAGCATAAGCTTCATGAATGGAACACGAAGGCATTGCTTATAAAGTTTCCAACACTAGGTTGATGTTCAACATGAATCATGGGGGAGACAAAATGCTGCTGATGGGCTCAACAACAACTCATCGGAATTTCCATATCACTGGACTTCCACCATCATGTGAACACGATGATAGTATTGGTCAGACCACAAGATGTAATGGTGTATGCTCGAGGGATCAACCACGGTTAAGACAATATTACGAACATCGTTGATTCTGATTTGACTTGACGATAGCCCATACTCAAGTCAAAGTTTTGACAAGGCAATAGATCCAACAACTGATCACGAGGACCAATTGATGGAGATATCATCTTTCTTCAACACACACACACAGAAGATATCCCTTAACATGAACTAAGTCAGACAAGCTTTTATCTTCCAATTTTCCAAGTTGTTGTCTAGCTCAACCCACTAGCTCAGGGATATCCAACACAGATTCTTGGAGAAGGGGTGACTTATAAGAAAACCAACTTGATCACGAACTCAACATAGCGGTCAGGTGACAGCCAGGTAATACCTCCGAGAAGATCTTCGGAAAATCACGAACCACCGATATGTTACTAAGCTCGAGAACAATCTTGCTTTTCAGGGCAAGACGATATGATCAAAAGAGCAAGGGTTTGGCAAAATCCTAACCCGTTGATTGAAGAGTGCACCAGGAAATAAGGACTAGGTAGCATGATCAACCTTAGGGTGATGATTCAATAATCAGCACACTAAGAATGATATTAATCTCCATTAACTACCAAGCAAAGGGTTGCTAGGAGTATTGATTTCACACATCACGATTGACTTGTCGGTATTCCGGTTGCGACAGCACGACACCGAGGAATGAATAATGATGGCGAGAAGTATCACTACGTCAAGAATTCATAAGGGCAGGTGCAATTCTCATGACATTCCTGACATAAAGTGGATAGTACTTCAGGGTAGAATAGGCCAATAGCTTGATTGCATTTGATCTGCGAAATATAACTGCTTTGACCCAATCCTAGAAATGGATGAGGTACTGGAGTTTGTTTCTCCTAGTCATTCTGAAATAGAACGGCTCGACGGACCACAAGAATAATAGGCACCGATGAACGAATGCTCACATACTCTTGAGTATCAATTGATAGATGAAGGTCGAAGTATAACAGAAGGGGGACAACTCAAAGGAACATATAACTTTCTGAGTTGTGGATGCATAGATTAGTATGTCGAACGAGTTCAACATATTTCTTCCAGATAACCCATGCAGGAAGGTAGGGTTGGCAGAGTTACAACATAGAATGGAGAACCCATCAGGAGCACTCTGTCATGACCTTTTGGTTCAAAAGAACTCCTGCCAAGAATGGTCCATGATAATTGGAAGAAGGATGTACCACGAACCTCGAGGACTGTCGCAAAGGTTACTAATATCCTAAAGGAACTAGCAACACTATCAACATGAGATAAGTAGGGTGAATCTCGGGTTCAAGAACCCATGAATAGAATACCTACCACTACATGGCATCACGGGATGCTTTCGAGAATGGTGGCCAGAATCATCACACCGGAACACAAAACATGGCTAGATTACTAGGTGACTCCCTAAAACACCTAGGGTCATAGTAATAGCTCCAACATATATGTTGAGGCAACAGAGTACCTCAACTCACTGATTAGTGTAATTAATCTGGCCCAAATGGACATCAAGAACAGGAGTAAGGGGTTTGCAAATGCATCAGACTACTTAGAAATCTGGGATGACTCGGAAAGCATAACGGCTGTAAATGCTGAAAAAGATTTGAGACATCCTGCAAAATGGTGGCATAACCACTCAACATCACAATATCAAGGTTCCGAGACCAATTATGAACACATGAAAGTATTAGAAACTGAACTGCGGCATGAATCCATCAATCCTATAAGTCAATGGGTTAGTAACACGTCATCCTGATAGATAGATGAGAAGGCCTAGTTTCTTAACTCCGTAGAAAGGAAGAGGGTGACTCAGATCAGAGGGCATGAGATATAAGGAGTAAAAAGAGCCTTACGTTCCATCCCACAATCAATTCCCTTACATAACTAAAGCATTTCTAGACTCAACTTCGACTAGTTTGGCTTGGTAATCCTACAGGCAGTCAGGCTCTGATACCAACGCTGTTAGGACCCCGATTCCAAGTCACATCGATCTAGCCGGTAACACCTCATATCACATTGCGGCCTCACGCACGGTATCCCCACGGGTGTCGCCTTACCAAGGCCCGGGACCGTTTGCGCCTTTTGGCTCACGTATATGATAGTGTCGCTAGCATCGATATGACAGAGAACCCGGGCCGACATGGCTAGTCGTGAACCCAAAGCGGCACTAACCTATGGGAATAGGCATACATGAATCACATCGAGCATGTCGGTCAGCTGCGTGTGAATCCGGGCTGTAGCACTGGGCTAACATGACTCCGGGAACCCGGGCTGTAGCAGGCTAGGCAGGACTCTGGATGTCACCGCGTGACATTTCCCTGAAGGGACAGACACAGGAACGAAGTTAAACACATGCCGGCCACTCAAGTGTCCTGAGCAGTAGTGCTGGGCTAACAGGACTCCGGTGAATGGGCTGTAGCGGACTACTATGGCTCATGGAAGCACTAGACTACATTTCCCCATAAGAGAGGCTGCCAAGGATAAACAACTAGATTGTCGGATCCCACACATACCAAGCATTTCAATCATACACACAATATGCTCGATATGTGTAAATACAACATGGCATCACAACATAACTCTACAACTCAATTATTTATTCATTAGGCTCCGAGGAGCGAGATATTACAAACATGGGTCTCATGACCCAACAATCATAGCATACAAATCAAGGCACAAGCGGAAGCTTAACATGTCTGAGTACACACATCTACAAATGAAAAAGGCTAAGAAGCCCGACTATCTACCAGATCCTGCCGAGGGCACAAGATCGTAGCTGAGGTATCAAGCTAAACGTCGAAGTCCACACGGAACTACTAGCGAGACCAACATCTCTCTGCAAAACATAAAATAGGCAAACATGAGTACAAATGTACCCAAGAAGACTTACATCAAAACTATCTACATATGCATCGGTATCCATAAAGGGGGTGGTGGAGTTTTAATTGCAGCAAGCTAGCTTTGACTCAGTGGCTAACCTGAACTACGACTGCAAGCAACTCTTTTGAGGTGGCGCACACGAGTCCACATATTCACCATTCAATACACCACTATGGCTTCGCTCCCGTCTCCCTACGAGAAGGCCATCCATAGCACTCACACTTATCTTGCGAGTTTTAGAGTATCCACTTTCACTTGTCTATGAACTGTTATAGGCAACCCAGAAGTCCATTACCATGGACACGGCTATTCGAATAGATGATGTTAACCCTGCAGGGGTGTACTTCTTCACACACGCTCTCACAATTTACCGCTGTTTACACGACATGTACTCGGCAACCTTCAAGCGGAAGCCCAACGAGGGTGTCGGCCACGACCTACCTAAACACTCAAGTCTCTAGTCCAGATTTATCGCCTATCCAGGTTCCATCCGTAGGGAGTCCGGCTGAGGTTTCCACATACGGCCCCGGACGATGTGTACAGGGTTCCGAGACACCAAACGGGCGCCCGGCATGCCCGGCCACGGTGTATCTACCGCATCATAGCCCACCCCTAGGGTCAGCGCTACGCACGGCCGCCAACACATATCCTATAAACACCAGAAACTAGTTGCAACTCCTGGAAAGAGGACAAGGGTGATCAAGAAGCCGAGAGGGTCCATTGGTTTCGGGCCCAATGCGTGGTAGTAACTGTTTCATGGATCATAACACAGAACTCAGTTCCTAAGAATGGTTTCAATGAGACAACCCACCATGTACTCCCACATGGCCTCTCACCGCTACCTTTACCAAATCGTGTTCACATACTTAGCTCACACACAGTAGGACATGTTCATCACTGTTCCAATTCATCCCCGATGAATCAGACCTGACTCAAATCTAAGCAATAGCAGGCATGACAAACAAGCATGGTTGAGTAGGTACATCAGGGCTCAAACAACTCCTACTCATGCTAGTGGGTTTCATCTATTTACTGTGGCAATGACAGGTCATGCAGAGGAAAGGGGTTCAACTACCGCAACATGTAACAATTGAATCGTTGTTGTCCTAATGCAGTAAAAGAGAGCAAGAGCGAGAGAGTGGGATTGTATCAGAATGAACAAGGGGGTTTTGCTTGCCTGGCACTCCTGAAGATAATATAGTTCTTCATCGGTGTCATCGATCTCATCGTCGAAACCACGTCTATCGAGAGGGGACAAATACCGGCAACAGAGAAAGAAACACAATCAATGCAATGCACAATATGATGCATGATCATGACATGTCAATATGCTGTGGTTTGAGCTAATGCAACTAGCAACATGTTAAATGGAGTTGGTTTGAACCCTAGGTTCAAATTCAAACTCCATATGTGAGAGTTTAAATTCCATTTATATGAATTGGCCTAAACAGAAGCCATAAGTTGTTCTAACATGCATGAAAATGCCATAAACAGATTCCTTGAATTTTTCTGATTATTTTTCATATATAAATTATTTCATTCTGAGCTACGGTTGATTTTCTATGAATTTTTAAAGTTTTAAACATTTTCTAGAATTTCCCGAATTAAATTAAATCCAGAAAACAGCTTATTACGTCGGCATGACATCAGTGTGACATCAACAGGTCAACATGCCAGGTCCAAGTCAAACCTGACTGGTGGGACCCGCGTGTCATTGACACAGGGACTAACCCACGGTCAAATCCAGCGCTGACTGGGGTTTGACCCTGTGGTGGGGCCCGCTGTCAGTGTCTGCTAGGCTGCTAATTGGGGGATTAGCCGCTAATAACGTCACCACGTCATCATCGTCAGACTTAGGCCGGCGACGACCAGATCGACGGTGGAAGTTCGCCGGAAACCTGCTAGGGGGCTCGGTTTTGCGCGTAGTTTGCATCTACGGGTAGCTGAAGGTGCGCCGCATCCAACCACGTAGGCCGTTGGTCGCAGGGTGGCTGGTAACGCCATCGGCGGGGAGCTTGGCGGCCAGAGCCACGGGCTCGAGCGGGACGAGGCTAGGGTGCACAGCGGGAGGCTTGGGTGGTGGCATTCGCTTTCTGGGGGGCTGCTGAGCACACAGATGTGCTCGGCTTCGGGTGAATCGAGCTCTGGGATTGGTGGCGACATGGATGGCAGCGGGGAGCTCACGGGTGCGGTGGCAAGTACGACTAGGGTACGAACGAGCGAGGGAGAATAGGGGTGAAAGGCGGCGGGGCTCACAGCGCGTCGTTTGGCGGTGTCGGATGGCTTGGGGAAGCGTCGGAGCAAGCGGGCGGCGAAGGGGATCTTCGGCGACCCGAGGAGGAAGAAGGGGTTGGGGACATCGTCATGGAGCTCCTGGCGGCTCCTGGCTCGGTGCAGAGGATGTGGGGGTCGAGGTGGAGCTCGTGGCATATCCGGATGGGTGTGGGGAGGTCGGTGGTAGCGGTGAACGGCGACGGTGGCGGCGGCTCCGTTCAGTGGTGAGAGAGAGAGGTCCAGGGGAGAGGGTGAGGACGAGGGAGAGTGAGAGAGCGTCAAGGGGGTCGCATGGCGTCCTCAGGGCGACGGGGAGACATGCAGGGAGGCAGGAGGTGGCCGGCGCGTGGCCGGCGCGCGGCGAGCACGCGCCCCTGCCTTCTGGCGCTAGGTAGGGGGTGACTGGCTGCTGCGGGTGGGCTGGGCCGCCGGTGGCTGGACTGTCAGGTGGGCTACACATGAGGTACGCGCCAGGTAAGGTTTTCTCCTCTCTCTAACATTCCTTTTATGTTTTC
Organism: Triticum urartu; assembly: GCF_056163025.1. Classification (NCBI taxonomy): domain Eukaryota; kingdom Viridiplantae; phylum Streptophyta; class Magnoliopsida; order Poales; family Poaceae; genus Triticum; species Triticum urartu. Next base: position 473,082,007 of record NC_141877.1, read on the forward strand.
TATTTTCTGTAATTGTGTTTGGCTTTATTAAAAATGATAGGGTATCTCCAAAAATCATGAAACTGCTCCATGTCACTGTTTGGAATATTTCCAACAGCAAACATTTCAGTTTGTGATTATTTGAGCATTTAAAATATTATTAGCAATTAAATGCCCAAATGCAAATACTATATAATTTAATTCAAAAATCCAGAATGGCCTAGAAAATGTGCACCATTTTTGGGAGAGGTTCTAGACCAATTCAAAAATGATGAAGTTTTGTGAAGGGCATTTTGGATTCATTGAAATGTTTTTCAGTTGAACCTGGTATTTTCAGGGGGGTGCTGGGGTTTATTGATCCCCATTTCAGGTTTAAGAGTAATTTAAACATGATGCAACACAAGACTAGCTAACCCAGAGCAGACCAGAAGTAGGGATGTGACATCCGCGACGTCGGCAACGCTACACGGAAGATCCGCAAACGCTCCTGTAGAACTCCAAATCCGGGTCAGTAAGAGAAATCTTCTCTTCACATACTTGCACTGCATAATAAAGGCCTTACCCGCCGCGATCTTTCCGGCCTCCTGGATTTCCTGGAGGGCACCCTGGGCTTCAATCCGGGCATCGTGTGTGCTCTGGTGGGCCTTGGCAAGTTCGGACTCTTGATCCGCAATATGGCGCTCCAAGGACTCGCATTTCTACACAGCGTCCTGGAGCTCCTGCTGGACCTCACCAACCTTGGCCTCGTGTTTCTCACGAGCGGCTTGCTCCTTTGCTGCTCTCTCCTGGGCTTCGGCCAGCGCCTTCTTGAGGGCCTCCACCTCAGTCGCCGCTCCTAACAAATATTATGGCACTATGGTTAGTACAAATCATTCATCCCTCTTGGATCTACAAAAGGTCATTGCATACCTTGATGATCCTCCAGTTGTTTTTTCATGCGGCCGAGCTCTTCCTCGGTCCGCTCCAGACTCTGCTTCAGTCCGGATACCTCAGCAGCATGAGAGGTCGCAGCCAGCAAAGACGCCTGCTTATTCACATAGACACGTATGGTTAGTCTCCTGCGAAAATTAGTTGTCTGGCTTATCTTCAGCAGCATGAGAGGTCGCAGCATGAGAGGTCGCAGCCAGCAAAGATACCTCCAGTTGTCTGGCTTATCTTTTCGAACACCGAACAGTGTATCAAGGGCTACTGTCTATACTATGACATTCTTTTTATACAATTGCATCACTTACCTCAAAGCCTGTTAGAAGGCTTGTGCAGGCTTCGGTCAGTCTGCTCTTCGCAGATTGAATCCTCTCAACCACCGTACCCATGAGGGTACGGTGTTCCTCAACAATGGAAGCACTTCACAGCGCTTCCAATAGAGTATCCGGTGCCTCTAGATGGACAGAGGTTACCGGTGGAATCGGTGCGCCTCCTTCTTTTGAAGGAGGCTGCTTGCCAGATTCCGGAGCCGTATAGGTCTCTGGGATCGTATTCGGCTGGGGGCCGAATTGGATATGGCCCCCATCGCCAGTCTCCATGGGCATATGATCTCTCATGTGTCCGGCGGCCCAGGTATCATCCTCTGGCGCCACCGTGATGGTGTCCTGTGCCTCCCCTGGGCCGGGAGGGTCCTTCGGGACATCACTTCAGCGTCCTCCATAGCCTTGGGAGAGGAGGCCACTTGAAGGGACCCGCTGTCCATCACCTTCGGATCCAGCGAATTTCCCGAAAATGAGGATCGCTCGAGGTCAGAACGAGCCGGGCTGCAAGTGCATGATTTAACCTGTTAAAATTATGAAGTAAATAGGTTGGGTGTTCGTGTGCGTCTTCGAGTACTTATGATTTGGCCAGGGGCTTATCCCTGGGGCGCCACTCGGAGCTGCTATCAATCTCCCACGCGGAGTTGTCCGTGGCGGAGGCCTTCCCCTTCTTGGATGCCTCTGCCTCCAGATGCGTGGAGGCCGCCCTTTTCTTCCTTCCCCCCTCAGGGGGAGAATTGCTTTCCTCCTCTTCCTCGTCACTGGTGGCGGGAGGGGAGTGGGCTTCGGCGTCTTCGGACGTCACGTCTGAAGTGCCCTTATGGCGGAGACCACCCCGGGTCCCCTTGGCCTTCTTCTCCGGCGCTTGATAGGGCGCCGGAACCAGCATCTTCGTCAGAAGCGGGATAGCTGGTTCTTCGGGCAGCAGAAACGGACACTGAATCCGCTCCGCCTTCTTTGTCCATCCCTGAAAAAACAAATAGGGAAGCTTAGACATCTTCCTTGAGTATGCAAGTAAAGGATACACCTTGAAACACGGAAAACTAACCGCACTAGCGGGATGGGCCAGGTTGTGCTCGCGGTCCTCGGTCGTTGCCGGCCATGTCTCGTTGGCCTTGAAGAGCACCTTCCAGATGTCTTCGTGCGTAGTGCTGAAGAACTATTGCAAGGTCTGGTGCTTGGCCGGATCGAACTCCCACAAGTGGCAACTCCGGCTTTGGCACGGCAGGATCCAACGAGCGAGCATCACCTGGATCACATTGATAAGCTTGACGTTCTTGTCCACCATGCGCTTGATGTGCGTCTGAAGCGCTGTCAGCTCGTCCGACGAAGACCAGTCCAGGCCCTTCTCTAGCCAGGAGGTGAGCCGCATCAGAGCACCGGACTGGAATTCAGGAGCCGCGGCCCAAGTGGCATCGCGAGGCTCTGTGAAGTAGAACCACTGCTGTTGCTACACTTTGACGGTCTCCACGAAGGTGCCTTTGGGCCATGTGACATTGGGCAGCTTGCTCACCATGGCGCCTCCGCACTCTCCATGTTGGCCATCCACCACCTTCGGCTTCACGTTGAAGATCTTCAACCACAGTCCGATGTGGGGTGGAATACGGTGGAAGGCCTCACACACGACAATAAATGCCGAGATATTAAGGAAGGAGTTGGGGGCCAGATTGTGGAAATCCATCCCGTAGTAGAACCTGAGTCCGCGAACAAATGGGTGGAGAGGAAATCCCAACCCACGGATGAAGTGGGGGATGAACACGACCCTCTCATGGGGCTCCGGAGTAGGGATGATCTGTCCCTTGGCCGGAAGTCTATGGGCGATTTCCTTGGCTAAGTACCCAGCCTCCCGGAGCTTGGTGATGTCCTTCTCCATGACAGAGGAAACCATCCACTTGCCTTGTGCTCCGGATCCGAACATGGCTGGAGTGCTTCTTTGAGGCAGAAAGGATGGAAGCTTGGGCGCTGGAGCTCGAGGATGGATGGGTAGAGAGAAGGAAGGCGTGGGTGAAAGAGGCGAATCTTTATCCCTTTATAAAGGCAGTGAATATCAAGCGCCTCCCCACTCGCCTTACAACTCACTTATTCCCCAAGGGTCGTGCAGGCGGCGTGGTTGGATTACCCACGCGCGTATTGATGAGGATCCCGCAATAAGGGGACACGATCTCTGCTTTGACAAGACATGCCAATAAAACTGCATCTTGATGTTGGGTTTCGTAGTAATTTCAAAAAATTTCCTACGCACACGCAAGATCATGTGATGCATAGCAACGAGAGGGGAGAGTGTTGTCTACGTACCCACACAGACCGACTGCGGAAGCGTTGACGCAACGTAGAGGAAGTAGTCGTACGTCTTCACGATCCAACCGATCAAGTACCGAAACTACGGCACCTCCGAGTTCGAGCACACGTTCAGCTCGATGACGATCCCCGGACTCCGATCCAGCAAAGTGTCGGGGAAGAGTTCCGTCAGCACGACGGCGTGGTGACGATCTTGATGCACTACAGCAGCAGGGCTTCGCCTAAACTCCGCTACAGTATTATCAAGGAATATGGTGGCTGGGGGCACCGCACACGGCTAAGGAATAGATCACGTGGATCAACTTGTGTGTTCTAGGGTGCCTCTACCTCAGTATATAAAGGACTAGAGGGGGGAGGCTGGCCGGCCATAGGAGGCGCGCCAGGAGAGTCCTACTCCCTCTGGGAGTAGGATTCCCCCCCAATCCTAGTTGGAATAGGATTCGCGGAGGGGGAAAAGAGGAGGAGGGGGCCGGCCACCTCTCCTAGTCCTAATAGGACTAGGGGAAGGGGGAGGTGCGCAGCCCATCTAGGGCAGCCCCTTCTCTTTTCCACTAAGGCCCACTATGGCCCATATAGCTCCCGGGGGGTTCCGGTAACCCTCCCGATACTCCGGTAAAATACCGATTTCACCCGGAACACTTCCGATATCAAAACATAGGCTTCCAATATATCAATCTTTATGTCTCGACCATTTCGAGACTTCTCGTCATGTCCGTGATCACATCCGGGACTCCGAACAACCTTCGGTACATCAAAATGCATAAACTCATAATATAACTATCATCGTAACCTTAAGCGTGCGGACCCTACGGGTTCGAGAACAATGTAGACATGACCGAGACATGTCTCCGGTCAATAACCAATAGCGGGACCTGGATGCCCATATTGGCTCCTACATATTCTACGAAGATCTTTATCGGTCAGACCGCATAACAACATACGTTGTTCCCTTTGTCATCGGTATGTTACTTGCCCGAGATTCGATCGTCGGTATTCCTATACCTAATTCAATCTCGTTACCGGCAAGTCTCTTTACTCGTTCTGTAATACATCATCCCGCAACTAACTCATTTAGTTGCAATGCTTGCAAGGCTTAAGTGATGTGCATTACCGAGAGGGCCCAGAGATACCTCTCCGACAATCGGAGTGACAAATCCTAATCTCGAAATACGCCAACCCAACATCTACCTTTGGAGACACCTGTAATGCTCCTTTATAATCACCCAGTTACGTTGTGACGTTTGGTAGCACCCAAAGTGTTCCTCCGGCAAATGGGAGTTGCATAATCTCATAGTCATAGGAACATGTATATGTCATGAAGAAAGCAATAGCAACATACTAAACGATCGGGTGCTAAGCTAATGTAATGGGTCATGTCAATCAGATCATTCAACTAATGATGTGACCTCGTTAATCAAATAACAACACTTTGTTCATGGTTAGGAAACATAACCATCTTTGATTAACGAGCTAGTCAAGTAGAGGCATACTAGTGACACTAAGTTTGTCTATGTATTCACACATGTATTATGTTTCCGGTTAATACAATTCTAGCATGAATAATAAACATTTATCATGATATAAGGAAATAAATAATAACTTTATTATTGCCTCTAGGGCATATTTCCTTCAGTCTCCCACTTGCACTAGAGTCAATAATCTAGATTATACAGTAATGATTCTAACACCCATGGACCCTTGGTGCTGATCAGGTTTTGCTCGTGGAAGAGGCTTAGTCAACGGGTCTGCAACATTCAGATCCGTATGTATCTTGCAAATCTCTATGTCTCTCACCTGGACTAGATCCCGGATGGAATTGAAGCGTCTCTTGATGTCTCTATGTCTCCTTCATCCAGACTCCTTCATTTGCCGCTTCCGAAGCAGCTATGTACTCCGCTTCACATGTAGATCCCGCTACGACGCTTTGTTTAGAACTGCACCAACTGACAGCTCCACCGTTTAATGTAAACACGTATCTGGTTTGCGATTTAGAATCGTTCGGATCAGTATCAAAGCTTGCATCAACGTAAACATTTACGACGATCTCTTTTTCACCTCCATATACGAGAAGCATATCCTTAGTCCTTTTCAGGTATTTCAGGATGTTCTTGACCGCTGTCCAGTGATCCACTCCTGGATTACTTTGGTACTTCCCTGCTAGACTTATAGCAAGGCACACATCAGGTCTGGTACACAACATTGCATACATGATAGATCCTATTGCTGATGCATAGGGAACATCTTTCATATTCTCTCTATCTTCTGCAGTGATCGGGCATTGAGTCTTACTCAATTTCACACCTTGTAACACAGGCAAGAATCCTTTCTTTGCTTGATCCATTTTGAACTTCTTCAAAATTTTGTCAAGGTATGTTGTTTGTGAAAGTCCAATTAAGCGTCTTGATCTATCTCTATAGATCTTAATGCCTAATATGTAAGCAGCTTCACCGAGGTCTTTCATTGAAAAACTTTATTCAAGTATCCCTTTATGCTATCCAGAAATTCTATATCATTTCCAATTAATAATATGTCATCCACATATAATATCAGAAATGCTACAGAGCTCCCACTCACTTTCCTGTAAATACAGGCTTCTCCAAAAGTCTGTATAAAACCAAATGCTTTGATCACACTATCAAAACGTTTATTCCAACTCCGAGAGGCTTGCACCAGTCCATAAATGGATCGCTGGAGCTTGCACACTTTGTTAGCTCCCTTTGGATCGACAAAACCTTCTGGTTGCATCATATACAACTCTTCTTCCAGAAATCCATTCAGGAATGCAGTTTTGACATCCATCTGCCAAATTTCATAATCATAAAATGCGGCAATTGCTAACATGATTCGGACAGACTTAAGCATCGCTACAGGTGAGAAGGTCTCATCGTAGTCAATCCCTTGAACTTGTCGAAAACCTTTTGCGACAAGTCGAGCTTTGTAGACAGTAACATTACCATCAGCGTCAGTTTTCTTCTTGAAGATCCATTTATTCTCAATTGCTTGCCGATCATCGGGCAAGTCAACCAAAGTCCATACTTTGTTCTCATACATGGATCCCATCTCAGATTTCAAAGCTTCAAGCCACTTTGCGGAATCTGGGCTCATCATTGCTTCTTCATAGTTCGTAGGTTCATCATGATCTAGTAGCATGACTTCCAGAACAGGATTACCGTACCACTCTGGTGCGGATCTTACTCTGGTTGATCTACGAGGTTCAGTAGTATCTTGTTCTGAAGTTTCATGATCATTATCGTTAACTTCCTCATTAACTGGTGTAGGTGTCACAAGAACAGTTTTCTGTGATGTACTACTTTCCAATAAGGGAGCAGGTACAGTTACCTCGTCAAGTTCTACTTTCCTCCCACTCACTTCTTTCGAGAGAAACTCCTTCTCTAGAAAGTTTCCGAATTTAGCAACAAAAGTCTTGCCTTCGGATCTGTGATAGAAGGTGTATCCAATAGTTTCCTTTGGATATCCTATGAAGACACATTTCTCCGATTTGGGTTCGAGCTTATCAGGTTGAAGCTTTTTCACATAAGCATCGCAGCCCCAAACTTTTAGAAACGACAACTTTGGTTTCTTGCCAAACCACAGTTCATAAGGCATCGTCTCAACGGATTTTGATGGTGCCCTATTTAACGTGAATGCGGCCGTCTCTAGAGCGTATCCCCAAAACAATAGCGGTAAATCAGTAAGAGACATTGTAGATCGCACCATATCCAGTAAAGTACGATTACGACGTTCGGACACACCATTACGCTGAGGTGTTCCGGGTGGCATGAGTTGCGAAACTATTCCACAATTTTTCAAATGTACACCAAACTCATAACTCAAATATTCTCCTCCACGATCAGATCGTAGAAACTTTATTTTCTTTGTTACGATGATTTTCAACTTCACTCTGAAATTCCTTGAACTTTTCAAATGTTTCAGACTTATGTTTCATTAAGTAGATATACCCATATCTGCTTAAATCATCTGTGAAGGTGAGAAAATAACGATATCCGCCACGAGCCTCAATATTCATCGGACCACATACATCCGTATGTATGATTTCCAACAAATCTGTTGCTCTCTCCATAGTACCGGAGAACGGTGTTTTGGTCATCTTGCCCATGAGGCACGGTTCGCAAGTACCAAGTGATTCATAATCAAGTGGTTCCAAAAGTCCATCAGTATGGAGTTTCTTCATGCGCTTTACACCGATATGACCTAAACGGCAGTGCCACAAATAAGTTGCACTATCATTATCACCTCTGCATCTTTTGGCTTCAACATTATGAATATGTGTATTACTACTATCGAGATTCAATAAGAATAGACCACTCTTCAAGGGTGCATGACCATAAAAGATATTACTCATATAAATAGAACAACCATTATTCTCTGATTTAAATGAATAACCGTCTCGCATTAAACAAGATCCAGATATAATGTTCATGCTCAACGCTGGCACCAAATAACAATTATTTAGGTCTAATATTAATCCCGAAGGTAGATGTAGAGATAGCGTGCCGACCGCGATCACATCGACTTTGGAACCGTTTCCCACGCGCATCGTCACCTCGTCCTTAGCCAATCTTCGCTTAATACGTAGCCCCTGTTTTGAGTTGCAAATATTAGCAACAGAACCAGTATCAAATACCCATGTGCTACTGCGAGCATTAGTAAGGTACACATCAATAACATGTATATCACATATACCTTTGTTCACCTTGCCATCCTTCTCATCCGCCAAATACTTGGGGCAGTTCCGCTTCCAGTGACCAGTCTGCTTGCAGTAGAAGCACTCAGTTTCAGGCTTAGGTCCAGACTTGGGTTTCTTCTCTTGAGCAGCAACTGGCTTGTCGTTCTTCTTGAAGTTCCCCTTCTTGTTTCCTTTGCCCTTTTTCTTGAAACTAGTGGTCTTGTTGACCATCAACACTTGATGCTCCTTCTTGATTTCTACCTCCGCAGCTTTCAGCAACGCGAAGAGCTCGGGAATAGTCTTGTTCATCCCTTGCATATTATAGTTCATCACGAAGCTCTTGTAGCTTGGTGGCAGTGATTGGAGAATTCTGTCACTGACGCAATCATCTGGAAGATTAACTCCCAATTGAATCAAGTGATTATTATACCCAGACATTTTGAGTATATGCTCACTGACAGAACTGTTCTCCTCCATCTTGCAGCTATAGAACTTATTGGAGACTTCATATCTCTCAATCCGGGCATTTGCTTGAAATATCAACTTCAACTCCTGGAACATCTCATATGCTCCATGACGTTCAAAACGTCGTTGAAGTCCCGATTCTAAGCCGTAAAGCATGGCACACTGAACTATCGAGTAGTCATCAGCTTTGCTCTGCCAGACGTTCATAACATCCGGCGTTGCTCCTGCAGCAGGCCTGGCACCCAGCGGTGCTTCCAGGACGTAATTCTTCTGTGCAGCAATGAGGATAATCCTCAAGTTATGGACCCAGTCCGTGTAATTGCTACCATCATCTTTCAACTTTGCTTTCTCAAGGAACGCATTAAAATTCAACGGAACAACAACACGAGCCATCTATCTACAATCAACATAAACAAGCAAGATACTATCAGGTACTAAGTTCATGATAAATTTAAGTTCAATTAATCATATTACTTAAGAACTCCCACTTAGATAGACATCCCTCTAATCCTCTAAGTGATCACGTGATCCAAATTAACTAAACCATGTCCGATCATCACGTGAGATGGAGTAGTTTCATCAGTGAACATCATTATGTTGATCATATCTACTATATGATTCACGCTCGACCTTTCGGTCTCCGTATTCCGAGGCCATATCTGTATATGCTTGGCTCGTCAAGTATAACCTGAGTATTCCGCGTGTGCAACTGTTTTGCACCCGTTGTATTTGAACGTAGAACCTATCACACCCGATCATCACGTGGTGTCTCAGCACGAAGAACTTTCGCAACGGTGCATACTCAGGGAGAACACTTCTTGATAATTTAGTGAGAGATCATCTTATAATGCTACCGTCAATCAAAGCAAGATAAGATGCATAAAAGGATAAACATCACATGCAATCAATATAAGTGATATGATATGGCCATCATCATCTTGTGCTTGTGATCGCCATCTCCGAAGCACCGTCGTGATCACCATCGTCACCGGCGTGACACCTTGATCTCCATCGTAGCATCGTTGTCGTCTCGCCAAGCTTATGCTTCTACGACTATCATTACCGCTTAGTAATAATGTAAAGCATTACATCGCGATTGCATTGCATACAATAAAACGACAACCATAAGGCTCCTGCCAGTTGCCGATAACTCGGTTACAAAACATGATCATCTCATACAATAAAATTCAGCATCATGTCTTGACCATATCACATCACAACATGCCCTGCAAAAACAAGTTAGACGTCCTCTACTTTGTTGTTGCAAGTTTTACGTGGCTGCTACGGGCTTAAGCAAGAACCAATCTCACCTACGCATCAAAACCACAATGATAGTTTGTCAAATAGACTCCGTTTTAACCTTCGCAAGGACCGGGCGTAGCCATACTTGGTTCAACTAAAGTTGGAGAGACAGTCGCCCGCAAGCCACCTGTGTGCAAAGTACGTCGGGGGAACCGGTCTCGCGTAAGCGTACGCATAATGTTGGTCCGGGTCGTCTCGTCCAACAATGCCGCCGAACCAAAGTATGACATGCTGGTAGGCAGTATGACTTATATCGCCCACAACTCATTTGTGTTCTACTCGTGCAAATAACATCAACATAAATAACCTAGGCTCTGATACCATTGTTGGGTTTCGTAGTAATTTCAAAAAAATTCCTACGCACACGCAAGATCATGTGATGCATAGCAACGAGAGGGGAGAGTGTTGTCTACGTACCCACGCAGACCGACTGTGGAAGCGTTGACGCAACGTAGAGGAAGTAGTCGTACGTCTTCATGATCCAACCGATCAAGTACGGAAACTACGGCACCTCCGAGTTCGAGCACACGTTCAGCTCGATGACGATCCCCGGACTCTGATCCAGTAAAGTGTCGGGGAAGAGTTCCGTCAGCACGACGGCGTGGTGACGATCTTGATGCACTACAGCAGCAGGGCTTCGCCTAAACTCCGCTACAGTATTATCGAGGAATATGGTGGCTGGGGGCACCGCACACAGCTAAGGAATAGATCACGTGGATCAACTTGTGTGTTCTAGGGTGCCTCTACCTCAGTATATAAAGGACTAGAGGGGGGAGGCTGGCCGGCCATAGGAGGCGCGCTAGGAGAGTCCTACTCCCTCTGGGAGTAGGATTCCCCCCCCCCCAATCCTAGTTGGAATAGGATTCGCGGAGGGGGGAAAATGGAGGAGGGGGCCGGCCACCTCTCCTAGTCCTAATAGGACTAGGGGAAGGGGGAGGCGCGCAGCCCATCTAGGGCAGCCCCTTCTCTTTTCCACTAAGGCCCACTATGGCCCATATAGCTCCCGGGGGGTTCCGGTAACCCTCCCGGTACTCCGGTAAAATCCCGATTTCACCCGGAACACTTCCGATATCCAAACATAGGCTTCCAATATATCAATCTTTATGTCTCGACCATTTTGAGACTCCTCGTCATGTCCGTGATCACATCCGGGACTCCGAACAACCTTCGGTACATCAAAATGCATAAACTCATAATATAACTATCATCGTAACCTTAAGCGTGCGGACCCTACGGGTTCGAGAACAATGTAGACATGACCGAGACATGTCTCCGGTCAATAACCAATAGCGGGACCTGGATGCCCATATTGGCTCCTACATATTCTACGAAGATCTTTATCGGTCAGACCGCATAACAACATACGTTGTTCCCTTTGTCATCGGTATGTTACTTGACCGAGATTCGATCGTCGGTATTCCTATACCTAATTCAATCTTGTTACCGGCAAGTCTCTTTACTCGTTCTGTAATACATCATCCCGCAACTAACTCATTTAGTTGCAATGCTTGCAAGGCTTAAGTGATGTGCATTACCGAGAGGGCCCAGAGATACCTCTCCGACAATCGGAGTGACAAATCCTAATCTCGAAATACGCCAACCCAACATCTACCTTTGGAGACACCTGTAATGCTCCTTTATAATCACCCAATTACTTTGTGACGTTTGGTAGCACCCAAAGTGTTCCTCCGGCAAACGGGAGTTGCATAATCTCATAGTCATAGGAACATGCATATGTCATGAAGAAAGCAATAGCAACATACTAAACGATCGGGTGCTAAGCTAATGTAATGGGTCATGTTAATCAGATCATTCAACTAATGATGTGACCTCGTTAATCAAATAACAACACTTTGTTCATGGTTAGGAAACATAACCATCTTTGATTAACGAGCTAGTCAAGTAGAGGCATACTGGTGACACTAAGTTTGTCTATGTGTTCACACATGTATTATGTTTCCGGTTAATACAATTCTAGCATGAATAATAAACATTTATCATGATATAAGGAAATAAATAATAAATTTATTATTGCATCTAGGGCATATTTCCTTCACTTGAAACATGGAGCGGGAGGCTAAAAACGGTTCGAAATAATGACTGGACCGTGACGTGATGTCACGCTACAAAAGTTGTCAGTGGATTGGACTCATAAAATATTATACTCTCTGTGTATATGTGTGGTGCTCGTTTTGCAGAGCCGGACACGTTTTCTGTGTTTGAAGGTTGTTTTGGGGTATTCAGAGGAGGAACCCGTCTTGCAATGCCGAAGACAATCTGTGCGCCGGACACCCGTCATTGAAGCCTGGTTCAGGGGCTACTGAGGGAGTCCCGGATTAAGGGGTCCTCGGGCGTCCGACCTGTTGGACATGGGCCGGACTGATGGGCTATGAAGATACAAGACATAAGACTCTCTCCCGTGTCCGGATAGGACTCTCCTTGGCATGGATGGCAAGCCTGGCGTTCAGATATGAAGATTCCTTTCTCTGTAACCGACTTTGTACAACCCTAGTCCCCTCCGTGTCTATATAAACCGGAGGGTTTAGTCCGTATGGGGAATCATAATCTGACAGGCAAGACTTCTAGGGTTTTAGCTATTACGATGTCGTGGTAGATCAACTCTCGTAATCCTCATATTCATCAATATCAATCAAGCAGGACGTAGGGTATTAACTCCATCAAGAGGGACCGAACTTGGGTAAAACTTCGTGTCCCTTGTCTCCTGTTACCATCAACATTAGATGCACAGTTCGGGACCCCCTACCCGAGATCCACCGGTTTTGACACCGACAATGGTGTCTAGATTAGATCTGGTGGTTCTGGACTCTGTGACGGCTGGAATTGATTTTCGTCGACTCCTCTAGGGTTTCTAGAATATTGGGGTATTTATAGAGCAGAGAGGCGGTCCGGGGGCACCCGAGGTGGGCACAACCCACCAGGGCGCGCTTGGGCCTCCTGGTGCGCCCTGGTGGGTTGTGCTCGCCTCGAAGCACCCCCAGGCACTTCCTTGGCCCATTGGCTGTGTTTTGGTCCATAAAAAATCTTCGTGAAGTTTCGTTGCATTTGGATTCCGTTTGGTATTGATTTCCTGCGATGTAAAAAACATGCAGAAAACAAAAACTGGCACTTGGCACTATGTCAATAGGTTAGTACCACAAAATGACTATAAAATAATTATAAAACATCCAAGATTGATAATATAACAGCATGGAACAATCAAAAATTATAGATACGTTGGATATGTATCAGCATCCCCAAGCTTAACTCCTACTCGTCCTCGAGTAGGTAAGTGATAGAAACAGAATTTTTGATGTGGAATGCTACCTAACTGGTCATCTCATATTTCTTTTCTTTATAGCATGGACATTTGGACATTTATATTGTTCAAAGCAATAGTCTAGTTTTGACATGATAACTTAAATACTCAAGCATATCAACAAGCAACCATGTCTTTCAAAATATCAACACTAAAATAAGCTATCCCTAGCCCATCATGCTTAATAATTGATCCATTCATGAAACACACTCGCATATTAACTACGCCCAATGCTCAAGTAGGATCATAGTGCCTCCTAGTTGGTGCTTGATAACCCACAAGTATAGGGGGTCGCAACAGTTTTCGAGGGTAGAGTATTCAACCCAAATATATTGATTCGACACAAGGGGAGGCAAAGAATATTCTCAAGTATTAGCAGCTGAGTTGTCAATTCAACCACACCTGGAAACTTAATATCTGTAGCAAAGTATTTAGTAGCAAAGTAATATGATAGTAGTGGTAACGGTAGCAAAAGTAATGTTTTTGGTATTTTGTAGTGATGATAGAAATAGCAATAAAAAGTAAATAAGCACAGAACAATACATGGAAAGCTCGTAGGCAATGGATCGGTGATAGAGAATTATGTCGGATGTGGTTCATCATGTAATAGTCATAACCTAGGGTGACACAGAACTAGCTCCAATTCATTAATGTAATGTAGGCATGTATTCCGAATGTAGTCATACGTGCTTATGGAAAAGAACTTGCATGACATCTTTTGTCCTACTCTCCCGTGGCAGCGGGGTCCTAGCGGAAACTAAGGGATATTAAGGCCTCCTTTTAATAGAGTACCGGACCAAAGCATTAACACATAGTGAATACATGAACTCCTCAAACTACGGTCATCACCGGTAAGTATCCCGATTATTGTCACTTCGGGGTTAACGGATCATAACACATAATAGGTGACTGTAGACTTGCAAGATAGGATCAAGAACTCTCATATATTGATGAAAACATTATAGGTTAAGATCTGAAATCATGGCACTCGGGCCCTAGTGACAAGCATTAAGCATAGCAAAGTCATATCAACATCAATCTCAGAACATAGTGGATACTAGGGATCAAACCCTAACAAAACTAACTCGATTACATGATAAATCTCCATTAAATCTATTAAGATGCAACCTACGTGCAACAATGGCTCCCAAATTATAAGATTTATCTCCTAACACAGCACTCCTAAGAATAATGAGGTCAGGGACACACATGTGACATGCCTCATCTTTACCATTAATGCATCTACCTATGAAGAGAGCAAAATAATGTATAGCAAGAAAGTGAATACTCCCTATGGTAGCTTGCGTTATATCTCTAGATTCCCCCACAGTTATACTAGCAAGAAAATCTCTAAATTCAGATTTGCGAGGATCCCTGATACTACCCCATTGTGGAAGTTTGCAAGCAGTGGTAAAATCCTCTAAGTCCATAGTGTAAGAATTTTCATAAAGATCAAACAGGATAGTTGGAGAATTACGTGAAGATGAAAATTCAAACCTCCTCACAAAGGAACTAGTGAGATAGTGGTACTGACGCCATTTTTCTTCCTCAAAGCTCACAAGATCAGCGTTACGCAAATATGTGTTAAATTCTTCCTTAATCCCCACTCGATCCATGAAGTCCTCTGAAGGACATTCATAGGACCGCATTGGAGCGTCCCTTGGTGGCTCATCATCAGCATCACGCATTGCAAGCTTGGGATCTTGTTTCCTTGAAGAGCCACCTTGGTACATTTTCCTAAACATATTTCTTCCTCTGAAAAATTTCTAAAATTTTTAGTAACTTCAAAAATAAAAGTGAACCAAACTCAACAAAATTGATAGCAACAACTCCTCCAAGTGCCTAGAGCCTATATCATGCATTAGAACTACTTTTGACCATATAAATTTGACATGCAAGCTCAACAACATGGTCACCTTGGCAGCAAAAATTTGCAATGAATAAAGCACTTGAACAAAAACTAATTGGACCAATGGAGGAGTCACATACCAAGGAACAATCCACCCAAGCAGTTTTGTGAGAGGTGCTTTGAGCAAGGAGATCGAAAATCGCAGCAAAATGAGCTAGAACTCGTGCTTGAGCTGTATAATGGTGTTTGTGGGAGGAAGAAGAAGTGTGTGGGTGCATGAATAAGTGGAGAAGGGCCACCGTGGGCCCACGAGGCAGGGAGGCACGCCCAGGGGGGTAGGGCGCGCCCTCCACCCTCGTGGCCAGGTGGATGACCCCATGCTGTGTTCTCAGTGTCAAATATTCTCAAATATTCTAGAAAAAAAATCATATTTAAATTTCAGGACATTTGGAGAAATTTTATTTTTGAGGTATTTTTATATTGCACGGATAATCAGATAACAAACAGAAAGTACTTATTTTTATTTTATTTAATATAAATAACAGAGAGTAAAAGGAGGTTACAGAGAGTTGTGTTTCCTAAATTCATCCATCTCATGATCATCAAAAGGAATCCATTAACAAGGTTGATCAAGTCTTGTTAACAAACTCATTCCGAATAACATGGAACCGGAGAATTGATACGTCTCCATCGTATCTATAATTTTTGATTGTTCCATGCCAATATTCTACAACTTTCATATACTTTTGGCAACTTTTTATACTATTTTTGGGACTAACATATTGATCCAGTGCCCAGTGCCAGTTCATGTTTGTTGCATGTTTTTGTTTCGCAGAAAATCCATATCAAACGGAGTCCAAATGGTATAAAACGGACGGAGATTTTTTTTGGAATATATGTGATTTTTGGGAAGTGAAATCAACGCGAGACGATGCTCGAGGGGCCCATGAGGTAGGGGGCGCGCCCCTGACCCTCGTGGCCACCCCGTAAGGCGGTTGATGCCCTTCTTTCTTTGCAAGAAAGCTAATATCCAGATAGAGATCGTGTTAAAATTTCAGCCCAATCGGAGTTACGGATCTCCGGGAATATAAGAACGGTGAAAGGGTAGAATCTGAGAACGCAGAAACAGAGAGAGACAGAGAGACAGATCCAATCTCGGAGAGGCTCTCGCCCCTCCCGTGCCATGGAGGCCATGGACCAGAGTGGAAACCCTTCTCCCATCTAGGGAGGAGGACAAGGAAGAAGAATAAGGAGGGGGCCTCTCTCCCCCTCGCTTCCGGTGGCACCGGAGTGCCACCGGGGGCCATCATCATCACCGCAATCTTCACCAACAACTTCACCGACATCATTACCAACTCTTCCTCCCTCTATGCAGCGGTGTAACCCCTCTCTTACCCGCTGTAATCTCTACTTAAACATGGTGCTCAACGCTATATATTATTTCCCAATGATGTATGGCTATCCTATGATGTTTGAGTAGATCCGTTTTATCCTATGGGCTATTTGATGATCAAGATTGGTTTGAGTTGCATGTTTTATTATTGGTGCTGTCCTACGGTGCTCTTCGTGTCGTGCAAGCGTGAGGGATCCCCGCTGTAGGGTGTTGCAATACGTTCATGATTCGCTTATAGTGGGTTGCGTGAGTGACTGAAACACAAACCCGAGTAAGGGGGTTGTTGCGTATCGGATAAATAGGACTTGATGCTTTAATGCTATGGTTGGGTTTTACCTTAATGATCTTTAGTAGTTGCGGATGCTTGCTAGAGTTCCAATCATAAGTGCATATGATCCAAGTAGAGAAAGTATGTTAGCTTATGCCTCTCCCTCATATAAGATTGCAATAGTGATTACCGGTCTAGTTATCGATTGCCTAGGGACAAATAACTTTATTGTAACAAAAAGCTCTTTACTAAAACTAACTTAGTTGTGTCTTTATCTAAAACAGCCCCTACTTTTTATTTACTTGCTCTTTATTATCTTGCAAACCTATCCAAAAACACCTACATAATACTTCTACTTTCATACTTGTTCTAGGTAAAGCGAACATTAAGCGTGCGTAGAGTTGTATCGGTGGTCGATAGAACTTGAAGGAATATTTGTTCTACCTTTAGCTCCTCGTTGGGTTCGACACTCTTACTTATCGAAAGAGGCTACAATTGATCCCCTATACTTGTGGGTTATCAAGACCTTTTTCTGGCGCCGTTGTTGGGGAGCAATAGCATGGGGTGAATATTCTTGTGTGTGCTTGTTTGCTTTATCACTAAGTAATTTTTATTTGCTGTTCTTAGTTGTTTTCTATCTTTAGTTATGCTTTTAAGGGTGCTTATGAAATTTCTTCTTTCATTGAAACGTATGATACTACTCTTTACAAATCTGAAAATTTTGACATACTTAAATATTGCTATGATAATTACGCTTCTAATGCCTATGTTGAACCATATATTAAGGATTACCCCGCTCTCTAAGAAGAGACTAATATTTTGCAGGAGTCTATGGAAGAAGAAATTGATGAAACTATGAGCTCATTGGATGAAAAAGATGAGGAGGAGAGCGAAGAAAAAAAGGAGGAAGAGCGGATTAGCTACCCGTGCCCACCTTCTAATGAGAGTAACTCTTCAACTCATACATTGTTTAATTTCCCTTTGTGCTTACCAAAGGATGATTGCAATGATGATTGTTATGATCCCGTTGATTCTCTTGAAATATCCCTTTTTGATGATGCTTGCTATGCTTTTGGCAAAGATGCCAATATGAATTATTCTTATGGAGATGAACTTGCTATAGTTCCTTATGTTAAACATGAAATTGTTGCTATTGCACCCATGCATGATAGTCCTATTATCTTTTTGAATTCTCCCGACTACACTATATTGGAGAAGTTTGCCCTTATTAAGGATTACATTGATGGTTGTGTTTTACTACTACACATGATGATTTTGATAGATATAATATGCATGTGCTTGCTACTCCTACTTGCAATTATTATGAGAGAGGAACTATATCTCCACCTCTCTATGTTTCCCACATGATAAAATTGCAAGAAATTGTTTATACTATGCACTGGCCTTTACTTTGTGTGCATGAATTGTTCTTTTATGACATGCCGATGCATAGGAAGAGAGTTAGACTTTCTTGTTGCATGATATATGTTACCTTGTGCTCACTACTAAATTATAAATCATTGTTAATTAAAATTGGCTTTGATATACCTTGGGATCCGGGTGGATCCATTACTTGAGCACTATATGCCTAGCTTAATGGCTTTAAAGAAAGCGCTGCCAGGGAGGCAACCCGGAAGTTTTAGAGAGTCATTTATTTATGTTGAGTGCTTTCATATATTTTAAAAACAACAAAAATAAAGAGGGGAACCCAAAACTTTTTCAAATAGGAAAGTGAAAGTGAGAAAGACAGGCATTGTTGAAGTGGGAGAGCTCCTTGAACTTTGTTCATGCTCACGGCAACTTTGTGAATCTTGATTACAGAAACTTTTCAACAAAAATAATTATCCCATTGTATTATAAAAATAATGTGCCAAGGTTTTCCTTTAGGATGTTTACATTTGCTTGATGGTCTCTACGGTGCAGGACAGAAACTTTGGTTGTAGTGCGTGCTTTTACATTTTTAGCTGGAACGTCAAATGGTTATGATTCTTTTTGCACTGTCTTTCTATACAAATTGTTTATTTTTCCTAATTTTGGTAGAAGTTTTGAAGTATCATAAGTATGGTGAATGTTCAGATTGTTACAGACTGTTCTGTTTTAGACAGATTCTGTTTTTGATGCATAGTTTGCTTGTTTTGATGAAACTAACGATTTAGATCAGTGGATTAAGTCATGGAAAAGTTATATTACAGTAGACACAATGCAAAAAAAAATATGAATTGGTTTGCAATAGTACTTAGAGTAGTGATTTGCTTTATTATACTAACAGATCTTACCGAGTTTTCTGTTGAAGTTTTCTATGGATGAAGTGTTCGATGATCGAGAAGGTCTCGATGTGAGAAGAAGGAAGAGAGGCAAGAGCTCAAGCTTGGGGATGCCCGGGGCACCCCAAGTAAATATTCAAGGATACTCAAGCGTCTAAGCTTGGGGATGCCCCGGAAGGCATCCCCTCTTTCTTCAACAAGTATCGGTATGTTTTCGGATTCGTTTCATTCATGCGATATGTGCAATCTTGGAGCGTCTTTTGCATTTATTTTTCATTTTTCTTTTATGCACCATGCTGGTATGAGAGTCCTTGGTTGATTTATAGAATACTCTATGCACTTCACTTATATCTTTTGAGTAGGGCTTTATAGAATGCTTCATGTGCTTCACTTATATCATTTGAAGTTTGGATTGCTGTTTCTCTTTACATAGAAAACCGCCATTTGTAGAATGCTCTTTTGCTTCACTTATATTTGTTAGAGCGTGGGCATATCTTTTGTAGCAAGAATTAAACTCTCTTGATTCACTTATATCTATTTAGAGAGATTGCAGGAATTGGTCATTCACATGGTTAGTCATAAAATCCTACATAAAACTTGTAGATCACTGAATATGATATGTTTGATTCCTTGCAATAGTTTTGCGATATAAAGATGGTGATATTAGAGTCATGCTAGTGGGTAGTTGTGGATTAGTAGAAATACTTGTGTTGGGGTTTGTGATTCCCATAGCATGCATGTATGGTGAACCGTTATGTAACGAAGTCGGAGCATGATTTATTTATTGATTGTCTTCCTTATGAGTGGCGGTCGGGGACGAGCGATGGTCTTTTCCTACGAATCTATCCCCCTAGGAGCATGCGCGTAGTACTTTGTTTCGATGACTAATAGATTTTTGCAATAAGTATGTGAGTTCTTTATGACTAATGTTGAGTCCATGGATTATACGCACTCTCAACCTTCCACCATCGCTAGCCTCTCTAATATCGCGCAACTTTCACTGGTACCATAAACCCACCATATACCTTCCTCAAAACAGCCACCATACCTACCTATCATGGCATTTCCATAGCCATTCTGAGATATATTGCCATGCAACTTCCATCATCGTCATTTACATGACTTGAGCATCATTGTCATATTGCTTTGCATGATCATAAAATAGCTAGCATGATGTTTTCATGGCTTGTCCATTTTTTGATGTCATTGCTACGCTAGATCATTGCACATCCCGGTACACCGCCGGAGGCATTCATATAGAGTCATATCTTTGTTCTAGTATCGAGTTGTAAGTAGATAAAAGTGTGATGATCATCATTATTAGAGCATTGCCCCAGTGAGGAAAGGATGATGGAGACTATGATTCCCGCACAAGTCGGGATGAGACTCCGGACTTTAAAAATAAATAAAAGAGGCCAAAGAAGCCCAAATTAAAAAAAGAGGCCAAAGAAGCCCACCATAAAAAAATTAAAAAAAATTAAAAAAAAAATAAAAAAAATGAGAGAAAAAGAGAGACGGGGCAATGTTACTATCCTTTTACCACACTTGTGCTTCAAAGTAGCACCATGTTCTTCATATAGAGAGTCTCTTGAGTTATCACTTTCATAGACTAGTGGGAATTTTCATTATAGAACTTGGCTTGTATATTTCGATGATGGGCTTCCTCAAATGCCTGAGGTCTTCATGAGCAAGCAAAGTTGGATGCACACCCACTTAGTTTTGAGTCTGAACTTTCATACGCTTATAGCTCTTAGTGCATCCGTTGCATGGCAATCCCTACTCACTCGCATTGATATCTATTGATGGGCATCTCCATAGCCCGTTGATACGCCTAGTTGATGTGAGACTATCTTCTCCTTTTTGTCTTTCCCACAACCACCATTCTATTCCACCTATAGTGCTATGTCCATGGCTCACGCTCATGTATTGCATGAAAGTTGAAAAGGTTTGAGAACGTCAAAAGTATGAAACAATTGCTTGGCTTGTCATCGGGGTTGTGCATGATGTGAATATTTTGTGTGGTGAAGATGGAGCATAGCCAGACTATATGATTTTGTAGGGATAACTTTCTTTGGCCATGTTATTTTGAAAAGACATGACTGCTTTATTAGTAGGCTTGAAGTATTATTGTTTTTATGTCAAATGATAGACTATTGCTTTGAATCACTCGTATCTTAATATTCATGCCATGATTAGATATGTGATCAAGATTATGCTAGGGAATCTTTTTTATCATTTACCTACTCAAGGACGAGCAGGAATTAAGCTTGGGGATGGTGATACATCTCCGTCGTATCTATAATTTTTAATTGTTCCATGCGAATATTCTACAACTTTCATATACTTTTGGCAACTTTTTATACTATTTTTGGGACTAACATATTGATCCAGTGCCCAATGCCAATTCCTGTTTGTTGCATGTTTTTTGTTTCGCAGAAAATCCATATCAAACGGAGTCCAAACGGTATAAAAATGGATGGAGATTTTTTTTGGAATATATGTGATTTTTGGGAAGTGAAATCAACGCGAGACGATGCTCGAGGGGCCCACAAGGCAGGGGGCGCGCCCCTGACCCTCGTGGCCACCCCGTAAGGCGGTTGATGCCCTTCTTTCGCCGCAAGAAAGCTAATATCTGGATAGAGATCGTGTTAAAATTTCAGCCCAATCGGAGTTACGGATCTCCGGGAATATAAGAATGGTGAAAGGGTAGAATCTGAGAACGCAGAAACAGAGAGAGACAGAGAGACAGATCCAATCTCGGAGAGGCTCTCGCCCCTCCCGTGCCATGGAGGCCATGGACCAGAGTGGAAACCCTTCTCCCATCTAGGGAGGAGGACAAGGAAGAAGAATAAGGAGGGGGGCTCTCTCCCCCTCGCTTCCGGTGGCACCGGAGTGCCACCGGGGGCCATCATCATCACCGCAATCTTCACCAACAACTTCACCGACATCATTACCAACTCTTCCTCCCTCTATGCAGCGGTGTAACCCCTCTCTTACCCACTGTAATCTTGATATGTCTCCAATGTATCTATAATTTTTGATTGCTCCATGCTATATTATCTACTATTTTGGACTACATTGGCCATGTTATTTTGAGAAGACATAATTGCTTTGTTGGTATGCTTGAAGTATTACTATTTTTATGTCAATATAAACTTTTGTCTTGAACCTTTCGAATCTGAATATTCATATCACAATTAAGAAGATTTGCATTGAAATTATGCCAAGTAGCACTCTGCATCAAAAATTCTCTTTTTATCATTTACCTACTCGAGGACGAGCAGGAATTAAGCTTGGGGATGCCTGATACGTCTCCAACATATCTATAATTTTTGATTGCTCCATGCTATATTATCTACTGTTTTGGACTATATTGGGCTTTATTTTCCATTTTTATATTATTTTTGGGACTAACCTATTAACCGGAGGCCCAGCCCAGAATTGTTGTTTTTTGCCTATTTCAGTGTTTCGAAGAAACGGAATATCAAACGGAGTCCAAACGGAATAAACCTTTCTGGAACGTGATTTTCTTCCTGAATATGACCCAGGAGACTTGGACCCTACGCCAAGGAAGCTTCGAGGTGGGCACGAGGTAGGGGGCACGCCCTACACCCCCAGGCGCGCCCCCACCCTCATGGGCCCACCAAAGCTCCACCGACGTACTTCTTCCTCCTATATATACCTACGTACCCCCAAACGAATAGGGAGGGATCCAAAAACATAATTCCACCGCTGCAACTTTCTGTATCCACGAGATCCCATCTTGGGGCCTGTTCCGGAGCTCCGCCGGAGAGGGTCGTCATCACGGAGGGCTTCTACATCATCATAGCCTCTCTGATGAAGTGTGAGTAGTTTACCTCAGACCTTCGGGTCCATAGTTAGTAGCTAGATGGCTTCTTCTCTCTTTTTGGATCTCAATACAAAGTTCTCCCCCTCTCTTGTGGAGATCTATTCGATGTAATCTTCTTCTTTTTGCGGTGCGTTTGTTGAGACCGATGAATTGTGGGTTTATGATCAAGTCTATCTATGAATAATATTTGAATCTTCTCTGAATTCTTTTATGTATGATTAGTTATCTTTGCAAGTCTCTTCGAATTATCAGTTTAGTTTGGCCTACTAGATTGGTTTTTCTTGCCATGGGAGAAGTGCTTAGCTTTGGGTTCGATCTTGCGGTGTCCTTTCCCAGTGACAGAAGGGGCAGCAAGGCACGTATTGCATCGTTGCCATCGAGGATAACAAGATGGGGTTTATTTCATATTGCATGAATTTATCTCTCCACATCATGTCATCTTGCTTAAAGTGTTACTCTATTTTTAACTTAATACCCTAGATGCATGTTGGATAGCGGTCGATGAGTGGAGTAATAGTAGTAGATGTAGAATTGTTTTGGTCTACTTGTCACGGACGTGATGCCTATATACATGATCATGCCTAGATATTCTCATAACTATGCTAAATTATGTCAATTGCTCAACAGTAATTTGTTCACCCACCATAGAATACTTATGCTCTTGAGAGAAGCCACTAGTGAAACCTATGGCCCCCGGGTCTATTCTCATCATATCAATCTCCATCACTTTAATCTTGCTTTGCTTTTTACTTTGCCTTTTACTTTTCACTTTGCATCTCTATACCAAAAATACAAAAAATATTATATCTATCAGATCTCACTCTCGTAAGTGATCGTGAAGGGATTGACAACCCCTAATCGCGTTGGTTGCGAGTAGCTATCGTTTTGTGCAGGTACGAGGGACTTGAGCGTGGCCTCCTACTGGATTGATACCTTGGTTCTCAAAAACTGAAGGAAATACTTACGCTACTCTGCTGCATCATCCTTTCCCCTTTGGGGAGATCCAACACAAGCTCAAGAGGTAGCAAGAAGAATTTCTGGCGCCGTTGCCGGGGAGTCTACGCAAAAAGTCAGCATACCAAGTACCCATCACAATCCCTATCTCTCGCATTACATTAGTTGCCATTTACCTCTCGTTTTCCTCTCCCACACTTCACCCTTGCTGTTTTATTCGCCCTCTCTTTCCCAATCTCCTTCTCCTTCTCCGCCTCTCTTTTCCGTTTGCCTTTTTCTCGCTTGCCTTTTTGTTTGCTCGTGTGTTGGATTGCTTGATTGTCGTTATGTCTAAAATTGGGGAAGTTATCGCCGATATGGGCGATAACAATATCATGGAAAATTCTGATGCTCCTGCTGAATAACCCCCTACCTACCATACAAAAAGATTTTGAATCGGTAGTGGTAATATTATTGGAAAAGGAGTTATTCAAGATTTCTTTACTTGTGCCGGTGCTTTGCCCTCTATGGGCGGTTCTATTCTCCATAGAACTAGTAGTCTTGCAGACACTATTGCCATGCTTATCGTTGAACTTGAAAGGCAATTTATGCATATGCACGCATCTATACAAAGAGTTTTCCTAGAATTTTCTAATATCGAGCATTCTTCTATTAAGCGTGCCGCTACTATCTTTTTGGCTCATGAATTCAGATTTATAATAAAAGAAGCCAAAGAAATCTTTGCGCACTATAGGGTGGACGCTGGTCGTCCTCCCATAGAATCTATCCTCTTCGATCAAGAAGAAATTATGCGTTTTCAATCTCTTGACTATGTTGCTTTTAATGAAAACCTTAGAAAAAAGGTGCCAATCAATATTTTAATTGATAGAATCTCTGAACTTAATGATGATTTTGCTATTCGAAATAATGATCTAGGATGCTCTCTTGAGTTTAGGCTCACAAGGTTCTGTCAAAAGAATGCTTATAATGATGAATTGGTTGTACAATACGAAGGGCCGAAAGAGGAACCTATACCTCCTAAAATTGATCTTGGGGACTTCTGTCCTATTAAATTTATCCCTTTTGATTACTTTTGCTTTCCTAAAAGAAAACTTTCTGCCGAACATAGAGAATATGAAATGAGTTTCATCGATCTATCTTATTACTACGGCACAACCTAGATCTATCCTCGCTTTTATGCCTAGCTAGGGGCGTTAAACGATAGCGCTTGTTGGGAGGCAACCCAATTTTATTTTTATTCCTTGCTTTTTGCTCCTGTTTAGTAATAAATAATTTATTTAGCCTCTGTTTAGGTTGTTTTTTTGTGTTTAATTAGTGTTTGTGCCAAGTAGAACCGTTGGGAAGACTTGGGGAAAGTCTTGTTGAACTTGCTGTAAAAAACAGAAACTTTAGCGCTCACGAGAACTGCTGTAATTTTTATTTGGAGAGTGCTATTTAGTTAATTCTTTTTGAAGATAATTAATAGATAAATTCCTCACGTCCAGAAATTTATTTTAGAATTTTTTGGGTTCTATATCTTGCGCTAGCTACATATTACTACAGACTGTTCTGTTTTTGACAGATTCTGTTTTTCGTGTGTTGTTTGCTTATTTTGATGAATCTATGGCTAGTAAAATAGTTTATAATACATAGAGAAGTTGAAATACAGTAGGTTTAACACCAATATAAATAAATAATGAGTTCATTACAGTACCTTGAAGTGGTCTTTTGTTTTCTTTCTCTAACGGGGCTCACGAGATTTCTATTGAGTTTTGTGTTGTGAAGTTTTCAAGTTTTGGGTGAATTCTTTTGATGGATTATGGAACAAGGAGTGGAAATAGCCTAAGATTGGGGATTCCCATGGCACCCCCAAGATAATCTAAGGACACCAAAAAGTCAAAGCTTGGGGATGCCCCGGAAGGCATCCCCTCTTTCGTCCACTTCCATCGGTAATTTACTTGGAGCTATATTTTTATTCACCAACATGATATGTGTTTTTCTTGGAGCGTATTGTATTATTTGTATATTTGTGTTTTAGTATGCCACAATCATCCTTGCTGTACACACTTTTTGAGAGATCCATACATGAATTAGAATTTGATAGAATACTCTATGTGCTTCACTTATATCTTTTTGAGCTAAGTAGTTTTGCTCTATGTGCTTCATTTATATCTTTTTGAGCTAAGTAGTTTTGCTCTATGTGCTTCACTTATATCTTTTTGATCTAAGTAGTTTTGCTCTATGTGCTTCACTTATATCTTTTGATCGCTATAATTTTGCTCTATGTGCTTCACTTAGATCTTTTAGAGCACGGTGGTGGATTTGTTTTAAAGAAACTATTGATCTCTCATGCTTCACTTAAATTATTTTGAGAGTCTTAATAGCATGGTAATTTTCTTAATAATAACATGCTTGGTATTCAAGATTTGTGAAACTTTCTTTTGAGTGTGTTGAATACTATGAGAAGTTTGATACTTGATAATTGTGTTGAGATATGGAGATGGTGATATTAAAGCCATGCTAGTTGAGTAGTTGTGAATTTGAGAAATACTTGTGTTGAAGCTTGTGATTCCCGTAGCATGCATGTATGGTGAACCGTTATGTGATGAAGTCGGAGCATGATTTATTTATTGATTGTCTTCCTTATGAGTGGCGGTCAGGGACGAGCGATGGTCTTTTCCTACCAATCTATCCCCCTAGGAGCATGCGCGTAATACTTTGCTTTGATAACTTGTAGATTTTTACAATAAGTATATGAGTTCTTTATGACTAATGTTGAGTCCATGGATTATACGCACTCTCACCCTTCCACCTTTGCTAGCCTCTCTAATACTGCACACCTTTCACCGGTATCATACACCCACCATATACCTTCCTCAAAACAGCCACCATACCTACCTATTATGGCATTTCCATAGCCATTCCGAGATATATTACCATGCAACTTTCCACCGTTCCGTTTATTATGACACACTCCATCATTGTCATATTGCATATCCCGATATACAGCCGGAGGCATTCATATAGAGTCATATTTTGTTCTAAGTATCGAGTTGTAATTGTTGAGTTGTAAGAAAAATAAAAGTGTGATGATCATCATTATTAGAGCATTGTCCCAGTGAGGAAAGGATGATGGAGACTATGATTCCCCCACAAGTCGGGATGAGACTCCGGATGAAAAATAAATAAAAGAGGCCAAAGAAGCCCAAAAAAAGAAAGAAAAGAGGCCATAAAAAAGAGAGAAAAGGCCCAAATAAAAAAATGAGAGAAAAAGAGAGAAGGGACAATGTTACTATCCTTTTACCACACTTGTGCTTCAAAGTAGCACCATGATCTTCATAGTAGAGAGTCTCTCATGTTATCACTTTCATATACTAGTGGGAATCTTTCATTATAGAACTTGGCTTGAATATTCCAATGATGGGCTTCCTCAAATTGCCCTAGGTCTTCATGAGCAAGCAAGTTGGATGCACACCCACTTAGTTTCCTTTTGAGCTTTCATATACTTATAGCTCTAGTGCATCCGTTGCATGGCAATCCCTACTCACTCACATTGATATCTATTGATGGGCATCTCCATAGCCCGTTGATACGCCTAGTTGATGTGAGACTATCTTCTCCTTTTTGTCTTCTCACAACCACCACCCTATTCCACCTATAGTGCTATATCCATGGCTCACGCTCATGTATTGCGTGAAGATTGAAATTTTTTTGAAAAAGTTAGAGTACGAAACAATTGCTTGGCTTGTCATAGGGGTTGTGCATGATTTAAATACTTTGTGTGGTGAAGATAGAGCATAGCCAGACTATATGATTTTGTAGGGATAACTTTCTTTGGCCATGTTCTTTTGAGAAGACATAATTGCTTTGTTAGTATGCTTGAAGTATTGTTATTTTTATGTCAATATAAACTTTTGTCTTGAATCTTTCGAATCTGAATATTCATTTCACAATTAAGAAGATTTGCATTAAAATTATGCCAAATAGCACCCCGCATCAAAAATTCTCTTTTTATCATTTACCTACTCGAGGACGAGCAGGAATTAAGCTTGGGGATGCCTAATACGTCTCCAACGTATCTATAATTTTTGATTGCTCCATGCTATATTATCTACTGTTTTGGACAATATTCGGCTTTATTTTCCACTTTTATATTATTTTTGGGACTAACCTATTAACCGAAGGCCCAGCCCAGAATTGTTGTTTTTTGCCTATTTCAGTGTTTCGAAGAAACGGAATATCAAACGGAGTCCAAACAGAATAAACCTTTCTGGAACGTGATTTTCTTCCTGAATATGACCCAAGAGACTTGGACCCTACGCCAAGGAAGCTTCAAGGTGGGCACAAGGTAGGGGGCGCGCCTTATACCCCCAGGAGCGCCCCCCACCCTCGTGGGCCCACCGAAGCTCCACCAATGTACTTCTTCCTCCTATATATACCTACGTACCCCCAAATGAACAGGGAGGGAGCCAAAAACCTAATTCCACCGCCGCAACTTTCTGTATCCACGAGATCCCATCTTGGGGCCTGTTCCGGAGCTTCGCCGGAGAGGGCCGTCATCACGGAGGGCTTCTACATCATCATAGCCTCTCCGATGAAGTGTGAGTAGTTTACCTCAGACCTTCGGGTCCATAGTTAGTAGCTAGATGGCTTCTTCTCTCTTTTTGGATCTCAACACAAAGTTCTCCCCCGCTCTTGTGGAGATGTATTCGATGTAATCTTCTTCTTTTTGCAGTGTGTTTGTTGAGACCGATGAATTGTGGGTTTATGATCAAGTCTATCTATGAATAATATTTGAATCTTCTCTGAATTCTTTTATGTATGATTAGTTATCTTTGCAAGTCTATTTGAATTATCAGTTTGGTTTGGCCTACTAGATTGGTTTTTCTTGCCATGGGAGAAGTGCTTAGCTTTGGGTTCGATCTTGCGGTGTCCTTTCCCAGTGACAGAAGGGGCAGCAAGGCACGTATTGCATCGTTGCCATCGAGGATAACAAGATGGGGTTTATTTCATATTGCATGAATTTATCTCTCCACATCATGTCATCTTGCTTGAAGCGTTACTCTGTTTTAACTTAATACTCTAGATGCATGTTGGATAGCGTTCGATGAGTGGAGTAATAGTAGTAGATGCAGAATCGTTTCGGTCTACTTGTCACGGACGTGATGCCTATATACATGATCATGCCTAGATATTCTCATAACTAGGCTCAATTATGTCAATTGCTCAACAGTAATTTGTTCACCCACCATAGAATACTTATGCTCTTGAGAGAAGACACTAGTGAAACATATGGCCCCCGGGTCTATTCCCATCATATCAATCTCCATCACTTTAATCTTGCTTTGCTTTTTTACTTTGCCTTTTACTTTTCACTTTGCATCTCTATACCAAAAATACCAAAAATATTATATCTATCAGATCTCACTCTCATAAGTGACCGTGAAGGGATTGACAACCCCTAATCGCATTGGTTCCGAGTAGCTGTCGTTTTCTGCAGGTACGAGGGACTTGAGCGTGGCCTCCTACTGGGTTGATACCTTGGTTCTCAAAAACTGAGGGAAATACTTATGCTACTCTACTGCATCATCCTTTCCTCTTCGGGGAAATCCAACGCAAGCTCAAGAGGTAGCAAATATCTACTTAAACATGGTTCTCAACACTATATATTATTTCCCAATGACGTATGGCTATCCTATGATGTTTGAGTAGATCCGTTTTGTCCTATGGGCTATTTGATGATCAAGATTGGTTTGAGTTGCATGTTTCATTATTGGTGCTGTCCTATGGTGCTCTCCGTGTCGCGCAAGCGTAAGGGATCCCCGTTGTAGGGTGTTGCAATACGTTCATGATTCACTTATAGTGGGTTGCGTGAGTGACTGAAACACAAACCCGAGTAAGGGGGTTGTTGCGTATGGGATAAAGAGGACTTGATGCTTTAATGCTATGGTTGGGTTTTACCTTAATGATCTTTAGTAGTTGCGGATGCTTGCTAGAGTTCCAATCATAAGTGCATATGATCCAAGTAGAGAAAGTATGTTAGCTTATGCCTCTCCCTCATATAAAATTGCAATAGTGATTACCGGTCTAGTTATCGATTGCCTAGGGACAAATAACTTTCTTGTAAAAAAAGCGCTTTACTAAAACTAACTTAGTTGTGACTTTATCTAAAACAGCCCCTTCTTTTGATTTACTTGCTCTTTATTATCTTTCAAACCTATCCAAAAACACCTACATAATACTTCTAGTTCCATACTTGTTCTAGGTAAAGCGAACGTTAAGCGTGCGTAGAGTTGTATCGGTGGTCGATAGAACTTGAGGGAATATTTGTTCTACCTTTAGCTCCTCATTGGGTTCGACACTCTTACTTATCGAAAGAGGCTACAATTGATCCCCTATACTTGTGGGTTATCAAGAATCTTCGAATAACACTAGGTTACCTCAACGGGGATATGCACATCCCCAATAATAATAATATCATATTTCTTCTTGAAAGTAGGAAGAGGAAATTCAAAACCTCCAATAATAATCGATGGGATTTTTCTAATAGAGTTGATACTATGAACTTGAGGTTGTTTCCTCGGAAAGTGTACCATATGCTCATTACCATTAACATGAAAAGTGACATTGCCTTTAGTGCAATCAATAACAGCCCCTGCAGTATTCACAAAGGGTCTTCCAAGAACAATAGACATACTATCGTCCTCGAGAATATCAAGAATAACAAAGTCTGTTAAAATAGTAACGTTTGCAACTACAATAGGCACATCCTCACAAATACCGACATGTATAGCAGTTGATTTATCAGCCATTTGCAAAGATATTTCAGTAGGTGTCAACTTATTCAAATCAAGTCTATGATATAAAGAGAGAGGCATAACACTAACACCGGCTCCTGGATCACATAAAGCAGTTTTAACATAACTTCCTTTAATGGAGCATGGTATAGTGGTACTCTTGGATCTCCAAGTTTCTTTGCTATTCCACCTTTAAAAGTATAATTAGGAAGCATGCTGGAAATTTTAGCTTCCGGTATCTTTCTTTTATTAGTAACAATATCTTTCATATACTTAGCATAAGGATTCATTTTAAGCATATCAGTTAATCGCATACGCAAAAAGATAGGTCTAATCATTTTAGCAAAGCGCTCAAAATCCTCATCATCCTTTTTCTTGGATGGTTTGGGAGGAAAAGGCATGGGTTTCTGAACCCATGGTTCTCTTTCTTTACCATGTTTCCTAGCAACAAAGTCTTTCTTATCATAACGTTGATTCTTTGATTGTGGGTTATCAAGATCAACAGCAGGTTCAATTTCTATATCATTATCATTACTAGGTTGAGCATCATCATGAACATTATCATTAACATTATCACTAGTTTCAGGTTCATTACCAGATTGTGTTTCAGCATCAGAAATAGAAATATTATTTGGATTCTCAGGTGTTTCAGCAATAGGTTCACTAGAAGCATGCAAAGTCCTATCATTTTATTTCTTCCTTTTAGAAGGACTAGGTGCATCTATATTATTTCTTTGAGAATCTTGCTCAATTCTCTTAGGGTGGCCTTCACGATACAAAGGTTCCTGAGTCATTCTACCAGTTCTAGTAGCCACTCTAACAGCATAATCATTATTCTTACTATTCAATTCATTGAGCAAATCATTTTGAGCCTTAAGTACGTGTTCTACTTGAGTGGTAACCATAGAAGCATGTTTACTAATAAGTTTAAGTTCACCTTTGACATTAGCCATATAATCACCCAAGTGTTCAAGCATACCAGCACAGCATTTTAATTCTCTACCAAAATAAGCATTGAAGTCTTCTTGCTTAGCCATAAATTTATCAAACTCATCTAAGCATGGGCTAGCAAATTTAGTAAATGCGATTTCAGCTTTATCATATCTATAGAAAGAATTTACCTTTACTGCCTGTGTCGGGTTATCAAGACCATGTATTTCTTCAATAGGAGATGGATTAAAATCATATGTTTCTTCAACATGCGGTAAATTAAGACCATGTATTTCTTCAATAGGAGGTAAATTCTTAACATCTTTAGCTTTAATACCCTTTTCTTTCATGGATTTCTTTGCCTCTTGCATATCTTCGGGACTGAGAAATAGAATACCCCTTTTCTTCAGTGTTGGTTTAGGAATAGGCTCAAGAGCTGGCTCAGGAAGTGTCCAATTATTTTCATTTCTCAACATATTATTCAATAGAATGTCAGCTTCATCCGGTGTTCTTTCCTTGAAAACAAAACCAGCACAACTATCTAGGTAATCTCTTGAAGCATCGGTTAGTCCATTATAAAAGTTATCAAGTATTTCATTTTTCTTAAGAGGATGATCATGCAAAGCATTAAGTAATTGGAGAAGCCTCCCCCAAGCTTATGGGAGACTCTCTTTTTCAATTTGCACAAAATTATATATATATCCCTCAAAGCAGCTTTTTTCTTATGAGCAGGGAAATATTTAGCAGAGAAGTAATAAATCATATCCTAGGGACTACGCACACAACCAGGATCAAGAGAATTAAACCATATCTTAGCATCACCCTTTAATGAGAACGGAAATATTTCAAGAATATAAAAGTAGCTAGTTCTCTCATCATTAGTGAATAGGGTGGCTATATCATTTAATTTAGTAAGATGTGCCACAACAGTTTCGGATTCATAGCCATGAAAAGGATCAGATTCAACCAAAGTAATTATATCAGGATCAACAGAGAATTCATAATCCTTATCAGTAACACAGATAGGTGAAGTAGCAAAAGCAGGGTCAGGTTTCATTCTAGCATTAAGAGATTGTTGCTTCCATTTAGCCAATAGCCTCTTGAGCTCGTATCTATCTTTGCAAGCTAAAATAGCTAGAGCGGCATATTTTTCAAAAACATAACCCTCGGGAATAACAGGTGATTCATTTTCATTAAGGGGAGAGTCTTCATCATAACTTTCATCAATATTATCAGTTTCAATATTTTCATTCTCTCTAACCCTAGCAAGTTGTTCATCAAGAAATTCACCAAGTGGCACAGTAGTATCAACCATAGAAGTAGTTTCATCATAAGTGTCATGCATAGCAGAAGTGGCATCATCAATAACATGCGACATATCATAACGAATAGCAGAAGCAGGTTTAGGTGTCGCAAGCTTACTCAAAACAGAAGGTGAATCAAGTGCAGAGCTAGATGGCAATTCCTTACCTCCCCTCGTAGTTGAGGGATAGATCTTGGTTTTTGGATCTCTCAAGTTCTTCATAATGATAAGCAGATATAAATCCCAAGTGACTCAAAGAATAGAGCTATGCTCCCCGGCAACGGCGCCAGAAAATAGTCTTGATAACCCACAAGTATAGGGGATCACAACAGTTTTCGAGGGTAGAGTATTCAACCCAAATTTATTGATTCGGCACAAGGGGATCCAAAGAATATTCTCAGGTATTAGCAGCTGAGTTGTCAATTCAACCACACCTGGAAACTTAATATCTGCAGCAAAGTATTTAGTAGCAAAGTAATATGATAGTAGTGGTAATGGTAGCAAAAGATAACAGTAGCAAAAGTAATGTTTTTGGTATTTTGTAGTGATGATAGCAATAGCAACGGAAAAGTAAATAAGCGCAGAACAATATATGGAAAGCTCGTAGGCAATGGATGGGTGATAGAGAATTATGCCGGATGCGGTTCATCATGTAACAGTCATAACCTAGGGTGACACAGAACTAGCTCCAATTCATCAATGTAATGTAGGCATGTATTCCAAATGTAGTCATACATGCTTATGGAAAAGAACTTGCATGACATCTTTTGTCCTACCCTCCCGTGGCAGCGGGGTCCTAGCGGAAACTAAGGGATATTAAGGCCTCCTTTTAATAGAGTACCGGACCAAAGCATTAACACATAGTGAATACATGAACTCGTCAAACTACGGTCATCACTGGTAAGTATCCCGATTATTGTCACTTCGGGGTTAACGGATCATAACACATAATAGGTGACTATAGACTTGCAAGATAGGATCAAGAACTCTCATATGTTGATGAAAACATAATAGGTTCAGATCTGAAATCATGGCACTCGGGCCCTAGTGACAAGCATTAAGCATAGCAAAGTCATAGCAACATCAATCTCAGAACATAGTGGATACTAGGGATCAAACCCTAACAAAACTAACTCGATTACATGATAAATCTCATCCAACCCATCACCGTCCAGCAAGCCTACGATGGAATTACTCACGCACGGCGGTGAGCATCATGAAATTGGTGATGGAGGATGGTTGATGATGACGATGGCGACGGATTCCCCTCTCCGGAGCCCCGAACGAACTCCAGATCAGCCCTCCCAGGAGGTTTTAGGGCTTGGCGGCAGCTCCGTATCGTAAAACGCGATGAATCTTTCTCCCTGATTTTTTTCTCTCTGAAACCAAATATATAGAGTTGGAGTCGAGGTCAGAGGAGCTCCAGGGGGCCCTGATATGTCTCCAACGTATCTATAATTTTTGATTGCTCCATGCTATATTATCTACTGTTTTGGATGTTTATGGGCTTTATTATACACTTTTACATCATTTTTGGGACTAACCTATTAACCCAGAGCCCAGTGCCAGTTTCTGTTTTTTACCTTGTTTTAGAATATCGCAGAAAAGGAAAAGCAAACGGAGTCCAATTGACCTGAAACTTCACGGAACTTATTTTTGGATCAGAAGAAGCCCGGGAGACTTGGAGTCTACGTCAAGGAAGCTTCGAGGAGGCCACGAGGTAGGGGGCGCGCCCACCCCCCTCGGCACGCCCTCCACCCTCGTGGGCCCCTCGTGGCCCCCCTGACGCACTTCTTCCGCCTATATATCTCCATATACCCTAAAAACATCCGAGAGCACAATAGATCGGGAGTTCCGCCGCCAGAAGCCTCCGTAGCCATCGAAAGCCAATCTAAACATGTTCCGGCACCCTGCCGGAGGGGGGAATCCCTCTACGGTGGCCATCTTCATCATCCCGGTGCTCTCCATGATGAGGAGGGAGTAGTTCTCCCTCGGGGCTGAGGGTATGTACCAGTAGCTATGTGTTTGATCTCTCTCTCTCTCTTGTGTTCTTGAGGTGATACGATCTTGATGTATCGCGAGCTTTGCTATTATATTTGGATCCTATGATGTTTTCTCCCCCCCCCCTCTACTCTCTTGTAATGGATTGAGTTTTCCCTTTGAGGTTATCTTATTGGATTGAGTCTTTAAAGATTTGAGAACACTTTATGTATGTCTTGCCGTGCGTATCTGTGGTGACAATGGGATACCACGTGATTCACTTGATGTATGTTTTGGTGATCAACTTGCGGGTTCCGCCCATGAACCTATGCATAGGGATTGGCACATGTTTTCGTCGTGATTCTCTGGTAGAAACTTTGGGGCACTCTTTGAGGTTCTATGTGTTGGTTGAATAGATGAATCTGAGATTGTGTGATGCATATCGTATAATCATACCCACGGATACTTGAGGTGACATCGGAGTATCTAGGTGACATTAGGGTTTTGGTTGATTTGTGTCTTAAGGTGTTATTCTAGTACGAACTCTAGGGCTATTTGTGACACTTATAGGAATAGCCCAACGGATTGATTGGAAAGAATAACTTTGAGGTGGTTTCATACCCTACCATAATCTCTTCGTTTGTTCTCCTCTCTTAGTGACTTTGGAGTGACTCTTTGTTGCATGTTGAGGGATAGTTATGTGATCCAATTATGTTATTATTGTTGAGGGAACTTGCACTAGCGAAAGTATGAACCCTAGGCCTTGTTTCAACACATTGCAATACCATTTACGCTCACTTTTATCATTAGTTACCTTGCTGTTTTTATAATTTCATATTACAAAAACCTTTATCTACCATCCATATTGCACTTGTATCACCATCTCTTCGCCAAACTAGTGCACCTATACAATTTACCATTGTATTGGGTGTGTTGGGGACACAAGAGACTCTTTGTTATTTGGTTGCAGGGTTGCTTGAGAGAGACCATCTTCATCCTACGCCTCCTAAGGATTGATAAACCTTAGGTCATCCACTTGAGGGAAATTTGCTACTGTCCTACAAACCTCTGCACTTGGAGGCCCAACAACGTCTACAAGAAGAAGGTTGTGTAGTAGACATCAAGCTCTTTTCTGGCGCCGTTGCCGGGGAGGTTAGCTCTTGAAGGTATATCTTTAGATCTTGCAATCGAGTCTTTTAGTTTCTTGTTTTATCACTAGTTTAGTTTATAAAAGAAAATTACAAAAAAATGGAATTAAGTTTGCCTCATACACTTCATCTTTTTAATATATTTCGTGAGTATGATGGAAAGGAAAATTGTGCCAAAGTGTTAGAAGAAGAATGCATTAAAATGTTTGGCACTAAATATTTGAATGATGAGCATGATTGCAATGTTGTCAGGATGAATTCCTTGAATATCCATGATGCTAATGATATGCAAAGCCACAAGCTTGGGGAAGCTATGTTTGATGAAGATGATATTTTTTGTCCCCCAAGTTTTGATGAGCAAATTTATTATGATGAAAGAATGCCTCCTATTTATGATGATTATATTGACGAAAGTGGATTTGGAGAGGTCGTGACTTTATTTAGTGATATATCCACTATTTCGGAAGAGGTTCCAATTGATTATGAGAACAATGTTGCTATCTATGATAATTATTGTGGTGACTTGTATGCTATAAAGAATAATGATATCCATGAAACTTGTCATCATGATTTTAGTTTACAGTTGGATTATGCCTCACATGATATTTATTTTGTTGAGTTTGCTCCCACTACTATTCATGAGAAGAAATTTGCTTGTGTGGAGAGTAATAAAAATTCTATGCTTGTAGATCATGAAAATAATGCTTTATGTGATAGTTATATTGTTGAATTCATTCATGATGATACTGAAAATTATTATGAGGGAGGAATATATGCTTGTAGGAATTGCAATAATATCAAGTTTCCTCTCTATGTGCTTAAAGTTTTGAAATTATGCTTGGTTTGCCTCCCTATGCTAGTTGCTTATTGTTCCCATAAGTTGTTTGCTCACAAAATCCCTATGCATAGGAAGTGGGTTAGACTTAAATGTGTTAGTCATATTATTCATGATGCTCTCTTTATGTTACAATTCTTATCTTTTATGTGAGCATCGTTGAAATCATCATGCCTAGCTAGGGGCGTTAAACGATGGCGCTTGTTGGGAGACAACCCAATTTTATTTTTGTTCCTTGCTTTTTGTTCCTGTTTAGTAATAAATAATTCATCTATCCTCTGTTTAGATGTGGTTTTATGCTTTTAGTTAGTGTTTGTGCCAAGTAGAACCTTTGGGAAGACTTGGGGAAAGTCTTGTTGATCATGCTGTAAAAGACAGAAACCTTAGCGCTCACGATAATTGCTGCCATTTTTTATTGGAAACTGATATTTAGTTAATTATTTTTGAAGATAATTAATAGATAAATTCCTCAGGTCCAGCAATTTATTTGAGAATTTTATAAGTTCCGGAAGTATACGTTTGATCCAGATTACTACATATTGTTCTGTTTTTGACAGATTCTGTTTTTCA
Source organism: Triticum urartu (assembly GCF_056163025.1). Classification (NCBI taxonomy): domain Eukaryota; kingdom Viridiplantae; phylum Streptophyta; class Magnoliopsida; order Poales; family Poaceae; genus Triticum; species Triticum urartu. Next base: position 473,119,418 of record NC_141877.1, read on the forward strand.
TGTGTTGTTTACTTATTTTGATGAATCTATGGCTAGTAAAATAGTTTATAAACCATAGAAAAGTTGGAATACAGTAGGTTTAACACCAACATAAATAAAGAATGAGTTCATTACAGTACCTTATGATGGTGATTTGCTTTCTTATACTAACGGAGCTTACGAGTTTTCTGTTAAGTTTTGTGTTGTGAAGTTTTCAAGTTTTGGGTAAAGATTCGATGGACTATGGAATAAGGAGTGGCAAGAGCCTAAGCTTGGGGATGCCCAAGGCACCCCAAGTTAATATTCAAGGACAACCAAAAGCCTAAGCTTGGGGATGCCCCGGAAGGCATCCCCTCTTTCGTCTTCGTTCATCGGTAACTTTACTTGGAGCTATATTTTTATTCGCCACATGATATGTGTTTTGCTTGGAGCGTCATTTTATTTTATTTTGTTTTGCTTTCTGTTTGAATAAAATACCAAGATCTGAAAATCTTAAATGTTAGAGAGTCTTCACATAGTTGCATAATTATTCCACTACTCATTGATCTTCACTTATATCTTTCGGAGTAGTTTGTCATTTGCTCTAGTGCTTCACTTATATCTTTTTAGAGCACGATGGTGGTATTATAGAAATAGATGAACTCTCATGCTTCATTTATATTATTTTGAGAGTCTTAAATAGCACGGTGATTTGCTTAAATAATCCTCATATTCTAGGTATACAAGATTAATAATAAAATTTTCTTATGAGTGTTTTGAATACTAAGAGAAGTTTGATGCTTGATGATTGTTTTGAGATATGGAGGTAATAATATCAAAGTCGTGCTAGTTGAGTAGTTGTGAATGTGAGAAATGCTTGTGTTGAAGTTTGCAAGTCCCGTAGCATGAACGTATGGTAAACGTTATGTAACAAATTTGAAACATGAGGTGTTATTTGATTGTCCTCCTTATGAGTGGCGGTCGGGGACGAGCGATGGTCTTTTCCTACCAATCTATCCCCCTAGGAGCATGCGTGTAGTGCCGAGGTTTTTGATGACTTGTAGATTTTTGCAATAAGTATGTGAGTTCTTTATGACTAATGTTGAGTTCATGGATTATACGCACTCTCACCCTTCCATCATTGCTAGCCTCTTCGGTACCGTGCATTGCCCTTTCTCACATTGAGAGTTGGTGCAAACTTCGCCGGTGCATCGAAACCTCGTGATATGATACGCTCTATCACACATAAACCTCCTTATATCTTCCCCAAAACAGCCACCATACCTACCTATTATGGCATTTCCATAGCCATTCCGAGATATATTGCCATGCAACTTTCCACCGTTCCGTTTATTATGACACACATCATCATTGTCATATTGCTTTGCATGATCATGTAGTTGACATTGTATTTGTGGCAAAGCCACCGTTCATAATTTTTCATACATGTCGCTCTTGATTCATCGCAATCCTGGTACACCGCCGGAGGCATTCATATAAAGTCATACTTTGTTCTAGTATCGAGTTGTAATCATTGAGTTGTAAATAAATAGAAGTGTGATGATCATCATTTTCTAGAGCATTGTCCCAAGTGAGGAATAAAAAAGAAAAGAGAAAGGCCATAAAAAGAGAAGGCCCAAAAAAAGGGGAAAAAGAGAAAGGCCATAAAAAAGAGAAGGCCCAAAAAAATGAGAGAAAAAGAGAGAAGGGACAATGCTACTATCCTTTTCCACACTTGTGCTTCAAAGTAGCACCATAATCTTCATGATAGAGAGTCTCTTGTTTTGTCACTTTCATATACTAGTGGGAATTTTTCATTATAGAACTTGGCTTGTATATTCCAACAATGGGCCTCCTCAAGTGCCCTAGGTCTTCGTGAGCAAGCAAGTTGGATGCACACCCACTTAGTTTCTTTTGTTGAGCTTTCATACATTTATAGCTCTAGTGCATATGTTGCATGGCAATCCCTACTCCTTGCGTTAACATCAATCGATGGCCATCTCCATAGCCCATTGATTAGCCTCGTTGATGTGAGACTTTCTCCTTTTTGTCTTCTCCACATAACCCCCATCATCATATTCTATTCCACCCATAGTGTTATATCCATGGCTCGCGCTCATGTATTGCATGAAGGTTTATGAGTTTGAGATTACTAAAGTATGAAACAATTGCTTGGCTTGTCATCACGGTTGTGCATGATGAGAGCATTCTTGTGTGACAAAAATGGAGCATGACTAAATTATATGATTTTGTAGGGATGAACTTTCTTTGGCCATGTTATTTTGAGAAGACATGATTGTTTAGTTAGTATGCTTGAAGTATCATTGTCTCTATGTCAATATTGAACTTTTATCTTGAATCTTATGGATCTGAATATTCATGCCACAATTAAGAAGAATTACACTGAAATTATGCCAAGTAGCACTCCGCATCAAAAATTCTGTTTTTATCATTTACCTACTTGAGGACGAGCAGGAATTAAGCTTGGGGATGCTGATACGTCTCCAACGTATCTATAATTTTTGATTGCTCCATGCTATATTATCTACTGTTTTGGATGTTTATGGTCTTTATTATACACTTTTACATAATTTTTGGGACTAACCTATTAACCCAGAGCCTAGTGCTAGTTTCTGTTTTTACCTTGTTTTAGAATATCGCAGAAAAGGAAAACCAAACGGAGTCCAATTGACCTGAAACTTCACGGAACTTATTTTTGGATCAGAAGAAGCCCGGGAGACTTGGAGTCTACGTCAAGGAAGCTTCGAGGAGGCCATGAGGTAGGGGGCGCGCCCACCCCCCTCGGCGTGCCCTCCACCCTCGTGGGCCCCTCGTGGCCCCCCTGACGTACTTCTTCCGCCTATATATCTCCATATACTCTAAAAACATCCGAGAGCACAATAGATCGGGAGTTCCGCCGCCAGAAGCCTCCGTAGCCACCGAAAGCCAATCTAGACCCGTTCCGGCACCCTGCCAGAGGGGGGAATCCCTCTCCGGTGGCCATCTTCATCATCCCGGTGCTCTCCATGACGAGGAGGGAGTAGTTCTCCCTCGAGGCTGAGGGTATGTGCCAGTAGCTATGTGTTTGATCTCTCTCTCTCTCTCTTGTGTTCTTGAGGTGATACGATCTTGATGTATCACGAGCTTTGCTATTATATTTGGATCCTATGATGTTTTCTCCCCCCTCTACTCTCTTGTAATGGATTGAGTTTTCCCTTTGAGGTTATCTTATCGGATTGAGTCTTTAAAGATTTGAGAACACTTGAGGTATGTCTTGCCATGCGTATCTGTGGTGACAATGGGATACCACGTGATTCACTTGATGTATGTTTTGGTGATCAACTTGCGGGTTCCGCCCATGAACCTATGCATAGGGGTTGGCACATGTTTTCGTCGTGATTCTCCGGTAGAAACTTTGGGGCACTCTTTGAGGTTCTATGTGTTGGTTGAATAGATGAATCTGAGATTGTGTGATGCATATCATATAATCATACCCACGGATACTTGAGATGACATTGGAGTATCTAGGTGACATTAGGGTTTTGGTTGATTTGTGTCTTAAGGTGTTATTCTAGTACGAACTCTAGGGCTGTTTGTGACACTTATAGGAATAGCCCAACGGATTGATTGGAAAGAATAACTTTGAGGTGATTTCGTACCCTACCATAATCTCTTCGTTTGTTCTCCGCTCTTAGTGACTTTGGAGTGACTCTTTGTTGCATGTTGAGGCATAGTTATGTGATCCAATTATGTTATTATTGCTGAGGGAACTTCCACTAGCGAAAGTATGAACCCTAGGCCTTGTTTCAACACATTGCAATACCGTTTACGCTCACTTTTACCATTAGTTACCTTGCTGTTTTTATAATTTCAGATTACAAAAACCTTTATCTACCATTCATATTGCACTTATATCACCATCTCTTCGCCAAACTAGTGCACCTATACAATTTACCATTGTATTGGGTGTGTTGGGGACACAAGAGATTCTTTGTTATTTGATTGCAGGGTTGCTTGAGAGAGACCATCTTCATCCTACGCCTCCTACGGATTGATAAACCTTAGGTCATCCACTTGAGGGAAATTTGCTATTGTCCTACAAAACTCTGCACTTGGAGGCCCAACAACGTCTACAAGAAGAAGGTTGTGTAGTTGACATCAGGCCCACGAGTTAGGGGGTGCGCCCTAGGGGTGCAGGCGCGCCCCCACCCTCGTGGCTAGGGTGTGCCCCCCTGGTCTTCATCTTTTGCAAGGATTTTTTATTATTTCCAAATAGACTTTCCATGAAGTTTCAGGTCATTTCGAGAACTTTTGTTTCTGCACATAAATAACACCATGGCAATTCTGCTGAAAACAGCGTCGGTCCGGGTTAGTTCCATTAAAATCACGCAAGTTAGAGTCCAAAACAAGGGCAAAAGTGTTTGGAAAAGTAGATACGACAGAGACGTATCAACTCCCCCAAGCTTAAACCCTTGCTTGTCCTCAAGCAATTCAGTTGACAAACTGAAAGTGATATAGAAAAACTTTTACAAACTCTGTTTGCTCTTGTTGTTGTAAATATGTAAAGCCAGCATTCAAGTTTTCAGCAAAGATTATAAACTAACCATATTCACAATAACACATAGGTCTCATGTTTACTCATATCAATGGCATAATCAACTAGCGAGTAATAATAATAAATCTCGGATGACAACACTTTCTCAAAACAATCATAATATGATATAACAAGATGGTATCTCTAGCCCTTTCTGAGACCGCAAAACATAAATGTAGAGCACCTTTAAAGATCAAGGACTGACTAGACATTGTAATTCATGGTAAAAGAGATCCAGTCAAGTCATACTCAATGTAAATTAACAGTAATGAATGCAAATGACAGCGGTGCTCTCCAACTGGTGTTTTTAATAAGAGTATGATGACTCAACATGAAAGTAAATAGATAGGCCCTTCGCAGAGGGAAGCAGGGATTTGTAGATGTGCCAGAGCTCGGTTTTGAAATAGAGGTGAATAATATTTTGAGCGGTATACTTTCATTGTCAACATAACAACCAAGAGATGGCAATATCTTCCATGCTACACACATTATAGGCGGTTCCCAAACAGAATGGTAAAGTTTATACTCCCCCTCCACCAACAAGCATCAATCCATGGCTTGCTCGAAACAACAAGTGCCTCCAACTAACAAGAGTCCCAGGGGGAGTTTTGTTTGCAATTATTTTGATTTAGTTTGCATAAAGCATGGGACTGGGCATCCCGGTGACCAGCCATTTTCTCGTGAGTGAGGAGCGGAGTCCACTCCTCTTGAGAATAACCCGCCTAACATGGAAGATACAGACAGCCCTAGTTGATACATGAGCTATTCGAGCATACAAAACGGGATATTTATTTGAAGGTTTAGAGTTTGGCACATACAAATTTACCTGGAACGGCAGGTAGATACCATATGTAGGTAGGTATGGTGGACTCATATGGAATAACTTTGGGGTTTATGGAGTTGGATGCACAAGCAGTATTCCCACTTAGTACAGGTGAAGGCTAGAAAAAGACTGGGAAGCGACCAGCTAGAGAGCGACAATGGTCATGATCATGCATTAAAATTAATCAACACCGAATGCAAGCATGAGTAGGATATAATCCACCATGAACATAAATATCGTAGAGGCTATGTTGATTTTGCTTCAACTACATGCATGAACATGTGCCAAGTCAAGTCACTTAAATCATTCAAAGGAGGATACCACCCTATCATACCACATCACAATAATTTTAATAGCATGTTGGCACGCAAGGTAAACCATTATAAACTCCTAGCTAATCAAGCATGGCACAAGAAACTATGATCTCTAGTTGTCATTGCAAACATGTTTATTCATAATAGGCTGAATCAGGAACGATGAACTAATCATATTTACAAAAACAAGAGAGGTCGAGTTCATACCAGCTTTTCTCATCTCAGTCAGTCCATCATATATCATCATAATTGCCTTTCAATTGCACGACCGAATGGTGTGAATAATAATAATAGTGCACGTGCATTGGACTAAGCTGGATCTGCAAGCATTCAATAAACAGGAGAAGACAAGGCAATATGGGCTCTTTTGTCAGATCAACAATAATGCATATAAGAGCCACTTCAACAATTTAATTATGATATTCTCCTATTGACCCCCAATGAAAAGGAAAGAAATAAAACTATTTACACGGGGAAGCTCCCAACAAGCAAAAGAAGAACAGGAAATCTTTTCTGGTTTTCTTTTTAATTACTACTACAAGCATGGAAAGTAAACTAATTAAAAGCTACAACTAATTGTTTTGGTTTTTCTTAAGGTTTATTAACACACAAGAAGAAAGCATAAAAAGGAAAATAAACTAGCATGGATGATACAATGAAAAAGTATGAGCACCGACATCTAGCAAGGAGTGTGTGAACATGAATGTAATGTCGGTGAGAAATACGTACTCTCCCAAGCTTAGGCTTTTGGCCTAAGTTGGTCTATGGCCACGGCTGGCCTGGCGGATATCCATAATAATAGTTGGGGTCGTACTGAGATGCAGCGGCTATCGCCTCCTGAGCTGCAGCGTGGCGACGAGCGGCCTCCGCTCTCCTCTCGTACTCATCTGCCTCCTCTTTGGTAATAACATATCTTACTTTTGCCTGATAATCAAAGAATGCAGGAGCAGGGAGAGTAATATGGACAACACGACGTCTGTCAAAGATTAGGCGATACTGGAGAGGTGATTGATTCCTCTCGAAAAACTCATGGTTAACCATAGCATCAAAGTCTAGGTAAGTAGGAGGCAATTCAATATCATCATTACATATGGTTACACCAAGAAAATCAGCTAAGCGGGTTGCATAAATTCCACCAAAGAAATCTCCATTAAATCTATTAAGATGCAACCTACGTGCAACAATGGCTCCCAAATTATAAGATTTATCTCCTAACACAGCACTCCTAAGAATACTGAGGTCAGGGACACACATGTGACATGCCTCATCTTTACCATTAATGCATCTACCTATGAAGAGAGCAAAATAATGTATAGCAGGAAAGTGAATGCTCCCTATGGTAGCTTGTGTTATATCTCTAGATTCCCCCACAGTTATACTAGCAAGAAAATCTCTAAATTCAGATTTGCGAGGATCACTGATACTACCCCATTGTGGAAGTTTGCAAGCAATGGTAAAATCCTCTAAGTCCATAGTGTAGGAATTTTCATAAAGATCAAACAGGACAGTTGGAGAATTACGTGAAGATGAAAATTCAAACCTCCTCACAAAGGAACTAGTGAGATAGTGGTACTGACGCCATTTTTCTTCCTCAAAGCTCACAAGATCAGCGTTACGCAAATATGCGTTAAATTCTTCCTTAATCCCCGCTCGATCCATGAAGTCCTCTGAAGGCCATTCACAGGGCCGCACTGGAGCATCCCTTGGTGGCTCATCATCAGCATCACGCATTGCAAGCCTGGGCTCTTGTTTCCTTGAAGAGCCACATTGGTACATTTTCCTAAACATATTTCTTCCTCTGAAAAATTTCTGAAATTCTTAGTAACTTCAAAAATAAAAGTGAACCAAACTCAAAAAAATTGATAGCAACAACTCCTCCAAATGCCTAGAGCCTATATCATGCATTAGAACTACTTTTGACCATATAAATTTGACATGCAAGCTCCTAAACATGGTCACCTAGGCAGCAAAAATTTGCAATGAATAAAGCACTAGAACAAAAACTAATTGGACCAATGGAGGAGTCACATACGAAGGAACAATCCCCCCCCAAGCAGTTTTGTGAGAGGTGCTATGAGCAAGGAGATCGAAAATGGCAGCAAAATGAGCTAGAACTCGTGCTTGAGCTGGATATTCGTGTTTGTGGGAGGAAGAAGAAGTGTGTGGGTGCAGGAATAAGTGGAGGAGGGCCATCGTGGGCCCATGAGGCAGGGGGCGCACCCTCCACCCTCGTGGCTAGGTGGATGACCCCCCTGTTGTGTTCTCAGTGCCAAATAATCTCAAATATTCTAGAAAAAATCATATTTAAATTTCAAGGCATTTGGAGAACTTTTATTTTCGAGGTATTTTTATATTGCACGGATAATCAGATAACAGACAGGAAATACTTATTTTAATTTTATTTAATATAAATAACAGAGAGTTGTGTTTCCTAAATTCATCCATCTCATGATCATCAAAAGGAATCCATTAACAAGGTTGATCAAGTCTTGTTAACAAACTCATTCCGAATAACATGGAACCGGAGAATCTTCAAATAACACTAGGTTACCTCAACGGGTATATGCACATCCCCAATAATAAGAATATCATATTTTGTCTTGACACTAGGAAGAGGAAATTCAAAACCTCCAATAATAATCGATGGGATTTTTTCAATAGAGTTGATACTATGAACTTGAGGTTGTTTCCTCGGAAAGTGTACCGTATGCTCATTACCATTAACATGAAAAGTGACATTGCCTTTAGTGCAATCAATAACAGCCCCTGCAGTATTCAAAAAGGGTCTTCCAAGAACAATAGACATACTATCGTCCTCGGGAATATCAAGAATAACAAAGTCTGTTAAAATAGTAACGTTTGCAACTACAACAGGCACATCCTCAAAAATACCGACATGTACAACAGTTGATTTATCAGCCATTTGCAAAGATATTTCAGTAGCTGTCAACTTATTCAAATCAAATCTACGATATAAAGAGAGATGCATAACACTAACACCGGCTCCCAGATCACATAAAGCAGTTTTAACATAATTTCCTTTAATGGAGCATGGTATAGTGGGTACTCCTGGATCTCCAAGTTTCTTTGGTATTCCACTGAGGGAGTCCTGGATTAGGGGGTATCTGGACAGCCAGATTATATCCTTTGGCCGGACTGTTGGACTATGAAAATACAAGATTGAAGACTTCGTCTCGTGTCCGGATGGGACTCTCCTGGGCGTGGAAGGCAAGCTTGGCAATACGGATATGTAGATCCCCTTCCTTGTAACCGACTCTGTGTAACCCTAGCCCCCTCCGGTGTCTATATAAACCGGAGGGTTTTGGTACGTAGGACAACATACAATCATACCATAGGCTAGCTTCTAGGGTTTAGCCTCTCTGATCTCGTGGTAGATCAACTCTTGTACTACTCATATTATCAAGAATAATCAAGCAGGACGTAGGGTTTTACCTCCATCAAGAGGGCCCAAACCTGGGTAAAACATCGTGTCCCCTGCCTCATGTTACCATCCGCCTTAGACGCACAGTTCGGGACCCCCTACCCGAGATCCGCCGGTTTTGACACCGACATTGGTGCATTCATTGAGAGTTCCTTTGTGTCGTCATCATTAGGCTTGATGGCTCCTTCAATCATCGATAGCGATGCAGTCCAGGGTGAGAGTTTTCTCCCCGGACAGATCTTTGTATTCGGCGGCTTCGCACTGCGGGCCAACTCGCTTGACCATCTGGAGCAGATCGAGAGTTACGCCCCTGGCCACCAGGTCAGGTTTGGAAGCTTAAATTACACGGCCGACATCCATGGAGACTTGATCTTCGACGGATTCGAGCCCCTGTCGAGTACGCCGCACGGTCACGATGAGCATGATTTAGCTCTACCATCGGACAGTGTGTAGGAGATCGCACCGGCAACCGCTCCAACCCTCAATTAGGAGCCGATTGCGCCATCCACGGACGGGGGGATAGACCCCGCCACGGAGGCCGCATTCTTAGCGGCGATCGAGCCGAGTATCGACCTTACCCTTCACGAGAGCCGTGATGCCAAATTGTCAGATTCTTCCCCGGCCACGGACTCCGAACCGCCTGCGCCCGTGCCTATCGAATCCGACTGGGCGCCGATCATGGGGTTCACCTCCGCGGATATCTTTCGGCACTTGCCCTTCGGTGACATGCTGAACTCATTAAGGTCTCTCTCCCTGTCAGGAGAGTCCTAGCCGAACTATGTTCGGCAGGATTGGGATGCGGATGACGAAGAAATTCACCGCCCACCCACCACCCACTTAGTAGCCACTGTCAACAATTTGACCAACATGCTCGACTTTGACTCCGAAGACATCGACGGTATGGACGACGATGCGGGAGACGAAGAGGAACCACTGCCCACAGGGCACTAGACAGCCACCTCATCATATGATATATACATGGTGGACACACCCAAAGAAGGCAATGGCGACGGGACAGCCAAGGATGACCCCTCCAAGAAGCAACCCAAGCGCCGACGTCAGCGGCTCCGCTCTAAGTCTCGCCAAAGCAAAAGCAGTGACATCGGCACAGGAGATAATAGCACTCCGGACAGTGCCGAAGACGACAACAATCCCCTCCAGCAAGATTTAGAGCAGGAGGATGGAGAAGCCAACCCTCCCGAGAGAGCGGCAGATGGAGAGGCGAAGGATGATAATTACATGCCTCCCTCCGAAGACGAGGCAAGCCTCGACGACGAAAAATTTGTCATGCCGGAGGATCCCGCCGGGCAAGAGCGCTTCAAGCGCTGGCTTATAGCCATGACAAATAGCCTTAAGAAAAAGCAGCAGCAGCTTCAAGCTGATCAAGATTTGCTAGCTGACAAATGGACTGAAGTCCTTGCGGCTGAGGAATATGAACTCGAACGCCCCTCCAAGAGTTACCCAAAGCACAGGTTGCTACCCCGACTGGAGGAGGAAGCATTAAAACCTACATCTCCAGCATATGACGCGGCTGATCGGCCACCTCGTGGCCGCGACAGAGAGGCATTTCAGCCAAAAACTCAGCCCGCACCCCGACGCCACTCAAATAAAAATGACAAGGCATGGGGAAACACGCTAGACCTGCGAGACGTATTGGAGGACAAAGCAAAACACACAAGATCGATCTACGGATCACGAGGGCGCGCCACTACGCGAGACGATAACCGTCACGCCGGATACAATAAAAGTAAATCCGGTCGGGCCGAACACAGCGGACATGACTCATTCGAGCTGCGTCGCGATATAGCCCACTATAGAGGCGCGGCACACCCCATATGCTTCACAGACGAAGTAATGGATCACCAAATCCCAGAGGGTTTCAAACCTGTAAATATCGAATCATACGACAGCACAACAGATCCTGCGGTATGGATCAAGGACTTCCTCCTGCACATCCACATGGCCCGTGGTGACGATCTACACGCCATCAAATACCTCCCACTCAAGCTCAAAGGACCAGCTCTGAAAGTGCGTTATATCGACTAGAGAGGGGGTGAATAGGGATTTTTATGAAAGTCTTCAAAACGTGAGAGTTATGAAGACAAACAGTGAAGATTATGCCTATTACTATGCAGCAGAAGTTAGATTACACTGGGCCAGCCATGGTCATGTATTCAATAGAGTGAAAGCGCAGTGACAAACAGCTTCAGTGTAATAAGGATCAGGTAGGAAGAAGTTATGAAGCCAAACAGATCATACATTCATGTTGTGAAGACAAACGATAAAGCAGGCATGTAATGGCTTCACAATGAATAACTGCAAGTAAAAGGAAGTGAAGATGAAACCAGTGACACGTTGAAGACAATGATTTGTTGGACCAGTTCCAGTTGCTGTGACAACTGTACGTCTGGTTGGAGCGGCTAGGTATTTAAACCAAAGGACACACGGTCCCGGACACCCAGTCAAGGACACTTAGTCCAAGACACCCAGTCCTCACCGTTTTCTCCTTGAGCTAAGGTCACACAGACCTCGCCCAATCACTCTGGTAAGTCTTCAAGGTAGACTCCCAAACCTTCACAGACTTCGTTCACCGGCAATCCACAATTTCTCTTGGATGCTCAGAACGCGACGCCTAACCGTCTGGAGGATGCACAGTCCTCAAGTGTAATAAGTCTTCAGATCACACAGACACGAAGACTTAAGTGATGCCCAATTTACTTTGGCTCTGGGTGGTTAGGGCTTTTCTCCTCACTAGGAATTTTTCTTTCAAAGGCTTCGAGGTGGGTTGCTCTCAAACGACAAAAGCCGTGCACTGAAATCTGAGCAGCCAACCATTTAAGGTTGTGGGGGGTGGACTATTTATAGCCACTTGGCAACCCGACCTGATTTGTCCGAAATGACCCTGGGTCACTAAGGAACTGACACGTGTACCAACGGTCGGATTTCGAACTCACACGGCAACTTTACTTGGGCTACAAGTAAAGCTGACTTGTCTGACTCTGGACAAGATTTTCTCTCATAGGCTTCGCTCGAAGACATAGGATTTGAATTAGGCATCACTTCAGTCATTCTGACTGGTTCTCTTCGACCCCACTTAACAGTACGGTGGTTCCTATGACACAACATGAATGAAATAAAACTACGAAGGATCTAGGTCTTCGAGTTTCAAAAGCTTCATAGGGAGTATTCTCATGTCATTGTCTTCAATATGAATATCTTCATAAACCACCATTGTCTTCGATGTCTTCGTACATTTTTAGGGGTCATCTCTGGTAGTAAACCGAATCGATGAGCGACTTCTACCTGTGTTTTCCTGCAATTCTCACAAGCACATTAGTCCCTCAACTAGGTTTGTCGTCAATACTCCAAAACCAACTAGGGGTGGCACTAGATGCACTTACAATCTCCCCCTTTTTGGTGATTGATGACAAACTAGTTGAAGTTTTCAACGGGAAACATAATTTGTGAAATTGTAAAAGAATTGTCTTCATAAGTTGCAAGGGCTCCCCCTGAAGATGTGCATATAAGTAATTTGCTTCTTGAATGCAAATGCACATGGCAGGTTGTACTTGTGGAGATCCACTTCAACTTATGACAATCCACTATGCTTGTGAAAGTGTATGAAGATAATGATATGCATAATGGAAAATGGACGTCTGCAGAATGAGATGAGTGCGGAATTTATCTTCGCAAAACGGAGTGACAAACAGGTAGCAGATGACCATCAAGGCTAAGTGTTACAACTCAATGAAGCAAATGTAGTAAAAAAACGGGAGTTGTAATCACGAAGCAAAATGTAGCAAAATATGAAGGCACCCGCCCATAGTGACCCGCTTGAAGACTATAACCATCATATGCTTCTCCCCTTTTGTCAGTGATGACCAAAAAGGTTTGAAGACATAGAGGCTTCTACGCGTTCCCAGGCGCAGCAGGGTCGGTGGAGTTGTTTGGCGGTGGTGCAGACGAGCTTGGTGCAGATTCGACGCGCGTTGAAGCAGGTGGAGATGATGTTGCGTCGTCTTCTTCTTCAATAATCCGGGCAGACACGGTGGCAGCAGAAGAGGAGAACTCTGACTCTTCAAGTGATGGTGTGCTGCGCATCACCGCTCTTCTTGGAGGCGTGGAGTCAAATTTGAAGTGCTCTATGAAGCCATCCTCATGCAGTTCAGCTTCAGGGCACATCATGGTGAGGCCCTTCCAAGTGCGGCGACAGGTCTCGTGTGTGACAAATGCATTCTTGGTTGCCAGATTTCTGATGCGATTGACTTCTTGCATGATGCTTTTCATCTGCCTCTTGAGCCAGTCGTGATGCCTATCTTGCTTTTGGTGAAGAGCCACAAGAAGCTCTCTGTCATTGAGTGCACGAGCGCGCTTCTTGGGTCTCTTTGCAGCTGTGCTGTTGGTGGCTTCAGTTGATGCAGGGGCACGTGTGGTGCCAGCCATTGGATATACTCGGGAGAGAGCTTCAACACCTTCAATATTTTGAGTGAAGCTCTGGTGTTCTGCATTTTGAAGACTTAGTGGTTGCTTGGCCGGCTCTGGATATATTGCTTCAGAAGATGTGTCCACATCTGGCAAAAATATCCTACGATTGTGGGCTGAGGGTTGATAGGAGATTGCAGAGTGAAGCTTGATCAGCCTCATAACCCAAGGAGCATAAAACTTTAATCCAAACAGTTCTGAAGCAGACGCTGCAAATTGACGGATGAAGAGATCCTGTGTATTGAAGCATTTGCCGTGAAGAATGCAGAAGATGAGAGTCTTCATTGCACCATCAATCGTTGCATATCGAGAGTGTCCCTTGACTGGCCAGAGAGTCTGCCTTATGATGTGATATATTGTTCTGGGCAGGTACTCTAAGTCTTCAATGAAGAACCTAGTTGGATAGGGTGCATTTGGAGGCAATGGCTTCATCATTGAGAGCATCTGACTCATATCTGGCTCAGGACGCTGAAATATGCTCTCAATTGCTTCAGCATGGAGTTGGCACCCTTCTTCAAAGAATTCGCCAGGAGTGGGAAGGCCGGTAAGCTCAATTAGGTCGAAAGCATTTGCTTCATGATGTATATTGCCTGTCATCCACTCCAGGATCCATGTCTTCGGATCTCTGTTATAGCCTTTGATATGCAAAGTGGCATAGAACTGGAGCAGAAGCTCTTCGTTCCAGTGCTCTTCATCAGTGATAAACGGCAGCAAACCCACTTGCTTGAAGCAATCCAATGCTTCTTCCAGACCAGGCAGACCAGCAACAGCTTCAACCTCAAGGCGCTTGTGAGGAAAGATGCGGCCTTGGTTGTATAAGATGCAATAATAATAGCTGCGCTGTTGATGGCTCCAGAACCTATCTGATACAATCCGTTCCCTTGAATAAGGGTTCTTGGAGCGGTCGAAAAACGTGTTATCTGCCCTGAAGCCGTTGATGTTGAAGGAACCAGGAGCTGATGCAGGACCTGGGAACCTTGGTAGTCGTGGGATCGGCTTCTGGACCTGGGGCCTGTGCGCAATATGATAGTTGAATTGTGGTCCGGCAGTAGATTCAGGCATAGAATGTTCAGGAGCAGTGGCTTCGGTGTCTTCTGAAGCTGTTGTTGGGGAGGGCTCCACATTTGCTTCGGCGTTGTTTGTGGCAGCCTCAACATTTTCAGCTTCAGGCACGTTCTCCTTGAGAACTACTTCTTGTTGGTGCGGGGAAGTTGGAGCTTGTGGTATTTCTGCTTGCTCTTCGGCTGATGCAGCTGGAATGTCTTCAGCAGCCTGAGCCCTTGGCCCTTTGCGAAGCCTACGGAATGTAGGCGTCGGTGGAGTGGCAGTGGGTTGGGGCTCATCTTTCTCCTGTGGGCGATCTGCCCACGACGCATTTTGTGTGATTGGCGTCAATGGACGACCAATACTGATCTGTTCGCTTGTCTCAAGCTGAGGAAGGGCTGCATCACCTTGCACATTGTCTTGGGGACCAATGTCTTCAGCAGCATTGGGGTTGGCTGCTGGAATGTCTTCAGCGTGCGGAGCCTCTATGTACGCAGGCTCATGCACTGTCAACTGACGATCTGCGTCAGGATAGCGGACGCAGAGGGGTTCAACTATCAGGGACTTTGTGGGAGCAGCCCGAGATTTCTTGGTCTTGCGCTTCTTGATGATGGGTTCGGAAGGAGAGGCTTCAGGATGTTTTCTCTTCTTAGCTTCAGCCTCTGCAGTCCGTGTCTTCTTGTGCTGTGAGGCGGTTGATCGACTCTTTGGCTTCGAGCCAGTCGTTGCAGCGGGGAAGACAATCGGAGCATCAGGTTCTGACCTTGGCGCTTCAGGTTTGGGCACAGCCGCCTTCTTTTTCTTTTTCGCGGCCATCCTGGGGTCAATGCCGAGACGCCCAAGTGCCTTGCGCTTTTCTGCCTCATTGTAGGCTTGCACGCAGCGATCAGCCAAAGTCTTCATGCGTTCTCGCGAGCCTTGAGCTTCAGCACGCGTCTTCAGGAAGTTTTCTTTCAGCTCGTGCAACATGGTCTTGAAGTTTTTCACTTCTTGCACACTGAGCTTGGCCACATGCTTCTTGAACTGAGCCTGTTCATGATCAATTTTCTGCTTCAGTTCTACAATTCGCTGGGCTATTGCAAGTTCTGAAGCGATTGCACCTTGAAAGGCAACGCTGAGGCCTATGGGTAGCTGCAGATCATTGAAGCTTATGTCTGGTGTGTCAAACCATTCATCGATGAAGTTGTGGATGATGGCGACATCAAACAGAGGCAGATTGTTGAAGATTTCAGCCTCCTCCTTGCTCTTGATGAGCTGCTCAAGAGCATCATCTCCAAGATCTTCATCGCTTGAGAGATCAATGGCTTCGCAGCGCAGAATGTCAGCAGCTGTGAGCTCTTTGCCTGTGTGTGGCTGAGGCTTCTTGGCTTCTTGGGGCTTAGACACTCGTGATAAGCCTTCTGACTGCACACTGGCTTCAGGAGGTGCAGTTGCTAAAGGCTTCACTCTAGCGATCTTGAGAGAAGCGGCTGGCTTTGAAGCTTTTGGAGCTTTTGGCTTCTTCAGCTTTGGCTTCGGAGCAGCAGGGGCGTCATCTGACTCAGTATCTGCTGGAGGGTCATTCACAGCAGTCCCTTGGACTAGGATGCGAGTGATGAGGCCTGCAAGATTGGCATACGGCCCGATGATATTGGGATCGGCGTTGCGTGTGCCATCTGCCCTTGGTGAGGAGGGACCAGGGTTGAAGTCAAGCCCAAATTTCTTCTTGTTTATCTTCGCTGACTGTTGTGCAAACTGAAAGTTGCGCTTGAAGAGATTATCATCGCGACACCAGAGAAGTGATGAAGGATGTGCCTCAGCTGGCTGTGGTCCTCTCACCATGCATGGATAGAAGCCTTGAGCAATGGCTTCGTCTCTGGACCTGGGTACGAGATTTTTGTATAATACATCTCCCCACGGTCTCTTGATGGCGCACTTCTCCGCATATTCCTGAGTGAAGAAGCGGTAGTGGAACCATTGCTCTGCCCAGTATCTGCGAATCCATTGGATTCGTGTCTTGCGCTGACCATAGCTTTCTTCAGGATCAGTTTTGTACATCTCTGCCAATTCATCAGGCAGATCTTTGGACGTTTCACCACGTCGCTGTCTGCCTCCCTTCCTAGTTGCTGTTTCTGAAGCCATGACTAACTTGGAAGGCTTCAAGATGTTCAAAGGCTTCAAAGGCTTCCTTTTGCGAGAACTGGCTTCAGGCGAGTTGATGTGATGCTGCAAGTACTCTGCAAATGAATGCAGACTATGAGAACCAAAGGATTCTCCCACGGACATGTACCTGTGACAGCATTAAGGTGCGAGGGAAGGGGAAGAGGTCATATGCATTCTCAGAAGATTTTGAAGATAAATCGGTTTAGAAGACATTGACCTCATTATGCGAAGACATTCACTTATAGATAAGAAGTTGGTTCCAGATTTGTACGAACCCGTAGATCAGTACAAGTGAGGAATCTAACTACTTTATGAAGCACAAGTGAACATACTAGGCATGTTATGAGATGCAGCGAGAGATTTAACTGGTGTGAAGAGAAACTTCTTATGGCAGAAAGTGACTGAACTGTAGGATCAAAAGAAGCTGTAAAAAGAGGTTTTATTTACCACACTTGGAACTGCTAGACAAAGTGAGAGTTGAGGCCGAGCAGTTCGATCCTCCGTGCCCTAACTTGGCAACGGAAGACACCTACGGCGACGACGGAGAGAACGATGTCCGCTGTCGGCGTGAAAACGGCGTCGGAGAGGTTGCGGCAGTGAAGCGCTTCGTCGCCGGCGTCGTCGAGTGCTAGCGGTGGTGCTAGGGTTCGTGCGAGGGTGGAAGAAGGAGATAATGACCGCAGTGAATCGTGTATTTATAGGGATAGAGGCGGCACTGCGCTATTACGCAGGTACCCCTGGCGGTTCGCATTTGAGGCACGCATGGCCAGTTAGAGGAAGATTGGGATTTGTTCCATGTCCCACGCACGCCTAAATTGTCGGGCGGTCGTTCCTTCTTCTCCGGATCTTATGTGGAGGAATGAGCATTAAAAACGGACTTTTATGGTTGTCACTATGTCTTCAGATGACAAGGACATAGTGAAGACATTTGACAGTTTCAACAGAATGCATATGACTTGGAGAGATAGAGTTTGAGATAGAAAGCATAGAGAGGTTAGGGTCCGATCACATTCACTTAGTTCAAAAAGATTCAACCAAGAAGACATAGCTATAAGTGAATGTTGTAGAGGACAGAACATCAGTACATATGTATCCATATAATCAACGCGGTGAAGATAATCATGAAGACATGTTGAGAATGAAGCCAAACCAAATGTGAAGACATTGCGAGGTAACGCCATGAGTGAAACACTTCAAAATAGAACGTTTGGTGGTGGCGTTACCCACCGTATAGGAAGTATTAGACCCAGACATGGCGCACAATTATCGTGGCGCTCTGAAGTCAAATTCCACATTAATGTATTCACACATAGAATGTATGTCTTCATTGATTGAAGATATACGCTACTTCGTGTGTTGCACATCTAAGTCATCAATATGCATAAGTGTTAGGATGTGTGCCTGATCACAGGACATTTGAGGATTCCAAGATATTTAGCTCACACCGTAACTTGCAAAATCTCTTCTCATCCAAGGGCTTTGTGAAGATATCTGCCAATTGCTCTTCAGTGTTGACGTGTATGATATCAATGTCTTCCTTCACAACATGATCTCTGAGAAAGTGATGACGAATTTCAATGTGCTTTGTCTTCGACTGCTGAACTGGATTGTTGGCAATCTTGATGGCGCTTTCGTTGTCGCAGTAAAGTGGCACTTGCTTCAGATGAATGCCATAATCCTTGAGTGTTTGCTTCATCCACAGAAGCTGAGCGCAGCAAGATCCAGCAGCAATGTATTCAGATTCAGCAGTGGAGAGTGATACACAGTTCTGCTTCTTTGAAGACCAACATACAAGTGATCGTCCCAGAAAGTGACATGTGCCTGATGTAGACTTGCGATCAACTTTGTCACCAGCATAATCAGCATCCGAAAATCCAACTAAATCAAACTCTGAGCCCTTTGGATACCATAATCCTAGAGTTGGGGTGTGAGCCAAATATCGAAGAATTCGCTTCACAGCTAAGTGATGCGACTCCTTTGGTGTCGCTTGAAATCGAGCACACATGCAAACACTAAGCATGATATCTGGCCTAGATGCACATAAATAAAGCAAAGACCCAATCATGGAGCGGTATACCTTTTGATCGAACTCTTTACCATCGTCGTCGGGACCCAGATGATGCTTGGCTGGCATTGGTGTTGTGAAGCCTTTGCAGTCTTGCATACCGAACTTCTTCAGGCACTCTTTAAGATATTTCTCTTGAGATATGAAGATGCCGTTGCGTTGTTGCCGTATTTGAAGACCGAGAAAGAACTTCAGCTCCCCCATCATGGACATCTGATATTGCTCTTGCATCATGTATCCAAACTCTTCACTATACTTCTGATTGGTGCAGCCGAAGATAATGTCATCCACATATATTTGGCACACAAACAGTTCACCATCATATGTCTTCGTGAAAAGAGTGGGATCCAGGGAACCAGGTATGAAGCCTTTGCTTTTCAGAAAGTGCTTGAGTGTATCATACCAGGCCCTAGGGGCTTGTTTGAGGCCATACAGTGCCTTGTTGAGCTTGTATACCATATCAGGATGTTTTGGATTTTCAAAGCCAGGTGGTTGTGCAACATACACTTCTTCTTCAATCTTGCCATTGAGAAAGGCACTTTTCACATCCATCTGATAAAGAAGTATGTTATGATGATTTGCATAGGCCAGCAGTATGCGTATGGCTTCAAGCCTAGCCACAGGAGCAAATGTTTCATCGAAGTCAATGCCCTCCACTTGAGTATATCCTTGAGCAACTAGACGAGCTTTGTTTCTGACAACTTGACCATGCTCATCTTGCTTGTTGCGGTATATCCATTTGGTGCCTATTATGTTGTGCTTCCGTGGATCAGGACGCTTAACCAGTTCCCATACATTATTCAGCTCAAACTGTTGAAGCTCTTCTTGCATAGCTTGAATCCATTCAGGTTCCGTGAAGGCTTCTTCAACTTTCTTGGGTTCTGATATTGAGACGAATGCGAAATTCCCACAGAAGTTTGTTAGCTGAGTTGCCCTTGAACGAGTGAGTGGACCAGGTGCATTGATGCTGTCCAGTATTTTGTCAATTTGTACTTCATTTGCAACACGAGGGTGTGTTGGGCGAAGACTTTGCTCTTGCTGATTTATGTGGTCATTTGAAGGTATATCTTCAGGCTGAGCATTGTCTTCATGTGGATCAGGTGCTGAGATGATAAGTTCTTCTTCAGGTTGATCTTCAGAAGGTACAATTTCTCCAGTTCCCATAAGCTTGATTGATTCATTTGCTGGAACTTCATTTAGCACATTTGGCAATTGCTCTCTTTGTGATCCATTGGTTTCATCAAATCGCACATCCACTGTTTCAACCACTTTGTAGTGGAAGAGATTGAAGACTCTGTAGGAGTGCGAATCCTTTCCATATCCAAGCATGAAGCCCTCATGTGCTTTTGGTGCAAATTTTGAGGTGTGGTGTGGGTCCTTGATCCAGCATTTTGCGCCAAATACTCTGAGGTAACTGACATTTGTCTTCTTGCCAGTTAGGAGTTCATAAGATGTCTTGTTCAGAAGCTTGTGAAGATAAACACGATTGATTGTATGGCATGCAGTATCAATGGCTTCAGTCCAGAATTTTCTTGGAGTCTTGTATTCATCTAGCATTGTTCTGGCCATCTCAATGAGTGTTCTGTTCTTGCGCTCGACGACGCCATTCTGTTGTGGCGTGTATGGAGCTGAGAATTCATGTGTGATGCCCAAGGTGTCCAGATATGTATCAAGACCAGTGTTCTTGAATTCAGTGCCATTGTCACTTCTGATGTGCTTTATCTTGGCGCCAAAATTGTTCATAGCTCGATTTGCGAAGCGTCTGAAGACATCCTGCACTTAAGTCTTGTAAAGGATTATGTGCACCCAAGTATATCTAGAATAATCATCAACAATTACGAAGCCATAGAGGCATGCAGAAGTAGTAAAAGTTGAGTAGTGAGTGGGACCGAAAAGATCCATGTGAAGCAGTTCGAAGGGTTGAGTAGTGGTCATGATTGTCTTCGAAGGATGTTTTGCCCTTGTCATCTTCCCTACTTCACAGGCACCGCATAAGTGATCTTTCTTGAACTTGACGCCCTCGATGCCTATGACGTGCTTTTTCTTCGCAAGGGTGTGGAGGTTCCTCATGCCAGCATGCCCAAGCCTTCGATGCCAAAGCCAGCATTCTGAAGCTTTTGCAAGAAGACATACTGCAAGTTGTGGTCCTGCTGAGAAATCTACCACATACAAATCACCTTTCCTATACCCTTCAAACACTAGAGATTTGTCAGATTCCATTAGCACCAGGCAGCGATATTTGCCAAACATTACAATCATATTCAAATCGCAAAGCATTGAGACAGACATTAAGTTGAAGCCAAGGGATTCAACAAGCATGACTTTATCCATGTGTTGATCCTTTCAGATTGCAACTCTACCTAGACCCAATACCTTACTTTTACCAGTGTCAGCGAATGTAATGTGGCTCTTGTCGGATGGACGTAAAGTTGAGTCCATAAGAAGGCTTCTTCTGCCAGTCATGTGATTTGTACACCCACTATCAATAATCCATTCTGAAGACTTTGAAGTCGCTGGTGTCGTACCCTACAGTGCAGTTAGGGGGATAGGCTTCACGAAGAGTGTTGTGAAGCATAAACATTTGACGAACCAGTGGGTTATGAAAACTTAGATCCAGATTAGGGCTAATGGGGAGAGTAGCATGCGATTCAGGAACGAAGTACATAATGATGCCATTTGGGCAGTTTATCTTGCGCCCCACAAGATTTTTATGGTCCCCAGCAATAGCATCAGAAGATTTTGTTTTTGTGCTGGAGACCTTTCCCTGCAAAAAAAAATTAAGCTTTCTTAACCACCCACATCTTCAAGGGTGGCTTAGAAGCTATGAGTCTAAGAGTAGCATCTGAGAATTTTGGCTTTGAAGCCTTAGCAAACAGTCTAGCAGGGGGAGAATGATACTCATAGGCATAAGCAGAATACTTTTTGGTCATATGAACATGACGGTTCGATGATATTCTCTCATATTCATATGCCTGAGTGTGGTTTCCCTGCAAGACATTTGCGTTAGTGTGACTCAGGTGAGTCCTCTGTCTGTATGAAGCCTTTGGACCGAGGTTTGTCTTCTTCAAGTGAGGTGTCATGAAGACATTCACAGGAAGATTTTCCAGACATGTTTTCGGAACCCAGATCTTCTTCATAGGCGGTCCATTCCTGCAGTTAGTACCAATGTACCTGGCAAACACTTCACCATTCTGATTCTTAAACAGTTTATAGTTTGCATCAAAGGATTCATCAATGATAATTGGGTTAGCACAAGTGAAGCCAGATAGATTGGATGGATCTGCTGAAAGTTCCTTTGCAGCAACCCATGTAGTTTTGGGGTACTGCTCAGGTTTCCAGTAAGAGCCATCTGCATTGATTTTCCTCACAAATCCAACACCCTCTTTCCTAGGGTTACGATTCAGGATCTGCTTTTTGAGGACATCACATAATATCTGATGCCCTTGAAGACTTTTGTACATCCCTGTTTCAAGCAATGTCTTCAACCTAGCATTCTCATCAGCAATAGCAGTGGTATCCTCAGGAGAGGGGTTAGTTACCATGTCAACAGTTGAAGATATTGCAACAGCAGTAGCAGTGGAACATTCAGCAACAGAATTAGCATTATCACGCTCAATACATTTAAGACATGGTGGTTCAAATCCTTCCTGAGCAGGACTGATCTGTTCGGAGCGAAGTGACTCATTTTCCTTTTGAAGATCTTCATGATCCGCTCTCAACTTCTCAAGATCTTGCTTCTTTTGAAGATAATCATAGGAAAGCTTTTCATGAGTAGTTGAGAGAGTCTCAAGCCGATCTTCAAGTTCCTGATACTTAACGTGAAGATTTTTTATGTCTTCAATTAAGGATTCAGAACGAGTCATTTCAGCACCCAACAGATCATCGCTTCTATCTAACAGTTTTTGAATATGTTCCATAGCTTTCTATTGTTCAGTTGCAATTTTAGCAAGTGTTCTGTAGCTAGGTTTTGAATCACATTCAGAGTCATCGTCACTAGATGTTTCATAGCGAGTAGTGCGTGTGTTTACCTTGGCACCGCGTGCCATGAAGCAGTAGGTAGGAGTGGAGTCGTTCTTGTCATTTGCATCGGTGTCGGTGATGCAGTCATTGTCTTCAGTGTTGAAGATGGACTTGGCGACGTATGCTGTAGCCAGACTCGCAATGCCAGAATCAGACTCCTCCTCAGACTCCACCTCTGCCTCCTCAGATGCGGACTCCTCCTCTGAATCCATCTCCTTTCCAACAAATGCACGTGCCTTGCCAGATGAGCTCTTCTTGTGTGATGAAGACCTTGATGAAGTTTTGGAAGAAGACTTTGAGTATTTCTTCTTCTTCTTGTCGTCAGAATCATATTCCTTGCTCTTCTTCTTCCTTCTGTTCTCATTGTCCCACTGTGGACACTCAGAGATGAAGTGTCCAGTTTTCTTGCACTTGTGACATGTTTTCTTCTTGTAGTCATGAGCAGAAGCTTCATCATTCCTTGAGCTTGATCGTGAAGATTTCCTGAAGCCTTTCTTCTTAGTGAATTTTTGGAACTTCTTCACTAGCATTGCAAGTTCTCTTCCAATGTCTTCAGGGTCATCAGAACTACAGTCAGATTCTTCTTCAGATGAGGAGACAGCTTTTGCCTTCAAGGCACGAGTTCGCCCATAGTTTGGGCCGTAGATATCTCTTTTCTCAGAAAGTTGGAACTCATGTGTGTTGAGCCTCTCAAGTATGTCAGACGGATCGAGTGTCTTGAAATCAGGACGTTCTTGAATCATCAGGGCCAGGATGTCAAACGAACTATCAAGTGATCTCAGCAGCGTCTTGACGATTTCATGTTTGGTGATCTCAGTGGCACCGAGGGCTTGAAGCTCATTTGTGATGTCAGTGAGCCGGTCAAATGTGTGCTGGACATTCTCATTGTCATTTCGCTTGAAGCGGTTGAAGAGGTTGCGAAGAACACTGATTCTTTGATCTCTCTGGGTTGAGATGCCTTCATTGACCTTTGAGAGCCAGTCCCAGACTAGTTTGGATGTCTTCAAAGCACTCACACGGCCATACTGTCCTTTGGTCAGATGACCACATATGATATTCTTGGCAGTGGAGTCCAGTTGAGTGAACTTCTTGACATCGGTAGCAGTGACACCTTCTCCAGCCTTGGGAACGCCGTTCTCGACGACATACCATAGGTCGATGTCAATGGCTTCAAGATGCATGCGCATCTTATTCTTTCAATAGGGATATTCAGTTCCATCGAAGACGGGGCAAGCAGCGGAGACTTTGATTATCCCTGCAGTCGACATAACTAAAACTCCAGGTGGTTAAACCGAATCACACAGAACAAGGGAGCACCTTGCTCTGATACCAATTGAAAGTGCGTTATATCGACTAGAGGGGGGGTGAATAGGCGATTTTTATGAAAGTCTTCAAAACATGAGAGTTATGAAGACAAACAGTGAAGATTATGCCTATTACTATGCAGCAGAAGTTAGATTACACTGGGCCAGCCATGGTCATGTATTCAATAGAGTGAAAGCGCAGTGACAAACAGCTTCAGTGTAATAAGGATCAGGTAGGAAGAAGCTATGAAGCCAAACAGATCATACATTCATGTTGTGAAGACAAACGATAAAGCAGGCATGTAATGGCTTCACAATGAATAACTGCAAGTAAAAGGAAGTGAAGATGAAACCAGTGACACGTTGAAGACAATGATTTGTTGGACCAGTTCCAGTTGCTGTGACAACTGTACGTCTGGTTGGAGCGGCTAGGTATTTAAACCAAAGGACACACAGTCCCGGACACCCAGTCAAGGACACTTAGTCCAAGACACCCAGTCCTCACCGTTTTCTCCTTGAGCTAAGGTCACACAGACCTCGCCCAATCACTCTGGTAAGTCTTCAAGGTAGACTCCCAAACCTTCACAGACTTCGTTCACCGGCAATCCACAATTTCTCTTGGATGCTCAGAACGCGACGCCTAACCGTCTGGAGGATGCACAGTCCTCAAGTGTAATAAGTCTTCAGATCACACAGACACGAAGACTTAAGTGATGCCCAATTTACTTTGGCTCTGGGTGGTTAGGGCTTTTCTCCTCACTAGGAATTTTTCTTTTAAAGGCTTCGAGGTGGGTTGCTCTCAAACAACAAAAGCCGTGCACTGAAATCTGAGCAGCCAACCATTTAAGGTTGTGCGGGGTGGACTATTTATAGCCACTTGGCAACCCGACCTGATTTGTCCGAAATGACCCTGGGTCACTAAGGAACTGACACGTGTACCAACGGTCGGATTTCGAACTCACACGGCAACTTTACTTGGGCTACAAGTAAAGCTGACTTGTCTGACTCTGGACAAGATTTTCTCTCATAGGCTTCGCTCGAAGACATAGGATTTGAATTAGGCATCACTTCAGTCATTCTGACTGGTTCTCTTCGACCCCACTTAACAGTACGGTGGTTCCTATGACACAACATGAATGAAATAAAACTACGAAGGATCTAGGTCTTCGAGTTTCAAAAGCTTCATAGGGAGTCTTCTCATGTCATTGTCTTCAATATGAATATCTTCATAAACCACCATTGTCTTCGATGTCTTCGTACATTTTTAGGGGTCATCTCTGGTAGTAAACCGAATCGATGAGGGACTTCTACCTGTGTTTTCCTGCAATTCTCACAAGCACATTAGTCCCTCAACTAGGTTTGTCGTCAATACTCCAAAACCAACTAGGGGTGGCACTAGATGCACTTACAAGCTCGGCATTGGCTCAATAGCCTGCCAGCAGAATCCATTGGTTGTTGGGAAGATCTGGAAGCTGCATCCCTTGACAACTTCCAGGGCACTTATGTGCGACCACCAGATGCCGATGACTTGAGCCACATAATTCAGCAGCCAGAGGAATCAGCGATGCAATTCTGGACACGGTTCCTGACAAAGAAAAATCAAATTGTCGACTGTCCGGATGCAGAGGCCCTAGCAGATTTTAAGCACAACATCCGCGACGAGTGGCTCGCCCGGCACCTTGGCCAGGAAAAGCCAAAATCTATGGCAGCCCTCACGACACTCATGACCCGCTTTTGCGCGGGAGAAGACAGTTGGTTGGCTCGCAGCAATAACATATCAAAGAACCACGGTACTTTAGATACCAAGGATAGCAATGGCAGGTCACGTCGCAACAAACATAAGCGCCGCGTCAATAGCGACAATACCGAGGATACGGCAGTCAATGCCGGATTCAAAGGCTCTAAACCCGGTTAGCGGAAAAATCCATTCAAAAGAAGCACTCCGGGCCCGTCCAGTTTGGACCGTATACTCGATCGCTCGTGCCAAATACATGGCACCCCCGACAAGCCAGCCAACCACACCAACAGGGAATGTTGGGTGTTCAAGCAGGCCGGCAAGTTAAACGCCAAAAACAAAGATAAGGGGCTACATAGCGATGACGAGGAGGAGCCCCGGCAGCCAAACACTGGAGAGCAGAAGAGGTTCCCCCCACAAGTGCGGACGGTGAACATGATATACGCAACCCACATCCCCAAGAGGGAGCGGAAGCGTGCGTTAAGGGATGTATATGTGTTGGAGCCAGTCGCCCCAAAGTTCCACCCATGGTCCTCCTGTCCAATCACCTTCGATCGCAGGGACCATCCCACTAGTATCCGTCATGGAGGATTCGCCGCACTGGTCCTAGACCCAATCATCCATGGATTTCACCTCACTCGAGTCCTTATGGACGGCGGCAACAGCCTGAACCTGCTTTATCAGGACACAGTGCTCAAAATGGGTATAGACCCCTCAAAGATCGAACCCACAAAAACAACCTTCAAAGGCGTCATACCAGGTGTAGAGGCCCATTGCACATGCTCAGTCACACTGGAAGTGGTCTTCGGATCCCCGGATAACTTCCGAAGCGAGGAGTTAATCTTCAATATAGTCCCGTTCCGCGACGGCTATCATGCACTGCTCGGGCGAACCGCATTTGCGAGATTCAACGCGGTACCGCACTATGCATATCTCAAGCTCAAGATGCCAGGACCTCAGGGGGTCATCACAGTCAATGGAAACACAGAGCGCTCTCTCCGCACGGAGGAGCACACTGCGGCCCTCGCAGCAGATGTGCAAAGCAGCCTCTTAAGGCAATCCACCAGTTCGGCGATTAAAGACCCGGACACCTTCAAGCGCGCCCGGAGTAATCGGCAACAAGACTGCCTGGCACGTTCCGAGCTCACATAGCAATGCGGCCCCCACCCCAGTCCCAGCCAAACGGCGAACTCCGTGCCATGCGTACATAATTACGCATTGAAAATACCATGGGCACAGGTGGGGAGGGGCACGACTACGGCACGCCCCAAGACGCGGCTCAACCGCACTAGGGGCTTCCCGCTTTGTTATTTTTCTCTCTTTCAGGACTTTAATATCTGGAAACCCCGTCCGGCAGTACGATTGCCGGACACACGATGCAACAACTAAGGAGGCAGAAAGCTACGTCGCACCATGGAACTCCCAGGTGGTCTCTGATAACGAATGAAATACTTGCTCTAAATACCATTCCTCAGGTTTCCCTTGGAGGGGACATGTCAAATAGTCCTACTTTTTGCTTATCGCACTACTTGTATCATTCTGCTTCGACGTACCTTTTTGAATAAACAATGCATAGCACTAGACTATTACCGCATTCTCTATTCCCTTTATATATATATATATATGTTCATTCACAACATTCAGCACCCGTACACTTTGGTACGGCCAATATGCCAGGGGCTTAAGCGTACCCCATAATATGGCGTGAGAAGTCCGAACACTTTCAACAGTGCGGCACCCCGAACTTATAGCATTATATGCATCAGCTCCGAATCATGTCTTGGGTCAATAGTTGGGTTTGCCCGGCTCCCATGTTTTGGTACCTTACGTTCCGCTATATCGGCTAAGTTAGCACTGGGAGAACTACTGCGATTGTGCCCCGGTTCATCTGGGCAAGCACCTTAGTAGAGAAAACTAAAAGTGACTGTCATGATAAGGCGAGAGCCGGTCGCTGTTCGAGAGGTCTCGAGTCCCTAAAGACTTATGCCGCTTAGAGTGAGGGGTCGGCTTTGTCCGGCTTAAGGCGTGTATAGGGCCCCGAATTCGGCCTTCCGAATACTAGGGGCTTCGCCAAAATTTAAAATTGTAGACTTCTATGGCTAAGTGAGAGTGATAAAGCATTATAGTCTGATTGCCTTGTTCGTTGTGCTGAGCACCTCCCTCGAAGGACCCAACAATGGGAAAAAGAGTGC
Organism: Triticum urartu; assembly: GCF_056163025.1. NCBI lineage: Eukaryota > Viridiplantae > Streptophyta > Magnoliopsida > Poales > Poaceae > Triticum > Triticum urartu. The sequence continues at coordinate 473,147,533 of NC_141877.1, forward strand.
TCAGATTTATAATTAAAAGTATAATTAGCAAGCATGGTGGAAATTTCAGCTTCCGGTATCTTTCTTTTATTAGTAACAATATCTTTCATATACTTAGCATAAGGATTCATTTTAAGCATATCAGTTAATCGCATACGCAAAAAGATAGGTCTAATCATTTCAGCAAAGCACTCAAAATCCTCATCATCCTTTTTCTTGGATGGTTTGGGAGGAAAAGGCATGGGTTTCTGAACCCATGGTTCTCTTTCTTGTAACATCCCAAATTTTCAAATTGGAATGTTTTACAAATATTACTTAAGCATCTATGCATTTTGTTTGAATTGTGTGGCGTTTGGATATTTTTTTCCAAAGGCATTTGAGTTGTTGTTTGAGTTGGATTCACCTTGGCAATTGAAAGTTATCCCTGACAAATACTTGAGCAAAAGTATGAGAGGAGTAAACATGACACTCCAAAGAAAAATGTCAGAAGAAAATATTGCCAAAAAATGAAATTCAAATTTGATTTTATTTGGAATCTACAAAAAATGTTTTTATTTTGTTTCTGTTTTTCCTCTGGAAAAATGTTCACGTTGTAGGATTTTTGTTTCTGATTTTATTGATATATATATATGTCCTATATAAAAATATTATAGTTTTCTCTTATATTAGTTTTCTCTCTCTGTCAAAAAAAAGGAGAAGACCCACGTGCGAGCCAGGCCAACCAGCCCAGCCGATGCCCGAGCCAGCAAGCCCAGCAGCGCCGAGCCGCAGCCCACCAGCGACCGAGCCGGCCTGCCCCAGCGCTCGACGCCTGAACCCTCTCCCTTCGGTTGACCGCTCGCCGCCTCCTCTCTCCCTCTCACTGACCCGGGACCCCACCCTTTCTCTTTCCCCTCGCACACGACACGCCACACCAGAGCACGCGTAGAGCGCGCCCGACACCGCGATCTTCTCGGGATCGTGATCCCGAGTCGACCCCTCGCCCACGCTTATGCCCTATATAAACCCCTCAACCTCCTCTTCCGAACCCCCCAAAAACCCTACCCCAACTCCCACCATAGCCCGCGCCATCGCCATCCCGATCTCGCCCTAGCTGTCGGGGATATACCCCGCGCCATAAACCGGCCGGAAGTATAACCCGGCCGGACTAGGCGTTTCATTGGTAAACCGCCAGAGGATTGGCGGTTTACGTGTCTGGCGGTTTACGTGTCTGGCGGTTTACGAGCCTGAAGACTCATTGGTGACCCGACGCGTGTTCCGTGCGGATGACAAGGCCCAAGGCCCAACATGCCGGTTTATGATAATGGTGGGCCGGTTTAAGAGGAAAGGCATGAGGAACATTTATCTTACAAGGAGCTAAGACCTGGACTTGTATCCGGTTTGTATAGAGATAGACTAGTCCTAATCCTAATAGGACTCTACATGTAACCCGTCCCTCCAACATATATAAGGAGGGGCAGGGCTCCCCAAAAAGGGACAAGATTCACAAGTTCCACGAGTTGGACAAGTTAGGTTTAGACAATAGCTCTTGAGATAGAGCACTCTTGTAAACATGATCATCATCATCAATATCAATGAAGCAGGATGTAGGCTTTTACCTCCACCGTGAGGGGCCGAACCTGGGTAAAACATCGCGTCTCTCGTCCTGCTCAACCCCTCTCAAGCTACCACATAGCTGCGTTGGCCTCGCGACTAAGTCCTGACACTAAGGATATCTGCCGTGACAATTCCACGACAGTTGGCGCCCACCGTGGGGCTCGCGCACGGTGGTGTTGAGTTTCTTGGAGGGATTTTATCTAGGGTTTGAGAAGTTTGCATTTCATCAGAAGAGCCGGTTTGAAGGGATTTACATCAACTTCAAATTCATCAATCCAGATTTAAATCTGTGAGGTTTGATATCAAAAGAAAATTAGGTTACGTGTGGACGAACGTGACCCGGTGATCCGACGAATCCAAAGGTGAATCAATATCTGTTACAGTGGCTATTACGCGAGCCAAGACCAAACATCTATTCTGGTGGAAATACATCATCCTGGAAATACTAGAAGTATCAAAAAGGAGTTTTTAATTGTTTGATTAGAAGACCACCATGACACGGGCGTGGATTGCCCAAGATCATGACAACCCGGAGGTTAATTTATTTTGCGCGGGTCACTACGCCGACTGGTGGCCTGCGCCGCTCGCCCTCGCCTCCGCTTCAAGTCGCCGGCACCCTGCGGATGCCGCATCCAAACCGGTGTGCTGTCTCACTCAGGTCCTACCTACGAGCCGCCTCTTGAAGATTCAATTAAAGCAAGCGTGTCAGATCAAATCGCTACGGAGTAGTACTTCTATTAGCGCTCCGAATCAAGCATCCTGGAATAGTAAATTGCAGAATACCACGTGGACTTGTCAACACACCCGAGGCAGTACGAGCCACTCTAACCGGATATCCACCGTTGTCGCCCCGAGAGCCGCTGCTACCTGGCCGCGACCCGTCTTGCCGACGCCCCTCTGGGGTCGCCGGATTACGCCTCTGCTGCTACTTTTGCGGGTGACAGGACCGAGTCAAACTCAAACTTTGAGGAGGCAATCTGTACAAGAAAGAGATAATGCTTGTAGGAACTTCTTGCTTCACGTGAGTATGCATGTTTGGGCAAAGGACTACCACGCCGGATCGGATTGGCGGATCAACAGCGCATGCGAGATGCCTTTTTCTACGTACGCCGCTGGACCTCATTGACCCGCCCCAGTTGCAACCAACACGCGTATGCTGGTCTCCGCTTCTTTCTGTTTCTCGGCAGATGCGGCAAGGCGCCTGAAGAAAAGCAGATATAAAAAAACTAGTTATATGAATGAGCATCCATGCTGCTACTGGGCCTTCATCTGTTTCAGTCAAATTCTGGTCCGCACAAGGATCATATATCGTCCGGGCAAATCAAGTGATATCCATCCAAATTTGATTTATTAGCACATGTTGTTTTTGTCAAAGAACAAGTTTATCTTTGCCTTGGTGTGCAATATTGTTTATGCAGGGCAATTATTTATGACAAAAAATGATATTATACCTCGGAGATGGAGGCACGCCAACATCTTTTGGCACGGGTGGTCGTCGTTACTCGACGAACTCCCGCGCCGGTTTACAACGCCGTGGCCGTCTCTCGCGGCCGCACCGATTCACAACGACACGGACAACTCGCCCGTCCACCCTCGCGGCCGGTTCACGCGTCCGCGCTGGTCTACAACGTGGAGGACAATTTTCTCGTCCACGCCGGTTTACAACACCGGGCCGCTTCATCTGCTTAGCTCCCGCGGCCGACTCACCTGTGAGTAATTTCAGCTTCACCCGGTGATCATCAACTCTGCAGTGATAATCTCTGACCTGATGCATCAGGTGAAATCCATTCAGTATATTTTTATATTATATATTGCTTTCTTTTAAAAAAGAGGAGCCATTACTTTGTCTTGCAAGTTCTTCAATGTAGGACAAATTAAATCACAAAGCTCTGAAGCTCTCAAATCCGGTTTAAGAATTTCCGGTTCAAAAAGGAATTAACTTCTCGCAAGTTTGAGTTTAAGAGGCCGTCAGAAAATTTCCGGGTCATCAGAAAGTATTCTGGTTTACAATCCGGTTCAAGGGAAAGATGTCTTCCACGAAGCTTTGAAGCTCTCAATATCCGGTTTAACATCCGGTTCAAGAAGGATTTATCTCTTGCAAAAAGTTAAAGGGTGCCAAAGAGGACCTGCTGCCATGATGCGCGGTTCAAACATGGGTATCATGCCTTATTGGCTTATCATATTCTTGATCACTTGAGGGCTTTGGTCGTATCCGAACCATAGTCACACCTCTTGGTCGGCGCAATGCCACAATATCACTTGGGGGCTTGGTCGCGTCCGAACCATAGCAATGCCATTTGGTAGGCGGAAAGCTACAACATCACTTGGGGACTTGTGGTCACGTCTGAACCATAGTCACGCCTCTTGATCGGCCTAGTGCCACAGCATCACTTGGGGGCTTTGGTCGAACCCGAACCATCGCTACACCTCTTGATCAGCGTAATGCCAATGCATCACTTGGGGACTTGTGGTCACATCTGAACCATAGTCACGCTCTTGATCGGCCTAAGGCCACAGAATCACTTGGGGGCTTGGTCGAACCCGAACCATTGCCACGCCTTTTGATCGGCATAATGCCACTGTTTCATTTGGGGACCTGGCTGGCTTGAACCATAGCTACGCCTATCGGGGGCTTGGTCATGTCCGACCATGGTAACGCCATTTGATCGGCTCAATAGCCTCTTTTTGCAAATGGTTTTATCATTGCCTTTGCTTGAAATTTTGTTTTGATAAATATTTCTTTTGTTGCGTTTTTAAAACCGACAATTCTTAAACCGGTTCGACTATCAAATTACAAATTGACTGAACACGGTCAAATCTTAATCCGGAGGCTATCTGCCCGGTTTGATTTTCTGTTACCATCCTATTATGGAGTAAACCGGTGTTTATCAACCCGGCTCGGCTTTCAACTACAAGTTGTCAGTGCACGATCAAGTTATAATCCGGAGACTATCAGCCCGGTCTGGTTTGACTACGATTCGCCAGTATTATATGTGGTTAAACCGGTGTTTATCACAACCTGGTACGGTTTTATCATAAACCGACACAGTATGGAAGGAGTTATCAGTACTCAAAATCTGGGTTATTACCCCTATTCCAAAAAGTTGGTAAACCAACGATGTGATTCAATGTCACAGGTATGATATATTTCATATTTGATTATTCTTAAGTGCAGCATTGGTTATAAACCTGGGTTATATGTTGGGCATTATGACCCATCCAACGGTAAACCGCCCGGACACTTTAAACTTGTTGTATGCAGAAACAGGTTGAATAAAGCATGATTATAAATCACTGGCGTTTACTAACCCGACCTGGCTTTCGACTATAAGTCGCCAGTATGATGATAAATTATCCAGTGTTTATTAAACCGGCCTGGCTTTAAGACGATAAATCACCAGTATATGATGAGAAATTATCCGATGTTTATTAAACCGGCATGGCTTTGGACTATAAGTCGCCAGTATATATTTGGATTGCGCCATTGGAATCATGCGCTTATAAATGATTGGGTTATATTATTCAAATAGCCAAACTTGGCTGAATTTTCATTATGATATTGGATGAATAAGATTTTCATACCGGATTATATTATCTTGAATAGCCAACATGGCTGGATTTTTATTATGGTTATTAATATTACGATTGAGGTTTTTCAAAGTCGCTTTAGCGCAATGGATATTATTTTGTCGATGAATATGATTTATTTTGCCATGGAAGGAATAGTCCCGAGTCGCTGCAGGCTTACGACCCGGCACTAGGGAACTACACTATTCAAGTTGAGATTATATCAAATATGCAAGTCTCATGTCGCTGCAAGCATGCACCATGACACTTGGTGGCTAATGCAAAGTCATTTTTATTGGCCTTATTGAAGACCCGACTCATCATATCATAATGAGCCGGCCCTTGGGGGCTAACAATTGCTCCTGTCAACAATTCAAGTTTTATGGGCATCATTCAATTACAAGTCCCAGGTTGCTGCAAACATGACAACCCGGCACTTGGGGGCTACATAATATGGAGTATTCAGTTTTTACTAGTGACTGGGATGAACAACATGGATTTCTTCGAAAGTGGCAATATTTATATTGAAGCAAGTCTTAAGCCATCACTTTGTTCTATCAAGACTTGGGGGCTACAAGTATTATATTATTATTAGAGAAATATTTTCAAAATTATCTGTTTTGAGCAAACTAGATTGACCCGGCGTCACCAATTATTATGATCCTGTGTCTGCAACCCGGCACCATCAATAATCATGAACCGACGTTGGCAACAATCATGAACCGTCATTAGAAACAATCATGACCCGGAATTATCGGTTTTTATAACCCGGTAATTTTGGTAACATTGAACCGGCAAGTTTTACATCTTCAAACCGGTCGGATATCAGAGGAGTATTTCAAGACCCATATTTCTTAAACCGGCGCTTTGGGAGCTGAATCAAAGGAGTTATTCTTCACAATATTTCTGTGACAAATCAATGTCGGCAAATTGATTATGAAGCTGGTCTGTTGACCCGGACTTCCTAGAAGGAGGAAATAACAAGGACTTAAGGGTGATCAGGTACCGGTTTACAAGAATTGCTAACCCGGAGCACAACCTGTCAAATTTGTTCTTGTGTTTATTTTGCAGCATAAGTTTACCATGGATAAATCCAAGCTAAACTTGGGGGCTAATGTCGGGGATATACCCCGTGGCATAAACCGGCCGGAATTATAACCCGGCCGGACTAGGCATTTCATTGGTAAACCGCCAGAGGATTGGCGGTTTACGTGTCTGGCGGTTTACGTGTTTGGCGGTTTACGAGCCTGAAGACTCATTGGTGACCCGACGCGTGTTCCGTGCGGATGACAAGGCCCAAGGCCCAACATGCCGGTTTATGATAATGGTGGGCCGGTTTAAGAGGAAAGGCATGAGGAACATTTATCTTACAAGGAGCTAAGACCTGGACTTGTATCCGGTTTGTATAGAGATAGACTAGTCCTAATCCTAATAGGACTCTACATGTAACCTGTCCCTCCAACATATATAAGGAGGGGCAGGGCTCCCCAAAAAGGGAAAAGATTCACAAGTTCCACGAGTTGGACAAGTTAGGTTTAGACAATAGCTCTCGAGATAGAGCACTCTTGTAACCATGATCATCATCATCAATATCAATGAAGCAGGATGTAGGCTTTTACCTCCACCTTGAGGGGCCGAACCTGGGTAAAACATCGCGTCTCTCATCCTGCTCAACCCCTCTCAAGCTACCACATAGCTGCGTTGGCCTCGCGACTAAGTCCTGACACTAAGGATATCTGCCGTGACAATTCCACGACACCAGCCACCGCAGTTCACCGCCGTTTTGTTTCACCGATGAGCATGCCCAACCTCTCTAACCTCTTCTATCGGTCTAGCCCGACCTCACAAACCTTTTTGACATGTTTTTGTTCATCTTCGTCATCTACAGAGGCCACCCCCAACCTCGCACGCTCCACCAAAGCACCGAGCTTCGCCACCTCGTCTGCGTCTCTCCGCCGACCCCGACGTCCCCTCGCCTCACCACCCATAGAAAATCGGATGCCCCCGAACTACCGCATCACCTGGACATCCCCGCCGACGCCATCGACGACCGAAGCCTCGCCGCCCACTGGCCTCTTCTTCCCTCCCACGCCAGGTTCTTCTCTGTAAGCACGAGCGCACCTCCGCTGTTTGCTCAATTTTTTTCGAACCGTTAAGTTAGATTAGATCGATTAGTAGATCGTTTTATTTTCATTGGATCGGTTTTATTTACGTTTTTTTAGCTATTTAGTGCGGTTTAGATCAAACCAGTAAATCGGTTTTAGTTATAAAAAACAAACACACGTGCCTGTTAAGTTGCGCCTGGGTGCCGTTTAGTTTCATATCGCACACCCCATAAGCCTAGTAGCGCCCGTTAGTTTTTCTTTCTGTTATTTTAGTTTCTGTTAACAGAATAGTTCCAATCTTGAAAAATCTATATCTTTTAGGTTATTTAATATTTTTAGTTATTTCTTTTTGCTCTAGTTTTCAAATTTCCTATAGTTGCTGTAGAAAATTAGATTCGGACATGTTTAGGTTTTTAAAAATTGTTTTATATTAGTTTTAGTCAGATTAGTTTTCTGCTATAAATTGAGTTAGGATTGTTTTATTTTAGTGATTCTTTTTGTCACTGCTTTGTTTTGACCTTGCCTAACAGTAGGAATTTATTTGGGTATTTATAGTCTTTATTAAAAATAGTTTTTATGCGAAAACAAGCTTTTCTAGTTTATTTAGCTTGCTGATGTTTTCTGCTGTTCTAGTTATTTTTAAAATTTTATTTTTCCTCTGTTATAATTTATTTTTGATTAGTGTCTGTATTTTTAGAATGTGAACTTTTGTTTATAGAAAAGAAAAAGTTTATTTTATTTTTCTTGTTAGTTGTTGGCTTGGAGTTCTTTGGTTTTGGTTTGATTGTTTTGTGTGATTTATGTTAGCATGATGTTATGTTAACTGATTGTATGTTTGTATGCTGATATGATTATTGTTTGCTTCGATATAATTTCCGGAGTGCGAAGCCTGCTATTACGAATCGCTAGCATTCGAAGACCGTCAGTCAGGCAAGTCATTTGATCATGTTTTACAATACCTATGATTTTTGTTGCATTAGAATTATCCCTCCCCACCATGCATGCAGTAGGAGAATTTGAAGTTATGTCTTGAGTAGTATCATGAGGTAGGATGAACCCAATTCCCCTTGCTACTATTGCTCGGGACGATGTAGTTTACCTTGCTATGCTCGTAGACGGGGTTGGTTGAGAGATTCATAAGGGAGATGTGAGAGTCAAGATGATGACAACCCCATGACTTCTAATTCACTACTGGGTGGAGGACGGTTGACGGGCACCCTGGAGACACCAGCGGATGGCCGGGATGCATGGAGAAGCGCCATGACATCTTGAGGAAAGCTTCACCCAGCCACGAAGAGATGGATGGATACCCCTTGACCGGAAGCTTACCTGTGCAGCCGCAAGCCATTATGGGCTCTGGCTGGGTTGACCTTAGGCGTGACTCTGGACAGATGGTGCCAGCAGATGTAGAAGAACGGTAGGACATGGATGGGTATCGGCAGTGCTCAGAGAAACTCTACGGAAGACCCTGTTTCGTTCATCCCGTCTTCAAACACCAGGCAGTGTGAGGACATAAAGGAGGGAACGATTCTTGCGGGTAAAGTGCACAAGACTCTGCAGAGTAACAACCTAATCGATTAGCCGTGTCCCCGGTTACGGACAAATGAGCCTCTGGAAACTGGGGTATTTCGGAAATCTCAACACCGAACAAATAAATTAATTGAGGGGTTAATTAATAATTAGGAATGAGACATTGGTTGGCGGAACCATCTCAATAACTACCAACATTTTGTAGTAATTGTAAGCAAGTCCTTTTTTGTAGGGAAAAACTGGCTTTTTCGCAAAAACATAAAACTTAGAGCCCCACAGCCAAATTGCATATAGTGTTAGCTTTATTATTGTTGTTCTCTCTATGACTTGCCGGCATATTCTAAATGCTGACCTACACGGCTGCAACGTCTCATGTTGCAGAGGAGTTTTCCGACCAGGAGTGAGGCTACGATCTATGCTTGGCGATTTCCCTATGGAGTCGGATGGAGTCGCTATTCGTCTACGCTTCCGCAGCTTATTTAGTTTATTTCTCATGAGTTGGCCTTCAGCCGAATTTATTATGATGTAATAAAGACTCGATATGAGAACCGTGTAATAAATTCAGGTGTGATTGAACTTTGAATCTTTTCATCAATGTACTGTGTGTGCCAGCATGATCTTGGGATGGTACAGCTACACATAGACTTGACCGATTTTGGGTCGGGTCGATACATTTCTTTACCATGTTTCCTAGCAACAAAGTCTTTCTTATCATAACGTTGATTCTTTGATTGTGGGTTATCAAGATCAATAGCAGGTTCAATTTCTATATCATTATCATTACTAGGTTGAGCATCATCATGAACATTATCATTAACATTATCACTAGTTTCAGGTTCATTACCAGATTGTGTTTCAGCATCAGAAATAGAAATATCATTTGGATTCTTAGGTGTTTCAGCAATAGGTTCACTAGAAGAATGCAAAGTCCTATCATTTTTCTTTTTCTTCCTTTTAGAAGGACTAGGTGCATCTATATTATTTCTTTGAGAATCTTGCTCAATTCTCTTAGGGTGGCCTTCAGGATACAAAGGTTCCTGAGTCATTCTACCAGTTCTAGTAGCCACTCTAATAGCATAATCCTTATTCTTACTATTCAATTCATTGAGCAAATCATTTTGAGCCTTAAGTACTTGCTCTACTTGAGTGGTAACATAGAAGCATGTTTACTAATAAGTTTAAGTTCACCTTTGACATTAGCCATATAATCACCCAAGTGTTCAAGCGTACCAGCACTGTGTTTTAATTCTCTACCAAAATAAGCATTGGAGTCTTCTTGCTTAGCCATAAATTTATCAAACTCATCTAAGCATGGGCTAGCAAATTTAGTAAATGGGATTTCAGCTTTATCATATCTATAGAGAGAATTTACATTTACTACCTGTGTCGGGTTATCAAGACCATGTATTTCTTCAATAGGAGATGGATTAAGATCATATGTTTCTTCAACAGGCGGTAAATTAAGACCATGTATTTCTTCAATAGGAGGTAAATTCTTAACATCTTCAGCTTTAATACCCTTTTCTTTCATGGATTTCTTTGCCTCTTGCATATCTTCGGGACTGAGAAATAGAATACCCCTTTTCTTCAGAGTTGGTTTAGGAATAGGCTCAGGAGATGGCTCAGGAAGTGTCCAATTATTTTCATTTGTCAACATATTATTCAATAGAATTTCAGCTTCATCTGGTGTTCTTTCCCTGAAAACAGAACCAGCACAACTATCCAGGTAATCTCTGGAAGCATCGGTTAGTCCATTATAAAAGATATCAAGTATTTCATTTTTCTTAAGAGGATGATCAGGCAAAGCATCAAGTAATTGGAGAAGCCTCCCCCAAGCTTGTGGGAGACTCTCTTCTTCAATTTACACAAAATTATATATATCCCTCAAAGCAGCTTGTTTCTTATGAGCAGGGAAATATTTAGCAGAGAAGTAATAAATCATATCCTGGGGACTACGCACACAACCAGGATCAAGAGAAGTAAACCATATCTTAGCATCACCCTTTAATGTGAACGAAAATATTTTAAGAATATAAAAGTAGCGAGTTCTCTCATCATTAGTGAACAGGGTGGCTATATAATTTAATTTAGTAAGATATGCCACAACAGTTTCGGATTCATAGCCATGAAAAGGATCAGATTCAAGCAAAGTAATTATATCAGGATCAACAGAGAATTCATAATCCTTATCAGTAACATAGATAAGTGAAGTAGCAAAAGCAGGGTCAGGTTTCATTCTAGCATTAAGAGATTGCTGCTTCCATTTAGCCAATAGCCTCTTGAGCTCGTATATATCTTTGCAAGCTAAAATAGCTAGAGCAGCATCTTTTTCAAAAACATAACCCTCAGGAATAACAGGCGATTCATTTTCATTAAGGGGAGAGTCTTCATCATCACTTTCATCAATATTATCAGTTTCAATATTTTCATTCTCTCTAACCCTAGCAAGTTGTTCATCAAGAAATTCACCAAGTGGCACGGTAGTATCAAGCATAGAAGTAGTTTCATCATAAGTGTCATGCATAGCAGAAGTGGCATCATCAATAACATGCGACATATCAGAACGAATAGCAGAAGCAGGTTTAGGTGTCGCAAGCTTACTCAAAACAGAAGGTGAATCAAGTGCAGATCTAGATGGCAGTTCCTTACCTCCCCTCGTAGTTGAGGGATAAATCTTGGTTTTTGGATCTCTCAAGTTCTTCATAATGATAAGCAGATATAAATCCCAAGTGACTCAAAGAATAGAGCTATGCTTCCTGGAAACGGCGCCAGAAAATAGTCTTGATAACCCACAAGTATAGGGGATCGCAGCAGTTTTTGAGGGTAGAGTATTCAACCCAAATTTATTGATTCAACACAAGGGGAGCCAAAGAATATTCTGAAGTATTAGCAGCTGAGTTGTCAATTCAACCACACCTGGAAACTTAATATGTGCAGCAAAGTATTTAGTAGCAAAGTAATATGATAGTAGTGGTAATGGTAGAAAAAGATAACGGTAGCAAAAGTAATGTTTTTGGTATTTTGTAGTGATGATAGCAATAGCAACGGAAAAGTAAATAAGCGCAGAACAATATATGGAAAGCTCGTAGGCAATGGATCGGTGATAGAGAATTATGCCGGATGCGGTTCATCATGTAACAGTCATAACCTAGGGTGACACAGAACTAGCTCCAATTCATCAATGTAATGTAGGCATGTATTCCGAATATAGTCATATGTGCTTATGGAAAAGAACTTGCATGACATCTTTTGTCCTACCCTCCCGTGGCAGCGGGGTCCTAGCGAAAACTAAGGGATATTAAGGCCTCCTTTTAATAGAGTACCAGACCAAAGCATTAACACATAGTGAATACATGAACTCCTCAAACTACGGTCATCGCCGGTAAGTATCCCGATTATTGTCACTTCGGGGTTAACGGGTCATAACACATAATAGGTGACTATAGACTTGCAAGATAGGATCAAGAACTCTCATATATTGATGAAAACATAATAGGTTCAGATCTGAAATCATGGCACTCGGGCCCTAGTGACAAGCATTAAGCATAGCAAAGTCATAGCAACATCAATCTCAGAACATAGTGGATACTAGGGATCAAACCCTAACAAAACTAACTCGATTACATGATAAATCTCATTCAACCCATCGCCGTCCAGCAAGCCTACGATGGAATTACTCACGCACGGCGGTGAGCATCATGAAATTGGTGATGGAGGATGGTTGATGATGACGATGGCGACGGATTCCCCTCTCCGGAGCCCCGAACGGACTCCAGATCAGCCCTCCCGAAAGGTTTTAGGGCTTGGCGGCGGCAACGTATTGTAAAATGCAATGAATCTTTCTCCTTGATCTTTTTCTCTCCGAAACCAAATATATAGAGTTGGAGTCGAGGTCAGAGGAGCTCTAGGGGGGCCCACGAGGTAGGGGTGCGCCCTAGGGGCAGGCGCGCCCCCACCCTCGTGGCTAGGGTGTGGGGCCCCTGGTGTTCATCTTTTGCAAGGATTTATTATTATTTCCAAATAGACGTTCCGTGAAGTTTCAGGTCATTCCGAGAACTTTTGTTTCTGCACATAAATAACACCAAGGCAATTCTGCTGAAAACAGCGTCAGTCCGGGTTAGTTCCATTCAAATCATGCAAGTTAGAGTCCAAAACAAGGGCAAAAGTGTTTGGAAAAGTAGATACGACGGAGACGTATCAGTGCTTTATAAGAGAAGATGGAGACTCAGATTCAAAATAAAAATTGCATAAAGTAAAAGAAAGGCCCTTCGCAGAGGGAAATAGGGATTTGTAGAGGTGCCAGAGCTCAAAGCAAAAAACTTAGAGATAAAAACATTTTGGGAGGTGTGTCCTTCCCACCAACGAAAATGACTTAGAGGTCCCAACATGAGGACGTGAGAAATGAATATTCATTTCTTCATGAATAGCTTGCGTCCTTTTAAGCATTTTCAGGTGTCCAGCAATTCTTCAAACGTTTAAGTTCGTCTGGAGATCTGACCTTGCATAATAGATTAGTTCTTTTTATTCACCACCCAGATCTGGAGGGGTGGCAAAGAGTTCATCATTCTGTGAGCTCCAAAAAAAAGGTGGCATAGAAGCCAGTCCACTTCGTTTCGTCGAAGAGGGGTTAGAGTAATCATATGAATAAGCAGAGAAATTCTTCGAGGACTTATGAACATAATGATTTGAAGAATAATGCATGTATTCATAGCCCTTAGGCTTTCCGTGGGAAACAGAAGTGTTAGCACGATGATGTTCATATGAGGACTTTGATCCATATGAGAAATTTGATCCATGTGAGGAATTTGGTCCATATGAGGACTTGGATCCATATGAAGACTTTGGTCCATATGAAGAATTTGATCTGGGGTTCCTATTCTTCACAGGTGGTGTCATGATGACATTCACCTGAAGACTTTCAAGGCACCTTTTGGAACCCAGATTTTCTTCATAGGGGGACCATTCCTACAGTTAGTGCCAACATATCTAGCAAATACTTTACCATTCTAATTTTTGAACAGTTTATAGTTGGAGTCAAATGACTCATCAGAAGAATATGAAGATTCACATGTAAAGCCAGATAAAGTGGATGGATCTACGGGAGGTCCTTTCGCAGCAACCCATGAGGTTTTGGGATACTGCTCGGGTTTCTAGTAGGTCCCATCAACATTGAGTTTCTTCTCAAAGGTAATACCCTCTTTCCTAGGGTTCCTATTGAGGATCTGCTTTTTAAGCACATCACAAAGATCTTGATGCCCTTTGAGACTTTTGTACATGCCTGTCACATACAATTTCTTCAGCCCTGCATTGTCTGTGATACTAGTGGTATCCTCAGATGAGGAATTTGTGATAACAGAGGGAGTTGAAGGATTTGCAGTAATAGAAGCATTTGAACTTTCAGGTGAAGAATTAGCAGATTCACGTTCAATGCATTTCAAACATGGTGGAATGAATTCATCCTGAGCGGCACTGATCTATTGATCAAGAAATGAATCATGTTCCTTGTGAAGATCTACATAACTCACCCTTAGCTTCTCAAGATCTTGCTTTCTTTGAAGAAATTCATAAGAAAGTTTCTCATGATCAGCTAAGAGAGTGTTCTGATGACTCTAAAGGTTATCAAACTTAGACTGAAGTCTCTGAAGATTATCAGTCAAAGTTTGAGTTCGATCCATTTCTTCACCCAACAGGTCATCGCTTTTGTCTAGCATATTTTGAACCTTTTCAAAAGCCTTCTGTTGTTTCACAGCAAGTTTGGAATAGCTAGGCTTGAGGTTTTCATCAGATTCATCATCACTTGATTCAGAGGAGGGGTATTTGAGTACCTTGGCACCTTTTTCCATGAAGCAATAGGTGGGAACGTAGTCATCATCGCCATCGTCAGCAGTGTCGGGGAAGTCATTTTCCTCATGATTGAAGATGGACTTGCTGACGAAAGCAGTAGCGAGGGCTAGGCTTGCCACACCATATTCTGACTCCACATATGCCTCCTCTTCCTCATTTTCCACAGATTCAGCTTCAGAGTCCATTTCCCTGCCAATGAATGCCCGAGCCTTTTTGGAGCTGCTCTTCTTGTGAGATGAAGACTTCGAGGATTTTGACGATGAGTACTTTGAAGATTTCTTCTTCTTCTTTGAGTCATCAGAACTGTAATCCTTGTATTTCTTATTCTTTGATTCCTTTTCCCATTGAGGACAATCAGTAATGTAGTGACCAGGTTTCTTGCATTTGTGGCAAGTTCTCTTCTTGTAGTCACGGGATGAGGAATCTGATCTCATGTCATCACCTCTTGAGGATTTACCAAAGCGACCACGCCTTGAGAACTTCTGGAATTCCTCACGAGCATTGCTAGTTCCTGACTCAGTTCTTCAGGATCACCAAGGATGCTACCAGAATCCTCACCTTCAGATTCAGAGACTGCCTTGGCCTTCAGTGCGTGTGATCTGCCATAGCTCGGTCGATAGAGATCTCTCTTCTCAGCAAGTTGAAACTCATGAGTATTTAGCCTCTCGAGGATATCAACAGGATCAAGAGACTTGTAGTCACCATGCTCTTGAATCATTAGTGCAAGAGTGTCAAATGAGGAATCAAGCGATCTCAACAATTTCTTCACCACCTCATGGTCGGTGATGTCAGTGGCACCAAGTGCTTGAAGCTCATTTGAGATGTTAGTGAGGCGATCGAAGGTTTGCTGAACATTTTCATTGTCGAGTCTTTTGAAGTGGTTGAGGAGATTGCGAAGAACGTCAACTCGAGAGTCACGTTGAGTTGAGACTCCTTCATTGACCTTTGACAGCCTATCCTAGATAAGCTTGGTTGTGTCCAAAGCACTCACTCTACCATACTGCCCTTTGCTCAGATGGACACATATGATGTTCTTCGCTTGAGAGTCCAGTTGCTTGAATCTCTTCACATCAGCAATGATGATTATAGGGGTGATGGAGGGAATGCCATTTTCCACAACTTACCAGAGATCGTTGTCAATTGCCTCAAGATGCATTTGCATCTTATTCTTCCAGTAGGGGTAGTCCATCCCATTGAAGGTAGGACACCCAGCAGAGACCTTCATCATGCATGCAGTCGACATAACTAAAACTCTAGGCGGTTAAACCAAAATCACACAAAACAAGGGAGTACCTTGATTTGATACCAATTGAAAGTGCGTTATATCAACTAGAGGGGGTGAATAGGCGATTTTTGCAAATTCGTCACTGAGGAATTTCAGGGTGAGGAAATTCCTAAGCAACGAACTACTAAGCAGCGGAATAAGTACTCAGATGCAAGCATAACAGAGCAGTAGCATAGTCATTATGGTGAAATGAAAACAAGCACAGAGTACAAGTAGTGTGAACACGGGATAAGCAAGCTGAATACAAACTGACTGAAAAAGAGGATTGAGGAATTTGAGAAAGTCTTTAGTCAAAGTCTTCAAACAGTAACGATCAAGTACTTTAACACAAAAATGAGGAAATGAAAGGGTTGAGGAAATAGAACCAGTAGCTTGGTGAAGACGATGATTTGGTAGACCAGTTCCAACTGATGTGACAGTCGTACATCTAGTTGGAGCGGCTGGGTATTTAAACCTGAGGACACACCATCCTCAGCGTATTATCCTTGATATAAGATCACACAGACCTCACCCAATCACTCGTGGTAAGTCTTCATGTGACTTCCAAACCTTCACAGACTCGGTCACTCGGCGATCCACAATTTCCTCTTGGATGCTCTAAGCCATGACGCCTAACCGTCTGGAGGATGCACAATCCTCAAAGGTAACAAGTGTCGGTTCCACACAGGAACAATCTCTTCAGTGATGCTCAATCACTTTGGGTTTGTAGGTGTTTGGGTTTGGGTTTTTCCTCACTTGATGATTTTCGCTCAAAGTCCTCGGAGGATGGGATGCTCTCAGTGACAAGTGTCAGTTTCTCTCGGAGCAGCCAACCAGCTAGTGGTTGTAGGGGTGGCTATTTATAGCCTAGGGAGCAGCCCGACATGATAAGACATAAATGCCCTTTAATGATATGACCGTTTGGTGGGAAGATATTTTGGATAGCTAGCGTGTAGGACAACAACGGTCGGATATTTGAGTATCAAATTCCTCAGGGCTATCATGTTCCTCACTTGTAGGCAATCCGCACTGGCAAATTGCTAACTCCTCAGTCAGAACAAATTCCTTAGAGAATAGAAGATCTTCGTCTCTGTCACTGAAGAAATTGACTGAACTGTATGGGATTTCCAATGGCTTCAGTCGAAAGGATTTGGTAGGTGTAGGATTTTGAGATGAGCATCACTTGGAAATTTTTCCTTAGTTTTACCTCGACCCCCTTTAGCAGTACAGTGTTTCCTATGTATCAAGAAAGAGAAAACGAAACTACGAAAACAAAAGTCTTCATGCTTCATATTCCTCGCATGAATATCAAGTCTTCACAGTCACACCAATTTCTTCACTTTCAAAGTCTTCAGAAGGCCAAAGTCTTCAGGTGAAGACATTCATTTTTAGGGGTCGACTTTCATCGTAAATATCAAACTCCTCATAGTCTTATAGACATGTGTACACTCACAAACACATTAGTCCCTTAACCTATAAGTCTTCAATACACCAAAATCACTAAGGGGCACTAGATGCACTTACAAATAGCATCAAGTGTTGATGGTTAACAAGACCACTCGTTTCAAGAAAAAGGGCAAGGGAAAGAAAGGGAACTTCAAGAAGAATGGCAAGCAAGTTGCCACTCTCGTGAAGAAGCCCAAAGCTAGACCCAAACCTGAAACTGAGTGCTTCTACTACAAAGGAAATGGTCACTGGAAGTGTAACTGCCCAAAAAAATTGGCAGATAAGAAGGATGGCAAAGTGAACAAAGATATATTTGATATACATGTTATTGATGTGTACTTTACTAGTGTTCATATTAGCCCCTGGGTATTTGATACCTGTTTAGTTGCTAAGATTTGTAACTCGAAACAGGAGTTGCAAAATGAACATATACTAGTTAAGGGCGAGGTGACGATGTGTGTTGGAAGTGATTCCAAGGTTGATAAGATCACCATCGCACACTCCCTGTACCTTCAGGATTAGTGTTGAACCTAAAATAAATGTTATTTGGTGTTTGCGTTGACCATGAATATGATTGGATCATGTTTATTGCAACACGGTTATTCATTTAATTAAAAGAATAATTGTTGTTCTGTTTATATGAATAAAACCTTCTATGGTCATACACTCAATATAAATGGTTTACTGAATCTCGATTGTAGTGATACACATATTCATAATATTGGTGCCAAAAGATGCAAATTTGATAATGATAGTGCAACATATTTGTGGCACTGCCGTTTAGGTCATATTGGTGTAAAACGCCTGAAGAAACTCCATGCAGGTGGGCTTTTGGAATCACTTGATTATGAATCATTTGATACTTGCGAACCATGTCTCATGGGCAAGATGACTAAAACTTCGTTATTCGGAACAATGGACCGAACTAATGACTTATTGGAAATAATACATACTGATGTATCATGTATGTGGTCCAGTGAGTGTTGAGGCTCGCGGCGGGTATCATTATTTTCTAACCTTCACAGATGATTTGAGAAGATATGGGTATATCTACTTAATGAAACACAAGTCTGAAACATTTGAAAAGTTCAAAGAATTTCAGAGTGAAGTGGAGAATCATCGTAACAAGAAAATAAAGTTTTTATGATCAGATCACAGAGGCGAATATTTGAGTTACGAGTTTGGCCTTCATTTAAAACAATGTGGAATAGTTTCACGACTCACGCCACCTGGAACACCACAGCGTAAGGGTGTGTCCGAACATCGTAACCGTACTTTATTAGATATTGTGCGATCTATGATGTCTCTTATCGATTTACCACTATCATTTGGGGGTTATGCATTAGAGACAGTTGCATTCACATTAAATAGGGCATGTCTAAATCCCTTGGGACGACACTGTATGAACTATGGTTTGGCAAGAAACTTAATCTATCGTTTCTTAAAGTTTGGGGTTGTGATGCTTATGTGAAAAAGCTTCAGCCTGATAAGCTCGAACCCAAATCGGAGAAGTGCGTCTTCATAGGATACCTAAAAGAAACTGTTGGATACACCTTCTATCATAGATCCAAAGGCAAGATCTTTGTTGCTAAGAATGGATCTTTTCTAGAGGAGTTTCTCACAAAAGAAGTGAATGGGAGGAAAGTAGAACTTGATGAGGTAATTGTAGCTTCTCTCGATTTGGAAAGTAGCTCATCACAGAAAACCATTCCCGTGATGCCTACACCAACTAGGGAGGAAGCTAATGATAATGATCATGAAACTTCAGATCAAGTTACTACCGAACCTCGTAGGTCAACCAGAGCATGTTCCACACCAGAGTGGTATGGTAACCCTGTTATGGAAGTCATGTTACTAGACCATGACGAACCTATGAACTATGAAGAAGTGATGATGAGCCCAGATTCCGACAGATGGCTTGAGGCCATGAAATTTGAGATATGATCCATGTATGAGAACAAAGTGTGGAATTTGGTGGACTTGCCCAATGATCGGCAAGCCATTGAGAATAAATGGATCTTCAAGAGGAAGACGGACACTGATGATAGTGTTACTATCTACAAAGCTCAACTTGTCGCAAAAGTTTTTCGACAAGTTCAAGGAGTTGACTATGATGGGACTTTCCCACTCGTAGCAATGCTTAAGTCTGTCCGAATCATGTTAGCAATTGCCACATTTTATGATTATGAAATCTGGCAAATGGACGTCAAAACTGCATTCCTTAATGGATATCTTAAATAAGAGTTGTATATGATGCAACCAGAAGGTTTTGTCGATCCTAAAGGTGTTGATAAAGTGTGCAAGCTCCAGCGATCCATCTATGGACTGGTGAAAGCATCTCGGAGTTGGAATATACGCTTTGATGAGGTGATCAAAGCATATGGTTTTATACAGACTTATGATGAAGCCTGTATTTATAAGAAAGTGAGTGGGAGCTCTATAGCATTTCTGATATTATATGTGGATGACATATTATTGATTGGAAGTGATATACAATTTCTGGATAGCACAAAAGGATACTTGAATAAGAATTTTTCAATGAAAAACCTCGGTGAAGCTACTTGCATATTGAGCATCGAGATCTATAGGGATAGATCAAGACGCTTAATAGAACTTTCAGAAAACACATACCTTGATAAGATTTGAAGAAGTTCAAAATGGTTCAGTCCAAGAAGGGGTTCTTGCCTATATTACAAGGTGTGAAGTTGAGTAAGACTCAAAGCCCGACCACGGCAGAAGATAGAGAGAGAATGAAAGTCATTCCCTATGCCTCAGCCATAGGTTCTATATGACATGCCATGCTATGTACTAGACTTATTATGTACCTTGCCATGAGTTTGGCAAGCGGGTACAACAGTGATCCAGGTGTATATCACCGGACAGCGGTCAAAAATTATCCTTAGAGGACTAAGGAAATATTTCTCGGTTATGGAGGTGATAAAGAGTTCGTTGTAAAGAGTTACGTCGATGCAAGCTTTGACACCGATCTGAATGACTCTGAGTCTCAATCTTGATACATATTAAAAGTGGGAGCAATTATCTAGAGTAGCTCCATGCAGAGCATTGTAGACATAGAAATTTGCAAAATACATACGGATCTGAATGTGACAGACCCATTGACTAAACTTCTCTCACAAACAAAACATGATCACACCTTAGTACTCTTTGGGTGTTAATCACATAGCGATGTGAACTAGATTACTGACTCTAGTAAACCCTTTGGATATTGGTCACATGGGTGTTAATCACATAAAAGATGTGAACTATTGGTGTTAAATCACATGGCGATGTGAATTAGATTATTGACTCTAGTGCAAGTGGGAGACTGGAGGAAATATGCCCTAGAGGCAATAATAAAGTTGTTATTTTATATTTCCTTATATCATGATAGATGTTTATTATTCATGCTAGAATTGTATTAAACAGAAAGTTGATACATGTGTGGATACATAGACAAAAGACCGTGTCCTTAGTAAGCCTCTACTAGACTAGCTCGTTAATCAAAGATGGTTGAGTTTCCTAACCATAAACATGTGTTGTCATGTGATGAACAGGATCACAACATTAGGAGAATGATGTGATGGGCAGACCCATCCGTTAGCTTAGCATATTGATCGTTCAGTTTTATTGCTATTGCTTTCTTCATGTCAAATACATATTCCTTTGACTATGAGATTATGCAACTCCCGGATACCAGAGGAATACCTTGTGTGCTATCAAACGTCACAATGTAACTGGGTGATTATAAACATGCTCTATAGGTATCTCCGAAGGTGTTTGCTGGGTTGGCATAGATTGAGATTAGGATTTGTCACTCTGAGTATCGGAGAGGTATCTCTGGGCCCTCGCGGTAAGGCACATCATAAGAAGCCTTGCAAGCAAAGTGACTAATAAGTTAGTTGCGGGATGATGTATTATGGAATGAGTAAAGAGACTTACCGGTAATGAGATTGAACTAGGTATGAAGATACTGACGATTGAATCTCGGGCAAGTAAAGGGAATAACATATGTTGTCATAATGATTCGACCGATAAAGATCTTCGTAGAATATGTAGGAGCCAACATGAGCATCCAGGTTCCGCTATTGGTTATTGACCGGAGAGGTGTCTCGGTCATGTCTACATAGTTCTCGAACCCATAGGGTCCGCACGCTTAGCGTTCGATGGTGATTTAGTATTATATGAGCTATGTGATTTGGTGACCGAATGTTGTTCGGAGTCCCGGATGAGATCACAGACATGATGAGGAGTCTCGTAAATGGTCGAGAGGTAAATATTTATATATAGGACAATGGTATTCGGACACAGAAAGTGTTCCAGAGGGTATCGAGTACTTATCGGGTCACCAGAAGGTGTTTCGAATACCCCCAGTAATCCTATGGGTCATATGGGCCTTGTGAAGGAACACACCAGCCCACAAGGGGCTGGTGCGCCCTATAAGGCTATAGGAGGAGGATAAGGAAAGGGGGGAAGGGCAAGGAAAGTTTGGATTAGGATTCCCACTTCCTTCCCTCACCCCCCCCCCTCTTTCCTTCCCCTTCATGCATACATGGAAAGGGGGGCGCAGGGCAAGGCAGGGCCCCTACGGGGCGATGGCCAACCCTAGGGCGCCCCTGGCTGCCTCTCCTCTCCTCCCACCTATATATATGTGGGGAGGGGGTGCCTCACAAGCACACAACGTCAATTGTTACCCGTGTGTGGTGCCCCCCTCAACAGTTTACACCCTGGTCATATTCTCGCGGTGCTTAGGCGAAGCCCTGCACGGATCACTTCACCATCACCGTCACCATGCCATCGTGTTGACAGAACTCATCTACTTCCTCGACACCTTGCTGGATCAAGAAGGCGAGGGATGTCTTCACGCTGAATGTGTGCAGAACTCGGAGGTGTCGTACGTTTGGTGCTTGATCGGTCGAAGCTAGAAGAAGTTCGACTACATCAACCGCGTTGTCAAACGCTTCCGCTTTCAGTCTAGGAGGGTACGTACACACACACTCCCCCTCTCGTTGATATGCATCTCCTAGATAGATCTTGCATGAGCGTAGGAAATTTTTGAAATTGCATGCTACGTTTCCCAACAAAGGACTCCCCGCCGCCTTCATAAGGGCACTAAGGCGGAGCACGGAAAAGTAAATTGGCCACCCATGTTTTACCAGTCCCGGATCTCAGGGCCATTTTGCCAATCGCCGACATGAAAAAAATTGAATTTCATTACGGGAAATTAGGATTTCATGAGGGAGAAAAGGGGGTGGAGAATCGTACAATGCACTGGTGGGATGAAGGTGTTGTTGGGGAACGCAGTAATTTCAAAAAAAAAATCCTACGCACACGCAAGATCTATATGGTGATGCATAGCAATGAGATGGGAAGAGTGTTGTCCACGTACCCTCGTAGACCGTAAGCGGAAGCGTTATGACAACACGGTTGATGTAGTCGTACGTCTTCACGATCCGACCGATCCTAGTACCGAAAGTATGGCACCTCCGCGATCTGCACACGTTCGTCTCGGTGACGTCCCACGAACTCTCGATCCAGCTGAGTGTCAAGGGAGAGCTTCATCAGCACGACGGCGTGATGACGGTGATGATGAAGCTACCGACGCAGGGCTTCGCCTAAACACTACGACGATATGACCAAGGTGGATTATGGTGGAGGGGGACACCGCACATGGCTAAGAGATCAATGATCAACTTGTGTGGTCTAGGGTGCCCCCTACCCACGTATATAAAGGGGCAAAGGGTGGAGGCCGGCCGGCCCTTAGGGCGCGCCAAGAGAGGAGGAGTCCTCCTCCTAGTAGGAGTAGGACTCCCCTTTCCTAGTCCTACTAGGAGGGGGAAAGGAAGGAGGAGAGGGAGAAGGAAAAGGGGGCGCCGCCCCCCTTCCCTAGTCCAATTTGGACCAGAGGGGGAGGGGTGCGCAGCCTGCCCTGGCCGGCCCTCTCTCTCTCCACTAAGGCCCATGTGGCCCATTAGTTCCCCGGGGGGTTCCGGTAACCCTCCGGCACTCTGGTTTTCTCCGAAATCACCCGGAACACTTCCGGTGTCCGAATATAGCCATCCAATATATCAATCTTTATGTATCGACCATTTTGAGACTCCTCGTCATGTTCGTGATCATATCCGGGACTCCGAACTACCTTCGGTACATCAAAACACATAAACTCATAATACCGATCGTCACCGAACGTTAAGCGTGCGGACCCTACGGGTTCGAGAACTATGTAGACATGACCGAGGCTCATCTCTGGTCAATAACCAACAACGGTTGCTCATATTGGTTTCTACATATTCTACGAAGATCTTTATCGGTCAAACTACATAACAACATACGTTGTTCCCTTTGTCATCGGTATGTTACTTACCCGAGATTCGATCGTTGGTATCTCAATGCCTAGTTCAATCTCATTACCGACAAGTCTCTTTACTCGTTCCATAATTCATCATCCCGCAACTAACTCATTAGTCACATTGCTTGCAAGGCTTATAGTGATGTGCATTACTGAGAGGACCCAGAGATACCTCTCCGATACTCGGAGTGACAAATCCTAATCTCGACCTATGCCAAATCAACAAACACCATAGGAGACACCTGTAGAGCATCTTTATAGTCACGCAGTTACGTTGTGACGTTTGATAGCACACTAAGTGTTCCTCCGGTATTCAGGAGTTGCATGATCTCATAGTCATAGGAACATGTATAAGTTATGGAGAAAGCAATAGCAGTAAACTAAACGATCATCGTGCTAAGCTAACGGATGGGTCAAGTCAATCACATCATTCTCTAATGATGTGATCCCGTTAATCAAATGACACCTCATGTCTATGGTTAGGAAACATAACCATCATTGATTCAACGAGCTAGTCAAGTAGAGGCATACTAGTGACACTCTGTTTGTCTATGTATTCACACATGTACTAAGTTTACGGTTAATACAATTCTAGCATGAATAATAAACAATTATCATGATATAAGGAAATATAAATAACAACTTTATTATTGCCTCTAGGGCATATTTCCTTCAGGTGCTAGCTTAGCTGAGATAGGAAGTTTCGATGTGTATGTAGATTTGGTTCTATTGCCCCACCCTTTTCGAGATCTGTCAGGATTAGCAACATGTTCTGGTGTAAACTATAGAGAAATGGAATGAATGAAATGTATATAAGAAGAAAGGAAGCCATGCTCCATCCTGGTTATAAAAAGAACATCACCTCCCTTTTTGGTTAGATACCGCTCCGTTAGGTACTAATGCTTCTACCTATCACCCTGAGGGTGAGTTTGAGAGCAGTATTTTTCCCAACATTAATAGCATTCCACGAGAAAAGTCATCTACTGATGTTGTCAGCGGAGTCCCTCGTCCATCAATGTATGAATAGCGGTATTCCCCATTTTGGATAGTGATGAGGTAGTCGACGCAATTTGCATGTGTATTTGCGTTCGGCTTTGCTACTTTCCTCCTATAAGAGAATGTTCGCAGAATGGAATAGTCTATGTGGACCGGGGTAGTCTTTCACTTCCTTTATCGGGTGGGAGAGTTTAGAACCAGTTAAGCCAATAGCTGCCACTTTAGTCACACTGGCCACATCAGTTGATCATGGATTTAGCATACCACCTCAGAATAGTCTACGTGGCCCCTTGTTTTTACTACAATTTGATATAGTAAGTCCAATAATGCAGACAACTCTTTTTAAAGCACTTTTAAAGCCCATGGTTCTCAAAAGAGTCGGTGTTTTGCCTCAACACATTCCATGAATGTTGTTTCATTCCCCACGTGGCTGAATCCAACTCGGTCTTTATCCTGCCTTTGAGTTCTCTCTCATAACTATAGCCATGAGGTATACGATTTATCGGATTTCGAGCTAGCTTCCCTTTTTCTTGCTCCTTGCCATTAGCGCAACCCTTTTCTTTTTCTTAGCTAGCGTAGTTTTTCACCTTTCAAAAGAAGGAGCCAATGCTTTTGTAGTGACCCCTCTGGGGTCCCGGGTTAGTTTGGCATGCCCCACCCCGTTAGTCATGTGTTGTACTTGACTTGACTCTCCCCCGCTTGCTACTTGCCGATCGCAGTGTTCAAAAATGACACGAAGCTGGATATGAGTAGATGTTGTTGGTCAAAAATGTCTTTCATTCACATTGAAATAGAATGGTCTCGCTCGATGCGTCATTTTAGAATGTGTAGTTAATTGTTCTTAAAAGTTATCAACTCAAAGCCCAACCGTCAAAAGGATGCTACAATGTTCGAAATTATCAACTTAACATGCCCCCTTACTTCCTTCTGACCTCCCATGTAGCGACCCGACCCGAATGGGTCAAGTCTCTGTGCTTATGTGTCATCCCTGGATCAGTATGCTGACACACACAGTACTCGAAGGATTTATAACAGAGGTAAATCACATGTATAAAGTAACGTAAATACTATTACCTCAATCCAATATAGCGGAAGCAACAAGGTTGTGGTTTCCCATCAACACCAACGGCAAAGTTGAGTGTAGAAGTCGTAACCCTAACGTATCACTTACTCGTCGTAAGATAATCCTGCAACATGAGACGTTGCATCCCGAAACGGGTCAGTACATTGAATGTACTGGCAAATTCACACCATAGAGAATGATGAACAATGGCTATCACTATATGCATATATGGCTGGTGGAAAAGCTCTATGGTTATAAGGTTTTTGCGTAAAGCCAATTTTTCCCTACTGCAAAGGAATAAATTTATTTAACTATCATGGTGGTTGTGAAACATTGAGAATGGTTGACAGCATTCTCAATCCCAATTAAAAATAATTAAAAACCCAACAACATTAATTAAAGTAACGTGATGAGATTCACATGATATTCAAGTACTAGATACTCAAGTTGTCCATAACTGGGGACACGGCTAATCATGATTAGTTTGTACACTCTGCAGAGGTTTGCGCACTTTTCCCCACATGACTCGATCGCCTCCGTTTGTTTTCTTGCACTACATGGTGTTTGAGAAACGGATGACCGAGACATAGTCTTTCAGAAGCGCTAGCACCTTACATGTGGGGTAGACCGTACCACCTACAACCCCTACATCTGCTAGTCCACCCCGTAAGAGTTCGCACAACTTAGTCAACTATGCCAGAGCCCATAGTAGCATGTGGCTGCACACGGAAGTTTCTAGCATGAATTATCTTATGATCCCTTTGAGCCTGGGTGGCGGTCCAAAAAAACAGGCAAGTCCTGATAGACATCAGGTGCCTCAATCCACCCAGATGTGTGTTTAAGTTGCCACCTTAGATAAACCATTAAAATTATCAATCTCACATCTGTCATGGATATCACTCACCCAATCCACGTCTACTAGCATAGCATGGCATAAAAAGCAAACGTAGAAGCAACTCCCAAAGGTTTCATAATAATACAGGT
Source organism: Triticum urartu (assembly GCF_056163025.1). Lineage (NCBI taxonomy): Eukaryota > Viridiplantae > Streptophyta > Magnoliopsida > Poales > Poaceae > Triticum > Triticum urartu. Next base: position 473,174,253 of record NC_141877.1, read on the forward strand.
AATAGGTACTACCTCATCTACTTCCCATCCCACAATTTAGTTAGATCCTAATCATGCAATGTGAGAGGATTGATCTAATGCAATAAAACTGGGTTGTAGAAAAGGTATGATCAAAGTGTGAACTTGCCTGCCATGTAGATGAAGATGATTCGCACTTAAACTCTTGATAGATCTACTCGTCACACTCCGGTCAATCTATCGTAAGCAAACAATAGTAACCACACAATAAGTACTCATCTAATGCACAGGTAAAACTCGAACAAGAGATCGAACCAGGTAGTTCAACTTAAGAACTCCGGTTGCAAGGAAAGAACGAACCGAACAAAGAAACGAAAAACAAACGGCGGAAGAAAACAACTCGGTTCTAGCAAGTTGAAACTAGGTCAAATTTTACCAGGCCAAAAACTTGTTTAAGTTGATTAGACGGAATGGCGGTTTCGAAATGAAACTCCAGGCGCTTGAATCACCTGATTCCGATAAACGAGCGAGAAGATAAACTAGAACGAAGATCGGATCTGAGATCGCGATCGTGGAATAAATCCGACGAGAAGAAAAAGAAGAACGGTTAAACGAACAGACGTTCGTTAACCTAGAAGAATCCGGTGATCACGTTTGTTAGGACGAACGGTCCAGCAAACGGTCCAAAGGCAACTAAATCGGAAAAGAAAACGAATCCGATCTAGGGTTTCGGAGAAGAAAACCGAACGAAAAACCGATCTAGAAAACCGGAATGGTTTAGAGAAGAAAAGAATTGGAACGATTAGAAGAAAACGATCCGAGGAAAAGAAAAGAAACGCGGCGCGGTACCTCCGGGGAGGTCTCCGGTGAGGGGCTCCGGCGGCGGCGGCGTTGGGCGGCGACGGCGGTGGCGTGGGTGAGGGGCGGCGGCGGTGTAGGCAAGGCGCGGCGGCGGCGGGTGACGCAGGGCGCGGCGCGGGTGAGAGGCGCGGGGTGAGGCGCGGCTTGGGTGGTGGAGAGAGGGGTTTTGATTTGATGTTTAGAGGGGGGGTGCTTGGGTATTTATATTGGGGAGGGGAGAGGTTTACTTGGGGTAGGGGACAAGAAATAGACTAGGAATAGGAAAAAGAGTCCTAGAAGAAAAAAGGAAAACGGAATAAAGGAAAAGAGATAGCCTAGAATCCAAAAAAGGATTCGGCTAAGAAGGCACGAGGCGAGGCGGCGGCCTGGCTGCTAGCGCCTGGCGCACGCGCGGCAGGGGGCTGGGGCGGCCGGCTGGCCTGGGCCTTGGCCCGGCTGGCCTGCGGTAAGTTTCTCTTTTTTTTATTTAAATAGTTTACGCGCGCAGAAAAACACAGAAAAGAAAATCTAAACGAGCTCCAAAAATTCTAAAGTAAATTTTCCCCGACTCCTAAAAATGAGCCGAACAAAATGAACTTTTCTGCGGACCTAAAATGCAATTTTTTGAAAACGCGCATTTTTCCCTATCCAAAATGCAAATAAAACTCCAGCAAAAACAAAATTTGACTTATTCATTAAATCTTCATTTTTCCTCAATTTTGGGAAAGTCATATTATTCCCTCTCTTATATTTTTGATAACGGAAAAATAATTGAAGATAAAATAATTAAATCAAATGATCCCTTTTTTTCAAATTCGAGAAAACTCTCAAATATGAAAATAACGAATCTCCAACTCTCTCCGAGGGTCCTTGAGTTGCGTGAAATTTCTAGGATCGACCAAAAAAGCAAGAAAATAAAATATGCATGATGATCTAATGTATAACATTCCAAATTGAAAATAAATTCAAAAGAGCTTTGAATTTAATTCTTTGAAACTCCCAACTCATATTTCATATAATTTGAAGAAGTCATTTTATCTTCTCTCGTGAAAATCATTGAGTCGCATAAAGTTTCAGAATTGGAATATTTTCAAATGAAATTCAAATATTTTTCAAACACCCTTGTCATTTAAATAAATGGAAGAAGTCATGTCATCTTCTCTCCAGGGTTTTGTGTTTGAAAAGAATTTGAATTCATGGAGATCAGAAAGCAAATATGAAAGTTTGGGAAAGTCCTTTTATTCCCTCTCATTTAACTTTCAAAAGTTTCGAATTCACTCACTTTCAGACAATCAATCAAACAATCAGTCAAATCTATCTATTTATTATAACATTCCAAAATTTAGAATTTTGGGATGTTACATCCCACTACTTCATCTACCGAAATGACTGGGCATATCTCGTTTTTTCTAGCATTAAACCTGCTCATGATACTTAGCCTATAGAGCTTGGAGCAGACAAAGAGATGAAAGGACCACCTTCTCCTGCTTGCTTGATCGGAATATATTCACATTTAGAATAGTGAAGTGTTACTTAACTTCACTTAGTAGTTGAAAGTTGGAGAGACAGAGAGAATCCTCTCTCATACTTGCCAATTCCAAGGCTGGCCAACAAGGGAATTGGCAGGAACCAACCTTAGTTGCCCCTCGGTAGAGTGAGTCTACTTAGCGAACTGTTAGGACGCGGAGATCGATTGATCAGTATGCATATCGAGAGTTGATGGTCGGCCGTCAGCCCCTTTGAAAGAACATGCGGTGCCCCATGTTTGGTTTTGGTAATTGATGGAATTACTAGCCTAGAAAATGTGTACATTTGAGATATTGTCACCTGGTGTTGATATTGTAAATTATCTTGTTCCTAGGTGGCATATTAGCTCTACACGTTGCTATTTGCTTGTGTTTGGTGTGAAGATGATGTTGGATATCCTTGCAATCTACCACCGGGAATTATTTCCAAAAACTTATTGTCTTTTGACAATTGGTACTCACTTGTGTGGTAGAAATTATTGATCATCTTTACATTAGCCTTTGCTTTTATTTGCCTTATCTCTTGCCTAGGATTGTGTCAACTCCCATTGTATTCCATACCACTTGTGGATCTTGTTATTTCCTTGAGCTTGTCTATTTTTTGTATAGATATAGTGAAAGTGGTGATCCCATCTTGTGCCTTTTGTATTCAAATGCAAATTCTCCATAATGCATAATGCTTGGGGGATCTATCCTATTTTTCTTAGAACACTCACCTTGTGATCCTTTCAAGTGTGTGTTGGTGGAATGCAAATCGTTTCTTTTGGTACTTTGTGCCATCATGAAACTTTGTAGAGCACTTGGTTTGTTTGGAACCATTCTCTCTTTTGGGAGTTTGACATCTTTCTTTTTGTGTATCAATGGATATCCCATTCCTTGATGTATAGTTTAATGATATCCTCCAAGTGATGATTTATTCATTTGGTATCCTTTATTCACTTGGCATTTCTTTTTCTTTTGGTATCGGTTCTTGAAAGTCTTGAGCATGCATATTAACTTCATGTAGTTTTTTTTGCATGCTTTCCTTCTTTGACCCAATATATAGGGGAAACTCCACCAAGTCTCAAATTGGATGAGATGTGCATGTAATTCATTTTCATATCTATGTGCACATATTTATGTGGAGTTTGTCCTATGTATTGTTGGTTCTCTAGCTCTTTGGTCCCAATGAGTTTGGGTACCATTTTGTTTGTGTTGTTGTTCTAGGAAAAATTGGAGATGCATTGGACGCTCGGCTCACTCACAAGGAAGGTGGTGTCACCATGTACTTATTGGATTCAAGCTAGGATGATCAATGAACTACTATCTACCCTTAATTGGTATCTACTACATCCTTCCAATGATATCTCAGTAACAAGCATCTCTTCATGCATTGTTCCTTGCTTTCAACCTTGTGTAGGTTGCATCTTAACATGATATTCATTCCATGTTGTGATACTTGTTTCCTTTCTCAAAGCATCTCAACGATGATCTCATATTACTAGTTGGGATGTCTTTGATGGTTGTGTAGTAGGAATTCATTTATATACAATAAGACCATATCTAGCCATGTGCTATGCTTTCAAGCAAATATCTTATTGGTATATTTATGATTTCCTTGTGGATATCTTGTTCTTTCCTTTTGTAACTATTTCGTGTGTATATCTTTCTTTGTAGATATATATATATATATCATCATGATTTCGTCTACCTAGAATCTTATACACTTGAGAGAAGTTGCATATCTAGTTGATATCCTTTCTTCCACGTCCACCTTGTCTTTCTTATGTTATTTCTTTGGTGGCTCCGTGAAAGCTTTTGCCTTGAGTGCGTGTCTTATCTCGTTGCATATTGATGCACTCTTGTGTGGTGAAGATTATTTTCGTCATGCTTATCTTTATGAGGCTTTTGCCATCTTAATTGGTATCCCTCGTCTTGATGAGGCTTTCATCTTCTATCTTCACCACGGGTTGTCACAAGCATAGGTTCTTTGTATGATTATTAGTAAGCTTGTGAACCCATTTCCTTGTTGTGTGTGGGAATGATAGGCCTTGCACTGTGTTGCCTCATTCTTTCAAGACTTTATTGATGCTTAATGCTCATCCGTACATTAGTCTTCTCAAGTGCATTGCCTTGACTCACACACATCATTTTGGTTGAGCCCATTCTTAAGTTGCCTCTTTCACTTATTGCTCAATCATGTGTTTGTTACATGTACTAGGCTTAGTTTCCTATATGCTCACTTGCACTTGTTGTAAGTTTCTACTGATTTTGGGGGAGCTATGATCCTATTTTGTGCACTTTGTATCCAAATACAAAAATTCTTATGTGTGCACAAATCATGGGGAGCTTCTCTAGTTTCTTTAGAACACTCCTTTGCTCATATCATAATATCCTTTATTCATGTAGCTCGTAGGATCTTTGGTCTAGTTGGTTCAATTGATATCCGTTGATTGCTTGCTTCAATTGGTACCTTTCGATTGCTTGATTGCTTGTGTCTCTCTTTGTTATGTCCTTGTGGCATATCATTCCTTTAGAAATCTTGGTGCCTCTATATAGTTGGTCTTCCTCCAAGTATTACCGTTGGATATGTGTATTGCATTCCACTCTCTTGTTGAGAAATACACAATTTATGGAGGAACACAATTTATATTGGCCTTCTATGATTTTCGCCCATTTTGGCAATCGATGCCAAACGGGGAGAAGTTTCAGAGAGTTTTGTGGAGAAGTCTTCAGAGTTTTCTCCTTGCTTTGGTTTTGTTCCTAAGCATTTGCATCTCATACGTGAAGGAAATATGCCCTAGAGGCAATAATAAAAGTTATTATTTATTTCCTTATATCATGATAAATGTTTATTATTCATGCTAGAATCGTATTAACCGGAAACATAATACATGTGTGAATACATAGACAAACAAAGTGTCACTAGTATGCCTCTACTTGACTAGCTCGTTGATCAAAGATGGTTATGTTTCCTAACCATAGACATGAGTTGTCATTTGATTAACGGGATCACATCATTAGGAGAATGATGTGATTGACTTGACCCATTCCATTAGCTTAGCACTTGATCGTTTAGTTTGTTGCTATTGCTTTCTTCATAACTTATACATGTTCCTATGACTATGAGATTATGCACCTCCCGTTTACCGGAGGAACACTTTGTGTGCTACCAAACGTCACAACGTAACTGGGTGATTATAAAGGTGCTCTACAGGTGTCTCCAAGGTATTTGTTGCGTTGGCGTATTTCGAGATTAGGATTTGTCACTCCGATTGTCGGAGAGGTATCTTTGGGCCCTCTCGATAATGCACATCACTCAAGCCTTGCAAGCATTGCAACTAATAAGTTAGTTGCGAGATGATGTATTACGGAACGAGTAAAGAGACTTGCCGGTAACGAGATTGAACTAGGTATTAAGATACCGACGATCGAATCTCGGGCAAGTAACATACCGGTGACAAAGGGAACAACGTATGTTGTTATGCGGTCTGACCAATAAAGATCTTCGTAGAATATGTAGGAGCCAATATGAGCATCCAGGTTCCGCTATTGGTTATTGACCGGAGACGTGTCCCGGTCATGTCTACATAGTTCTCGAACCCGTAGGGTCCTCACGCTTAAAGTTCGGTGACGATCATAATTAGGGTTTTTGTGTTTTGATGTACCGAAGGTTGTTCGGTGTCCCGGATGTGATCACGGACATGACGAGGAGTCTCGAAATGGTCGAGACATAAAGATTGATATATTGGAAGCCTATATCTGGATATCGGAAACATTCCGGGTGAAATCGGGATTTTACCGGAGTACCGGGGGGTTACCGGAACCCCCCGGGGGTTAATGGGCCTACATGGGCCCTAAGGGAGAAGAGGAGGGCAGGCCGCGCGCCCCCTCCCCCCCTAGTCCGAATAGGACAAGGAAGGGGGCCCCTTTCCTCTTTTCCCCTTCCCCTTTCCTTCTCCAACAAGGCAAGAGAGGGGAGTCCTACTCCCGGTGGGAGTAGGACTCCTCCAGGCGCACCCCTAGGGCCGGCCGCACCTCCCCCTCTCCCTCCATTATATACGGGGGCAAGGGGGCACCCCATGACACACAAGTTGATCTTCGTGATCGTTCCTTAGCCGTGTGCGGTGCCCCCTTCCACCATATTCCACCTCGGTCATATCGTAGCGGTGCTTAGGCGAAGCCCTGCGTCGGTAGAACATCATCACCATCATCACGCCGTCATGCTGAGAAACTCTCCCTCAACACTCAGCTAGATCGGAGCTCAAGGGACGTCACCAAGTTGAACGTGTGCAGAACTCGAGGTGTCGTACGTTCGGTACTTGGATCGGTCGGATAGGGAAGACGTACGACTACTTCCTCTACGTTGTGTCAACACTTCCGTTGCCGGTCTACGAGGGTACGTAGACAACACTGTCCCCTCTCGTTGCTATGCATCACCATGTTCTTGCATGTGCGTAGGAATATTTTTGAAATTACTACATTACCCAACAGTGGCATCTGAGCCAGGTTTTATGCGTTGATGTTATGCACGAGTAGAACACAAGTGAGTTGTGGGCGATATAAGTCATACTGCTTACCAGCATGTCATACTTTGGTTCGGCGGTATTGTTGGATGAAGCGGCCCGGACCGACATTACGCGTACGCTTACGCGAGACTGGTTCTACCGACGTGCTTTGCACACAGGTGGCTGGCGGGTGTCAGTTTCTCCAACTTTAGTTGAACCAAGTGTGGCTACGCCCGGTCCTTGCGAAGGTTAAAACAGCACCAACTTGACAAACTATCGTTGTGGTTTTGATGCATAGGTAAGAACGGTTCTTGCTAAGCCCGTAGCAGCCACGTAAAACTTGCAACAACAAAGTAGAGGACGTCTAACTTGTTTTTGCAGGGCATGTTGTGATGTGATATGGTCAAGACATGATGCTAAATTTTATTGTATGAGATGATCATGTTTTGTAACCGAGTTATCGGCAACTGGCAGGAGCCATATGGTTGTCGCTTTATTGTATGCAATGCAATCGTGCTGTAATGCTTTACTTTATCACTAAGCGGTAGCGATAGTCGTGGAAGCATAAGATTGGAGAGACGACAACGATGCTACGATGGAGATCAAGGTGTCGCGCCGGTGACGATGGTGATCATGACGGTACTTCGGAGATGGAGATCACAAGTACAAGATGATGATGGCCATATCATATCACTTATATTGATTGCATGTGATGTTTATCTTTTATGCATCTTATCTTGCTTTGATTGACGTTAGCATTATAAGATGATCCCTCACTAAATTATCAAAATATAAGTGTTCTCCCTGAGTATGCACCGTTGCGAAAGTTCTTCGTGCTGAGACACCACGTGATGATCGGGTGTGATAGGCTCTACGTTCAAATGCAACGCGTGCAAAACAGTTGCACACGCGGAATACTCAGGTTAAACTTGACGAGCCTAGCATATAACAGATATGGCCTCGGAACACGGAGACCGAAAGGTCGAGCGTGAATCATATAGTAGATATGATCAACATAGTGATGTTCACCATTGATACTACTCCATCTCACGTGATGATCGGACATGGTTTAGTTGATTTGGATCACGTGATCACTTAGAGGATTAGAGGGATATCTTTCTAAGTGGGTGTCGGTGTCAAAACCGGCGGATCTCGGGTAGAGGGTCCCGAACTGTGCGTCTAGGCCGGATGGTAACAGGAGACAAGGGACACGAAGTTTTACCCAGGTTCGGGCCCTCTCGATGGAGGTAAAACCCTACGTCCTGCTTGATTAATATTGATGATATGGGTAGTACAAGAGTAGATCTACCACGAGATCGAGGAGGCTAAACCCTAGAAGCTAGCCTATGGTATGATTGTTGATGTGTATGTCGTCCTACGGACTAAAACCCTCCGGTTTATATAGACACCGGGTAGGGTTAGGGTTACATAGAGTCGGTTACAATGGTAGGAGATCTGCATATCCGTATCGCCAAGCTTGCCTTCCACGCCAAGGAAAGTCCCTTTCGGACGCGGGACGGAGTCTTCAATCTTGTATCTTCATAGTCCAGGAGTCCGGCTGAAGGTATAGTCCGGCTATCCGAACACCCCCTAATCCAGGACTCCCTCAGTAGCCTCCGAACCAGGCTTCAATGACGATGAGTCCAGCGCGCAGATTGTCTTCGGCATTGCAAGGCGGGTTCACCTCCAAATTTCGTGTACCTGTTTGAATAAAGTCCGGTTTCTTGTAGATGTTGCGCTCCTTGGCTTCTACGCCCAATAATGGCCGCTTCCCACGTGTCAAACGAATATGAGAAGTCTGAGTGTTTTTACATTCACACCCCTAGCCGCGTAAATGAGCTGCCCTATTTAAGGGGACGAGGATTTAGATCCAATCCACACCTTCTCCCCTCCGCGAGTGTTCATCAGAGCGCATTCGACAAAGGTCCATTCCACCATGGCCAGCTGTCGCAACTCCTCCCCTCGCCCTTCCAGCCCTAAGCCTGGATATTGGGGGAGATGTTCCACCTCGCATAGCGAGCTAGTGACGCTCCAGACCAAGGGATTTCTCCCCCCGACCTATATGGTCCCGGTTCGAGCCGGTCTTGCCGTCTACAATGGCGGAGAGCAAGCAAAGAATGCCCCTAATCCCTCCAGAGGAGAGCGGGTGTGCCTTGTCCCTTACTTAATAAGGGGGCTCGGATTTCCAATCCACCCATTTCTCCGGGGGCTGCTGGAGTTCTACGGCCTTTAGCTACATCATCTCACGCCTGCCTCAATATTGCATATCGCGGGCTTTGTAGCCCTCTGCGAGCTGTTCTTGGGTGTTGAAGCTCATTTCGGACTGTGGAAGGAGCTATTTTGCCTCGTGCCCCGTTCCAAGAAGGGGTCGATGTATCAAGTGGGCGGAGCCGAAGTGTGGCGCATCGCCGGGACCGGATATCTGTCCTGAACCCCAAAGAAGGCGTCCGAAGACTGGCCCTCGGAATGGTTCTATATAGAAGACGTCCCGCTGTCGGATCCTGTCCGGATCGGCCTCCCTGAATTCAACAGTGCTCCCTTAAAGAAGCACCTAAGCTGGAGCCCACGGAGCCCTCAGAGGGAAAGTGACAGGGACATCATTTACCTGATGGGCCGAATAAGATTGTTAGCCCATTCCGGACTAACCATGATCGGGGTTATGGCCGAATGCATTATGCGGGGGGTGCAGCCGCTTCAGTATAGAAGCCACCCCATGTGGGACTTCAACGGGAAGGACGACGCCACCCGCTACAGTCGTAAGGGGCTGGACTCAGCTGCTGCTCTACTAAAGATCTTGTCCACTTTGTATAAGGGAGAAGAGGAGGAATTTCTCCGCGTCAACCCTCAGGGTGGATTCTCCATGCACAATCCCCCGAGCTGGGTAAGCGGCCATATTTACTTGTCCATCCGTTTTGTATTCCCATTGTTAAATATTCAGTCTGACGACTTTAACGCACGAACTGCGCCGGGCTGTTAAGGAAATAAGCAGCCCTCCTCCACAACCCGAGGACCCAGGACGGTCCCTCGACCCGGCCTCCCAAGAGGATCCGGACATACCTGTGGAGCTGATTGATGGAGTGTTCCATCAATTGAGCGAGGACAATGCCTTGGTGGCCATTACGGCCGATTACCCAGGGCTAATCCTGACGCCCCAGGTACCTGAGATCGAAGTCCCAGTACCCCGAATAGGTGTCCGCCCACTCGTGTTCAGTTTCCTGATTGCAACCGAACTTTGCAGGGGAGGTTTTTAAGGCGGAAGGCCGAACCTGCGGCGACAAGCCAACGAGGGGTCGTAGGGCCTCGTGGGCCGAAAAGAAGTGCAGTCCGGACCGAGGTGTCAGTGCAAAGGTATGGCACGCCCCCTTATCCCAGGTGTTATACCTTCGAGGCACATTGACACTCATGCTTTCTTTAGGACGAAGAGACCTCGCCGGACTATACCCAGAGAGGCTGCCAATCGCGCCTCCACCAGCCAGGCTCCAAAGCCTGGTCCGGAGGCGGAGGCGAACGCAAGGCGCGCGCCAGACGCTCCTCCAACAGAGGATGTGGAAGGGTTGTCTGCCACCAACTCTGAGGTGGAGAGTGCCATGAACCACAGGCGTCGCCGGACGCAACGCTTGTTTCTCCCAAGGGGCGTTAGATGCCTTCAACTCGGGAGATGCGCACCTCCGTGCTGCTCGAAATGGTCTAACCAGAGCCACGGAGTAATATGTAAAAGACATACAAGTAAGAAAATTTTGGTAATTATATATACAGCAGTAGCCCCCGAGACTTGAAACAGTTAGAATAACTGATTTAAGGATCATTTGATATGCGGGTTCTTACAGAAAAGAATTCCCTATTGTCCAAGGAGCTGGAAGAGTGCAAAGCCCAACTGGAGGCCGCACTAGCCGCGGCAGGGGAGCCTAAGGAGACCCCCTCTGGTAATATACACTTCGAAAGATAAGTATTTTGCGAAGCACAGCTTTGGCGCGAATCTGACAAATGAAATTGCAGATGGCGCCGGATTGAATCCGGAAAGGCAACACCTCCTACGCCAGCTAAAGGCTGGTGAGAGGGTGCTGCTAAAGGTGATGGGGGAGAAGAACAATCTCCAAGATGCCAACACCAAGCTGGGCGTCGAGCTGAAAGATGTTCGTGCCCAGCTGTCAGACTCCGTGAAGGAGAATCAGCGGCTTCGGCGCGGCATATTTAGTAAGTGCTTGAACGAACCTTTTGAAAGAAAGTTCGGCGGGGAAGTCGAGTAACAGAGCAATGTCTGTAGGTGTGCTAACAGGTCGTTGTAACATCCCAAATTTTCAATTTGGAATGTTATACACTAGATCATCATGCATATCATATTTTCTTGCATTTCGGTTGATCCTAGAAATTTCACGCAACTCAAGGACCCACGGAGAGAGTTGGAGATTTCATTATTTTCATATTTGAGAGTTTTCTCAAATTTGAAAAGGGGATCATTTGATTTATTTATTTCATCTTCAATTATTTTTCCAATATCAATATGAGAGAGGGAATAATAGGACTTTCCCAAAATATAGGAAAAATGAAGATTTAATAAATAGATCCAATTTTGGTTTTGCCGGAGTTTTGTTTGCATTTTATTTGGATAGGGAAAAATGCGTGTTTTCAAAAATTGCATTTTAGGCCCGGAGAAAAGTTCATTTTGTTCGACTCATTTTTAGGAGTCGGAGAAAATTTACTTTAGGATTTTTGGAGCTCGTTTAGATTTTCTTTTCTGTGTTTTTCTGCGCGCGGAACCAATTTAAAAAAAAGGAACTCCCGCAGGCCAGCCGGGCCAAAGGCCCAGCCAGCCACCGCCTCCCCAGCGCAGGCAGCCGGCCACGCCAGGCCATCGCGCGCGCCAGGCGCCAGAGGCAGGAGCCGCCGCCGCCCCTTTTTGATTCCTAGTAGGACTTTAGTCCTACTCCGTTTCCTCTTTTTCTTTCCTATTCCTACTCTATTTCTTGTCCCCTACCCCAACAAACGGAGGCGATTGAGTCATGTGGGGAAAAGTGCGCAAACCTCTGCAGAGTGTACAAACTAATCATGATTAGCCGTGTCCCCGGTTATGGACATCTTGAGTATCTAGTACTTGAATATCATGTGAATCTCATCATGTTACTTCTAATTAATGTTGTTGGGTTTTTAATTATTTTTAATTGGGATTGAGAATGCTGTCAACCATTCTCGATGTTTCACAACCACCATGATAGTTAAATAAATTTATTCCTTTGCAGTAGGGAAAAACTGGCTTTACGCAAAACTGTAACCATAGAGCTTTCCACCAGCCATATATGCATATAGTATAGTTGTTTCATTCCATTACTCTCTATGTGTTACATTGCCAGCATATTCCATGTGCTGACCCGTTTTCGGGCTGCAACTTCTCATGTTGCAGACTTTTCAGACGACGAGTAAGGTGCTTTTAGGTCGTGGCCCTATACTCAGTGATGCCGTTGGAGTTGATGGACCCACTTATCTTCCAAGTCTTCCGCTGTTATCGACACTAGATGGCCTTAAGCCATATTTATTGTAATAAGTTCTCTCCGAGACAACGATGTAATAAGTGTGTGATTGCCACTCTGCTATAAATCCTTCGATGTACTGTGTGGTGTCAGCATTACTGATCTAGGGATGACACCTGAGCATAGAGCACTTGATCCATTCGGGTCGGGTCGCTACAGTCGTCCTGCAGAGGAGATGCCCGGTTCTACGGGTGACCTTCTTCCCGAGCTCTCGCAACTGCTCGATCGAGTTCGGCAGGCGATGCGAGGCGTCGCCCAGGCCTTGTGGCCATCCGTCTCCATGCCCGAAGGTCTTGGAGAGCTTGCGGAGAAGCTAAAGGGAGCACAGTGGCGCTTCCGATTGTGGAAGATATCAGCCTGCCATCAAGGCGCTAGGGAGGCCTGGGCCATGGTGAAGACGCGGTACGCAAAGGCTGACCCCAACCACATGGCCGAGGTCGGTCCTGTAGGGCCCGATGGGAAGGAGATCCCTGTAAGCTTAGTATACGGCCAAGTAGAGTTGGCCGCAAAATATTCCCAACATGACTATAAATTAGACAGCCTGTTAGATGGTATTGAAGAGGAATACAACCAGTCAAAATGACTATGTAATCTAATTGACATTTATAATGCCTTCTAGCCGGATTGTAGATCATTTGTCATGGCCGACCTTTTCGCTTCAGCCTCGGGACCTGACGGTCCGGAGTGTGTCCGAATTCCCATGCGGTTATATAGGAACCGGGGAATGCATGGAGACCAGGCGTAGGGGTCATTAGGGCGTGAACAGACAAGTGCCCGACTAGGTATGTTATATTACATGGTTAGTAAGAAACATCTTCCAGGGAGAATAGTTCCGTTAGGGGTTCCTTTCCTTGGGAGGCATGCCCTAAGGTGCATGTCCATGCTGCGAAAAGAAACGCAGGAAAAACATCTGGGGGCGTATAGATAAAAATAAAAAAGATCGTCTTTAGTTCACCGACCGAATATTCCCTTAAGAACGCTAGCTTTCGGCTTCACCCAGTCTGAGGTACATGTCCGGCTGACCCGGCAGTAACAATCGCAGAGGTGCTCCCTTTACCACCTAGCCGAACAATCGGGAACGTAGGGGTAAGCACAGGAGCCAGGCAACCCAGCTTGGCCAAAACTTAAGTCATATCGATGCATATAATGGTGAATAAAAGGTACATGCGGAAGTGTGACACATGTGTTGGGCATGAAGCCCGTATGAATAAGCTTCTGTTTAAAGAAGCCCCCAGGTTTAATGAGCGTGAATAGCGCGTCACTTTATGAGCCTTTAGAGGCTATAAGAGAGAGAGAGAAGAGAAATGTAAGACACAAGATATAAAAAATGGACAGGGGAAGGAGACGAACACAGAGTCTGGTGCTAGGCATAGAATCTTCGGAGACGGGCTGCGTTCCATGGGTTTGGCTCGAGTCGGTTATCCGATGCATCCCGTAGGCGGTATGCTCCACCAGTCAGGACTTGGTCAATTATGAAGGGACCTTCCCACTTGGGCTTGAGTTTGTCCTTTTTCTTGTCCGGTAGTTGTAGAACTAATTCGCCAACGTTGTAATTTTTGGCCCGTACTTCTCTGCTTTGGTATCTTCGAGCCTGCTGTTGATAAAATGTGGAACGGGCTTTTGCCACGTCACGCTCCTCCTCCAATGCGTCCAAGCTGTCCTGCCGATCGAGCTCGGCTTCTCTTTCTTCGTACATGCGCACTCGAGGTGAGTCATGAATTATGTCGCAAGGCAAAACTGCCTCTACGCCGTACACCATAAAGAATGGTGTGTATCCAGTGGTGCGATTCGGCATGGTCCGCAGCCCCCAGAGTACGGAGTCGAGCTCCTCTACCCAGTGCGTGTTAGATTCCTTGAGGGACCGCACTAATCTGGGTTTGATGCCGCTCATGATAAGACCATTTGCACGTTCGACTTGGCCGTTAGTTTGTGGGTGATAGACGGAAGCATAATCGAGCTTGATGCCCATGTTTTTGCACCAGAGTTTTACCTCGTTGTCCATGAAGTTCGTGCCATTATCAGTGATGATGCTGTGGGGGACGCCGTAACGGTGTACAACCCCGGATATAAAGTCTATCGCCGGTCTGGATTCGGCCGTCTTAACAGGCTTGGCTTCTATCCATTTGGTGAACTTATCCACCATGACCAGTAAGTATTTTTGCTTGTGGGTTCCGCCTTTAAGGGGTCCAACCATGTCAAGCCCCCAGACTGCGAAGGGCCAAGTGATGGGGATGGTTTGGAGGGCGGTGGGTGGCATATGGCTTTGGTTTGCAAAGAGCTGGCAACCGGTGCATCGTTGGACTAAGTCCTGAGCGTCTGCCCGGGCCGTCGGCCAATAGAAGCCTGTACGGAAGGCCTTGCTTACAAGGGACCGGGTTGCAGCGTGATGACCGCCGAGTCCGGCATGAATTTCATCCAGGAGATTCCGCCCCTCCTCTTTGGAGATGCACCTTTGAAGGACTCCGGTAGTGCTTTTCTTATAAAGCTCTCCCTCGTGGACTCTGTAGGCTTTGGATCGCCGCACTATGCAGCGTGCCTCATTTTGGTCCTCGGGGAGTTCCTGCCTAGTAAGGTAGGCGAGGAATGGTTCTATCCACGGGGCGATGACGGCCATTATTACGTGGGCTGAAGGTGTTATTTCATTGGCAGAGCCTCCGATTGTGTCAGAATGGTCGGTGTCGGGCAGTGCGGTTGGGTCCGGGCTGTTATTGTTCGGCTCCCCTTTCCATGCTACGAATGGCTTGAACAACCTTTCCAAGAAGATGTTGGGGGGACTACATCGCGTTTTGCGCCGATGCGTGCCAGGACATCTGCCGCCTGATTATTTTCCCGGGCTATATGGTGAAATTCAAGCCCCTCGAACCGAGCTGACATTTTTAGGACGGCGTTGCGGTAAGCTGCCATTTTTGGATCCTTGGCATCGAAGTCTCCATTTATTTGGGATACTGCGAGGTTCGAGTCCCCGCGCACCTCTAGGCGTTGGATGCCCATGGATATTGCCATCCGGAGACCATGTAAAAGGGCCTCATATTCGGCTGCATTGTTGGAGTCCGTCTACATAATTTGTAGTATGTATTGAACTGTGTCTCCTATGGGGGGACGTCAAAACGACGCCAGCCCCCAGTCCGGCCAACATCTTGGAGCTGTCGAAATGCATGATCCAATTTGAATATGTGCCGTACTCTTTAGGGAGTTCGGCCTCCGTCCATTCTGTGACGAAGTCGGCCAAGACTTGTGACTTGATGGCTCGTCGAGGCTTATAAGTTATGTCAAACGGGAGGAGCTCGATGGCCCATTTCGCAATCCAGCCCGTTGCGTCACGGTTGTTTATAATATCGTTAAGTGGTACTTCCGAGGCTACTGTTATTGAACACTCTTGAAAGTAGTGTCGTAGCTTCCGGGATGCCATGAATACCACGTACGCAATCTTTTAATAATGCGGGTACCGTGATTTGCAGGGAGTGAGGACAGTGGACACATAATAGACCGGCTTTTGAAGGGGGAATTTGTGTCCGTCCGCTTCTCGTTCGATGATGAGCACTGCGCTTACAACCTGATGTGTTGCTGCAACGTATAATAGCATTGGTTCGCCAATGTTTGGCGCGGCCAGGACTGGGTTTGTTGCCAGTATGGCTTTTATTTCGTCGAGTCCGGCCGTGGCTGCGTCCGTCCATTTGAAGTGTTCGGTGCGCCGAAGGAGGCGGTAAAGGGGTAGGGCCTTTTCTCCCAAGCGGGAGATAAAGCGGCTTAGAGCCGCCACGCATCCGGTTAACTTTTGTATTTGTTTGAGGTCCTTTG
This sequence comes from Triticum urartu, assembly GCF_056163025.1. Lineage (NCBI taxonomy): Eukaryota > Viridiplantae > Streptophyta > Magnoliopsida > Poales > Poaceae > Triticum > Triticum urartu. The sequence continues at coordinate 473,190,387 of NC_141877.1, forward strand.
GGATATCCAGTTGCGACAGAGCTCGGATCTTGGCTGGATTTGCTTCAATTCCTCTACCGGATACAATGAAGCCCAAGAGCTTTCCGGTTGGAACACCGAAAACGCATTTTTCCGGGTTGAGCTTGATGTCGTATGTTCGGAGGTTATAAAATGTGAGCCTCAAGTCGTCTACTAGAGATTCAACATGTCTTGTTTTGACGACCACAACATCTACATATGCCTCCACTGTTTTGCCAATCTGGCTTGCCAAACATGTCTGAATCATGCGCTGATATGTTGCGCCGGCGTTTTTGAGCCCGAAGGGCATCGTGCTGAAGCAGAATGGCCCGTATGGTGTGATGAATACCATTGCGGCTTGGTCTGGTTTTGCCATCTTGATTTGATGGTAGCCAGAATATGCGTCGAGGAAACACAACGAATCATGTCCTGCGGTAGCGTCGATAATTTGGTCGATGCGGGGGAGGGGGAAGGGATCCTTTGGGCAAGCCTTGTTAAGGTCTTTGAAATCAACACACAGGCGCCAGGATTTGTCCTTCTTTGGTACCATCACCAGGTTTGCTAACCAGTCCGGATGTTTTATATCTCTGATGAATCCGGCCTCCAATAGCTTTGCTAGCTCCTCTCCCATGGCCTGTCTCTTAGGTTCGGAAAAACGCCGAAGAGCCTGTTTGACAGGTTTGAATCTTGTTTGGATATTTAAGCTATGCTCGGCCAGCCTGCGTGGGATTCCTGGCATGTCTGAAGGGTGCCAGGCAAAAATGTCCCAGTTCTCTCGTAGGAACTCTCGCAATGCGGCGTCGACATCAGGGTTTAACTGTGCCCCGATGGAAGTTGTTTTATTGGGGTCTGTTGGATGGACTTGGAATTTGACTATTTCGTCCGCCGGTTTAAAGGAGGTGGACTTGGATCTTTTGTCGAGTACCACATCGTCCCTATTCACCGTAGAGCGCAGCGCAGTCAGCTCCTCAGCCTCTAGGGCTTCGGATAGTGCCTCAAGGGCCAGTGCGGCTGTCTTGTTTTCGGCGCAGAGTGCTATGTCCGGATCACTAGCGAGAGTGATGATCCCGTTAGGCCCGGGCATCTTGAGCTTCATGTACCCGTAATGGGGTATTGCTTGGAAGATTGTAAACGCTTCCCTCCCAAGCAGAGCGTGATAACCGCTGCTGAACGGAGCCACCTGGAACGTGACCTCTTCGGACCTGTAATTATCCGGCATGCCGAACACCACATCTAGTGTGATTTTTCCTGTACAGCGCGCTTCCCGACTGGGGATTATTCCTCTAAAGGTTGTGCAGCTTCGCTCAATGCGGTTCTAGTCTATTTCCATTTTTTGAAGAGTCTCCTTGTAAATGAGGTTCAATCCGCTACCGCCGTCCATGAGTACCTTGGTAAGACCAAAGTCGTCCACTATTGGACTGAGGACCAATGCGGCTGGTGCTCGGGCTGTTCGGAATTTAGGTTCATCACTGGCGTTAAAGGTAATAGCCGTGTCACTCCATGGGTTTATTGTTGCTACTTGGTAGACTTCGGCAAGGCTGCGGAGTGTCCTTTTTCGCATATTATTTGATGCGGAAGTCTCGAAGACTGTTAATACCGTATTGGTGTCTCTGGGGTGGCTTTCTGTGGCCTCTGGAATTAGGAGATTTTCGCCAATTTTGGCCACCTGCCGGAGTATCCAACATGCTCTGAGGCTGTGAGTTGGTGTGGAGTCCTCTGTACTATGAATTTTACAGGGTCCATTAAGCCACCCTTCCAGTACGGTTCCATGCCCTGTAGAGGGTTTTTGCTTTTTAGTGCTTGACCCGGGTGACTGGTGATGATGCACCCTTTTATTTCTGACTGGGTTTGTATTCAAGGCCGGATTGTCCCAAAATTTTATTTTGGTTATCCAGGCGCTTTCCATCGCACAGTACTTTTGTACAATGGACGCCAAGTCAGCGAAGCATGTAATATCACGGCGACTTATGGCGTTGAGTATTCCCTTGTCCATGCAATTATTGCAGAAGATTGAGATTGCGTCTTCCTCGCGGCAGTCCCTTAGCCTGTTCTTAACCAGGAGGAATCTGGCCCAGTAATAATGTACTGTTTCATCGGGTTCTTGCCTGATTTTGGATAGATCGCTTATGTTGGGGTGGGTGGGTGGAATTAAATCTGAAGCCTCACCCCATCTAAGGCTCAGAGACCGAGGAGTTTCTGAACTCGACAATTTGGATTCCTGGATGTTGTCTAATGAATCCAGCCCGTCGCCTGACTCTAAGTTCAGGTCTTGAGTGATATCCTCCCCTCCGCGGGTATCCGGCTTGGAGGGATCAGGGATCCGGACGTAGCGAGTCCTTAAGATAGATGAAGGGTCGCCGCACTGTCCCTCTACCACGGCAACGTGATGGGTGACTTGGGGAGAGTTAATCTCTCTCAGATCGGTTTTAGGCCCAATCTGGTCATAATCCGTAGCGACTCCCAGGGCGGCGAAGCGATCCAAGAGCTCATTTACGGAGGAAAGCACTATTGGATCTAACTGCTCGGCGAGTTCTGAGTTGACATGAAGATTGTTTTCGATGGCTCGAGAGGTCATCGTTGGCGCAGAAGCCGAACAGGCGGTCATAAGAAAGCCACCTAGCCGGAGGGTTTGGCCGACAGCCAAAGCTCCCTTAGCAATGGTGCCGTCTTTAAAGACGGGGCGAGGCATCCTTCCTGATGGCGACGACACAGAGGAACTCTCAATGGAAGCACCAATGTCGGTGTCAAAACCGGCAGATCTCGGGTAGGGGGTCCCGAACGGTGCGTCTAGGCCGGATGGTAACAGGAGACAAGGGACACGAAGTTTTACCCAGGTTCGGGCCCTCTCGATGGAGGTAAAACCCTACGTCCTGCTTGATTAATATTGATGATATGGGTAGTACAAGAGTAGATCTACCACGAGATCGAGGAGGCTAAACCCTAGAAGCTAGCCTATGGTATGATTGTTGATGTGTATGTCGTCCTACGGACTAAAACCCTCCGGTTTATATAGACACCGGGTAGGGTTAGGGTTACATAGAGTCGGTTACAATGGTAGGAGATCTGCATATCCGTATCGCCAAGCTTGCCTTCCACGCCAAGGAAAGTCCCTTTCGGACGCGGGACGGAGTCTTCAATCTTGTATCTTCATAGTCCAGGAGTCCGGCTGAAGGTATAGTCCGGCTATCCGAACACCCCCTAATCCAGGACTCCCTCAGTAGCCTCCGAACCAGGCTTCAATGACGATGAGTCCAGCGCGCAGATTGTCTTCGGCATTGCAAGGCGGGTTCACCTCCAAATTTCGTGTACCTGTTTGAATAAAGTCCGGTTTCTTGTAGATGTTGCGCTCCTTGGCTTCTACGCCCAATAATGGCCGCTTCCCACGTGTCAAACGAATATGAGAAGTCTGAGTGTTTTTACATTCACACCCCTAGCCGCGTAAATGAGCTGCCCTATTTAAGGGGACGAGGATTTAGATCCAATCCACACCTTCTCCCCTCCGCGAGTGTTCATCAGAGCGCATTCGACAAAGGTCCATTCCACCATGGCCAGCTGTCGCAACTCCTCCCCTCGCCCTTCCAGCCCTAAGCCTGGATATTGGGAGAGATGTTCCACCTCGCATAGCGAGCTAGTGACGCTCCAGACCAAGGGATTTCTCCCCCCGACCTATATGGTCCCGGTTCGAGCCGGTCTTGCCGTCTACAATGGCGGAGAGAAAGCAAAGAATGCCCCTAATCCCTCCAGAGGAGAGCGGGTGTGCCTTGTCCCTTACTTAATAAGGGGGCTCGGATTTCCAATCCACCCATTTCTCCGGGGGCTGCTGGAGTTCTACGGCCTTTAGCTACATCATCTCACGCCTGCCTCAATATTGCATATCGCGGGCTTTGTAGCCCTCTGCGAGCTGTTCTTGGGTGTTGAAGCTCATTTCGGACTGTGGAAGGAGCTATTTTGCCTCGTGCCCCGTTCCAAGAAGGGGTCGATGTATCAAGTGGGCGGAGCCGAAGTGTGGCGCATCGCCGGGACCGGATATCTGTCCTGAACCCCAAAGAAGGCGTCCGAAGACTGGCCCTCGGAATGGTTCTATATAGAAGACGTCCCGCTGTCGGATCCTGTCCGGATCGGCCTCCCTGAATTCAACAGTGCTCCCTTAAAGAAGCACCTAAGCTGGAGCCCACGGAGCCCTCAGAGGGAAAGTGACAGGGACATCATTTACCTGATGGGCCGAATAAGATTGTTAGCCCATTCCGGACTAACCATGATCGGGGTTATGGCCGAATGCATTATGCGGGGGGTGCAGCCGCTTCAGTATAGAAGCCACCCCATGTGGGACTTCAACGGGAAGGACGACGCCACCCGCTACAGTCGTAAGGGGCTGGACTCAGCTGCTGCTCTACTAAAGATCTTGTCCACTTTGTATAAGGGAGAAGAGGAGGAATTTCTCCGCGTCAACCCTCAGGGTGGATTCTCCATGCACAATCCCCCGAGCTGGGTAAGCGGCCATATTTACTTGTCCATCCGTTTTGTATTCCCATTGTTAAATATTCAGTCTGACGACTTTAACGCACGAACTGCGCCGGGCTGTTAAGGAAATAAGCAGCCCTCCTCCACAACCCGAGGACCCAGGACGGTCCCTTGACCCGGCCTCCCAAGAGGATCCGGACATACCTGTGGAGCTGATTGATGGAGTGTTCCATCAATTGAGCGAGGACAATGCCTTGGTGGCCATTACGGCCGATTACCCAGGGCTAATCCTGACGCCCCAGGTACCTGAGATCGAAGTCCCAGTACCCCGAATAGGTGTCCGCCCACTCGTGTTCAGTTTCCTGATTGCAACCGAACTTTGCAGGGGAGGTTTTTAAGGCGGAAGGCCAAACCTGCGGCGACAAGCCAACGAGGGGCCGTAGGGCCTCGTGGGCCGAAAAGAAGTGCAGTCCGGACCGAGGTGTCAGTGCAAAGGTATGGCACGCCCCCTTATCCCAGGTGTTATACCTTCGAGGCACATTGACACTCATGCTTTCTTTAGGACGAAGAGACCTCGTCGGACTATACCCAGAGAGGCTGCCAATCGCGCCTCCACCAGCCAGGCTCCAAAGCCTGGTCCGGAGGCGGAGGCGAACGCAAGGCGCACGCCAGACGCTCCTCCAACAGAGGATGTGGAAGGGTTGTCTGCCACCAACTCTGAGGTGGAGAGTGCCATGAACCACAGGCGTCGCCGGACGCAACGCTTGTTTCTCCCAAGGGGCGTTAGATGCCTTCAACTCGGGAGATGCGCACCTCCGTGCCGCTCGAAATGGTCTAACCAGAGCCACGGAGTAATATGTAAAAGACATACAAGTAAGAAAATTTTGGTAATTATATATACAGCAGTAGCCCCTGAGACTTGAAACAGTTAGAATAACTGATTTAAGGATCATTTGATATGCGGGTTCTTACAGAAAAGAATTCCCTATTGTCCAAGGAGCTGGAAGAGTGCAAAGCCCAACTGGAGGCCGCACTAGCCGCGGCAGGGGAGCCTAAGGAGACCCCCTCTGGTAATATACACTTTGAAAGATAAGTATTTTGCGAAGCACAGCTTTGGCGCGAATCTGACAAATGAAATTGCAGATGGCGCCGGATTGAATCCGGAAAGGCAACACCTCCTACGCCAGCTAAAGGCTGGTGAGAGGGTGCTGCTAAAGGTGATGGGGGAGAAGAACAATCTCCAAGATGCCAACACCAAGCTGGGCGTCGAGCTGAAAGATGTTCGTGCCCAGCTGTCAGACTCCGTGAAGGAGAATCAGCGGCTTCGGCGCGGCATATTTAGTAAGTGCTTGAACGAACCTTTTGAAAGAAAGTTCGGCGGGGAAGTCGAGTAACAGAGCAATGTCTGTAGGTGTGCTAACAGGTCGTTGTAACATCCCAAATTTTCAATTTGGAATGTTATACACTAGATCATCATGCATATCATATTTTCTTGCATTTCGGTTGATCCTAGAAATTTCACGCAACTCAAGGACCCACGGAGAGAGTTGGAGATTTCATTATTTTCATATTTGAGAGTTTTCTCAAATTTGAAAAGGGGATCATTTGATTTATTTATTTCATCTTCAATTATTTTTCCAATATCAATATGAGAGAGGGAATAATAGGACTTTCCCAAAATATAGGAAAAATGAAGATTTAATAAATAGATCCAATTTTGGTTTTGCCGGAGTTTTGTTTGCATTTTATTTGGATAGGGAAAAATGCGTGTTTTCAAAAATTGCATTTTAGGCCCGGAGAAAAGTTCATTTTGTTCGACTCATTTTTAGGAGTCGGAGAAAATTTACTTTAGGATTTTTGGAGCTCGTTTAGATTTTCTTTTCTGTGTTTTTCTGCGCGCGGAACCAATTTAAAAAAAAGGAACTCCCGCAGGCCAGCCGGGCCAAAGGCCCAGCCAGCCACCGCCTCCCCAGCGCAGGCAGCCGGCCACGCCAGGCCATCGCGCGCGCCAGGCGCCAGAGGCAGGAGCCGCCGCCGCCCCTTTTTGATTCCTAGTAGGACTTTAGTCCTACTCCGTTTCCTCTTTTTCTTTCCTATTCCTACTCTATTTCTTGTCCCCTACCCCAACAAACGGAGGCGATTGAGTCATGTGGGGAAAAGTGCGCAAACCTCTGCAGAGTGTACAAACTAATCATGATTAGCCGTGTCCCCGGTTATGGACATCTTGAGTATCTAGTACTTGAATATCATGTGAATCTCATCATGTTACTTCTAATTAATGTTGTTGGGTTTTTAATTATTTTTAATTGGGATTGAGAATGCTGTCAACCATTCTCGATGTTTCACAACCACCATGATAGTTAAATAAATTTATTCCTTTGCAGTAGGGAAAAACTGGCTTTACGCAAAACTGTAACCATAGAGCTTTCCACCAGCCATATATGCATATAGTATAGTTGTTTCATTCCATTACTCTCTATGTGTTACATTGCCAGCATATTCCATGTGCTGACCCGTTTTCGGGCTGCAACTTCTCATGTTGCAGACTTTTCAGACGACGAGTAAGGTGCTTTTAGGTCGTGGCCCTATACTCAGTGATGCCGTTGGAGTTGATGGACCCACTTATCTTCCAAGTCTTCCGCTGTTATCGACACTAGATGGCCTTAAGCCATATTTATTGTAATAAGTTCTCTCCGAGACAACGATGTAATAAGTGTGTGATTGCCACTCTGCTATAAATCCTTCGATGTACTGTGTGGTGTCAGCATTACTGATCTAGGGATGACACCTGAGCATAGAGCACTTGATCCATTCGGGTCGGGTCGCTACAGTCGTCCTGCAGAGGAGATGCCCGGTTCTACGGGTGACCTTCTTCCCGAGCTCTCGCAACTGCTCGATCGAGTTCGGCAGGCGATGCGAGGCGTCGCCCAGGCCTTGTGGCCATCCGTCTCCATGCCCGAAGGTCTTGGAGAGCTTGCGGAGAAGCTAAAGGGAGCACAGTGGCGCTTCCGATTGTGGAAGATATCAGCCTGCCATCAAGGCGCTAGGGAGGCCTGGGCCATGGTGAAGACGCGGTACGCAAAGGCTGACCCCAACCACATGGCCGAGGTCGGTCCTGTAGGGCCCGATGGGAAGGAGATCCCTGTAAGCTTAGTATACGGCCAAGTAGAGTTGGCCGCAAAATATTCCCAACATGACTATAAATTAGACAGCCTGTTAGATGGTATTGAAGAGGAATACAACCAGTCAAAATGACTATGTAATCTAATTGACATTTATAATGCCTTCTAGCCGGATTGTAGATCATTTGTCATGGCCGACCTTTTCGCTTCAGACTCGGGACCTGACGGTCCGGAGTGTGTCCGAATTCCCATGCGGTTATATAGGAACCGGGGAATGCATGGAGACCAGGCGTAGGGGTCATTAGGGCGTGAACAGACAAGTGCCCGACTAGGTATGTTATATTACATGGTTAGTAAGAAACATCTTCCAGGGAGAATAGTTCCGTTAGGGGTTCCTTTCCTTGGGAGGCATGCCCTAAGGTGCATGTCCATGCTGCGAAAAGAAACGCAGGAAAAACATCTGGGGGCGTATAGATAAAAATAAAAAAGATCGTCTTTAGTTCACCGACCGAATATTCCCTTAAGAACGCTAGCTTTCGGCTTCACCCAGTCTGAGGTACATGTCCGGCTGACCCGGCAGTAACAATCGCAGAGGTGCTCCCTTTACCACCTAGCCGAACAATCGGGAACGTAGGGGTAAGCACAGGAGCCAGGCAACCCAGCTTGGCCAAAACTTAAGTCATATCGATGCATATAATGGTGAATAAAAGGTACATGCGGAAGTGTGACACATGTGTTGGGCATGAAGCCCGTATGAATAAGCTTCTGTTTAAAGAAGCCCCCAGGTTTAATGAGCGTGAATAGCGCGTCACTTTATGAGCCTTTAGAGGCTATAAGAGAGAGAGAAGAGAAATGTAAGACACAAGATATAAAAAATGGACAGGGGAAGGAGACGAACACAGAGTCTGGTGCTAGGCATAGAATCTTCGGAGACGGGCTGCGTTCCATGGGTTTGGCTCGAGTCGGTTATCCGATGCATCCCGTAGGCGGTATGCTCCACCAGTCAGGACTTGGTCAATTATGAAGGGACCTTCCCACTTGGGCTTGAGTTTGTCCTTTTTCTTGTCCGGTAGTCGTAGAACTAATTCGCCAACGTTGTAATTTTTGGCCCGTACTTCTCTGCTTTGGTATCTTCGAGCCTGCTGTTGATAAAATGTGGAACGGGCTTTTGCCACGTCACGCTCCTCCTCCAATGCGTCCAAGCTGTCCTGCCGATCGAGCTCGGCTTCTCTTTCTTCGTACATGCGCACTCGAGGTGAGTCATGAATTATGTCGCAAGGCAAAACTGCCTCTACGCCGTACACCATAAAGAATGGTGTGTATCCAGTGGTGCGATTCGGCATGGTCCGCAGCCCCCAGAGTACGGAGTCGAGCTCCTCTACCCAGTGCGTGTTAGATTCCTTGAGGGACCGCACTAATCTGGGTTTGATGCCGCTCATGATAAGACCATTTGCACGTTCGACCTGGCCGTTAGTTTGTGGGTGATAGACGGAAGCATAATCGAGCTTGATGCCCATGTTTTTGCACCAGAGTTTTACCTCGTTGTCCATGAAGTTCGTGCCATTATCAGTGATGATGCTGTGGGGGACGCCGTAACGGTGTACAACCCCGGATATAAAGTCTATCGCCGGTCTGGATTCGGCCGTCTTAACAGGCTTGGCTTCTATCCATTTGGTGAACTTATCCACCATGACCAGTAAGTATTTTTGCTTGTGGGTTCCGCCTTTAAGGGGTCCAACCATGTCAAGCCCCCAGACTGCGAAGGGCCAAGTGATGGGGATGGTTTGGAGGGCGGTGGGTGGCATATGGCTTTGGTTTGCAAAGAGCTGGCAACCGGTGCATCGTTGGACTAAGTCCTGAGCGTCTGCCCGGGCCGTCGGCCAATAGAAGCCTGTACGGAAGGCCTTGCTTACAAGGGACCGGGTTGCAGCGTGATGACCGCCGAGTCCGGCATGAATTTCATCCAGGAGATTCCGCCCCTCCTCTTTGGAGATGCACCTTTGAAGGACTCCGGTAGTGCTTTTCTTATAAAGCTCTCCCTCGTGGACTCTGTAGGCTTTGGATCGCCGCACTATGCAGCGTGCCTCATTTTGGTCCTCGGGGAGTTCCTGCCTAGTAAGGTAGGCGAGGAATGGTTCTATCCACGGGGCGATGACGGCCATTATTACGTGGGCTGAAGGTGTTATTTCATTGGCAGAGCCTCCGATTGTGTCAGAATGGTCGGTGTCGGGCAGTGCGGTTGGGTCCGGGCTGTTATTGTTCGGCTCCCCTTCCCATGCTACGGATGGCTTGAACAACCTTTCCAAGAAGATGTTGGGGGGACTACATCGCGTTTTGCGCCGATGCGTGCCAGGACATCTGCCGCCTGATTATTTTCCCGGGCTATATGGTGAAATTCAAGCCCCTCGAACCGAGCTGACATTTTTAGGACGGCGTTGCGGTAAGCTGCCATTTTTGGATCCTTGGCATCGAAGTCTCCATTTATTTGGGATACTGCGAGGTTCGAGTCCCCGCGCACCTCTAGGCGTTGGATGCCCATGGATATTGCCATCCGGAGACCATGTAAAAGGGCCTCATATTCGGCTGCATTGTTGGAGTCCGTCTACATAATTTGTAGTATGTATTGAACTGTGTCTCCTGTGGGGGGACGTCAAAACGACGCCAGCCCCCAGTCCGGCCAACATCTTGGAGCTGTCGAAATGCATGATCCAATTTGAATATGTGCCGTACTCTTTAGGGAGTTCGGCCTCCGTCCATTCTGTGACGAAGTCGGCCAAGACTTGTGACTTGATGGCTCGTCGAGGCTTATAAGTTATGTCAAACGGGAGGAGGTCGATGGCCCATTTCGCAATCCAGCCCGTTGCGTCACGGTTGTTTATAATATCGTTAAGTGGTACTTCCGAGGCTACTGTTATTGAACACTCTTGAAAGTAGTGTCGTAGCTTCCGGGATGCCATGAATACCACGTACGCAATCTTTTAATAATGCGGGTACCGTGATTTGCAGGGAGTGAGGACAGTGGACACATAATAGACCGGCTTTTGAAGGGGGAATTTGTGTCCGTCCGCTTCTCGTTCGATGATGAGCACTGCGCTTACAACCTGATGTGTTGCTGCAACGTATAATAGCATTGGTTCGCCAATGTTTGGCGCGGCCAGGACTGGGTTTGTTGCCAGTATGGCTTTTATTTCGTCGAGTCCGGCCGTGGCTGCGTCCGTCCATTTGAAGTGTTCGGTGCGCCGAAGGAGGCGGTAAAGGGGTAGGGCCTTTTCTCCCAAGCGGGAGATAAAGCAGCTTAGAGCCGCCACGCATCCGGTTAACTTTTGTATTTGTTTGAGGTCCTTTGGGATATCCAGTTGCGACAGAGCTCGGATCTTGGCTGGATTTGCTTCAATTCCTCTACCGGATACAATGAAGCCCAAGAGCTTTCCGGTTGGAACACCGAAAACGCATTTTTCCGGGTTGAGCTTGATGTCGTATGTTCGGAGGTTATAAAATGTGAGCCTCAAGTCGTCTACTAGAGATTCAACATGTCTTGTTTTGACGACCACAACATCTACATATGCCTCCACTGTTTTGCCAATCTGGCTTGCCAAACATGTCTGAATCATGCGCTGATATGTTGCGCCGGCGTTTTTGAGCCCGAAGGGCATCGTGCTGAAGCAGAATGGCCCGTATGGTGTGATGAATACCATTGCGGCTTGGTCTGGTTTTGCCATCTTGATTTGATGGTAGCCAGAATATGCGTCGAGGAAACACAACGAATCGTGTCCTGCGGTAGCGTCGATAATTTGGTCGATGCGGGGGAGGGGGAAGGGATCCTTTGGGCAAGCCTTGTTAAGGTCTTTGAAATCAACACACAGGCGCCAGGATTTGTCCTTCTTTGGTACCATCACCAGGTTTGCTAACCAGTCCGGATGTTTTATATCTCTGATGAATCCGGCCTCCAATAGCTTTGCTAGCTCCTCTCCCATGGCCTGTCTCTTAGGTTCGGAAAAACGCCGAAGAGCCTGTTTGACAGGTTTGAATCTTGTTTGGATATTTAAGCTATGCTCGGCCAGCCTGCGTGGGATTCCTGGCATGTCTGAAGGGTGCCAGGCAAAAATGTCCCAGTTCTCTCGTAGGAACTCTCGCAATGCGGCGTCGACATCAGGGTTTAACTGTGCCCCGATGGAAGTTGTTTTATTAGGGTCTGTTGGATGGACTTGGAATTTGACTATTTCGTCCGCCGGTTTAAAGGAGGTGGACTTGGATCTTTTGTCGAGTACCACATCGTCCCTATTCACCGTAGAGCGCAGCACAGTCAGCTCCTCAGCCTCTAGGGCTTCGGATAGTGCCTCAAGGGCCAGTGCGGCTGTCTTGTTTTCGGCGCAGAGTGCTATGTCCGGATCACTAGCGAGAGTGATGATCCCGTTAGGCCCGGGCATCTTGAGCTTCATGTACCCGTAATGGGGTATTGCTTGGAAGATTGTAAACGCTTCCCTCCCAAGCAGAGCGTGATAACCGCTGCTGAACGGAGCCACCTGGAACGTGACCTCTTCGGACCTGTAATTATCCGGCATGCCGAACACCACATCTAGTGTGATTTTTCCTGTACAGCGCGCTTCCCGACTGGGGATTATTCCTCTAAAGGTTGTGCAGCTTCGCTCAATGCGGTTCTAGTCTATTTCCATTTTTTGAAGAGTCTCCTTGTAAATGAGGTTCAATCCGCTACCGCCGTCCATGAGTACCTTGGTAAGACCAAAGTCGTCCACTATTGGACTGAGGACCAATGCGGCTGGTGCTCGGGCTGTTCGGAATTTAGGTTCATCACTGGCGTTAAAGGTAATAGCCGTGTCACTCCATGGGTTTATTGTTGCTACTTGGTAGACTTCGGCAAGGCTGCGGAGTGTCCTTTTTCGCATATTATTTGATGCGAAAGTCTCGAAGACTGTTAATACCGTATTGGTGTCTCTGGGGTGGCTTTCTGTGGCCTCTGGAATTAGGAGATTTTCGCCAATTTTGGCCACCTGCCGGAGTATCCAACATGCTCTGAGGCTGTGAGTTGGTGTGGAGTCCTCTGTACTATGAATTTTACAGGGTCCATTAAGCCACCCTTCCAGTACGGTTCCATGCCCTGTAGAGGGTTTTTGCTTTTTAGTGCTTGACCCGGGTGACTGGTGATGATGCACCCTTTTATTTCTGACTGGGTTTGTATTCAAGGCCGGATTGTCCCAAAATTTTATTTTGGTTATCCAGGCGCTTTCCATCGCACAGTACTTTTGTACAATGGACGCCAAGTCAGCGAAGCATGTAATATCACGGCGACTTATGGCGTTGAGTATTCCCTTGTCCATGCAATTATTGCAGAAGATTGAGATTGCGTCTTCCTCGCGGCAGTCCCTTAGCCTGTTCTTAACCAGGAGGAATCTGGCCCAGTAATAATGTACTGTTTCATCGGGTTCTTGCCTGATTTTGGATAGATCGCTTATGTTGGGGTGGGTGGGTGGAATTAAATCTGAAGCCTCACCCCATCTAAGGCTCAGAGACCGAGGAGTTTCTGAACTCGACAATTTGGATTCCTGGATGTTGTCTAATGAATCCAGCCCGTCGCCTGACTCTAAGTTCAGGTCTTGAGTGATATCCTCCCCTCCGCGGGTATCCGGCTTGGAGGGATCAGGGATCCGGACGTAGCGAGTCCTTAAGATAGATGAAGGGTCGCCGCACTGTCCCTCTACCACGGCAACGTGATGGGTGACTTGGGGAGAGTTAATCTCTCTCAGATCGGTTTTAGGCCCAATCTGGTCATAATCCGTAGCGACTCCCAGGGCGGCGAAGCGATCCAAGAGCTCATTTATGGAGGAAAGCACTATTGGATCTAACTGCTCGGCGAGTTCTGAGTTGACATGAAGATTGTTTTCGATGGCTCGAGAGGTCATCGTTGGCGCAGAAGCCGAACAGGCGGTCATAAGAAAGCCACCTAGCCGGAGGGTTTGGCCGACAGCCAAAGCTCCCTTAGCAATGGTGCCGTCTTTAAAGACGGGGCGAGGCATCCTTCCTGATGGCGACGACACAGAGGAACTCTCAATGGAAGCACCAATGTCGGTGTCAAAACCGGCAGATCTCGGGTAGGGGGTCCCGAACCGTGCGTCTAGGCCGGATGGTAACAGGAGACAAGGGACACGAAGTTTTACCCAGGTTCGGGCCCTCTCGATGGAGGTAAAACCCTACGTCCTGCTTGATTAATATTGATGATATGGGTAGTACAAGAGTAGATCTACCACGAGATCGAGGAGGCTAAACCCTAGAAGCTAGCCTATGGTATGATTGTTGATGTGTATGTCGTCCTACGGACTAAAACCCTCCGGTTTATATAGACACCGGGTAGGGTTAGGGTTACATAGAGTCGGTTACAATGGTAGAAGATCTGCATATCCGTATCGCCAAGCTTGCCTTCCACGCCAAGGAAAGTCCCTTTCGGACGCGGGACGGAGTCTTCAATCTTGTATCTTCATAGTCCAGGAGTCCGGCTGAAGGTATAGTCTGGCTATCCGAACACCCCCTAATCCAGGACTCCCTCAGTAGCCTCCGAACCAGGCTTCAATGACGATGAGTCCAGCGCGCAGATTGTCTTCGGCATTGCAAGGCGGGTTCACCTCCAAATTTCGTGTACCTGTTTGAATAAAGTCCGGTTTCTTGTAGATGTTGCGCTCCTTGGCTTCTACGCCCAATAATGGCCGCTTCCCACGTGTCAAACGAATATGAGAAGTCTGAGTGTTTTTACATTCACACCCCTAGCCGCGTAAATGAGCTGCCCTATTTAAGGGGACGAGGATTTAGATCCAATCCACACCTTCTCCCCTCCGCGAGTGTTCATCAGAGCGCATTCGACAAAGGTCCATTCCACCATGGCCAGCTGTCGCAACTCCTCCCCTCGCCCTTCCAGCCCTAAGCCTGGATATTGGGAGAGATGTTCCACCTCGCATAGCGAGCTAGTGACGCTCCAGACCAAGGGATTTCTCCCCCCGACCTATATGGTCCCGGTTCGAGCCGGTCTTGCCGTCTACAATGGCGGAGAGCAAGCAAAGAATGCCCCTAATCCCTCCAGAGGAGAGCGGGTGTGCCTTGTCCCTTACTTAATAAGGGGGCTCGGATTTCCAATCCACCCATTTCTCCGGGGGCTGCTGGAGTTCTACGGCCTTTAGCTACATCATCTCACGCCTGCCTCAATATTGCATATCGCGGGCTTTGTAGCCCTCTGCGAGCTGTTCTTGGGTGTTGAAGCTCATTTCGGACTGTGGAAGGAGCTATTTTGCCTCGTGCCCCGTTCCAAGAAGGGGTCGATGTATCAAGTGGGCGGAGCCGAAGTGTGGCGCATCGCCGGGACCGGATATCTGTCCTGAACGCCAAAGAAGGCGTCCGAAGACTGGCCCTCGGAATGGTTCTATATAGAAGACGTCCCGCTGTCGGATCCTGTCCGGATCGGCCTCCCTGAATTCAACAGTGCTCCCTTAAAGAAGCACCTAAGCTGGAGCCCACGGAGCCCTCAGAGGGAAAGTGACAGGGACATCATTTACCTGATGGGCCGAATAAGATTGTTAGCCCATTCCGGACTAACCATGATCGGGGTTATGGCCGAATGCATTATGCGGGGGGTGCAGCCGCTTCAGTATAGAAGCCACCCCATGTGGGACTTCAACGGGAAGGACGACGCCACCCGCTACAGTCGTAAGGGGCTGGACTCAGCTGCTGCTCTACTAAAGATCTTGTCCACTTTGTATAAGGGAGAAGAGGAGGAATTTCTCCGCGTCAACCCTCAGGGTGGATTCTCCATGCACAATCCCCCGAGCTGGGTAAGCGGCCATATTTACTTGTCCATCCGTTTTGTATTCCCATTGTTAAATATTCAGTCTGACGACTTTAACGCACGAACTGCGCCGGGCTGTTAAGGAAATAAGCAGCCCTCCTCCACAACCCGAGGACCCAGGACGGTCCCTCGACCCGGCCTCCCAAGAGGATCCGGACATACCTGTGGAGCTGATTGATGGAGTGTTCCATCAATTGAGCGAGGACAATGCCTTGGTGGCCATTACGGCCGATTACCCAGGGCTAATCCTGACGCCCCAGGTACCTGAGATCGAAGTCCCAGTACCCCGAATAGGTGTCCGCCCACTCGTGTTCAGTTTCCTGATTGCAACCGAACTTTGCAGGGGAGGTTTTTAAGGCGGAAGGCCGAACCTGCGGCGACAAGCCAACGAGGGGCCGTAGGGCCTCGTGGGCCGAAAAGAAGTGCAGTCCGGACCGAGGTGTCAGTGCAAAGGTATGGCACGCCCCCTTATCCCAGGTGTTATACCTTCGAGGCACATTGACACTCATGCTTTCTTTAGGACGAAGAGACCTCGTCGGACTATACCCAGAGAGGCTGCCAATCGCGCCTCCACCAGCCAGGCTCCAAAGCCTGGTCCGGAGGCGGAGGCGAACGCAAGGCGCGCGCCAGACGCTCCTCCAACAGAGGATGTGGAAGGGTTGTCTGCCACCAACTCTGAGGTGGAGAGTGCCATGAACCACAGGCGTCGCCGGACGCAACGCTTGTTTCTCCCAAGGGGCGTTAGATGCCTTCAACTCGGGAGATGCGCACCTCCGTGCCGCTCGAAATGGTCTAACCAGAGCCACGGAGTAATATGTAAAAGACATACAAGTAAGAAAATTTTGGTAATTATATATACAGCAGTAGCCCCTGAGACTTGAAACAGTTAGAATAACTGATTTAAGGATCATTTGATATGCGGGTTCTTACAGAAAAGAATTCCCTATTGTCCAAGGAGCTGGAAGAGTGCAAAGCCCAACTGGAGGCCGCACTAGCCGCGGCAGGGGAGCCTAAGGAGACCCCCTCTGGTAATATACACTTCGAAAGATAAGTATTTTGCGAAGCACAGCTTTGGCGCGAATCTGACAAATGAAATTGCAGATGGCGCCGGATTGAATCCGGAAAGGCAACACCTCCTACGCCAGCTAAAGGCTGGTGAGAGGGTGCTGCTAAAGGTGATGGGGGAGAAGAACAATCTCCAAGATGCCAACACCAAGCTGGGCGTCGAGCTGAAAGATGTTCGTGCCCAGCTGTCAGACTCCGTGAAGGAGAATCAGCGGCTTCGGCGCGGCATATTTAGTAAGTGCTTGAACGAACCTTTTGAAAGAAAGTTCGGCGGGGAAGTCGAGTAACAGAGCAATGTCTGTAGGTGTGCTAACAGGTCGTTGTAACATCCCAAATTTTCAATTTGGAATGTTATACACTAGATCATCATGCATATCATATTTTCTTGCATTTCGGTTGATCCTAGAAATTTCACGCAACTCAAGGACCCACGGAGAGAGTTGGAGATTTCATTATTTTCATATTTGAGAGTTTTCTCAAATTTGAAAAGGGGATCATTTGATTTATTTATTTCATCTTCAATTATTTTTCCAATATCAATATGAGAGAGGGAATAATAGGACTTTCCCAAAATATAGGAAAAATGAAGATTTAATAAATAGATCCAATTTTGGTTTTGCCGGAGTTTTGTTTGCATTTTATTTGGATAGGGAAAAATGCGTGTTTTCAAAAATTGCATTTTAGGACCGGAGAAAAGTTCATTTTGTTCGACTCATTTTTAGGAGTCGGAGAAAATTTACTTTAGGATTTTTGGAGCTCGTTTAGATTTTCTTTTCTGTGTTTTTCTGCGCGCGGAACCAATTTAAAAAAAAAGGAACTCCCGCAGGCCAGCCGGGCCAAAGGCCCAGCCAGCCACCGCCTCCCCAGCGCAGGCAGCCGGCCACGCCAGGCCATCGCGCGCGCCAGGCGCCAGAGGCAGGAGCCGCCGCCGCCCCTTTTTGATTCCTAGTAGGACTTTAGTCCTACTCCGTTTCCTCTTTTTCTTTCCTATTCCTACTCTATTTCTTGTCCCCTACCCCAACAAACGGAGGCGATTGAGTCATGTGGGGAAAAGTGCGCAAACCTCTGCAGAGTGTACAAACTAATCATGATTAGCCGTGTCCCCGGTTATGGAAATCTTGAGTATCTAGTACTTGAATATCATGTGAATCTCATCATGTTACTTCTAATTAATGTTGTTGGGTTTTTAATTATTTTTAATTGGGATTGAGAATGCTGTCAACCATTCTCGATGTTTCACAACCACCATGATAGTTAAATAAATTTATTCCTTTGCAGTAGGGAAAAACTGGCTTTACGCAAAACTGTAACCATAGAGCTTTCCACCAGCCATATATGCATATAGTATAGTTGTTTCATTCCATTACTCTCTATGTGTTACATTGCCAGCATATTCCATGTGCTGACCCGTTTTCGGGCTGCAACTTCTCATGTTGCAGACTTTTCAGACGACGAGTAAGGTGCTTTTAGGTCGTGGCCCTATACTCAGTGATGCCGTTGGAGTTGATGGACCCACTTATCTTCCAAGTCTTCCGCTGTTATCGACACTAGATGGCCTTAAGCCATATTTATTGTAATAAGTTCTCTCCGAGACAACGATGTAATAAGTGTGTGATTGCCACTCTGCTATAAATCCTTCGATGTACTGTGTGGTGTCAGCATTACTGATCTAGGGATGACACCTGAGCATAGAGCACTTGATCCATTCGGGTCGGGTCGCTACAGTCGTCCTGCAGAGGAGATGCCCGGTTCTACGGGTGACCTTCTTCCCGAGCTCTCGCAACTGCTCGATCGAGTTCGGCAGGCGATGCGAGGCGTCGCCCAGGCCTTGTGGCCATCCGTCTCCATGCCCGAAGGTCTTGGAGAGCTTGCGGAGAAGCTAAAGGGAGCACAGTGGCGCTTCCGATTGTGGAAGATATCAGCCTGCCATCAAGGCGCTAGGGAGGCCTGGGCCATGGTGAAGACGCGGTACGCAAAGGCTGACCCCAACCACATGGCCGAGGTCGGTCCTGTAGGGCCCGATGGGAAGGAGATCCCTGTAAGCTTAGTATACGGCCAAGTAGAGTTGGCCGCAAAATATTCCCAACATGACTATAAATTAGACAGCCTGTTAGATGGTATTGAAGAGGAATACAACCAGTCAAAATGACTATGTAATCTAATTGACATTTATAATGCCTTCTAGCCGGATTGTAGATCATTTGTCATGGCCGACCTTTTCGCTTCAGACTCGGGACCTGACGGTCCGGAGTGTGTCCGAATTCCCATGCGGTTATATAGGAACCGGGGAATGCATGGAGACCAGGCGTAGGGGTCATTAGGGCGTGAACAGACAAGTGCCCGACTAGGTATGTTATATTACATGGTTAGTAAGAAACATCTTCCAGGGAGAATAGTTCCGTTAGGGGTTCCTTTCCTTGGGAGGCATGCCCTAAGGTGCATGTCCATGCTGCGAAAAGAAACGCAGGAAAAACATCTGGGGGCGTATAGATAAAAATAAAAAAGATCGTCTTTAGTTCACCGACCGAATATTCCCTTAAGAACGCTAGCTTTCGGCTTCACCCAGTCTGAGGTACATGTCCGGCTGACCCGGCAGTAACAATCGCAGAGGTGCTCCCTTTACCACCTAGCCGAACAATCGGGAACGTAGGGGTAAGCACAGGAGCCAGGCAACCCAGCTTGGCCAAAACTTAAGTCATATCGATGCATATAATGGTGAATAAAAGGTACATGCGGAAGTGTGACACGTGTGTTGGGCATGAAGCCCGTATGAATAAGCTTCTGTTTAAAGAAGCCCCCAGGTTTAATGAGCGTGAATAGCGCGTCACTTTATGAGCCTTTAGAGGCTATAAGAGAGAGAGAAGAGAAATGTAAGACACAAGATATAAAAAATGGACAGGGGAAGGAGACGAACACAGAGTCTGGTGCTAGGCATAGAATCTTCGGAGACGGGCTGCGTTCCATGGGTTTGGCTCGAGTCGGTTATCCGATGCATCCCGCAGGCGGTATGCTCCACCAGTCAGGACTTGGTCAATTATGAAGGGACCTTCCCACTTGGGCTTGAGTTTGTCCTTTTTCTTGTCCGGTAGTCGTAGAACTAATTCGCCAACGTTGTAATTTTTGGCCCGTACTTCTCTGCTTTGGTATCTTCGAGCCTGCTGTTGATAAAATGTGGAACGGGCTTTTGCCACGTCACGCTCCTCCTCCAATGCGTCCAAGCTGTCCTGCCGATCGAGCTCGGCTTCTCTTTCTTCGTACATGCGCACTCGAGGTGAGTCATGAATTATGTCGCAAGGCAAAACTGCCTCTACGCCGTACACCATAAAGAATGGTGTGTATCCAGTGGTGCGATTCGGCATGGTCCGCAGCCCCCAGAGTACGGAGTCGAGCTCCTCTACCCAGTGCGTGTTAGATTCCTTGAGGGACCGCACTAATCTGGGTTTGATGCCGCTCATGATAAGACCATTTGCACGTTCGACCTGGCCGTTAGTTTGTGGGTGATAGACGGAAGCATAATCGAGCTTGATGCCCATGTTTTTGCACCAGAGTTTTACCTCGTCGTCCATGAAGTTCGTGCCATTATCAGTGATGATGCTGTGGGGGACGCCGTAACGGTGTACAACCCCGGATATAAAGTCTATCGCCGGTCTGGATTCGGCCGTCTTAACAGGCTTGGCTTCTATCCATTTGGTGAACTTATCCACCATGACCAGTAAGTATTTTTGCTTGTGGGTTCCGCCTTTAAGGGGTCCAACCATGTCAAGCCCCCAGACTGCGAAGGGCCAAGTGATGGGGATGGTTTGGAGGGCGGTGGGTGGCATATGGCTTTGGTTTGCAAAGAGCTAGCAACCGGTGCATCGTTGGACTAAGTCCTGAGCGTCTGCCCGGGCCGTCGGCCAATAGAAGCCTGTACGGAAGGCCTTGCTTACAAGGGACCGGGTTGCAGCGTGATGACCGCCGAGTCCGGCATGAATTTCATCCAGGAGATTCCGCCCCTCCTCTTTGGAGATGCACCTTTGAAGGACTCCGGTAGTGCTTTTCTTATAAAGCTCTCCCTCGTGGACTCTGTAGGCTTTGGATCGCCGCACTATGCAGCGTGCCTCATTTTGGTCCTCGGGGAGTTCCTGCCTAGTAAGGTAGGCGAGGAATGGTTCTATCCACGGGGCGATGACGGCCATTATTACGTGGGCTGAAGGTGTTATTTCATTGGCAGAGCCTCCGATTGTGTCAGAATGGTCGGTGTCGGGCAGTGCGGTTGGGTCCGGGCTGTTATTGTTCGGCTCCCCTTCCCATGCTACGGATGGCTTGAACAACCTTTCCAAGAAGATGTTGGGGGGACTACATCGCGTTTTGCGCCGATGCGTGCCAGGACATCTGCCGCCTGATTATTTTCCCGGGCTATATGGTGAAATTCAAGCCCCTCGAACCGAGCTGACATTTTTAGGACGGCGTTGCGGTAAGCTGCCATTTTCGGATCCTTGGCATCGAAGTCTCCATTTATTTGGGATACTGCGAGGTTCGAGTCCCCGCGCACCTCTAGGCGTTGGATGCCCATGGATATTGCCATCCGGAGACCATGTAAAAGGGCCTCATATTCGGCTGCATTGTTGGAGTCCGTCTACATAATTTGTAGTATGTATTGAACTGTGTCTCCTGTGGGGGGACGTCAAAACGACGCCAGCCCCCAGTCCGGCCAACATCTTGGAGCTGTCGAAATGCATGATCCAATTTGAATATGTGCCGTACTCTTTAGGGAGTTCGGCCTCCGTCCATTCTGTGACGAAGTCGGCCAAGACTTGTGACTTGATGGCTCGTCGAGGCTTATAAGTTATGTCAAACGGGAGGAGGTCGATGGCCCATTTCGCAATCCAGCCCGTTGCGTCACGGTTGTTTATAATATCGTTAAGTGGTACTTCCGAGGCTACTGTTATTGAACACTCTTGAAAGTAGTGTCGTAGCTTCCGGGATGCCATGAATACCACGTACGCAATCTTTTAATAATGCGGGTACCGTGATTTGCAGGGAGTGAGGACAGTGGACACATAATAGACCGGCTTTTGAAGGGGGAATTTGTGTCCGTCCGCTTCTCGTTCGATGATGAGCACTGCGCTTACAACCTGATGTGTTGCTGCAACGTATAATAGCATTGGTTCGCCAATGTTTGGCGCGGCCAGGACTGGGTTTGTTGCCAGTATGGCTTTTATTTCGTCGAGTCCGGCCGTGGCTGCGTCCGTCCATTTGAAGTGTTCGGTGCGCCGAAGGAGGCGGTAAAGGGGTAGGGCCTTTTCTCCCAAGCGGGAGATAAAGCAGCTTAGAGCCGCCACGCATCCGGTTAACTTTTGTATTTGTTTGAGGTCCTTTGGGATATCCAGTTGCGACAGAGCTCGGATCTTGGCTGGATTTGCTTCAATTCCTCTACCGGATACAATGAAGCCCAAGAGCTTTCCGGTTGGAACACCGAAAACGCATTTTTCCGGGTTGAGCTTGATGTCGTATGTTCGGAGGTTATAAAATGTGAGCCTCAAGTCGTCTACTAGAGATTCAACATGTCTTGTTTTGACGACCACAACATCTACATATGCCTCCACTGTTTTGCCAATCTGGCTTGCCAAACATGTCTGAATCATGCGCTGATATGTTGCGCCGGCGTTTTTGAGCCCGAAGGGCATCGTGCTGAAGCAGAATGGCCCGTATGGTGTGATGAATACCATTGCGGCTTGGTCTGGTTTTGCCATCTTGATTTGATGGTAGCCAGAATATGCGTCGAGGAAACACAACGAATCGTGTCCTGCGGTAGCGTCGATAATTTGGTCGATGCGGGGGAGGGGGAAGGGATCCTTTGGGCAAGCCTTGTTAAGGTCTTTGAAATCAACACACAGGCGCCAGGATTTGTCCTTCTTTGGTACCATCACCAGGTTTGCTAACCAGTCCGGATGTTTTATATCTCTGATGAATCCGGCCTCCAATAGCTTTGCTAGCTCCTCTCCCATGGCCTGTCTCTTAGGTTCGGAAAAACGCCGAAGAGCCTGTTTGACAGGTTTGAATCTTGTTTGGATATTTAAGCTATGCTCGGCCAGCCTGCGTGGGATTCCTGGCATGTCTGAAGGGTGCCAGGCAAAAATGTCCCAGTTCTCTCGTAGGAACTCTCGCAATGCGGCGTCGACATCAGGGTTTAACTGTGCCCCGATGGAAGTTGTTTTATTGGGGTCTGTTGGATGGACTTGGAATTTGACTATTTCGTCCGCCGGTTTAAAGGAGGTGGACTTGGATCTTTTGTCGAGTACCACATCGTCCCTATTCACCGTAGAGCGCAGCGCAGTCAGCTCCTCAGCCTCTAGGGCTTCGGATAGTGCCTCAAGGGCCAGTGCGGCTGTCTTGTTTTCGGCGCAGAGTGCTATGTCCGGATCACTAGCGAGAGTGATGATCCCGTTAGGCCCGGGCATCTTGAGCTTCATGTACCCGTAATGGGGTATTGCTTGGAAGATTGTAAACGCTTCCCTCCCAAGCAGAGCGTGATAACCGCTGCTGAACGGAGCCACCTGGAACGTGACCTCTTCGGACCTGTAATTATCCGGCATGCCGAACACCACATCTAGTGTGATTTTTCCTGTACAGCGCGCTTCCCGACTGGGGATTATTCCTCTAAAGGTTGTGCAGCTTCGCTCAATGCGGTTCTAGTCTATTTCCATTTTTTGAAGAGTCTCCTTGTAAATGAGGTTCAATCCGCTACCGCCGTCCATGAGTACCTTGGTAAGACCAAAGTCGTCCACTATTGGACTGAGGACCAATGCGGCTGGTGCTCGGGCTGTTCGGAATTTAGGTTCATCACTGGCGTTAAAGGTAATAGCCGTGTCACTCCATGGGTTTATTGTTGCTACTTGGTAGACTTCGGCAAGGCTGCGGAGTGTCCTTTTTCGCATATTATTTGATGCGAAAGTCTCGAAGACTGTTAATACCGTATTGGTGTCTCTGGGGTGGCTTTCTGTGGCCTCTGGAATTAGGAGATTTTCGCCAATTTTGGCCACCTGCCGGAGTATCCAACATGCTCTGAGGCTGTGAGTTGGTGTGGAGTCCTCTGTACTATGAATTTTACAGGGTCCATTAAGCCACCCTTCCAGTACGGTTCCATGCCCTGTAGAGGGTTTTTGCTTTTTAGTGCTTGACCCGGGTGACTGGTGATGATGCACCCTTTTATTTCTGACTGGGTTTGTATTCAAGGCCGGATTGTCCCAAAATTTTATTTTGGTTATCCAGGCGCTTTCCATCGCACAGTACTTTTGTACAATGGACGCCAAGTCAGCGAAGCATGTAATATCACGGCGACTTATGGCGTTGAGTATTCCCTTGTCCATGCAATTATTGCAGAAGATTGAGATTGCGTCTTCCTCGCGGCAGTCCCTTAGCCTGTTCTTAACCAGGAGGAATCTGGCCCAGTAATAATGTACTGTTTCATCGGGTTCTTGCCTGATTTTGGATAGATCGCTTATGTTGGGGTGGGTGGGTGGAATTAAATCTGAAGCCTCACCCCATCTAAGGCTCAGAGACCGAGGAGTTTCTGAACTCGACAATTTGGATTCCTGGATGTTGTCTAATGAATCCAGCCCGTCGCCTGACTCTAAGTTCAGGTCTTGAGTGATATCCTCCCCTCCGCGGGTATCCGGCTTGGAGGGATCAGGGATCCGGACGTAGCGAGTCCTTAAGATAGATGAAGGGTCGCCGCACTGTCCCTCTACCACGGCAACGTGATGGGTGACTTGGGGAGAGTTAATCTCTCTCAGATCGGTTTTAGGCCCAATCTGGTCATAATCCGTAGCGACTCCCAGGGCGGCGAAGCGATCCAAGAGCTCATTTATGGAGGAAAGCACTATTGGATCTAACTGCTCGGCGAGTTCTGAGTTGACATGAAGATTGTTTTCGATGGCTCGAGAGGTCATCGTTGGCGCAGAAGCCGAACAGGCGGTCATAAGAAAGCCACCTAGCCGGAGGGTTTGGCCGACAGCCAAAGCTCCCTTAGCAATGGTGCCGTCTTTAAAGACGGGGCGAGGCATCCTTCCTGATGGCGACGACACAGAGGAACTCTCAATGGAAGCACCAATGTCGGTGTCAAAACCGGCAGATCTCGGGTAGGGGGTCCCGAACTGTGCGTCTAGGCCGGATGGTAACAGGAGACAAGGGACACGAAGTTTTACCCAGGTTCGGGCCCTCTCGATGGAGGTAAAACCCTACGTCCTGCTTGATTAATATTGATGATATGGGTAGTACAAGAGTAGATCTACCACGAGATCGAGGAGGCTAAACCCTAGAAGCTAGCCTATGGTATGATTGTTGATGTGTATGTCGTCCTACGGACTAAAACCCTCCGGTTTATATAGACACCGGGTAGGGTTAGGGTTACATAGAGTCGGTTACAATGGTAGGAGATCTGCATATCCGTATCGCCAAGCTTGCCTTCCACGCCAAGGAAAGTCCCTTTCGGACGCGGGACGGAGTCTTCAATCTTGTATCTTCATAGTCCAGGAGTCCGGCTGAAGGTATAGTCCGGCTATCCGAACACCCCCTAATCCAGGACTCCCTCAGTAGCCTCCGAACCAGGCTTCAATGACGATGAGTCCAGCACGCAGATTGTCTTCGGCATTGCAAGGCGGGTTCACCTCCAAATTTCGTGTACCTGTTTGAATAAAGTCCGGTTTCTTGTAGATGTTGCGCTCCTTGGCTTCTACGCCCAATAATGGCCGCTTCCCACGTGTCAAACGAATATGAGAAGTCTGAGTGTTTTTACATTCACACCCCTAGCCGCGTAAATGAGCTGCCCTATTTAAGGGGACGAGGATTTAGATCCAATCCACACCTTCTCCCCTCCGCGAGTGTTCATCAGAGCGCATTCGACAAAGGTCCATTCCACCATGGCCAGCTGTCGCAACTCCTCCCCTCGCCCTTCCAGCCCTAAGCCTGGATATTGGGAGAGATGTTCCACCTCGCATAGCGAGCTAGTGACGCTCCAGACCAAGGGATTTCTCCCCCCGACCTATATGGTCCCGGTTCGAGCCGGTCTTGCCGTCTACAATGGCGGAGAGCAAGCAAAGAATGCCCCTAATCCCTCCAGAGGAGAGCGGGTGTGCCTTGTCCCTTACTTAATAAGGGGGCTCGGATTTCCAATCCACCCATTTCTCCGGGGGCTGCTGGAGTTCTACGGCCTTTAGCTACATCATCTCACGCCTGCCTCAATATTGCATATCGCGGGCTTTGTAGCCCTCTGCGAGCTGTTCTTGGGTGTTGAAGCTCATTTCGGACTGTGGAAGGAGCTATTTTGCCTCGTGCCCCGTTCCAAGAAGGGGTCGATGTATCAAGTGGGCGGAGCCGAAGTGTGGCGCATCGCCGGGACCGAATATCTGTCCTGAACCCCAAAGAAGGCGTCCGAAGACTGGCCCTCGGAATGGTTCTATATAGAAGACGTCCCGCTGTCGGATCCTGTCCGGATCGGCCTCCCTGAATTCAACAGTGCTCCCTTAAAGAAGCACCTAAGCTGGAGCCCACGGAGCCCTCAGAGGGAAAGTGACAGGGACATCATTTACCTGATGGGCCGAATAAGATTGTTAGCCCATTCCGGACTAACCATGATCGGGGTTATGGCCGAATGCATTATGCGGGGGGTGCAGCCGCTTCAGTATAGAAGCCACCCCATGTGGGACTTCAACGGGAAGGACGACGCCACCCGCTACAGTCGTAAGGGGCTGGACTCAGCTGCTGCTCTACTAAAGATCTTGTCCACTTTGTATAAGGGAGAAGAGGAGGAATTTCTCCGCGTCAACCCTCAGGGTGGATTCTCCATGCACAATCCCCCGAGCTGGGTAAGCGGCCATATTTACTTGTCCATCCGTTTTGTATTCCCATTGTTAAATATTCAGTCTGACGACTTTAACGCACGAACTGCGCCGGGCTGTTAAGGAAATAAGCAGCCCTCCTCCACAACCCGAGGACCCAGGACGGTCCCTCGACCCGGCCTCCCAAGAGGATCCGGACATACCTGTGGAGCTGATTGATGGAGTGTTCCATCAATTGAGCGAGGACAATGCCTTGGTGGCCATTACGGCCGATTACCCAGGGCTAATCCTGACGCCCCAGGTACCTGAGATCGAAGTCCCAGTACCCCGAATAGGTGTCCGCCCACTCGTGTTCAGTTTCCTGATTGCAACCGAACTTTGCAGGGGAGGTTTTTAAGGCGGAAGGCCGAACCTGCGGCGACAAGCCAACGAGGGGCCGTAGGGCCTCGTGGGCCGAAAAGAAGTGCAGTCCGGACCGAGGTGTCAGTGCAAAGGTATGGCACGCCCCCTTATCTCAGGTGTTATACCTTCGAGGCACATTGACACTCATGCTTTCTTTAGGACGAAGAGACCTCGCCGGACTATACCCAGAGAGGCTGCCAATCGCGCCTCCACCAGCCAGGCTCCAAAGCCTGGTCTGGAGGCGGAGGCGAACGCAAGGCGCGCGCCAGACGCTCCTCCAACAGAGGATGTGGAAGGGTTGTCTGCCACCAACTCTGAGGTGGAGAGTGCCATGAACCACAGGCGTCGCCGGACGCAACGCTTGTTTCTCCCAAGGGGCGTTAGATGCCTTCAACTCGGGAGATGCGCACCTCCGTGCCGCTCGAAATGGTCTAACCAGAGCCACGGAGTAATATGTAAAAGACATACAAGTAAGAAAATTTTGGTAATTATATATACAGCAGTAGCCCCCGAGACTTGAAACAGTTAGAATAACTGATTTAAGGATCATTTGATATGCGGGTTCTTACAGAAAAGAATTCCCTATTGTCCAAGGAGCTGGAAGAGTGCAAAGCCCAACTGGAGGCCGCACTAGCCGCGGCAGGGGAGCCTAAGGAGACCCCCTCTGGTAATATACACTTTGAAAGATAAGTATTTTGCGAAGCACAGCTTTGGCGCGAATCTGACAAATGAAATTGCAGATGGCGCCGGATTGAATCCGGAAAGGCAACACCTCCTACGCCAGCTAAAGGCTGGTGAGAGGGTGCTGCTAAAGGTGATGGGGGAGAAGAACAATCTCCAAGATGCCAACACCAAGCTGGGCGTCGAGCTGAAAGATGTTCGTGCCCAGCTGTCAGACTCCGTGAAGGAGAATCAGCGGCTTCGGCGCGGCATATTTAGTAAGTGCTTGAACGAACCTTTTGAAAGAAAGTTCGGCGGGGAAGTCGAGTAACAGAGCAATGTCTGTAGGTGTGCTAACAGGTCGTTGTAACATCCCAAATTTTCAATTTGGAATGTTATACACTAGATCATCATGCATATCATATTTTCTTGCATTTCGGTTGATCCTAGAAATTTCACGCAACTCAAGGACCCACGGAGAGAGTTGGAGATTTCATTATTTTCATATTTGAGAGTTTTCTCAAATTTGAAAAGGGGATCATTTGATTTATTTATTTCATCTTCAATTATTTTTCCAATATCAATATGAGAGAGGGAATAATAGGACTTTCCCAAAATATAGGAAAAATGAAGATTTAATAAATAGATCCAATTTTGGTTTTGCCGGAGTTTTGTTTGCATTTTATTTGGATAGGGAAAAATGCGTGTTTTCAAAAATTGCATTTTAGGCCCGGAGAAAAGTTCATTTTGTTCGACTCATTTTTAGGAGTCGGAGAAAATTTACTTTAGGATTTTTGGAGCTCGTTTAGATTTTCTTTTCTGTGTTTTTCTGCGCGCGGAACCAATTTAAAAAAAAGGAACTCCCGCAGGCCAGCCGGGCCAAAGGCCCAGCCAGCCACCGCCTCCCCAGCGCAGGCAGCCGGCCACGCCAGGCCATCGCGCGCGCCAGGCGCCAGAGGCAGGAGCCGCCGCCGCCCCTTTTTGATTCCTAGTAGGACTTTAGTCCTACTCCGTTTCCTCTTTTTCTTTCCTATTCCTACTCTATTTCTTGTCCCCTACCCCAACAAACGGAGGCGATTGAGTCATGTGGGGAAAAGTGCGCAAACCTCTGCAGAGTGTACAAACTAATCATGATTAGCCGTGTCCCCGGTTATGGACATCTTGAGTATCTAGTACTTGAATATCATGTGAATCTCATCATGTTACTTCTAATTAATGTTGTTGGGTTTTTAATTATTTTTAATTGGGATTGAGAATGCTGTCAACCATTCTCGATGTTTCACAACCACCATGATAGTTAAATAAATTTATTCCTTTGCAGTAGGGAAAAACTGGCTTTACGCAAAACTGTAACCATAGAGCTTTCCACCAGCCATATATGCATATAGTATAGTTGTTTCATTCCATTACTCTCTATGTGTTACATTGCCAGCATATTCCATGTGCTGACCCGTTTTCGGGCTGCAACTTCTCATGTTGCAGACTTTTCAGACGACGAGTAAGGTGCTTTTAGGTCGTGGCCCTATACTCAGTGATGCCGTTGGAGTTGATGGACCCACTTATCTTCCAAGTCTTCCGCTGTTATCGACACTAGATGGCCTTAAGCCATATTTATTGTAATAAGTTCTCTCCGAGACAACGATGTAATAAGTGTGTGATTGCCACTCTGCTATAAATCCTTCGATGTACTGTGTGGTGTCAGCATTACTGATCTAGGGATGACACCTGAGCATAGAGCACTTGATCCATTCGGGTCGGGTCGCTACAGTCGTCCTGCAGAGGAGATGCCCGGTTCTACGGGTGACCTTCTTCCCGAGCTCTCGCAACTGCTCGATCGAGTTCGGCAGGCGATGCGAGGCGTCGCCCAGGCCTTGTGGCCATCCGTCTCCATGCCCGAAGGTCTTGGAGAGCTTGCGGAGAAGCTAAAGGGAGCACAGTGGCGCTTCCGATTGTGGAAGATATCAGCCTGCCATCAAGGCGCTAGGGAGGCCTGGGCCATGGTGAAGACGCGGTACGCAAAGGCTGACCCCAACCACATGGCCGAGGTCGGTCCTGTAGGGCCCGATGGGAAGGAGATCCCTGTAAGCTTAGTATACGGCCAAGTAGAGTTGGCCGCAAAATATTCCCAACATGACTATAAATTAGACAGCCTGTTAGATGGTATTGAAGAGGAATACAAC
Organism: Triticum urartu; assembly: GCF_056163025.1. NCBI lineage: Eukaryota > Viridiplantae > Streptophyta > Magnoliopsida > Poales > Poaceae > Triticum > Triticum urartu. Next base: position 473,219,941 of record NC_141877.1, read on the forward strand.
CAGTCAAAATGACTATGTAATCTAATTGACATTTATAATGCCTTCTAGCCGGATTGTAGATCATTTGTCATGGCCGACCTTTTCGCTTCAGCCTCGGAACCTGGCGGTCCGGAGTGTGTCCGAATTCCCATGTGGTTATATAGGAACCGGGGAATGCATGGAGACCAGGCGTAGGGGTCATTAGGGCGTGAACAGACAAGTGCCCGACTAGGTATGTTATATTACATGGTTAGTAAGAAACATCTTCCAGGGAGAATAGTTCCGTTAGGGGTTCCTTTCCTTGGGAGGCATGCCCTAAGGTGCATGTCCATGCTGCGAAAAGAAACGCAGGAAAAACATCTGGGGGCGTATAGATAAAAATAAAAAAGATCGTCTTTAGTTCACCGACCGAATATTCCCTTAAGAACGCTAGCTTTCGGCTTCACCCAGTCTGAGGTACATGTCCGGCTGACCCGGCAGTAACAATCGCAGAGGTGCTCCCTTTACCACCTAGCCGAACAATCGGGAACGTAGGGGTAAGCACAGGAGCCAGGCAACCCAGCTTGGCCAAAACTTAAGTCATATCGATGCATATAATGGTGAATAAAAGGTACATGCGGAAGTGTGACACATGTGTTGGGCATGAAGCCCGTATGAATAAGCTTCTGTTTAAAGAAGCCCCCAGGTTTAATGAGCGCGAATAGCGCGTCACTTTATGAGCCTTTAGAGGCTATAAGAGAGAGAGAGAAGAGAAATGTAAGACACAAGATATAAAAAATGGACAGGGGAAGGAGACGAACACAGAGTCTGGTGCTAGGCATAGAATCTTCGGAGACGGGCTGCGTTCCATGGGTTTGGCTCGAGTCGGTTATCCGATGCATCCCGCAGGCGGTATGCTCCACCAGTCAGGACTTGGTCAATTATGAAGGGACCTTCCCACTTGGGCTTGAGTTTGTCCTTTTTCTTGTCCGGTAGTCGTAGAACTAATTCGCCAACGTTGTAATTTTTGGCCCGTACTTCTCTGCTTTGGTATCTTCGAGCCTGCTGTTGATAAAATGTGGAACGGGCTTTTGCCACGTCACGCTCCTCCTCCAATGCGTCCAAGCTGTCCTGCCGATCGAGCTCGGCTTCTCTTTCTTCGTACATGCGCACTCGAGGTGAGTCATGAATTATGTCGCAAGGCAAAACTGCCTCTACGCCGTACACCATAAAGAATGGTGTGTATCCAGTGGTGCGATTCGGCATGGTCCGCAGCCCCCAGAGTACGGAGTCGAGCTCCTCTACCCAGTGCGTGTTAGATTCCTTGAGGGACCGCACTAATCTGGGTTTGATGCCGCTCATGATAAGACCATTTGCACGTTCGACCTGGCCGTTAGTTTGTGGGTGATAGACGGAAGCATAATCGAGCTTGATGCCCATGTTTTTGCACCAGAGTTTTACCTCGTCGTCCATGAAGTTCGTGCCATTATCAGTGATGATGCTGTGGGGGACGCCGTAACGGTGTACAACCCTGGATATAAAGTCTATCGCCGGTCTGGATTCGGCCGTCTTAACAGGCTTGGCTTCTATCCATTTGGTGAACTTATCCACCATGACCAGTAAGTATTTTTGCTTGTGGGTTCCGCCTTTAAGGGGTCCAACCATGTCAAGCCCCCAGACTGCGAAGGGCCAAGTGATGGGGATGGTTTGGAGGGCGGTGGGTGGCATATGGCTTTGGTTTGCAAAGAGCTGGCAACCGGTGCATCGTTGGACTAAGTCCTGAGCGTCTGCCCGGGCCGTCGGCCAATAGAAGCCTGTACGGAAGGCCTTGCTTACAAGGGACCGGGTTGCAGCATGATGACCGCCGAGTCCGGCATGAATTTCATCCAGGAGATTCCGCCCCTCCTCTTTGGAGATGCACCTTTGAAGGACTCCGGTAGTGCTTTTCTTATAAAGCTCTCCCTCGTGGACTCTGTAGGCTTTGGATCGCCGCACTATGCAGCGTGCCTCATTTTGGTCCTCGGGGAGTTCCTGCCTAGTAAGGTAGGCGAGGAATGGTTCTATCCACGGGGCGATGACGGCCATTATTACGTGGGCTGAAGGTGTTATTTCATTGGCAGAGCCTCCGATTGTGTCAGAATGGTCGGTGTCGGGCAGTGCGGTTGGGTCCGGGCTGTTATTGTTCGGCTCCCCTTCCCATGCTACGGATGGCTTGAACAACCTTTCCAAGAAGATGTTGGGGGGACTACATCGCGTTTTGCGCCGATGCGTGCCAGGACATCTGCCGCCTGATTATTTTCCCGGGCTATATGGTGAAATTCAAGCCCCTCGAACCGAGCTGACATTTTTAGGACGGCGTTGCGGTAAGCTGCCATTTTTGGATCCTTGGCATCGAAGTCTCCATTTATTTGGGATACTGCGAGGTTCGAGTCCCCGCGCACCTCTAGGCGTTGGATGCCCATGGATATTGCCATCCGGAGACCATGTAAAAGGGCCTCATATTCGGCTGCATTGTTGGAGTCCGTCTACATAATTTGTAGTATGTATTGAACTGTGTCTCCTGTGGGGGGACGTCAAAACGACGCCAGCCCCCAGTCCGGCCAACATCTTGGAGCTGTCGAAATGCATGATCCAATTTGAATATGTGCCGTACTCTTTAGGGAGTTCGGCCTCCGTCCATTCTGTGACGAAGTCGGCCAAGACTTGTGACTTGATGGCTCGTCGAGGCTTATAAGTTATGTCAAACGGGAGGAGCTCGATGGCCCATTTCGCAATCCAGCCCGTTGCGTCACGGTTGTTTATAATATCGTTAAGTGGTACTTCCGAGGCTACTGTTATTGAACACTCTTGAAAGTAGTGTCGTAGCTTCCGGGATGCCATGAATACCACGTACGCAATCTTTTAATAATGCGGGTACCGTGATTTGCAGGGAGTGAGGACAGTGGACACATAATAGACCGGCTTTTGAAGGGGGAATTTGTGTCCGTCCGCTTCTCGTTCGATGATGAGCACTGCGCTTACAACCTGATGTGTTGCTGCAACGTATAATAGCATTGGTTCGCCAATGTTTGGCGCGGCCAGGACTGGGTTTGTTGCCAGTATGGCTTTTATTTCGTCGAGTCCGGCCGTGGCTGCGTCCGTCCATTTGAAGTGTTCGGTGCGCCGAAGGAGGCGGTAAAGGGGTAGGGCCTTTTCTCCCAAGCGGGAGATAAAGCAGCTTAGAGCCGCCACGCATCCGGTTAACTTTTGTATTTGTTTGAGGTCCTTTGGGATATCCAGTTGCGACAGAGCTCGGATCTTGGCTGGATTTGCTTCAATTCCTCTACCGGATACAATGAAGCCCAAGAGCTTTCCGGTTGGAACACCGAAAACGCATTTTTCCGGGTTGAGCTTGATGTCGTATGTTCGGAGGTTATAAAATGTGAGCCTCAAGTCGTCTACTAGAGATTCAACATGTCTTGTTTTGACGACCACAACATCTACATATGCCTCCACTGTTTTGCCAATCTGGCTTGCCAAACATGTCTGAATCATGCGCTGATATGTTGCGCCGGCGTTTTTGAGCCCGAAGGGCATCGTGCTGAAGCAGAATGGCCCGTATGGTGTGATGAATACCATTGCGGCTTGGTCTGGTTTTGCCATCTTGATTTGATGGTAGCCAGAATATGCGTCGAGGAAACACAACGAATCGTGTCCTGCGGTAGCGTCGATAATTTGGTCGATGCGGGGGAGGGGGAAGGGATCCTTTGGGCAAGCCTTGTTAAGGTCTTTGAAATCAACACACAGGCGCCAGGATTTGTCCTTCTTTGGTACCATCACCAGGTTTGCTAACCAGTCCGGATGTTTTATATCTCTGATGAATCCGGCCTCCAATAGCTTTGCTAGCTCCTCTCCCATGGCCTGTCTCTTAGGTTCGGAAAAACGCCGAAGAGCCTGTTTGACAGGTTTGAATCTTGTTTGGATATTTAAGCTATGCTCGGCCAGCCTGCGTGGGATTCCTGGCATGTCTGAAGGGTGCCAGGCAAAAATGTCCCAGTTCTCTCGTAGGAACTCTCGCAATGCGGCGTCGACATCAGGGTTTAACTGTGCCCCGATGGAAGTTGTTTTATTGGGGTCTGTTGGATGGACTTGGAATTTGACTATTTCGTCCGCCGGTTTAAAGGAGGTGGACTTGGATCTTTTGTCGAGTACCACATCGTCCCTATTCACCGTAGAGCGCAGCGCAGTCAGCTCCTCAGCCTCTAGGGCTTCGGATAGTGCCTCAAGGGCCAGTGCGGCTGTCTTGTTTTCGGCGCAGAGTGCTATGTCCGGATCACTAGCGAGAGTGATGATCCCGTTAGGCCCGGGCATCTTGAGCTTCATGTACCCGTAATGGGGTATTGCTTGGAAGATTGTAAACGCTTCCCTCCCAAGCAGAGCGTGATAACCGCTGCTGAACGGAGCCACCTGGAACGTGACCTCTTCGGACCTGTAATTATCCGGCATGCCGAACACCACATCTAGTGTGATTTTTCCTGTACAGCGCGCTTCCCGACTGGGGATTATTCCTCTAAAGGTTGTGCAGCTTCGCTCAATGCGGTTCTAGTCTATTTCCATTTTTTGAAGAGTCTCCTTGTAAATGAGGTTCAATCCGCTACCGCCGTCCATGAGTACCTTGGTAAGACCAAAGTCGTCCACTATTGGACTGAGGACCAATGCGGCTGGTGCTCGGGCTGTTCGGAATTTAGGTTCATCACTGGCGTTAAAGGTAATAGCCGTGTCACTCCATGGGTTTATTGTTGCTACTTGGTAGACTTCGGCAAGGCTGCGGAGTGTCCTTTTCCGCATATTATTTGATGCGAAAGTCTCGAAGACTGTTAATACCGTATTGGTGTCTCTGGGGTGGCTTTCTGTGGCCTCTGGAATTAGGAGATTTTCGCCAATTTTGGCCACCTGCCGGAGTATCCAACATGCTCTGAGGCTGTGAGTTGGTGTGGAGTCCTCTGTACTATGAATTTTACAGGGTCCATTAAGCCACCCTTCCAGTACGGTTCCATGCCCTGTAGAGGGTTTTTGCTTTTTAGTGCTTGACCCGGGTGACTGGTGATGATGCACCCTTTTATTTCTGACTGGGTTTGTATTCAAGGCCGGATTGTCCCAAAATTTTATTTTGGTTATCCAGGCGCTTTCCATCGCACAGTACTTTTGTACAATGGACGCCAAGTCAGCGAAGCATGTAATATCACGGCGACTTATGGCGTTGAGTATTCCCTTGTCCATGCAATTATTGCAGAAGATTGAGATTGCGTCTTCCTCGCGGCAGTCCCTTAGCCTGTTCTTAACCAGGAGGAATCTGGCCCAGTAATAATGTACTGTTTCATCGGGTTCTTGCCTGATTTTGGATAGATCGCTTATGTTGGGGTGGGTGGGTGGAATTAAATCTGAAGCCTCACCCCATCTAAGGCTCAGAGACCGAGGAGTTTCTGAACTCGACAATTTGGATTCCTGGATGTTGTCTAATGAATCCAGCCCGTCGCCTGACTCTAAGTTCAGGTCTTGAGTGATATCCTCCCCTCCGCGGGTATCCGGCTTGGAGGGATCAGGGATCCGGACGTAGCGAGTCCTTAAGATAGATGAAGGGTCGCCGCACTGTCCCTCTACCACGGCAACGTGATGGGTGACTTGGGGAGAGTTAATCTCTCTCAGATCGGTTTTAGGCCCAATCTGGTCATAATCCGTAGCGACTCCCAGGGCGGCGAAGCGATCCAAGAGCTCATTTACGGAGGAAAGCACTATTGGATCTAACTGCTCGGCGAGTTCTGAGTTGACATCAAGATTGTTTTCGATGGCTCGAGAGGTCATCGTTGGCGCAGAAGCCGAACAGGCGGTCATAAGAAAGCCACCTAGCCGGAGGGTTTGGCCGACAGCCAAAGCTCCCTTAGCAATGGTGCCATCTTTAAAGACGGGGCGAGGCATCCTTCCTGATGGCGACGACACAGAGGAACTCTCAATGGAAGCACCAATGTCGGTGTCAAAACCGGCAGATCTCGGGTAGGGGGTCCCGAACTGTGCGTCTAGGCCGGATGGTAACAGGAGACAAGGGACACGAAGTTTTACCCAGGTTCGGGCCCTCTCGATGGAGGTAAAACCCTACGTCCTGCTTGATTAATATTGATGATATGGGTAGTACAAGAGTAGATCTACCACGAGATCGAGGAGGCTAAACCCTAGAAGCTAGCCTATGGTATGATTGTTGATGTGTATGTCGTCCTACGGACTAAAACCCTCCGGTTTATATAGACACCGGGTAGGGTTAGGGTTACATAGAGTCGGTTACAATGGTAGGAGATCTGCATATCCGTATCGCCAAGCTTGCCTTCCACGCCAAGGAAAGTCCCTTTCGGACGCGGGACGGAGTCTTCAATCTTGTATCTTCATAGTCCAGGAGTCCGGCTGAAGGTATAGTCCGGCTATCCGAACACCCCCTAATCCAGGACTCCCTCAGTAGCCTCCGAACCAGGCTTCAATGACGATGAGTCCAGCGCGCAGATTGTCTTCGGCATTGCAAGGCGGGTTCACCTCCAAATTTCGTGTACCTGTTTGAATAAAGTCCGGTTTCTTGTAGATGTTGCGCTCCTTGGCTTCTACGCCCAATAATGGCCGCTTCCCACGTGTCAAACGAATATGAGAAGTCTGAGTGTTTTTACATTCACACCCCTAGCCGCGTAAATGAGCTGCCCTATTTAAGGGGACGAGGATTTAGATCCAATCCACACCTTCTCCCCTCCGCGAGTGTTCATCAGAGCGCATTCGACAAAGGTCCATTCCACCATGGCCAGCTGTCGCAACTCCTCCCCTCGCCCTTCCAGCCCTAAGCCTGGATATTGGGGGAGATGTTCCACCTCGCATAGCGAGCTAGTGACGCTCCAGACCAAGGGATTTCTCCCCCCGACCTATATGGTCCCGGTTCGAGCCGGTCTTGCCGTCTACAATGGCGGAGAGCAAGCAAAGAATGCCCCTAATCCCTCCAGAGGAGAGCGGGTGTGCCTTGTCCCTTACTTAATAAGGGGGCTCGGATTTCCAATCCACCCATTTCTCCGGGGGCTGCTGGAGTTCTACGGCCTTTAGCTACATCATCTCACACCTGCCTCAATATTGCATATCGCGGGCTTTGTAGCCCTCTGCGAGCTGTTCTTGGGTGTTGAAGCTCATTTCGGACTGTGGAAGGAGCTATTTTGCCTCGTGCCCCGTTCCAAGAAGGGGTCGATGTATCAAGTGGGCGGAGCCGAAGTGTGGCTAAACCCTACGTCCTGCTTGATTAATATTGATGATATGGGTGGTACAAGAGTAGATCTACCATGAGATCGAGGAGGCTAAACCCTAGAAGCTAGCCTATGGTATGATTGTTGATGTGTATGTCGTCCTACGGACTAAAACCCTCCGGTTTATATAGACACCGGGTAGGGTTAGGGTTACATAGAGTCGGTTACAATGGTAGGAGATCTGCATATCCGTATCGCCAAGCTTGCCTTCCACGCCAAGGAAAGTCCCTTCCGGACGCGAGACGGAGTCTTCAATCTTGTATCTTCATAGTCCAGGAGTCCGGCTGAAGGTATAGTCCGGCTATCCGAACACCCCCTAATCCAGGACTCCCACAGTGGGAGTTCTTAAGTAATATGATTAATTGAACTTAAATTTATCATGAACTTAGTACCTGATAGTATCTTGCTTGTCTATGTTTGATTGTAGATAGATGGCTCATGCTATTGTTCCGTTGAATTTTAATGTGTTCCTTGAGAAAGCAAAGTTGAAAGATGATGGTAGCAATTACACGGACTGGGTCTGTAACTTGAGGATTATCCTCATTGCTGCACAGAAGAATTACGTCCTGGAAGCACCGCTAAGTGCCAAGCCTGCTGCAAGAGCAACAGCAGATGTTATGAACGTCTGGCAGAGCAAAGCTGATGACTACTCGATAGTTCAGTGTGCCATGCTTTACGGCTTAGAACCGGGTCTTCAACGACGTTTTGAACGTCATGGAGCATATGAGATGTTCCAGGAGTTGAAGTTAATATTTCAAGCAAATGCCCGGATTGAGAGATATGAAGTCTCCAATAAGTTCTATAACTACAAGATGGAGGAGAATAGTTCTGTCAGTGAACATATACTCAAAATGTATGGGTATCATAATCACTTGACTCAGCTGGGGGTTAATCTTCCTGTTGATAGTGTCATTGACAGAGTTCTTCAATCACTGCCACCAAGCTACAAAAGCTTCATGATGAACTATAATATGCAAGGGATGAATAAGACTGTTCCCGATCTCTTCGCAATGCTAAAAGCCGTAGAGGTAGAAATCAAGAAGGGGCATCAAGTGTTGATGGTCAATAAGACCACCAGTTTCAAGAAAAAGGGCAAAGGGAAGAAGAAGGGGAACTTCAAGAAGAACAGCAAACAAGTTGCTGCTCAAGAGAAGAAACCCAAGTCTGGACCTAAGCCTGAGACTGAGTGCTTCTACTGCAAGCAGACTGGTCACTGGAAGCGGAACTTCCCCAAGTATTTGGCGGATAAGAAGGATGGCAAAGTGAACAAAGGTATATGTGATATACATGTTATTGATGTGTACCTTACTAATGCTCATAGTAGCACCTGGGTATTTGATACTGGTTCTGTTGCTAACATTTGCAACTCGAAACAGGGGCTACGGATTAAGTGAAGATTGGCTAAGGACGAGGTGACAATGCGCGTGGGAAATGGTTCCAAAGTCGATGTGATCGCGGTCAGCACGCTACCTCTACATCTACCTTCGGGGTTAGTATTAGACCTAAATAATTGTTATTTGGTGCCAGCGTTGAGCATGAACATTATATCTGGATCTTGTTTGATGCGAGACAGTTATTCATTTAAATCAGAGAATAATGGTTGTTCTATTTATATGAGTAATATCTTTTATGGTCATGCACCCTTGAAGAGTGGTCTATTTTTGATGAATCTCAATAGTAGTGATACACATATTCATAATGTGGAAATCAAAAGATGCAGAGTTGATAATGATAGTGCAACTTATTTGTGGCACTGCAGTTTAGGTCATATCGGTGTAAAGCGCATGAAGAAACTCCATACTGATGGACTTTTGGAACCACTTGATTATGAATCACTTGGTACTTGCGAACGTGCCTCATAGGTAAGATGAACAAAACGTTGTTCTCCGGTACTATGGAGAGAGCAACGGATTTGTTGGAAATCATACATACAGATGTATGTGGTCCAATGAATGTTGAGGCTCGTGGCGGATATCGTTATTTTCTCACCTTCACAGATGATTTAAGCAGATATGAGTATATCTACTTAATGAAGCATAAGTCTGAAACATTTGAAAAGTTCAAAGAATTTCAGAGTGAAGTTGAAAATCATCGTAACAAGAAAATAAAGTTTCTACGATCTGATCGTGGAGGAGAATATTTGAGTTACGAGTTTGGTCTACATTTGAAACAATGCGGAATAGTTTCGCAACTCACGCCACTCGGAACACCACAGCGTAATGGTGTGTCCGAAAGTCGTAATCGTACTTTACTAGATATGGTGCGATCTATGATGTCTCTTACAGATTTACCGCTATCATTTTGGGGTTATGCTTTAGAGACGGCTGCATTCACGTTAAATAGAGCACCATCGAAATCCGTTGAGACGACGCCTTATGAACTGTGGTTTGGCAAGAAACCAAAGTTGTCGTTTCTGAAAGTTTGGGGCTGCGATGCTTATGTGAAAAAGCTTCAACCTGATAAGCTCAAACCCAAATAGGAGAAATGTGTCTTCATAGGATATCCAAAGGAGACTGTTGGGTACACCTTCTATCACAGATCCGAAGGCAAGACTTTTGTTACTAAATTCGGAGTTTTTCTAGAGATGGAGTTTCTCTCGAAATAAGTAAGTGGGAGGAAAGTAGAACTTGATGAGGTATCTGTACCTGCTCCCTTATTGGAAAGTAGTTCATCAGAGAAAATAGTTTCTGCGACACCTACACCAATTAGTGAGGAAGCTAATGATAATGATCATGAAACTTCAGATCAAGTTACTACTGAACCTCGTAGATCAACCAGAGTAAGATCCGCACCAGAGTGGTACGGTAATCCTGTTCTGGAAGTCATGCTACTAGATCATGATGAACCTACGAACTATGAAGAAGCGATGGTGAGCCCAGATTCCGCAAAATGGCTAGAAGCCATGAAATCTGAGATGGGATCCATGTATGAGAACAAAGTGTGGACTTTGGTTGACTTGCCCGTTGATCGGCAAGCAATTGAGAATAAATGGATCTTCAAGAAGAAGACTGACGCTGACGGTAATGTTACTGTCTACAAAGCTCGACTTGTTGCGAAAGGTTTTCGACAAGTTCAAGGGATTGACTACGGTGAGACCTTCTCACCCGTAGCGATGCTTAAGTCTGTCCGAATCATGTTAGCAATTGCCGCATTTTATGATTATGAAATTTGGCAGATGGATGTCAAAACTGCATTCCTGAATGGATTTCTGGAAGAAGAGTTGTATATGATGCAACCAGAAGGTTTTGTCGATCCAAAGGGAGCTAACAAAGTGTGCAAGCTCCAGCGATCCATTTATGGACTGGTGCAAGCCTCTCGGAGTTGGAATAAGCGCTTTGATAGTGTGATCAAAGCATTTGGTTTTGTACAGACTTTTGGAGAAGCCTGTATTTACAAGAAAGTGAGTGGAAGCTCTGTAGCATTTCTGATATTATATCTGGATGACATATTATTGATTGGAAATGATATAGAATTTCTGGATAGAATAAAGGGATACTTGAATAAGAGTTTTTCAATGAAAGACCTCGGTGAAGCTGCTTACATATTGGGCATTAAGATCTATAGAGATAGATCAAGATGCTTAATTGGACTTTCACAAAGCACATACCTTGACAAAATTTTGAAGAAGTTCAAAATGGATCAAGCAAAGAAAGGGTTCTTGCCTGTGTTACAAGGTGTGAAATTGAGTAAGACTCAATGTCCGACCACCGCAGAAGATAGAGAGAAAATGAAAGATGTTCCCTATGCTTCAGCCATAGGCTCTATCATGTATGCAATGCTGTGTAGCAGACCTGATGTGTGCCTTGCTATAAGTCTAGCAGGGAGGTACCAAAGTAATCCAGGAGTGGATCACTGGACAACGGTCAAGAACATCCTGAAGTACCTGAAAAGGACTAAGGATATGTTTCTCGTATATGGAGGTGACAAAGAGCTCATCGTAAATGGTTACGTTGATGCAAGCTCTGACACTGATCCGGACGATTCTAAATCGCAAACCGGATACATGTTTACATTGAACGGTGGAGCTGTCAGTTGGTGCAGTTCTAAACAAAGCGTCGTGGCGGGATCTACATGTGAAGCGGGGTACACAGCTGCTTCGGAAGCAGCAAATGAAGGAGTTCATATCCGATCTAGGTGTCATACCTAGTGCATCGGGTCCAATGAAAATCTTTTGTGACAATACTGGTGCAATTGCCTTGGCAAAGGAATCCAGATTTCACAAGAGAACCAAGCACATCAAGAGACGCTTCAATTCCATTCGGGATTTAGTCCAAGTGGGGGACATAGAAATTTGCAAGATACATACGGATATGAATGTTGCAGACCCGCTGACTAAGCCTCTTCCACGAGCAAAACATGATCAGCACCAAGGCTCCATGGGTGTTAGAATCATTACTGTGTAATCTAGATTATTGACTCTAGTGCAAGTGGGAGACTGAAGGAAATATGCCCTAAAGGCAATAATAAAAGTTATTATTTATTTCCTTATATCATGATAAATGTTTATTATTCATGCTAGAATTGTATTAACCAGAAACATAATACATGTGTGAATACATAGACAAACAAAGTGTCACTAGTATGCCTCTACTTGACTAGCTCGTTGATCAAAGATGGTTATGTTTCCTAACCATAGACATGAGTTGTCATTTGATTAACGGGATCACATCATTAGGAGAATGATGTGATTGACTTGACCCATTCCGTTAGCTTAGCACTTGATCGTTTAGTTTGTTGCTATTGCTTTCTTCATAACTTATACATGTTCCTATGACTATGAGATTATGCAACTCCCGTTTACTGGAGGAACACTTTGTGTGCTACCAAACGTCACAACGTAACTGGGTGATTATAAAGGTGCTCTACAGGTGTCTCCGAAGGTATTTGTTGGGTTGGCATATTTCAAGATTAGGATTTGTCACTCCGATTGTCGGAGAGGTATCTCTGGGCCCTCTCGGTAATGCACATCACTCAAGGCTTGCAAGCATTGCAACTAATAAGTTAGTTGCGAGATGATGTATTATGGAACGAGTAAAGAGACTTGCCGGTAATGATATTGAACTAGGTATTAAGATACCGATGATCGAATCTCGGGCAAGTAACATACCGATGACAAAGGGAACAACGTATGTTGTTATGCGGTCTGACCGATAAAGATCTTTGTAGAATATGTAGGAGCCAATATGAGCATCTAGGTTCCGCTATTGGTTATTGACCGGAGACGTGTCTCGGTCATGTCTACATAGTTCTCGAACCCGTAGGGTCCTCACGCTTAAAGTTCGGTGACGATCGTAATTAGGGTTTTTGTGTTTTGATGTACCGAAGGTTGTTCAGTGCCCCGGATGTGATCACGGACATGATGAGGAGTCTCGAAATGGTCGAGACATAAAGATTGATATATTGGAAGCCTATATTTGGATATCAGAAACGTTCCGGGTGAAATCGGGATTTTACCTGAGTACCGGGGGGTTACCGGAACCCCCCCGGGGGTTAATGGGCCTACATGGGCCCTAAGGGAGAAGAGGAGGGCCGGCCAGGGCAGGCCGCGCCCCCCCTCCCCCTAGTCCGAATAGGACGAGGAAGGGGGGGCGGCGCCCCCCTTTCCTCTTTTCCCCTTCCCCTTTCCTTCTCCAACAAGGCAAGAGAGGGGAGTCCTACTCCCGGTGGGAGTAGGACTCCTCCAGGCGCACCCCTAGGGCCGGCCGCACCTCCCCCTCTCCCTCCTTTATATACGGGGGCAAGGGAGCACCCCATGACACATAAGTTGATCTTCGTGATCATTCCTTAGCCGTGTGCGGTGCCCCCTTCCACCATATTCCACCTCGGTCATATCGTAGCAGTGCTTAGGCGAAGCCCTGCGTCGGTAGAACATCATCACCGTCATCACGCCGTCATGCTGATGAAACTCTCCCTCAACACTCGGCTGGATCGGAGCTCGAGGGACGTCACCGAGTTGAACGTGTGCAGAACTCGGAGGTGCCGTACGTTCGGTACTTGGATCGGTCGGATCGGGAAGACGTACGACTACTTCCTCTACGTTGTGTCAACACTTCCGTTTCCGGTCTACGAGGGTACGTAGACAACACTCTCCCCTCTCGTTGCTATGCATCACCATGTTCTTGCGTGTGCGTAGGAATTTTTTTGAAATTACTACGTTACCCAACAATACACATGCATTATTGGTTGTTGCATTGCTTGGTGATGCATAATTCCTCATATAAACTCTCGTGAAAGTGATTGTCATCAATTACCAAAATGGGGGAGATTGAAAGAACATGCGGTGCCCCCATGTTTGGTTTTGGTAATTGATGACAATCTCTATGGACTAATGGTTGCCTTGAGTTATATTTGAAGGTTTTGTCCATAGGCTTTTCTTGGAGTATATGTGTTGGTTTCAAGGAGAGTTTGTGTCGACCAAGGTGCTATTCAAGGAATTATCCAAAGATTGGTCATTTGAGAGTTGAGCTTATTGCAAGCATGTCTTCAAGGGGAGAAGTTTCAGAGAGTTTTGTGGAGAAGTCTTCAGAGTTTTCTCCTTGCTTTGGTTTTGTTCCTAAGCATCTGCATCTCATACGCATGCATTATTGGTTGTTGCATTGCTTGGTGATGCATAATTCCTTGTATAAACTCTCGTGAAAGTGATTGTCATCAATTACCAAAATGGGGGAGATTGAAAGAACATGCGGTGCCCCCATGTTTAGTTTTGGTAATTGATGACAATCTCTATGGACTAATGGTTGCCTTGAGTTATATTTGAAGGTTTTTTCCATAGGCTTTTCTTGGAGTACATGTGTTGGTTTCAAGGAGAGTTTGTGTCGACCAAGGTGCTATTCAAGGAATTATCCAAAGATTGGTCATTTGAGAGTTGAGCTTATTGCAAGCATGTCTTGAAGAAGAAGATTGTTTGATCATTCATGTTTACCTTCAAGGCATCATCCAAATGAAGAGAGTTGGAAAGAATCAAGGTTGATCAAGACTAAGTCAAGAGTGAATCAAGTTGATCAACACATAAAGCGTACACGATGTACAGAGGGATCAAGTGATCCCATGGTATGGTAAGCATTGTCCATTACGCTTTGTGTACTAACCCATGGTCTTCGTGGGAGTTCTTTGTGGGGTTAGGTTGCGGTGTGCAAATTCAAGTGAAGCATCACGAAGAGATCAAATGCTTGAAGCTTGCCGTCCATTATGGTGACAATGGACTTGTGAACATGTGCGGAAGAGTGGCTCACCCATAGTGGAGTATTGGGGAGCAATCAACTAGTCTTCATCGAGCCAACACAATCAAGAAAGGTGGTCCAACTTGAGGGAGTCAAGATCGTCATCATCTAGCTGAAGTGGAACATGTGCAAGGCAAAGGTTTTCCCTTGATAGGTTTTCTATTTTACTGGTCTCATGATGGTAGTTGGGAGACCGGGCCATAGGATCGATTGCCGTACTATCAAGGGGGGCTCTCGATGAGTAGCTTGATCGTATCATTCATAGAGAGATCAAACCATTGCATCCTTGCATCATCTTTCTTGGTTCTTGTTTGGTTCTCTTTGTGATTCTTAGAGCTTATGGTCATCTTGATGACAAGCTTGAGTTCATCGAAAACGGAGTTCGCATGCATCTTCTATGATGTTTTCGGTATTGGAGGTTTTACTGGTCTTTTCCGAGGAAGGGTTCTCACCATTTTCTTATGGGCCTTTTCTCATTTGCTTCTTATTGATATTTCTATCAATATTGTGTTAGCCCATGTCGTTAGATTTCCAACAAGCTTGGTTTCGTTGAATTCGGAGTCCGTTTGCAGAAGTTATGGTTGTTTTTGTAAAGGCTGCAGCGGTACTACCGTGGCTAGAGCGGATGTAATTTTTTACTACCACTCCAGAGCAGTACTACCGCGGCTCCTGAGCGGTAGTACCGCTCCGGACCAAAATCTCGTGTTTTGCTCAGCGGAAGTAGGCACGGAAGTATTTTTTTGTACCGTTACCATTTGCGGTAGTACCGTGAGGACGAGCGGTAGTACCGCTCTGGCGGTTCTACTGGCCTTTTGCCTCCTCGCTGTTGTTTTTCAAAGGGGTACTTCCGCCCTAGCGGTAGTACCGCTCCTTGGAGCGGTAGTATCGCTCTGTGCAGACTGTGAGCATAACGGTTGGATTTTTTCCCACCTATAAAAGGGGGTCTTCTTCCCCAATGAACCCAATCTCTTGAGCTCATTTTTGCCCCCATTGTTGACCTTCTTTGAGCTTGCTAACTCTCAATCCCTCCATGGATTCTTGCTAGTTTTTGAGGGAAAAGAGAGAGGAGATCTAGATCCACATTTCCACCGATCACCTCCTCTTTGTGAGGGGAACCCCTTGGATCTAGATCTTGGAGTTCTTGGTATTCTCCTTCTTGTTCTTCCTCTCATTTTCCTCCCTAGCATTAGTTGCTTCGGTGGGATTTGAGAGATAAGGACTTGGGCACTCCGTGTGGCCTTGCCATTGCATTTGGTGCATCGGTTTGAGTTCTCCACATGATACGTGGAAGTTACAAGTTAAGAAGCTTATTACTCTTGGGTGCTTGGTACCCTTGAGCTTGTTCCTCTTGGGTGTTTGGGGGCCCTAGATGGTTGGTGGTGTTCGGAGCTCAATCATTGTGGTGTAAAGCTCCGCGCAAGCGTCGGGGTCTCCAATTAGGTTGTGGAGATCGCCCCGAGCAATTTGACGGGTACCGGTGACCGCCCCCAAGGGTTGCCAAAGTGTACGGGTTCGGTGACCGCCCCCAAGGGTTGCCATTTGTACGGGTTCGATGACCGCCCTCAAGGGTCCCTTAGTGGAATCACGACATCTTGCATTGTGCAAGGGCGTGAGGAGATTACGGTGGCCCTAGTGGCTTCTTGGGGAGCATTGTGCCTCCACACCGCTCCAAACGGAGATTAGCATCCGCAAGGGTGTGAACTTCGGGATACACCGTCGTCTCCGCGTGCCTCGGTTATCTCTTACCCGAGCTCTTTACTTATGCACTTTACTTTGTGATAGCCATATTGTTTCTTGTCATATATCTTGCTATCACCTAGTAGTTTATCTTGCTTAGCATAAGTTGTTGGTGCACATAGGTGAGCCTAGTTGTTTTAGGTTTTGTGCTTGGCAAATTAACCGCTAGGTTTATTCCGCATTTGTTCAAGCCTAAACCGTAATTATTTTAAAGCGCCTATTCACCCCCCCTCTAGGCGACATCCACGATCTTTCACCCTTGTCCTGCCCCGGCCGGGGAGGCAAAGGGGATTGCTATCGTCACCCTTTCTCCCGGTTTATGTGAAAGAGAAAAAGTGACACACATTTTGGATTTTCGGTCGGTGGTTGGTTGAGCCAAAGAACGTGAGGCACCTTCCTTAAGTCCGTTATTCCTCAGTAGCTCAGTGGTAGAGCGGTCGGTTGTTAACTGGCTGGTCATAGGTTTGAATCCTACTTGGGGAGATTTTATTCATTCAAAATTTGAATTGATAGTTATAGCTTTTCTGACTAACGACCATTGTCCTTCTCCATTTTTTTTCTAAAGACGCAATAGAATCGTCAAACGGGACATCAAATGTGGGAAGTTGATTGTAGGATTTCTATTCTTCACTCTTGTATAGGTGAACTTGGTCCGTTCAATGAAAAGGGATAAGAAGGATCCACTAGGAATGAATGGGAAGACTGGGGTAGCATCTTCATTAGCCGGAAGGATTAGTCTCCACTAGCGTAATTCGAAGAACGAACAAGAAAAAAACGTCTTTAGGTAGGAGGATGGATGGATGTGGTCCAATGGCTAAAGCTTCGCCGGCTTCTTGTAGACTGTCCCCCCGGTTAGGCCAGGTGGGATGATAGACTTTTTTCCGTCACAAGTGAGGACTCAGTCCTTGGCAAAACACAAGGGGGAAGGAAGATCTTCACTCACTCATTAAGTAAGTGCGTGCGGTGAGACCCAAAACAAACGAAGGGGATGGAGGGAGACCGAAGAGGGAACAATTGTCTTGAATGCTATGCTGGGATCAACAGCTTCCAGTGTTTTCAAAATGAGTCGGGCAGTCAAGATGTGAATTGACAGTAGTTACGAAAGGGGGAAATAGCTCAGTCGGTTAGAGTATTGGTTTGTCACGCCAGATCATATAGCAAGCTTTATGTAATATAAGTTTAGAAAGCTCCAGATCCGATGCCTCTTTACACCTTTGTTCAATCCTCAACAGAAGGCCAATAAGAAAAACTTTAAAGGGAGAAGATGCTCTAATTTTGTAAGCACCTTCCTAAACACATCTTGCATTTTACAAGCCCTAAAGGAGCGGGATCCTCAGGCCCACCGGGCAGTGATACAACCCAGATGCACGCGGCGCGTGCCGCGCACCCTTGTCCGTCCCCTCCCTCGGCACGGCAGCCAGCGCCGCACCCACGTGCGCCCTCTTGAACTCGGTTGAAAAACGATCTGGGCTTGCTGCCTCCGAGGAGCGAGGCTACGAGGCGAGCACTCCTATTACTCTCCTCCTTCCTTCCTCGGCCCCGAGCACTTCACCATCTGCGAGATGCGGATCCCGGGGCTGCTCGCGGCGGCGGCGGCGCTGCTGGTGCTGCTTCTCGCGGTCGCCGGTGCGGCGGCGCAGGAGGCGGCGGCAGCGGGGGACGTGCGGCCGGAGGAGATCGCGGCGAAGGCGAGGGCCCAGGAGGAGGCGGTGCTCGCGGCCGAGCTGGGGCAGCTCAGGGCGAAGGTCGCCGCGCTAGGTGCGTGCGTCTTGCTCCGCTCGATTCGGTTCTGGGGAGGGTGGGTGTGGTTGGTTGGGATTTCTGATGCTGCTTCGAGCGGCTTCGCTGGGGTTTGCTAGGGTTTTGGGGGCAATTTGGTCTGGCGAACTAGGCGCTTCTGCGATTTGACGAGATAGGGGAAGGATTTGGTAGTTAGTGGACATATTGGTCGGTGGCTTAGAGAGATTGTGTTAAGGCCGCTGAATAGGGATCCATAGATGCAGGCTAGAGGAAATTCTTCAGGCTAATTGGTGGCAATGTTGGGCAATAGCTTCGTTGTTGCTCCTCCAGTCCTATGTTTTTCGTTTGTCGCTGAATAGAGAGCCAGTTCTGCCATTTAGTCTAACTGGAATTCGCCATGGAACCAGTGCCCCTTGCTTGAACTACCATTGAAATGCATGAAGGAGCTTGTAGCGTTAAGAACACAATTACTCCGGTTTGGTTCAGTTGGAGGTTCTCCATGGGCATGTCTTTGGTTGAAACAGTTTTTGTTACAATGTGAAACAGACGGTGTCAAGTCACTTGAGAATTTTGGGAGAATTGATTATAACCCCCCCAGCTCGTGTGCCTTGGATCTTAAGCCCCTTCCTTCGTCTCCCTTCCTTCTAAGCCCCCCAGTTCGGTCTTGTTGTTGCTAACTCCCCCCTTTGGCATCCTTAACATATTTGTCAATATATAACCAACCAAAGGGCATCTGATTAGACAGAACTGCTCTTCAGTTTCTACCCAGCCCCAGATCGACGCAGACCTCAGCTCAGCCGGCCGCCGCTAAGCCTCAGCTCCGCCGGTCACCACCAATCTCTACTCCAACCGGCTGCCGGGCGCGCTCCTGGCCCCAATCCATGGCCCCGCCCGCCCGCCCGCCTCCGGGTCGACCCCGCGTCTCCTGGTCGTCCGCCGCTACCGAACGAACCGGAGTGAGCACGCGCGCACCCAACTCTACTATCTCCCTTCCTCCTCCGTTTTCCCTGGCACCTAGTCCAGTGTGACGCCGAACATGGCCGAGCAAGCCATCTCTGTCTCGCGACTGACGGGACGAGCAGAAACATAAACGAACGAGCGACTTCTCTGTCTTGTGACTTGAAGAAAACATACGAGGGCGCAGTGGTCATTTCAGAATATAATTAGACTAATATATTGGATTATTAGCTTAATGAAGAGATAACTATGCCAAAGGGGGAAATTAGCAACAACGAAACAGAACTGAGGGGGTTAGAAGGAAGGGAGACGAAGAAAGGGGCTTAAGATCCAAGCCACACGAGCTGGGGGGGGGGGGGGTTATAATCAATTCTCCCGAGAATTTTTGTTTGAGTAAAATCATTTTCTAGTCATTGCAACATGTTTGTGCCACTTGATCCTTTCTGAAACAGTGCAGCTATTGTCACCTTGCAGAATCGAGCATTGCAGCACAGACACTGGAGCTGAATAGCAAGGACGGCGGCATCGAAACACTGGAAAAGGTAACTGGGGAGATGTCACAGAACATTGCTACTCTGCAGAATGAGATAACTTCCCTCCAGGTGACCCATCTCGTGAAGGACAATATATTGTACCATATTCCTGCTCCCTGATAAAGCGATTATGCTCATCTGTTGCTACATATGCAGTCAAAGGGATCTATAGCTGCAAAGGAGCAGGCAGGCAAGGTCAATGCCCGGGCTATTGAGCTTGAGAAGCAGGTATTGGGTGTATGAAACGTCTAAAACTTGAGTGCAACAATTAGGATTATGTGGTTTCTTATCTTTCTTATTCCAGATTGAGAAGCTCAAGAAGGACATAGAAGCACAGAATAACAAAAAGGCGACCATGGAGGCTAGAGCCACCGATGCAGAGAAGAAGGTGCAAGAGCTGAATGCTAAGCTGGATAGAGTAAGTATTCGACTGTGGTCGTCTGTTGTGCTAATGTGCATCTTTATTTTTCTACACTTAGGTAACAATTCTTGGACAAGCTTGTAATTGCCCAATCCTTTGATAAACTCTTGTGGTGCTGTCACCGATTAAGTCGTCATTGTTGCCGTTTCTGCATTTATTACATGATAAATTTGGTATGGTTAAAAAGGAGATCGATACATTGTTACAGACTCATAGTGGGTTAACGATGGTTCATGCTGCTATTTTCTTTTTTGTATGTGATTCCAATGCTATATAAAACTTTGCTACAGCACACTTCTCAAAAGTAAGGGTAAATTCTAAAGAAGAATCTGGAATGTTTTAGCGTATTTGATGATGATACTGTTTGAGGGAAGAAAATGTTTTGGAAAACAGTGAGAATTTCCGTAGTATTATATAACAGGCTGCATGATATATTATCATCTCCTTAATTTTAGGGAGAGCTGAGCCTCATTCCCTATTAAAGCGTTATAGTTGTGAAACCAAAAATGGGATAAGGCTCATATCCTGCTGTCCTGCATGACTTTCGGGGAAATCAAGGGTATATCCCTTGAATCCACCTTTTTTGTTAGGTGAATACTGTCCTCAAGTTGATAATGTTTTTTTTAATAGCTTCAAAAGACAAGCGGCGAGCAAAAGGTTAGGATTCAGAAGACTAAAAATGCTCTTAAAGCTGCAGAGGTTTGTGATATATGTGACTACAGTGGTACATTTTTGTTATGCAGTTTCATGATGCATTCTCCTCAATCCTTTGTTTTGGTGTTTGTAGGAGGAGCTGATGAAGGTGCAGTTAGAAGCAACAGCAAAATCAGAGCAGCTCGGAGAGGTAATTTTCATTCTATTGTTGTAGCTGCTGTCATGTGAATATGTCAGTAAGGTAACATGACAGATTCTAGACTGTATTAGCCTTTTCCTATTTGCTCCACACTCTTAGTGCAGTAGGTCAGTGTTGTTTTCAAAAATACATTTCAAATGCAACTTAGTTGCCAGCTCAGCCTGGTGTAAACTATATGAAGTTTTACATAATGATAACATAGTATCTTCTAATCACTGAACCTGAGTGTGATGTGTATCTGTGCATCTTTGTTGTCTGGCACATGTTGTGACTTGTACATTGAGAACTTCCTGATAAGGATGATAATGACGACGATGCCTGTCATGGGTGTAATCCATCCTTCCACTTTACATGATTTGAACCTCATCTAACAAGTGATTATTGTGGCGAGTAGTTTACTGATTGTTACTTTTTGGCAGGTTCATGGAGCATGGTTGCCACCTTGGTTAGCAGCACATGCAGCTCACTATATGGTATAAGTGGAGTAGTTAACCTAAGCACTATGCCTCTTCTTACTTTGCTTTTTCGCAACACACTCATCATGTTATCATGTAGGAGTTGATGTCAAGTCACTGGAGTGAACATGGAAAACCTGCTGTCAACAATTTATTGCAAAAGGTGCCTCCTAGCTTATTTATGCTTTTATTTTGATTATGAAATATGCCAAGCTGAACACATCATGTATTTGTTTATAACCTGTCAATTAAATCACTGCAGGCATCAGAGAAAACAGTGCAGGCGAAGGAATGGGCCGAACCCCATATAGAAACTGCTAAGGCGGTAATATTCTTGTTCCTGGGATTGTGGGTCAGAAAATAGCATAGAGTTTATTTGAAATGTTAAAAAACGTCATATATGCATGTGTTTATGGCCAATTCTTATTGTATATGGATGTCATGTGAGGCAAGTATCACATGATGTTTCTGAGTTTTTGCATCTTTATTCATTTTCACTAACAATGCTTTTTTTATCATTGAAGAAATGGATTCCTGTCATTAAAGAAAATTGGGCTACTGCAAAGGAAATTGCAGAACCTTATGTGCAAATGGTCTCAGCAAAATCAGTAGAGCTTTATCAAGCATCAAAGGATGCTATCTCACCTCATGTTGTGAAAGCACATGAGCTTGCTGATCCCTATTTCCAGGTACACTAGATCCTCTTTGTTTAGCAATTGCACTTAGGCCATAGTGTTGTCATTGTAGTAAATTGATGTCGCTTGATTATATTTTTTCAGGAAGCCAAGAAGTTATCCAAACCTTATATTGATCAAGTTGCTAAGGCCAGTAAACCACATGTTGACAAACTTAAAACCACCCTGAAGCCTTACACTGAAAAGGCAGGCCAGGAGTATGAAAAGCTTCGCGACACAGCTACTTTATACCATCAGCAGGTATTTCTTCTCTTAAATTTTCTTGTTATCTCAAGTATTCCAGCTTCTCATTTCCAGTTAAATATTAATGCTTTGTTGTTTTAGACATTTTATGCTTCTGTTATTGTTAATTTTATTGTTTTGAGTTATTGAACACTTGGCTGAATTTTATTGTTTTCATATATTCTTATATAATCCTTGAGCGCTGTATCTGCATTTTTCTCTGCTGCATATTGCACTGTATCATTGGTAAATTTTGCAGCCCTCTAATAGAATTATTTCATCAATCAATCTAATGAGATTTTTTAGACCTATATATATAACTTCACAGTTAGTTATAGTTTAATAATGTCACTTTGGCCTTCTGTATGGTTATTTGGTAAATACTACTCCCTCTGTTTTGACACTATGGCAGTGTCAAAAAACGTCTTATATTTTGATACAGAGGGAGTACTGACCTACCAGAATTTCTTGGAGATACACCCTCCCTCTTGTTCCTCCCCCAAGGGCGTGCACCCCAACCTTGCACAGTTCTTGGATGCCATCAAAACTGAAGCTAGTGCCTGGGTTTTGGCTTAAGCAGCTGTGGGCTGCCACTTGCCCTGCTGTAGTCGCATGTGACTGCTGCGGGAGGCTTGTAATTAAACTCCTTTTCTATCAATGCTGGGATTTTTTTTACATTTTTTCAAAAAATAAATATAAACTTTGTGCACCTTAGGTAATTGGTTGGTTCAAATACTGTCTTGATCCAGAAACTTATTATGTACTCCGTCCACATCAAAATATAAGACATTTTTTGACACTACTTTTTGTATGCTACTACTACTGCTGAATTGCTCTAACCTGTGTTGAACTGTGTATACGCTAGTGGGTGAAATAGGCTGCATGAAACAGCATCATGGTTAACTAACCTTCGTACTTACCTTGAACGATACTACATCTCTCTGCTATTAGCAACTGCAATAAAATGGCCTGAAGATCCAAGTCATGTATCTAATAATCTAAGCAATTTTCCTTTTCAGGCTCAGGTAACTATCTTGGATTACATGCACCAACATGAATTATTAAAACAATTTGTGAATGGGGAGTTGGTGTGGTTTCTGGTAAGCACAAACTGAACTGTCAATTTATAACATGTGTTTCTACTGATTAAAATAAAATGGTCTAAAATATCTTATCTCTCTTGGTAGGCTGCTGCTTGGCTGCTTATGCCCGTATATGTTCTGTACATACTCCTAACAGAAGTCTGCTGGTCAGTAGTGTATTTAAAACGCTTCAGCTAATAGTTGCTTGGCATGGCTTTAGGTGAATTGTGACTGTACTTGTTCGATCTGAAACCTTCCATTTCTCATGCAGCATCACCAAGAAGAAGAAAATCCCACGGAGTGATAAGGGCAAAGTTTTGGTCAATGGCCATCGGAGACACAAGCGCCGACATGCAGACAAGTAGACCGTAGACTGTTTGCCTATGTTCTGCAGCACTGTAGTTGAAGGTAACACATTCTTCCTTTGTTACCAGTAACATCTGATCCAAATCCCACACTATCTAGGCCTTCTTTGTTGGCATCAAAAGGTTTGGGTCAAAGGAACAGTCCTCTTATTTTCACAAGAACATTGAAGTATATATAAGTTTTTAATTCATATTTGATACAACAGAACATGTTTTTCTTGAGCCTTGATTAATACTTCGAATATTGAATTGTTCCATACAACTGTGAAGCAAGTGCTAAATCATTCACATGTCAGTTTTGTACCGGGCCTTTGAACTCTCTTTGCACTGTGCAGATCAAGTACGATGAGGCATTATTCATTCACGACGAGTCTGCTGGATACAAATTAGGAGACGCCTGGTCCTGGTTAAATCATGTGAAATATATACCCTGAGTTATGCTGCACGCAAACCGTGTCTCCATTTTGTCCCCCATGTATTGTATCGGCCGTTTCTGCGTGATCACGTTGCTAAGTAGGGTTTACGAGGTTAAATATGCAGATATTCGTTTTAGTGGACACTTTATTATGTTGCAGCTGTTAGCGCGTTTTGAGTGTACTTGGGGCAATCCGTGCTCACAACTTCCTAACGTACGTACCATCGCTTGTCACTGAAAGTTCAGATTAAAACTATTCAACGTCGCTTTACGCTGGAGTAGTGTACTAGGTTGTCTCCATTTTTTTTCTGGAAAAGGAGGATTACCCTTGGCCTTTGTGATGCACACAACCATCTTTATTGCATTATTCAACATAACCTTATAAAATAAATACATAGATCAACCTAAAGCCATCTTCCTGGTGAAAATTGTTGCCCTACCTACAAGATTGATGATGTTCCTCTTTATTGGATTATTCAACATGACGTTATAAAATAAATACGTAGATCTACCCAAAGCCATCTTCCCTTACCTACAAGATTGATATCTTTCCCTACCTACAAGATTGATGATGTGCATGCACATCAAGAAATCTGGTGGCCTCATCAAGCCACCCGATGGCTAGTTAGGAGCATCAACCGGTTTAGCAAACCTTCAGCGTGCACCGCATGCACACGTCTACAACTCGTCGTCACCTTTTTTTCACAATCCCATCTTCAGAAGCAATCAATACACCGATCTTGCTAGACCTTTATGCCGTCGACGATGGCGAACAATGCCAACCTCCTGCTCGCACCCATTATCCAGCATCGGGGCTCTGCTGCACGTTGCCATCAAGACTCGTTGTCGTCGATACGGATACCTGAGCCCAGCCACCAAGCCAAACACTTGTCCCTCCGGCCGATGTACAACCCCAAAGATGATGGCCCATGGGGTGACGACGCACGAACGGAAAAGCTGAATTTGGGGTTTCCATGGGAGCACGCAGGGAACGCGAATCGCCCCACAACGTCTCGAAGGAGGTAAGGACGCTCGTGGGCGCCGCCGGTGACGGTTCTGTTTGAGGCTGACCCAACCTTTCCTTGGCAAATTCATGCCCTTCTCTGTCTGGACCACCGAATCAACCTCCTCCGTCATCCAGCACCCTCGTGGGTGAGGTCTGCCTTAGGGAAACCGCATGACTGGAGCCACACCCCCGCCCGGAACCACCGCCCCGCATGGGTGAGCCATCGACGGCGGAGGGGCCCTTAACGTTGCGTCGTCGACGCCGGACGACACACACGTCTAGGACACCCATGTGGATCTCCACCGCAACCGCATCCCGGAGCCACGACAGAGGAAGGTCCCGCCGCCGCCATCATCCCCCACCTCGGCTTTGCCCCGCGGAGCTCCGGCAATAGCGAGGAGAGTGGCAACGGCGGCTCGAAACTCTAGATTGGATCGGGAGGGAGGGGATCAAGGAGAGGGGCGGCAGCGGCTCGAGGAGAGGGGTCGAGGAGGGAGGGGATCAGGAGGGCTCTGTCACTAGGTTTTCTCCAGTGAGTCCTGAATTCGTGGTGAACTCCGAAATAACAAATCGATTTCAGAAATCCGCAGCATGCACGTTTAACTCTGGCACAGACGCGCATAACAAGTACAGTATACCAGTACTATTTATAAACTCACTGCTGATCCTGAATGTATACAAGCGCGCAGTTAGGCAAGGCAAACAGTCTGTGTACAAGGCGCGCGGACGACCAAAGCTAACCTGAAATGCTCAAAGAACAACCAACAGAGAAGATGATGGATGATACAACGAAGAGACTAGATTAAACATCACTCAAATCGCCCTGCTCCTACGTACTGTAGTCAACAATCGCCTGACACCCCAGGCGTCTCACGTACACAACCTACGTACACTCATCAGTAGCTACCAGGCCAGTACCTCTCCACCATCTGATCTACGTCCAGGTTCTGGTACCTCATGCCAGCACCCCCTGCAGCATGCCCCTCCCCGCCGAACCCGCCGTCCCCTCCGGCGGCCGGGACGCCGCCGAGCCCCGCGGCCATGTGCTGCTCCATCGTCATCGCCTGGCCGTTGGCGCCGCCCGCCTGCTGCTGCTGCTGCTGCTGGCCCATCGGCATCGACATGGCGTGGTGGAGGGCGTGCTGCGGCGACGGGCCCCCGAGGTTGAGGTTGAGGTTGGAGAGCGTGAACGGGCCCGGCGGGTTGAGGTAGCCGGCGGCGGCGGGGTGCGGCTGGATGTGCGGGTGCAGCCCCGGCGTGCCCCTGGCGAAGCGCGAGAGCTCCGCCAGGTCGGCGGGGGTCATGTAGGGGTGGTGGTGCCCGCGGCCGCCGCCGAACAGGTCGTGCCCCAGCAGCGTCGGGAGGAACTGCGGGACCATGTCCAGCGTGTACGGGTGGTGGTGGGACCGGGAGTGCGCGTTGGTGCTCGACGGGTACTTCTTCACCCCCGGGCTCTTGGCGAAGATGCGGCACACCACCCATTCATCCTAGAATACATAAATCAAGTCAAATTTAAAAACATAGAATGATCGTATTAGCATGGCAATCGCTTAGCGCAAATTACAAACAAATTGCATATTCTGGAAGAAAAATTGAAGAGATGTCATATATACCTTGTTTGATTTGGAGGCCGGCTTCAGGTGGAGGCGGTACTCGTGCATGACCCAGTTACTCTTCTCGCCTCTTGGAGCCCTCCCCTTGTAGAAGACTAGGGTTTTCTTCATCCCGACTAGCTCTTGTGCCGATGGCGGTTGCCCGGTGAATATCTCCTTGTCTTTCCCCGTAGTCTTCCAGTAGCCAGCATTAGTTGCACGGTTTGTTCGCACGCCGGTCGGGTACTTGCGGTCCCTTAGGCTGAAGAAGTACCACTCCTTTTCGCCCATTTTCGCCTTCTCTGGATTTCAATCAATTGACGATGATACACATATAATTGTTAGTTAATGTGTACAGGTTAAGAGTATTCTATCGTAATTCTAGGTGCATGCATACATGGAGAGAATAGAACATCCAGTTCATTAATTGTTTGCTAGTAATAGTTTCTAACTATACAACTATTAGTAGAGTTCTGCTCATTTTAAGTGCAGAAGTTGGGGGAGTTGTCTGAGAGGGAGACATATAATCTCGAGTCGATAACGCAAAATAAAATAAATGAGAAGAGCATATTCATGCATGTACTATCATACAGTTGAAGGTATAATTGTGCTAGAAGCTAACCAAACAAATTGCATCAAACGACAAGAAATTGAAGAGTGCATGTTAAGTAACAATTGAAGCTTGAAATCAGTACGTTCAATATATTGTGTAGAACTTTGAAAGAATCCGCCTTTCTTAATTTATTTGTTTAGCCATGCAAACATCCAATTAGTTGTTCGATGGTAATAGTTTCCATCATTTTCAAGTGCGGAAGTTGGGGGATTTGTCTGTTTCCATTATCCAAAAAAGAAACCACGAGAGAGGGACACATATAATCTTGAGACGACAGCGCAAAACACGAAGGTTTTAAATATTTAAGTATATTGTGCTCAACCATTCTTGATTAAACTTGTAAGAATCCGCCATTCTTGATTAATTTATCTATGCATGAAGTCCTCCTGCACATATGCTCTCGAGGAAAACCGCTAGGTTGTTTATGGCTTTTATATAGCTTTTGAAAAACATGATCGACGCGCGTATGAAGTCTAGTCAATTTGTCTTTTAAAAGGGCACAGCTTATGCATGCTGCTTGCGCAGGGGAGAAAAACAAAACCATGGAAACACCCGTCGAAGGAACTAACGGAACTGGTCGTGCATACATGCATAGACGGACGCATGCACTGACGTGCGCTCAAGAACATTTCTGACTGGGTATAGTTACCTGGGAGATCCCATGGCTCGCACTTGTTGAGGTCAACCTCGGTGATGGCCCTGGCGGTGAAGCCGGCGTCGGCGATCTTGCCGCGGAGGTAGTAGGTGATGAGCTCCTCGTCCGTGGGGTGGAACCGGAACCCCGGCGGCAGGCTCTCCTCCTCCCCCTCCTTGGAGCTCTTCTTCTTCGACACCGCCCCTCCCCCTCCCCCTCCTCCTCCTCCCGACCCTTCCATCTAATCACCAGGCGGCCGATCAACCAACACGTACGAGGTATAAAACCCTAGATAACCCTAGCCCGCGGTGCACCACAAGAGGAGAGGAGCCGGCGCGCCGGCCGGGGAAGATGAACACGCACACACGCTAGAGGTTGCCCGTTCGCTGGCTCGGGCCGAAGAGTATGCGTACGTCAAAGTGGTGGGTGTGAAATACCGGCCGGGAGTTACCCCGGGAAGAGGGCAAGGATATAAGGGGGAGGAGATAGAAAATGTGCCGGTGACGCTGAGCGCGTACCAACCCGGGGTCGTGAGCGACAAGCTGGCTGGCTAGGTCGACGAACGAACGATCGATCGGTGTGTTTTCAGCATGCTGCATCAAGCCTGCTGTGTTCCCACGCGCTGGCTATATAATTTCCTGAATGCAGCAGCTGTATCTTTCACCGCGGTATATAGTGGCATGGACATATCATATCATATCATATCATAGATGGTTTCCTGCAAAAAAAAGGGATATACTATCATATATGGATATGGTACTGGTGCTGTAGTGGTGCATATGTGTATATCTCCATCGCTGCTGCATGCATATGCATGCCAGTGTACGTGTGCTAACTATTCTGCTGCCCCCCGGCCCCTACCTCTACGTACCTGGAGTGCTACTATAGCTTACTTGCTGTAGTAGTCATGTATATCTCACGCATGCGCGCGCACTGCTAGTGCGGCGCCATGCACTGCTTAACTGTGCCCAATTAGCCTCCTAGCTCAGTTCAGGAAAAAAATATAACTCAAATGCTGGATGCGTGTTCTGCGGGGCCTTCCTGCAAAGCTAAGATATACTCCCTCCATCAAAAAATACTTATTAAAAAATAATCTAGATATATTTTAATTCTAAATACATTCTTTGATGTATTTTAGTTCTAAATACATCCTTTTTGCGACAAGTAATTCGGGGCAAAGGGAGTACTTTTTCCAAGTTGCTTGAAAATGCAACTTACACCGATCGATTTCATGTGTACAAGAAATTGGCCAAACTAAAACACGTCTGTGAAGGCGCATGGGAGAGGGGGGGGGGTGACGGGTTCGGCGCCCCGCTTAGGTTGCCGAGAGGTAGGAGAAGAAGAGTGTGTACGAGAACAATTCAGTTGAGGTGGCGGCTCCCGGAGGGTAGGGTGGCGAGGCGCGCCCGGTAACGCCGCGGGTGGCGGTGGCGAGAGGAAGAAGAAGTTGAGAAAAAAAATATTAATTACATTGTTTTTCCAGGCAACCTGTAAAAAAAACCTGTACATAGTCGGTCCCTAATTTCTTCCTAAATACGGATACTGAAGGGATAAATAAACAGATGTTTCCACGGGAAGTCGCACGCGCAAAAGAAACTGGAAACGAAAAGAAAACATGGGACGCCGCTGAGCCTCAGCAGGTGGTGAACGCCGACCGACCCGGCAGACACTGAAAGAACGTTCGTACGTTCGTGATCATCGAAAAGAACAGAAGCTTTTCCTCCTCTGTCTTTTTTCTCTTGATGAGAATGAGAGGGAAAGAAGCTTTTCCTCCTGCGTTCAAGTAGGCAATGACTCTGTTTCCCAAGGAAGAAGACGGAAATGCCTCTGCAAACAGAGCACGTGCGGGGTGGGGGGCCGAGGCGATTGGATACGGCCACGTCCGGAGGGCCCACCGTCCCCCTTTGACCCGGGCCAGGCAGGAAAGAATCGGTGGTAGCTAGCGAGGCCGGGGCGCCGGGCCTGGGTCTCCTCTAACCCCAACCAACTCGCAGAAATTATAATTACCAACAAAACATAAGTTCGGAAAACAGTACTCGTGCCACTTATGTTTAGAGGCAAAGGCAAAACAGTACAATATTTTTTTTAACAAACACAGTACATACGTCATGTGCTCACATATATATGTGTATACACTTGTCTCTATGATGAAATCATCACAGTTGTCTTCATTTTTTTTTGAACAGACTTGTCTTCATAGTTGACGAGAATGTATTCTGCCATCTACCGAACGTCGTCAAAAAATCTGAAATAAATTGAGAAAAATGAGAGCATCAGTGCCAAGTCTAGGACTTGAACCCCGATGGTTTTGTTTTTCACCACAAAAAATCTAACCATCTAAGCTACACCTAGTTCACAAAACAATACAATACCTAGAGGTAAAATCAAGCAGATATGACCCAGTTTGCAGTTTTCTCCAAGAACATCAATGAGCATTTTTTTTATTTGGCGAATAAGTAACGAGTTTATTTATAAAAGTAGACAAGTGTGTCTTTGGTCCCTCAACTATTTGGAAAGTTTATTTTTGGGTTTTCACCTTCGGTTCAGCGTCTTTCTAAACCGGACAAACTTGACCCCTTACCCGATTCAAAGTGGTATCCTTACTTACATGACATTGTTTTTCACCCAACCTAGCACATGTTCGTCCATGATGGCGCACATGAGCTTGACATATGACTAAAGAAGCACATGACGATGCGAAGGGGAAAGACGCGGCGGGGGTGTGAAAGCCAAACCATGGGAAGAACAAGCTAAAGCCAAGTCAAAACACATGCCTGGTGAGCGAAAGTATCGCTTCCGGTCGAGGATGGACCAAGTTTGTCCGGTTTGGGAAGATGGAAGAACAAAGATTCCTGCCAGCTCCTCGGGGCGGCAAGGTCAGGGTTTCTCGTCATGCTTACAGAACGACGACATTTGGTGTCTGGTCTTCGAACTGATTCAAAGGTTAACAACGACAACTATGGCTCCTGAGCACTGGTCCTTACGGACACGTGCACAAAGACTTCCTGGCTGTCAGGTCAGGCTGACTCCAGTATGGGAGCAGCGGCAACTGTGTGTTGACGCCTCGTTCTAGCAGCGGTGGTTCATGGACCCTAATGTAACTTTTACTAGATGATGTCCCGCACGTTGTGGCGGGAATGTTTGCAATATTTTAATGAGATTTTGATTATATGGAATATGAATTCTTGAAACAATAGTTTCTGAAAGTATATAAGAATTAAATGTAAATAGTATAAAAAATGGAATCTTTACATGCATGCATGTCGTAGTGGATTTTTAATATGCATAGTTGCATGTTGAGGTGGACCTTTTCTTATGCATGTTGAATGATGAGGTGGCATGCTTGCATGTTGAGAGAAATATCTTAGTGAGGGCTAGCTATTTAGTTATAGAAGATTATGTTTGGGTTATTTTGTACTAACATTATAATAGATTTGAGTCCTCTTAGCAAAAAAGAAAGCTATATAGAAAAAATGACAATGGACTAAAAGAGAACCTTGGGAAGATTTGAGGGAAGGAAAATAATGCTAAATAAACATATGTCTTTATTTGTCCATTTGTTACTTACACCAAGAAATAAAACCAGGTTCATAATGCACAAAGATACAAGTGGAGCAACTGGGATTGTTGGAATCAGAGGACAGTGATCTAATTTAGCCTTGTCAATTCACAGGGACTGTGACTTGCACTGTACTCAACACTGCGCCATGTCTTGTGAATGTCGACAATGACAGTAGGACACAATCTTGACCGAAGGGACAGGAGGACAGCAATTTATGCGGCTGTGGCCAAAAACACAAATCTGATTCTTGTGCGTCACTCACAGGTCAGAGCAACCCAAAATTATATTCCCTAAAAAACTGTTCTTCTTTACTATTATTACCCAAATCTAGGGCTCTTGCTTATGTTGACCATTCAAATTGTCATCTTAGCTGTCGCTTTGCATGCCTGTACTGCTCATTCTTGCCATACTTGAAGCCTTCTTTCTCTGTATTTTTATACTGAGTACTCTTTTCTATTTGACGAGAGTGAGAGACACTTGTAGTTTATGTAGAGATGGGTATCTGCCAACCGATCCGGCCTAGGTTAATTAAAGAGTTTTTTTCGAGAAAAGGTTAACTAAGAGCTCATTGCGTGCGTCTGTAGTTTTTTTTTAACATTCACCGAGGGGAGAGGATTCCGACTAGAATATATTACTCAAAGGCGCCAAGAAATTGGCCAAAGGCACATAGTTTCGCCAGAGAGCGAGGAAAGGCATATGAAGACATGATGGCAACCTTCTGACTAGGTTGCTTAAACCTAAATGTTCACAAAGAAAATATTAAAATAATCTTTGTTTAGTTTTGAAATAATGTTGCTAATGAGCAGTAAAAAAGTCGCTAATAGTAGTAGTAGGGGGGGGGGGGGGGGGTCTCGCCCTTGAAAGCCACCACATTTTCAGAGTCCCAAATTTATCAAAGGATAGTGCACGCGACTGAGGCCTTAATGTTGGTGTCGAGGCCACACCGAGTTAGCGTTACCCAAATGAGAGGGGTAGATAGAGGTGTGCCTGAGGCTTTTTTATGAGTTTGTTTGAAGAAACATTTGAGCTATCATTTGATAGTTCAAACAATGTTATGAGATCAAGAAATTATGAGGTGACCTGAGAGGTGTCATTTATTGGTGCCTTGCACAAAGATTGATTGTTTGCAGGGTAAGGTTAATTTGGATTTGATATGTGAAAGCTAAGTTGAGGAGATGATAGTTGAAAAGGGTGGCGTACATATGTAGTGCCTTGTGGGGGGTTATGAGGGTGGTTGAGGTCTGATTGACAAGACTTGGCTGTCTTCTTGTTCCGGGTTAATTTTTTCTCGGTCTTGAGGTCTTGCTAATTCCACAAGTTTACAGATGATATATCTTGTGTGTCAATATTATAATACAGATTCATCTCTTGAGCTGTCATGTGCTGTGATCAGTGACTTGCGATGTACTTTTGCTTCAAGCGATGGCATTGTTTGCAAATACTTCATACCACATTTGGAATCCCTTCATAGGTGATCTCACCCATAAGATTGAAAAAGAAACTGTTTCAGATTATCAAGTGGTACTGGTGGCATTGCCACCATCCGGCAGTGTGAATGTCTGCCTGGTTTCGCCGGCAAGCGGTGCAAATTTTTTTCCTCGTGCAATGGTGTAGTGGCGAGAGAGGAGTCCAGAGGGAAATGCTAATTAAAGCATTGGCCTACATGATTCCGTTATCAGAATTTAGCAAAAGTCAAACCTTTTAAGTTTTATTAGAAAAAAATGACAAAACATTTATGAATATCTATACACATAGAGAATGGACAATGAAAATTTTGGTACGCAGGATGATCATTTGCTAAGTATTAGAAAATAACAAGCGGTTTTCTCTTAGGATGTTAGATGACTTATATTAATGCAGTAGCACGTTTTGTGATATTTTTGCGCAACTCAAAAATTAGTTCGATGAATGAGTTTATTTTAGCAACATTTAATATCATCTAATAGTTTACAGCACTAGACCAGATTTAAGAGGTGTGGTTTTGATGAGGATATGACAGCCGGATGTGCTAGCTATGCGAGGAGCCAGCCATATTGTCCCTTAGCGTGTCAAGTCAGCCACTTGTGCCTAGGCGCCAGTCACGCATTCCACCGACTTGGGAGACAAGGAAGCAGGCGACCAACTGGCGCTTGACATGGTCTGATTCAATCCAATGGAGCGAGCTCATCTGTAGTCCAGTTCGAGCCATGTAATCCTAACTCAGCCAAGTATATAAGGCGGATTAGGGCCCTTCTAAGAGTGATTCGAGTTCCAACACATTCTAGAGTCGTCCAACTTAGGGTTTCACCTACCCCTCTTCTGACTCCTTGGCCGCTGCCACAGATAGGAATTCATAATCCAAGCAACATATCTTTCTGGCAGTCTTCCCGATCGTTGGTGGGCACTCGAGCAATGCAACCATTTTAGGACAGTAGTAGAGTGTTAACTCTCTAGGGATGGACGAAATCTGGGTAAACCAATTGTCTCATGTGCTACCATCTCGCTGTTGGGGAACGTAGCATGCAATTTCAAAAAAATTCTTACGATCACGCAAGATCTATCTAGGAGATGCATAGCAACGGGAGGGGGAGAGTGTGTCCATGTACCCTCGTAGACCGAAAGCGGAAGCGTTAGGTTAACGCGGTTGATGTAGTCGAACGTCTTCACGATCCAACCGATCTTAGTACTGAACGTGCGACACCTCCGAGTTCAGCACATGTTCAGCTCGATGACGTCCCTCGAACTCTTGATCCAGCAGAGGGTCGAGGGAGAGTTCCGTCAGCACGACGGCATGGTGACGGTGATGGTGATGTGATCCGCGCAGGACTTCTCCTAAGCACTACGACGCTATGACCGAAGGAGTAAAATGTGGAGGGGGGCACCGCACACGGCTAAGAGAACTATTGGCGTGCCTTTGGGGTGCCCCCGCCCCCGTATATAAAGGAGGGGAGGAGGAGGCGACCGACCAGGAGGGGGGGCGCCATGGGGGAGTCCTACTAGGACTCCACTCCTAGTAGGATTCGGCCCCCCTTTTTCCTTTCTTCCACCGGAGGGAAAAGGAAGGAGAGGGAGAGGGAGAGGGAGAGGAAAGTGGGGCCACACCCCCTCCTCCTTGTCCTATTTGGACTCCCTAGGATGGGGGAGCGCGCCACCCCCCCCCTGCGGGCTTCTCTCTCTCTCCCTTAGGCCCATGTAGGTGAAGGAAATACGCCCTAGAGGAAATAATAAAGTTATTATTTATTTCCTTATATCATGATAAATGTTTATTATTCATGTTAGAATTGTATTAACCGGAAACTTAGTACATGTGTGAATACATAGACAAACAAAGTGTCCCTAATATGCCTCTACTTGACTAGCTCGTTAATCAAAGATGGTTAAGTTTTCTAGCCATGGACATGTGTTGTCATTTGATGAATGGGATCACATCATTAGAGAATGATGTGATGGACTAGACCCATCCGTTAGCTTAGCACTATGATCGTTTAGTTTATTGCTATTGCTTTCTTCATGACTTATACATGTTCCTATGACTATGAGATTATGCAACTCCCGAATACCGGAGGAACACTTAGTGTGCTATCAAACGTCACAACGTAACTGGGTGGTTATAAAGATGCTCTACAGGTGTCTCCGATGGTGTTTGTTGAGTTGGCATAGATTGATATTAGGATTTGTCACTCCGATTGTCGGAGAGGTATCTCTGGGCCTTCTCGGTAACGCACATCACTATAAGACTTGCAAGCAACGTGACTAATGAGTTAGTTGTGGGATGATGCATTACGGACGAGTAAAGAGACTTGCCGGTAACGAGATTGAACTAGGTATGAGGATACCGACGATCGAATCTCGGGCAAGTAACATACCGATGACAAAGGAAACAACGTATGTTGGTATGCGGTTTCACCGATAAAGATCTTCGTAGAATATGTAGGAGCCAATATGAGCATCCAGGTTCCACTATTGGTTATTGACCGGAGATGTGTCTCAGTCATGTCTACATAGTTCTCGAACCCGTAGGGTCTGCACGCTTAACATTCGATGACGATTTGTATTATGAGTTATATGATTTGATGTACCGAAGGTTGTTCGGAGTCACGGATGAGATCACGGACATGACGAGGTGTCTCGAAATGGTCGAGACATAAAGATCGATATATTGGAAGGTGATATTCGGACATCGGAAAGGTTGTGAGTGATTTGGGTATTTTTTGAAGTACCGGAGAGTTACGGGAATTCACCGGAGGAAGTAGTGGGCCTTAATGGGCCATACGGGAAAGGAGAGAAGGGCCTCAAGGGGTGGCCGTGCACCCCCCCCCATGGGCTGGTCCGAATTGGACTGGGGAGGGGGCGGCGCCCCCTCTTTCCTTCTCCCTCTCCTCTCCTTCCTTCTTCTCCTACATGGACTAGGAAAGGGGGAATCCTACTCCTACTAGGAGTAGGAATCCCCCCTTTGGGCGTGCCCCTTGAGGTCGGTCCTTGATAACCCACAAGTATAGGGGATCAATTGTAGCCTCTTTCGATAAGTAAGAGTGTCGAACCCAATGAGGAGCTAAAGGCAGAACAAATATTCCCTCAAGTTCTATCGACCACCGATACAACTCTACGCACGCTTGATGTTCGCTTTACCTAGAACAAGTATGAAACTAGAAGTACTTTGTAGGTGTTGTTGGATAGGTATGTAGGATAATAAAGAGCAAGTAAATAAAAAGTAGGGGCTGTTTAGATAAAGACACAACTAAGTTAGGTTTAGTAGAGAGTTTGTTGTTACGAGAAAGTTATTTGTCCCTAGGCAATCGATAACTAGACCGGTAATCATTATTACAATTTTATTTGAGGGAGAGGCATAAGCTAACATACTTTCTCTACTTGGATCATATGCACTTATGATTGGAACTCTAGCAAGCATCCGCAACTACTAAAGATTCATTAAGGTAAAACCCAACCATAGCATTAAAGCATCAAGTCCTCTTTATCCCATACGCAACAACCCCCTTACTCGGGTTTGTGTTTCAGTCACTCACGCAACCCACTATAAGCGAATCATGAACGTATTGCAACACCCTACAGCGGGGATCCCTCACGCTTGCGCAACACGGAGAGCACCATAGGACAGCACCAATAATAAAACATGCAACTCAAACCAATCTTGATCATCAAATAGCCATTAGGACAAAACGGATCTACTCAAACATCATAAGATAGCCATACATCATAGGGAAATAATATATAGCGTTGAGCACCATGTTTAAGTAGAGATTACAGCGGGTAAGAGAGAGGTTACACCGCTGCATAGAGGGGGGAAGAGTTGGTGGTGAAGGCGGTGAAGTTGTTGATGAAGATGACGGTGATGATGATGGCCCCCGGTGGCACTCCGGCGCCACCGGAAGCAAGGGGGAGAGGGCCCCCCTTCTTCTTTTTCTTCCTTGACCTCCTCCCTAGATGGGAGAAGGGTTTCCCCTCTGGTCCTTGGCTTCCATGGCGTGGGAGGGGCGAGAGCCCCTTCGAGATTGGATCTGTCTCTCTGTCTCTCTCTGTTTCTGCGTTCTCTCCTGGCTCTGTTTCACCGTTTCGTGTATATATGGAGATCCGTAACTCCGATTGGCCTGAAACCTTCGCCATGATTTTTTTTCCGAAAATTAGCTTTCTTGCGGCAAAAGAAGAGCGTCAACCGCCTTACGGGTGGCTCACGAGGGTAGGGGGCGCGCCCAGGGGGCAGGCGCGCCCCCCGGCCTCGTGGCCACCTCAGGCACCGTCTCGCGTGGATTTTTCTTCCAGAATTTTCCAAATATTCCAAAAGTATCTCCGTCAGTTTTTATCCCGTTTGGACTCCGTTTGATATGGATATTCTGCGAAACCAAAAACATGCAACAGACAGGAACTGGCACTGGGCACTGGATCAATATGTTAGTCCCAAAAATACTATAAAAAGTTGCCAAAAAGTATATGGAAGTTGTTGTTGGAAATATGCCCTAGAGGCAATAATAAATTGATTATTATTATATATTTCCTTGTTCATGATAATCGTTTATTATCCATGCTATAATTGTATTGATAGGAAACTCAGATACATGTGTGGATACATAGACAACACCATGTCCCTAGTAAGCCTCTAGTTGACTAGCTCGTTGATCAATAGATGGTTACGGTTTCCTAACCATGGACATTGGATGTCGTTGATAACGGGATCACATCATTAGGAGAATGATGTGATGGACAAGACCCAATCCTAAGCATAGCACTAGATCGTGTAGTTCGTATGCTAAAGCTTTTCTAATGTCAAGTATCATTTCCTTAGACCATGAGATTGTGCAACTCCCGGATATCGTAGGAGTGCTTTGGGTGTGCCAAACGTCACAACGTAACTGGGTGACTATAAAGGTGCACTACGGGTATCTCCGAAAGTGTCTGTTGGGTTGGCACGAATCGAGACTGGGATTTGTCACTCCGTGTGATGGAGAGGTATCTCCGGGCCCACTCGGTAGGACATCATCATAATGTGCACAATGTGATCAAGGAGTTGATCACGGGATGATGTGTTACGGAACGAGTAAAGAGACTTGCCGGTAACGATATTGAACAAGGTATCGGGATACCGACGATCGAATCTCGGGCAAGTATCGTACCGATGGACAAAGGGAATTGTATACGGGATTGATTAAGTCCTTGACATCGTGGTTCATCCGATGAGATCATCGTGGAACATGTGGGAGCCAACATGGGTATCCAGATCCCGCTGTTGGTTATTGACCAAAGAGTCATCTCGGTCATGTCTGCATGTCTCCCGAACCCGTAGGGTCTACACACTTAAGGTTCGGTGACGCTAGGGTTATAGAGATATTAGTATGCGGTAACCCGAATGTTGTTCGGAGTCCCGGATGAGATCCCGGACGTCACGAGGAGTTCCGGAATGGTCCGAAGGTAAAGAATTATATATAGGAAGTGCTATTTCGGCCATCGGGACAAGTTTCGGGGTCACCGGTATTGTACCGGGACCACCGGAAGGGTCCCGAGGGTCCACCGGGTGGGGCCACCTGCCCCGGGGGGGCACATGGGCTGTAGGGGTGTGCGCCTTGGCCTATATGGGCCAAGGGCACCAGCCCCAAGAGGCCCATGCGCCAAGAGATAAGGAAAGGAAGAGTCCTAAAAGGGGAAGGCACCTCCTAGGTGCCTTGGGGAGGAGGGACTCCTCCCTAGCCGCACCCTTCCTTGGAGGAAGGGCCAAGGCTACGCCCCCCCTCTCCCTTGGCCCTATATATAGTGGGGGAAAGGGAGGGCAGCCAAACCAAGCCCTGGCGCCCCCCTCTCCCTCCCGTGACACATCTCCCTCCTCCCGCAGCGCTTGGCGAAGCCCTGTTGG
This sequence comes from Triticum urartu, assembly GCF_056163025.1. Classification (NCBI taxonomy): domain Eukaryota; kingdom Viridiplantae; phylum Streptophyta; class Magnoliopsida; order Poales; family Poaceae; genus Triticum; species Triticum urartu. Next base: position 473,258,641 of record NC_141877.1, read on the forward strand.
AATCCCGCTACTTCCACCACCACGCCGTCGTGCTGCTGGATCTCCATCAACCTATCCTCCCCCCTTGCTGGATCAAGAAGGAGGAGACGTCGCTGCTGCGTACGTGTGTTGAACGCGAAGGTGCCGTCCGTTCGGCGCTAGGATCATCGGTGATTTGGATCACGACGAGTACGACTCCATCAACCCCGTTCTCTTGAACGCTTCCGCGCGCGATCTACAAGGGTATGTAGATCCACTCCTCCCTCGTTATTGGTTTCTCCATAGATAGATCTTGGTGATACGTAGGAAATTTTGAATTTCTGCTACGTTCCCCAATAGTGGCATCATGAGCTAGGTCTATGCGTAGTTACTATGCACGAGTAGAACACAAAGTAGTTGTGGACGTTGATTTTGTTCAATATGCTTACCGTTACTAGTCCAATCTTGATTCGGCGGCATTGTGGGATGAAGCGGCCCGGACCAACCTTACACGTACGCTTACGTGAGACCGGTTCCACCGACTAACATGCACTAGTTGCATAAGGTGGCTGGCGGGTGTCTGTCTCTCCCACTTTAGTCGGACCAGATTCGATGAAAAGGGTCCTTATGAAGGGTAAATAGCAATTGGCATATCACGTTGTGGTTTTGCGTAGGTAAGAAACGTTCTTGCTAGAAACCCATAGCAGCCACGTAAAACATGCAAACAACAATTAGAGGACGCCTAACTTGTTTTTGCAGGGTATGCTATGTGATGTGATATGGCCAAAGGATGTGATGAATGATATATGTGATGTATGAGATGATCATGTTCTTGTAATAGGAATCACGACTTGCATGTCGATGAGTATGACAACCGGCAGGAGCCATAGGAATTGTCTTAATTTATTTATGACCTGCGTGTCAACATAAACATCATGTAATTACTTTACTTTATTGCTAACCGTTAGCTGTAATAGTAGAAGTAATAGTTGGCGAGACAACTTCATGGAGACATAATGATGGAGATCATGATGATGGAGATCATGGTGTCATGCCGGTGACGATGATGATCATGGAGCCCCGAAGATGGAGATCAAAAGGAGCAAAGTGATGATGGCCATATCATGTCACTATTTGATTGCATGTGATGTTTATCATGTTTATACATCTTATTTGCTTAGAACGACGGTAGTAAATAAGATGATCCCTCATTAAAATTTCAAGAAAGTGTTCCCCCTAACTGTGCACCGTTGCGACAGTTCGTTGTTTCGAAGCACCACGTGATGATTGGGTGTGATAGATTCTAACATTCACATACAACGGGTGTAAGACAGATTTACACACGCGAAACACTTAGGTTGACTTGACGAGCCTAGCATGTGTACAGACATGGCCTCGGAACACAGAAGACCGAAAGGTCGAGCATGAGTCGTATAGAAGATATGATCAACATGAAGATGTTCACCGACGTTGACTAGTCTGTCTCACGTGATGATCGGACACGGCCTAGTTGACTCGGATCATGTAATCACTTAGATGACTAGAGGGATGTCTATCTGAGTGGGAGTTCATATGATGAACTTAATTATCCTGAACATAGTCAAAAGGTCTTCGCAAATTATGTCATAGCTCGCGCTTCAGTTCTACTGTTTAGATATGTTCCTAGAGAAAATTTAGTTGAAAGTTGATAGTAGCAATTATGCGGACTAGGTCCGTAAACTGAGGATTGTCCTCATTGCTTCATAGAAGGCTTATGTCCTTAATGCACCGCTCAGTGTGCTGAACCTCGAACGTCATCTGTGGATGTTGCGAACATTTGACATACACGTTTTGATAACTACATGATAGTTCAGTTAAATGGTTTAGAATTGAGGCACCGAAGACGTTTTGAAACGTCGCGAAACATATGAGATGTTTCGAGGGCTAAAATTGGGATTTTAGGCTCGTGCCCATGTCAAGAGGTATAAGACCTCCGACGATTTCTTAGCCTGCAAACTAAGGGAGAAAAGCTCAATTGTTGAGCTTGTGCTCAGATTGTCTGAGTACAACAATCATTTGAATCGAGTGGGAGTTGATCTTCCAGATGAGATAGTGATGGTTCTCCGAAGTCATTACCACCAAGCTGCTAGAGCTTCGTGATGAACTATAATGTATCGGGGACATATATGATGATCCTTGAGATATTCGCGATGTTTGACACCACAAAAGTAGAAATCAAGAAGGAGCATCAATTGTTGATGGTTGGTGAAACCACTAGTTTCAAGAAGGGCAAGGGCAAAAAGGGATGCTTCATGAAACGGCAAATCAGCTGCTGCTCTAGTGAAGAAACCCAAGGTTGAACCCAAACCCGAGACTAGGTGCTTCTGTAATAAGGGGAACAGCCACTGGAGCAGAATTACCCTAGATACTTGGTAGATGAGGAGGCTGGCAAGGTAGATAGAAGTATATTGGTTATACATTGTGTTGATGTGTACTTTACTAGTACTCCTAGTAGCACCAGGGTATTAGATACCGGTTCGGTTGCTAAGTGTTAGTAACTCAAAATAAAAGCTACGGAATAAACGGAGACTAGCTAAAGGTGAGCTGACGATATGTGTTGGAAATGTTTCCAATGTGGATATGATCAAATATCGTACGCTCCCTCTACCATCGAGATTGGTGTTTGCGTTGAGCATAGACATGATTGAATTATGTCTGTCGCAATACGGTTATTCATTTAAGGAGAATAATGGTTACTCTGTTTATTTGAATAATACCTTCAATGGTCTTACACCTAAAATGAATTGTTTGTTGAATCTCGATCGTAGTGATACACATGTTCATGCCAAAAGATAGTAATGATAGTACCACCTACTTGTGGCACTGCCACGTAAGTCATATCGGTATAAAACGCATGAAGAAGCTCCATGTTGATGGATCTTTGGGCTCACTCGTTTTTGAAAAGTTTGAGACATGCGAACCATGTCTATTGGTGTATATGCATGAAGAAACTCCATGCAAATGGATCGTTTGGACTCACTTGGTTTTGAATCACTTGAGACATGCAAATCATACCACATGGGCAAGATGACTGAAAGCCTCGTTTTCAGTAAAATGGAACTAGAAAGCAACTTGTTGGAAGTAATACATTTTGATGTGTGCAGTCCAATGAGTGCTGAGGCGTGTAGTGGATATCGTTACGTTCTTACTTCACAGATGATGTGAGTAGATGTTGAGTATATTTACTTGATGAATCACGAGTCTGAATTATTGAAAGGTTCAAGTAATTTCAGGGTGAAGTTGAAAGATCGTCGTGACAAGAGGACAAAATATCTATGATATGATCATAGAGATGAATATCTGAATTACGAGTTTGGCACAGAATTAAGACATTGTGGAAATTGTTTCACAACTAATACAGCCTGGAACACCATAGTGTGATGGTGTGTCCGAACATCATAACTGCACCCTATTGGATATGATGCATACCATGATGTCTCTTATCGAATTACCACTATAGTTTATGGGTTAGGCATTAGAGACAACCACATTCACTTTAAATAGGGCACCACGTAATTCCAATGAGATGACATCGTATGAACTATGGTTTAAAGAAACCTAAGCTGTCATTTCTTAAAAGTTTGGGGCTGCGACGCTTATGTGAAAAAGGTTTCAGGCTGATAAGCTCGAACCCAAAGCGGATAAATGCATCTTCATAGTACACCCAAAACAGTTGGGTATACCTCCTGTCTCAGATCCGAAAGCAATAAGGGATTGTTTCTAGAATCGGGTCCTTTCTCGAGGAAAAGTTTCTCTCGAAAGAATTGAGTGGGAGGATGGTGGAGACTTGATAAGGTTATTGAACCGTCTCTTCAACTAGTGTGTGGCAGGGCACAAGAAGTTGTTCTTGTGGCACCTACACCAATTGAAGTGGAAGCTTATGATAGTGATCATGAAACTTCAGATCAAGTCACTACCAAACCTCGTGGGATGACAAGGATGCATACTACTTCAGAGTGGTACGTAATCCTGTCTTGGAAGTCATGTTGCTAGACAACAATGAACCTACGAGCTATGGAGAAGCGATGGTGGGCCCGGATTACGACGAATGGCTCGAGGCCATATAATCCGAGAGAGGATCCATATATGAAAACAAAGTGTAGACTTTGGAAGAACTACTTGATGGTCGTAAGGCTGTTAGGTACATATGGATTTTAAAAGGAAGACGGACAATGATGGTAAGTATCACCATTAAGAAAGCTCGACTTGTCGTTAAGATGTTTTCCGACAAGTTCAAGGAGTTGACTACGATGAGACTTTCTCACCCGTAGCGATTCTAAGAGTCTGTTGGAATTATGTTAGCGATTACTGCATTATTTATGAAATCTTGCAGATAGGATGTCAAAACATTGTTTCCTCGACGATTTTCTTGAGGAAAGGTTGTATGTGATACAACCGGAAGGTTTTGTCAATCCTGAAAGATGCTAATAAGTATGCAAAGCTCCAGCAATCCTTTTGAGGACTGGAGTAAGCATCTCGGAGTTGGAATGTATGCTTTGATGAGATGATCAAAGATTTTGGGTGTATACAAAGTTTATGAGAAACTTGTATTTCCAAAGAAGTGAGTGGGAGCACTATAGAATTTCTGATGAGTATATGTTGTTGACATATTGTTGATCAGAAATGATGTAGAATTTCTGGAAAGCATATAGGGTTATTTGAAAAGTATTTTTCAATGGAAAACCTGGATTAAGCTACTTGAGCATTGAGCATCAAGATCTATAAGGATAGATCAAAACGCTTAATGGTACTTTCAAATGAGCACATACCTTGACATGATCTTGAAGGTGTTCAAGATGGATCAGTCAAAGAAGGAGTTCTTGCCTGAGTTATAAGGTACGAAGTTAAGACTTAAAGCTCGACCACGGAAGAATAGAGGACGAAGGTCGTCCCCTATGGTTAAGACGTAGGCTCTACAGTATGCTATGCTGTGTACCGCACCTGAAGTGTGCCTTGCCATGAGTCAGTCAAGGGGTACAAGAGTGATCCAAGAATGGATCACAGGACAGCGGTCAAAGTTATCCTTAGTAACTAGTGGACTAAGGAATTTTCTCGATTATGGAGGTGGTAAAAGAGTTCGTCGTAAAGGGTTACGTCGATGCAAGCTTAACACCTATCCGGATAGCTCTAAGTAGAGATACCGGATACGTATAATGGAGCAACAATTTAGAATAGCTCCAAGTAGAACAGTTATTTGGAATAGCTCCAAATAGAACGTGGTAGCTACATCTAGGAGATGACATAGAGATTTGTAAAGCACACACGGATCTGAAAGTTTCAGACCCGTTGACTAAAACCTCTCTCACAAGCAACATGATCAAACCCAGAACTCATTGAGTGTTAATCACATAGTGATGTGAACTAGATTATTGACTCTAGTAAACTCTTTGGATGTTGGTCACATGGCGATGTGACCTATGAGTGTTAATCACATGGCGATGTGAACTAGATTATTGACTCTAGTGCAAGTGGGAGACTATTGGAAATATGCCCTAGAGGCAATAATAAATTGATTATTATTATATATTTCCTTGTTCATGATAATCGTTTATTATCCATGCTATAATTGTATTGATAGGAAACTCAGATACATGTGTGGATACATAGACCACACCATGTCCCTAGTAAGCCTCTAGTTGACTAGCTCGTTGATCAATAGATGGTTACGGTTTCCTAACCATGGACATTGGATGTCGTTGATAACGGGATCACATCATTAGGAGAATGATGTGATGGACAAGACCCAATCCTAAGCATAGCACTAGATCGTGTAGTTCGTATGCTAAAGCTTTTCTAATGTCAAGTATCATTTCCTTAGACCATGAGATTGTGCAACTCCCGGATACCGTTGGAGTGCTTTGGGTGTGCCAAACGTCACAACGTAACTGGGTGACTATAAAGGTGCACTACGGGTATCTCCGAAAGTGTCTGTTGGGTTGGCACGAATCGAGACTGGGATTTGTCACTCCGTGTGACGGAGAGGTATCTCCGGGCCCACTCGGTAGGACATCATCATAATGTGCACAATGTGATCAAGGAGTTGATCACGGGATGATGTGTTACGGAACGAGTAAAGAGACTTGCCGGTAACGAGATTGAACAAGGTATCGGGATACCGACGATCGAATCTCGGGCAAGTATCGTACCGATGGACAAAGGGAATTGTATACGGGATTGATTAAGTCCTTGACATCGTGGTTCATCCGATGAGATCATCGTGGAACATGTGGGAGCCAACATGGGTATCCAGATCCCGCTGTTGGTTATTGACCAAAGAGTCATCTCGGTCATGTCTGCATGTCTCCCGAACCCGTAGGGTCTACACACTTAAGGTTCGGTGACGCTAGGGTTATAGAGATATTAGTATGCGGTAACCCGAATGTTGTTCGGAGTCCCGGATGAGATCCCGGACGTCACGAGGAGTTCCGGAATGGTCCGAAGGTAAAGAATTATATATAGGAAGTGCTATTTCGGCCATCGGGACAAGTTTCGGGGTCACCGGTATTGTACCGGGACCACCGGAAGGGTCCCGAGGGTCCACCGGGTGGGGCCACCTGCCCCGGGGGGGCACATGGGCTGTAGGGGTGTGCGCCTTGGCCTATATGGGCCAAGGGCACCAGCCCCAAGAGGCCCATGCGCCAAGAGATAAGGAAAGGAAGAGTCCTAAAAGGGGGAGGCACCTCCTAGGTGCCTTGGGGAGGAGGGACTCCTCCCTAGCCGCACCCTTCCTTGGAGGAAGGGCCAAGGCTGCGCCCCCTCTCCCTTGGCCCTATATATAGTGGGGGAAAGGGAGGGCAGCCAAACCAATCCCTGGCGCCTCCCTCTCCCTCCCGTGACACATCTCCCTCCTCCCGCAGCGCTTGGCGAAGCCCTGTTGGAATCCCGCTACTTCCACCACCACGCCGTCGTGCTGCTGGATCTCCATCAACCTCTCCTCCCCCCTTGCTGGATCAAGAAGGAGGAGACGTCGCTGCTCCGTACGTGTGTTGAACGCGGAGGTGCCGTCCGTTCGGCGCTAGGATCATCGGTGATTTGGATCACGACGAGTACGACTCGATCAACCCCGTTCTCTTGAACGCTTCCGCGCGCGATCTACAAGGGTATGTAGATCCACTCCTCCCTCGTTGCTGGTTTCCCCATAGATAGATCTTGGTGATACGTAGGAAAATTTTGAATTTCTGCTACGTTCCCCAACAGTTGTAGGATATTGTCATGGAACAATCAAAAATTATAGATACGACGGAGACGTATCAGCATCGCCAAGCTTAATTCCTGCTCGTCCTTGAGTAGGTAAATGATAAAAAAGATAATTTTTGATGTGGAATGCTACCTAGCATAATCTTGATCATATGTCTAATCATGGCATGAATATTAAGACACGAGTGATTCAAAGAAATAGTCTATCATTTGACATAAAAACAATAATACTTCAAGCCTACTAATAAAATAATCATGTCTTTTCAAAATAACATGGCCAAAGAAAGTTATCCCTACAAAATCATATAGTCTGGCTATGCTCATCTTCACCACACAAAATATTCACATCATGCACAACCCCGATGACAAGCCAAGCAATTGTTTCATACTTTTGACGTTCTCAAACCTTTTCAATTTTCACGCAATACATGAGCGTGAGCCATGGACATAGCACTATAGGTGGAATAGAATATGATGATGGAGAAGACAAAAAGGAGAAGATAGTCTCACATCAACTAGGCGTATCAACGGGCTCTGGAGATGCCCATCAATAGATATCAATGTGAGTGAGTATGGATTGCCATGCAACGGATGCACTAGAGCTATAAGTGTATGAAAGCTCCAACTGAAACTAACTAGGTGTGCATCCAACTTGCTTGCTCATGAAGACCTCGGGCATTTGAGGAAGCCCATCATCGGAATATACAAGCCAAGTTCTATAATGAAAATTCCCACTAGTATATGAAAGTGATAACTCAAGAGACTCTCTATATGAAGAACATGGTGCTACTTTGAAGCACAAGTGTGGAAAAAGGATAGTAGCACTGCCCCTTCTCTCTTTTTCTCTCATTTTTTTTATTTTTTTGGTGGGCTTCTTTGGCCTCTTTTATTTTTGTAAAGTCCGGAGTCTCATCCCGACTTATGGGGGAATCATAGTCTCCATCATCCTTTCCTCACTGGGGCAATGCTCTAATAATGATGATCATCACACTTTTATTTACTTACAACTCAATATTACAACTCAATGTCTAGAACAAAGTATGACTCTATATGAATGCCTCCGGCGGTGTACCGGGATGTGCAATGATCTACCGTAGCAATGACATCAAAAAATGGACAAGCCATGAAAACATCATGCTAGCTATCTTACGATCATGCAAAGCAATACGACAATGAATGCTCAAGTCATGTATATGATGATGATGGAAGTTGCATGGCAATATATCTCGGAATGGCTATGGAAATGCCATGATAGGTAGGTATGGTGGCTGTTTTGAGGAAGGTATATGGTGGGTTTATGGTACCGGCGAAAGTTGCGCGGTACTAGAGAGGCTAGCAATGGTGGAAGGGTGAGAGTGCATATAATCCATGGACTCAACATTAGTCATAAAGAACTCACATACTTATTGCAAAAGTCTATTAGTTATCGAAACAAAGTACTACGTGCATGCTCCTAGGGGGGTAGATTGGTAGGAAAAGACCGTCGCTCGTCCCCGACCGCCACTCATAAGGAAGACAATCAATAAATAAATCATGCTCCGACTTCATCCCATAACGGTTCACCATACGTGCATGCTACGTGAATCACAAACTTCAACACAAGTATTTCTACAATCCACAACTACCCATTATCATGACTCTAATATCCCCATCTTTATATCGCAAAACTATTGCAAGGAATCAAACATATCATATTCAGCGATCTACAAGTTTATGTAGGATTTTATGACTAACCATGTGAATGACCAGTTCCTGTCATCTCTCTAAATAGATATAAGTGAAGCAAGAGAGTTCACTTCTTTCTACAAAAGATATGCCCACGCTCTAACAAATATAAGTGAAGCAAAAGAGCATTCTACAAATGGCGGTTGTCTATGTAAAGAGAAACAGGCAATCCAAACGTCAAATGATATAAGTGAAGCACATGAAGCATTCTATAAAGCCATACTCAAAAGATATAAGTGAAGTGCATAGAGCATTTTATAAATCAAGCAAGGGCTATCTCATACCAGCATGGTGCGTAAAATAAAAAAAAATGAAAACTAAATGCAAAAGACGCTCCAAGATTGCACATATCGCATGAACGAAACGAACCCGAAAACATACCGATACTTGTTGAAGAAAGAGGGGATACCTTCCCAGTGTTGGGTTTCGTACTAATTTCAAAAAATTTCCTACGCACACGCAAGATCATGGTGATGCACAGCAACGAGAGGGGAGAGTGTTGTCTACGTACCCATGCAGACCGACTGCGGAAGCGTTCACACAACGTAGAGGAAGTAGTCGTACGTCTTCCCGATCCGACCGATCCAAGCACCGTTACTCCGGCACCTCCGAGTTCTTAGCACACGTACAGCTCGATGACGATCCCCGGGCTCCGATCCAGCAAAGCGTCGGGGAGGAGTTCCGTCAGCACGACGGCGTGGTGACGATCTTGATGTTCTACCGTCACAGGGCTTCGCCTAAGCACCGCTACAATATGATCAAGGTGGAATATGGTGGCAGGGGGCACCGCACACGGCTAAGGAACGATCTCAAGGATCAACTTGTGTGTTCTAGGGTGCCCCCCTACCCCCGTATATAAAGGATCCAAGGGGGAGGGGGCGGCCGGCCAAGAGGAGGGCGCAGGAGGAGTCCTACTCCTACCGGGAGTAGGACTCCCCCTCCCCCAATCCTAGTTGGAATAGTATTCCTTGAGGGGGGAAAGAGAGAGAGGGGGCCGGCCACCTCTCCTTGTCCTAATAGGACTAGGGGAGGGAGGAGGCGCGCAGCCCACCTTGGGCTGCCCCTTTCTCCTTTCCACTAAAGCCCACTAAGGCCCATATAGCTCCTGGGGGGGTTTCGGTAACCTCCCGGTACTCCGGTAAAATCCCGATTTCACCCGGAACACTTCCGATATCCAAACATAGGCTTCCAATATATCAATCTTTATGTCTCGAACATTTCGAGACTCCTCGTCATGTCCGTGATCACATCCGGGACTCCGAACTAACTTCGGTACATCAAAATGCATAAACTCATAATAACTATCATCGTAACGTTAAGCGTGCGGACCCTACGGTTCGAGAACAATGTAGACATGACCGAGACACGTATCCGGTCAATAACCAATAGCGGGACCTGGATGCCCATATTGGCTCCTACATATTCTACGAAGATCTTTATCGGTCAGACCGCATAACAACATACGTTGTTCCCTTTGTCATCGGTATGTTACTTGCCCGAGATTCGATCGTCGGTATCCAATACCTAGTTCAATCTCGTTACCGGCAAGTCTCTTTACTCGTTCTGTAATACATCATCCCGCAACTAACTCATTAGTTTCAATGCTTGCAAGGCTTATGTGATGTGCATTACCGAGAGGGCCCAGAGATACCTCTCCGACAATCGGAGTGACAAATCCTAATCTCGAAATACGCCAACCCAACATCTACCATTGGAGACACCTGTAGAGCTCCTTTATAATCACCCAGTTACGTTGTGACGTTTGGTAGCACACAAAGTGTTCCTCCGGCAAACGGGAGTTGCATAATCTCATAGTCATAGGAACATGTATAAGTCATGAAGAAAGCAATAGCAACATACTAAACGATCGGGTGCTAAGCTAATGGAATGGGTCATGTCAATCAGATCATTCACCTAATGATCTGATCCCGTTAATCAAATAACAACTCTTTTGTTCATGGTTAGGAAACATAACCATCTTTGATTAACGAGCTAGTCAAGTAGAGGCATACTAGTGACACTCTGTTTGTCTATGTATTCACACATGTATTATGTTTCCGGTTAATACAATTCTAGCATGAATAATAAACATTTATCATGATATAAGGAAATAAATAATAACTTTATTATTGCCTCTAGGGCATATTTCCTTCAGTCTCCCACTTGCACTAGAGTCAATAATCTAGTTCACATCGCTATGTGATTAACACCAATAGTTCACATCTTTATGTGATTGGTTCACATCTCCATGTGATTAATACCCAAAGGGTTTACTAGATTCAATAATCTAGTTCACATCACTATGTGATTAACACCCAAAGAGTGATCATGTTTTGCTTGTGAGAGAAATTTAGTCAATGGGTCTGCCACATTCAGATTCGCATGTATTTTGCAAATTTCTATGTCTACAATGCTCTGCACGGAGCTACTCTAGCTAATTGCTCCCACTTTCAATATGTATCCAGATTGAGACTTAGAATCATCTGGATCAGTGTCAAAAACTTGCATCGACGTAACCTTTTACGACGAACCTTTTTGTTACGTCCATAATCGAGAAATATATCCTTATTTCACTAAGGATAATTTTGACCGCTGTCCAGTGATCTACTCCTAGATCACTATTGTACTCCCTTGCCAAATCAGTGCAGGGTATACAATAGATCTGGTATACAGCATGACATACTTTATAGAACCTATGGCCAAGGCACAGGGAATGACTTTCATTCTCTTTCTATCTTCTGCTGTGGTCGTGCTTTGAGTCTTACTCAACTTCACACCTTGTAATACAAGCAAGAACTCTTTCTTTGACTGCTCCATTTTGAACTACTTCAAAATCTTGTCAAGGTATGTACTCATTGAAAAAAACTTATAAAGCGTATTGATCTATCTCTATAGATCTTGGAGCTCAATATGTAAGCAGCTTCACCGAAGTCTTTCTTTGAAAAAACTCCTTTCAAATACTCCTTTATGCTTTACAGAATAATTCTACATTATTTCCGATCAACAATATGTCATTCACATATACTTATCAGAAATGTTGTAGTGCTCCCACTCACTTTCTTGTAAATACAGGCTTCACCGCAAGTCTGTATAAAACTATATGCTTTGATCAACTCATCAAAGTGTATATTCCAACTCTGAGATGCTTGCACCAGTCCACAGATGGATCACTGGAGTTTGCACATTTTGTTAGCACCTTTCAGATTGACAAAACCTTCTGGTTGCATCATATACAACTCTTCTTTAATAAATCCATTAAGGAATGCAGTTTTGTTTATCCATTTGCCAGATTTCATAAAATGCGGCAATTACTAACATGATTCGGACAGACTCAAGCATAGATACGAGTGAGAAACTCTCATCGTAGTCAACACCTTGAACTTGTCGAAAACCTTTTTGCGACAATTCTAGCTTTGTAGATAGTAACACTACTATCATCGTCCGTCTTCCTCTTGAAGATCCATTTATTCTCAATTGCTCGCCGATCATCGGACAGGTCAACCAAAGTCCATACTTTGTTCTCATACATGGATCATATCTCAGGTTTCATGGCCTCGAGCCATTTATCGGAATCTGGGCTCATCATCGCTTCCTCATAGTTCGTAGGTTCGTCATGGTCAAGTAACATGACCTCCAGAATAGGATTACCGTACCACTCTGGTGTGGATCTCACTCTGGTTTACCTACGAGATTCGGTAGTAACTTGATCTGAAGTTACATGATCATCATCATTAGCTTCCTCACTAATTGGTGTAGTAGTCACAAGAACAGATTTCTGTGATGAACTACTTTCCAATAAGGGAGAAGGTACAATTACCTTATCAAGTTTTCTACTTTCCTCCCACTCACTTCTTTCGAGAGAAACTCCTTCTCTAGAAAGGATCCATTCCCAGCAACGAATAGCTTGCCTTCGGATCTGTGATAGAAGGTGTACCCAATATTTTTCTTTTTGGGTATCCTATGAAGACGCACTTCTCCGATTTGGGTTTGAGCTTATCAAGTTGAAACTTTTTCATATAAGCATTGCAACCCAAACTTTAAGAAACGACAACTTTGGTTTCTTGCCAAACCACAGTTCAGATTATGTCGTCTCAACGGACTTAGATGGTGCCCTTTTTAACGTGAATGCAGCTGTCTTTAATGCATAATCCCAAAATGATATTGGTAAATCGGTAAGAAACATCATAGATTGTACTATATCCAATAAAGTACGGTTATGACGTTCGGACACACCATTATCTTGTGGTGTTCCAGGTGGCGTGAGTAGTGAAACTATTTCACATTGTTTTTAACTGAAGACCAAACTCGTAACTCAAATACTCTTCTCTACGTTCAGATCGTAGAAACTTTATTTTCTTGTTACGATGATTTTTCACTTCACTCTGAAATTCTTTGAACTTTTCAAATGTTTCAGAATTATGTTTCATCAAGTAGATATACTCATATCTGCTCAAATCATCTGTGAAGATCAGAAAATAATGATACTTGTCGCGAGCCTCAATATTCATCGGACCACATACATCAGTATGTATGATTTCCAACAAATCTGTTGCTCGCTCCATTGTTCCGAAGAACAGAGTCTTAGTCATCTTGCCCATGAGGCATGGTTCGCAAGCATCAACTGATTCATAATCAAGTGATTCCAAAAGCCCATCAGCATGGAGTTTCTTCATGCGCTTTACACCAATATGACCTAAACGGCAGTGCTACAAATAAGTTGCACTATCATTATTAACTTTGCATCTTTTGGTTTCAATATTATGATTATGTGTATCACTACGATCGAGATCCAACGAACTATTTTCATTGGGTGTGTAACCATATAAGGTTTTATTCATATAAACAGAACAACAATTTATTCTTTTACTTAAATGAATAACCGTATTACAATAAACATGATCAAATCATATTCATGCTCAACGCAAACACCAAATAACACTTATTTAGGTTCAACACTAATCCCGAAAGTATAGGGAGTGTCCGATGATGATCATATCAATCTCGGAACCACTTCCAACACACATCATCACTTCACCCTTAACTAGTCTCTGTTCACTCTGCAACTCCCGTTTCGAGTTACTAATCTTAGCAACTGAACTAGTACCAAATACTGAGGGGTTGCTATGAACACTAGTAAAGTACACATCAATAAGATGTATATCAAATATACATATGTTCACTTTGCCATCCTTCTTATCCGCCAATCACTTGGGGTAGTTCCGCTTCTAGTGACCAGTCCCTTTGCAGTAGAAGCACTTAGTCTCAGGCTTAGGACCAGACTTGGGCTTCTTCACTTGAGCAGCAACTTTCTTGCCGTTCTTCTTGAAGTTCCCCTCCTTCCCTTTGCCCTTTTCTTGAAACTAGTGGTCTTGTCAACCATCAACACTTGATGTTTTTCTTGAATTATACCTTCGTTGATTTCAGCATCATGAAGAGCTTGGGAGTTGTTTCTGTTATCCCTTGCATATTATAGTTCATCACGAAGTTCTACTAACTTGGTGATGGTGACTAGAGAATTCTGTCAATCACTATCTTATCTGGAAGATAAACTCCCATTTGATTCAAGCGATTGTAGTACCCAGACAATCTGAGCACATGCTCACTAGTTGAGCGATTCTCCTCCATCTTTTAGCTATAGAACTTGTTGGAGACTTCATATCTCTCAACTCGGGTATTTGCTTGAAATATTAACTTCAACTCCTGGAACATCTCATATGGTCCATGACGTTCAAAACGTCTTTGAAGTCCCGATTCTAAGCCATTAAGCATGGTGCACTAAACTATCAAGTAGTCATCATATTGAGCTAGCCAAACGTTCGTAACGTCTGTATCTGCTCCTGCAATAGGTTCGTCACCTAGCGGTGCATCAAGGACACAATTCTTCTGTGCAGCAATGAGGATAAACCTCAGATCACGGATCCAATCCGCATCATTGCTACTAACATCTTTCAACACAATTTTCTCTAGGAACATATCAAACTAAACATATGAAAGCAACAACGCGAGCTATTGATCTACAACATAGATATGCTAATACTACCAGGACTAAGTTCATGATAAATTAAAGTTCAATTAATCATATTACTTAAGAACTCCCACTTAGATAGACATCCCTCTAATCCTCTAAGTGATCACGTGATCCAAATCAACTAAACCATGTCCGATCATCGCGTGAGATGGTGTAGTTTCATTGGTGAACATCACTATGTTGATCATATCTACTATATGATTCACGCTCGACCTTTCGGTCTCCGTGTTCCGAGGCCATATCTGCATATGCTAGGCTCGTCAAGTATAACCTGAGTATTCCGCGTGTGCAACTGTTTGGCACCCGTTGTATTTGAACGTAGAACCTATCACACCCGATCATCACGTGGTGTCTCAACACGAAGAACTTTGGCAACGGTGCATACTCAGGGAGAACACTTCTTGATAATTTAGTGAGAGATCATCTTATAATGCTACCGTCAATCAAAGCAAGATAAGATGCATAAAAGATAAACATCACATGCAATCAATATAAGTGATATGATATGGCCATTATCATCTTGTGCTTGTGATCTCCATCTCCGAAGCACCGTCGTGATCACCATCGTCACCGGCGCGACACCTTGATCTCCATCGTAGCATCGTTGTCGTCTCGCCAATCTTATGCTTCCACGACTATCGCTACCGCTTAGTGATAAAGTAAAGCATTACATCGCGATTGCATTGCATACAATAAAGCGACAACCATATGGCTCCTGCCAGTTGCCGATAACTCGGTTACAAAACATGATCATCTCATACAATAAAATTCAGCATCATGCCTTGACCATATCACATCACAACATGCCCTGCAAAAACAAGTTAGACGTCCTCTACTTTGTTGTTGCAAGTTTTACGTGGCTGCTACGGGCTTAAGCAAGAACCAATCTCACCTACGCATCAAAACCACAACGATAGTTTGTCAAATAGACTCCGTTTTAACCTTCGCAAGGACCGGGCGTAGCCACACTCGGTTCAACTAAAGTTGGAGAGACAGTCGCCCGCAAGCCACCTATGTGCAAAGCACGTCGGGAGAACCGGTCTCGCGTAAGCGTACGCGTAATGTTGGTCCGGGTCGTCTCGTCCAACAATACCGCCGAACCAAAGTATGACATGCTGGTAGGCAGTATGACTTATATCGCCCACAACTCACTTGTGTTCTACTCGTGCATATAACATCAAACCATAAAACCTAGGCTCGGATGCCACTGTTGGGTTTCGTAGTAATTTCAAAAAATTTCCTACGCACACGCAAGATCATGGTGATGCACAGCAACGAGAGGGGAGAGTGTTGTCTACGTACCCACGCAGACCGACTGCGGAAGCGTTCACACAACGTAGAGGAAGTAGTCGTACGTCTTCCCGATCCGACCGATCCAAGCACCGTTACTCCGGCACCTGCGAGTTCTTAGCACACGTACAGCTCGATGACGATCCCCGGGCTCCGATCAAGCAAAGTGTCGGGGAGGAGTTCCGTCAACACGACGGCGTGGTGACGATCTTGATGTTATACCGTCGCAGGGCTTCGCCTAAGCACCGCTACAATATGATCGAGGTGGAATATGGTGGCAGGGGGCACCGCACACGGCTAAGGAACGATCTCAAGGATCAACTTGTGTGTTCTAGGGTGCCCCCTGCCCCCGTATATAAAGGATCCAAGGGGGAGGGGGCGGCCGGCCAAGAGGAGGGCGCAGGAGGAGTCCTACTCCTACCGGGAGTAGGACTCCCCCCCCAATCCTAGTTGGAATAGTATTCCTTGAGGGGGGAAAGAGAGAGAGGGGGCCGGCCACATCTCCTTGTCCTAATAGGACTAGGGGAGGGGGGAGGCGCGCAGCCCACCTTGGGCTGCCCCTTTCTCCTTTCCACTAAAGCCCACTAAGGCCCATATAGCTCCTGGGGGGGGTTCCGGTAACCTCCCGGTACTCCGGTAAAATCCCGATTTCACCCGGAACACTTCCGATATCCAAACATAGGCTTCCAATATATCAATCTTTATGTATCGAACATTTCGAGACTCCTCGTCATGTCCGTGATCACATCCGGGACTCCGAACTAACTTCGGTACATCAAAATGCATAAACTCATAATAACTGTCATCGTAACGTTAAGCGTGCGGACCCTACGGTTCGAGAACAATGTAGACATGACCGAGACACGTCTCCGGTCAATAACCAATAGCGGGACCTGGATGCCCATATTGGCTCCTACATATTCTACGAAGATCTTTATCGGTCAGACCGCATAACAACATACGTTGTTCCCTTTGTCATCGGTATGTTACTTGCCCGAGATTCGATCGTTGGTATCCAATACCTAGTTCAATCTCGTTACCGGCAAGTCTCTTTACTCGTTCTGTAATACATCATCCCGCAACTAACTCATTAGTTTCAATGCTTGCAAGGCCTATGTGATGTGCATTACCGAGAGGGCCCAGAGATACCTCTCCGACAATCGGAGTGACAAATCCTAATCTCGAAATACGCCAACCCAACATCTACCATTGGAGACACCTGTAGAGCTCCTTTATAATCACCCAGTTACGTTGTGACGTTTGGTAGCACACAAAGTGTTCCTCCGGCAAACGGGAGTTGCATAATCTCATAGTCATAGGAACATGTATAAGTCATGAAGAAAGCAATAGCAACATACTAAACGATCGGGTGCTAAGCTAATGGAATGGGTCATGTCAATCAGATCATTCACCTAATGATCTGATCCCGTTAATCAAATAACAACTCTTTTGTTCATGGTTAGGAAACATAACCATCTTTGATTAACGAGCTAGTCAAGTAGAGGCATACTAGTGACACTCTGTTTGTCTATGTATTCACACATGTATTATGTTTCCGGTTAATACAATTCTAGCATGAATAATAAACATTTATCATGATATAAGGAAATAAATAATAACTTTATTATTGCCTCTAGGGCATATTTCCTTCACCCAGCATCCCCAAGCTTAGACGCTTGAGTTTCTTTGAATATTTACTTGGGGTGCCTCGGGCATCCCCAAGCTTGAGCTCTTGCCTCTCTTCCTTCTTCTCACATCGAAACCTTCTGAATCATCGAACACTTCATCCACACAAAACTTCAACAGAAAACTCGGTAAGATCCATTAGTATAATAAAGCAAATCACTACTCTAAGTGCTGTTGCAAACCAATTCATATTTTGTTTTTGCATTGTGTCTACTGTAATATAACTTTTTCATGGCTTAATACACTAATATAAATTGATAGTTTCTTCAAAACAAGCAAACTATGCATCAAAAACAGAATCTGTCTAAAACAGAACAGTCTGTGATAATCTGAACATTAACCATACTTCTGATACTTGAAAAATTCTACCAAAATTGGGAAAAATGAAAAATCTGTATAGGAAGACAGTGCAAAAAGAATCAGATCCATTTGACGTTCCAGCTAAAAATGTAAAATCGCGCACTACAGCCAAAGTTTCTGTCCTGCACCGTACAAACCATCAAGCAAATGTAAACATCCTAAAGGCAAACCTAGGCACATTATTTTACAATGGAATTGTACAACGGGATAATTATTTTTGTTAAAAGGTTTCTGTAATTAAGATTCACAAAGTTCCCATGGGCATGAACAAAGTTCAAGGATGTCCCCCACTTTCACAATGCTCGTCTCTCTCACTTTCACTTTTCTTTTAGAAAAAGTTTTGGTTTCCACTCTTTATTTTTGTTGTTTTTAAACTATATGAAAGCACTCAACATAAATAAATGACTCTCTAAAACTTCCGGGTTGTCTCCCTGGCAGCGCTTTCTTTAAAGCCATTAAGCTAGGCATATAGTGCTCAAGTAGTGAATCCACCCGGATCCGAAGGTATATCAAAGCTAATTTGAATCAACAATGATTTGTAATTTAGTAGTGAGCACAAAGTAACATATATCATGTAACAACGAAGTCTAACTCTTTTCCTATGCATCGGCATGTCATAAAATAACAATTCATGCACACATAGTAAAGGCCAATGCATAGTATAACCAGTTTCTTGCAATTTTATCATATTGGAAACATAGAGAGGTGGAGATATAGTTCCTATCTCATAATAATTGCAAGTAGGAGCAGCAAGAACATGCATATTATATCTATTAAAATCATCATGTGTAGTGGTAAAAGGCAACCCATCAATATAATCCTTAATAAGGGCAAACTTCTCTGATATAGTGTAGTTTGGAGAATTCAAAAGGATAATAGGACTATCATGCGTGGGTGCAATAGCAACAATTTCATATTTAAAATAAGGAACTATAGCAAGTTCATCTCCATAAGCATAATTCATATTGGCATCTAGGCCACAAGCATCATCAAAAAGGGATATTTCAAAAGAATCCAAGGGATCATAACAGTCATCATAGCAATCCTCCTTCGGTAAGCACGAAGGGGAATTAAACAATGTATGAGTTGAAGAGTTACTATCATTAGAAGGTGGGCACGGGTGATCAATCCACTCTTCCTCCTTTTGTTCTTCGCTCTCCTCATCATCTTTTTCATCCAATGAGCTCAAAGTTTCATCAACTTCTTCTTCCATAGATTCCTGCAAAATATTAGTCCCTTCTTGGACAACAGAGACTTTCTCAATAAGCGCATTAATATAGAAATTATATTCATAATTATTATAGCAATATTTTAAGATAGCTAAATTTTCATGCCTATAAACATCATCATCATAAGCTTCATTCTTTTCAAACAAAGATTCAATTTCATAAGCACCCCTAAAAGCAACAAATTCTTCTATTTTTTCCACACCATAGTAATCATATATACCTCTAGCATAAGAAGCCAATGTTTCATTATCATTAAATTCACATGAAAAGGGAAGGTGTGGAGCCTTCATCCTAGAGCAACAAGTAATATCATAACTCAAGCATACTTGCCGAGCATACCACTTCAATATATGAATTTGATCCCATAATAGTTTCCCTTTTTGTGTCAAGCGGTAATCCCTAAAGTATTCACGTTGATCCAATGTTACTCCCATTACATAATTGAATGAGGTTTTCTCAGGATTATTAAAGTAGTACATAATATTTTTCACATAACCAACATCGAGGGTTTTAGGAGGTTCCCCATCTCCATGAGTAGCAAGTACACCTAATTTTTTTGGTATTTCGTGTTCCATATCCATAACTAAAGATAAAGAACAACTAAGAACAACAAATAAAAATTACTTAGTGATAAAGTAAACAAGCACACACGAGAATATTCACCCCACGCTATTGCTCCCCGGCAACGGCGCCAAAAAAAGGTCTTAATAACCCACAAGTATAGGGGATCAATTGTAGCCTCTTTCGATAAGTAAGAGTGTCGAACCCAATGAGGAGCTAAAGGCAGAACAAATATTCCCTCAAGTTCTATCGACCACCGATACAACTCTACGCACGCTTGATGTTCGCTTTACCTAGAACAAGTATGAAACTAGAAGTACTTTGTAGGTGTTGTTGGATAGGTATGTAGGATAATAAAGAGCAAGTAAATAAAAAGTAGGGGCTGTTTAGA
This sequence comes from Triticum urartu, assembly GCF_056163025.1. Lineage (NCBI taxonomy): Eukaryota > Viridiplantae > Streptophyta > Magnoliopsida > Poales > Poaceae > Triticum > Triticum urartu. Next base: position 473,279,105 of record NC_141877.1, read on the forward strand.
TAAAGACACAACTAAGTTAGGTTTAGTAGAGAGTTTGTTGTTACGAGAAAGTTATTTGTCCCTAGGCAATCGATAACTAGACCGGTAATCATTATTACAATTTTATTTGAGGGAGAGGCATAAGCTAACATACTTTCTCTACTTGGATCATATGCACTTATGATTGGAACTCTAGCAAGCATCCGCAACTACTAAAGATTCATTAAGGTAAAACCCAACCATAGCATTAAAGCATCAAGTCCTCTTTATCCCATACGCAACAACCCCCTTACTCGGGTTTGTGTTTCAGTCACTCACGCAACCCACTATAAGCGAATCATGAACGTATTGCAACACCCTATAGCGGGGATCCCTCACGCTTGCGCAACACGGAGAGCACCATAGGACAGCACCAATAATAAAACATGCAACTCAAACCAATCTTGATCATCAAATAGCCATTAGGACAAAACAGATCTACTCAAACATCATAAGATAGCCATACATCATAGGGAAATAATATATAGTGTTGAGCACCATGTTTAAGTAGAGACTACAGCGGGTAAGAGAGAGGTTACACCGCTGCATAGAGGGGGGAAGAGTTGGTGGTGAAGGCGGTGAAGTTGTTGGTGAAGATGACGGTGATGATGATGGCCCCCGGTGGCACTCCGGCGCCACCGGAAGCAAGGGGGGAGGGCCCCCTTCTTCTTCTTCTTCCGTGACCTCCTCCCTAGATGGGAGAAGGGTTTCCCCTCTGGTCCTTGGCTTCCATGGCGTGGGAGGGGCGAGAGCCCCTCCGAGACTGGATCTGTCTCTCTGTCTCTCTCTGTTTCTGCGTTCTCTCCTGGCTCTGTTTCACCGTTTCGTGTATATATGGAGATCCGTAACTCCGATTGGCCTGAAACCTTAGCCGTGATTTTTTCCGAAAATTAGCTTTCTTGCGGAAAAAGAAGAGCGTCAACCGCCTTACGGGTGGCTCACGAGGGTAGGGGGCGCGCCCCCCTGCCTCGTGGCCACCTCGGGCACCGTCTCGCGTGGATTTTTCTTCCGGAATTTTCCAAATATTCCAAAAAGTATCTCCGTCTGTTTGTATCCCGTTTGGACTCCGTTTGATATGGATATTCTGCGAAACCAAAAACATGCAACAGACAGGAACTGGCACTGGGCACTGGATCAATATGTTAGTCCCAAAAATAGTATAAAAAGATGCCAAAAGTATATGGAAGTTGTAGGATATTGGCATGGAACAATCAAAAATTATAGATACGACGGAGACGTATCAGCCCTCCTCCTCCTCCTCCCCTCCTTTATATACGGGGGAAGGGCACCCCATAGACACGCAAGTTGATTTCTTAGCCGTGTGCGGTGCCCCCCTCCACAGATTTCCACCTCAGTCATATTGTCATAGTGCTTAGGCGAAGCCCTGCGTCGGTAACTTCATCATCACCGTCACCACGCCGTCGTGCTGACGAAATTCTCCCTCGGCCTCAGCTGGATCTGGAGTTTGAGGGACGTCACCGAGCTAAACGTGTGCAGATCGCGGAGGTGCCGTGCGTTCGATACTTGATTGGTTGGATCGTGAAGACATTCGACTACATCAACCGCGTTAGTAAACGCTTCTGCTTTCGGTCTACAAGGTTGGATCGTGAAGAAATTCACATAGAGTCATATTTTGTTCTATGTATTGAGTTGTAATTTTTGAGTTGTAAGTAAATAAAAGTGTGATGATCATCATTTTTAGAGCATTGTCCCAAGTGAGGAAAGGATGATGGACACTATGATTCCCCCATAAGTCGGGATGAGACTCCGGACGAAAAAAAAGAGGCCATAAAAAGGGGAAAGACCCAAATAAAAAAATGAGAGAAAAAGAGAGAAGGGACAATACTACTATCCTTTTGATAACCGACAAGTATAGGGGATCAATTGTAGCCTCTTTTGGTAAGTAAGAGTGTCGAACCCAACGAGGAGCTAAAGGCAGAACAAATAGTCCCTCAAGTTCTATCGACCATCGATACAACTCTACGCACGCTTGATGTTCGCTTTACCTAAAACAAGTATGAAACTAGAAGTACTTTGTAGGTGTTGTTGGATAGGTTTGCAAGATAATAAAGAGCAAGTAATATAGGGGCTGTTTAGATAAAGACACAACTAAGTTAGGTTTAGTAGAGAGTTTGTTGTTACGAGAAAGTTATTTGTCCCTAGGCAATCGATAACTAGACCGGTAATCATTATTACAATTTTATTTGAGGGAGAGGCATAAGCTAACATACTTTCTCTACTCGGATCATATCACTTATGATTGGAACTCTAGCAAGCATCCGCAACTACTAAAGATCATTAAGGTAAAACCCAACCATAGCATTAAAGCATCAAGTCCTCTTTATCCCATATGCAAACAACCTACTCACTCGGGTTTGTGCTTCTTTTCACTCACGCCACCCACCATAAGCAAATCATAAACATATTGCAACACCCTACAGCGGGAATCCCTCACGCTTGCGCGATACGGAGAGCACCATAGGACAGCACCAATAATAAAACATGCAACTCAAACCAATCTTGATCATCAAATAGCCATTAGGACAAAACGAATCTACTCAAACATCATAGGATAGCCATACATCATAGGGAAATAATATATAGCGTTGAGCACCATGTTTAAGTAGAGATTACAGCGGGTAAGAGAGAGGTTACACCGCTGCATAGAGGGGGGAAGAGTTGGTGGTGAAGGCGGTGAAGTTGTTGGTGAAGATGACGGTGATGATGATGGCCCCGGTGGCACTCCGGCGCCACCGGAAGCAAGGGGGAGAGGGCCCCCCTTCTTCTTCTTCTTGCTCGAACTCCTCCCTAGATGGGAGAAGGGTTTCCCCTCTGGTCCTTGGCCTCCATGGCATGGGAGGGGCGAGAGCCCCTCCGAGATTGGATCTGTCTCTCTGTCCCTCTCTGTTTCTGCGTTCTCAGATTCTTCCCTTTCATCGTTTCTTATATTCCCAGAGATCCGTAACTCCGATTGGGCTAAAATTTTAACACGATCTCTATCCGGAAATTAGCTTTCTTGCGGCGAAAGAAGGGGACCAACCGCCTTACGGGGTGGCCACGAGGGTCAGGGGCGTGCCTGCCTCCCCAGGGCGCGCCCCCTACGTCATGGGCCCCTCGAGCATCGTCTCGCGTGGATTCTTCTTCTCAAAAATCTTATATATTCCAAAAAAATGTCCCTCAGTTTTTATTCCGTTTGGACTCCGTTTGATATGGATATTCTGTGAAACAAAAAACATGCAACAAACAGGAACTGACACTGGGCACTGGATCAATATGTTAGTCCCAAAAATAGTATAAAAAATTGCCAAAAGTATATGAAAGTTGAATAATATTGGCATGGAACAATAAAAAATTATAGATACAATGGAGGCGTATCACCTTTTACCACACTTGTGCTTCAAAGTAGCACCATGATCTTCATAATAGAGAGTCTCCTATATTATCACTTTCATATACTAGTGGGAATTTTTTATTATAGAACTTGGCTTGTATATTCCAATGATGGGCTTCCTCAAAATGCCCTAGGTCTTCATGAGCAAGCGAGTTGGATGCATACCCACTTAGTTCCTTTTGTTGAGCTTTCATATACTTATAGCTCTAGTGCATCCGTTGCATGGCAATCCCTACTCACTCACATTGATATCTATTGATGTGCATCTCCATAGCCCATTGATACGCCTAGTTGATGTGAGACTACCTTCCCCCTTTTTTGTCTCCTCCACAACCACCATTCTATTCCACCTAAAGTGCTATGTCCATGGCTCACGCTGATGTATTGCGTGAAGATTGAAAAAGTTTGAGAACACCAAAAGTATGAAACAATTGATTGGCTTGTCATCGGGGTTGTGCATGATTTAAATACTTTGTGTGGTGAAGATAGAGCATAGCCAGACTATATGATTTTGTAGGGATAACTTTCTTTGGCCATGTTATTTTGAAGAGACATAATTGCTTAGTTAGTATGCTTGAAGTATTATTATTTCTATGTCAATATTGAACTTTTGTCTTGAATTTATCGGATCTGAATATTCATACCACAATTAAGAAGAATTACATTGAAGTTATGCCAAGTAGCATTCCACATCAAAAATTCTGTTTTTATCATTTACCTACTCGAGGACGAGCAGGAATTAAGCTTGGGGATGCTTGATACGTCTCCAACATATCTATAATTTTTGATTGTTCCATGCTATATTATATTCTGTTTTGGACATTACTGGGATTTATTATACACTTTTATATTATTTTTGGGACTAACCTATTAACCGAAGGCCCAGCCGAGAATTGCTGTTTTTTTGCCTATTTTAGGGTTTCGCAGAAAAAGAATATCAAACGGAGTCCAAACGGAATGAAACCTTCGGGAACGTGATTTTCGGAACGAACATGGTCCAGAGGACTTGGACCCTACGTCAAGCAATCAACGAGGAGGGCACGAGGTAGGGGGCGCGCCTACCCCCTGGGCACGCCCTCCACCCTCGTGGGCCCTCTGTTGCTCCACCGACGTACTCCTTCCTCCTATATATACCTACGTACCCCCAAACTACCAGATACGGAGCCAAAACCCTAATTCCACCGCCGTAACTTTCTGTATCCATGAGATCCCATCTTGGGGCCTTTTTCGGAGCTCTACCGAAGGGGGCATCGATCACGGAGGGCTTCTACATCAGCACCATAGCCTCTCCGATGAAGTGTGAGTAGTTTACCTTAGACCTTCGGGTCCATAGTTATTAGCTAGATGGCTTCTTCTCTCTTTTTGGATCTCAATACAAAGTTCTCCCCCTCTCTTGTGGAGATCTATTCGATGTAATCTTCTTTTGCGGTGTGTTTGTTGAGATCGATGAATTGTGGGTTTATGATCAAGTTATCTATGAACAATATTTGAATCTTCTCTAAATTCTTTTATGTATGATTGGTTATCTTTGCAAGTCTCTTCGAATTATCAGTTTGGTTTGGCCTACTAGATTGATCTTTCTTGTAACGGGAGAAGTGCTTAGCTTTGGGTTCAATCTTGTGGTGTCCTTTCCCAATGACAGTAGGGGCAGCAAGGCACATATTGTATTGTTGCCATCGAGGATAACAAGATGGGGTTTATATCATATTGCATGAGTTTATCCCTCTACACCATGTCATCTTGCTTAAAGCGTTACTCTGTTCTCTTGAACTTAATACTCTAGATGCATGCTGGATAGCGGTCGATGTGTGGAGTAATAGTAGTAGATGCAGGCAGGAGTCGGTCTACTTGTCTCGGACGTGATGCCTATATACATGATCATACCTAGATATTCTCATAACTATGCTCAGTTCTGTCAATGCTCAACAGTAATTTGTTTACCCACCGTGAAATACTTATGCTCTTGAGAGAAGCCACTAGTGAAACCTATGGCCCCCGGGTCTATCTTCCATCATATTAATCTTCCAATACTTAGTTATTTCCTTTGCCATTTATTTTACTTTGCATCTTTTATTTCTCTTTATCATAAAAATACCAAAAATATTATCTTATCATATCTATCAGATCTCACTCTCGTAAGTGACCGTGTAGGGATTGACAACCCCTTATCGCGATGGTTGCGAGGATTTATTTGTTTGTGTAGGTGCGAGGGACTCGTGCGTGGCCTCCTACTAGATTGATACCTTGGTTCTCAAAAACTGAGGGAAATACTTACGCTGCTTTGCTGCATCACCCTTTCCTCTTCAAGGGAAAACCAACGCAAGTGCTCAAGAGGTAGCAAACCCCTATGCATAGATTACCCCAATATCACCGCGGGAATCCGCGAGTTGAATGCCAAAACACATATCAAGTGAATCAATATGATACCCCATAGTCACCACGAGTATTCATATGCAAGACATATACCAAGTGCTCTCAAATCCATAAAAGTATTCAATCCGATAACAACGAAATCTCAAAGGGAAAAACTCAATTCATCGCAACAAGATAGAGAGGGGAAAACACCATATGATCCAACTATATTAACAAAGCCCACGATACATCAAGATCGTGACATCTCAAGAACATGAGAGAGAGAGAGAGAGATTAAACACATAGCTACTGGTACAAACCCTCAGCCCCGAGGGTCGACTACTCCCTCCTCATCGTAGTGGCCGCCGGGATGATGAAGATGGCCACCGGTGATGATTTCCCCCTCTGGCAGAGTGCCGGAACGGGGTCTAGATTGGTTTTCGGTGGCTACAGAGCCTTGCGGCGGCGGAACTTCTGATGGTTTCTCTATTTATACGATTTTTTGGCGTCGGTTTCACGCGAAGATGGACCTTGAGGTGAGCACAACCCACCGGGGCGAGCCTGGCCCACCAGGCATGCCCTGGTGGGTTGTGCTCTCCTTGTGGCTCTTCTGGCCCTCCCACGAAGCTTCAGGGGTCTCTTTTGTTCCAAAAAAAACATCAAAAAGTTTCAGCTCATTTGGAGAACTTTCATTTCTGCACAAAAAACAACACCACGGTAGTTCTGCTGAAAACAACGTCAGTCTGGGTTAGTTCCATGCAAATCATACCAAAACCATATAAAATTGTTGTAAACATGCCATGAATACTTCATAAATTATCGATACGTTGGAGACGTATCATTATGTACGGCTTGGATCTGCTTAAACAAGGTGTTATCGAGTGGTTGATGGAACTAACATTAATGTTTGGAGAGATAATTGGATGCCCAGGAAGTCTGGCCTTAAAGTTTTGAAAAGGAAGAGCGGAACAAGGATTAATTGGGTGTCTGACTTATTCTTGAGCAGTTCGAGAAATTGGGATGAGAATTTGATAAAACAGTTATTCTATACACGAGGAGATCTTAAAGATGTGTATTCGATCTTCAAGGGATGGTGATTTTGTTGCATGGCACTTTGAAAAGAATGGGTTGTTTTCTGTTAGAAGCGTGTATAAATTGGCGTTGAATCTCAAGGACCGCAAGGAAGATTTGGGCCAAACCAGTGGTGATGTGAATGGGGAGAGAAGGCTTTGGGATATTATTTGGAAGACGAATGTCCCACAAAAGATCAGGATTTTTGCATGGCGAGCGGCTTCAAATAGTTTGGCGGTTCAGGTCAATAGAGATTCTCGCCACCAAATTGGCTGTGCTATTTGCCCTATTTATGGCGTTGAAGACGAAAATATTTATCATGCACTTGTGATGTGTCCTAAGGTTCGTGCTTTTCGTTACGCTATGAGGGATGTGTGGAATATTTCGAAAAAAAGATCTTTAATTTTTCAGGTCCAGACTGGCTCCTTGTTCTTGCGGATCAATTGAATTCTCATGTTCGTGAGCAAGTTTTATTTATTTTGTGGAGAGCTTGGCACTTAAGGAATGATCTAATTTTTCATAAAGGGGAGGAATCTGTCTCTTTTGCGGCTTTGTTTAAAATATGCCTTACATTCAACATGAAGTGACACTAGTTTCTCTTTTGTTGTGGTACGCTTTTGATATTTATTTTTGCAAAATTAAAAAATTGACATGTAGTATCAAGAAGGACATCCATGGTTTCTTTCAAAAATTTGCAAAATGAAAAAAAAGTATATTTTTGTCCCTCAAGTTTACAACAAGTAGACATTTGTCTAGTCATCTTTTCTCGGTTTCATTTTGTCCTTCATGTTTCGATGAATGTTTCGTCCAAAATCAGAGATAAATGGTAAGCCACTGATGCGTTATTAGTTTTTTGGTAAACCATAGGGACCAGTTCACAAATAACAAATAAACTAAGGACTAAGATGAAAAAATGACCAAAAGAAAGATCCCTTGCCTCTCCCACGTGATTTCTGGTGAAAATTTGTAACCACCGCCACTGCTGGCCTTGCTGCATTCGCACCGCTACCTCAGGCAACCGTGCCAATGGGACCGCGCCGCGCCCAGGGGACGGGATCAGCCGATGATTGTGGTGGCACACTAGAGAGTGCCTCCTCCACCACACCCGTGATGAGGGCCATGGCTTTGCCATTGCAGGCGGAGCTCCGCATGCAGTTGCTGCTAAGGTCAGGGCCATTTGTGCTCAAGTCTTTGATGGACCCTCGCCATGTTGTGCAAGCTCAAAGGCATGGTCATGAGGGCTATTGGGGCAGTGAGCTTGTCGCATCCCTCGATGCAACTGACACCTTGCTCCCCGTCTTGGTCGCGTCCGTGACATCCGCTCTAGAGAATGTCCTCGCGGTGCTCGATGTCTGCTACTTCTTGAGCTTGCGTTGGTTTTTCCCTTGAAGAGGAAAGGGTGATGCAGCAAAGTAGAGATAAGTATTTCCCTCAGTTTGAGAACCAAGGTATCAATCCAGTAGGAGACAACGCACAAGTTACCGAATACCCGCACAAACAAACAATAACTTGCACCCAATGCGATAAAGGGTTGTTAATCCCTTCACGGTTTACTTGCAAAAGTGAGATCTGATAGAGATAGATAAACAGTAAAATAAATATTTTTGGTATTTTTGGTTTTATAGATCGGAAAGCAAAAGATTGCAAAAGGAGCAAATTGGAAACTAAAATTATAGATCGGAAACTCATATGATGGAAAATAGACCCGGGGCCATAGGTTTCACTAGAGGCTTCTCTTAAGATAGCAAATAATACGGTGGGTGAACAAATTACTGCCGAGCAATTGATAGAAAAGCGCAAAGTTACGAAGATATCTAAGGCAATGATCATGAATATAGGCATCACGTCCGTGTCAAGTAGACCGAAACGATTCTGCATCTACTACTATTACTCCACACATCGACCGCTATCCAGCATGCATCTAGAGTATTAAGTTCATAAAGAATGGAGTAACGCATTAAGCAAGATGACATGATGTAGAGGAATTAACTCAAGCAATATGTTGAAAAACCCATATTTTTATCCTCGATGACAATAATACAATATGTGCCTTGCTGCCCCTACTGTCACTGGGAAAGGACATCGTAAGATTGAACCCAAAGCTAAGCACTTCTCCAATTGCAAGGAAAACCAATTTAGTTGGCCAAACCAAACCGATAGTTCGAAGAGAATTACAAATATATCAAATCATGCATAAAAAGAATTCAGAAGAGATTCAAATAATATTCATAGATAAGCTGATCATAAATCCACAATTCATCGGATCTCGGCAAACACACCGCAAAAGCGTATTACATCGAATAGATCTTCAAGAACATCGAGATGAACATGATATTGAGAATCAAAGAGAGAGAAGAAGCCATCTAGCTACTAGCTATGGACCCGTAGGTCTGAGGTAAACTATTCACACTTCATCAGAAGGGCAATAGAGTTGATGTAGAAGCTCTCCGTGATCGAATCCCCCTCCGGCAGGATGCCGGAAAAGGCCCCTAGATGGGATCTCACGGGTATAGAAGGTTGCGGCGACGGAAAAGTGTTTTCGTGGATGCCTCTGTTGGTTTGGGGATATATGGGAATATATAGGCGCAAGAATTAGGTCAGGGAGTGCACGAGGGGCCCACAAGGGTGAGGGCGTGCCCTCCGTCCTCGTGACTGCCTCGTGGCTCTTCTGACTTCATCTCCAAGTCTCCTAGTTGTCTTCTGGTCCAAGAAAAATCATCGCAAATGTTTTATTCCGTTTGGACTCTGTTTGGTATTCCTTTTTTGTGAAACTCAAAAACATGGAATTCCGTTTGGACTCCGTTTGGTATTCCTTTTTTGCGAAACTCAAAAACAGGGAAAAACAGGAACTGACACTGGGCTCTAGGTTAATAGGTTAGTCCCAATAATAATATAAAATATCATATTAATGCATATAAAACATTCAAAACAGATAATATAATAACATGGAACAATCAAAAATTATAGATATGTTGGAGACGTATCAATGTCGTCTCCTAGCTTTGGCTCCCGGAGTGTTGCCTTTCGCGCGTCATCGACATAGATGGTGTGTCACTCATCGGCGTCCTCGTGTCCACACCATACTGATGCTCCAACGCTCGTGTCCATGCTGCAGTGGCGCTTCGACTATATAAGAGGCCAAAGGGGGTGGGCACGACACAGAAGCGGATCAGAGCTGTGGATAGTCTTTGTGCTCTGGGAATGCTGTGCGGGGCGTGCCATCTCAACCCGCTTAATTTATGGTTTTGAATGAAACATGTGTGATATTGACACCTAGGGACAAAATGTAAACGAAAAAAGTCGAGGGGCCAATTATCTACTTGTTGTAAAATTAAAGGACCAGATAACAATTTTCTCTTGCAAAACTTGAAGTAGACTCTCTTGGGTGCAAATCTGGTGATATGAGTCGGACTGGCCCTTGTCGACCCTTCTATAAAGGGGTTGTGTCAGCCCGAAGTCCTAGCCATGAGGAGGATTGGCTTGGCACGCCAGATAAAAAGGTCGTCACAGGCTGCGTTTCCGTCTACAAAATTCCTTTTTTAAAAGAAAAAACAAAAAATCTAAAAATATTGAAAATCTAAAAAAATATTTAAAAAATACAAAAGGTCGTGCCGTGCCTGGCATTAAGGCCTCGTTTCGGGGATCGGCCTTTTTGCGTGGCGGGTCAAAGACTGGCCCGGCCCTTTTATTCGTGTGCCGCGCCTGGCCCGGGCCCGGCCGAAAAATCCATGCCCACGGGCTGGCCCGTAAGGGACGGCTCCATTGTACCGCTCGTGCAGGCAGCTTTCGCGCTTTTCCTCTTTCTGGTCCGTCTCACCCGAACTCGGTCTGGTTGGACCAACTCGCGCTCCATCTCGAAAAGCCCGTACATCGACACGGCGCGGCGGAGCTACGGGCTCTCGCGGGGCTCGCGGCGGCGGCGGCGGCGAGTGGAGCAGCTCGACGGCGAGCGCGCCCGCGCACCACCCGCAGGAGGGGGAGGCCACACGACGGCGGGATCCGCCGCGCCGTCAAGAGAGACTGCGGAAAGGTGCGTGGTTGTTACCGCTGCTGTCGTTCCTACTTCCTAGTGGTCAGATTGCGCACAGTAGCTTTTAATTTTCCCGGAACGAGGGGCGGGGGGAGGGTTGCGCCTTCGACACGACTGATGATTTGCTACCCGGCGTGTCACATGAAGATTCGTAGAACAGCGATAGGAAAAAGGCATGTGCAGTGACCCTGTCTGCATTGCAGGATTCAGGGAAATTGACAGTTGTATGCAAAGGTTAATTTGTTAACAAATTGGAGTGTGAGTCTGGTTAAGAAATCTTTTTTGAAACAACATCCCGTGACCGCGATGCTATTTCTAACGCGGTTGTCGTTAGCGAAAGTTCGTATGTGTCAAACCAACCATTTGACATTAGCAGGGTTGGCTTCAGGTGAGGTGAATCGTCCATTAACTTGTGAAGCACTTCGCCTTGCTGGACGAAAGCACGCGGAAGCTTTCTACCGGCCTCGATGGCTCGTTCTTCCCGCTGCCAAGATCTGCATCATTCAGTGTGTGGATGGGATAACATTCTTTTAAACCGCCGCTTACCTAAAAGGGTGCCGAGACGTAACGTTTAAGTTGACTGCTTTGCATTACAGGAATGCTTGCGAAGCTCGCCCAAACTTGAACATATCAACAGCTTGGTAGTATTAAATGACTGACTAATGAATTTCTCAGCGTTTCATTTAGATTTAAGATTATCTCAATCTCGTTTAGCATCGTGTGCATGTGTGTATTGTCACCAAGCCATTTAAAACTTCTAGAATGCTGGAGGTTATTTACTGTACCTTCTCGTTTGCCCGATCATGGGAAGTTGGTGATGGTTGTGTACAAGAAAAGAAGTTTAACTAACACAGGGAAGATGCAGTGGTATCAGTATGGAACCATTATTTGTTGCTAGTGATGAGACATACTAATGACCGCTGAAAGGTAGCTTCTATCTTCCGCATCTAGTTTATATTTATCAGAAGACTGCTAGCAGGTTGCATACTTAGAAGATATGTTCACATTGCCGTATCCATACTGATCCGCGCTGTGTTTCTGGAGTTACCTGATGAACAACGACACTGAAATATATTATAGCTGGAAGCTTCATATATAATACTTTTACTTAATCCAACGTGATGCTGTCATGAAGAAGGAAATTTTCATTTGTGGAGGGCAAATATGGAATATCATGATAGGCAAGTGAACAAGTGATCATAATGTTTCTTATTTTGGTCTTATCTACAACAGATTATCCAGCAGTCGGTGTTGTAAAGGTGTACATCGTATGTACCAATGCATATCACTGCTATATAGTATAATCTTCAATGCTTCCAGCCTCCTACAGCATTTGCAAATTATCCCGCTGATCACAATTTTCTGTTATTTCATACAGCAAAGATAATAGAATAATGGTTTTATTTTTTAACAAGTCTGGGCATGTTGAGCTAAGTCCTGCAAATCGATGGATGTATCCTTTGTGTAAACAAGAAAAAAGTCCTCCCTCAACTGATAAAGAACAAAATTTATGGTTTTGCATGCTAATTAGTATTACAATCCCTGATCGATCATAGTCTCTATGAACACACATATACATAACCTCATATTGACTGCCGCTGTGTCTGGGAGAGGCTGCTGTATTGACATGTTGAATATTGTTGAAATCTTTAGATACTGTTCCAGTAATTTGTTCGTTGTGCGTTGGCGCTCATGATTTTTCTTCTTCTTGAAATATCTGTGGCAGATCCTCAATAGTGTGCAGTTTACTGATTTCGAACAAGGAAAAAACATATCGTACCAAAGCAGACTCTCCTCTTGAGGGTGATACTTGCCATGCCCTTGATACCAGTGGTTGTCGTACTCCTTTTGAGTTTGTTCACGTTGGTGGCCTAATAATTGATTGGCCAACTAAATCACTATTATATCTTCAGCTTCATGGTTACTGTCCACTAACACGTTATGAACGGGTTGGTTTTCCAAAGGAGTAGTCTGGCTTGTCTAGAGAGTGAGGCACAGGCTTACAACAGCATTCACATTCATTTCCTAATGAGGTAAGCCTATCAATGTTCTCTGTTGGTTGGATTCGTTTGTTTTATGCACCATTGATCAATTCGAATGTCAAAGAAGCAACAACCATGTTCTTTCCGTGACAACTTAATGCTCATCTTAGTTTAACTGTGTACTACAAGAAAGCAGTAAGGTTAACAAGGGTTGGTGGAGAGTAGAGGTTCTTCATCTAGGTTCTACATGCCAGTATTTAGCTGGTCACGTTTTTTATCATGTACAATTTTTATGTGATTCTAGCACCAAGATAGAAAATTGTGTTGTTGGATTATGCTCCAAAATCCCAGTTTCAGATAAGAAATGCTCATCATGTGATAATTCACCCACATTCTTGGATTTTTGTCAGATTCATTCTAGCCAGGGCTCAGTAAAATGATGTTGGTTTGACGGGATACAACGGCCTACAAACCTTCTCAAAAAGCAATGTGATTAATGCCTTTTGTGTCATGTGCGCGTTTGTTGATTGTTGTATTGCAAATGAAGTCAAGCCTTCCTTTGCGCTGTACTTCTCCCAAGGTTCACATCATTAATCAACTTTGTACTTCTAGTAAAGGTTTGCCTTTTGTTATGCTCGTCGGTTTGCTGCAATAATGCATGGGATTAATTATGTTTATTGTGAAATGGCTTTATCTGATGGAAATGAAGTCTAATTATGAAACACTTAATGTTTGAAATTACATGGCAGTCATGTTTGTAACTACATCATTATGAATCTGATTGTGTGAGAAACTGATACAGTGAAAATAGATAGGAAAGTTCTTTTGTTGTCAGTGACGAGCTTGTACCAAAATGTGGATTGATTCATAAGTAGAAAATAATGATACTAAACTCTGCCCCTGTTGATGTGCTCTTTGAAGTTGAAGAGATCAATCCTACGTCATGGATGCGTGAGAGAGATTGACCCGCAACTACTCTCTGTGACCAATTGATAGAATCACGTCAATGCCAAACAGAGTCTCACTGATAAAGTTATCAAATTATTCAACGTCATCACCCAAACAACGACTAAATTAAAGTAGCCGTTTACATCAAAGTTGTTTGTAAGAAACTTGGGCACGCAATCGCTTGTTGTCGGCATGCTTGCCCCACTGCCAAGATTTGTTAGCTAAGCATTCATCTACTCACAGTAGACCTAACAGAGATATATAATTGCATAATTCCTCTTGGCTGCACACTGGGAGGTTTGAAATACAAGTACCTGGATTTCTTGTAGATAAGAGCATTCCACAAGAGTAGCTTTCATGGTCATAGAAAATAGATACTGAACTTCCATCCTACCCGTATGCACTGTGCATTGTTTATGTCCTTTCACTTTCATTTTAATCATTCAAGGAAAACATGAAATCTTTTTTTTCGACATCTGCAAGGTTGATATTGCTTACTCAATATGGATATTTATAGCAGCATAACTGGATAAGTGATGTATATGCCTTGTGTGGCACTCGTAGCAATATGCAGTCCAGTAATGCTGGGGGCATAAATCAATTTATATTTTGTTATTCAATGGTACATCAACCTACGGACATCAATGGATATTTTGTGGCATACATAAACCTACGGACAATAATGGATGTGTTTGTGGAATTATAGGTGGTAGATATCTTTGTTGACTTGGAGATTAGACGGGAAGGAAGAGAAGACTAAAGAAAATACTTAGATTTATGCCTTGGGTATCTCTCATTTAAAGCTGTAGACAGAAACGGAATGTTATGTCTTCAGAACCTAAATGTTTGGATCTTATCTGCTGCTACTAAGTGTCTTTTTCAGCTCTTGTGTTATCTAATAAGCATGGAGCCTTTTTATTAGACTGAATTAGCTTGCATGCTAGTTATGGATAAGCAGATCCTTTGGCATAGAGTCATGAATCGAATCTATAAACGATAATATTTTTTATTTCACTTAGAATATGCTATCTTTTACTATGTTCATTTGATCAAAAGCGTCATCTTGTACAATTCAACTTTTATCCCAAAAGCATCGTGCAACATTTCTTTTGTCAAAGTTGGAGAAAAGTTGGGCATCCATCAGCATTTTCTTGATTCTCGCGAACATTTTTTCTTATTCACTACATAAGTTATGAGATTAAGAGTTGATTGGCTCACTGCTTTGTTTGAAATTATAATTGACTGCATTTTTGGATGACTTGTTATTTTTCCAACAGGGAACAGTTCGATCCAAAAGTTTTCACAGATGCAAATTCCTTGATGCCATAGACATTGGATGCAGATCAGCATTCTATCTCTCTCAGTCTTGACATAGATTCTGCAGTTGTAGCAAGAAATCTCTGTTTGCTTGCTGGTTGGTCCACTTTTTAGGTGTTCTTAGGTAGGAAAAACAAGCCACAGTATGGATTTGTGATATTTTTTAGACAACAGGTCAACAGCAACAATAGCGTCGTCGCTGTCTGTTAAGGAACAATCCCAAGAGGCGCACTGCAAACAAGGATACAGTTCAGGTCTCTTGTTCTTTCTTTTCCCCCACTCCATCCCCGCTGCATTCATTCCTAGACAAAGCTTAACCCTTCATGTGTTCCTTTCATCTTTTGGGCAGGAAAAACATCTCTGCACCAACCAGGAGAATATCAGTGGGAGCAGTGTCCAGAAAGGCGGCCGCTTATGGCTCGGCGGCATATAGGCTCCAGACGACGCGCTCTCATCTCGCTCACTGGTCGCTGGTCGATTTATCCTGTATAATCGGTGATTTGGCGCTTGTCTGTGGTGTCACAACTGTCGAGCGCCTTACTGAACACTGAGTGCAGTGAGCGAGAAGTTATGTTCTCAAATGTCTGGTGCAGAGACCAGAGTGTCTCCATCTACGGGCTTGCATTTCTTCCATGTGCCAGAGATTCCTTGTGTACTTGGCACATTTTTGTTAGTGTTCTAGTGTGTTCTGTCACCTGTTTTACCTCTGTCAGATATATAAATTGTATCTATGCAGAAATGTGAATTGATCAAATGAAGCTTTATTTTTCGAGAGAGGAAATGATAAATGGAGCTTAAATTTACTTTGTAGTGTAGTCAATCAAGCTTAAATTTACTCCTTTTTTTTACAATCAAGCTTAAATTTACTCTTTTTTTTACAACCAAGCTTAAATTTACTTTTTAGGGGTATTTACATTTTTTTTAGGAAAGGGGTACTTACTAGGTGTTTTTAGAAAGGGGGTATTTACTACTTTTTTTAGAAAGGGGGTATTTACTACTAGGATCGATCAGCGAACTTTTTTTTAGTAGACGATCAGCGATCTAATTCTGGCATATCAATTGGCCCAATCTTAGCCTGCTAAGAAGAAATGCCTCGTTGCGGGCCCAACGATCGCGCAACAGATGGATAGGCCCAGCCCAGAAGGAGAAAGCACACGCACTAATCCCCAACCCAAAACCCTTCTTCCCCCACGACCCCTCACCCGGAGAACCGCAGGCCGGCGGCGAGGAAGACCAAGACGAAAGCATCACCATGGTGGTCCGGATCCGGCTCGCGCGGTTCGGCTGCCGCAACCGGCCCTTCTACAGGGTGATGGCCGCCGACAGCCGCTCCCCGCGCGACGGCAAGCACCTCGAGGTCCTCGGCTACTACAACCCGCTCCCCGGTGAGGCAGCCCACCTTTCGATCTGTACATGTATCCCCGGCGCCCCACCTCCAACTCCCACCCGGGTCAGCCCCGCTTGGCCGGGCTTGTCTGGGTCAGGATTTGTGGTGCGATTCTGCGCGTGGGCGTGGGGAGCTCTGGTGCTGCTAACTGAAGAATTGCTGATGAGGAAATGTGTCCCTTTTTCTGTTGCTGTCTGCAGGGAAGGATGGTGGCAAGAGGATGGGGCTCAAGTTCGACCGGGTCAAGTGAGTTCTGCCTGCTCCTGATTTTCATTTTAGAGAGTATTGTTCAGCTATACTCCTTTTTGGAGAAAAATCTGCTCATTGCAGCTTTTGCTGCACCTACTCTAGAAGTAACATAGAGTAGTAACCGTGTTTGTTCATCCCAGTAGCCTTAATCTTTGATGGCCGGTTGGGCATTTTAGAGGATAAACCTGATTAAATAAGTTATGCCTTTTCTTTGAAACCTAAATAAATCGAGTCTTGTCATTCACATGCCTTGTGGTGGTAGATTGTATCATTGGGGATGTTGAGTAGGTAAAGCAGAAGAAAGACAAGCTAAACTATCTGGTGCTGCGCTATCCTAGTTGATTATAGTGCCAATTGGCAAGCATCATTCACTTCTACGCTTGCTGCCTCCCTCCACCGGAGAAGAAAATTATCGATTTAGTGAATAAGGATATATATAGTGCTTATTCATCCCAGTAGCCTTATTCTTTGATGGGCGATTGGACATTTTAGAGGTTAAAGCTAAATAGATTATGCCTTCTCTGTGGAACGTAAACAATTCGCGCCTGGCCGTTCTAATGCTCTGTGGCGGTGCATTGTATCATTGGGTATGTTGAGTAGGTAAAGCAGAGGAAAGACAAGCAAAACTATGTGGTGCTGGACTATGCTAGTTGACTGGATGCTAATTTCACAAGCATCATTCAGTTATACAGTCGCTACCTCCATCCATTGGAGAAGGGAATTATTGATTTGCTGAATAGGGGTTCAGGTTTTTCAAGTACATCATTGATTGGATCCATAGCAGACTTAGTGAGAGTATTTGCTACAAATATGCCATGCTGTTTTTTGCGCCTGCCCTGCAAGACCACATGATATCATACAGCTATAGTGACACCATATAACTATACTTCTGTTGTAGGTACTGGCTATCTGTTGGAGCACAGCCATCAGATCCCATGCAGCGTATCCTCTTCCGTGCCGGTGTTCTGCCGCCGCCTCCGTTGCTAGCTATGGGCCGGAAGGGTGGACATCGTGACAGGAACCCCATTCATCCGATGACTGGCCGTCCCTTGGATCTTGAGGGTGTCACGATTGTCGATGATCCCAATGCTGCTGAAGGTGATGCTGAAGCACCTACAGAACCTTCGTTGGAGGCGTGATAGATTCTGTTTTGGCATATTGAGTGGTGCTGCAAGACAAAAGAATTTGTTTGTTGTGCTTCTGATAAGATTATGAGCACGTAGTGTATGATCTTCAACAATTTCGTCATGTAACTCTGCTTTGTTAGCCTTTGCTGCACCATGGGTTAGCCAGCCGTCTCCAGTCTACTATGCCGTGTCCTAATATGATTCCTTTTGAATGGATTATGCAATTTCTGCATTCCTTTTGGATGCTCAAGTTGACAAATAATAATTCAAGTAAAGTGTTGAACTGGGTGCCCCATGATCATCTGCGGAGAACCAACATATGCTTGATATCTATGTATGATTATTCCTGCTGTGTGATCCAATCGATGCTTTATCTGATGTGGTTGCAAAGGTGACATATATTGCTTGATTGTGCAACTTAAAAAGGTGCATCTTGTCTTGCGGCATCCTTGTGGATACCTGTGATGTTTGTTTGTGTTGATGTTTTCTTGTGTGATTCCTTCCTTGTATTGGTCAGTTGTCTCACTGCCATGACATGCATGTTGCCTCCTGAAAGCATCTTCAAAATAATTATGTCATAAGCTTCCCAAAATTCTAGACTTATTTAGCTGAAGGGCATGTTGTCATTATGTGGAACATTGTACTGTTTCTCGCTGCTCGTTTGTAAAGGGCTTGTACTTTGATTCCGATAATCGAAATTAAACTGAATAAAACATACTACTCCTTCAACCTTAGTTCAAAACTGGACCACTTTTGGAGGAAGTAGTAGATATATAATTTGAACAAATAGCTGCTCCTTAGGGGTCCTGAAAAACCTGTTTGGTATTCATTCAGTAAAAGAAAGAGCCAATTTACGTCACTGAATTGGCAGCCAAATAAAAAACCACAGGATTTTCATGCTCTTATCCTGAATGACACTTGTGATTGCTAAAGATAATATCTTCGTTTCTGCATTGGACTGTGAGAGATGTGTCCTGTCCTGCCTGCCCACCCACCAGCTGAAACCTGAGCTCTGCCCAATTTGGTGCCATAGTTTGCATGAACAGGTTCAGACTGTACACCTCATCAAAGATATCAAGCCGAGTAAGCCTTGAGAGTCACAGAACATGACTCACTTGATAAATCACCCAATGGTCAATTGGTCAGGGAGCTCAAGAACTACATGATGCAGAGGGAGTTTAAACCTGTGAAGATCCTGAGATCACAGAACATGGTCTCATATTGTCTTGCCAATTATGCCCGAACGGCTCGTAGCACTGCTTGTTGGTTGCAACGGCCACCCCCTTCATTCATAATCTTGTATTAGCGGACTGTAAGCCTGTTACTTTGGAATAAAACTTCCTTTAAACCCGCAAAAAAAAAGCCTTGAGAGTCACAGGAGAAGAGAATGTTTGACCAGGAATCAAGGTATATTTTTCCTTTGGGTCTATCTAACTGCATGCCTATTTCTTCTTCCCTAGGCCACCCCCATCATGCCAAACCAACCTCACCAAGAAAAGCAAAGCTTTCCCTGCATGGTTGATGCCTTGATGGCAGCACTTGCCCTCACTCTCTTCCTCTTCTTTAAAATCTTGTAAGCATCCTCGCAATGTCTTCTTCCTTCCTTCCGATCGTGACCCCATTTTCCCTTCTCCCATCGACGACGACGTCGGCTGCCGGGTTTTTCCATACACAAGTCACACCATGGGAGAGCCAAGGCATCACTGCAAGCTATGTCTCCTCGTGGCATTGGCGCTGTGTCTGCACGCACCGACGGGCGCGACGACGACGTTCACCATAGCGAACTACTGCGCCTACACGATATGGCCGGGCACGCTGGCCGGTTCCGGCACGCCGCAGCTGTCCACGACGGGGTTCGAGCTCGGGCCGGGGCAGGCGGTGCGGCTGGCGGCGCCGGCGGGGTGGTCGGGGCGGATGTGGGCGCGGACCGGGTGCGTGTTCGACGCGGCCGGCGCCGGCGTCTGCCAGACGGGCGACTGCGGCGGGCGCGTGGAGTGCCGCGGCGCCGGCGCCACGCCGCCGGCCACGCTCTTCGAGGTCACGCTGGGGAAGGGCGGCGGCGAGGACTTCTACGACGTGAGCCTCGTCGACGGGTACAACCTCCCCGTCGTCGCCATCCCGCGCGCGCTAAGCGGGCCCGGCGCGTGCAACGCCACCGGCTGCTTGGCCGACCTCAACCGATGTAAGTACTCCAGTCTACATCTCCTGCATGCTAGCCTTGCCGTTGCGCGCCATTGCCGGCTCTGACGATCTGGGTGGATGGATCATGGATGGATGGAGCAGCGTGCCCGACGGAGCTGCAGGTAGTCTACGGCGGCGGCGCGATCGCGTGCCGGAGTGCGTGCGAGGCGTTCGGGCAGGACAGGTACTGCTGCAGCGGCGCCTACGGCACCCCGGCGGCGTGCCGGCCGACGTCGTACTCGTCCGTCTTCAAGATGGCGTGCCCGCGCGCCTACAGCTACGCCTACGACGACAGCACCAGCACCTTCACCTGCAGCGCCGACGACTACACCGTCGCCTTCTGCCTCCCCACCTCCGGGTCAGCTCATCAACAACCGTAGCAAACGTACATACACGACACGCGTGTAGCCGTGCGTAGCTAACAGCTTTGTGATCGGCTTTCCGGTGCAGGATAAAGGAGTCGGACGCCGTGTTCCTGGGCGCGCAGATCGTCGGCGGCCGCGGCACCGGTGCTGCCGAAGCCAACGATATCGTGCCGCCGGCGTACGGCAACGGTGGCGCGGGCGCTTATGCACCGCCGACCTACGACAGCCGCAGCGGTGGTGGAGCCGGAGGTCCTTACCTGCCGCCAGTTTACAACTACGGGCCTGGCGGCGACCGCATACCGCCGGCGATGAGGATCTCGTCGGCTTGCACGACGACGGCGGCGACGTACATCCGGCCGTGGCTTCCGCTGCTGCTGCTGCTCCTCTGCTTTGACTGACCGTGTTGGTGTTCCGTTGCCCGCTGCGCAGGAGCTGGCGACAGTTTAAGCTCACTCTGAGTTTAAGGGCATCTCCAGCCGTTGCCCCCCTCCCCCCCTCCCTCCCCCGGACGCATAAAAATCGCCTCTTGAAGGCGAGTCGGTGATACACTCGGCGCTGGGACGGTTTTGTGCTTAGTTGTCGCCCCCAGCTCGCCCTCAGGCGCCGAAATTGGCCCACTTTGCAGCCCAATTTCGGCAAATAAAGGGCCATATAGGCGAGAATAGGCTCATATTCGGCGTAGTGTCGCCGTGTCTCGGCGTTCAATTATCAACACAATTATTTCTTATCACATATTTCATCACAGAAAAATCAAATACTTCAACAAAATAGTACGACAACAAATAGTTCAATACAAATTATATAGTTCAACAAATAAAAACTCGTATTTCATCACACGGCGTCCCCCTTGAGCCTTCATAGGTGCTCAATCAGATCTTTCTGCAGTTGATGATGCATCTATGGGTCTCGGATCTCCTGACACATACTGAGATAGGCAGTCCAAATTGTCGGTAGCTGGTGATCAACTTCGGCTAGAGGACCCTGCTTGTAGTATGGTTCAGTGTCAAACACTGGGTCTTCTTGCTCGCTCTCGATGATCATGTTGTGCAAGATGATACAGCAAGTCATAATCTCCCACATTTGATCTTTGGACCAGGTCTGAGCGGGGTACCGAACAACAACAAATCGAGATTGGAGCACACCAAATGCCCGCTCGACATCCTTCCTGTAAGCCTCCTGAAGCTTCGCAAACCAGGCGTTCTTGCCTCCCGCCACAGGGTTTGAGATCATCTTCACAAATGTCGACCATCTCGGATAGATGCCGTCAGCTAGATAGTACCCCTTGTTGTATTGGTGCCCATTAATCTCGAAGTTCACCGGAGGAGAATGGCCCTCAACGAGCTTGGCAAAAACAGGAGAGCACTGCAGCACGTTGATGTCACTGTGAGTTCCTGGCATACCAAAGAAGGAGTGCCAAATCCAGAGGTCCTGTGTGGCTACCGCCTCAAGCACCACACTGCAACCGCCTTTGGCGCCTTTGTACATCCCCTGCCAACCAAATGGGCAGTTCTTCCATTTTCAATGCATGCAGTCGATGCTTCCAAGCATCTCAGGAAATCCTCTTGCTGCATTCTGGGCTAGGATCCGAGCAGTGTCTTCCGCATTGGGTGTTCTCAAATATTGTGGCCCAAACACTGTCACCACTGCCCGACAGAACTTGTAGAAACACTCTATGCTGGTGGACTCGGCCATGCGCCCATAATCGTCGAGTGAATCACTGGGAGCTCCATATGCAAGCATCCTCATCGCTGTCGTGCACTTCTGGATGGAGGTGAATCCAAGAGCGCCAGTGCAATCCATCTTGCACTTGAAGTAGTTGTCGAACTCCCGGATGGAATTCACAATCCTGAGGAAGAGCTTTCGGCTCATCCGATAACGGCGCCGAAATGTTCTCTCGCCATGAAGTGGAGCATCAGCGAAGTAGTCGGAGTAGAGCATGCAGTAGCCTTGGAGACAATGCCGGTTCTTTGCTTTCACCCGCCCCGGCGCCGAGCCACCTCGCCGCGGCTTTTCATTGCTCGCCGGCAGCTGGGCGAGGGCGGCGAGCACCATGAGATGCTCTTCTTCCTGGACGTCGGCCGCGGCTTCCTCCTCCAGCAGCGCGGCGAGCTCTTCCTCCTCATCCGAGTCCATCGCCGAGACAGGCAAAACGCCGAACACCTTGCGCTTGGTGGGCGTGTACCCGCCGTTAAACCGCGCCTCCGCGGCCGGAAACGGCGGCCGGAAACGCCGAGCTGCTGTGGGAGGGGCTGCCGCGGCGAAGCGCTGCTATTTTCCGGCGGGGAATGGCTATCTACCGGAGTAGGGCGGCGGCCGTCGCCAGGATATAGCTAGTGGTGGCCGAGGGTGCGGGGGGTGCGAGGCGAGTCGGGGGAAGAAAACCTTGACGTTTCCCCTATCGGTGTGGGCCAGGCGTGCTTTTCCCTAGCGCCGGAGCCCCCAACTGCTCCCCAGCGCGCCGGGTTCGGTCTGTGACCGCCGGGCGGAAAAAAGGTCCGAACCGGCGATTTTCGGCGTCCTGGGGGCGCGACTGGGCCCTTTTTTCGGCGCCGGCGCCGAAAAAGTGGCCTGGGGGGGCCTGTTGGGGGCGCGGCTGGAGATGCCCTAACGCAGCCTAGAATAGACGAACGGACAGATCGAGAAGGGCTTTTCATTCATGCCTTGGATGTTTGCACGATCCAAACTTGTTATCCTTCGTGGACATGTTTGCAGATCTCCAACTTACCATACCATTTAGACCTTATTCGGTTTGGAGGATTTTTATAGGAAAAACATGGGAACAAGGATTCCAGAGGAAAATTTCCTATATATGCATTCGATTTGTAGGAAATCCGTAAAGGAATTTCGTAGGAATACTATTCATTTCCTATGTTTTTGAAGGAAACTACACATCTACTTAAAGCTCATTTTGCGCGTAGGAACGAGGCAAGTCAATTCTTTAGGATGGCAAGTGCCATCCTATCAAATTCCTATACTACTTCAAATTCCTACGTTTAGATTTCCTCCAAACCGAATGAGCCCTTAGTTAATTAGTTACAGCAGATGCTAGGTCACTAATAGTAAAGATCGGATCCGTCTTACTGTGATTGTTGAACTCCTGAGATCGCTTACAAGTTAGTACAATAGTTGGCACCTATACCTCCCGTGGATTACCTCTCGACAGGACGTGTGTTCATTTTTTTTCATTATAATATATGTTTCATTCATATCATAAAAAACAAAATACAAGTCACGTAAAGACCGACGTGACAAAACTAAAAAGATAGAATAACATCTCCGAATTTAACATCAATGTTCATCACCTGCCTCCGGCACCACCACAGCAGCCATCGAAGAAAATAATGATAGACCACCTCCTCACCCGAGCTCGACGCGGCTCCATCGCTGATATGCAGCTTTACGAACCTCCAAGGTGGCTCACCAAAAGTGAAGCCATTATCGTTGAATGAATCAGACTGAGGCAACACCCCAGACACGCCATCAAACTCCAGATCTGACACACCAACATGACTAAGACCCCGAAGAAGAAAACCATACCTACCATCCACGAATCACGAAGCCGGCACACGTTCTGTCTTTCAGATGTCGTCGATGCAAACCACAATCTGCATCCGCTCCCGGACAACATCCCAAGCTCCACGCCGACACTGGAGCAAACGCCGTCGCAACGGCGGAGCCCGAGGATATAGGTCCACCATGAGGATGCCGCTGCCACGCGACTCCCCTCACCACCAACGACCGAGGTCGCCGGTGAAGGGGAGCCGCCAGAGGACGGCGCTGAAAGATGGCCTCTCCTGACGGCGGCTAAGGTTGAAGGGACAAGAGAAAAACGATCTAATCTGTGCGAGTTGGTACGTGTGTGCAGTATACACACTCATTTGTCGAAAACCTGGGATGAATCCTGTGTAAAGTACGATACATTCTTTTCTTTTTTTCGCGATGAAAAAGAACGATACATGCAGTTCAGGATCACTGAACTTATCCTTCTGACGCGATCGGAAACTGCACAAATACAGTCACACAATTACCCCCTTCGTAAACTAAGAGAGTATATTTTTTGTGATTTAAACATTCTTATATTAGTTTGGAGAGGTAGTACTAAACACAAATATATCCGATACAGACATACGGTCACCAGTTCGCGTGAAAATAGACAAAAATACCCTTATCTGAAACTTCAATACAAAATGGTCTTAATCTGAAAATATTTCATAAAATGGCCCCTTTTGCATGACGCCCGGAGCTAGGGCGTCATGCTAGATAGCATGACGACCCGAGGTAGGGCGTCATGCTATATGACATGGCGCCCTAGGCCGGGGCGTCATGCTACATGTCGCTACCATAGCGTCCTAGCCCGGGGTGTCATGCTCTCTAGCATGGCGTCCTAATCGCGGGCGTCATGCAAAAGAAGGCCATTTCGTGAAATATTTTCAGTTTGGGATCATTTTGTGTTGAAGTTTTAGATAAGGGCCAGTTTTGTTTATTTTCATCCAGTTCGCTCACTTTCATAATCCACAGTAGAACCTGTGGTCAATGCCCAGATGGTCAACATATCTAGGGGGCCCACTTGCCAGTGTACCGCCTGCCTGGCTAGGCAATTCCGCGAGCATCTCCAGGCCACTCCCAGGCAAACCGGCGAGGTCACAATCCAACTAGCCGCAAATCTGCCCAGACACTCGACCACCGCGCCCCGCCCGCCGGCCGCCGCCGCCTCGATCCCACGCCCCACCGCCTCGGGACAGCCCCGCCGCTCACGCGTCGCCGCCATCGCCGTCCCCGCTCTTCCTCGTCGGGACACCGCGTTCCCCGCCCGCAGTCTCTGGCCGCCTCTGCCGCGCGGATCGCTGGTCCACGGGCGGGATGGACAAGCTGGTGCAGTTCGGGAAGAAGGCGTGGTTCGTGGTGCGGGTCATGTCCGGCTACGAGGAGAGGAGGATCCGGTCCTACAGGCTGCAGCTGCAGCAGCGCCTCCAGCAGGTGAGAAAAAGGCTGGGTCCGCCATTTCTCTGATATGTACTCCTATCTATTCTTTCAATTTTAGGGAAACATCATTCACCGGCCTTCCAAGACTACAATGAATCTTCTAGGCTTCTAGTGGCTGTTTTGTTTTGGGGGATCTCTTGGAATTGGGATAGGGTTGGCCTCCCGGCGTGTGATTTGCGCTCTTAATTTCAGTAGGGCTGACATACACTTGGTGTTGAATTGGATTCGTGTTCTTCTCGTTAAGTTGTTTGACATGGCTGTAAATGAGAACTGCTTAGTATTAGAAAAAAAAAAAGGAGTGTTGTGCGAATAACTTTGCTCATTTAGTATGGAACTCACAATGAGTATCAGTTGTCCGGCTTGTTCTGTTGGTCATGTCTGGGGGAAAATGTCGCTGTTTCAACTAGCCATCTCCTTTAGTTAGTGTAATGCATCTTACCACAACTGTTTGTTCCCTGGACACTGAATTATCTTGCAAGTTACTTTGGGTTGTAATGGTTAGGAACCCTCTAGAAGCACACCACATATCTGATCAACTTTGTAACTGTTGTGGTCGTGGGTGCACAGGGCTGCAGGAGATATGCATATCCATGAAGGCATTGCGTATGCTATGTTAGACTGTTAGAGATAGGAAGTTTAGGAAAAGGGAAAATTTTGTTTTTGCCACTCTAGATTTTGCCAATTTTCCTTATACCATTCTAGATTTTGACATTTCACTTTTGCCACTCTTAGCTTTTGACAATTATCACAATTGCCACTCCGTGGCAAAAGCAAAATAATTTTATTTCATTTTTGCCACTCTTAGCTTTTGAAATGTATCACAATTACCACTCCGAAAATTTTGCTTTTGCCACCGGAATGGCAATTTAGATAATTGTCAAAAACTAAGAGTGGCAAAAGTGAAATGTCAAAATCTAGAGTGGCATAAGGAAAATTGGCAAAATCTAGAGTGGCAAAAACAAAATTTTCCCTTAGGAAAATGAGTTAATCCAGTAGTATTAAGTATCTTTGTTGGATACATTTGGGTCTATTAGTAAGAGTCTGGTTCTATTAGGAAGATTCCATTTGAACTAGGAAGATAGAGGTATGGTTTGTCTTGAGTTTGAATAGAGATCAGACTTGGGGATCAAGTTAGCTGTCCTATATAAAGGACTAGTGTGTAGCAGATTGAATCAGGTAACAAGAGAATAGTTTGCCAATCTGTTATCCTCCCAAAGCTATGTTCTGCTTCGCAATCCCCTATGCCATGCCATCCGGCCATTCTCATGGTAGTGCTTACCTAGTCTGTTCCAGCAACACTTTTTTGTTTCTGAGTTGATTTCCCTGTCCTAATTGTTGCAAAACATTTGATATTTTTAACTCTATGTTGATAATTTTTATCATTAAACAAAGATAGGAAGGCATTTGTCCTTATGACCTGTCTTACTGTGAGTTACTGCCACAATTCTTGTGTCATTCTTGTTGTTTGTGTATGCCGGGTGCACTGCACCCGTTTTTTCTCTTTGCACCCTTAACCAGTGGCGGTGTTAGACTTATGAACTTCAGAACTTGTCAGGTACTTAATTTTCTTTTAGCAATGATGTGGCGCTATCATGTAAAGAACACATTATATGTTCCAAATTATGTTTATAGTCAACTAGATTGCATTGATAAGGATACGCTGATCAGTATCGGAGTGATATGTAATTATGGTTACGTAAATACATCATTTCGGAAAAGCACCAATATGGGGATAAGTTTGACTATTTTTGAAAACAATATAGAAAATATGCTATCAATAAGCCTCAAGCCATTTAGCATATATTTAGTCACTGCAGTCCATTATCTTCTATCTTTTTATTCATTATTCCAACAAAAGCAAGAACCAACAGCCAACGGGTTCACCAAACATAAAAGTTCAGTTAGAGAGAAAGGGAGGAGAAATCAGCAGCCTTCCATTAGATAGAATTATACAGGATAGTGGGGGGAAGGGGAGTGGGAGCACCGAGAAAGGCGTCCACCACAGGCACTAGTAGAGCCTGAGAGGTATCGGGGACATATTGGGAAAGAATCAGTATCGGACACGGTATCTGATATGGGTACACTGGTTGCTGGAAGTATCAGTGTTTTCTTGATGGTCAAAATTTACATACAGTCACGCAAACTAATGTTGTAGCTTTGTAGGGCATATTTGGGTGTCGCTTAGCGCTAAAGTTATTTATTCTAATTTTAGCACTGAAATCTTGAAGTCCTCAATCGTCTGTATACTGTCTCTTGTACACCCTCCGGTCCTTTTTACTCTGCATATAAGAATTGTCTGAAGTCAAACTCATATTTATATGAAAAAATATTAACATATACAATGCTAAATTTATACAATATGAAAACTAAAGTCATGACGCATCTAATGTTACTGATTTCACATTCTGAATGTTTCCCTATAAACTTGGTCGAAGTTTACGAGCTTTGACTTCAGACAAATCTTATATGCAAACTAAAAAGGACCGGAGGGAGTATTGAACTATTGCTCACTAGAATATCTTAAACTAATATCAGGAAACTACTACACTAGCTTGCAGATAAGATCGTCCTTTCCAGGTAGTACGTATGGTTGATTATTCATGGTGACATCACCAATCATCTGTAAGGACCAATATTGTACTTAATTGCAATATCAGTTAAACTTCAGTACTGTTTATTCAGGCTCAGGCTAAGAAGAAGGAGATTGAGAAACAACCAGAGCAAGTTATTCTGTCAGAGGTTCGTCAAGTGGTTCAGCAGATGCAAGCTCTCAATCAGCACCTCGAAGAAGCTGTAAGGCATTGTACTGCAAATTTATAGTTAATTACCCAACACTTGCCCAGGAAATGTGTATTGCATTCTGAGAAATTATTTACTACTCCCTCCATTCCATAATTATTGTCATGGTTTTAGTTCAGAGGGTGTAGTTTATGTGCAATCTCACAACTAAAAAAGAGGCAGCGATCATGCTGTCGGCCTTTGGAGAACGAATGAACGATACAGTGGCTTGTTTCTGTTTGATGTGTGTGAAACATGCTTGTTCTGTAACTCCCAAAATAGACTTACTTTTTGGTTTATGTTTCCGATATAGGATCGCTGGCAGTAAACTGAAATGCCACTTGATTTTATACAAACAACTTGTGTAATGACTTGCAATTCGTTCTTTTTATCTTACTTTTCAGGAAACTGCCATAGATGAGTATTTCAAACCGATCGACAAGAATGCTCAGATCTTAACAGACATGCAATTGGAGAAAGAAGAGAAGCAAATGAAGGAGATGCTCCAAGTAATGCGAGGACAAATACAAATGCAAAGAGAAATCGAGACGAGGAAAGCCGAGGCCAGTGCCGTGGAGCCTGTCGACACCCAAGCGAGTGCAACAACAGCTGAGGTTCCTCCAAAGCAAGAAAACGCTAAATAGATGCTGTCTGCTGTTACATTTTCCATAAGCAAGTTATTATGTGCGCATGGATGGACTCTTTACATGGGCTCTTGCTGGGCTAGGTAATAAGTAGGGATCTACGGCAACACAACTGCCAGTTTTGTACCTCAGGGGGTATTTTTTTTCGCTGGGCAGGGTTCTCGTCTTCTTGGCCCATGTGGATGGACTCTTTACATGGGCTCTTGCTGGGCTAGGTAATAAGTAGGGATCTACGGCAACACAACTGCCAGTTTTGTACCTCAGGGGGTATTTTTTTTCGCTGGGCAGGGTTCTCGTCTTCTTGGCCCATGTGGATGGACTCTTTACATGGGCTCTTGCTGGGCTAGGTAATAAGTAGGGATCTACGGCAACACAACTGCCAGTTTTGTACCTCAGGGGGTATTTTTTTTCGCTGGGCAGGGTTCTCGTCTTCTTGGCCCATGTCGTTTCCCGTTCAAGAAGGTAAATCATGGAAGCTTTGTGCAATGTGATGTCGGCTGTGAGTTCTTGAAACTGCACCATGTGCGGAACCAAAATTTGAGTCCTGTCCCAACTCGGAAGCACAATTTTACTTTGGAAGCTTTATGTTTGTGTATTTCGCGGAGGTGCTGGTGTCATCCCCTTCGTTTATTGTCTTCGCTTGAGGTTATTATTTGAGCAGGCGGAGAATATGGGATTCTCGAAGCAAATATTCAACAATAAAGACTCAAACCAATGTTCCAAATTGCAAAGGCTCAGAGGAAATAATAAAGCTTCAGGTAATTCACAGCCTCATCATCATTTGGAAAAACACGAACTTATTATCCATGTGTGGTGAGCTATCTCTAGAACTAGAAGAATCCAGAATATCCTTAGGAGGACCTCTCTTCCTTTATCTTGAGAAGAAGAATAGGAATCTGATCTTGGAAATGCATGTGTTTGCTTCTAGAAGCAGTGACATGGACGGGCTTGGGATTGAATACGTTCTAGACTTCCAGGTCAAGTGAACGGTACGGTGGCCATGTGCCTGTTCTAGTCCAGGTCAAGTGAGTGAACGGTGTCCATACGTACGTCTAGTGTGGTGTGGACGTAGAAAACGACATGACCATCAGCATCCGTGACTAGGAGTAGTACGTGTCTTGGCATGCACTTGCGAGTGGTGCGGACGCAGAGACAGGTCACTCGCCCCAGATCGGTCGATACCTCTCAATCTCATGAGATATTTCTGTACTACCTCCTAATCCTAATGATAAGGACGAGGAAGGGTTCCACGTACGAACCACGGTCGATGGAGATATGGGCGGGGAGCAGATCGACCAGCTGTGACCCCCTACCTAGCTAGCTGCGCCTCATAAGACAAGCAGCAGCGCGTGAGTGATCAATAATTCGCGCTAATTTGCATGTGGGCTTATTAGAGATGTACGTACAGTACATACATAGGCCTGACGATGATTGGCGTGGCGCATCGTGCACATCAATCATTATCATTAGAGAGAGGATCACATGTGATTGTATGTGTTAATGTGTAGTACTGACCACTGACTCGGCCATGAGTCATGAGCTGATCTTGCTAGCTAGCTCCATCGACCGTGGCACATCTGCACACATGTGTTTGTATGGTCCTCCCATGCATTGCATTGCATGGATAGGATCGATATATGGCCAGACCGTAGACGTGGCGTCAGAACCAACAAACTGGCTTGGAGCTGTGCGAAGATGCATATTCCTCAAGGTATCTCCGGCACACGCACAGTACGCCCAGACGGAGATCGACCGAGATGACCAGTATTTATTTCCCGCGTGCCAATATGGAAGGTAAAAATCTGCATCACAACGTACATACGTACGATAGGTCACTTCACTGTCCCAAAGCTCACAAAATAATTACTACTTCACTGTTCCAAAGGTGCACACGGTGCACAGCTTATTTGGCAAACATATAGAGTACCAATCGGCAAATCACGACAATTAACACGTCGACATAAGGACCATAATTACACACAACCACACTTGGCTCAAGCATCCATCCTTGGCTCGACTCAGAAACTCCTGGCGTTCCCCGTCGGGTTGCCGTCGAACCGCCGGATGCTGAAGTGCCGGAGCTCCACGCCGGCCTCCGCGGCCGTCCCCGACTCGCCGTCCAGCGCCATCTCCGCCAGGATCCTCCCCACCGCCGGGCCCATCTTGAACCCGTGGCCGGAGAACCCGGCGCCGACCACTACGTCCCTCCCGAACTCCTCGCCGCCCAGGAAGTCGATCACGAAGTCCTCGTCGGGCGTCATGGAGTACATGCACGCCTGCCGGACCACCGGCCCGCCCGCGGTCTCCACGCGGCCCGGCATCACCTCGTCGATCCACCGCGCCACGGGCTCCACCAGCCCGTCCTCCCCCGGGCCGATGGCCCAGTCCCGGCCGTCCGGGTCGCACGGCGGCCCGCCGTGCATGGCGATCTTGATCAGCCCCGGGTACTCCATCGACGGCGTGCTATAGATGTAGGGGACGCCGTAGCTCGCGAACGTCGGGAAGCCGGCCTCTGTCGTGAGCTCGCGCTCGTGCCCGGGCTTCACCTTCCAGTAGCAGATGAGGGTGTGCAGCGGCTGCACGGGCAGGTCGGCGCCGGTGACCGACTTGACCAGCTTGCTCGTCCACGCGCCGACGGTGATGATGCACTTGCCGCCGTGGAACTCCTCGCCGGTAGCTGTCTTCACCACGATCGTCGCCGTCGTTCCTTCTCCTGCTCGAAAGATTTACTGCCACTTAATATGGGTTGCACTTCGTGTGTATTTCACTTACCAATTTGCACGTATTATGGAGGTATGAGTGCAAGAATCTTTTTGGTGCATCATCAATGATTGAAATCACTTCTTTTAATTATTTAGAAAACTATTTTTCACGATAAGAATCTTTTTGAAGCACTTGACGGCGCCAGCTGTGCTCGCGGTCTTAAACAATTAGTTGATTCTTTAGAGAAAACCTGCTGCAATATTTTTAGCCACCACTACTCCGTTGGCCTGTAGTATGTGCACCAACCGAAGTGTAATGAAGCAAACTACATGTGATGTGACGTGACAAGTGGAGATACTACTTTCGTTTAAGAAATGACAAATGGGATTATAAAGCAAGAGATTCTTGCTCATTATTTTGGACACGGGAAGGTACGACGATTCCGACTAAAACAGCAATCATTGTACACTACTCAAAGTGCTCCCCCTTGCATGTAAGGAAGTGGAAATTATTGATATGGCGCGACAGTTCATAGGTGCGGACAAATTTGCTCTGTGAAGATGGCCAGATCAGGACATGATCTGTATAAGATGCCAGACCAGGGATGGTCTATGAAAATGCTGACTCAGCCGCTCGGCACGGCAACCGGCTCACATGCAGGAGCCGGTGGATCGAATGCTTCCAAGGAAATTGGTTGGAGGTGAGACGAAGAATGAAGACGTGCGAGCGTGCGACACGGCCGCGCTCTGTCGGTTTACTCACCTTTCCTGGCGACGTCGACGACCTCCGTCCTGTCCCTCACGACGGCGCCCATCTTGGCGGCCAGCGCCTGGAACATGGCCACCGCCTTGGTCGCCTTCATCACCCCGCCCAGCTCGCTGCTCGCCGCCGCCCACCCGTCGGGCACCCTGAACGCATCCGCCCACGATGGGCGTGGCGCGTCCGCCGCCGAGGCGAGGAAGGTGGCGCCGCCGTTGGCGACGGAGGCGACGAACGCCGGGTCGTCCCGCGGGCCCAGGTCGAGGTGCGGGGTGGGCGTGAGCACGGCGTACCCGGAGTCGCGCTGCGCGTCGTCCCAGAGGCGGCGCGAGAGGCGGACCATGGGCGGGTAGCGCGGCTGCGGGTAGGTGGCGCGGATGGTGCGGGACTCGCCGTGCGACGACCCGCGCTGGTGCAGCAGGTCGAACTGCTCGAGCAGGAGCACGCGCGCGCCCCGGGACGCCGCCGCGTGCGCCGCGCAGCTGCCCATGATGCCCGCGCCCACCACGATCACGTCGAACGACCGCTCGGCCGGCTGCGCAGCCATGGTTGCTGTTCCTGTGCCTGTGGTACGTGCGTGCTCTCGAAGTGAAGGGTGTGCGAGGCAGGAACCGGGAGGGAGGCAGGCTTGTGTGTATTTAAAGACCGGTTTTGCTGTCAGGCACAACCGACGACCGTCCGTCCAGTTTGGCCGCTACTTGTGCAGATGTGCTGGCTTGGTATTGAAGGGCTAGCTTCTTCTTCTACTTATTTTGTTATTCGTCAACACGTCAATATTTCCGTCCATCTACATGCAAAGCATGCCTGCACAATAGAGGTGACAAGAGTGTTGAATGGACTCCCCTTCTAGCTTTTTGGTCACTAGCCTTATGGCTGATAGTGCCGGAGCCCCTTTGATTGAATGATAAAAGCTCTCAATTCCTTGCAAAAAAGAAAAGAAAGTTGTGCTGCCTTGGGTTGGCTTGAATTAGACTGGCCTTTTCTTTTTTCTTTTGAGCCCGACTGACCCTTCTTTTGCTTGCAACCGATTTCGTCTTTCTTTTTTCAAACCTTGCAACCGATTTCGTTTGTTGCTGGGCCACAGTTTGGACACATGTTATAGCATCAAGGATTCCTTAAATGCCCCATATATATCTAGGCGGAGTGACCGATCATAATTATGACCCAGCCAAACTTTTTAAACTGGCCCTATATGTTTGGACTGACCGGCACCTGCATATCCAGCTCAAATCTTCGACGGATATGAGGAGGCACAGACGTGCCTGACGCGCGGCCGCCACATCAGATCCAACATACATGACCCCCCTCCCCCCACAAATTTCACCAAATCTCCCTGACTTTGCCGAACCAGCCCTTTTCTCTCATTTCTTCTTCCTCGTTCGCGCCGAGCCTACCTTAGCTCCTCCTCTATCCCAACCCCTCAACACCACCACCGCCGCTGCACAACTCTTCCCGCCAGTCTCGCTGCTTCGGAATCTGTCGCTGCCCCAGATGTCGTTGTGGTATGTCTGGCTATTCTCGGACCGCACCTTGCCCTCTTTGTGTTCGACAAATTGTCCAAGCATTTTTTTTGCTTCTTTCATAGGCAAAACAATGGATCCGGAAGGTTCGTCGGATGAAGGGTATAAAAACAAGGATCTTGATGAATTCATACAAGAGGAGTTCTTCGATTCGTCGGATTCAGATCAATGCGCCGAGATGGTGATGACCATGAGCATCCTATGGACAGGGAGGTGGAGCACATTGTGAACTTCAAGGGTTCGATCAAAGGGAGAAGAGTTTTTATTCGAGATATGGTCGTTGGAGGACGGCTGCTCTACACAGACTACTTTAAGCAGAAATGCACCGCTGGTCTGTACTTCAAGCTCACCAGGGATTATTGCAGACAATTCTCGTTCTGTGCTAAGCAGGAATGCACTGTTGGCATGAGGATGCTGGCACTAGGTACCGTCGTCGATGCCATTGGTGAGATGGTCTGTATGGAGAGAGCACATGCCTAAAGACCGTTGTGAGATTTGCCCACACATTGGTGTAGGTGTTTGGAGCAAAGTATCTGAGGGAACCGGATGTGCAAGATATAGAAAGGTTGATGGCTATTGGAGCAGCGAGAGGCTTTCCATGTATGCTTGATTCATTTGATTGCATGCGTTGATAACGGAAAACCTGCCCCAAAGGCCAAGGCCAAAAGGCCACCATCATACTAGAAAGTGGCATCAAGAGACTTGTGGATTTGGTATGCCTGGTTCTCACAACGACATTAATGTGCTCTAACGATCTCTATTATTCAGGAGACTTTGTAATGGGAAAGTGACCATGTGCTACTACACCGTAATGGGCACAATTACAACATGGGGTACTACCTTGCTGATGGTATATATCCTCTATGGGTGGCATTTGTAAAGACCATATTCGATCCCTATTGCATCAAAAAAGCCACTTTGTAGCAATGCAACAAGCGACAAGGAACAATGTGGAGAGGGGCAATCGAAGTGGTCCAAACTCGTTTGGGTATTGTTCGTGGAGTTGCAATTATGTGAGAATCAAAGACTTTGTGGCAGCCGATGACATGTTGTGTCATTTTGCATAATATGATTGTTGAGGACGAGCATGAAGGGGTGGCCTGAACCATGATTTTGAGAAGTCTAAGGAACAAATCTAAATCCATGAAGTGCATATCATATTCTGAATTTTTTTGGAGGTGTATCATCGTCTTCGAGATCATCAGGTGCACGAGTGCAAGTGCTCAATAATCTTGTGGAGCATACACGGATCCACAATAGGAACCAAAAAGTTTAATGTTTGAATTGTGCATTTGAAATCAATTTTACGTTTGAACTATGTATTTTCGATATGAACAAATGTTATTTTACGTGTGATATACATGTGTATGATCGACATGCATGGATTTTTCATGTACTTGAGGGTTGTTATATGAGGAGTGTGGTGTGGTTAAAAAATCTTGGTTTCAAAAAATCTTCACACATTTTTTTTCATGATTTTAAAACAAATCTTGAATTTATAAAAAGTTTGCGAATTTTTAAAAATGTATTATTTGAATCTTTTTGCAAAAGTAAAATAGAAATAAAAAAACAGAAAAGGAATGAAAACAGACAGACTGAAAAGCGGCCCAGCACATTCCGGCGGGAGGGGGTGCGCGTTTGGTCGTTATCCAGGTCGGGGATTGAGACGAGCTAGCCCAGTAGAACTTATCTGAACCGGTTTGGAGAAGCTTTTATGGACCAGGTTTAGAAGTTTTGGCGTGGGCTTTTCTTCTTCTTTTGTTTTTATGTGTTTACTATATCAGTTCTCTTTAGTTTTATAGCTTTTTTTTATTTTAAAATATATGTTGTATATTTTCTGGGTACACTTGATTTTTAATACACGTTGAAAATTTTCCAATTATAAGATGAACATTTTTCTAAATACATGTTTGAATTTTTTTTAAATCCATGTTAAACATTTTCAGGATACACGTTGAATATTTTTTGAACTCACGTGAAAAATTTTTCAGATACACCTTGCACATTTTCTAGTGCACACTGAACATTTTGTGAATGCATGGTAATTTATTTTCATAAATGCCATGAATATTCACAAATGCTATATTTTTTTAAAAAATTAGAACTTAGAACAAAATTTTTAAATGTCATGGACACATTTTTTCTAAATGTCGCGAGCTTATTTTTGAAACCCCCGGATTGTTTTAATATGCCATGATTTTTTTTTGAATGATGTGAAACAGTTTTGAAAAAACGCAAATATATTTTTTAATTATAAAAATAGTTTGAAAAAAATTGATGAACACAGCGTGTGGTCTTTTTTTAATGTCCTGAGCACATTTTTGTGGTACAATTTTTATAATAAAATTCACATTGCATGAATATTTTTGAATGCGTTATGATTTTAAAAAATTGAAGTAAATATTTCTTAATACATGTTTGAAAAATATTTTGAAATATAAAAAGGAAAAAATAACAAACAAGTGGACAAAGAAGAAGAAACTAGGTCGGTCTGCTACAATGACACCACATGTGAGAGGTCCTTCTATCTCGGTACAAGCGAGACAAAGACACTCTCCCCCTATCGGTTCCTCTCCACTTCTATGTCTTCCTTGTTTTTTGTTCTTTCCCCCGTTGCTTCGCTCCCTATGCAAGGGTTTGTTCTTTTGTCTTTGCCCGGTAGATTCATCACTATAGGTGAGCATTGCTGTTTGACTAGAGATGATACCTGATACGACTTCAATGTATCTATAATTGTTGATTGTTCCATGCTATTATATTATCCATCTTGAATGTTTTATATGCATGATTATACTATTGTGTATCATTTTTTAGGACTAACCTATTAACCTAGTGCCCAATGTCAGTTGTTGTTTTTTCCTCATGTTTTTGTCTTTTATAGAAAAATCAATACCAAACGAAGCAAAACTTTTTGACAATTTTTTTTGGACAAGAAGACACATAGGAAGCTTCGGGAGGAGGCCAAAAGGGCCACTGATGGCAACAAGCCTGGAGGTCGCGCCCTGGGGGGGGGGGGGTGTGGCTCCAGAGCTTATGCCCCCCTGGCTCCTCCAACCCTAATCTCAGCTCTATAAATACCAAATATTCCCCGTATATCAGAGGGCACACCAAAAATACTTTTCCGCCGCCGCAAGTTTCTGTCCTCTTGAGATCCCATCTTGAGATTTTTTTTAGTACTCTGCCGGAGGGGGATTAGATCACAGAGGGTCTCTACATCATCCTTGCCGCCCTTCCGATGATGTGTAAGTAGTTTACTACAGACCTACGGGTCCATAACTAGTAGCTAGATGCCTTCTTCTTTATCTTTGATCTTCAATACAATGTCTCCTCGATGTAATCTTCTTTTGCGGTGCGTTTGTTGAGATCCAATGAATTGTGGATTTATGATCAGATTATCTATGAATATTATTTGAGTCTTCTCTGAACTCTTTTGTGCATGATTAAAATAGCTTTGTATTTCTCTCCGATTTATTGATTTGGTTTGGCCAACTAGATTGATTTTTCTTGCAATGGGAGAGGTGCTTTGTAATGGGTTCAATCTTGCGGTGTCCTCACCCAGTGATAGAATGGGTAGCGAGGCACATATTTGTATTGTTACCATTAAGGATAAAACGATGGGGTTTATTTCATATTGATTGGATATACCCCTCTATATAATGTCATCTTGCTTAAGGCGTTACTCTGTTCTTGTTAACTTAATACACTAGATGCATGCTGGATAGCGGTCGATTTGTGGGGTAATAGTAGTAGATGCAGGCAGGAATCGGTCTACTTGTCACGGACGTGATGCCTATATTCATGATCATTGCCTTAGATATCGTTATAACTTTGCGCTTTTCTATCAGTTGCTCAAAGTAATTTTCTTTACCCACCGTATGCGTTCTTTCAGGAGAGAAGCCTCTAGTGAAAACTATGGCCCCCGGGTCTATCTTTTATCATATTATTTTTATATCTATAAAACCAAAAACCCAAAAATACCTTGTTGAAATTTATTTATCTTTACATTATTTTGCACCTTTATTTATCTATCATACCTATCTCTATCAGATCTCATCCTTGCAAGTGATCGTGAAGGAATTGACAACCCCTTTATCGCGATGGGTGTAAGTATTTATTTGTTTGTGCAGGTGCTACCACTGGAGACTTGTGTGTTCCTCCTACTAGATTGATACCTTGATTCTTAACTGAGGAAAATACTTATCTCTACTTTATCGCATCACCCTTTTCTCTTGAAGGGAAAAACCAACGCAAGCTCAAGAAGTAGCAATACCCCAAGCGTTATTGTGTAAGTTGTTTGAAACATTATTATTTGTTTTAACAATATGATAATGTGAACTAAAATATATATTATCTATTGTATTTGATTATTATATAACTACATGATATTTATTAAATATGTGTAGCGTGCATGGTGCATGTTGATGTAAGCCTTTTCCATGCATGCTGGCCTGCATGATGCATGTTAAAGCTGACATTTGAGAAAATTAGATTAGAGTGAATGTGAATCAACTAAGTGGGTATATAGGATTTAGTCCTCGTTATTTATAGCATGTCGGTTAAATCCTTGATTGTGGCGACTAAGTGGGTGGTGGGTTGGACAAAAAATTCCACACCTCTGGATCTAAATCCGATCTGATCATGGGTCGAATTTGCCCGTCCGAGATCCTAAGATCTCGGATCTGGTCCAACATCTTGTTGAAAGCATGAAGGTCGGTTTCGCCCATCTTTTGACAGCGGGCGGTGCCGTGCTGGACTCTAGTCAAGGTGCTGCAAAATGTCACCTTGGAGCTTTTATAGGATAGGCTCGACGCCAGTGCCGATGAGAGAATACTCGGACCCAAGCTCAAGGCCGGACATCGAAGACATATCTCATCAGGGCCCTGCGCCGGGATCGAGTACGAAGTGTGGGGGAGGGTGTTCTCGGGCCGATCTGACATCTGGCCCTAAGAGGTGAGCTCGATACGTGATTCCACGGTGTTTTTCGTACTGCCGAGTCAAGCGGTTTGGTCTAGAGGTGAATCCTCTACCTGGCTGAGATGGCCAGCTAAATCACCACATAACACGATGCTGTCGAATATGAGGAGTTGACCGGGGACAAAGATGTCCTCATGACCGGTGTCGTTGTCTGTCTGAAGATGAACCATCGAACTCATGTGATCACCTGGCGAGACCTGTATGGGCCACAAATGTTGATGCTGAAACCGGCAAATCTCGATAGGGGGTCCTAAGCTTGATGATCGGAGTTAGATGGTAACAAGGAGAGTAGGGACACGATGTTTTACACAGGTTTGGTCCCTCTTGATGAGGTAAAACCCCATGTCCGGCTTCTTATATATTGATTGTGATGGGGTACAAAGTACAGATTGATCTACATCGAGATCGTATGGGTATTGTCTAAGCTTTAAAACCATGCGAATGTATCTTCGAGCCTCTACAGACTAAACCCCATAGCTTATATAGGCACCGGGGGTATTTAGGGTTTACAAATGGATGGTTACAATCTTAGAGATAAGCATCCCGGTTAAAATACACTTGAAGTGTACACAAAGTCTTCAGGAGATCTTCATCTTGATTCCGCCGAGGTCCAGGGTTAATATGGCCATGCCATCAATCTTCATTAGGTCCTCGGCCAACCCAGTACCGGTGGGCCGACGTGGCAAGTACCCCCTAATTCAGGATACCAACAAGGATCTACCCATATCTAACGCTGAAACGCCGGCTGTAGCTCCTTGAGCAAATCCGTGAAAGGCATGATGCCCGGATCGCCGCGGGGCTACCTCCGGACGCAGTGGATTTGGAGGACTTGGAGGTTGAGGAGGAGGAGGTTGAGGAGGGGGAGAAGGAGGAGAAGGAGCCGGAGGAGCCGAAGGAGGATGTGCAGGACGCTGGGGACGCAGATCTGCAGGCATTATAGAAGGCGATCCTTGATTTCTCCAGTCGGAATCAGAGGCGGCGGCCAGACACCGTCGTCAGCAAGAGGTGGAGGCGGAGCACGCCGAGGAAGTCAACGAGATTCTCTCGTATATGGATGGGGAGGAGGAGAAGGAGGAGCCGGAGCCCTCCTACGCGCCCATCCACCCGACACCCGGCACCGACGTTGTGCACATCTCCGACGATGAAGCGTAGTGGCTAGGGTAGCGACTAGAGTAGTATGTTGGTTTATTTTGCATGGTTTGTATGGATTTAGGGGACGGAATATGAGAGACTCAAATGCATAGCATTAAGTTTGATGCGTGACCAATCACTGTTCGCGGGCGTTTGAGGGGGTCAAATTTTTCCAAATCCGACTATAGATGCTCTGAGCACATCCACCTCCAGCTTCGTGCGACACCATGTTGTGCACCCTGGCACACGAACCACTAGGACCGATGATTACCATCAGTAGTCCACCTCTTCGCCTTGGCTCTGTGCACGCAATTTACCAGGGAATCTAGATGCCCCTTCCGGCTGCTGCAGGAGCACGACACACCACCATCTTGGCAATCGTCGGGCGGTAGTGACCGCAGGAGGAGCAGGGGAGGAGCCGTAGGCGCGTCGAGGGATGTGAAGCCTCCCGGGTCGCCCAGGAGGACGACACGACAGTCGCTCGGGTTGGCACGCAATTCTCGGTTCGCACTCCAACCCGGTCTTGGTGGCATTAGCACATTTGGAATAGATCGAAAAGTTGTGTATGTCAATCGATTTAGAGGCGTATAGAAGGTCTTCTCTTTCTCTATGTTGAAAAAGTGTGTTTGCCTATAGAAGCAATGAGATAAGCAGATTTGGACTTCGCTTGGGATTTGAACACATTCATGGGCAAGTGAGTGGTGTCCACCCATCACTGCCTGCCGTGCACAAGTCCATCTACTCGAAAACGACTCACCATCGGCATCCATGGCTACGACCTACGAGTGGTGCAAATGCACGGGACAGGTGACTCACTCCACATCGATCGGTAGCTCTCATCAGTAACGACAAGAAAGGGACCGCTCGTTGTCGATGGGGATATCATATCATGCATGCATCTACCATGCTACTCCAGTCCAGCTAACTAACGGACAGACATCACTGTGCGAAAGCTCACATAAAAATATTTCTTCTAGTGGGGAGAAAAATGAACATATTAAAGTTGCACACAGTGCAGCAGATTATTGGCAATCACAGACCAACTGGACGGCAATCGCGGTGGTCACACACAGCCACGGTGAAGTGAACGACGTCGACGGCAATTTTCACCTCAGTGACTCGTGGCGTTCCCCATCGGGTTGCCCTCGAACCGTCCGATCAGGTAGTGCTCGAGCTCCAAGCCGGCCTCCGCCGCTGTGCCCGACTCGCCGTCCAGCGCCAGCTCGGCGAGGATCGTCCCGACGGCCGGGCCCATCTTGAACCCGTGACCGGAAAACCCGGCGCCGACCACCACGTCCTTCCCGAACTCCTCCCCGCCCAGGAAGTCGATCACGAAGTCCTCGTCGGGCGTCATGCAGCACATGCACGGCTGCCGGAGCACCGGCCCGCCGGCGGTGTCCACGACGCCCGGCATAAACTCGTCGATCCACCGCGCCACGACCTCCGCGATCCCGCCCGCGCCGGTCCCGGTGGCCCAGTCCCGGCCGTCCGGGTCGCACGGCGGCCCGCCGTTCCTGCAGACCTTGATCAGGCCCGGGTACTCCATCGACGGCGTGCCGTAGAAGCCGGGCTCGCCGTAGGTCGCGAACGTCGGGAAGCCGGCCTCCGTCGTCAGCTCCTCCTCGTGCCCGGGCTTGACCCTCCAGTAGCACACGAGGGTGTGCACCGGCTGCACGGGCAGGTCGGCGCCGGTGACGGACTTCACCAGCTTGCTCGCCCACGCACCCACCGTGATGATGCACTTGCCGCCGTGGAACTCATCGCCGGTGGATGTCTTCACCACGATCGTGTTTCCTTCTCCTGACCAAAAGATTCTTTAGTGAAACCGATTGCAATAATTGAGAGCTACTCCGTTGGCTTGTTGCCTGCTTCCATCATGTAGGGCAAGCAAAATAATGAAGTACGGAGTGCACTACGCTACACCTACATGTGACGATGCAACAGTTCATATATATGCACGGGAAAAAATTCATCCATCAAATGTAAAATAAACACGCATTTGCTCTCTAAACGTAGCAAGATCAGGACATAATCTGTAAAACGTCAGAGCAGAATGTTTTTGCACGATACCAAGCTACGAATGGTGCATGAAAAAGTTGACGCAGCCACTGGGAATGCTCCGTCTGTCACTCACTCACCTTGCCTGGCGACGTCGACCACCTCGGTTCTGTCCCTCACGACGGCGCCCATCTTGGCGGCGAGCGTTTGGAACATGGCCATGGCCTTGGTCGCCTTTATCACACCGGCCGGCCCGCTGGTCGCAGCGGCCCACCCCTCGGGCACCCTGAACGCCTCCGCCCACGCCGGCCGCGAAGCGTCCCCCGCCGGGGCGAGCTCAGTGGCGCCGCCGTTGGCGATGGCGGCGACGAAGGCCGGCGAGTCCCGGGGGCCCAGGTCGAGGTGCGGGGTGGGCGTGAGCACGGTGTACCCGGCGTCGCGCTCGGCGTCGTGCCAGAGGCGGTGCGCGAGCCGGACCATGGGAGGGTACTGCGGCCGCGTGTAGGTGGGGCGGGTGGTGCGGGACTCGCCGTGCGACGAGCCGCGCTGGTGCAGCAGGTCGAAGCGCTCGAGCAGGAGCACGCTCGCGCCCCGGGCCGCCGCCGCGTGCGCCGCACAGCTGCCGATGATGCCCGCGCCCACCACGATGACGTCGAACGAGCGCTCGGCCGGCGGCGCAGCCATGGTTGACGTTCCTGTGGCTGCACCGGCGTGCGTGCTCGGCGCGAGCTTGCTCTGGAGATTGGAGAGTGAGGCAGAGGGGGATAGGAACCAGGCGATAGAGAGCGAACTTGTGTAGGACGGGCTACTTGTAGGCCGTGGCCGTCATTTCAAAAGATTGACAATGATAATTCCAAGTTAAAAAAAATCCTGTAAAAACTTATACTGGGTGGCAGATCTGTAATTTTTTCTTAAAAAATACTATGATTTGCAAGTTAAAAAAGAAAACAAAATCCCTGCCCACCAAAAAAAATGTTGGCCCATTTTCATGTATGTATATTTCTTTTTTGTATAAGCTACGCATCAAAGTATATTGTACTAATGAAAATTTTCTCAAATGTCTTATATATGTATTTACATTTTTATATTTCTTTTGCACTGTAAAAATGGTATTTTAAAAAGGGCTACATATAACCTGTCCTACGTTGGCAGCCAGGAGATAGGCCTATTTAAAGACCGCGACTACCAGGGTGAAAATCAAGAGCCTCAAGACTTGTAAATTGTTAGACTTATGGTCTGCCAAACTGCTCGACACCCTTAATGGATGTGACTATCTCATATATATGAAAGGGTACACAAAAGTGTATAATACAATATATGAGGCATATACAAAAGTCATATGTAAACACAGCCCAACAACCTCCCTTAATCTTAACTATATCCTAAGGTACAAATCATGTTAAGATTGCGCCTACAACCTATAAACTGAGGCTGCGTTAGAGGCTTCGTGAAGATGTTAGCAAGTTGATTTTTAAAGGAGGTGAACTTGATATGAAGTAGTTTCTGTGCAACATGTTCTGTCACAAAGTGATAGTCAACTTCAATGTGCTTCGTTCGAGCATGAAATACTGAATTAGATGACAGGTATGTACCACCAATGTTGTCACACCAAAGGACAGGCGGCTGAGTTTGAGAGACTCCCAACTCTCTCTCAACAAGGACTGTACCCATATGATGTAAATTGTAGCATTAGCAACCGTCTTGTACTCAGCTTCAGTGTTACTCCGAGACACTGTGGCTTGTTTGCAAGCATTTCAGACGATCAAATTAGGACCAAAGAAGAATTGATATTCCCCCCGTAGATCGCCTGTCATCAGGACTCTCAGCCCAATCTGCATCAGAGAACGTTGAGAGGCCTGCTGCTGCCGCCGGTTATTTTTCATGCAATCTATAAAAAGACTTATATTTAAAAACAAAGAGAGTATATATGAATTTTTAGTTTGGTAACCACATGTCCCATGCGGTCACGTTGATCGCGTACCTAGTACTCCATCACTTGATGCACACTATTTTTTTACACAGTACAGAGGCAAACATTCATACATACGTATATACACTCATCTCTATAAACACACGCACATAGTGGCATAGTCAGGCCCCAGGCTATTTGGACCGTGTGGCCTGGGGCGTGGAGCGGAAAACCTTTGGTGAATGTAGCTACAGTCTTGTACTGTAACTACAGTAAATGTTGTAGCAATAACAATGGCCCTGGACGTGCAGATATTCTAGCTACACCACTGCATGCAGGCACACACTATCCTTATGAGCATCTCCGAGAGACTAAACCGGCACATCATATTGAGATGGACAAAGTTGACACAGATGACTTCGCAGTCAATAGGAATGTCTTCTTTCACTGAACGCACATCGCCGAAAGACATGAACTAAATTCAGAAAAATGCGAGCACAAGTGTCAAGTCTATGACTTGAACCCCCGTGCCTTGGGGATACCACTTTCCTCCTAACCATCCAATCCAACCTTCCAACCACAGGGTGGTTTGCGCACTCTACATTTT
This sequence comes from Triticum urartu, assembly GCF_056163025.1. Taxonomy (NCBI): domain Eukaryota; kingdom Viridiplantae; phylum Streptophyta; class Magnoliopsida; order Poales; family Poaceae; genus Triticum; species Triticum urartu. The sequence goes on from NC_141877.1 coordinate 473,323,529, forward strand.
TCATGTGCCATGAATAGATCCATACTTTGTGATGTACTCTACATTTTCCTTATTTTCTTTAAGTTGTTTTCTATATTTTATTTTTTTCTTTTCGGTAATATCAATGCAATTAATTAAATCTTATTTAGAAAATTAATTTGTTTATTGATGTTTATTTAATTTTTTGTCATCATGTTCTTTATATTTTTCTTCATTTTCCTTTTTATTTTAGGTGATACCGGTGCCCTCAATTCATTCTACCTTAAAATAATATTGCTATTTATTTATTTTTTCTTCTCTTTTTACATATGTTATTCAGTTTTGCTGTTGGAAATGCAGCGGATATTTTTTTCAGTTCAGTCACATTTTTTCATTTTCATGTGTGTTTGTTTTTATTTTTCATTTATATTTTGAGTTGTATTTTCTTTTGGTGGATGTCGTGTACTTTGTAGGTATACATGTAACAATGTGTGTGTAAATTGTACTAGAGTACATAAATTATACTATAATAATTTTATTCTTGCATATTATAAAAAAGTGCAATTCTGTGTAAATATTGTGCAACTTTTTGCAATTATTTGTTTTAAGTATTTTAATCTTCTATCTTCTTTAAGGGTAATACCAATGCCTCCAATTCATTTTTTCTTGCAAAACTTCACTTTTCGATCGTTTGCACTGTTATATGCTTATTATAAAAAGAAATGTTATTTGTGTACATGTTTTGTCATCTTTTTTTATTTTATTAATTCTTCTTTAAGAGTAATACCAATTTCACTAATTTATACTTTCCTAGAAACATTTCTTTTTATGTTTTCTTTTTTTAGTATATAGAAGGATGGTGGAAGATGAAGGCAGCTAGGCCTTTTGATCTCGATCTGGCAGTAAAGAGTGATTTGATTTTAGTTGTTTTCCTTCTAGAGTAATACCAATGCTCTTAATTCATTTTATTATAACATATATTTCTTTTCATTTTAGTTTATGATTTTTTAGTATATTTCTTTGTTCATTAATAAGAATAAAGTGACAACCACGAAAAATTGTTTTCTTTTTCTCGCTTGTGCTAATGTTTCGGGCTCCTTTTTATTATTGTTTGATCATGTGATTTCATTGTCGTTCAATTCTCTCCTATATTTTTACGCCTGATAGTGGTTTGATGAGGCAATTAGTGACACTACTTAATTTATGTTAACAACTTAAATGAAAATCATAACTATTATTTTGCACCAGTTTATATTTGTTCTTACACAATATGGAAGAGTGGAAATATTTTTGTATCATTTTCTTACACAATATGGATGAGGCAATTTGTTCTTACACAATATGGAAGAGTGGAAATATTTCCGGCTACTTATTTCTTTCTTAGAAAACTTTATTTTTATGATTTGTTGAACTTTTATATTTATAAAAAGAAATTACATCTTTGTGCAAAATGTGTGCAAATATTTTTCATCTTCTTTTTAGTTTCATTCTCATTCTTCTTTAAGGGTAACACAAATGCCATTAATTCATTCTTTCGCATAAACAGTCATTTTTGTGTTTTTTTAGTATATAGAAGCCTGGGGGAAGAAGAAGGTAATGAAGGAAATATGCCCTTAGAGGCAATAATAAAGTTATTATTTATTTCCTTATTTCGTGATAAATGTTTATTATTCATGCTAGAATTGTATTAACCGGAAACATAATACATGTGTGAATACATAGACAAACAGAGTGTCACTAATATGCCTCTACTTGACTAGCTCGTTGATCAAAGATGGTTAAGTTTCCTAACCATAGACATGAGTTCTCATTTGATTAACGGGATCACATCATTAGGAGAATGATGTGACTGACTTGACCCATTCCGTTAGCTTAGCAATTGATCGTTTAGTTTGTTGCTATTGCTTTCTTCATGACTTATACATGTTCTTATGACTATGAGATTATGCAACTCCCGTTTACCGGAGGAACACTTTGTGTGCCACCAAACGTCACAACGTAACTGGGTGATTATAAAGGTGCTCTACAGGTGTCTCCAAAGGTACTTGTTGGGTTGGCGTATTTCGAGATTAGGATTTGTCACTCCGATTGTCGGAGAGGTATCTCTGGACCCACTCGGTAATGCACATCACTATAAGCCTTGCAAGCATTGCAACTAATGAGTTAGTTGCGGGATGATGTATTATGGAACGAGTAAAGAGACTTGCCGGTAACGAGATTGAACTAGGTATTGAGATACCGACGATCGAATCTCGGGCAAGTAACATACCGATGACAAAGGGAACAACGTATGTTGTTATGCGGTCTGACCGATAAAGATCTTCATAGAATATGTAGGAGCCAATATGGGCATCCAGGTCCCGCTATTGGTTATTGACCAGAGAGGTGTCTCGGTCATGTCTACATAGTTCTCGAACCCGTAGGGTCCGCACGCTTAACGTTCGTTGACGATATAGTACTATATGAGTTATGTATGTTGGTGACCGAATGTTGTTCGGAGTCCGGGATGAGATCACGAACATGACGAGGAACTCCGGAATGGTCCGGAGATAAAGTTTGATATATGGGATAATAGTGTTTGGTCACCGGAAGGGTTCCGGAATTCACCGGAAGGGGTTCCGGATGTTTCCCGAAATGTTTGGGTACGAGAACACTTTATTTGGGCCAAAGGGGAAAGCCCACAAGGTTTTTGGAAAGCGCAAAAGGAAGTTTTGCGGAGTCCAGGGGCCAGACGCCAGGGTCCCTAGCGTCTGGGTCCAGACGCCGGGAACCCTGGCGTCTGGCCCTGGAGTCCGAGAAGGACTCTTGCCTTTCTGGTGAAACCGACTTTGTGGAGGCTTTTACTCCAAGTTTCGACCCCAAGGCTCAACATATAAATAGAGGGGTAGGGCTAGCACCGAAGACACATAAAGAAACACCAAGCCGTGTGTCGGCAACCCCGTCCCCTCTAGTTTATCCTCCGTCCTAGTTTTCGTAGTGCTTAGGCGAAGCCCTGCGGAGATTGTTCTTCAGCAACACCGTCACCATGCCATCGTGCTACTGGAACTCATCTACTACTTTGCCCCTCTTGCTGGATCGAGAAGGCGAGGACGTCACCGAGCCAAACATGTGCAGAACATGGAGGTGTCGTGCTTTCGGTACTTGGATCGGTCGGATCATGAAGACGTACGACTACATCAAACGCGTTGATATAACGCTTCCGCGAACGGTCTATGAGGGTACGTAGACAACACTCTCCCCTCGTTGCTATGCATCACCATGATCTTGCGTGTGCGTAGGAAATTTTTGAAATTACTACGTTCCCCAACAGTGGCATCCGAGCCAGGTTTTATGCATAGATGTCATATGCATGAGTAGAACACAAGTGAATTGTGGGTGATATAAGTCATACTGCTTACCAGCATGTCATACTTTGGCTCGGCGGTATTGTTGGATGAAGCGGCTCGGACCGACATTACGTGTACGCTTACGCGAGACTGGTTCTACCGACGTGCTTTGCACACAGGTGGCTGGCGGATGTCAGTTTCTCCAACTTTAGTTGAACCGAGTGTGGCTACGCCCGGTCCTTGCGAAGGTTAAAACATCACCAACTTGACAAACTATCATTGTGGTTTTGATGCGTAGGTCATAACGGTTCTTTCTAAGCCCGTAGAAGCCACGTAAAATTTGTAACAACAAAGTAGAGGACGTCTAACTTGTTTTTGCAGGGCATGTTGTGATGTGATATGGTCAAGACATGATGCTAAATTTTATTGTATGAGATGATCATGTTTTGTAACCGAGTTATCGGCAACTGGCAGGAGCCATATGGTTGTCGCTTTATTGTATGCAATGCAATCGCCGTGTAATGCTTTACTTTATCACTAAGCGGTAGTGATAGTCGTGGAAGCATAAGATTGGCGAGACAACAACGATGCTACGATGGAGATCAATGTGTCGCGCCGGTGACGATGGTGATCATGAAGGTGGTTCGGAGATGGAGATCACAAGCACAAGATGATGATGGCCATATCATATCACTTATATTGATTGCATGTGATGTTTATCTTTTATGCATCTTATCTTGCTTTGATTGACGGTAGCATTATAAGATGATCCCTCACTAAATTATCAAAGTTTAAGTGTTCTCCCTGAGTATGCACCGTTGAGAAAGTTTTTCGCGCTGAGACACCACGTGATGATCGGGTGTGATAGGCTCTACGTTCAAATACAACGGGTGCAAAACAGTTGCACACGCGGAATACTCAGGTTAAACTTGACGAGCCTAGCATATAACAGATGTGGCCTCGGAACACGGAGACCGAAAGGTCGAGCGTGAATCATATAGTAGATATGATCAACATAGTGATGTTCACTGTTGATACTACTCCATCTCACGTGATGATCGGACATGGTTTAGTTGATATGGATCACGTGATCACTTAGAGGATTAGAGGGATATCTATCTAAGTGGGAGTTCTTAAATAATATGATTAAATTGAACTTAAATTTATCATGAACTTAGTACCTGATAGTATCTTGCTTGTCTATGTTGATTGTAGATAGATGGCCCGTGTTGTTGTTCCGTTGAATTTTAATGCGTTCCTTGAGAAAGCAAAGTTGAAAGATGATGGCAGCAATTACACAGACTGGGTCCGTAACTTGAGGATTATCCTCATTGCTGCACAGAAGAATTACGTCCTGGAAGCACCGCTAAGTGCCAAGCCTGCTGCAGGAGCAACACCAGATGTTATGAACGTCTGGCAGAGCAAAGCTGATGACTACTCGATAGTTCAGTGTGCCATGCTTTACGGCTTAGAACCGGGTCTTCAACGACGTTTTGAGCGTCATGGAGCATATGAGATGTTCCAGGAGTTGAAGTTAATATTTCAAGAAAATGCCCGGATTGAGAGATATGAAGTCTCCAATAAGTTCTATAGCTGCAAGATGGAGGAGAATAGTTCTGTCAGTGAACATATACTCAAAATGTCTGGGTATCATAATCTCTTGACTCAACTGGGAGTTAATCTTCCTGTTGATAGTGTCATTGACAGATTTCTTCAATCACTGCCACCAAGCTACAAAAGCTTCGTGATGGACTATAATATGCAAGGGATGCATAAGACTATTCCCGAGCTCTTCGCGATGCTAAAGGCCGCGGAGGTAGAAATCAAGAAGGAGCATCAAGTGTTGATGGTCAATAAGACCACCAGTTTCAAGAAAAAAGGGCAAAGGGAAGAAGAAGGGGAACTTCAAGAAGAACAACAAACAAGTTGCTGCTCAGGAGAAGAAACCCAAGTCTAGACCTAAACCTGAGACTGAGTGGTTCCACTACAAACAGACTGGTCATTGGAAGCGGAACCGCCCCAAGTATTTGGCGGATAAGAAGGATGGCAAAGTGAACAAAGGTATATGTGATATACATGTTATTGATGTGTACCTTACTAATGCTCGCAGTAGCACCTGGCTATTTGATACTGGTTATGTTGCTAACATTTACAACTCGAAACAGGGGCTACGGATTAAGCGAAGATTGGCTAAGGACGAGGTGACGATGCACGTAGGAAATGGTTCCAAAGTCGATGTGATCGCGGTCGGCACGCTACCTCTACATCTACCTTCGGGATTAGTATTAGACCTAAATAATTGTTATTTGGTGCCAGCGTTGAGCATGAACATTATATCTGGATCTTGTTTGATGCGAGACGGTTATTCATTTAAATCAGAGAATAATTGTTGTTCTATTTATATGAGTAATATCTTTTATTGTCATGCACCCTTGAAGAGTGGTCTATTTTGCTAAATCTCGATAGTGGTGATACACATATTCATAATATTGAAGCCAAAAGATGCAGAGTTGATAATGATAGTGCAAATTATTTGTGGCACTGCCGTTTAGGTCATATTGGAGTAACGCGCATGAAGAAACTCCATACTGATAGACTTTTGGAACCACTTGATTATGAATCACTTGGTACTTGCGAACTGTGCCTCATGGGCAAGATGACTAAAACGCCGTTCTCCGGAACTATGGAGAGAGCAACAGATTTGTTGGAGATCATACATACAGATGTATGTGGTCCAATGAATGTTGAGGCTCATGGAGGATATCGTTATTTTCTCACCTCCACAGATGATTTAAGCAGATATGGGTACATCTACTTAATGAAACATAAGTCTGAAACATTTGAGAAGTTCAAAGAATTTCAGAGTGAAGTTGAAAATCATCGTAACAAGAAAATAAAGTATCTACGATCTGATCGTGGAGGAGAATATTTGAGTTATGAGTTTGGTCTTCATTTGAAACAATGCGGAGTAGTTTCGCAACTCACGCCACCCGGAACACCATAGTGTAATGGTGTGTCCGAACGTCGTAATCGTACTTTACTAGATATGGTGCGATCTATGATGTCTCTTACTGATTTACCGCTATCGTTTTGGGGATATGCTTTAGAGACGGCCGCATTCACCTTAAATAGGGCACCATCGAAATCCGTTGAGACGACGCCTTATGAACTATGGTTTGGTAAGAAACCAAAGTTGTCGTTTCTGAAAGTTTGGGGCTGCGATGCTTATGTGAAAAAGCTTCAACCTGATAAGCTCGAACCCAAATCAGAGAAATGTGTCTTCATGGGATACCCAAAGGAGACTGTTGGGTACACCTTCTATCACAGATCCGAAGGCAAGACTTTTGTTGCTAAATTCGGAGTTTTTCTAGAGAAGGAGTTTCTCTCGAAAGAAGTGAGTGGGAGGAAAGTAGAACTTGATGAGGTAACTGTACCTGCTCCCTTATTGGAAAGTAGTTCATCACAGAAAATGGTTTCTACGACACCTACACCAATTAGTGAGGAAGTTAATGATGATGATCATGAAACTTTAGATCAAGTTGTTACTGAACCTCGTAGGTCAAGCAGAGTAAGATCCGCACCAGAGTGGTACGGTAATCCTGTTCTGGAAGTTATGTTACTAGACCATGATGAACCTACGAACTACGAAGAAGCGATGGTGAGCCCAGATTCCACAAAATGGCTTAAGGCCATGAAATCTGAGATGGGATCCATGTATGAGAACAAAGTGTGGACTTTGGTTGACTTGCCCGTTGATCGGCAAGCAATTGAGAATAAATGGATCTTCAAGAAGAAGACCGACGCTGACGGTAATGTTACTGTCTATAAAGCTGGACTTGTTGCAAAAGGTTTTTGACAAGTTCAAGGGATTGACTACGATGAGACCTTCTCACCCGTAGCGATGCTTAAGTCTGTCCGAATCATGTTAGCAATTGCCGCATTTTATGATTATGAAATTTGGCAAATGGATATCAAAACTGCATTCCTGAATGGATTTCTGGAAGAAGAGTTGTATATGATGGAACCAGAAGGTTTTGTTGATCCAAAGGGAGCTAACAAAGTGTGAAAGCTCCAGCGATCCATTTATGGACTGGTGCAAGCCTCTCGGAGTTGGAATAAACGCTTTGATAGTGTGATCAAAGCATTTGGTTTTATACAGACTTTTGGAGAAGCCTGTATATACAAGAAAGTGAGTGGGAGCTCTGTGTCATTTCCGATATTATATGTGGATGACATATTGCTGATTGGAAATGATATAGAATTTCTGGATAGCATAAAGGGATACTTGAATAAAAGTTTTTCTATGAAAGACCTTGGTGAAGCTGCTTACATATTGGGCATCAAGATCTATAGAGATAGATCAAGACGCTTAATTGGACTTTCACAAAGCACATACCTTGACAAAGTTTTGAAAAAGTTCAAAATGGATCAAGCAAAGAAAGGGTTCTTGCCTATGTTACAAGGTGTGAAGTTGAGTAAGACTCAATGCCCGACCACTGCAGAAGATAGAGAGAAGATGAAAGATGTTCCCTATGCTTCAGCCATAGGCTCTATCATGTATGCAATGTTGTGTACCAGACCTGATGTGTGCCTTGCTATAAGTCTAGCAGGGAGGTACCAAAGTAATCCAGGAGTGGATCACTGGACAACGGTCAAGAACATCCTGAAATACCTGAAAAGGACTAAGGATATGTTTCTCGTTTATGGAGATGACAAAGAGCTCATCGTAAATGGTTACGTTGACGCAAGCTTTGACACCGATCCGGATGATTCTAAATCGCAAACCGGATACATGTTTATATTAAACGGTGGAGCTGTCAGTTGGTGCAGTTCTAAACAAAGCATCGTGGCGGGATCTACGTGTGAAGCGGAGTACATAGCTGCTTCGGAAGCAGCAAATGAAGGAGTCTGGATGAAGGAGTTCATATCCGATCTACGTGTCATACCTAGTGCATCGGGTCCAATGAAAATCTTTTGTGACAATACAGGTGCAATTGCCTTGGCAAAGGAATCCAGATTTCACAAGAGAACCAAGCACATCAAGAGATGCTTCAATTCCATCCGGGATTTAGTCTAGGTGGGAGACATAGAAATTTGCAAGATACATACGGATCTGAATGTTACAGACCCGTTGACTAAGCCTCTTCCATGAGCAAAACATGATCAGCACCAACGCTGTTGGATTTCGGGTTCTGGCAGACCCTTGAGGTTCGAACACTGGGGTGCGCGCGGAGATCTCCCCCCTACCGATCTATGTCCAATCTCCTCGCGTGATCTAAGCTGGAAACAATGAACAGCACAAGGGACACGAGGTTTATACTGGTTCGGGCCACCGTTGTGGTGTAATACCCTACTCCAGTGTGTGGTGTGGTGGATTGCCTCAGGGGCTGATGATGAACAGTACAAGGGAAGAACAGCCTCGCGAGAGGTGTTCTTGAGCTGGTGCGATGAACTGCTAGGGTGAGTTCAGTCGCCTCTCTCTCTCTGCTAGGATTCTACCAGATCTCTAGCCGTCTCCCTCCTAGATCGCTCTCTGGATCCTTCTATATTGTTCCCTCTCTCTCCCTACTCCGTGGTGGCTAGCTCTATTTATAGAGGCCATGTGCCTCTTCCCAAAATAATGAGCGGGAAGGGCGCCAACAATTAGCCATTTTGAAGGGGAACATCTAGTACAAGTTATCCTGACCAAAGGTGGTCTTCGGCTGCCAAAAGTACTGGTGATGATGCCGTCTTGGGCTCCACGGTGACCTCCGTCCTGCCGCTCTGCTGGTCTTGGTCTCGTTGCACCGGAATGGTAACCTTTGCCCGATGCCTTGGCCTGTGCTTGCCCCCTTTGCACCAAAGGGGAAATAAGGACACTGCGCAGGTTGGCGCCCGCCTGGTCTTGATCGTCATGGCTTGCGTCACGGGCTCCTCGCGAGGTACCCCTGCCTTGATCTCTCCACCTCCTCGTGAGCCTGCCTGATGAGGCTGCCTCCGAGGAAGCTTTCCGGTCGTCCGCCCCGCGAGGCTTGGCCCCTCGCGAGGGTCTTGAGCTTGAGCTGATGAAGATGGGCCATGCTGGGCCCCCACTTGAGCCACGCCGCAGGCCGCAGGCAGGCAAGTCTAGGGACCCCCGTTCCCAGAACACCGACAGTAGCCCCCGGGCCCAAGGCGCGCCCGGGCTTGGCCTAGCAAGGAAGCGAAGGGGCAAGCGTGAAGCGCCGCGGGACCTAACAGCCTGTGGCCTTGGGCGCCGCGTGGCGATTGATTGGGCGTGAGCGACTACGCTTCCCCACGATGCCTCGGCGACCGCACGACTTGACAAGTCCCTGCATGCAGAGAAACCGGTCATGATTACCTGCGATCGTGGTGCTCGGCGGTTGGCCTCCTCCGGCTATAAGTACGGGGCTGGGCGAGCCCCTTCAGTCCATCCCTTCCTGCTGCTCCTTTCCTTCTTCTTCCTCGTTCTTGCTCCTCCTTACGCCAATGGCACCAATCCGCCGGTTTTCTGCAGAAGAGAAGGGAAAGGCCCCTCGAGAGGGTCCTGACCCACTTCCGCCGAAGAAGCGGCCGGTCCTCTACCACCGAGATGAGGGTGCTCAGCAGGAGGCACCGAGGCCCTGGTACGAGCGGCCGCCGCCTGGGTTTCCACTACCCTTGCACGCCCGCGTCGTAGGTCCTGGGGGAGAAGGCGTCGAGCAACTTCGACGGTGCCGCCGTCGACGCCGGCGAGTCACGTGGTGCGCGTCGTTCCTCCTGGAGTCCACGTCGAACGCTCCTCTCGCGAGCTCGTGCTCCACGCCGCCATTCCTCCAAGCTCTTGGATTAGCCTCCCTCCTTCCTTCGCCTTCGAGATGACGCCGAGCGGGGCTCTGGAGCTATGGCTGCAGCATGCTGACTGCAGCACCCTTGCGACCGGAGCGGAGGTCGCGGTCGTCGCTCCGGGCAAGGTCTTCATGACCCGGGGCTGGGGCAAAATCGCCCGGGTCTGTCGGACGGTAGGTGCCCTCGTAATTCATCTTGAATACGACGGCGCCTCCCTGATGTTCTTCAAGGTCTTCGACGCTAAAGGGCGCCGGCTGGAGTGCTGCCCCAGGGAGAGCGGCAGGGGCAACGAACTGGCGAGGACCTAGCCTGCCCATCGGCCCCCCAGCAGCTCCTTAGGCAACAACGGAGGAGCTAGGGAATCGAGCGGCTCCCCTGAGCTCCTCGCGACTCCAGAGATGAGTGACGACAGCTATGAGCCCCCGAGCTCACGCGGTGCTCGGAGCGGGGCAGCTGCGTCCAGCCGCCGACGCCACTGATCTGGATGGGGTTGGCGCCGGCGTTGGGCAGCCCACTGTTGACGATGGCGTCCCTTGCAGCGGTGCGGGCGATTAGCGTTCCTTATGATTAGTACTCTTGTTCCCTGCGAGGAATCGAAGCAACACCCCGTGGGGGTATGTAAGGCACCTGCCATGTCTTTTGTGAACATTATATCTCAATATGAATCAATGCGAGGTGCTTGTCCTGTCTTGGCTTGGCTCCCCCTTTTTATCCTCGCGAGGACTTGGCGCTCTACGCTGACAGGTCCCAGTCCCCAGGCGGGCTTCAGCCGTCGCTGATATGCTAGGTCGCGATGACGTGGTCAAGGCCAGGAGGTGAGCGGCCCGAGGTCCGGTAAGAGCCCCCGAGTCGCGATGCTCGGGAGGTCCCCTTTAGCGCTCAAGCAGCCCTCGCTGGGAGAGAAAGGAAGGTAACTCGCCTTGACAGAGCCGCACTGGGCGAGGGTTTTGCGCTGCATTGGTCCAACTCTTGTAAGGGCGTGACTTGTCTCTTGAGTTTGGTGTAGTTCCTCGATGAAGCGCCCGACCCGAGTGGTGGCAGCTGAGGCGCTGCTGGGTTAGGTCCTCGCGAGCTTCTTCCCACTCCCCCGCACTTTCCTTAATGCTCTACGTCCTCAGGTCCCGGCCCTTGAGCGAGCTCAGCCGCCGCTGGTATGACAGGTCGTGATGCCGTGGGTCAAGGCCAGGGGGTGAGGGCTGGAGAGCCAGTAGGAGCCCATGAGTCGCGATGCTCAGGCGCCCCCTTTTAACATGCAAGCGGTTCGTGCCGGAGAGAGGGAGAGTCATCTCGCGACGTCCCTAGCATTGCTCCTGGAGTAGGTCCTGCACACCAATCATGAAGAGAAACAAGACCTGTTGTTACGGTTGCCGGCCAACCTTTGTCGCTCCGGGGAAGTGATTGGGGCACTGAGGGCCTTGTGAGGTGGCGCCTTGCGGGGCTGCCGCGGCCAGAGCTCGACCACTCAGATTTATCGGCATTGCAGGGACGGACCCGTGTGCAAATGCCGTGCCAGAGCGAGCGACTCCATAGGTAGGCATAAATCGAGCAGACGATTAGGCCGGGTACGTTAAGCACGCAGGAGGAAATTCATTTTAAGTAGACGCAGGAAAAGCAAACGCCGCTGGGCCAGACCCGAGCAGCTCGGGGATGATGCAGCCCGAGGGGCGCCCCCAACAAGGTAAGTAAAGAGTATAAGCAAAACGGATACATGCCGCAGGGACGGACCCACGCGACCTGGGAATGATGCGGCCCTGTGGGCACTCCCAGCTAAAAATGGAACTTAGAAAGATGTCACCTGGTGCCGTTGAAGATGGAGTGGTGTTGAAGAAGCGCGCGATGTGCGATGAAGGCGTCGACCCTCATGAGCCCCCAGCCCCAGGAGCCTCGGGAGGCTCCGGGGGCACAGGCGGGTCTCCGAGGGCCATCTCCATCTCCACCAGGACCGCACAATGCCTAACCTCCTGAGCCTCCAGAATGCTCCTCAGCAGGCGCTGATGAGCGGCGACCTCGTCCAGCAGGCCGAAAGGCATGCGAACGTAGCTGTGAGGCGGACCCTTGCAACGCCCCACACGCGAAGGCCAGAGGCGCTCCTGAGATGCGGCTCGGTTGAGCCCTGGCGCGTCGACGCAGACGCGCATCCCACCATCCTCGCCTGGATGTGGGGCCATGGTGCGTAAGCGGCGGCTGCCGCTCATGATTCTCAACTCCTGTAGCTCCCGGGTGCTCCTTGCGATGAACTCCTATGGGTTTGGTCTTCCTTGCCTTGTACCTTTTAGAGGGAAACGTGCCTGGAAGCACCCCTCCAAGTGGTGCCCGAGCACCTCCCTCACAACCTTGGCAAAGTCAGTGGCTCTCCAAGAAAGTGCCCCCGAGCCCTGCCTGAGGAGGGCGCCGGGCGCGCCTTCCTATGCAAGGGAGGGTGGCGCTCCCTGATTGGGCGCAGATCCTGACGCAACACCTCCAGAGGCGCCTGCCTCCTTGTGGCTTGGTCCATGCGAAACCTTCTTCTTCGTAAGGGTCGCCTCGGGAAGTCTTCCGTTCCTGCGGTCCGGGTCTTCGATTGCTGCGGCTTGGAACGCGCGCTCAAGTGAACACATTGCGCCCCTTTCTTCACAGGGTACGGTGATGACCCCACCGCTTCCTGGCATCTTGAGGACATTCTATCCATGGTGAGTCACTGCCATGAACTTGGCTAGGGCTGGGTACCTGAGGATGGCGTTGTATGGCAGACGGATGTGGCCGACGTTGAAGTCGATGAGCTCGGTGCGGTAGTTGTTGCGCTGCCTGAAGGTGACTGGAAGGCGAACCTGCCCTATTGGAACAGTGGAACCATCAATGACTCCTGAGAATGGTTTGGTTGGCTAAAGCTGATCGTACGGCACTTGAAGATTGTCGAACGTCTCGACGGACAGGACGTTGAGTCCTGCTCCGCCGTCAATGAGGGTCCTGGTGACCTGCACGTTGCTGATGACTGTGGAACAAAGCATCGGGAGGACCCCGGCCGTTGCCGCGCACTTGAGCTGATCCGCTGAGCTGAACGTGATAGCGCACGCGGACCACCTGAGAGGGCGCGTGGCCTCAAGCTTGGGGAGGACTGCATTCACCTCGTGAGCAAACTGCTTGAAGATGCGCTGTGAGGCTGGGGCCTGCGCGTCACCCAAGATGCAAGCGATCGCGCGCGGCTCCTGGAAGCCCCCAGCTCCCTTGTCTTGATGTTGGTATTCGTTCCTCCTTGGCGGTGGCGGCAGAGGAGGGAGGCCTGCGTTGCCGTGCGGGCGATCCTCACGAGGCTGATCTCTCCAGCCTCCCTCGCGAGGCTGGTCCTGCCAGCGATCCTCACGAGGTCGGTCACGCCACCCTTGGCGAGGGCCACGGTCTTCCCATCGTCCGCCACCTCTTCCTCCTCCTCGTCCATAGCCCCTGTCGTTGCGCTCGGGGCGTCGGCCGACACACCCATCTCTTACGGCCCTGAGCTCTTGACATTCGTTGGTGTTGTGGGTGTGGAGGTCGTGGTACATGCAGTACCGGCTGCCCTTGGATGACTCAGGCTGATCCTTGCCTCGCTTGGTGTCTGGTTCCGCTGCAAGCACGGTAGCCCCTTGCGCTTCACGTCCTTGGCCTTGGGCTTCTTCTCTTCTGGGTCGGCAGCCAGGAGTTCGAGGAGGGAAAGGCGCCCTTCCTCAGCCCTGGCGCACTTGGTCGCTGAGTTGAACAGCTCCAGGGATGTGCACAGGTCTTCATGGATTGCTAGCTCCTCCTTCATTTTGATGTCGCGTACGCCTGGCGTCTTCAGTCACCTTGGGGATCTTGAGGCGAGCGTTGTTGAAGCGCTAGATGTATTTTTGCAGGGTTTCCCCTTGCTGCTACTTGATGCGGCGCAGATCGCTCATGGCCGGGGGCCGGTCGCGAGTGCCCTGGAAGTTGGTGATGAAGCGAGTGCGCATCTCGTCCCAGGAGGAGATCGTGCCAGGAGCCAGGTGCGGGCCCCGTCCTTGAGCGCCATGGGGAACCAGTTTGCCATGACCCTTTCGTCTCCGTTGGCGGCTTCGATGCATAGCTCGTAGAGCTGTAGGAATTCCGCAGGGTCTGCCGTGCCATTGTAGCGAGGGGCGGGTCAGGCTTGAACTTGCCTGGCCATGCGACGCCGCGTAGCTCGGGGGTGAGAGCACGGCAGCCTGCTGTGGCCACCGGTGCCTTTTGCTGGTACTGGGCTTGTTCCTGGGGATTACCGCGCGCCGCCTCTTGGAGCAGCGCGGGGTCTTGGCGTGGAGGTGCAGGGACGCGATCTTGGCGCGCCGGCGCTGGGAACGCGTGAGCACCTTCTTGGGGACGAGGGATCTCTTGGCAGCTCCTTTCTTGCTCCGCAGGCGCCGGACGCGGAGGGTCTCGTGAAGGAAATATTCCCTAGAGGCAATAATAAAGTTATTATTTATTTCCTTATATCATGATAAAAGTTTATTATTCATGCTAGAATTGTATTAACCGGAAACATAATACATGTGTGAATACATAGACAAACAGAGTGTCACTAGTATGCCTCTACTTGACTAGCTCGTTAATCAAAGATGGTTATGTTTCCTAACCATGGAAAAAGAGTTGTCATTTTATTAACGGGATCACATCATTAGTTGAATGATCTGATTGACATGACCCATTCCATTAGCTTAGCACCCGATCGTTTAGTATGTTGCTATTGCTTTCTTCATGACTTATACATGTTCCTATGACTATGAGATTATGCAACTCCCGTTTGCCGGAGGAACACTTTGTGTGCTACCAAACGTCACAACGTAACTGGGTGATTATAAAGGAGCTCTACAGGTGTCTCCAAAGGTACATGTTGGGTTGGCGTATTTCGAGATTAGGATTTGTCACTCCGATTGTCGGAGAGGTATCTCTGGGCCCTCTCGGTAATGCACATCACTTAAGCCTTGCAAGCCTTGCAACTAATGAGTTAGTTGCGGGATGATGTATTACAGAACGAGTAAAGAGACTTGCCGGTAACGAGATTGAACTAGGTATTGGATACCGACGATCGAATCTCGGGGAAGTAACATATCGATGACAAAGGGAACAACGTATGTTGTTATGCGGTCTGACCGATAAAAGATCTTCATAGAATATGTAGGAGCCAATATGAGCATCCAGGTTCCGCTATTGGTTATTGACCGGAGACGTGTCTCGGTCATGTCTACATTGTTCTCGAACCCGTAGGGTCCGCACGCTTAAGGTTACGATGACAGTTATATTATGAGTTTATGCATTTTGATGTACCGAAGGTTGTTCAGAGTCCCGGATGTGATCACGGACATGACAAGGAGTCTCGAAATGGTCGAGACATAAAGATTGATATATTGGAAGCCTATGTTTGGATATCGGAAGTGTTCCGGGTGAAATCGGGATTTTATCGGAGTACTGGGAGGTTACCGGACCCCCCCCGGGAGGTATATGGGCCTTAGTGGGCCTTAGTGGAAGAGAGGAGAGGTGGCCAGAGATGGACCGCGCGCCCCTCCCCCCTTTGGTCTGAATAGGACAAGGAGAGGGGGCCGGCCCCCCTTCCTCCTCTCTCTCCTCTTTTCCCCCCTCCGCGAATCCTATTCCATCTAGGAAAGGGGGGAGTCCTACTCCCGGAAGGAGTAGGACTCCTCCTGGCGCGCCACCTCTTGGCCGGCCAGTCCCCCCCCCCTTTGAGCCTTTATATACGGAGGCACGGGGCACCCCTAGAGACACAAGTTGATCCACGTGATCATATTCTTAGCCGTGTGCGGTGCCCCCTTCTACTATAGTCCTCGATAATATTGTAGCGGTGCTTAGGCGAAGCCCTGCGACGGTAGTACATCAAGACCATCACCACGCCGTCGTGCTGACGGAACTCTTCCCCGACACTTTGCTGGATCAGAGTCCGGGGATCGTCATCGAGCTGAACGTGTGCTAGAACTCGGAGGTGCCGTAGTTTCGGTGCTTGATCGGTCGGGCCGTGGAGACATACGACTACATCAACCAAGTTAACGCTTCCATTGTCGATCTACAAGGGTACGTAGATCACACTCTCCCCCTCTCGTTGCTATGCATCACCATGATCTTGCGTGTGCGTAGGAAATTTTTTGAAATTACTACGAAACCCAACAGTGGCATCCGAGCCTAGGTTATATGTGTTGATGTTATATGCACGAGTAGAACACAAGTGAGTTGTGGGCGATATAAGTCATACTGCTTACCAGCATGTCATACTTTGGTTCAGCGGTATTGTTGGACGAAGTGGCCCGGACCGACATTACGCGTACGCTTACGCGAGACCGGTTCTCCCGACGTGCTTTGCACAAAGGTGGCTAGCGGGTGACAGTTTCTCCAACTTTAGTTGAACCGAGTGTGGCTATGCCCGGTCCTTGCGAAGGTTAAAACAGCACCAACTTGACAAACTATCATTGGTTCTTGCTTAAGCCCGTAGCAGCCACGTAAAACTTGCAACAACAAAGTAGAGGACGTCTAACTTGTTTTTGCAGGGCATGTTGTGATGTGATATGGTCAAGACATGATGCTAAATTTTATTGTATGAGATGATCATGTTTTGTAACCGAGTTATCGGCAACTGGCAGGAGCCATATGGTTGTCGCTTTATTGTATGCAATGCAATCGCGTTGTAATGCTTTACTTTATCACTAAGCGGTAGCGATAGTCGTGGAAGCATGAGATTGGCGAGACGACAACGATGCTACGATGGAGATCAAGGTGTTGCGCCAGTGATGATGGTGATCACGATGGTGCTTCGAGGATGGAGATCACAAGCACAAGATGATGATGGCCATATCATATCACTTATATTGATTGCATGTGATGTTTATCTTTTATGCATCTTATCTTGCTTTGATTGACGGTAGCATTATAAGATGATCTCTCACTAATTATCAAGAAGTGTTCTCCCTAAGTATGCACCATTGCGAAAGTTCTTCGTGCTGAGACACCACGTGATGATCGGGTGTGATAGGCTCTACGTTCAAATACAACGGGTGCAAAATAGTTGCACACGCAGAATACTCAGGTTATACTTGACGAGCCAAGCATATACAGATATGGCCTCGGAACACGGAGATCGAAAGGTCGAGCGTGAATCATATAGTAGATATGATCAACATAGTAATGTTCACCAATGAAACTACTCCATCTCACGTGATGATCGGACATGGTTTAGTTGACTTGGATCACGTAATCACTTAGAGGATTAGAGGGATGTCTATCTAAGTGGGAGTTCCTTAAGTAATATGATTAATTGAACCTAAATTTATCATGAACTTAGTACCTGATAGTATCTTGCTTATGTATGTTTGATTGTAGATAGATGGCCCGTGTTGTTGTTCCGTTGAATTTTAATGCGTTCCTTGAGAAAGCAAAGTTGAAAGATGATGGTAGCAATTACACAGACTGGGTCTGTAACTTGAGGATTATCCTCATTGCTTCACAGAAGAATTACGTCCTGGAAGCACCGCTGGGTGCCAGGCCTGCTGTTGGAGCAACACCAGATGTTATGAACGTCTGGCAGAGCAAAGCTGATGACTACTCGATAGTTCAATGTGCCATGCTTTACGGCTTAGAACCGGGACTTCAACGACGTTTTGAACGTCATGGGGCATATGAGATGTTCCAGGAGTTAAAGTTAATATTTCAAGAAAATGCCCGGATTGAGAGATATGAAGTCTCCAAAGTTCTATAGCTGCAAGATGGAGGAGAACAGTTCTGTCAATGAGCATATACTCAAGATGTCTGGGTATTGTAATCACTTGATTCAACTGGGAGTTAATCTTCCGGATGATAGCGTCATTGACAGAATTCTCCAATCACTTCCACCAAGCTAAAAGAGCTTCGTGATGAACTATAATATGCAAGGGATGAATAAGACTATTCCCGAGCTCTTCACAATGCTGAAAGCTGCGGAGGTAGAAATCAAGAAAGAGCATCAAGTGTTGATGGTCAACAAGACCACTAGTTTCAAGAAAAAGGGCAAAGGGAAGAAGAAGGGGAACTTCAAGAAGAACAGCAAGTAAGTTGCTGCTCGAGAGAAGAAACCCAAGTCTGGACCTAAGCCTGAAACTGAGTGCTTTTACTGCAAGCAGACTGGTCACTAGAAGCGGAACTGCCCCAAGTATTTGGCGGATAAGAAGGATGGCAAGGTGAACAAAGGTATATGTGATATAAATGTTATTGATGTGTACCTTACTAATGCTCGCAGTAGCACCTGGGTATTTGATACTGGTTCTGTTGCTAATATTTGCAACTCGAAACAGGGACTACGGATTAAGTGAAGATTGGCTAAGGACGAGGTGACGATGCGCGTGGGAAACGGTTCCAAAGTCGATGTGATCGCAGTCGGCGCGCTACCTCTACATCTACCTTCGGGATTAATATTAGACCTAAATAATTGTTATTTGGTGCCAGCGTTAAGCATGAACATTATATCTGGATCTTGTTTGATGCGAGACGGTTATTCATTTAAATCAGAGAATAATGGTTGTTCTATTTATATGAGTAATATATTTTATGGTCATGCACCCTTGAAGAATGGTCTATTCTTATTGAATCTCGATAGTAGTGACACACATATTCATAATGTTGAAGCCAAAAGATGCAGAGTTGATAATGATAGTGCAACTTATTTGTGGCACTGCCGTTTAGGTCATATCAGTGTAAAGCGCATGAAGAAACTCCATACTGATGGACTTTTGGAACCACTTGATTATGAATCACTTGGTACTTGCGAACCGTGCCTCATGGGCAAGATGACTAAAACGTTGTTCTCCGGTACTATGGAGAGAGCAACAGATTTGTTGGAAATCATACATACAGATGTATGTGGTCCGATGAATATTGAGGCTCGTGGTGGATATCGTTATTTTCTCACCTTCACAGATGACTTAAGCAGATATGGGTATATCTACTTAATGAAACATAAGTCTGAAACGTTTGAAAAGTTCAAAGAATTTCAGAGTGAAGTTGAAAATCATCGTAACAAGAAAATAAAGTTTCTACGATCTGATCGTGGAGGAGAATATTTGAGTTATGAGTTTGGTGTATATTTGAAACAATGCGGAATAGTTTCGCAACTCACGCCACCCGGAACACCACAGCGTAATGGTGTGTCCGAACGTCGTAATCGTACTTTACTAGATATGGTGCGATCTATGATGTCTCTTACTGATTTACCGCTGTCGTTTTGGGGTTATGCTTTGGAGACGGCCGCATTCACGTTAAATAGGGCACCATCAAAATCCGTTGAGACGACGCCTTATGAACTATGGTTTGGCAAGAAACCAAAGTTGTCGTTTCTAAAAGTTTGGGGCTGCGATGCTTATGTGAAAAAGCTTCAACCTGATAAGCTCGAACCCAAATCGGAGAAATGTGTCTTCATAGGATATCCAAAGGAGACTATTGGATACACCTTCTATCACAGATCCGAAGGCAAGACTTTTGTTGCTAAGTTCGGAAACTTTCTGGAGAGGGAGTTTCTCTCGAAAGAAGTGAGTGGGAGGAAAGTACAACTTGACGAGGTAACTGTACCTGCTCCCTTATTGGAAAGTAGTGCATCACAGAAAACTGTTTCTGTGACACCTACACCAATTAGTGAGGAAGCTAACGATAATGATCATGAAACTTCAGAACAAGATACTACTGAACCTCGTAGATCAACCAGAGTGAGGTCCGCGCCAGAGTGGTACGGTAATCCTGTTCTGGAAGTCATGCTACTAGATCATGATGAACCTACGAACTATGAAGAAGCGATGGTGAGCCCAGATTCCGCAAAATGGCTTGAAGCCATGAAATCTGAGATGGGATCCATGTATGAGAACAAAGCGTGGACTTTGGTTGACTTGCCCAATGATCGGCAAGCAATTGAGAATAAATGGATCTACAAGAAGAAGACTGACGCCGACGGTAATATTACTGTCTACAAAGCTCGACTTGTCGCAAAAGGGTTTCGGCAAGTTCAAGGGATTGACTACGATGAGACCTTCTCACCCGTAGCGATGCTTAAGTCTATCCGAATCATGTTAGCAATTGCCGCATTTTATGATTATGAAATTTGGCAGATGGATGTCAAAACTGCATTCCTGAATGGATTTCTGGAAGAAGAGTTGTATATGATGCAACCAGAGGGTTTTGTCGATCCAAAGGGAGCTAACAAAGTGTGCAAGCTCCAGCGATCCATTTATGGACTGGTGCAAGCCTCTCGGAGTTGGAATAAACGCTTTGATAGTGTGATCAAAGCATTTGGTTTTATGCAGACTTTCGGAGAAGCCTGTATTTACAACAAAGTGAGTGGGAGCTCTGTAGCATTTCTGATATTATATGTGGATGACATATTACTGATTGGAAATGATATAGAATTTCTGGATAGCATAAAGGGATACTTGAATAAGAGTTTTTCAATGAAAGACCTCGGTAAAGCTGCTTACATATTACGCATTAAGATCTATAGAGATAGATCAAGACGCTTAATTAGACTTTCACAAAGCACATACCTTGACAAAGTTTTGAAGAAGTTCAAAATGGATCAAGCAAAGAAAGGGTTCTTGCCTGTGTTACAAGGTGTGAAATTGAGTCAGACTCAATGCCCGACCACTGCAGAAGATAGATAGAAAATGAAAGATGTTCCCTATGCTTCAGCCATAGGCTCTATCATGTATGCAATGCTGTGTACCAGACCTGATGTGTGCCTTGCTATAAGTCTAGCAGGGAGGTACGAAAGTAATCCAGGAGTGTATCATTGGACAGCGGTCAAGAACATCCTGAAGTACCTTAAAAGGACTAAGGATATGTTTCTCGTATATGGAGGTGACAAAGAGCTCATCGTAAACGGTTACGTTGATGCAAGCTTTGACACTGATCCGGACGATTCTAAATCACAAACCGGATACGTGTTTACATTAAATGGTGGAGCTGTCAGTTGGTGCAGTTCTAAACAAAGCGTCGTGGCGGGATCTACATGTGAAGCAGAATACATAGCTGCTTCGGAAGCAGCAAACGAAGGAGTCAGGATGAAGGAGTTCATATCCGATCTAGGTGTCATACCTAGTGCATCGGGTCCAATGAAAATCTTTTGTGACAATACTGGTGCTATTGCCTTGGCGAAGGAATCCAGATTTCACAAGAGAACCAAGCACATCAAGAGACGCTTCAATTCCATCCGGGATCTAGTCTAGGTGGGAGACATAGAGATTTGCAAGATACATACGGATCTGAATGTAGCAGACCCGTTGACTAAGCCTCTTCCACGAGCAAAACATGATCAGCACCAAGGCTCCATGGGTGTTAGAATCATTACAGTATAATCTAGATTATTGACTCTAGTGCAAGTGGGAGACTGAAGGAAATATGCCCTAGAGGCAATAATAAAGTTATTATTTATTTCCTTATATCATGATAAATTTTTATTATTCATGCTAGAATTGTATAAACCGGAAACATAATACATGTGTGAATACATAGACAAACAGAGTGTCACTAGTATGCCTCTACTTGACTAGCTCGTTAATCAAAGATGGTTATGTTTCCTAACCATGGACAAAGAGTTGTCATTTTATTAACGGGATCACATCATTAGTTGAATGATCTGATTGACATGACCCATTCCATTAGCTTAGCACCCGATCGTTTAGTATGTTGCTATTGCTTTCTTCATGACTTATACATGTTCCTATGACTATGAGATTATGCAACTCCCGTTTGCCGGAGGAACACTTTGTGTGCTACCAAACGTCACAACGTAACTGGATGATTATAAAGGAGCTCTACAGGTGTCTCCAAAGGTACATGTTGGGTTGGCGTATTTCGAGATTAGGATTTGTCACTCCGATTGTCGGAGAGGTATCTCTGGGCCCTCTCGGTAATGCACATCACTTAAGCCTTGCAAGCATTGCAACTAATGAGTTAGTAGCGGGATGATGTATTACGGAACGAGTAAAGAGACTTGCCGGTAACGAGATTGAACTAGGTATTGGATACCGACGATCGAATCTCGGGCAAGTAACATACCGATGACAAAGGGAACAACGTATGTTGTTATGCAGTCTGACCGATAAAAGATCTTCGTAGAATATGTAGGAGCCAATATGAGCATCCAGGTTCTGCTATTGGTTATTGACCGGAGACATGTCTCGGTCATGTCTACATTGTTCTCGAACCCGTAGGGTCCGCACGCTTAAGGTTACGATGACAGTTATATTATGAGTTTATGCATTTTGATGTACCGAAGGTTGTTCGGAGTCCCGGATGTGATCACGGACATGACGAGGAGTCTCGAAATGGTCGAGACATAAAGATTGATATATTGGAAGCCTATGTTTGGATATCGGAAGTGTTCCGGGTGAAATCGGGATTTTACCGGAGTACCGGGAGGTTACCGGAATCCCCCGGGAGGTATATGGGCCTTAGTGGAAGAGAGGAGAGGTGGCCAGAGATGGGCCGCGCGCCCCTCCCCCCCTTTGGTCCGAATAGGACAAGGAGAGGGGGCCGGCCCCCTTCCTCCTCTCTCTCCTCTTTTCCCCCCTCCGCGAATCCTATTCCAACTAGGAAAGGGGGGAGTCCTACTCCCGAAAGGAGTAGGACTCCTCCTGGCGCGCCCCCTCTTGGCCGGCCAGCCCCCCCTTTGAGCCTTTATATACGGAGGCACGGGGCACCCCTGGAGAAACAAGTTGATCCACGTGATCATATTCTTAGCCGTGTGCGGTGCCCCCTTCTACTATAGTCCTCGATAATATTGTAGCGGTGCTTAGGCGAAGCCCTGCGACGGTAGTACATCAAGATCGTCACCACGCCGTCGTGCTGACGGAACTCTTCCCCGACACTTTGCTGGATCAGAGTCCGGGGATCGTCATCGAGCTGAACGTGTGCTAGAACTCGGAGGTGCCGTAGTTTCGGTGCTTGATCGGTCGGGCCGTGGAGACGTACGACTACATCAACCAAGTTAACGCTTCCGTTGTCGATCTACAAGGGTACGTAGATCACACTCTCCCCTCTCGTTGCTATGCATCACCATGATCTTGCGTCTGCGTAGGATTTTTTTTGAAATTACTATGAAACCCAACATCTCGCCCTGGGGCTGTGCGCCTTGGAGCCACGGTGCCTTCTTGGGGAGGAGGTGGTGGAGGCACCTCCTGATCCTCGCCTCCTACACGGAATGGAGGGCGAGGCAGCGAGAAGGACGACAAGGGGGAGCCCCCTGCGGCGCTTACGAGCTCGGTGATGCAGGCGAGCCAATCCTCGTAGAGGTCGTCGACGGGGCGGTAGTGCAGGAGCTCTCTTGCCAGGAGCAGCGCGGCGTGCACGTCCGTGGGGGCGCGACGGGCATGGGACGGCGAAGCGGTGATACGTCTCCAACGTATCTATAATTTTTGATTCCTCCATGCTATATTATCTACTGTTTTGGACTATATTGGGCTTTATTTTCCACTTTTATATTATTTTTGGGACTAACCTATTAACCGGAGGCCCAGCCCAGAATTGCTGTTTTTTTCCTATTTCAGTATTTCGGAGAAACAGAATATCAAACGGAGTCCAAACGGAATAGAACCTTCGGGAACGTGATTTTCTCACTGAACGTGATCCAGGAGACTTGGACCCTACTCCAAGGAGTCAAAGAGGCGGTCACGAGGGTGGGGGGGGTGCGCCCACCCTCCTAGGGCACGCCCCTTGCCTCGTGGGCCCCTCGGTGCTCCACCGACGTACTCCTTCCTCCTATATATACCTACATACCCCCAAATGATTAGAACAGGAGCCAAAAACCTAATTCCATCGCCGCAACTTTCTGTATCCACGAGATCCCATCTTGGGGCCTGTTCCGGAGCTCCACCGGAGAGGGCCGTCATCATGGAGGGCTTCTACATCACCATAGCCTCTCCGATGAAGTGTGAGTAGTTTACCTCAGACCTTCGGGTCCATAGTTAGTAGCTAGATGGCTTCTTCTCTCTTTTTGGATCTCAATACAAAGTTCTCCCCCTCTCTTGTGGAGATCTATTCGATGTAATCTTCTTCTTTTTGCGGTGTGTTTGTTGAGACCGATGAATTTTGGGTTTATGATCAAGTCTATCTATGAATAATATTTGAATATTCTCTGAAGTCTTTTATGTATGATTGGTTATCTTTGCAAGTCTCTTTGAATTATCCGTTTGGTTTGGCCAACTAGATTGGTAGTTCTTGCCATGGGAGAAGTGCTTAGATTTGGGTTCAATCTTGCGGTGTCCTTTCCCAGTGACAGAAGGGGCAGCAAGGCACGTATTGCATCGTTGCCATCGAGGATAACAAGATGGGGTTTATTTCATATTGCATGAATTTATCTCTCTACATCATGTCATCTTGCTTAAAGCGTTACTCTGTTTTTAACTTAATACTCTAGATGCATGCTGGATAGCGGTCGATGAGTGGAGTAATAGTAGTAGATGCAGAATCGTTTCGGTCTACTTATCACGGACGTGATGCCTATATACATGATCATGCCGAGATATTCTCATAACTATGCTCAATTCTGTCAATTGCTCAACAGTAATTTGTTCACCCACCATAGAATACTTATGCTCTTGAGAGAAGCCACTAGTGAAACCTATGGCCCTCGGGTCTATTCTCATCATATCAATCTCCATCACTTTAATCTTGCTTTGCTTTTTTACTTTGCCTTTACTTTTTTACTTTGCATCTCTATACCAAAAATATTATATCTATCAGATCTCACTCTTGTAAGTGACCCTGAAGGGATTGCCAACCCCTAATCGCGTTGGTTGTGAGTAGCTATCGTTTTGTGCAGGTACGAGGGACTTGAGCGTGGCCTCCTACTGGATTGATACCTTGGTTCTCAAAAACTGAGGGAAATACGTACACTACTCTGCTGCATCATCCCTTCCTCTTCGGGTAAATCCAACGCAAGCTCAAGAGGTAGCAAGAAGAATTTCTGGCGCCATTGCCGGGGAGTCTACGCAAAAAGTCAACATAGCAAGTACCCATCACAATCCCTATCTCTCGCATTACATTATTTGCCATTTGCCTCTCATTTTCCTCTCCCCCACTTCACCCTTGCCGTTTTATTCGCCATCTCTTTCCCAATCTCCTTCTCCTTCTCCTTCTCTTTCTCCGCTTGCCTTTTTCTCGCTTGCCTTTTTGTTTGCTCGTATGGTTGGAATAGTTTTTTATTTATTACTAAACAGAGAACCTAAGATCTATGGATCCTCATCCGCTTGCTAATCTTTTTAAGAGATCCAATTATGATGAACCAATTGCTAGTAAGTTTTGTGCACTAGATTATCTTTATGAAGTTTTGCTTGAAATTCGTGAATCTGAAAATTGTGATGAAGTACTTTATGGAGTAATTCATGATAGATCTTTGAATAAAAAGCATGATTGCAATGATTTTACTATAAACTCTCTTGATGTCAATTGTGCTAATAATATGCAAAACCCTAAGCTTGGGGATGCTAGTTTTGCTATGTCCTCTACTTGTTGCAATGACCATGATTGGGGTGATTCTTCTTATGATATTGAAAATTTATTTAAGCCCCATGATGAATATGAGATTGATAATAGTGTTTGCAAAAGTGGGTTTGGAAGAGTGTCAACTTTAGATCCCACATATTTGGAGAATGTTCAATCTTATGATTTTTTTGATAAAAGTGGGTCTGAAAAGGTCATGACTTTAGTTAATGTTAATCCCACTATTTTGGAAGAGTGTCAAATTTGCATGCATATGGATCGTGTTGAAAATATTTTATGTGATAGCTATTTTGTTGAATTTGATTATGATCCTACATATAATTATTATGAGAGAGGAAAATATGGTGGTAGAAATTTTCATGTTACTAAATTACCTCTCGTTATGTTGAGATTGCTATTGTTTCTTTCCGCTTCCTTGCATATGCTAGTTGCTTGCCTTGATAATTTGTTTGCCTATAAGATGCCTATGCATAGGAAGTATGTTAGACTTAGATGTGTTTGTCACGTGTTTTATGATGCTCTCTTTGTGCTTCAATTCCTGTCTTTCATGTGAGCATCATTGAAATATTATGCCTAGCTATAAGGCCTTAAAGAAAAGCGCTTGTTGGGAGATAACCCAATATTTATCCTTGCTGTTATTTAATAAATAATTTATTTATCCTATGTTATGGTTGTGTTTTTTTGTGTTTAATTAGTGTTTGTGCCAAGTAGAACCGTTGGGAAGACTTGGGGAAAGTCTTGTTGAACTTGCTGTAAAAAACAGAAACTTTAGCGCTCACGAGAACTGCTGTCATTTTTATTTGAAGAGTGCTATTTAATTAATTCTTTTTGAAGATGATTAATAGATTAATTCCTCACGTACAGAAATTTATTTTAGAATTTTTGGGGTTCCAGAAGTTTGCTTTAGTTACAGATTACTACAGACTGTTCTGTTTTTGACAGATTCTGTTTTTCGTGTGTTGTTTGCTTATTTTGATGAATCTACGGCTAGTAAAATAGTTTATAATCCATAGAGAAGTTGGAATACAGTAGGTTTAACACCAATATAAATAAATAATTAGTTCATTACAGTACCTTGAAGTGGTCTTTTGTTTTCTTTCTCTAAGGAGCTCACGAGATTTCTATTGAGTTTTGTGTTGTGAAGTTTTCAAGTTTTGGGTGAATTATTTTGATGGATTATGGAACAAGGAGTGGCAAGAGCCTAAGATTGGTATGCACATGGAACCCCCAAGATAATCCAAGGACACCAAAAAGTCAAAGCTTGGGGATGCCCCGGAAGGCATCCCCTCTTTCGTCCACTTCCATCAGTAATTTACTTGGAGCTATATTTTTATTCACCAACATGATATGTGTTTTGCTTGGAGCGTCTTATATTATTTGTGTATTTGTGTTTTAGTATGCCACAATCATCCTTGCTGTACACACCTTTTGAGAGAGCCATACATGAATTAAAATTTGATAGAATACTCTATGTGCTTCACTTATATCTTCTTGAGCTATGTAGTTTTGCTCTATGTGCTTCACTTATATCTTTTGAGTGTTATAATTTTGCTCTATGTGCTTCACTTAGATCTTTTAAGAGCACGGTGGTGGATTTGTTTTAAAGAAACTATTGATCTCTCATGCTTCACTTAAATTATTTTGAGAGTCTCTTAATAGCATGGTAATTTGCTTAATAATAATATGTTTGGTATTCAAGATTTGTCAAACTTTCTTTTGAGTGTGTTGAATACTAAGAAAAGATTGAAGCATGATAATTGTTTTGAGATATGGAGGTGATAATATTAGAGTCATGCTAGTTGAGTAGTTGTGAATTTAAAGAATACTTGTGTTAAAGTTTGTGATTCCCGTAGCATGAACGTATGGTGAACCGTTATGTGATGAAGTCGGAGCATGATTTATTTATTGATTGTCTTCCTTATGAGTGGCGGTCGGGGACGAGTGATGGTCTTTTCCTACAAATCTATCCCCCTAGGAGCATGCGCGTAATACTTTTCTTTGATAACTTCTAGATTTTTGCAATAAGTATATGAGTTCTTTATGACCAATGTTGAGTCCATGGATTATACGCACTCTCACCCTTCCACCTTTGCTAGCCTCTCTAATACCGCACACCTTTCGCCGGTATCATAGACCCACCATATACCTTCCTCAAAAAAGCCACCATACCTACCTATTATGGCATTTCCATAGACATTCCGAGATATATTGCCATGCAACTTTCCACCGTTCCGTTTATCATGACACATTAATCGTTGTCATATTGCATATCCCGGTACACCGCCGGAGGCATTCATATAGAGTCATATTTTGTTCTAAGTATCGAGTTGTAATTGTTGAGTTGTAAGAAAAATAAAAGTGTGATGATCATCATTTTTAGAGCATTGTCCCAAGTGAGGAAAGAATGATGGAGACTATGATTCCCCCATAAGTCGGGATGAGACTCCGGACAAAAAATAAATAAAAGAGGCCAAAGAAGCCCAAATAAAAAGAGAAAGAAAAGAGGCCATAAAAAAAGAGAAAAGTCCCAAAAAAATGAGAGAAAAAGATAGAAGGGACAATGTTACTATCCTTTTACCACACTTGTGCTTCAAAGTAGCACCATGATCTTCATAGTAGAGAGTCTCTCATGTTATCACTTTCATATACTAGTGGGAATCTTTCATTATAGAACTTGGCTTGTATATTCCAATGATGGGCTTCCTCAAATTGCCCTAGGTCTTCATGAGCAAGCAAGTTGGATGCACACCCAATTAGTTTCTTTTTGAGCTTTCATATACTTATAGCTCTAGTGCATCCGTTGCATGGAAATCCCTACTCACTCACATTGATATCTATTGATGGGCATCTCCATAGCCCATTGATACACCTAGTTGATGTGAGACTATCTTCCCCTCTTTTTGTCTTCTGCACAACCACCATTCTATTCCACCTATAGTGCTATATCCATGGCTCACGCTCATGTATTGCATGAAGATTGAAAAAGTTTTGAAAAAGTTAGAGTATGAAACAATTGCTTGGCTTTTCATCGGGGTTGTGCATGACTTAAATACTTTGTGTGGTGAAGATAGAGCATAGCCAGACTATATGATTTTGTAGGGATAACTTTCTTTGGCCATGATATTTTGAGAAGACATAATTGCTTTGTAGTATGCTTGAAGTATTATTTTTTATGTCAATATAAACTTTTGTCTTGAATCTTTCGAATATGAATATTCATATCACAATTAAGAAGATTTGCATTGAAATTATGCCAAGTAGCATTCCGCATCAAAAATTCTCTTTTTATCATTTACCTACTCGAGGACGAGCAGGAATTAAGCTTGGGGATGCCTGATACGTCTCCAACGTATCTATAATTTTTGATTGCTCCATGCTATATTATCTACTGTTTTGGAGTATATTGGGCTTTATTTTCCACTTTTATATTATTTTTGGGACTAACCTATTAACCGGAGGCCCAGCCCAGAATTGCCTTTTTTGCCTATTTCAGTATTTCGGAGAAACAGAATACCAAACGGAGTCCAAACGGAATAAAACCTTCGGGAACATGACTTTCTCACCGAACGTGATCCAGGAGACTTGGACCCTACTCCAAGGAGTCAAAGAGGCGCTCACGAGGGTGGGGGGCGCGCCCACCCCCTAGGGCGCGCCCCCTGCCTCATGGGCCCCTCGGTGCTCCACCGACGTACTCCTTCCTCCTATATATACCTACGTACCCCCAAACGATCAGAACAGGAACCAAAAACCTAATTCCACCGCTGCAACTTTCTGTATCCACGAGATCCCATCTTGGGGCCTGTTCCGGAGCTCCGCCGGAGAGGGTCGTCATCACGGAGGGCTTCTACATCACCATAGCCTCTCCGATGAAGTGTGAGTAGTTTACCTCAGACCTTCGGGTCCATAGTTAGTAGCTAGATGGCTTCTTCTCTCTTTTTGGATCTCAATACAAAGTTCTCCCCCTCTCTTGTGGAGATCTATTCGATGTAATCTTCTTCTTTTTGCGGTGTGTTTGTTGAGACCGATGAATTGTGGGTTTATGATCAAGTCTATCTATGAATAATATTTGAATCTTCTCTGAATTCTTTTATGTATAATTGGTTATCTTTGCAAGTCTCTTTGAATTATCCATTTGGTTTGGCCAACTAGATTGGTAGTTCTTGCCATGGGAGAAGTGCTTAGCTTTGGGTTCAATCTTGCGGTGTCCTTTCCCAGTGATAGAAGGGGTAGCAAGGCACGTATTGCATCGTTGCCATCGAGGATAACAAGATGGGGTTTATTTCATATTGCATGAATTTATCTCTCTACATCATGTCATCTTGCTTAAAGCGTTACTCTGTTTTTAACTTAATACTCTAGATGCATGCTGGATAGCGGTCGATGAGTGGAGTAATAGTAGTAGATGCAGAATCGTTTCGGTCTACTTGTCACGGACGTGATGCCTATATACATGATCATGCCTAGATATTCTCATAACTATGCTCAATTCTGTCAATTGCTCAACAGTAATTTGTTCACCCACCGTAGAATACTTATGCTCTTGAGAGAAGCCACTAGTGAAACCTATGGCCCCCGGGTCTATTCTCATCATATCAATCTCCATCACTTTAATCTTGCTTTGCTTTTTTTACTTTGCCTTTACCTTTTACTTTGCATCTCTATACCAAAAATACCAAAAATATTATATCTATCAAATCTCACTCTCGTAAGTGACCGTGAAGGGATTGACAACCCCTAATTGCGTTGGTTGCGAGTAGCTATCGTTTTGTGCAGGTACGAGGGACTTGAGCGTGGCCTCCTACTGGATTGATACCTTGGTTCTCAAAAACTAAGGGAAATACTTACGCTACTCTGCTGCATCATCCCTTCCTCTTCGGGGAAATCCAACGCAAGCTCAAGAGGTAGCAAGCGGCTGGAGTTAGCGATGGTATGGCGGTGCGGCCTTCCTGCCGTACCGAAGGATGTTGGGACGAGGCCTGCTGCTCGTTCCCCGCCGGGCCGGTGGCGGCGTTGGTGGCAGGCGACAGGGAACGACGAGGGCGTCCGCCGATGGGCGCCGTCTGGGCGACGCGGGTGGCGAGAGCAGCCCGGTGCTCGGCGCGAGCCCGACGAGCATCAGCCATGGACACGACGGAAGATCACACGCGAACAGCGGAAGAAAGATTCCGGCGCACCCCTACC
Organism: Triticum urartu; assembly: GCF_056163025.1. Lineage (NCBI taxonomy): Eukaryota > Viridiplantae > Streptophyta > Magnoliopsida > Poales > Poaceae > Triticum > Triticum urartu. Next base: position 473,354,269 of record NC_141877.1, read on the forward strand.
TGGCGCGCCAAATGTCGGATTTTGGGTTCCGGCAGACCCTTGAGGTTCGAACACTGGGGTGCGCGCGGAGATCTCTCCCCTACCGATCTACGTCCAATCTCCTTGCATGATCTAAGCTGGAAACAACGAACAACACAAGGGACACGAGGTTTATACTGGTTCGGGCCACCGTTGTGGTGTAATACCCTACTCCAGTGTGTGGTGTGGTGGATTGCCTCAGGGGCTGATGATGAACAGTACAAGGGAAGAACAGCCTCGTGAGAGGTGTTCTTGAGCTGGTGCGATGAACTGCTAGGGTGAGTTCAGTCGCCTCTCTCTCTCTCTCTGCTGGGGTTCTATCAGATCTCTAGCCGTCTCCCTCCTAGATCGCTCTCTAGATCCTTCTATATTGTTCTACTCTGTGGTGGCTAGCTCTATTTATAGAGGCCCTGGGCCTCTTCCCAAAATAATGAGCGGGAAGGGCGCCAACAATTGGCCATTTTGAAGGGGAACATCTAGTACAAGTTATCCTGACCAAAGGTTGTCTTTGGCTGTCAAAAGTACTGGTGATGACACCGTCTTGGGCTCCACGGTGACCTCCGTCCTGCCGCTCTGCTGGTCTTGGTCTCGTTGCACCGGAATGGTAACCTTTGCCCGATGCCTTGGCCTGTGCTTGCCCCCTTTGCAACAAAGGGGAAACAAGGACACTGCGTAGGCTGGCGCCCGCCTGGTCTCGATCGTCATGGCTTGCGTCACGGGCTCCTCGCGAGGTACCCCTGCCTTGATCTCTCCGCCTCCTCGCGAGCCTGCCTGATGAGGCTGCCTCCGAGGAAGCTTTCCGGTCGTCCGCCCCGAGGCTTGGCCCCTCGCAAGGGTCTTGAGCTTGAGCTGATGAAGATGAACCGTGCTGGGCCCCCACTTGAGCCACGCCGCAGGCCGCGGGCAGGCAAGTCTGGGGACCCCCGTTCCCAGAACGCCGACAAAGGCTCCATGGGTGTTAGAATCATTACTGTGTAATCTAGATTATTGACTCTAGTGCAAGTGGGATACTGAAGGAAATATGCCCTAGAGGCAATAATAAAGTTATTATTTATTTCCTTATTTCATGATAAATGTTTATTATTCATGCTCGAATTGTATTAACCGGAAACATAATACATGTGTGAATACATAGACAAACAGAGTGTCACTAGTATGCCTCTACTTGACTAGCTTGTTGATCAAAGATGGTTAAGTTTCCTAACCATAGACATGAGTTGTCATTTGATTGACGGGATCACATCATTAGGAGAATGATGTGAATGACTTGACCCATTCCGTTAGCTTAGCACTTGATCGTTTAGTTTGTTGCTATTGCTTTCTTCATGACTTATACATGTTCCTATGACTATGAGATTATGCAACTCCCGTTTACCGGAGGAAAACTTTGTGTGCCACCAAACGTCACAACGTAACTGGGTGATTATAAAGGTGCTCTACAGGTGTCTCCAAAGGTACTTGTTGGGTTGGCGTATTTTGAGATTAGGATTTGTCACTCCGATTATCGGAGAGGTGTCTCTAGGCCCACTCGGTAATGCACATCACTATAAGCCTTGCAAGCATTGCAACTAATGAGTTAGTTGCGGGATGATATATTACGGAGCGAGTAAAGAGACTTGCCGGTAATGAGATTGAACTAGGTATTGAGATACCGACGATCGAATCTCGGGCACGTAACATACCGATGACAAAGGGAACAACATATGTTGTTATGCGGTCTGACCGATAAAGATCTTCGTAGAATATGTAGGAGCCAATATGGGCATCCAGGTCCCGCTATTGGTTATTGACCAGAGAGGTGTCTCGGTCATGTCTACATAGTTCTCGAACCCGTAGGGTCCGCACGCTTAACGTTCGTTGACGATATAGTACTATATGGGTTATGTATGTTGGTGACCGAATGTTGTTTGGAGTCCGGGATGAGATCACGGACATGACGAGAAACTCCGGAATGGTCCGAAGATAAAGTTTGATATATGGGATAATAGTGTTTGGTCACCGGAAGGGTTCCGGAATTCATCGGAAGGGGTTCCGGATGTTTTTCGAAATGTTTGGGTACGAGAACACTTTATTTGGGCCAAAGGGGAAAGCCCACAAGGTTTTTGAAAAGCGCAAACGGAAGTTTTGCGGAGTCCAGGGGCCAGACGCCAGGGTCCCTGGCGTCTGGGTCCAGACGCCGGGAGCCCTAGCGTCTGGCCCTGGAGTCCGAGAAGCACTCTTGCCTTTCGGGTGAAACCGACTTTGTGGAGGCTTTTACTCCAAGTTTCGACCCCAAGGCTCAACATATAAATAGAGGGGTAGGGCTAGCACCCAAGACACATAAAGAAACACCAAGCCGTGTGCCGGCAACCCCGTCCCCTCTAGTTTATCCTGTGTCCTAGTTTTCGTAGTGCTTAGGCGAAGCCCTGCGAAGATTGTTCTTCACCAACACCGTCACCTCGCCGTCGTGCTACCGGAACTCATCTACCACTTCGCCCCTCTTGCTGGATCGAGAAGGCGAGGACGTCACCGAGCCAAACGTGTGCAGAACTCGGAGGTGCCGTGTTTTCGGTACTTGGATCGGTCGGATCGTGAAGACGTATGACTACATCAACCGCGTTGATATAACGCTTCCGCGAACGGTCTACAAGGGTATGTAGACAAGCCTCTCCCCTCTCATTGCTATGCATCACCATGATCTTGCGTGTGCGTAGAATTTTTTTGAAATTACTACGTTCCCCAATAGGTAACTAGGCCTTTAGATCTTGATGTGGCTGCAGAGTGATTTGACTTGACCAAAAAATAGGCGCCTATCAAATAATTGACCCTTAATATATGATGTTATTTCTTTATCATAGTTCTTTTTTTTGCTAGCATGATGTAGTGACATGTATTACAGGCCATTACCGTATTTTTTTTAATTACAAGTATCATGATGAATTTCTCTTATTGCTTGGTTTTACTTTGGATTTAACCAACAAGTGTGTGGGGGCATGAGTGTGTGCGGGCATGAGTGTGTGCGCGCAAGCATTCTAGTTTTTCATCTAAGTCAATTCCATTTGTAGTTTCTCTTCTGCTTAAAATATCTCCAAAAGACGATGTAGATCTATACATAACCGGCTTTTTACATCACGAAGGCCTAAAAACAGTGCTCTAATAGATGATGTAGATGTAAACTACCTGTTTCTCTGTTCTCTATCAAATCATAGAAAATAATTGTATTTTTAATAAAACAAATATTCACAATTTTTGCAGGTTATCTTCCGAGCACAATATGGGTATGTATGTGGTCCTTACTACGCCATGCGAAAGTACGGGAGCTTATGATATCTGGATGCAACCAATGAACTCCGGAGGTTACCCTCCTTTTGTAAAAATAGATAAATATCAAATGGTTCGGAGGCTTAAGGAGATCATCTCTTTCTTCATCTTGAATAAATATCAAATGTGGAGGATGACATTGTGTGAAAACATACCCTGAGTGGCCACTACTCGGCGGAGTCTGCCTAAGGTACAATTCTTGGGTACCATAAGCTCCCCAAGGATGCACACAGTTTGGAAGGCTTGGCCCCATCGAAGGTCAAGTTCTCCACATGGTTGGCCATGCAAAATAGGATAAGGACGGTGGATAGGTTGGCCAAAAGGGGATGGCGAAACTGTTTCATATGCCCTCTATGCAAACATGAGCAAGAATTTGTTGATCATCTTTTCTTCAAATGTCGGTTCTCCCTTCGGCTCTAGGGGATGCTCAAAGATTGGTTGCAGCTTGAATACTTGGACATCGCTGCCTGGCACCTGGAGCGCTCCATCACAGATTGGTGGATTGGCATGTCCGACGCTTCCGTCCCAAGTAGAAAGGCCATGGCCTCGCTCACACTGCTCACCTCGTGGGCAATATGGAACAAGAGGAATGCAAGAGTCATCCACCACAGGAGCACCCCACTGATGATCCTTCTTGCCAACATAGAAAGCGAAGCAAAGGTTTGGGTCTCCACATGGGCAAAAAGATGGCAGGTCCTATTTCGCGCTTAAGCGCCCGTTCGCAAACGGGCACCTGAAGTGCTGGGCGGGCCCAATAGTGTTTTCCTTCTTCTTAGTTTTAATCAACAAAAGGCACTGTTCATATGCCCTCTATGCAAACATGAGCAAGAATTTGTTGATCATCTTTTCTTCAAATGTCGGTTCTCCCTTCGGCTCTAGGGGATGCTCAAAGATTGGTTGCAGCTTGAATACTTGGACATCGCTGCCTGGCACCTGGAGCGCTCCATCACAGATTGGTGGATTGGCATGTCCGACGCTTCCGTCCCAAGTAGAAAGGCCATGGCCTCGCTCACACTGCTCACCTCGTGGGCAATATGGAACAAGAGGAATGCAAGAGTCATCCACCACAGGAGCACCCCACTGATGATCCTTCTTGCCAACATAGAAAGCGAAGCAAAGGTTTGGGTCTCCACATGGGCAAAAAGATGGCAGGTCCTATTTCGCGCTTAAGCGCCCGTTCGCAAACGGGCACCTGAAGTGCTGGGCGGGCCCAATAGTGTTTTCCTTCTTCTTAGTTTTAATCAACAAAAGGCACATTAATGGTGATTCGAACCCACGTCCTCCCTCACCAAGTACCACAGGTGTAACCACCACGCCGTCACGCGGGATCTTTTAAGATTGAACTTTTGCTTTCTTTTATTCTTTCTTTTCCCTTTTCCCTTTTACATTTTTTTGTTTTTTGTTTTATATTTTTTTCTTATTCCTAGTTCGATGAATTGTTTGAAAATACGTGAACTTTCCTTTAAATCGATGAACTTTTTTTGAAATCGATGAACTTTTTTTAGATTTGTGAACTTTTTTTTCAAATTTGATGAACTTTTTTCAAAAATCGATGAACTCTTTTCAAATTTGATAAACTTTTTTCAACATCGATAAACTTATTCCAAATTTGAATACCTTTTTTCAAATCTGTTGAACTTTTTGAAAATTTCATGAACTTTTGTTCAAAATCCGTGAACATTTTGAATTCGTATTTTTATATATATATAAATCAACGTGAACAAAGTTATCTATACTATGTTAATGTTTGTGCTAAAAGAGGGGTCTAATACGATTATTTCCTACTAATGGGCAACAAAGTGAGCCTAGTCTCTAGTGGTGAAGGCTCGAATTTGTTGATTTTGGCGTGCAGAGATCGATTTCCACTGGGCCCATGCATGGGCCTAGTCCAGGTCAAGTGAATGCTGTCCACACATGCCTACCCTGCACAAGTCCAGCCAGAGCAATCTCCTTGTTCTAAAAAAAAAGAAGCTAGAACAATCTCCTAGAAAAGGACATGACCATAAGCATGCATGAATAGGAGTGCCTTGACACTATCCCGTGGTGCAAATGCAGAGACAGGTCACTCGATAGAATCCACATCGATCGAGAGCTCTCATGGGATAGGCCGGTACCCGCAGCTACAGTAAAAGGACAACGAGGGACCGCTGGTCGGAGAAATGGACGGTGGGAGCAGAAGCCGATCGACCAGCTGTGACAAACTGACAATGCCGTGCACCCGCCTAGCTAAGCTAAGAAAATGTGACAAGTCCAAAGTTCCAGCCACGGCTTTGCTACCCGGCACGTAATAGGACAAGCAGAGCGTGATCAATTCATTCGCACTGGCTTTTTTTGTTTTCTCATATAAGAAGATTCACGCATGATGACACGACACCTCAGTTGGGCTGGACCAAGGGAAGAGGGGTGAAGGCTGGGTGACACCTCAGTTCCCAAATTAAAAGCTCTCCAATGCCCCTGGAAATATCAGCTGAGCCGTCCGCGAGTAAATGTACGACTCTAACTCTCACGGGAGTGTATCTACGGACCGAGATCCAGTGCCTCGCCAGAGCCAAGTTACGGCGTGCCTCGCCCTCTGTATCCATCGTCCAAATCAATCAGACGGCTAGCTCTGTTTCACAGCCAAACGACACATACACGCAGATAGACTGACAGAAAGACAGCTTCGTGAGCTCTGTTTGGGGGAGCAGGGGAAATTGCGCGGGACAGCTTCGCGAGCTCTCCCAGCAGAGGAAATTTGCGCGAGCTGGGTACCGGGCACCGCTCTCCCGCCGCCGCCGCCGTGGGAAAGGGAGTGGACCAAGCTCCGGCGGCGGCCATCGAAGACAATGCCATCGACAGCTTCCTCCGCCGCCACTCCAGACTCCTCCGCCTCGCCACCTCCGACGGGCTCCGACCGCTCCATGCGCCAACTCCCTCCGCTCCCCCCGACCCCTCCTAGAATCCCCTCTGTCTAGCCGTTGTGCCCCTTCGTCTGTGCTGCTGGTAGCTGATGAAGCTATGTACCTAGGGTAGGGTCATGGACCTGTCCAGCATACCCTCCCCGAGGACATCTTTACAAAGAATCAGAAGCAGTCGAAGAGAAAATATCATCCACTCGACCATGAAGATGTGCTCACTCGACTTCCTTGAAGACACTCGACCACCTTGAAGACACTCGACCACCAGAAGATGAGGAACCCTCCACTCTGCAACGGTTAAGACTTAAACCATAGCATTATGAGCATTTATGACATTTACTGTAGACGTTACCTGTAACGCCTTTCCTTTATGATCATTGAACTCTGTGTAACGGAGGGGAGCTGGGGTCCTGGCGCACTCTATATAAGCCACCTCCCTCCTCTGGGACAAGGGTTTGCACTTTTGTAAACACACACACACACACACACACACGTATAATCCAGTCGACCGCCTCAGGGCACCGAGACGTAGGGCTGTTACTTCCTCCGAGAAGGGCCTGAACTCATAAAACTCGTGCGTACAACTACTCCATAGCTAGGATCTTGCCTCCTCATACCTACCCCCATTCTACTGTCAGTCTTAGATCCACGACAGTAGCCGCTGACATGGTGGCAGATTTGGTCATGTAGCAGTGGCCATCAAGCTCCAGGCCAACTCCAGCAGGTAGCTTTCTTTGAAATAGATGAATTTTTGTGATGTGTTCTGTGCAAATGAGTGATGCACTGATGTGTACTTTCCTATTTGACAGAATTATTACTGATTGGGGTGATGTGCTGTGCAATTTGACAAGATTTGAGTGTTGTGCATTTGCAATTGTCGTGCAATGGGAGAAATTGACAAGGAAATACCTCAAGTTGCATTGGTATGAGGTTCAGAAATGCAGATGAAGCTTGGGTGTTTTGGGTTGCATATGGTGGTCGTGTTGGGTTTGATGTGAGGAAGAGAAACAAGTATGTAAGTAAGATGGATGGTCAAGTGACTTCATGCACATTTGTTTTCTCAAATGAGGGTATACGAAAGGAAGGGATAACAATAGATCATGAGCCAAAACGTGTTCGAGCTGAAACAAGGACAAATTGCAAAGCTCGCATGATTATATCATTGGACCGAGTGCAAAGAAATTACAAAGTCACAGATATTGTGTTGGAACACAATCATTGCCTTCAATTGCCACAAACATGTCACTTGATGGCATCACAAAGGAAGATTTCCGAACTACAAGCTTTTGAAATATAAGCTACCGAGGATTCATGAATAATGCCCCAAGCTGCACATGAGTTTGCTTATCGCCAAGTTGGTGGACCATTTAACCTGGGCTACACTTGTCGTGATCAAAAGAATTATTTGTGAACCAAGCGACAAAGAGAGTTGGCTTATGGTCAGGCTGGTAGTATGTTGAAGTATTTTCATGACAAAATGATCGAGAACCCATCTTTCCAATATGCTTTGCAGATGGATTGTGAGGAAGATATAGCCAACATATTTTGGGCTGATGCTAAAATGCTTCTTGACTATGCACACTTTGGTGACGTTGTCACATTTGATACAACTTTTGGCACAAACAAAGAATATAGGCCATTTGGTGTTTTTCTTGGGCTCAACCAGTTTAGAGAAACCACCATTTTTGGCGCGGCATTGCTATTTGATGAAACATTTGAGTCATTTAAATGGTTTTTTGAGACTTTTCAAGCTGCACATAATGGGAGCCAACCTAGAACTATTTATACGGATCAAGATGCGGCCATGGGGAAAGCTATAGATAATGTCTTCACGGAATCATATCATGGATTGTGCACCTTTCATATAATGCAGAATGCTGTTAAGCATTTATGTCCATTGAAGGGTGAAGAAAAAGATGAAGGAGGGAAAGAGAAAGATGGAGAGGACGGTGAACATGAAGATGATGAAGAAGAGGAAGAGTCTCATATTATCACAAATTTTAGTGAATGCATGTATGGCTATGAGGACAAAGTAGAATTTCAAGAAGCATTTGACAATATGAGAAATAAAGTGCACAAGCAAACTTGGTTAGATAGCATCTACAAGTTGAAAGAAAAGTGGGCTGAATGTTATATGAGAGATGTGTTCAGTTTGGGAGTGAGAAGTACACAACTTAGTGAGAGCTTCAACAATTCATTGAAAAACCATTTGAAATCAGATTTTCATATTGTTCGGTTCTTGATGCATTTTGAGAGAACAGTGGAGGTAAAAAGAACAAAGGAATTGCAATCTGAATTTGAACAAAGGAAGAAGTTGCCAAGAATCAAGATGCACACACCTATGTTGGTGCTAGCAAGCAAAGAATACACTCCAATTATCTTTGAATCTTTTCAAGGTGAATATGAGAGATCCATGGCTGCATGCACTAGAGTCTTGGATGAAAATAACAAATTTGGGGTTGCTATTGGGAGTTTGCATGGTGATTTACATTTTGAGGAGGAGCACATAGTGATTGGTGATCCTTTGACCAAAACTGCTTCATGTAGTTGTGGAATGTTCAATAGGACAGGAATATTGTGTGGACATGGTCTCAAAGTTCTTGACTTGATGAATATAAAGACATTACCAACACATTATGTATTAAAGAGATGGACTAGAGAAGCACGCAATGGAAGCATACAAGATAGACAACGAAGGAATGTGGTAGAGAATCCAAAGTTTGAAGCCCAACTTTGGTACAAGGGTGTGTCTCACAAGTTTCACACTATGGCACATAAAGTAGGCAACTCTCTAGAATGTCGTTTGATATTAGAAAATGCACTTAATTGCATTGGTCCACAACTAGATGAGAAACTTGATGCAACTATGAATGCTATGAAAAAGCCATGTGATGACCAAGAAAATGTTGACCCAAATGTGCAACTAACAAGTGAGTTTCTTAGTGCTGCAAAGCTCAAGAAAAAAGAGGTTGCATCAAAAAAATTGAGGAGAAAGAAAGGCTGGCTTGATAAGTTACTCAAGGGGAAGCGCAAGCCAACTAAAGTTGCCTCGTCAAAAAAAGGGAGCAAAGGTATGTTCCAAACTATACATGATATATTGTTGCCACTCGTTGCTAAACTAAATACTGAAACTTTCATGGCAGCAGCAAAAGAAAAATGATGATGGACAGCCTCAAGTGAGAGTGGAGAAGGATGATGGTGGACAGCCTAAAGTGAGAGTAGAGAAGGATGATAGCGATAAAATAGCAAATGTGGAGCTTCAAGAGAGCAACACGGTTGTCAGTTACACGCAGCTCTTGATGACTCCCCTTGGTGGTGTTTATGATGAAAATCTGTTCTAACGTGTACAAGCTTGTTAGATAGTATTTAGGACGAAGCAGCCGAAGGTGGGCGGCCGTCGAGGCCGATTCCTCCCGTGGACGCCGCCGGAGTTCAACCTGGAGGACGAGTCCCCTGGAGGAGCAGCTGGAGCGCCTCATCCCCCTTTCCCGCACCGCGCTGAGGAGCTCCCTCCCTTTCCCGTTGAGGTGGTCATCGGAGCTGAGATGGGGCGCCGTCGCAGTGGGGACGAGGAGCTCGTCTGAGCGGAACGGGGCGGGGAGGTGAAGGCGTGGGGGCGAAGGGGATTGCCGGCGTCGTTTATCCGGTGGACGGGAACAGAGCTTGCGAAGCTGTCTCTCTGTCAGTCCATCTGCGTGTATGTGTCGTTTGGCTGTGAAACGGAGCTAGCCGTCCGATTGATTTGGACGATGGATAAGGGGGGCGAGGCACGCCGTGACTTGACTCTGGCGAGGCACTGGATCTCAGTCCTGTATCTACAGCCATCGATCGTAGCTAGCACATCCAGTTGCACATGCAACGATCTTTATATAAGGTCCTGCCGGCCAGATCGAAGCTCTCACGCGCTAGACACAACAAATTACTCCAACCGTTCTTAAATATAAGTTTTTTTAAAAATTTTAATATGGACTACATACATATATATATAGACATATTTTAGAGCGTAGGTTTATTCTTTTTGCTTCATATGTAGGCCGTATTGGAATCTCTAAACGGTCTTATATTTAGAAACGGATGGAGTAGTTTGGGTTGAAGCTATATGCACATGCACAGTCCTCTCCTTCCTCGCGTATCTCTGCCCAGCTGGCGATTTTGGCATGCATGAATGGGAGACATGACAAGTCTGCATCAGCAACGTACATGCAACTGATCGAAAGTTCACATAAATATACTACTTCTATTTCATTTGGCGAGAAACAAAAAACACATGAAAGTTGCACATAGTTCAGCAGTACCGCTGCACAGATTGTTGGTATGGCAATTGCGGTGGTCACCACTTGGACGACAACACCACCAAATAATTTTCATCCTATGAACTTGTAGCGTTCCCCATCGGGTCGCCGTCGAACCGTCCGATCCTGAAGTGTGTGAGCTCCACGCCGGCCTCCGCCGCCGTAGTCGACTCACCGTCCAACGCCAACTCAGCGAGGATCCTCCCGATGGCGGGGCCCATCTTGAACCCGTGACCGGAGAAACCGGCGCCAACCACCACGTCCCTCCCAAACTCCTCCCCGCCCAGGAAGTCGATCACGAAGTCCTCGTCGGGCGTCATGGAGTACATGCACGCCTGCCGGAGCACCGGCCCGCCGGCAGTGTCGACGTGGCCCGGCATCACCTCGTCGATCCACCGTGCTACGGGATCCGCCAGCCCACCCACGCCCTCGCCGGTGCCGATGGTCCAGTCCCTGCTGTCCGGGTCACACGGCGGCCCCCCGTGCATGGCGATCTTGATCAGGCCCGGGTACTCCATCGACGGCGTGCTGTAGATGCACGGGTCACCGTAGCTCGAGAATGTTGGGAAGCCGGCCTCCGTCGTGAGCTCGCGCTTGTGCCCGGGCTTCAGCTTCCAGTAGCAGAGGAGTGTGTGGAGCGGCTGCACGGGCAGGTCGAAGCCGGTGACGGACTTTACCAGCTTGCTCGTCCATGCGCCCACCGTGATGATGCACTTGGCGCCATGGAACTTCTCGCCGCTTGATGTCTTCACCACGATCTTCGTTCCTTCTCCTGGTCAAAAGATTTCAAGTTTTGTTACTTTGATTACTTTGATCTGTCGTGTGGAAATAAACTACTGTACCTTGCTTTGCGACGTCGATCACCTCCGTCCTGTCCCTCACGACGGCGCCCATCTTGGCGGCGAGCGCCTGGAACATGGCCACGGCCTTGGTCGCCTTGATCACCCCGCCCAGCTCGCTGCTCGCCGCCGCCCACCCCTCCGGCACCCTGAACGCCTCCGCCCACGCCGGCCGCGGCGCGGTCCCCGTCGGGGCGAGCTCGGTGGCGCCGCTGGCGACGACGGCCCGGAAGTTGGGATCGTCCCGGGGCCCCAGGTCGAGGTGCGGGGTGGGCGTGAGCACGGCGTACCCGGCGTCCCGCTGGGCGTCGTCCCAGAGGCGGCGCGCGAGGCGGACCATGGGCGGGTAGTGCGGCTGCGGGTAGGTGTCGCGGATGGCGCGGGACTCGCCGTGCGACGAGCCGCGGTGGTGGAGGAGGTCGAAGCGCTCGAGCAGGAGCACGCGCGCGCCGCGTGCGCCGCGCAGCTGCCCATGAGGCCCGCGCCCACCACGATCACGTCGAAATCGGACGAGCGGTCGGCAGGAGGAGCAGCCATGGTTGCTGATCGGGGAGATGGGAGGAGGGTACGAGGCGCTGAGCCGAGGGAGCGGCGGCGAGCGGCTGGCTTTACGGTAGGTGGGTAGGGTTTTATGGAAGGAATGGTTTATAGTACTGTAGATAATTGGAAGCATCGTGGCCCTCCAACCAGAGTCATCAAACGGTACGAATCGCTCCCGTCCACGCGCCGCGGTCTGAGGGAACCACCTGCAGACCGAATAAGGCCTTTCGTAACTAGTTGTGCGCGTAACTGAATCTCGCTCGCACAAACTGCTAGGGATCCGAGCCGGCTGGCCCACTAGGTCCCAGGACTGGAAATCACCACTGCCTTTTTTCCAACCAATATACAGTACCAATACAATCACATCATATTATTCCATGCCTCCACATCGTACCTAAAGCCTACTCTCCAGTCTATAGCATACACCACCACCGGGACGAGCTAATTATTCTATCTTATTTTGCTATTGCTGCAATGGACTTCCATGCATGCAGTTTATTGCAACTTTTGGACAGAAGTATACACGGACATTTTGAATGTATCAATCCCACTTTAACAAAAACTGAACACCCGGAGAACGTCTTTGTAAACATAACTCTACTTTTACCAAGAGTAAACTTTACGAACTATTACAATTACCTAGCTGGCACTTTGTATGGAAATTCTGAAGAACTTTGTGGTATAATTCAATAAACTTTATTGTTGTATGTGGTGGTAATTTTTCCAATTGATAATTTTTTTACGAAATATTACAATTACCTAGCTGGCACTTTGTATGAAAATTCTCAAGAACTTTGTGGTATAATTCAATAAACTTTATGGTTGCATATGACGGTGATTTTTGCCAATTGCTATTCGTTTATGAAATATTACATTTACCTAGCTGGCACTTTGTATGAAAATTCTGAAGAACTTTGTGGTATAATTCAATAAACTTCATGGTTGCATATGATGGTAATTTTTGCCAATTGCTATTTTTTTTACGAAATATTACATTTACCTAGTTGGCACTTTGTATGAAAATTCGGAAGAACTTTTTGGTATAATTCAATAAACTTTATGGCTGTATGTCAATATTGCTTGATATATACATATCCAATCCCTAAATTTAAATATGTCGATATTGTGCTTGTTTCGAAGAGCTCACTATGAAAAAGTCAAATAAATAAGCGAATTTATTTTTTCACAAAAAAATGTAAAAGATATGGTGATATGTTTGCTTATAGTGCATTTTTTAGGCAGCCGCGGGCTCTGCGCTAGCTGTGTAGACTCAGGCATGCATTTGACCCATCATTTCAGCACCGGCCCCAAGGGAATCTAAGTCAATACGAGAGAGAAAGTTAAAGAGCAAAAGTAGAGAATACACAGAGCTGTACGTGCATGTGACCTAGCTTTTCAACTGGTGGCCCGAATCCCCATGTGCACTGACGGCTGAGATTCACGTTGCGCGCACAACCAATTAGTAAAAATCCGCTTCCCCTGCAGACCTGCTGGCACGGGTCATTTGACAACTTAGAGCATCTCCAGCCGTTGCGCCCCCAAAGACGCGTCGAAAATCGCCGCTTGGGGGTGAGCCGGCGTTTTTTCGGTGTGGACGTCCCCAGCCGTCGCCCACAGGTCGGGCCCCAGACGTCCCCACAGTTCGGCCAAATTTCAACAAACACGACATATTTCGGTGAGATTTAGACGTTTTTTACACGAATAAAATGGACTAAAAAAACCCTAAACTACGGGCCGAAGTAGGCGTTGAGCAGGGCATAGTCGTCGCCGACGTCGTCCTCCTGCTTCTCCTCCTTGACACGGCCGGCGCCGCTGCTCGACCCCTCGCCCCGGCGCGCTGCTTCACGGCGGCGGCGTTCGGCAATCTCCTCCAGGGCGCGGCGCTGGCTGTCCAGCTCCTTGCGTGCGTAGTCCTCGTGCGCCCACTTCAAGGCAGCCTCTTCTTCGTCGGCCTCCTCGGCGAGAGCACGCTCCGGCTTCACGGCGGCGAGCCCCGGCTCCGGCTTCACCGTCGCCAGCCCTGGCTCCCTCTTCAGCTTGACCAGGCGAGGAGGGGCCGAGGAGGAGGAGACACGGCCGCCGTCGTTGATGACGAGGCCGGCGTCGCGGGTGCGCCTACCGAGCGGCGTCTTGGACAGCTCTGGCTTGACGCTGACCAACGCCGGCGCACCGGAGGAGTGAGAGGAGGATCGGGAGGAAGAGGAGGATGACCATCCCATCATCCTCCTCGGCAGCCACGCGCCGCCACCCCGAGCGGTCGGGTACTCGAACGGCGGGTCGTTGCCGCCCTCGAGGTACGCGAGGACGCCGCTGAGCGTGCGGCCCAGGACGCCCCACCACAGGCGGCGGCCCTCACTGTTGTTGCGGACGCGCGGCGTCGACGCGTTATTGGTCGAGACGAGCCGCTCCTCCTGCCGGCATCTGAAGTACGCGGCCCATGCCGCGTGGTTGCCGGTGGCGTACTCCGAGAGCGCCCGCTCCTCAGCCGTCAGCGATGCCCGCGCACGCTCGATCTCGGCGTGGAAATAGGCAGGCGTCTCGGGGAAGGGCTGAGGGGGGACAGGGACCCCGCCGGCGCTGAGCCTCCACCGCGACGGAGCACGTACGTCGGGCGGCGCAGGGTAGTTGGCCTCGTGGAGGAGGTAGGCCTCCCACTCATGCAGCGAGCAGCGGCCGAAATCGTTGGCCTCCGCCGCGTCGCCGGGGTACCTCGCGCTCATGGTTGCCGGAGGGGAGAGAGAGGGGCTCGAACGGCGGAGAGAGAGAGGGGAGGAAGTGCGGCGGCGCGGAGGGGGAGATGGGTGCCTCACCGGCGCGGCCAGGTTCGCCTTTTATAGCGGCTCGGGGGCGGCCGCGTGCGAACGCGTGGTGGAAGGTGGGGCGGCGACACCGCACTTCGCCGCCCGTGAATCAATGACAAGCTGACCGGCGGCAGCCTTGACATTGATTCCCCGCGGAAAAACCGAGACGATGAGGACGACCAGCCTTCGTCTCGCTGACGCGCCGGTCCCGCCACTCTTTCGCGCCAAAACGTTCGCGCCGGCGTCCCCGGGAGCCCCCAGCGCGCCGGGTTTGGGTTGGGTGTGCCGACGCCAATTTCGGCCCAATCCGGCGAAAAACAGGCTCGTGGGGGCGCGACTGGGCCGATTTTTCGGCGCCGGCGCTAAAAACGGCCTTGGGGGGCCTATTGGGGGCGCGGCTGGAGATGCTCTTACCACTTCGCCAGGGGGGAGATTGGGGGCGTCGCCACTCGACGATGGCGGCAAAGTCTCCGACTATCTGTTGTAAGTCGCTCCCCGGTTAATTTTCTTTCTAAGGCCTTGTACAATAGAAGGTGCTTAGAGAGATGCTTGGAAAAATAAATGGGGTTTTTCTGAAGCACCGGTGCCTATTTCTACAGGAGAGACGCTTAGTTAAGCGTCTCTCCTGTACAAATAAGCACCGGTGCTTAAGGAAAGCTTGATTTATTTCTCTAAGCATCTTCCCTATGCACCTCCCATTGTACAAGGCCTAAGGGCATCTCCAGCGCAGACCAATAAATCATCCGCATAGGTCCAGACTGCTTTTTTTCATGGTAATATGTGTCTCATTCATATCATAAAGATCAAAATACAAGTCACGTAAGGACCAACATGATAAAACTGAAAAAATAACACAACATCTCTAAGCTTAACACCAACGCTCGTCACCTGTCTTCGGCACCACCATAGCAGCCGTCGAAGAAAAGAATGACGGATCACCTCCTCACCCGACCTCGACGCGGCTCCATCGCTGATATGCAGATTTGTGGACCTCGAAGGTGACTCACCAACAGTGAAGCCCTTGTCGTTGAATGAATCAGACCGGGGCAACACCCCGGACACGCCATCGAACTCCAGATCTGACACCCCACCACGACTAAGACGCCGAAGGAGGAAACCATACCTGCCATCCACGAACCACGAACCCAGCACACGTTCCGTCTTTCAAATGTCGTCGATGCAGACCACAAATCTGCATCCACTCCTGGACTACCTCCCAAACTCCACACCGACGCTGGAGCAAACACTGTCGCAACGACGGAGCTCGAGGACACAGGTCCACCACGAGGATGCCGGCCGCCGCCACGCCATCCTTACTTGAACAGACTGGTTTCCAAATCCATCCCCAACCATAGGAACAATGGCCTTGTCAGGGAAGGATCCGAAGAATCTTTATTCAGCGTTTTCATCGTCATCGCCGAAGCCAAGACGATGAACAACCTAAAAACCTAGACTACGAGAGAGTAAAAACAATCCACATGCTTGGATCTGGCGACCCCCTCACCACCGACAACCGAGGTCGCCGGCGGAGGGGAGTCGCCGGAGAACAACGCTGAAAGACTGAACTCTCCTAGCGGCGGCTAGGGTTCTAGACCGCATTGTCCATGCGTGTTGTGTCATCCAATGCGGACATATACCGATCCGTAGGGGGCTCCAGACGCACTTTTCCCTCGCAAAGTAGAAGCAAAGTGGGGGGGATTTGATGGTCAGGTTATATCATCTGTGCTACTACTAGTACCCTAAAAGTAAAAGTACCTAGACAAGATTGATTCCTGGTGCTGCAACCCGAATACACGCAGCGCGGTCGGTCTCTACAGGGGACAAGAACCGGGAATACAGGCCACGCACGGATCCCCAAAGCATTCGCACGGCCTGGATAACGTCCGACCTGGGGTGCGGCCTCCATTGGTCATTTTCGCTCGATGCGCCCCTTCTTTCCCTTGTATTTCATTGTTGTTATTTATGCTCTCTGGCTGGTGGTGAAATGAAGTTTATGTTATGAATCAACCTCGTTTCTCTATCTTCTCATGGAACGTTCGTGGCCTCGGTGACATCCATAAGTGCAAGGACATTCTCTTTAAAATCATCGCGATCAAACCCTGTTGCGTTATGAACTAGTGGCGGCATTAGTTGCAAAGATTCGCTTGCTTGCTTTCTTTCCAGCTCATCCGTGACAAAGATAGAGAGCATGCAAGATCTTTGGCGGGCATGCATGCCATGCAGCTCGACTTGTTCCCTCGTCCATATGCGCTTTCTATGATGCACAAGGACAGAGAGCATGCAAGATGTTTGGCGGGCATGCATACCAGGCAGCTCATGTTCCCTCGTCCCTACGCACTTTCTATGATGCACAAGGACATAGAGTATGCAAGATGTTTGGCGGGCATGCATGCCAGACAACTCTTATTTTCTCGTCCCTACGCGCTTTCTATGATGCAGAAGGACAAAGAGCATGCAAGATGTTTGGCGGGCATGCATGCCAGGTGTCAGTGTAAAAACTGGCGGATCTCGGGTAGGGGGTCCCGAACTATGCATATGAAGATCGAAGGTAACAGGAGGCGGGGAACATGATGTGTACCCAGGTCCGTGCCCTCTTAATGGAGGTAATACCCTGCTTCCTGCTTGATTGACTTTGATGAGTATAGGGGTTACAAGAGTTGATCTACCTCGAGATCATAATGGCTAAACCCTAGATGTCTAGCCTCTATGATTGGGATTGCCTCTACGGACCAAACCCTCCGGTTTCTATAGACACCAGAGGGGGCTAGGGTTGTACAGAGTCGGTTTACAGAGAAAGGAAACTACACTTCCGTCCGCCAAGCTTGCTATCCACGCCACGGAGAGTCCCATCCGGACACGGGGGAAAGCCTTCTATCTGGTCTCTGCATGGCCCATTAGTCCGGACCATGTCACATAGCCCGGACGCCCGAGGACCCCCTTATCTAGGACTCCCTCAGTAGCCCCCGAACTTGCCTTCAATGACGATGTAGTATCCGGCTTCATGTCTTCAGCTTTGCAAGGCGGGTTCTCCATCATACTTCGGTTTGACAATAATTCGGCTCCACATTAAATATCATATTCTATCGATTCTTTGCAGCTGCCGCCTCGGCTTCCACGTGTCAAATGAATGCGAATGACCTAGGTGTTTTTTTACAAATGACCCCTCGACTGCGTAAGGAAGGCGTCTATTTAAGGAGATTAGATCTCAGATGCCATTCCACACCACGCGGAAACCCTTAGAACTCGCCACATGAAACTGTGCAAACATGGCCAGTGCTCCTGGTTCTTCCTCACGCCCCACGGCCTTCAAAAAGGTGACTGCGAAAGCTGTTCAGTATCCTGCGCCCATCTGAATAAACTTCAGACGCAGGGATTTCTTCCTCCCACGGATCTTGTCTCCGTTCGGGCGGGATTAACCTCCCACAATGGCGAAGCCCTGGCGGAGAATTTCCCCAATCCTTCAAAAGAGGAGCGAGTGTGCTTTGTTTCCTTCCTTTTGAGGGGCGTAGGATTTCCCATCCACCCCTTCCTCAGAGGTCTCTTGGAGTATTACGGCCTCCAACTGCACAATTTAACACCAGGCTCCATGATACGTCTCCAACGTATCTATAATTTTTGATTGCTCCATGCTATATTATCTACTGTTTTGGATGTTTATGGGCTTTATTATACACTTTTATATCATTTTTTGGGACTGACCTATTAACCCAGAGCCCAGTGCCAGTTTCTGTTTTTACCTTGTTTTAGGGTTTCGAAGAAAAGGAAAACCAAATGGAGTCCAATTGACCTGAAACTTCACGGAACCCATTTTTGGAAGGAAAGAAGCCCAGAAGACTTGAAGTGCACGTAAGGGAAGCTTCAAGGAGGCCACGAGGTAGGGGGCGCGCCCTCCACCCTCGTGGGCGCCTCGTGGCCCCACTGACGTACTTCTTCCGCCTATATATCTCCATATACCCTAAAAACATCCGAGGGCACAATAGATCGGGAGTTCCGCCGCCAGAAGCCTCCGTAGCCACCGAAAGCCAATCTAGACCCGTTCCGGCACCCTGCCGGACGGGGCAATCCTTCTCCGGTGGCCATCTTCATCATCCCGGTGCTCTCCATGACGAGGAGGGAGTAGTTCTCCCTCGGGGCTGAGGGTATGTACCAGTAGCTATGTGTTTGATCTCTCTCTCTCTCTCTCTCTCGTGTTCTTGAGGTGATACGATCTTGATGTATCGCGAGCTTTGCTATTATATTTGGATCCTATGATGTTTTCTCCCCCCTCTACTCTCTTGTAATGGATTGAGTCTCCCCTTTGAAGTTATCTTATCGGATTGAGTCTTTAAAGATTTGAGAACACTTGATGTATGTCTTGCCGTGCGTATCTGTGGTGACAATGGGATATCATGTGATTCACTTGATGTATGTTTTGGTGATCAACTTGCGGGTTCCGCCCATGAACCTATGCATAGGGGTTGGCACATGTTTTCGTCGTGATTCTCCAGTAGAAACTTTGGGGCACTCTTTGAGGTCCTATGTGTTGGTTGAATTGATGAATCTGAGATTGTGTGATGCATATCGTATAATCATACCCACGGATACTTGAGGTGACATTGGAGTATCTAGGTGACATTAGGGTTTTGGTTGATTTGTGTCTTAAGGTGTTATTCTAGTAAGAACTCTAGGGCTGTTTGTGACACTTATAGGAATAGCCCAACGGATTGATTGGAAAGAATAACTTTGAGGTGGTTTCGTACCCTACCATAATCTCTTCGTTCATTCTCCGCTATTAGTGACTTTGGAGTGACTCTTTGTTGCATGTTGAGGGATAGTTATGTGATCCAATTATGTTATTATTGTTGAGAGGACTTGCACTAGTGAAAGTATGAACCCTAGGCCTTATTTCCACACATTGCAATACCATTTATGCTCACTTTTATCATTAGTTACCTTTCTGTTTTTATAATTTCAGATTACAAAAACTATTATCTACTATCCATATACCACTTGTATCACCATCTCTTCGCCGAACTAGTGCACCTATATAATTTACCATTGTATTGGGTGTGTTGGGGACACAAGAGACTCTTTGTTATTTGGTTGCAGGGTTGCTTGAGAGAGACCATCTTCATCCTACGCCTCCTACGGATTGATAAACCTTAGGTCACCCACTTGAGGGAAATTTGCTACTGTCCTACAAACCTCTGCACTTGGAGGCCCAACAACATCTACAAGAAGAAGGTTGTGTAGTAGCCGTCAAGCTCTTTTATGGCGCCGTTGCCGGGGAGGTGAGTGCTTGAAGGTATATCTTTAGATCTTGCAATCAAGTCTTTTAGTTTCTTGTTTTATCACTAGTTTAGTTTATAAAAGAAAACTATAAAAAATGGAGTTGAGTTTGTCTCATACGCTTCACCTTTTTAATATCTTCCGTGAGTATGATGGAAAGGATAATTGTGCTCAAGTGCTAGAAGAAGAAATCTATAAAATGTTTGGCACTAAATAATTGAATGATGAGCATGATTGCAATGTTGTTAGTATGAATTCCTTGAATATCCATGATGCTAATGATATGCAAAGCCACAAGCTTGGGGAAGCTATGTTTGATGAAGATGATATTTTTTGTCCCCAAAGTTTTGATGAGAAAATTTATTATGATGAAAGCATGCCTCCTATTTATGATGATTATATTTATGAAAGTGGATTTGGAGAGGTCATGACTTTATTTTGTGATGAATCCACTATTTCGGAAGAGGTTCCAATTGATTATGAGAACAAAGTTGCTACCTATGACGATTATTGTGATGACTTGTATGCTATTAAGAATAATGATAACCATGAAACTTGTCATCATGATTTTAGTTTTCAATTGGATTATGCTTCATATGATAATTATTTTGTTGAGTTTGCTCCCACTACTATTCATGAGAAGAAATTTGCTTATGTGGAGAGTAATACAAATACTATGCTTGTAGATCATGAAAAGAATGCTTTATGTGGTGGTTATATTGTTGAATTAATTCATGATACTACTGAAAATTATTATGAGAGAGGAACTTATGCTTGTAGGAATTGCAATAATATCAAGTTTCCTCTCTATGTGCTTAAAGTTTTGAAGTTATGCTTGTTTTGCTTTCCTATGCTAGTTGATTCTTGTTCCCACAAGTTGTTTGCTCACAAAATCCATATGCATAGGAAGTGGGTTAGACTTAAATTTTCTAGTCATATTCTTCATGATGCTCTCTTTATGTTTCAATTCTTATCTTTTATGTGAGCATCATTGAAATCATCATGCCTAGCTAGGGGCATTAAACGATAGCGCTTGTTGGGAGGCAACCCAACTTTATTTTTGTTCCTTGATTTTTGTTCCTGTTTAGTAATAAATAATTCATCTAGCCTCTTTTTAGATGTGGTTTAATGCTTTTAATTAGTGTTTGTGCCGAGTAGAACCGTTGGGAAGACTTGGGGGAAGTCTTTATGATCATGCTGTAAAAAACAGAAACTTTAGCGCTCACGAGAATTGCTGCCATTTTTATTTGGAGAGTGATATTTAGTTAATTCTTTTTGCAGATGATTAATATATAAATTCCTCAGGTCCAGCAATTTATTTGAGAATTTTATGATTTTCATAAGTATACGTTTGATCCAGATTACTACAGATTGTTCTGTTTTTTGACAGATTCTGTTTTTCATGTGTTGTTTGCTTATTTTAATGAATCTATGGCTAGTAAAAGAGTTTATAAACCATAGAGAAGTTATAATACAGTAGTTTTAACACCAATATAAATAAAGAATGAGTTCATTACAGTATCTTGAAGTGGTGTTTTATTTTCTTATACTAACGGAGCTTACGAGTTTTCTACTTTAAGTTTTGTGTTGTGATGTTTTCAAGTTTTTGGTAAAGATTCGATGGACTATGGAATAAGGAGTGGCAAGAGCCTAAGATTGGGGATGATCAAGGCACCCCAAGGTAATATTCAAGGATAGACAAGAGCCTAATCTTGGGGATGCCCCCGAAGGCATCCCCTCTTCCGTCTTCGTTCAGCGGTAACTTTACTTGGAGCTATATTTTTATTCACCACATGATATGTGTTTTGCTTGGAGCGTCAATTTATTTTGTTAGAATTTGCTTGCTGTTATTTATAACAATGTTCTGCATCTTTTATTTCAATAAAAGTGGCATTGATAGCCTTTACTATGCCTATTTTAGAAGTCCACATGTTGCTATTTGAAAACAGAAAGTTTACCGCTGTTGCAATAATTACCTAGAAAAGTAAGAATGTGATAAAATGTTGAAACCTTTTGCATATTAATCTATGGTAAATTTACTACAGTGGGAATTTTCTTTCATAATTTTTGGAGCTAGGGAAGTCTAGATGTTTCTGCACTCTTTACAGACTATCCTGTTTAGGCAGATTGCTGTTATGTTTGCATTGTTTGCATATGTTTGCTTCTTTAATGATTCTATTTGAGGATAGGACTATTAAATATGCAGAGGCATTTAGTATTAAATGTTAAATAATAATTTTAGTGATTTTCTACAGTAGAGTATGATAAGGTTTTGGCAATGGTTTATACTAACTTATCTCACGAGTCCTTGTTGAGTTTTGTGTGGATGAAGCTTTTGAGATTTAGGGAGACCGTGATATGAGAGGAATTAAGCAGACACAAAAGCTCAAGAATGGGGATGCCCAAGGCACCCCAAGATAATATCTCAAGAAGTCTCAAGCGTCTAAGCTTGGGGATGCCCCGGTTGGCATCCCACCTTTCTTCTTCAACAACTATCGGTTAGTATCGGTTGATCCTAAGTTTTTGCTTCTTCACATGATGTTTTTCATTCTTAGAATGTCATTTTATTTTGCTTTGCTTGCTGTTTGAATAGAATACCAAGATCTGAAATTATTAAATGTTAGAGAGTCTTCACATAGTTGCATAATTATTCGACTACTCATTGATCTTCACTTATATCTTTCGGAGTAGTTTGTCATTTGCGCTAGTGCTTCACTTATATCCTTTTAGAGCACGGTGGTGGTTTTATTTTGTAGAAATAGATGAACTCTCATGCTTCACTTATATTATTTTGAGAGTCTTAAATAGCATGGTAATTTGCTTAAATAATCCTAATATGTTAGGCATCCAAGAATAGTAAAAACTTTCATATAGAGTATTGAATACTAAGAGAAGTTTGATGCTTGATGATTGTTTTGAGATATGGAGGTAATAATATCAAAGCCGTGATAGTTGAGTAGTTGTGAATTTGAGGAATACTTGTGTTGAAGTTTGCAAGTCCCGTAGCATGCACGTATGGTAAACGTTATGTAACAAATTTGAAACATGAGGTGTTATTTGACTGTCTTCCTTATGAGTGGCGGTCGGGGACGAGCGATGGTCTTTTCCTACCAATCTATCCCCCTAGGAGCATGCGTGTAGTGTCGAGGTTTTTGATGACTTGTAGATTTTTGCAATAAGTATGTGAGTTCTTTATGACTAATGTTGAGTCCATGGATTATACGCACTCTCACCCTTCCATCATTGCTAGCCTCTTGGTACCGTGCATTGCCCTTTCTCACATTGAGAGTTGGTGCAAACTTCGCTGGTGCATCCAAATCCTGTGATATGATACGCTCTGTCACACATAAACTTCCTTATATCTTCCTCAAAACAGCCACCATACCTACCTATTATGGCATTTCCATAGCCATTCCGAGATACATTGCCATGCAACTTTCCACCATTCAGTTTATCATGACACATTCATCATTGTCATATTTCTTTGCATGATCATGTAGTTGACGTCGTATTTGTGGCAAAGCCACCGTTCATAATTTTTTATACATGTCACACTTGATTCATCGCAATCCCGGCACACCGCTGGAGGCATTCATATAGAGTCATATCTTGTTCTAGTATCGTGTTGTAATCATTGAGTTGTAAATAAATAGAAGTGTGATGATCATCATTTTCTAGAGCATTGTCCCAAGTGAGGAATAAAAGAAAAAGAGAAAGGCCATAAAAAAAGGAGAAGGCCCCCAAAAAAGAGAAAGACCATAAAAAAGAGAAGGCCCAAAAAAATGAAAATGAGAGAAAAAGAGAGAAGGGACAATGCTACTATCCTTTGCCACACTTGTGCTTCAAAGTAGCACCATAATCTTCATGATAGAGAGTCTTTTGTTTTTTCACTTTCATATACTAGTGGGAAATTTTCATTATAGAACTTGGCTTGTATATTCCAATAATTGGCCTCCTCAAGTGCCCTAGGTCTTCGTGAACAAGCAAGTTGGATGCACACCCACTTAGTTTCTTTTGTTGAGCTTTCATACATTTATAGCTCTAGTGCATCCGTTGCATGGCAATCCCTACTCCTTGCATTAACATTAATCGGTGGGCATCTCCATAGCCCATTGATTAGCCTCGTTGATGTGAGACTTTCTCCTTTTGTCTTCCCCACATAACCCCCCTCATTATATTATATTCCACCCATAGTGCTATGTCCATGGCTCGCGCTCATGTATTGCGTGAAGGTTTATGAGTTTGAGATTACTAAAGTATGAAACAATTGCTTGGCTTGTCATCAGGGTTGTGCATGATGAGAGCATTCTTGTGTGACGAAAATGGAGCATGACTAAATTATATGATTTTGTAGGGATGAACTTTCTTTGGCCATTTTATTTTGAGAAGACATAATTGCTTAGTTAGTATGCTTGAAGTATTATTATTTTTATGTCAATATGAACTTTTGTCTTGAATCTTTCGGATCTGAATATTCATGCCACAATTAAGAAGAATTACATTGAAATTATGCCAAGTAGCACTCCGCATCAAATTTTCTGTTTTTATCATTTACCTACTTGAGGACGAGCAGGAATTAAGCTTGGGGATGCTGATACGTCTCCAACGTATCTATAATTTTTTATTGCTCCATGCTATATTATCTACTGTTTTGGATGTTTATGGGCTTTATTATACACTTTTATATCATTTTTTGGGACTGACCTATTAACCCAGAGCCCAGTGCCAGTTTCTGTTTTTTACCTTGTTTTAGGGTTTCGAAGAAAAGGAAAACCAAACGGAGTCCAATTGACCTGAAACTTCACGGAACCCATATTTGGAAGGAAAGAAGCCAGAAGACTTGAAGTGCACGTAAGGGAAGCTTCAAGGAGGCCACGAGGTAGGGGGGCGCGCCCACCCCCCTGGGCGCGCCCTCCACCCTCGTGGGCCCCTCGTGGCCCCCCTGACGTACTTCTTCCGCGTATATATCTCCATATACCCTAAAAACATCCGAGAGCACAATAGATCGGGAGTTCCGCCGCCAGAAGCCTCCGTAGCCACCGAAAGCCAATCTAGACCCGTGCCGGCACCATGCCGGAGGGGGCAATCCTTATCCGGTGGCCATCTTCATCATCCCGGTGCTCTCCATGACGAGGAGGGAGTAGTTCTCCCTCGGGGCTGAGGGTATGTACCAGTAGCTATGTGTTTGATCTCTCTCTCTCGTGTTCTTGAGGTGATACGATCTTGATGTATTGCGAGCTTTGCTATTATATTTGGATCCTATGATGTTTTCTCCCCCCTCTACTCTCTTGTAATGGATTGAGTTTCCCCTTTGAAGTTATCTTATCAGATTGAGTCTTTAAAGATTTGAGAACACTTGATGTATGTCTTGCCGTGCGTATCTGTGGTGACAATGGGATATCACGTGATTCGCTTGATGTATGTTTTGGTGATCAACTTGCGGGTTCCGTCCATGAACCTATGCATAGGGGTTGGCACACGTTTTCATCGTGATTCTCCGGTAGAAACTTTGGGGCACTCTTTGAGGTCCTATGTGTTGGTTGAATAGATGAATCTGAGATTGTGTGATGCATATCGTGTAATCATACCCACGGATACTTGAGGTGACATTGGAGTATCTAGGTGACATTAGGGTTTTGGTTGATTTGTGTCTTAAGGTGTTATTCTAGTATGAACTCTAGGGCTGTTTGTGACACTTATAGGAATAGCCCAACGGATTGATTGGAAAGAATAACTTTGAGGTGGTTTCGTACCCTACCATAATCTCTTCGTTCGTTCTCCGCTATTAGTGACTTTGGAGTGACTCTTTGTTGCATGTTGAGGGATAGTTATGTGATCCAATTATGTTATTATTGTTGAGAGGACTTGCACTAGTGAAAGTATGAACCCTAGGCCTTATTTCCACACATTGCAATACCGTTTACGCTCACTTTTATCATTATTTACCTTGCTGTTTTTATAATTTCAGATTACAAAAACTATTATCTACTATCCATATACCACTTGTATCACCATCTCTTCGCCGAACTAGTGCACCTATACAATTTACCATTGTATTGGGTGTGTTGGGGACACAAGAGACTCTTTGTTATTTGGTTGCAGGGTTGCTTGAGAGAGACCATCTTCATCCTACGCCTCCTACGGATTGATAAACCTTAGGTCATCCACTTGAGGGAAATTTGCTACTGTCCTACAAACCTCTGCACTTGGAGGCCCAACAACGTCTACAAGAAGAAGGTTGTGTAGTAGACATCACTCCATCCTGCATATCGCGGGTTTTTTTGGCTCTTTGCGCGCTGTTCCCAGGCTGTGAGGCTCATTTCGAGCTATGGCGGAAATTTTTCTACCTCGTCCCCCGCTCCCAAAAGGGATCTATATTCGAGGTGGGCGGTGCCAAAGTATGGCGCATAGCCGGAACAGGATACCTGTTCGGCACTCCAAAGAAGGCATCCGGAGAGTGGCCCTTGGAATGGTGTTATATTGAATACGCAGTTCTGCCGGACCTAATCCGACATGGCCTTCCCAAATTCTCCAGCGCTCCCTTAAAGAAGCGTGCCAGCTGGCGTCCCTGAAGCCTCGAGGAAGAAGACAGCGCGGAGGTCGAGAGGTTGGCAAGCAAGATAATAGTACTTGCCAACTTCGAGCTGTCTATAATCGAGGTAATGGCAATTTCAATAACGCGATGCATTCAGCCGCTCCAATCTAGGGGTTTTCCAATGTGGCATTACAATGGGGAGGACGATGCATCCCGTTGTTTACGCAAGGGTGCCGCCCTGGCTACCATCTTAGCTGATCTTTTCAAAGGGGAGAAGGAAGACTTCACTCGCTTGAAGTGTCGGGAAGGTTTTTCCATGTATAACCCCATCGACTGGGTGAGTTTTTGATGATCGGCCTTACTCAACCTTTTTCCAGAGTTATGCTAGTCGAATTTAATCCGACTACTTTTAATAGGAATGGAGAAAGGTCGTCGAGGGGATCTGCAGCCCCGCTCTGCAGCCAGAGGACCATATTCGGGACCTGGATCCCGGATATGAAGAAGATCCGGACATATTTATAGAGCTTAAGGAGGGAGTTTTTTTTATCAGGCAAGCTACGACGGCACGGAAGTGGCCATTATAGCCGATTACCCCGGCCTTCTCCCCTCCTCCCATGTAAGTACCCAGGAGACGTCTTCTCCAAAAGAGTTTTCCCGTCGCACCTCACCTACCGCACTATCTCATGCTCCGAAGGGGCGGCGCTCGTCTCGCCGAGCTGTATCAAGGGCATCCTCCAAGAAGGCGACACCCAAGCGGGGTGAGGCTTTGAAAAGAAGGGCACACGACGATGCTACCGAGCCCTTGCCCTCACCAAAGAGGTACAGTTTTTAACATGCACTCGATGGATAGACCGAACTGTGACGCTTTCCGTTGGGCCATTTTTCAGGAAGAGCATACGCCAGACTATATCCGGGGACCTTGCCGACCGTGCATCGACGAATCCGGCCTTGGACCCTACCATAAGGACTAGGGTTGATACGGGAAAAATGTCGGATTGTCATCTCCAAGAGGATTCAGATAATGTATCCGTCACCAATTTCGAAGTGGAGAGCGCGATGAATCATCGGCGCGGAGGCCATGCGTGACCCAAGTTTTACTGAAGAGGCGTTTAATGCCCTCAGCTCTGCGGATGCATATATCCGAGCTGCTCGGGATGGACTTGCCGGAGCCACTCACCGGCTTCCAAAGGATATGCGGGTAAGAACTTTTGTGTAGATTCCATGATCATATGCCAGTAGCCCTCGAGACCTTGAAGTAGTTGTCCCAACTGATTTAAGGGTCGTTGTATTATCAGGTACTCACGGAGAAAAATAACATGCTATCCAAGGAGCTTGAAGAATGCTGTACCAAGCTAACTGTTGCCACCGCCGAACTGGAAAATTTGAAGAAATCTAAGAAGGCGCCGGATGGTAAGGTCAATAGTGTCCGGAAACTACGATGCTGCGCCAACAATGATTTTTAAATATGCATTGTTTTATTTACAGCTGCGGGATCGACAGATCAATTGGAGGAGATGCTGAAGGCTGCTCAGGCGGACAAACAACATGCCAAAGGGCAAGAAGCCACTGGTCAACGTGTATTAACATGGACCATTAATGAGAAGAACAAACTACAAGATGCCAACATCAAGCAAGCCGAAGAGCTAAAGGAAATAAGATCCCAACAGTCAGATGCCTTGAAGGAGAACAGCAAGCTGAAAGGCAACATATTTAGTATGTCCCTGAACCCTGATGTCTACTACACAACCTTCTTCTTGTAGACGTTGTTGGGCCTCCAAGTGCAGAGGTTTGTAGGACAGTAGCAAATTTCCCTCAAGTGGATGACCTAAGGTTTATCAATCCGTAGGAGGCGTAGGATGAAGATGGTCTCTTGATAACCCACAAGTATAGGGGATCGCAACTATTTTCGATAAGTAAGAGTGTCGAACCCAACGAGGAGCTAAAGGTAGAACAAATATTCCCTCAAGTTCTATCGACCACCGATACAACTCTACGCACGCTTGACGTTCGCTTTACCTAGAACAAGTATGAAACTAGAAGTACTTTGTAGGTGTTGTTGGATAGGTTTGCAAGATAATAAAGAGCACGAAAATAAAACTAGGGGTTGTTAAGGTAAAGAAGCAACTAAAGTAAATATAGCGAGTGTGTAAAAGTGGTGGTAGGAGTTGCGAAATTGTCCCTTAAGCAATTGACTACTTTACTAGACCGATAGCAAGTATTATGTCGGAGAGGCCACTGCTAGCATGTCATCCCTGACTTGGAATTCTATGCACTTATGATTGGAACTATTAGCAAGCATCCGCAACTACTAATGTTCATTAAGGTAAAACCCAACAATAGCATTAAGATATATTGGTCCCCTTCAATCCCGTATGCATCAATTTCTATGCTAGGTTGAAGCTTCTGTCACTCTTGCCCTCCAATACATGGTCCTATCAACATACAACTAACCCTATGGTGTGATCCACGCGCGTGCTCATATGATGGGCACCAAAGGACAACAACATAACCACAAGCAAATTAAATCAATCATAGCAATTCATCAACTACCGATAGGACAACGAAAATCTACCGAGACATCATAGGATGGCAACACATCATTGGATAATAATATGAAGCATAAAGCACCATGTTCAAGTAGAGGGTACAGCGGGTTGTGGGGGAGTGGACTGCTGTAGATAGAGGGGGGAAGGTGATGGAGATGTTGGTGAAGATGGCGGAGGTGTTGGTGTAGATTGCGGTGATGATGATGGCCCCCGGTGGTACTCCGGTGCCACCGGAAGCGAGGGGGAGAGAGCCCCCTCCTCCTTCTTCTTCTTCCTTGACCTCGTCCCTAGATGGGAGAAGGGTTTCCCCTCTGGTCCATGGCCTCCATGGCACGGGAGGGGCGAGAGCCCCTCCGAGATTGGATCTGTCTCTCTGTCTCTCTCTGTTTCTGCGTTCTCTCCTGGCTCTGTTTCACCGTTTCGTATATATATGGAGATCTATAACTCCTATTGGCCTGAAACCTTCGCTGTGATTTTTTCCGAATATTAGCTTTCTTGCGGCAAAACAAGAGCGTCAACTGCCTTACGGTGGGCTCACAAGGGTAGGGGCGCGCCCTAGGGGGCCCCCTGCCTCGTGACCACCTCGGGCACTGGTTCGCGTTGATTTTCCTTCCGAATTTTCCATATTTTCCAAAAATAAGCTCCGTCCGTTTTTATCCCGTTTGGACTCCGTTTGATATGGATATTCTGCGAAACCAAAAACATGCAACAGACAGGAACTGGCACTGGGCACTGGATCAATATGTTAGTCCCAAAAATAATATAAAAAATTGCCAAAAAGTATATGAAAGTTGAATAATATTGGCATGGAACAATCAAAAATTATAGATACGACGGAGACGTATCAGCATCCCCAAGCTTAATTCCCGCTCGTCCTCGAGTAGGTAAATGATAAAAAAGATAATTTTTGATGTGGAATGCTACCTAGCATAATCTTGATCATATGTCTAATCGTGGCATGAATATTAAGACACGAGTGATTCAAAGCAATAATCTATCCTTTGACATAAAGACAATAATATTTCAAGCATACCAACCAAGCAATTATGTCTTATTGAAATAACATAGCCAAAGAAAGCTCATCCCTACAAAATCATATAGTCTGGCTATGCTCCATCTTCACCACACAAAGCATTCACATCATGCACAACCCCGATGACAAGCCAAGCAATTGTTTCATACTTTTGACGTTCTCAAACCTTTTCAACTATCACGAAATACATGAGCGCGAGCCATGGACATAGCACTATAGGTGGAATAGAATGGTGGTTGTGGAGAAGACAAAAAGGAGAAGATAGTCTCACATCAACTAGGCATATCAACGGGCTATGGAGATGCCCATCAATAGATATCAATGTGAGTGAGTAGGGATTGCCATGCAACGGATGCACTAGAGCTATAAGTATATGAAAGCTCAAACTAAAACTAAGTGGGTGTGCATCCAACTTGCTTGCTCATGAAGACCTAGGGCATTTGAGGAAGCCCATCGTTGGAATATACAAGCCAAGTTCTATAATGAAAATTCCCACTAGTATATGAAAGTGATAACTCAAGAGACTCTCTATATGAAGAACATGGTGCTACTTTGAAGCACAAGTGTGGTAAAAGGATAGTAAGATTGCCCCCTTTTTTCTTTTTTTTGCGGGCTTCTCTGGCCCCCCTTTTTTTAGTTAGGCTCCTTTGGCCTCTCTTTTTTTGGGGAGGGGGGGCAATGCTCTAATAATGATGATCATCACACTTTTATTTACTTACAACTCAATATTACAACTCGATATCTAGAACGAAGATATGACTCTATATGAATGCCTTCGGCGGTGTACCGGGATGTGCAATGATCTAGCGTAGCAATGACATCAAAAAACGGACAAGCCATGAAAACATCATGCTAGCTATCTTACGATCATGCAAAGCAATATGACAATAAATGCTCAAGTCATGTATATGATGATGATGGAAGTTACATGGCAATATATCTCGGAATGGCTATGGAAATGCCATAATAGGTAGGTATTGTGGCTGTTTTGAGGAAGGTATATGGTGGGTTTATGGTACCGGCGAAAGTTGCGCGGTACTAGAAAGGCTAGCAATGATGGAAGGGTGAGAGTGCGTATAATCCATGGACTCACCATTAGTCATAAATAACTCACATACTTATTGCAAAAATCTATTAGTCATCGAAACAAAGTACTACGCACATGCTCCTAGGGGGATAGATTGGTAGGAAAAGACCATCGCTCGTCCCCGACCGCCACTCATAAGGAAGACAATCAATAAACACCTCATGCTCCGACTTCGTTACATAACGGTTCTCCATACATGCATGATACGGGACTTGCAAACCTCAACACAAGTATTTCTCAATTTCACAATTACTCAACTAGCATGACTCTAATATCACCACCTTTATATCGCAAAACTATTGCAAGGAATCAAACATATCATATTCAGTGATCTACAAGTTTTATGTAGGATTTTATGACTAACCATGTGAATGACGAATTCCTGTCATCTCTCTAAACAGATATAAGTGAAGCAAGAGAGTTTAATTCTTTCTACAAAAGATATGCCCACGCTCTAACAAATATAATTGAAGCAAAAGAGCATTCTACAAATGGCGGTTGTCTATGTAAAGAGAAACAGGCAATCCAAACTTTAAATGAAATAAGTGAAGCACATGAAGCATTCTATAAAGCCATACTCAAAAAATATAAGTGAAGTGCAAAGAGAATTATATAAATCAACCAAGGACTATCTCATACCAGCATGGTGCATAAAAAGAAAATAAAAACCTAAATTCAAAAGACGCTCCAAGACTTGCACATATCGCATGAACGAAACGAATCTGAAAACATACCGATATTTGTTGAAGAAAGAGGGGATGCCTCCCCAGCATCCCCAAGCTTAGACGCTTGAGTCTCCTTGAATATTTACTTGGGGTGCCTCGGGCATCCCCAAGCTTGAGCTCTTGCCTCTCTTCCTTCTTCTCACATCGACACCTTCTCAACGAACACTTCATCCACACAAAACTCCAACACAAAACTCGGTAAGATCTGTTAGTATAATAAAGCGAATCACTACTCTAAGTACTGTTGCAAACCAATTCATATTTTGTTTTTGCATTATGTCTACTGTAGTATAACTTTTTCATGGCTTAATCCACTAATATAAATTGATAGTTTCATCAAAACAAGCAAACTATGCATCAAAAACAGAATCTGTCAAAAACAGAACAGTCTGTAATAAGCTGAACATTCACCATACTTCTGATACTTGCAAAATTATACCAAAATTAGGAAAAATAAACAATTTGTATAGGAAGACAGTGCAAAAAGAATCAGAACCATTTGACGTTCCAGCTAAAAATGTAAAATCGCGCACTACAGCCAAAGTTTTTGTCCTGCACCGTACAAACCATCAAGCAAATGTAAACATCCTAAAGGCAAACCTTGGCACATTATTTTTATTTCTAAACTTTATAAAAGCACACGACAGAAATAAATGACTCTCTAAAACTTCCGGGTTGTCTCCCTGGCAGCGCTTTCTTTAAAGCCATTAAGCTAGGCATATAGTGCTCAAGTAATGGATCCACCCGGATCCCAAGGTATATCAAAGCCAATTTTAATTAACAATGATTTGTAATTTAGTAGTGAGCACAAAGTAACATATATCATGTAATTACGAAGTCTAACTCTCTTCCTATGCATCGGCATGTCATAAAAGAACAATTCATGCACACAAAGTAAAGGCCAATGCATAGTATAAACAGTTTCTTGCAATTTTATCATATTGGAAACATAGAGAGGTGGAGATATAGTTCCTCTATCATAATAATTGCAAGTAGGAGCAGCAAGCACATGCATATTATATTCATCAAAATCATCATGTGCAACGGTAAAAGGCAACCCATCAATATAATCCTTAATAAGTGCAAACTTCTCCGATATAGTGTAGTCGGGAGAATTCAAAAAGATAATAGGACTATCATGCGTGGGTGCAATAGGAACAATTTCATGTTTAACATAAGGAACTATAGCAAGTTCATCTTCATAAGCATAATTCATATTGGCATATTGGCCTCAAGCATAGCAAGCATCATCAAAAAGGGATATTTCAAAAGAATCAATGGGATCATAACAATCATCATAGCAATCATCCTTCGGTAAGTACGAAGGGAAATTAGACAATGTATGAGTTGAAGAGTTACTCTCATTAGAAGGTGGGCACGGGTAGCTAATCCGCTCTTCCTCCTTTTGTTCTCCGCTCTCCTCCTCATCTTTTTCATCCAATGAGCTCACAGTTTCATCAATTTCTTCTTCCAAGACTCTTGCAAAATATTATTCTCTTCTTGTACAGCGGAGTAGTTCTCAATATATGGTTTAACATAAGCATTAGAAGCATAATTATCATAGCAATATTTAAATATGGCAAATTTTTCAGATTTGTAAAGAGTAGCATCATACTTTTCAATCAAAGAAGCAATTTCAAAAGCACCCTTAAAAGCAACAAATTCTTCAATTTGTTGGACATCATAGTAATTATAAACACCCTTAGCATATGAAGATAAGATTCCATTATCAATAAACTATCATTGGTAGGGAAGGTGTTTCTTAGGGTTTTCAGAGCAACAAGTAAAATCATAAATTTCACATAAATTCCAAGCATAGCATTGCAAATGATGAATTTGATCCAGTAAAGTTTTCCCTTTTTCAGATATTCGGTGCCGCACATAACAAGCATGCTCATCTAAAGATTTGCCCTCAACTAAGCTAGTTGGGGTTTCAGCACGAGCACATAGGGATCGAAGATGATCCAAGTAATAAGCTTCAATAGTGTGATAGATTTTGAGTGGTTCTTCAACCATTGGTTTAGTAGTTACAACTAATTTTTTTGGTATTTTGCGTTTCCTACCCATAACTAAAGATAGAAAACAACTAAGAACAGAAAATAAAAATTACTTAGTGATAAAGCAAACAAGCACACACGAGAATATTCACCCCACACTATTGCTCCCCGGCAAAGACGCCAGAAAAAGGTCTTGATAACCCACAAGTATAGGGGATCACAACAGTTTTCGATAAGTAAGAGTGTCGAACCCAACGAGGAGCTAAAGGTAGAACAAATATTCCCTCAAGTTCTATCGACCACTGATACAACTCTACGCACGCTTGACGTTCGCTTTACCTAGAACAAGTATGAAACTAGAAGTACTTTGTAGGTGTTGTTGGATAGGTTTGCAAGATAATAAAGAGCATGGAAATAAAACTAGGGGCTGTTAAGGTAAAGAAGCAACTAAAGTAAATATAGCGAGTGTGGAAAAGTGGTGGTAGGAGTTGCGAAATTTTCCCTTAAGCAATTGACTACTTTACTAGACCGATAGCAAGTATTATGTGGGAGAGGCCACTGCTAGCATGTCATCCCTGACTTGGAATTCTATGCACTTATGATTAGAACTATTAGCAAGCATCCGCAACTACTAATGTTCATTAAGGTAAAACCCAACCATAGCATTAAGATATATTGGTCCCCCTTCAATCCCGTATGCATCAATTTCTATGCTAGGTTGAAGCTTCTGTCACTCTTGCCCTCCAATACATAGTCCTATCAACATACAACTAACCCTATGGTGTGATCCACGCGCGCGCTCATATGATGGGCACCAAAGTACAGCAACATAACCACAAGCAAATTAAGTCAATCATAGCAATTCATCAACTACCGATAGGACAACGAAAATCTACCCAGACATCATAGGATGGCAACACATCATTGGATAATAATATGAAGCATAAAGCACCATGTTCAAGTAGAGGGTACAACGGGTTGCGGGAGAGTGGACTGCTGTAGATAGAGGGGGGAAGGTGATGGCGATGTTGGTGAAGATGGCAGAGGTGTTGGTGTAGATCGCGGTGATGATGATGGCCCCCGGTGGTACTCCGGTGCCACCGGAAGCGAGGGGGAGAGAGCCCTCCTCCTTCTTCTTCTTCCTTGACCTCCTCCCTAGATGGGAGAAGGGTTTCCCCTCTGGTCCATGGCCTCCATGGCACGGGAGGGGCGAGAGCCCCTCCGAGATTGGATCTGTCTCTCTGTCTCTCTCTGTTTCTGCGTTCTCTCCTGGCTCTGTTTCACCGTTTCGTATATATATGGAGATCCGTAACTCCGATTGGCCTGAAACCTTCGCCGTGATTTTATTTCTGAATATTAGCTTTCTTGCGGAAAAAGAAGAGCATCAACCGCCTTACGGTGGGCTCACGAGGGTAGGGGCGCGCCCTAAGGGGGGGGGCGCCCCCCTGCCTCGTGACCACCTCGGGCACTGGTTCGCGTTGATTTTCCTTCCGAATTTTCCATATTTTCCAAAAAAAGCTCCGTCCGTTTTTATCCCGTTTGTACTCCGTTTGATATGGATATTCTGCGAAACCAAAAATATGCAACAGACAGGAACTGGCACTGGGCACTGGATCAATATGTTAGTCCCAAAAATAATATAAAAAGTTGCCAAAAAGTATATGAAAGTTGAATAATATTGGCATGGAACAATAAAAAATTATAGATACGATGGAGATGTATCATCTCTCTCAAGCAACCCTGCAACCAAATAATAAAGAGTCTCTTGTGTCCCCAACACACCCAATACAATGGTAAATTGTATAGGTGCACTAGTTCGGCGAAGAGATGGTGATACAAGTGCAATATGTATAGTAGATAATGGTTTTTGTAATCTGAAAATATAAAAACAGCAAGGTAACTAATGATAAAAGTGAGCGTAAACGGTATTGCAATGCTAGGAAACAAGGCCTAGGGTTCATACTTTCACTAGTGCAAGTCCTCTCAACAATAATAACATAATTGGATCATATAACTATCCCTCATCATGCAAGAAAGAGTCAGTACAAAGTCACTAATAGCGGAGAACGAACGAAGAGATTATGGTAGGGTACGAAACCACCTCAAAGTTATTCTTTCCAATCAATCCATTGGGCTATTCCTATAAGTGTCACAAACATCCCTAGAGTTCGTACTAGAATAACACCTTAAGACACAAATCAACCAAAACCCTAATGTCACCTAGAAACTCCAATGTCACCTCAAGTATCCATGGGTATGATTATACGATATGCATAACACAATCTCAGATTCATCTATTCAACCAACACATAGAACCTCAAAGAGTGCCCCAAAGTTTCTACTAGAGAATCATGACGAAAACGTGTGCCAACCCCTATGCATAGGTTCATGGGAGGAACCCGCAAGTTGATCACCAAAACATACATCAAGTGAATCACGTGATATCCCATTGTCACCACAGATACGCACGACAAGACATACATCAAGTGTTCTCAAATATTTAAAGACTCAATCCGATAAGATAACTTCGAAGGGGAAACTCAATCCATTACAAGAGAGTAGAGGGGGAGAAGAAACATAAGATTCAACTATAATAGCAAAGCTCGCGATACATCAAGATCGTGCCAAATCAAGAACACGAGAGAGAGAGAGAGAGATCAAACACATAGCTACTGGTACATACCCTCAGCCCCGAGGGAGAACTACTCCCTCCTCGTCATGGAGGGCACTGGGATGATGAAGATGGCCACCGGAGAGGGATTGCCCCCTTCGGCAGGGTGCCAGAATGGGTCTAGATCGGTTTTTGGTGGCTACAGAGGCTTCTGGCGGCGGAACTTCCAATCTATTGTGCTCCCCGGTCGTTTTAGGGTATATGGATATATATATAGGCGGAAGAAATACGTCAGGGGAGCCACGAGGGGCCCACGAGGGTGGAGGGCGCGCCCTAGGGGGGTGGGCGCGCCCCCCCTACCTCGTGGCTTCCTTGTTGCTTTCTTGACGTGGACTCCAAGTCTCCCGGGTTGTTTTCCTTCCAAAAATAACTTCTCCAGAAGGTTTCATTCCGTTTCGACTCTGTTTGACATTCCTTTTCTTCGAAATACTGAAACAAGGGAAAAACAGGAACTGACACTGGGCTCTGGGTCAATAGGTTAGTCCCAAAAATAATATAAATGTGGATAATAAAGCCCAATAATGTCCAAAACAGAAGATAATATAGCATGGAGCAATCAAAAATTATAGATACGTTGGAGACGTATCAGCATCCCCAAGCTTAATTCCTGCTCGTCCTCGAGTAGGTAAATAATAAAAACAGAATTGTTGATGCGGAGTGCTACTCGGCATAATTTCAATGTAATTCTTCTTAATTGTGGTATGAA
Organism: Triticum urartu; assembly: GCF_056163025.1. Lineage (NCBI taxonomy): Eukaryota > Viridiplantae > Streptophyta > Magnoliopsida > Poales > Poaceae > Triticum > Triticum urartu. Next base: position 473,391,524 of record NC_141877.1, read on the forward strand.
TATTCAGATCCAAAAGATTCAAGATAAAAGTTTAATATTACCATAAAAATAATAATACTTCAAGCATACTAACAAAGCAATCATGTCTTCTCAAAATAACATGGCCAAAGAAAGTTATCCCTACAAAATCATATAGTCTGGCTATGCTCTATCTTCATCACACAAAGTATTTAAATAATGCACAACCCCGATGACAAGCCAAGCAATTGTTTCATACTTTTGACATTCTCAAACTTTTTCAATCTTCACGCAATACATGAGCGTGAGCCATGGATATAGCACTATAAGTGGAATAGAATGGTGGTTGAGGATAAGACAAAAAGGAAGAAGATAGTCTCGCATCAAATAGGCGTATCAACAGGCTATGGAGATGCCCATCAATAGATATCAATGTGAGTGAGTAGGGATTGCCATGCAACGGATGCACTAGAGCTATAAGTATATGAAAGCTCAACAAAAGAAACTAAGTGGGTGTGCATCCGACTTGCTTGTTCATGAAGACCTAGGGCATTTTGAGGAAGTCCATAATTGGAATATACAAGCCAAGTTCTATAATGAAAAATTCCCGCTAGTATATGAAAGTGATAACATAGGAGACTCTCTATCATGAATATCATGGTGCTACTTTGAAGCACAAGTGTGGTAAAAGGATAGTAACATTGTCCCTTCTCTCTTTTTCTCTCATTTTTTGGGCCTTTTCTCTTTTTTTAATGGCCTCTTTTCTTTCTTCTTTTTTTCGTCCGGAGTCTCATCCCGACTTGTGGGGGAATCATAGTCTCCATCATCCTTTCCTCACTGGGACAATGCTCTAATAATGATGATCATCACACTTTTATTTTCTTACAACTCAACAATTACAAATCGATACTTAGAACAAAATATGACTCTACATGAATGCCTCCGGCGGTGTACCGGGATATGCAATGAATCAAGAGTGACATGTATGAAAGAATTATGAATGGTGGCTTTGCCACAAATACGATGTCAACTACATGATCATGCTAAGCAATATGACAATGATGGAGTGTGTCATAATAAACGGAACGGTGGAAAGTTGCATGCCAATATATCTCAGAATGGCTATGGAAGTGCCATAATAGGTAGGTATGGTGGCTATTTTGAGGAAGGTATATGGTGGGTGTATGATACCGGCGAAAGGTGCGCGGTATTAGAGAGGCTAGCAATTGTGGAAGGAAGAAAAGTGTGTATACTCCATGGACTCAACATTAGTCATAAAGAACTCACATACTTATTGCAAAAATTTATTAGTTATCGAAACAAAGTACTACGCGCATGCTCCTAGGGGGATAGATTGGTAGGAAAAGACCATCGCTCGTCCTCGACCGCCACTCATAAGGAAGACAATCAATAAATAAATCATGCTCCGACTTCATCACATAACGGTTCACCATACGTGCATGCTACGGGAATCACAAACTTCAACACAAGTATTTCTCAAATTCACAACTACTCAACTAGCATGACTCTAATATCACCATCTTCATATCTCAAAACAATCATCAAGTATCAAACTTCTCATAGTATTCAATGCACTTTATATGAAAGTTTTTATTATATCCATCTTGGATGTCCATCATATTAGGACTAGTTTCATAACCAAAGCAAACCACCATGCTGTTCTAAAGGACTCTCAAAACAATATAAGTGAAGCATGAGAGATCAATTATTTCTAAAATAAAACCACCACCGTGCTCTAAAAGGATATAAGTGAAGCACTAGAGCAACGACAAACTACTCTGAAAGATATAAGTGAAGATCAATGAGTGGTGGAATAATTATGCAACTATGTGAAGACTCTCTAACATTTAAGAATTTCAGATCTTGGTATTTTATTCAAACAGCAAGCAAAACTAAATAAAATAAAATGACGCTCGAAGCAAAACACATATCATGTGGTGAATAAAAATATAGCTCCAAGTAAAGTTACCGATGAACGAAGACGAAAGAGGGGATGCCTTCCGGGGCATCCCCAAGCTTAGACTCTTGGTTGTCTTGAATATTACCTTGGGGTGCCTTGGGCATCCCCAAGCTTAGGCTCTTGCCACTCCTTATTCCATAGTCCATCAAAACTTAACCCAAAACTTGAAAACTTCACAACACAAAACTTAACAGAAAACTCGTAAGCTCCGTTAGTATAAGAAAGAAAATCACCATCATAAGGTACTGTAATGAACTCATTATAAATTCATATTGGTGTAATATCTACTGTATTCCAACTTCTCTATGGTTCATACCCTCCGATACTACTCATAGATTCATCAAAATAATCAAACAACACAATGAAAACAGAATATGTCAAAAACAGAACAGTCTGTAGTAATCTGTAGGTTTCGAATAAATTGGTGGACCTGAGGAATTTATATATTAATCATCTGCAAAAATAATTAACTAAATAGCACTCTCCAATAAAAAATGGCAGCAAGTCTCGTGAGCGCTAAAGCTTCTGTTTTTTACAGCATGATCGCAAAGACTTTCCCCAAGTCTTCCCAATGGTTCTACTTGGCACAAACACTAATTAAAAGTATAAAACCACATCTAAACATAGGCTAGATGAATTATTTATTTCTAAACAGGAGCAAAAAGCAAGGAACAAAAATAAAATTGGGTTGCCTCCCAACAAGCGCTATCGTTTAACGCCCCTAGCTAGGCATGATGATTTCAATGATGCTCACATAAAAGATAAGGATTGAGACATAAAGAGAGCATCATGAAGAATATGACTAAAACATTTAAGTCTAACCCACTTCCTATGCATAGGGATTTTGTGAGCAAACAACTTGTGGGAACAAGAATCAACTTGCATAGGAAGGTAAAACAAGCATAACTTCAAGATTTTAAGCACATAGAGAGGAAACCTGATATTATTGCAACTCCTACAGGCATATATTCCTCCCTCATAATAATTTTCAGCAGCATCATGAATTAATTCAACAATATAACCAGCACCTAAAGCATTCTTTTCATGATCTACAAGCATAGAAATTTTATTACTCTCAACACAAGCAAAATTCTTCCCATGAATAATAGTGGGAGCAAACTCAACAAAATAATTATCATGTGAGGCATAATCCAATTGAAAACTAAAATAATGATGACAAGTTTCATGGATATCATTATTCTTTATGGAATACAAGTCATCACAATAATCATCATAGATAGCAACTTTGTTCTCATAATCAATTGGAACCTCTTCCGGAATGGTGGATTCATCACAAAATAAAGTCGTGACCTCTCCAAATCCACTTTCATCAATATAATCATCATAAATAGGAGGCATGCCTTCTTCATAATAAATTTGCTCATCAAAACTTGGGGGACAAAAAATATCATCTTCATCAAATATAGCTTCCCCAAGCTTGTGGCTTTGCATATCATTAGCATCATGGATATTCAAGGAATTCATACTAACAACATTGCAATCATGCTCATCATTCAAATATTTAGTGCCAAACATTTTAATGCATTCTACTTCTAACACTTTGGCACACTTTTCCTTTCCATCATACTCACGAAAGATATTAAAAAGATGAAGCGTATGAGGCAAACTCAATTCCATATTTTTTTGTAGTTTTCTTTTATAAACTAAACTAGTGCTAAAACAAGAAACAAAAAGATTCGATTGCAAGATCTGAAGATATACCTTCAAGCGCTAACCTCCCCGGTAACGGCGCCAGAAAAGAGCTTAGTTGACGTGGTGTTAGTGCCGCTTACCTAGCCTCCCCGGCAATGGCGCCAGAAAAGAGCTTGATGTCTACTACACAACCTTCTTCTTGTAGACGTTGTTCGGCCTCCAAGTGCAGAGGTTTGTAGGACAGTAGCAAATTTCCCTCAATTGGATGACCTAAGGTTTATCAATCCGTAGGAGGCGTAGGATGAAGATGGTCTCTCTCAAGCAACCCTGCAACCAAATAACAAAGAGTCTCTTGTGTCCCCAACACACCCAATACCATGGTAAATTGTATAGGTGCACTAGTTCGGCGAAGAGATGGTGATACACGTGCAATATGGATAGTAGATAATGGTTTTTGTAATCTGAAAATATAAAAACAGCAAGGTAACTAATGATAAAAGTGAGCCTAAACGGTATTGCAATGCTAGGAAACAAGGCCTAGGGTTCATACTTTCACTAGTGCAAGTCCTCTCAACAATAATAACATAATTGGATCATATAACTATTCCTCAACATGCAACAAAGAGTCACTCCAAAGTCACTAATAGCGGAGAATAAACGAAGAGATTATGGTAGGGTACGAAACCACCTCAAAGTTATTCTTTCCAATCAATCCGTTGGGCTATTCCTATAAGTGTCACAAACAGCCCTAGAGTTCATACTAGAATAACACCTTAAGACACAAATCAACCAAAACCCTAATGTCACCTAGATACTCCAATGTCACCACAAGTATTCGTGGGTATGATTATACGATATGCATCACACAATCTCAGATTCATCTATTCAACCAGCACATAGAACCTCAAAGAGTGCCCCAAAGTTTCTACCGGAGAATCATGATGAATACGTGTGCCAAACCCTATGCATAGGTTCATGGGCGGAACCCGCAAGTTGATCACCAAAACATACATCAAGTGAATCACGTGATATCCCATTGTCACCACAGATACGCACGGCAAGACATACATCAAGTGTTCTCAAATCTTTAAAGACTCAATCCGATAAGATAACTTCAAAGGGGAAACTCAATCCATTACAAGAGAGTAGAGGGGGGGAGAAACATAAGATCCAACTATAATAGAAAAGCTCGCGATACATCAAGATCGTGCCAAATCAAGAACAAGAGAGAGAGAGAGATCAAACACATAGCTACTGGTACATACCCTCAGCCCCGAGGGAGAACTACTCCCTCTTCATCATGGAGAGCACCGGGATGATGAAGATGACCACCGGAGAGGGATTGCCCCCTCCGACAGGGTGCCGGAACGGGTCTAGATTGGTTTTCGGTGGCTACAGAGACTTCTGGCGGCGGAACTCCCGATCTATTGTGCTCCCCGATCGTTTTAGGGTATATGGATATATATATATAGGCGGAAGAAATACGTCAGGCGAGCCACGAGGGGCCCACGAGGGTGGAGGGCGCGCCCTAGGGGGTGGACGTGCCCCTACCTCGTGGCTTCCTCGTTGCTTTCTTGACGTGGACTCCAAGTCTCCCGGGTTGCTTTCCTTCCAAAAATAACTTCTCCAGAATGTTTCATTCCGTTTCGACTCCGTTTGATATTCCTTTTCTTCGGAACACTGAAACAAGGGAAAAACAGGAACTGGCACTGGGCTCTGGGTCAATAGGTTAGTCCCAAAAATAATATAAATGTGGATAATAAAGCCCAATAATGTCCAAAACATAAGATAATATAGCATGGAGCAATCAAAAATTATAGATACGTTGGAGACGTATCAAACCCCATTTTTCATAAGATCCTCTGATGGAATTTTTTTACGAGATTTGTTCCTCTAGGTTTGTTAACTGGGCGACCCGAAGGAGAAGTGTCCGGATTTCAAGGCGACTTGCTGCAAGAGCTATCCAAAGTGCACGAGCAAGCTCATAAAGCAATGAGGAACATGGATAAGGCTTTATGGCCAGCCGATTCTCCTCCAGGAATGATGGGGGAGCTCGCGGAGTTATTCAAGGGAGCTCGTCTTTGTTTTGAGCTGTGGAAGGCATCAACATGTCGAGAAGGTGCATGAGAGGCCTGGGCCATGGTGGAAACACGGTATACGGGACTTGATCCGAATCATATGGCCCGGGTCGGACCTCGGGGACCAGACGGACAAGAAATTCCGGTTAGCTTGGTGTATGATAAAGTAAAGATAGCCGCCAAATTCTCACAGCAGGATTGTAAACTAGACAGCCTGATAGATGGCATAGATAAAGAGCAGGCATGTTATTTCATGTAGCCATACTTTTATCATCAAATTTATCTCAGGCCGAATTGTAAAAGATTGTCATAGCAGACCTTCCGCTTCAACCTCCGAAACCCAAGGGTTGGAGTCTTTCCAAATACTATACCTGTGGGAAACAACAAGTATGTTTGAAAACCAGGCAATCCGATCATAGTGCGTGAACAGACAAACTGTATTCGGGGAGCTATGTTATATTACTTTTTAACGTAAGAAACGTCTTCCAAAGAGAATAATTCCGTTAAAGGTTCCTCTCCCTGGGTCAACATGCCTTAAGCCGTGGTGCGAAAGAACCGCCAGAGTCTTTGCATTTTGGTAGTTTATATTGCCACAAAGGTAGTTCGTCGTTTGCCCGCTGACCAATTATTTCCTTAAGAACGCTAGCTTTCGGCTTCACCCGTCTGAGGTACATGTCCGGATGACCCGGTTGTAACAATCGCAGAGGTTCTCCCTTTATGCCCTAGCCGACAAGCGGGAACGTAGGGCATAAGCACAGGAGCCAGGTAACCCAGCTTGGCAAAAACATAAGTCATAGAGGTGCATATAATGGCGAAGACAGGAAGTATATGAGAAAACAACATATATATAGTGAGCTTTACGCTCAAAATAATAAGCTTCTATTGAGAGAAGCCCCCAGTTATGATGGGGTGTGTACATTTAAGGATGTGTACCCCTCAAGTGTGCGGCTTACCCGAACACACGCTAGAAATCGTAAAGAAAAAAATGAAAAAAGAGGAAAAGTAAAAAAGGAGAAAAGAGGGAACGAACAAAGGTATGTGTCCGGGCTCAGGCGTAGAATCTTCGGAGTCGAGTAGCATTCCATGGGTTCGGCTCTAAGCGATTACCCGATGCATTGCGAAGGCGGTAGGCTCCTCCAGTGAGAACTTCATCTATAATGAAGGGACCCTCTCATTTGGGCTTGAGCTTGTCCTTTTTCTTCTCTGGTAGGCGTAGAACGAGTTCACCAACATTATAAGTCTTTGACCGCACTTCTCTGCTTTGGTATCTTTGAGCTTGTTGTTGGTAGAATGCGGAACGGGCTCTTACGACGTCATACTCCTCCTCCAGGCCATCTAAGTCGTCCTGCCGATTGAGCTCGGCCTCTCTCTCCTCATACATGCGCACTCGAGGTGAGTCATCATTAATATCGTAGGGTAAGACAACCTCTGTGCTGTATACCATGAAGAACAGTGTGTATCCGGTCGTCGATTGGGCGTGGTCCGCAGCCCCCAGAGTACGGAGTCAAGCTCCTCGACCCAGTGTTTGTTCGACTCCTTTAGGGATCGCTCTAGTCTGGGTTTGATGCCGCTCATTATCAGGCCATTGGCCTGTTCAACTTGACCATTTGTTTGGGGGTGATATATGGAGGCGTAATCGAGCTTAATGCCCAGGTTAGCACACCAAGTTTTCACCTCGTCGGCTGTAAAGTTAGAGCCGCTGTTAGTAAGAATGATGTGTGGGACACCATAGAGGTTTACGACACCGGATATAAAGTCTATCACCGATCCGGCTTCAGCCGTTTTAACTGGTTTGGCTTCTATTCATTTAGTGAATTTATCTACCATAACCAGCAAGTATTTTTTTTCTTATGGCTTCCCCCTTTAAGGGTCCGACCATGTCCAGCCCCTAGACCGCAAAAGGCCAGGTAATGGGGATTGTTCGTAGGGCAGTGGGCGGCATATGGCTTTGGTTGGCAAAAAGCTGGCATCTGACACAATGTTGTATGAGGTCCTGTGCATCTGCTCAGGTCATGGGCCAAAAGAAACCTGTACGGAAGGCCTTACTTACAAGGGCCCGAGCTGCGGCGTGATGGCCGCCAAGACCAACATGTATTTCGGCTAAGAGCTGTCGTCCCTCTTCTTCGGAGATACATCTTTGAAGGACTCCGGTAGTACTTTTCTTGTAGAGTTCTACTTCATGGACTTTGTAGGCTTTGGAGCGTCGAACTATGCGACGGGCCTCGTTCTGGTCATCGGGGAGCTTCTGCCTATTGAGGTAGGCTAAGAAGGGTTCAGTCCATGGGGCGATCACCGCCATGATTGCGTGGGCGGAAGGCATTGGTTCGGTTCCCGAGCCCCCGATGATATCTGAATCGTGTTCGGCATCTGAGGGTGTGGTCGGCGCCGGACTAGTATTTCCGCTCTCGTCCTGCCATACCACGGATGGCTTGAAAAACCTTTCCACGAAGGTGTTAGGCGGGACGGGGTCGCGTTTAGCGCCCATTCGAGCAAGGATGTCCGCTGCTTGATTCCTGTCTCGGGCCACATGATGAAACTCGAGCCCCTCAAACCGAGCTGATATTTTGTGTACAACGTTGCAGTAGGCCGCCATCTTTGGATATTTTGCATCAAATTCTCTATTTATTTGGGATATTGCAAGGTTCGAGTCCCCGCGCACCTCAAGGCGCTGTATGCCCATAGAAACAGCCATCCTGAGGCCATGCAGTAGTGCCTCGTATTTGGCTGCGTTATTGGAGTATGTACACATGATTTGTAATACGTAACAGACTATGTCTCCTATGGGGGATGTTAGGATGACACCAGCCCCCAGTCCGGCCAACATTTTAGAGCCGTCGAAATACATCACCCAGTTGGAGTATGTGTCGTACTCTTTAGGGAGTTCAGCTTCTGTTCACTCGGCGACAAAGTCGGCCAACACCTGAGATTTAATAGCTCGTCGTGGCTTGTATGTTATTTAAAATGGCAAGAGCTCGATAGCCCATTTTGCAATGCGGCCGGTGGCGTCTCGATTTTTTATGATGTCATTGAGGGGTACCTCGGAGGCCACCGTGATCGAGCACTCTTGAAAGTAGTGCCGCAGCTTCCGAGATGCCATGAAAACCGCATATGCTATCTTTTGGTAGTGCGGGTATCGGGATTTGCATGGTGTGAGAACCGCCGATACATAGTATACTGGTTTTTGGAGTGGGAATTTATGTCCCTCTTCTTCTCGTTCAACAACGAGCACAGCGCTCACCACCTGGTGAGTTGCAGATATATACAGTAGAATAGGTTCGCCGACGTTGGGTGCGGCAAGGATTGGGTTGTTTGCCAACAAAGTTTTGGTTTCCTCCAACCTGGCTATTGTTGCGTCCGTCCACTCTAAGTGGTCGGTGCGTTGGAGCAGGTGATATAGCGGCAGCGCCTTCTCTCCCAATCTGGAGATAAAGCGACTCAAGGATGCCACACACCCAACTTGTTTTTGGACCTGCTTTAGGTCTGTTGGTGTTTCCAATTGTGACAGGGCCTGGATTTTGGCCGGATTTGCTTCGATTCCTCTATTGGAAACAATGAACCCGAGTAGTTTTCCGGCCGGAACGCCGAAAACGCATTTTTCCGGATTGAGCCGTATGTCATATGTTCGGAGGTTGTCGAATGTAAGGCGTAAGTCGTCTACCAATGATTCGGCATGTTTGTTTTTGATGACCACATCATCCACATATGCCTCCACCACCTTGCCAATTTGTTTTTCCAGGCATGTTTGAATCATGCGTTGATAAGTGGCGCCGGCGTTTTTGAGTCCGAAAGGCATAGTGTTGAAGCAGAAAGGCCCATACGGAGTAATGAATGCCGTTGCGGCCTGATCGGATTCCTTCATCTTAATCAGATGGTATCCGAAGTATGCATCAAGGAAACACAGTGAATCGTGTCCTATAGTTGCATCAATGATTTGGTCAACGCGGGGCAGTGGGAAGGGGTCCTTAGGGCAAAGCTTTATTAAGGTATTTGAAATCGACACAAAGGCGCCAGGATTAGTCCTTCTTTGGCACCATGACCAGGTTTGCTAGCCAATCCGGGTGTTTTATCTCTTGAATAAACCTGGCTTCAAGTAGTTTGGCTAGCCCATCCATCAAAGCTTGTTGCTTGGGTTCGGAAAATCGCCGTAGCGTTTGCTTAACTGGCTTGAACCCCTTTATTATGTTGAGGTTGTGTTCGACCAGCCTGCGTGGGATTCCTGGCATATCCAAAGGGTGCCAGGTAAAGATGCCTCAATTATCGCGCAGGAATGCTCTTAGAGCGGCGTCGATCGTCGGATCCAGCTGTGCTCCAATGGCTGCTGTTTTATTAGGGTCCATCGGGTGGACTTGGAATTTGACTATTTCGTCTGCTGGCTTGAAAGAAGTGGACTTAGGCCTTTTATCGAGGATTACATCGTCTCTATCCACTGTGAAACGCAGAGCGGTGAGCTCCTCGGCCGCAAGGGCTCGGATAGTGCCTCAAGGGCCAGGGATGCGGTTTTGTTTTTGGCGCGGAGTGCTATGTTTGGATCACTGGTGATAGTGATAACTCCATTGGGCTCGGGCATTTTGAGCTTCATGTACCCGTAATGAGGTATGGCTTGAAAGCGTGTGACTGCATCTCGCCCCAACAGGGAGTGATATCCCCTGTTGAAAGGTGCCACCTGGAAGATTAACTCTTAGGACATGTAGTTCTTAGGCGTGCCAAATACTACATCAAGTTTAATTTTTCCCGAACATCGCGGTTCTCGACTAGGGATAATGCCTCGAAAGGTTGTATTGCTCTGCTCGATGCGGCTCTTGTCCATTTGCATTTTGTCGAGCGTGTCCTCATAGATGAGGTTCAATCCGCTGCCACCGTCCATGAGCACTTTAGTGAGCCGAAAGCCGTCCATAATTGGGTTTAGAACTAAAGCGGCTGGTGCTCAGACTGATCAGACCCGTGGTTCGATGGTAGCGTTGAAGGTTATCACCATGTCGTTCCAAGGATTTATTGCGGCTACTTGGTTGACTTCGGCGAGGTCGTGGAGCGCTGGTACCTCTTGAGCACTGCGTTGGTTTTCCCCGAAGAGGAAGGGATGATGCAGCAAAGTAGCGTAAGTATTTCCCTCAGTTTTGAGAACCAAGGTATCATTCTAGTAGGAGGCTACGCGCGAGTCCCTCGCACCTGCACAAAACAAATAAATCCTCGCAACCAACGCAAATAGGGGTTGTCAAACCCTATAGGGCCACTTACGAGAGTGAGATCTGATAGATATGATACGATAATATTTTTGGTATTTTTATGATAAAAGATGCAAAGTAAAATAAAGGCAAAGTAAATAGCAAAGGATATAACTAAGTAGTAGGAGATTAATATGATGAAGATAGACCCGGGGGCCATAGATTTCACCAGTGGCTTCTCTCAAGAGCATAAGTATTCTACGATGGGTGAACAAATTACTGTTGAGCAATTGACAGAATTGAGCATAGTTATGAGAATATCTAGGTATGATCATGTATATAGGCATCACGTGCCTTGCTGCCCTTACTGTCACCGGGAAAGGACACCGAAAAATTGAACCCAAAGCTAAGCACTTCTCCAATTGCAAGAAAGATCAATCTAGTAGGCCAAACCAAACAGATAATTCGAAGAGATTTTCAAAGATAACCAATCATACATAAAAGAATTCAGAGAAGATTCAAATATTATTCATAGATAGACTTGATCATAAACCCACAATTCATCGGTCTCAACAAACACACGCAAAAAGAAGATTACATCGAATAGATCTCCACAAGAGAGGGGGAGAACATTGTATTGAGATCCAAAAAGAGAGAAGAAGCCATCTAGCTACTAACTATGGACCCGTAGGTCTGAGGTGAACTACTCACACTTCATCGGAGGGGCTATGGTGTTGATGTAGAAGCCCTCCATGATCGATGCCCCCTCCGGCGGAGCTCCGGAACAGGCCCCAAGATGGGATCTCGTGGATACAGAAAGTTACGACGGTGGAATTAGGGTTTTGGCTTATGTTCTGATCGTTTGGGGGTACGAGGATATATATAGGAGGAAGGAGTACGTCGGTGGAGCAACAGGGGGCCCACGAGGGTGGAGGGCGCGCCTGGTGGGGGTGGGCGTGCCCCCCTACCTCGTGGCCTCCTATTTTATTTCTTGACGTAGGGTCCAAGTCTCTCGGGTCTTGTTCGTTGAGAAAATCACGTTCCCGAAGGTTTCATTCCGTTTGGACTCCATTTGATATTCCTTTTCTTCGAAACCCTAAAAAAGGCAAAAAATAGCAATTCCGGGTTGGGCCTCCGGTTAATAGGTTAGTCCCAAAAATAGTATAAAAGTGGATAATAAAGCCCAATAATGTCCAAAACAGTAGATAATATAGCATGGAGCAATAAAAAATTATAGATACGTTGGAGACGTGTCAAGCATCCCCAAGCTTAATTCCTGCTCGTCCTCGAGTAGGTAAATGATAAAAACCGAAATTTTGATGCGGAGTGCTACTTGGCATAATTTTAATGTAATTCTTCTTAATTGTGGTATGAATATTCAGATCCGAAAGATTCAAGACAAAAGTTCATATCGATATAAAAACAATAATACTTCAAGCATACTAACTAAGCAATTATGTCTTCTGAAAATAACATGGCCAAAGAAAGTTCATCCCTACAAAATCATATGGTTTAGTCATGTTTCATCTTCGTCACACAAGAATGCTCTCATCATGCACAACCCCAATGACAAGCCAAGCAATTGTTTCATACTTTAGTAATCTCAAACCTATAAAATTTCACGCAATATATGAGCGCGAGCCATGGACATAGCACTATGGGTGGAATAGAATATAATGAGGGGGGTTATGTGGAGAAGACAAAAGAGGAGAAAGTCTCACATCAACGAGGCTAATCAATGGGCTATGGAGATGCCCACCGATTGATGTTAATGCAAGGAGTAGGGATTGCCATGCAACGGATGCACTAGAGCTATAAATGTATAAAAGCTCAACAAAAGAAACTAAGTGGGTGTGCATCCAACTTGCTTGCTCACGAAGACCTAGGGCACTTGAGGAGGCCCATTGTTGGAATATACAAGCCAAGTTCTATAATGAAAATTTCCCACTAGTATATGAAAGTGACAAGACAAGAGACTCTCTAACATGAAGATTATGGTGCTACTTTGAAGCACAAGTGTGGCAAAGGATATTAACATTGTCCCTTCTCTCTTTTTCTCTCATTTTTTTATTTTTTTTCTTTGGGCCTTTTCTCTTTTTTTATGGTCTTTCTTTTTTTGGGCCTTCTCTCTGTCTTTTTTATGGCCTTTCTCTTTTTTTATTCCTCACTTGGGACAATGCTCTAGAAAATGATGATCATCACACTTCTATTTATTTACAACTCAATGATTACAACTCGATACTAGAACAAAAGATGACTCTATATGAATGCCTCCGGCGGTGTACCAGGATATGCAATGGACCAAGAGTGACATGTATGAAATAATTATGAACGGTGGCTTTGCCACAAATACTATGTCAACTACATGATCATGCTAAGCAATATGACAATGATGAATGTGTCATGATGAACGGAATGATGGAAAGTTGCATGGCAATATATCTCGGAATGGCTATGGAAATGCCATAATAGGTAGGTATGGTGGCTGTTTCAAGGAAGATATAAGGAGGTTTATGTGTGAAAGAGCGTATCATATCACGGGGTTTGGATGCACCGGCGAAGTTTGCGCCAACTCTCAATGTGAGAAAGGGCAATGCACGGTAACGAAGAGGCTAGCAAGGATGGAAGGGTGAGAGTGTGTATAATCCATGGACTCAACATTAGTCATAAAGAACTCACATACTTATTGCAAAAATCTACAAGTCATCAAAAACCTTGGTACTACGCGCATGCTTCTAGGGGGATAGATTGGTAGGAAAAGACCATCGCTCGTCCCCGACCGCCACTCATAAGGAAGACAATCAAATAACACCCCATGTTTCAAATTTGTTGCATAAAGTTTACCATACGTGCATGCTACGGGACTTGCAAACTTCAACAAAAGTATTTCTCAATTTCACAACTACTCAACTAGCACGACGTTGATATTACTACCTCCATATCTCAAAACAATCATCAAGCATCAAACTTCTCTTAGTATTCAAAACACTCTTAAGAAAATTTTACGAACTTTGAATACCTAGCATATTAGGATTTTAAGAAAATTACCATGCTATTAAGACTCTCAAAATAATCTAAGTGAAGCATGAGAGATCAATAGTTTCTATAAAACAAATCCACCACCGTGCTCTAAAAGATATAAGTGAAGTACTAGAGCAAAACTATATAACTCAAAAGATATAAGCGAAGCACATAGAGTATTATAACAAATTCCAAATCATGTATGGCTCTCTCAAAAGGTGTGTACAGAAAGTATGATTGTGGTAAACTAACAAGCAAATACTCAAATCATACAAGACGCTCCAAGCAAAACACATATCATGTGGCGAATAAAAATATAGCTCCAAGTTACCGATAGAAGTAGACGAAAGAGGGGATGCCTTCCGGGGCATCCCCAAGATTTGGCTTTTAGGTGTCCTTTGATTATCTTGGGGGTGCCATGGGCATCCCCAAGCTTTGGCTCTTGCCACTCCTTGTTCCATAATCCATCAAATCTTTACCCAAAACTTGAAAACTTCACAACACAAAACTTAAAGTAGAAAATCTCGTGAGTTTCGTTAGCGAAAGAAAATAAAAGACCACTTCAAGTTACTGTAATGAACTCATTATTTATTTATATTGGTGTTATAACTACTGTATTCCATCTTCTCTATGGTTTATAAACTATTTTATTTGCCATAGATTCATCAAAATAAGCAAACAACACACGAAAAACAGAATCTGTCAAAAACAGAACTGTCTGTAGTAATCTGTAGCTAGCGCAAGATCTGGAACCCCAAAATTTCTAAAATAAATTGCTGGAAGTGAGGAATTTACCTACTAAAAATCTTCAAAAATAATTAACTAAATAGCACTCTCCAAATAAAAATGGCAGTAGTTCTCGTGAGCACTAAAGTTTCTGTTTTTTACAGCAAGTGTAACAAGACTTTCGCCAAGTCTTCCCAACGGTTCTACTTGGCACAAACACTAATTAAACACAACCAAAACAGAGGCTATATAAATTATTTATTACTAAACAGGAGAAAAAAGCAAGGAATAAAAATAAAATTGGGTTGCCTCCCAACAAGCGCTATCGTTTAACGCCCCTAGCTAGGCATAACAAGCAAGAATAGATCTAGGTATTGCCATCTTTGGTAGGCAATCCATAAGTGGCTCTCATAATAGATTCATAAGGTAATTTAATTTTATTTCTAGGAAAGTGTTCCATGCCTTTCCTTAATGGAAATTGGAATCTAATATTTCCTTCCTTCATATCAATAATTGCACCAATCGTTCTAAGGAAAGGTCTACCAAGAATAATAGGACATGAAGGATTGCAATCTATGTCAAGAACAATAAAATCTACGGGCACATAATTCCTATTTGCAACAATAATAACATCATTAATTCTTCCCATAGGTTTCTTAATAGTGGAATCCGCAAGGTGCAAGTTTAGAGAGCAATCATCAAAATCACGGAAACCTAACAAATCACACAAAGTCTTTGGAATCGTGGAAACACTAGCACCGAAATCACATAAAGCATAGCATTCATGATCTTTAATTTTAATTTTAATAGTTGGTTCCCACTCATCATAAAGTTTTCTAGGGATAGAAACTTCCAGTTCAAGTTTTTCTTCATAAGATTGCATCAAGGCATGAACGATATGTTTAGTAAATGCTTTATTTTGACTATAAGCACGAGGAGAATTTAGCACGGATTGCAACAAGTAAATACAATCAATCAAAGAGCAATTTTCATAGTTAAATTCCATGAAATCCATAATAGTGGGTTTAGCAAGATCTAGGGTTTTAATCTCTTCAATCCCACTTTTATCAAATTTAGCATCAAGATCAACAAATTCTGAATTCTTGGAACGCCTTCTAGGTAAAGGTGGATCATATTAAGTCCCATCATTATCAAGATTCATATTGCAAAACAAAGATTTAATAGGGGACACATCAGTAACTTTTAGATCTTCATCTTTATTTTCATAGGAACTAGAAGAACACGCTCTTATAAAGGCATCTATCTTAGCACGCATCCTAGCGGTTCTTTCTTTGCACCCATCAATGGAAATTCTCATGGCTTTGAGAGACTCATTGATATCATGCTTAGGTGGAATAGATCTAAGTTTCAAAGAATCAACATCAAGAGCAATTCTATCAACGTTCCTAGCCAAATCATCAATCTTAAGCAATTTTCCTTCAATCATAGCATTAAAATTCTTTTGTGAAGTAATAAATTCTTTAATATTAGATTCAAAATCAGAGGGTATCTTATTATAATTTCCATAAGAATTGTTGTAGGAATTACCATAATTATTAGAGGGATTACTAGGGTAAGGCCTAGGATTGAAATTTCCTCTATACGCGTTGTTACCAAAATTGTTCCTACCAACAAAATTCACATCCATAGATTCATTATTATTCTCAATCAAAGTAGACAAGGGCATATCATTAGGATCAGAAGAAACACTCTTATTAGCAAATAATTTCATAAGTTCATCCATCTTTCCACTCAAAATATTAATTTCTTCTATCACATGCACCTTTTTATTAGTAGATCTTTCAGTATGCCATTAAGAATAATTAACCATAATATTATCTAGGAGTTTAGTAGCTTCACCTAAAGTGATTTCCATAAAAGTGCCTCCCGTGGCCGAATCTAAAAGATTTCTAGAAGAAAAATTCAATCCGGCATAAATTTTTTGTATAATCATCCACAAATTTAAACCATGAGTAGGGAAATTACGTATCATTAATTTCATTCTCTCCCAAGCTTGTGCAACATGTTCATGATCAAGTTGCTTAAAATTCATAATATCGTTTCTAAGAGAGATGATCTTAGCGGGAGGAAAATACTTAGAGATAAAATTATCTTTGCACTTATTCCATGAATCAATACTATTTTTAGGCAAAGACGAAAACCAAGCTTTAGCACGATCTGTAAGCGAAAAATGAAATAGCTTCAATTTAACAATATCATTATCCACATCTTTCTTCTTTTGCATATCACATAAATAACCGAAGCTATTAATATGGGTAGCAGCATCTTCACTAGGAAGGCCGGAAAACGGATCTTTCATGACAAGATTCAGCAAAGCAGTATTAATTTCACAAGATTCAACATCGGTAAGAGGAGCAATCGGAGTGCTAATAAAATTATTGTTGTTGGTATTGGATAAGTCACACAATTTAGTATTATCTTGAGCCATCGTGACAAGCAAACAAACTAACGCACAAGCAAACAAAAAGCAAGCGGGCAAAAAGAGGAAAATAGAGAGGGAGGATAGAGAGAGAGAGGGCGAATAAAACGGCAAGGGTGAAGTGGGGGAGAGGAAAACGAGAGGCAAATGGCAAATAATGTAATGCGGGAGATAAGGGTATGTGATGGGTACTTGGTATGTTGACTTTTGTGTAGACCTCCCCGGCAACGGCGCCAGAAATCCTTCTTGCTACCTCTTGAGCACTACGTTGGTTTTCCCCGAAGAGGAAGGGATGATGCAGCAAAGTAGCTTAAGTATTTCCCTCAGTTTTTGAGAACCAAGGTATCAATCCAGTAGGAGGCTACGAGCGAGTCCCTCGCACCTGCACAAAACAAATAAATCCTCGCAACCAACGCAAATAGGGGTTGTCAATCCCTATAGGGCCACTTACGAGAGTGAGATCTGATAGATATGATAAGATAATATTTTTGGTATTTTTATGATAAAATATGCAAAGTAAAATAAAGGCAAAGTAAATAGCAAAGGAAATAACTAAGTAGTAGGAGATTAATATGATGAAGATAGACCCGGGGGCCATAGGTTTCACTAGTGGCTTCTCTCAAGAGCATAAGTATTCTACGGTGGGTGAACAAATTACTGTTGAGCAATTGACAGAATTGAGCATAGTTATGAGAATATCTAGGTATGATCATGTATATAGGCATCACGTCCGAGACAAGTAGACCGACTCCTGCCTGCATCTACTACTATTACTCCACTCATCGACCGCTATCCAGCATGCATCTAGAGTATTAAGTTAAAAACAGAGTAACGCCTTAAGCAAGATGACATGATGTAGAGGGATAGACTCATGCAATATGAAGAAAACCCCATCTTGTTATCCTCGATGGCAACAATACAATACGTGCCTTGCTGCTCTTACTGTCACCGGGAAAGGACACCGAAAAATTGAACCCAAAGCTAAGCACTTCTCCAATTGCAAGAAAGATCAATCTAGTAGGCCAAACCAAACTGATAATTCAAAGAGACTTGCAAAGATAACCAATCATACATAAAAGAATTCAGAGAAGATTCAAATATTATTCATAGATAGACTTGATCATAAACCCACAATTCATCGGTCTCAACAAACACACCACAAAAAGAAGATTACATCGAATAGATCTCCACAAGAGAGTGGGAGAACATTGTATTGAGATCCAAAAAGAGAGAAGAAGCCATCTAGCTACTAACTATGGACCCATAGGTCTGAGGTGAACTACTCACACTTCATCGGAGGGGCTGGGGTGTTGATGTAGAAGCCCTCCGTGATCGATGCCCCCTCCGGCGGAGCTCCGGAACAGGCCCCAAGATGGGATCTCGTGGATATAGAAAGTTATGCCGATGGAATTAGGGTTTTGGCTCCTGTTCTGATCGTTTGGGGGTATGTGGATATATATATATATATATGAGGAAGGAGTAGGTCGGTGGAGCAACTGGGGGCCCACGAGGGTGGAGGGCGCGCCTGGTGGGGGTGGGCACGCCCCCTACCTCGTGGCCTCCTGTTTTATTTCTTGATGTAGGGTCCAAGTCTCCCGGGTCTTGTCCGTTGAGAAAATCACGTTCCCGAAGGTTTCATTCCGTTTGGACTCCGTTTGATATTCCTTTTTTTCGAAACCCTAAAATAGGCAAAAAAACAACAATTCTGGGCTGGGCCTCCGGTTAATAGGTTAGTCCCAAAAATAGTATAAAAGTGGATAATAAAACCCAATAATGTCCAAAACAGTACATAATATAGCATGGAGCAATCAAAAATTATAGATGCGTTGGAGACGTATCAAGCGCCCTTTTGCGCCGATTATTTGAAGAAAAGGTCTCGAAGACCGTAAATACATTGAGATTGTTATCCTCTGAGGAGTAGTTCTCTAGGGTAGTGTTGGTGAGGATGGACTCACCACTCTTAGCCACCTGCCGGAGTATCCAACATGCCCCGAAGGCTATGTGTTGGTTCGGAATTCGACATCGTGTGTATCTGACAAGGCTTGTCGAGCCATTCATGAAGGATAGTTATGTGTCATGTTAAGGGCTTAATTTTCTTGTCCATGGAGTGCTGATCAGGTGCCCCGTGAGGGTGCATCCTTTTTGCCCTACCGGTGGGTGGCTTAAAGGCCAGCGGTTCCCACCGAGCTGTCTGGGCTTTCCAAGCGCTTTTCATTGCGCAGTACTTCTGTACTATGTGTGCCAAATCTGCAAAGTGCAGTATGCGGCATCGGTTGAGGGCATTGAGGATCCTCTCATCCATACAGTTGCGGCAAAAGACTGAAATCGCATCATCGCTGCAGCAATCTTTGATCTTGTTTTTAACAAGTAGGAATCTAGCCCAAAAGTGATGGACTGTTTCCTGAGGTTGTTGCCGTACATATATTAAGTCGCATATGTCCGGGGGACCGGAATTGCTTGGAGAGTATTGCTTGTGCTGGGTGGGTGGGCTTAAATCTGAACCTTGTCCCACTGTGTGGAATCCGGAGTTTGAAGAATTTCTGAGGTCACTAGCCCAGGATCCGGGGTGTCCTGGGGGTTTTTAGGCTCAACGTCTGGTTCTATGTTCGGAGGACAGAGGGTCTCTTCCCGAAGATAGGTATCCGGCTTGTAGGGCTTGGAGATCCGAACATAGCTTGTTCTCAGCATAGGGGGAGAAGTATCTTTGGCTTGTTCTTCCACAACCGCTACCAGATGGGTGATCGGTGGGGACCTGATTTCCCTCTGGTTGGGTTTAAGCCCGATCCGATCATAGTCTGTTGCGACCCCAGGGCGACGAAGCAATCTAGCAGTTCATTCAAAGACGAGATATTTGCCGGATCCATCTTGTCGGAGTGTTCAAGGCCAATGCGGAGATGATTTTCGATAGTTTGGGAGACTGGCTTTGGCTTAATGGCCGAGCGGGCGCCCATGGTAAAACTGCCAAGTTGGAGGATCTGCCCAGGAGTCAGGGCCCTTCCAGTGGTGATTTTGTCATTGACGACAAGGCGAGCCATCGATCCTCCTATCAACGACAAAGAGGTACTCTCAATGAAAGCACCAATGTCGATGTAAAAACCGGTGGATTTCGGGTAGGGGGTCCTGAACTATGCGTCTGAATATCGAAGGTAACAGGAGGCGGGGAACACGATGTTTACCCAGATTCGGGCCCTCTTAATGGAGGTAATACCCTACTTCCTACTTGATTGACTTTGATGAGTATAGGGGTTACAAGAGTTGATCTACCTCGAGATCGTAATGGCTAAACCCTAGATGTCTAGCCTATATGATTGTGATTGCCTCTACGGACCAAACCCTCTGATTTATATAGGCACCGGAGGGGCTAGGGTTGTAAAGAGTCAGTTTACAGAGAAAGGAAACTACACTTCCGGCCGCCAAGCTTGCTATCCACCCACGGAGAGTCCCATCCGGACACGAGGGAAAGCCTTCTATCTCGTATCTGCAGGGGCCATCAGTCCGGCCCATGTCACATAGCCTGGACGCCCGAAGACCCCCATATCCAGGACTCCCTCACCAGGCAGCTCCTGTTCCCTCGTCCCTACGCGCTTTCTATGATGCACAAGGACAGAGAGCATGCAAGATGTTTGGCGAGCATGCATGCTAGGCAATGCTTTCTCAGGGCCGGCCCTGAGGGGGACAGGGGGGCGGCCGCCCCGGGCCCCCAAGATCTAGGGGGCCCCTCCCAGTTGTGATGTTATGTATAAGGTGAACTAGCCCATAGGCCATAGCTTCTCGTGAAAAAAGGAAGTAGCCCACGTCTAGGAAGAAAAGGACGGCAGGTAATCAACGTACAGACGTAAATCGCGTCAATCAGCAAACGATCGTGAGGAAAAAAATGGATAATTATTTTTTTGAAAGCAACATGGCTTTATTACTCAATGTGCGGGCAAATCGCCCAAAACACAGTCGCCCACTTGGGCTGGTACATCTGTTTCCCACTGCATACAGTAGGCGGGTTCACACAAGCGACCAATACTAGCCAGTTCATGAGCGACAGAATTCGCGCTACGACGACAAACAGAGATATAGAAATGAGAGAACCAGAGCTTTAGTTGGTATTTCATGTCCTCGATCATAGATGCATACGCTGACGAATCCACGCGGCGCAGATCCAATGCTTCACCCAGTAGATTATCGCTTCTCCCTGCCCGGGCGCATATCAGGTTGCCCTATTTTGATCTTGCTACAACTCCCCACCCAGCGTGATGCTGACAGGCACAAAAGATCCGTCCACATTAATCTTGTACTCAGTATCTGTCGGAGGCCGCCATCTCTCCGGGTTAACCTTGACAAGTGCCTTCCCAAAGATATGCAGGTACTCGAGAACATTGCTCCTGGTTCGCCTCGCCACTTCGGCTGGTGCAAGAGGCAGTTCGCCCTCTCCGAGTTTATTTCTATTTGACCACCACAACCACCAGAAAGTGAGCACATGTTGTTGCTTTTTTTCATTGAGGCCCCAGAGATAATCTATCATCACATGCACAGACGTGATAGTCTCTAGCTCCATACGTTCCTTCTCCATGGCTAGATCCCTCCATACTTCCTTTGCTTCCTTGCACTTGATGAACAGATGTGCTCCGTCCCCATCAGCCTTACCACAGAACAAGCATTTCGTGTCGGCTATTGGGATTCCTTTGCGTGCTACATTAGTGCGAAAGGCGAGGGACTCATGTTTAAGCCTCCAAGTGAACATTTTAATGTTTTTTGGGCACGGCAACTTCCAAAGGCGTTTCCAGGAGTCATCCTTAGCAGTATCCAGATTACTAGGGTTTGAATCACTCCCCCCACTCCACCATTATGCATATGTAGTTCAAGCTGACGCTGGAGCTTGTACGCGCTCTTGACGGAGTGGGCACCCTTGGGATCATAATGCCATGCGATGAAATCACGGACCCCCTCCCGTAGCGGTATCTGAAGGATGTGCTTGATGTCATCAGCCCAGAAGGTGTCACATACCAATTGCTCGTCCCACTGGCCGGTAGTTGGATCGATGAGATCGCAGACTCGCTCCAGGAGGTTCTGCCCTTTGGGGGTCAAGACACGTCGCGACCAGGGCCGAGGAATCCACAGATCTGACCAGATCTTCACTTGCGTACCATCGCCAATCCTCCAAATGTACCCTTCCGTGAATAGGTGTAGCCCGTGGAGTAGACTGCGCCAGGAATAGGAGATGGTGTCCCGAGGAGCAGCATCGAGTATCTGGCCATTCAGAAAGTACCTGGCTTGTAGCGTTTGAGCACAGAGGGAATCTGGATGTTGAATGAGCCTCCATATCTGCCTGGATAACAAGGCTAGGTTGAAGTCATGCATGTCGCGAAACTCTAACCCTCCCTGTGCTTTTGGCTTAATGAGCGTTTTCCAGCCGATCCAATGGGTGGTCTGGTGCTTATCTTGTTGGCTCCACCAATAATCTCCTACCAATGAGCTGAGTTCATCACAGAAGGATTTAGTTAGATAGAAGCAAGACATTGCAAAGGTGGGGATAGCCTGAGCAACTGTCATGACCAAAGTTTCTTTGCCAGCCTTCGCAATGAGTCTTTCCTTCCAACCATACACTCGGCCTGCCATAGCACCTTTAACGAAAGCAAAAGCCATCCTCCTTGATTTTCCAACATGAACAAGCAGACCTAGGTACTTCTCGTTCCAAGACTCTCTCTGGATTTGCAGGGCATCCTTGACAGCCATTTTGACCGCAGCTATGGTGTTGGGACTAAACATTATCGCTGACTTCTCAAGGTTGATACACTGCCCCGAGCATGCCTCGTATAGATCCAGCAAACGACGCAGTTCTTGGGCCTCAGCTTGTTTGGCTTTCAACAATAGGACCAAATCGTCAGCGAAGAGAAGGTGCGACACCATCGGTGCTTGTGGACAGATCCTGACTCCGGTGATCTTCCCGGTCTCCTCCGCGTCATGAAGCAGGGCTGACAATCCCTCCGCACAGATGACAAACAAATATGGCGAAGCTGGATCCCCTTGTCTGAGACCTCGAGAGGGAGAAAACTGTTTTGTTAAAACGCTATTAACCTTGATCTGGTACCTTACCGAGCAAACACAGTGCATGACCAAGTTGATCCAACGAGTACCGAAACCCAGCTTACTCAGCATAGCCCTCAAGAACTCCCACTCAACCCTGTCATAGGCTTTGCTCATATCCGCTTTCACTGCTGCTATGCCCTCCTTCCCTTTCTTTTTGTTCAGTAGGTAGTGCGACACTTCGTAAGCCACTAACACATTGTCGGTTATCATCTGACCAGGAACAAAGGCGCTCTGGTTCAAGGAGATAATGTCCGGGAGCACCAGTTTGAGCCGGTTGGCAATAACCTTAGAGACTAGCTTATAAATCACGTTACAGAGACTAATCGGTCTCAAGTCCTTGATTCTGTTGGGATTCTTGACCTTGGGAATGAGAACCACAACCGTGTCATTCCACCCTGGCGGCATAGCACCTCCGTTCAACACCGCAATCACCTCATCCACCACTTTATCCCCCATGAAATGCCAATGCTTCTTGTAGACGATCGAGGGCATCCCATCAGGACCCGGGGCCTTCAAGTCACCAATGTGGTCGAGCACCGCCTTCACTTCTTCCCGTGTGACCTCCGCTTCCAGAATTGCTCTCATTGCCGGAGTCACACGGGGTTGAACCTTATTTATGAGTTCCGGCAGGCGGTTAGCAGCCGCCGAGGTGAAGAGATCCTGAAAAAACGAACAGACATAGTTAGTCAACTCCTCCCCTTCCTTTACCTCCGAGCCATCCTCCCTCCTAAGCTTCTTGATCCGGTTAGCTTTCCTCTTAGCTGAAGCAACGGCCATGAAATATTTTGTGCTTTTGTTCCCGTCCCGGAGCCACGTGACATGAGAATATTGCTTAGCTTTGGTATTTTTCTTGTTCTCCAGCTCCTCAACAAGGCATCTCAGACGAGCCTCCTCCCTGACCTTTGCCTCGGATACCGGCGCCCGCATGCATGTTTCCAATTCACGTCGGACTCTCCTCAGTCTCCCTTCTAGCTCTCCCACCACCTCCCTGCTCCACTTCTTCATCCGTCCCGCCACATTAGTCAGCGCAGTAGCGACATCGCCTCTCTCTTTCAGGCACCCCTCCTCCCAAGCTCCTTGGATTTCAGCACCGCACCCCTCCTCTTGCAGCCACCAAGCCTCGAAGCGGAACTCCCGATCACCTCCACTCGCCATTCCGGGCACGCCTTGTGTATTAAGAATTACTGGTCTGTGGTCGGAGTGACGAGGGGCCCCGTTGATCACACTGAATTCAGGGAACCATTCGCACCACTTTGCATTGGCCGTTGCCCTATCAAGGCGTTCGCAAATGTACGTGTCCACCTCTTTGCTGTGATTTCTCCACCTGAATTTATCTCCTTCATAACCAATGTCACATAACTCACACGCCTCCAGAGCTGCCCTAAAATTATCCATAAACTTCTGAGGGCGGACAGCACCACCCAGCTTCTCATCCCCGGTTAGAATCTCATTAAAGTCTCCAAGGCATAACCAAGGGCGACCATTTTGATGTTGCTGACCAAGGATGCGCATCATCTTCCAAGTTTCCACTTTCCTCTCTAGCTCTGATTCACCATACACCCCTGTCAGTCTCCAAGTTCTTCTGTCCTCCTCTGTTACATCCACATCCACATGCCGCCTCCCATATGATCTTAACGAAATGCTTAAACCCCTCCTCCAAAAAAGAGCAACACCTCTACTTCAACCTACAGGACTCCAAACCACCATGTTCGCCAACCCTAACGACCATCTAAACTTCTCCAGCTCTTTCTCCGTCAATTTCGTCTCCGCCAAAAACAACACGTCGGGCTCCTCCGTCCTCCCCAACTTGAGGAGGTTGCGAACTGTCGGGCCGTTCCCGAGTCCCCGGCAGTTCCAACCCATAAGTTTCATTGGTCCCGACGGGGCTGCTCCGGCAGCCCGGCCGATATCTTGACAGTGGCACTCCCACCCAGGTTGTCAGACGCTGGTACATCCTCATGTGTCATCTCGTCCACCTTCCCCTTCTTTCCCACCTTCTCTTCATCATCTTCCATCCTTCCCCTCTTCCCTCCCAACTCCGTTGTCACCATTTGCTCAGTCGCCACACCAGTCCTATCCCTCCCCTTCTTTCTGTACTTCTTCCCACCTACTCCCTTCTCTTTTTCTCCTACTCCGACAAAAACATCCAGCCTTCCATCCTTACTCATAGGGACCATAGCCACCGTGCTCGGGGTGCTTGGTACCGCTGTACCCACCACGTCTTGGCCTGTAGGAGTAGCTTGCTGCCGCTCTGCACCTGCACCAAGCTCCAGCTTCTTTGGTTTGCCCTGGCCTCCGAGAGCTTTGTAATTTTTGACCGGGCTAGTGACCTCATCATCCTTTCCCGACTTGCCTTTGCCACCTCCGCTAGAATCACTCTTCCTCCATGAAAGACTCCCACTCCCACTTCCTGATCTCCCTCTGAGCGGCTAAAACCATAGTTGCGTGTCCCACTAGAGCTTCTACCTCCAGACCTCCACGCTCTCTCATCCCCCAACCTCTGCGCTGACCCATGTCGGCCCGCAGCCAGCGTCCAAACTGCGATCGTTCTCCCTTCTCAACCTTCTTATCGCAGTCTTTCTCCCTGTGGCCGATAATCCCACACGTGTAGCAGAAGTCGGGCAAAAATTCATATTCAAGACGGCACCAATCTCTGTCCTCCTCCACCTCTCCACTCTCCATCGCAATCTTCCCTTTCCCATGCACATCCACCCCTTCCTCCTCTCCAGCAAGCGTGAACCCCCGCATAATCGGTCTGTCAATCTGCATCCTGATCTTAACCCTCAGAAATCTACCAATTGCGACTCCATGTGCCCCCGTGTCTGCCTCCACAAATTCTCCAATGATGTTTCCAATATCCTCTGTTGATTCTTCATTCATCATGCCAAGGGGAAGGTTAAAAACCCTAACCCAGATAGGAATATTATTATGGGCATAATCCTCTGGCCTCTTGCTCGGCACATAGTCCTCCACCGCCATAACTTCCTTGTCAAACATCCATGGTCCATCTTCAAGCGCCTTCCGCTTACCCGACTCCTGATGAAACGTGATTAGGAACTGATTCGCTCCAATCTCCTTGTAGTCAATCCCCTTGATCGGACACCAAACCCTGCCTAGAGAGAGGCAGATCGCATCTGGGTGCGCTAACTTCTCGGACATGACCTTACCCACCGCCTGCACCATTGACTCCTTCCCGCTTTCCCTGGATGAGAGCCGCACCTTGACACCCTTCCTCTCTTCCTCCGAAAGTTTTAGGCCCCTCAGCAACCCCACGACTCCTTCCACCGCCATGGCTCCGCTCCCCTTACCGCCCCAAACCCCTCCTAGGAACAGGTGTATTACGACCGTGCACCCTAGGGAAACACACAGAAGGTTTTGGTGGATTGGATGAGGCACAGATCGCAGGGACGAGGAACCTCGATGAGGCTAGACGGCGGCGGAATGGAGAGAACCCTAGGCACCAAACGTGATCGCCCTTGGGATCGCCTCCGTAATCTCCGGACCAAACGCCAACCGTCACCGTACCGGGATGGACTCGGGATTCTGGCCTGGACTGGGACTGGGAGGGGACAAAAAAAGGATCAACATTACGCACCTAAATCACGTCGTCCCCTTCTCTTTATTCCTTATATGATCGTGAGACAGTCTTGTGATTAAAAAAACGATCATGCGCCGTGAGTTCATCCCTAATTTCCTATTATCTGCTCCCTGCTTTCAAACTCCAGACTCCAAATCGCAGATCTGTTCCCTGGTTCCAAACTACAAATCCCAGGTTGCAGAGGGCTGGTTGCTCTCCTGGTGTCCTACGCAGCGGCGACGCAGCACGATCGTCGCCTAGTCCCTAAAAGTTGACATTGCCGGAGTGGGCGCACACATACATCACCGAGCACCTGCTACCATATTATCCACATCATCGCCGCGCGTCGCTGATCTGTCAATCTGAGGTATATCATTTTACTATTCCCTGGAATTTCAAGTAAAACTTTATACTATGAGGAAGAAGCAATTTGATAAATATAGTTGCCCAAGAAGAAGTTCTAGAACCAGCAGAGAAAGATTTTCATGTTAAATATTTGTTTCTTTTGGTTGATATGAATCAATTCAGTGAAGAATTAAAGGGTTTTAAATAAGTCACGGTGTTTAAAGATTTATGCAGAATTACTGTGCATACAATTGTTGCATCAGCTAAAAGAAGCTTTTCAAACTTGAAATTATTGAAGAACAATTTGGCATAAAGAGTGACCCAACATAGCTTAATTGGTTAGGCGACATTATGCATAGAGAAGAAGGATGATATTGACATCGACACAATCATAAGTGACTTTGCATCAAAGAATATTACAAAAAAATTCTAAAATAATATGCATACGTAATTATACAAATATGGATTTTGAATGTAGTTAGGTATTTATTGGTAAAATTTTGTATACACTTAAGTTAATTATTATTGTTATGATTTTTGTATTAAGGGGCCCTAAATATTACTTTCGCCCCGGGCCCCCTAAATCTCAGGACCGGCCCTGTGCTTTCTTGATGGCTCATCCGTCACAATGAACGTGAGCATGGGCGTGCATGCATGCTATGGTGACGTCCCTTCAAGGAGCTACGCTCGTGTGGTGGCGGGCGTGGACAGCATGTTGAGTGGTCCTATATCATAGCGAGACAGCACAGCACAGGCACCACCGGCGCACTGCATCATCGAGCCATCAACGTTCGCCGTGGCAGCAGCGGCGGAGCCAGAATTTTTGTGAAGCCTGAGCAAAATTGAGCCAAGTGTCTAATTTAAAAATCAAAATCAAGTGTTTGAATATACATTACAGTAGAAAATAGCCCCAAACTTCAGAACAAAAAAACCACAATAATAATAAAGTGAAAAATTAGACATAATAGTAATTCAAATATAAGTTTAAAGCAAACTAGTATTCCCTCCATTCCAAAATAAATGTGTCAACTTTAGCACACTTATTTTGGGACATAGGGATGATATATCAATATTCAGTTGAATACATTACTGGAATCCAGTTCTTTGTAGAGTACCAAGGGTACTCACCGAAGGCCGATATCCGCTCGACAACCAGTTTATTGATTATGATGACACTCGGTAAACTCTATTCGGGGTACCCTTTTCAGTTTCATTCAGTTCTTTGCGAATTAAAGTAGATTGAAGACGAGCTTACGGGAACGGCGCCTGCCACTTGGCATGTTGTGTTTGTCGAGTACCTTTTGTACCATACTCGGTAAAGATGGCTCCAGTAAGGGTTGGCGGGTGTTCTCGATGTTTACCAAGTACCGTCTTCGACAAAGTGTTCGCAGGTTTGCTTAGTACCTACTGCACGATACTCGGCGAACATGAGTCATTGGAGGGCGCCATGTGTCAAAAGGCTCGGAGGCCATAAGTCATAAAAGCAAGGCCATGCATAGAACTAAACTTGTCATGTTGACATTAAAAGTATAGCTAAGTGGTGAACTACTATCTAAAAACAATGAAAAAAAATTAGCATCCAAACATCTTAGAGGACACTACTAGGTAAAAAGAATGAATTTTCAATTAACATAGATCAGGTGTTGTGATTAGAACATGTTCAACATGGAGAGGTTGTAAGAAAAGAGAAACATATAGAATATACCACTAGTGTGCTAAAGAACGAGGCAAATGCCCGAGCGCCTGACCTATAAGTTTAAGCCCTAAATCTATTAATGTTCAAATTAGTGTGCAATCTTACCTTAACATAAGAAAAGGCAAGAAGCAACAAGTAGTCGATGATGTATAAGCCATTCCTAGAGATGTATTCGTTCCACCCGCCGTCGGCAGGACGTGCGCCTGTGCCAGCCCCCATTTCACTCGCCGCTGGTTAGTCCCTACGGTAGGTGAGAAACTAAGAGGGTGTTTTTTTCCCAGGATTTATTGGTTTAGGGACTTAAAAAAGTCTTTATAAGTCTCATCTAAACCAAACAGGAGGGACTTATAGGGACTTAAAGTAGGCATTTGAGACTTATAAATTAAGACTCTCAAGGAGGGACTTATAGAGACTTATAGTTGTAATATGGTTTTTTAGTCCATGTTAAGTCCCAGGAACCAAACGAGTAGAGACTTTTTAGGGACTTAAGATTTATAAGTTAGGACTAAAAAAAGTTCTAGGACTTAGGAACCAAACAGGGCATAAGGTTCTATTTGGTTCCAAATAAGTCACCAACTTATAAGTCGAAAAGTGCAAAAAGTGACTTATTTTGCCAAACGGATCCAACTTATAAATCACCGCAACTTATAAGTCATAAGTTGCTTCACCCCAACTTAAAACTTATAAGTCACCTCCTTTTACGTGGGTCCCATCACCTTTACATTAAAAAACAAGATGGAAATGTGTGGTCAGGTGACTTATAAGTCAGATGACAACCAAACAGACGTGACTTATAAGTCATTGATTTTAAGTCACCTAACTTATAAGTCAGGTGACTTATTGAAACCAAACAGACCTAACAGCCGAAATGACTGCTCGTTTCCTCTCTAGTAACTGCTGAACATTATGCTTGGTGAAGTCCTTTGGCAGCCGTAATTAATTAACCTATCAGTTAAATATTAACTGGACGCTTGGTAGGAGCCACCCCAGTTCTTTTTTTTTGCGGGTGACCCCAATTCTTTTCTGGTAGGAGTCCATTGCTTATCACAAGGTACACTGCTGCCCGGGTAAACCACCATGCATGGCAGAATTTGCCTCGTTCTTTATCACGTCTGTACGCTGTCTTGTGACCAGTGAGCCCGGGCAAGTCGGGCGCTGGCTCCGGTGAGTCATGGCGGGGCGGCGCCCGGCCAGACCTGTTGACGTGACCACGTTCGTGAAGCACTTCGTAGGCGGACACAGATTAGGTGACATGCACCTTTGCATGTCACCGTGTGACTTGCGGCCTGAATTCAAATTTAAACATTACGAAAAAATCTGAAAAAAAATCATGCATGTTCACAGCATATATTAAGATAACCCCTCAAAAATTCAGATCAAAATTCGAAACATACATCGAGAAGCAAAAAAGAGAAATCTGTCATGAATAGTTGTGAATGGTTCTCTATATATTATTCACATCTGAGTTTCTCTTTTTTGCTTCTCGATGTATATTTCGAATTTTGATCTGAATTTTTGAAGGGTTATCTTAATATGTGCTGTGAACATGCATGATTTTTTTTATATTTTTTACAATGTTCAAATTTAAATTCGGACCGCAAGGCACACGGTAACATGCAAAGGTGCATGTCACCTGATCTGTGTCCTTCGTAGGCGGCTTCCGGAGCACACGGAGTTTGACCAAGCCGAGGATGTCGGTTGTCTGCGGAGCCCACCCTGAGACGTACCCGCTGACCCATGAGGCCCACCTCGCAAAAGAATATATGGATCCGAATTCAGTTAAAGCTCGCCCTGCTGCCTGAAAATAATAAGTAGAGCAGCCAACCGGGAGAAAGAGAGAAAGAAAGAGAATCGCTCCGCCTGATCTGCGCTCTCGAGCCTGGCATCGTCGCGCCGCCATGGGGCTGCTGGCACTCAATCGGCTCATGTCTATGTAGCGGGATTCGCGTCGCCGGCCAACTCAAGGCCGTAGTAAGCCACCCGCCTCTCAGCTCCCTAGCTCCCTATCCATCTCTGCCATGTGTAGTTCTATTGTTCCTTTTTTGTGATGAATCTGTAATCTGTTCAACGTCTCACCAAAAGAGCTGGGCGGCCAATTGCGCGGGAGTACATGTTTTCAGAGAAAACAATCACTCTATATTGTAGGAGTACTATCTGTTGTTTTATTCCATCAGTATCTCTTCTAATTTTTTTTTCCAACCAATGCGTCGTCTATTTCAGACGGATTGGTGGCTTCATCCGTGGCTAAAAGGAAGGACTCACCCTGCCTGCACGATGACAATTCTCGAACTGATAAAAAATCGATATATTCAGGACCACCCCTTCCAGAGGTTTGCCATAAAATGCTCATAAATAATACTAGCAACTTGCTTATATTGCAAGTAAAATATCACTGTGACGGTTCTAGCTTGGCAAATTGGTGGATCAATACTACTCTCTCCGTTTCTAAGTATAAGTCTTTGTAGAGATTTCACTATGGACTACATACAGAGCAAAATAAGTGAATCTATACTCTAAAATGCATCTACATAAATTTGTATGTGGTTCATAATGGAATGTCTCCAAAGACTTATATTTAAGAACGGAGGAAGTAGTAGCTAAATAAAAAATATCTCTTGATACAGACTAGACTTCCTACTTTCCTAGCTATACCTATCCCCATACTAGTTGCTTCAACTTCTTCCTGTGTGATTGTGCCACCTCTGTGCTTTCGTTGGTTGACTTCATTGTAGTGCTCCCGAATTCCAGTAAAAAGTTATATGCTCAAAGTGCATACTCATTTCATTATAGTTTAGACATATGTTCGTGTCACTTTCACTGTTGCTGATAAATAAAAGCTGTTGGATTCTTTTATATGGTCTTGTGCACAGTTTCAATGTTCGGACATAATAACTACCTTATTGTTCGTGTGTCACTTCATCTGGTCTTATTTTTTTCCTTTTCAAAATTGAAGCAACTATCCGTGTTTACAATTTCTAAGATGGTTTTTCTCTAATGCTTGTTCATGCAGGACATATGGCACTATATACATTCTCTGCTTCCTCTGCGAGATGCTGCACGTGTTGCATGCGTGTCTCATTCATTTAACAGTTATTGGAGACGTTTTCCCAATCTCAGCTTAACTAGGGCAACCCTGGGTTTGAAAGGCGGGGTGTATGGAATGTCATGTAAAAAAGCGATAGATCTTGCAAGGAAAACCAACCACATCCTAGAAAACCACTCAGGCATTGGTGTTACAACACTCAAGCTTGAAATTTGTGATTTTCCCCTTTTCAGCACCTCCCGTGATGATCTCGATCGTTGGCTTGGTATTGCGGTTAAACCAGGGATTGAAGAACTTGACCTGGGTTTTTTTTCTCATGCTGCTATGTACAACTTCCCATTCTCACTTTTACCTGGTGGGTGGGACAAGTCGATTCGACAACTTCATCTCGCCAACTGTGCCTTCCGTCCCACGACTGGAGTTGACTATTTTAGAAGCCTGACTAGGCTGGATTTTGATTATGTGCATATTACAGAGGATGAGCTAAGTCACCTTCTTTCCAGTACAGTTCATTTGGAGAAACTGAGACTCATGGCATGCAACGAGTTAATTGCTCTGGAGATACCTAGCTTGCTGCATCGGCTTAGCCACCTGGTAGTCAGCAATTGCGGATATCTAAAAGTGATAAGGTGCAAAGCCCCTAATCTCTACAGTTTTGAGTATATGGGTGCCTTGCTACAACTATCACTTGGTGATTCATTGCAATACCTTGACATCCGTGCTTCATATGGGGATGTTGTTCATTATGCTTGTGCCAATCTTCCGCATATGGTGCCAAATCTTGAAGCTCTTTACATATCTTCGTCCTACGTGGTATACTCTTATACTCTTGATTATTAGATATCAGCATTACACAACAAACACTAGCAACTTGTATTTTCCTACGATGATTAATCTGATGTATTTTTGTGCAGAGGGATGCGGTGGTGGCACCTGGAAAATTCCTCCATGTCAAGCAACTGCTCATTGGGGTTTTATCCTCGGACTATGATTATTTCTCTCTGGTTTCTTTTCTTGATGGGTGTCCTTCCTTGGAGACTTTCATGTTGTATGTAAGTCTACAAATATAGTAAAACTATACGCACACAACTTGTAAACTATGTACAATACATACACACCCCTAGTACTGCTATGTATAGTTAAAGGAACTTTGTTTTCTGGAATTATTCTATGCTCTGCCTTAGAATAGTGTTACGCACATTTTTTTATATGTCGGGCGGAGCCATGCATTAGTTTAAGTATATGTTTTATCTTTTCACCGTTACTATTGATATTTGGCATCTATTGAATGCAGGTACAGTGGGGGAATCACATGGAGCAAGAATCAGTTTTAGGAGATTCTTTTCATGATCTAAGACAAATGCCAGGACACTTGCATAGGAGCATCAAGGATGTGCAGATCATTGGCTTCTGTTCTGCAGAGAGTATAGTTGAGTTGACATGCCATATGCTTGAGAATGCAAAGTCGCTTGCATGCCTTACACTGAGCACCTGTTTCGAGAGTGAGAATTCGTGTTCCGACGGTGAATACGATATATGCCTCCCAATGAGCAGGGATATGATCATGGAAGCCCATAAAGCACTCTTGGTCGTGGAGAGATACATTTTGGCGAAAGTTCCCTCAACGGTGGAGTTAAAAGTTATAGAGCCTTGCAGCCGGTGCAATGCTCTTGAAATTTAGGGCATGTTGTTTGTCCTGGCAAAATAGTCTCAACTCTACAATATGCATTGTTTTTTTTCTTTGAAACGCACGGTGTGAACCACTGTTTCAACCCAAACGGTTAGCCGCGGCGCATCCTTGCTCGGCACACTACACGTGCATCATGATGCTAGTACTCGAGATGGCATGCTGGTAGCGACAGTGACCGGACCAACACGGGGAAACGCCGGCCTGGCTCACCGTCGACGTCCCTCACGGCCTTAGGTGCCAGCTCCGGGATGACGCTTTGTCCCTTTCATTGTCATCGAGCTGCCACTGCATCTTGTACGACCACCGCGAGGAGAAGCTCCACCAGGGAGGCGAGCGCCAGCGGGTAGAGTGCGTGCCGGAGCAGCGCCGCCACAGCCCGCAAGCACGTCAGCGGGTAGGTCAGTCGGGACGAACCGGAACCCGCTCCGGAGGAGCAGGATGATGTACAAGCCCACGCGCGAGTCCAACCCCGAGTCCCGGTCGGTCTCCTGCAGCCAACGCTGCCCCTCCGACAGCAGGCAGCCCATCGTACCATCTCCAAGCGCTTCGTCTCAGCGTCGCTGACCCACCAGTCGACGTGCCGGCAGGTGGCGGTGGCGGTTGTAAAGATGCGTGAAGCGTATGCATCTGCAAGGATGCGTTGCGTGTTATATATAGGCAAAGGATTACAAGGTTAGTTGTTAGGTAGTTGGTAAATTGATCTCTAAGTCATATCCTATACAAGATCTATGAGATCGATCACAACAACCTAACAACCCGGTACAATACACAACGCCATCATTATCTACACATGTATACGGTTTATACAAGATACCGTATACACATTACATCAATACACTTTAACACGCCCCCTCAATCATAATTTTATCAAGTTGAGATTGTTCTTAAAATCTTCTAATTTCTGCCATGACAAGGCTTTGGTGAAGCCATCTGCAACCTGATCATTAGTAGAGATGAATCGAATGTCTAGTAGTCTTTTGGCTACTCTTTCTCTAACAAAATGATAGTCAACTTCAATATGCTTTGTTCTTGTATGAAATACTGGGTTTGCTGATAGATAAGTGGCACCAATATTGTCACACCACAGCCGTGCAACTGTAGAATGTTTTATGCCAAGTTCATTAAGCAACGCCTGAATCCATATCAGTTCAGCTGTAGCATTTGCCAAAGCCTTATATTCAGCTTCAGTACTGGACCTTGACACAGTTGCCTGCTTGCATGCGCTCCAAGAAATAAGGTTTGGTCCAAAGAAAACAGCAAAACCTCCTGTTGATCTACTGTCATCAGGACAGCATGCCCAGTCTGCATATGAGAAAGCACTCACCATAGTTGAGGTTGACTTTGTGAATTTTAATCATATACTCATAGTACCTCTGAGATATCTGAGAATTCTTTTAACTGCAGTCCAATGCTGAAGGGTAGGAGCATGCAGGAACTGACATACCTTGTTGACATGAAAACATATGTCAGGTCTTGTAAGTGTTAAGTATTGCAAAGCACCTACCACACTTCTGTAATTTGTACCTCCTTCAGCCCCCAAGGCCTCACCTTCCTCCTTGGATAATTTTTCTGTAGTTGAAAGAGGCATGTTGGAAACTTTACAATTCATCATACATGACCTTTTCAGTATATCTGACACATATTTCTCCTGACTCAGGACTATACCATCTGTTACTCTCTTTACTTCTATTCCCAAGAAATAATGCAAGTCACCAAGATCCTTTAGTGCAAAATCTTTCTTAAGATCCTCTAGCAATGCATTGGTTGCTTCATGCGATGAGCTAGCTACTATAATGTCATCAACATATACCAACATGAAAATGGTTACCTTGCCTTTCTTATAGAAGAAGAGTGACATGTCAGCCTTTCAAGGTTTAAAGCCAAGCCTTTGCAGTTTTTCACTTAACCTAGAGTACCATGCTCTGGGTGCTTGCTTTAGACCATATAATGCCTTGTCAAGATTACAAACATAATGATTCTTTCCTTTTACCTCATACCCAGGTGGCTGTTTCATGTAGACTTCCTCCTCTAAAACGCCATGAAGAAATGCATTCTGCACATCCAATTGACGAAGGCTCCAACTGTTTGATACTGCAATAGAGAGAACAAGTCTGACATTAGCTTCTTTAACAACGGGACTAAAGGTGTCCTCATAGTCAATGCCATATCGTTGTTTAAAACCTTTTGCTACTAGCCTAGCCTTGTATCTATCAATTTCTCCACTAGCTTTTCTCTTAATTCGATAGTGAAGGAAATATGCCCTAGAGGCAATAATAAAGTTATTATTTATTTCCTTATATCATGATAAATGTTTATTATTCATGCTAGAATTGTATTAACTGGAAACATATTACATGTGTGAATACATAGACAAACAGAATGTCACTAGTATGCCTCTACTTGACTAGCTCGTTGATCAAAGATGGTTAAGTTTCCTAACCATTGACATGAGTTATCATTTGATTAACGGGATCACATCATTAGGAGAATGATGTGATTGACCTGACCCATTCTGTTAGCTTAGCACCCGATCGTTTAGTATGTTGCTATTGCTTTCTTCATGACTTATACATGTTCCTATGACTATGAGATTATGCAACTCCCATTTACCGGAGGAACACTTTGTGTGCTACCAAACGTCACAACATAACTGGGTGATTATAAAGGTGCTCTACAGGTGTCTCCGAAGGTACTTGTTGAGTTGGCGTATTTCGAGATTAGGATTTGTCACTCCGATTGTCGGAGAGGTATCTCTGGGCCCTCTCGGTAATGCACATCACTTAAGCCTTGCAAGCATTGCAACTAATGAGTTAGTTGCGGGATGATGTATTACGGAACGAGTAAAGAGACTTGCCGGTAACGAGATTGAACTAGGTATTGAGATACCGACGATCGAATCTCGGGCAAGTAACATACCGATGACAAAGGAAACAACGTATGTTGTTATGCGGTCTGACCGATAAAGATCTTCGTAGATAATGTGGGATCCAATATGAGCATCCAGGTTTCGCTATTGGTTATTGACCGGAGACGTGTCTCGGTCATGTCTACATAGTTTTCGAACCCGTAGGGTCCGCACGCTTAACGTTTCGATGACAGTTATATTATGAGTTTATATGTTTTGATGTACCGAAGGTTGTTCGGAGTCCCGGATGTGATCACGGACATGACGAGGAGTCTCGAAATGGTCGAGACATGAAGATTGATATATTGGAAGCCTATCTTTGGATATCGGAAGTGTTCCGGGTGAAATCGGGATTTTACCGGAGTACCGGGAGGTTACCGGAACCCCCCGGGAGGTTAATGGGCCTTAGTGGGCCTTTACGAAGAAGAGGAGAGGCGGCCAGGGCTGGGCCGCGCGCCCCTCCCCTTAGTCCGAATAGGACAAGGAGAGGGGGGCGACGCCCCCCTTCCTTCCTCTCTCCCACCTCTTTCCCCCTCCCAAGTCCTAATCCAACTAGGAAAGTAGGGGGGAGTCCTACTCCCGGTGGGAGTAGGACTCCTCCTGGCGCGCCATCTCTCCTAGCCAGCCGCACCCCCCTTGCTCCTTTATATACAAGGGCAGGGGGCACCCTAGAGACATAACAATTGATCGTTTGATCCTTTTAGCCGTGTGCGGTGCCCCCCTCCACCATAGTCCACCTCGATAATACTGTAGCGGTGCTTAGGCAAAGCCCTGCGTCGGTAGAACATCATCATCGTCACCATGCTGTCGTGCTGACGAAACTCTCCCTCAACACTCGGCTGGATCGGAGTTCGAGGGACGTCATCGGGCTGAATGTGTGCTGAACTCGGAGGTGTCGTACGTTCGGTACTTGATCAGTCGGATCGTGAAGACGTACGACTACATCAACCGCGTTGTGCTAACACTTCCGCTTTCGGTCTATGAGGGTATGTGGACAACACTCCCCCTCTCGTTGTTGTGCATCACCATGATCTTGCGTGTGCGTAGGAATTTTTTTGAAATTACTACGTTCCCCAACAGTGGCACCAGAGCCAGGTTTTATGCGTAGATGTCATATGCATGAGTAGAACACAAGTGAGTTGTGGGCGATATAAGTCATACTGCTTACCAACATGTCATACTTTGGTTTGGCGGTATTGTTGGATGAAGCGGCCCGGACCGACATTACGCGTACGCTTACGCGAGACTGGTTCTACCGACGTGCTTTGCACACAGGTGGCTGGCGGGTGTCAGTTTCTCCAACTTTAGTTGAACCGAGTGTGGCTACGCCCGGTCCTTGCGAAAGTTAAAACAGCACCAACTTGACAAACTATCATTGTGGTTTTGGTGCGTACGTAAGAACGGTTCTTGCTAAACCCGTAGCAGCCACGTAAAATTTGCAACAACAATGTAGAGGACGTCTAACTTGTTTTTGCAGGGCATGTTGTGATGTGATATGGTCAAGACATGATGCTAAATTTTATTGTATGAGATGATCATGTTTTGTAACCGAGTTATCGACAACTGGCAGGAGCCATATGGTTGTCGCTTTATTGTATGCAATGCAATCGCCCTGTAATGCTTTACTTTATCACTAAGCGATAGCGATAGTCGTAGAAGCATAAGATTGGCGAGACGACAACGATGCTACGATGGAGATCAAGGTGTCGCACCGGTGACGATGGTGATCATGACAGTGCTTCGGAGATGGGCATCACAAGCACAAGATGATGATGGCCATATCATATCACTTATATTGATTGCATGTGATGTTTATCTTTTATGCATCTTATCTTGCTTTGATTGATGGTAGCATTATAAGATGATCCCTCACTAAATTATCAAAGTAAAAGTGTTCTCCCTGAGTATGCACCGTTGCGAAAGTTCTTCGTGCTGAGACACCACGTGATGATCGGGTGTGATAGGCTCTACGTACAAATACAACGGGTGCAAAACAGTTGGACACGCGGAATACTCAGGTTAAACTTGACGAGCCTAGCATATAACAGATATGGCCTCGGAACACGGAGACCGAAAGGTCGAGCGTGAATCATATAGTAGATATGATCAACATAGTGATGTTCACCATTGAAACTACTCCATCTCACGTGATGATCGGACATGGTTTAGTTGATATGGATCACGTAATCACTTAGAGGATTAGAGAGATGTCTATCTAAGTGGGAGTTCTTAAGTAATATGATTAAATTGAACTTAAATTTATCATGAACTTAGTACCTAATAGTATCTTGCTTGTCTATGTTGATTGTAGATAGATGGCCCGTGTTGTTGTTCCATTGAATTTTAATGCGTTCCTTGAGAAAGCAAAGTTAAAAGATGATGGTAGCAATTACACTGACTGGGTCCGTAACTTGAGGATTATCCTCATTCCTGCACATAAAAGTTATGTCCTGGAATCACTGCTAGGTGTACCACCTGCACCAGAAACTGCAGGCATTGTGAATGCCTGGCAGTCATGTGTTGATGACTACTCGATAGTTCAGTGTGCCATGCTTTACGGCTTAGAACCGGGACTTCAACGACGTTTTGAACTTCATGGAGCATATGAGATGTTCCAGGAGTTGAAGTTAATATTTCAAAAGAATGCCTGGGTTGAGAGATATGAAGTCTCCAATAAGTTCTACAGCTGCAAGATGGAGGAGAATAATTCTGTCAGTGAGCATATACTCAAGATGTCTGGGTACTGCAATCACTTGATTCAACTGGGAGTTAATCTTCCGGATGATAGCGTCATTGACAGAATTCTCCAATCACTGCCACCAAACTACAAGAGCCTCGTCATGAACTATAATATGCAAGGGATGGATAAGACAATTCCCGAGCTCTTCGCAATGCTAAAGGCAGCGGAGGTAGAAATCAAGAAGGAGCATCAAGTGTTGATGGTCAATAAGACCACCAGTTTCAAGAAAAAGGGCAAAGGTAAGAATAAGGGGAACTTCAAAAAGAACAGCAAGCAAGTTGCTTCTCAGGAGAAGAAACCCAAGTCTGGACCTAAGCCTGAGACTGGGTGCTTCTACTGCAAGCAGACTGGTCACTGGAAGCGGAACTGCCCCAAGTATTTGGCGGATAAGAAGGATAGCAAGGTGAACAAAGGTATATGTGATATACATGTTATTGATGTGTTCCTTACTAATGCTCGCAGTAGCACCTGGGTATTTGATACTGGTTCTATTGCTAATATTTGCAATTCGAAACATGGGCTACGGATTAAGCGAAGATTGGCTAAGGATGAGGTGACGATGCGCGTGGGAAATGGTTCCAAAGTTGATGTGACCACGGTCGGCACGCTACCTCTACATCTACCTTCGGGATTAGTATTAGACCTAAATAATTGTTATTTGGTGCCATCGTTGAGCATGAACATTATATCTGGATCTTGTTTGATGCGAGACGGTTATTCATTTAAATCAGAGAATAATGGTTGTTCTATTTATATGAGTAATATCTTTTATGGTCATGCACCCTTGAAGAGTGGTCTATTTTTGTTGAATCTCGATAGTAGTGATACACATATTCATAATATTGATGCCAAAAGATGCAGAGTTGATAATGACAGTGCAACTTATTTGTGGCACTGCCGTTTAGGTCATATCAGTGTAAAGCGCATGAAGAAACTCCATACTGATGGACTTTTGGAACCACTTGATTATGAATCACTTGGTACTTGCGAACCATGCCTCATGGGCAAGATGACTAAAACGCCGTTCTCCGGTACTATGGAGAGAGCAACAGATTTGTTGGAGATCATACACACAGATGTATGTGGTCCGATGAATGTTGATGCTCGTGGCGGATATCGTTATTTTCTCACCTTCATAGATGATTTAAGCAGATATGGGTATATCTACTTAATTAAACATAAGTCTGAAACGTTTGAAAAGTTCAAAGAATTTCAGAGTGAAGTTGAAAATCATCGTAACAAGAAAATAAAATTTCTACGATCTGATCGTGGAGGAGAATATTTGAGTTATGAGTTTGGTCTTCATTTGAAACAATGCGGAATAGTTTCGCAACTCACGCCACCCGGAACACCACAGCGTAATGGTGTGTCCGAACGTCGTAATCGTACTTTACTAGATATGGTGCGATCTATGATGTCTCTTACTGATTTACCGCTATCATTTTGGGGTTATGCTTTAGAGACGGCCGCATTCACGTTAAATAGGGCACCATCGAAATCCGTTGAGACGACGCCTTATGAGCTGTGGTTTGGTAAGAAACCAAAGTTGTCATTTCTGAAAGTTAGGGGCTGCGATGCTTATGTGAAAAATCTTCAACCTGATAAGCTCGAACCCAAATCAGAGAAATGTGTCTTCATAGGATACCCAAAGGAGACTGTTGGGTACACATTCTATCACAGATCCGAAGGAAAGACTTTTGTTGCTAAATTCAGAGTTTTTCTAGAGAAAGAGTTTCTCTCGAAAGAAGTGAGTGGGAGGAAAGTAGAACTTGATGAGGTAACTGTACCTGCTCCCTTGTTGGAAAGTAGTTCATCACACAAACAAGTTTCTGCGACACCTACACCAATTAGTGAGGAAGTTAATGATGATGATCATGAAACTTCAGATCAAGTTGTTACTGAACTTCGTAGGTCAACCAGAGTAAGATCCGCACCAGAGTGGTACGGTAATCCTATTCTGGAAGTTATGTGTAACGCCCTCGATGCGGATGACATGAACAAGTTTTATGCAATTTTTTATTAGAAGTTGACAAGAGCATTATGAAGCACTTGTCACCGTGGTGGAAAGAAAAGGGGTGCCACGGCAACGAATCCGAAAATGATGCCACGGCAACATATCGGACCGGCAACTCGATTGAGATCCCGGTGCAAAAGAAAGTACAACGGGAGCGTGACATGCGATAGAAGGTGGGGTGCTCCCGGTTACCGGGTTCCCACATGACGGTGACAAGGTAAAAGAGGGCAACATTCACCGACAAATCGAGCACGGTGCAAGCACGAGCATCTCATACATCGCAAGCATTCGTTCGAGGACGTCGTCTCGGGGTTATACCTTCGAAGCATGCAAACAAGACGGTTCGGGTTCGATGGGACGTAGTGGAAGTAAGCGTTCTCGCGACGGTAGATGAAGTAGTGGTACACGTCTCGGAGAAGGACTTGACGCATACGAATCCCTTTGGGTTAATCGGGTGCTCGTTCGCGTTGTAATCGTGCATGGTTCGTAGACGTCCAATGCACCCGTAGAGGTACTTGGCACCCGTAGAGGTCGTACACCGATCCAGAAGAGGAACTTGGCGTTTCGTGTAGACGAACTTGGCGCATCCGAAGGGTCATCGAGTGCTGGTTTTTGGTGAAGTCCGGGTCTTCAGTGACGTTAGCTGTGCATGTTCCAACATCAAACCTGGAGGGACACCGACGTCATGGTACTTGGTGAATCCCGGAGATGGTACTTGACGATCCAGGTATGGGTCTTGGCGGTCTTGACGAATCCAAGTGACACCAGGCACACGTCCACGGTAGTCTTCGAACTTGGGCTCCGGGTAGATGACTTGAGGGTCTCAGTCAGGAGCACTTGTGGCAAAGAAATGCCCGCGAACGAGATAAGGCAGCATGAACAGGAGGCAGATGACACGTTCAGGCGAGCGGCGGGGCTCCCTGGTCGGAGTCGGTAGGGACGGCACGAGGCGGTGATGAAGAGGAGGTCGCAGGGAGAGCTGCTGGAGGTGGAAGCAGAGGGTCGCCGGGCGGCGGAGGTACGGCGGCGCTCCGGTAGCAGGAGGCGAAGGCGGAGATAGTCCGGTTGGGCAACGTGAATGCATCTGAAGGCGGAGACGACACGCGAGGAGGAGGTCGGGGATGGGTCGTCGAGGCTGGATCCTGGGTGGACGCGCACAAGAGGAGGCTCGAGGCGCACTGGAGGTAGCCGGGGTGCACGGAGCAGCGACGGTCGTCGGAGGTGAGGACGTGGGGTCGAAGAAGAGGCGACCGGCGGGGCAGGAGTAGAGCAACAACCGCGGCAGGACTTGCGCCTCGATGAAGAGCAGCAGCAACGAGCGGCTCCAGGAGAGGGCGTAGAGAAGGAGCTTCGGCGAAGGAACATCGAGGGCGAGCCGGGTCGAGGGTGGCGAGCTCACAGGGTCGCGGGGTGGTCGTCCAGGGGCCTCACTCCTCTCCTTTCCCGCGGGAGGCGGCACGAGCGATGGAGAGGGAGATGGGAGCTTCGGTCGTGAGGAAGAGCGAGAGGAGGGAGATGGGATCGAGCGGTAAGAGGCTGGCGGCGCGAGGTGGAGAACGTGGGAGAGAGGCAGAAGCCTCGCTAGGGTTTGGCTGGGCCTCGATGGCCTAGGGTTACGGGAAGGTGGGGGCGCAGCTGGGCCTTAGAGGCCACTGGAGACTGGGCCTAGGCGGCTATGGGAGAACTTAGAGGAGGCCGGCCTGGGTCGGGTCAGAGAGGCCCAGTTGGGCTGGCTCTCCTCTCTCCATCTTATTTCTTTAACAAAAAACAAGAGAAGAAAAGAAAAGAAAGAGGGGGGGGGGGGTTAGGGAACGAAG
Organism: Triticum urartu; assembly: GCF_056163025.1. Classification (NCBI taxonomy): domain Eukaryota; kingdom Viridiplantae; phylum Streptophyta; class Magnoliopsida; order Poales; family Poaceae; genus Triticum; species Triticum urartu. Next base: position 473,434,448 of record NC_141877.1, read on the forward strand.
TTGGACTCGCGGATAAATTTCCCGGACTCACAAAAATGAGTTTGATCCTGCAAAATAGAAGTGGGCACGCGGTTGAAGTTGAATTCAAACTCATTTGAAATTGATTCCAAATGACTTGAATAGGAAGTGAGGTTTGGGAAGGTCCAAAAATATTGAGACTTTTGGAGGAGCCTCAAAAAAAGAAGAAATAATTTTCGGCAAGGTTTGGAGATCAACTCGAAGCAGAAAGGTATGGGATTATCTGCACGTGTGTTATGGATGATTCCAAATTATTGGAATATAATTTATATAGCTCCCTAAAATATTGGGATAATATGTTTTAAAGAGTAATCACCATAGTGAATATCCCTCGATTTAAATGGACCGAAGAACCATGCAATTTATTTAGTTGAGTTAAGAAAAGAAATGACATGATGGCATGATGACATGATGCAATGCACATGATGCAAAGATGAAAGCGATGAACCAAACAAATCACCCGATGAAACCCGGAAACCCCGGTCTTGGGGCGTCACAACACTCCACCACTACGAGAGGATCTCGTCCCGAGATCTAGGATGGCACTGGAGGGAAAACAGAAGAGAAAGAGAAGAGGTAAAAATAAGTTGCTTCTTTGACCAACGAGTGAAACCATGAACCTTGAAAAGGTTAAGCCATTCGAGAAAAGAATGCAACGGAGATGAATAAAGTTGAAGAGAGGAACATCACAAAGCCTCCGGAAGGAAGAAATAGAAGATAGATCGTCACAATAAGAGATCGGAGAAAGAAATGACAACTCTCACAAATATAATTGAAAGAGCATGCCTACGAAGAAAAAGTTGGACGGAGTTGTTGGAAAACCAACAATGAAAAGAGTAAGCTTGATATGGTCTTATGGAATACATCTCAAATTATGAGGTGACAACCTGTCACTCACGGGAAGAAGAATTGGATTGATAAGAACAAGGAGATGAGAAACTTATTTCACCGGGAGGATAAATGAAGAACTTGGATCATTATAAGCACCATAAATAGCAAAATCCTTAGGGAAAGCTTTAGGTGAAATATAACCCATGGTAATTCCAATGAAGAGATTGATGGATTTAAATATCTCAATCTTGTGAATGTAGAATGATATATTACCACCTCAAAAGATAAGGGAGAAACAATTGCACTCCGGATTACAGGATGAAGAAAGCATGAGCTCCTCAGAAAAGAATCTCAATGAAAAACTTCTAGACGGAATTAAATCCTTTATGAACCCTCATGTAGAACCTTCATGAAGAACTCCGGTAACAAAAGGATAACGAGAAGAAAGAGAAGTTGAAAACACAAGGTGAATCCTTGTAATGATTTAGATGGATCTTCGCGACGATATATTTGAGAGAGTTTGGAACTCCGAAAAAATAATAGATAAAGCATCTCGAACCGAGAATTTGATGAGCCTCCAGAATAAAGAATTGAATTTACACGATGAAACAAAGAATAAGAATTACATTATGCTTATCCTTCACCAATTAAAATTGATGACAAACAGCGGATTTGGCATACTACTTATTCTCATAGAAAATATTAAGAGAGATATAACATAAACTTGAGAAGGTCTACAACGATCTACCGGTAGAATTGAAACAACAAATGAATTGATAAGATAAAGAAGGAAGAGAAATGTTGGCCGAAACACCGTAAGAATTGAAAACAAACGAAGTAAAGGGGTGAATCACCGGTAAGAATTAGCAAATGAACGAAGATACATGAGACAGTTTAGATGCAAGTGAACGAAGAGATCGTGAATTGATTAGAGAAAACTTGAACGAAGCACCGGTAAGATTTTTGAAGAACGAGAGCTGAAAGCTGAAATGGATAATCCCGAAATGATGGCCTTCGGATAAACAAACTGAAAAACTCTTGAAATGCTCCGGATAGGTGAAAAGAATTCTCCCAATCGAATATAATTATGAGAGGATGGCCTTGAACTAGAACCACGAATCTTGAAGAGAATGGATCAAAATTGAGAGAAAATTCTTCTTCGGTCTTCAAAATCTGAGAATTACGACGAGAAACACCACCATGCATTGTTGAGATACTCCGGAATGACGATTTTAAAGGTTGAACCAATGATGAAAAGAAATGAAAGATCTTGGAGAAAGACATTTGGCTGATGACAATTCATTCTTACGTCAAACTTCGACAAGAATTTGATGGTAGCTCTGGGAAAATAAGAAGAGTCAGGTAAGATCCTGGGAAAAGACCTGTGGGTTAGGGCCCACTCAAGAGAAACACCGTTGAAATGATTAAAAAGAGAGATTGCACCGGTTGAATTAAAAGGCTTGAATGAGATAACATCCTCAAAATAGCTTGAACGGATTAAGAGTGGAAACACGAATCTTCTGAGATATCTTTAGCACTCCGTAACAAAAGAATAGCAAGCGGGGAATATTAAGAGGTGCACCGGCATAAGTAGGCATTGGGCAAAAAGAAAAGGAGTATGCTCAATACCAAAGCTTGAATTAAATCCATCGGAGAAGAAAATGAGTGACGAGAGACGAACTTGAAGCTTCGATAGCATCTTCTTGCGAATCACCGGATAAGAATATTGACGAAAAAGGAATGGAGAAGCTTCCCATCAATAAAATGGATACTTGATTAAGAAATATGAGTCCTTGAAAAAACAAGGGTGGGAGGGTGGGAAAAACAAAGACAACTTGGAACGGATGAAGCAAACACCGTTGAGAAGAACTGATAATTGATCTTGCGAATGTTGAAGTGATCGGATCCACTAGAAGAGAAGCACACCGGTTGAAAAGGATTGACATGACAGTCTCGATGACCGAGAAGGATTAGTTTTCACATCGGAGTATGAGAACACCATTTGGGGAAGGTATGGAATCAACACTTGACATTGAAGCAACTCGAACACCACAACTCAAAACAAAGCAAAGGATTGGCTTACAGAACAAGCCGGAACAAACATATAATAGAGATTTCGTCCGAAGTTTTCGTGGTGGGGCCTACACGGGCTCGATCGTATAGCACCATCATGTACAAGGCAGTGCACATGACATACGAAGCGTCCCCGAGTCGGCATAGCCAAGGACTCTTTAAGAAACAATGAGACCACTGTAAAACCAACCGTGAATAGGCGGGCCACTAGACGTCGAACCCCAATTTCGTATCATACATCTGTCGGAAAGATATCCTAAGAGCTACTTGAATTCCCACTTATAAACTCCCAAAATTTTCCGGTTATGCAATCAGGTGTTGGGGATACAGGGGAAGCATAATATCTCACCCAAAGCTAGCAAATCCTACATCCAGCTGTATCCATTCTTCAACACATAACCAAGAAACCTTCGGAAATCGTCTACCTCAACCTTCGAAAAGCATCCGTTATACGAGTTATGGCAATACTCCCGAACTCCCGCCCCAGTACTGGGTGGCGTCGAGGTTATCTCACCAACAACTGCATAAAAGAGATTTTCGATGTCGGCGAACTAAACTCAGGTATTCCAGAACTGCAACGATAAAATTGTGACGACAACACCTCGGAGCTCAACTCCCCGGGACACTGCCACAACCCCTAAAGACAGGAGGCACCAAGAACAATGTTCTCGTCACAAAACCATCGGAACGATTCCAAGATACCCGCGTGATCCTAAATTTTTTTAGTGAAATTTGAGAAGAGAAGAGTCAAAACTCTACGTCAGGATGCCTTACCAGAGCGATGAAGGGACTGGGGAGTAAAAAGAATTCCTAAACTCTCCGATATATAATTCCTAGATGACTCAAAACATTTTTCTAGACTCAACAACGGCAGCTAATTCGATCAAGCAGTGGGGATCCTAAGGTCGGGGAAGGCTCCGATTACCAACTTGTAACACCCTCGATGCGGATGACATGAACAAGTTTTATGCAATTTTTTATTAGAAGTTGACAAGAGCATTATGAAGCACTTGTCACCGTGGTGGAAAGAAAAGGGGTGCCATGGCAACGAATCCGAAAATGATGCCACGGCAACATATCGGACCGGCAACTCGATTGAGATGCCAGTGCAAAAGAAAGTGCGACGGGAGCGTGACATGCGATAGAAGGTGGGGTGCTCCCGGTTACCGGGTTCCCACATGACGGTGACAAGGTAAAAGAGGGCAACGTGCACCGAAAAATCGAGCACGGTACAAGCACGAGCATCTCATACATCACAAGCATTCGTTCAAGGACGTCGTCTCGGGGTTATACCTTCGAAGCGTGCAAACGAGACGGTTCGGGTTTGATGGGACGTAGTGGAAGTAAGCGTTCTCGCGACGGTAGATGAAGTTGTGGTACACGTCTCGGAGAAGGACTTGACGCATACGAATCCCTTCGGGGTAATCGGGTGCTCATTCGCGTTGTAATCGTGCATGGTTCGTAGACGTCCAATGCGCCCGTAGAGGTACTTGGCACAACATTACAAAGGTCGTACACCGATCCAGAAGAGGAACTTGGCGTTTCGTGTAGACGAACTTGGCGCATCTAAAGGGTCATTGAGTGCTGGTTTTTGGTGAAGTCCGGGTCTTCGGCGACGTTAGCTGTGCATGTTCCAACATCAAACCTGGAGGGACACCGACGTCATGGTACTTGGTGAATCCCGGAGATGGTACTTGACGATCCAGGTATGGGTCTTGGCGGTCTTGACGAATCCAAGTGACACCAGGCACACGTCCACGGTAGTCTTCGAACTTGGGCTCCGGGTAGATGACTTGAGGGTCTCAGTCAGGAGCACTTGTGGCAAAGAAATGCCCGCGAACGAGACAAGGCAGCATGAACAGGAGGCAGATGCCACGTTCAGGCGAGCGGCGGGGCTCCCTGGTCGGAGTCGGTAGGGACGGCACGAGGCGGTGATGAAGAGGAGGTCGCAGGGAGAGCTGCTGGAGGTGGAAGCAGAGGGTCGCCGGGCGGCGGAGGTATGGCGGCGCTCCGGTAGCAGGAGGCGAAGGCAGAGATAGTCCGGTTGGGCGACGTGAATGCATCTGAAGGTGGAGACGGCACGCGAGGAGGAGGTCGGGGATGGGTCGTCGAGGCTGGATCCTGGGTGGACGCGCACAAGAGGAGGCTCGAGGCGTGCTGGAGGTAGCCGGGGTGCACGGAGCGGCGACGGTCGTCGGAGGTGAGGACGCGGGGTCAAGGAAGAGGCGACCGGCGAGGCAGGAGCAGAGCAACAACCGCAGCAGGACTTGCGCCTCGATGAAGAGCAGTAGCAGCGAGCGGCTCCAGGAGAGGGCGTAGAGAAGGAGCTCCGGTGAAGGCACGTCGAGGGCGAGCCAGGTCGAGGGTGGCGAGCTCACGGGGTCGCGGGGTGGTCGTCCAGGGGCCTCATTCCTCTCCTTTCCCGCGAGAGGCGGCACGAGCGATGGAGGGGGAGATGGGAGCTTCGGTCGTGAGGAAGAGCGGGAGGAGGGAGATGGGATCGAGCGGTAAGAGGCTGGCGGCGCGAGGTGGAGAACGTGGGAGAGAGGCAGAAGCCTCGCTAGGGTTCGGCTGGGCCTCGATGGCCTAGGGTTACGGGAAGGTGGGGGCGCAGCTGGGCCTTAGAGGCCACTGGAGACTGGGCCTAGGCGGCTGCGGGAGAACTTAGAGGAGGCCGGCCTGGGTCGGGTCAGAGAGGCCCAGTTGGGCTGGCTCTCCTCTCTCCATCTTATTTCTTTAACAAAAAACAAGAGAAGAAAAGAAAAGAAAGAGGGGGGGGGGGTTAGGGAACGAAGTTGGACTCGCGGATAAATTTCCCGGACTCACAAAAATGAGTTTGATCCCGCAAAATAGAAGTGGTCACGCGGTTGAAGTTGAATTCAAACTCATTTGAAATTGATTCCAAATGACTTGAATAGGAAGTGAGGTTTGGGAAGGTCCAAAAATATCGAGACTTTTGGAGGAGCCTCAAAAAAAGAAGAAATAATTTTCGGCAAGGTTTGGAGATCAACTCGAAGCAGAAAGGTATGGGATTATCTGCACGTGTGTTATGGGTGATTCCAAATTATTGGAATATAATTTATATAGCTCCCTAAAATATTGGGATAATATGCTTTAAAGAGTAATCACCATAGTGAATATCCCTCGATTTAAATGGACCGAAGAACCATGCAATTTATTTAGTTGAGTTAAGAAAAGAAATGACATGATGGCATGATGACATGATGCAATGCACATGATGCAAAGATGAAAGCGATGAACCAAACAAATCACCCGATGAAACCCGGAAACCCTGGAAGGCAACTGAAGCTCCGGTCTTGGGGCGTCACATTATGTTACTAGACCATGACGAACCTACGAACTATGAAGAAGCGATGGTGAGCCCAGATTCCGCAAAATGGCTTGAGGCCATGAAATCTGAGATGGGATCCATGTATGAGAACAAAGTGTGGACTTTGGTTGACTTGCCCGGTGATCGGCAAGCAATTGAGAATAAATGGATCTTCAAGAAGAAGACTGACGTTGACGGTAATGTTACTATCTATAAAGCTCAACTTGTTGCGAAAGATTTTCGACAAGTTCAAGGGATTGACTACGATGAGACCTTCTCACCCGTAGCGATGCTTAAGTCTGTCCGAATCATGTTAGCAATTGCCGCATTTTATGATTATGAAATTTGGCAAATGGATGTCAAAACTGCATTCCTAAATGGATTTCTAGAAGAAGAGTTGTATATGATGCAACCGGAAGGTTTTGTCGATCCAAAGGGAGCTAACAAAGTGTGCAAGCTCCAGTGATCCATTTATGGACTGGTGCAAGCCTCTCGGAGTTGGAATAAATGCTTTGATAGTGTGATCAAAGCATTTGGTTTTGTATAGACTTTTGGAGAAGCCTGTATTTACAAGAAAGTGAGTGGGAGCTCTGTAGCATTTCTAATATTATATGTGGATGACATATTGTTGATTGGAAATGATATAGAATTTCTGGATAGCATAAAGGGATACTTGAATAAGAGTTTTTCAATGAAAGACCTTAGTGAAGCTGCTTATATATTGGGCATCAAGATCTATAGAGATAGATCAAAACGCTTAATTGGACTTTCACAAAGCACATATCTTGACAAAGTTTTGAAGAAGTTCAAAATGGATCAAGCAAAGAAAGGGTTCTTGCCTATGTTACAAGGTGTGAAGTTGAGTAAGATTCAATGCCCGACCACTGCAGAAGATAGAGATAAAATGAAAGATGTTCCCTATGCTTCAGCCATAGGCTCTATCATGTATGCAATGCTGTGTACCAGACCTGATGTGTGCCTTGCTATAAGTCTAACAGGGAGGTACCAAAGTAATCCAGGAGTGGATCACTGGACAGCGGTCAAGAACATCCTGAAATACCTGAAAAGGACTAAGGATATGTTTCTCGTTTATGGAGGTGACAAAGAGCTCATCGTAAATGGTTACATTGATGCAAGCTTTGACACTGATCCGGACGATTCTAAATCGCAAACCGGATACGTGTTTACATTGAACGGTGGAGCTGTCAGTTGGTGCAGTTCTAAACAAAGCGTCGTGGTGGGATCTACGTGTGAAGCGGAGTACATAGCTACTTCGGAAGCAGCAAATGAAGGAGTCTGGATGAAGGAGTTCATATCCGATCTAGGTGTCATACCTAGTGCATCGGGACCAATGAAAATCTTTTGTGACAATACTGGTGCAATTGCCATGGCGAAGGAATCCAGATTTCACAAGAGAACCAAGCACATCAAGAGACGCTTCAATTCCATCCGGGATTTAGTCCAGGTGGGAAACATAGAAATTTGCAAGATACATACGGATCTGAATGTTGTAGACCCGTTGACTAAGCCTCTTCCACGAGCAAAACATGATCAGCACCAAGGCTCCATGGGTGTTAGAATCATTACTGTGTAATCTAGATTATTGACTCTAGTGCAAGTGGGACACTGAAGGAAATATGCCCTAGAGGCAATAATAAAGTTATTATTTATTTCCTTATGTCATGATAAATGTTTATTATTCATGCTAGAATTGTATTAACCGGAAACATAATACATGTGTGAATACATAGACAAATAGAGTGTCACTAGTATGCCTCTACTTGACTAGCTCGTTGATCAAAGATGGTTAAGTTTCCTAACCATTGACATGAGTTGTCATTTGATTAACGGGATCACATCATTAGGAGAATGATGTGATTGACCTGGCCCATTCCGTTAGCTTAGCACCCGATCGTTTAGTATGTTGCTATTGCTTTCTTCATGACTTATACATGTTCCTATGACTATGAGATTATGCAACTCCCGTTTACCGGAGGAACACTTTGTGTGCTACCAAACGTCACAACGTAACTGGGTGATTATAAAGGTGCTCTACATGTGTCTCCGAAGGTACTTGTTGAGTTGGCGTATTTCGAGATTAGGATTTGTCACTCCGATTGTCGGAGAGGTATCTCTGGGCCCTCTCGGTAATGCACATCACTTAAGCCTTGCAAGAATTGCAACTAATGAGTTAGTTGCGGGATGATGTATTACGGAACGAGTAAAGAGACTTGCCGGTAACGAGATTGAACTAGGTATTGAGATACTGATGATCGAATCTCGGGCAAGTAACATACCGATGACAAAGGGAACAACGTATGTTGTTATGCGGTCTGACCGATAAAGATCTTCGTAGAATATGTGGGAGCCAATATGAGCATCCAGGTTCCGCTATTGGTTATTGACCGAAGACGTGTCTCGGTCATGTCTACATAGTTCTCGAACCCATAGGGTCCGCACGCTTAACGTTTCGATGACAGTTATATTATGAGTTTATATGTTTTGATGTACCGAAGGTTGTTCGGAGTCCCGGATGTGATCACGGACATGACGAGGAGTCTCGAATTGTTCAAGACCTGAAGATTGATATATTGGAAGCCTATGTTTGGATATCAGAACTGTTCCGGGTGAAATCGGGATTTTACCGGAGTACCGGGAGGTTACCGGAACCCCCCGGGAGGTTAATGGGGCTTAGTGGGCCTTTACGGATAAGAGGAGAGGTGGCCAGGGCTGGGCCGCGCGCCCCTCCCCCCTAGTCCGAGTAGGACAAGGAGAGGGGGCCGGCGCCCCCCCCCCTTCCTTCCCCTCTCCCTCCTCTTTCCCCCTCCCAAGTCCTAATCCAACTAGGAAAGGGGGGAGTCCTACTCCTGGTGGGAGTAGGACTCCTCCTGGCGCGCCCTCTCTGCTGGCCGGCCGCACCCCCCTTGCTCCTTTATATACAGGGGCAGGGGGCACCCTAGAGACACAACAATTGATCGTTTGATCTTTTTAGCCGTGTGCGGTGCCCCCCTCCACCATAGTCCACCTCGATAATACTGTAGCCGTTCTTAGGCGAAGCCCTGCGTCGGTAGAACATCATCATCGTCACCATGCTGTCGTGCTGACGAAACTCTCCCTCAACACTCGACTGGATCGGAGCTCAAGGGACGTCATCGGGCTGAACGTGTGCTGCACTCGGAGGTGCCGTACATTCGGTACTTGATCGGTCGGATCGTGAAGACGTACGACTACATCAACCGCATTGTGCTAACGCTTCCACTTTCGGTCTACGAGGGTACATGGACAACACTCTCCCCTCTCGTTGCTGTGCATCACCATGATCTTGCGTGTGCGTAGGAATTTTTTTGAAATTACTACGTTCCCCAACAGATAGACCCACTTGCAATCGATATTGTTTCTGCTTCTCTGTGGAGGAACTAGATGCCACGTTCTATTTTTAACAAGAGCATTGTATTCCTCATCCATATAATTTTTCCAATTCTTATTTTCAAAAGCCTCACCTAGACTGTTTGGCTCACCCATGGCAGCTAGGCCACCAAAACGAGTGTTGACATACCTGACCGTACTATCTGTATGGACCTTAGGTTTTAGAATTCCATGTCGCGATCTTGTTCCCTGTGTTGGCACAGGCACAGGAGCAGAAGCCGGTGCCACAGAGGATCCCGACGAATCTGCCGTCGCATCAGACCCAGGCGCACCCGATCCAAGGTGGGTGCCGGCGGGATTTGCCTGCGGCGCGCACGCGTCCCGTGGCTGCAGTTGTCGAGTCGCCGGTTGGCTGGACCCAGACGCAGGAGACCTCTCGGGCCCAGACAAATGATTGGCGGGCGCTGGCGCAGGGGACCGCTCATCGCGGTATACGCGTGTAGATGGCCCACCACCGGGCCCATTGCTTGTCGTGGAGCCACCAGCAGGACCGCAGGGGGACGCATCCCCGCGCGATGATGGCCCGCCTGGCCCCAAGGCGGATGCGCCTCCACTGCCTGGCGCGACAGGCGAGAGAGGAGGCGCATCCCGGGATCGCTGCCGGGCGAATCTGGCGCAGACCCTGGATCATCCTCGTGTTTCGTGTTTGTCTCTTCCTGCTGCATAAAATCATGGTGTAAAACAAAATCTCCTCCATAATTTATAGCAGGATTTTCATGAAAATTACTCGAAGGATCATTAGCTATATGTTCGTCCCCTTGATCAAGAGATGTGGATGAAGACTGTTTAGAGAGAAGGAGGACTTCGGAATGAATGAGTGCACCGGCGTTTGGATTAAGAGCAGCGAAAGGAAAAATTGTTTCATCAAACACGACGTCACAGGAAATATAAACACGACCAACAGCGATATCTAGACACTTGAACCCTTTGTTTAAGTTGCTGTAGCCTAGGAACACACACTGCTTAGATCAAAATTCAAGTTTGCCGGCATTGAAAGGGCGAAGGTTTGGCCAGCATGCACACACAAATATGCGAAGGGCATGGTAGTTTGGTTTCTCATGGAACAATTTTTCAAGTGGAGTTTCTAGGTTGATCACCTTACTAGGGGTGCGGTTGATCAGATATGTGGCGGCAATGAATGCTTCATCCCAAAACTTTAAGGGCATAGAAGCATGGGCTAGGAGAGAAAGACCAACTTCAACGATGTGACGGTGCTTTCTTTCAGCAGAGCCATTTTGCTGGTGAGCATGGGGGCAAGAGACGTGGTGTGTGATGCCTATTTGGCGGAAAAATGAGTTTAATCGTTCGTACTCACCACCCCAATCTGTTTGCATGGTGATGATTTTGCCATCAAAGAGTCGCTCAACAAGTGCTTGGAATTCATGAATTTTTTTGAACACTTCAGATCTATGCTTGAGAAGATATATCCAAGTAAACTTGCTGTAATCATCTATGAAACTCACATAATAATTCTTTTTATTTATAGAATCACGAGCAGGCCCCCATACATCAGAGAAAATGAGCTCTAAAGGAGCATTCGAGGTGCTACTAGAATTTGGATAAGGGAGTTGGTGACTTTTGCCTTTTTGGCATGCATCACACACTCCTTCTTTATTCAACTCATGACTAGAAAAGGGAATTTTGTTTTGCCTAAGAACATGCTGAACAATTTGCGAAGACGGATGACCTAGTCGATTGTGCCACCTTGACGGAGATATCTTGGTGGCGCCAAAAGCTTGCCTGCCCGGGCTTAAGGAAGCCGATGATAGGGGGTAGAGACCGGATCTACACCTGCCTTGGAGGAGGGTGTTCCTCGTTGCCTTGTCCTTGATAAAGAAGAAACGAGGTTGAGTTTCAAGAAATACGTGATTATCTTGTGACAAACGATGGGTAGAGACAAGATTTTTAGTGGCTTTAGGAGAATAAAGGACATCCTTAAGATGAATCTTGCGAGTAGGGGTACGAACATATGCTTGACCAATATGAGTTATTTTCATACCTGACCCGTTGGGCATGTTCACTTGGTCGTGGCCGTTGTACCTCTCCCTCATGGTGAGCTTGTCCAGCTCGCCGGTGATGTGGTCGGTAGCGCCTGTGTCAACGTACCAGTTCGTGTCAACACCGTGGGAGGAGTTGGACACGGCGCTTGCACTTTTCTCCTTGGTGAAGGCGATGTTGAAGCGACGATAGCACTCGAGGGCAGTATGATTTGGCTTCTTGCAGATTTGACAAAAGATCTCCAGGAGCTCGTCACGGCCGCCGCGTCCATTGACGCGACCACCGTTGCCGTTTCCACAGCCGCCGCCATTGCCGCGGCCACCACTGTGACCACGACCTCCGCCGTTCCTGCCGCGGCCACCGCCACGAGGAAAGCCACCATGGCCGCCGCGAGAAGCAGCATTGGCAAAGGAGTGCGACGATGAGTTCCCCTGGGAGATGAAGATCTTGGTGATTGCAGTCCATGCTGCTGACGCCATGGTGCAGTTTGAGATCTGAACCATCACAGGAGGCGAGATAGAATCAAAAAGGAAACTCAGAACCTGAGAATCTCAGGCCCTGTCAATCTCGTACGCCGGGTTGGGCATATCTATGGGATTGCCATCCTTGTCAGGGTTTGCGCCGGTAGTTCCCTCTATGGATCAAGGTAGGCAACCAGCTGGGCGCCACGGATAGTGGCTAGGGCCTGCGCACGCCAGACATTGAAGTTGGAGCGGTGGAGCTTTTCAGCAATAGGGATGAGGACGGATGGTGCGGCAGCGGTGGAGCTCGAGGACGACATGGCGGCGCGAGGGAGATGTGTTGTAGAGGAGAATGGCTCTGAATACCATGTAAAGATGCGTGAAGCGTATACATCTGCAGGGACGCGTTGCGTGTTATATATAGGCAAAGGATTACAAGATTAGTTGTTAGGTAGTTGGTAGATTGATCTCCAAGTCATATCCTATACAAGATCTGTGAGATCGATCACAACAACCTAACAACCAGGTACAATACGCAACGCCATCATTATCTACACATGTATACGGTTTATACAAGATATCGTATACACATTACATCAATACACTTTAACAGCGGTGGCGGTGGCGGGGCGGGCAATCCGAGGGCGTGCGGCGCTGACATCGCGGTTGGACCTGCCGGTGGGGCGGTTCCTGGCAGAGCGGGCTAAGGGCATCTCCAGCCGTTGGCCCCCCAGGAGGGGCAAAAAATCGCCCCCTGGGGGCGCACTGGCGCTAAACCGCGCATTGGGGGCGTGATGCCCCCCAGTCGCGGCCCCCCACGGGTTTCTAAAATGTTCAAATTCGGCGCAAACACAACGCAAACACGTTCGAGTTCGTTCACATTTAAACATATTTTACAAAAAAAGGAAAAACTACCGCGGGCTACCCCCGCCGTCTCCCTCGCCGCCCGCCTCGCCGCCCGCCCACGCGGTTCTACATGCCAAAGAGGCTGTAGAACCGCGTGTAGTCACCGCCGTCATCGTCGTCGTCGTCGCCCCCGCCGACGCCTCCGCCGTCCCTGCTGCATCCCTCCCCCGGTTGGCGCGGCGGGTTGGACGGTCCGGGGGCGTCGTCGTCGTCGTCGTCGCTGTCGAGGACCACGACGCCGTGCTCGTCCTCGCGCCCACGCTTGCGGGCAGCGATCTCCTCCAGGGCCCGGCGCTGCCGGACCATCTCGTCGCGGAGGTAGTCGTCCCGCGCCCACCGCAGGGCGTCCTCGTCGGAGAAGCCACGCCGGGCTATCTCCTCGTACTCCACGGGGAGGCCGGGCTCCGGCTTGGGCTCCGGCTTGGGCTCGACGAGGACGAAGCGGCCGGTGGGGGAGGCGTTGTCGCCGATGGGGACGCTGGAGCTGCGGGTGCGCGCGCTGACAGGCGTGCCCTGGGGCTCCGGCTTGACGGGGCAGAGGTGGAGGCAGGGGGAGCCGCCAGACGAGGAGGAGGACCCCCCGGTCTCCATGCGCCTCGGGGTCCAGGAGCTTCCCCGGCGGCGTGAGAAGGACGGGGGGCGGGGTAATCGAGGCGCGGCGTGTTGCCGTCCTCGATGTACTCGAGGACGGCCTTTAACGTGCGCCCGGGCACGCCCCACCACCGACGCCGGCCCGCGGCGTTGAGCCTGCCGGATGGCACGACGCCGTTGGTGGCCTCGAGCTGCTCGGCGTGACGGCGGCGGAAATAAGGCTCCCAGAGCGGGCTGTCGGGGACGTACCGTGGCCCCTCCCTCGCCGCACGCGGCAGGGATGAGCGGATGCGTGCGATCTCCGCACGCCGCGCCGCGCCGGTGGGTACTGGGGGCACCGGCACGCCGCCGGCGCTGATCCTCCACGCCCCGGGCACCCGCATGTCCGGCGGGACCGGGTACTCGGCCTCGAAAAGGAGGCGAGTCTCGTCCTCGTGAAGATGGCGGCGGCCGAAGCCGTTCGCCGCCGTGCCGTCGCCTGGGAAGCGCTCGGCCATGGGTGTGATGAACTGGAGACGGCGAGAGAGAGGAGAGGGAGGAACGACGACGGCGAGAGAGTGCGAGTCGCCGAGTGCGCTGGGGCGTGTCTTATATAGGCCGAGGCGCCGCCCGTGCGCGAGCCGCCGTGTGTACGCGTGGCGGGCGAGGGAGGGCGAGGGACGCGCGTCATCCGGTCTTCACTGCGCCGCCCGTGAGGCATCAATGGCGCAGGCTGACCGGCGCGGCAGCGCGGCAGCTTTGGCATTGATTCGCCGCGGGAAACGAGGCGATGAGGACGACGAAGGGGCGAGAAGAGAGCCGTGTCCCTAACGTGGCGGGCCCGCGGCTGTTTCACACCAAAACAGTTTGCCCCGGCGCCCCCGGGCGCCCCCCAGCGCGCCGGGTTCGGCTTGGGTCCGCCGGCGCTGTTTTCGGCCCAGGCCGGCGAAAATCGGGCTCCTGAGGACACGACTGGGCCGATTTTTTGGCGCCGGCGCAAAAAAAACGTCTAGGGAGGCCTTCCTAAGGGCGCGGCTGCAGATGCCCTAAGGAGGCGAACGTGTCCGCGTGCACCTACACGCCCGCCCAGGGAGCGGGACCGGGACCGGTTGGAGGGGAAGATGAGGGCCGTCGTGCAGTCGCTCATCAACAACGGCAGGCATCCACGTCAAGCTCTACCTCTACCCCCGATCGCCTGCCGGGGCAATGCCACCACCACGATAAAGCACATATTTTTTGCTGTTGTATGCTTGTTGCGCTCTGCTTTCTACGCCTGCTGCCGAAGAAGAGTATTGACCTCGTTGAATGCTTCCTGGATGTGCATCACACCTAATTTCTGCTGTTTTGCTGCGGTTGTTCTTGTCCTGCCTTCGGAGGGGCCAACTAACCACGATCCTTAGTACTAGTATTCAGTTTCAACAAGAATCAGAGTATCCTGACGCACGGTGCTATTCCAATTTCCCTAACAAACCTAGCAGAATAACACAAATTCCACATGACGATTTTTGCATATGACAATTCTGAAATGACACAACGACAGTGCAGGTGATACACACCATTGGAATGGAGCATTACACTTGATACAATACAACCGAAACAAACCTTTGCAAGCGAAGAACAGGCAAGAACGCTCGCACTATAGAGGTACATGAAAACAAGCAGCTATATATATAACTGAAATTACTACACATCTTCTTGGGATGATGGCTGGCGCCTGGGCACGGTGTTGTTATCTTCCTCCCTGTTAATCTTGAGGATGCCGGCATGAGTAAGGAGGACCCAGATGTGGGTGAGAAGCTCTCCGCCTTTTGCGAGAAGTTCCATGTGCCCTTTAACATTGTCTGATGGTGCGATGTAGAGAATCTTCTCCGCCCAGAAGTCCGCGAGTATCTTCCAACGAACAGCACTGCTCGGCGTGCCCTCTAGCTGCTTTCCAAGCTTCACACCTCTCATGAAGATGCTCATGTCTTCCTCTTGTTCATGTAAACAATTCAAAGCCTGGTAAATATTTCCGCCAGAAGAAACACTCCAGGATCTTAGAACTTCTTTCGCTTCGCGATGTACATCGGCCATGGCCAACTTTGTATCTCCGAAGTATCCTGGAAGCAATTCAGGGGCGAGTTCATCAAGTATGTGCAATATCTTGACAGGCCGACTGAAACATTCTTGTTGAACTTTGTGTCCTGATCATTTTCAGATGTCCTAGTCACGTGCTCCCCGTCTCCGGTTGCGGGAGTCATGTTGCAGTAATCAGTGGCGATGCTCCAAATTAACATTATCTCTGCTTGAGATTGACCCTGCAATGCCCAAGAGAAGTCTGCAAACACACCATTTCTCCGTAATGACCCTTCCCCATTAGTTGGTGCACCATCACATGCTATTAGCGACCTTGCAATAGCCCGCTTGACTGTTTGCAACATGTTTACTGGGTGACTATTCCTGGACAAATCAGCGGCGGTGATGTGCGGAATTATCGAGTACTGGCCAATCTTATTCTTCCAGTACCCGAATATTGTAAATCTGCTAATATAGCCGATAAGCTTCTCGATGAAAGCACTGCGTTGATAACGAGATCTTTTGACATACCTACAAGTAACAGACACCTTGCACCAATCCGAGGCCAAATAAAATGCAGCTTGAAGAATTTCTATGAGCAGGAGTGTGGCCAAAACAAGAAGAGTGATGGTGTCGTCACTCTTTTTGGTGTGCACTTCAATGATAGGGCTGAGTGTCTCGACAGATAGCGTGCTCTGCGCCACAAACGATAGGCAAGTGACAATGAGAACAATCCTCACAATGAAGAGAAAGAAGAATAGTGCCTCCAACTCAAAGATGATGGTATGCTTAGTAAAGAAGTAGTCATGGCAGAACCCCAGCTCCATTTCAACAATCCGGAAAGCTCTCTCGTAGTCATCTTCTTTCTGCAGCAAGCCCTTGAAGACAAAATCATGGGTTTCTTCACGGTGTTCCTCGGCGAATGACATCCCGTAGTAGCGCCGCTTCAACAGCTGAAACATGGCATAAGCCAGGCAGGAATCCTTGAGCTCTTTGCAGTGGTCCATAGCTGAGCTGACGAGCCTGCCTTCACAGTGCCAGATCTGGTCGATGGTGATGTTGTCACCAAATCCAAATATGTCAACAGGGTACTTGTAGCCTCTCATGCTGGCAGGATCGAAACCATCACCATCATTGGCACCACCAGTAGGCGGGTTCTTCATGTGCTCGGCGACTATTTTGGCACCGAAATAGCCGAGGTCAACCAACACGCATGCAAGATCTCTACTCATGAGTCCCGTAAGCAGAGCAATAGCACCAAGCAAACAGACGAAACTTGCCGGAGACTTGAGAAACTCGAAGTAGCGTGACGGTGAAAAACTGTCGTGTAATTGGTGGAAATACCCTGCCATGTTGATGCTATAGGGAAGGAGTAGCCAGCAGATTAACGAAGTGTAGATGAAATACTGGTAAGTATTGAAAGAACTCCGCTTCCACTGCCGGTTGTCGTTGAGCTCGTAGACCTTGACGGCGTTGGTGCACCCAGCGGCCATCAGTAGTGAGACGGCCCAGATGGGGTACATGACGTTCTTCACCGGAGAGGATTGCATCAAGCCCAGGGTGTAGGCGATGGCTGGGAATGACACGGTGTAGGTCACCCAGGTACCAGCTTGGACCAGGAAGTTGGTCGACTGCCGCCTGAAGGAGCCGAGGATGAGCTGCAGGAGCAGCAGCAGCATGATCCCCGACGTGAAAGCCTCCGCCTGGTGGATGGTTCTCCGCGGGTTATTCAGCAAGGGGCAGAGAGCCTCCATCGCAGCTGTTATGTTGATGGATTCTTGCTGCTCCATCCCACACAACTCCTTCATCCTCGATAAGACACAGTAAGAACTCTTTGTGCAGCTTAATTTGCTACGGTGGTGTGTCGCTCTTGGCTTTGGATCAAAGAGGATCGCTGTTAGCTCGCTAGGAGGTTAGCTCCTTACTAACTGCTTTGGATCGGAACTTAATTGTTCTCGGACAGAAGAAATTTATGTTGCGTCTACTGTTGTTATGTACTCGTAAGTAGTGGTTGTCTCTTCAGCGCCAAACAGAGACCCATTGGATCTGTTCGACTGTCATTTTGAGACGATACAAATACAACAAGACAATGATATTTCACAAGGTCTTCTATTCGATTTCCAGGTAATTACCCCCTGCTTCCATGCCAAGTAATGATAGAGAGTGGATTTTGTGCAACTAGTTGCCCATGCAATCCATATCCCCTCTCCTCCATTTTTTTTGCTTTTTCTAAATAAAATTCCAAAAAACGTCAAGTAATTGATAGTCTCTCTATCCCGATTTATAAGATCGCAACATTTTAAAAGAGAATTGCCAATTAATTTTGTCAACAAAAAAAGTTATATGTCATAAATAATATACCATTGGATTCGCATTCAAGAGAAATTTTCAGTGGGATAATTTCTCCGGCATATTATCTATAAACTTAAAGGTCAAATTTTTGAAAATGCGTGCGAGCCTTACAAACCAGGATGGAGGGAGTAGATTTTTTTAGAGCAATTCATAAGAGTTAGTAATGCTATATCATGTCACTTGCAAAACACTAAAAGATATGATCATCTGTGACATACACAAAAGGGACCAAATTCTTTTTTTTTTTTGCAGGGGGAAAGGGACCAAATTCAAATGAATAATGTTTTTAAATACCGTGCACATGATATAAATTCATCTCTCTTTTATATATAGAATCTAGTCTCGAAGATGCACATTATACAACATGGTGTTACATCCATAATTAATTTGTAATCTTTACAAACTCTAAAATTAGAAAATGGATGAGACAAAATATGAGTTGTCTCGAAACTACATTCCGGCTATAATAATCCTACCATAAAGAATAACAAAGGGGGTCGCTATTAGCTTGGCAGGAAGTTAGCCCTTGATTAACTGCTTTGGTTCCAAGCTTAATTGCTTTCGCCCAGAAGAATATATGTTGTGTCTACTCCCTTGGTCCTTAAAAGAGTGTATTTCCAACTTTGTTGGAGGGTCAAACTATCTTAAAGTTTGACTAAATTTGTGCAGAATATATCAATGTTTATGAAACCAAATAGGTATATGATGTAAACATATTTTATCATGAATCTAATGCTACTAATTTGATAACATAAATGTTGATGTAGTATTGTATAAATACGGTCAAACCTAAAAAAGTTTGACTTTCTAACAAAGTTGAAAGTATGTTCTTCAAAGGACGGAGGGAGTACTATTGTTATATTGTAATGGTAGTAGTAGTAGTAGTAGTAGTAGTTGTTGTCTCTTCGGCGCCAAATTAACCAACTGGATCTGTCCGTCTATCTCTTTGAAACGATACAAATACAACAAGACAAGGATATTTTCACAAGGTCTTCCACCTGTTTCCAGGTAACCACTTCTTTTGTGCCAATTAAAGATAGAGAGTGTATTTTGTGCAACTAGTTGCCCGCGCAATCTACATCCCCTCCCCTGCAATTTATTATTATTATTTCAAAAAAAATGTGAAGCTCCCCCCCCCTCTATTTGGATTTATAAGGTTGCATGCATTTAAAAATAAAATTACCCATTAATTTGGTCAACAAAAGTACCTCCCCCGTTCACAAATATATGACGGTTCAACTCTTTTGTAAATCGGATGTATATAGATTATAGACACATTTTAGTTTGTTTGATCACTCATTTGAGTCCGTATATAGACCATAGTAAAATATCTAAAACATCTTATATTTGTGAACAGAGGGAGTAGTTGTATGTCAGAGAGAACATCATCAAATCCATATTCAACAGAAATTTTCAGTGGTACAACTTTTCTGGCATATTACTATATTAACTAAACTGTGGTCAATTTTGGAAAACGCGTGCATGCCTTGAAAACCAGGATGGAGGGCGTAGATGTTTTTAGAGGAATTCATAGAAGTTAGTAATGATATATGATGAGGACTTGAGAAACACTAAAACACATGATATTCCGTGACCTACGCAAAAGGGACCAAATTCAAATAAATAGTACTTGTAAAAGCAATGTACATGATATAAATTCATCTTTATTTTGTATATATCACATAAAGTCTTGATGATGTACATTATACTGCATGAAGTTACTTCCATAATTATTTCTTATATTTTTACAAACTCTAAAAGTAGAAAATGGACGTGAGAGAATATGAATTGTGTCGAAGTTACAATCCGGCTATAATAATCCTCCCATAAACAATTACAAAGAGGGGTTAGCTCCTGACTAACTGCTTTTGCCCTGCAAAAAGAAAAACTTAATTGCTTTGGGCAAGAAGAAATATATGTTATGTCCATTTTTTAGGATATGTTATGTCTATTGTTGTTATACAGTAGTAGTGGTTGTCCCTTCAGCACCAAACCGACCCATTGTATTTGCTCGACTGTCTGCCTGAGATGATACAAACACAACAACACAAGGATATTTCACAATGTCTTCCATCTGTTTTTAGGTAACTACTCCAGCTTCCATGCCAAGTAAAGATATAGTGGTTTTTGTGCAACTAGTTCCCGGTGCAATCCATATCCCCTCTGCTCCAATTTTTTAACCTTTTCTATATATTGTTTCAAAAAAAGTGAAGTAATTGATACTCTCTCTATCCTGGTTTATAAGGTTGGATGCATTTAAAAATAAAATTACCCATTAATTTGTTCAACAAAATAGTTATATATATTTATATCTATACCCCTACTAATAAAAGGGCTATTGCTTCTTACCACCGTAAGAGTTTGAACTCAGGACCTCAATTGTCGTGGAGAGCCGCAGCAACCAGCTGAGCCATCTATAGAACATGTTCAATTATCCCACCTCGCTGCTTTAGACATGATTCTACCAGTTTATAGGACCGCAGCTTCCTTGTAATATCAGCAGGGCGTCTTAAAAGGAGAGTGGGAATAGACTTGAGGCTAAACGGAATTGTGGGCTGTCTTTCACGGCATTAATGGAAGGAACTATGAATGCATATAGCTTGGAGGAACGGAGGCAACCACCTTGCCGGAACTGCATAGGGTGAGATGTGGATCTCGATGGGGGACATTGGCGAGTCTGGCGTCCAGAGCTACAGGAAGCGCGGCGCCGAGCTAGCCGTCGCTCCTCTCCGCGGCCTCGAACTGTGACTGCCGCCGGCACATCCGAAGCTAGGCCCGCTCCCCGAACATCATGGTGAGACCCTTTGCCCTCGGCGCCGGCGCCCCGGAGTGTTTCGAAAAAGCCAGCGACCCGTGCACTCCACATGCGGGGGTGCATGGAATCAAACGAGCAGGAGCAGCGCAGTTGCTACGGTCTGCACGACCTCCGACCGACCGCATAAACGCGGGGTCGCGGGCGTGGACCCAGAGGCCAAACACACCCAGGCTCCTAGAAGAGAAGATTGGCCGTCTAAGTGTATCCATGTGAAGAGATAAAAGTCTTCTCTGGAAGGGTCCACGTGCTTGAGCATAACCATTCAAAAATGGGAAATAAAATATGTGTACATACTTTTAGGAACGCGGATGGGACGAATAAAATGCATACTAAAAGCAGGATGGACTGATTGCCAACTCTCATGCTCCCATGTAATCCCTTTATTTTTAAATATAAGTTTTTTTAGAGATTTCAATATGAATTACATACGGATGTATATAGACATATTTAGAATGTAGAGACACTCATTAAGTATTATATAAGGTCCAAAATGCAAATGCAATATCTTTATAAGTGTATGTGTCACTCATCCTAATATACTCACACATGTAAAATAAGTGCATATATGATCTACCACTTGCTATTTGCTTACAAATCATGACACATAATTTTTGGTTTTTATCGACTTATATCTATATGGGTTCATGAAAAGGGAGTAAATTTCCCAGTAAGACTACTCTAACCTTTTGCTACGTCTATACAAGATGTGCTTGGTGGACCATGAAGATGACAACAATTTTTCACACATCTTCCCTCTGCTTGGTGGTCATGCCAGCAGGAGTAAGATGTGTTGGTTCGCTACGGCGGGAGCATCAGATGGGTGAGTGTTGCGCCATCATCTTGTGGACAGGGGCGGAGCCAGGATTTGGGCATGAGGGGGGCGAGCAAGATAATAATCGTTCTAGAGGCACAATATCTCGAAACTGGGCCAAGATTCCTCTTATATCTTGTGCTTCCAATTCTACTTAGTCCTGAAATGTCTACTCATGCCACAGTATGTTGATCATCTGTTTGCATAGCAATTGCATTGGGATCAGAACTATCATCTACCATAGGTTGATCCTCAAGTGGATTTGCATGTTTAGTAATATTTGAGCGGCTTGAAAACTGAATCTATTTTTAGTTTATTCTGTTGGATTATGGATGGGCTTAGGCCCATATAAGACACTAATCCCTGGTTAATCTTGAGGCCCATGTATGAGATGGCAGGTGGTGGGAAGTTTAGTCCCACCTTGCTAGTTGAGAAGAGTTGAGACTCCTTTATAAGGGCTGCTCTACCACTTGCCATTGGGAGCTTGGGAAGAGGAGTGGTACACGCGCGCTCCTCCTCCTCCTCCGCCCGCCTCGCCATGACGCGCGCGCGCCGCGGGTTGCGGGAATGAGCCGAAGCTTATTTTTGCCGCTCAGCAATGAATTAATTAATCAGAAATTAATTAATGAGTCGCTAACATGTGGGCTACTGTCCAAGACGTTGGACTGTGGGCTGACTTTCGTTGCCGGGATTCGTCGACTCCCTTGCCGGGGGTGCGACCCTTGCCGGAACCCGCGTATTCGTCGACTCCCTTGCCGGGAACAACGACTCCCTTGTCGGGAATGGGCCAACTCGGTCGTGGGCCTCGGCAAGGCCCACGACTTTCTTCCTTACGGACTATATAAGAAGGCTCTAGCCAGTGAAGTAACCTAGTTCGTTTCACTCACTCCCTCTCGCGTGACCTACCCGTCATCTACTGTTCCTCACTCTGTGCTGCCTCCGGCGATCCCATCCCGACGACCGCGTGCACGGCTGGTCGGGAGAGCAGGTGCCTCCGGAACCCTGTCGTTCGAGATCCTGCCCGGGAGAACGGTAATAAGGTTTTTGGGGAGCGTCTCGACGCGACTGCTCCCGATCCGTCCCCAACTCTGTTCACCTCTGCTTCCACTACTTCCTCTGCATCGACACCATGGCCGATGACGCCGCCGCTAAGAAGAAGGCCACAGACGACGCCGAGGCTGCTGCTGCAGCCGCTGCGTTGGCCTGGCCAACCGGAGGGTATGATCTGTTCATCCCTCGTTTACTCGTACTTATGCTAGCCGTATATGTGTTGCTCATAGAAGGTTCAATTCTATGTTCTGCACGTACTAGTATGCTTAGGTATCGCTATGAGATGCATACCTTTTGTGCCATGCTTACTGTTTACTCGTGGATAAGTCTAATCGGAAAAGTGCTAATATTTCCAACAATCCAAAAACCTTATTTTAGGCACTTTTCGATTCAAGGCTTTGCTGCTACTCTGAAACTGGAAAAGTTTACCGGGACCCATTTTAGGGTTGGCTGATTAGGACCACCTTGTGGCTCACAGCGATGAACGTGTTCTGGGTTGGTGGTGTGTCCCTCACAGAAACGATTGCTCCTGAACAGGAGAAGGCGTTTAGGGAGGCAACCATAATCTTTCTGGGAGCAGTTCTGAGTGTGATTGGAGACAAGTTGGTTGACGCCTATATTCATATGGGCATTGTCAAAAACTTGTGGGATGCGCTCGAAGTCAAATTCGGCGCAACTGATGCTGGCAGTGAGTTGTATGCCATGGAGCAGTTCCATGATTATAGGATGGTTGATAACCGTTTTGTACTGGACCAGGCTCATGAGATATAGTGCATTGCTAAGGAGCTGGAGCTCCTGAAGTGTGAGTTACCGGACAAGTTTGTCGCGGGTTGCATTATTGCAAAACTCCCTCCTAGTTGGAGGAACTTTGCTACTTCTCTCAAGCACTTGAGACGTGAATTCTCTGTTGAGGATGTCATTGGTCATCTCAGTGTTGAGCAGAACTCGAGAGCAAAGGACTCACACGTGAAAGGGACAGAGGGTTCTTCTAGCGCCAATGTGGTGCAGAAGAACTTCCACAAGTTCAAGGGAAAGAACTCTGTCCAGCAGAATACTACCTTTAAAAAGAAGGGTAAGAAGAAAGACAAAAAGAGAGATGGCTGCTTTACTTGTGGTTCAGATGAACATTGGGCAAACAAGTGCCCAAACAAGTACAAGAAGCCAGCACAGGACTCCAAGTCTGTGAATGTCACTCTGAGCAACAATGATGCAGCATCTGGGTATGGTAATCTGTTTACCATACTTTTAGTCTGTCAGTCCACCGATTGGTGGATTGACACTGGGGCCAATATTCATGTGTGTGCTGATGTGTCTTTCTTTTCTTTCTACCAGGTCGCACGAGATTGTTCCGTCCTGATGGGGAGTGGCTCGCATGCTTCTGTTCATGGTGTTGGCACGGTAGATCTGAAGTTTACTTCGGGAAAGATCGTGCAACTGAAGAACGTGCAGCATGTCCCTGCCATAAAGAAGAATCTCGTTAGTGGCTCCCTTCTATGTAAAGAAGGGTTTAAGTTAGTATTTGAGTCTAACAAAGTAGTCGTATCTCGGTATGGACTATTTGTTGGAAAAGGATATGATTGTGGTGGTTTGTTCTGCCTTTTCATGGAGGATTTCTGTAATAAAGTCGTGAACCAAATTCATTCTAATGTGAACGAATCTGAGGTTTGGCATTCACGTCTTTGTCACATAAATTTCGGTTGTATGACGCGGCTAGCTAAGATGGATTTAATCCCGAGTTTCACTTTAGCCAAAGGCTCTAAGTGCCATGCATGTGTGCAAGCTAAGCAACCTCGTAAGCCTCACAAGCTTGCGAAGGAGAGACACCTGACACCTCTAGAGCTCATACATTCAGATCTCTGTGAGATGAATGATGTGTTGACTAAAGGTGGAAAGAAATACTCCATGACTCTGATTGATGATTCCACTAGATTCTGCTATGTGTATTTGTTAAATACTAAGGATGAGGCTCTACACTACTTTAAAGTCTATAAGGCTGAAATTGAGAACCAACTTGAGAAGAAAATAAAACGAGTCTGGTCTGATCATGATGGAGAGTACTTTTCTAATGAGTTTGATTTATTCTGTGTGGAACATGGTATTATTCATGAGAGGACGCCTCCCTACTCACCCCAGTCAAACGGGGTTGTCGAACGGAAAAACCGTACTCTAACTGATTTGGTTAACGCCATGTTAGATACATCGGGTTTATCCAAGGGATGGTGGGGGGAGGCTGTATTGACATCTTGTCATGTCCTGAATAAAGTTCTCACAAAGGATAATGAGACTACTCCCTATGAGCAATGGGAAAAGAAAAGAACTACACTCTCTTACTTGCGCACTTGGGGCTGTTTGGCGAAAGTCAACGTGCCGATAATCAAAAAGCGCAAGTTGGGACCAAAGACCGTGGACTGTGTTTTTTTGGCTATGCCAAGCATAGCGTTGGCTATAGATTTCTAGTGGTGAAATCTGAGGTACCTGACCAGAAGGTCGGTACAATTATAGAGTCTAGGGATGCTACATTCTTTGAGGATATTTTCCCCATGAGAGATATGCAAAGCAATTCTAGACTGGAATCTGATGAGACTCCTGAACCTGCTATTCCGATGGAATATTATGAACATAAAAGTGATAAGAGTTCCACGGAGGATGACGAGGAAACTCCTGTTAGGAGCAAGAGACAGAGGACTGCAAAGTCCTTTGGTGATGATTTCCTCGTGTACCTCGTGGATGATGATACTCCCAGCTCCATTTCAGAAGCTTATGCATCTCCGGATGCTGACTACTGGAAGGATGCGGTCCGTAGTGAGATGGATTCCATCTTGGCTAACGGGACATGGGAGATCACTGATCGTCCTTATGGTTGTCGACCATTAGGATGTAAGTGGGTGTTCAAAAGGAAGCTTAGGCCCGATGGTACTGTTGAGAAGTACAAGGCTAGGCTTGTGGCCAAGGGTTATACCCAGAAATAAGAAGATGATTTCTTTGACACTTATTCACCTGTGGCTAGACTGACAACCATTCGAGTGTTACTCGCTTTGGCTGCCTCGCATGGTCTTCTCGTTCATCAGATGGACGTTAAGACGGCTTTCCTTAACGGAGAGCTAGACGAGGAAATTTACATGCAACAGTCGGATGGCTTTATAGTAAATGGTCAGGAAGGAAAGGTGTGTAAGCTAGTGAAATCTTTGTATGGCCTGGAACAAGCGCCTAAGCAATGGCATGAGAAGTTCAACACTACTCTGACATCTGCTGGCTTTGTTGTGAACGAAGCTGACAAATGTGTATACTATCGCTATGGTGGGGGCGAAGGAGTTATACTGTGTCTGTATGTCGATGACATACTGATATTTGGGACCCACCTCAAGGTCATTGAGGAGGTCAAGTCTTTTCTATCTCACAACTTTGAGATGAAGGACCTAGGTGTGGCTGATGTTATCCTGAACATCAAGCTACTGAGAAATTCTGAGGGTGGAATTACACTTTTGCAATCCCACTATGTTGAGAAGATTTTGAGCCGTTTTGGATATTCGAACTGCAAACCTTCTGCAACATCATATGATCCTAGCGTGCGGATTCGAAAGTTTGAAGGCACGGCTGTAGATCAATTGAGATATTCTCAAGTGGTTGGTTCACTGATGTACCTAGCATGTGCTACTCGTCCTGGCATCTCATTTGCTGTGTGCAAACTGAGCCGGTTTGTTTCCAATCCGGGAGATGTGCACTGGCATGCTGTTGAGCGAGTGATGCGTTATTTGTAAGGTACTGCGAACTATGGAATTCACTATTCTGGGTACCCGACGGTACTTGAGGGGTATAGTGATTCGAATTGGATATTTGATGTTGATGAGATGAAAGCCACAAGTGGACATGTCTTCACACTTGGTGGTGGTGCTGTTTCCTGGAAGTCTTCCAAGCAGACGATCTTAACCAGATCGACTATGGAAGCAGAACTCACAGCATTAGACACATCATGCGTCGAAGCAGAATGGCTTTGAGAGCTTTTGATGGATTTGTCGGTGGTTGATAAACCAGTGCCGGCTGTCCTTATGAACTGTGACAATCAAACAGTGATTGCCAAGGCTAAGAGTTCAAAGGACAACATGAAATCCACAAAGCACATAAGAAGAAGATTGAAATCTGTCAGAAAATCAAGAAACTCCGGAGTAATTGCGTTGAATTACATCCAGACGGCTAAGAATCTGGCAGACCCTTTTACGAAAGGGCTATCACGGATTGTGATAGAAAATACATCGAGGGAGACGGGTATGAGACCCACGTAAGTTGCCATGGGGCTAACCCAACCTATGTGATCGGAGATCCCGTGAATTAGGATATGGGAGAACAATACAACGGTCAACTGAGGAGAGTATCCTTAATTAACCCACTCCGTTGGAGATGCACAATACTCTCAATTCTGTAAGGCAGGCTGACTTTTGTCTTAATGTGTTCCAAAGCTTGTGTAAGCAAGATGCTAACCTACAGAGCATTCTTTGGAGGAACACACCTATGTGAGCCCGACTGCTGGTCACAGTCTATGAGATTGGGTAATCTCTATTAAGCTCATGAGAAGGTACAGAGTATGACTAATAAGCTCCACCCGTGGGGTTTAGCCTTCGGCAACCATGTATCAGCTGACAATAGGCGAAACTTCTGCACGCCAAACTAATAATTCAAGGCATAGTCCATTGTTTAGTTGTGAAGAAGTCTAATCCTGTTGTTTTAGGTGGAAGTTCAACTTAACAGTTTCCACTAAAAATTCTGGTATATCAAACATTGTTTGGAATAGTTGACAAACTTATATGCCTCGAGATCTGGTGGGGGATTGTTGGATTATGGATGGGCTTAGGCCCATATAAGACACTAATCCCTGGTTAATCTTGAGGCCCATGTATGAGATGGCAGGTGGTGGGAAGTTTAGTCCTACCTTGCTAGTTGAGGAGAGTTGAGACCCCTTTATAAGGACTGCTCTACCACTTGCCATTGGGAGTTTGGAAAGAGGAGTGGTACACGCGCGCTCCTCCTCCTCCGCTGCCCGCCTCGCCTAGTCACAACGCGCGCGCGACGCGGGTTGCGGGAATGAGCCGAGCCGAAGCTTATTTTTGCCGCTCAGGAATGAATTAATTAATCAGAGATTAATTAACGAGTCGTCGACTCCCTTGCCAGGACCCGCGTATTCGTCGACTCCCTTGCTGACCCTTGCCGGGAACAACGACTCCCTTGCCGGGAGTCGTGGGCCTCGGCAAGGCCCACGACGAGGCTCGCGACTTTCTTCCTTACGGACTATATAAGAAGGCTCTGGCCAGTGAAGTAACCTAGTTTGGTTCACTCACTCCCTCTCGCGTGACCTAGCCGTCATCTACTGTTCTTCACTCTGTGCTGCCTCCGGCGATCCCATCCCGACGACCGCGTGCACGGCTGGTCGGGAGATCAGGTGCCTCCGGAACCCTGTCGTTCGAGATCCTGCCCGGGAGAATGGCAATAAGGTTTTTGGGGAGCGTCTCGACGCGACTGCTCCCGATCCGTCCCCAACTCTGTTCGCGTCTACTTTCACTACTTCCTCTGCGTCGACACCATGGCCGACGACGCCGCCGCTAAGAAGAAGGCCACAGACGATGCCGAGGCTACTGCTGCAGCCGCGTCGTTGGCCTAGCCAAACGGAGGGTATGGTCTGTTCATCCCTCGTTTACTCGTACTTATGCTAGACATATATGTGCTGCTCATAGAAGGTTCGATTCTATGTTCTGCACGTGCTAGTATGCTTAGGTATCGCTATGAGATGCATACCTTCTATGCCATACTTACGGTTCACTCGTGGATAAGTCTAATCGGAAAAGTACTAATATTTCCAACATATTCTTCCTCCTCACCCTTCAATTATTGAAACATTAAGCAATAAGTGAAATTAGATTTCTAAATCACAACCTTACTGCATCTAACTAGTAACTTAACTTTAGTTCAAAGAATGTATAATCGTGATTCATAAAGATTCAATAGTGACGGACCTTAATTCCTTGAAGTTAACCTGTTGATGTATGATGGCGGCCGGTGAAGCAGACAAGCAGCCATGTCTCTCGTGGATTCAGGTACTGCTGGAGTGGAGAGGCGACGGCCCTCTGCGGCTCATCCTCGATAACGGCGGATAGCGGCGAGAGGCGACGGCGCAGGGACTTCCGTCCGGCGCCACCAGACCTAGAAGCCACAAATGTAATTACGGGAAGGATATGAAATTTTCCTGCTTGATCCAATGGCTGCACATAATCCGATTTTTCTGATGCGTGCGTACAACTAGTGATTAAGTTATGCCTTTTCTCATATTGGGCCTTTGGGCTGGAAA
Source organism: Triticum urartu (assembly GCF_056163025.1). NCBI lineage: Eukaryota > Viridiplantae > Streptophyta > Magnoliopsida > Poales > Poaceae > Triticum > Triticum urartu. Next base: position 473,463,479 of record NC_141877.1, read on the forward strand.
GTTGCGACGTCATTAGCATGATTAAATGGTATTACTGCCTCTAACGAAACCCCCCAACCTCACAGGGGGGCGAGGCGATGGGGGGTGTCTGACCCTGCTCGCACCCCTGTCTCCGCCCCTGCTTGTGGAGAACGTGTACAAGATGTGTGTAGTGCACGATATGCCACCACGTCTTCATTGACGATCCAGTTATCGCTTGTCACCGAAGCGTTCCTTTTCTGGGCACCATCAGATAGAAGTTCGCGTCGCTGAGGAGTGAAGGTCTTGACTCTTGAGACACTATTATTAGGGCTAGAGTGTGTGATATTCTCCCGTTGCAACACACGGGCCTTTTTCCTAGTGTAATAAAAAATCATTACATTCACATTATAGAAAAATTCTCAGTGGTATAATTTCTCTAGAATATTGTTCTATTAACTAAATTATGGCCATTTTTTTAAAATGCTTGCAAGTCTATACAAACCAGGATGGAGGGAGTAGATTTTTTTTAGAGTTCATATAAGTTAGTCATTCTATATCATGTGGACTTGCAAAGCACTAAAAATATATGATCATCTATGACCTACAAAAAATATCAAATTCAAATGAATAGTATATGTGGTTGGATGATTAGGAAGACAATGGTATCCTCCGCCCATCAGGATTCAAGTCCTAAGCTTAACATTGATGCTTGCATTTTTCTAGATTTATTTCAGTCTTTCCGGCCTCACCTTTGCCTATGCTCGTTCCTGCAGAGAACACGTTACCAAAAAAGGCTTTCACCCCAGCTTTATATATAAAGCAACGATCAACCACAACCCAAGTACAAACGCTTGCCACCATAACACACGCACGCACTCAAGGCAGGATACATAGGTGCTGAGCGCAGCAATACCACCCCTAGCACTACAAGAGCAATCGGGGTCCTCCACGTGAGAACGCTACCGCGAAGAGATGAAGCCGCATACAACAAACTGTGTGCTCCAAGGCGGCGCCATCAAGAAAGTTGCGACACCAAAGCGCCGCTATCGCCCGACCCGAGGATCGATCATAGTTTCTCTCAGAGCAACAAGACGACCAATGAGAGCCGCGGCGACACCTTCAAGAAGGAAACGAGCTATGCCGCCGCTGGTCCGTTAGGATAGATCAGGTTTTCATCCCGGCCAACACTAACCGCCATCGAACGCCACACCCCGGTGACCACGCCACCCACACGGCCATGGCCACTAGGCATCACCGCAGAACTACCACCAGGGTTGGCACCCCGACATCCAAGACATTGATACCACCTCACTAGAGACCCGTCTCTTACCCCAACCAAAGATACGAGCGAAAATGACCCGCCCTTTGCACCCTTGGGCAGCCCCCAACACCGAGACACAATAGGCCGGCCAAAACTGGCCTCCATCGACCTGTCCTACGACACCGGCGCGAGACGAGGTCGATCCAGTTGTCGAGCGCGAGACGGGGCCGGTCCTGCTGCCGGGCGTGAGACGAGCTCGGTCCTGCTGCCGAGCGCGAAACGGGTGATGCATCGAGGCTGGTGGAAGGCCAGCCCTTCGACGAAGGTAGCGACCGGATGACGAAGAGAGGGATCGAAGGTTGAAACGGGCCACCTACAAACGAGCCGACGCCGGAAAGCCAGCCGCCGCCGCAGCCGCAGCCGGCCCGCTGAGCTGTCGTGATGCCGGCTCGGCGAATGGAAGCCTCCATACCCAGAGGGTTGAGCCACCTCACCACCGCCACCCACAGCCAGAGCAGCAGCCACGCAGAGCCAGTGCCCCAACCCGCGTCGCCCGTCGGAAACAAAGCGTCAGATCCGGTTGGCACGCTATACCACCATCACCACCAAGCCGCCATCGTCGAGCAACCACCACATGCACGGGTGGATTCAGGCCAGCCCCCGCAGCGGTTGGCCGCATCACCCAGCCCCGCGTGCACTACAGCCGCCGTGCGAGAGGACGGAGCCACGCCGCCGTCGGCCCGGGCCGTGAAAGTTGACACCCACGAGATCTGGCCGAAGACCAGCCACCTCCGCGTGCACCACTCACCACCGTGCCGTGACGCCCACCACATCGATAGCGCGCCTTTGCACCGCGGCGCCTGTCTCCCGCACCACGTCCAAGCCAGCGGAAGCCGATTCGTGTTGACCCCGTCCTGCGTGAGATCGAGGTTGCCCCGCCGCTACCGGCTCCGGGCAGGGTCCGACGGCGAGGGAGGAGGGCCGGGGTAGCTTGCGGCGGTGGGCTAGCCGCTGCGAGGGGGCGACACAGGGGGAGGAGGAGGGGGGGGGAATGACTATGCCCTAATATGTGCCATTCGCATCACAGATAACACATTTGGCATGACCTAACTTTTGTTACCGGAAGAGCCTGGCCTCACCTTTGCGGCTTTGCGTGTCCACCATCTTGATCTGTATCAAGATGTGCGTGTGGGAGTTTACTCAACAAAAGAGAAAAATGGCGAATCAACTTATGGTTGGATGGTTAGAGGGACAGTGATATCCTCAGCCTATTAGGATTCAAGTCTTGATGCTCGCACTATTCCTGAATTTATTTCAGAATTGTCGGCAATACGCTTTTAGTGGGAGAAGACGTTCGCGTCGACGACGAGGCGTCTACGATGACTTAGTAAATCTCAAGATGATATGTCGACTTAGTCTTTTAAAAGTACTTATAGATTTGAATGTGCATGCGTGCATTCATAAGAGTGAGTGCATGCGCGCGTACTTATGAACATGAACGCTTTGCGTCTGTGTTAAAAAAAGTGTGTGGTGCGTGTGCGGGAGTCCTGCCAGTCCGGCTTCCTCCCGTCCCGTGTTTGGCTACTCCGGGCGGCGCGACGCAATCCCTCTCCCACCTGACCTCGCCTTGCTGCCCCCAAAAAAGAGTTGCCGACCGGGAGAGGGACGAAGGGAATCGCTTCGCCTGATTTCTCGTCTCCTGCCCGCATGCTAATCCCAACGCATGCTAATGCTAGGGCGCCCCCTATATTGTTTCTCTATGATGGGATTATTATACTCATCATTAGCTTGGAAAACTGATCACTGCACATGACACTAGACAGAAACAGCTGAAGACCTTGTGAAATATCCGTGTCTTATTGTATTGGTAGTATCGTCTTAGACAGACAGTCGGACAGATCCGGTTGCTTTGTTTGGCCCTGATGAAGAGGCAACCACTGTATACTGTATAATATCAATACACGAAACATAGCTTAATTTCTTCTCTCTAGAAACAGTTCAAGGTTGGACTAGACATCCTGCTACCTAACAGCGACCCCCTTTGATCCAAAGAATCCATCAACATGACAGCTGCGACGGGGGCTCTCTCCACCTTGCTGAATAACACGCACAGAACCATCATTCAGGCGGAGGCCTCTACATCAGGGATCGTGTTGCTACAGCCTACTGCTCCTGCAGCGCAGTCGACCAGCTTCTTGGTCAGGCTTTGGGCTTCTTTAGTTCGGTGCACACTGGTCCAATTAATTAAGCACGGGCTAATGCTATAATTACTTGCGGCCATTAGAGCAACTCCAGCATCTTCCGTAAACCTCAAATAATTATCGTTTATGGAAACTTGAGACAGAAAAAAGCTCTTCAACAGCTCCTATTTTTACCTGATCCCATAAGAACACCTCCACCTTCATGTAAGTATATGGAATTATAGTCCTTCCCCTATAATTTGGCAGGTAGGAAACCGCCTCAAAGTTCACCGGATGAACCCTCACGCAGCCCCTGCTCCCGCGTCGCCGCCACGCCAGGCCGCACCACCCCACCCGCAGCCCGCTTGACCGCACCACCGCAACGCCCTGCCTCCTGCCACGCCTGACTGCGCCACCGCAGGTCCGCGCTGCTCTGCCTCCCCACGTGGCCACGCCGTCCAGCCTCCTAATGCTAGGAGCTCACCGTCGGTCACCCAGCTTGCGTGGCAATGGTGACGGGCAACGTCGTCCGTGTCACTGACTTACGGGCCCTAGGCTAGTTTAATGGAAAACAGAAAAGAAAATTAGGAAAAGAAGTTTATGAGAACTAAGAAAAGTTGTTGTCTGACAACTTCCCATCAATTAGATGGTCATCCGTAAAACCACTTTATGGAAAAGTTTTTATAAGAGCTGTTGGAGTTGCTCTTAACACATATACAGTGGTACCAACCGCTAAACACCATTAAGGGGGCCGAGCCATTGGCAGGGGTCTAGCCCCTACTAGGTAAAACCTATTTACTTGTCTGATCAAAAAACCTATATACTTGTGTTGATTGGTCAAGGTACTATCAATTGAGTTTTACTATTAAAAGGTGCTTTTAGTTTTGCACTAACCTCTCCCATGGCCTTGCCAAGTCACATATAGTTTTGTGTATGAAACGTAAACTTCTACTTTCTCTGTCCTGGTTTATTGGCTCCCCTCATATTTAGCGTCATATTTTGACTACTCTGATTTTCACTAATAAAGTATAAGTTATACATTGCAAAAATAATATCATTAGAAACTATGTTTAAATACAAATGTAATGATATTTTTTTATGACATGCATTAAAATTTTATTAGTTAAATTTATGGTCTAATTTTGACACAAAATACGAAGGGAGGCCAATAAACCACGACGGAGGTAATACTGTATATAGGAACCAGGTACACTGGAATTGAGCCAATTGCGTACGTACTAACCTATATTAAAGAATTTTATCTTGTTGACGAAGAGGATACGGTCAAAGAAAGCAATGAACGGCCTTGCTCTCTTCCAAAGGTCCCTATTGGTTGCCGCACTGGGATTAGTTAAATGCAAACAGATGGATTGAAAGACCTTGTGAAATATAAAAGCCTTGTTGGTGTGTATGTCATTATTTATTGTAGAACTATTAGATGGGAAAACAAATCAGTATGGACATGGCTTTTGTTTACATGGAAGTTCTCTGGAAACAAACGGAAAACCTTACGAAATTTTCGGGTCTTATTATTCAGACAGATCCTATTTGGCGCTCAAGAGGCAACCACTACTCCACTAGACCATATATAATATCAATGCACGCAACATAGCTTTCTTCTCTCCAGAAACAGATAAGCTTGGAATCAAAGCAGTTAGTCAGAAGCTGTAAGCACACATCTAGACATCTTACTTAGCCAAGAGCAAGAGACGCACCACCATAGCGAATTAAGCTACACAAAGAGTAGTGTGTGATGGAGCATCAAGAATCCATCAACATGACGGCTGCTATGGAGGCTCTCTCCCCCTTGTTGAATAATCCGCGGAGGATCATCATCCAGGCGGAGGCTTTCACATCAGGTGTCATATTGCTGCTGCTTTTGCAGCTCATCCTTGGTTCCTTCAGACGGCAGTCAACCAGCTTCTTGGTCCAAGGTGACCTACACTGTGTCGTTCCCTGCCATCGCCTACACCCTGGGCTTGATGCAGTCCTCTCCGGTGAAGAATGTCATGTACCCCATCTGGGCCCTCTCATTGCTGATGGCTGCTGGGTGCACCAACGCCGTCAAGGTCTACGAGCTCAATGACAACAGGCAATGGAAGCGGATGCTTTTCAATAGTTTCCAGTATTGCGCCTACGCTTCTTTAATCTGCTGGCTCCTTTTGCCTTATAGCATGAGCATCGTGGGATATTACCGCCAATTCTTCCACATGCTCGCGCCGTCGAGCTACTTTGCAGTTCTTAAGTCTCCTTCAAGTGTTGTCAATCTTCTCACTATTTGTTCTATATTAACGGTGCTCATGGGCAGAGAGCTTGCATGTCTGCTGGTTGAGTTCGGCTACTTGAGGGCCAGAGCAGTTGCCAAGTTCATGAAGAACCTGCGTCCTGCAGCAGCAGCTAATGGTGGTGATGGGCTCAATCCTGCCAGGATGAAAGGGTACAATTACCCTGTTCACATTGATGGATTTGGCGGTCATGTCACCATCGACCAGATCTGGGACTGTGAAGGCAGTCTCCTCATGTCAGGTACTGAACACTGCAAAAAGCTCAAGGACTTGTGCCTGGCTTACGCCATGTATCAGCAATTGAAGCAGCGCTACTACGGGATGTCATTCACTGAGGAACACCTTCAGGAAACCTGTGACTTTGTCTTCAAGGGGTTGCAACGGACAGAAGATGACTATGAGAGAGCTTTCCGTATTGTGGAAATGGAGTTGGGGTTCTGCCATGACTACTTCTTTACAAAACATGCTATTATCTTTGAACTGGATGCAACATTCTTCGTTCTCTTCCTCGCGAGGATTTTTCTCATTGCCACATGTGTATCCTTTGTCGTGCACCGTACACTATCCGTCAAGACACACAGCGCTATCATTGAAGTGCACTCCAAAAGGGCTGACCACATCATCACTCTCCTTGTTTTGGCCACATTCCTCCTCATAGAAATTCTTCAAGCAACATTTTATTTGGCCTCGGATTGGTGCAAGGTGTCAGTTACTTGTAGGTATGTCAACAGATCTTGTTATCGCCACAATGCTTTCATTCAGAAGCTTATTGGATATATTGGCAGATTTGCCATTTTCGGGTACTGGAAGAATAAGATTGGCCAGTACTCAATAATTCCGCGTATCACTGCTGCTGATTTGTCTGGGGACAGTCAACCAGTAAACCTGTTGCAAACAGTCAAGCGGGCTATTGCTAGCTCCCTAATATCATGTGAATGTCCACCAACTAATGGAGAAAGGTCATTACATGGGAACCATGTCCTCGGAGAGTTTTTTTGGGCATTGCAGGGTCAATCTCAAACTGAGACCATGTTAATTTGGAGCATCGCCACTGATTACTGCCATATGACTCCCCCTACCGGGGACGGGGAGCACATGAATGGGGCGTCTGAAAATGAACAAGACACAAAGGTGAGGAGGAACGTATCAGTTTGCCTATCAAGATATTGCACGTACTTGATGAACTCTGCCCCAGAACTGCTTCCAAGACACTTTGGAGATACAAAGTCGGCCATGGCTGAAGTAAAAGGTGAAGCATACGAAGCTCTAAGATCCCAGAATGTTTCTTCCAGCCCAGGCTTAACATCCCAGAATGCTAATTCTGAATCGGGCGGTTCGAGCTTAAGACTCCAGAATATTTCATATTTTCAGAGAAATGAGGTTGAACTCCCAACCTTTGTTTCGATCGATGCATCCCGGAAGATTTACCAGGCTATGAATCGTTTACAAGACCAAGAGGAAGACAGAAGCATCTTCATGAGAGGTGTGAAACTTGGCAAGCAGCTAGAGGGCATACTGAGCAGTGCTCTTCGCTGGAAGTTAATCGCGGATTTCTGGGCTGAGAAGATCCTCTACATCGCACCATCAGACAATGTAAAAGGACACATGGAACTTCTCGCAAAGGGAGGAGAGTTTCTCACCCACATCTGGGTCCTCCTTACTCATGCTGGCATCCTCAAGATTAACAGGGAGGAAGGTAACAACACCACGCCCAGGCGCCAACCATCCCAAGGAGATGTCTAGTAATTTCAGTTCTAGATGCTTGCTTTCATGTACCTCTATCGTGCTTGCCGCCTGCATGTTCTACTCTTGAAAAGCTTTCTTATTTCTGCTGCACTGTATCATGTGTAATACTATATCCCAGTGATGCTCAATCGTCATCTGCACTATTATTGTTGTATCACTTCCAAAATTGTCATATGCAAAAACCGTCATGTAATTGTCTGTGGAATTTGTGTTATTCTGCTAGATGGTGCGCGTCATCTGCACTATTGTTGTTGTATCTTTTCAGAGTTGTCATGTGCAAAAATAGTGATGTTTTATTGGTTTATGTGGAAGTTGTGTTATTCTGCTAGCCTGGGGCCTGGGATAGCACCGTGTGTCGAGATACTCTATGAATCCACTAACCTTTATGCATCCCTGCATCCTCTCATCACCAGCCGCTCGATCTAAATCCCGTGCCTGTCGTGGGTCGACCCTCTTTTTGCAGAAAACCGCCCGCAGCCAGCCAAGTCAGCCGTGTGAATATTACGAAAACATCCCTCCTCCGAAGCCGAGGGCAACTCCCCAATTCCCGATCTCGCTAAATCTCTTCCTCCCTCCTATCGCCAATGCCAGCGGCAGCCATGACGGGGACGACAGCCGGCGACGCATACCAGTGATCATTGATAGGCCGTGTGGGTGGCCGTCTCAATGGTAATCTGCAACGGCAGCCTGGGACGGAGATCCATATCGGTGGTCGTCGCATTAGCAGACCGCGACGGAGCATACGACGAGGAGCATGCGATGGAGCATGCGGGGAGGAGCCTGATATGGAGATCCGTGTAGGCGGCGGTTGCATCCCGACGGCTGCGACATCTGATGGAGACATCAAGAGGCAATAGGCACCACAGTACGATTCGGCGGCGACCACGACACCGGTAGATGACTACTACTGTGGCCACGTAGCTAATACCTTTTAGATGAACTCCCCTTGCGAATTGAAATAGCAATGGATCTTTCTTGATGTGCCAATTGAGGTTCAGGACTGGAGTAATATGTGTTGCTGAATGCAAAATTCAGAAAACGTGAATATCAGTTATGTGAGTTTGTTTTTCAGCAAGTTGGGAGAGAGAGCAACAGGGCAGCACATGCGTTGGCTGCCTGGGCTGTAACTCACAGGGAAAATGGAACTTGGCTAGTCCTCTACTCCAAGTTCATTGATCATGTGACTGAAAATGACAATGTAAACTCCTTTGCTATGATTGAATGGTAGCTCTCAGTTTCCTCGCAAGAAAATAGTGTTTTACTGCAATTTGTAAATTTGTAAGCTGAGTTTGATGTGATTGTTGAGGTTGTTGTGATTTGTAAGCTGAGTTTGATGTAACTGTGAATGCAATTTATAAGCTGACCTATTTCTTGGGTATACAACTGTCGTATGTTGCGAACACGCTTTTACACCTGGACCTGGTATACATGCTAATTCTTTGTCCTCCGTTCATTTGAGTTTGCAAGCTACAGCCCGATTCTCTAGTTGCACATGTACAACACGCACACAAATACTCCAGTACACGCACACAAATTCTCTTGGGTACAGTATTACTTATTTTTACGTGCTAACTGAAGCTCCATGTGTTGTTCTGAAGTACAGTTCATGTTCAGTAGTGGTGGGGCTTTGGACAGCCATGGCTGGGCATGTGAGATGAGTTTGCTGGTAGGTATATGCGGAGGCAAACGCAGGGTCGCCTCCTGATTTATGGCGGAAGGAGGGTGGCCAGGTTCCTCGATTGCTGTGGAAGCAAATTCACCCGTCCCAACTCCCAAGCAGCAGTAGCACCGTGCTGATCGGTTCCGGTGTATCACGCGAGAAGGATTCATGTGATATTACTCGCCGGCTGATCGGTTGCCCCACACGGCCTATCACTAATCGCTGGTATTCGTCGCCGGCTGTCGTCCCTGTCGTGGCTGCAGCTGGGATTGGCGATAGGAGGGAGGGAGAGATTTAGCGAGATCCGGAATTGGGGAGTTGCCCTCGGCTTGGGAGGAGGGATGTTTTTGTAATATGCACACGGCTGACTTAGCCAGGTTGCGGGTGGTTTTCTGCAAAAAGAGGGTTGACGCACGTCAGACACGGGATTTAGATTGAGCGGTTGGTGATAAGACGATGCAGGGATTCACAAAGGTTAATGGATTCATAGGATACGACGCCAACCAAGAATGCTCATGCTAATGTCATGGTGGAAGATTTTATGAAATGCTTCTTGAGACTGAAATGTACTGTTACTAAGGATCATGGTCAGTTGCTCTGAAGGCAGGACATGAACCAAAATATATCTTTCCACCGCCAAGAGAGCTTTATGGGCTTCCATCATCATACCCCTACTCATCGGGAGACATTTACCGTTATTGTTGTAGGAACACAAAATCTCACCATTGTAACAGGTGCTCAGTTTAAGGCGCTTAAGCAGCTTTGAATTCTGAAGAATATGGCATGTCAGCTCAACCATGCTCTTCGCAGAACAAAAACCAATGATCTGCACATCCTTGATGTTCCTATGCATGTGTCCTGGCATCTGCCTTAGATCATGAAAAGAATCTCCTAAAACTGATTCTTGCTCCATGCAATCCGGCTCTGCCTGCATTGGATATAGATGTCAATGTCAATAATAACGGTGAAACGACAAAACATATACTTTGAACTAATGCGTGGTCCCACCAGAGATATAGTGCTATTCTGAGCTAGAGCGTAAAATAGTTATTCTACAACCTAGTGAAACTGTGCACAAATGTAGTAGAACAGTGTAGTACTACATATTGTACTCCCTCGCTCCCTCCCTCTATAGACAATATGGCAAGATGAACATGACTTACAGACAATATGAAAGTCTCCAAGGAAGGACAAGCATCAAGAAAAGAAACCAGAGAGAAATAATCATAGTCTGGGGTAAATGTCCCAATACACAGATGCTGGAGGTGGAGGAATTTGCCAGGTACCACCAGTATATCCCTCTGCACAAAAATGCTTCAGATTAAAATCCCAGGAAAAATGCAGGTTGCAATTGTTTGTTGCACGATGTTGGTATCTAATTGTCTGAAGTACTATAAGAATATTACCACATAAGACGAATGTATGTTAAGAGCTTCAAGATTTGGCACCATGCATGGAAGTTTGGCACCAGCATAATGAATAACGTCCCACCCTGAAGCATCAATGTCAAGGTTTTGCAATGAAACACCAAGTGATAGTCGTACCAGGGCACCACCATATTCAAAACTGTAGAGATAAGGGGCCTTATTCTTTATCACTTCCAGATTTAAGCAGTCGTGGACAACCAGGTGGCTAAGCCGCTGCAGCAGGCTAGGTATCTCCAGGAAAATCAACTCATCGCAATACGCTAGTGTCAATTTCTCCAAAGCAACTGAACTGGAAAGAAGGCACATTAACTCATCCCCTGTAATATGCACATCATACAGTTCCAAACTAGTCAGGCTTCTTAAGCAGCCAACTCCAGCTGTGGGACGGAAGGCACATTCACCGAGATGAAGGTGCCGAATCGACTTGCCACTCCCATCAAGTAGAAGTGTGCATGGGAAGTTGTACACGTCCGCATGAGATGAATGAAGCTGCAGATAAAGTTCTTCAATCCCTGGTCTAACGGCAATACCAAGCCAACGATTGAGATCATCACATGAGGTGCTGAAAAAGGGAAATTCACGTATTTCAAGTTTGAGTGCCTTCACGCCAACGCCTGAGTGGTTTTTCAGAATGTGGTCGGTTCTCTTTGCAAGATCAAGCGCTATTTTAGATGATATCCCGCCGACCCCGCCTTTCAAACCCAGTGTTTCCCTAGTTAAGCTGAGATTGGGAAGACATCTCCAAGAACGTCGAAACGAATGAGACACGCAGGCAACGCGTGCAGCATCTCGTAGAGGAAGAAGAGAATGTATATGATGCCATACGGCCTGCATGGACGAGCATTGGGGAAAAAAATTCAGCATAGGAACTGTAAAGGCAGACGATTGCTTTCAATTTGGGAAGGGAAAGTAGAACCATATGAAGTAACACTGACAATATGGTAGTTATATATGAACATTGAAATGTCCACACTCCACAAGATCATGTAAAAGAATCCAACAGCTTTAGCAGTTACAGTGAAAGTACATGACATATGGACATATGGTAACTAAGATGGCAGGATAACAGATTGGACAGAGCAGATCATATGGCACTCTATACAACTACTATAAGAATATATCCATTTCAATTCTACAACTTCTTGCTGATCTAGGAAGCACTATAATGAAATGAATATTTGTTTCAAGCCTATAACTTTTTAACGGAACTCAGAAGCACTATAATGAAATGAAGGCATGTCAATTATGTGACCTTTTTACTGGAATTAGGAAGCACTATAATGTAATCAAGGCCCGTCTGAACTATGAAGACAAGAAAAGCATTCAGAGGTAGTTGAACAACATACATACGATACATATTTTTTCTTGTGGAAACTAAGAGCCTATTCGATGTTTCCATGTCAAATTTGGGGCAAGCCAAAATAATAGTCCCACTTGGGCTGACTTTGAAATTTGCCAAATGCCCATGCTTTTACACTCACATATGGCAGGCCGCAAATTTTGCCCCCATATGGCTTGCCAATTTTGGGCATTACAACACTAAGAAAGACACAGGATATTGACCACAATCACAGGGGAAGAAGTACAAGCAACTACTAAGGGGATAGCAATATGAATTTAGGAAGTCTACTCTTACTCAAGTGATATTTTTACTTAGGCATTGATTCACAAATTTCTGCATGTAAGTTACTAATTCTTGGCAATTAACGGCGAACCTCTGGAAGGCTTGGTCCTGAGTATCTCAACTTTTTATGACTCCGGGAATTGTCATCATGTGAGTCCTTCCTTTTAGCAACTGAAGTCACCGATCCATCTGCAGCACATGATGCATTGGTTAGAATAACAGAGATACTGATGGAAGAGAACAACAGGCACAGGTACAAACACAGGGACAAGCCCTATTTCTCTCCATTATCCAACTTCTCCCCAAGACCCACCAACTTAAGAAGAACCAAAATTGTTTCGGTGTAAGAATAAGAATTCAGTTAACTATTAGTACATTTGCAAAAGGTTGCACTTGCAGTGCCCCCCCTAAGTCTCTTGAATCTCCGTTACCCCTGCCCTTTCACGAAGCATGTCATGTTCAATTCGTCCCTTGACAGACACACATAATTCTTTTTTTCTTCCGGAAAAATAAACTGTAAACAGCAGACACAATAAAAAGTGCTCCCTTCGATCCATACCAATTGCCGCTGATTTAGTACATTAATTGTTGCATGTACTATTGTACTAAATCAGCGACAGTTAATATGGATTGCAGGGAGTACTTCTTTTTTCCTTCAACCAAAAAACATGTAACCGTCGAACAGGTTACAGATTATCATCTTAGAAAAAGGCAGAAGGAACAGGTGGCTTACTGCGGCCTTGAGTTGGCCGGCGACGCCGACCCCGCTGCATAGGCATGAGCCGATTGAATGCCAACAGCCCCATGATGCGACGACGCCAGATCAGGCGGAGCGATTCTCTCTCTCTCTCTCTCTCTCTCTCTCTCTAAGTGCGGGCGGCACGGCGAGCTTAATACGTACTCCGTATTCCAGCTTGAACTGAATCCAAGAATAGAATCCGAGGCGGGAGGGGAATCGCGTCGGCGCCGCCGCGGAGGGGCAGAGTGGCAGACTAACCAAACACGACACGGGAGGAAGCGGGACTGACAAACAGCGGGACTTGACAAATCCAGCCTAGCGCGTCCGCGGGGCATTGACCGAACACCTCTTAAATATTACGTCGCACATCCACATACTATAAATTCTCATTTTTAAATCCATGTATACCGAACATACGGTACACACTATTCGAACGCCCAAATTTAAAATAAAACAAAGCAAATCATAGTTTAACCAATCAAAATGAAATTAATGTTCGAGCGTGACGGATGGCCTCGGATCACTAGCTGGGCGCCTGCTCCGAACGGAATGCGTCCTGCTCCAGGCGAAATGTGTCCTTCTCGTTCTGCTCCGCCTGCATTCGGGCTGCCTGCTCCAACTGCATCCGGGCTGCCTCCTCTGCCTGGATCCGAGCCGTAGCCGCCTCGTAGTCCCTCCGGTCGTTGATCTCCTTCTTGTTGTCCTTAAGCCACTTCTTCGCATGCTCATCCAAGACGGTCTCGTCCGTCAACATGATCTTCGCATCTTTCGCGTCCCGTATGAATCGCAACCTCTCCTTCTCAAGCTCTATGTCGCCAAATATCTTGGCCTTCTCGATCTCCCATTTGATCGCCGCTTCACTACTGGAATCATGATTTTTGCCGTCAGCCAGCTCCAGTTGACGGCAAAGAAGCTCTTTGCCACCATGTTAAAGAAAACTGACGACAAAGAAGAAGCGGACGGCAAAGAACATGTTTGCATCCAGCCAGCTCTTTGTTGTCAGCTAGCGGCAAAGAGGGAAGGGGGGTGGCCCACTAGCGAGAACCATACAACGGCCACTTTCTTTGCCATCCGCTAGCAAACGACAAATAAAGTGGCCAACCTAACGTCCGTTAGCTAGGCTCTTTGCCGTCTGCTAGCTGTGACCTAACTAAAAAGCGGCCGGCGCCCCGCCCCACCCCTCTTTCTGTCCGCTCTCTCTCTCCCCTGCCCGAGCCGCCGCCGTCGCCCCCCACCCCCACCGCCGCCCCTAACCCGCGCCGCCACCCCCCTCCCGCGCCACCCCCGTCGCCGGCCGCCCCGCCCCCGTGCCCGAGCCACCGCTGCCCTGCGCCACCCCCGTCGCCGGCCGGCCGTGCCGCGCCGCCCCCGTCCCGAGTCGCCGGCCGCCCCGCACCGCCACGCCCCCGTCCCGAGCCGCCGCCGCCCGGCCGCACCGCACCGCCCGGCCCCGCCCCACCCCTCGTCGTGGTGATTTTTTCTGTTATTTTTAGATTTAGTTTATGTTTGTTTAGTTTAGTTTAGGTTAGTTTAATTTAGGTTAGGTTAGGTTAGTTTAGGTTAATTTAGTTTATTTTAGGTTACATTTAGTTTATAGTTTTGTTTAAGTTTTTCTTCTTCTGTTTTTTAAGAATAAACAAGAAAGATGAAAAAAGAAGTAAAAGAAGAAGTGGAAGAAAAAGAAGAAGAGGAAGAAGAATAAGAAAAAAAGAACAATAAGTAGTAGTAGAAGAAGAAGAAGATGAAAACAAGAAGTAGAAGATGAAAAAAGAAGTAGGAAAAGGGGGCGCCCGAGATCGAGCGGGTTAGGGGGTTCCTCGGTGTCGATGGAACCCTAAATAGAAAGTATCATCGGTGCGAGATACATGTGATCGTCGGTGTCGAACACTACATCCACGTCCCACAAGTGACGCCGGCGTCCGGCGTCCCACAACAACAATTCTCCGCGTTGATGGCGGTCGAACATCATTGCGAATTTTGTCTTGCAGCCTCTGCGATAACGATTAGAAGTCAAGTGTTGAAACTTGAAACACCCAAACTGACTCAAGTCGGTTTGGTTGTTTGAACTTTCAAAACTTGGCTTTAATCCTCATCGCAAAGGCTGCCAGACAAATTTGCCAAGGTGTTCGACCATCATCGGCCACCAGAGCTATTGTTGCGGGACGCCGGGCGCCGACTTCACTTGTGGGATGTGGATCTAGTGTTCAACGTCGAGCGCCACATGTATCTCGCACCAATGATACTTGCTATTTAGGATTCCATCTACGTCGAGGAACCCCCTAACCCGCTCGTCCTGTTGTAAATATTTAGTTAGATTGACAGGAAAAACAAAATTGCTATGTTACTCATCTTCCGATTTAAATGTGCAGTTTTTTCGTCGCTGCGAGGGTCTAGTGTTCGACGAGCTCCGCCCCTGCGTTCGTGGGTGAGCACAAATGACATCTCCTCCTCCCCCTTCATTTTCTATGTTCCGGTCTTCGTGCCGATGAAACTTGCTAGCTATAGGTGTCTTCAATCATCAGTATGCGTGACCACTATGCGTCTCCCATTCGAAAGGGTTACATCTATAAATATGCATGCATTTGCATATTTATAACTGTGATTCTTTCGAATTGTCCAACATTATTCATGGACAGCCCGAGTATGTGTAGATTGGGTTCGTTTTTCCATATGCTCTGCTCCAGATTCGATGCAGAATTTCGTCAGTGCCTCCCTGTTTTTCTCTAGGTACACATCCTCTTTTCTTATTACCGAGACATGTACCAGGAGAACAGCGGGGAGGTGCTGCCGAAATTTTGCGTCGGATCCGGAGCAGAGCATGAGAAAACGAACTCAATCTACACATACTCGGGTGGGATTAGGACCTATCTTTACCTATTAGCATCTAGGTTGCATGGACGTAATAAAAGGGACAAACTCCATTAACTGATGAATATCTACATGTTGATATATATATATATATATATATATTTCTTATGTGTACAATAGCTAGGCAAGATGACTAATCGTGTGTGGATGTACACGGTCACACTAGTCAGGAAGACATGACCATCGAATGGTTAACAAAAACCAAGGGGTTTCTGAGAGCCGCATTTGCAAATGGCCAGAGGACAACATGGTGCCCCTGTGCCGGGTGCAACAATTGGCACAAGAGGACATAGGATGAAATGGGCAAACACCTGCAGAAGAGGGGTTTTATGGCAGATTATACGGTGTGGACATTTCATGGGGAGTCTGCCCAACGTGCCAGAGCTGAGGTGCTTCGTCGTTGCACCGACGAGCATGGTACCAGGATGCAAGACATGGTGCAAGACTTTGATGATGCTCGGGACTCGGACGATGAGATGGAGGAATCTGCAAAGGCGTTCAATGAAATGTTGGAGTCTTCAAAATGTCCTCTCCACGAGCACACTGAGCTTTATCAGCTGGATGCCATCTCACAAAAAATGGCTCTGAAGGCTCAATTCAACTTGGGCAGAGAATGCTACGACGCAATGATGACAATATTTGGACGTTTTCTACCCAAAGGCCATGTACTACCTGCAAACCTGTACCAGTCAGACAAAATCCTCCGCGCTCTTAAGATGCCCTATAAGAAGATACATGCCTGTGAGAAAGGATGTGCCTTATTTAGGCTTCAGTATGCAGACTTGAACTATTGTCCCATTTGCAATTCATCTAGGTATGTTGTGGTAGACAACGGTATGGGTGAGAAGACGCAGACCAAAAAACGTTTCAAGAACCGCTCTACTTCACCCCAGAACATTGAAGTAGACAGCGACAGTGAACCCGACTTCACCCCTAAGCCGGAACAAGAAGAACCTTAACTAGAAGAGGTTACTACTGCGGATGACCTGTCAATGCTTGACCGATTACGTAAAGGTGGCCTTCCACATGATGATGCATTTATTAATGATGATGATGAGCACGTCATTATCCGATAGTGATGATGATGATGCATTTATTGATCCCAAAGCATTTATTGAACGCGACGATCCAGATTATTATTAGGTATTTAATTTTTTATGTTGTACTTGATTTGTATAGTTACTTGTATGATTGTATGATTTATATAGTTACTTGTGTAATTTTCTTACTTTGTATGATTGTTTCTTATACATAGTGCCATGGTCTTGATGTCCGTCCCCATCGGCCCTCGCCCGCTTTATGATTCGGATGTGGTAAATTCTCTTTCATAACTATTTGTTGCATTTCGCATTTATGACAATTATGGTCATCAAGTTGACATAGAGATATTTTAATCTAGGAGGTATGTGAACCGAAATTTGAAACCGACCCTCTTGTCGAGAAGTTAAATTTAGTTGAAAAAGAAAATGTGTATTTGAAAGAAAAAAATTAAAAGAATTGAAGAAGAGAAGATGACATTAGAGTTGTATGTTGCCGATGCCGTCGATGATCACAAGATGAAGATGAACGCAATCCGCTTGAAGATGGATGCAATGCGCCTGAAGCTTAAGAAGATTAGAAAATATGCCATTGATAATGAGTCTTGGTATCATTATGTCGTTGGATCAATTGCTACCTTAGTTGCGATCTTCATCAAATTTGTTGTGATGAGGGTAAGTTTTCTCTAGTGTTTTGCTTTACAAATGGATACTTAGCTTATTTTCCTCCTAAATGGTATAATTACCTAAGTTAGATAAAAAATGAGCTATACTTAGCTTCTTCAATTCATTTATGACATACTTAGCATACTTAGGTCAAAAATGGCATGATAATCTTTGTTACCTCCAAAATGATATAGACTTAGCTTATTTTCCTCAAAAATGACATAATAACCTTACTAAGCTCCAAAATGACCTTTTTACCTAGCTTAGCTCTAAAATGACCTACGCTTAGCATTTTTACCTAGCTTAGCAATAAAATGGCATTCTTCTTCTTCTTCTTTCCCAATTTGCAGATTTGCTTTAGAGGAGGAAGCTTGCGTTGATGCAGTCTACTCTTCTCTTTATGCGTCCTTCTTGTTTTGATTTTGTAGGATGAACAATGTGAAACTTGCTACCTATATATGTATGTATGGATGAAACCATTGTATTCTTGTTGTTGGATATGTTGGCTAGCTATATATGTTGCATATGGACTTTTGATTTGCTATGTATATGTGTTGGATGATCCATATGGCAGGGATATGATTTGGTATGTATATGTGTTGGTATGCTTGTCAAAAGTATTTTCATATGTGTGTGTGTATCTGTGAAAGTGAATGAATTTAAGAAAAAACAGGGGCTATACAGGCTCTTTGCCATCAGCCATCAGACGGCAAATATGCCACGTGTCAGCTACCTGTGCAACCTGGGGTAATAGGCTGGCTAGCTATTTGGATGCTTTGTCGTCTGCTGGCAGATGGCAAAGACCATTGCATCTTTGCCGTCAGCCAGCAGACGTCAAAGAAATCAAATAGGCCAGTCCCCCCGGTGCTGCCACGTGGACCGCTATGTCGTCTGCTAGTAGGTGGCAAATATGCAAAGGTCTTTGCCGTCTGCCAGCCGACGACAAATCATGCACTCCAGGATAGCAATGTTCAGGCATTCACTCTGTCGCCATAAAGATCATTAATAGCAGGCGTTACCAGTAACATTCCAGTCTTAACTCACATTGAACCATGTGCAACTGAGGGCTGCGAGGGGCCTTGCGCACTCTATATAAGCCACCCCTAAAGGAAATATGCCCTAGAGGCAATAATAAAGTTGTTAGTTATATTTCCTTATATCATGATAAATGTTTATTATTCATGCTAGAATTGTATTAACCGGAAACTTGATACATGTGTGGATACACAGACAAAACTCAGTGTCCCTAGTAAGCCTCTACTACACTAGCTCGTTAATCAAAGATGGTTAAGTTTCCTACCATAGACATATGTTGTCATTTGATGAACGGGGTCACATCATTAGGAGAATGATGTGATGGACAAGACCCATCCGTTAGCTTAGCATAATGATCATTAAGTTTTATTGCTATTGCTTTCTTCATGTCAAATACATATTCCTTCGACTATGATATTATGCAACTCCCAGATACCGGAGGAATGCCTTGTGTGCTATCAAATGTCACAACGTAATTGGGTGATCATAACAATGCTCTACAGGTATCCCCGAAGGTGTTTGTTGGGTTGGCAGAGATCGAGATTAGGATTTTTCACTCCGAGTATCGGAGAGGTATCTCTGCGCCCTCTCGGTAATGCACGTCATGATAAGCAGTGCCGTAGCCAGGATATAGCTACGCCCCGGGTCAGCTTCATTGGAATAGTAATACTGTAGCTATAGTACCGCACTGTAGCTAACAATATACAAAGCGTTTTACTTCCACGCCCCAGGCCATGGCCAGGGCAGCCCGGGGCCTGGCTACGCCCCTGATGATAAGCCTTGCAAGCAATGTGACTAATGAGTTAGTTGCAGGATGATGCATTACAGAATGAGTAAAGAGACTTTCCGGTAACGATATTGAACTAGGTATGGAGATACTGACGATCTAATCTCGGGCAAGTAACATACTGATGACAAAGGGAATAACGTATGTTGTTATTGCGGTTTGACCGATAAAGATCTTCGTAGAATATGTAGGAACCAATATGAGGATCCAGGTTCCGCTATTGGTTATTGACTGGAGATGTATCTCGGTCATGTCTACATTGTCCTTGAACCTGTAGGGTCTGCACGCTTAACGTTCGATGACGATTTGTATTATGAGTTATGTGTTTTGGGGACCGAAGTTTGTTCGGAGTCCTGGATGAGATCACATACATGACAAGGAGTCTCGAAATGATCGAGAGGTAAAGATTGATATATTGGACGATAGTATTCGGACACCAGAATGGTTTCAGAATGGTTCGGGTATT
The DNA here is from genome assembly GCF_056163025.1 of Triticum urartu. NCBI lineage: Eukaryota > Viridiplantae > Streptophyta > Magnoliopsida > Poales > Poaceae > Triticum > Triticum urartu. The sequence goes on from NC_141877.1 coordinate 473,483,221, forward strand.
TTTCGGAGTACCGGGAGGTTACCGGAACCCCCCCAGGGGAAGTATTGGGCCTACTGTTGGAAATATGCCCTAGAGGCAATAATAAAAGCATTATTATTATATTTCCTTGTTCATGATAATTGTCTTTATTCATGCTATAATTGTGTTATCCGGAAATCGTAATACATGTGTGAATAACAGACACCAACATGTCCCTAGTAAGCCTCTAGTTGACTAGCTCGTTGATCAACAGATAGTCATGGTTTCCTGACTATGGACATTGGATGTCATTGATAACGAGATCACATCATTAGGAGAATGATGTGATGGACAAGACCCAATCCTAAACATAGCATAAGATCGTATAGTTCGTTTGCTAGAGTTTTCCAATGTCAAGTATCCTTTCCTTAGACCATGAGATCGTGTAACTCCCGGATACCGTAGGAGTGCTTTGGGTGTATCAAACGTCACAACGTAACTGGGTGACTATAAAGGTATGCTGCGGGTATCTCCGAAAGTGTCTGTTGGGTTGACACGGATCAAGACTGGGATTTGTCACTCCGTATGACGGAGAGGTATCACTGGGCCCACTCGGTAATGCATCATCATAATGAGCTCAAAGTGACCAAGTGTCTGGTCACGGGATCATGCATTACGGTACGAGTAAAGTGACTTGCCGGTAACGAGATTGAACGAGGTATGGGGATACCGACGATCGAATCTCGGGCAAGTAACATATCGATTGACAAAGGGAATTGCATACGGGGTTGCTTGAATCCTCGACATCGTGGTTCAACCGATGAGATCATCGTGGAATATGTGGGAGCCAACATGGGTATCCAGATCTCGCTGTTGGTTATTGACCGGAGAGTCGTCTCGGTCATGTCTACATATCTCCCGAACCCGTAGGGTCTACACACTTAAGGTTCGGTGACGCTAGGGTTGTAGGGATATGTATATGCAGTAACCGGAATGTTGTTCGGAGTCCCGGATGAGATCCTGGACGTCACGAGGAGTTCCGGAATGGTCCGGAGGTAAAGAATTATATATAGGAAGTGCTATTTCGGCCATCGGGACAAGTTTCAGGGTTATCGGTATTGTACCGGGACCACCGGAAGGGTCCCGGGGGTCCACCGGGTGGGGCCACCTGCCCCGAGGGGCCACATGGGCTGTAGGGGGTGCGCCTTGGCCTACATGGGCCAAGGGCACCAGCCCCAAGAGGCCCATGCGCCTAGGGTTCACAAAAGGGAAGAGTCCCACTAGTGGAAGGCACCTCCTAGGTGCCTTGGGGGGGAGGGAAACCTCCCTTGGCCGCCGCCCCCCTAGGAGATTGGATCTCCTAGGGCCGGCGCCCCCCCTTGGCCCTCCTATATATTGTGGGGGAAGGAGGGCTTTTCATCCACGCCTTTGGTTGCCTCCTTCTCCCTCTCCAACACCTCCTCCTCCTCCATAGTGCTTGGCGAAGCCCTGAAGGAGTACTGCAGCTCCACCATCACCACGCCGTCGTGTTGCTGCTGGAGCCATCTTCCTCAACCTCTCCTTCCCCCTTGCTGGATCAAGAAGAAGGAGACGCCGCTGCTCCGTACGTGTGTTGAACGCGGAGGTGCCGTCCGTTCGGTGCTAGGATCTTCGGTGATTCGAATCACGTCGAGTACGACTCCCTCATCCCCGTTCTTTGAACGCTTCTGCTCGCGATCTACAAGGTACGTAGATGCATCCAATCACTCGTTGCTAGATGAACTCATAGATGGATCTTGGTGAAACCGTAGGAAAATTTTTGTTTTCTGCAACGTTCCCCAACAGTGGCATCATGAGCTAGGTCTATGCGTAGTTCTTCTTGCGCGAGTAGAACACAATTTGTTGTGGGCGTAGATGTTGTCAAATTTCTTGCCGCTACTAGTCTTATCTTGCTTCAACGGTATTGTGGGATGAAGCGGCCCGGACCAACCTTACACGTACGCTTACGTGAGACCGGTTCCACCGACTAACATGCACAAGTTGCATAAGGTGGCTGGCGGGTGTCTGTCTCTCCTACTTTAGTTGGAGCGGATTCAATGAAAAGGGTCCTTATGAAGGGTAAATAGAAGTTGACAAATCACGTTGTGGCTTTCACGTAGGTAAGAAAACGTTCTTGCTAGAACCCTCTTCAGCCACGTAAAAAACTTGCAACAACAATTAGAGGACGTCTAACTTGTTTTTGCAGCAAGTGCTTTGTGATATGATATGGCCAAAGTTGTGATGAATGATGAATGATCTATATGTGATGTATGAGATGTTCATGCTATTGTAATAGGAATCACGACTTACATGTCGATGAGTATGACAACCGGCAGGAGCCATAGGAGTTGTCTTTGTTTTTGTATGACCTGCGCGTCATTGAGAAACGCCATGTAAATTACTTACTTTATTGCTAAACGCGTTAGCCATAGTAGTAGAAGTAATAGTTGGCGAGCAACTTCATGGATACACGATGATGGGGATCATGATGATGGAGATCATGGTGTCAAGCCGGTGACAAGATGATCATGGAGCCCCAAGATGGAGATCAAAGGAGCTATGTGATAATGGCCATATCATGTCACTATTATTATTTGATTGCATTTGATGTTTATCATGTTTTGCATCTTGTTTGCTTAGAACGACGGTAGTAAATAAGATGATCCCTCATAATAATTTCAAGAAAGTGTTCCCCCTAACTGTGCACCGTTGCGACAGCTCGTTGTTTCAATGCACCACGTGATGATCGGGTGTTTGATTCAAACGTTCACATACAACGGGTGTAAGACAGATTTACACATGCAAACACTTAGGTTGACTTCACGAGCCTAGCATGTGTATAGACATGGCCTCGGAACACAGAAGACCGAAAGGTCGAGCACGAGTCGTATAGAAGATACGATCAACATGAAGATGTTCACCGACGTTGACTAGTCCGTCTCACGTGATGATCGGACACAGCCTAGTTGACTCGGATCATGTTATACTTAGATGACTAGCAGAGGGATGTCTATCTAAGTGGGATTTCATTGAATAATTTGATTAGATGAACTTTATTATCATGAACTTAGTCTAAAAATCTTTGCAATATGTCTTGTAGATCAAATGGCCAACGTAGTCCTCAACTTCAACGCGTTCCTAGAGAAAACCAAGCTGAAAGACGATGGCAGCAACTATACGGACTGGGTCCGGAACCTGAGGATCATCCTCATAGCTGCCAAGAAAGAATATGTCCTACAAGCACCGCTAGGTGACGCACCCGTCCCACAGAACCAAGACGTTATGAACTCTTGGCAGACACGTGCCGATGACTACTCCCTCGTTCAGTGCGGCATGCTTTACAGCCTAGAGCCGGGGCTCCAAAAGCGTTTTGAGAGACATGGAGCATATGAGATGTTCGAAGAGCTGAAAATGGTTTTCCAAGCTCATGCCCGGGTCGAGAGATATGAAGTCTCCGACAAATTCTTCAGCTGTAAGATGGAGGAAAATAGTTCTGTCAGTGAGCACATACTCACTATGTCTGGGTTACATAACCGCTTGACTCAGCTGGGAGTTAATCTCCCGGATGATGCGGTCATTGACAGAATCCTCCAGTCGCTTCCACCAAGCTACAAGAGCTTTGTGATGAACTTCAATATGCAGGGGATGGAAAAGACCATTCCTGAGGTATTTTCAATGCTGAAATCAGCAGAGGTAGAAGTCAAGAAGGAACATCAAGTGTTGATGGTGAATAAAACCACTAAGTTCAAGAAGGGCAAGGGTAAAAAGAACTTCAAGAAGGACGGCAAAGGAGTTGCCGCGCCCGGCAAGCAAGCTGCTGGGAAGAAGCCAAAGAATGGACCCAAGCCCGAGACTGAGTGCTTTTATTGCAAGGGAAGTGGTCACTGGAAGCAGAACTGCCCCAAATACTTAGCGGACAAGAAGGCCGGCAAAACAAAAGGTATATATGATATACATGTAATTGATGTGTACCTTACTAGTACCCGTAGTAGCTCCTGGGTATTTGATACCGGTGCAGTTGCTCACATTTGTAACTCAAAGCAGGGGCTGCAGAATAAGCGGAGACTGGCAAAGGACGAGGTGACGATGCGCGTCGGGAATGGTTCCAAGGTCAATGTGATCGCCGTCGGCACGCTACCTCTACATTTACCTTCGGGATTAGTTTTAAACCTTAATAATTGTTATTTAGTGCCAGCTTTGAGCATGAACATTGTATCGGGATCTCGTTTAATTCGAGATGGCTACTCATTTAAATCCAAGAATAATGGTTGTTCTATTTATATGAGAGATATGTTTTATGGTCATGCTCCTATGGTGAATGGTTTATTCTTAATGAATCTCGAGCGTAATGCTACACATATTCATAATGTGAGTACCAAAAGATGTAAAATTGATAGTGATAGTCCCACATACTTGTGGCACTGCCGCCTTGGTCACATAGGTGTCAAACGCATGAAGAAGCTCCATGCAGATGGACTTTTAGAGTCTCTTGATTACGAATCATTTGACACGTGCAAACCATGCCTCATGGGTAAGATGACCAAGACTCCGTTCTCAGGAACAATGGAGCGAGCAACCAACTTATTGGAAATCATACATACTGATGTGTGCGGTCCAATGAGTGTTGAGGCTCGCGGTGGCTATCGTTATGTTCTCACCCTCACTGATGATTTGAGTAGATATGGGTATGTCTACTTAATGAAACACAAGCCTGAAACCTTTGAAAAGTTCAAGGAATTTCAGAGTGAGGTTGAGAATCAACGTGACAGGAAAATCAAGTTTCTACGATCAGATCGTGGAGGAGAATACTTGAGTCACGAATTTGGCACACACTTAAGAAAATGTGGAATAGTTTCACAACTCACGCCGCCTGGAACACCTCAGCGTAATGGTGTGTCCAAACATCGTAATCGCACTCTATTAGATATGGTACGATCTATGATGTCTCTTACAGATTTACCGCTATCTTTTTGGGGCTATGCTTTAGAGACTGCCGCATTCACTTTAAATAGGGCTCCGTCGAAATCCGTTGAGACGACGCCGTTTGAATTATGGTTTGGGAAGAAACCTAAGCTGTCGTTTCTAAAAGTTTGGGGATGCGATGCTTATGTCAAGAAACTTCAACCTGAAAAGCTCGAACCCAAGTCGGAAAAATGCGTCTTCATAGGATACCCTAAAGAAACTGTTGGGTATACCTTCTACCTCAGATCCGAAGGCAAGATCTTTGTTGCCAAGAATGGATTCTTTCTAGAGAAAGAGTTTCTCTCGAAAGAAGTAAGTGGGAGGAAAGTAGAACTTGATGAAGTGTTACCTCTTGAACCGGAAAATGGCACAACTCAAGAAAATGTTCCTGAGGTGCCTGCACCAACTAGAGAGGAAGTTATTGATGATGATCAAGATACTTCTGATCAAGCTCCTACTGAAATTCGAAGGTCCACAAGGACACGTTCCGCACCAGAGTGGTACGGCAACCCTGTCTTGGAAATCATGTTGTTAGACAACGGTGAACCTTCGAACTATGAAGAAGCGATGGCGGGCCCGGATTCCGACAAATGGCTAGAAGCCATGAAATCCGAGATAGGATCCATGTATGAAAACGAAGTATGGACTTTGACTGACTTGCCCGTTGAACGGCGAGCCATAGAAAAATAAATGGATCTTTAAGAAAAAGACAGACGCGGATGGTAATGTGACCATCTATAAAGCTCGGCTTGTCGCTAAGGGTTATCGACAAGTTCAAGGGGTTAACTACGATGAGACTTTCTCACCAGTAGCGAAGCTAAAGTCCGTCCGAATCATGTTAGCAATTGCCGCATTCTACGATTATGAGATATGGCAAATGGACGTCAAAATGGCATTCCTTAATGGTTTCCTTAAGGAAGAATTGTATATGATGCAGCCGGAAGGTTTTGTCGATCCTAAGAATGCTGACAAGGTGTGCAAGCTCCAACGCTCGATTTATGGGCTGGTGCAAGCATCTCGGAGTTGGAACATTCGCTTTGATGAGATGATCAAAGCGTTTGGGTTTAGGCAGACTTATGGAGAAGCCTGCGTTTACAAGAAAGTGAGTGGGAGCTCTGTAGCATTTCTCATATTATATGTAGATGACATACTTTTGATGGGAAATGATATAGAACTCTTGGACAACATCAAGGCCTACTTGAATAAGAGTTTTTCAATGAAGGACCTTGGTGAAGCTGCTTATATATCAGGCATCAAGATCTATAGAGATAGATCAAGACGCCTCATAGGTCTTTCACAAAGCACATACCTTGATAAGATATTGAAGAAGTTCAATATGGATCAATCTAAGAAGGGGTTCTTGCCTGTGTTACAAGGTATGAAATTGAGCTCAGCTCAATGTCCGACCACGGCAGAAGATATCGAAGAGATGAGTGTCATCCCCTATGCCTCAGCCATAGGTTCTATTATGTATGCCATGCTGTGTACCAGACCTGATGTAAACCTTGCCGTAAGTTTGGTAGGAAGGTACCAAAGTAATCCCGGCAAGGAACACTGGACAGCGTTCAAGAATATCCTGAAGTACCTGAAAAGGACTAAGGAAATGTTTCTCGTTTATGGAGGTGACGAAGAGCTCGTCGTAAAGGGTTACGTCGACGCTAGCTTCGACACAGATCTGGATGACTCTAAGTCACAGACCGGATACGTGTATATTTTGAATGATGGGGCAGTAAGCTGGTGCAGTTGCAAGCAGAGCGTCGTGGCGGGATCTACATGTGAAGCGGAGTACATGGCAGCCTCGGAGGCAGCACATGAAGCAATATGGGTGAAGGAGTTCATCACCGACCTCGGAGTCATACCCAATGCGTCGGGGCCAATCAAACTCTTCTGTGACAACACTGGAGCTATTGCACTTGCCAAGGAGCCCAGGTTTCACAAGAAGACAAGGCACATCAAGCGTCGCTTCAACTCCATTCGTGAAAATGTTCAAGATGGAGACATAGATATTTGTAAAGTGCATACGGACCTGAATGTAGCAGATCCGTTGACTAAACCTCTCCCTAGGGCAAAACATGATCAACACCAGAATTCCATGGGTGTTCGATTCATCACAATGTAACTAGATTATTGACTCTAGTGCAAGTGGGAGACTGTTGGAAATATGCCCTAGAGGCAATAATAAAAGCATTATTATTATATTTCCTTGTTCATGATAATTGTCTTTATTCATGCTATAATTGTGTTATCCGGAAATCGTAATACATGTGTGAATAACAGACACCAACATGTCCCTAGTAAGCCTCTAGTTGACTAGCTCGTTGATCAACAGATAGTCATGGTTTCCTGACTATGGACATTGGATGTCATTGATAACGAGATCACATCATTAGGAGAATGATGTGATGGACAAGACCCAATCCTAAACATAGCATAAGATCGTATAGTTCGTTTGCTAGAGTTTTCCAATGTCAAGTATCCTTTCCTTAGACCATGAGATCGTGTAACTCCCGGATACCGTAGGAGTGCTTTGGGTGTATCAAACGTCACAACGTAACTGGGTGACTATAAAGGTATGCTGCGGGTATCTCCGAAAGTGTCTGTTGGGTTGACACGGATCAAGACTGGGATTTGTCACTTCGTATGACGGAGAGGTATCACTGGGCCCACTCGGTAATGCATCATCATAATGAGCTCAAAGTGACCAAGTGTCTGGTCACGGGATCATGCATTACGGTACGAGTAAAGTGACTTGCCGGTAACGAGATTGAACGAGGTATGGGGATACCGACGATCGAATCTCGGGCAAGTAACATATCGATTGACAAAGGGAATTGCATACGGGGTTGCTTGAATCCTCGACATCGTGGTTCATCCGATGAGATCATCGTGGAATATGTGGGAGCCAACATGGGTATCCAGATCCCGCTGTTGGTTATTGACCGGAGAGTCGTCTCGGTCATGTCTACATATCTCCCGAACCCGTAGGGTCTACACACTTAAGGTTCGGTGACGCTAGGGTTGTAGGGATATGTATATGCAGTAACCCGAATGTTGTTCGGAGTCCCGGATGAGATCCCGGACGTCACGAGGAGTTCCGGAATGGTCCGGAGGTAAAGAATTATATATAGGAAGTGCTATTTCGGCCATCGGGACAAGTTTCGGGGTTATCGGTATTGTACCGGGACCACCGGAACGGTCCCGGGGGTCCACCGGGTGGGGCCACCTGCCCCGGGGGGCCACATGGGCTGTAGGGGGTGCGCCTTGGCCTACATGGGCCAAGGGCACCAGCCCCAAGAGGCCCATGCGCCTAGGGTTCACAAAAGGGAAGAGTCCCACTAGTGGAAGGCACCTCCTAGGTGCCTTGGGGGGGGGGGGGGTGAGGGAAACCTCCCTTGGCCGCCGCCCCCCTAGGAGATTGGATCTCCTAGGGCCGGCGCCCCCCCTTGTCCCTCCTATATATAGTGGGGGAAGGAGGGCTTTTCATCCACGCCTTTGGTTGCCTCCTTCTCCCTCTCCAACACCTCCTCCTCCTCCATAGTGCTTGGCGAAGCCCTGACGGAGTACTGCAGCTCCACCATCACCACGCCGTCGTGTTGCTGCTGGAGCCATCTTCCTCAACCTCTCCTTCCCCCTTGCTGGATCAAGAAGAAGGAGACGCCGCTGCTCCGTACGTGTGTTGAACGCGGAGGTGCCGTCCGTTCGGTGCTAGGATCTTCGGTGATTCGAATCACGTCGAGTACGACTCCCTCATCCCCGTTCTTTGAACGCTTCCGCTCGCGATCTACAAGGTACGTAGATGCATCCAATCACTCGTTGCTAGATGAACTCATAGATGGATCTTGGTGAAACCGTAGGAAAATTTTTGTTTTCTGCAACGTTCCCCAACACCTACATGGGCCATTGGGGAGAGGGGAGGCAGGCCACAAGGGGTGGCCGCGCCCCCCTCCCATAGGGAGTCCAAATTTGACTAGGGGAGGGGGCGCACCCCCCTTTCCTTCTCCTCTTCCCTCTCCCTTCCCTCTTTCCCCCTCCATGAGAAGGAAAAAGGGGGGGGGGCGAATCCTACTAGGAGTGGATTCCTAGTAGGACTCCCTCCCTTTGCGCGCCCGTAGTGGCCGGCCTCCTCCTCTCCCTCCTTTATATACGTGGGCAGGGCACCCATTGGAGACACAACATATATTCTCTTAGCCGTGTGCGGTGCCATCCTCCACAGTTTACTCCTCCGGTCATAGCGTCGTAGTGCTTAGGCGAAGCCCTGCGCGGATCACATCACCATCACCATCACCACGCCGTCGTGCTGACGAAACTCTCCCTCGACCCTCTGCTAGATCAAGTGTTCGAGGGACGTCATTGAGCTGAACGTGTGCTGAACTCGGAGGTGCCGTACGTTCGGTACTAGATCGGTTGGATCATGAAGATGTTCGACTACATCAACCGCGTTATCCTAGTGAAAACTAGGTTGAAAGATGATAGTAGCAATGATGCGGACTAGGTCCGTGATCTAAGGATTATCCTCATTACTGCACAGAAGAATTATGTCCTTGATGCAGCGCTAGGTGATAGACCTATTGCAGGAGCAGATGCAGACGTTATGAACGTTTGACAAGCTCGGCATGATGACTACTTGATAGTTTAGTGCACCATGATTTATGGCTTAGAACCGGGACTTCAAAAACTGTTTTGAACGCCACGGAGCATATAGATGTTTCAAGAGTTGAAATTGGTATTTCAGACTCATGCCCATGTCGAGAGGTATGAGACCTCTGACAAGTACTTTGCCTACAAGATGGAGGAGAATGGCTCAGCCAATGAGCATGTACTCAGAATGTCTGGGTAGTACAATCACTTGAATCAAGTGGGAGTTAATCTTCTAGATAAGATAGTGATTGACAGAGTTCTCTAGTCACTATCACCAAGCTACTAGAACTTCGTGATAAACTATAATATGCAAGGGATGACGAAAATGATTCCTGAGCTCTTTATGATGCTGAAATTGACGAAGGTAGAAATCAAGAAAAAGCATCAAGTGTTGATGGTTGACAAGACCACTAGTTCAAGAAAAAGGGCTAAGGAAAAAGAAAGGGAACTTCAAGAAGAATGACAAGCAAGTTGCCACTCCCGTGAAGAAACCCAAAGCTAGACCTAAGCCTGAAACCGAGTGCTTCTACTGCAAAGGGAATGGTCACTTGAAGTGGAAGTAGCCCAAATACTTGGTGGATAAGAAGGATGGCAAAGTGAACAAAGGTAAATTTGATATAAATGTTATTGATGTGTATTTTCCTAGTGTTCATAGTAACACCAGGGTATTTGATACCGGTTCAGTTGCTCAGATTAGTAACTCGAAACAGGAGTTACAGAATGAACATAGACTAGTTAAGGGCGAGGTGATAATGTGTGTTGGAAGGGAAATCATCGTAAGAAGAAAATAAAGTTTCTACGATCTGATCGTGGAGGCAAATTTTTGAGTTACGAGTTTGGCCTTCATTTGAAACAATGTGGAATAGTTTCACAACTCACGCCACCTAGAACACCACAGCATAATGGTGTGTCCGAATGTCGTAAGCGTACTTTATTAGATATGGTGCGGTATGTGATGTCTCTTACCGATTTACCACTACCGTTTTGGGGTTATGCTTTAGAGACGGCTGCATTCATGTTAAATAGGACCACATCTAAATCCATTGAGACAACACCATATGAACTGTGGTTTGGCAAGAAACATAAGCTGTCGTTTCTTAAAGTTTGTTATTGTGATGCTTATGTGAAAAAGCTTCAGCCTGATAAGCTCGAACCCAAATAGGAGAAATGCGTCTTCATAGGATATCCAAAGGAAACTATTGGGTACACCTTCTATCACTGATTCGAAGGCAAGATATTCGTTGCTAAGAATGGATCCTTTATAGAGAAGGAGTTTCTCTCGAAAGAAGTGAGTGGGAGGAAAGTAGAACTTGATGAGTTAGTTGTACCTTCTCTCGAGTTGGAAAGTAGTTCATCACAGAAATTAGTTGCAGTGATGCCTACACCTACTAGAGAGGAAGCTAATGATAATGATCATGAAACTTTAGATCAAGTTACTAGTGAACCTCGTAGTCAACCAGAGCATGTTCTGCACCAGAGTGGTATGGTAATCCTGTTCTGGAAGTCAAGTTACTAGACCATGACAAACCTACGAACTATGAGGAAGCGATGATGAGCCCAGATTCTGATAAATGGCTTGAGGCCACGATCCGAGATAGGATCCATGTATGAGAACAAAGCATGGACTTTGGTTGACTTGCCCGATGATTGGCAAGCCATAGAGAATAAATGGATCTTCAAGAAGAAGACTGACACTGATGGTAATGTTACTGTCTACAAAGCTCGACTTGTCGCAAAAGGTTTTCGACAAGTTCAAGGTGTTGACTACGATGGGATTTTCTCACTCGTAGTGATGTTTAAGTCCGTCTGAATCATGTTAGCAATTGCCGTATTTTATGAAATCTGGAAAATGGATATCAAAACTGCATTCCTTAATGGATTTATTAAAGAAGAGTTGTATATGATGCAACCAGAAGATTTTGTCGATCCTAAAGGTGCTAACAAAGTGTGCAAGCTCCAGCGATCCATCTATGGACTGGTGCAAGCATCTCGGAAGTTGTAATATACGCTTTGATAAGGTGATCAAAGCATATGATTTTATACAGACTTATGGTGAAGCCTGTGTTTACAAGAAAGTGAGTGGGAGCTGTGTAACATTTCTGATATTATATGTGGATGACATATTGTTGAACAGGAATGACATAAAATTTCGGGATAGTATAAAATGATACTTGAATAAGATTTTTTCAATAAAAGACCTCGGCGAAGCTACTTATATATTGAGCATCAAGATCTATAGAGATAGATCAAGACGCTTGATAGGACTTTCACAAAGCACATACCTTGATAAGATTTTGAAGGAGTTCAAAATGGACATGTCAAAGAAAGGGTTCTTACCTGTGGTACAAGGTGTGAAGTTGAGTAAGACTCAAAGCCCGACCACGGCAGAAGATAGAGAAAGAATGAAAGTCATTCCCTATGCCTCAGCCATAGGTTCTATATGATATGCCATGCTGTGTACCAGACCTATTGTGTACCTTGCCATGGGTTTTGCAAGGGGGTACAACATTGATCCAGGAGTAGATCACTGGACAATGGTCAAAATTATCCTTTGAGGACTAAGGAAATATTTCTCGGTTATGGAGGTGATAAAGAGTTCATCATAAAGAGTTACGTCGATGCATGCTTTTACACTGATCTAGATGACTCTGAGTCTCAATCTGCATACATATTGAAAGTGGGAGCAATTAGCTAGAGTAGCTCCATGCAGATCATTGTAGACATAGAAATCTGCAAAATACATACGGATCTAAATGTGACAGACCTATTGACTAAACCTCTCTCACAAGCAAAACATGATCACACCTTAGTACTCTTTGGGTGTTAATCACATAGCGATGTGAACTAGATTATTGACTCTAGTGAACCCTTTGGGTGTTGGTCACATGGCGATGTGAACTATGGGTGTTAATCACATGAAGATGTGAACTATTGGTGTTAAATCACATGGCAATATGAACTAGATTATTGACTCTAGTGCAAGTTAGAGACTGAAGGAAATATGCCCTAGAGGCAATAATAAAGTTGTTATTTATATTTCCTTATACCATGATAAATGTTCATTGTTCATGCTAGAGTTGTATTAACCGGAAACTTGATACATGTGTGGATACATAGACAAAACTCAGTGTCCCTAGTAAGCCTCTACTAGACTAGCTCGTTAATCAAAGATGGTTAAGTTTCCTACCATAGACACGTGTTGTCATTTGATGAATGGGATCACATCATTTGGAGAATGATGTGATGGACAAGACCCATCCATTAGCTTAGCATAATGATCGTTAAGTTCTATTGCTATTGCTTTCTTCATGTCAAATACATATTCCTTCGACTATGAGATTATGTAACTCACGGATATTGAAGGAATGCCTTGTGGGCTATCAAACGTCACAATGTAACTAGGTGATCATAAAGATGCTCTACAGGTATCTCCGAAGGTGCTTGTTGGGCTGGCATAGATCACTATTAGGATTTGTCACTCCGAGTATCGGAGAGGTATCTCTGGGCCCTCTCGGTAATGCACATCATGATAAGCTTTGCAAGCAATGTGACTAATGAGTTAGTTGTAGGATGATGCATTACGGAATGAGTAAAGAGACTTGTCGGTAACGAGATTGAACTAGGTATGGAGATATCGACGATCGAATCTCGGGCAAGTAACATACGGATGACAAAGGGAATAATGTATGTTGTTATTGCGGTTTGACCCATAAAGATCTTCTTAGAATATGTAGGAACCAATATGAGCATCCAAGTTCTGCTATTGGTTATTGACAGGAGATGTGTCTCGGTCATGTCTACATAGTTCTCGAACCCGTAGGGTCCGCACGCTTAACGTTCGATGATGATTTGTATTATGAGTTATGTGTTTTGGTGACCGAAGTTTGTTCGGGGTCCCAAATGAGATCACAGACATGACAAGGAGTCTCGAAATGGTTGAGAGGTAAATATTGATATATTGGGCGATAGTATTCGGACACCGGAATGGTTTCGGAATGGTTTGGGTATTTTTCAGAGTACCGGGAGGTTACCGGAACCCCCCGGGGGAAGTATTGGACCTACATGGGCCATAGGGGAGAGGGGAGGCAGCCCACAAGGGGTGGCCGCGCCCCCCTCCCATAGGGAGTTCGAATTGGACTAGGGGAGGGGCATGCCCCCCTTTCCTTCTCCTCTTCCCTCTCCCTTCCCTCTTTCCCCCTCCATGAGAAGGAAAAAAGGGGGGACGAATCCTACTAGGAGTGGAGTCCTACTAGGACTCCCCCCTTGGCGCGCCCCTAGTGGCCGGCCTCCTCCTCTCCCTCCTTTATATATGTGGGCAGGGCACCACTTGGAGACACAACAGTTATTCTCTTAGCCATGTGCGGTGCCCCCCTCCACAGTTTACTGCTCCGGTCATAGCATTGCAGTGCTTAGGAGAAGCCCTGTGCGGATCACATCACCATCACTGTCACCACGCCGTCGTGCTGACGAAACTCTCCCTCGACCCTCTGCTGGATCAAGAGTTCGAGGGATGTCATCGAGCTGAACATGTGCTGAACTCGGAGGTGCCATACATTTGGTACTAGATCGGTTGGATCGTGAAGATGTTCGACTACATCAACCGCGTTAACCTAACGCTTCTGCTTTTGGTCTACGAGGGTATGTGGACACACTCTTCCCCTCTCGTTGCTATGCATCTCCTAGATAGATCTTGTGTGATCGTAGGAATTTTTTTGAAAGTGCATGCTACATTCCCCAACAACCCCCTACTCTGGCACAAGGGTTCGCACCCCTATAACTTTCACACATATCCAGTCGACAAGCCTCCACGGCACCAAGACGTAGGGCTATTACCTTCTCCGAGAGGGGCCTGAACTCGTAAACCTGTGTGTACAACCTCGCCATAGCTAAGATACTACCTCCTCCTACGTACCCTCTACTCTTACTGTCAGACTCATTCCCACGACAGTTGGCGCCCACCGTGGTGCAGGCGTCTGAGCGACTTCCGGTGAGGTTGCGAATTTCGTTCTCCGTCAACATGGTTTCCGGTGATGGTTTGGCTCTGGGTCGCGAGATCCGTCTCAGCGCGCTCATTTTCATCGCCGATGACTCTTCCTGGCTCCAAGAAGCCCCCTCGACGTCGAGGCCCTCCCCATCCGCGGGGCGGCGCACTTCCGCACGAGTGCATGTGGCGTCCTTCTGCGGCAGCCATCGACCTAGTATCGGTCGGCTCCCGTGGTGTCTTCGCTCCCCGCCGTCCGCCGTCGCAAGCGATCTGGTCGTTCGCGGCTCTAGCGATGGGTGAAGTACGCGGGTGGCTCGCCAGTCGACCACCCCTCAAGTCGCGGCAATCGAGCCCGACGAATCCGTCTACGGATTGTTGAATCTACTAGCTGGTCACTCGGATACACTTTCCGAGTGTGAGAGCAACGATCCTGTGGCTGAAGTCTTCATGGTCAACTCCCAACGCAGTCTGCCTGGATTTCGTCGCGGCGGCGGTGGCAGCGGTGGCCCATTGCATGATCATGACGAATATTATCCCCAAGCCCTCACTGCGGATCAGAGGGAAGAGCTACATCGCCGCAACGTCCAGGCGCTCCAGACCCCTATCGTTGGGGAGACCTCCGAGGCTCAAGCTTTGGAGGCTGCACGCTTATCCACCTTGGCTGAGTGTATGCGTCTGGAAAATCTCCAACAAGCACTTGACGAGCGGGCTCACCAACAGATTCCAGGTTCCAGTCGACGGCCACGACAGTTGTTTCCGACTAAGCCTCGAGAAGAATATAAGGTATACCGTACTACAATCCAAAATGTTGTAGCAGCTGCATGCATAGCAGATTCAATTCAGCCATCCCATTCAGAAGCTGGTATAGGTTTGCAGCAGATCCGAGCATTGCTCCGGGCGGCGGGGGAGCAAAACTCAGCTGTTTCTCAGTCGCGTAACAGAATTCATAGCAGATATGTGGTTGCAGACATGGTTCAGTCGGCACATAGCCCGAGATCACCTCTGCGGCGTGAAGATCATGGTTACCGCTAAGACCAGTTTCTTGGTCGGGGCCACAAAAGTTTCGATCCTCGTTATCCCCGTGATGACCACTATCGAGTGCCTACACCCCCTTCGAGGGGAGGTTCGTATGCGCCCCGGTGGTATGATGACAGGCGCCCGTTCGGTGACGAGCGGAGGGCTCCAGTCGACCCAAGGGAGCCTGGGTTCGATGCGAGGTCACTCCTCGTGCAAGGTTTGGTTGACAGAGGCAGAGCTAACAGAGAGGGGCTTGACAGAGATCGTCGTACTGGAAGCAGGGCGTCCGTTTCTGGTCCCGAGTGTTTCAACAGAGCCATCCAAGCCGCTGAGATCCCGCTCGACTTTAGATTGGCTGCTGGTGTGAGCAAGTTCACCGGTGAGTCGAAGCCAGACACTTGGTTAGAATATTACCGAGTGGCAGTGCAGATTGGTGGAGGTAATGATGATGTGGCCATGAAGCATCTCCCCCTAATGCTTGAAGGCTCAACCAGAGCCTGGTTGAATCAGTTGGCTCCTAGAAGCATTTTCTGCTGGGAAGACTTGGCCCGAGTGTTTATCAAGACATTCGAAGGCACCTGCAAGCGACCTGCTGGGCTGACTGAATTGCAGCATTCACTGGTGCGTATCGGTGCTATACAAACGGTTTTTAACTCCTTCCCGTGACGGCATTTGGAACCATCGCCTAGTGAGTGATGGCGATAGGGGGGGTCCTTCCAACATGACCCAGAAACCGTCGGGGATAGGGACCCTACAGTACTCCTACTCGTTTGTGCTCGCATTGCCATCACAGTCGATATTCTGTGGTGCTACGTTTACGATACGCGGCCCATCACAAATGGTTAACTATTATAGAATGTGTATGATAAGCGTACAATCACACACATTCGCTTTTGCCAAACCGTGTGCGATAACTAATCAAGAAGATTAGCTAATTGTCATATGAGTGTCAGACAGGATTATGAAACGTCGGACCATTGTAACATCGTCGTACACAATAACTATCACACACGCTATTCTGTGGTGCAATGTTTACGATGCATACTTCATCGAAAACAGTTCATGGTTGTGAATCATGTACGATAAGGAAACTAACACAAATGTTTAGTTTTCCCGCACCATTTGTGATATTGTCTGACATCGCACACGCTTTGCAAACGGCAACTGTGTGCATGCTTGCACTCGTTTCCTCTCTGTGAACCATCTCGGATTATGGTGTATATCGCAAACGTTTGTGTTTTACCAACTGTGTGTGCCTTAACGACCTGGAGAGCGTAATTTCACTGTAATTTAATTGCTGCTATTTCAAATTGTACCGGATTTGAATTTGAATTTGAATGTATGCTACAGCTTTATTCATATCCATTAGGGTCAAACAACCAATGCATTATTCGATTCATAGGAACATATGTTCAAGAATTACATAAGAACCAAATAAAGAATGATGAACCACAGTTCTATACTTGTACTATTAAAGACGGTAAAGAAAAAGGCGAAATACATTCTGGTTGCTGAACAAGGTGAAGCGGAATGCCCATATTGTGCCCTCCCCCATGCAGAAGGCACGCATGACTCTAGTCCAACCCCTTGTGATGGCCGACCGCCCATCCTTCACGGTCTTCATGAAAACATCTAGATAATCATCGTGTTCTGGTAGAAATACTTTAACCTTTGCATGCCCACCAATCATGTAGTTTGAAAGGTAATCTTGAGTAAACTGCTTTGGCAACCACTGCAAAGGAAAAAGATTCAGGCATTGTCATCTAACACAACTCATTATGGGCACTAAAAAGAAGGCTGCAGAGTTCTTACTTACCATCCCGCAGTTCGTTGTTGTCTTGGATAAAGTGTAAACAAATAGTTTAATTGCCATATTTGGACCCATTTTACTAACAATCTTTCTCGGCTTCCTCACTTGATGCTGGTTCATCGATATCTCATTGCCCCATACGCAGAAAGGGTCGAAGCGCGGATCTTTACCAATGACATATGTACCTAAAAGCACCAAGTTAATAATGGAAGCTAAACAGCAATTGCACAATGATGTAGTACAACACTCTTTTATAATATCTTATAACATCCAATATACTCACATATTAGATGAATTAACATCTCATATTATGGGCCGGAAGGAGTTTAGTGCATTCTTACAAATTATCGGCTGATTAACTGCTGTTGTATCCATGGGTTACAATTAGTTTGAGCTAGTTCGGGCTCAAATAGCCCTAAAGTATGTCTAAACATGAGGGCTAGTTTGAGCTAGTTGCATCTATAACCCACCCAAAAAAACTATCCAACCCAAGAGGTGCTAATTGGAGCTAGTTCTCCTAGTGCATTTATTGTCAATCTAACCCTGCCAAGGGGTGCTAATTGGAGCTAGTTCTCCTAGTGCATTTATTGTCAATCTAACCCTACCATCCAAACAGCTCTTTGGATGGAGTTAGTTTAGGGTTATCCATGAGCTAGAAACTAACTCTAACCTCTAGCTAAGTTGAGTATCCAAACAGGGTTGTGTTGTTGTTGTTGTTGTTGTTGTTGTTGCTGTTGTTGTTGTTGCTGCTGCTGCTCTTCTACGTATATCTAGACATCATCAGACACTACAAAAAAATACACTTCCATGATGATACGTGTTTGCCACAGTAGGTCGCGTTTTTTGTCATGCATGTACATCCATGACAAATTTATGACAGAATCAAGATAGTCATACCTGTGCTGTCGTAGAAGTGTTCCATGACATTACCAAAATTATCATCACAGAAGTGTCCACTTCCATGATGATAAATCGCGCATCACAAAAGTGCTTTCGTCAAGGGTGACCGACACATGGCATCCACCGTAACGGAACACCGTTAAGCTATCGGGTCGGGTTTTGGATCCGATAACCCGTTAATAGCCCCGACCAATGGGGATTTTCCACGTGTAAAATCATCATTGGCTAGAGGAAACACGTGTCGGCTCATCGCCGGGATAGATGTCATCCACTCACTGGACAGAAGGCGCCTATGATACGTCGACACGTGGCACGGCCCAACAAGTTTAAATGGGCCGGCCCAACTAAAGGCCCACAAGATTTTGCGGACCATAATGGGTCGGGCCAGCTAAAGGCCCACGAGATTTTGCGGACCATAATGGGCTGGCCCATCTAAAGGCCCACAAGATTTCGCGGGCCATAATGGGCCGGCCCAGGTAAAGGCCCACAAGATTTTCGTGTGCCATAATAGGCCGGCCCAGGTAAAGGCCCACGGTGACTCTAGCCCATAATGAACAGTAATTTTCTTTATACCCGTTAACGGCCCGTGATTTACATGGGCCGTTTCCAGCCCGTGTTAGCTTTCGGCCTATTGATGGCCCATACGTTCTTGGGCTCCTTTTCGGCCCTCGATTACTTCCGGCCCGTTACTGGCCTGTTCCCCTAATGGGCCAAATTTGTCCCATGGCAAGAGTCAGCCCGTTACTTCCTGTTCCACTAATGGGCCAAATTCGGCCCATGGCAAGAGTCTGCCCATTACTGGCCTGTTACCCTAATGGGCCAAATTCGGCCCATGGCAAGAGTCGGCCCGTTTCTGGCCTGTTAACCCATTGCGCCGTTTCTAGCCCGTCCTATATTCTGGCCCATTAACGACCCGTTATGCCTGTGACAGAATTAAGCCTTTGCTATCCTACGGCCTGTTAACAGCCTGTTACCGTGCTGGGCCGATACCAATTACGCCCGATTATGGCCCATGTAGACCCATTTATCCGATGGCCCGAGGCCCACCGATTACAGGCCCATTTATCGACGGCCCATAGGAGACCCATGGATCCTACGGCCCGTATATGGCCCATGGTAGTTGCGGCCACTAGCAAACTAGGGAAAAAGAAGACTAGGAAATAAATAAGGCCAAAACTAACGCTAGGCTATTAAGGCGATTGCACAGATTACATCCACTCGGCATCAAAGATCGCCACCAGTGCAAATATAGGGAACACCCTACACTATACAAAAATGTCTTGCTGTTTTCTTCAGGCGGCGGCTGCATGTTAAGAATAAATTTTGTATCGCACCAAAACAAATTACAACTATATAACAAAAGGAAGGTTGGCATAAAACTTAACAGTCTAGCAGATAAATGCACCACCAGAAGTTCAGAAGCTCAGTTCATTTGACCTGACTGTTATGTTTTCATGCTGTATTGTCCGATGGAGCACCATAACCCTCGCCTTCATTTCCCCTAGGCTCCTGAACAACATAGCAAATGTCTGATAGTCTGGTTTCAAAACCATGCATATCTTGACGACATTGAGCAATGTTTCTCCTTGTTTCACAAAGGGTCTCTGTTAAGGAATGGACTTGTGTCTGGAGCACAGATATAACATTGCTTTGAGCTTGCATATCTTGATGATGAGGCAGTTTGGACGATATTGCCTTAACAACCAACCCAGTATTACGCAGGAACATGCTTTTGGCACTGTTAGTGGACAAGTACTGACCCACTGCAGCAAGAGCTGACATTGCGGTTATAGTTGCCTCGCCACCTTCAGAAGGTGGCGGTTCCACCATTTTTTCCATAGCTCGCTGAAAATTTGAGGTTTTACATTAGTAGTACGAGAACAGAAGATATTAAGGAGGCAGCAAAACTAAACAAAATAGCTTTGGTCTATATACAGAACTTATTCTGGTGAACCCATGTAAAATATTAGTTGTATTTTATTGCAAAGTACATAATAAAACCAGGTTCCAAACATATGACCATGTACGATCGCTAATGTATTGTCTATTTCTTCACATTGTATTGAGGGCTAAGGATAAAGAGACGAAGTTTATAATACAGTAAGCATAGTATGACGCCGTTCATATCACAAAACAACTGAGAACAGACAAACAGGCAATTGTAACGTTGTGTGGGCAAGTCCCGCACGGAACTAGATTACGAGTCAAGATCAAAGGAATATCACTCCTCTCTTTTAAACCTTGTAAGGTGCACTGATACGCTAAGACAATTGTGTATAAAATTGAAAAGAGTAATAGACATTGGCTGCAAACCATGCAGTTCAAGGCACAAGTCAGAGTAAGTAGTAGTTAAAAGGCATGAGGATTAAGGACTTACAACAACGGCTTTGACTGGTGTAGTCATGCCCTTCTTCTTGCTGGCATGACAGTCCTTGAAGATTTCCACAGTGTTTGGTTCAGGTACTTTTTGGTCCTTGCGGGCTTTCCTCTGCATTTGGAACAAGTCAATATAGATCTGATAATATGATACAACAAAAAGAGTGAAACAGCAACTAATTACAAGAGCCTCGCAGTGTGCAATATAGCTACGAGATCCTGTCGTCTGTTGGAATTTCACTTTCATACAGTTGGCCTTGTTCTTTGAACAGTTAACCTACAAGAAGATAGATTTGTGTGGCACATGTGTAAATAGGACTTCAACATGTGATCTGATGACATATATATAATGTACCCGATACTTTGGATCAGACCAGTGTTTAACGAGGCCTCTCCAGTCTTCATCAGATATATTTTCCACTTGAGATGTTTGGGCAAGTTCACATTTAGCCTTGCCTTCAAAGTGAGTTTTCCACAAGTTATACCAATAATGTCGCAGAGCAGACTTGAAAACATGGGTGCAAGCTTGTCTAGTTGCATCATATTGGCTATCCAACTTGAACCTCATCTGTTGAAAATTATGGGAGTCTCATTATCAGCAACCTAGAAAGTATTGGACAAAGCAAGACGATATTACTAGTTTCCATACATAACCATACTTACAGATAAATGGTCGAGGAAGATGTTGAACTGGGTTTCGTCTTTGTCATTCCTGTATTGAATCCATGTTGGGAGGATACGTACATGACACCTAACAGCAACCACTGCCTTTGATACTAACTTGGCTGACTCTGTAGCATCACGTGGCCTTTTTAAACCTGCCTCAAAACGGATCTCCATTCTTCCTCCTCTAGATTTAGTTAACCTATCGAGCATTATCCCTGATGTTTGTTTCCTCTTGCGCCTAGGTGCTAGTCCAACAACAAACATAGGAAGTGTTAGTGTACATCAAACTGTGAGACTACATATAAAGAAGCATGCAACTGTAACTTGACTCCAGCAACTACCTTCTTGCTGTTGAAGCTCACAAGGTTCATCTGATATTGCCAACTCGTCTTGTGTCAAGAGTGCTTGGGAAGTGGTGGCAGGTGGCAAGGGAGCTTGGGAACGTGTTGCTAGCTCAGTTGACGCACGAGTACGTCGTGCAGCTGGTAGTACTGTGGTAGGTGTTGCAAGAACTAGGGCTGTCTCTGCTTGTTTGATGGCAGCTATTTGTTTCTATTTGTCTTTTTTTGCAACTCATGTAGCATGGGATGTCGTGTTTGTAGAATTTTCTGTTGGACTTTGACCTTCTATTGCACCATCAGTACCAGCAGAATCTGCAGGATTCATCCGCTTCTCATTCCCTGCCATTCTGTGTTTCTTCCTCTTTCTCTGTGCCATGTTAAGTCAAGCCGACAAGAAAAACGAATAACAATTTAGTTCTTCAGAACAAATTGATGTGTGATGTAGACGAACTGAACTTTGATGTTAGACAACCACATGATAGGAAGATGTAATATGTATGAAAAACAGGACGGAAGAGATAACCAGAACTATGATGTGTAAACTAAGAAGAAGACATTTCACCAAATTAGAAGCAATGCAATGGAAGGTAGACACCATATGAAAGATGCTACAAATATCGCTCTGCCAAGTTAATAGTGTCTCATCATAAATGGCGTTTAAACAAATGTGAAGCAGTACAAGAAATAAATCATATGCAAGATGAAAACAACATCACACTACCATGTTAGAGGTCTCTCGTCATTAGTGCCATTGCATATTCACAGCATTGCATATTCACAGCTTATGATGTGTAAACTAAGGAGAAGGCATTTCAACAAATTAGAAGCAATGAAAGCTAGACACCATATGAAAGATGCAACGAATATCACTCTACCAAGTTAAAACTGTCTCGTCATAAGTGCCATTTCAACAAATTAGTAATACAAGCTAGAAAATAATGTGAGATGTAATCTATATCACACTCCAAAGTCAAGCGTGTCTTATGATAAGTGATTGTTGCAGGTTACACAACAGTAGTAATTTGATGTAAGAACATGGTGTGATAGACGGATATTGTATGTTCTAGAAACAGGAACACGTGTCTTATTCAAGTATAATGTGTAAAGTAAGCAGATGGAATTCAACAAAATTAGAAGCAATACAAGCTAGACATCACACATAACATGCAACCACATATAACAGTGCCAAGTTAGAGGGAGCACCGGTGATGCTGCACTAGGGGAGACGTGCTCGTCATAAACACAGCTTTGTTGAGTGTCTATGCATGTGTTGTCTTGGAAATCATCTTGGGGGTGTGGAGGAGTAGAAACTGTAGAGGCCCTCCGTTCGGAAGGAGCACCTTTATCTGCTGCCTTGCTAACTTCCTTCCGCTTTATTGATTTTGAATTGTCAAGTAAAACCGATAAGAAAAAGCAATAAAATTATCTCTTCGGAACTCATTCATGCATGATACTGACAATCACTACTTTGATGTAAGGCAAACACATGATACCAGGATGGAATATGTACGAAAAAAAGGACGGCATGGCATGTTCACAACTGTTTGTGTAAACTAAGCAGAAACCATTCTAGCAAATAAGAAGCAATGCAAGCTAGACACCACATGAAAGATGCAACCAATATCGCTGCCAAGTTAGAGCAAGCACCTACGATGCTAGTGTAGGGGAAATGATGTAATCAACTACAGAGCTACATTCACTATCTTCATCTAGCATTTCTGTTTCTTGAGAATCATGTCGAGAGGCTGACGCTGCATTCTTTAAATGAGGAGTAGTCCCCTTGCTTGCCTGCCTCGTCATAAGTGATTGATGAGGGATACACAAGAACATTAGTTTGATGTAAGAACATGGTTAATACACAGATGTACTAGTATGTACCAAAAACAGAAAGGCATGTCATATTCAAAGGTATAATGTGTAAGCTAAGCAGATGCAATTTAACCAAATTGGAAGCAATACAAGCTAGACATCCGACTGGAGTGGTGAGCATGATCATCTAGGACCTGAGAGCCTGGTGGGAGGCGGGCTGCTTCGCCACCATCGCAGCTTTTTAGTTGGCTTCCAGCTGATGCCTATCTTTGCTGGGCTTGTCACTGGCTCGGCCAGTGCCCTGACTAGCTATTTGTCTTCTGGTGCTCACAGGATGGTGGTTCATGTAAAAAATATCTTTCCTTATCTTACCGACTTTGGCCTTTCGAATACAAGCTAGACACCATATGGAACATGCAACCACATATGACACCGCGAAGTTAAAGCAAGCACCTGGGATGGTGGTTCATTGCGAGCGAGGTCATCAACTCCAGAGCTACGTTCCCCGTCTCCATCTGCTGACACTACACCCTTTAAAGCGTTGAAACGTGTCTTGCCTAGCTGCACACCAAACTGGAGCGACTTCTCTCTTTTCTTTTTGGCTTCTCTCATGGCAGCAGAGTCTGAAATACCCTTGCATAAAAACACAACAGTGAGAGTAAGGGTGAAGTGTGTGCAGAACTAGTGCACTGTAAAAGTAGCAAATAGCAGGTGGCTGAAAAATAAATGACAGGAGACATATGATAGCTCTACAACATTGCATGGAAAACAAAATTAGATTCTACTCTGTATGATTTTGTAATATATGAGCATAGGAAATGCAGGTACTCCTCCAGCACACCACCACATGTGGTCATATCTAAGATAACAGTCGTCTGAAAATAAATAGGTCAGTCGATTTTTTTAATGAACCGTCCGATCTATAAGGAACGGGCAGATGGCCTTCGTCTACCTCCCGCCAGTCACTGTTGACGATCTTTCTCGAACCGCCAGCGACCACCAGCCCAGACCCCTGCTTCCGCCGCCCTGCCCTCCCATCGACCTCACACCACCGCCGTGCTTGGCAGCGCCCCCAGGCCATCCCTTTAATCCCGGCCGACCTCTAGATCGGGCGCCAGTAGCTCTAGGCCGCACACACCCCTAAGATAAACACCAAGGCACTGCTTCCCCGGCGTAATAGGCGTACTAGCGCCTGTTACGCCGGGGAATGCTTCCGTTAATTGGGAATCAAGTGGCCAGAAATTGAAATTCAGGGGGGCGACAGACCTCTAGCTAAGGTGAAATAGTATATGAGGAGAAACCTTGTGCATCGCGAGTTACTAGGCTAGTATCAAGAAGAAGCGGTCAACTAGTGTCTTCTGTGGGATGAATACCGTGCAAGCAGATACGTAAGATTTGCACGAATAAGGGAAGAGGAGTACCTTTTTCGGTTGCCGGTGTGGTCACCTCCACAAGTCGTGCCGATTTTCTTCTTTTTACCGGGGAAACCGATGTTCTGGAGGGTGCAGGCTTGGACGAACCCATGGCCAAATTGTTGACTGTGTTGCCGTGGCCGTATGTCGGCGGAGGGGAAGCAGATCCGAGGCGGTGAAGGACGGTGTAGCAGGAACAGCTCCGGTGCGGTGGAGGGTGGCGAAGTTGGAGCGACAGCGGTGAGGCGTAGGACGGCGTGGTTGAACTGGCTCGGGTACGGACGGCTCGGCCTCGGCTTCAACTACTAGCCGTGGAGGGTGTTGCGGTTGAGGTTGCGGTGGACGACGACGTCGGGGTATCGGCTCCGGCGTGATGGAGGAGGGCGGCGGTTGATGGATGGGATGGGGTGGCGGACGGAGGACGTCGGGGTTTCGCGGCTGGTGGAGAGGTAGTTTTGGCGCCCACGGAGTACGAATGGGGAATCAGACGGGTGGGGGGAACCATGTTTCGGTCTGGGACGCGCTTGTTTTTGGCTTTTTTGAACAGAAGATGGGACGCGCTTGTTTGAAATTTGGGGAAAGTACAAACTTTGCCCCCCTCTTAAATTCCGGACCTACTGCGGGTCGGGGGTAGGATGGTAATCCCAGGTGTCCCAAATAGTGGGCGGGAGCGATTTCGGCCGCGCGCATGTGTGCTTAGGCGGCCATTGTGTATGAATGTTTTTCGGATGTGGTTGTGTGGCGTCTAGATGAAGCTACAAACCTACCCTGGTTTAGAACTTTGGACGTCGGGCCGGTAGGTTTCACGGGTCGGAGTTATTATAAAAGTAATTTCCTTGTACTACCAAACATTGGTCTCATGCGGTTTCGGGCGAGTAGAGGCTCTTTTGGCGCTTCGTTCGAAATTTTGAAACACAAGCATTCACGTTTAGAGTAATCTTGAACTATGAGGATTGACCTAAATATACAACGTTATATTTGACCATGTATGTTTGAAAACCTCATTAAATTATCCGCTTCTTTTTGAAATTTTGACACTTGAAAATCCTATAACTACGATTATTTTGGAATGGAGGAGCTAAATTTGAATCTATTTTGTACATGACTACATATACTATTATGTACAAAATCATAGCAAAGATTGATGCCCCCATAATTTAGGTATGGTTTACAAATGCCATGATATCAAATTCAAATAATTGAATGGACTTCATGTTGAATTCAATTTTTTAAACCACCTTAAGTTGAATTCAAATGTATGCTAGTTCATAGGTAGTAGCTATTTATAATGTCCATTGTGTAACTTTCGTATGTATAATGTGCTTTACACACAAAACATGAACTATACTCACATTTATATTCAATTGCTAAAGCGATGCATTGTCTTGTAACATCCCAAATTTTCAATTTGGAATGTTATACACTAGATCATCATGCATATCATATTTTCTTGCATTTCGGTTAATCCTAGAAATTTCACGCAACTCAAGGACCCTCGGAGAGAGTTGGAGATTTCGTTATTTTCATATTTGAGAGTTTTCTCGAATTTTGAAAATAGGATCATTTGATTATTTATTTTATCTTCAATAATTTTTCCGGTGTCGAAATATATGAGAGAGGGAATAATATGACTTTCCCAAAATAGAGGAAAAATGAAGATTTAATAAATAGATCAATTTTGTTGCCGGAGTTTTATTTGCATTTTATTGGATAGGGAAAAATGCGCGTTTTCGAAAATTGCATTTTAGGTCCGGAGAAAAGTTCATTTTGTTCGGCTCATTTTTAGGAGTCGGGGAAAATTTACTTTAGATTTTTCGGAGTTCGTTTAGTGCTCTTTTGTTTTTCTCTGCGCGAGGAAACTATTTAAAAAAAATTAAAAAAAATTGAGCAGCGCCTTGGGCCAAAGGCCCAGCCGGCCAAGGCTACGGCCAAAGGCCACCGCCCCAGGGAGCCGCACGCCTAGCGCAGGCGCAGGAGGCCGCCGCCTCGCCTCTTGCTCTAAACCAAATCCTAGTAGGACTTTTGTCCTATTTCCGTATATTCCTTTTCTATTTCTAGATCTTTTCCTACTCCTATTCAAATTCCTTGTCCTCTACCCAAAGTAAACCCCTCCCCTCCCCAATATAAATACCCAAGCACCCCCCCTCTAAACACATCAAATCAAAGCCGCAACAAGCAGCAGCACGCAGCTCCGCCCCGCGCCCTGCGTCACCCGTGCCGCGCCGCCGCCACACCCCACGCCGCGCCACCCCTCACCCGCACGCCGCCCCGCGCCCTGCGTCACCCGTGCCGCGCCACCGCCGCCCCTCACCCGCACCGCCACCGCCGCCCAACGCCGCCGCCGCCGGAGCCCCTCACCGGAGACCTCGCCAAGGTTGCCCGCGCTACATCTATTCTTTTTCATCGGATCGTTTTCTTCTAATCGTTCCGATTCTTTTCTTCTCTAAACCGTTCCGGTTTTCTAGATCAGTTTATCGATCGGTTTTCTTCTCCGAAACCCTAGATCGGATTCGTTTTCTTCTCCGATTTAGTTGCCTTTGGACCGTTCGCCGGACCGTTCGTCCTAACGAACGTGATCACCGGATTCTTCTAGGTTAACGACATCCGTTCGTTTAACCGTTTTTATTTTTCTTTTCATCGGATTTATTCCGCGATCGCGATCTCAGATCCGATCTTCTTTCTAGTCTTTCTTTTCGCTCGTTTATCGGAATCAGGTGATTCAAGCGCCTGGAGTTTCGTCTCGAAACCGCCGTTCCGTCTAATCAACTTGAACAAGTTTTTGCTATAGTAAAATTTTGACCTAGTTTCAACTTGCTAGAACCGAGTTGTTTTCTTCCGCCGTTTGTTTTCGTTCTTTCTTTGCAACCGGAGTTCTTAAGTTGAACTACCTGGTTCGTTCTCTTGTTCGAGTTTTACCTGTGCATTAGATGAGTACTTATTGTATGCTTGTTGTTTGTCTGCGATAGATTACCCGGATTGCGCCGCTTGTTACTTCGAAACCCTAGGACTCGCGGATCATCAGCAAGGCAAGTAACACTTTGATCATACCTTTTCTACAACCCATGTTTTATTGCATTAGATCAATCCTCACACATTGCATGATTAGGATCTAATTAAATTGTGGGATGGGAAGTAGATGAGGTAGTACCTATTACCTGTATTATTATGAAACCTTTGGGAGTTACTTCTACGTTTGCTTATTATGCTATGCTATGCTAGTAGACGTGGATTGGGTGAGTGATATCCATGACAGATGTGAGATTGATAATTTTAATGGTTTATCTAAGGTGGAAACTTAAACACACATCTGGGTGGATTGAGGCACCTGATGTCTATCAGGACTTGCCTGTTTTTTTTGGACTGCCACCCAGGCTCAAAGGGATCATAAGATAATTCATGCTAGAAACTTCCGTGTGCAGCCACATGCTACTATGGGCTCTGGCATAGTTGAATAAGTTGTGCGAACTCTTACGGGGTGGACTAGCAGATGTAGGGGATGTAGGTGTACCGGTCTACCCCACATGTAAGGTGCTAGTGCTTCTGAAAGACTATGTCTCGGTCATCCGTTTCTCAAACACCGTGTAGTGCGAGAAAACAAATGGAGGCGATCGAGTCATGTGGGGAAAAGTGCGCAAACCTCTGCAGAGTAACAAACTAATCATGATTAGCCGTGTCCCCGGTTATGGACAACTTGAGTATCTAGTACTTGAATATCGAGTGAATCTCAACATGTTACTTCTAATTAATGTTATTGGGTTTTAATTACTTTTAATTGGGATTGAGAATGCTGTCAACCATTCTCAATGTTTCACAACCACCATGATAGTAAATAAAATTTATTCCTTTGTAGTAGGGAAAAACTGGCTTTACGCAAAACTGTAACCATAGAGCTTTCCACCAGCCATATATGCATGTAGTATAGCTGTTTCATTCCATTATTCTCTATGTGTTACTTTGCCAGCATATTCCATGTGCTGACCCGTTTTCGGGCTGCAACTTCTCATGTTGCAGACTTTTCAGACGACGATTGAGGTGTTTTTAGGTCGTGGTTCTATACTCAGTGATGCCGCTGGAGTTGATGGACCCATTTATCTTCCGAGTCTTCCGCTGTTATCTTTATAATATGGCCTTAAGCCATATTTATTGTAACAAGTTTTTCTTTTTAGCCATTGATGTAATAAGTGTGTGATTGCAACTCTGCTGTAAAACCTCGATGTACTGTGTGGTGTCAGCATTACTGATCCAGGGATGACACCGTAGCACAGTAGACGTGATCCATTCGGGTCAGGTCGCTACAGAGATGGTATCAGAGCACACGCTGACTGTAGGACACGACCACTAAGTTAAAGCCATAGATCATCCCTCTCTTCTCATTTTCTAACTCCTCATATTTTCTACTCTATTAGGATGACGCACGCGAAGATTAATTACGCTCAACCGGATGAAGGCACACCTTTTGGATTTCACTTGAAGGAAGTCACCAAGTACCTGAACATTGGATTACCAAGCTTCACGGGAACCTTCAACGCCACTCTGCCTGAAGAGGAGCGCTGGAAGATTCAAGCTCACGTTCCGGGAAGAACATTCGCGCCAATCACGAAGCCCATAGATAGTGTTTTCAATGCACCAACCTGGAGTCTAGGAAGGAGCATGGCAGCTCATATCACCATAGGACGCATTGGAGAAGTTTATCAAGAAGACCTCAAGGACACTATCTACCAGATTTGCGGACGCCGAGATGAACAATGGGAGTTAGTCAGCACCAAGAAGGATAGATCCATTGCAGCATTCATCCAGGAGTTAAACCAGCACATTCGACGCCACGAGAACCAGATGTGCAATGATATGATAGAGTTGAAGAATGTGAAGGCAAGGATCATCGAGCTAGAAGGAGAACTGAAGTCTACACGCAAGGACTACATGGACGAGATCGTAGCTCTAGCAAGACACAATTGCGATCTTAAGCAGGAGATTGAAGAACTCAAGAGCAAGTTAGCATCCCAGGAGGACGACGAGTACGTCACATGTCCGGACAACTACATCATCATCAACGACACCGATTCGGATCCAAGTGAACCCGACTTTGAAGACGAAGCTGGAGCAGATATCATGGAGTCTTCCACCGGTTCAAATTTCTAGATGACCACCAGATATTAGTAGTATTCCCCCATGTAAACACAATATAGTCGAGCACTTTTGCGATAGTTTTAGACTGTTTGTAAGCCCTTGTTTGATTGATTGAAGTGAATTGTGTGCTTTTGCCTCATGTGCATATGGGTAGTGTTTTCCCTTTAGACCCCCTCTATTCTTAGTTCTCGTCTTTTCTAAACCCTCAGATGCCTCCGAGACGTGACAATGGATTTCCACCTGAGCTCACTCAGTTGATCCAGCAGCAGAATCAATTGATGCAGATGTTAGTCCAGAACCAGCAGAACAACAACAACAACCCACCACCACCACCACCACCTGTTGACCACTTAGCCCGTTTCCTTAGGCTGAATCCGCCGGTGTTTTCCAGTAGCACCGAGCCGATAGTAGCAGACGATTGGCTCCGTAAGATAGGAAGGGAGTTGACCACTGCAGGATGCACGGATGGTGAGAAAGTGAAGTTTGCCGCACACCAGCTTGACGGACCCGCAGCAGCATGGTGGGAGAATTTCACAGCCACTTACCCAGTTGACACTGTCACATGGGATCAGTTTCAGCAAGCTTTCCGCACTGCCCATGTTTCAGCAGGAGCTATGGCCATAAAGAAGCGTGAGTTTCGCAACTTACGCCAAGGAGGAAGGACTGTTGGCTAGTATGTGGAGGAGTTTAGTAAGCTAGCCCGTTATGCCCCAGATGACGTTGCTATGGATGTAGCTAAGCAGGAGAAGTTTCTGGAAGGATTAAATGATGAGCTAAGCATGCAGTTGATGGTAGCAAATTTCAACAACTACCAGGAGTTGGTAGATCGTGCCATCATGATTGAAGGGAAGCAACAGCAGATTGAGAACCGTAAGAGGAAGTATGGACAGGGGAAGTATAACTCTGGAGCCCAGCAGAAGCCCCGTTTTACCCCTAAACCGGGATTTAAGTTTCAGCACACCCATGGAGGAGGTAGCTCGCACAACCATAATGGCCACAAGAATGGTAATGGGAATGGAGGAAGCAACGGCCAGAACCGGACCACCCCATCGACCCCAACCAAGAGAGACCTGAGTCAAGTCACCTGTTTCAAGTGTTCGAAGACCGGACATTATGCCAATGAATGTCCTGAAGGCCAGAATGGAAATGGCAATGGAAGCTCTGGGAAGAAGCCGAACCCTTTCAATAGGGGACAGGTGAACCACGTTAATGTGGAGGAGATTGAAGATCAGCCCGAGGCAGTAATCGGTAAGTTTTTGGTTAAGTCATTTACTGCACTCGTTCTTTTTGATACTGGTGCATCGCATTCATACATATCAAGGGGATTTGTGGAAAAGTATAGCCTGCCCACTAGGATTCTTAAAACACATATGCTAGTAAGCTCGCCAGGAGCAGAATACATGGCCAGACAAGGATGTTTTCAAGTACCATTGAGTATAGGAAGGCATGTATTCCCAACGGATTTCATTATTCTGGAATCCCAAGGTCTGGATGTGATTCTTGGTATGGATTGGCTGTCGATGTATGGAGGAAACATCGATTGCGCCAGTAAGACAATTTTGCTTACCACACCAGAAGGAAGAAGGATCAAGTATGTATCCCGGCATGTGCCAAACAGGACACAAGTGAATTGCCTAACAGGAGTTGTGCAGGAGGAAGTACCAGTGGTAAAGGATTTTCCTGATGTATTTCCTGAGGAATTGCCAGGCATGCCACCGGATAGAGACATTGAGTTTTTGATAGAGTTATTGCCAGGTACAGGCCCAATATCGAAGCGACCGTACCGGATGCCAGCAAAGGATTTGGTGGAAATTAAGAATCAGATTAAGGAGTTACTGGAGAAAGGTTATATTCGCCCAAGTTCTTCGCCTTGGGGATCACCCGTGCTTCTAGTGGAAAAGAAGGATGGATCATTAAGGATGGTTGTTGATTATCGTGGATTGAATGAAGTAACCATCAAGAACAAGTACCCACTGCCAATGATCAATGATCTGTTTGATCGATTGCAAGGAGCTAAAGTGTTTTCCAAGATCGATTTGCGATCAGGGTACCATCAGTTGAAGATTCGAGAGCAGGACATACCCAAGACAGCATTCACCACAAGATATGGACTATATGAGTATACCGTTATGTCATTTGGATTGACTAACGCACCTGCCTATTTTATGAACCTGATGAACAAAGTGTTTATGGAGTTTTTGGATAAGTTCGTCGTAGTGTTCATTGATGACATCCTAGTTTATTCGAAGAATGAAGAGGAGCATAAGGAACATTTGCGTTTGGTTTTGGAGAAACTAAGGGAACATCAGTTATACGCCAAATTCAGCAAATGTGAGTTTTGGTTGAAGGAAGTTGGATTCCTCGGACACGTAATATCCGGAGAAGGTATAGCAGTTGACCCCACAAAGGTTGAGACCGTAACCGAATGGGAAGCACCAACGACCGTTGGAGAGATCCGGAGTTTTCTTGGACTCGCAGGATACTACCGGAGATTCATTGAGAACTTTTCAAAGATTGCCAAGCCTATGACTGAATTGTTGAAGAAGGATACTAAGTTCAAATGGACTGAGGAGTGTGAGGCTAGTTTCCAGGAGTTGAAGAAACGTTTGGTTACCTCACCAGTACTGATTTTGCCAGATCAGACCAAGGATTATGAGGTGTATTGCGACGCTTCACGTCGAGGACTAGGAGCAGTGCTTATGCAGGAAGGAAGAGTTGTTTCGTATGCTTCACGACAACTGAAGCCTCATGAGTTGAATTATTCCACGCATGATTTGGAGTTAGCAGCCATAGTGCATGCATTGAAGACATGGAGACATTTCCTCATTGGAAATCATTGTGAGGTGTACACGGATCACAAGAGTTTGAAGTACATTTTCACTCAGAAGGAGTTGAACCTCCGACAAAGGAGATGGTTGGAGCTCATCAAGGATTATGATATGAGATTGCATTATCATCCCGGAAAAGCTAATGTAGTAGCTGACGCATTGAGCCGTAAGAGCCATGTCAATACCCTAATGACGGGAAGTATACCCAAGGAGTTAGCAGAAAACCTTCGTGAACTAAGTTTAGAGATAGTTCTGAGAGGCTATGTAGTAGCATTGGAGATTCAGACAACATTGATGGATAAACTCCGCATACGGAAGGAGGTGCAGGACACCATTACCAAACCAGTTTTCTTATAACAACAGTTACCAAACCAGTTTGAAGATGGCCCCTTTCGAAGCTTTATACGGAAGGAGGTGCAGGACACCATTGTCCTGGAACGAAGTTGGAGACCGTCAATTATTTGGACTAGATTTGATTAAGGAGTCAGAACGGAAGGTTAAGTTGATTCGCGATAGGCTCAAGGTAGCCCAGTCCAGGCAGAAGAGCTACGCAGATTCTAAACGCAAGGAGACAGTCTACGAAACCGGAGACAGAGTTTATCTCCGAGTATCCCCACTTCGAGGAGTTAAGCGCTTTGGAGTTAAGGGAAAGTTAGCACCGCGTTTCGTTGGACCGTTTAAGATCTTGAAATGTATGGGAGAAGTCGCATATAAGTTGGAATTACCAGAGGGACTGTCAGGAGTTCATGATGTATTCCATGTTTCTCAGCTGAAGAAATGTCACGCCGAGATGGCAGAGATACCACTAAGAGATACAGTGCCATTAGAAGCGATTCAGTTGAAGGATGACCTAACATATGAGGAGAAGCCAGTCAAGATTCTCGATGTTGCCAGTAGAGTTACTCGCAGCAAGGTTATCAAGTTTTGCAAAGTTCAGTGGAACCACCACTCAGAGGATGAAGCCACCTGGGAAAGAGAAGAAGATTTGCTCAAAGACCACCCTCACCTATTTTCTAGCCAACCCGAATCTCGAGGGCGAGATTCATCTTAAGGGGGGTAGGTTTGTAACATCCCAAATTTTCAATTTGGAATGTTATACACTAGATCATCATGCATATCATATTTTCTTGCATTTCGGTTAATCCTAGAAATTTCACGCAACTCAAGGACCCTCGGAGAGAGTTGGAGATTTCGTTATTTTCATATTTGAGAGTTTTCTCGAATTTTGAAAATAGGATCTTTTGATTATTTATTTTATCTTCAATAATTTTTCCGGTGTCGAAATATATGAGAGAGGGAATAATATGACTTTCCCAAAATTGAGGAAAAATGAAGATTTAATAAATAGATCAATTTTGTTGCCGGAGTTTTATTTGCATTTTATTGGATAGGGAAAAATGCGCGTTTTCGAAAATTGCATTTTAGGTCCGGAGAAAAGTTCATTTTGTTCGGCTCATTTTTAGGAGTTGGGGAAAATTTACTTTAGATTTTTCGGAGTTCGTTTAGTGCTCTTTTGTTTTTCTCTGCGCGAGGAAACTATTTAAAAAAAATTAAAAAAAATTGAGCAGCGCCTTGGGCCAAAGGCCCAGCCGGCCAAGGCTACGGCCAAAGGCCACCGCCCCAGGGAGCCGCGCGCCTAGCGCAGGCGCAGGAGGCCGCCGCCTCGCCTCTTGCTCTAAACCAAATCCTAGTAGGACTTTTGTCCTATTTCCGTATATTCCTTTTCTATTTCTAGATCTTTTCCTACTCCTATTCAAATTCCTTGTCCTCTACCCAAAGTAAACCCCTCCCCTCCCCAATATAAATACCAAGCACCCCCCCTCTAAACACATCAAATCAAAGCCGCAACAAGCAGCAGCACGCAGCTCCGCCCCGCGCCCTGCGTCACCCGTGCCGCGCCGCCGCCACACCCCACGCCGCGCCACCCCTCACCCGCACGCCGCCCCGCGCCCTGCGTCACCCGTGCCGCGCCGCCACCACACCACCGCGACACCGCCGCCCCTCACCCGCACCTCCACCGCCGCCCAACGCCGCCGCCGCCGGAGCCCCTCACCGGAGACCTCGCCAAGGTTGCCCGCGCTACATCTATTCTTTTTCATCGGATCATTTTCTTCTAATCGTTCCGATTCTTTTCATCTCTAAACCGTTCCGGTTTTCTAGATCAGTTTATCGATCGGTTTTCTTCTCCGAAACCCTAGATCGGATTCGTTTTCTTCTCCGATTTAGTTGCCTTTGGACCGTTCGCCGGACCATTCGTCCTAACGAACGTGATCACCGGATTCTTCTAGGTTAACGACATCCGTTCGTTTAACCGTTTTTCTTTTTCTTTTCATCGGATTTATTCCGCGATCGCGATCTCAGATCCGATCTTCTTTCTAGTCTTTCATTTCGCTCGTTTATCGGAATCAGGTGATTCAAGCGCCTGGAGTTTTGTCTCGAAACCGCCGTTCTGTCTAATCAACTTGAACAAGTTTTTGCTACAGTAAAATTTTGACCTAGTTTCAACTTGCTAGAACCGAGTTGTTTTCTTCCGCCGTTTGTTTTCGTTCTTTCTTTGCAACCGGAGTTCTTAAGTTGAACTACCTGGTTCGTTCTCTTGTTCGAGTTTTACCTGTGCATTAGATGAGTACTTATTGTATGCTTGTTGTTTGTCTGCGATAGATTACCCGGATTGCGCCGCTTGTTACTTTGAAACCCTAGGACTCGCGGATCATCAGCAAGGCAAGTAACACTTTGATCATACCTTTTCTACAACCCATGTTTTATTGCATTAGATCAATCCTCACACATTGCATGATTAGGATCTAATTAAATTGTGGGATGGGAAGTAGATGAGGTAGTACCTATTACCTGTATTATTATGAAACCTTTGGGAGTTACTTCTACGTTTGCTTATTATGCTATGCTATGCTAGTAGACGTGGATTGGGTGAGTGATATCCATGACAGATGTGAGATTGATAATTTTAATGGTTTATCTAAGGTGGCAACTTAAACACACATCTGGGTGGATTGAGGCACCTGATGTCTATCAGGACTTGCCTATTTTTTTTGGACCGCCACCCAGGCTCAAAGGGATCATAAGATAATTCATGGTAGAAACTTCCGTGTGCAGCCACATGATACTATGTGCTCTGGCATAGTTGACTAAGTTGTGCGAACTCTTATGGGGTGGACTAGCAGATGTAGGGGATGTAGGTGTACCGGTCTACCCCACATGTAAGGTGCTAGTGCTTCTGAAAGACTATGTCTCGGTCATCCGTTTCTCAAACACCGTGTAGTGCGAGAAAACAAGCGGAGACGATCGAGTCATGTGGGGAAAAGTGTGCAAACCTCTGCAGAGTAACAAACTAATCATGATTAGCCGTGTCCCCGGTTATGGACAACTTGAGTATCTAGTACTTGAATATCGAGTGAATCTCAACATGTTACTTCTAATTAATGTTATTGGGTTTTAATTACTTTTAATTGGGATTGAGAATGCTGTCAACCATTCTCAATGTTTCACAACCACCATGATAGTAAATAAAATTTATTCCTTTGCAGTAGGGAAAAACTGGCTTTACGCAAAACTGTAACCATAGAGCTTTCCACCAGCCATATATGCATGTAGTATAGCTGTTTCATTCCATTATTCTCTATGTGTTACTTTGCCAGCATATTCCATGTGCTGACCCATTTTCGGGCTGCAACTTCTCATGTTGCAGACTTTTCAGACGACGATTGAGGTGTTTTTAGGTCGTGGTTCTATACTCAGTGATGCCGCTGGAGTTGATGGACCCATTTATCTTCCGAGTCTTCCGCTGTTATCTTTATAATATGGCCTTAAGCCATATTTATTGTAACAAGTTTTTCTTTTTAGCCATCGATGTAATAAGTGTGTGATTGCAACTCTGCTGTAAAACCTCGATGTACTGTGTGGTGTCAGCATTACTGATCCAGGGATGACACCGTAGCACAGTAGACGTGATCCATTTGGGTCAGGTCGCTACATGTCTGGAGTTCAAAATACTAACTATGTGGATCAATTGTGTCGAATAATAACATAGACATGCTCAAATTCGATAGAATCTAGATGTCTGATGGATCAATGACCGCTCCTTACGCGAATTGCAAATATCATGATCCCATCCTAATATTTGGATACAATTTATATCTTTAATCAATGTGTAGAGCAGTCTTTTACGTGTAGTTTCACTCTCCATCGGTGGTCTCTCACACATGCTCACACTCTCTCTCCCGAGGTGTCTTTCTCGCACACATGCTCTAGATATAACCCTCCCTCCCTCTCGTAACCATTTACAACTATTTTCACTAACCTTTATCACAAGCACTCTTCCTCTCGCAAACATACACACGCACAATCCTCATCGACCCTTTCTATATACATGGACCTACCTACGTGTCTCATGTACGCACATTATCTTTACGCCTGTCTCTCACGCATTGTCTCACACCTCTCTTCCTAATCGACGAGTATGATTCTAGCAGAGCATTCTCTAGGATGCCCCTTAAAGTTAGGTTGGATGAATAGTAATATCAGAGATAAAGGGGTTACCAGGTCCGAGAACCTAGGGTTACAAATCCTAGCCGGCTTTGTCAGTGGACACAGAGTCCTTCACAATTCTGCTATCTTTGTCTTGTACGACTAGTCATCCATGGGTCTTCCTAAATGCATCACGGGCCGACCAATGTGGCGCAGGACGGAACAGAACGAAGGGCCTCACCTCGACCCACCGGACCTCACGCGGTGACACACCCTCTGTCCCCCATGTCTCATTATCTTCTCACACCCACACATACCAACACAAACACCACACACACAGAAAATTTCTCCTGGTGCCTCTATTCCCTCCCCCTTGCATATACACACTCAAGGGAATGGAATCTCTTGTTGTGACGTCATATTCGTCTCTCTCTCTAGACCACTCTCATTTCTTGTGCTATCTCTCCCACGCCCCCGCCGGCCCCTCTATCCATGCCTCTCTCGAATACGTAATATACACACATACCTCTCTAGGCCCCGCCAAATGCATCAACTACACATTCACACATGTTACATCACGTACCCCATTGATCTAAAAAGCCCTCTCTTCATGTTTATTTCGCATACAGCATTCCTTTTGAATAAAGTGTGGCCAAAAAATTATTTTAGAGTTTCTACATATATACAACATTACAAAGTTATATGGAGGAGTACGAACGCTAATTTGCATTGCATGGTGCCCACAATGATATTTATTCCGCACTGTGAATTTGTATATTTTTATACTATATACAAAGTTAGTCATAATAAAGAGAAACGAAGAGCATCTCTCTCTCCATCGCATACCCCCCTGTACACCCCTTTCACGTATGCACACAAAGCTATCTCCATGTCCTCTAAAAGTAAGCCCCCAGAAAATTCACGCATGTTTCATCTTTCTCTCGCGATATATGCAATGACGATCATTGTATTTGAAGTGAAAGCACGATACGTACATTGGACTTCAGAATCCACTCATTACGGTCACCATTTATATTTAGTGGTTATTATACAGTCACGGGCTCATCGTACAACTCTGTATTTGCTCATGACATGACTAGTTGACCAGTTAAACACTCCACGTGGCACCTCTAGTATTGCATCACATTATCTCACTACCATCGTGCCCACCTGTCGACTTCTATCTACTTTACATCTACACTCTTATAAAATACATAAAATACACTCTTATAAAAAACAGAGTTGGTGATGATGGTGTGCCTGCCATCCTGCAATATAGGCCGTCCGATTTATATCTGACGGATAGGAAAGAAACTATGGCAATTTTGCAAAAAGGTACCCACACACCTCTCCACATTTGCAAATAAGGACTTCCCTCGTTCATCCTTTTCTCTCACAAGATAAACAAGTCATACAAATGCATCTTGATGTTACATGCAACGCACGGGCATCTTGCTAGTAAGAATGAAAACAAACGACAAAAAATATTTGGACGGTGGTTCGAAGTCATGACCGCGGGCACGGCGGACAAGGTGGCCTTGTATTGGTATGCTGAGCCGTCTGTTTTAACACACAGGAGCTGGTGTGGTGATTATACACACACGCACGCATGCACACGAACTGCATCCACGCAACACTCACACAAACACATGCACCCACGCACGCACTCAACACTGACACGTACACACGCAGCCACGCACGCACGCAACACTCACACGCACGCACGCAACACTCACACGTACACATGCACGCATGCATGCACACACCAGTACACCACACGACCAACACACACTCTCACGCTCAAGTGCTCAACCTACACATGCATGCGCACACATGAGGCCCTGACAGACACATACACAACCAGGTGATTCCCGCGCATGGGTTGGATCCTTGTTGCGCCTGCGTAAATTTGTGTTTGTCTGACCTTTTTCCTATGCGAACTGACAGGTGGGACCCACAACAAACATGGTCAATTTAACTAGTCAACATGGCGCCACGCAGACTATTTGGCCGGTCAATAGAGTGCAATCCGATGCTGAGCTGTGAGCAAGTGACCGTATAATCACCACAAAACGTATATAGTCACCGTAATCAGCTTATTTTGAAGTTCGGTGACCGTATTACGCTTTTCTCTCTGTAGGCCCTCCAAAACTACATCTCTACACGTTCTCGCATGTTACTAGTAAAGGACTTCCTGGATGCAAATAAGGCGGTTGTTTCGGCTTGCAGGCGGCACTTGCGAACGACTTACCGTGGTCTCCCTCAATGGTGTTCTCCGTCGAACGCACTTCGCCAAACCACCAAAAAATAAATTAAAAATATCGTCGACGTCACCGCAATGGGGAAGGAAGTCAAATATAGTTACTACCTCCATTTTTTTGTACACAAGGCCAGTATATCAAAATTACAATTTGCAAAGGGCCACTAACACTAATCGAGGCAAAATTGATGGGGTTAGCAACCAAGGACATTATTATCCCCTGCATGCATGCGGAAGTGAGAAGGTTGATTTGCATGGCGCTATATTAATCAAGCGATGAGGAGTGAGATGGTTAGCTCTTTGGTCTTTGGAGGAAAAAAATACGCATTAATTGGCACGTGAAACGAGGATTTGTATCGATTAAATCCCGCGAAGGAAAACCCAGCCTTTCTTTTTTTAACACTAGTACTCCTAGTACGTACGTACTTATCCTGTTTGGGTCTAGGCCTTGCATTGCCAAACTTCGCCACACATTTTTGCCAAGCTTGCCTAACGTTTTCAAAATGAGAAGGAGGTACACTTGCGCACGGCTATCGCGGTCGCACCGCACCCTCACACGGTCGCTCCTGCACGCCGCGGTCGCACCGCACCCTCACACAGTCGCTCCTGCTCGCCGCAAACCCAACCAAGGGAACGCACCCTCACTGACACGTGCTGTCGCATGTGAACACACCAAACTCAGCCATCATATCGCTGACACATAATTTTCATTCATAGAGTATGTTTATCCAAGCGCATGTTGGGGAGTATCCGTACGGCCCGTGCGGTGGTCTGTTGGGGAAGAAGAAGAGGTGAGGAAGAAGGAAAGAAGGGTCAGGAGACATAGAATATTCATCCAACCGCCTGAAATGGTAGACTGACCCAAGTCAGGCGACTTGCATAACAAATATATGTTTTTACACAGCAAAAGATCCATAAAAACAACAACATAAAGAAAAACTATCACTACTCGCGGAAAGAGACGACCTCGTCGTCTTTGGCTGACG
Source organism: Triticum urartu (assembly GCF_056163025.1). Classification (NCBI taxonomy): domain Eukaryota; kingdom Viridiplantae; phylum Streptophyta; class Magnoliopsida; order Poales; family Poaceae; genus Triticum; species Triticum urartu. The sequence goes on from NC_141877.1 coordinate 473,523,798, forward strand.
GCGCGAACCAGCCGTCGCTGCCGACGTGTGTCTCCGCACCGTGGTTGTCCTCGGCCTCCAGCTACTTGTTCAAGCGGAGCGTGCGGGCGCTCTGCACGGACGAGAGCACAGCCTAGTTCAACTCGAGGACGTCCGGTTCCGCCTGCAGGAGGGCCTCGATGGCAGCGGCATCCGCGCGCTCCACGTCGAGTCGAGCCTCCGTCGCCCGGTTCAAGTCCAGGACGTCCGGTTCCGCCTGCAGGAGGGCATCAATGAGAGTGGCATCCGCGCGCTCTGCATCGAGTCGAGCCTCTGCCGCTCGGTTCAAGTCCAGGACGTCCGGTTCCGCCTGCAGGAGGGCCTCGATGGCAGCGGCATCCGCGTGCTCCGCCTCAAGTTGAGCCTCCACCGCCCGGTTCACATCCACGACATCCGGTTCCGCCTGCAGGAGAGCCTCGATGGCAGCGGCATGCGCGCGTTCCGCGTCGAGTTGAGCCTCTGCCTCCCGGTCCTCCTTTAGTATCGCCATGTTGAACCGCTGGTCCGCCTGCACCATGGGGGACTCAGATGCCAGCACGAAGTCGACGTCCATCGTCTCATACCCATCTGGGGCCTTCTGCGCCGCGACCTCCACCATGAACATTGGATCGGCTTCCTCCTCCTCGTAGCTTGGCTCCAGAGAACTCGGGGATTGGCCCACCGCAAAGCGAGCTTGGGAACGGAGGTCTATGGTGCCGACCACCGCCGCGATTTCTGCGCGGCGCTCCGGCGTCAGCATCTTGTAGTAAGTGATCTTGCGGCGCACCATGGCTTTCCGGCGAACTAGGGGACGCTTGATGCGGGCTAGGGGATCGAAAGGTGGGGGAATGGGCTGGAGATTTGGTGTGGTTTTAGGGCAGTGGCTGGCGTAGGCCGAGCAACGAAGGTTCTGGTGTGAATAGTGGTTCCGGTGACGACCGGTCAATTGGTTTTGACTGTACATTGCTCTTGTCGCGTTCGCATTGCAGCCCGGCACGCTGGACCCTCCATGTCGCTCACCAAATGGAACGCGCTTTGTCTTGCGTTTTTGCTCGCTTGTGGGACCGCAGTTGAGAGCAAACCGACGTCCCTCCCCCTCCCCCGCCCGCGTCATTTATTATACCACCACTCCCTCCGTTTTATGCAGAGTAAATAAAAACAAAGGGAGTATACTATGGATGAGGATCCCCTGACGTGGCCGAACCCATTGAGTAACTGACATGCGGGGCCTAGCAAGCATGGGGTCCGCCAGTAAGTGACCGAAAGGGAGGGTAAGGCAGGGATACCTACGTCAGAGGATCCACTTCCACTATACTACTTTGACCAAATGTTAGAGTAATAATATATGACATGCAACTTACACAAATGTTAGAGTAATAATATATGAGATGCAACTTACACAAAGCATACAGGGTCTAATGCGTTTTTCGAGGCTAACTTTGACCAAATGTTAGAGTAATAATATATGACATGCAACTTACACAAAGCATACGGTCAAATTCGTATGTGAAAGGAGTTTCCAATGATATAATTTTCACATTATACATCTCATGTACTATTAATCTTGTCAATAGTCAAATTGGAAACCATCTCGAGTACAAATCTAGGAGTACGTATGAATGTAACAATATTGATTGGGCGTTGTTGAATGTTGATACCTTTTTGATCAAAGTAGGTATACTTTGACTACACATAAAACTTATATGTAAACTAGAAAGGATAGGAGGGAGTATATTGTACGTTCAAAAACGAAACGAACATTGAATACCCTTTATATATGATTTGCGGATGCTATGATCACCGGTTCAAAATTTTGAATCCGCCTTAGGTATCACATGCCCCCACTCGTTCCCTCTCGATTTCATCTCGGGGTTCGGAGATCTATTGAAAGAGGACTAGGGTGGGTACATGCGAATGATACTCGGCGGAATGTTCAAATGAGGCATGCGGGAGGATGGACTCGACTGGAGGGCGACATGATCGATGGAGAAGAGGGTTGGAGAGGAATGAGAAATAAGCAAACGCCACATGATTATACTTGAATGGCTCAAATAAACAATAAGTTTTCTGGCTTGGCCTACATAGTGAAAGGCCTAATGCGCAACACGGAGCACTGACACTCGAATATGGCCGGGAAAACAGGGAAACAGACATGTGGGGCACACCCGTCGGGACGATGTAGCGCAGACTAGTCCAATGGAGGAGCTGGCCCACGACCTCCTCACCACCGACAACCGTTCATGTGGGTCGTTGGGGCCAACAACAGGGTGCAGCTCCAGCACCGCCTTTGGACACGGCGACCGCGGTGAGCGACACGCTCATATCGTCGCTAGACATGGTCGGTTTCAGTTTGCCGAGGGTGGCGTTAGTGCTGTGGCACGACCAATGGTATGTTTGGTTTGTGCCCAAGGTTGCCCCATGAAAGCATTGGGTAGCCAAAATTTTGGTTGAGGTATTGGTTGCCCATGATTTGGCTGACATTGGCAAGAAAAATGAACTTGAGTTGGCTAGAGTTCATTGGCATGACAAAGAAATGGCAACCATCCAAACAAAGACCAATCTTTGGGTCATGACCAAAATTTTGGTTGAGGTATTGGTTGCCCATGATTTGGCCGACATTGGCAAGAAAAATGAACTAGACTTGGCTAGAGTTCATTGGCATGCCAAAAATGGCAACCATCCAAACAAAGACCAATCTTTTGGTCATGACCAAAATTTTGGCAAGGTGCACTTTGGCCACAATCCAAACACACCCCAACACCCGACTCGTCGAGGATGCACGGGGCGCCGCGACGCGTTCCTGGAGTGGTGTAGCATGGCCAACTGCATCCTGTGGACCTGGGACCATGCCGGGTTGTCTTGCTTTTTCAATGACATGCGGGGATCGCATGTGAGCAAAGGGAATCTCCAACGTTGCCACGACTGCAGCTGACTACCCTGGGACACCAAAACCCTCGTCCCTCGCACCGTCGCGCGGTGCGTTCCCAGCCGGCGCCAGCTGCCCGCATTCATGCCGTCCGTTTGTATGTCTTCATTAAGAGGCTCGGTGCCCGCGGAACCAACTCTGGCGACTTAATGACGCACCCGGACGCTTGGCCTCACCCGAATGCGCTACTTAAAGCAGCAACGCCCAGCTAACCTCCACACCATAGCGCATCGTCCTCCTACCTGGAACCACATCCGCCATGACCGCAAGCGTGAACGCTCTGCAGGAGAGCTTGTCTTCGGGGATGGAGCTCGAGGTCGCCGCCCTCGCTCAAGTCGCCGCACAAGCGGTGGCCACGCTGGCGGCCAACGACGGGAGCACCGTCAGCCACGCGTCCTACTTGCCGCCGTCCAACGTCCGGCACCGCTGAGGCCGGGGACTCCTCCGAGGATGAGTAGGGCATGGGAGGCGGCAGGGCATGGTGTGCCAACTGGCCGGTCCGTCTCCCGTGTTCTATTTTTCCTCGCCGGAGACCGCACCTTCACTTCACGGGTCTTGAACCCCGCCCTCGTACATGGAGATCACAGATGGAGGACGTCGGTCGCCGCCGTAGAATAATTTTAGGGTCGGGTTTCTTTTATTTTTTTGTCCTATAAAAGTTCAAAATGTAATGAAAATATGACGTGTTTGCATTAATCTCGGCCGGTGTATATGAACTTTCACAATAATATACATATTGTAGGAGTACTAGCAAGATGCCTGTGCATTGCACGGAAGATCAAGATCTTGTGGGAGAAAAGGATGAACGAGGGAAAGCCTTATCTGCAAATGTGGAGAGGAGTGCGGGTAAATTGTCATAGTTTCCTTCCTATCTGTTAGATATAGATCGGATGGCCTATATTGCAGGATCGGACACATCTTTCTACATCTACGGGAACCTACAAAAGGGTTAACGTAAATTGCCTCTCTCTCTCTCCTCCCCTGATTTTCATGGTGGTGGGCCCCTCCCTCCCCCAATCTACAATCAACAGCTCACACGTTTCACATTACGTTAATTACATAACTGGGATTACGTAGGTGTAGCATTACTCGTCCTAAAAAACCCAACTAAGCCAACCTCCCACATATCGCGCGGGAAAAGACCCGGCCGCGCCGTTTTAGTCAGGATTACCGGATTACTAGTAGTAGTATCGATGGATCGTGCGAAGCAACATATTTTTTTGAGGGGGCGAAGCACCTAGTTTAAAAGGAAAAAATGCGGTACACTCACAGCACTCCTGTCGCGGTCGCATTGCACCCCACACACGTTCGGTCCTGCACACGGCTCACGCAAACGGAACGCGCTTCGGCTTGCCTCTTCATTGACACGTGGGACTACACTTGGAGAAACCAAGCATGCGCCAAACTCCCCCCGCCCACCGTGCGAAAATCCTCCCCCCCACACCCAAAAATTCCCCCGAAATCCGATTCAACCACCCTTCGGCCAACTAGCCAATAATATTCCCCAAACCCCCCTGTCCCCCTCCACTCCATTCGCTCCGCCAAAGCCGCCCTCCCCGCCGCGCCGATACGTCGGCGCCGCGGTTCAGCGATCCTCTCGCTCCCATAGTACACTCTCGTAGACTGCCGTCCTCTAGCCGCGCCGCCACCTCTGGCTACGTTCTTGTGGAGGCGCACGGCGGTCAGCGCCACCACCGCTGGCGATGTTCATGTGGAGATGCACGGCGGTCAGCTTCTCCCACGGTACGCGCATTCTAGACTGAGGCCCCGTTCATGTCGGTGTAGCGCTGAATGTTAGCTGATAGACGATGTTAATCTCACTGTTTGCCGAAGTAGTTTACTGTCAATATGCTCTACTTAAGAAGCTTCCTTGCCCTATTCTGCACTCAATCTGCTTAGCTGAGATGGCATGCCAAGGCCGATTAGTTGCTAAAATAACCTGCCATATATTTATTGTGACGTAGATTGCCATGGTCTAGTAGCCAATCTGTTAGCTGAAATAGCTCTACACCGTTTTATACTCGATCTTCGTTGCTGTGATGGCCTTCGATAGTTCGATGGCTGTGTGCTCGGCCTCATTGACTACTGAAACAGCCTGCCATAATTTGGCACTCAAATCTGTTTGCTGAATTAGCTTTACATATATTTCGTTACTTAGATCTGCTCGTCCAAATATCTTGCCATAGCTTTAGACATCGACCTAGGTATTTTTTCTGGACTTCATAAAAAAGCATATATTGAAGGAAATATGCCCTAGAGGCAATAATAAAGTTACTATTTATTTCCTTATATCATGATAAATGTTTATTATTCATGCTAGAATTGTATTAACCGGAAACATAATACATGTGTGAATACATAGACAAACAAAGTGTCACTAGTATGCCTCTACTTGACTAGCTCGTTAATCAAAGATGGTTATGTTTCCTAACCATAAACAAAGAGTTGTTATTTGATTAACGGGATCACATCATTAGGTGAATGATCTGATTGACATGACACATTCCATTAGCTTAGCACCCGATCGTTTAGTATGTTGCTATTGCTTTCTTCATGACTTATACATGTTCCTATGACTATGAGATTATGCAACTCCCGTTTGCCGTAGGAACACTTTGTGTGCTACCAAATGTCACAACATAAATGGGTGATTATAAAGGTGCTCTACAGGTGTCTCCAAAGGTACATGTTGGGTTGGCGTATTTCGAGATTAGGATTTGTCACTCCGATTGTCGGAGAGGTATCTCTGGGCCCTCTCGGTAATACACATCACATAAGCCTTGCAAGCATTGCAACTAATGAGTTAGTTGTGAGATGATGTATTACGGAACGAGTAAAGAGACTTGCCGGTAACGGGATTGAACTAGGTATGGGATACCGACGATCGAATCTCGGGCAAGTAACATACCAATGACAAAGGGAACAACGTATGTTGTTATGCGGTCTGACCGATAAAAGATCTTCGTAGAATATGTAGGAGCCAATATGAGCATCTAGGTTCCTCTATTGGTTATTGACCAGAGACATGTCTCGGTCATGTCTACATTGTTCTTGAACCCGTAGGGTCCGCACGCTTAAGGTTTCGATGACAGTTATATTATGATTTTATGAGTTTTGATGTACCGAAGTTAGTTCGGAGTCCCGGATGTGATCACAGACATGACGAGGAGTCTCGAAATGGTCGAGACATAAAGATTGATATATTGGACGGCTATATTCGGACACCGGAAGTGTTCCGGGGAAGTTTCGGATAAAACCGGAGCACTGGGGGGTTACCGGAACCCCCCAGGGGGTTAATGGGCCTCATGGGCCTAAGGTGGAGAAGAGGAGGGGCTGCCAGGGCAGGCCACGCGCCCCCTCTCCCTCTAGTCCAAATTGGACAAGGAGGGAGGGGCGGCACCCCCCCCCTTTTTCTTCTCTCCTTCCCCCTCTCCTACTTGGACAACGAAAGGGAGGGGAGTCCTACTCCCGGTAGGTGTAGGACTCCTCCTGCGCGCCTCCTACTAGGGCCGGCCGCACCCCCCCTTGGATCCTTTATATACGGAGGCAAGGGGCACCCCTAGACACACAAGTTGATACACGTGATCATATTCTTAGCCATGTGCGGTGCCCCTTCCACCATAGTCCTCGATAATATTGTAGCGGTGCTTAGGCGAAGCCCTGCGACAGTAGTACATCAAGATCGTCACCACGCCATCGTGCTGATGGAACTCTTCCTCGACACTTTGCTGGATCGGAGTCCGGGGATCGTCATCGAGCTGAACGTGTGCTTGAACTCGGAGGTGCCGTAGTTTCGGTGCTTGATCGGTCGGGCCGTGAAGACGTACGACTACATCAACTAAGTTAACGCTTCCGTTGTCGATCTACAAGGGTACATAGATCACACTCTCCCCCTCTCGTTGCTATGCATCACCATGATCTTGCGTGTGCGTAGGAATTTTTTTGAAATTACTACGAAACCCAACAGTGGCATCCGAGCCTAGGTTATATATGTTGATGTTATATACACGAGTAGAACACAAGTGAGTTGTGGGCGATATAAGTCATATTGCTTACCAGCATGTCATACTTTGGTTCGGCGGTATTGTTGGACGAAGCGGCCCGGACCGACATTACGCGTACGCTTACGCGAGACCGGTTCTCCCGACGTGCTTTGCACATAGGTGGCTTGCGGGTGACAGTTTCTCCAACTTTACTTGAACCGAGTGTGGCTACGCCCGGTCCTTGCGAAGGTTAAAACAGCACCAACTTGACAAACTATCATTGTGGTTTTGATGCGTAGGTAAGATTGGTTCTTGCTTAAGCCCGTAGCAGCCACGTAAAACTTGCAACAACAAAGTAGAGGACGTCTAACTTGTTTTTGCAGGGCATGTTGTGATGTGATATGGTCAAGACACGATGCTAAATTTTATTGTATGAGATGATCATGTTTTGTAACCGAGTTATCGGCAACTGGCAGGAGCCATATGGTTGTCGCTTTATTGTATGCAATGCAATCGCGCTGTAATGCTTTACTTTATCACTAAGCGGTAGCGATAGTCGTGAAAGCATAAGATTGGCAAGACGACAACGATGCTACGATGGAGATCAAGGTGTCGCGCCGGTGACGATGGTGATCATGACGGTGCTTCGAAGATGGAGATCACAAGCACAAGATGATGATGGCCATATCATATCACTTATATTGATTGCATGTGATGTTTATCTTTTATGCATCTTATCTTGCTTTGATTGACGGTAGCATTATAAGATGATCTCTCACTAATTATCAAGAAGTGTTCTCCCTGAGTATGCACCATTGCGAAAGTTCTTCGTGCTGAGACACCACGTGATGATCGGGTGTGATAGGCTCTACGTTCAAATACAACGGGTGCAAAACAGTTGCACACGCGGAATACTCAGGTTATACTTGACGAGCCAAGCATATACAGATATGGCCTCGGAACACGGAGACCGAAAGGTCGAGCGTGAATCATATAGTAGATATGATCAACATAGTGATGTTCACCAATGAAACTACTCCATCTCACATGATGATCGGACATGGTTTAGTTGATTTGGATCACGTAATCACTTAGAGGATTAGAGGGATGTCTATCTAAGTGGGAGTTCTTTAAGTAAATTAATTGAACCTAAATTTATCATGAAACTTAGTACCTGATAGTATCTTGCTTGTTTGTAGATAGATGGCTCGTGCTGTTGTTCCGTTGAATTTTAATGCGTTCCTTGAGAAAGCAAAGTTGAAAGATGATGGTAGAAATTACACGGACTAGGTCCGTAACTTGAGGATTATCCTCATTGCTGCACAGAAGAATTACGTCCTGTAAGCACCACTGGGTGCCAGGCCTGCTGCTGGAGCAACACCAGATGTTATGAACGTCTGGCAGAGCAAAGCTGATGACTACTCGATAGTTCAGTGTGCCATGCTTTACGGCTTAGAATCGGGACTTCAACGACGTTTTGAACGTCATGGAGCATACGAGATGTTCCAGGAGTTGAAGTTAATATTTCAAGCAAATGCCCGGATTGAGAGATATGAAGTCTCCAATAAGTTCTATAGCTGCAAGATGGAGGAGAACAGTTCTGTCAGTGAGCATATACTCAAAATTTCTGGGTATAATAATCACTTGATTCAATTGGGAGTTAATCTTCCAGATGATTGCGTCATTGACAGAATTCTCCAATCACTGCCACCAAGCTACAAGAGCTTCGTGATGAACTATAATATGCAAGGGATGAATAAGACTATTCCCGAGCTGTTCGCAATGCTAAAAGCTGTGGAGGTAGAAATCAAGAAGGAGCATCAAGTGTTGATGGTCAATAAGACCACTAGTTTCAAGAAAAAGGGAAAAGGGAAGAAGAAGGGGAACTTCAAAAAGAACAGCAAGCAAGTTGCTACTCAAGAGAAGAAACCCAAACCTAGACCTAAGCCTGAAACTGAGTGCTTCTACTGCAAGCAGACTGGTCATTGGAAGCGGAACTGCCCCAAGTATTTGGCGGATAAGAAGGATGGCAAGGTGAACAAAGGTATATGTGATATACATGTTATTGATGTGTACCTTACTAATGCTCGCAGTAGCACCTGGGTATTTGATACTGGTTCTGTTGCTAATATTTGCAACTCGAAACAGGGACTACGGATTAAGCGAAGATTGTCTAAGGATGAGGTGACGATGCGCGTGGGAAACGGTTCCAAAGTCGATGTGATCGCAGTCGGCGTGCTACCTCTACATCTACATTCGGGATTAATATTAGACCTAAATAATTGTTATTTGGTGCCAGCGTTAAGCATGAACATTATATCTGGATCTTGTTTGATGCGAGACGGTTATTCATTTAAATCAGAGAATAATGGTTGTTCTATTTATATGAGTAATATCTTTTATGGTCATGCACCCTTGAAGAATGGTCTATTCTTATTGAATCTCGATAGTAGTGACACACATATTCATAATGTTGAAGCCAAAAGATGCAGAGTTGATAATGATAGTGCAACTTATTTGTGGCACTACCGTTTAGGTCATATCAGTGTAAAGCGCATGAAGAAACTCCATACTGATGGACTTTTGGAACCACTTGATTATGAATCACTTGGTACTTGCAAACCGTGCCTCATGGGCAAGATGACCAAAACACCATTCTCCGGTACTATGGAGAGAGCAACAGATTTGTTGGAAATCATACATACAGATGTATGTGGTCCGATGAATATTGAGTCTCGTGGCGGATATCGTTATTTTCTCACCTTCACAGATGACTTAAGCAGATATGGGTATATCTACTTAATGAAACACAAGTCTGAAACATTTGAAAAGTTCAAAGAATTTTAGAGTGAAGTAGAAAATCATCGTAACAAGAAAATAAAATTCCTATGATCTGATCGTGGAGGAGAATATTTGAGTTACGAGTTTGGTGTACATTTGAAAAATTGTGGAATAGTTTCGCAACTCACGCCACCCGGAACACCATAGCGTAATGGTGTGTCCGAACGTCGTAATCGTACTTTACTAGATATGGTGCGATCTATGATGTCTCTTACTGATTTACCGCTATCGGTTTGGGGATACGCTCTAGAGACGGCCGCATTCACGTTAAATAGGGCACCATCAAAATCCGTTGAGACGACGCCTTATGAACTATGGTTTGGCAAGAAACCAAAGTTGTCGTTTCTGAAAGTTTGGGGCTGCGATGCTTATGTGAAAAAGCTTCAACCTGATAAGCTCAAACCCAAATCGGAGAAATGTGTCTTCATAGGATATCCAAAGGAAACTATTGGATACACCTTCTATCACAGATCCGAAGGCAAGACTTTTGTTGCTAAATTCGGAAACTTTTTGGAGGAGTTTCTCTCAAAAGAAGTGAGTGGGAGGAAAGTAGAACTTGACGAGGTAACTGTACCTGCTCCCTTATTGGAAAGTAGTGCATCACAGAAAACTGTTTCAGTGACACCTACACCAGTTAGTGAGGAAGCTAATGATGATGATCATGAAACTTCAGAACAAGATACTACTGAACCTCATAGATCAACCAGAGTGAGATCCGCGCTAGAGTGGTACGGTAATCCTGTACTGGAAGTCATGCTACTAGATCATGATGAACCTACGAACTATGAAGAAACAATGGTGATCCCAGATTCCGCAAAATGGCTTGAAGCCATGAAATCTGAGATGGGATCCATGTATGAGAACAAAGTATGGACTTTGGTTGACTTCCCGATGATCGGCAAGCAATTGAGAATAAATGGATCTTCAAGAAGAAGACTGACGCTGACGGTAATATTACTGTCTACAAAGCTCGACTTGTCGCAAAAGGTTTTCGGCAAGATCAAGGGATTGACTACGATGAGACCTTCTCACCCGTAGCGATGCTTAAGTCTATCCGAATCATGTTAGCAATTGCCGCATTTTATGATTATGAAATTTGGAAGATGGATGTCAAAACTGCATTCCTGAATGGATTTCTGGAAGAAGAGTTGTATATGATGCAACCAGAAGGTTTTGTCGATCCAAAGGGAGCTAACAAAGTATGCAAGCTCCAGCGATCCATTTATGGACTGGTGCAAGCCTCTCGGAGTTGGAATAAATGCTTTGATAGTGTGATCAAAGCATTTGGTTTTATACAGACTTTTGGAGAAGCCTGTATTTACAAGAAAGTGAGTGGGAGCTCTGTAGCATTTCTGATATTATATGTGGATGACATATTACTAATTGGAAATGATATAGAATTTCTGGATAGCATAAAGGGATACTTGAATAAGAGTTTTTCAATGAAATACCTCGGTGAAGCTGCTTACATATTAGGCATTAAGATCTATAGAGATAGATCAAGACGCTTAATTGGACTTTCACAAAGCACATACCTTGACAAAGTTTTGAAGAAGTTCAAAATGGATCAAGCAAAGAAAGGATTCTTGCCTATGTTACAAGGTGTGAAGTTGAGTAAGACTCAATGCCCGACCACTGCAGAAGATAGAGAGAAAATGAAAGATGTTCCCTATGCTTCAGCCATAGGCTCTATCATGTATGCAATGCTGTGTACCAGACCTGATGTGTGCCTTGCTATAAGTCTAGCAGGGAGGTACCAAAGTGATCCAGGAGTGGATCACTGGACAGCGGTCAAGAACATCCTGAAATACCTGAAAAGGACTAAGGATATGTTTCTCATATATGGAGGTGACAAAGAGCTCATCGTAAAAGGTTACGTTGATGCAAGCTTTGACACTGATCCGGATGATTCTAAATCGTAAACCGGATACGTGTTTACATTAAACGGTGGAGCTGTCAGTTGGTGCAGTTCTAAACAAAGCATTGTAGCGGGATCTACATGTGAAGCGGAGTACATAGCTGCTTCAGAAGCAGCAAATGAAGGAGTCTGGATGAAGGAGTTCATATCCGATCTAGGTGTCATACCTAGTGCAGTGGGTCCAATGAAAATCTTTTGTGACAATACTGGTGCAATTGCCTTGGCAAAGGAATCCAGATTTCACAAGAGAACCAAGCACATCAAAAGACGCTTCAATTCCATCCGGGATCTAGTCCAGGTGGGAGACATAGAGATTTGCAAGATACATACGGATCTGAATGTTGCAGACCCGTTGACTAAGCCTCTTCCACGAGCAAAACATGATCAGCACCAAGGCTCCATGGGTGTTAGAATCATTACAGTATAATCTAGATTATTGACTCTAGTGCAAGTGGGAGACTGAAGGAAATATGCCCTAGAGGCAATAATAAAGTTATTATTTATTTCCTTATATCATGATAAAAGTTTATTAATCATGCTAGAATTGTATTAACCGGAAACATAATACATGTGTGAATACATAGACAAACAGAGTGTCACTAGTATGCCTCTACTTGACTAGCTCGTTAATCAAAGATGGTTACGTTTCCTAACCATGGACAAAGAGTTGTCATTTGATTAACGGGATCACATCATTAGTTGAATGATCTGATTGACATGACCCATTCCATTAGCTTAGCACCCGATCGTTTAGTATGTTGCTATTGCTTTCTTCATGACTTATACATGTTCCTATGACTATGAGATTATGCAACTCCCATTTGCCGGAGGAACACTTTGTGTGCTACCAAACGTCACAACGTAACTGGGTGATTATAAAGGAGCTCTACAGGTGTCTCCAAAGGTACATGTTGGGTTGGAGTATTTCGAGATTAGGATTTGTCACTCCGATTGTCAGAGAGGTATCTCTGGGCCCTATCGGTAATGCACATCACTTAAGCCTTGCAAGCATTGCAACTAATGAGTTAGTTGCGGGATGATGTATTACGGAACGAGTAAAGAGACTTGCCGGTAACGAGATTGAACTAGGTATTGGATACCGACGATCGAATCTCGGGCAAGTAACATACCGATGACAAAGGGAACAACGTATGTTGTTATGCGGTCTGAACGATAAAAGATCTTCATAGAATATGTAGGAGCCAATATGAGCATCCAGGTTCCGCTATTGGTTATTGACCGGAGACGTGTCTCGGTCATGTCTACATTGTTCTCGAACCCGTAGGGTCCGCACGCTTAAGGTTACGATGACAGTTATATTATGAGTTTATGCATTTTGATGTACTGAAGGTTGTTCGGAGTCCCAGATGTGATCACGGACATGACGAGGAGTCTCGAAATGGTCGAGACATAAAGATTGATATATTGGAAGCCTATGTTTGGATATCGGAAGTGTTCCGGGTGAAATCGGGATTTTACCGGAGTACCGGGAGGTTACCGGAACCCCCCGGGAGGTATATGGGCCTTAGTGGGCCTTAGTGGAAGAGAGGAGAGGTGGCCAGAGATGGGCCGCGCGCCCCTCCCCCCTTTGGTCCGAATAGGACAAGGAGAGGGGGCCGGCCCCCCTTCCTCCTCTCTCTCCTCTTTTCCCCCCTCTGCGAATCCTATTCCAACTAGGAAAGGGGGGGAGTCCTACTCCCGGAAGGAGTAGGACTCCTCCTGGCGCGCCACCTCTTGGCCGGCCAGCCCCCCCTTTGAGCCTTTATATACGGAGGCACGGGGCACCCCTAGAGACACAAGTTGATCCACGTGATCATATTCTTAGCCGTGTGCGGTGCCCCCTTCTACTATAGTCCTCGATAATATTGTAGCGATGCTTAGGCGAAGCCCTGCGACGGTAGTACATTAAGATCGTCACCACGCCGTCGTGCTGACGGAACTCTTCCCTGACACTTTGCTGGATCAGAGTCCGGGGATCGTCATCGAGCTGAACGTGTGCTAGAACTCGGAGGTGCCGTAGTTTCGGTGCTTGATCGGTCGGGCCGTGGAGACGTACGACTACATCAACCAAGTAAACGCTTCCGTTGTCGATCTACAAGGGTACGTATATCACACTCTCCCCTCTCGTTGCTATGCATCACCATGATCTTGCGTGTGCGTAGGAATTTTTTTGAAATTACTACGAAACCAAACATCTCGCCCTGGGGCTGTGCGCCTTGGAGCCACGGCGCCTTCTTGGGGAGGAGGTGGTGGAGGCACCTCCTGATCCTCGCCTCCTACGCGGAATGGAGGGCGAATGTAGCAGACCTGTTGGGGAGGAGGTGGGGAGGAAGTTAGTTCGGAGTCCCGGATGTGATCACGGACATGACGAGGAGTCTCGAAATGGTCGAGACATAAAGATTGATATATTGGACGGCTATATTCGGACACCGGAAGTGTTCCGGGGAAGTTTCGGATAAAACCGGAGCACCGGGGGGTTACCGGAACCCCCCGGGGGGTTAATGGGCCTCATGGGCCTAAGGTGGAGAAGAGGAGGGGCTGCCAGGGCAGGCCACGCGCCCCCTCTCCCCCTCATCCGAATTGGACAAGGAGGAAGGGGCGGCGCCCCCCCTTTTCTTCTGTCCTTCCCCCTCTCCTACTTGGACAAGGAAAGGGAGGGGAGTCCTACTCCCGATAGGAGTAGGACTCCTCCTGCGCGCCTCCTACTAGGGCCGGCCACACCCCCCTTGGATCCTTTATATACGGAGGCAAGGGGCACCCCTAGACACACAAGTTGATACACGTGATCATATTCTTAGCCGTGTGCGGTGCCCCTTCCACCATAGTCCTCGATAATATTGTAGCGGTGATTAGGCGAAGCCCTGCGGCAGTAGTACATCAAGATCGTCACCACGCCGTCGTGCTGACGGAACTCTTCCCCGACACTTTGCTGGATCGGAGCCCGGGGATCGTCATCGAGCTAAACGTGTGCTTGAACTCGGAGGTGCCGTAGTTTCGGTGCTTGATCGGTCGGGCCGTGAAGACGTACGACTACATCAACTAAGTTAACGCTTCCGTTGTCGATCTACAAGGGTACGTAGATCACACTCTCCCCCTCTCGTTGCTATGCATCACCATGATCTTGCATGTGCGTAGGAATTTTTTTGAAATTACTACGAAACCCAACATATATGTTTTTCCTGTAATATCTAGTAGAAGAACTAATTTGTATGTCTAACAGATGGACATGACTTGGATAACTTCTGCTCGAAGATTCTCCGCTGCATATGTCGAGGAGGTTGAGAAATTCATGAACTTTATCAGAGCTGAGTACGGTGGTCCAAAATCAGATGTGCTCTGCCGGTGTAGCAGTTGTATGAATTCTGTTACAAGACCGCAGTCAACTGTGCAAAATCATCTACACTTGTATGAGATGTCGGTCACATATACTAGGTGGGTTCATCATGGTGAAGCTGTGAACATCAATGTTATTGACTACGTGGAAGCAACAGATCACCATCTTGATCTGCCTGATGCTCAGGTGGAAGAGGAGGAGGAGGTGGTGGTGGCGGAGCCAGTGAGTTTGACCAACATTGAAACAATGCTACAAAATGCTCGTGCATTCCGTGAACTTTCACCTGCAGAAGAAAAATGGTGGGCCCGCATGTTGGAACAATGCAACGTTGCTGTCACCCCAGGAAATAAGCTATCAGTATTCTCATCTATGGTCACCTTTCTTCAGGTGAAGACATCTGAGCGGATGACCAACAAATCATTCGATGCGATGTTGGCTGCTTTCCGCGAATCTTTCCCAGATGCATCTGAGCTGCCACACACCTACAGTAAAATGAAGAATTTCCTTCGTGCAGTTGGAATTGGATATGATATGATCCATGTTTGTAAGAATAATTGTGTTCTGTTTCGGAAGGATTATGCCAACTTAAGTGAATGCCCGAAATGCAAATCATCAAGATGGAAAGATGGCGATGCTGTGAAGAGGATTCCTCATAATGTTCTGAGACATTTTCCAATTACACCAAGATTGCAGAGGTTGTTTCATGATGCTGGAACAACAGAGGATGTACTGTGGCATTCTAGGAACCAGGAGTATAGAGATCAGAATGGAATGAGCCATCCATCTCATGGTAGTGAGTGGAAAAGCTTCAATGATAAACACAAAGAGTTTGCTGCTGACCCGAGAAACATTAGACTTGGCTCAGCTTCAGATGTATTTAACCCATTTGGCCACCAGAGCGCCACATATAGCATGTGGCCAGTGCTTTTTATCCCTTACAACATGCCTCCAAATGTCTGCACCAAAGAATCAAACTACATGATGGCCTTGCTCATCCCAGGTCCAAAAAGTCCTGGAAAGGATTTTGATTTGTTCATGGAGCCTATTGTGGAGGAACTTCAACAACTATGGAAGGGTGTTCTCACTCGAGACCTATATAGCAGCCCACCAGCTGATTTCTTTCTGCGTGCTGTTATAATTTGGTGCATCCATGATTATCCGGCTTTGGGCACTATGTCAGGGCGAACGACACATGGTTACAATGCATGTGTTCGCTGTGACAGGAATCCGCTGTCATACGCAATACTTAGCAAGATCTGTTACATTGGACACCGCCGTTTCCTTGCCAAGGACAAGCCGCATCCTAGAAAATACCGAAGACATGTGTTCAATGCAAAGCATGAAAACCGTGATGCGCCAAAGAGGCTCACCGCCGATGAGTTGCAAGTGGAATTAGAGAAGGTCAGGCATATTACACTAGGAAACCATCCTGGTAATGGTAGCGGGAAAAGGAAGCGTGGCAGGGTAGAAGAGAGATTATTGTTTACCCGCAGGTCCACTTTGTGGGACTTGGAGTATTGGAAAGATTTGGATCTGAGGCATAATCTTGATGTGATGCACACCGAGAAAAATATATGTGACAGCATTGTCGGAACACTTCTTAATATTGAAGGCAAGACGAAAGATACCTTAAAATCTCGGATTGATTTGACACACCTGGGTATCAGAAAGGATTTGCAGGTGCAAGATGAAGGTAAACCACGGGATATGGCACCAGCTGTGTACGTCTTGGACAAGGTAAAAAGAAAAGAATTCTGCGAGGTCCTGTCACGTGTGAGATTCCCACATGGATTTGCTTCCAACCCTGAAAGGAGAGTTAGTGCAGATGGAAACAAGGTACAAGGGTTGAAAACTCATGACTGCCACGTCCTACTTCAAAGGGTTTTACCCGTTATCCTTAGAGGATTGGGCCGCCCTGACTTATACAGAGCAGTTGCAGAGTTGGGACAATTCTTCAGGGAACTCTGCAGTAGGAATATCAGGATAGATGCTTTGGAGCGTCTTAGAGACAACATACCAACTATCCTATGCGACCTTGAGAAGATATATCCTCCAGCCTTCTTTGATGTGATGGTGCATTTGGCTGTTCATCTACCTGATGAGGCACTACTTAGAGGTCCAGTACAGTATGGCTGGATGTACCCTATTGAAAGGCGGCTAGGCACTTTCAAGGGCTATGTTAGGAACAGAGCTAGACCCGAGGGTTCCATTGCAGAGGCCTACATTGCTACAGAAGCGTTGACATTCTGCTCAAAATACATTGAAACAACTGATCAACTTAGCAAAGAGGTGGGTTAAGACAATCCCGGGCTCAATGTTTTTGATTATTCTGTTCGAGTTACAGGGAAGAGTCGACAAGAGGACAAACCTAAAGATTTGGACAAAATGGTTTGGTATGTGTTGAATAACTATCCTGAGATACTACCTTATATCAAGTAAGTGCAGTATTGCAGCTTATACATCGTAATCTACTAAACTTGCAGCACATTCTTATATATTTAGATGTTTGACGCGATCACTATGTTGTGCAGCATCTACAAAGAGGAGTTACTGCCGCAAAATCCAAGAAACATTGACAAACTGGTTATGGCAGGATTTGCGAAATGGTTCAAGAACCATGTAAGCTTTTGAAGTGCACTGTCAGTTTTTTTAATATATTGAGTACATAAGATGATCAACTTGTCTATTTTCTAACCATAGGTTAAGAAGATGTGGGAGGATGGGAAGGCAGTTGATGATGCCCTTTACTCACTAGCAATGGGTCCTGATACTCGGGTAAGACATTATGAATCTTGCATTGTTGGAGATGTGCGCTGCAACACCCTTGCACGAGACGAAGGCAGGAAGACACAAAATAGTGCCATCATGAGCACGGATACGTATGACAAAGAGACAACTGAAATGTATGCTAACATAACATACATTATTTAGTTGCAGTATATCTCCAATTTTGAGGATCATCGGTGTGTGGTTCTGTTGTGCTGTCGTTGGTATAACCTGTTTTCCAGGATCGCAAAACCCAGAGCTGATGATTATTTCAAATCCATCAATGTCAAGGCGGCGTACCAGACCAACGAGCCTTTTATTTTGGCAAATCAAGCAACGCATATATTTTTCTTGGAAGACACATTTGCACGTAACGATGACTGGAGAGTATTGCAAAGGTTTGAGCAGCTGAATTCGTTTAATGAAGTTGCACAACAAGATGATGCTTACACTGCTCCTGATGTACACGATAACACAGATGTTCCTAATATCTTTGAGAACCATCATGTCAATGACGCCGGCGAAAAGATTGCCTGTCGTGCTGTGGACATACAAGAGTTGATCAAGAAGAAGCCAACGTTCGAGGACGAAGAAGAAGATGACACCATGGGGAATTACGATTCAGACTGATACACATGGCGAAGATGTTGATGCTGCTGCTGCGGATGATGGTTACATTGCTTTTGCCGTATTTGCCTGTCAGAAGACGTTTTTTTATCTATTATGTGAAATTGTGTTTGCTATGACAACTGAAACCTGATGAACATGTTGTTTAGTATTTTGCTGTGACAACATCACTTGTTATGTATGCTGATTTGTGATTGGTGATTGTATGAAAACTAAAAACATGATGACATTGTTGTTTAGTTGTACTCATATTTGGCTGTGAAACTTGAATTTGATGACATAGTTTGCTGTTGGACTACAATTTGCTCGACGTCTTCGAATGAGAACAAAGCTGACCCGACAGGGCCTCTGCTATTTATTTATTTATATGAGCAAAAGGGGATACCCCTCGATTTCCGTTAATAGAAATCATTAGATGTTGACAACACTACGCCCAGCCTACTACACAGGTTTCATTCATTACTAGTTTCAGCAAAGTGCTCATGTCGTAGCCACTAAATACATCACGAGTGCTACATACACTGCAAATAAAGAGACAATCATCCTACAGAGCACATCGATTTTGCCCATTATCTTCACAAGCTCTTTCATCTCCTCATTTCTGTCAAGGCCGTTCAGCAGTTGTTGCTTGACAATGATTAGAGGAACTGCATCTTTAAGCTTCTGCTTTGCATCTTCCTGTTCTGCCGTTCCTTCAGTTACTTGTCCAACACCCCAACCTGCTGGTATTGAGATTCCTCGGCTAACCAAATAATCAGCGTAGTTGCATTCCCCCACATCAGCAACTTCCCAGAAATACAAATCACACGAATCTTCCCTTTTCTGCACAAATCAAATTGGTAGATCATCAACCAACCTATTAAAAAAATCAGCAACTGAAAGCAGCAGAACAACACTTAAACATATTATTACCCCATGATTCAGGCATTTGTAGAAGACTCGGCCAGGGTTGCGGATTGTGGTTGAGACGCGATAGATGACTCTGCGTGATTTGCAACAGTGGGACCACACCAACGGCAGCAGGTTGCGATGAGCAATCGGCTGCGGTGTGCGTGCCGACGAGGGTGTGATGAGACCCACATGCGATGGTACGGGTTGCGACTTGGCGCATAGCTGGTTGTTGCCTGCTGAAGAGCAGGTGGACGAGCAGCCAGCAAACATGGTTGCTGCGGCCAGAGCTTCTGATGCTAGGCAGAGTAAGTAGAGAAGAGGAGAAGCGAACGTTGGATATGTCAGTTTCATTACTTGCAGAGTAGCATAGCACCATATATATTCATAGTCTAGGTTTGGATTCGAACCAGCTACAGGAGCATGTCTTTCTTTTTTCTAAAACTTGGCAACGTCTCATTACTGGTACACTATCTTGTTCTGTACGCCTTCCCAAGTATTTGTTTTTCTTTCCCTTTTTTGCAAGGAAGGAAGGAGGACAAAATTGAGAGTTCCTGGGACTCGAACCCAAGACCTCTCGGTTGAAAACCAAGGGTGCTAGTCACTTATGTGGCGAACATTCCCTGTGAGGAGGACAGCAGACGAACGCATTTTCCTCGCAGTTTTATTCCTATATATATATAAAAGTATGCTACTTGGTGTCCTCTTAGTCAACAAACGATTGTGCCAACCTTGACCGTTGGATTGACATTCAACGTTTGTCGCGTTTCTTCAGTCTCTTCTTCCTCGAGCCGCCAAAGCCAAACCAGCGCCGGCGGGACCGCCTGCTCCCACCTCCCACGGCTGGCTGTGATCTGCCCTGGCTCCTATTCGTTCCCGCCCGAGGCCTCACCATCGTCCTCCGCCTTGGTTCACTCGCCGCGGCGCCGCCCTCCGGTGTTGTCAACATGGTCAACAACCGAGAGGAATAAAGAGATGACTGTACATGGTGAGGATGACAGTAGGGACCCAGCACCGCGCATAGTAATTTTGTTTTTTCGGGACAGAGAAGGGTATCAACTGGGTTGTGCGGGACCCGTGGCCCGTCTAGCCCAGGCTTTTATTTCATATGTTTAGCACATGACCAACCCAATTTGTTTTTTTCCTTTCTGAAAATTACTAGCCAGCTATTTTGTTTTTTGTAGAATAACCAACGTAGGCCTACTTGCTTTTCTACGCCCTACTGGGCCGGAAATCTTTCAAGATGAGGAGGGATGCATTTTGCCCAGAAAATGGGATATAAGTAATAAGAAATGGACTGTAAAATGAAAAAATACAGCAAATAGACAATTAGTTCCAAAATACTGTTTTCTTTCGGATTTTGATATTTTAAATTTCATTGTTTTTGTGCGGGTAAAATTTCATTGAATTTAAATTAAGGTATATTTAGATTTAAAATTAATTTGAATCTGGCTAGAAATTTCGGGTTGTATGCTGTTTGGGACAGATTTGGAGGCTGACCTGTGGGTCTACTAGGTTGACGTGTACGTTGGCTTTGTCAACTTAGTCCACAAACGATTCTAGCAGCAGTGACCGTTGGATGTTAATCCAACGGCCGTGCTGCTTCTTCAATATCTGATCTTCTTACTCCAGCCGCCCAAACCAGCTCCGGTGGGACTGCCTGCTCCCGCCTCCCGTGGCCGGCTGTGCTGCCGCACAGGCCGCACCGCCCCACCCTACTTCATTGTTGGCCAGGCCATTCCTCTACTCACCCACACCTCCTGTTATTTTCCGGCGACGGCAGCCGGACTAGTAAACCCTCGTACTCCCCACCGCGTGGGCAACCATTGCTGAGTCTTCCCCGGCTCCGTGTCGTTCCCTTCCTAGGCCTCACCGTCGTCCACCGTCATGGTGCTCTCGGCGCGGCCTGGTCAACTTGGTCAACGAATGACATCCATCGGCCATGGACTGTACTCGCAAAATAATGATTCCTCCACCTGACAGCTGGGTCCCACCGGAAGGGCCTCTGTATTTCACGAAAAAACGTTCCCCCCGCTGACATGTCAGACCCACCAGCTATATCTTCGCATGCAAGGAAGTGCCTCCTTATTACGCATAAAAAATGAATACCCCCTGCTAGCTGGGACCCACCATAGTGGGAGGATGACTTGTGGGCCAACAAAGTTGACGGGGACGGAGGGCTTTGTCAACTTAGTCAATATGAACGATTCTAGCTCCAGTGACCGTACGATGTCCATCCAACGGCCGTAGTGCTTCTTCAACCTCTGGTCTTCTTGCTCCAGCCGCCCAAAGCAGCGCCGGTCGTGCCGCATGCTCCTGCCTCTCGTGGCCGGCTGTGCTGCCGCGGAGGCCTCACCACCCCTACTATTCCCACCGCTGGCCAGGCCCTGCGGCGACAGCAGCCTCACACCGCAGCCGAACCAGTGAACCCTCGTACTCCTCTCCGCGCGGGCTTCCACTGCCGCGTCTTCCCCGGCTCCGCGTCGTCCCCTTCCTAGGCTCGCCGTCGTCCACCGTCGTGGTGCTCTCCGCGCGGCATGGTCAACATGGTCAAGGAACGACTTCCATCGGAAGAGTACTGTACGTGGAGAGGCTGACAGCTAGGTCCACGGCCATAGCCCAGTTTTTTTGTGATTTGCCAAGTAAGTCGCTTTGTCAGGCCTATTGGGCTGCAAATCTTTCAAGATGAGGAGAGCTTTCATTCGGCTGGCCGAGAAAATGGCCCATCAGTAATGAGAAATGGGCGTACATTTTTAAAACACATCAAACCGGCAATTAGTTTCAAATATCTTTTTTTTTTCATTTCAAGATTTTAAATTACATTAATTTATATGCGTGGAGAATTTGTTGGATTTTATATTGATATACATTTATTTTTAAAATCAGTTTGAATGTGAGTCGAAATTTTGGAATTAAAAACAGTTCGGACCGCACCGAAATATGCAAAATTTCATATAATTTTTTAACCGTGGCCACAATTTGGGCTGTAATGCTAACAAAAAGAATATGGGCTCCAAAAAAACCTTAAGAATTAGCAAATGGACTGAAAATTATTAGAAATAATGGCAGATGGGCTGTATGCTGTTTTCCACAGAATTGAGGCTTTCCTAAAAAAAAGGTTGACGCACAAGCAGTGACTGTTGGATGTCCATCCAACGCCCGTCGTGCTTCTTCAATCTCTGCTCTTCCTGCTCCAGCCGCTCAAACAAGCGCCGGTGGGACTGCCTGCTCCCTCCTCCCCACGGCCGGCTGTGCTACCACGCAGGCCTCACCGCCCCACTGTACTCCCATCGCTGGCCTATCCATCCCTCTACTCACCCACACCTGCTGTTATTCTCTCGCGACGGCAGACGAACCAGTAAACCCTCGTACAGTCGTACTCCCCTCCGCGTGGGAAACAACTGCCGAGTCTTCCCTGCCTCCGTGTCGTTCCCTTCCTAGGCCTCACTGTCGTCCACCGCCCTGGTGCTCTCGGTGCCGCCTGGTCAACGTGGTCAACGACTGACATGCATCTGAAGTGGACTGTACGTGGAGAGGCCGACAGCTGGGTCCACGGCCACATGCAAGGAAATGGCTCCTTATTACGCGCAAAATAATGATTCCTCCACCTGACATCAAGGACCCACCGAAAGGGCCTCTGTATTTCGTGAAAAAACGTTACCGCCGCTGACAGCTCGGACCCACCAGCTATATCTTCGCACGCAAGGAAGTGCCTCCTTATTACGCACAAAAAAATGAATACTCCCCCTGTTAGCTGGGACCCAGTATAGTGGCAGGCTGACTTGTGGGCCTACTAAGTTGACGGGGATGGAGGGCTTTGTCAACTTAGTCAATATGCACGATTCTAGCTCCAGTTAACGTACGATGTCCATCCAACGGCCGTAGTGCTTCTTCAACCTCTGGTCTTCTTGCTCCAACCGCCCAAACCAGCGCCGGTCGTGCCTCGTGCTCCTGCCTCCCGTGGCCAGCTGCGATGCGGCGGAGGCCTCACCGCACCCTACTACTTCCGCCGCTGGCCAGGCCATCCCTCTACTCACCCACACCCCTGTTACTCTGCGGCGCCGACAACCTCACACCACAGCGAACCAGTGCCCTCGTACTCCTCTACGCGTGGGCATCCACTTCCGCGTCTTCCCCGGCTCTGCGTCGTCCCCTTCCTAGGCCTCATCGTCGTCCACCGCCCTGGTGCTCTCGGCGCGGCATGGTCAACATGGTCAAGGAACGGCTTCCATCGGACGTGGACTGTACGTGGAGAGGCTGACAGCTGGGTCCATGGCCGCAGCAAGGAAGTGCCTCCTTATTACGTGCAAAATAATTATTCCTCCACCTGACAACGGGGACCCACTGGACGGGCCACCGTATTTCTCCCCCCTGACTGCTGGGACCCACCAGCTACATCTTTGCACGCAAGGAAGTGCCTGACAGTCAGTACCCACTTGGTCGAAGCGTACATAGCATTGTCATTCTGGTCGCGAACGTGTACGTACATATATAATAGTGGATGTAGAGGCGCGCACGTGTTGTAGTAGAGGAGGCCAGGGTGCAAGAAAGAAAATACGGCCACATATGTGTACATACATGCGGGGTCTCGAACGCCTACTCGCGCATACGTACGGCAAGGGCTCGTTGACATGGCTGGGTCGGAACGGAGAAACAGCGTCGTCCTCGTGTTCATGGGGAGGCAACGGAATGCGTCGTGTTCATGGGGAGGCAACGGAATGCGTCGTGTTCATGGGGAGGCAACGGAATGCGTCGTGTTCATCGGGAGGCAGCGGAACGCGTGGGAGCCAATCGGCTGGGTCAGAACGGAATGCGTGGTCGTGTTCGTCGGGAGGGCTTGGACGGAACAGGCGATGGAAACGAGGCCTGACGTACCGCACAATGGAGGAAACGGACCTCCTACGTTCGGAACGGGGTCTTGTTGATCGGGAGGGGTCTTGCGTACCGCAAAACGGAGGAAACAGACCTCCTACGGTCGAAACGGGGGTCCTGTTGATCGGGAGGGGTGTGGCGTACCGCAAAATGGGACTCCACGGGATACTGTTCATCTCCACCGTCGACCCCCTCCAGCCTCCACGAGCTACTGTTCATCCACCGTCAACCCCCTCCAGCCTCCACATGCGACTGTTCATCCACAAGCTCCTGTTCATCCGGCCTCCACCGCGCGCTACTCCACTGGCTACTGTTCAACCAACCCTCTCCATGGGCTCCTGTTCAACCACCCCTCCACGGGCTACTGTTCATCCTGCCCTCCACCATCTACTGTTCATCCTGCCCTCCACGGGGTGGTCCTGTTCATCCAGCCCTCCACGGGGTCCTATTCATCCAGCCCCAACCGGCTCGACCGATCGGGGTCCTATTTGTCCAGAGGCAACACCACGGGGTCCTGTTCATCCACCCCCACTGGGAACTGTTCATCCACCCCCCCGCAACGCTCACTATTCATCCAGAGGCAACATCGATCGGCTTCAGTTAGCAGCAGTAGCGAAGGAATCGCTCGATCGGGTTCAGTTAACAGCCATCGATCGATCGCTCGGGTTCGGTAACGCGTAGCCTGCAGTGCAACCGCTCGGGTTCAGTTAGAGCCCAACGCCTCTCTTGGGTTCAGTTAGAGCCAACGCCTCGCACACACGCGCGTACGTGTACGAGAGAAGCGCGCATCGCTCAGCCCCTGACCTCCCATCGTAACCGGGAACTCCCCGAAATTTTCCTCGCCCTCGCTTCTACCACAGGTTTTTTCCATCATGGATGGCCCAAAGAATGTCATGCAGCTGCGTCTCCGGCCCGCCCAGGACGAAAAGCCCATTTTCTGTCATGATTTTTTGTCATAGAAGTAGGAGCCCACCACATCTATGATGATACCGAGTTTTGTCACAATTATCGTCATAGAAGTGTCATATGTATGACAGATTTTTTTGTTCGGCCCAAAATGTCACAGATGTGTCTTTTTTTTGTAGTGAGAACATTAATATAACACTCTTCCTTGTTGCTATGTAGTCTAGGATTGCATATTTAGACATTAAGTACAATGCATGTTGCTATGTAGCCTCGGATATATTACATCTGGCCCTAGTTAACCTAACGATAAATGGGTTGCAGATATATTTAGTTAAAAGTCTGATTCACTGATTAGTCCCTTATCAGCCCCTGGCCTATATGGTACCAGCTACCGATATCTTGAACAGTGAGCATATATAAGCCATGGGATGAAACTAACCTCGATGGAAAACAACAGTTGTTCCCAAAATTGTCCTGTGTAGGTACATCGAGAAGCATGTTAAGCACAACATGCTAAACATCAACCAAAATTATCCATGGCAGACAAAATAATCTCCAAAAGATAGCTTCAGTGTGCAGGTTTAAGCATGCTAGTAAAGCAAAACAAGTGGAAAAGTGTGTTAACTGCAACAGGCCTAACATTTAACAACAAGCAAACATAGTTATTCAAACTGGTATTGTGCCAGTCTAAGTACACTGGTTATTGTTAAATAAAAATGGAAAGGCGTGTTAACTACAAGATGCAGCAACCAAATGTAGTCATTCATAGTGGTATTGTTGAAACTGGTAGTGATGAAATTGAACAACACAGTTCATACTTGCACTTATAGAACATCACGTTGTGAATAACTGGAATAAATAAGGCATACTACGAACAACCAAAGGTAGCATTTGAAACTGGACATATGCTAACTACAAACAACCGAACAATAAAAAATCTTTAAAAGAGGCATATGCTAGCTATAACAGGGTTAACAGCAAGCAAATATATGCATTCCTATCGGTATGTTTAAAACTGGATTGTTGAAATGTACTGCACAGTAAATAATTGCACATATAGAGCATCACATTGTGAACAGCTAAAATAAACAAGGCATACTGCAAACAACCATATATAGCAATTAAAACCGGACATATTCTCACTACACTACAAAAGGGACTCGACAAAACAAATCTGGGTTTCCTTACTTTTCACAGATGGGATCGTTCCCGTGGGAAGAGCACGGACCCTGGATGCGCTCCATGTTGTCGCAGATGGACTCCTTCCCCTTGGAAGAGCACGACTATAGGGTGCCCTCCCTGATGTCACAGACGGGCGCTTTCCCCTCGGAAGAGCAGATGGGCTCTTTCCCCTTGGAAGAGCCGGAGAGGGTGCCCTCCTCATGGTCACCGTCGATGAGGTCTGACTTGGAAGCTATGGATCCCGAGCCAACGTCGCAGAACATGTCCTTCAGAAATGACAAAAGGGGCTTGATGGCGATGTAGGATGGCAAATTGTTAACATCAAGCCAGAGGAGATCAGCGGCGGGGCCATGGATGAGATCGACGGTGGTTGAACCCGAGGGATTGGGGTGGGCCACTTAAACTGTGACATAGCCCGCCTCAGGCCATCCCTGTCGATGACCTCGATGTCATAGCTGGCGGCTGAGACATGCCCACATACTCTAGCCTGCTACTTGAGTGCCTGCCGCCAGTAATGGTCGTCAGCTTCCCCGACGACGTCGGGTGAAGAGACCGCGATACACCTCTTTTGAGCCAGCCGCTCCTCGAGCTCCACGGGAAGCGTAGCTGGGCTTAGGCTACGACGCTCTTGAGTGGGGGATGGGGATGGGGATGGGGATCTGTGGGAAAGGGGGCGTTTGGCAGGCGTCATCTAAGAAAGTTAGGGTGGCATGGGTATGGAGATCGGTGGATAAGCTGCACGGGAAAACCGGCAGATGCTGACAATGGAGGCCTTGCGGCGGTGGCGGGGGGGACCTTGCTAGGGTTTTGAGCAAGGGAGGGGGTGTGTGTGTGCGCGCACACCCAAGGAGGTTTTGGTGTGTGTGTGTGTGTGTGTGTGGAGGGGGGCGGGGGCTGTTTGAGGAAATGACGCGGGTACTGAAAATTTTACTACACGGGAGTGAAATGTCGGGCTATTGAAATGTTTTATGATGGTGCATCGCACATGGTCCGGAGATAACAATCGTGTGTTATGAAACAGAAAAACCCTCTAGGTGGGCAGATATTTTCGAGGGATGCAGGCGGGATTGGGAACAAGAAACATTGCACATGGTCTAGAGATAACAACCATGTGTTATGAAATAGAAAAATCCTTGAGGCGGGCAGATATTTTCTAGGGATGCAGGCGGGATTGGGAACAAGAAACATCCCACACGGTCGAAACACAATAACTGTGTGTTATCAAACAGAAAAAAGCTGTAGGCGGGTAGATATTTTTCAGAGGGGAAGCCTCATGGATCCCAATGTACTGTGCGGATGTGTGCATGACAGGGGCACCAGTGTGGCACACGGTTAGTTTCAGTGAACCGTGTCTATTGCGTCATCCGACTTGTCTAATGTTCACAAATTTGGCGAAAAATGACGTGGGAGAGGGTTAGAACACGAACACACTTGCATGTGGACCAAATTTATGTATGAAAAGGGTGGTTTGATTTTCAAATACCAAATGCAACTTCGATGTGGCACCTATCTCGCAAAGCGCACGATATTGCTTGCCCCCATCCCCCCTCGTGTCGGCACGAAGGGGATCCTAAGCTTTGAATGCATGCCCCTCCCCTGCCCCCCAACCGAGGTTCACCTAGCAAAGTGCGAAGTATCTAGCAGCCCCCCTCCCTCGTGTCGGCATGAAGGGAATCCTAAGCTATGAATGCATGCCCCCCAACCGAGGTTCACCTAGCAAAGTGCGAAGTAGCTAGCAGCCTCCCTCCCTCGTGTCGGCACGAAGGGAATCCTAAGCTATGAATGCATGCCCCCAACCGAGGTTCACCTACCAAAGTGCGAAGTAGCTAGCAACCCCCCTCCCTCGTGCCGGCATGAAGGGAATCCTAAGCTATGAATGCATGCCACCCCCAACCGAGGTTCACCTAGCAAAGTGCGAAGTAGTAGCTAGCAGCACCCCCCTCGTGTCGCCATGAAGGGAATCCTAAGCTATGAATGCATGCCCCCCCAACCAAGGTTCACCTAGCAAAGTGCGAAGTAGTAGGGCCCCCATACACACACTTTCAGTCAGCGGGCCGGAGAGGCATCTCTCACCAAGATGGATCGTAAAATGGACCAAGAATAATCCACCTTGGTTGTACAACCTCTCTCTTGTTATTGGTCAAAGTGATGGACGTCCATGCGACCTTGGAGATGGGCTAGCTCGCCAATAATCACGCAAGTAGCTAGTCCCCGAAGACAACCACTTCATGCGTGTGGCCCAAACATAAGTATGGAGAGGTGTGTTTTTGAGTAACAATGGAACAACTTTGATGTGGCACCGTGATTTCAAACTAGAAATCCCCACACTGAGTGAGGGTTAGGTTGACGATGCATATGTATGTTACACCACACTTCAAGTCAACAACGGGGGTTCATGCATGCATGCGTGCATAGTATATGCGCTCAAACTTAATTAGGTCTAAATCTCACCATGACATCTACTATGATAACACAAACCAAATGAAGAATCCACCATGGTAACCTATCTTGTTGTCGGTCAAGGTGATGATGGAAGTCCACGCGGGCCCATGAATATATAGGCTTGTCGCCGATAACCACGTGAGGGAGTGTACCATTCAAAGGCAACCACTACATGCATATGTATGGAGGTGATGCGTGCATGCATGTTTGAATACCATTTCACAACATTGATGTGGCATGTGATAACCCACAAGTATAGGGGATCGCAATAGTTTTAGAGGGTAGAGTATTCAACCCAAATTTATAGATTCGACACAAGGGGAGCCAAAGAATATTTGAAGGTATTAGCAGCTGAGTTGTCAATTCAACCACACCTGGAGATTAATTATTTGCAGCAAAGTGATCAGTAGCAAAGTAGTATGATAGTTTTCATAATAGTGACGGTAGCAATGGTAATGGTAACAATGATAGTAGTAGTTTTGTAACAAGTGCAACAGTAACGATAGCAGTAGTAACTTAGCAAGAACAATATAAGATAAATTCGTAGGCATTGGATCGGTAACTTGTTGGATGATATTCATCATGAGACAGTTATAACCTAGGGCGATACGGCACTAGCTCCAGTTCGTCAATATAATGTAGGCATGTATTCCATAAACAATCATACGTGCTTATGGAAAGAACTTGCATGGCATCTTTTGTCCTACCCTCCCATGGCAGCGGGGTCCATATTGGAAACTAAGGGATATTAAGGCCTCCTTTTAATAGAGAACCAGAACAAAGCATTAACACATAGTGAATACATGAACTCCTCAAACTACGGTAATCACCGGGAGTGGTCCCGACGATTGCCACTCCGGGGTTGCTGCATCATAACACGTAGTAGGTGACTATAACTTGCAAGATTGGATCTAGAACATGGATATAATGGTGATAACATAAACGGTTCAGATCTGAAATCATGGCACTCAGGCCCAAAGTGACAAGCATTAAGCATGGCAAAGTCATAGCAACATCAATCTAAGAACATAGCGGATACTAGGGATCAAGCCCTAACAAAACTAACTCGATTATATGATGAATCTCATCCAACTCCTCACCGACCAGCGAGCCTACGAAGGAATTACTCACTCCCGGTGGGGAGAATCATGGAATTGGCGATGGAGAAGGGTTGGTGATGACGAAGAACGAAGATCCCCCTCTTCAGAGCCCCAAACGGACTCCAGATCTTGCCTCCTAATGAAGAACGGGAGGTGACGGCGGCTCTGTGTCATGGATTGCGATAATTCTTTCTCCCTGATTTTTTTTCTGGAAAAATAGGATTTTATAGGGTCTGCGGGGCCACCAGGTGGGGCACGCCAGGAGAGGGGGCGTGCCCTGGTGGGTTGTGCCCACCCAGGTGCCCCTCTCCGGTGGATCTTGGCTCCAGAAAATCTTATTTATTGCATAAAAATTCCTCGCAAAGTTTCGTTCCATTCCAAGAACTTTTATTTCTGCACAAAAACAACACCATGTTAGTTCTGCTGAAAACAGCGTCAGTCCGGGGTTAGTTTCATTCAAATCATGCAAATTATAGTCCAAAACAAGAGGAAAAGCATTAGGAAAAGTAGATACATTGGAGACGTATCAACTCCCCCAAGCTTAAACCTTTGCTTCTCCTCAATCAATTCAGTTGATAAACTGAAAGTGAAAAAGAAAAACTTTTATGAAGTCTTTTTCTCTTGTTTGCATATATAAGCTTAAACAGCACCCAGGTTTTCAGCCAACATTATAACTAACTATGCCAACAATAACTCTTAAATATTATATTAACTCATATCAATGACATAATCATCTAGCGAGCAATAATAAGATATCTCAAATGGCAACATGCTGTCAAAACAACCATGATATAATATGACAATAGTGGTATCTCGCTAGCCCTTTGTGAGACCGCAAAACATAAATGCAGAGCACCTCCAAAGTTCAAGCAACGACTAAACATTGTAATTCATGGTAGAAAAGATCCAGTCATGATGCACCCAACATTAGCTACACACAATGCATAAGTCATGATAATTGTGCTCTCAGGTTCTAGCGCTTGTTTTAGAAGGTGATGACACAACATAAAAGTAAATAGATAGTCCCTTCGTAGAGGGAAGCAGTGATTTGCAGAGGTGCCAAAGCTCAAGTTTTTAAGACCCAGATAAATGATATTTTGAGACATGCACCCTTCTCATTTACTTCATGACTATTAGTTATCAATATCTTCCATGCTAAACACGCTAGTGGCAGTTCCCAAGCGGTAAAAAGTAAAGGTTTTGACTCCATTGGGAGTTTTTATTTGATAATTTGAGAGATTAACTCTTTTTGTATTTGCAATTTGGGTCTGGGCATCCCTGTTACCGCCCTTTTCTCGTGCGATGGTGAGTGAATAAACACTCGACCTGAGAATAAACTGCTTAGCATGGAAGATATCGACCACCTCCTGTCGTTCCATGAATGATCCAGGCACACAAAAAGGATATTTTTTTAGAAGTGTTTAGAAGAGGCACATCCAAATTTACTTAGGACGGCAGGGTAATACCACATATAGGTAGGTATGGTGGACTCATCTGGAATAACTTTGTGTTCAAGGTTTTTGATGTACAACTTGAATTCCCACTTAGTACATGCAAAGGCTAGCAATTAGATTGAGAAGCGGCCAGCTAGAGAGCAACAACGACCATGAACATGCATTATGCTCAAGTAACATTGGACACTAGCATGAGTAGGATATGATCACCATGAACATAAATATCATAGAGGCTATGTTCGTTTTGATTCAACTACATGCATGAACATGTGCCAAGTCAAGCCACTCGAACATTCAGAGGAGGATACCATATCATCATACTACATCGCAATCATTTTAACACAATGTTGATATCCAAAATAAATCATTATTCACTCCTAGCTACTTATGCATGGCATGAGAAACTATAATCTCTAATTGTCATTGCAAACA
Source organism: Triticum urartu (assembly GCF_056163025.1). NCBI lineage: Eukaryota > Viridiplantae > Streptophyta > Magnoliopsida > Poales > Poaceae > Triticum > Triticum urartu. Next base: position 473,555,466 of record NC_141877.1, read on the forward strand.
TGTTTAATCATAATGGGCTGAATCATAGATACTAGGTTACACATATTTACACAAACAGAACAAGTTCATTTCATACCAGTTTCTCTCTTCCACGACCAGTTCATCGAATATCTTCATTATTGCCTTTCACTTGCACGACCGTGAAAATAATAATAGTGCAAGAGTGCCTTGGACTAAGCTGGAATCTGCAAACATTTTATTCAACAGGAGAAGACAAGGTAAAATGGGCTCTTTATTAGATCAACAGTTATTCATATGAGAGCCACTCAACATTTTCATCATGGTCTTCTCCTCGGTACAACTCGAATAAAAAGAAAAGAAATTCAGAGAAACACACTGAAATATTTTTGGAGTTTTTGGTTTTCTTGAACAAGAAGATAAAAAGGGAAAAGCAAAAATGAGAAAAACTATTTACACAGGAAAGCTCCCAACAAGCAAAAGAAGAACAAGGAAATCTTTTTGGGGTTTTCTTTTTAATATTACAACTAAGCATGCATAGAAAGTAAATTAACTACAACTATTTTTTTGTTTTTCTAAAGTTTTTCAAACACACAAGAAGAAAGCAAGAAAATAAATCTAAACATGGATGATACAATGAAAAAGTGTGAACACCGACAAGATGAATAAGTGGACATGAATGTAATATGGGTGAGAAACACGTACTCCCCCAAGCTTAGGCTTTTGGCCTAATTTGGTAGTTTATCAGAAGCCTGGATGGTAGTAGTTGGCGTGGTAGCTCATGGAGGCTCTTGGTGCGGATGCCTCGGCCTACCGTGCTGCCTCCACTGCTGTGTTGTGAGCTCGAGCCTCGCTCTCAAGAACAAAATATCTTCCTTTGCTGTGATAATCAAAAAGAGCAGCCGCAGGCAATATGTGTGCACAACAGATTTTTGGTTAAACAATAGATTATAAGTGAAGTTATCAATTTTTCCTTTAAGGATCTTATGATCTTTTAAGGTGTTGAAGTCCAAATACTTCGTGATTAGGATAGGGTCAAAGGGCAAAGGTACAACACCCAGCCCTCGTGGTAAACGCGTGGCATAAATTCCACCATAGAACCAGTCACTATTAGCGCTATGCTGAAGTCTGCGTGCAACAATCGCTCCAAGGTTATAATTCCTTTCACCGGTGAGAGCGGTGTGTATGACACATAAGTCTGGAGCACAAAGTGTACTACAGTCTTGCTTGCCTACTATACATTTCCCGTTAAATAATGCAAAGTACTGAATTGCAGGAAAATGAATGCTCTTTATTCTGCCTTGTGTCACTCCCCTCGTCTCACCGGAGCAAAGGCTAGTCAAGAAAGATTGGTATTCAGCCCTTGGCGGTTCGTCAAGCAAACCCCAGAATGGGAGTTTGTAGTGGTAAGCAAAATTTTCTAGTGAGATGGTAAATGGATTATCATAAAGCATAAACGACACCCTAGACTCACGGGGATGGAATTTAAATCCTTTGACAAATGATTCAGTAAGAATGTGGCGTTGTTCGCACTTATCTAAAATGTAGGGGCCGAGACCGGCATTGTGAACATATTGCTCAAATTCCTCCTTAATGCCCACATGCATCATATACTCATCGCAAGGCCATAAGCATGTTTTGGTGGTGGCATCTCGTGTGGAACTTTCACTTGGTTCAACATATGACCGGCGAGCAGAGCTGTCACTAGAAGATGCCCCCGAGGATCGCCTCCTCGAAGAAATCCTTCCAAAAAGGTTCACCGTGTTCACGTACAATTTTCTGAAAAATTTTGAGTGACAAAAATTTATCAACAAAACTTTATAAGATTGATAGCAACTACTCATAGGGATACATAGATGCCATAGAAAGCATTCGAACTACTTATAACTCTAAGAATTCAACATGCAAGCTCATCTACAGCAACACCAAGAGTAGCTAATTATTCAAAATATAAACCACTAAAACAAAAACTAATTGGACAAATGGTGGAGTCACATACCAAGCAACAATCCCCTGAAACAGTTTCATAAATGGAGCTTCGAGCAAAGAGATCAAAATCCACGGGTTTGAGAGCAAGAACATGGGAGAGAGAGCAATTGAGATTTTTTCTGGAGGTAAGTGATGATGTGGTATGAAGAGATAAGTGACAGGGCCCACGTGGGGGGCACAACCCACCATGGCGTGCCTGGGGGTCCTGGCGCGCCCAAGTGGGTTGTGCCCACCTGGTGCACCTCCCTCTCATGTTATTTGCACCAGAATTTTAGAAATATTCAGGAAAAAAATCGTATTAAAATTTCAGGGCATTCTGAGAACTTTTATTTTTGGGTCATTTTTTCATTGCACAGGAAATTTAGAAAACAGACAAAACATGGCATTTTATTTTATTTCACTAATAAAAACAGACAATAAAAAGTAGGGACAAAAGGTAGTGCTTACTAAATTCATCAACTTCATACCGCTCGAAAATGATCCATTAATAAGGTTGATTAAGTCTTATTAACTACCACTTTCGATTAGCTTGAAACCGAAGAACTTCCATAAATCACTAAGTTACCTCAATGGGGCTATGAATGTCCCCAATAATAAGCATTTCATAAATCTTATTAACAGTAGGTAGAGGTATTTGAAAACTTCCAATAGTGATTGTCGGATATTTTTCAATAACATTAATACCATTCACTTGGAATTGTTTCTTCGAAAAGTGCACCGTATGCTCATTACCATTGATATGAAAAGTGACCTTGCTTTTATTGCAATCAATAACATCCCCTGCAGTATTCAAGAAGGGTCTACCAAGGATAATCGACATGTTGTCGTCCTCGGGCATCTCAAGTATAACAAAGTTAGTCAAAATAGTAACATTAGCAACAACAATGGGCACATCCTCACAGATACCGATAGGTATGGCAATTGATTTATCAGCCATTTGAGAAGATATTTTAGTAGGTGTGAGTTTATTCAAATCAAGTATTTTATATAAAGAGAAAGGCATAACACTAACACCAGTGTCGGTGTCAAAATCAGCAGATCTCGGGTAGGGGGTCTCGAACTATGCATCTAAGGATCGATGGTAACAGAGACAGGGGACACGATGTTTACCCAGGTTCGGGCCCTCTTGATGGAGGTAATACCATACTTCCTGCTTGATTGACATTGATGAGTATAGGGGTTACAAGAGTTGATCTACCACGAGATCGTAATGGCTAAACCCTAGATGTCTAGCCTATATGGTTATGATTGTGATAGTCTCTACGGACTAAACCCTCTGGTTTATATAGACACCGGAGGGGACTAGGGTTTGTACAAAGTCGGTTTACAGAGAAAGGAATCTTCATATCCGCATGCTAAGCTTGCCTTCCACGCCAAGGAGAGTCCCATCCGGACACGGGGAAAGTCTTTAGTCTTGTATCTCCACGGCCCACTGGTCCGACCCATATCACATAGCACAGACGCCCGAGGACCCCGTAATCTTGGACTCCCTCAGTAGCCCCTAAACTAGTCTTCAATGACGATGTGTCCGACGCGCAGATTGTCTTCGGCATTGCAAGGCGGGTTCCTGCTCCGAATACTTCAAAGTGGTTGAGCGTCAGTATGATATCCGAATCTGTATAACAGTCATACCTCTGAATCACAAGGGCAGAATACAGATAAGCCCTATCGCTCCAAAGTGCACAAGAAGCCCGGGATGAAGCCCAAAGCGTTGTCTGGGAGATCCAAGAGGCAAGGCAAATTGCGGCGGGTAAGGCCTTTAACATGAAGAGCAAATTTGTGAAGAATAGGTATATCTTTCTAACCCGGATTTGGAGTTCTCCAGGAGTGTTTGCGGACCTTCATCGGAGTGTTGCTGATGCCGCGGAGTCCTTCTAGGCCGAAGAGGGGAGCTCAATGGAGAAACTGTTCTGGTCGCAGTACCTTGCGCTAGAGCATCCTGTGTCCCTTAGGGATCAGCTGAAGCAATGGACCAAAATACATAGGGTGGATTAATTGGCCACGAGGGATTTGATAATCCGTCTTTGGCCCACCGAACCCATGCCTAGTAGCTACTTCAGTCTCGTGAAGCGACTGGTCAGCGCCTGCCCTCGGCTTGATGCCATGAAGCGGTCGGTCTGTATTGAAGGTGCGCGGATGGCCTTCGCCCGTGTCAAGGTGCAGTGGGCGAAGATGGACGTCGTCAAGCTTGCAATCGAGGGACCGCCCACTGGCAAAGAGCACCGGACGCCGGAGCGGTACTTTGATGATGTCCTGAAAGGATCCCGCATTGTAGAGGGCCAATGTTTAAAGGATATCATTTTTGAATGAATGTATCTATGTTGTCCAATCATGTATCATGAAACAAGGCTTATGTATGATATGTTGCTTATTTTTACTTTAAAATATCTCCTCCTGTGTGGCTGTTTATGACATCTGAGAGTTGGCCATTCGTCGACTTCAGCCCCCACGTAGGTAGTACGGGGGTGTTCGGGATAACACTTAGACACGCTTCACCCAATGTACTGGTCCGTGAAGGAGGTGTTAGTGCTGCGAACCAGGCAATTGGACTATGCGGCTTTATCGACCTCACTTAGCCATAGGAGTTTTATAATGGGAGTGCGGGCACAGCCCCTAGTAATGTTTGATTATCCGAACTTGGGTGATGTGAGTGCTCGGTCGGATGGAGGCTAGCCTATCGCATAATGCGGAAAAAATCGCTAGAGATTTATACTTAGTCACCGAATAGCTGACCAGCTCTCGCCGCATCATGACAGTCAGTTTTCGGCTTTCTCTACTGAGGTGTTTGTCCGGGTAAACCAGAAACACAATCGCAGTAGTTCTCCCTTTTATTTCCCTAGCTGGTTAGATGGAACGTAAGGTAGCAAGCACAGGAGCCGGGCAACCCAACTATTGACCAAAGACATGATTCGGAGCCAATGCATATAATGCTATATTCGCGATGCTGAATTGCGCTGTTAAAGTGTTCGGACTTTGTTTTAGTATTTAAAAGATGTACGCGGCTTAATAAATCCCCTGGCAATTTAGGTCATACCAAGGTGTACATGATAATCAGACAAAAACAGGGAAACATATGTTAAGAGATAAGCCAACGCCACGTAGGTTTGGGCTAAAAACTGTTTCCATTGTAGTGTGATTGATACGTCGAAACGTATTGACACAAATAGTGCAATAAGCAACAAGGCTATTTTACATGCCGAACACAAGGGGAAGCTGTGCATGCGTCCTGAAAGCAGACGAGGTGATCTTTAAGGACCCTTTAGGTACTTTGGCACGCGTCTATGCCTCTTTTCTCCTTGGTATATTGTCCTTCGAGAGGATCATTGACCGGTGTAATAGGCCACAAAAAGAGGCCTTGGTACCATCGAAAGGGTGGTGTGGGTTGTAAGGAACCTGGAAAAATAAAAATAAAAGAAAATGGGAAATGTGAGTGTCCTCATAGGGTCTACCCGTATTGCAGACATTGTCCTTATTATGCCTTCATCCTTTCCCATGGAATTTTTAGTGCGTAATTATGTACGCGTGGTACATATGCCACGATTTTGTCGGGGATGAGATGGAGGCCGCATTGCTAATCGAGCTCCTGACGAGATGGACTGTCGTACAGTGGGGTAGTCCGGACTCGTTTAACAATGTTCGAGGACTTGGCTACCGATGTAATAGTTGGCTTGATGAGGCCACCCTGTACTTCTGCTGCCAGGGCCGTGGTGTGCTCCTCAGTGCGGAGGGAGCGTTCCATGTTTCCATTCACTGTTATAACTCCGCGTGGTCCGGGCATCTTAAGTTTGAGATAGGGTAGTGCGGGATTGCATTGAAGCGAGCGAACGCGGTTCGTCCGAGTAGTGCATGGTAGCCACTGCCGAAGGGGACGATATCGAAGATCAAGTCTTCACTGCGGAAGTTGTCCGTCAAACCGAAGACCACTTCCAATGTGATTGAGCCTGTGCAGTGGGCCTCTACACCGGGTATCACTCCTTTAAAGGTAGTTTTAGTGGCTTGATTCTTGACGGATCAATACCCATCTTGCGGATTGTCCCCTGGTAGAGCAGGTTAAGGCTGCTGCCACCGTCCATGAGGACTCGCGTAAGGTGGAATCCATCAATGATTGGATCGAGGACTAATGCGGCCGAACCTCCGTGACGGATACTGGTCGGATGGTCCCTGCGATCGATGGTGATCGGATAGGCCGACCATGGGTTGAATTTTGGGGCGACTGGATCTATCGCATAGACATCCCTTAGCGCGTGCTTGCGCTCCCTCTTGGGGATATGGGTGACTTATATCATGTTCACCATTTTGACTTTGGGGGAAAATTTCTTCTGTCCCCCTATTTTCGGTGCGCGAGGTTCCTCGTCGTCATCCTCACTAGGCGACGTTTTCTCCTTATGTTCGACATTTAACTTGCTGGCCTGTTTGAAGACCCAATAGCTTCTGTTGGTGTGGTTGGTAGGCTTATCAGGAGTGCCGTGGATCTGGCAGGGTCGATCAAGTATTCGGTCCAGGCTTGATGACCCGTATTTGTTTCGTTTGAATGGCTTCTTCCATTGACCGGATTTGGAGCCACTGAATCCGGCATTGACTGTCATATTCTCTGTATCATCATTGTTTCTTTGACGCTTATGTTTGTTGTGTCGAGGTCTTCCGTTGCCGTTTCGGGCTTCGGAAGTGTCGGGGTCGCAGGTACTGTTACCGCTATGGTCTAGCTAGCTATTTTCGCCCGCACAGAAGCAGGTCATTAGTGCTGTAAGGGCTGCCATGGACTTCGACTTTTCTTGGCTGAGGTGTCAGGTGAGCCATTCGTCGCGGATGCTATGTTTGAAGGCCTCTAGGGCTTCGGCGTCTGGACAGTCGACAATCTGGTTCTTTTTAATTAGGAACCTGGTCCAGAATTCCCTGGCCGTCTCTCCGGGCTGTTGGACTATATGACTGAGGTCATCGGTATCCGGAGGCCGGCCATAAGTGCCTTGGAAGTTGTCTCTAAAGGCATATTCCAAGTCTTCCTAGCTTCCAATAGAGTTTTCTGGGTGGCTATTTAACCAGTGCTTAGCTGGCCCCTTAAGTTTGAGGGGAAGGTATTTGATGGCGTGTAGATCATCACCGCGAGCCATGTGAATGTGGAGAAGAAAATCTTCAATCCATACTGGGGGATCTGTTGTGCCATCGTATGATTCGATGTTCACGGGTTTAAACCCTTCAGGGAACTCATGCTCCATTACCTCATCGGTGAAGCATAGGGTGTGTGTGGCGCCTCTGTATTGGGCCATGTCACGACGCAGTTCAGATGGAGTCCGTATGCGGTTTTCAGCCCGAGGTTGGTTATGCTTATCACACCAGGCTTTATAGCCCTCCTCTCGTGCCGGAGCACGCCCCCGCGATCCGTAGATTGACCTGGTCTGACCTGCTCTATTTTGCAGGTCCTGTAGTAGGTCGTATGTGTATCCCCGAGATGTTGTTTCTCCGCTTTTACGGCGAGGTAGTGCGGGCTGGTGTTTGGCTTGAGTTGCCGTTCTGTCCCGACCACGCGGTGGGCGGTCGGGTCCGTCAGCCGCATTACGCGCGGGTGGTATAGGCTCCAGCGCCTCGTCTCGAATTGGGGTAGTAGCTTACGCTTTGGGTAACTCTTTGCTGGGCGTTCAAGGCCGTATTCTTTGGCTGCCAGGACATTAGTCCATCTGTCATTGAGTAGATCTTGGTCAGCTTGAAGCTTCTGCAGTTTCTTTTTTAGGCTTCTTGTCATGGCTATCAGCCAGCACTTAAAGCGCTCTTGTTCGAGGGGTTCCTCTAGAACGATAAAATCTTCGTCGCCGAGGCTTTCGTCGTCCTCGGAGAGTGGCAGATAGTTGCTATCTCCCGAGTCTTCGTTCCTTGCTTGCTTGTCAGGGTCGACTTGCCCGTCCTCCCGATCATCCTGTTCGGATGTTGGTTCGATGGGGTCTTCTTGGTGTTCGGCGTTCTCCGGAGTATCATTGTCTTCGGTGCCGGTATTGCTGTTCTTACCGCGACGTGATTTAGAGTGGCGCCATTGATGTTGATGTTTCGGTGGTGCCTCAGGAGGTTCGTCCTTGAGTGGGTTTTTCTCATCATCGTCGTCATCATTTTTAGGTGTATCCACCATGTATACTTCATACGAGGAGTTGGTCGTCCAACATCCGATGACCGGTGGGTTTTGGGCCTGCTCCTCTTCGACATCGTCGTCCATACCGTCGATGTCTTCGGAGGCGTAATCAAACATGTCGGTTAAATCCTCGACAGTGGCTATGAAGTGGGTGGTGGGTGGGAAGTAAAATTCCCTATTTCCAGCCCCTCGTTCGGGCTGGGCATGATTCCAAAGTGGTTCCTCTATGATGATGAGGGATCACATTATGTCCAGAGCCTCGTTTAAGAGCGGGGTTTGGACGGGGTCAGAAGTTTCTGGGCCGAGCTCGCCTGACGTGGGCCTCCAGTGTTCGAAATTAGTGTCCGGAGAAGAGTCTGGCCTTGTAATGATTGCCGGAGATGCTATTCTCTCTGGTTTTCTGGTGTTGAGCTCTAAGGCCATAGAGAGTCCGGCAGGCTCTAGACTCTCGTCTTTGGACCTGATGACGTGCTCCGGATTTAAGGCCGCAGGGGTGGTTGAGGCCGCAAACCCTTGGAAGATCAAGTCTCCTCGGATGTCAGCGACATAGCTCAGATTTCCAAAACTGATCTGGTGACCGGGGGCGTAGCTGTCAATCTGCTCTAGATGGCCAACCGAGTTGGCCCATAGTGCGAAGCCGCCAAATACAAAGATCTGGCCAGGGAGAAAAATCTCCTTCGCGGCATCGTTGTTGTAGATGATTGATGGAGACATCGAGCCTTTCGACGGTGGCACAGTAGAACTCTCAATGAAAGCACCAATGCCAGTGTCAAAACCGGCAGATCTCAGGTAGGGGGTCCTGAACTGTGCATCTAAGGATCGATGGTAACAGGAGACAGGGGACACGATGTTTACCCAGGTTCGGGCCCTCTTGATGGAGGTAATACCCTACTTCCTGCTTGATTGACTTTGATGAGTATAGGGGTTACAAGAGTTGATCTACCACGAGATCTTAATGGCTAAACCCTAGATGTCTAGCCTATATGATTATGATTGTGATTGTCTCTATGGACTAAACCCTCCAGTTTATATAGACACCGGAGGGGACTAGGGTTTGTACAGAGTCAGTTAACAGAGAAAGGAATCTTCATATCTGTGCGCTAAGCTTTCCTTCCACGCCAAGGAGAGTCCCATCCAGACACGGGGCAAGTCTTTCGTCTTGTATCTCCACGACCCATTAGTCCGGCCCATATCACACAACACGGACGCCCGAGGACCCCGTAATCTTGGACTCCCTCAACCAGCTCCTAAATCACACAAAGCAGTTTTGACATAATTCTTTTTGATAGAGCAAGGTTAGTTGGTATTCCCGGATGTCCAAGTTTTTTAGGTACTCCATCTTTAAAAGTATAATTAGCAAGCATAGTGGATATTTCAGCTTTCGGTATTTTTCCTTCATTAGTGATGATGTCTTTCATATACTTTGCATAAGGAGGCATTTTCAAGATATCAGTCAAGCGACTACGCAAAATGACTGCCCTCAGCATTTCAGCAAAGCGTTCAAATTCTTCATCATCATTCTTTTAGTTGACTTAGGTGGAAAAGTCATAGGTTTTTGAACCCACGGTTCTCTTTCTTTAACGTGTTTTATAGCCACAAAGTATCTTTTATCATATCTTTTATTCTTAGGTTGTGGGTTATCAAGATCAACAGGTGGTTCTATCTCAACATCATTGTATGGTTCTTTATTATTTGGTTGAGAGTCTTCATGAACATCAACATTATCTTTTTCATTATCACTAGGTGAATGTTCATTACTAGACTGAGTTTTAGCATCAGAGATAGAAACTTCATTATCATTATCATGAGGTTTTTCTATTTCAGGTTCACTAGGAGCATGCAAAGTCCTATCATTTTTTTTATTTTTCTTTCCAGAAGAACTAGGTGCACTAGTTTATTTTATTTGTGAATTTGTTTAATTCTTTTTGGGTGTCCCTCAGGATAAAGTGGTTCCTGAGACATTTTACCTCCTCTAGTTCCACTCTAACAGCAAAGTCTTGCATATATTCATTTCATCAAGCAATTCACTTTGAGATTTAGCAACTTGTTCTAACTGAGTTTGAACCATAGAAGCATGCTTTCCAACACCTCTAACATCATTTGATATTCTAAATAACAAGTCACTCAAGCGAGCAATCATATCAGAATTGTATTTCAATTGTTCCATAACATTTGCATTGAAGTGATTTTGTTTTCTAATGTTGTTTTCAAACTCATAAAGGCATTGGCTAGGGTGCATATTGTGAGGATTGTCATTATCATTGAATTTCATAAGAGAATTTACCTCTATCACCTGAGGAGGTGGTGGTGTAGCAAGCCCATGTATTTCTTCAATAGGAGGTAAATTTTTAACATCCCCAGCTTTAATACCTTTTTCCTTCATAGATTTCTTTGCCTCTTGCATATCTTCAGGACTAGGATATAATATACCCCAATTATTCAGAGTGGATTTAGCCGGTGGTTCAGTAAGAGTCCAATCATCATAATTTTTTAATATGTTATTCAATAATTCTTCAACTTGCCCAACAGTTCGTTCCCTAAAAACACAACCAGCACAACTATCTAGGAAATCCCTAGAAGCACAGGTTAGTCCATTATAGAAGATATCAAGTATTTCATTTTTCTTAAGAGGATGATCAGGAAAAGCATTAAGTAATTGGCGAAACCTCCCCCATGCTTGTGGGAGACTCTCTTCTTTAATTTGCACAAAGTTAAATATTTCTTATAAGGCAGCTTGTTTCTTATGAGCAGGAAAATATTTATCAAAGAAGTAATAAATCATATCCTGGGGACTACGCACACAACCAGGAGCAAGAGTATTGTACCAAGCTTTAGCATCACCCTTTAATGAGAAAGGAAATAATTTGAGAATAAAGTAATAGTGAGTTTTCTCGTCATGAGTAAAAAGGGTGGCTATGTCATTCAACTTAGTAAGATGTGCCACAACAGTTTCAGTTTCATAACCATGGAAAGGATCAGATTCAACCAAAGTTATTAACTCTGTGTCGATAGAGAATTCATAGTCCTTATCATCAATAAAGATAGGTGAAGTAGCAAACTTAGGATCACATTTCATTCTAGCATTCAGAGATTTTTCTTTATACTTGCATAATAATTTCTCTAGATCATCTCTATCTCTGCAAGCAAGAATATCTCTAGTTGTCTCCTCACTCATAACATAACCTTCTAGTACCTTAGGCAATTTATATCTAGGAGGGCTAGTTCTAGCAGGTGTTTCAGGAGTTTCAGATTCAAGCTCATCATCAGATTCAACAACATCATGTTGTATTACTCTAGCAATTTTTTATCAAGAAATTCACCAAGTGGCACATCATCATTAAGCAAGGTACTAGCATCATCATAAGCATTATCCATAGTAGAGGTAGCATAATCAATAACTTGCGACATATCAGAATTAATAGCATGTGGTGGTGTTGCAAGTTTACTTATAACAGAAGGTGAATCTAAAGCAGAACAGGATGGCAGTTCCTTACCTCCCCTAGTCTTTGAGGGAAATATATTAGTCTTGGCATCCTCCAAATTCTTCATAGTGATAATGTGATAATAATCCCAAGTGACGCAACAAATATAGCTATGCTCCCCAGCAACGGCGCCAGAAAATGGTCTTGATAACCCACAAGTATAGGGGATCGCAACAGTTTTCGAGGGTAGAGTATTCAACCCAAATTTATAGATTAGACACAAGGGGAGCCAAAGAATATTTGAAGGTATTAGCATCTAAGTTGTCAACTCAACCATGCCTGGAGATTAATTGTGTGCAGCAAAGTGATAAGTACCAAGTAGTATGATAGTTTTGATAATAGTGACGGTAGCAATGGTAACAGTAACAGTGATAGCAGTAGTTTTGTAACAAGTGCAACAGTAACGATAGCAGTAGTAACTTAGCAAGAACAATATAAGATAAATTTGTAGGCATTGGATCGGTGACTTGTTGGATGATATTCATCATAAGACAGTTATAACCTAGGGCGATACGACAGTAGCTCCAGTTCGTCAATATAATGTAGACATGTATTCCGTAAATAGTCATACGTGCTTATGGAAAGAACTTGCATGACATCTTTTGTCCTACCCTCCCGTGGCAGCGGGGTCCATATTAGAAACTAAGGGATATTAAGGCCTCCTTATAATAGAGAACCAGAACAAAGCACACATAGTGAATACATGAACTCCTCAAACTATGGTCATCACCGGGAGTGGTCCCGACTATTGTCACTCCGGGGTTGCCGGATCATAACACGTAGTAGGTGAATATAACTTGCAAGATCGGATCTAGAACATGCATATAATGGTGATAACATAAACGGTTCAGATCTGAAATCATGGCACCCGGGCCCAAAGTGACAAGCATTAAGCATGGTAAAGTCATAGCAACATCAATCTAAGAACATAGTGGATACTAGGGATCAAGCCCTAACAAAACTAACCCGATTACATGATGAATTTCATCCAACTCCTCACCAACCAGCGAGCGTATGAAGGAATTACTCACTCCCGGTGGGGAGCATCATAGAATTGGCGATGGAGAAGGGTTGGTGATGACGAAGAACGAAGATCCCCCTCTCCGGAGCCCCGAACGGACTCCAGATCTGGCCTCCCGATGAAAAACAGGAGGTGACGGCAGCTCCATGTCGTGGATCACGATAATTCTTTCTCCCTGATTTTTTCTGGAAAAATAGGATTTTATAGCGTCAGTTTCAGGGTCCGCGGGCCCACCAGGTGGGGCCAACCCACCTGGGCGCGCCAGGAGAGGGGGCGCGCCATGGTGGGTTTTGCCCACCCAGGTGCCCCTCTCTGGTGGATCTTGGCTCCAGAAATTCTTATTTATTGCATAAAAATTCCTCGCAAAGTTTCCTTCCATTCTGAGAACTTTTATTTCTGCACAAAAACAACACCTTGGTAGTTCTGCTGAAAACAGCATCAGTCCGGGGTTAGTTTCATTCAAATAATTGAAATTAGAGTCCAAAACATGAGAAAAAGCGTTAGGAAAAGTAGTTACGTTGGAGACGTACCAGCGTGTGCATCAAAAATCGTACACTATCTCCCCACACAGAGTGAGATCGGTTCATGATGTCTCGTGGTAATAGCCACTTTGACTCGATGGGAGGGATTCATGCATACACATGCATGTGTGTGTGCTCAAACTGTATCATGCATGTCATCCGAGAGCATGACCTATATATATATATATATACCATATTACAAGCAAAAAAATCCCCTCCTAAGTCAAATCAACCTCTCTTGTGTTGTCGGGCAAAAAGTAGTGATGGACCAAGTGGGCGCACAGATGGAAAGCATCGTTATCGCTGGACAACCACCACCACTTTGCATGTGGGCCAAACATATATATGTTGAATACCAAAAATGCACAACTTTGATATGCCACATGCCTCAAAAACCGTAAACCATGCAACCACACAGTGCGAGGTTCATGAAGCGTACTACATATGATGGTGCCCTTCCCCCCTCTTCATTGCATACTATATGCTCCTGCCGTAATATGTACAACCCAAAAGAATCCTCATTGATGGTGATATTAATTAACCTCTCCCAAGGTAGGTCAAAGTGATGCATGCATGCATCGACGATGGCCTCATGGGCCCACGGATGGAAGCGTCAGACGTGAGTTTCCTAGATAGGATAACCACCACGTACATGCATGTGGCCCAAAGAGGTGTTGTGTGATGTTTGAATAGCCAGTTTCACAATTTTGATGTGGCACGTGCCTCGAAAACCGAAAAGTCCCGACACTGAATGAGGTGTACTTGTTCACGGACGCCTACGTATAGTATATATGCTAGTCCCCTCACACCTCTTCGATGCATACTATATGCCACCATAACACAAACAAAAAAGATTCTACCTTGCTGGTCAAATTAACCTCACTGCCGGCTGTTCGTCAAAGTGATGGACGACGACCTCGTAGGCCCACAGAAAGCGTCACACGCGAGTATCGAGTGTCGTGTAGGACAACCATCGACTGCATGTGGCCAAAACATGTATTTATGAAAGGGTTGTGTAATGTTTTAAATAACGAATTCACGACTCTAATGTGGCACCGGCCTGTCTAACAAAACGCCCAACCCACACGGTGGCTCACAACTCGTAGTGTACCGCGAGCCACCCGCCACCCCCAGATGCACCCACACACACACACACCGCGAATCCACCGCAACTACGATGCATGTTAAATTAATTACCCCGCGATGAACATATGTTACCAAAGGAGGGACGTTTTAATTTCAAAAAAATCACAGAGATCATTAAGACGTTTTAGTACATTAATTGATTGATTTTCTACGGGTATAATGTGCAAAAATCAAATTTGAGCTACATGCACACATGATAGTGCACATAAATGGATTGCAAAAACACATGTGTCTCACTGGGTGCATGTTTACTCCCCCTGCAACAAATTTCAAACATTGAGAATCTTGATTTTTAAATTCTAGTACATCCAAAACTTATTTGAAGTTCATGAAACTTATCGTGTTGTCATATGGACACCAATACAAAGGGGCATTGTACCTTTTTTGTCAAATTTGAGACCAGTTTTGATGTAATATTTATCTAATTACAGATGAGAGATTATTAATAATTGGGAACCAATATCCCAAATGGATTATTTATTCTAACAATGAGCGTTAGAACAACAATGGATACGTGCGATGCTTCAGTTAAGCAATAAATCGACAGTGAGGGAGTCTTGGATTAGGGGGTCTCTGGACAGCCGGACTATATCCTTTGGCCGGACTGTTGGACTATGAAGATACAAGATTGAAGACTTTGTCCCGTGTCCGGATGGGACTCTCCTTGGCGTGGAAGGCAAGCTTGGCAATACGGATATGTAGATCTTCTTCCTTGTAGCCGACTCTGTGTAACCCTAGCCCCCTCCGATGTCTATATAAACCGGAGGGTTTAGTCCGTAGGACAACAACAATCATACCATAGGCTACCTTCTAGGGTTTAGCCTCTACGATATCGTGGTAGATCAACTCTTGTAATACTCATATCATCAAGATCAATCAAGCAGGAAGTAGGGTATTACCTCCATCAAGACGGCCCGAACCTGGGTAAACATTGTGTCCCCCGCCTCCTGTTACCATCCGCCTTAGACACACAGTTCGGGACCCCCTACCCGAGATCCGCCGGTTTTGACACCAACATTGGTGCTTTCATTGAGAGTTCCACTGTGCCGTCACCGTAAAGCTTGATGGCTCCTTCGATCATCTGCAACGATGCGGTCCAGGGTGAGGTTTTCCTCCCCGGACAGACCTTCGTATTCGGCGGCTTCGCACAACGGGCCAACTCGCTTGGCCATCTGGAGCAGATCGAGAGCTACGCCCCTGGCCATCAGGTCAGGTTCGGAAACTCGAACCACACTGCCGACATCCGCGGAGACTTGATCTTCGATGGATTTGAGCCCATACCAGGTGCGCCGCACGATCTTGACGAGCATGATTTAGCTCTGCCGTCGGACAGTGTTCGGGAGATCACACCTGCAACTACTCCGGCCATCAATCCGGAGCAAATTGCGCCATCCAAGGACGGGTGGATAGACCCCACCATGGAGGCCGCGCTCTTAGTGGCGATAGAGCCGGATACTGACTTCACCCCTTATGAGAGCCGTGTTGCCGAACCACCGGATTCGGCTCCGGCCATGGACTCCGAGCCGCCTGCGTCCGTGCCTATCGAATCCGATTGGGCGCCAATCATGGAGTTCACCTCCGCGGATATCTTTCAGCACTCGCCTTTCGGCGACTTGCTAATTTCATTAAGGTCTCTCTCCTTGTTAGGAGAACCTTGGACGAACTATGTCCGGCTAGAATGGGATGTGGACGACGAAGAAATTCGCGCCCCACCCACCACCCACTTAGTAGCCACTATCGATGATTTAACCAACATGCTCGACTTTGACAGCGAAGACATCGACGGTATGGACGATGATGCAGGAGACGAACAGGAACCACCGCCCACAGGGCGCTAGACCGCCACCTCATCATATGATATATACATGGTGGACACCCCCAAAGAAGGCAATGGCGACGAGACAGCGGAGGATGACCCCTCCAAGAAGCAACCCAAGTGCCGACGTCAGCGGCGCCGCTCTAAGTCCCGCCATAGAAAAAGTAGTGATACCAGCACAAGAGACGATAACACTCCGGATAGTGCCGAAGACGACAAAAATCCCCTCCAGCACGATTTAGAGCGGGAGGGTGAACAAGCTAGCCCTCCAGAGCAGGCAGTAGATGGAGAATCGGAGGAGGACAATTACATGCCTCTCTCCGAAGACGAGGTGAGCCTCGGCGACGAAGAATTTATCATGTCTGAGGATCCCGTCGAGTAGGAGCGCTTCAAGCGCCGGCTTATAGCCACAGCAAATAGCTTGAAGAAAAAGCAACAATAGCTTCGAGCTGATCAAGATTTGCTAGCAGACAGATGGACCGAAGTCCTTGTGGCCGAGGAATACAAACTCAAGCGCCCCTCCAAGAGTTACCCAAAGCGCAGGTCGCTACCCCGACTCAAGGAGGAAGCATTGAAACCTACATCACCAGTGTACGATACGGTTGACCGGCCACCTCGTGGCCGAGCCAGAGAGGCATTTCAGCCTGAATTTCAGCCTGCACCCCGCCGCCAGTCAAACAAAAATACCAAGGCCCGGGGCAACACGCGGGACCTATGAGACGTATTGGAAAGCAGGGCAAAACATGCAAGGTCGATATACGGGTCACGGGGGCGCGCACCAACGCGGGACAATGACCGTCACACCGGATACACTAAAAGTCAATCTGGCCAGGCCGAATACAGCAGACAAGACTCATATGAACTGCGTCGTGATATAGCCCGGCACAGAGGCGCCGCACACCCCCTATGCGTCACTGATGAAGTTATGGATCACGAATTCCCGGAGGGTCTTAAACCCGTAAATATCGAATCGTATGATGGTACAACAGATCCCGCTGTATGGATTGAGGATTTCCTCCTCCACATCCACATGGCTCGCGGTGATGATCTGCATGCCATCAAGTACCTCCCACTAAAACTCAAAGGACCAGCTCGGCATTGGCTGAATAGCTTGCCAGCAGACTCCGTCGGCAGTTGGGAGGATTTGGAAGGTGCATTCCTTGACAACTTCCAGGGCACTTATGTGCGACCACCGGATGCTGATGACTTGAGCCATATAACTCAGCAGCCAGGGGAATCGGCCAGGCAATTCTGGACACGGTTCCTAACTAAAAAACCAAATTGTCGACTGTCCGGATGCAGAGGCCTTAGCGGCATTCAAGCATAACATCCGTGACGAGTGGCTCGCCCGGCACCTCGGCTAGGAGAAGCCGAAGTCTATGGCAGCCCTCACGACACTCATGGCCCGCTTTTGCGCGGGCGAGGATAGCTGGCTGGCTCGCAGCAACAACACATCAAGGAATCTAGGCACTTCGAATACTAAAGATGCCAACGATAGACCACGTCGTAACAGACACAAGCGCCGCAACAACGGCGATAAAGCCGATGATACGGCAGTCAATGCTGGATTCAGAGGCTCTAGATCCGATCAGCGGAAAAAGGCATTCAAAAGAAGTACTCCGGGCCCGTCCAGTTTGGATCACATACTTGATCGCTCGTGTTAAATCCACGGCACCCCCGATAAGCCAGCCAATCACACCAACAGAGAATGCTGGGTGTTCAAGCAGGCCGGCAATTTGAATGCCGAAAACAAGGACAAGGGGCTGCATAGTGATGACGAGGAGGAGCCCCGGCCGCCGAACATGGGAGGACAGAAGAGGTTCCCCCCACAAGTGAAGACGGTGAACATGATATACGCAACCCACATTCCCAAGAGGGAACGGAAGCGTGCACTAAGGGACATCTATGCGATGGAGCCCGTCGCCCCAAAGTTCAACACATGGTACTCTTGTCCGATCACCTTCGATTGCAGCGACCACCCCACTAGTATCCGTCATGGCAGATCCGCCGCATTGGTCCTAGACCCCATCATCGACGGATTTCACCTCACTCGAGTCCTTATGGACGGCGGCAGCAGCCTGAACCTGCTCTATTAGGATACAATGCGCAAAATGGGTATAGATCCCTCAAGGATCAAACCCACCAAAACCACCTTTAAGGGCATCATCCCAGGTGTAGAGGCCCATTGCACGGGCTCAATCACACTAGAAGTGGTCTTCGGATCTCCGGACAACTTCCGAAGTGAGGAGTTAATCTTCGATATCGTCCCATTCCGAAGTGGCTATCACACACTGCTCGGGCGAACCGCATTTGCAAAATTCAATGCGGTACTGCATTACGCATACCTCAAGCTCAAGATGCCAGGACATAGGGGGGTCATAACAGTCAATGGAAACACAGAATGCTTGCTCCGCACGGAAGAGCACACCGCGGCCCTCGCACCAGAAGCACAAAGCAGCCTTTTAAGGCAAACCGCCAATTCGGCGATACAGCCCTCGGACACCGTCAAGCGAGTCTGGAGTAACCCACAACAGGATCGTCTGGTACGTTCAGAGCTCGCCTAGCAATTCGGCCCTCGTCCTAGTCCCAGTCAAGCAACGAAATCCATGCCGCGCGTACATAATTACGCACTGAAAATACCATGGGCATAGGCGGGGGCACGATCAGGGCATGTCCCACAATGCGGCTTAACCGCCCTAGGGGCTGCATACCTTTATCATTTTTTCTCTTTCAGGACCTTACTCTCTGGAAGCCCTTTCCGGCAGTATGATTGCCGGACACATTACGGGAAGGAACAACCAAGGAGGCAAGAACCTAAGACGTACAAGGGAACCCCCAGGTGGTCTCTAATAACAATCGACATACCCGCTTTTTACTACCCATACGCAGCTTGCCCTTGGATAGGACATGTCAAATAGTCCTATTTTTTTGCTTATTGCACTACTTCTATCAGTACGCTTCAACGTATTATTTAAATAACAATGCATAGCATTAGTCTATTATTGCATTATCCATCCTTTTTTTCCTATATGTTCATTTACGACAACTTGCACCCGTACATTCTGGTACGGTCAGTACGCCAGGGGTTTTTGTTTACCCCATAATACGGCGTGAGAAGTCCGAACACTTTCGACAGTGCGGCACCCCGGACTTATAGCATTATATGCATCAGCTCCGAATCATGTCTTGGGTCAATAGTTGGGTTTGCCCGGCTCCCATGTTTTATTACCTTCGTTCCGCTATATCGGCTAAGGTAGCGCTGGGAGAACTACTGCGATTGTGTCTCGGTTCTTCCGGACGAGCACCTCAGTAGAGAAAGCCGAAAACTGACTGTCATGATAAGGCGAGAGCCGGTCGCTGTTCGAGAGGTCTCAAGTCCTTAAAGACTTTTTCTGCTTCGGGCGAGGAGTCGGCCTTGCCTGACTTAGGCGTATATAGCGCCCCAAATTTGGCCTTCTAAATACTAGGGGCTTCGCCAAAATTTAAAATTGTAGACTTCTATGGCTAAGTGAGAGTGATAAAGCCTTATAGTCCGATTGCCTGGTTCGTTGTGTTGAACACCTCACTCAAAGGACCCAAAATTGGGATAAAGAGTGCTCAGGTTTATCCTGAACACCCCAGTACTAGTTACATGGGGGCAGAAGTCGACGACTGGCCAACTCTCAGATTTTATAAACGGCAGCACCGAAGGTAATATTTTAAATTAAAAAAGCGTTGCATAGCACAAATGAACTCGTTTCACATTATAGGATCACATGAGCATGTTCATTCAAAAATTACATTTCTAGCACATTCCTCCGCCACAAGGCGGGAACCCTTCATGACACTGTCATAATACATTTCGGGGCAGCGATGCTCCTTGCCCTCCGGCGGCCCCTCCTTCACCAGCTTTACGGCATCCAGCTTCGTCAAGTGCACCTTCGCCTGGGCAAAAGCCCTGCGCGCACCCTCGATGCAGACGGACCGCTTTATGACTTCAAGCCGTGGGCAGGCATCCAGAAGCCGTCTCACCAGACCGAAGTAGCTGCTAGGCAGGGGATCGCCAGGCCACATCCGGACTATAAGACCCTTCATGGCCTCTTCGGTCGCCTTGTGAAGCTCGACCAGTTGCTTCAGCTGGTCGCTCAAGGGCATTGGACGTTCGGTCCCAGTATACTGAGACTAGAACAACTTTTCCGTCGAGCTCCCCTCCTCAGCTCGGTAATACTCCGCGGCATCCAGCACACTGCGGGGAAGATCTGCGAACGCTCCTGGAGAGCTCCGAACTCGGGTAAGTAAAAGGAAAGTTTCCTTCACATGCTTGCTTTGCATAATGAATGCCTTACTCGCTGCTATCTTCTTCACCGCATCAATCTCCTGGTGGGCCTTGTGGGATTCAGCCTTGGCGCTCTGTGCGCTTTCGAGCGCCTTCGCAAGCTCGGACTCTCGCGTCTTAGAGTCAAGCTCCAAGGACTCGTGTTTTTTGGCGAGAGCATCGAGCTCTTGCCGCACCTCGCCTACCAGGGCTTCTTGCTTTTCCCGCTCAATGTGCTCCTTGGCCGCTTTGTCTTCGGCCTCGGACAGCGCCTTCTTCAGGGTCGCCACCTCGGTTGTAGCCCCTGGCAAATTCAAATTTCTTTTTAATATATAGACAAGGTATTGCTTAGCTTTGCTCTCCTCGAGCTGCCTCTTGGTAAGGCCGAGCTCGTCCTCGGACCGCTCAAGGTCTTGCTTCAGTGCAGCGACCTCCGCAGTACGTGCGGCAGCAGCCAGCAGTGAAGCCTACATATGCAAATAGACATATTCTGATTAGACTCCTGAGTCATTATTTGATCCTCTATTCAGCCTTTCTTCGCGAACGCCAAACAGAGCATCAGGGGCTACTGTCTATGCGGTAATATTTTCCTATATTTTGATTGCTTACCTGAAAGCCTGTTAGGAGGCTGGCACAAGCTTCGGTTAGTCCGTTTTTGGTGGACTAAACTTTCTCGATCACCGCACTCATGATAGTGCGGTGCTCTTCGTAGATGGAAGCGCCGCTAAGCGCTTCCAGCAAGTTGTCTGGTGCCTCTGGATGGACAGAGGCCACCGGCACGGGCGGCTTGCCCCTCTTAACGGGGGGTCACCTGCCGGAGTCCGGAACCACCGAAGGTTCCGGCGTAGTGTTCGGCTGGGGGCCGAACTTGGAGCCCGTGGGAGTCTTGCTCCCTTTGCGCCCAGGGTCCGGAAGGTCGCCTCGAGGCGCCCCCAGGACTACCTCCCCTCGGCTCGGTGCCTTTTGAGACAACACCTCGACGTTGTCCGTAGGGCAAGGGGTGGAGGCGGTCGGAAGTGAATCGCTATTCATATCCAACGAGTCCAAAGAACCGTCCGATGAAGATACGTCGATACGGGCTCGAGATGGACTGCATAATCATATTCGGCGTAAGGAGAAGCAGTGCAATAAAACATACCAAATTACTATGGTATTCAAATACTTACGACTTTGCCAGGGGCTTGTCCCTGGGTAACCACTTATCCTCGCTGTAGGCGGCTGTCGCGGAGCAGTCCGGAAGGAGGGTCCTTCCCTTCTTGGACCCTTCGACCTCCCCGGTTGGGGCGGCCTTCCTTTTCTTGTCTCCCCGGCAGGAGGGGAGAACTTTCCTCTTCCTCCTCCTCGTTTTCGTGGGAGGAGTGCGCTTCGGAGTTATCGGACGATGAGTCTAATATAACCTTGCGCCGGAGACCCTTTCGGGTCCCCGTGGCCTTCTTCTTGGCCTTCTTCACCGGCATCTCGTAAGGCGCCGGAACCAGCATCTCCGTTAGGAGAGCATCTGCATGATCGTCAGGCAGGGGGCTGGGCAATCGATCTGCTCCGCTGTCTCTACCCAGTCCTGTTAATGGCTTGGAAGCTTAGATCCCGAACATGATTAAACTGGGGCAAATAAATATCCTGTGAGATATAAAAACTTACCGGATTGGCATGGCGCTTTGTGCTGAGTCCGCGGTCCTCAGTAAGGGGAGGAGGTACCTCGGCGCCCTTGAACAACACCTTCCAGATGTCCTTGTGCATCGTGTCGAAGAGCTCTCACAGCGTCTGGTGCTTGGCCGGGTCGAACTCCCACAAATTGAATACCCGTCGTTGACACGGGAGGATCCGGCGGAAGAGCATGACTTGGACCATGTTGACGAGCTTGATTTTCTTGCTCATCATGTTCTTGATGCAGGTCTGGAGTCCGGTCAGCTCTACCGGGGAACCCCAGGATAGGCCCTTCTCTTTCCAGGAGGTGAGCCGCGTGGGGATTCCAGATCGAAATTCGGGGGCCGCCACCCAGTTGGTGCCGCGCGGCTCGGTGATGTAGAACCACCCCGATTGCCACCCCTTTATGGTCTCCACATAGGAGCCTTCGAGCCAGGTGACGTTAGGAATTTTTCCCACCATGGCGCCTCTGCACTCTGCTTGCTGGCCGACCACCACCTTCGGTTTAACATTGAAGGTCTACAGCCACAGGCCGAAGTGGGGCCTGATGCGGAGGAAGGCCTCACACACGACGATAAACGCCGAGATGTTCAGGATGAAATTGGGGGCTGGATCATGAAAATTCAGCCCATAGTAGAACATGAGCCCGCGGACAAACGGGTGAAGGGGAAATCCCAATCCGTGGACAAAGTGGGTAAGGAAAACTACCCTCTCATGGGGTTCGGGCGTAGGGATGATCTGCCCCGCATCTGGCAGCCGGTGCGCGATGTCCGCGGCCAGATATCCGGCTTCCCGTAGCTTTGTGATGTTCTCCTCCGTGACAGAGGAGACCATCCACTTGCCTCCCGCTCCGGACATGCTTGGAGTGGTTTAAGGAGAAAGACGCGAACTTGGGTGCTGGAGCTCGAGTGCGCGAGAATGGATAAGCCAGGAGGAAGAAGGCGTGGGTAAAAAGGGTGAATCTTTGTCCCTTTATAAGGGCAGAAGAGGTGATGCATCTCCCCACTTACCTGGTAAAATCACTTATTCCCCGAGCGCCGTATTGATGGCGCGGTTGGGTTACCCATACCCGTATTGATGAGAATCCCGTGATAAGGGGACACGATCTCTGCTTCGACAAGATGTGTCAATAAAACCGTCTCGCGATATGTGCAGTGCTGGTTGAGAAAAACGGTTCGAATAATGACCGGGCCATGACATGATGTCATGTTGCTAAACATGTCAGCAGATTAGATTTGTGGAAATATTATTCTCTCTATGGTGGTATGTGGAACTTGTTTTGTAGAGCCAGACACTATCCTTGTGTTCAAAATCTTCTATGGAGTATTCGGAGGAAGAACTCGCCTTGCAATGCCGAAGACAAATCTACGCGCCGGACTCATTGTCATTGAAGCCTGGTTCAGGGGCTACTGAGGGAGTCCTGGATTAGGGGGTCTCCAGACAGCCGGACTATATCCTTTGGCCGGACCGTTGGACTATGAAGATACAAGATTGAAGACTTCGTCCCGTGTCCAGATGGGACTCTCCTTGGCGTGGAAGGCAAGCTTCGCAATACGGATATGTAGATCTTATTCCTTGTAACCGACTCTGTGTAACCCTAGCCCCCTCCGGTGTCTATATAAACCGGAGGGTTTAGTCCGTAGGACAACCACAATCATACCATAGGCTAGCTTCTAGGGTTTAGCCTCTACGATCTCGTGGTAGATCAACTCTTGTAATACTCATATCATCAAGATCAATCAAGCAGGAAGTAGGGTATTACCTCCATCGAGAGGGCCCGAACCTAGGTAAACATCGTGTCCCCCGCCTCCTGTTACCATCCGCCTTAGATGCAAAGTTTGGGACCCCCTACCCGAGATCCGTCGGTTTTGACACCGACGGGCAGCATTAATCATCCAAATAGAAGAACAACATATGTGCCGCCGCGCGACCCGTGTGTCATGCGAGCAGGCGTGAGTTGACGGGACACATGCGAGCAGTCTGCGGCACGGGCAGACCGGGAGGCATGTGTGCAGGTGTGTGAATTAACGGAGGCGTGCGAGTAGCTGTGTGAAACTTTGGTAGGCATGCCAGCAGTCCGGTGCGTAGGCTCACCGAGAGGCGAGCCATCGGTTTGACCGTCGCCCGCCTCTCTCCCACAACTCCCACTACTCCATATTAATAGTGCGCCCGAACGGCCGCACCCCCCATCCTTGCCACACACATAATCCTCTCTCTCTGCTTGCATCCTCGACGCTGCTCTCACTCCTCAAAGCCGTCAGTGTATGAGGATGCCGCCGAAGCGCCCCATCGGAGGGAGTGGCGATGCTGGGGCTACTAAAGCACTGCAGCTTGGCATGGAGATGGAGACAGAGGTTGTCGTCGCCACCGGCAAGTTATCGTTGTACCCTGACGTTGTCAAGCTTCCACAACCGAAGGCGGAGTTCCACGCCGACTCTGGTGACGACCCCGGCGACGACTCCGACAACCACTCCAGCGATGACTCCGACGACCACTCCGGCGACGACTCCGGCGACCACTCCGGCGATGACTCCGACGACGACAGACAGCTGTTAGTCATCTATTCCCATTTATGTGTCAAATAGATCATAGGGTTTCTCTGGTTACTCCTACCTCCCCTTTTTGGAATAGAAATCCTATGGTTATGTTCTCCCAATCCATGAAATCTGAGTAAGTTTCGTTAGATCCATGTAGTGTATTGATTGCTTGAATGGTACAAGTGATAAGTGATTAGTTGTTTCATCTGCACAAATGATTTCTGCTAGTAATCCAACTAGGGTTAATGTTCATGCTAATAATTCCTAGCCGAGACTTGACAATTGATTTCGAATGACCTGCATCTGTTTGTGCCATTATTTTCTTCAAGATTGGTCTATACATAGACGACCGTGCTTAAAAATTGAACCATAATCTCTGGATATGTATAAATAAATAGCCATAAATTCCTAATCCTACTTCACGACATGTAATCATTGATTTGATGCCAAATTTGTTTTACTATTTGTATAGGTGTTGTCTGACGATGTGGACAGCGAAGATAAAGATGTCCAGAGGAGGTACAAGAGGCAAATCCTGAGGGAGCTTTATGTGGGAATGCATAACATGCGTATTAGGACCTGGAACGGCGGCTATCGCTACCCATTTTGCAACCAAAAGATTCATGACGCGTATCTAAGTGTTCTGGCGCATGCAAGAGGACGGGTCGTTGGCTCCTTCAAGCAGAAGTATTCTCGCGGGGTGGCGCACGGCGCGTACGCCGAGTAACTGGAGAAGCTTCAGGATCGCGCCGGCATGTGAGATGAGATGTGAAATCGAACTATGTACGCTTGAGTATATATATGCTTAATGACGGTTGAACTATGTACTTATGGTTGAACTATGCTTGTGTACGTGTATGCTTGTTATCTATGTCTGAGTATGTTTAATCTATGTTTACTTATGTCTAACCATGGAATATGGATGCAATCAGTTCGGTTGATGGAATCTACCTCCGTCTTGGTTTATTGGTCCCCTTTGTAATTTGTGTTAAATTTTGACCAAAGGTTTAACTGACAAAATGTTAGTGCAGGTCAGCAAAAATTATATCGTTGGATGGGTATTTGAGCATAGTGTTCAATGATATAATTTTTGGTGACATGCATAAACATTTCTAAGTTAAATATTTGGTCAAAATTTGGTAAAAAGTACAAAGGGGACCAATAAACTAGGACGGAGGTAGTACATCAATCACACACGGTTCCCAAAATTTGAACCGTGTGCAATGACTTTCATTTTGCCTGTTGCGTCAATCACACATGGTTGGCTCTAGCAAACCGTCGCCTCCAAAATTCTTTGTGGGACAGAAAACCCTCACCACCCAATTCAAAAAAGAAAAAAGAAAACCCTCACCATCCCCATGTCACAAAAACCCTCACCCCGCCCGCCACCCCCATCCGGTCCCCATTCACACCTGCACAAGCTCCTCCGCGTCTATGCATGGCACCGCCTATTGCGGCGGTAAACACTTAGCTCGACGCCTGCCGCCGCCAGGCTGCCGACAAAGCCCATCGCATTTCGCCACTTCCTCTTGCCGCCGCCTATCGCCATCAACTTTCTCGACGCTACTCGTGATGGACCCAGCTCCGCTCGGTTGGGGAATCTGCCGTATTGAGGGTTCTTTCTCATGGACAACAAGGTAACTAATTAATGAGATATTATCTCATCTCTTATCCCAGTTCATCTGCTTCCTTTAATCACCCGGCCGAAATCATCGTGAATTCATTTTTATTCGAGCTGATTTGAGGGTTTTCTTCTGTTCACAGAGTGTACAGTGCGCGGACAAATCAGGACCTTGCGGCCTCCGCCAAACATTCCATCTCACCGTACCAGATGGCTTCAGGATGCGCACGGTATGTTCAATCTCACCCTAAATCGGCTGGCATGGCCTACTTTCCTGAACATATTCTAAATATTACTACATTTGGATAAAAGGTGCCACATGCACCATATACGTCAAAGGGGATTTTCCCCCTCTTCTTTCTATATTAGGCAAATTAATGATGTATTTTTCTTTCGATTACTCTCATATTTCCATGACATCATGTTTACCCTATCTCTTTAGTTATAAATTTTTCCTTCGATTTCGATTGTTGTAAAGTTCTTTCAATTTTGGCCCATATTTGCATGTTACCATATTTTCTTTAATAATCCTACCATTTTCTGCAGCGCGTCCCTTGCTATGCAATAGAATTGGTAGTGCACGATATTTCCCTTTACATAAATCAAGACTGCAGGGATGTCATACTGCACATAAACCATGGCTTTACAATCGTTGCTACTGTAAGACTTGATGAACGTGGTGACCCCTATTTTGGCACTGGCTTTTGGAGAGAAATTGCTAAGTTTTATGAACTGCAAGCTGGCACTGGAATTGCACTGCACATAAAAGGGTCCGATTAAGAGATATATGGTAACTTCCCTGATGATATCATCCGTCCAGACATTGTTTGAAGTAAGTTTTCTTTTCAACTATATGCATGTTGACTTACCCAACAATATCAAATGAATTGTGTAATATTTAAGCAACCAACTGTTATTCCCTTTTCTTACTATATTACTACTTAATAACTTCTAGTTACCAATACACTTTTCTATTGCCCTGTTTTAACTAAATATTCCCTGTACTCCTATTTCTATCAGAAAGCGCCGCTGACAAGGAGACTCCGGAGGTGGAGATCGGGGTTGCCAACAAGCGGAGGTGGGGCGAGCTAGAACTGCAAGTGACTCCAGTAGGCCTAGACTTTATCAACAGCCTCCCCGGTGATATGTTGACAGTCATCATCTCCCTCCTCCCAATCAAATATGGGGAACGGACAATCGTCCTTTCCGGCGGTGGCGCCCCCTATGGAAGTCCATCCCTCTCGACCTCATCGACACCCACGAGCTCTGCCTTGGCTATCGCAAAAGCTTGGATGCGTTCTCCAAGATCCTCGGCAGTCACCATGGCCCAACCAGAGGCCTTAGAATGGGCAAGTTCTGTTCCAACGGCAAGGACCGAGCCAAGCTTGACGACTGGTTCCGATCCCCCGCCCTAGATCAGCTCAAGGAGCTCACTTTTGATGATGGGCATATGCAATCGCTGCCAACGTCCGCACTCCGCTCACGCCCACGCTGCAAGTTGCCAAGTTCAGGAACTGCCATCCCCCCTTAATGACGCGCACGCTCTTATTCTACCACGATTGAAGCACCTCGAGCTCTTCGTCGTCTGCCTCTAAAACGGTGACATGGAGTGCCTGCTCCGTGGTTGTACTGCACTCGAGTACCTTCGTCTTCAGGCGATCAATGGGTTGAGTACCTTCCACATCACCTCCATGACTCTCCGGACTATTTATGTGTGTTGCTGGTGCGGCAGGAAGACATCACAAGATGTGTACCATGCTATGGTCATTGAGGACACACCTGCACTTGAGAGATTACTTGTAGTTGATCAAGAAGGTCCAACAAGAATCAATGTCATTTCTACGCCGAAATTGACAGTGGTGGGCTACTCGTCTGACAAATACTCCAAACTTGTTATTGGATCCACACCCGTTCAGGTACAACAGTCACCTTCTACCTTTCCTTCTACAAATTAACATTATTTCTAATTTTGAAGATGTTTGTTCGTCCATCATTCAGAAAATGATTCCGACAAGCTTGACCCCGAAACTGCGCATAGTGAAGGTCTTGGTACTAGAATCTATCGGCCCCAACCTGGAGCAAGTTGTCAGTTTCCTGAGATGCTTTCTGTGCCTGGAGAAGCTATATATCGAGGTGATGTTCCTTTCCTGTTAAATCTTAACCATAAGGGAGTTCAATTTGTGACACCTTTTTCCAAGTTTACAATGACAATGTACTACGATTTCTGAAGGATTCTTTTGGAGGATTTCAGTACATACATGTCCCCCACCCCATATCGGTTGCTTGATCCGCATGGTTAGAATTAATAAGCATTTATCCTTTGGATTCATATGTACTACTTTTCTTAGGGAACTTTTCATCCACTCCAACGTCTTTTGAAGAAGGCTACATTTTTCTAGAATGTAATCAAATGCCCATGTTAATCATGTCGGATCGAAGATGGCATGTTAGTGCATTTTACAAATCTTGCAAACCAAATAGGAATGCAGTAATTAATGTTCAAAACTGCATGTAGGCACTAACACGCTTTCTTCTTTTGCAGATAAGATTAGGCCCAGTGGTGGATAATGTGATACAATATAACAATCACGTCAAATGCCTAGATCTGCATCTCTCAGAAATTACTTTGAACTCCTACCGAGGGGCCTTACCGGAGATTATATTCGCAAGGTTCTTTGTTCGCAGAGCAAGGGTGCTGAAGGAAATGAGGTTTGCCCTACATTTATTTCGCAAACATGAATGGTTTGTTGATCAGCGCCGGCGCCTGCGGCAGAATGTAATAGGCTCCAAAAATGCTGAATTTCATTTTGGAACTTCAGATGACAGAGTAATCGGAAGTCATCGTGTCAACCCCATACATGACTTCTCAGTGGCTGACCCCTTTGCAAAAATTGTGAGGTTTCGAAACTAGACTTAGAAGTGGAAATATTAGTTTGAACCTCTCTGATATCCATGTTCAATGGATCAGCACGAGCGTTTGCAGCTGATGAGCTAAATTTCATTTCTAATATCATTTTGAACCTTGTAATCTTCGAATTTGAGCCATATAAATCTGGAATTTAAACCTTGTAATATTTCGAGCTTTTGTGGTACAATCATTGAAATGGCATCGTATGAGACTCGTATATTGGTAGCACTATTTTCACCTTAATATGCAATGGTCTTAGATTTTATTAACCATTCTCGAATCTGTTTACCTTGTCGGTCTCACAGCACACAATCTGTATAGCTAACTCGACTGCGATCTTCGACATTATTGCACACAGTTGGTTTCTTCCACCGTGTGCCATGTAGAGCGCATAATTAATTATCGCACTCGAGTGTCCATCATCACCCTTCTGTGTAACTTTGACCTCATCACCCACGGGTAAACGCCCACGATTTGTCCCTCTTCTAGCCGATGCATGGCCAAACTAGCGGGGCGGTAAACTGTGCGGTAGCACGGGAACAGGCTCACCGACGATATATTTGGCGCCTCTTCGAGCCCACGCATGCGGTGCGGTGTTGTCAAGCATGCACTGGAATCCTCTGCTATAAACATCATGACAAGATGTGACGATTACAGGTCGGCTGGCCCCCATTTATTATAGGGGCCATTTAACCCTTGTGTCTCTTCAACCTTTGGTTCGCGCCCCACCATTGCAAGAAGCACACCCACCACGAGAAATTCTTAGAGGGTATCATGCGCGGCTCCGATGGCGCTCCGAGAGGCTGCCGACGATGAGCGGCAGTTCACCATGCGTGCTGTGACACCCATAGAAGGTTCATGGACCACTCGGTCGTGTACACCAACGACCTGGTCTGGGTGGAGCACTCCATCCACATCATGAAGTTGTTGCTTGCCGAGAAGTACAAGGTGGTCGGGTTCGACCTCTAGTACACCCGTGCTCGTGCCGGGTCTCGTCCCAAGGTCACCGTCGCCCAGATGTGCGTGCGCCACCACGTCCTTGTCTACCACTACTTCCTTGCCACAAGGCCTTGGGAGCATTTATCAACGGCCCCCACTACATGTTCGCTATGGTGGACATCACCAATGATGTAAAGGCGCTCGAGAATTCGAGCATCGCCTGCCAGAATCTTGTCAATATCCAGGGCCAATACAAGATCTGGGGCAGCAAGGAGCATGAGAAGGACACACTGGTTCACCTCGCTGAGGCCATCATTCGACCCCTACTACAGAGGCATGAAGGATTTGTGCAACAAGGACAAGCGTGCCTGGAACTTGGCCTGTATGGAGAAACTCAACAGAGCTCACGCCGTGTACATGGCCAAGGTGGCGTACATGAGCTACGACATGTACAGGCGTATCGTTGACATGAGGAAGTGCCTCTCCCCAAAACGGAAGCAGAGCAATGGCAAGCGTCGTCGCAACAATTAGTAGATGATTACATCCTCGTTTCTCCTAGTTTAGTATGCATGTAATTGCTTACTTTGGTGTGTGGAAATGTTATGCGTGTAGTCACTTGTGTAATTGTATGCTTAATTTGGTTATGCAATGCTGTCTTTTTAAGTATATACGTTGATGCTCTGTAGACAGAGAGTAGATGTTGTGCGGACAAAGAAAATCACATTGCACACGGACTAAACAATGGAACCCGTCGGTGATGTTTTCATGAATCACTCACAATTGTATACCAACAATCATTTGCTCACAACACACACGGCTTGTTAGCAGCAATCGTCTATGTTGTTATCAGTCTTCACACACGTTTCTGATTATAGACATGTTTGCCGCGTATCACACACATCTTGTTAATTAAGTTGAACCTTTTTGTTCTCTTTTCTCAACGCAAATAGTTCATCCGAGTGAACCACATGCCATATATCGCACACACCTTGATCTGGCTGACCGTTTCTTTTGTGTTGCCTAATCACAAACAGTTCATCCGAGTGAACCGTATGCTGTACATCACACACACCTTCATCTGGCTGCCCGTTTCTTTTGTTCCTCCTAATCGCAAATAGTTAATTGAACTGAACTGTATGCCCTGCATCGCACACACAAGTAAAATCTGAACCGTGTTTGATGCATCCTCCATCACAAACGATTTGCACCTTTTTGACGGGTTTTTTACACCACCGTTTTGCGATTATTGCATCGCACACAATTTCATCGAAGGGTCTCTGATCGTAGTGTCGCGTTAGCACCATCCTGCAGTAGTGATTGCGTCCAGAAGCCGAGTGAAACTTTGAGAGATTTTATCCAGAGATGGACCACCCTTCACCATGTAGTGGAGAATGTGTCAGAGCATCAGGCAGTTTGCGCCTTCAAAGAGGGCGTCAGATACAGAGAGCTTATCCTGAAATTCGGTCGTTCTGGAGATATGTCTCTGAGCAAAATGATGGAAATAGCCACTCGGTATGCAAATGGCGAAGAGGAAGACTGACTCCGCAATGGCAAGGGAAAACTAGTCGACCATGACACCAGAGGTGGAAACACCAGTAGGAAGAAAAAACGTAAAGCTGAGCCTACGGGTCCCGTCGAAGCTGCAATTCTGAATGCGCAAGGAAATTTTATGGGAAAGCCTAAGGAGCCTTGGGTGGCCAAAAAGGTGAAAGATCAGTCAGGCCAGGACGTCCTAGATTTGTCGTGTCATATCCACACGAAGAAGGACGAAGAGGGAAACCTAATTTTTCCCAAACATACCACTCGACAATGTCTGACTCCTGATTCAGCAGTTCCGAGAGGGTCAGCCCAGTGAGAAGGACTATGATAAGGATGAAGAGAAAGAATAAGACGATGGTTACCCTGAGGTCAATGCTACCTTGGTGATTTTCGCTGATGTCAAGAGCAAAAGTCGACCGAAAGTCATTAATAGAGAAGTGAACATGGTTGCTCTGGCAACTACGACGTACTTGAAGTGGTCTAAAACTCCCATTACATTCCACCAGTCAGATCACCCAGCGCACGTTGCTACCCTCGGGCGACAAGCGTTGCTGGTCGACCCAGTCATTGGGGGCACCCGACTAACTAAGGTCCTTATGGATGGTGGCAGTGGTCTGAACATTCTGTACGCTGAGATCCTCCAAGGGATGGGCATTCAGATGTCCAAACTCAATGAGAGCAGCATGCAGTTCCACGGTGTCATCCCCGGGAAGAAGGCAAAGTCACTCGGACAGATTGCTCTTGCAGGGCCGGTCCTGAGATTTTGGGTGCCCGGGGCGAAACTAAATCTCGGGGCCCTTTAGTATAGATGTCATATTAATAATAATCAATATGTATGTGTATATTTGAAATGTAACCATAAACACTTGGGATCCGCATTGCAACAGTTTTACAAGTATATATAATGGCCTATGAAGAAATCTATCACAAGACATTCTTGAAAATGCAAAAGCTATGTTTAGTGTCAGGCTATACTGTACAAAGCAATCTATCCTAAACATCCTTCAGACAGTCAGACAGGTGACTACAAGAAATTTGTCCATGAATTATTCTAAAAGAAATTAAGATATGTAAAATTTAGATTAGTTCTTGGATTGACTATTGCTAAGGTCACTATTCTAAATAAAAGCATCCTAGAAATTAATATAGATGAGCAAATCCGTATGAACAATATGGAAAATATTATTCCACACTTACAAAATAAATCAATGGTACTGCAATAGTGCGAAGTAATTCTTATCTACTTGAGGAAATTTGTAAATTAAGAGTAATTACCCAATTGATGATGGCATTGCACGGTTTGTCCGAAAAATGCTCGTCGAGACCACCATCTAGAACATTACTCCCTGTTTTTATCTGTTTCAGATCTGTATAAGAAGACCAATATTGCCCAACAACATTAATAAACGGTTTGTGATACGAATAGAACACGCAGTGCCACACGTCGTTGGGCTCAGATGCACAGTTCCTCGTGGTGGTCGGATCGACCGTGTTCTTCTTGTGTTCCTCTTTGAATTGAGAAAGCATCCCATTGCTGAAGCAAACAAATCAGGGAGTCAATCGATCCTCCACCAAATACAGTGAAGCCGATTACGAAGTTGAATACATTACCTGAATTGAACCAAACACGTCATATGTCTCTTTCAGGGTCTCCTCCTCGACTCCTCGAGCAAGGTCATCTGCGGTGATCTGGGCATGAGGCGAACAGGCAGCTGATACGTCTCCAATGTATCTATAATTTTTGATTGTTCCATGCTATATTATATCCTGTTTTGGACATTATTGGGATTTATTATACACTTTTATATTATTTTTGGGACTAACCTATTAACCAGAGGGGCAGCCCAGAATTGACTTTTTTGCCTATTTCGCAGTTTCGCAAAAAAAGAATATCAAACGGAGTCCAAACGGAATGAAACCTTTGGGAACGTGATATTCGGAACGAACATGATCCAGAGGACTTGGACCCTACGTCAAGAAAGCAACCAGGAGGGCATGAGGTAGGGGGTGCGGCTACCCCCCCCCCCCAGGCGCGCCCTCCACCCTCATGGGGCCCACGTTGCTCCACCGACGTACTTCTTCCTCCTATATATACCTACGTACCCCCAAACTACCAGATACGAAGCCAAAACCCTAATTCCACCGCCGTAACTTTCTGTACCCATGAGATCCCATCTTGGGGCCTTTTCCGGAGCTCCGTCGGAGGGGGCATCGATCACGGAGGGCTTCTACATCAACACCATAGCCTCTCCGATGAAGTGTGAGTAGTTTACTTCAGACCTTCGGGTCCATAGTTATTAGCTAGATGGCTTCTTCTCTCTTTTTGCATCTCAATACAAAGTTCTCCCCCTCTCTTGTGGAGATCTATTCGATGTAATCTTCTTTTGCGGTGTGTTTGTTGAGACCGATGAATTGTGGGTTTATGATCAAGTTTATCTATGAACAATATTTGAATCTTCTTTGAATTCTTTTATGTATGATTGGTTATCTTTGCAAGTATCTTCGAATTATCAGTTTGGTTTGGCCTACTAGATTGATCTTTCTTGCAATGGGAGAAGTGCTTAGCTTTGGGTTCAATCTTGCGGTGTCCTTTCCCAGTGACAGTAGGGGCAGCAAGGCACGTATTGTATTGTTCCCATCGAGGATAACAAGATGGGGTTTATTTCATATTGCATGAGTTTATCCCTCTGCATCATGTCATCTTGCTTAAAGTGTTACTCTGTTCTTTTGAACTTAATACTCTAGATGCATGCTGGATAGCGGTCGATGTGTGGAGTAATAGTAGTAGATGCAGGCAGGAGTTGGTCTACTTGTCTCAAACGTGATGCCTATATACATGATCATACCTAGATATTTTCATAACTATGCTCAATTCTGTCAATTGCTCAACAGTAATTTGTTTACCCACTGTAATACTTATGCTCTCGAGAGAAGCCACTAGTGAAACCTATGGCCCCGGGGTCTATTTTCCATCATATTAATCTTCCGTCAACAAGCTATTTCCTTTTCCGTTTATTTTGCTTTTTTTACTTTGCATCTTTATCATAAAAATACCAAAAATATTATCTTATCATATCTATCAGATCTCACTTTCATAAGTGACCGTGAAGGGATTGAACACCCCTTTATTGTGTTGGTTGCGAGGATTTTATTTGTTTGTGTAGGTGCGAGGGACTCGTGCGTGTCCACCTACTGGATTGATACCTTGGTTCTCAAAAACGGAGGGAAATACTTACGCTACTTTGCTGCATCACCCTTTCCTCTTCAAGGGAAAACCAACGCAGTGCTCAAGAGGTAGTAGGAAGGATTTATGGCGCCGTTGCCAGGGACTCTACGCAAAAGTCAACATACCAAGTACCCATCACAAACCCTTATCTCCCGCATTACATTATTTGCCATTTGCCTCTTGTTTTCCTCTCCCCCACTTCACCCTTGCCGTTTTATTCGCCTTCTCTCTCCGTCCTCCTTCTCTTTCTCTATTTGCCTCTTTTTACCCGTCTCTTGTTTGCTTGTGTGTTGGATTGCTTGCTTGTCACGATGGCTCAAGATAATACCAAATTGTGTGACTTTACTAATACCAACAACAATGATTTTATTAGCACTCCGATTGCTCCTCTTATCGATGTTGAATCTTGTGAAATTAATGCTGCTTTGCTGAATCTTGGCATGAAAGATCCGTTTTCCGACCTTCCTAGTGAAGATGTCGCTACCCGTCTAAACAACTTTGTTGATTTGTGTGATATGCAAAAGAAGAAAGATGTGGACAATGATATTGTTAAATTGAAGCTATTTCCTTTTTCGCTTAGAGATCGTGCTAAAGCTTGGTTTTCGTCTTTGCCTAAAAATAGTATTGACCCATGAAATAAGTGCAAAGATGCTTTAATCTCTAAGTATTTTCCTCCCGCTAAGATCATCTCTCTTAGAAACGATATCTTGAATTTTAAGCAACTTGATCATGAACATGTTGCACAAGCTTGGGAGAGGATGAAATTAATGATACGTAATTGCCCTACACATGGTTTGAATTTATGGATGATTATACAAAAATTTTATGCCAGATTGAATTTTGCTTCTAGAAATCTTTTAGATTCGGCCGCGGGAGGCACTTTTATGGAAATCACTTTAGGAGAAGCTACTAAACTCCTTGATAATATCATGGTTAATTATTCTCAATGGCACACTGAAAGATCTACTAATAAGAAAGTGCATGCGATAGAAGAAATTAATGTTTTGAGTGGAAAGATGGATGTACTTATGAAATTATTTGCTAATAAAAGTGTTTCTTCTGATCCTAATGATATGCCTTTGTCTACTTTAATTGAGAATAATAATGAATCTATGGATGTGAATTTTGTTGGTAGGAATAATTTTGGTAACAACGCGTATAGAGGAAACTTTAATCCTAGGCCGTATCCTAGTAATTCCTCTAATAATTATGGTAATTCCTACAACAATTCTTATGGAAATTTTAATAATATACCCTCTGATTTTGAATCTAATATTAAAGAATTTATTACTTCGCAAAAGAATTTCAATGCTTTGATGGAGAAAAATTGCTTAAGATTGATGAGTTGGCTAGGAACGTTGATAGAATTTCTCTTGATATTGATTCTTTGGAAATTAGATCTATTCCACCTAAGCATGATATCAATGAGTCCCTCAAAGCCATGAGAATTTCCATTGATGAGTGCAAAGAAAGAACCGCTAGGATGCGTGCTAAGAAAGATTGCTTTATAAAAGCGTGTTCTTCTAGTTTCCATGATAATAAAGATGAAGATCTAAAAGTTATTGATGTGTCCCCTATTAAATCTTTGTTTTGCAATATGAATCTTGATAATGATGGGACTGAGTATGATGCACCTTTACCTAGAAGACGTTCCAAAAATTCGAAGTCTTTAAATCTTGATGCTAAAATTGTTAAAAGTGGGATTGAAGAAGTCAAAACTTTAAATATCAGTGAACCCACTATTTTGGATCTCAAGGAATTTAATTATGATAATTGCTCTTTGATAGATTGTATTTCCTTGTTGCAATCCATGCTAAATTCTCCTCATGCTTATAGTAAAAATAAAGCCTTTACCAAACATATCGTTAATGCTTTGATGCAATCTTATGAAGAAAAACTTGTGTTGGAAGTTTTTATCCCTAGAAAACTGTATGATGAGTGGGAACCTACTATTAAAATTAAAATTAAAGATCATGAATGCTATGCTTTGTGTGATTTTGGGTGCTAGTGTTTCCACGATTCCAAAGACTTTGTGTGATTTGCTAGGTTTCCGTGATTTTGATGATTGCTCTTCAAACTTGCACCTTGCGGATTCAACTATTAAGAAACCTATGGGAAGAATTAATG
This sequence comes from Triticum urartu, assembly GCF_056163025.1. Classification (NCBI taxonomy): domain Eukaryota; kingdom Viridiplantae; phylum Streptophyta; class Magnoliopsida; order Poales; family Poaceae; genus Triticum; species Triticum urartu. The sequence continues at coordinate 473,592,349 of NC_141877.1, forward strand.
ATGTTCTTATTGTTGAAAACAAGAATTATGTGCCCGTAGACCTTTCCTTAGAACCATTGGTGCAATTATTGATATGAAGGAAGGGAATATTTGATTCCAATTTACGTTAAGGAAAGGCATGGAACACTTCCCTAGAAAGAAAATTAAATTACCATATGAATCTATTATGAGAGCTACTTATGGAATGCCTACCAAAGATGGCAATACCTAGATCTATCCTTGCTTTTATGCCTAGCTAGGGGCGTTAAACGATAGCGCTTGTTGGGAGGCAACCCAATTTTATTTTTATTCCTTGCTTTTTCCTCATGTTTAGTAACAAATAATTTATCTAGCCTCTGTTTTGGTTGTGTATTTTTGTGTTTAATTAGTGTTTGTGCCAAGTAGAACCATTGGGAAGACTTGGGGAAAGTCTTTTTAATCTTGCGGTAAAAAACAGAAACTTTAGCGCTCAAGAGAATTGCCGCCATTTTTATTTGGAAGGTGATATTTAGTTAATTATTTTTGAAGCTCATTAATAGATAAATTCCTCACGTCCAGCAATTTATTTTAGAATTTTTGGGGTTCCAGAACTTGCGAGAGCTACAGATTACTACAGACTATTCTGTTTTTGACAGATTCTGTTTTTCGTGTGTTGTTTGCTTATTTTGATGAATCTATGGCTAGTAAAATAGTTTATAAACCATAGAGAAGTTGCAATACAGTAGTTTTAACACCAATATAAATAAAGAATGAGTTCACTACAGTACCTTGAAGTGGTGTTTTGTTTTCTTTCGCTAACGGAGCTCACGAGATTTTCTACTTTAAATTTTGTGTTGTGAAGTTTTCAAGTTTTGGGTAAAAGATTTGATGGATTATGGAACAAGGAGTGGAACGAGCCTAAGCTTGGGGATGCCCATGGCACCCCAAGATAATCTAAGGACACCTAAAAGCCCAAGCTTGGGGATGCCCCGGAAAGTATCCTCTCTTTCGTCTACTTCCATCGGTAACTTAACTTGGAGCTATATTTTTATTTACCACATGATATGTTTTTTGCTTGGAGCGTCTTGTATTATTTTAGTCTTTATTTGTTAGTTGTCCACAATCATCCTTGCTGTACACACCTTTTGAGAGAGACACACATGATTCCGAAATTGTTAGAATACTCTATGTGCTTCACTTATATCTTTTGAGTTATATAGTTTTTGCTCTAGTGCTTCACTTATATCTTTTAGGGCACGGTGGTGGATTTGTTTTATAAAAACTATTGTTCTCTCATGCTTCACTTAGATTATTTTGAGAGTCCTACAAAACAACGTGGTAATTTGCTTTAATTATGTTAGGCATTCAAGATTAATAAAAAAATTCGTATGAGTGTGTTGAATACTATGAGAAGATTGATACTTGATAATTGTTTGGAGATATGGAGATGGTGATATTAGAGTCGTGCTAGTTGAGCTATTGTGAATTTGAGAAATGCTTGTGTTGAAGTTTGTGATTCCCGTAGCATGCATGTATGGTGTGCCGTTATGTGAAGAAGTTGGAGCATGATTTATTTATTGATTGTCTTCCTTATGAGTGGCGGTAGGGGACGAGCGATGGTCTTTTCCTACCAATCTACCCCCCTAGGAGCATGCGCGTAGTACTTTGTTTCGATAACTAATAGATTTTTGCAATAAGTATGTGAGTTATTTATGACTAATGTTGAGTCCATGGATTATACGCACTCTCACCCTTGCACCATTGCTAGCCTCTCTAGTATCGCGCAACTTTCCCCGGTACCATAAACCCACCATATACCTTCCTCAAAACAGCCACCATACCTACCTATCATGGCATTTCCATAGCCATTCCGAGATATATTGCCATGCAACTTTCCACTGTTCCGTTTACTATGACATGCTCCATCATTGTCATATTGCTTTGCATGATCATGTAGTTGACATTTTAGTTGTGGCAAAGCCACAGTTCATAATTCTTTCATACAAGTCACTCATGCATCATTGCTATCCTGGTATACCGCCAGAGGCATTCATATAGAGTCATACTTTGTTCTAGTATCGAGTTGTAATCATTGAGTTGTAAATAAATAGAAGTGTGATGATCATCATTCATAGAGTATTGTCCCGAAAAAAGAAAAGAAAAACAGAAAGGCCAAATTAAAAAAACAGAAGGCCCAAAAAAATATAAAAAGGGACAATACTACTATCCTTTTTCCACACTTGTGCTTCAAAGTAGCACCATGATCTTCATGATAGAGAGTCTCCTATGTTATCACTTTCATATACTAGTGGGAATTTTTCATTATAGAACTAGGCTTGTATATTCCAATAATGGGCTTCCTCAAAATGCCCTAGGTCTTCGTGAGCAAGAGAGTTGGATGCACACCCACTTAGTTCTTTTTGTTGAGCTTTCATATACTTATAGCTCTAGTGCATCCATTGCATGGCAATCCCTACTCACTCACATTGATATCTATTAATGGGCATCTCCATAGCCCGTTGATATGCCTAGTTGATGTGAGACTATCTTCTCCCTTTTTGTCTTCTCCACAACCATCATTCTATTCCATATATAGTGCTATGTCCGTGGCTCACGCTCATGTATTGCGTGAAGATTGAAAAAGTTTGAGAACACCAAAAGTATGAAACAATTGCTTGGCTTGTCATCGGGGTTGTGCATGATTTAAATACTTTGTGTGGTGAAGATGGAGCATAGCCAGACTATACGATTCTGTAGGGATAACTTTCTTTGGCCATGTTATTTTGAAGAGACATAATTGCTTAGTTAGTATGCTTGAAGTATTATTATTTCTATGTCAATATTGGACTTTTGTCTTGAATCTTTCGGATCTGAATATTCATACCACAATTAAGAGAATTACATTGAAATCATGCCAAGTAGCATTCCACATCAAAAAATCTGTTTTTATCATTTACCTACTCGAGGACGAGCAGGAATTAAGCTTGGGGATGCTTGATACGTCTCCAACGTATCTATAATTTTTTATTGTTCCGTGCTAAATTATATCCTATTTTGGACATTATTGGGCTTTATTATACACTTTTATATTATTTTTGGGACTAACCTATTAACCGGAGGCCCAGCCCAGAATTGTTATTTTTTGCCTATTTTAGAGTTTCGCAGAAAAAGAATATCAGACGGAGTCCAAACGGAATGAAACCTTCGGGAATGTGATTTTCGGAACGAACATGATCCAGAGGACTTGGACCCTACATCAAGAAAGCAACCAAGAGGGCACGAGGTAGGGGGCGCGCCTACCCCCCCCCCCCTAGGCGCGTCCTCCGCCCTCGTGGGGCCCACGTTGCTCCACCGACGTACTTCTTCCTCCTATATATACCTACGTACCCCCAAACTACTAGATACGGAGCCAAAACCCTAATTCCACCACCGTAACTTTCTATACCCATGAGATCCCATCTTGGGGCCTTTTCCGGAGCTTCGTCGGAGGTGGCATCGATCATAGAGGGCTTCTACATCAACACCATAGCCTCTCCGATGAAGTGTGAGTAGTTTAGTTCAGACCTTCGGGTCCATAGTTATTAGCTAGATGGCTTCTTCTCTCTTTTTGGTTCTCAATACAAAGTTCTCCCCCTCTCTTGTGGAGATCTATTCGACGCAATCTTCTTTGGCGGTGTGTTTGTTGAGACCGATGAATTGTGGGTTTATGATCAAGTTTATCTATGAACAATATTTGAATCTTCTCTGAATTCTTTTATGTATGATTGGCAGGGCCGTACCCCGGAAATTGAGGCCCCGGAGCGAAATCACAATTTAGGCCCCATGTATAAGAAAGTCAAGTAGGCAATTAAAACATTATTTTTATTAGTCACTATGGTAGTACAAAATTTTCAAGGAACTACATACTACAAGAGAAAAATCTTAGAATTTTGAGCTACAAGTTCATGTTTTACTCTTTTAGCCAAAGTGTGCCATCCTAAATAGAACTTTTCTCCAATGGTCCTTTTCTTGCTCAAGTTGTCGCTGCGCTGCACAATCAATAATTTGATTCTTTTGCAACCGTAGACGCAAATCATACCAAGTGATCATATTCAGAACATGTTCGACACTTGTTTCGTGCTCGCAAATGCTAATGCTAAGATGTGCCCAATCATTAAAACCCTCTTTTGGCAGTTTAACGATTTAGTCTTTGCTCTTTATTAATCTCAAGATTTATTAACGTGCGTTGGGCTAGGGGCTGCACTTTTTTGTTTTGGCACTTTAACGGTTCAGTCTTTGCTCTTTATTAATCTCGGGATTTAGTAATATATGATACTTGCACACAAATTGGGGACCCCAGATTTTCAGGGGTCCTGTGCAGCGGCTCCACTTGCACATGTGGATGTACGGGCCTGATGATTGGTTATCTTTGCAAGTCTCTTTGAATTATCAGTTTGGTTTGGCCTGCTAGATTGATCTTTCTTGCAATGGGAGAAGTGCTTAGCTTTGGGTTCAATCTTGTGGTGCTCGATCCCAGTGACAGAAAGGGAAACAACACGTATTGTATTGTTGCCATCGAGGATAACAAGATGAGGTTTATATCATATTGCATGAGTTTATCCCTCTACATCATGTCATTTTGTTTAAAGCATTACTCTATTATTTTGAACTTAATACTCTAGATGCATGCTGGATAGCGGTCGATGTGTGGAGGAATAGTAGTAGATGCAGGCAGGAGTCAGTCTACTTGTCTCGGACGTGATGCCTATATACATGATCATACCTAGATATTCTCATAACTATGCTCAATTCTGTCAATTGCTCAACAGTAATTTGTTTACCCACCGTAATACTTATGCTCTTGAGAGAAGCCACTAGTGAAACCTATGGCCCTGGGGTCTATTTTCCATCATATTAATCTTCCGTCAACAAGCTATTTCCTTTTCCGTTTATTTTGCTTTCTTTACTTTGCATCTTTATCATAAAAATACCAAAAATATTATCTTATCATATCTATTAGATATCACTTTCGTAAGTGACCGTGAAGGGATTGACAACCCCTTTATTGCGTTGGTTGCGAGGATTTTATTTGTTTGTGTAGGTGCGAGGGACTCGTGCGTGGCCTCCTACTGGATTGATACCTTGGTTCTCAAAAACTGAGGGAAATACTTACGCTACTTTGCTGCATCACCCTTTCCTCTTCAAGGGAAAACCAACGTAGTGCTCAAGAGGTAGCAGCGGCGCTCACCACGGGCGTGTTGCGCTCTCATAAAATCTGGTCAATCTGTTCGTTTAGATGCTCCAATTATGTAGTAGCTTCTATTATATGGGTCAGGCCAAATGACAGATTTCTTTTGTGCTAGGCCTAATAAAAATCAAATACTTGGGCTTGCTACTAGCGATTGGAAGAAAAGGGTACGAAGCTTGTCACTGTTTTTTAAGGGTGTTCCTGCTGCTGCATGTAGTTTCCCTGTATGGGCTACTGCGTTTCTGGGAGGGGGGCCCTGGAGTTTGGGGGCCCAGGGCGCCCCCCCCCCCTTGCCCCTCCCCAGGGCCGGCCCTGTGCTCTTGATGTGGTTTTTGGTGATTCCAAGAATTTCCTCAAGGAGAAGTTGACGTTTGAGGTAGTGGATTTCCATTGTGCCTATCATGCTATTCTGGGCAGGCACGCATATGCTCGTTTCATGGCCTTTCCATGTTACGTATATCTTAAGTTGAAGATGCCCGGGCCCAAAGGTGTGACCACAGTCACAGGAATAGACAGAGAGCAGAGGAGTGCCTCCATAAAGGCTCCAAAATTGTTGATGAGCAAATGGCGGTGGTGGAGCTGGAAGAATACAAGAAAAATGCCGATCCGAGTGATTTGTTGCGAGCCAAGAAGCCTGCTTCAGAGTCACCATCTCAGTCAGCCGGCGAGACAAAGCCAGTCCACATTCACCCGGAAGACCCCTCTGCTGCTCCGACCCACATTTCAACGACACTCGATAGCAAATAGGAAGAAGCACTCATCCAGTTCCTCCGTGAGAACTGGGACATCTTCGCATGGAAACCATCAGACATGCCAGGTGTACCTAGGGGACTGGCTGAGCACCATTTGCGTGTCGACCCAAAAGCAAAACCTGTCAAAGAGCATCTTCATCGGTTTGCCATGGAAAAGAGGAAGGCGATTGGAGAGGAGGTGGCTCAGCTCCTGTCAGCTAAGTTCATCCGTGAGACATACCACTCCGAGTGGCTCGCCAATGTCGTCATGGTCCCCAAGAAAGATGATTCACTTCGCATGTGTATCGATTTCAAGCATATCAATCGAGCATGCCCAAAAGATCATTTTCCTCTCCCCCGCATCGATCGTATTGTTGACTCGACTGCGGGGTGTGAGCGTTTGCCTTTTTTAGATGCATACTCCGGGTACCATCAGATCCGACTGTATGGGCCCGATGAAATAAAAACGGCCTTCATCACCCCATTTGGGTGTTTTTTCTATGGCACCATGCCTTTTGGTCTTAAGAATGTGGGCGCGACGTTCATGCGCATGATTCAGAAGTGCCTGATCACTTAGATCAGTCGGAACATGGAAGCATACATGGATGATATCGTGGTCAAGTCATGCAAAGGTTCCAACCTGCTAACTGACCTCGCTGAAACCTTCGCCAATATATGGAGATATGACATCAAGCTTAATCTGTCTGCATGCACATTCGGAGTCCCAGGAGGAAAGTTACTTAGTTTCCTCATTTCCGAACGAGGGATCGATGCAAACCCAGAAAAGATCGAAACGGTAAAGTAATATTTTTGGTATTTTTGGTTTATGGAATGGAAAGTAAAAGATTGCAAAGAAAGTAAATAGGAAACTAAAATTGTAGATTAGAAACTTATATGATTGAAAATAAAAGATTATAAGATGGAAAATAGACCCGGGGGCCATAGGTTTCACTAGAGGCTTTTCTCAAGATAGAAAATATTACGGTGGGTTAACGAATTACTGCCGAGCAATTGATAGAAAAGCGCAAAGTTATGACGATATCTAAGGCAATAATCATGAACATAGGCATCACGTCCGTATCAAGTAGACCGACTCCTGCCTGCATCTACTACCATTACTCCACACATCGACCGACTCCTACCTGCATCTAGAGTATTAAGTTCATAAGAACAAAGTAACGCATTAAGTAAGATGACATGATGTAGCGGGATAAACTCAAGCAATATGATGAAAACCCCATCTTGTTATCCTTGATGGCAACAATACAATACGTGTCGGTTCCCCTTCTGTCACTAGGATCGAGAACCACAAGATTGAACCCAAAGCTAAGCACTTCTCCCATTGCAAGAAAACCCAATCTAGTTGGCCAAACCAAATCAATAGTTTGAAGAGACTTGCAAAGATATCAAATCATGGATATAAGAATTCAGAAGAGATTCAAATAATATTCATAGATAACCTGATCATAAATCCACAATTCATCGGATCTCGGCAAACACACCGCAAAAAGAGTATTACATCGAATAGATCTCCAAGAACATCGAGGAGAACATGGTATTGAGAATCAAAGAGAGAGAGAAGATGCCATCTAGCTACTAGCTATGGACCCGTAGGTCTGTGGTAAACTACTCACGTGTCATCGGAGAGACAATGGTATTGATGTAGAAGCCCTTCGTGATTGAATCCCCCTCCGGCAGGACGCCGGAAAAGGCCCCTAGATGGGATCTCATGGGTACAGAAGGTTGCGGTGGTGGAAAAGTGTTTTTGTGGCTCTCCTGGTAGGTTTTGGAATATTTGAGAATATATAGGCGGAAGAAATAGGTCGGTGGAGCCACGAGGGGCCCACAAGGGTGGGGGCACGCCCTCCGTCCTTGTAGCTACCTCATGGCTTTCCTGACTTGCACTCCAAGTCCTCTGGATGTCTTCTAGTCCAAGAAAAATCATCTCGAAAGTTTCATTCCCTTTGGACACCGTTTGATATTCCTTTTTTGCGAAACTCTAAAACAAGGGAAAAAAATAGGAACTGGCACTGGGCTCTAGGTTAATAGGTTAGTCCCAAAAATAATATAAAATGGCATATTAATGCATATAAAATATCCAAAACAGATAATATAATAGCATGGAATAATCAAAAATTATAGATACGTTGGAGATGAATCACATCACTATCATGCATGAAGTGCTTATTGGGTTCAGCTGCATCAACATGTGGAAGGCCACCTTTACGTGATCGGTCAAGCATTGACAAGTCATCTGCAGCAGTAACCTCTTCTTGTTTAGGCTCTTCTTGTTCCGGCTCAGGGTGAAGTCGGGTTCACTTTAGCTATCTACTTCAATGTTCTAGGGTGAAGTAGAACGTTTCTTGAAGCATTTTTTTGGAAAGATGTGTTTCTTGGAAGAATTCACCTTCATATGTGTCTGGGTTAATGTGAGGTTCATAATCCTCTTCATTGGGGGGAGGTGGTCTAACAAGTGGCAGCACTTCATAAACGACATCCCAACCATTCAGATTTGGATCAGTTTGGCAGGCCCACGGTAGATAGAAAACTTGGGTCGTCTGTTGAGCCGTAATATAGACATCGGGAACATCTAAGTGGGTGATTTGTTTGATTTTGACTAGCCCTATATGTTCATGAGTCCTTCTAGTCTCTTTCGGCTGGAACCGGTAACATTTGAAGACTACGATGTTCGGTGTGTTTTGACCATAGAGCAGAAGTTCATAAATTTCTTCAACTCTCATGTAATACTCGATACCTCCATCGCCGATAGCAGAGACACAAAAATTCTGTAGACTTTCGGTCGGCCATAGATAGCTCTTTGTCGTTGGCACGAAAGCGATACCCGTTGATGTCGTATTTGTCAACTGAACGGACCTTAAAGTCAAAACCATTAGCGACTTGTCTCAATTCAGCGTCCATAGACTCTAAATTAGCCTACAAGTTTAATACGAAAGGATTTTTGCATTAGCCACAAATTAGACAAAGAAATGAGAATGGTTTAATGGAAATTACCGTTTGTTTGAACCAAGAGATGAAACCGGGAAAGCCTCCTCCTTGCTTTGCCAGAAGCTCATACTCTTGTATGGATTCCTTTTGGATCACCGCTCCATCCGAGAATTTGGCAACATATTGACTGTATCAAAAAATATCCGGGAATAAGAGTAGTTCAAAGGAATTAGAAATTGTGAAACAATGTACCGCGAGAACTTACTCGATGTACGGCCGCACTTCTATTAGGTTGGTGAAGATATACAACGAAATGGTCCGCCATTCTTCGACATCCAACGATATTGGTTTCGAAGCACCGGCTGGTGCGAGATCCCCTTTGAATAGGCTGAGGTTGGGTCCACCTTCTTTATGGTCGCCAGCATTGTGCCGAGGCTTCGGATTATGCAAATGACAATTTTTGGCTTCGTACTGTGTTGTCACGAAGTTTGACGCCTCCTCAGTATTGAATGCCTCAGCCATCGATGCTTCAATTCTACGTTTATTTTTACATTTTGCTCGGAGTGTCTTCTGCATCCTCTCAGTTGCGTAGCACCAACGATTTCGCATGCCCCCCCCCAATCTTGCCTCGACCGGGAGATGCAAAATCAAGTGTTGCATTGGATTAAAGAAGCCCGGTACAAAGATCTTCTCTAACTTGCAGATCAACTCCGGCGCCAACTCTTCCATTTCTTCTAGCACAGCAGGCGATACTTCTTTCGCACAAAGAACATGGAAGAAATAGCTCAGCTCTGCCAGTACTAGCCATTCATCCTCAGGGATGAAGCCACGCAACATCACCGGCATTACCCGCTCAATCCATATGTGCCAACTGCCAATCATGACTTTTGGGACCAAATATTTTCAATTTCTCAAGACTCGCTCCCCTCTTTAGATACGATGCATACCCATCGGGGAACATCAACTGCATTTTCACCCACAAGATAATTTCCCTCATAGCTGGCCTTTCAAGATTGAACCATGCCTTTGGCTTTGTCTAGTTCTGTTTCCCTTTCTGTTCTTGCATGTTTTGTAACGGTCTATGACATAGCACCTCTTGATGGACTCTAGCCTTAGTATTATCCTTTGACTTCCCCTCTATGCCGAACAATGTACCAAAAAGTGCCTTGGCGATATTATTTTCAGCGTGCATCACATCGATGTTGTGTGGTCAAACGAGGTCTTTGAAGTAAGGCAGATCCCACAAGCATGTCTTGTGAGTCCAGGCGTGTTTCGAATTATACCCCTTGAAATACCCTGGACGCTCTGGATCTGGCTCGAGAGTGTTTAAGTGATCCAGGGTCTCTTGCCCTGTCAACAGAGGTGGTGCAGAGTTTTTGACAACTCTACCTTTCATGAAGTTCTTCTTGTCTTTCCTGAACTTATGGCGAGGATCTAGGAACTGTCTATGCAACTCGAAGCAAGAAAATTTGTGACCTGCCTGCAGCCAACGAAACTCAAGTGTTGCCTTGCATGTGGGGCACGAGAACATTCCATGCACACACTAGCCAACGAATAGCGCATACGCCGGCAAGTCATGCGTCGAGTACATGTACCAGACACGCATTATGAAGTTCTATTTGTTAAATGTGTTGTATGTCTTGAACCCATTATCCCAAGCTTCTTGCAATTCGTCCTTAAGCGGCTGCATGTACACATTCATATTCTTCCCCGGATCGTTCGGCCCTGGAATTATCAATGTCAGGAAAATGTGCCATGTCATTTGTCTGGTTGTCTCTTTGACCATGAAAAGACATTGAAGTCTTGGTACGATTGGCATATACCGAAGAACATTAACAAGGATTTTGGTCTGCGTCTTCTCACCCATACCGTTATCTACCACAACATACCTGGAAGACTTGCAAATGGGACAATAGTTCAAGTCCGCATACTCAAGCCTAAATAAGGCATCCTTTCTCACAGGCATGAATCTTCTCATAGGGCATCTTAAGAGCATAGAGGATTTTGTCTGACTGGTACAAGTTTGCACGCAGTACATGGCCTTTGGGTAGAAAGCGTCCAAAAACTGTCATCATCACGTCGTAGCATTCTCTGCCCAAGTTGAATTGAGCCTTCAGAGCCATTATTTGTGAGATGGCATCCAGTTGACAAAGATCAGTGTGCTCATGAAGAGGACGTTCTGAATACTCCAACATTTCATCAAAGGGCCTTTGCAGATTCCTCCATCTCTTCATCTGAATCCCGAGCATCATCAAAGTTTTGCACCATGTCTTCCATCCCGGTACCATGCTCGTCGGTGCAACGACGAACCACCTCAGCTCTGGCACGTTGGGAAGACTCACCATGAAATGTCCACACCGTATAACCGGGCGTAAAACCACTCTTCTACATGTGTTTGCCCATTTCATCCTCTGTCCTCTTTTCCCAATTGTTGCACCGGACACAGGGCACCATTTTTTCCACTGGCCATTTGCAAATGCGGCTTTCACAAACCCCTTGGTTTTTGTTAACCATTCATTGGTAATCTCTTTTTGACTAGTGCGACCGATGTACATCCACGCATGATCACTCATCTTGCTTAGCTACTAAATAGATAAAGAAATATATATAATTCAACATGTATATTCATTAGTTAATCTAGTTTGTCAATTTTATTACATCCATGCAACCTACACTCTAATAGGTAAAGATAGGTCCTAATCCCACCAGAGTATGTGTAGATTGAGTATGTTCTCCATGCTCTACCCCATTCCAAGACAAAATTTTGGCAGCACCTCTCCGTTGTTCTGATACACGTCTCGGCAAAAAGCTGAGAGAATGTGCATCCGGAGAACAACAGGGAGGAGTTGCCGAAATTTTGTCTCGGAATGGGGTAGAGCACGGAGAACGTACCCAATCTACACATACTCAGGCTGTCCGTGGAAATCGATGGACAATCCGAATGAGCTACGGTGATAAATATGCAACTGAATGCATATTTATCGGTGCAACCCTTTTGGACGGGAGACGCATATTGGTTATGCGACTGTAGTTATCTAGCTAGTGTTGTCGGCACAAAGGCCAGAACAGAGCAAATAATTAATTAATGGGGAAGGAGGAGATGTCATTTGTGCTCACCCATGAACGCAGGGGCGGAGCTAATCAAACACCAGACCCTCGCAGCGACAAAGAACTGCACATTTTAAATTGAAAGATGTGTAACATAGCACTATTGTTTTTGCCATCAACCTAACTAATAATATTTAAAACAATATGCCACCGAAATATATGTCATTCAGGGTTCCATCGACCCCTCGGTGACCGGTGATCCTCGACCCGATTCCGTCGGCGCCGACGTACCCCTAACCTCGACCCGGTTCCATCAGTGCCGACGCACCCCTAACCTCCACTTCTTCTTCTTCTTCTTCTTCTTCTTCTTCTTCCTCTTCTTCCTCCTCCTCTTCTTCTTCTTCCTCCTAAACTAAACTAAATCTGAACCTAAACCTAAACCTAAAAAAACCTAAACTAAACGAAGCCTAAACTAAACTAAACCTAAACTAAATCTAAAAAAAGGAAAAAAGAATAAAAAAAGAGAGCTCACCTTCGGGGGGCAGCCGATGGAGGAGGGGACCGGGGTGGCCTGGGGCAGGGTGGCGGTGGCGATGGGGCGGCGGGTTCGACGGGGCGGCAGTGTTATGCGGAGGCGGGGGCGGCAAGGGCGACGGGGCCATAGGGCTCCAGGGCGGTAGGGTGGTGGTGCGGCGGCGGTGCGGGGGCGGGCGCCGGGGGCATGTCGACCTGAGAGTCGGCCAGAGGAAGAGAGAGAAGAGAGAGGCATGGGGGGTAATGGTCGTTAGGTAGTTATTTCTTTGCCGTCTGCTAGTGGACGGCAAAGAATATTTGTTGTCCGCTAGCAGACGGCAAAGAGGTGGGGCTGGTCGGCCGTTAGGGTTTAGGCCTCCACAGGACCCCACCCACCTCTTTGATGTCTGCTAGTGGACGACAAAGAATCATTTACGTCCGCTAGCGGATGGCAAAGAACTGGCTGATGGCAAATAGGATCTTTGCCGTCAGCCAGTTCTTTGTCGTCCGTTCTTTATAAGCAGACTGCAAAGGCCATCTTTGCCATCCGCTAGCAGACGACAAAGAGCTAACTGAGGGCAAATTCTCTATTTCCAGTAGTGATTCTTTGTGGAATAAGTTCATTTTTATCATTAGGGACAACATTAATGCCTCCTCTCTTAGGAACACAATGAACAGGACTTACCCATCTACTATCAGCTACGGGATAAATTATACCTGCTTCCAGAAGCTTTAATATTTCAGTTCTTACCACATCCTCCATTTTAGGATTCAATCAACGTTGGCGATCAATAACTGGTTTAGCACAAGGCTCCATATTAATCTTGTGTTGACATAAAGTGGGACTAATGCCCTTAAGATCATCAAGTGTATATCCAATAGCAGCATGGTGCTTCCTTAGAGTTTTACTTAATCTCTTTTCTTCATGCTCGGAAAGGTTAGCATTGATAATAACTGAATATATCTTATTTTCATCAAGATAGGAATATTTCAAGGTATCAAGTAATTTCTCTAGTTCAAACACAGGATCACCCTTAGGTAGAGGAGGATCTCCAAGAGTTTCCATATGCAAATTATGCTTAAGGATAGGTGCTTTATTAAAGAATATCTCATCTATTTCATTTCTTTCGTTCATGTGCATATCATTTTGATGGTCTAGTAGATATTGCTCTAATGGATCAGTAGGAGGTATGGCAATAGAGGCAACTCCAATAAATTCATGTTTACTAGGCAATTCTTTATCATGTGGTTGTCTACGAAACTTAGAGAAATTGAACTCATGAAATACATCACCAAAATCAACACTGGCCGTTTCCCTATTGCAATCAATCTTAACACTAACTGTATCCAGGAAAATTCTACCAAATATAATGGGACAAAAATCATCTTGGGGAGAACCAAGAACTAGAAAAGCAGTAGGATACTTGATCTTACCACACAAGACTTCAACATCTCTAACAATCCCAAGTGGTGAAATAGTATCTCCATTTGTAAGTTTAACATCAATGTCCTCTACACATGCAATTCCAAGAGTATAGCAGCGGAAAGTAAGCCATTGCACATGTAAGTAAAGGAAGAGTTTGGAGAGGGAAAACGCAATGGGGACATGAAGATTTTTCGCGTGGTTCCGATAGGTGGTGCTATCGTACATCCATGTTGATGAAGACTTCAACCCACGAAGGGTAACAGCTACGCGAGTCCACGGAGGGTTCCACCCATGAACGGTCCATGACGAAGCAACCTTGTCTATCCCACCATGGCCATCGCCCATGAAGGACTTGCCTCACTAGGGTAGATCACTAGTAGAAAAAGGCCCATTTGTCCCCGTTCATAAGTCCCATTTTTTCCGGTTTGGCAACCAGTCAAGGGTCGATACTAAAGCCCAACACCTTTAGTCCCGGTTCTTACATCAACCGGGATAGATGGGCCTCCACATGGCCGTTGCAGCTTGCCCAGGCAGGGGGGGGCCTTTTGTCCCGGTTGGTAGCACCAACCGGGACCAAAAAGCTTCCATGCGTCAACAGTTCAGGGGCTAGGGTTTTTGTTTTTTTTATGAAGGGGGGGGGTTGGGGGTTTTGTAGGGTTAATTTAGGGGTTTCATATATTGTGTTAGCTAGCTAATAGAGAGAAGTGTCCTCTCTTATCTCCGTGCTTGGTCGACGGTACGTACTATACGTATAGAGAGGACTCGACACGCTAGCTAGTAAGAAAATGAAGGAAACAATTAAGTACAAAAGATCGTCATGAACATATACAAAGAGAAGTGATTGACCTCTCCTTCTCCGAGAGATTGATCGAACAACAAGTTTTCGTATATCTATCCGATGCTAGTGGCTACATATATATACAATGTAAGATCTCTTACAATCCCCTAGCATCTGAACTCAAGTTCCACATGGTATTCTCCGGCTTTATTTATGACGTGGCAAAGAAAGAATCCTGCCAATTCCTCTTTGATAGGTCTCCAACGTATCTATAATTTTTGATTGCTCCATGCTATTATATTATCTGTTTTGGATGTTAATGGGCTATATTTTACACTTTTATATCATTTTTGGGACTAACCTATTAACCGGAGGCCCAGCCCAAATTGTTGTTTTTTTGCCTATTTCAGTTTCGCGGAAAAGGAATATCAAATGAAGTCCAAACGGAATGAAACCTTTAGGAACGTGATTTTCTCAACAAATGTGATCCAGGAGACTTGGAGTGGGCGTCAAGAAACAATCAAGGAGGCCACAAGGCAGGGGGCGCGCCTACCCCCCTGGGCGTGCCCTCCACCCTCGCGGGCCCCTCATTGCTCCACCGACCTACTTCTTCCTCCTATATAAGTACACGTACCCCGCAAAGATCAAGGAGCACCACGAAAACCTAATTCCACCACCGCAACCTTCTGTACCCGAGAGATCCCATCTTGGGGCCTTTTCCGGAGCTCCGTCGGAAGGGGCATTGATCACGGAGGGCCTCTACATCAACTCCATGGCCTCTCCGGTGATGTGTGAGTAGTTTAATTCAGACCTTCAAGTCCACAGCTAGTAGCTAGATGTATTCTTCTCTCTCTTTGGATCTCAATACAAAGTTCTCCTCAATTCTCTTGGAGCTCTATTCGATGTAATCTTCTTTTGCGGTGTGTTTGTCGAGATCCGATGAATTGTGGGATTATGATCCAGATTATCTATGAACAATATTTGATTCTTCTCTGAATTCTTTTATGTATGATTGGTTTATCTTTGCAAGTCTCTTTGAATTATCAGTTTGGTTTGCCCTGCTAGATTGATCTTTCTTGCAATGGGAGAAGTGCTTAGCTTTGGGTTCAATCTTGCGGTGCTCGATCCCAGTGATAGTAGGGGAAATGACATGTATTGTATTGTTGCCATCAAGGATAAAAAGATGGGGTTTATATAATATTTCATGAGTTTATCCCTCTACATCATGTCATCTTGCTTAAGGCATTACTCTGTTCTTATGAACTTAATACCCTAGATGCATGCTGGATAGTGGTCGATGTGCGGAGTAATAGTAGTAGATGCAGAATCGTTTCGGTCTACTTATCGTGGACGTGATGCCTATATACATGATCATGCCAAGATATTCTCATAATTATTTGCTTTTCTATCAATTGCTCGACAGTAATTTGTTCACCCACCGTAATACTTATGCTATCTTGAGAGAAATCACTAGTGAAACCTATGGCCCCCGGGTCTATTTTCCATCATACAAGTTTCCAATCTATTTTATTTTGCAATCTTTACTTTCAATCTATATCATAAAAATACCAAAAATATTTATCTTAGTATTATTATCTCTATCAGAGATCACTCTTGCAAGTGGCTATGAAGGGATTGACAACCCCTTTATCGCGTTGGTTGCGAGGTTCTTATTTGTTAGTGTAGGTACGAGGTGACTCGTGCGTGGTCTCCTACTGGATTGATAACTTGGTTCTCAAAAACTGAGGGAAATACTTATGCTGCTTTACTGCATCACCCTTTCCTCTTCAAGGGAAAACCAACGCAGTGCTCAAGAGGTAGCAAGAAGGATTTCTGGCACTGTTGCCGGGGAGATCTACGCCAAGTCAAGACATACCAAGTACCCATCACAACTCTTATCCTTCGCATTACATTATTTGCCATTTGCCTCTCGTTTTCCTCTCCCCCACTTCACCCTTGCCGTTTTATTTGCCCTCTTTTTCTGTTCCCCTTCTCTTTCTCTATTTGCCTTTTTTGCCTGTTTCTTGTTTGCTTGTGTGTTGGATTGCTCCCTTGTCACGATGGCTCAATATAATACTAAATTGTGTGACTTTGCCAATACCAACAATAATGATTTTATTAGCACTCCGATTGCTCCTCTTACCAATGTTGAATCTTGTGAAACTAATACTGCTTTGCTGAATCTTGTAATGAAAGATCCGTTTTCTGGCCTTCCGAGTGAAGATGCCGCTACCCATCTAAACAACTTTGTTGATTTGTGTGATATGCAAAATAAGAAAGATGTGGATAATGATATTGTTAAACCTAAGATATTTCCGTTTTTGCTTAGAGATCATGCTAAAGCTTGGTTTTTGTCTTTGCCTAAAAATAGTATTGATTCATGGAATAAGTGCAAAGATGCTTTTATCTCTAAGTATTTTCCTCCCTCTAAGATCATCTCTCTTAGAAACGATATTATGAATTTTAAGCAACTTGATCATGAACATGGTGCACAATCTTGGGAGAGGATGAAATTAATGATACGTAACTGCCCTACACATGATTTGAATTTATGGATGATTATACAGAATTTTTTTGCCGGATTGAATTTTTCTTCTAGAAATCTTTTAGATTCGGCCGCGGGAGGCACTTTTATGGAAATCACTTTAGGAGAAGCTACCAAACTCCTAGATAATATTATGGTTAACTATTCTCAATGGCACACTGAAAGATCTACTAGTAAAAAAGTGCATGCAATTGAAGAGATTAATGTTTTGAGTGGAAAGATGGATGAACTTATGAAATTGTTTGCTAATAAGAGTGATCCTACTGATCCTAATGATATGCCTTTGTCTACTTTGATTGAGAATAATAATGAATCTATGGATGTGAATTTTGTTGGTAGGAACAATTTTGGTAATAACGCGTATAGAGGTAATTTTAATTCCTCTAATAATTATGGTAATTCCTACAACAATTCTTATGGAAATTATAATAATATGCCCTATGATTTTGAATCTAGTATTAAAGAATTTATCACTTCACAAAAGAGTTTCAATGCTTTGATTGAAGAAAAATTGCTTAAGATTGATGAGTTGGCTAGGAACGTGGATAGAATTTCTCTTGATGTTGATTCTTTGAAACTTAGATCTATTCCACCTAAGCATGATATCAATGAGTCTTTCAAAGCCATGAGAATTTCCATTGATGAGTGCAAGGAAAGAACCGCTAGGATGCGTGCTAAGAAAGATTGCTTTGTGAAAGCGTGTTCTTCTAGTTTTCATGATAATAAGGATGAAGATATAAAAGTGATTGATGTGTCCCCTATTAAATCTTTGTTTTGCAATATTAATCTTGATAACGATGGGACTAGAGATGAGTCAACTTTATTTAAAAGGCGTCCCAATGATTCGGAGTTTTTAGATCTTGATGCAAAAATTGTTAAAAGTGGGATTGAAGAGGTTAAAACTTTAAATAGCAATGAACCCACTATCTTGGATTTCAAGGAATTTAATTATGATAATTGCTCTTTGATAGATTGTATTTCCTTGCTGCAATCCGTGCTAAATTCTCCTCATGCTTATAGTCAAAATAAAGCTTTTACTAAACATATCGTTGATGCTTTGATGCAATCTTATGAAGAAAAACTTGAGTTGGAAGTTTCTATCCCTAGAAAACTTTACGATGAGTGGGAACCTACAATAAAAATAAAAATTAAAGATCATGAGTGTTATGCTTTGTGTGATTTGGGTGCTAGTGTTTCTACGATTCCAAAATCTTTGTGTGATTTGCTAGGTTTCCGTGATTTTGATGATTGTTCTTTAAACTTGCATCTTGCTGATTCCACCATTAAGAAACCTATGGGGAGAATTAACGATGTTCTTATTGTTGCAAATAGGAATTATGTGCCCGTAGATTTCATTGTTCTTGATATAGATTGCAATCCTTCATGTCCTATTATTCTTGGTAGACCTTTCCTTAGAACGATTGGTGCAATTATTGATATGAAGGAAGGGAATATTAAATTCAAATTTACATTAAGGAAAGGCATGGAACACTTCCCTAGAAAGAAAGTTAAATTACCATATGAATCTATTATGAGAGCCACTTATGGATTTCCTACCAAAGATGGCAATACCTAGATCTATCTTTGCTTTTATGCCTAGCTAGGGGCATAAAACGATAGCGCTTGTTGGGAGGCAACCCAATTTTATTTTTATTCCTTGATTTTTGCTACTATTTAGTAATAAATAATTTATATAGCCTCTGTTTTGGTTGTGTTTTTTGTGTTTAATTAGTGTTTGTGCAGAGTAGAACCGTTGGGAAGAATTGGGGGAAGTCTTTTTTATCTTGCTGTAAAAAACAGAAACTTTAGCACTCACGAGAATTGCTGCCATTTTTATTTGGAAAGTGATATTTAGTTAATTTTTTTTCAGATGATTAATAGATAAATTCCTCACGTCCAGAAATTTATTTTAGAATTTTTGGGATTCCATAAGTTTGCATTGGATACAGATTACTACAGACTATTCTGTTTTTGACAGATTCTGTTTTTCGTGTGTTGTTTGCTTATTATGATGAATCTATGGCTAGTAAAAGAGTTTATAAACCATAGAGAAGTTGGAATAAATTAGGTTTAACACCAATATAAATCAAGAATGAGTTCATTACAGTACCTTGAAGTGGTGTTTTGTTTTCTTTCGCTAACGGAGCTCACGAGATTTTCTATTTTGAGTTTTGTGTTGTGAAGTTTTCAAGTTTTGGGTAAAGATTTGATGGATTATGGAAAAAGGAGTGGCAAGAGCCTAAGCTTCTGGATGCCCATGGGATCCCAAGGTAAAATTCAAGGACACCAAAAATCATAAGCTTGGGGATGCCCCGGAAGTCACCCCATCTTTCGTCTTCGTCTATCGGTAACTTTACTTGGAGCTATATTTTTATTCACCACATGATATGTGTTTTGCTTGGAGCTTCTTGTATGATTTGAGTATTTGATTTTTAGTTTTCCACAATCATCCTTGATGTACACACCATTTGAGAGAGACTGACATGATCTGAAATTTATTAGAATACTCTATGTGCTTCACTTATATCTTTTGAGCCATATAGTTTTTTGCTCTAGTGCTTCACTTATATCTCTTAGAGCACGGCGGTGGTTTTATTTTATAGAAATAATTGATCTCTCATGCTTCACTTATATTATTTTGAGAGTCCTTTAGAACAACATGGAAGTTTTCTTTTAGGAATAAAAAAACTTTCATAGAAGTGCATTGAATACTCTGAGAAGTTTGATACTTGATAATTGTTTTGAGATATGGAGATGGTGATATTAGAGTCATGCTAGTTGAGTAGTTGTGAATTTGAGAAATACTTGTGTTGAAGTTTGTGATTCCTGTAGCATGCACGTATGGTGAACCGTTATGTGATGAAGTCGGAGCATGATTTATTTATTGATTGTCTTCCTTATGAGTGGCGGTCGGGGATGAGCGATGGTATTTTCCTACCAATCTATCCCCCTAGGAGCATGCGCGTAATACTTTGTTTTGATAACTAATAAATTTTTGCAATAAGTTTGTGAGTTCTTTATGACTAATGTTGAGTCCATGGATTATACACACTCTCACCCTTGCACCATTGCCAGCCTCTCTAGTATCGCACAACTTTCGCCGGTACCATAAACCCACCATATACCTTCCTCAAAACAGCCACCATACCTACCTATTATGGCATTTCCATAGCCATTCTGAGATATATTGCCATGCAACTTTCCACCGTTCCGTTATTATGACACGCTTCATCATTGTCATATTGCTTGCATGATCATGTAGTTGACATCGTATTTGTGGCAAAGCCACCATTCATAATTCTTCGTACATGTCACTCATGCATCATTGCACATCCCGGTACACCGCCGGAGGCATTCACATAGAGTCATATTTTGTTCTAAGTATTGAGTTGTAATTCTTGAGTTGTAAGTAAATTAAAGTGTGATGATCATCATTATTAGAGCATTGTCCCAGTGAGGAAAGGATGAAGGAGACTATGATTCCCCCACAAGTCGGGATGAGACTCCGGACGGGAAAAAAAGTGGCCAAAAAGAAAAAAAGAAGGCCAAATAAAAAAATAATGAGAGAAAAAGAGAGAAGGGACAATGTTACTATGCTTTTTCCACACTTGTGCTTCAAAGTAGCACCATGATCTTCATGATAGAGAGTCTCCTATGTTATCACTTTTATATACTAGTGGGAATTTTACATTATAGAACTTGGCTTGTATATTCCAATGATGGGCTTCCTCAATATTGCCCTAAGTCTTCATGAGCAAGGAAGTTGGATGCACACCCACTTAGTTTCTTTTTTTGAGCTTTCATACAATTATAGCTCTAGTGCATCCGTTGCATGGCAATCCCTACTCACTCACATTGATATCTATCGATGGGCATCTCCATAGCCCGTTGATACGCCTAGTTGATGTGAGACTATCTTCTCCTTTTTGTCTTCTCCACAACCACCATTCTATTCCACATATAGTGTTATATCCATGGCTCGCACTCATATATTGCGTGAACATTGAAAAAGTTTGAGAACATCAAAAGTATGAAACAATCGTCTGGCTTGTCATCGGGGTTGTGCATGATTTAAATATTTTGTGTGGTGAAGATAGAACATAGCCAGACTATATGATTTTGTAGGGATAACTTTCTATGGCCATGTTATTTTGAGAAGACATGATTGCTTAGTTAGTATACTTGAAGTATTATTATTTTTATGTCAATATTAAACTTTTATCTTGAATCTTACGGATATGGACATTCATGCCACAATAAAGAAAAATTACATTGAGAAATATGTTAGAAAGCATTCCACATCAAAAATTCCTTTTTATCATTTACCTACTCGAGGACGAGCAGGAATTAAGCTTGGGGATGCTTGATACGTCTCCAATGTATCTATAATTTTTTATTGCTCCATCCTATTATATTATCTGTTTTGGATGTTAATGGGCTTTATTTTACACTTTTATATCATTTTTGGGACTAACCTATTAACCGGAGGCCTAGCCCAAATTGTTGTTTTTTTTCTATTTCAGTTTCGCAGAAAAGGAATATCAAACGAAGTCCAAACAGAATGAAACCTTCGGGAACGTGATTTTCTCAACAAACGTGATCCAGGAGACTTGGAGTAGGCGTCAAGAAACAATCAAGGAGGCCACGAGGCAGGGGGCGCGCCTACCCCCCCCCCCTGGGCGCGCCCTCCGCCCTCATGGGCCCCTCATTGCTCCACCGACCTACTTATTCCTCCTATATAAGTCCACGTACCCCGCAAACATCAAGGAGCACCACGAAAACCTAATTCCACCACCGCAACCTTCTGTACCCGAGAGATCCCATCTTGGGGCCTTTTCTGGAGCTCCGCCGGAAGGGGCATTGATCACGGAGGGCCTCTACATCAACTCCATGGCCTCTCCGGTGATGTATGATTAGTTTACTTTAGACCTTCGGGTCCATAACTAGTAGCTAGATGGCTTCTTCTCTCTCTTTGGATCTCAATACAAAGTTCTCCTCGATTCTCTTGGAGATCTATTCGATGTAATCTTCTTTCGTGGTGTGTTTGTCGAGATCCGATGAATTGTGGGTTTATGATCCAGCTATCTATGAACAATATTTGATTCTTCTCTGAATTCTTTTATGTATGATTGGTTTATCTTTGCAAGTCTCTTCGAATTATCAGTTTGGTTTGGCCTACTAGATTGATCTTTCTTGCAATGGGAGAAGTGCTTAGCTTTGGGTTCAATCTTGCGGTGCTCGATCCCAGTGACAGTAGGGGAAATGACACCTATTGTATTGTTGCCATCGAGGATAAAAAGATGGGGTTTATATCATATTGCATGAGTTTATCCCTCTACATCATGTCATCTTGCTTAAGGTGTTACTCTGTTCTTATGAACTTAATACTCTAGATGCATGCTGGATAGCGGTCGATGTGTGGAGTAATAGTAGTATATGCAGAATCATTTCGGTCTACTTGTCGCGGACGTGATGCCTATATACATGATCATGCCTAGATATTCTCATAATTATTCGCTTTTCTATCAATTGCTCGACAGTAATTTGTTCACCCACCGTAATACTTATGCTATCTTGAGAGAAGCCACTAGTGAAACCTATGGCCCCGGGTCTATTTTCGATCATACAAGTTTCCAATCTATTTTATTTTGCAATCTTTAACTTTCAATCTATATCATAAAAATACCAAAAATATTTATCTTATTATTATTATCTCTATCAGATCTCACTCTTGCAAGTGGCCGTGAAGGGATTGGCAACCCCTTTTTCACGTTGGTTGCGAGGTTCTTATTTGTTTGTGTAGGTACGAGGTGACTCGTGCGTGGTCTCCTACTGGATTGATACCTTGGTTCTCAAAAACCGAGGGAAATACTTACACTGCTTTACTGCATCACCCTTTCCTCTTCAAGGGAAAACCAACGCAGTGCTCAAGAGGTAGCACTCTTGAATTGCTTTGATGAGATCTTGTGGTAGGAGTTCATCCCGCATTTGCCATCTAATTTGAAGAAGGGGGTAAATACATATATATGAATGAAACTTAACACAAATGATGGTAATAAAATGAAATTGTGAATATTATTGCTTACGCAGATCAAATTGTCTTTTAGAGTAGCCCCGGGAGATTTTTGCAAGTCGCGTTGTAGATCAACTCGCGAATGTGGTATCCACAGTAATCATTGTCGGGTTCCTGCCACAAGCACTTTACGAGAAATAGAGGTCAATTAAACTGATAATGAAGCATTATAAATGGTATTGATAAAAGTAGCTGGAATCAATGGGATCGAGATGTGCGGAACGAGCTAGCTAGTACTACTTACTTTCGGGTATGCCCATTGTAGCTCCCCGGGCAGTCCCGGAGCTTGTGCGGTGAATACTTTACAAACCCCGCGAGACAATGAAAACAATTACGTGATATCAGGAAATGATCAAAGTCGTGCTCCTCTTTAACTCTCAGCGTCAAAGTATCCTTCCCCTTGGACTCTCTGCATGTTTTCATGTACCAATCATGGAATCTTCGCATCATCGTTGTCAGAGGAGTTCCATCTTTGATGAGAGGCTTCCTGTACTAGTATTTGTGTTTGTCCATCTCCCTTATATCATAATGTGCATCGTCGGGCAGGTAATCTCCAAGATTGGTACCAAGCAAAATCACCGGATGATCAGCGACGATATCACTAGACACCTTGAGCGGGGGGCACGAGTGGTTCGCTTGTTCACCAAGCTAGGCAATTTTTTCCCAGCTCATCGTTTTGCTAATCTTCGATCACTGATAGTACTTCCCGACCTCTCCGCTTCGATATATGACCTTTCAATAATGCGCTCATAGTTGGTTTTCGGCGGAGATGGTGGTGGTTTCTTGAGGGCTCCGATAGTGCGCTTTGCTTTCACAGGATCTATCTTCTCCTCCGGAGGTGGATGTTTCTTAGCTCTTTGCGTTTCAAAGAACTCCCTCACTTGGGCTTGACAGATCTCCGTGTTTTCCTCCACGGTCCTCTCATATGGTAACTTCTCTAGAGGCTTTAGAGATGGACCGAATCTGAATTGCCTCTCGTCTCTGGATGTACTGCTAGACGCTGGAGCAGACGGAGCAGCTGCGGCTGTCTTCTTTCCTTGATTACGAGGCGGAGCAGCCGGAGCAGCCGGAGCAGCTGCGGCTCTCGTCCGCCCTTGCTGATGATGCGGACAAGGAGGCGGGCTACTCGGGAGTGCCGGCGCAGGAGAAGAAGGAGGCGGAGTGCCGCCACGCGCTGGAGAAGGAGGTGCAGTGCCCTGATCACTCGCCAGAGGAGGAGGCGGAGTGCCCTGACTTGTCGTCATCGTCGGAGGAGGCGTCCAGTTCGGAAGGTTGATGAGCTCCTTCCGCCATAGACATGGAGTCTTCAGAGAAAAACCCAGCCGAATCTCCCCTTCACCGGTAGGGTGGCCAAGCTCGAGCTCCTCAAATCCCTCTGTTATTTCATCCACCATCACCCTAGCATATCCTTCTGGAATTGGCCGGCAGTGAAAAGTTGCGCCAGGTTCAGGAGGTGCAATAGAGCCGACAACTGCCTTGACTTTGAAGTTCTGCCATTGCATCATAAGGTGGCAATGTTGAGACTCCGTGATAGCATCCACGGGGTAGCTAGCAGGAGCCGTGAAGACATGCTCCTGAAGAAGCTTGGTTGAAGCCACGCTGCTTCTCCGCTGAGATGGCGGGGTAGCTTCGGCAGGCGCTTGCTGATACATCTCCGTCGTATCTACTTTTCCAAACACTTTTGCCCTTGTTTTGGACTCTAACTTGCATGATTTGAACGGAACTAACCCGGACTGACGCTGTTTTTAGCAGAATTGCCATGGTGTTATTTTTGTGTAGAAATAAAAGTTCTCGAAATGACCTAAAAATCAACGGAGATTATTTTTGGAATATATAAAAAAATACTGGCGAAGAATCAACGTCAGGGGGGCCACACCCTGTACACGAGGGTGGGCGGCGCGTCTGCCACCCTGGGCGCGCCTCCCTGCCTCGTGGGCCCCCTGATACTCCACCGACGTCCATCATGACTCCATATATTCGTGTTCGGGGAGGGAAAAATCAGAGAGAAGGATTCATCGCGTTTTACGATACGGAGCCGCCGCCAAGCCCTAAACTCTCTCGGGGGGCTGATCTGGAGTCCGTTCGGGGCTCCAGAGAGGGGAATCCGTCGCCATCATCATCACAACCTTCCCCATCACCAATTTCATGACGCTCATCATCGTGTGTGAGTAATTCCATCGTAGGCTTGCTAGACGGTGATGGGTTGGATGGGATCTATCATGTAATCGAGTTAGTTTTGTTAGGGTTTGATCCCTAGTATCCACTATGTTCTGAGATTGATGTTGCTATGAATTTGCTATGCTTAATGCTTGTCACTAGGGCCTGAGTGCCATGATTTCAGATCTGAACCTATTATGTTTTCATGAATATATGTGAGTTCTTGATCCTATCTTGCAAGTCTATGGTCACCTATTATGTGTTATGATCCGTTAACCCCGAAGTGACAATAATCGGGATACTTACCGGTGATAACCGTAGTTTGAGGAGTTCATGTATTCACTATGTGTTAATGCTTTGGTCCGGTACTCTATTAAAAGGAGGCCTTAATATCCCTTAGTTTCCAATAGGACCCCACTGCCACGGGAGGGTAGGACAAAAGATGTCATGCAGGTTCTTTTCCATAAGCACGTATGACTATATTCGGAATACATGCCTACATTACATTGATGAACTGGAGCTAGTTCTGTGTCACCCTATGTTATAACTGTTGCATGATTGATCGCAACCGACATAATTATCCATCATTGGTCCATTGCCTACGAGCTTTTCATATATTGATCTTCGCTTAATTACTTTTCCGTTGCTACTATTACAATCACTGTAAAACCAAAACTGCTACCGTTACTTTTGCCACCGTTACCACTACCATCATATTACTTTGCTACTAAATACCTTGCTCCAGATATTAAGTTTGTCGGTGTGGTTGAATTGACAACTCAGCTGCAAATACTTGAGAATATTCTTTGGCTCCCCTTGTGTCGAATCAATAAATTTGGGTTGAATACTCTACCCTCGAAAACTATTGCGATCCCCTATACTTGTGGGTTATCAAGACTATTTTCTGGCGCCGTTGCCGGGGACCATAGCTCTATTCTTTGAGTCACATGGGATTTATATCTGCTTATCACTATGAAAAACTTGAAAGACCAAAGAACCAAGATTTTTCCCTCAACTACGAGGGGAGGTAAGGAACTTCCATCTAGCTCTGCACTTGATTCACCTTCTGTTGTGAGTAAACTTGCGACACCTACACCTGCTATTCATTCTGATATGTCGCATGTTATTGATGATGCCACTTCTGCTTTGCATGATACTTATGATGAAACTACTTCTATGCTTGATAATACTGTGCCACTAGGTGAATTTATTGATGAACAACTTGCTAGGGTTAGAGAGAATGAAATTACTGAAACTGATAATATTGATGAAAGTGATGATGAAGATTCTCCCCCTAGATATAAATTTCCTGTTGTGCCTGAGGGTTATGTTATGGATGAAGAAACTGCTAGAGACGTTTTAGCTTGCAATGATAGATCTGATCTTAAAAAAATATTAGCTAAGCTTAAAGAAAAGTCTTTGAATGCTAGAATGAAATATGACCCCGCTTTTGCTACTTCACCTATCTTTATTACTGATAAATTATGATTTCTCTGTCAATCCTGAGTTAATTACTTTGGTTGAGTTTGATCCTTTTATGGCTATGAATCTGAAACTATTGTGGCACAACTTACTAAATTAAACTCGCTACTACTTTATCCTTAAGTTGTTTTCGTTCTCATTAAAGGGTGATGCTAAAACATGGTTTAATTCTCTTGATCCTAGTTGTGTGTGTAGTCCCCAGGATATGATTTATTACTTCTCTGCTAAATATTTCCTCACTCATAAGAAACAAGCTGCTTTAAGGGAAATATATAATTTTGTGCAAATTGAAGAAGAGAGTCTCCCATAAGCTTGGAGGAGGCTTCTCCGATTACTTAATGATTTGCCTTATCATGCTCTCAAGAAAAATTAAATACTTGATATCTTTTATAATGGACTAACCGATGCTTCTAGAGACTACCTGGATAGTTGTGTTGATTGTGTTTTCAGGGAAAGAACTGTTGATCAAGCTGAATTGCTATTGAATAATATGTTGACTAATGAAAATAATTGGACACTTCCTGAACCAACTCCTAAGCCAACTCCGAAGAAAAGGGGTATTCTATTTCTCGGTCCTGAAGATATGCAAGAGGCAAAGAAATCTATGAAAGAAAAAGGTATTAAAGCTGAAGATGTTAAGAATTTACCACCTATTGAAGAAATACATGCTCTTGATAACCCGACACGGGTAGTAAAGGTAAATTCTCTCTATAGATTTGATGAAGGTGATATCCCTCGTTATAAGTCTGCTAGCCAATGCTTAGATGAGTTTGATAATTTTATTGTTAAACAAGAAAACTTCAATGCTTATGTTGGCAGACAATTGAAACATAATGTTGATATGCTTGAACACTTGAGTGATTATATGGCTAGTGTTAAAGGTGAACTTAAACTTATTAGTAAACATGCTTCTATGGTTACCACTCAAGTAGAACAAGTACTTAAGGCTCAGAATGATTTGCTCGATGAATTAAATAATAAGAAAAATGATAATGTTGTTGGAGTTATGACTAGAGGGGGTAAAATGACTCAGGAACCTTTGTATCCTCAGGGCCACCCTAAGAGAATTGAGCAAGATTCTCAGAGAATTAATGTTGATGCACCTAGTTCTTCTAAGAAGAATAAAAAGAAAAATGATAGGACTTTGCATGCTTCTAGTGAACCTGTTGTTGACACACCTGAGAATCCCAATGATATTTCTATTTCTGATGCTGAAACACAATCTGGTAATGAACATGAACCTAGTGATAATGTTAATGATGATGTTCATGTTAATGCTCAACCTAGCAATGATAATGATGTAGAGATTGAGCCTGCTGTTGATCTTGATAACCCACAATCAAAGAATCAACGTTATGATAAGAGAGACTTTGTTGCTAGGAAACACGGTAAAGAAAGAGAACCATGGGTTCAGAAACCCATGCCTTTTCCTCCTAAACCATCCAAGAAAAAGGATGATGAGGATTTTGAGCGCTTTTCTGAAATGATTAGACATGTCTTTTTGCGTATGCGTTTGACTGATATGCTTAAAATGAATCCTTATGCTAAATACATGAAAGATATTGTTACAAATAAAAGAAAGATACCGGAGGCTGAAGTTTCCACCATGCTTGCTAATTATATTTAAGGGTGGAATACCAAAGAAACTTGGAGATCCAGGAGTACCAACTATACCATGCTCCATTAAAAGAAACTATGTTAAAACTGCTTTATGTGATCTTGGAGCCGGTGTTAGTGTTATGCCTCTCTCTTTATATCATAGGCTTGATTTGAATAAGTTGACACCCACTAAAATATCTTTGCAAATGGCTGATAAATCAACTGTTATACCTGTCGGTATTTGTGAGGATGTGCCTGTTGTGGTTGCAAACGTTACTATTTTAACCGACTTTGTTATTCTTGATATTCCCGAGGACGATAGTATGTCGATTATCCTTGGTAGAACCTTTTTGAATACTGCAGGGGCTCTTATTGATTGCAACAAAGGCAATGTCATTTTTCATGTTAATGGTAAATGAGCATATGGTACACTTTCCGAGGAAACAACCTCAAGTCCACAGTATCAATTCTATTGGAAAATTTTCAACGATTACTATTGGAGGTTTTGAATTTCCTCTTCCTAATGTCAAGAAGAAATATGATATTCTTATTGTTGGGGACGTGCATATCCCCGTTGAGGTAACCTAGTGTTATTCGAAAATTCTCCGGTTTCATGTTATTCGAAAAGAGTTTGTTAACAAGACTTGATCAACCTTGTTAGTGGATTCCTTTTGATGAGCATGAGATGGATGAATTTAGAAAACACAACTCGCAGTACCCTCTTTTTACTTTCTGTTATTTATATTAAATAAAGCAAAAATGGTATTTTCTGTCTGTTTTCTGAATTATCCATGCAATAAAAAATACCCCGAAAATAAAAGTTCTCCAAATGCCCTGAAAATTTAGTATGATTTTTTCTGGAATATTTAAGAACATCTGGCACTAAGGACACATCAGGGGGACCCATCACGTGCCCACGAGGGTGGAGGGCGCGCCCTACCCCCCTGGGCGCGCCCCCTGCCTCGTGGACCTCACGTGGGTCCCTTCCACTTATCCTTGCACCCAGACACTTCGTCTTCCTCCAGAAAAAATCACCCACCAGCTCAAACCCGAGTTCTAGCGCATCTTGCTGTCATTTTTGATCTCCTTGCTCAAAGCTCCATTCACAAAACTTCTTTGGGGGATTGTTCTTCGGTATGTGACTCCACCAATGGTCCAATTAGTTTTTGTTATAGTGCTTTATTTATTGCAATTTTTTGCTGCTTAGGATACCCTGTTCTTGAGCTTGCATGTCAAATGTATGTGGTCAAAAGTAGTTTTAATGCATGATATGGCCTCTAGGCACTTGTAGGAGTAGTTGTTATCAATCTTGTTGAGTTCGGTTCACTTTTATTTTTAAGTTACTAAAATTTTCAGAAATTTTCAGAAAATGATGAAGAGATTATTGAGGGGCTCATCGAGCCGAAGCTCGAAGGATAAACAAAGTGAAGAGAACAAGAAGCCCAAGTATAATCTCCCTCGTACTGCGGAGGTTCGGCTGTGTGAATGGCCTTGTGAGGATTTCTTGAGAGAAGCTGGGATTTATGAAGGTTTTTATTATTTGGCTGAGAATGCAGAACTCACCGCCTTCCTCCACGACCAGCGTGAACAGTATCTCTTACTCACCAATATTTTTGTGCAAAACTTTCATTTCCATGCTAGAAGATCGCCACCTTCGGTGGATTTTATTTATATGATGAGTTTAAGGAGATGTCACTATTTGATTTCTGCCGGGTTTGTAAGATACCCTTTGAGGGCAGCATAGAGGAACCACGTCGTAGTGATGTGGAGGGATTTATTGATATGATTGTTGTAGGGGAAACGAGGAAAGTTTTCGATGCAAGAATCACTAGCATACATTTTCCTGTTCTACGTTACTTTGCAATATTTGCTAGTAGATGCTTAATTGGTCGCGGGAAGTGTGGGAACCTTAGTGCTCCTGATATTGTTATTTTGCGCCATGCCTTGTTTCATGATACTACTTTCAGTTTAGGCGCTATTGTTGCTAAACGGTTAAATCTGAACCGTACTAAGGGCCCCGTCCTTAGAGGCATCTTTTCCTCGCGCCTTGCTGCACACTTTAATATACCTATCAGACATTATGAGGAAGAGGAAAAGTTGCTGCCTCCTATTGTTCTAGATTATAAGAGTATGGTAGCACATGAGTTTGTTGTTAAGGATAAGAAGAAGATACTCAAATATAAATTCATATTTAACAAAAATTATTGTGAGTTTATTACCTTGCATGCACCCTCTTTGTTCAACATATTTTCAGGCATGTACCTTGTTCTGCAGGAGGCCATTCATGCCTACCGGAGCCTGACGTCAGCTCCAGAGCCTGAGCCGGAGCTACCACTTGATCCTCACCGTCAGTTTGTTTATCAGTGGAATCCGGAGGATATCGCCAACCAGTGGCAGCCTGAGGATCCTCCTTAGTACACCAGAGAGAGTAGCTTTGATCCATGGGCATAGACCAACTTAGGCCAAAAGCCTAAGCTTCGGGGAGCACGTATTTCTCATCGACATTACACTCATGTTCACACACTCATGCCAGTTGTCGGTGCTCATACTTTTTCATTGTATCATCCATGCTAGTTTATTTTCTTTTTAAGCTTTCTTCTTGTGTGTTTGAAAAACCTTAAGAAAAACCAAAAAAATTAGTTGTAGCTTTTAGCTAGTTTACTTTCCATACTTGTAGTAGTAGTAATTAAAAAGAAAACCCAAAAAGATTTCTCGTTCTTCTTTTGCTTGTTGGGAGCTTTCCCGTGTAAATAGTTTTGTTTCTTTTCTTTGGTGGTCGAGAGGAGAAGACCATGATGAAAATGTTGAGTGGCTCTCATATGCATTATTGTTGATCTAACAAAGAGCCCATATTACCTTGTCTTCTCCCTTGAATTGAATGCTTGTAGATTCCAGCTTAGTCCAATGCACGTGCACTATTATTATTACCCACACAGTTAGGTTGTGCAAGTGAAAGGCAATAATGATGATATATGACGAACTGATTGAGATGAGAAAAGCTGGTATGAACTCGACCTCTCTTGTTTTTGTAAATATGATTAGTTCATCATTCCTGATTTAGCCTATTATGAATGAAACATGTTTGCAATGAAAATTAGAGATTATAGTTGCCCATGCCATGCTTAATTAGCTAGGAGTTTATAATGGTTTACCTTGCGTGCCAACATGCTATTAAAATGGTTGTGATGTGGTATGATAGGGTGGTATCCTCCTTTGAACGATTCAAGTGGCTTGACTTGGCACATGTTCACGCATGTAGTTGAAACAAAATCAACATAGCCTCCACGATATTTATGTTCATGGTGAATTATATCCTACACATGCTTGCATTCAGTGTTCATTAATTTTAATGCATGTTCATGACTGTTGTCGCTCTCTAGCTGGTCGCTTCCCAGTCTCTTTCTAGCCTTCACTTGTACTAAGCGGGAATACTGCTTGTGCATCCAATTCCATAAAGCCCAAAGTTATTCCATATGAATCCACCATACCTTCCTATATGCGGTATCTACCTACCGTTCCAAGTAAATTTGTATGTGCCAAACTCTAAACCTTCAAATAAACATTCTGTTTTGTATGCTCGAATAGCTCATGTATCAACTAGGGATGTCCGTATCTTCCTTGCTACACGGGTTATTCTCAAGAGGAGTGGACTCCTCTCCTCACTCACGAGAAAATGGCTGGTCACCGGGATGCCCAATCCCATGCTCAAATCAAACCAAAATAATTGCAAACAAAACTCCCTCGGGATTGTTGTTAGTTGGAGGCACCTGTTGTTTCGGGCAAGCCATGGATTGATGCTTGTTGGTCGTGGGGGAGTAAAACTTTACCATTCTGCTTGGGAACCGCCTATAATGTGTGTAGCATGGAAGATAGCGAGATCTCTCGGTTGTTATGTTGACAATGAAAGTATACCGCTCAAAATATTATTCATCTTTATTTCAAAATCGAGCTCTGGCACCTCTACAAATCCCTGCTTCCATCTGCGAAGGGCATATCTATTTACTTTTATGTTGAGTCAGTAGCCTCTTATTAAAAAGCACCAGTTGGAGAGCACCGTTGTCATTCGCATGTATTATTGTTAGTTTACATTGAGTATGACTTGACTGGATCTCTTTTACCATGAATTACAATTTCTAGTCAGCCCTTGATCTTTAAAGGTGCTCTGCATTTATGTTTTGTAGTCTCGGAAAGGGCTAGAGAGATACCATCTTGTTATATCATATTATGATTGTTTTGAGAAAGTGTTATCATCCGAGATTTATTATTATTGCTCACTAGTTGATTATGCCATTGATATGAGTAAACATGAGACCTAAATGTTATTGTGAATATGGTTAGTTCATAATCTTTGCTCAAAACTTGAATGCTAGCTTTACATATTTACAACAACAAGAGCAAACAGAGTTTGTAAAAGTTTTTCTTTATCAATTTCAGTTTATCAACTGAATTGCTTGAGGACAAGCAAAGGTTTAAGCTTGGGGGGGTTGATACGTCACTGTCGTATCTACTTTTCCAAACACTTTTGCCCATGTTTTGGACTCTAACTTGCATGATTTGAATGGAACTAACCCGGACTAACGCTGTTTTTAGCAGAATTTCCATGGTGTTATTTTTGTGCAGAAATAAAAGTTCTCGGAATGACCTGAAAATCATCGGAGATTATTTTTGGAATATATAAAAAATACTGGCGAAAGAATCAACGTCAGGGGGCCCACACCCTGTCCACGAGGGTGGGGGGCGCGCCTACCCCCTGGGCGCGCCCCCTGCCTTGTGGGCCCCTGATACTCCACCGACGTCCATCCTGACTCCATATATTCATGTTCGGGGAGAAAAAATCAAAGAGAAGGATTCATCGTGTTTTACGATACGGAGCCACCGCCAAGCCCTAAACTCTCTCGGGAGGGCTGATCTGGAGTCCGTTCGGGGCTCTGGAGAGGGGAATCCGTCACCATCGTCATCATCAACCTTCCTCCATCACCAATTTCATGATGCTCACCAGCATGCGTGAGTAATTCCATCGTAGGCTTGCTGGATGGTGATGGGTTGGATGAGATTTATCATGTAATCGAGTTAGTTTTGTTAGGGTTTGATCCCTAGTATCCACTATGTTCTGAGATTGATGTTGCTATGACTTTGCTATGCTTAATGCTTGTCATAGGGCCCGAGTGCCATGATTTCAGATCTGAACCTATTATGTTTTCATGAATATATGTGATTTCTTGATCCTATCTTGCAAGTCTATGGTCACCTATTATGTGTTATGATCCGTTAACCCCGAAGTGACAATAATCGGGATACTTACCGGTGATGACCGTAGTTTGAGGAGTTCATGTATTCACTATGTGTTAATGCTTTGGTCTGGTACTCTATTAAAAGGAGGCCTTAATATCCCTTAGTTTCCAATAGGACCCCGCTGCCACGGGAGGGTAGGACAAAAGATGTCATGCATGTTCTTTCCCATTAAGCCCGTATGACTATATTCGGAATACATGCCTACATTACATTGATGAACTGGAGCTAGTTATGTGTCACCCTATGTTGTAACTGTTGCATGATTGATCGCATCCGACATAATTATCCATCATTGGTCCATTGCCTACGAGCTTTTCATATATTGATCTTTGCTTATTTACTTTTCTGTTGCTACTGTTACAATCACTATAAAACCAAAACTGCTACCGTTACTTTTGCCACCGTTACCACTACTATCATATTACCTTGATACTAAATGCCTTGCTGCAGATAGTAAGTTTCCAGGTGTGGTTGAATTGACAACTCAGCTGCTAATACGTGAGAATATTCTTTGGCTCCCCTTGCGTCGAATCAATAAATTTTGGTTGAATACTCTACCCTCGAAAACTGTTGTGACCCCCTGTAGTTGGGGGTTATCACTTGCTGTGAACTGCTTCGCGTTCCTCTAGCGCTTTTACCCTTGCGTGCAGTGCCTGTAGTTGGGTCTGCTCCACTGCCCTCCTCCTCTCCTGACATTTGTAACCGCCTATGTCCGGATACCCGGCCTTCCACGGAACGAAGCCTGGCGTGCCTTGTATCCGTCCAGGGTGCTCAGGATTCCCGAGGGCCATTGTGAGCTCGTCGTTTTCTCTGTCGGGAATGAACGTCCCTTCCTGCGCTACGGCGATATACTCCTAAAGCTTCGTGACGGGTATTCGCAGTTGCTCGTTCGTCCAAATGCACTTCCCTGTTTCAGGGTCCAAGGTTCCGACAACCCCGAAGAACCAAGTCCTTGAACGGTCTGGCCAGTTCAATGTCTCTGGTTCGACCCCTTTATCAAGCAGGTCATTCTTAGCCTTTGCCCACAATGGTCGGGCTTTGAGGTAGCCACCTGACCCCGTGCGATGGTGATGCTCCTTCTTTGCAACATTTATCTTGTTTGTCGCTGACATCTTCTTACTCTTGTCCGATGTCTTGTGGGCCACAAATGCGTCCCAGCGATCTCTGATCTTCTCAAATCGGCCAGTGAATTCTGGAGTCTTGTCATCGTTGACAAACTTTGTTTTCAGCTCATTCTTCCACCTCATGAATAGATCTTCCATCTTCTTAAGAGCATGAGACTTGACCAATGGCTCTATAGTTGGCTTCTCTGGATCCTCCTCTAGCGGTAGGGTGAAATTTGCCTTCAGCGCGGTCCAAAAAACTTTCTGCCTATCGTTGACATAAGACACCTCAGGGTCTTTGTTCCTAGGCTTATACCATTGGTGGATGCTGATCGGGATCATGTCCCTAACAAGAACCCCACACTGAGCAGAAAATGCTTCATTGGTCCAGAAGGGTTCAATCGGTTGGCCATCCCTAACAAGAACCCCGCATTGAGCAGAAAATTTCACAAGTGTTCCTTATATAGATAGAGCATTGGTCCTGGTTCGTGGCACCAACCGGGACCAATGCCACCCTTTAGTCCCGGTTGGTGCGACCAACCGGGACCAAAGGTCTCTTTTCAACAGCCCAAAGGGCGGGAAGCAGAGGTCTTTTGTCCCTAACAAGAACCCCGGTTGGTGGCACCAACCGGGACCAATGCCCCCCTTTAGTCCCGGTTGGTACCACCAACCGGGACCAAAGGCCTTGTGCTGCCCGCGTCAAAAGTTTAGTCCCACCTCGCTAGCTGAGAGAGCTCGAGAGTGGTTTATACGCGCTGCTGCACCCACCCTCTCGAGCTCCTCTCAACTGCAGGCTTTCGGGCCTAATCCGTCACTTGTGCCTGTGGGCCTACTGGTCCTATTGCACGCCTGAATCCTGGCCCATGTTTGGGTTTCTAGTCGTATTCAGGCCGTGCTGGTCCAGTAGGTGGCACTTTTTTTGTTTTCTTTGTTGCTTTATTTATTTAATTTTGTTTCTACTTACAACAAAATACTTACTGTTGCTATTTTTATTTATTTTATTTAAAGTTTATTTATTAAAGTTTATTTTGTTTCTACTTATTTATTTTATTAAAGTTTATTTTATTTTGTTTCTACTTATTTATTTATTTTTATTTGTTTATACTTATCTATTTTATTAAAGTTTATTTTATTTTGTTTTGTTTCTACTTATTTATTTTATTTTGTTTCTACTTATTTATTTTATTTTGTTTTTGCTTATAATGTTTTGAACAGAAAATACTTTGATAATTTTAGTTGCATAAATTTTATATAATTTTAGTTTTAATAATACTAGAGGTTTATAAAACTTTTTAGTTGATTCCTTTTGATATTAGAGTTTCATTAAAGTTTTCTAGTTCATTCTTTTTTCTATTGGAGTTTCATTAAAGTTTTCTAGTTCATTCTTTTAGTTTATTATTTTTGCTATTAGAGTTTCATAAAAGTTTTCCAGATCATTTTTTTATATTAGTTCATACTTTGAGCTAAATGACCCAGAAATTGAAAAGCGCTTCAGATGAACTCTGAAGAGGTTGAAAATTGGCATGGTATCATCATTTCACCCACATAACATGTGCTAAAAAGTTGAGAGGGTTATGGAAAAAACTAGATGCACTTCGTGTACAAAATGGACAATTTCTTTCGAAGTATCAGGGTTTCAGACGAAAGCTCATCTGTTACAAAGGGATTTAATTTTTTTTGAACTTATTTGAATTCCAGACTTTTTGTATGTTCAAAATACACCATTCAAAGACACGTCATCAATTTTCAACCCTTTCTAACTTCATTTGTTATTTTCCATGCACTTACTGATTGTTTTGAGCTATATGACCCTGAAAATGAAAAGCACTACAAATGAACTCTGAAAAGGTTGAAAGTTGGCATGGTATCATCATTTCACCCACATAGCATGTGCTAAAAAGTTGAGAGGGTTACAGAAAAAAACTAGATGCACTTCATGTACAAAATGGACAATCTATTTCGAAGTATTAGGGCATCTGTTACAAAGGGATTTAATTTTTTTTGGACTTATTTGAACTTCAGACTTTTGTGTGTTCAAAATGGACCATTCAAAGCCACATCATCAATTTTCAACCCTTTCTGACTTCATTTGTTATTTTTCATGCATTTATTATTATTTTATATATATATGACCCTGAAAATGAAAAGCACTACAAATCAACTTTGAAAAAGTTGAAAGTTGGCATGGTATCATCATTTCACCCACATAGCATGTGCTAAAAAGTTGAGAAGGTTACGGCAAAAACTGGATGCACTTCGTGTACACAACAGACAATCTCTTTTGAAGTATCAGGGTTTCATAAGGAAACTCGTCTGTTACATGGATATTCTAGATCAAAGGCATCATCATAATAGTTGTGGAGAGAAAAGTCTTCACTTTTTCTTCGCTTGTGTCCTTTGCTTATTGCACCATAACCATGGATTATCTTCATCGTTTAACAAGGTGCTTGGGCCAGCCTTGACTTTGAAGGGAGAAATTTCATGAAACTTTTCATAATCTTTGGACATGTTTGTCTTGCCCTCCACTCCCATGATGTCTCTTTTTCCTGAAAGAACTATGTGGCGCTTTGGCTCATCGTATGATGTGTTCGCTTCCTTATCTTTTCTTTTTCTCGGGTTGGTAGACATGTCCTTCACATAGAAAACCTGTGCCACATCATTGGCTAGGACGAATGGTTCGTCTGTGTACCCACGATTGTTCAGATCCACTGTTGCCATTCCGTACTATGTGGTCTACCTGTACCCCACCTCCTGACAGATTGACCCATTTGCACTTAAACAAGGGGACCTTAAAATCATCTCTGTAGTCAATTTCCCATATGTCCACTATGTAACCATAATATGTGTCCTTTCCACTCTTGGCTGCTGCATCAAAGCAGACACCATTGTTTTGGTGGGTGCTCTTTTGATCTTGGGCGATCGTGTAAAATGTATTCCCATTTATCTCATATCCTTTGTAAGTCAATACAGTTGAAGATGGTCCCCTGGACAACGAGTACAGCTCATCAGAAATAGTGTTGTCACCTCTGAGACGTGTTTCCAACCAACTGTCGAAAGTCCTGATGTGTTCACATGTAATCCAGTCGTCACACTGCTTCGGGTGTTTGGAGTGCAGACTGTTCTTGTGTTCATCGACATACGGGGTCACCAAGGTAGAGTTCTGTAGAACTGTGTAGTGTGCTTGAGACCAAGAATGCTCGTCCCTGCATATTATTGAGTCCCCTCCTAGTGTGCCTTTTCCAGTCAGTCTCCCCTCATACCGCGATTTAGGGAGACCAATCTTCTTAAGGCCAGGAATGAAGTCAACACAAAACCCAATGACATCCTCTGTTTGATGGCCCATGGAGATGCTTCCTTCTGGCCTAGCATGGTTACGAACATATTTCTTTAGGACTCCCATGAACCTCTCAAAGGGGAACATATTGTGTAGAAATATGGGGCCCAAAACAACAATCTCGTCGACTAGATGAACTAAGACGTGTGTCATGATATTGAAGAAGGATGGTGGGAACACCAGCTCGAAAATGACAAGACATTGCGCCACATCACTCCTTAGCCTTGGTATTATTTCTGGATCGATCACCTTTTGAGAGACTGCATTAAGAAATACACATAGCTTACAATGGCTAATCGGACATTTTCCAGTAGAAGCCCCCTCAATGCAACCGGAAGAAATTGCGTCATAATCATGTGGCAGTCATGAGACTTTAGGTTCTAAAACTTTTTCTTAGCCATATTTATTATTCCCTTTATATTCGACGAGAAGCCAGACGGGACCTTCATACTGAGTAGGCATTCAAAGAAGATTTCCTTCTCTTCTTTGGTAAGAGTGTAGCTAGCAGGACCTTCATATTGCTTTGGAGGCATGTCATCTTTTTTGTGCAAACGTTGCAGGTCCTCCCATGCCTCTGGTGTATCTTTTGTCTTCCCTTACACGCCCAAGAAGCCTAGCAGGTTCACGCAAAGGTTCTTCGTCATGTGCATCACGTCGATTGAAGAGTGGACCTCTAGCTCTTTCCAGTAGGGTAGGTCCCAAAATATAGATTTCTTCTTCCACATGAGTGTGCGTCCCTCGGTGTCATTCAGAACAGATAGTCCGCCGGGACCCTTTCTAAAGATTACGTGTAAATCATTGACCATAGCAAGTACGTGATCACCGGTACGCATGGCGAGCTTCTTCCGGTGATCTGCCTCGCCTTTGAAATGCTTGCCTTTCTTTCGACATTGATGGTTGGTCGGAAGAAATCGACGATGGCCCAGGTACACATTCTTCCTACATTTGTCCAGGTATATACTTTCGGTGTCAGCTAAACAGTGCATGCGTGCGTGGTATCCCTTGTTTGTTTGTCCTGAAAGGTTACTGAGAGCGGGCCAATCATTGATGGTTTACAAATAGCAATGCGTGCAGGTTAAGTTCATCCTATTTGTGCTCATCCCACACACATACACCGTTTCCATTCCATAGCTGTAAAAGTATTGTGTACGCACCGCAGTAGAGGATGCAGTCATTAGGGCATGCATGTATCTTCAGCACCTCCAATCCTAGAGGTCATATGACCTTCTTTGCTGCATACGTACTGTCGGGCAATTCGTTATCCTTTGGAAGCTTCTTCTTCAATACTTCAGTAGCTTCTCAAATCCTTTGTCAGGCATAGCATTCTCTGCCTTCCACTGCAGCAATTCCAGTACGGTACCGAGCTGTGTGTTGCCATCTTCGTAATTGGGGTACAACTCTTTTTTGTGATCCTCTAACATGCGATCGAACTTTAGTTTCTCCTTTTGACTTCCGCACTATGTCCTTGCATCAAAAATGACCCGACGGAGATCATCATCATTGGGCACATCGTCTAGTTCCTCTTGATCTTCAGCAGCTTCCCCCGTTGCAGCATCACCGTATTCAGGGGGCACATAGTTGTCATCGTCCTCTTCTTCTTCGATGTCTTCCATCATAACCCCTAATTCTCCATGCTTGGTCCAAACATTATAGTGTGGCATGAAACCCTTATAAAGCAGGTGGTTGTGAAGGATTTTCCGGTCAGAGTAAGACTTCATATTCCCACATATAGGGCATGGACAACACATAAAACCATTCTGCTTGTTTGCCTCATCCACTTCGAGAAAATTATGCAGGCCCTTAATGTACTCGGAGGTGTGTCTGTCACCGTACATCCATTGCCGGTTCATCTACGTGCATTATATATAATTATGTGTGTCAAAAACCATTATAGACTCACATGGATAGATAAGTGACCAAATTAATAGAAGTTCATCATCACATTAAAACCAAAGTACATACATAGTTCTCATTGAACAACATATAGCTCTCTAGAGCATCTAGTTAAACCATACATTGAAACTATGTAAAACCTTTCAATGCAACAACAAATGCGATCATAATCACAACCAAGGTAACAATTGATCCAATGGCATAATGATACCCTCGGTATGAATGGCATATTTTCTAATCTTTCTAATCTTCAACCGCATTGCATCCATCTTGATCTTGTGATCATCGACGACATCCACAACATGCAACTCCAATATCATCTTCTCCTCTTCAATTTTTTTCCTTCAAGTAAGTGTTTTCTTCTTCAACTAAATTTAACCTCTCGACAATAGGGTCGGTTGGAATTTCTGGTTCAACTACCTCCTAGATAAAAAAATCTATGTCACGTTGGTCGGCATAATTGTCATAAACAATAAATGAACCAAATAGTTATAAAACAAAAGTAATAATAAAAGTAATAAGAGGGTCGACAAGGGCGGATACCAAAACAATCACACTATATAATAACAAGAAATAATAAAAGTAAGAAAATTAGACAAGTATCTATCTAAAGTAAGAATTTTTTTCCTTTCAGAAAGAAGATAAGAACAAGAGGCTCACCACGATGGTGCCGATGACGAGATTGGCGCGGGCGATCGACGGCGGTGAATACGGAGACGGGACGTGACAGACCGCTAAACCTAGACAAATCTCGGGGAAAATGGAGCTTGGAGGTCGAGCATCGAGAGGAGAAATCTTAACTAGTGTGGCTTGGGCATTTCATCGAACACCTCATGTGCATAGGACGTGAGCTAGAGCACCACAAAGCTCTCCCCTCGCCGACCAGAAAGAACAGAGCACTGTGGAGTGCTCTGCCGCGGCGATGGGATATATATAGCCACCTCATTGGTCCCAGTTAGTGGCTGGAACTAGGACTAAAGGCCCCCCTTCTGTCTCGGTTCTAGGCACGAACCGGGACCAATGGCTGTGGGCCAGGAGCGAGGACCATTGGTCCCGGTTCGGGCCTAGAACTGGGACAAATGGGTCCACACGAACTGGGACAAATGCCTCCCGAGGCCCGGCCGGGCCCCTGGGCGCACGAACCGGGACGTATGCCCCCCATGGGTTCCGGTTCGTGACTGAACCGGGACTAATGGGCTGGCCAGGCCCCAACCAAAGCCTCGTTTTCTACTAGTGGATCTTCACGAAGTAGGCGATCTCCTTGACCTTACAAACTTCTTGGTTCAACTCCACATCACATGTCAGAGGCTCCCAAGTGACATCTAACCAATCTAGGAGACACCACTCTCCAAAAGGTAATAGATAGTGTGATGATGATGAACTCCTTGCTCTTGTGATTCAAATGATAGTCTCGCCAACACTCAACTCTCTCACACACAGATTTGGCTATGGTGGAAGAAGGATTTGAGTGGAAAGCAACTTGGGGAAGCCTAGAAATCAAGGTTCAAATGGTAGGAATGGAATCTCCTGATCTCAACACATGAATAGGTGTTCTCTCTCAAAAAAATGAGTAGTGGAGGTGTAGGAATGTTCTGATGGCTCTCTTACTAAGTAAGAGGGGTGGAGCGGTATATATAGCCTCCAAAAAAATCCAACCGTTACACACTTTTGACCCAACTCGGTGGCACCGATCAGAAATCTCGATGGCACCGACCTGCGGAAAAGATATAAACGTTAGGATCTCGGTGGGACCGATGGAAACATCTCGGAGGGACCGATGTGCAATGGTAAAGGCAGGCCTCATTTCTATGGCACCAATTGCATCAACTAGATAGGACCAAAGTGAAGCAATAAGGCAACAGAAAGGTTGGCAAGCCATCTCGATGTGACCGGCTGCAAAACTCGGTGAGATCGATATAATTGCAACTGGTTATAGAAGGTTTGGCAGGCCATCTCGATGGGACCGATTGCAAAACTCGGTGAGACGGAAATAATTGCAACAGGTTATAGAGAGTTGGGCAAGCCATCCCGGTGAGACCGAGAACCATATCGGTCACTCCGATTTGTTACGGTTTGGCTGTGGCAGTGTTCGGATGAATTTGGTGGGTCCGGATAGGGAAATTTCGGTGGGGCCGAGTTGGAATTTAGGGTTTTGGACAGATTTGGATAGGGAAAGTGGTTGAGGGTTTTGGAGCAATTGAAGGAAATATGCCCTAGAGGCAATAATAAAGTTATTATTTATTTCCTTATATCATGATAAATGTTTATTATTCATGCTAGAATTTTATTAACCGGAAACTTAGTACATGTGTGAATACATAGGCAAACAAAGTGTCACTAGTATGCATCTACTTGACTAGCTCATTGAATCAAAGATGGTTAAGTTTCCTAGCCATAGAGATGGGTTGTCATTTGATTAACGGGATCACATCATTAGAGAATGATGTGATTGACATGACCCATTCTGTTAGCTTAGCACTTGATTGTTTAGTTTACTGCTATTGCTTTCTTCATAACTTATACATGTTCCTATGACTATAAGATTATGCAACTCCCGATTACCGGAAGAACACTTTGTGTGCTAACAAACGTCACAACGTAACTGGGTGATTATAAAGGTGCTCTACAGGTGTCTCCGGTGGTCTTTATTGAGTTGGCATAGATCGAGAATAAGATTTGTCACTCCAATTGTTGGAGAGGTATCTCTGGGCCCTCTCGGTAATGCACATTACTATAAGCCTTGCAAGAAATGTGATTAATGAGTTAGTTACCGGATGATGCATTACGGAACGAGTAAAGAGACTTGACGGTAACGAGATTGAACTAGGTATTGAGATACCGACGATCGAATCTCGGGAAAGTAACGTACCGATGACAAAGGGAACAACGTATGTTGTTATGCGGTTTGACCGATAAAGATCTTCGTAGAATATGTAGGAACCAATATGAGCATCAAGGTTCCGCTATTCGTTATTGACCGGAGACGTGTCTCGGTCATGTCTACATAGTTCTCGAACCTGTAGGGTCCACGAGCTTAAAGTTCTGTGATGATCGGTATTATGAGTTTTTGTGTTTTGATGTACCGAAGGTATTTCGGAGTCCCGGATATGATCACGGACATGACGAGGAGTCTCGAAATGGTCGAGACGTAAATACCGATATATTGGATGACTATATTCGGACACCGGAAGTGTTTCGGGAGGTTTCAGACATATAACGGAGTACCGGGGGGTTACCGGAACCCCCCGGGGAGTATATTGGGCCTAATGGGCCCTAGTGGGAGAAGAGGAGGGGCGGCTTGGGCAACCGCGCCCCCTCCCCCTCTAGTCCGAATTGGACAAGGAGGGGGCCGGCGCCCCCCTTTTCCTTCTCTCCTTCTCTCCCTTCATTCTCCTCTCCTACTCCTACTTGAAAGGGGGAAGTCCTACTCCCGCTAGGAGTAGGACTCCTCATGGGGGCGCCATAGGAGGCCGGCCCCCTCCCCCTCCTCCACTCCTTTATATACGGGGAGGGGCACCCCTTGGAGACACAACAATTGATCATTGATCTCTTAGCCGTGTGCGGTACCCCCGTCCACCATAATCCACATCGGTCATATCGTAGCGGTGCTTAGGCGAAGCCCTGCATCGGTAGCTTCATCAACACCGTCACCACGCCGTCATGCTGAGGAAGCTCTTCCTGGAAGCTCTACTGGATCGTGAGTTCACGGGACGTCACTGAGCTGAACGTGTGCTGAACGCGGAGGTGCCGTATGTTCGGTACTGAGGATCGGTCGATCGTGAAGACGTACGA
The DNA here is from genome assembly GCF_056163025.1 of Triticum urartu. Classification (NCBI taxonomy): domain Eukaryota; kingdom Viridiplantae; phylum Streptophyta; class Magnoliopsida; order Poales; family Poaceae; genus Triticum; species Triticum urartu. Next base: position 473,636,246 of record NC_141877.1, read on the forward strand.
CTACATCAACCGCGTTGTCATAATGTGTAACACCCCAAAAATTTGAACATGTTTTGTTTATTAAAAATTTCGCCAGGTAATTAAATTTTTCATTTTCTGGATTTCCTTTGATTTCAGAACCATTGTTTTCTTTGATATTGTGGAGTTTCTACCAAGTGGAAACTTTCCAAATGTGTTGTTGGACTTATGAACCCTCTCTAGAAAAAAAAACATTTCCTTTATCAGTGGATTTAATTATATTATTATTTTCTGATATTTATTTCTTTAAAATGGTTTCCCATGGTTTTAGGGACCCATTTGAACTAAAACCATTTGATAAATTTATTTAAAATTTTCACCAAAATTTGGAGATGTCATGTGATGTTTTTAAATCACTTTTATGTAAAAATATATTTCATTCATTGGATATTTTGAGCTCTACCCCAATTTTTCAAATCTGGTCCAGTTGGCAATTTTGCACTACAACCTATTTAAATGTTTCTTTAAAACTTCCACCAAAATTATGGGATGTTAATAGGAGTATTTTATTCAACTCTATTCAAAAAACCCATTGATGTTATTTGAAAAATCTGAGTGAATCAACCTCTTTTTCATTCTGGTCCAGCTTGGTGATTTGTACTGCAACCCTAATTTATCTTGCTCTAGTAACCATGAGCTTTTTCCTACTTATAGACCACCCTGCAAAACCCATAAGTCTAGGAGGGTGGAACCATTGGAGTGTTTTTGGTCCATGAAACTATGCCATTTTCTTTCTGTCCAGAAATGGTTTTCCCAAAAACTTGCTCTATCAAGTTTCTTGTCTTGACCAACTCACCTGGCCACCATCACCTACACCTAAAGAGACACTGGTCTGGAGCTTTTGGCCACCCCAAGAATTGCCTAGATGCACATGGCATTCTGTCAAACATCATGAGTGCATGCACAGATTTGGCATGATCTTTAGTCTGCATTGTGGACTTGACCTCCTGACCCAACCAACATGTCCACTAAGCTCCTAGCTAACCCTAACCCAGGCCTGCTAATCCTCAGCCTCATCCTAATCCTCTAGCATGCTCTGGCATTGCGTCAAGCACGCAGCGTGCGTGCGCTGGGCGCGCCCAAAGCGCACGTTTTGCACGCGCGCGCACCGAGTCGCCGCGTCGCACTGCCGCCTCCCCGTGCCCGCTCTGGCCTCTCCCCACTCGCAGCCAACACGCCCGCCCCCTCCCTCACCGCAAAGTCGTCCCTGGAGCCCTACAGCGCCGCCGTCAGTTCGGCCATGGCGGCTAGCGGCCGGCCACAGCAGCCTCTGCCGCGTACGGCGCCGCCCGAGCCTCCTCCGTTCGCCAGCTGCCCGCGTTTGCAGGCCGTCCTCATCCACTCGCCCTCCCAACCCCGCTAGCCTCCACCACGTCGCCCTGCATCTACAGAACGGTGGTCGCCGACGATCCTATCCACGGATGCCGCGAACCGACCTAGCCGCGCTATAAGTAGGGGCCCCCGAGCTCGTCCAGGCCCTCAAGCAACCTCATACCACCTCTCTAGAGCCCCCCATAGCCAGGGAACGACGGGAGGAGGTCGTCTTCCTCACCTCCGACCGGTTCGGCCGCCGCCACGCTCCGGTGAAATCCGGCCAAGACCGAGGCCCCCAAACCCCTCCCGTGCTTCCATCCTTCTCCCCTCGACCTCGCGGAGCTGCCCAACCCCTCAAACGCGACCCAGAACCACCGCAGCCCAGAACCCCAAATTCACCCGAAGCTTCCTCCGCCGCGGAGCTCACTGCCGGTGACTCCCTCCGTCCCCGCCGGCCAGTCGACCACTAGGAGGACCGTCTTGGGCTGGCGGATCCATCCCTGCCCTCGGATGCCCTCGAGGAGCCGCCGTTCGCCGGCGAAGATTGCCGGAGCTCCGCCTCCGTTCGGCCAAAGGAGAGCGATGGCGGGGGACGACTGGTCAAACCTGACCAGTGGGCCCAGGGGACCCACTGTCAGTGACCCAGCCCCGCCTCCACGCGTTTTAAGTGAAAGTGCAAAACCTAAAGTACGTTTTCTCTGCCCGAGAGCATATTCGTATTTGAAACATTTTCTTTTTCTGTTTTATTTTAAAAACAGAGTTTGACTGAAACTTTGACTGGCTATAACTTTTTAAATATAAGTCCAAATGACTTGATTCTTTTTCTGTTGCTTCCCAAATATTTTCTAGTTTATTTTCATATTTATTTGAAAAAAATTCCAAACAACTTTTTGTACTGTTTTTTTAAGTATGCGTTATTTGAATATTTATTTTAAATAGGAATTTGGAGGGGAGATTATAACTTGCAAAAGTTTTGGAGGGCACCTCACCTCTCCACACCTGGAAGGCAAGCATTCTGAACCCTGGCATAATATTGTCTTGCGTTGTTGATACGGTTGCAACCCCATATTGTCTCGGAGATTTCGTTATTCTATGCGATGATACGATCATAATGCATATTGATGATTTCATGTTGTTGGCATTTGATATGTTTGTGATAGAAATCCCCCTCATATGCCTCTCATGCCTACCGGGAAGGATCAGGGAAAGCCTCTATCTTGGGTAGACACGAGCTTGTCCCTCGTTGAGACGATTATGACCGGTGGGGCATGGGGAGGTATGATGAGTGGTGGTTCTGTCTGATGGATGTGAAATATAATTCTTGAGCTAACCATGCAGGAATGCTTAAACCTCCTGAGTCGGCCGTAGATCGAGTCTTGTTCTAGTAACCCCCATACTTGTTTCGTGCTGCCACTTGTCCCTGCCGTAGGTAGGGTGCGGTTCAGTAAGTTGTCAACCCCTATCCTAGCGCACACCGTACAGAGAGGCCATGGTGGAAGATACTGGCTGCATCCGGTAGGCATGCCACTTGGTCCGGGGGCATGGGTGTTTCCGGTTGGGACCGAGAGGGGGGCACCCCTTAGAGCGCGTGATATAAGTTTGATCCCATGCTAAGCGAGGTTGTAGCCTCCCCACTTAGAGTTTTGCTTAACGGGTGTCGTGGGTGATTCTAGACACGAGTAAAGTTAAGCTGGTGTGTGCGAGTCAGGCGTGTTTTCGACTAAAAGGCCGTGGACGGAATTAGTTCCGATGGACTAAAGGAATCCATTACTCGTGGGTAAAGAGTACACCCTCTGTAGAGATTATATCTATTCGAATAGCCGTGTCCATGGTTAAGGACTATAGTCTGGGATGGGTCAAGTGTCGGTCTTAGTGTCGGTCTTCGGAGGAAAAACTAACAAACTGGAACATTGATTATGACCTTTGACATATGATTATTATTATTATTATTATTATTGTGGACTAATCAATTGTATTATTTGAAATTAATGAGTATCCCTAGGACGGTTCTACCTCCTGGATATTCACTGTGATTATTTTTATATAAGCCCTTTATGTGGTGTCGCACAGACGCCCGACTGTGGCATGCTTATTATTTCATTTACTTATAAGCCCTTTATGTGGTGTCGCTCAGACGCCCGATTGTGGCATGCTTGTTATTCCTTTTATTTATAAGCCCTTTATGTGGTGTTGCACAGACGCCCGACTGTGGGATGCTCGTTATTCCTTTTATTTATAAGCCCTTTATGTGGTGTCGCTCAGACGCCCGACTGCGGCATGCTTCATATTATTATCCTTTTGAGGCGTCGCTTCAGACACTCGATCGGTGCTTTTCATTTCTACTCCTGGATTGTTTACTCATGTTTTATTTGAATGATCTGCTTGCGTGCATCATGAACCTTATTTCATAACTGGCGAAGTGATCATAGGATATTTCAAAACATGATTATCAATGGCTATATTATACATGTGTTCTTAATGTTTGCGAGTACATTCAAAGTACTCACTGGCTTGTCCCTGGCTATTGTCTTGGCCAGATTTCTTGCATGGAGAGGAGCGTTGTGATGACAGCCCCGGAACCTACGCAATGGTGATAGCAGCCTCGCGAAGATAGGAATTATCCTGGTCAGCTGTTCCTATGGGAAATGGAGTCCCATAGATGATCCGCAAACCGCTTCCGTCATCAACCACTAGAAACCATTTTGTTGTACTCATAGGCCAGAATGGTCTTGTACTACTTATGATGTACTTTGCTTGGAGTTTCTGTATCAAGTTGGTGCCTCATCAGCTAACAGTAATCCTGGGGTTGGTGAGCACAAGGGCCATTTTCTGGGAAATTAATGTCCCGAAAATCTGGTCCTGACAAACTTGGTATCAGGGCTAGGCTGACCATTGGCTAATCCTATCTTAGCCAGGTCGAAAACCTAGGTAAACCAACCCACCAGACCTTAACCTAACCCCGGCCAAGCTTCTCGTGTAAGATAGCCACACAGTGACCCGACACCTTTTTGGCAGTCGGTGCCCAACCTATCAACCTAGCCTGTCGATCGCGCGCCAGTGACCGACACCTAAATTGTCTCATTCACAAGCGTGCGAAGGAAGACTTCGTCCCCTTTTTCTATAAAACGGGCACGCAAACCTCTACCCAGCACAGCTCAGCCTCTGCCCTAACCAAGCTAAAATGCCAAGACCCATTGTTCACAATGAGACCACAGCAACCAACCTTGGAGGTTTCGTGACCGTGCTAGCAAACCTCACCCGTCGTGCCTTCGCGTTAGAAGAGCCCCCAGAATATGTTGTGTACCAAGGGTCCATGAGCGGTGAGAGCCGTCAATTTTGGGCCACTGTACACGTCTATGGTAGGGGTCTATCGCCAGAACGCCCCTACAGGTTCACCGGAAGGACAACTTCCTTTGAGCCACGGGCCATCCAACTAGCTACTCGAGAGGCTATAATTCAACTCCGGCACTTGTCGCCCAGAGTTAACTATTGCTCCTTCTACTACTACCCCAGCCGTGACGGGTATGGTAGGCCACCACAAGTTGCCAACGGAGATCATGAGACGGATCCTGCATTATTGCATCTGGTGCGCTATGTAAGTGCACTAGAGGAACTGTTCGATCAAATCACCCTTGATCTGATCGCAGCTCGTGGAGAACTGATCCGCCGAGCCCTGGCAAGAAGAGAAGATGAGCCCGGCGCCGACAGCCCAGTCGTGCTGTTCGGACAACCGATCGAGTCCTTAAGGTCTGCCCCAGCCATCGACCATAATGCGTTGATGTCCCCAGAAGTGCTTCGTCGCCTTTTGGGAACACACTCCAGCGGGATTGTGGCCAACAACCCCCGCGATGGTCAGCACCGCTACCCTGACCCTGCAGCACCTCAACCCCCTCCAGCTAACCCCCGACGGTGAAAACCATGGAGAAGCCTCGGCGTCCTCAAGGCACGCCCGCCTAGATATAAACGAGGTGGTCTAAGTCACTCGAATAATACCGAGTCTCAGTATGTCCACAACCTGTAGTTGTGTGATCTTGTATCACCGCAGTGTTGTCTGCTTGTGCGCCCCTATTTTAAATAGTAACTGTGCCTAAGTATGTTGATGTACAGTTGCATTTTTAACTTCAGGCGTAGCTACCAAAAACCAACCTCGACGACACCCACAGTATTGCGTCGCTTTTGTGAGATATGTGTATCTGTGGCACTGACCCCGACCCCCATAGAGCAGAACCGACAAACCAATTGCCCTCACCGAGGTAAATAACCCAGCCCAGTTGCTATATAAAAGGCCAAGTACCTCTCATCCTGTGGGCAACCCTCACAACCATTTCTTGCCATGCTGAGCCCTAGTATTTATCTGAGGACTCCAGATGCAACCCCGGGTAGTTTTGTTAAAATATTGTGGGACTTTACCTACAGTACCATGGGTTCTACCCAGCCACCCCAGTACGAGCTGCTCAAATCGAGAATCACCTCATCCACCTCGAAATATTGGGCAGTAGTGCACATCCCTCCCGTAAACTCAAACCAAGACCCCACGGAAGTCTCCTTCCTGGGGAAATCTATGCCGACTCCGCAGATGGCCATAGAAGCGGCTGCACATGAAGCACTTGTTCGCCTTCAATTCGCGGTGCCTTATGCCAGCGAACGAGGGTATTACTACTTCCCGAGTCGAGCAGCACCCGGAGGAGTAACATCTTTTCCCGGGGGACGAATTGAGAGAGACCTAGTACTAGCCAACCTTGTCCAGTATGTCATCGCTCAAGAGCGTTTGACCCAGCGAGTAATGGGTTATCTCCAGAGCCTCGCTGATTTAAATCCTCAGATCGCCATCGGCAGACCGCTGAGGCCCGACCAGGAGAGACGCATTCATCGACTGGTCAATCTGCTTCCCCCGATAGAAGAAGAGTGCGCCCCAGTACCAGAGACGTTTTCTCGGGACCCCGTTCAGTTGCCATTGTAGACGTCACTGCTATGTTCTTTTATTCCCGCATTTAGTTAAGTGTTGTAACTTATGTGTGTTTTTCTAAATCTTGTGCGATGAGATAAATATTTGGTTTCAGTTATTGTGAGTAGTTTTTACTGCCATTAATTCTTGATTAACTAATTTTCACTCGCGAAAAATCCCGGAGTGAGAGTTCTTCTCCCTGAGCTGCTACAGCATATATCTTCTCACGACAAAGATTTTATTCACGCAGCACCACGGCAGCAAACTCACAGCCTTAACCGCTCGAACACTTGCACTAATTGCAAACCACGTAACCGTGTTGCATCTAACTGATCACCTCCCTAACACACCACAGTCTTTGAAGGAGAGATTAGTGGATAATCATCCGGGTACAAGTTACCCCCAGCGCACCGACAATAGTTAGCACCCGACACCACCCTAATCCTCGTGATCACCGCCACCGCGGAGAGCCAACACTCGAGCGGCAGCATCGCGACGATCATCAAGGATCATCGCGCACAGGAGCATGGAGAGCCCCAGCAATGCCGCCAGCCCTCCGCACACCAGGATCACGTACCAGTCCGGCACTGCCCCGGCCATTAGAGCCTCGCCTCGAGCTTCTGTAAACGGAGATGGAGGAGAAAGAAGGAGAAGGAGAAGCGTGGCCAGGTGTGAGGAAGAAGAGAGGAACACCTTGGCCGTTTTATAGCTCGAGATCGGTGTACGGTGGGCAAAGTCCACCAGCGCCGCTCGTCGCCCGATCGCCGGTGTTCGGAGGAGAATCCGCGAGCAGTGCCGACAGCACGCTGGCCCGCGAGGTGAGTGCACGCTGCACCGGCAGCTAGTACGCCGCGCACTACCGCAGTACGGCCTAGATGCCCTACGCGCTAGACGTCGCCGGTGGAGAAAGCGCGGGAAAACGCGCGGGAGAGAGGAAGAAGAAGAGACTGACAGTGGACCCCGGGTCCACCTGTCAGCCAGAGAGGGCACTATGCTCTCGGGTACGACCAGCGTATTTTAAATTTAGAATTTTATTCTAAATTTACTGTATCCAGCGTAAGGATCTCTCGTTTCTCCCCTAACCATAGATTTCTCCACGCAGCGCCAGTGTTCCACACTGTGGTTTTACACCACTTATTGCCCTCTCACTCTAGCCACATTTTATTGCATATATTTTTTTAAAACAACTTTTAGCAAATCTCGAGGACGAGATTTTTCTTAAGGGGGGTAGTGTTGTAACACCCCAAAAATTTGAACATGTTTTGTTTATTAAAAAGTTTGCCAGGTAATTAAAATTTTCATTTTCTGGATTTCCTTTGATTTCAGAACCATTCTTTTCTTTGATATTGTGGAGTTTCTACCAAGTGGAAACTTTCCAAATGTGTTGTTGGACTTATGAACCCTCTCTAGAAAAAAAAACATTTCCTTTATCAGTGGATTTAATTATATTATTATTTTCTGATCTTTATTTCTTTAAAATGGTTTCCCATGGTTTTAGGGTCCCATTTGAACTACAACCATTTGATAAATTTATTTAAAATTTTCACCAAAATTTGGAGATGTCATGTGATGTTTTCAAATCACTTTTATGTAAAAATATATTGCATTCATTGGATATTTTGAGCTCTACCCCAATTTTTCAAATCTGGTCCAGTTGGCAATTTTGCACTACAACCTATTTAAATGTTTCTTTAAAACTTCCACCAAAATTATGGGATGTTAATAGGAGTATTTTATTCAACTCTATGCTAAAAAAACCATTGATGTTATTTGAAAAATTTGAGTGAATCGACCTCTTTTTCATTCTGGTCCAGCTTGGTGATTTGTACTGCAACCCTAATTTATCTTGCTCTAGTAACCATGAGCTTTGGTCTACTTATAGACCACCCTCCAAAACCCTTAAGTCCAGGAGGGTGGAACCATTGGAGTGTTTTTTGTCCATGAAACTATGCCCTTTTATTTCTGTCCAGAAATGGTTTTCCCAAAAACTTGCTCTATCAAGTTTCTAGTCTTGACCAACTGACCTGGCAACCATCACCTACACCTAAAGAGACACTGTTCTGGAGCTTTTGGCCACCCCAAGAATTGCCTAGATGCACATGGCATTCCGTCAAACACCTTGAGTGCATGCACAGATTTGGCATGATCTTTAGTCTGCATTGTGGACTTGACCTCCTGACCCAACCAACATGTCCACTAAGCTCCTAGCTAACCCTAACCCAGGCCTGCTAATCCTCAGCCTCATCCTAATCCTCTAGCATGCTCTGGCATTGCGTCGAGCACGCAGCGTGCGTGCGCTGGGCGCGCCCAAAGCGCACGTTTTGCACGCGCGCGCACCGAGTCGCCGCGTCGCACTGCCGCCTCCCCGTGCCCGCTCTGGCCTCTCCCCACTCGCAGCCAACACGCCCGCCCCCTCCCTCACCGCAAAGTCGTCCCTGGAGCCCTACAGCGCCGCCGTCAGGTCGGCCATGGCGGCTAGCGGCCGGCCACAGCAGCCTCTGCCGCGTACGGCGCCGCCCGAGCCTCCTCCGTTCGCCAGCTGCCCGCGTTTGCAGGCCGTCCTCATCCACTCGCCCTCCCAACCCCGCTAGCCTAAACCACGTCGCCCTGCATCTACAGAATGGTGGTCGCCGACGATCCTATCCACGACCGTCGCGAACCGACCTAGCCGCGCTATAAGTAGGGGCCCCCGAGCTCGTCCAGGCCCTCAAGCAACCTCATACCACCTCTCTAGAGCCCCCCATAGCCAGGGAACGACGGGAGGAGGTCGTCTTCCTCACCTCCGACGGGTTCGGCCGCCGCCACGCTCCGGCGAAATCCGGCCAAGACCGAGGACCCCAAACCCCTCCTGTGCTTCCATCCTTCTCCCCTCGACCTCGCGGAACTTCCCAACCCCTCAAACGCGACCCAGAACCACCGCAGCCCAGAACCCCAAATTCACCTGAAGCTTCCTCCGCCGCGGAGCTCGCCGCCGGCGACTCCCTCCGTCCCCGCCGGCCAGTCGACCACCGGGAGGACCGCCTTGGGCTGGCGGATCCATCCCTGCCCTCGGATGCCCTCGAGGAGCCGCCGTTCGCCGGTGAAGATCACCGGAGCTCCGCCTCCATTCGGCCAAAGGAGAGCGAAGGCGGGGGACGACTGGTCAAACCTGACCAGTGGGCCCAAGGGACCCACTGTCAGTGACCCAGCCCAGCCTCCACGTGTTTTAAGTGAAAGCGCAAAACCTAAAGTACGTTTTCTCTGCCCGAGAGCGTATTCGTATTTGAAACGTTTCTTTTTCTGTTTTATTTTAAAAACAGAGTTTGACTGAAACTTTGACTGGCTATAACTTTTTAAATATAAATCCAAATGACTTAATTCTTTTTCTGTTGTTTCCCAAATATTGTCTAGTTTATTTTCATATTTATTTCAAAAAAATTCCAAACAACTTTTTGTACTGTTTTTTTAAGTACGCGTTATTTGAATATTTCTTTTAAATAGGAATTTGGAGGGGAGATTATAACTTGCAAAAGTTTTGGAGGGCACCTCACCTCTCCACACCTGGAAGGCAAGCATTCTGAACCCTGGAATAATATTGTCTTGCGTTGTTGATACGGTTGCAACCCCATCTTGTCTCGGAGATTTTGTTATTCTATGCGATGATACGATCATAATGCATATTGATGATTTCATGTTGTTGGCATTTGATATGTTTGTGATAGAAATCCCCCTCATATGCCTCTCATGCCTACCGGGAAGGATCCGGGAAAGCCTCTATCTTGGGTAGACACGAGCTTGTCCCTCGTCGAGACGATTATGACCGGTGGGGCATGGGAAGGTATGATGAGTGGTGGTTCTGTCCGATGGATGTGAAATATAATTCTTGAGCTAACCATGCAGGAATGCTTAAACCTCCTGAGTCGGTCGTAGATCGAGTCTTGTTCCAGTAACCCCCATACTTGTTTCGTGCTGCCACTTGTCCCTGCCGTAGGTAGGGTATGGTTTAGTAAGTTGTCAACCCCTGTCCTAGCACACACCGTACAGAGAGGCCATGGTTGAAGATACCGGCTGCATCCGGTAGGCATGCCACCTGGTCCGGGGGCATGGGTGTTTCGGTTGGGACCAAGAGGGGGGCACCCCTTAGAGCGCGCGATATAAGTTTGATCCCATGCTAAGCGAGGTTGTAGCCTCCCCACTTAGAGTTTTGCTTAACGGGTGTCGTGGGTGATTCCAGACACAAGTAAAGTTAAGCTGGTGTGTGCGAGTCAGGCGTGTTTTCGACTAAAAGGCCGTAGACGGAATTAGTTCCGATGGACTAAAGGAATCCGTTACTCATGGGTAAAGAGTACACCCTCTGCAGAGATTATATCTATTCGAATAGCCGTGTCCATGGTTAAGGACTACAGTCTGGGATGGGTCAAGTGTCGGTCTTACTGTCGGTCTTCGGAGGAAAAACTACTAAACCAGAACATTGATTATGACCTTTGACATATGATGATTATGATTATTATTATTGTGGACTAATCAATTGTATTATTTGAAATTAATGAGTATCCCTGGGACGGTTCTACCTCCTGGATATTCATTGTGATTATTTTTATATAAGCCCTTTATGTGGTGTCGCACAGACGCCCGACTGTGGCATGCTTATTATTTCATTTACTTATAAGCCCTTTATGTGTTGTCGCTCAGACGCCCGATTGTGGCATGCTTGTTATTCCTTTTATTTATAAGCCCTTTATGTGGTGTCGCACAGACGCCCGACTGTGGCATGCTCGTTATTCCTTTTATTTATAAGCCCTTTATGTGGTGTCGCTCAGACGCCCGACTGCGGCATGCTTCATATTATTATCCTTTCGAGGCGTCGCTTCAGACACTCGATCGGTGCTTTTCACTTCTACTCCTGGATTGTTTACTCATGTTTTATTTGAATGATCTGCTTGCGTGCATCATGAACCTTATTTCATAACTGACGAAGTGATCATAGAATATTTCAAAACATGATTATCAGTGGCTATATTATACCTGTGTTCTTAATGTTTGCGAGTACATTCAAAGTACTCACTGGCTTGTCCGTGGCTATTGTCTTGGCCAGATTTCTTGCCTGGAGAGGAGCGTTGTGATGACAGCCCCGGAACCTACGCAATGGTGATAGCAGCCTCGCGAAGATAGGAATTATCCTGGTCAGTTGTTCCTGTGGAAAATGGAGTCCCATAGACACTCGTGATCCGCAAACCGCTTCCGCCATCAACCACTAGAAACCATTTTGTTGTACTCATAGGCCAGAATGGTCTTGTACTACTTATGATGTACTTTGCTTGGAGTTTCTGTATCAAGTTGGTGCCTCATCAGCTAACATAATCCTGGGGTTGGTGAGCACAAGGGCCATTTTCTGGGAAATTAATGTCCCGAAAATCTGGTCCTGACATAATGCTTCCGCTTATGGTCTACGAGGGTACGTAGACGATACTCTCCCCTCTCGTTGCTATGCATCACCATGATCTTGCATGTGCGTAGGAAATTTTTTGAAATTACTACGTTCCCCAACAGTGGCATCCAAGCCAGGTTTATGCGTAGATGTTATATGCATGAGTAGAACACAAGTGAGTTGTGGGCGATACAAGTCATACTGCTTACCAGCATGTCATACTTTGGTTCGGCGGTATTGTTGGATGAAGCGGCCCAGACCGACATTACGCGTACACTTACGCGAGACTGGTTCTATCGACGTGCTTTGCACACAGGTGGCTGGCGGGTGTCAGTTTCTCCAACTTTAGTTGAACCGAGTGTGACTATGCCCGGTCCTTGTTGAAGGTTAAAACGGCACTAACTTGACGAACTATCGTTGTGGTTTTGATGCGTAGGTAAGAACGGTTCTTGCTCAGCCCGTAGCAGCCACGTAAAACTTGCAACAACAAATTAGAGGATGTCTAACTTGTTTTTGTAGGGCATGTTGTGATGTGATATGGTCAAGGCATGATGCTATATTTTATTGTATGATATGATCATGTTTTGTAACGGAGTTATCGGCAACTGGCAGGAGCCATATGGTTGTCGTTTTATTGTATGAAATGCAATCGCCATGTAATTGCTTTACTTTATCACTAAGCGGTAGCGATAGTCATAGAAGCAATAGTTGGCAAGACGACAACGATGCTACGATGGAGATCAAGGTGTCGCGCCAGTGACGATGGTGATCATGAGGGTGCTTTGGAGATGGAGATCAAAGGCACAAGATGATGATGACCATATCATATCACTTATATTGATTGCATGTGATGTTTATCCTTTATGCATCTTATTCTGCTTTGATTGACGGTAGCATTATAAGTTGATCTCTCACTAAAAAATTCAAGGTACAAGTGTTCTCCCTGAGTATGCACCGTTGCAAAAGTTTGTCGTGCCGAGACACCACGTGACGATCGGGTGTGATAAGTTCAACATTCTTATACAACGGGTGCAAGCCAGTTTTGCACACGCAGAATACTCGGGTTAAACTTGACGAGCCTAGCACATATAGATATGACCTCGGAACACTAAGACCGAAAGGTCGAGCGTGAATCATATAGTAGATATGATCAACATAGTGATGTTCACCATTGAAAACTACTCCATTTCACGTGATGATCGGTTATGGTTTAGTTGATTTGGATCATGTGATCACTTAGATGATTAGAGGGATATCTATCTAAGTGGGAGTTCTTAAGTAATATGATTAACTAAACTTAAATTTATCATGAACTTAGTCCTGATAGTATTTGCATAGCTATGTTGTAGATCAATAGCTCGCGATGTATCTCCCCATTTATTTTTGATATGTTCCTAGAGAAAAACTAAGTTGAAAGATGTTAGTAGCAATGATGCGGATTGCATCCGTGATCTGAGGATTATCCTCATTGCTGCACAGAAGAATTATGTCCTTGATGCACCGCTAGGTGACAGACCCATTGCAGGAGCAGATGCAGACGTTATGAACGTTTGGCGAGCTCGATATGATGACTACTTGATAGTTTAGTGCACCATGCTTTACGGCTTAGAATCAGGGCTTGAAAGACGTTTTGAACGCCATGGAGCATATGTGATGTTCCAACAGTTGAAATTAGTATTTCAGACTCATGCACATGTCGAAAGGTATGAGACCTTTGACAAACACTTTGCCTGCAAGATGGAGGAGAATAGCTCAGCTAGTGAGCATGTGCTCAGAATGTCTGAGTACTATAATCACTTGAATCAAGTGGGAGTTAATCTTACAGATAAGATAGTGATTGATAGAGTTCTCTAGTCACTATCACCAAGTCACTGGAACTTCATGATAAACTATAATATGCAAGGGATAACAGAAACGATTCCCAAGTTCTTCGTGATGCTGAAAACGATGAAGGTAGAAATCAAGAAAAGCATCAAGTGTTGATGGTTGACAAGACCACTAGTTTCAAGAAAAGGACAAAGGGAAGAAGGGGAACTTCAAGCAGAACGGCAAGCAAGTTGCTGCTCAAGTGAAGAAGCCCAAGTCTATACCTAAGCCTGAGACTAAGTGCTTCTACTGCAAAGGGACTGGTCACTGGAAGCAGAACTACCCCAAGTATTTGGCGGATAAGAAGGATGGCAAAGTGAACAAAGGTATATTTGATATACATGTTATTGATGTGTACTTTACTAGTGTTTATAGCAACCCCTCAGTATTTGATACTAGTTCAGTTGCTAAGATTAGTAACTCGAAATGGGAGTTGCAGAATGAACAGAGACTAGTTAAGGGTGAAGTAACGATGTGTGTTGGAAGTGGTTCCAAGATTGATATGATCATCATCGCACACTCCCTATACATTCGGAATTAGTGTTGAACCTAAATAAATGATATTTGGTGTTTGCTTTAAGCATGAATATGATTTGATCATGTTTATTGCAATACGGTTATTCATTCAAAATCAGAGAATAATTGTTGTTCTGTTTACATGAATAAAACCTTCAATGGTCATACACCCAAGGTGAATGGTTTAGTGAATCTCGATTGTAGTGATACACATATTCATAATATTGAAGCCAAAAGATGCAAAGTTAATAACGATAGTGCAACTTATTTGTGGCACTGCCGTTCAGGTCATATTGGTGTAAAGCGCATGATGAAAATCCATGTTGATGGGCTTTTGGAATCACTTGATTATGAATCAGTTGATGCTTGCGAACCATGCCTCATGGGCAAGATGACTAAGACTCTGTTCTCCGGAACAATGGAGCGAGCAACAGACTTGTTGGAAATAATACATACTAATGTATGCAGTCCGATGAGTGTTGAGGCTCGCGGTAGGTATCGTTATTTTCTAACCTTCACAGATGATTTGAGTAAGATATGGGTATATCTTCTTGATGAAACATAAATCTGAAACATTTGAAAAGTTCAAATAATTTCAGAGTGAAGTGGAAAATCATCGTAACAAGAAAATAAAGTTTCTACAATCTGATCATGGAGGAGAATATTTGAGTTACGAGTTTGGTCTTCATTTGAAACAATGCGGAATAGTTTCGCAACTCATGCCACCTGGAACACCACAGCGTAATGGTGTGTCCGAACATCATAACCGTACTTTATTAGATATGGTGCAATCTATGATGTCTCTTACCAATTTACCACCATCGTTTTGGGGTTATGCATTAGAGGCAGCTGCATTCACGTTAAATAGGGCACCATCTAAATCCGTTGAGATGATGCCATATGAACTGTGGTTTGGCAAGAAACCAAAGTTGTCGTTTCTTAAAGTTTGGGGTTGCGATGCTTATGTGAAAAAGTTTCATCCTGATAAGCTCAAACCCAAATCGGAGAAATGTGTCTTCATAGGATACCCAAAGGAGACAATTGGGTACACCTTCTATCACAGATCCGAAGGCAAGACATTTGTTGCTAAGAATGGATCCTTTCTAGAGAAGGAGTTTCTCTCGAAAGAAGTGAGTGGGAGGAAAGTAGAACTTGATGAGGTAACTGTACCTGCTCCCTTCTTGGAAAGTAGTTCATCACAGAAATTTGTTCCTATGACTCCTACACCAATTAGTTAGGAAGCTAATGATGATGATCATGTAACTTCAGATCAAGTTACTACCGAACCTCGTAGGTCAACAAAAGTGAGATCCGCACCAGAGTGGTACGGTAATCATGTTCTCGATGTCATGTTACTTGACCATGACGAACAAAATGGCATAAGGCCATGAAATCTGAGATGGGATCCATGTATGAGAACAAAGTATGAACTTTGATTGACTTGCCCGATGATCGGTGAGTCATTAAGAATAAATGGATCTTCAAGAGGAAGACGGACGCTGATAGTAGTGTTACTATCTACAAAGCTTGAATTGTCGCAAAATGTTTTCGACAAGTTCAAGTTGTTGACTACGATGAGATTTTCTCACTCGTATCGATGCTCAGAAGCCTGTCCGAATCATGTTAGCAGTTGCCACATTTTATGAAATTTGGCAAATGGATGTCAAAACTGTATTCCTTCATGGATTTCTTAAAGAAGAGTTGTATATGATGCAACCAGAAGGTTTTGTCGATCCTAAAGGTGCTAACAAAGTGAGCAAGCTCCAGCGATCCATCTATGGACTGGTGCAAGCATCTCGGAGTTGGAATATATGCTTTGATAAAGTGATCAAAGCATATGGTTTTATATAGACTTGCGGTGAAGCCTGTATTTACAAGAAAGTGAGTAGGAGCACTACAGCATTTCTAATAAGTATATGTGAATGACATATTGTTGACCAGAAATAATGTAGAATTTTCTGGAAAGCATAAAGGAGTGTTTGAAAATAGTTTTTCAAAGAAAGACCTCGATGAAGCTGCTTACACATTGAGCATCAAGATCTATAGAGATAGATCAAGACTCTTGATAAGTTTTTTCAATGAGTACATACCATGACAAGATTTTGAAGTAGTTCAAAATGGAACAGTCAAAGAAGGAGTTCTTCCCTGTGTTGCAAGGTGTGAAGTTGAGTAAAGAATCAAAACCCGACCACAGCAGAAAAAAGAAAGAGAATGAGAAGACATTCCCTGTGCCTCTGTCATAGGTTCTATAAAGTATGCTATGTTGTTTACTAGTCCTATTGTATACCTTAGCATCATTCTGGCAAGGGAGTACAATAGTGATCTAGGAGTAGATCATTGGACAGCGGTCAAAATTATCCTTAGAGGTCTAAGGAAATATTTCTCGGTTATGGAGGTGATAAAAGAGTTCGTCGTGAAGAGTTACATCGATGCAAGCTTTTTACATCGATCTAGATGACTCTAAGTCTCGGTCTGGATACATATTGAAAGTGGGAGCAATTAGCTAGAGTAGCTCCATGCAGAGCATTGTAGACATAGAAATTTGCGAAATACATACGGATCTGAATGTTGCAGACCCGTAGACTAAACTTCTCTCACAAGCAAAACATGATCACTCTTTGGGTGTTAATCACATAGCGATGTGAACTAGATTATTCACTCTAGTAAACCCTTTGGGTATTAGTCACATGGAGATGTGAACTAATCACATAAAGATGTGAACTAGATTATTGACTCTAGTGCAAGTGGGAGACTAAAGGAAATATGCCCTAGAGGCAATAATAAAGTTATTATTTATTTCCTTATATCATGATAAATGTTTATTATTCATGCTAGAATTGTATTAACCGGAAACTTAGTACATGTGTGAATACATAGACAAACAAAGTGTCACTGGTATGCCTCTACTTGACTAGCTCGTTGAATCAAAGATGGTTGAGTTTCCTAGCCATAGACATGAGTTGTCATTTGATTAACGGGATCACATCATTAGAGAATGATGTGATTGACATGACCCATTCCGTTAGCTTAGCACTTGATCGTTTAGTTTACTGCTATTGCTTTCTTCATAACTTATACATGTTCCTATGACTATAAGATTATGCAACTCCCGATTACCAGAAGAACACTTTGTGTGCTACCAAACGTCACAACGTAACTAGGTGATTATAAAGGTGCTATACAGGTGTCCCCGATGGTGTTTGTTGAGTTGGCATAGGTCGAGAATAGGATTTGTCACTCCGATTGTCGGAGAGGTATCTCTGGGCCCTCTCGGTAATGCACATCACTATAAGCCTTGCAAGCAATGTGACTAATGAGTTAGTTACAGGATGGTGCATTACGGAACGATTAAAGAGACTTGCCGGTAACGAGATTGAACTAGGTATTGAGATACCGACGATCGAATCTCGGGCAAGTAACATACCGATGACAAAGGGAACAACGTATGTTGTTATGCGGTTTGACCGATAAAAATCTTCGTAGAATATGTAGGAACCAATATGAGCATCCAGGTTCCGCTATTGGTTATTGACCGGAGACGTGTCTCGGTCATGTCTACATAGTTCTCGAACCCGTAGGGTCCGCACGCTTAAAGTTCTATGACGATCGGTATTATGAGTTTTTGTGTTTTGATGTACCGAAGGTAGTTCGTAGTCTCGGATATGATCACGGACATGACGAGGAGTCTCGAAATGGTATAGACATAAAGATCGATATATTGGACGACTATGTTCGGACACCGGAAGTGTTTCGGGAGGTTTCGGACATATACCGGAGTACCGGGGGGTTACCGGAACCCCCCAGGGAGTATATTGGGCCTAATGGGCCCTAGTGGGAGAAGAGGAGGGGCGGCCAGGGCAGCCGCGCCCCCTCCCCCTCTAGTCCGAATTGGACAAGGAGGGGGCGGCGCCCCCCTTTTCCTTCTCTCCTTTTCTCCCTTCCTTCTCCTCTCCTACTCCTACTTGGAAGGGGTAGGACTCCTCATGGGGCGCGCCATAGGAGGCCGGCCCCTCCCCCTCCTCCACTCCTTTATATACGAGGAGGGGGGCAACCCTTGGAGACACAACAATTGATCATTGATCTCTTAGCCGTGTGCGGTGCCCCCCTCCACCATAATCCACCTCGGTCATATCGTAGCGGTGCTTAGGCGAAGCCCTGCGTCGGTAGCTTCGTCAACACCGTCACCACGCCGTCGTGCTGACGAAGCTCTTCCTGGAAGCTCTACTAGATCGTGAGTTTGTGGGACGTCACCGAGCTGAACGTGTGATGAACGTGGAGGTGCCGTACGTTCGGTACTGAGGATCGGTCGATCGTGAAGATGTATGACTACATCAACCGCGTTGTCATAACGCTTCCGCTTACGGTCTACGAGGGTACGTAGACGATACTTGTAACACCCCTAGTGTTATGCTACAGTAATCCCCTGTTGATGGTGCCATGTCATCACACTACTGTTGCTAATACTCACTTGATCCAAATCACTGTTCATGTTCAAACTCAAATTCAAAGTCAAAAATTCAATTTACCAAACATGAAAACTAAAATGTTCAAAGTGTGGAAAATAATCACTGAGTAATTGTCATGTTGGAACCAACCTCTTCTAAATTCCCAAAATGCCCATGGGAATTAATTCAGTGCTCCAGTAGCATTTAAATTTGCCTTTTTAATTTCTAAAATTAATTAGGCAACTCCTTTTGACCCCAAACTTTTTGTTCCATCTCAAGGTATTGTGTTAGTTTTATGTGCCAAGTTTTGTTCAAAACAAAACTCATTTGGTACTAAAAGAAAATGCAAAACAGAGCAAAAAAGAAAAAGGAAAGAAGTGAGGGAGAGAGAACCCCACCAAGCCCCCTGGGCCTTGTCCCATCCAGACCAACCGGCCCAACCCACCAGGCCGGCCCAACCGCGGCCTCCCCCACTCCCCATACCCCCCCCCCCCCACACACACACACGACCGAAGCCCTAACCGCTGCCCACTCCCCACTTGCTCTCCCCACCTCTCGCTCCCTCACCCCTCCCCCTCGATCCAGATCGAGGGGCGCCGCCTTGTGCCCCGTTGCCGACGCCCACCCCGGCGCCTCCCCACCGCCGTCCTCCTCGCCTTCCTCCACTCCTCCCCCTCTCTCTGTTGGGTCCGGGCGATCCACATCGCCCCTGACCCCGCCTCACCCCCGACACCCGCGGTGCCCCGAGGCCGACGTCGCCGCGCGGATCCCCCGTCGCCAGACTTCCTCGTCGCCGTCGCCATCATCTACCTCATCCTCTCCCTCGCCGGACGCTGTCGTCCCCGTCCTCCTTGAGCACGCTGCCATAATCCCTACCCCCCCCTGCCCACCGTGAGCCCCGATCCCCTCCTCTCCTCCGATGTCGCACCTGCTCGTAAGGCCGTGCCCGCGCCCGCGTTTCATGCCACAGCGCCCCGTGCGCGCCCCCTGGCCACATCCGGCCATGACCGGGCGCGCGTCGGTCGTCCCCTGGTCGCACCCTGCTGCTCCCGTCGTCGTGCGTTGAACCCGCAGCCGCCCTTGGCCGTGCTTGCCTGTAACTGCTGTTGTCGCGGCCGCTCCCTGCTGCTGGCCGCCGACCGCGCCGCCTCTGGCCTCCCCTCCCCCTGCCGCGTCGTGGCCGCGAGCTCGCGCCCGACCGGCCTCTGCAGCCGCGCGCCCGCGCCCCTCCTCGCGAGCCCCGTCGCCGCTTCCACTGCTGCTTCTGCATCGCTTCGGCCTCCGGCGGCCGCTCACGCAACACCGTGGCCCCGCCCCGCTTCGCGCCTCGCTGGCTCCCCCGGGCGCCTGGTCGGGTGTCGGCCACCACGCCCGCACACGGTTTGGCCCTATGGGCCACTGCCTAGTGGCCCCCCCACGCCCAGAACGTTAAAAAAGAAGTAAAAATTAATAATGTAAAATAATAATTAAAATGTTAATTAATTAAAGAATTAATTAACTTAATTAACATTGTTTAGTTAATTAATTAACTCTAATTAACCTGCTAATTAAATGTTAACAAATAGTTAGTCTTCAGCCTATGACATGTGGGACCCACCTGTCAGGTTGACCAGGTCAACTGCTGACGTCATGATGATGTCAGCAAACACTATTCTGGATAATGTTGATTTAAATAATTAAATAAATTCTAAAAATGATTTAAATCTTTTAAAATCAATATAAAATAAACCGTAGCTCGGATGGAAAAACTATGTGCATGAAAGTTGCTCAGAACGATGAGACGAACCCGGATACGCAACCCGTTCATCCGCCACATGTCCCTAGCATAGCAAACCTGCAACCACCCCCTCCGTTTCATCTGTCCGAAAATGCCTAACTCCGGGAAAACTTTCCCGGATGTTTTCCCCCTTCGCCAGTATCGCCTAGTACTGCGTTAGGTCACCCCTGGCACCGCGTTTTGCCTTGTTATATTTTGTGATGCTTGTTTGCCCCGTATTTACTGTTTCTCCCCCCTCTTCTTCCCCGGTAGACCCCGAGACCGACATTGATGCGACTGAGTACGACTACATCCCCGACGAACCCTGCTTGCCAGAGCAACCAGGCAAGCAAACCCCCCTTGAGCATTCCGATATCGTCCATTTCTTTCCCTCTCATGCTTGCATTAGAACTACTACTCCTTTCTGTATGATCCTACTCTGATGCATAGCCTGTTGTTGTTACCTGCTTTCATACCTTACGTGCTTATCCTAAACTACTTAGAATAGGTTGGTTAGTGATCCATCAGTGACCCCCACCTTGTCCCAGGTGCCTCGCTTTATGTTCGATGACTCAATCAACGTGATCGACGTCCAGGCCCTGATACGTCTCCAACGTATCTATAATTTTTGATTTCTCCATGCTATATTATCTACTGTTTTGGACTATATTGGGCTTTATTTTCCACTTTTATATTATTTTTGGGACTAACCTATTAACTGGAGGCCCAGCCCAGAATTGATGTTTTTTTCCTATTTCTGTGTTTCGAAGAAACGGAATATCAAACGGAGTCCAAATGGAATAAAACCTTCAGGAACGTGATTTTCTCACCGAACGTGATGCCTATATACATGATCATGCCTAGATATTCTCATAACTACGCTCAGTTCTGTCAATTGCTCAATGGTAATTTGTTCACCCACCGTAGAATACTTATGCTCTTAAGAGAAGCCACTAGTGAAACCTATGGCCCCCGGGTCTATTCTCATCATATCAATCTCCATCACTTTAATCTTGCTTTGCTTTTTACTTTGCCTTTACTTTTTACTTTGCATCTTTATACCAAAAATACCGAAAATATTATTTCTATCAGATCTCACTCTGTAAGTGACCGTGGAGGGATTGACAACCCCTAATCGCGTTGGTTGCGAGTAGCTATTATTTTGTGCAGGTACGAGGGACTTGAGCGTGGCCTCCTACTGGATTGATACCTTGGTTCTCAAAAACTGAGGGAAATACTTACGCTACTCTGCTGCATCATCCCTTCCTCTTCGGGGAAATCCAACGCAAGCTCAAGAGGTAGCAAGAAGGATTTCTGGCGCCGTTGCCGGGGAGTCTACGCAAAAAGTCAACATACCAAGTACCCATCACAATCCCTATCTCTCGTATTACATTATTTGCCATTTGCCTCTCGTTTTCCTCTCCCCCACTTCACCCTTGCCGTTTTATTCACCCTCTCTCTCTCTCTCTATCCTCCCTCTCTATTTGCCTCTTTTGCCCGTTTGCTCTTGTCTACTCGTGTGCTAGTTTGCTTGTTTGTCGCGATGGCTCAACCAAGATTCGGTGATCTTCACCTTAAAAGGTTAGAGGAGATCGAAAACAACGTCAGGAAATTTATGGTTTTGAAATTTGAGCATAATAATTTCTTTAGAAACGAGCTTAAGGAACAAAAAAGTTTTATGAGTTATATGAATAAAGAGCTTGATGATATGTCTAAAGAATTTGATGGTATAAGATCCCAAATTGCTCGTCTAGAAAAGATGAGTGCTGAAATTTAGGATATGCAAGCCACCTTAGTCAATAAGATGGCCGCTAAACCGAATTCCTATGAAAATCAAGATGAAGATCTAAAACTTATTGATGTGTCACCTATTAAATCTTTGTTTTGCAATATGAATCTTGATGCAAATGAATATGATCTTCCTTTACCTAGAAGGCGTTCTAAAAATTCGGAGTATTTAGATCTTTATGATGAAATTGATGAAAGTGGGATTGAAAGAAATAAAAATATAGATGTTGCTAAACCCACTATATTGGATTTCAAGGAATTTAATTATGAAAGTTGCTCTTTAATTGATTGTATTTCCTTGTTGCAATCCGTGCTAAATTCTCCACATGCTTATAGTCAAAAGAAAGCCTTCACCGAACATATTGTTGATGCCTTGATGCAATCTTATGAAGAAAAACTTGAGTTGAAAGTTTCTATCCCTAGAAAACTATATGATGAGTGGAAACCAACTATTAAAATTAAAATTAAAGATCATGAGTTTTATGCTTTGTGTGATTTGGGTGCTAGTGTCTCCACTATTCCCAAGACTTTGTGTGATTTGCTAGATTTCCGTAATTTTGATGATTGCTCTCTAAACTTGCATCTTGCGGATTCTACTATTAAGAAACCTATGGGAAGGATTAATGATGTTCTTATTGTTGCAAATAGGAATTATGTGCCCGTAGATTTCATTGTTCTTGATATAGATTGCAATCCTTCTTGCCCTATTATTCTTAGTAGACCTTTCCTTAGAACGGTTGGTGCGATTATTGATATGAAGGAAGGGAATATTATATTTCAATTTCCATTTAAAAAGGGCACAGAACACTTTCATAGAAATAAAATAAAATTGACATATGAAACTATCATGAGAGCCACTTATGGATTGCCTACCAAAGATGGCAATACCTAGATCTATCCTCGCTTTATGCCTAGCTAGGGGCGTTAAACGATAGCGCTTATTGGGAGGCAACCCAATTTTATTTTTATTCCTTGATTTTTGCTCCTGTTTAGTAATAAATAAATTATCTAGCCTCTGTTTTGGTTGTGTTTTTCGTGTTTAATTAGTGTTTTTGCCAAGTAGAACCGTTGGGAAGACTTGGGGAAAGTCTTGTTGAACTTGCTGTAAAAAACAGAAACTTTAGCGCTCACGAGAACTGCTGTCATTTTTATTTGAAGAGTGATATTTAGTTAATTCTTTTTGAAGATGATTAATAGATAAATTCCTCACGTCCAGAAATTTATTTTAGAATTTTTGGGGTTCCATATATTTCGCTAGCTACAGATTACTACAGACTGTTCTGTTTTTGACAGATTCTGTGTTTTCGTGTGTTGTTTGCTTATTTTGATGAATCTATGGTTAGTAAAATAGTTTATAATCCATAGAGAAGTTGGAATACAGTAGGTTTAACACCAATATAAATAAATAATGAGTTCATGAAGTGGTCTTTTGTTTTCTTTTGCTAACGGAGCTCATGAGTTTTCTACTTTAAGTTTTGTGTTGTGAAGTTTTCAAGTTTTGGGTGAATTCTTTTGATGGATTATGGAACAAGGAGTGGCAAGAGCCTAAGCTTGGGAATTCCCATGGCACCCCCAAGATAATACAAGGACACCAAAAAGTCAAAGCTTGGGGATGCCCCGGAAGGCATCCCCTCTTTCGTCCACTTCCATCGGTAATTTACTTGGAGCTATATTTTTATTCACCAACATGATATGTGTTTTGCTTGGAGCATCTTGTATTATTTTTTTTCCTTTGTGTTTTAGTATGCCACAATCATCCTTGCTGTACACACCTTTTGAGAGATCTATACATGAATTAAAATTTGATAGAATACTCTATGTGCTTCACTTATATCTTTTGAACTATGTAGTTTTGCTCTATGTGCTTCACTTATATCTTCTTGAGCTAAGTAATTTTGCTCTATGTGCTTCACTTAGATATTTTAGAGCACGGTGGTGGATTTGTTTTAAAGAAACTATTGATCTCTCATGCTTCACTTAAATTATTTTGAGAGTCTTAATAGCATGGTAATTTGCTTAGTAATAACACGCTTGGTATTCAAGATTTGTGAAACTTTCTTTTGAGTGTGTTGAATACTAAGAAAAGTTGGATGCTTGATAATTGTTTTGAGATATGGAGGTAGTAATATCAAAGTCATGCTAGTAGAGTAATTGTGAATTTGAGAAGTGCTTGAGTTAAAGTTTGCAAGTCCCGTAGCATGCACGTATGGTAAACGTTATGCAACAAATTTGAAACATGAGGTGTTATTTGATTGTCCTCCTTATGAGTGGCGGTCGGGGATGAGCGATGGTCTTTTCCTACCAATCTATCCCCCTAGGAGCATGCGCGTAATACTTTGGTTTTTGATGGCTTGTAGGTTTTTGCAATAAGTATATGAGTTCTTTATGACTAATGTTGAGTCCATGGATTATACGCACTCTCACCCTTCCATCATTGCTAGCCTCTACGGTACCGTGCATTGCCCTTTCTCACATCGAGAGTTGGTGCAAACTTCGCTGGTGCATCCAAACCCCGTGATGTGTGTCGGTGGGAATGACACCTATGGGATCACAAGAATCCCTATTGTGGTTAGCGGGGCGCGGGGTCGTGAGAAGAGCGGGTCAAACAGATAGCACACGGTTCGTTTATCCAGGTTCGGGCCACGAGGATGCGTAAAACCCTACTCCTGCTTTGGTGGATTGTATTTTTGTGTTCTTGAGCTAGCTATGGGGCGTGAGGAGTTCCAAAAAGCCGAATCCTCCCTCTGGTCGCCTCGGGCCTCCTTTTATAGAAAAAGGGGTTGCCACGGTGGCACACAGGAGGTGGAAAGGGTACAGTGATGCAAGGTTATCCCTCGCATTACATGACAACGCGCATTTAATGTGTCTTGCTTAGGTGTCCTTGCTTTATCGGGACGGGGGAGAAACCTGTCTCGTCCGTCGCCGCTCCTTCTTGTGTCGACACGCACCCTGGCCAGCGACGCCTGCGATGCCACGTAGGTAGGCAGGCAGCTAAGGTGGCGCAGTGGTGGGTCTTCACGAAGATCTGCATGCCGCCACGCAGGTGCCTGCCCAGCTGGTTGGGTCGGCAGCTGCATGCGAACGGCGGTGGAGGTTTAGTCGGCGTGGGCCTGGTGGT
The DNA here is from genome assembly GCF_056163025.1 of Triticum urartu. Taxonomy (NCBI): domain Eukaryota; kingdom Viridiplantae; phylum Streptophyta; class Magnoliopsida; order Poales; family Poaceae; genus Triticum; species Triticum urartu. The sequence goes on from NC_141877.1 coordinate 473,661,419, forward strand.
GGTCTTGCGGATGTCCTTGGCAAGGGCCTTGCCGGGGCCCCAGCAAGGGTTTTGCCGAGGCGCCTGCTGTCATCCCCGGCAAGGTGCTTGCCGGGGGCCTTGTGGTTTTCCTCGGTTGGATCCTGCCAAGGGTCGTCATCTTCTATAGTGTGTATCTGATCTTGAATGTCTTCACAAAGATCTGCATGCCGCCACGGGGATGTCTCCCGAATCCTTGCCCTTTGGGGGCAGTGGACTCAAGGGTGATTTGCTCCGTAGGCGCGGGACGAGTCGCCGCGGCAAGGGTCTTGCCGGGGCTGCTAGAACTGTCTCCCGGCAAGGATCTTGCCGGGGGAGTCTGCTTCGTCCCCTTTGCTCTTCGTGGTCTTGGCCTTGGCATCGTTCTAGTTCTCTTGAGCTTCGATCTTACCCTGGCTCACCTCCCTTGCCTTGCTTGGTGTGGTGGTGCCCGTGGCTCAGATTACCTGTGCACAGTTATAGGGGTACAAAAAGTGTACCCCTCTTTTTGTACACCGACAGGAGCCCCCGGGCCTGGGCCACACATAAGCGCAACGCGTTGTTGGGCTAGGCCCAAAAACGGTGCGCGGGCAGGCGGGGTGGTTTTTACCGCGGTAAGATTCTTCGCGCGTTGCGCTTCCCACGACTCCCGCGCATGGCGCGGCGTGGGGAGGTGCGTGTGACGTGGGTAGCATGCGTGGGGTTGGTTCCCGCAGGCATGCGTCACACCACAGTTAACGTGAAAGGAGGCGGCCCGTGTTTTCCCCCATAAAAAAGGAATAACCGCAGGCGCGCTTCTCACTTTCTCCTCTTTCCTCGTGCCTTCTCCAATCTCAGAGCCGCTGTTTCCTCTCTTCCTTCCTTCCTAAGCTTCCGCCGTCGCCCGCCGTCGTTGCTTCGCCATCCCCCTTCCTGATCCCTCTAAACTTCTTGGCCGTCATGGCGCCCAAATCCGTCAAGGGCAAGGGGGTGGCTAAGGGCTCTGGGACTATGGAGCCGCCGGAGAGCACGCTGTCGGGGGACCGGACGAAGTCCGCCTTTTTCTTCCCCTCGACGATTGATGTTCATGAGCTCCGGGCCTCCTTCAGGCCCCTATGGGGAGCGAAGACGGGGGGAGAGAATTCGGGACACCCGGCGACGCGCGTCATTCCTGCTGCTTGCGCCGATCCTGCTCCAAATCGGTATCCCTTTTTCGTCGATTATCTTTCTTGCGGGTTATGCCCCCCTTTCTCCGATTTCTTCTGCGACATTATGCACACCTTCGGCTTTCGCCTCTTGGATTTTACTCCGAATGCAGTGGTGTGCAAGGCTTTCTTCGCGCATCTTTGCGAAGGCTTTGTCGGGGTGCAGCCCAGCACGGCGCTCTTCCGCCATTATTTCTTCCCTCGGATCCAGCTGGGAGGTGCCGTCTCTGGTTGCGTCACCTGGATCACAAGATCCAAGGGGACGTACCTGGACGGTGCCATGAAGGAGAGGTGGGAGGAATGGCGTGGCCGGTGGTGCTGGATTGAGGATGAAAACCCGCCGGAATTCTGCAAGGTCCGCCAAGTGCCGCCGGTCAGTGGCAGCGATTGGAGCGATGTCGACGCCGCCGATGGGAGGCTCACTGTTGCCACTACTAGGATTCTCCGGCTCACCCGAGCCGGACTCACCCTTGAGGTGATCAGGGCGGACTTCATTCGCCGCCGGATCGCCCCGTTGCACAACAAGGGGAGGCCAGCTTGGCTCTTTACGAATCCGGCTGACATTATGCGACTCCGCCCCGGCCTCGATCACAACTTCACAGTGCTGGCGCATGCCCACTTCTGCCAGCGGCTTTTCCAGCTTGATGTGGGTCGCGATGGTGAGGTCGAACGGACCGGCAAGGCCGCGAGGGCTGCCGCAAAGGTTGGCAAGGCCCTCAAGGGGCCGTTTTTCAAGCTGCCAGCGGGGGTGGTCCCGTTGTGCAAAAATTCACGTCGGTCCGAGATCATCGCCATGATGCCGGACTGTAATGCGCACGGCCCTGTCCCGAGCTGGAAGGAGCCGAAGGACGCGGATGTGCAGCAATTCTTTGACACCCTAATTGAGGTACATGTCAATGTTGACACCAAGCGATGGCTTGTCATGGACACCACCCAGGCAGAGCTGGACTACATCGCCACTAGGGCGAGGGAGGCGCAGCTCACCAAGGAGGCCGGCAGTGCCGGGGGCGTGGAGGACAAGGCCGCAACGGCTGCGGAGGAAGAGCAGCTCACCCGGTGGGCGGCGACCACCAAGGAGGTCAGCAGCGCCGACACTGGAGCTCCGCTTGTGGAAGACGCGGCCGACGAGTCGTCGGAGGAGGGGACGTGGCGGCGGGCTCGACGCCAACCAGGGGAAGAGGGCGAGTCCTGCGGCGGGCTGGCTCCGGCGAGCCGGTCCGGCCCGGCAGAGCTACGCAGCCTCAATTGACCCTGGAGGGGTCTGGGCGTCACACGAGGGCCACGGCAGCCAAGAGGCTGACGAAGGCCACTGAGAAGAAGAAGACAACAGCCCCTTCCTCATCTGGGCGCGCACAAACCCCGCCGTCTTCGCCTCCTCTGGCAGATGTCGACTCGGATGTTGACGCGGAGGTCGCTTTTGATCTCGGGCCTCTCAGCCCGAAGAGGAAAAGGAAAGTGGTGGAGGGAGAGGAGACGGGTAACGAGTAAGTACTCCGTCCCTTACTGCCATTTCCATTCCCTTGAATTAAGTCACTTATCTTGATCCGTTTTTGCTTTTGCAGGGATGCAGAGACGTTGGCCCAGAGGGTGAAGAGGGCCAAGGCCTTGGCGGGCGGCCAGCCCCCGGCCAGTGCTTCAAAGTCTCCACTGGTGGTGCTGAGCAGCCCGGACAGCAGCCCCCAGCACAGCCCCCAGTGTAAGTTCGTCACCCTCCTCTTATCGACACGTGGTAGGTGTTCGATGCTATGGTGTTGACCTTGTCGGGTTTGCAGGAGGGGAGCAGCAGCAGGAGGAGCCGTAAAGGGCTACCCCCAACACACCACCCCCATCGACTACGCCGCCGCGAGGGGCGTCCCCGGCAAGGGCATCAAGCACGAAGCCCACACCCATGGAGGAAGAGGGGAACTTGGGCGCTGGCGACTCTGCCACAGCGCCGAATGCTAGCGGGGAGGGGACTTCTGCTTCACAGCCTAGCACTGGTGAGTCGCCTGTCCTCCATCTCTGTTTTTCCCTTATTCTTTTTCTTGGCTTCAATGCTCCCATTACTACCCAGGCCCTCCTTCAATAGGTATGGAGGACGTGGATACTGTTGTTGGGAATATTGCTGAGGAGGCCGCGGCAGAGGCCGACAGGATTGCCGCCGAGGAGGCCGCCAGGGATGCTGACGAGGTCGCCACTGATGAGGCCACCAAGGATGCTACCGAGGACACCGCTGCGGGGGCCGCCAAGGCGACCGGCGAGGCTTCTGCCGAGGGCGCCAACGGTGGGCCTGCCGGGGAAGCCGGCAAGGCCACTGCCGAGGAAGAGGTGGTTGATGATCAGCCTCCCTCCTCCTAAACCTCGGGCCCCGTCAGATATCTGAAGGTGGGCGGCGATCTTTTCGTCCATCTCCCAGGGGCGTCAAGTTCCTGAGCGCCCACCGAAGGGGAAGTCTTTGACAGCGAGGTGCTTGCCGCCACCGGGCTCGAGGTTGTCGATGAGCCGGGCGTTGGCGGTGATGGTTCTCCAGAAGAGCAGCTTTTCCGCGCTATGGGGGCCAACTTCCGAAAACTCCAGGTGCTCTACCGTGTCCGTCTGGACAAGGTTAAGTCCAGGACGGCAACGGTGGACCAGGCGGAGGTGGATTTCAAGGCACGCGTTGCTGAGACGCAGACCTGGTTCCACCAGACTCATGAGGAGCAGAGGGCCTTTCAGGAGGAATTGGCCAAGCGCAATGTCGAGCTCACCATGAAGATGGCTGACATCGAGAAGGCCCAGGAAAAGGTGGTGAACTTGGCTGCCGCGGCCGAGGCCGTCCAGAATCAGCATCAAGCCGCACTGGATTCCCAGGAAGAGGACCTCACCGTGCGTGAGGCAAAGCTTGCCGCAGCGCTCCGTGGCAAGGATGAGGAGCTCGAGGCCCTTGTCACGTGGTGGACTCACGAGCTAGAGCAGAGGCACAAGGAGGCACTCGATGCCTAGGCTCTGGCCCATGCCGGCAAAGTAAGGGAGTTGGAGGTGGAGCGGGACGAGCTGAAGGAGCAGGCCCTCAAGCTGTCCAACGAGAAGAGCACGCTCAACGGCGCCTTGGTAGAGGCGCAAGGAGCGATCATCAGCAGGGCTGGGGAGCTCTCCGAAGCGCAAAACTCCATCAGAGATCTCAAGCTGAAGCTAGAGAATCTCGAGAAGATGTTGTCGGAGAGCACGGCTCGGGAGGAGACCTTGACCAGGAGCCTGGAGGAGGAGAAGCAGTTGCGGGCGAACGAGGCCGCCTCCCACCAGGAATATGTGGCAGGCGAGAACAGATGGATCAGCCGTCTGGAGGACGTCGCCGGCAGGGTCACCTCGTAGTTGGCCACCATGAGGATGCCAAACGTGAGATATGCCCCTGAGCGCAGCGGGACCGTCAATGCCAAGCTGACCCAGTTCTTCGAGGGCGTCCTTGGAGCCTTGGCTTATCTTCACTCCAGCAGAGCGGCCACGTTGGCCAGGGAAGCCCGGCGACTTTGCCGGGGGGTCATGACCAAGGTCCTCACCAAGATGGCGTACTGGAATCCCGACCTCGACTTCGATGCCGCGATGGATAGCTTGCCAGATGGTACTGACCTCACGGTGCTCAAGGAGCGCATCAAGCCCGTCATCAGCAGCATCGAAAAATCAAGAGGGTGGAAGGCCAGCGCCGGGATTAGGCATCCCATTCTTCACCGCCGCTGCAGGTTCACGACCAAGACAAATTTCATCTTTAGTTAGAACCGCAGCAATGATGTGATGTAATATAACTTTGTAGTACTCTTAATTTCATGCACGTTATTTCCCCGTTCAATTCCTCTTTGTATGTGCGCCCTACGTCGATTGGGTAGGCTCGCCGGCGCGGAAGCCCCTAGCGGCGTTTTGGGGACGGATCCCCATGGGCCTGCTGGGTATGCGTGCTACCGGACGAGCCACCTTTCCATTCTGAACGAGGCCGCTCGAACTGTCGAGCTTGACTCGAGTCAGAATCGAGAGCGTTGTTAATCGCGGAAGGCTACTCTACCATTCTCGACGCAGCCGCTTGAGCTATTGAGCGGACTCAAAACAGGGCAAGGGCGTTGCCGATCGTGGGAGAGCCCCCTGGCGTGCAGGTTTCTCATACAAAGGCGTGACATCTCCGGGGGGGAATAACCTCATATAAGAAGGATATAACAAATAAGGGTTCGGTGCAACTTAGCTTCTGTTTGCAATCGCTCGAGTGCCGATCTTCTGGCCTCCTTTCTTCTCCAAGGGTCATGAAGATGAAGGAGTGTCGGGCTAACTGCTAAAGCCGATTCTCACAACTGCGCCCCCTACCTGGCGCGCCAGAGATGTCGATGGGAATGACACCTATGGGATCACAAGAATCCCTATTGTGGTTAGCGGGGCACGGGGTCGTGAGAAGAGCGGATCAAACAGATAGCACACGGTTCATTTATCCAGGTTCGGGCCGCGAGGATGCGTAAAACCCTACTCCTGCTTTGGTGGATTGTATATTTGTGTTCTTGAGCTAGCTATGGGGCGTGAGGAGTTCCAAAAAGCCGAATCCTCCCTCTGGTCACCTCGGTCCTCCTTTTATAGAAAAAGGGGTTGCCACAGTGGCACATAGGAGGTGGAAAGGGTACAGTGATGCGAGGTTATCCCTCGCATTACATGACAAGGCGCATTTAATGTGTCTTGCTTAGGTGTCCTTACTTTATCGGGGACGGGGGAGAAACATGTCTCATCCGTCTCCGCTCCTTCTTGTGTGGACACGCGCCCTGGCCAGCGACGCATGCGATGCCACGTAGGTAGGCAGGCAGCTGAGGTGGCGCAGTGGTGGGTCTTCATGAAGATCTGCATGCCGCCACGCAGGTGCCTGCCCAGCTGGTTGGGTCGGCAGCTGCATGCGAACGGCGGTGGAGGTTTAGTCGGCGTGGGCCTGGTGGTGGTCCTGCGGATGTCCTTGGCAAGGGCCTTGCCGGGGCCCTGGCAAGGGTTTTGCCGAGGCGCCTGCTGTCATCCCTGGCAAGGTGCTTGCCAGGGGCCTTGTGGTTTTCCTCGGTTGGGATCCCGCCAAGGGTCGTCATCTTCTATAATGTGTATCTGATCTTGAATGTCTTCACAAAGATCTGCATGCCGCCACGGGGATGTCTCCCGAATCCTTGCCCTTTGGGGGCAGTGGACTCAAGGGAGATTTGCTCCGTAGGCGCGGGACGAGTCGCCGCGGCAAGGGTCTTGCCGGGGCTGCTAGAACTGTCTCGCGGCAAGGATCTTGCAGGGGGAGTCCGCTTCGTCCCCTTTGCTCTTCGTGGTCTTGGCCTTGGCATCGTTCTAGTTCTCTTGAGCTTCGGTCTTACCCTGGCTCACCTCCCTTGCCTTGCTTGGTGTGGTGGTGCCCGTGGCTCAGACTGCCCGTGCACAGTTATAGGGGTACAAAAAGTATACCCCTCTTTTTGTACACCGACAATATGATATGCTCTTTCACACATAAAACTCCTTATATCTTCCTCAAAACAGCCACCATACCTACCTATTATGGCATTTCCATAGCCATTCCGAGATATATTGCCATGCAACTTTCCACCATCCAGTTTATCATGACACATCCATCATTGTCATACTGCTTAGCATGATCATGTAGTTGACATAGTATTTGTGGCAAAGCCACCGTTCATAATTTTTTCATACTTGTCACTCTTGATTCATTGCATATCCCGGTACACCGCCGGAAGCATCCATATAGAGTCATACTTTGTTCTAGTATCGAGTTGTAATCATTGATTTGTAAATAAATAAAAGTGTGATGATCATCATTTAATAGAGCATTGTCCCAAAAGAAGGCCAAAGAAAAAAAGAAGGCCCAAAAAAAGGGGCAATGCTACTATTCCTTTTTCCACACTTGTGCTTCAAAGTAGCACCATGTTCTTCATATAGAGAGTCTCTTGAGTTATCACTTTCATATACTAGTGGGAATTTTCATTATAGAACTTGGCTTGTATATTCCAACAATGGGCCTCCTCAAGTGCCCTAGGTCTTCGTGAGCAAGCAAGTTGGATGCACACCCACTTAGTTTCTTTTGTTGAGCTTTCATACATTTATAGCTCTAGTGCATCCGTTGCATGGCAATCCCTACTCCTTGCATTAACATAAATTGATGGGCATCTCCATAGCCCATTGATTAGCCTCGTTGATGTTAGACTTTCTCCTTTTTTGTCTTCTCCACATAACCCCCACCATTATATTCTATTCCACCCATAGTGCTATATTCATGGCTCACGCTCATGTATTGCGTGAAAGTTTATGAGTTTGAAATTATTAAGATATGAAACAATTGCTTGGCTTGTCATCGGGGTTGTGCATGATGAGAGCATTCTTGTGTGACGAAAATGGAGTATGACTAAACTATATGATTTTGTAGGGATGAACTTTCTTTGGCCATGTTACTTTAAGAAAACATAATTGCTTTGTTGGTTTGCTTGAAGTATTATTATTCTTTATGTCAATATGAACTTTTGTCTTGAATCTTCCTAATCTGAATATTCATACCGCAATTAAGAAGATTTGCATTGAAATTATGCCAAGTAGCACTCCGCATCAAAAATTCTCTTTTTATCATTTACCTACTCGAGGACGAGCAGGAATTAAGCTCGGGGATGCCTGATACATCTCCAACGTATCTATAATTTTTGATTGCTCCATGCTATATTATCTACTGTTTTGGACTATATTGGGCTTTATTTTCCACTTTTATATTATTTTTGGGACTAACCTATTAACCGGAGGCCCAGCCCAGAATTGATGTTTTTTGCCTATTTCAGTGTTTCGAAGAAACGGAATATCAAACGGAGTCCAAACGGAATAAAACCTTCCGGAACGTGATTTTCTCACCGAACGTGATGCCTATATACATGATCATGCCTAGATATTCTCATAACTACGCTCAGTTCTGTCAATTGCTCAACAGTAATTTGTTCACCCACCATAGAATACTTATGCTCTTGAGAGAAGCCACTAGTGACACCTATGGCCCCCGGGTCTATTCTCATCATATCAATCTCCATCACTTTAATCTTGCTTTGCTTTTTACTTTGCCTTTACTTTTTACTTTGCATCTTTATACCCAAAATACCAAAAATATTATATCTATCAGATTTCACTCTCGTAAGTGACCGTGAAGGGATTGACAACCCCTAATCACGTTGGTTGCGAGTAGCTATCGTTTTGTGCAGGTACGAGGGACTTGAGATGGCCTCCTACTGGATTGATACCTTGGTTCTCAAAAATTGAGGGAAATACTTACGCTACTCTGCTGCATCATCCCTTCCTCTTCGGGGAAATCCAACGCAAGCTCAAGAGGTAGCAGGCCCCGACACCGCACATCACCCCCCCCCCTAGTTGTATGACTCTGCAGAGTTACCATCGAGTGCCGAGGGTGTAACCTCTTACATCACTCCTGATGAGATCCCTGTAACATAGCTATACGGTCGAGGTCATCGAGGGTGATTTCCTCCTTAACCACTTCCATTATGGCTCTGTCATGCAACCCATCAAATGTGAACCTCGAGGGTGGATCCTCTTACGTTCACCTTGATGATAACATCGAGTGGAATTCACCGGGGGTGATTCCTCGGGTTTTCCCCTTGGTGTTAGACACACAGTTACTATGGTTACTATGACTTGCACTGAGCCCTGTTACTAAAGACGGGTCGGCCCTGAGGGGTACCCGCGCGAGCTTAATAGCGAGTGATGTGGACTCGGGTTGACCTGGAAGGTGCCCACGAGATACTTACGAGGCATGGCCGGGCATTCTTAGCCCTTGCCGCAAGTACTCGAGACGGGGCGAAGGGTCACATCAAATCATGAGTCTCTGCTCGTTACCGCGTGCTCCTAATCCACTATGATTTGGATATTTGATCCGAGGGTCCTTTGGCCTGATAGCACTAACCATCACGTGGGCATAGTATGGGCGTTCTGTATCGTATACATCAGCCGAAGCTTAATAGACGTCAGTGACTGAGCGGCGCACGCCAGGTTGGACTGTGTAAGCTCCTGCCTTGTTGAAGGAGGTTGCTAGGTCTGCTCACCGGCCGCGTACGCAACGTGCAGGAGTTCCCGGGGAGATGGCCCATGACCCCTGGGGGCATAGGTTTAGTCCGGCGTGTTGACCTCTCTATTAAACCTAGGTCGGGTTGTGGCGTATTGTTTGGCCGAGGCCGGGCATGACCTAGGAAAGTGTGTCCGGCCGGAGTTAATCGAGCGTGGTGGGTAAGTCGGTGCACCCCTGCAGGGAAGAAAACATCTATCGATAGCCTGTCCTACGGTAACGGACACTTGGAGTTGTATCCCGATCGATACAACTAGAACTGGATACTTGTGATGAGAAATGAATGGATATGAGAAATGGACATGAGAAATGGATAGTATGGCTCTGGGATTGCTTCCTCGTAGGGAGTCGAGAAAGGATCTCTGGCCGAGGTTGATAACACTACTACTTTACATTATGTTGATCTGTACTCTTCTACATGCTGCAAGATGCTTGAAGATGCTAGTCTTCGATAGGCTAGGCTTTCCCCTTCTCTTCTGGCATTGTGCAGTTTAGTCCACAGATACAACCCATTCCTTTAATACAGATGCATACTTAGTTTAGATCTGATGTAAGTCTTGCGAGTACTTTGGATGAGTACTCACGGTTGCTTTGCTACTTCTTTTCCCCCATACCCGATTGTTGCGACCAGATGACGGATCCCGTGAGCCAGACTCCACTGATGACTACTAATACCCGGAGGATGCCTACTACTACATGAAGACCGCAGACGACTAGGAGTAGCTAGGAGGCTCCCAGGCAGGAGGCCCTGCCTTTTCGATCATTGTTGCTTTTGTGCTAGCCTTCTTAAGGCAATCTTGTCTAACTTATGTCTGTGCTCAGATATTGATGCTTCCGCTGACTCTTGTGTATTCGAGCCCTCGAGGCCCCTGGCTTGCAATATAAAGCTTGTATTATTTTAATTTGTGTCTAGAGTTGTGTTGTGATATCTTCCCGTGAGTCCTTGATCTTGATCGTACACATTTGCATGTATGATTAGTGTACGATTGAACCGAGGGCGTCACAAGTTGGTATCAGAGCCGACTGCCTGTAGGAATCCCCCTTCCACACTCCTTCGTCGAAGTCGAGTCTAGACATTACAAAACTTTTTACTAACATGGCTGTGTTCCTTACGGGCCCACGTCGCCATTTGGGTGGTATTAGGATCTTTTATTCCCCGTCTATACTCTAGGACTCTGATCTCTCTCCTATTCAGGTTAAAATGGTTTTACTAAATCTAACTTTAGGTTCTCGATAATACTTTCTCCCGGAGAGCCCCTCATTCCAGATGATCGCCTGCTACACCAGAAGATTCCGAAGATACTCTCCAATGTTCTCTCAAGACTTTGTGCCCGTTGCTTTTGTAATTCCCTACCACTAAAATATCCCTATGGATAAATACATACACCCGTCGTTCTTACTTTTATTCCAAGTTGATCTTGTTATTACAAGATACCTCGAACTTCTCTCTATTGCTCCGAGAAATCTTTGTGCTTACTGCCTTGTAGTTCCTTGTCGCCTGAATACACCTACAACTTAATCCTCACACTCACCAAGGATTTGTTTCTCCCCAGTTGTTCATGTGTTCACAAAAGTCTTCGAAATGCTATTCAATCTTTCGAAAATCCTCAGCAACCTATGGCTCTTGAAATTCTTGCTTGCTTTCATTATGGTCAATCCCATAAGTCTAGTAATCTTATTGGCATCCTTTGCCACTATCATTTTGAGTCCGTTGATTCGATATGTGTGTGAATGCACGCAATCATCAGTTGATCCTTATAAATTATATTCCCGGCTTAGACGTCATTTTGAACATGAGCGGGATCTCGACCAATCATATTGCCATCGATTGTACCCCTAAGGCTATTCAACTTATCCATCCCTGATCAGAGCATTGCTTCTGATCCCTTGTCTTGGAATTCATAATTCCTTTGCATTTAAGCTTTGAGTTAGTCAGTTGTTTCTATAATCCGATGCACTTGCATTCCTTCTTCCTTTGATAGAGTACCGATACTCACATCGGATCCCTTCTGGACCACCATACCCCTTTTTCGGATTTTATCCGACAACGTCCTTCATATTCAGTAACCTTGTAGCCCTTTCCTCGGATACATAATGCCTTTGGTAAGTTGTATCCTCCGCTTTCTCAAGCATGCTCTACTACCGAGCTTGTGTTACTTACTCTCGAAATTTATGATATATGTTCCTAAGATGCCCCGATGGGTTGAACCTATGCCTTCCCTAAGCTGTGTGAACTCGAAAGTTATACGAGTTATACTCTACTGGCTTTTCGTCAGATAAAATTTCAATACTACAACTTCATCTAGAGCGAGAAGTAAAATGAAAGATTATGCATTGTAGAAGTGGGAGTCGACCCTAAACCTTTGTGTTCATGCCCACAGACACGGTGTGGAACTTATCATGAAAGCTTCTTTCAAGGATATTTAATCATTTGAATAATTCTTCCGGTATCATAAATTGGATCCCTTGCAGTTATGGTCTCGACCATATTTCCTCCTTGATCTCATTCACTGGGTAAGTTAAAATTACTTACCTCTACAAATCATTTCCCCTGTCCAACCTCTACTCCGATTTACCTTCTGGCATTACACCTAGTACTTGATACTGGGAAGCTTTATACCCCATCACATCATTCCTAGCCTGATCGGCTATATTTTATCATGTCAACTTTTAACTGTGCTACCTGGTCCTTATGCCCAGAGAAAATTCCGACAACGAGCTAAGCCTACGTCGATCTTCCTCATCTTATCATTTCACCTCGAACAACAAGCTTGGCTTTGAGCTTGTGTCGAATCCGTGTTTCTCATAGCCTTTCACTTCATCCTCCCTTTTCTGCTCGAGGGCATCTTCATAGAGTCTCTCGACAAACTTTGTCTTGATCACCGTCACACTTTGGCTTCTTTAGAGAGGTCAGTTGAATTCATGGCTAGAAATACAATCCTTCCCCTCAATGATTTATGTTATCATCGAAAACATTCTTGCCTTCCCCAACATAAACTTGTTTTTTTATTTTGGAAATACATCCTTTTTGGCATGTCGATGGATTGTGGCTGAGCCCGTCGGCCACACCCTCATCTTTTCACTGCTAAAATTGTAAGACATATTTTCTAAGTTGTTTCCGATGGATCCTTGGTGTATCCAAAGTCTGACCTTTGCTTGAAACCATGTAAATGCTATCTCGAAGCATGTCTATGGTAATCCGATCTCCAATAAGAACGTTTGAAGCACGATATTAATTTTTCTTTATCAATTATCCAAACACCGTTGTATGGGTAATATCATGAAATTTCTTTCCCCTTACATAAATGGTTTTATACTTCTATCTTGTCATGGATATTATGCTCTGCTTGTCCTTGGGAAGGATATACCCCTGAAATATGTGTTTAAACACATTTTCCTTTCCATTGTTCTGTTTAATCTGACAATTACATTTTTCCTTTCCATTGGTTTGTTTAAACCTTATTGTGATCTATATTATATGAGGAGTAATATTTCCCTGCTTATGTAAACACCTCGTTGTATCACTCTGTCAGTAAGACCCTGTTGCTATTGTTGCTGACATTCCGGTAGCCACCGATGGACGAGAACTTTGCCTAATGGCCCGCCTCGTTCAATGAGCAGGATAATGGTTCTCTTCGTCCCTCGTCCTTGGTACCAACATTGTTGCCGACATAACTGACAGGCTACCCTCTGACATGCCTTGCTATTATAACCGTGCAATATGCCAGCACCCTTCCTACTTTTAACCCACATGGTGGGCCCATAACCCACAGTCCCACAGGATCGAAACCTGACTCTCCTGTGCCCCCTGTTTCTAAGGTTATTCCTCCCGCTTGGCTTCGTATCATGTCACGAGCCACCTTCCGAGAGATGATATATTCTTGATGCTCTGAACCCCTTTCTCACACTCGGTTCAGGTATCAATCGTTTGTCCATCCGCTTGAAACCTCCTATTGTACCTTCATACTTTGCTCTTGATGTATTACTAAGTTTCAACTCGAGAGATACTTCTGCCTTATTCCCTGAATTGTTCATCAGATAATTAACCCTATAAGAGTCAGTTCTCCCGAAGTTACTCTTTAATTCCCCACTTGAATCTTGGACGAGATTTCTTGTAGTGGAGGAGATTTGTAACACCCCCAGTGTCATGCTATAGTAATCCCCTGTTGATGGTGCCATGTCATCACACTACTGTTCCTAATACTCACTTGATCCAAATCACTATTCATGTTCAAACTCAAATTCAAAGTCAAAAATTCAATTTTCCAAACATGAAAACTAAAATGTTCAAAGTGTGGCAAATAATCACCGAGTAATTGTCATGTTGGAACCAACCTCTTCTAAATTCCCAAAATGCCCATGGGAATTAATTCAGTGCTCCAGTAGCATTTAAATTGGCCTTTTCAATTTCTAAAATTAATTAGGCAACTCCTTTTGACCCCAAACTTTTTGTTCCATCTCAAGGTATTGTGTTAGTTTTATGTGCCAAGTTTTGTTCAAAACAAAACTCATTTGGTATTAAAAGAAAATGCAAAACAAAGCAAATAAAAGAAAAAAAAGAAGAAGTGAGGGAGAGAGAACCCCACCAAGCCCCCGGGCCTTGTCCCATCCGGACCAACCGGCCAAACCCACCAGGCCGGCCCAACCGCGGCCTCCCCCACTCCCCATACCCCCCCCCCCCCACACACACACGACCGAAGCCCTAACCGCTGCCCACTCCCCACTCGCTCTCCCCACCTCTCGCTCCCTCACCCCCTCCCCCTCGATCCAGATCAAGGGGCGCCACCTCGTGCCCCGTCGTTGACGCCCACCCCGGCACCGCCCCACCGCCGTCCTTCTCGCCTTCCTCCACTCCTCCCCCTCTCTCTGCTGGGTCCGGGCGATCCACATCGCCCCTGACCCCGCCTCGCCCCCGACACCCGCGGCGCCCCGAGGCTGACGTCGCCGCGCGGAGCCCCCGTCGCCGGACTTCCTCGTCGCCGTCGCTGTCGTCTACCTCGTCCTCTCCCTCGTCGGATGCTGTCGTCCCCGTCCTCCTCAAGCACGCTGCCATAATCCCTACCCCCCACTGTGAGCCCCGATCCCCTCCTCTCCTCCGCTGTCGCACCTGCTCGTAAGGCCGTGCTCGCCCCCGCGTTTCACGCCACAGCGCCCCATGCGCGCCCCCTGGCCGCATCCAGCCACGACCGGCTGTGTGCCGGCCGTCCCCTGGTCGCACCCCGCCGCTCCCGTCGTCGTGCGTTGAACCCGCAGCTGCCCTTGGCCGTGCTTGCCTGCAACTGCTGCTGTCGCGGCCGCTCCCTGCTACTGGCCGCCGACCGCCCCGCCTCTGGCCTTCCCTCCCCCTGCCGCGTCGTGGCCGCGAGCTCGCGCTCGACCGGCCTCTGCAGCCGCGCGCCCGCTCCCCTCCTCACAAGCCCCGTCGCCGCTTCCACTTCTGCTTCTGCATCGCTTCGGCCTCCGGCGGCCGCTCGCGCAACACCGTGGCCCCGCCCCGCTTCGCGCCTCACCGGCTCCCCCGGGCGCCCAGTCGGGCGCCGGCCACCATGCCCGCACACGGTTTGGCCCTATGGGCCACTGCCCAGTGGGCCCCCCACGCCCAGAACGTTAAAAAAAGAAGTAAAAATTAATAATGTAAAATAATAATTAAAATGTTAATTAATTAATTAATTAAAGAATTAATTAGCTTAATTAACAATGTTTAGTTAACTAATTAACTCTAATTAACCTGCTAATTAAATGTTAACAAATAGTTAGTCTTCAGCCTATGACATGTGGGACCCACCTGTCAGGTTGACCAGGTCAACTGCTGACGTCATGATGATGTCAGCAAACACTATTCTGGATAATGTTGATTTAAATAATTAAATAAATTCTAAAAATGATTTAAATCTTTTAAAATCAATATAAAATAAACCGTAGCTCAGATGGAAAAACTTTGTACATGAAAGTTGCTCAGAACGACGAGACGAACCCGAACACACAACCCGTTCATCCGCCACACGTCCCTAGCATAGCAAACCTGCAACCGTCCCCCTCCGTTTCATCTGTCCGAAAATGCCTAACTTCGGGAAAACTTTCCCGGATGTTTTCCCCCTTCGCCAGTATCGCCTAGTACTGCGTTAGGTCACCCCTGGCACCGTGTTTTGCCTTGTTACATTTTGTGATGCTTGTTTGCCCCGTATTAACTGTTTCTCCCCCCTCTTCTTCTTCGGTAGACCCCGAGACCGACGTTGATGCGACTGAGTACGACTACATCCCCGACGACCCCTCCTTGCCAGAGCAACCAGGCAAGCAAACCCCCCTTGAGCATTCCGATATCGCCCATTTCTTTCCCTCTCATGCTTGCATTAGAACTGCTACTACTTTCTGTATGATCCTACTCTGATGCATAGCCTGTTGTTGTTACCTGCTTTCATACCTTACGTGCTTATCCTAAACTGCTTAGAATAGGTTGGTTAGTGATCCATCAGTGACCCCCACCTTGTCCCAGTTGCCTCGCTTTATGTTCAATGACTCGATCAACATGATCGACGTCTAGGCCCCGACACCGCACATCACCCCCCTAGTTGTATGACTCTGCAGAGTTACCATCGAGTGCCGAGGGTGGATCCTCTTACATCACTCCTGATGAGATCTCTGTAGTATAGCTATACGATCGAGGTCATCGAGGGTGATTTCCTCCTTAACCACTTCCGTTACGGCTCTGTCGTGCAACCCATCAAATGTGAACCTCGAGGGTGGATCCTCTTACGTTCACCTTGATGATAACATCGAGTGGAATTCACCGGGGGTGATTCCTTGGGTTTTCCCCTTGGTGTTAGACACACAGTTACTATGGTTACTATGACTTGCACTGAGCCCTGTTACTAAAGACGGGTCGGCCCTGAGGGGTACCCGCGCGAGCTTAATAGTGAGTGATGTGGAGTCGCGTTGACCTGGAAGGTGCCCAAGATACTTACGAGGCGTGGCCGGGCATTCTTAGACCTTGCCGCAAGTACTCGAGACGGGGCGACGGGGTCACATCGAATCGTGAGTCTCTGCTCGTTACCGCGTGCTCCTAATCCACTACGATTTGGATATTTGATCCGAGGGGCCTTTGGCCTGATAGCACTAACCATCACATGGGCATAGTATGGGCGTTCTGCATCATATACATCAGTCGAAGCTTAATAGACGTCAGCGACTGAGCAGTGCGCGCCGGTTGGACTGCGTAAGCTCCTGCCTTGTTGAAGGAGGTAGCTAGGTTTGCTCACCGGCCGTGTACGCAACGTGAAGGAGTTCCCGGAGAGATGGCCCATGACCCCTGGGGGCATAGGTTTAGTCTGGCGTGTTGACCTCTCTATTAAGCCTAGGTCGGGTTGCGGCATATTGTTTGGCCGAGGCCGGGCATGACCCAGGAAAGTGTGTCCGGCCGGAGTTAATCGAGCGTGGTGGGTAAGTCGGTGCACCCTTGCAGGGAAGAAAACATCTATCGATAGCCTGTCCTACGGTAACAGACACTTGGAGTTGTATCCTGACCGATACAACTAGAACTGGATACTTGTGATGAGAAATGAATGGATATGAGAAATGGACATGAGAAATGGATAGTATGGCTCTGGGATTGCTTTCTCGCAGGGAGTCGAGAAAGGATCTCTGGGCGAGGTTGATAACACTACTACTTTACATTATGTTGATCTATACTCTTCTATATGCTGCAAGATGCTAGTCTTCGATAGGCTAGGCTTTCCCCTTCTCTTCTGGCATTCTGTAGTTTAGTCCATAGATACAACTCATTCCTTTGATACAGATCATACTTAGTTTAGATGTGATGTAAGTCTTGCGAGTACTTTGGATGAGTACTCACGGTTTCTTTGCTACTTCTTTTTCCCCCATACCCGATTGTTGCGACCAGATGACGGATCCCAGGAGCCAGACGACGTCACTGATGACTACTACTACCCGGAGGATGCCTACTACTACATGAAGACCGCAGACGACTAGGTGTAGTTAGGAGGCTCCTAGGCAGGAGGCCTTGTTTTTTCGATCATTGTTGCTTTTGTGCTTGCCTTCTTAAGGCAATCTTGTCTAACTTATGTCTGTGCTCAGATATTGATGCTTCCGCTGACTCTTGTGTATTCGAGCTTATGTATTCGAGCCCTCAAGGCCCCTGGCTTGCAATATAATGTTTGTATTATTTTAATTTGTGTCTAGAGTTGTGTTGTGATATCTTCCCGTGAGTCCTTGATCTTGATCGTACACATTTGCGTGTATGATTAGTGTACGATTGAATCGAGGGCATCACAATACTCTCCCCTCTCGTTGCTATGCATCACCATGATCTTGCGTGTGCGTAGGAATTTTTTTGAAATTACTAGGTTCCCCAACAGCAATATCACTAAGCACTTGAGCAAATAGATCATGATCAAAACCTCATCCCCTTTTAATAGTATTGGATTTCCTATGGACTCAATGTGATCTTGGATCACTTAACCAAAAATGTAGAGTCTTGAGTTTTTGCCAATCCATATCCTTAGCATTTTGGGGGGCCCACAATCACTAGTCCTTGCCATGCCAATCATTGAACTTCTTGAAATCTTTAACTTGAATGGATATTAGTTCAATGAGATATATGTTTTTATGAATTACCAAAACCACCTGGGGATTAGTTGCACCTTCACAAGCTTTCTCACAGAAACCAAAGGAAATAGCTCTTCTCAGTCATAATACAATAAAACACCCTCCACAAATATGAATCTCCCTCAGATGCATGATTAGTGACATCATTAAAAAAATCAGAGTTATGTGACAGTCTAGTTCTTTTAATTTTTTTCACCCCCTACCTTAAAACGTTACTCTCCTCCGCAAATGTAAGGAATTTGCATCACACTACAAAATGCAACAAAGAAATTCAAATTTATTCTTCATAGGTTGCCCCATAAACAACCAGGAGGCCCAACTCCACTTTCTTCTTTTTGTCCCATAAATTCAACTGAAGCACATAAGATCTTGTTTTGCAGGTTTTAATTTGCAAGTGAGCAGATCTCACACCAGATAAAACATCACCAGATTTATCCACACTAGGCGTCCATTTCCATCAAGTACTTCACCAGGATCAAGTTTCATAAAAAAACTACTAGGAAAATCCCTCTTCATTGTTTGAAGACAAATAAAATACAAGAAATGCTCTCTAATCAATTCACAAATACAGGTGGCCATACCTCTCTTCCCGCACCTCTACAATTCCAAATGAGACTTAACATTTTAATCTATGTGGCGTATGTGTTTTTCTAGTGGGTCTGTTAGGAGGCAGAGCAGTACCTACCAGTCCACCCATTTTCTTAATCTGACTTCTAGTGAGGGGTTTAGACACAACTACATTCGCCTAATTTTTCCTTTTATTTTTATATTAAACCATGGTAAATAATTCTGCATCCACATTACATCCATCAATTCAATTAGCATGTAAAGAAGTAGATTCACCGGCTTCATTATTATTACACAACCAACTTTTATATTGTTGTTCAATTTCGGCACACTTATCATTTAAATGGTTTCTAGAAATTTCCAATTCTTTAATAACATCAATAACTGTAAAATCACACTCAGGAATATGGCCACCTGTAACATCAATAGCAGCATGTTGTAACATAACATTATCAGATAGAGAAGCACAAGAATTAAAGGATAGGTTATTCTCCATATCTTCCAAGTTCTTTTTCCTTGTAAGATTAGTAGCCCTACCCATCACATTGCCCATATTCACATGAACATTCCTCTGGCTGATCTTTACTCCATTGGTTGATTTGTAATAGAAACCGTATGTGAGGGATATTGCAACCCCACTGACACACATGGGACGATTTGACAGGTGCTAACCATAATGTCACTAGTCCTAGGAGTAGAAGTTCATTTCTTTTGCATGACAATGTCCTAATAGTTTCACTATTCACATCACCTAACCCCTGAATTGTCTCCATCTAAAGCCCTTATGTTCTATACATGTTCATACGTTCGCATTCTTGATTTTAAGGTTTAATCCATGATAAAAATAAGTTAATCACTTCCAAAAAAAATTAAGTTTGGCCAATGTAGAGCAAAGGAGCTACAATACAACATGTTGGCTTTGCTCATGAATGATGGCACTGGCACACCCTTCACACTTTCTTTGCCAACCCTCTTAATGGTAGTTTCACAAAATGAAAGCCACTGCCTTTTTTCCTTTCTCCAAGGTAGTCCTACAAGGTTTGGGGAATTTTTTTGAAGCCGCAGGATTTTCTCCTTCCTTAGTGCGTTTAAATCTACAAGGTTCGGAAAAAGGTCAAAGATGTGAGTTTTTCTCATTGCTTAATGCATTAGTACTATATTCCTTGGGATTTTTTTTCTAAATCCATGAGCTATACAAGCCAAATAAAATGCTCTGACACAGTTATCAAGTGTATAACACTATCAATAGGTAAAAAAATGCCCAAGGAACGAAACGTGTATTGAATGAAAGGATCGTGAGAAGCCAATTTTGGCTAGTGCTTCGCTTAGAGTTGGCCAGAGCACGCGTCCAATTATTGTTATAGACATGCTTCTCATCTCTACCACTTATAGCTGTAGCGATAGAGTTAGTGACGAATGCTCGCGCATCTCGACAAAACAAACATAAACAAGTGCGACTTTAGCAATTTCGCAATGAAACTATAGAAGTATCCCATAAATAAGAGTCTACGCGGCGTAATTTATCCTCACACCTCATTGTTTCTTGACTCGCCGAAAAAGCCGTAGCAGAAAATAGCAAATAAACCCACCGGAACAAAATTGAGCTCGCACGCAAACTATACATCACAATTTATTTTCACAAGTGATCCTACTAACAAAATTAGAAAATGGACCCCTCAAAGAAAATGGAAAATGGAGCACGATGAGAAGCACAATTGGCAGGTTCTATGGAGTTTACTAAAACAGCCGAGCCCACTAGGCCACTAATCTCCCTTGTCAAGCGTACTAAACCCACTTTCTCCGGATCGAGGCTTAACAGGACGGATAAATTATACAAGTGCCGGGCGACCCGGCCCGTGTCAGGATCGCAATCTCCGCAGTTAAAGCCCCAGCCAGTGCCACTCCATCTCCAGTCCAGTCCAGACGCCCCTATCGCGCGGCTGTACGCACTGCACACGCGCAGCCCGGCGCTCCCCGCGTGCTGCTGTCGCCTCGCCTGTCGGTGCTCCTCCTCTTCCTCTCCGCTCCGCTCGCCGCCGGCCGGCCGGCGCAATGGTGGACCCGCGGCAGGTGCTGGCGGGGTTCCTCACCCTCTCCATGTTCGTCATGCTCGGCAACATGATCAAGCACGACCACTTCACCTCCGTCTCCGAGGTACTAGCCGAGATCTCCCGCCTCCCCCTCCCCCCTCCCTAGCTCTCCTTTCCCCGCCCGCTTCCGGTTTGCTTTACATGGGTGTTCTTTTCTGGAAGGAAATTTGCAGCGGGTGTTTGGGGGCGCTGCTGTTCTGCTGGTTCCTGATTTTGGTTGCCATTCACTCGATTCTGCATCGTTTGGTTGGACTATGGAGCGCTTAGATGCTACGGATAATTCTACCTCTGTGGGTTTGACCCATCTGTGCAGTGTTGTGCTTAGGATTGGGAATTTTTCAATTTCTCGTACCAGTTCTTGCCAAAAAATCTCAACGGATTTGCCGTCGCGGTCACATGAGAAGCTCAAATAAAAGTTCAGTTAATGCTTTCTTTCAGTTCACTGTGCAATGGATGGCTCCAAATCTGAAGTGATTTGTGGATCTAAGCTAGGAAAGGCATCTCAACTCTCGAGAGTTGTGTGTCAGACCGTCACGTGACCTTGACTTTGAGGGCTTAGCTAGGGTTTAATAATCCAATCCTAGTTTTTCAGCACGTTGCACCAAGCTTTGGGGTCAAAAAAAGAATCAGAAGCTTGGTTTCTGTGGTAATTAATAAATTATCCCTCCTGCGACTACGAGCTTTCCATAGAAAAAGCAGAGTTTGTGGGGACATATATCGGTCAAAAGAAACCATCAATTGCAAAGATAAAAATGCAGAAGGGGAAGCAAAGCAAATACTTTAATTTCTTTATACAGAAATAATCTCATGTTAGAGTATGAGCTACAGTGAGGGTTGTCCATGTCATGAATCACTATCACTCCTCCAGCTTATGCTCTCCCTGTCTCCCAGTCCTTGGCTTGTTCAGATGCTCTGCCGACAAACAAATCAACTGCTATTTTTAACTGATGGAAAAAGAAATGCTGCTTTTAACTGATGTGGCCATGCTATACCTGCTCTCAAACTGAACATCCAACAGCTGGCCGTGGACGCAACAGGCGTGGAGCTCAATGCGATGAAGATCGCAGACAATACTGAAATAACCAAGGCTGGAGTGGAGCTCGAGGCTACTGAGGAGATTAAGCCGTGCTGGACCAAACCAAGCCCAAGTAACAATATTATGTGTTCAAGAAGTTTTCCGTCACATCCATAACTATTACCGATTAATCTGGTTACTCATGCTTGTGGTTTCTGCAGAGGATGATCAGTCTAACGGTTTTGTTACCTTGTCATTGACTATTGGCCCTGAATACCATGCATCACAGGTACGCCCGTAACTTGGAACTTGCCCTCATGAATGTAGTTGAGTAAACAGAAAATCAGCTTATGTTTGTGTGTTTGCCCTTTGGTTGCAGATTGCTGATGCTGTAGTGATTGCAAGGTATCTGGGAGCTACACTTGTACTTCCAGAAATCAGAGGAAATGAATTAGGAAAGAGTCGGTATGTTTCTGGAAAATGATGCAATTTTAATCTGTTCCATAAGATATGGCTTCCTGCAGACATCTATTGGTGAAAACATGTGTTTCACCACATGAGCATCTAGAAAATTTTCTTGTTCACTATATGAGCACCTTGATTTATTTCCCACAAATGAACATCAACACTGTCTTAAGACAACTCTGGTGACTCTTTTTGTCAATGAGTGGTTAGTTCTATTTAAATATTGAACTGTGTACTTAGTATGGATAAACAATGCAAAGAAGTTTCTTGTCATATCTCTACTGTTCTGCCCAAATAAATACATTCGGTTCTGCAACTCAAAATAATGAATAGTAAGTTCTCTAAAATAGACAATAATGAATATTCTGAATTCCACAAAATCACTGTGCTTTCATTTCATAGACTCCGATGATTGTTACTTTGAAGAACAATTATTGATGATTGATACTTTGGGGTGGCATCTCAATTCTGAACTAATGATATAAATTTCATGAACAGAAAATTCCAAGACATGTACGATGTGGAAAAATTTAAGATGAACTTGGATGGTGTTGTCAAAGTAGTAGATAAACTTCCTGCTGAATTGACCACTAAGAAGCCAGCCGTTATTAGAGTACCAAACCGGGTGACAGAAGACTTCATCCTGGACACCATCCAGCCCGCCTTCCAAAAGAACAGTTACCTACGACTTGCAATTATTTTCTCTTCAGTAGGTTTGAAACCGAAAGGGACGAATAACAAGGACTTGGATTCAACTGCTTGCCATGCAATGTTCACTGGGCTCAAACTGAACGCTGAATATTCAGAAGTGGCTGAACAGATGCTGGGCAGGCTTAAAGAGCTAAGCAAGAAATCGGATGGCAGGGTGCTGGCGGTCGATATGCGGACCGACTTGCTAGAGAAGAAGACCTGTAAAACAAGCGCGGGTGCAAGAAGGAAAGGCTGTTACAATCCTCAGGAGGTTCTGAATTTCCTGAAGAAGGTCGGCTTCTCTGCTAATACAACCATCTACTTGACAGAGACATGGTGGCACAAAGGCCTGAATAATCTGAAGAGGGCATTTCCACACACTTATACCAAGGCAAGTAACTCATCCAGTACCATTTAATTAGTCCGCGTCATATTCTGTTTTCTCTTGACCAGATTTTTAACTTACAATCTGTCTTTGTGCAGGATGATATAATGCCGGCTGAGAAGAAAGGAGAATTCCTGAATTCTGGCGATTCAGACCTAGCAAGAGCCCTGGACCTCGAGGTCTGCTCGCAGACCGACGTTTTCGTCCCCGCCATCCCCGGTATGTTCTACGGAAACGTGGCCGGTAAGAGGATCGCGGCAGGCCTGACCCAGATCCTTGTCCCGGCTCCGGTGGTGGGCGGTTCGGCGCAGGCCTCAGACTTCGTCTCCACATACATCACCAAGAAGAGCCACTTCGCCTACTCATGCTACTGCTAGTGCTGCCGCCTAGATCGTTTGTTGTCAGTAATAAGAATGAACTGAAGTGTGCCTCATGCACAGTATCAGAATGTTGTCTGGGAACAAACACCACAGGCACATGCATGATTACAGTGTGCTACAGAGTGGACCGTGAGGTCTGTCTCTAGGCATGGCATGCGAAAAGAGTGTGCCTCATGTACCAAGTTGTATTGCTTATAATCATATATCAGCTCACCAGTTCTGGCAGAAATTGGCTCTGAAGTTTTTATTCTCAATGGAAGATGTGATTTCTGTCTAACAACTGTGCAAGTTTATCTATTGATGATACTTTGTGGTCATCATCACTCTGTTGCAGTTTCTCTACTTAAATAAAAAAGCAACAGCTCGCAAGAAAAACTAACCCAATTCAATGGCTTGCTGCCTTCATCTCCGTCTCCGTCTCATCTTCTCCTCGCCTGCCGGAACAGCTCCGGCGGCCCCTGACGCCACTCATCAGCGGTGCAGGTTCGCGCCGTGCATGCGCACTGGGCTACATTAGACCTTGCAGTAGCTTAATGACAATAGTTGCTGGTACTTGGAGCTGTTAAATCCAACAGAATAAGCAAAAGGGGCCTGGCTTTATGCCTACACATGGCACCAGCAATCAGTGGAAACAGCTGCAACTTGCAGCAAAAGAAAGCTGTTCTCTAGCAGCACAACAACTTGTTCCAAATTCACAGCCATTTGGATGGGAGTTTAACCCTAACCCCGTACAGTACTACCGTACTTATTTTGTAGACTACTACTACAACTGAGTGATATCTACCAGTGCACAAGCTTCCTGCCATTCCTTCCCCGAAAAAAGCTCCCCTCTCTCTCATTCCCTATGGGCGCATCTGCGCCCAATTCTACAGGGGCTGCTCTTTGCCCCTCTCTGAAGCTCCAGTCGAGATGAAGCCTGAATTTTGGCCCCGTTTGCAGCTTCTCCAAAAATTGCTCCTAGTCCTCGGGCTAAGTCTCAGCTCTTGCCGCCCTGCTCTTCATCTGCAGCACACAATGGAATGCATGTAGGGGATAGTTACTATAAGCTCGTTGGGTGAAAACAAAAGGAAGCACAAGGATCAGCAACTGTGTATGCAGGGAAATTACCGCGGCGGCGTGGCCTTCTCCAGGCACAACAGTGCTTCAAGTAATCCTGGAAAGGTCTGGCCGGAACAGGAATGGACTTGCCAACATACGCGAGGGGCCAGCTGGATTGGAAAGACAGACAGAGAGATGGTAATGTGGCCATTGGAAGGAAGAAATAAATCACTCTTTAACAGTTCTCAGAGTGTAATTTATGGGTTGCCATCAACGTGTTGGAAAATTAATGCCCAGATTAATTAAACTGACAAAAAATTCTTTACCACTGGCACATAAACAAAGGGATATTTGGATATATGAAATAACTGTACACAAATATGCATTCAGAGTAGAAAAGAAGTGTCCTGTCTGTGCGATGGAGTTCTCCTATATATACCTGACTGCACCAATTGCAACTGATAGCAGCCATAGCTTCCAACCGAGCCTAACAGTTCCAAAGAACTTCCCGAGAAATTCAATTATCAAGATCTGCAAGATGAGATGATGTCCAGAAACTCAACTTTTAAGATCTGCTGGATGAGATGATGTCCAGAAACTCAACTTTTAAGATCTGCTGGATGAGATGATGATACTACTTGTGCCTTGTCAAAAACATGTATGCGTTCAGATAGCAAGTTACTACGTTGTTACCTGAAGTACGGTTGTTATACCCACTATACCCATGAAAAGGCGGTTGCTCGTGACTCCTCTCAAGACATTCTTCTCCTCAGGCTTCCGAGCATTGAACTCATTGAAGATCTGACATGAATGGCACATGAGGCGTAAGGAAAGAATTCTATGATTTCCTACATGTATCAGGAATATGTACATTTGCATCTTTAATGCATATCCAACAACGAAATCGGTATTCAGAGGGGATGTGCTAGGGCTACACAAGGAAGTGACAGCAAACTATAGTCTCGCTATAATATTGAATCGATGAATGTTGCCAGTGATCTTACTTGGCAGAAGACAAATGCATTGAAGACAAAGGTGTTCTTCATTTTGTCAGCGCGCTCTCGACTTTCATTATGCAAATGGAAAATCCTTTTGCCATCAAAATTGAAGACTAGAAGAACTGTTATCTGATAAAGAGCCTGCAACAGATCCATATAGATATGAAGAAAAGCTGTTCAACAGGTTTAAAATTGCATGTGTGCATATGTACAGGTGAATTAGACAATTAGAGACCTGGATAAACAGGTTTCTCCACATAATGTTTGTAACAAGGGGTTCCCTGCAGAAGTGAAATAAGAAGTGTATGATGATGGTTTTTCCGACAAAGTACATAACAGTATATAAAGAAAATTTGTCAATAATTTGTAGAATGGTGTATCGTACCTTCTGCCAACAGGATGTCTCTTCATTAGGTTATCTGTTGGTGGTTCAGTTGCTAATGCAAGGGCTCCCAGTGTGTCCATGATAAGGTTCACCCAAAGAAGCTGCCAGGTGAAAAATGATATGGTTGTAAACAAATAAACAGGGCATTTCTTCAGAGTATCTTAGATAAGATTTCTGCAGCATCACCTATAATATTTCAGTAGTTCGCCATATTTATTCATAAGATTTAGCAGTCTGCCACAAAGATATTACATATTTTTGATTGTTTCTTACAATATTTTTTATGTGCATGTCAGCTTAATAACTGAAGCAAATAAGAATGCACATAAACAGGCAATAATAAATGAGATAATAACTGTGGGATATATAGCTATTAGAAGAAGATAACACAAATCAAGAAAAGAGTCCAACCTCAACTGCATTCAGAGGAACCGCACCAGAGGACACGGCAGCAACCACATTTATTACCAGGGCAGCGACATTAACAGTCAGCTGGAACTGGATAAATTTCTGAATATTTGCGTAGACAGAACGTCCCCAACGAACAACCTAACACAAGGAAGGAAAGTCAAGATTTTTCCTCTACATAGAAGTTTAAAATAAGTTATCACTAGACCACAACTATGGCATGTGACGTAGTACAACTGTTGTGTATGCATCTGTCACAATATATCACATGAAATAGATATATTTGCATATAGACAAACCATGCCGGTATGTGTGATAACTGAAAGTACAATGACAGGCTAACATGCTGACGTTTTTCTTCTGTATAAAAATAGACATTATGCATTGATGTTGGAGAAGACAACCTTGACAACGGATGTGAAGTCATCATCTAAGATTATAATGTCTGAGCTTTCTTTAGCAACTTCTGTTCCCGAGATGCCCATTGAAAGACCGATATCAGCCTACAAGACCAAAGAAAAAAAGGATTACACGATGATTTTAGATTGACACTTCAATACATAACGACATAGTTGTAGTCTTGCAGACAGACCTCATGTAATGCTGGGGCATCGTTAGTGCCATCACCGGTTACAGCTACTACATGGCCTTTTCTTTTCAAAGCTTGCACAAGCAAAAGTTTGTCGTTTGGAGAAGACCGCGCCATTACCTGAAATAAAAGTAGATAGATTAACTGAGACCACTTAGCAAACAAATTCATAAACTTGGAAGATATTTTACATCAAGAAATTACAAAGTACTTTATACTGTATCATAGAAAATTTGTTCTTATTTATAGAAGATATTTTATAGTACTTTATACTGTATCATAGATGCTGCTTGTGGTTTTGAAAGCTCCAAATATGAGATAGATGATGAAGGGATAGAGAGAGGTGGGTTACTGTAATCTTGTCAGCAACTTCTTCTCGTGCAGTTTCAGACATTTCACGGAACACCTTCCCTTCTATTATTATTGTCTCTGAAGCAGCATCCTTTGCATTTAGTATTCCACATTCGAAAGCAATGGCCTTAGCTGTTTCAACATTATCTCCAGTGACCATCCGTACCTAAAACAAATATGCTTTCTGAGAACAACAAAATAATGCTTTAATCAAACGCGAGAAACCAATATGTTATCTTAAAACACAAATAAAATCAAGCTTAATATTATAACTTCTACCCATCTGATCACTGCAATACATAGCTGAAACAAGTCAACAACAATGATCAGAGGATATCTGCTTTTTTACCATCTTATTGTTTTAGTTGAATTGAACAACAAAATCGGCATTAAGTTGGATTTGCTCAGCACTAATATACACACTTCCATCACATTATTCGACCAACTAACAGACATCAGGCATGACGAATTACTGTCCTAACATGGTATGGAAGCAGTACCAAGGATATTTAAATCAAATGGAAAAGGTACAGGCAAAAAAAAAAGGAACTGAAGTATCATAAACATTTTAAAAGCGAACCGCCTTGATCCTAACCACCTATTATAAACTCAATAAGTTAAAAATCCCAGGGGAAGAATTTGAAAGAGAAATAGAAGGAAAGAAAATAAGAGCAAACAATAATAAACCATAGATGATAATAACCTTCACACCAGCAGCACTGCATAATTGTACAGCGTCCCTTACTCCTGGGCGACAGGGATCCTACATCAAAAAAGAATTTATAGGGCTGAATAGCTGCATGCAGTCATCAGTAGGTAGAAATTATATATGGCAAAACTGGAAAAAAATTGCGCCTAAACAGATTCGAACATAAAGAGTTCTGAAAGAAGCAGGCATTTTAACAATGATGGGAAACATGAGGAACAAGTGATGCAAATAAAACTGATGAACTAGCATGGCCAAGTATCATCCGAAAACTATAGTTGGCGAAGGACCGCTTGACGTGCTTGCCAACCGTAGTGGGCTCAACTCATCTAATCCATTCTTTCATAATGTCCCGTGATTCTCCATTATCCCGGTGCCACTCTCCCAGTATCATCATGACTAACTATTTTACAGAAACCTCCAAACAAGACACATTTGGTTCAGTTTCTCCATCTCTTAATAATCTGTAGTGTCTCATTTACATCAAACTTGACATTGTGGTTTTGAAGCATCCAACTAGCAAGATGAAGATGGGCCATTCTGTCCTTGTATTCTTTTTCGCTGATATGGCATCATGGCATGGACTGCTAAAATTAGCCATAAATGAGAACAGAAAGAGCAGAAGAGGCCATGCACAACTTTTCAAATGCTGGTAGAAGCATAAAGTAAACACCATCTCACAACACACACCTTTATCCCGACCATTCCAAGAAGAGTCAGATTTTCCTCAGGCAACTGCCACTTATCGAGATCCTCCCTAGGAACCATTGAGAGCTCGCAGGTGCAATATGCAAAAGCAATACAGCGCAGTGAACTCATTGACATATCGTCAATGAATCTCTTCAATTCGTTATACTGTAGAAGCACTAACAACTTAGTAAAACTTCAGAAGTGAGGCCCGAATTAATTTGGGTTGGTATTTACCTTGTCAGAACTCATTGGATGAACTGAACCATCAACAGAAAACCAGCTTTTGCAAGATGCTAATACTAGCTCAGCAGCACCTTTCCAGTGGATGTGTACATAAGCATCTGACTGCACTTACAAAACCAAATAGCACTGAGGTAACACATACTAAAATGAACTAGGAAATATTTTATTACAGCATAAATAGTATGATCAAGATTCAAGACAAAGCACTCATTTGCAACATGTATTCATGTACAACATAAATGAACCAAACAAGGCAAAGAGAAAATGTAAAGAAACACAAATGTTATGTTGACAGGATCAGACAAAACATATACAACTTATGCAGCAAGTGTGTGAGAACTATTTTTCTGAAAGATAGTAAATCGCACAAAGAAACTACAAGATGCAAAACCAATGAAAAAGTCAGATACTTAGCACTAAAACATAGAAGGAAAGTCAATAATGAAGATTAAAAAGGACTATTTCTTATTTAACATTACATGATTTCCTTCAGAATATCAAGTACATGAAAATGTGCTTACCACCTGCACTGCAACGCCACCACGTTTCTTCACTGAGTTGAATGGGAGAACGCGAAGAACTGAAGATTTTGACCTCACATCGGTGAAATTCATCCCAATCTATTCAGTTGAATTGTCAATTCTATGGAATAAACTTGAAAGAAATAATGATGAATGAAAGATATTGTCAATTTAATGGGACAAACTTGGAAGAAGTAATGATGAACAGAACAGAATATATGAAATACCTCAAGACCCCAAGAAAGAATTGCTTTTTCAGTTGGTGAGCCAGCAACTTCAGCAGCTCCTCCATCCTATAGACAGGAAACATATTAAAATGGATGGCATCCTTCGGTATGACATGTGAACTTCGATGGATGTGCTTGCCATATTATGCAAAAAGTACAAGGAAAAACCTACCGAAAGAGAAATGTATTATACTGTACCTCTGGTGAAAACACAGCACCTGCTGTGTTTTGTGCAATTCCTTCAACAAGTAGAGATGCCACACTGCTAAACATCATCCCAGTATTATCACAAGGATTCAACTTCGTCCCACTCAAATATGCTTCCACAACTGTCATCTAGACGATCAATTAGAAAAAATAATAAGATACAGAAGCACTTCACAAACTGAAGACATTACTGATTATATGCAGTGCAGCAGTGGAGTACATAGAGCATTTTTCTTTTCTTTTTCTGTGAGGAGTGCCTATTGACTTTACAAACCTTATTCAAGGTAAGAGTTCCAGTCTTGTCACTGCAAATCGTGGTCGCCGACCCCATTGTTTCACAAGATGAAAGTCGTCTCACCTGTATGCGAAACCAAAAACACAGATTTATACTGGAGTAAAGGTTTTTCTTTGTAAATCTCTTTGTATGCATTACCAGAGCCTTGTCTCGCATCATCTTTCGCATTGAATATGCAAGGCTGAAAGAAAACTAGCACCAGTTTAATGCACCTATTCATCTCTAAGGAATTTGTATAAAAAAGGTAAAAGATGCGTACGTCAATGTTACTGCTAAAGGGAGTCCTTCAGGCACAGCAACAACCACAATAGTTACCTACGGTGACAAATGCTGTAGAATCAGCTCACTTGGAAAGAATTGATGCTCCTCATCATCATAGTAATTAAGCAAGAAAACTTGGTTAGGATTACATACAGCAACTGTAAAAATACTGATTGCCCCCATAAATCCCTGTTTTGCACCAGTAGTCCCAGCCACAAATGCAGTAGTTCCATCTGGATTATTGCTATGCCCGGTAAAATATCTGCATTTTAGATGGAAGGTGACCATGAGAAGCATATCCACGAAATGTAGAATATTTACTTAAAGTGCACCATAACAATGAACGAATGTACCAGAAAACCACCTTATCCAAAGTACGACAAGGACAACACCAGCAACTGATAAACCCACGATACCAATTAAAGTAGCGACACCATTCAAGCGCACCTGCTCCACAGTTTGAACAAGTGGGAACACCGTCATAAAATATAAACAAAAAGGTCAATATAAGTTGACACTATTCTCTGCGTGGTACATACCATGAAAAATTAATTAACTTGTCGTAAAAAACGAACATAAGAAATTAACCTGCAACGGGGTTTCTTCACCAATATCTTCTGAAAGATTGGCCATCAACGTACCCCATTCAGTATTAGTACCCACGCCTGTTACCTATATGTTTATGGAATGAATGAGATGCTAACAAATTATAGAAAATACACCAGTAGCCACACAATTGTGTAATACGAAAGCACAAGCTGAACACTTCATGTACTTGGAAGGCTCAACCAAGTGATACTCACCAACATAGAGCCATAGCCATCTGCGACCTTGCAACCGGACATCAACATAGGTGCCTTCTGGTCCTTATGAACCTGACATTAGTATAACATACTTGAACATTTAAGAAGGCAGATTTCAGAAAACAATAATTATTGGCCTTTTCCTTTTTATCAACACTTACAATTTTGGACTCTCCCGTCATACTTGATTCGTCTATTGCAAGAGAATGACCAGATATCAGGACACCATCTGCAGGGACCTGAAGGTCAAATAATGCATGTAATCACGTCAATCTGACAAAAATAGCTCAAATGTAGACAAAAGGTGGAATATGTGATGAATGCATTACTTGATCACCAATTTTGAGGGGAACAACATCGCCAACCACAAGGTCAAATATTGAAGCTCCTACTCTCTTACCACCTCTGATAACCTAATTATTAGTCACGATAAATCATGCACTGCCAATGAGTCGCAGTCCCAAACAAAAAAAGTACACTCTAAAATTATCAGGATGAACATACTCACCTCAACTTGTATGTTTTGTTTCTCCTCGTTCAGATGTTGAAACTGAAGAGATTGTCTATAATCACTGGTTGCTAAAATGGTTGTGAAGAAATAAATATCAGAGCACGATTATTTCCAGTACAGCAACATGTATGCAAATCACTGACGCCATATATAATATCAGAGCACGATTATTTCCAGTACAGCAACATGTTTTTGCCTAATATCTTAAGGTTTTCTATGAACTGGTTAGTGCATTACAATCGTTACCATGTCAGAGCAAAAGGTTCTGAGTCTGACAGCCAGCAGCTCATTTTACTTCATTCTTAAAAGAAAGGTGCCACTGTGAAAATACCGGGGGTGACTCACAACACTGACACCATTTGAGCAGATGCATTGTTCAAGAAAATTTGCACAGGTGCATCCTGCCTACATGTGAATCCCAATAGCACTACAACACATCCAGCCTACAATGTAGGCCTATAATCCCCGATGTGAGGGAGGGTGTTGAAATATCAGTATAACTGCCACTTCCCTTGACAACTTAAGGTTTTGTATGAGCTGATTAGTGCACAAAACTCAATAACAATAGGAGAGAAAAGAATAAAAATAGAACATACTGTTATTACCTGTAACAAATATCACAAGAAAAACAGCAAAGAATATGCTTCCACCATCATACCATCCATCTTTTACACCCTAAATAAAGCGTCAATGGTGAAACCAAAATAGGAATAAGTATTATGAAATTGAACCATTCTTACAGTGTAAAGACAAGACAAAATGAATACATGAAGAAAGGAGCCAAGGTAAATCATAATGTCATGAAGTACCTCTGTTGCCATGCCCAATGATAATGATATAGCAGCAGCTACCATTAGAATCACAAGAGTTAAATCCTGACAAGCTTCAAATACAAAGCGCTGCAAATAATAATTTGCTAGATATTAAACTTGATGATATATGGATTTAAGGCTCAGAAGTTCCATAAGGAAGAGTAAACTTCACATGGTGCGCATGTATGCTCTAAGTTCTGACGCTGCAAAAGTATATTTGTTCCCGCAATCACTACATATACATTCAGCTTTAATAAATTTATACTTGTCATAGAAAAATAGTTTCACATCATGAAATACTTTTCATTTACCCCTACAGCCCACAAGAGAACAAGAACAATGAACAATAAGACAAGGCACGCCGGAAAAAGTTACTGCCATAGCATAAGGAAAACTGCGTACCCATATGCTTTTTCTTTTCTTGCGCGGATAGGTGTTTGCCCCGAAAATGTCTCTTCTCTGCAACAGCTCGTCCTCATTTGAGCTAACTCCTCTGTCTAAATTACTCTTTAGTAAATCCGAAAGCCCACTGACCTGCGAGGACATGCCATTAGAGATATATGAGTAAAAAATAAAAAGGGTGTCAATCCAGGTGAAATTCATTTGAACCTACCCCTCCAACCTCCTGAAGCATAATTGCCTCATGGTCTCTGTTCAACATTACAAGCTTTTCCAGATCAATTGGAAATCTCTGAGAGAGTGACTCAAATTTTGTACCATCGTAAGATTCTGTTTGATCAAACAGAATTATATCAACTATAATTTAGACTATCAAACTAAAAACAAGATAAAGATGCATCTAACAGGAATAACTGGATTAAGATTTAATGAAATGAGATATATAAGGTATCATGTGTCTTGACTAAGCACACACACACTTCACAAAAACAAATACTACATAGGTGGCCAAATAACCAGAAATATGCGGAAGAAGAAGTAAGCTAAAGGTTGCTAAGATGGGTGTCCATGGCATATTTTCAGTTCAAATGTGAAAAGTTATCATCACATAACAATGGATATTAAATGGATCAATGAATCGTGTGGATGTGTCCAATATTGCCACAGTGTTTACATGTAAATATGGTCCTTCAGGGTGATGCATCACCATTTTGTTAGGAAATGTGTGCAATCATCCAACCATATAGCGACTAGCAGGAAACTGGAGATTGTACCTTGTAGCGCCTTTTGACCAGCGTTTTTGAAAAGGAATACTGCCTGAAGAATCCAAATATAGAATGAGCAAACGTTATACGTCAATGAGAAGCATCATTTGTCTACTGGCAGACGCCACGTTACTTACCCGTATAACTTGTGTATGAGTTCGTATAATTCTTCTCAAGTTTTCTCTCTCTTCATCCCTCGCGAGATCTAGAGTATATCTAAAACGACGTGAAGCGTTGAGCACGAGAGCAATTTGCTGAAACGAGGGAGAAAAGGCAATGCTGTAAGTAATAATATAAGATGAAACATGAAGTAAAAAAATACCACATTCCTATACATCACACTTTATGTTTTTCTTGAGAATTCTCATTGGTGATATGGAACATCAAAGCCCCTACAGTTTAAAATTTATTCCAGTACTACCTAAAGAAAAATATAGCCTAACAAACTTTCCAGATTCTGATGTATCTAGACTGGGGGTAGCATCCTCCTACTTTATACAAGTCTACCCGTAAGCTTCACAATGATCAATGGTGTGGTTTAACATCATTATAACCCTGAGGCAGTCATTATAAGATACCGAAACCGAACTGCAACAGTTATCATCTCAAAAAACTGCAACAGTTACACAAGGCACTCCAATTTAGAAATATATGGGCAGAACATACAGACACAACAGATATATGAAGTAGCTGATGCAACATCCTGGTGCACATGAATCAACGAACATTCACCCACAGAGTTTCTCAGCACATTAAGTCATTGCTCGTAAATTCAACCACTCCTTGTTTAAAAAAAAATCGATTAATCCAGCCCTCCGCCATTATCAGGCATTCGTGATTCATCCATCAGAAGCTCAGAGCTGCTTGATGCAGTGATGATTGAACGGCATTAGTGACAGATCGATCAAGCAGATGCCCGTTCAAGGGAACCCAAAAACCCCAATGTAAGAAGCGACGTTGTGGAGGCCAAACCGCAAAACAGATACGGAGTATATCGTGGTGTGCACATGGATTTTCCGCAATTTCATCCCCAACCTCCAGCCCGAAAAGAAAACCCCCTACTACGTACTAAAATTTGAATCGAAAGGAGGAGCGGCAGCGAGGAAATGGCGAAGATGACATACGTACCCTCCACCGGCGCAGGCGATCGCGCGGGGCGTTCTTGCCGGGTATGTCGAACGCGCAGATATCCTCTCCCTCCGTCTCCCGGTCCTCCTCGTCAACCGGCACGGCGACCTCCGGCGGCGGCGACGCCATTCCGTGCCGCGGTCGGTCGCAGGAGAGACGACACCGAGCCGCCGGCCCAGCGGAAGATTGTGTAGCTCAGCGGGGGCGGCGCGATCGCCTCACCTCGGTTTTCGCGTGCGCCCCAACTGTGTGTTGTTGTTGTTGTTGTTGTTGTTCAGTGACAGCAGCAGAGTCTCCTGTCCTGTCCAGAGTGCGCGCGTTTCCGCCTGCGTATTTATCGGGGGAGCGAAGCTTCGCGGAAGGCACCGCGCTTGACTGGCGAGTGGATGGCACTTGTCCTCGGGTACTTCGGGTGGGGGTGGATAGCAAATTTTGCGGCTGTCGCGGTGACTGACAGGTCAGGGGCAGGACGGGATGGGCCCACGTGGAGATGCATTGCGACCTGTATTTGCGAAACAACTCATGGTTGTGTTTTGTTCTCTCTCCGTTCACTTTAACTGTGTTTGGTTGCATCCTACCATGGTTGTTCTCCTCTGATGCATGCATGCTGAGTGTAGACATGCTAAGTACATATGTGCTAAGATGGTCATATGTGTGCATAACTTCTTGGCCTAACATCTTTTTGTTTTACTTCCTCTTTTTCTTCATGGGACGGTAAGTTGTTTGTTATTTTAGTCCTTTTGTATATTATTGCCAGTATGGTACCTAGGTTCAAAATGTCAAGATGGTGAGTTGCACATTAACTTATTCGTCCCACGACGTCCCACATGCTCAAGAGCAGCATGACTACGTAAGTAAATTCATGTTGCACTTACACCCAAGGACTAAAGTACATACAATTCAAGATGTAATCATGCATAATTCATGACTGCCAAGTGGAGAATTGTCATTTTCATGAACTAAAATCACTCGTGTGCCAACATAAATCATTTTGTGGTAGCTCCTTCCGAAGGGAGAAAAGAAAACACAACACAAAGTTTTTTAAATAATAATATGTAGCAACGTTTTATTCCCTCCGTTTTTTTACTCTGCATATTAAATTTGTCTCAAGTCAAAATTTATAAAAATTTGACCAAATTTATATTAAAGATATCAAATAAATACGGTATGAAACTATATTCCACATGAATCCAATGTGATATTTTTTTGGTATTGATAATATTGAAATTTTTTCTACAAACTTCTTGGTTCAACTGAAAAGAATGTTTATAAATTTATCTAAAATCAAGCGTTGTACAGTTTGAGCAAGTTGTAGGAAAAGCTATCAAGAGTTACAATACCTATATTTTCTTATTGTATCGATTTAGTAATGTACAATTGTTGATGAATTTTCCTAAAAACTTGATCAAACAATGCCTTAAGACAAAATTTACGAGACTTGTTTCCAGAGACGAAGGGGCTACTCTTCACTCGCTCGTCCTTGCCTGGCTACAAAGCCATAATGACAGGTACCCAAATCCTATCCTACGCATGCTTGGCTGTATAAAAAAGAGTCGTATGCATGCATGCTTGACGGCACAAGATGGTAAGCATAGGTCTCACCCAAAGCTGGAGCATCGTTTTGTAGTCTTGCCCAAGGCACGGGGATAGATAATTAATTAGTGGAGCACATCCGAAAGCATACCAACAAGATCCTAGAAATGTCAAGCTCGCGGTTGCCTAGAAGTTCCTCTGGGAAGACCCACCGGGACTTGGATGTGCGTTTCTTCTAGTAGCAACCAAAGTCTAGGCTTACGTCTTGGCTGTGCATTTCTACTTCTGGGTTCTTGCTGGACAAAAATGGCCTTCTTCGTGTCCAGTTGGTAACTTGGAATGGTCCGTACCACCATGCATATTCCAAGATGCCGTGGCTGTCCGGTGTTTCCGTAAGAAAACTGCCTCCGGCTAATAGTATTTATTTGTCCAGAAAGGAATTCATGCCCCGCTGAAATTCTTCCCAACTATTCCCTCCGTCCTAAAATAAGTGACTCAACTTTGTACTAACTAAGGAAGTAATTAGCGCTTACAGCAGTTGTCATGAAATTCCTGAGTTCCAAACGAAGGCCTTGCACATGGTTCCTGAATTATTTGGACTCGAGGGTGACAGCTATTGCAATAATGCAAATCTCGAGGTGCGGTTGACTCGGGTCGTCTCTGATCCTGCAGGTCAAGTCATGCCAGCATCAGCTGTCCTTGCCTGACCATAGCGTTTCCTGGAAACTCCCTACCATGAATGATCGATCATACAGAGAACAGGCAGGACCAACTTCCCAGCCCAGAGGCGAGCTCAAAGAGAACGGCAAGGCAGGAAAAGGACATGACAAGAGAGCTGGGCACGCCTTCCATGGTAATTCCCTCAACCAAACACAACAAGTTACATCGACTCAACTTTGAGCAATACAATGGCGCCATGCGTCCAGCTATCATCGACTCAACAACTTACAACGGCGCTGTCTGTGTGTCCAGCCAGCCACCAATTCAATCCTATCTACATACAACCCAATCACTATTGTACATGTACACACAACCTCTCAGGGAAAGGAAAACAAAAAACTCTCCAGGTGGAAAACCTCCGAGGAGGATCCACGGGTCTATGATGGCGAATATCACCACTGTTGCGGGTCATTTTTGGTAGAGACCACAAAAAATGAAAGCATGAATCAGGCTCTGCGCCCTCTTCGTTTGTTCGGGGTCTCCACATATAATAACTGTTGAATTTGTATCTCCGGGCTTTGGATCATGTACTGTAATTTCAGCGCCGGATATCTGAAAGGTAGGCAACACTGTCAGCCCTGTGGCCGGATGCTCCTTAAACGGGTTACATAGAGTTTACGGCTAGAGAGCCAGAGGCAGCCAGGACTTAAGACTGTTTCAAGTGAGTTTACAAGAGTGATAAAAGGCTGAAATATATGCAAGTGATATGCACGGACTGTGTTGTGGCATTAAGAGTTAAGACAAAACGACAAGCCAACATTTATACGATGAGCACAAGGTAACATGGGACAAGTATCGTTTAATCTGATTTAGGTAAACAATAAAGAAGAGTGCAAGTACCTTCTTTATCTCAGCGAGGTCACTGTCATTGGCTCCACAAACAAAACCTATGTACTTGCAAGGAATGACAACTTCAGTTGTTGTAGTTGCTGGTGTAGCCACTTGGTTTTCACTGCTGATGATGTCAGAAAAATGGTGTTAATTTCTTCAAGAAAAGGATCACTCCTACAGATTCATTTATCAATGGACTAGAACTTCCACATAGATTGTATACATTGTATTTTGAACAAAAAGATATCATCTGATGGTAAATTCTAGTTACACAGCCAGAGTGTAATGATTAAAAAAGAATGCAGAAAGCTGAATCAAACAGTTAGTATTGAACTTACCTTGCCCCTGGTCCCTTTCTGAAATCTACAGCTGGTACTATATCAGGCATGCTTCTTGGAGCGTCAGTTGCTGGTGCCTGCACATGATAAGGGACCTGATTCTTATACATTCAACCACAGTGCCTAAATCAGCAATCTGATGTGCATACAAATGATGTTTTGAACAAAATCCAATGGCAGATCATCCTAAACTGCAACCTTTACTGGGAGTTACTTGACAGTGGAAGTTCTTAATAGAGACCTTTGTGCACAATATGCTACCAACAACATGCTAAATTAGTTATGCTTATGTCAAACAGCATTCTCCATGTACTAACCTCAGGAGCCCAGGTTCTTGGTGATGGCTGCTCAACAAAAGGACGAGGACCTCCTTGTTCACAACCATACGGGTAGGGCATCCTATCAGCACTCATGTGTTCCATTGGATGTGAAGGAGGTGGGCCAGGTGGTCGATGATCTGCCACATCAAAAGGACCCATAGGAGGATTAGGTCTGAAAGGATGCATAGGATAGGGAGGCATGCCTCCACTGTGATGTGGTGGAGCTTCTTGTCTTGATTGATGATGAGAAGGGTTCCCAACAGGTGGATACGGAGGCATGCCTCCACTAGGATGTGGCTTCGGGGGAATGATGAGATCTCTAATCCTCCCAGCGATATGACGCAATGCATCTTGGATGGACTGAAAGCTACCGGTGACCTGCAACAAGGGCTCGAGAAAGTTATAGTCTGAACTGCATCTACTCAACAATCCTCCTTAAGTGATCTTCTATTTTCCTCTCTTCTGGGTGATCCTATATTTGTTAAGCATGATATCAAAATAGATGACTGACGCACATATGCATCATAAGTGTATTTTCTTAGAAGGAAGGTTCAAGGGAAACAATGTGAAGGAACCAACTAACTCAGATCATGTTCCAAATGGAGGACTTGGAGCACAAAATACGTAGTAGTTAAGAAATTACCATGAAAGAGTTGCAGCATAGCTACAGTACATGAACGGGAAATATTAGTTCTCTTAAACTACTTCACAGTACAAAGGTATACTGTAGTTCACTTTGTATCCTGGTGTACGTTAAAAAAGGTAGAAAAAAATATTAAATATTCAACACAAGACCTTTTGCTAATACAACTTCAAGTTGACGCGTACTATTATTTTCATGGTAGTTAAGAAATTACCATGAAAGAGTTGCAGCATAACTACAGTACATGAACGAAGAAAATATTAGTTCTCTTATACTACTTCACAGGACAAAGGCATCCTGCAGTTACCTTTTTTTTGAGAGAGAAAATGTACTATGTAGTTCTCTTTGAATCCTGATGTACGTTAAAAAAGGTAGAAATAACTTCTAAATATTCAACGCGAGACCTTTTGCTAATACAACTTGAAGCTGATGCATGCTGTTATTTCCATTTCATACTAAATGAACATTCTTAATACATTGCATTATTTGCTGTGGAGTAAACTAAGTTTACACTCAATGATGAAGCTTCAGTGCTTTTAAGGAAAATACACCAATAGACAATCCATCTAACACAGTTTCATTCAGTTAAGAGTCTGACACTTCAGATCAACCATCTTTAGTACCCAGCACTTTTTTTCTCTACGACCCTATATGCATGCAACCCCAAGCCCACCCACGCGGGTTCCCGGCATATTAGCAAACTATAAAAAGGGCATGTAACCTAGAGATAACTGTGATGTCCACGAGATCGAAACATACAAAGGCACGAAAAGTCAAAAGCTGGAGTGGTTGATTAGTGGAGCTGGAACATACCTGAACCAGCTCTTCATTTCGTTGTGCACATCTTGGAATTTGTTCGTTCCCAAAAATTCGGATGCTGGCTCCTGTTACCTTCCTCATCTCTGCAATTATGGATCCACCTTTGCCAAGTAGGCAACCAATATGCTGCGCTGGAACAAGAAGCCTGGCAGGTACAGAAGAACTTTTATCCATAGACGCCTCCGAGATTTTAGAATATACCCGAATCAATGCGTCCTGAGATGGAGAATGCATCATCTCAGAATTCTGCACAAACAAAAATTGCATCCATCAATAAAATTTCGGACAACAGATAATGAATGGACAAAGTAAATCCCCATATCCTTGTCAATACTGGCAGGATAGAGCCAGCATCCAACTTGCTGTGCATTGTCATGATATGCAAGTATTCACCAAGACGCAGATCCATACAAAAAATGTTTCCCACAGGAAATATAAGAATTTCATTACTTGAAACTTTATAAGAGGAAAATGAGTGATTCTTTCTAAGTTATGAGGAGAAAGTAAGAGCCACACCTCACGCGCAGAGATCACAATTATACGTTCATCCGAATCAGCAACAGGGTCTATAACCTTGACTGAAGCACCAGTTTCACTCTGTAATGCACGGATAGTGGAACCGCCTTTTCCAATTACGCCGCCCACCATGTCATTTAAACATATCATTCTGAACATTATCTCTTGTTCAACAAAGAATCTAGGACCAGGGGCAGCACCGTTGCTTGAAAAATTCCTTGCATGATAGTCAGGAACATGTGGTGGTGGTAAATAGCTTCTTTGAGAATGAGGATCCACACCAGGTGGACAACCAACTCCACTGCCTGGAGGCCCGAATGGTCTTCCAGATGGAAAATTGCTTGTGTCTGGCCTAGGATTATCTTGGAGGCAGGTTGAAACCAATAAAAGTGCTTTCTTTGCTGCAGAAAAGCTCCCACTTATCTAACAGGAAAACATCATCATGTTAGAATAAGGTGAAATCAAAAGATTAAATATCCAGGTTAAAGCTTAACATGCCAATATAACAGCAAATCTTGATTTCACGAGCACCGCAAAACTAAGAAAAGCCATTACCAGTTAAATATAACAACAGGTAGAACTGGTTAATCTCCAAGCAATCCACACAAGTATTTTAGAAATTGCAACTCTTCTTGCCTGATGGTTTGGTGAGAGAAAAAAAAAAGACTGCTTGTGTAAAAGGTTCACAAGTAGAGGGGTGGGACTCGATCATAATGAACTCGACATCTCTGCAAACGTATCATCGATAAGACAGTTTTGTTCAGAAATCACAAGAATGAGCTCACTTTAGGTGCCCAACTATGAATTAAATTAGAGCCAAGTACAAAGCAAGCAAGATTAGTTCATTCAGAGCCCATTTTCTAATACGGGCACATGTATTTGAGGTACAAGAAGACCATGACCTTTAACATAAACCAACCATAGATTATTTAGATGCCTACCAAAATCATCATGCTAGAACGGTGTCTTCTTTCCAGCATTCTATGATATTCCAATTCGCAGCATATGGTCAAGTTCATTCACAAGCAAGCATATTAGTATTTTGAGCAAAACCATGCCAACTCAGGCACACAACCACATTCTAATACTATGTCTCATTCTATGCTTTCAGCTCACCACCCAGAGAAAACCTCTCATTCTAAAATTGACTCCTAGTGCAGAATCATCATTGTTCCACATCATATCCAGAATTACAACCATTACATCAACATAAATCAAACGGTCAACATATTTGGAAAATGAGCGCCTTGCATGATGGGGTGTGAACAGTGGAACACATACAGTTGAGCACGCCCTCCTGCTGAAATTCCTCAAAAGAGTCATCCTTTCATGCCAGATGCATAACCGTGTCCTCGTCAAAAGACATGTGATATTGTGATGCACCCCAGGGAACTAACCTACACCACATCTGCAAGTTGCACCGTCCTACATGTCCCTCATGAAGTGCGCAACCCACGCCCTGGGGCCAAACAACACAGTGGCATGATGGACTAATCATCCTTGGAGTGATGGTGGAGGGAGGCATGGGATTGTGACTGGGCACAGTTGAAGAGCACGTTGGAGGAGAAGGAGACAACAGGCTTTCGAGCCCCGGGACAAAGAGGTTGAGGGTCAGGAGGGAGTCATTGCTGACAAGGGCAAAGTGCAGTGAGGAAGCGGCATCCGTGGAGCAGGCTGAAGCTAATGGTGAAACCTGGCGCCAAGGCCTTGAACAACAAGATCACAACGACGGTATGGATTCAATGGGTTCACACAGCCAGACAGGGCAAGACCATGATATGCATGAAAGTTCATAGAGAAGGGGATGACGTTTTTGATCTGGATCTCCTAAAGGCTGTCGGGGTTAGCAACAAATCCACAAAAGAGCATGTAAACTTGAGCCTGAGAAATGCAGGTAATCAGCAGTGGGCCTTCCATCGATAAGATGGTGTTCAAACGAACGGCATCAGTTCATGGCTTCATGCTCAACGGTCTGCTTGGGTATGGGAAGGCAGCCATTTCAGGCAGGTGGTTGTGTCCTGATGTAGAGGAGGCCATCGAAATGTTCATTGAATGTTCAGGATATCAGTAATTCTTAGCATATCGGTCAGGTGCTGGGTAGGGATTAATCAGCTTATCGGTCTATTAACTGTATTTATTTGTAACCCATTATTGGTAGCTTAACTAGGGCCATATCTATATATCATAGGCTGCATCTGAAGAAAAAAATCAATGTTGGGGTACTTGCTGCAGTAGAAGCAGCTGTAGATTGCTACAGATGCCAAATCCACCACATCAGTACATACCAGATACTATAGGATAACAGCACAGCAGCAGAACAGCAGGAGGAGAGGAGTTTACCTCGCTGCCTGGCGACGCCATGGACACAGGACAGGAGGAGCAGGCGATGAAGCAGCTGGAGGAGTGGAGATCTGTCTGCTGGGGGCCGTGCTGGCAGCTGCTAGGGAGGGGATCTTGCTGCTCGGGGAAGGGACAGTGCCGCTGGGTGCTCAGGGAGGGGACGGCGCTGGCGGCTGCTAGGGTTAGGGGCGGCGGCTGCTCCTCCATGAGTGGGAGGAAAAGGAGAATGAGTGGGAGAAGGGAGAAGGGAGGGAATGGGCTAACCTAATGCGTAGGCGGCTGTGGGAGAAGGGAAGAACGGGCTAACCTAATGTGCGGGCGGCTGCGGAAGAAGGGAGGGAACGGGCTAAATTTGGGCCAAAATGCCCAGGCAGTCGATCGGCCCAGCTGATAATTCGGTCTGACAGACGATTAATCAGCTTCACAGACCAATAAATCGGCCCACCCAGTTAATTGCACAAATAGGTGCTTTTCGTATCGGCAGGTGGCCGAGATACAATTAAGAATTAACTGTCCGATATGCCAGGTAACTGGCTGATGTTTTGAC
Organism: Triticum urartu; assembly: GCF_056163025.1. Lineage (NCBI taxonomy): Eukaryota > Viridiplantae > Streptophyta > Magnoliopsida > Poales > Poaceae > Triticum > Triticum urartu. The sequence goes on from NC_141877.1 coordinate 473,704,831, forward strand.
ACAGAGTCTCCAGGCATTATTTTTACATTTGATGGTTAATGCTGCAGATAAGGACATTTCCTTTCAGTATTTAGAAAATCAGGAATCATCACACGTGAACGTGCATAGAGTAGTCTCATAGAGCGACTGGCTCCCCTCCACATAATCAGCTGAGTGCTTGTGGCAGCGCCATGTGATTGCCCTGAATGCCAACGTCACAGGGAAGTGGCAGCGGCTGCGCGAACATCGCACGGTGTGTGGACGCACTGTAGTGAATTTCTTAGTAAATTGCTTAACATCTTTATACATACCTAATTGAGTGACTCAAATCGCTCAACGCATTCTTTGTAACACATAACTAATATTGATAATTACCTACAAAATGCACTCCAAAGTGGCAAATGACAATCCTAATCTCATTTTCCTTACAAAATTTAATTGCACAGTTCAAGCAAGCATTTAAATGGCAATCCTAAACCATACTAATTTCTTACTGAATTTAAGTGTACAATTTAAAGATTGCCGGCACAGGCACGGCACTGGTTTCATGGACTATACCCCACCAAGCAACACCCAGATTCATTCATCTTTGCATACAAAAAAGGCTAGGGAGTTGAGATGCGTACATGGATGAGCTCGTCCCCCTGCAAGGCGCAGGGGGGCACCTGCTCCCTGCTCCGGAAGACCCTGATCTGGGCGCCGCTCTCCAGCCGCATCCGCTCCACCGTCTTCCCGCCCTTCCCCAGCACGCAGCCCACCTGCCCCCCGGCCGCCAGCATCCGGCAGCCCACGACGCCGGCCACCTCCTTCTCCTCCCCCTCCTCCCCCGCCTCGTCGCCTCCGACCCTGTGGCCCACCACCCGCTCCCACACCCTCACGGCCGCGGCCGGCGCATCAGGCCCGGATACGACGAGCACGGCCTCGTCCCCCACGGGGGGGTGCTCCACGTGGAGGTCGCTCGCGGGGCGGAGGGCGGCGGCGCGGGTGGCCGGGCAGAGGAGGCGGAGCGTGATGCTGGGGCGCTTGGCCGGCGGGGATGGGTTCGAGGAGGAGCCGGGGGTTGCGGGGGCGGCCGCGCCGCCGGCGCCGGCCGGGGCGGAGCTGGGGGGGATTTCCATAGGGTCGGACGGTTGAGCTAAAACCCTACTGATCCTCACAAAGAAAACCCGCTGACCGCGTCAGTTGGGCTGCGCCGTTGACTGCACGGTATCCACCGTGCGATTGAACTTCGAAGGATCGGATCCGGCACTCACATCACCTGACACACTCGGCCAAGAAACTCCTCTAGGAGTAGTTTTTTTATTAGGGCATCTTCAACAGTTATGAGATAGGTATTGGTAAATTTGTCACCTAGAACATAGTGATGATGTGGCATGTATTAAATATGGAGAGAGAGCAAAGTTGTATGTAGATTAACCAACAACCTTTGCACAAGCTTCAAGGTGAAATAGAGAGCAATTATATTTATTGTCTCACCATCTATTAGATAGCTTACATACAACCCATTGGAGTAGTTGTATGATAGCTTGTTGGTTGATGACATGGACATTTTACCAACAAGACTAACATACAACCTGTTGAAGATGCCCTTAGTGATGAATCATACGATGTGTATTGAAATTAAATATAGGTGTGTCTACGTAGATTTAATCAAGTCTTAATCAAGTAACATACTAGTACTGTATATAAAAAGAAAAAAGAAAAAATATACGAATCTCCATGCAAGATCAAAAGAATATAGCATTGACTGAGACATAACAAAGTCTCAGTCGATTGAGACTTAGCAAAACTGATTAAATATGCTAAATCACACTAGCATCAAGCCAAACCCTGGATGTATGAAGTTGAATGTCGCATCAATTTATGTGGATTCATGCGTGTGAGCGATGGATATTCTGAGAGACGCAAACGGCTCTTTTTGTTGTTGGCAAGTGCGTTTTCTATTCGTATGCAGTGGATGCAACAATTATGAAGGCGCTCGCCATGAAGGATGGACTTTACCATGCAAATTCCCTCGGCATTAACACATTAGAAGCGGAGTCTAACTCTGTAGAAGTTTTTTTTTAGAACACGCAGGAGATCTGTGTACCAATATATTAAGATAGAGATCAAACACAATTTACAAGGGTTTTGGGTCAGCGCCACAGGTCGATCGCCATACCCTCGATGCCACCTGGGCACAGGCTATGTCGTGATAACTCTCTTAAGACTACCGTTCCCCACCTTCCACCACTCATAGCAAGTGTCTCTAATAGTGTCGCCCATAATGTGTGGCGGTCGAGATTTGTTTTTGAAGACTTCGTGATTGCGTTCACGCCAAATGCATCGCGATGTACATAGGAAGACTGGGTTGATGCCCTTCCATAGGTTCGATAGAATGGAGGGCTGAATCCCAAGCCACCCGGACTATAGCTCGCTATTGCTGGTTGGCGCATGGTTGAGCAGACCGATCCAGTGGTGGGTGATTGACCAAACCTCGCACGCATAGACACAATGCAACAAAAGATGCTTGATTGTATCTTGTTCCTGGCAGCAGAGAGGACAAGCGACCTGGTGGGGGGGAGGCTCTTCTGGCCAATCGATCGGAAGTCCAAGTCCGGTTACAAAGGACCAACCAGGCAAAGTATTTGAACTTCATTGGTGCCCATGGTTGCCAGATGAGAGCGTCCCATCCGCAACGAGTGCGCGCCACGAAAGTAGTGTCACAGGCTATTTTTGTGGAATGGGTGCCCGACAGAGTCCACTTCCAAATCCATCAATCAGCGTGAGTGGCGAGGTGTTGCACCAATAGTTTGGCCCATAAGTCCAGGAACTGGCAAATGGCGTTCACGAATAGTCTTCCTCATAGTTCATGTACCTAACACGCGTTGGTAGGCCCTCCTGCACCGTTTGTGTGGCCAAGGCTCTTGGCTTGACCAATGATGGCAGGTCAGGCATGGTTTGGGGGATGTTGTAACCGTCGACTCAATGGTCCCGCCAAAAAGAGTGTTGGCGTCGCTACCAATATGGAATAAGGAGGAAGCCTGGAATATGGCCTTGGCATCATTAGAGATTTCTAGCAGCGGTGGGTTCCACGGCAGAGCGTCGGTTGTCTTTGTCGTCCAAAGCTATTTCGATCATAGAGCGTCGTTCAGTGCTTTGAGGATATGGATTCCAAGGCCGCCTAGCTCCTTTGGAGTGCAAACATTGGCCCACGCCACATGGCATTTCCCATTGCGCGCACAATCATAGCCCGCCCAGAGGAATCCACGATGTATCTTGTCTGCCACTTTTAATAGCCATGGCGGTAGATCGAGTGCTAGCATATGGTAGATTTTCCCAGGGTTGTGAGCACAGAGTTGAGTAGCGCGAGCCGACCGTAGGTTGGGATGAGGTTGGTTTTCCACACCGGGAGCTAGTTTGCCAGAGAGTCCACAAGGGGCATGAGGTCGGCCTTGAGAAGTTTCTTAGGAGATAGAGGTAGGCCCAGACATTTGATCAGGAATTCCGTGGTGGCGCATGGGAAATTCATCGTAATTGCTTGCAAGTTCACGTCGTGGCAGCGTATAGGGACTATCACGCTCTTCGACATGTCAACCTGAAGCCCAGATGCGCCAACAAAGATGTGGAGTAGTTCGCGTGTGCCTCTGAGATCCACCGGGTGTGGGCACATGAAAAGAGCCACATCGTCCGCGAAGAAGGACGACTGGTGCTTGATGCCCCACTTAGATATAGGAATGCGGGTCTCTTCTTGATCAAATATACTAAATAAAGCATTGAGAACGTCCATCACTAGCAGGAAGATCATGGGGGAGATGTGATCGCCTTGTCGTAGGCCGCATGCGTGCTCGAGAGGCTCAGTGGGGCTGCCATTAATGAGGACTCTTAGGAGGATGTGCGCAGCAGCAAAGCGATCAGATTGGTCAACTTGTAGCCAAAACCCCTATGTCGAAGAATTTCCAAGAGAAAGGGCTTGGCCACGGAGTCGAAGGCCTTGGACATGTCGAGCTTGAGGAGCAAAGAGGGCAATTTCTTTTGATGTAGCAATTTGACTGTCTGTTGGACCAGGAAGAAGTTGTCTTGGATCACGCGCCCCTTGATGAATGTGCTTTGGTTGGCTGAGATCAACTCCGGTAGGCCGGGGGGGTGAGTCTTGGCGAGCAGCTTTGCAAGCAGATTTGGAAAGCTGTGGACCAAGCTAATCGGATGGAAATCTGCTAGGTCGATCGTCGAATCCTTCTTTGGGAGGAGCACCAAGAAGGTCTAGTTGAGGAGGTGCATGGAGCTGTCGTCCAGCCTAAAACATTAATCGATCGTGTCCAGGATGTCTCCTTTAATCGTGGCCCAGCAAGACTGGTAGAATGGGGCCGTAAACCCGTCGGGCCCCGAGGCGCTGTCCGCGGGGAGGGCGCGGATGGCCTCCCAAACTTCTCGCTCTGAGAAGGACAGATCAAGCTCTGCTAGATCCACCTGGGTAGGGGAAGGGCATGGAGGTTGATAGCATGTGGCCACATGGAGGCTTTGCCCAGCATGTCCGAGAAGTAATCGGTGGCCATAGTCTCCATATCGCGCTGGGTAGATGCGCCCCTGTTGCCGTGTTTCAATCGCGCAATGTAGTTGATTTTGCGGCGCTTTGTTAGCATATATGTGGAAGAATCTGATCTTGTATCGCTGTCGAGCGATAGTGCGATCCAGGGAGACCAAGCCGAGGGATTTCTTCTATAGAGGTTATTAATTTCTTTAATGGGCAATCTAATGGTGGAACTCTGTAATGGCTATTTTATGCAGATTGTGTGCACACGCCATTGCTAATTGGGATTGTGGAATTCAAACGTTGCCCCCGAGAAGTTAATTAATGAAGTGGCTCATGAGCTAGCTAGCTTTAGTTTTCATAATAATCTTTTCTTATTCTTGGGACAATGATCCCCATAGTTGCGTATCAGGCTACCTTTTGAATGATGTAAGTGTTGCATGAGTTAATAAAGCTAACCATGATGACTTTTTTTTAAGAAAACAGCATGGTGAAGCTGCATTGAGTTTTGAAAACTTTTTTTAGAATGTGGTGTCACGACCATGGGGATCAAATGAATGGTTCAGGAAAGTCTAGTGAAGCGGCGCGGTCTAATCATATAGATGACCATATTGGTATGGGAATGGAAATGGAAAACACGAGATATTTTTTTCTAGACATATGGACTAATGAAAGATTACCAATGAGGATCTTTATATTGGAGCTCTTTTTCTATTATTTCTGTCTTCAATAGCGGGTTGGTTACATATTTATTAGTTTATTACTCAAAACTAAATCAAGGATTTTCTGGATACTTCATTCATGGAATTGAAGAAAATATGCCCTAGAGGCAATAATAAAGTTATTATTTATTTCCTTATATCATGATAAAAGTTTATTATTCATGCTAGAATTGTATTAACCAGAAACATAATACATGTGTGAATACATAGACAAACAGAGTGTCACTAGTATGCCTCTACTTGACTAGCTCGTTAATCAAAGATGGTTATGTTTCCTAACCATGGACAAAGAGTTGTCATTTGATTAACGGGATCACATCATTAGTTGAATGATCTGATTGACATGACCCATTCCATTAGCTTAGCACCCGATCGTTTAATATGTTGCTATTGCTTTCTTCATGACTTATACATGTTCCTATGACTATGAGATTATGCAACTCCCGTTTGCCGGAGGAACACTTTGTGTGCTACCAAACGTCACAACGTAACTGGGTGATTATAAAGGTGCTCTACAGGTGTCTCCAAAGGTACATGTTGGGTTGACGTATTTTGAGAATAGGATTTGTCACTCCGATCGTCGGAGAGGTATCTCTGGGCCCTCTCGGTAATGCACATCACTTAAGCCTTGCAAGCATTGCAACTAATGAGTTAGTTGCGGGATGATGTATTATGGAACGAGTAAAGAGACTTGCCGGTGACGAGATTGAACTAGGTATTGGATACCGACGATCGAATCTCGGGCAAGTAACATACCGATGACAAAGGGAACAACGTATGTTGTTATGCGGTCTGACCGATAAAGATCTTCGTAGAATATGTAGGAGCCAATATGGGCATCCAGGTCCCGCTATTGGTTATTGACCGGAGACGTGTCTCGGTCATGTCTACATTGTTCTCGAACCCGTAGGGTCCGCACGCTTAAGGTTTTGATGACAGTTATATTATGAGTTTATGAGTTTTGATGTACCGAAGGAGTTCGGAGTCCCGGATGTGATCACGGACATGACGAGGAGTATCGAAATGGTCGAGACATAAAGATTGATATATTGGAAGCCTATGTTTGGATATCGGAAGTGTTCCGGGTGAAATCGGGATTTTACCGGAGTACCGGGAGGTTACCGGAACCCCCCGGGAGCTATACGGGCCTTAGTGAGCCTTAGTGGAAAAGAGAAGAGGTGGCCTGAGATGGGCCGCGCGCCCCTCCCCTCCCTTGGTCCGAATAGGACAAGGAGAGGGGGCCGGCCCCCCTTTCTCCTTTCCCCCCTCCGCGAATCCTATTCCAACTAGGATTGGGGGGGGGAGGGAATCCTACTCCCAGAGGGAGTAGGACTCCTCCTGGCGCGCCTCTCCTAGGCCGGCTGCACCCCTCCCCTTGAGCCTTTATATACGGAGGCAGGGGCACTCCAGAGGAACACAAGTTGATCCACGTGATCATATTCTTAGCTGTGTGCGGCGCCCCCTGCCACCATAGTCCTCGATAATATTGTAGCGGTGCTTAGGCGAAGCCCTGCGACAGTAGTACATCAAGATCGTCACCACGCCGTCGTGCTGACGGAACTCTTCCCCGACACTTTGCTGGATCGGAGTCCAGGGATCGTCATCGAGCTGAACGTGTGCTAGAACTCGGAGGTGCCGTAGTTTCGGTGCTTGATCGGTCGGGCCATGGAGACGTACGACTACATCAACCAAATGCTTCCGTTGTCGATCTAAAAGGGTACGTAGATCACACTCTCCCCTCTCGTTGCTATGCATCACCATGATCTTGCGTGTGCGTAGGAATTTTTTTGAAATTACTACGTTCCCCAACAGTGGCATCCGAGCCTAGGTTTTATGTGTTGATATTATATGCACGAGTAGAACACAAGTGAGTTGTGGGCGATATAAGTCATACTGCTTACCAGCATGTCATACTTTGGTTCGGCGGTATTGTTGGACGAAGCGGCCCGGACCGACATTACGCGTACGCTTATGCGAGACCGGTTCTCCCGACGTGCTTTGCACATAGGTGGCTTGCGGGTGACAGTTTCTCCAACTTTAGTTGAACCGAGTGTGGCTATGCCCGGTCCTTGCGAAGGTTAAAACAGCACCAACTTGACAAACTATTGTTGTGGTTTTGATGCGTAGGTGATGATTGGACATGGTTTAGTTGATTTGGATCACGTGATCACTTAGAGGATTAGAGGGATGTCTATCTAAGTGGGAGTTCTTTAAGTAATTTGATTAATTGAACTTAATTTATCATGAACTTAGTCCTGGTAGTATTAGCACATCTATGTTGTAGATCAATAGCTCGCGTTGTTGCTTTCATATGTTTATTTTGATATGTTCCTAGAGAAAATTGTGTTGAAAATGTTAGTAGCAAAGATGCGGATTGGATCCGTGATCTGAGGTTTATCCTCATTGCTGCACAGAAGAATTATGTCCTTGATGCACCGCTAGGTGACGGACCTATTGCAGGAGCAGATGCAGACGTTATGAACGTTTGGCTAGCTCAATATGATGACTACTTGATAGTTTAGTGCACCATGCTTAACGGCTTAGAATCGGGACTTCAAAGACGTTTTTGAACGTCATGGACCATATGAGATGTTCCAGGAGTTGAAGTTAATATTTCAAGCAAATACCCAAGTTGAGAGATATGAAGTCTCCAACAAATTCTATAGCTAAAAGATGGAGGAGAATCGCTCAACTAGTGAGCATGTGCTCAGATTGTCTGGGTACTACAATCGCTTGAATCAAGTGGGAGTTAATCTTCCAGATAAGATAGTGATTGACAGAATTCTCTAGTCACCATCACCAAGTTAGTAGAACTTCGTGATGAACTATAGTATGCAAGGGATGACGAAAACGAATCCCGAGCTTTTCATGATGATGAAATCGATGAAGGTAGAAATCAAGAAAGAGTATCAAGTGTTGATGGTTGACAAGATCACTAGTTTCAAGAAAAGGGCAAAGGAAAAAAGGGGAACTTCAAGAAAAACAGCAAGCAAGTTGCTGCTCATGTGAAGAAGCCCAAGTCTGGTCCTAAGCCTGAGACTAAAGTGTTTCTACTGCAAAAGGACTGGTCACTGGAAGCGGAACTACCCCAAGTGATTGGTGGATAAGAAGGATGGCAAAGTGAACAAAAGTATATTTGATATACATGTTATTGATGTGTACTTTACTAGTGTTTATAACAACCCCTCAGTATTTGATACTGGATCAGTTGCTAAGAGTAGTAACTCGAAACAGGAGTTGCAGAATAAACAGAGACTAGTTAAGGGTGAAGTGACGATGTGTGTTGGAAGTAGTTCCAAGATTGATATGATCATCATCGCACACTCCCCTATACTTTCGGGATTAGTGTTGAACCTAAATAAGTGTTATTTGGTTTTTGTGTTGAGCATGAATATGATTTGATCATGTTTATTGCAATACAGTTATTCATTAAAGTCAGAGAATAATTGTTGTTCTGTTTACATGAATAAAACCTTCGATGGTCATACACCCAATGAAACAAGTTCGTTGGATCTCGATCGTAGTGATACACATATTCATAATATTGAAACCAAAAGATGCAAAGTTAATAATGATAGTGCAACTTATTTGTGGCACTGCCGTTTAAGTCATATTGGTGTAAAGCGCATGAAGAAACTCCATGCTGATGGGCTTTTGGAGCCACTTGATTATGAATCACTTGGTACTTGCGAACCATGCCTCATGGGCAAGATGACTAAAACACCGTTCTCCGGTACTATGGAGAGAGCAACAGATTTGTTGGAAATCATACATACAGATGTATGTGGTCCGATGAATATTGAGGCTCGTGGCGGATATCGTTATTTCTCACCTTCACAGATGACTTAAGCAGATATGGGTATATCTACTTAATGAAACATAAGTCTGAAACATTTGAACAGTTCAAAGAATTTCAGAGTGAAGTGGAAAATCATCGTGACAAGAAAATAAAAGTTTCTACGATATGATCGCAGAGGTAAAATATTTGAGTTACGAGTTTGGCCTTCAATTAAAACAATGTGAAATAGTTTCACTACTCACGCCACCTGGAACACCATAGTGTAATGGTGTGTCCGAACGTCATAACCGTACTTTATTAGATATAGTGCGATCTATGATGTCTCTTACCGATCTACCACTATCGTTTTGGGGTTATGCATTAGAGACAGCTGCATTCACGTTAAATAGGGCACCATCTAAATCCGTTGAGACGACACCGTGTGAACTATGGTTTGGCAAGAAACCTAAGCCGTCGTTTCTTAAAATTTTGAGGTTGCAATACTTATGTGAAAAAGTTTCAACCTGATAAGCTCAAACCCAAATCGGAGAAGTGCGTCTTCATAGGATACCCAAAGGAAACTGTTGGGTACACCTTCTATCACGGATCCGAAGGCAAGACATTCGTTGCTAAGAATGGATCCTTTCCAGAGAAGGAGTTTCTCTCAAAAGAAGTGAGTGGGAGGAAAGTAGAAAACTTGATAAGGTAATTGTACCTTCTCCCTTATTGGAAAGTAGTTCATCACAAAAATATGTTCTTGTGACTACTACACCAATTAGTGAGGAAGCTAATGATGATGATCATGTAACTTCAGATCAAGTTACTACCGAATCTCGTAGGTAAACCAGAGTGAGATCCGCACCAGAGTGGTACGGTAATCCTGTTCTGGAAGTTATGTTACTAGACCATGACGAACTTGCGAACTATGAGGAAGCGATGATGAGCCCAGATTCCGCGAAATGGTTTGAGGCCATGAAATCTGAGATATGATCCATATATGAGAACAAAGTTTGGACTTTGGTTGACTTGCCCGATGATCAGCAAGCAATTGAGAATAAATGGATCTTCAAGAGGAAGACGGACGCTGATAGTAGTGTTACTATCTACAAAGCTAGAATTGTCGCAAAAGGTTTTCGACAAGTTCAAGGTGTTGACTACGATGAGAGTTTCTCACTTGTATCTATGCTAGAGTCTGTCCGAATCATGTTAGTAATTGCCGCATTTTATGAAATCTGGCAAATGGATAAACAAAACTGCATTCCTTAATGGATTTATTAAAGAAGAGTTGTATATGATGCAACCAGAAGGTTTTGTCAATCTGAAAGGTGCTAACAAAATGTGCAAGCTCCAGCGATCCATCTGTGGACTGGTGCAAGCATCTCGGAGTTGGAATATACGCTTTGATGAGTTGATCAAAGCATATAGTTTTATATAGACTTGCGGTGAAGCCTGTATTTACAAGAAAGTGAGTAGGAGCACTACAGTATTTCTGATAAGTATATGTGAATGACATATTGTTGATCGGAAATAATGTAGAATTATTCTGTAAAGCATAAAGGAGTGTTTGAAAAGAGTTTTTCAAAGAAAGACTTCGGTGAAGCTGCTTACATATTGAGCTTCAAGATCTATAGAGATAGATCAAGACGCTTGATAAGTTTTTTCAATGAGTACATACCTTGACAAGATTTTGAAGTAGTTCAAAATGGAGCAGTCAAAGAAAGAGTTCTTGCCTGTATTACAAGGTGTGAAGTTGAGTAAGACTCAAAGCCCCACCACGGCAGGAGATAGAAAGAGAATGAAAGTCATTCCCTATGCCTTGGCCATAGGTTCTATAAAGTATGTCATGCTGTGTACCAGATCTGTTGTATACCCTGCACTGATGTGGCAAAGGAGTACAATAGTGATCTAGGAGTAGATCACTGGACAGCGGTCAGAATTATCCTTAGTGAAATAAGGATATGTTTCTCGATTATGGACGTGACAAAAAGGTTCGTCGTAAAGGGTTACGTCGATGCAAGTTTTTGACACTGATCCAGATGATTCTAAGTCTCAATCTGGATACATATTGAAAGTGGGAGCAATTAGCTAGAGTAGCTCCGTGCAGAGCATTGTAGACATAGAATTTTGCAAAATACATACGGATCTGAATATGGCAGGCCTGTTGACTAAATTTCTCTCACAAGCAAAACATGATCACTCTTTGGGTGTTAATCACATAGCGATGTGAACTAGATTATTGAATCTAGTAAACCCTTTGGGTGTTAGTCACATGAAGATGTGAACCAATCACATAAAGATGTGAACTATTGGTGTTAATCACATAGCGATGTGAACTAGATTATTGACTCTAGTGCAAGTGGGAGACTGAAGGAAATATGCCCTAGAGGCAATAATAAAGTTATTATTTATTTCCTTATATCATGATAAAAGTTTATTATTCATGCTAGAATTGTATTAACCGGAAACATAATACATGTGTGAATACATAGACAAACAGAGTGTCACTAGTATGCCTCTACTTGACTAGCTCGTTAATCAAAGATGGTTATGTTTCCTAACCATGGACAAAGAGTTGTCATTTGATTAACGGGATCACATCATTAGTTGAATGATCTGATTGACATGACCCATTCCATTAGCTTAGCACCCGATCGTTTAATATGTTGCTATTGCTTTCTTCATGACTTATACATGTTCCTATGACTATGAGATTATGCAACTCCCGTTTGCCGGAGGAACACTTTGTGTGCTACCAAACGTCACAACGTAACTGGGTGATTATAAAGGTGCTCTACAGGTGTCTCCAAAGGTACATGTTGGGTTGACGTATTTCGAGAATAGGATTTGTCACTCTGATCGTCGGAGAGGTATCTCTGGGCCCTCTCGGTAATGCACATCACTTAAGCCTTGCAAGCATTGCAACTAATGAGTTAGTTGCGGGATGATGTATTACGGAACGAGTAAAGAGACTTGCCGGTAACGAGATTGAACTAGGTATTGGATACCGACGATCGAATCTCGGGCAAGTAACATACCGATGACAAAGGGAACAACGTATGTTGTTATGCGGTCTGACCGATAAAGATCTTCGTAGAATATGTAGGAGCCAATATGGGCATCCAGGTCCCGCTATTGGTTATTGACCGGAGACGTGTCTCGGTCATGCCTACATTGTTCTCGAACCCGTAGGGTCCGCACGCTTAAGGTTTCGATGACAGTTATATTATGAGTTTATGAGTTTTGATGTACCAAAGGAGTTAGGAGTCCCGGATGTGATCACGGACATGACTAGGAGTCTCGAAATGGTCGAGACATAAAGATTGATATATTGGAAGCCTATGTTTGGATATCGGAAGTGTTCCGGGTGAAATCGGGATTTTACCGGAGTACCGGGAGGTTACAGGAACCCCCCGGGAGCTATATGGGCCTTAGTGAGCCTTAGTGGAAAAGAGAAGAGGTGGCCTGAGATGGGCCGCGCGCCCCTCCCCTCCCTTGGTCCGAATAGGACAAGGAGAGGGGGCCGGCCCCCCTTTCTCCTTTCCCCCCTCCGTGAATCCTATTCCAACTAGGATTGGGGGGGGGGGGGGAATCCTACTCCCGGAGGGAGTAGGACTCCTCCTGGCACGCCTCTCCTAGGCCGGCTGCACCCCCCCTTGAGCCTTTATATACGGAGGCAGGGGCACCCCAGAGGAACACAAGTTGATCCACGTGATCATATTCTTAGCCGTGTGCGGCGCCCCCTGCCACCATAGTCCTCGATAATATTGTAGCGATGCTTAGGCGAAGCCCTGCGACAGTAGTACATCAAGATCGTCACCACGCCGTCATGCTGACGGAACTCTTCCCCGACACTTTGCTGGATCGGAGTCCGGGGATCGTCATCGAGCTGAACGTGTGCTAGAACTCGGAGGTGCCGTAGTTTCGGTGCTTGATCGGTCGGGCCGTGGAGACGTACGACTACATCAACCAAACACTTCCGTTGTCGATCTACAAGGGTACGTAGATCACACTCTCCCCTCTCGTTGCTATGCATCACCATGATCTTGCGTGTGCGTAGGAATTTTTTTGAAATTACTACGTTCCCCAACAGGAATAAGATATTGGATCCTGATAAGGGGTGCCACTCACAAAAGGGAGTCATACTTACCAAAAGAAAACTTAGCTAAATTGCTGGCTGCGCCACCATTGGTGGACCAGAAGCATGTGAATTGTTTTTACTCAAGAACTCATCTAAATATGTATCATTTTGTGCCTGGAAAAACACAAAGTACAAGCCCAAAAAGAAGAAGAAGAAGAAAAATTAACCTTGCGAGAAACAAACACAAAATATCGAGCAAGTCACGGAGAAATGCCTTAGAGTCATAATCCCGAGAGAGTGATTCCTTTATGGTTAGTGTTCGTTTATACTTAAACCTCTTCTCCTTATTCAATGAAATATGCCACATATTTTGCCATTTGTTTCAGAAAAAGTCATGAAAAAATGTGGTTGCACCGCAACAGCGGTTGTTGGCACGGTTGTGAGGTCTAAAGGATGAGTGTTCTATGTGCCAACCGTCGTGACCGTGATTTCTTCCCATCGGCTAGCTTCAGGTTACCTACAATATCCTGGTACACCGAGCACACATCAATTCAGTCCAACATAAATTCTCCCGGTTATAGCACCCCCAACCACATGTTGAAAATGTGCCCTAGAGGCAATTATGTATCATAATATTTCCTATATGTTTATAAATCTATCAATAAGTCAATGAACAATATCGCTGATGCATGTCAGCAAGCATGTGACTTATCTGTGAGATGCTAGTCACTAGCAATTGATGCTAAACAGATAGTATGGGCTTGATCCAATCTGAATCCACGAAAAACAACTCATTGCAACCCATAAGTCTCAATTTCTCCAGAGCAACTAAATATTAAATAAAACACATTAATTGATCCCCACAATATGCACATTATACCATTCGAGACTAGTCAGCCTTCTTAAGCAACTAAGTCCAGTCGTGTGACTGAAGGCATATTTCGTCGAGATGAAGTTATCTAATAGGCTCGCCACTCCCTTCAAGTAAAAATGAGCATGAAAAGTTGTACATTTTCGCATGAGATGAATAAAGTTGCAGGCCGAGTTCTTCAATCCATGAGCAATACGAAGCCAACGACTGAAATCATCACAAGATGTGCCAAAAAGGGAAATTTCACATATTTCAAGCTTGAGTGCCTTCACATCGATACTTGAATATATTTTTTAAATGTGGTTGATTCTCCTGTGAGTTCCATCGCTAATTTAAATGAGACCCCATCCATTAGGCCTTTCAAACACAATGTTGCCCTACCTAATTAAGCTGATATAGGGAAAATGTATCCAAAACCGTCGAAATGAATAAGACACACAGACAATACGTGCAACATCTCATAGAGGGAGTAGAATGTATATGCTACCATATGGCATGCATGCACAAACATTAGAGTGAAATTCTGCATAGGAATTGTAAAAACATTAGAGAGAAAAAAGTACTCAATAAGATAGTTCCCTTCATATAATTAACAATAAGATAGTTATATCTAAACATTCAAATGTTCACACGACCGTGTAAAAGAATACAACATGTTTAGCAGCATGGCACGAACGCATGGAGCAAGAATATAACAGTGGTCCATGATTATATTTAAAAAACAATTGAAGGGAAGGGTCGTGAGGTGGTACTGAGGTTGTGAGGTAGTAACAACAAATCCCAATGGCTAAGGTATCGCCGACCCATAAACCTCCCGCAATGGTCCGAACTATGCTGTCTGGAGTGTGAAAGCCATTCAATATGGATCTGTATGGGTCCGCGACACGGTCAGTACACGATTTCTCTCGCAAACCGGAGACAAAAGTGGGGGAGCTTTACGGGAGTCCGGACCGATCCCAAGCCCATTTCTGACCGTTCTGGCCCACCAAAAACCCCTCCCCCTCTCACGTGTTTTCTGTCAGCGCCGCTTCAGAGCGTCAGCGCCCGCATTCATGCCCGGCCAAAGCGGACGCGACCGCTCACTGGCGCCGACATTAAAGCGACGCGTTGGCTGAGAGAGCGCCGCCCGTGCCGCTTCGTAGTGCAGGCGACTGCAGCGCGTTCAAGCGATATGACGGCCGCTCGTCCGTCCGTTTGCCACCCGCATCGATGGCACACGGTTGCCGAGGCGTTTCCTCCGGTGCCACCCGTCCGTCACTCTGCCGCCCACCGGTGCTATATAAACCGCTTCCCCGATGCCCTGGCCATAGTCACAATCACCCCTCTCCACACCATTCCCCTCCATGGATCCCTCCGCAGCCAAAGATCTCTAGGACGGGCTTACGTCAAAGCAGAAGAAGGCCATGGCCGCCATTGCTGCCGACTGGCAGGCCGGCAGGCAATCGAAGGACGTGCAAATTGAAGACGCCTTCGACAACAAGCCAGCGCCACCCTCCTCTTCCTCCACGGCACCCTCCTCCTCCACTCCACCCTCGTCGGTGCATTGCACCATGACCATCGGCGAGGCTTGTGTCCATTATATGGACATGGTGTGGGGGGAGCAGTTCCGGGAGGCACAGGCTGACGCCAACTACAACCACAACCTCCTCCAAGAGCATTCATAGGCGAAGGAGCAGGTCACCGCCCGCCAGGGCGGTCGCACCAGATGCAGACCTGGCGAAGCAGGAGGCACTGCTCGAGTCCTACCACTCCTCCCGCGGGATCCTCCTTGCCCGCTGGAGGTACCAATAGCGGGTGGCGGAGGTGTCCGCCGCCGACAAGGAGTGCGACAATGACGCGAGCGAGGCGTTGTTCGGCGACACCGACAAGGAGGACATCGACGAGACCGCGCCTTGGCGCCACGACCACGAAGAAGCCGGCATGTCCGCGGGTGCCGCCGACAGCGAGGAAGATTAGTGCACGGAAGGTCGCCGCCGCTCGTGTCCCAGGAAGGCCACCGCTCCTCCCCTCCTGTCGACGCCAAGCTTGGTGGGCTGAGCATCTTCGATTGATTAGTCGCTTGGCGGCAATGTCGAGGCGAACAACTTCACTTCCCCGGGCTCCAGAGGCGGAGCTGGAGAGCGCCGAGGCGGAACTGGAGACGGTGAAGCTTCAATTCTCGGGGCTGATGGCCGGAGACGGGGACCGGACGCCGGTGATCATTTAGATTAGGTATTAATTATACTCTAGAGCCCTCCTAGGACCGCTTCGATGTATTTGTAATGAAATCCGTCATGTTTACATGAAATCCAATATGTTTATATGAAATTCGGCCATGTTTAATATGAATTCCGGACTTGTCTGAACGAATTTCGTCCGGTTGGTTTGAGTTGTTGTGAAAATGTATGAGGCTACGGTTGGATGGCGTCTTCCTGCATCCGTGTCCGCGGACAGGTCCCCTTGTCCGTGGACGAATGCGGGAGGTTTTTTGCGGGTTACCGTTGAAGATGCCCTAATAGCATCTCTAGCAGACCCCTTAAACTGCGGAACTGAAAACGTGTTTTTCAGTTCACGAAAAACACATTTTAAGGGTCGATTTGAGCTGCGGCGAAACATACCCCTTAAACTTAAACTGTAAAACCGAATATTCACTTATATTTTTCCCCACGCCTTCTTCTTCCTCTCGCCTAGATGCTTTGAACATGCATACGTATATCTGATTGCGATAAATTGAACGCATGCGCACGACGCGTACGTACGTTCACCCGTGCAGCACTAGGTGATGGCGACGTTCCGCGCTTTGGTGGTGCCTAGAGCATCCCTGACGTCGTCCCCAACTCTATGTGCGAAGAAGGCCGGGGCGCCGAGCCCCGCGACGGCTAGCGCGGCGGGCATGAGCACCGGACTGAAGGGAAGAACGAGAGGCGCCGCGAGCGCAATGCCGGCGAGCGTGGCCAACAGGAAGAGGCCGGAGAGGCCCAACAGCACGGTGCCAAGTGGGATGAGGAGCGCTGTCGCGGCTAGCGCGGGGGCGTGTGGGTCGCTGCGGAGCGCAGACCCTAGGCTCAGCCCCTCCACGCGCCATAGCAGCTGGTACTGCTGCTGCTTCCTGCCGTGTTGCTGGTGCGCACGCGCTAATGCTGTCGTGGCCATGGTGAGCCGAGGCAGGGACGCGCGAGGCGGCGGCCAGGATGGGCAGGGCGGCGGCGGCGGGCCGGACGGGTGGGGCGGCTTCCCATATAAGCAGGGCGGCGACCGATGATGGATGGGCGACCGTCTGAACGGGTGGGGCGGCTTCTCGGATGACCAGGGCGACAGACGGGGACGGACGGGGCGGCAGCCAGGAGCGAGCCATGAAGGTTTCGATGGCAGTTGGACTCCCCTCAATGATCTTTCTTATATACAAGGTACCCTCAGGTTGACTCTGAAATCCTTATTTTGACAGATTCGGTAAGGATATTTTTCGTGTCCCTCAAAAAAATTTACAGGTCGGAGTCATTTACACGTTCTATTTGGGTCGCCTTTCCTTGCCTAAAAATGTAAACCGATAATTATTTTATAGTTTCATGTGTTTTAAGGGATCTGCTAGACATGCTCTAAGGCTAAGGCTAGGACCGGGGGATACATGAGCATGCTGATCTCATCTACAAATTCACCCATGAGTTGACGAGGACACACAATTGTTCCATGTTCTTACGAAAATCAAACGGTGTACTCCCTGTGGCTCAATGGTCAATGCCCAAGACTCAAAGCGGCCTCAAAAAAAGATAAAATGGAATGTTAAACTAGCACTTCGCCGCAATGCTTGGTTTGACAACATTGACTTAAGTAGGGGTATGTCGGACGGAAAGTGTATCGATGAACCCACTTTGGAAAACTTATTTTTGAATATCCAAAAATTCTGAAAAATATTTCACGCATAAAACTTCACATTCTATGTGTGTGTAAGAAGTTTGGCGGAAATATAACTTTTTCTTTGACATGTGTAAAAAAGACAAACAAACGTGTCGTGGAACGCTATTTAGGAGTACAGAAATTATCTTTTTCGTGGAGGCAAAACAAAAAGAGTTTTTTCGCAAAACTCTGTGCCACACACACATGTTGCGAAGATGTACGCGTGAAATTTTATTTCAATTTTTTTTGACATTTTAAAATGCGTTTGGAATGCATTTTAAAAAAACGGGTTCATATGTCCATGGGTTCAGGACGTCTATACTCTATGTCAGACAAGCACATTACTGAATTCTATATTCTATGAGCAGGGCTGGTCCTATGATTTTAGGGGCCCGGTGCAAGATTAGAGCTCGGGGCCCCTTAGAGATTGCCCTCAGGGTCGATTTCTTAGCCGTCTTTCCTGCTTTCTTGTTCAATCCCAAGATTCAATTTTGCACCAGACACCCGATGAAATTGTCTTACTCGCTAGGAGGCGAAAATGAAAGTACTATCGAATCCGATGCATTTAGAGAAAAATAGATTAACCATAATCATGGACTAATTTCTTTTCCTGGATTACTGCTTTGCATCTGTGTGTTCCATAGAATATTGCAAAGAACATACACAATCCAATCAATTTAATGGAAAAACATCTATATATGCATTGCAACTAGCACGGAACGTGGTGACCCCTAGACAGATGACATGTAATTATTATTATTTCTATATATGTTTTCCCTAAAGCATCACATCAAGGTCTCTATATCGGACATGCTTTTAAAGGGTGCTTGGATCCAAAAGACTTATTTTAGTCTGACTAAAAATAGTCTCTTTAAGAGGCTAAAGTTCCAAGCACCCCTGACTAAAGAGGGGCTAAAACTAGTTTTGAGACTAAATTTTTTTAATCAGGGGCACCCCTACTAAAATGTGGATTCGTCATCTCTCTTCTTTTTAATTCCTCTCTTTTAATACACACGAGTTCTGGATTGGAGTGTTGAGAGGATAATAAATGCTCATTAACTTGATTTTAGTCTCTTTAGTATTTGAATCCAAGCATGGGTGAGGTTAGCAAGTTTTAGTCTCACTATTTTTAGTCATGAGACTAAAACATATCCAAACATCCTCTTAATGTTTGAAAATTAGCGCAATGCTTTCTATTAACTAGATAATACCTACGGCAACCACGGCCAATCAATCAACTATCTATCGATTATCATTTACTATAACTTTTTATTAATTATGATGACAAAAGTAAAATCGTCAGGGCACAATACCTTGTCTAGAATCAGCTTCTCGTCTCGTTGATGGGGAGTCGCCGGCTCAAGTAGTAGCGACGGCATGGCGCATGCTCGGTGGCCATCGCTTGCCCGCCGTTGTTTAACTGGTTCCGGCGATCGCGAGGCGAAGAGGTGAAAATCCATCCGGCGGCAGCCGCCGATACCGTGCGTGCGTGAAGTCGTAACCAGTGCGCCTCTCCAAGATGGCTGACTCGATCCATGATCAGCGGTTGTGCGTAATTAGTTTTTTTAGACAAAATGCGTAATTAGTACGTAGCCAGCCACGTACTAGTAACTTGGGCCAACTAAGCACGTTCTTTCCAGTCCATGCAAACCCAGCAGCCGGCCTACATGGATGGGCCCCCCCTTCGCTCCGGGTGCCTGGACCGGGCCTGTCTATGAGAGCTGCTCCTTCTCGAGCTTCACGTCTTTTTTTTGGAAGCTCACAAGAAAATCTTGCACAGTTCATTGGGATGATGGACACGTCTTCTCAAATCCACCATTTGAAAGCAACACGCGCCTTCTAGTTTTACATGCTCGTAAATCAAAACCAGGTTCGGACTACGATCCCTTGGCTAAGAGCGATTGGTGAGATTGTAATATTTGACAACTATGCTATGACGCCCGTGATGGCATCTCACCTTTTCTTCCAATGCTGCTACACCGCTAGAATTTGAGAATTGATCAAGGACTGGCTTGGACAATGCGTAATAAAATGGTAATCGAGCGGATCATTCATTGACGGGCCTATGACTCCTTCAAATTTTTTGCGTTCTTACAACAGTCACACCCTTTAGTTAGGCAGCGAGACCATGGACGGTTAGGGCAGATGTTGGACTGACGACATGGCTCGTCGCCTCGCTTCTCCGGCTACCCCATGATGTTGTGGCCACTTAGTGGTTTTTTCGCTTTTCTTTTATGTTTTATTTGGACATGATTGTTGCCCAATAGACATTTTATGCCGGTACCTTGCTAGGCGTTGTATGGATTGGTTGCTTTCTTTATTTATAAAGCGGAATGAAAAGCCTAGTTCGAGACTGGCTCAGACGACAAGACTTGAAACCCGCTTGTTGGCAACATTTCACCTTAATTAATGTGTGTTGGTATGAGGTTAACAATTGTGTCATAACCTAAATCAGGCCACGACTTATCTTGTTTTGTTTCATCTCTTGAGAAAATTGGAATGAGCACAATTCGCATGTGCATCAGAGCACATCTACCATGCCGACAATCCTCTTCTCCAACAGAAGAGAGACCACCCCTTGGGTCACCGAGGCATCTCACCTTGGGGTTATAATTCTGCGAGTGTATGCGTGTGTTTGGGTTACAACCTTGCATGTACATAACTTTGATCCCCCCACCCCCTTTAATCAATGCAATATGGCGTCACTTTTGCCTTTGTTGTAAAAACGGTTAACTTTCAAATAACTAGAAATATTGGGATAGAAAAGTCCAACATATCCCCACAACTCCTGCAACTCCTAAAACAAGTTAGAGCATCCTCATAACCACCTCTATGTACCGTTTCAAGAAAAAAGCGGGCAACTTTACGTCTTCTTAGTTTTATTTTTCATGAAATAGTGTCTTCTTCCCAAACCATCATCTTCGTCGCTGTCAACGACCTCCCCCTCCCGGCCGCTCACATCCTTGTCCTTTCTCGGCCAAGTTTTGCCACTTATCTATGTTCCCCAAGCCTCCTTCCATGGTTGCCACAAGTATATGGAGCCCATGGCCGCTGCCTCCCACTCCTACCACACCCTAGTCCCACGCCGCATACCATGCCCACACCTTCAAAGTCGTTGCCTCAGCCTCTCAAGCCGAGCCACGATGAGTTCCCATAACTCAACTTCGAGCATCGGTGAGGCCCAATGACACCTCTCCATGCATCCCCTCTGGCCACCGTGATGTATATTGTCCACAACTCCTTCGGCCAACACTGCATGCAACGTGTTGAACGAAAGGGATAAACGCATTTTTTTCGTTGTGTTTATGCAATAACATGGAAATATAGTTGTGATGAGGTTTTTATGCAAAAGAAGAATTAGCAAAGAAAAAAATTAGGACTAAGAACAACCTTTCATTTGATCATGAATGAGGATTGGATCGAGGTACATAGGTGGCCATAATCAATCCCAAATCTTCTATCTCTAAATAGCTAGCCCCCACTAACTATTTCTCTCAACATGCAAGCATGCCACATCATCGCACGACATGCATGAGAAAAGGCCCACCCCCACTATTATATGTCTCTCAACATGCAAGGATGCCACTTCATCATGACATGCATGAAAAAAAGACTTATCTCAACATGTAACATACATGAGGGTTTTCATTCTATTATGCTATATACATTTAATAAACATTTTACAACTATATAGTAATCAAGCATAATAAATACATGTATTTTTATTGTTAGCCTTTTATATTATTACTTCAAATATTCATGTTTCATACAACAAGTCACATTGAAACATGTCGCAAAATATTCCCGCAACAACGTGCGGGGTATCATCTAGTATCAATAAAAAATAGACACAGATAATCCTCAGGGGGAGTTGGTGATTTACATCGTTTTCTGCTCACCTTTTGCGAAGCTAAATCCTGCAGATTTTGGGTAGTGGGTCTCGAACTAGGTGTCTAGATACAAAAGTAACAAGGGCATGAGGTTTGCCCAGGTCCAGGCTCTCCGAGGAGATAAAATCCTACATCATGCTTGTGTTTATTGCTTTGGATTGAAGTACAAAGTACAGATGATCTGCCTTGAGCAATAATGTATTTTTTCATCCCAGTCGTCACCTTCTTGACACCCCGTATAGATATTTTTTTGCTTTATTTGAGCAATAATGTATGCATATTTTTTCACTTTTGTGGCAATATATGGATATTCAAATAGTTTTCTTCCCTAAGAAAACTAGTTTTCTTTCTCGAAAAGTGCACACACCATGCATATGTGCGTGAAATAGGAGAAATTCTCATGATGAGGTAATTTTGTGGAGGAAACCGCGCATGTAAGGGGAGCAACTATTAATTGATTAATCGCATGATGAAGGAATTGGGGCATTCAGTCGATTCCTCCCTCCCTCGGAGTGGTCTACCCCCACCCCCTAGGACCCTACTCCTTCCATGTTGTCAACCCACCTAGGACCACCTTCGCCTGCTACGCATAGCATGGGTCGCAGCCGCGTAGCCGGGCCGCCCCGCCTTGCTCAACCCCCTTCAGTGTCGATGTGACCATCAAAACGAACACACAGTTTTGTTCTATGATGAGAAGTGGAGTTGACCCAACAACCTGCTGAAGCAACACAAGGTTGACACACTCGGATGATTGAGCAGTGACAAATGTTTTTTTCTCTCGAGAATACGTCAATGGCATACCATATCTTTAGAGAAGGGAGAAATATGTTTACAAGAGTCCTTCGATCGACGCGTACATCAATCGTTGGAGCACCCACTCCTACGAGTACAAATTACACTTGACCTCTCACAAAACGATCTAAGCCACCTACACACACCTGCACTATGTCAGGCATAGATGTCATCTAGAATAGTCCGGGCAAGCTCTCAAGGTCCTTTGAATTGCTCCGGTCGGTTGAACACTTTCGCGTTCCTTTGCTTCCACAAAGCCTAAGCCGCATCGATGACCAAAGAGTCGAAACTGCGGTTGTCTTTTCCTTGGAAACCTCTTCAGGCATTGAGCCACCACTCCACGAATGTGTCCATGCTATTAGGAGCAAGGACATTGATTTGTAGCATGTTGAAGCACGTGTGCCAAACCTATCTTGCATAAACGCATTGCACAAGGATGTGCTCGACCATATCCTCTTCCTGCAAATAGATGTAGCACGACGATGAGCCCTCCTGCAGGCCGTGTCGCACCCGTCTATCTGACGTCCAAAGTCTATGTTGGACTGCGAGCCAAGCGGAGATCTTGCATTTCAGCGGCGCCCAACTTCGCCAAATACTGGTGGCAGTAGGAAACCTGCTCCCTCCATGGTTGAGCTGTGTGTATGTGGATTTCGTGGTTTACCCCCCTGATGGGTCATGTGGCCAGGCAAAACTGTCCTCGGACTGCTCATCCCTCTGCACCGTGGCAATCGCATGTCTCAAATGCACCATTTGTAGCAGCGCCCCAAGGGAGGTTTGTGGCTGAATATCGAGCATCCACCTATCTTTCGTCAATGCCTCAGCCACCGTTCTAGAGTTCCTTGTCTTGGTGTCCACTCCGATCGCCAACATAGGAGCAATGTCACTTACTAAGAATTCGTGGATCCATCTATCTCTCCAGAAGAGGATCTCGCCACCTTTCCCCACTGTAATGTTCACCATGCTATCAAAAACCTGCTTTGCGTGTCACGTCGCCATCCACCATTAACTCGAGTCCATGCCAAGCTGAAGGAGAGACCTCGAGTGAACAAGTGGCCTGTTGTTTTGTCTAGCCAACAAGTACTAAATGTTGATGCATCTTTCCATGTTGAAGATCATACAAGCAGGTGTGGAGCAGTAGTGAGAGACAGCCGCGGAAAATTCATTGGGGGCGTCTACAAATAATCTCATGCAAATTCCGGATGTCGTCTCGGCAGAAGCTGCAGCTCTGCTTGAAGGCCTAAAGCTTCTCCAAAAAGCCTAGGATGCAACAATGTGATGTTGAGAATGGATAATATTGTGGTGGTTGATGCCCTACGGATGAACGAAGGTCATGCTATGGTGGCAGCCCCAGTTTTAGAAGATTGTAGAGTCTTGCTACGTGAGTTCGGGAAGGTAAGTATTGAGCATTGTAATCGAGAGTCAAATGTAGTTGCTCATGACACTAGTAGAAAACAGGGCTATGGTCCAGGCCGGCTCAGCCCATTAGTCCCGGTTCAGTCTAGAACCGGGACCAATGTGGGCATTGGTCCCGGTTCGTGAGCCCAGGGGGCCGGCCGGGCCACGTGGGCCATTGGTCCCGGTTCGCCTGGACCTTTTGGTCCCGATTGGTGGGACGAACTGGGACCAATGGGCCTCGCTCCTGGCCCACCACCATTGGTCCCGGTTGGTGGCTTGAACCAGGACCAAAGGCTTCCCTTTAGTCCCGGTTCTTGTCGTCAACCGGGACCAATGAGGTGCCTATATATACCCCCTCGCGCAAGAGCAGAGCACAGTGCTCTGTTTTTTCTGGCCGAGGGGGAGAGGGCTTTGTGGTGCTCTAGCTCACCTCCTATGCACATGAGGTGTTCGATGGAATGCCCAAGCCACACTATTTAAGCTTTCTCCTCTCGAAGCTCGACCTCCAAGCTCCATTTTCCTCGAGATTTGTCTAGATTTAGCGGTCCGTCACGCCCCGTCCCCGTCTTCACCGCCATCGATCACCCGCGCCGATCTCATCACCGACACCACCGTGGTGAGCCTCTTGTTCTTATCTTCTTTCTGAAAGGAAAAATATTCTTACTTGTATGTTTAGATAGATACTTGTATCATTTTCTTACATTTTTTATTGCATCTTATATAGTGCGATGGTTTTGGTATCCGCCCCCGTCGGCCCTCGTCCTGTCTATGATTCGGATTTGGTATGTATATTATCTTTATAACTATTGGTTCATTTATTGTTTATGAAAATTATGCCGACCAACGTGACATAGATTTTATTTATCTAGGATGTATGTGAATCGGAAATGCCAACCGACCCTATTGTCGAGAGGTTAAATTTAGTTGAAGAAGAAAACAATTTGTTGAAGGAAAAAATAAAAAAAATTGAGGAGGAGAAGATGATATTGGAGTTGCATGTTGCGGATGTCGTCGATGATCACAAGATCAAGATGGATGCAATGCGCTTGAAGATTAAAAAGATTAGAAAATATGCCATTCATACCGAGGCTTGGTATCATTATGCCGTTGGATCAATTGTTACCTTGGTTGCGATTATGATCGCATTTGTTTTCGCATTGAAATGTTTTACATAGTTTCAATATATGGTTTAATTAATTAGATGCTCTGGAGAGCTATATGTTATTAGATGAGAACTATGTATGCACTTTGGTTTTAATGTGATGATGAACTTCTATTAATTTGGACACTTAATTATATATAATGCACGCAGATGAACCGGCAATGGATGTACGGTGACAGACACACCCGCGAGTACATTAAGGGCGTGCATGAGTTTCTCGATGCGGCTGAGGCAAACAAGAAGAATGGTTTTATGTGTTGTCCATGCACTGAATGTGGGAATACGAGGTCTTACTCTAACCGGAAAATCCTTCACTCCCACCTGCTTTACAAGGGTTTCATGCCACACTATAATGTTTGGACGAGGCACGGAGAAATAGGGGTTATGATGGAAGACGATGAAGAAGAAGAGTACGATGACTACTATGTGCCCCCTGAATACGGTGATGCTGCAACGGGGGGAGCTGGTGAAGATCAAGAGGAACCAGACGATGTGCCCAATGATGCTGCCACGGGTGAAGCTGCTGAAGATCAAGAGGAACCAGACGATGTGCCCGATGATGATGATCTCATCCGGGTCATTATCGATGCAAGGACGCAATGCATTAGTCAAAAGGAGAAGCTGAAGTTCGATCGCATGTTAGAGGATCACAAAAAGGGTTATACCCCAATTGCGAAGATGGCAACACAAAGCTCGGTATCGTACTGGAATTGCTGCAGTGGAAGGCAGAGAATGCTGTGGCTGACAAAGGATTTGAGAAGCTACTGAAAATATTGAAGAAGAAGCTTCCAAAGGATAACGAATTGCCCGACAGTACATACGCAGCAAAGAAGGTCGTATGCCCTCTAGGATTGGAGGTGGAGAAGATACATGCATGCCCTAATGACTGCATCCTCTACCGCGGTGCATACAAGGATCTGAACGCATGCCCGGTATGCGGTGCGTTGCGGTATAAGATCAGACGAGATGACCCTGGTGATGTTGACGGCGAGCCCCTCAGGAAGAGGGTTCCTGCGAAGGTGATGTGGTATGCTCCTATAATACCACGGTTGAAACGTCTGTTCAGAAACGAAGAGCATGCCAAGTTGATGCGATGGCACAGTGAGAACCGAAAGAAAGATGGGAAGTTGAGAGCACCCGCTGACGGGTCGCAGTGGAGAAAAATCAAGAGAAAGTACTGGGATGAGTTTGCAAAGGACCCAAGGAATGTATGGTTTGCTTTAAGCGTGGATGACATTAATCCTTTCGGGGAGCAGAGCAGCAATCACAGCACCTGGCCCGTGACTCTATGTATGTATAACCTTCCTCCTTGGATGTGCATGAAGCGGAAGTTCATTATGATGCCAGTTCTCATCCAAGGCCCTAAGCAACCCGGCAACGAAATTGATGTGTACCTAAGGCCATTAGTTGAAGAACTTTTATAGTTGTGGAATGGAAACGGTGTACGTACGTGGGATGAGCACAGACAGGAGGAATTTAACCTTAAGGCGTTGCTGTTCGTGACCATCAACGATTGGCCCGCTCTCAGTAACCTTTCAGGACAGACAAACAAAGGATACCACACATGCACGCACTGTTTAGATGACACTGAAAGTATATACCTGGACAAATGCAGGAAGAATGTGTACCTGGGCCATCGTCGATTTCTTCCGACCAACCATCAATGTCGAAAGAAAGGCAAGCATTTCAAAGGCGAGGCAGATCACCGGAAGAAGCCCGCCATGCGCACCGGTGATCACGTGCTTGCTATGGTCAATGATTTACACTACGTAATCTTTGGAAAGGGTCCCGGTGGACTAGCTGTTCCGAATGACGTTGAGGGACACGCACCCATGTGGAAGAAGAAATCTATATTTTGGGACCTACCCTACTGGAAAGACCTAGAGGTCCGCTCCTCAATCGACGTGATGCACGTGACGAAGAACCTTTGCGTGAACCTGTTAGGCTTCTTGGGCGTGTATGGGAAGACAAAAGATACATCTGAGGCACGGGAGGACCTGCAATGTTTGCACGAAAAAGACGGCATGCCTCCGAAGCAGTATAAAGGTCCTGCCAGCTACGCTCTTACGAAAGAAGTGAAAGAAATCTTCTTTGAATGCCTGCTCAGTATGAAGGTCACGACTGGCTTCTCGTCAAATATAAAGG
Source organism: Triticum urartu (assembly GCF_056163025.1). Taxonomy (NCBI): domain Eukaryota; kingdom Viridiplantae; phylum Streptophyta; class Magnoliopsida; order Poales; family Poaceae; genus Triticum; species Triticum urartu. The sequence goes on from NC_141877.1 coordinate 473,732,026, forward strand.
GAATAATAAATATGCCAGAGAAAAAGTTTCAGAACCTAAAGTCTCATGACTGCCACGTGATTATGACGCAACTGCTTCCGGTTGCATTGAGGGGGCTTCTACCGGAAAACGTCCGATTAGCCATTGTGAAGCTATGTGCATTCCTCAATGCAATCTCTCAGAAGGTGATCGATCCAGAAATCGTACCAAGGCTAAGGAGTGATGTGGCGCAATGTCTTGTCAGTTTCGAGCTGGTGTTCCCACCATCCTTCTTCAATATCATGACGCATGTCCTAGTTCATCTAGTCGACGAGATTGTCATCCTGGGGCCCGTATTTCTACACAATATGTTCCCCTTTGAGAGGTTCATGGGAGTCCTAAAGAAATATGTCCGTAACCGCGCTAGGCCAGAAGGAAGCATCTCCATGGTCCATCAAACAGAGGATGTTATCGGGTTTTGTGTTGACTTCATTCCTGGCATTAACAAGATAGGTCTCCCTAAATCGCGGTATGAGGGGAGACTGACTGGAAAAGGCACTCTTGGAAGAGACTCAATAATATGCAGGGACGGATATTCTTGGTCTCAAGCACACTACACAGTTCTACAGAACTCTACCTTGGTGACCCCGTATGTCGATGAACACAAGAACAGTCTGCGCTCCAAACACCCGGAGCAATGCGACGACTGGATTACATGTGAACACATCAGGACTTTCAGCAGTTGGTTGGAAACACGTCTCAGAGGTGACAACACTGTTTGTGATGAGTTGTACTTGTTGTCCAGGGGACCATCTTTGACTGTATTGACTTACAAAGGATACGAGATAAATGGGAATACATTTTACACGATCGCCCAAGATCAAAAGAGCACCAACCAAAACAGCGGTGTCCGCTTTGATGCAGCAACCGAGAGCGGAAAGGACACATATTATGGTTACATAGTGGACATATGGGAACTTGACTACGGATCTGATTTTAAGGTCCCTTTGTTTAAGTGCAAATGGGTCAATCTGTTAGGCGGCGGGGTACAGGTAGACCCACAGTACGGAATGACAACAGTGGATCTGAAAAATCTTGGGTACACTGACGAACCGTTCGTCCTAGCCAATGATGTGGCACAGGTTATCTATGTGAAGGACATGTCTACCAAAACGAGAAAAAGAAAAGATAAGGAAGTGAATACATCATACGATGAGCCAAAGCGCCACATAGTTCTTTCAGGAAAAAGGGACATCCTGGGAGTGGACGGCAAGACAGACATGTCTGAAGATTATGAAAAGTTTCATGAAATTCCTCCCTTCAATGTCAAGGCTGACCCAAGCATCCTGATAAACAATGAAGATTATCCATGGTTACGGCGCAATAAGCAAATGACACAAGCGAAGAAAAAGTGAAGACTTTCTCCCGCAATAAGCAAATGCTATGTGGGTGAAATTATGATACCATCCCAACTTTCAACTTTTTCAGAGTTCATTTGAAATGCTTTCATGTCTTATGGTTCGAAACTTTGATACTTCGAAAGTGATTGTCCATTTTGTACACGAAGTGCATCAAGTTTTTGTCGTAACCCTCTCTACTTTTTGGAACATGCTATGTGGGTGAAATGATGATACCATGCCAACTTTCAACCTTTTCAGAGTTCATTTTGAAATGCTTTCCAATTTCAGAGTCATTTAGCTCAAAGAATGAATTAATAGCAAACAGAATGAACTACAAAATTTTTATGAAAATAAAAACAAACAATCATTTAGCTCAACCAACCGTGACCATTCCCCCCTTTAGTCCCGGTTGGTGCCACCAACCGGGACCAATGGCCTTCGCTTCCCGCCCTTTGGGCTGCCGAAAATTGGCCTTTGGTCCCGGTTCGTGGCACGAACCGGGACCAAAGGGGGGCATTGGTCACGGTTCGTGCCATGAACTGGGACCATTGCTCTGGCTATATAAGCCAACACTTGCGAAATTTTGGCCAACCGCTCCCATTCGCCCCGACGCCCCCAGGCCGTTCGTCGTCGTCGTCGCCGCCCCGAGCCCGTCGTCGCCCCGCGCCCGCCGCCGTCGCCCCGCCCCGCCCCGCCCCGCCCCGCCGTCGCCCTGCCCGCCCCGTCGCCGCCCCGAGCCCGTACGTCGTCGCCCCGCGCCGTCGCCCCGAGCCCGCCGTCGCCCCGCGCCCGCCGCCGTCGCCCCGCCCCGTCGCCGCCCCAAGCCCGTCGCCGCCCCGCCCCGTCGTCGCCCCGCGCCGGCGCCGGCCCTAGGTTGATGATATGATGATGTTGATGATGTTTTTTTTCCTGTTGATGATATGATGATGTTTTTTTTCTGTTGATGATATGATGATGTTGATGATGTTTTTTTTTCTGTTGATGATATGATGATGTTTTTTTTTCTGTTGATGATATATATGATGATGTTTTTTTTTCATATATGCATTTTTTCATATATGTATTAATTTTTTTAAGTTGTTAGTAGATATCGATTTTAGGTTAGTGCATTTTATCACTGATTTTAGGTTAGTTGAGCCTCTTTAGTGCATTTTATGTTTGTTGCATTTTAGGTTAGTGCATTTTATGTTAGTGGAGAGGAAAAAGTAAAATAAGGAAAAGGAAAATAAGTAGAGAAAGAAGGAGAAGAAGAAGGAGAAGACGAGGAGAGGAAGAAAAGGAAGAGGAGAAGAAGAAAGGAATAGAGGAGAAGAAGAGAAAATTAGAATATATATTCTATTTTCTCTTTTCTCCTCTATTCCTTTCTTCTTCTCCTCTTTTTTCTTCTTCTTTTTTTTCTTCGACACATGGGGGGGGTCGAGAACGTCGGACATTCATGAGAGAGGCGAGGAAGAAGGGGAAGAAGAGGGAGAAGAAGAGGAGAGGAAGAAGAGGAAGTCCTCTCCTCTATTCTTTCGTTTCTTCTTTCTTCTTCTTCTTCTTCCTCTTTATTTTATTGGGAACGAGGGTCGTCGAGGGTCGCCGAGCGGTAGAGGAGAAACCCTAAATAGAAAGTATCGTCGGTGTGAGATACATATACCGTCAGTGTCGGACACTACATCCACATCCCACAAGTGGCGCGGGGTCAGGTGGCTACCTCGTAGCCCGGCCTAAGTGGTCCAAGATTGAGAATGATCTGGTTCATAAAGGGATCGAACCAGAGACAAATAACTGGCCAGACCATTGCCGGACTTGGTTCTTCGGGGCTGGCGGAACCTTGGACCCTGAAACAGGGAAGTGCATTTGGATGAACGAACAAATGGACATACCAGTCAGTAAGCTTAAGCAGTATATCGAAGCAGCGCAGGAAGGGACGTTCTTTCCAGACAGAGAGAACGACGAGCTCACAATGGCCCTCGGGAATCCTGAGCACCCTGGACGGACACGAGGCACGCCAGGCTCCGTTCCGTGGAAGGTTGGGTTTCCGGACGCAGGCGGTTACAAATCCCATGAGAGGAGGAAAAAAGTGCAGCAGACCCAAATGCAGGCGCTGCAAGCAAGGGTAGACACGATAGAGGAACGAGAAGCAAATCGCAGCAAACGTACTGCCGAAGCCTCCCCCGAAGCTACCCCGCCATCTCAGCACAGAAGCAGCGTGGCTTCCACCGAGCTGCTTCAGCCGGAGCATGCCTTGACGGCTCCTGCCAGCTATCCCGTGGATGCTATCACGGAGTCTCAAAATTGCCACCTTATGACGCAATGGATGAATTTGAAGGTCAAGGCGGCTGTTGACTCTGTTTATCCTACTGAACCCGGCGCAACTTTTCACTGCCGGCCGATTCCAGAAGGATATGCTAGGGTGATGGTGGATGAGATAACGGAGGGATTTGAGGACCTCCAGCTTGACCACCCTACCGGTGAAGGGGAGACTCGGCTGGGGTCTGCTTTGAAGACTCCATGCCTGTGGCGGAAGGAGCTCATCAACCTTCCGAACTGGACGCCTCCGCCTCCTCCTCCTCCGGTGAGTCAGGGCACTCCGCCTCCTCCACTGCCTCCTCCTCCGGCGAGTGACGATCAGGGCCCTCGGCCGGCTCCTTCTCCGGCGCGTGGCGGCACTCCGCCTCCTTCTCCGCCTGCGCCGACGCGCCCGAGCAGCCAGCCTCCTCCTTCTCCGCCTCGTCAGCAAGGGCGGAAGAGACCTGCCGCCGCTCCAGCTGCTCCGGCGCGTCGTAGTCCTTCTCCTCCGCCTCTTAAGCAAGTAAAGAAGACAACCGCTCCGTCTGCTCGGTCGGCGTCTAGCAGTACAACCAGAGGTGGTCGGACATACAGATTCGGTCCTTCTCTGAAGACTCCAGAGAAGTTACCATACGAGAGGACCCAGGAGGAGAACGCCGAGATCGCGCGAGAAGAAGTGAGGAAATTCTTTGAAGGGGTGAAAGCAAAGAAACATCCACCTCCGGAGGAGAAGGTAGATCGGGTGAAAGTGAAGCGCACTCTGGCTGCCCTGACAAAACCACCGAAGTCTGATCCGCCGAAAGGAAACTATGACCGCATTATTGGAAAGGAATTTGCCGAAGCGGAGCGGTCGGGAAGTACTGTCAGTGATCAAAGGCTAAAAGAACGACGAGCTGGGAAACAAATTGCCCAGCTCGGCGAACAAGCGAAGCAATCGTGCCCCCCGCTCAAGGTGCCTAGCCACAACGTCGCTAATGATCCGAGGATGGTGCCCGGTTATAGCAATCTTGCAGATTACCTGCCCGACGAAGTACATTATGAACCCATGGAGATGCAGATACAAAGATACGAGTACGGGAAGCCTCTCGTCAAAGATGAAAGATCTCTATCAACGATGATGCGAAGATTGCATGATTGGTACTTGAAAATCTGCAGAGACTCTGGGGGAGGAGTACTTTGTATTTGAAAGTTAAAAAGGAGCATGACCTCGTTGGAATTGATCTGTTGCCTGTTCCATTTGAGGAGTTCTATCAGTTTTTCAATCAATTGGCCTCGATAAAACAACGGTCGCCTGCTACTATCTGTAAGTAGTACTACTTCTGTCATTAAGTTTCTCTATATAGCTTAGCTCTTTCATTGCATGTATTTATAATCATCCTCACTATATTATGCAGATTGAAGATCGTCGAATTGAAGAAAAGACAAGTCGGTGATATTGGGTTTATTAACACATATCTCATAGATGCAACTCAGGTTAAATTTCATGCCACAGAAACCGAGGCCAGCATGCTACAATCGTTGATAATAAATCAAAACAAAGATATAATACTCTTTCCTTACAACTTCAAGTGAGTGTTACTTTCTTGTGCGTATTCGGTTTTCCTTATATATTAGTCAAGGTTATAGTAATGTAATTGATGAGTTATGCATGCGTGTGCAGTTTCCACTATATTCTCCTACATATTAAGCTTGAGCAGGGACTAGTAACCGTCTTAGACTCAAGACGAAAAGATCCCAAGGACTATGCATACATGACTCAAATACTCGAGAAGTAAGTTAAATCGATCATTATCCACCATATCAGCAACTTTGTTCATTTCCTGATATATCAAGTAATTATTTTCTTTGTCCGGCAGGGTTTGGAGAAAATTCACCAGAAAAGCTCCGGGACTGCCGAAGGAGCTGCAATTTAGACACCCGAAAGTAAGTACTAGCTATAGTAGCATTTTAAGCGCATCTACTAGTCATTCAAGCGCTAGTTTCATCAATACTATTTGGCATTCTTGCTTATCAGTTTGATTAACCTCTATTTCTTGTAAAGTGGTTGTGGCAGGAACAAGGGAATGATTTCTGTGGATACTATGTTTGCGAGTCCATCCGCCACACAACCTGTGAGCGGGGCTACACTGACGAACAATATGAAGTACGTAAATAACAACATTCACAATTTTATTTTATTACCATCATTTGTGTTGAGTTTCATTCATTCATATATATATGTATTGACCCCCTTCTTTAAATTAGATGTTTTGGAAGCGGGATGAACTCCTAGCACCAGCTCGCATGCGAGGAATTCAAGAGGAATTGGCGGTATTCTTTCTTGACCACGTGATCCCTGAAGACGGAGAATTCTATGTTGACCCTGAGTCCGTATGATTATATTTGTAAGAGATAATTACTGTATATATGTAGCCGGTAGTGTCAGATAGATATACGAGAACTTGTTGTTCGACCAATCTCTCGGAGAAAGAGAGGTGGTCGATATCACTTCTCTCTGTATGCATATATGTTCATCACGATTTTCTGTTTCCTTCGTTTGCTTACTAGCTAGCCAGCGTGTCTAGTCCTCTCTATACGTATGTATAGTACGTAGCGTCGACCAAGCACGGACATAAGAGAGGACACTTCTCTCTATTAATTATAGCTAGCTAACACAATATATGAAACACCTAAATTAACCCCCAAACCCCCCCCCCCCCTTTAAAAAAAAACAAAAACCCCAGCCACAGAAATGCTGACGCGTGGATGCCTATTGGTTCCGGTTGGTGCCACCAACCGGGACCAAAGGGTCTCCTGACTGGGCTCTGCGCACTGCCCACGTGGAGGCCCATCAGTCCCGGTTCTGGATTGAACCGGGACTAAAGGGTCGGGGCATTAGTACCGACACTTTAGTCCCGGTCGGGACTAAAGGCCCTTATGAACCGGGACTATAGGCCCTTTTTCTACCAGTGTGAGCTGGCTAGTTGGGGAAGTACGAATTCTCCCTTTTTGTGGGTGGATGTATCCCATGAGTTTATTGTTAAATCTCTAGCAAACGATGTAAGTGCAATTGATTAATAAAGCTAGCCGTGAAGGCCTTCCCGAAAAAAAAACTCAAGCCCATGGCACGGCCTATGTGGATCTGTTCGCCGAAGCCATTCCCAGCGTACCCTGAGTGCAAGAGCCTGCAAACTCATATTCTTCACCCTGAGTCCTCCATAGCAGGTAGGCTTTGCAAATCGAGCTCCACGCCACTAGGCATTACCCTCCATCCCGCCCAAAAGAAAGCACGCATCCATCCGTCGATGTCTTGGAACACCCATGCATCCTGGTGCCTTCAGCACCAACAGGTGGTGCACCGGCCTTGCGGCAATCACCGCCTTCACGAGCACCAGCCGGCTCGATCTCTGCAACATGCCTCTCTGCCAACAAGCAGGAAGGCAGTGCCTCACCTGATCAAGGAGAGGCTGCCATTGCGCCTTGGTGAGCTGCTTGATTGCCAACTGCAAACCGGGGTATCTACAAGGAAATTCCCCGATGGTACAGTACATTGTAGGAGGTCCTCAAATTCTCTTTCTGTCTGTCTTCATGGTTTTCGATGATCAAAATCGTAGAGGATGTTGTGTAATTTACCGCATGATACAACTTGGACATGCGCATTTACTCCGGAGTACAAGCAAGTCGAGCCGAAGACCAACCGCCGGATCTTTGCCGGATCCCCTCGAGCCGGGGACAGCGTGTAGAACTATTACGCGCGCGCGCGTTAGAACGATCGATTTCCGACAGCGTGTTAGGAACTCAAGTTTCCTTGTAAAGAAATCAGGGTGATGCTAATTAATCAGGCATAGCGGGCCCCCCACCGGTTGAAATCACGGGGCAGAGTTTTATATATGGAAGGAGACACTAGGCCCCACCATTGAAATTACGGGGCAGAGTTTTGTGGATGGTCTGGACATGTGGGTGGGCCCTGCGCCCTTTCCGACAGTGTTGTACGCGCGATGCCACGAACGCGCCCAGTGAAAATTAGATCTTAGCCATGTGGTCGAGCGTTGCAATCCGCGCATGAGCATTTTCGCCGCCTTACTCGCTTCCACGCCCCGCTCCCGCCCTATATAACCGCCGGCATAACGGCCCGACCCCGCCCACCCTGTACTCCCGCTCGAGCCTGCCATCCACGCCTCTCGCCCTCCCACCGCGAGCTCGCTCCTGCCCACCCAACTGCACGCCGCCCTTCCACCGCAAGCTCACCCCCGCCCCCCGCCATGGCAAGGCGTCCGCGCGGTCGCGCTCCTCCCCGCCACGCCCACGGCCCCGCTCCTCCCCGCCACGCCCACGACCCCGCGGCCGGCCACCCACTAACGTCCCTGCGGGCGACGGACGCCGTCGTCTACGCGCACCCACACCGGCGTCACTTCAGGGTCCGCGTGCTGGCGGCGGACTCTGTCCACGCCGCCTGGGAGATGCGCCGCCTTCTCGCTGCCCAGAAGAGCGACTACGACTGGTACGTCACCAACTTCGCCCCGCTCGAGGCTGCAGCGGACCTTCGGTTTCCCGTCGACGACGCCAGGGCGGCTTTCGCGTCGCTCCTGCAGCGGATTTCTGGGGTGAACACGACCATCGAGGTCACCCACGGAGGCGGCCGCGGGCGAGGAGTCCCGCACGCGCACGCGCCCGGTCTCGGAGTCGGCCGCGGAGGCCGCGTCGTCGGAGGCGGGCGCGGAGGCTGGCGCGGGCACGGTCTCGGAGCGCTGGTCCGTGGTGGCCACGCCGTCCAGGGAGGCCCGGAGCGAGATGGGTACCGTCTCGCTTACAGCTTCATGCTCTACCCAGGCGACACCGGTACGATCGATCCCCATGGAGTCCTCGTCACCGTTGAGGAAACCGAGCAGGCGCTCGAGCACACCACCTGCACGGCGCTTCGGGGGCGCGCCGCCGGCCTCGCAGGGAAGATGAGGGGCGCCCGCCGCACCGTCGAGTTCTTCGACGAGGAGAGGCGGCTCGCGCGGAAGTCCTCGCACAGCCGCCTATGCACTCTCCAGGAGATGCAGGCGTGGGTCGCTTCGGTCCGGGCGCACCAGAAGATAGCGGTCAGGAGTCTTCGCCACATTCTCCGGCAGATCGATGGGTTTGCTCAGAGGAGTATTTCGTTTTAGGTGAGTTCAATCATGTTCATCTTTTGGGCTGTTTTGCAATTCATGCATCATGCTTTAACCCGGAATGCTCGATCATGTTCGTAGGCTTGTTCCTAGGCTTCTCGTTATATTTTGGATAGGCATCGGTCGGTTTGGCAATGAAATACTAGTTACAAAACCATCATCCTGTTATGTCGAAGGCATTGAAATAGTTTTGTGTTATCTGAACCATCAAAAGATGCGTGTATTCAGTCTGCGATATATACATTTCTATACTTTTATGTACCTGCTTTTCTTCCTGAGGGGTTTCTAACTGTATTTTGTCTTTCATCAGTGGCCGCGGGGCAAAAGACAGCGGAGCAGACCATCCAGAAGAGTGGTGAAGACCGTTCATGATCTTCCCGTGCGATATGATCCGACGACAGTCACAAAATCGCCTACCTCATGTTTCCTCGCAATCGACTGAGGCTACTACAGTTTTTTTGTTTTGTTTAGGGAAAACATAAGGTGGTATGAACTTGCATTTCCTTGCCATCGGATATAGATGCGGCTCTTGCCTGAATTTGCTAAAGCACTTGTTACTGTACGTGTGTTGCTACAGTTTCTTTTTGTTTACAGAGAAGATAAGGTGGTATGAACTTGCATTCGCCACACGTGTCTTCTTGTTTCTTTCTTAGGCTTTTTTTTAGTATGATGTAAGAGCTGAAGAAACTAAAGGTTCAACGTCTCGCTTGCCATAGTTTGATCCTTTTGACTAGTTACAGCTTGGGGGAGCTCCTACGTGCCGCATTTTGCGGCAAATAACCTCGACGCAATTAGGAATCGAACCCGTGACCTTGCTCTGCTCCACGGGCGCTGCTAACCACCAGAGCTAATGGCTACTCCCTCCGTTCGAATATAGGTGACGCAACTTTGTACTAATTTTGTACTAAGTTAGTATAAAATTGAGTCATCTATTTTGGAACGGATGGAGTACATATGAACAAAATCGCATCACGAACTTATTTAAGAACTGATTGTTGCGTGATATTCCCTGTTGCATGTTATTATCTGTACGTGTACGGTAGCATATATATTTTTGAAAATTTGAACACATTTCCGAAGACATGAAAGAATTTTTGAAGAAATGTGATTTTTTTTGAAATTCCAAAATAGTTTTTATAAAAAGGAACAAAATTTGGAACTTCAAACAGATTTTGAGAAAAATGTGAACACTTTCGAAAAACAAGAACGAAATTTGTGCAGGTGGTTCTTTTACTTTGGAACAATCTTTTTTAAAAAATCGAGCACTTTCTTGAATCTTGATTCTTTTATAATAAACTTTGAAATCCCAAACATTTTTTTAAAAGAATGAACAAAATTGTAAATTCCAAACATTTTTAGTCATTTGCGAACAAAATTTGAAGATTTCAACATATTTTTAGAAAAGTGAACAATTCTTTGAAACGCGAGCATTTACAAATTTGTTAACAAAATTTTAAAAACTCGGACATTTTGTGAAAACGGGAACAATTTTCGGAATCTCAAAACATTACTTTGAAAAAATAGGAACCAAATTGAAAATCAGAACATTTATCGAAATTACGAACGTTTTTTTTGAAAACATGAAAAAAATGAAAATGCGAACATTTTTCGAAATTACAAAGATATTTTTCAAACAAGAATTTCAATTTGTGAACAAAATTTAATAATGAGAACATGTTCTGAAATATGATTTTTTTCCAAAGTTTCCCTAAATGAAGCAAACAATTTTTGAAATTCTATTTTTTCTCATTTCTAAACAAAATATGAAAACTGGAACATTTTTATATAATTTTTTTTGAAATATGTGCACAATTTTAAAATTCATCAATTTCTTCTATTTTTTTAACAAAATCTAAATATTTGTTCAATTCTGGATTTTCGAACATTTTTAAATGAAGCAAACATAATTTGAAAATCTAATTTGAAATTTTAGGAAATAATTTGAAAATAGGGACATTTTTGAATGAACAAATTTGTAAATACAAACTTTCTTTAAAAAATTGAAAACAGGAAGAATGAACAAATTTTAAAAAATGCAAACATTTTTATATTTCTGAACGTCTACTGAAAAGGGAATATAAACTTGAAAAATAAAAATAAAAAATTAAATAAAATTTAAAAGGAAAGAAATGAAAAATAGAAAAAGATAAAAAAAATGAAAACTGAATGGAAAAAAATAAAAGCGGAAAAGTAAGAGGAAGAAAAACCGGTTCAAGAATCTTTTAGAAGGATCCCAAAACCAGAATAAAGCAGCTGGAAACCAAAACCGGTAAATGACCCGCCCGAAATAGCCACGCTGAACTTCTGTAATGGGCCCTACCCACCGAGCGCTTCTTCTCGCTAGCCTCTAGGAAGCTCCGCCAAATTGACACAGAATGTGTCAAATTGGGAATTCCACGGCTTGACCACGGTTCATAGACTATACACATAGGTCCAGAAGATCGGATCCATTACATGTAGTGTAGTCAAGAAAAGTCCATGTTACAACCTCTGAACTTTTGTTTTAGGGTGAAAATTTTGGAAGGATTTTGGTGCCATTTGGACATCATATGAACAAATAAATAAATAGGTCTTAAAGAGATCTCACAGTCATATACAAGGTCTCATACACGCAAAAATCACATACATAAGTAGGTTTGATACACACAAATGTCACATACATTAAGAGGTGTCAATGCCATTTCTTGTTGTGCATGATTTCTTGTGGTGCCCAGTTTGCATAGGCTACATCTAACCTTTGTCCCTCTCTTGGAAACCTTAGTGGCACACCTTGGCTTCTCTTGTTACTCTCTAGTCCTTTGCTTTTTCTTCCTACCAGGCATCTTCATCTCCCCCGGTGGATCAGGTCTTGGCTATCAGGTACATGCCATGTAGGTCTGCTTTCCACAGGTCAAAGGCAAAAGGCATAAGTTTTCTTGTCAATGTAAAAGTAGAACCACAGCTCCTCATAGGCTAGGACAGACTTAACAAAAGGCAGTGAAGGCGGGAAACACGGTAGCTGAATTCTATATATAGGTGAGAGTGCCAGCCGATGACGATATGTTTAGAGGTGGTGGACTGTAAGAGAGAGGCTCTTTTGTCTTGCCTTGCATCTGAAGGTGAAGGCGTATATGTCTCCTTTAGGCATGTTAAGAACTCCAACCAGTTAGTTGTAATGGCCGCCCTATTTTGTCAGATTGAGAGACAGCGGTAGCATCCCCGTCCGCAAAGTTGATCGAAATCTAACTAGATGCACTCCTGGAGGTATTTTTTTGTGTAGTGAACCGAGAAGTACTGGAAATGAAAGGACATGTGATGAGGATTAAATATAGGAGCATGTCATCTTATAACATATAAAGAAAAACAACATGGAAAAACTCATTGGTAAGCATAACACAATAATAGGATATTCACCAAAATATCAATATGACATATGAACTCCAAAGTCATTTTGCTGTTGCTACACAGTCTAAATTTAGTAGCACGTGCAGGAAACCATGGCATTCAAAAAATGCAGCATGGATGCAAAGAAGAAAATTAATGCGTCAACCATGTCAATTATGGAGTTATCCCCATACAAAAACAACTACAAGGAGATGTGTAAACCCAAATATAGATTGTTGGTTTCACAAGTCTGATCTTATGGCATACCACTTAGCCAACATCTGATGAGAGGACGATAGAGGATAAGGTGGCTCATGATCGAGCTTTCTACAAAACTTAGATGTTCGATAGATTAAGGAGGCTACAATTTGTTTAAAAGTTTCAAACGGTTTAAAGATTAACATGCCGTGATGAATTCACATGTACTCGTATCATTTATGCCTAGAAAGCTAGATTTTTGTCCAAAAGGACCACCTGTCGAGCGGAATTGACAAAAAAGACCACCCATGTGTAAAATTAACAGAAGAGATCAATCGGGCCGTGGCGGCAGGCGTGCCAAGCAACACTTGGCACCTGCAGCCACAGTGGGAGTCGGTAGGCCCTACTGCCACAAGGCTAGGTGTCAGTGCTAAATACGGCATATCTCGAGGTAAGGGTCCTAACTCCTAAGCTAGGCATCTTGGAGTGGTAACATGGAAACATGAATTTACCCAGGTTCGGGCTCTCTCGAGGAGATAATGCCCTCTGTCCTGCTTTTAATTGTATTGATATGGAGTATAGTACATAGTACATGTATCTACCATGAGATTCTTGTAATGAATATGAGATCCTCTATATATTTACTAGCCTAGCCTCGATTTATATAATGCACCGAAGGCCTAGGGGTTAGAAGAGTCCTCGTCTTATGTGTTAAGTCTTGTGGAATCTTCCCTGTATACGTCATGGGTGAAGGAAATATGCCCTAGAGGCAATAATAAAGTTGTTATTTTACATTTCCTTATTCATGATAAAGGTTTATTATTCATGCTAGAATTTTATTGATTGGAAACATTAATACATGTGGGAATACATAAACAAATACCGTGTCCCTAGTGAGCTTCTACAAGACTAGCTCATTGATCAAAGATGGTTAAGGTTTCCTAACCATAGACATGTGTTGTAATTTGATAACGGAATCACATCATTGGGAGAATGATGTGATGGCCAAGACCCACCCATTAGCTTATCATATTGATCGTTCAGTTTTATTGCTATAGCTTTCTTCACGTTAAATACATATTCCTTCGACTATGAGATTATGCAACTCCCGAATAACACTGGAATACCTTGTGTGCTATCAAATGTCACAACGTAACTGGGTAATCATAAAGATGCTCTACAGGTATCTGCGAAGGTGTTTGTTGAGTTGGCATAGATCGAGATTATGATTTGTCACTCCAAATATCGGAGAGGTATCTTTGGGCCCTCTCGGTAATACACGTCATAAGCTTGCAAGCAAACGACTAAGGAGTTGGTCACGAGGTGATGTATTACGGAACGAGTAAAGAGACTTGCCGGTAATGAGATTGAACTAGGTATGAAGATACCGACGATCGAATCTCGGGCAAGTAACATACCGATGGACAAAGGGAATTACGTATGTTGTCATAATGGTTCGACCGATAAAGATCTTCGTAGAATATGTAGGAGCCAATATGAGCATCCAGGTTTCGCTATTGGTTATTGACCGAATAGGTGTCTCGGTCATGTCTACATAGTTCTCGAACCCGTAGGGTCCGCACGCTTAACGTTCGTTGACGATATAGTATTATATGAGTTATGTGATTTCGTGACCGAATGTTGTTTGGAGTCCCGGATGAGATCACGGACATGACGAGGAGTCTAGAAATGGTCGAGTGATAAATATTTATATATAGGATGATAGTATTCGGACACCGAAAGTGTTTCGGGGGGTACCGGGCACTTATCGGGTCACCGGAAGGGGTTCCGGGCACCCTCGACAAAAGATATGGGCCTTATGGTCCAAGAGGGGAAACACACCAGCCACAAGGGGCTGGTGCGTGCCCCATATGGGCCGGCCTAAGGAGAAGGAAAGGGGAGAAGGGAAAGGAAAGTCGTGACTAGGATTCCCACTTCCTTCCCTCTCCCCCCTCTTTCCTTCCCCCTTGGAGAAACATAGCAAGGGGTGCAGGGCAAGGCAGGGCCCCTAGGGGGCCGACGACTAGCCCTAGGGCGCGCCCTGGCCTCTTCCCTCCCTCTCCCACCTATATATATATGTGGGAGGGGGGGGGGCGCCTAGCACACCCTAGACAATTGCCTAGCCATGTGCGGCGCCCCCTCCACCGTTTATAACCCTGGTCATATTTTCGTAGTGCTTAGATGAAGCCCTGCGGAGATCACTTCACCATCACTGTCACCACGCCGTCGTGCTGACATAACTCATATACTACCTCGACGTCTTGCTGGATCAAGAAGGCGAGGGACGTCACCGAGCTGAATGTGTGCTGAACGCGGAGGTGTCGTACGTTCGGTACCAGATCGGTTGGATCGCGAAGAAAGTTCGACTACATCAACCTAAAGGAAATATGCCCTAGAGGCAATAATAAAGTTGTTATTTATATTTCCTTATATCATGATAAATGTTTATTATTCATGCTAGAATTGTATTAACCGGAAACTTGATACATGTGTGGATACATGGACAAAACACCGTGTCCCTAGTAAGCCTCTACTAGACTAGCTCGTTAATCAAAGATAGTTAAGTTTCCTAACCATGGACATGTGTTGTCATTTGATGAACGGGATCACATCATTAGGAGAAAGGTGTGATGGACAAGACCCATCCGTTAGCTTAGCATAATGATCGTTAAGTTTTATTGCTATTGCTTTCTGCATGTCATATACATATTCCTTTGACTATGATATTATGCAACTGGATACCAGAGGAATACCTTGTGTGCTATCAAACGTGACAACGTAACTGGGTGATTATAAATATGCTCTACAGGTATCTTCGAAGGTGTTTGTTGGGTTGGCATAGATCAATATTAGGATTTGTCACTCCAAGTATCGGAGAGGTATCTCTGGGCCCTCTCGGTAATGCACATCATGATAAACCTCGCAAGCAATGTGACTGATGAGTTAGTTGCGGGATGATGCATTAAGGAACGAGTAAAGATACTTGCCGGTAATGAGATTGAACTAGGTATGAAGATACCGACGATCAAATCTCAGGAAAGTAACATACTGATTACAAAGGGAATAACGTATGTTGTCATTACGGTACGACTGATAAAGATCTTCATAGAATATGTGGGAACCAATATGAGCATCTAGGTTTCGCTATTGGTTATTGACCGGAGAAGAGTCTCGGTCATGCCTACATAGTTCTCGAACCCATAGGGTCCGCACGCTTAACGTTTCGATGACGGTTTTGTATTATATGAGTTATGTGATTTGGTGACTGAAAGTTTTTTGGAGTCAAGATGAGATCATGGACATGATGAGGAGTCTTGAAGTGGCCGAGAGGTAAAGATTCATATATAGGACGATAGTATTCGGACACTGGAAGTGTTTCAAGGCATACCGGGTACATATCGGAGTACTAGGGGGGGGGGGGTATCGGAACCCCCCGGGGGAATAATGGGCCTTATGGGCCATAGGAGGGAAGCACATGTTGGGGAACACAGTATTTCAAAAAAATTCCTACGATCACGCAAGATCTATCTGGGAGATGCATAGCAACGAGAGGGGGGGAGTATGTCTACGTACCCTTGTAGATCGAAAGCGGAAGCGTTATGAAACGCGGTTGACGTACTCGAATGTCTTCGCGATCCAACCGAAAAAGTACCGAATGCACGGCACCTCCGCGACCTGCACACGTTCAGCTCGGTGACGTCCCTCGTACTCTTGATCCAATTGAGGCCGAGGGAGAATTTCGTCAGCACGACGGCGTGATGACGGTGATGATGAAGTTACCGACGTAGGGCTTCGCCTAAGCACTACAATGATATGACCGAGGTGAAATTCTATGGATGGGGGGCACCGCACACGGCTAAACAATCAACTTGTGTGTCTATGGGGTGCCCCCTTCCCCGTATATAAAGGGGTGGAGGAGGGGGTCGGCCGGCCACCTTGGGCGCGCCCCCAAGGGGGGAATCCTACTCCTACTAGGAGTAGGTTCCCCCCTTTCCTAGTCCTATTAGGAGGGGAAGGAAGGGAGAGAGGGGAGGAAGGGAGAGAGGGGAGGAAGGAAAGGGGGCCCGGCCCCCTCCCAATTCGGATTGGGCTTGGGGGGGGGGGTGAGGGAGTCCTGGACTAAGGGGTCCTCGGGTGTACGACCTATTAGACATGGGCCAGACTGATGGGCTGTGAAGATACGAAGACCGAAGACTCTATCCGTGTCCGGATGGGACTCTCCTTGGCGTGGAAGGCAAGCTAAGATTCCTATCTCTGTAACTGACCTTATGTAACCCTAGATCCCTCCGGTGTCTATATAAACCAGAGGGCTAGGTCCGTAGATATATATTCTCATAATCATAGTCAGATAGGCTAGACTTTTAGGGATTAGCCATTACGATCTCGTGGTAGATCAACTCTTGTAATACTCATATTCATCAAGATCAATCAAGCAGGAAGTAGGGTATTATCTCCATAGAGAGGGCCTGAACCTGGGTAAACATTGTGTCCC
Organism: Triticum urartu; assembly: GCF_056163025.1. Classification (NCBI taxonomy): domain Eukaryota; kingdom Viridiplantae; phylum Streptophyta; class Magnoliopsida; order Poales; family Poaceae; genus Triticum; species Triticum urartu. The sequence goes on from NC_141877.1 coordinate 473,748,846, forward strand.
CTATCTCCTGTTACCATCGACCTTAGACGCACAGTTCAGGACCCCCTACCCGAGATCCGTCGGTTTTAACACCGACATTGGTGCTTTCATTGAGAGTTCCGCTGTGATGTCGAAAGATAGGATTGATGGCTCGCCTTGTTCTCAAGGACAACGTCACCTCCGGAGGAGCACTGGCCCCAGGCCAAACCCTCCGGCTGAGCGGCTTCAGCATGACCGCCCGTTCGGCCGTTAAGCCGACGATGACTTCTCGGGTCATCGAAAATCCCCTCCATGTTGAATCCAAATACTCCAAGCAAATGGATCCGGCGGAGCTGTCGTCTTTAAACAAGCTCCTAGATCACATCGCCGCCCTAGGGGTCGCCACAGAGTATGATCGGATTGGGCTTAAACCCGACCAGAGAGAAATTAAAACTCCGCCGATCACCCATCAAATAGCGGTAGTAGAGGAGCAAGACGACAACTCCTCCTCTATATTGAGGACGAACTACATTCAGATCTCCGAGCTTGAAGAGCCGGACACCTACCTGCGGAAATACATGCCTTGTCCTCCGAACATAGAATCGGATGACAAGCCCAAAAAATCAGTTGACATCCCGGAGCCTGAACTACTAAGTTCGGAAGTTCTTCAAACTCCGGATCCTAAATTGGGTCAGGGTTCGGATTTCAAACCACCCACCCACCCAGATATAAGCGCTCTCATGGGCATACGACAGCAGTCTTAGGAAATGGTCCACCACTTCTAGGCCAGATTCCTCCTTGTCAAAGATAAGATTGAAGATTGCCGCGATGAAGACGCGATCTCAGCATTCCACAACAATTGCACGGATGAAGGAATCCTCAACGCCATCAACCATCGTCGCATATCACGCTTCGCAGACTTGGCAACCATAGTATACAAGTACCGCGCAATGGAAAGCGCCTGGAAAACTCAAGCAGCTCGCTGGGAACCGTCGGTTTCCACCCAACCCCTCGTTCAGGTGAAAAGGACACACCCTCGTGGCACGCCCGACCCAATGGTAAAGAAATATAAGCTCGTTACGGGACACAGAACCGTTATGGAGGGATGGCTCGGTGGACCATGCAAGTTACACGCAACACCGGATACTATATCAACCCACAACCTTAGAGCATGTTGGATACTCCGACAGGTGGCCAAGAGCCCGCGAGGATATCCTCACCAAAAACAACCCAGAGCAATATCCCCCATAAGATGATGAACTCAGAGTATCGACGGTCTTTGAGACTTCTGCTTCAAATAGTAAGCGCAAAAGGGCACTCCGCGACCTCGCTGAAGTCTGCCAAACCACAACAACAAACCCTTGGAATGACACGGCCATAACTTTCAATGCCGATGACGAACCAAAATTCAGGACAGTCCGGGCACCAGCTGCCTTGGTCCTCAGTCTGATCGTGGACGGCTTCTGGCTCACCAAGGTTCTCATGGATGGCGGCAGCGGACTAAACCTCATTTACAAGGATACACTCAGTAAAATGGAAATAGACAGGAGCCGCATCGAGCAAAGTAGCACGACCTTCCGAGGAATTATTCCTAGTCGGGAGGCGCGGTGCGCGGGAAAAATCACGTTCGACGTGGTATTCGGCACACCGGAGAACTATCGGACCGAAGAATTAACCTTCCAAGTGGCCCCTTTCAACAGTGGATATCACGCCCTATTGGGGCAAGATGCATTTACACGCTTCCAAGCTATACCACACTACGGGTATATGAAGCTCAAGATGCCTGGGCCCAACGACATAATCACTCTCGCTAGCGATCCGGACAGAGCACTCCGCGCCAAAAATAAAACCGCATCCCTGGCCCTTGAGGCATTATCTGAAGCCCTAGCGGCCGAAGAATTAACCGCATTACGCTCCACGGTGGATAGGGACGATGTAATCCTGGACAAATGACCCAAATCCACCTCCTTCAAACCAGCAGAAGAAATAGTCAAATTCCAACTCCATCCAACGGATCCCAAGAAGACAACATCTATCGGGGCACAACTAGACCCAATGGTAGGTGCCGCGCTATGAGAGTTTCTGCGCGAGAACTAGGATATATTCGCGTGGCACCCCTCGGATATGCCAAGAATCCCATGCAGATTGGCCGAACACAGCCTCAATATATTAAAGGGATATAAACTGGTCAAGCAAACACTACGACGCTTTTCCTGTTGGGGAACGTAGTAATTTCAAAAATATCCTACGCACACGCAAGATCATGGTGATGCATATCAACGAGAGGGGAGAGTATGTCTACGTACCCTCGTAGACCGAATGCGGAAGCGTTAGCACAACGCGGTTGATGTAGTCGTACGTCTTCACGATCCGACCGATCCAAGTACCGAATGCATGGCACCTCCGAGTTCTGCACACATTCAGCTCGATGACGTCCTCGCCTTCTTGATCCAGCAAGAGGGGCAAAGTAGTAGATGAGTTCCGGCAGCACGACGGCGTGGTGACGGTGTTGGTGAAGAAAAATCTTCGCAGGGCTTCGCCTAAGCACTATGAAAACTATGACGGAGGATAAACTAGAGGGGACGGGGTTGCCGGCACACGGCTTGGTGTTTCTTGATGTGTCGTGGGTGCTAGCCCTACCCCTCTATTTATATGTTGAGCCTTGGGGTCAAAACTTGGAGTAAAAGCCTCCACAAAGTCGGTTTCACCCGACAGGCAAGAGTCCCTCTCGGACTCCAGGGCCAGACGCCAGGGTTCCCGGCGTCTGGACCCAGACGCCAGGGACCCTGGTGTCTGGCCCCTGGACTCCGCAGAACTTCCTTTTGCGCTTTCCAAAAACCTTGTGGGCTTTCCCCTTTGGCCCAAATAAAGTGTTCTCGTACCCAAACATTTCAGGAAACATCCGGAACCCCTTCCGGTGAATTCCGAAACCCTTCCGGAGACCAAACACTATTATCCCATATATCAAACTTTATCTCCGGACCATTCTGGAGTTCATCGTCATGTCCATGATCTTATTCGGAACTCCGAACAATATTCGATTACCAACATACATAACTCATAAATACTATATCGTCAACGAACGTTAAGCGTGCAGACCCTACGGGTTCGAGAACTATGTAGAAATGGCCAAGACACTTCTCTGGTCAATAACCAATAGCGGAACCTGGATTCCCATATTGGCTCCTACATATTCTACGAAGATCTTTATCGGTCGAACCGCATAACAACATACGTTGTTCCCTTTGTCATCGGTATGTTACTTGCCTGAGATTCGATCGTCGGTATCTCAATACCTAGTTCAATATCTCTACCGGCAAGTCTCTTTACTCGTTCTGTAATACATCATCCCGCAACTAACTCATTAGTTACAATACTTGCAAGGCTTATAGTGATGTGCATTACCGAGTGGGCGCAGAGATACCTCTCCGACAATCGGAGTGACAAATCCTAGTCTCAAAATACGCCAACTCAACAAGTACCTTCAGAGACACCTGTAGAGCACCTTTATAATCACCCAGTTAAGTTGTGACGTTTGGTAGCACACAAAGTGTTCCTCCGGTAAACGGGAGTTGCATAATCCCATAGTCATAGGAACATGTATAAGTCATGAAGAAAGCAATAGCAACATACTAAACGATCAAGTGCTAAGCTAACGGAATGGGTCAAGTCAATCACATCATTCTCTAATGATGTGATCCCGTTAATCAAATGACAACTCATGTCTATGGCTAGGAAACTTAACCATCTTTGATTCAACGAGCTAGTCAAGTAGAGGCATACTAGTGACACTCTGTTTGTCTATGTATTCACACATGTATTATGTTTCCGGTTAATAAAATTCTAGCATGAATAATAAACATTTATCATGAAATAAGGAAATAAATAATAACTTTACTATTGCCTCTAGGGCATATTTCTTCCAGTCTCCCACTTGCACTAGAGTCAATAATCTAGATCACATCGCAATGTGATTTAATATCAATAGTTCACATCACCATGTGATTAACACCCATAGTTCACATCGTCATGTGACCAACACCCAAATGGTTTACTAGAGTCAATAATCTAGTTCACATCACTATGTGATTAACACCGAAAGAGTACTAAGGTGTGATCATGTTTTGCTTGTGAGAGAAGTTTAGTCAACGGGTCTGCCACATTCAGATCCGTATGTATTTTGCAAATTTCTATGTCAACAATGCTCTGCACGGAGCTACTCTAGCTGATTGCTCCCACTTTCAATATGTATCCAGATTGAGACTTAGAGTCATCTGGATCAATGTCAAAACTTGCATTGACGTAACCCTTTACGATGAACCTTTTGTCACCTCCATAATTGATGACCCACAAGTATAGGGGATCTATCGTAGTCCTTTCGATAAGTAAGAGTGTCGAACCCAACGAGGAGCAGAAGGAAATGATAAGCGGTTTTCAACATGGTATTCTCTGCAAGCACTGAAATTATAGGTAATAGATAGTTTTGTGATAAGATAATTTGTAACAAGCAACAAGTAACAGAAGTAAATAAAGTGCAGCAAGGTGGCCCAATCCTTTTTGTAGCAAAGGACAAGCCTGGAGAAACTCTTATATAGAGAAAAGCGCTCCCGAGAACACATGGGAATTATCGTCAAGCTAGGTTTCATCACGATCATATGATTCACGTTTGGTACCTTGATAATCTGATATGTGGGTGGACCGGTGCTTGGATGTTGTCCTTACTTGGACAAGCATCCCACTTATGATTAACCTCTCTTGCAAGCATCCACAACTACAACAAAAGTATTAAGGTAAACCTAACCATAGCATGAAACATATGGATCCAAATTAGCCCCTTACGAAGCAACGCATAAACTAGGGTTTAAGCTTCTGTCACTCTAGCAACCCATCATCTACTTATTACTTCCCAATGCCTTCCTCTAGGCCCAAATAATGGTGAAGTGTCATGTAGTCGGCATTCACACAACACCACTAGAGGAGAGACAACATACATCTCATCAAAATATCGAACAAATACCAAATTCACATGACTACTAATAGCAAGACTTCTCCCTACTCACAAAGCATATTCATGTTCATAATCAGAGGGGTATTAATATGCATATAGGATCTGAACATACGATCTTCCACCAAATAAACCAACTAGCATCAACTACAAGGAGTAATTAACACACAATAGCAACCCACAGGTACCAATCCCAGACTTAGAGACAAGAATTGGATACAAGAGATGAACTAGGGTTTGAGAGGAGATGGTGCTGGTGAAGATGCTGATGGAGATTGACCCCCTCCCGATGAGAGGATCGTTGGTGATGACGATGGCGATGATTTCCCCCTCCCGGAGGGAAGTTTCCCCGGCAGAACAGCTCTGCCAGAGCCCTAGATTGGTTCCGCCAAGGTTCCGCCTCGTGGCGGCGGAGTCTCATCCCGAAAGCTTCCTTATGATTTTTTCCTCAACGAAAGACTCCATATAGCAGAAGATGGGCATCGGAGGGCCACCAGGGGGCCCACGAGGCAGGGGGGCGCGCCCAGGGGGGTAGGGCGCGCTCCCACCCTCGTGGCCAGGGTGTGGCCCCCCTCTGGAACTTCTTGCGCTCAGTATTTTTATATATTCTGAAAATGACTTCCGTGAAGTTTTAGGACTTTTGGAGCTGTGCAGAATAGGTCTCTAATATTTGCTCCTTTTCCAGCCCAAAATCCGAGCTGCCGGCATTCTCCCTCTTTATGTAAACCTTGTAAAATAAGAGAGAATAGGCATAAGTATTATGACATAATGTGTAATAACAACCCATAATGCAATAAATATCGATATAAAAGCATGATGCAAAATGGACGTATCAACTCCCCCAAGATTAGACCTCACTTGTCCTCAAGCGAAAGCCCGAAAAATATGTCCACATGTTTAGAGATAGAGGTGTCGATAAAAATAAAATACGGACATGAGGGCATCATGATCATTCTTAGAACAACAACTTATATAATTCTTGTCATATGATCTCTTATGCAAGAGTAACAATTCAATCACAACTTCAAGTATGAATGATAAACTTCATTGAAAACTAACAAACTATAATCTCAATCATTGGAGCAATTGCAATTTATCATAACATAGGAAAGAGTCAATATAAGAGCTTTTCAGCAAGTCCACATACTCAACTATCATATAGTCTTTCACAATTGCTAACACTCACGCAATACTTATGGGTATGGAGTTTTAATCGGACACAGAGAAAGATAGGGGCTTATAGTTTTGCCTCCCAACGTTTTACCTCAAGTGTAATGTGAACAATAATAGTTCATGAAAGCTCACATCTAATTAGCCATATAATCCAGGATCTTTCCAACATGTTGTGCTTGCCAAAAGGTAAAATGTAAAGAGGAAGGGTGAAGATCACCATGACTCTTATGCAAGGTAGGAGATAAAAGTAAAAGATAGGCCCTTCGCAGAGGGAAGCAGAGGTTGTCATGCACCTTTATGGTTGGATGCACAAAATCTTAATGCGAAAGAACGTCACTTTATATTGCCACTTGTGATATGGACCTTTATTATGCAGTCCGTCGCTTTTATTTATTCCGTATCACACGATCGTATAAAGCTTATTTTCTCCCACACTAATAAGTCATACATATTTAGAGGGAAATTTTTATTGCTTGCACCGATGACAACTTACTTGAGGGATCTTACTCAATCCATACATAGGTATGGTGGACTCTCATGGCAAAACTGGTTTAAGGGTGTTTGGAAGCACAAGTAGTATCTCTACTTGGTGCAAAGAATTTTGCTAGCATGAGGGGGAAAGGCAAGCTCAATCATGTTGGATGATCCATGACAATATAATTTATCTCAGATGTAAGAAAACATAACCCATTATGTTGTTTTCCTTGTCCAACGTCAACTCTTTAGCATGTCATATTTTAATGAGTGCTCACAATCATAAAAGATGTCGAAGATAGTGTATTTATATGTGAAGACCTCTCTTTCTTTATTACTTCCTATTAATTGCAACGATGACCAAAACTATGTTTGTCAACTCTCAACAACTTTTATTCATCATAATCTTTCTATGTGAGCTCATTACTCTCCATAAGATCCATATGATCTCTTTGTTTCTTTTTATTTCTTTATCTTTTCTTTTATTCACTCAAGATTATGGCAAAATAATCAAGCCCTTGACTCAACACTAATCTTTATTATATATAGCTCACGGACTCGATTACATAGAAGGATCATAAAGCAAAACTCACAACTAGATCATACTAAAACTTTATGCTACTAGATCAAGATATTACCAAAAGGATCGAACTAAGAAAAACGGTAAAGATGGTAAAGATAAAAGTGATGGTGATACGATACGGGGGCACTCCCCCAAGCTTGGCAGTTTCCAAGGGGAGTGCCCATACCAGATACTCAATTCTTCTTTGTTGGTGGAGAGGGTGGAGTTGTTGATGATGTAGGCTTGTTGTCTTTCTTCCAAGGCATAGGCTCGCCATCATAGAAGGATGACCTAGTCTCCTGAATCCTCAAATCTACAGCCAAACTCATCCTATTGAATCTATACTCATACTCACAGTTTTGGTTTTGGAGGTCATAGATCTGGGCTTGGAGGTGCTCGATTTTCTTGTGAAGCTTGAAGATGGCCTCCCCAATGTCCTTGGCATCCAGCTTGTGGTTGTTGGTTAACTCCGTGATCATAATGTGATTGGAGTCAAGTCCATGCTCCACCATCTCCTGGCACCTGAAAACTTGTTGCTCCATTGCCTCGAGCCTTGTCTCCACGCTTCCGGTCCTCCTTGGTCCCTCAACATCACGGATGTGCAGCACCCCCTCATGCATCTCAATGGTTTGAGGGTGTTGGAGCACTTCCGTGAGGTAGGGGTTGATGACCTTCTCGAAAAACTTGTCCTTGGGGGCACTTGAAGACGACATGACGACCTAGATCTGTCAGAAAAACAGCTCGAAACAAAGACGAGAGATATTTGCGTGATACGGGAGTCAAAACCTCCGGGAGATTATATAATGATTTTTATCGACCAAAATACGTAACCTGCAAGAAAACGGAGTCTGAAGAGTGCACGAGGTGCCCACGAGGTAGGGGGCGCGCCCAGGGGGGGTAGGGCGCGCCCTCCACCCCCGTGTCCTTCCCAGACTGCTTCTTATTTTTCTATTTTTCTAAATATTCCAAAAGGAGAAAATTGCCATTAGAACTGTTTTGGAGTCGGTTTACTTACCGTACCACATACCTATTCCTTTTCGGAGTCTGAAACGTTCCAGAAAGTGTCCCTTATGTATTCCTCCCGGGTTACGGTTTCAATAACATTGGTTTCAACATTTATAGGATTACCTAAGATATAATGTTTGATTCTTTGACCGTTCACCACCTTCGGGTTTGTGCCTTTGAAGTTGTTGATTTTTATGGAACCGGAACGATAGACCTCCTCGATAATGTAAGGACCTTCCCATTTAGAGAGAAGTTTTCCTGCAAAAAAATCTTAAACGAGAGTTGTATAACAATATATAGTCACCTACATTAAACTCACGCTTTTGTATTATTTTGTCATGCCATCTTTTAACTTTTTCTTTAAACAATTTGGCATTCTCATAGGCTTGGGTTCTCCATTCATCGAGTGAGCTAATGTCAAATGACCTTTTCTCACCTGCAAGTTTGAAATCATAATTGAGCTCTTTAATAGCCCAATAAGCCTTATGTTCTAGTTTGAGAGGTAAGTGACACGCTTTTCCATAAACCATTTTATACGGAGACCTACCCATTGGATTTTTATATGCAGTTCTATAGGCCCATAATTCATCAATAAGTTTCTTAGACCAATTCTTTCTAGATCTATTAACAGTCTTTTGCAAAATTAATTTAGGTTCTCTATTACTCAATTCTACTTGACCACTAGACTGTGGGTGATAAGGAGATGCAATTCTATGATTAACATCATACTTAGCAAGCATTTTACAGAAAGCACCATGAATAAAATGTGAACCACCATCAGTCATTAAATATCTGGGGACTCCAAACCTCGGAAAAATAACTTCTTTAAGCATCTTAATAGAGGTGTTATGATCAGCACTACTAGTTGGAATAGCTTCTACCCACTTAGTAACGTAATCAACAGCAACTAAAATATGTGTATATCCATTAGAGGAAGGAAACGGTCCCATATAACCAAAGCCCCAAACATCAAATGGTTCAATAACAAGTGAATAATTCATAGGCATCTCTTGACGTCTACTAATATTACCAATTCTTTGACATTCATCACAAGATAAGACAAACTTACGGGCATCCTTGAAGAGGGTAGGCCAATAAAAACCGGATTGCAATACCTTATGTGCAGTTCTATCTCCAGCGTGGTGTCCTCCATAAACTTCAGAGTGACACTTGCGTAGGATCTGTTCCTATTCATGCTTAGGTACACAACGTCTAATAACACCATCTACTCCTTCTTTATAGAGATGTGGGTCATCCCAAAAGTAATGTCTTAAATCATAGAAAAACTTTTTATTTTGCCGGTATGTGAAACTAGGTGGTATAAATTTAGCAACAATGTAATTAGCATAATCAGCATACCATGGAGCAGTATGAGAAGCATTTATGACATTTAATTGTTCATCAGGAAAGCTATCATCAATAGGTAGTGGGTCATCAAGAACATTTTCCAACCTCGACAAGTTATCTGCAACGGGGTTCTCGGCTCCCTTTCTATCAATAATATGCAAATCAAATTCTTGTAGCAAGAGAACCCATCTAATAAGTCTAGGTTTAGCATCTTTCTTTTCCATAAGATATTTAATTGCAGCATGATCCGTGTGAATAGTTACTTCAGAATCAACAATATAAGGTCTGAACTTATCACAAGCAAATACAACTACTAAGAATTCTTTTTCAGTTGTAGCATAATTTCTCTGGGCATTGTCTAGAGTTTTACTAGCATATTGAATAACATTTAATTTCTTATCAACTCTTTGCCCTAGAACAACATCTACAGCATAATCACTAGCATCACACATAATTTCAAAAGGTAAATTCCAATCAGGTGGTTGAACAACAGGTGCAGAGATTAATGCTTTCTTAAGTATTTCAAAGGCTTCTTCACAATCATCATCAAAGACGAATGGTATATCTTTTTGTAATAAATTAGTCAGAGGTCGAGAAATTTTTGAGAAGTCCTTAATGAACCTCCTATAAAAACCGGCATGACCAAGGAAACTTCTTATACCTTTGATGTCCTTGGGACATGGCATCTTTTCAATAGCATCAACTTTAGCTTTATCAACTTCAATGCCTCTTTCAGAAATTTTGTGCCCCAAGACAATACTGATACATCTCCATCGTATCTATAATTTTTGATTGTTCCATGCTAATATTATTGAACTTTCATATACTTTTGGCAACTTTTTATACTATTTTTGGGACTAACATATTGATCCAGTGCCCAGTGCCAGTTCCTGTTTGTTGCATGTTTTTTATTTCGCAGAATATCCATATCAAACGGAGTCCAAACGGAATAAAAACTTACGGATATTTTTTTGGAATATATATGATTTTTGGAAAGAAAAATCCACGCGAGACGATGCTCGAGGGGCCCACGAGGTAGGGGGGCGCCCCCCAGGGTGTCAGGAGCGCCCCTGACCCTCGTGGCCACCCCGTAAGGCGGTTGGAGCCCTTATTTGGCCGCAAGAAATCTAATTTCTGGATAGAGATCGTGTCAAAATTTCAGCCCAATCGGAGTTACGGATCTCCGGGAATATAAGAAACGGTGAAAGGGAAGAATCTGAGAACGCAGAAACAGAGAGAGACAGAGAGACAGATCCAATCTCGGAGGGGCTCTCGCCCCTCCCGTGCCATGGAGGCCATGGACCAGAGGGGAAACCCTTCTCCCATCTAGGGAGTAGGTCAAGTAAGAAGAAGAAGGAGGGGGGCTCTCTCCCCCTCGCTTCCGGTGGCACCGGAGTGCCACCGGGGGCCATCATCATCACTGCGATCTACACAACACCTCCGCCATCTTCACCAACATCTCCATCACCTTCCTCCCTCTATCTACAGTGGTCCACTCTCCCGCAACCCGCTGTACCCTCTACTTGAACATGGTGCTTTATGCTTCATATTATCATCCAATGATGTGTTGCCATCCGATGATGTCTGAGTAGATTTTCATTGTCCTATCGGTGGTTGATGAATTGCTATGATTGATTTAATTTGCTTGTGGTTATGTTGCTGTCCTTTGGTGCCCATCATATGATTGCGCGCGTGGATCACACCCTAGGGTTAGTTGTATGTTGATAGGACTACGTATTGGAGGGCAAGAGTGACAGAAGCTTCAACCTAGCATAGAAATTGATGCATACGGGATTGAAGGGGGACCAATATATCTTAATGCTATGGTTGGGTTTTAACTTAATGAACATTAGTAGTTGTGGATGCTTGCTAATAGTTCCAATCATAATTGCATAGAATTCCAAGTCAGGGATGACATGCTAGCAGTGGCCTCTCCCACATAATACTTGCTATCGGTCTAGTAAAGTAGTCAATTGCTTAGGGACAATTTCACAACTCCTACCACCACTTTGCCACACTCGCTATATTTACTTTATTGTTTCTTTATCTAAACAGCCCCTACTTTTTATTTACGTACTCTTCATTATCTTGCAAACCTATCCAACAACACCTACAAAGTACTTCTAGTTTCATACTTGTTCTAGGTAAAGTGACCATCAAGCGTGCGTAGAGTTGTATCGGTGGTCGATAGAACTTGGGGGAATATTTGTTCTACCTTTAGCTCCTCGTTGGGTTCGACACTCTTACTTATCAAAAACTGTTGCGATCCCCTATACTTGTGGGTTATCAAGACCTTTTTCTGGCGCCGTTGCCGGGGAGCAATAGCGTGGGGTGAATATTCTCGTGTGTGCTTGTTTGCTTTATCACTAAGTAATTTTTAATTGCTGTTCTTAGTTGTTTCCTATCTTTAGTTATGGGTAGGAAACGCAAAATACCAAAAAAATTAGTTGTACCTATTGAACCAATGGTTGAAGAACCACTCAAAATCTATCACACGGCTGAAGCTTATTACTTGGATCATCTTCGATCCCTTTGTGCTCATGCCGAAACCCCAACTAGCTTAGTTGAGGGCAAATCTTTAGATGAGCATGCTTGTTATGTGCGACACCGTGTATCTGAAAAAGGGAAACTATTATGGGGTCAAATTCAATGTTTGCAATGCTATGCTTGGAATTTATGTGAAATGTATGATTTTACTTGTTGCTCTAAAAACCCTAAGAAACACCTTCCCTACCAATGTGAGTTTATTGATAATGGAATCTTATCATATGCTAAGGGTTTTTATAATTACTATGATGTTCAACAAATTGAAGAATTTGTTGCTTTTAAGGGTGCTTTTGAAATTGATTCTTTGATTGAAAAGTATGATGCTACTCTTCACAAATCTGAAAATTTTGCCATATTTAAATATTGCTATGATAATTATGCTTCTAATGCCTATGTTGAACCATATATTGAGTACTACTCCGCTGTCCAAGAAGAGACTAATATTTTGCAGGAGTCTATGGAAGAAGAAATTGATGAAACTGTGAGCTCATTGGATGAAAAGATGAGGAGGAGAGCGAAGAACAAAAGGAGGAAGAGTGGATTGATCACCCGTGCCCACCTTCTAATGAGAGTAACTCTTCAACTCATACATTGTTTAATTCCCCTTCGTGCTTACCGAAGGATGATTGCTATGATGACTGTTATGATCCCTTTGATTCTCTTGAAATATCCCTTTTTGATGATGATTGCTATACTTGTGGCCAAGATGCCAATATGAATTATGCTTATGGAGATGAACTTGCTATAGTTCCTTATGTTAAACATGAAATTGTTGCTATTGCACCCACGCATGATAGTCCTATTATCTTTTTGAATTCTCCAAACTACACTATATCGGAGAAGTTTGCATTTATTAAGGATTACATTGATGGGTTGCCTTTTACCGTTGCACATGATGATTTTGATGAATATAATATGCATGTGCTTGCTGCTCCTACTTGCAATTATTATGAGAGAGGAACTATATCTCCACCTCTCTATGTTTCCAATATGATAAAATTGCAAGAAACTGTTTATACTATGCATTGGCCTTTACTTTGTGTGCATGAATTGTTCTTTTATGACATGCCGATGCATAGGAAGAGAGTTAGACTTCGTGATTACATGATATATGTTACTTTGTTCTCACTACTAAATTATAAATCATTGTTAATTAAAATTGGCTTTGATATACCTTGGGATCCGGGTGGATTCATTTACTTGAGCACTATATGCCTAGCTTAATGGCTTAAAGAAAGCGCTGCCAGGGAGACAACCCGGAAGTTTTAGGGAGTCATTTATTTCTGTTGTGTGCTTTTAAAAAGTTTAGAAATAAAAATAATGTGCCAAGGTTTGCCTTTAGGATGTTTATGATGCTTGTTGGTTTGTGCGGTGCAGGACAGAAACTTTGGCTGTAGTGCATGAATTTTAATTTTTTTACTGGAACACCAAATGGTTCTGATTCTTTTTGCAATGTCTTGCTGTACAATTTTTTTATTTTTCCTAAGTTTTGCAAAAATTTTCAAGTATCAGAAGTATGGTGAATGTTCAGATTGCTACAGACTGTTCTGTTTTAGACAGATTCTGTTTTTGATGCATAGTTTGCTTGTTTTGATGAAAGTATCAATTTATATCAGTTGATTAAGCCATGAAAAAGTTATATTACAGTAGACACAATGCAAAAACAAGATATTAATTGGTTTGCAACAGTACTTAGAGTAGTGATTTGCTTTATTATACTAACGGATCTTACCGAGTTTTCTGTTGAAGTTTTGTGTGGATGAAGTGTTCGATGATTGAGAAGGTTTCGATGTGAGAAGAAGGAAGAGAGGCAAGGGCTCAATCTTGGGGATGCCCGAGGCACACCAAGTAAATATTCAAGGAGACTCAAGCATCTACGCTTGGGGATGCTGGGGAGGCATCCCCTCTTTCTTCAACAAGTATCGGTATGTTTTCGGATTCGTTTCGTTCATGCGATATGTGCAAGTCTTGGAGCGTCTTTTGCATTTAGGTTTTTATTTTTCTTTTTATGCACCATGCTGGTATGAGATAGTCCTTGGTTTATTTATAGAATGCTCTTTGCACTTCACTTATATTTTTTGAGTATGGCTTTATAGAATGCTTCGTGTGCTTCACTTATATCATTTGAAGTTTGGATTGCCTATTTCTCTTTACATAGACAACCGCCATTGGTAGAATGCTCTTTTGCTTCACTTATATTTGTTAGAGCACGGGAACATATTTTGTAGAAATAATTAAACTCTCTTGCTTCACTTATATCTATTTAGAGAGATGACATGAACTGGTCATTCACATGGTTAGTCGTAAAATCCTACATAAAACTTGTAGATCGCTGAATATGATATGTTTGATTCCTTGGAATAGTTTTGCGATATAAGGATGGTGATATTAGAGTCATGCTAGTCGGGTAATTGTGAAATTGAGAAATACTTGTGTTGAGGTTTGCAAGTCCCATAACATGCACGTATGGTGAACCGTTATGTAACGAAGTCGGAGCATGAGGTGTTTATTGATTGTCTTCCTTATGAGTGGCGGTCGGGGACGAGCGATGGTCTTTTCCTACCAATCTATCCCTCTAGGAGCATGCGTGTAGTACTTTGTTTCGATGACTAATAGATTTTTGCAATAAGTATGTGAGTTCTTTATGACTAATGTTGAGTCCATGGATTATACGCACTCTCACCCTTCCATCATTGCTAGCCTCTTCGGTACCGTGCATTGCCCTTTCTCACCTCGAGAGTTGGTGCAAACTTCGCCAGTGCATCCAAACCCCGTGATATGATACGCTCTATCACTCATAAACCTCCTTATATCTTCCTCAAAACAGCTACCATACCTACCTATTATGGCATTTCCATAGCCATTCCGAGATATATTGCCATGCAACTTCCATCATCATCATATACATGACTTGAGCATTTATTGTCATATTGCTTTGCATGATCGTAAGATAGCTAGCATGATGTTTTCATGGCTTTTCCGTTTTTCGATGTCATTGCTACGCTAGATCATTGCACATCCCGGTACACCGCCGGAGGCATTCATATAGAGTCATATCTTTGTTCTAGATATCGAGTTGTAATATCGAGTTGTAAGTAAATAAAAGTGTGATGATCATCATTATTAGAGCATTGCCCCAGTGAGGAAAGGATGATGGAGACTATGATTCCCCCACAAGTCGGGATGAGACTCCGGACGAAAAAATAAAAAAAGAGAAAGGCCAAAAAAAGAGAAGGCCCCAAAAAAGAAAACAGAAAAATGAGAGAAAAAGAGAGAAGGGGCAATGTTACTATCCTTTTACCACACTTGTGCTTCAAAGTAGCACCATGTTCTTCATATATAGAGTCTCTTGAGTTATCACTTTCATATACTAGTGGGAATTTTCATTATAGAACTTGGCTTGTATATTCCAACAATGGGCCTCCTCAAGTGCCCTAGGTATTCGTGAGCAAGCAAGTTGGATGCACACCCACTAGTTTCTTTTGTTGAGCTTTCATACATTTATAGCTCTAGTGCATCTGTTGCATGGCAATCCCTACTCCTTGCATTAACATCAATCGATGAGCATCTCCATAGCCCATTGATTATCCTCGTTGATGTGAGACTTTCTTCTTTTTTGTCTTCTCCACATAACCCCCATCATCGTATTCTATTCCACCTATAGTGCTATGTCCATGGCTCATAGTCATGTATTGCGTGAAAGTTGAAAAGGTTTGAGAATGTCAAAAGTATTAAACAATTGCTTGGTTTGTCATCGGGGTTGTGCATGATGTGAATATTTTGTGTGGTGAAGATGAAGTATAGCCAGACTATATGATTTTGTAGGGATGAGCTTTCTTTGGCTATGTTATTTCAATAAGACATAGTTTCTTGGTTGGTATGCTCGAACTATTATTGTTTTTATGTCAAAGGATAGATTATTGCTTTGAATCACCCGTGTCTTAATATTCATGCCATGATTAGACATATGATCAAGATTATACTAGGTAGCATTCCACATCAAAAATTATCTTGCAAACATATCCAACAACACCTACAAAGTACTTCTAGTTTCATACTTGTTCTAGGTAAAGCGAACATCAAGGTGCGTAGAGTTGTATCGATGGTCGATAGAACTTGAGAGAATATTTGTTCTACCTTTAGCTCCTCATTGGGTTCGACACTCTTACTTATCGAAAACTGTTGCGATCCCCTATACTTGTGGGTTATCAAATACCTTCATTAACCATAAAGTGGCATTTCTCCCAATTCAAGACAAGGTTAGTTTCTTCACATCTCTGCAAAACTCGATCAAGGTTGCTTAAGCAATCATCAAAAGAGGATCCATAAACGGAGAAATCATCCATGAATACCTCACATATCTTTTCACAAAAATCAGAAAATATAGCCATCATGCATCTTTGAAAGGTAGTAGGTGCATTACATAAACCAAAAGGCATACGCCTATAAGCAAAAGTACCGAAAGGGCAAGTAAAAGTGGTCTTAGATTGATCATCAGCTGATATAGGTATTTGAGAGAAACCAGAATAACCATCTAGAAAGAAAAATGTGTATGTTTGGATAATATTTCTAGCATTTGATGAATAAAAGGTAAGGGGTAATGATCTTTTTTAGTAGCCTTATTTAATTTGCGGAAATCAATTACCATCCTATAACCTGTAATAATTCTTTGCAGAATCAATTCATCTTTATCATTAGGAACGACAGTAATACCTCCCTTCTTAGGAACACAATGGACAGGACTTACCCACTGACTATCAGCAACGGGATAAATTATACCTGCCTCAAGGAGCTTTAGTATTTCTTTTCTTACCATTTCTTTCATCTTAGGATTCAGTCGTTGTTGATGATCAATAACTTGTTTGGCATCTTTCTCCAAATTTATTTTGTGTTGACATGGAGTGGGACTAATGCCCTTAAGATCATCAAGAGTATATCCAATAGCAGCACAATGCTTCTTCAGAGTTTTCAATAATTTTTCATCCTCCTTCTCTGAAATGTTAGCACTAATAATAATAGGATATATCTTCTTTTCACCAAGATAAGCATATTTAAGATTATCAGGCAAAGGTTTAAGATCAAACATGGGATCACCCTTGGGTGGAGGAGGATCCCCTAAGATTTCAACAGGCAAGTTATGTTTCAGAATAGGTCCCTGTTTAAAGAACACTTCATCTATTTCCCATCTTTCATTCATATACATATCATTCTCATGGTCTAGAAAATATTGTTCTAAAGGATCACTAGGAGGTATGGCAATAGAAGCAAGACTAATAATTTCATCTTTACTAGGCAATTCTTCTTCACGATGTTGTCTACGAAATTTAGAAAAATTGAACTCATGAGACATATCACCTAAACCAATTGTAATAACATCCTTTTTGCAGTCTATCCTAGCATTAACAGTGTTTAAGAAGGGTCTACCAAAAATAATGGACAAAAGCTATCTTGTGGGGAACCAAGAACAAGAAAATTAGCAGGATATTTAGTTTTCCCACACAAGACTTCAACATCTCTAACATTTCCCATTGGTGAAATAGTATCTCTATTGGCAAGTTTAATGGTGACATCAATTTCTTCTAACTCAGTAGGTGCATTATCATGCCTAATTTCTTTGTATAAGTCAATAGGTATTGCACTAGCACTAGCACCCATATCACACAAGCCATGATAACAATGATCTACTATTTTAACAGAAATAACAGGCATGCCTACCACAGGTCTATGTTTATCTTTAGCACAAGGTTTAGCAATGATAACCCACAAGTATAGGGGATCACAACAGTTTTCGATAAGTAAGAGTGTCGAACCCAACAAGGAGCTAAAGGTAGAATAAATATTCCCTCAAGTTCTATCGACCACCGATACAACTCTACGCACGCTTGACGTTCGCTTTACCTAGAACAAGTATGAAACTAGAAGTACTTTGTAGGTGTTGTTGGATAGGTTTGCAGGATAATAAAGAGCAAGTAAATAAAAACTAGGGGCTGTTTGTAAGTAAAGAAGCAATAAAGTAAATATAGCGAGTGTGGAAAAGTGGTGGTAGGAGTTGTGAAATTGCCCCTAAGCAATTGACTACTTTACTAGACCGATAGCAAGTATTATGTGGGAGAGGCCACTGCTAGCATGTCATCCCTGACTTGGAATTCTATGCACTTATGATTGGAACTATTAGCAAGAATCCGCAACTACTAACGTTCATTAAGGTAGAACCCAACCATAGCATTAAGATATATTGGCCCCCCTTCAATCCCGTATGCATCAATTTCTATGCTAGGTTGAAGCTTCTGTCACTCTTGCCCTCCAATACATAGTCCTATCAACATACAACTAACCCTAGGGTGTGATCCATGTGCGCAATCATATGATGGGCACCAAAGGACGACAACATAACCACAAGAAAATTAAATCAATCATAGCAATTCATCAACCACCGATAGGACAACGAAAATCTACTCAAACATCATAGGATGGCAACAGATCATTGGGTAATAATATGAAGCATAAAACACCATGTTCAAGTAAAGGGTACAGCGGGTTGCGGGAGAGTGGACCGCTGTAGATAGAGGGGGGAAGGTGATGGAGATGTTGGTGAAGATGGCGGAGGTGTTGGTGTAGATCGCGGTGATGATGATGGCCCCCGGTGGCACTCCGGTGCCACCGGAAGCGAGGGGGAGAGAGCCCCCCTCCTCCTTCTTCTTCTTCCTTGACCTTCTCCCTAGATTGGAGAAGGGTTTCCCCTCTGGTCCATGGCCTCCATGGCACGGGAGGGGAGAGAGCCCCTACGAGATTGGATATGTCTCTCTGTCTGTCTCTGTTTTTGCGTTCTCTCCTGGCTCTGTTTCACCGTTTCGTGTATATATGGAGATCCATAACTCCAATTGGCCTGAAACCTTCGCCATGATACTTTTCCAAAAAATAGCTTTCTTGCGGCAAAAGAAGAGCGGCAACCGCCTTATGGGTAGCTCACGAGGGTAGGGGGCGCGCCTAGGGGGCAGGCGCGCCCCTGCCTCGTGACACCCTCGGGCACTGTCTCGCGTGGATTTTTCTTCCGGAATTTTCCAAATATTCCAAAAAGTATCTCAGTCCGCTTTTATCCCGTTTGGACTCCGTTTGATATGGATATTCTGCGAAACTAAAAACATGCAACAGACAGGAACTGGCACTGGGCACTGGATCAATATGTTAGTCCCAAAAATAGTATAAAAAGTTGCCAAAAGTATATGAAAGTTGTAGAATATTGGCATGGAACAATAAAAAATTATAGATAAGACGGAGACGTATCAAGCAATTCTAGCAGTTTCATCACAGAAATAAATAACATGCCCATCAATATTATCAGCCAAGAGATCCTTAACAATAGCAATATTAGGTTCAACTTTAACTTTCTCAGGAGGTGTATAGGTTCTAATATTGCTTTTATGAACCATAGTTGAAGCTTTAGCATGATCTTTTATCCTAACAAGAAAAGGTGATTTCTCAACATAAGCAGTAGGAACAATAGGATCATTATAAGTGATAGTCTTTTCTTCAACTTTAATAGGTGCAGCTAATTTTACTTCTATGGGAGGATGATATTTAAACCACTTCTCTTTAGGGAGATCAATATGAGTATGTCGGGGTATGGGGTCCCGGCAAACCCTTAAGGTTCGAACACTGGGGTGCGCGTGAAGTCTTTCCCTCCAACCTATCTACGCCCTGGCTCTCTAGGATCTCGCGGACGAACTCGACGAACTCACAACACAGAAGGACACAGGGTTTATACTGGTTCGGGCCACCGTTGTGGTGTAATACCCTACTCCAGTGTGGTGGTGGATTGCCTCTTGGGCTGACGATGAACGATACAAGGGAAGAACGGCCTCCTGAGGTTGATGCGTTCTTGATCTCGGTGAGCTTGTGTGTGTGTGGGGGGGGTGGTCTCTGTCAAGCTAAGATCAGATGCCCCCTCTCTCCTCCGTGGTGGCTAGTCCTATTTATAGAGGCCCTGGTCCTCTTCCCAAATATCGAGCGGGAAGGGAGCCAACAATGGCGGGCTAATTTGAAGGGGGGCAACTAGTACAAGCTATCCTGACAAAAGTAGTCTTCGCCTGCACAAAGTTCTGGTGGTGACGCTGTTCTGGGCTCCACGGTGACCTCCGTCTTGCAGTCCATGGTCTTGGTCTTGTTGCACCGAAATGGAAACCTTTTCCTGAGGCCTCGGTACTCTGCGGTTGCGCTTGCCCCCTTTGCACCAAAGAGGAAACAAGGATGTTGTGCGCATTGGCGCCCGCCTGGTGTCGATCGTCATGGCTCACGTCACGATAACCTCGTGAGGTTCGCCTCGCCTTGATATCTCCGCTCCTCGTGAGCCCGGCTAGCTAGGCCACTCCAGAGGAGGTCTTGCGTCGCCCGCCTCGGGGTCTTGGGTGCTTTGTTGGTGAAGATGGGCCGTACGGCCTGCTGGCTCAGCCACGCCACGGGCCACAGGCATGCAAGTCTGGGGACCCCCGTTCCCAGAACACTGACAGTAGCCCCCGGGCCCAAGGTGCGCACAGGCTAGGCTTCGTGGCGAAGCCAAGGGTCAAGCTCGAAGCGCCGCCGGCCCCAAATGCCTGCGACCTCGGTTGACGCGTGGCGGTTGATTGGACGTGGGCGTCTCCGCTTCCCCATGCTGTTTTGGCAACTGCTTGACCTGACAAAAGGATGGCGCGGGGGGCACTTGATGAAGCTATGTACCTAGGGTAGGGTCATGGACCTGTCCTAACTGCCCTACCCAAGGACATCTCTAGAAGAAATCACCTTTCAATCGACTTGGAGGTGTTCCACTCGACAGACTCGAAGACACTCGACCAAGAAGCAACCACTCGACGGCCAGGAGACCTAAAGTCACTCCGCCCGCTAACAGTTGGTCATTAAGTAGCTTTTATGGTCATCATAGCACTTTATTAGGGGTGTTACCACTAACGCCCGACCTTAATGTACTTAAAACCCTACATAACTGAGGGCCGGAGGGGTCTGGCGAACTCTATATAATCCATCCCCTCCTCAGTGTAAAGGGTTCGCACCCCTGTAATTCATATACACATAATCCAGTCAACCGCCTCCGGGCTCCGAGACGTAAGGCTATTACTTCCTCCGAGAAGGGCCTGAACTCGTAAACCTCGTGTGCTTACAACTACTCCATAGCTAAGATCTTGCCTCTCCATACCTACCCCCCTACATTACTGTCAGACTTAGAACCACGACAGTTGGCGCCCACCGTGGGGCCGGTGTCTTAGCGATTTGTTGGAGGAGTTGCGATCTTTTCCGATCCAAATCATCATGGTTTCTAGCAGAGTTTTGGTGGAGGGCCGCAAGATCCGTCTCGGCGCGCTCACATTCATTGCCGACGACTCCGCTTGGCTTCAGGAGGCTCCGCTCGACATCGACACACTCCCTATCCGCGGGGCAACGCACTTTCGCGCGTGCGTTCGCGGCGTCCTCTTGCGGCAACCGTCGACCCATTATCGGTCGACCCCTGTGTTGTCCTCCCTCCCTGTTTCCCGTCGGCGCAAGCGCCCCGGTCGGTCGAGACTTCAGCGGTGGGTAAGACACGCGGTGGCATGCCAGTCGGCCACCCCTCAAGTCACGGCGATCGAGCCCGACGAATCCCTCTACGGCCTGTTCGACTGGCTCCGCAAAGACCGCATCCGAGTGCAACAGCAGTGATCCGGCGGCGGAGGTTCTGATGGTCGATGGACCGCACAGTCCTCCCGGTTTTCACCACACCGACGGAGGCGCAGGTGGGGGCGACCCGTCGCATCCCCATGAGGAATATCTCCCCGAGCCTCTCACGTCGCTGTAGAGAGAAGAACTTCATCGCCGGAACATGGATGCACTGCACACTCCTATCGTTGGAGAAACCCCCGAGGCTCGTGCCTTGGAGGACGCGCGCCTAGCAAACTTGGCTGAGCACACTCGACTTGAGAACCTCCAGCGAGCACTCGACGAGCGTGCGCGACAACGGGTTCCAGAATCCAGCCGACGTCAGCTCTTTCCACCCCCGCAGGTATATCGAACTCTGATTCAGAATTTAGCAGCTGCAGCCCGTATAGCAGAGTTGATTCAGCCTTCCCAGTCAGAGGCTGGCAGAGGCTTGCTGCAGATCAGAGCGTTACTCCGGGCAGCAGGAGACCAGAATTCCGCTGTTTCTCAGTCGCGGAACAGGATTCATAGCAGATCCATTACTGCAAACACAGTCCAGTCGGCTCATAGCCCAAGATCGCCCCCGAGGCGTGAGGGACGTGGGGACCGGCGTGATCAGTACAGGAACCGTGAGCAGTATGATCACCGATTCGATCGTGACGATCGACGTCGAGTGCCTACCCCTCCCCCGAGGAGTGGATCGTATGTGCCTCGACAGCAGGATGACAGGCACCCTCATAGTGTTGGGCGAAGGATTCCAGTCGACCCCAGGGAACCAAGCTTTGATGCGAGATCCATTCTCATTCAAGGTTTGGTCGACAGGAACAGAGTTCACCGAGAAGGTCACGACAGAGATGCACCTACCAGCAGCGGAGTACATGTTTCGGGGCCAGATTGCTTTAGTAGAGCCATCAGGGCCGCTGTGATTCCTCCTAACTTCAGGTTGGCGACTGGAGTCAGTAAGTTCACTAGTGAGTCCAAGCCTGATACTTGGCTTGAAGACTACCGAGTGGCTGTCCAGATTGGCGGTGGCAATGAGGGCTCGGCCAGAGCGTGGCTGAATCAGTTAGCACCCAGCAGCATTTACACTTGGGAAGATCTCGCCCGAGTGTTTGTCGCCACATTTGAAGGAACATGCAAGCGACCGACAGGGCTGACGGAACTGCAGTCTTGCGTGCAGAAGCCGAATGAAACTTTGAGGGATTACATCCAGAGATGGATCACGTTACATCACACGGTAGAGAATGTGCCTGATCACCAAGCAGTCTGTGCCTTCAAAGAAGGCGTCAAGTACAGAGAACTGAATCTGAAATTCGGTCGAACCGGAGACATGTCTCTGAATCGGATGATGGAGATTGCCACCAAGTACGCTAATGGTGAAGATGATGATCGACTCCGGAGTGGCACGCACAAGTCAGTCACCCAAGAAACTGGAGGAGGAAATTCCAATCGGAAACAGAAGCGGAAAGCCAAGCCAGCTGCTCCTGGGGAAGCCTTGGCTGTAACTCAAGGAAAGTTTAAGGGGAACCCAAAAGGCCTTGGAACCCCAAGAAAGTTAAAGACCAAGACGGAAATGATGTGTTAGATTTGCCATGTCACATCCACACCAAGAGAGATGAAGAGGGTAAGCTCATTTACCCGAAACATACCACTCGACAGTGTCGGCTCTTGATCCAGCAGTTCCAGGGCAAACAAACCAAAGATAAGGAAAAGGAGTCGGACAAAGTTGAGGACAAGGAAGATAGTGATGATGGATACCCCCAGGTCAATTCCATCTTGATGATTTTTGCTGATGTTGAAAGCAAAAGTTGACTGAAAGTTATCAACTGTGAGGTAAATATGGTTGCTCCGGCGACACCCAGTTATCTGAAGTGGTCTCAGACTGCCATCATATTCGACCAGTCCGACCACCCAACGCACATTGCCACCCCTGGGAGGCAAGCTTTGGTGGTCGACCCAGTTGTTGAAGGCACTCGACTGACCAAAGTCTTGATGGATGGTGGCAGTGGTTTGAACATACTGTATGCTGAGACATTGAAAGGGATGGGCATTCCGACGTCCAGACTCAGTACCAGCAACATGAGTTTCCATGGAGTCATTCCTAGGAAGAAGGCTGAGTCACTCGGCCAAATTGCTCTTGATGTGGTTTTTGGTGATTCCAAGAATTACCGCAAAGAAAAGTTGACATTCGAAGTTGTGGATTTCCAGAGTGCTTATCATGCTATTTTGGGTAGGCCAGCTTATGCACGCTTCATGGCTCGACCATGTTATGTGTATCTCAAATTGAAAATGCCTGGTCCCAAAGGTGTGATCACTGTTACGGGCAATCGGAAGAAAGCAGAAGAGTGTTTTCAGAAAGGCTCAAAGATCCCTGATGCTCAGATGGCAGTGGTGGAGCTGCAGGAGTACCAGAAGACTGCAGACCTGAGTGATTTGTTGCGAGCCAAGAAGCCCGCTACAGAATCAGTCGTCTGGTGAAACGAAGCCGGCTCACATTCACCCGAACGATCCCAGTGCTGCTCCGACTCATATCTCAACAACACTCGACTCCAAATAGGAAGAAGCGCTCATCCAGTTCCTTCGTGAGAACTGGGACATCTTCGCATGGAAGCCTTCTAACATGCCGGGTGTTCCCAGGGGGCTGGCTGAGCACCGCCTACGAGTCGACTCAAAAGTGAAACCTGTCAAAGAACATCTTCCACGGTCCGCCGTCCAGAAGAGAAAGGCTATTGGTGAGGAGGTGGCTCGGCTCTCAGCAGCGGAGTTCATCCAAGAGATTTACCACTCCGAGTGGCTCGCAAACGTTGTCATGGTCCCCAAGAAGGACAAGTCACTTCGCATGTGCATTGACTTTAAACATATCAATCGGGCCTGCCCGAAAGATCATTTTCCTCTCCCCCGCATCGACCAGATAGTCGACTCGACTGCGGGATGTGAGCGGCTGTCTTTTTAGACGCCTATTCCGGGTACCATCAGATCCATCTGTATGGACCTGACGAGATCAAAACAGCTTTCATCACTCCATTCGGGTGCTTCTGTTATGTTACCATGCCATTTGGCCTCAAGAGTGCCGGAGCCACATTCATGAGGATGATTCAGAAGTGTTTTCTCACTCAAATCAGTCGAAATGTGGAAGCATACATGGATGATATTGTGGTCAAGTCACGGAAGGGTTCCGACCTGCTGACTGACCTTGCTGAAACCTTTGCCAACCTCAGGAGGTATGATATCAAGCTTAATCCATCAAAGTGCACATTCGGAGTTCCTGGCGGAAAGTTACTCGGTTTTCTCGTTTCCCAACGGGGAATCGACGCCAATCCAGAAAAAGTCGGTACTATACTCCGGATGAAACATCCTGTGCGAGTGCACGATGTCCAGAAGCTTACTGGTTTCTTGGCCGCTTTAAGTCGATTCATCTCTCGTCTCGGTGAAAAGGCATTGCCTCTTTACCGATTGATGAAGAAGTCAGACAAGTTCGAGTGGACCCCTGAAGCTGATGCAGCGTTTGCAGAGCTCAAAGCTCTGCTCTCCACCCAGCCGGTGCTTGCTGCTCCAATCAGCAAAGAGCCTTTGCTGATTGGAGCAACAAGCACCCACTGGGACTTTTCAAACTTAGGCGAGTACTGGACTGCAGCTAAGCCCCCGAGTGGGAGGGTCGCTCTCCACTCGGTAGGATTTTTCAAACTTAGGCGAGTAGTGGACTGCAGCTAAGCCCCCGAGTGGGAGGCTGGCTCACCACTCGGTAGGATTTTCAAACACTTAGGCGAGTACTGGACTGCAGCTAAGCCCACCCGGGGGCTTAGCTGCAGTCTAGGCTGCAGTCCAGTACTCGCCTAAGTATTTGAAAATCCTACCGAGTGGAGAGCGACCCTCCCACTCGGGGGCTTAGCTGCAGTCCAGTACTTGCCTAAGTATTTGAAAATCCTACCGAGTGGTGAGCCAGCCTCCCACTCGGGGCTTAGCTGCAGTCCAGTACTCGCCTAAGTTTGAAAAATCCTACCGACTGGAGAGCGACCCTCCCACTCGGGGGCTTAGCTGCAGTCCAGTACTCGCCTAAGTTTGAAAATCCTACCAAGTGGAGAGCGACCCTCCCACTCGGGGGCTTAGTTGCAGTCCAGTACTCGCCTAAGTTTGAAAATCCTACCGAGTGGAGAGCGACCCTCCCACTCGGGGGCTTAGCTGCAGTCCAGTACTCGCCTAAGTTTGAAAATCCTACCGAGTGGTGAGCGACCCTCCCACTCGGGGGCTTAGCTGCAGTCCAGTACTTGCCTAAGTTTGAAAATCCTACCAAGTGGTGAGCGACCCTCCCACTCGGAGGCTTAGCTGCAGTCCAGTACTCGCCTAAGTACGAAACACATCCCAATCCGCAAGGACGACGAGGTGCAGGTCGACTGCTACCTTCTCCTTCGGAGCTGCACCACAAATACAAAAGTTGTTCGAGTGAAGAACGAGTTCCACTCGACGGAGAATTCATGAAGATATTCAACGATAAACCAAGTTCAGATAAATCCTAAAGGTTCCAGACCGCAGATCGAAGTTCTCGGGCATTCAGCCCGAAAGAGTTTAACGGTTACAAAAACCACTCGGCATTCCGAGGAAAATTTAAGGTGGGGCATAAAAGTTTGTTCACTCCGCAGGAGGAGGACTGGTAGGCTCGACGAACTCGTCCAGGTCGACGCCGTCGGCGATCCGAGTGGCTGCAGCAATAAAAGTCTCCATAAAAGATCGGAAGTCATGCCTCTGGGTGTTGGCGACCTTGATTGCTGCCAGCTTATCTTCTCGCGCCTCCTTGCAGTGGACACGAACCAAAGACAGAGCCACATCAGCACCACACCGGGCAGAAGATTTCTTCCACTCCTGCACTCGACCAGGGATCTCGTTAAGTCGAGTCATCAGAGACTCGAGATCATTCTGGAGCGTGGCCCCTGGCTAAAGTGCCGTGTCAATCCGTGACGTGGCGACCTTCAGTCGAGCCAAGTAGTCCACAACGCCGTCGATGCGAGATTCCAGTCGGAGCAGATTCATGGTAGTTTCATCTTTCACGGGAGAGTTGATGGGGTCCAAACCTGGCTCAATCCGCCCAGTCTCCTCCTTGAAGTTCTGGCAAAACTCTGCATTCACGATCCAAGGATAAGTCAATTTTCGTATGCTGAGTCGACAAAAAAACATCTGTCGGAACAAAATGTATACCTTCAAGCTTGATGAACAACTTCTTGGCAAGGCTCCTCAGATAGCTCTCCAGATCGTCCCTCCTGCGAGCGATGCCTTCCATCTTCTCGTTCAGGTTGACCTTGTCCTTCTTCAAGCGCGTGACCTCCTTGTTGGCTTTGCCTAGGGAAGATTTCATCTTGGCATTCTCTTCTTCCAATTGGCCGACTGAAGCCAGTTTCTGTTCAGCCAGAGCGGTTCTGTTGTCAGCTTTCTTTTGAGCAGCAGCCAAATCCTGATCCTTCTTCGCCAGAGCTTCGTTCAGTTTTTCTGCAAAGAAATGGTGCTTGATTCAGAAAGAGCAGAAGGGTACTCAAGCCTAAGGCAAACCAGTCGACAAGCTCGTCTTACCATTGGCGTCGTCCTTGGCCTTTTGCAGCTCTGTCTTGGCCAATTCCAAGTCAAGGTTTAGCTGGATCTGCTGTTTCTCCAAGTCAGCAAAGTGAGCTCCAAGATCACAAGATTTCTGCAATCAGTGAGGGGAAGTTATTTTACAGCAAAAAAACAACAAAGACAATAAATACTAAGACTACGGTCGACTGCTCGCAGTCCACCAGTCTCGGGGACTACACCCAGTGGGTGCACTTTGCGTGCCCCCACCGGTTCGGTTTACACTCGACACGGCCAGAACAGATCGAGTGAAAGAATCAAAATACAAAGACTATAGTTGACTGCCAGCAGTCGATCGTAGTCTCGGGGATTACACCCAGTGGGTGCACTCAGCGTGCCCCCACTAGTCCAAAAATTCAATCGACGCACCCAGTGGGTGTACAGATGCAAAGATTTTCGGAAAGAGAGTCTTCAGATAGCATATCCTAACAGAACAAGTGGCGACCAACTAACCTGAACATTGCTTTGGAGAGGCGAGCTGGCATCATAGGCGGCCTGACTGGCGTCCCGCACCGCCTTCATCTTCTCCATCATAATGCCCGCCTGGCGTATGGCTTCCTTGGCAGCATTCACTTCATCCTCTGGGACATGATGGATCGCAAAAACTGAAGGTGGGTCGGCAGGAGCTTGAGCAGTCGACAAAGAAGGCAGGGCACTCGACAATGGTACGACGAAGGTAACAGAACCCCGATTGGCATCACCAACGTCCTAAACGACTGGTTCCGCCATCGGCGTCGACTGTGGCACCCTGCTTGCAGGAGCTTTCCTATTTTTCCTCGTCAAAGGCCTCTCAGGCTCTTCATCATCATCATCATCGGGGAGGTCAATAATGTTAGGAGTTGTTCAAAGATCAATCGCCAAAATCACATCACCCAATGATACACATTGCAGTTGAGTCGACCAAATAAAGACAGAATGACAGAAATCATACCCAGATTGGAAGTGAATGCATCCTCCATTACCTCATCCTTATCCCTATAAGCTGAGGTCTCGGAAGTAGCAGCACTGCCAGTTCCAAAGTTCGTCTGGTTAAATCAAGAAAAATAAACAGCACAGAGCGTCGAGTAAATACAAAGGGAGACACTCATGCAGAAGCGACGGGGATGTCAATCTTAATCTTCGGTAATGCCTTCCGTGGCTTCTGCTCTGCAACTTTGGGATGCTTTGATGCTTTTTCAGTTGGAGTTGGTGAAGATGTCCGAGGACGCTTTGAAGACTGACCAGTCTGAGCAAACGCCTTTTCACGGGCGCTCGGTCGTTCTTGGTCAAGCTTGGACCGCCTCTCCCTGCGAGGAGGCGACTCGACTTCTTCTTCGTCACTTGAGTCGTCACTTTCTTCGTCCCCTTCTCCGTTAGAATGCCATTCGCCACTGTCGCCGCCGCTCGCCTCTCCTTTCGGGTCTTGCTCTTGCTCTCCGTTGGGCACTCAGTACATTTCGATAAGGGCCTAAAAGAAAGCAGGAAGAATAAAGTCAGTCGACGCAGTATAGACAGCTGCGTGGGTGAATTCGGATTATAATCAAAAGCTCAGAATCGGACCTTTTCTGGTTCATGGGACTGGTCGAATGGAGGAACTCTCCTGGCTCCCCTGGGGTTGTCCTTATTTCCGGTGATCCCCGACAGCCACCCCTCCAGTGTGTCGTCATCGACCTCCTCCGGGTGAATCCGAGTGGTGTCGTCAAGACCCGAATACATCCACATCAGATGGTCTCGAGCTTGAAGAGGATGGATGCGCCGCCGAAGGAAAACCTCCAAGAGATCCATACCAGTGACCCCGTCACGGATAAGCTGGACCACTCGTTCGACCAGCACCTTAACTTGCGCCTTCTCCTCCGGGATCACCTTCAAAGAGGAGGGTTTCATCACTCGGTCCATGGTAAAAGGAGGGAGGCCAGTCGACTACCCTGGCGTCGGTTGGTCTTTGCAGTAAAACCAGGTCGACTGCCATCCGCGGACCGAGTCGGGAAGAATCATGGCCGGAAAGGAACTTTTCCCTCTCATCTGAACACCAAGACCCCCACACATCTGAATCACTTGTGTTCTCTCATCTCTCGGGTTGGCCTTTTTCACCGTCTGAGAACGACAGGTGAAAATGTGCTTGAAAAGACCCCAGTGAGGCCGACAACCCAAGAAATTCTCGCACAAAGACACGAAAGCAGCGAGATACACGATTGTGTTGGGAGTGAAGTGGTGGAGCTGTGCCCCAAAGAAATTCAGAAATCCCCGAAAGAAAGGGTGAGGAGGCAAGGAAAACCCACGATCGACGTGAGTGGCAAGGAGAACGCGCTCACCCTCCCGAGGTTGCGGCTCAGATTCCTTCCCCGGAAGCCGCCCCGATCCATGGGGGATCAGTCCTCCGTCGGCTAGGTCGTCGAGGTCTTCTTGGCGGATCGTCGAGCGGATCCAGTCGCCCTGGATCCAGCCTTTCGGCAGGCCGGCTCGTGAGGAAGATCCACCCTGACTGGTTTCCTTCCCCTTCGCCTTTGCCGTCGCCTTCTTCGCCCGCTCCAGAGCCGCCGTCTTCTCCTTCCCTATCGTCGCCAGCGAGACACGTACGGAGCGGCGGCGCTGGGGCGAGAGCGAGCGCGACGAAGAAGCCTGAAGAGGAGAAGAGGAAATGAGAATGCACTGTTCAAGAAACCCCGGTCCGACGCCTTATATGAGGTCACTTCCGAGTGGCTGACTGGTAGGCCCGAACGATCCTGTCAAATCCCGTAACAATCGCACGCGCGATATGTGGCGAAAAAGGTGGCGCGGAGATCGAGGCGGCTCCGCCCTATCCCATTCGATTACTGCGGCCTCCCCCGTCCCGCGCGCTTCCCAAAATTCGAATCCCGCGAAATCCGCAGGCAGCAGAACAACTTGTCAGACGGAAGATCTCCTCCACACCGTCACTCGGAGCTTTTCAAGTAAAGAAACTCACTCGACAAAAAACTAAGAATGGATCAAGGCGACTGAAAAGGAAGTTGTTGTCGTCACTCAGGTTCATTGATCCGAAACAAGATATGCTCATGGCATGAAAAATGAGTCGGAGAAGTTCTCAACTCCTTCCCCACTCAAACCTCGATCCATTCGGGGGCTAATGATGAAGCTATGTACCTAGGGTAGGGTCATGGACCTGTCCTAACTGCCCTACCCAAGGACATCTCTAGAAGAAATCACCTTTCAATCAACTTGGAGGTGTTCCACTCGACAGACTCGAAGACACTCGACCAAGAAGCAACCACTCGACGGCCAGGAGACCTAAAGTCACTCCGCACGCTAACGGTCGGTCATTAAGTAGCTTTTATGGTCATCATAGCACTTTATTAGGGGCGTTACTAGTAACGCCCGACCTTAATGTACTTAAAACCCTGCATAACTGAGGGCCGGAGGGGTCTGGCGAACTCTATATAAGCCACCCCCCTCCTCAGTGTAAAGGGTTCGCACCCCTGTAATTCATATACACATAATCCAGTCGACCGCCTTCGGGCTCCGAGACGTAAGGCTATTACTTCCTCCGAGAAGGGCCTGAACTCGTAAACCTCGTGTGCTTACAACTACTCCATAGCTAAGATCTTGCCTCTCCATACCTACCCACTACATTACTGTCAGACTTAGAACCACGACAGCACTTGCCTTCATTGCTTCTTCCTCGCCTCGCTCCAGATCCCCTTTCTTGCTCTTTGCCGCCGCTACCTACAGATCTGCTCCTGTCGGTGTTGGAAATATGCCCTAGAGGAACTAATAAATTGATTATTATTATATTTCCTTGTTCATGATAATCGTTTATTATCCGTGCTATAATTGTATTGATAGGAAACTCAGATACATGTGTGGATACATAGACAACACCATGTCCCTAGTGAGCCTCTAGTTGACTAGCTCGTTGATCAATAGATGGTTACGGTTTCCTAACCATGGACATTGGATGTCGTTGATAACGGGATCACATCATTAGGAGAATGATGTGATGGACAAGACCCAATCCTAAGCATAGCACTAGATCGTGTAGTTCGTATGCTAAAGCTTTTCTAATGTCAAGTATCATTTCCTTGGACCATGATATTGTGCAACTCCCGGATACCGTAGGAGTGCTTTGGGTGTGCCAAACGTCACAACGTAACTGGGTGGCTATAAAGGTACATTACAGGTATCTCTGAAAGTGTCTGTTGGGTTGGCACGAATCGAGACTGGGATTTGTCACTCCGTGTAAGCGGAGAGGTATCTCTGGGCCCACTCGGTAGGACATCATCATATGCGCAATGTGACCAAGGAGTTGATCACGAGATGATGTGTTACGGAACGAGTAAAGAGACTTGTCGGTAACGAGATTGAACAAGGTATAGGGATACCGACGATCGAATCTCGGGCAAGTACAATACCGCTAGACAAAGGGAATTGTATACGGGATTGATTAAGTCCTTGACATCGTGGTTCATCCGATGAGATCATCGTGGAACATGTGGGAGCCAACATGGGTATCCAGATCCCGCTGTTGGTTATTGACCGGAGAGTCGTCTCGGTCATGTCTGCATGTCTCCCGAACCCGTAGGGTCTACACACTTAAGGTTCGGTGACGCTAGGGTTGTAGAGATATTAGTATGCGGTAACCCGAATGTTGTTCGGAGTCCCGGATGAGATCCCGGACGTCACGAGGAGTTCCGGAATGGTCCGGAGGTAAAGAATTATATATATATGAAGTGCTATTTCGGCCATCGGGACAAGTTTCGGGGTCACCGGTATTGTACCGGGACCACCGGAAGGGTCCTGGGGGTCCACCAGGTGGGGCCACCTACCCCGGGGGCCACATGGGCTGTAGGGGGTGCGCCTTGGCCTATATGGGCCAAGGGCACCAGCCCCAAGAGGCCCATGCGCCAAGAGAAGAGAAAAAGGGGAGAGTCCTAAAGGGGGAAGGCACCTCCGAGGTGCCTTGGGGAGGATGGACTCCTCCCCCCCTTGGCCGCACCCTTCCTTGGGGGAAGGGGCAAGGGCTGCGCCTCCCCCCTCTCCCTTGGCCCTATATATAGTGGGGAAAAGGAGGAGCAACCATACCCAAGGCCTGGCGCCTCCCTCTCCCTCCAGTGACACATCTTCCTCCTCCCAAGGCGCTTGGCGAAGCCCTGTTGGAATCCCGCTACTTCCACCACCACGCCGTCGTGTTGTTGGATCTCCATTAACCTATCCTCCCCACTTGCTGGATCAAGAAGGAGGAGACGTCGCTGCTCCGTACGTGTGTTGAACACGGAGGTGCCGTCCGTTCGGCGCTAGGATCATCGGTGATTTGGATCACGACGAGTACGACTCCATCAACCCCGTTCTCTTGAACGCTTCCGCGCGCGATCTACAAGGGTATGTAGATCCACTCCTCCCTCGTTGCTAGATGACTCCATAGATTGATCTTGGTGACACGTAGGAAAATTTTGAATTTCTGCTACGTTCCCCAACAGTCGGCGTTCTGGGAACGGGGGTCCCCAGACTTGCCTGCCTGCGGCCTACGGCGTGGCTCAAAGGGGGCCCAGCCCGGCCCATCTTCATCAACACAGACCCAAGACCCTCGGGAGGGGCCAAGCCTCGCGGGGCGGACGACACGGAGCTTCCTCAGGTACGGCCTCATCAGGCTGGCTCGTGAAGAGACGGAGAGATCAAGGCGGGGTACCTCACGAGGTGCCCGTGACGCAAGCCATGACGACCAAGGGTGCCAGGCGGGCGCCAGCCGCGCAGTGTCCTCCTTTCCTCTTTGGTGCAAAGGGAGCAAGCGCAGGCGAGAGCATCAAGCAAAGGCACCCGTTTCGGTGCAACGAGACCAAGACCAGTCCAACGGCAGGGAGGAAGTCATTGTGGAGCCCAAGCCAGCGTCACCACCAGAGCCTTTGGCAGGTGAGGACCAACTTTAGTCAGGATAAGTGTACCAGATGTTCCCCTTCAAAATGGCCAATTGTTGGCGCCCTTCCCGCTCAATATTTGGGAAGAGGCCCAGGGCCTTTGCCTATAAATAGGACTAGCCACCCCCAGGGAGAGAGAGATCGGGATAGAGATCGAGATCGGATCGAGAATCGGCCAACCCAGAAACAAGCTAAGAGGGGAGGGCAATCAAGAGATCGGATCGGATCGAGATCAGAGAGAGAATCGAGAAGAGAGAGAGAGAGAAGGGTGACTGAACTCCTCCTAGCAGTTCATCCCCTCAGCCAAGAACAGACCCTCGCGAGGATGTTCTTCCTTGTATTGCTCATCATCATCATCCCAAGAGGCAATCCACCACCACACATTGGAGTAGGGTATTACACCACAACGGTGGCCCGAACTAGTATAAACCTTGTGTCTCTTGTGTTGTTCTTTCCATAGCTTAGATCTTAGCGAGGCGGAGGGGTGCAGGTAGGTAGAAGGTGAAATCTTCGCGCGCACCCCAGTGTTCGAACCTCAAGGGTCTGCCGGAACCCGAAATCTGACATTTGGCGCGCCAGGTAGGGGTGTGCCGAAATCCACCTTCTACCGCATCGTGTCCCGTCGCGTCGTCATCACCATGTCCGGCGACCAGGCGGGCGACCCAGATCCATGGCGGCGTGGCCCACCCGCGCGGAGCCGCTCGCCTCGGGCGACCCCATGCCCCAGGCAGCTCACGGTCCGCAGGGCGCTGCGGGCCGCGGGCGACGCGGATAGGCTTCGACAGCTCTCACACCACGGCAAGCACGGTCGGCAGCAAGGGCCTACAATCACCCCGCGACCACGACACCGTACACCCACCGGGAGCAGGCGAACTCGAGGGCCGCGCTCACGGTGGCCCGAGAGCTGCTGCAATGCAGGCTGCTGGAGGGCGGCCGCGACGTGCTGCTGGAGCGGGTGGCAGAGCTCCTGGGCTTCGCCGCCTCGGGGGCTCACCCTTTCTGCACCCAGCTCCCGTCTCAAGCCCAGGGCGGCCCGTGCGGGGGCTCCGCGCGCGCCCGCGGGCTCCAAGGCTACTCCAACGCCAGCGAAGCTGCCGGCACCGGACCGGTGGCAGCACTGCCCCCGCTCCCGGTCCACGAAGAAGAAGGACTCGATGCGACCCACGGCCCCAGTGGACAGCCGCGCTACCACCCCACGATGGGCGCGTCAAGCAGAGCTGCGTGGCACGCGGAGCACTACGGCGCGGCCTTCGGGATAAAGGCGCCAGAAGAATACGTGCCCCACATGATGGACCAAGGGCACCCTCACGAGGGCGAACAAGGCTCGCTCCTCAGCCCAAGCTGGGGGGACGAGGCGCCAGAAGCTGAGCTCTTCCAGGAGCCCCGAGACGGTCCCACCGGCCACGCTGGAGGCAGCGATTATCGGGTACCGCTAATTCCTCAGGAGCAGGCATATGCTAATCATGGATCACAGGAGGTGCAGGTCGCCACAACGACCAGCTGCCCCGCTCCCACAGTCTCCTACCCCTCGGGAGGAGGGCGCAGGGGGCTGCAGGAGAGGGGCCGAGATCCGACATCACCACCGCGGCATTCGGAGCAAGGTGTTCTCAGGAGGTAGGCCCTCTGCTGGGGAGGTGCCTTAGGGCCTGCCCCTAGCAGAGGACCCGTGGTCGTCGGGGGAACCGCTGGCGACCACTCTACCCCATCGGCGGCGTCCTGGTTTCCGGTCGTCGTTGATGGCACTAAAGTGTGGCGCAAGGCGGGGCCCTCGTCTGGCAATATGAAGCAAGGCCGGTACCTGTGAAGAAGGCCCAGTGCCTGTGAAGCTCGCTGCCCCGTGACACTCTCACGTAATAATGAGTGGGGTTGTACACGCCCCAGAGTCTCAGGGGTGCCGGCCTCAGGCCCTGGGGCTCCCTCCCACGCCCAGTGGCAGCACTTAGCTCCGCGCTGGTGAGAAGACGTCCAAGACTAGATTAGGTGCCGGACGTGGCCTTTTGTCTGCTTTCGTTGCTTTTCCCTTTGGTTGCCACTTTCCCCCGCTGGATTTAAGTTGGATTCGAATTTGAGATCTGCGTGTGTTCGGGGAAGGGGTGCTTTGTCTCGTTCGAGCAATTTCTCGCGTTTTGATTACCGCTTCGCCTCAGCTGCCTCCGCTCGTGAGCCCCTCGTGAGCCGGGTCAGGCCCAGCTTGCACACAACCCAGACTGCCGCCGCCGAGTCCTCTCAGGAGGGTTTTTTGCTGCAGATCCTACGGATTCGATCAGGGAACACTCGGGACACCACAGCCTCCCATAGGCTACCTCAGGGCCCGCACGGGACAAAGGTAAACTAGCCGACCAGCGCATCGCTTAAGCCAACCACTTGGCGCGGGCGCATGGGCCATGTAACGTCTACTAATACGATGAACACAAGTTTTACATGAGGGGCTCCCCCTCCAAAATGCTCTCACAGCCATCAGGCCAAAACCTGATTTCTATTCATGCAGGATAAGGAAACAGGAACGATGCATGATCAGTCGGATAAATCCCCCAATGCATCCTCAGGAGCACCACCCGAACCGTTGCTGGCGTCGCTGAACTCGCCACCGTTGTCTGCGTCGCCGCCAGCAGCGTCAGGGCCGTTCACCACACCGCCCTCGTCGGCAGCCACGATCACGCTGTCGTTGTCTGAAGCGAAGGCCCTGACAAGAGCATCCACATTGTCTTCCACCCAGTGCGCCAGGTCGTCTCGGATGGCCTGGGGAACTAGGGTGATGGCAGCGTTGAAATCGAAGTGGGGATCCATGTTCCGGAGATGGCTGAAGACGCGAGAAAAGGCGCGCCCGAGCAGGGCGCAGCTCCTCTCCACCACCAACCTGTCGGCCCTGACCGACCGCGCCTCTAGCTGCGTCACCATGTCGGTGAAGAACTGAAGGTTGCCGGCGTAGTTGACTGCGTTTGGCTCGCCAACAGCCGCCTCGTAGATGTTGCCCAAGGCTGTGTTGGCTCTCTCCCGGAGCGTGGTGAGCATGGGGCCGTGCTCATGCTCCAGGATCCGCCGCTGACATATCTCGTCCGCATTCTGGCACGCGACGACCTCAGCCTCCTCCACCCGCTGGTGAAGAAGGAGCACCTCGGCCTGGGAGGTGGTTGACTCCCCTTGCGCTACCTCAAGGGCGGCCCAGAAAGCATCGGCCCGCCGCGTCGCTTCCTCCAGGTTGGCCCTAAAGGCAGCAGTCCTACCTTCAGCCTCGGCCCAGATCAACTCCAGCCTCTCCTCAAACTCGTGCTCAAGGTTCAAGCGCGCCATCGCCACCCGACGTCCGACGTCCTCCAGGACACAGGCTTCCGGTGCAGCGACATCATCCTCTGCCTGCGTCACCAAGCGCTCCCTCATCTCTAGACGCTCGTACTCGCGGGTACGTTCGGCGGCTTCCAGCGTCAGCGCCTCCTCACCCTTTTGGAGCTCCGCTGGGTCGCCAGAGGCCACCTTCATTGACACGAGGGCTGCCTCGCACAGCTCCACTTGCTCCTCCAGCGAGTGGCACCAGGCCAGGAGCTCCCGAGCCCACTCCTCCGTCGCCTCTCGCCGCCGGTCAGCTTCCCGGGCCTCCTCAGCGGCCCAAGATCGGGCCTCCCGAGAGGCCACCAGCGACGCCTTGGCCTCTGCGTCGTCAAGATCGCGCTGACGGCGCGCAAGGGCGACGGCGCCCTCCAGCTCGCGCCTCTTTGCAGCCAGGCGCAGGCCCTTGGCCTCAAGGCGCGCGTCTTCATCAGCAAGCTCCTCACCAAGCAGGCTCACCGCGTCAGCCGCCCTTCGAAGGAATCCTTGGCGAAGAGCGCGACGCTCCTGGGCGCGCTCGAGCACGTCTTCCACACCATCATCTGCCTCGAGAAAGCGTCGGGGGCCACGAATCGGCACTCCCCCTCCGGGCAGGGGGCTAGGGGCTGGCACCCTCGCGACGGCTGGGCACGCCACGCCAGAAGCCCGGCCTGTAGCCAGCCCGTCCCTAGATGAAGAGCGTAGGGAGCACCTCGGCCAATCGCAGTCCACGACCAGGTGAGAAGCCCACGGCAGGCTAGCTATGCCTCGAGAAGGCCTGCGAAGGAGGATCGCGAGTTGCGCAGGGCCACGATGCGCCTCGGGACGGTTCGCCTCTCCGATCGCCCTCACCACAAGGGCTCTGCTGCTTGGAGCGCTTGAGGACGGTGGGGCGAAGCCAAGGGGGACGGCACCTCAGCCGTCTCCACGAGCTCGGCTGGAAGGGGCCTGCGGAGCAAGGATCAGTAAAAGCAACAGAAGGATCAGGAGCTGGGAAAGGAGAAGGCTTACTCATCAATGGCGAAGTACTTCCTACGCTTCAGCAGGCGACAAGGGTAATCGTCGCCCAGGGCCTCCCTTCTCTTCCGGAGGGCCTCAAAGTCCACGCGGAAGCGGGCCAAGAGTTGAGCGCAGGGATCAGCCTGCGACGAAGATGGAGCGTCAAGGCGATCCGCGTCAGGGGCGCCTACCTGATGCGCACTGCCAGTCGCCTCACCAAGAGAAGCGGCTGGAGCCTCAGGGGCCTCAGTCGCAGGCGCTGAGGGCAGCTGCTTGCCACCCTCAGCCTCAGCGGCACGGGCCCCAAGAGCTGCTCCCTCATGAGCATCGCCCGGCGCTGTCACCCCGCCGGGAGCCCCCTCGGACTCTGGCGCCTCATGCCTCCCTGCTCCGCCACTTGAGGAAGAGTCGCCTTGGCCGACTGGAAGGGCAGTCACCATCACTGGGTTCTCGTGAGGCCCCCGGAGGCCAGCGGGGCGCGGTCCCCACTCATCAAAGATAGGCATATGATTCACAAAATTGCCCCTGTTCTGGCAGAGGTACAGCAAGGCCCCTCCCTGCTGGATGCTGCCAGGGTTGGGGTCCCCAGTCAGGATCAAGAGCACTGTCCTCAGCACTTCAGGCGTCAGGTCCTCTTCCTGGAGCCTCATACGATCATCACGCCCGCTGAAGGCCCACATCCGGCGGGAGTGGCGTTGGAGAGGAGCAATGCGGCGAAGCAGGAACTCCTTCACCACCTTGGGCGCTGTCACGCCAAGCGACCTCAAGAACGCGGAGCGGTGCCAGACGAAGACGAGCCGGGGGCTCTCAAGCGTCTCCTGGCCCCAGCCCGAATTAGGGACAGCAGGTGAAGTTGGCTCCGATAGCAGGGGGCTGGGCACCCCTACATCCACATACAGCCACCGCTCGAGGAACCTAGCCGCGGGTGGAGGGAGCCTGAAGTCAATCCCTGAGGCCACTGTCTCAGACGCGGCAACGAAGCTCACGCACGCCCAGCATTAGGTAGGGTCGACAAGGCGCAGAGAGAAGAAGTGGCGCAGCAAGGCAACCGAAGGAAGGATGCCCATCATTGCCTCGCAAACAAAGGCGAAGACTGAAAGGAGGGTGATGGATTCAGGACCCAGATGCATCATGTGGATCTGATAGTGGAAAAGCACGACATTGAAGAAATCAGAAAAGGGGGGAACCAGACCCGCCCACAGGGCGTCGGCGAAATATTGGACCTCGGTGACTATCCTGTCGATGGAGAAGTGAGACGCGGGCCAGGCCGCCGTCCTCCCGCATTCGTTGAAGATAGTGGCCAGAGCTGAGCTGACCTTGCCCAAGCCCTCGGCGGGGGCCGCCAACGGCGGCGAGCAAGGCGGAAGCATGGGTTTCTTCCCTCTTCCCTTCTTCGTCGGAGCCATGGCGATGGGAAGGGGGGAGGTTCGAGATTGTGTTGAAAACAGAAGCTGGAGTTCGAGTGGAGGAAGGACAGAGGGTGCTCGAGCAACAGAAAGGGGAGCGGCTGTGTACGACTACGAGTCCGCCTAGCATGGCGCAAAATAAGGGGGGCGTGGGGGAACAGTGCCGCCCACGCCCAATCAACCGCCACGCGGCGCCCAAGGCCGCAGGCTGTTAGGGCCCACGGCGCTTCGCCCTTGCCCTTTCGCCTCCCTGCACGGCCAAGCCCAGGCGCGCCTTGGGCCCGGGGGCTACTGTCGGCGTTCTGGAAATGGGGGTCCCCAGACTTGCCTGCCTGCGGCCTGCGGCGTGGCTCAAAGGGGGCCCAGCACGGTCCATCTTCATCAACACAGACCCAAGACCCTCGCGAGGGGCCAAGCCTCGCGGGGCGGACGACACGGAGCTTCCTCAGGCATGGCCTCATCAGGCTGGCTCGCGAGGAGGCGGAGAGATCAAGGCGGGGTACCTCACGAGGTGCCCGTGACGCAAGCCATGACGACCAAGGGTGCCAGGCGGGCGCCAGCCCGCGCAGTGTCCTCCTTTCCTCTTTGGTGCAAAGGGAGCAAGCGCAGGCGAGAGCATCAAGCAAAGGCACCCGTTTCGGTGCAACGAGACCAAGACCAGTCCAACGGCAGGGAGGAAGTCATTGTGGAGCCCAAGCCAGCGTCATTACCAGAGCCTTTGGTAGGTGAGGACCAACTTTAGTCAGGATAAGTGTACCAGATGTTCCCCTTCAAAATGGCCAATTGTTGGTGCCCTTCCCGCTCAATATTTGGGAAGAGGCCCAGGGCCTTTGCCTATAAATAGGACTAGCCACCCCCAGGGAGAGAGAGATCGGGATAGAGATCGAGATCGGATCGAGAATCGGCCAACCCAGAAACAAGCTGAGAGGGGAGGGCAATCAAGAGATCGGATCGGATCGAGATCAGAGAGAGAATCGAGAAGAGAGAGAGAGAAGGGTGACTGAAGTACTCCTAGCAGTTCATC
The DNA here is from genome assembly GCF_056163025.1 of Triticum urartu. NCBI lineage: Eukaryota > Viridiplantae > Streptophyta > Magnoliopsida > Poales > Poaceae > Triticum > Triticum urartu. The sequence continues at coordinate 473,788,774 of NC_141877.1, forward strand.
CCCTCAGCCAAGAACATACCCTCGTGAGGCTGTTCTTCCTTGTATTGCTCATCATCATCAGCCCAAGAGGCAATCCACCTCCACACATTGGAGTAGGGTATTACACCACAACGGTGGCCCGAACCAGTATAAACCTTGTGTCTCTTGTGCTGTTCTTTCCATAGCTTAGATCTTAGCGAGGCGGAGGGGTGCAGGTAGGTAGAAGGCGAAATCTCCACGCGCACCCCGGTGTTCGAACCTCAAGGATCTGTTGGAACCCGAAATCCGAAAAGCTCCGGCCTCGTTCTGCATCTGCCGCTCATGGCGCCGCGCAAGGTCAAGGCTTCCTCATATGAGCCCGCTCTTGAGGCGCCCATTGTCACGGAGAAGAGCATTGCCTTTGTGCGCCTGCTGGCGGCAGGAGAGAGCAACGAGTGGGGGAAGACGGAGCTCCGGCTTGCCTTCGACGAGCCGGAGCCTGAGGGGAGCACCTTCTTCCCCTTCTTTTTGAGCGGTGTTGCTGTCGGGTTGGTTCCTCCCTTCTCTGATTTCTTTTATGAAGTCCTTGACCACTATGGGCTGCAAGCGTTGCACGTCCATCCCAACTCTGTCCTCCTCCTATCCATCTTTGCCTACTACTGTGAGGTGTACCTGGGCGTGATGCCGTCCGTGGCGCTCCTGCGCCATTTCTTCTTCCTCTGCGTCAGCGAGGGCGACATCTCTGGATGCGCTAACTTCGTCGTGTCTGGCAAGGCCAACTCGATCTTGAGTACCGGGAAGAGGGCCGACAACATTCAATCCAAGCGGGTCATGGTAGACGCCAAGCTCGCCCATCGGCGCCTGGTGTTGCCGGCGGAGGCGCCTCGGCAAGGCAAGGAATGGCCCATGGCGGAGCTTGTCGATGAGCGGGCGTCGATAGTGTTGGAGCAGATGATGGCTGACTTGAAGCCGGGCAATGCGAGGGCGGCCAAAATAACGGGAGCGATGCTCCTGAGGGAGTTCTTGATGCTGCGGGTCGCCCCACTCCAGGCGCGCGCCCCCTTCTGGCAGCTTGAAGGAGGGGAAAACAAGGCCCGCCTGAGGCTGGGGGACCTGCCTGACGAGGAACTGGATGCCGTCCTGCGCCTCATAGTTGGAGACAACCAGGAGTACCCGCCTAGCGCCTTCATTCCCATGTTCCAACGCAGGGACCGGGAGGAATTCATTGCCTCCAGGGCGACTTTTGATGCGCGCGGGCTGGTGCCGCTGGTGCTTTCGGGAGCTCCTTCGGCGCCAAAGCCGGTGGAGGTGTCTTCTGGCGAGTCCAGCGGAGGGGGGGAGGAGGAGGACTCTGAGGAGACCCTGGAAGAGGTGGAGGAGACCTCCCCTCCGAGCAAGGCCGAGATTCTCCGCGCCCTTCCTGATGATGTTGAGGTCAACGCCTACCAAGGAGGGAAGGAGCAACCCCTCGTCCCGACGAAGGGTAGGTCGTCGCTGGTGGACCGTGGTGCCGCCTCCACTCCAACACCTCCTGGGGCTGGATCCGGTTCCGCCTCCGCACCGCATGGCGCCACCGGAGCCCGAGCGCCTGCTCCTCAGGTCTCGATGCTGTCGGGCCTCAAGCTTCACAAGCGAAGGGTGGAGTACCTTGCGGTGGACCGGTAGGTGTTTCAAACTTCGCTTGGTCCGTGCAGGTGCCTGTTTTTTTTCTGACGCTCGCCTTTGGTTGATCAGGCCGACATCTTCGGCGAAGAAGAGGAAGGATGGTAAGGCAGCTGTGCCTCCCTCCGCAGAGCAAGGAGGCAACATTGCGCGTGCCTCCACAGCCCGGTCGTCTTCGCGGCGCCAAGAGGAGCTCCGTCGCATGGAGTCAGCCCCCATGGACCAGCTGGCTCCGTAGGTGCCGGTACTTGGCGCGGCTAATGAGGTCCCAGCTGCTCCAGGGCCCGCGGTCTCCCAAGCCCTGGTGACGGTGCCACTTCCTCCTACCGGTGCACCTCCACTCCTTGGTTCCTCTGCTCCTGCTGCTGTCTTGGAGCGTGCCTTTTCAGGGATGACCGAACTGCAGGCGGATCTCCTGAGCGCTGACCCGTGCCTGGTGGACGGACGTCTGGAGTTGGCCTCTGACTGGCTTCACTCTGACCTGGTGGTACGTGCGGCGCTGGGCCAGGCTGTTGCGGCTTCCGAGAGGTTGAAGCAAGGAGCCGTCGGCGCTACAGCCGATCGTGAGGTGGCGCTAAAAGATGCCCAGGCTGCCCGTGACCGCTACCAAGCGCTGGAGGGCGAGTTGCAGAGCCTACGCGATAAGCAAGCCAAAGAGGCGCGCCGCCGCGAAGCAGAGGAGAAGGAGATGAAGGCCCGGGAGGAAGCCGTCATGAACCGTGATGCTGAGCTGGCGGACCTGGGGAAGAGGCAGGTTGCTGAGCGCAACTGGTTGGAGGAGCTAGAGCAGAAGATGGGGGCGAAGGAGGCCGATCTCAACGCCAAGGCCCGGGTCTTGGACAAAGACTGTGCGGCGTTCGCCGATCTCGAGAAGAGATCTCGAAAGGTGCTGAAGACGCTCTACGAGCATGGCCTGGAGAAGTCGCTGGATACCAACGAGGATGGCCCCGCCCAGTTGCTTCCTCTCATGGTGGAGGCGCTTGAGGAGGTCGTTGAGGGCCTCGGTCCCATGGTGGAGGTGGAAGCTCGCGTTCTGTCTTCAGCCGCTCTTACCCGCGTCCTCAGCCATCTGCACCTCCGTGACCCCAACGCCCAGCTTGACGAGCCGCTGGAGCCTGTGGCTGAAGATCTCTATGAGACCGCCGCTGCAGCCATTCAAGGTCAAGTGGAGGCTTTGCTGGGGAACTTCCGCAGCTTTGTCTCCGATCCTCAGTCCGGTGATGCCGCGGATCCTGCGGCTGGTGGCGAAGGTAAATACATTGTCGCCCACAGGGGAGCTCCTTCCGCAGGAGACAACGACATCCAGGGGTGACCCGCGGCTATTCTCCTCGTTTCATTCCTGCGACATACATCAAGCCTCGTGGAGGCGTTTAGACTTTTCATTTGGTATTGTGAGAACAATATGCTTGTAATATTTGCTTTGAGATTCTGCATTTTCCTTCCTTATTTGCCTTGTTCTGCGTCGGCAGAGCCCGACCCCGCGCATACCTCAACCGCCATTGGGCCGACCGGAGACTAGGACGGTCCAAGCAGTGAGGGGCTACGTGACCAGTTAGGCTCCTGATTCGCGATGCTCAGGAGTCCCCCTTGACGTGCGAACAACATATAGGGAGAGTTCGTGAGGATAGATTAATGTTCTACGTTGGCAGAGCCCGGCCACGCGCATACCTCAATCGCCATTGGGCCGACCGGAGACCAGGACGGACCAAGGAGTGAGGCGCTACGTGACCAGTTAGGCTCCTGACTCGCGATGCTCAGGAGTCCCCCTTGATGTTCAAACAATTTCCATCTCTTCCCTCGCCGAGGCCTCGGGAGGGGTGCACAACGCCCAGGCCCGGGGGGACCTGGTTGGGTGGCGTGCGCTTGGGCGTGACCCGAGCGCAGCCCCCGTGCCCAGCCCCCTCACGCGACTTTCCCGAGGGGAGGCGTCGTGGTGAAGCTGGGCGCTGAGCTCTGGGCTCCCTGAGGTTGGTACGACCGTGGGGGCACCCTCAGTTGTTTATCACCGGTGTGGAGCGTAGTGCTTCCGCTTGTGCACGGGCATAGCCGCTCCTCGGCAGTGTCGACAACTAGCGCGGAGCATGGAGCTTCCACTTGGGCGTGGGATGCCCCCCCCTCTGGGAGGAGCCCCCGGGGCGTGTACAGCCCCGCCCTGACATGTGGCTTGCACGGCAGGGCTGCGAGGTGTATCTGGGCACTCGCGAGCCAGCGCGGGAGTCACGAGGCCCTACCTCAAGGCGGGTTGCGCCTGGTCTTGAGTCTTGGTGACTGTATGTTCCTGCAAGGCAGTTAGATGCAAGCACTCTACGTCCTCAGGTCCCGGCCCTCGAGCGAGCTCAGCCGCCGCTGGTATGCCAGGTCGCGATGCCGTGGTCAAGGCCAGGGGTGAGGGCTGGAGAGCCAGTAAGAGCTCCTGAGTCGCGATGCTCAGGAGCCCCCCTTTTAACGTGCAAGCAAATTGCATGGGGGCAAACGAACCCGTGGCGGGCGGTAATCAAACAGGTGATAGCAGTTGGCAGGTTAAGCAGATTGTCTGGGATAAATGCAGAAAGGTACATGCCACTGGGTCTGGCCCGAGCGGCATGGGGATGATGCAGCCCGAGGGGCGCCCCTAGTGAGGTAAGCTTAGAAACATAAGCAGAAAGGATACATGCCACAGGGACAGACCCATGTGGCCTGGGAATAGTGTAGCCTGAGGGGCGCTCCCAGCTTAAATATTTTTTATATATTCTGACAATGACTTCCGTGAAATTTTAGGACTTTTGGAGCTATGTAGAATAGGTCTCTAATATTTGCTCCTTTTCCAGCCCAGAATCCTAGCTGCCGGCATTCTCCCACTTTATGTAAACCTTGTAAAATAAGAGAGAGTAGGCATAAGTATTGTGACATAATGTGTAATAACAACCCATAGTGCAATAAATATCGATATAAAAGCATGATGTAAAACGGACGTATCAATAATCGAGAAACATATCCTTATTCCACTAAGGATAATTTTGACCGCTGTCCAATGATCTACTCCTAGATCACTATTGTACTCCCTTGCTAAACTCAGTGTAGGGTATACAATAGATCTGGTACACAGCATGGCATACTTTATAGAACCTATGGCTGAGGCACAGGGAATGATTTTCATTCTATTTATATCTTCTGCCGTGGTCGGGCTTTGAGTCTTACTCAATTTCACACCTTGTAACACAGACAAGAACTCTTTCTTTGGCTCTTCCATTTTGAACTACTTCAAAATCTTGTCAAGGTATGTACTCATTGAAAAAACTTTTCAAGCGTCTTGATCTATCTCTATAGATCTTGATGCTCAATATGTAAGCAGCTTTTCCGAGGTATTTATTTTGAAAAACTCCTTTAAAAAACTCCTTTATGCTTTCCAAAAATATTCTACATTATTTCCGATCAACAATATGTCATTCACATATATTTATCAGAAATGTTGTAGTGCTCCCACTCACTTTCTTGTAAATATAGGCTTCACCGCAAGTATGTATAAAACTATATGCTTTGATCAACTCATCAAAGCGTATATTCCAACTCCGAGATGCTTGCACCAGTCCATAGATGGATCACTGGAGCTTGTACATTTTGTTAGCACCTTTAGGATCAACAAAACCTTCTGGTTGCATCATATACAACTCTTCTTTAAGAAATCCATTAAGGAATGTAGTTTTGACATCCATTTGCCAGATTTCACAAAATGTGGCAATTTGCTAACATGATTCGGACAAACTTAAGCATCGCTACGAGTGAGAAAATCTCATTGAGGGAGTCCTGGATTTGGGGGTCTCCGGACAGCCGGCCTATATCCTTTGGCCGGACTGTTGGACTATGAAGATACAAGATTGAAGACTTCGTCCCGTGTCCGGATGGGACTCTACTTGGCGTGGAATTGATTAAGACCCTGCGTCAACCTTTTTTACTGTCTTTTGTTGATACACATCCCTCGGATTCTCAGTACAATTGAGAAGGATGCTGACGTCTTGGCATGTGGCCACGCCAGAACAATGCACGTACCTGGACACTAGGGGCTTCTTACAAAGGGCACTGTTTAGGCCCGGTTCACACCATAAAGACTGAATACCTTAGGGAGTGTTCGGCGTCGCGAGTTTGGCCTTATATGCATCAGCTCCGAATCATGTCTTTGGTCAAATGTTGGGTTTGCCCGGCTCCTGTGTTTTGCTGCCTTACGTTCCGCTCTATCGGCTAAGGCGGCACCAGGAGAACTACTGCGATTGTGCCCTGGTTCATCCGGACGAGCACCTCAGTAGAGAAAGCCGAAAACTGACTGTCATGATATAGCGCGAGACTGGTCAACCACTCGATGACCTATCAGAATCTTAGAATTCCTCCGCCTGAACGAAGGGTTGTTTCTTGGCCAGGCATGTACGCACCCCGAACTCGGGTGAGTGCGGAGCCACCAGGGGCTATATAGTAGCCCCACTGTCAAACTCCTATGGCTAAGTGAAAGTGTTAAAGCATTATAGTCCAGTTGCCTAGTTCGCTGCGCTATCACCTCCTTATTAGGACCAAGACGTTGGATTAAGTGTGAATACGCGTCTTCTGCGAACACCCCTGCATTCTATGCATGGGGGATGAAGCCGACGACTACAATCTTTCAGGTTATATACATGTATACATAAACGGCCGCACAGGAGGCATCACAATACTTTTGGGCACAAGTATAAATACAGCCTTGATAAATTCAATAAAACATTGTTTTTACAATGGGAATACATGTCACTCAAACATAATATTCTTCGAGCACTAGGCCTCTATCAAATGAGCACCCTCAAGAACTTCTTCAAAATAGTTCTCGACAGCCACTCGGCCTATGGCCAAACCCTGCGCCGCAACAGTGGTAGCATCCATCTCCGCCCAGTATGCTTTCACATGGGCAAGGGCCATCCGCGAGCCTTCTATACACGCCGACCTCTTCATCGCAGTGATGTGCGGCACCGCACCAAGGAACTGCTGCACTAAGCTGAAATAGCTGTTCGGTTTTGGCTTTTCCGGCCACAGATGATCTACGACGGACCTCATGGCAAGTCCGGACAGTGTATTGAGTTCGGCCCATTCGGTAAGGTGATCAGTTAGTGGAAGCGAACGCTCTAGAACATTAAACTGCGACCAGAATAGCTTGTCCACTTCACGATCTGTTTGATCTCGGAAGTATTCGGCCGCATCGACAGCACTCGCCGTCAAATCCAGATATGCGTCTGCCGAACTCCACAGCGGATCCAGAGGGGCATACCGCGGATCTCCGAACTTCCTCCGTAGCAAAAAGGGCTTCCCAGCCATAATATCACCGGCTTCATGCAGCTCCTCCTTCTTCGCTCTCATGGCAGAGCGGTTGTCTTTGGTCGCCATCGTGGCCTTTTCAAGGTCCGTTGCCTTCGCTCGGTTTTCTTCTTCAAGGAACTGGCAACGGTCGGCAGTGTCTTTTAACTTTACAGCCATCTTGGCCATCTTATCTTTGCTCTTGCAATGCGTGGCCTTCTCGGCTCTTAACTCTTCGGCCGCCTTCAAAGCAGCCGCATTACTACTTCTTGCTTGTTCTTTGGCTCGGGCAAGTTCCGCCCGAAGGGTCTCCACGGTGGCAACTCCATCTGCAGTCAAAACATATTAAAGATACTGGCATCACGCTGCTCTTGCTATGTGACATTCACCAGAAAACATCACTTACCATGTGCCTCGTCAAGCCGCTTGTTAACAAGCTCGATGTCGGCATCTGCCGCATCCAGTTGCCGCTTTAGTTCGGCAAACTCATTAGTCCGGCTAGCCACCGGAGCTTCCACCACCTGCACATAAAAGCAGTATGATTATTACATTGGACTACGATCCTCTGTTTGCCGCCGCTCTCGGCAACAACCACAGTCTCAGGGGCTACTATCTACACAGGGCACACCTAAAAATGTGTGGTACTATCACAAATGTATATCATTTTATGTACCTCAAAGCCCGTTAGTAGACTCATAAAGGCATCATGCAACCCGCTTTCGGCGGATGAAATCCTTTCCATCACCGTACCCATCAACATACGGTGTTCTTCCGAGATGGTCGCTCGCTTTAGCAGAACCCTCAGTGCGTCCGACCGCATGCCAGACGGCGCCGGACTCCTTTGTTTGCTCTCTTCAAGAGCCGGATGCTGGGGACTTTGGGTGACTATAGGATTATCTTCTGGCCTCACCAGATTCGGAGAGGCCCTCTGTGACGACACTTCAAGGTCGCCCGCTTCTTGAGCGGGGGAGTCCGGGGGAGGCGTCTCGCTCTCCATCTTCTCCGGAAGAAGGTCCCCTGAAGACGAGCTCTGTTGAGAAGGGCTAAGATCCGAACTGCAAGACAAATGCTTCGGTTATTTTCCTCGGAAGTAAGCTAGAATATCTTTACTATTAAGTATTTTTTGATCACTTATGGCTCATTAGAGGGATGATCCCCACGCGTACTTTGTGCGGCAAGAGCACCCCCCAAGGTAGGACCCTCTGTTGGAGACTTCTTCTCCCGTTTGGAAGCCTTGGTTTCCGGATCTTCAGAGGCAGTCCTCTTCCTTCCCCGGAGCGAGAGAACGTCAGAATCTTCCCCTTGGTTATCCTCCCTCATGGAGGCGCTCATTCCCTTGGTTGGAATTGGTAGCGATGGGGGCCTGCTTTCGCCCTCATTATTCCCCCCTTTATCTTCCTTTGAGGGCTCTAGGCAAGGTGCTAGCTCGAGCATCTTTTCCAGTACCGTATTGTCCAAACCCTCAGGGAGGGGGGCCGAACACCGAACCATCTTCGCCTTTGTTAGCCAGTCCTGGTCGAAGAGCGATTTCTCAGAATGACGTCATGATAAATGAAAGACGATGTGTTCGGCTAGAGGATTACTTACTTGGTCGGCGGTGCGGTTGCTGCTCAGGCCCACATCCTCGGTAGTATCCGGACACTCTATTTGAGGTCCGAAGAATGATTTATACATCTCCTCATGCGTCAGGCTGAGGAAATTCTGAATAGCGCGCGGTCCTTCTGGGTTGAATTCCCACAAGCGGAGGGGCCGGCGTTTGCAAGGCTAGACTCGACGAACCAGCATGACTTGCATTACCATAACCAAACTAAAATCTCCCTCGAAGAGATCCCGGATGTGGCTCTGCAATATGGGCACATCCTTGGCTGGACCCCGGCTCAGCCCCCTGCTGATCCATGACATCAGTTGTGGTAGAGGGCCCGAGCAAAAGGTGGGGGAAGCTACCCACTTGGCACTTCTGGGAGCGGTGATGTAGAACCACTCCCGTTGCCATAATCTGGACACCTCTCGAAAGGAACCTTTTGGCCACGGAGCTCCTGCAATCTTGCTTATTAATGCGCCTCCGCACGCTGCGTACTGCCCCTCGACCGTCTTCGGCTTCACATCAAAGGTCTTGAGCCACAGGCCGAAGTGAGGGGTAATGCGGAGGAAGGCCTCACATACGACAATAAGTGCCGAGATGTGGAGAAAGGAATCCGGGGCTAGATCGTGGAAATCAAGCCCGTAATAGAACATCAAACCCCTTACGAAGGGATCCAGAGTGAGGCCTAGTCCTCGGAGGAAGTGGGAGATGAACACGATGTCTTCGTTGGGTTCAGGAGTACGGACGGTCTGCCCTCGGGCGGGCAGCCGATTTGAGACTTCGGCGGTCAGGTATTTTGCCTCCCCCAACTTCTTGATATCCTCTTCCGTGACAGAGGAGGGGATCCACCGGCCCTGGAGGCTGGATCCGGACATGATTGAAGATCCGAAGCACCTGACCTGGGCTTTGGGTGTTAGAACTCGAGGCGGGGGAATGATTCGATTGAGCACGGGAGGAAAAAAGTAAAAGCCTTGTCCCTTTATAAAGAGGGTGAATATCAAGCGTCCTCCCCATGGCCGTTTGGGACTTGCCTAAAATCTAGGAGTCCTAGGCATGGTTGGGTTACCCACGCCGGTATTGATGAGAATCCCGTAATAAGGGGAACATGATCTCTGCTTTGACAAGACGTGTCAAGAAACTGCCCCGCGTTATGTGCGGGGCTAGTTAAAGAAAAACGGTTAGAATAATCACCGAGCCATGGCATGATGTCATGTTGCCTAAACGTGTGAGCAGATTAGATTTGTGGAAATATTATTCTCTCTACGGTGGTATGTGGAAATTATTTTGCAGGGTCGGACACTATCCTTTATTTGAACTCTTCTGTGGTATATCCGGAGGAGGAACCCGCCCTGCAATACCGAAGACAACACTGCGCGCTGGACTCGTCGTCATTGAAGCCTGGTTCAGGGGCTACTGAGGGAGTCCTGGATTAGGGGGTCTCCGGACAGCCGGACTATATCCTTTGGCCGAACTGTTGGACTATGAAGATGCAAGATTGAAGACTTCGTCCCGTGTCCGGATGGGATTCTACTTGGTGTGGAAGGCAAGCTAGGAAATACGGATATGTATATCTCTTCCTTTGTAAGCGACCTGGTGTAAGCCTAGCCCCCTCCGGTGTCTATATAAACCGGAGGGTTTTAGTCCGTAGGACAACATACAATCATACCATAGGCTAGCTTTTAGGGTTTAGCCTCTCTGATCTCGTGGTAGATCAACTCTTGTAATACTCATATCATCAAGAATAAATCAGCAGGACGTAGGGTTTTACCTCCATCAAGAGGGCCCGAACCTGGGTAAAACATCGTGTCCCCTGCCTCCTGTTACCATCCACCTTAGACGCACAGTTCGGGACCCCCTACCCGAGATCTGTCAGTTTTGACACCGACGCTCATCATAGTTGTTGGGGATATTACTACTGGAGGTAAACCAGCCTTATGTAGCCGGGTTGACTCCTTGAAGATTGGAAGCCCAGGAAGATGCAAGGATGATGGCGCTTCATGAAGGCCCAAGGCCCAAAGGTGGGTTAAAGCCTGTAAATATAAACCGACCTAGTCATGTAACTTGTATTGTAATATAGGAAGGATAGAGACCGAACCGGATACGTTTATAATCCTGCTTCGGGACTCTGTAGTCCGGCGGGCGTCAACCTATGTATATAAAGGGACGACCCGACAGCAGTTTAGGGACGGACAACAACTCGAGAGCCAGACAAAGCGGATTCGCTCCATGGCCTTCGAAACCCTAGCAATACCAATCACAACTAGACGTAGGCTTTTACCTTCCTCGAAGGGGCCGAACTAGTATAAAACTCCCCGTGTCCCCTTGTCCGGTTTAACCCCTTTAAGCTAACCCGTAGCGATGGCTCCATGACTAAGTCCTTTCACAAGGACATATGCCGTGACAAACCCACGGCAGTTGGCGCCCACCATGGGGCTATCGCACGATGGTTTTGAGTTCTTGAAGGGCAGCTTCGATGGACTTAAGGGATACGCTGTGGGCCGGATGACGAAGAGTCGTCGCGGAAAGCTCTACATCGACAATGCAGGATGGGGTCCCGAGGCCGATTCAGTCGAATACGGGTACCGGGTCCCCTTTGGTGGGATTCACCTCTTCATCGGCAAGATCGGCGAACCGGCCCCTAAGACGGATATCCGAACTGACATTATCGAAACGGTTCGGCGTGCAAGTTCTTTGCTGGTTCAGCCCGAGGCAAAGCATGTATTTGTGGGTGTCATCCATGGATCGAGGTACGAGGACAAGCCGGTGTTCGATGGAGAGACCGTGGTCTGTTCTGATGACGAATCTTCTGGAGAGACCGAATCACTTTACCAGTTGCAGGACGGCCGGATTGATGGAGGATCCGAGGGCAACAGTATTCCGGATTCCCTTGATCCGCCAAACCGGGCTGCCATCTTCATGGCTGGCATACAATCAGCGCCTCATTCATCTACCGCCGCAGCAATGCTCTCCGATTCAACAATGGCCACACCAGCAGGGGCAGGAAGCTCAGCACCGCCTCCAGTCCAAGTCCTGTCTGATTTGGTCAACGCTTTGGCAACGTTGATGGCCGCAGAGGTGGATGTAGCAGCCAGGGATCAGCACAATGCGGAGATTGCAAAAGTGAAAGATCAGATAGCCCAGGCTAAAGCATACCTGGTGACAGAGAATGCTAGGATGGCTACAGAGCGGGCTGAATTGGAAGCACAGGCCTATCGGATTAGGCTGGATCAGAATGCTTCAGAGGAAGTCATGAGAAGAAGGTACTGATCGCGTCTCCCGTCGGTTTATGAGCCACAGAATCTCTTCAACACACCAGGAGCAGGAGCTGGTAACCAACCCATACTAAACCGGGCGGAGGCACCGGGAACAGGGGCGGTACGTACCAACACCTCCTGGGCATTATTCCAACCCGTTGGACAACATTGTGGCCGCCGCTTCACGCCTAGCGGCCCTCCCAACCGACGGCGAGTCACCAGTTGTAGTGGAAGCACGTCGGGCCAGGGATCTCCTTCAAACAGCACTAAATCAACAGCAGGCGTATTCACACAGTCGTGAGAGGATTCATTCCACTCCCCGTCCAAGCCAGAGCTATAGCCGACACGTGGAGGACGAACCGGCCGTGTCCAGTAGTGCACGTCGCCGAGATTCACCACGAGGAAACAACCCGTCTGGGGGAGGCGCTAATACGCAGGATGTTGTGAACCATGGCCGCGCACGTCGGGGGGGGCCGAGTTGGCAGCTCGACATGGAGCACGACAACATACTCCGGTTCACCCTACGGCCTCAGTGGAACTAGGTGTGGTGTTCAGTTCCTTAGGGGTGCCGTGTCTTACCCTCGCTTTGCGTAATGTGAGACTGCCCAAGGATTTCAAGGGACCTCGTAAGGTACCAAATTACACCGCCGATTTGCAACCGGAGGCATGGGTGGAAAGCTATGAGATGGCAATGGAGATGTTAGATGTGGATGAGGCAGTGTGTGCTAAATATTTCACCATGATGTTGGAAGGAACAGCTCGCACTTGGTTGAAGAGCTTACCAACCAATTCTGTCGGATCATGGGCTGAGTTAAAGCACCGGTTTATCCAGAACTTCAAAGATACTTGTAAGCAACCGATGTCAATCGTGGATCTGGCCACTTGTGTCCAAGAGGAAGGGGAGTCCACGACCCATTGGGTCAAACAGGTCTCAGCGATTTTGCATTCATCAGATCGTATCAATGCAGACACTGCAGTGTTAACATTAGAGGGCAATTGCCGTTTCTTACAACTCAAACAGAAATTAGGAAGACTCAAACGTCACTGTAATGATATGTCAACGCTCATGGCCGCTTTGGTTAAATACGCCGATTCAGATAATACCAAGGACCGAGACTCAGAGGAGGATAAACCGGGGAAAGGTAAGAAGAACGGCAATGCCAAGGGTCAGCAGCATAATCCGGCAGGCCATGGAAACGGCGGTAAGCGCAAGGCCGACGGTAGTTTGGACTTTATTGCTAACACCAATGCACAGGAGAATGGCCAGCGCCGTAAGGGCAAGCAGCCCCAGAGGGGCGGAGGTTCAGGCCCCAATCTGGAGCGCCTGCTAAATCAGCCCTGTCCAAAGCATGGATCGAAGGAGAAGCCGGCATCACATCTTTGGAAGGACTGTTATATCATGCGGGATTTCAAGAATTCCAATATGTTCTAGTATGATAACAACCCGCCCGGCGGTTCAGGAGGAGGTTTCCACGGGCTGGGCTACGGAGGGGGTGGTTTCGGTTTAGGGTTTCAAGGCAACCAAACCGGACACGCCAATCAAGGGCACCAAGGCAACCAGGGAGGTTACAACCATCAGGGAAATCAGCAGCAGCAACAGCAGTCGGGTTATCAGAGCAATCCCAAACAGCTAAATAGTGGGCAATATCATGTCTTCACGACTAGTTTGTGTAAGCGTGACCAGAAGCTTCACAAAAGGGCAGTAAACTCTGTTGAACCGGCAGTACCTCAGTATTTACGCTGGTCTGAGTAGCCTATTTTATGGAGTAGAGAGGATCACCCACTCCGGGTTGATAATCCAGGTCACTTAGCCCTGGTGGTAGCCCCTCAAGTTGGGGGATACAAGTTTACTAAAGTGCTCATGGATGGGGGAAGTAGTATCAACATTTTATATTATGATACATTCCGCCGTATGGGGTTGACAGATAAGGATCTTAAACCATCAAATACGGTCTTTCATGGTGTGGTGCCTGGCAAGTCTGCATATCCTGTGGGCAAGATAGCCTTGGAGGTAGATTTTGGAGATGACTATGATTCAAGGTCAGAAACATTGACATTTGAGGTGGTAAAGATCAAAAGTTCGTACCATGCCTTGTTTGGGCGGCCGGCTTATGCTAAATTCATGGCGAGGCCGTGTTATGTTTATCTACAGCTTAAAATGCCAGGTCATAAGGGGACTATCACAGTACATGGAAGCAGAAAGATTGCTTTGGAGTGTGAGGAAGGTGATGCGGCTTATGCTGAGTCGGTTTGTGCCACGGAAGAGTTGAAATTCTATAAGGAGCAAGTTGATCCGGCAGATATGACCTCTTTGAAAAAGCCGACTACGGAACATGATCCGGCGTTGAAGTTCAAATCGGCTACTGATACTAAGATGGTTGACTTTGTTCCTGGTGATTCATCCAAACAGTTCAGCATCAGCGCCAACCTGGATCTCAAATAGGAAAGCATGCTCATCGAGTTCATCAGTGAGAATCAGGACATCTTTGCATGGTAACCTTCTGACATGCCAGGTGTACCGAGGGAACTCGCTGAGCACACACTCAACATTGATCCTAAGTTTAAACCGGTCCGGCAGTTCCTCCGCCGCTTCAATGAAGAAAGACGTAAGGCTATCGGTGAAGAGGTAGCCCGTCTGTTGGCCGCAGGGTTTATTGTAGAGGTTTTTCATCCAGAATGGTTGGCTAATCCGGTGCTAGTTCTTAAGAAAAATGGCACTTGGCGCATGTGTGTGGATTGCACAGATTTAAACAAGGCTTGCCCTGCAGACCCCTTTGCTCTCCCTCGCATTGATCAGATAATTGATGCTACGGCGGGTTGTGACCGTTTGTGTTTTCTGGATGCTTACTCTAGTTATCATCAGATTAAAATGGCGGTTAAAGACCAGGAGAAGACAGCTTTCATAACCCCCTTTGGAGCCTTCTGCCATGTCTCCATGCCCTTTGGGCTCAAGAGTGCCCAGGCAACCTATCAGCGCTGTGTTCAGAATTGCCTTCATAAACAAATTGGGCGCAATGTTCATGCATATGTGGATGACATTGTGATAAAATCCAGAAAGGAGGAAACATTGATAGATGATTTACGAGAAACCTTTGACAACCTCCGGGTTTACAAGATGATGCTCAATCCGGAGAAGTGTGTCTTTGGTGTCCAGGCAGGCAAGATCTTAGGCTTTCTAGTGTCAAACAGAGGCATTGAGGCTAATCCGGAAAAGATTTCAGCAATCACATCTTTGGCTAAACCGGCGTGTATCAATGACGTTCAACATCTGGTCGGCCGGATTACAGCCTTAAGCCGGTTTATCAGTCGCCTTGAAGAGAAGGCCATCCCTTTATATCAGATGCTCAAGAAAACAGATAACTTTGTTTGGAGCGAGGCAGGTGATAAAGCGTTCGAGGATCTGAAGAGGCAGCTAGCTGAACCGCCCGTGCTTGCAGCGCCGATCGATAAAGAGCCATTATTATTATATGTGTCTGCTAATGCCCGGGCTGTTAGCGTAGCCATTGTGGTAGAGCGCAAGGAGCTTGGCAAGGAGTATCTGGTTCAACGGCCGGTTTATTATATCAATGAGGTGCTCATTGAGTCAAAGCAGAGGTATCCACATTAGCAGAAACTGGTATATGGAGTGTTTATGGCAAGCCGGAAGCTTAAACATTATTTTCAGGGCCATCCCATGACAGTGGTCAGTTCAGCTCCTCTGGGTGACATCATTCAAAACAGAGAAGCAACTAGCCAGATTGCCAAGTGGGCTATTGAAATTGGACCTCACGGGCTCAAATATATACCCCGCACAGCGATCAAATCCCAGGCACTCGTGGACTTCATCAATGATTGGACGGAGTTACATGCACCTGAAGAGAAACCAGATAATACATATTGGACTATTCATTTTGATGGGTCTAGACAGTTGGAGGGCTCGGGGGCTGGAGTCATATTAACTTCCCCACGAGGTGACAAGTTTTGTTATGTCCTCCGTTTAATGTTCCCTTGCACTAACAATGCAACTGAATATGAGGCTTTGCTCCACAGTCTCCGGATGGCTAAGGAGATGAATTTGAGCCGGGTTAAGTGCTTCGGCGATTCAGATCTAGTGGCTCAGCAGGTGTCTGGCACTTGGGATTCTAAAGACCCACTCATGGCTGCATATCGGCGAGAGGTGGACACAGTGGCTGGTCACTATAAGGGTTATCAGGTGGACCATATAGACCGGCGGAAGAATGAAGCGGCGGACGCTTCAAGTCGTCTTGGTTCCCCGCGTAAACCAGCCCCGCCCAATGTCTTTCTTGATGTGTTGCATAATCCGTCAGTCAAGGTGCCAACCGAAGAAGATTTGGCTGTTCCTGATCCGAAGGCTCATTTGGTGGCAGCCCTGCATGCCATACCGGATTGGACAGTCCCATATCTGGCTTACATGAACCGAGGTGAGTTACCAGACGACGAGACGTTGGCCCGATAGATAATCTGGCATTCCAATTCCATGACCATACTCAACGGCGAGTTACATCGCTACAGCGTTTCAGGAGCAATTCAGCGTTGTGTCTCTCCCCAAGAAGGTTGTGAGATTTTGCGAGAAACCCATGAAGGGGATTGCGGTCACCATGTCGGTTCAAAGTCTTTGGTTGCTAAAGCTTTTCGCCACGGTTTTTACTGGTTGACGACGCATGCTGATGCAGAGGATTTAGTCAAGAGATGTGACGGGTGTCAAAAATTCGCCCGCCGTGCGCACGTTCCGGCTCAAGAGTTGCGGATGATTCCAATTACGTGGTCATTTGCAACTTGGGGGCTTGATATGGTTGGACCCTTTAAGCGCTCTAAGGACAAAAAGACTCACCTGTTAGTAGCAGTTGATAAATTCACCAAATGGGTGGAGGCAGAGCCAGTCAGCAAGTGTGATGCAGCCACGACGGTTCAATTCATCAAGAAGGTGATATTCCGGTTTGGCTTTCCACACATCATTATAACAGATAATGGTACTAACTTGTCAAAGGGGGAGATGGAAGAATTTTGTCAACGTGAGCACATCCGGCTCGATCTAGCATCGGTGGCTCACCCCCAATCTAATGGTCAAGCAGAGAGGGAAAATCAAGAGATTCTACGGGGTATCAAACCCAGGCTTATGGTTCCCTTAAAGCGGACACCGTGTTGTTGAGTTGAGGAGCTACCTTCTGTGTTATGGAGCATCAACACCACACCCAATAGGTCTACAGGTTACACACTATTCTTCATGGTCTATGGAGCGGAGGCCGTTCTTCCTGTGACATCCGTCATGATTCGCCCCGTGTAACAACTTATGTTGAAGCTGATAATGAGAAGGCACGTTAGGATTCTCTAGACCTGTTGGATGAAGAGTGTGATCTTGCAGCAGCATGATCGGCGATTTATCAACAAGATCTCTGACGTTATCACATCCGCCGGGTTAAAACCAGAATCTTTCAAGAAGGCGATTTGGTGCTCCGGCTCATCCAGGATCAGACTGATATGCACAAGTTATCCCCACCTTGGGAAGGACCCTTTGTGGTCAGCAAAAACCTGCACAACGGGTCTTACTACCTCATTGATGTTCAAGAGCATAAGACTCACGTCAATCAGAGGAGGAGACCAAGCGGCCATGGAACATAGCTCTCCTTCGGCCTTACTATACTTGAAGCCATAGGCTCTTCATCTGTACATATTTATGACAGTGTATATATCATACAATAAACCGGAGCCTCCGTTATAAGCGGGGTATCTGTTCTTTTTACATCCTGTGTGTGTTATACAAGTTAAACTAACAAAGCGGAGTTTTTATTATACCGTCCTTAGCAGTTGCACGGATATTAAGAAAATCACTAGGGGGCTTGGTCATATTTGAACTACAGCTACACCTCTTGATTGGTTTTTAAACCACGAATGGATATCACTAGGGGGCTTGGTTGTTATTACACCATATCTACACCTCTTGAGAGGCATTTAAGCCACAACAGAAAAATATGTGGAGCCAAAGAGAGTGTTGCACAAAGCACAGACTCAAACATGGGCACACACTAAGCACAGCTCACAAAGTTACTTGGGGGCTCTTTGTGCAAAGCAACAAAGAGTTTGAAAGGACCCTTGTAATTGGCTATCAAGCCACGGCTTGGAAGCCTGGTGTATTCACCTAAAAACCTAGGTTAACCTGCCTTCATCAAGTAAGCCACTCCTGTCCAGGTAATCCTGGTATGACCCATCGAACGTTTGACATGTCAATCTTTTATAGACCCTAAACTTGTCAAAGTTAAAACGATGATTGGTTAATTGGAGGCCCATCTTAAAAGGCTTTGTTAAATGGTTTAACTCAGAGGCCTGGCAGCCCATGAAAAGCCTCGATTTGGAGCCTGGCAGCTCGTAAAAAGCCTTGAGTATTTTCTCTTTTTGAGTTTTATTTGTTGAAGTTCATAAGTATTTTTTACAAACCGGCGGCCTTTGCCCGGCGTGCTTTTCAACTACAAGTTGTTGGCACATGATCAGTTATAAACCGGTGTTTATTGACCCGGTCTGGTTTGACTAAATAACCAGTGTTATACAGAAAGCCCGGTAGTTATCCCGGTCCGGTTTTATATATAAACCGGCAATACAGAGGTATGGTTATCAATGTTCCGGATTGGTATTAACACCTTTGCCGTATACACCGTTGGTCAACCACTGAGGTATGGTATGTACCTTGTTTTTGTACAAACATTTTGATTATTTCATCTAAATCTTGTTCACTTCCTGGATATATTGACCCGTCTAGCGGTAAACCGCTAGGCACTTTTAAGTTGTTGAACCCAGGAACACAACTCATCATGGGTTATGCATAAATATATCGCAAAGGGTGGCACAAATTGTCGCAAAGTATTACGAAACATGCTCGATGGCATGGCAGATAACGGAGTTTTGGCTATCCTATTACATGAAGCTTCAAAGTGGCTCCAATACTATCATTGTTTTTCACAGTAGCCATGTAAACCAGCGACCAGATCAGGACTCTTCATCTAGACGGTTTGACGGTTGAGGGTCAGTTGGTGTGGGCACTTCTTCATCCCTCCCCAGATGCTGGAAATCAACCGTTGACCAATCGATTCCAGTTAAAGCTTGGAACACTGCTTCCTCATGGATAAGATTGGAAGGGTTAATATCAGGAGCATAAGTGTTCTTACAAATCGGAGGCACAAGTTCTTCGACTTCATGGATGTCGGTGGCTGTCTTTTTCCCTCCGCATCATAAAATGGCTGAAAATGGGACAAATTGGTATCATCGGCCAACTTGCTGGCTGCTGGTAGCATCTGTTTGGTCAGCCGCCAAAGATCATCATTGTTGAAGTTTGAACCGTCTTCTTTAACGCCTGGGTATCCTTTAATGATATCCTCCGCTTCAAGGTCTGGAATCCAGGCTTTGGCTCGAATAAGGGCGGTTAAAGCTCCGGCTCTGGCAGCTGCTCTCTTCAACTAGGCAATACGGGCTGGTAACATGGCCAGCTTTTCAAGTGTTTCCTTAATTAAAGTTGGAGCCGGTTTGTTATAAGCTGCCGTGCTAATAGCCCGCTAAGACCCAGAGTATAGCTGTTCAACCAATGTGTATGCCGCTTTGAGCTTCATCCGCATATCTGTACCAAGATGAGCGATCCGAGTGCCTGCCAAAGATTTTATCAGCGGTTTGGTCAGTTGTAAGGTTCATCGACTGGTGCAGCACACATAAGCAGGCACTTACCAAAGATAGCAGAGGTCATATCATTGATTTGGTGTTTCAAACCAGCTAGTTCATCAACCACTGGCTTCAGGGCTGCCTCGGCGTCTACAGCTCTTTTGGTTAAACCAGATTTCTCGGTGTCCCAGTCAGCACGGTCTTTGTTGAAAGCTTCTTTGAGCTTTTCCATGGCAGCTAGGGCTTTCGTTAGCTCCTCTTTGGTTTTAGTGGCCTCCTCTTGCTGGGACTTCACATTGTTTTGCAAATCAATGTTTCGGGCCTCTTTATTCCTCAGATCAGACTGCCATCATTGAAGACCTATCAAATGACAGGATACATAAATATTCTAAGTACAAATCGCATAACAGGTTATGCACTTCATACTTGGGGGCTAATGCATATTTTCTCTAACATGCTGTAGTTTATACAAGTCTCCAGTACAATGTAAACATTATCCTTGACACTTGGGGGCTAATGTATGTTGATTCAAAAACAGATGCATGGATTAAAACCCGGACTAACTTGTTAGAGTTAAACCGGCCTTTGGGGGATAGGCGACAGAAAGCTATCTACTTGTTCAAAGCATGAACAGAATATGAATCAAGATACAAAGGAGGACGAAAATACCTCATATCGCTCCTTCATCAAATTTACTAAACCGACTTCGTAATCCTGGTTTGCATGCAAGCGATTTAAGAAGCCAGAGTGAAGTTCTTCTGCGTTGAGATGAGCATAACTTGCCAAATCACTGCTCCATTTGCCTTTTCTCTAGCAGCCTACTCTTCTTTGGCACTATGTTGAGCCAAAGCTACGGGATGGCCAGGAGAGCTATGGCCTATTCCAGTAATAATAACATCATGACCTTGGCCTTCAGGGTTTTTGGTTGATGATGTTGGGATTTCAGCATATTTCACCGAACTAGCCCAGTTTGGTTCTGCCGGTTCAGCATCGGGTGCGGCAGGTTCAGTGTCTGTGGGCTTGTCAGTATTTTGTCCTTCAAGGGGCGGGTCATCAGAAGTAGCTTCAGGATGAGGACCTTCTGGTCCACAAGTTTGTTCCGGTTCACCTCTTGGTTCTTCTTCTTCTTCGGCGACTGGATCTTCGGGCGGATTGGTGGTCCGAGCTTTCTTGCTGGGTCTGGCTTTGGCCCTGCAAACAGGATGAAAGAGGATTAACATCATATTCAAAGGATTTATGACGCATTGAAAGGAAAGGTTTTTTCAACTTACCCAGCCACAGTTTTCAAAGGGGGAGTTGAGTTGCTGTAGATTCACCAGAAGATGAAGGGGGTGTCACCTGATAATTTGAATCAGACGGATTAAGAGGCTGTCTGAAATAACCTGCCTTGCGGTAAGAATGGTCAGAAGTAGGAGAGACCTCAGATCGGCGCTTCCGAACTGGAGTATCAGGTAAACCGGTTGAAGTGACCTATTGGCCACTGTACCGGGTTGTCCGGCGAGCTTCATGCTGCTGAGTCTTCAAAATAAATGTTGGATCCAAGTGAGCAAGAGGATGAGAAAAGCTTACTTTCCGGACTGCTTGCGGATGCAGTTGGAAGCTGGAAAGCACATCTCGATAAAACTTTGACCCTGGCGGTTTGAAGCCACGACCTATATGGTCAACAAAGACCACCACCTCGCCATGCCTTGGGGTTGGAGGATTTTCTATTCCTGGAACTCGCCACTTGATTTCAGTTTTCTTGGGCAGGGAGCCGATGCTAACCATATCATTCAACTGAGTCTCAGTAACCCGGGAACGAGCCCAGTTGCAGGCAGTGAATTGTTTGGCCATTGTGAAACAAACAAGCTGAAAATGAAACGCCGATTTATAAATTCCTCATGATGATATGCAAGATACAATGGAGTAAGAAAACGTGCTGATATGCGAAGTGATATAAACCGGAATCAATGCAATCAGGAGTTAAAGATAATACCAGGACAGTAATATCCAGACACTGTTAAACCGGAGTATAGCTATAAAGGTCAAGTGTTCCTCCGGTTTAGCAGAGGGCTAATGGTATAGATTGCTTATACAAGGTTAAACTGCCTGCGTTGGCGTGAGGAGAAATAGATTTCACAGAGGTTTTGGATCTAAGGTAAGACAGGAAAGCAAAGTATTTCGACCTAAAAAGGGTAAAGACCCGAAACAATTTATGAAGGAATACATCAGCTTTTGCGCATACGGATCTATGGTGGTAATAGAAGATTAGCCACGGCAAGGGATATGATAAAAATGAGGCATTCATCTACAGGCTAAGGAAGAACAATATCGAAAGCTCCGTTGAACTTCAAGAACCGCGAAGAACAGGGAAACCCTAATGGATCTAGAAAGGAAGAGGGAAAAGACTTACGGCGGCCGCGGAAGCAGCGGAGGTGTGCTGCGGGACTCTGGTACGAACAGGTCGATGCAGCAGCCGACGGTGAAGCAGAGGCGAGGTTTGGCGATGACGGTGGCGCTCAGGTACGAAGACGTCACAAGGAAGAAGAAGGGAGGTAAGGAGAGCGGAAAGAAAAGAAGGGGGTCTTCTGCCCCTATTTATAAGGCGAAGCGATAAAACGGCGAATGCGGGAATCGAGGAGCCCAAAAAATGGGTAAGTTAATAAAAGTGTCGCCTCGGTGGCTGGATACACATTAAATGAAGGTAATTGTCGATATCAACGGATATATGACGTCAGGGCGGTTTATCATAATCTGGGAGTATGACGTCATGGCGGTTTACAAGATCAAGGTGAAGATATGAGGGAAGATTTTTTCTAAATGTAGAAGATTGACATGAACAAGTTCAAACCAATCTAGGGCCTAATGTTGGGGATGTTACTACTGGAGGTAAACCGTCCTTATGTAGCCGGGTTGACTCCTTGAAGATTAGAAGCCCAGGAAGATGCAAGGATGATGGCGCTTCATGAAGGCCCAAGGCCCAAAGGCGGGTTAAAGCCTATAAATATAAACCGACCTAGTCATGTAACTTGTATTGTAAGATAGGAAGGATAGAGACCGAACCGGATACGTTTATAATCCGGCTTCGGGACTCTGTAGTCCGGCGGGCGTCAACCTATGTATATAAAGGGACGACCCGGCAGCGGTTTAGGGACGGACAACAACTCGAGAGCCAGACAAAGCGGATTCGCTCCCTGGCCTTCGAAACCCTAGCAATACCAATCACAACTAGATGTAGGCTTTTACCTTCCTCGAAGGGGCCGAACTAGTATAAAACTCTCCGTGTCCCCTTGTCCGGTTTAACCCCTTTAAGCTAACCCGTAGTGATGGCTCCACGACTAAGTCCTTTCACAAGGACATCTGCCGTAACAAACCCACGACAATAGCCAACACCTTGAACTTGTCGAAAACCTTTTGCGACAATTCGGTCTTTGAAGATAGTAGCACTACTATCAGCGTCCGTCTTCCTCTTGAAGATCCATTTATTTTCTATGGCTGGCCGATCATCGGGCAAGTCAACCAAAGTCCATACTTTGTTCTCATACGTGGATCCTATCTCAGAATTCATGGCCTCAAGCCATTTCGCGGAATCTTGGCTCATCATCGCTTCCTCATAGTTCGTAGGTTCGTGTGGCACCCCAGCTCAGAGAAATCGGAACGCCCCGTATTCCAGCCCACATATCCAGGAGAAGTCTCAGGAATATGTCACTGCTTGACATAGAACAAATCAACTCTTATTACAAGAATAATAATACAAGGGTCTGATGTTACAAAGAAGCACATCAGCATGGTGACACTACGCCTGCGATACTACAGTTGCTCTATGCTAGCAGCAAAACAACTCGTAACAACGGAATACTTCTAGCAACGGAACAACGACGAAGGTGGTGAACTCCACTCTGCAGGGACTCTGGCTGGGACATGATCTAGCTCACATGCACGGCAACCATCGACAAGCAATCAAGCAATCATGGCATCACCTGCAATCTGGCATGACACGCCAGGTCAGTACATTGAATGTACTTGCAAGCTCACAACAACCATAAACATCAAGGCAAGACAATAACATAGCATTAACAGGTTAATTATTTAGCAACTACCATGATGAAACAACTACTAAGCATGGTATGAAACTGATACAATACTAATAAATCACCATCTCGGATCTCCATAACCATATTTCTCTTAGCTAACCGGCCAAGCAATATACCATCTCGATCACCTCGTGATCAAAACCAAAGGTGATCTTTCCGGCGATCACAACCATGACCAACACTTGGTCTCAAACGGTGATCCTTCCGGCGATGACTACCATGACCAACACTTGGTCTCCAACATCATCATCAACATCCTGCCAATTTGTACTGCTCAACATATTAACATATAAATCACCTATAAGTCATTCCGTCATGTGAGTGTTGATCGAACGGTGTGACCTAGTACGAACCCTTGCCCATGACCAAGGACACGGCTATCGATAGATTTAAATACACACTCTGCAGAGGTAGCGCACTATACCCACACCACGGAACCCATGGCCTCGCACTCCCATTTGGGTGGACTAACGGTGTTCCGACAAAACCGATCTACTGCCATGACACTCTCCCGGCCACTCCGACCCACTCCCAACTGGGCTAGTCCTGGGTGGCCCCGTGTCTACCAAAGACACAACGACCACCGTCGTGGCCAAAACGCCCCTCACGGGGACTGTGCACATAACAACAACAATGGGCACACAAGGCTTATGTCCGCCTACCTGATCAGGGTAGTGCGTGCCCATAACCTTCCCTAGTTGGAGGCACCAGCGAGAGGCACGACAATAGATCGCATTAGGGCCTTCCCATAAAGGCAAATGTGGTTGTAATGGAAAATCCCGGTTCGGTGGCACCTAACCAACTTAATGACGGAATTTAACCCCAAAATATAATAGTAAAGACTGATACCCCGATATCATCTATCAACCTATAATCCAAGTCATAGCAATATCCAACAAATAATCCAAAGCTTAATATCATCATACCAAAATACTCCGAGGATAGTATAACACTACTATCATGATGAACCCAAGAACGATAATACTACAACTCAAATAACTATCCAGCTATGATCCACATGCAAGCATCATCTCCATCATCATATTCCATAACATAATATCAACTAGCATCATGATGAAAAATAACACTAGCCACTAATAATCCAAAGGCAACATGATATTCAAAGTAGTGCTCCAAGATAATAACAGATACCATCATGACAATAATCATACTAGCCACTAAGAACCCAAAGGCAACATGTCATCCAAATTAAAACTCCAAAGCATATTACCATCATGAACATAATCATAATAGCCACTAAGAATCCAAAGTCAACATGTCATCCACATAATCATCAAAATATAAGTCCTAGAACTCCAAGCAATATCATGGCAATATCAACATCAAAACAATACTCCGAGTCATGCCATGAACATATCATACATAGCTAATGCAATGTTTTAAACAAGTTCAAATAAATAAACCATGTCAGTGCATTGCAATCATGCAAATGGAGGGTGTGGCTTGCCTGGGGTGGAAGAAATCATCGAGAACAAGTGCGAGAAGCTCGCGGAAAGAACCACCAGAAAACGTTCTCTCTTGGAGGGGGCTGAATAATGCAGGGACAAAATGGTCATTTTAAGAATGTCAAAACATGGTGAAAATGATTCCATCGGAACGGGCTCGACAAAACGAAGAAGTGGGCTTTGGAATCACCTCATTTCGAGTTAGGAGCAAAAAGTTATGATAGTTTTTCTGCCAGGGACCTACCTATAATGAAATCATCACAAACAAGTCCTCATCAGGAAAAACAGAACGCGCCTTATCAGGAAATACGTTTTCCAGAAAGGAAAGCCTATTCTGGCTTGCAGAAGAAGCCGAATGCGCTTTCGATAGGTGAAGGCGTACTCCATGGAGTACGTCTCCACTTATCCAGCATGGCGGTGGCGGGGCCGGGCGCTGGGTCGATGGCACGTGGGGCCCGTCGCATCTTCTCTCTCCTCCCACGCCTCCTTATTCTTCTCCCCGCGCCTGCTCCTCCTCTCCTCGACAGAACGCCGGGCAGGGGCGCGGCCGCCGCTGGGCACGGCGACTCCGGCCATCTCCAGCCAAGGAGAGGGCACCGGTGGCCTCGGGATGGAGGCCCACACCCATCCAGGAACTACACGCGCTCCGGGGAGCGCTGCTGCAGCGGCAACCATCGGAGGCAGAGAGCAACGACGGCGGACCATCTCGGCGGCGCGCGGCCATGCTTCCTCTGGAGAGAAACGGAGAGGGTGGGGAGATTCGCGGGGGTATGGTAGGTCTAATGGTGGAGGAGAAATGAGGAGAGGGGCTTCGGCTTGAGCCAATCGAGGAGGAGACCCGAGGTGGCCATGGTGGCAATGGTGGTCGTGGAGGGCGACTCGAGCTCGGGGAAGTGGTCAGGGAGTCGTGGGGGAGTGGGTAGAGGTCGCTGGTGAGGAGAAACGCACCCGGGACGGGCTTATATAGCCGCGTCACTGCGGACGCATGGCCGGCGCCGCGGACGCGTGCCCGCACGCATGAACTTGGAGGCATGCGACGAGGGAGGCACAGTGGAGTCTCTCACGGGGCAGAGCTCACGGGGCAGAGGCGGCCAAGGGAGCATGGGGAGGATGATGACGGCGACGAGCAGAGCCAAACGGAGCACTGTGCACTCGTGGACGTTCGTCGGCGAGCGTCGGTGAGGGTCAGTGAGGGGTTTTACTGAGAGGGAGAGAGGTCCAGGAGGACGGCGACGACACGGTAAATCTATTAGACATGCTCGTGCTTGCTGGGACGCCAAGCAGAGGAGGGGCCCGAGCAAGAGGTCGTTCTGGACGCGGCCATTGCACGCCAAAGCGGTGGTGACCGCGTAGACTGGCGAGGAGAAGATGCCAAGGGTTGTAAAACATTGTCTAGGGCGTAATACATCCAAGGTACGTTTCTACTGTGGTAGTAGATCGGTTAAAAGTGATATGGTTAAATGGTAATCACCATCTGAAGTTTACTGCAGTAAACTTGAGTGAACACTGGTGATCAACAGGGATTTTACTGGCACCAAAGAGTTTGTCTGGGGTGATTAAATAAGGAAGGGCTATGATCCTGGAGGTTTTGAGGCATAATGGAGCACAAACTAATATAGTTGCTTTGTAACTCACATTATGGGTCCAGAATCACGATTTGGATGATGCACTCACATGGAGTAACCACTTGAGGTAAAACTTGGTAGGGCTTAGTTATTTGGCCAAATAAAGGTTCTGTAAAAATTTCATACCAATTGGTTTTACCAAAATGGTACTTCCTTCATAGCTATCCCCTCTTTCCAGAAACTTGCAAATATTATAGGGAAATATTGGCTTGATACAATGGTGCCAAATTTTGTGGAGAGAAGTTATTTGGGCAGGAGAATGCTCTGGTAAATTTTCAGGCAAAATGAAGCAATATAAAATATACTTGCTTAACAACCTGAAAATATTGACAGAATCAAATATTTGACCCTGTGCTCATCTAGATGATTGGATGGGGCTTAATTTTATAGGAGGCTAATTATATGAGCACATGAAGGAGTGTGCAAAATTTCAACTTATTTGGATAACCCTAGCTAGCACTTCCTTCACAAAGGCTTCCCTTAGACAGGAAATTTGAAAAATCACTGAGGAAGTTTGGCTAGGCAAATAAAGTTGAATTTTGGCACAGGGCAATTATTTAGATGATATATCATGAAAAAAATGTTTGGGGGCAAATGGGAAAGGATAAATAGCACTTGCTTCACAATGTGCCATTTAGGACATAAGAGGAAACGAATTTATTGAGCATGGTGGAAAATATGGCCAATGAAATATTTTACCATATTTTATGAAGATATGACCCAAAAAATTATAAGAATTATTTGAGGATTTTTGGATGGACAGAAATATAGGTTGCTTCACAGCCTAGGGCAGATAGGGTTATTCCTTTAATAGAAAAATGAATTTTCCCTAGAAAAATAAATTAGGGTTTGGTTAAGGAGTGGAGTGACATGATCTTGGAAAAGTTTACAGGA
Source organism: Triticum urartu (assembly GCF_056163025.1). Taxonomy (NCBI): domain Eukaryota; kingdom Viridiplantae; phylum Streptophyta; class Magnoliopsida; order Poales; family Poaceae; genus Triticum; species Triticum urartu. The sequence goes on from NC_141877.1 coordinate 473,816,218, forward strand.
TGATGAGTCACTTGGGAGGGGAAATGGGGATGATTTCCCAGGTGACAAGGCCACAGAACCACTCCAAAAAGAAAAACAGAGCAAAAATCAATAAATCAAAAAGAAAAAGAAAGGGGCCAAAATCCAGGCTGTTACAGTTCGTCATGGTCAATTAACATGACCTCTAGAACAGGATTTCCGTACCACTCTGGTGCGGATCTCACTCTGGTTGACCTACGAGGTTCGGTAGTAACTTGATCTGAAGTTACATGATCATCATCATTAGCTTCCTCACTAATTTGTGTAGGAGTCACAGAAACAAATTTCTATGATGAACTACTTCCCAATAAGGGAGCAGGTACAGTTACCTCACCAAGTTCTACTTTCCTCCCACTCGCTTCTTTCGAGAGAAACTCCTTCTCTAGAAAGGATCTATTCTCAGCAACAAATATCTTGCCTTCGGATCTATGATAGAAGGTGTACCCAACAGTTACTTTTGGGTATCCTATGAAGACGCACTTCTCCGACTTGGGTTTGAGCTTATCAAGATGAAACTTTTTCACATAAGCATCGCAACCCCAAACTTTAAGAAACGACAGCTTAGATTTCTTGCTAAACCACAGTTCATACGGTGTCGTCTCAACGGATTTAGATGGTGCCCTATTTAACGTGAATGCAGCTGAATTCTAATGCGTAACCCCAAAACGATAGTGGTAAATCGGTAAGAGACATCATAGATTGTACCATATCTAATAAAGTATGGTAATGATGTTCGGACACACCATTACGCTATGGTGTTCTAGGTGGCGTGAGTTGCGAAACTATTTCACATTGTTTCAAATGAAGACCAAACTCGTAACTCAAATATTCTCCTCCACGATTAGATCATAGAAACTTTATTTTCTTGTTACGATGATTTTCTACTTCACTCTGAAATTATATGAACTTTTCAAATGTTTTGGATTTATGTTTCATCAAGTAGATATACACATATCTGCTCAAATCATCTGTGAAGGTCATAAAACAATGATACCCGCCGTGAGTCTCAACACTCATTGGACCGCATACATCGGTATGTATTATTTCCAATAAGTCAGTGGCTCGCTCCATTATTCTGGAGAACAGAGTCTTAGTCATCTTGCCCATGAGGAATGGTTCGCAAGCATCAAAATGATTCATAATCAAGTGATTCCAAAAGCCCATCAGCATGGAGTTTCTTCATGCGCTTTACACCAATATGACCTAAACGGCAGTGCCACAAATAAGTTGCACTATCATCATTAACTTTGCATCTTTTGGCTTCAATATTATGAATATGTGTATCACTATGATCGAGATCCAATGAACCATTTTCATTGGGTGTATGACTATAGAAGGTTTTATTCATGTAAACAGAACAACAATTATTCTCTAACTTAAATGAATAACCGTATTGCAATAAACATGATCAAATCATATTCATGCTCAACGCAAACACCAAATAACATTTATTTAGGTTTAACACTAATCCCGAAAGTAGAGGGAGTGTGCGATGATGATCATATCAATCTTGGAACCACTTCCAACACACATAGTCACTTCACCCTTAACTAGTCTCTGTTCATTCTGCAACTCCCGTTTTGAGTTACTACTCTTAGCAACTGAAACAGTATCAAATACCGAGGGGTTGCTATAAACACTAGTAAAGTACACATCAATAACATGTATATCAAATATAGCATTGTTCACTTTGCCATCCTTCTTATCCGCCAAATACTTGGGGCAGTTCCGCTTCCAGTGACCAGTCCCTTTGCAGTAGAAAGCACTTAGTCTCATGCTTAGGTCTAGACTTGGGCTTCTCCACTTGAGCTGCAACTTGCTTGCCGTTCTTCTTAAAGTTCCCTTTCTTCCCCTTTGCCCTTTTCTTGAAACTAGTGGTGTTGCTAATCATCAACACTTGATGCTCTTTCTTGATTTCTACCTTCATCGATTTCATCATCTTGAAAAGCTCAGGAATCGTTTTCTTCATCCCTTGCATACTATAGTTCATCACGAAGTTCTACTAACTTGGTGATGGTGACTAGAGAATTCTGTCAATCACTATCTTATCTAGAAGATTAACTCCCACTTGATTCAAGCGATTGTAGTACCCAGACAATCTGAGCACATGCTCACTGCTTGAGCTATTCTCCTCCATCTTTTAGCTATAGAACTTGTTGGAGACTTCATATATCTCAACTTGGGTATTTGCTTGAAATATTAACTTCAACTCCTGGATCATCTCATATGATCCATGGCGTTCAAAACGTATTTGAAGTCCCGATTCTAAGCTGTTAAGCATGGTGCACTAAACTATCAAGTAGTCATCATATTGAGCTAGCCAAACGTTCATAACATCTGCATCTGCTCCTGCAATAGGTCTGTCACCTAGCGGTGTATCAAGGACATAATTCTTCTGTGCAGCAATGAGGATAATCCTCAGATCATGGATCCAATCCGCATCATTGCTACTAACATCTTTCAACTTAGTTTTTCTCTAGGAACATAACAAAAATAAAATAGAGGAGCTAAAAGCGAGCTATTGATCTACAACATAGATATGCTAATACTACCAGGACTAAGTTCATGATAAATTAAAGTTCAATTAATCATATTAATTAAGAACTCTCACTTAGATAGACATCCCTCTAATCATCTAAGTGTTCGTGTGATCCATATCCACTAAACCATGTCCGATCATCACGTGCGATGGAGTAGTTTCAATGGTGAACATCACTATGTTGATCATATCTACTATATGATTCACGCTCGACCTTTCAGTCTCTAGTGTTCCAAGGCCATATCTGCATATGCTAGGCTCATCAAGTTTAACCCTAGTATTCTGCGTGTGCAAAACTGGCTTGCACCCGTTGTAGATGAACGTAGAGCTTATCACACCCGATCATCACGTGGTGTCTCGGCACGATGAACTTTGGCAACGATGCATACTCATGGAGAACACTTTTATCTTGAAATTTAGTGAGAGATCATCTTATAATGCTACCGCCGATCTAAGCAAAATAAGATGCATAAAGGATAAACATCACATGCAATCAATATAAGTGATATGATATGGCCATCATCATCTTGTGCTTGTGATCTCCATCTCCGAAGCACCGTCAAGATCACCATCGTCACCGGCGTGACACCTTGATCTCCATGGTAGCATCGTTTTTGTCTAGCCAAATTTTGCTTTTATGACTATCGCTACCTCTTAGTGATAAAGTAAAGCATTACAGGGCGATTGCATTGCATACAATAAAGCGACAACCATATGGCTCCTGCCAGTTGCCGATAACTCGGTTACAAAACATGATCATCTCATACAATAAAATATAGCATCATGTCTTGACCATATCACATCACAACATGCCCTGCAAAAACAAGTTAGATGTCCTCTACTTTGTTGTTGCAAGTTTTACGTGGCTGCTACGGGCTGAGAAAGAACCGTTCTTACCTACGCATCAAAACCACAACGATAGTTCATCAAGTTAGTGATGTTTTAACCTTCTCAAGGACCGGGCGTAGCCACACTCGGTCCAACTAAAGTTGGACAAACTGACACCCGCCAGCCACCTGTGTGCAAAGCACGTCGGTAGAACCAGTCTCGCGTAAGCGTACACGTAATGTCGGTCCGGGCCGCTTCATCCAACAATACCGCCGAACCAAAGTATGACATGCTGGTAAGCAGTATGACTTGTATCGCCCACAACTCACATGTGTTGTACTCGTGCATATAACATCTACGCATAAACCTGGCTCTGATACCACTGTTGGGGAACGTAGTAATTGAAGGAAATATGCCCCAGAGGCAATAATAAAGTTATTATTTATTTCCTTATATCATGATAAAAGTTTATTATTCATGCTAGAATTGTATTAACCGGAAACATAATACATTTGTGAATACATAGACAAACAGAGTGTCACTAGTATGCCTCTACTTGACTAGCTCGTTAATCAAAGATGGTTATGTTTCCTAACCATGGACAAAGGAGTTGTCATTTGATTAACGGGATCACATCATCAGTTGAATGATCTGGTTGACATGACCCATTCCATTAGCTTAGCACCCGATCGTTTAGTATGTTGCTATTGCTTTCTTCATGACTTATACATGTTCCTATGACTATGAGATTATGTAACTCCCGTGTGCCGGAGGAACACTTTGTGTGCTACCAAACAGAAGGAAATATGCCCTAGAGGCAATAATAAAGTTATTATTTATTTCCTTATATCATGATAAATGTTTATTATTCATGCTAGAATTGTATTAAACGGAAACATAAAACATGTGTGAATACATAGACAAACAGAGTGTCACTAGTATGCCTCTACTTGACTAGCTCATTAATCAAAGATGGTTATGTTTCCTAACCATAAACAAAGAGTTGTTATTTGATTAACGAGGTCACATCATTAGTTGAATGATCTGATTGACATGACCCATTTCATTAGCTTAGCACCCGATCGTTTAGTATGTTGCTATTGCTTTCTTCATGACTTATACATGTTCCTATGACTATGAGATTATGCAACTCCCGTTTGCCGGAGGAACACTTTGTGTGCTACCAAACGTCACAACGTAAATGGGTGATTATAAAGGAGCTCTACAGGTGTCTCCAATGGGAGATGTTGGGTTGGCGTATTTCGAGAATAGGATTTGTCACTCCGATTGTCGGAGAGGTATCTCTGGGCCCTCTCGGTAATGCACATCACATAAGCCTTGCAAGCATTGCAACTAATGAGTTAGTTGCGGGATGATGTATTACGGAACGAGTAAAGAGACTTGCCGGTAACGAGATTGAACTAGGTATTGGATACCGACGATTGAATCTCGGGCAAGTAAACATACCGATGACAAAGGGAATAACGTATGTTGTTATGCGGTCTGACCGATAAAGATCTTCGTAGAATATGTAGGAGCCAATATGGGCATCCAGGTCCCGCTATTGGTTATTGACCGGAGACGTGTCTCGGTCATGTCTACATTATTCTCGAACCGTAGGGTCTGCACGCTTAACGTTACGATGACAGTTATTATGATTTTATGCATTTTGATGTACCGAAGGTTGTTCGGAGTCCCGGATGTGATCATGGACATGACGAGGAGTCTCGAAATGGTTGAGACATAAAGATTGATATATTGGAAGCCTATGTTTGGATATCGGAAGTGTTCCGGGTGAAATCGGGATTTTACCGGAGTACCGGGAGGTTACCGGAACCCCCCGGGAGCTATATGGGTCTTAGTGGGCTTTAGTGGAAAGGATAAACGGGGAACCCAAGGTGGCCGCGCGCCTCCCCCTTCCCCTAGTCCTCTCTCTCTTTCCCCACTCAAGGAATCCTATTCCAACTAGGATTGGAGGGGGAATCCTACTCCCAGAGGGAGTAGGACTCTCCTGGCGCGCCCTCCTTGGCCGGCCGGCCCCCTCCCCTTGGCTCCTTTATATACGGAGGCAGGGGGCGCCCCTAGACACACAAGTTGATCCACGTGATTGTTCCTTAGCCGTGTGCGGTGCCCCCTACCACCATATTCCACCTCGATCATATTGTTGTAGTGCTTAGGCGAAGCCCTGCGTCGGTAGAACATCAAGATCGTCACCACGCCGTCGTGCTGACGGAACTCCTCCCCTAAGCTTTGCTGGATCGGAGCCCGGGGATCGTCATCGAGCTGTACGTGTGCTAAGAACTCGGAGGTGCCGGAGTAACGGTGCTTGGATTGGTCGGATCGGGAAGACGTACGACTACTTCCTCTACGTTGCGTCAACGCTTCCGCAGTCGGTCTGCGTGGGTACGTAGACAACACTCTCCCCCTCGTTGCTGTGCATCACCATGATCTTGCGTGTGCGTAGGAAATTTTTTGAAATTACTACGTTCCCCAACAGTGGCATCCGAGCCTAGGTTTTATGGTTTGATGTTATATGCACGAGTAGAACACAAGTGAGTTGTGGGCGATATAAGTCATACTGCCTACCAGCATGTCATACTTTGGTTCGGCGGTATTGTTGGATGAAGCGGCCCAGACCGACATTACGTGTACGCTTACGCGAGACCGGTTTCCCCGATGTGCTTTGCACAAAGGTGACTTGCGGGTGACTGTTTCTCCAACTTTAGTTGAACCGAGTGTGACTACGCCCGGTCCTTGCGAAGGTTAAAACGGAGTCTATTTGACAAACTATCGTTGTGGTTTTGATGCGTAGGTGAGATTGGTTCTTGCTTAAAGCCCGTAGCAGCCACGTAAAACTTGCAACAACAAAGTAGAGGACGTCTAACTTGTTTTTGCAGGGCATGTTGTGATGTGATATGGCTAAGACATGATGCTAAATTTTTTATTGTATGAGATGATCATGTTTTGTAACCGAGTTATCGGCAACAGGCAGGAGCCATATGGTTGTCGCTTTATTGTATGCAATGCAATCGCGATGTAATGCTTTACTTTATCACTTAGCGGTAGCGATAGTCGTGGAAGCATAAGATTGGCGAGACGACAACGATGCTACGATGGAGATCAAGGTGTCGCGCCGGTGACGATGGTGATCATGACAGTGCTTCGGAGATGGAGATCACAAGCACAAGATGATGATGGCCATATCATATCACTTATATTGATTGCATGTGATGTTTATCCTTTTATGCATCTTATCTTGCTTTGATTGACGGTAGCATTATAAGATGATCTCTCACTAAATTATCAAGAAGTGTTCTCCCTGAGTATGCACCATTGCCAAAGTTCGTCGTGCCCAGACACCACGTGATGATCGGGTGTGATAAGCTCTACGTCCATCTACAACGGGTGCAAGCCAGTTTTGCACACGCAGAATACTCAGGTTAAACTTGAAGAGCCTAGCATATGTAGATATGGCCTCGGAACACGGAGACCGAAAGGTCGAGCGTGAATCATATAGTAGATATGATCAACATAGCGATGTTCACCATTGAAAACTACTCCATCTCATACGATGATCGGTTATGGTTTAGTTGATTTGGATCTCGTGATCACTTAGAGGATTAGAGGGATGTCTATCTAAGTGGGAGTTCTTAAGTAATTTGATTAATTGAACTTAAACTTATCATGAACTTAGTACCTGATAGTATCTTGCTTGTTTATGTTTGATTGTAGATAGATGGCTCGTGCTGTTGTTCCATTGAATTTTAATGCGTTCCTTGAGAAAGCAAAGTTGAAAGATGATGGTAGCAATTACACGGACTGGGTCCATAACTTGAGGATTATCCTCATTGCTGCTCAGAAGAATTACGTCCTGGAAGCACCGCTGGGTGCCAGGCCTGCTGCTGGAGCAACACCAGATGTTATGAACGTCTGGCAGAGCAAAGCTGATGACTACTCGATAGTTCAGTGTGCCATGCTTTACGGCTTAGAATCGGGACTTCAATGACGTTTTGAACGTCATGGAGCATATGAGATGTTCCAGGAATTGAAGTTAATATTTCAAGCAAATGCCCGGATTGAGAGATATGAAGTCTCCAATAAGTTCTATAGCTGCAAGATGGAGGAGAACAGTTCTGTCAGTGAGCATATACTCAAAATGTCAGGGTACAATAATCACTTGATTCATATGGGAGTTAATCTTCCAGATGATTGCGTCATTGACAGAATTCTCCAATCACTGCCACCAAGCTACAAGAGCTTCGTGATGAACTATAATATGCAAGGGATGAACAAGACTATTCCCGAGCTCTTCGCAATGCTGAAAGCTACGGAGGTAGAGATCAAAAAGGAGCATCAAGTGTTGATGGTTAACAAAACCACTAGTTTCAAGAAAAAGGGCAAAGGGAAGAAGAAGGGGAACTTCAAGAAGAACGGCAAGCAAGTTGCTGCGCAGGAGAAGAAACCCAAGTCTGGACCTAAGCCTGAAACTGAGTGCTTCTACTGCAAGCAGACTGGTCACTAGAAGCAGAACTGCCCTAAGTATTTGGCGAATAAGAAGGATGGCAAGGTGAACAAAGGTATATGTGATATACATGTTATTGATGTGTACCTTACTAGAGCTCGCAGTAGCACCTGGGTATTTGATACTGGTTCTGTTGCTAATATTTGCAACTCGAAACAGGGACTACGGAATAAGCGAACACTGGCGAAGGACGAGGTGACGATGCGCGTGGGAAACGGTTCCAAAGTCGATGTGATCGCGGTCGGCACGCTACCTCTACATCTACCTTCGGGATTAATATTAGACCTAAATAATTGTTATTTGGTGCCAGCGTTGAGCATGAACATTATATCTGGATCTTGTTTGATGCGAGACGGTTATTCATTTAAATCAGAGAATAATGGTTGTTCTATTTATATGAGTAATATCTTTTATGGTCATGCACCTTTGAAGAGTGGTCTATTTTTGATGAATCTCGATAGTAGTGATACACATATTCATAATGTTGAAGCCAAAAGATGCAGAGTTGATAATGAAAGTGCAACTTATTTGTGGCACTGTCGTTTAGGTCATATCGGTGTAAAGCGCATGAAGAAACTCCATACTGATGGACTTTTGGAACCACTTGATTATGAATCACTTGGTACTTGCGAACCGTGACTCTTGGGCAAGATGACTAAAACACCGTTCTCCGGTACTATGGAGAGAGCAACAGGTTTGTTGGAAATCATACATACCGATGTATGTGGTCTGATGAATATTGAGGCTCGTGGCGGATATCGTTATTTTCTCACCTTCACAGATGACTTAAGCAGATATGGGTATATCTACTTAATGGAACACAAGTCTGAAACATTTGAAAATTTCAAAGAATTTCAGAGTGAAGTTGAAAATCATCGTAACAAGAAAATAAAGTTTCTACGATCTGATCGTGGAGGAGAATATTTGATTTACGAGTTTGGTGTACATTTGAAAAATTGTGGAATAGTTTCGCAACTCACGCCACCCGGAACACCACAGCGTAATGGTGTGTCCGAACATCGTAATCGTACTTTACTAGATATGGTGCGATCTATGATGTCTCTTACTAATTTACCGCTATCGTTTTGGGGTTATGCTCTAGAGACGGCCGCATTCACATTAAATAGGGCACCATCAAAATCCGTTGAGACGACGCCTTATGAACTATGGTTTGGCAAGAAACCAAAGTTGCCGTTTCTTAAAATTTGGGGCTGCGATGCTTATGTGAAAAAGCTTCAACCTGATAAGCTCGAACCCAAATCGGAGAAATGTGTCTTCATAGGATACCCAAAGGAGACTGTTGGGTACACCTTCTATCACAGATCCGAAGGCAAGACATTCATTGCTAAGAATGGATCCTTTCTAGAGAAGGAGTTTCTCTCGAAAGAAGTGAGTGGGAGGAAAGTAGAACTTGACGAGGTAACTGTACCTGCTCCCTTATTGGAAAGTAGTACATCACAGAAAACTGTTTCTGCGACACCTATACCAATTAGTGAGGAAGTTAATGATAATGATCATGAAACTTCAGAACAAGATACTACTGAACCTCGTAGATCAACCAGAGTGAGATCCGCGCCAGAGTGGTACGGTAATCCAGTTCTGGAAGTCATGCTACTAGATCATGATGAACCTATGAATTATGAAGAAGCGATGGTGAGCCCAGATTCCGCAAAGTGGCTTGAAGCCATGAAATCTGAGATGGGATCCATGTATGAGAACAAAGTATGGACTTTGGTTGACTTGCCCGATGATCGGCAAGCAATTGAGAATAAATGGATCTTCAAGAAGAAGACTGACGCTGACGGTAATGTTACTGTCTACAAAGCTCGACTTGTCGCAAAAGGTTTTCGACAAGTTCAAGGGGTTGACTACGATGAGACCTTCTCACCCGTAGCGATGCTTAAGTCTGTCCGAATCATGTTAGCGATTGCCGCATTTTATGACTATGAAATTTGGCAGATGGATGTCAAAACTGCATTCCTGAATGGATTTCTGGAAGAAGAGTTGTATATGATGCAACCAGAAGGTTTTGTCGATCCAAAGGGAGCTAACAAAGTGTGCAAGCTCCAGCGATCCATTAATGGACTGGTGCAAGCCTCTCGGAGTTGGAATAAACGCTTTGATATTGTGATCAAAGCATTTGGTTTTATACAGACTTTTGGAGAAGCCTGTATTTACAAGAAAGTGAGTGGGAGCTCTGTAGCATTTCTGATATTATATGTGGATGACATATTACTGATTGGAAATGATATAGAATTTCTGGATAGCATAAAGGGATACTTGAATAAGAGTTTTTCAATGAAAGACCTCGGTGAAGCTGCTTACATATTAGGCATAAAGATCTATAGAGATAGATCAAGACGCTTAATTGGACTTTCACAAAGCACATACCTTGACAAGATTTTGAAGAAGTTCAAAATGGATCAAGCAAAGAAAGGGTTCTTGCCTGTGTTACAAGGTTTGAAGTTGAGTCAGACTCAATGCCCGACCACTGCAGAAGATAGAGAGAAAATGAAAGATGTTCCCTATGCTTCAGCCATAGGCTCTATCATGTATGCCTAATGTGTACCAGACCTGATGTGTGCCTTGCTATAAGTTTAGCAGGGAGGTACCAAAGTAATCCAGGAGTGGATCACTGGACAGCGGTCATGTACATCCTGAAATACCTGAAAAGGACTAAGGATATGTTTCTCGCATATGGAGGTGACAAAGAGCTCACCGTAAAAGGTTACGTTTATGCAAGCTTTGACACTAATCCGGACGATTCTAAATCGCAAACCGGATACGTGTTTACATTAAACGGTGGAGCTGTCAGTTGGTGCAGTTCTAAACAAAGCGTCGTAGCGGGATCTACATGTGAAGAGGAGTACATAGCTGCTTCGGAAGCAGCGAACGAAGGAGTCTGGATGAAGGAGTTCATATCCGATCTAGGTGTCATACCTAGTGCATCAGGTCCAATGAAAATCTTTTGTGACAATACTGGTGCAATTGCCTTGGCAAAGGAATCCAAATTTCACAAGAGGACCAAGCACATCAAGAGACGCTTCAATTCCATCCGGGATCTAGTCTAGGTGGGAGACATAGAGATTTGCAAGATACATACGGATCTGAATGTTGCAGACCCGTTGACTAAGCCTCATCCATGAGCAAAACATGATCAGCACCAAGACTCCATGGGTGTTAGAATCATCACAGTGTAATCTAGATTATTGACTCTAGTGCAAGTGGGAGACTGAAGGAAATATGCCCTAGAGGCAATAATAAAGTTATTATTTATTTCCTTATATCATGATAAATGTTTATTATTCATGCTAGAATTGTATTAAACGGAAACATAATACATGTGTGAATACATAGACAAACAGAGTGTCACTAGTATGCCTCTACTTGACTAGCTCGTTAATCAAAGATGGTTATGTTTCCTAACCATAAACAAAGAGTTGTTATTTGATTAACGAGGTCACATCATTATTTGAATGATCTGATTGACATGACCCATTTCATTAGCTTAGCACCCGATCGTTTAGTATGTTGCTATTGCTTTCTTCATGACTTATACATGTTCCTATGACTATGAGATTATGCAACTCCCATTTGCCGGAGGAACACTTTGTGTGCTACCAAACGTCACAACGTAAATGGGTGATTATAAAGGAGCTCTACAGGTGTCTCCAATGGGAGATGTTGGGTTGGCGTATTTCGAGAATAGGATTTGTCACTCCGATTGTCGAAGAGGTATCTCTGGGCCCTCTCGGTAATGCACATCACATAAGCCTTGCAAGCATTGCAACTAATGAGTTAGTTGCGGGATGATGTATTACGGAACGAGTAAAGAGACTTGCCGGTAACGAGATTGAACTAGGTATTGGATACCGACGATTGAATCTCGGGCAAGTAAACATACCGATGACAAAGGGAATAACGTATGTTGTTATGCGGTCTGACCGATAAAGATCTTCGTAGAATATGTAGGAGCCAATATGGGCATCCAGGTCCCGCTATTGGTTATTGACCGGAGACGTGTCTCGGTCATGTCTACATTATTCTCGAACCATAGGGTCCGCACGCTTAACGTTACGATGACAGTTATTATGAGTTTATGCATTTTGATGTACCGAAGGTTGTTTGGAGTCCCGAATGTGATCATGGACATGACGAGGAGTCTCGAAATGGTCGAGACATAAAGATTGATATATTGGAAGCCTATGTTTGGATATCGGAAGTGTTCCAGGTGAAATCGGGATTTTACCAGAGTACCGGGAGGTTACCGGAACCCCCCGGGAGCTATATGGGCCTTAGTGGGCTTTAGTGGAAAGGAGAAAGGGGCAGCCCAAGGTGGCCGCGCGGCTCCCCCTTCCCCTAGTCCTATTAGGACTAGGAGAGGTGGCCGGCCCCCCTCTCTCTCTTTCCCCCCTCAAGGAATCCTATTCCAACTAGGATTGGAGGGGGAATCCTACTCCCAGAGGGAGTAGGACTCTCCTGGCGTGCCCTCCTTGGCCGGCCGGCCCCCTCCCCTTGGCTCCTTTATATACGAAGGCAGGGGGCGCCCCTAGACACACAAGTTGATCCACGTGATCGTTCCTTAGCCGTGTGCGGTGCCCCCTGCCACCATATTCCACCTCGATCATATCGTTGTAGTGCTTAGGCGAAGCCCTGCGTCGGTAGAACATCAAGATCGTCACCATGCCGTCGTGCTGACGGAACTCCTCCCCTAAGCTTTGCTGGATCGGAGCCCGGGGATCGTCATCGAGCTGTACGTGTGCTAAGAACTCGGAGGTTCCGGAGTAACGGTGCTTGGATCGGTCGGATCGGGAAGACGTACGACTACTTCCTCTATGTTGCGTCAACGCTTCCGCAGTCGGTCTGCGTGGGTACGTAGACAACACTCTCCCCCTCGTTGCTGTGCATCACCATGATCTTGCGTGTGCGTAGGAAATTTTTTGAAATTACTACGTTCCCCAACACAAACGTCACAACGTAACTGGGTGATTATAAAGGTGCTCTACAGGTGTCTCCAAAGGTACATGTTGGGTTGACGTATTTCGAGAATAGGATTTGTCACTCCGATCGTCGGAGAGGTATCTCTGGGCCCTCTCGGTAATGCACATCACTTAAGCCTTGCAAGCATTGCAACTAATGAGTTAGTTGCGGGATGATGTATTACGGAACGAGTAAAGAGACTTGCCGGTAACGAGATTGAACTAGGTTGTGACGCCCGGATAATTAAGCTACAATGATCCCACGCTAATGGTGCCACGTCACCACGGATTCTGCTGCTAATCTATTGTTAGATCAAAACCGGTCCAAAATTCAAATTCAAAGTTTGGTAAATAATAAGAGTTTTCAAACATTAAAATAAAAATGTTCGGGTTGTACTAAATATTACATAGATAAATATGGTGTAGTAAGCACATTTTTATAAAAAAGGGGCCTAAATAATTTAAAATGATTTAAAACAGAAAAGTAAATAAATAAAAGAAAAGAAAATACAAAAGAGAAAAACTAAACTAACAAAAAAAAACAAAGAGAAAGCCCCCCCCCCCCCCCGCTGGGCTAAGTGGCCCAGTTGGTCCTCCGCCGTCCGAACGGGCCGGCCCACTCCCCGCACGCCCGCCTGGATACGCAACCCGTTCGTCCGCCACGCATCCCTAGCATACCGAACTCGCAACTTTCCCCCTCCGGTTCATCTGTCCGAAAACGCGAAACACCGGGAATACTTTCCCGGATGTTTTCCCCCTTCACCAGGTACCACCTCGTACCGCGTTAGGGCACACCTAGCATCACGCTTTGTCATGTCATGCATCGTCATGCATTTGTTTGCAATATATTTATTGTTTCTTCCCCTCTTCTCTCGCTAGAGACCGAGACCGACGCCGCTGCTACCCAGTACGACTACGGTGTTGACGACCCCTCTCTCTTGCCAGAGCAACCAGGCAAGCCCCCCCCTTTGATCACCAGATATCGCCTACTCTTCTCTCTACTGCTTGCATTAGAGTAGTGTAACATGTTACTGCTTTCCGTTAATCCTATTCTGATGCATAGCCTGTCCTCGCCACTACTGTTGATACCCTTACCTGCAATCCTAATGCTTAGTATAGGATGCTAGTTTATCATCAGTGGCCCTACATTCTTGTCCGCCTGCCATGCTATACTATCGGGCCGTGATCACTCGGGAGGTGATCACGGATATATACTATATACTTTATACATGATACATGTGCTGACTAAAGTCGGGTCGGCTTGTGGAGCACCCGCGAGTGATTCACGGATTGGGGGCTGAAAGGACCTTTGTCCCAACGGCCCTCTGTGTGGATCTTTGTGGCGAAGCGACAGGGTAGGTTGTGACCACCTAGGAGAGAGGTGGGCCTGGCCCTGGTCGGCGTTCGCGGATACTTAACACGTTTAACGAGATCTTGGTATTTGATCTGAGTCTGGCCATTTGGTCTATACGCACTAACCATCTACGCGGGAGTAGTTATGGGTATCCCGGCGTCGTGGTATCAGCCGAAGCCTTCGTGACGTCAGCGACTGAGTGGCGCGCGCCGGATTGGACTGGAACGCCACTAGGCTAGGTCTGCTTTCGGCCACGTACGCAACGTGCAGGTGTGCTAAGGGCGATGGGCCCAGACCCCTGTGCGCATAGGTTTAGACCGGTGTGCTGACCTCTCTGTTGTGCCTAGGTGGGGCTGCGACGTGTTGATCTTCCGAGGCCGGGCATGACCCAGGAAAGTATGTCCGGCCAAATGGGATCGAGCGTGTTGGGGAATGTGGTGCACCCCTGCAGGGAAGTTAATCTATTCAAATAGCCGTGATCTTCGGTAACAGGACGATTTGGAGTTGTACCTTGACCTTATGACAACTAGAACCGGATACTTAATAAAACACACCCTTCCAAGTGCCAGATACAACCGGTGGTCGCTCTCTCACAGGGCGACGAGGGGAGGATCATCGGTTAGGATTATGCTATACGATGCTGCTTGGAGGACTTCAGTCTACTCTCTTCTACATGTTGCAAGACGGAGGCTGCCAGAAGCATAGTCTTCGAAAGGATTAGTTATCCCCCTCTTATTCTGGCATTCTGCAGTTCAGTCCACATATGATACCCTTATTCCATTTGATACCCATGCATATGTAGTGTAGCTCCTTGCTTGCGAGTACTTTGGATGAGTACTCACGGTTGCTTTCTCCCCCTTTTTTCCCCTTTCCTTTCTTTCTGGTTGTCGCAACCAGATGCTGGAGTCCAGGAGCCAGACGCCACCGTCGACGACGACTCCTACTTCACCGGAGGCGCCTACTACTACGTGCTGCCCGCTGACGACGACCAGGAGTAGTTAGGAGGATCCCAGGCAGGAGGCCTGCGCCTCTTTCGATCTGTATCCCAGTTTGTGCTAGCCTTCTTAAGGCAAACTTGTTTAACTTATGTCTGTACTCAGATATTGTTGCTTCCGCTGACTCGTCTATGATCGAGCTCTTGTATTCGAGCCCTCGAGGCCCCTGGCTTGTAATATGATGCTTGTATGACTTATTTTATTTGTAGAGTTGTGTTGTGATATCTTCCCGTGAGTCCCTGATCTTGATCGTACACGTTTGTGTGTATGATTAGTGTACGGTCAAATCGGGGGCGTCACAAGTTGGTATCAGAGCCGACTGCCTGTAGGAATCCCCCTTCCACACTCCTTGGCCGAAGTCGAGTCTAGACATTGCAAAAACTTTTACTAACATGGCTGTGTGCCTTACGGGCCCACGTCGCCATTGGGTGGTATTAGGGTATTTTACTCCTTGTCTATACTCTGGGACTCTGATCTCTCTTCTATTCGGGTTAAACGAATTTTGCTAAATCTAACATTAGGATCTCGTTATCACTTTCACCCGGAGAGCCCCCTTTTACTGTTGATCGCCTGCTACACGTGAAGACCCTGAAGATACTCTCCGCTATTAACCCGAGAACTTGTGTTCATCGCGTTTGCAATTCCCCTTCCACCGTCAACCCTTATGGATAACTACTTGCAGTTGTTATTCTTACATTCATCCCCAGTTGGTCTTGTTATTACAAGATACCCCGAAATACTCGTCGATGTTTTGATAATCCTTTGAGCCTACTGCGTTGCTGTTCTTTGTCACCTGAATACCCCTACGGATAATTCTCGCACTTATCGAGTATCCGCTCATCCCCCAGTTGTTCATGTGTTACACAATGGTCTTCGAAATACTATTCGATCCTCCAAAAATCCTTAGTAGCTTATTGCTGTGCAATAATTGTCTGCTTGCATGATGGATGCTTTCCATATGTCTGGCAGTATTCATTAGTATCCTTAGACACCGTCATTTTGATCCTTTTGATTCAACATAAGTGCGAATGCACGCAATCATCAGTTGATCCTTTTAAATTATCTTTCCGGCTCAGACGTCATTTTAAACATGAGCTGGTTCTCAACCAATCCAATTGTCGTCGATTGTACCCCTAAGGCTATTCAACTTATCCATCCCTAATCAGAACATTGCTTCTGATCCCTTGATTTGAAAATCATAATTCCTTTGCATTTGAGCTCTGGATTAGTCAGTTATTTCTATAATCCAATGCCTTTGCATGGTTTCTTCCTCTGGTTGAATACTGATGCTTACATCAGATCCCTTGAGGACCATCGGATCCTATTTGGATTTTATCCGACAACGTCCTTCATATTCAACCACTTTGGAAGTTCTTTCCCTGATACATAATGCCATTGGAAAATCCTATTCCTTGATTTGGCCTACCATGCTCTGCTTTCGAGCTGGTGATATTTACTCTTGAAGCTTGTGGTATATGTTTCTAAGATGCCCCGATGGGTTGAACCTATACCTTCTCTAAAACCGTGTGAACCCGAAAGTTTTCACGAGTCATACTCTTCTGGTGCTTCGCCGGATAAAATTTCAACACTACAACTTCTTTGAAGACAAGAAGTGAATGAAATGTTATGCATTAACGAAGTGGGAGTCGACCTTGAACTTAGTGTTCATGCCCATGGACCCGATGTGGAACTTATCATGGAAGCTTCTTGCAAAACTTTTAATCAGTTGGATAATTCTTTCGGTGTCTTTGAATTGGATCCCTTGCAACTATGGTTTCAACCATATTGATATTTCTTGATTCCTTTTCTCAGACAAGTTAAAGTACTTGTCTTTTGCAAGATCAATACACTTGTCAACCCTCTATGTTGCTCTACATCCGAGTATTACCCTCTGGTATCTCGATAATATCACCGAACCATGTTGCTTATTATGAGCCTTCATTAAGTATTATTCCTCACCGATTCCAATGTTTGTCGGTTCCGAGTTGTTAGTCACTCGAGGACACCGATAACTAAATCGGGTCCGCACCACGATTAAACAACTCTTAGTAATCTCCTTTACTCACGAGTTTGTACTCGAGCATGTCGATCCTAGCCTGATCGACTATCATCATAGTGCTAATTTTCACTATGCTACCTGGCCCTTCTCCCGGTAGCAAAATTTTCGACGATGAGCTAAGATTATGTCCATCTTCCTCGTCATATCATTTCTCCTTGAACAACAAACTTGATTTCGAGTTTATGTCATACCCTTGGTTCAAATAACCTTCCGCTTCACCATTCCCTTGACTTGATGTCATCGCCGACCGATTACATCTTGAAATCTCTCGACTGCTATGTCGTGATCATCATCAGCATTCTGAGCTCTTCCAGGATATCAATTGAAATTATGTTGAGAAAGACCATCCTTGCCCTCGATGATTGGTGTTATCATCGACCACTCTACTGCCTTCCCTCCAACACAAACTTGTTTGTGTTTTGTGTTATACCTTGAGTTCCTTGCTATCCAGCAATTGTTCTTCTTTACTCGGAACATTACCATCTCTTATGTCATCAATATTGTGAGAATTACACCACCTCTTAAGAATTTGTGATATAGTGATGCTTCTCACCATCACCATTCTTTTCTCGGTCCCCATGTTGAGTGAACTCTGTTGTGCAAATTTAATATCTCTAGCAACCCTATTGCTTTAGAGTTATTGGACAATAATTCCCATTTAGTGTGTTGGTTGCTCAATCGCCATTCCGACATTGGGCGTGCAACCCAAACCATATTTCGAGTGCACCTTTCAACCCTTGTTTAATTGTGTATGTTCTCCTGCAGCATACATCATTAAGTCATTTGATCTGGCTAATGCTATCTCCTTGTTCACATAGTTGTGGAAATCCATCCTTTTTGGAAATGTCAATGGATTGTCGCTGAGTCAATCAGTCACCTCCTCACCACTCCTTGATTTAATGATGAACTCTTGTTTCGGAACTCGCTACCATAGTACATTTCTCGAGAATCTTACAATGTCGTCTCGTCAATTGTGTTGCACCTTTTCTTCTCAGGCATCCTGAGTCTGAGGTATCCTGACACCAATCAGATCTAAATTTCGGACAGATATGATGGTTGGAACATATTTCCAAGAGTTATAAATGTTGGTCTTTATACGGCCCGGTAAGGTGATGTCCTGCTTAGCACACCTGGCCGAATGAACTAGTTTCCTTTTTAGCAAGGTTAGCGATTCTTCCATGAGGAAATCGTAAGACTTATTCTATAAGTTGTTTCTGATGGATCCTTTGTGTGTCCAAAAATCTGACCCTTACTTGATGACCATGTCAATGCTATCTCGAAGCATGCCTGTGGTACTCTGATTTTCAATAAGAGCATTTTAAGCACAATGCTAAATTCTCTTTATCAATTATCTAAACACCATTGTATGGGTAATTTCATGAAATTTCTCTCCCCTTTCCTAAAGGGTTTTCTACGTTATATCTTGTCATGGCTATCATGCTCTGTTTGTCCTTAGCGAAGGATATACCCCTGAAATGTGTGTTTAAACACATTTTCCCCTTCCATTGTTCTGTTTAACCTGATGATCACGTTTTCCTTTCCATTGGTTTGTTTGACCTTTCTTGTGATCTATATAATCTAAGCAGTAATAATTCACTGCTTATGTAAGCACCTCGGTGTACACCTCTATTATGGAGACCCTGTTTCTATTGTTGATGACATTCCGGTAACCACCGATGGATGAGAACTTTGCCTATTGGTCTGCCTCGTTCAACGAGCAGGAAAAATGGTTCTCTTCGTCCCTCGCCCTTGGTACCGATGTGGTTGTTGACATAACCGACAGACTAACCACTGACATGCCTTGCTTACATGACTGTGCAAGATGTCAACACCCTTCCTACTTTTAACCCACATGGTGGGCCCATAACCCACAGTTACACAGGATCAAAACCTGACTCTCCTGTACACCCCTATTTCTAAAGTCATTCCTCACGCTTGGCTTCGTATGAAAGATCACGAGCCACCTTCCTAGTGATCTATTCTGGTATCAAACACAATACTTATTCTCATTGCTCTGGACCCCTTTCACACTTTGTTTCAGGCATCGAACGATTGCCTGGCACTTGAAACTTCTTATTGCACCTTCGAACTTAACTCTCGATGTGTTTTAATTGTTCAACTCGAGAGGTACTCATAGGCTCATTCATGGGTTAATCCCAGATTATTACCCTATAACATTCTGTTGTTGCCGATCTGCCCCGTTACCTATTCGTAAGTACGATGGAGCCCCCAAAGAAAGGATGACGACTTCATAATGATGACCTGAAGCAGTGGAATGAAGACGTCAGTGTAATGGATCGACCTCTTCGAGAAGAGCAACCAAGAAACGAGAAGATCCGTTAGAATATCGTAACCAAATCCCTTCCCCCTTACTCCCGCTCCTAAATCTCGGGACGAGATTTCTTGTAGTGGAGGAGAATTGTGACGCCCGGATAATTAAGCTACAATGATCCCACGCTAATGGTGCCACGTCACCACGGATTCTGCTGCTAATCTATTGTTAGATCAAAACCGGTCCAAAATTCAAATTCAAAGTTTGGTAAATAATAAGAGTTTTCAAACATTAAAATAAAAATGTTCGGGTTGTACTAAATATTACATAGATAAATATGGTGTAGTAAGCACATTTTTATAAAAAAAGGGGCCTAAATAATTTAAAATGATTTAAAACAGAAAAGTAAATAAATAAAAGAAAAGAAAATACAAAAGAGAAAAACTAAACTAACAAAAAAAAACAAAGAGAAAGCCCCCCCCCCCGCTGGGCTAAGTGGCCCAGTTGGTCCTCCGCCGTCCGAACGGGCCGGCCCACTCCCCGCACGCCCGCCTGGCCTATAGGCCACGCCCCGCTAACCCTAACCCCATCCCACGACCCCCACTTCCCCCCACTCGGCTCCCCTCTCCCTCCCTCGTCCTCCCACACCGCCGCCACCACACAGCGCACACACAGGGGAGAGGAGCTCCTCGTCCCGATCCCCATGGCCGCTAGCGACCGCCTCGGGCCTCCTCGCGCACGCCCCTCCGACCGCTGGCGGGCCAAGCTGGCCTAGTGGATCCCGAAGCCCACCTCGCCGGGCCGCCCCATTCCCCCGCCCGTCGCCGGATCTCCCTCGTCGGACCTCCCCGAACTCCGTCGAGCCCACTGCCTAGTCCCTACCACTCCCCGTGAGCTTCCCCCTCTCCCCCCGTCCCCGCCGCCCGCATCGCGGCACCTCCCCGCGCGCGCCCGTACGCTGCCTCCGCGGCCGCCTCTGCGCGCCCGCGCCGCATCGCCACCTTCCCTCCTTCCTCTCTCTTCTCACCGCGCGCACACCCCGGCCCCTGCCGCTCCCCACCGCGCGGCCTCACTCACGCGCTAGCACCGTCCCGTCGCCGTCCGCCGCTCCCCTGCTCCCCGCGTCGCGAGCTCCCGCCCCTGGCCTGGCCTCCACTCGCCGGCGGCCGCGCTCGGGTCATACGCCCGCGCCCTGGCTACTCCGGCGCTCGCGCCGCCCCTGCCCTTGCTGTCCGCCACCGCCGCCCATCGCAGCGCCCGCGACCCCCCTGGACGCGCGCTTGCCTCGCTGCTGTGTCCCGCCTGCTGGTCGTCGCTTCTCTCGGCGCCGCCTCCTCTGCCGCGCCACCGCGGCCCCTCCCGTCTCCGGCCGCTGCAGGCCCTGTCCCGCCGAGCCTTGCTCGCTGGCGGCGCGCCTTGGCCGCGGCCACGCCTTGGGCGTGTGCGCGCGAGCCCTGGAGGGTCCGTCCCGCCCCACCGCCCGTTACGTCCGCCCGTTAAGGCTCCCTCTAAGCCACTGACCTTGGGGGGCCACCCCACAAAACGTTTCCAAAAAAAGAGGATTTATAAAAAAATTAATATAAAAATATTAAATATAATTAATTAATTAATTAATTACAGGAATAATTAACTTAATTAATTTTGATTAATTACACTAAGCAAATAATTAAACTAATTAAACATTAGTTATCTAATTAACCTGGTTAGTTAATTAGCTAATTAATTAGTATGACAGTGGGGCCCACCCCCTAATTAATACTAATTAGGTTAATTAAATTGATTAATTAAAATGTGTCACTGACCAGTGGGACCCACTGGTCAGGTTGACCAGTCAACCCCCGTTGACTGCTGACGTTAGCATGACATCATGCTGATGTCATAAATCCATTTCGAAGTAATTTAAATAATTAATTAAATTCTAGAAATTAATAAAATCTTTAGAAAAACATATCTTTTAATCCGTAACTCGGATTAAATTATTTTCAACATGAAAGTTGCTCACAACGACGAGACGAACCCGGATACGCAACCCGTTCGTCCGCCACGCATCCCTAGCATACCGATCTCGCAACTTTCCCCCTCCGGTTCATCTGTCCGAAAACGCGAAACACCGGGAATACTTTCCCGGATGTTTTCCCCCTTCACCAGGTACCACCTCGTACCGCGTTAGGGCACACCTAGCATCACGCTTTGTCATGTCATGCATCGTCATGCATTTGTTTGCAATATATTTATTGTTTCTTCCCCTCTTCTCTCGCTAGAGACCGAGACCGGCGCCGCTGCTACCCAGTACGACTACGGTGTTGACGACCCCTCTCTCTTGCCAGAGCAACCAGGCAAGCCCCCCCCTTTGATCACCAGATATTGCCTACTCTTCTCTCTACTGCTTGCATTAGAGTAGTGTAACATGTTACTGCTTTCCGTTAATCCTATTCTGATGCATAGCCTGTCCTCGCCACTACTGTTGATACCCTTACCTGCAATCCTAATGCTTAGTATAGGATGCTAGTTTATCATCAGTGGCCCTACATTCTTGTCCGCCTGCCATGCTATACTATCGGGCCGTGATCACTCGGGAGGTGATCACGGATATATACTATATACTTTATACATGATACATGTGCTGACTAAAGTCGGGTCGGCTTGTGGAGCACCCGCGAGTGATTCACAGATTGGGGGCTGAAAGGACCTTTGTCCCAACGGCCCTCTGTGTGGATCTTTGTGGCGAAGCGACAGGGTAGGTTGTGACCACCTAGGAGAGAGGTGGGCCTGGCCCTGGTCGGCGTTCGTGGATACTTAACACGTTTAACGAGATCTTGGTATTTGATCTGAGTCTGGCCATTTGGTCTATACGCACTAACCATCTACGCGGGAGTAGTTATGGGTATCCCGGCGTCGTGGTATCAGCCGAAGCCTTCGTGACGTCAGCGACTGAGTGGCGCGCACCGGATTGGACTGGAACGCCACTAGGCTAGGTCTGCTTTCGGCCGCGTACGCAACGTGCAGGTGTGCTAAGGGCGATGGGCCCAGACCCCTGTGCGCATAGGTTTAGACCGGTGTGCTGACCTCTCTGTTGTGCCTAGGTGGGGCTGCGACGTGTTGATCTTCCGAGGCCGGGCATGACCCAGGAAAGTATGTCCGGCCAAATGGGATCGAGCGTGTTGGGGAATGTGGTGCACCCCTGCAGGGAAGTTAATCTATTCGAATAGCCGTGATCTTCGGTAACAGGACGATTTGGAGTTATACCTTGACCTTATGACAACTAGAACCGGATACTTAATAAAACACACCCTTCCAAGTGCCAGATACAACCGGTGGTCGCTCTCTCACAGGGCGACGAGGGGAGGATCATCGGTTAGGATTATGCTATACGATGCTGCTTGGAGGACTTCAGTCTACTCTCTTCTACATGCTGCAAGACGGAGGCTGCCAGAAGCATAGTCTTCGAAAGGATTAGTTATCCCCCTCTTATTCTGGCATTCTGCAGTTCAGTCCACATATGATACCCTTATTCCATTTGATACCCATGCATATGTAGTGTAGCTCCTTGCTTGCGAGTACTTTGGATGAGTACTCACGGTTGCTTTCTCCCCCTTTTCCCCCTTTCCTTTCTTTCTGGTTGTCGCAACCAGATGCTGGAGTCCAGGAGCCAGACACCACCGTCGACGACGACTCCTACTTCACCGGAGGTGCCTACTACTACGTGCTGCCTGCTGACGACGACCAGGAGTAGTTAGGAGGATCCCAAGCAGGAGGCCTGCGCCTCTTTCGATCTGTATCCCAGTTTGTGCTAGCCTTCTTAAGGCAAACTTGTTTAACTTATGTCTGTACTCAGATATTGTTGCTTCCGCTGACTCGTCTATGATCGAGCTCTTGTATTCGAGCCCTCGAGGCCCCTGGCTTGTAATATGATGCTTGTATGACTTATTTTATTTGTAGAGTTGTGTTGTGATATCTTCCCGTGAGTCCCTGATCTTGATCGTACACGTTTGCGTGTAGGATTAGTGTACGGTCAAATCGGGGGCGTCACATAGGTATTGGATACCGACGATCGAATCTCGGGCAAGTAACATACCGATGACAAAGGGAACAACGTATGTTGTTATGCGGTCTAACCGATAAAAGATCTTTGTAGAATATGTAGGAACCAATATGAGCATCCAGGTTCCGCTATTGGTTATTGACCAGAGACGTGTCTCGGTCATGTCTACATTGTTCTCGAACCCGTAGGGTCCGCACGCTTAAGGTTACTGTGACAGTTGTATTATGAGTTTATGCATTTTGATGTACCGAAGTTTGTTCAGAGTCCCGGATGTGATCACGGACATGACAAGGAGTCTCAAAATGGTCAAGACATAAAGATTGATATATTGGAAGCCTATATTTGGATATCGGAAGTGTTCCGGGTGAAATCGGGATTTTTCCGGAAAACCGGGAGGTTACCGGAACCCCCCGGGAGGTACATGGGCCTTAATGGGCCTTAGTGGAAGAAGAGGAGAGGCAGCCAGGGCTGGGCCGCGCGCCCCTCCCCCCTTAGTCCGAATAGGACAAGGAGAGAGGGGGCCGGCGCCCCCCCCCTCCTCCGGGAGTAGGACTCCTCCTGGCGCGCCCTATGATGGCCGGCCGGCCTCCCCCTCTTGAACCTTTATATACGGAGGCAGGGGCACCCCTAGAGACACAAGTTGATCCACGTGATCATATTCTTAGCCGTGTGCGGTGCCCCCTTCCACCATAGTCCTCGATAATATTGTAGCGGTGCTTAGGCGAAGCCCTGCGACAGTAGTACATCAAGATCGTCACCACGCCGTCGTGCTGACAGAACTCTTCCCCGACACTTTGCTGGATCGGAGTCCGAGGATCGTCATCGAGCTGAACGTGTGCTAGAACTCGGAGGTGCCGTAGTTTCGGTGCTTGATCGGTCGGGCCATGAAGACGTATGACTACATCAACCGCGTTGTGCTAACGCTTCCGCTGTCGATCTACAAGGGTACATAGATCACACTCTCCCCTCTCGTTGCTATGCATCACCATGATCTTGCGTGTGCGTAGGAAATTTTTTGAAATTACTATGTTTCCCAACAGTGGCATCCGAGCCTAGATTTTATGTGTTGATGTTATATGCACTAGTAGAACACAAGTGAGTTGCGGGCGATATAAGTCATACTGCTTACCAGCATGTCATACTTTGGTTCAGCGGTATTGTTGGACGAAGCGGCCCGGACCGACATTACGCATACGCTTACGCGAGACCGGTTCTCCCGACGTGCTTTGCACATAGGTGGCTTGCAGGTGACAGTTTCTCCAACTTTAGTTCAACCGAGTGTGGCTACGCCCGGTCCTTGCGAAGGTTAAAACAACACCAACTTGACAAACTATCGTTGTGGTTTTGATGCATAGGTAAGATTGGTTCTTGCTTAAGCCCGTAGCAGCCACGTAAAACTTGCAACAACAAAGTAGAGGACGTCTAACTTGTTTTTGCAGGGCATGTTGTGATGTGATATGGTCAAGACATGATGCTAAATTTTATTGTATGAGATGATCATGTTTTGTAACCAAGTTATCGGCAACTGGCAGGAGCCATATGGTTGTCGCTTTATTGTATGCAATGCAATCGCGCTGTAATGCTTTACTTTATCACTAAGCGGTAGCGATAGTCGTGGAAGCATAAGATTGGTGAGACGACAACGATGCTACGATGGAGATCAAGGTGTCGCGCCGGTGACGATGGTGATCATGACAGTGCTTCGGAGATGGAGATCACAGGCACAAGATGATGATGGCCATATCATATCACTTATATTGATTGCATGTGATGTTTATCTTTTATGCATCTTATCTTGCTTTGATTGACGGTAGCATTATAAGATGATCTCTCACTAAATTATCAAGATAAAAGTGTTCTCCCTGAGTATGCACCGTTGCCAAAGTTCGTCGTTCCCAGACACCACGTGATGATCGGGTGTGATAAGCTCTACGTCCATCTACAACGGGTGCAAGCCAGTTTTGCACACACAGAATACTCAGGTTAAACTTGACGAGCCTAGCATATGCAGATATGGCCTCGGAACACTGAGATTGAAAGATCGAGCGTGAATCATATAGTAGATATGATCAACATAGTGATGTTCACCATTGAAAACTACTCCATTTCACGTGATGATCGGTTATGGTTTAGTTGATTTGGATCACGTGATCACTTAGAGGATTAGAGGGATGTCTATCTAAGTGGGAGTTCTTTAAGTAATTTGATTAATTGAACTTAAATTTATCATGAACTTAGTACCTGATAGTATCTTGCTTATGTATGTTTGATTGTAGATAGATGGCCCGTGCAGTTGTTCCGTTGAATTTTAATGCGTTCCTTGAGAAAGCAAAGTTGAAAGATGATGGTAGCAATTACATGGACTGGGTCCGTAACTTGAGGATTATCCTCATTGCTGCACAGAAGAATTACGTCCTGGAAGCACCGCTGGGTGCCAAGCCTGCTGCTGGAGCAACACCAGATGTTATGAACGTCTGGCAGAGCAAAGCTGATGACTACTCGATAGTTCAGTGTGCCATGCTTTACGGCTTAGAATCGGGACTTCAACGATGTTTTGAACGTCATGGAGCATATGAGATGTTCCAGGAGTTGAAGTTAATATTTCAAGCAAATGCCCGGATTGAGAGATATGAAGTCTCCAATAAGTTCTATAGCTGCAAGATGGAGGAGAACAGTTCTGTCAGTGAGCATATACTCAAAATGTCTGGGTATAATAATCACTTGATTCAAATGGGAGTTAATCTTCCAGATGATTGCGTCATTGACAGAATTCTCCAATCACTGCCACCAAGCTACAAGAGCTTCGTGATGAACTATAATATGCAAGGGATGAATAAGACTATTCCCGAGCTCTTCGCAATGCTGAAAGCTGCGGAGGTAGAAATCAAGAAGGAGCATCAAGTGTTGATGGTCAACAAGACCACTAGTTTCAAGAAAAAGGGCAAAGGGAAGAAGAAGGGGAACTTCAAGAAGAACAGCACGCAAGTTGCTGCTCAAGAGAAGAAACCCAAGTCTGGACCTAAGCCTGAAACTAAGTGCTTCTACTGCAAGCAGACTGGTCACTGGAAGCGGAACTGCCCCAAGTATTTGGCGGATAAGAAGGATGGCAAGGTGAACAAAGGTATATGTGATATACATGTTATTGATGTGTATCTTACTAGAGCTCGCAGTAGCACCTGGGTATTTGATACTGGTTCTGTTGCTAATATTTGCAACTCGAAACAGGGACTACGGATTAAGCGAACACTGGCAAAGGACGAGGTGACGATGCGCGTAGGAAATGGTTCCAAAGTCGATGTGATCGCGGTCGGCACGCTACCTGTACATCTACCTTCGGGATTAGTATTAGACCTAAATAATTGTTATTTGGTGCCAGTGTTGAGCATGAACATTATATCTAGATCTTGTTTAATGCGAGACAGTTATTCATTTAAATCAGAGAATAATGGTTGTTCTATTTATATGAGTAATATCTTTTATGGTCATGCACCTTTGAAGAGTGGTCTATTTTTGATGAATCTCGATAGTAGTAACACACATATTCATAATGTTGAAGCCAAAATATGCAGAGTTGATAATGATAGTGCAACTTATTTGTGGCACTGCCGTTTAGGTCATATCGGTATAAAGCGCATGAAGGAACTCCATACTGATGGACTTTTGGAACCACTTGATTATGAATCACATGGTACTTGCGAACCGTGCCTCATGGGCAAGATGACTAAAACACCGTTCTCCGGTACTATGGAGAGAGCAACAGATTTGTTGGAAATCATACATACAGATGCATGTGGTCCGATGAATATTGAGGCTCGTGGCGGATATCATTATTTTCTCACCTTCACAGATGACTTAAGCAGATATGGGTATATCTATTTAATGAAACATAAGTCTGAAACATTTGAAAAGTTCAAAGAATTTCAGAGTGAAGTTGAAAATCATCGTAACAAGAAAATAAAGTTTCTACGATCTGATCGTGGAGGAGAATATTTGAGTTATGAGTTTGGTGTACATTTGAAACAATGCGGAATAGTTTCGCAACTCACGCCACCCGGAACACCACAGCGTAATGGTGTGTCCGAACATCGTAATCGTACTTTACTAGATATGGTGCGATCTATGATGTCTCTTACTAATTTACCGCTATCGTTTTGGGGTTATGCTTTAGAGACGGCCGCATTCACGTTAAATAGGGCACCATCAAAATCCGTTGAGACGACGCCTTATGAACTATGGTTTGGCAAGACACCAAAGTTGTCGTTTCTGAAAGTTTGGGGCTGCGATGCTTATGTGAAAAAGCTTCAACCTGATAAGCTCGAACCCAAATCGGAGAAATGTGTCTTCATAGGATATCCAAAGGAGACTATTGGATACACCTTCTATCACAGATCCGAAGGCAAGACTTTTGTTGCTAAGTTCGGAAACTTTCTGGAGAAGGAGTTTCTCTCGAAAGATGTGAGTGGGAGGAAAGTAGAACTTGACGAGGTAACTGTACCTGCTCCCTTATTGGAAAGTAGTACATCACAGAAACCTGTTTCTGTGACACCTACACCAATTAGTGAGGAAGCTAATGATAATGATCGTGAAACTTCAGAACAAGATACTACTGAACCTCGTAGATCAACCAGAGTAAGATCCGCGCCAGAGTGGTACGGTAATCCTATTCTAGAAATCATGCTACTAGATCATGATGAACCTACAAACTATGAAGAAGCGATGGTGAGCCCAGATTCTGTAAAATGGCTTGAAGCCATGAAATCTGAGATGGGATCCATGTATGAGAACAAAAGTATGGACTTTGGTTGACTTGCCCGTTGATCGGCAAGCAATTGAGAATAAATGGATCTTCAAGAAGAAGACTGACGCTGACGGTAATATTACTGTCTACAAAGCTCGACTTGTCACAAAAGGTTTTCGACAAGTTCAAGGGGTTGACTATGATGAGACCTTCTCACCCGTAGCGATGCTTAAGTCTGTCCGAATCATGTTAGCAATTGCCGCATTTTATGATTATGTAATTTGGCAGATGGATGTCAAAACTGCATTCCCGAATGGATTTCTGGAAGAAGAGTTGTATATGATGCAACTGGAAGGTTTTGTCGATCCAAAGGGAGCTAACAAAGTGTGCAAGCTCCAGCGATCCATTTATGGACTGGTGCAAGCCTCTCGGAGTTGGAATAAACGCTTTGATAGTGTGATCAAAGCATTTGGTTTTATACAGACTTTCGGAGAAGCCTGTATTTACAAGAAAGTGAGTGGGAGCTCTGTAGCATTTCTGATATTATATGTGGATGACATATTACTGATTGGAAATGATATAGAATTTCTGGATAGCATAAAGGGATACTTGAATAAAAGTTTTTCAATGAAAGACCTCGGAGAAGCTGCTTACATATTAGGCATAAAGATCTATAGAGATAGATCAAGACGCTTAATTGGACTTTCACAAAGCACATACCTTGACAAGATTTTGAAGAAGTTCAAAATGGATCAAGCAAAGAAAGGGTTCTTTCCTGTGTTGCAAGGTGTGAAGTTGAGTCAGACTCAATGCCCGACCACTGCAGAAGATAGAGAGAAAATGAAAGATGTTCCCTATGCTTCAGCCATAGGCTCTATCATGTATGCAATGCTGTGTACCAGACCTGATGTGCGCCTTGCTATAAGTCTAGCAGGGAGGTACCAAAGTAATCCAGGAGTGGATCACTGGACAGCGGTCAAGAACATCCTGAAATACCTGAAAAGGACTAAGGATATGTTTCTCGTATATGGAGGTGACAAAGAGCTCATCGTAACGGTTACGTTGATGTAAGCTTTGACACTGATCCGGACGATTCTAAATCGCAAACCGGATATGTGTTTACATTAAACGGTGGAGCTCTCAGTTGGTGCAGTTCTAAACAAAGCGTTGTGGCATGATCTACATGTGAAGCGGAGTACATAGCTGCTTCGGAAGCAGCAAACGAAGGAGTCTGGATGAAGGAGTTCATATCCGATCTAGGTGTCATACCTAGTGCATCGGGTCCAATGAAAATCTTTTGTGACAATACTGGTGCAATTGCCTTGGCAAAGGAATCCAGATTTCACAAGAGAACCAAACACACCAAGAGACGCTTCAATTCCATCCGGGATCTAGTCCAGGTGGGAGACATAGAGATTTGCAAGATACATACGGATCTGAATATAGCAGACCCATTGACTAAGCCTCTTCCACGAGCAAAACATGATCAGCACCAAGGCTCCATGGGTTTTAGAATCATTACTGTGTAATCTAGATTATTGACTCTAGTGCAAGTGGGAGACTGAAGGAAATATGCCCTAGAGGCAATAATAAAGTTATTATTTATTTCCTTATATCATGATAAAAGTTTATTATTCATGCTAGAATTGTATTAACCGGAAACATAATACATGTGTGAATACATAGACAAACAGAGTGTCACTAGTATGCCTCCACTTGACTAGCTCGTTAATCAAAGATGGTTTTGTTTCCTAACCACGGACAAAGGAGTTGTCATTTGATTAACGGGATCACATCATTAGTTGAATGATCTGATTGACATGACCCATTCCATTAGCTTAGCACCCGATCGTTTAGTATGTTGCTATTGCTTTCTTCATGACTTATACATGTTCCTATGACTATGAGATTATGTAACTCCCGTGTGCCGGAGGAACACTTTGTGTGCTTCCAAACGTCACAACGTAACTAGGTGATTATAAAGGTGCTCTACAGGTGTCTCCAAAGGTACATGTTGGGTTGACGTATTTCGAGATTAGGATTTGTCACTCCGATCGTCGGAGAGGTATCTCTGGGCCCTCTCGGTAATGCACATCACTTAAGCCTTGCAAGCATTGCAACTAATGAGTTAGTTGCGGGATGATGTATTACAAAACGAGTAAAGAGACTTGCCGGTAACGAGATTGAACTAGGTATTGGATACCGACGATCGAATCTCGGGCAAGTAACATACCGATGACAAAGGGAACAACGTATGTTGTTATGCGGTCTGACCGATAAAAGATCTTCATAGAATATGTAGGAACCAATATGAGCATCCAGGTTCCTCTATTGGTTATTGACCGGAGACGTGTCTCGGTCATGTCTACATTTTTCTCGAACCCGTAGGGTCCGCACGCTTAAGGTTACGATGACAGTTGTATTATGAGTTTATGCATTTTGATGTACCGAAGTTTGTTCGGAGTCCCGGATGTGATCACGGACATGACGAGGAGTCTCGAAATGGTCGAGACATAAAGATTGATATATTGGAAGCCTATATTTGGATATCGGAAGTGTTCCGGGTGAAATCGGGATTTTACGGGAAAACTGGGAGGTTACCGGAACCCCCCGGGAGGTACATGGGCCTTAATGGGCCTTAGTGGAAGAAGAGGAGAGGCGGCCAGGGCTGGGCCGCGTGCCCCTCCCCCCTAGTCCGAATAGGACAAGGAGAGAGGGGGCCGGCGCCCCCCTCCTTCTCTCTCTCTCTGTTCCCACCTCGTGAATCCTATTCCAACTAGGATTGGGGGGGGGGGAAGTCCTACTCCCGAAGGGAGTAGGACTCCTCCTGGCGCGCCCTATGATGGCCGGCCGGCCTACCCCTCTTGAACCTTTATATACGGAGGCAGGGGCACCCCTAGAGACACAAGTTGATCCACGTGATCATATTCTTAGCCGTGTGCGGTGCCCCCTTCCACCATAGTCCTCGATAATATTGTAGCGGTGCTTAGGCGAAGCCCTGCGACAGTAGTACATCAAGATCGTCACCACGCCGTCGTGCTGACGGAACTCTTCCCCGACACTTTGCTGGATCGGAGTCCGGGGATCGTCATCGAGCTGAACATGTGCTAGAACTCGGAGGTGCCGTAGTTTCGGTGCTTGATCGGTCGGGCCGTGAAGACGTACGACTACATCAACCACGTTGTGCTAACGCTTCCGATGTCGATCTACATGGGTACGTAGATCACACTCTCCCCTCTCGTTGCTATGCATCACCATGATCTTGCGTGTGCGTAGGAAATTTTTTGAAATTACCACGTTTCCTAACAGTAATTTCAAAATTTTCCTACACACACGGAAGATCATTGTGATGCATAGCAACGAGAGGGGAGAGTATGCCTACGTACCCTCGTAGACCGAATGCGGAAGCGTTAGCACAACGTGGTTGATGTAGTCGTACGTCTTCATGATCCGACCGATCCATATACCAAACGCACGCCACCTCCGTGTTCTGCACATGTTCAGCTCAATGACGTCCTCGCCTTCTTGATCCAGCAAGAGGGGCAAAGTAGTAGATGAGTTCCGGCAGCACGACGGCGTGGTGACGGTGTTGGTGAAGAAAAATTTTCGCAGGGCTTCGCCTAAGCACTACGAAAACTATGATGGAGGATAAACTAGAGGGGACGGGGTTGCCGGCACACGGCTTGGTGTTTCTTGATATGTCTTGGGTGCTAGCCCTACCCCTGAAAGTGTGTTATATTGACTAGAGGGGGGTGAATAGGCGATTTTTATGAAAGTCTTCAAAACATGTGAGTTTCGAAGACAAACGATACAAATAAACCTATCATCATGCAGCGGAAGATAGACTACACTAGACAGACAATAGTCAAGCATTCAATGAAGTGAAACCACACTGACTAATAGTAGCTAGGCAGTAAGGATCAGGTACACAGTGAAGACAAATAGATAAAGCAAATAGGCTCTGACTTTACAAGAGCCAACCTAAATAAAGAGATGAGAAGGATAGAACCAGTGTGTGTGACGAAGACAAAGGTTTGGTAGACCAGTTCCAACTGCTGTGACAGTTTTACGTCTGGTTAGGGCGGATAGGTATTTAAACCTGAGGACACTCAATCCCGGACACTTAGTCCTAAGCACACAGCTGAGAACACTTAGTCCTCTCTGTATTCCCCTTGAGCTAAGGTCACACAGACCTTGCCCAATCACTCTGGTAAGTCTTCAAGGTAAACTTCCAAACCTTCATAGACTTCGTTCACCGGCGATCCACAATGACTCTTGGATGCTTAGAACGCGACGCC
The DNA here is from genome assembly GCF_056163025.1 of Triticum urartu. Lineage (NCBI taxonomy): Eukaryota > Viridiplantae > Streptophyta > Magnoliopsida > Poales > Poaceae > Triticum > Triticum urartu. The sequence continues at coordinate 473,848,862 of NC_141877.1, forward strand.
TAACCGGCCGGAGGATTCACAGTCCTCCAGTGTAATAAGTCTTCAGATCACACAGACAAGAAGACTTAAGTGATGCCTAACACTCTTTGGCTCTGGGTGGTTAGGGCTTTATCCTCTCAAGGAATTCTCTCTCAAAGGCTTCAAGGTGGGTTGCTCTCAAACGACAAAAGCCGTACTTTAACTCTAAGCAGCCAACCATTTATGGTTGTAGGGGGTGGGCTATTTATAGCCACTAGGCAACCCGGCCTGATTTGTCCGAAATGACCCTGGGTCACTAAGGAACTGGCACGTGTTCCAACGGTCAGATTTCAAACACACACGGCAACTTTACTTGGGCTACAAGCAAAGCTGACTTGTCCAACTCTGAAGAAGATTCGCTCTCATAGTCTTCACTCGAAGACATAGGATTTTGGTTAAGCATCACTTCAGTCATTCTGACTGGTTTTCTTGGACCCCACTTAACAGTACGGTGGTTCCTATGACTCAACAAAGAAGAAAAAGAACTACGAAAGATCTAAGTCTTCGCGCTCCATAGTCTTCATGCGATGTCTTCTCTTGTCATAGTCTTCAATGTGAATGTCTTCACATACCACCTTTGACTTCAGTGTCTTCATACATTTTTAGGGGTCATCTCTGGTAGGAAAACCGAATCAATGAGGGACTTCTACCTGTGTTATCCTGCAATTCTCACAAACACATTAGTCCCTCAACTAGGTTTGTCGTCAATACTCCAAAACCATCTAGGGGTGGCACTAGATGCACTTACAATCTCCCCCTTTTTGGTGATTGATGACAAACTAGTTGAAGTTTTCAACGGGGAATATAATATGTGAAATTGTAAAGGATAAGGAATTGTCTTCATAAGTTGCAAGGGCTCCCCCTGAAGATGTGCATATAAGTAATTTGCTTTTGGAATGCAAATGCACATGGCAGGTTGTACTTGTGGAGATCCTCTTCAACTTATGATGACAATTCATCACGCATGAAAGGTATGTGAAGATAATGAACATGCATAATGAAAAATGGACGTTTGCAAAATGATCTAAGTGCAGAATTTATCATCGCACATGCGGAATTTATGATCGCATCACAAAATAGCAAATAAGTAGCAGACGACCATCGAGTTTAAGTGTTACAACCCAAAGAACCAAATGTATCAAAACAAGAGTTGTAAACACTAGGCAAAACATAAAGTAACCGCCCATATGGACCCGCTTGAAGACTATCAAACTCATAAGCTTCTCCCCCTTTTGTCAGTGAGGACCAAAAAGGTTTGAAGACATAGAGCATTTACTCGTTCCCACAAAGAGGAGGTGAGGCAGTAGGGTCGTCAGTGGTGTTCAGCGGTGCAGAAGAACTTGGGCAGTGTCGAGGCGTGCAGAAGTAGGGGGCGGTGAAGTGGCATCATCTTCGTCCTCGATCACTCTGGCATTCACAGTTGCCGCAGAGGAAGAAAACTCAGAGTCTTTAGGAGATGGGGTTCTTCGCAGCACAGCCCTTCTGGGAGGTGTGGAGTTAAACTTGAAACGTTCAGAGAAGCCATCCTCTTGAAGATCATCCTCAGGACACATAAGCGTCAGCCCTTTCCATGTACGCCGACAAGTTTCATGGGCTACAAAGGCATTCTTGGTGGCAAGATTGCGAATGCGGTTGACATCCACCAAGAGGCTTTGCATTTGGCGCTTCAGCCAGTCATGATGCCTATCCTGTTTCTGATGAAGAGCAACCAGAAGCTATCAGTCATTGAGAACACAAGATCGCTTCTTGGGTCGTTGGGCAATAGTGCTTTCAGTGGCTTCAGTAAGAGCACGATGAGGTGCACGTGTAGTACCTGCCAGAGGATAAACACGAGTGACTGCTTCAACTCCTTCAATGTTCTGAGTGAAACTTTGATGCTCCGCATTCTGAAGACTGAGAGGTTCCTTGGCAGGCTCAGGATAAATGGCTTCAACGGACATATCCACATCAGGCAGAAAGATCCGATGATTGCGAGCAGATGGCTGATATGAGATACCTGAGTGGAGTTTAATCAGACGCATTATCCATGGAGCGTAGAACTTCAAGCCAAAAAGATCAGATCCTGATGCAGCAAGTTGGCGGATGAAGAAGTCTTGTGTATTGAAGCATTTTCCATGAAGAATATAGAAGACCAAAGTCTTCATTGCACCTTCCAGCTTTGCATGTGGAGAATGTCCTTTGATGGGCCAGAGAGTTCGCCTTATAATGTGATAGATAGTCCTTGGCAGATACTCAAGGTCTTCAACAAAGAACTCCTTAGGATATGCAACATCTTGTGGCAAAGGCTTCATCATACTGAGCATCTGACTCATGTTCGGTTCAGGCCTCTGAAAGATGTTTTCCATAGCTTCACTGTGAAGTTGACATCCAGGTTCATAGAGATCTCCAGGAGTGGGCAGACCAGTGAGCTCAATGATATCAAAGGCTTTGGCTTCGTGATGAACATTTCCTGTCATCCACTCCAGGACCCAAGTCTTCGGATCTCTATTGTAACCACGTATGTGAAGTGTGGCATAAAATTGGAGCAGCAACTATTCATTCCAGTGCTCTTGGTCGGTGATGAAGGGCAACAATCCAACTTCTTTGAAGCAATCCAGAGCTTCTTCCAAACAAGGCAGACCAGCTATTGCTTCGGTGTCAAGACGCATATGTGGGAAGATGCGACCTTGATTGTACAGAATGCAGGAGTAATAGCTTCGCTGCGGATAGCTCCAGAACCGATCAGAAGATATTCGTTCCCTTGAGTAGGGGTTCTTGGAGCTATTGAAGAAGGTGTTGTCTGCTTTGAAGCCGTTGACATTGAAGGATCCAGGTGCTGTTGCAGGACCTGGAAACATGGGCAATCTTGGCATTGGCTTCTATACCTGAGGCCTATGCTCAATATGATAGTCAAACTGAGGACCAGCAGCAGGCGCAGGGACAGAAGCAGTAGTATCATTGGCTTCGCTGACTTCTGGTTCTTGGGTTGGTGCAGGCTCCACATTTTCTTCAGACTCGAAGACTTGAGACCTTGGTCCTTTGCGAAGCCTGCGTAACGCAAGCGACGCCTTTGGAGATGGAGTTGGCTAGGCCTCAAAGTCATCTTCTTCTTCTTGCCGGGGTGGTGTGACTTGTTGTTGTTGTGGGTGATCAGCCCATGTTGCATCCTGAGCAATTGGCGTCAGAGGACGACCAATGCTGATGAGTTCGCTGTGCGTAAGCACAGGCGATGATACCTGTTGGTGCTCGATCTGAGGAAGAACTACATCATCTTCAACATGGTCATGATGACCAATGTCTTCAGCAGCGGTGGGATCAGCTGCTGGTATGTCTTCAACTTCATGAGCCTCTGTGAAAGCAGGCTCATGGACAGTCAGTTGGCACTCTTGATGTTCAGCAGCAGGGCGGACCATGGAGATAGGTTCAACAATTAAGGGCTCTGTGGGAGCAGCCCGTTCCTTCTTGGTCTTGCGCTTCTTTTTGGAGGAAGCAGCAGCAGAGGCTTCAGGATGTTTCCTCTTTCTGGCTTCAGCCTCAGCTGTCCTCGTCTTCTTCAGGTCTGAAGCGGTAGACCCGGCCTTTGGCTTCGAGCCAGTCATGCTGGTTGGGAAGACAATGGGATGTGCTTCCTGCCTTAGTGCGTCGGGTTCGGCCATAGCGGGCTTCTTCTTCTGCTTTGCAGCCATCCTGGGGTCAATGCCAGGATGCCCAAGAGCCTTGCGCTTCTCAGCCTCATTGTAGGCTTGCACACACTTGTCAGCCAGGCTCTTCATGCGCTCACGAGAACCTTGAGCTTCTTCACGCTTCTTGAGAAAAGCTTCTTTGAGCTCGTGCAGCATGATCTTGAAGTTCTTGACCTCTTGCACACTGAGCTTGGCCACATGCTTCTTGAACTGAGCTTTCTCAAAGTCAATCTTCTGCTTCAGTTCAACGATGCGCTGGGCTATAGCTAACTCTGAAGCAATGGTGCCATGGAAAGCGACACTGAGGCCAATGGGAAGTTGCAAATCTTCAAAGCTAAGGTTGGGCGTGTCAAACCACTCATCGATGAAGTCGTGGATGATTGCCACGTCAAAGAGAGGCAAATTGTTGAAGATTTCTGCTTCTTCTTTTCTCTTGATCAGTTGCTCAAGAGCGTCATCTGCAAGATCTTCATCACTGGATAGATCAATGGTATCGTTGCGCAGAATAGCAGCAGCAGTTAGTTCTTGGCTGGTATGTGGCAGAGGCATCTTGACTCTTGGGGGCTTGGAGATGCGTGACAGATCTTCAGACTGCACACTGTCTTCAGGAGGTGCAGTAGCCAGTGGCTTCGCCCGTGAGATTTTTGGTGCTGAGGCAGGCTTTGAAGCTTTAGGCAGCTTTGACTTCTGCAGCTTTGGAGTAGGAGCTGGGGCTTCATCAGTGTCAGCATCATCATCAGATGATCCACTTTGGCACCTTGAATAGCGATGTGAGTGATGAGGCCATCCAGGTTGTAGAACGGACCGACGACATTGGGTTCGGCATCGCGGGTGCCATCTGCACGGGGAGCAGAGGGACCAGGATTGAAGTCTAGTCCCAATGACTTCTTGTTCTGCTTCGCCGAATTCTGGGCAAACTGGAAGTTGCGCTTGAACAGATTGTCGTCACGACACCAGAGCAGTGACGATGGGTCAGCATCCGCAGGCTGTGGTCCACGGACCATGCAGGGATAGAAGCCTTGTTCAATGGCTTCATCTCTGGACCTGGGTTGAAGATTTTTGTATAGGATGTCTCCCCATGGTCGCTTGATGGCATTCTTTTCAGCATATTCCTTTGTCACAAATCTGTACTTGAACCACTGTTCTGCCCAATATCGTCAAATCCATTGGATTCGTGTCTTGCGCTGATTATAATCCTCTTCTGGATCTGTCTTGTACAATTCTGAGAGGTTATCGGGCAGATCTCTTGATGTCTCACCTCGACGCTTTCTGCCACCCTTCCTTGCTGATTTCTCTGCAGCCATGAACTTTAAACTGAATGGCTTCAATACGTTCAAAGGCTTCAAGGGCTTTCGCTTGCTGGACAAACAAGAATTGGCTTCGGGAGAATTTATGTGATGCTGTAAGAATTCTACAAATGAATGCAGACTATGAGAACCAAGGGATTCTCCCACGGACATGTACCTGTGACAGCATTAAGGTGCGAGGGAAGGGGAAGAGGTCATATGCATTCTCAGAAGATTTTGAAGATAAATTAGTTTAGAAGACATTGACCTCATCGTGCGAAGACATTCACTCATAGATAAGGAGTTGGTTCCGGATTTGTACGAATCCACAGATCAGTACAAGTGAGGAATCTAACTACTTTGTGAAGCATAAGTGAACATACTAGGCATAATATGAGATGTAGTATGAAGTGGATCCAACTTGTGTGAACAGAAACTGCTTGTGGTAGAAAGTGACGAATCTATAGGATCAAAGAGGCCGTAAAAAGGGAGTTTTATTTACCACACAAGAAACTGCTAGACGGAGTGGAATAGGAGGCCGAGCAGTTCGATCGTCCGTGCCCTAACTTGGCGACGGAGGACACCTACGGCGACGGCGGAGAAGACGATGTCCGCGGCCGGTGTCGGAGAGGTCGCGGCAGCTAAGCGCTTCGTCGCCGGCGTCGTCGAGGGCTAGCGGTGGCGCTAGGGTTCGTGCGAGAGTGGAAGAAGGATAATGACTGTTGTGAGGCGTGTATTTATAGGGACAGGGATGACACATCGTTATTACATAGGTGCCCCTGACGATTCACATCTGAAGAACACGTGGCCATCATGCAACCTATCGGAGGTTGTTCCACGTTCCCACGCACGCCTGGATTGTCGGGTGGTCGTTCCCACTTCCCTGGGTTTCAGGTGAAGGAATTGGCATTGAAAACGGACTTAATGTTTGTCTCTGTATCTTCTGCTGACAAGGACGCAGAGAAGACATTTGACAGTTTCAATAGAATGCACATGATTTGGAGAGATAGAGTTTGAGATAGAAAGCATAGAGAGGTTAGGGTCCGATCACATTCACTTAGTTCAAAAGATTCAACAAGAAGACATAGCTATAAGTGAATGCTGTAGAGGACAAAACACTATGTATATATATGTATGTGAAAAAGACAATCAAATCAACATAGTGAAGATAATCATGAGGACAAGTTGACAATGAAGACAAACAAAATGTGAAGACATAGAAAATGTAACGCCATGGGTAAAACACTTCAAACAGAAGAATTTGGTGGTGGCGTTACCCACCGTATAGGAAGTATTAGACCCATACACGGCGCACAATTATCGTGGCGCTCCGAAGTCAAATTCCACATTAATGTATTCACACTTAGAATGTATGTCTTCATTGATTGAAGATATACTTTACTTCGTGTGTTGCACATCTAAGTCATCAATATGCATAAGTGTTAGGATGTGTGCCTGATCACAGGACATTTGAGGATTCCAAGATATTTAGCTCACACCGTAACTTGCAAAATCTCTTCTCATCCAAGGGTTTGGTGAAGATATCTGCCAATTGCTCTTCAGTGTTGACGTGTATGATATCAATATCTTCCTTCACAACATGATCTCTGAGAAAGTGATGACGAATTTCGATGTTCTTTGTCTTCGAGTGCTGAACTGGGTTATTGGCAATATTGATGGCGCTTTCGTTGTCGCAGTAGAGTGGCACTCGCTTCAGATGAATGCCATAGTCTTTGAGTGTTTACTTCATCCACAGAAGCTGAGCGCAGCAAGATCCAGCAGCAATGTATTCAGATTCAGCAGTAGAGAGAGATACACAATTCTGCTTCTTTGAAGACCAACAGACAAGTGATCATCCCAGAAAATGACATGTGCCTAATGTAGACTTGCGATCCACCTTGTCACCAGCATAATCAGCATCCGAGAAACCAACCAGATCAAACTCTGAGCCCTTTGGATACCATAATCCTAGAGTTGGGGTGTAAGCCAAATATCGAAGAATTCGCTTCACAGCTAAGTGATGCGATTCCTTTGGTGCCGCTTGGAATCAAGCACACATGCAAACACTAAGCATAATATCTGGCCTAGATGCACATAGATAAAGTAAGGAACCAATCATGGAGCGGTATACCTTTTGATCGAACTCTTTACCATTGTCGTCGGGACCCAGATGATGTTTGGCTGGCATTGGCGTTGTGAAACCTTTGCAGTCTTGCATACCAAACTTCTTCAGGCAATCTTTGAGATACTTCTCTTGAGATATAAAGATGCCGTTGCATTGCTGACGTATTTGAAGACCAAGGAAGAACTTCAGCTCACCCATCATGGACATCTGATATTGCTCTTGCATCATATATCCAAACTCTTCACTGTATTTCTGATTGGTGCAGCCAAAGATAATGTCATCCACATATATTTGGCACACAAACAGTTCACTATCATATGTCTTCGTGAAGAGAGTGGGGTCGAGGGAACCAGATTTGAAGCCTTTGCTCTTCAGGAAGTCTTTGAGTGTGTCATACCAAGCCCGAGGGGCTTGTTTGAGGCCATACAGTGCCTTTTTGAGCTTGTATACAATGTCAGGATGTTTTGGATCTTCAAAGCCAGGTGGTTGTGCGACATACACTTCTTCTTCAATCTTGCCATTGATAAAAGCGCTCTTCACATCCATTTGATACAGAAGTATGTTATGATGATTTGCATAGGCCAGCAGTATGCGTATGGCTTCAAGTCTAGCCATAGGAGCAAATGTTTCATCGAAGTCAATCCCTTCAACTTGAGTGTATCTTTGAGCAATGAGACGAGCTTTGTTTCTGACAACTTGACCATGCTCATCTTGCTTGTTGCGATATATCCATTTGGTGCCTATTATATTGTGCTTCCGAGGATCAGGACGCTTAACCAGTTCCCATACATTATTCAGCTCAAACTGTTGAAGCTCTTCTTGCATAGCTTGAATCCATTCAGGTTCCATGAAGGCTTCTTCAACTTTCTTGGGTTCTGTTATTGAGACGAATGCGAAGTGCCCACAGAAATTTGCTAGCCGAGTTGCCCTTGAACGAGTGAGTGGACCTGGTGCATTGATGCTATCGATTATTCTCTCAATCTGCACTTCATTTGCAACACGAGGATGTACAGGACGAAGATTTTGCTCTTGCTGATCATTGTCATTGTTAGAGGGATTGTCTTCAGGCTGAGCATTATCTTCAGGTTGATCAGGTGCAGATATGATGAGTTCTTCTTCGGGTTGAGCTTCAGAAGGTATGATTTCTCCAGTTCCCATAAGTTTAATTAATTCACTAGATGGAACTTCATCTAACACATTTGGCAGCTGCTCTCTTTGTGAGCCGTTAGTTTCATCGAACCGCACATCCACTGTTTCAACCACTTTGTAATGAAATAGATTGAAGACTCTGTAGGAGTGCGAATCCTTTCCATATCCAAGCATAAAACCCTCATGTGCTTTTGGTGCAAATTTTGGAGTGTGATGTGGATCCTTGATCCGGCACTTAGCGCCAAATACTCTGAAGTAGCTGACATTTGGCTTCTTGCCAGTAAGGAGCTCATAGGATGTCTTGTTCAGAAGCTTGTGAAGATAAACACGGTTGATGATATGGCATGCAGTGTCAATGGCTTCAGGCCAGAATTTTCTTGGAGTCTTGTATTCATCAAGCATCGTTTGAGCCATCTCAATAAATGTTCTGTTCTTGCGTTCAACGACGCCATTCTGCTGTGGTGTGTACGGAGCTGAGAATTCATGTGTGATGCCCAAAGTATCAAGATATGTATCAAGGCCAGTGTTCTTGAATTCAGTGCCATTGTCACTTCTAATGTGCTTTATCTTGGCGCCATAGTTGTTCATTGCTCGATTGGCGAAGCGTTTGAAGACATCCTGCACTTCAGTCTTGTAAAGGATTATATGCACCCAAGTATATCTTGAATAATCATCAACAATGACAAAGCCATAGAGACAAGCAGTAGTAGTAAGAGTTGAGTAATGAGTGGGACCGAAAAGATCCATGTGTAGCAGTTCGAAGGGTTGAGTCGTTGTCAAGATTGTCTTCGAGGGATGCTTGGCCCTCGTCATCTTTCCTGCTTCACAGGCACCGCATAAGTGATCCTTCTTGAACTTGACGCCCTCGATGCCTATGACATGCTTCTTCCTTACAAGGGCGTGGAGGTTCCTCATGCCAGCATGCCCTAGCCTTCGATGCCAGAGCCAGCATTCAGATGCTTTTGCTAGAAGACATGCTGCAAGTTGTGGTCCTGCTGAGAAATCTACCACATACAAATCATATTTTCGATACCCTTCAAACACTAGAGACTTGTCATATTCCATTAGTACAAGGCAACAATATTTTCCGAACATCACAATCATGTTTAAATCACAAAGCATTGAAACAGACATTAAGTTGAAACCAAGGGATTCAACAAGCATGACTTTATCCATGTGTTGATCCTTTGAGATTGCAACTCTACCTAGACCCAATACCTTGCTTTTACTAGTGTTAGCAAATGTGATGTGACTTTTGTCTGATGGACGTAAAGTTGAGTCCATGAGAAGGCTTCGCTTGCCAGTCATGTGATTTGTACACCCACTATCAATAATCCATTCTGAAGCAGCTGGTGTCGTACCCTACAGTGCAGTTAGGGGGATAGGCTTCACGAAGAGAATTGTGAAGAAAAAATATTTGACAAACCAGTGGATTATTAAAGCTTAGGTCAAGATTAGGACTGATAGGGCAAGTTGCAAGCGATTTAGAAACAAAGTACATAGTAAGACCATTTGGGCATTTGATCTTGCGCCCTACAAGATGTTTAAGGTCCCCAGCAATAGTGTCAGACGATTTTGGTTTTCGGCTGGAGACCTTTCCCTGCAAAAGAGAGTTAAGCTTTCTTAGCCACCCACATCTTCAGGGGTGGCTTCGAAGCAATGAGTCTAAGTGCAGCATCTGAGAACTTTGGCTTTGGAGCCCTAGCAAAAAGTCTTGCAGGTGGACAGTAGTACTCATAAGAATAAGCAGAATAGTTCTTGGTCTTATGAACATGGCAGTTTAAAGGACCGCGCTCATATTCATAGGCCTGAGTATGGCTTCCCTGCAAAACATTTGCGTTAGTTTGACTCCGGTGAGTCATCTATCTGTATGAAGCCTTTGGACCGTATGAAGCCTGTGGTCTGGGGTTTGTCTTCTTCACCTGTGGTGTCATGATGACATTCACAGGAAGATTCTCCAAACACCTTTTCGGCACCCAGATCTTCTTCATAGGCGGTCCATTCCTGCAGTTAGTACCAATGTACTTGGCAAACACTTCACCATTCTGATTCTTAAACAAATTATATTTTGCATCAAAGGATTCATCAATAACAATGGGGTTAGCACAAGTGAAGCCAGATAGAGTGGATGGATCTGCTGAAGGTTCCTTTGCAGCAACCCATGTGGTTTTGGGGTACTGCTCAGGTTTCCAGTAAGAGCCATCAGCATTCATTTTCCAACACCCTCTTTCCTAGGGTTTCGGTTCAGGATCTGCCTTTTGAGGATATCACAAAGTGTCTGATGCCCTTTAAGACTTTTGTACATCCCTGTTTCAAGCAGTGTCTTCAACCTAGCATTCTCATCAGCAATAGCAGTGGTGTCCTCAGTAGAGGGGTTAGTTTCCACATCAACAGTTGAAGATATTGCAACAGTAGCAGTAGTAGAGCATTCAGCAACAGAAGTAGCATTATCACGCTCAATGCATTTAAGACATGGTGGTTCAAATTCTTCCTGAGCTGAACTGATCTATTCAGCGCGAAGTGACTCGTTTTCCTTTTGAAGATCTTCGTGAGCCGCTCTCAATTTCTCGAGTTCTTCATGAGTTGTTGAGAGCATTTCATGACGACTTTCAAGTTCCTCATACTTAATATGAAGATTTTTATGTCTTCAATTAAGGACTGAGATCGAGTTATTTCAGCGTCCAACAGGTCATCGCTTTTGTCTAACAGTTTTTGAATATGTTCCATAGCTTTTTTTTGTTTAGTGACAAGGGAAGCAAGTTTTGCATAGCTGGGTCCAAATTCATCACCAGATTCATCATCACTAGATTCAGATAGATAGCATTCAATTACCTTAGCATCATTTGCCATAAGGCATGATGCAGAAGATGATGATTCTGGTTCGAAAGTCATCGCTTTGAGTGACTCCTTGAAGTCCTCGAAGCGAGGATCATGACGAGTTCGATGACCCTCATAGACCTCAGAGAGACGGTCCCAGATGAGCTTTGCATGATCGAGATGCATGACATTCCTAAACTAATTTTGAGATAGACAGGAGCAGATGACGTCCTTCGCCGTGAGGTTGAGAAGAGTGTACTTGCGAATGTCATCAGCTTCCGCCATTTTGCACAGATCGGTCAGACCAATCTCAGTGACGGTCCACACCTCGCTGTTTGCTTCCATGAGGCGCTTCTTCATCATGGCCTTCCACTTGGGATACTCGTGACTGTCAAAGATGGGGCATGACACAGTCTTCATACCTGTGGTTGACATAACTGAAACTCCAGGCGGTTAAACCAAAATCACACAGAATAAGGGAGTACCAGGCTCTGATACCAATTGAAAGTGTGTTATATGGACTAGAGGGGGGGTGAATAGGCGATTTTTATGAAAATCTTCAAAACATGTGAGTTTCGAAGACAAAACGATAGAAATAAACCTATCATCATGCAGCGGAAGATAGACTACACTAGACAGACAATAGTCAAGCATTCAATGAAGTGAAACCACACTGACTAATAGTAGCTAGGCAGTAAGGATCAGGTACACAGTGAAGACAAATAGATAAAGCAAATAGGCACTGACTTTACAAGAGCCAACCGTAAATAAAGAGATGAGAAGGATAGAACCAGTGTGTGTGACGAAGACAAAGGTTTAGTAGACCAGTTCCAACTGCTGTGACAGTTGTACGTCTGGTTAGGGCGGATAGGTATTTAAACCTGAGGACACTCAGTCCCGGACACTTAGTCATGAGCACACAGCTCAGAACACTTAGTCCTCTCCGTATTCCCCTTGAGCTAAGGTCACACAGACCTTGCCCAATCACTCTGGTAAGTCTTCAAGGTAAACTTCCAAACCTTCACAGACTTCGTTCACCGGCGATCCACAATGACTTTTGGATGCTCAGAACGCGACGCCTAATCGGCCGGAGGATTCACAGTCCTCAAGTGTAATAAGTCTTCAGATCACACAGACAAGAAGACTTAAGTGATGCCTAACACTCTTTGGCTCTGGGTGGTTAGGGCTTTATCCTCTCAAGGAATTCTCTCTCAAAGGCTTCGAGGTGGGTTGGTCTCAAATGACAAAAGTCGTACTTTAACTCTGAGCAGCCAACCATTTATGGTTGTAGGGGGTGGGCTATTTATAGCCAGTAGGCAACCCGACCTGATTTGTCCAAAATGACCCTGGATCACTAAGGAACTGGCACGTGTTCCAACGGTCAGATTTCAAACACACACGACAACTTTACTTGGGTTACAAGCAAAGATGACTTGTCCAACTCTGAACAAGATTCGCTCTCATAGTCTTCACTCGAAGTCATAGGATTTTGGTTAAGCATCACTTCAGTCATTCTGACTGGTTTTCTTGGACCCCACTTAACAGTACGGTGGTTTCTATGACTCAACAAAGAAGAAAAAGAACTACGAAAGATCTAAGTCTTCGCGCTCCATAGTCTTCATGCGATGTCTTCTCTTGTCATAGTCTTCAATGTGAATGTCTTCACATACCACCTTTGACTTCAGTGTCTTCATACATTTTTAGGGGTCATCTCTGGTAGGAAAACCGAATCAATGAGGGACTTCTACCTGTGTTATCCTGCAATTCTCACAAACACATTAGTCCCTCAACTAGGTTTGTCGTCAATACTCCAAAACCAACTAGGGGTGGCACTAGATGCACTTACAACCTCTCTATTTATATGTTGAGCCTTGGGGTCGAAACTTGGAGTAAAAGCCTCCACAAATTCGGTTTCACCCGAAAGGCAAGAGTCCTTCTCGGACTCTAGGGCCAGACGCCAGGGTTCCCGGCGTCTGGACCCAGACGCCAGGGACCCTGGCGTCTGGCCCCTAGACTCTGCAAAACTTCCTTTTGCGATTTCTAAAAACCTCGTGGGCTTTCCCCTTTGGCCCAAATAAAGTGTTCTCGTACCCAAACATTTCGGGAAACATCCGGAACCCCTTCCAGAGACCAAACACTATTATCCCATATATCAAACTTTATCTCTGGACCATTCCGGAGTTCCTCGTCATGTCCGTGATCTTATCCGGAACTCCGAACAACATTCGGTTACCAACATACATAACTCATAAATACTATATCGTCAACGAACGTTAAGCGTGTGGACCCTATGGGTTCAAGAACTATGTAGACATGACCGAGACACCTCTCTGGTCAATAACCAATAGCGGAACCTGGATGCCCATATTGGCTCCTACACATTCTACGTAGATCTTTATTTGTCGAACCGCATAACAACATACGTTGTTCCCTTTGTCATTGGTATGTTACTTGCCCGAGATTCGATCGTTGGTATCTCAATACCTAGTTCAATCTCGTTACCAGCAAGTCTCTTTACTCGTTTCGTAATACATCATCCTGCAACTAACTCATTAGTTACAATGCTTGCAAGGCTTATAGTGATGTGCATTACCGAGTGGGTGCAGAGACACCTCTCCGACAATCAGAGTGGCAAATCCTAATCTCGAAATACGCCAACTCAACAAGTTCCTTCGGAGACACCTGTAGAGCACCTTTATAATAACCCAGTTACGTTGTGACGTGATGACCCACAAGTATAGGGGATCTATCTTAGTCCTTTCGATAAGTAAGAGTGTCGAACCCAACGAGGAGCAGAAGGAAATGATAAGCGGTTTCCAGCAAGGTATTCTCTGCAAGTACTGAAATAAGTGGTAACAGATAGTTGTTGTGATAGGATAATTTGTAACGAGCAACAAGTAACAAAAGTAAATAAAGTGAAGCAAGGTGGCCCAATCCTTGTTGTAGCAAAGGATAAGCCTGGACAAACTCTTATATAGAGAAAAGCGCTCCCGAGGACACATGGGAATATCGTCAAGCTAGTTTTCATCACGTTCGTATGCTTCGCGTTCGGTACTTTGATAATTTGGTATGTGGGTGGACCGGTGCTTGGGTACTATCCTTACTTAGACAAGTATCCCACTTATGATTAACCTCTATTGCAAGCATCCACAACTACAACAAAAGTATTAAGGTAAACCTAACCATAGCATGAAACATATGGATCCAAATCAGCCCCTTACGAAGCAACACATAAACTAGGGTTTAATCTTCTGTCACTCTAGCAACCCATCATCTACTTATTACTTCCCAATGCCTTCCTCTAGGCCCAAATAATGGTGAAGTGTTATGTAGTCGACGTTCACATAACACCACTAGAGGAGAGACAACATACATCTCATCAAAATATCAAAGGAATACCAAATTCAAATGACTACTAATAGCAAGACTTCTCCCATGTCCTCAGGAACAAACGTAACTACTCACAAAGCATATTCATGTTCATAATCAGAAGGGTATTAATATGCATATAGGTTCTGAACATATGATCTTCCACCAAATAAACCAACTAGCATCAACTATAAGGAGTAATTAACACTACTAGCAACCTACTAGAACCAATCCCGGACCTGAGGACAAGAATTGGATACAAGAGATGAACTAGGGTTTTGAGAGGAGATGGTGCTGATGAAGATGTTGATGGAGATTGCCTTCTCCCGATGAGAGGAGCGTTGGTGATGACGATGGCGATGATTTCCCCCTCCCGGAGGGAAGTTTCCCCGACAGAACAGCTCTGCCGGAGCCCTAGATTGGTTACGCCAAGGTTCCGCCTCGTGGCGGCGGAGTTTCGTCCGAGAAGATGGCTTATGATTTTTTCCCATCGAAAGACTTCATATAGCAGAAGATGGTCATCGGAGGGCCACCAAGGGGCCCACGAGGTAGGGGGCACGCCCAGGGGGTAGGGCGCGCCCCCACCCTCGTGGGTAGGGTGTGGCCCCCCTGATGAACTTCTTGCACTCAATATTTATTATATATTCTGAAATTGTCTTCCGTGAAGTTTCAGGACTTTTGGAGCTGTGCAGAATAGGTCTTTAATATTTGCTCCTTTTCTAGCCCTGAATCCCAGTTGCCGGCATTCTCCCTCTTTATGCAAACCTTGTAAAATAAGAGAGAATAGGCATAAGTATTGTGACATAATGTGTAATAACAGCCCATAATGCAATAAATATCAATATAAAAGCATGATGCAATATGGACGTATCAACTCCCCCAAGCTTAGACCTCGCTTGTCCTCAAGCGAAAGCCGAAATCGAAAAATATGTCCACATGTTTAGAGATAAAGGTGTCGATAAAAGTAAAATACGAACATGAGAGCATCATGATCATTCTTAGAACATCAACTTACATAATTCTTGTCATATGATTTCTTATGCTAGAGTAATAATTTAATCACAATTTCAAGTATGAATCGTAAACTTCATTGAAAACTAACAAACTATAATCTCAGTTATTGGAGCAATTGCAATTTATCATAACATAGGAAAGAGTCAATGTATAAGAGCTTTTCAGCAAGTTCACATACTCAACTATCATATAGTTTTTCACAATTGCTGACACTTACGCAATACTTATGGGTATGGAGTTTTAATCTGACACAGAGAAAGATAGGGGCTTATAGTTTTGCCTCCCAACGTTTTACCTCAAGGGTAATGTCAACAATAATAGTTAATGAAAACTCACATCCAATTAGCCATATATACCAGGATCTTTCCAACATACCGTGCTTGCCAAATGATAAAATGTAAAAAGGAAAGGTGAAGATCACCATAACTCTTATGTAATGTAGGAGATTGAACATATAAACCTTGAGGGACTGCGCCCAACTAGCCGCCATGACCACGTCTCCTTTTATTCCTGCGCGTGTTACTGTAGCGACGAGGGGAAGGGATAAGGTCGCGAGCGCCGCGTCCAGCATCCTCTCTCATCTCCCTTTCCCCTCGCTCGCTTCCTCCTCCCGAGCCCGCAGATCCCTAGCCGCCTTCTCCCGCAGCACCTCAGCCGCCTCCTCTCGCTCTCCACCCAGCTGCTCGCCACCACTTCGCCGCCTCCTCCTCCCCTGCTCCTCTGACCTCGAAGCCCCAACGCATGGTTGCCGCCGCCGCTCGTGTCTTTCTTCCCGCAGCCTCCTGCGGGACGATGCCTCCCCATCCTCCATTAGTCGCCGCTGTGGGATGTGGTTCTGGACCGGTCCCAGGTCGCTGCCGAGGAGCAGAGGAGGACGATCGTGGGGGGAAGGAGCAGAGGAGGACGTCACTGGGAAGGTGCAGCGAGCCTCCCCATCCTCCATTAGCCGCCGCTGTGGGATGTGGTTCTGGACCGGTCCCAGGTCGCTGCCGAGGAGCAGAGGAGGACGACAGCGAGGGGAAGGAGCAGAGGAGGACGTCACTGGGGAAGGTGCAGCGAGCCCGAAGGTCCAGACGGCGCCCTCGTCATGTGCCGGATGCTGCTCGCCAGCCCTCTTTGTCGTCCTCAATCTAGGTCGCCCATCTACGTCTCGCCTTCTTCTTCCCCCGAATTTCACCTTAGTTACTGATGATCTGATTTCAATCGTTGGTTTACTGTTTGTCTAAGCAAGATGTGTGAAGATCCGAGACAGAAAAGAGGAGGAAGAATTTTGACGAAGAGTTCGGTGATGGGGAACATGTGAACTCTCTCTCAGCCACGTCTTTTCCTGCTACAGTTTGATCTTGATGTTATGGTTGATTCTACCCCTGATGTGGCCTAATTCTTTCTTTGTCACCCTTTTGATATGTGTTATCAAAGTTAGTGATTGGAGTTTCTCTGTTATGTCAGTACACATTGCTACTTTCAGGTTGTTTAATTACTTTATATGAAACACATTGACATTATATGGAAAAGAGGCATATATATGATTCTCTGTGTATTTGCAATGTCGTGACTGCAGAGGTATCCTTCTCTCTGTAACAAGTCTAATTATTTGCGAATTGGGTGTGCATATGCTTGCGTCTACCTACTCTATTTGCGCTCAAATACCATATATGTATGGACTGGTAGAGGTAAAAGATAAATTCAGAGAAAGATAAAAAGGAAATGACATCTATTCCTGAATTTATGTTTCTATGGTGTCATGGGTTCAGTTTGTGTTGCACATTTATGTGTCAACGACGACTATCAAACAAGAAAATTGTTCACCAGCTATGGCCACCTCCGCGTTTATCTTTTCATGGTCATGGAAAATGAAATGTTCATGAATCGCCGGTTGCTTTCAGGCCGACACGGGCTGCCGGTCCACCCAGCGCGCGGGTAGCTGTGCAGATCTCTAATCGGTCATCCAGAATGCTATCCTGCCTCCATTCAAGCCCAGGTCAATCGTCCTCTTCCATTCTGCGGCTATTACCTGGAATATTAATGACCATTTATTTGCTGACAGTGGTTGCATTTTCCTTAAATTTTAGGCGCTCTTCACTTGCTTCATAATTTCTGAATAAATGCATCTATGTTCAGTCTGATTTTAAATTGCACTGAAACTAGAAAGCAGTGGATGCCTTGGTGTTATGTTCCAACAAAAAATAGGAAGGAAGCAGCAAGTGGAATAGGTAAATAGTCACAGTGCACTATAGATTGTCCATAACTTTTTCTAGGTCAGCTGTAGTACTGGTATGGATAAAAGTAAATATGTCACTGGTGTTACATCTTCCTAATCCATCATATGTGTAAAGCTAAGATCAGATATTTGAATTGTCAGACTCTTTTGCTCATTGTCAGACCATGACTAAGGCTTCCTATTAAAATTGTGTGGAATGCTACTAAAAAGTGGAAAAAATTATTATTCTATGGTATTCTTTATTCTCCTAGCCCCTACAAGGCTTCCGGTTAAAGTTCATCGATGTGCTCCTGAAAGTGAATTAGTGGCACCCAAGTATGCGCTCGTGCTTTCCTTCTGTTATGGCTTACCTATTTGCCTTGGAGTGTGCTTTTTTTCGGGGCTCATATTCTTGGCATATGCATGTATGTACAATGAATCTTTTTTTATCTGATCACTTGTCTCTTTATCTAGAACTTGAAGGATAAAAAATATGAGGAAAATGAAAGCAGTTACCACGGCCATCTGAAAAGCTAAAAAATTGGAGAAGGTCCTGAAAGTAAAAAGCAAGAGGTCAAGGATTCAGTCTGCCAAGTCTTTGTATGATTAAAATTTTAGTGGCTAGCATAATTTTTTGTACCAGTATGTTTCCGACTTTCCGCCTGCAGATCAACCACATCTATGTGTTTGAAAAGAACCTGCTTTCCTCAAAAGATTGCTACTACCTGCTTCTTTACAACACTTCACGGATGACTTGTGATGACACCTGGTATTAATTAGTACAGTAGGAACGATGGGTTTTTCATCACATTCTTTGATGTCAATCATTGCAAAGTTGTAACGTACTAAATCCTAATATGCCAATGCAGCAAAAGAAGTCTTATTTTTCAGATTGCACCAAGAAAAAACTGCTTCCATGGCTTCCTCGGCCTCCCTGTCGTGCTCGAGATGGAGATGCCTCCCTGCTTCACCACTGCTAGGTACCTCTTCTTCCTCAGCTTCGTCCTCCTCCTAGCAGTGGATGCTGCAGGCCCATCTCCCCAAGCACCCCACCCTCGCCATGGATGTGAGTGCTCGAGTCTCTTCCCTTACTGTCCTATCTTATTTTCCTCCATACAATAACAGCGTTACCTAACGGTTAATAATTTTCTGATATCTGAATGACTCTGTATGACTGGATGTTTGGATGGATAATTTGGTAGGTCGCAATCTAAAAGTTTCTTGTTTCTGTGCTGGATGCAGTGAGTGGGAGGTCAGTTTGCTCTGAATCCCTGAGAGTTTTGGTCCTGCATCTCTTGCTCAATCAGCGGGCTGATCTTTGCCGCGCCGGGGTGACATCACCAGAACTGCTGCATCTTCATCTGGTTTGCTTTAGATAACGAGAGCAAGGCAAGCAGCTTGCCAAAAACAAAGGTCCACACTCTGTTTCAGTCACATGTGTGGCCTTACTTTTCTGAATTTTAGTACAGACAATGACCACATTGTCAATTCCAGGTGGATGCAGAAGGAACATCACTTGTTGGCTCCCTTGACAGAAATGCGGAGTTTTACATGATTTACGAGGACATGTCTTCTTGGATGGATGTGGATTATTTGGTTCCTTTGTGGGAACTGATAACATTTTGTTTACATATTTACTGCTCGACCGTATGCCCATAAGGATTGTTTGATCTCTTTTTCTACGCAGACTGCAGGTGTAGGTCCCCTGCTCACTAAGGACAAGGTCAGATTGCTTTAGGTATTTTAAGATGATTAATCCTTGAGCACCATAGTTGATTGAAATCAAATATGCGGATCACTTTTCCTTACAATTAAAATGAAATATGTTGCAAAATAAAGTGGTGTATATTGTGAGACTATGTACTGTATGAGTTATTTGAGTAATGATGTGAAAGCAATGTATAAACTTGGTGAATTCACTTCAGTTTACTGATACTGGTTTATCAATATGTGGCCATCAAGTGTGATGTGCAAGTTATATATATATTAGGCATCTAATGTACTATGTATTTACAAACTTTTCTGTGTGTTCCACAGTACCAAGTCGAGCATCCAATAACAGATTTGGTTCTAATCAAGGATCACACATTTCATGCTTGCACTATAGTTTATTTCTCCATTCATGCATTATCAGTCTTAGTACTTGCTCTTGTGCCTGCCCGGCTTGCTCTATTACTGACTTTGCCTTCTCTTCCTAAATAGCAGACCTGGTTTTCTTTATGTCCTTGAAGCAAATACCACAATGTTAGCTTGAAAGTATTTAGGATACATACAGAGCCAGAAGGTAAATAAGGGATTTGACAAAAAGAGTACACACTGATTTTAGGTGCTGCACTTCAGAAGCAATCCCCTCCTTTACCCCCACAGGCTCCTACAGGCAAATCAACCTGCAGTCAGCATATTTTTATATTTGTTGCTTGGAACAACAAGCTGAATCAACTGAATTACTCACGTTATGGCAGGTCTTGGTGTACAAGACTGCAACCACTAATAAAAAATAAAATATCATGTTAGACAGCTATTTATCTATAGTAGATACACTACAGTGCAATTGATGCATCGGTCTCATGAAACGATGTTGTGCTGGGTCTCATAGGATCACTTGCGTTTTGATCGAATTTCTATGAAGCCTACAAACTAGGATCACTTTTTTTTCGAGAAAACACAAAGGACCTTTGCATTTCATTTCATGGAAAAGGTAGAACAGACCTCCTAGGAGGTGAGCGGTACAGTGTCATGCATCCTATCAATGGACATCCCAGGTTGTGGGCAGGACAACCCGAAACCCCTGGGCTCCAGCGTTTTCCCAACGTTCGGGTCTCATCTTTGATCCTATCCACTAACGGTTCGATGGACGGCGTGGCGTAGTCGAAGACACATGCGTGCAGATCACTCTTATTTTCTCACACGAAGCATTTCAAGCCGATGAGCTGTAGTTGTAGTTCTTTTCAAACTGCCATGATTTTAACCAAAAGTTTAGTACAGGTGCAGATTCTAATTTGTGTGATAAGTTTATGACATTTTTGTCTTGCATGTTTATTTATAGCTAATATCTCTTATTGCAATTCGTAGGATCAGAATCGGGACATGAATCTGAACTATGATATTTGGATTTACGATCTCATTCATGGAAATTGTGCAAGATAATGAGCAACAGACATTATTTCATCCCAGTGAAGCTCCAGGTTTGGCTATTTGCTGGGGATACGAGTTCTAGACTGTGTATAAGAAATATAAAATAGAATTAAGCTGGAAAAGATATACATATTATAATATCTGCATTGCCTTTTATTAAACAAAATATATAACATTGTGATGGGGTAATGACAATACTGAAACATCGTCAGCTACCACTATCTATTTTGTGGGATCATTAGAAGGTGAAACTTATGTACGGTTCTATCATCCTGGTCATTAATTTGTTGGCGTGTAGCTGATGCAATATTAGTGTGTGTGCTTGTGTGTCGCTATTTTGCTGAAACAAGTACTATTATTGCATAGGTTATCATTTATCACTATTAGAGTTGCAGTTTACCTTTTCCATATAGATACTGTTCTTACCTCAAGTTGGTAAACAATATGTGTTCTTACCTCAAATTGACATATAGTGCATTCCAGGCATCAAATTTTATCACTATTAAATTAGATATATCAAATTGAGTTCAGTAGTCTATCATTGGAACCTTGATGATTTATCTCATTTGAACATAATCTAACCCCTCTGATTTTTGTCAGTACATGATTGTACACCTCCTATGCCCGCTTAATTGTGTGTTCATTTTGTTAATCAAGAAGCATTTGATTTTATGGCTGGGTACGTTGAAAATATATAAAACCTTTCTTCTTTTGGATAATTTGTTTCCCTTTGACCAATCTTTGTTACTTGCCTACACATCTGCTGCTCCAGCGCGACTGCTTCGTGTGCTGCCTCGAGTCGCGCGGCCACTACGCCCGCGCCGAGGCGGAGGCCGCTGCCACTCTCGACGCCCTCCGCTGCGCGCTCTCGCCGGCGGCGTTCACAAAGCCTTGTCGCGGCGCTGCAAGTGTTGCCCCCCTCCTCCCCAAGGGCAAGGTGAAGGAAGGTGCCTGTGTGGTTCTTCTGCAGCTCGCAGCGAGGATTGCTGTGTCCAACCTGCACAAGAATGCCAAGAAGTCCTCAGAGACGTAAGCCACGACGCATGTTTCTGCCATTATTTCCTTCGGTTAGATTTCGTGGATTTAGGTGTTGAAATTTTTTGGGCTGTGGATGCAGGATTAAGGACACGTACCTGTACTACAACGAGAGATATCTGGGCTGCTTCTTTGTGGCTTCCAAACATGAAATGTTTGTTTGGAAGTTAGTTTAGTTTTTTGTTGTGGATTCACAGCTTCTCACATGTACCATTGTTTTAGACCTTTAGGTTTCGAAAGAAACTAAATGAAGATACGGTGGTATGGTCTCAATAGTACAACTTAAAGCCTTCAAAGCTTTATATTTTCTCTGAAATTTGCTCTTGAAGAATTATGTATCTATGTTAGATCTGGTGAGTAAAGACGGCTTCCAAGCAGAGGATGCGGGAGTGTTGGCCACATTTGGTTTTCGACTTGGGTGTCTAAATATTCTCACAATACTTGGCTCCCATTCGCCCTTGCGCCATTGGCGTAACGAGTCATCTAGTAAAAGTAAAAGATAGGCCCTTCGCAGAGGGAAGCAGAGGTTGTCATGCACTTTTATGGTTGGATGCACAAAATCTTAATGTGAAAGAACGTCACTTTATATTGCCACTTGTGATATGGACCTTTATTATGCAGTCTGTCGCTTTTATTTCTTCCATATCACACGATCGTATAAAGCTTATTTCTCCCACACTAATAAGTCGTACATATTTAGAGAGCAATTTTTATTGCTTGCACCGATGCCAACTTACTTGGAGGATCTTACTCAATGCATAGGTAGGTATGGTGGACTATCATGGAAAAACTGATTTAAGGGTATTTGGAAGCACAAGTAGTATCTCTACTTGGTGCGATGAATTTGGCTAGCATGAGGGGGAAAGACAAGCTCAACCATGTTGGATGATCCATGACAATATAATTTATCTCAGATGTAAGAAAACATAACCCATTACGTTGTCTTCTTTGTCTAACATCAACTCTTTAGCATGTCATATTTTAATGAGTGCTCACAATCATAAAAGATGTCCAAGATAGTATATTTATATGTGAAGACCTCTCTTCCTTTATTACTTCCTATTAATTGCAACGATGACCAAAACTATGTTTGTCAACTCTCAACAACTTTTATTCATCATACTTTTTCTATGCGAGCTCATTACTCTCCATAAGATTCACATGATCTCTTTGTTTCTTTTTATTTCTTTCTCTTTTCTTTTATTCCCTTAGGATCATGGCAAAATAATCAAGCCCTTAACTCAATACTAATCTTTATTATATAGCTCATGGACTCGATTACATAGAGGAATTATAAAGCAAAAATCACGACTAGATCATACTAAAACTTTTATTCTACTAGATCAAGATATTGCCAAAAGGATCGAACTAAGAAAAAACGGTAAAGATAAAATGATGGTGATACGATACCGGGGCACTCCCCCAAGCTTGGCAGTTGCCAAGGGGAGTGCCCATACCGATGTGATTATGTCTCTCTTTTCGGGGATGGTGATGTGATATTCTTGGCGATGATGCCCCTCATGATACGATTCTCCTCCTAGAGCTTATTGACTTGCTGCTTGAGGTCCATTATTTCCTTTCGGAGTTTTCCTGTAACAGTCAAAGCTCCCTGCACCCAAGGGTGCTGCATAGCTGCGGGAGAACCAGTGACACTCTTTTTCATATTCTCATAAGAAAGAAATCTAATATTGGAAGGGATAACCGAGTTTGGAACAGCCGAGCTCTGCAGTTCTCCCATTGTGAATCCAGCTCGGAAGCGGGAAGTGACTTCTTGATCCTCTTCCATGGCATCTATCCTTTTCAAATCAGCCTCCATCTCTTCCTCCGTTGCTGGCCCAAAGAGGTCAACATTGTTGTTTGTCATTGATCCCGGTGTCGGGTGAGACACCCGGCTCTCCCCGACTGACTCTTTCGAAGACATCTTGCTCTAATCTGTAGCAGCAATAGCTCAAAACACAAACAGAGGATAATTGCGTGATATAGGAGTCAAAACCCCCGGGAGATTATATAATGGATTTTTACCTACCAAAATACGTGTCGTGTAAAAAACGGAGTCCGGAAAGCGCACGAGGTGCTCACGAGGTAGGGGGGCGCGCCCAGTAGGGTAGGGCGCGCCCTCCACCCTCGTGGAGGCCTCGTGTCCATCCCGTACTGCTTCTTAGTTTTCTATTTTTCTAAATATTCCAAAACGGAGAAATATTGCCTTATAAACTGTTTTGGAGTCGGTTTACTTACCGTACCACATAGCTATTCCTTTTCGGAGTCCGAAACGTTCCGTAAAGTGTCCCTTATGTATTCCTCCGGGGTTACGGTTTCAATAACATTGGTTTCAACATTTATTGGATTACCTGAGATATAATGTTTGATTCTTTGACCGCTCACCACCTTCGGATTTGTGCCTTCGAAGTTGTTGATTTTTATGGCACCGGAACGACAGACCTCCTCGATAACGTAAGGACCTTCCCATTTCGAGAGAAGTTTTCCTGCAAAAAATCTTAAACAAGAGTTGTATAGAAATACATAATCACCTACATTAAACTCACGCTTTTGTATCCTTTTATCATGCCATCTTTTAACTTTTTCTTTAAACAACTTGGCATTTTCGTAGGCTTGGGTTCTCCATTCATCGAGTGAGCTAATATCAAATAACCTCTTCTCACCGGCAAGTTTAAAATCATAATTGAGATCTTTAATAGTCCAATATCCCTTGTGTTCTAGTTCGAGAGGTAAGTGACATGTTTTTTCCATAAACCATTTTATACGGAGACAAACCCATAGGATTTTTATATACAGTTCTATAGGCCCATAATGCATCATCAAGTTTTTTGGACCAATTCTTTCTAGATCTATTAACCGTCTATTGCAAAATTAATTTGAGCTCTCTATTAGTCAATTCTACTTGACCACTAGACCGAGGGTGATAAGGGGATGCAATTCTATGATTAACATCATACTTAGCAAGCATTTTACGGAAAGCACCATGAATAAAATGTGAACCACCATCAGTCATTAAATATCTAGGGACTCCAAATCTTGTAAAAACAACTTCTTTAAGCGTTTTAATAGAAGTGTTATGATCAGCACTACTAGTTGGAATAGCTTCTACCCACTTAGTAACGTAATCAACAACAACTAAAATATGTGTATATCCATTAGAGGAAGGAAAAAGTCCCATATAGTCAAAGCCCCAAACATCAAATGGTTCAATACCGAGAGAATAGTTCATAGGCATTTCTTGACGTCTACTAATATTACCAATTCTTTGACATTCATCACAAGATAAAACAAACTTACGGGCATCCTTGAAGAGAGTAGGCCAATGAAAACCAGATTGCAATACCTTATGTGCAGTCCTATCTCCAGCATGGTGTCCTCCATAAGCTTCGGAGTGACACTTGCGTAGGATCTGTTCCTGTTCATGCTCAGGTACACAACGTCTAATAACACCATCTACTACTTCTTTATAAAGATGTGGGTCATCCCAAAAGTAATGCCTCAAATCATAGAAGAACGTTTTCTTTTGCTGGTATGTGAAACTAGGTGGTATAAACTTAGCAACAATGTAATTAGCATAATCCGCATACCATGGAGCAGTATGAGAAGCATTTATAACATTTAATTGCTCATCAGGAAAGCTATCATCAATAGGTAGTGGGTCATCAAACACATTTTCTAACCTAGACAAGTTGTCTGCAATGGGGTTCTCAGCTCCCTTTCTATCAACAATATGTAAGTCAAATTCTTGTAGCAAGAGAACCCATCTAATAAGTCTAGGTTTAGCATCTTTCTTTTCCATGAGATATTTAATAGCAGCAAGATCAGTGTGAATAGTTACTTTAGAATCAACAATATAAGGTCTGAACTTATCACAAGCAAATACAAATGCTAAAAATTCTTTTTCAGTAGTAGCATAATTTCTTTGGGCATTGTCTAGGGTTTTACTAGCATATTGAATAACATTTATTTTCTTATCAACTCTTTGCCCTAGAACAACACCTATAACATAATCACTAGCATCACACATAATTTCAAAGGATAGATTCCAATTAGGTGGCTGAACAATAGGTTCAGAGATCAATGCTTTCTTAAGTATTTCAAATGCTTCTACACAATCATCATCAAAGACAAATGGTATATCTTTTTGTAATAAATTAGTCAGAGGCCGAGAAATTTTTGAGAAGTCCTTAATGAACCTCCTATAAAATCTGGCGTGACCAAGGAAACTTCTTATACCTTTGATGTCCTTGGGGCATGGCATCTTCTCAATAGCATCAACCTTGGATTTATCAACTTCAATACCTCTTTCAGAAACTTTATGCCCCAAGACAATACCTTGATTAACCATAAAGTGACACTTTTCCCAATTCAAGACAATATTAGTTTCTGCACATCTCTGCAAAACTCGATCAAGGTTGCTCAAGCAATCATCAAAACAAGATCCATAGACGGAGAAATCGTCCATGAAAACCTCACAAATCTTTTCACAGAAGTTAGAGAATATAGCCATCATGCATCTTTGAAAGGTAGCAGGTGCATTACATAAACCAAAAGGCATACGTCTATAAGCAAAAGTACCAAAAGGGCAAGTAAAAGTAGTCTTTGATTGATCTTTGGCTGACACAGGTATTTGAGAGAAGCCAGAATAACCATCTATAAAGCAAAAATGTGTATGTTTGGATAATCTTTCTAGCATTTGATCGATAAAAGGTAAGGGGTAATGATCCTTTTTAG
This sequence comes from Triticum urartu, assembly GCF_056163025.1. Lineage (NCBI taxonomy): Eukaryota > Viridiplantae > Streptophyta > Magnoliopsida > Poales > Poaceae > Triticum > Triticum urartu. Next base: position 473,875,403 of record NC_141877.1, read on the forward strand.
TGGCCTCATTTAATTTGTGGAAATCAATTACCATCCTACAACCTGTAATAATTCTTTGAGGAATCAATTCATCTTTATCATTAGGAACAACAGTAATACCTCCCTTCTTAGGGACACAATGGACATGACTTACCCACTGACTATCAGCAACGGGATAGATTATACCTGCCTCAAGGAGCTTTAGTATTTCTTTTCTTACCACTTCTTTCATTTTAGGAGTCAGCCGTCGTTGATGATCACGAACTGGTTTAGCATCTTCTTCCAGATTTATTTTATGTTGACATAGAGTGGGCTAATGCCCTTAAGATCATCAAGAGTACAACCAATAGCAACACGGTGCTTCTTCAGAGTTTTCAATAATCTCTCTTCCTCATGCTCTGAAAGGTTAGCACTAATAATAACAGGATATATCTTTTTCTCATCAAGATAAGCATATTTAAGAGTATCAGGCAATGGTTTAAGCTCAAACACGGGATCACCCATGGGTGGAGGAGGATCCCCTAGGATTTCAACAGGAAAATTGTGTTTCAGAATAGGTTCCTGTTTAAAGAATACTTCATCTATTTCCCTTCTTTCATTCATAAACATATCATTTTCATGGTCTAGCAAATATTGTTCTAAAGGATCACTAGGAGGTACGGCAATAGAAGCAAGACCAATAATTTCATCCTTACTAGGTAATTCTTCTTCATGGTGTTGTCTACTAAATTTAGAGAAATTAAATTCATGAGACATATCATCTAAACCGATAGTAACAACATCCTTTTTGCAATCTATCTTAGCATTAACAGTGTTTAAGAAGGGTCTACCAAATATAATGGGACAAAAGTGTTGGAAATATGCCCTAGAGGCAATAATAAAAGCATTATTATTATATTTCCTTATTCATGATAATTGTCTTTATTCATGCTATAATTGTGTTATCCGGAAATCGTAATACATGTGTGAATAACAGACACCAACATGTCCCTAGTAAGCCTCTAGTTGACTAGCTCGTTGATCAACAGATAGTCATGGTTTCCTGACTATGGACATTGGATGTCATTGATAACGAGATCACATCATTAGGAGAATGATGTGATGGACAAGACCCAATCCTAAACATAGCACAAGATCGTATAGTTCGTTTGCTAGAGTTTTTCCAATGTCAAGTATCTTTTCCTTAGACCATGAGATCGTGTAACTCCCGGATACCGTAGGAGTGCTTTGGGTATACCAAACGTCACAACGTAACTGGGTGACTATAAAGGTAGACTACGGGTATCTCCGAAAGTGTCTATTGGGTTGACATGGATCAAGACTGGGATTTGTCACTCCGTATGACGGAGAGGTATCACTGGGCCCACTCGGTAATGCATCATCATAATGAGCTCAAAGTGACCAAGTGTCTGGTCACGGGATCATGCATTACAGTACGAGTAAAGTGACTTGCCGGTAACGAGATTGAACGAGGTATTGGGATACCGATGATCGAATCTCGGGCAAGTAACATATTGATTGAAAGGGAATTGCATACGGGGTTGATTGAATCCTCGACATCGTGGTTCATCCGATGAGATCATCGTGGAGCATGTGGGAGCCAACATGGGTATCCAGATCCCGCTGTTGGTTATTGACCGGAGAGTCGTCTCGGTCATGTCTGCTTGTCTCCCGAACCCGTAGGGTCTACACACTTAAGGTTCGGTGACGCTAGGGTTGTGAAGATATGTATATGCAGTAACCCGAATGTTGTTCGGAGTCTCGGATGAGATCCCGGATGTCACGAGGAGTTCCGGAATGGTCCAGAGGTAAAGAATTATATATAGGAAGTGCTATTTCGGCCATCGGGATAAGTTTCAGGGTCATCGGTATTGTACCGGGACCACCGGAGGGGTCCCGGGGGCCCACAGGGTGGGGCCACCTGCCCTGGGGGGCCACATGGGCTATAGGGGGTGCGCCTTGGCCTATATGGGCCAAGGGCACCAGCCCCTATAGGCCCATGCGCCTAGGGTTTCCACAGGGGAGGAGTCCCACTAGTGGAAGGCACCCCTAGGTGCCTTGGGGGGGGGGGAGGGAAACCTCCCCTTGGCCGCCGCCCCTAGGAGATTGGATCTCCTAGGCTGGCACACCCCCCCTTGGCCCTCCTATATATAGTGGGGGAGAGGAGGGACTTCATACCACAGCCTTTGGTGCCTCCCTCTCTCCCCGTTACGTCTCTCTCTCGTAGTATAGGCGAAGCCCTGCTACTGTGACGCCCTGCATCCACCACCACGCCGTCGTGCTGCTGGATCTTCATCAACCTCTCCTTCCCCCTTGCTGGATCAAGAAGGAGGAGACGTCTCCCGTCCCGTATGTGTGTTGAACGCGGAGGTGCCGTCCGTTCGGCGCTTGGTCATCGGTGATTTGGATCACGTCGTGTACGACTACCTCATCCCCGTTCTTTGAACGCTTCCGCACGCGATCTACAAAGGTATGTAGATGCATCCAATGACTCGTTGCTAGATGAACTCCTAGATGGATCTTGGTGAAACGAGTAGGAAATTTTTTGTTTTCTGCAACGTTCCCCAACAAAAAGCTATCTTGTGGGGAACCAAGAACAAGAAAATCAGCAGGATATTTAGTTTTCCCACACAAGACTTCAACATCTCTAACAATTCCCATTGGTGAAATAGTATCTCTATTGGCAAGTTTAATTGTGACATCAATATCTTCTAACTCAACAGGTGCAATATCATGCATAATTTCTCTATATAGGCTAATAGGTATTGCACTAGCACTGGCACCCATATCACATAAGCCATGATAACAATGATCTCCTATTTTAACAGAAATAACAGGCATGCCTACCACAGGTCTAGGTTTATCTTTAGCACAAGTTTTAGCAATTCTAGCAGTTTCATCACAGAAATAAATAACATGCCCATCAATATTATCAGCCAAGAGATCTTTAACAATAGCAATATCAGGTTCAACTTTAATTTGCTCAGAAGGTGTATAAGTTTTAATATTGCTTTTACAAAACACAGTTGAAGCTTTAGCATGATCCTTTATCCTGACAGGAAAAGGTGGTTTCTCAACATAAGAAGTAGGAACAATAGGATCAGTATAAGTGATAGTCCTTTCTTCAACTTTAATAGGTGCATCTACTTTTACTTCTATGGGAGGGTGATATTTAAACCACTTCTCCTTGGGGAGATCAACATGAGTAGCAAAAGATTCACAGAAAGAAGCTACTATCTCAGAGTCAAGTCCATATTTAGTGCTAAATTTATGTAAAACATCGGTATCCATAAAAGATTTAACACAATCAAAGCTAGGTGTCATACCTGACTCCTTACCTTTGTCGAGGTCCCAATCTTCATAGTTGCGTTTAATTCTTTCCAATAAATCCCATTTGAGGTCAATAGTCTTCATCATAAAAGAGCCAGCACAAGAAGTATCAAGCATTGTGCGATTGCTATCAGAAAGCCAAGCATAAAATTTTTAAATAATCATTTCTCTTGAGAGCTCATGATTGGGGCATGAATATAACATTGATTTAAGCCTCCCCAAAGCTTGAGCGATGCTTTCTGATACGTCCATTTTGCATCATGCTTTTATATCGATATTTATTGCATTATGGGCTGTTATTACACATTATGTCACAATACTTATGCCTATTCTCTCTTATTTTACAAGGTTTACATAAAGAGGGAGAATGCCGGCAGCTGGGATTCTGGGTTGGAAAAGGAGCAAATATTAGAGACCAATTCTGCAGAGCTCTAAAAGTCCTGAAACTCCACGGAAGACGTTTTCCAAATATATAAAAAATACTCAGAGCAAGAACTTCACCAGGGGGGCACACCCTGCCCACGAGGTTGGGGGCGCGCCCTACCCCCTGGGCGCGCCCCCTACCTCATGGCCCCCCTGTTGGTCCTCCGGTGACCATCTTCTGTTATATGAATTCTTTCGATGGGAAAAAAATCATAAGCCATCTTCTCAGACGAAACTCCGCCGCCACGAGGCGGAACCTTGGCGGAACCAATCTAGGGCTCCGGCGGGGCTGTTCTGCCGGGGAAACTTCCCCCCCGGAGGGGGAAATCATCGCCATCGTCATCACCAATGCTCCTCTCATCGGGAGAGGGCAATCTCCATCAACATCTTCATCAGCACCATCTCCTCTCAAAACCCTAGTTCATCTCTTGTATCCAATTCTTGTCTCCAAGTCCGGGATTGGTGCTAGTAGGTTGCTAGTAGTGTTAATTACTCCTTGTAGTTGATTCTAGTTGGTTTATTTGGTGGAAGATCATATGTTCAGATCCTATATGCATATTAATACCCCTCTGATTATGAACATGTTTATACTTTGTGAGTAGTTACTTTCGTTCCTGAGGACATGGGAGAAGTCCTGCTATTAGTAGTCATGTGAATTTGGTATTCGTTCGATATTTTGCTGAGATGTATGTTGTCTCTCCTCTAGTGGTGTTATGTGAACGTCGACTACATGAAACTTCACCATTGTTTGGGCCTAGAGGAAGGCATTGGGGATTAATAAGTAGATGATGGGTTGCTAGAGTGACATAAGCTTAAACCCTAGTTTATGCGTTGCTTTGTAAGGGGCTGATTTGGATCCATATGTTTCATGCTATGGTTAGGTTTACCTTAATACTTTTGTTGTAGTTGCGGATGCTTGCAATAGAGGTTAATCATAAGTGGGATGCTTGTCCAATTAAGGGCAGTACCCAAGCACCGGTCCACCCACATACCAAATTATCAAAGTACCGAACGCGAATCATATGAGCGTGATGAAAACTAGCTTGACGATATTCCCATGTGTCCTCGGGAGCGCTTTTCTCTATATAAGAGTTTGTCCAGGCTTGTCCTTTGCTACAAAAAGGATTGGGCCACCTTACTGCACTTTATTTACTTTTGTTACTTGTTCTCGTTTTAAATTATCCTATCACAAAACTATCTGTTACCACTTGTTTCAGTACTTGCAGAGAATACCTTGCTGGAAACCGCTTATCATTTCCTTCTGCTCCTCGTTGGGTTTGACACTCTTACTTATCGAAAGGACTACGATAGATCCCCTATACTTGTGGGTCATCAATACTCTTTTCTGGCGCCGTTGCCGGGGAGTGAATCGCCTTTGGTAGGTGGAATTTGGTAAGGAAAAATTTATATAGTGTGCTGAAAATTACTATGACTTGTTACTGTTGGGGAACGTAGTAATTTCAAAAAAATTCCTACGTACACGCAAGATCACGATGATGCATAGCAACGAGAGGGGAGAGTGTTGTCTACGTACCCTCGTAGACCGAAGCGGAAGCGTTGACGCAACGTAGAGGAAGTAGTCGTACGTCTTCCCGGTCCAACCGATCCAAGCACCGTTACTCTGGCACCTCCGAGTTCTTGACACACGTACATCTCGATGACACACCCCGGGCTCCGATCCAGCAAAGCTTCGGGGAGGAGTTTCGTCAGCACGATGGCGTGATGATGATCTTGATGTTTAACCGTCGTAGGGCTTCGCCTAAGCACCGCTACAATATGATCGAGGTGTAATATCGTGGAGGGGGCACGGCTAAGGAACGATCACGAAGATCAACTTGTGTGTCCTAGGGTGCCCCCTTGCCCCCGTATATAAATGAGCCAAGGGGGGGGGTGTGGCCGGCCCTAGTAGGAGGCGCGCAGGAGGAGTCCTACTCCTACCGGGAGTAGGACTCCCCTCCCTTTCCTTGTCCAAGTAGGAGAGGGGGAAGGAAGGGAGAGAGGAGAGGAAGGAAAGGGGGGGGGGCGCCGCCCCTCCCTCCTTGTCCAATTCAGACTAGGGGGAGAGGGCACGCGCGGCCTGCCCTGGCTGCCTTTCCTCTTCTCCACTTTAGGCCCATGAGGCCCATTAACCCCCCCGGGGGTTCCGGTAACCCCCTGGTTCTCCGGTTTTATCCGAAACTTCCCCGGAACACTTTCGGTGTCCGAATATAGCCGTCCAATATATCAATCTTTATGTCTCGACCATTTCGAGACTCCTCGTTATGTCCGTGATCATATCCGGGACTCCGAACAACCTTCGGTACATCAAAATACATAAACTCATAATGAAACTGTCATCGTAACTTTAAGCGTGCGGACCCTACGGTTCGAGAACAATGTAGACATGACCGAGACACGTCTCCGGTCAATAACCAATAGCGGGACCTGGATGCCCATATTGGCTCCTACATATTCTACGAAGATCTTTATCGGTCAGACCGCATAACTACATACGTTGTTCCCTTTGTCATCGGTATGTTACTTGCCCGAGATTCGATCATCTGTATCCAATACCTAGTTCAATCTCGTTACCGGCAAGTCTCTTTACTCGTTCCGTAATACATCATCTCACAACTAACACATTAGTTGCAATGCTTGCAAGGCTTATGTGATGTGTATTACCGAGAGGGCCCAGAGATACCTCTCCGTCAAACGGAGTGACAAATCCTAATCTCGAAATACGCCAACCCAACATGTACCTTTGGAGACACCTGTAGAGCTCCTTTATAATCACCCAGTTACGTTGTGACGTTTGGTAGCACACAAAGTGTTCCTCCGGTAAACGGGAGTTGCATAATCTCATAGTCATAGGAACATGTATAAGTCATGAAGAAAGCAATAGCAACATACTAAACGATCGGGTGCTAAGCTAATGGAATGGGTCATGTCAATCAGATCATTCAATTAATGATGTGATCCCGTTAATCAAATAACAACTCTTTGTCTATGGTTAGGAAACACAACCATCTTTGATTAACAAGCTAGTCAAGTAGAGGCATACTAGTGACACTTTGTTTGTCTATGTATTCACACATGTATTATGTTTCCGGTTAATACAATTCTAGCATGAATAATAAACATGTATCATGATATAAGGAAATAAATAATAACTTTATTATTGCCTCTAGGGCATATTTCCTTCAGTCTCCCACTTGCACTAGAGTCAATAATCTAGATTACACATTAATGATTCTAACACCCATGGAGCCTTGGTGCTTATCATGTTTTGCTCGTGGAAGAGGCTTAGTCAACAGGTCTGCTATATTCAGATCCGTATGTATCTTGCAAATCTCTATGTCTCCCACCTGGACTAGATCCCGGATGGAATTGAAGCGTCTCTTGATGTGCTTGGTTCTTTTGTGAAATCCGGATTCCTTTGCTAAGGCAATTGCACCAGTATTGTCACAAAAGATTTTCATTGGACCCGATGCACTAGGTATGACACCTAGATCGGATATGAACTCCTTCATCCAGACTCCTTCGTTTGCTGCTTCCGAAGCAGCTATGTACTCCGCTTCACATGTAGATCCCGCCACGACGCTTTGTTTAGAAATGCACCAACTGACAGCTCCACCGTTTAATGTAAACACGTATCCGGTTTGCGATTTAGAATCGTCTGGATCAGTGGTCGGACATTGAGTCTTACTCAACTTCACACCTTGTAACACAGGCAAGAACCCTTTCTTTGCTTGATCCATTTTGAACTTCTTCAAAACTTTGTCAAGGTATGTGCTTTGTGAAAGTCCAATTAAGCATCTTGATCTATCTCTATAGATCTTAATGCCCAATATGTAAGCAGCTTCACCGAGGTCTTTCATTGAAAAACTCTTATTCAAGTATCCCTTTATGCTATCCAGAAATTCTGTATCATTTCCAATCAGTAATATGTCATCCAGATACAATATCAGAAATGCTACAGAGCTCCCACTCACTTTCTTGTAAATACAGGCTTCTTCGAAAGTCTGTATAAAACCAAATGCTTTGATCACACTATCAAAGCGTTTATTCCAACTCCGAGAGGCTTGCACCAGTCCATAAATGGATCGCTGGAGCTTGCACACTTTGTCAGCTCCTTTTGGATCGACAAGACCTTCCGGTTGCATCATATACAACTCTTCTTCCAGAAATCCATTCAGGAATGCACTTTTTACATCCATCTGCCAAATTTCATAATCATAAAATGCGGTAATTGCTAACATGATTCGGACAGACATAAGCATCGCTACGGGTGAGAAGGTCTCATCGTAGTCAACCCCTTGAACTTGCCGAAACCCTTTTGCGACAAGTCGAGCTTTGTAGACAGTAATATTACCGTCAGCGTCAGTCTTCTTCTTGAAGATCCATTTATTCTCAATTGCTTGCCGATCATCGGGCAAGTCAACCAAAGTCCATACTTTGTTCTCATACATGGATCCCATCTCAGATTTCATGGCTTCAAGCCATTTTGCGGAATCTGGGCTCACCATCGCTTCTTCATAGTTCGTAGGTTCATCATCATCTAGTAGCATGACTTCCAGAACAGGATTACTGTACCACTCTGGTGCGGATCTTACTCTGGTTGATCTACGAGGCTCAGTAGTAACTTGATCTGAAATTTCATGATCATCATCATTAAATTCCTCACTAATTGGTGTAGGTATCGCAGAAACCGGTTTCTGTGATGAACTACTTTCCAATAAGGGAGCAGGTACAGTTACCCCATCAAGTTCTACTTTCCTCCCACTCACTTCTTTCGAGAGAAACTCCTTCTCTAGAAAGGATCCATTCTTAGCAACGAATGTCTTGCCTTCGGATCTGTGATAGAAGGTGTACCCAACAGTCTCCTTTAGGTATCCTATGAAGACACATTTCTCCGATTTGGGTTCGAGCTTATCAGGTTGAAGTTTTTTCACATAAGCATCGCAGCCCCAAACTTTAAGAAACGACAACTTTGGTTTCTTACCAAACCATAGTTCATAAGGCGTCATCTCAATGGATTTCGATGGTGCCCTATTTAACGTGAATGCGGCCGTCTCTAAAGCATAACCCCAAAACGATAGCGGTAAATCAGTAAGAGACATCATAGATCGCACCATACCTAGTAAAGTACGATTACGACGTTCGGACACACCATTACGCTGTGGTGTTCCGGGTGGCGTGAGTTGCGAAACTATTCCGCATTGTTTCAAATGTACACCAAACTCGTAACTCAAATATTCTCCTCCATGATCAGATCGTAGAAACTTTATTTTATTGTTACGATGATTTTCTACTTCACTCTGAAATTCTTTTAACTTTTCAAATGTTTTAGACTTATGTTTCATTAAATAGATATACCCATATCTGCTTAAATCATCTGTGAAGGTGAGAAAATAACGATATCCTCCACGAGCCTCAACATTCATCGGACCACATACATCTGTATGTATGATTTCCAACAAATCTGTTGCTCTCTCCATAGTACCGGAGAACGGCGTTTTAGTCATCTTGCCCACGAGGCACGGTTGCAAGTACCAAGTGATTCATAATCAAGTGGTTCCAAAAGTCCATCAGTATGGAGTTTCTTCATGCGCTTTACACCGATATGACCTGAACAGTAGTGCCACAAATAAGTTGCACTATCATTATCAACTCTGCATCTTTTGGCTTCAACATTATGAATATGTGTATCACTACTATCGAGATTCATCAAAAATAGACCACTCTTCAAGTGTGCATGACCATAAAAGATATTACTCATATAAATAGAACAACCATTATTCTCTGATTTAAATGAATAACCGTCTCGCATCAAACAAGATCCAGATATAATGTTCATGCTCAACGCTGGCACCAAATAACAATTATTTAGGTCTAATATTAATCCCGAAGGTAGATGTAGAGGTAGCGTGCCGACCGCGATCACATTGACTTTGGAACCATTTCCCACGCGCATCGTCACCTCGTCCTTTGCCAGTGTTCGCTTAATCCGTAGTCCCTGTTTCGAGTTGCAAATATTAGCAACAGAACCAGTATCAAACCCAGGTGCTACTGCGAGCTCTAGTAAGGTACACATCAATAACATGTATATCACATATACCTTTGTTCACCTTGCCATCCTTCTTATCCGCCAAATACTTGGGGCAGTTCCGCTTCCAGTGACCAGTCTGCTTGCAGTAGAAGCACTCAGTTTCAGGCTTAGGTCCAGACATGGGTTTCTTCTCTTGAACAACAACTTGCTTGCTGTTCTTCTTGAAGTTCCCCTTCTTCTTCCCTTTGCCCTTTTTCTTGAAACTAGTTGTCTTGTTGACCATCAACACTTGATGCTCCTTTTTGATTTCTACCTCCGCAGCTTTCAGCATTGCGAAGAGCTCGGGAATAGTCTTATTAATCCCTTGCATATTATAGTTCATCACGAAGCTCTTGTAGCTTGGTGGCAGTGATTGGAGAATTCTGTCAATGACGCAATCATCTGGAAGATTAACTCCCATCTGAATCAAGTGATTATTATACCCAGACATTCTGAGTATATGCTCACTGACAGAACTGTTCTCCTCCATCTTGCAGCTATAGAACTTACTGGAGACTTCATATCTCTCAATCCGGGCATTTGCTTGAAATATTAACTTCAACTCCTGGAACATCTCATATGCTCCATGACGTTCAAAACGTCGTTGAAGTCCCGATTCTAAGCCGTAAAGCATGGCACACTGAACTATCGAGTAGTCATCAGCTTTGCTCTGCCAGACGTTCATAACATCTGGTGTTGCTCCAGCAGCAGGCCTGGCACCCAGCGGTGCTTCCAGGACGTAATTCTTCTGTGCAGCAATGAGGATAATCCTCAAGTTACGGACCCAGTCCGTGTAATTGCTACCATCATGTTTCAACTTTGCTTTCTCAAGGAACGCATTAAAATTCAACGGAACAACAACATGGGCCATCTATCTACAATCAAACATACATAAGCAAGATACTATCAGGTACTAAGTTCATGATAAATTTAAGTTCAATTAATCATATTACTTAAGAACTCCCACTTAGATAGACATCCCTCTAATCCTCTAAGTGATCACGTGATCCAAATCAACTAAACCATAACCGATCATCACGTGAAATGGATTAGTTTTCAATGGTGAACATCATTATGTTGATCATATCTACTATATGATTCACGCTCGACCTTTCGGTCTCCGTGTTCCGAGGCCATATTTGCATATGCTAGGCTCGTCAAGTTTAACCTGAGTATTCTGCGTGTGCAAAAACTGGCTTGCACCCGTTGTAGATGGACGTAGAGCTTATCACACCCGATCATCACGTGGTGTCTGGGCACAACGAACTTTGGCAATGGTGCATACTCAGGGAGAACACTTCTTGATAATTTAGTGAGAGATCATCTTATAATGCTACGGTCAATCAAAGCAAGATAAGATGCATAAAAGATAAGCATCACATGCAATCAATATAAGTGATATGATATGGCCATCATCATCTTATGCTTGTGATCTCCATCTCCGAAGCACCGTCATGATCACCATCGTCACCGGCCCGACACCTTGATCTCCATCGTAGCATCGTTGTCGTCTCGCCAATCTTATGCTTCCACAACTATCGCTACCGCTTAGTGATAAAGTAAAGCATTACAGTGCGATTGCATTGCATACAATAAAGCGACAACCATATGGCTCCTGCCAGTTGCCGATAACTCGGTTACAAAACATGATCATCTCATACAATAAAATTTAGCATCATGTCTTGACCATATCACATCACAACATGCCCTAAAAAAACATGTTAGACGTCCTCTACTTTGTTTGTTGCAAGTTTTACGTGGCTGCTACGGGCTTAAGAAAGAACCAATCTTACCTACGCATCAAAACCACAACGATAGTTTATCAAGTTGATGCCGTTTTAACCTTCGCAAGGACCGGGCGTAGCCACACTCGGTTCAACTAAAGTTGGAGAAACAGTCACCCGCAAGCCACCTATGTGCAAAGCACGTCGGGAGAACCGGTCTCGCGTAAGCGTACGCGTAATGTCAGTCCGGGCCGCTTCATCCAACAATACCGCCGAACCAAAGTATGACATGCTGGTAGGCAATATGACTTATATCGCCCACAACTCACTTGTGTTCTACTCGTGCATATAACATCAAATCATAAAACCTGGCTCTGATACCACTGTTGGGGAACGTAGTAATTTCAAAAAAATTCCTACGTACACGCAAGATCATGGTGATGCATAGCAACGAGAGGGGAGAGTGTTGTCTACGTACCCTCGTAGACCGAAGCGGAAGCGTTGACGCAACATAGAGGAAGTAGTCGTACGTCTTCCCGGTCCAACCGATCCAAGCACCGTTACTCCGGCACCTCCGAGTTCTGGACACACGTACAGCTCGATGACACAACCCAGGCTCCGATCCAGCAAAGCTTCGGGGAGGAGTTTCGTCAGCACGACGGCGTGATGACGATCTTGATGTTTAACCGTCGCAGGGCTTCGCCTAAGCACCGCTACAATATGATCGAGGTGTAATATCATGGAGGGGGGCACCGCACACGGCTAAGGAACGATCACGAAGATCAACTTGTGTGTCCTAGGGTGCCCCCTTGCCCCCGTATATAAAGGAGCCAAGGGGGGGGGGGGTGCGGCCGGCCCTAGTAGGAGGCGCGCAGGAGGAGTCCTACTCCTACCGGGAGTAGGACTCCCCTCCCTTTCCTTTTCCAAGTAGGAGAGGGGGAAGGAAGGGAGAGAGGAGAGGAAGGAAAGGGGGGGGGGCGCCGCCCCTCCCTCCTTGTCCAATTCGGACTAGGGGGAGAGGGGGCGCACGGCCTGCCCTGGCTGCCTTTCCTCTTCTCCACTTTAGACCCATGAGGCCCATTAACCCCCCGGGGGGTTCCGGTAACCCCTCGGTTCTCCGGTTTTATCCGAAACTTCCCCGAAAAACTTCGGGTGTCCGAATATAGCCGTCCAATATATCAATCTTTATGTCTTGACCATTTCGAGACTCCTCGTTATGTCCGTGATCATATCCGGGACTCCGAACAACCTTCGGTACATCAAAATACATAAACTCATAATGAAACTGTCATCATAACTTTAAGCGTGCGGACCCTATGGTTCGAGAACAATGTAGACATGACCAAGACACGTCTCCGGTCAATAACCAATAGCGGGACCTGGATACCCATATTGGCTCCTACATATTCTACGAAGATCTTTATCGGTCAGACCGCATAACTACATACGTTGTTCCCTTTGTCATCGGTATGTTACTTGCCCGAGATTCGATCGTCGGTATCCAATACCTAGTTCAATCTCGTTACCGGCAAGTCTCTTTACTTGTTCCGTAATACATCATCTCACAACTAACACATTAGTTGCAATGCTTGCAAGGCTTATGTGATGTGTATTACCGAGAGGGCCCAGAGATACCTCTCCGTCAAACGGAGTGACAAATCCTAATCTCGAAATACGCCAACCCAACATGTACCTTTGGAGACACCTGTAGAGCTCCTTTATAATCACCCAGTTACGTTGTGACGTTTGGTAGCACACAAAGTGTTCCTCCGGTAAACGGGAGTTGAATAATCTCATAGTCATAGGAACATGTATAAGTCATGAAGAAACCAATAGCAACATACTAAACGATCGGGTGCTAAGCTAATGGAATGGGTCATGTCAATCAGATCATTCAACTAATGATGTGATCCCGTTAATCAAATAACAACTCTTTGTCTATGGTTAGGAAACACAACCATCTTTGATTAACGAGCTAGTCAAGTAGAGGCATACTAGTGACACTTTGTTTGTCTATGTATTCACACATGTATTATGTTTCCGGTTAATACAATTCTAGCATGAATAATAAACATTTATCATGATATAAGGAAATAAATAATAACTTTATTATTGCCTCTAGGGCATATTTCCTTCAGTCTCCCACTTGCACTAGAGTCAATAATCTAGATTACACATTAATGATTCTAACACCCATGGAGCCTTGGTGCTTATCATGTTTTGCTCGTGGAAGAGGCTTAGTCAACGGGTCTGCTACATTCAGATCCGTATGTATCTTGCAAATCTCTATGTCTCCCACATGGACTAGATCCCGGATGGAATTGAAGCGTCTCTTGATGTGCTTGGTTCTTTTGTGAAATCTGGATTCCTTTGCTAAGGCAATTGCACTAGTATTGTCACAAAAGATTTTCATTGGACCCGATGCACTAGGTATGACACCTAGATCGGATATGAACTCCTTCATCCAGACTCCTTCGTTTGCTGCTTTCGAAGCAGCTATGTACTCCGCTTCACATGTAGATCCCGCCACGACGCTTTGTTTAGAACTGCACCAACTGACAGCTCCACCGTTTAATGTAAACACGTATCCGGTTTGCGATTTAGAATCGTCCGGATCAGTGTCAAAGCTTGCATCAACGTAACCGTTTACGATGAGCTCTTTGTCACCTCCATATACGAGAAACATATCCTTAGTCCTTTTTAGGTACTTCAGGATGTTCTTGACTGCTGTCCAGTGATCCACTCCAGGATTACTTTGGTACCTCCCTGCTAAACTTATAGCAAGGCACACATCAGGTCTGGTACATAGCATTGCATACATGATAGAGCCTAGGGCTGAAGCATAGGGAACATCTTTCATTTTCTCTCTATCTTCTGCAGTGGTCAGGCATTGAGTCTTACTCAACTTCACACCTTGTAACACAGGCAAGAACCCTTTCTTTGCTTAATCCATTTTGAACTTCTTCAAAACTTTGTCAAGGTATGTGCTTTGTGAAAGTCCAATTAAGCGTCTTGATCTATCTCTATAGATCTTAATGCCCAATATGTAAGCAGCTTCACCGAGGTCTTTCATTGAAAAACTCTTATTCAAGTATCCCTTTATGCTATCCAGAAATTCTATATCATTTCCAATCAGTAATATGTCATCCAGATACAATATCAGAAATGCTACAGAGCTCCCACTCACTTTCTTGTAAATACAGGCTTCTCCGAAAGTCTGTATAAAACCAAATGCTTTGATCACACTATCAAAACGTTTATTCCAACTCCGAGAGGCTTGCACCAGTCCATAAATGGATCGCTGGAGCTTGCACACTTTGTCAGCTCCTTTTGGATCGACAAGACCTTCCGGTTGCATCATATACAACTCTTCTTCCAGAAATCCATTCAGGAATGCACTTTTTACATCCATCTGCCAAATTTCATAATCATAAAATGCGGCAATTGCTAACATGATTCGGACAGACTTAAGCATCGCTACGGGTGAGAAGGTCTCATCGTAGTCAACCCCTTGAACTTGCCGAAACCCTTTTGCGACAAGTCGAGCTTTGTAGACAGTAATATTACCGTCAGCGTCAGTCTTCTTCTTGAAGATCCATTTATTCTCAATTGCTTGCCGATCATCGGGCAAGTCAACCAAAGTCCATACTTTGTTCTCATACATGGATCCCATCTCAGATTTCATGGCTTCAAGCCATTTTGCGGAATCTGGGCTCACCATCGCTTCTTCATAGTTCGTAGGTTCATCATGATCTAGTAGCATGACTTCCAGAACAGGATTACCGTACCACTCTGGTGCGGATCTTACTCTGGTTGATCTACGAGGCTCAGTAGTAACTTGATCTGAAATTTCATGATCATCATCGTTAAATTCCTCACTAATTGGTGTAGGTATCACAGAAACCGGTTTCTGTGATGAACTACTTTCCAATAAGGGAGCAGGTACAGTTACCTCATCAAGTTCTACTTTCGTCCCACTCACTTCTTTCGAGAGAAAATCCTTCTCTAGAAAGGATCCATTCTTAGCAACGAATGTCTTGCCTTCGGATCTGTGATAGAAGGTGTACCCAACAGTCTCCTTTGGGTATCCTATGAAGACACATTTCTCTGATTTGGGTTCGAGCTTATCAGGTTGAAGTTTTTTCACATAAGCATCGCAGCCCCAAACTTTAAGAAACGACAACTTTGGTTTCTTACCAAACCATAGTTCATAAGGCGTCGTCTCAATGGATTTCGATGGTGCCCTATTTAACGTGAATGCGGCCGTCTCTAAAGCATAACCCCAAAACGATAGCGGTAAATCAGTAAGAGACATCATAGATCGCACCATATCTAGTAAAGTACGATTACGACGTTCGGACACACCATTACGCTGTGGTGTTCCGGGTGGCGTGAGTTGCGAAACTATTCCGCATTGTTTCAAATGTACACCAAACTCGTAACTCAAATATTCTCCTCCACGATCAGATCGTAGAAACTTTATTTTCTTGTTACGATGATTTTCTACTTCACTCTGAAATTCTTTGAACTTTTCAAATGTTTCAGACTTATGTTTCATTAAATAGATATACCCATATCTGCTTAAATCATCTGTGAAGTTGAGAAAATAACGATATCCGCCACGAGCCTCAACATTCATCGGACCACATACATCTGTATGTATGATTTCCAACAAATCTGTTGCTCTCTCCATAGTACCGGAGAACGGCGTTTTAGTCATCTTGCCCACGAGGCACGGTTGCAAGTACCAAGTGATTCATAATCAAGTGGTTCCAAAAGTCCATCAGTATGGAGTTTCTTCATGCGCTTTACACCGATATGACCTAAACGGCGGTGCCACAAATAAGTTGCACTATCATTATCAACTCTGCATCTTTTGGCTTCAACATTATGAATATGTGTATCACTACTATCGAGATTCATCAAAAATAGACCACTCTTCAAGTGTGCATGACCATAAAAGATATTACTCATATAAATAGAACAACCATTATTCTCTGATTTAAATGAATAACCGTCTCGCATCAAACAAGATCCAGATATAATGTTCATGCTCAACGCTAGCACCAAATAACAATTATTTAGGTCTAATATTAATCCCGAAGGTAGATGTAGAGGTA
This sequence comes from Triticum urartu, assembly GCF_056163025.1. Taxonomy (NCBI): domain Eukaryota; kingdom Viridiplantae; phylum Streptophyta; class Magnoliopsida; order Poales; family Poaceae; genus Triticum; species Triticum urartu. The sequence goes on from NC_141877.1 coordinate 473,892,046, forward strand.
GCGTGACGACCACGATCACATCGACTTTGGAACCATTTCCCACGCGCATCGTCACCTCGTCCTTTGCCAGTGTTCGCTTAATCCGTAGTCCCCGTTTCGAGTTGCAAATATTAGCAACAGAACCAGTATCAAATACCCAGGTGCTACTGCGAGCTCTAGTAAGGTACACATCAATAACATGTATATCACATATACCTTTGTTCACCTTGCCATCCTTCTTATCCGCCAAATACTTGGGGCAGTTCCGCTTCCAGTGACCAGTCTGCTTGCAGTAGAAGCACTCAGTTTCAGGCTTAGGTCCAGACTTGGGTTTCTTCTCTTGAGCAGCAACTTGCTTGCTGTTCTTCTTGAAGTTCCCCTTCTTCTTCCCTTTGCCCTTTTTCTTGAAATTAGCGGTCTTGTTGACCATCAACACTTGATGCTCCTTTTTGATTTCTACCTCCGCAGCTTTCAGCATTGCGAAGAGCTCGGGAATAGTCTTATTCATCCCTTGCATATTATAGTTCATCACGAAGCTCTTGTAGCTTGGTGGCAGTGATTGGAGAATTCTGTCAATGACGCAATCATCTGGAAGATTAACTCCCATCTAAATCAAGTGATTATTATACCCAGACATTCTGAGTATATGCTCACTGACAGAACTGTTCTCCTCCATCTTGCAGCTATAGAACTTAATGGAGACTACATATCTCTCAATCCAGGCATTTGCTTGAAATATTAACTTCAACTCCTGGAACATCTCATATGCTCCATGATGTTCAAAATGTCGTTGAAGTCCCGATTCTAAGCCGTAAAGCATGGCACACTGAACTATCGAGTAGTCATCAGCTTTGCTCTGCCAGACGTTCATAACATCTCGTGTTGCTCCAGCAGCAGGCCTGGCACCCAGTGGTGCTTCCAGGACGTAATTCTTCTGTGCAGCAATGAGGATAATCCTCAAGTTACGGACCCAGTCCGTGTAATTGCTACCATCATCTTTCAACTTTGCTTTCTCAAGGAACGCATTAAAATTCAACGGAACAACAACACGGGCCATCTATCTACAATCAAACATACATAAGCAAGATACTATCAGGTACTAAGTTCATGATAAATTTAAGTTCAATTAATCATATTACTTAAGAACTCCCACTTAGATAGACATCCCTCTAATCCTCTAAGTGATCACGTGATCCAAATCAACTAAACCATAACCGATCATCACGTGAAATGGATTAGTTTTCAATGGTGAACATCATTATGTTGATCATATCTACTATATGATTCACGCTCGACCTTTCGGTCTCCGTGTTCCGAGGCCATATTTGCATATGCTAGGCTCGTCAAGTTTAACCTGAGTATTCTGCATGTGCAAAAACTGGCTTGCACCCGTTGTAGATGGACGTAGAGCTTATCACACCCGATCATCACGTGGTGTCTGGGCACGACGAACTTTGGCAATGGTGCATACTCAGGGAGAACACTTCTTGATAATTTAGTGAGAGATCATCTTATAATGCTACGGTCAATCAAAGCAAGATAAGATGCATAAAAGATAAACATCACATGCAATCAATATAAGTGATATGATATGGCCATCATCATCTTGTGCTTGTGATCTCCATCTCCAAAGCACCGTCATGATCACCATCGTCACCGGCGCGACACCTTGATCTCCATCGTAGCATCGTTGTCGTCTCGCCAATCTTATGCTTCCACGACTATCGCTACCGCTTAGTGATAAAGTAAAGCATTACAGCGCGATTGCATTGCATACAATAAAGCGACAACCATATGGCTCCTGCCAGTTGCCGATAACTCGGTTACAAAACATGATCATCTCATACAATAAAATTTAGCATCATGTCTTGACCATATCACATCACAACATGCCCTACAAAAACAAGTTAGACGTCCTCTACTTTGTTTGTTGCAAGTTTTACGTGGCTGCTACGGGCTTAAGAAAGAACCAATCTTACCTACGCATCAAAACCACAACGATAGTTTGTCAAGTTGATGCCGGTTTAACCTTCGCAAGGACCGGGCGTAGCCACACTCGGTTCAACTAAAGTTGGAGAAACAGTCACCCGCAAGCCACCTATGTGCAAAGCACGTCGGGAGAACCGGTCTCGCGTAAGCGTACGCGTAATGTCAGTCCGGGCCGCTTCATCCAACAATACCGCCGAACCAAAGTATGACATGCTGGTAGGCAATATGACTTATATCGCCCACAACTCACTTGTGTTCTACTCGTGCATATAACATCAAATCATAAAACCTGGCTCTGATACCACTGTTGGGGAACGTAGTAATTTCAAAAAAATTCCTACGTACACGCAAGATCATGGTGATGCATAGCAACGAGAGGGGAGAGTGTTGTCTACGTACCCTCGTAGACCGAAGCGGAAGCGTTGACGCAACATAGAGGAAGTAGTCGTACGTCTTCCCGGTCCAACCGATCCAAGCACCGTTACTCCGGCACCTCCGAGTTCTGGACACACGTACAGCTCGATGACACAACCCAGGCTCCGATCCAGCAAAGCTTCGGGGAGGAGTTTCGTCAGCACGACGGCGTGATGACGATCTTGATGTTTAACCGTCGCAGGGCTTCGCCTAAGCACCGCTACAATATGATCGAGGTGTAATATCATGGAGGGGGGCACCGCACACGGCTAAGGAACGATCACGAAGATCAACTTGTGTGTCCTAGGGTGCCCCCTTGCCCCCGTATATAAAGGAGCCAAGGGGGGGGGGTGCGGCCGGCCCTAGTAGGAGGCGCGCAGGAGGAGTCCTACTCCTACCGGGAGTAGGACTCCCCTCCCTTTCCTTTTCCAAGTAGGAGAGGGGGAAGGAAGGGAGAGAGGAGAGGAAGGAAAGGGGGGGGGGGCGCCGCCCCTCCCTCCTTGTCCAATTCGGACTAGGGGGAGAGGGGGCGCACGGCCTGCCCTAGCTGCCTTTCCTCTTCTCCACTTTAGACCCATGAGGCCCATTAACCCCCCGGGGGGTTCCGGTAACCCCTCGGTTCTCCGGTTTTATCCGAAACTTCCCCGAAACACTTCGGGTGTCCGAATATAGCCGTCCAATATATCAATCTTTATGTCTTGACCATTTCGAGACTCCTCGTTATGTCCGTGATCATATCCGGGACTCCGAACAACCTTCGGTACATCAAAATACATAAACTCATAATGAAACTGTCATCATAACTTTAAGCGTGCGGACCCTACGGTTCGAGAACAATGTAGACATGACTGAGACACATCTTCGGTCAATAACCAATAGCGGTACCTGGATACCCATATTGGCTCCTACATATTCTACGAAGATCTTTATCGGTCAGACCGCATAACTACATACGTTGTTCCCTTTGTCATCGGTATGTTACTTGCCCGAGATTCGATCGTCGGTATCCAATACCTAGTTCAATCTCGTTACCGGCAAGTCTCTTTACTTGTTCCGTAATACATCATCTCACAACTAACACATTAGTTGCAATGCTTGCAAGGCTTATGTGATGTGTATTACCGAGAGGGCCCAGAGATACCTCTCCGTCAAACAGAGTGACAAATCCTAATCTCGAAATACGCCAACCCAACATGTACCTTTGGAGACACCTGTAGAGCTCCTTTATAATCACCCAGTTACATTGTGACGTTTGGTAGCACACAAAGTGTTCCTCCGGTAAACGGGAGTTGCATAATCTCATAGTCATAGGAACATGTATAAGTCATGAAGAAACCAATAGCAACATACTAAACGATCGGGTGCTAAGCTAATGGAATGGGTCATGTCAATCAGATCATTCAACTAATGATGTGATCCCGTTAATCAAATAACAACTCTTTGTCTATGGTTAGGAAACACAACCATCTTTGATTAACGAGCTAGTCAAGTAGAGGCATACTAGTGACACTTTGTTTGTCTATGTATTCACACATGTATTATGTTTCCGGTTAATACAATTCTAGCATGAATAATAAACATTTATCATGATATAAGGAAATAAATAATAACTTTATTATTGCCTCTAGGGCATATTTCCTTCAGTTACTATGGAAAGTAATCCTTTGAGGGGCTTGTTCGGGGTATCTTCACCCCGACCAGTAGAGCAAAGAGTTGCTCCTCAACCTACTGAACCTACTGAAAATGAAAATGACTTCTTTCAAATTCCTTTGAGTATGATAGAAAAACTGCTAGCTAATCCCTTTTTAGGAGATGGAACAAAACATCCTAATGAGCATCTAATATATGTGGATGAGGTTTGTGGACTATTTAAGCTTGCAGGTGTACCCGGAGATGTTGTTAAGAAGAAGGTCTTCCCTTTATCTTTGAAGGGAGACGCATCGACCTGGTATAGGCTATGTGATGATATGGGGTCTTGGAATTACAAACGGTTGAAATTCAAATTTCATCAGAAGTTTTATCCTATGCATCTTGTTCATCGTGATCGCAATTACATATATAATTTTTGGCCTCGCGAAGGCGAAAGCATCGCTCAAGCTTGGGGGAGGCTTAAATCAATGTTATATTCATGCCCCAATCATGAGCTCTCAAGAAAAATGATTATTCAAAATTTTTATGCTCGGCTTTCTTATAACAATCGCACCATGCTTGATACTTCTTGTGTTGGCTCTTTTTTGATGAAGACTATTGAATTCATATGGGATTTATTGGAAAGAATTAAATGCTACTATGAAGATTGGGACCTCGACAAAGGTAAGGAGTCAGGTATAACACCTAGTTTTGATTGTGTTAAATATTTTATGGATACCGATATTTTCCATAAATTTAGCACTAAATATGGACTTGACTCTGACATAGTATAGCTTCTTTCTGTGAATCTTTTGCTACTTATGTTGATCTCCCCAAGGAGAAGTGGTTTAAATATCATCCTCCCATAGAAGTAAAAGTAGCTGCACCTATTAAAGTTGAAGAAAAGATTGTCACTTATAATGATCCTATTGTTCCTACTTCTTATGTTGAGAAACCACATTTCCCTGTTAGGATAAAGGATCATGCTAAAGCTTCAATTGTAGTTCGTAAAAGCAATATTAAAACATATACACCTCCTGAGTAAGTTAAAGTTGAACCTAATGTTGCTATTGTTAAAGATCTCTTGTCTGATAATATTGATGGGCATGTTATTTATTTCTATGATGAAACTGCTAGAATTGCTAAACCCTATGCTAAAGATAAACCTAGACCTGTGGTAGGCATGCCTGTTGTTTTTGTTAAAATAGGAGATCATTGTTATCATGGCTTATGTGATATGGGTGCTAGTGCTAGTGCAATACCTTATTCCTTATACAAAGAAGTTATGCATGATATTGCACCTACTGAGATGGAAGATATTGATGTCACAATTAAACTTGCCAATAGATACTATTTCACCAATGGGAATTGTTAGAGATGTTGAAGTCTTGTGTGGGAAAAATAAATATCCTGTTGATTTTCTTGTTCTTGGTTCCCCACAAGATAGCTTTTGTCCCATTATATTTGGCAGACCCTTCTTGAACACTATTAATGCTACCATAGATTGCAAAAGGGATGTTGTTACTGTCGGTTTAGATGATATGACTCATGAATTTAATTTCTCTAAATTTAGTAGACAACACCGTGAAGAAGAATTACCTAGTAAGGATGAAATTATTGGTCTTGCTTCTATTGCCGTACCTCCTAGTGATCCCTTAGAACATTATTTGCTAGACCATGAAAATGATATGTTTATGAATGAAAGAAGGGAAATAGATGAAGTATTCTTTAAACAGGAACCTATTCTGAAAAACAATTTACCTGTTGAAATCCTAGGGGATCCTCCTCCACCCAAGGGTGATCCCGTGTTTGAGCTTAAACCGTTACCTGATACTCCTAAATATGCTTATCTTGATGAGAAAAAGTTATATCCTGTTATTATTAGTGCTAACCTTTTAGAGCATGAAGAAGAGAGATTATTGGAAACTCTGAAGAAGCACCGTGCTGCTATTGGGTATATTCTTGATCATCTTAAGGGCATTAGCCCCACTCTATGTCAACATAAAATTAATTTGGAAGAAGATTATAAACTAGTTCGTGATCATCAACGCCGGCTAAATCCTAAAATGAAAGAAGTGGTAAGAAAGGAAATACTAAAGCTCCATGAGGCAGGTATAATCTATCCCGTTGCTGATAGTCATTGGGTAAGTCATGTCCATTGTGTCCCTAATAACAGAGGTATTACTGTCGTTCCTAATGATAAAGATGAATTGATTCCTCAAAGAATTATTACATGTTATAGGATGGTAATTGATTTCCGCAAATTAAATAAGGCAACTAAAAAGGATCATTACCCCTTACCTTTTATCGATCAAATGCTAGAAAGATTATCCAAACACACACATTTTTGCTTTCTAGATGGTTATTCTGGTTTCTCTCAAATACATGTGTCATCCAAAGATCAATCAAAGACTACTTTTATATGCCCTTTTGGTACTTTTGCTTATATACGTATGCCTTTTGGTTTATGTAATGCACCTGGTACCTTTCAAAGATGCATGATGGCTATATTCTCTGACTTTTGTGAAAAATTTGTGAGGTTTTCATGGACGATTTTTCCGTCTATGGATCTTCTTTTGATGATTTATTAAGCAACCTTGATCGAGTTTTGCATAGATGCAAAGAAACTAATCTTATCTTGAATTGGGAAAAGTGCCACTTTATGGTTAATGAAGGTATTGTCTTGGGGCATAAAGTTTCTGAAAGAGGTATTGAAGTGGATAAAGCCAAGGTTGATGCTATTGAAAATATGCCATGTCCCAAGGACATCAAAGGTATAAGAAGTTTCCTTGGTCATGCCGGATTTTATAGGAGGTTCATTAAGGACTTCTCAAAAATTGCTCGGCCTCTGACTAATTTATTACAAAAAGATATACCATTTGTTTTTGATGATGATTGTGTAGAAGCATTTGAAATACTTAAGAAAGCATTGATTTCTGCACCTATTGTTCAGCCACCTGATTGGAATTTACCCTTTGAAATTATGTGTGATGCCAGTGAATATGATGTAGGTGCTGTTCTAGGGCAAAGAGTTGATAAGAAATTAAATGTTATTCAATATGCTAGTAAAACCCTAGACAATGCTCAAAGAAATTATGCTACCACTGAAAAAGAATTCTTAGCAGTTGTATTTGCTTGTGATAAGGTCAAACCTTATATTGTTGATTCTAAAGTAACTATTCACACTTATCACGCTGCTATTAAATATCTCATGGAAAATAAAGATGCTAGACCTAGGCTTATTAGATGGGTTCTTTTGCTACAAGAATTTGACTTACATATTGTTGATAGAAAGGGAGCTGAGAACCCTATTGTAGACAATTTGTCTAGGTTAGAGAATGTTCTTGATGACCCACTACCTATTGATGATAGTTTTCCTGATGAGCAATTAAATGTCATAAACGCTTCTCATACTACTCCATGGTATGCTGATTATGCTAATTACATTGTTGCTAAGTTTATACCACCTAGTTTCACATACTAGCAAAAGAAAAAGTTCTTCTATGATTTGAGGCATTACTTTTGGGATGACCCATCTCTTTATAAAGAAGGAGTAGATGGTGTTATTAGAGGTTGTGTACCTGACCATGAACAGGAACAGATCTTACGCAAGTGTCACTCCGAAGCTTATGGAGGACACCATGCTGGAGATAGGACTGCACATAAGGTATTGCAATCTGGTTTTTATTGGCCTACTCTCTTCAAGGATGCCTGTAAGTTTGTCTTATCTTGTGATGAATGTGAAAGAATTGATAATATTAGTAGACGTCAAGAAATGCCCATGAATTATTCACTTGTTATTGAACCATTTGATGTTTGGAGCTTTGACTATATGGGACCCTTTCCTTCCTCTAATGGATATACACATATTTTAGTTGCTGTTGATTACGTTACTAAGTGGGTAGAAGCTATTCCAACTAGTACTGCCGATCATAACACTTCTATTAAAATGCTTAAAGAAGTTATTTTTCCAAGATTTGGAGTCCCTAAATATTTAATGACTGGTGGTGGTTCACATTTTATTCATGGTGCTTTCCGTAAAATGCTTGCTAAATATGATGTTAATCATAGAATTGCATCTCCTTATCACCCACAGTCTAGTGGTCAAGTAGAATTGAGTAATAGAGAGCTTAAATTAATTTTGCAAAAGACTATTAATAGATGTAGAAAGAATTGGTCCAAGAAACTTGATGATGCATTATGGGCCTATAGAACTGCATATAAAAATCCTATGGGTATGTCTCCGTATAAAATTGTTTATGGAAAAGCATGTCACTTACCTCTCGAACTAGAACACAAGGCATATTGGGCTATTAATGAACTCAATTATGATTTCAAACTTGCTGGTGAGAAGAGGTTATTTGATATTAGCTCACTTGATGAATGGAGAACCCAAGCCTATGAAAATGCCAAGTTGTTTAAAGACAAAGTTAAAAGATGGCATGACAAAAGGATACAAAAGCGTGAGTTTAATGTAGGTGATTATGTATTACTATACAACTCTCGTTTAAGATTTTTTGCAGGAAAACTTCTCTCTAAATGGGAAGGCCCTTACGTTATAGTGGAGGTCTATCGTTCCGGTGCCATAAAAATCAACAACTTCGAAGGCACAAATCCGAAGGTGGTGAACGGTCAAAGAATCAAACACTATATCTCAGGTAATCCCATAAATGTTGAAACCAATGTTATTGAAACCGTAACCCCGGAGGAATACATAAGGAACACTTTCCGGAATGTTTCAGACTCCAAAAAGGAATAGGTATGTGGTACGGTAAGTAAACCGACTCCAAAACAGTTTTTAAGGTAATATTTCTCCATTTTGGAATATTTAGAAAAATAGAAAAATAAGAAGCAGTCCGGGAAGGACATGATGGCCCCACGAGGGTGGAGGGCGCGCCCTACCCCCTGGGCGCGCCCCCTACCTCGTGGGCACCTCGTGTGCTCTCCGGACTCCGTTTTCATACACGACACGTATTTTGGTTGGTAAATATTCATTATATAATCTCCCGGGGGTTTTGCCTCCTGTATCACGCAAATGTCTCTTGTCTTTGTTTTGAGCTGTCCTGCTGCAGACAGAGCAACATGTCGTCCCAGGATTCGGAAGGAGAAAGCTATGTGGCTGATTACCTTGCAGATCCTAAGGTCTATGGGGATGTGGAGCATTGCGGTTGGACTACAAAAGAAGAAGAGGACTATGAACCCAAGGGAAAGGAGGAGACGAGCTCAGATGAAGATGAAGTCCCACTACCTTAACCTGGGGACATGCATGTGGAGTTCAAAAAGTCAATCCTCCCAGATAGGGAAAAGAAACCTAAGATCGAGTTTATCCCTTTTCGCCTCTTGCAGGAAAACAAGCAGGAACTATGCAAAAAGATACTGAGCCTGGAGCAGGAGATTGAGGACCTAAGGGACCAAAATTCTGTCCTCAAGTGCAAATTAAGTAAGAAGCCTACGCCATCAACAAAACCATCACCTTCTTCACCAACAAAGAAGAACTGAGCAGCGAGTATGGGCACTCCACTTGGCAACTGCCAAGCTTGGGGGAGTGCCCCGGTATCGTATCACCATCACTTTCATCTCTACCGTTTTCTTAGTTCGATCCCTTTGGTAATATCTTGATCTAGTAGAATAAAAGTTCTTAGTATGATCTAGTTGTGAGTTTTGCTTTATTATCCTTCTATGTAATCGAGTCCGTGAGCTATATATAATAAAGATTAGTCTTGAGTCAAGGGCTTTATTATTTTTCCATGATCCTAAGTGAATAAAAGAAAAGAGAAAGAAATAAAAAGAAACAAAGAGATCATATGGATCTTATGGAGAGTAATGAGCTCACATAGAAAAAAGGGGTATGATGAATGAAAGTTGTTGAGAGTTGACAAACATAGTTTTGGTCATCGTTGCAATTAATAGGAAGTAATAAAGAAAGAGAGGTCTTCACATATAGATACACTATCTTGGACATCTTTTATGATTGTGAGCACTCATTAAAATATGACATGCTAAAGAGTTGACGTTGGACAAGGAAGACAACGTAATGGGTTATGTTTTCTTACATCTGAGATAAATTATATTGTCATGGATCATCCAACATGGTTGAGCTTTCCTTTCCCCCTCATGCTAGCCAAATTCATCGCACCAAGTAGAGATACTACTTGTGCTTCCAAATACCCTTAAACCAGTCTTGCCATGAGAGTCCACCATACCTACCTATGGATTGAGTAAGATCCTCCAAGTAAGTTGTCATCGGTGCAAGCAATAAAAATTGCTCTCTAAATATGTATGACTTATTAGTGTGGGAGAAAATAAGCTTTATACGATCGTGTGATATGGAAGAAATAAAAGCGACAGACTGCATAATAAAGGTCCATATCACAAGTGGCAATGTAAAGTGATGTTCTTTCGCATTAAGATTTTGTGCATCCAACCATAAAAGCGCATGACAACCTCTGCTTCCCTCTGCGAAGGGCCTATCTTTTACTTTTATCTCCTACCCTGCATTAGAGTCATGGTGATCTTGACCTTTCCTTTTTACATTTTATTCCTTTGGCAAGCACAGTATGTTGGAAAGATCCTGGTATATATGGCTAATTGGATGTGGGTTTTCAAGAACTATTACTGTTGACATTACCCTCGAGGTAAGACGTTGGGAGGAAAAACTATACGTCCCTATCTTTCTCTGTGTTCGATTAAAACTCCATACCCATAAGTATTGCGTGAGTGTCAGCAATTGTGAAAGACTATATGATAGTTGAGTATGTGGACTTGCTGAAAAGCTCTTATATATTGACTCTTTCCTATGTTATGATAAATTGTAATTGCTCCAATGACTGAGATTATAGTTTGTTAGTTTTCAATGAAGTTTGCGATTCAAACTTGATATTGTGATTGAATTATTACTCTAGCGTAAGAAATCATATGACCAGAATTATATAAGTTGATGTTCTAAGAATGATCATGATGCCCTCATGTCCGTATTTTATTTTTATCGACACCTCTATCTCTAAACATGTGGACATATTTTTCGATTTCGGCTTTTCGCTTGAGGACAAGCGAGGTCTAAGCTTGGGGGAGTTGATACGTCTATTTTGCATCATGCTTTTATATCGATATTTATTGCATTATGGGCTGTTATTACACATTATGTCACAATACTTATGCCTATTCTCTCTTATTTTACAAGGTTTACATAAAGAGGGAGAATGCCGGCAGCTGGGATTCTGGGCTGGAAAAGGAGCAAATATTAGAGACCTATTTTGCACAGCTCCATAAGTCCTGAAACTCCACGGAAGACGTTTTCCAAATATATAAAAAATACTGAGAGCAAGAACTTCACTAGGGGGGCCACACCCTGCCCACGAGGATGGGGCGCGCCCTACCCCCTGGGCGCGCCCCCCTACCTCATGGGCCCCATGGTGGCCCTCCGGTGACCATCTTCCGCTATATGAAGTCTTTCGATGGGAAAAAATCATAAGCCATCTTCTCGGACGAAACTCCGCCGCCACGAGGCGGAACCTTGGTGGAACCAATCTAGGGCTCTGGCGGAGCTGTTCTGCCGGGGAAACTTCCCTCCCGGAGGGGGAAATCATCGCCATCGTCATCACCAACGCTCCTCTCATCGGGAGAGGGCAATCTCCTTCAACATCTTCATCAGCACCATCTCCTCTCAAAACCCTAGTTCATCTCTTGTATCCAATTCTTGTCTCCAAGTCCGGGATTGGTGCTAGTAGGTTGCTAGTAGTGTTAATTACTCCTTGTAGTTGATGCTAGTTGCTTTATTTGGTGGAAGATCATAAGTTCAGATCCTATATGCATATTAATACCCCTCTGATTATGAACATGTTTATGCTTTGTGAGTAGTTACTTTCGTTCCTGAGGACATGGGAGAAGTCTTGCTATCAGTAGTCATGTGAATTTGGTATTCGTTCGATATTTTGACGAGATCTATGTTGTCTCTCCTCTAGTGGTGTTATGTGAATGTCGACTACATGAAACTTCACTTTCTCCTTCGCGAGGCCAAAAATTATATATATAATTGCGATCACGATGAACAAGATGCATAGGATAAAACTTCTGATGAAATTCCAATTTCAATCATTTGTAGTTCCATGACCCCATATCATCACATATCCTATACCATGTCGATGCATCTCCCTTCAAAGATAAAGCGAAGACCTTCTTCTTAACAACATCTCCGGGTACACCTGCAAGCTTAAATAATCCACAAACTTCATCCACATATATTAGATGCTCATCAGGATGCTTTGTTCCATCTCCTACAAAAGGATTAGCTAGCAGTTTTTCTATCATACCCGAAGGAATTTCAAAGCAGACATTTTCATTTTCAGCAGGTTCAGTAGGTTGAGGAGCAACTCTTTGCTCTACTGGTCGGGGTGAAGATACCGCAAACAAGCCCCTCAGAGGATTACTTTCCATAGTAACAAGTGACAGTAAATTTCAGCACACTATATAAATTTTTCCTTACCAAATTCCACCTACCAAAGGCGCTTCACTCCCCGGCAACGGCGCCAGAAAAGAGTCTTGATGACCCACAAGTATAGGGGATCTATCATAGTCCTTTCGAACCCAACGAGGAGAAGAAGGAAATGATAAGCGGTTTCCAGCAAGGTATTCTCTGCAAGTACTGAAGTAAGTGGTAACAGATAGTTTTTGTGATAGGATAATTTGTAACGAGCAACAAGTAACAAAAGTAAATAAAGTGCAGAAAGGTGGCCCAATCCTTTTTGTAGCAAAGGACAAGCCTGGACAAACTCTTATATAGAGAAAAGCGCTCCCAAGGACACATGGGAATATCGTCAAGCTAGTTTTCATCACGTTCGTATGATTCGCGTTCTGTACTTTGATAATTTGGTATGTGGGTGGACCGGTGCTTGGGTACTATCCTTACTTGGACAAGTATCCCACTTATGATTAACCTCTATTGCAAGCATCCGCAACTACAACAAAAGTATTAAGGTAAATCTAACCATAGCATGAAACATGTGGATCCAAATCAGACCCTTACAAAGCAATGCATAAACTAGGGTTTAAGCTTCTATCACTCTTGCAACCATCGTCTACTCATTACTTCCCAATGCCTTCCTCTAGGCCCAAATAATGGTGAAGTGTTATGTAGTCAACGTTCACATAACACCACTAGAGGAGAGACAACATACATCTCATCAAAATATCGAACGAATACCAAATTCACATGACTACTAATAGCAAGACTTCTCCCATGTCCTCAGGAACAAACGTAACTACTCACAAAGCATATTCATGTTCATAATCAGAGGGGTATTAATATGCATATAGGATCTGAACATATGATCTTCCACCAAATAAACCAACTAGCATCAACTACAAGGAGTAATTAACACTACTAGCAACCTACTAGCACCAATCCCGGACCTGAGGACAAGAATTGGATACAAGAGATGAACTAGGGTTTTGAGAGGAGATGGTGCTGATGAAGATGTTGATGGAGATTGCCCTCTCCCGATGAGAGGAGCATTGGTGATGACGATGGCGATGATTTCCCCCTCCCGGAGGGAAGTTTCCCCGGCAGAACAGCTCTGCCGGAGCCCTAGATTGGTTACGCCAAGGTTTCGCCTCGTGGCGGCGGAGTTTCGTCCGAGAAGATGGCTTATGATTTTTTCCCATCAAAAGACTTCATATAGCAGAAGATGATCATCAGAGGGCCACCAGGGGGCCCACGAGGTAGGGGGCGCGCCCAGGGGGTAGGGCGCGCCCCCCACCCTCGTCGGCTGGTTGTGGCCCCCCTGGTGAACTTCTTGCGCTCAATATTTATTATATATTCTGAAATTGTCTTCCGTGAAGTTTCAGGACTTTTGGAGCTGTGCAGAATAGGTCTCTAATATTTTCTCCTTTTCTAGCCCAGAATCCCAGTTGCCGGCATTCTCCCTCTTTATGCAAACCTTGTAAAATAAGAAAGAATAGGCATAAGTATTGTGACATAATGTGTAATAACAACCCATAATGCAATAAATATCAATATAAAAGCATGATGCAAAACGGACGTATCATGACGTTTGGTAGCACACAGAGTGTTCCTCCGGTAAACGGGAGTTGCATAATCTCATAGTCATAGGAACATGTATAAGTTAGGAAGAAAGCAATAGCAACATACTAAACGATCAAGTGCTAAGCTAACGGAAGGGGTCAAGTCAATGGCATCATTCTCTAATGATGTGATCCCGTTAATCAAATGACAACTCATGTCTATGGCTAGGAAACTTAACCATCTTTGATTCAACGAGCTAGTCAAGTAGAGGCATACTAGTGACACTCTGTTTGTCTATGTATTCACACATGTATTATGTTTCTGGTTAATACAATTCTAGCATGAATAATAAACATTTATCATGAAATAAGGAAATAAATAATAACTTTATTATTGCCTCTAGGGCATATTTCCTTCATTTCCGAACCCAGACGTCAAGCTATGGGGGAGGAGCTAGCCAAGATAATTGAGGCCATATTCATTAGAGAAATAAAACACCCGGACTGGCTAGCAAACTTGGTGATGGTGCCAAAGAAGGATAAATCCTGGCACCTGTGCGTCAATTTCAAAGACCTCAATAAGGCCTGCCCTAAGGATCCCTTCCCCCTCCCCGCATCGACCAGATCATTGATGCCACCACAGGACACGACTCACTGTGCTTCCTCGTTGCATATACGGATACCATCAAATCAAAGTGAAGGAGTCCGATCAAGCCGCAACGACATTCATTACCCCATATGGGCCATTCTGCTTCAACATCATGCCCTTCGGGCTCAAAAATGCTGGGGCCACCTACCAATGCATGATTCAAACATGCCTGGAGAAACAGATCGACAAGACAGTTGAAGCATACGTGGACGACGTCGTCATTAAAACTAGGCACGTCGATTCACTAATAGACGATTTACGTCTCACATTCGACAACCTCCGTGCATATGACATCAAGCTCAATCCGGAAAAGTGTGTTTTTGGTGTCCCTGCTGGAAAGCTGCTGGGCTTCATCGTTTCCAATAGAGGAATTGAAGCAAATACAGCAAAAATCTGAGCTTTGTCACAATTGGCTACGCCAATGGACCTTAAACAGGTCCAAAAACTCACAGGATGCGTGGCAGTCTAAGCTGCTTTATCTCCAGATTGGGAGAAAAGGCATTGCCACTATATCTGGCGCACCGATCACTTCGAGTGGACAGATGCGGCAACAGCCGGACTGGAAGAAATAAAAACCCTTCTCGCGAGCAACCCAATCCTGGCCGCGCGAACGTCGGAGAACCCATGTTATTATACATATCGGCAACACACCAGGTGGTGAGAACCGTGCTCGTCTTTGAGCGAGAGTAGGACGGACACAAATTCCCGCTTCAGAAGTCGGTATATTACGTATCCACTGTCCTCACACCATGCAAATCCCGGTACCCTCATTACCAAAAGATAGCATACGCGGTCTTCATGGCATCCTGGAAGCTAGGACACTACTTCCAAGAATGTTCCATCACAGTGGCTTCCGAAGTACCACTCAATGACATAATAAACAACCACAATGCTATGGGCCGGATAGCCAAATGGGCCATTGAGCTCCTTCCATTCGACATAACATACAAACTACGTCGAGCCATCAAATCCCAAGTACTGGTGGACTTCATCGCCGAGTGGACAAAGGCCGAATTCCCTAAAGAGTACGGCACATATTCCAACTGGGTTATGTATTTCGATGGTTCCAAAATGCTGGCAGGATTAGGAGCGGGCGTCGTTTTAATGTCCCCCACTGGAGACGTAGTCCAGTACGTACTCCAAATATTATACACAGACTCCAAGAACGCGGCCGAATACAAGGCCTTATTGCATGGTCTCTGGATGGCTGTCTCCATGGGCATACAACACCCGGAAGTGCGCAAGGACTCAAACCTCGCAATATCTCAAATAAATGGAGATTTTGATGCCAAAGATCCGAAGATGGCGGATTATCGCAACGCCGTCCTAAAAATGTTGGCTCGGTTCAAGGGGCTCAAGTTTCATCACGTGGCTCGAGAAAGTAATCAAGCGGCAGACGTCCTTGCTCACATCAGTGCTAAGCATGACCCCGTCCCACCTAACATCTTTCTGGAAAGGCTTTTTAAGCCGTCCGTGGTGTGGAAAGGGGAGAGCGGCAACACCAGTCCGGATTCGAACACAACCCCAGATTCCGAACACAATGATATCATTGGGGGCTCAGCCACTGGAATAACACCGTCGGCCCATCTCATCATGGAAGTCATTGCCCCATGGACCGAACCCTTCTTGGCCTACCTTAACAGAAGAGAACTCCGGAGGATCAGAACGAAGCTCGCCGCATTGTCTGGCGTTCGAAGACCTACAAGGTTCACGGCGGAGAGCTCTATAAGAAAAGTGCTACCGAAGTTCTTCAAAGATGTATCTCCGAGGAAGAGGGGCGGCAACTCTTAGCTGAAATTCATGCCGGTCTTGGCGGTCACCACGCCGCAGCTCGGGCCCTTGTTAGCAAGGCCTTCCATACAGGTTTTTACTGGCCGACGGCCCGAGCGGATGCACATGACCTTGTCCAACATTGTGTCGGATGCCAGATCTTCACCAACCAAAGCCATATGCCCCCACCGCTCTACAAATGGTCCCCATCACGTGGCCTTTCGCGGTCTGGGGGCTTGATATGGTCAGACCCCTTAAAGGAGGAAGCCACAAGAGAAAGTATCTGCTGGTCATGGTGGATAAATTCACTAAGTGGATAGAGGCCAAACCAGTTAAAACGGCCGAGGCGGGGCCAGTGATAGAATTCATATCCAGCGTGGTGCACCGTTATGGTGTTCCACACAGCATCATCACCGATAACGGCTCCAATTTCATAGCCGATGAGGTGAAAACTTGGTGTGCTAATCTGGGCATTTAAGCTCGATTATGCCTCTGTCTATCACCCGCAAACAAACGGTCAAGTCAAACGGGCCAATGGTCTTATTATGAGCGGCATCAAACCCTGACTAGTGCGGTCTTTGAGAGAATCGGACATGCACTGGGTTGAGGAGCTTGACTTCGTACTCTGGGGGCTGCGGACCACGCCCAACCACACTACTGGATATACATCTTTCTTCATGGTGTACGACGCGGAGGCTGTGTTGCCCTGCGATATTATTCATGACTCGTCTCGAGTGTGCATGTACGAAGAGAGAGAGAGAGAGAGGCTGAGCTTGATCGGCAGGACAGCCTAGATGCCCAGGAGGATGAGCGTGATGTTGCAAAAGCCCGTTCCGCATTTTATCAACAACAGGCCCGCAGATATCAAAGCAGAGAAGTACGGGCCAAGACTTATAATGTTCGTGAACTCGTTCTACGCTTGCCGGAGAAGAAAAAGGACAAACTCAAGCCCAAGTGGGAAGGTCCCTTCATCATTGACGAAGTTCTCACTGGAGGAGCGTACCGCCTGCGTGCTGCATCAGACAATTGCCTAGAGCCGAACCCTTGGAACGCGGCCAGACTCTAAAGATTCTATGCCTAGCGCCGAACTATTTGTTCGTCTCCTTCTCCCTGTTGTTTCCTTTATTTTTCCTCTCTTTTCGTTCATCCTTTTTTCTAAGCCTTAAAGCTTTCGCACAGCTAAACCGTGCACCTGTGATGTACACATCCTCGAACATGTACGTCCATTATACCTGGGGGCTTCCCGGACATAAGCTTATTCTTATTTTCCGAGCATCAAGCTCATCACATATGCGTTTTTCCCATATGTACCTTTTCTTCGCCATTATATGCATCGATATGACTTATGTTTTGGCCAACCTAGGTTGCCTGGCTCCTGTGCTTATGCCCTACGTTCCTGTTAGTTCAGCTAGGGCATAAAGGGAGCACCTCTGCGATTGTTATTCCCGGGTCATCCGGATGTGTACCTCAGACTGGGTGAAGCCGAAAGCTAGCGTTCTTAAGGGAATATTCGGTTGATGGATTAAAGATGTTTTTGCATTCACCCCATGGTGAACCCCCAGATGTTACGTATACTATATTTTTTCCAATCACAGTTCGGACATGCATTTTAACGCATGCACACCCCGGGAAAGGAACCCTTAACGGAACTATTCTCTCTGGAAGATGTTTCCATGCATACCCCGGTCTATTTTACCACTCAGGTATTCAGAAACACTCCGCACCTTCGGGTTCAGAGGTCGAAGCGAAAAGGTCTTCCATGACAATCGTTTTACAATTCAGCTAGAGTTACATATGTCAAGGAAAGTACATAGTCACTTGGACTCAAAAATTTCCTCCTCTATACCGTCCAGCAGGCTGTCTAACTTACAATCCTGCTGGGAATACTTGGCAGCTACTTCTACTTGGTCATATACCAAATTAATGGGAACTTCTTTCCCATCTGACCCTAGAGGTACGACCCGAGCCATGGCCCAGGTGAGGGAGTCCTGGATTAGGGGGTATCCGGACAGCCGGACTATATCCTTTGGCCGGACGGTTGGACTATGAAGACTTCGTCCTGTGTCCGGATGGGACTGGAAGGCAAGCTTGGCAGTACGGATATGTAGATCTCCTTCCTTGTAACTGACTCTGTGTAACCCTAGCCCCCTCCAGTGTCTATATAAACTGGAGGGTTTAGTCCATAGGACCAAGAACAACAATCATACCATAGGCTAGCTTCTAGGGTTTAGCCTCTCTGATCTCGTGGTAGATTAACTCTTGTATTACTCATATTATCAAGAACAATCAAGCAGGACGTAGGGTATTACCTCCATCAAGAGGGCCCGAACCTGGGTAAACATCGTGTCCCCTGCCTCCTATTACCATCCGCCTTAGATGCACAGTTCGGGACCCCCTACCCGAGATCCGCTGGTTTTGACACCGACATTGGTGCTTTCATTGAGAGTTCCTCTGTGTCGTCATCGTTAGGCTGGATGGCCCCTTCAATCATCGATAGCGATGTAGTCCAGGGTGAGACTTTCCTCCCCGGACAGATCTTTGTATTCGGCGGCTCCGCACTGCGGGCCAACTCGCTTGGCCATCTAGAGCAGATCGAGAGTTACGCCCCTGGCCACCAGGTCAGTTTTGGAAGCATAAACCACACGGCCGACATCCACGGAGACTTGATCTTCGGCAGTTTCGAGCCCTTGCCGAGTGCGCTGCACGGTCACGATGAGCATGATTTAGCTCTACCATCGGACAGTGTTCGGGAGATCGCACCGGCGACCGTTCCGACCCTCAATTAGGAGCCCATTGCGCCATCCAAGCACGGGTGGATAGACCCCGTCACGGAGGCTGCATCTTCAGCGGCGATCGAGCCAAATACCGACCTTACCCTTCACGCGAGCCGTGATGACGAACTATCGGACTCTTCCCTGGCCACGGACTCGGAACCGCCTGCGCCCGTGCCTATCGAATCCGACTGGGCGCCGATCATAGAGTCCACCTCCGCGGATATCTTTCAGCACTCGCCCTTCGGCGACATACTGAATTCATTAAAGTCTCTCTCCTTGTCAGGAGAGTCCTGGCCGAACTATGTCCAGCAGGATTGGGATGCGGAGGATGAAGAAATTCGCCGCCCACCCACCACCCACTTAGTAGCCACTATCGACGATTTGACCGACATGCTCGACTTCGACTCCGAACACATCGACGGTATGGACGACGATGCAGGAGACGAACAGGAGCCACTGCCCACAGGGCACTGAACGCCCACTTCATCATATGATGTATACATGATGGACACACCCAAAGAAAATGACGACGAGGAACAGAAGGACGCAGCGAAGGATCGATCCCTCGAGAAGCATTCAAAGCGGCGGCGTAAGCGCCACTCCAAATCCCGCCTCGGCAGAAACAACGATCATATAGACCCAGCGATAGAGCAGGGTGAGCCAGCGGATGACGAACACATCATTGAACCACCGTCCGACCACGGCAACACGGAGAATCAAACCGAACAACCCGTCTCCGGAGAAGATAGCAGTCCGGATGACATCACATCGGACAGGCACCCAGAGCAATAGAATCCCCATCAAAGGCTTGTTGCCACTGCGAGGAGTCTGAAAAAGCAGAAGCAAAGGCTCAGGGCTGCACAAGACATACTCAGAATTAGATGGAGTAAAGTACTCAACACCGTAGCAAAGTACGGCGGCAGTAGCCATGCAAAGAGCTACCCGAAGCGAAAGCTGCTACCTGAATTCAATGATGAGGCCTTAGAGCCCCCGCAATCAAAAAACAAAACAACCATCCAGTCGGATAGACGACCTCGTGGCCAACATAGAGTGGCAAACGACGCCGCACACAAGACAGTAAGCGATCCACGTGAGGACGCGCATCAAAAGGACGGCGCAACCAGATCCATCTACGGGCCAAGCAAGCGCGCTCCAGCAAGCAATGCAACACAACAAAAATTTGAACACCATGGTACACCCAAATACAGGGGTGCCGCACACCCCCTATGTTTCACCTATGAGGTGCTAGACCATGGATTTCCAGAGGGATTCAAACCCGTAAACATAGAGGCGTACGGCGAAAGGACAGACCCTGGGGTCTGGATTGAGGACTACATCCTCCATATCCACATGGCTCGAGGAGACAATCTCCATGCCATCAAGTACTTACCCCTCAAGCTCAAAGGACCAGCTTGGCACTGGCTTAAAAGCCTCCCCGAAAGCTCCATCGGAAGCTGGGAAGAGCTCGAGGACGCTTTTCGGGCAAATTTTCAAGGGACCTATGTCCGACCACCGGATGCAGACGATTTAAGTCATATAACTCAACAGCCCGGAGAGTCAGCCCGAAAGCTTTGGAACAGGTTTCTCACTAAAAAGAACCAAATAGTCGACTGTCCGGACGCCGAATCCTTAGCAACTTTCAAGCACAACATTTGAGACGAATGGCTTGCCAGACACCTCGGCCAAGAAAAGCCGAGAACAATGGCAGCATTAACAAGCCTCATCACCCGCTTTTACGCGGGCGAGGACAGCTGGCTGGCCCGATGTAGCACCAGTGACCCAATTACATCCGAAGTCAGGGACGGAAACGGGAAGCCACGACGCAGCAAAAACAATCGCCGGAATAAAGAAGACAGCCCGAAGAGCATGGCGATAAACGCCGGATTCAGAAGCTCTCGGCCAGGTCAGCAAAAGCTACCCTCCAAAGGCAACAGAGACGAACTGTCCAGCCTACACAAGATTCTGGACAAAATATGTCAGATCCACAACACCCCCGATAAACCTGCAAATCATACCCATAGAGAATGTTGGGTCTTCAAGCAGTCCGGCAAGCTCAACGCCGAACACAAGGGGCAGGATACACCAAGCGAAGACGAGGACGAGCCTCGCAAGGAAAGCAATGGGGAACAGAAGAAATTCCCACCAGAAGTCAAAACAATAAACGTGTTACACGTGATTAAGGGGAGAAACAAAGCGGCACTCCTAGAGACACATGCCCCAGGGCCTATCACCGCGGAGTTCTGCCACTGGTCGTCCCAACCGATCACCTTTGACCATCGGGACTACTCGGCAAGTATCCGGCATGCAGGATGGGCTGCCGTGGTGTTAGACCCGATAATTGACGGATACCACTTCACACGAGTCCTGATGGACGGTGGCAGTAGTTTAAACCTGATATATCAGGACACAGTCCGCAAAATGGGGATAGACCCAACAAAAATCAGCCATAGCAATACTACCTTTAAAGGAGTAACGCCAGGCCCAGAAGCCCATTGCACGGGATCCCTGCTACTAGAGGTTATATTCGGCTTTCCCGATAACTTCCGCAGCGAAAAGTTAACCTTCCACATCGCTCCATTCCAAAGTGGCTATAAAGCACTACTCGGACGCGAAGCTTTCGCTCGCTTTAACGCAATATCGCATTACGCTTACCTCATTCTCAAGATGCCTGGTCCACGTGGCATCATTACAGTAAATGGAAATATTGAGCGCTCCTTGTGCGCGGAAGACCGTGCGGCTGCCTTGGCAGCCGCACACTAAACGGCCTCACCAACTAGAGCATCTGACAGGTCGTTAAGACCACGGATGCGGTTAGACGAGTCCGGTGTAGCTATATATAATTGATACAGGTTTGATGGCTATACCCCTATAACAATACAAGGGGCTCAACGCGTGTAAACAAGTGACAAATAGGCTCAACTTTACTCATCTTGAACTGTACATGGTTTATTTAGTATAACCTACCTTTTGCACGACAACCTTTCAGCTAAGTTCCTCTCTTTTACAGATGACCATTGTGCTACACCCGTCCAGGATACGACACAATGGAGACACATGCGCAGACATGCAGCAGGGACCCGTTCCAAGGATTCTTTTTAGATTAAGACCATGCGTAAACCTTTTTTACTGTCTCTTGTTGATACACATCCCCTGGATTCTCAGTACAATTGAGAAGGATGCTGACGTATTGGCTTGTGGCCATGTCAGAATATTGCACGCACCTGGACACCAGGGGCTTATTACAAAGGGCACTGTTTAGCCCGGTTTACATCATAAAGACCGAATACCTTAGGGAGTGTTCGGCGTCGCGAGTTTGGCCTTATATGCATCAGCTCCGAATCATGTCTTTGGTTAAATGTTGGGTTTGCCCGGCTCCTGTGTTTTGCTGCCTTACGTTCCGCTCTATCGGCTAAGGTGGCACCAGGAGAACTACTGCGATTGTGCCCTGGTTCATCCGGACGAGCACCTCAGTAGAGAAAGCCGAAAATTGACTGTCATGATATAGTGTGAGACTGGTCAACCACTCAATGACCTAGCAGAATCTTCAGGCTTCCTCCGCCTTAACGAAGGGCCGTTTCCCAGCCAGGCATGTACGCGCCCTGAATTCGGATGAGCGCGGAGCCACCAGGGGCTATATATTAGCCCCACTGTTAAACTCCTCTGGCTAAGTGAAAGTGTTAAAGCATTATAGTCCGATTGCCTAGTTCGCTGCGCTATCACCTCCTTAATGGACCAAGACATTGGATCAAGTGTGAACATGCGTCTTCTACGAGCACCCCCGCATTATATGCGTGGGGGCTGAAGCCGGTGACTGCCATCTTTCAGGTTAGATACATATATACATAAACAGCCGCACAAGAGGTATTATAATTCTTTCAGGCACAAGTATAAAATAGCCTTTACAATTCAGTAAAACATTGTTTTTCAATGGGAATACATGTCATTAGAACATAATATTCTTCGAGCACTGCGCTTCTATTGAACGAGTGCCCTCAAGAACTTCTCGAAAGTAGTGCTCGGCTGGTACTCGGCTCTCGTCCGAATCTTGGGCTGCAATGGCTGTGGCCTCCATCTCCGCCCTGTATGTCTTCACACGGGCAAGGGCCATACGCGCACCCTCTACGCATGCCGACCTCTTCATCGCGTTGATGTGCGGCACTACACCAAGGAACTGTTGCACCAAACTAAAATAACTGTTTGGCTTTGGCCTTTCCGGCCACAGATGATCCACAACAGACCTCATGGCGAGTCCGAGCAACCTATTCAGCTCGGCCCATTCGGCCAACCGACCAGTCAATGGAAGCGGACGCTCTGGAACGTTAAATTGTGACCAGAACAACTTTTCCACTTCGCGATCTTTTTGATCTTGGAAGTATTCGGCCACATCAGCAGCACTCACCGCTAAGTCCAGATATGCGTCCGCAGAACTCCACAGCCGGTCCAAAGGGGCGTACCTAGGATCTCCGAACTTCATCCGCAGCATAAAGGCTTCCCAGCCACGATATCCCCGACTTGACGCAGCTCCTCCTTCATCGCTCTCATTGCAGAGCGGGTGTCTTTGGTCGCCATCGTGGCCTTCTCCAGGTCTGTCCTCTTCGCTCGATCTTCCTTTTCAAGAAGCTCGTAACGGTCAACAGCATTCTTCAATTCCACAGCCATCTTGGCTATCTACTCCTTGCTTTGGCAGTGAGCAGCCTATTCGGCTTTCAGCTCCTTAACTGCCTTTAGGGCAGCCGCATCGCTTTTCCTGGCTTGTTCTTTGGCTCGGGCAAGTTCCACCCGAAGGTTCTCCACAGCCGCAGCTCCATCTGCATTCACACACATGTTATAGATACTGGCATCATGCTCCTCTTCCATGTGTCGCTGGAAGAATCAAATACCCTGTGCCTCGTCAAGCCCCTTGTTGACAAGTACGATGTCGGCATCTGCCACGTCAAGCTGCTGCGTTAGCTCGGCAAACTCATCAGTCCGGCTGGCCACCGGACCCTCCTCCACCTGCATATTAAGGCGGCACGATTATTCCTGGGACTATGATCCTCTGTGCGTCGTCGTCTTCGACAGCACCCAGAGTCTCAGGGGCTACTATCTACACAGGGCACATCTAAAAATGTGTGGTACTGTCAAAAATGTACATCATTTCGCGTACCTCAAAACCCGTCAGTAGACTCATAAAGGCTTCATGCAACCCGCTTTCGGCGGACGAAATCCTTTCAATCACCATACCCATCAACGTGCGGTGCTCTTCTGAGATAGCCGCTCGCTCTAGCAGATCCCTCAGTACGTCCGACCGCACACCAGACGGTGCCAGACTCTTTCGATTGCTCTCTTCAAGAGCCGGATACTGAGGACTTCGGGTGGCCATAGGATTGCCTTCTGGCCTTGCCGGATCAGGAGAAACCCTCCGCGACGACACCTCGGGGTCGCCCGCCTCATGAGGAGGTATGGCAGGGGGAGGCGTTTCACTCCCCATCATCTCTGGAAGAAGATCCCCTGAAGAAGAGCTCTGCTGAGAAGGGCTAAGATCCGAACTGCAAGATAAATGCTTCGGTTATTCTCCTCAGAAGTAAAGCGAGGTATTTTCATTATTAAGTGCCCTTTTACTTACAGCTCGGTGGAGGGCTGATCCCCTTGAGGGCATAGTGCGTCCGGGGTAGCCCCCGGGGCAGGACCCTCCGGCGAAGATTTCTTCCTCCATTTGGAGACCATTGTCTCCGGGTCCTCGGAGGCGGTCCTCTTCCTTCCCTGGGGAGAGGAAGTTTCAGTCCCTCCTCCCCGGCTAACCTCCTTCGTGGAGGTGCTAGCCTCCTTGTTCCCCCCTTTATCTTCTCCTAAGGGCGCTTGATAAGGCGTGATCTCCAGCATCCTGGTTAGCACGGGATTTGGTGAGGTCTCAGGGAGGGGGGCCGGACACCTGATCAACTTTGCCTTCGCTATCCAATCTTGGTCAAAGAGTGGCTTTTTAAGGGCGACCTTGCGATAAATAAACGGACAGTGTGTTCGGATGCGGGGCTACTTACTTGGGTATCCGGGCGATTGCAGCTCAGACCTGCATCCTCAGTGATGTCCGGACACATTATTTGTGGTCCGAAGAACAATTTGTACATCTCCTCGGGCGTCATGCCGAGGAAGTGTTGGATAGCTCGCGGTCCCTCCAGGTTGAACTCCCACATGCGGAGGGGACGGCGTTTGCAAGGCTGGACTCGACGAACTAGCATAACTTGCACTACCATAACCAGAATGAAATCTCTCTCAAAGAGATCTCGGATACGTCTTTGCAGTATTGGCACGTCCTTGGCTGGACCCCAGCTCAGCCCCCTGCTGATCCATGACATAAGTTGTGGTGGGGGGCCTGAGCGAAAGGTGGGGGCAGCTACCCACTTGGCACTTCGGGGAGCTGTGATGTAGAACCACTCCCACTGCCACAATCCGGACACCTCTGGGAAGCTACCCTCAGGCCATGGAGCATCAGCGATTTTGCTTATTGAAGCGCCTCTGCACGCTACGTGCTGCCCCTCGATCATCTTCGGCTTCACATCGAAGGTCTTGAGCCATAGGCCGAAGTGAGGGGCAATGCGGAGGAAGGCCTCACATACGACAATAAATGACGAAATGTGAAGAAGGGAATCCGGGGCCAGATCATGAAAATCTAGCCCATAATAGAACATAAGACCCCTAACAAAGGGGTCCAGAGCGAGGCCTAGTCCTCGGAGGAGGTGGGAGACGAACACGACGCTCTCGTTGGGTTCGGGAGTAGGGACGACTTGCCCTCGGGCAGGCAGCCGATGCGAAATTTCGGCGGTCAGATATCTGGCCTCTCTCAACTTCTTGATATCCTCCTCCGTGATGGAGGAAGGCATCCACCGACCTTGAAGGTTGGATCCGAACATAGTTGAAGGTCCGAAGTGCCTAAACCTGAGCTTTGGGTGTTGGAACTCGAGGCGGGAGGCGGATTCGATTAAGATCGAGAGGAAAAAGCCTTGTCCCCTTTATAAAGAGGGTGAATATCAAGTGTCCTCCTCGTGGCCGTTTGGGACTTGCCTAAGATCTAGGAGTCCTACCCATAGTCACGGTTGGGTTACCCACGCCCGTATTGATGAGAATCCCGTGATAAAGGGGACACGATCTCTGCTTCGACAAGACGTGCCAAGGAAACCGCCTCGCGAAACACACTGAGATGGGTTATGAAAAATGATCCTTATAAAGACCTGGCTATGGTGTGATGTCACACTACGGGGTACGTCAGTAGATTAGATTTGTGGAAATATTATTCTCTCTATGGTGGTATGTGGAACTCGTTTTGAAGAACCGGACACGATCCTCGTGTTCAAAATCTTCTATGAAGTATTCGGAGGAGGAACCCGCCTTGCAATGCCGAAGACAATCTGCGCGCCGGACTCATCGTCATTGACGCCTGGTTCAGGGGCTACTAAGGGAGTCCTGGATTAGGGGGTATCCGGACAGCCAGACTATATCCTTTGGCCGGACTGTTGGACTATGAAGATACAAGATTGAGGACTCCGTCCCATGTCCGGATGGGACTCTCCTTGGCGTGGAAGGCAAGCTTGGCAATACGGATATGTATATCTCCTTCCTTGTAACTGACTCTGTGTAACCCTAGCCCCCTCCAGTGTCTATATAAACCGGAGGGTTTAGTCTGTAGGACCAAGAACAACAATCATACCATAGGCTAGCTTCTAGGGTTTAGCCTCTCTGATCTCGTGGTAGATCAACTCTTGTATTACTCATATTATCAAGAACAATCAAGCATGATGTTGGGTATTACCTCCATCAAGAGGGCCCGAACCTAGGTAAACATCATGTCCCCTGCCTCCTGTTACCATCTGCCTTAGATGCACAGTTCGGGACCCCCTACCCGAGATCCGCCGGTTTTGACACCGACACCAGGCTTCTCGTGCACCTTCCCGGCAGGCCGATATCTTCCATAATCGAAAGCGCCACCGTGCTCCCTTGAATAGCTGTATTAGCTCCTCAATCTTTCTTGGGGGGGGGAGGCGGATGGCCATAAGGCCTTGGCAACACTTCGCATCGCCTGCCGAGCCTGCTCGTGCACTTGCGACAGCTCTTGTAGCAGATCGCTCGAGAATCCAGACATCTCCTCTTCGGGACGACCGGTCAGCATACCTGCAGACATAACTCTGTCAGTCCCCTCTACCTCCAAATTATTCGAAGGTAAGTTCGACCACATACTGAATATGCCGCCTCACAGCCTTTTATTCTCCTTTACGGAGTCAGCTAGCTGGGCCCGCACATCTTTCAGTTCTTCGCGCAGCTAGGTTTTGGAATCCTGGAGTTTGTTCTTCTCCTCCATGACTCGTGTTAGCACATGCTCGCCCGCGGCTAGTAGTTTTTTGGCTTCTCGTTCTCCGCCTTGAGCGGCTTTCAGTTGCTCTTGCAGTTGATCTAATGATCCTATTAAGAGGTGAGCAACCGTGTTAGCATTATTGGTATACCATTATGTTTTCTTGATGGAGGGGAACATTACCAGGAGACGCCTTCTTGGATTTCTCCATTTCGGCATTGGCAGCAGTTAGCTGGGTATGATACTTTTCTAGTTCCTAAGATAACAGGCTGTTCTTCTCCGTAATCACTTGGTTATACAATGATCCTTAAATCAGTTGTATCAACTGCTTTAAGCCTCGGGGGCTATTGGTGTATGATTATTAAATCTACACTTACCCGCATATCTTTCAGATGCTGGTCAGTGTCTCTAGCAAGCCCATCCCAAGCAGATTGGATGTACGCATCAGCCGAGCTGAAGGCATCAAATGCCTCCTTTGAAAATCCGGGGTCACGAAGAGCGGCCCTCTGACGACGATGATTCATGGCGCTCTCCACTTCAGAGTTCATGACAGACATATCATATGAATCCTCTATGGAAGGATAGTTCGGCGCCACTCCCGTGTCAGCCCCCGTCCTTAGGGCAGGGTCCGGAACCTGACTAGTGGAGGCACGTCCGGCCGGATCCCCGAACATAGTCTGGCGGATACTTTTCCTGATAGAATGCGGCGAATGGCATCACAATTTTACGTGGCAATCAGAAGATGTATTCTTGAAAAGAAAGCCTTACCTCTTTGATGAGGGTTCTGTCGTATTATCATTTGCCTTTCTCTTCAAAGATATGCTCGGCGCGGGCGTCGTTCTCCTCGGAGACACTTCTGGTGCATGTTGTGGCGTCGAGCGCCTCCCCTTTGGAACACGAAATAGTGTGGTGGGTGAGGCATGGTAAGGAAACTCTTTCGAAAAATGTGTCTTTTAAATTACTCACATGCGAAGTAGGGAGGAGACCGGGGTAATCGGCGATGATGGGTACCTCCATACCATCGTAACTCGTCTGATAGAATACTCCATCCTCGAGCTCCACAAATATGTCCGGATCTTCTTCGAATAAGGGGTCAAGGTCCCGGTTGTGACCCGCTGGCTGGGGAGCGGGGCTATGGATCCCCTCGATGGCCTTCCGCCATTTTTGTAGCGAGTGGATAGGTTACTGTCCATCGAAAATAATTCAGGGAGGGGGGTAAAATGGTGGGATTGGAGCTTACCCAGCTAGGAGGATTATACATGGAAAATCCATATCGACATTGGAGACGAGTGAACTCCTCCTGATCCCCTTTGTATAGTTCGTCCAATATTTTGACCAAAGCGGCGGGGATTTTTGGACCCTTTCGACCGTAGCGTGAGGCGTCATCTTCCCCGTTATAGTGCCACATAGGAAGCCCTCTGTATTGGAGTGGTTGGACCCCCCGCACTATGAAGATTGCCATTACCTCGATTATTGACAATACGGACTGGGCGAGCATCTTAATCTTGCCCATCAACTGACTGACTTCTGCGCTATCCTCCTCCTCGAGGCTTCGTGGACACCAGCTATGGCGTTTCTTCAATGGAGCACTTGAAAATTTAGGGAGGCCCATTCAGACTGGGTCAGGAAGAGCGACGTCGTCAATATAGAACCATTCGGAAGGCCACTCTTCGGAAGCCTTCTTCGGCGTGCCGGACAGGTATCCGGTCCCGGCGATACGCCACACTTCGGCTCCTCCCACTTCGAATATTGACCCCCCTTGATTATGAGGGACGAGGCAGAACAATTTTCTCCATAATTCAAAATGGGCCTCACAGCCTAGGAATAGCTCACATAGAGCAACATAACCCGTGATGTGCAGGATGGAGGCGGGAGTGAAACTGTGCAGTTGGAGGCCATAATACTCCAGAAGTCCTCGGAGGAAGGGATGGATTGGAAATCCGACGCCTCTTAGCAAGAAGGGAACGAAGCATACTCGTTCCCTCCTGGACGGATCAGGGAAGTTCTCCGCCTGAACCCCGCCATTGAAGGACGTCAGCCCTGCTCGAACGGGGACTAGATCCACGGGAGGAAGAAAGCCCTCTTTTTCCAGCTTCGATGGCTGACTGTGAGATACAGAGCATCTCTCCCAATCACCCTTTTCGGAGCCATGGGGACGAGAGGAAGAGCTGGGAGCGTTAGCCATGTTGGGGCGGTTCTTCTTAGCAAGCTCTGAGGATTTTTCCGCGGGGTGTGGAATGGATCTGAGATCTATTCTCTTTAAATAGGCACCTCTCTTGTATGGTCAGGGTGCTATGGGCAAAAATACCCTGACCTCTCGTATTCACTCGTCACGTGGAAGCTGAAGTCAGGAAGGTGTGGAAACCGAGGGGTACAACATTAAATGGAAAGCCGAATACATCACTTTGAAGTCATTGAAGGAGGAACCCGCCTTGCAATGCTGAAGACTATCTGTGCGCCGGACACATCATCATTGAAGTCTTGTTTGGGGGTGTTGACACCTGATTTTGGCAAGCTACAGAGTGAAAGAGTTTTTCAGCATGAAAAGTTTCGCGTCGTCGAATGGAATAACTTTGATGTTTAAGTCATTGACATCTGACCTCATCTTAGGGGCGGAAGCTGTACTCCGAGTGACAGAATTTAGTGTTCCGAGTGCTTTTCGGCCAATTCTGCTTTCAGGACTACCTCAGATGAAGGAGCACTCTAAAGAAATTGTCTTCGTCTCGTCGAGGCAATTGATTTTCATATATAAATCATCTTAATCCAAGTTCATATGCAATAGTTATAGTCAATACGGTCTGGACAGGCCAGAGACCAAAATATTACGCTTGACACCAGACACATGTTGATGAGTGTCTGATGCAATGCGTGAGCAATTCGGCCTTCAAGACGGCCTTGAATTGAAAAACCTTCAACACGGAAAAGTTTCGTCTCGTCGAGCCGATCGATTTTCATATATAATTCGTCTCAATCCGAGGTCGTATGAGGCCTGGAGAGACAAATCAAGATCGGGCTATGTTTTCTGTCAGAAATCCGAGTGAAAAGTTTACCATCCGAGTGAAAGTTTACGGTCGATTGAAAATTTACCGGTCGAGTGAAATTTTGCTGACCGGATGAACTTATTATTATCCAAGTGGAAATATAGTCATCCGAGTGGAAATATGATCATCCGAGTGAAATTGTCGTCCAGGTGAAAATATTCCGAGTGAAAAGATTACCATCGGGACGAATACTTGCCGATTGAATAAGATAGTGCCTTCCGAGTGGAAATATAGTCATCCGAATGGAAATATAGTCATCCGAGTGAAAGATTGTCTTCCGAGTGAAAAAGTCCAATCGGACAATCCGAGTGAAAGTATCTAATATCCGAGTGGATGAGCTCAAGTCCGAGTGAAATTGAACATGTGCTCGAAAGTTTATCAAAATGACCTTGGATGAAGAAGTGTTCAATACAGAAGTTGTGCGTATCATCAAGACGGTAAACTTTGATTTTGGAGTCATCATCATCAGAGATAATATATAGCCTACAAATTCACTACGAGACTCGGATAATCCAGACTACTGCAAGACCGAGTCCGACTGGAAGATAAAGATGACCTCGAAAAGTATTCAAGATGGCCTTATTTGAAAAAGTGATCAATATGAGAGTTGTTCGTATCGTCGAGGCGCACAAGTTTTATATTTGGGCCGTCTCGATCGGAGATCATATGCAAGCCCGGTGGCCCATGCAAGAAGGAAGACAGAGTTTGGGCCAGATTCAGACTGGATCCGAGTTGGAATAGAATTAGGACTCTAGGACGTGAATTGATGTAATTTTTCTTGTAAGGAAAGACCAGATGAATCCTTTACTTGTACGGGAAGTCTAGCCGCCTCTTATATATGTTGGGGGTGACGGCCGATTGAACAACACACAATCGAACAAATCAATATACTACTTTTTCATCTACGTTTTATCTCTCCACTGTTTTTCTATCTCGTTCTTTGTTGTTCTTCATGTTTGAGAGCTGCGAATCCTGAGGCTCTAGGGGCGAGCGAATCGACCTAGGGCAGCCCATAGCCGCCGCACTCCCTGACGGTGTCCTTCCCGGGGGTGTGGGGTTTTCGGGTCTGCAAAAGCGCCTGTCGACTGTCTTGCGTATCGCGCTGTCGGTCAGGTCTCCTTGGACGTGAGCTGCGGTGCATCATCCCCGACGTTGAGGGTACATGTGACGTGTTTGTGTGTCAACACACTTTTTGGCGACTCCGCTGGGGAACGAAGATCAATCATCATCATCCACCATGTCCGATCTTCCCAAGCCATCTGAGGTAGATGCCGATAACATCATTAAGCCCAGTCTTGATGAGATATCGGCCGATCATCGCCAAGTCTATGAGGAGTACCAGAAGGCGCGCGAGGAGAAGGACCTGCAGGAGTTCCTTGCAAAATTCAAGAAAGATCGCCAAGGCAACATCACTCTGATTGAAGAAATTAAGTTCCCTCCTCTTCAAACTGAACATGTTAAACCCTCTGCAAGTACTGCCTTTTCTCCTGAGCAGTTGGCTGAGACTGAAAGTCGTATTGCTGATGGTAACAATCTAGTCTATCAAACTTTTATAGAAAATACTAATGCTCAAAAGAATATATCTCAATCGTCTAGTGGTAATAATGGTGTAGCTGCTAGTGTGCAAAACCCTAATCTGGCTTTACCTATTGCATCGGCGCCTCCCGTGCCGATGAATTATTATCCTACCCAAACAAATCAAATTGTGGCTACACCCATTAATCCTATTATGAGCATGACAGGTTCGGTGGCAACGCCGAACCAAACTCTACCTACAGCTACAACCACTCGACCACTACCAAATTATGGGTCGACATACATGCCATGATTCCTACCTACAGCTAGTAACCATACTCTTCCTATGTCACTGCCACAAGCTTCATCGTCCACTATGGATGATGGTCTAGCTAATCTTAGAGAGGAGATGGCTAAGATGCTTAGAGAGAATTTTGGAGTTGAGTTACCTCGGAATCGGACTTACCAAAAGCCGTACCCCGAGTACTTTGATGCCATCCAGTGCCCTCCAGGATATAAGATTGCAGATTTTGTTAAGTTCAATGGAGAGGGCACAAAAACCACATGGGAGCATGTTAGTCAATACTTAGCACAACTAGGTGAAGCAGGCTCACTAAATGAGTTGAAAGTGCGTTTGTTTCCTTTATCTTTAACTGGTACTGCATTTTCATGGTTTTCTTCTTTACCACATGGTTCCATTCGGGTTTGGTCACAGCTAGAGCAGAAATTTCATGATCACTTTTATAGCGGCGACAATGAACTCAAGTTATCACATCTAACATCGGTTAAATAGAAGCATGATGAATCGGTCTCCGATTATGTCAAGAGATACAGAGAAACAAAAAACCAGTGTTTTAGTTTGGTGATAACCGAGAGAGACTTGGCAGACCTAGTGCTAAGTGGTTTGAGAACTCCCATTAGAGAAAAGCTAGAAGGTTATGAGTTCTTAAATATCAACCAAGTCTTACAAAGGGCTTTGGCTCAGGAAAGCCGAAGCAAAGATCTCAAAGAAGTGCATAGATACAAAGCCGATCGTCCAAAGATGAATATGGTGGAATATGATAGTGATCACTCGGACGATGAGGGTGATGTTTTTGCTACTGAATTTGTTTGGCCATCTAAGGCCAAACCCTTTACTTGCAATGATCTGAAACCGATTCATAAGAATCATGATGAAGAGATGAAGTTCACTTTTAACATTGCTAAGTGTGATAGAATATTTGATGCTTTGCTGCAGGCTAAGAATATTAGAATATCTCATACTTTACCGCCGTTTGAAGAGCTAAAACGGCGTGCTTATTGCAAGTATCATAATTCTTTTTCTCATGCTACTAACGATTGCAATGTTTTTCAACGACAGATACAATCGGCCATTAATGACGGACGATTGAACTTTTCTGAGATGCAAGTTGATAAACAGCCTTTTCCAATGAATACCATGGATTTGGAGGGGAAGAAGCTACTCATTCGGCCGGAGGTAGACGAATCTGCTAATAAAGCTAATGTCATTGTTGGTGAGCCTAGGAAAGACAAGGAGGACAACAAGGTCTTGGGGAGACAGGTTGTGCTTGGTAAGCAACCCGATGGCAAGGAAGTGATCAAAATCACCATCAAGAATCCTACACTTGGGGGGCAACTGCAAGTGCAAGAAAATGCTCGTGTGAGATTTGTCAAGCCCAAGAGTCCAGAAATTGGCAAGTGGAAAAGGAATGAAGTTAAAGTATGGCGCAAGCGGATCAAGCCAACTTTTGATATGTTGCTGTCCAAGTACACCAACTAGTCGGCCGGTTCTAGCTTTAATCGGCCGACTCATCTGAAGCGACCAAGGTCATCATCAGCTGATATGTTCAGTCAGTATATGAAACCGAGTGGACCAAGGGTGCCGTTTCCAGAAGAGCATACGCAATCTGTTTGGGATTGACTTGGCTATTCATATAGAGGCCGACTGAACATTGGTGGCTATCAGTCGGCTGGTCAAAACATGCGACCGGATGGAAATTATCCAAGTGTAAGAATGGACCCAGGTGGAAGTTATCCGAGTGAAAAAATGTGGTCAAGTAAATTCCATCCGAGTGGATTCCATCCGAGTGACATCCATTCGAGTGGATTCCATCAGAGTAAAAAGGTACGCCCGAGTGGAAATTTCATGCATCTGGAAAGTCGAAAAGAATGGCGTGTTAAATCACCAACTGTTGCAGCAGTTGAGTCGGGAAAAGGCAAGGAGAAAATGGATGCCGACTCACTTATCTTGGGCACCGAAACATTCGCCATACAGTAGCCGATTGTGCATAGAAATCCGACTGAGCCGATATTTTCTATCACGCCAAAGCACTCGGCTAATGACCATGAAGCAAGCACCAGCCGAGTAAAAACGAGAGATCCTAAATACACTCAGCCAAAGTGGTGTCCTCCAGGGCTAACAAAGACACAAAAGAGGAAACTACAGAGGTTAAGGAGTCAAGAGATGGCAGAACAAGAGGACGAGAAGCAAAGGGATAAGTTTTTCAATGACACTCGGCCTATGGTACCTACAAAACAAGTGTGGAGGCCCAAACAAATACAAGATGCTGTGGCTTCTACACCTATCACAGCAGCACCTACACTACCAAAAGAGGAAGGCGCAATCATTGCATCGTCTACGTTACCTATTGCTTCCTCTTCACTCGGACAAATTTCTGAATCGGTGGATGCACTTGAGGAGGAGGCTGATATGTTGGACTATGAGTCTACACCGGTTCATGAAGGTATGGATATCAATATGGTGTATTACTTACCTGGTGAGTTTCGTGCTGTAGATGAGGAAGGGAAGGTTGCTCAGCTGGATTTTGGCCCTAAAAACGCGATATTCGAGAAGCCAAAAGAACCAGTAACGCATATGAAACCATTATATCTCAGAGGTCATATCAATGGGTCGCCGCTCACTCGGATGCTTGTTGATGGTGGTGCTGTGGTAAATCTTATGCCCTATTTGGTCTTCAAGAAATAGGGTTTGCCTGATGAAGAATTGATCAAGACCAATATGGTGCTCAACGGGTTTGAAGGCAAAGAGAAAACTGAAGCCAAAGGTGTAATGTATGTGGAGCTTACAGTCGGAAGCAAAACTTTGGCTACTGCATTCTTTGTCTCTGAGGTGCAAGGTAACTACAACGTTATACTAGGCCATGATTGGGTTCATGCAAACCAGTGCGTGCCATCCACTATGCACCAGTTTTTGATTCAGTGGGTTGATGATGAAGTGGAAGTCATTCATGCGGATAACTCGGCTTGTGTTGCTTTGGCCGATGCATCGGTGGATTGGCAACATCCCAATGCTACTTGCTTGACGGGACGTGACTTATAAGAATTTGATTTTCTCAGCGCGACCAAGAATGGTTTTGTGCCTGTCTCTTTAAAGCTGACTGAATGCAATTGGCTCCAAGGTATGATATGTTTAAATGGATCCTAATTCTGAGTGGTTACAAAAATGTCTTGTAAAGTATCGGTCCAGTGAGAACGATATGTATGAGTCTATAGAGGAGTTGGATGACATGGATAAACTTGGACAAGGTTTTACATCAGCCGATCCATTAGAAGAGGTAGATATTGGAGATGGTTCAGTCACTCGACCGACATTTATAAACAAAAATTTGAAAGTCGATTGTAAGGCTAAGTTAATTGAGCTATTGAAAGAATATGTTTGTTGCTTTGCATGGGAATATCATGAGATGCCAGGGTTTAGCCGAGAGCTAGTGGAGCATCGGTTGCCTATAAAGGCCGATTTTAGACCTTATAAACAATTGGACAGAAAATTTAATCCGAAAACATATGACCGAATCAAGGAAGAGATCGGTCGACTGCTTGAAGCTAATTTCATTCGACCTTGCAGGTATGCCGAGTGGATTTGTAACATTGTCCTAGTGGAGAAGAAAGGGTCCGGTAAGTTGAGGGTGTGCATTGACTTCAGAGATTTGAATAGGGCTACACCCAAAGATGAGCATCCTATGCCAATAGCCGATATGCTTATTAATGATGCTTCTGGACATAAGGTTATTAGCTTTCTAGATGGTAATGCCGGATACAACCAAATTTTTATGGCCGAAGAGGACATGTACAAGACAACTTTTCGATGCCCTGGTTTCCTTGGTTTATTCGAGTGGACAGTGATGACATTCAGATTAAAAAATTCTGGCGCCACATATCAAAGGGCTATGAATTTGATTTTTCATGATTTACTCAGTGTCATACTTGAAGTTTATATTGATGATATTGTTGTCAAATCGGATGCTTTTGAATCTCACTTGGCCGATTTGCGTTTAGCTTTCGAAAGAATGAAAAAGTATGGACTGAAAATGAATCCTTTGAAGTGTGCTTTCGGCGTGTCAGCTGGCAAGTTTTTGGGTTTCATTATTCATGAAGATGGTATAGAGACTGATCCCAAAAAGATAGAGGCTATACAGAAAGTGGAGGCTCCAACATGCAAGAGAGATATGCAAAAGTTCCTTGGCAAGGTCAATTATTTGAGAAGGTTCATAGCTAATCTATCAGGGAAAGTTGATGCATTTACTCCTATCCTTCGGTTAAGGAATGATGCTGATTTCACTTGGGGGGCAAAACAGCAAGAAGCATTTGATATGATCAAGAATTATTTGTGCTCTCCTCCGGTGATGAGAGCACCCAAGCATAGGGAACCCTTCAGACTTTACATTGCAGCAGAGGAAGGAGTTATTGGTGTTGTTCTAAATCAAGAGACCGAAGGAAAAGAGCATGCCATCACTTATTTGAGCCACCGCTTATTGGACGCAGAGACAAGGTATACATTTATTGAGAAATTATGTCTATGCTTATATTATGCTTGCGCAAAACTGACACATTATTTAGTGCCGAGTGTTTGTGTAGTAGCTTGTCAAACCGATGTCATTAAATACATGTTGCATGGGCCAATTCTTAGTGGTAGAATTGGCAAGTGGGCTTATGCTTTGATTGAATATGATTTGGCTTATGAATCTCTAAAATCCACGAAATGCCAAATTGTTGCTAATTTCATTGTTGAACATCGGATTAATAACAAGCATGATGTTGATATGAACCTTGTTTCATTAGTACCATGGAGATTATACTTTGATGGTTCAGTTTGTAGCAATGGCCAAGGTGTTGGTATTGTTTATATATCTCCTCATGGTGCTATTTTTGAAGCCTCATGCTGCTTAGAATATTTTTGCACAAACAATCAAGCCGAATATGAAGCATTGTTATTCGGCCTAGAGATGTTACTTGCTATAGGTGTTACACATATTGAGGCTTATGGTGATTAGTTACTAGTGGTGCAACAAATATCCAAAGTCTTTCAGTGTTTGGACGAATCACTTAATGTTTATCTTGATAAATGTCTAGATATAATCTCTACTTTGGATTGTTTTAGCATTGCACATATATCTAGACATGACAACTGGAGAGCAAATGAGTTGGCACAACAAGCATCTGGATACCATGTTGATCATGGCATGTTTCATATTTCTCAAAGTCCGATGTCTTGTCTTACCAGTATAGAAGAGGCCGAACCAGAACCCACTGATTCGGTCATTAACAAAAAATCTAGTGCAGGTGACAATCCCGACTAGAGGAAGCCCATTGTTGATTACTTGTGCAATCCAAGTGAAAGGGTGGACAGGGCTGTTCGGCGTATGACTTTCAAGTATACAATGAGAGATGATGGTCTTTATCGCCGAACAGTCGATGATGTTCTTCTAAAGTGTTTGGACGAGGACCAGGCAAGAGTTGCTATGGGAGAAGTACATGAAGGTATTTGTGGCACTCGCCAGTCGGCTCCCAAGATGAAATGGTTATTGCAACGTGCTGGGTTTTATTGGCCGACTATGATTAATGATTGCTTCAGGTATTATAAGGGGTGTGAAGCTTGTCAAAAGTTTGGTGATATTAATTGGCTCCTGCTGCTATGTTACATCCTATTATCAAACCTTGGCCTTTCAGAGGTTGGGGTTTAGATTTCATTGGACAAATCCATCCGTCTTCCTCAAAAGGGCATCGGTTCGTATTGGTGGCAACTGATTATTTCACTAAATGGTCTGAAGCAGTACCTCTCAAGAACATGACGCATACGGAGGTAATTCAATTCATAACCGAGCACATTATTCATAGATTCGGTATTCCTCAAACGTTAACTACATATCAAGGTTCATCTTTCATGTCACACCAAGTCAGAGAGTTTGCCGAATCTTATAACATAAAGTTGCTCAATTCCTCTCCATATTATGCCCAAGCTAATGGAAAAGCTGAGTCTAGCAATAAAATTTTAATCAAGCTCATCAAGAAGAAGATTGAGGATAATCCAAGGAGATGGCATGACTTGTTGTTTGAGGCATTATGGGCACATAGAATCTCAAGGCATGGTGCTACGAGAGTGACTCCATATGAGCTAGTATATGGTCAAGAGGCTGTTTTACCCGTGGAAGTAAATTTGAATGCTTTGAGAATAGCCAAACAAAATGATTTATCGGCAATAGACTTCTATAACTTGATGATGGACAACATTGATGAGGTTGCTGATAAACGTTTGGCTGCTTTGAATGCCATAGAGAGAAATAAGTTGAGGGTGGCAAGGGCTTACAATAAGAAAGTCAAGTTGAAGAATTTTCAAGTTGGTGATCTTGTTTGGAAAGTGATTCCGCCGATTGGTTCAAAAGATAGGAAATTCGGGAAGTGGTATCCAAGTTGGGAAGGTCCTTTTAGAATTACAAGAGTTGTTCCCGGAAACTCATATTTGGTGGAATCAATAGAAGGGGCATTGTTACCTCGAGCTCTCAATGGCAAATATTTGAAGAAATACCACCCGAGTGTCTGGCAGGAAGCCTAAGTAGGCAATGGCCGATATACTATTATCGCCCTTAGCACAAACATGGCCGATACATAATTATCGCCCTGAGAAAAATAAATGGCCGATGGAGTGTTGACATCGTCCTTAGAACGAACACTATGCATATTATTTTTCGGCATGCAAGCTTTGCCGAAAAACAGGGGGGCATGTGTTGACACCTGATTTTGGCAAGATACAGAGTGAAAGCGTTTTTCAGCATGAAAAGTTTCGCGTCATCGAATGGAATAACTTTGATGTTTAAGTCATTGACATCCGACCTCATCTTAGGGGCCGAAGCTATACTCCGAGTGACAGAATTTAGTGTTCCGAGTGCTTTTCGGCCAATTCTGCTTTCAGGACTACCTCGGATGAAGGAGCACTCTAAAGAAATTGTCTTCGTCTCGTCGAGGCAATTGATATTCATATATAAATCATCTTAATCCGAGTTCATATGCAATAGTTATAGTCAATACGGTCTGGACAGGCCAGAGACCAAAATATTACGCTTGACACCAGACACATGTTGATGAGTGTTTGATGCAATGCGTGAGCAATTCGGCCTTCAAGACGCCCTTTAATTGAAAAACCTTCAACACGGAAAAGTTTCGTCTCGTCGAGCCGATCAACTTTCGTATATAACTCGTCTCAATCCGAGGTCGTATGAGGTCTGGAGAGACAAATCAAGATCAGACTATGTTTTCAGTCAGAAATCCGAGTGAAAAGTTTACCATCCGAGTGAAAGTTTACGGTCGAGTGAAAGTTTGCTGACCAGATGAACTTATTATTATCCAAGTGGAAATATAGTCATCCGAGTGGAAATATGATCATCCGAGTGAAATTGTCGTCCAGGTGAAAATATTCCGAGTGAAAAGATTACCATCGGGACGAAAACTTGCCGATTGAATAAGATAGTGCCTTCCGAGTGGAAATATAGTCATCCGAGTGGAAATATAGTCATCCGAGTGAAAGATTGTCTTCCGAGTGAAAAAGTCCAATCGGGCGATCCGAGTGAAAGTATCTAATATCCGAGTGGATGAGCTCAAGTCCGAGTGAAATTGAACATGTGCTCGAAAGTTTATCAAAATGACCTTGGATGAAGAAGTGTTCAATACAGAAGTTGTGCGTATCATCAAGACGGTAAACTTTGATTTTGGAGTCATCATCATGAGAGATAATATATAGCCTACAAATTCACTACGAGACTCGGATAATCCAGTCTACTACAAGACCGAGTCCGATTGGAAGATAAAGATGACCTCGAAAAGTATTCAAGATGGCCTTATTTGAAAAAGTGATCAACATGAGAGTTATTCGTATCGTCGAGGCGCACAAGTTTGATATTTGAGCCGTCTCGATCGGAGATCATATGCAAGCCCGGCGGCCTGCGCAAGAAGGAAGACAGAGTTTGGGCCAAATTCAGACTGAATCCGAGTTGGAATAGAATTAGGACTCTAGGACGTGAATTGATGTAATTTTTCTTGTAAGGAAAGCCTAGATGAATCCTTTACTTGTACGGGAAGTCCAGCCGCCTCTTATATATGTTGGGGGTGACGGCCGATTGAACAACATACAATCGAACAAATCAATATACTACTTTTTCATCTACGTTTTATCTCTCCACCGTTTTTCTATCTCGTTCTTCGCTGTTCTTCGTGTTTGAGAGCTGCGAATCCCGAGGCTCTAGGGGCGAGCGAATCGACCTAGGGCAGCCCATAGCCACCGCACTCCCTGACGGGGTCCCTCCCGGGGGTGTGGGGTTTTCGGGTCTGCAAAAGCGCCTGTCGACTGTCTTGCGTATCGCGCTATCGGTCAGGTCTCCTTCGACGTGAGCTGCGGTGCATCACCCCCGGCGTCGAGGGTACACATGATGTGTTCGTGTGTCAACAGGGGGCTACTGAGGGAGTCCTGGACTAAGGGGTCCTCGGGTGTCCGACCTATTAGACATGGGCCGGACTGATGGGCTGTGAAGATACGTAAACCGAAGACTCTATCCGTGTCTGGATGGGACTCTCCTTGGCGTGGAAGGCAAGCTTGGCGTCCAAATATGAAGATTCCTTTCTCTGTAACCGACTTTATGTAACCCTAGATCCCTCCGGTGTCTATATAAACCGGAGGGCTAGGTCCATAGATATATATTCTCATAATCATAGTCAGACAGGCTAGACTCTTAGGGTTTAGCAATTACGATCTCATGGTAGATCAACTCTTGTAATACTCATATTCATCAAGATCAATCAAGTAGGAAGTAGGGTATTACCTCCATAGAGAGGGCCCGAACTTGGGTAAACATTGTGTCCCCTGTCTCCTGTTACCATCGACCTTAGACGCATAGTTCGGGACCCCCTACCCGAGATCCACCGGTTTTAACACCGACATGGGGCGCCCCTCCTCTTGGCCTTCTCCTATCTCTTCCACTAAAGCCCATGTAGGCCCATTAAGCCCCCGGGGGTTCCGGTAACGTCCTGGTACTCCAGTAAATGCCTGAACTCATCCGAATCCATTCTGGTGTCTAATCATAACCTTCCAATATATCAATCTTCATGTCTCGACCATTTCGAGATTCCTCGTCATGTTTGTGATCACATCCGGGACTCCGAACTACCTTCGGTACATCAAAACACATAAACTCATAATACCGATCATCATCGAACGTTAAGCATGCGGACCCTACGGGTTCGAGAACTATGTAGACATGACCGAGACTCATCTCCAGTCAATAACCAATAGCGGAACCTGGATGCTCATATTGGTTCCTACATATTCTACGAAGATCTTTATCGGTCAAACAGCATAACAACATAAGTTGTTCCCTTTGTCATCGGTATGTTACTTGCCCGAGATTCGATCATCGGTATCTCAATACCTAGTTCAATCTCATTACCGGCAAGTCTCTTTACTCATTCCGTAATGCATCCTCCCGCAATTAACTCGTTAGTCACATTGCTTGCAAGGATTATAGTGATGTGCATTATCGAGTGGGCCCAGAGATATCTCTCTGATACATGGAGTGACAAATCCTAATCTCGATCTATGCCAACTCAACAAACACCATCGGAGACACCTTTAGAGCATCTTTATAGTCACCAAGTTACATTGTGACGTTTGATAGCACACTAAGTGTTCCTTTGGTATTCGGGAGTTGCATAATCTCATAGTCATAGGAACATGTATAAGTTATGAAGAAAGCAATATCAATAAACTAAACGATCATAGTGCTAAGCTAACTTATGGGTCAAGTCAATCATATCATTCTCTAATAATGTGATCCCATTCATTAAATGACAACTCATGTCTATGGTTAGGAAACTTAACCATCTTTTGATTAACGAGCTAGTCAAGTAGAGGCATACTAGTGACACTCTGTTTGTCTATGTATTCACACATGTACTAAGTTTCCGGTTTAATACAATTCTAGCATGAATAATAAACATTTATCATGATATAAGGAAATATAAATAACAACTTTATTATTGCCTCTAGGGCATATTTCCTTCAGTCTCCCACTTGCACTAGAGTCAATACTCTAGATTACATTGTAATGATTCTAACACCCATGGAGTCTTGGTGTTGATCATGTTTTTCTCGTGTGAGAGGCTTAGTCAACCACTGGTGCACGTCGGGCCTAAACAAACAGTTTGAACCCCTTTCCGCGATGGCATTTGGAACCGTCTCCATGTGAGTGTGGGTGATAGGTTGGTCCTTCCCACACGACCCAGAAACCGTCGGGGATATGCCCTCCTGGCACGCAGGCTCGACAAAATGAGAACGTGTGCGACCGGCGAGCGCTTAAATACGGAAATACGTACAGTAAAGTTACAAAATACAATTATATGACAAAATTGTTTCTGGTCCCAAGTACATCCCACACAGTCAGTCCTCGCTAAACGTTTCCGTTTGTATGTACATCCCACACAGTCGCTCCAAAGAAAACGTTTCCATTCACAGGTACATCACACACAATTTTTCCCGTTAAATCATTTGCATTATTGAATGTATCACACACGGTCCATAGAAGAAACTGTGTGGAAAAGGCTATCCATCACACACCGTTTTTATGTGGTAAACGTTTGCGCAAGGTGGCCTAACAAAAACAGTTTTCAAGAGAAAGTCGTGTGTGATTATTCATTGATCCAACACGGTTTATTCCTAGAAACTGTGTGTGTTGCCTGAGGTCATCGCCCACGGTATTTTTTCAACAACTGTTTGGAATAGCAAAACCCAATTAGCTGGATAATTCGCCATTAGCAGGCTAATTATCTGATTATTCATAATCCATTTATTAATCTAATTGACATTTCATATTAAGCACACAATATATTTCATTTCCATATTAAGGAAGCAGAATTTCATAATTGAAATACATCAGAGTACAACATGATATAGCTTCAACACTCAGCTACCCCATTACACAACTGCACGAACATCAAGTTCCACATGCAACATGTAGAACCTTCCGAAATTAGCATCATAGATAGTATATAGACATATGCATCTCATCTGGAAAACTGCTGAAGCAGAAGGCGAATATTGAGCCTTTATTCATGTTGAAGGTCTTTGCAACTTTAGGCCAACACATATGGATGATTGACCATCCGTCCTTCGCCCTCTTCATGAACACTTCAATATTGAAACGTGGGTGTTGTATGAATACCTTCCTCACCTCCTGACCATAGAGGTGGTTTGAGAGGTAATCATCAGTGAACTGCTTTGGAAAGGCCTGAAAACAAGGATGTGGATAAATATCTTCTCTATATTGGAAATGGGGCAAAGGAATAAAAAAAGGCAAGGTATAATATTTAG
The DNA here is from genome assembly GCF_056163025.1 of Triticum urartu. Lineage (NCBI taxonomy): Eukaryota > Viridiplantae > Streptophyta > Magnoliopsida > Poales > Poaceae > Triticum > Triticum urartu. The sequence continues at coordinate 473,935,796 of NC_141877.1, forward strand.
TACCATCTTGTAGTGAACTGATGTCTTCTTCATTGTGCAGACAAAGATCTTGTTGTTTTTTGTCACTAATTTCTTTATCCTAACAATCTTTCCGAGTTTCTTGATTTGATTGATATTCATGGACAACTCATTTCCCCATATGCAAAAAGGGTCGAATAGTGGGTCAAAACCTCTGACAGCAGGACCTACATGTGCAAGACCAAATTGTTAAAAACCAAAATATTAGAATGGTTCCTGAAATTGCACAATGATGTGCTATTAGAGAATGAACCATGCACATGCTAACCTCGATTGTAAACCTCACTGCTTCCCATTGTTTCCCTGCAACACATATAAGGTAGTTAGTCATCAGGTTAAGTAAGGGTTCGCATGCTATCAGTAAAATATGTTGATGAAAAATAAGCACATTGCAGATTCAACAGATTAATTCAAGGCACACGGAAAACCCATTTACGCAAACCAAGCATGATTAAGAACTAGGAAATATAGCACTTGTATATGTTTATCATGTATTAAGTGCAGCCAAATTCGATTTATTCATCACATGCACAACAATACAAAATTCTAACCACGACAATTGTACATCGCATTGCAGAATTGAACAAAGTAGTTAACTAAACACCACAACAAATGAACCAAACATTAAATGAGCACCACATTGCACAATATAACATACTCCTAATAGAAGATCAGATAGTTAACCAAACAGTTAACTACAACCAATTGTAGCAATTATATTTGTTTCTCATGTATTTACTACAGCCAAATTCAATTTATTCCTCACATGGTATACAATAACAGAATGCACCCACAACTATTGAACATCACATTGCAGAATTGAACCAAACAGTTAACTAAACACCACTACACAAATGAACCAATTGTAGCAATTATATTTGTTTCTCATGTATTTACTATAGCCAAATTCAATTTATTCCTCACATGGTATACAATAACAGAATGCACCCACAACTATTGAACATCACATTGCAGAATTGAACCAAATAGTTAACTAAACACCACTACACAAATGAACCAAATGTTAACTGAGCACCACATTGCACAATGTATAACCAAACCAAGCATGCTTGAAAACTTGAAATATAGCAATTGTATTCGTTTCTCATGTATTCTGTAAATATAAATTCGATTTATTTCTCACATGGAAGACAATACAAAATTGCAGCCTGAAGAATTGAACATCACATTTGCAGAATTGAACCAAATAGTTAACTGAAGACGACAACTAATTAACAAATTAGTTAATAAGTGAGCAACACACTGCACGACATATAGAACATATACACTAGAGCACCAGATTGCATGGTAAAATTAGATAGCACAATTCACTAGAATTTGTGAAGGAAAGGCAGGAGCAGCACACACAACGGGTAAACCGAGCATGCTTAACCGGCGTAGCTAGCAAATGGAAAGGTGCTCTTCCAAGATCTGGGGGCCAGCACGAATGGCAGCCATCGGACCTCATCTGCGCATGCGGCCGCAATTATCTTCTCCGCTGCCAAATGCTCCTTGATATCCTGGCTATACTGCTGATACGTCTCCAATGTATCTATAATTTTTTATTGTTCCATGCTATTATATTATCAACCTTGGATGTTTTATATGCATTTATATGCTATTTTATATGATTTTGGGGACTAACCTATTAACCTAGAGCCCAATACCAGTTTCTGTTTTTTTCCTTGTTTTCGAGTATCGCATAAAAGGAATACCAAACAGAGTCCAATTGACGTGCCAATTTTTGATGATTTTTTATGGACCAAAAGAAGCCCCCGGAGTAAAAGAGTTGGGCCAGAAGAGTCCCGGGCTGTCCACGAGGGTGGGGGCGTGCCCTACCCCCTGGGCGTGGGCCCCTATCTCGCGGATGATCCGGAGACCCCCCCTGACGTGAGACCTACGCCAAAAATTCCTATAAATACAGAAACCCCCAGAAATAAACCTAGATCGGGAGTTCCGCCGCCGCAAGCCTCTGTAGCCACCGAAAACCAATCTAGACTCGTTCCAGCACCCTGCCGGAGGGGAGGAATCCCTCTCCGATGCCATCTTCATCATCCCAACGCTCTCCATGACGAGGAGGGAGTAGTTCACCCTCGGGGCTGAGGGTATGTACCAGTAGCTATGTGTTTGATTTCTCTCTCTCTCTCTCTCGTGTTCTTGATTCGGCCCGATCTTGATGTACCACAAGCTTTGCTATTATAGTTGGATCTTATGATGTTTCTCCCCCTCTACTCTCTTGTGATGGATTGAGTTTTCCCTTTGAAGTTATCTTATCGAATTGAGTCTTTAAGGATTTGAGAACACTTGATGTATGTCTTGCATGTGCTTATCTGTGGTGACTATGGGATATCACGTGATCCACTTGATGTATGTTTTGGTGATCAACTTGCGAGTTCAGTGACCTCGTGAACTTATGCATAGGGGTTGGCACACATTTTGGTCTTGACTCTCCGGTAGAAACTTTGGGGCACTCTTTGAAGTTCTTTGTGTTGGTTGAATAGATGAATATGAGATTGTGAGATGCATATCGTATAATCATACCCATAGATACTTGAGGTGACATTGGAGTATCTAGGTGACATTAGGGTTTTGGTTGATTTATGTCTTAAGGTGTTATTCTAGTACGAACTCTAGGATAGATTGAACGGAAAGAATAGCTTCGTGTTATTTTACTACGGACTCTTGAATAGATTGATCAGAATGGATAACTTTGAGGTGGTGTCATACCCTACAATAATCTCTTCGTTTGTTCTTCGCTATTAGTGACTTTGGAGTGACTCTTTATTGCATGTTGAGGGATTTTTATATGATCCAATTATGTTATTATTGTTGATAGAACTTGCACTAGTGAAAGTATGAACCCTAGGCCTTGTTTCGAAGCATTGCAATACCATTTGTGTTCACTTTTATCATTAGTTACCTTGCTGTTTTTATATTTTTCAGATCACAAAAACCTATATCTACCATCCATATTGCACTTGTATCACCATCTCTTTGCCGAACTAGTGCACCTATACAATTTACCATTGTATTGGGTGTGTTGTGGACACAAGAGACTCTTTGTTATTTGGTTGCAGGGTTGTTTGAGAGAGACCATCTTCATCCTATGCCTCCCATGGATTGATAAACCTTAGATCACCCACTTGAGGGAAATTTGCTACAGTCCTACAAACCTCTGCACTTGGAGGCCCAACAATGTCTACAAGAAGAAGGTTGTGTAGTAGACATCAAGCTCTTTTCTGGTGCCGTTGCCGGGGAGGTTAGCGCTTGAAGGTATATCTTTAGATCTTGCAATCAAATCTTTTTTTCTTGTTTTATCACTAGTTTAGTCTATAAAAGAAAACTACAAACAAATGGAATTAAAGTTGCCTCATATACTTCATCTTTTTAATGTCTTTCGTGAAAATAAGTATTCCGATAATTGTGCCAAAGTGTTAGAAGAAGAATGCATTAGAATGTTTGGCACTAAATCTTTGTATGATGAGCATGATTGCAATGTTGTTAGTATGAATTCCTTGGATATCTATGATGCTAATGATATGCAAAGCCACAAGCTTGGGGATGCTATGTTTGACGAAGATGATATTTTTTGTCCACCAAGTTTTGATGAGCAAATTTATTTTGATGATAGCATGCTTCCTATTTATGATGATTATACTGATGAAAGTGGGTTTGGAAGAGTGTTAACTTTAGGAAGTAATGATCCCACTATTTTGGAGGGTGTTGAATCTTATTGTGATAATTATGAAAGTGGGTTTGGGGAGGTCATGACTTTAGTTAATGTTAATCCCACTATTTTGGAAGAGTGTCAACTTTCCATACATGTGGATAGTGTTAAGAATATGTTTTGTGATAGCTATATTGTTGAATTTGCTTATGATCTTAAATGTAAGTATTATGAGGGAGGAACATATGCTTGTAGGAATTGCAATAATATCAAGTTTCCTCTCTACATGTTGAAAATCTTCAAGCTATGCTTGTTTTGCTTTCCTATGCTAGTTGATTATTGTTCCCATAAGTTGTTTGCTCACAAAATCCCTACGCATAGGAAGTGGGTTAGACATAAATGTGCTAGTCATATTCTTCATGATGCTCTCTTTATTTTTCAATTCTTATCTTTTATGTGAGCATCATTGAAATCATCATGCCTAGCTAGGGGCGTTAAACGATAGCGCTTGTTGGGAGGCAACCCAATTTTAATTTTTTTTCTTTGCCTTTTGTTCCTGTTTAGTAATAAATAAATCATCTATCCTCTTTTATTATTGTGCTTTTTATGTTTTAATTAGTGTTTGTGCCAAGTATAGCCTTTAGGATCTTCTTGGGTGATTGTTATTTGATCTTGCTGTAAAAAACAGAAAGTATGCGCTCACGAGAATAATTTTAGTTTTTTTACCAGAGAGCGATAAAATACCAATTCCACTTGCATTAGATTAATAAAAAAATGGCCTAGGACTTCCTAATTTATCAGGATTTTTGGAGTTACATAAGTATTCGAAACCTATAGATTACTACGGACTGTTCTGTTTTTGACAGATTCTGTTTTCTATGTGTTGTTTGTTTATTTTGATGAATCTATGAGTAGTATCGGAGGGTATGAACCATAGAGAAGTTGGAATATAGTAGATATTACACCAATATGAATTTAGAATGAGTCCACAACAGTACCAAAAGTGGTGATTTATTTTCTTATACTAACGGAGCTCACGAGATTTTCTGTTGAGTTTTGTGTTGTGAAGTTTTCAAGTTTTGGGTATAGATTCGATGGACTATGGAATAAGGAGTGGCAAGAGCCTAAGCTTGGGGATTCCCAAGGCACCCCAAGGTAACATTCAAGGACAACCAAGAGCCTAAGCTTGGGGATGCCCTGGATGGCATCCCCTCTTTCGTCTTTGTTCATCGGTAACTTTACATGGAGCTATATTTTTATTCACCACATGATATGTGTTTTGCTTGGAGCATCATTTTATTTTTTCTTTTCTTTTGCTTGCTGTTTTAATAAATTACCAAGATCTGAAATTCTTAAATGTTAGAGAGTCTTCACATAGTTGCATAATCATTCGACTACTCATTGATCTTCACTTATATCTTTTGGAGTAGTTTGTCATTTGCTCTAGTGCTTCACTTATATCCTTTTAGAGCACGGCGGTGGTTTTATTTTGAAGAAATATATGAAATCTCATGCTTCACTTATATTATTTTGAGAGTCCTAAACAGCATGGTAATTTTCTTTGGTTATGAATTTAGTCCTAATATGATGGGCATCCAAGATGGGTATAATAAAAACTTTCATATAAAGTGCGTTGAATACTATGAGAAGTTTGATACTTGATTATTGTTTTGAGATATGAGGATGGTAATATTAGAGTCATGCTAGTGAGTAGTTGTGAATTTGAGATATACTTGTGTTAAAGTTTGTGATTCCCGTAGCATGCACGTATGGTGAACCGTTATGTGATGAAGTGAGGGCATGATTTATTTTTTGATTGTCTTCCTTATGACTGGCGGTCGGGGACGAGCGATGGTCTTTTCCTACCAACCTATCCCCCTAGGAGCATGCACATAGTACTTTGTTTTGATAACTAATAGATTTTTGCAATAAGTATGTGAGTTCTTTATGACTAATGTTGAGTCCATGGATTATAAGCACTCTCACCCTTCCACCATTGCTAGCCTCTCTAATACCGCGCACCTTTCGTCGGTATCATACACCCACCATATACCTTCCTCAAAATAGCCACCAAACCTACCTATTATGGCATTTCCATAATACATTGCCATGCAAATTTCCACCCTTCCGTTTATTATGACGCGCTTCATCATTGTCATATTGCTTTGCATGATCATGTAGTTGACATCATATTTGTGGCAAAGCCACCATTCATAATTCTTTCATACATGTCACTCATGAGTCATTGCACATCCCGGTACACCGCCGGATGCATTCATATATAGTCATATTTTGTTCTAAGTATCGTGTTGTAATTCTTGAGTTGTAAGTAAATAAAAGTGTGATGGTCACCATTATTAGAGGATTGTCCCATGTGAGGAAAGGATGATGGAGACTATGATTCCCCCACAAGTCGGGATGAGATGGACGACAAATAAAAAAAGAGAAAAAAGAGGCCATAAAAAAAGAGAAGGCCCCCCAAAAAAGAACAAAATGAGAGAAAAAAGAGAGAAGGGGCAATGCTACTATCCTTTTACCACACTTGTGCTTCAAAGTGGCACCATGATCTCCATGATAGAGAGTCTCCTATGTAGTCACTTTCATATACTAGTGGGAATCTTTCATTATAGAACTTGGCTTGTATATTCCAATTGCGGGCTTCTTCAGAATTCCCTAGGTCTTCGTGAGCAAGCGAGTTGGATGCACACCCACTTAGTTTATTTTTGAGCTTTCATACACTTATAGCTCTAGTGCATCCATTGCATGGCAATCCCTACTCACTCAAATTGATATCTATTGATGGGCATCTCCATAGCCCGTTGATACGCCTAGTTAATGTGAGACTATCTTCTCCTTTTTGTCTTCTCCACAACCACCATTCTATTCCACCTATAGTGCTATGTTCATGGCTCAGCTCATGTATTACGTGAAGATTGAAAAAGTTTAAGAACATCAAAAGTATGAAACAATTGCTTGGCTTGTCATCGGGGTTGTGCATGATTTAAATATTTTGTGTGATGAAGATAGAGCATAGCCAGACTATATGATTTTGTAGGGATAGCTTTCTTTGGCCATGTTATTTTGAGAAGACATGATTACTTTGTTAGTATGCTTGAAGTATTATTATTTTTATGTCAATATTAAACTTTTGTCATGAATATTTCAGATCTGAATATTCTTGCCACAATAAAGTGAATTACATGGATAAATATGTTAGGTAGCATTCCACATCAAAAATTCTGTTTTTATCGTTTACCTACTCGAGGACGAGCAGGAATTAAGCTTGGGGATGCTTGATACGTCTCCAACGTATCTATATTTTTTTATTGTTCCATGCTATTATATTATCAACCTTGGATGTTTAATATGCATTTATATGCTATTTTATATGATTTGTGGGACTAACCTATTAACCTAGAGCCCAGTGCCAATTTCTGTTTTTTCCTTGTTTTTGAGTATCGCAGAAAAGGAATACCAAGCGGAGTCCAATTGACATGCCAATTTTTGATGATTTTTTATGGACCAAAAGAAGCCCTCGGAGTAAAAGAGTTGGGCCAGAAGAGTCCCGGGCTGTCCACGAGGGTGGGGGCGCGCCCTACCCCCTAGGCATGGGCCCCTATCTCGTGGACAATCCGGAGACCCCCCTGACGTGAGACCTACGCCAAAAATTCCTATAAATACAGAAACCCCCAGAAATAAACCTAGATCGGGAGTTCAGCCGCCGCAAGCCTCCATAGCCACCAAAAACAAATCTAGACCCGTTCCGCCACCCTGCCGGAGGGGGGGGAATCCCTCTCCGGTGGCCATCTTCATCATCCCAGCGCTCTCCATGATGAGGAGGGAGTAGTTCACCCTCGGGGTTGAGGGTATGTACCAGTAGCTATGTGTTTGATCTCTCTCTCTCTCTCTCGTGTTCTTGATTTGGCCCGTGTTGGAAATATGCCCTAGAGGCAATAATAAATTAGTTATTATTATATTTCCTTGTTCATGATAATCGTTTATTATCCATGCTATAATTGTATTGATAGGAAACTCAGATACATGTGTGGATACATAGACAACACCATGTCCCTAGTAAGCCTCTAGTTGACTAGCTCGTTGATCAATAGATGGTTACGGTTTCCTGACCATGGACATTGGATGTCATTGATAACGGGATCACATCATTAGGAGAATGATGTGATGGACAAGACCCAATCCTAAGCCTAGCACAAAGATCGTGTAGTTCGTATGCTAAAGCTTTTCTAATGTCAAGTATCATTTCCTTAGACCATGAGATTGTGCAACTCCCGGATACCGTAGGAATACTTTGGGTGTGCCAAACGTCACAAAGTAACTGGGTGGCTATAAAGGTACACTACAGGTATCTCCAAAAGTGTCTGTTGGGTTGGCACGAATCGAGACTGGGATTTGTCACTCCGTGTAAGCGGAGAGGTATCTCTGGGCCCACTCGGTAGGACATCATCATAATGTGCACAATGTGATCAAGGAGTTGATCACGGGATGATGTGTTACGGAACGAGTAAAGAGACTTGCCGGTAACGAGATTGAACAAGGTATCAGGATACCGACGATCGAATCTCGGGCAAGTATCGTATCGCTAAACAAAGGGAATTGTATACGTGATTGATTAAGTCCTTGACATCGTGGTTCATCCGATGAGATAATCGTGGAGCATGTGGGAGCCAACATGGGTATCCAGATCCCGCTGTTGGTTATTGACCGGAGAACGTCTCGGTCATGTCTGCTTGTCTCCTGAACCCGTAGGGTCTACACACTTAAGGTTCGATGACGCTAGGGTTATAAAGGAAGTTTGTATATGGTTACTGAATGTTGTTCGGAGTCCCGAATGAGATCCCGGACATCACGAGGAGTTCCAGAATGGTCCGGAGGTAAATATTTATATATGGGAAGTCCTGTTTTGGTCATCGGAAAGGTTTCGGGGTTCATCGATAATGTACCGGGACCACCGGAGGGGTCCGGGGGTCCACCGGGGGGGGGGCATGGGCCCCAGAGGCATACATGGGCCAAGTGAGAGAAGGCACCAGCCCCTAGGTGGGCTGGGGCGCCTCCCACTAAGGCCCATGCGCCTAGAAGAGGAGAGGGGGCAAACCCTAAGGGCAGATGGGCCCTAAGGCCCATACTCCCTGCGCCTCCCTCTCCTCCCCCCTTGTGGCCGCCACCCATAGATGGGTTTGGGGCTGCCGCCCCTCTAGGGGTGGGAACCCTAGAGGGGGCGCACCCTCCTCCCTCTCCCCTATATATAGTGAGGCCTAGGGGCTGCCCATAATACGCGATTTGATCTCTCTCATTGGTGCAGCCCTCCCTCTCTTTCTCCTCTCCCGTGGTGCTTGGCGAAGCCCTGCAGGATTGCCACGCTCCTCCATCACCACCACGCCGTTGTGCTGCTTCTGGATGGAGTCTTCCTCAACCTCTCCCTCTCTCCTTGCTGGATCAAGGCATGGGAGACGTCACCGGGCTGTACGTGTGTTGAACGCGGAGGTGCCGTCCGTTCGGCACTAGGATCTCCGGTGATTTGGATCACGACGTGTACGACTCCTTCAACCCCGTTCTCTTGAACGCTTCCGCTTAGCGATCTACAAGGGTATGTAGATGCACTCTCCTTCACCTCGTTGCTGGTCTCTCCATAGATAGATCTTGGTGACGCGTAGGAAAATTTTGAATTTCTGCTACGTTCCCCAATAGCCCGACCTTGATGTACCGCAAGCTTTGCTATTATAGTTGGATCTTATGATGTTTCTCCCCCTCTACTCTCTTGTGATGGATTGATTTTTCCCTTTGAAGTTATCTTATCAGATTGAGTCTTTAAGGATTTGAGAACACTTGATGTATGTCTTGCATGTGCTTATCTGTGGTGACAATGGGATATCAGGTGATCCACTTGATGTATATTTTGGTGATCAACTTGCGAGTTCAGTGACCTCGTGAACTTATGCATAGGGGTTGGCACACGTTTTGGTCTTGACTCTCCGGTAGAAACTTTGGGGCACTCTTTGAAGTTCTTTGTGTTGGTTGAATAGATGAATATGAGATTGTGTGATGCATATCATATAATCATACTCACAGATACTTGAGGTGACATTGGAGTATCTAGGTGACATTATGGTTGTGGTTGATTTGTGTCTTAAGGTGTTATTCTAGTACGAACTCTAGGATAGATTGAACGGAAAGAATAGCTTGGTGTTATTTTACTCCGGACTCTTGAATAGATCGATCAAAAAGGATAACTTTGAGGTGGTTTCATACCCTACAATAATATCTTCGTTTGTTCTCCGCTATTAGTGACTTTGGAGTGACTCTTTGTTGCATTTTGAGGTATTGTTATATGATCCAATTATGTTATTATTGTTGAGATAACTTGCACTAGTGAAAGTATGAACCCCGGGCCTTGTTTCGAAGCATTGCAATACCGTTTGTGTTCACTTTTATCATTAGTTACCTTGCTGTTTTTATATTTTAAGATTACAAAAACCTATATCTACCATCCATATTGCACTTGTATCACCATCTCTTTGCCGAACTAGTGCACCTATACAATTCACCATTGTATTGGGTGTGTTGGGGACACAAGAGACTCTTTGTTATTTGGTTGCAGGGTTGTTTGAGAGAGACCGTCTTCATCCTACGCCTCTCATGGATTGATAAACCTTAGGTCATCCACTTGAGGGAAATTTGCTACGGTCCTACAAACCTCTGCACTTGGAGGCCCAACAACGTCTACAAGAAGAAGGTTGTGTAGTAGACGTCAGCTGCGTGCACCATGGCTTAGGGCGGCGCTTATTTTGTGGAGGGATCGGTGATTTGGGTGGAAGGTGTCGCGCTCGCGCCGGCGGCCGAGGCATGTGAGATGTGGAAGTTGGAGGAGGATGGGGGTCGGGTGTGGATTACCTGCCTGGATAGACGAGGCCGATCAGTGTGAAGGAGGGTCACCGACGAGGAGGCGGCGCTGCAAGCAAGGAGTGAAGGTTTCAAGTTGCAAAGCAAGGCGGAAAGAGGGGAAATGTGGCTTTTGGTAAGGGGGAGGGGGCAGGGAGGTAGATATTTCCACGGAAGCCGAAAATTTGGAATCGCTTCAGTCAAAAAACTGGCGTGCAAAGTGTCATCAGACACGGTCCCTTATTCAGAACTGTGTACGATATGTGGACATCACAAACGATTCAGATAGATTCACCCGTGTGTGATGAGTTTGAATGTCAAAAGTTTTGGTTCGAATTTCCATGGTTATAGTGGTCATCCATGTCATTGCATAATTTGGGCACACAAAGGAGACTACAGCACACCTACACTTCTTAATCGAGCAAGTTCAACAATTAAACAGAGCTAGCTGACCTAAACATTACTCTAACAAATTAAAGACAGGCGCTCTTAATTAAACAAAACAAAGAGTACTACTACGGCTGGTGCTAGTCGATCTTCACCACCGCCTCCATGTCCAGCTCGCGCCCGATGGTCTCCTGGGGAAGGGGCTCCATGGCATCCATCGCACCATACTCCGCACCATACTCGGCAAGAATCTCACCATCCACGTCTTCCATCTCTTTGGAAAAGGCCGCCACGAGCTGGGCGTGGGCGGACGTGATCTAGGCTTGGACGGGCTCTGTTGTCGCAAGGTATGCGGTGGAGGAATGGACGACTGCTCGAACGCTGTCGGTGATTGCCAGCTCTTCCGCCGTGGGTTGTCGACCATTGTCGGAGAAGCTTCGTTTGATTTGTGCGGTGACCACCAGGAGCTGGGCATGAGCGGCCTCGACATGGTCGTGGGCGGCCTCCATCAGGGCCAAGGCCGCCGCTGCGGAATGGACAGCTGCTGTGCCACTCTCGCCAGTTCCTATCCCCGAGGCAGATGTTACTGCCGCCACCTGAGAAGCAACAGCGGCCGTTTGGGCTGCCTTTGCCGCCGAGTCGCAGATTGCGGCTGCGCTCATGCACCTTGTTATCACGTGGATGGCGGCTCCGGCCGCGCTCTCGCCGGAGTGGGCTACCGAAGTTGCCGTCACGACACGGGTCCACGTGCCCATCTTTCACCGGCGATGATTGAACAGTGAAATGATATATGGGGAGCGAGCTAGTGTGCTTGAGACACCGACTGTGGACTGTAGCCGACGCACCTTCTCGCGTAAGCCATAGGCGTACTATACACCGATGGTGCTCTAGGATATTTTGTGCTGTATGTCACATGGTTGCTAATAATAAACTGTGTGCCATCTACTTGATTTTTCATCTTGATTTGAATTACATAATGGGGTCACAGCGGCAATGGACGGTGTCTGAATTGCTAGACCTTTTATCTAGAGTGAACATGCAACTATATGTGTGTCGTAAAAGAATTGGAATTATTCAGGGTTCATTTGAACATTTTATACATCAAATTGGTTTTCTAGCCATTTCAGGTGCATAATTCAAATTTGAACTACATGCACATGCTCCAGTGCATATAAATTGGTTGAAAAATCAAATATGTGTCCTTGGGTGCATGCTTAGGTCCCATGCAAGAAATGGGAATGAATTTCAAACATGAGGGCATCGTTGATTGTCGGCAAAACATTGAGATGCCTGGTTTTTAAATTCTAGTAAATACAAAACCCGTCTGAAATTCATGAAACTTGGCATGCTATCATGGAGTGGCATCAACATGCCGTGGTAAAAAATTTGTCCCATTCGGGGCAGGTTTGGGTATATGCTTCTCACAAACCAGAGCTTCTCACAACAAGCATGATGGTTCTCGGTCTGGAACATCCCACCTTTGGGGACAAAATGATATCCAATGCCTCTTATTGCTTTCAATTTTTTTCTCGTTTCAACATAGAACAACAGGGGTGTTGTGTGAATTTTTGTGATTTTTCGGGGTTCGTTTGGACATTTTTATGCATTAACTGGGTTTTCAATGCATTTATGTGCATAATTCAAATTTGAACTACATGCACATGCTCCGGTGCATATAAATTGGTTGAAAAAGGAAATCTGTGTCATTGGGTGCATGCTTAGGTCCCATGCAAAGAAATGGGAATGAATTTCAAACACTAGGGAACCGTTGATTGCCGGCAAAACGATGAGATGCTTGGTTTTTAAATTCTAGTAAATCCAAAAACCGTTTGAAATTCATGAAACTTGGCATGCTATCATGGAGCGGCATCAACATGCCGTGGTAAAATTTTTGTCCCATTTGGGGCAGGTTTGGGTATATGCTCCTCACAAACCGGAGCTTCTCACAACAAGCATGGTGGTTTTCGGTAGGGAACGTCCCACCTTTGGGGACGAAACGATATCCATTGCCTCTTATTGCTTTCAAATTTTTTCTCGTGTCAACCTAGAACAACAGGAGTGTGTGTGATTTTTTGTGATTATTCGGGGTTTGTTTGGACATTTTTATGCATTAACGGAGTTTTCAATGCATTTATGTGCATAATTCAAATTTGATCTACATGCACATGCTCCAGTGCATATAAATTGGTTGAAAAATCAAATCTGTGTCCTTTGGTGCATGCTTAGGTCCCATGCAAGAAATGGGAATGAATTTCAAACACTAGGGCACCATTCATTGCCGACAAAACATTGAGGTGCCTAGTTTTTAAATTCTAGAAAATCCAAAACCCGTATGAAATTCATGAAACTTGGCATGCTATCATGGAGCGGCATCAACATGCCGTGGTAATTTTTTTCCCATTTGGGGCAGGTTTGGGTATATGCTCCTCACAAACCGGAGTTTCTCACAACAAGCATGATGGTTTTCGGTAGGGAACGTCCCACCTTTGGGGACGAAATGATATCCATTGCCTCTTATTGCTTTCAAATTTTTTCTCGTGTCAACCTAGAACAACAGGAGTGTGTGTGATTTTTTGTGATTATTCGGGGTTCGTTTGGACATTTTTATGCATTAACGGAGTTTTCAATGCATTTATGTGCATAATTCAAATTTGAACTACATGCACATGCTCCAGTGCATATAAATTGGTTGAAAAATCAAATCTGTATCATTGGGTGCATGCTTAGGTCCCATGCAAGAAATGGGAATGAACTTCAAACACTAGGGAACCGTTGATTGCCGGCAAAACATTGAGATGCCTGATTTTTAAATTCTAGTGAATCCAAAACCCGTTTGAAATTCATGAAACTTGGCATGCAATCATGGAGCGGCATCAACATGCCATGGTAATTTTTTTGTCCCATTTGGGGGTGGTTTGGGTATATGCTTCTCACATACCGTAGCTTCTCACAACAAGCATGATGGTTTTTGGTAGGGAACGTCCCACCTTTGGGGACAAAACAATATCCATTGCCTCTTACTGCTTCCAAATTGTTTTTCTTGGGACAACATAGAACAACATGAGTGTTGTGTGAGTTTTTGTGATTTTTCGGGGTTCGTTTGGATATTTTTATGCATTAACTGAGTTTTCAATGCATTTATGTTCATAATTCAAATATAAACTACATGCACATGCTGCAGTGTATATAAATTGGTTGAAAAATCAAATATGTGTCCTTGGGTGCATGCTTAGGTCCCATGCAAGAAATGGAAATGAATTTCAAACACCAGGGCACCGTTGATTGCCGGCAAAACATTGAGATGCCTCGTTTTTAAATTCTAGTAAATCCAAAACCCGTCTGAAATTCATGAAACTTGGCATGCTATCATGGAGCGACATCAACATGCCGTGGTAAAACTTTTGTCCCATTTTGGGCAAGTTTGGGTATATGCTTATCACAAACCGGAGCTTCTCATAACAAGCATGATGGTTTTCGGTAGGGAACGTCCCCCCTCTGGGGACGAAACGATATCCATTGCCTCTTATTGCTTTCAAATTTTTTCTAATGTCAACATAGAACAACCGGAGTGTTGTGTGATTTTTGAGGGTTCGTTTGGACATTTTATGCATTAACTAAGTTTTCAATGCATTTATGTGCATAATTCAAATTTGAACTACATGCACATGCTCCAGTGCATATAAATTGGTTGAAAAATCAAATCTGTGTCCTTGGGTTCATGCTTAGGTCCCATGCAAGAAATAGGAATGAATGTCAAACACTAGGGCACCGTTGATTGCTGGCAAAACATTGAGATGCCTGGTTTTTAAATTTTAGTAAATACAAAACCCGTCTGAAATTCATGAAACTTGGCATGCTATCATGGAGCGGCATCAACATGCCGTGGTAATTTTTTTGTCCCATTTGGGGCATGTTTGGGTATATGCTCCTCACAAACCGGAGCTTCTCACAACAAGCATGATGGTTTTCGGTAGGGAATGTCCCATCTTTGGGGATGAAACGATATCCATTGCCTCTTATTGCTTTCAAATTTTTTCTCATGGCAACATAGTACAACAGGAGTGTGTATGATTTTTTGTGATTATTCGGGGTTCGTTTGGACATTTTTATGCATTAGCGGAGTTTTGAATGCATTTATGTGCATAATTCAAATTTGAACTACATGCACATGCTCCAGTGCATATAAATTGGTTGAAAAATCAAATATGTGTCCTTTGGTGCATGCTTAGGTCCCATGCAAGAAATGGTAATGAATTTCAAACACTAGGGCACCATTGATTGCCGACAAAACATTGAGATGCCTAGTTTTTAAATTCTAGAAAATCCAAAACCCATATGAAAATCATGAAACTTGGCATGCTATCATGGAGCTGCATCAACAAGCTGTGGCTCCCATTTGGGGCATGTTTGGGTATATGCTTCTCACAAACAAGAGCTTGTCACAACAAGCATGATGGTTTTCGGTAGGGAACGTCCCACCTTTGGGGACGAAACGATATCCATTGCCTCTTATTGCTTCCAAAAAAATTCTCGTGTCAACATAGAACAACAGGAGTGTTGTGTGATTTTTTGGGGTTTGTTTCGACATTTTTATGCATTAACTGAGTTTTTAATGAATTTATGTGCATAATTCAAATTTGAACTACATGCACATGCTCCAGTGCATATAAATTGGTTGAAGAATCAAATCTGTGTCATTGGGTGCATGCTAAGGTCCCATGCAAGAAATGGGAATGAATTTCAAACACTAGGGAATCGTTGATTGCCGGCAAAACATTGAGGTGCCTGGTTTTTAAATTCTAGTAAATCCAAAACTGGTCTGAAATTCATGAAACTTGGCATGCTATCATGGAACGGCATCAACATGCCATGGTAATTTTTTGTCCCATTTGGGGCAGGTTTGGGTATATGCTTCTAACAAACCGGAGCTTCTCACAACAAGCATGATGGTTTTTGGTAGGGAGCGTCCCACCTTTGGGGACGAAACGATATCCATTGCCTCTTACTGCTTCCAATTTTTTTTCTCATGACAACATAGAACAACATGAGTGTTGTGTGATTTTTTGTGATTTTTCGGGGTTCGTTTGGACATTTTTATGCATTAACTGAGTTTTCAATGCATTTATGTTCATAATTCAAATTAGAACTACATGCACATGCTGCAGTGCATATAAATAGGTTGAAAACTCAAATATGTGTCCTTGGGTGCATGCTTAGGTCCCAGGCAAGAAATGGAAATGAATTTCAAACACCAGGGCACCATTGATTGCCGGCAAAACATTGAGATGCCTCTTTTTTAAATGTAGTAAGTCCAAAACCTGTCTAAAATTCATGAAACTTCGCATGCTATCATTGAGCGGCATCAACATGCCGTGGTAAAATTTTTGTCCCATTTTGGGCAGGTTTGGGTATATGCTTCTCACAAACCAGAGCTTCTCATAACCACTTTTCAAGATATCTTCCGATATGCCGATAAATGGACCGATTTATCACTTACCGCTGTCAGACCGATAAGATAAATCGGCCGATCAATCTACCGATATGGCGATAAATTGGCCGGTATGCCGATAAACTGGCCGATTTACCCCTTATCATGGGTCGACCGATAAGTTCCCGATAAGCGATATCCCCAACATTGCTCATAACAAGCATGATGGTTTTCGGTAGGGAACGTCCCCCCTTCGGGGACGAAACGATATCCATTGCCTCTTATTGCTTTCAATTTTTTTCTTGTGTCAACATAGAACAACCGGAGTGTTGTGTGATTTTTTGTGATTTTCGAGGGTTCGTTTGGACATTTTTATGCATTAACTGAGTTTTCAATGCATTTATGTGCATAATTCAAATTTCAACTACATGCACATGCTCCAGTGCATATAAATTGGTTGAAAAATCAAATGTGTCCTTGGGTTCATGCTTTGGTCCCATACAAGAAATGGGAATGAATTTCAAACACCAGGGCACCGTTGATTGCCGGCAAAACATTGACATGCCTGGTTTTGAAATTTTAGTAAATCCAAAACCCGTCTGAAATTCATGAAACTTGGCATGCTATCATGGAGCGGCATCAACATGCCATGGTAATTTTTTGTCCCATTTGGGTCAGGTTTGGGTATATGCTTCTCACAAACCGGAGCTTCTCACAACAAGCATGATGGTTTTCGGTATGGAACGTCCCACCTTTGGGGACGAAACGATATCCATTGCCTCTTATTGCTTCCATTTTTTTCTCATGACAACATAGAACAACAGGAGTGTTGTGTGATTTTTCGGGGTCCGTTTGGACATTTTTATGCATTAACTGAGTTTTCAATGTATTTATGTTCATAATTCAAATTTGAACTACATGCACATGCTCCAGTGCATATAAATTGGTTGAAAAATCAAATATGTGTCCTTGGGTGCATGCTTAGGTCCCATGCAAGAAATGGAAATGAATTTCAAACACCAGGGCACCGTTGATTGTCGGCGAAACATTGAGATGCCTCGTTTTTAAATTCTAGTAAATCCAAAACCTGTCTGAAATTCATGAAACTTGGCATGCTATCATGGAGCGGCATCAACATGCTGTGGTAAAAATTTTGTCCCATTTTGGGCAGGTTTGGGTATATGCTTCTCACAAACCGGAGCTTCTCATAACAAGCATGATGGTTTTCGGTAGGAACGTCCCCCCTTTGGGGACGAAACGATATCCATTCCCTCTTATTGCTTTCAAATTTTTTCTTGTGTCAACATAGAACTACCGGAGTGTTGTGTGACTTTTTGTGATTTTTGAGGGTTCGTTTGGACATTTTTATGCATTAACTGAGTTTTCAATGCATTTATGTGCATAATTCAAATTTGAACTACATGCACATGCTCCAGTGCATATAAATTGGTTGAAAAATCAAATCTGTGTCCTTGGGTTCATGCTTAGCTCCCATGCAAGAAATGGGAATGAATTTCAAACACCAGGGCACCGTTGATTGCTGGCAAAACATTGAGATGCCTGGTTTTTAAATTTTAGTAAATCCAAAACCCGTCTGAAATTCATGAAAATTGGCATGCTATCATGGAGCGGCATCAACATGCCGTGGTAAATTTTTTCCCCCATTTGGGGCAGGTTTGGGTATATGCTCCTCACAAACTGGAGCTTCTCACAACAAGCATGATGGTTTTCGGTAGGGAACATCCCACCTTTGGGGACGAAACAATATCCATTGCCTCTTATTGCTTTCAAATTTTTTCTCATGTTAACATAGAACAACAGTAGTGTTGTGTGATTGTTTGTGATTTTTCGAGGTTCGCTTGGACATTTTTATGCATTAACCGAGTTTTCAATGCATTTATGTTCATAATTCAAATTTGAACTAGATGCACATGCTCCAGTGCATATAAATTGGTTGAAAAATCAAATCTGTGTCCTTGGGTGCATGCTTAGGTCCCATGCAAGAAATGGGAATGAATTTCAAACACTAGGGCACCGTTGATTGCCGGCAAATCATTGAGATGCTTGGTTTTTAAATTCTAGTAAATCCAAAACTCGTTTGAAATTCATGAAACTTGGCATGCTATCATGGAATGGCACCCGACATGCTGTGGTATTTTTCGTGTCCATTTTGAGAGAAGGCGCACTCGAATAATGACAGCCAACAAAGGCATTTTGATAAAATAGCTGCCACTTTAATATCTCAAACATTTGTATCATTCAAACCGTGTGCGTTCTGTTAACCATTCATGTGACGCCATGTGTCTTGGTTTTAAAGGCTGTAGGAGGTGCCGTTCAGACAGCTGCTTGACCTTGACTGAACGGGAGGCATGCGAGCGTCGTCTGATGTGCAGGCTAACCGAGAGGCGTGCAAGCTGTCCTCAAATGCGTAGGTTCACCGGGAAGCATGCAAGCTATATGCTGCGTAGGCTCACTGGAAGTCAGCCCTTTGACTTCCATGGACACCTGCCTTGCTCGCATCCTCTCCATTAATGGCGCCCAAGCCGCAGTTTAATTCACTTTTTAAATATAAAACAGTAATCGCAAACATTTTAGTTAGAACACCCATATGCAAAGTGATAACTTCCCCAGGAAGCCAAATGAAAATGTGCCGAGTAGGATTTCTGCTACTCTTGATCGCAAACGTTTTAGATAGAACACCCGTACACAAAGTGAGAGCAGCGCAGGATTTGTGCATCCCTTCAACGCAAATGGTTGTTTTGGATGACCCGTGTGCAACCATGTACACACAATTTGGTAAGATTTGTCAATCCTTGTAACACTATGATTTGTCAAAATATGAAGCTAAAAATCACTAGCAGTATCTAATTTTTGCAACTAAAATTCAGTAATTAAGCATAGATTTCATTCATAGATTAAGCAGTCGTTCTTAATTTATACAGATAGTTCAGCTCGACAGCTGAACCGACCAAACTTTTCCCCTATTGTTGCCAACCACGTATTGAAATAGCTAGTTCAACTATATATACTAGCTAATTTTAAGTACGTTATATAGTTCCACCACATCTATAGTCAGATGAACTGAACAAAATAGCCCCTAAATACTACTACTACTGCGGAGGGGCTTTGTACTACTTCCGGCTGCCTCTCCTCTGCCGAGCGCACTCAGTAAGAGGCGGCGGAGGAGGAGCCTACCGACGAGCTGGGCAACCGCAATACGGTGCCTGCCGCTGTTGCAGCTTCAACGACGCTCACCTCGAACGCCCTTTGCCACTCCAGACGACCCCTCCCGACGCGGTGGTTCTCCTCGTAGATCTCCTGATTCCTCGCCTCTGAGGTGGCATGTGCCGCGTCCACGGCGGCGGTAAGGCTCTTTGCGTGCTCGACGAGGTGCTCCTCCTTCTTCCACAGGAACTCGGTGTAGCGCGAAGGTCGCTGACGCACGTGCGGGCATCCACCTCCGCCTCCCGCCTTCGGGCGGCGGTGGCGGAGTGGGTGATTACCCCGGCGGTGTGGTGGCCACGACTACCACCTCCTGCCTTTGGGTCGCGGTGGTGGAGCGGGTGATGGCCACAGTGGCCGGCAATGGGGTAGAGGCCATGACGGCCACCTCCCACCTTCGGGCCGCGACGGCGGAGCGCGCGATTGCCCTGGCTTTCAACGGTGGTGTGGCGGCAATGGCGGGCGGCAACAACTGCCGACGGGCACCGGCGGCGGAGCGTGTGGTGGGTGTTCCGCGCACACCCAACAGGGACACCACGCACACTACACTACGCCGGGGACTGCGCAGCCGCCGCAGTGTAGCCTCGCAGCTGGAGCTGTCCTCTAATGACGACGGAGTGGCTGAGCGACGACGACGGACTGGTGCCATTGGAGATTGTGGGAGAAGCAAACGAGATAAGCTATAGGGAGGGAGGGGAAAATGCAACGTAGGACTCGTCGGCCGTGAGGGTTTATATAGCGGGCCGGTAAGCATTGGGATTTTGGGGGATTTCATCGAGTCGGGCGGGAAGCTTGTGCGGGAACCTGCGAGGTTGTGTGGGAACGGGCTCACCGATGATTCATTGGTGCCACCGTTTGGCCAAAAGAACGCCCCCGCGCGCTGCGCAAGCTTGCGCTATAAGCCGTCTGGGCCAGCGGGTGACAAGACGTGCGAGAGGAGGACGAAAGGCCACGTACACATACGGTTAATAAAAAAATATTTGCGATTTAATTACCTACTATACCACCATCCTGGTTTATAAGGATGATTTAACAAATAAAATACGAGTGCATGTCGCCAAAGATTATATAGTTGAATTTGTATTTGAACATAGTTTCCAATTATATAATTTTTAAAACATGTATTAACATTTTGTTGGTTAAATTTGAGGGAAAAGTATGGCACAGAATATAAAGGAGACTATAGACTAGACGAAGGTGGTATCACACGGCTGCTCTCTACGCAGCAACGCAACTATCGACCGGCTTGTAGGCGACCATTTCCTGCCTGTTCAACTGCTCTATGCGTGTGGTTGCTTGCGGTTCAGGCGGCCGCGGCGCGCTTTGCTCCCGTCCCGCCGTGCGCGCTCTACTGACGCGTCCCTCCGGGTGCTCTGCCCTCGTCCCTCCATGCGCGCTGCCAGTATTTGGAGCTGGCGCATGATCACGCACGTTCGTGTGCAAGCGGTTGCGCCGGGCGCGGCGCGGCGATGCAGTTATCCGCCGCAAAAACTGCCATGCGGACGCGCCGAGGATCCACGCTGCCCGGCCCCCTTTTATTCCTGTGGCCATTTACCTTCATCTCTCGTCTCACATGACACAATAAGCACACCCACGAGGACACATACAGAGAGGACATCCAACGGTTCCAATGGCGCTCCTAGCGGCCGACGACGACAACGGCGGGCAGTTCACCATGCATCACGTAGTGGACACCCACGTGAGGGGGAAGGCCCTCTCGGTGGTGTACACGAACGATCCGGTCTCTGTGGAGATCTCCATCGAAACTATGGAGCAGTTCCTTGCCGAGGACAAGTACCGAGTGGTCGGCTTCGACCTCGAGTACACCAGCGGTCGTGCCAGGCACGATCAGAAGGTTGCCGTCGCCCAGTTGTGCGTGCGACATGACGTCCTTGTCTACCACTACCACCTTGCCACAAGGCCTTGTGAGCATTTCTCCAGGTTTATCAATAGCTCTGGCTACAGTTTCGCTTCGGTGGACACCACCAACGATCTAAAAGCGCTCAAGGTTTCGGACTTGAAATGCCCGAATCTTGTCAACATCCAAAGCCACTACAAGGTCTGGGGCAGCGACAAAAACAAACTGAACTCCCTGGTTGACCTCGCCTCGGCCATCATCGACCCCTGCTAAATGAAGATGAAGAATGAGAGCAATAAGGACAGGAACGCCTGGCATAGTGTGTGGCATAAGAGACTAGATGAACAACATGTCAAGTACGCGGCCATGGACGTGTACACAAGCTACGAGATGTACATGCGGATCGTTGTCATGAGGAACTGTCTTCTTCCTAACCCAGACGAGGGATCAAGCCACATAGCAGTGGCAGGAGAGTCACAAGAAGTAGATGACTAGACGATCATTTCTACTATTTTAGAATGCATGCAATTGTTTATTGAGGTGTGTGCGAATGATATGTATAGTCACTTATGTAATTGGATGTTTATTTCAGTTATATATATACATTTTATTCTACTGTAGACAGCAAATCACACGGCTTATTAGCAGCAATCATTTGTGTTATTATTGGTCTTCGCACACATTTCTGATTACGGGCCTGTTTGCCGCGTATCACACACACCTTGATCTAGTTGACCGTTTCTTTTGTGTTGCCTAATCACAAACAGTTCATCCGAGTGAACCGTATGCTCTATATCACACACGCCTTCATCAGGCTGCCCGTTTCTTTTGTTCCTCCTCATCGCAAACAGTTTATTGAGCTGAACCGTATGCCCTGCATCGCACACGCAACTAAAATCTAAACCGTGTTTGATAGCTCCGCCATCACAAATGTTTTGCACCTTTTTTGATGGTTCTTCTACACCACCGTTTGCGATTGTGGCATCGCACACAGTTTCTTCGAAGGGTATCTGATCGTAGTGTCGCGTTTGGACCATCCTGCAGTAGTGAACGGGTCTACAACATTCAGATCCTTATGTATCTTGCAAATCTCTATGTCTCCCTCCCTGACTTGGTCGCGGATGGAATTGAAGCATCTCTTCATGTGCTTGGTTCTCTTGTGAAATATGGATTCCTTTGCCAAGGCAATTGCACCAGTATTGTCACAAAAGATTTTCATTCAACCCAATGCACTAGGTATGACACCTAGATCGGATATGAACTCCTTCATTTGCTGCTTCCGAAGCAGCTATGTACTCCGCTTCACACGTAGATCCTGCCACGACGCTCTGCTTGGAACTACACCAACTGACAGCTCCACCATTCAATCAAAATACGTATCCGGTTTGTGACTTAGAGTCATCCGGATCAGTGTCAAAGCTTGCATCGACGTAACCATTTACGACGAGGACTTTGTCACCTCCATAAACAAGAAACATATCCTTTGTCCTTTTGAGGTATTTTAGGATGTTCTTGACCGCTGTCCAGTGATCCACTCCTGGATTACTTTGGTACCTCCCTGCTAAACTAATAGCAAGGCACACATCAGGTCTGGTACACAGCATTGCATACATGATAGAACCTATGGCTGAAGCATAGGGAATGACCTTCATTTTCTCTCTATCTTCTGCAGTGGTCAGGGATTGAGTCTGACTCAACTTCACACCTTGTAACACAGGAAAGAACTCTTTCTTTGTTTGATCCATTTTGAACTTCTTCAAAACTTTATCAAGGTATGTGCTTTGTGAATGTCCAATTAAGCGTCTTGATCTATCTCTATAGATCTTGATGCCCAATATATAAGCAGCTTCACCTAGTTCTTTCATTGAAGAATTCTTATTCAAGTAACCTTTTATGTTATTCAGAAATTTAGTATCATTTCCGATCAACAATATGTCATCCACATATAATATCAGAAATGCTAGAGAGCTCCCACTAACTTTCTTGTAAATATAGGCTTCTCCAATAGTCTGTATAAATCCATATGCTTTGATCACACTATCAAAGCGTATATTCGAACTTCGAGAGGCTTGCACCAGTCCATAAACGGATCGCTGGATCTTGCACACTTTGTTAGCACCTTTTGGATTGATAAAACCTTCTGGTTGCATCATATACAACTCTTCTTTAAGATATCCATTAAGGAATGTAGTTTTGACATCCATTTGCCAAATTTCATAATCATAAAATGCGGCAATTGCTAACATGATTCAGACGGACTAAAGCATCGCTACGGGTGAGAAGGTCTCATCGTAGTCAACTCCTTGAACTTGCCGAAAACCTTTTGCAACAAGTCAGGCTTTGTAGACAGTCATATTACCATCAGCGTCAGTCTTCTTCTTGAAGATCCATTTATTCTCTATGGCTTGCCGATCATTGGGCAACTCAACCAAAGTCCACACTTTGTTCTCATACATGGATCCCATCTTAGATTTCATGGCCTCAAGCGATTTCACGGAATCTGGGCTCATCATCGCTTCCTCATAGTTCGCAGGTTCGTCATGGTCAAGTAACATGACTTCTAGAACAAGATTACTGTACCACTCTGGTGTGGATCTTACTCTGGTTGACCTATGAGGTTCGGTAGTAACTTGATCACAAGTTTCATGATAATCAACATTAGCTTCCTCACTAATTGGTGTAGCGAACTGATTTCTGTGATGAACTACTTTCCAATAAGGGAGCATGTACAATTACCTCATCAAGTTCTACTTTCCTCCCACTCACTTCTTTCGAGAGAAACTCCTTCTCTAGAAAGGATCCATTCTTAGCAACGAATATCTTGCCTTCGGATCTGTAATAGAAGGTGTACCCAACAGTCTTTTTTGGGTATCCTGTGAAGACACATTTCTCTGATTTGGGTTCGAGCTTACCAGGTTGAAGCTTTTTCACATAAGCATCGCAGCCCCAAACTTTAAGAAACGACAACTTGGGTTTCTTGCCAAACCACAGTTCATAAGGTGTTGTCTCAACGGATTTCAATGGTGCCCTATTTAACGTGAATGCAGCCGTCTCTAAAGCATAACCCAAAATGGTAGCGATAAATCAGTAAGAGACATCATAGATCCCACTATATCTAATAAATTGTGGTTATGATGTTTAGACACACCATTACACTGTGGTGTTCCAGGTGGCGTGAGTTGCGAAACTATTCCGCATTGTTTCAAATGAAGACCAAACTCGTAACTCAAATATTCTCCTCCCAGATCGTAGAAACTTTATTTTCTTGTTACGATGATTTTCCACTTCACTCTGAAATTCTTTGAACTTTTCAAATGTTTTAGACTTATGTTTCATCAAGTAGATATACCCATATCTGCTCAAATCATCTGTGAAGGTCAGAAAATAATGATACCCGCCATGAGCATCAACACTCACCAGACCACATACATCAGTATGTATTATTTC
Organism: Triticum urartu; assembly: GCF_056163025.1. Taxonomy (NCBI): domain Eukaryota; kingdom Viridiplantae; phylum Streptophyta; class Magnoliopsida; order Poales; family Poaceae; genus Triticum; species Triticum urartu. The sequence continues at coordinate 473,960,720 of NC_141877.1, forward strand.
CAATAATTCTGTTGCTCGTTCCATTGTTCCGAGAACGGAGTCTTAGTCATCTTGCCCATGAGGCATGGTTCACAAGTATCAAGTGATTCATAATCAAGTGATTCCAAAAGTCCATCAGCATGGAGTTTATTCATGCGCTTTACACCAATATGACCCAAACGGCAGTGCCACAAGTAAGTTGCACTATCATTATTAAACTTATATCTTTTGGATTCAATACTATGAATATGTGTATCGCTACTATCAAGATTTAGTAAAAATAGACCACTCATCAAGGGTGCATGACCATAAAAGATATTACTCATATAAATAGAACAACCATTATTCTCCGATTTAAATGAATAACTGTCTCGCATCAAACAAGATCCAGATATAATGTTCATGCTTAACGCTGGCACCAAATAAAAACTATTCAGGTCTAAAACTAATCCCGAAGGTAGATGTAGAGGTAGCGTGCTGACGGCGATCACATCGACTTTGGAACCATTTCCCATGCGCATCGTCACCTTGTCCTTAGCCAATCTTCGCTTAATCCGTAGCCCCTGTTTCGAGTTGCAAATATTAGCAATAGAACCAGTATCAAATACCCAGGTGCTACTGCGAGCATTTGTAAGGTACACATCAATAACATGTATATCACATATACCTTTCACTTTGCCATCCTTCTTATCCGCCAAATACTTGGGGCATTTCCTCTTCCAATGACCAGTCCCTTTGCAGTATAAGCACTCAGTCTCAGGCTTAGGTCCAGACTTGGGCTTCTTCACTTGAGCAGCAACTTGCTTGCTGTTCTTCTTGAAGTTCCCCTTCTTCCCTTTTCCCTTCTTCTTGAAACCGGTGGTCTTGTTGACCATCAACACTTGATGCTCCTTCCTGATTTCTACCTCCGCAGCCTTTAGCATTGCGAAGAGCTCGGGAATTGTCTTATCCATCCCTTGCATATTATAGTTCATCACGAAGCTCTTGTAGCTTGGTGGCAGTGATTGAAGAACTCTGTCAATGACACTATCATCAGGAAGATTAACTCCCAGCTGAGTCAAGAGGTTGTGGTACCCAGACATTATGAGTATATGTTCACTGACAAAACTATTCTCCTCCATTTTGCAGCTATAGAGCTTATTGGAGACTTCATATCTCTCAATCCGGGCATTTTCTTGAAATATTAACTTCAACTACTAGAACATCTCATATGCTCCATGACGTTCAAAACGTCGTTGAAGTCCCGATTCTAAGCCATAACGCATGGCACACTGAACTATTGAGTAGTCATCAACTTTGCTCTACAAGGTGTTCACAACATCTGTTGTTGCTCCTGCAGCGGTTTGGCACCTAGCGGTGCGTCCAGGACGAAATTCTTCTGTGCAGCAATGAGGATAATCCTCAAGTTACGGACCCAGTCCGTGTAATTGCTACCATCATCTTTCAACTTAGCTTTCTCGAGGAACTCATTAAAATTCAATGGAACAACAGCACGGGCCATTTATCTACAACAACATAGACATGCAAAATACTATCAGGTACTAAGTTCATGATAAACTAAAGTTCAATTAATCATATTATTTAAGAACTCCCACTTAGATAGACATCCCTCTAATCATCGAAGTGATCACGTGATCCATATCAACTAAACCATGTCCGATCATCACGTGAGGTGGAGTAGTTTTCAATGGTGAACATCACTATGTTGATCATATCTACTATATGATTCACGCTCGACCTTTCGGTCTCAGTGTTCCGAGGCCATATCTGCATATGCTAGGCTCGTCAAGTATAACCCGAGTATTCCGCGTGTGCAAAACTGGCTTGCACCCGTTGTATGTGAACGTAGAGCTAACCACACCCGATCATCACGTGGTGTCTCAGCACGACGAACTGTCGCAATGGTGCATACTCAGGGAGAACACTTATACCTTGAAATTTAGTGAGAGATCATCTTATAATGCTACCGCCGTACTAAGCAAAATAAGATGCATAGAGGATAAAAATCACATGCAATCAAATAAGTGATATGATATGGCCATCATCATCTTGTGCCTTTTGATCTCCATCTCCAAAGCACCGTCATGATCACCATCATCACCGGCTTGACACCTTGATATCCATCGAAGCATCATTGTCGTCTCACCAACTATTGCTTCTACGACTATCGCTACCGCTTAGTAATAAAGTAAAGCAATTACATGGCGATTGCATTTCATACAATAAAGCAACAACCATATGGCTCCTGCCAGTTGCCGATAACAGTGTTAAAAAACATGATCATCTCATACAACAATTTATATAATCACGTCTTGACCATATCACATCACAGCATGCCCTGCAAAAACAAGTTAGACGTCCTCTACTTTGTTGTTGCAAGTTTTACGTGGCTGCTACGGGCTTCTAGCAAGAACCGTTCTTACCTACGCATCAAAACCACAATGTAGTATAGTGATTGCTTTCTGATCTTCAGAAAGAACACTATTCATTGAAACTGATTCAACTAAAGTTGGAGAAACAGACACCGACTAGCCACCTATGTGCGAAGCACGTCGATAGAACCAGTCTCGCGTAAGTGTATGCGTAATGTCTGTCTGAGCCGCTTCATCCAACAATACCGCTGAATCAAGAATCAACTAGTGACGGCAAGCAATATGTATATACCCACACCCACAACTCCTTTGTGTTCTACTCATGGATATAACATCTACGCATAGACCTGGCTCGGATGCCCACTATTGGGGAACGTAGTATATCAAAAAAATCCTACGATCACGCAAGATTTATCTAGGAGATGCATAGGAACGTAGTATTATGAAACGCAGTTGATGCAGTCGAACGTCTTCGCGATCCAACCGATCAAGTACTGAACGCATGGCACCTCCGTGATCTGCACACGTTCAGCTCGGTGACGTCCCTCATACTCTTGATCCAGTTGAGGCCGAGTGAGAGTTTTGTCAGCACAATGACGTGATGACGGTGATGATGAAGTTACCGACGCAGGGCTTCGCCTAAGCACTACAATGATATGACCGAGGTGGAATTCTGTGGATGGGGGGGGGGGTACCGCACACGACTAAACACTCCACTTGTGTATCTATGGGGTGCCCCCTCCCCCATATATAAAGGGGTGGAGGAGGGGGCTGGCCGACCACCTTGGGCGCGCCCCAAGGGGGGAATCCTACTCCTACTAGGAGTAGGTTCCCCCCTTTCCTAGTCCTACTAGGAGGGGGGAGGAAGGGAGAGATGGGAGGAAGGAAAGGGGGGCCGGCCCCCTCCCAATTCGGATTGGGCTTCGGGGACGCCCCTCCTCTTGGCCTTCTCCTCTCTCTTCCACTAAAGCCGATGTAGGCCCATTAAGCCCCCGGGGGGTTCCGGTAACCTCCCGGTACTCCGGTAAATGCCTGAACTCATCCGAAACCATTCCGGTGTCCAAACCTAACCTTCCAATATATCAATCTTCATGTGTCGACCATTTCGAGATTCCTCGTCATGTCCGTGATCACATCCGGGGCTCTGAACTACCTTCGGTACATCAAAACACATAAACTCATAATACAGATCATCATCAACCGTTAAGCATGCGGACCCTACGGGTTCGAGAACTATGTAGACATGACCGAGACTCATCTCCGGTCAATAACCAATAGCGAAACGTAGATGCTCATATTGGTTCCTACATATTCTACGAAGATCTTTATCTGTCAAATCGCATAACAAAATACGTTGTTCCCTTTGTCATCGGTATGTTACTTGCCCGAGATTCGATCGTCGGTATCTCAATACCTAGTTCAATCTCGTTACCGGCAAGTCTCTTTACTTGTTCTGTAATGCATCATCCTACAACTAACTCATTAGTCACATTGCTTGCAAGGCTTATAGTGATGTGCATTACCGAGAGGGCCCAGAGATACCTCTCCGATACGTCGAGTGACAACTCCTAATCTCGATCTATGCCAACTCAACAAACACCATCAGAGACACCTGTAGAGCATCTTCATAGTCACCCAGTTAAATTGTGACATTTGATAGCACACTAAGTGTTCCTCTGATATTCAGGAGTTGCATAATCTCATAATCATAGGAACATGTATAAGTTATGAAGAAAGCAATAGCAATAAACTAAACGATCATAGTGCTAAGCTAACGGATGGATCAAGTCAATCACATCATTCTCTAATGATGTGATCCCGTTCATCAAATGACAACTCATGTCTATGGTTAGGAAACTTAACCATCTTTTGATTAACGAGCTAGTCAAGTAGAGGCATACTAGTGACACTCTGTTTGTCCATGTATTTGAAGGAAATATGCCCTAGAGGCAATAATAATGTTATTATTTTATTTCCTTATATCATGATAAATGTTTATTATTCATGCTAGAATTGTATTATCCGAAAACATAATACTTGTGTGAATACATAGACAGACTAAACGTCACTAGTATGCCTCTACTTGACTAGCTCGTTAATCAAAGATGGTTATGTTTCCTAACCATAGACATGTGTTGTCATTTGATTAACGGGATCACATTATTAGGAGAATGATGTGATTGACATGACCCATTCCATTAGCTTAGCACCCGATCGTTTAGTATGTTGCTATTGCTTTCTTCATGACTTATACATGTTCCTATGACTATGAGATTATGCAACTCCCGTTTGCCAGAGGAACACTTTGTGTGCTACCAAATGTCACAACATAACTGGGTGATTATAAAGGAGCTCTACTGGTGTCTCCAAAGGTAAATGTTGGGTTGGCGTATTTTGAGATTAGGATTTGTCACTCCGATTATCGGAGAGGTATCTCTGGGCCCTCTCGGTAATGCACATCACACAAGCCTTGCAAGCATTGCAACTAATGAGTTAGTTGCGAGATAATGTATTACATAACGAGTAAAGAGACTTGCCGGTAATGAGATTGAACTAGGTATTGAGATACCGACGATCGAATCTCAGGCAAGTAACATACCGATGACAAAGGGAACAACGTATGTTGTTATGCTGTCTGACTGATAAAGATCTTCGTAGAATATGTGGGAGCCAATATGAGCATCCAGGTTCCGCTATTGGTTATTGACCGGAGACATGTCTTGGTCATGTCTACATTGTTCTCGAACCCGTAGGGTCTGCACCCTTAAGGTTTCGATGACAGTTATATGAGTTTATGAGTTTTTGATGTACCGAAGTTAGTTCGGAGTCCCGGATGTGATCACGGACATAACGAGGAGTCTCGAAATGGTCGAGACATAAAGATTGATATATTGGACGGCTATATTCGGATACCGAAAGTGTTCCGGGTGATTTCGGAGAAAACCAGAGTACCGGAGGGTTACTGGAACCCCCCCGGGAGAAGTAATGGGCCATATGGGCCTTAGTGGAGAAAGAGAAGGGCAGCCAGGGTGGGCCGCGCACCTCCTCCCCCCTGGTCCGAATTGGACTAGGAGAGGGGGGGCGCCCTCCTTTCCTTCTCCCTCCCCACTTCCTTCCCCCTCCTAGTAGGAGTCCTACTCCTACTAGGAGGAGGACTCCTCCTTGGCGCGCCTATAGGGCCGACCGGCCTCCTCCCCTTGCTCCTTTATATACGGGGGCAGGGGCACCACTAGACACACAAGTTGATCCACGTGATCGTTTTCTTAGCCGTATGCGGTGCCCCCTTCCACCATAATCCTCGATAATATTGTAGCGGTGCTTAGGCGAAGCCCTGCGATGGTAGAACATCAAGATCGTCACCACGCTGTCGTGCTGACGGAACTCTTCCCCGACACTTTGCTGGATCGGAGTCTGGGGATCGTCATCGAGCTGAACATGTGCTAAAACTTGGAGGTGCCGTAGTTTCAGTGCTTGATCGGTTGGGCCGTGAAGACGTACGACTACATCAACCGCATTGTGCTAACGCTTCCGCTGTCAGTCTACAAGGGTACGTAGATCACACTCTCCCCTCTCGTTGCTATGCATCACCATGATCTTGCGTGTGCGTAGGAAAATTTTGAAATTACTACGTTCCCCAACAGTGGCATCCGAGCCTAGGTTTTATGTGTTGATGTTATATGCACGAGTAGAACACAAGTGAGTTGTGGGCGATATAAGTCATACTGCTTACCAGCATGTCATACTTTGGTTCGGCGGTATTGTTGGACGAAGTGGCCCGGACCGACATTACGCGTACGCTTACGCGAGACCGGTTCTCCCGACGTGCTTTGCACAAAGGTGGCTAGCGGGTGTCAGTTTCTCCAACTTTAGTTGAACCGAGTGTGGCTATGCCCGGTCCTTGCGAAGGTTAAAACAGCACCAACTTGACAAACTATCGTTGTGGTTTTGATGCGTAGGTAAGATTGGTTCTTACTTAAGCCCGTAGCAGCCACGTAAAACTTGCAACAACAAAGTAGAGGACGTCTAACTTGTTTTTGCAGGGCATGTTGTGATGTGATATGGTCAAGACATGATGCTAAATTTTATTGTATGAGATGATCATGTTTTGTAACCGAGTTATCGACAACTGGCAGGAGCCATATGGTTGTCGCTTTATTGTATGCAATGCAACTGCGCTGTAATGCTTTACTTTATCACTAAGCGGTAGCGATAGTCATGGAAGCATAAGATTGGCGAGACGACAATGATGCTACGATGGTGATCAAGGTGTCGCGCCGGTGACGATGGTGATCATGACGGTGCTTCGAAGATGGAGATCACAAGCACAAGATGATGATGGCCATATCATATCACTTATATTGATTGCATGTGATGTTTATCTTTTATGCATCTTATCTTGCTTTGTTTGACGGTAGCATTTTAAGATGATCTCTCACTAATTATCAAGAAGTGTTCTCCCTGAGTATGCACCGTTGTGAAAGTTCTTCGTGCTGAGACACCACGTGATGATCGGGTGTGATAGGCTCTACGTTCAAATACAACGGGTGCAAAACAGTTGCACACGCGGAATACTCAGGTTATACTTGACGAGCCAAGCATATACAGATATGGCCTCGGAACACGGAGACCGAAAGGTCGAGCGTGAATCATATAGTAGATATGATCAACATAGTGATGTTCACCAATGAAACTACTCCATCTCACGTGATGATCGGACATGGTTAATTGATTTGGATCACGCAATCACTTAGAGGATTAGAGGGATGTCTATCTAAGTGGGAGTTCTTTAGTAATATGATTAATTGAACCTAAATTTATCATTAACTTAGTACCTGATAGTATCTTGCTTGTTTATATTTGATTGTAGATAGATGGCCCGTGCTGTTGTTCCGTTGAATTTTAATGCGTTCATTGAGAAAGCAAAGTTGAAAGATGATGGTAGCAATTACACGGACTGGGTCCGAAACTTGAGGATTATCCTCATTGCTGCACAGAAGAATTACGTCCTGGAAGCACCGCTGGGTGCCAGGCCTGCTGCTGGAGCAACACCAGATGTTATGAACGTCTAGCAGAGCAAAGCTGATGACTACTCGATAGTTCACTGTGCCATGCTTTACGGCTTAGAATCGGGACTTCAACGACGTTTTGAACGTCATGGAGCATATGAGATGTTCCAGGAGTTGAAGTTAATATTTCAAGCAAATGCCCGGATTGAGAGATAAGAAGTCTCCAATAAGTTCTATAGCCGCAAGATGGAAGAGAACAGTTCTGTCAGTGAGCATATACTCAAAATGTCTGGGTATAATAATCACTTGATTCAATTGGGAGTTAATCTTCCAGAAGATTGTGTCATTGACAGAATTCTCCAATCACTGCCACCAAGCTACAAGAGCTTCGTGATGAACTATAATATGCAAGGGATGAATAAGACTATTCCTGAGCTCTTCGCAATGCTGAAAGCTGCGGAGGTAGAAATCAAGAAGGAGAATCAAGTGTTGATGGTCAACAAGACCACTAGTTTCAAGATAAAAGGGCAAAGGAAAGAAGAAGGGGAACTTCAAAAAGAACAGCAAGCAAGTTGCTACTCAAGAGAAGAAACCCAAACCTGGACCTAAGCCTAATACTGAGTGCTTCTACTGCAAGCAGACTGGTCACTGGAAGCGGAACTGCCCCAAGTATTTGGCGGATAAGAAGGATGGCAAGGTGAACAAAGGTATATGTTATATACATGTTATTGATGTGTACCTTACTAATGCTCGCAGTAGCACCTGGGTATTTGATACTGGTTCTGTTGCTAACATTTGCAACTCGAAACAGGGACTACGGATTAAGCGAAGATTGGCTAAGGACGAGGTGACGATGCGCGTGGGAAATGGTTCCAAAGTCGATGTGATCGCGGTCGGCATGCTACCTCTACATCTACCTTCGGGATTAGTATTAGACCTAAATAATTGTTATTTGGTGCCAGCATTAAGCATGAACATTATATCTGGATCTTGTTTGATGCGAGATGGTTATTCATTTAAATCAGAGAATAATGGTTGTTCTATTTATATGAGTAATATCTTTTATGGTCATGCACCCTTAAAGAGTGGTCTATTCTTATTAAATCTCGATAGTAGTGACACACATATTCATAATGTTGAAGCCAAAAGATGCAGAGTTGATAATGATAGTGCAACTTATTTGTGGCACTGCCGTTTGGGTCATATCGGTGTAAAGCGCATGAAGAAACTCCATACTGATGGACTTTTGGAACCACTTGATTATGAATCACTTGGTACTTGCGAACCGTGCCTTATGGGTAAGATGACAAAAACACCGTCCTCCGGTACTATGGAGAGAGCAACAGATTTGTTGGAAATCATACATACAGATGTATGTGGTCCGATGAATGTTGAGGCTCGTGGCGGATATCGTTATTTTCTCACCTTCACAGATGACTTAAACAGATCTGGGTATATCTACTTAATGAAACATAAGTCTGAAACGTTTGAAAAGTTCAAAGAATTTCAGAGTGAAGTTGAAAATCATCGTAACAAGAAAATAAAATTCCTACGATCTGATCGTGGAGGAGAATATTTGAGTTACGAGTTTTGTGTACATTTGAAACAATGTGGAATAGTTTCGCAACTCACTCCACCCGGAACACCACAGTGTAATGGTGTGTCCGAACATCGTAATCGTACTTTACTTGATATGGTGCGATCTATGATGTCTCTTACTGATTTACCGCTATTGTTTTGGGGTTATGCTCTAGAGACGGCCGCATTCACGTTAAATAGGGCACCATCAAAATCCGTTGAGACGACGCCTTATGAACTGTGGTTTGGGAAGAAACCAAAGTTGTCGTTTCTGAAAGTTTGGGGTTGCGATGCTTATGTGAAAAAGCTTCAACCTGATAAGCTCGAACCCAAATCGGGGAAATGTGTCTTCATAGGTGTAACGCCCTCGATGCGGCTATATCTCCCACGTGTCGAAGCATGACTTAGAGGCATAACTGCATTGAAAGCAATGTCGCAAGTGAGGTAATCTTCACACAACCCATGTAATACATAAGGGAAAGAGATACATAGTTGGCTTACAATCGCCACCTCACACAATTACATGAATAAAGCATTACATCATTCAAATACAATCAAGGTCCGACTACAGAACCAAAAAAAAAGAAGAACCCCAAAAGCGACAAAGGTCCCCGATCGACCCCAACTGGGCTCCACTACTGAACAACAAGAAAGAAACACACAAAGGACAAGATCTTCATCGAGCTCCTCCTGAGCTTGGTTGCGCCATCTGCACGGACTCATCGGCACCTGCAAGCTAGTTTTGGAAGTATCTGTGAGCCACGGGTACTCAGCAATCTCGCACCCTCGCGATCAAAACTATTTAAGCTTAAGGGAAAGGTAAAAGTATGAGGTGGAGCTGCAGCAAGCGACTAGCATATATGGTGGCTAACATACGCAAATGAGAGCGAGAAGAGAAGGCAAAGCACGATCGAGAAATCTATGATCAAGAAGTGATCCTATAGCAACCTACGTCAAGCATAACTCCAACAACCGTGTTCACTTCCCGGACTCCGCCGGAAAGAGACCATCACGGTTACACACGCGGTCGATTCATTTTAAATAAGGTCAAGTTCAGGTTTTCTACAACCGGACGTTAACAAATTCCCATCCGCCCATAACCGCGGGCACGACTTTCGAAAGTTTAAATCCCTGCAGGGGTGTCCCAACTTAGCCCATCACAAGCTCTCACGGTCAATGAAGGAATAGACCTCCTCCCGAGACATTCCGATCAGACTCGGTATCCCAGTACAACAAGACATTTCGACAGGGTAAAACTAAACCAGCAACACCGCCCGAATGTGCCGACAAATCCCGATAGGAGCTGCACATATCTCTTTCTCAGGGCACACTCAGATGAGACTAGCTACGAGTAAAACCAACCCTCAAGTTTCCCCGAGGTGGCCCCGCAGGCAGCTCAGTTCGGACCAACACTCAGAGGAGCACTGGCCCGGGGGGGTTAAAAATAATGACGACCCTTGGGCGCGCGACCCCCAAGGGAAAAGAAAAGGCTAGGCGGCGAATGGTAAAACCAATGTTGGGCATTGCTGGAGGAGCTTTACTTAAGGCGAACTGTCAAGGGGTTCCCATTATTACCCAACCGCGTAAGGAATGCAAAATCCGGGAACATAACACCGATATGACTGAAACTAGGGCGGCAAGAGTGGAACAAAACACCAGGCATAAGGCCGAGCCTTCCACCCTTTACCAAGTATATAGATGCATTAATTAAATAAGATATATAGTGATATCCCAACAAGTAAATAAATGTTCCAACAAGGAACGGCCTCCAATCTTCACCTGCAACTAGTAACACTATAAGAGGGGCTGAGCAAAGCGGTAACATAGCCAATCAACGGTTTGCTAGGACATGGTGGGTTAGAGGTTTGACATGGCAATTTGGGAGGCTGACAAGCAAAAGGTAGGCATCGTAGCATTGGCATAGCAAAGAGCAAGCAAACTAGCATAGCAAAGATAGTAGTGATTTCGAGGGCATGATCATCTTGCCTGAGATCCCGCAAGGAATAAGAACGAGTCCATGAAGAAGACAAAGGGACGTAGATGAACGAATCCTCACAACACGACGTTATCGGAACCAACCCGAAGAAGCAATCACCGGAAAAGAAGCACACAACATAGTAAACAACCAACACATGAACATGGCATGGTGCGCAAACAAGTATGATGCATGTCCGGTTTAAATATGCATGACATGGCAAAATGCACAAACAACACTACAACTTAAGTGGAGCTCAATATGCAACGAGTTGCATATTGACGGAGCACCACATCAATTATTTAGTTCGATCTTGTTTATGTACCCAACAATATTAAATGTTGTTAAACATGGCAAGAGAGTGAAGCAAATGAAAAACTACCCATCTAGTCAAGTTTAAATGAGGCCGGGAACAACGAACAACAATTCCGGTAAATCCCCATGTGCATATATTAGATTTGGTGCTGATCTGCCCTAAACACAATTTTAGAGTTATTAAACATGCAAAGTAAAGCCACCATGTTAAACTAGGCAAAATTCTACCCCAATTACATATAAAGTTTGTTAAATTTGGAGCTACGGTTATTTAGTTATGAATTAAATCATTTTAACATAGCGTAGGAGTAAATTTAACCAAACATCATTTTAGACATTTTGAACATGGATGAAAGTGACATATTATTAAACTAGACAAAATTCTGAGCAAGTTTCATATATAAATCATTTTAAACCGATGCACGGTTAGTGAGTTATTATATGCATGATCCACAAGTGCTTTCCTGCAAAAATGCTCTCCTCTGAAAAAGATAGACAAATCACAGACGCTAAAAAAACATACGCGGGCCGAAACTGGGCAGCCCAACAGTGCATGGCCCAACAACAGGAATTAAAAAAAGGCGCTCAGGGGGGGTGGCCTCACCCAGTGGGCTTCGGCCCGGGTTGGAGGAGCGGTGGGCCGGCTCTCTTGCTGGATCGGGTCGACGCAGAGCCGGGTGCGGTCAACGGGCGAAGTGGGGCTTGCGATGTCGTCGCTTGCGGTGGCTGAGCACTGGTTCGTGCTTCCCCGTAGCGAGGCGAAGCAGGGGCGATCCAGGCGGGCACGACGGCCGGAGATCCATGGCGGGGGCGCTGCTGGTGGTGCTCTCCGGCGGGAGGAACAACAGCGAAGTCCCGAGAGGGATCGACCTGGCGGGTGTGCGGGGGCCATCCATGGCGATGCTGCGAACACAACAGAGAGAAAGAGAGATCGTGAGGGAAAGAGAGAGAGGGCTTCGGCGAAGAAGAAAGGAGAGGCAGGGGCTCGGGGCCTTGCTGAAGGTGGTCACCGGCGACGGCGCTCCGGCGAGCAGGCGACAACGTGGGAAGGCATGGTCAGGAGCTCCTCTCCCGAACCAAAACGAGCATGGAGGCGGGCGAGTGTTGATCTTGAGAAGAAAACGACAAGGATGAGAAAACAGAGGACGAACAGAAAAGGAGATGTAGGGAGACGAGGAGGAGCAAGGCAACGGGGCCCTGGTCCGGCAAGTCGCCAGGATGCGCCGGACGGGCGACGGCGGCTCTGCTCACGGACGAGCTCTGGCTCGGGCATCACCTGGACGGTGCGGAGGGAGGTGGAAGGGCTCGATCCAATCGGGATTTGGGCTCTGGTTGGCTGCGGGTTCGTCCGGTTTTGACAACGAGCTGGAGCGGTGGTTGGTCCGGTTGGAAAAATCAAGGAGGGATTTTTGGACTTAGAGAGATCCCGAGGTGGGAGATAGTGCGGCGGCGGTGGCAGGGACAAATCCCCTAGATTTTAGGGTTGGCTTGATTGGGTAGGTGGTGGACTATATATATAGGGACAATCGAATTAGGTTTGGACCCTCCGATCAAAATCAGACGGTCTCGGATAAATAGGTTAGGAAGCCCAATTAAGAAAACGGAGACGTTTTGTAGATGTTTGGGGATGATCCGGACACGACGGTGACGACTGCTCGGGTCGGGTCCGGGACAATTTTCGGACGCGCGCGTGAGGAGGGCCGCGGGCTGACGAGAGAGGTTAGGTTGGACCTGGCCGTAGGTAGTGGGCTGAGAAGAGAGAGGGGGAAAGCAACCCGACAACTATTTCCGAAGACCGAAAACGTCCGACGTTTGACCGGCTATACTGCCGCTATAGTTAATCGTTGGGGCGTCAAACGAACTCCGAATGCGATGAAATTTGACAGGCGGTCTATCTACACTATAATAAGACCACACGTCAACGCTCATCCCATTCTGAGAACATTTTCCTGCCACTTATAAAAAAAATATTTCGAACATGCCGCAGGCGCGTGCAAGTGTGTCTGGGCTCAGAACGGACAACGAAGAGAACGAGGAGGCCGGGACAGATGCAAGTTTTGAAAACATGATGATGCAATGCACATGATGATATGACAAGATGCAACACGCAAGCGAATGACAAGGCAACAACATCGAATAACTGCACGACACCTGGCACATCGGTCTCGGGGCGTTACAACACTCCACCACTACGAGAGGATCTCGTCCCGATATCTAGAATGGCACCGGAGGGAAAACGGAAGAGAAAGAGAAGAGGTAAAACTAAGTTGCTTCTTTGACAAACGAGTGAAACCACGAACCTTGAGAGGTTGAACAAATTGAAAGAAAGAATGCAACGAGAAAGAGCGAAGTTGAAAGCACACCATTAGAAAAGAGGGACAAAGAACATTGCGAAAACCTTGAGGTTGAAGGGAAGATATATATAGAAAACACTGCGGTTAAGGAAGGGGATCAAGGAAGACCAAATTCGGGCAGCACTCCGGTTGAAAATAAAGTAATTGAATAAGAACTTGATAAGGTGATAGAACTTGAAAAGAGGGCACGACACTCCGGTTAAATGGACAATCATGAAAAGAACATGATCTTAGGCAAACGAGATGATGGGTTGAGAAGAGCAACATCAGTAGACCTCCAGGAGAAAGAATAGAATAAAGATAATTGAGACAAACGAATATGGAAGACAATGCCAACTTCTGCTACAAAAAAGCTTGAAAAGGCATCTTTAGGAGAAAGGTTGAACGGAGTTGTTGTGAAAACCCACATCGAAAAATAATAAGCTTGATATGGTCTTAAGGAATACATCTCAAATTATGAGGTGAAAAACCTGCCACTCACGGGAAAAGAATTGGATTGATAAGAACAAGTAGGCAAGAAACTATCTCACCGGGAGGATAAATGAAGAGCTTGGGTCAATTATACGCCTCACAATAGCAAAATCCTAGGGAAAGCTTTAGGTGAAACATAACCCAAGATAACTCCAATGACGAGATTGATGGATTTAAAATACCTCATTCATGACCACGTGTGAATCATGAAACATGAACCCAAATTATCAAAATGACATAATAACACCTCCAATAATATGGAAGAAAGAATTTCACTCCGGATAGCAAGAAGAAGAAAACTAGAACTTCTTAGAAGAGAATCTCGATGAAAAATTTGGAGAAGGAATTAAATCCTTGATGAACCATCATGTAGAGCCTCCATGAAGAACTCCGGTAAAACAAAAGGAATGAAAAGAAAGAGAAATTGAAAACACAAGGTGAATCCTTGCAATGATTTAGATGGATCTCGCGATGAAATAATTGAGAGAACTTGGCACACCAGGAAAGAAAGAAGAGCACTTGAAACCCAGAATAAGTATGATGAACCACTCCGGAAAAAAACAGGAATTGAACGAACTCGATGAAACAAGAATAAGAATTATATTATGCTCGTCCTTCATCAATTAAATTGATGACAAACCATGGATTTGGCACACTACTTATTCTCGTAGAAAGGATTAAGAGAGATATAGCGCAAACTTGAGAAAGTGTTCAACGATCCACCGGTAGGATTTGGAAAGCACGAATGCATAGATATGATACACGAAGGAAGGAAAACCTTGAACGAACCACCGTAAGAATTGAAAATGAACGTAGTAGGGGTGAATCACCGGTAAGAATTAACAAATGAACGAAGGTGCTTGAGACAAACTAGATGCATGAGCACGAAGAGATCAAGAACTGATTAGAGGATATTTGATTGATGCACCGGCAAGATAGGAGAATGATAACTGACAGCTGAGAATGAATAATTATGAGATGATGGACTTCGGATGAACAAACTGAAAAGGCTCCTGAATTGCTCCGGATAGGTGAAAAGAATTCTCACAATCGAAAATAATTATGAGAGGATGGCATCAAGCTAGAATCACGAATCTTTGAGAGAACATATAAGATATGGAGGTAAAAATTTTATTCGGTCTTCAAACGCAGAGAGTGACGATGAGGAACACCACCATGAATTATTTAGACACTCCAGAAGAACCAAAACGAAGAGGTTAAACCAACGATGAAAATAATTTGAAAGATCTTGGTGAAAAGCATTTGACTGATGATAATTCATTCTTACGTCAAGCTTTGACAAGAATTTAGGATAACTCCGGTAAAATAAGAAGAGTCAGGTAAGATCCTGGGAAAAGACCTCTGGGTTAGGGCCCACTCAAAAGAAACACCATTGAATGATTTAAAAGATAGATTGCATCGGTTGAATTAAATGACTTGAATGAGATAACAACCTCGAAAGATCTTGAACAAATGCAGAGTGGAAAACATGAATCTTCGAGATATCTTGAGCACACCGGAATAATTGAATAGCGAGAGGTGAATGATAAAGAGGTGCACCGGTATGAGAAGGTATTGAAAAGAGGAAAGGATATAATCAACAAAGCTTGACTTAAAACTACCCGAGAAGAAAGATAATGAATAATGATGAACTAGAAACTTCGTTAAAATCTTTATAAGAAACACCGGATAAGAATGGAGAGACTTCCATCGATAAAATGGATAGTTGAATAAGAAATCTGAGTCCTTGAAGAAAACAAGGGTGGGTGGGAGGGAAAACAAAAGCAACTTGGAGACGGATGAAACAAGCAACATTGAGAAGAACTGATAATTGCTCTTGTGAATATTGAAGTGATTGGATCCACTTGAAGAGAAGCACACCGGTTAAAAGGATTGACAAAAAACAATCTTGATGATCAAGAAGGATTGGTATCCACATCGGAGTATGAGAACACCATTTGGGAAATGTATGGAATCAACACTTGACATTGAAGCAACTCGAATACCACAACTCAAAAACAAAACAAAGGATTGGCTTGCAGAATAAGCCGGAACAAACATATGATAGAGATTTCGTCCGAAGTTTTCGTGGTGGGGCCTACACGGGCTCGATCGTACAGCACCATCATGTACAAGGCAGTGCACATGACATACGAAGCATCCCCGAGTCGGCATAGCCAAGGACTCTTTAAGACACAACGAGACCACTGTAAAACCAACCGTGAATAGGCGGACCACTAGACGTCAAACCCCAATTTCATATCACACATCTGTTGGAAATATATCCTAAGAGCTACTTGAATTCCCACTTATAAACTCCCAAAATTTTCCGGTTATGCAATCAGGTGTTGGGGATACAGGGGAAGCATAATATCTCACCCAAACTAGCAAATCCTACATCCAGCTGTATCCATCCTTCAACACATAACCAAGAAACCTTCGGAAATCATCTACCTCAACCTTCGAAAAGCATCCGTTATACAAGTTATGGCGATACTCCTGAACTCCCGCCCCAGTACTGGGCGGCGTCGAGGTTATCTCACCAACGAACTGCATAAAAGAGATTTATGATGTCGGCGTACTAAACTCAGGTATTCCAGAACTACAACAATAAAATTATGATGACAACACCTCAGAGCTCAACTCCCCGGGACACTTCCACTAAACCCCTGACAGGAGGCACCAAGACAATGTTCTCGTCATAAAACCATTGGAACGATTCCAAGATACCCGCGTGATCCTAAATTTTTTTTAGTGAAATTTGAGAAGAGAAGAGTCAAAACTCTATGTCAGGATGCCTTACCAGAGCGATGAAGGGACTGGGGAGTAAAAAGAATTCCTAAACTCTCTGATATATAATTCCTAATGACTCAAAACATTTTTTTCTAGACTCAACAACGGCTGCTAAAAATGATCAAGCAGTGGGGGCTCCTAAGGTCGGGGAAGGCTCTGATACCAACTTGTAATGCTCTCGATGCGGCTATATCTCCCACGTGTCGAAGCACAACTTAGATGCATAACCGCATTGAAAGCAATGTCGCAAGTGAGGTAATCTTCACACAACCCATGTAATACATAAGGGAAAGAGATACATAGTTGGCTTACAATCGCCACTTCACACAATTACATGAATAAAGCATTACATCATTCAAATACAATCAAGGTCCGACTACGGAACCAAAATAAAAGAAGAATCCCAAAAGCGACAAAGGTCCCCGATCGACCCCAACTGGGCTCCACTACTGAACAACAAGAAAGAAACACACAAAGGACAAGATCTTCATCGAGCTCCTCCTGAGCTTGGTTGCGCCATCTGCACGGACTCATCGGCACCTGCAAGCTGGTTTTGGAAGTATCTGTGAGCCACGGGGACTCAGCAATCTCGCACCCTCGCGATCAAAACTATTTAAGCCTAAGGGAAAGGTAAAAGTATGAGGTGGAGCTGCAGCAAGCAACTAGCATATATGGTGGCTAACATACGCAAATGAGAGCGAGAAGAGAAGGCAAAGCACGATCGAGAAATCTATGATCAAGAAGTGATCCTATAGCAACCTACGTCAAGCATAACTCCAACAACCGTGTTCACTTCCCGGACTCCGCCGGAAAGAGACCATCACGGTTACACACGCGGTCGATTCATTTTAAATAAGGTCAAGTTCAGGTTTTCTACAACCGGACGTTAACAAATTCCCATCCACCCATAACCGCGGGCACGACTTTCGAAAGTTTAAATCCCTGCAGGGGTGTCCCAACTTAGCCCATCACAAGCTCTCACGGTCAATGAAGGAATAGACCTCCTCCCGAGACATTCCGATCAGACTCGGTATCCCGGTACAACAAGACATTTCGACAGGGTAAAACTAAACCAGCAACATCGCCCGAATGTGCCGACAAATCCCGATAGGAGCTGCACATATCTCTTTCTCAGGGCACACTCAGATGAGACTAGCTACGAGTAAAACCAACCCTCAAGTTTCCCCGAGGTGGCCCCGCAGGCAGCTCAGTTCGGACCAACACTCAGAGGAGCACTGGCCCGGGGGGGTTAAAAATAATGACGACCCTTGGGCGCGCGACCCCCAAGGGAAAAGAAAAGGCTAGGCGGCGAATGGTAAAACCAATGTTGGGCATTGCTGGAGGAGCTTTACTTAAGGCGAACTGTCAAGGGGTTCCCATCATTACCCAACCGCGTAAGGAACGCAAAATCCGGGAACATAACACCGATATGACGGAAACTAGGGCGGCAAGAGTGGAACAAAACACCAGGCATAAGGCCGAGCCTTCCACCCTTTACCAAGTATATAGATGCATTAATTAAATAAGATATATAGTGATATCCCAACAAGTAAATAAATGTTCCAACAAGGAACGGCCTCCAATCTTCACCTGCAACTAGTAACGCTATAAGAGGGGCTGAGCAAAGAGGTAACATAGCCAATCAATGGTTTGCTAGGACATGGTGGGTTAGAGGTTTGACATGGCAATTTGGGAGGCTGACAAGCAAAAGGTAGGCATCATAGCATTGGCATAGCAAAGAGCGAGCAAACTAGCATAGCAAAGATAGTAGTGATTTCGAGGGCATGATCATCTTGCCTGAGATCCCGCAAGGAAGAAGAACGAGTCCATGAAGAAGACAAACGGACGTAGACGAACGAATCCTCACAACACGACGTTATCGGAACCAACCCGAAGAAGCAATCACCGGAAAAGAAGCACACAACATAGTAAACAACCAACACATGAACATGGCACGGTGCGCAAACAAGTATGATGCATGTCCAGTTTAAATATGCATGACATGGAAAAATGCACAAACAACACTACAACTTAAGTGGAGCTCAATATGCAACGAGTTGCATATTGACGGAGCACCACATCAATTATTTAGTTCGATCTCGTTTATGTACCCAACAATATTAAATGTTGTTAAACATGGCAAGAGAGTGAAGCAAATGAAAAACTACCCATCTAGTCAAGTTTAAATGAGGCCGGGAACAACGAACAACAATTCCGGTAAATCCCCATGTGCATATATTAGATTTGGTACTGATCTGCCCTAAACACAATTTTAGAGTTATTAAACATGCAAAGTAAAGCCACCATGTTAAACTAGGCAAAATTCTACCCCAATTACATATAAAGTTTGTTAAATTTAGAGCTACGGTTATTTAGTTATGAATTAAATCATTTTAACCTGGCATAGGAGTAAATTTAACCAAACATCATTTTAGACATTTTGAACATGGATGAAAGTGACATATTATTAAACTAAGCAAAATTCTGAGCAAGTTTCATATATAAATCATTTTAAACCGATGCACGGTTAGTGAGTTATTATATGCATGATCCACAAGGGCTTTCCTGCAAAAATGCTCTCCTCTGAAAAAAATAGACAAATCACAGACGCTAAAAAAACATACGCGGGCCGAAACTGGGCAGCCCAACAGTGCATGGCCCAACAACAGGAATTAAAAAAAAGGCGCTCAGGGGGGTGGCCTCACCCAGTGGGCTTCGGCCCGGGTTGGAGGAGCGGCGGGCCGGCTCTCTTGCTGGATCGGGTCGACGCAAAGCCGGGTGCGGTCAACGGGCGAAGTGGGGCTTGCGATGTCGTCGCTTGCGGTGGCTGAGCGCTGGTTCGTGCTTCCCCATAGCGAGGCGAAGCAGGGGCGATCCAGGCGGGCACGACGGCCGGAGATCCATGGCGGGGGCGCTGCTGGTGGTGCTCTCCGGCGGGAGGAACAGCAGCGAAGTCCCGAGAGGGATCGACCTGGCGGGTGTGCGGGAGGCCATCCATGGCGATGCTGCGAAGACAACAGAGAGAAAGAGAGATCGTGAGAGAAAGAGAGAGAGGGCTTCGGCGAAGAAGAAAGGAGAGGCAGGGGCTCGGGGCCTTGCTGAAGGTGGTCACCGGCGACGGCGCTCCGGCGAGCAGGCGGCAACGTGGGAAGGCATGGTCAGGAGCTCCTCTCCCGAACCAAAATGAGCATGGAGGCGGGCGAGCATTGTTCCTGAGAAGAAAACGACGAGGATGAGCAAACAGAGGCCGAACAGAAAAGGAGATGTAGGGAGACGAGGAGGAGCAAGGCAACGGGGCCCTGGTCCGGCAAGTCGCCAGGATGCGCCGGACGGGCGACGGCGGCTCTGCTCACGGACGAGCTCTGGCTCGGGGATCACCTGGACGGCGCGGAGGGAGGCGGAAGGGCTCGATCCAATCGGGATTTGGGCTCTGGTTGGCTGCGGATTCGTCCGGTGTTGACAACGAGCTGGAGCAGTGGTTGGTCCGGTTGGAAAAATCAAGGAGGGATTTTTGGACTTGGAGAGATCCCGAGGTGGGAGATAGTGCGGCAGCGGTGGCAGGGACAAATCCCCTAGATTTTAGGGTTGGCTTGATTGGGTAGGTGGTGGACTATATATATAGGGACAATCGAATTAGGTTTGGACCCTTCGATCAAAATCAGACGGTCTCGGATAAATAGGTTAGGAAGCCCAATTATGAAAACGGAGACGTTTTGTAGATGTTTGGGGATGATCCGGACACGACGGTGACGACTGCTCGGGTCGGGTCCGGGACAATTTTCAGACGCGCGCACGAGGAGGGCCGCGGGCTGACGAGAGAGGTTAGGTTGGACCTGGCGGTAGGTAGTGGGCTGAGAAGAGAGAGGGGGAAAGCAACCCGACAACTATTTCCGGAGACCGAAAACGTCCGACGTTTGACCGGCTATACTGCCGCTATAGTTAATCGTTGGGGTGTCAAACGAACTCCGAATGTGATGAAATTTGAGAGGTGGTCTATCTACACTATAATAAGACCACACGTCAACTCTCATCCCATTCCGAGAACATTTTCCGTCCACTTATAAAAAAAATATTTCGGACATGCCGCGGGCGCGTGCAAGTGTGTCTGGGCTCAGAACGGACAACGGAGAGAACGAGGAGGCCGGGACGGATGCAAGTTTGGAAAACATGATGATGCAATGCACATGATGATATGACAAGATGCAACACGCAAGCGATTGACAAGGCAACAACATCGAATAACTGCACAACACCTGGCACATCGGTCTCGGGGCGTTACAATAGGATATCCAAAGGAAACTATTGGATACACCTTCTATCACAGATCAGAAGGCAAGACTTTTGTTGCTAAATTCGGAAACTTTCTAGAGAAGGTGTTTCTCTCGAAAGAAGTGAGTGGGAGGAAATTAGAACTTGATGAGGTAACTGTACCTGCTCCCTTATTGGAAAGTAGTACATCATAGAAACCAGTTTCTGTGACACCTACACCAATTAGTGAGGAAGCTAATGATGATGATCATGAAACTTCAGAACAAGATACTACTGAACCTCGTAGATCAACCAGAGTAAGATCCGAACCAGAGTGGTACGGTAATCCTGTTCTGGAAGTCATGCTATTAGACCATGATGAACCTACGAACTATGGAGAAGCGATGGTGAGCCCAGATTCCGCAAAATGGCTTGAAGCCATGAAATCTGAGATGGGATCCATGTATGAGAACAAAGTATGGACTTTGGTTGACTTTCCCAATGATCGGCAAGCAATTGAGAATCAATGGATCTTCAATAAGAAGACTGACGCTGACGGTAATGTTACTGTTTACAAAGCTAGACTTGTCGCAAAAGGTTTTCGACAAGTTCAAGGGATTGACTACGATGAGACCTTCTCACCCGTAGTGATGCTTAAGTCTGTCCGAATCATGTTAGCAATTGCCGCATTTTATGATTATGAAATTTGGCAGATGGATGTCAAAACTGCATTCCTGAATGGATTTCTGGAAGAAGAGTTGTATATGATGCAGCTAGAAGGTTTTGTCGATCCAACGGGAGCTAACAAAGTGTGCAAGCTCCAGCGATCCATTTATGGACTGGTGCAAGCCTCTCGGAGTTGGAATAAACGCTTTGATAGTGTGATCAAAGCATTTGGTTTTGTACAGACTTTTGGAGAAGCCTGTATTTACAAGAAAGTGAGTGGGAGCTCTGTAGCATTTCTGATATTATATGTAGATGACATATTACTAATCGGAAATGATATAGAATTTCTGGATAGCATAAAGGGATACTTGAATAAGAGTTTTTCAATGAAAGACCTCGGTGAAGCTGCTTACATATTGGGCATTAAGATCTATAGAGATAGATCAAGACGCTTAATTGGACTTTCACAAAGCACATACCTTGACAATGTTTTGAAAAAGTTCAAAATGGATCAAGCAAAGAAAGGATTCTTGCCTGTGTTACAAGGTGTGAAATTGAGTAAGACTCAATGCCCGACCAATGCAAAAGATAGAGAGAAAATGAAAGATGTTCCCTATGCTTCAGCCATAGGCTCTATCATGTATGCAATGCTGTGTACCAGACCTGATGTGTGTCTTACTATAAGTCTAGCAGGAAGGTACCAAAGTAATCCAGGAGTGGATCACTGGACAGCGGTCAAGAACATCCTGAAATACCTGAAAAGGACTAAGGATATGTTTATCATATATGGAGGTGACAAAGAGCTCATCGTAAATGGTTACGTTGATGCAAGCTTTGACACTGATCCGGACGATTCTAAATCGCAAACCGGATACGTGTTTACATTAAACGGTGGAGCTGTCAGTTGGTGCAGTTCTAAACAAAGCGTTGTGGCGGGATCTACATGTGAAGCGGAGTACATAGCTACTTCGGAAGCAGCAAACGAAGGAGTCTGGATGAAGGAGTTCATATCCGATCTAGGTGTCATACCTAGTGCATCGGTCCAATGAAAATCTTTTGTGGCAATACTGGTGCAATTGCCTTGGCAAAGGAATCCAGATTTCACAAGAGAACCAAGCACATCAAGAGACGCTTCAATTTCATCCGGGATCTAGTCCAGGTGGGAGACATAGAGATTTGCAAGATACATGCGGATCTGAATGTTGCACACCCGTTGACTAAGCCTCTTCCACGAGCAAAACATGATCAGCACCAAAGCTCCATGGGTGTTAGAATCATTACTATGTAATCTAGATTATTGACTCTAGTGCAAGTGGGAGACTGAAGGAAATATGCCCTAGAGGCAATAATAATGTTATTATTTTATTTCCTTATATCATGATAAATGTTTATTGTTCATGCTAGAATTGTATTATCCGGAAACATAATACTTGTGTGAATACATAGACAAACTAAACGTCACTAGTATGCCTCTACTTGACTAGCTCGTTAATCAAAGATGGTTATGTTTCCTAACCATAGACATGTGTTGTCATTTGATTAACGGGATCACATTATTAGGAGAATTATGTGATTGACATGACCCATTCCATTAGCTTAGCACCCGATCGTTTAGTATGTTGCTATTGCTTTCTTCATGACTTATACATGTTCCTATGACTATGAGATTATGCAACTCCCGTTTGCCGGAGGAACACTTTGTGTGCTACGAAACGTCACAACGTAACAGGGTGATTATAAAGGAGCTCTACAGGAGTCTCCAAAGGTAAATATTGGGTTGGCGTATTTCGAGATTAGGATTTGTCACTCCGATTGTCGGAGAGGTATCTCTGGGCCCTCTCGGTAATGCACATCACACAAGCCTTGCAAGCATTGCAACAAATGAGTTAGTTGCAAGATAATGTATTACATAACGAGTAAAGAGACTTGCCGGTAATGAGATTGAACTAAGTATTGAGATACCGACGATCGAATCTCGGGCAAGTAACATACCGATGACAAAGGGAACAACGTATGTTGTTATGCGGTCTGCCCCATAAAGATCTTCGTAGAATATGTGGGAGCCAATATGAGCATCCAGGTTCCGCTATTGGTTATTGACCGGAGACATGTCTCGGTCATGTCTACATTGTTCTCAAACCCGTAGGGTCCGCACGCTTAAGGTTTCGATGACAGTTATATGAGTTTATGAGTTTTTGATGTACCGAAGTTAGTTCGGAGTCCCGGATGTGATCACGGACATAACGAGGAGTCTCGAAATGGTCAAGACATAAAGATTGATATATTGGACGGCTATATTCGGATACCGGAAGTGTTCCGGGTGATTTCGGAGAAAACCGGAGTACCAGAGGGTTACCGGAACCCCCCCGGGAGAAGTAATGGGCCATATGGGCCTTAGTGGAGAAAGAGAAGGGCAGCCAGGGTGGGCCGCGCGCCTCCTCCCCCCTGGTCCGAATTGGACTAGGAGAGGGGGGGCGGCGCCCCCTTTCCTTCTCCCTCCCCACTTCCTTCCCCCTCCTAGTAGGAGTCCTACTCCTACTAGGAGGAGGACTCCTCCTTGGCGCGCCTATAGGGCCGACCGGCCTCCTCCCCTTGCTCCTTTATATACGGGGGCAGGGGCACCACTAGACACACAAGTTGATCCACGTGATCGTTTTCTTAGCCGTATGCGGTGCCCCCTTCCACCATAATCCTCGATAATATTGTAGCGGTGCTTAGGCGAAGCCCTGCGACGGTAGAACATCAAGATAGTCACCACGCCATTGTGCTGACGGAACTCTTCCCTGACACTTTGCTGGATCGGAGTCCGGGGATCGTCATCGAGCTGAACGTGTGCTAAAACTCGGAGGTGCCGTAGTTTCGGTGCTTGATCGGTCGGGCCGTGAAGACGTACGACTACATCAACCGCGTTGTGCTAACGCTTCCGCTGTCGGTCTACAAGGGTACGTAGATCACACTCTCCCCTCTTGTTGCTATGCATCACCATGATCTTGCGTGTGCATAGGAAAATTTTGAAATTACTACATTCCCCAACAGTATTCACACATGTACTAAGTTTCCGGTTCAATAGCATGAATAATAAACATTTATCATGATATAAGGAAATATAAATAACAACTTTATTATTGCCTCTAGGGCGTATTTCCTTTAGCACACCAGCCCACAAGGGGTGGTGCACCCCCTTGAGGAAGGAGGACCAATAGGAGAAGGAGGTGGGGGTTCGCCCCACTCCTTTCCTCCCCCTCTTCCCTTTTCCCCCTTCCAGTAAAAGGCAAGGGGGGAGGCTGAATTGGACTAGGGGACCAAGTAGGATTCCTCCTACTTGGGCGCCCCCTTGGCTGCCTCTCCTCCCCTACAACCTATATATACATGGGGGGCACCGCTAGAACACTCAACATTGATTCCTAGCCATGTGTGGCGCCCCCTCCACAGTTTACACCTCTGGTCATATTGTCGTAGTGCTTAGGCGAAGCCCTGCGTGTATCACTTCACCATCACCGTCACCACACCGTCGTGTTGACGAAACTCTCCCTTGACACTTTGCTGGATCAAGAGTTTGAGGGATGTCATCAAGATGAACATGTGCAGAACTCAGAGGTGTCTTACGTTCGGTACTTGATCGGTCGGAACGAGAAGAAGTTTGACTACATCAACGGTGTTGTCAAACGCTTCCGCTTTTGGTCTACGAGGGTACGTGGACACACTTTTCCCCTCTCGTTGCTATGCATCTCCTAGATAGATCTTGTGTGAGTGTAGGATTTTTTTTAAATTGCATGCTATGTTCCCCAACAGTGGCATCCGAGCCAGGTCTATGCGTAGATGATATGAACGAGTAGAACACAAAGAGTTGTGGGCGGTGATCGTCATACTGCTTACCACCAATGTCTTATTTTGATTCGGCGGTATTATTGGATGAAGCGGCCTGGACCAACCTTACATGACCACATTCATGAGACCAGTTCCACTGGCAGACATTTAACTAGTTTTGCATAAAGGTGGCTGGCGGGTGCATATTTCTCCAACTTTAGTTGAATCGAATTTGACTATGGCCGGTACTTGTTGAAGGTTAAAACAGCAAACTTGATGAAACATCATTGTGGTTTTGATGCGTAGGTAAGTACGGTTCTTACTAGAAGCCCGTAGAAGCCACGTAAAACTTGCAACAACAAAGTAGAGGATGTCTAACTTGTTTTTGCAGGGCATGTTGTGATGTGATATGGTCAATACATGATGTGATATAAGTTGTTGTATGAGATCATCATGTTTTGTAAAAGTTATCGGCAACTGGCAGGAGCCTTATGGTTGTCGCTTTATTGTATGAAATGCAAGTCATGTAATTGCTTTACCTTATCACTATGCGTTAGCGATAGTTGTAGAAGCAATAATTGGTGAGACGACAACGACGCTACGATGGAGATCAAGGTGTCAAGCCGGTGACGATGGAGATCATGACAGTGCTTTGGAGATGGAGATCAAAGGCTGTCACACCCTAGCTAGTTCAAGCATTAGAGTGTGCATCATGTTTAAATTCCTCTTAAATTTGAAATGGGGAAGACAGAACCCCCAACACCCCCTGGAAACAACTAGGGTTTACTAAAATTATTTTCAATGAACCTGAAATGCCCTTCTAAAAAGTTCACCCTCTTTGTCTTGGGTTAGAACCCCTGACAAAATTGGTGCACAATTTTCTAGGTCAATAGAAGGTCATTGAATTAAATCATAAGTATTTGATTTTGGGCATTTAAATGCTATAAAATAATTTAAATGCTCAAATAATTCTGGAAATAAAAGTTTGCTATTGGAAATATTCTAAACAGAGCCCACAATTATTTTCAGAATTTTTGGAAACGTTTTAGTATTTTTAATAAAGCCCAATAGTTGCAGTTAAATAGAAAAAGAAAAACAAATCAAAAAAAGAGAGAGAGGGAAACCACCTGGGCCTTACCTGTGCTGGCCCAGCCCACCTGGCTCGGCCCAGCCGACTGGCCTTGCCAGTCGTCCTCCTCCTCCCGCCAGGAGGACGAGGAGCGCGTGGCCGGCGCCCGCGGCCACACGCCGGCCACCTCCTGCTTCTGCCGACGCCCTGGAGACGTCCAGGGGTGCCACGCTGACCCCCACGTCCCCCTCTCTTTCCTCCCTCACTCTCCCCCTCGTCTCCCTCACCCTTTCCCGCGATGGCCGAGCGCGTTCCTCGCCGCCGTTCGCCGTAGTTGCCACCAGAGCCACCCCCTCGCCTCCCTGACGTGCCCGTGAGCTCCGCCTCCACCGTCTACGCCTCCCCGTCGACTCACGCAACGCCGGACGCCTCCAAGCGCCTCCCCGATGCCTTCTTCTTCCTCGGTCCGCCGAGATCGCCGGCAATGCTCCGACGATGTCTGACCTCCCTCGAGCCCGCTGAGACGCGCTCTGCAACCGCCGTGAGCTCCTCTGTCGATTCCCCCTCTTCCCTGCTTCGTTTGCTCACCGTAGACGCCGCCCCCTTCCTCACCGTAGCACGCCGGCGCGCGAGCTCGATGCCGGCGTCACTCCGGTGGCCATTTGGTCAAGCGTGGGTGCCTAACGCACTCACCGCACCTGCAGGAGCTCGTAGCACCATTCCACGCGCCTCGCCGTGCCCCGCAGCCTCGGTTTCGGCCTCGCCTGAACTCCGGCGGTCGCCAAGGTCGTCGCCGGCGTCGTTTCCGGCCTCCTCGAGCCCCACTTCCTCCACCAAACTATGCGGCTCGCTCCCCGCGTCACAGAGCTGCTCTCCGCTGTCGTTTTGGTCGCCAGAAACGCAAACCCGCAGCCCTCCGCCGCGTCTGGCCTTGCCGGCGGCTAAACGCCGGTGAGTTTGACCCAGTTTGACCCCTGTGTGGGCCCAGGTAGACCCCCCTGAGTCTATGACAGGTGGGGCCGGTCTACTAATTATTTTAGGATTAGTTTTAACTAAATTTAATTAATTCAGTCACTGACATGTGGGCCCAGGCCCCACTGACAGCTAATTAGAGATAATCTAATCATGTTAACTAGTTGTGTCACTGACAGAGAGGGCCCACCAGTCAGGTTTGACCTGGCCGACCCAGTTGACCGCTAACGTCACACCTATGTCATGCTGACGCATTAATCCAATTTCTGGATTTATTCTTTAATAGGAAATTCCAGAAAATAGTCAAAACTTCTAAAATTCATAGAAAATCAACCATAGCTCCAAATGCAAAGATTTATATATGAAAAATGATCAGAAAAATCCAATCTATCCATCTGTAATGGTTTCATGCATGACACAACAAGTTAACCTTGCTGTTTAGGCAATACAAGATGATGCACTAATGTGGCTATGTTAAATGAACTAACATTTGAACCTTTGGTTCAAATAAGCACATTCCTTTCTGTTTTAGCTTGCATTAGGACAAGACACATTCATATTGCCATGTCATAGCATGCATCATATTATTGCATATCGTCATGTGTTGATTGTGTTCCGATGTGTTCTTCGTGGTAGGTTCTGCCTCCGAGGATATTCACGAGTATCCAACTGAAGGGCAGTATCCCACTACCACTCCATCAGGCAAGCAACCCATTGATCATTCTGATACAAACCCATGTTCTCGCTTCTGCTCTTGTTTACTGCATTAAGACAACGCGATTCAAACTGCTGTGTGCTACGGTAGTTGAACCCTTATCCTCTGCATGACCTGTCATTGCCACAGTAACTAGATGAAACCCACTAGCATGTGTAGGAGTTGATTGAGCCATGTATGTGATTCCTACCTTGCTATGCCTGCTATGCTTAGAGTTGTGTCAGGTCTGGTTCATCTGGGTGATGGGCTAGAGTGATATGATATGTCGGTAATGTGAGGAATGTGTTGAACATGTTTTGGTAAAGGTATCGATGAGAGGCCATGTAGGCGTACATGGTGGGTTGTTTCATTGAGACCGTCCATAAGAACTGAGATCTGTATGCGTGATTTAAGATTCAGCTACTACCACACATTGGGCCCTGAAATATGACCCCGCTAGACTTACTGACCCCTCTCGCCCTCTATCCAAGAGTTGCAACTACTTTCTGATGTTTGTAGGATATGTGTTGGCGGCCGTGCGTAGCGCTGACCCTAGGGGTGGGCTATGATGCGGTAGATACACTATGGCCGGGTATGCCGGGCGCCCGTTTGGCGTCTCGGGACCCTGTACACATCGTTTGGGGCCGTTGAGGACACCCCGGCCAGATTTCCTTGCGGATGGAACCTGAATAGGCGATAAACCTGGATTAGAGACTTGCGCGGTTAGTTAGGTCGTGGTCTACACCCACGTCGGTTTTCGCTTGAAGTGTGCCGAGCACATGTCGTGTGCAGACGCTAAGTGGTGGAAACATGTGTGACGAAGTACACCCCTGCAGGGTATAAAACTATTCGAATAGCCGCGTCCGCGGTAAAGGACTACTTGGTTGCCTATACAGTTCATAGACAAGTTAATGGATACTACTAAAAGACTCAAGATAAGTGTGAGTACCGAGGATGGCCCTCTCGTAGGATGACGAGGGAGGATCCCCGGTGGAGTATTGCGTTGGTGAGTAGTGAACTCGTGTGCGAAAACTATTTTACCAGTGGAGTTCCGTAGGATAGCTTAGCCAAGAGTCAAAGCTGGCTTGCTGCAATAACCCCACCACCTTCTTGAGAATAAGCATGTATAGTAGGTTCTGTTGTAAGACTTGTTGAGTACCCTTGTACTCATGTTTGCTTAATTACTGTTTTCAGACGACAACACCGCCCCCTCCGATGGGTTCTACGTAGACCTTGACGTCGACGAGTGACTAGCCACCCAGGTGGTGATCCTGGCCATGGAGGCCCCTATGTAGATAATCAGGCTTCGAGAAGCCTTCTTTATTTCTAGTGTCTGTACTCAGACTAGTTGCTTCCGCTTGTGCTTGTATGATTGTATGACTTGAGTGTCGTGTCATGTGACCCCTATCTGTATGAATATATTATGTATGGCTCTCTGGAGCCTTTAAATAAAGTGCTTGAGTTGTAGAGTTTTGTTGTGATGCCATGTTGTATGTACTCATATCGGGCATATTGTGTGTATGATTGAAATGCTTGGTATGAGTGGGATCCGACAATCTAGTTGTTTATCCTTGGCAGCCTTTCTTATGGGGAAATGTAGTCTAGTGTTCCTCGAGCCATAGTAGTCCGCTACAGCTCGGTTCACTGGAGTCCTGCTAGCCCAGCACTACTGTTTAGGACACTTGACTGGCCGGCATGTGTTTCACTTTGTTCCTATGTCTGTCCCTTTGGGGAAATGTCACGTGGTGACTTCCGGAGTCCTGCCTAGCCTGCTACAGCCCGGGTTCCCCGGAGTCCCGTTAGCCCAGTGCTACAGCCCGGAATCACTCGCTAATGACCGACATGCTCGATGTGATTCATGTATGCCTGTCTCCATAGGTATGTGCCGCTTTGGGTTCACGACTAGCCATGTCGGCCCGGGTTCTCTGTCATATGGATGCTAGCGACACTCATATACGTGAGCCAAAAGGAGCAAACGGTCCCGGGCCATGGTAAGGAGACACCCGTGGGATACCATGCGTGAGGCCGCAAAGTGATATGAGGTGTTACCGGCTAGATCGATGTGGCTTGGAATCGGGGTCCTGAAAAAGGCAGAACATGATGATGGCCATATCATGTCACATATTTTGATTGCATTTGACATTTATCTTTTATGCATCTTATTTTGCTTAGTACTGCGGTAGCATTATAAGATGATCCCTCCCTAAAATTTCAAGATATAAGTGTTCTCCCTGAGTATGCACCGTTGCGATAGTTCATCGTGCCGAGACACCACGTGTGATCGGGTGTGATAAGCTCTACGTTCACATACAACAGGTGCAAGACAGTTTTGCATGTGCGGAATACTCAGGTTAAACTTGACGAGCCTAGCATGTACAGACATGGCCTAGGAACACTGGAGATCGAAAGGTCGAACGTGAATCATATAGTAGATATGATCAACATAGAGATGTTCACCATTGAAGACTACTCCATCTCACGTGATGATCAGACATGGTTTAGTTGATATGGATCACGTGGTCATTTAGATGACTACAGGGATGTCTATCTAAGTGGGAGTTCTTAAGTAATATGATTAATTGAACTTAATTTATCATGAACTTAGTCCTGATAGTTTTTGCATATCTATGTTGTAGATAAATGGCCCATGCTACCATTCCCTTGAATTTTAATGCGTTCCTAGATAAAGCTAAGTTGAAAGATGATGGTAGCAACTACACGGACTGGGTCCGTAACTTGAGGATTATCCTCATTGTTGCACAGAAGAATTATGTCCTTGATGCACTACTAGGTGACAAGCCCCCTCCCACTAATGTAGACGCTTTGAACATCTGGCAGACACGGTCTGATGACTACTCTATAGTTCAGTGTGACATGCTTTACGGCTTAGAATCGGGACTTCAAAGATGTTTTGAACATCATGGACCATATGAGATGTTCCAGGAATTGAAGTTAATATTTCAAGCAAATGCCTGAGTTGATAGATATGAAGTCTCCAACAAGTTCTATAGCTGCAAGATGGAGGAGAACAATTCTATCAGTGAACACATACTCAGAATGTCTGGGTATCACAACCACTTGACTCAGCTGGGAGTTATTCTTCTGGATGATAGTGTTATTGACAGAGTTCTTCATTCATTGCCACCAAGCTACAAAGGCTTTGTGATGAACTATAATATGCAAGGGATGGATAAGACGATTCTCGAGCTCTTCGCTATGCTCAGAGATGCAGAGATAGAAATCGAGAAAGAGCATCAAGTGTTGATGGTTAACAAGACCACTAGTTCAAAGAAAAAAGGCAAGGCAAAGAAGGGGAATTTCAAGAATAATAGCAAGCAAGTTGCCACTCCCGGGAAGAAGCCCAAGTTTGGACCCAAGCCTGAAACTGAGTGCTTCTACTGCAAAGGGACTTGTTGGGGATGTAGCTATTGGGTATAACCCGCCCAGGAGGGGTCGGGTAATACCACTAGCGACTTAGAGATGAAGATGATGGGTCATGAAGCAAGCCCATTGAAGGCCCAAGACCTAGAGGCGACTTGAGGCCCAAGAGGATGAACCTCCATATGTGTAACTTATATTGTAAGGCAAGCTGAGTTAGTCACCGAGCCGGGCACATTGTGTATGAGTCGGCCGGGACTCTGTAAGCCACCGGGCATTTGACTATGTATATAAAGGGGTGAACCGACGGCGGGTTAACTCAAGTAACAATCAATCGAGGGCTAGGTCAAGCGTATTCGCTCCCTGGTCATCGAAACCCAAGCAATACAACCTAAAGCAGGAGTAGGCTTTTACCTCATTAAGAGGGGCCGAACCTGGGTAAACCCTTTGTGTCCTTTGTCCCGTTTAACCCCTTCAAGCTAACTACGTTGTGATGGCTCAACCTGTAAGTCCTTTTGCTAGGGCATCTGCCGTGTTAAGTCCACGACAGTTGGCGCCCACCGTGGGGCCAAAACACGATGGTTTCGAGTTCTTGAAGGGCAGCTTCACAGGGATCAAGGGATATGCTGTGGGCCGGCTGACCAAGAGTCGCCACGGCGAGCTCTACATCGACGACGCTGGCTGGAGCCCCGAGGCCGACTCAATTGAGTATGGGTATCGGGTCCCCTTCGGTGGAATTAACGTCTTCATCGGCAAGATCGGCGACTCGGGCCCTGAGCCGGACTCCTGCACAAACATCATCGAGACATCTCAACATGCACGACCCGCCAAAGTTCAAGACGCTGTGAAGCATGCCTTTCTTGGTTTCATCCATGGGGCGGAATTTGAGGAAGGATCTGTGTCCAGGGGAGAGATGGTGATCTGCTCTGATGGCGAGTCTTCAACTGGTGAAACCAATTCAATGTATCAACTGCAGGAGGGCAGGCTTGGGGGCTGTTCCGATGGTGACAGTATTCCAGACCCCTATGAGCCGCCGAACAAGGTTGCAATCTTCATGGCTGGTACACAACCGGTGCTCAGTTCAACGACCGCCGCGGCTATGAATTCCAGCTCAATGGCTGCGGCGACAGCTGGTGCTAGTGGCTTTGCACACCCGCCAGCTTAGGTTTTGACTAAGTTGTTGGATGCTTTGGCGACTTTAATGGGGCAGAGGTAACCTCGGAGACTCAAGAACAGCATAAAGTGGATGTCGCGAAACTGCGTGATGAGATAGCTCAAGCCAAAGAAGAACTTGCTGCTAAAAACGCTAGGATGGTGATTGAGTGAGCCGCCTTAGACGTGCAATCACAACAGTTACAGGCCGAGTCATTCCGGCTCACTTTGGATCACAACGCTTCAAAGGCTATTATGAGGTGGAGGCACCCGAGTCACTTACCTCGGGAGTACGATGCGAGAAACCTTTTTAACACGCCTGGGGCAGGGACCAGTGGCCCGCCCGTGGTGAACCGAGCCATTGAAACACCTGTGACCGGAGCGCCGGTTCAGCCGCGTGGTATGGACCCACCTCATTTAAATGTGGCTCCGCCTCAGCATGTTCCGACACCACCGGGCCATTATTCCAACCCTCTGGATAACATGATTGCTGTAGCGTCATGATTGGTGGCTCTCCCGGTGGAAGGCAAGTCTCCATCCGCGACAGAGATGTGGAGGGCCAGAGAATTTCTTCCGATAGCAGTGGCTCAATAGGCGGGGTGGGAGTCCTGGATTAGGGGGTCTTCGGACAGCCGGACTATATCGATTGACCGGACTGTTAGACTATGAAGATACAGGATTGAAGACTTCGTCTCGTGTCCGGATGGGACTCTACTTGGCGTGGAAGGCAATCTAGGAAATACGGATATGTATATCTCCTCCTTTGTAACCGACCTTGTGTAACCCTAACCTCTCTGGTGTCTATATAAACCAGAGGGTTTTAGTCCGTAGGACGACATACAATCATACCATAGGCTAGCTTCTAGGGTTTAGCCTCTCTGATCTCGTGGTAGATCTA
The DNA here is from genome assembly GCF_056163025.1 of Triticum urartu. Classification (NCBI taxonomy): domain Eukaryota; kingdom Viridiplantae; phylum Streptophyta; class Magnoliopsida; order Poales; family Poaceae; genus Triticum; species Triticum urartu. The sequence goes on from NC_141877.1 coordinate 473,994,447, forward strand.
CTCTCGTACTACCCATATCATCAATATTAATCAAGCAAGACGTAGGGTTTTACCTCCATCAAGAGGGCCCGAACCTGGGTAAAACATTATGTCCCCTGCCTCCTGTTACCATCCGGCCTAGACGCACAGTTCGGGACCCCCTACCCGAGATCCGCCGGTTTTGACACCGACATTGGTGCTTTCATTGAGAGTTCCTCTGTGTCATTGCCGTCGGGCTTGATGGCTCCTACTATCATTGATAACGATGCAGTCTAGGGTGAGACTTTTCTCCCCGGACAGATCTTCGTGTTCGGCAGCTTTGCGCTGCGGGCCAATTCGCTTGGCCATCTGGAGCAGATTGAAAGTTACGCCCCTAGCCACCAGGTCAGGTTTGGAAGCTTAAACTACACGGCCGATATCCGTGGAGATTTGATCTTCGACGGATTCGAGCCTCTGCCTTGTGCGCCACGCGGTCACGATGAGTATGACTTAGCTCTCCCATCGGACAGTGTTAAGGAGATCGCACCGGCAGCCGCTCCGACCCTCAATTCGGAGCCAGTTGTGCCTTCCGCGGATGGGTGGATGGACCCCGCCACGGAGTCCTTACCCTCAGCGGCGATAGAGCCGAACATCGACCTTACCTTGCACGAGAGCCGTGTTGTTAAACTGTCGGATCCTTCTCCGGCCACGGACTCCAAACCGCCTGCGCCCGTTCCTATCGAATCTGATTGGGCGCCGATCATGGAGTCTACCTCTGTGGATATTTTTCAGCACTCTCCCTTTGGCGAAATACTGAACTCGTTATGGTCTCTCTCCTTATCAGGAGGATCCTGGCCGAACTATGTCCGGCAGGACTGGGATGCGGGCGATGAAGAAATTCACGACCCACCCACCACCCACTTAGTAGCCACTGTCGATGACTTAACCAACATGCTTGACTTCGACTCTGAAGACATCGACGGTATGGACGATGATGCGGGAGACGAAGAGGAACCACTGCCCACAGGGCACTGGACATCCACCTCATCACATGATGTATACATGGTAGACACACCAAAGGAAAACCACGACGACGAGGAACGGAAGGACGCAACGAAGGGCTGTCCCCTCGAGAAGCAGTCAAAGCGGCGGTGTAAGCGCCGCCCCAAATCCCGCCTCGACAGAAATAATGATCATACAGACCCAGCGTTAGAGCAGGGCGAACCACTGCCGGACCACGGCAACATGGAGAATCAAACCGAACAAACCAACTCTGTCAAGGATAATAGTCCGGAGGACATAACACCGGACAGACACCCGGAGCAACAAAATGCCCATCAAAGGCTTGTTGCCACCGCGAGAAGTCTAAAAAGGTAGAAGCAAAGGCTCAAGGCGGCGCAAGACACACTCCAAATCAGATGGAGTAAAGTACTCAACAGAGCAGCAAAGTATGGCGGTAATCTCCTCACCAAGAGGTACCCGAAGCGGAAGTTGCTACCTGAATTCGATGAGGAGGCCTTAGATCCCCCGCAACCAAAAATTAAAACGGCCACCCGGCCGGATAGACAACCTTACGACCAACATGGAGCGGCAAGCAACGCCGCACAGAAGCCAATATGCGATCCACGCAAGTGCTCGCATCAAAAGGACAGAGCAACTAGATCCATCTATGGACTGCGCAAGCGCGCTCCAGCACACGATGCAACACACCAAACATCCGAACACCATGGCACGCCCAGATACAGGGGCGCCGCACACCCCCTATGTTTCACCGATGAGGTCCTGGACCATGAATTTCCAGAGGGATTCAAACCCGTAAACATAGAGGCATACGACGGAACAACAGAACCTGGGGTCTGGATTGAGGACTATATCCTCCACATCCATATGGCTTGAGGAGACGATCTCCATGCCATTAAATAGTTACCCCTCAAACTCAAAGGCCCAGCTCGGCACTGGCTTAAAAGCCTCCCTGAAAACTCCATTGGAAGCTAGGAAGAGCTCGAAGATGCTTTTCAGGCAAATTTTCAAGGGACTTATGTCTGACCTCCGGACGCGGACGATTTGAGTCATATAAGTCAACAGCCCGGAGAGTTGGCCCGAAAGCTTTGGAATAGGTTTCTTACTAAAAAGAACCAAATAGTCGACTGTTCGGACGCCGAAGCCTTGGTAGCTTTTAAGCATAGCATCCGTGACGAATGGCTCGCCAGACACCTCGGCCAAGAAAAGCCGAGAAAAATGAAAGCATTAACAAACCTCATGACCCGCTTTTGCGCGGGTGAGGATAGCTGGCTAGCCAGATGTAGCACCAGCGACCCCAGTACATCCAAAGCTAGAGATGGAAATGGGAAATCACGGCGCAACAACAATAACAAACGCCGGAATAAAGAAGACAACACGAAGAGCACGACAGTAAACGCCGGATTCAAAAGCTCTCGGCCAAGTCAGCAAAAGCCGCCCTCTAAAGGCGCCAGAGGCGAACTGTCCAGCCTAAACAAAAGTCTGGACCAAGTATGTCAGATCCATAGCACCCCTGGTAAACCAGCTAATCATACCCACAGAGAATGCTGGGTCTTCAAGCAGTCCGGCAAGCTCAACGCCGTACACAAGGGGGAGGATACACCAAGAGAAGATGAGGATGAGCCTCTCAAGCAAGACACTAGGGAACAAAAGAAGTTTCCACCAGAAGTCAAAACAGTCAACGTGTTACACGTGATCAAGGGAAGCAAAGCGGCACTCCCAGAAAGATATGCCCAAGGGCCTATCACCGCGAAATCCTACCACTGGCCGTCTCAAATGATCACTTTCGACCATCATGATTACTCAGCAAGTATCCGGCGTGCAAGATGTGCTGCCCTGGTATTAGATCCAATAATTGACGGACACCACTTTTACACGAGTCCTGATGGACGGTGGCAGGAGTTTAAACCTGATATACCAGGATACAATCCGTGAAATGGGCGTAGACCCAACGAAAATCCGCCATAGCAACACTACCTTTAAAGGAGTAACGCCAGGCCCAGGGGCTCACTGCACGGGCTCCCTGCTACTAAAGGTTATATTCGGCTTCCCCGATAACTTCCGTAGCGAACATTTAAACTTCCACATTGCTCCGTTCCAAAGTGGTTATCAAGCACTACTTGGACGCAAAGCTTTTGCTCGCTTTAATGCAATACCGCATTACGCTTCCCTCACGCGCAAGATGCCCGGTCCACGTGGCATCATTACAGTGAACGGAAATATTGAGCGATCTTTGCGCGCCGAAAAGAATGTGACTGCCTTAGCAGCCGCACACTAAAAATGGCCTCACCAACTAAAGCATTCGATAGGCCGTCAAGACCACGAACACGGTTAGACGAGTCCGGCGCAGCTATATGTAATTCATACCGGATTGAGGGCCACACCCCTATTACAAATACAAGGGGCTCAAAACGTGCAAAAAAGTGGCAATTTTTTACTCATTTTTAATTATACATGGTTTCTTTAAAAACTACCTTCTTGCACGACAACTTTTTCACCAAAGTTCCTATCTTTTACACATGACCATCGTGCTACACCCGTCCAGGATACGGCACAACAGAGACACAGGCGCAGACGTGCAGCAGGGACCCGCTCCAAGGATTCTTTTTAGATTAAGACCCTGCGTAAACCTTTTTTACTATCTCTTGTTGATACACACATCCCTCGGATTCTCAGCACAATTGAGAAGGATGCTGACGTCTTGGCATGTGGCCATGTCAGAATAATGCACGTACCTGGACACAAGGGGCTTCTTACAAAGGGCACTATTTAGGCCCGGTTTATACCATAAAGACCAAATATCTTAGGGAGTGTTCGACGTCGCGAGTTTGGCCTTATTTGCATCAGCTCCGAATCATTGTCTTTGGTCAAATGTTGGGTTTGCCCGGCTCCTGTGTTTTGGTGCCTTACGTTCCGCTTTAGCGGCTCAGGCAGCACCAGGAGAACTACTGCGGTTGTGCCCTGGTTCATCCGGACGAGCACCTCAGTAGAGAAAGCCGAAAATTGACTGTCATGATATAGCGTGAGACTGGTCAACCACTCGATGACCTATCGGAATGTTAGAATTCCTCCGCCTTAACGAAGGGCCGTTTTCCGGCCAGGCATGTACGCACCCCGAGATCAGGAGAGTGCGGAGCCACCAGGGGCTATCTAGTAGCCACACTGTCAAACTCCTATGGCTAAGTGAAAGTGTTAAAGCATTATAGTCTGGTTGCCTCGTTCGCTGCGCTATCACCTCCTTAATAGGACCAAGACGTTGGGTTAAGTGTGAACACGCGTTTTTTGCGAGCACCTCCACATTATATGCGTGGGGGTTGAAGCCGACGACTGCAATCTTTCAGGTTATATACATATATACATAAACGGCCGCACAGGAGGCATCATATTACTTTCCGACAAAAGTATAAATACAGCCTTACTATATTTCATAAAAACATTGTGTTTACAATGGGAATACATGTCACTCAAACATAATATTCTTCGAGCACTGGGACTCTATCAAACGAGCACCCTCAAGAACCTCTTCAAAATAGTGCTCGGCAGCTACTCGACCTATGGCCGAACCTTGCGCCGCAACAGTGGTAGCATCCATCTCCGCCCAGTATGCCTTGACATGGGCAAAGGCCATCTGCGAGCCTTCTATGCACGCCGACCTCTTCAACACGTTGATGCGCGGCACCGCACCAAGGAACTGCTACACTAAGCTGAAATAGTTGTTCGGCTTCGGCTTCTCGGGCACAAATGATCTACAACGGACCTCATGGCGAGTCCGGACAACCGATTAAGTTCGGCCCATTCGGCTAGCTGATCAGTCAAGGGAAGCGGACGCTCTGGAATGTTAAATTGTGACCAGAACAGCTTGTCTACTTCATGATCTAACTGATCTTGGAAGTATTCGACCGCATCGATAGCGCTTGCCGCCAAGTCCATATATGCGTCTGCCGAACTCCACAGCCGATCCAGAGGGGCATACCGCGGATCTCCGAACTTCCTCTGTAGCAGAAAGGGCTTCCCAGCCGCAATATCCACGTCTTCGTGCAGCTCCTCCTTCGCCCTCATAGCAGAGCGAGTGTCTTTGGTCGCCATCGTGGCCTTCTCAAGGTCTGCTGCCTTCACTCGGTTCTCTTCTTCAAGGAACCGGCAACGGTCGGCAGTGCCTTTTAATTCTACGGCCATCTTGGCCATCTTTTCTTTGCTTTCACAATGGGCGGCCTTCTCGGCTCTTAACTCTTCGGCTGCCTTCAAAGCAGCCGCATTACTAACCCTCGCTTGTTCCTTGGCTCGGGCGAGTTCCGCCCGAAGGGTCTCCACGGTGGCAGCTCCATCTGCAGTCACAATATATTAAAGATACTAGCATCATGCTGCTCTTATTAGGTGACATTCACCAGAAAACATTACTTACCCTGTGATTCGTCAAGCCGCTTGTTAACAAGCTCGATGTCGGCGTCGGCCGCATCCAGTTGCCGCTTTAATTTGGCAAACTCGCTAGTCTGGCTAGCCACCGGCGCTTCCACCACCTGCACATAAAGGCAGTCTGGTTATTGCCTGGGACTATGATCCTCTGTTCGCCGCCGTTCTCGACGACAACCAGAGTCTCAGGGGCTACTATCTACACATAGCATACCTAACATATACGGTACTATCAAATATCATTTCACGGACCTCAAAGCCTGTCAGTAGACTCATAAAGGCTTCATGTAATCCGCTTTCGGCGGACGAAATTCTTTCCATCACCGTACCCATTAGCGTACGGTGTTCTTCTGAGATGGCTGCTCGCTCGAATAGCTCCCTCAGAACGTCCGACCGCATACCAGACGGTGCCAGACTCTTTTGTTTGCTCTCTTCGAGAGCCGGACGCTGGGGACTTCGGGTGACTATGGGATTATCTTCTGGCCTCACCGGATCCGGAGAGGCCCTCCATGAAGACACTTCGGGGTCGCCCGCTTCTTGAGCAGAGGAGTCCGGGGGAGGCGTTTCGCTCTCCGTCATCTCCGAAAGAAGATCCCCCGAAGACGAGCTCAGCTGAGAAGGGCTAAGACCCGAACTGCATGATATATGCGGCGGTTATTTTCCTCAGAGGAAAGGTAGTATACCTTCACTATTAAAGTATTTTTTGAATCACTTACGACTCGTTGGAGGTCTGATCCCCCCGCGGACTTTGTGCGGCAAGAGCACCAACAGAGCCAGGACCCTCTGTTGGAGACCTCTTCTCTTTTGGAGGCCTTGGCTTCGGGATCCTCAGAAGCAGTCCCCTTCCTCCCCCGGTTATCCTCCTTTATGGAGGCACTCATTCCCTCGGTTGGAACTGGCAGCGATGGGGGCCCGCTTTCGCCCATATTACTCCCCCCTGTATCTTCCTTCGAGGGCTCCGGGCAAGGTGCGAGCTCGAGCATCTTTTCCAGCACCGGATTTTCCAAACCCTCAGGGAGGGGGGCCGAACACCGAATCATCTTCGCATTTGTTAGCCAGTCCTGGTCAAAGAGCGATTTCTCAGAGATGACATCATGATGAATAAAAGACGGTGTGTTTGGCTAGAGGATTACTTACTTGTTCAGTGGCGCGGTTACTGCTCAGGCCCACGTCCTCGGTAGTATCCGGACACTCTATTTGAGTTCTGAAGAATGACTTGTACATTTCCTCGTGCGTCAAGCCGAGGAAACTTTGAATAGCACGTGGTCCTTCTGGGTTGAACTCCCATAAGCGAAGGACCCGGCGTTTGCAGGGCTGGACTCAATGAACTAGCATAACTTGCATTACCATAACCAAATTAAAATCTCCCTCGAAGAGATCTTGAATGCGGCTTTGCATTATAAGCACGTCCTTGGCTGGACCCCAGCTCAGCCCTCTGCTAATCCATGACATCGGTTGTGGTGGGAGGCCTGAGCGGAAAACAGGGGCAGCCGCCCACTTGGCACTTCTGGGAGCTGCGCTGTAAAACCACTCCCGTTGCCCTAATCCGGACACCTCTGGAAAGGAACCTTTCGGCCACGGAGCTCCTGCCATCTTGCTTATTGACGCGCCTCCGCACGCTCCATGTTGCCCCTCGATCATCTTTGGCTTCACTTCAAAGGTCTTGAGCCATAGGCCGAAGTGAGGGGTAATGCGGAGGAAGGCCTCATAGATGACAATAAATGTCGAGATGTGGAGAAAGGGGTCCGGAGGTAGATCGTGGAAATCTAGCCCGTAATAGAACATCAAACCCCTGACGAAGGGATCCAAAGTGAGGCCTAGGCCTCAGAGGAAGTGGGAGACGAACACGACATTCTCATTGGGTTCGGGAGTGGGGATGACCTGCCCTCGAGCAGGCAGCCAATGCGAAACCTCGGCGGTCAGGTATCTGGCCTCCCTCAACTTCTTGATATCCTCTTCCGTAATGGAGGAGGGCATCCATCGGCCTTGAAGGCTGGATCCAGACATGATTGAAGATCCGGAGCACCTGACCTGGGCTTTGGGTGTTAGAACTCGAGGCGGGGGAAGGGTTCGATTGAGCACGAGAGGGAAAAAGCGAAAACCTTATCCCTTTATAAAGAGGGTGAATATCAAGCGTCCTCACCGTGGCCGTTTGGACTTGCCTATAATCTAGGAGTCCTAGACACGGTTGGGTTACCCACGACCGTATTAATGAGAATCCCGTAATTAGGGGAACACGATTGTCGGCGTTCTGGGAACGGGGGTCCCCAGACTTGCCTGCCTGCAGCCTGCGGTGTGGCTCAAAGGGGGCCCAGCACGGCCCATCTTCATCAACACAAGACTCAAGACCCTTGCGAGGGGCCAAGCCTCGCGGGGCGGACGACACGGACCTTCCTCAGGCACGGCCTCATCAGGCTGGCTCGCGAGGAGGCGGAGAGATCAAGGCGGGGTACCTTGCGAGGTGCCCGTGACGCAAGCCATGACGACTCAGGGCGCCAGGCGGGTGCCAGCCCGCGCAGCGTCCTCCTTTCCTCTTTGGTGCAAAGGGGGCAAGCGCATCCGCGGAGTACCGAGGCATCAGGCAAAGGTTGCCATTTTGGTGCAACGAGACCAAGACCAGGAGGACTACGAGACGGAGGTCACCATGGAGCCCAAGACGGCGTCATCACCAGAGCTTTGCGCAAGCGAAGACTGCTTTTGTCAGGATAGTTGATACTTGCTGTCCCCCTTCAAATTAGCCCGCCATTGTTGGCTCCCTTCCCGCTCGATATTTGGGAAGAGGACCAGGGCCTCTATAAATAGGACCAGCCTCCCACGTAGCAAGGGGTTGGCCGGAGAGTAAGAGTAAGGCAGTGAGTGAGAGAGAGAGAAAGAGAAAGGTGGCTGAACTCCTCCCAGCAGTTCATCGCCCCAGCCAAGAACAGACCCTCGCGGGGCTGTTCTTCTTTGTATTGTTCATCATCATCAGCCCAAGAGGCAATCCACCCACCACACACTGGAGTAGGGTATTACACCACAACAGTGGCCCGAACCAGTATAAACCTTGTATCTCTTGTGCAGTTCTTTCAGTAGTTTAGATCTTTGCGAGACGGTGAGGTAGAAGACATAATCTCCGCGCGCACCCCAGTGTTCGAACCTTAAGGGTCTGCCGGAACCCGAAATCCGACATTTGGCGCGCCATGTAGGGGTGCGCCGGAATTCGTCTTCCACCGCTCCGTGCCCCGTCGTGTCGTCATCTCCATGCCCGACAACCAGGAGGGCAACCCCGACCCATGGGCTGCGTGGCCCGCCCGCGCAGAACCGCTCGCCCCGGGCAACCCCGTGCCCCGGGCAGCTCGCGGTCCGCAGGGCGCTGCGTGCCGCGGGTGATGCGGACAGACTTCGACAACTCTTACACCGCGGCAGGCACGGTCGGCAGCAAGGGCATCCAATCACGCCGCGACCACGACACCGTACACCCGCCGGGAGCAGGCGAACTCGAGGGCCGCGCTCACGGTGGCCCGAGAGCTGCTGCGGTGCAGACTGCTGGAGGGCGGCCACGACGTGCTGCTAGAGCGAGTGGCGCAGTTCCTGGGCTTCGCCGCCTCGAGGGCTCACCCCTTCTCCACCCAGCTCCCATCTCAAGCCCAGGGCGACCCGCGCGGGGGCTCCGCGCGCGCCCGCGGGCTCCAAGGCTACTCTGATGCCAGCGAAGCTGTCAGCACCGGACCGGCGGCGGCGCTGCCCCCGCCCCCGGCCCGTGAAGAAGAAGGACTCAACGCGACCCACGGCCCCAGTGGGCGGCCGCGCTACCACCCCGCAGTGGGCGTGATAGGCGGGACCGCGTGGCATGCGGGGCATCACGGCGTGGCATACGGGATGACGGCGCCGGAAGAATACGTGCCCCTCATGATGGACCAAGGACACCCTCACGAGAATGGACAAGGCTCGCTCCTCAGCCCAAGCTAGGGGGACGAGGCACTGGAGGCTGAGCCTTTGCAGGAGCCCTGGAACGGTCCCGCTGGCCATGCTGGAGGCAACGATTATCGGGCACCGCTAATTCTTCAGGAGTAGGTATACGCTAACAATGGATCGCAGGAGGTGCAGGTCGCCGCGGCAAGTAGCTGCCCCGCTCCCACAGTCTCCTACCCCTCGGGAGGAGGGCGCAGGGGGCTATAGGAGAGGGGCCGGGATCCGACATCACCACCGCGGCGTTCGGAGCAAGGTGCTCTCAGGAGGTAGGCCCTCTGCTGGGGAGGTGCCTCAGGGCCTGCCCCTGGCGGAGGACCCGTGGTCGTCGGGGGAACCGCTGGCGACTGCTCTACCCCATCGGGCGGCGTCCTCGGTTCCGGTCGTTGCTGATGGCACTAGAGTGTGGCGCAAGGCGGGGCCCTTGTCTGGCGATATGAAGCAAGGCCAGTACCTGTGAAGAAGGCTCGGTGCCTGTGAAGCTCGCCGCCCCGTGACACTCTCACGTAATAATGAGTGGGGCTGTACACGCCCCGGAGTCTCAGGGGTGCCGGCCTCAGGCCCTGTGGCTCCCTCCCACGCCCAGTGGACAGCACTTAGCTCCGCGCTGGTGAGAAGACGTCCAAGACTAGATTAGGTGCCGGACGCAGCCTTTTGTCTGCTTTTTATTGCCTTTCCCTTTGGCTGTAGCTTTTCCCCCGCTGGATTTAAGTTGGATTCGAATTTGAGATTTGCGTGTGTTCGGGGAAGGGGTGTTTATTCTCGTTCGAGCCATTTCTCGTGTTCTGGTTACCGCTTCGCCACAGCTGCCTCCCCTCGCGAGTCGGGTCAGGCCTGGCCCGTGCGCAAGCCGAACTGCCGTTGTTGCTCCCTCTCGGGAGGATTTTCGGGTGCCTGCGGAGGTTGTCCTGTTGTGAAAAGGCCCAGAGCCTGTGAAGCAAGGCGAGTGCCTGTGAAGCTATCGCGTTTTGGAAAAGGCCCGGAGCCTGTGAAGTAAGGCGAGTGCCTGTGAAGAGCTGGCATTCAGGAAAAGGCCCAGAGCCTGTGAAGCAAGGAGAGTGCCTGTGAAGCTCTCGCGTTCAGGAAAAGGCCCAGAGCCTATGAAGCAAGGCGAGTGCCTGTGAAGCTCTCGCGTTCAGGAAAAGGCCCAGAGCCTATGAAGAAGGCAAATGCCTGGGAAGCCGTCGCATTTGGGAAAGGGCCCGGAGCCTGTAAAAAAGGCCAGCGCCAGCGGCACTCTCATGTCCTACGGATTCAACTAAAGAACACCCAAGGCGTCACGCCCCCTCCGCAGGCTGCTTCGGGGCTTGCGCGAGGCAAAGGTAAACCAGCCAACCACCAGGCGCTCGCGCAAATATGACAACTACTAATATGATGAACACAGGGGGCTTCCCCTCCCAAATTGCTCTCACAGCCATCAGGTCAAAAACCTGAGTTCTGTTCATGCAGGGTAAAAAAGACAGGAGCGATACACACTCAGTCAGACCAATCCCCCAATGCGTCCTCAGAAGCACCTCCCAAGCCTTCGCTGGCATCGCCGAACCCGCCATCATCGTCTGTGTCGCCGCCAGTGGCATCAGGGCCGTCCACAGCGCCGCCCTCGTCAGCGCCCACGATCACGTCGTCGTCGTCCGAAGCGAAGGCCCTGACAAGGGCGTCCACGTTGTCTTCCACCCAGTGCGCTAGGTCGCCTCGGACGGCCTGGGGAACTGGGGCGATGACGGCGTCAAAATCGAAGCTGGAATCCATGTTCAGGAGATGACTGAAGACACGGGAAAAGGCGCGCTCGAGCAGGGCGCGGCTCCTCTCTTCCACCAATCTGTCGGCCCTGGCCGACCGCGCCTCCAGCTGCGTCACCACGGCGGTGAAGAACTGAAGGTTGCCAGCATAGTTGGCTGTGTGCGGCTCGCCAACGGCCGCCTCACAGATGTTGCCCAAGGCTGCGCTAGCCCTCTCCCGGAGCATGGCGAGCATGGGGCCGTGCACGTGCTCAAGGACCTGCCGCTGACATATCTCATCCGTGTTCTGGCGTGCGACGCCCTAAGCCTCCTCCATGCGCTGACGAAGACGGAGTATCTCGGCCTGGGAGGCGGCTAACTCCCCTTGCGCTACCTCAAGGGCGGCCCGGGAGGCGTCGGCCAGCCGCGTCGCCTCCTCTAGCTTGGCCCTCAAGGCTGCGGTCCTCCCTTCAGCTTCGACCCGGATCAACTCCAGCCTCCCCTCGAACTCGCGCTCAAGGCCTTGGCACGCCATCGCCACCCGACGTCTGATCTCCTCCAGGACACGAGCTTCCTGTGCGGCGACATTGTCCTCCACCTGCGTCACCAAGCACTCCCTCGTCTCCAGCCGCTCATACTCGCGGGTGCGTTCGGCGGCTTCTAGCGTCAATGCTTCTTCGCTCTTCTAGAGCTCAGCTGCGTCGCCGGAGGCCACCCACATCGACGCAAGGGCCAACTCGCGCAGCTCCACTTGCTCCTCAAGTGAGTGGCATCGGGCCAGGAGCTCACAAGCCCGCTCCTCCACCGCCTCTCACCGTCGGTCAGCTCCCCGGGCCTCCTCGGCGGCCTGGGATCGGGCCATCCGAGAGGCCTCCAGCGACGCCTTCGCCTCTTCATCGTCAAGATCACGCTGAAGGCGCGCGAGGGCGATGGCGGCCTCCAGCTCGCGCCTCCCCCCAGCCAGGCGCAGGCCCTCGGCCTCCAGGCGCGCGTCTTCGTCAGCAAGCTCCTTCCCAAGCAGGTTCACCGCGTCGGTCGCCCTTCGAAGGAACCCTTGGCGGCGAGCGCGGCGCTCCCGGGCGCGCTCAAGTACGTCTTCCACACCGTCATCTGCCCCAAGCAAGCGCCGGGGGCCACGAATCATCGCTCCTCCTCCGGGCAGGGGGCTGGGGACTGGCGCCCTCGCAACAGCCGGGCGCGCCGCACCAGAAGCCCAGCCTGGAGCCGGCCCGTCCCCAGATGAAGGGCGCAGGGGGCGCCTCAACCAGTCGCAGTCCACGACCAGACGAGAAGCCCACGGCAAGCTGGCTATCCCCCGAGAGGGCCCGTGAAGGAAAATCGGGGGGAATGAAGGGCCGCGGTGCACCTCAGGATGGTCCACCCCTTCAATCGTCCTCACCACAAGGGCAGAGGTGCTCGGAGCACCTGAGGACGGTAGAGGGGGCGAAGATGAAGGAGGCGGCACCTCGGCTACTCCCGCGAGCTCGGCCAGAAGGGGCCTGTGGAGCAAGGATCAGTGAAAGCCACAAGAGGATCAGGAGTCAGGAAGGGAGAAGACTTACTCGTCAGTGGCGAAGTACTTCCTGCGCTTCAGCACGCGGCAAGGGAAGTCATCACCCAGGGCCTCCCTTTTCCTCCGGAGGGCCTCGAAGTCCATGCGAAAGCGGCCCAAGAGAAGAGCGCAAGGATCAACCTGCGACGAAGACGGAGCATCGGAGCGATCCGCGTCAAGGGCGCCTGCCTGGCGCGTGCCGCCCATCACCTCGCCAGAAAACACGGCTGGGGCCTCCGAGGCCTCAGCCCCGGGCGCTGGGAGCGGCTGCTTGCCACCCCCAGCCTCAGCGGCACGGGTCCCAGGAGCTGTCCCCTCGAGAGCAACACCCGGCGCTGTCACCTCATCGGGAGCCCCCTCGGCCTCCGGCGCCTCCTGCCTCCTTGCTCCGCCACCTGAGGAGGAGCCGCCTTGGCCGATTGGAAGGGCAGTCACCACCACTGGATTCTCACGAGGTCCCTGAAGGCCGGCGGGGCGCAGCCCCCACCCATCAAAGGCGGGCATCTGCTTCACAAAGTCGACCCTGCTCTGGCAGAGATACAGCAAGGCCCCTCCCTGTCTGACGTTGCCGGGGTTGGGGTCCCCGGCCAAGGTCAAGAGCGCCGACTTCAGCAACTCAGGAGCCAGGTCCTCTTCCTGGAGCCTCATGCTATCCTCGCGCCCATGGAAGGCCCACATCCGGCGAGAGTGGCATTGAAGGGGAGCAACACGGCATAACAGAAACTCCTTCACCACCTTGGGCGCTATCACGCCGAGCTTCCTCAGGAGCACGAAGCGGCTCCAGACGAAGACGAGCCGGGGGCTCTCGAGCGTCTCCTGGCCCCAACCCGAATTGGGGACAGCAGGCGAGGTCGGCTCCGATAGTAGGGGGCTGGGCACCCCTGCGTCCACATAAAGCCACCGCTCGCGGAACCCAACCGCGGGCAGGGGGAGCTTGAAGTCAATCCCAGAGGCCGCGGTCTCAGGCTCGGCAGCGAAGCTCACGCCCGCCCAGCATTGGGTAGGGTCGACAAGATGTAGCGAGAAGAAGTGGCGCAGCAAGGCAACCGAAGGAGGGATGCCCACCATGGCTTCGCAAACGAAGGCGAAGACCGAAAGGAGGGTGATGGACTCAGGACTCAGATGCATCATGTGGATTTGATAATGGGAGAGCACGACATTGAAGAAATCAGAAAAGGGGGGAACCAGACCCGCCCATAGGGCGTCGGCAAAACATGGGACCTCCGTGGCTATCCTGTCGATGGAGAAGTGGGGTGCGGGCCAGGCCGTCGTCCTCCCGCACTCATTGAAGATGGTGGCTAGAGCCAGGCTGACCTTGCCCAGGCACTCTTGGTTGAGTATGGTCGACCGGCCGACGGCGGGGGCCACCGATGGCGGCATACAAGACAGAGGCATGGGTTTCTTCCCTCTCTCCTCCTTCGTCGAAGCCATGGCGATGGGAAGGAGGGGGAAGATTCGAGATTGGATTGGAGGCAGGAGTTGGCATTCGAAGGAAGGAAGAACAGGGGACGCTCGAGCAACAGGAAGGGGAGCGGCTGTGTGCAACTACAAGTCCGCCTAGCAGGGCGCAGAATAAGGGGGCGTGGGGGAACAGTGCCACCCACGTCCCATCAACCACCACGCGACGCCCAAGGCCGCAGGCTGTTAGGGCCCACGGCACTTCACCTTTGCCCTTTCGCCTCTCAGCACGGCCAAGTCCGGGCGCGCCTTGGGCCCGGGGGCTACTGTCGGCGTTCTGGGAACGGGGGTCCCCAGACTTGCCTGCCTGCAGCCTGCGGCGTGGCTCAAAGGGGGCCCAGCACGGCCCATCTTCATCAACACAAGACTCAAGATCCTCGCGAGGGACCAAGCCTCGCGGGGCGGACGACACGGACGTTCCTCAGGCATGGCTATCAGTCAGGCGGGGTACCTCGCGAGGTGCCCGTGACGCAAGCCATGACGACTCAGGGCGCCAGGCGGGTACCAGCCCGCGCAGCGTCCTCCTTTCCTCTTTGGTGCAAAGGTGGCAAGCGCATCCGCGGAGTACCGAGGCATCAGGCAAAGGTTGCCATTTCGGTGCAACGAGACCAAGACCAGGAGGACTATGAGATGGAGGTCACCATGGAGCCCAAGACGGAGTCATCACCAGAGCTTTGTGCAGGCGAAGACTGCTTTTGTCAGGATAGTTGATACTTGCTGTCCCCCTTCAAATTAGCCCGCCATTGTTGGCTCCCTTCCCGCTCGATATTTGGGAAGAGGACCAGGGCCTCTATAAATAGGACCAGCCTCCCACGTAGCAAGGGGTTGGTCGGAGAGTAAGAGTAAGGCAGTGAGTGAGAGAGAGAGAGAAAGAGAAAGGTGGCTGAACTCCTCCCAGCAGTTCATCGCCCCAGCCAAGAACAGACCCTCGCGGGGCTGTTCTTCTTTATATTGTTCATCATCATCAGCCCAAGAGGCAATCCACCCACCACACACTGGAGTAGGGTATTACACCACCACGGTGGCCCGAACCAGTATAAACCTTGTGTCTCTTGTGCAGTTCTTTCAGTAGTTTAGATCTTTGCGAGACGGTGAGGTAGAAGACGTAATCTCCGCGCGCACCCTAGTGTTCGAACCTTAAGGGTCTGCCGGAACCCGAAATCCGACAACGATCTCTGCTTTGACAAGACATGTCAAGAAACCGCCTCGCGTTATGTGTGGAGCTGGTTGAAAAAACGGTTTGAATAAGCACCGGGCCATGGCATGATGTCATGTTGCCAAAACGTGTCAGCAGATTAAGATTTGTGGAAATATTATTCTCTACAGTGGTATGTGGAACTTATTTTGCAGGGTCGGACACTATCCTTATATTCAAAATTCTTCCGTGGTGTATTCGGAGGAGGAACCCGCCTTGCAATGCCGAAGACAATACTGCGCACCGGACTCATCGTCATTGAAAGCCTGGTTCAGGGGCTACTGTGGGAGTCCTGGATTAGGGGGTCTCCGGACAGCCGGACTATATCGATTGACCAGACTGTTTCACTATGAAGATACAGGATTGAAGACTTCGTCTCATGTCCGGATGGGACTCTACTTGGCGTGGAAGGCAAGCTAGGCAATATGGATATGTATATCTCCTCCTTTGTAACCGACCTTGTGTAACCCTATCCTCTTCGGTGTCTATATAAACCGGAGGGTTTTAGTCCGTAGGACAACATACAATCATACCATAGGCTAGCTTCTAGGGTTTAGCCTCTCTGATCTCGTGGTAGATCTACTCTTGTACTACCCATATCATCAATATTAATCAAGCAGGACGTACTGTTTTACCTCCATCAAGAGGGCTCGAACCTGGGTAAAACATTGTGTCCCCTGCCTCCTGTTACCATCCGGCCTAGACGCACAGTTCGGGACCCCCTACCCGAGATCCGCCGGTTTTGACACCGACAGGCGGCTTATTCGTACTCGCCAACAATTTCAAGCAGTGAGCAACACCATAACCAACCTCGTAGGCCTGACCCGGCGCGCGGTGCTATCGATGCTTAGACTTTGGTGGATCAGGGCAGGGCGCGTTGGGAGGCTGAGCTGGTGGCTCAGCTAGCGGCTCAACAACAATCTCCGATTTATCCATCAGCGTCTGTGGAGGCAGGAGTGACCTCTAGAACCTTGGGTGTGCCATTTTTAGTGTCAGCTCTATGCAATGAGCGCTTGCCTAAGGATTTCAAGGGCCCCCGCAAGGTGCCAAACTACACTGCGGATCAACCCTCGGAAGCCTAGATTGAGAGCTATGAGATGGCCATGGAGATGTTGGATGTTAGTGATGTTGCGTGTGCTAGGTATTTCACCATGATGTTAGATGGGATGACTTGTACTTGGTTGAAAGGGTTGCCCCTAACTCCATCAGGTCATGGGCAGAGTTGAAGACGCATTTTATTCAAAATTTTAAAGACACATGTAAGCAGCCTATGTCGATTTTGGATTTAGACTCTTGCGTCCAAGGTGAGGGCGATTCAGCAACCAATTGGTGCGCCGAATCTCAGCCGTTATACACTCATCGGACAGTATCAATGCCGGTTCAGCAGTCCTAATGTTGAAGAAGAATTACTGTTTCCTTCCCCTTAAGAAGAAACTGGGGCGGCTCCAACGCCACTGCAATGACATAGAGGAGCTCATGGCGGCTTGATACATCTCCAACATATCTATAATTTTTGATTGTTCCATGCTGTTGTATTATCAATCTTGGATGTTTTATAATCGTTTTATATCATTTATTGACATAGTGCCAAGTGCCAGTTGCTTTTTTCCATGTTTTTCACATCACATAAAATCAATACCAAACGGAGTCCAAATACCATGAAACTTTACGGAGATTTTTTATGGACTAGAAGACACGTAATGGGCCCTAGCTACGCCTGGGGGGTGCTCCGAGGAGAGCACAACTCACCAGGGCGTGCCAAGAGGCCCAGGCACGCCCTGGTGGGTTGTGCCCACCTCGGGTACCCCCCGGACCACCTCTTTGCTCTATAAATACCCCAATACCAAAACCCTAGGGGAGTCAACGAAATATTCATCTAGCCGCCGCAGAGTCCAGAACCACCAAATCCAATCTAGACGCCATCTCAGATGGGGTTCACCACCTCCATTGGTGCCTCTCTGATGATGTGTGAGTAGTTCTTTGTAGACCTTCGGGTCCGTAGTTAGTAGCTAGATGGCTTCCTCTCTCTCCCTGAATTCTCAATACCATGGTCTCTTGGAGATCCACATGATGTAACTCTTTTGCGGTGTGTTTGTTGGGATCGATGAACTTTGAGTTTATGATCAGATCTACCTTTTTATATCCATGAAAGTATTTGAGTTTCTTTGATCTCTTTTATGCATGATCTCTTATAGCCTCGTCTTTCTTCTCTGATATTTGGGTTTTGTTTGGCCAACTTGATCTATTTATCTTGCAATGGGAAGAGGTGCTTTGTAGTGGGTTCGATCTTACGGTGCTTGATCCCAGTGACAGAAGGGGAACCGACACGTATGTATCGTTGCTACTAAGGTTAAAATGATGGGGTCTATCTCTACATAGATAGATCTTGTCTACATCATGTCATCATTCTTATTGCATTACTCCGTTTCTCCATGAACTTAATAACCTAGATGCATGCTGGATAGCGGTCGATGTGTGGAGTAATAGTAGTAGATGCAGGCAGGAGTCGGTCTACTAATCTTGGACGTGATGCCTATGTACTGATCATTGCCTGGATATCGTCATGAGTATTTGAAGTTATATCAATTGCCCAACAGTAAATTGTTTACCCACCGTTTGCTATTTTTCTCGAGAGAATCCACTAGTGAAACCTACGGCCCCTAGGTCTCTTCTCATATTATTTGCATTTGCAATCTATTTTCCTTTGCTTTTATTTTCAGATCTATTAAATTAAAAATACAAAAATACCTTGCTGTAATTTATTCTTATTTATTTTATTTGTCGTTCGATCTATCAATCTACTACAATTTATCTCACGTCTATTTGCCTATCTTGAGGCGCCGTACCCGGAAGGGATTGACAACCCTTTAACACGTCGGGTTGCGAGGATTTGTTATCTGTGTGCAGGTGTTGTTTACGTTGTGTTGCTTGGTTCTCCTACTGGTTCAATAACCTTGGTTTCACATCTGAGGGAAATACCTACCACTACTGTGCTGCATCATCCCTTGCTCTTTGGGGAAATACCAACGTAGCTTCAAGCCGCATCAAAAGGAATTTCTGGCACCGTTGCTGGGGAGGATCTTCAACATATACCAGGTTCCTAATCACAAATCTCATCTCCTCGCAATTTACATTATTTGCCATTTGCCTCTCGTTTTCCTCTCCCCAAGTTCACAAAAAATTGCCGTTTTATTCCCTCCTCTTTTTCCGTTCACTGTTTTCTCGTCAGATCCATTCTTTGCTTGCAATCATGAGTGATTTCGGTATGGCACCAACAGATGATGGTCTAACTCCTAATATTGGACGTACGGGCAATCTGGATGCTAAAAGTTTTATCTTGGGGCAAGGAAATGTTATAGGAAAAGAAAGTATCCAAGAATGTTTCAAATGTGTGGGAAATTTGAGTCTTGATGATGCTCCTATACTAAAAACTACTAGATCTTATGCAGATGCTATTTCGGCACTAGTTTTGAAACTTGAAAGTAAATTTATTCGTACTCATCCTACTTTGCAAAGATTGTTTTTTGAGCTTCTCGTTATAAAGAATCCTAGGGCTAAAAATTTGGCCACTCTCGTCATTATGAATGAGTTTGACTACATAATACAGGAAGCTAGGGAAATCTTTGATTTTTATGGTATTGTCGGATGTGGGGCTCCGGCTAACCCTTAAGGTTCGAACACTGGGGTGCGCGTGAAGTCTTCCCCTCCTACCGATCTACGCTCTAGCTCGCTAAGATCTTGCGGACGAACTCGACGAACTCACAACACAGAAAGACACGGGGTTTATACTGGTTCGGGCCACCGTTGTGGTGTAATACCCTACTCCAGTGTGGTGGTGGTGGATTGCCTCTTCGGCTGATGATGAACCATACAAGGGAAGAATAGCCTCCTGAGGTTGAGGTGTCCTTGTGCGCATGAACTTGTGGTGTGTCTCTGGGTCTCATCCACCCTCTCTACTATGGTGGTGGCTAGTCCTATTTATAGATGCCCTGGTCCTCTTCCCAAATATTGAGTGGGAGGGAGCCAACAATGGCGGGCTAATTTGATGGGGGGCAGCTAGTACAAGCTATCCTGACAAAAGCGATCTTCGCCTGTGAAAGGCTCTGGGGTGACGCCGTCTTGGGCTCCATGATGACCTCTGTCTTGCAGTCCATGGTCTTGGTCTTGTTGCACCGAAATGGCAACCTTTGCCTGATGCCTCAGTACTCCGTGGCTGCGCTTGCCTCCTTTGCACCATAGAGGAAACAAGGACGCTGCGCGCACTGGCGCCCGCCTAGTGTCGATCATCATGGCTCACATCACGAGAGCCTCATGAGGTTCGCCTCGCCTTGATATCTCCGCTCCTCGCGAGCCTGCCTGACTAGGCCGCTCGGGAGGAGGTCTTGCATCGTCCGCCTCGCGAGGCTTGGACCAACGCGAGGGTCTTGGGTGCCTTGTTGGTGAAGATGGGCCATACAGCCTATTGGCTCCGCGGGCCCCAAAAGGACGCAGCCTCGGTTGACGCGTGGCGGTTGATTGGACATGGGCGTCTCCGCTTCCCCATGCTGCCCTTGAATCCGCCTGGCTATGCGACCCCGCTTCTTGCATAGTTATTCTTCCCTCTCCATGCCCGGCTCTTCCAATCTCCCTGCTTCTTCGATGTCCTGCTCCGCCTTCCCAATCCAACTTGCACTCTGCCCGCTTCACCACCATGGCGCCGAAACAGGCCGGGAAGGGGAAGAAACCCTTGTCCTCGCCAACTGTGCCTCCATCCTTCGAGCCGGTGCTCGGCCAGCCTCGGGTGCTCAACGACGAGGCCATGGGAAAGGTGCGCCCCATGCTCGCCTCCAGCTTCAACGAGTGGGGAGAGACGCCGGCCTGGCCTGCGTCTCGCTCCAGAATGGCTCGGGCAGTCACCGAGGTTCCGATCTTCATTGACGCCCTCTAGGTTGGCCTACTTCCTCCCTTCTCCGCCTTCCTCAACGCGGTGCTCGATCACTATCAGATCCACATGCTCCATCTCGACCCTCAATTTGTGACCCTTCTTGCCGTCTTTGCTTTCATGTGTGAGGCCATGGTGGGCATCACCCCCTCTGTGGCACTCCTCCGCCACTTCTTCTCGCTGCATCTCACCGGTGCCCGGTAGACCTCAGGGTGTGTGGGCTTCCAGGCCGTGGCTGCGACAGCAGACATGGGGATCGACTTCGAGCTCCCTTCATCCGCGAGCGAGTTCCGCACGCGATGGGTGTTTGTTGATGCCGGCGTGCTCAACCCTCTGCTCCAAGCTCCGGTGGGGCCTGCCATTCCAAACTCTGGCTGGGGCCATCAGAAGCTCGCGAGCCCCTGCCTTGCCCCCGTCTAGGCTAGGCTGAGGTGGTTGAAGGACCTTGGCGTGACTGCACCCATGGTGGTGAGGGAGTTCGTCAGGCGTCGAGTTGCTCCGCTTAGAGCCATTCTCACCCGATGTGGGACTTGCTCAGCAGACAGGACAACATGAGGGTTCAGGAGGAGGGGCTCCCTCTCGCTGCACGACAAACAATGCTCACGGTCCTATCTGGTGTCCCTCTGCCGAACAAGATGCCCACGAAAAGCTGCATGTTGTACCGCTGCGAGAACAAGGTCGCCTTTGCCGCGAACATGCCTTCCTTTGATGAGTGGGGACTGCACCCAATTGGCTTGTGGGGCCCCGTGAGAATCCCGTCATCGTGGTCCCATTCTTTTCCGTCGATGCCGAGCTCGCCCCAGGTGACGGTGCGGGTGAGCCAGCAACGACGGTTGCCGGCTGCTCAGATGTTGAGGAGCACAAGCCGAGCGGTGATCTAGGGGATTCATCCCCAGGAGCTTGCGACGCCCCTCCTGAGGTGCCGGTCGCTGATGAGATGCGGCATGCGGCTCCCGAGGCCAAGGCTCCAGGAGCCTCGGGAGGTCGCAGCGAGGAAGAGCCAGGCTGTTCGCCATAGCCGGGCTCCCCTGAGGCTATCCCTCTTGGTTCTTCTTCGGCTCCGCCGCACGCCAGCCGTCACGTCCAGCGCTTCGGTCGCCTTTGTGTGGACTTCGAGGAGTTCCGCAAGAGGAAGGGATCCCCTAGCGGCAGCAACATCTTTGGGTCGTTAAACCGACGGAAGTACATCGCTATCGGCCGCGAAATCTCCAGAGAAGCAGCTCCCTCTCGTCCCGTCGCGCCCGCCAAGCTCCAGGGCTATAGGCTCGGACACTACCCACGGCGTGGGGTCAGCCAGGGGAGTTGGTCCGTCATCAAGGTGCCCTGAGCTTGTGCCTTCGCCATCCTTTCTTCGCGGCCTTGCTCGGAGCGCAGCAGGTGTGCCAATGGCTCCTCCCTTGGTCACGGTTGGTAGATGGCTAGCCTTGATACTGGAGTCTCCTTCAAGCAGCGGGCCTTGCTCGGTTCGGGCCCCTCATGAGGGTCAGCTGGTGCCTGGGGCCATGCCAGCCCCCAGTCCCCAACCGGGAGGTGGTGCGCCACTTGATGCTCCACCCGCAGCCCCCGAGGTGGAAGACGAGGTGGGCCGAGCGTTCGAGCTCGAGCGCGGGCGCAGCATGGTTCGCCACTAGCTCTTCCAGGAGGCGATGGGCGCGATGAACCGCCTTGGTGAAGAGCTTGCTGGTGTTGACTCGTGTCTTGAGGCTGAAGGCCTTCGGTTAGTGGAGGAGCGGCGCAAGCTGCGAGTGGCCATCAACCTCGGTCGTTATCATTGCGACCTCGAGAAAGCGAAGGCCGAGGCTTCCCTCAAGATTGCCAATGAGGCCCGCTCGCGAGCTTTGGAAGAAGCTCACGAGGCCGATCGCTGTCGTGAGGCTGCGGAGGAGCGCACGTGGGAGCTCCAGGCCTGGAGCGCGTCCCTTGAGTAGCAGGTCGAGGCGCGCGGGGCCGCCCTTGCGTCGATGAGGGGGACGCCTGCGGAGGAAGAGCAGGTCCGGCAGCGCGAGGAGACGCTGGCCCTAGAAGCCGTGCAGCACAGCCTTGAGCTCGAGTGACTGGAGACGAGGGAGCGTCAAGTCACTCAAGCTGAAGATCCCGTTGGGGCCCGTGAGGCCAGAGTCGAGGAGGAGATCAATTGCCGGGTGGCCGAGGTTCGCGCAGATCTGGAGGGAAGGTATGACTTGAAGTTGAAGCTCGATGGTCAGTAGGGTGCGGGTAGGGCCATCGCCCTTAGGCCCAGGTTGGACGAGGCTGAGAGGCGTGCGGAGGCCACAGCTGCCACCCTGGTCATGGCGCAGGCGGACATGGCCTCTGCCCGCGCCGAGCTGTCTTCCCTCCGGAAATGAGTTGATGATGTCGAGTCCGTCGCACGGCAACAGGGAGGAAGTGCTTCAACGCCGGATCCTGGAGCGCGAGCACGCTTGTCACATCCCTAGTTCTGGTATGACCTAGACCAACTAGCCATTTGTGCATCATGTTTAAATTCCATTTAAATTTGAAATGGGGATTTGTGAAACCCTGAGAATCATTTCTGGAAATAATCTAGATAAAAATTTGTCGGATTCACGGGTTCCGGCAGACCCTTAAGGTTCGAACACTGGGGTGCGCGCCGAGATCACGCCTTCGACCTCTCCATCTCGCAAGGATCTAAACTACTGAAAGAACTGCACAAGGAACACAAGATTTATACTGGTTCGGGCCACCGTTGTGGTGTAATACCCTACTCCAGTGTGTGGTTGGTGGATTGCCTCCTTGGGCTGGTGATGATGAACAATACAAGGAAGAACAGCCTCGCGAGGGTCTGTTCTTGGCTGGGGTGATGAACTGCTAGGAGGAGTTCAGTCACCTTCCTCTCTCTCTTTCTCTCACTCTCTCTGCTTGCGAACCGAATGAATCAACCCCCTTGCTATGCGGGTGGCTAGTCCTATTTATAGAGGCCCTGGTCCTCTTCCCAAATATTGAGCGGGAAGGGAGCCAACAATGGCGGGCTAATTTGAAGGGGGACAACGAGTACACTTATCCTGACTAAAGTTGGTCTTCGCCTACCAAAGGCTCTGCGGTGACGCCGTGCTGGGCTCAATGGTGACCTCCGTCTCGTAGTCCTCCTGGTCTTGGTCTCGTTGCACCAAAATGGCAACCTTTGCCTGATGCCTTGGTACTCCGCGGCTGCGCTTGCCCCCTTTGCACCAAAGAGGAAAGAAGGACGCTGCGCGCACTGGCGCCCGCCTGGCACCCTGAGTCGTCATGGCTTGCGTCATGGGCACCTCGCGAGGTACCCTGCCTTGATATCTCCGCCTCCTCGCGAGCCAGCCTGATGAGGCTGTGCCCGAGGATGCGCCGTGTCGTCCGCCCCGCGAGGGTTGGCCCCTCGCGAGGGTCTTGAGCCTTGTGTTGATGAAGATGGGCGCACTGGGCCCCCATTTGAGCCACGCCGCAGGCTGCAGGCAGGCAAGTCTGGGGACCCCCATTCCCAGAACACCGACAGTAGCCCCTGGGCCCAAAGCGCGCATGGACTTGGCCGTGCCGAGAGGCGAAAGGGCAAGGGCGAAGCGCCGCGGGCCCTAACAGCCTGCGGCCTTGGGCGCCGCGTGGCGGTTGATTGGACGTGGGCGTCTCCACTTCCCCATGACGCCTTGGTGATCGCGCGAGTTGGACAAGTCCCTGCATGCAAATCGTGTCATGATTACCTGTGCTCGTGGAGGCCGGCGGTTGGCCTTCGCCGGCTATAAGTACGGCACTGCGCGTGCCCTTCCAGTCCGTCTCTTCTTGCTTTCTCCTTTGCCTCAGTTCTTGCTCCGTCTTGGCGTGATGGCTCCAATTCGCCGGTTCTCTGCAGCGAAGAAGGGAAAGGTTCCTCGAGAGGGGACAAACCCGCTCCCGCCGAAGAAGCGTCTCGCCCTTTGCAGCCGGGGGGAGGAAGACCGTCAGGTGGTGGCGAGGCCCTGGTGCGAGCGGGCTCCGCCGGGGTTCCCGCTTCCCTTGTATGCCCACGTCGAGGGCCCCGAAGGTGCCGATGCTGATCCCCGCGGTCAGCGCCGTCGTCGGCGCCGTCGGGTCATGAAGGCGTGGGTGGTTCCTCCTGGAGTCCATGCCGTGGGCTCCTCCCAAGAGTTTGTGCTCCATGTCGCCATTCCTCTTCAGTCCTGGATCCGCCTGCCTCCCTTCTTCGCCTCCATCGTCCCTCCAGGAGGGCCCCTGGAGCTCTGGCTGCAGCACACCGGCTGCAGCACCCTCGTGACCGAGGCAGAGGTCGTGGTCGCTGCCCCGGGCGAGGTCTACATGTCCCGTGGCTGGAGAGAGATCGCCCGGGTCTGCAGGGAAAGGGGCATCTTCGTGGTTCACTTGGAGTATGATGGCGCCGCGGTGATGTTCGTCAAGGTCTTCGACGCGAACGGGCGTCGGCTGGAGTGTTGCCGCGGGAGAGGTGGCCAGGACCTTGCCCCGGTGAGGGCTAGGCCCGTCGACCGCTCCCTTGGCGGAGGCGCCGGAGGGTCCAGCGACTCCAGCAAGGTCTTCGCGACTCCGGAGACGAGCGACGACAGCTACGAGCCCCCGAGTCGGCGCCGCTCCCGGAGCAGGGCGGGCTCTTCGGGCCGTCGCCGACCCTGATCTGGATGGGGTTGGCGCCGGTGCCTGACGGCCCACTGTTGATGATGGCATCTGTTGCAGGAGCTCGTGTAGTTAGCATCCCTTAGGATTCGTTCCCTGCGAGGAATCAAAATGCGCCCCGTGGGGGCTTGTAAGGTGCCTGTAGTCCCGCTTGTTAATATACAATCTTTGCTGCAGAGCTGTGTGAGTTGCTGATTCCGTTGTAGTTCAGTCCTCCCTTTCGCACCTCACGAGGGCTCGGTGCTCTGCGTCGACAGGTCCCAGTCCCAAGGCGGCGTCAGCCGTCGCTGGTATGCCAGGTAGTGATGCCGTGGTCAAGGCCAGGAGGTGAGCGGCCCGAGGTCCGGTAAGAGCCCCCGAGTCGCGATGCTCAGGAGGTCCCCTTTGGCGCCCAAGTAGCCGTCGCTTGGTGAGAAAGGGAAGCAACATCGCTAGTACAGAATTGCTTTAGGTGCGGGGGTAGTGCCATGGTAGCCAGTGCTTTCGGTGGTGAGTTATCTTGAGAATCGGGGATTATTCCCTGTGTGCCGTCGGGTCCGCGCATAGGCAGGAGAGGAATCGCTCAGCAAGGTCCTCGCGAGTCCCTTCTCCCATGCCTCTGCTCCCCATTCTGCTCTACGTCCTCGGGTCTCGGCCCTCGAGCTGGTCTCAGCCGTCGCTGGTATGCCAGGTCGCGATGCCGTGGACAAGGCCAGAGGGTGAGGGCTGGAGAGCCAGTAGGATCCCTGAGTCACGATGCTCAGGCACCCCCCCCCCTTTAACGTGCAAGCGGTTCGCGCGGGCGAAGGCGAAGGGAACTCCGCGAGGGCCTTGTCTAGCACAGTTCCCTCCAAGGATCCTGCAGATTCATCACAGAAAGAAGATGGGGTTGCCATGGCAGTCATCAGTCGATCGTTAGTCGCTCAAGAGCTCGCTGGTTGGAGCAGGTGAGGTGTATCAGGGCACCCGTGAGCTAGCGCGGGACTCGCGAGGCCCTACCTCTAGGCGGGTTGCGCCTGGCACTGGGCCGTATCTTGAGATGTGTCCCTGCAAAATTCGGTTAGATGCCGGTACTCTACGTCCTCGGGTCCCGGCCCTCGATCTTGTCTCAGCCATCGCTGGTATGCCAGGTCGCGATGCCGTGGACAAGGCCAGAGGGTGAGGGCTGGAGAGCCAGTAAGAGCCCTGAGTCGCGATGCTCAGGCACCCCCCTTTAACATGCAAGTAGTCGATATGGAGAAGAAGGGATGCCGCGGACGGGCATCAAGCAATCAAGCGTGACGGGCGAATGCATAGTTGGAAATAAACGCGAGGGAGATACACGCCGCTGGGCCTGGCCCGAGTGGCCTGGGGATGATGCAGCCCGAGGGGCGCCCCCAACAAGGCAAACTAACGACCAAAAAATAAAAGCAGATACATGCCGTAGGGACGGACCCACGCGGCCTGGGAGTTATGCAACCCTGGGAGGGCGCTCCTAGCTGGGAATGAGGCTTGGAAGATGTCACCTGAGGATGTCGTTGGCGAAGTGGCGTTGGTGCAGCAGACTCGGTGGGCTGCGGAAGCCGATCCTCACGAGCCCCTAGGCCCCAAGGCCTCGGGAGGCTCCGAAGGCACTGGTGGCTCCTCGCGAGCTATCTTCATCTCCGCCAGGGCCGCGGAATGCCTGTCTTCCTGAGCCTCCATGATGCCCCTCATGAGGCGCTTGTACGCCGCAACCATGCTCGGCAGGCCGTAAGGCATGCGAACATAGCTGTGGGGTGGACCCCCGCAGCGCCCCACTTGTGAGGGCCAGAGGCGCTCCGTTGTGGCGATCTGATTGAGGCCTGGTACGTCGACGCAGACGCACGGCCCACCATCCTCGCCTGGATTTGGGGCCACAGCTGGTGGACGATGGCAACCTCTCATGATCCTCGACTCCTGTAGTTCTTGAATGGCCTTGTTAACAAACTCTTGCTGGTCTGACCTTCCTTGCTTGGTTCCTTCTCGAGGGAAACGTGCTTCGAAGCACGCCTCCACATGGTACCCAAGCGCCTCCCTCGTGACCCTGGCTAGGTCGGTGGCCCTCCAGGTGAGAGCCCCCGAGCCCTGCCTGAGGAGGGCGCCGGGCACGCCTTCCTATGCGATGGAAGGGGGGTCCTCCCGGGCAGACACGGGCCCAGAAGGGCCTGCCTCCTGAGGTGCTGAGCCTGGCGACATCTTCTTCTTCTTGGGGGCGGTCTCAGGAAGCCTCCTGCTTCCGCGATCTGGGTCTTCTAGCGACGCGGCCTGAAAGGCTCGCTCCAGGGAACACACTGCATCCTTCTCCTCACAGGGCACCGTGATGACGCCGCCACTTCCTGGCATCTTGAGGACGTTGTAGCCGTGGTGAGTCACGGCCATGAACTTGGCCAGCGCTGGGTACCCGAGGATGGCATTGTACGGCAGGCGGATGTGGGCGACGTCGAAGTCGATGAGCTCGGTGCGGTAGTTGTTGCGTGCCTCGAAGGTGATAGGGAGGTGGACCTGCCCGATCGGGACTGTGGAACCATCGGTGACTCCGGAGAAAGGCTTGGTTGGCTGAAGCTAGTC
The DNA here is from genome assembly GCF_056163025.1 of Triticum urartu. Taxonomy (NCBI): domain Eukaryota; kingdom Viridiplantae; phylum Streptophyta; class Magnoliopsida; order Poales; family Poaceae; genus Triticum; species Triticum urartu. The sequence goes on from NC_141877.1 coordinate 474,021,782, forward strand.
ATAGGGCACTTGGAGGTTGTTGAATGTTTCCACAGACAGGACGTTGAGCCCTGCCCCTCCGTCGATGAGGGTCTTGGTGACCAGCACGTTGCTGATGACTGGGGAGCAAAGCATCGGGAGGACCCCGGCCGTGGCCGAGCACTTGAGCTGGTCTGCTGAGCTGAACGTGATGGCGCATGCCGACCACCTGAGGGGGCGCGTTGCTTCGAGCTTGGGGAGAACTGCATTCACTTCGCGGGCAAACTGCTTGAAGATACGTTGAGAGGCTAGGGCTTGAGCCCCGCCCAGGATGCAGGCGATTGCGCGCGGCTCTTGGAAGCCCTCAGCCCCCTCGTCTTGATGGTGGTCTTCGTTCCTCCTTGGCTGAGGCGGCAGCGGAGGTAGGCCTGCGTTGCCATGAGGGCGATCCTCACGAGGCTGATCTCTCCAGTCCCCCTCGCGAGGCAGGTCCCGCCAGCGGTCCTCGCGAGGTTGGTCGCGCCACCCCTGGCGCGGGCCGCGATCTTCCCAGCGTCCTGGGTTTCTTCCTCCTCCTCGGCCGTAGCCCCGGTCAGCACGGTCAGGGCGACGGCCGATCCTTCCTTCTTGCACGTCGCGGAGTTCTTGACATTCGTTGGTGTTGTAGGTGTGGAGGTCGTGGTACACGCAGTACCGACTACCTCTGGAGGGTTCGGACAGATCATTGCCCTGCTTGGTGTCTCGTTCGGCTGCGAGTACGGCTGCCCCCTTGCGCTTCACGTCCTTGGCCTTGGGCTTCTTCTCTTCTGGGTCCGCGGCAGGCAGCTCGAGGAGGGAGAGACGCCCCTCCTCAGCCCTGGCGCACTTGGTCGCCAAGTTGAACAGCTCCAAGGAGGTGCAGAGGTCTTCGTGCATCGCCAGCTCCTCCTTCATCTTGACGTCGCGCACGCCATCGGAGAAGGCCGAGATGATGGCTTCCCCGAACACCTTGGGGATCTTGAGGCGCGCGCTATTGAAGCGCTAGATGTACTTTTGCATGGTCTCTCCGGGTTGTTGCTTGATGCGGCGCATGTCGCTCACGGTGGGTGGCCGGTCGCGAGTACCTTGGAAGTTGGCGATGAAGCGGGTGCGCATCTGGTCCTAGGAGGAGATCGTGCCTGGAGCCAGATTCAGGAGCCAGGTGCGAGCTCCTTCCTTTAGCGCCAGGGGGAACCAGTTCGCCATGACCTTCTCGTCCCCGCTGGCAGCTTCGATGCCCAGCTCATAGAGCTGGAGGAACTCTACGGGATCAGTTGTGCCGTCCTAACGGGGAGGCAGGTCTGGCTTGAACTTGCCGGGCCACACGACGCTGCGCAGCTCGGTGGTGTAGGCACGGCAGCCTGCGGTGGCCACGAAAGGCTTCGGCTGGTGGAGAGCTCGGTCTTGAGGGTCCCCACGCGCTGCAGCTAGGAGCAGAGCGGGGTCTTGGCGTGCCGGAGCTGGAGCAGGGAGCGCCCGGGCAGCTCCTTGCGGGCGAGGGACTTCTTAGCAGCTCCGTTCTTGCTGCACTAGCACCTGGCGGAGCGGGTTTCGCCCAGGGGCCACGCGCCTTGGAGCCATGGCGTCTTCTTGGAGAGGAGGCGGCTGGAACACCCCCGGAGCTTCATTGCCCGCGCGGGGCGGGGTGCGGTGCAGCGGAGCGGACGGCGCAGGGGAGCCCCCTGCGGCGCGGACGAGCTCGGCGACGCGGTCGAGCCACTCCTCGTAGACGTCGTTGACGGGGCGGTAGTGCAAGAGTTCGTTTGACGCGATGAGCGCAGCCCGAGCCTCCAATGGTGCGCGGAGCGCGCGGGACGAAGAGCCGGCTGGAGCGAGCGATGGGGTAGCGGTGCGGCCGTCTTGTCGCACGGACGGGTGCTGAGACGACGCTTGCTGCTCGCCCCCCACCGGGCCGGTGGCGGCGTTGATGGCGGGCGATGGGGAACGACGAGGACGCCCGCCGACGGGGGCCGTCTGGGCGACGCGAGAAGCGATGGCGGCCCGGCGCTCGGCACGGGCCCGACGAGCGTCAGACATGGATGCGACGGTCGGAGGAGAGCGGAGTGGTGGAAGACGAATTCCGGCGCACCCCTACCTGGCGCGCCAAATGTCGGATTCACGGGTTCCGGCAGACCCTTAAGGTTCGAACACTGGGGTGCGCGTGGAGATCACGCCTTCAACCTCTCCGTCTCGCAAGGATCTAAACTACTGAAAGAACTGCACAAGGAACACAAGATTTATACTGGTTCGGGCCACCGTTGTGGTGTAATGCCCTACTCCAGTGTGTGGTTGGTGGATTGCCTCCTTGGGCTGGTGATGATGAACAATACAAGGAAGAACAGCCTCGCGAGGGTCTGTTCTTGGCTGGGGTGATGAACTGCTAGGAGGAGTTCAGTCACCTTCCTCTCTCTCTCTTTCTCTCACTCTCTCTGCTTGCGAACCAAATGAATCAACCCCCTTGCTATGCGGGTGGCTAGTCCTATTTATAGAGGCCCTGGTCCTCTTCCCAAATATTGAGCGGGAAGGGAGCCAACAATGGCGGGCTAATTTGAAGGGGGACAGCGAGTACACTTATCCTGACTAAAGTTGGTCTTCGCCTGCCAAAGGCTCTGCGGTGACGCCATGCTGGGCTCCATGGTGACCTTCGTCTCGTAGTCCTCCTGGTCTTGGTCTCGTTGCACCGAAATGGCAACCTTTGCTTGATGCCTTGGTACTCCGCGGCTGCGCTTGCCCCCTTTGCACCAAAGAGAAAAGAAGGATGCTGCGTGCACTGGCGCCCGCCTGGCACCCTGAGTCGTCATGGCTTGCGTCATGGGCACCTCGCGAGGTACCCTGCCTTGATATCTCCGCCTCCTCGCGAGCCAACCTGATGAGGCTGTGCCTGAGGATGCGCCGTGTCGTCCGCCCCGCGAGGCTTGGCCCCTCGCGAGGGTCTTGAGCCTTGTGTTGATGAAGATGGGCCGCACTGGGCCCCCATTTGAGCCACGTCGCAGGCCGCAGGCAGGCAAGTCTGGGGACCCCCGTTCCCAGAACGCCGACAAAATTTCTCCAAAAAGGTCCAAGAAAATGTTCATGTTACTCTCTGAAAATATTGGCTAGAGGTAAAAATCAAACCAATATTTTAAGGAACTCATAAATATTTATTTTGGACTTTTGGAGTTAATCCAGTAATTATTTGCGTTGGATAAATATTTTTATATATATGAAATATTGTCTAATAATTCTGAATTTTGGTGGGGGGCTTTGGAATAATCCTTTAGGCCCCTGCAAAAATTGTCAGAAGAAAATTAATTGATTTAGTATTTTTATTAATTTAAAACAAAGGTCAGAAATTAGAAAAGAAAACAAATAAAGGAAAAACCCTTACCTGGGCCTCCTACCTGGCAGCCCAGCGGCCCAGCAGGCCAGCCCAGCCAGCTGGCCGACGCCAGTCGTCGCCTACCTCCTGCCAGGAGGACGGCGCGCGTGTGCCTGACGCGCGCGAGCACGCGCCGGCCACCTCCTGCTTCCCCGCTCACTGCTGGAGGCCCACGACGATGCCATGCATCCCCCTCGGCCCTCTCACTCCCTCGAGCTCTCTCCTCTCCCCTGGTGCTCCCTCTCCCGTTTGCCCGAGCGCAGCTGTCGCCGCCGCTCGCCATAGCTGTGCCCACTGTGCTCCCCGCGCATCGCTGCTATGTCCTAGAGCTCCGCCCTGTCACCTTCTTCGTCTTCGTCAAGCCGCGCAGCTGGGAACGCCCTACCTCGACCTTGTTGCCGCCGTTTTCCACCGTGAGCGCCCGAGATCGCCGACGCCCGTACGTCGCCATCTGGCCTTCCCCGAGCCCGCTTCGACGCCCTCTGCGACCGCTGTGAGCTCCATCGTCGTTTGCCCCTCTTCCCCTTGCCTCTCGATCACCGTAGCCGCCGTTTCGACCGAAGCCGTAGCACCTCGCCGCCGGCCATGGCACCGTCGTGGCCAGGGGCCGAGCCAGCCGCACCCGCTCGCGTCACCGTGCTCCTGGTGACGCCAGGAGGCCGTAGAGCCTCTCCGCTCGCCTCCCCATGCACCGCAGCCCTCGCCCGCACTTGGCCGTGCTCCGGCCACCACCGCGAGCCTCGCTCCGACGAGCTCCGGACACCCCTCCTCCTCCTATCTACCCCACTAGATGCGGGAGAGCACGGGCTACGCCCCGGTGCTCTCCGCCGTCCTTTTGGTCACCGGAACGGTGATCCCGAGCCCCTCCGCCGCGTTCGGCCTCGTCGGCGGCTAAATGCCGGTGGGGTTGACTGGTCTAACCCCCCTTAGTTGACCTGGGATTTGACTACCCAGGGTCAATGACAGGTGGGGCCCGGCCCTGCTAATGTTTCTGTTAGGATTAGTTTAATATCTAATTAACACTGTTAACTAACTATGACACTGACGTGTGGACCCCACACGTCAGGTTTGACCCGGTCAACCACGTTGACTCTCTGACATAGTGATGACGTCATGCTGACGCAGTTATTCATTTTTTGGTATTAAAATAAATCAGGAAATTTCAGAAAATATTCAAAACTTCAAAAATTTATAGAAATTCAACCGTAGCTCAGATTGAAATAATTTATATATGAAAAATTATCAGAAAAAATCAATCTATCCATCTGTACCATTTTCATGCATGACAAACCATCTATACATGCTGTATATATGAAAACACACTTATGGCATATTTAAGAGCTTAATTTGGAGTTGTATTTGAACCCTTGCTTCAAATGGACTTCAACCAAATAAATGCTAGATGCATTAACTCAAATAACATCACATCTTCATGCCATCTTCATGCATCATATTGTTGCATATGATTGTGTATTGATTGACGACACCGTTCCTTCTCGATAGGTCCTGCTCCAGAGATCGATCCAGAGTACCTGTCTGAGGAGCAGTGCCCCCTTGTTGATCTACCAGGCAAGCAAACCCCCTTGTTCATTCCGATACAATCCCACTCTCTCGCTCCTGCTCTCTTTTATTGCATTAGGACAACAACGATTCAACTGCTACTTTATGTTGCGGTAGTTGAACCCATTCCTCTGCATGACCTGTCATTGCCACAGTAAATAGTTGAAACCCACTAGCATGTGTAGGAGTTGATTGAGCCATGTTTTGTTCCTACCATGCTTTTCCTGCTATTACTTAGAGTATGTCAGGTCTGATTCATCGGGAATGAATTGGAGTGTTATGATATGTTCTGGTGCTGAGAGTTAAGCATGTGAACACGATTTGGTAAAGGTAGCGGTGAGAGGCCATGTAGGAGTACATGGTGGGTTGCCTCATTGGGACCGTCCTCAAGAACTGACTTCTGTGCAAGTTGTCCAATGACTAGCTACTACCACACATTGGGCTCCGGGCGCTCCAAGCTCTCTCGACTTAGTAACCGCCTTGAACTCTGTCTAGGAGTTGCAAATAGTTTCTGGTGTTTGTAGGTAGTGCTATTTTTCTACCGAGTGGCACCCGGCAGGGTGGGCTCGGGACAGACTAGGCACAGGTGGCATGGTGTACCAAGTGGCACCCGGATGGTGGGCTTGGGAACCCTGCTCATATTGTTTGGGGCCGTGAGCGACACCCCGGCCGGATCTCCTTGCGGGTGGAACCCAAATAGGCGATAAACCTGGACAAGAGTCTTGCGTGGTTAGTCAGGTCATGGCCGACACCCTCGCCAGGCTTCCGCTTGAAGGTTGCCGAGATACATGACATGTATATGGTGATAAGAGGTGAGAGCGTGTGTGATGAAGTACACCCCTGCAGGGTTATCATGATCTATTCGAATAGCCGTGTCCTTGGTTATGGACTTCTTGGATGCTTACGTGGTACATAGACAACTTAAAGTGGATACTCTAAAATGCTCAAGACAAGTGTGAGTGCTATGGATGGCCTTCTTGTAGGAGAGACGGGGATGAATCCATAGTAGTGTATTGATGTGGTGATTAGTGGACTCGTGTGTGCTGCCTCATCTCAAAGAAGTTTCTCATTGCCGTAGAACAGGATAGCCACTGAGTCAAAGCTGGCTTGCTGCAACTAAACCCCACATTACCTTTTTGATACAAATGCATGTATCATAGGATCTGATGTAAGTCTTGCTGAGTACCTTTATACTCACGTTTGCTTTATTTATGTTTTGCAAATGAGACATCTGTCTCACTAGTAGTACCGCTTGGACTTCGACGAGTAGCTTGTTACCTCAGCTACGATCTTGTACCTTGTAGGGACTTGTGGATAGTCAGGCTTCTCGGCCTTTTTCTTTTGTAGTTGTCTGTACTCAGACATGTAGTGCTTCCGTTGCTTGTATGCTCTGAATGATGGGTCATGTGACCCCTGTTTGTATTTATGCTATGTGGCTCTTCTGAGCCTTTGTCTATATGAGTTGCGTTATGTTGTGATGCCATGTTGTACATCACATACTTGCATGTTATGCGTACGTGTGACGTGTATTGCTATGTGTGGGATCCGACAATCTAGCTGTTTGTCCTTGGCAGCCTCTCTTATGGGGAAATGTAGTCTAGTGCTTCCTTGAGCCATAGTAGTCCGCTACAGCCCGGTTCACCAGAGTCCTGCTAGCCCAGCACTACTGCTCAAAACACTTGACTGGCCGGCATGTGTTCCACTTCGTTCCTATGTCTGTCCCTTCGGGAAATGTCACGCGGTGACTTCTGGAGTCCTGTTAGCCCAGTGCTACAGCCCGGATTCATACGCTGTTGACCGACATGCTCGATGTGATTCATGTATGCCTGTCTCCATAGGTCTGTGCCGCTTTGGGTTCACGACTAGCCATGTCGGCCCGGGTTCTCTGTCATATGGATGCTAGCGACACTATCATATACGTGAGCCAAAAGGCGCAAACGGTCCCGGGCCATGGTAAGGCGAAACCCGTGGGGATACCGTGCGTGAGGCCGCAAAGTGATATGAGGTGTTACATGCTAGATCGGTGTGACTTAGAATCGGGGTCCCGACAATGCTCCTATGCTTCAAGACCTTCGGAACAAGGCCAACACCGCCCTAGGTTACATCTGCGACGAGAACGCCCCGACCCCTCACTCTAGTGACTACGCCAGCCACGTGACCTTCTTCACCGAGGTGGTGATGAGCCTGGAGGCTCAGTCTGCCAGAGCTCGGCAGCTTGTGGAGGAGAGGGGTCGTGGCCTGCTTCAGTGCGCCTTCTCCCGTGTCTTCAGCCACCTTCTGAACACCGACCCCAACTTCGACTTCGATGCCGCCATTACCCGTGTACCCATGGCCGTCCGGGGTGACCTGGCGCATTGGGTAGAGGACCATGTCGATGCGTTGGTCAGGGCCTTCACCTCGGAGAATGATGGGGTGGTGGTCGTCGCAGACGAAGGTGACATGGTCAACGACGGCGATGGGGGCGTCGCCAACGGCGGCGACGATTCCGACGGAGATGATGATGATGTGAGTGACGCGTCCGTGGACGATGCAGCGAGCGATGTCTCTGGCTGATCCCGTATCCTCCTATTGTTTTATTCTGCATGCAAAACTCAGGCGTGGCCCTTGGAAGACTTGTAAGAGCATTTTGAGAGAGGGAGCCCCTTGTGTAAGCAAATTGCAGTTTTTACTTTCCTATGCGATGTGGGTGTGTGTCCTCGTGAGCTCATGAAGCTGGGAGTGAGTTTCTCGGCGTGGTTTACCTTAGTCAGCTCCAACTTAGGGCTGGATCGTGAGGCGACGGGTTCCTGAGAATCCTGCTGAGCTTATCGCCCCGCTTGAAGGGGGCCCGCAAGGGGTGAGCACTAGGCATAGTGCTAGCGCGTGCTTTGCGCGGTCCGGCTCGCGAGGAGCTTTGTGAGGGAAAGGCGATGGACGTGAGTCCCAAACCAAAAAGATCCAGAAGGCGAGAAATGGCTCGAACGAGAAAAGGCACCCCCCGCGCGCATCAATAAAAATCCAGCTTCAACTTAAGTCCAGAATCAGAAAGCAAAGCCACAGAAAGAGATATCCAAAGCAAAAGGCAGTGTCCGGCACCTAGTCTAGTCTTCGGGTCTTCAAGTCTTCTCACTAGCACGAAGCTAAGTGGTGTCCACTAGGCATGGGAGGGAGCCCCAGGGCCTGAGGCCGGCGCTCCTGAGACTCCGGGGCATGTACAACCCCAACTCATTATTACATGAGAGTGTCACGGGCGGCGAGCTTCACAGGCACCGGGCCTTCTTCACAGGTACCGGCCTTGCTTCATATTGCCAGACGAGGGCCCCGTCTTGCGCCACTGTTGACCTCCTTTGAGCCGACCGGAGACCAGGACAACACAAAGGAGGGAAAGAGGATGCCAGTAGTTCCCTCGACGACCACGGGTCCTCTGTCGGGGGAAGGGTTGTTGAAGCCACCCCGACAGAGGGCCTACCTCCGGGTGTCCCCTGGTTTCACATGCCTTAGGGAGGGGCCTTGCTCCTGGCTCCCTCCCGGCGGCCCCCAGTGTGTCTCCCTTGCTGAAACGGATGCCGCCGTGCCAGGGTCGCCGATCGGTGCTGCAACCTGATTCATCTGTAGGCCATGGTTAGCATAAGCCTATTCCTGAGAGGCTAGCGGTACCCTGTAGTTGCCGTCGCCGGCGCAATCGCTGTGGTTCTCCACTGGCTCTTGGAAGGCTTCGACTCCTAGCGCCCCTTCTCCCCAATCTTCTCCAATGAATGAGCCGATGTCGTCCTCTGGTGCGTACCCTTGGTCCTTCATGCGGGGCACGTAGGCTTCCAGGGCCGTTACCCCGAACACCTCGCCGTGGTGCCCCATGCTCCATGTTGCTCCGCCATGATGGCGTCCCAGGGATGACAATATGGCATCCGGCTGGGACCATGGGGGGGTGACGCTTGCGCTTGTGCTTGTCGAGGGCGGCATGGGGGGGAGGGGCTTGGAGCCCCATACGCCACCGGCCGTGCTGATGTTGACGAAGCCCCCGGGAGTAGTCGATGGCGAGCAGATGTGGTGAGGCTCACCGCGCGACCTTTGCAGTGGCCTGGGAGGGGAGTCGATAGCAGAAGGGCGGCGCGCCCGACGCCGCTGCATCCAGCAGCTCAGCAGCACACTCAAGCAGCCTATCCTAGCCGCTCTCCATCAGCCTGCATCGCAGCAGCTCCCTGGCCACTATGAGTGCCGCCCGCATGTTCGCTTGCTCCCGCCGTGAGTGCGACGCTGTTGCTGCGGCATGACTCGCTGCTCTCGCCGCGGCTCATACTTGCCGCGGGGTGAGGGTGGATGATGCCTGGCCGTGCTGTCCACGCCCGACGGAGCTTGGTGGCGCCCGTGCCGCTTGGGGTGTGGGGTCGAGACTTTCATGGGCAGGCGGCGCCGTCCGGACCGGCCAGGCTGCCCAGCGGTCGGATCCGTCCCTTGGGTTGCCACACATCGTCGCCGGTGAACGTCGGAGAGCTGATTGGCGGAGAAGAAGCTCCGGCACACCCCTATCTGGCGCTCCAAATGTCGGATGTGGGGCTCCGGCTAACCCTTAAGGTCCGAACACTGGGGTGGGCGCGAAGTCTTTCCCTCCTACCGATATACGCTCTAGCTCGCTAAGATCTCGCGGACGATCTCGACGAACTCACAACACAGAAAGACACGGGGTTTATACTGGTTTGGGCCACCGTTGTGGTGTAATACCCTACTCCAGTGTGGTGGTAGTGGATTGCCTCTTGGGCTGATGATGAACCATACAAGGGAAGAACAGCCTCCTGAGGTTGAGGTGTCCTTGTGCGCATGAACTTGTGGTGTGTCTCTGGATCTCATCCCCCCTCTCTACTATGGTGGTGGCTAGTCCTATTTATGGAGGCCCTGGTCCTCTTCCCAAATATTGAGCGGGAAGGGAGCTAACAATGGCGGGCTAATTTGAAGGGGGACAGCTAGTACAAGCTATCCTGACAAAAGTGGTCTTCGCCTGTGAAAGGCTCTGGGGTGACGCCGTCTTGGGATCCACGATGACCTCCGTCTTGTAGTCCATGGTCTTGGTCTTGTTGCACCAAAATGGCAACCTTTGCCTGATGCCTCGGTACTCCGTGGCCGCGCTTGCCTCCTTTGCACCAAAGTGGAAACAAGGACGTCGCGCGTGCTGGCGCCCGCCTGGTGTCGATCGTCATGGCTCACGTCACAAGAGCCTCGTGAGGTTCGCCTCGCCTTGATATCTCCGCCCCTCACAAGCCTGCCAACTAGGCCGCTCGGGAGGAGGTCTTGCGTCGTCCGCCTCGCGAGGCTTGGACCCTCGCGAGGGTCTTGGGTGCCTTGTTGGTGAATATGGGCCATACGGCCTGCTGGCTCCGCCATGCCGCGGGCCGCAAGCAGGCAAGTCTGGGGACCCCCGTTCCCAGAACGCCGACAGGTATGAATCGTGAGAAACCTGTGATAGATGAAATTCTTTACAACGGTGACTATGATTTAAGACATTTTCTTGGAGACGATAAAATCTTTGATGAGAATCTTAAAAAGGAAGTCCCCATTTTAGATATAACCCAACATGCTTTCAATAATGTTAATCAACATTACTCTTGGATTGTTGCGGCAAATCAAAAAGGTTATGATGAACACCAACTTAGGAATGCTAAGGTTTCTATGGATAATATCTTTTATGTTGTGTTTACAAAACCCCATGATGAAAGTACCTCTAAGAAAATTAAGAAGAAGGATGACAAAACTTCGATCCTTGCTTTATGCCTAGCCAAGGGCGTAAAACTATAGCGCTTGTTGGGAGGCAACTGTGATAGCCTGGCTTATTAGGGATGATAGACTACTCATATCAATAAGGAATTCCTTCTTTTCCGGGAGCCCATTCGGACAGAACTCCAAAGTTAAGCGTGCTCAGCTTGGAGTAGTGTCAGGATGGGTGACCGACCGGGAAGTTGCTCCCGGGTGCGCACGAGTGAGGACAAAGTGCGCAGAAAAGACTAGTATTGATCTGTGGGGCCAGTCTAGATCCCGCCAGGAGTAATGACCACCGGCGGGTGTCTCCGGGGCGTTACAAGTTGGTATCAGAGCCGACCCTCGCGGTTACACGGATGGTTGCAGACAGGTGCGTGGTCATGTTGTTCATGATGTTTGTGACCCGTCGTGGCACCCGGCATGGCACATGTACCGGACTGGAAGCACAGACATTTGTGCCAAGAGGGAACGTTCTTGTGGCCCGACGAGGACGTCGGTTCCTCTGAGTGGGGGTGTATGTGATAGCCTGGCTTATTAGGGATGATAGACTACTCATATCAATAAGGAATTCCTTCTTTTCCGGGAGCCCATTCGGACAGAACTCCAAAGTTAAGCGTGCTCAGCTTGGAGTAGTGTCAGGATGGGTGACCGACCGGGAAGTTGCTCCCAGGTGCGCACGAGTAAGGACAAAGTGCGCAGAAAAGACTAGTATTGATCTGTGGGGCCAGTCTAGATCCCGCCAGGAGTAACGACCACCGGCGGGTGTGTCCAGGGCATTACAGCAACCCAATGAATAAAATTTATTTTTGCTTTTTGCTTTCTTTTCTTGAGTTTTAGCACAATTATGATACTATTATGATTGTGTTTTTTATGTTTTAATTAGTGTTTGTGCCAACTAAAGCCTTTAGGATCTTCTTGGGTGATAGTTGTTTGATCTTGCTGAAAAAATCAGAAACTTTTGCGCTCACAAAAATAATTCTCATTTTTTTACCAGAGAGTGATAAAATACCCATTCCTTTTGTTGTAGATCAATATACAAATTTTTCAGGCCGTCCTAATTTTTTAAGAATTTTTGGAGTTACAGAAGTATTCGAAATAGTCAGATTGCTACAGACTGTTCTGTTTTGACATATTTTCTTTTCTTTGCGTTGTGTGCTTATTTTGATGGCTCTATGGTTTTCTTTGATGAGTTTTTGCCATGGAAAAGTTGGAATACAGTAGATATAATGCAAAAACAAAATATGAATTGTTTTTGTACAATACTTATAGTAGTGATTTGCTTTCTTTTACTAACAGATCTCACGAAGGTTTTGTTGAGTTTTGTGTGATTGAAGTTTTCAAGTTTTGGGTTATCCTACGATGGATGAAGGAATACGGAGTAAGAAGAGCCTAAGATTGGGGATGCCCCGACATGCCAAGCTATGATCCAAAAATGAGCAAGAAACTAAGCTTGCAGACGCCCCCGAGTGGCATCCCCTCTTTCTTCTAACGACCATCGGTATTTTACTTGAAGCTATATTTTTATTCATCACAAAGTATGTGTTTTGCTTGGAGCGTCTTGTATGATATGAGTTGATAACCCACAAGCATAGGGGATCGCAACAGTTTTCGAGGGTAAAGTATTCAACCCAAATTTATTGATTTGACACGAGGGGAGCCAAAGAATATTCTTATGTATTAATAGCTGAGTTGTCAATTCAACCACACCTGGGAACTTAATATCTACAGCAAAGTGTTTAGTAGCAAAGTAATATGATAGTAGTGGTAATGGTAGTAAAAGTAATATTTTTGGTTTTATAGTGATTGTAACAGTAGCAACGGAAAAGTAAATAAGCGAAGAACAATATAAGAAAAGCTCGTAGGCATTGGATCGGTGATGGAGAATTATGTCGATGTGATCAATCATGCAACAGTTACATAGGGTGACACAGAACTAGCTCCAGTTCATCAATGTAATGTAGACATGTATTCCGAATATAGTCATACGTGCTTATGGAAAAGAACTTGCATGACAACTTTTGTCCTACCCTCCCATGGCAGCGGGGTCCTATTGGAAGCCAAGGGATATTAATAAGGATGGCAATGGGTCGGGTTTGGATCGGGTTGAACAATATCAAATCCATATCCATATCCATGAAGGCAGTCCCAGCCCATCCATGAAATATCCATGGGCGTAAAATTGTGACCATGTCCAAATCCGATGGATATCCATACCCATTGGATATCCATCGGGTCCTCTCAAGACCTATGCATAAGACATAACTCATTACACAATGTGCACTCTGCATTGGCGTGCTCACTCCCTGTCGTGCAGTCATAGCCCTTGCATTGTCCCACTGTTGCAGCCATGCATCAATGCGTGTGTGGAAAAGCGAAGACGGAGGGGTCAAGGAGAAATGGAGCTGGGTTGTTGCAGGCCAGTAGCGGCTGCTGCAGCGATCCACCTTACGTGGGGGTAGCGGCTGGCAGCGGCGGCCACCTCTAGGGCTATGAGAGGAGTAACTCAAGGAGATGGGACCGATTCTCAACAACGAGTCATTTAATTAGTGTAGATAATAGGATGAGAAGGTGTGTTGGAGTATGTTATGGTGGGGATTGTGTAATTTCTTTTGGATGTTTTAGATAAAGGATAAAATTATATTGGGACATGTGAATATGGGGTAGTGGTTGCAGAATATTGCTCGTTAAGTCAGACGATCGGGTCGGGTTTGGATATATCCATGGGTAGAAGATTATGTCCATGTCCTATCCACGAGTAATCGGGTCGGGTTTGGGCGCTGCCCATGGGCGCAAAAGCATATCCAAACCCTATCCATTCGGGTTGGATATCCATGGGTATCCATGTCCATGGATAAAATTGCCATCCTTAGATATTAAGGCCTCCTTTTAATAGAGTACCGGACCAAAGCATTAACACATAGTGAATACATGAACTCCTCAAACTACGGTCATCACCGGTAAGTATCCTCATTATTGTCACTTCGGGGTTAACGGATCATAACACATAATAGGTGACTATAGACTTGCAAGATAGGATCACGAACTCACATATATTCATGAAAACATAATAGGTTCAGATCTGAAATCATGGCACTCGGGCCCTAGTGACAAGCATTAAGCGTAGCAAAGTCATAGCAACATCAATCTCAGAACATAATGGATACTAGGGATCAAACCCTAACAAAACTAACTCGATTAGATGATAAATCTCATCCAACCCATCACCGTCCAGCAAACCTACGATGGAATTACTCATGCATGGCAGTGAGCATCATGAAATTGGTGATGGAGGAAGGTTGATGATGACGATGGCGATGGATTCCCCTCTCCGAAGCCCTGAACTGACTCCAGATCAGCCCTCCTGAGAGAGTTTAGGGCTTGGCGATGGCTCCATATCGTAAAACGCGATGAATCCTTCTCTCTTATTTTTTTCTCCCCGAAAGTGAATACATGGAGTCAACATGGACGTCGGTGGAGTGTCTGGTGACCCACGAGGCAGGGGGCGCCCAGGGGGTAGGCCCCACCCTCGTGGACAGGGTGTGGGCCCCCTGACGTGGATCATTTTGCCAGTATTTTTTATATATTCCAAAAATAATCTCCGTCGATTTTCAGGTCATTCCGAGAACTTTTTTTCTGCACAAAAATAACACCATGACAATTCTGCTGAAAACAGCGTCAGTCCGGGTTAGTTCCATTCAAATCATGCAATTTAGAGTGCAAAACAAGGGCAAAAGTGTTTGTAAAAGTAGATACGACGGAGACGTATCAGATCCCCCAAGCTTAAACCTCTGCTTGTCCTCAAGCAATCCAGTTGATAAACTGAAAGCGATAAAGAAAAACTTTTACAAACTCTGTTTGCTCTTGTTGTTGTAAATATGTAAAGCCAGCATTCATGTTTTCAGCAAAGATTATGAACTAACCATATTCCCAATAACATTTAGGTCTCATGTTTACTCATATCAATGGCATAATCAACTAGCGAGCAATACTAATAAATATCGGATGACAACACTTTCTGAAAACAATCATAATATGATATAACAAGATGGTATCTCACTAGCCCTTTTTGAGACCGCAAAACATAAATGCAGAGCACCTTTAAAGATCAAGGACTGACTAGACATTGTAATTCATGGTAAAAGAGATCCAGTCAAGTCATACTCAATGTAAACTAACAGTAATACATGCAAATGACAACGGTGCTCTCTAACTGGTGCTTTTTAATAAGAGGATGATGACTCGGCATAAAAGTAAATAGATAGGCCCTTCATAGAGGGAAGCAGGGATTTGTAGAGGTGCGAGATCTTGATTTTGAAATAGAGATGAATAATATTTTGAGCGGTATACTTTCATTGTCAACATAACAACCAAGAGATCTCGATATCTTCCATGCTACACACATTATAGGCGGTTCCCAAGCAGAATGGTAAAGCTTATACTCCCCCACCACCAACAAGCATCAATACATGGCTTGCCCGAAACAACGGGTGCCTCCAACTAACAACAATCCTGGGGGAGTTTTGTTTGCAATTATTTTGATTTGATTTGAGCATGGGACTGGGCATCCCGGTGACCAGCCATTTTCTTGTGAGTGAGGAGCGGAGTCCACTCCTTTTGAGAATAACCCGCCTAGCATGGATGATACAGACATGCCTAGTTGATACATGAGGTATTCGAGCATACAAAACAGAATGTTTATTTGAAGGTTTCGAGTTTGGCACATACAAATTTACTTGGAACAGCAGGTAGATACTGTATATAGGAAGGTATGGTGGACTCATATGGAATAACTTTGGGGTTTATGGAATTGGATGCACAAGCAATATTTCTTCTTAGTACAAGTGAAGGCTAGAAAGAGACTGGGAAGCAACCAGCTAGAGAGCGACAACAGTCATGAACATGCATTAAAATTGATCAAAACCAAATGCAAGCATGAGTAGGATATAATTCACCATGAACATAAATATCGTAGAGGATATGTTGATTTTGTTTCAACTACATGCGTGAACATGTGCCAAGTCAAGCCACTCGAATCGTTCAAAGGAGGATACCACCCTATCATACCACACCACAACCATTTTAATAGCATGTTGGCATGCAAGGTAAACCATTATAAACTCCTAGCTAATTAAGCATGGCATAAGCAACTATAATCTCTAATTGTCATTGCAAACATGTTTCACTCATAATAGGCTGAATCAGGAATGATGAACTAATCATATTTACAAAAACAAGAGAGGTCGAGTTCATACCAGCTTTTCTCATCTCAATCAGTTCATCATATATCGTCATTATTGCCTTTCACTTGCACGACCGAATGGTGTGGATAATAATAATAGTGCACGTGCATTGGACTAAGATGGAATCTGCAAGCATTCAATACATGGGAGAAGACAAGGTAATATGGGCTCTTGGTTAGATTAGCAATAATACATATAAGAGCCACTCAACATTTTCATTATGGTTTTCTCATCTCGACCCCCAAAGGAAAGAAAAGAAACAAAACTATTTACACGGGAAAGCTCCCAACAAGCAAAAGAAGAACAAGAAATCTTTTTGGGTTTTCTTTTTAATTACTACTACTACAGGCATGAAAAGTAAACTAACTAAAAGCTACATCTATTTTTTTTGGTTTTTCTTAAGTTTTTCAAACACACAAGAAGAAAGCGAGAAAATGAAAATAAACTAGCATGGATGATATAATGAAAAAGTATGAGCACCGACAATTGGCATGTGTGTGTGAACATGAATGTAATGTTGGTGAGAAATACGTACTCCCCCAAGCTTAGGATTTTGGCCTAAGTTGGTCTATGCCCATGGATCAAGACTGTAGCTAGGGTCGTACTGAGAAGGGTCCTCAGATTGCCACTGGCTAGCGATCTCCTCGGGATTCCCCTGATAAACAGGCTAACAGTGAGGGTCAGATGGTGGCTCCGGGTGTGCAGCTGACATCTAGCTCCGGTAGGCATGAATGGCCTCCGGTAAAACAAGGTACATGCCTGAAAATATGTTGAACAAAGAGGGCGCAGGCAAGGTAATAAACTCACAATATTTTTTTTAAATATGAATTTATATTTGAGTGTCTTATTCTTATCCTTAACAATAAACTCATGTGCTACCATACTCTTATAACCTAGAGCAATAGGAGGCAGAAAATTTTCCTCTTTCTCATAATTCCTGACAGGTATGTTAAAGTGTGCAGCAAGGCGTGAGGCAAAGATGCCTCCGAGGATGGGGCCCTTAGTATGGTTCAGATTTAACCGTTTAGCAACAATAGCGCCTAAACTGAAAGTAGTATCATGAAACAAGGCATGGCGCAAAATAACAATATCAGGGGCACTAAGGTCTCCACAATTCCCGCGACGAATTAAGCATCTACTAGCAAACATTGCGAAGTAACGTAGAACAGGAAAATGTATGCTAGTGATTCTCGCATCGAAAACTTTCGTCGTTTCCCCTACAACAATCATATCAATAAATCTCTCCACATCATTACGATGTGGTTCCTCTATGCTGCCCTCAAAGGGTATCAAACAGACCTGGCAAAAATCATAAAGTGACATCTCCTTATGCTCATCATATAAATAAAATTCCACCGAAGGTGGTGATCTCCTAGCATGGAAATGAAAATTTTGCACAAAGATATTGGTGAGTAAGAGATACTGTTCATGCTGGTCGTGGAGGAAGGCGGTGAGGCCTGCATTGTCAGCCAAATGATAATAATCTTCATGAATCCCAGCTTCTCTCAAGAACTCATCACAAGGCCATTCACATGGCCGATCCTCCGCAGTACGAGGGAGATTATACTTGGGATTCTTGTTCTCTTCACTTTGCTTATCCTTTGAGCTTCGGCTCGATGAGCCCCTCAAAAATCTCTTCATCTTTTTTTTGAAAACTTATGAAATTTTTAGTAACTTAAAAGAAAAGTGAACTAAACTCAACAAGATTGATAGCAAGTACTCCTACAAGTGCCTAGAGGTTATATCATGCATTAAAACTACTTTTGACCACATAAATTTGACATGCAAGCTCAAGAACAAGGTCACCTAAGCATAATTTTTTTGCAATAAATAAAGCACTAGAACAAAAACTAATTGGACCATTAGAGGAGTCACATACCAAAGAACAATCCCCCAAAGCAGTTTTGTGAGAGGAGGTTTGAGCAAGGAGATCAAAAATGGCAGCAAGATGAGCAAGAACTCGGGTTTGAGATGGCTAGTGATTGTTTCTGGAGCAAGACGAAGTGTGTGGGTGCAAGATAAGTGGAGGGGACCCACGGGGGGTCCACGAGGCAGGGGCACGCCAAGGGGGGTGGGCGTGCCCTCCACCCTCGTGGGCATGTTGCTGCTCCCCTTGTTGTGTTCTCAGTGCCTAAAATCCTCAAATATTCTAGAAAAAATCATATATAATTTTCAAGGCATTTGGAGAACTTTTATTTTCAGAGTATTTTTTATTGCATGGATAATTCAGAAAATAGACAAAAAATACTATTGTTACTTTATTTAATATAAATAACAGAAAGTGAAAAGAGGACTGAGGGAGTCCTGGATTAGGGGGTCTCCGGACAGCCGGACTATATCCTTTGGCTAGATTGTTGGACTATGAAGATACAAGATTGAAGACTTCGTCTCGTGTCCGGATGGGACTCTACTTGGCGTGGAAGGCAAGCTAGGCAATACGGATATGTATATCTCCTCCTTTGTAACCGACCTTGTGTAACCCTAGCCCCTCTGGTGTCTATATAAACCGGAGGGTTTTGGTCCGTAGGACAACATACAATCATACCATAGGCTAGCTTCTAGGGTTTATCCTCTCCGATCTCGTGGTAGATCAACTCTTGTAACACCCATATCATCAAGAATAAATCAAGCAGGACGTAGGGTTTTACCTCCATCAAGAGGGCCCGAACCTGGTAAAACATCATGTCCCCTGCCTCCTGTTACCATCCGCCTTAGACGCACAGTTCGGGACACCCTACCCGAGATCCGCCGGTTTTGACACCGACATTGGTGCTTTCATTGAGAGTTCCACTATGCCGTCGCCAGAAGGAAGGATGCCTCGTCTCGTCTTTAAAGACGGTACTACTGTTGGGGGAGCTTTGGCTGTCGGCTAAACTCTCCAGCTAGGCGGATTTATCATGACCGCCTGTTCGGCCGCGCGCCAACGATGACTTCTCGGGTCATCAAAATCAGCCTCCACGTCAAATCGGCACTCGTCGAATAGATGGATCTAATGGAGCTCGGCTCCTTAAACGAGCTCTTGGATCGCATCGCCGCCCTAGGAGTCGCTACAGACTATGATCGGATTGGGCTTAAACCCGATCAAAGGGAGATTAACTCTCCGCCAGTCAGCCATCATATTGAAGTGGTGGAGGAACAACGCGGCGACCTCTCCTCCATATTGAGGACCAACTATGTCCAGATTCCTGAGCTCACCGAGCCGGATACCCGTTCGTGGGAGGACAACATCCAATCCCTGAACTTAGAGTCAGGCAACGGGCCAGGATTATCGGGCAACACCCCGAAACGAGAATTTCCAAAATTGGAAATTCCTCGTCCCCTGGATCCCAGATCGGGCAAGGGTTTGGATTCAATTCCACCCACCCACCCGAACATAAGCGACCTTTCCCACATCAGGCAAGAGCCCCAGGAAACAGTACATCACTATTGGGCCAGATTCCTCCTTGCGATGAACAAGGTTAAGGACTGTCGCGAGGAAGACGCAATCTTATTTTTCTGCAATAATTGCACGGACAAGGGAATCCTTAACGCCATAAATCGCCATGAGATATCACGCTTCGCTGACTTGGCGTCCATAGTATGAAAGTACCGTGCGATGGAAAGTGCCTGGAAAACCGAAACAAACTTTTGGGATAATCCGGCCCTAAATGCGAACCCAGTCCGAAATAAAAGGGTGCAGTATCAAAAGACACTCGGGTCAACTACCAAAAATCAAAAACCCTCTATAGGGCATGGAACTGTACTGGAGGGATGGCTCAATGGACCCTGTAAAATTCACAGTACAGAGGACGCCATACCAACACATAGCCTTAGAGCATGTTGGATACTCCGGCAGGTGGCTAAAAGCGGTGAGGATCATCTCATCCCAGATGCCGTAGAGCACCATCCCACGGATAGCAATACAGTATTAACAGTCTTTGAGACATTCGCATCAAATAATAGGCGCAAGCGAACACTCCGTAGCATTGCCGAAATCTGCAATGTGGCAGCAATAATTCCATGGAGTGACACGGCTATCACCTTCAATGCCAGTGATGAACCTACATTCCAAATAGCCCGAGCACCAGCTGCACTGGTCCTCAGCCCAATCGTGGACGGCTTTCGACTCACCAAAGTACTCATGGACGGCGGCAGTGGATTAAACCTCATTTATTAGGAAACTCTTCAAAAGATGGAAATAGACTGGAACCGCATTGAGCAAAGTAGCACAACCTTTAGAGGAATCATCCCAGTCGGGAAGCACGCTGTGCTGGGAAAATCACAATAGATGTGGTATTCGGCATGCCGGATAATTACAGGTCCGAAGAAATTACATTCCAAGTGCCCCCGTTCAACAGTGGTTATCACGCTCTTTTAGGATGGGAGGTGTTGTGGAATTAACACGTCAGATGTCCTTAGTGTGAGGACTTAGTCGCGAGGCCAACGCATCTATGTGGTAGCTTGAGAGGGGTTGAGCGGAATCGAGAGACGCAACACAAGACAAGGGTTTAGACAGCTTCGGGCCCCGGGAAACATCGTCTGGTAACAACCCTACATGCTGTTTGAGGTTAGATCTCATTATCATCACGAGGGAGTCGCCGTAAACCGACTCTCCTCTAGTGGTTTCTAGCCCTAGAGATTGTTTCTTGCTTGTCCCCCTTTCAGGAGCCCTGCCCCTCCTTATATATGTTGAAGGGGCGGGTTACATGTGGAGTCCAACTCGGACTTTAACTTAAACTATTTTGACTTCCCTTCCTGGGCTTCTTAACGTCTGCCGGTTTAACATTGTCTGCCGGTTTAACATTGTCTGCCGGTTTAACATTGTCTGCCGGTTTAACATTGTCTACCGGTTTAACACCAGCCGGTTTACCGTCTGTCTTAGCCATCTGTCTTGACTCTCTGTCTTAACTCTCCGCCGGTTTACCAAGTCCTAGCCGGTTTACAACTCTAGCCGGGTCATACCGCGGGGTATATCCCCGACATTAGCCCCCAGTTTAATTTGGATTTATCTATGTTAAACTGATCTTGATTATCCTTAAGTCCTTGTCACTTCCTTCTTCTATAAAATCCGAGTCAATGGACCAGCTTCATAATCAATTTGCTGACATCGGTTTGTCATAGTGAAATATTGTGAAGAATAACTCTTTTGACTCCAGCTCCAAATGCTTAACAAAAAATATTGGCCTTTGAAATACTCATTTGATCTTCAGCCGGTTTAAGAATGTAGAACTTGCCGGTTTGAGAATGTAGAACTATGCCGGTTTAAGACTTGAACTTGCCGGTTTATCATTGCCGGTTTACAAATATTGATGGCACCAGGTCATAATTGTAGTTAACATGAAGCTTGAAAATATACCTCTTATATGCCTATCACTTGTAGCCCCCAAGTCTTTAGAAGGTAGCATAGCAACAGCTTAAGACTTGCTTCAATATGAATATCACAATCTTGAAGAAATCCAGGTTGTTCATCAATCACTAGTCAGAATTGAGTATTCTACATATGTAGCCCCCAAGTGTCGGGTTGTCATGCTTGCAGCAACTTGGGACTTGAAATTGCCTTATTCTCATAAAAACTTCAACCAGTGTAGCCCCCAAGGGCCGGGTCATTATGCAATAATGAGCAGGGACTTTGTAAATATAATCTTGTAAACTTTGATCATCAACGTGTAGCCCCCAAGGGTCGGCTCAGTAAGATAATATTGAGCTGGGACTTTGATATATTCTTCAATGAAAATAACATTATATGATGTAACCCCCATCATGGGGCTTGAATTCACGTCCACAAGGTTAAGAGCCTTGTGCTTTACCAACTGAGCAGTGGACCCTTCAATGTAATGGATAAAAAGCTTTGTACCTTAAATTGTTGATAGAGGCAATTGGTAGCCCCCAAGGGCCGGCTCATTACCATGTGATGAGTCGGGTCTTCAATAAGTTGAGCAAAAAAATGACTTTGCATTAGCCCCCAAGTGTCATGGTGCATGCTTGCAGCGACATGAGTCTTGTGTATTTAATGTAATTTCAACTAAAATAATGTATCCCCCAAGTGCCGGGTCGTAAGCCTGTAGCAACTCTGGACTATTCCTTCAATTGTAGAATAAATCATATCTATTGATAATATGAAATCCATTTGCGCTAAAGCGACTTTGAAAACCTTAATCATAATACTGGTTATTAATAACCATAATAAAAATCCAACCATGTTGGATATTTGAATAATATACCCAATGATTTACAAGCGCATAATTCCAATGGTGCAATGCAAATATATAATGGCGACTTATAGTCCAAAGCCAGGTCGGGTCAATAAACACCGGATTATAAGTGATTATGTACTGACAACTTGTAGTTGAAAGTCGAGCCGGGTTAAAGAACACCGGGTTAATTTGATGACTGATAGTCATGCCGAGTCAATAGACACCGGTTCAACATAAAATTTATCAAAAGAGAAAAATCTTGACAAAGGCAAATAAAACCGTGTAGTCGAGGCTTTTCAAGGGCTACCAGGCCCAAATTTGAGGCTTTTCATGGGCTGCCAGGCCGCTGAGTTAAACCATTTGACAAAGCCTTTTAAGATGGGCCTCCAACTAACCAATCGTCGTTTTAACTTTGACAAGTTCAGGGTCTCAATGAGAGTAACTATCAAACGTTCGGCGGGTCATGCCAGGATTACGTGGATAGGAGTGGCTTACTTGATGAAGGCAGGTTAACCCGGGGTTTTAGGTGAATACAACAGGCTTCCAAGCCATGGGTCGATACCCAATTACAAGGGTCCTTTCAAGCTCTTTGTTACTTTACACAAAGAGCCCCCAAGTAACTTTGTGAGCTGTGCTCAATGGGTGCCTATGTATGAGCTGTGCATAGCAACAATACTCTCTTTGGCCCCTTGGGTGTGAAGCTCCCGAACTTTGTTGTGGCGTGATAGCCGGATTAATGGACAGAACTTCCGCTTTGTCAGCTGAAGCCCTCATGTAATCAATAATATGATAAGCCAATAAGGCGGGATACCCATTGAGGGAGTCCTGGATTAGGGGGTGTTCGAATAGCCGGACTATACCTTCAGCCGGACTCCTGGACTATGAAGATACAAGATTGAAGACTTCGTACCGTGTCCGGAAGGGACTTTCCTTGGCGTGGAAGGCAAGCTTGGCGATACGGATATGTAGATCTCCTACCATTGTAACCGACTTTGTGTAACCCTAACCCTCTCCGGTGTCTAGATAAACCGGAGGGTTTTAGTCCGTAGGACAATATACACATCAACAATCATACCATAGGCTAGCTTCTAGGGTTTAGCCTCTCTGATCTCGTGGTAGATCTACTCTTGTACTACCCATATCATCAATATTAATCAAGCAGGACGTAGGGTTTTACCTCCATCGAGAGGGCCCGAACCTGGGTAAAACTTCGTGTCCCTTGCCTCCTGTTACCATCCGGCCTAGACGCACAGTTCGGGACCCCCTACCCGAGATCCGTCGGTTTTGACACCGACACCCATGTTTGAACCGTACATCATGGCAACAGGTCCTCTTCGGCAACTTTTAACTTTTTGCAAGAGATACATTTTCTTGAACCGGGATTTTAAACCGGATATTGAGAGCTTCAAAGCTTTATGGGAGACATCTTTCCCTTGAACCGGATTTTAAACCAAAATCCTCATTTTTAGCCGGAAATTTTCTGACGGCCTTTAAACTCGAACTTGCAAGAAGTTAATTCCTTTTTGAACCGGAAATTTTTAAACCGGATTTGAGAGCTTCAAAGCTTGGGAGATAAATTTCCCTTGAACCGTATTTTAAACCAGAACCTTTATTTTGAACTGACAATTTTCTGATGGCCTTTGAACTGGCAATATTTACTGAGCCATGGCATCATAGCCCCCGAGTCTCAAGGGGACTCAAGGAGTTGTCATGAGATTCTCCACAATTGACCATGATATGGACTGGTTTGAATCCTGCATAGGAGAACTTGCAAACCGGAGTAATTGCTCTTTTTTAAAACAAAAATATGTAATATAGAGATATATTGGATGGATTTCACCTGATATGCCGGGCTAGTGATTATCCATCGCAGAGTTTGAAGGAAATATGCCCTAGAGGCAATAATAAAGTTATTATTTATTTCCTTATTTCATGATAAATGTTTATTATTCATGCTAGAATTGTATTAACCGGAAACATAATACATGTGTGAATACATAGACAAACAGAGTGTCACTAGTATGCCTCTACTTGACTAGCTCGTTAATCAAAGATGGTTATGTTTCCTAACCATGGACAAAGAGTTGTTATTTGATTAACGGGATCACATCATTAGGTGAATGATTTGATTGACATGACCCATTCCATTAGCTTAGCACCCGATCGTTTAGTATGTTGCTATTGCTTTCTTCATGACTTATACATGTTCCTATGACTATGAGATTATGCAACTCCCGTTTGCCGGAGGAACACTTTGTGTGCTACCAAACGTCACAATGTAACTGGGTGATTATAAAGGAGCTCTATAGGTGTCTCCAAAGGTACATGTTGGGTTGGCGTATTTCGAGATTAGGATTTGTCACTCCGTTTGTCGGAGAGGTATCTCTGGGCCCTCTCGGTAATGCACATCACATAAGCCTTGCAAGCATTGCAACTAATGAGTTAGTTGCGAGATGATGTATTACGGAACGAGTAAAGATACTTGTCGGTAACGAGATTGAACTAGGTATTGAGATACGGACGATCAAATCTCGGGCAAGTAACATACCGATGACAAAGGGAACAATGTATATTGTTATGCAGTCTGACCGATAAAGATCTTCGTAGAATATGTGGGAGCCAATATGAGCATCCAGGTTCCGCTATTGGTTATTGACTGGAGACGTGTCTCGGTCATGTCTACATTGTTCTCGAACCCGTAGGGTCCGCACGCTTAAGGTTTCGATGACAGTTATATTATGAGTTTATGAGTTTTGATGTATCGAAGGAGTTCGGAGTCCCGGATGAGATCGGGGACATGACGAGGAGTCTCGAGATGGTCGAGACGTAAAGATCGATATATTGGACGACTATATTCGGACATCGGAAAGGTTCCGAGTGGTTCGGGTATTTTTCGGAGTACCGGGAGTTACGGGAATACGGGAGGAGAAGTATTGGGCCTTATTGGGCCATACGGGGAAGAGAGAGGGGCTGCCTAGGGCAGCCCCCCCCCCCCCAAGGCCTAGTCCAAATTGGACTAGGGGGAGGGGCTGCGCCCCCTCCTTCCTTCCCCTTCCTTGTCTCCTACTCCTACTACATGGAAGGACTCCTAGTTGGACTAGGAAAAGGGAAATCCTACTCCCGGTGGGAGTAGGACTCCCCTAGGGCGCGCCATAGAGAGGGCCGGCCCTCCCCTCCTCCACTCCTTTATATACGGGGGCAGGGGGCACCCCATAGATACACAAGTTGATCTTCGTGACCGTTCCTTAGCCGTGTGCGGTGCCCCCCTCCACCATATTCCACCTCGGTCATATTGTAGCAGTGCTTAGGCGAATCCCTGCGACGGTTGAACATCAAGATCGTCACCACACCGTCGTGCTGACGGAACTCCTCCCCGAAGCTTTGCTGGATCGGAGCCCGGGGAGCGTCATCGAGCTGAACGTGTGCCAAGAACTCGGAGGTGCCGGAGTAACGGTGCTTGGATCGGTTGGACCGGGAAGACATACGACTACTTCCTCTACGTTGCGTCAACGCTTCCGCTTCGGTCTACGAGGGTACGTAGACAACACTCTCCCCTCTCGTTGCTATGCATCACCATGATCTTGCGTGTGCGTAGGAATTTTTTTGAAATTACTACGTTTCCCAACAGTGGCATCCGAGCCTAGGTTTTATGGTTTGATGTTATATGCACGAGTAGAACACAAGTGAGTTGTGGGCGATATAAGTCATACTGCTTACCAGCATGTCATACTTTGGTTCGGCGGTATTGTTGGATGAAGCGGCCCGGACCGACATTACGCGTACGCTTACGCGAGACTGGTTCTACCGCCGTGCTTTGCACACAGGTGGCTGGCGGGTGTCAGTTTCTCCAACTTTAGTTGAACCGAGTGTGGCTACGCCCGGTCCTTGCGAAGGTTAAAACAGCACCAACTTGACAAACTATCGTTGTGGTTTTGATGCGTAGGTAAGATTGGTTCTTGCTTAAGCCCGTAGCAGCCACGTAAAACTTGCAACAACAAAGTAGAGGACGTCTAACTTGTTTTTGCAGGGCATGTTGTGATGTGATATGGTCAAAACGTGATGAGATATAAGTTTTTGTATGAGATGATCATGTTTTGTTAAAGTTATCGGCAACTGGCAGAAGCCTTATGGTTGTCTCTTTATTGCATAAGATGCAAGCGCCAAATAATTGCTTTACTTTATCGCTATGCGATAGCAATAGTTGGCGAGATGACCATGTGACGACACATTGATATAGATCAAGATGATGGAGATCATGGTGACATGCCGGTGACGATGGAAATCATGACGATGCTTTGGAGATGGAGATCAAAGGCACAAGATGATGATGGCCATATCATGTCACATATTTTGATTGCATGTGATGTTTATCTTTTATGCATCTTATCTTGCTTTGATTGACGGTAGCATTATAAGATGATTCCTCACTAAATTTCAAGATAAAAGTGTTCTCCCTGAGTATGCACCGTTGCCAAAGTTCGTCATGCCCAGACACCACGTGATGATCGGGTGTGATAAGCTCTACGTCCATCTACAATGGGTGCAAGCCAGTTTTGCACACGCAGAATACTCAGGTTAAACTTGACGAGCCTAGCATATGCAGATATGGCCTCGGAACACTGAGACCGAAAGGTCGAGCGTGAATCATATAGTAGATATGATCAACATAGTGATGTTCACCATTGAAAGCTACTCCATTTCACGTGATGATCGGTTATGGTTTAGTTGATTTGGATCACGTGATCACTTAGAGGATTAGAGGGATGTCTATCTAAGTGGGAGTTCTTAAGTAATATGATTAATTGAACTTTAATTTATCATGAACTTAGTCTTGGTAGTATTAGCATATCTATGTTGTGGATCAATAGCTCGCGTTGTTGCTTTCATATGTTTATTTTGATATGTTCCTAGAGAAAAATTGTGTTGAAAGATGTTAGTAGCAATGATGCGGATTGGATCCGTGATCTGAGGTTTATCCTCATTGCTACACAGAAGAATTATGTCCTTGATGCACCGCTAGGTGACAGACCTATTGCAGGAGCAGATGCAGACGTTATGAATGTTTGGCTAGCTCAATATGATGACTACTTGATAGTTAAGTGCACCATGCTTAACGGCTTAGAATCGGGACTTCAAAGACGTCTTGAACGTCATGGACCATATGAGATGTTCCAGGAGTTGAAGTTAATATTTCAAGAAATACCCGAGTTGAGAGAGATGAAGTCGCCAACAAGTTCTATAGCTAAAAGTTGGAGGAGAATCGCTCAACTAGTGAGCATGTGCTCAGATTGTCTGGGTACTACAATCAATTGAATCAAGTGGGAGTTAATCTTCCAGATAAAATAGTGATTGACAGAATTCTCTAGTCACCATCACCAAGTTAGTAGAACTTCGTGATGAACTATAATATGCAAGGGATAACGGAAACAATTCCCAAGCTCTTCGTGATGCTAAAATCGACGAAGGTAGAAATCAAGAAAAACATCAAGTGTTGATGGTTAACAAGACCACTAGTTTCAAGAAAAGGGCAAAGGGAAGAAGGGGAACTTCAAGAAGAACAGCAAGCAAGTTCCTGCTCAAGTGAAGAAGCCCAAGTCTGGTCCTAAGCCTGAGACTAAGTGCTTCTACTGCAAAGGGACTGGTCAATGGAAGCAGAACTGCCCCAAGTATTTGGCAGATAAGAAGGATGGCAAAGTGAACATAAGTATATTTGATATACATGTTATTGATGTATGCTTTACTAGTGTTTATAGCAACCCCTCAGTATTTGATACTAGTTCAGCTGCTAAGATTAGTAACTCGAAACGGGAGTTGCAGAATAAACAGAGACTAGTTAAGGGTGAAGTGACGATGTGTGTTAGAAGTGGTTCCAAGATTGATATGATCATCATCGCACACTCCCTATACTTTCGGGATTAGTGTTGAACCTAAATAAGTGTTATTTGGTGTTTGCGTTGAGCATGAATATAATTTGATCATGTTTATTGCAATACGGTTATTCATTTAAGTTAGAGAACAATTGTTGTTCTGTTTACATGAATAAAACCTTATATGGTTACACACCCAATGAAAATGGTTCGTTGGATCTCGATCATAGTGATACACATATTCATAATATTGAAACCAAAAGATGCAAAGTTAATAATGATAGTGCAACTTATTTGTGGCACTGCCGTTTAAGTCATATTGGTGTAAAGCGCATGAAGAAAATCCATGCTGATGGGCTTTTGGAATCACTTGATGCTTGCGAACCATGCCTTATGGGCAAGATGACTAAAACGCCATTCTCCGGAACAATGAAGCAAGCAACAGATTTGTTGGAAATCATACATACTGATGTATGTGGTCCGATGAATATTAAGGCTTGCAGCAGGTATCATTATTTTCTGACCTTCACAGATGATTTGAGCAGATATGGGGATATCTACTTGATGAAACATAAGTCTGAAACATTTGAACAGTTCAAAGAATTTCAGAGTGAAGTGGAAAATCATCGTGACAAGAAAATAAAAGTTTCTACGATATGATCGCAGAGGTAAAATATTTGAGCTACGAGTTTAGCCTTCAATTAAAACAATGTGAAATAGTTTCACTACTCACGCCACCTGGAACACCATAGTGTAATGGTGTGTCCGAACGTCATAACCGTACTTTATTAGATATAGTGCGATCTATGATGTCTCTTACCGATCTACCACTATCGTTTTGGGGTTATGCATTAGAGACAGTTGCACTCACGTTAACTAGGGCACCATCTAAATCCGTTGAACGACACCGTGTGAACTATGGTTTGGCAAGAAACCTAAGCTGTTGTTTCTTAAAGTTTGGAGTTGCGATGCTTATGTGAAAAAGTTTCATCTCGATAAGCTCAAACTCAAATCGGAGAAATATGTCTTCATAGGATACCCAAAGGAGATAGTTGGGTACACCTTCTATCACAGATCCGAAGGCAAGACATTCGTTGCTAAGAATGGATCCTTTCTAGAGAAGGAGTTTCTCTCGAAAGAAGTGAGTGGGAGGAAAGTAGAAAACTTGATAAGGTAATTGTACCTTCTCCCTTATTGGAAAATAGTTCATCACAGAAATCTGTTCCTGTGACTACTACACCAATTAGTGAGGAAGCTAATGATGATGATCATGTAACTTCAGATCAAGTTACTACCGAATCTCGTAGGTAAACCAGAGTGAGATCCGCACCAGAGTGGTACGGTAATCCTATTCTGGAGGTCATGTTACTTGATCATGACGAACCTACGAACTATGAGGAAGCGATGATGAGCCCAGATTCCGATAAATGGCTTGAGGCCATGAAATCTGAGATAGGATCCATGTATGAGAACAAAGTGTGGACTTTGGTGGACTTGCCCGAGGATCGGCAAGCCATTGATAATAAATGGATCTTCAAGAGGAAGACGGACACGGATAGTAGTGTTACTATCTACAAAGCTAGAATTGTCGCAAAAGGTTTTCGACAAGTTCAAGGTGTTGACTACGATGAGAGTTTCTCACTCGTATCTATGCTTAAGTCTGTCCGAATCATGTTAGCAATTGCCGCATTTTATGAAATCTGGCAAATGGATAAACAAAACTGCATTCCTTAATGGATTTATTAAAGAAGAGTTGTATATGATGCAACAAGATGGTTTTGTCAATCCTAAAGGTGCTAACAAAATATGCAAGCTCCAGCGATCCATTTATGGACTGGTGCAAGCATCTCGGAGTTGGAATATATGCTTTGATAAGTTGATCAAAGCATATAGTTTTATACAGACTTGCGGTGAAGCCTGTATTTACAAGAAAGTGAGTGGGAGCACTACAACATTTCTGATAAGTATAACATATTGTTGATCGGAAATAATGTAGAATTATTCTGCAAAGCATAAAGGAGTGTTTGAAAGGAGTTTTTCAAAGAAAGACCTCGGTGAAGCTGCTTACATATTGAGTATCAAGATCTATAGAGATAGATCAAGACGCTTGATAAGTTTTTTCAATGAGTACATACCTTGACAAGATTATGAAGTAGTTCAAAATGGAACAGTCAAAGAAAAAGTTTCTTGCCTGTGTTACAAGGTGTGAAATTGAGTAAGACTCAAAGCCCGACCACGGCAGAAGATAGAAAGAGAATGAAAGTCATTCCGTATGCCTCAGCCATAGGTTCTATAAAGTATGCCATGCTGTGTACCAGATCTATTGTATACCCTACACTGTGATAAACAAGGGAGTACAATAGTGATCTAAGAGTAGATCACTGGACAGCGGTCAAAATTATCCTTAGTGGAATAAGGAAATATTTCTCAATTATGGAGGTGGCAAAAGGTTCGTCGTAAAAAGTTACGCCGATGCAAGTTTTGACACAAATCTGGATGACTCTAAGTCTCGATCTAGATACATATTGAAAGTGGGAGCAATTAGCTAGAGTAGCTCCGTGCAGAGCATTGTAGACATAGAATTTGCAAAATACTTACGGATCTGAATGTGACAGACCCGTTGACTAAGATTATCTCACAAGCAAAACATGATCACACCTTAGTACTCTTTGGGTGTTAATCACATAAACGATGTGAACTAGATTACTGACTCTAGTAAACCCTTTGAGTATTGGTCACATAACGATGTGAAGTATGGGTGTTAATCACATGGTGATGTGAACTATTGATGTTAAATCACATGGCGATGTGATCTAGATTATTGACTCTAGTGCAAGTGGGAGACTGAAGGAAATATGCCCTAGAGGCAATAATAAAGTTATTATTTATTTCCTTATTTCATGATAAATGTTTATTATTCATGCTAGAATTGTATTAACCGGAAACATAATACATGTGTGAATACATAGACAAACAGAGTGTCACTAGTATGCCTCTACTTGACTAGATCGTTAATCAAAGATGGTTATGTTTCCTAACCATGGACAAAGAGTTGTTATTTGATTAACGGGATCACATCATTAGGTGAATGATCTGATTGACATGACTCATTCCATTAGCTTAGCACCCGATCGTTTAGTATGTTGCTATTGCTTTCTTCATGACTTATACACGTTCCTATGACTATGAGATTATGCAACTCCGGTTTGCCGGAGGAACACTTTGTGTGCTACCAAATGTCACAACGTAACTGGGTGATTATAAAGGAGCTCTACAGGTGTCTCCAAAGGTACATGTTGGGTTGGCGTATTTCGAGATTAGGATTTGTCACTCCGTTTGTCGGAGAGGTATCTCTGGGCCCTCTCGGTAATGCACATCACATAAGCCTTGCAAGCATTGCAACTAATGAGTTAGTTGCGAGATGATGTATTACGGAACGAGTAAAGAGACTTGCCGGTAACGAGATTGAACTAGGTATTGAGATACCGACGATCAAATCTCGGGCAAGTAACATACCGATGACAAAGGGAACAACGTATATTGTTATGCGGTCTGACCGATAAAGATCTTCGTAGAATATATGAGAGCCAATATGAGCATCCAGGTTCTGCTATTGGTTATTGACCGGAGACGTGCCTCGGTCATGTCTACATTGTTCTCGAACCCGTAGGGTCTGCACGCTTAAGGTTTCGATGACAGTTATATTATGAGTTTATGAGTTTTGATGTATCGAAGGAATTCGGAGTCCCGCATGAGATCGGGGACATGACGAGGAGTCTCGAAATGGTCGAGACGTAAAGATCGATATATTGGACGACTATATTCGGACATCGGAAAGGTTCCAAGTGGTTCGGGTATTTTTCGCAGTACCGGGGAGTTACGGGAATACGGGAGGAGAAGTATTGGGCCTTATTGGGCCATACGGGAAAGAGAGAGGGGCTGCCTAGGGCAGGCCGCGCGCCTCCCCCCCCCCAAGGCCTAGTCGGAATTGGACTAGGGGGAGGGGCTGCGCCCCCTCCTTCCTTCCCTTCTCCCTTCCCCTTCCTTGTCTCCTACTCCTACTACATGGAAGGACTCCTAGTTGGACTAGGAAAAGGGAAATCCTACTCCCGGTGGGAGTAGGACTCCCCTAGGGCGCGCCATAGAGAGGGCCGGCCCTCCCCTCCTCCACTCCTTTATATACGGGGGCAGGGGGCACCCCATAGATACACAAGTTGATCTTCGTGATCGTTCCTTAGCCGTGTGCGGTGCCCCCCTCCACCATATTCCACCTCGGTCATATTGTAGCAGTGCTTAGGCGAAGCCCTGCGACGGTTGAACATCAAGATCGTCACCACGCCATCGTGCTGACGGAACTCCTCCCCGAAGCTTTGCTGAATCGGAGCCCGGGGAGCGTCATCGAGCTGAACATGTGCCAAGAACTCGGAGGTGCCGGAGTAACGGTGCTTGGATCGGTTGGACCGGGAAGACGTACGACTACTTCCTCTACGTTGCGTCAACGCTTCCGCTTCGGTCTACGAGGGTACGTAGACAACACTCTCCCCTCTCGTTGCTATGCATCACCATGATTTTGCGTGTGCGTAGGAATTTTTTTGAAATTACTACGTTTCCCAACAGAGTTGATGATCACCATGGTGAAGCTAACATCAATCACGGGTGAGCCGGCCGTGGCAGTATGAGTCAGCGAGGACGGGCGAGTCAATCGCAAGCGCAGATGGGCGAATCAACCACGTCATGTTGATGTGGCAGGAGCGGCGACTTGCACACATATTCATCGAGCAGCACGACATGGATAAGCGCTAGTGCAAACATAATGTATGACACATGCCCCTTTGCAACACCTTTGTAATGAATAGTGGTTCTGCGAGAGAAATACCTCCAACCCAAAGTAATTACTTTTAAAATGAATATATACTAAAATATAGATAAGGCAGAAAGCACCTGGTATTTTTGTGGGACGAACGTAGACTGAGCAAATAGTCTTTTGTTCCCCGCTGGTGTCCATGCCCATAGATTTATTCCGGGTGGATGTAATAGTTGTACTGACATCGGGCTAGTATCGATAGTAATTTGTCCAAGCGATGCCTTCTGGATAGTATCAAGTGTTACCTTAGAACCAGTCCAACCAATGGATTTTCTCAGTAATTCTCTTCCAGCCCCGTTGGTCAGTCAACACGCAAGCAGGCCATATTTAGAGATAACCACATTCAGAGATTGCCACTCAAGCAACTCAAAGGAAAAAAAGGAGCGCGGCCGTGTAAGTAAACAGGGTCGGCTCGTGGTGATTTTGCCGCACCGGGGCGACTTGGAGTCGCGAAACGCAGCAGAAGCCGAGGTTGGCAACACAGCGCTCCACCCGGCGGCTTAATCACGCGGCAGGGCCGGCTCAGCACTGCCATAGCCTGTGTTGCAGGGATACGTCACATAAGTGCCGTATCGGTGCAGGATACTGCACTAGGACGGGGATACGTCCGGATACGCGTGGGATACCCGTATCCCTACGTATCACGTTTTTGCGAATTAAAATAAAGAGAAAAAAATAGGGATACGACTGGGACACGCGGGGATACACCACGGATACGTTAGGCCTGTTACCACTCGATCTCCAGCCCATCAAAAAAGGCCTACTCGCGATGGGTAAATAAACCTAATCGCTGGAGTCCATCCTGCCGTCACCTGCAGTTGCCAAATCGTGAGGGTTCGAGCCGCATCTCCAGACTCCCTTCCGCCGCCGGCGCCGGCGGCACCTCGCAGCTCGCTGCCTGCCTCCGTCCTCCAACTCCAAGTCGGCAAGTCTTCCCCATCCTTAGTCTGTACGCAAGTAAGCTACTAAGCTTCAATCCATTGCTTCAAGTTTTCTGTTCTTAAGCATGGTATGGATTAGGATTTAGGGGAGAACGAAGTGCATCTATTTATCTATTTTTCCAATGTTAGGGAATGACGTGTAGGTTTGTGATGGCGATTTCCCAGGGAGTTATTCAGATCACCCTGAATGAAAAAGATCAGGTTACTTCATAAACATCAATTTTCTCATCCTCTAAAAATTTGTGTTTTGTTGCTTTTTTTATGCATTCATACATATACTCGCCGTATCCCCGTATGCCTATTTCCAGAGAATGCCGTTTTCCCGTATCGCCGTATCCGTATCTCTGTACTCTTATCCCCGTACCATGTAACATAGGAGGCCGCGGATGCAGCCGTTGAGGCGGACGGCGGTCTATGGCGACCGCGGCGACGGAGAAGGTCGGCGAATCTGAGGCGCGAATCGGCGACGAAGTCCGGGTCGTCACTGGCTCTAGTTCCAGGTCGTATTTTGACTGTGCGGTTTCTTTAGCAATTGTATCCACGTGAATTGCCTTGATGTGTCTGCTGCGGTCAACAGAACTTGCTAGCATCGACGTTGGCGGCTTGAAGTCAATTCGGAGGCAACAACTCAAGGTTTTAGGCGAACCCCGACGACGATGATGCTGCTGCAGCGATTTGGTTGACGCAAGGCCCACTTTAATCGGCCTACTGTAGAAAGCGGGATTATACAGGGGCAGTTTGGCGCTCACACCGCAGCAGTGGCGAGGCGGAGTTGGGGCCGTGACCTTTCTTGACGAATCCAAATCCAGGTCTCCCTCGTGGCACTTGTCGTATTCTTAGAGGAAAAAAAAATTAAGCCTCGAATCCGGGTCTCCCTCGTGATGGTGAAGACAGGCGACTCGGCAGCGGCGGTCAAGGCGACCTGGCGCATCAAATTAACCTGAGGCCAGAGACATGCAGCTAGCATCTTCTTCCGGGTCGTCGTTAGATTTTCAGCAAAAAAAATCTTAAACCGCCCTCATGATCTTTCTTCTCATGGTGCAGTTGGCTAGTCTGAACATGGTCTTCTTCTTTTTTTATTCACATCAACTCGCATCTTGAAGCTGGTGCAAACAGAACACCTTTCAGCTAGTCCATCATGATGACCAGGTTTGCTAGAGCAAACAAATCGGCTATTGATCTCGGGATTTGAAGCAAACAACTACGGTTTGATGGATGTGAGCACATCTCTTCCTTTGATCTAACGTGGAGGCAACTCACAATTGACAACTTGGATTTGGCAGCGGCGGCAGACCACACCGTAACCCTAATTTCTCTTTTTTGACTTGAATCTTCTGGATTGTAAAATCTAAACCAGTAACCACAAGGCTAAGTCTTTCTTATCCGAAGAATTGTAAACTCCTCGATCCCTGAGAGAGATCCCTTCAAAAACTCAACACCACCGTGCGCAGGCCCCACAGTGGGCGCTATTTGTCGTGGAATTAACATGTCAAATGTCCTTAGTGTGAGGACTTAGTCGCGAGGCCAACACATCTATGTGGTAACTTGAGAGGGGTTGAGCGGAATCGAGAGACACAACACAAGACAAGGGTTTAGACAGCTTCGGGCCCCGAGAAACATCGTCTGGTAACAACCCTATATGCTGTTTGAGGTTAGATCTCATTATCATCACAAGAGAGTCGCCGTAAACCGGCTCTCCTCTAGTTGTGTCTAGCCCTAGAGATTGTTTCTTGCTTGTCCCCCTTTGAGGAGCCCTGCCCTCCTTATATATGTTGAAGGGGCGGGTTACATGTGGAGTCCAACTCGGACTTTAACTTAAACTATTTTGACTTTCTTAACGTCTGCCGGTATAACATTGTCTGCCGGTTTAACACCAGCCGGTTTACCGTCTGTCTTAGCCATCTATCTTGACTCTCTGTCTTAACTCTCCGCCGGTTTACCATCCGTCGGTTTACCAAGTCCCAGCCGGTTTACAACTCCAGCCGGGTCATACCGCAGGGTATATCCCCGATAGGAGGCGTTCACAATCTTCCAAGCCGTACCCCATTATGGGTACATGAAGCTCAAAATGCCTGGGCCCAACGGAATCATCACTCTTGCCAGTGATCCGGACACAGCACTCCGCACCGAAAACAAAGCAGCCGCACTGGCCCTCAAGGCATTATCCGAAGCCCTCTCGGCCGAGGAATTAACCACGCTACGCTCCACAGTGGACAGGGACGATGTGATACTCGACAAGAGATCCAAGTCCACCTCTTTTAAACCAGCGGATGAAATAGTCAAATTCCAAGTGCACCCAACGGACCCTGCAAAAACAGCCTCCATCGGGGCATAGTTAAACCCCGCCGTGGACGCCGCACTACGAGAGATCCTGCGCGAGAATTGGGACATATTCGCCTGGCATCCCTCAGACATGCCAGGAATCCCACGCAGGCTGGCCGAGCATAGCCTCAGTATCCTAAAGGGATTCAAGCCGGTAGCTCTTCGGCGTTTCTCCAAACCTAAGAGACATGCCATGGGAGAGGAACTAGCCAAGTTATTGGAGGCCGGATTTATCAGAGAAATAAAACACCCGGACTGGCTAGCAAACCTGGTGATGGTACCAAAGAAGGATAAATCCTGGCGCCTTTGTGTCGATTTCAAGGACCTTAATAAAGCTTGCCCAAAGGACCCCTTCCCCCTCCCCCCGCATCGATCAAATTATTGATGCTACCGCAGGACACGAGTCATTGTGTTTCCTCGACGCATACTCCGGTTACCACAAAATCAAGATGGCGGAGTCCGACCAAGCCGCAACGGCATTCATCACACCATACGGTCCCTTCTATTTTAATACAATGCCTTTTGGGCTCAAAAACTCCGGCACAACATATCAGCGCATGATTCAGACATGTCTGGAGAAACAAATCGGGAAAACAGTAGAGGCATACGTAGACGATGTGGTCATCAAAACCAAACACGCCGACTCTTTGATAGACGACTTGAGGCTCACATTCGACAACCTCCGAACATACGACATCAAGCTCAATCCGAAAAAATGCGTTTTCGGCGTACCAGCCGGAAAGCTCCTGGGTTTCATTGTCTCCAGTAGAGGTATTGAAGCTAATCCGGCCAAAATCCGAGCCTTGTCACAGTTGGCTACCCCAACAGACCTCAAACAAATCCAGAAGTTAACTGGATGTGTGGCGGCTCTAAGCCGCTTTATCTCCCGCTTAGGAGAAAAGGCTTTACCCCTTTATCGCCTCCTTCGGCGCACTGAACACTTCGAGTGGACGGACGCGGCCACAGCTGGACTGGAAGAAATAAAGGCCATTTTGGCAACCAACCCAATCCTGGCCGCGCCAAACATCGGCGAACCAATGTTGTTGTACATTGCGGCAACTCATCAAGTTGTCAGCGCAGTGCTCGTTGTCGAACGAGAAGCAGACGGACACAAATTCCCTCTTCAAAAGCCAGTATAGTATGTATCCACAGTCCTCACTCCTTGCAAATCACGGTACCCACATTATCAAAAGATAGCCTATGCGGTATTTGTGGCATCACGGAAGCTGCGACACTACTTTCAAGAGTGTTCGATTACAGTAGCCTCGGAAGTGCCACTTAATGATATTATAAACAACCGCGACGCTACGGG
The DNA here is from genome assembly GCF_056163025.1 of Triticum urartu. Lineage (NCBI taxonomy): Eukaryota > Viridiplantae > Streptophyta > Magnoliopsida > Poales > Poaceae > Triticum > Triticum urartu. The sequence continues at coordinate 474,059,122 of NC_141877.1, forward strand.
CCGGATCACCAAATGGGCCATCGAGCTCCTCCCGTTCGACATAACATACAAACCTTGACGAGCCATTAAGTCACAAGTATTGGCCGACTTCGTCGCCGAATGGACGCAGGCCGAACTCCCTAAAGAGTATGGCGCATACTCCAATTGGATCATGCACTTCAACGGTTCTAAAATGTTGGCCGGTCTAGGGGCTGGCGTCGTCCTGATGTCCCCAACCAGAGATACCATTCAGTACGTACTACAAATACTGTACACAGACTCCAACAATGCAGCCGAATATGAAGCTCTGTTGCATGGTCTTCGGATGGCAGTCTCCATGGGCATTCAACGTCTGGAGGCGCGTGGGGATTCAAACCTCGCAATATCCCAAATAAATGGAGACTTTGATGCCAAGGATCCGAAAATGGCAGCCTATCGAAATGCCATCCTAAAAATGTCAGCTCGGTTCGAGGGGCTCGAATTTCACCATGTGGCTCGGGAAAACAATCAGGCGGCGGATATCCTCGCCTGCATCGGCGCCAAACGCGACGCGGTCCCCCCCCCCCAACATATTTTTGGAGAGGCTGTTCAAGCCATCCGTAGTATGGGAAGGGGACACTGGTAACAATAGCCCGGACCCAACCAAAATACCCGATACAGAACACCCTGACACAATCAGAGGCTCCGCCACCGAAATAACACCTTCAGCCCATGTAATAATGGCCATAATTGCCCCGTGGATAGAACCATTCCTGGCCTACCTAACTAGACAGGAACTTCTGGAGGACCAAAATGAGGCACGCTGCATAGTGCGGCGATCTAAGGCCTACAGGGTCCACAAGGGAGAATTGTACAAAAAAAGCACTACCGGAGTCCTTCAAAGGTGCATCTCCGAAGAGGAAGGGCGGAACCTTTTGGCGGAAATTCACGCCGGACTCGGCGGTCACCACGCCGCAGCCCGGGGAACTTGTAAGCAAGGCCTTCCGTACAGGATTCTATTGGCCAACGGCCCAGGCATATGCACAGGACTTGGTCCAACGTTGCGCCGGTTGCCAGCTCTTTGCAAATCAAAGCCACACGCCACCCACCGCCCTCCAAACAATCCCCATTACATGGCCCTTTGCGGTCTGGGGGCTTGACATGGTTGGACCCCTTAAAGGGGGAACCCACAAGAAAAAATACGTACTGGTCATGGTGGATAAATTCACCAAATGGATAGAGGCCAAACCTGTTAAAACAGCCGAATCCAGACCGGTGATAGACTTCATATCCGGGGTCGTACACTGTTATGGCGTCCCCCACAGCATCATCACTGATAACGGCACGAACTTCACGGCCAATGAGGTAAAACTCTGGTGCAGCAAAATGGGCATCAAGCTCGATTATGCCTCAGTCTATCACCCACAAACCAACAGCCAAGTGGAGCGCGCGAACGGTCTTATAATGAGCGACATTAAACCCAGGCTAGTGCGGTCCTTAACGGAGTCTAACACGCACTGGGTAGAGGAGCTCGACTCCGTACTCTGGGAGCTGCGGACCACGTCGAACCGTAGTACCGGATATACACCCTTCTTTATGGTGTACGGCGCAGAAGCAGTCTTACCCTGTGACATAATTCATGACTCACCTCAAGTGTGCATGTACGAAGAAAGAGAAGCCGAGCTTGATCGGCAGGACAGTCTGGACACCTTGGAGGAGGAGCGCGATGTGGCAAAAGCCCGTTCCGCATTTTATCAGCAACAGGCTCGCAGATACCAAAGCGGAGAAGTACGAGCCAAAACTTATAACGTTGGCGAACTAGTTCTATGTCTGCCGGATAAGAAAAAGAACGAGCTCGAGCCCAAATGGGAAGGTCCCTTCATTATTGACCAAGTTTTGACCGGTGGAGCGTACCGAATGCGGGATGCATCGACTAATCGACTCGAGCCGAACCCATGGAACATAGCCAGGTTCCGAAGATTCTACGCCTAGCACCGGACCTTGTGTTCGTCCCCTTCCTCTGTCCATTTTTTATACATTATCTATCTTGTTTTTCTTTATTTCTTTTATTCTTTCTCCAGGCCTTCAAAGGCCAACTTGCACCTCGTTTGCACATTACAGCTGCGCTAGCCGCACTCATCATACCTGGGGGCTTCTTTCACAGAAGCCTGATTATTTATTTGGGCCTCGTGCCCTGCACATGTGTTATGCTTCCACATGTACCTTTTTTCGCCATTATATGCATCGATATGACTTAAGTTTTGGCCAAGCTAGGTTGCCTGGCTCTTGTATTTATGCCCTACGTTCCCGTTAATTCGGCTAGGGCATAAGGGGAGCACCTCTGCGATTGTTACTGCCGGGTCAGCCGGATGTGTACCTCAGACTGGGTGAAGCCGAAAGCTAGCGTTCTTAAGGGAATATTCGGTCGGCGAACAAAAGATGATTTTTATTTATTTTCCATATCTGCCCCCAGATGTTTTTTCCTGCGTTTCCTATCGCAGTCCAGACATGCACTTTAGGGCATGCTTGCCGAGGGAAAGGAACCCTTAATGGAACTATTCTCCCTGGAAGATGTTTCTTACTACCCATGTAATATAACATAACTAGTTTGGCACTTGTCCGTTCAAGCACCAATGACCCCTACGCCTAGTCTCCACGCATACCCCGGTTCTTATATAACTGAGCGGGTATTCGGATACACTCCGGACTATCGGGTCCCGAGGTTGAAGCGAAAAGGTCCGCCATGAAAAATGATCTATAATCCGGCTAGAAGGCATTATACATGTCACTTTAATTACATAGTCATGCAGACTGACTAAATTCCTCCTCTATACCATCCAACAGGCGGTCTAGCCTACAATCCTGTTGGGAATACTTTGCGGCTAATTCTACTTGCCCATAAACTAAGCTAACGGGGATCTCTTTTCCGTCGGGCCCCACAGGTCCGACCTCGGCCATGTGATTTGGGTCAGCCTTGGTGTACCGCGTCTTCACCATGGCCCAGGCTTCTCGGGCACCTTGTCGGCATGCCGATATCTTCCATAATCGGAAGCGCCGCCGTGCTCCCTTGAGCTTCTCCGCAAGCTCTGCAACACCTTCTCGCAGGGAGGCAGATGGCCACAAGGCCTGGGCAACACCTTGCATCACCTGCCGAACTTGTTCGTGCAGATGCGAGAGCTCAGATAGAAGATCACCTGCAGACCCGGGCATTTCCTCCGCAGGACGACCCGTCAGCATACCTACAGACATAACGCTGTTAGTCGGCTTCTTCGCCGAACTCCTTCAAAAGGATTCGTTCAAGCACTTACTGAAAATGCCGCGCCGAAGCCGCTTTTTCTCCTTCTCGGAGTCTGCAAGCTGGGCTCGAACGTCTTTTAGTTCCACGCTCAGCTTGACATTGGCGTCTTGGAGATTGTTTTTCTCCCGCCTAACCTCAGTCAGCACGCGTTTGCCAGCCTCTATCTGTCACACGACATGCTGGTCCCCCGGATTTTCTCCGGATTCATCTGCAAAATCTATTGTTAGATCTGCAGCCACGCCGCACATTATATGGTAACCATCATTCTTTAAAGTAAATGTTACCAGCGGGAGGCTTTTTCTGTTCCTGCAATGCGGCAACAGTGGCCTGCAGTTGGGTCTTGCATTCCTCCAGCTCCTGGGATAGCCTAGTATTCTTCTCTGTAAGAACCTGCACATTAAAAGATGATTCTTAAATCAGTTATGCTAACTGTTTCAAGTCTCAAGGGCTACTGATACATATAAATCGCCAGATTTACTTAGCCGTACATCCTTTACATACTGATCCGTGGCTCTGGCTAGACCATCCTGAGCAGCACGAAGGTACGCCTCTCTGGAATTAAAGGCATCAAATGCCTCTGGTGAGAAACAAGCGTCACGGAGTACGGCCCGACGGCGCCTATGATTCATGGCGCTTTCCACTTCCGAGTTAGTTGTGGATAATCTATCCGCATCCTCTGTAGGGGGATTATCCGGCGCCTGCCCCATATCAGCTTCCGCCTCTATGTCCGGTCCTGGCGCCCGACTGGTGGAGGCGTGATCAGCAACATCGCTGGACATATTCCGGCGAGCGTTTTTTCTATTAAAGAAACGCGGGTGTCATTACATTTTGAGAAAGACGACAACCACGGAGCGGGGTTTTCATACCTTTGCGCCGGCGTCTCCGTCCTGACTGCCTTCCTTTTTGGCCTACCCGGCCTCGACGCCTCTTGTTGGCGAGTTGCTGCGGGTTCGGCAGGGCGTCCTGAATGCCTTCCCCGTAAAAAATGCCATGTGTATATGGTGGGTGAAGTGTCTAAAAGGGGATCCTAGTTTTTGGAGTTGGGATTTTTTGGTTTTTCTTACGTGCGATGTAGGGAGCAGTCCGGGATAGTCGGCCGTAATGGCCACCATGGCACCGTCGTAGCTTAACTGATAGAACTACCGGTCTATCAGCTCCACGGAGATAACCGGATCTTCTTCATGTCCGGAGTCGAGGGCCCGGTCTGGGTCCTCCGGTTCTGGAGAGAGGCTGCTGACCTCCTTTATGGATTTTCGCAGTTCCTGCCACAAACTGGCAAGGTGAATACTTACGACAAAGAATGCGGGAAAATGGAAGTAAGGGGATATAGCTTACCCAGCTTGGAGGATTGTACATGGAGAATCCATCCCGTGGCTTGATGCGGGTGAACTCCTCCTCCTCTCCCTTGAACAATTCAGACAGAATTTTTGCTAAAGCGGCAGCATCGCCCGGACCCTTATGCCCATAGCGGGTGGCGTCATCTGCCCCATTGAAACACCACAAGGGGTGCCCACGGTATTGAAGTGGTTGCACTCCCCGCATTATGAAAATCGACATAACTTCGGTTATTGTCAATCCTGATTGAGCCAGTGCTTTGATCCGGTTCGTCAGATAGAGGACTTCTCTGTTGTCTTCCACCTAGGGGCTCCGTGGGTGCCAACTTCAGCGCTTCTTCAGAGGAGCATTGTTGAACTCAGGAAGACCCCGCCGAACAGGGTCCGAAAGGGGAACGTCCTCCATATAAAACCATTCTGAAGGCCAGTCTTCGGACGGCTTCTTCTTGGTACCGGACATGTATCTGGTATCAGTGATGCGCCATATTTCGGCTCCGCCCACTTGATAAAGTGATTCCCTCTATATGCGAGGGACGAGGCAAAATAGCCTTTTCCACAGTTCGAAGTGAGCCTCGTAGCCCAGGAACAACTTGTAGAGAGCAACATAGCCGGCGATATGTAGAATGGAGGCAGGGGTGAAATTGTGTAATTGGAGGCCGTAGAACTCCAGTAGCCCATGGCAGAACGGATGAATTGGAAATCCGAGTCCCCTTAGTAAGTAAGGAACAAGGCAGACACGTTCCCCCATGGAGGGACAGGGAAAGCTCTCCGCTTGCTCCCCGCCATTGTAGGTGGCAAGCCCGGCTCGAACGGGCACCATATACGCCGGAGGGAGAAATCCCTTGGTCTGCAGTTCGACAAATCGACTGTGTGGGACTGAACACCTCTCCCAATCACCGAGCTTAGGGCTACGGGGGCGGGAGGAGGAGCTGCGGAGGTCGACCATGCTGGAATGGATATTTCCGAAACGCACTCTGATGGATTCTCGCTGAGGGGAAGATGGTGTGGATCGGATCTAAGAATCCCTATCCCTTTAATAGACAATTTATTTATCTGGCTAGGGGGGCAAATGTAAAAATGCCCTGGCGCCTCGTATTCATTCGACGCATGAGAGATAGCCCTTATTGGGCACAGAAGCCAAGAGGATCAACATTTATGGGGCCGGACACTTCTTACAAACACTTGGAAATTGGAGAAGCACCCCCCTTGCAATGCCGAAGACAATACTGCGCGCCGGACTCATCGTCATTGAAGCCTGGTTCGGGGCTACTGAGGGAGTCCTGGATTAGGGTGTCTCCGGACAGCCGGACTATATCCTTTGGCTGGACTGTTGGACTATGAAGATACAAGATTGAAGACTTCGTTTCGTGTCCAGATGGGACTCTACTTGGCGTGGAAGGCAAGCTAGGCAATACGGATATGTATATCTCCTCCTTTGTAACCGACCTTGTGTAACCCTAGCCCATCCGGTGTCTATATAAACCGGAGGGTTTTAGTCCGTAGGACAACATACAATCATACCATAGGCTAGCTTCTAGGGTTTAGCCTCTCCAATCTTGTGGTAGATCAACTCTTGTAACACCCATATCATCAAGAATAAATCAAGTAGGACGTAGGGTTTTACCTCCATCAAGAGGGCCCGAACCTGGGTAAAACATCGTGTCCCCTGCCTCCTGTTACCATCCACCTTAGATGCACAGTTCGGGACCCCCTACCCGAGATCCGCCGGTTTTGACACCGACAAGGATACAGAGAGTTGTGTTTTCTAAATTCATCCATCTCATGCTCATCAAAAGGAATCCACTAACAAGGTTGATCAGGTCTTGTTAACAAACTCATTTCGAATAACATGAAACCGGAGAATTTTCGAATAACACTAGGTTACCTCAACGGGGATATGCATGTCCCCAACAATAAAAATATCATATGTCTTCTTGACAATAGGAAGAGGAAATTCAAAACCTCCAATAGTAATTGTTGAAAATTTTCCAATAGAATTAATCCTATGGACTAGACGTTGTTTCCTCGGAAAGTGTACCGTATGCTCATTACCATTAACATGAAAAGTGACATTGTCTTTGTCGCAATCAATAACAGCCCCTACAGTATTCAAGAAGGGTCTTCCAAGAATAATGGACATACTATCATCTTCGGGAATATCAAGAATAACAAAGTCCGTTAAAATAGTAACGTTTGCAACCACAATAGACACATCCTCACAAATACCGACAGGTATAGCAGTTGATTTATCGGCCATTTGCAAAGATATTTCAGTAGGTGTCAACTTATTCAAATCAAGTCTACGATATAAAGAGAGAGGCATAACACTAACACCGGCTCCAATATCACATAAGGCAGTTTTAAGATAGTTTCTTTTAATGGAGCATGGTATAGTTGGTACTCCTGGATCTTCAAGTTTCTTTGGTATTCCACCCTTAAAAGTGTAATTAGCAAGCATGGTGGAAATTTCAGCTTCCGGTATCTTTCTTTTATTAGTAACAATATCCTTCATGTACTTAGCATAAGGGTTCATTTTAAGCATATCAGTCAAACGCATACGCAAAAAGATAGGTCTAATCATTTCAACAAAGAGCTCAAAATCCTCATCATCCTTTTTATTGGATGGTTTAGGAGGAAAAGGCATGGGTTTCTGAACCCATGGTTCTATTTCTTTACCGTGCTTCCTAGCAACAAAGTCTCTGTTATCATAACGTTGATTCTTTGATTGTGGGTTATCAAGATCAACAACAGGTTCAATCTCTACATCATTGTCATTGCTAGGTTGAGCATCAACATGAACATCATCATTAACATTATCACTAGGTTCATGTTCATTACCGAATTGTGTTTCAGCATCAGAAATAGAAATATCATTGGGATTCTCAGGTGTGTCAACAACAGGTTCGCTAGAAGCATGCAAAGTCCTATCATTTTTCTTTTTTCTTCTTCTTAGAAGGACTAGGTGCATTAATATTAGTTCTCTGAGAATCTTGCTCAATTCTCTTAGGGTGGCTGTCGGTGTCAAAACCGGCGGATCTCGGGTAGGGGGTCCCGAACTGTGCGTATAGGCCGGATGGTAACAGGATGCAGGGGACACAATGTTTTACCCAGGTTCGGGCCCTCCTGATGGAGGTAAACCCTACGTCCTGCTTGATTAATATTGATGATATGGGTAGTACAAGAGTAGATCTACCATGAGATCAGAGAGGCTAAACCCTAGAAGCTAGCCTATGGTATGATTGTTGTTTGTCCTATGGACTAAAAACCCTCCGGTTTATATAGACACCGGAGAGGGCTAGGGTTACACAGAGTCGGTTACAATGGGAGGAGATCTACATATCCATATTGCCAAGCTTGCCTTCCACGCCAAGGAAAGTCCCATCCAGACACGGGACGAAGTCTTCAATCTTGTATCTTCATAGTCCGAGAGTCCGGCCAGACGTTATAGTCCGGCTATCCGAACACCCCCTAATCCAGGACTCCCTCAGTAGCCCCCGAACCAGGCTTCAATGACGATGAGTCCGGCGCGCATATTGTCTTCAGCATTGCAAGGCGGGTTCCTCTCTAGATTCCGTGTACCTATTTAAATAGTGTCCGGCTCCTTGTGAATGTTGCGCTCCTTGGCTTCCACACCCAACAATAGCCACTTTCCACGTGTCAAGCGAATCTGAAGAGTCAGGGTGTTTTTACTTTTACCCCCTGGCTGTGCGAATGAGCTGCCTATTAAAGAGACGAGGATTCAGATCCAAATCACACCATCCTCCCTTGGCAAGCCTTCATCGGAGCGCATCCGACAGAGATCCATTCCAACATGGCCGGTCGACGCAGCTTCTCCTCTCGCTCCCCTAGCCCCAAGCCCGGAGATTGGGAGAAATGTTCCGTCCCGCACGACAAATTAGTGATGCTTTGGGTGAAGGGATTTCTTCCCCCAGCATATATGGTCCCGGTTCGAGCCAGGCTCGCCACCTATAATGGCGGAGAGCAAGCGGAGAGCCTTCCCAATCCCTCCAAGGGAGAGTGGGTATGCCTTGTCCCTCATTTGGTAAGAGGGCTCGGATTTCCAATTCACCCGTTTCTCCGGGGGCTCCTGGAGTTCTACGGCCTCCAGTTGCACAATCTTACGCCTGCCTCCATATTGCATATCGCGGGCTTCGTAGCCCTCTGCGAGCTGTTTTTGGGCTGTGAGGCTCATTTCGTGCTGTGGAAGAAGTTGTTCTGCCTTGTGCCCCGTTCTCAGGAGGGGTCAATATATCAAGTGGGTGGAGCCGAAGTGTGGCGTATTGCCGGGAACGGATATCTATCCGGAACCCCAAAGAAGACGTCCGAAGACTGGCCTTCAGAATGGTTTTATATAGAAGATGTCCCCCTCCCGGACCCTATTCAAATCGGCCTCCCTGAGTTCGACAACGCCCCTTTGAAGAAGCGCCGGAGCTGGCATCCACGGAGTCCCCAAGAGGACGATGACAGGGACGTTCTTTACCTAATGAGCCGGATAAGTTTGTTAGCTCGATCCGGATTGACCATGATCGAGGTCATGGCCACATGTATCATGCGGGGGGTGCAGCCGCTTCAGTATAGAGGCCACCCCATGTGGGATTTCAATGGGGAGGATGACGCCACCCGCTATGGCCGTAAAGGGCCGAAATCGGTTGCTGATCTAATAAAGATTTTATCCACTTTGTACAAGGGAGAAGAGGAGGAATTCCTCTGCGTCAACCCGCAGGGCGGATTTTCTATGTACAATCCTCTGAGCTGGGTAAGCGGACACTTTTTCTCGCCCATCCATTTCATATTCCCATAGTTTAAGTATTCAGTCTAGCGATTTCAACGCAGGAGCTGCGCCATGCTGTAAGGGAGATAAACATCCCTCTTCCACAACCCGAGGACCCGGAACGGTCCCTTGACCCGGCCTCCCAAGAGGACCCGGACATATCTGTGAAGCTGATCGATGGGGTATTTTACCAATTGAGCAATGACAACGCCTTGGTGGCCATTACGGCTGATTACCCTGGGCTACTTCCAGCCTCACAGGTAATTGAGACCGAAGTCCCAGTACTTTGAAAAGGGATCCGTCCTTGCATGTTTTTGATTACCGTATAACAACCGTGTTTTGCAGGGGAGGTCCTCGAGGCGGAAGGTCGAGCCTGCGGCGACGAGCCAACAAGGGGCCACGAGGCCAGGCAGGCTGAAGAGACACGCGGTCCGGATTGAGACACCGGTGCAGCGGTACGGCACGCCGTTTTTATTCCAAGGCATTATTCTCGGAGGCATACTAACGCCCATGCCTTCCTTTTAGGAAAAAGAGCGCTCGCCGGACTATATCCGGAGAGGCTACTAATCGCGCCTCCACCATCCAGGCTCCAAGGCAGGATTCGGAGGCGGGAACAAATACGAGGCGTGCGCCGGGCGCTCCTCCGATAGAGGATGCGGATAGACTGTCCGCCACCCATTCCGAGGTGGAAAGTGCCATGAACCACAGGCGTCGCCGGACTGTTCTTCGTGACGCTTGTTTCTCCCAAGAGGCATTGGATGCCTTCAACTCGGGAGATGCGTACCTCCGTGCCGCTCAAAATGGTCTAGCCAGAGCCACGGAGCAGTATATAAAAGACATACGGGTGAGAAAATTTGGTGATTATATATATCAGTAGCCCCTCAGACTTGAAACAGTTAGAATAACTGATTTAAGGATCATTTGTTATACAGGTTCTTACAGAAAAGAATACCCAACTGTCCTAGGAGCTGGAAGGGTGCAAAGCCCAACTTCAGGCCACACTAGCCGCAGTAGGGGAGACCAAAGAGACCCCCTCTGGTAATATATCCGTCAAATGATAAGTATCATATAAAGTGCGGCGTATATGCAGATCTGACGGTAAAATTGCAGATGACGCTGGAGTAAATCCGGATAAGCAACAACTCCTACGCCAGCTAAAGGCCGGTGAGAGCGTGCTTACGAGGGTGAGGCAGGAGAAGAATGATCTCCTAGATGCCAACACCAAGCTGGGCATGGAACTAAAGGATGTTCGTGCCCAACTGTCGGACTCCGTTAAGGATAATCGGCAGCTTCGATGTGGCATATTTAGTAAGTGCTTGAACGAACTTTGAAAAAGAGTTCAGCGAGGAAGTTGGCTGACAGAGTTATGTCTGTAGGCATGCTAACAGGTTGTCCTACAGAGGAAATGCCCGGTTCTACGGGTGACCTTCTTCCCGAGCTCTCACAACTGCACGAACGAGTTCGGCAGGTGATGCAAGGCGTCGCCCAGGCCTTGTGGCCATCAGTCTCCATGCCCGAAGGCCTTGGAGAGCTTGCAGAGAAGCTGAAGGGAGCGCGACGGCGCTTCCGATTATGGAAGATATCGGCCTGCCGTCAGGGCGCCAGGGAAGCCTGGGCCATGGTGAAGACGCGGTACACGAAGGCTGACCCACACCACATGGCCGAGGTCAGACCTGTGGGGCCCGATGGGAAGGAGATCCCTGTGAGCTTAGTGTACGGCCAAGTAGAATTGGCCGCAAAGTATTCCCAACAGGACTGTAGACTAGACAGCCTATTGGATGGTATTGAAGAGGAATTCAACCAGTCAAATTGACTATGTAATTTAAAGTGACATGTATAATGCCTTCTAGCCAGATTGTAGATCGTTTGTCATGGCGGACCTTTTCGCTTCAACCTCGGGACCCGACGGTCTGGAGTGTATCCGAATACCCTCTCGGTTATGTAAGAACTGGGGCGCATGGAGATCAGGCATAGGGGTCATTAGTGCTTGAACAGACAAGTGCCCAACTAGTTATGTTATATTACATGGTTAGTAAGAAACATCTTCCAGGGAGAATAGTTCTGTTAGGGGTTCCTTTCCCTGGGAGGCATGCCCTAAAGTGCATGTCTGGACTGCGAGAAGAGACGCAGAAAAAACATCTGGGGGCGGATAAGTAAATAAGTGAAAAATCATCTTTAGTTCACCGACCGAATATTCCCTTAAGAACGCTAGCTTTCGGCTTCACCCAGTCCGAGGTACACATCCGGCTGACCCGGCAGTAACAATCGCAGAGGTGCTCCCCTTATGTCCTAGCCGAATTAACGGGAACGTAGGGCATAAATACAAGAGCTAGGCAACCCAGCTTGGCCAAAACTTAAGTCATATCGGCGCATATAATGGTGAATAAAGGGTACATGCAGAAGGAGAACACATGTGTTGGGCATAAAGCCCGTATTAATAAGCTTCTGTTAAAGAAGCCCCCAGGTATAATGAGCGCGGATAGCGCGTCAGTTGTGTGCAAACAAGGCACGAATGGGCCCCTAAAGGCTATGAGAGAAAAGAAAGGGAGAAGGGGAAAAATATAAGATAGATAGTGTATAAAAATGGACAGAGGAAGGAGACGAACACAGAGTCCGGCGTTAGGCGTAGAATATTCGGAGTCGGGTTGCGTTACATGGGTTCGGCTCGAGTCGGTTATCCGATGCATCCCGCAGACGGTACGCTCCACCAGTCAGGACTTGGTCAATGATGAATGGACCTTCCCATTTGGGCTTGAGTTTGTCCTTTTTCTTATCCGGCAGGCGTAGAACTAACTCGCCAACATTGTAGGTTTTGGCCCGTACTTCTCTGCTTTGGTATCTTCGAGCCTACTGTTGATAGAATGCGGAACGGGCTTTTGCCACGTCACACTCCTCCTCCAAGTCGTCCAAACTGTCCTGCCAATCGAGCTCGGCTTCTCTTTCTTCGTACATGCGCACTCGAGGTGAGTCATGAATTATGTCGCAGGGTAGATCCGCCTCTGTGCCGTATACTATAAAGAATGGTGTGTATCCGGTAGTGCAATTCGGTGTGGTCCGCAGCCCCCAGAGTACGGAGTCGAGCTCCTCTACCCAATGCGTGTTAGATTCCTTGAGGGACCGCACTAATCTGGGTTTGATGCCGCTCATGATAAGACCATTTGCTCGCTCGACCTGACTGCTAGTTTGTGGGTGATAGACTGAAGCATAATCGAGCTTGATGCCCATGTTTCGGCACCAGAGTTTTACCTCGTCGGCCATAAAGTTCATGCCGTTATCAGTGATGATGCTGTGGGGGACGCCGTAACGGTGTACGACATCGGATATGAAGTCTATCACCGGTCCGGATTCGGCCGTCTTAACAGGCTTGGCTTCTATCCATTTGGTGAACTTATCCACCATGACCAGTAAGTATTTTTGCTTGTGGGTTCCTCCTTTAAGGGGTCCAACCATGTCAAGCCCCCAGACCGCGAAGGGCCAGGTGATGGGGATATTATGAAGGGCGGTGGGTGGCATATGGCTTTGGTTTGCAAAAAGCTGGCAACCAACACAACGTTGGACTAAGTCCTGGGCGTCTGCCCGGGCCGTTGGCCAATAAAAGCCTGTATGGTAGGCCTTGCTTACAAGCGCCCGGGCTACAGCGTGGTGACCGCCGAGTCCGGCATGAATTTCCGCCAAAAGATTCCGCCCCTCCTCTTCGGAGATGCACCTTTGAAGGACTCCGGTGGTGCTTTTCTTATAAAGCTCTCCCTCATGGACTTTATAGGCTTTAGATCGCTGCACTATACAGCGTGCCTCGTTTTGGTCCTCAGGAAGTTCCTGCCTAGTTAGGTAGGATAGGAATGGTTCTGTCCATGGGGCGATGACTGCCATTATTACGTGGGTTGAAGATGTTATTTCGTTGGCAGAGCCTCTAATTATATCAGAATATTCGATGTCGGGCAGTGCAGTTGGGTCTGGGCTGTTATTTCCGGGTTCCCCTTCCCATACTACGGATGGTTTGAACAGCCCCTCCAAGAAGATGTTGGGGGGGACGGCGTCGCGTTTTGCGCCGATGTGTGCCAGGACATCTGCTGCCTGATTGTTTTCCCGGGCTATATGGTGAAATTCGAGCCCCTCGAACCGAGCTGACATTTTAGGACGGCGTTGCGATAAGCTCCCATTTTCGGATCCTTGGCATCAAAGTCTCCGTTTATTTGAGATATTGCGAGGTTCGAATCCCCGTGCACCTCTAGGCGTTGAATGCCCATGGATACTGCCGTCCGGAGACCATGTAGAAGGGCCTCATATTCGGCTGCGTTGTTGGAGTCCGTATACATTATCTGGAGTACGTATTGAACTGTATCTCCTGTTGGGGACTTCAAAACGACGCCAGCTCCCAGACCAGCCAACATTTTGGAGCCGTCGAAGTGCATGATCCAGTTGGAATATGTGCCGTACTCTTTAGGGAGTTCGGCTTCCGTCCATTCGACGACGAAGTCGGCCAAAACTTGCGACTTAATAGCTCGCCGTGGCTTGTAAGTTATGTCGAATGGGAGGAGCTCAATGGCCCATTTGGCAATCCGGCCCCTCGCGTCGCGGTTGTTTATAATATCGTTAAGTGGTACTTTCGAGGCTACCGTTATCGAACACTCTTGAAAGTAGTGTCGCAGCTTCCGGGATGCCATAAATACCGCGTACGCTATCTTTTGATAATGCGGGTACCGTGACTTGCATGGAGTAAGTACAGTGAACACATAGTAAACCGACTTTTGGAGGGGGAATTTGTGTCCGTCCGCCTCTTGTTCGACGACGAGCACTGCTCTTACAACTTGATGAGTTGCCGCAATGTATAATAGCATTGGTTCGCCAATGTTTGGCACGACCAGGACTGGGTTTGTTGCCAATATGGTTTTTATTTCTTCGAGTCCGACCGTGGCGGCATCCGTCCACTCGAAGTTTTTGGTGCGCCGGAGGAGGCGATAAAGGGGTAATGCCTTTTCTCCTAAGCGGGAGATAAAGCGGCTTAAAGCCGCCACGCACCGGTCAATTTTTATATTTATTTGAGGTCCTTTGGGATGTCCAATTGTGACAGAGCTCGGATCTTGGCTGGATTTGCTTCAATTCCTCTATCGGATACAATGAAACCCAAGAGCTTTCCGGCTGGTACGCCGAAAACGCATTTTTTCGGGTTGAGCTTGATGTCGTATGTTCGGAGGTTATCGAATGTGAGCCTCAAGTCGTCTACTAGAGATTCAACATGCTTGGTTTTGACGACCATGTCATCTACGTATGCCTCCACTGTTTTGTCGATCTGGTTTGCCAGACATGTCTAAATCATGCGCTGATATGTTGCGGCGGCGTTTTCGAGCCCGAAGGGCATTGTGTTCAAGCAGAATGGGCCGTATGGTGTGATGAATGCCTTTGCGGCTTGGTCTGGCTCTGCCATCTTAATTTGATGGTAGCCGTATTATGCGTCGAGGAAACACAATGAATCGTGTCCTGCGGTAGCGTCGATAATTTGGTCGTTGCGGGGGAGGGGGAAGGGATCCTTTGGGCAAGCCTTGTTGAGGTCCTTAAAATCGACGCACAAGCACCAGGATTTGTCTTTCTTTGGTACCATCACCAGGTTTGCTAGCCAGTCCGGATGTTTTATGTCTCTGATGAATCTAGCCTCCAATAGCTTGGCTAGTTCCTCTCCCATGGCTTGTCTCTTGGGTTCGGAGAAACGCCGAAGAGCCTGCTTGACTGGCTTGAATCCTTTTAGGATATTTAGGCTGTGCTCGGCCAGCTTGCGTGGGATTCCTGGCATGTCTGAAGGGTGCCAGGAAAAAATGTCCCAGTTCTCGCGTAGGAACTCTCGTAGTGCGGCGTCTACATGAGGGTTTAATTGTGCCCCGATGGAAGCTGTTTTTGTAGGGTCCGTTGGATGGACTTGGAATTTGACTATTTCGTCCACCGGTTTAAAGGAGGTGGACTTGGACCTTTTATCGAGTATCACGTCGTCCCTGTTCACCGTGGAGTGCAGCGCAGTCAGTTCCTCGGCCGCTAGGGCTTCGGATAGTGCCTCGAGGGCCAGTGCGGCTGTGTTATTTTCGGCGCGGAGTGCTATGTCCGAATCACTAGCAAGAGTGATGATTCCGTTGGGCCCGGGCATTTTGAGCTTCATGTACCCATAATGGGGTATGGCTTGGAAGATTGTAAACGCCTCCCACCCTAATAGAGCGTGGTATCCGCTACTGAACGGGGCCACTTGGAACGTGACCTCTTTGGACCTGTAATTATCCGGCGTGCCGAACACCACATCTAGTGTGATTTTTCCTGTGCAGCGCACTTCCCGACTTGGGATTATTCCTCTAAAGGTTGTGCTGCTTCGCTCAATGCGGTTCCAGTCTATTTCCATTTTTCGAAGAGTTTCCTCATAAGTAGGTTCAATCCGCTGCCACCATCCATGAGTACCTTGGCGAGTCAAAAGCCGTCCATTATTGGACAGAGGACCAATGCGGCTGGTGCTCGGGCTGTTCGGAATTTAGATTCGTCACTGGCATTAAAAGTAATAGCCGTGTCACTCCATGGGTTTATTGTTGCCACGTGGTAGACTTCGGCAAGGCTGCGGAGTGTTTGTTTTCGCATATTATTTGATGCGAAAGTCTCGAAGACTGTTAATACCGTACTGGTATCCCCGGGCTGGTGCTCTGTGGCTTCTGGGGTTAGAAGATCTTTGCCACTTTTGGCCACCTGCCGAAGTATCCAACATGCTCTAAGGCTATGAGTTGGTGTGGCGCCCTCTGCTCTGTGAAATTTACAGGGTCCATTGAGCCATCCCTCCAGTACGGTTCCATGCCTTGTAGAGGGTTTTTGCTTTTTGGTGTTTAACCTGGGTGTCTGGTGATAATACACCCTTTTATTTCGGATTGGGTTTGTATTCAGGGCCAGATTGTCCCAAAATATTATTTCGGTTTTGCAGGCGCTTTCCATCACACAGAACATTCATACTAAAATAAAATTTTATTTCGGTTTTCCAGGCGCTTTCTATTACTCGGTTCGAGGGGCTCGATGTTCCAAGTCAGCAAATCGTGTAATTTCATGACGACTTATGGCGTTGAGGATTCCCTTGTCCGTGCAATTATTACAGAAGAATGAAATTGTGTCTTCCTCGCGGCAGTCCTTTATCCTATTCATGACCAGGAGGAATCTGGCCTAGTAATGGTGTACTATTTCTTCGGGCCCTTGCCTAATTTGGGATAGATCGCTTATGTTTGGGTGGGTGGGTGGAATTGAATCCGAAACCTTACCCAATCTGAGACTCAGGGGCCAAGGAGTTTCCGAACTCGGAAGTTTGGATTCTTGGATGTTTTCCACTGAATCTAGCCCGCTGCCTGATTCTAGGTTTAGGTCTTGAGTGACGTCTACCCTCTGCGAATATCCAGCTTGGAGGGATCGGGAATCCGGACATAGCTAGACCTTAAGATAGATGAAGGGTCGCCGCGTTGTTCCTCCACCACTGCAACGTGATGGGTGACCTGGGTAGAGTTGATCTCTCTCAGATCGGGTTTAGGCCCAATCTGATCATAGTCTGTAGCGACTCCCAGGGCGGCGATGCGATCCAAGAGCTCGTTTAGGGAAGAGATCTCCATTGGATCTAACTGCTCGGCGCGTTCCGAGTTGATGTGAAGATTGTTTTTGATGACCCGAGAAGTCATCGTCAGCACGGCGGCCGAACAGGCGGTCATGAGGAAACCACCTAGTCGGAGAGTTTGGCCGACAGCCAAAGCTCCCTTAGCAATAGTGCCGTCTTTAAAGACGGCATGAGGCATCCTTCCTGATGGTGACGGCACAGCGGAACTCTCAATGAAAGCACCAATGTCGGTGTCAAAACCGGCGGATCTCGGGTAGGGGGTCCCGAACTGTGCGTCTAGGCCGGATGGTAACAGGATGCAGGGGACACAATGTTTTACCCAGGTTCGGGCCCTCCTGATGGAGGTAAAACCCTACGTCCTGCTTGATTAATATTGATGATATGGGTAGTACAAGAGTAGATCTACCACGAGATGAGAGAGGCTAAACCCTAGAAGCTAGCCTATGGTATGATTGTTGTTCGTCCTATGGACTAAAAACCCTCTGGTTTATATAGACACCGGAGAGGGCTAGGGTTACACAGAGTTGGTTACAATGGGAGGAGATCTACATATCCATATTGCCAAGCTTGCCTTCCACGCTAAGGAAAGTCCCATCCGGACACGGGACGAAGTCTTCAATCTTGTATCTTCATAGTTCGAGAGTCCGGCCAGAGGTTATAGTCCGGCTATCCGGACACCCCCTAATCCAGGACTCGCTCAGTGGCCCTCAGGATACAAGGGTTCCTGAGTCATTTTACCCCCTGTAGTCATAACTCTGACAACATTATCATTCTTCTTATTATTTAACTCATTGAGCAAATCATTCCGAGCCTTAAGTACTTGCTCTACTTGAGTGGTAACCATAGAAGCATGTTTAGTAATAAGTTTAAGTTCACCTTTAACTCTAGACATATAATCACCCAAGTGTTCAAGCATATCAGCATTGCGTTTCAATTGCCTACCAACATAAGCATTGGAGTTTTCTTGTTTAAAAATAAAATTATCAAACTCATCTAAGCATTGGCTAGCAGACTTATTACGAGGAATATCACCTTCATCAAATCTATAGAGAGAATTTACCTTTACTACCTGTGTCGGGTTATCAAGACCATGTATTTCTTCAATAGGTGGTAAATTCTTAACGTCTTCATCTTTAATACCTTTTTCTTTCATAGATTTCTTTGTCTCTTGCATATCTTTAGGACAGAGAAATAGACTACCCCTTTTCTTCGGAGTTGGCTTAGCAGTCGGTCCAGGAAGTGTCCAATTATTTTCATTTGTCAACATATTATTCAATAGCAATTCAGCTTGATCAACAGTTCTTTCCCTGAAAACACAACCAACACAACTATCCAGGTAATCTCTGGAAGCATCGGTTAGTCCATTATAAAAGATATCAAGTATTTCATTTTTCTTGAGATGATGATCAGGAAAAGCATTAAGTAATTGGAGAAGCCTCCCCCAAGCTTGTGGGAGACTCCCTTCTTCAATTTGCACAAAATTACATATTTCCCTTAAGGCAGCTTGTCTCTGATGAGAGGGAAAATGTTTAGCAGAGAAGTAATAAATCATATCCTAGGAACTACGCACACAACCAGGATCAAGAGAATTAATCCATGGTTTAGCATCACCCTTTAATGAGAACGGAAACAACTTAAGGATAAAGTAATAGCGAGTTTTCTCATCATTAGTGAACAGGGTGGCTATATCATTTAATTTAGTAAGATGTGCCACAACAGTTTCGGATTCATAGCCATAAAAGGATCAGATTCAACCAAAGTAATTAACTCAGGATCGACAGAGAAATCATAATCCTTATCAGTAATAAAGATAGGTGAAGTAGCAAAAGAAGGGTCATATTTCATTCTAGCATTCAAAGACTTTTCTTTAAGCTTAGCTAATAATTTCTGAAGATCAGATCTATCATTGCAAGCTAAGAAGTCTCTAGCAGTTTCTTCATCCACAACATAACCCTCAGGCACAATAGGCAATTCATATCTAGCGGGAGAATCTTCATCATCACTTTTCATCAATATTATCAGTTTCAATAATTTCATTCTCTCTAGCCTTAGCAAGTTCATCAATGTTGGGGATATAGCTACCAGGTATGACCCGCCCAGGAGGGGCCGGGTCAACCTCAATGGCGGGTTACAAAAGAAGCCCAGTAATATTCAAGGTGATGGTTTATTAAAGACTTGTAGAGGGCATAAGCCCAAAGGCGGCTTAAGTCCCAATATTATAAACCGCCCTATGTAAAGGAAGACTTGTAAAGAAAGGCATATAAAGAAGTCATCGAGACGGACACATTTTATGAACCAGCCAGGACTCTGTAGGCCGCCAGGCATCAACCCGTGTATATAAGGGGATGACCCGGCAGTAGCTTAGGGCAAGAAACAACAATTCGAAGCCAGGCAAAGTGGATTCGCTCCCTCGCCATCGAAACCCCAACAATTCCAACACAACTAGACGTAGGCTTTTACCTTCATCGTAAGGGGCCAAACTAGTATAAACCTCTCGTGTCCTTTGTCCTAATTAACCCCTTTAAGCTTCCTAGTTGCGATGGCCCTACGACTAAGTCCTTTTGCTAGGACATCTTCCGTGACAATTCAACGACAGTTGGCGCCACCGTGGGGCCAGCGCATGGTGGATTTGAGTTCTTGAAGGGCAACTTCAAAGGGCTCAAGGGATACGCTGTGGGCCGGATGACCAAGAGTCGTCGCGGCAAGCTCTACATCGACGATGAAGGCTGGGGCCCCGAGGCCGGCTCAATTGAGTACGGGTACCGGGTCCCCTTTGGCGGAATCCATGTCTTCATCGGCCGGATCGGCGAGTCAGACCCTGAGCCGGACATCTACACCAACCTCATCGAGATGGCGCAGCGCGCGAGATACGCCCGAGCTCAACCTGCCGTGAGGCATGCCTTTGTGGGTTGCATCCATGGAGGTTAATCCTCTAAAGGATCAGTGGATGGCGGTGAGATGGCCATCTGTTCTGACGCTACATCATCAACAGGCGAGACAGATTCTTTGTATCAGCTGCAAGATGGCATGCTTGGGGGCTGTTCAGATGACAACAGTATTCCGGACCCCTTTGAGCCGAAGAATCGAACCAGAGTCTTCATGGCTGGCACTCAACCTGGGCAGAACTCCACGGCTGCAGCAGCAATAACCACCGGGTCGGCAGCGGCCGGGTCAGGAGACCCCGCGCGCCCCCGGCTCAGATGCTAATGGACCTCATGGATAAGTTGACGGCTCTGTTGACTGCTATGGTGGAGCCGGTGGATAAGGCTCAGCATGACACGGAGGTAGCAGGGCTACGCGAAGAGATGGCACAGGCCAAGGAAAATTTAGCAGCAGAAGAGGTCAGGATGGCCGTGGAGCGGGCGGCTTTGGATGCTCGTACTCATCAGCTTCAAGCGGAGACTTTCTGGCTCTTGGTGGATCTGAACGCGTCAAACGAGGTCATGAGGAGAAGGCACCACAAAACTCAGTCACGTCTACCTCTGACGTACGATCCTAGGAACCTTTTCCACACACCCGGGGCTGGTCCAAGTAACCCACCGGAGGCAAACCGAATTACGACGCCCGGGGCTGGGGCGCCGGTAAAACCACGGGCCATGGAACCACCTCGTATGAATACCGCTCCGCCTCATTACACACCAATACCACCGGGTCACTTTTCTAACCCTTTGGAGAATCTCATTGCTGCGTCGGCCCGTTTGGCGGCTCTCCCGATGGAAGGCGACTCTCCGACAGCAATTGAAACACGAAGGGTGAGAGAACTTCTTCAGACGGCTCTGGCGCAGCAGGATGTGTACTCTTACAGTCGAGACAGAATCCATTCAACCCCTCGCCCAAGCCGGAGCCTGAGCTATAGCAGGCATATGGACTCAGCCGCTATGTCGAGCAACGCTCAACATCGTAACCAACTGCGTAGGCATTAGCTGGCGCAGGGTGGAGCCCTTAACTTGGCGGATCAGGAGAGAATCCGTCAAGAGGCTGAGCGGGCGGCTCAACTGGCAGCTGAGCAGGCGGCTCATCAAGCTTTTCCGGTTTATCCGGCAACCTCTGTTGAGGCAGGAGTAGCCACAAGAACAGGAGGTGTCCCTTGCCTGGTGCCGGCTATACGTAATGAGCGCTTGCCAAAAGACTTTATGGGGCCTCGTAAGGTGCCTAATTACACGGCCGACTTGCAGCCTAGGGCATGGATTGAAAGTTATGAGATGGCGATGGAGCTATTGGAGGTCGGCGATGCAACAATGGCTAAGTATTTCACTATGATGTTGGATGGAACGGCTCGCACTTGGTTGAAAGGGTTGCCACCCAATTTCATCGGCTCATGGGCGGAGTTAAAGGCCTGGTTCATTCAGAACTTCAAGGACACATGTAAACAACCTATGTCAATCGTGGACCTGACTAATTGTAAGCAAGAGGAAGGTGAGTCCACGACCCATTGGGTGCGCCGGGTCAAGGAGATAATACATTCATCTAATAAGATGGATGCCGGCTCGGCGGTCTTAATGTTGGAGAAAAAATGCCATTTTGAACCTCTGAAATAGAAGCTGGGGCGGCTCAAGCGTGACTGTAATGACATGGGCCAGTTGATGGCGGCCCTGGTCAAATATGCTGATTCTGACAGTACCAAGGATCCCGTGTCTGATGAAGAAAAAACAGGGAAAGGAAAGAAGAATGGCAACGGCAAGGGTCACCAGCATAACCTAGCGAATCAAGGAGGTAATAAACGTAAGGCTGACGAGTTTGTGGCTAACACCAATACACAGGGCAAGAACCAACGCCGCAAGGGTAGTCCACCTCCTCGGTCAGGTGGGTCAGGTCCCGCCCTCGAGCAGCTTCTGAATGAACCTTGTCCAAGACACGGCACCCGGGAGAAGCCAGCTACCCATCTGTGGAAGGACTATACGATCATGAAGGCATTTAAAAGTTCCAACATGTTTGATGGTAGCCACGGACCGGGCGCCGGTTCAGGCGGAGGCGGCTTTCATGGCCGGGCGCCGGTTCAGGCGGAGGCGGTTTTCACGGTCAGGGCCATCCGGGTAACTAGGATGGTTACAATCAGCAACCCGGCCAAAGTAATCAGCAGCAACAGTCCAGGTATCAGAGCAACCCAAAACAGTTGGATAGTGGGCACACTACAAAAAAATACACTTCCGTGATGATACGTGTTTGTCACAGTAGGTCGTGTTTTTTGTCATGCATGTACATCCATGACGATTTTATGACAGAATCAAGATAGTCATACTTGTGCTGTCATAGAAGAGTTCCATGACATTACCAAAATTATCATCGCGGAAGTGTGCACTTCCATGATGATAAATCGTGCGTCACATAAGTGCTTTCGTCAAGGATGACCGACACGTGGCATCCACCGTAACGGAACGCCATTAAGCTATCGGGTCGGGTTTTGGATCCGATAACCCGTTAACAGCCCCGACCAATGGGGATTTTCCACATGTAAAATCATCATTGGCTGGAGGAAACACGTGTCGGCTCATCGTTGGGACAGATGTCATCCACTCATTGGACAGAAGGCTCCTATGATACGTCGACACGTGGCACGGCCCAACAAAGGCCCATTCCTGTGAAAAGGCCGGCCCGTTTGACTTGGTCAAAAGGTGGCGAGCCGGCCCATGGAAAGCCTGTTAACGACATGTTCACATATAGCTCATTTACAGCTCGCTAACCCAAGGCCCGTTATGCCCTATCCTAATTAGGCCCAGTAGCGTCATCTGGGCCATCCAATATGATTCCGGCCCGTTTTCACTTCTGGCCCATGACTGGCCCATGACATCTTTCGGCCCATATGAGGCCCTGTGTAACTCTTGGCCTATTAACGGCCTATGGTGAAACTGGCCCATAATGAACAGTGTATCACTTTACACCCATTAACGGCCCGTGGTGAAACTGGCCCGTAATGAACAGTGTATCACTTTATACCCATTAACGGCCCGTTATTCCGTTGGGCCGTTTCCAGCCCATGTTATCTTTCGGCCTTCTCAGAGCCCATTTATTCTTGGGCTCATTTCCAGCATTCGTTTACTTACGACCCGTTACTGTCATTTTCTGCTTGTGGGCCAAATTCAGCCCGTGGTTACAGTCGGCCCGTTTGTGGTCTGTTAATACGTTGGGCCATTTTCATAGCGTCATCAAATACGGCCTATTAACGATGGCCCGTTATGGTCGGCCCATGAACGGACGATTCCAACTCTAGCCCGTTTACGGCCATAATGCGGCCTGTTATTGGCCCATGTTTGGCCAATCAATCATACGACCCGTATAAGGCCCATTGATGATACGGCCCGTAGAAGGCCCATTGTTTCTACGACCCATAGAAGGTCCATTGTTTCTATGGCCCGTAGAAGGCCTACTGTTTCTACGGCCCGTAGAAGGACCACTGCTTCTACAGCCCGTAGGAGGCGTAGTGTCACTACAGTAAATATTAGCCCATGGTTATTGTGGCCTAGTTTTAAAAAATAGGTTATTGCAGCCACTAGCAAACCTCGGAAAAAGAACTGCACCGACTACAAGCAAACAAATAAACAAGACAACAAGGAAATAAATAAGCAAGCAACTTATGCTAGCCTATCATGGCTATTACACATATTACATCCACTGGGCATCAAAATTCGCCACCAGTGCAAATATAGGGAACAAAGCAGCATATAAACGCCGCAGCAAAACAAGTCCACAACTGAAACCACTTCAGAAGAGTTCAAGAAACAATATCCTGGGTACTCATAATGCTGGCAAGATGCTTAGCAAGCTTATTAACTTTCTCTTGTTTGGCGCTTAAATCCTCCAGCGCTTGCTGTTGCACAAGAAAGTACGCATCTGAATTCTACAGGGACTTCCTCAGTCCTTCGGCTTCTTGCCGCAGCATAGCTGGCTGATGCCTTTCAGCTTGTAGCTGAGACTGAAGAAGCCGAAGTGATTCAGGCAGCGAGTTCGAAGAGCTTGTGCCAGCGGTACTAGCCAGTAACTCGAACACTACATCAACGCAGGACTGTGGGGTTTTCCCACTGTCTACAAGATCGTTTTTATCACCTTTCTTGGAGACCAACTGGGTTGTCTCGCTATCTTGAACCTTATCTGCATTACTTTCTCTACCATTGCATAGTGGGGTGCTCTTCTCCAATATTCCGTTTGCATACTACAAGAGAAACAAGCAGATACATCACATGTTTAGCTTGTAGTATACGAAACTCATTTTGGTAAACCAGTTCAGTTGTAAGGTGGACAGGATAACAGCATGAAACAAACATATATCTATGTACTATCGTCACTGTATTGTACATATCATTCTAGTTTATGTTCCCTAATCAAGATAGAGACACAGTTCAACTCATATATTTTCAAGACACAACAACATAGACAGAATATAAGTGTGAGAAACTAACTACACAACATTGGCAGCACTTGTAATGTGCATCACATGACAACATAACTGTTTATACAACTTAAACTGAAATCAACATAGAGCAAGAAGTTAGAACAGCAATCCAGTTAAAGAAATAGGTTTAAAACATACCTGTTGCGCTATTGGAGTTTCAATTGGATCCTTCAAATTCAAAAGTAGTTGGTATGAGTAAATACAGTGATGCAACAGCAAAGGAGTATGGACCATAGCTACGGAATCTGACCTGAGAACAGTTGCTCTTCTGCTTTAAATGTGGAGTTTGGGTTAGCTGTGGTGTTCTTCGTGCTTTGGGCACTGCAGTAGCTTTACAAACTGCTCGTGTGGGGGTACTCTATGGTGGACATGGTGCTTTGTCAACTATAAGTGGGTTACTATCCGCTGGGTTTGCGGTTAGATGGGTTGTAGCTGGTTCTCTGCCCAACGATGTAAGTGTGCAATCTGGAAGAGTCTCGATTATGTGTGGTGGGGCTAGTTTGTGGGCCAGTACAACCATGGTTCTATCTGCATCGACGGGTAGCACTGTCTTTTGTGAAGAACGGGTTTTGCTCCCTTAGATACTGCCATCACCCCCTCCAATTCAAATGGCTGATAAACAAGAAAAAAAATTGAACGTACAGACATTGTATGATAGACAGATGTGGTAATTCACATATATGTTGCCTAACCAAACAAGATAGCATGACACAATTTCACATATATGATGCCTAACTAAACATGATAGCATGGCAGAGTTTCAGATATATGATGGATAACTTAACAGGATATAATGGCATAATTCAACATATGATGAGTACCTAAACAGGATGACATGACAAAACTATATGATGTCTTTCTAAAATAGGTTGGGATGAAATAATTCACATACATGTTGTCTAAGTATACATGATGGCATGATATAATTGACATAATTGATTCATATACTAAGCAGCTGGCACTCGCATATATGATCTCTAAACTAAGCAGATAGAATTCAATATTGTGCATATGATGTCTAAACTAAGCAATGCAAGACACCATATGCATCATATGATAAATATAAACATTGCAACTTAGAGCATACACCTCAGGTGGGATATAGGACTAATCATCTGTCTCTGAATCCTCCTCTAAGGAGCTCCCTGTAACCATCGAGATATATGATTCAACAGGTACCATTGCCTGCTCTGAAGACCTTGTTTTCACTCCAGATTTTTCCATAACCGGATCAAATGGCTGATACACATGAAGAGTAGTTCAATATACACAGATTGTCGACAAATGGAATACGTAATGAAAAAAAATATGGCATGAGATAATTCACATATATGATGCCTGGCTCCATGGCGGTGCATAAATCACATATATGATAATTGGCTGAAATGCATGGCATTGCATAATTCACATATCTGATACAGAAAGCAAACAGGAGGCATTCACACAAAGCATGTCTAATCTAAGTAGATGGCATGGCAATGCAAGACACCATATGCATGATATGAGAAATATAACCCAGCCAAGTTAGAGCATGCACCTCGGGGGGGGGGGGAATACGACTGGTCATCTCTCTCTGAATCCTCCTCTGTGGAGCTATCTGTAACCAACAGAAATCTGCATCGACAGGTAGCACTGGCTGCTCAGAAGACCTTGTTTTCACTCCAGATTTTCCCATGACTGACTCAAATGGCTGATGCACAGGAAGAGTAGATGAATGTATAAACATTGTTGACAAATGGAATACATTATGGAAAAAAATATGGCACGATACAATTCACATATACGATGACTGGCTAAACAGGATGGCATTGCATGATTCATGTATATGATGCCTGGCTAAAGAAGATGGCATTGTATAATTCCCATATACTCCCTCCGTTCCTAAATATTTGTCTTTTTAGAGATTTCAAATGGACAACCACATACGGATGTATATAGACATATTTTAGAGTGTAGATTCACTCATTTTGTTCCGTATGTAGTCACTTGTTGAAATCTCTAAAAAGACAAATATTTAGGAATGGTGGGAGTATGATATAGAAACCAAGCAGGTGGCCTTCACACAAAGCAAATCTAAACTAAGCTGATGACATATAAGATGTATAATGTAAGCAATGCAAGGCGCCATATGCATGATATGACCAACATCAGCATGCAAGGTTAGAGCAAACACCTCAGGTGGTAAGCAGGCGTGGTTGGCTCCTTCTGAATCTCCATCTGAACAGTTATCTTCCTCTGGAAGACAATCTGGAAATGCAGGAGGGGGCACTTCGCCCACCATGGAGCAACGTCTGCATGACATTATATTTGCACGCAACGGTCTTCTCTTTTTCTCTACATGTTCAGTATGATTGTGTACAATATCTGACATGCATAATAAAAAAATAGTTAGATTTTGTAAGGCCTAAGGGGTGCATGCAAAAATCAAGACTGATGGTAGCAAACGAGTGGATGGATCCAAAACTAATGATAGCAGGTAGATTATAGCTTCAGTTTAAAAAGATAGACAATGGATCATCTATTGTTTGTTGCCCACCCAACATGAACCACATAGAAGACCCCAGATGAACCAGATAGTAGACAGATACTATTCGTTGCTGCCTCGATATGAGACCCATGGGCAATTCAAAACTCAAGATTGAACGATAAAGTAGCAGGTAATAATAAGCGATGTATAACGTAAGCAAACACGAAAGACTGCGACCTCTCTTCCGGAACTGTGTAGTCCTCAGGTTCATCTGCTTAGTCGATGATGGTAATGCAGTTGGCCTGGCTGCCGGCAACGGGGAAGATGATCTGAGGCGGCGAAAGGAAGTCTGCAGGGGGATCTCTGCTGCAGTGAACGCTTCTGTCGATGGTGCACCTCAGGTGGGGTGGATGATGACACAGCAGGAACAGGACATAACACAGAGTTTTCTTTGACGCCTATCTAAAAATGAAGTAAATCTGTAAGGGCTCCTTAGAATTGGAGGATTCTATAAATGTAGGGACAGGAAAAACACAGGAATAGGATAGGAATGCACGTGCAAAACAGAGCATTTGGAAACATAGGATTTCAGTCAACTTGGGTGTTTGGCTCACATGAATTGGAACAACAGAGGAATGGAGAAACAAAGTGATGCGACGAGTGTAAAACCTCTTTGGCATAGCCTTGTGGACCTCATCATCATTGGGTTGGACGTGGAGGATGGTGATGATGCTGGTGTGACTGTCGGAGGCGGGGAAGAAGATCCGAGGCATCTAGAAACGACGCCGAGGGTACTGCTCTGCTGTGATGGATGGTTCCGTCGTTGGAGCAGCTCCGCTAAGGTGTACGGCGATGAGGCTGAAGCATGACAAGACAGACAACGTTAATCGGAAGTGGGACCCTAATATCATCTGCAATAGATGATGCAAAATACATCACCAAAAAGTGCTAGATGTAAAGCACATTAGCCGCGCCACGGCCGCTCCGACAGATGCTGTAAGTACTGTTCACTCTGAACTTAACTAAAGAAAATGAACTTCACAGTCCAAACTGAATTTTACCGTCGAAACTGATTGAACTAGTAACAAATCATTGCAATAGATGTTTAGGGCGTTCGAGCACTAGTAGCAGAGAAGTAGTGATCTAAATCAGCAGACGCTCGAGCAGGGAACGCACTAGCAGAGGGCAAGTCATGCAGTAGCACTGCGAGCGAGTGCTAAAGCAGCAACTCCTGTAGTTGCCGGAGGTCGTGCAGCAGCAGCAGTAGCGCAAGCAAGAGCAAGAGCAGAGCAGCAGCACAAACGAAAGCAGGAGCAGTGCAGTAGCGCGATCAACAGCAAGAACAGAGCCGCAGCGCGAGCGAGAGCCGGAGCAGCTGCAGCTAGTGCCGTTGTGGAAGTCGCCACTGAGGAAGCAATGACATGGGGGAGAGACGCGGTGGATGATGTGGCCGGCGACGGCGCCGTCGATGGAGACACGCCATGTCTGCTCGCTATCGAGCACCGGCAGCCCCGTGAGATCGAATAAAAGATAAAATGCAGCGGTGAGTGCAGAACCTCCTTGATGGCACCGAGTTGGCCTCGGCTTCATTGGAGGAATTGGTGAGGGTGCTGCGGTTCCGGTGGGGCAGGTCAAGATGGCGCTGTGGGGATTGAGGTGGCGCGATAGACGAGGCGAACGTCGGGGCAGCTCCTTGGAGGTGGAGGACGGGGCGGCTGATCCGGCGGGACGACGAGATCGACAACAGATCCTCATCCGGTGCAGTGGATGAGGGACGGCGAGCTGTTGCGGTGGACGACGTAGTCGGGGAAGGGTCTCCGGCTGGGCAGTGGTCGGGAGGCTGATGGAGGAGTGTGGGGTTTCGCGGGTTTTGGCGGCCTCGGTGTACGAATGGGGGGCGAAGGGGGAGGGGGAGCCAAGCTTAGGGACGCGCTTGTCCGAAATGTAGGGTGAGTTACCAGCGTACCCCCACCGGTTTTGACACCGCGATGTGGAGCTTCATTTCCGGCTGAGGGGTAGAAGGGTGATTTCGCGTGTCTGGGTTGCGGGAGCGATTTCGGATGAGGAGGGAGTTCTCGCGCACGTCCACATTTCAGGATAACAAGGCGCGGCGCGGTTTGAAGAAGCGGGAGTTTCAAAGCAGGTGAGACAAAAGATACTCGAGCTTGAAAATTTCGGCATAACATGGTGCGGATTCCTTGTTCGGCAGAACAAACTTAATGTGTAAAAAAACAATTAATACAAGACACAAGAGAGTCATGTCCCCTTTTACTATATTGCTATAGATGCCAATGAAAAAACTACAAGAAAAATGTAAAAAATTCGGGAGAACAAGATTACCCTGCACAATACCAAATCGGTTCGCACTTCCTTCAACAACAACAAAAAACAAATCAATTCCCACCAAAGAAAGAGTAATGTCCCTTTTTATATGATTACAGATGCCATGATCTCAAATTTCAATTTTTGAATCCACGTTATGTTGAATTCGAATATATCGTTAGGTGACCTTGCGGTTTATAATTGATGTAGTCGTACATTTTGATCTTCCATCATATATGAACATTTTACTCCACCATGTGAACATATATATTGTGTCTACCATATGGACTAAACTTGAATCAATTTTCCTTTTTTGAATACGATTGTTGTCAAGTTATACAATAATTTAAATATTATCTTGATAATAAAAAACATACATATAGCAGTAATCATATTTCACTATGAACTACATGTACCATGCGCTCTCCAATTCAAATATTTGTATCCATTTTATGTTGAATTCAAATCATAGTACATTATTGGTCTAGGTAGCGAGATGTTTGTGATAATCTAAACCTTGTTTTCATACGTATAATTTTTGGCTGAATTGGGACAAGTTTTGGTATAAGCCTCTTGCAAACCCATAGATTCTCTCAACAAGCCTCGTGGTTCCGAGAGGGAACGTGTCACCTTTGTGTGCGAAACTATATACGCTGCCTCCCCCTGAGTTTATTTACGGAGGCAACATAGAACTATATGAGTGCCCTGTTAAATTTTGGAATTATTTCGGGTTCATTTGGCCTTTTTATACATTAATTGAGTTTCTGGACTTTTAATGTGCATAATCTAAATATGAATTGCATGCACATGCTCCGGTGCACCAAAGTGGGTTGAAAAATCACATGTGTGTCCATGGTTGAATTTCTAGGTCCCATGGAAGAAATGAGAATGAAATTCAAACATCTGGGCGTCATGACTCGGCCGGGAACATCGAGAAACTTTGATTTTAAATTCATGTAAATCCTAAACTCGCCTAGAAATCATGAAACTTGGCATGGTGTCATGCCATGGCACTAACATGTTGTGGTAAAAAATTGGGCCGATTTGGAAGCTCGTGGTTCTAAGAGGGAACGTGCCACCTTTGAGTGTGAAACGATATACGCTGCCCCCCTTGAGTTTCTTAACAAAGGCAACATAGAACTACATTAGTGCCCTATTAAATTTTGGAATTATTCCAGGTTCGTTTGTCGTTTTTTATACATTAATTGAGTTTCTGGTCATTTAATGTGCATAAGTCAAATTTGAACTACAAGCACATGCTCTCGTGCACCAAAGTTGGATGAAAAATCACATTTGTGTCCTCGGGTGAATTTCTAGGTCCCATGCAAGAAATGAGAATAAAATTAAAACATCTGGGCATCGTGTCTCGGCCGAGAACATTGAGAAACTTGGTTTTAAAATTCTTGTAAATCCAAAACACATCTGAAAATCATGAAACCTGGCATGGATGTCATGTCATGGTACTACCATGTTGGGGTAAAAAAATTGACCGAATAGGAACAGATTTTGGTATAAGCTTCTTGCAAACTGAAGCTTCTCTCAAGAAGGCTCGTGGTTCTGAGAGGGAACGTGCCACCTTTGAGTGCGAAACAATATATGTTGTCCCCCTTGAGTTTATTTACAAAGGCAACATAGAACTACATGAGTGCCCTGTTAAATTTTGGAATTATTCCGGCTTCGTTTGGCCTTATTTACACATTAATTGAGTTTTTGGTCATTTAATGTGCATAATTCAAATTTGAACTACAAGCACATGCTCCCGTGCACCAAAGTTGGTTGAAAAATCACATTTGTGTCCTCGGGTGAATTTCTACTCCCTCCTTCCATCTATATAGGTCCTAATGTGTTTTTTGAGGCTAACTTTGACCAAACGTTAGAGCAATAATATATGACATGCAACTTACACAAAGCATACATTCAAATTTGTATGTCAAATGAGCTTCCAATAATATAATTTTCATAGTATACATCTCATGTTCTATTAATCTTGTCAATAGTCAAAGATGTCTTGAAAAACACATTAGGCCCTATATAGATGGAAGGAGGGAGTAGGTCCCATGCAAAAAATGAGAATGAAATTCAAACATCTGGGCATCGTGGCTCGGTCGAGAACATTGAGAAACTTGGTTTTAAAATCATGAAACTTGGCATGGTGTCATGTCATGGTAGTACCATGCCGTGGTAAAAAAATTTGGTCGAATAGGAACAAATTTTGGTATAAGCTTCTTGCAAATCAGAGCTTCTCTCAAGAAGGCTCGTGGTTCTGGGACGGAACGTGTCACCTTTGTGTGC
Source organism: Triticum urartu (assembly GCF_056163025.1). Classification (NCBI taxonomy): domain Eukaryota; kingdom Viridiplantae; phylum Streptophyta; class Magnoliopsida; order Poales; family Poaceae; genus Triticum; species Triticum urartu. The sequence goes on from NC_141877.1 coordinate 474,090,566, forward strand.
ATAATTCAAATTTGAAATACAAGAACATGTTCCAGTGCACCAAAGTTGGTTGAAAAATCACATGTGTGTCCTCGGGTAAATTTCTAGGTTCCATGCAAGAAATGGGAATGAAATTCAAAATTCTGGGCGTCGTGGCTGGGTTGGAAACATTGAGAATCTTAGTTTTTTAATTCCTGTAAATCCAAAACACGCATGAAAATAATGAAACTTGGCTTGGTGCCATGACATGGCACTAACATGCTGTGGTAAATTTGCAGTCCGATTTGCGAAGGCGCACACATTAACAATCAACAAAGTCATTTTGGAACAAGTGTTGTCACGATACAATCAAAAACACAAGTATTATTGAAACCGTGGGCGTTCTAGTTACTAGTACCATTTACGTGCCGCCACGCGTCCCCATTTTTTATTAGCTAGGTGGCACCGTGCAGGGTAGCTATTTGAGTACGAGAGGCCTGCGATCAGACCCCTGCGCGTTCTTATCGGGAGGAGAGCCCTTTGACCTCCATCTGCCATCCACCTCTCTCCCAAGGTCTCCATTAATGGCGCCCGAGCCTCTGTTTAATGGCGTGGCTATGTCTCACTCGACTGAGATTTAAGAGAGAAAAAAAGAAAATCTGAAAGCACGGATCTTGATGTAAGATCCGACGGACCTATATAGCATCTACTGCGACTTATAGCAAGACTGATGAATATATAAGGACAATTAAATTTTTTTTTGATCAAAGAAGGGCTTGCCCTTCTTATTTTCATTACTGAAAACCACCACAATTCACAAGAAGTTCAGCACAACTCCAGCCTAACACGAAGGACTAAAAGCTACCAGATTGAAATCGAAACATCCCAAGAGGCCAACAAAGGCCAAACATCCACGCTAGAACCCAACATTTCACAACCGACGACACAATCCACATCCTAAACCGATTATTACATCAAAAGAAACAAGGAAACTAGTCTCCGCGGCGAGCGGCAATGAGCTCTTTCGTGTCCTCAAGACGCTGCTTGAGAACATCCACGGATTCCTCCACAAGCCTTTGGCGCTCGTTGCGGATCATATCATTCTCGTCCAGAAGTTTCTTGACGATGATGCCGGTCCTCTCCAACAAGGCACTGGTCTCCTCCTGCTAGTCTGCACTTCGGACGATCTTCTCCCTCAGCAGGTCACGCTCGGCCCGGAGCCTCTCATTGCCCTCCCTTAGTTGCCGGATGACGCTCGTAGACTGTTCAAATGAGGCTATCATGTCATCCTGCAACCTCACCGAGCCGGAGATCTGATCCATCTGGCTATGGACGATCGCATGCATGCGCCTATAAAAGTCATCGCCTGCCCGCGAGAAATTTTCCCAGGCCGCCGCGGCGCGGCGGGACATCTCTGCTGCATTCATGGCGTGGCAGGACATCTCTGCTGCTTCCGCGGGACGGCCGGACCAGTCTGCTACATCAGCAGCGCGGCGGGACCTCCGTGCTGCTTCATCGGTGCGGCGGGACCTCTGTGCTGCTACTTCCGTGCGGCGGGACATGTCGGCTGCTCTCGCAGTGAGGCGGGACCTCTCTCGTGCTTCCGCTTCCATGCTCGCCTCTCCCTGTTGGCAATCTCTCGACCCAGAACTCACGCTGGCCATGGCAGACGCAAGGGAAGGATGCTGAATGACTTGTTTGCTTTCTTGGATGAGGAGTTGAGGAGGAATGTGCAGTCATCTTGGCATACTAGTATTTATAAGCGAGTACTAATGCGCTCCTAAGTGGGAAACCGTTTAGGTTGTGATCGGTGTGAACAGGTTTGCAATTCAATATACTCCCCTTTTGTAAGGCCCCGCTTTGGAAAGGTGCATGCATGCAACCATTTCATTGGTTGCATTGAAAGACATTGTTGTTGGTGCCATGGCTGAAAAATTAATATACTTCATGCGTGCTTTTTCATTGGCTGCATGCATGTGAGAGAGTGCATTGGGAGTGAAATGAAAGAATTATTGTGAGCAAATTACTATGTGTCTTGGTCTAAGAGAAATTGTCTTTAGGCCTAATAAACCCGGACAGAGGGAGTAGCGTGGTACTAATACGCTCCTAAGTGGGAAACCGTTTAGGTTGTGATCGATGTGAACAGGTTTGCAATTCAATATAGCGTGGTACTAATACGCTCCTAAGTGGGAAACCGTTTAGGTTGTGATCGGTGTGAACAGGTTTGCAATTCAATATAGTGTGGAGTAATTTGCAATTCAAATTTTAGTTTTTCCATTTTATAAGGCTCAATTTGGTTGTTCCCCAACACATGTTCAGATTCCAAGGTGCATTAAATCATTGCATGCAAGTATTAAGAGAAAATTGACCAATGCATGTACTTTATGCATGCATGCATTGCAATTAATGCATTGATAAACATAATTTTTTGAGAAAAACAAGAGCATTAATTAGGTGCTTTTGCTAACTACAAAAAATATTCCACCACTCACCATCTTGGTTGGTGAGATTTTTGAATTAAGCCCTATAAACCGGAAAGGAGGGAGTACTGCTGTGTACGTGCAATAACTGGCACCGTTGTATACATATCTTACGGTTAATGAGGCGTTCGACAGGAATAGCCGCATGGCGAGCTCTAGGCTAGTCTTTTTTCCAGACGCATTAAATCTAGCTCTCGGGACTTCTCGCACGAACCATCGTGCCACCCACAAAAACTTGTACTCTGAGTTTAGTAGTACGTTATACAGGAAGAGAAAAGGTGCACGCATGCACTCGTCCTCTCACACACGCGTCTGTGTTTTCATGAAAAGGAGGATGATGACCCACGGCCTCTGCATCTGGGAGTCACACACGCATCTGTAGCTATGAATTGTAGTGTTCTCAACCATCCGATTGGCTCTATCGTGGATGTACCTATATACTAAAACATGTCTAGATACATCTATATTTTGACAAATGGAAGTCATGTATTTTGGAACGGAGGGAGTGCTTGTCATCAAAATGGATAAAAAGGGACGTATCTAGAACTAAAATACGTCTAAATACATCTCCTTTTTATCCATTTTGATGACAAGTAGTACTTCTTATCCGTTCGACTGTTGGAAATTACTGATCTGATGTCGAAGTAATTTCTGCATCGCCACCAAAACCCACCATTTCTTAAGCTAAAGTAGACCAAGGAAATCCCTATATTAGCATATCACTAAGATAAACATAAGGCACTGTAGAAACATTTAGGACGTGAGCTTGTCATTTTGAATGTGGAGGGACACAAGCTTAGCCCCGGCAGCAGCTTGGGCGATACTGTCAAGAAGGTCAGCTCCTGCACGTCGACGTCGCCGGGATCCTTGCTGCTTGTCACCTCCATTTCCACCTTGACGGCGTCGGTCGTGCCTTTGGGCTCCCTTGGCGGGCTGTTTGCCCACAGCTTGGCCACGTAGTGCGGCAGTGGGGACGCCCCCGCTCTGATGCAGATGACCGACACAATGATAGGCGCGCCGATGTCTAGCACGCCGCTGACCAAGCAAAACATGCGGCGGTCCTCCTCCGCGAACAGCAAGAGCCGTGGCTCCGACAGTGGCACTTGCAGCTGGAGCACCTTGCGTTGATGTGTCGCGTCAACTCGTACATCAACGAGAAGTCTGATTATCCTCTCCCTCGCGGACTTAACTGCACCTGCCTTTGGCTGTATGACAGGTTGGCCACACACCTGTCGGGCCCACCTGTCATACACGCAAAGGCAGGAGCGTCCCTCCCTCGCCCATGAGCGTGGTGGCTAGCAAGACTAGGAGAAGCTTTTGCTACACGCTCTCCCTCCCGCACGTAGTGGACATGCAGCAGTTCAATCGGTGTCAGATGGCCAGAAGCGTACTGTAGTACTCCTCCAGTGCAGTAGTACTCCACCATTGTTCGACTTCCCGAAGAGGCGAAGAGCCAAGCGCAGCCCGGACGCTCGTGTGGCAGTTTCATGTGTAGAGTAGTCTAGGATAGCGTTTACCGTGCCTGTAAGCTTAAAATCGTTGGGGTCGGCTCCATGCCATGTGGCCGTCTCGAAGTTTTTAAAAAAAATTAAAATAGTCTTCTGGCCCTACCTGACACCCTGGTGATTGTAGTTTGCACGCTCATCTAGTCAAGGCAGGAATATATATTTTAATTTGTTTTTTTCGAAAAGGGGGGACTCCCCGGCCTCTGCATCAGAACGATGCATACAGCCACATATATTTTAATTTTTGGTGGGTAAATGTTAGAGGTTGCAGCAAATATATTGTACACTGCGGGTCTTTCAGCCAAGTTTAGAGGCAAGCATGTGGGGCCACTGCTATGATGTGTCGCGTCAACTCGTACAACGAGGAGAAGCTTGATTTTACTACACGCCTTCTCCCTCACCCATGCGCGCGGTTGCTCGCAAACGAGGACATGCTTTTGCTTAGTAGTACTTCTACAACAAGCTACCGTCCCGCTCGTGCTGGACGGACATGCAGCAGTGGATTCGACACTGTAGAAGCAGTAGTAGTAACATCATTGTTCGTCTTCTCAAAGAGGCGAAGAGCCAAGCGCAAACCGAACGTTGCAGTTGCGAACATTGGAGCACGCATATAGCCAGGCTCTTGCATGAGACAAAATTGCTATGTGAGCCCACTATTGTACTAGTACGTACAACTACTTGCTAGTATAGCCCCACCACTCCAATCCATCTACTCCCAAGTCTCCGCGCAACACTGCTCACTCCAATGCAAGACCAAGTGACCAGAAGCCACAAGCACCTATGGAGGCAATGGACGCGAGCGGCAGTCGGCTGTGCCAAATCATCCAAGGCGCCGGCCTGTGGCCCCGCACCACGCAGCGTTTCCAGACGGTGCTGGCAACCGCAGGCATCGTTCACGCGGCTATCGCCGCCGTGGGAGGAAACCCACAGCTGCCGGAGGGGCTCAATCCTCTGCCCGTGCCGTTCTCTCCAACACAGCGCCGGCTCGGGAGGTCCTCCGACCCTTCTTCCTCCCTGTCGTATTGTCCACAGATCCGACCTGCTGCTGCCGACATCCCGGCGACCCTCAGGTATAAGTTCTTCGAAAGCGGACTTGCTCTACTGCCCCAGCTCCCCATGGGTCTGCATGTGCATCTTTTTCTACTCCCATCAACTCTTCCAAAGCCACCTAAATTTTTAGTATTATTAGAGGTAAAGCTACTTCATGCATTCGAATCTAGGACTTTGTTCAAACAACGAAGAAAGGGGGGAAAGTTGTATCATGAATCTAGGACTTGATTCAAAGAGGAAATAATATGGTGAAAGTAGTAGAGACCGGATACCCAACCGGTCTCTTGGTTGAAAAGGGAAATAATGGGAAAACACAGTACAAACTGGATAAGGAACAGATCTATTATTGGTTGAAAAAAGGATAGAAAGTGGCGGCTGGTGGACAAGTCAACAGAGTATATGTCCATGATTAAATTTGATGCCATCACATAGTAAAAGGTCTCCAGGATTAGATTTGCTGCCCTCACATAGTAAAAGGTGTGAGGATTAGATTTGCTGCCCTCACATAGTAAAAGGTCTCATGATTAGATTTGCTGCGCTCACATAGTAAAAGGTCTCCAGGATTAGATTTGCTGCCCTCACATAGTAAAAGGTCTCCAGGATTAGATTTGCTGCCCTCACATAGTAAAAGGTCTCCAGGATTGGATTTGCTGCCCTCACATAGTACAAGGTCTCCAGGATTATATTTGCTGCCCTCACATAGCATGAACAAACTCGGCATCACCACTTTATTCCTCCTTGTAGGTACATTGTGCTGATGCGTCCACTGTCGCATGTCCTTATACCAACCTTTTGCTGTTGTTAATGTAAGGGCGCATGTAAAATGAAGTGATCACACTGTTACCTTAGGGACATGTCTAACCAGTGTTATTGTTAATCTAATGCCTCCAGTGATAAGATGCAATTAAACTGAGTTACAAATGGCACTCCTATTGTTTTCCCCAGTATGATAAGTAACTTGCTCCTTTACGCTGCTGAGTGTCCTGGTGTCCCCACAGTCCCATGCCGTTAAACCAACTCTTTAGCTGCTGTTGATTTACCGTGTTTGGTAAACAAGCAATGCCACCATTAAAGTAATCCCATATTTGAGTAATCTCATTGTTGATCGTAATGCTTCTGGTAACATGAAGCATTGCTGACGTTTTAAAATTTCTACTGTCCTTGCGTGATTGCCATGAACATAATTAAGATGCTTCTTTTCATTTTGTATATGTTTCGTATATTCTTATTGACCAGCAACTGTTTACTTTCTATCTTTTTGTGCAGATATGGATATCCATTTCACCTTGTTGCTATTGTGACCTTTTGGTGAACTGCACAAAACACTTTTTTTTGGAATGAGTATCTTGTGCAGTTCAACTAAAATGTCACGTGGGCAACATCTCTCAATTTTGGTGGACCTGCACAAAATGGTGATTGGAGTCTCCAAAATCTCCGTCAAGTTCTGCTGGTAATCTCGTGCAACATTTTATTAGCCTTTGCAAGATGGAGCCGTCACTGTCACCACAATGGCACTTTATTTTAGTGGAACTGCACAAAAGGGTAAGAAAATTATAGTTGCACTTTACATGAGCCGGACAGCCAACCTTAATGTTCCTCAATTTTAGTGCAACTACTAAAGAAGAACCTGCCAGCTCACAAGAGCAAGTACTTCTTGCTAGCTTAATGATGCAATCTTTGCTTCATTTCAGGTGAACTGCAGAAAAAGGCGCATGAATTGAATCACGGAACTCCAGGCAGACCTCATCCAAGCAGAGCTGGATGTTGAGTTCAAGGAGGCCGCTATTAAAGCGAAATCATGCTCTCCTGTCTCCATGTTTGTGCTGTGCAAACATGCTGTGAAAACAGGAATACTCAACTACAGATGTTGTGACGGTCAAGAGCATTCGCCAAGTTCTTTGATTGTATGACATGGCTAGCCAAGATGGATTTAATCTCGATATTCACTTTATCAAAAGGCTCTAATGGGTTGGTTCTGAATCTTGCAAGCTGGGAATTAGTGAGATGTGTAGGCATCTTTGTTGTACTTATTATTTGAATCTTATTTGTTGGTTCTGAATCTTGCAAGCTGGGAATCAATGAGATGTGTAGGCATCTTTGTTGTACTTATTATTTGGATCTTATTTGTTGGTTCTGAATCTTGCAAGATGGGAATCAATGAGATGTGTAGGCATCTTTGTTGTACTTAATATTTGGATCTTATTTGTTGGTTCTGAATCTTGCAAGCTGGGAAACACGACATGATGATGCAGAGGACAACAACCATAACAAGCAGTTCAAACTTGGTAGTATTATCTTTGTGAAAGTGCGACAAATGTGCTGATCGTGTGCGTCCTGAGAATAATAATTCTAATTGTTGTGCATGTTGATCCTGTGGCACTGATAGAATGAGCAAATGCATTGCTTGTTTTAAGTATAAATTTCTATTAAAGCTAATTAAATTTAAGTAAAGTGACCACTAACTCCTGTTATTACAGTACCAATACAGACCCGCTCGTGAACCGACGTGTGGCCGAGGGTGCATCTTCTGCCGGGCGTGCAGCGGACGAGGGAGGGGTAGTAACTGTTGTCGCCTATACACACTCAGCTTACTGTTGAATCCAGTTCCCCAAGAGCTGAAAAACAAACTGCTGCCACTACCAACACACTCGTTCACTCGAAGAGACTCCAAGGGCGATCCGAGCGGTGAGCCTGCTGGATATGGACTTTAGCAAGGAGTTCCCCTTTGAGTTCACCATTCAGTCCTATGGCTGCACCAAGTTGAATGTGATGTACACCAACGATACAGACTCGGTGAAGTTCTGCCTCGCCTTAGTCCTATGGCTGCACCAGGTTCTGGAGCATTCGCCCGTTTCATCGGCAGCGCCGACTGCATCTTCGCTACAGTGGAGAGAAGGAAGAACGCGACGATTCGTCCATCTGGTGCAACAAGCTTGTCGACATCCAGAAGCAATACAAGATCATCAGCAACGGGCAAGAGAAGGACTCCGTGGTTGACCTCGTTGAGACCATCATCGACCCCTGATACGCCAACATGAAAGAAGACGACCTGAAGACGTGGGAGGTACCTCTGAATCTAGCCTACATAACCTACGCGTCCAAGGACGCATATGCATGCTACGACATGTACAGGCAGATCTTGGACATGAGGGTGTGTATGCTTCCCGTAACCGACGAGTACACGGACAGCCGCAGCGTCATGATCAAGCGTGCCAGGAAGGTCTAGATGTTGTACTTTATCTGTTTATAAGAACCTTTATCATCTGAGTGTTTCATGCATTAGCCTATGTGTCGTAATTATCTGTTTGTCCGAAATATTTCTTTTAAGAACCCATTAACCTGATTGCTTTTTTAGTGGCTATTTGCTTATGTATGTAAACTAGTTCACTTGTCCGTAAAAAAAACTAGTTCACTCGGCTGCCGTGGTTTGAATCTCCTTCCTCCCAACATATTCCCCTCCTCAGGTGGACCCAGCAGGTCTCTGAATTTTCTCCCACTTTCTTTTTCGATGTAAACTGAGTTTTCTCCCATTACTTTCCCCTAGAACCAACTCAACTGTCCCACGTCTAGCCTAAAAATTAATAATACCCCACGTACTATTAACTCATCAAATTAAAATGATATTTTATTTCATAAGTTGAAAGTTCTTACAAAATAATAATAATAATTGTTTATATATATAACTTGGCAAGTTAACTCCTAGTGATTGCGTACATAAGCTTGCAAAGATTTTACTGAAGTGCAATCATGTGTTTATGTTTTTATAACATTTGTCCGTCTAGCCCAACATGATATTTTCACCCAGCCCAGCAAGTCCGCGGATTTCGAGAAAAATGCAAATGGGATTTAAACGAGCTGCATAGATGCTACATCATTGTTTCACCCAGCCCACCAAATGGACTAAAAAACAAATGGACTGGCTGACATGTGGGCCAGTAGGTCGAAGCCTAAGAAGGCATTGGATTTACATCCAACGGCCGACATTCTTCTTCAATCTCTCGTCTTCTTCCCCCAGCACTACTGGAACCACCATAGTGGGTGGCTGACTTGTGGGCCTACTAAGTTGACGAGGATGGAGGGCTTTTTCAACTTAGTCAATATGAACGATTCTAGCTCCAGTGACCGTACGATGTCCATCCAACGACCATAGTGCTTCTTCAACCTCTGGTCTTCTTGCTCCAGCCGCCCAAAGCAGCGCCGGTCATGCCGCGTGCTCCTGCCTCTCATGGCTGGCTGTGATACCGCGGAGGCCTCACCGCCCCCTACTACTCCAACAGCTGGCCCAGGGTATCCCTCTACTCACCCACACCCCCTTTTATTCTGCGGCGACGGCAGCCTCACACCGCAGCCGAACCAGTGAACCCTCGTACTCCTCTCTGCGTGGGCATCCAGTGCCGTGTCTTCCCCCGCTGTGCGTCGTCCCCTTCCTAGGCCTCTTCGTCGTCCATCGCCTTTTTGCTCTCGGCGCGGCGTGGTCAATGTGGTCAACGACCGACTTCCATCGGAAGAGTATTGTACGTGGAGAGGCTGACAGCTGGGTCCATGACCACATCCCAGTTTTTTGTGATTTGCCAAGTAAGTCGCTTTGTCAGGCCTGTTGGGCTGCAAATCTTTCAAGATGAGGAGAGCTTCATTCGGCTGGCCGAGAAAATGGCCGATCAGTAATGAGAAATGGGCTGTACATTTTTAAAACACATAAAACCGGCAATTAGTTTCAAATATCTTTTATTTCATTTCAAGATTTTAAATTACATTAATTTTTATGCGTGGAGAATTTGTTGGATTTTATATTGATATACATTTATTTTTAAAATCAGTTTGAATGTGAGTAGAAATTTTGGGATTAAAAATAGTTCGGACCGCACCGACATATGCAAAATTTCGTATAAATTTTTAACAGTGGCCACAATATGGGCTGTAATGCTAACAGAAAGAATATGGGCTCCAAAAAAACCTTAAGAATTAGCAAATGGACTGTAAATTATTAGAAATAATGGCAGATGGGCTGTATGTTGTTTTCCACAGATTTGAGGCTTTCCTAAAAAAGGTTGACGCACAAGCAGTGACTGTTGGATGTCCATCGAATGGCCGTCGTGCTTCTTCAATCTCTGCTCTTCCTGCTCCAGTCGCTCAAACAAGTGCCGGTGGGACTGCCTGTTCCCTCGTCCCCGTGGCCGGCCGTGCTGCCGCGCAGGCCTCACCGCCCCACCGTACTTCCATCGCTGGCCTAGCCATCGCTCTACTCACCCACACCTGTTGTTATTCTCCGGCGACGGCAGACGAACCAGTAAACCCTCGTACAGTCGTACTCCCCTCCGCATGGGAAACAACTGCTGAGTCTTCCCTGCCTCCGTGTCGTTCCCTTCCTAGGCCTCCTCGTCGTCCACCGCCCTGGTGCTCTCGGCACGGCCTGGTCAACGTGGTCAATGACCGACATGCATCTGAAGTGGACTGTACGTGGAGAGGCCGACAACTGGGTCCACGGCCGCACGCAAGGAAATGCCTCCTTATTACGCGCAAAATAATGATTCCTCCACCCGACATTAGGGACCCACCGAAAGGGCCTCTGTATTTTGCAAAAAAAACGTTACCGCCGCTGACAGCTCGGACCCACCAGCTATATATTCGCACGCAAGGAAGTGCCTCCTTATTACGCACAAAAAAATGAATACCCCCCCTGTTAGCTGGGACCCAGTATAGTGGCAGGCTGACTTGTGGGACTACTAAGTTGACGGGGACAGAGGGCTTTGTCAACTTAGTCAATATGCACGATTCTACCTCCAGTGACCGTACGATGTCCATCCAACGGCCGTAGTGCTTCTTCAACCTCTGGTCTTCTTGCTCCAGCCGCCCAAACCAGCGCTGGTCGTGCCTCGTGCTCCTGCTTCCCGTGGCCGGCTGCGATGCGGCGGAGGCCTCACCGCCCCTACTACTCCCACTACTGGCCAGGACATCCCTGTACTCACCCACACCCCCTGTTGTTCTGCGGCGATGGCAACCTCACACCACAGCGAAACAGTGAACCATCGTACTCCTCTACGCGTGGGCATCCACTGCCGCGTCTTCCCCGGCTCCGCGTCGTCCCCTTCCTAGGCCTCACCATCGTACACTGCCCTGGTGCTCTTGGCGCGGCTTGGTCAACATGGTCAAGGAAAGGCTTCCATCGGACATGGACTGTACGTGGAGAGGCCGACAGCTGGGTCCACGGCCACAGCAAGGAAGTGCCTCCTTATTACGTGCAAAATAATTATTCCTCCACCTGACAGCGGGGACCCACCGGACGGGCCACCGTATATCACGAAAAAAGCATTTGCCCCTGACTGCTGGGACCCACCAGCTACATCTTCGCACGCAAGGAAGTGCGTCCGGGCAAAAAAAACGATTCGCCCCCCTAACTGCTGGGACCCACCAGCTACATCTTCGCAGGCAAGGAAGTGCCTGACAGTCGGGACCCACCTGGTCGAAGCGTACGTAGCGTTGTCATTCTAGTCGCGAACGTGTACGTACATATATACTGGTGGATGTAGAGGCGCGCACGTGTCGTAGTAGAGGCGCGTATGTCGTAGTAGAGGCGTGCATGTAGCATGTACACGTACGTACAGCGGCCAGGGTGCAAGAAAGAAAATACGGCCACGTATGTGTACATAGGGGCGGGGTCTCGAATGCCTACTTGCGCATACGTACGGCCAGGGCTCGTGTACATGGCTGGGTCAGAACGGAGAAACATCGTCGTCGTCGTGTTCATGGGGAGGCAACGGAATGCGTCGTGTTCATGGGGAGGAAACGGAATGCCCGTGTTCATCGGGAGGCAACGGAACGCGTGGGAGCTAACCGGCTGGGTCGAAACGGAATGCGTGGGCGTGTTCATCGGGAGGGCTTGGACGGAACAGGCGATGGAAACGAGGCTTGGCGTACCGCACAACGGAGGAAATGGACATCCTACGTTCCGAATGGGGTCCTGTTGATCGGGAGGTGTCTGGCGTACCGCAAAACGGAGGAAACGGACCTCCTAGGGTCGAAACGGGGGTCCTGTTGATCGGGAGGGGTGTGGCGTGCTGCAAAACGGAGGAAATGGACCTCCTACGGTCGAAACGGGGGTCCTATTGCTCGGGAGGGGTGTGGCGTACCGCAAAACGGACGAAACGGACTTGTATTGGAGCGGTACGGTCGAAACGGGGGTCCTGTTCATCGGGAGGGGTGTGGCATACCGCAAAACGGGACTCCACGGGATACTGTTCATCTCCGCCGTCGACCTCCTCCAGCCTCCACGGGCTACCGTTGACCTCCTCCAGCCTCCATGGGCTCCTGTTCATCCAGCCTCCACCGCGCGCTACTCCACCGGCTACTGTTCAACCACCCCTCCACGGGCACCCCTCCACCGTCTACTGTTCATCCAGCCCTCCACACCACGGGGTCCTGTTCAACCACCCCTCCACCGTCTACTGTTCATCCAGCCCTCCACCACACCATGGGGTCCTGTTCATCAAGAGGCAACGCCACCGCTCACTATTCATCCAACCCCCTCCCCCCGCAACGCTCACTGTTCATCCCAGAGGCAGCATCGATCGGCTTTAGTTAGCAGCAGTAGCGAAGGAATCGCTCGATCGGGTTCAATTAACAGCCATCGATCGATTGCTCGGGTTCAGTAACGCGTAGCCTGCAGTGCAATCGCTCGGGTTCAGTTAGAGCCCAACGCCTCGCTCGGGTTCAGTTAGAGCCAATGCCTTGCACACACGCGCGTACGCGTACGAGTGAAATGCGCATCGCTCGGCCCCCGACCTCCCACCGTAACCGGGAACTCCCTGAAATTTTCCTCGCCCTCGCTTCTACCACGGTTTTTTCCGTCATGGACGGCCCAAAGAATGTCATGCAGCTGTGTCTCCGGCCCGCCCAGGACGAAAAGCCCATTTTCTGTCATGATTTTTTGTCATAGAAGTAGGAGCCCACCAGATCTATGATGATACCGGGTTTTGTCACAATTATCGTCATAGAAGTGTCATATGTATGACAGAAAAAAATTTCTTTCGGCCCAAAATGTCACGGATGTGTCTTTTTTTGTAGTGGTAGTACCATATATTTACCACTAGTTTATGCAAGAGGGACCAGAAGCTCATAAGAGGGCTGTCAATGCCGTTGAGCCGGCGATTCCACGTTATTTGAGGTGGTCAGAACAACCTATTGTGTGGAGCAGGGAAGATCACCCTCCCCGGGTTGATAATCCGGGTCACTTGGCCTTGGTGGTGGCACCTCAGGTTGGTGGATATAAATTCACTAGGGTGCTCATGGATGGAGGCAGTAGCATCAACATCCTCTATTATGAGACGTTTCGTCGGATGGGGTTGACTGATAAGAGTCTTAAACAATCCAACACTGTTTTTCATGGTGTTGTGCCTGGTAAGTCGGCATACCCAGTTGGTAAGATTGAACTGGAAGTAGCCTTTGGGGATGAATATGATTCCAAGGCTGAGAAGTTAACTTTTGAGGTGGTTAAAATCAAAAGCCCATATCATGATCTATTTGGACGGCCGGCTTATGCCAAGTTCATGGCTCGGCCGTGTTATGTGTATCTACAACTCAAGATGCCGGCCTATAAAGGCGCCATCACAGTACATGGAAGCCGGAAAATAGCCCTAGAATGTGAAGAAGGAGATGCCGCTTATGCTGAGTCTGTTTGTGCGATAGAGGAGTTAAAGTTTTATAAAGATAATGTTGACCCGACAGACATGATGTCTTTGAACAAGCCAACTACGGAGCATGAACCGGTGTTGAAATTCAAGTTAGTTGATGACACCAAGATGGTTGATATTTTGCCTGGCGACTCATCCAAACAGTTCATCATCAGTGCCAACTTGGATCCAAAATAGGAAAGCGTGCTCATCGAGTTCATCCATGAGAACCGGGACATCTTTGCATGGAAACCTTCTGACATGCCGGGTGTCCCGAGAGAACTTGCTGAGCTCACTCTTAATATTGATCCGAAGTTCAAGCCGGTCAGGCAGTTTCTTTGATGGTTTAACGAGGAAAGGCACATGGCCATTGGAGAAGAGGTGGCCCGGCTCTTTGCAACCGGGTTCATTGTTGAAGTTTTTCACCCAGAGTGGTTGGCTAACCCAGTGCTTGTACTCAAGAAGAATGGCACCTGGCGTATGTGTGTGGATTACACCGATTTGAACAAGGCTTGTCCGGGCGATCCTTTTGCTCTCCCTCGTATTGATCAGATCATTGAGTTTTTTGGATGCATATTCAGGTTATCATCAGATCAAGATGGCAATTAAGGACCAGGAGAAGACGACATTCATCACTCCGTTTAGAGCCTTCTACTATGTGTCTATGCCTTTTGGACTAAAAAGTGCCCAGGCGACTTATCAACAATGTGTACAGAATTGTCTTCATAGTCAGATTGGGCGTAACGTTCATGCTTATGTGGATGACATAGTGGTTAATCCAGAGAGAAGGAAACCTTGGTAACTGATCTGAAGGAGACCTTTGATAACCTCCGGGTCTACAAGATGATGCTTAACCCGGCCAAATGTGTTTTTGGAGTCCCAGCTGGCAAACTTTTGGGTTTTTTGGTGTCTAATAGACGTATTGAGGCTAATTCGGAGAAAATTAAGGCAATTACATCTCTGGCCAAACCGGTGTGCATCAATGACGTTCAGTGTTTGGCGGGTCGCGTCGCCGCCTTAAGCCGGTTCATAAGCCGGTTAGGGGAGAAGGCGATGCCTTTGTATCAAATGATGAAAAAGGCGGATGACTTTGTCTGGAGTGATGCTGCTAACTCTGCTTTTGAGGATCTGAAGAAACAGCTCGTTGAGCCGCCGGTTCTTGCTGCTCCGGTTGAGAAAGAGCAATTGTTGTTATATGTAGCTGCTAACTCATGTGCTGTCAGTGTGGCCATTGTTGTGGAGCGCAAGGAGGATGGCAAAGAACATCCGGTCCAATGGCCGATTTACTAGGTCAGTGAGGTGCTGATTGAATCTAAACAAAGATATCCACATTGGTAGAATCTCGTTTATGGGGTGTTCATGGCAAGCTGGAAGCTCAAACATTACTTTCAGGGTCACCCAATCACTGGGGTTAGCTCTGCTCCTCTAGGAGACATCATTCAAAATAGAGAAGCCATAGGACGAGTCGCCAGGTGGGCTATTGAACTTGGGTCTCATGGTTTGAAGTATATGCCACGTACTGTGATCAAATCTCAAGCGCTAGTTGACTTCATTAATGACTGGACAGAGTTGGAGATGCCAGAGGAGAAACCAAACAACACATATTGGATGATTCATTTTGATGGGTCCAGACAGTTGGAAGGCTCGGGGGCTGGAGTTGTTTTAACTTCTCCTCGAGGGGACAAGTTTTGTTATGGTTGCGATTGATGTTTCCTTGTACTAACAACACAGCAGAATATGAAGCCTTGCTCCATGGTCTTCGAATGGCTAAAGAGATGAGTCTGAGCCGGGTCTGGTGCCTTGGCGATTCAGATTTGGTGGCTCAACAGGTGTCAGGCAAGTGGGATTCCAAGGATCCTCTCATGGCGGCTTATCGCCGCAAGGTCGACGCTCTTGTAGGGCATTTTAAGGGTTATCAAGTGGAACACATTGACTGCAGAAAGAACAAAGCGGCCGATGCCTTAAGCCGGTTGGGATCTCAGCGTAAGCCGGTACCCCCTAACACCTTTTTGGATGTTTTACATCACCCGTCTGTTAAGTTGCCTACAGAGGAAGATTTGGCCATTCCTGACCCGGAGGCACAGTTAGTGGCGTCTACTCATGTTATTCCAGATTGGATACTACCGTTCCTGGCTTACATGACCCGGGGTGATTTGCCAGAGGACGAGACCCTAGCCCGACAGATAACCCGACAGTCCAAGTCAATGACGATTTCTGACGGAGAGTTGTATCATCGCAGCATCACTAGAGCGTTTCAGCGTTGTGTTTCTCCTGAAGAAGGTCAAGAAATACTTCATGAGATCCATGAAGGGGATTGTGGTCATCACGCTGGGTCAAAGTCTCTTGTGGCCAAAGCTTTTTGTCATGGTTTTTACTGATTAACGGCTCACGCTGATGCAGAGGATCTGGTCAGTAGGTGTGATGGATGTCAAAAATTTGCACGACGAGCGCATGTGCCGGCTCAAGAGTTGCGGATGATTCCAATCACTTGGCCATTTGCAGTTTGGGGGCTTGACATGGTTGGACCTTTCAAAAGGTCTAAGGATAAAAAGAGACATCTTTTAGTGGCAGTTGACAAATTCACAAAATGGGTTGAGGCAGAGCCAGTGAGTAAGTGTGATGCAGCCACGGCGGTTCAGTTCATGAAAAAGGTGATTTTTCGCTTTGGTTTTCCACACAACATTATCACTGGCAATGGCACTAATTTGTCCCAAGGTGCTATGGAGGAGTTTTGTCAACGTGAGCATATCCGACTTGATGTTTCTTCTGTAGCTCACCCTTAATCTAATGGTCAGGCTGAGAGAGCAAATTAGGAAATCTAAAAGGTCTCAAGCCTCGGCTTATGGTTCCCTTACAACGAATGTCGGGTTGTTGGGTAGAGGAATTACCCTCAGTGCTATGGAGTATCAACACCACTCCTAACAGGTCTACAGGTTATACACCTTTCTTCATGGTTTATGGAACGGAAGCGGTGCTGCCCAGTGACATCCATCATGACTCGCCTCGCGTGGCGGCCTACGTTGAAGCTAATAATGAACAAGCCCGACAGGATGCACTTGACTTGTTAGATGAGGAGAGAGACTTGGCGGCGGCTCGATCAGCAATTTATCAACAGGACCTGCGCCGTTATCACAACCGCCGGGTTAAGTCCAGGACCTTTCAAGAAGGTGACCTGGTGCTCCGGCTCATTCAGGATCTATCGGATCACACAAACTATCCCTGCCTTGGGAAGGACCTTTTGTGGTCAGTAAGAATTTAAACAACGGGTCATATTACCTCACTGACGTTCGAGGGCTCAAAGACTCACGTAAGTCAGAGGAGGAGACCCGCCGGTCGTGGAACATTGCTCAGCTTCGGCCATACTACACCTGAGCTACCGGCTCTCGTCATGTACATACTTTGACGTATAAGTAATAAAGCAGGACCTCTGCCTTTTTCCTCTTCAAAGATCATATATCTTTACTATTTTCACTATTTACATGACTATTAAGGAGCTGATCATATCTGAATCTAGCTTAACCTTTTTGGTCCAGCTTATGATCATATTTGAATCTAGCTGTAAATCTCATGGTCACTTGGGGGCTTCCTATTCAAACATAGGTCATATTTGAAACAAAGAGAACATAGCTGTCATAACCCTCTTGATCGGCTCAAAGCCAAACTCACTAGGGGGCTTCTTGATCGTATCCGAATCATAGCTTAACCCCTCTTTGGGTCCGACTTGGATCGTATTCGAATCAGGGTCGTTAAAAACCTCTCAAGGTCATTTGGGGGCTTCCTGTTCAAACATAGGTCGTATTGGAACCAAAGAGAACATAGCTGTCGGTACCCTCTTGATCGGCGCAACGCCAAAGCCACTGGGGGCTATATGATTGTATTCGAATCTTTGCTTAACCCCTTTGGTCCGGTTTACTAATCGTATTCGAATCAGAAACCCCCAAATTTATGTTGTTGGAAATCTGCTATTTTGTCTTACTGGTTTTTTATTGTCTCAAATTTAAATTATCAGTATGGTTTTTATTTAAGCCGACTTGAATATTTGACAATAAGCCGCCAAAGGCATGATAGTCATCAGGTGTATGGAAGCATTGACTTCTCAAAAAGATTGGGTCATCAACCTCATCATCCGGATCATGAAAACCAGCAGTCCAGAAACATTGGCCAGCTCTTTCATTTTTTCTAGGAGCAAAGTTAAAACATTGCAGATATAATCAAAGATGTGCTGGCAAAGAGTAACATGCAACATTCTGTGTGCGATGGCATAAGCAACACATGTAGTTTTTAAGCTAAATCTATTACAAGGCTTTGAGAGCCCACAAGATGGTTATGACTCTCCTCTCGCCGGTTCATCTCCTTCTACTGATTGGAAGCTAGGCTTGGACCAGTCAAAGCCGTTCAAAGCAATGAACTCCGCCTCATCATCAATCAGGCCGGCCGGGTCAACTTCCGGACCAAAAGTGTGCTGACGAACCGGCGGGACAAGATCTCTCACCTTATAAGAGGGAGTCGCCATCTTCTTATTCTCCATATCAAAACCCGGCTGATATTTATCGAAGTTGGTCTCATCTCCAAGAATGGTAGATTGAGGTCGAACTCCCCTCACACAGGCAATGAAGTCATCTTGGTCAAATGGAGTCCCGTCTTCTTTAACAGTAGGGTACCTGAGGGAGTCCTGGATTAGGGGGTGTTCGGGTAGCCGGACTATACCTTCAGTCGGACTCCAGGACTATGAAGATACAAGATTGAAGACGACGTCCCGTGTCCGGATGGGACTTTCCTTGGCATGGAAGGCAAGCTTGGCGATGCGGATATTCAAGATCTCCTATCATTGTAACCGACTCTATGTAACCCTAACCCTATCCGGTGTCTATATAAATCGGAGGGTTGTAGTCCGTAGGACATCGACAATCAACACCATATACAACAATCATACCATAGGCTAGCTTCTAGGGTTTAGCCTCCATGATCTCGTGGTAGATCTACTCTTGTACTACCCATATCATCAATATTAATCAAGCAGGACGTAGGGTTTTACCTTCATCGAGAGGGCCCGAACCTGGGTAAAACATCGTGTCCCCTGTCTCCTATTACCATCCGGCCTAGATGCATAGTTCGGGACCCCCTACCCGAGATCCGTCGGTTTTGACACCGACATTGGTGCTTTCATTGAGAGTTCCTCTGTGTCGCCTTTAGGCCCAATGGCTCCTTTGATCATCAACAACGATGCGGTCCAGGGTGAGACTTTTCTCCCCGGACAGATCTTCGTCTTCGGCGGCTTCGCTCTGCGGGCCAACTCACTTGGCCACCTGGAGCAGATCGAAAGCTACGCCCCTGGCCATCAAGTCAGGTTTGGAAGCTTAAACTACACGGCTGACATCCGCGGAGACTTGATCTTCGACGGGTTCAAGCCACGGCCAAGCGCGCCGCACTATCTCAAGGGGCATGATCTAGCTCTGCCTCCGGCAGTGCCCTGGAGGCCGCACACGCATCGGTTCCGACCCCTAACTGGGAGCCTATTGCGCCAATCGAGGACGAGCGGTTGGACGTCACCTCGGGGGCTGCGATCTCAAAGGCGATCGAGCCGAACGCTAGCCCCGCACTCTGCATGACCCATGACTCCGAGGATCCGGACTCCTCCCCGGACTCCGAACCCCCCGCGCCCCTGCCAATCGAATCCGATTGGGCGCCGATAATGGAGTTCACCGCCGCAGACATCTTTCAGCACTCGCCTTTTGGCGTCATCTTGAATTCTCTTAAGTCCCTCTCTTTATGAGGAGAGCGCTGGCCGGATTATGGTCAGCGAGGATGGGATACGGACGATGAAGAAATTCAAAGCCCACCCACCACCCACTTTGTAGCCACTATCGACGATTTAACCGACATGCTTGACTTCGACTCTGAAGACATCGACGGTATGGACGACGATGTAGGAGACGAACAGGAACCAGCACCTGTAGGGAGCTGGAAGGCCACCTCGTCATATGACATATATATGGTGGATACTCCAAAAGACGGAGATGGCGATGGAACAGTGGGGGATGACACCCCCAAGAAACAGCCAAAGCGCCGGCATTAGTGGCGCCGCTATAAATCCCGCCAAAGCAAAAACGGTGATTCCGGCACGGGAGATAATACTACCCCGGATAGTACCGAAGAACACCCACCTCAGCAAGATTCAGCACAGGAAGATGGAAAAGCCAGCCCTCATGAGAGAGCTTCAGACCGAGAGGTCGAGGATGATAACTATATGCCTCCCTCCGAAGACGAGGCAAGCCTCGATTACGACGAATTCGTCATACCATCAGACCCCGCCGAACAAGAGCGTTTCAAACGCAGGCTTTTAGCCACGGCAAGCAGCCTCAAGAAAAAGCAGCAACAACTTAGAGCTGCCCAAGATTTGCTAGCTGACAGATGGACTGAAGTCCTTGCGGCCGAAGAGTATGAACTCGAATGCCCCTCCAAGAATTACCCGAAGCGCAGGCCGCTACCCCGATCAGAGGAGGAAGCACCTACATCACCAGCGCATGACATGGCTGACCAGCCACGTCGCGGCCGCGACAGAGAGGCCTCTCGGCCCTCCACCCAAGCCATGCCCCGACGCCGCTCAAATAAGGCACGGGAAAATGCGCCCGACCTGCGAGACATACTGGAGGATAAGGCAAGACAAACAAGATCGATCTACGGATCGCGCAGGCGCCCTACGGCACGTGACGATGATCTTCACTCCGGATACAACAAATCCGGCCGGGCCGAATACAACAGACATAGCTCTTCCGAGCTGCGTCGTGATATAGCCCAGTACAGAGGCGCCGCACACCCGCTATGCTTCACGAATGAAGTAATGGATCATAAAATCCCAGAGGGTTTCAAACCCGTAAACATCGAATCATACGATGGCACAACAGACCCAGCGGTATGGATCGAGGATTATCTCCTTCACATCCACATGGCACGCGACGATGATCTACACGCCATCAAATACCTCCCGCTCGAACTTAAAGGACCGGCCCGGCATTGGCTTAACAGCTTGCCAGCAGACTCAATCGGTTCTTGGGAGGACCTGGAAGCCGCATTCCTCGACAACTTCCAGGGCACTTACGTGCGACCACCGGATGCCGACGACTTAAGCCACATAATTCAGCAGCCAGAGGAATCGGGCAGACAATTCTGGACACGGTTCCTAACAAAGAAAAATCAGATAGTCGACTGTCTGGACGCAGAGGCCCTAGCAGCCTTCAAGCGTAACATCCGCAACGAATGGCTTGCCCGGCACCTGGGACAGGAAAAGCCGAAATCTATGGCAGCCCTCACGACACTCATGACCCACTTTTGCGCGGGAGAAGATAGCTGGCTAGCTTGCAGTAACAACTTATCAAAGAACCCTGGTAATTCGGATACCAAGGACAAAAGTGGCAGGACACGTCGGAATAAGCAAAGACGCCATGTTAGCAGCGACAGCAATGAAGAAACGGCAGTCAATGCCGGATTCAAAGGCTATAAATCCGGTCAGCGGAAAAAGCCATTCAAAAAGAATACTCAGGGCCCATGCAGTTTGGACCGAATACTCGATCGCTTGTGCCTGATACATGGCACCCCCGAAAGGCCAGCCAATCACAGTAACAGGGATTGTTGGGTGTTCACGCAGGCAGGCAAGTTAAGGGCCGAAAACAGAGACAAGGGACTGCACAACGACGATGAGGAGGAGCCCAAGCCGCCGAACAATAATGGACAGAAGGGCTTTCCCCCACAAGTGCGGACGGTGAGCATGATATACGCAACCCACATTCCCAAGCGGGAGCAGAAGCGTGCGCTACGGGATGTATACGCGATGGAGCCAGTCGCCCCAAAGTTCAACCCGTGGTCCTCCTGCCCGATCACTTTTGATCGAAGGGACCATCCCACTAGCATCCATCATGGCGGCTTCGCCGCATTGGTTCTCGACCCAATCATCGATGGATTTCATCTCACAAGAGTCCTCATGGACGGCGGCAGTAGCCTGAACCTGCTTTATCAGGATACAGTGCGGAAAATGGGCATAGATCCCTCACGGATTAAACCCACAAAAACAACCTTTAAAGGCGTTATACCAGGTGTAGAAGCCAACTGTACAGGCTCAGTAACACTTGACGTGGTCTTCGGATCCCCGGACAATTTTCGAAGCGAAGAGTTAATCTTCCATATAGTCCCATTTCGCAGTGGCTATCACGCCCTGCTCGGACGAACCGCATTCGCAAAGTTCAATGTGGTGCCGCACTACGCATATCTCAAGCTCAAGATGCCAGGCCCTCGAGGAGTAATCACGGTCAATGGAAACACCGAACGCTCTCTCCAGTCCGGCCGTTAAAAAGCCAGACACTGCCAAGCGCGCCCGGAGTAACCCACAGCAGGACCGCCTGGCACACTTCGAACAAGCGTAGCAATACGGCCCCAACCCCAGCTCTCACGACATAGCGAAACCAGTACCTCATGTACATAACTACGCCCTTGAAATACCATGGGCACATGGGAAGGGGCACAATAACGGCATGCCCAAAATACGGCTTAAAACGTACTAGGGGCTGCCGGATTCTTTTTTTAATTTTTTCTTACTTTCAGGACTCCATACTTTGGACGACTTGTTCGGCAATTCGACTGCCGCACAAACGATGCAAGATCCATGGAAGCAGACAAGCCATGCCGCATTATGGAACTCCCAGGTGGTCTCTATTACGAGCGGTATACCTGTTTTAAATACAATTCCGCGGCCTGCCCCTGGTCAGGACATACTAAATAGTCCAATATCTTTTGCTTACCACACTATTTGTATCGTTCGGCTTTGATACATAGCCTCTCTATAAACAATGCATAGCTTCCTGTCTATTTTTTGCATTATCATCTTTTCATATATATGTTTATGACATGTTGCACCTGTACACTGTGGTACGGCAAAATACGCCAGGGGCTTTAGTACCCACAAATATGGCGTGAGAAGTCTGTACACTTTCACAAGTGCGGCACCCCG
This sequence comes from Triticum urartu, assembly GCF_056163025.1. Classification (NCBI taxonomy): domain Eukaryota; kingdom Viridiplantae; phylum Streptophyta; class Magnoliopsida; order Poales; family Poaceae; genus Triticum; species Triticum urartu. The sequence continues at coordinate 474,113,226 of NC_141877.1, forward strand.
AACTTATAGCACTATATGCATCGGCTCCGAATCATGATTTGGGTCAATAGTTGGGTTTACCCGGCTCCTATGTTTTGGTGCCTTACGTTCCGCTATATCGGCTAAGGTAGCACTAGGAGAACCACTGCGATTGTGCCCCGGTTGAGCTGGGTTAAGCACCTCAGTGGAGAAAGCTAAAACTGACTGTCATGATGTGGCGAGAGACCGGTCGCTGTTCGAGAGGTTTTTTCGAGTCCCTAAAGGCTTATGCCACTTCGAGCGAGGAGCTGGCTTTGTCCGGCCAAGGCGTGGATAGCGCCCCGAACTCGGTCTTCCGAACTAGGGGCTTCGCCGAAATTTAAAGTTATAGAGTTCTATGGCTAAGTGAGAGTGTTCAAGCATTATAGTCCGATTGCCTGGTTCGTTGTGGTGAGCGCCTCCCTCGAAGGACCCAACTATGGGAAAAAGAGCGCTCAGGTTTATCCCGAACACCCCGGCACTAGTGGCTAGGGGGCAGAAGCCGACGACTGGCCATCTCTCAATTTTTTGATAAATGGCCGCACAGAAAGTAATATTTTAAATTCAACAAGCATTGCTTGTCGCATATGGACAAGTTTTCAGCGCACAGGATAAACACGAGCGAGTTCATTCAAAAATTACATCCTTGGTACATTCATCCGCCACAAGGCGGGCACCCGCAAGAACATCCTTATAGTAGTTCTCGGGCTTGCGATGCTCCTTCCTCAGCGGCGGCCCGTCCCTCACAAGCTTCTCACCGTCCAGCTTACCCCAGTGCAGCTTTGCACGGGCAAGGGCCCTACGGGCACCTTCGATGCAGACGGAGTGCTTGATGACCTCGAGCCTTGGACAGGCCTCCACCAGTCGCCACACCAGCCCGAAGTAGCTCCCAGGTAGGGCCTCTCCGGGCCACAGCCAAACTATGAAGCCCTTCATGGCCTGTTCGGCCGCCTTGTGGAGCTCGACCAGCTGTTTCAGCTGGTCGCTCAAGGGCACAGGGTGTCCGGCCTCAACATACTGAGACCAGAACACCTTCTCTGTCGAGCTGCCCTCTTCAGCTCGGTAGAATGCGGCGGCGTCGGATACGCTGCGGGGAAGATCTGCGAATGCCCCTGGAGAGCTCCGGATTCGGGTAAGTAACAAGTACTTTACTTTTATACTTCTGCTTTGCATAAAGAATGCCTTACCCACCGCTATCTTTTTCATCTCCTCCAACTCTTGGAGGGTCTTTTGGGCCTCGGCCTTGGCAGACTTGGCACTCTCAAGGGCTGCCGCGAGCTCGGACGCTTGCGTCTTGGACTCAAGCTCCAAACTCTCATGTTTTTTCATGAGAGCCTGAAGCTCCCGCTGCACCTCGCCGACCTGGGCCTCAAGCTTCTCTCGCTCGGTGCACTCCGCGGCCGTTTTCTTTTCGGCCTCGGACAGTGCCTGCTTGAGGGTCGCCACCTCAGTCGTGGCCCCTACAATAAGCAGTACAATCCTGTTATTTTTTGCAATCACGTCTTTTTATAGGCACTTTTTCTGTAAGGTATTTCTTACCTTCTTTCTCCTCGAGCTGCCTTTTTGCAAGGCCGAGCTCTTGCTCGGTCCGCTCGAGGCCCTGTTTCAGGGCACCCACCTCCGCAGTTAGAGCGGCGGTGGCTAGCAGCGAAGCCTGCATACGCATATTGACTCGTTGTTGTTAGACTCCTGCGAAATTTATTAGATCCTCTATTCGGCTTTTCTTTCCGAACGCCAAACAGAGCATCGGGGGTTACTGTCTATGCGGTTATATTTTTACATATTTTTTACTTACCTCGAAGCCTGTTAGAAGGCTAGCGCAAGCTTCACTCAGTCCGCTCTTGGCGGACTGAACCTTCTGGATCACCGTACTCATAATAGTACAGTGCTCCTCGTCGATGGAGGCACCGTCAAGCACCTCCAGCAGATTGTCCGGCACCTCCGGTTGGACGGAGGCTGCCGGCTCAGAGGGCTTACTCCTCTTGGAAGGAGTTCGCCTACCACGGTCCGGAACTGTTGTAGATTCCGGTGCGGTGTCTGGCTCAAAGCCGGACTTGGAGCCCTGGGGGGTCTTGTCCCCTTTACTCCTGGGGCCCGGGAGGTCGCCTTGCGGCTCCTGCAGGACCACCTCCTCCCGCCCCGAAGCTCGTCGCGACGCCACTTCGGCGTTGTCTGCGGTGCGGGGGGAGACAACGGGCGGAACTGAGTTCACGTCCGATGAATTCAGGGAGCCGCTCGACGACTCGTCGAGTCCGGCCCGGGGCGGACTGCATAATTACATTCGACATTAGGGAAAGCTGTGCAACAAAGGAACATCATGAGTTACTCTGATATCCAAACTTACGATTTCGCCGGACGCTTGGCCCTGTCTGGCCACTCCTCTTCGCCCTCTTCAGCGTCGGGGGCGTAGTCCGGCGGAGGGGTCTTCCTTTTCCTAGACCCCTCTGCCTCCCCCGTTGGGGCGGCCTTCCTCTTCTCTCCTCCCTCCGCTGGGGGGGAGAGTTTTCTTCTTCCTCCTCCTCGTTTTCACGGGAGGAGGGCGTCTCGGACGCATCAGACGATGACACTACCACGTTGCAGGCACTCTTTCGAGTCCCCGTGGTCTTCTTCTTCTTGGCCTTATTCTCCGGCACCACATAAGGTGCAGGAGCCAGCAGCTTCACTAGTAGAGCTAGAGCTGGGTCTTCGGGCAGCGGAGCCGGACAGTTAATCGGTCCGGACATCGCCCGCCAAGCCTGTCAAAGGTAAGGGAGTTTAGATCCCGCATAGAGTCAAACTATGAAAAAAGCTTAACATCCTGTAAAAGGTGTAGATGGCTTACCTCGCTAGCGTGATGCTGCGAGCTATATCCGTGGTCCTCGGAAGCGGATGCGGGAGCCTCGGCGCCCTTGAATAGCATCTTCCAGGCGTCTTCGTACGTCGTGTCAAAGAGCCTGCTGAGGGTTTGATGCTGCTTTAGGTCGAACTCCCACAGATTAAAACCCCGTTGTTGGCATGGGAGGATCCGGCGGACGAGCATAACCTGGATTACATTAACAAGCCGGATTGGTTTGTTCACCAGGGACTGGATGCATGTTTGCAATCCGGTCACCTCTTTTTCGTCACCCCACGACAGGCCCGTCTCTTTCCAGGACATAAGCCGCGTGGGGGGTCCGGATCGGAACTCGGGGGCTGCGGTCCATTTCGGATCGCGTGGCTCGGTGATGTAAAACCACCCGGATTGCCATCCCTTCAGGGTCTCCACAAAAGAGCCCTCGAACCATAGGATGTTGGCCATCTTGCCCGCCATGGCGCCTCCGCACTCCGCCTGGCTGCCGCGCACCACCTTGGGCTTGGCGTTGAAGGTCTTGAGCCAGAGGCCGAAATGAGGGTGGACGCGGAGAAAACCCTCGCACACTACGATAAACGCCGAGATGTTGAGGACGAAGTTCGGGGCCAGATCGTGGAAGTCCATGCCGTAGTAGAACATGAGCCCCCGGACAAATGGGTGGAGTGGAAAACCCAGTCCGCGGAGGAAGTGGGGAAGGAATACTACCCTCTCATGGGGCCTTGGGGTGGGGAGAAGCTGCCCCTCCTCGGGAAGCCGGTGCGCGATGTCCTTGGACAAGTATCCGACCTTCCTTAGCTTTTTGACATGGCCCTCCGTGACGGAGGAGACCATCCACTTGCCTCCCGCTCCGGACATTGCTAGAGAAGGTTGAGGTGGGAAGTGCGGGCTTGGGCGATGGAGCTCGGGTGCGCAGGAGATGGATAGGCAAAGGAAGAAGAAGGTGTAGGTAAAAAGGTGGATCGTTGTCCCCTTATATGGGCGGATGCGGTTGTGCGTCCCCACCTGCCTAGTAAAACTCGCTTGTCTCCCAAGCGCCGCGATAAGTGGCATGATTGGGTTACCCACGTCCGTATTGATGAGAATCCCGCAAAAGGGGGTACACGATCTCTGCTTTAACAAGACGTGCCAAGGAAACCGCCTCGCAAAACACGCTGAGGTGGAAAAGTGAAAAACGATTTGAGTAAAGGACTTGGCCGTGGTGTGATGACGCACTGCGGAATACGTCAGCAGATTTGATTTGTGTTAATATTATTCTCTCTAGGGCAATATGTGGAAGCTTATTTTGCACAGCCGGACACTACTCTTGGTGTTTACAATCTTCTATGAAGGATTTGGAGGAGGAACCCGCCTTGCAATGCCGAAGACAATTTGCATGCCGGACTCGTCGTCATTGAAGCCTGGTTCAAGGGCTACTGAGGGAGTCCTGGATTAGGGGGTGTTCGGGTAGCCGGACTATACCTTCAGCCGGACTCCAGGACTATGAAGATACAAGATTGAAGACTGTCCCGTGTCCGGATGGGACTTTCCTTGGCGTGGAAGGCAAGCTTGGCGATGCGGATATTCAAGATCTCCTACCATTGTAACCGACTCTATGTAACCCTAACCCTATCCGGTGTCTATATAAACCGGAGGGTTGTAGTCCGTAGGACATCGACAATCAACTCCATATACAACAATCATACCATAGGCTAGCTTCTAGGGTTTAGCCTCCTTGATCTCGTGGTAGATCTACTCTTGTACTACCCATATCATCAATATTAATCAAGTAGGACGTAGCATTTTACCTCCATCGAGAGGGCCTAAACCTGGGTAAAACATCGTGTCCCCTGTCTCCTGTTACCATCCGGCCTAGACGCACAGTTCGGGACCCCCTACCCGAGATCCGCCGTTTTTGACACCGACAGTACCCCTTAGCCACATCCACCGGGTCTAGATCTGGCACCCAGGCTTTGGAGCGGCTCAGGGCAGTCAGGGCTCCGACTCTTGCACAAGATCGTTTGACTTCTTGAAACCTGGCGGGTAAGATTGATAACTTCTTCAAGACATCGCTCAACCGGTTGGGTCCTTGGTTGGCAGGGGAGATGGTGGCAAGTGCTCGTTGAGTGCCAGTATACAATTGCTCCACTAAAGTACACACTGCCTTCAATTTGGTCACACTGTCTTGGCTCAGATTTTTGCTTCGTGGACCTACGAGTGTTTTTTAAATAAAGGCTCAGCAGGCGGCTTATATTCTGGGTCAAAAGAAGGTATAAGTGATTAATATAGATGACTTACCAAAGATGGCGGAGACCATTTGAGACACCCGTTTCTTTAAGCCGGTGAGCTCTGTAGTAACCTCCTCAAGAGCCGCCTCAGCTGTTTCAGCACGTTGTATCAGCAGTGTCTTTTCTTCGGCCCAAGATTTCTTCTTTGCAGTCAAGCTGGTTTTCCATTTTTCTGTCTCAGAGAGACTCAATTGGAGTTTAGAGTCAGCAGACTTGATGTCTGCCTCTTGATCCGCTAGCCGGGTCTTTGCATCAGTTAATTGGGAGCCCAATTCAGATAAGGCATTCTACAAAACATATACAGGTGTGTCAAGGTTTAAACTAAAAGTTATAAGGGTTCAAGTCTCAAGTACTTTGCACCGCAATACCACTTGACACTTGGGGGCTAATGTCTGCCAAAGCAATTTTTTATGACTCTTATATGTTTCAAGTTCCAAGTGTTCTACAAAGTAAAAACACTTGGCACTTGGGGGCTAATTCATGATATTCAGAAAGTTTATCAAGATTGAGCAGGATTGCAATACTTATTGGGACTAGCAAAAGATAGTTATGAAGTTAAGTACCGGTTCATTTATGATAAATTGAGCCGACCCTTGGGGACTACAGGTGAAGTTTACGCTACTCTATTGGACTTTGAAAAATCTTAGTGACAAAGCATCAACCTATGTCATAAAGTCTACAGATCATTCAGGGTCATCATCTGAAGACTTGGGGGCTGGCAGAGTATAAGTAAGCCGGAAAACATACCTCATATTTTAGCTCCAGTTGCTTGACCATCTCAATTTCCGACTAATGGCTGGAATGCACATGACTGAGATAGCCTGAAAGTATGTCATTGGCATTCAGATGAGTGTACTGAGAGATGTCAAACTGTACTTTCTACCTTTCTAAGGTCTCCTGTTTGGCAGAATGCTTGGCTAGCACAGTCGGATTACCCGGCATAACAAATCTGCTGCCAGTGATCAGAACGTCATGATCAGAGGACGTTGGCGGGTTAGCTGAACCGGATGGTCTGACAGTAGAGGGATTAACAATGGTATCATCAGCTGACGGTTCAGGAGGGTTTGATTGAGCATGAACAGCCGGATCTTCTGGCACTACAGATTGAGCGGGAGGAGTTGATGTTGCCGGTTCAGGTGCAAGATTTCTCGGGTCTTCTGCCGGTTTGATAACTTTAGCTTTCTTGGCACAGTAGTATCAAGCATAGAAGTAGTTTCATCATAAATATCATGCATAGCAGAGGTGATCCAGCCGCACCTTCCAGTACGGCTACCTTGTTACGACTTCACTCCAGTCGCAAGCCTAGCCTTAGGCATCCCCCTCCTTACGGTTAAGGGTAATGACTTCAAACATGGCCAGCTCCACGCGAGCCCATATCCTTTCTTTTTTATCAATTGCTAATTCCGATCTCCCCCCAATCTGATATTATAGTGCCAGTGTAGATAGAAATTCCCTTATGATCTAATTCCGAGCGGCATCAATAACATGCGACCTATCGGAATCAATAGCAGCAGTAGGTGTCGCAAGTTTACTCAAAACAGAAGGTGAATCAAGTGCAGAGCTAGATGGCAGTTCCTTACCTCCCCTCGTAGTTGAGAGAAAAATCTTGGTTCTTTCATCTTTCAAGTTCCTCATAGTGATCAGCAGATATAAATACCAAGTGACTCAAAGAATAGAGCTATCCTCCCTAGCAACGGCGCCATAAAATAGTCTTGATAACCCACAAGTATAGTGGATCGCAACAGTTTTCGAGGGTAGAGTATTCAACCGAAATTTATTGATTCGACACAAGGGGAGCCAAAAAATATTCTTAAGTATTAGCAGCTGAGTTTTCAATTAAACAACACCTAGAAAATTAATATCTGCAGCAAAGTGTTTAGTAGCAAAGTAATATGATTGTAGTGGTAACGGTAGCATAAGTAACATTTTTGGTTTTATAGTGATTGTAACAGTAGCAATGGAAAAGTAAATAAGCGAAGAACAATATAAGAAAAGCTCGTAGGCATTGGATCGGTGGTGAAGAATTATGTCGGATGCGATCAATCATGCAACAGTTATAACATAGGGTGACACAGAACTAGCTCCAATTCATCAATGTAATGTAGGCATGTATTCCGAATATAGTCATACATGCTTATGGAAAAGAACTTGCATGAAATCTTTTGTCCTACCCTCCCGTGGCAGCGGGGTCCTATTGGAAACTAAGGGATATTAAGGCCTCCTTTTAATAGAGTACTGGACCAAAGCATTAACACATAGTGAATACATGAACTCCTCAAACTACGGTCATCATCGGTAAGTATCCCGATTATTGTCACTTCAGGGTTAACGGATCAGAACACATAATAGGTGACTATAGACTTGCAAGATAGGATCACGAACTCACATATATTCATGAAAACATAATAGGTTCAGATTTGAAATCATGGCACTCGGGCCCTAGTGACAAGCATTAAGCATAGCAAAGTCATAGCAACATCAATCTCAGAACATAATGGATACTAGGGATCAAACCCTAACAAGACTAACTCGATTACATGACAAATCTCATCCAACCCATCACCGTCCAGCAAGTCTACGATGGAATTACTCACGCACGACGGTGAGCATCAGGAAATTGGTGATGGAGGAAGGTTGATGATGACAATGGCGACGGATTCCCCTCTCCGGAGCCCCGAACGGACTCCAGATCAGCCCTCCCGAGAGAGTTTAGGGCTTGGCGGCGGCTCTGTATCGTAAAACACGATGAATCCTTCTCTCCGATTTTTTCTCCCCGAAAGGGAATATATGGAGTCATGATGGACGTCGATGGAGCGTCAGGGGGCGCGCCCCCACCCTCGTGGACAGGGTGTGGGCCCCCTGATGAGGATCTTTTCTCTAGTATTTTTTATATATTCCAAGAATAATATTCGTTGATTTTTAGGTCATTCCGAGAACTTTTATTTCCGCACAAAAATAACACCGTGGCAATTCTGCTGAAAACATCGCCAGTCTGGGTTAGTTCCATTCATATCATGCAAGTTATATTAGAGTCCAAAACAAGGGCAAAAGTGTTTGGAAAAGTAGATATGACGGAGACGTATCATGAGTCTTTGCTTTTTTTATTTTGTGTTTTAAGTCTTGATTCCTTACTGGGCACACCTATTTGAGAGAGCCAAAATTATGTCATGGCTTGTTAGAATTGCTCTCTATGCTTCACTTAATTTTTTTTATGAGCTATGGACTTGCTCTAGTGCTTCACTTATATCTTTTTGAGCATGGCGTGCTTTAGTATTTTTGAAGAAATGCTCTCTTTCTTCACCTAGATTTATTTGAGAGTTAGTAAAAATTTCAAGAAATTCTCTCTTGCTTCACTTAAATTAATTTGAGAGAAAAAGGAAGAAATATTATGCTCATGATCTTCACTTATATTTGTTTGAGCTTGTCAAAAGCAACACATAAAAATTAGTCCCAAAGTGATAGATATCCAAGAAGGATATAATAAAAACTTTCATGAAGATCATTGGACAAAATAAACTTGATTCTTAGTAATAGTTTTGAGATATGTTGATGTGATATGTGAGTTGTGTTGATGAGTAATTATGCTTTAGTAAGAATATTGGTGTTAAGGTTTGTGATTCCCTATGGAAGCGCGAAAGTCAATAATTATGCAATGAAATTATATCCTACTTGTGGTGCATTATTCGGTGTTAATTATGCTTAATGCTCGCTTATGAGATTATCCATTTCTTGGTTGGTCGCTTCTCAATCTTTTGCTAGCCTTCATTTTGCACTAAGTATGATCTCTACTTGTGCATCCAAAAACCTTTAACCCAGTTTTGCCACATGAGTCCACTATATCTACCTATATGCGGTATTCTTTTGCCGTTCTAAGCAAATTTGTATGTGCCATCTCTAATTTTCAAAATAAACTGCTCTTTTGTGTGTTCGTTTCGCGCGCGGAGGTGAGGGCTGGCTAATATTATCCATGCTAGAGATGTTATTCTCAAGATGAGTGTTTATTAACTTGTAATTGCATCAGAGTAAGGCAAAGGTATTAGGGATGCCCAGTCCCAAAATTAAAAAATCAATTTACTTTATGTTGTCAAATAATAAATTCCTTGGGAAGTGTTGGTATGGAGGGAAACCATGGATACAGCTAGCCATGGAAAGTGAAAGTATGGTTGAAAAAGGAATAAACTTTATTTTCTGAATGGGAACCGCCTATGATATATCTAGCATGGAAAGTGTTGGGAACTCTAAGTCGTTTTCGTTGGTGGGAAGTATACACCTCCCAAAATGTTTTTATCTCTAAGTTTTTCGCTTTCAGCTCTGGCACCTCTACAAATCCCTACTTCCCTCTGCGAAGGGCCTTTATTTTACTTTATGCAATTTTTATTTTGAATTTGAGTCTCGATCTTCTATTATAAAAGCACCAACTAGAAGGCAATATGATCGTACTTGAGTATTGGGTGTAGCTAATATGCGAATGTGTTTCATGCATGGATCAATGATTGAGCATAATGGGCTAGGGATAACTTATTTAGCGTTGATATTTTGAAAGACATGGTTGCTTGTTGATATGCTTGAGTATTTAAATTATCTTGTCAAAACTAGACTATTGCTTTGAACAATATAAAAGTCCAAATGTCCATGCTATACAGAAAAGAAATATGATATGACATGATAGGCAGCATTCCACATCAAAAATTCTGTTTTTATCACTTAGCTACTCGAGGACGAGTAGGAGTTAAGCTTGGGGATGCTGATATGTCTCCAAGGTATCTATAATTTTTGATTGTTCCATGTTGTTATATTATCAATCTTGGATGTTTTATTATCATTTATAGTCATTTTATATCATTTTTTGGTACTAACCTATTGACATAGTGCCAAGTGCCGGTTCTTGTTTTTTCCATGTTTTTTACATCGCAGAAAATCAATACCAAATGGAGTCCAAATGCCAAGAAACTTTACGAAGATTTTTTATGGACTAGAAGACACGTAATGGGCCATGGCTGCGCTTGGGGGTGCTCCGAGGGGAGCACAACCCACCAGGGTGCGCCACGAGGCCCATGCGCGCCCTGGTGGGTTATGCCCACCTCGGGTGCCCCCCGGACCGCCTCTTTGCTCTATAAATACCCCAATATTCCCAAAACACTATGGGAGTCGACGAAATATTCATCCAACCATCGCAGAGTCCATAACCACTAGATCCAATCTAGACACCATCTCGGATGGGGTTCACCACCTCCATTGGTGCCTCTCCGATGATGCGTGAGTAGTTCTTTGTAGACCTTCGGGTCCGTAGCTAGTAGCTAGATGGCTTCTTCTTTCTCTGAATTCTCAATACAATGGTCTCTTGGAGATCCATATGATGTAACTCTTTTGTGGTGTGTTTGTTGGGATCGACAAACTTTGAGTTTATGATCAGATCTATCTTTTTATATCCATGAAAGTATTTGAGTTTCTTTGCTCTCCTATAGCCTCGTATTTCTTCTCTGATATTTGGGTTTTGTTTGGCAAACTTGATCTATTTATCTTGCAATGAGAAGAGGTGCTTTGTAGTGGGTTCGATCTTACGGTGCATGATCCCAGTGACAGAAGGGGAACCGACACGTATGTATCGTTGCTACTAAGGATAAAATGATGGGGTTAGATAGATCTTGTCTACATCATGTCATCGTTCTTATTGCATTACTCCGTTTCTCCATGAACTTAATACACTAGATGTATGCTGGATAGCGGTCGATGTGTGGAGTAATAGTAGTAGATGCAGGTAGGAGTCGGTCTACTAATCTTGGACGTGATGCCTATGTAATGATCATTGCCTGGATGTCATCATGAGTATTTGAAGTTCTATCAATTGCCCAACGGTAATTTGTTTTCCCACCATTTGCTATTTTTCTTGAGAGAAGCCACTAGTGAAACCTAAGGCCCCCGGGTCTCTTCTCATATTATTTGCATTTGCTTTTATTTTCATATCTATTAAACTAAAAATACAAAAATACCTTTCTGCAATTTATTCTTATTTATTTTATTTGGCATTTGGTCTATCAATCTACTACAATTTATCTCATGTTCGTTTGCCTATCTTGAGGCGCCGTACTCGGAAGGGATTGACAACCCCTTTAACACGTCGGGTTGCGAGGATTTGTTATCTGTGTGCGGGTGTTGTTTACGTTGTGTTGCTTGGTTCTCCTACTGGTTTCATAACCTTGGTTTCACATATGAGGGAAATACCTACCGCTGCTGTGCTGCATCATCCCTTCCTCTTTGGAGAAATATCGACGTAGCTTCAAGCCGCATCACGACTCTCGTCAAATACGCCGACTCTGATAGTACTAAAGACCCTGAGTCTGATGAGGAGAAGGCTGGTAAGCGGAAGAAGAGTGGCAATGTAAAAGGGCAGCAACATAATACGGCGGGTCAAAGTGGCAATGGTAAGTGCAAAGCTGATGGTGGTTTAGAGTTTGTGGCTAACACCAATACGTAGAATAATAATCAACTTCATAAGGGAAAGCCACCCCGGCTTGGAGGGCCAAAGTTTAACATTGAGACGATGATGAATCATCCTTGTCCAAAGCATGGTACGCAAGATAATCCGACCAATCATCTGTGGAAGGATTTCTTCATCATGAGGCAGTATAGGAACTCCAATTTTTTCTAGAAAAATCATGGCCCGAATGGTGGCTCAGGATATGGCTCTGACGGGCCTGGCTTTGGTGGTGGCGGCTCAAACTCTGGTTTCCAGGGCCAAGGCAATCAAGGTGGTTTCAATCAGCAATCTGGTCAAGGGAATCAGCAGCAGCAGCCTGGTTATCGAGTAATCCAAAGCAGCTGAATAGTGGTCAGTATCATGTGTTTAAAAGAAGTTTATGCAAACGGGACCAGAAGGTTCATGAGAGGGCAGTCAACGCGGTTGAGCCAGCGATCCCTCGATACTTGCGATGGTCTGAACATGCTATTTTATGGAGACGTGAGGATCACCCGCCCCGGGTTGACAATCCGAGTTATTTGGGTTTGGTGGTTGCGCCTCATGTTGAAGGATACAAGTTCGCTAAAGTGCTCATGGATGGAGGTAGCAACATCAATATCCTTTATTATGATACTTTCCGTCGTATGAATTTTACTGTTAAGGATCTTAAGCCGTCCTCTACTGTTTTTAATGGAGTGGTGCATGGTAAGTAGACGTATCCAGTGGGTAAGATAGCTTTGGAAGTGGCTTTTGGAGATGATAATGATTTCAGAGCTGAGACACTGACTTTTGAAGTGGTCAAGATCAAGAGCCCGTACCACGCCCTGTTTGGATGGCCGGCTTATGCTAAATTTATGGCGCAACCATGTTATGTTTATCTGCAGCTTAAGATGCCGGGTCATAAGGGTACCATCATTGTACATGGCAACAGGAAGATAGCTTTGGAGTGTGAGGAGGGCGATGCCGCTTACGCTGAGACCTCCTGTGCAACAGAGGAATTGAAGTTCTACAAAGATAATGTTGACCCAGCAGACATGACTCCTTTGAAAAAGCCAACCATAGAGTATGACCCGTTGTTGAAGTTTAAGTCGGGAGATGACACTAAGCTGGCTGACTTTGTTCCTAGAGATTCATCCAAGCAGTTCAGTGTCAGTGCTAATATGGATCCGAAATAGGAAAGCGCTCTCATCGAGTTCATCCGTGAGAACCGGGACATCTTTGCATGGAAGACTTCAGACATGCCAGGTGTACCGAGGGAACTCGCCGAGCACACTGGCAATGCTGATCCAAAGTTTAAACAGGTAAAGCAATTCCTTCGTCATTTTAACAAAGAGAGGCGTAAGGCTATTGGTGAAGAAGTGGCCCGACTCTTGGCATCTGGGTTCATCATTGAAGTTTTTCATCCTGAATGGTTGGCTAATCCGTTTCTGGTACTTAAGAAAAATGGCACTTGGCGCATGTGTGTGGATTACACAGACCTTAATAAGGCCGATCCGGTTGATCCTTTTGCACTCCCTCGTCTTGATCAGATCATTGATGCTACGGCGGGTTGTAAGTGCTTGAGGTTTTTTGATGCTTACTCTGGGTATCATCAAATCAAGATGGAAGTTAAGTACCAGGAGAAGACAACTTTCATCACTCCCTTTGGAGCCTTCTACTATGTATCTATGCCTTTTGGGCTCAAGAGTGCGCAGGCGACTTATCAGTGGTGTGTTCAAAATTGCTTGCATAATCAGATTGGACGAAATGTTCATGCTTGTGTGGATGATATTGTTGTGAAGTCCAGGAAGAAGGAGACCTTGATAAATGATTTGAAAGAGACCTTTGACAATCTCCGGGTCTACAAGATGATCCTTTACCCGACCAAGTGTTTCTTTGGTGTGCCAGCAGGCAAACTCTTGGGTTTTTGGGTTTCTGAAAGTGGCATTGAAGCTAACCCGGAGAAAATCAAGGCTATTACTTCTTTGTCTAAGCCGGCGTGTATTAATGATGTCCAACGTATGGCAGGACGTATCGCGGCCTTAAGCCGGTTTATAAGCCGGTTGGGCGAAAAGGCCATCCCTCTGTATCAGATGATGAAGAAAACATACAACTTTGTTTGGAGTGATGCTGCTGATCAGGCGCTTGAGGCATTGAAAAAGCAGTTGGCTGAGCCGCCGATCCTTGCAGCTTCTATTGATAAGGATCCCTTACTGTTATATGTGGCTGCTAATAGCCGAGCTGTCAGTGTGGCAACTGTTGTGGAACAGAAGGACGGAGGCAAGGAATATCCGGTTAAGCAGCTGGTTTATCATATCAGTGAAGTACTCATTGAATCCAAGCAGAGGTGTCCACATTGGCAAAAACTGGTGTATGGAGTGTTCATGGCAAGTCATAAGCTGAAGCAGTATTTCTTTGGTTACCCCATCACTGTGGTCAGTTCTGCTCCTTTAGGGGATATTATTCAAACAGAGAAGCCACATTTCAGGTAGCCAAGTGGGCCATTGAGCTTGGACCCCATGGTTTGAAGTATATGCCTCGGACAGTCATCAAGTCTCAAGCACTTGTGGATTTTATCAATGACTGGACAGAATTGCAGATGCCTGAGGAAAAGCCGGATAGCACATATTGGACTATTCACTTTGATGGATCCAGGCAGTTGGAAGGCTCGGGGGCTAGATTTATTTTAACTTCCCCATGAGGTGATAAATTTTGTTATGTCTTAAGGTTGATGTTCCCTTGTACTAACAATGTAGCTGAGTATGAAGCCCTGCTCCATGATCTTCAGATGGCTAAAGAGATGAATCTAAGCCGGGTGAGGTGTTTTGGCGACTCAGATCTCGTGGCTCAGCAAGTTATAGGAACTTGGTATTCTGAAGATCCACTCATGGCGGCTTATCACCGAGAGGTTGATGCTATTGCTGGACATTTCAAAGGTTATTAGGTGGAACATGTTGATCGCGGGAAAAATGAGGCGGCTGATGCTTTAAGCCGGCTAGGATCCCAGCGTAAGCTGGTACCACCTAATGTTTTACTTGATATTTTGCATAATCCTTCAGTTAAACTACCTACGAAGGAAGACCATGCTTTTCCTGACCCGGAGGCACAACTGGTGGCGGCTCTTCATGCTATTCCTGATTGGGCAGTTCCATATTTGGCTTATATGACCCGGGGTGAGTTACCTGAAGATGAAGTTTTGGCCAGGCAGATAAGCCGACAGACTAAGTCATTGACTATTGTCAATAGAGATTTGCACCGATGCAGTGTTACAGGGGCGTTTCAACGTCGTGTTTCTCCTGAAGAGGGCTGTGAGATTCTACGAGAGATTCATGAAGGAGATTGTGGCCATCATGTCGGCTCTAAGTCTCTCATGGCCAAGGCTTTTCGTCATGGGTTTTATTGCCAGACGGCTCATGCTGATGCAGAGGATTTGGTCAACAAATGTGATGGTTGTCAAAAATTTTTAAAGATCCAAGGACAAAAAGACTCACCTCTTGGTGGCTGTTGACAAGTTTACTAAGTGGGTTGAGGCAGAGCCTGTCAGTAAGTGTGATGCGGCAACGGCGGCTCAATTCATCGAAAAGGTGATTTTCCATTTTGGCTACCCTCAAAACATCATCACTGATAATGGTACTAATTTATCTAAGGGTACTATGAAAGAATTTTGTCAACATGAACATATTCTTATTGATGTGTCATCTGTGTCTCACCCCGGTCCAATGGTCAAGCTGAAAGAGCCAATCAAGAAATCTTGAGAGGCATAAAACCCCGGCTTATAGTCCCTTTTGAAGAGGACGCCGGGCTGTTGGGTGGAGGAGTTGCCCTCAGTGTTATGGAGTATCAATACTACCCCCAATAGATCTACGGGTTACACGCCTTCCTTCATGATTTACAGAGCAAAGGCGGTTCTCCCTAGTGACATCCATCACGATTCTCCCCATGTGGCTGCTTATGTTGAAGCTGATAATGAACAAGCACGTCAGGATGCCCTTGACCTGTTGGATGAGGAGCATGACCTTGCGGCGGCTCGTTCGGCGATTTACCAGCAAGATCTGTGTTGTTATCATAGCCGCCGGGTTAAAACATGGACCTTTCAAGAAGGAGATTTGGTGCACCGGCTCATCCAGGATCAAACTGACATGCACAAGCTATCCCCGCCTTGGGAAGGGCCCTTTGTGGTCAGCAAAAATCTGAACAACAGGTCATACTACCTTATCGATGTTCAAGACCACAAGGACTCACGCACTACCAATGTATATATTATGACTATTATAATAAAGCCGGCATCCCTGATATTTCCGGGCCTCTGTCGTTTCATTTCTGAGAATATGAGTCTTTATTGTCTCTTCATAAGATCACTTGGGGGCTTCTTGCTTATTGAGCATAGCTACGATTACCTTGTTGATCCGGCTTGTATGCCTTTGTCGGATGTGGGGTTCCGGCAAACCTTTAAGGTTCGAACACTGGGGTGCGCACGAAGTCTTTCCTTCCTACCAATCTACGCCCTAGCTCGCTAAGATCTCGCAGACGAACTCGATGAACTCGCAACACAGAGAGACACAAGGTTTATACTGGTTTGGGCCACCATTGTGGTGTAATACCCTACTCCAGTGTGGTGGTGGTGGATTGCCTCTTGGGCTGATGATGAACAGTACAAGGGAAGAACAGCCTCTGGAGGTTGAGGTGTTCTTGTGAGTAGGCTCTCGATCGGGTTGGATCAAGCTGAGATGAGATGCTCTCTCCCTCCGATCCAATCCTCCTTTCTACTATGGTGGCTAGCTCTACTTATATAGGCCCTGGTCCTCTTCCCAAATATCGAGCGTGAAGGGAGCCAACGCCGTCCTGCCAAAAGCTGTGGTGGTGACGCCGTCTTGGGCTCCACCATGACCTCCGTCTTGCCGTCCTCCTGGTCTTGGTCTCGTTGCACCAATATAGCAACCTTTGCCTGATGCCTCGGTACTCTTTGCCTGCGCTGGCCTCATTAGCACCAAAGAGGAAACAAGGACGATGCATGCGCTGGCGCCCTCCTGGCGCCCGCCTGGTGTCGTGCGTCATGGCTCTCATCTCGAGGGTCTCGTGAGGTGCCTGCCCAGCTAGGCCACTCCCAAGGAGGTCTTGCGTCGTCCGCCTCACGAGGCTTGGACCCTCGCGAGGGTCTTGGATGCCTTGTTGATGAAGATGGGCCGTACGGCCTGCTGGCTCAGCCACGCCGCGGGCCACAGGCAGGCAACTCTGGGGACCCCCGTTCCCAGAATGCCGACAGTAGCCCCTGGGCTCAAGGTGCGCTCGGGCTTGGCTTTGCGGTGAAGCCAAGGGCCAAGTATGGAGCGCCGCGGGCCCCAAAAGCCTGCGGCCTCGATTGACGTGTGGCGGTTGATTGGACGTGGGCGTCTCCGCTTCCCCATGCTGCCTTGGCAACTGCTTGACCTGACAAAAGGCTGGCGCAGGCAGCACCTGCCTTCGTTGCTTCTTCCTTGCCTCGCTCCAGATCCCCTTTCTCGCTCTTCGCCGCCGCTACCTCCAGATCTGCCCTCGCCTTGCTCTGCATCTGCCGCTCATGGTGCCGCGCAAGGTCAAGAATTCCTCGGCACTGGCTTGGTATGAGCCCGCTCTTGAGGCTCCGACCATCACAAAGAAGAGCCTCACCTCCGTGCACCTGCTAACAGCGGGAGAGAGCACCGAGTGGGGGAAGACGGAGCTCCGGCTTGCGTCCGACGAGCCGGAGCCTGAGGGGAGCACCTTCTTCCCCTTCTTCTCGAGCAACGTCGCTGTTGGGTTGGTTCCTCCCTTCTCCGATTTCTTCTATGAAGTCCTCAACCACTATGGGCTACGGGCATTGCACCTCCATCCCAACTCTGTCCTCCTCCTGTCCATCTTTGCCTACTACTGTGAGGCATACCTGGGCATGATGCCGTCCATGGCGCTCCTGCGCCATTTCTTCTTCCTCTGCGTCAGCGGCGAGCATGCCTCCAGATGCGCTAATTTCGTTGCCTGCGGCAAGGCCAACTTGATCTCGAGCACCGGGAAGAGAGCCGACAACATTCGATCCAAGTGGGTAATGATGGACACCAAGCACGCCCATCCATGCCTGGTGCTACCGACTGAGGCGCCCCGGCAGGGCAAGGGGTGGCCCAAGGCGGAGCTTGTCGGTGAGTGGGCATCGTTAATGTTGGGGCAGATGATGACCGACCTGAAGCCACGCAACGCGAGGGCGGCCAAGATAACATGGGCGATGCTTCTGAGGGAGTTCTTGATGCCGCGGGTTTCCCCAATCCAGGCTCTCGCGCGCCCCCTCTAGGAGCTTGAGGAAGAGGTAAACAAGACCCGCCTGAGGCCAGGGGACCTGCCTGGCGATGAACTGGACGCCGTCCTGCACCTCATAGTCGGGGACAACCAGGAGTACCCGCCTAGCGCCTTCATTCCCCTGTTCCAACGCAGGGACCGGGAGGAATTCGTCGCCTCCAGGCCGCCTTCGGTGCGCGCGGGCTGGTGCCTCCGGCGCTTTCGGAAGCTCCTATGGCGTAGCAACCGTTGGAGGTGTCTTCTAGGGAGTCCCGCGGAGAGGTGGAAGAGGAGGTGGACTCAGAGAAGACCCCGAAAGAGGTGGGGGAATCCTCCCCTCTAAGCAAGGCCGAGATTCTTCGCGTCCTTCCTGATGATGCCGAAGCCGACGCCTACCAATGGGAGAGGGATCAACCCCTCATCCCAACGAAGGGTAGGTCGCCGCTGGTGGTCCGTGGTGCTGCCTCTGCCCCAACACCTCCTGAGGCTGGATCCGGTTCTGCCTCCGCACCGCCTGTTGCCACCGGAGCCCGAATGCCTGCCCCTCAGGTCCCGATGCTGTCAGGCCTCAAGCTTCACAAGTGAAAGGTGGAGTACTTCGCGGTGGACCGGTAGGTGTTTCGAGCTTCGCTTTATCCCTGCCGGTACTTGTTATTTCCTGACGCTCGCCCTTGGTTGATCATGCCGGCATCTTCGGCGAAGAAGAGGAAGGAGGGTACGGCGGCCGTGCCTCCCTCCGTAGAGAAAGGAGGCAGCAGCGCCCGCATCTCCCTAGCCTGGTCGTCCTCGCGGGGCCAAGAAGAACATCGCCGCATGGAGTCAGCCCCCATGGCCCCGCTGGGTTCGAAGGCGCCGGCGCTTGGCACGGCTGACGAGATCCCTGCTGCTCTGGAACCCGCGGTCTCCCGAGCCCTGGTGACGGTGCCGCTTCCTCCCTCCGCAACACCTCCACTCCCTGGTTCCCCTTCTCCTGCTACTGTCATGGAGCGTGCCCTTTCGGAGATGACCCGGCTGTAGGCGGATCTCCTGAGCGCGGACCCGCGCCTCGTGGCCGGGCGTCTAGAGCTGGCCTCTGGCTGGCTTCACTCTGACCTGGCGGTTCGTGCAGCGCTGAGCCAGGCTCCTGCGGCTTCCGAGGAGGAGAAGCGAGGAACCTCCAGCGCTGCAGACGATCGTGAGGGCGAGTTGCAGAGCCTGCACGACAAGCACGGCGAAGAGGTACGCTGCTGCCAAGCGACGGAGGAGGGGATGAAGGCCCGGGAGGAAGCCGTCAAGAACCGTGATGCTGAGCTGGCGGAGCTGTGGAAGAAGCAGGCCGCCAAGCGCACCCGGTTGGAAGAGTTGGAGCGGAAGATGGGGATGAGGGAGGCCGATCTTGATGCCAAGGCGCGAGTCCTGGCTGAAGACCACGTGGCCTTTCGCCGATCTCAAGAAAGGTCTCGCAAGGCGCTGAAGACACTCTACGAGCACGACTTGAAGAGGCCGCTGGGCACCGACGAGGACGGCCCCGCCCAACTGCTTCCTCTCGTGGGGAAGGCGCTTGAGGAGGTCGTTGATGGCCTTAGTCCCATGGCGGAGGCAGAAGCTCGCGTCCTGTCTTCAGCCGCACTGACTCGCGTCTTCAGCCATCTGCACCTCCGCGACCCCAGCGCTTGCCCTGATGAGCTGCTGGAGCCTGTGGCTGAAGATCACTGCGAAGCCGCCGCCGCGGCTATACAAGATCAAGTGGAGGCCTTGCTGGGGGGGTTCTGTGGCTTTGTCTCCGATCCTCTGTCTGGCGACGCCGCAGGTCCTACAACTGGTGATGAACGTGAGAACATCGTTGCCCACTAGGGAGATCCTTGCACGGGCGATGGCGATATCCAGGGGTGACCTGCGGCTACTCTTCCTGTTTCGTTCCTGCGACATGCATCAGGCCTCGTGGAGGCGTTTAGACTTTTCATTTGGTATTGTGAGAACAATATGCTTGTAATATTTGCTTTGAGATTTGTTGATTTCCTTCCTATTTGCTTTGCGTTCTGCGTTGGCACAGCCCGGCCCCGCGCATACCTCAACCGCCATTGGGCCGACTGGAGACCAGGACGGACCAAGGAGTGAGGGGCTATGTGACCAGTTAGGCTCTTGAGTCGCGATGCTCAAGAGTCCCCCTTGACGCGCAAACAACATATAGGGAGAGTTCGTGAGGATAGATTAATGTTCTACGTCGGCAGAGCCCGGCCACACGCATACCTCAACCACCACTGGGCCAATCGGAGACCAGGACGGACCAAGGAGTGAGGGGCTACGTGACCAGTTAGGCTCTTGAATCGCGATGCTCAGGAGTCCCCTTGATGTGTAGAAAATTTCCATACCTGCCCTCGCCGAGGCCTCGGGAGGGGCGCGCGACGCCCAGGTCCAGGGGACCAGGTTGGGTGGCGTGCGCTTGGGCGTGACTCGAGCGCAGCCCCCGTGCCCAGGCCCCTCGTGCGGCTCTCCCAAGGGGAGGCATTGTGGCGAGGCTGGGTGCTGAGCTCTGGGCTCCCTGAGGTTGGTACGGCCGTGGGGCCGCCCTCAGTTGTTTATCACCAGCACAAAGCATAGTGCTTCCGCTTGTGCACGGGCATAGCCGCTCCTCGGCAGTGTCGTCAGCCAGCGCGGATCATGGTGCTTCCACTTGGGCGTGGGTTTGGAGCCCCCCTCCGGGAGGAGCCCCCGGGGCGTGTACATCCCTGCCCTGACACGTGGCTTGCACGACAGGGCTGCGAGGTGTATCTGGGCACTCGTGAGCCAGCGCAGGACTCACGAGGCCCTACCTCAAGGCGGGTTGCACCTGGTCTTGAGTCTTGGTGACTGTATGTCCCTGCAAGGCGATTAGATGCAAGCACTCTACGTCCTCAGGTCCCGGCCCTCGAGCAAGCTCAGCCCCCACTGGTATCCCAGGTCGCGATGCCATGGTCAAGGCCAGGGGGTGAGGGCTGGAGAGCCAGTAAGAGCTCCTGAGTCGCGATGCTCAGGAGCCCCCTTTTAACGTGCAAGAGAATTGCATAGGATGAACAGACCCATGGTGGGCAGCAATCGAGTAGGTGACAGCAGTTGGCAGGTTGAGCATGGAGAGCAGGTCAACTTGGATAAATGCAGGAAGATATACATGCCACTGGGTCCAGCCCGAGCGGCTTGGGGATGATGCAGCCCGAGGGGCGCCCCCAACAAGGTAAGCTGAAGACATAAGCAAAAGGGGTACATGCCGAAGCGATGGACCCACGCGGCCTGGGAATAATGCAACCCGAGGGGTGCTCCCAGCTAAACGAGCTTGGAAGATGTCACCTGGTTTTGTAGACGAAGTAGAGTTGGTGCAGCTGAAGGCATGCGTTGAAGAAATGACTCCTCATGAACCGCCAGAACCCTGAGCCTCGGGAGGTTCCCTGAAGACCGTCTCCATCTCCTCCAGAACGGCGTGGTACCTGGCTTCATGAGCTTCCCGGACACGTCGCATGTTGCGCTGATAGGCCGACGCCACGCTCGGCAAGCCAAAGGGCATACAAACGTAGCTGTGCGGCGGCCCTCGCAGCGGCCCACACACGAAGGCCAGAAATGCTCCTGAGATGCGGCCCTGTTGAGCCCTGGGACGACGATGCAGACACACAGCCCAGCATCCTCGCCAGGATGTGGAGCTGCGCCCGGTGGGCGGCTGTGGTGGCACATGGCTCTTGCTTCTTGCAGTTCCTGGGTGGTCTTGGTGATGAACTCCCGAGTGGTGGGCACTCCTTGCCCTATGCTCTCCTGAGGGTCACGTGCCGCGAAGCACGCCTCCAAGTGGTGCTCAAGTGCCTCCCTCGTGAGGTTGGCAAGGTCTGAGACCCTCCAGAAGAGAGCCCCCGAGCCCTGCCTGAGGAGGGCGCTAGGCGCGCCTTCCTATGCGACGGAGGGAGGCGCCCCTGGAGCGGGCGCTGGTCTGGACGTGGCTTCTGCCGCGACGCCGTCCTCCTGAGGTCCTGCATGGCGCGGCTTCTTCTTCTTGGGGATGGCCTCTAGAGGGCCTTCATTTCTGCTGTCGAGGTCGTCGATTGTTGCGGCTTGAAAGGCGCGCTCGAGGGAGCACACCACATCCCTCTCTTAACACGGGACCGTGATGATTTCTCTGCTTCCTGGCATCTTGAGAACATTGTAGCCGTGATGAGTGACTGCCATGAACTTGGCCAGGGCTGGATACCCAAGGATGGCATTGTACGGCAGGCGGATGTGCGCGATGTCGAAGTCGATGAACTCGATGCGGTAGTTCTTGCGCTCCCCGAATGTGACAGGCAGGCGGACCTGCCCTATCGGCGTGGTGGAGCCGTTGGTCACTCCAGAGAAAGGCTTGGTGGGCTGGAGCTGCTCATATGGCACTTGGAGGTTGTCGAACGTGTCGACGGACATGACGTTGAGCCCTGCGCCGCCGTCAATGAGGGTCTTGGTGACCTGCACATTGCTGATGACTGGGGAACACAACATAGGGAGGGTGCTAGCTGTGGCTGCGCACTTGAGCTGATCCGCCGAGTTGAAAGTGATGGCGCATTGGGACCACCTGAGCGGGCGCGTGGCCTCGAGTTTGGGGAGCGCCGCGTTCACCTCGCGAGCGAACTGCTTGAAGATTCTCTGATAGGATGGGGAATGGGCGCCGCCCAAGATGCAGGCGATCGTGCGCGACTCCTGGTAGCCCCCAGCCCCCTCGTCCTGGTGGTGGTCATCGCTCCTTCTTGGTGGCGGCAGCGGGGGAAGACCGGCGTTACCCTGGGAGCGATCCTCACGCGGCGGGTCCCTCTAGGCACCCTCACGAGACTAGTCCTGCCAGCGGTCCACACGAGGCTGGTCGCGCCACTCCTGGCCCGGGCCATGGTCATCCCAGCGTCCGCCTCCACGTCCTCCTCCACGGTCGTAGCCCCGGTCGTTGCGCTCGGGGCGTCGACCGTAGCGTCCTTCTCGTATGGCTCTGAGATCTTGACAGTCGCCAGTGTTGTGGGTGTTCAGGTTGTGGAAGGCACAGAATGGTCGGCCGTTCTTGGATGACTCAGGCTGATCTCTGCCTCTCTTGATGTCGGGCTCCGCTACGAGCACAGCTACCTCCTTGCGCTTCACGTCCTTGGCCTTGGCCTTCTTCTCCTCCGCGCCCAAGGCTGACAGCTCAAGGAGAGAGAGGCGCCCCTCCTCAGATCTTGCGCACTTGGTTGCCAGGTTGAACAGCTCCTGAGATGTGCTGAGCTCCTCGTGGATGGTGAACTCTTCCTTCATCTTGACGTCGCAGGCGCCGTCAGAAAACGTAGAGCTGATGGCCTCGTCCGTGACCTTAGGGATCGTGAGGCGGGTGTTGTTGAAGCGCTGGATGTACTTCTGGAGGGTCTCTCCTGGTTGCTGCCTGATGCGGTGTAGATCACCGGCGGCCGGAGGGCGGTCACGAGTGCCCTGGAAGTTGGCGACAAAACTATCGCGCATCTCGTCCCAGGAGGAGATCGAGCCGTGCTGCAGATTCAGGAGCCAAGAGCGAGCTCCATCCTTGAGATCCATGGGAAACCAGTTCGCCATGACCTTTTCGTCACCGTTGGCGCTTCGATGCTCAGCGCATAGAGCTACAGGAACTCCGTGGGGTCGGTGGCACCGTCGTAGCGAGGAGGCAGATCCGGCTTGAACTTGGCCGGCCAGGCGACGCTACGCAGCTCGGGGGTGAAGGCGCAGCAGCCAGTTATGGTAGCCGGGGCCCGCTTCGCAGGTGGAGCTTGGTCTTGACGAGGTCCGCACTGCGCTGCTACGGGTGGTGCGCGGTCTTGACGAGGTGGTGCAGGGAGCGCAGGTGCAGCTTCTCGCGGCCGCGGAATTTCTTGGCAGCTTCTCTCTTCATGCGCGGGCGTCGAGCGCGGCAGATCACGTCGCGGAGCCGCGCGCCTTGGTGCCAAGGCGACGTCTTGGGGCTGAGGTGGTGGAGGCACACCATGAGCCCCGTCGCCCGCAGCTGGTTGAGGGGGAGGCTGAGAGTGGGACAACGCCGGAGAGCCCCCGGCGGCGCGGACGAGCTCGGCGACGCGTTCGAGCCACTCCTCTTAGAGGTCGTTGATGGGGTGGTAGCGCAGGAGCTCGTTCGCTACGAGGATGTTGCCCGTGCCTCCATGGGAGCGCTGTGCGCGTGAGACGAAGAACCGGTAGGGGTCAGCGATGGAGTGGCAGTGTGGCCGTCCTGCCGCACCGAAGGATGCAGCGAGGATGCCTACTGCTCGTTCCCCGCCGGGCCGGTGGCAGTGTTGGCGGTGGGGGACGGAGAACGACGATGTGGCCTGCCGACGGGAGCCGTCTGAGCGACATGGGCGGTGAGGGCAGCCTGTTGCTCAACTCGAGCATGGCGTGCGTCCGCCATGGAGACGACGGAGCGACGAACTGATGGAAGGGAAGCTACGGCGCACCCCTACCTGGCGCGCCAAATGTCGGATGTGGGGTTCGAACACTGGGGTGCATGCGAAGTCTTTCCTTCCTACTAATCTACGCCCTAGCTCGCTAAGATCTCGCGGACGAACTCGACGAACTCGCAACCTAGAGAGACACAAGGTTTATACTGGTTCGGGCCACCGTTGTGGTGTAATACCCTACTCCAGTGTGGTGGTGGTGGATTGCCTCTTGGGCTGATGATGAACAGTACAAGGGAAGAATAGCCTCCAGAGGTTGAGGTGTTCTTGTGAGTAGGCTCTCGAGCGGGTTGGATCAAGCTGAGATGACATGCTCTCTCCCTCTGATCCGATCCTCCGGAGGTTGAGGTGTTCTTGTGAGTAGGCTCTCGATCGGGTTGGATCAAGCTGAGATGAGATGCTCTCTCCCTATGATCTGATCCTCCTTTCTACTACGGTGGCTAGCTCTACTTATATAGGCCCTGGTGCTCTTCCCAAATATCGAGCGGGACGGGAGCCAACAATGGCGGGCTAATTCGAAGGGGGACAGCTAGTACAAGCTATCCTGACAAAAGTGGTCTTCGCCTGCCAAAAGCTCAAGTGGTGACGCCGTCTTGGGCTCCACGATGACCTCCGTCTTGCCGTCCCCCTGTTCTTGGTCTCGTTGCACCAATATAGCAACCTTTGCCTAATGCCTCGGTACTCTTCGCCTGCGCTGGCCTCCTTAGCACCAAAGAGGAAACAAGGACGCTCCACGCGCTGGCGTCCGCCTGGTGTCGTGCGTCATGGCTCACGTCACGAGGGTCTCATGAGGTTTGCCCCGCCTTGATATCTCCGGTCCTCATGAGCCTGCCCGGCTAGGCCACTCCCGAGGAGGTCAAGTAGGGGGATCCTAAGTTGGGGAAGGCTCTGATTACCAACTTGTAACACCCACGATGCGGTTATATCTCCCACGTGTCGGAGCACGACTTAGAGGCATAACCGCATAGTAGGCATGTCGCAAGAGGGGTAATATTTACACATCCCATGTACTGAAATAGAGAGGGGATAAAGAGTTGGCTTACAATCGCCACTTCACACAATACATAAATATAGCATTACATCATCCAGAATACAATCAAGGTCCGACTACGGAACCAAAATAAAGACAACCCCAAATGCATAGATCCCCGATCGCCCCAACTGGGCTCCTCTACTGATCGTCCAGAAAAGACACATAGTAATGTCCAGAATCCTCGTCGAACTCCTACTTGAGTTCGGTCACGTCCCCTGCACTGGCATCATCGGCACCTGCATCTGGTTTTGGAAGTAATCTGTGAGTCATGGGGACTCAACAATCTCACACCCTCGCGATCAAGACTATTTAAGCTTATGGGTAGGAAAAGGGGGTAGTGAGGTGGAGCTGCAGCAAGCACTAGCATATATGGTGGCTAACTTACGCAAATGAGAGCGAGAAGAGAAGCAAAGCACGGTCAATAAACTATCATGATCAAGAAGTGATCCTGAAACTACTTACGTTCAAGCATAACACGAGACCGTGTTCTCTTCCCGGACTCCGCCGAAAAGAGACCATCACGGCTACACACGCGGTTGATTCATTTTAATTAAGTTAAGTTTCAGGTTCTCTACAACCGGACATTAACAAATTCCCATCTTCCCATAACCGCGGGCACGGCTTTCGAAAGTTCAAAACCCTGCAGGGGTGTCCCAACTTAGCCCATCACAAGCTCTCATGGTCAACGAAGGATATTCCTTCTCCCAGGAAGGCCCGATCAGACTCGGAATCCCGGTTACAAGACATTTCGACAATGGTAAAACAAGACCAGCAAAACCGCCCGATGTGCCGACAAATCCCAATAGGAGTCGCACGTATCTCGTTCTCAGGGCACACCGGATGAGGGCTCTATACAACTAAAACCAAACCTCGAGTTTCCCCGAGGGGGCGCTGCAAAGGACTCTAGTTTGGACCAACACTCAGAGGAGCACTGGCCCCGGGGTTTAAAATAAAGATGACCATTGAGTCTGCGGAACCCAAGGGAAAAAGGCTTAGGTGGAAACTGGTAAAACCAAGGCTAGGCCTTGCTGGAGGAGTTTTATTCAAGACGAACTGTCATGGGGTTCCCATTATAACCCAACCGCATAAGGAACGCAAAATCAAGGAACATAACACCGGTATGACGGAAAACTACGGCGGCAAGAGTGGAACAAAACACCAGGCATAAGGCCAAGCCTTCCACCCTTTACCAAGTATATAGATGCATTAAAGTAAAGAAGATATAATAATGATATCCCAACAATAAACATGTTCCAACAAGGAAGAAACTCCGTCTTCACCTGCAAGTAGTAACGCTATAAAAGGGGTTGAGCAAAGCGGTAACATAGCCAAACAACGGTTTGCTAGGAAAATGTGGGTTAGGGGCTTGTTATGGCAATATGGGAGGCATGATATAGCAAGTGGTAGGTATCGCGGCATAGCAAAAGAGCGAATGTCGGTGTCAAAACCGGTGGATCTCGGGTAGGGGGTCCCGAACTGTGCGTCTAAGGCGGATGGTAACATGAGGCAGGGGACACGGTGTTTTACCCAGGTTCAGGCCCTGGAGGTAAAACCCTACGTCCTGCTTGATTTATTCTTCATGATATGGGTATTACAAGAGTTGATCTACCACGAGATCGGAGAGGCTAAACCCTAGAAGCTAGCCTATGGTATGATTGTATGTTGTCCTACAGACTAAAACCCTCCGGTTTATATAGACACCGGAGGGGGCTAGGGTTACACAAGGTCGGTTACAAAGGAGGAGATATACATATCCGTATTGCCTAGCTTTCCTTCCACGCCAAGTAGAGTCACATCCGGACACGGGACAAAGTCTTCAATCTTGTATCCTCATAGTCCAACAGTCCGGCCAAAGGATAGAGTCCGGCTGTCTGGAGACCCCCCAATCCCGGACTCCCTCAGTAGCCCCTGAACCAGGCTTCAATGACGATGAGTCCGGCGCGCAGTGTTGTCTTCGGCATTGCTAGGCGGATTCCTTCCCCGAATACACCACAGAAGAATTTGAATACAAGGATAGTGTCCGACCCTGCAAAATAAGTTCCACATACCACCATAGAGAGAATAATGTTACCACAAATCTAATCTGCTGACACATTTCGGCAGCATGACATCATGCCACGGCCCGGTAATTATTTGAACCGTTTCCCTTTAACCAGCCCCGCACATAACGCAAGGCGTTTTCTTGACACGTCTTGTCAAAGCAGAGATCGTGTTCCCCTCATTATGGGATTCTCATCAATACGGACGTGGGTAACCCAACCGTGCCATCAATTACGGCGCTTGGTGGATAAGCGAGTTTTACCAGGCTAGTGGGGGCGCATAGTTTAGTCCGCCCTTATAAAGGGATAAGATCTCACCTTTTTCTACCCACGCCTTCTTCCTCCTTGCTCATCCATTCTCGCGCACTCGAGCTCCAGTGCCCAAGTCCGCATCTTCCTCCTCAACTCTCTCCAAAACATGTCCGGAGCGGGAGGCAAGTGGATGGCCTCCTCCGTCACGGAGGGGCACATCAAAAAGTTACATGGAGCCGGATACTTAGCCGCGGATATCGCGCACCAGCTTCCAGCCGCGGGGCAGGTCATCCCTACCCCAGAACCTCACGAAAGGGTGGTTTTCCTCCCCCCACTTCGTCCGCAGACTGGGGTTTCCCCTCCATCCATTCGTTCGTGGCATTATGTTCTATTATGGGCTGGACTTTCATGATCTGGCCCCGAATTTCATCCTCAACATCTCGGCGTTTATCGTCGTGTGTGAGGCTTTCATCCGCATTCGGCCCCACTTTGGCCTGTGGCTGAAGACCTTCAATATCAAGCTGAAGGTAGTAGGAGGCCAATAAGAGGAATGAGGCGGAGCCATGGTGGGCAAGATGCCCAATGTTACATGGGTCGAGGGCTCCTTCGTGGAGACCATAAAGGGGTGGCAATCGGGTTGGTTCTACATCACCGAGCTGCGCGACACCAACCGGGTGGCGGCCCCCGAGTTTCGATCCGTATTCCCCACGCGGCTCACTTCCTGGAAAGAGAAAGGCCTGTCCCGGGGTTCATCGGTGGAGCTGGAAGGACTCCAAAAATGTATCCGAAACATGACAAGCATGAAACTCAAGTTTGTCAACATAGTCCAGGTCATGCTCTTCCGCCGGATCCTCTCATGTCAACAACGGGATTTCAACTTATGGGAGTTCGACCCGGCCCAGCACCAGACTCTAAGCGAGCTCTTTGACACGACGCATAAAGACGTCTGGAGGGTGCTGTTCAAGGGCGCCGAGGACCCTCCCTCTCTTACCGAGGACCGCAGGCTAAGCGCGAAGCGCCCTGCGAATCCGGTAAGTTCTATATATCTGGTAGGATATTTATTTCCCATAGCTTAACCATGTGTGGGGTCTGAGCTCTCATGCCCTTGACATGACTAGGTAGAGGCATCAGAGTAGATTAACTGTCCGGCCCCCCCTGACCGAAGATACCGCGGACGCTCTCCTGGCGGAGATGCTGACTCCGGCTCCTTATAAGGTGCCGGAGAAGACCAGGAAGAAGGCCAAGGGAACCCGAAAGAGTTCCCGCCGCCAGGTGGTATCAGACTCATCGTCCGATAACTCCGCGACGCACTCCTCCCATGGAGACGAGGAGGAAGATGAAGATGCTCGCCCTCCAGCTGGGGGAGACAAGAAAGGGAAGGCCGCCCCAACTGGGGAGGCCGAAGGGTCCAAGAAGGGAAGGACTCTTCTTCCGGACTGCTCCACCACCGCCGCCGAAGGCGAAGATGAGTGGCTGCTCAGGGCCAAGCTCCTGGCAAAGTCGTAAGTATTCGGATACCAGAGTAACTCATAGCATACCGTTGTCGCACTACTTTTCCTAACGCCGAATATGATTATGCAGTCCGCCCCGAGCCCGTATCGACGTATCTTTGTCGGACTGTTCCTTGGACTCGTCGGATATGGATAGCAATCCACTTCTGACTGCCTGCTCCCCCTGCCCTACGGATAATGCCGAGGTATTGTCTCAAGGGGCGTCGAGCCGGGGGGAGACAGTCCTGGAGGCGCCTCAAGGCGACCTTCCAGACTCCAGGAGCAAAGGGAGCAAGGCTCCCGGGGGCTCCAAGTTCGGCTCTCAGCCGAACACCGCACCGGAACCTCCATGTCAGACCCTAGCTAGTTCAAGCATTAGAGTGTGCATCATGCTTAAATTCCTCTTAAATTTGAAACGGGGAAGACAGAAACCCCAGCACCCCCTGGAAACAACTAGGGTTTACTAAAATTATTTTCAATGAACCTGAAATGCCCTTCTAAAAAGTTCACTCTCTTTGTCTTGGGTTAGAACCTCTGGCAAAATTGGTGCACAATTTTCTAGGTCAACAGAAGGTCATTGAATTAAATCATAAGTATTTGATTTTGGGCATTTAAATGCTATAAAATAATTTAAATGCTCAAATAATTCTGGAAATAAGTGTGGGCTGTTGGAAATATATAAATAGAGCCCACAATTATTTTCAGGATTTTTGGAAACATTTTAGTATTTTTAATAAATCCCTAAAGTTACAGAATAAATAAAAATAGAAAAACAGAAATTAAGAGAGAGGGAGAGAACTTACCTGGCCGCAGCCCATCAACTGGCCCACCTGGCGGCCCAGCGCTGTGCTGGCCCATGCCAGCCAGCTGCTTCGTCCCCGCCAGGCAGGCAGAGAGCTGACCCCGACGGGCGCGAGCTCGCCACGGCGCCAGCAGCTTGCCGCGTCACGCGCCTGGACGCTGGATAGGCTCCACGTCGCCGCCCCGACCCCGCGGACACCTCACTCGCCCCCTGCCTCTCTCCCTCGCTCTCCCGCACCATGGCCGACGCACCTGCCGCCGTCTCACCGCCGTAGTCGCGCCCTCCGTCGTCCCCGCGCCGAGCCACCGTGTCCAGAAGCTCTGCCGCCCTCCACTCCTTCGAGCAAGCCGAGCCCTGAGCGCTCGCTTGCCCCGCAGCCTCTGCAACAACCTCGCCTGACTCCGCCATCGCTGGAGATCCTCTTCGTCGTCGCCACCGCATTAGCTCGTCCCCGATGGCGCCGTCCATTTCTACGTGACCGCCGTGAGCCCAACTCCGTCCTCCCCCTCTCCATTAACCCCCTCCTGCATCGTGTGCACCGTACCACGCTCACCCGATCACCCGCTGCCGCCGAGCTCATCGCCGACGTGTCTCCGGCCACCCACCGGCCACACCATTGCGACCAACGCACTCACCGCACCCGCAGGAGCCCGTAGCACCAGTCCACGCGCCTCGCCGTGCCCCGCAGCCTCGATTTCGGCCTCGCCCAAACTCCGGCGGCCGCCAAGGTCGTCGCCGGCGACGTTTCCGGCCACCCTAGCTCCACCCACTGTCACCACTCGATGCGGCTTGCTCCCAGCTATGGTTAGATGCTCTCTGTCGTCGTTTTGGTTGCCGGAGCACGAAACCCGCAGCCCTCCGCCGCGTCTGGCCTCACCGGCGGCTAAACGCCGGCGAGTTTGACTCTGTTTGACCCCTGGGTGGGCCCAGGTCGACTCCCCTGCGTCTATGACAAGTGGGCCCCCCTCTGCTAATTAACCCAGATTAATTTTAACTAAATTTAGTTAGTTTAAATAACTGCTGACACACGGGACCCACTGGTCAGGTTGACCTGGACGTCCCCGTTGGCCACTGACGTCACCCTGACACACTGCTGACGCAATAACTAATTTCTGGATTTATTTTTATATAGAGAATTCCAAAAAATATCCAAAACTTCTAAAAGTCATAGAAAATCAACCATAGCTCCAAATGCAAAGATTTATATATGAAAAATGATCAGAAAAATTCAATCTATCCATCTATAATGGTTTCATGCATGACAAAACAAGTTAACCTTGCTGTTTAAGCAGAATAAAGTAATGCACTAATAAGGCCATGTTTAATGAGCTATCATTTGAATCTTTGATCTTGCATTAGGCCAAGACACTTTCATCCCCTTCTGTTTTAGCTTGCATTAGGCCAAGACACTTTCATCTTGCCATGTCATAGCATGCACCATATTGTTGCATATTGCCATGTGTTGATTATGTTCGGTGTGTCTTTCGTGGTAGCTTCTGCCTCTGAGGATAACCCCGAGTATCCGTCTGAAGGGCAGTACCCTACTACCTCTACAACAGGCAAGCAACCCATTGATCATTCCGACACAAACCCATGTTCTCGCTTCTGCTCTTGTTTACTACATTAAGACAACGCGATTCAAACTGCTGTGTGCTACGGTAGTTGAACCCTTATCCTCTGCATGACTTGTCATTGCCACAGTAACTAGATGAAACCCACTAGCATGTGTAGGAGTTGATTGAGCCATGTATGTGATTCCTACCTTGCTATGCCTGCTATGCTTAGAGTTGTGTCAGGTCTGGTTCATCTGGGTGATGGGCTAGAGTGATATGATTATGTCGGTAATGTGAGGGATGTGTTGAACATGTCTTGGTAAAGGTATCGATGAGAGGCCTTGTAGGAGTACATGGTGGGTTGTTTCATTGAGACCGTCCATAAGAACTAAGATCTGTATGTGTGATTTAAGATTCAGCTACTACCACACATTGGGCCCTGAAATATGACCCCGCTCGACTTACTGACCCCTCTCGCCCTTTGTCCAGGAGTTGCAACTAGTTTCGGGTGTTTGTAGGTTATGTGTTGGCGGCCGTGCGTAGCGCTGACCCTAGGGGTGGGCTATGATGCGGTAGATACACTGTGGCCGGGTATGCCGGGCGCCCGTTTGGCGTCTCGGGACTCTGTACACATCGTTTGGGGCCGTTGAGGACACCCCGGCCGGATTTCCTTGCGGATGGAACCTGAATAGGCGATAAACCTGGACTGGAGACTTGTGAGGTTAGTCAGGTCGTGTTCTACACCCACGTCGGTTTTCGCTTGAAGTCTGCCGAGCACATGTCGTGTGCAGACGGTAAGTGGTGGAAACATGTGTGACGAAGTACAGCCCTGCAGGGTATAAAACTATTCCAATAGCCGCGTCCGCGGTAAAGGACTACTTGGTTGCCTATACAGTTCATAGACAAGTTAATGGTTACTACTAAAAGACTCAAGATAAGTGTGAGTACCGAGGATGGCCCTCTCGTAGGATGACGAGAGAGGATCCCCGGTGGAGTATTGTGTTGGTGAGTAGTGGACTCGTGTGCGAAAACTATTTTACTAGTGGAGTTCCGTAGGATAGCTTAGCCAAGAGTCAAAGCTGGCTTGCTCCAATAACCCCACCACCTTCTTGAGAATGAGCATGTATAATAGGTTCTGTTGTAAGACTTGTTGAGTACCTTTGTACTCATGTTTTCTTAATTACTGTTTTCAGACGACAACAACGCCCCCTCCGATGGGTTCTACGTAGACCCTGATGTCGACGAGTGACTAGCCACCCAGGTGGTGATCGTGGCCATGAAGGGCCCTATGTAGATAGACAGGCTTCGAGAAGCCTTCTTTCTTTCTAGTGTCTGTACTCAGACTAGTTGCTTCCGCTTGTGCTTGTATGATTGTATGACTTGAGTGTCGGGTCATGTGACCCCTATCTGTATGAACATGTTATGTATGGCTCTCTGGAGCCTTTAAATAAAGTACTTGAGTTGTAGAGTTTTGTTGTGATGCCATGTTGTATGTACTCATATCGGGCATATTGTGTGTATGATTGAAATGCTTGGTATGAGTGGGATCCGACAATCTAGTTGTTTATCATTGGCAGCCTTTCTTATGGGGAAATGTAGTCTAGTGTTCCTCGAGCCATAGTAGTCCGCTACAACCCGGTTCACCGGAGTCCTGCTAGCCCAGCACTACTGCTCAGGACACTTGACTAGCCGGCATGTGTTTCACGTCGTTCCTATGTCTGTCCCTTCGGGGAAATGTCACGTGGTGACATCCGGAGTCTTGCCTAGCCTGCTATAGCCCGGGTTTCCCCGGAGTCCTGTTAGCCCTGTGCTACAGCCCGGAATCACTCGCTGATGACCGACATGCTCGATGTGATTCATGTATGCCTGTCTCCATAGGTCTGTGCCGCTTTGGGTTCATGACTAGCCATGTCGGCCCGGGTTCTCTGTCATATGGATGCTAGCGACACTATCATATACGTGAGCCAAAAGGCGCAAACGGTCCCGGGCCATGGTAAGGCGACACCCGTGGGATACCGTGCGTGAGGCCGCAAAGTGATATGATGTGTTACCGGCTAGATCGATGTGGCTTGGAATCGGGGTCCTGATAGCGTTGGCATAAGAGCCGGACTGCCTGTAGGTTCGTTGAGCCAAACTGGTCGATGTCGAGTCTAGAAATGCTTTAGTTATATGTAGGGGAATTGATTATGGGAGGGAACGTAAGGCTCTTTTACTCCTTTACCTTATGTCCTCTGATCTGAGTCATTCTCTTCTCATTCAACGTGGGTTAAGGACTAGGCTCTCTTCTTCTATCAGGTTCACGTGTTACTAATCCGTAGTAGCTTATAGGATTGTTGTTACAAGCCCCAGTTCAGTTTCTACTATTTTTAGTATGTTGCTAATTGAATCAGAACCTTGATATGATGTTGTTGAGTGGTATTGCAAACTGTTGTGGATGTCTCAAATCTTTTTCTGAGCATTTACAGCTGTTATGCTGTCCAATTTTCCCTAGAAATTCTAATGTCTCTGCATTGTGGTTGTGCTTTCAGATGGCCAACCGTGTTCAAAACCAAGTGGTTCGCCTGACCCGGTGCCTCGACGTGCCCAGTCATACTGCTATGTTAGTCCTGGTAATGATCGAGACGGGTTACCGTTTGTATCCCGAATACACTGTCGAAGAGCAGTTCCAAGACTTTAATCAAAGCCAATATTTCTGCACCATCAGGATGTTTCCTTCTTATCCTGGATCTACCGAGCCCCTTCACTGTTCCTATGGACTCGGGGTTACTGTTGAGATGGCTATGCAGGATGCTGCCTATTCCATGATGACCATTATGCGAGTCCGGGCTGGCCTGCTTCGGAACACCGACTTCCGTTACATGCCAGCTTCACTTCCGGGAGCGCAAGGGTATCTTCAGGCTATCTATGCTGACTCCACTCAGGAGGACTCATTAACTCGTACCACTGCCGAGATGCTCAAAGATAAGGACCGAGAGAATCGGGCCTTGAGGTTGGAGCTTTTCAACACCCGTGCTGATCATTGGGCCACATTGACTCGGTTTGCACCGGCGGTGCAAGCTGGATGTATGGATACAAGGGATCTGTATCCTGTGAGATCTTCTCTGCCAGACATGGTGGATTGGCGTGATGTGGGAGGCATCACCCCACCCCGTGGTCCCCGCAGGCCCCCGTTTGTTGGTCCAAGACCTCATCCTAGCCCCTTTGGTCCACAAGCTCCTCAGGACCGTCTGTTCCCGGATGATCACGTTGAACTTCCAGGCTATGTAGGTGACTTCTATGAGGACTACTACGGAGCTGTCTTAGTTAGTAGTAGTATCACTAGTATTGTAATAGTTGTATCTCCACTGTCCTGCGTGACTTGTGGAATATGACTTTGTGTGTAACCAATTCCGGAGGTGTAGACAAATAATGTATAGGAGCTTGGAATGCCTCCGATGAGATGTAACGTCTTTCATCATAGTTGTACTGTAGCCTGGGCTTGTACTAAACTATGTATGATGCGTATGACCGTTGGTATATATATGGCAGTTTTATATTACCATGACATACGGATGAACATCTCTGCATTCCGTGTTATCCATTACATTCTGCACTTCCTTGCTAAGTTCGAGCCATCCTTATCTAAACCGTTGTCTTGTTTTCTCCTAGGATGGTCAACACCCGCAGCAACCCTGCTGCCCCGGAGCAGGGGGAAGCCAGTGCAGCTAGGGGTGAAAATCTGCCTCACCCGTCTTCTCTGGACGAAGTGATGCTGGAGGCGGAAAGAAGCAAGCGTGAGACTAACCGCCTGCTAGAGCGGATTGAGCAGAACACTGCACGCCATCAGCGAAATGACTTGGTGTCAATCAATGACTTTATCAAGCTGTACCCACCAAAGTTTAACCATTCCGTCGAGCCCCTCGACGCGGATGACTGGCTTCGCAGCATCACCCACAAGCTACGTTCTGCCAACATAGCTGAAGCCGACAAGGTTACTTACGCTTCCTACCATCTCGAAGGCCCTGCTAGCCTCTGGTGGCATAATTTTGAAGCTATGCGCCCGGTCGGCCAAATCACTACTTGGGCTGAATTCAGTGAGGCTTTCCGTGAGCATCACATTCCGGAAGGTCTCATGGATTGCAAGAGGGAGGAGTTCTGCAATTTCACCCAAGGAAGACTGACTGTGGATGCATATAGTCGTGAATTTGGGAATCTGGCACGTTATGCCCCTGAAGAGGTATCTACTGACGCTAAAAAGCAGGCAGGTTCCGCAAGGGACTTAGCCCTGAGCTTCGCCGCGATCTTCGTCTACACGAGTGCACCTCCTTTCAGAAGTTGGTCAATAAAGCCATCAGTGTTGAGACATGCCAGACTGATTATGACACTTCACGCAAGCACTCACGTGATTTTGGCTCCTCATTTGGCTCTGGAGCTCAGAAGCGCCGGGTGTGGATCCCAAGCACGGCACTGCCACCCAGGTTCATCCCGAGGCCATCCTTTGAGGCGCCTCGTCCCAACCAGCAGTTTGCACCGCCCAAGTCCTATGGTGGCCCCGCTGCTAACGCTGCTCCCCGTTCCAGTGTCGTGACGTGTTTCAAGTGTGGAGAGCCGGGTCACTATAGCCGAGAGTGTCCTCAGAACAACAACCCCAATCAGACTGGAAAGTCCGTTGGCCATGGTAAGCCAGCGGGAAAGACATTCTACGCCAAGCCAGTCACTACTGCCCGTGGCCATGTCAACTATGTTTTAGCTGAGGAGGCTCATGAGGATCCTAACGTCGTCCTTGGTACGCTCCTTGTTAACTGCCATCCGTCATCTGTTCTTTTCGATACTGGAGCATCTCATTCATTCATATCCGAGAACTATGCTCGATTGCATAACACGACATTCTGTGACATGCCCTCTACCATGGAAATTCAAACCCCTGGCTCTAGATGGCAAACTTCTAGAGTAAGCCATGGGAACGAAATTCTTGTCGATAGACTTGTCTTCCTTGCATCCTTAATAGCTCTCAAGTCCTCGGACATAAACATCATCTTGGGTATGGACTGGATGTCAGCTCATTATGCTAAGACTAGTCATCAACCCGTGCACCTGCACGGCCTAGCTATTATCAGGATACATAATAATTAACAAAAGTCTATTAACATCTAAAATTTAGGAGGATAAATTCCAGATCATACACTTGTACATATGCTAAGTTATTCAAAAAATGTTAAAAAAACACTAAAGCCATGTATTATAGGCTTCATTTTTGTATAGAGTGCGTCCTTTTCCCATCAATCTATTGTGGAGAAATTTCTGTACGTTGGCTTTCAATTTACCTTTTTTATCAAGAACATGCTTCCTATTTCTGCGTTTCTTTTTTCTTACTTGAAGCAAACAGGTACATGGTTGTTTGGTTCATCTCAATCTAGATAATGTGTAATTTTTGTAATCATGAGAATTGAGAATGTATCTATGTAGATTCAATGCAAGCGATATAGTATCCATAATACATGAAAAATAGAACGTCAAAATAAAATCTTTAAAATCTGTTGGGTCTTGTTGGGAAATGTCCCTATTTGAAATACTCAATGTTCTACTTTTCCAACCCTACCACAAAAGGCAGTGCTATTCCTTTAGTTGAATTTCCTAATGGGTTTAAGTTCATATAATATTTTCCGATGAGTGACAGTTTATGCATATTTTCTGTCTTGTGTACAAATTAGGTTATTTCCATATTAAATTAATGACCTTGGCTGGGATAATATATAGGAGCCATTAGGGAGAGATTTTATGTACTTTTCTGTCTAATTTATTTTACTTTTAGTGAAACTTCTTTCTGTACATGGACGTTTTTTTAGTCAGGCATAGATTTTCTAACGTGAGGCTCGTGGACTCTTTATTTGTACGTGCCTTTTTTTATTCTTCAAACAGACATGTACCTGGTTTTGACTTTGGCGGTAATTGGGCTGTGGGTTTAGTTTTTTTTAACGTAAGCAGAAGTTGTTTTGTTTGTACATATCTTTTTTTTCATCAAAAGGGAGGACGCACATGCTTTTTCTCAATCTGGACATGGTGCTTGATGATTTTATTTTGTATGTCATGACGGATGCTATTGTATAGCATTAGGACTCTTCTCTTACGTGATGCCTTTTATTAAAATAGGCAGTGTCTCTCCTTTTTTTTGTTCGTGTCAGTTCAATTCTTTACGTACATGATCTGGTTTTATAAGGTAGAATCTTTTAATAAATCTTAACCATTAAATTTTAAATCTAATGGCTGAATTAAACTTGATGATGTGGATTAGGGTGAAGGCTTGAAAGGTTCCTCCAATTAGTAAATATAAGATTGATTGTGCCACTAGAACCGTTCAACTTACTCACCCATCGGGCAAGACAGTCAATGTCTTAACTTGAGTGGCCAAGTGCCAGCTTTACTCCCTAAATGCCAACCCCCTTCCAGACCTTGAGGATGTTCCGGTAGTCCGAGACTTTCCGGATGTCTTTCCCGAAGAACTGCCAGGTGTTCCACCTGATAGGGCTGTCGAGTTTGTGATAGACCTTGTTCCAGGAACTGTTCCAATTTCTAGAAGACCCTACAAGATGGCACCCTTAGAACTAGCCAAGCTTAAGAACCAACTCGATGAGTCCTTGAAAAAGGGTTTCATCCGTCCTAGTTCCTCTCCTTGGGCTTGCCCCGTCCTCTTCGTCAAGAAGAAGGATGGAACGGATCGGATGGTTGTAGATTACCGACCTGTCAATTTGGTCACTATCAAGAACAAGTATCCGCTTCCTAGGATCAACGATCTGTATGATCAGCTCGCTGGATCCTCAGTCTTTTCCAAGATGGATTTGAGGTTGGGCTACCATCAAATCAAAATCAGAAACAGGGACATTCCCAAAACGGCCTTTGTTACTCGTTATGGCCAATACGAGTACACCATTATGTCCTTCGGTTTAACCAATGCCCCAGCTACCTTCTCTCGGTTAATGAACTCGGTCTTCATGGAGTACTTGGATAAATTCGTCGTAGTATACCTCGATGACATACTCATCTACTCCAAGAATGAAGAGGAACATGCCGAACATCTAAGGCTGGTATTGATGAAACTTCGAGAGCATCGCCTTTATACCAAATTCTCCAAGTGTGAATTTTGGTTGCCAGAAGTGACCTATCTAGGCCATGTAATCTCTGGCAAGGGTATTGCTGTCAATCCCGAGCGAGCTCAAGCCGTCCTTGATTGGACTCCACCTGAGACGGTCAAGCAAGTTCAGAGTTTCCTTGGCTTAGCGAGCTATTGCCGCTGCTTCGTCGAGAATTTCTCCAAGGTTGCTAAACCTCTAACTGAACTCCTCAAGAAAGATAAAAAGTTCGAGTGGACTCCACAGTGCGAGTTCAGCTTTCAGGAACTGAGAAGACGCCTGACATCTGCTCCCGTACTGGTACCACCAGATTTCTCCAAGGACTTTACTATCTATTGCGACGCCTCGCGACAAGGACTAGGTTGCATACTCATGCAAGATCGTCAGGTAATTGCCTATGCTTCACGGCAATTACATCCACATGAGGAAAATTATCCCACACATGATCTAGAGCTTGCAGCTGTAGTCCATGCACTTAAAACTTGGCGACATTACCTCCTCGGTAATCGTTGTGAGATCTTCACCGATCACCAAAGTTTGAAATATATCTTCACCCAACCAGATTTGAATCTCAGGCAAAGACATTGTTCGATTTGATCTCGGACTACGACTTAGGAATAACTTACACCCCGGGCAAAGCCAATGTCATGGCTGATGCACTAAGTCGTAAGTCCTATTGTAACAACCTGATGTTACAACAAAGTCAACCACTTCTCCATGAGGAATTTCGTAAGCTTAATCTTCACATTATTCCTCGAGGTTTTCTATCCACCCTGGTGGAGAAGCCTACCCTTACGGATCAAACCATAGCTGCCCAGAAGCGTGATAAGGGCATATTCCGGATCAAGGAAAACATTGCTAGCGGAGTTGCTAAATGTTTTTCCATGGATGAGCGAGGTGCTGTCTTCTTCGAGAACCGCTTGGTGGTTCCCAGGAAACAACATCTACGCCAGTTGATTCTTAAGGAAGCTCATGAATCCCCTCTCACCATTCATCCCGATAGTACTAAAATGTATCAGGACCTACGCCAGAGTTTTTGGTGGACTAGGATGAAGAGAGAAATTGCTCAATACATTGCTAGCTGCGACGTCTGTCGCCGTGTTAAAGCAGAGCATCAACGGCCTGCTGGCACCCTTCAACCTTTGGCTATTCCTGAGTGGAAATGGGATAAAATAAGTATGGATTTCATCACTGGGTTTCCCAGGACCAAGAGAGGGAATAATGGCATCTTCGTCGTGATCGACCGACTTTCCAAAGTAGCCCACTTTCTACCTGTTCGTGAGAGTATCACCGCTAGCCAGCTAGCCGACTTATACATCTCCCGAATAGTGTCTCTTCATGGTGTTCCATTGGAGATTAACTCAGACCATGGGAGTCTTTTCACCTCTCGATTTTGGAAAAGTTTCCAAAATGTTATGGGAACTCATGTCTCTTTTAGCACCGCCTTCCGTCCTCAATTAAGTGGTCAAGTAGAGCGAGTCAATCAAATTCTGGAAGATATGCTCCGAGCTTCTGTCATCTCGTTCGGAATGGGTTGGGAGAAATGCCTTCCATTCGCGGAGTTTGCTTATAACAATTGTTATCAAGCTAGCTTGGGTAAGGCTCCTTTCGAAGTTCTCCATTGGACGAAAATGTCAAACGCCTCTTAACTGGTCAGAAACCGGGGAAAGACAACTCTTTGGCCCGGATATGATGCAGGAAGCAGAACAGCAGGTTCGCGTTATTCGTGAGAAATTGAAAACAGCCCAATCTCGTCAAAAGAGTCAATATGATCGTAAACATAAGCCTATGACTTATGAAGTCGCCGAGAAGGCCTACCTCCGGGTTACTCCGTTAAAGGGAACCCATCGTTTTGGTATCAAAGGCAAATTGGCTCCTCGTTACATTGGACCCTTTCGCATTCCTGCCAAACGAGGAAAAGTTGCCTACCAATTGGAACTACCTTCGCATCTTTCCAGAGTTCACAATGTCTTCCACGTTTCTCAACTCAGGCATTGCTTCGCGGATCCTATCCGTGGAGTGGGCCACGAAACGCTTGATCTACAAGATAACCTCTCATATCGGGAATATCCCGTTCGTATCCTTGATCAAGCCGAGCGTACCACTCGACGCCATAACATCAAGTTTCTCAAGGTTCAATGGTCACACCATTTCGAGAAAGAAGCCACTTGGGAAAGGGAGGATCGTCTTCGACTTGAGTACCCCTCCTTCTTCCCGGAGGATCCTAAATCTCGGGACAAGATTCTTTTGAGTGGGGGTGAGTTGTCACACCCTAGCTAGTTCAAGCATTAGAGTGTGCATCATGTTTAAATTCCTCTTAAATTTGAAATGGGGAAGACAGAAACCCCAGCACCCCCCTGGAAACAACTAGGGTTTACTAAAATTATTTTCAATGAACCTGAAATGCCCTTCTAAAAAGTTCACTCTCTTTGTCTTGGGTTAGAACCTCTGGCAAAATTGGTGCACAATTTTCTAGGTCAACAGAAGGTCATTGAATTAAATCATAAGTATTTGATTTTGGGCATTTAAATGCTATAAAATAATTTAAATGCTCAAATAATTCTGGAAATAAGTGTGGTCTCTTGGAAATATTCTAAACAGAGCCCACAATTATTTTCAGGATTTTTGGAAACATTTTAGTATTTTTAAAAAAAGCTAAAAGTTACAGAATAAATAAAAATAGAAAAACAGAAATTAAAAGAGAGGGAGAGAACTTACCTGGCCGCAGCCCATCAGCCGGCCCACCTGGCGGCCCATGCCAGCCAGCTGCTTCGTCCCCGCCAGGCAGGCAGAGAGCTGACGCCGGCGGGCGCGAGCTCGCCACGGCACCAGCACCTTGCCGCGTCACGCGCCTGGACGCTGGATAGGCTCCACGTCGCCGCCCCGACCCCGCGGACACCTCACTCGCCCCCCTGCCTCTCTCCCTCGCTCTCCCGCACCATGGCCGACGCACCTGCTGCCGTCTCACCGCCGTAGTCGCGCCCTCCGTCGTCCCAGCGCCGAGCCACTGTGTCCAGAAGCTCTGCTGCCCTGCACTCCTTCGAGCAAGCCAAGCCCTGAGCGCTCGCTTGCCCCGCAGCCTCTGCAACAACCTCGCTCGACTCTGCCATCGCCGGAGATCCTCTTTGTTGTCGCCACCGCATCAGCTCATCCCCGACGGCGTCGTCCATTTCTACGTGACCGCCGTGAGCCCAGCTCCGTCCTCCCCCTCTCCATTAACCCCCTCCTGCACCGTGTGCACCGTACCACGCTCACCCGAGCACCTACCGCTGCCGAGCTCGTCGCCGACGTGTCTCCGGCCACCCACCAGCCACACCATTGCGACCAACGCACTCACCACACCCGCAGGAGCCCGTAGCACCATTCCACGCGCCTCGCCATGCCCCGCAGCCTCGGTTTCGGCCTCGCCCGAACTCCGGCGGCCGCCAAGGTCGTCGCCGGCGACGTTTCCAGCCACCCTAGCTCCACCCACTGTCACCACTCGATGCGGCTTGCTCCCAGCTATGCGTAGATGCTCTCTGCTGTCGTTTTGGTTGCCGGAGCACGAAACCCGCAGCCCTCCGCCGCGTCTGGCCTCGCCGGCGGCTAAACGCCGGCGAGTTTGACTCTGTTTGAACCCTGGGTGGGCCCAGGTTGACTCCCCTGCGTCTATGACAAGTGGGCCCCCCTCTGCTAATTAACCCAGATTAATTTTAACTAAATTTAGTTAGTTTAAATAACTGCTGACACGCGGGACCCACTGGTCAGGTTGACCTGGCCGTCCCCATTGACCACTAACGTCACCCTGACGCACTGCTGACGCAATAACTAATTTCTGGATTTATTTTTATATAGAGAATTCTAGAAAATATCCAAAACTTCTAAAAATCATAGAAAATCAACCATAGCTCCAAATGCAAAGATTTATATATGAAAAATGATCAGAAAAATTCAATCTATCCATCTGTAATGGTTTCATGCATGACAAAACAAGTTAACCTTGTTGTTTAAGCACAATAAGGTAATGCACTAATAAGGCCATGTTTAATGAGCTAACATTTGAATCTTTGATTCAAATGAGTTCATCCCCTTCTGTTTTAGCTTGCATTAGGCTAAGACACTTTCATCTTGCCATGTCATAGCATGCACCATATTGTTGCATATTGCCATGTGTTGATTATGTTCGGTGTGTCTTTCGTGGTAGGTTCTGCCTCCGAGGATAACCCAAAGTATCCGTCTGAAGGGGCAGTACCCTACTACCTCTACAACAGGCAAGAAACCCATTGATCATTCTGATACAAACCCATGTTCTTGCTTCTGCTCTTGTTTACTGCATTAAGACGACGCGATTCAAACTGCTGTGTGCTATGGTAGTTGAACCCTTATCCTCTACATGACTTGTCATTGCCACAGTAACTAGATGAAACCCACTAGCATGTGTAGGAGTTGATTGAGCCATGTATGTGATTCCTACCTTGCTATGCCTGCTATGCTTAGAGTTGTGTCAGGTCTGGTTCATCTGGGTGATGGGCTAGAGTGATATGATTATGTCGGTAATGTGAGGGATGTGTTGAACATGTTTTGGTAAAGGTATCGATGAGAGGCCATGTAGGAGTACATGGTGGGTTGTTTCATTGAGACCGTCCATAAGAACTGAGATATGTATGCGTGATTTAAGATTCAGCTACTACCACACATTGGGCCCTGAAATATGACCCCGCTCGACTTACTGACCCCTCTCGCCCTTTGTCCAGGAGTTCCAACTAGTTTCTGGTGTTTTTAGGTTATGTGTTGGGGGCCGTGCGTAGCGCTGACCCTAGGGGGTGGGCTATGATGTGGTAGATACACTGTGGCCGGGTATGCCAGGCGCCCGTTTGGCGTCTCAGGACTCTGTACACATCGTTTGGGGCCGTTGAGGAAACCCTGGCCGGATTTCCTTGCGGATGGAACCTGAATAGGCGATAAACTTGGACTAGAGACTTGTGAGGTTAGTCAGGTCGTGGTCTACACCCACGTCGGTTTTCGCTTGAAGTCTGCCGAGCACATGTCGTGTGCAGATGCTAAGTGGTGGAAACATGTGTGACGAAGTACACCCCTGCAGGGTATAAAACTATTCGAATAGCCGCGTCCGCGGTAAAGGACTACTTGGTTGCCTATACAGTTCATAGACAAGTTAATGGTTACTACTAAAAGACTCAAGATAAGTGTGAGTACCGAGGATGGCCCTCTCGTAGGATGACGAGAGAGGATCCCCGGTGGAGTATTGTGTTCGTGAGTAGTGGACTCGTGTGCGAAAACTATTTTACTAGTGGAGTTCCGTAGGATAGCTTAGCCAAGAGTCAAAGCTGGCTTGCTGCAATAACCCCACCACCTTCTTGAGAATGAGCATGTATAATAGGTTCTGTTGTAAGACTTGCTGAGTACCTTTGTACTCATGTTTGCTTAATTACTGTTTTCAGACAACAACACCGCCCCCTCCGATGGGTTCTACATAGACCTTGACGTCGACGAGTGACTGGCCACCCAGGTGGTGATCCTGGCCATGGAGGGCCCTATGTAGATAGACAGGCTTCGAGAAGCCTTCTTTCTTTCTAGTGTCTGTACTCAGACTAGTTGCTTCCGCTTGTGCTTGTATGATTGTATGAATTTATTGTCGGGTCATGTGACCCCTATCTGTATGAACATGTTATGTATGGCTCTCTGGAGCCTTTAAATAAAGTACTTGAGTTGTAGAGTTTTGTTGCGATGCCATGTTGTATGTACTCATATCGGGCATATTGTGTGTATGATTGAAATGCTTGGTATGAGTGGGATCCGACAATCTAGTTGTTTATCATTGGCAGCCTTTCTTATGGGGAAATGTAGTCTAGTGTTCCTCGAGCCATAGTAGTCCACTACAGCCCGGTTCACCGGAGTCCTGCTAGCCCAGCACTACTGCTCAGGACACTTGACTGGCCGGCATGTGTTTCACGTCGTTCCTATGTCTGTCCCTTCGGGGAAATGTCACGCGGTGACATCCGGAGTCCTGCCTAGCCTGCTACAGCCTGGGTTTCCCTGGAGTCCTGTTAGCCGAGTGCTACAGCCTGGAATCACTCGCTGATGACCAACATGC
Organism: Triticum urartu; assembly: GCF_056163025.1. NCBI lineage: Eukaryota > Viridiplantae > Streptophyta > Magnoliopsida > Poales > Poaceae > Triticum > Triticum urartu. The sequence continues at coordinate 474,157,808 of NC_141877.1, forward strand.
TCGATGTGATTCATGTATTCCTGGCTCCATAGGTCTGTGCCGCTTTGGGTTCACGACTAGCCATGTCGGCCCGAGTTCTCTGTCATATGGATGCTAGCGACACTATCATATACGTGAGCCAAAAGGCGCAAACGGTCCCGGGCCATGGTATGGCAAAATCTTCGCCCTGTACATCCTCGTGTTGCCAATGAAGTGCAGATTGAGAGAATAATTGATAGCATCAATGCACCCGGTCCGCTCACTCGTTCAAGGGCAACTCAGCTAGCAAATTTCTGTGGGCACTTCGCATTCGTCTCAATAATAGAACCCAAGAAAGTTGAAGAAGCCTTCATGGAACCTGAATGGATTCAAGCTATGCAAAAAGAGCTTCAACCGTTTGAGCTGAATAATGTATGGGAACTGGTTAAGCGTCCTGACCCTCGGAAGCACAATATAATAGGCACCAAATGGATATACCGCAACAAGCAAGATGAGCATGTTCAAGTTGTCAAAAAACAAAGCTCGTCTCGTTGCTCAAGGGTATACTCAAGTGGAAGGGATTGACTTTGATGAAACATTTGCTCCTGTGGCTCGACTTGAAGCCATACACATACTGCTGGCCTATGCAAATCATCATAACATACTTCTATATCAAATGGATGTGAAGAGCGCTTTTCTCAATGGCAAGATTGAAGAAGAAGTGTATGTTGCACAACCGCCTGGCTTTGAAGATCCAAAACATCCTGACATGGTATACAAGCTCAACAAGGCACTGTATGGCCTTAAACAAGCCCCTCAGGCTTGGTATGACACACTCAAATACTTCCTAAAGAGCAAAGGCTTCATACCTGGTTCCCTTGACCCCACTCTCTTCACGAAGACATATGATGGTGAACTGTTTGTGTGCCAAATATATGTGGATGACATTATCTTCGGCTGCACCAATCAGAAGTACAGTGAAGAGTTTGGATATATGATGCAAGAACAATATCAGATGTCCATGATGGGTGAGCTGAAGTTCTTCCTCGGTCTTCAAATACGATAGCAATGCAACGGCATATTCATATCTCAAGAGAAGTATCTCAAAGATTGCCTGAAGAAGTTCGGTATGCAAGACTGCAAAGGCTTCATGACGCCAATGCAAGCCAAACATCTTCTGGGTCCCGACGACAATGGTAAAGAGTTCGATCAAAAGGTATACCGCTCCATGATTGGTTCTTTACTTTATCTATGTGCATCTAGGCCAGATATTATGCTTAGTGTTTGCATGTGTGCTCGATTCCAAGCGGCACCAAAGGAGTCGCATCACTTAGCTGTGAAGCAAATTCTTTGATATTTGGCTCACACCCCAACTCTAGGATTATGGTATCCAAAGGGCTCAGAGTTTGATCTGGTTGGATTCCTGGATGTTGATTATGCTGGTTACAAGGTGGATCGCAAGTCTACATCAGGCACATGTCATTTTCTGGGCCGATCACTTGTATGTTGGTCTTCAAAGAAGCAGAACTGTGTATCTCTCTCCACTGCTGAATCTGAATACATTGCTGCTGGATCTTGCTGCGCTCAGCTTCTGTGGATGAAGCAAAAACTCAAGGACTATGGCATTCATCTGAAGCAAGTGCCAGTCTACTGTGACAATGAAAGCGCCATCAAGATTGCCAACAACCCAGTTCAGCACTCGAAGACAAACCACATTGAAATTCGTCATCACTTTCTCAGAGATCATGTTGTGAAGGAAGATATTGATATCATACACGTCAACACTGAAGAGAAATTGGCAGATATCTTCACCAAGCCCTTGGATGAGAAGAGATTTTGCAAGTTACGGTGTCAGCTAAATATCTTGGAATCCTCAAGTGTCCTGTGATCAGGCACACATCCTAACACTTATGCATATTGATGACTTAGTTGTGCAACACACGGAGTAAAGTATATCTTCAATCAATGAAGACATACATTCTAAGTGTGAATACATTAATGTGGAATTTGACTTCGGAGTGCCACGATAATTTTGCGCCGTGTCTGGGTCTAATACTTCCTATACGGTGGGTAACGCCACCACCAAATGTTCTGTTTGAAGTGTTTCACTCATGGCGTTACATTTGCTATGTCTTCACATTTGGTTTGGCTTCAATCTCAACATGTCTTCATAATTATCTTCACTATGTTGAATATATATATATATACTAGTGTTCTGTCCTCTACAGCATTCACTTATAGCTATGTCTTCTTGTTGAATCTTTTGAACTAAGTGAATGTGATCGGACCCTAACCTTTCTACGCTTTCTATCTCTAACTCTATCTCTCCAAATCATATGCATTCTATTGAAACTGTCGAATGTCTTCTCTGCGTCCTTGTCAGCAGAAGATACAGAGACAAACTTTAAGTCCGTTTTCAATGCTCATTCCTTCACCTGAAACCCAGAGAAGTGGGAATGACCACCCGACAATCCAGGCGTGCGTGGGACATGGAACAACCCCCGATATGTTGCATGATGGCCACGTGTTCCTCAGATGTGAATTGCCAGGGGCACCTGTGTAATAACACTGAGCCGCCCCTGTCCCTATAAATACACACCTCACCACAGTCATTATCTCTTCTTCCACTCTTGCACGAACCCTAGCGCCACCGCTAGCCCTCGACGACGCCGGCGACGAAGCGCTTCGCTGCCGCAACCTCTCCGACGCCGTCTTCACGCCGACCGCGGACATCGTCCTCTCCGCCGTTGCCATAGGTGTCCTCCGTCGCCAAGTTAGGGCACGGATGATCGAACTGCTCGGCCTCCTCTTCCACTCCGTCTAGCAGTTCTACGTGTGGTAAATAAAATGTCCTTTTTACAGCCCCTTTGATCCTATAGATCCGTCACTTTCTACCGCATGTTGGATCCACTTCAAACTTCATCTCATAATATGCCTAGTATATTCACTTATGCTTCACAAAGTAGTTAGATTCCTCACTTGTACTGATCCGTGGATTCGTACAAATCTGGAACCAACTCCTTATCTGTGAGTGAAAGTCTTCGCACGATGAGGTCAATGTCTTCTAAACTGATTTATCTTCAAAATCTTCTAAGAATGAATATGACCTCTTCCCCTTCCCTCGCACCTTAATGCTGTCACAGGTACATGTCCGTGGGAGAATCCCTTGATTCTCATAGTCTGCATTCATTTGCAGAATTCTTACAGTATCACATAAATTCTCCCGAAGCCAGTTCCTGTTTGTCCAGCAAGCGAAAGCCTTTGAAGCCCTTGAACGTATTGAAGCCATTCAGTTTAAAGTTCATGGCTTCAGAGAAATCAGCAAGGAAGGGTGGCAGAAAGCGTCGAGGAGAAACATTAAGAGATCTGCCCGATGACCTCTCAGAGCTGTACAAGACTGATCCTGAAGAGGATTACAATCAGCGCAAGACACGAATCCAATGGATTCGACGCTATTGGGCAGAACAGTGGTTCAAGTACAGATTTGTGACAAAGGAATATGCTGAAAAGAATGCCATCAAGCGACCATGGGGAGACATCCTCTACAAAAATCTTCAACCCAGGACCAGAGATGAAGCCATTGAACAAGGCTTCTATCCCTGCATGGTCCGTGGACCTCAGCCTGTGCATGCCGACCCATCGTCACTGCTATGGTGTCATGACGACAATCTGTTCAAGCGCAACTTCCAGTTTGCCTAGAACTCAGCGAAGCAGAACAAGAAGTCTTTGGGATTAGACTTCAACCCTGGTCCCTCTGCTCCCCGTGCTGATGGAACCTGCGAAGTAGAACCCAATCTTGTTGGGCCCTTCTACAACTTGGAAGGTCTCATCACTCATATTGTGGTTCAAGGGACAACCGTGAATGAGCCTGCAGATGACGCTGAATCAGATGAAGCGCCTGCAGCACCGAAGCCAAAGAAGTTGAAGCAGCCTAAAGCTTCAAGGCCTGCCTCTGCACCAAAAATCTCACGAGCGAAGCCACTAGCTACTGCACCTCCTGAAGACAGTGTGCAGTCTAAAGATTTATCACGCATCTCCAAGCCCCAGAAAGTCAAGATGCCTCTGCCACACACCGGCCAAGAACTGACTGCTGCTGCCATTCTGCGAAACGATGCCATTGATCTGTCCAGTGATGAAGATCTTGCAGATGACGCTCTTGAGCAACTCATCAAGAGCAAAGAAGAAGCAGAAATATTCAATGATCTGCCTCTCTTTGACGTGACAATCATACAGAACTTCATTGATGAGTGGTTTAACACGCCCAACATCAGCTTCGAAGATCTGCAACTACCCATTGGCCTCAGTGTCGCCTTCCATGGCGCTATTGCTTCAGAATTAGCTATCGCCTAGTGCATTGTTGAACTGAAGCAAAAGATTGTCTATGAAAAAGCTCAGTTTAAGAAGCTTATGGCCAAGCTCAGCGTGCAAGAGGTAAAGAACTTCAAGATTATGCTGCACAAGCTCAAAGAAGCCTTTCTCAAGAAACATGCAGAAGCTCAAGGTTCTCGTGAGCGCATGAAGGTCCTGGCTAACAAAAGTGTGCAAGCCTACAATGAGGCTGAGAAGCACAAGGCCCTTGGGCGTTCGGGCATTGATCCCAGGATGGCTGCCAAGCAGAAGAAGAAGCCCACTGTGGCCGAACCCAACGCACCAAGGCAGGAAGCAGATCCCATTATCTTCCCAACTAGCATGACTGGCCCGAAGCCAAAGGCCAGGTCAACTGCTTCAGAACTGAAGAAGACGAGGACTGCTGAGGCTGAAGCCAGAAAGAGGAAACATCCTGAAGCCTCTGCTACTGCCCCCTCCAAGAAGAAGCGGAAGACCAAGAAGGAACGGGCTGCTCCCACAGAGCCCTTGATTGTTGAACCCATCTCCATGGTTCGCCCTGACGCTGAACCTCAAGAGCGCCAACTGACTGTCCATGAGCCTGCTTTCACAGGGGCTCATGAAGCTGAAGACTTTCCAGCAGCTGATCCCATCGCTGCTGAAGACATTGGTCACCATGACCATGTTGAAGATGATGCAGTTCTTCCTCAGCTCGAGCACCAACAGGTATCATCGCTTGTGCTCACGCACAGCGAGCTCATCAGGATTGGTCGTCCTCTGACGCTAATTGCTCAGGATGCATCATGGGATGATCACCCACAAGCACAAGAGGAAGAAGACTTTGAGGCCCAGCCAACTCCAACTCCACAGGCGTCGCCAGCGTTACGCAGGCTTCGCAAAGGACCAAGGCCTCCAGTCTCTGAGTCTGAAGCTAAAGCCGCTGAAGACATTCTGGCTGCATCAGCTGATGAAGAAGAAATCCCAAGCGCTGCTACACCACCGTCTCACGAAGAAGCTGTTCTCGAGGAGAACATGACTGTGACCGACCCTCCAGCTCATCAAGTGGACGTTGAGAATTTTGAGGCTGCCATCGACGCCGCTGATGCTGTCATGACTGAAGCCAATGTGGAGCCTACACCAACAAAATCACCATAAGTCAGCAAAGCCAATGACACTACTACTTCTGTTCCTACGCCTGCTACTGGTCCTCAGTTTGACTATCATGTTGAGCACAGACCTCAGGTGCAGAAGCCAATCCCAAGATTTCCCAGATTTCCAGGTCCTGCATCAGCACCCGGATCCTTCAATGTCAACGGCTTCAAAGCAGACAACACTTTCTTCAATATCTCCAAGAACCCCTACTCAAGGGAAAGAATATCTTCTGATAGGTTATGGAGCTATCCGCAGTGAAGTTATTACTCATGCATTCTGTACAATCAAGGTCGCATCTTCCCACATAAGCGTCTTGACATTGAAGCAATAGCTGGTCTGCCTTGTCTGGAAGAAGCTCTGGATTGCTTCAAAGAGGTTGGATTGCTGCCGTTTGTCACCGACCAAGAGCACTGGAATGAAGAGTTGCTGCTCCAATTCTATGCTACACTTCACATCCGTGGGTACAACAGAGACCCGAAGACTTGGGTCCTGGAGTGGATGACATGAAATGTTCATCACGAAGCCAAAGCCTTTGATATCATTGAGCTCACTGGTCTGCCCACTCCTGGCGATCTCTACGAACATGGCTGTCAGCTTCACAGTGAAGCTGTGGAGAGCATCTTTCAGAAGCCTGAACCTAACATGAGTCAGATGCTCAGTATGATGAAGCCATTGCCCCAAGATGCTGCATATCCAAAGGAGTTCTTTGTTGAAGACCTTGAGTATCTGCCAAGGACTATTTATCACATCATAAGGCGAACTCTCTGGCCCATCAAAGGACATTCTCCACATGCCAAGCTGGACGGTGCAATGAAGACTTTGGTCTTCTATATTCTTCATGGCAAATGCTTCAATGCACATGACTTATTCATCCGCCAACTTGCTGCATCAGGCTCTGATCTTTTTGGCTTGAAGTTCTACGCTCCATGGATAATGCGGCTGATTAAACTTCTCTCCGCTATCTCATATCAGCCATCTGCTCGCAATCATCGGATCTTTCTGCCTGATGTGGATATGTCTGTTGAAGCCATTTATCCCGAGCCTACCAAGGAACCCCTAAGTCTTTAGAATGCGGAGCATCAAAGTTTTTCTCAGAACATTGAAGGAGTTGAAGCTATCACTCGTGTGTATCCTTTGGCTGGAACTACCCGTGCACCACATCCTGCCCTTACTAAAGCCACCGATAGCACAATTTCCCAACAACCTAAGAAGCGCACTCGTGTTCTCAATGACCGAGAGCTTTTGGTGGCTCTTCATCAGAAACAGGATAGGCATCATGACTGGCTGAAGGGAAAAATGCAAAGCCTCTTGGTGGATGTCAACCGTATTCGCAATCTTGCCACCAAGAATGCCTTTGTTGCACATGAAACCCCTCGACGCACATGGAAAGGGCTGATGCTTATGTGCTCTGAAGATGATCTTCAAGAGGATGGCTTCTCTGAACGCTTCAAGTTTGACTCCACACCTCCTCGAAGGGAAGTGCTGCGACGAACTCCATCTCTTGAAGACTCTGAGTTCTCTTCCTCTGCTGCAACTATGAATGCCAGAGTGATCGAGGATGAAGATGATGCTACTTCACCGCCACCTCCTTCAGCACGCTTCGACACTGCTCCAAGTTCTTCTGCACCACCGAACACCACCGAAGACCCTGCTGCTTCACCTACTCTTCATGGGAACGAGTAGATGCTCTATGTCTTCAAACCTTTTTGGTCAATACTGACAAAAGGGGGAGAAGCATATGAGTTTGATAGTCTTCAAGCGGGTCCATATGGGCGGTTGCTTTATATTTTGCTTCGTGTTTACAACTCTCGTTTTGATACATTTGGTTCTTTGAGTTGTAACACTTAAAGTCGATGGTCGTCTGCTACTTATTTGCTAGTTCGTGATAGATCATTTTGCAGACGTCCATTTTCCATTATGCATGTCATTATCTTCACATACCTTCTCATGCATAATGAATTGTCATCATAAGTTGAAGAGGATCTCCACGAGTACAACCTACCATGTGCATTTGCATTCCAAAAGCAAATTACTTATATGCACATCTTCAGGGGGAGCCCTTGCAACTAATGAAGACAATTCCTTTACAATTTCACATATTATATTTCCCGTTGAAAACTTCAACTAGTTTGTCATCAATCACCAAAAAGGGGGAGATTGTAAGTGCATCTAGTGCCACCCCTAGTTGGTTTTGGAGTATTGACGACAAACCTAGTTGAGGGACTAATGTGTTTGTGAGAATTGCAGGATAACACAGGTAGAAGTCCCTCATTGATTCGGTTTTCCTACCAGAGATGACCCCTAAAAATGTATGAAGACATTGATGTCAAAGGTGGTATATGAAGATATTCACATTGAAGACTATGACAAGAGAAGACATCGCATGAAGCCTATGGAGCTCGAAGACTTAGATCTTTCGTAGTTCTTTTTCTTCTTTGTTGAGTCATAGGAACCACCATACTGATAAGTGGGCTCCAAGAGAACCAGTCAGAATGACTGAAGTGATGCTTAACCAAAACCTATGTCTTCGAGTGAAGACTATGAGAGCGAATCTTGTCCAGAGTCGGACAAGTCAGCTTTGCTTGTAGCCCAAGTAAAGTTGCCGTGTGAGTTTGAAATCTGACCGTTGGAACACGTGTCAGTTCCTTAGTGACCCAGGGTCATTTCGGACAAATCAGGTCGGGTTGCCTAGTGGCTATAAATAGCCCACCCCCTACAACCATAAACGGTTGGCTGCTCAGAGTTAGAGTACGGCTTTTGTCGTTTGAGAGCAACCCACCTCGAAGCCTTTGAGAGAGAATTCTTGCGAGGATAAAGCCCTAACCACCGAGAGCCTAAGAGTGTTAGGCATCACTTAAGTCTTCTTGTCTATGTGATCTGAAGACTTATTACACTTGAGGACTGTGAATCCTCCAGCTGGTTAGGCATCGCGTTCTGAGCGTCCAAGAGACATTGTGGATCGCTGGTGAATGAAGTCTGTGAAGGTTTGGGAGTCTACCTTGAAGACTTACCAGAGTGATTGGGCGAGGTCTGTGTGACCTTAGCTCAAGGGGAATACGGTGAGGATTGGGTGTCCTGAGCTGCGTGTTCAGGACTGGGTGTTCGGGACTGTGTGTCCTCAGGTTTAAATACCTAGCCGCCCTAACCAGACGTACAGTTGTCACAGCGACTGGAACTGGTCCAATAAATCATTGTCTTCAACGAGTCACTGGTTTCATCCTTCCCTCCCTTTACTTACTGTTGGTCCATGTGAAGTCATTGTATGATTGCACTATCTTTTGTCTTCACTGAGTGACTGGGTGTTCTGTTTGGCTTCATAATATCTTCCTACCTGATCCTTACTACCTAGCTGCTGTTAGTCATTGTGCTTTCACTTCATTGAATACTTGACTATGGTTTGCCTAGTGTAGTCTACCTTCCGCTGCATGGTAATAGGTTTATTTCTATCGTTTGTCTTTGAAACTTCCACGTTTTGAAGACTTTCATAAAAATCGCCTATTCACCCCCCCTCTAGTCGATATAACGCACTTTCACTTAGTTTGTCATGCAATGCCTCGTGGTGAGTGCATCGAGCTCGTTAGCATGCCTACTTAATATCTGTTATTCCATGTTCCAGTTTTCTGCCAAGTCTGAATATGTTAACAATAATTGCTATGTTCACATGGTTGCTATTGTATTTTATGATCCCTTTTGGCTTATGGTCAGTAAGGGACTTTTGTTGTATGCTTTGAGTAGCTTCATACCATGCGTTGCTTTTTCCATGATATGTTCATGTAACATGTTGTTATCGTGCTCTTAACATTGCTTCCTGATGTTAAATTTCGGACTTGTTGTTATTTTCCCTAAGTCTGTAACCTGTAATCTTTTGCACTTTTGCCATGCTTATCCGAACCTGCTATTGAATGAATTAGTCGTAGCTCAGTGTTCACCTTTTGTCAAGCATCTTGAGTGGATCCCTGCCATGTATTTTGTTGCTATGTTAGAGTGATGTAGCTTGTTGTTCTTGATGCATTTAGAAGGCTTTGTGCTGTTAATCGCAGAGCGGTGCCATATTTGTTTTGCTTGCCATTTGCAATCCGTCATCCGATTCCGGTGATCTTTATATCGATTTCGACCGAAATCAACTCCTCTTTCCAGTGGCACTCTTGGTTTCCCAAGTTGAGGCCAGGTTCAATCATTCCTTTCCAACTCTTGCATATGCATTGCATATCACATCCCGCATATCATGCCATGTTTTGCATCATGTTGTTTGTGCATTGCACGTGGTTGATTGTGTCTCCCTTTTGCTTGTGTTCTTGCTTTGGTAGAGCCGGCAGACGAGTACGTGAACGAGGAGCCTGTTGAGTACGCTTACAAGGATCAAGCTAACGTCAACTCGGAGAACTTTGCACGCAAGATGACCATACCCTTGAAATCACTTCTATCTTTGCTTGCTAGATGCTCGCTCTTTTGCTATGCCTATGCTACGATACCTACCACTTTCTTATCATGCCTCCCATATTGCCATGTCAAACCTCTAACCCACCTTGTCCTAGCAAACCGTTGATTGGCTATGTTACCGGTTTTCTCAGCCCCCTCTTATAGCGTTGCTAGTTGCAGGTGAAGATTGGAGTTTGTTCCTTGTTTGGAACATGTACATTTTTGGGATATCACAATATCTCTTATTTATTTAATGCACCTATATACTTGGTAAAGGGTGGAAGGCTCGGCCTTATGCCTGGTGTTTTGTTCCACTCTTGCCGCCCTAGTTTCCGTCATACCGGTGTTATGTTCCTTGATTTTGTGTTCCTTACGCGGTTGGGTGATAATGGGAACCCCTTGACAGTTCGCCTTGAATAAAACTCCTCCAGCGATGCCCAACATTGGTTTTACCATTTGCCACCTAGCCTTTTTCCCTTCGGTTTCATGGACTCAAGGGTCATCTTTATTTTAACCCCCCCGGGCCAGTGCTTCTCTAAGCGTTGGTCCAAATTGAGCGATGTCCGGGGCTACCAGGGGAAACTCTGGGCTGGCCTACCCGACGTCTTGTTCATCCGGTGTGCCCTGAGAACGAGATATGTGCAGCTCCTATCGGGATTTGTCGGCACATCCGGGTGGCTTTGCTGGTCTTGTTTTACCTTGCCGAAATGTCATGTAACCGGGATTCCGAGTCTGATCGGGTCTTCCCGCTAGAAGGAATATCCTTCGTTGACCGTGAGAGCTTGTGATGGGCTAAGTTGGGACACCCCTGCAAGGATTTCAACTTTCGAAAGCCGTGCCCGTGGTTATGGGCAGATGGGAATTTGTTAATGTCCAGTTGTAGAGAACTTGACACTTGACTTAACTAAAATACATCAACCACGTGTGTAGCCGTGATGGTCTATTTTCGGCGGAGTCCGGGAAGAGAACACGGTCTCGTGTTATGTTTGAACGTAAGTTGTTCTAGGATCACTTCATGATCATACATTTCTCGAACGTGCTTTGCCTTCTCTTCTCGCTCTCTTTTGCGTAAGTTAGCCACCATATATGCTAGTCGCTTGCTGTAGCTCCACCTCATACCTTTTGCCTACCTATAAGCTTAAATAGTCTTGATCGTGAGGGTGTGAGATTGCTGAGCCCCCGTGACTCAAAGATTCCTTCCAAAACCAGATGCAGGGACCGATGATGCCATTCTAGGAGATTCAACTGAGCTCAAGTGGGAGTTCGATGAGGACTCAGGACGATACTACGTTTCCTTTCCAAATGATCAGTAGTGATGCCCAGTTGGGGCGATCGGGGACTATGTTGCATTTGGGGTTTATCTTTATTTTGGTTCCGTAGTCGGACCGTGAGTGTATTTGGATGAATGTAATGATATTTATGCTGTTTGTGTGATGTGGCGAGTGTAAGCCAACTATGTATCTTTTTCCCTTATTCATTACATGGGTTGTTGTGAAGATTACCTCACTTGCAACATTGCTTTCAATGCGGTTATGCCTCTAAGTCGTGCTTCGACACGTGGGAGAGATAGTCGCATCGAGGGTGTTACACTGAGCTTGCCGTGGCCTTTGAGAGCGCAAAGAATGCCAAGGCTGAAGCCCAAAAGTCCCTCCAGGAGATTGAGGCGATGAGGAAGATAGCGGCGGGTAAGGATTTCATTATGCAAAGCAAGCATGTGAAAGTAAATTACTTGTTACTTACCCGAGCCCGGAGCTCTCTAGGAGGATTCGCAGATTTGCCCCGCAGCGTGTCGGATGCCGCAAAGTTTTACCAGGCTGAGGAGGGAAGCTCGACGGGGAAGCTGTTCTGGTCTCAGCATACTGGGACCGAACACCCGATGCCTATGAGCGACCAGCTGAAGCAACTGGTCGAGCTGCACATGGCGGCCGAATAGGCCATGAGGGGCTTTATTGTCCGGATGTGGCCTGGCGACGCCCTTCCCAATAGCTACTTCGGCCTAGTGAGGCGGCTTGTGGATGCCTGCCCATGGCTGGAAGTCGTTAAGTGGTCCGTCTGTATCGAAGGTGCACACCGGGCTTTTGCCCATGCAAAGGTGCACTATGCGAAGCTGGACACCGTAAAGCTGGTGAAGGAGGGGCCGCCGCAGGGCAAGGAGCATCGCCACCCCGAGATGTATTATGAGGGTGTCCTGAAGGGTGCCCGTCTTGTAGCGGACGAGTGTGCAAAAGATGTAATATTTGAATGAACTTGCTCGTGTGATCCTGTATTATGAAAACTTGTTCATATGCGCTATGCAACGCTTGTTTGAATTTAAAATATTACCTTCTGTTCGGATGTTTATCAAATCTGAGAGATGGCTAGTCGTAGGCTTCTGCCTCGGCCCATGCCTCCAGTGTTGGGGTGTTCGGGATAAACATGAGCACTCTTGTTCCCATAATTGGGTCCTTCGAGGGAGGTGCTCAGCACAACGAACAAGGCAATCGGACTATAATGCTTTATCACTCTCACTTAGCCATAGAATTCTATAATTTTAAATTTTGGCGAAGCCCCTACTATTCGGAAGGCCGAATTCGGGGCGCTATACACGCCTTAAGCCGGACAAAGCCGACTCCTTGCTTTAAGCGGCATAAGTCTTTAGGGTCTCGAAACATCTCGAACAGCGACTAGTCTCTCGCCTTATCATGACATTCAGTTTTAGCTTTCTCTACTGAGGTGCTTAGCCCAGCTGAACCGGGGCACAATCGCAGTAGTTCTCCCAGTGCTACCTTAGCCGATATAGCGGAACATAAGGTACCAAAACATGGGAGTCGGGCAAACCAACTATTTTTTGGCTATATACTGCAAGGCAGCAGCCTCACATCCCTTTATTAAAAACAAGAAGTAAAGGATACAAAGTTACAAAAGAGGAACAGGGTTACAGAGTAGAGGCTACTTACAAAGAGAGATTAGTGTAGGGAATCTATCCAAGAGGTTAGACTATCTCTATATTTACACTTCATTCTATGGGCTAAAAGAGAAATTTCATGAATAAAATTCCTCCTCCAAGATCTGAAAGTAGGCAACTCATTTCTGAAGATCCTCCCATTCCTTTGAGTCCAAATATTCCAAGTAGCCGTGAATACTACCTCGGTAAAAAAAGGATAGCCAAAATCCTTCTTGGCCGCACAGGCCATTTCAAAAGTGGTCTAGTTAGGGTGAACATTCCATGAGATTCCCAAATAATTCCATACACGTTGGCTAAAGTTGCAAGGAAAGAAGAGATGAGCTCTATCTTCATGCAAAGCTGAGATACACATAGCACACGTGTCATCCTGAATAATCCAATGCCTTCACTGCATCATGTCCCTAGTGTTTAGACGATCCATCAAAAGGAGCCATCCAAACACCTTGAGCTTGAGTGTGCAAGAACATTTCTAGATCCACCCAAATATGGGGTCCACCACGACGTCAGAAAAACAAGACAAATAATAGATCCTTGACCGATAATCCCCAGATTTTGAAGGCCATTTCCAGCCATCATTTTCCCCTCCATGCAAATTGATCAAAGGCATTAAAGCCTGAAGCTGATTGAATTCCTCGAAAGCTTCAACTGATAAAGGCAGGTGAAAATTGTCGGTCGGGTCAGATAGCTCCATCACATCCTTGATGGTAAGTGTGTCATCAATCACAAAAGAGTGGAGCCTCGGGAATCGTTGTTGCATGATAACCACTGCGTTATTAAGTTGCCAACGATCCAGCCAAAAAACCACCGTATCCCCCGAGCGCACATGAGGGACGGCCAATTTACAAAATTTGTCATACAGCTTCAACACGTCTCGCCACCAGAAAGAACCACAACTTTGAGTGACTTGGGGTGGTGCAGCAGCATAATATGTGTCCCAGATGAGCGAAACCCAGGGCACATCCAATTTATTAAAAATTTGAAGAGATGCTTGATCAGCAAGGCATCGTTTTGTATGCCTAGGTCAAGCACTCCAAGGCCTCCCTGATTCTTGGGCCGACAGACCAAGTCCCAAGCTGCCAAAAGTTGCCTTGGTGTATCAGAAATTCCTCGCCACAAACATTGCCGCATGATATGTTCAATCTGCTTCAAAATTCCTTGAGGCAACGAGAGAGTGCACAGGAAGTATATTGGCATGGAACAAAGACCGGATTTCAAAAGCTGCAGCCGGCTCCCTTGGTTCAACAGACAAGAGGAAGTAGATAATCTTCTCTCTATGCGATCCACTAAGGGCAGCATGTCATAAATTGTGGGTCGAGAGGTACCCATTGGCAATCCTAGGTAGGTAAATGGCATGGAACCAACCTCACACCCAAGCAATGCAGCAACTCGCTTACCCTCATCATCAGACAGATTCATTGGAATCAATGAGGATTTACTAAAGTTGACCCGCAAACCCGTAGACTTAGCAAAGACCTCAAGCATTTCCTTGAAAGCAATGAGCTGGCTGTCCACCGCCGGAAGCACAATTAGTGTGTCGTCGGCATATTAAATAATCAGATAGTCCATCGAAGAGGTTGGTATGGGAAGTGTGAGAATGTTCCTTGCGCACATCTCATTAACCACCGACTGTAATAAATCCACAGCAATCACGAATAATAAAGGGGATAATGGATCTCCTTGACGCACACCCGAACGACAGACAAAGTGGTTACTAGGCACACCATTTAAAAGAACCAAAGACGACCCAGAGGACAAGATGCTATCAATCCAACTTGTCCAATGGTTATCAAAGCCCTTACATTTCAAGATCCTGAGAATAAGCTCATGCTCGATGGTATCAAATGCCTTCGTGAAGTCCAACTTGAGAAGGATTATAGGTCTTTTGGATGCCTTGCACTGATGGATGTATTCGAAACACCATGCTAGACAATCCTGAATGGATCGACAGCGAAGAAACCCATATTGATTGCGGTGAATGCACTTTAAGATCACACCCTGTAAACGATTAGCCAAAAGTTTAGTTAAAAACTTAAGGCAAGTATTTGTCAATGATATGGGCCTAAAATCGCCAATATATTCCGGGAGATGTATTCAGACACTCCAGGTCACACTTTCCTTCATAAAAACCCTAGACTAGCTTCATAAAATCCTATTTCAAAATATTCCAACACTTCTTTAAAAAAAGATCAGTAAACCCGTCAGGGCCCGGAGCGCGATCGGAGGGCATGTTCTTAATCATAGTATCCACCTCGGAGTCCGTGAAAGGCAAGGACAAATTCTCAAGACCATCAATCTTAGTAATTAATATGTCAAGGTCAAAACCCATTTGGATACCTTTGGCCTGGCCCATTCTTTGATTAAAATTAGACCAAAACATCCCTGCTAACTGTTCATGGTCCAAAATCACCTCCCCATCCACATACTTGATCGAGGAAATGGTATTCCTCCGAAACCTTTCAGTTGCCATAGAGTGGAAATTTTTTGAATTTTCCTCGCCAACTTTGATATTCCTGATCGTGCAACGTTGTTTCCAATAAATAAACTGCCAATGCAGAATTTCTTCTAGGTGCAATTTGACAATCCTGCGAAAATTGAACTCTGGCCAACTCAAGGGCCTAAATTCCTCAATATTATCCAAAAAAAGAATTACTTTATTGCAATCAGCAATGAGAGCCTTCACTGTGGACAGGTTGAGATGCCATTTCTTAAGAGCATAACGAAGAGATTTGAATTTAGCAGAAATGGTTAAGGCAATTGAAGATTTACCCACAGGCTTGTTCCACACCTCGGATACACAATCCATAAAACCAGGGAGATCAACCCAATAGTTTTCAAAGCGAAGAACTTTCGCCTTGGGAATACAAGTGGCAATGGAAACCACACACGGGACATGATTAGAGGCAAACCCAACTATTGACCCAAGACATGATTCGGAACTGATGCATATAATGCTATAAGTTCGGGGTGCCGCACTGTCGAAAGTGTTCGGACTTCTCACGCCGTAGTAAGGGGTATGCTTAAGCCCCTAGCGTATTAGCCATACCAGAGTGTACGGGTGCTGGATGTCGTGAATGAACATATATATATATAAAGAAGAATAGAGAATGCAATAATAGTCTAGTGCTATGCATTGTTTATTCAAAAGGTGCATTAAAGCAAAATGATACAAGTAGTGCGGTAAGCAAAAAGTAGGACTATTTGACATGTCCCCTCCAAGGGCAAGCTGAGGAATGGTATTAAAGCAAGTACTTCACTATTTATCGTAATCCACATGGGAGTTCCGTGGTGCGACATAGCTTTCTGCGTCCTTAGTTGCTTCATCATGTGTTCGGCAATCATACTGCCGGACAGGGTTTCCAGAGATTAAAGTCCCGAAAGAGAGAAAAATAACAAAGCGAGAAGCCCCTAGTGCGGTTGAGCCGCGTCTTTGGGCGTGCCGTAGTCGTGCCCCCCTCCCCACCTATGCCCATGGTATTTTCAATGCGTAATTATGACCGCGCGGCACGGATTTCGCCATTTGGCTAGGACTGGGGTTGGGGGCGCATTGCTATGCGAGCTCGGAACGCGCCAGGCGGTCTTGTTGCCGATTACTCCGGGCGCGCTTGGAGGTGTCCGGGTCCTTAATCGCCGAACTAGTGGATTGCCTTAAGAGGCAGCTTTGCGCTTTTGCTGCGAGGGCCGCAGTGTGCTCCTCCGTTCGGAGAGAGCGCTCTGTGTTTCCATTAACTATGATGACCCCCCGAGGTCCTGGCATCTTGAGCTTGAGGAATGCATAATGCGGTACTGCATTGAATCTTGCAAATGCGGTTCGCCCCAGCAGTGCATGATAGCCACTGCGGAACGGGACTATATCAAAGATTAACTCCTCGCTTCGGAAGTTATCCAGGGATCCGAAGACCACTTCTAGTGTGACTGAGCCTGTGCAATGGGCCTCTACATCTGGTATGACACATTTAAAGGTCGTTTTTGTGGGTTTGATCCTTGAGGGGTCTATACCCATTTTGTGCACTGTGTCCTGGTAAAGTAGGTTCAGGCTGCTGCCGCCATCCATAAGGACTCGAGTGAGGTGAAATCCGTCAATGATTGGGTCTAGGACCAGTGCGGCGAATCCGCCATGACGGATTCTAGTGGGGTGGTCCCTACGATCGAAGGTGATCGGACAAGAGGACCATGGGTTGAACTTTGGGGCGACTGGCTCCAACGCATATACATCCCTTAGCGCACGCTTCCGCTCCCTCTTGGGGATGTGGGTTGCGTATATCATGTTCACCGTCCGCACTTGTGGGGGGAACCTCTTCTGTCGTCCGGTGTTCGGCTATCGGGGCTCCTCCTCGTCATTGCTATGCGACCCCTTGTCTTTGTTTTTGGGCATTTAACTTGCCGGCCTCCTTGAACACCCAACAATCCTCGTTGGTGTGGTTGGCTGGCTTGTCGGGGGTGCCGTGTATTTGACACGAGCGATCGAGTATACGGTCCAAACTAGACGGGCTCGGAGTGCTTCTTTTGAATGGCTTTTTCCGCTGACCGGGTTTAGAGCCTTTGAATCTGGCATTGACTGCCGTATCCTCGGTATTGTCGCTGTTCATGCGGCGTTTGTGTTTGTTGCGATGTGACCTGCCATTGCCATCCTTGGTATCCGAAGTACCATGGTTCTTTGATATGTTATTGCTGCGAGCCAGCCAGCTGTCTTCTCCCGCGCAGAAGCGGGTCATGAGTGTCGTGAGGGCTGCCATAGATTTCGGCTTTTCCTGGCCAAGGTGCCGGGCTAGCCACTCGTCGCAGATGTTGTGCTTAAAAGCTGCTAGGGCCTCTGCATCTGGACAGTCGACAATTTGATTTTTCTTTGTTAGGAACCGTGTCTAGAATTGCCTGGCCGATTCTTCTGGCTGCTGAATTATGTGGCTCAAGTCATCGGCATCCGGTGGTCGCACATAAGTGCCCTGGAAGTTGTCGAGGAATGTGGCTTCCAGATCTTCCCAAGAGCCAATGGATTCTGCTGGCAGGCTGTTGAGCCAATGCCGAGCTGGTCCTTTGAGCTTGAGTGGGAGGTATTTGATGGCGTGTAGATCGTCACTGCGGGCCATGTGGATGTGCAGGAGGAAATCCTCGATCCATACCGCAGGATCTGTTGTGCCGTCGTATGATTCGATATTTATGGGTTAGAAACCCTCTGGATTTGGTGATCCATTACCTCGTCTATGAAGCATAAGGGGTGTGCGGTGCCTCTCTACTGGGCTATATCGCGACACAGCTCAAATGAGTCTTGCCCGCTGTGTTCGGGCTGGCCGGACTTACTTTTACTGTATCCAGCGTGACGATTATCGTCTCGCATAGTGGCGCGCCCTTGCGGTCTGTAGATCGATCTTGCATGTTTTTCTTTGTCCTCCAATACATCTCGCAGGTCTAGCATATCTCCCCATGCCTTGACATTTTTATTTGAGTGGCATCGGAGTGCGGGCTGAACTTTTGGCGGAAGTGCCTCTCCATCACGGCCACGAGGTGGCCGGTCAGCCGCATCATATGCTGGAGATATAGGTTTGAGTGCTTCCTCCTCTAGTCGGGGTAGCAACCTACGCTTTGGATAACTCTTGGAGGGGCGTTCGAGTTTACATTCCTCAGCCGCAAGGACTTCGGTCCATCTGCCAGCTAGCAAATCTTGATCAGCTTGAAGCTGTTGTTGCTTTTTCTTAAGGCTATGTGCCGTGGCTATAAGCCGGCGCTTGAAGCGCTCTTGTTCGACGGGATCCTCAGGCACGATGAATTCGTCATCATCGAGGCTTGCCTCGTCTTCGGAGGGAGGCATGTAATTATCATCCTCCGCCTCTCCATCTGCCGCTCTCTCAGGAGGGCTGGCTTCTCCATCCTCCTGCCCTAAATCTTGCTAGAGGGGATTGTTGTCGTCTTCGGCACTGTCCGGAGTGGTATTATCTCCTGTGCCGGTGTCACCACTTTTGCTTTGGCGAGACTTAGAGCGGCGCCGCAGACGTCGGCGCTTGGGTTGCTTCTTGGAGGGTCATCCTCCGCTGTCTTGTCGCCATTGACTTCTTTGGGTGTGTCCACCATGTATATATTGTATGATGAGGTGGCTGTCCAGTGCCCTATGGGCAGTGGTTCCTCTTCGTCTCCCGCATCGTCATCCGTACTGTGGATGTCTTCGGAATCGAAGTTGAGCATGTCGGTTAAGTCGTTGACAGTGGCTACTAAGTGGGTGGTCGGTGGGCGGAGAATTTCTTCGTCATCCGCATCCCAATCCTGCCGGACATAGTTCGGCTAGGATTCTCCTGACAAGGAGAGAGACCTCAATGAGTTCAGTATGTTGCCGAAGGGCGAGTGCTGAAAAATATCTACGGAGGTAAACTCCATGATCGGCGCCCAATCGGATTCGATAGGCACGGGCGCAGGCGGTTCGGAGTCCGTGGCCGGGGAGGAATCTGAGAGTTCGACGTCACGGCTCTCATGAAGGGTAAGGTCAATACTCAGCTCGATCGCCGATGAGAGTGCGGCGTCCGTGGCGGGGTCTATCCACACGTCCATGGATGGCGCAACTGGTTCCGAATTAAGGGTCGGAGTGGTTGCTGGTGCGATCTCCTGAACACTGTCTGATGGTAGAGCTAAATCATACTCATGTGACCGTGTGGCGCACAAGGCAGGGGCTCGAATCCATCGAAGATCAAGTCTCCGCGGATATCGACTGTGTAGTTTAAGCTTCCAAACCTGACCTGGTGGCCAAGGGCGTAACTCTCGATCTGCTCCAGATGGCCAAGCGAGTTGGACCGTAGTGCGAAGCCGCCGAACACAAAGATCTGTCCGGGGAGAAAAGTCTCACCCTGGACTGCATCGCTATCGATGATCGTAGGAGCCATCAAGCCTAACGGCGACAACACAGAGGAACTCTCAATGAAAGCACCAATGTCGGTGTCAAAACCAGCAGATCTCGGGTCGGGGGTCCCGAACTGTGCATCTAAGGTGGATGGTAACAAGAGGCAGGGGACACGATGTTTTACCCAGGTTCGGGCCCTCTTGATGGAGGTAAAACCCTACGCCCTGCTTGATTATTCTTGATAATATGAGTAGTACAAGAGTTGATCTACCACGAGATCGGAGAGGCTAAACCCTAGAAGCTAGCCTATGGTATGATTGTATGTGGTCCTACGGACTAAAACCCTCTGGTTTATATAGACACCGGAGAGGGCTAGGGTTACACAAGGTCGGTTACAAAGGAGGAGATATGCATATTTGTATTGCCTAGCTTGCCTTCCACGCCAAGTAGGGTCCCATTCGGACATGGGACGAAGTCTTCAATCTTGTATCTTCATAGTCCAACAGTCCAGCCAAAGGATATAGTTCGGCTGTCCGGAGACCCCCTAATCCAGGACTCCCTCAGCGAGCAACTAGAAAGCAAAGATAGAAGTGATTTCGAGGTTATGGTCATCTTGCCTGCAAAGTTCACTGAGTTGACGTAAGCTTAATCCTCGAAAGCATACTCAACGGGTTCCTCGATCAGAAACTCGTCTCCCGGATCTACCCAAAGCAAGAACACAAGCAAAGGAAATAACAATCAACCACGGTGTAATGCGCAAGCAACATGATGCAAAACATGGCATGCTATGCGAAGTGTGATATGCAATGCATATGCATGCTTCGGAAGGGAAAGATTGAACCAGGAATCAACTTGGCAAACGAAGTGCGCCGCTAGAAAGATGAGTTGATTTCGGTCGAAAACGATATAAAGATCACCGGAAACGGATGCACGGTTTGGAAATGCAAGCAAAACAAGAATGGCAGAATTCTGCGATTAACAGCATGGTGCCATCTAGAATGCAACAAGAAACTAAGCTACTGCACGCCAACATAGCAACAAAGCATATGGCAGTGATCTACTCAAGATTCTTGACAAAAGATGAACACTGAGCTATGGGTAAATCACACAGAGAAGGTTCGAACAAGCATGCTAAAAGTGCAAAAGATATCAGCATCACATACTTAGTGAAAATACTAACATGCCAGTAATTAACAACAGGAAGCAATGTTTAGAGCAAGATAAAAACATGCTACAGGATTAGAACATAGAAATACAAGGCATGTCATGAATCTACTCAAAGCATATAACGAAAGTCCCTTACTGACCATAAGCAAAAAAGGGTCAGAAGATATGATGGCACCCATGTAAACATATCAAGTTTCGTTAACAGATTCAGACTTAGCAGAAAACTAGACATGGCAAAAACAGATTTATGAATGCCTCTTTACGAGCTTGATTGACTCACCACAAGGCATTGCATGACAAGATAAGAATAGCAATAGTAATAAGACATGTTCATGAAGCTAACCATGGCAAGAACAATCTCATAGAATGCATGGAACAACTACAACAACCTTGGCAAAATTGATTAACACGTAAACAATATGCCTGGAACATTTTATAGCAAAAGTAGAGCAAGATTGAGTCATGCTAGGGCTCTCCATGAATGTAAGCAGGGACATGGCTGTATAGAGCACAACCATATGCCCAAATCATCCTTACTGAACATACTCAAAAGAAGCATGGATCTCACTGTAGCAACATGAACACATGGCATAAAAATAATAGCAGGGAAAATGACTTGGTGAAATTCTAAGTCTCTAAAAACAACAATAACAAGAGAGCTATTTTGCATTCTTGTGCTAGTCACCACAAGGATCACAAAAATACATGGCATACACCCCTGTAAAGATGGCATGACATAGCCCAAAACACATGTAGAGCTCATCCCATATGCAGCACACAATAATCATGGCAAAAATGACAAAAGCTCAAGATCTGCTAAGTAATAGGAACTAACATTTTATAGCACTCTTGCGTCAACCATTTGGGCATCAAGATGGACTCACACAAGCAGGTCACACTGGAACAAAACGAAGAGCACATCCAGATGAACAATTTGATATATTATGCGCAAGAAACGGAGCTACGATGACAGAGTTATGGCATGTCGAACAGTGCTTGAAAATAATGCAGAAAATGACTTAGAAATATCTCAGGGTCAACCTCAGATTTCAGATCTAGAGTTCCTCGCATGTGGATCGAGGATGGCGGAGGTTGGGCTCGCCAGAGAAGGCAGGGGGCGGCGGCCGGAGTTCGGGGCGGCGCGGTGGAGCTCGGAGGAGGCGGATCAGGCGCTGGGAGGCACGGCTCGCGGGCACCGGAGCACGGCGGCGGAGATCTGGGCGGCACGGTGCAGGGCGAGGCGACCTGCGACGGCGGCGCGCCGGCGAGGTGACGGTGGAGGCGCGCCGGCGGCGGAGAAAGCGGAAGGCAGCGGAGACGCGAGCCAGGCGGCACGGTTCGGCGGCTGGAGGCGCGAGCACTCGGGCGCGCGGGCAGGCCGGGGTCCACCCGCGGGCTCGCGCCGGCCGGCGACGGCTGGCGGCGGGGTGCCACGTAGCATCACGCGGTTGGACGGGCGGCAGTGGCGGACGCGTCCGGCTCCGCCCGGACGTGTCCGGCGGCGGCGGGGGATGAAATTAGGGTTTCAGGACCCGGATTTTGAACGGGGAAGACAAATATATAGATAGAGGGAGCTACGAGAGTGCAAATGAGGTGCGGTTTTCGGCCACGCGATTGTGATCAAATTGGGCCACTTTGGAGGGGTGTTGGGCTGCAACACACACGAGGCCTTTACGGTTCCTCGGTTAACCGTTGGAGTATCAAACGGACTCCAAATGGCACGAAACTTGACAGGCGGTCTACCGGTGGTGTACCAAGGATGCTTGGCAAATCTCGGACCATTCCGGGAGAGTTTAACACCCACACACTAAAAGAGGCAAAAGGGGGCGCCGGAGGACGTAGGAGTGCCGGATTGCAAGACGGACAACGGGGAAAATGCTTGGATGCATGAGACGAACACGTATGTAAATGCGATGCACATGATGACATGATATGACATGCATGACATGGACAAAATGCAAATGAAGACAAAAACCCAACCACGAATCTCATAACTTAGAGCGAAAAATGGAAAGTGTCAGAGTACAAATATGGCAAATTACATCCGGGGCGTTACGACACTCCACCACTATGAAAGGATCTCGTCCCGAGATCTAGGACTGAAAGAACTACGAATATTCGGAACGGAGCTGGTCCTCGCATTCCCAGGTGGCTTCTCGGTCGGAATGATGTGACCACTTCACTTTCAGGAATTTGATAGACTTGTTGCAAGTCTTGCGCTCAGTTTCTTCAAGAATAGCAACGGGATGCTCATGATAAGACAGGTCTTCTTGGAGATCAATCTCTTCAAAGTTGATGGTGCGGTCACGCGTCTTGAAGCACTTGCGAAGCTGAGACACGTGAAACACGTCGTGCAAATTTGCAAAGTTGGATGGAAGCTCAAGTTGATAGGCGAGGTCGCCTCTTTTTCCAATGATCTTGAAAGGACCCACGTATCTAGGGGCAAGCTTCCCTTTGATACCGAAGCGACGGGTACCTTTCATTGGAGAGACGCGGAGGTAGACATGGTCTCCGATCTCGAAAGCCAAGTCACGATGCTTGCTATCATAGTAACTCTTCTGACGCGATTGCGCAGCTTTGAGATTTTCATGGATGACTATGCACATTTCTTTAGCCTCTGTGATTAAGTCATTGCCAAGAAGTTGGCATTCACCAGTCTCTGACCAATTAACAGGAGTACGACACTTTCTGCCATAGAGAATCTCGAATGGGGCCTTGCCCGAACTCGCTTGGAAACTGTTGTTGTAGGAGAACTCGGCATATGGAAGACAATCTTCCCACTTCATACCGAAAGAAATGACACAAGCCCAGAGCATATCTTCAAGAATTTGATTGACTTGCTCGACTTGTCCACTAGTTTGAGGATGAAAGGCTGTGCTGAAGCGAATGTTTGTGCCCATGGCCTTCTAAAAGGAGTCCCGGAACTTAGAAGTGAAGATGCTTCCATGATCTGAAGATATCAACTGCCGAATGCCGTGCAAGGAGACAATCCTGGAGGTATATAGCTCTACCAACTGAGATGCTGTGATAGATTCTTTGATAGGAAGAAAATGAGCCACTTTTGTAAGCTTGTCGATGACAACAAAGATAGCATCATTTCCACGTTTGGACTTGGGAAATCCAGTCACGAAGTCCATCTCAATATGATCAAACTTCCATTCTGGAATGGCAAGAGGTTGGAGGAGACCAGCTGGCCGTTGGTGTTCTACTTTCACTCTTCTGGAGACATCACATTCATTCACGAACCGAGCAATTTCTCGCTTCATTCGAGTCCACCAATACGACTACTTGAGGTCATGGTACATCTTCGTACTTCTAGGATGAATAGATAGGAGTGAATTGTGAGCCTCGTTCATAATGACTTTATGAAGGTCACCTTTAGGAACAACAATTCGATCCTCGAAGAATAGGGTATCTTTGTCGTCAAGGCGATAGCACTTGTACTTGGGTTGGCTCTTGGCAATCCCAATCTTCACCTTCTTCACCATTGCATCAAGAAGTTGTGCCTCACGAATTTGATCTTCCAAAGTAGGAGAGACTTGGAGGTTGGCAAGAAATCCTTGAGGAACAACTTAGAGATTAAGTGTGCGGAAAGCTTTGCAAAGATCCGATTGGAAGGGCTTGAGATTCAAACTGTTGTAGTAAGCCTTCCTGCTCAAAGCGTCAGCAATGACATTGGCCTTGCCTGGAGTATATTCAATACTCAGATTATACTCTTGAATCATTTTGACCCAACGAGTCTGCCTGAGGTTGAGGTTGGGCTGAGTGAAGATGTACTTGAGGCTCTTATGATCAGTGAAGATGTCCACTTTCCTTCCCAGCAAGAGATGTCTCCATGTTAAAAGAGCATGGACAACTGCTGCCAACTCGAGGTCATAAGTGGGGTAGTTCTTGTCGTTGGGCTTCAACTGGCGAGAGGTATAGGCCACAACTTTCTTCTCTTGCATTAACACAGCACCGAGACCTTGCAGGGAGGCATCACAGAAAACCTCGAATGCTTTGGATTCGTCAGGAGGAGTCAGAACTGGAGCTGTGACTAACTTCTCTTTGATGTCACATTCAGGCGTCCAGACATACTTCACATGCTTCTGGAGGAGGTTGGAAAGAGGCTTTCCAATCTTAGAGAAATTCTCAACGAATCTTCGACAATAGCTTGCAAGCCCAAGAAAGTTGTGTAGCTGCTTCACATTCTGAGGCGGTTCCCAATTCACAATTGCAGACACCTTCTCAGGATTAATAGCTATGCCCTTGGCGGAGATGATATGCCCAAGGTAGAGAACGTCATCAAGCCAAAACACGCACTTTGAAAACTTCGCATAGAATTGATGTTCTCTGAGTTTGTCCAGCACCAATCTCAAATGCTTGGCATGATCCCCCTTGTTCTTGGAAAAGACCAAGATGTCATCGAGATACACCAAGACGAAATCATTTGTGTAAGGGTTGAAGATGAAGTTCATCATGCGAGAGAATGTTGGAGGAGCGTTGACAAGGCCGAAAGACATGGCAATATATTCATAAGAACCATAGCTTGTTCTGAATGTTGTCTTGGGGATGTCTTGTTCACGAATACGGATCTGATGATAGCCCATACGGAGGTCAAGCTTGGAGAATACTTGGGCGCCTTTGAGTTGTTCGAAAAGCTCATTGATGTTGGGCAGTGGATACTTGTTCTTTATGGTCTTCTTGTTCAATGGGCAGTAGTCGACACAAAGTCGGTCCGTTCCATCCTTCTTCTTTACAAAATGAACACCACAACCCCATGGAGAAGAACTCGGTCGGATCAGACCCATACGCTCTTGTACATCGAGTTGTTTCTTGAGCTCCTTCAACTCTTCTGGTCTAAGCTTGTAAGGACATTTGCAAACACGTTCAGTGCCAGGCTCAAGATCGATGACGAATTCAACTGGCCGGTGAGGAGGCATTCCTGGAAGTTCTTCTGGAAAGACGTCTTGATATTCACAAACGACTGGAATATGAGACATGGCATTCAACTCGCCCTTCTCATTGAGAGAAAACAACCGAATGGTATCTTCATGAGCGGCAAAGATGATCACATCCTCAGACGAGTGTGTCAATTGAATCTGTCTGGCAGCACAATCAAGCTGAGCCTTGTGCTTAGAAAGCCAGTCCATGCCGAGAATTAGATCAATATCCGAGTCACCAAGAACAATGGGAGAAGCCAGAAATTTGTAGTCACCCATCTCGATAGAAACATCCGGGCGCAGATATTAGCTGACATTTGCTTGCCCGGGGACACAATTGATGAAGTTCTAGGCAATTGTTGATAATCACACTCATACCTTGATGCAAAAGGTTTTGAAATGAAACAATGCGATGCACCAGTATCAAAGAGAACTTTGGAAGGAATAGAGTTAACTGGAAGGTTACCCATGATCACTTCTGAAGAGTCCTCTACCTGAGCTGCGTTCATCATGTTAACCTTGACATGCTTGGGATTATGCTTGACCACTACATTGCTGGCAGATCTCACAGGAGGAGGAGGCGGAAGGCGCCTCTGGTTGAAGCATTTGTTCGCATAGTGCCCTTTCTGCTGACACTTTTTGCAAGTAACCTCTGAGAGAGGACGGTGATATGGAGCACTTGACCTTGGAGCATGAGACAGAGCTTTGTTCTGATAGCCTGGGTTGGGTGGGTGGGAAGGTACATTGCCACCTTTACTCTTCTGCTAATAAGGCTGATGGAATGGAGGAGGGGGAGGCAACCAGAACTTTTGCTTCTTAGCTGCCACTTGAGTTGAAGAAGAAGAAGAAGGAGTTGCATCCCTGACTCTCTTCTTGGAAGCATCGCACTTGATCAGAGCAGATTCTTGCTTTAGTGCCATGTTTTAGAAATCATCATACTTGGTTGGCTCAAAAAGCACGAGAGCTAGTTGCAGATCTTCTCTAAGGCCACCTCTGAATTGATAAATCATGTTTTTCTTGTCAGGGACGTCTTGTTTAGCGAAACGAGCGAGCCTCTGAAACAAGATGTTGTATTGGTAAACAGACATGCTGCCTTGCTTCAGATTGCGGAACTCCTCGCGCTTACTCTCAGCAACACTTTGAGGAATGTGGTGAGCTTTGATGTCCCGGCGGAAATCATCCCAGGTAATCACACGACCTCCTCTGGAATCTTTGTATTGTTGATACCACTCAGCAGCTTGGTCTTTGAGTTGGAACAAAGCAAACTTGACAAAGTCCTCAGGCCTGACATTGCTACACTCAAAATGTCTGTAGATATCCAGGAGCCAATCGTCAGCGTCTGTGGCCTCGACATAGTTACTGAAATACTTTGGCTGGTTTGCGAGGAACTGGTTGAGGGTAGCAAACTGAGCTTGATTGTTGCCTTGGCCTTGATTTCCTTGGTTGCGCTCTTGCAAGAGCTGCAAAAGCATTTGCGTGTTGGCATTGGTAGCGGCCATGACAGCTTGCCATGCCTCCGGAGGTGGAGGTGGAGGCCGAGGTTCCAGATTCTGACGCGTTGGAGGAGCCATCCTGAAGAGGTTGACATCCGTTAGCATCTTGAAAGACATATATTCAAGCTGAATCAATGGATCGAAATTGCAACATATACCCTTAACATTCGAACAAGAATGAACGAATGAATTCCAAAGTAAATGATCACACTTCCATAAAGTTGAGAAGCCACTTAGATAAAGATAGGTGAATAAAAACAACAAGGTACGAATATGAACAAATAATTGGTAAGGATTACCCAATCACAAACCAAATATCTACGGGAAGAAATACTAGAGCTACATGAATTCCCACCTATGAAACTCCCGAAACTTTCTGGTTATGCAATCAGGTGTTGGGGATACAGAGGAAGCATAATATCTCACCCAAAACTAGCAACTCCTACATCCAGCTGTATCCATCCTTCAACACATAACCAAGAAACCTTCAGAAATCATTTACCTCAACCTTCGAAAAGCATCCGTTATATGAGTTATGGCAATACTCCCGAACTCCCGCCCCAGTACTTGGTGGCGTCAAGGTTATCTCACCAACAACTGCATAAAGGAGATTCTCGATGTCGGTGAAACTCGGGTATTCCAGAACTATAATGATAAAATTGTGACGACAACACGTCGGAGCTCAACTCCCTGGTACACTGCCACAACCCCTAAATGTCAGGAGGCACCAAGAACAATGTTCTCGTCACAAAACCATCAGAACGATTCCAAGATACCCGCGTGATCCTAATTTTTTTTCATGAAATTTGAGGAGAGAAGAGTTAAAACTCTACGTCAGGAGGCCTCACCAGAGCGACGAAGGGACTGAGGAGTAAAAAGAATCCTACTCTCCGATATATATAATCCTATAAGACTCAAAACATTTTTCTAGACTCAACAACGTCAGCGATTCAATCAAGCAGGGGGCTCCTAAGTTGGGGAAGGCTCTGATTACCAACTTGTAACACCCACGTGTTGGAGCACGACTTAGAGGCATAACCGCATAGTAGGCATGTCGCAAGAGGGGTAATCTTTACACATCCCATGTACTGAAATAGAGAGGGGATAAAGAGTTGTGAAAGTGCGTTATATCGACTAGAGGGGGGGGTGAATAGGCGATTTTTATGAAAGTCTTCAAAACTTGGGATTTATGAAGACAAACAGTGAAGATTATGCCTATTACTATGCAGCGGAAGTTAGATTACACTAGGCCAGCCATGGTCATGTATTCAATAGAGTGAAAGCACAGTGACAAACAGCTTCAGTGTAATAAGGATCAAGTAGGAAGAAGTTATGAAGTCAAACAGATCATGCATTCACGTTGTGAAGACAAATGATAAAGCAAGCACGCAATGACTTCACAATGAGTAACAGCAAGAGAGGGAAGTGAAGATGAAACCAGTGACTCGCTGAAGACAATGATATGTTGGACCAGTTCCAGTTGCTGTGACAACTGTATGTCTGGTTGGAGCGGCTAGGTATTTAAACCTTAGGACACACAGTCCCGGACACCCAGTCCTGAACACACAGTTCAGGACACCAAGTCCTCACCGTAATCTCCTTGAGCTAAGGTCACTTAGTCCTCGCCCAATCACTCTGTTAAGTCTTCAAGGTAGACTCCCAAACCTTCACAGACTTCGTTCACTGGCAATCCACAATGTCTCTTGGATGCTCTGAACGCGACGCCTAACCGTCTGGAGGATTCACAGTCCTCAAGTGTAATAAGTCTTCAGATCACACAGACAAGAAGACTTAAGTGATGCCCAATTTACTCTGGCTCTGGGTGGTTAGGGCTTTTCTCCTCACTAGGAATTTTCTCCCAAAGGCTTCGAGGTGGGTTGCTCTCAAACGACAAAAGCCATGCACTG
Source organism: Triticum urartu (assembly GCF_056163025.1). Lineage (NCBI taxonomy): Eukaryota > Viridiplantae > Streptophyta > Magnoliopsida > Poales > Poaceae > Triticum > Triticum urartu. The sequence continues at coordinate 474,186,916 of NC_141877.1, forward strand.
AAATCTGAGCAGCCAACCATTTATGGTTGTGGGGGTGGGCTATTTATAGCCACTTGGCAACCCGACCTGATTTGTCCGAAATGACCCTGGGTCACTAAGGAACTGACACGTGTCTCAACGGTCAGATTTCGAACTCTCATGGCAACTTTACTTGGGCTACAAGCAAAGCTGACTTGTCCAGCTCTGAACAAGATTCGCTCTCATTGTCTTCGCTCGAAGACATAGGTTTTTGATTTAGGCATCACTTCAGTCATTCTGACTAGTTCTCCTGGACCCCACTTAACAGTACGGTGGTTCCTATGACTCAACACAAAATAAAAAGAACTACGAAAGATCTAAGTCTTCGAGCTCCATAGGCTTCATAACATGTCTTCTGTTGTCATAGTCTTCAATGTGAATATCTTCATATACCACCTCTGTCTTCAATGTCTTCATACATTTTTAGGGGTCATCTCTGGTAGTAAAACCGAATCAATGAGGGACTTCTACCTGTGTTTTCCTGCAATTCTCACAAACACATTAGTCCCTCAACTAGGTTTGTCGTCAATACTCCAAAACCAACTAGGGGTGGCTCTAGATGCACTTACAATCTCCCCCTTTTTGGTGATTGATGACAAACTAGTTGAAGTTTTCAACGGGGAATATAAAGTGTGAAGTTTGTAAAGGAATTGTCTTCATAAGTTGCAAGAGCTCCACCTGAAGATGTGCATATAAGTTAATTTGCTTTTGGAATGCAAATACACATGGCAGGTTGTACTTGTGGAGATCAGCTTCAGCTTATGATGACAATCCACTATGCATGTGAAAGTATATGAAGATAATGACATGCATAATGGAAAATGGATGTCTGCAGAATGAGATGAGTGCGGAATTTATCGTCGCACATGCGGAATTTATCTTCGCAAACAGAGTGGTAAACAAGTAGCAGACGACCATCGAGTTTTAGTGTTTACAACTCAAAAGAACCAAATGAAGCAAAAACAAGAGTTGTAAACACGAAGCAAAGTATAACAAAACAAGGCACCCGCCCATATTGACCCGCTTGAAGACTATAAACATCATATGCTTCTCCCCCTTTTGTCAGGAATGACCAAAAAGGTTTGAAGACATAGAGTTTTCTACGCGTTCCCAGGCGCAGCAGGGTCGGTGGAGTTGTTTGGCGGGGCTGAGCTTTGAGGTGCTGAAGCGGGTGGTGGTGAAGTAGCATCATCATCTTCATCAATGATCCTCGCAGTGACGGTGGCGGCAGATGAGGAATACTCAGAGTCTTCAAGTGACGGTGTGTTGCACATCATAGCCCTCCTAGGAGGTGTGGTGTCAAATTTGAAGCGCTCTGTGAAGCCATCCTCTTCAAGTTCAGCTTCAGTGCAGATCATTGAGAGCCCTTTCCACGTACGACGGCAAGTCTCATGTGTAACGAAGGCATTCTTGGTGGCCAGGTTTCGAAGACGATTGACATCCACCAAGAGGCTCTTCATTTGACGTTTCAGCCAGTCGTGATGCCTATCTTGCTTTTGGTGAAGGGCCACAAGAAGCTCTCGGTCAGTGAGGACACGAGCACGCTTCTTGGGTCTTGGAGCGTTTGTGCTATCTGTGGCTTCAGTTGATGCTGGTGCACGTGTAGTGCCAGCCATCGGATAGACCCTGGACATGGCTTCAACACCTTCAACATTCTGCGTGAAGCTCTGGTGTTCGGCATTCTGAAGACTTATTGGTTGCTTGACAGGCTCAGGGTATATTGCTTCAGCAGAGATATCCACATCTGGCAGGAAGATGTGATGGTTTTGGGCTGAGGGCTGATACGAAATTGTAGAGTGCAGTTTGATCAGCCTCATCACCCAAGGGGCATAGATTTTTAGACCAAATAAGTCCGAGCCTGACGCAGCAAGTTGTCGTATGAAAAGATCCTGTGCATTGAAGCATTTGCCATACATGATATAGAATATGAGAGTCTTCATTGCACCCTCAATCTTGGCATGTGGAGAGTGTCCCTTAATGGGCCAGAGAGTCCGCCGGATAATATGATATATGGTCCTGGGCAGGTACTCTAGGTCTTCAACGAAGAACTTAGTTGGATAGGGTGCATCTTGAGGCAATGGCTTCATCATTGAGAGCATCTGACTCATACTGGGTTCAGGTCTCTGAAATATGCTCTCAATAGCTTCAGAATGAAGTTGACACCCTTCCTCGAAGAATTCGCCTGGAGTGGGCAGGCCGGTGAGCTCAATGATATCAAATGCATTGGCTTCATGATGGACATTTCCGGTCATCCACTCCAGGATCCAAGTCTTCGGATCTCTGTTGTATCCTTTGATATGGAGAGTGGCATAAAACTGAAGCAGAAGCTCTTCGTTCCAGTGCTCTTCATCAGTCACGAACGGCAGCAGACCCACTTGCCTGAAGCAGTCCAAAGCTTCCTCAAGACATGGCAGACCAGCAATAGCTTCAACCTCAAGGAGCTTGTGTGGGAAGATGCGACCTTGGTTGTATAAGATGCAAGAATAATAGCTGCGGTGTGAATAGCTCCAGAACCTGTCTGATACAATCCTTTCCCTTAAATAGGGGTTCTTGGAGCTATCGAAAAATGTGTTGTCTGCCTTGAAGCTGTTTACATCAAAGGAGCCAGGTGCTGATGCAGGACCTGGGAACCTTGGAAGCCTTGGGACTGGCTTCTGGACATGAGGCCTGTGCTCTATGTGATAGTCAAATTGTGGACCTGCAGCAGACTCAGGAACTGAAGTGTCTGGCTCAGTGGCTTCGCTGTCCGCTGAAGCATTTGGTGGGGCGGGCTCCACATTGGCTTCAGTGTTAGTAGTTTGAGGGACATCTTCAGGCACGTTCTCTTGGGGAACTGCATCTTGATGGAGCGAGGGAGTGAGTTCTGGAGGTGCTTCTTCATTGTCTTCGGCTGATGCAGCCGGAATTTCTGCAGACTGGACTTGAGGCCGTGGACCTTTGCGAAGCCTACGGAACGCAGACGACACTTGTGGTGTCGGAGTGGGCTGGGCCTGAATGTCTTCTTCCTCCTGAGGGCGATCCGCCCATGACTCATCTTGTGCCATTGGCGTCAGAGGACGACCAATGCTGATGGGTTCGCTTGTTTCAAGCTGAGGAAGGGCTGCATCACCTTGCACATTGTCCTGATGACTAATGTCTTCAGCAGCTAGTGGGTCGGCTGCTGGAATATCTTCAGCGTCAGGTGCCTCTGTGGGAGCAGGCTCATGAACTGTTAGTCTTCTTTCTGCATTGGGGTGAATGACATAAAGGGGTTCAACCATCAAGGGCTCTGTGGGAGCAGCCCTAGATTTCTTAGTCTTGCGCTTCTTTTTACTGGGGGCAGAAGGAGAGGCTTCAGAGCTCTTCCTTTTTCTGGCTTCAGCTTCTGCAGCTCTTGTCTTCTTTAGCTCTGAAGCTGTTGACCGGCTCTTTGGCTTCGAGCCAGTCATGGCAGTTGGGAAGACAATGGAAGTGGCTGCTTGTCTTGATGCCTCTGGTTCAATCACAGCAGGCTGCTTCTTCTTCTTTGCAGCCATCTTGGGGTCGATGCCTGGACGCCCAAGTGCCTTGCACTTTTCAGCCTCGTTGTAGGCTTGAACACATTTGTCAGCCAATGACTTCATCCTTTCACGCGAGCCTTGAGCTTCAGCACGCTTCTTCAAAAAGTTTTCTTTGAGATCATGCAGCATGGTTTTGAAGCTTCTCACTTCCTGCACGCTGAGACTGGCCATGTGCTTCTTGAACTGAGCTTTTTCGTGATCAATTTTCTGCATCAGCTCAACAATGCGCTGAGCAATGGCCAGTTCTGAAGCAATTGCGCCTTGGAAGGCGACGCTGAGTCCAACAGGCAGCTGCAGATCATCGAAGCTTATATCTGGTGTGTCAAACCATTCATCGATGAAGCTGTGGATGATGGCGACATCAAAGAGAGGCAGATTGTTGAAGATTTCTGCTTCCTCCTTGCTTTTAATGAGCTGTTCTAGTGCGTCATTGCCCAGATCTTCATCGCTTGATAGATCAATGGCTTCACTGTGCAGAATGGCAGCATCAGTGAGCTCTTTGCCTGTGTGTTGCTGGGGCTCCTTATCCTTCAGGGGCTTGGAGATGCGGGATACATCTTCAGACTGCACACTGACTTTAGGAGGTGCAGTTTTCAATGGCTTCGCCCTTGAGATTTTTGAGGCAGGGGCCGGCTTCGAAGCTTTTGGTTTCTTTGTCTGCTTTGGCTTCGGCACAGCAGGAGCTTCATCAGACTCAGAATCAGCTGGAGGGTCATTCACAGCAGTCCCTTGGACCAAGATGTGGGTGATCAGGCCCTCAAGATTGGCAAATGGACCGATGATATTGGGTTCCGCGTCGCGTGTGCCATCTGCCCTTGGTGAGGAGGGACCAGGGTTGAAGTCAAGTCCAAATTTCTTCTTGTTTAGGTTCGCAGACTATTGAGCAAACTGAAAGTTGCGTTTGAAGAGATTGTCGTCACGACACCAGAGAAGTGACGACGGATGTGCATCATCAGGCTGTGGTCCTCGGACCATGCATGGGTAGAAGCCTTGAGCAATGGCTTCATCTCTGGTTCTGGGTACAAGGTTCTTGTATAAGATATCCCCCCATGGACTCTTGATTGCATTCTTTTCAGCATACTCCTGGGTGACGAAACGGTATTTGAACCACTGTTCTGCCCAATAGCGTCGAATCCATTAGATTCGGGTTTTGCTGCCCATAGCTCTCTTCTGGATCTGTTTTGTACATTTCTGCCAAGTCTTCAGGCAGATCCTTGGAAGTTCCCTCATGTCTCTATCTGCCCCCCTTTCTTGCTGCTGCAACTGAAGCCATAAACTTTAACTTGAAAGGCTTCAAAACTTTCAAAGGCTTCAAAGGCTTTCTTTTTCTTGACAAACAGGAACTGGCTTCAGGAGAGTTTATGTGATGCTGTAGGAATTCTGCAAATGAATGCAGACTATGAGAACCGAAGGATTCTCCCACGGACATGTACCTGTGATAGCATTAAGGTGCGAGGGAAGGGGAAGAGGTCATATGCATTCTCAGAAGGTTTTGAAGATTAATTAGTTTAGAAGACATTGACCTCATTGTGCAAAGACATTCACTTATAGATAAGAAGTTGGTTCCAGATTTGTACGAACCCATAGATCAGTACAAGTGAGGAATCTAACTACTTTATGAAGCACACGTGAATATACTAGGCATGTTATGAGATGCAGCGAGAGATCTAACTGGTGTGAAGAGAAACTTCTTATGGTAGAAAGTGACAGAACCAAGAGATCAAAAGAGGCTGTAAAAAGAAATTTTATTTACCACACTGGAACTGCTAGACGGAAGGAAGTTGATGCCGAGCAGTTCAGTCCTCCGTGCCCTAACTTGGCGATGGAAAACACCTACGACGACGGCGGAGAGGACGATGTCCGCGGTCGGCGTGAGGACGGCGTTGGAGAGGTTGCGGCAGCGAAGCACTTCGTCTCTGGCGTCGTCGAGTGCTAGCGGTGGCGCTAGGGTTCGTGCGAGGATGGAAGAAGGAGATAATGACCGCGGTAAGTGTGAATTTATAGACTCAGAGGCGGCACTGTGCTATTACGCAGGTGCCCCTGGCGGTTCGCATTTGAGGCACGCGTGGCCAGTTAGCGGAAGTTTGGGGTTTGTTCCATGTCCCACGCACGCCTAAATTGTCGGGCGGTCGTTCCTGCTTCTCCGGATCTTATGTGGAGGAATGAGCATTAAAAACGGACTTTTATGGTTGTCTCTATGTCTTCAGCTCACAAGGACCCAGTGAAGACATTCGACAGCTTCAACAGAATGCATATGACTTGGAGAGATAGAGTTTGAGATAGAAAGCATAGAGAGGTTAGGGTCCGATCACATTCACTTAGTTCAAAAGATTCAACCAAGAAGACATAGCTATAAGTGAATGCTGTAGAGAACAGAACACTAGAGCATATATATATATATATATAATCATCGTAGTGAAGATAATCATGAAGACATGTTAAGTTCGAAGCCAAACCAATGTGAAGATATTGCAAGGTAACGCCATGAGTTAAACACTTCAAAATGGAACGTTTGGTAGTGGCGTTACCCACCGTGTAGGAAGTATTAGACCCAGACACGGCGCACAATTATCGTGGCGCTCCGAAGTCAAATTCCACATTAATGTATTCACACTTAGAATGTATGTCTTCATTGATTGAAGATATACTTTACTTTGTGCGTTGCACATCTAAGTCATCAATATGCATAAGTGTTAGGATGTGTGCCTGATTACAGGACATTTGAGGATTCCAAGATATTTAGCTCACACCGTAACTTGCAAAACCTCTTCTCATCCAAGGGCTTGGTGAAGATATCTGCCAATTGCTCTTCAGTGTTGACGTGTATGATATCAATGTCTTCCTTCACAACATGATCTCTGAGAAAGTGATGGCGAATTTCAATGTGCTTTTTCTTCGAGTGCTGAACTGGGTTGTTGGCAATCTTGATGGCGCTTTCGTTGTCGCAGTAAAGTGGCACTTGCTTCAGATGAATGCCATAATCCTTGAGTGTTTGCTTCATCCACAGAAGCTGAGCGCAGCAAGATCCAGCAGCAATGTATTCAGATTCAGCAGTGGAGAGAGATACACAGTTCTGTTTCTTTGAAGACCAACATACAAGTGATCGTCCCAAAAAGTGACATGTGCCTGATGTAGACTTGCGATCAACTTTGTCACCAGAATAATCAGCATCCGAAAATCCAACCAAATCAAACTCTGAGCCCTTTGGATACCATAATCCTAGAGTTGGGGTGTGAGCCAAATATCGAAGAATTCGCTTCACAGCTAAGTGATGCGACTCCTTTGGTGCCGCTTGAAATCGAGCACACATGCAAACACTAAGCATGATATCTGGCCTATATGCACATAAATAAAGCAAAGACCCAATCATGGAGCGGTATACCTTTTGATCGAACTCTTTACCATTGTCGTCAGGACCTAGATGATGTTTGGCTAGCATCGGTGTTGTGAAGCCTTTGCAGTCTTGCATACCGAACTTCTTCAGGCAATCTTTGAGATACTTCTCTTGAGATATGAAGATGCCGTTGCGCTGTTGTCGGATTTGAAGACCAAGAAAGAACTTCAGCTCCCCCATCATGGACATATGATATTGCTCTTGCATCATATATCCAAACTCTTCACTGTACTTCTGATTGGTGTAGCCGAAGATAATGTCATCCACATATATTTGGCACACAAACAGTTCACCATCGTATATCTTCGTGAAAAGAGTGGGATCCAGGGAACCAGGTATGAAGCCTTTGCTGTTCAGAAAGTACTTGAGTGTATCATACCAGGCCCTAGGGGCTTGTTTGAGGCCATACAGTGCCTTGTTGAGCTTGTATACCATATCAGGATGTTTTGGATTTTCAAAGCCAGGCGGTTGTGCAACATACACTTCTTCTTCAATCTTGCCATTGAGAAAGGCACTTTTCACATCCATTTGATATAGAAGAATGTTATGATGATTTGCATAGGCCAGCAGTATGCGTATGGCTTCAAGCCTAGCCACAGGAGCAAATGTTTCATCGAAGTCAATGCCCTCCACTTGAGTATATCCTTGAGCAACGAGACGAGCTTTGTTTCTGACAACTTGACCATGCTCATCTTGCTTGTTGTGGTATATCCATTTGGTGCCTATTATGTTGTGCTTCCGTGGATCAGGACGCTTAACCAGTTCCCATACATTATTCAGCTCAAACTGTTGAAGCTCTTCTTGCATAGCTTGAATCCATTCAGGTTCCATGAAGGCTTCTTCAACTTTCTTGGGTTCTAATATTGAGATGAATGCGAAATGCCCACAGAAGTTTGCTAGCTGAGTTGCCCTTGAACGAGTGAGTGGACCAGGTGCATTGATGCTGTCAAGTATTCTGTCAATCTGCACTTCATTTGCAACACGAGGATGTACAGGGCGAAGACTTTGCTCTTGCTGATCTGCGTTGTTGTTTGGAGGAATGTCTTCATGCTGAGCATTGTCTTCATGTTGATCAGGTGCTGAGATGATGAGCTCTTGTTCAGGATGAGCTTCAGAAGGCATAATCTCTCCAGTTCCCATAAGCTTGATTGATTCACTAGCTGGAACTTCATCTAGCACATTTGGCAGTTGCTCTCTTTGTGAACCATTTGTTTCATCAAACCGCACATCCACTCTTTCGACCACTTTGTAATGGAAGAGATTGAAGACTCTATAGGAGTGTGAATCCTTTCCATATCCAAGCATGAAGCCCTCATGTGCTTTTGGTGCAAACTTTGAGGTGTGGTGTGGGTCCTTGATCCAGCACTTTGCGCCAAATACTCTGAAGTAACTGACATTTGGCTTCTTGCCAGTTAGGAGTTCATAAGATGTCTTGTTCAGAAGCTTGTGAAGATAAACACGATTGATTGTATGGCATGCAGTATCAATGGCTTCAGTCCAGAATTTTCTTGGAGTCTTGTATTCATCTAGCATTGTTCTGGCCATTTCAATGAGTGTTCTGTTCTTGCGTTCGACGACGCCATTCTGCTGCGGCGTGTACGGAGCTGAGAATTCATGTGTGATGCCCAAGGTATCAAGATATGTATCAAGGCCAGTGTTCTTGAATTCAGTGCCATTGTCACTTCTAATGTGCTTTATCTTGGCGCCGAAATTATTCATAGCTCGATTGGCGAAGCGTCTGAAGACATCCTGCACTTCAGTCTTGTAAAGGATTATGTGTACCCAAGTATATCTAGAGTAATCATCAACAATGACGAAGCCATAGAGGCAAGCAGTAGTAGTAAAAGTTGAGTAGTGAGTGGGACCGAAAAGATCCATGTGGAGCAGTTCGAAGGGTTGTGTAGTATTCATGATTGTCTTCAAAGGATGTTTTGCCCTTGTCATCTTCCCTGCTTCACAGACACCGCATAAGTGATCTTTCTTGAACTTGACGCCCTCGATGCCTATGACATGCTTCTTCTTCGCAAGGGTGTGGAGGTTCCTCATGCCAGCATGCCCAAGCCTCCGATGCCAAAGCCAGCATTCTGAAGCTTTTGCAAGTAGGCATACCGCAAGTTATGGTCCTACTGAGAAATCTACCACGTATAAATCACCTTTCCGATACCCTTCAAACACTAGAGATTTGTCAGATTCCATTAGCACCAGGCAGCGATATTTTCCAAACATTACAATCATATTCAGATTGCAAAGCATTGAGAAAGACATTAAGTTGAAGCCAAGGGATTCAACAAGCATGACTTTATCCATGTGTTGATCCTTTGAGATTGCAACTCTACCTAGACCCAATACCTTACTTTTACCAGTGTCAGCAAATGTGATGTGGCTCTTGTCGGATGGACGTAATGTTGAGTCCATAAGAAGGCTTCTTTTGCCAGTCATGTGATTTGTACACCCACTGTCAATAATCCATTCTGAAGATTTTGAAGTCGCTGGTGTCGTACCCTACAGTGCAGTTAGGGGGATAGGCTTCACGAAGAGAATTGTGAAGAATAAACATTTGATGAACCATTGGGTTATGAAAACTTAGATCCAGATTAGGACTAATAGGGAGAGTAGCAAGCGATTCAGGAACTAAGTACATAATGATGCCATTCGGGCATTTTATCTTGCGCCCTGCAAGATTTTTAAGGTCCCCAGCAATACCATCAGAAGATTTTGTTTTTCTGCTGGAGACCTTTCCCTGCAAAAGAGAGTTAAGCTTTCTTAACCACCCACATCTTCAAGGGTGGCTTAGAAGCAATAAGTCTAAGTGCAGCATCTGAGAATTTTGGCTTTGAAGCCTTAGCAAACAGTCTAGCAGGTGGACAATAATACTCATAGGGATAAGCAGAATAATTTTTGGTCACATGAACACGATTCGATGAACCGCTCTCATATTCATATGCCTGAGTATAGTTTCCCTGCAAAACATTTGCGTTAGTGTGACTCAGGTGAGTCCTCTGTTTGTATGAAGCCATAGGACCGTATGAAGCCTTTGGTCTGAGGTTTGTCTTCTTCAAGTGAGGTGTCATGAAGACATTCACAGGAAGATTTTCCAAACACTTTTTGGAAACCCAGATCTTCTTTATAGGCGGTCCATTCCTGCAGTTAGTACCAATGTACCTGGCAAACACTTCACCATTCTGATTCTTAAGCAGTTTATAGTTTGCATCAAAGGATTCATCAATGATAATGGGGTTAGCACAAGTGAAGCCAGATAAGTTGGATGGATCTGCTGAAAGTTCCTTTGCAGCGACCCATGTGGTTTTGGGGTACTGCTCAGGTTTCCAGTAAGAGCCATCTGCATTGATTTTCCTCACAAATCCAACACCCTCTTTCCTAGGGTTTCGATTCAGGATCTGCTTCTTGAGGACATCACATAGTGTCTGATGTCCTTTAAGACTTTTGTACATCCCTGTTTCAAGCAATGTCTTCAACATAGCATTCTCATCAGCAATAGCAGTGGTATCCTCAGCAGAGGGGTTAGTTACCACGTCAACAGTTGAAGATATTGCAACAGCAGTGTAAGTGGAACATTCAGCAACAGAATTAGCATTACCACGCTCAATGCATTTAAGACATGGCGGTTCAAATCCTTCCTGAGCGGGACTGATCTGTTCGGAGCGAAGTGACTCGTTTTCCTTTTGAAGATCTTCATGAGCCACCCTCAATTTCTCAAGTTCTTGCTTCCTTTGAAGATAATCATAGGAAAGCTTTTCATGAGTTGTTGAGAGAGTATCATGACGATCTTCAAGTTCCTGATACTTAACGTGAAGGTTTTTTATGTCTTCAATTAAGGATTCAGATCGAGTCATTTCAGCACCCAACAGATCATCGCTTCTGTCTAACAGTTTTTGAATATGTTCCATAGCTTTCTATTGTTCAGTTGCAATTTTAGCAAGTGTTTTGTAGCTAGGTTTTGAATCACATTCAGAGTCATCGTCACTAGATGTTTCATAGCGAGTGGTGCGTGTGTTTACCTTGGCACCGCGTGCCATGAAGCAGTAGGTAGGAGTGGAGTCGTTCTTGTCATTTGCGTTGGTGTCGGTGATGCAGTCATTGTCTTCAGTGTTGAAGATGGACTTGGCGACGTATGCTGTAGCCAGACTCGCAATGCCAGAATCAGACTCCTCCTCAGACTCCACCTCTGCCTCCTCACATGCGGACTCCTCCTCTGAATACATCTCCTTTCCAACAAACGCACGTGCCTTGCCAGATGAGCTCTTCTTGTGTGATGAAGACTTTGATGAAGACTTGGAAGAAGACTTTGAGTATTTCTTCTTCTTCTTGTCATCAGAATCATATTCCTTGCTCTTCTTCTTCCTTCTGTTCTCATTGTCCCACTGTGGACACTCAGAGATGAAGTGTCCAGTTTTCTTGCACTTGTGACATGTTTTCTTCTTGTAGTCATGAGCAGAAGCTTCATCATTCCGTGAGCTTGATCATGAAGATTTTCTGAAGCCTTTTTTTGGTGAATTTTTGGAACTTCTTCACTAGCATTGCAAGTTCTCTTCCAATGTCTTCAGGATCATCAGAATTGGAGTCAGATTCTTCTTCAAATGAGGAGACAGCTTTTGCCTTCAAGGCGCGAGTTCGCCCATAGTTTGGACCGTAGATATCTCTTTTCTCAGAAAGCTGAAACTCGTGTGTGTTGAGCCTCTCAAGTATGTCAGACGGATCGAGTGTCTTGAAATCAGGACGTTCTTGAATCATCAGGGCCAGGATGTCAAACGAACTATCAAGTGATCTCAGCAGCGTTTTGACGATTTCATGTTTGGTGATTTCAGTGGCGCCGAGGGCTTGAAGCTCATTTGTGATGTCAGTGAGTCTATCAAATGTGTGCTGGACATTCTCATTGTCATTTCGCTTGAAGCGGTTGAAGAGATTGCGAAGGACACTGATTCGTTGATCTCTCTGGGTTGAGATTCCTTCATTGACCTTGGAGAGCCAGTCCCAGACCAGTTTGGATGTCTTCAAGGCACTCACATGGCCATACTGTCCTTTGGTCAGATGACCACAGATGATGTTCTTGGCAGTAGAGTCCAGTTGAACAAATTTCTTGACATCAGCAGTAGTGACACCTTCTCCAGCCTTGGGAACACCGTTCTCGACGACATACCATAGGTCGACGTCAATGGCTTCAAGATGCATGCGCATCTTATTCTTCCAGTAGGGATATTCAGTTCCATCAAAGACGGGGCACGCAGCGGAGACTTTGATTATCCCTGCAGTCGACATAGCAAAAACTCCAGGTGGTTAAACCGAATCACACAGAACAAGGGAGCACCTTACTCTGATACCAATTGAAAGTGCGTTATATCGACTAGAGGGGGGGTGAATAGGCGATTTTTATGAAAGTCTTCAAAACTTGGGAGTTATGAAGACAAACAGTGAAGATTATGCCTATTACTATGCAGCGGAACTTAGATTACACTAGGCCAGCCATGGTCATGTATTCAATAGAGTGAAAGCACAGTGACAAACAGCTTCAGTGTAATAAGGATCAAGTAGGAAGAAGTTATGAAGCCAAACAAATCATGCATTCACGTTGTGAAGACAAATGATAAAGCAAGCACGCAATGACTTCACAATGAGTAACAGCAAGAGAGGGAAGTGAAGATGAAACCAGTGACTCGTTGAAGACAATGATATGTTGGACCAGTTCCAGTTGCTGTGACAACTGTACGTCTGGTTGGAGCGGCTAGGTATTTAAACCTTAGGACACACAGTCCCGGACACCCAGTCCTGAACACACAGTTCAGGACACCAAGTCCTCACCGTAATCTCCTTGAGCTAAGGTCACTTAGTCCTCGCCCAATCACTCTGGTAAGTCTTCAAGGTACACTCCCAAACCTTCACAGACTTCGTTCACTGGCAATCCACAATGTCTCTTGGATGCTCTGAACGCGACGCCTAACCATCTGGAGGATTCACAGTCCTCAAGTGTAATAAGTCTTCAGATCACACAGACAAGAAGACTTAAGTGATGCCCAATTTACTCTGGCTCTGGGTGGTTAGGGCTTTTCTCCTCACTAGGAATTTTCTCTCAAAGGCTTCGAGGTGGGTTGCTCTCAAACGACAAAAGCCGTGCACTGAAATCTGAGCAGCCCACCGTTTATGGTTGTGGGGGTGGGCTATTTATAGCCACTTGGAAACCCGACCTGATTTGTCCGAAATGACCCTGGGTCACTAAGGAACTGACACGTGTCTCAACGGTCAGATTTCGAACTCTCATGGCAACTTTACTTGGGCTACAAGCAAAGCTGACTTGTCCGGCTCTGAACAAGATTCGCTCTCATTGTCTTCGCTCGAAGACATAGGTTTTTGATTTAGGCATCACTTCAGTCACTCTGACTGGTTCTCCTGGACCCCACTTAACAGTACGGTGGTTCCTATGACTCAACACAAAATAAAAAGAACTACGAAAGATCTAAGTCTTCGAGCTCCATAGGCTTCATAATGTGTCTTCTGTTGTCATAGTCTTCAATGTGAATATCTTCATATAACACCTCATTCTTCAATGTCTTCATACATTTTTAGGGGTCATCTCTGGTAGTAAAACCGAATCAATGAGGGACTTCTACCTGTGTTTTCCTGCAATTCTCACAAACACATTAGTCCCTCAACTAGGTTTGTCGTCAATACTCCAAAACCAACTAGGGGTGGCACTAGATGCACTTACAAGTTGGCTTACAATCGCCACTTCACACAATACATAAACATAGCATTACATCATCCAGAATATAATCAAGGTCCAACTACTGAACCAAAATAAAGACAACCCCAAATGCATAGATCCGCGATCGCCCCAACTGGGCTCCTCTATTGATCATCCGAAAAAGACACATAGTAGCGTCCAGAATCTTCGTCGAACTCCCACTTGAGTTCGGTCGCGTCCCCTGCACTGGCATAATTGGCACCTGCATCTGGTTTTGGAAGTAATCTGTGAGTCACGGGGACTCAGCAATCTCACACCCTCGCGATCAAGACTATTAAGCTTATAGGTAGGCAAAAGGTATGAGGTGGAGCTGCAGCAAGCACCAGCATATATGGTGGCTAACTTACGCAAATGAGAGCGAGAAGAGAAGCAAAGCACGGTCGATAAACTATCATGATCAAGAAGTGATCCTGAAAGTACTTACGTTCAAGCCTAACACGAGACTGTGTTCTCTTCCTGGGCTCCACAGAAAAGAGACCATCACGGCTACACACGCGGTTGATTCATTTTAATTAAGTTAAATTTCAGGTTCTCTACAACCGGACATTAACAAATTCCCATCTACCCATAACCGCGGGCATGGCTTTTGAAAGCTCAAAACCCTGCAGGGGTGTCCCAACTTAGCCCATCACAAGCTCTCACGGTCAACGAAGGATATTCCTTCTCCCAGGAAGACCCGATCAGAGTCGGAATCCCGGTTACAAGACATTTCGACAATGGTAAAACAAGACCAGCAAAGCCGCCCGATGTGCCGACAAATCCCGATAGGACTCGCACGTATCTCATTCTCAGGGCACACCGGATGAGCACTTCGTACAACTAAAACCAAACCTCGAGTTTCCCTGAGGGGGCGCTGCAAAGGACTCTAGTTTGGACCAACACTCAGAGGAGCACTGGCCCGGGGGTTTAAAATAAAGATGACCCTTGAGTCCGCGGAACCCAAGGGAAAAAGGCTTAGGTGGCAAATGGTAAAACCAAGGTTGGGCCTTGCTGGAGGAGTTTTATTCAAGGCGAACTGTCAAGGGGTTCCCATTATAACCCAACTGTGTAAGGAACGCAAAATCAAGGAACATAACACCGGTATGACGGAAAACTAGGGCGGCAAGAGTGGAACAAAACACCAGGCATAAGGCCGAGCCTTCCACCCTTTACCAAGTATATAGATGCATTAAAGTAAACAAGATATAATAATGATATCCCAACAATAAACATGTTCCAACAAGGAACAAACTCCATCTTCACCTGCAACTAGCAATGTTATAAGAGGGGCTGAGCAAAGCGGTAACATAGCCAAACAACGGTTTGCTAGGAAAATGTGGGTTAGGGGCTTGTCATGGCAATATGGGAGGCATGATATAGCAAGTATTAGGTATCGCGGCATAGCAGAAAAGCGAGCAACTAGCAAGCAAAGATAGAAGTGATTTCGAGGGTATGGTCATCTTGCCTGCAAAGTTCTCTAAGTTGACGTAAGCTTGATCGTCGTAAGCATACTCAATGGGTTCCTCGATCACGAACTCGTCTCCCGGCTCTACCCAAAGCAAGAACACAAGCAAAGGAAACAACAATCAACCACGGTGCAATGCGCAAGCAACATGATGCAAAACATGGCATGATATGCGGAATGTGATATGCAATGCATATGCGTGCTTCGGAAGGGAAAGATTGAACCAGGCATCAACTTGGCAAAACAAGTGCGCCGCTGGAAAGATGAGTTGATTTCGGTCGAAAATGATATAAAGATCACTAGAAACGGATGCACGGTTTGCAAATGGCAAGCAAAACAAGAATGGCATAATTCTGCGATTAACAACACGATGCCATCTAGAATGCAACAAGAAACTAAGCTACTGTACTCCAACATAGCAACAAAGCACATGGCAGTGATCTTCTCCAGACGCTTGACAAAAGATGAACACTGAGATACGGCTAAATCACACAAGAGCAGGTTCAAACAAGCATGGCAAAAGTGCACAAGATATCACCATCACAACTTAGTGAAAATATTAACATGCCAGGAATTAACATCAGGAAGCAATGTTTAGAACAAGATAAAAACATGCTACAGGATCAAAACACAGAAATACAAGGCATGGCATGAATCTACTCAAAGCATATAACAAAAGTCCCTTACTGACCATAAGCCAAAAAGGGTCAGAAGATATGATGGCACCCATGTAAACTTAGCAAGTTTCGTTAACAGATTCAGACTTAGCAGAAAACTGGACATGGCAAAAACAGATTTATGAAGGCCTCTTTGCGAGCTTGATTCACTCACCACAAGGCATTGCATGAGAAGATAAGCATAGCAGTAGTAATAAGACATGTTCATGAAGCTAACCATGGCAAGAACAATCTCATATAATGCATGGATCAACTACAACAACCTTGGCAAAATTTATTAACACGTAAACAATCTGCCAGGAACATTTTATAGCAAAAGTAGAACAAGATTGAGTCATGCTACGACACTCCATAAATGCAAACAGGGGCATGGATTGATAGCGCACAACCATATGCCCAAATCATCCTTACTGAATATACTCAAATGAAGCATGGATCTCACTGTAGCAACATGAACACATGGCATTAAAATAACAGCAGGGAAAATGACTTACTGATATTCTAAGTCCCTGAAAACAGCAATAACACGAGAGCTACTTTGCATGCTTGTGCTAGTCACCAAAAGGATCACAAAAATACATGGCATAAACCTCTGTAAAGATGGCATGGCATAGCCCTAAACACATGTAGAGCTCATGCCCATATGCAGCATACAATAATCATGGCAAAAATGAGAAATGCTCAAGATCTGCCAAGTAACATGAACTAACATTTTATAGCACTCTTGCCTCAACCATTTGGGCATCAAGATGGACTCACACAAGCAGGTCACAATGGAACAAAATGAAGAGCACATCCAGATGAACAATTTGATATATTATGTGGAAGAAACGGAGCTACGACGACAGAGTTATGACATGTCGGAGAGTGCTTCACAATAATGCAGAAAATGACTTAGAAATATCTCGGGGTCAACCTCAGATTTCAGATCTAGGGTTCCTCGCACGTGGATCGAGGATGGCCGAGGTTGGGCTCGCCGGAGAAGGCAGGGGCAGCGGCCGGAGTTCGGGGCGGCGCGGTTCGGGACGGGCACCGGAGCACGGTGGCGGAGATCGGGGCGGCACGGCGCCGGGTGAGGCGACCTGCGACGGCGGCGCGCCGTTGCGGCGACGGTGGAGACGTGCCGGCGGCGGAGAAAGCGGAAGGCGGCGGAGAGGCGAGCCGGGCGGTGCGGTTCGGCTGCTGGAGGCGCGAGCGCTCGGGCGCGCGGGCGGGCCGGGGGGCCTCCCGCGGGCTTGGGCGGGCCAGCGCTGGTGGCGGGGCACCACGTGGCGTCACGCGGTTGGACGGGCGGCAGTGGCGGACGCGTCCGGCTCCGCCTGTACGTGTCCGGCAGCGGCGGGGGATGAAATTAGGGTTTCAGGACCCGGATTTTGAACGGGGAGGACAAATATATAGGTAGAGGGAACTAGGAGAGTCCAAATGAGGTGTGGTTTTTGGCCACGCGATCGTGATCGAATGGCCGAGAGGATAGAGGGGGTTTGGATGGGTAATTGGGCCACTTTGTAGGGGTGTTGGGCTGCAACACTCATGAGGCCTTTACGGTTCCTCGGTTAACCGTTGGAGTATCAAACAGACTCCAAATGGCACGAAACTTGACAGGCGGTCTACCGGTGGTGTACCAAGGCTGCTTGGCAAATCTCGGTACATTATGAGAAAGTTTAAAACCCACACACGAAAAGAGGCAAAAGGGGGCGCCGGAGGACGTAGGAGTGCCGGATTGCAAAACGGACAACGGGGAAAATGCTCGGATGCATGAGACGAACACGTATGTAAATGCGATGCACATGATGACATGATATGACATGGACAAAATTAAAAAAAGGCAAAAACTCAACCACAAATCTCATAACTTAGAGCCGAAAATGGCAAGAGTCGGAGTACAAATATGGCAAATTACATCCGGGGCTTTACACCAGTTCCCAGAATGCTGACAGTCTTCTTTACAAATAATTTGGGGGCTTGCTGCTCATTGAGCATAGCTATGACTACCCTACTAATCCGGCTTATGCGCCTTGATTGAAATATTACTTGGGGGCTCCTCATTAATGAACAAGAGCTTTGTTGTCCCTTGTAATTGGCTTGGACGCCAGGTGTATTCACCAAAAATCCGAGTTATCCTACCTTTGTATGCTTGCCACTCCGACCAGGTAATCCTGGAATGACTTGTCGTACTCTTGACAATCAATCTTATAAAGACCCTGAACTTGTCAAAGTTAAGATGGAGATTGGTCATGTGAGGCTCGGCTTACAGGTTTGAATTAAGGATTAACTCAGTGGTTGTGCGGCCCTTGAATAACACTTGATATTGAGGCTTGGCAGCCTATGAATGACTTATTTTTTTTCTTTTCTGGGTTGTATTTACGTTGAACATTTTTTGAGGTTCATCTTTTGTACCATATTGGTATATGGTTGAAAATTGATTAGGGCCATGTCTCCTTGATCCTTATGATTCATATTTGAATCTATCCGGTGTTTCACTAAACTCGACTGGCTTTGGACATTAAGTCGCTAGTGAGTGATGATTATGTGCTTGGGGTTCTGCACTCTAAAATTTGGGATGTTACCCTTTGCTGTCTATGGCGTTGTAAGCCGACAGTATGAATAAATTGCATAGGGTGCTGCACTCTGACTTTTTGGGTTGTCACCCTTATTACGTGCGGCGTTGTAAGCCAACAGTATGAACAAGTATCACATGTATGATATTTACTTTGTTATGGTTATATGAGGTTTTGATAAACCCACACTGGTTATGGACGATAGTCACCATTGGATTTTCTATGGGGCATTATGACCTGCCTTGGGGTAAGCCGCCAGGGCACTTGCTCTTTGTTCGAATGCAGGGCTTATGACCACATGATCAGCAAGGTTGGCAATGATTATGAGTGTCAACATTGGATTTTCAAATCAGATTGAACGGCTCATAAGTATTATGCAAATAAAGACGCATGATGGCGTGGTAGATCATGGTTTGTCAACTAGCCTATTACAAGGCATCATGCGGCCCAAAAGAATAAGTGTTTTGAGACACACGACATCCAAATGCTATGGCTGATAAACCGGCTCAGGGATCAAGACTCCTGGTCTTGGTGGGTCGAGGCCTTCGGGTCATCTTACACCGGTTCATCTTCTTCTTATTTATCTGTTGGCTGGAAGTCAGATGTGGCCCAATTGATCCCAGTCAAAGCTTTGAACACAACTTCGTCATCAATAAGTGTTGACGAGTCAATATCAGGGGCAAAGGTGTGCCTACAAATTGGCGGAGTAAGATCCTATGCTTCATGAACCGATGCCTTTACCTTCTTATTTTCAGCATCATAAACCGCCTGATACTGGGATAGGTCCGTCTCTTTAGCCAGCTTGCATGCTAATGGACGCATTCCCCTTACTATGTTGGAAAAGTCAGCGGCACTGAAGAGAGAGACCCATCTTCTTTTACGCTTGGGCAGCCATTGGCCAAGTCTTCTAGATCAAGATCTGCTTGCCACGCCTTTGCCCGACTTAATGCGGTGATGGCACCGGCTCGGGCGGCTGATCGCTTCAACTCTTCTTTGCGGCAGCACAAATAGCCTCTCCAGCACTTCCTTGATAAGAGAAGGTGAGGAATTTTTGTGTAAGGCGGCGGATATGGCTCGTTGAGTGCCAGTGTATAATTGTTCCATGAGAGTATTTGTGGCTTTGAGTTTGACACACATATCTTGTCCAAGGTTGGAGCTTCTCGGGCATGCATCAATGAAAAAGTGTTGGTAAACCGGGTAATGATTGATATACATTGCTACAGAAAGAATGAAGTAACAGTGTTACTTAGCAAAGATGGCAGCTGTCATGGTGTTAATTTGATGTTTTAAACCAGAAAGCTCATCAGCTACGGGCTTAAGTGCAGCCTCTGATTCCTCTGCTCTTTTCAACAGAGTTGTCTTCTCAGTATCCCAGTTTGTCTTGTCAGCCTTGAAGTCCTTTTTTAACTTCTCCATCTCTTCCAAGGCGGTTGTCAATTCTGATTTGGCCTTGGGAGATTTAGATTGTTGAGACTTGATATTTTGCTGAAGACCGGCGACTTGAGATTCCTTAACATTTAGCTCCACCTGTAGTATGCAAATTATAGGCAACATTACAATCATTTTATTTAAAGTCCCAAGCACAATACAAGTATTTCACTTGGCACTTGGGGGCTAATGCACATTGCTCTTTTCTGAAGGCAATTCCATGATGACCCTGTGTCGGTGCGGAACGACACCTATGGGATCACGAGAATCCCAACTACGGTTAGCGGGGCGCAGGGTCGTGAGAAGAGCGGATCAAGCAGATAGCACACGGTTCGTTTATCCAGGTTCGAGCCGCAAGGATGCGTAAAACCCTACTCCTGCTTTGGTGGATTGTGTATTTGTGTTCTTGAGCTGACTATGGGGCGTGAGGAGCTCCAAAATGCCGAATCCCTCTCTTGGTCGCCTCGGGCCTCCTTTTATAGGAAAAGGGGTGGCCATAGTGGCACACAGGAGGTGGAAAGGGAACAGTGATGCGAGGTTATCCCTCGCATTACATGACAAGGCGCATTTAATGCGTCCTGCTTAGGTGTCCTTGCTTTATCGGGGACAGGGGAGAGATCTGCCTCGTCCATCGTCGCCGCTCCTTCTTGTGTTGACACGCGCCCTGGCCAGCGACGCCTGCGATGCCACATAGGTAGGCAGGCAGCTGAGGTGGCGCAGTGGTGGGTCTTCACGAAGATCTGCATGCCGCCACGCAGGTGCCTGCCCAGCTGGTTGGGTCGGCGGCTGCATGCATGCGGTGGTGGAGGCTCAGTCGGCGTGGGCTTGATGGTGGCCCTGCGGGTGTCCTCGGCAAGGGTCTTGCCGAGGCGCCTGCTGTCATCCCTAGCAAGGCGCTTGCCGGGGGACTTGTGGTCTTCCTTGGCTGGGATCCCACCAAGGGTTGTCGTCTCCTTAGTGCGTATCCGGTCTTGAATGTCTTCACAAAGATTTGCATGTCACCACCGGGATGTCTCCCGAATCCTTGCCCTTTGGGGGCAATGGACTCAAGGGTGATTCGCCCCGTAGGCGCAGGACGAGTCGCCGCCGCAAGGGTCTTGCCGGGGCTGCTAGAACTGTCTCCCGGCAAGGATCTTGCCGGGGGAGTTCGCTTCGTCCCATTTGTCCTTTGTGGTCTTGGTCTTGGCGTCGTGGTTCTCTCGAGCTTCGGTCTTACCCTGGCTCACCTCCCTTGCCTTGCTTGGTGTGGAGGTGCCCGTGGCTCAGACTGCCCGTGCACAGTTATAGGGGTACAAAAAGTGTACCCCTCTTTTTGTACACCGACAAGAGCCCCCGGGCCTGGGCCACACATAAGCGCAACACATTGTTTGGGCTAGGCCCAAAAACGGTGCACGGGCAGGAGGGGCGGTTTTTACCGCGGTAAGATTCTTCGCGCGCTGCGCTTCCCACGTCTCCCGCGCGTGGCGCGGCGTGGGGAGGCGCGTGTGACGTGGGCGGCATGCGTGGGGTTGGTTCCCACAGGCATGCATCACGTCGTAGTAAAGGGGGCGGTTCACGGCTTCCCCATAAACGGAGGGAGGCGTGGAGGCACGGCCAATTTACTAAATGGGGCCGAGGCGCGGTCCTCGAGGTGTCCACTCCCCACGATCATGGGGTGGGGAGAGGTCGTCTCACCTGTCCCCTCAGTTCTGAACGTCCGCCACGTGTCTCCCATGCGCTTGGGGTGGCAAACGGTGGAGGCGCAGGGAGCCAGGGCAGCGGGCACACTAAACAGCACCTTGGTGGAGGCGCAAGGAGCGGTCATCAGCAAGGCTGGGGAGCTCTCCGAAGCGCAAAACTCCATCAGAGAGCTCAAGCTGAAGCTGGAGGATCTCGAGAAGATGTTGTCGGAGAGCAGGGCTCGGGAGGAGACCTTGACCAGGAGCCTGGAGGAGGAGAAGCAGCTGCGGGCGAACAAGGCCGCCTCCCACCAGGATTATGTGGCGGGCGAGAACAGATGGATTAGCCATCTGGAGGAGGTCGCCGGCAGGGTCACCTCGCAGTTGGCCACCACGGGGATGCCAAACATGAGGTACGCCCCTGAGCGCAGCGGGACCGTCAACACCAAGTTGACCCTGTTCTTCGAGGGTGTCCTCGGAGCCTTGGCTTATCTTCACTCCAACCGAGCGGCCACGTTGGCCGGGGAAGCCCGGCGACTTTGCCGGGGGGTCATGACCAAGGTCCTCACCAAGATGGCGTACTGGAATCCCGACCTCGACTTTGGTGCTGTGATGGATAGCTTGCCGGAGGGTGTTGACCTCACGGTGCTCAAGGAGCGCATCAAGCCCGTCATCAGCAGCATCGACGAAATCAAGAGGGTGGAAGGCCAGCGCCGGGATTAGGCATCCCGTTCTTCACCGCCGCTGCAGGTTCACGACCAAGACAAATTTCATCTTTAGTTAGAACCGCAGCAATGATGTGATGTAATATAACTTTGCAGTACTTTTAATTTCATGCACGTTATTTCCTCATTCAATTCCTCTTTGTATGCGTGCCCTACGCCGATTGGGTAGGCTCACCGGCGCGGAAGCCCCGAGCGGCGTTTTAGGGACGGATCCCCATGGGCCTGCTGGGTACGCGTGCTGCCGGGCGAGCCACCTTTCCGTTCCGAACACGGCCACTCGAACTATCGAGCTTGACTCGAGTCAGAATCGAGAGCGTTGTTGGTCGCGGAAGGTTACTCTGCCATTCTCGACGCAGCCGCTTGAGCTGTTGAGCGGACTCGAAACAGGGCAAGGGCGTTGCCGATCATGGGAGAGCCCCTTGGCGTGCAGGTTTCTCATACAAAGGCGTGACATCTCCGGGGGGAATAACCTCATATAAAAAGGATAGAACAAATAAGGGTTCAGTGCAACTTAGCTTCTGTTTGTAGTCACTCGAGCGCTGATCTTCCGGCCTCCGTCCGTCTCCAAGAGCCACGAAGACGAAGGAGTGCTGAACTGATTGCTAGAGCCGATTCTCACAACTGCGCCCCCTACCTGGCGCGCCAAAGATGTCGGTGCGGAATGACACCTATGGGATCACCAGAATCCCTACTACGGTTAGCGGGGCGCGGGGTCGTGAGAAGAGCGGATCAAGCAGATAGCACACGGTTCGTTTATCCAGGTTCGGGCCGCAAGGATGCGTAAAACCCTACTCCTGCTTTGGTGGATTGTGTATTTGTGTTCTTGAGCTGGCTATGGGGCGTGAGGAGCTCCAAAATGCCGAATCCCTCTCCTGGTCGCCTCGGACCTCCTTTTATAGGAAAAGGGGTGGCCACAGTGGCACACAGGAGGTGGAAAGGGAACAGTGATGTGAGGTTATCCCTCGCATTACATGACAAGGTGCATTTAATGCGTCCTGCTTAGGTGTCCTTGCTTTATCAGGGATGGGGGAGAGATCTGCCTCGTCCGTCGTCGCCGCTCCTTCTTGTGTTGACACGCGCCCTGGCCAGCGACGCCTGCGATGCCACGTAGGTAGGAAGGCAGCTAAGGTGGCGCAGTGGTGGGTCTTCACGAAGATCTGCAGGCCGCCACGCAGGTGCCTGCCCAGCTGGTTGGGTTGGCGGCTGCATGCATGCGGTGGTGGAGGCTCAGTCGGCATGGGCCTGATGGTGGCCCTGCGGGTGTCCTCGGCAAGGGCCTTGCCGGGGCCCCGGCAAGGGTCTTGCCGAGGCGCCTGCTGTCATCCCCGGCAAGGCGCTTGCCGGGGGCCTTGAGGTCTTCCTCGGCTGGGATCCCGTCAAGGGTTGTCATCTCCTTAGTGCGTATCCAGTCTTGAATGTATTCACAAAGATCTGCATGTCGCCACGGGGATGTCTCCCGAATCCTTGCCCTTTGGGGGAAGTGGACTCAAGGGTGATTCGCCCCGTAGGCGCGGGACGAGTCGCCGCGGCAAGGTCTTGCCGGCACTGCTAGAACTGTCTCCCGGCAAGGATCTTGCCAGGGGAGTCCGCTTTGTCCCCTTTGTCCTTTGTGGTCTTGGCATCGTGGTTCTCTCGAGCTTCGGTCTTACCCTGGCTCACCTCCCTTGCCTTGCTTGGTGTGGAGGTGCCCGTGGCTCAGACTGCCCGTGCACTGTTATAGGGGTACAAAAAGTGTACCCCTCTTTTTGTACACTGACACCCTGCTACACTATTATGACTATAGCCGACTCATGGGGGCTACATACTTGGATTTTATTGATAATTATGGTGCTATGTCCCGGCTTATCCATGCTGATTAAGCCGGCCCTTGGGGGCTACAGGTGCAAAAGTTGCTCACTACTATTCGAAGTTCCGGCTTAACTTGACAGTTTAAGCCAGCCCTTGGGGGCTTCGTGTTTTCATCTTGATATCTATAAGGCTATCTAAAAGTCTACAACATATTCAGTTCTATCATATTCAGTAGACTTGGCGGCCGATAGAAGTATATTTACATGAAGAAGACTATAGTGTTTACCTCAAATCATTCCTTAATAAGATTGACTAAGCCGGCCTCAAAGTCGCGGCTTGTGTGCAGATGGTTTAGATACCCAAAGTGGATCTCTTGAGCGCTATATTAAGCATAGCTTTCCAAATTTGCTGACCATTTGCCTTTGTCAGCAAAGGATAACTCTTCCTTAGCACTGTGATTTGACAAGACAGTAGGGTTGCCCGGTACCGTGTAACCAAGCCCAGTAATGACAACATCATCATCCTTTTCTTCAGTAGGCTTGACGGGACTTGGCGGCTTGGTAGTGGCCGGATCAACATCCATATGATCGATGATGACGTTGTGCTTCTCTGATGGTGGGTCATCAATGGTGGCCTCAGCAGCTTGGAGAGAAGTTTCTGTTGTTTGCCTCTCCGGTTCATTAAGGTCTTCAGCTATTTTGGTCACCTTCATCTTTTTGCTGGGCTTTGCCATAGCTCTGAAAATGAAGCACAAGACGGGGTTAATATGACAATTGAGTGGATGATTGAAAGTAGAGATTTAACATTCTTACCCGGGCACGGTCTTGAAGACTGGGATTTGAATTCCTGTTGAGTCGCCGGAAGAGGAATGAGATCTTCCCTGGTAATTTGAGTGAGAAGGGATAAGAGGTTGTCGAAGCAGACCCGCCTCGGGATAATCTAAGTCAGAAATCGGTGAAACCTCTGGATGACGAGCTTCATGCTACTGCTTCTTCAAAATAAAGTTGGGATCCAAATAAGCTAAAGGATGAGAAAACCTTACTTTCCAGCTTGCTTGACGAATTTTCTGTCTTCGCAGAGGCCCTGAGTCGGACGAAAGGATAGTTACCTCTTCACCATCTGCGTGGCTGCCCTCCGTGTCATCCTGATAGTGATCATTGTCAATAAGATGTATAAAAAATGAGCCAATGGAATCAAGTTATACCTCCCACTCAATATCACCCAAGTCAAAAGTCTCGGAGGTGTTTGTCTTCTTCTTGGCGGGCTTTTCTAAGCCTTATTCTTCGTCCGGTTTGTCTTGCCCCGCTTATCCTGCAGCTTCTTATTCCAAAAAGGAGAATCGGCCTGTGGAAATCAAATGATTATAAGAGGATTGTTTAAAGTGAGAATATGATTCAACTAAGAATTGTTACAAACTTACAGCTGGTGGCTTGTTGAGAATGCAGAAAGGATTCAGTCCGGCTTTCCTGGAATTTGAAAAGCTCTCGTTCAATAGAGACTTGGTCATGTTATTGATATCCTCGTCAGTCAACTGAATCTGGCAGTGGCGTTGTGGATCTTTCAAGTCGCAGGTATACTCGCACATTAAGCTGGGGCGATGGCTTAAGGGCAGAATTCTCCAGGCGACCCAGCATCAAACCAGATCGATTTCGGTCAAGCCGTTGGCCATTAAGGCTCGGATCTTTGAAAAGACGATCATATATTTTTTCCGTTCCGCTGTGTTGATACGGTCTGGAAGAGGATGCCTATTGCTAAGTTGGATGTCACGATAACCCGACATTGGGTTTTCCTGTTCTGGAGAAGTGTCTTGGCAATAAAACCAAGTTTGGTTCCAATCCTTGGGATGAATGGGCAGTTTGGCGGCTGGGAAAGTGACTTCTTTCTGCCTTTGAATAGAGATGCCACCTAATTCTAGGCTAGGCCCGTCTGTGAACTCGGTCTGCCGGTTTAAATAGTAAAATTCCCTGAATAGTTATATAGTGGGTTCCTGTTGAAGGTACACCTCATAGAACACTTGAAAGTTGCAGATGTTTCAAATGGAATTTAGCCCAATATCTTGAGGATGGAGCTTGAAAAGGTGCAACACATCACGGAATAATTTTGAACCGGGAGGGCTAAAACCCCAAAGCAAGTGATCCATGAAGACAATTACTTCACCATCCCTGGGCTCAGGAGGGGTTTTTGTGCCTGGGACCCTCCAATGGATGACGTCTTTTTTGGCTAGGACGCCTGTCTGGATATACTCATTCAATTCTTCCTCGGTGACCCAGGAAACGACCCAGTTGCATGCGGTGATAGTCTTAGTCATTTTTGAGGATGAAGGCCTAAAGGATTATCATAGCTAAGCTGGACCATGGATTCAAAAGTAAAAGTTCTATAAAAGGCCAGCGCGTTAAGCCGGATGATAAACACTGAGGTATGCACATGTACATATCGACGGCTTAAAAGGGGACTAATGGTACCTTGGTGGGTTACGGTTTATCAGTTAAGCCGCCCAAATAGTTATGTTTTAGAGTGAGGAATTGCTAAGTGTTGGATAAATAGATTCTAAAGTTTGGTGCTATCATTTTGGATCTGTGTGGCAATTCAGAAAACAAAATAAATTCTAGACTTAAATTAAGTTTAGTGGAAGAACTCATGCGTTCAGATGGATCTTGTGCAGGAAAAGTATCTGTTATGATTGGAAAAAGATGCTAGAACTACTACTGTGCGTTTTTAGTGTCATATTCAGAATCAACTACACGATCTAGAGAAGAACAGGGAAGAACAGAGAAGAACTCCGATGAATAGCGGAACCCTAATGCCTGTTGGTGCTGATGGACAACGGAGAAGTGCTGTGATTTCTGGACACGTTTAGGTTGATGCAGCGGCCTGGCTTCGAGCTATTGAAGAAGGTCAACGGCGGTGGTGGATCTCTGGTCGCGGTAGCGTTGCGAGGAGGTAGACGAAGAGGCAGCGACAGGGGATAAAAGTGAAAACAAAGGACCCCTGTCCCTATTTATAAGGCAATGGATGGATGGCGTGTGCGGGAATCGAGGAGGACAAAAAATGATTATGTAACTGCACGGGCGCCTCGAATTTCGGAAGGTCCATTAAATATAAAGATCTGTTGGTGCGAAGTTAATGCAAGGTGACGTCCTAAAGGGTTAACGGGATCCGATGAGCTGACCTCATGGCGGGCTATTATTGGGGAACACAGTAATTTAAAAAAAATCCTACGCGCACGCAAGATCTATCTAGGTGATGCATAGAAACGAGAGGGGAGAATGTTGTCTACGTACCCTTGTAGACAGTAAGCAGAAGCGTTTATGACAACGCGGTTGATGTAGTCGAACGTCTTCACGGTCCAACCGATCCTAGCACCGAAAGTACGGCACCTCCGCAATCTACACACGTTCAGCTCGGTGACATCCCATGAACTCTTGATCCAGCTGAGTGTCGAGGGAGAGATTCGTCAGCAAGACGGCGTGATGACGGTGATGATGAAGCTACCAGCACAGGGCTTCGCCTAAGCACTACGACAATAAGACTGAGGTGGATTATGGTGGAGGGGGTGTCACAGCCCCAGTTCAGCCCTTGCTTGACATTGCTTGTTCTTCATGCCATCATGTTTTAATTCCAAAGAAACTTGAAATGGGGATTGTTTAAACCCTAGCACCAAATGAAATTCACTAGGTTCAACTAAAAATATTCTTAGTGAATCCAAATGGCTTTAAAAAATGTTCATCATTTTTGGAAAATGCTGTAAACAGTACCAGAGGTGATGCACATTTTTCCATGACATATTTGGGCTCTGAATTAAATCATACCTTATTTGCTTTTGGGCATTTAAATTTTATATATTATTCTAAATGTCCAAATATTCATGAACTGAAATGTTTGCCGTTGGAAATAATCCAAACAGAGGCCATAAGAAGTCTCATGAATTTTGAAAATGCTCTGGCATTTTTAATAAAGTCAAAAGCAAACAGAATAAATAGAAAACAGAAAGAATTAGAAAAGAGAGAGAGAGAGAGAGAGAGAGAAGAGTTTACCTGGCGCTTACCTGGCCGGCCCACCACTATAGCAGCCCAGCTGGGCAAAGTCAGCCCAGCCCACCACCACAGCCGCCATCGTCTTCAATCTCCTGCCAGTAGGCAGGAGGGCGTGTGCCCGACGCGCCCGCCCACGCGCCTGGCCACGTCCTGCTTCCCGTCGCTGCCCTGATGCCCAGGGCGTCGCCACGAACCCCCTGGCCCCTCTCGCTCACTCCCTCGAGCTCATCCCCCTCCTCTATTCTCTCTCTCGCACGCACCCGAGTACGCCCGTCGCCGCCGCTCGCCGTAGACGTAGCCACCGCCTACCCCGCGCCTCTCCGACGTGTCCCTATGCTCCGCCCCGGCCCCCTCTTCCTCCTCACCGAGCCGCGTGACGCCGGAAGCCATAAAACGCTGGCCACGCCATCTCTTTCAACCTCGGTCCGTGAGATCACTGGCGACCGCACGCCATCACCAACCCGTCACCGAGCCCACCGAGCTGCTCTACGTGACCCCAGTGAGCTCCTGCTCCGAATCCCCCTCCTCCCCGCCATTATTTCGAGCTCATACCACTGACTCCTTGCTGACCGAGCTCAACGCCGCTCGGGCTCGTCGCCGGCGCCGCTCCGATGCCCATTTGGTCGCGCCAACGTGCCAAACGACACTGCCGCATCGCGTAGTGCCTTGCTCGCGCTTTAGTTCACGTGTTTGCTCGCTGCAGCCATTTTCCCGTGCACAGCCGAACTCCGGCCACCGCTGTTGAGCTCGCCGGCGTCGTTTACGTCGTCCACGTATCCAGCAACTTGCACCACTAGATGCGGCAGCTCCCCAGCTTCACGTAGATGGCCTCCGCCGTCATTCTGGTCGCCGGAGTGCAAATCCCGCACCCTCCGACGCGTCTGCTGCCGCCGGCGGCTACACGCCAGCGCGTTAGCCCCAGTTGACCAGGGGTTTGACCTCCCCTGGCTCAATGACAGGTGGGGCCGCCCTGCTAAGTAACCTAGATTAGGATTAACTAAACCTAGCTAACTTAGCTTAGCTACTGACATGCGGGCCCCGCCCGGCTAACTAAGTTAGTTAGGGCTAATACTATTTAGGTTAGTCGCTGACCAGTGGGCCCAGCCCAGTTAGTTAGGGCTAACTAACTTGGTTAGTTGACTGGGTCACTAACCAGTGGGTCCCACTGGTCAGGTTTGACCTGGTCGACGCCTTTGACCTGCTGACGTCACCCCGACGTCATGCTGACGCAGTATATGCTTCTGGGATTTTAAATAAGTCAGAAATGATTTATTTATTTTCAAAAAATACCCAAAACTTCTAAAAATCATAGAAATTCAACCGTAACTCCAAATGAAATAAATTATATATGAAAAATTATCAGAAAAATCCAATCTACCCATTTATGCTACTTTCATGCATGTTCGACCAACTTATACCCCTGTATAAGTGAAAACATGATAATGGCATTTTAAATACCCCTTATGGAGTTTGCATATGAACCCTTGGTTCATATGGACTTCATTTAAATTGTTGCTAGTTGCATTAGCTCAAACCACAGCATATTGACATGTCATGATCATGCATCATATTGTGCATTACATTGATTGTGTTTCTTTCTCTGTTGCCGGTATTTGTCCCCTCTCGATAGACGTGGTTTCGACGATGAGATCGATGACACCGATGAAGAACTATATTATCTTCAGGAGTGCTAGGCAAGCAAAACCCCCTTGTTCATTCCGATACAAACCCACTCTCTCGCTCCTGCTCTCTTTTTTACTGCATTAGGACAACAACGATTCATCTGTTACATGCTGCAGTAGTTGAACCCCTTTCCGTTGCATGACCTGTCATTTCCACAGTAAATAGATGAAACCCACTAGCATGAGTAGGAGTTGTTTGAGCCCTGATGTGCCTACTCATTCATGTTTGCTTGTCATGCCTGCTATTGCTTGGAGTTGTGTCAGGTCTGATTCATCGGGAATGAATTGGAAAGTTGTGAACATGCCCTACTGTGTGTGAGCTAAGTGTGTGAACACGATTTGGTAAAGGTAGTGGTGAGAGGCCATGTAGGAGTACATGGTGGGTTGTCTCATTGAAACCATTCTCAGGAACTGAGTTCTGCGTTTGTGATCCATGGAAAAACTACTACCACACATTGGGCCCGGAAATATGACCCCGCTCGACTTACTGACCCCTCTCGTCCTCTGTCCAAGAGTTGCAACTAGTTTCTGGTGTTTATAGGATATGTGTTGGCGGCCGTGCGTAGTGCTAACCCTAGAGGTGGGCTATGATGCGGTAGATACACTGTGACCGGGTATGCGGGGCGCCCGTTTGGCGTCTCGAGACCCTGTACACATCGTTTGGGGCCGTTGAGGACACCCCGGCCAGATTTCCTTGCGGATGGAACCTGAATAGGCGATAAACCTGGACTAGAGACTTGTGCTGTTAGTCAGGTCGTAGTCTACACCCACATCGGCTTTCGCTTGAAGTCTACCGAGCACATGTCGTGTGCAGACGCTAAGTGGTGGAAACATGTGTGATGAAGTACACCCCTGCAGGGTATAAAACTATTCGAATAGCCGCATCCGCGGTAAAGGACTTCTGGGTTGCCTATAACAGTTCATAGACAAGTGAAAGTGGATACTCTAAAATGCGCAAGATAAGCGTGAGTGCTATGGATGGCGTTCTCGTAGGGAGACGGGAGCGGATCCATAGTGGTGTATTGATATGGTGAATATGTGGACTCGCGTGCGCCACCTCAAAAGAGTTACTTGCAGTCGTAGTTTAAGATAGCCACCGAGTCAAAGCTGGCTTGCTGTAGTTAAACTCCACCACCCCCCTGTTGATACCGATGCATATGTAGCTAGTTCTGATGTAAGTCTTGCTGAGAACTTCTGTACTCACGTTTGCTTAATTTATGTTTTGCAGAGAGACTTCAGTCTCGCTAGTAGTTTCGCGTGGACTTCGACGTTTAGCTTGATACCTCAGCTACGATCTTGTGCCCTCGACAGGATCTGGTAGATAGTCAGGCTTCTTAGCATTTTTCATTTGTAGATGTCTGTACTCAGACATGTTAAGCTTCCGCTTGTGCCTTGATTTGTATGCTATGATTGTTGGGTCATGAGACCCATGTTTGTAATATCTTGCTCCTCGGAGCCTAATGAATAAATACTTGAGTTGTAGAGTTATGTTGTGATGCCATGTTGTATTTACACATATCGAGCATATTGTGTGTATGATTGAAATGCTTGGTATGTGTGGGATCCAACAATCTAGTTGTTTATCCTTGGCAGACTCTCTTATGGGGAAATGTAGTCTAGTGCTTCCATGAGACATAGTAGTCCGCTACAGCCCGGTTCACCGGAGTCCTGTTAGCCCAGCACTACTGCTCAGGACACTTGACTGGACGGCATGTGTTTCACTTTGTTCCTGTGTCTGTCCCTTCGGGGAAATGTCACGCGGTGACATCCGGAGTCCTGCCTAGCCTGCTACAGCCCGGGTTCCCGGAGTCCTGTTAGCCCAGTGCTACAGCCCGGATTCACACGCTACTGACCGACATGCTCGATGTGATTCATGTATGCCTGTCCCCATAGGTTCGTGCCGCTTTGGGTTCACGACTAGCCATGTCGGCCCGGGTTCCCTGTTATATGGATGCTAGTGACACTATCATATACGTGAGCCAAAAGGCGCAAACGGTCCCGGGCCATGGTAAGGCGACACCCGTGGGAATACCGTGCGTGAGGCCGCAAAGTGATATGAAGTGTTACCGGCTAGATCGATGTGACTTGGAATCGGGGTCCTGACAGGGGGGGAACCGCACACGGCTAAAAGCAATTAACTTGTGTGTCCTAGGGTGCCCCCTGCCCCCGTATATAAAGGATCAAGGGGGAGGCCGACTGGCCCTAGGCGCACGCCAAGGGAGGAGGAATCCTCTTCCTAGTAGGAGTAGGATTCCTTCTTTCCTAGTCCTACTAGGAGGAGAAGGGGAAAGAGGGAAAGGAGAGGAAGAGGAGAAGGACAGGGGGCGTGCCCCCTCCCTAGTCCAATTCGGACTCCCTATAGGGAGGGGACATGGCTGCCCCTTGTGGGCTACCTCCCCTCTTCCCTATGGCCCATGTAGGCCCAATCTTTCCCCAGGTAACCCTCCGGCACTCTGGTTTTCTCTGAAATCACCCGAAACACTTCTGTGTCTGAATGTAGTCGTCCAATATATCAATCTTTATGTCTCGACCATTTAGAGACTCCTCGTCATGTCCGTGATCATATCCAGGACTCCGAACTACCTTCGGTACATCAAAACACATAAACTCATAATATCGATCATCACCGAATGTTAAGCGTGCGGACCCTACGGGTTCGAGAACTATGTAGACATGGCCGAGACATGTCTCCGGTCAATAACCAATAGCGGAACCAGGATGTTCATATTGGCTCCCACATATTCTATGAAGAACTTTATCGGTCAAACCGCAGAGCAACATACGTTGTTCCCTTTGTCATCGGTATGTTACTTGCCCGAGATTCAATCGTCGGTATCTCGATACCTAGTTCTATCTCGTTACCGGCAAGTCTCTTTACTTGTTCCATAATGCATCATCCCGCAACTAACTTATTAGTCACATTGCTTGCAAGGCTTATAGTGATGTGCATTACCAAGAGGGCCCAGAGATACCTCTCTGATACTCGGAGTGACAAATCCTAATCTCGATCTATGCCAACTCAACAAACACCGTCGAAGACACCTGTAGAGCATCTTTATGGTCATCCAGTTACATTGTTACGTTTGATACCACACTAAGTATCCCTTTGGTATTCGGGAGTTGCATGATCTCATAGTCATAGGAAGATGTATAAGTTATGGAGAAAGCTATAGTAGTAAACTAAATGATCATCGTGCTAAGCTAACGGATGGGTCAAGTCAATCACATCATCATCTAATGATGTGATCCCATTTATCAAATGACAACTCTTTGCCCATGGCTAGGAAACTTAACCATCTTTGATCAACGAGCTAGTCAAGTAGAGGCATACTAGTGACACTCTGTTTGTCTATGTATTCAAACATGTACTAAGTTTCCGGTTAATACAATTCTAGCATGAATAATAAACATTTATTATGATATAAGGAAATATAAATAACAACTTTATTATTGCCTCTAGAGAATATTTCCTTCAGTCTCCCACTTGCACTAGAGTCAATAATCTTGATTACATTGTAATTATTCTAACACCCATGGAGTCTTGGTGTTGATCATGTTTTGCTCGTGAGAGAGGCTTAGTCAACGGGTCTGCAACATTCAGATCCGTATGTATCTTGCAAATCTCTATGTATCCCTCCTTGACTTGATTGCAGATGGAATTGAAGCATCTCTTGATGTGCTTGGTTCTTTTGTGAAATCTGAATTCCTTTCTGTTGGTGTCAAAACCGGCGGATCTCAGGTAGGGGGTCCCGAACTATGCATGTAGGCCAGATGGTAATAGGAGGCAGGGGACACAATGTTTTACCCAGGTTCGGGCCCTCCTGATGGAGGTTAAACCCTACGTCCTACTTGATTAATATTGATGATATGGGTAGTACAAGAGTAGATCTACCACGAGATCAGAGAGGCTAAACCCCAGAAGCTAGCCTATGGTATGATTGTATGTTGTCCTACGGACTAAAACCTCTCCAGTTTATATAGACATCGGAGAAGTTAGGGTTACACAAAGTCGGTTACAAAGGAGGAGATATACATATCCGTATTGCCTAGCTTGCCTTCCACGCCAAGTAGAGTCCCATCCGGACATGATACGAAGTCTTCAATCCTATATCTTCATAGTCTAACAGTCCGGCCAATCGATATAGTCCGGCTGTCCGAAGACCCCCTAATCCAGGACTCCCATAGTAGCCCCTGAACCAGGCTTTTAATGACAATGAGTCCGGCGCGCAGTATTGTCTTGTGCATTGCAAGGCGGGTTCCTCCTCCGAATACACCACGGAGGAATTTTGAATATAAGGATGTGTCCGACCCTGTGAAATAAGTTCCACATACCACCGTAGAGAATAATATTTCCAGAAATCTTAATCTGCTGACACGTTTTGGCAACATGACATCATGCCATAGCCCGGTGCTTATTCGAACCATTTTTCTTCAACCAACTCCACACATAACGCGAGGCGGTTTCTTGACACGTCTTGTCAAAGCAAAGATCATGTTCCTCTAATTATGGGATTCTCATTAATACGGTCGTGGGTAACCCAACCGTGTCTAGGACTCCTAGATTATAGGCAAGTCCAAACGACCACGGCGAGGACGCTTGATATTCACCCTCTTTATAAAGGGACAAGGTTTTCGCTTTTTCCCTCTTCGTGCTCAAACGAACCCATCCCCCGCCTCGAGTTCTAACACCCAAAGCCTAGGTCAGGTGCTCCGGATCTTCAATCATGTCCGGATCCAGCCTTCAAGGCCGATGGATGCCCTCCTCCGTTACGGAAGAGGATATCAAGAAGTTGAGGGAGGCCAAATACCTGACCGCCGAGGTTTCGCATCGCCTGCCTGCTCGAGGGCAGGTCGTCCCCACTCCCGAACCCAACGAGAACGTCGTGTTTGTCTCCCACTTCCTCCGAGGCCTGGGCCTCACTCTGAATCCCTTCGTCAGGGGTTTGATGTTCTATTACGGGCTAGATTTCCACGATCTAGCTCCGGACTCCTTTCTCCACATCTCAACATTTATTGTCGTGTGTGAGGCCTTCCTCCGCATTACCCCTCACTTCGGCCTGTGGCTCAAGACTTTTGAAGTGAAGCCGAAGATGACCGAGGGGCACCATGCAGCGTGCGGAGGCGCGTCAATAAGCAAGTTGGCAGGAGCTCCATGGCCGATAGGTTCCTTTCCAGAGGTGTCCGGATTATGGCGACGTGAGTGGTTTTACATCACGGCTCCCAGAAGTGCCAAGTGGGCGGCTGCCCCTGCTTTCCGCTCGCCCCCCCACCACAACTGATGTCATGGATTTGCAGAGGACTGAGCTGGGGTCCAGCCAAGGACGTGCCTATACTACAAAGCCGCATTCAAGATCTCTTCGAAGGAGATTTTAATTTGGTTGTGGTTGTGCAAGTTATGCTGGTTCGTCGAGTCCAGCCCTGCAAACGCCGGCCCCTTCGCTTATGTGAGTTCAACCCAGAAGGACCACATGCTATTCAAAGTTTCCTCGGCCTGACGCACGAGGAAATGTACAAGTTATTCTTCAGACCTCAAATAGAGTGTCCTGATACTACCGAGGACGTGGGCCTGAGCAGTAACCGCGTCGCCAAACAAGTAATTAATCCTCTAGCCGAACACACCATCTTTTATTAATCATGACGTCATCTTTGAGAAATCGCTCTTTGACCAGGACTGGCTAACAAAAGCGAAGATGATTCGATGTTCGAAATCCGGTGCTGGAGAAGATGCTCGAGCTCGCACCTTACCCGGAGCCCTCGAAGGAAGATACAGGGGGGAATAATATGGGCGAAAGCGGGCCCCAATCACTACCCGTTCCAACAGAAGGAATGAGCGCCTCCATAAAGGAGGATAACCGGGGGAGGAAGGGGACTGCTTCTGAGGATCCGGAAGCCGAGGCCTCCAAACGAGAGAAGAAGTCTCCAATAGAGGGTCCTGCCTCGGGGGGTGCTCTTGCCGCACAAAGTCCGCGGGGGGATCAGCACTCCAACGACTCGTAAGTGATTCAAAAAATACTTTAATAGTGAAGGTATACTACCTTTCCTCTAAGGAAAATAACCGCCGCATATATCACGCAGTTCGGGTCTTAGCCCTTCTCAGCTGAGCTCATCTTCGGGGGATCTTCTTCCGGAGATGATGGAGAGCGAAACGCCTCCCCCGAACTCCTCCGCTGAAGACGCGGGCGACCCCGAAGTGTCGTTACGGAGGGCCTCTCCAGATCCGGTGAGGCCAGAATATAATCCCATAGTCATCCGAAGTCCCCAGCGTCTGGCTCTCGAAGAGAGCAAACAAAAGAGTCCGGCACTGTCTGGTATGCGGTCGAACGTTTTGAGGGAGCTGTTGGAGCGAGCGGCCATCTCAGAAGAACACCGTACGCTAATGGGTACAGTGATGGAGAGAATTTGGTCCGCCGAAAGCGGATTACATGAAGCCTTTATGAGTCTACTAACAGGCTTTGAGGTACGTGAAATGATATTTGATAGTACCGCACATGTTAGGTGTGCCCTGTGTAGATAGTAGCCCCTGAGACTCTGGTTCCCATCGAGAACAGCGGCGAACAAAGGATCATAGTCCCAGGTAATAACCAGACTGCCTTTATGTGCAGGTGGTGGAAGCTCCGGTGGCTAGCCGGACTAGTGAGTTTGCCGAATTAAAGCGGCAACTGGATGCGGCAGACGCCGACATCGAGCTTGTTAACAAGCAACTTGATGAATCACAGGGTAAGTAATGTTTTCTGGTGAATGTCACGTAATAAGAGCAGCCTGATGCCAGTATCTTTAATATGTTGTGACTGCAGAGAGAGCTGCCACCGTGGAGACCCTTCGGGCAGAACTTGCCCGAGCCAAGGAACAAGCGAGGGTTAGTAACGCGGCTGCTTTGAAGGTGGCCGAAGAGTTAAGAGCCGAGAAGGCCGCCCATTGCGAAAGCAAAGAAAAGATGGCCAAGATGGCCGTAGTATTAAAAGGCACTGCCGACCGTTGCAAGTTCCTTGAAGAAAAGAACCGAGTGAAGGCAGCGGACCTTGAGAAGGCCATGATGGCGACCAAAGACACTCGCTCTGCTATGAGGGCGAAGAAGGAGGAGCTGCGCGAAGCCGGGGATATTGCGGCTGGGAAGCCCTTTCTGCTACAGAGGAAGCTCGGAGATCCGCGGTATGCCCCTCTAGATCGGCTGTGGAGTTCGGCAGACGCATATATGGACTTGGCGGGAAGCGCTGTCGATGCGGTCGAATACTTCCGAGATCAGTCAGATCGTGAAGTAGACAAGCTGTTCTGATCGCAATTCAATGCTCCAGAGCGTCTGCTTCCATTGACTAATCAGCTAGCCAAATGGGCCGAACTTAATAGGTTGTCCGGACTCGCCATGAGGTCCGTTGTAGACCATTTGTGGCCGGAGAAGCCGAAGCCGAACAACTATTTCAGCTTAGTGCAGCAGTTCCTTGGTGCGGTGCCGTGCATCAACACGATGAAAAGGTCGGTGTGCATAGAAGGCTCGCGGATGGCCTTTGCCTGTGTCAAGGCATAGTGGGCGGAGATGGATGCTACCACTGTTGCGGCGCAAGGTTCGGCCATAGGCCGAGTAGCTGCCAAGCACTATTTTGAAGAGGTTCTTGAGGGTGCTCGTTTGATAGGGTCCCAGTGCTCGAAGAATATTATGTTTGAGTGACATGTATTCCCATTGTAAACACAATGTTTTTATGAAATATAGTAAGGTTGTATTTATACTTTTGCTGAAAAGTAATATGATGCCTCATGTGCGTCCGTTTATGTATATATGTATATAACCTCAAAGATTGCAGTCGTCGGCTTCAACCCCCACGCATATAATGCGAAGGTGCTCGCAAAAAACGCGTGTTCACACTTAACCCAACGTCTTGGTCCTATTAAGGAGGTGATAGCGCAGCAAACGAGGCAACCGGACTATAATGCTTTAACACTTTCACTTAGCCATAGGAGTTTGACAGTGGAGCTACTAGATAGCCCCTGGTGGCTCCACACTCTCCCGATCTCGGGGTGCGTACATGCCTGGCCGGAAAATGGCCCTTCGTTAAGGAGGAGGAATTCTAACATTTTGATACGTCATCGAGTGGTTGACCAGTCTCACGCTGTATCATGACAGTCAGTTTTCGGCTTTCTCTACTGAGGTGCTCGTCCGGATGAACCAGGGCACAATCGCAGTAGTTCTCCTGGTGCTACCTTAGCCGATAAAGCGGAACGTAAGGCACCAAAACACAGGAGCCGGGCAAACCCAACATTTGACCAAAGACAATGATTCGGAGCTGATGCATATAAGGCCAAACTCGCGACGCCGAACACTCCCTAAGGTATTCGATCTTTATGGTATAAACCGGGCCAAAATAGTTCCCTTTGTAAGAAGCCCCTTCTGTATAGGTACGTGCATTATTCTGACGTGGCCACATGCCAAGACGTCAGCATCCTTCTCAATTGTGCTGAGAATTCGAGGGATGTGTATCAACAAGAGACAGTAAAAAAGGTTTACGCAGGACCTTAATCTAAAAAGAATCCTTGGAGCGGGTCCCTGCTGCACGTCTGCACCTGTGTCTCCGTTGTGCCGTATCCTAGGCGGGTGTAGCACGATGGTCATCTGTAAAAGAGAGAAACTTAGGTGAAAAAGGTGTCATGCAAAAAGGTGGTTTTTTAAAGAAACCACATATAATTAAAAATGAGTAAAAAAAGTCCACTTGTCTGCGCACGTTGAGCCGCTTGTATTTGTAATAGGGGTGTGGCCCTACATCCAGTATGAATTACATATAGCTGCGCCGGACTCGTCTAACCATGTCCGTGGTCTTGACGACCTATCAAATTCTTTAGTTGGTGAGGCCGTTTTTAGTGTGCAGTTGCTAAGGCAGTCGCATTCTTTTCGGTGCACAAAGATCGCTTAATATTTCCATTCACCATGATGATGCCACGTGGATGGGGCATCTTGAGCGTGAGGGAAGCGTAATGCGGTATTGCATTAAAGCGAGCAAAAGGTTCGTGTCCAAGTAGTGCTTGATAACCACTTTGGAACAGAGCAATGTGGAAGGTTAAATGTTCGCTACGGAAGTTATCGGGGAAGCCGAATATAACTTTTAGTAGGAGGGAGCCCATGCAGTGAGCCCCTGGGCCTGGCGTTACTCCTTTAAAGGTAGTGTTGCTATGGCGGATTTTCGTTGGGTCTATCCCCATTTCGCGGATTGTATCCTGGTATCTCTGGTTTAAACTGCTGCCACCGTCCATCAGGACTCGTGTAAAGTGGTATCCGTCAATTATTGGGTCTAATACCAGGGCAGCCCATCCTGCCCACCGGATACTTGCTGAGTAATCACGATGGTCGAAAGTGATCATTTGAGACGACCAGTGGCAGGACTTCGCTGTGATAGGCCCTTGGGCATGTCTCTCTGGGAGTGCCATTTTGCTTCCTTTGATCACGTGTAACACGTTGACAATTTTGACTTCTGGTGGAAACTTCTTTTGTTCCCCAGTGTCTTGCTTGAGAGGCTCATCCTCGTCTTTGCTTGGTGTATCCTCCCCCTTGTGTACGGCGTTGAGCTTGCCGGACTGCTTCAAGACCCAACATTCTCTGTGGGTATGATTAGTGGGTTTACCAGGGGTGCTATGGATCTGACATACTTGGTCCAGAATTTTGTTTAGGCTGGACAGTTCGTCTCTGGCATCTTTAGAGGGCGGCTTTTGCTGACTTGGCCGAGAGCTTTTGAATCCGGCGTTTACTGCCGTGCTCTTCATGTTGTCTTCTTTATTCCTGCGTTTGTTATTGTTGTTGCGCCGTGATTTCCCGTTTCCATCTCTAGCTTCGGATGTACTGGGGTCACTGGTGTTGCATCTGGCTAGCCAGCTATCCTCACCCGCGCAAAAGCGAGTCATGAGGCTTGTTAATGCTGCCATTGTTCTCGGCTTTTCCTGGCCGAGGTGTCTGGCAAGCCATTCGGCATGGACGCTATGCTTAAAA
Source organism: Triticum urartu (assembly GCF_056163025.1). Classification (NCBI taxonomy): domain Eukaryota; kingdom Viridiplantae; phylum Streptophyta; class Magnoliopsida; order Poales; family Poaceae; genus Triticum; species Triticum urartu. The sequence continues at coordinate 474,226,585 of NC_141877.1, forward strand.
GCTGCTAAGGCTTCGGCGTCCGGGCAATCAACTATTTGGTTCTTTTTAGTAAGAAACCTGTTCCAAAGCTTTCAGGCTGACTCTCCGGGCCGTTGAGTTATATAACTCAAATTGTTCGCGTCCGGAGGTTGGACATAAGTCCCTTGAAAATTTGCCCGAAAAGCGTCTTCGAGTTCTTCCCAGCTTCCAATGGAGTTTTCGGGGAGGCTTTTAAGCCAGTGCCGAGCTGGCCCTTTGAGTTTGAGGGGCAAGTATTTAATGGCATGGAGATCGTCTCCGCGAGCCAGATGGATGTGGAGGATATAGTCCTCAATCCAGACCCCAGGGTCTGTTGTTCCGTCGTATGCCTCTATGTTTACGGGTTTGAATCCCTCTGGAAATTCATGGTCCAGCACCTCATCGGTGAAACATAGGGGGTGTGCGGCGCCCCTATATATAGGCGTGCCGTGGTGTTCGGATGTTTGGTGTGTTGCATCGTGTGCTGGAGCACACTTGCGCGGTCCATAGATGGATCTAGTTGCTCCGTCCTTTTGATGCGAGCACTTGCGTGGATCGCGTATTAGCTTCTGTGCGGCATTGCTTGCCGCTGCATGTTGGCCGTGAGGTCGTCTATTCGGCCGGGTGGCCATTTTTGTAAGTGCATCTAGTGCCACCCCTAGTTGGTTTTGGAGTATTGGACAAACCTAGTTGAGGGACTAATGTGTTTGTGAGAATTCCAGGATAACACAGGTAGAAGTCCCTCATTGATTCGGTTTTCCTACAAGAGATGACCCCTAAAAATGTATGAAGACACTGAAGTCAAAGGTGGTATGTGAAGACATTCACATTGAAGACTATGACAAGAGAAGACATCGCATGAAGACTATGGAGCGCGAAGACTTAGATCTTTCGTAGTTCTTTTTCTTCTTTGTTGAGTCATAGGAACCACCGTACTGTTAAGTGGGGTCCAAGAAAACCAGTCAGAATGACTGAAGTGATGCTTAACCAAAATCCTATGTCTTTGAGTGAAGACTATGAGAGTGAATCTTGTTCAGAGTTGGACAAGTCAGCTTTGCTTGTAGCCCAAGTAAAATTGCTGTGTGTGTTTGAAATCTGACCATTGGAACACGTGTCAATTCCTTAGTGACCCAGGGTCATTTCGGACAAATCAGGTCGGGTTGCCTAGTGGCTATAAATAGCCCACCCCCTACAACCATAAATGGTTGGCTGCTCAGAGTTAAAGTACGGCTTTTGTCGTTTGAGAGCAACCCACCTCGAAGCCTTTGGGAGGATAAAGCCCTAACCACCCAGAGCCAAAGAGTGTTAGGCATCACTTAAGTCTTCTTGTCTGTGTGATCTGAAGACTTATTACACTTGAGGACTGTGAATCCTCCAGCCGGTTAGGCGTCGCGTTCTGAGCATCCAAGAGTCATTGTGGATCACCGGTGAACGAAGTCTGTGAAGGTTCGGAAGTCTACCTTGAAGACTTACCAGAGTGATTGGGCGAGGGCTGGGTGTCCTTAGCTCAAGGGGAATAAGGTGAAGACGAGGTCTTCTGAGTTGAATCTCAGCCTCCCTAACCAGACGTACAGTTGTCACAACAACTGGAACTAGTCCAACAAATCATTGTCTTCAACAATCACTGGTTTCATCCTTCCCTTCCCTTTACTTACTGTTGGTCCTTGTGAAGTCATTGTATGATTGCATCACCATTTGGCCTCACTGAGTGATTACTTGTTCTGATTGGCTTTACAATATCTTCCTACCTGATCCTTACTGCCTAGCTGCTATTAGTCATTGTGCTTTCACTTCATTGAATACTTGACTATGGTTTGCCTAGTGTAGTCTACCATCCGCTGCATGGTAATAGGTTTATTTCTATCGTTTGTTTTCGAAACTTCCATGTTTTGAAGACTTTCATAAAAATCGCCTATTCACCACCCCCTCTAGTCGATCACTAGCACTTTCAATTGGTATCAGAGCAAGGTACTCCCTTGTTCTGTGTGATTCGGTTTAACCACCTGGAGTTTTAGCTATGTCGACTGCAGGGATAATCAAAGTCTCCGTTGCGTGCCCCGTCTTCGATGGAACTGAATATCTCTACTAGAAGAATAAGATGTGCATGCATCTTGAAGCCATTGATGTCGACCTATGGTAGGTCGTCAAGAACGGCGTTCCCAAGGCTGGAGAAGGTGTCACTGCTGCTGATGTCAAGAAGTTCGTTCAACTGGACTCTACTGCCAAGAATATCATCTGTGGTCATCTAACCAAAGGACAGTATGGCCGCGTGAGTGCTTTGGAAACATCTAAGCTAGTCTGGGACAGGCTCTCCAAGGTCAACGAAGGCGTCTCAACCCAGAGAGATTAGAGAATCAGTGTCCTTCGCAACCTCTTCAACCGCTTCAAGAGAAATGACGATGAGAATGTCCAGCTCACGTTTGATCGACTCACTGACATCACAAATGAGCTTCAAGCCCTCGGCGCTACTGAGATCACCAAGCATGAAGTCGTCAAGACACTCCTAAGATCACTTGACAGTTCATTTGACACCCTAGCCCTGATGATTCAAGAACGTCCTGATTTCAAGACACTCGATCCATCTAACATACTTGAAAGACTCAACACACACGAGTTTCAGCTTTCTGAGAAAAGAGACATCTACGATCCCAACTATGGGCGAACTCGTGCCTTCAAGGCAAAGGCTGTCTCCTCATCTGAAGAAGAGTCTGACAGCAGTTCTGATGATCCTGAAGACATTGGAAGGGAGCTTGCTATGCTTGGGAAGAAGTTCCAAAAATTCACCAAGAAGAAAGGCTTCAGAAAGTCTTCACGATCAAGCTCAAGGAATGATGAAGCTTCTGCTCATGACTACAAGAAGAGAACATGTCACAAGTGCAAGAAACCTGGTCACTACATCTCTGAGTGTCCACAGTGGGACAATGAGAACAAGAAGAAGAAGAAGAGCAAGGAATATGACTCTGACGACAAGAAGAAGAAGAAATACTCAAAATCTTCTTCCATGTCTTCCTCCAAGTCTTCATCACACAAGAAGAGCTCATCTGGCAAGGCACGTGCATTTGTTGGCAAGGAAATGGACTCTGAGGATGAGTCCGCTTCTGAGGAGGCGGAGGTGGAGTCTGAGGAGTCCTCCGATTCTGGCGTTGCAAGTCTAGCTATAGCCTACGTTGCCAAGTTCATCTTCAACACTGAAGACAATGACTTCATCCCCGACACCGATGCAAATGACAAGGACTACTGCGCTCCGTCCTACTGCTTCATGGCACGTGGTGCCAACGTAAACACACGCACTACTCACTATCAAACATCCAGTGACGATGACTCTGATTGTGGTTCCAAACCCAGCTACAAAACACTTGCTAAAATTGCAACTGAACAACAGAAAACCATGGAACACATTCAAAAACTATTAGACAAAAGTGATGATCTGTTAGTCCTTAATTGAAGACATAAAAAATCTTCACGTTAAGTATGAGGAACTTAAAATTCGTCATGAAACGCTCTCATCAGCTCATGAAAGGCTTTCCTATGATTATCTTCAAAGGAAGCAAGATCTTGAGAAATTGAGAGCGGCTCATGAAGATCTTCAAAAGGAAAATGAGTCACTTCACGCCGAACAGATCAGTTCAGCTCAGGAAGGATTTGAACCACCATGTCTTAAATGCATTGAGCGTGATAATGCTACTTCTGTTGCTGAATGCTCTACTGCTGCTACTGTTGCAATATCTTCAACTGTTGATGTGGAAACTAACCCCTCTGCTGAGGACACCACTGCTATTGCTGATGAGAATGCTAGGTTGAAGACACTGCTTGAAACAGGGATGTACAAAAGTCTCAAAGGGCATCAGACACTTTGTGATGTCCTCAAAAGGCAGATCCTGAACCAAAACCCTAGGAAAGAGGGTGTTGGGTTCGTAAGGAAAATGAATGCTGATGGCTCTTACTGGAAACCTGAGCAGTACCCCAAAACCACATGGGTAGCTGCAAAGGAACCATCAGCAGATCCATCCACTCTATCTGGCTTCACTTGTGCTAACCCCATTGTTATTGATGAATCCTTTGATGCAAACTATAAACTTTTTAAGAATCAGAATGGTGAAGTGTTTGCCAGGTACATTGGTACTAACTGCAGGAATGGACCACCTATGAAGAAGATCTGGGTGCCAAAAAGGTGTTTGGAAAATCTTCCTGTGAATGTCATCATGACACCACAGGTGAAGAAGACAAACCCCAGAACACAGGCTTCATATGGTCCAAAGGCTTCATACAGACAGAGGACTCACCGGAGTCAAACTAACATAAATGTTTTACAGGGAAGCCATACTCAGGCCTATGAATATGAGTGCGGTCCTTTAAACCACCATATTCATAAGACCAAGAACTATTCTGCTTATTCTTATGAGTACTACTGTCCACCTGCAAGACTTTTTGCTAGGGCTCCAAAGCCAAAGTTCTCAGATGCTGCACTTAGACTCATTGCTTCGAAGCCACCCCTGAAGATGTGGGTGGCTAAGAAAGCTTAACTCTCTTTTACAGGGAAAGGTCTCCAGCCAAAAACCAAAATCGTCTGACACTATTGCTGGGGACCTTAAACATCTTGTAGGGTGCAAGATCAAATGCCCAAATGGTCTTACTATGTACTTTGTTTCTAAATCGCTTGCAACTTGCCCTATCAGTCCTAATCTCGGCCTAAGCTTTAATAATCCACTGGTTCGTCAAATGTTTTTGCTTCACAATTCTCTTCATGAAGCCTATCCCCCTAACTGCATGGTAGGGTGCGACACCAGCTGCTTTAGAATGGATTATTGATAGTGGGTGTACAAATCACATGACTGGCAAGCGAAACCTTCTCATGGACTCAACTTTACGTCCATCAGACAAAAGTCACATCACATTTGTTGACACTGGTAAAAGCAAGGTATTGGGTCTAGGTAGAGTTGCAATCTCAAAGGATCAACACATGGATAAAGTCATGCTTCTTGAATCCCTTGGTTTCAACTTAATGTCTGTTTCAATTCTTTGTGATTTAAACATGATTGTGATGTTCGGAAAATATCGTTGCCTTGTACTAATGGAATCTGACAAGTCTCTAGTGTTTGAAGGGTATCGAAAAGATGATTTGTATGTGGTAGATTTATCAGCAGGACCACAACTTGCAGTATGTCTTCTAGCAAAAGCTTCTGAATGCTGGCTCTGGCATCGAAGGCTAGGGCATGCTGGCATGAGGAACCTCCACACCCTTGCAAGGAAGAAGCATGTCATAGGCATCGAGGGCGTCAAGTTCAAGAAGGATCACTTATGCGGTGCCTGTGAAGCAGGAAAGATGACGAGGGCCAAGCATCCCTCGAAGACAATCATGACAATGACTCAACCCTTCGAACTGCTACACATGGATCTTTTCGGTCCCACTCATTACTCAACTCTTACTACTACGGCTTGTCTCTATGGCTTTGTCATTGTTGATGATTATTCAAGATATACTTGGGTGCATATAATCCTTTACAATACTGAAGTGCAGGATGTCTTCAGACGCTTCGCCAATCGAGCAATGAACAACTATGGCGCCAAGATAAAGCACATCAGAAGTGACAATGGCACTGAATTTAAGAACACTGGCCTTGATACATATCTTGATACTTTGGGCATCACACATCAATTCTCAGCTCCGTACACGACACAGCAGAATGGCGTCGTCGAACGCAAGAACAGAACACTTATTGAGATGGCTCGAACGATGCTTGATGAATACAAGACTCCAAGAAAATTCTGGCCTGAAGCCATTGACACTGCATGCCATATCATCAACCATGTTTATCTTCACAAGCTTCTGAACAAGACATACTATGAGCTCCTTACTCGCAAGAAGCCAAATGTCAGCTACTTCAGAGTATTTGGCGCTAAGTGCTGGATCAAGGATCCACATCACACTTCAAAATTTGCACCAAAAGCACATGAGGGTTTTATGCTTGGATATGGAAAGGATTCGCACTCCTACAGAGTCTTTAATCTCTTTCATTACAAAGTGGTTGAAACAGTGGATGTGCGGTTCTATGAAACTAACGGCTCACAAAGAGAGCAGCTGCCAAATGTGCTAGATGAAGTTCCATCCAGTGAATCAATTAAACTTATGGGAACTGGAGAAATCATACCTTCTGAAGCTCAATCCGAAGAAGAACTCATCATCTCTGCACCTGATCAACATGAAGATAATGCTCAGCCTGAAGACAATCCCTCTAACAATGACAATGATCAGCAAGAGCAAAATCTTCGTCCTGTACATCCTCGTGTTGCAAATGAAGTGCGGATTGAGAGAATAATCGATAGCATCAATGCACCAGGTCCACTCACTCGTTCAAGGGCAACTCAGCTAGAAAATTTCTGTGGGCACTTCGCATTCATCTCAATAACAGAACCCATGAAAGTTGAAGAAGCCTTCATGGAACCTGAATGGATTCAAGCTATGCAAGAAGAGCTTCAATAGTTTGAGCTGAATAATGTATGGGAACTGGTTAAGCGTCCCGATCCTCGGAAGCACAATATAATAGGCACCAAATGGATATATCGCAACAAGCAAGGTGAGCATGGTCAAGTTGTCAGAAACAAAGCTCGTCTCGTTGCTCAAGGATACACTCAAGTTGAAGGGATTGACTTCGATGAAACATTTGCTCCTGTGGCTAGACTTGAAGCCATACGCATACTGCTAGCCTATGCAAATCATCATAACAAACTTCTATATCAAATGGATGTGAAGAGCGCTTTTTCTCAATGGAACGATTGAAGAAGAAGTGTATGTCGCACAACCACCTGGCTTTGAAGATCCAAAACATCCTGACATGGTATACAAGTTCAACAAGGCACTGTATGGCCTCAAACAAGCCCCTCGGGCTTGGTATGACACACTCAAAGACTTCCTGAAGAGCAAAGGCTTCAAATATGGTTCCCTCGACCCCACTCTCTTCATGAAGACATATGATGGTGAACTGTTTGTGTGCCAAATATATGTGGATGACATTATCTTCGGCTGCACCAATCAGAAATACAGTGAAGAGTTTGGATATATGATGCAAGAGCAATATCAGATGTCCATGATGGGTGAGCTGAAGTTCTTCCTTGGTCTTCAAATACGTCAGCAACGCAACGACATCTTTATATCTCAAGAGAATTATCTCAAACATTTCCTGAAGAAGTTTGGTATGCAAGACTGCAAAGGTTTGACAACGCCAATGTCAGCCAAACATCATCTGGCTCCCGACGACAATGGTAAAGAGTTCGATCAAAAGGTATACCGCTCCATGATTGGTTCCTTACTTTATCTATGTGCATCAAGGCCAGATATTATGCTTAGTGTTTGCATATGTGCTCGATTCCAAGCGGCACCAAAGGAATCGCATCACTTAGCTGTGAAGCGAATTCTTCGATATTTGGCTTACACCCCAACTCTAGGATTATGGTATCCAAAGGGCTCAGAGTTTGATCTGGTTGGTTTCTCGGATGCTGATTATGCTGGTGACAAGGTGGATCGCAAGTCTACATTAGGCACATGTCATTTTCTGGGACGATCACTTGTCTGTTGGTCTTCAAAGAAGCAGAACTATGTATCTCTCTCTACTGGTGAATCTGAATACATTGCTGCTGGATCTTGCTGCGCTCAGCTTCTGTGGATGAAGCAAACACTCAAAGACTATGGCATTCATCTGAAGCAAGTGCCACTCTACTGCAACAACGAAAGCGCCATCAAGATTGCCAACAACCCAGTTCAGCACTCGAAGACAAAGCACATCAAAATTCGTCATCACTTTCTCAGAGATCATGTTGTGAAGGAAGATATTGATATCATAAACGTCAAAACGGAAGAGCAATTGGCAGATATCTTCACCAAGCCCTTGGATGAGAAGAGATTTTGCAAGTTACGGTGTGAGCTAAATATCTTGGAATCCTCAAATGTCCTGTGACCAGGCACACATCCTAACACTTATGCATATTGATGACTTAGATGTGCAACACACGAAGTAAAGTATATCTTCAATCAATGAAGACATACATTCTAAGTGTGAATACATTAATGTGGAATTTGACTTCGGAGCACCACGATAATTGTGCGCCGTGTCTGGGTCTAATACTTCCTGTACGGTGGGTAACGCCACCACCAAATTCTTCTGTTTGAAGTGTTTTACCCATGGCGTTACATTTGCTATGTCTTCACATTTTGTTTGCCTTCATTCTCAACTTGTCCTCATGATTATCTTCACTATGTTGATTTGATTGTCTTTTTCACATATATATATACATAGTGTTTTGTCCTCTACAGCATTCACTTATAGCTATGTCTTCTTGTTGAATCTTTTGAACTAAGTGAATGTGATCGGACCCTAACCTCTCTATGCTTTCTATCTCAAACTCTATCTCTCCAAATCATGTGCATTCTATTGAAACTGTCGAATGTCTTCTCTGCGTCCTTGTCAGCAAAAGATACAGAGACAAACATTAAGTCCGTTTTCAATGCCAATTCCTTCACCTGAAACCCGGGGAAGTGGGAACGACCACCCGACAATCCAGGCGTGCGTGGGAATGTGGAACAACCTCCGATAGCTTGCATGTTGGCCACATGTTCTTCAGATGTGAATCGCTAGGGGCACCTATGTAATAACGTTGTGCCGTCCCTGTCCCTATAAATACACGCCTCACCACAATCATTATCCTTCTTCCACTCTCGCACGAACCCTAGCGCCACCGCTAGCCCTCGACGACGCCGGCGACGAAGCGCTTAGCTGCCGCGACCTCTCCGACGCCGTCTTCATGCCGGCCGCGGACATCATCTTCTCCGCCGTTGCCGTAGGTGTCCTCCGTCGCCAAGTTAGGGAACGGACGATCGAACTGCTCGGCCTCCTCTTCCACTCCATCTAGCAGTTTCTTGTGTGGTAAATAAAACTCCCTTTTTACGGCCTCTTTGATCCTATAGATTCATCACTTTCTACTACAAGCAGTTTCTGTTCACACAAGTTGGATCCACTTCATACTGCATCTCATATTATGCCTAGTATGTCAACTTTTGCTTCACAAAGTAGTTAGATTCCTCACTTGTACTGATCTGTGGATTCGTACAAATCTGGAACCAACTCCTTATCTGTGAGTGAATGTCTTCGCATGATGAGGTCAATGTCTTCTAAACTAATTTATCTTCAAAATCTTCTGAGAATGCATATGACCTCTTCCCCTTCCCTCGCACCTTAATGCTGTCACAGGTACTTGTCCATGGGAGAATCCCTTGGTTCTCATAGTGTGCATTCATTTGCAGAATTCTTACAGCATCACATAAATTCTCCCGAAGCCAGTTCCTGTTTGTCCAGCAAGCGAAAGCCCTTGAAGGGTGGCAGAAAGCGTCGAGGTGAGACATCAAGAGATCAGCCCGATGACCTCTCAGAACTGTACTAGACAGATCCAGAAGAGGATTACAATCAGCGCAAGACACGAATCCAATGGATTCGACGATATTGGGCAGAACAGTGGTTCAAGTACAGATTTGTGACAAAGGAATATGCTGAAAAGAATGCCATCAAGCGACCATGGGGAGACATCCTATACAAAAATCTTCAACCCAGGTCCAGAGATGAAGCCATTGAACAAGGCTTCTATCCCTGCATGGTCCGTGGACCACAGCCTGCGGATGCTGACCCATCGTCACTGTTCTGGTGTCGTGACGACAATCTGTTCAAGCGCAACTTCCAGTTTGCCCAGAATTCGGCGAAGCAGAACAAGAAGTCATTGGGACTAGACTTCAACCCTGGTCCCTCTGCTCCCCGTGCAGATGGCACCCGCGATGCCGAACCCAATGTCGTCGGTCCGTTCTACAACCTGGATGGCCTCATCACTCACATCGTTGTTCAAGGTGCCAAAGTGGATCATTCTGATGATGATGCTGACACTGATGAAGCCCCAGCTCCTACTCCAAAGTCGTAGAAGTCAAAGCTGCCTAAAGGTTCAAAGCCTGCTCAGCACCAAAAATCTCACGGACGAAGCCACTGGCTACTGCACCTCCTGAAGACAGTGCGCAGTCTGAAGATCTGTCACGCATCTCCAAGCCCCCGAGAGTCAAGATGCCTCTGCCACATACCAGCCAAGAACTGACTGTTGCTGCTATTCTACGCAACGATACCATTGATCTATCCAGTGATGAAGATCTTGCAGATGATGCTCTTGAGCAACCGATCAAGAGCAAAGAAGAAGCAGAAATCTTCAACAATTTGCCTCTCTTTGACGTGGCAATCATCCATGACTTCATCGATGAGTGGTTCGACACGCCCTACCTTAGCTTTGAAGATCTGCAACTTCCCATTGGCCTCAGTGTCGCTTTCCATGGCGCCATTGCTTCAGAGTTAGCTATAGCCCAGCGCATCGTTGAACTGAAGCAGAAGATTGACTTTGAGAAAGCTCAGTTCAAGAAGCATATGGCCAAGCTCAGTGTGCAAGAGGTCAAGAACTTCAAGATCATGCTGCACGAGCTCAAAGAAGCCTTTCTCAAGAAGCATGAAGAAGCTCAAGGTTCTCGTGACACTACAAGAAATGTGTCAACTTGTGACCACCACTATTGGTCACTGAATGGTCACAAATTTCCATTTGTGACCTTTTTGTGACCAAAAACATAAGGTCAAAAGCTAGCCGTCATAAACTGACTATAGCGACCTTTCTTCTGGAATGGTCGTAGACGTTTATGACCAAAATACGTCTACTTTGGCGTTTCGGTCACTAGCAACCTCCCCAGGCCACGTAGGCATCCAGCGTGGCAAGCTGATGTGGCACAAGATTCAGCCCGGTCCAATTCAGTTTTCTACATGGGCCTAGCCCAACAATTCGGCCTTTTTACTGTATAATTTTTCCCTATTAATTTGGTTGACTAAATGGGCCAAGCCCAAATTTTAGCCTTTTTATTTCTGGGCCATGGCCTCTTATAATGCATTTCTTATTAGTTTTTGTTCTTCCAGAAAAATATTGTTTGGGCCATGGCCTTTTCACCCCAGACCACGTTTGTGCCATGTTTATTTCTGTGTCATGGCCAATTCAGGCCCAATACTATCATGGCAATTGAGTAATTTTCACAATCTGGCATTAAAGCAACATGTACACAGGGAATACAAAATTTCATTACACAGGAATTGTTCAACACGCAGATTTGGTACATCTGGTACTGTCCTAACAATGTCCTAACAATGTCTACATAATTTGCCTTATCTCACTACTACATAACATTGTCCAACATGTAGGAGCACATTTGGTACTGTCCTAACAATGTCTTCATTGCTCCCTCTAATGGGCAAGTTCTCCAGGTGCGATAATTTGCCTTCCTACAAGAATAGAACATTACATGAATAGATCAATTGAGGAGGAAACATTAAAACAGGCTGAAAGCATCACACATACAAATAATAACAGCATACATTAATGTATAAAATAATAAAAATATCTATAACCAGGGCTATTTCTAGCCAACCTGTGTGCATGAATCATAATAGATCAAGCAAAAGATGTATAACCATCAGCAAACAGCAAATATTAGTGAAAGTGGTCAATTTCTAGTACTCGTCATTTTTGCAAAGTGAGCAAGAACGATGATATTTTCCTACACATACTTTTTGATTTTTTCCTTAGTCCTATAGTGATCTGCTCACTCCAATTCTATCTACTCAACACATTCACATGCAACATGGATAATCAGGAAGCATCTACTCAAATAAGGGATTAGAATGCAACATGGACAACTATGCCCTATGAAACAGTTCATGTATCAAGAACCATCAAAGTAAATAAGAAACTGGTATAGAACACCAACTCAATCACCTTCACAGCAATGAAATCATGGATAATTCTTCTATTTAATTGAAGTTCTCTAAGCTTCTTCCCCCATTGAAAGCAGTCTACAAAAGAATTGAGAACAAGGTCACTGCTAGTCAATACCAGTAATACCTCTACAGCAATTCGGAAATATAATCACTGCTGGTCAATACCAGTAAAGGACATGCTTTTTCAGAGGGGTAATCACATCATTGACAATTAATAGTCAAAAAGTCAGACGATTGACAATATTAAGCTGTAACTAAAACATTCTGGTGGCTTAGTGGGCATATCTAAGCACAGGAAAGGGGGGCATTTCTCAATCAAACTGAAGAAAGATGCACATCATTCATTCATTTAGTAAGAAGTATAGATCCCTGTAGCTGTAGGTGCACGCATGGTGTAACAAAGATGAGTAATCATTAGGAAGCATTTCAGAGTTGTGCAGTTACTAGTGCGTGGTCCTGTGTTTACCCCAACGCACGCCAACCATGGGCACGAGAAAATTGGTACACAAGCCACTAATAGTCTGCTAGTCTTACTTAGAACATATGGTGGCACATGATGGCAGGCAGTAGTATGTATACATGAGAACAAGCACCACAAAACGACACAACTAAATTTTTCACTCAAGTTAGACCCCATTTTTATGGATGATCACCGATTTGCATGCATTTTTATCTTTCTAGATATTTTTAATCATACCACTATACCACTATACCAGCACCACTAGTTACTACTCTTAATAATGATAAACCTACGTAAGTAGACAGTAGACAAAAGTTACTCGTCACATCACCCCCCAACTGATTGATTAACAAAAGGAAAACACAAGTAATAATTGAGAAGAAAACCACATGATGCTAGACTGAGCTAAGCTATTGTTGTCATCATGCATGTAACAGCCGGCCGGCCGTAGTTGTCAAGGTCGATCATGGGAAGGTGCCGTTGAGAGTGGGCAAGTCCGGTCGTGCCATCATCGAGGCCGAATCATGGATGGTCTGCTAGAGTTATCACAAGCAAACTTACACATACACATGCAGTTTTAATTAATTAAATGATTAGGCAGCAAAGGCAATTGGAAATCTAGGAGTTGACTTGGATCGGGAACAAGCATATCGGACCACAAGATTTAATTAATTAAGTAACCAAAATTTACTTAGCCCAGGAATAGAAAAGCAAAGCTAGATGTACATAAACAGTCTGGCAATTACCTTCTCAACATACTGCTCCCTCATAACTAGGCTGACATTCTCCTTCTTGAATGCAGTCTCAAGAATCTGAAAATCATAATTCTTAGTGTTAGCTTGTAAAAGAATCGATACTGCTAGTTCTGGGTATTCCTAAGTGAATCATTCAAGCGCCAAAATCCAATGGCATGCAGGTCCTACACCCGCCAGGATTGTCAACTTCTCATCAAATCCAACAAAACACCAACTGAAGAGAACTGTGAGGCATCAAAAGTAAAGCTAACTATGTCATGGCAACCACAACAAATAATTCTCCAACAACAAAAGTAACAGCATACCATAGGGCTGCCAAATCGAGCAATAGTGTTAAGTAAATTTCCTCAAATGCTTGCTAGTAAGGATTGCAATAGTCGAGCTGCTGCAGTGATGCAATAGTGCCAAATCAATGGTGCACAACTGCATCAAATCGAGCAATAGTGCCAAATCACTTCACCTACTCATGCCAAAGTGCACCCAAATGTCTCTATTAGTCCATCAGCATCTAAATCGAACTCCACATGCATGCTAGTAAGGGAATCCACCGGCAAACGAACGAAGATTTGGTCATGAGCCAAACCCACGATGGACGGTGCAAAGATGGTACCTCGAAGGTGCTGGAGCCGGACTGGAGGAGGTCGGGCTGGCCGTCCTGGCGGGGCAGCGTGCTGCGGTAGATGACGTCGCCGCAGTCCATCACGGTGCGGGGCAGGCCCACCACCTCCACCAGCTGCCGCCCCACCTTGGCCCCGAGCTCCGCCGATGCCATCACTTGCCGGACCAACGCCGCCCCGGCGGGGGGCGCCCGGCGGCGCCGGCGGAGGCGGAGACTCCTGGAGCCGCTTGACGAGCACCTGGCCGACGGAGGCGGAGACGTCAGCCACTAGATGTGGTGCCTCGCCGATCTGTGCGCGGTGGGAGAGGAGGAGGAAGGACGCCGCGGCGGGGCTAAGGTTGGGGGAGATGAGGAGGTCGTGGGCGGTGGGGATGGGGGAGGCCGGCGGCGGGGTAGGGGTTGGGATGGCAGAGAGAGGGAGGTATGGGTCGGGGAGAGGGAGATTGTGAGGTGAGGGAAGGGGATAGGATGGCGGCGGCTGCGTATGGATCTGGGAGAGAGGGAACGGAGCAGGGGAGGTGGTGGATCTGGCCGCCGGGCGTCGAGGGAACGGAGCAGGGGAGGGGGTGGATCTGGCCGCCGCCATGGCCATGGCCATGCCATGCGGCTAGGTCTATGTCATAAGCGAGGAGGGAGCGTGGATCCGACCGCGGCCTTGGGAGAGAAGGGGAGGGGAGGGGTTGCCGGCGGCCAGGGTTGGGGGAGGGGACCCGAGGACGACACTGGTGGCGGCTGGGTGGTTGGGGACCGAGAGGGTTGGGGGTGGCGGCTGTGGGACGAGAGGGGGAGAGTGGATCGGGGGAGAAGAGTGGACCGGGGAAGCTAGGGTTTGGGTGAGAGGGTGAGATCTGCCGTTGGATCCAGAAGCATCCGATGGTGGTTGATGCATGATCCGCGTGATATGCCTATGGACCAATCAGAACGCACCAAACAGTTTGACGATTTTTTGACCAAATAAATTGGTCGTGATTGATTACATACAATTTTTTCATTCCTTTTTTCAATGCTTAAAATGAGCTTTTTTGTGAAAGACCTATCCAATATTTTTTCAAATGATGTCATATTTTGCACAAGTTTCATCTTAGATTGGCAAACAACATTGACAAAGGGAGTTTCCATTTTCTTGGACGAAAAAACCATTTTCCATTTTTCGAGTGCCCAAAGGAGTTTTTTTGTGAAGGACCTCCAAATAATTGTTGCAAAATTGGACCAAATCATTTTTCTAAAATACTAGGCCATATTTAATGCACAATTGACAAAATGGTTGTGTGTAAAAAGTTTTGATCCACCTCTCGTGAAAAAGACAAATTTCCGCCGATTCAGGTGGAAGCGGGTCAAATTTGAACTGCAGCTGCCTCATAGTTTGCTATTTATTTTTTCCAAAAATCATTTCTAGGTACATAAGTACCTATTTAATCATAGAAAGACCAAAAAAATTCCAAGATTCAACCACTAACTAGGAACGGTCATTCCCGCCGTTTTGACCGCATTTTGAAACGAGCATAAAAAATTCAAAAAAAAATTAAAAAATAGGGAAACCTTCGCATTGTGTCATTATATGTGTCTAAGTTCCCAGGAAAAATAACAAATTTGTAATACGGCAATTATTTTAAAAAAGTGTTCTCAGAAACGAGCTATCACGTATGGAGATCCATGGCTTTCAAGCCAAATGATCAATCTTATGGCCACATCCATGGCATAGTTTGTTCAAATGATCTCATATTGTGCACAAGGGTGCATATTGGAATGGCAAACAATGTTGCCTAAGGAAGTTGTCACTTTCTTTGGACGAAAAAACATTTTCCATTTTTTGAGTGCCCAAAAGGAGGTTTTTTAGTGAAGACCTACCAAATAATTGTTGCAAAATTGGACCAAATCATTTTTCTAAAATACTAGGACATATTTAATGCACAATTAACCAAATGGTTGGGTGTAAAAAGTTTTGATCCACCTCTCATGAAAAAGACAAATTTCCGCCGATTCAGTTGGAAGCGGGTCAAATTTGAACTGTAGCTACCTTGTAGTTTGCTCTTTATTTTTTTCAAAAATCATTTCTAGGTACATAAGTATCTATTTAATCATAGAAACACCAAAAAAGTTCCAAGATTCAACCACTAGCTAGGAAGGGTCATTCCTGCCGTTTTGACCGCATTTTGAAACGGGCATAAAAAATTCAAAAAAAATCAAAAAATTGGGAAACCTTCGCATTGTGTCATTGTATGTGGCCAAGTTCCTAGGAAAAATAACAAACTTGTAAAACGGCAATTATTTTAAAAAAGGGTTCTCGAAAACGAGCTATCACGTGTGGAGATCCATGGCTTTCAAGCTAAATGATCAATCTTATGGCCACATCCATGGCATAGATTGTTCAAATGATCTCATATTGTGCACAAGGGTGCATATTGGAATGGCAAACAATGTTGCCTAAGGAAGTTGTCACTTTCTTTGGACGAAAAAACCATTTTCCATTTTTTGAGTGCCCAAAAGGAGGGGTTTTTTTGAAGGACCTACCATATATTTGTTGCAAAATTGGACCAAATCATTTTTCTAAAATACTAGGACATACTTAATGCACAATTGACCAAATGGTTGGGTGTAAAAAGTTTTGATCCACCTCTCATGAAAAAGACAAATTTTCGCCGATTCAGCTGGAAGCGGGTCAAATTTGAACTGTAGCTACCTTGTAGTTTGCTCTTTATTTTTTTCAAAAATCATTTCTAGGTACATAAGTATCTATTTAATCATAGAAACACCAAAAAAAGTTCCAAGATTCAACCACTAGCTAGGAACGGTCATTCCCGCTGTTTTGACCGCATTTTGAAACGGGCATAAAAAATTCAAAAAAATTCAAAAAATTGGGAAACCTTCGCATTGTGTCATTGTATGTGGCCAAGTTCCTAGGAAAAATAACAAACTTGTAATACGACAATTATTTTAAAAAAAGTGTTCTCAGAAACGAGCTATCACGTGTGGAGATCAATGGCTTTCAAGCCAAATGATCAATCTTATGGCCACATTCATGGCATAGTTTGTTCAAATGATATCATATTTTGCACAAGGGTGCATATTGGAATGGCAAACAATGTTGCTTAAGGAAGTTTTCATTTTCTTTGGACGAAAAAACCATTTTCCATTTTTCGAGTGCCCCAAAGGAGGTTTTTTTGTGAAGGACCTCCCAAATAATTGTTGCAAAATTGGACCAAATCATTTTTCTTAAATACTAGGCCATATTTAATGCACAATTGACAAAATGGTTGGGTGTAAAAAGTTTTGAACCACCACTCGTGAAAAAGACAAATTTCCGCCGATTCAGCAGGAAGCGGGTCAAATTTGAACTGCAGCTGTCTCATAGTTTGCTATTTATTTTTTCCAAAAATCATTTCTAGGTACATAAGTACCTATTTAAGCATAAATACATGGTTTGGTGGCGATACGTCGAGGTTTGGGCGGTGGCCGAGGGCCCCAACTCTAGAGCGCGTAAACTCGCATGCCCGCCGTGTGGTCACCGCGTGACCCTGGCATTGCCATGTGTTCTGGGCGGCATAGGCATGTCTAGTGGGTTGGGCACTCCCCAGGTAGGTGCCAGGAAGAAAATTACAACATAAGATTCTCACGAGGAGACCGATCGATGCTCAAACATAAATAAGCAGCCAAGTGTTTGATTAGCGGTATGGGAAATGCACATGGCCAATGGGCGTGAGTTTTGGCCGAGGATGATCATCTACTAAGGAGAATGTATTCACAAATTTTCAGCTCAAAAGGAGGATCCTAGGTGGTACTTGCTCTGCAAAGTACCACACTGGACAAAAATATGAATGTTGAAGCTGGGCTCAAAATAATGAATGGATTGAGCTGAAATTTGGTGGAGGATGGTTATTTGGGCATAGGAAAGCATTGTAGAAAATTGATATCATCTTGACATGACAAAGTAGTACTTCCTTCACAATGCTCTTCTATGGACAAAAACTTGGGAAAACTAGTGAGAGAGATTGGATAAATTAAATGAGCTAAAAATTGGTGTAGGTACGTTACATAGGTATGGTCATGCGCTGGTAAATTTTCAGATCATTTGGGTAAGCCTAGCTAGTACTTACTTCACAAAGCTTCTCTCGAGGTAGAAACTTTGGAAATTTCCCGAGAAAGATTTACTACGAAAATTGAGCTGAATATTATCATGTGGCAATGATTTGGGTATGGAAGAGTGCCCGAAAAGTTTGAGGGTAATAGGAGGGGTCTATATAACACTTGCTTTGCAACGTGCCAATTTGGCCATAAAATATAAATTGAACCTGGGATCACATAGATGATTTGACTGAGCTGCAATTTGGAGGAGGGTGATAATTTGGGCATATGAAGGAACTGTATAAATTTCATGTCATTTAGAGATATAAAAAAGGTACTTCCTTCACAATACTTCTAGGTGGACAAAAACTTTGGAAATTTGCCGAGGAAGATTTGCTAGGCAAATGGAGCTGAATTTTGTCATGCGGTAATGATTTGGATAGGAAAGAGTGCCCAAAAATTCCAAGGGCAATCAAGAATACATAAATAGCACTTCCTTCATAAAGTGTTGTTGTGAACAGAATAGGAAAATGAATATTGTTGAATTAGTTTTGAACTAGGCAAGGAAGGATTTTTTACATATTTGATGAAGATATGCCCCAAAGAATTTATGAGATTTTTTGCGAATTTTGGGAATGATAGAAATATAGGTTGCTTCACTACCTAGGGCAAAAACTGCCACATGGACATGACACATAGGCAAAACTGATGAGATGGCGCCTAGTCATCACAACCCACCACAATCTACAAGGCTATGACCATCTATATTGGTCATTAACAACTAGAAATAAGGCAGCGGACTAGCACTGTTTGCTTTGTGACCATTTTGTGTAAGGAAATTACGACCTTTCTGACCAAAATGGTCGCAATGGTTTAGGGTTTGGAGCCCCCTGAACAGCTTTTGACCAATTGGTCTAAAATGGTCATAAATTTATGACCAATTCTTCGAGGATCACTGACAGAAGGTCATAAGTTGACATATTTCTTGTAGTGTGAGCGCATGAAGAGCCTGGCTGACAAGTGTGTGCAAGCCTACAATGAGGCTGAGAAGCGCAAGGCTCTTGGGCATCCTGGCATTGACCCCAGGATGGCTGCAAAGCAGAAGAAGAAGAAGAATAAGAAGAAGAAGAAGAAGAAGAAGAAGAAGAAGAAGAAGAAGAAGAAGAAGAAGAAGAAGAAGAAGAAGAAGAAGAAGAAGAAGAAGAAGCCCGCTATGGCCGAACCCGACGCACCAAGGCAGGAAGCACATCCCATTGTCTTCCCAACCAGCATGACTAGCTCGAAGCCAAAGGCCAGGTCTACCGCTTCAGACCTGAAGAAGATGAGGACAGCTGAGGCTGAAGCCAGAAAGAGGAAACATCCTGAAACCTCTGCTGCTGCTCCCTCTAAAAAGAAGCGCAAGACCAAGAAGGAACGGGCTGCTCCCACAGAGCCCTTAATTGTTGAACCTATCTCCATGGTTCGCCCTGCCGCTGAACATCAAGAGCACCAACTGACTGTCCATGAGCCTGCTTTCATAGAGGCTCATGAAGCTGAAGACATACCAGCAGCTGATCCCACCGCTGCTGAAGACATTGGTCATCATGACCATGTTGAAGATGATGTAGTTCTTCCTCAGATCGAGCACCAACAGGTATCATTGCCTGTGCTTACGCACAGCGAACTAATCAGCATTGGTTGTCCTCTGACGCCAATTGCTCAGGATGCAACATGGGTTGATCACCCACAACAACAACAAGTCAAACCACCCCGGCAAGAAGAAGAAGATGACTTTGAGGCCTAGCCAACTCCATCTCCAAAGGCGTCGCCTGCGTTACGCAGGCTTCGCAAAGGACCAAGGTCTCAAGTCTTCGAGTCTGAAGCTAAAACTGCTGAAGACATTCCGGCTACATCAGCCGATGACACCCAAGAAGAAGAACGTGTTCCTACTCCCCCAACTACTGAAGAAGCTGTTCTCGAGGAGAACGTGTTTGTGCCCGACCCTCCAGCTCATCAAGTGGAGGTAGAAAATCTTGAGGCTGCCACCACCAACACTAATGAAGCCACTGACGTTGTCATGGCTGAAGCAAATGTGGAGCCTGCACCAACCCAAGAACCAGAAGTCAGCGAAGCCAATGATACTACTGCTTCTATCCCTGCGCCTGCTGCTGGTCCTCAGTTTGACTATCAGATTGAGCATAGGCCTTAGGTACAGAAGCCAATGCCAAGATTGCCCAGGTTTCCAGGTCCTGCAACAGCACCTGGATCCTTCAATGTCAACGGCTTCAAAGCAGACAACACCTTCTTCAATAGCTCCAAGAACCCCTACTCAAGGGAACGAATATCTTCTGATCGGTTCTGGAGCTATCCGCAGCGAAGCTATTACTCCTGCATTCTGTACAATCAAGGTCGCATCTTCCCACATATGCGTCTTGACACCGAAGCTGTCGGTGTTCTGGGAACGGGGGTCCCCAGACTTGCCTGCCTGCAGCATGCGGCGTGGCTCAAAGGAGGCCCAGCACGGCCCATCTTCATCAACACGAGACTCAAGACCCTCGCGAGGGGCAAAGCCTCGTGAGGCGGACGACACGGAGCTTCCTTAGGCACGGCCTCGTCAGGCTGGCTCGCGAGGAGGCGGAGAGATCAAGGCGGGGTGCCTGTGACGCAAGCCATGACGACTCAGGGCGCCAGGCGGGTGCCAGTGCGCGCAGCGTCCTTCTTTCCTCTTTGGTGCAAAGGGGGAAAGCGCAGCCGCGGAGTACCGAGGCATCAGGCAAAGGTTGCCATTTCGGTGCAACGAGACCAAGACCAGGAGGACTACGAGACGGAGGTCACCGTGGAGCCCAGGACGGCGTCATCACCAGAGCTTTGCACATCCGAAGACTGCTTTTGTCAGGGCCTCTATAAATAGGACCAGCCACCCACATAGCGGGGGGGGGGGTCGGTTCGGTTCGGTTCGTTCGATCGGTAGGAAGCAGAGTAAGAGAGAGAGAGAGAAAGGTGGCTGAACTCCTCCTAGCAGTTCATCACCCCAGCCAAGAACAGGCCCTCGCGAGGCTGTTCTTCCTTGTATTGTTCATCATCATCAGCCCTAGGAGGCAATCCACCAACCATACACTGGAGTAGGGTATTACACCACAACGGTGGCCCGAACCAGTATAAATCTTGTGTCCCTTGTGCAGTTCTTTTAGTAGTTTAGATCTTTGCGAGGCGGGGAGGTAGAAGGTGTAATCTCCGCGCGCACCCCAGTGTTCGAACCTTAAGGGTCTGTCGAAACCCGAAATCCGACATTTGGCGTGCCAGGTACGGGTGCGCCGGAATTCGTCTTCCACCGCTCCGTGCCCCATCGCGTCGTCATCACCATGCCCGGCGACCAGGAGGGCAACCCCGACCCATGGGCTGCGTGGCCCGTCCGCGCGGAACCGCTCGCCTCGAGCGACCCCGTGCCCCAGGCAGCTCGCGGTCCGCAGGGCACTCCGGGCCGCGGGCGACGCAGACAGACTTCGGCAACTCTTACGCCGCGGCAGGCGCGGTCGGCAGCAAGGGCCTCCAATCACGCCGCGACCACGACACCCTACACCCGCCGGGAGCAGGCGAACTCGAGGGCCGCGCTCACGGTGGCCCGAGAGCTGCTGCGGTGCAGACTGCTGGAGGGCGGCCACAACGTGCTGCTGGAGCGAGTGGCGGAGCTCCTGGGCTTCGTCGCCTTGAGGGCTCACCCCTTCTCCACCCAACTCCCATCTCAAGCCCAGGGTGACCCGCGCGGGGGCTCCGCGCGCGCCCGCGGGATCCAAGGCTACTCCGACGCCAGCGAAGCTGTCAGCACCGGACCGGTGGCGGCGCTGCCCCCGCCCCCGGCCCGCGAAGAAGAAGGACTCAACACGACCCGCGGCCCCAGTGGGCGGCCGCGTTGCCACCCCGCAGTGGGCATGACAGGTGGGACCGCGTGGCATGCGGGGCATCACGGCGTGGCACTCGGGATGACGGCGACGGAGGAATACGTGCCCCTCATGATGGACCAAAGACACCCTCACGAGAACGGACAAGGCTCGCTCCTCGGCCCAAGCTGGGGGGACGAGGCAATGGAAGCTGAGCCTTTCCAGGAGCCCCGGGACGGACCCGCTGGCCACGCTGGAGGCAATGATTATCGGGCACCGCTAATTCTTCAAGAGCAGGTATACGCTAATCATGGATCGCAGGAGGTGCAGGTCGCTGCGGCAAGCAGCTGCCCCGCTCCCACAGTCTCCTACCCCTCGGGAGGAGGGCGCAGGGGGCTGCAGGAGAGGGGCCAAGATCCAACATCACCACCGCGGCGTTGGGAGCAAGGCATTCTCAGGAGGTAGGCCCTTTGCTGGGGAGGTGCCTCAGGGCCTGCCCCTGGCGGAGGACCCGTGGTCGTCGGGGGAACCGCTGGTGACCGCTCTACCCCATCGGGCGGCGTCCTGGGTTCCGGTCGTTGCTGATGGCACTAGAGTGTGGCGCAAGGCGGGGCCCTCGTCTGGCGGTATGAAGCAAGGCCAGTACCTGTGAAGAAGGCTCGGTGCCTGTGAAGCTCGCCGCCCCGTGACACTCTCACGTAATAATGAGTGGGGCTGTACATGCCCCGGAGTCTCAGGGGTGCCGGCCTTAGGCCTTGGGGCTCCCTCCCACGCCCAGTGGACAGCACTTAGCTCCGCGCTGGTGAGAAGACGTCCAAGACTAGACTAGGTGCCGGACGCGGCCTTTTGTCTGCTTTCATTGCCTTTCCCTTTGGCTGCAGCTTTCCCCTCGCTGGATTTAAGTTGGATTTGAATTTGAGATTTGCGCGTGTTTGGGGAAGGGGTGCTTATTCTTGCTCGAGCCTTTTCTCGCGTTCTGGTTACCGCTTCACCACAGCTGCCTCCCCTCGCGAGCCCCTCACGAGTCCGGTCAGGCCTGGCTCGTGCGCAACCCAAACTGCCGCTGTTGCTCCCTCTCGGGAGGATTTTCGGGTGCCTGCGGAGGTTGTCCTGTTTAGAAAAGGCCCAGAGCCTGTGAAGCAAGGCAAGTGCCTGTGAAGCTCTCGCGCTCAGGAAAAGGCCCGGAGCCTGTGAAGCAAGGCGAGTGCCTGTGAAGCTATCGCGCTCAAGGAAAGGCCCAGAGCCTGTGAAGCAAGGCCAGTGCCTGTGAAGCTATCGCGCTCAAGGAAAGGCCCAGAGCCTGTGAAGCAAGGCGAGTGCCTGTGAAGCTATCGCGCTCAAGGAAAGGCCCAGAGCCTGTGAAGCAAGGCGAGTGCCTGTGAAGCTATCGCGCTCAAGGAAAGGCCCAGAGCCTGTGAAGCAAGGCGAGTGCCTATGAAGCTATCGCGCTCAAGGAAAGGCCCAAAGCCTGTGAAGCAAGGCGAGTGCTTGTGAAGCTCTCGCGCTCAGGAAAAGGCCTAGATCCTGTGAAGCAAGGCGAGTGCCTGTGAAGCTCTTGCGCTCAGGAAAAGGCCCAGAGCCTGTGAAGCAAGGCGAGTGCCTGTGAAGCTATCGTGCTCAAGGAAAGGCCCAGAGCCTGTGAATCAAGGCGAGTGCCTGTGAAGCTATCGCGCTGAAGGAAAGGCCCAGAGCCTATGAAGCAAGGCGAGTGCCTGTGAAGCTCTCGCATTCAGGAAAAGGCCCAGAGCCTGTGAAGAAGGCCAACGCTTGTGAAGCTCCACGCCAGCGACACTCTCATATCCAACAGATCCAACTAAAGAACACCAAGGGCGTCACGCCCTCCCACAGGCTGCTTCGGGGCTTGCGCAAAACAAAGGTAAACCTGCCAACCGCCCGGTGCGGGTGCTCGTGTAATATGACAACTACTGATACGATGAACATAGGTTCTACATGAGGGGCTTCCCCTCCCAAAATGCTCTCACAGCCATCAGGTCAAAAACCCGAGTTCTATTCATGCAGGGTAAAAAAGACAGGATCGATACGCACTCAGTCGGACCAATCCCCTAATGCGTCCCCGGAAGCACCTCGCGAGCCTTCGCTAGGGTCACCGAATTCGCCATCGTCGTCTGCGTCGCCGCCAGCGGCTTCAGGGCCGCTCGCCGTGCCGCCCTCGTCAGCACCCACGATCACGTCATCATCGTCCGAAGCGAAGGCCCTGACAAGGGCGTCCACGTTGTCTTCCACCCAGTGCGCCAGGTCGCCTTGGACGGCCTGGGGAACTGGGGCGATGACAGCGTCAAAATTGAAGCGGGAATCCTTGTTTAGGAGATGGCTGAAGACACGGGAGAAGGCGCGCCCGAGCAGCGCGCGGCTCCTCTCTTCCACCAACCTATCGGCCCTTGCCGACCGTGCCTCCAGCTGCGTCACCATGGCAGTGAAGAACTGAAGGTTGCCAGCATAGTTGGCTGTGTGCGGCTCGCCAACAGCCGCCTCGCAGATGTTGCCCAAGGCCGCGCTAGCTCTCTCTCGGAGCGTGGCGAGCATGGGACCGTGCACGTGCTCCAGGACCTGCCGCTGACATATCTTGTCCGCGTTCTGGCGCGCGATGCCCTCAGCCTCCTCCACCCGCTGACAAAGATGGAGCATCTCGGCCTGGGAGGCGGCTAACTCCCCTTGCGCTACGTCAAGGGCGGCCCGGGAGGTGTCAGCCAGCCGCATCGCCTCCTTCCGCTTGACCCTCAAGGCTGCGGTCCTCCCTTCAGCTTCGACCCGGATCAACTCCAGCCTCCTCTCGAACTCGCGCTCGAGGTCTTGGCGCGCCATCGCCACCCGACGACCGACCTCCTCCAAGACACAAGCCTCCCGTGCGGCGACATCGTCCTCCACCTGCGTCACCAAGCGCTCCCTCGTCTCCAGCCGCTCGTACTCGCGAGTGCGTTCGGCGGGTTCCAGCGTCAACGCTTCTTCGCGCTTTTGGAGCTCGGCTGGGTCGCCGGAGGCCACCCGCATCGACGCAAGGGCCAGCTCGCGCCACTCCACTTGCTCCTCAAGTGAGTGGCACCGGGCCAGGAGCTCACGATCCCGCTCCTCCGCCGCCTCTCGCCGTCGGTCAGCTCTCCGGGCCTCCTCGGTGGCCTGGGATCGGGCCACTCGAGAGGCCTCCAGCGACGCCTCCGCCTCTTCATCGTCAAGATCACGCTGATGGTGTGCGAGGGCGATGGCGGCCTCCAGCTCGTGCCTCCCTACAGCCAGGCGCAGGCCCTCGGCCTCCTGGCGCGCGTCTTCGTCAGCAAGCTCCTCCCCAAGAAAGTTCACCGCGTCGGTCGCCCTTCGAAGGAACCCTTGGCGGCGAGCGCGGCGCTCCCGAGCGCGCTCAAGCACGTCTTCCACACCATCATCCGCCCCAAGCAAGCGCCCGGGGCCACGAATCATCGTTCCTCCTCTGGGCAGGGGGCTGGGGGCTGGCGCCCTCGCGACGGCCGGGCGCGTCGCACCAGAAGCCCGGCCTGGAGCTAGCCCATCTCCGGATGAAGGGCGCAGGAGGCGCCTCAACCAGTCACAGTCCACGACCAGACGAGAAGCCCACAGCAGACTGGCTATTCCCCGAGAGGGCCCACGAAGGAAAATCGCGGGGAATGAAGAGCCGCGGTGCACCTCGGGATGGTCCACCCCTTCAGACGCCCTCAACACAAGGGCAGAGCTGCTCGGAGCATTTGAGGACGGTAGAGGGGGCGAAGCCAAAGGAGGCGGCACCTCTGCTACTTCCGCGAGCTCGGCCGGAAGGGGCCTGCGGAGCAAGGATCAGTGAAAGCAACAAGAGGATCAGGAACCAGAGAGGAAGAAGACTTACTCGTCAGTAGCGAAGTACTTCCTGCGCTTCAGCACGCGACAAGGGAAGTCATCACCCAGGGCCTCCCTTTTCCTCCGAAGGGCCTCAAAGTCCACGCGGAAGCGGCCCAAGAGAAGAGCGCAAGGATCAACCTGCGGCGAGGACGGAGCATCAGAGCGATCCGCGTCAGGGGCGCCTGCCTGGCGCGTGTCGTCCATCACCTCGCCAGAAGACGCGGCTGGGGCCTCCAAGGCCTCAGCCCGGGCGCTGGGAGCGGCTGCTTGCCACCTTCGGCCGCAGTGGCACGGGTCCCAGGAGCTGTCCCCTCACGAGCATCACCCGGTGCTGCCACCTCATCGGGAGCTCCCTCGGCCTCCGGCACCTCCTGCCTCCCTGCTCCGCCACTTGAGGAGGAGTCGCCTTGGCCGATTGGAAGGGTAGTAACCACCATTGGATTCTCGCGAGGTCCCTGGAGGCCGGCGGGGCGCAGCCCCCACTCATCAAAGACGGGCATCTGCTTCACGAAGTCAGCCCTGCTCTGGCAGAGATACAGCAAGGCCCCTCCCTACCGGACGTTGCCGGGATTGGGGTCCCCGGCAAAGGTCAAGAGCATCGACTTCAGCACCGCGGGAGCCAGGTCCTCTTCCTGGAGCCTCTTGCTATCCTCACGCCCATGGAAGGCCCACATCCGGCGAGAGTGGCGTTGAAGGGGAGCAACACGGCATAACGGAAACTCCTTCACCACTTTAGGCGCTGTCACGCCGAGCTTCCTCAGGAGCGCGAAGCGGCTCCAGACAAAGACGAGCCGGGGGATCTTGAGCGTCTCCTGGCCCCAACCCGAATTGGGACAGCAGGCGAGGTCGGCTTCGATAGCAGGGGGCTGGGCACCCCTGCGTCTACATACAACCACCGCTCGCGGAACCCAACCGTGGGCAGGGGGAGTTTGAAGTGAATCCCAGAGGCCTCGGTCTCACTCTCTGCAGCAAAGCTCACGCACGCCCAGCATTGGGAAGGGTCGACAAGGTGAAGCGAGAAGAAGTGGCGCAGCAAGGCAACCGAAGGAGGGATGCCCACCATGGCTTCGCAAACGAAGGCGAAGACCGAAAGGAGGGTGATGGACTCAGGACTTAGATGCATCACGTGGATCTGATAATGGGAGAGCACGGCATTGAAGAAATCAGAGAAGGGGGGAACCAGACCCGCCCACAAGGCGTCGGTAAAACATGGGACCTCGGTTGCTATCCTGTCGATGGAGAAGTGGGACGCAGGCCAGGCCGTCGTCCTCCCGCACTCATTGAAGATGGTGGCCAGAGCCAAGTTGTCCCTGCCCAGGCACTCTTGATTGAGCACGGTCGATTGGCCGACGGCGGGGGCCACCGATGGCGGCGCACAAGACGGAGGCATGGGTTTCTCCCCTCTTTCCTTCCTCGTCGGAGTCATGGCGATGGGAAGGAGGGGGAAGATTCGAGATTGGATTGGAGGCGGGAGCAGGCGTTCGAAGGAAGGAAGAACAGGAGACGCTCGAGCAACAGGAAGGGGAGCGGCTGTGTGCAACTACAAGTCCGCCTAGCAGGGCGAAGAATAACGGGGCGTGGGGGGAACAGTGCCGCCCACGTCCCATCAACCGCCATGCGGTGCCCAAGGCCGCAGGCTGTTAGGGCCCGCGGCGCTTCGCCCTTACCCTTTTGCCTCTCGGCACGGCCAAGTCCGCGCGCACCTTGGGCCCAGGGGCTACTGTCGGCGTTCTGGGAAAGGGGGTCCCCAGACTTGCCTGCCTGCGGCCTGCGGCGTGGCTCAAAGGAGGCCCAGCACGGCCCATCTTCATCAACACGAGACTCAAGACCCTCGCGAGGGGCCAAGCCTCGCGAGGCGGACGACACGGAGCTTCCTCAGGCACGGCCTCGTCAGGCTGGCTCGCGAGGAGGCGGAGAGATCAAGGCGGGGTACCTCGCGAGGTGTCCGTGACGCAAGCCATGACGACTCAGGGCGCCAGGCGGGTGCCAGCGCGCGCAGCGTCCTTCTTTCTTCTTTGGTGCAAAGGGGGCAAGCGCAGCCGCGGAGTACCGAGGCATCAGGCAAAGGTTGCCATTTTGGTGCAACGAGACCAAGACCAGGAGGACTACGAGACGAAGGTCACCGTGGAGCCCAGGACGGCGTCATCACCAGAGCTTTGCACAGGCGAAGACTGCTTTTGTCAGGATAGTTGATACTTGCTGTCCCCCTTCAAATTAGCCCGTCATTGTTGGCTCCCTTCCCGCTCAACATTTGGGAAGAGGACCAGGGCCTCTATAAATAGGACCAGCCACCCACATAGCGGGGGGGGGGTCGGTTCGGTTCGTTTGATCGGTAGGAAGCAGAGTAAGAGAGAGAGAGAAAGGTGGCTGAACTCCTCCTAGCAGTTCATCACCCCAGCCAAGAACAGGCCCTCGCGAGGCTGTTCTTCCTTGTATTGTTCATCATCATTAGCCCCAAGAGGCAATCCACCAACCACACACTGGAGTAGGGTATTACACCACAACGGTGGCCCGAACCAGTATAAATCTTGTGTCCCTTGTGCAGTTCTTTTAGTAGTTTAGATCTTTGCGAGGCGGGGAGGTAGAAGGCGTAATCTCCGCGCGCACCCCAGTGTTCGAACCTTAAGGGTCTGCCGAAACCCGAAATCCGACAGAAGCAATAGCTGGTTTGCCCTGTCTGGAAGAAGCTCTGGATTGCTTCAAAGAGGTTGGATTGTTGCCCTTCATCACCGACCAAGAGCACTGGAATGAAGAGTTGCTGCTCCAATTTTATGCCACACTTCACATACGTGGTTACAACAAAGATCCAAAGACTTGGGTCCTGGAGTGGATGACAGGAAATGTTCATCACGAAGCCAAAGCCTTTGATATCATTGAGCTCACTGGTCTGCCCACTCCTGGAGATCTCTATGAACCTAGATGTCAACTTCACAGTGAAGCTATGGAAAGCATCTTTCAGAGGCCTGAACCAAACATGAGTCAGATGCTCAGTATGATGAAGCCTTTGCCACAAGATGCTGCATATCCTAAGGAGTTCTTTGTTGAAGACCTTGAGTATCTACCAAGGACTATCTATCACATTATAAGGCGAACTCTCTGGCCCATCAAAGGACATTCTCCACATGCAAAGTTGGAAGGTGCAATGAAGACCTTGGTCTTCTATATTCTTCATGGCAAATGCTTCAATACACAAGACTTCTTCATCCGCCAACTTGCTGCATCAGGATCTGATCTTTTTGGCTTGAAGTTCTATGCTCCATGGATAATGCGTCTGATTAAACTCCACTCAGCTATCTCATATCAGCCATCTGCTCGCAATCATCGGATCTTTCTGCCTGATGTGGATATGTCCGTTGAAGCCATTTATCCTGAGCCTGCCAAGGAACCTCTCAGTCTTCAGAATGCGGAGCATCAAAGTTTCACTCAGAACATTGAAGGAGTTGAAGCGGTCACTCGTGTTTATCCTGTGGCAGGTACTACATGTGCACCTCATCGTGCTCTTACTGAAGCCACTGAAAGCACTATTGCCCAACGACCCAAGAAGCGATCTCGTGTTCTCAATGACCGAGAGCTTCTGGTTGCTCTTCATCAGAAACAGGATAGGCATCATGACTGGCTGAAGCGCCAAATGCAAAGCCTCTTGGTGGATGTCAACCGCATTCGCAATCTTGCCACCAAGAATGCCTTTGTAGCCCATGAAACTTGTCGGCGTACATGGAAAGGGCTGACGCATATGTGTCCTGAGGATGATCTTCAAGAGGATGGCTTCTCTGAATGTTTCAATTTTGACTCCACACCTCCCAGAAGGGTTGTGCTGCGACAAACCCCATCTCTTGAAGACTCTGAGTTTTCTTCCTCTGCGGCAACTGTGAATGCCAGAGTGATCGAGGACGAAGATGATGCCACTTCACCGCCCCCTACTTCTACACGCCTCGACACTACCCCAAGTTCTTCTGCACCGCCAAACACCACTGACGACCCTGCTGCCTCACCTCCTCTTCGTGGGAACGAGTAGATGCTCTATGTCTTCAAACCTTTTTGGTCCTCACTGACAAAAGGGGGAGAAGCTTATGAGTTTGATAGTCTTCAAGCGGGTCCATATGGGCGGTTACTTTATGTTTTGCCTAGTGTTTACAACTCTCGTTTTGACACATTTGGTTCTTTGGGTTGTAACACTTAAACTCGATGGTCGTCTGCTACTTATTTGCTATTTTGTGATGCGATGATAAATTCCGCATGTGCGACGATAAATTCCGCACTTAGATCATTTTGCAGACGTCCATTTTTCATTATGCATGTTCATTATCTTCACATACCTTTCATGCGTGATGAATTGTCATCATAAGTTGAAGAGGATCTCCACAAGTACAACCGGCCATGTGCATTTGCATTCCAAAAGCAAATTACTTATATGCACATCTTCAGGGGGAGCCCCTGCAACTTATGAAGACAATTCCTTATCCTTTACAATTTCACATATAATATTCCCTGTTGAAAACTTCAACTAGTTTGTCATCAATCACGAAAAAGGGGGAGATTGTAAGTGCATCTAGTGCCACCTCTAGTTGGTTTTGGAGTATTGACGACAAACCTAGTTGAGGGACTAATGTGTTTGTGAGAATTGCAGGATAACATAGGTAGAAGTCCCTCATTGATTCGGTTTTCCTACCAGAGATGACACCTAAAAATGTATGAAGACACTGAAGTCAAAGGTGGTATGTGAAGACATTCACATTGAAGACTATGACAAGAGAAGACATCGGATGAAGACTATGGAGCACGAAGACTTAGATCTTTCATAGTTCTTTTTCTTCTTTGTTGAGTCATAGGAACCACCGTACTGTTAAGTGGGGTCCAAGAAAACCAGTCAGAATGACTAAAGTGATGCTTAACCAAAATCCTATGTCTTCGAGTGAAGACTATGAGAGCGAATATTGTTCAGAGTTGGACAAGTCAACTTTGCTTGTAGCCCAAGTAAAGTTGCCGTGTGTGTTTGAAATCTGACCGTTGGAACACGTGTCAGTTCCTTAGTGACCCAGGGTCATTTCGGACAAATCAGGTCGGGTTGCCTAGTGGCTATAAATAGCCCACCCCCTACAACCATAAATGGTTGGCTGCTCAGAGTTAAAGTACGACTTTTGTCATTTGAGAGCAACCAACCTCGAAGCCTTTGAGAGAGAATTCCTTGAGAGGATAAAGCCCTAACCACCCAAATCCAAAGAGTGTTAGGCATCACTTAAGTCTTCTTGTCTGTGTGATCTGAAGACTTATTGCACTTGAGGACTGTGAATCCTCCAGCCGGTTAGGCGTCGCGTTCTGAGCATCCAAGAGTCATTGTGGATCGCCGGTGAACGAAGTCTGTGAAGGTTCGGAAGTCTACCTTGAAGACTTACCAGAGTGATTGGGCGAGGACTGGGTGTCCTTAGCTCAAGGGGAATAAGGTGAAGACGAGGTCTCCTGAGTTGAATCTCAGCCTCCCTAACCAGACGTACAGTTGTCACAGCAACTGGAACTGGTCCAACAAATCATTGTCTTTAACGAGTCACTGGTTTCATCCTTCCCTTCCTTTTACTTACTGTTGGTCCTTGTGAAGTCATTGTACGATTGCATCACCATTTGGCTTCACTGAGTGATTACTTGTTCTGATTGGCTTTACAATATCTTCCTACCTAATCCTTACTGCCTAGCTGCTATTAGTCATTGTGCTTTCACTTCATTGAATACTTGACTATGGTTTGCCTAGTGTAGTCTACCTTCTGCTGCATGGTAATAGGTTTATTTCTATCGTTTGTTTTCGAAACTTCCATGTTTTGAAGACTTTCATAAAAATCGCCTATTCACCCCCCCCCCCCCCTCTAGTCGATCACTAGCACTTTCAATTTTAATTTTTGGTTGTGGGGGATCTAAGGCCTCCTCATCGAATTCAGGTAGCAACTTCCGCTTCGGGTAGCTCTTGGTGAGGCGATTACCACCATACTTCGCTGCTGTGTTGAGTACTTTACTCCATCTGATTTGGAGTGTGTCTTGAGCCGCCTTGAGCCTTTGCTTCTGCCTTTTTAGACTCCTCGCGGTGGCAACTAGCCTTTGATGGGCATTTTGTTGCTCCAGGTATCTGTCCGGTGTTATGTCCTCCGGACTATTATCCTTGACAGAGTTGGTTTGTTCGGTTTGATTCTCCGTGTTGCCGTGGTCCGGCAGTGGTTCGCCCTGCTCTAACGCTGGGTCTGTATGATCATTATTTCTGTCGAGGCGGGATTTGGGGCGGCGCTTACGCCACCGCTTTGACTGCTTCTCGAGGGGACATCCCTTCATTGCGTCCTTCCGTTCCTCGTCGTCGTTTTCCTTCGGTGTGTCCAGCATGTATACGTCATGTGATGAGGTGGACGTCCAGTGCCCTGTGGGCAGTGGTTCCTCTTTGTCTCTCGCATCGTCGTCCATACCGTCGATGTCTTCAGAGTCGAAGTCGAGCATGTTGGTTAAGTCATCGACAGTGGCTACTAAGTGGGTGGTGGGTGGGTCGCGAATTTCTTTGTCGTTCGCATCCCTCTCCTACCGGACATAGTTCGGCCAAGATCCTCCTGATAAGGAGAGAGACCTTAACGAGTTCAGGATGTCACCAAAGGGTGAGTGCTGAAAAATATCTGCGGAGGTAAACTCCATGATCGGCGCCCAATCAGATTTGATAGGAACGGGCGCAGGCGGTTTGGAGTCCGTGGCCGGAGAAGGATCCGGCAGTTTATCAACACGGCTCTCATGCAAGGTAAGGTCGATGTTCAGCTTGATCGCCGCTGAGGGTAAGGCCTCCGTGGCGGGGTCCATCCACCCATCCGCGGAAGGCACAACTGGCTCCGAATTAAGGGTCAGAGCGGCTGCCGGTGCGATCTCCTGAACACTGTCCGATGGTAGAGCTAAATCGTACACATCGTGACCGCGTGACGCACAAGGAAGAGGCTCGAATTCGTCGAAGATCAAGTCTCCGCGGACATCGGCCATGTTGTTTAAGCTTCCAAACCTGACCTGGTGGCAAGGGGCGTAACTTTTGATCTACTCTAGATGGCCAAGCGAATTGGCCCGCAGTGCAAAGCCACCAAACACGAAGATCTGTCCGGGGAGAGAAGTCTCACCCTGGACTGCATCGCTATCGATGATAGTAGGAGCCATCAAGCCTAATGGCGACGACACAGAGGAACTCTCAATGAAAGCACCAATGTCGGTGTCAAAACTGGCGGATCTCGGGTAGGGGGTCCCGAACTATGCGTCTAGGCTGGATGGTAACAGGAGGCAGGGGACACAATGTTTTACCCAGGTTCGGGCCCTCTTGATGGAGGTAAAACCCTACGTCCTGCTTGATTAATATTGATGATATGGGTAGTACAAGAGTAGATCTACCACGAGATCAGAGAGGCTAAACCCTAGAAGCTAGCCTATGGTATGATTGTATGTTGTCCTACAGACTAAAACCTCTTCGATTTATATAGACACCGGAGAAGTTAGGGTTACACAAGGTCGGTTACAAAGGAGGAGATGTACATATCCGTATTGCCTAGCTTGCCTTTCACGCTAAGTAGAGTCCCATCCGGACACGAGACGAAGTCTTCAATCCTGTATCTTCATAGTCTAACAGTCCGGCCAATCGATATAGTCCAGCTGTCCGGAGACCCCCTAATCCAGGACTCCCACACTTTCCCAAGGCAATTGCACTAGTATTGTCACAAAAGATTTTCATTGGACCCGATGCACTAGGTATTAAACCTAGATCGGATATGAACTCCTTCATCGAGACTCCTTCATTTGCTACTTCCGAAGCAGCTATGTACTCCGCTTCACACGTAGATTCCGCCACGACGCTCTGCTTGGAACTTCATCGACACTAGGTATTAAACGAGAAACATATCCTTAGTTCTTTTCAGGTATTTCAGGATGTTCTTGACCGCTATCCAGTGATCCACTCCTGGATTACTTTGGTACCTCCCTGCTAAACTAATAGCAAGGCACACATCAGGTCTAGTACACAACATTAAATACATGATAGAACCTATGGCTGAAGCATATGGAATGACTTTCATTTTCTCTCTGTCTTCTGTAGTGGTCGGGCATTGAGTCTGACTCAACTTCACACCTTGTAACACAAGCAAGAACCCTTTCTTTGCTTGATCCATTTTGAAATTCTTCACAACTTTATCAAGGTATGTGCTTTGTGAAAGTCCAATTAAGCGTCTTGATCTATCTCTATAGATCTTGATGCCCAATATATAAGCAGCTTCACCAAGGTCTTTCATTGAAAAATTCTTATTCAAGTATCCTTCTATGCTATTCATAAATTCAGTATCATTTCCGATCAACACCATGTCATCTACATATAATATCAGAAATGCTACAGAGCTCCCACTCACTTTCTTGTAAATACAGGCTTCTCCAAAAGTCTGTACAAAACCATATGCTTTGATCACACTATCAAAGCGTATATTCCAACTCCGACATGCTTGCACCATTCCATAAATGGGTCGCTGGTGCCTGCACACTTTGTTAGCACCTTTAGGATCAATAAAACCTTCTAGTTGCATCATATACAACTCTTCTTAAAGATATCCATTAAGGAATGCAGTTTTGACATCCATTTGCCATATTTCATAATCATAAAATGCAGCAATTGCTAACATGATTCGGACGGACTTAAGCATTGCTACGGGTGAGACGGTCTCATCGTAGTCAACTCCTTGAACTTGTTGAAAACCTTTTGCAACAAGTCAAGCTTTGTAGAAAGTAACATTACCGCGTAAGTCTTCTTCTTGAAGATCCATTTATTCTCTATGGCCTGCCAATCATCGGGCAAGTCAACCAAAGTCCACACCTTGTTCTCATACATGGATCCCATCTCAGATTTCATGGCCTCAAGCCATTTTTCGGAATCTGGGCTCATCGTTGCTTCCTCATAGTTCGTAGGTTCATCATGGTCAAGTAACATGACCTCCAGAATAGGATTACCGTACCACCCTGGTGCGGGTCTCACTTTGGTTGACCTATGAGGTTCGGTAGTAACTTCATCAGAAGTTTCATGGTCATCATCATTAGCTTCCTCACTTACTGGTGTAGGAATCACTGGAACTGATTTCAGTGATGAACTATTTTCCAATAAGGGAGTAGGTACAAGTACCTCATCAAGTTCTACTTTCCTCCCACTCACTTCTTTCAAGAGAAACTCCTTCTCTAGAAAGGATTCATTCTTAGCAACGAATATCTTTCCTTCGGATCAGTGATAGAAGGTGTACCCAACAATCTCTTTTGAGTATCCTATGAAGACACATTTCTCCTATTTGGGTTCAAGCTTATCAGGTTGAAGCTTTTTCACATAAGCATCACAGCCCCAAACTTTAAGAAACGACAACTTGGGTTTCTTGCCAAACCACAGTTCATAAGGTGTCGTCTCAAAGGATTTTGATGGTCCCCTATTTAACGTGAATGCAGCCATCTCTAAAGCATACACTACTAGGAAAAGGGCTATAGATGATATGGCCACTAATGGCGCACCAGACATGTGGTGCGCCATTACTATATTCTAATAGCGCACCATGTGTTCGTGCACCATTAGTAATATATTACTAATGGCGCACCTGGTGTGTGGTGCGCCATTAGTAGTTTTGAAAAAAAATAAAAAAATTTGTTACTAATGGCGCACCGTGGTATAGTGCGCCATTACTAGTTGACATAGTAATGGCGCACCACACCCACCGTGCGCCATTAGTAGTTTTGAAAAAAAATAAAAAAAAAATTGTTAGTAATTACGAGCCCCACCTCCCCTCGCCCCGTCGCCCCCCCTCCCCTCGCCCCGTCGCCCCACCATCCCAACCACCCACCGCCGCCGCCACCCGCCACCGCCCCCTGGCCCCACCGCCCCTGGCCCCGTCGCCCCCACCACCCGCCACCGCCCCGCCGCTGCCGCTCCGACCCCCGCCAGACTCCACCCCCGCCGCCCCCGGGCCCCCACGCCCCCACCCCCGCTGCCCCGACCCCCGCCGGACTCCTCAACGTCTGCGCCTTCCTCCTAGCCGTCGACGCCGAGCAGCGACGCAGCACCGTACGCCCCCCGACCCTCCTCCTCCCCTTGCCCCTCCTCCTCCTCCCCTTGCCCCCCGCCTGCGCCGGGGCTGACGACCCCTTCTCTGTCTCGCAGGGCAAGGTCTCCAGCGCCTCTACGACACCGACGCCTCCACGGTCTTCGGCGTCTGCGCCTTCTTCAACCTCCGGCCACCGCGGCCTCACCATCGATCCGCGTCACCTCGTCAACCCCGGCCCCGCACGTGCTCGCCATCGTCTTCCTCTCAGTGAGCTGCACCGGTTCCCCTCCCCCCCTTCGATTTCGTCGCCGTAGAGTGTCGCACCACCGCGCCCCGGCTCCTGGTTGCCGCCCCCCGTGGCCGTGCTCCCCTCGGCCCCTGGCCGCGCCCTGGCCCCGCCCAGGTGCGCTCACTACACCGCAACCGCGCCTGCACTATGCTCGGGCCGTGCCTCCACTATGTATTTTGTCCAGCCATTGTTTTTTAGTGCAAATTTCTCGTGTATGTGTGTGTGATTGATTCTATTCTTCTTAACCTTGTGTCTTGTGTGATCGATTCTATTCTGCATAAGTGGATGGAGCATCTGTAGATGCAGGTGCTTGGTTAGCGTAAATTGCAGGGTGCAAGGGGAGGGAGTTAGTACTGATTATGGTAGGATTATGGTAGGATGAGTGTCGTAAAACTTAAACATGCTGCCAATCTTGTGGGTTCCTTTGTACCTTGAGATCGTTCCTTGTTGGCAAAATGCAGTTTCCGTAAGACATAGATATCTCCTTCGTAGCGGCCTTACAAATGTGTGTAAATCTAAACGGTGGAATGCATAACACGTAGCTAAGCAGCCTGAAAGCGGACGCAGTGCAGCAAGTACCAGTGGTAATTTTTTCTCTTTCTTGGAAAGGTGCACACCAGGACCTCTTGGCATTAGTTAGGGATGATAACCCATTCATGAGTTGGGTGACCTGGCTGTCTGGCTTAAGTTGGAGGCTACAACGGAAGAGTTCATTTAGAAAAATATACAGGCTTTAAATATGTTTGTGATTTTCTAGTTCCAAGATATCAAGAGGAAGACAAGTCATCTAGAATTGTTAAATCTAGTGATGTGATTAAAGATGACATTGCTGCTGAACCTAGTGACACCGAAATAGCTGATGTGTCTAATGGTAATTAGTCTCTGAATTTTGACAGTGCAGACTACTTCTTTTCATACCTATGCAGCTTTATCTCGCCTCATAATTTGAGTTTATTTGTTTTATTGATGCTATTTGTAAAATTGTAATTGCGCTTACGGATAATGCCCCTTGATTTTGCTTTCTACCTAGACTAACTCTGTCTACAACCTCTTGCATGTATTTTTCCCTGATGTTTATCTAAACTGGTTTTTGTTCTTTTATTTATAAATAACCAAACAAGTTTCTTCTACTTATAAAGAGTGCTGGAGCTCATGGCCTTGCCTAAGAAAAACCATCTATAATTGCTAAGTTTAGAATAATAGGTGAGCAACTTTGTCTCGTGTATACAATGCAAACTTCCAGACCATAAGCTAGATACACTATTCAGCAAAAAAAAGTTTCGCACTGATGTCCCATTCTGAAGTCTCAGTCCATGTATACTGACCGAGCCATCATACTGCTAGCTAGTTTTTTCTTTTCTTTAGATGAATGTTTTTATACTGCTAGCTAGTTGCCTACTTTGCATTTTTTGACGACTAGTCATACTAATAAATTCAACTAGAGCCATCATATGTCCACAAGTGCATTGGTGTAGTTGATTATCTTCTGCTCAAAATTTATGCTGCTATAATGTTGTATGATAATGTTGTAAGGGTACTAATTGGTCGCTTCTGCTGCTTATCAGAGATGGGGGGAAGCAGCCACCGCCGCTCTGCCTCACCGGAGTACGAGTTGGATGCTTTCGAGTTCTTGAGTATCATACTTGGGACTTCAGTACCAGCCACGAGGCAGGTATATAAAATGAGAGATCTCCCCTTCACCCATCTCATTATGATTACTCTGTTGTTTGCTACATCACTCCTTATCCCAAATTGCAGAGGCTGCCTGACACTTTTATGAACATGCTGGGTGAAGATCCGCCAGATAATGTGAAGCTCCGACAAGCCCGCAGTGGGGTTCGCAGGCTGTGGGACGTGGAGTTGGTGATCGAGGAGGGCCACATGTACCTGTGCCGTGGCTGGGAGAAGTTCTACAGTGCCTACGACCTGCGGATCGGGTACTTTCTTCTCTTCAGGTACGACGATGACGCCACAATGCTCATTGTGAAGGTTTTCAACGTGACTATGTGTCGCATGCGCTACGCTGACGACGAAGATGCCAATACGTTCTGCCTCTTCTTATTCCTCTACATTTGGCTTTGTCTCACATCGATTGTTAACGGTCATTGTTGCATTTGGACGGGCAATGGGAGCAGCAGCAGCGACACTGGCTATAGCCAAAGCAGCAGCGATTATGGCTGTAGCAAAAGTAACAGCGATTCTGGCTTTAGCGAAAGGAGCAGCGATTCTGTCGTGGATTTGTCACGGCAGATGTCCTTAGTGTCAGGACTTAGTCGCGAGGCCAACGCATCTATGTGGTAGCTTGAGAGGGGTTGAGTGGAACGAGAGACGCAGGGCGGATCAACACGCAAGACAAGGATTTAGACAGCTTCGGGCCCCGGGAAACATCATCCGGTAATAGCCCTACATGCTGTTTGAGGCTAGGTCTCATTATCATCACGAGGGAGTCGCCGTAAACCGGCTCTCCTCTTTGTGTCTAGCCCTAATATTGTTTCTTCTTGCTTGTTCCCCTTTGGGGAGCACTACCCCTCCTTATATATGTTGAAGGGGCGGTTTACATGTGGAGTCCTATTAGGATTAGGACTAGTCTATCTCTAATACAAACTGGATACAAGTCCTGGTCTTAACTCCTTGTAAGGTAAATATTCCTCATGCCTTTCCTCTTAAACCGGCCCACCATAGTATGAACCGGCCTTCATGAACCGCCCGTTGGGCCACCGGGTCTTGTCGCTCCTCTGACCCGCCTGCCGGATTACCAATGAATCGTAAACCGCCAGGTCCAAACGGGTCACCAATGAATCGTCAAGTCTCAGCCGGGTCTCAAGTAAACCGCCAAGTCCGGCCGGGTTATACATCCGGCCGGTTTACGACGCGGGGTATATCCCCGAAATTAGCCCCCAGTTTAATTTGGATTTATCCATGTTAAACTGATCCTGTAAAATAAACACAAGAACAAATTTGGCAGGTTGTGCTCCGGGTTAAGAATTCTTGTAGACCGGCACCTTATCACCCTTAAGTCCTTGTTATTTCCTCCTTCTGGGAAGTCCGGGTCAACAGACCAGCTTCATAATCAATTTGCCGACCTTGGTTTGTCACCGAGAAATATCGTGAAGAATAACTCCTTTGACTCAGCTCCCAAAGCGCCGGTTCAAGAAATATGGGTCTTGAAATACTTATCTGATATTCAGCCGGTTTTAAGATGTAAAACTTGCCGGTTTAATATTACCAAAATGGCCGGTTTATAAATATTGATGGCACCGGGTCATAAATTGTTGTCAACACCGGGTTATGTAATTGATCTTCCTGATTTGCTCAAAACTGATGAAGATATTCCTCCTTTATATGCATAATACCTGTAGCCCCCAAGTCTTAAGAGGAGAACATAGTGACAACTTAAGACTTGCTCCAATAAGTGTTTCAACCTTGAAGAAATCCGGTTTGTTCATCTCAATTATATAAACTGAATACTCCATATATGTAGCCCCCAAGTGCCGGGTTGTCATGTTTGCAGTAACCTGGGACTTGTAATTGCTTGATGCTCATAAAAACTTCAACCAGTGTAGCCCCCAAGGGCCGGGTCATTATGCAATAATGAACAGGGACTTTGTAAATATAATCTTGTAAACTTTGAAAAGCAACATGTAGCCCCCAAAGGCCGGCTTAGTAAGATAATACTGAACCGGGACTTGATATATATACTTTAATGAAAATAACATATTATAATGTAGCTTCCATCGTAGGGCTTGAACCCACGTCCACAAGGTTAAGAGCTTTGTG
Organism: Triticum urartu; assembly: GCF_056163025.1. NCBI lineage: Eukaryota > Viridiplantae > Streptophyta > Magnoliopsida > Poales > Poaceae > Triticum > Triticum urartu. The sequence continues at coordinate 474,266,133 of NC_141877.1, forward strand.
CTTTACCAACTGAGCAATGGATTCTTCAATATTATGGACGAAAACTTGTGTACCTTGAATTGTTGACAGGAGCAATTGGTAGCCCCCAAGGGCCGGCTCATTATAATGTGATGAGTCGGGTCTTCAATAAGACTAGTAAAAATGACTTTGCATTAGCCCCCAAGTGTCATGGTGCATGCTTGCAGCGACATGAGACTTGCATGTAATCTCAATTTGAATACTGTAGCCCCCAAGTGCCGGGTTGTAAGCCTGCAACGACTCGGGACTATTCCTTTCATTGTAGAATAAATCATATCCTTTGATAAAATAATAGCCATTGCGCTAAAGCGACTTTGAAAACTTAATAATACCGATTATTAATAACCATAAAAATCCAGCCATGTTGGCTATTCAAGATAATATAATCCGGTATGAAAACCTTATTCATTCAATATCATAATGAAAATTCAGCCAAGTTTGGCTATTTGAATAATATGACCCAATGATTTATAAGCGCATGATTCCAATGGCGCAATCCAAATATATATACTAGCGACTTATAGTCCAAAACCAGGCCGGTTTAACAAACCTGTTTCTGCATACAACAAGTTTAAAGTGTCCTGGCGGTTTACCGCCGGACGGGTCATAATGCCCAACATATAACCCGGGTTTATAACCAAGGCTGCACTTAAGAATAATCAAATATGAAATATATCATACCTGTGACATTGAATCACATTGTTGGTTTTACCATCTTTTTGTAGTAAGGGTGATAACCCAAATCTTGATTACTGATAACTCCTTCCATATTGTGCCGGTTTATGATAAAACCGTACCGGGTTGTGATAAACACCGGTTTAACCATATATAATACTGGCGACTCGTAGTCAAACCAGACCGGGCTGATAGTCTCCAGATTATAACTTGATCGTGTACTGATAACTTGTAGTTGAAAGCCGAGCTGGGTTGATAATCACCGGTTTACTCCATAATAGGATGGTAACAGGAAATCAAACCGGGCAGATAGTCTCCGGGTTAAAATTTGACCCATGTTCCTTCAATTTGTAATTGACAGTTTGAACCGGTTTAAAACTTTGTCGGTTTAAAAACGCAATAAAAGAAATAGTTATCAAGGAAAATATTGAAATAAAGGCAATGACAAAACCATTTGCAAAAAAGGCTTATTTGAGCTGATCAGATGGTGTTACCATGGTCGGACACGACCAAGCTCCCGATAGGTGTAGCTATGGTTCAAGTCAGCCAGGTCCCCAAATGAAACCGTGGCATTTATGCCGATCAAGTGGCATGGCAATGGTTCGGGTTCGACCAAGCCCCCAAGTGATTCTGTGGCTTTAGGCCGATCAAGAGGCATGACTGGTTCAGACGTGACCAAGTCCCCAAGTGATCTGGTGGCTCTCGCCTATCAAGAGGCGTGACTATGGTTCAGACGTGACCACAAGTCCCCAAATGATATTGTGGCTTTTCGCCTACCAGATGGCGTTGCTATGGTTCAGACGCGACCAAGCCCCCAAGTGATATTGTGGCATTGCGCCGATCAAGAGGTGTAGCTATGGTTCGGATACGACCAAAGCCCCCAAGTGATCAAGAATATGATAAGCCAATTAAGGCATGATACCCATGTTTGAACCGCGCATCATGGCAGCAGGTCCTCTTTGGCACCGTTTAACTTTTCGCAAGAGATAAATCCTTCTTGAACCGGATGTTAAACCGGATATTGAGAGCTTCAGAGCTCGTGGAAGACATCTTTCCATTGAACCGGATTGTAAACCAGAATACTTTCTGATGACCCGGAAATTTTCTGATGGCCTCTTAAACTCGAACTTGCGAGAAGTTAATTCCTTTTTGAATCGGAAATTCTTAAACCGGATTTGAGAGCTTCAGAGCTTTGTGCTTTAATTTGTCCTACATTGAAGAACTTGCAAGACAAAGTAATGGCTCCTCTTTTTTAAAATAAAGCAATATATAATACAAAAATATACTGGATGGATTTCCCCTGATGCGTCAGGTCAGAGATTATCACCGCGGAGTTGATGATCACCGGGTGAAGCTAAAATTACTCACAGGTGAGTCGGCCGCGGGAGCTAAGCAGATGAGCCGGCCCGGTGTTGTAAACCGGCGCGGACGAGCAAATTGTCCTCCACGTTGTAGACCGGCGCGGAAGCGTGAAACGGCCGCGAGGGTGGACGGGCGAGTTGTCCATGTCGCTGTGAACCGGTGCGACCACGAGAGACGGCCACGGCGTTGTAAATCGGCGCGGGAGTTCGCCGAGTAACGATGACCACCCATGCCAAAAGATGTTGGGCTGCCTCCATCTCCGAGGTATAATATCATTTTTTTTTGTCATAAATAATTGCCCTGCATAAACAATATTGTAGACCAAGGCAAAAGATAAACTTGTTTTTTGACAAAACAACATTTGCTAATAAAACAAACTTGGATGGATATCACCTGATTTGTTTGAACGAGGGACAATCCGTTTTATCGTGACAGAGGCGATTCTGGCAGAGACTACTTGGGGCGTTCAGCGACCCAGAGCAGAAATAGAGTTGAGCCCACGCAACAGAGGCGGGGGCGGCTCAGCTGCACGGTCGGAGCAGTGAGGTAGATCCGCGAAGGTGGCTTAGCGATGGTAGTACAGCCCACTCAGCCTCGGACGACCAACACCGCCTTGCCCTGCTCACTGTCGATAGTGCGATGCAAACACAACCAAATAGTTGGTATTAAAAAGAAATTACTGTATGGTAATAATACCTTGCAAGCTTTTCTTGAAAGCGAATCTGCATGCTTGATGTGATTGTAAATAGAACCGCTCACCAGCGTCTCCCGCACCACGGCTCAAGGCAGTGGCGGCGCTGGGGTCTTCCTGGGTATTCCCTGGAATACACAAGATTTAGGTCCAAAAAAGTATCAATATACACATCTAATACTGGCCCAGCCCAAGCAGAGGACAGTCACGCAGCGAACCAGACGTCCAGACGTGCGTCTGGCTGTACGCGCGGGCGAAGCGAGGAACCTATCGACACCGACCAATTTCAATCTCCCTTCCCCTCCCCCGATTCCTCCCAAACCTAGCGCCTAGCAGCCGGCGCCGCGGCAGCAGCGGCGGATCAAGTCCGGCCGGCCCTCTCCTTCCCTCCCCTCGGTGGATCCAGATCCAGTACTGCCACTCCGCCCCTCCCCTCCCCGAACTGTCTCCTACTCTCCTTCTCCTCCGCCTCTGAGTCTGAGATCCGGCCGGCCTCCAGTGCTCTGTCGACGGCTCCACTGCTGACCGTCTCGGCGTCTCCTCCAGCAGACCAGCACTGCAGCACAGCTCCAGTTCTCCACCAAGGTATTTTTTGGCTCTTTGTTCTCTGTTTTTTTAAGAAATCTGAAGAGTTGTTTGTAAACTGAAATTGAACTAAATGGACATTGGAGTTTGAAGAAGGAGGATGTTTATGTGATGGATTTGATGCCGCAGTGCCACTGCCACTGATTTCTACTTTGTTTATGTGATTGTGATGTAGATGAAGAAGAAAGATTTTAGCTTGTTTGAATTGTGGGACAAATCTTCAAAGGCAAGGAAAATAAGTTCTGCATCCACACCAACTGCTTTTTCCGTTGAGGTTGAGAGCAATCTACAGCTAGCACTACTGTTTTTTCTGTGTTGTTTGGTTCATATGCCTCATTTAGAGCAAAAAAAAATTTTGGATGAATACCCAGCCATCATTTCCTGGCGCCGCCACTGGCTCAAGGCGCAAGGCAACAACAGCAATCAGGCGGCGCGGCATAATCCGCACGGGCGGCTTAGTGGCCGGAGGAGCAGAAGCAAACGGTAGACCGGTAGTGCTTGAGGCGGAGGCGCAAGGCAACAGCTGAGGCATCCGCGTGGCCGGGCGGCTCAACGCCGGTCGCGGCTGCTCGAACAAGGCAAACCACATAGGCGGCGCGGAGCTGGCGTAGGGATTGCGGAGGTCGGGCTCGATCAACAAGTTGGAGGAGCAGCGGCCACTCAGGGCAGCACACGATAGCCTCCGCAGCAGATACGGCTCAGATGGCCCCGGCAAATCCGCAACGGAGGAGCGGACCGGTGATGCTCCGGCGGCGGGTGGAGCGAAGAGGCCGTAGGGGCAAGCCTGGGGGGGATCGACCACGGCGGCTCAGAGGCCACGCCTGGCAAGGAAGGCAGCGCGGAAACCGGGTCAACTCTGTATTCACTTCTAGATTCTTTTTTTTTTTTTGCTTCACGTGAGGGCAAATCCGTGTCTCTGTCTGTTTCTAACTGTCTTCTACGAGAAAACTTAAGCCGCCGTGACTCGAAGTAGCTTTCCTTCCTGGCACTTGACGTCTTGGCGGAAATTGCGATTGAATTGATCGCTGGATACGACGCACAGCAAACCGTCGAAACTCTCTTGAACCTCTGTCGATCTCAGCGGATCGTACAACGCGACGGTGGCACACACAGATAACCCAAAATAGCCTTAATCTCTTACCCCACCGCCGTAAAACACTTCATTAATCTTACTGATAAACTTGATGTGAACTTTCCACGCCGGTTTGAGCCGGAATTTTTTTTGAACTTCTCGAACCCTAGAAAAGATCCCTTCAAGAACTCAACACCATTGTGCGCAAGCCCCACGGTGGGCGCTAACTGTTGTGGATTTGTCATGGCAGATGTCCTTAGTGTCAGGACTTAGTCGCGAGGCCAATGCATCTATGTGATAGCTTGAGAGGGGTTGAGTGGAACAAGAGACGCATGGCGGATCAACACGCAAGACAAGGATTTAGACAGCTTCGGGCCCCGGGAAACATCATCCGGTAATAGCCCTACATGCTATTTGAGGCTAGGTCTCATTATCATCACGAGGGAGTCGTCGTAAACCGGCTCTCCTCTTTGTGTCTAGCCCTAAGATTGTTTCTTCTTGCTTGTTCCCCTTTGGGGAGCCCTGCCCCTCCTTATATTTGTTGAAGGGGCGGTTTACATGTGGAGTCCTATTAGGATTAGGACTAGTCTATCTCTAATACAAACCGGATACAAGTCATGGTCTTAACTCCTTGTAAGGTAAATATTCCTCATGCCTTTCCTCTTAAACCGGCCCACCATAGTATGAACCGGCCTTCATGAACCGCCCGTTGGGCCACCGGGTCTTGTCGCTCCTCTGACCTGCCTGCCGGATTACCAATGAATCGTAAACGGCCAGGTCCAAACGGGTCACTAGTGAATCGTCAAGTCTCAGCCGGGTCTCAAGTAAACCGCCAAGTCCGGCCGGGTTATACTTCCGGCCGGTTTACGCCACGGGGTATATCCCCGACAGATTCTGACAACAAGAAGGATGATCCGGACTGGAGTGGGGGAAAAGAGGAGCAGAGTGGGGATGAGGAGCTGCAGGATGATGATGTGCATCAGGCTGAGGATGACCTAGCACTGGTGGTGGCTGACCAAGGGCAAGAGATGGTGGTGGCTGACCATGGGCAAGAGATGGTGGTGGCTGACCATGGGCAAGAGATGGTGGTGGCTGACCATGGGCAAGAGATGGTGGTGGCTGAGGATGACCTAGCGATGGTCGTGCCCGTCTTTCCTGAAGGTGGCCTCGCGATGGTGGTTGTGCCTGACCATGACCACGCATCAGTGGTGGCGCCGGCGATCCCACAGCTGGGCGACATGACCACGCCAATTGTGGTAGAAGACTACATCCCACAGCTGCCTCCACCGCCTTGCCGCTCTTGGCGCATCAGGCTGAGGAAGGAGAAGGAGAAGAACAATGAGAACTGAACTATGTCAGGTATGTCAGACCTCCAAAATGATATATATATATATACTTAGTTACCTATGTTATCTCTAATATGCTTACTTTCCTATAGGTTAGCTCCAAAATTACTTATGTTAGCACAAAATGATCAAGTTTACATAATAAACTTATAGTCTTCTTCTTATTCTTCTTCTTTTCCAAAATGACGTATGTTAGCTTCATTTTACCTAAGTTGGCTCTAATATGCTAACTTAGAGCTTATATGCTTAGTTTCCTATAGGTTAGCTCCAAAATAACTTATGTCAGCACAAAATGATCAAGTTTACATAATAAGCTTATAGTCTTCTTCTTAATCTTCTTATTCTTTTTCTTTTCCAAAATGACATAGGTTAGCTTCATTTTACCTAAGTTGGCTCTAATATGCTAACTTAGAGCTTTTATGCTTAGTTTCCTATAGGTTAGCTCCAAAATTACTTATGTTAGCACAAAATGATCATGTTTACATAATAAGCTTATAGTCTTCTTATTCTTCTTCTTATTCTTCTTCTAGTATTCTTCTAGTGTTCTTCTTCTTCTAGTATTCTTCTAGTATTCTTCTTCTTCTTCTTCTTCTTCTTCTAACTTCTTGTTTATCATTTTGTAGATTTGATTTAATTCATGGAAGCTTGCATGGATGGAGTGCTTCTTTTCCATTTGTGTTTTTATTTTGTATCAATGTGAAACTTTTGTGAATTGATGAATAACGGTGTTGGATGATGAACAATGTGAAACTTTTGTAATATGTAACGATGGAACTATGTGTTGGCTATGTATGTATATATGATGAAACTTGTGCGTTGGATATGATTGTTATATGGATGCTTGTTGTATATATATATGTGTTGGATATCTCATATGTGAAATAGTGACCTGATATTAAGAAAAAAACTATTTTTAAAAAAAATTGTTACTAATGGCGCACTTTCATGTGGTGCGCCATTAGTATACCAGATACTAATGGCGCACCTGTGGTGCGCCATTACTAAAATATACTAGTGACGTGGTACTAGTGGCGCACCAGTAGTGCGCCATTAGTAGGCAAAACTGGTGCGCCACTAGTAGCCCTTTTCCTAGTAGTGATAACCCCAAAACGATAGCGGTAAATCAGTGAGAGACATCATAGACCGCACCATATCTAATAAAATGCAATTACGATGTTAGGACACACCATTACGTTGTGGCGTTCCCGGCGGCGCGAGTTGCGAAACTATTCTGCATTGTTTCAAATGAAGACCGAACTCATAACTCAAATATTCACCTCCATGATTAGATCGTAGGAACTTAATTTTCTTGTTACGATGATTTTCCACTTCACTCTGAAATTCTTTGAATTTTTCAAATGTTTCAGACTTATGTTTCATCAAGTAGATATACCCATATCTGCTCAAATGGTCCGTGACGGTGAGAAAATAACGATATCCGTCGCGAGCCTCAATGTTCATTGGACCACATACATCAATATGTATGATTTTCAATAACTGTGTTGCTCGCTCCATTGTTCCGGAGATTGGAGTTTTAGTCATCTTGCCCATGAGGCATGGTTCGCAAGTACCAAGTGATTCATAATCAAGTCATTCCAGAAGTCCATCAGAATGGAGTTTCTTCATGCGCTTCACACCAATATGACCCAAAAGGCAATGCCACATTTTGGCTTCAATACTATCATTATCAAATCTGCATATTTTGGCTTCAATACTATGAATATGTGTATCACTACTATCAAGATTTAGTAAAAATAGACCACTCATCAAGGGTGCATGACCATAAAAGATATTAGTCATATAAATAGAACAACCATTATATTCTCTAATTTAAATGAATGACCGTCTCGCATCAAACAAGATCCAGATATAATGTTCATACTCAACGCTGGCACCAAATAACAATGATTTAGGTCTAAAACTAATCTCGGAGGTAGATGTAGAGGTAGCATGCCGACGGCGATCACATCGACTTTGGAACCATTTCCCACGCGCATCTTCACCTCGTCCTTAGCCAATCTTGGCTTAATCCGTAGCCCCTGTTTCGAGTTGCAAATGTTAGCAACTGAACTAGTATCAAATACCCAGGCACTACTGCGAGCATTAGTAAGCTACACATCAATAACATGTATATCAAATATACCTTTCACTTTGCAATCCTTCTTCTCCGCCAAATACTTGGGGTAGTTCCGCTTCCAGTGACCAATCCCTTTGCAATAGAAGCACTCAGTTTCAGGCTTAGGTCCAGACTTGGGTTTCTTCACTTGAGTAGCAACTGGCTCGCTGTTCTTCTTGAAACTCCCCTTCTTCCCTTTACCCTTTTTCTTGAAACTAGTGGTCTTGTTGACCATCAACACTTGATGCTCCTTCTTGATTTCTACCTATGCAGCCTTTAGCATTGCGAAGAGCTTGGGAATAGTCTTATCCATCCCTTGCATATTATAGTTCATCATGAAGCTCCTATAGCTTGGTGGCAATGATTGAAGAACTCTGTCAATGACACTATCATCAGGAAGATTAACTCCTAGCTGAGTCAAGTGGTTGTGGTACCCAGACATTCCGAGTATATGTTCACTGACAGAACTATTCTCCTCCATTTTGCAGCTATAGAACTTATTGGAGACTTCATATCTCTCAATCTGAGCATTTGCTTGAAATATTAACTTCAACTCCTGGAACATCTCATATGCTCCATGACGTTCAAAACGTCGTTGAAGTCCCGGTTCTAAGCCGTAAAGCATGGCACACTAAACTATCGAGTAGTCATCAGCTTTGTTGTGCCAGGTGTTCACAAAATCTGGCGTTGCTCCTGAAGTGGGTTTGTCACCTAGCTGTGCTTCCAGGACATAATTCTTCTGTGCAACAATGAGAGGATAATCCTCAAGTTACGGACCATGTCCGTGTAGTTGCTAACATCCTCTTTCAACTTAGCTTTCTCTAGGAACGCATTAAAATTCAATGGAACAACAGCATGGGCCATCTATCTACAACAACATAGACATGTAAAATACTATCAGGTACTAAGTTCATGATAAATTAAAGTACAATTAATCAAATTACTTAAGAACTCCCACTTAGATAGACAACTCTCTAATTATCTAAGTGATCACGTGATCCATATCAACTAAACCATGTCCGATCATCACGTGAGATGGAGTAGTTTTCAATGGTTGATCATATCTAATATATGATTCACGCTCGACCTTTCGGTCTCAGTGTTCCGAGGCCATATCTGCATATGCTAGGCTCATCAAGTCCATCCCGAGTATTCTGCGTGTGCAAAACTGGCTTGCACCTATTGTATGTGAACGTAGAGCTTATCACACACGATCATCACGTGGTGTCTCTGCACGACGAACTGTAGCAACGGTGCATACTCAGGGAGAACACTTGTACCTTGAAATTTAGTGAGAGATCATCTTATAATGCTACCGCCGAACTAAGTAAAATAAGATGCATAAAGGATAAACATCACATGCAATCAATAAGTGATATGATATGGCCATCATCATCTTGTGCCTTTGATCTCCATCTCCAAAGCACCTTCATGATCACCATCTTCACCGGCTTGACACCTTGATGTCCATCGAAGCATCGTTGTCGTCTCGCCAACTATTGCTACTACGACTATCACTACCGCTTAGTGATAAAGTAAAGGAATTACATGGCGATTGCATTTCATAAAATAAAGCGACAACCATATGGCTCCTCCCAATTGCCGATAATTCTTTTACAAAACATGATCATCTCATACAATAAAATTTAGCATCATGTCTTGACCATATCACATCACAACATGCCCTGCAAAAAAAGTTAGACGTCATCTACTTTGTTGTTGCAAGTTTTACGTGGCTGCTACGGGCTGAGCAAGAACCATTCTTACCTATGCATGAAAAACCACAACGCGGTATAGTGATTACTTTTTGATCTTCAAAAAGAACCTTGTTCATTGAATCCGATTCAACTAAAATTGGAGAAACTGACACCCACCAGCCACCTGTGTTCGAAGCACGTCGATAGAACCAGTCTCGCGTAAGCGTACGCGTAATGTCGATATGAGCCGCTTCATCCAACAATACCGGTGAATCAAGAATCAACTAGTGACGGCAAGCAATATGTATATACCCACACCCATAACTCCTTTGTGTTCTACTCATGCATATAACATCTACGCATAGACCTGGCTCGGATGCCACTGTTGGGGAACGCAGTAATTTCAGAAAATTTCCTACACACACGCAAGATCTATCTAGGTGTTGCATAGCAACAAGAGGGGAGAGTGTTGTCTATGTACCCTTGTAGACCGTAAGCGGAAGCGTTATGACAACGCGGTTGATGTAGTCGAATGTCTTCATGATCCAACCTATCCTAGCATCGAAAGTATGGCACCTCCGCGATATGCACACGTTCAGCTCTGTGACGTCCCACGAACTCTTGATCCAGCTGAGTGTCGCGTGAGAGCTTCGTCAGCACGACAGCGTGATGATGGTGATGATGAAGCTACCAGCGCAGGGCTTCGCCTAAGCACTATGACAATATGACCGAGGTGGATTACGATGGAGGGGAGCACCGCACACGGCTAAAAGAAATCAACTTGTGTGTCCTAGGGTGCCCCCTCCCCTCGTATATAAAGGAGAAGGGGGAGGCCGGCCGGCCCTAGGGGTCCGCCAAGGGAGGAAGAATCCTCCTCCTAGTAGGAGTAGGATTCCTCCTTTCCTAGTCCTACTAGGAGGAGAAGGGGAAAGAGGGAAAGAAGAGGAAGAGGAGAAGGAAACAGGGGCGCACCCCCCACCCTAGTCCAATTTGGACTCCCTATAGGGAGGGGGCGCGGCTGCCCCTTGTGGGCTGCCTCCCCTATTCCCTATGGCCCATGTAGGCCCAATATTTCCCCCCGGGGGGGGGGGTCCGGTAACCCTCCGACACTCCAGTTTTCTCTGAAATCACCCGGAACACTTCCGGTGTCCGAATATAGTTGTCCAATATATCAATCTTTATGTCTTGACCATTTTGAGACTCCTCGTCATGTCCGTGATCATATTCAGGACTCTGAACTACCTACGGTACATCAAAACACATAAACTCATAATACCGAACATTAAGCGTGCGGACGCTACGGGTTCGAGAACTATGTAGACATGTCCGACACACATCTCCGGTCAATAACCAATAGCGGAACCTGGATGTTCATATTGGCTCCCACATATTCTACGAAGATCTTTATCGGTCAAACCGCATAACAACATACGTTGTTCCCTTTGTCATCGGTATGTTACTTGTCCGAGATTCGAACATCAGTATCTCAATACCTAGTTCAATCTCGTTACCATCAAGTCTCTTTACTTGTGCCGTAATGCATCATCCTGCAACTAAGTCATTAGTCACATTGCTTGCAAGGCTTATAGTGATGTGCATTACCAAGAGGGCCCAGAGATACCTCTCTGATACTCGGAGTGACAAATCCTAATCTCGGTCTATAACAACTCAACAAACACCATCGGAGACATCTATAGAGCATCTTTATAGTCACCCAGTTACGTTGTGACATTTGATAGTGATGAAGCTATATACCTAGGGTAGGGTCGCGGACCTGTCCAGCATACCCTCCCCAAGGACGTCTTTACAAAGAATCAGAAGCAGTCGAAGAGAAAACATCATCCACTCGACCACAAGAAGCCCTCCACTCTGCAACGGTCGTAACTTAAACCATAGCATTATGAGCATTTATAACACTTTATTGTAGACGTTACCAGTAACGCCCCACCTTTATGAACATTGAACCCTGTGTAACGGAGGGGAGCTGGGGTCCTGGCGCACTCTATATAAGCAACCCCCATCCTCTGGGACAAGGGTTCACACTTTTGTAAACACACACACACATATAATCCAATCGACCGCCTCAGGGCTGTTACTTCCTCCGAGAAGGGCCTGAACTCGTAAAACTCATGTGTACAACTACTCCATAGCTAGGATCTTGCCTCCTCATACCTACCCCCATTCTACTATCAGTCTTAGATCCACGACAGTTGGCGCCCACCTTGGGCAGGTGTCTTAGCGACTTATTACAGAAGTTGCAATTTTTCCGATCCCCATCATCATGGTTCCAGGCGGAGGTTTGGCTAAGGGCCGCGAGATCCGTCTCGGCGCGCTCGTGTTTGTCGCCGACGACTCTGCTTGGCTTCAGGAGGCACCACTCAAAGTCGGCGCGCTCCCCGCCCGCGGGGCGACGCACTTTCGTGCGTACGTCCGCGGCGTCCTCCTGCGCCAACCGTCGACCCAGTACCAGTCGACTCCAACGGCTTTCCCCCTACCTGCGACTTGCCGAAACAAGCACACCGGCTGGTTGAGGGTTCAACGGTGGCTGAAGCATGAGGTGGCCCGCCAGTCGGCCACCCCTCAAGTCGTGGCGCTCGAGCCTGACGAGTCTCTCTACAGCCTGTTCGATCTGTCGACTGGCTCCGTAGAGACTGCATCCGAGTGCGGTAGCAATGACTCGGCAGCGGAAGTCCTGATGGTCAATGGACCACGCAGTCCTCCTGGCGTCGATCGTGAAGACGGAGGTGACGGGAACGGAGATCCGTCACGCGTTCACGAGGAGTACTGCCCCGAGCCTCTCTCCTCGCAGCAGAGAGAAGAACTTCGTCGCCGAAACATGGATGCCCTGCATAATCCTATAGTTGGAGAAACTCCCGAAGCCCAGGCCTTGGAACAGGCTCGCTTGGCCAATCTGGTTGAGTGCACTCGGCTGGAGAACCTACAGCGTGCACTTGACGATCGCGCTCGTCAACGTGCTCCTGAGTCCAGCCGACGCCAACTTTTTCCACCTCCGGCTCAGGTATACCGGACACCGATCCAAAACCTAGCAGCTGCGGCCCGGATAGCAGAGTCGATTCAACCTTCCTAGTCAGAAGCTGGCCGAGGTGTGGCGCAGATCAGGGCCTTGCTCCGGGCAGCAGGAGAGCAGAATACGGCCGTGTCTCAGTCGCGGGATAGGATCCATAGCAGATCTGTGGTCGCAGATACGGTCCAGTCGGCCCATAGCCCGAGATCTCCCCCGAGGTGTGAGGGACGTGGAGAGCGGCGTGATCAGTACAGAAACCAGGAGCAGTATGATCGTCGAGCCGATCGCGATGGTCACCGTCGAGTGCCCACGCCTCCTCCAAGGAGTGGGTCGTACGTGCCGCAGCCACATGAAGACAGGCGCCCTAACAACGTCGGAAGAGGTATTCCAGTCGACCCCAGGGAGCCAGGCTTTGATGCGAGATCTATTCTCGTACAAGGCTTGGTCGACAGAAATAGAGCTCACCGAGATGGCCATGACAGAGGCCCGCAAACCAGCAACAGGGTGCATGTCTCTGGCCCAGAGTGCTTCAGCAGAGCTATCAGAGCTGCAGTGATTCCCCCCAACTTTAGGTTGGCGACTGGAGTCAGTAAGTTCACCGGAGAGTCCAAGCCTGACACCTGGCTCGAAGACTACCGAGTGGCTATCCAGATTGGTGGCAGCAATGATGAGGTGGCCATGAAACACCTTCCTCTAATGTTGGAGGGCTCGGCTAGGGCGTGGCTGAATCAGTTGGCGCCTGGCAGCATCTATACTTGGGAAGATCTCGCCTGAGTGTTTGTCAGAATGTTTGAGGGTACTTGCAAGTGGTCAGCAGGTTTGACAGAATTACAGTGTTGCATCCAGAAACCGAATGAAACTTGAGATTATATCCATAGGTGTATTACCCTGCACCACACGGTGGAAGATGTGTCTGAACATCAGGCAATTTGTGCTTTCAAGGAAGGCGTCAGGTATCGGGAGTTGAATCTAAAATTCGGTCAGATAGGAAACATGACTTTGACTCGGATGATGGAAATCGCCACCAAGTATGCCAATGGTGAAGAGGAGGAGCGACTGCGGAGCGGCAAGCACAAAGCAGTCGCCCACGAAGCCGGGGGAGGAAACTCCAGTCGGAAACAAAAACGCAAGGCCGAACCAGCTGCTCCGGGTGAGGCCTTGGCTGTGGTTCAAGGAAAGTTCAAGGGGAAGCCCAAAGGGCCGTGGAACCCCAAGAAAGTAAAAGATCAAGATGGAAATGACGTGTTGGATCTGCCGTGCCATATCCACACAAAAAAGACGAAGAAAGTAATTTCATTTACCCGAAGCATACCACTCGACAGTGTTAGCTCCTGATCCAGCAGTTCCGAGAGAAACAGCCCAAGGAAAAGGAGAAGGAGGCAGACAAGGCTGAGAGTGAAGGGGAAGATGATCATGGTTATCCTCACGTGAATTCCACTTTGATGATTTTCGCTGATGTTGAAAACAAGAGTCTATTGAAAGTCATCAACAGAGAAGTGAACATGGTCGCTCCGGCGACACCCAATTACTTGAAATGGTCGTAGACTGCCATTATGTTCGACCAGTCTGATCACCCAGCGCACATCGCCACCCCTGGGAGGCAAGTGCTGGTGGTCGACCCGGTGGTCGAAGGCACTCGACTGACAAAGGTCCTGATGGACGGTGGCAGTGGCCTGAACATTTTGTATGCAGAAACGTTGAAAGGAATGGGAATTCCGATGTCCAGACTCAGTGAAAGCCATATGAGTTTCCATGGGGTCATCCCAGGCAGGAAGGCTGCGTCCCTCAGTCAGATTGCACTCGACGTGGTTTTCGGTGATGCCAAAAATTACCGCAAAGAAAAGTTGACGTTTTCAGAGTGCGTATCATGCATTTCTGGGCAGGCCAGCTTATGCACGATTCATGGCTTGACCTTGTTACGTGTACCTCAAACTGAAGATGCCTGGTCCCAGAGGAGTGATCACTATCTCTGGTAATCGGAAAAATGCGGAAGAGTGTTTCCAAAAGGGCTCCAAGATCACTGATGCCCAGATGGCCATGGCAGAATTGCAAGAATACCAGAAAAATGCAGACCCAAGTGACTTATTGCAAGCCAAGAAGCCAGCCACGGATTCAGCATTCCAGTCGTCTAGCAAGACGGAGTCTGTTCACATTCACCCGACGGACCCCAATGCAGCTCCGACCCACATTTCGACCACACTCGACTCCAAATAGGAAGAAGCGCTCATCCAGTTCCTCCGTGAGAACTAGGACATCTTTGCATGGAAGCCTTCTGACATGCCAGGTGTTCCCAGGGGACTGGCTGTGCATCGTTTGCGAGTTGACCCGAAAGTGAAACCGGTCAAAGAGCATCTTCGATGGTCCGCCGTCCAGAAAAGAAAAGCAATCGGCGAAGAGGTGGCTCTGCTTTTGGCAGCTGAGTTTATCCGAGAGACTTACTACACCGAGTGGTTAGCCAATGTTGTCATGGTCCCAAAGAAAGATGACTCACTCTGCATGTGCATCAATTTCAAGCATATCAATCGGGCCTGCCCAAAAGATCACTTCCCTCTCCCTCGCATCGATCAGATAGTCGACTCGACTGCTGGGTGCGAGCATTTGTCCTTTTTGGATGCCTACTCCGAGTACCACCAGATCCGTCTGTACGGACCTGACAAAATAAAGATAGCTTTTATCACCCCATTCGGGTGCTTCTGTTATGTCACAATGCCACTCGGCTTCAAGAACACTGGAACCACATTTATGCGAATGATTCAGAAGTGCCTGCTCACTCAGATCAGTCGGAATGTGGAAGCATACATGGATGACATTGTGGTCAAGTCACGTAAAGGTTCCGACCTGCTGACCGACCTCGCTGAAACCTTTGCCAACCTCAGAAGGTATGATATCAAGCTCAACCAGCAAAGTGTACATTTGGAGTTCCAGGCGGAAAGTTACTCAGTTTTCTTGTTTCCGAACGAGGAATCGATGCTAACCCAGAGAAAGTAGGCGCTATACTCTGAATGAAACGCCCTGTGCGTGTGCATGATGTCCAGAAGCTTACTGGTTGCTTGGCCGCCCTAAGTCGATTCATTTCTCGCCTCGGTGAAAAGGCGCTGCCTCTTTACCGACTGATGAAGAAATCAGATACGTTCGAGTGGACTCCAGAAGCTGATACAACATTTGCAGAGCTAAAAGCCCTGCTTTCCACCTAGCCGGTGCTTGCTGCTCCAATCAGCAATGAGCCTCTTTTGCTTTATATAGCAGCCACTGGACAAGTCGTCAGTACAGTACTTACGGTCGAGCGGGAAGAAGAAGGAAAAGCATAGAAAGTTCAACGCCTAGTTTATTATATTTCTGAAGTCCTGACCCCATCAAAGGAGAGATATCCTCACTATCAGAAGCTTGTGTATGGAATTTACATGACCACGAAGAAGGTTGCACACTACTCAGATCACTATGTTACAGTCGTCAGCGACGCTCCATTGTCAGAGATTCTGCACAACAGGGATGCAACTGGTCGAGTGGCTAAATGGGCGATTGAACTCCTTCCCTTGGATATCAAGTTTGAGGCAAAGAAAGCTATCAAGTCCCAAGCAATAGCAGATTTCCTCGCCGAGTGGATCGAACAGCAACTGCCGACTCAAGTTCACTCTGAGCACTGGACCATGTTCTTTGACGGATCCAAGATGTTGAGCGGTTCTGGTGCTGGAGTAGTTATGGTATCCCCCCGAGGAGACAAGCTCAGATATGTCCTCCAGATTCACTTTGATTGTTCCAACAATGAAGCAGAATACGAAGCACTCCTGTATAGGTTGCGCATGGCCATCTCACTCGGCGTCCGTCGCCTCATGGTCTACGGCGACTCAGATTTGGTAGTTAATCAAGTGATGAAGGAGTGGGACGTCAGAAGCCCAGCTATGACTGGTTACTGCAACGTGGTGAGAAAGCTTGAGAAGAAGTTCGAGGGGTTAGAACTCCACCACATCCCCCGATTGAAAAATCAAGCAGCCGATGAATTGGCAAAGATAGGCTCCAAGAGAGAAGCCATTCCCAGCAATGTGTTCTTGGAGCATATTCACACGCCGACAGTTCAGGAAGACCCTTTCACTGAAGATCCCCCACAACCCAAGAGCGCCACGGATCCAACTGAAGTCGAGGTCCTAGCTGTGGTCGACCTAATCATGGAGGTTCTGGCCATTACTCCCGATTGGACGGTGCCCTACATTGCGTACATCCTCAGGAAAGAGCTCCCAGAGGATGAAGAAGAAGCTCGACAGATCGTCTGCCGATCTAAAGCTTTTACTGTGATAAGAGGGCAGCTGTTCAGAGAAAGTGTGACTGGAGTCGGTCAGAAGTGCATAACCAGAAGAAGGTCGAATGATCCTCAATGACATCCACTCGGGGACCTGTGGCCACCATGCGTCCTCTCGGGCCATCGTGGCTAAAGCATACCGAGCTGGATTCTATTGGCCACGAGCAAATGAGATGGCGAAAGATATAGTCGACAGATGTGAAGGCTGTCAATTTTACTCTGATATGTCTCACAAGCCAGCGTCAGCCCTGAAGACCATTCCCCTCGTCTGGCCCTTCATTGTTTGGGGACTGTGGCACCCACCATGGGACCGCTGAGGACCGGCAGAAGCGGCTTCACTCACGTGCTCGTTGCAGTCGACAAGTTTACCAAATGGATCGAAGCCAAACCCATCAAGAACCTTGACGCTAGCACCGCTGTCAGTTTTATCAGAGAATTGACGTTCAGATATGGAGTCCCACACAGCATCATCACGGACAACGGATAGAACTTAGATTTCGATGAGTTCAGAATTTTCTGCGCCTCTCAGGGCACTCGAGTCGACTATGCTTATGTTGCTCACCCGCAGTCGAACGGACAAGCAGAAAGAGTCAATGGCCTAATTCTTAAAGGACTGAAGCCCCGACTGATGCGTGATCTCAAACACGCAGCAGGTGCTTGGGTTGATGAACTTCCGTCAGTTCTGTGGGGTTTAAGGACAACTCCTAATCAGTCGACTGGAAGGACTCCTTTCTTCTTAGTCTATGAAGCCGAAGCTCTTCTACCAAGTGACTTGCTCCACAACGCACCCCGAGTTGAACTCTTCTCCGAAGAAGAAGCAGAGCAGGCCCGGCAAGATTCAGTGTCACAGCCTTAGTGTCACAGCCCGGCAAGATTCAGTGTCACGGGCTTAGAGTTGCATCTGCACTCATGCATCATGTATAAAATTCCTGAAAGTTGAATTGAGGTTCGTTGAAACCCTCAGAAACCAGTTCAAAAATAATCAACATTAAAATGTCTTCAAAGAAGTCCAAGAAAATCTTCCTCTTAGTCTCTGAAAATATTGGCAAGAGGTAAAATTCAAACCGATGTTTTTGGTACCTCAGAAACATTTATTTTGGGCCTTTGAATTAATTCAATAACTATTTGCATTGGATATATATTCTTTATAGAATTAATATATGTCCAATAATTCTGGAACATTTTATGTGGTTTGGGATATTTTAATTCTAGCCACATAATTATTTTCAGGATTTCATAAAATGGTTTGGTGTTAAAACTAAACCCAAAACAATTGCAGAAAAATAGAAAACAGAAACAATTTAGAAAATGGAGAAGAGAGAGAGCTTACCTGGGCCAACTCACCTGTGCAGCCACCTGGCGGCCCAAGTGGCCGGCCCAGCCCACCTGGCCCTCCCCTGTCGTCTTCCTCCCCGCGCCAATAGACAGCACGTGTGGCCGAGGCACGCCGGCACGCGCCCGGCCACCTCCTGCTTCCTGCCGCTTCCCCCTCATCGCCTGGACGTCTCCAACGCCGCCACGCACGCCCCTGGAACCCCCTCGCACTCTCCCTTGCTCCTCCCCCCTCCTCCGTTTCTCTTACGCGCAACCACCGAGCGCAACCGTCGCTGCCGACGCGCACCGCCGTGGCCACAGCCACTGCCTCGCCTCGCCGATGCGCTCAGAGGCTCCGCCTCGACCCCCTTTTCCTCCTCACCGAGCCACGCCCCGCGGGAGCCCCCACAACGCCGCCATCAGCTCCGTCTTCTTCCTCGGACTCCGGCGATCGCCGTCGCCACTTTGTCATCTCCAGAGCCTCCCCCGAGCTGCCGACCCATCCATGCGATGCACTGTGAGCCTCTGAACAATTTCCCCCTACTCTTGTGCGCTAATTCGAGCTCTAGCTCTCATTCCCGTCAAGACCGAGACCTCGCCGGCGGCGGCCATGTCGCCGTCGTTGTTTTGGCCGGCCTCCGTCCAAACCAAGCACGTCACCGCACTCAGTACATCCCCAGGAGCACGTTTCACCCACCAGCTCCTCCCGTGCACCACAACGCCAAACTCGCAGGTGCCCGAATGCCGGGCGCCTCCACGAGCTCGACTCCGGCGAGCTCGTTCCACCCCGCGCCTCCCGCGTGCCTCCCCTGGATGCGCGCGAGTGAGGGCTCCCCTCTGGTGCCCTCAGCACACCCAGCCACCGCCCCTAGCGCCATTCCGGCGAACTTCTGCCGCATTCCTGGTCACCGGCGACGTAACTCCGGTGAGCTGATGTGGCTTCATTAGTTTAGCGCTAACCCCTGCCACTTAGGCCTCAATAGACGCTGACAGTAGGCCCCACAGTGGGTCAAAGCCCAGTTAGCGTCGGGTTTGACCCGAGGTTGACCTCTGTTTGACCCTTGAGTCATTGACATGCAGGCCTCGCCCGACTAACCCAGTTAGTTAGAGCTAAACTTAATTAAGTTAGTTTAGTTAGTGACTGACCAGTGGGCCCAGTGTTGTTTAGTTAGTCTAGTTAACCCAAATAGTTAACTGTGACACTGACTAGTGGGGCCCAGCCATCAGGTTTGACCCTAGACCGGGCCTTTGACCAGCTGACGCAAGGATGACGCGATGCTGACGTCATGAAGCTTTTCTGGATTTAAAATAAATCTAAATGATTTATTTATTTTCAGAAAATAGCTAAAACTTCTAAAATTCATAGAAAATTATCTATAATTCCAAATAAGATAAATTATATATGAAAAATTATCAGAAAAATTCAAGGAATCTGAATATGGCATTTTCATGCATGTTTGAACGACTTAACCTCACTGTTTAGTCCAAAACATGATAATGCACTATTGGAATTCATAGTTTGAATTTGAATTTGAAACTTGAGTTCAAATCAACCCAAACCTTTCTACTACTAGTTGCATTAGCTCAAACCACAACATATTGACATGTCATGATCATGCATCATATTGTGCATTGCATTGATTGTGTTTCCTTCTCTGTTGCCAGTATTTATCCCCTCTCGATAGACGTGGTTTCGATGAAGAGATCGATGACACCGATGAAGAACTATATTATCTTTAGGAGTGCCAGGCAAGCAAAAACCCCTTGTTCATTCCGATACAATCCCACTCTCTCGCTCCTGCTCTCTTTTACTGCATTAGGACAATAACGATTCAACTGTTACATGTTGCGGTAGTTGAACCCCTTTCCTCTGCATGACCTGTCATTGCCACAGTAAATAGATGAAACCCACTAGTATGAGTAGGAGTTGTTTGAGCCTTGATGTGCCTACTCATTCATGCTGATTTGTCATGCCTGCTACTGCTTAGAGTTGAGTCAGGTCTGATTCATCGGGGATGAATTGGAACAGTGATGAACATGTCCTACTGTGTGTGAGCTAAGCGTGTGAACACGATTTGGTAAAGGTAGCGGTGGGAGGCCATGTAGGAGTACATGGTGGGTTGTCTCATTGCAGCCTTCCTCAGGAACTGAGTTCTGTGTCTGTGATCCATGAACAACTACTACCACTCATTGGGATCCTTAATTGACCCTCTCGGCTTCTTAATCACCCTAGTACTCTGTCCAGGAGTTGCAACTAGTTTCTGGTGTTTGTAGGTTATGTGTTGGTGGCCGTGCGTAGCGCAGACCCTAGGGGTGGGCTATGATGCGGTAGATAGACCGTGGCACGGTGTACCAGGCGCCCATTTGGTGTCTCGGGAACCCTGTTCACATCGTTCGGGGCCGTAAGTGGAAACCTCAGCTGGACTCCCTGCGAATGGAACCTGAATAGGCGATAAACCTAGACTAGAGACTTAAGTGTTTAGGTAGGCCGTGGCCGACACCCTCGTTGGGCTTCTTCTTGAAGGTTGCCGAGTACATGTCGTGTAAACGACGGTAAGTGGTGGGAGCGTGTGTGAAGAAGTACACCCCTACAGGGTTATCATTATCTATGCAAATAGCCGGATTCCTCGGATATGGAAACTTGGACCCCTTGCATAGTTCATAGACAAGTGAAAGTGGATACTCTAAAACTCGCAAGATAAGTGTGAGTGCTATGGATGGCCTTCTCGTAGGGAGACGGGAGCGGATCCATAGTGGTGTATTGGATGGTGAATATGTGGACTCGTGTGCGCCACCTCAAAAGAGTTGCTTGCATTCGTAGTTCAGGTTAGCCACTGAGTCAAAGCTGGCTTGCTGCAGTTAAACTCCACCACCCCCTTTGTCGATACCGATGCATATGTAGTTAGATCTGATGTAAGTCTTGTTGAGTACCTTTGTACTCACGTTTGCTTAATTTATGTTTTGCAGAGAGACTTCAGTCTCGCTAGTAGTTCCGCGTGGACTTCGACGTTTAGCTTGATACCTCAGCTACGATCTTGTGCCCTCGGCAGGATCTGGTAGATAGTCAGGCTTCTTAGCCTTTTCCATTTGTAGATGTCTGTACTCAAACATGTTAAGCTTCCGCATGTGCTTGATTTGTATGTTATGTTTGTTGGGTCATGAGACCCATGTTTTTAATATCTCGATCCTCGGAGCCTAATGAATAAATACTTGAGTTGTAGAGTTATGTTGTGATGCCATGTTGTATTTACACATATCGAGCATATTGTGTGTATGATTGAAATGCTTGGTATGTGTGGGATCCGGCAATCTAGTTGTTTATCCTTGGCGGCCTCTCTTATGGGGAAATGTAGTCTAGTGCTTCCATGAGCCATAGTAGTCCGCTACAGCCCGGTTCACCGGAGTCCTGCTAGCCCAGCACTACTGCTCAGGACACTTGACTGGCTGGCATGTGTTTCACTTCGTTCCTGTGTCTGTCCCTTCGAGGAAATGTCATGCGGTGACATCCGGAGTCCTGCCTAGCCTGCTACAGCCTGGGTTCTCGGAGTCCTGTTAGCCCAGTGCTACAACCCGGATTCACACGCTGCTGACCGACATGCTCGATGTGATTCATGTATGCCTGTCCCCATAGGTTAGTGCCGCTTTGGGTTCACGACTAGCCATGTCGGCCCGGGTTCTCTGTCATATGGATGCTAGCGACACTATCATATACGTGAGCCAAAAGGCGCAAACGGTCCCGGGCCATGGTAAGGCGACACCCATGGGAATACCGTGCGTGAGGCCGCAAAGTGATATGAGGTGTTACCGGCTAGATCGATGTGACTTGGAATCGGGGACCTGACATTCAGTCGATCTCTTAGAGGAGGAAAGAGAGATGGCCTTGATCCACTCAACCATTTATCAGCAAGATTTGCGTCGATTCCACGCCAGGAACGTGAGGGGTTGGGCCTTTCAAGAAGGAGACTTGGTTCTTCGAGTGGATCAGCAGAAACCACACAAGCTCGCTCCAACTTGGGAAGGCCCCTTCATCGTCACAAAAGTTCTCCACAACGGAGCATACCATCTTTACAGTATCAAGCATCAGAAAGACGTGCCACGGGCTTGGAACATGGAGCTGCTCCGCCCCTTTTATACTTAAACACTCATTCGAATAAAATGTAATAAGCAACACCTTTTGTAATTCGTTTATCAAAGACAAGAGCTTACGGTCCTCTCATTTGATTGGGTTGTTCTTATTTACTCCTGAAATCCCCCAGTGGGTGGGCTTAGTCGCGAATCCGTTCCGCCTAAGTTCGAAAAAATCCTACCAAGTGAAGAGCAATCCTTCCACTCGGGGGCTTAGCTTCAGTCGAGCACTCGCCTAAGCTCTCTCACTAAGAGGCTTAACGGCAGTCCAGCACTCGCCTAAGTTTGAAAAAATCCTACCGAGTGGAGAGCAGTCCTCCCACTCGGGGGCTTAGCTACAGTCAAGCACTTGCCTAAGTTCTCTCACTAAGAGGCTTAACGGCAGTCCAGGACTCACCTAAGTTTGAAAAAATCCTACCGAGTGGAGAGCAGTCCTCCCACTCGGGGGCTTAGCTGCAGTCGAGCGCTCGCCTAAGCTCTCTCACTAAGAGGCTTAACGGCAGTCCAGCACTCGCCTAAGTTTGAAAAAATCCTACCGAGTGGAGAGCAGTCCTCCCACTCGGGGGCTTAGCTGCAGTCGAGCACTCGCCTAAGTTCTCTCAGTAAGAGGCTTAACGGCAGTCCAGCACTCGCCTAAGTTTGAAAAAATCCTACCGAGTGGAGAGTAGTCCTCCCACTCGGGGGCTTAGCTGCAGTCGAGCACTCGCCTAAGTTCTCTCGCTAAGAGGCTTAACGGCAGTCCAGCACTCGCCTAAGTTTGAAAAAATCCTACCGAGCGGAGAGCAGTCCTCCCACTCGGAGGCTTAGCTGCAGTCGAGCACTCGCCTAAGTTCTCTCACTAAGAGGCTTAACGGCATTCCATCACTCGCCTAAGTTTGAAAAAATCCTACTGAGTGGAGAGCAGTCCTCCCACTCGGGGGCTTAGCTGAAGTCGAGCACTCACCTGAGTTCTCTCACTACGAGGCTTAACGACAGTCCAGCACTCGCCTATGTTTGGAAAAATCCTACCGAGTGGAGAGCAATCCTCCCACTCGGGGGCTTAGCTGCAGTCCAGTACTCGCCTAAGTTTGAGACCCATCCCTATCCGCAAGGACGACAAGGTGCAGGTCAACTGCAGCCTTCTTCTTCGGAGCTGCGGCACAAATACAACGTCCGCTCCATCCCTATCCGCAAGGACGAAGAGGTGCAGCAAGCAAAGTCCATCCAAAGGCAAACACAAGTACATTCGGAGATAAACTAAATTCAGATAAATACTAAAAGGTTCCAAGCAGCGAATCAAAAGTACTCGGGCACCAAGCCCGAAGTAGTTTAACGGTTACAGAAACCACTCGGCATTCCGAGGCAAATTTAAAGTGTATCCAAGTTTCATAAGATTGTTCACTCAGCCGGAGGAGGACTGGCAGGCTCCACGAATGAGTCCAGATCGATCCCAGTAGCGATCCGAGTAGCGGCAGCAATGACAGTCTCCTTGAAGGACTGGAAGTCCTACTTTTTGGTGTTAGCGAGTTTGACCGCAGCCAGCTTGTCTTCACGAACCTCCTTGCAATGGACTCGCACCAGGGAGAGCGCCACGTCAGCACCACACCGGGCGGAGGATTTCTTCCATTCTTGCACTCGGTCAGGGATCTCGTTCAGTTGAGTCATCAGAGATTCCAGATCATTCTGAAGCGTCCCCTCCGGCCAAAGCGTCGAATCGATTCGAGAGACAACCTCCTTCAGGCGTGCGAGGTAGCTTGTGGCGCTGGATATACGGGACTCCAGTCAGAGCACGTTCATCGCAGTTTCGTCGCAGACCGGGGAAGCGATAGGGTCCAGACCCGTCTCGACCCTTCCAGTTTCTTCGTCAAAGTCTTGACAAAGTTCTGCAGCCAAAAGTCAGTTCAATCAACCAAGCAAAATCCGATGGCAAGCATCAACACAGTCGGATTAAAAGAAATACATCCCAGCACGAGATAAAGCTTCTTGGCGAGGGTCCTCAGATAAGCTTCTGTGTCGTTCCTCTTGCGGATCGCAGACTCCAACTTCTCATTCAGGGCGACCTTATCCTTCTTCAGGATCGTCACTTCACGGTTAGCTTCATTAAGACAAGATGTCAGTCTAGTCACCTCTCCTTCAAGCGTTCCGACTGAAGCAAGCTTCTTGTCTGCGAGAGCGGTTTTGTCTTGGGCTGCTTTTTGCGCGGCGGTGAGGTCCGAGTCCTTCTTGTCCAGAGCCAACTTCATTTTCTTTGCAAAAGAAATAATTGAATCAAAAAAGAGACCAAAGAGATCTATTGAAATTCAGTCGGCAATCAGTTACCTTCCATACCAGCAGCCTCATCTTGAGCTTTTTTCAGATTTTGCTGAGCCAATTTCAAGTCTAAGTTGAGTTGCCTCTGCTTCTCTTCGAGTTTGGCAAACTTGGAGATAAGAGTACAAGACTTCTGTAGGAGGCAAGAGACAGGTCAATCGATAGGTTCGAAAGCAGTTCATTTTCGAGTGAATAAAACCTAAAGAAGTGGACAACAAGCTGTTCAGACCCCAGTCGACTACCAGCAGTCGACCGTGGTCTCGGGGATGACACCCAGTGGGTGCACTTGGCGTGCCCCCACCGGTTCTGATACCACTCGCCCGGCCCGCCGGAGTCGAGTGCAAGGAGTAGAAAAAAAGAGAGAAAGAACAATTGCGCTGTCAAGAAAAGAAGAACTCAGACCACTGTCGACTGCCAGCAGTCGACCGTGGTCTCGGGGACGACACCCAGTGGGTGCACTTGGCATGCCCCCACCGGTTCTGATCCCACTCGCCCGGCCCGCCGGAGTCGAGTGCAAGGAGTAGAAAAAAAGAGAGAGAAAGAACAATTGCACCGTCAAGAAAAGAAGAACTTAGACCACTGTCGACTGCCAGTAGTCGACCGCGGTCTCGGGGACTACACCCAGTGGGTGCACTTGGCGTGCCCCCACCAGTTCTGATCCCACTCGCCCAGACTGAGTGGAAGAGCGAAACTACCAAAAACGACAGCAACACCCAGTGGGTGCTTTAATTCAACGCGAACAACAGGAGATTGTGCAGAAGAAGATTTTTCGAGAACAAAAACAGTCGGAAAGTCTACTCACCTGGACGTTGGCCCGAAGAGCGGCACTAGCATCATAGGCAGCCTGACTGCTCTCGTGCACTATCTTCACGCGCTCCATCATCATATCAGCCTGTCGGATGGCTTCCGCAGCCGCTTCCGACTGGTTTTCTGGGACAGGGTAGCTGGTGAAAAAATGTGCAGACGACCCAGGTGCAGCTGCTTGAGGCTCCGTGGTGTGGAGTTGGATAGTTGAAGGAACCACAGGCGTGGTCGACCACGTGGGATGCCCACTCGGCAAGGGTGCAGCGAACGTCACAGCGGCCCTGCCCGCATCTTCAGCTTGACAAACGGGAGGCGTTGCAGTTGGTTCCTGTTGAGCCACCCTGCCAGCTGTTACCTTCTTGCTCTTCCTAGGCTCAGGAGCCACATCTTCGTCGTCGTCCGGAAGGTCAATGATGTTGGGTCGAGCTGCAAGACAGAACATTCGACCCCAAGTGAACCACTGGACCCTAAAAGGATCAAGAAATGAAATCGCAAGAGTTCATACCTGGGTTAGAGGTTACCGCATCCTCCATTTCCTCGTCCCGGTACTAGTATGAAGAGGTCCATGACGTAGCAGCACTGCAAAGGCCCGCATTCAATCGGTTACACCCAGTTAATCCAATCCACATAAAGGACAAGTCAGATTGTTACCCGAAGATAGTAGGAACGGTCACTTTGATCCGAGGAAAGCTTTGGGCGGTTTGGAAGAGATGGCTTTCGGCACTTTTGGCACTGGAAGCGGCGCGACCTTGGATTGCTTTGGAGGCTTCTCAATCGGTGTCGGGGAAGACGCCTGGGGCGCTTCGAGGATTGCCCAATCGGCGCAGCCACCAAGTCCGGAGCGCGTGCCAGGTCATTAGTGTGCTTGGACCTCCTCTCCCTGCGAGGAGGCGAGTCGACTTCTTCCTCATCGGTCGATTCATCGCTCTCCTCGTCCTCCTCGGCTTTCGAATGCTCCTCGCCGCTCTCGCCCCCGCTCCCTTCTTCTTCAGCGCCGGGGTCCTGCACTCCGTTGGGCATCGAGTACATTTCAATGAGGGCCTGAAAGGATAACAATCAAATAACATCACATGGTGAATCGAAAAGATACTTGATAAAACAGAAATATACCTGCTCCGGCTGGCGCGAGTTGTTGAATGGAATCACCCTCCTGGATCCCCGAGGGTTGTCTTTGTTGCCCGTGATTCCCCTCAACCAGTTCTCCAAGATATCCTTGCTGACCTCCTCCGAGTGGATCCGAGTGGTATCCACGAGCCCAGAGTACATCCACATCGGATGATTGCGCGCCTGAAGAGGTTGGATGCGTCGACCGAGAAAGACCTCCAGCAGATCCATCCCGGTCACTCCGTCGCGGACAAGCTGGACGACCCGTTCAACCAGGTCCTTGACCTGCGCCTTCTCTTCTGGAACTACCTTCAGGGGAGCAGGCTTCTCCACTCGAGCCAAGGAAAAAGGAGGAAGTCCAATCGACTGGCCAGGGGTTGGATGATCCTTGCAGTAAAACCAAGTCGACTGCCAGCCCCAGACCGAGTCAGGTAGGATCATCGCTAGGAAAGTACTCTTGCTCCTCATCTGGATCCCCAGACCACCGCACATCTGGATCACCCGCGTCCTCTCGTCACTCGACTTGGCCTTTTTGACCGACTAGGAGCGGCAAGTGAAGATGTGTTTGAAAAGCCCCCAGTGCGGTTGACAGCCCAAGAAGTTTTCGCACATGGACACGAAAGCAGCCATATAGACTATGGTGTTCGGAGTGAAATGGTGGAGCTAAGCCCCAAAGAAGTTCAAAAAACCCCGGAAGAAAGGGTGGGGAGGCAGCGAAAATCCGCGATCTACGTGGGATGCTAGGAGGACACACTCACCCTCTCTAGGCTGCGGCTCGGTTTCGTCCCCCGAGAGCCGAGCCGACTTGTGGGGGATCAATCCCCCCTCCACCAGGTCGTCGAGGTTGTCCTGCGTGATTGCCGAGCAGATCCAGTCGCCCTGGATCCAGCCCGCCGGTAGGCCGGACCTCGACGAGGATCCGCCCCAGCTGGTCCGCTTGGCCTTCGCCTTCGCGGTCGCCTTCTTCGCGCGTTCCAGCGTCGCCGCCTTATCCTTCCCCATGGTGGCAGATCGAGCTCGAGCGGAGGTCCGACGACGAGGCGGAAGCGAGAGTGGTGGAGAGATCAGGAGAAAGAGAAGAGAGAATGGGGGCGTGCGGAGTAGAGGCCTGGCCCGAGACCTTTTATAAGGCCTTCCACCGAGTGGCTGACTAGTGGACCCAAGCGATCTAAAAAATCCCGCAACAGTCACGCGCACAGTACGTGGAGAAAAAGGTGGCGCGGGGATCGAGGAGACTTACCTAATCTGTCCTGATAACCTTGTTTCCTATCGTCTGGCGCGCTTCCCAAAATTCGAATCCCGCAAGATCCGCGGAAAGCGGAACAACCTGTCATACTGAAGGCAAACACCCTCTACATCATCATTCGGAATTCAACCATGAAAGTTCACTCGACAACAACCAAGAATGGACCAAGGTGACTGACAAAGGAGTCGACGTCGTCTCCTCAACTCATTGTTTCAGGACAAGACATATTCATAGCACAAAGAGTGGGTCAGAAGTGTTCTCAACCCCTTCCTCACTCAAACCCTGATCCATTCGGGGGCTAATGATGAAGCTATGTACCCAGGGTAGGGTCATG
Organism: Triticum urartu; assembly: GCF_056163025.1. Taxonomy (NCBI): domain Eukaryota; kingdom Viridiplantae; phylum Streptophyta; class Magnoliopsida; order Poales; family Poaceae; genus Triticum; species Triticum urartu. The sequence continues at coordinate 474,294,230 of NC_141877.1, forward strand.
GACCTGTCTAGCATACCTCCCCAAGGACATCTTTACAAAGAATCAGAAGCGGTCGAAGAGAAAACATCATCCACTCGACCAAGAAGATGTGCTCACTCGACTTCCTTGAAGACACTCGACCACCTTGAAGACACTCGACAACCAGAAGAGAAGCCCTCCACTCTGCAACGGTTGTGACTTAAACCATAGCATTATGAGCATTTATAACACTTTATTGTAGACATTATCAGTAATGCCCCACCTTTATGAACATTGAACCCTGTGTAACGAACGGGAGCTGGGGTCCTGGCGCACTCTATATAAGCCACTCCCCTCCTCTGGGACAAGGGTTCGCACTTTTGTAAACACACACACACATATAATCCAGTCGACCGCCTCAGGGCACCGAGACGTAGGGATGTTACTTCCTCCAAGAAGGGCCTGAACTCGTAAAACTCGTGTGTACAACTACTCCATAGCTAGGATCTTGCCTCCTCATACAACACCCCATTCTACTGTCAGTCTTAGATCCACGACAGATAGTACACTAAGTGTTTCTCCGGTATTCGGGAGTTGCATGATCTCATAGTCATAGGAACATGTATAAGTTATGGAGAAAGCAATAGTCATAAATCAAACAATCATCGTGCTAAGCTAACGGATGGGTCAAGTCAATCACATCAATCTCTAATGATGTGATCCCGTTTATCAAATGACAACTCTTTGTCCATGGCTAGGAAACTTAGCCATCTTTGATCAACGAGCTAGTCAAGTAGAGGCATACTAGTGACACTCTGTTTGTCTATGTATTCACACATGTACTGAGTTTCCGGTTAATACAATTCTAGCATGAATAATAAACATTTATCATGATATAAGGAAATATAAATAACAACTTTATTATTGCCTCTAGGGCATATTTCCTTCAGTTATAGCAGTTTCATAAAAATTGACGACACAAGATTTTGCCGAGTCAAGCACTAAAGATTGATGTGAACAAGTTCAAATCAACTTGGGGCCTAATGTTGGGGATGTAACTATTGGGTATAACCCGCCCAGGAGGGGCCGGGTCATACCACTAGCGACTTAGAGATGAAGATGGCGGGTCATGAAGCAAGCCTATTGAAGGCCCAAGACCCAGAGGCGACTTGAGGCCCAAGAGGATGAACCGCCATATGTGTAACTTATATTATAAGGAAACCTTAGTTAGTCATCGAGCCGGACACGTTTTGTATGAGTCGGTTGGGACTCTGTAAGCCATCGAGCATCTGCCTATATATTTAAAGGGGTGACCCGGCGACAGGTTAACTCAAGTAACAATCAATCGAGGGCTAGGTCAAGCATATTCGCTCCCTAGTCATCGTAACCCAAGCAATACAACCTAAAGCTGGAGTAGGCTTTTACCTCGTTGAGGGGGGCCAAACCTGGGTAACCCCTTCGTGTCCTTTGCCCCGTTTAACCTTGTCGGCGTTCTGGGAACGGGGGTCCCCAGACTTGCCTGCCTGCGGCATGCGGCGTGGCTCAAAGGAAGCCCAGCACGGCCCATCTTCATCAACACAAGACTCAAGACCCTCGCGAGGGGCCAAGCCTCGCGAGGCGGATGACATGGAGCTTCCTCAGGCACGGCCTCGTCAGGCTGGCTCACGAGGAGGGGGAGAGATCAAGGCGGGGTACCTCGCGGGGCGCCCGTGACGCAAGCCATGACGACTCAGGGCGCCAGGCGGGCGCCAGCGCACGCAGCGTCCTTCTTTCCTCTTTGGTGCAAAGGGGGCAAGCGCAGCCGCGGAGTAACGAGACCAAGACCAGGATGACTATGAGACGGAGGTCACCGTGGAGCCCAGGACGGCGTCATCACCAGAGCTTTGTGCGGGCGAAGACTGCTTTTGTCAGGATAGTTGATACTTGTTGCCCCCCTTCAAAATTAGCCCGCCATTGTTGGCTCCCTTCCTGCTCGATATTTGGGAAGAGGACCAGGGCCTCTATAAATAGGACCAGCCACCCGCATGGCAAAGGGGGTTAGGTTCGGTTAGGTTGGGTTCAGCTCAGTTCGGTTCGGCGAGGTTCGTTCGAACGGTCGACAAGTGAAAGCAAATCAGAGAGAGTGAGAGAGAGAAGGGTGGCTGAACTCCTCCTAGCAGTTCATCACCCAGCCAAGAACTGACCCTCACGAGGCTGTTCTTCCTTGTATTGTTACCATCATCAGCCCCAGGAGGCAATCCACCAACCACACACTGGAGTAGGGTATTACACCACAAAGGTGGCCCGAACCAGTATAAATCTTGTGTCCCTTGTGCAGTTTCTTTAGTAGGACAGATCTTTGCGAGACGGAGAGGTAGAGGGCGTAATCTCCGCGCGCACCCCAGTGTTCGAACCTTGAGGGTCTGCCGGAACCCGAAATCCGACAAACCTCTACAAGCTAACTACGTTGCGATGGCTCTACCTCTAAGTCCTTTTGCTAGGGCATCTGCCGTGTTAAGTCCACGACATGACTGGTCACTTGAAGCGGAACTGCCCCAATTATTTGGCGGATAAGAAGGATGGAAAAGTGAACAAAGGTCTATTTGATATACATGTTATTGATGTGTACCTTACTAATGCTCGTAGTATACGTTCCTGGATACTTGATACTGGTTCCGTTGCTAGTATTTGCAACTCGAAACAGGGGCTACGGATTAAATGAAGACTGGCTAAGGATGAGGTGACGATGCGCGTCATGAATGGTTCCAAGGTCGATGTGATCGCCATCGGCACGCTACCTCTACATCTACCTTCGGGATTAGTTTTAGACCTGAATAATTGTTATTTGGTGCCAGTGTTGAGCATGAACATTATATATGGATCTTGTTTGATGCGAGACGGTTATTCATTTCAATCAGAGAATAATGGTTGTTCTATTTATATGAGTAATATCTTTTATGGTCATGCACCCTTGAAGAGTGGTCTATTTTTATTGAATCTCGATCGTAGTGATACACATATTCATAATATTTATGCCAAAAGATGCAAAGTTGATAATGATAGTGCAACATATTTGTGGCACTACCGTTTAGGTCATAATGGTGTAAAGCGCATGAAGAAACTCCATGCGGATGAACTTTTAGAATCACTTGATTATGAGTCATTTGATGCTTGCGAACCATGCCTCATGGGCAAGATGACTAAGACTCCATTCTCCGGAACAATGGAGCGAGCCACTGACTTATTGGAAATAATACATACCGATGTATACGGTCCAATGAGTGTTGACGCTCGTGGCGGGTATCATTATTTTCTGACCTTCACAAATGATTTGAGCAGATATGGATATATATACTTAATGAAACACAAGTCTGAGACATTTGAAAAGTTCAAAGAATTTCAGAATGAAGTGGAAAATCATCGTAACAAGAAAATAAAGTTTCTACGATCTGACCACGAAGGCGAATATTTGAGTTACGAGTTTGGCCTTCATTTAAAACAATGTGAAATAGTTTCACAACTCACGCCACCCGGAACACCACAGCGTAATGGTGTGTCCGAACATCGTAACCATACTTTATTGGATATGGTGCGATCTATGATGTCTCGTACCGATTTACCACTATCGTTTTGGGGTTATGCATCAGAGGCAGCTGCATTCACGTTAAATACGACATCATCTAAATCCATTGAGATGACACTGTATGAACTATGGTTTGGCAAGAAACCTAAGTTGTCGTTTATTAAAGTTTGGGGTTGCGATGCTTATGTGAAAAAGCTTTAGCCTGATAAGCTCGAACCCAAATCGGATAAGTGCGTCTTCATAGGATACTGTCGGGACCCCGATTCTAAGTCACACCGATCTAGCATGTAACACCTCATATCACTTTGCGGCCTCACACACGGTATCCCCATGGGTGTCGCCTTACCATGGCCCGGGACCGTTTGCGCCTTTTGGCTCACGTATATGATAGTGTCGCTAGCATCCATATGACAGAGAACCCGGGCCGACATGGCTAGTCGTGAACCCAAAGCGGCACAAACCTATGGAGACAGGCATACATGAATCACATCAAGCATGTCGGTCAACAGCGTATGAATCCGGGCTGTAGCACTGGGCTAACAGGACTCTGGAAGTCACCGCATGACATTTCCCGAAGGGACAGACATAGGAACGAAGTGGAACACATGCCGGCCAGTCAAGTGTTCTGAGCAGTAGTGCTGGGCTAGCAGGACTCTGGTGAACCGGGCTGTAGCGGACTACTACGGCTCAAGGAAGCACTAGACTATATTTCCCCATAAGAGAGGCTGCCAAGGACAAACAACTAGATTGTCGGATCCCACACATAGCAATACACGTCACACGTACGCATAACATGCAAGTATGTGATGTACAACATGGCATCACAACATAACGTAACTCATATAGATAAAGGCTCAGAAGAGCCACATAGCATAAATACAAACAGGGGTCACATGACCCATCATTCAGAGCATACAAGCAACGGAAGCATTACATGTCTGAGTACAGACAACTACAAAAGAAAAAGGTCGAGAAGCCTGACTATCCACAAGTCCCTACAAGGTACAAGATCATAGCTGAGGTAACAAGATACTCGTCGAAGTCCAAGCGGTACTACTAGTGAGACAGATGTCTCATCTGCAAAACATAAATAAAGCAAACGTGAGTACAAAGGTACTCAGCAAGACTTACATCAGATCCTATCATACATGCATTTGTATCAAAAAGGTAATGTGGGGTTTAGTTGCAGCAAGCCAGCTTTGACTCAGTGGCTATCCTGTTCTACGGCAATGAGAAACTTATTTGAGACGAGGCAGCGCACACGAGTCCACTAATCACCACATCAACACACTACTATGGATTCATCCCTGTCTCTCCTACGAGAAGGCCATCCATAGCACTCACACTTGTCTTGAGCATTTTAGAGTATCCACTTTAAGTTGTCTATGTACCACGTAAGCATCCAAGAAGTCCATAACCGAGGACACGGCTATTCGAATAGATCATGATAACCCTGTAGGGGTGTACTTCATCACACACGCTCTCACCACTTATCACCATATACACGTCATGTATCTCGGCAACCTTCAAGCGAAAGCCTGGCGAGGGTGTCGGCCACGACCTGACTAACCACGCAAGACTCTTGTCCAGGTTTATCGCCTATTTGGGTTCTACCCGCAAGGAGATCCGGCCGGGGTGTCGCTCGCGGCCCCAAACGATGTGAGCAGGGTTCCCAAGCCCACCATCTGGGTGCCACTTGGTACACCGTGCCACTTGTGGCTAGTCTGTTCCGAGCCCACCCTACCGGGTGCCACTCGGTAGAAAAATAGCTCTACCTACAAACACCAGAAACTATTTGCAACTCCTGGACAGAGTTCAAGGCGTTAAATAAGTTGAGAGAGCTTGGAGCGCCCGGAGCCCAATGTGTGGTAGTAGCTAGTCATTGGACAACTTGCACAGAACTCAGTTCTTAAGGACGGTCCCAATGAGACAACCCACCATGTACTCCTACATGGCCTCTCACCGCTACCTTTACCAAATCGTGTTCACACGCTTAACTCTCAGCACCAGAACATATCATAACACTCCAATTCATTCCCGATGAATCAGACCGGACATACTCTAAGCAATAGCAGGCAAAGCATGGTAGGAACAAAACATGGCTCAATCAACTCCTACACATGCTAGTGGGTTTCAACTATTTACTGTGGCAATGACAGGTCATGCAGAGGAATGGGTTCAACTACCGCAACATAAAGTAGCAGTTGAATCGTTGTTGCCCTAATGCAATAAAAGAGAGAAGGAGCGAGAGAGTGGGATTGTATCAGAATGAACAAGGGGGTTTGCTTGCCTGGTAGATCAACAAGGGGGCACTGCTCCTCAGACAGGTACTCTGGATCGATCTCCAGAGCAGGACCTATCGAGAAGGAACGGTGTCGGCAATACACAATCATATGCAATAATATGATGCATGAAGATGGCATGAAGATGCGATGTTATTTGAGTTAATGCATCTAGCATTTATTTGGTTGAAGTCCATTTGAACCAAGGGTTCAAATACAACTCCAAATTAAGGTCTTAAATATGCCATAAGTGTGTTTTCATATATACAGCATGTATAGATGGTTTATCATGCATGAAAATGGTACAGATGGATAGATTGAATTTTTCTGATAATTTTTCATTTATAAATTATTTCAATCTGAGCTACGGTTGAATTTCTATGAATTTTTGAAGTTTTGAATATTTTCTGGAATTTCCTGATTTATTTTAATACCAGAAAATGAATAACTGCACCATCACTATGTCAGCGAGTCAACGTGGCTGACCGGGTCAAACCTGACATGTGGGGTCCACACATCAGTGTCATAGTTAGTTAACAGTGTTAATTAGATATTAAACTAATCCTAACAGAAACATTAGCAGGGCCGGGCCCCACCTGTCATTGACCCTGGGTAGTCAAATCCCAGGTCAATTGAGGGGGGCTAGACCGGTCAACCCCATCGTCGTTTAGCCACCGGCGAGGCCGAACGCGGTGGAGGGGCTTGGGATCACCGTTCCGGTGACCAAAAGGACGGCGGAGAGCACCGGGGCGTAGCCCGTGCTCTCCCACATCTAGTGGGGTAGATAGGAGGAGGAGGGGCGGTCGGAGCTTGCCGGAGGGAGGCTCGCCGCGGCGGCCGGAGCACGGCCAAGTGCGGGCGAGGGCTGCGGAGCATGGGGAGGCAAGCGGAGAGGGTCTACGGCCTCCTGGCGTCACCAGGAGCACGGTGACGCGCGCGGGTGCGGCTGGCCTGGCCCCTGGCCACGGTGGCGGCATGGCCGGCGGTGAGGTGCTACGGCTTCGGTCGAAACGGCGGCTGCGGTGATCGAGAGGCAAGGGGAAGAGGGGCAAACGATGATGGAGCTCACAGCGGTCGCAGAGGTCGTCGAAGCGGGCTCGGGGAAGGCCAGACGATGACGTACGAGCGCCGGCGATCTCGGGCGCTCGCGGTGGAAAACGGCGGCAACGAGGTCGAGGTAGGGCGTCCCCAGCTGCACGGCTTGACGAAGACGAAGAAGGCGACAGGGCGGAGCTCTAGGACACAGCAGCGATGCGCGGGGAGCACAGGGGGCACGGCTATGGCGAGCGGCGGCGACGGCAGCGCTCGGGCAAACGGGAGAGGGAGCACCAGGGGAGAGGAGAGAGCTCGAGGGAGTGAGAGAGGGCAGAGGGGGATGCGTGGCGTCGTCGTGGGCCTCCAGCAGCGAGCGGGGAAGCACGAGGTGGCCGGCGCGTGATCGCACGCGCCGTCCTCCTCGTAGGAGGTAGGCGACGACTGGCGTCGGCCAGCTGGCTGGGCTGGCCTGCTGGGCCGCTGGGCTACCAGGTAGGAGGCCCAGGTAAGGGTTTTTCCTTTATTAGTTTTATTTTCTAATTTCTGACCTTTGATTTAAATTAATAAAAATACTAAATCAATTAATTTTCTTCTGACAATGTTTGCAGGGGCCTAAAGGATTATTCCAAAGCCCCTCACCAAAATTCAGAATTATTTTACAATATTTCATATATATAAAAATATTTATCCAACACAAATAATTACTGGATTAACTCCAAAAGTCCAAAATAAATATTTATGAGTTCCTTAAAATATTGGTTTGATTTTTACCTCTGGCCAATATTTTCGGAGAGTAACATGAACATTTTCTTGGACCTTTTTGGAGAAATTTTTATCTGGATTATTTCCAGAAATGATTCTCAGGGTTTCACAAATCCCCATTTCAAATTTAAATGGAATTTAAACATGATGCACAAATGGCTAGTTGGTCTAGGTCATACCAGAACTAGGGATGTGACAACTCGCCCCCACTCGAAGAAATCTCGTCCCGAGATTTAGGGGTTGGCGGAAAGAAAGCGGGGTACTCAAGTCGAAGACGATCTTCACGCTCCCAGGTAGCTTCTCTCTCGGAATGATGAGACCACTGAACCTTGAGAAACTTGATGTTCTGACGTCGAGTGACACGCTCTACTTGATCAAGAATGCGAACAGGGTACTCTCGATATGTGAGGTTATCTTAGAGATCAAGCGTTTTGTGGTCCACTCCACGGATGGGATCCGAGAAGCAACGCCTGAGTTGAGAGACGTGGAAGACATCATGTACTCGAGAAAGATGTGGGGGTAGTTCCAACTGGTAGGCAACCTCTCCTCGTTTAGCGAGAATGTGAAAAGGACCAATGTAACGAGGAGCCAACTTGCCCCTGATACCAAATCGATGGGTACCCTTCAAAGGGGTAACCCGAAGGTAAGCCTTGTCGCCAACTTCATAAACCACTTCCTTATGACGATAGTCACACTGGCTCTTTTGACGAGATTGGGCTGTTTTCAAATTCTCACGAATGATGCGAACTTGCTCTTCTGCCTCCTGGATCATATCCGGTCCAAAGAATTGTCTTTCACCGGTTTCTGACCAGTTCAAAGGTGTTCGACATCTTCATCCATACAGAACCTCAAAAGGAGCTTTCTTGAGGCTGGATTGGTAGCTATTGTTATAAGCAAACTCGGCGAAGGGAAGGCACTTCTCCCAATCCATACCAAATGAGATAACACAAGCTCTAAGCATGTCGGATTTCGGCTTCCGGCAGACCCTCAAGGTTCGAACTCTGGGTGCGCGCGGAGATTACGCCTTCTACCTCTCCGTCTCGCAAAGATCTAGACTACTGAGAGAACTGCACAAGAGACACTAGGTTTATACTGGTTCGGGCAACCGTTGTGGTGTAATACCCTGTCGGATTCCCGGGTTCCGGCAGACCCTTAAGGTTTGAACACTGGGGTGCGCGCCGAGATCACGCCTTCTACCCCTCCGTCTCGCAAGGATCTAAACTATTAAAAGAACTGCACAAGGAACACAAGATTTATACTGGTTCGGGCCACCGTTGTGGTGTAATACCCTACTCCAGTGTGTGGTTGGTGGATTGCCTCCTGGGGCTGGTGATGATGAACAATACAAGGAAGAACCGCCTCGCGAGGGTCTGTTCTTGGCTGGGGTGACGAACTGCTAGGAGGAGTTCAGTCACCTTTCTCTCTCTCTCTCTCTCTCTCTCTCTCTCTCGCTTTACTTGCGAACCGGACGAACCAGCCAACCCCTTGCCATGTGGGTGGCTGGTCCTATTTATAGAGGCCCTGGTCCTCTTCCCAAATATTGAGCGGGAAGGGAGCCAACAATGGCGGGCTAATTTGAAGGGGGACAGCGAGTACACTTATCCTGACAAAAGCAGTCTTCGCCTGCCAAAGGCTCTAGTGATGACGCCGTGCTGGGCTCCATGGTGACCTCCGTCTCGTAGTCCTCCTGGTCTTGGTCTCGTTGCACTGAAATGGCAACCTTTGCCTGATGCCTCGGTACTCCGTGGCTGCGCTTGCCCCCTTTGCACCAAAGAGGAAAGAAGGACGTTGCGTGCGCTGGCACCCACCTGGCACCCTGAGTCATCATGGCTTACGTCATGGGCACCTCGTGAGGTACCCTGCCTTGATATCTCCGCCTCCTCGCGAGCCAGCCTAATGAGGCTGCGCCTGAGGATGCGCCATGTCGTCCGCCCCGCGAGGCTTGGCCCCTCGCGAGGGTCTTGAGTCTTGTGTTGATGAAGATGGACTGCGCTGGGCCCCCATTTGAGCCACGCCGCAGGCTGCAGGCAGGCAAGTCTGGGGACCCCCGTTCCCAGAACGCTGACAGTAGCCCCCGGGCCCAAGGCGCGCACGGACTTGGCCGTGCCGAGAGGCGAAAGGGCAAGGGCGAAGCGCCGCGGGCCCTAACAGCCTGTGGCCTTGGGCGCCGCGTGGCGGTTGATTGGACGTGGGTGTTTCAGCAACCGCGCAGGTTGATAAAGGAGCGACATCTGCCCAGACTTTGCCTTTGCTTTCTCCGTTTGCCGCTCAGATCCCCTTTGTTGCGCCTCCCCTTTCTTCCTCCAAACTTCCAGATCTACTCTGGCTGCGCGACCTAGGAAGCCATGGCACCTCGCCAGCCTCCGGCCGAAGCTTGGTACTCTACTGCTCTGGACCCGCCGAATGTGTCCAAGGCTAGCCTTGCCCGGCTGTGCCGGATGGCGGCGGCGCAGGGCATCGACGGGACGGAGGTGTTTAAGGTTGGTTCCGCCACCCCTGAGGGCCGAGGGAGCACCTTTTATCCTCTCTTTGTAAGCTCCGTTGCCGCGGGCTTGGTGCCTCCCTTCTCCGAGTTCTTCTTCTTTGTCCTCCGCCATTACAACTTGCAGGCTCTGCATCTCCACCCCAACTCCGTTCTTCTCCTGGCGATCTTTGCTTACTACTATGAGGCCCACATAGGGGTGCAGCCCTTAGTGGCCTTGCTGCGCCACTACTTCTTCCTCCGAATCTCCGGCAGTTCTCCTTCCGCGTGCGCGGGCTTCGTCGCGTATGGCAGCACCATTACCATCTCGAATCCCGGGAAGAGGGTTGAGGGCTTCAGGAGCAAGTGGGTCTTGGTAGATGCTGGGCGCATCCACCCACGGCTGATCTTGCCCGCGGAGCAGCCCGCGAGCTCCAGTTACTGGTGCCGAGCGGAGCTCACATACCCCCGCGCGAAACTGGTGCTGGAGAAGATGGACACGGACCTGAGGCCGGTCGGCACGGCGAAGTTGACCGGTGCGTCGCTGCTGAAGGAGTTCCTGGAGCACCAGCTGGCACCACTCCGGCGGTACTCTCCTCCAATGTGGAGGCCTTATTCGAGCCCCGAGGCTGTGGACGAAGAGGATGTGACCGCGGTTCTTCAATTTCTGGTCAGGGGCGAGGTGGCAAGGTTGAAGGGCGCTCCCAAGCCCTTGTTCCTTCGCGATGACTGGAAGCAGGTGGTGGAGTCCATGCCCGTTTTTAACGGGGACGGGCTCTTGCCCGTGGCGGCTTCCGAAGGACCGGTGGACGTGCCCTCCGGCGACTCCAGCGAGGAGGAGGACGAAGAGGAGCGGGGAGAGGGGCCCGACTCTGGGGCGACCGATGGAGAGTCGAGGGCTCCCCTCCATCGGCGCTCGCCTCGTACCCTCCGCCTTTCGCCGAGCGATGATGATGATGATGATGACGATGACGCGCCGGGTAGTGGGAGCTCGCCCTCGATCCCGAAGAAGGACAGGACCGGGCTGATCTCCCGCGGGTCTGCCCCTACCCCGAGGCAGTCCGCAGACGCGCCTTCTGCTTCCAAGGTCGACCCTTCCAGCCGGCTGTTAGGCTTCAAGTTGGGCCGGAGGCTGCCCGAGCTCACCGGCGATGACCCGTAAGCGCTTGATCCCTGTTCTTTTGTTTCTCATTCCGCCGACGAGGCTTGATGATTGCTTCTCTTGAATAGGCTGGCGCCCATGGCGAAGAGGCCGAAGGAAGCTCCTGAGGCTCCATCCGCGGCAGCGTCTCCGCCTGTGGAGGGGGGTGACCGCGGCGCGCGGGCTTCTCCTGCCTGGTCGCCCTCAGGAGGCCTGGCCATGCTGGCGGGGGCGAGCTCAGCCCCCATGGCCCAAGTGATTCCTGAGGTGCCCTCGTCTGGCGCCGCTGCTACGGCTGCGGAGGCACAACAGACTCCGCCTCGGGACACGGCGGCCTCGCCGCCGCTACCTTCTCCTCCCGTTCCATCGACCATTGCTTCCCCAACTCCTCCTGTTGTCTTGGAGCGCACCGATGTTTCTCCGCCTTCTTCTTCCATCCTGGAGCATGCCGTTGCTGGACTGGACCGGCTGCGGCAGGATCTTCTCGGCGCCGACCCTCGCCTGGTGGCCGGGCGCCTGGAACGGGCTTCGGGGTGGATTCGCTCTGATGCTTCGATCCGGGCGGCGTTGGTTCAGGCCTCGATGGCCTGTGACGAGGAGAGGCGGGCCGTCCTCGAGGCGAAGGCTGCCCGAGACGCGGCCCTGGGAGAGGTGGTTGAAGTCCGCGGTCGTTGCAAGGCGCTGGAGGACGAGCTGCAAGGCCTGTGGGGCCAGCTCGCGGAGGAGGTTCGTCTTTGCCAGGAACAAGAAGAAAGCTTGAAGGCTCGCAAGGCGGCGCTCGAGGACCGGGAGGCCAAGCTCAAGAAGCGCCGCGACCGCTCAGGTGTGCTGAAGAAGGAGTTGGAGGTGACGAAGGCCGAGCTGGACGCCAAGGCTCGGGTCCTCGCCGAGGATCATGTGGCCTTCGCGGACATGGAGAAGGATGCCCGCGCTTCGCTGAAGACGCTTTACGAGAGCGGCCTGGACAGCCCGCTAGCCGGTGACGGGGACGGCCCCGCCAAGCTGCTTCCTTTCCTGGTTAAGGCCCTTGGGGATGTCGCCCTTGGCATCGGCCCTACGGCCGAGGCCGAGGCGCGCGTCCTGTCTTCTGCTGCGCTGACGCAGGTCTTCGCCCACATCTACCTTCGCGATCCCAACGCCAACCTCGATGGCCTGCTGGAACCGGTGAGCGGCGAGGGTGCTGCCGCCGCTGTCGAAGCCGTGAAGGGGCGCGCGGAGGCGCTGCTGGGGAAGTTCCGAGCCTTCAGCACCAGGCCAAAGCAAGGCGCTGCCGGCCCTGCTGCTCCATGAGGCGAAGCCACTCCACACAGCTTCACCGCTGACGAGTGACTCCGTTCCATCCCTGTTCTTCTTTCAATTCCTGCACATGCACCACGCCTCGGGGAGGCATTTAAACTTACGTTTGGCACTAAGACAACAGTATGGGTTGTAATATTTGCTTTTAAATTCCTTGAATTTTATGCTTTTCTTCCCAACTTGCCTGTGTTCTACGCCGGCAGAGCCCGGCCCCGCGCATGCCTCACCCAGCATTAGCCCCGACCGGAAACCAGGACGGGACCAAAGGAGTGAGGGGCCACGTGGCAAGTTAGGCTCCTGAGTCGCGATGCTCAGGAGTCCCCCTTGGCGCGCGAACAACAAGTAGGGAGGCGTGATGTAGGTGTATCTTCCGTTCTACGTCTGCAGAGCCTGACTCCGCACGTACCTCACCCAGCATAGCCTTTCGGAACTAAGGAGTGAGGGGCTACGGAGCCAGTTAGGCTCCTGAGTCGCGATGCTCAGGAGTCCCCCTTGACGCGCAAACAGCGGGTGATGAGGTGAACTACAAGCGAGGCTACCGTTCTACGTTTGCAGAGCCTGGCCCCGCGTGTACCTCACCCAGCATAGCCTTTCGGAACCAAGGAGTGAGGGGCTACGGGACCAGTTAGGCCCCTGAGTCGCGATGCTCAGGGGTACCCCTTGACGCGCAAATGGCCTTCATACCTTGGCTCTGGTCGGGGAGAGACGCGCGACGAATCAGGCCCGAGGGGCCTGGCTGGGCGGCGTACGTCTGGGCGTGACCCAGTCGTAGCCCCTGTGCCTAGCCCCCTCGCACGCCACTCCCGAGGGGAGGCGTTGCGATGAGGCCAGCCCATGAGCTCTGGGCTCCCTGAGGTTAATGCGGCCCGGAGGCCACCCTCAGTTGTTTATCACCAGCGCGGAGCATAGCGCTTCTGTATGTGTATGGGCATAGCCGCTCCTCGGCAGTGTCCTCAGCCAGCGCGGAGCATGGTGCTTCCACTGGTACGTGGGAGGGGGCTCCCCTCCGGGAGGAGCCCCCGGGGCATGTACAGCCCCGCCCTGACACGTGGCCGGCACGGTAGGGCTAGGTGAGGTGTATCTGGGCACCCGTGAGCCAGCGCGGGACTCACGAGGCCCTACCTCTAGGCGGGTTGCGCCTGGCACTGGGCCGTATCTTGAGATGTGTCCCTGCAAAATTTGGTTAGATGCCGGTACTCTACGTCCTCGGGTCCCGGCCCTCGAGCTTGTCTCAGCCATCGCTGGTATGCCAGGTCGCGATGCCGTGGACAAGGCCAGAGGGTGAGGGCTGGAGAGCTAGTAGGAGCCCTGAGTCGCGATGCTTGTCACGACCGGTTTTCCAATAAAAATATTTATTGAGAAACCAATCTTTTGAGTCCAGTATGAGAAAAATTCTCCTTACCGGTAGACAAATTCTTGATACAATAAGCCAGTAGCATAAAATATATTACAGGGTCGAGCTACGGTTGCTCAACCAAATTATTACAAGCACGCCAATAATTATACATAATGGCGGACATGACACAGTGGTGTGGAGGCATACTACTGACTCGAGGATCGGGTGGTGGTGAAAAAAAAACACAGCGGGGAGTGAGATACATGACTCTAAAACTGGCATCTCATCGAGCGTCGAGGTGAGGCTCGATGAATTTATTTGGTAGCGGAAGCGGATATAATACAGTGACCAAATCCAGGGTCGCACGAGACTGACTGGGGTTCCTCTAGGCGTCGGACTCGCTATCGAACTCTTCATCCATGAGATCGCCTTCGTCAGCATCTGGCCAAATCAACAAGCCAGTGAGTACTTTGAAAGTACTCGCAAGACAGTTCGGACGTAAGATATAACAAATGCATGCCTGAATGCGTCACCATTAATTCACCAATGTATATTCAAAAATTAGCATAACGAAGTAAGTAAAAGGGAAACAGCGGTCGTCCGCCTGAAGTCCCAACAAAACATAAATGAAAACCGATCGGGTGTCTGAAGCGACGCCTCGAAATGTGAACAAATAAATATAAGGAAATGATGCCACAGTCGGACGTCTGTGCGACATCGCAGAAAGGGCTTTAAAAGAAATGCCACAGTCGGACGTCTGAGCGACATCACATAAAGGGCTTTAGAAAAAATGCCACAGTCGGACGTCTGAGCGACATCGTAGAAAGGGCTTTAAAAGAAATGCCACAGTCGGACGTCTGAGCGACATCGCAGAAAGGGCTTAAAAGAAATGCCACAGTCGGACGTCTGAGCGACATCGCAGAAAGGGCTTTAAAAGAAATGCCACAGTCGGACGTCTGAGCGACATCGCAGAAAGGGCTTAAAAAGAAATGCCACAGTCGGGCGTCTTAGCGACACCACATAAAGGGCTTTAAAAGAAATGCCACAGTCGGACGTCGGGGCGACATCACAGAAAGGGCTTTTATTCACAAGGAAATAATGTCATAATAAATATTCATTTCATGATAATAAACGGGTTAGTCCATCCACAGGAATAATCATTTAGCCGGACTTAGCACTCATGCGATTCACCGGAGTCTCTGTCATCAAAACTGGAACTTGTCAGGACAAGATGATACTGAACTTGGACATAGAATAGATGATTCAAGGAATATATGACTCTGCAGAGGTTGTACAAAAATTTCCCACAGCCAACGGATTTCCGTAGTCATGAAGGACTAGTTCCGTTTACGGTATTTCGGAAGAAAACACAGCTAACCAGTACACACCCATCCTACCTCTCGATGCTAGGAATCACCCTAGACATCGTCCAAGAAAAACTTTTGAGACGGGGAGATCACAATCTCGAATAGCATGGGATCAAATTTATATACGCGCGCTCTAAGGGGTGCCCCCCTCTCGGTCCCAACCGGAAACACCCATGCCCCCTGACCAGATGACTGGCTTTAATCCAGGGCCATGGAACCATCATCACGGCCTCTCCTTTTGGTGTGTACCAGGAAAGCGGTTTGCAACTTACTAAGCCATATTCCTTGCGGAAAACATGTGGTAGTACAGGGAAGGAAATGGGAGGAACTGGACCGATACGGTTTGACACTGTAGTCATATAGCCTGGCATAAGACTGGCATGCTACAACACTGCCATCTTACCCATCCTCATGCCAACACATGGCCATTCATACTCACATCCATCCACTTATGGATCATCGAACTCACTAACCTCAACAATGCATGGAAATAACGTTCATCGGTATGCTCATCAATATGCCATGAGACTAACTAAATGCAAAACATGCCAAGACACTCATCATATCAAAAGTTCAAACATGCTTGCCTGGTTCGGAGTAGTCGGAGCCTAGCTCGGTGAAGTTTGCGGTTCCGTCACCTCCTTCGGTATCTACGGTATAAAGAAAATATATGCGCTATCGTAAATACCACGAGGTGCACAAAAAGTATTCCAAATATTTTTCAAATAAATCTGATAAAAAACTAGACAGAATTTTAAAGAGGACAGAAAAAGAATCAATCAAAAATACTATTCTGTTTAAAAGTTATAAAGGTTTTTGTCCAGGGACTCATCTGTAATGAAACAGAAAGTTTCCAGGGGCTAGCTTATAAAAATAGAAAACGTTTCAGTAGCAACTACGCCAGCCCAGAGGGAAATCGTATTTGGCAGAAGGCGTTTTCAAAAAACGCTTCGCTTAGAGAGGACAGAGAGGCTGACGGCGGGTCCCGCCCGTCAGGTTTGAATGTTCAAACGAGGCGGCAGGTTTCGCCGGTGCCTGAGAGCCACGGTGGTCGCCGGCGGCGATCCACGGCGAGGCAGGGGGATCGGAGGGTACCTCCGTGTTCAGGGCACCTTTCCGCGTCGATTGGTGGTGGTGGTGGTCGCCGGCGAGTACCACGTCGACGGCGTGCCTTGCTCCGGCGGACGGTGGTTCGGGTGACCGAGGGCCTCGTCGGAGAGAGCTGCAGAGATCAAATTGAGGAGGGAGTTAGGCTTTTGGTAGCTAGAGGGAGTAACTGACGGGGTTTGGGCGCCGGAGACGGCCTCACCGGAGCGAATCGAGGTGGAGGCCGAGGCGGATCGGAGCGGCCGGAGTTGGGGGAGGAGACCTCCTCGAGGTCCTCCTAGTGGCCTGGCGGGGCGTTGGTGAGGTGCAGGGGTGGTGCGTGCTCGAGGGTGAGCTCGGGAGCCCTTTTTATAGGCGGTCCGAGGCGGTGGCCGTGAACGGGGATCTCCGGTGAAAGTTACGGCGGCGCAGAGCTTGGTCGGGGGAGATTAGGGAGTTGGGCGTCATCGTGGAGGTCCACTGGCTCCATTTAGGTGCTAATCGGGTTGGGATTTGGTGCTTAGGGCGAGCTCGACAGAACGGGGCGGCGCGGGCCCGTCGGCGGCAGGGAGCACGTTCCGTGCTTGCCGGGCCACGGCGACGGTGCCACGGGCGTGCGCTGGCATGCATGAGCCACGCGTAGAGCCTGGGAGTAAAGGGCGGCGCGGAACGGCGTTATGCCGCCGTTCTTCTACTTGTCGGCCTCTACGGGGGTTCGGCCGCCACAAGACACGCCGGCGCAGGCGGGCCCGGGCGCCGCCGACGCCGGGAAGGCGCCAAGCGCGCGTGTGGTGCTCCAGACAGGAGGAAGAGGCGGCGAGGAACGTGCCAAGGGCACTGTCAACGCGTGATTGAAACTGACGAACGAAAACGACACTGAACTCTGAATTTTTCTGAATATGAACAGT
Organism: Triticum urartu; assembly: GCF_056163025.1. Classification (NCBI taxonomy): domain Eukaryota; kingdom Viridiplantae; phylum Streptophyta; class Magnoliopsida; order Poales; family Poaceae; genus Triticum; species Triticum urartu. Next base: position 474,311,424 of record NC_141877.1, read on the forward strand.
AACAGTGCACGCCAAGTGTTCGACAGAATGATCTAGGCATGTAGGGGTTTTTCCTTGAGCTGATTTTTTGTGGAGTGGCTACTCATTGCTCCAGTAGGCTGCCTGAATTTTGGTGGAATTTTTGGAGAAGTGTAGATATGAATTTTACCAAATTTGGCAAATCTGGTCCAAACTTGCAGAGACTGAATTTTGAAAAATTTGAAAATAGGAGGAGTGGATCAAGATGGTTCTGGGTTGTGGGTACAAAGGACTATCCAGGAGAGTTGATTTGAGGTCAAAACTCAAATGCAAAAGGGTACTTGCTTTGAAAATCTCTCAGGCTCCAAATAATTTGCAGAAATGATTTGAGGGGAAAAATAAATAGAATAAAATCCAAAACTTGCTTGGATGAGTTGGGACAGAGAACTTAGGTTGATTACAAGGAGGAGGGGAGGTTTTGGAGGGGTTTTACCATATGGGCAAAATACAAAGTCATGGGGTGGTTTCCAAGATATTAAAATCCCAAATTTTCATAGAGTTTCTTTTTAAAAGAAAAAGATTAAACTCCCAAAATAATTTGAGAGGGAACCAACAAAGAAGAAGTTTCAAAAGATCAAACACCATAGTTTGAAGAAAAATAAAATTCTTGCCAAAGAAAAGGGAGTTTTTAAGAGGAAGGATTTTTGGAAAAGAAATTTTAAATGCCCTCTTTTTTTTTAAATCCATCAAAGTTTTTGATGAAAACCAATTAAAATTTTTGGAGTGTCACAATGCTCAGGCACCCCCCCTTTAACGTGCAAGTAGTCGACATGGAGAAGAAGGGATGCCGCGGACGGGCATCAAGTAATCAAGCGCGATAGGCGAATGCATAGTTGGAAATAAACGCGAGGGAGATACACGCCGCTGGGCCTAGCCCAAGCGGCTTGGGGACGATGCAGCCCGAGGGGCGCCCCCAACAAGGCAGACTAACGACCGAAAGGTAAAAGCAGATACATGCCGCAGGGACGGACCCACACGGCCTGGGAGTGATGCAACCCTGGGAGGGCGCTCCCAGCTGGGAATGAGGCTTGGAAGATGTCACCTGAGGATGTCGTCGGCAAAGTGGCGTTGGTGCAGCAGACTTGGTGGGTTGCGGAAGCCGATCCTCATGAGCCCCCAGGCCCCGGGGCCTCGGGAGGCTCCCGAGGCACTGGTGACTCCTCGCGAGCTGTCCTCGTCTCCGCCAGTGCCGTGGAATGCCTGTCTTCCTGAGCCTCCATGATGCCCCTCATGAGGCGCTGGTACGCCACAGCCATGCTCGGCAGGCCGTAAGACATGCGAACATAGCTGTGGGGTGGACCTCCGCAGCGCCCCACTTGCGAGGGCCAGAGACGCTCTGTCGTGGCGATCTGATTGAGCCCTGGTATGTCGACGCAGACGTGCAGCCCACCATCCTCGCCTAGATGTGGGGCCACAGCTGGTGGACGACGGCAACCTCTCATGATCCTTGACTCCTGTAGTTCTTGAATGGCCTTATCAACGAACTCTTGCTGGTCTGACCTTCCTTGCTTGGCTCCTTCTCGAGGGAAACGTGCTTCGAAGCACGCCTCCACATGGTGCCCAAGCGCCTCCCTCGTGACCCTTGCTAGGTCGGTGGCCCTCCAGGTGAGGGCCCTCGAGCCCTGCCTGAGGAGGGCGCCGGGCGCGCTTTTCTATGCGATGGAAGGAGGGTCCTCCCGGGCAGACACGGGCCCTGAGGGGCCTGCCTCCTGAGGGGCTGAGCCTGGCGACGTCTTCTTCTTCATGGGGGTGGTTTCAGGAAGCCTCCTGCTTCCGCGATCTGGGTCTTCTAGCTACGCGGCCTGAAAGGCTCGCTCCAGGGAACACACTGCATCCTTCTCTTCACAGGGCACCGTGATGACGCCGCCACTTCCTGGCATCTTGAGGACGTTGTAGCCGTGGTGAGTCACGGCCATGAACTTGGCCAGCGCTGGGTACCCGAGGATGGCGTTGTACGGCAGGCGGATGTGGGCGACGTCGAAGTCGATGAGCTCGATGCGGTAGTTGCTGCGGGCCCCGAAGGTGACAGGGAGGCGGACCTGCCCGATCGGGACTGTGGAACCGTCGGTGACTCCGGAGAAAGGCTTGGTTGGCTGAAGCTGGTCGTATGGCACTTGGAGGTTGTTGAAGGTTTCCACGGACATGACGTTGAGCCCTGCCCCTCCGTCGATGAGGGTCTTGGTGACCAGCATGTTGCTGATGACTGGGGAGCAAAGCATCGGGAGGACTCCGGCCGTGGCCACGCACTTGAGCTGGTCCGCTGAGCTGAACGTGATGGCGCACACCGACCACCTGAGGGGGCGCCTTGCTTCGAGCTTGGGGAGGACTGCATTCACTTCGCGGGCAAACTACTTGAAGATTCATTGAGAGGCTGGGGCTTGAGCCCTGCCCAGGATGCAGGCGATTGCGCGTGGCTCCTGGAAGCCCCCCAGCTCCCTCGTCTTGATGGCGGTTTTCGTTCCTCCTTGGTTGAGGCGGCAGCGGAGGTAGGCCTGCGTTGCCATGTGGGCGATCCTCACGAGGCTGATCCCTCCAATCCCCCTCGCGAGGCAGGTCCCGCCAGCGGTCCTAGCGAGGTTGATCGCGCCACCCGTGGCGCGGGCCGTGATCTTCCCAGCGCCTTGGGTTTCTTCCTCCTCCTCAGCCGTAGCCCCGGTCAGCATGGTCAGGGCGACGACCGATCCTTCCTTCTCGCATGGCGCGGAGTTCTTGACATTCGTTGGTGTTGTGGGTGTGGAGGTCGTGGTACACACAGTACCGGCTGCCCCTGGAGGAGTCGGGCAGATCCTTGCCCCGCTTGGTGTCTGGTTCGGCTGCGAGTACGGCAGCCCCCTTGCGCTTCACGTCCTTGGCCTTGGGCTTCTTCTCTTCTTGGTCCGTGGCAGGCAGCTCGAGGAGGGAGAGACGTCCCTCCTCAGCCCTGGGGCACTTGTTGGCCAAGTACACAGCTCCAGGGAGGTGCAGAGGTCTTCATCCATCGCCAGCTCCTCCTTCATCTTGACGTCGCGCACGCCATCGGAGAAGGCCAAGATGATGGCTTCCTCGGACACCTTGGGGATCTTGAGGTGCGCGCTGTTGAAGCACTGGATGTACTTTTGCAGGGTCTCCCCAGGTTGTTGCTTGATGCGATGCATGTCGCTCACGGCGGGTGGCCAGTCGCGTGTACCTTGAAAGTTGGCGATGAAGCGGGTGCGCATCTGGTCCCAGGAGGAGATCGTGCCTGGAGCCAGATTCAGGAGCCAGGTGCGAGCTCCTTCCTTCAGCGCCATGGGGAACCAGTTCGCCATGACCTTCTCGTCCCCGCTGGCAGCCTCGATGCCCAACTCATAGAGCTGGAGGAACTCTGCGGGATCAGTTGTGCCGTCGTAGCGAGGAGGCAGGTCCAGCTTGAACTTGTCGGGCCATGCGACGCTGCGCAGCTCGGTGGTGTAGGCGCGGCAGCCCACGGTGGCCACGAAAGGCTTCGGCTGGTGGAGAGCTCGATCTTGAGGGTCCCCACGCGCTGCAGCTAGGAGCAGAGCGGGGTCTTGGCGTGCCGGAGCGCCCGGGCAGCTCCCTGTGGGCGAGGGACTTCTTGGCAGCTCCGTTCTAGCTGCGCTGGCGCCTGGCGGAGCGGGTTCCGCCCAGGGGCCACGCGCCTTGGAGCCATGGCGTCTTCTTGGAGAGGAGGCGGCTGGCACGCCCCCGGAGCTTCATTGCCCGCGCGGGGCGGAGTGCGGCGCAGCGGAGCGGACGGCGCAGGAGAGCCCCCTACAGCGCGGACGAGCTCAGCGATGCGGTCGAGCCACTCCTCGTAGACGTGGTTGATGGGGCGGTAGCGCAGGAGTTCGTTTGCCGCGATGAGCGCAGCTCGAGCCTCCAAGGGTGCACGGAGCGCGTGGGACGAAGAGCCGGCTGGGGTGAGCGATGGAGTAGCGGTGCGGCCGTCTTGCCGCACGGACGGTTTCTGAGAAGATGCCTGGTGCTCACCCCCCGCCGGGCCGGTGGCGGCGTTGACGGCGGGCGACGGGGAACGACGAGGACGCCCACCGACGGGGGCCGTCTGGGCGACGCGAGAAGCAATAGCGGCCCGACGCTCGGCGCGGGCCCGACGAGCGTCAGACATGGATGCGACGGTGGGGGGAGAGCGGAGTGGTGGAAGACGAATTCCGGCGCACCCCTACCTAGCGCGCCAAAATGTTGGATTCACGAGTTCCAGCAGACCCTTAAGGTCCGAACACTGGGGTGCGCGCGGAGATCACGCTTTCTACCCCTCTGTCTCGCAAGGATCTAAACTACTAAAAGAACTGCACAAGGAACACAAGATTTATACTGGTTCGGGCCACCGTTGTGGTGTAATACCCTACTCCAGTGTGTGGTTGGTGGATTGCCTCCTGGGGCTGGTGATGATGAACAATACAAGGAAGAACCACCTCGCGAGGGTCTGTTCTTGGCTGGGGTGACGAACTGCTAGGAGGAGTTCAGTCACCTTTCTCTCTCTCTCTCTCTCTCTCGCTTTACTTGCGAACCGGACGAACCAGCCAACCCCTTGCCATGTGGGTGGCTGGTACTATTTATAGAGGCCCTGGTCCTCTTCCCAATTATTGAGCGGGAAGGGAGCCAACAATGGTGGGCTAATTTTAAGGGGGACAGCGAGTACACTTATCCTGACAAAAGCAGTCTTCGCCTGCCAAAGGCTCTGGTGATGACGCTGTGCTGGGCTCCATGGTGACCTCCGTCTCGTAGTCCTCCTGGTCTTGGTCTCGTTGCACTGAAATGGCAACCTTTGGCTGATGCCTCGGTACTCTGCGGCTGCGCTTGCCCCCTTTGCACCAAAGAGGAAAGAAGGACGCTGCACGCTGGCACCCTCCTGGCACCCTGAGTCCTCATGGCTTACGTCATGGGTACCTCGCGAGGTACCCTGCCTTGATATCTCCGCCTCCTCGCGAGCCAGCCTGATGAGGCTGCGCCTGAGGATGCGCCGTGTCGTCCGCCCCACGAGGCTTGGCCCCTCACGAGGGTCTTGAGTCTTGTGTTGATGAAGATGGGCTGCGATGGGCCCCCATTTGAGCCACGCCGCAGGCCGCAGGCAGGCAAGTCTGGGGACCCCCGTTCCCAGAACACCGACATACCCTACTCTAGTGTGTGGTGGGTGGATTGCCTCTTGGGGCTGATGATGATGAACGATACAAGGAAGAACAGCCTCGCGAGGGTCTGTTCTTGGCTGGGGCGATGAACTGTTGGGAGGAGTTCAGCCACCTTTCTCTTCCTCTCTCTCTCTCTCAATCTCTCTCACTCACTGCCTTACTCTTACTTGCCGGCCTCTTGCTATGTGGGTGGCTGGTCCTATTTATAGAGGCCCTGGTCCTCTTCCCAAATATCGAGCGGGAAGAGGAGCCAACAATGGCGGGCTAATTTGAAGGGGGACAGGAAGTATCAACTATCCTGACAAAAGCAGTCTTCGCCTGCGCAAAGCTCTGGTGATGACGCCGTCTTGGGCTCCACGGTGACCTCCTTCTCGTAGTCCTCCTGGTCTTGGTCTCGTTGCACCAAAATGGCAACCTTTGCCTGATGCCTCGGTACTCCGCGGCTGCGCTTGCCCCCTTTGCACCAAAGCGGAAAGGAGGACGCTGCGTGGGCTGGCACCCGCCTGGCGCCCTGAGTCGTCATGGCTTGCGTCACGGGCACCTCGCGAGGTACCCCGCCTTGATCTCTCCGCCTCCTCACGAGCCAGCCTGACGAGGCCGTGCCTGAGGAAGGTCCGTGTCGTCCGCCCCGCGAGGCTTGGCCCCTCGCAAGGGTCTTGAGTCTTGTGTTGATGAAGATGGGCCGTGCTGGGCCCCCTTTGAGCCACGCCGCAGGCCGCAGGCAGGCAAGTCTGGGGACCCCCGTTCCCAGAACACCGACAGTAGCCCCCGGGCCCAAGGCGCGCCCGGACATGGCCGTGCTGAGAGGCGAAAGGGCAAAGGCGAAGTGCCGCGGGCCCTAACAGCCTGCGGCCTTGGGCGCCGCGTGGCGGTTGATGGGACATGGGCGGCACTGTTCCCCCACGCCCCCTTATTCTGCACCCTGCTAGGCGGACTTGTAGTTGCACACAGGCGCTCCCCTTCTTGTTGCTCGAGCGTCCCCTGTTCTTCCTTCCTTCGAACGCCAGCTTCTGCCTCCAATCCAGTCTCGAATCTTCCCCCTCCTTCCCATCGCCATGGCTCCGACGAAGGAGAGAGGGAAGAAACCCATGCCTCCGTCTTGTATGCCACCATCGGTGGCCCCTGCCGTCGGCCGGTCGACCATACTCAACCAAGAGTGCCTGGGCAAGGTCAGCTTGGCTCTGGCCACCATCTTTAATGAGTGCGGGAAGACGACGGCCTGGCCCGCGCCCCACTTCTCCATCGACAGGATAGCTACCGAGGTCCCATATTTTACCGACGCCCTGTGGGCGGGTCTAGTTCCCCCCTTTTCTGATTTCTTCAATGATGTGCTCTCCCATTATCAGATCCACATGATGCATCTAAGTCCTGAGTCCATCACCCTCCTTTCGGTCTTTGCCTTCGTTTGCGAAGCCATGGTGGGCATCCCTCCTTCAGTTGCCTTGCTGCACCACTTCTTCTTGCTGCATCTTGTAGACCCTACCAAATGCTGGGCGTGCGTGAGCTTCGCTGCCGAGCCTGAGACCGCGGCCTCTGGGATTGACTTCAAGATCCCCCTGCCCGCAGTTGGGTTCCGCGAGCGGTGGCTGTATGTGGACGCAGGGGTGCCCAGCCCCCTGCTATCGGAGCCGACCTCGCCTGCTGTCCCCAATTCGGGTTGGGGCCAGGAGACGCTCGAGAGCCCCCGGCTCGTCTTCGTCTGGCGCCGCTTCGCGCTCCTGAGGAAGCTCGGCGTGACAGCACCCAAGGTGGTGAAGGAGTTTCTGTTATGCCGTGTTGCTCCCCTTCAACACCACTCTCGCCGGATGTGGGCCTTCCGTGGGCGCGAGGATAGCATGAGGCTCCAAGAAGAGGACCTGGCTCCTGAGGTGCTGAAGTCGGCGCTCTTGACCTTGGCCGGGGACCCCAACCCCGGCAGCGTCAGACTGGGAAGGGCCTTGCTGTATCTCTGCCAGAGCAGGGTTGACTTCGTGAAGCAGATGCCCGTCTTTGATGAGTGGGGGCTGCGCCCTGCCGGCCTCCAGGGACCTCGTGAGAATCCAGTGGTGGTGACTGCCCTTCTAATCAGCCAAGGCGACTCCTCCTCAAGTGGCGGAGCAGGGAGGCAGGAGGCGCCGGAGGGCGAGGGGGCTCCCGATGAGGTGACAGCGCCTGGTGATGCTCTCGAGGGGACAGCTCCTCGGACCCGTGCCGCTGAGGCTGAGGGTGGCAAGCAGCCGCTCCCAACGCCTGGGGCTGAGGCCTCGGAGGCCCCAGCCGCGTCTTCTGGCGAGGTGATGGGTGGCACGCGCCAGGCAGGTGCCCCTGACGCGGATCGCTCCGATGCTCCGTCTTCGTCGCGGGTTGATCCTTGCGCTCTTCTCTTGGGCCGCTTCCGCGTGGACTTTGAGGCCCTCCGGAGGAAAAGGGAGGCCCTGGGTGATGGCTTCCCTTGTCGTGTGCTGAAGCGCAGGAAGTACTTCGCCACTGACGAGTAAGTCTTCTCCCTTTCTGGCTCCTGATCCTCTTGTTGCCTTCACTGATCCTTGCTCCGCAGGCCCCTTTCGGTCGAACTCGCGGAAGTAGCTGAGGTGCCTCCTCCTTTGGCTTCGCCCCCTCTACCGTCCTCAAGTGCTCCGAGCAGCTCTACCCTTGTGGTGAGGGCGACTGAAGGGGTGGACCATCCCGAGGTGCACCGCGGCCCTTCATTCCCCCCAATTTTCCTTCGCGGGCCCTCTCGGGGAATAGCCAGCCTGCCGTGGGCTTCTCGTCTGGTCGTGGACTGCGACTGGTTGAGGCGCCCCCTGCGCCCTTCATCTGGGGACGGGCCGGCTCCAGGCTGGGCTTCTGGTGCGGCGCGCCCGGCCATCGCGAGGGCGCTAGTCCCCAGCCCCCTGCCCGGAGGAGGAACGATGATTCGTGGCCCCAGGCGCTTGCTTGGGGCAGATGATGGTGTGGAAGACGTGCTTGAGTGCGCCCGGGAGCGCCGCACTCACCGCCAAGGGTTCCTTCGAAGGGCGACCGACGCGGTGAACCTGCTTGGGGAGGAGCTTGCTGATGAAGACGCGCGCCTGGAGGCCGAGGGCCTGCACCTGGCTGCAGGGACGCGCGAGCTGGAGGCTGCCATCGCCCTCGTGCGCCGTCAGCGTGATATTGACGATGAAGAGGCGAAGGCGTCGCTGGAGGCCTCTCGGGTGGCCCGATCCCAGGCCGCCGAGGAGGCCCGAGGAGCTGACCGACGGCGAGAGGCGGCGGAGGAGGGGGCTCGTGAGCTCCTGGCCCGGTGCCACTCACTGGAGGAGAAAGTGGAGCTGCGCGAGTTGGCCCTTGCATCGATGCGGGTGGCCTCTGTCGACCCAGCTGAGCTCCAGAAGCGTGAAGAAGCATTGACGCTGGAAGCCGCCGAACGCACCCGTGAGTACGAGCGGCTGGAGACGAGGGAGCGCTTGGTGACGCAGGCAGAGGACGATGTCGCCGCACGGGAAGCTCGTGTCCTGGAGGAGGTCGGACGTTGGGTGGCGATGGCGCGCCAAGACCTCGAGCGCGAGTTCGAGGGGAGGCTGGAGTTGATCCGGGTCGAAGCTGAAGGGAGGACCGCAGCCTTGAGGGCCAAGCGGGAGGAGGCATCGCGGCTGGCCGACGCCTCCCGGGCCGCCCTTGAGGTAGCGCAAGGGGAGTTAGCCGCCTCCCAGGCCGAGATGCTCCGACTTCGCCAGCGGGTGGAGGAGGCTGAGGGCGTCGCGTGCCAGAACGCGGATGAGATATGTCAGCGGCAGGTCCTGGAGCATGTGCACGGCCCCATGCTTGCCATGCTCCGGGAGAGGGCTAGCGCAGCCTTGGGCAACATCTGTGAGGCGACTGTTGGCGAGCCGCACACAGCCAACTATGCTGGCAACCTTCAGTTCTTCACCGCCGTGGTGACGCAGATGGAGGCGCGGTCAGCCAGGGCCGACAGGTTGGTGGAAGAGAGGAGCCGCGCCCTGCTCGGGCGCGCCTTTTCCCGTGTCTTCAGTCATCTCCTGAACATGGATTCCCACTTCGATTTTGACGCCGTCATCGCCCCAGTTCCCCAGGCCGTCCGAGGCGGCCTGGCGCACTGGGTGGAAGACAACATGGACGCCCTTGTCAGGGCCTTCGCTTCATACGATGATGACGTGATCGTGGCTGCTGACGAGGGCGGTGCGGTGAACGGCCCTGACGCCGCTGGTGGCGACGCAGACAGCGATCGCGAGTTCGGCGACGTCAGCGACGGCTCGGGAGGTGCTTCCGAGGACGCATTGGGGGATTGGTCCGACTGAATGTGTATCGCTCCTGTCTTTTTTACCCTGCATGAATAGAACTCAGGTTTTTGACCTGATGGCTGTGAGAGCATTTTGGGAGGGGAAGCCCCTCATGTAAAACCTGTGTTCATCGTATTAGTAGTTGTCATATTGCACGAGCGCCCGCGCCTGGTGGTTGGCTGGTTTACCTTTGTTTCGTGCAAGCCCTGAAGCAGCCTGTGGGAGGGCGTGACGTCTGGGGTGTTCTTTAGTTGAATCCGTAGGATATGAGAGTGTCACCGGCGGGGAGCGTCACAGGCGTTGGCCTTTTTCACAGGCTCCGGGCCTTTTCCCCAATGCGACGGCTTCACAGGCATTTGCCTTCTTCACGGGCTCTGGGCCTTTTCCTAAACGCGATAGCTTCACAGGCACTCGCCTTGCTTCACAGGCTCTGGGCCTTTTCCAAAACGCGATAGCTTCATAGGCACTCGCCTTGCTTCACAGGCTCTGGGCCTTTTTCAAAATGCGATAGCTTCACAGGTACTCGCCTTGCTTCACAGGCTCTGGGACTTTTCCAAAACGCGATAGCTTCACAGGCACTCGCCTTGCTTCAAAGGCTCTGGGCCTTTTCCAAAACGTGATAGCTTCACAGGCACTCGCCTTGCTTCACAGGCTCTGGGCCTTTTCCAAAACGCGATAGCTTCACAGGCACTCGCCTTGCTTCACAGGCTCTGGGCCTTTTCCCAACAGGACAACCTCCGCAGGCACCCGAAAATCCTCCCAAGAGGGAGCAGCAGCGGCAGTTCGGGTTGCGCACGGGCCAGGCCTGACCCGACTCGCGAGGGGCTCGCGAGGGGAGGCAGCTGTGGCGAAGCGGTAACCAGAACGCGAGAAATGGCTCGAACGAGAATAAGCACCCCTTCCCCGAACACACGCAAATCTCAAATTCAAATCCAACTTAAATCCAGCGGGGGAAAAGCTACAGTCAAAGGGAAAGGCAATAAAAGCAGACAAAAGGCCGCGTCCAGCACCTAATCTAGTCTTGGACGTCTTCTCACCAGCGCGGAGCTAAGTGCTGTCCACTGGGCGTGGGAGGGAGCCCCAGGGCCTGAGGCCGGCACCCCTAAGACTCCGGGGCGTGTACCGCCCCACTCATTATTACGTGAGAGTGTCACGGGGTGGCGAGCTTCACAGGCACCGGGCCTTCTTCATAGGTACTGGCCTTGCTTCATATCGCCAGATGAGGGCCCCGCCTTGTGCCACACTCTAGTGCCATCGGCAACGACCGGAACCCAGGACGCCGCACGATGGGGTAGAGCGGTCGCCAGCGGTTCCCCCGACGACCATGGGTCCTCCGCCAGGGGCAGGCCCTGAGGCACCTCCCCAGTAGAGGGCCTACCTCCTGAGAACACCTTGCTCCGAACGCCGCGGTGGTGATGTCGGATCTCGGCCCCTCTCCTGCAGCCCCCTGCGCGCTCCTCCCGAGGGGTAGGAGACTGTGGGAGCGGGGCAGCTGCTTGCCGCGGCGATCTGCACCTCCTGCGATCCATGGTTAGCGTATACCTGCTCCTGAAGAATTAGCGGTGCCCGATAATCGTTGCCTCCAGCGTGGCCAGCGGGACCATTCCGGGGCTCCTGGAAAGGCTAAGCTTCCAGTGCCTTATCCCCCCAGCTTGGGCCGAGGAGCGAGCCTTGTCCGTTCTCGTGAGGGTGTCCTTAGTCCATCATGAGGGGCACGTATTCCTCCGGCGCCATCATCTCGAATGCCACGCCGTGGTGCCCCGCATGCCACGCGGTCCCGCCTGTCACGCCCACTGTGGGGTGGCAGCGCGGCCGCCCACTGGGGCCGTGGGTCGCGTTGAGTCCTTCTTCTTCGCGTGCCGGGGACGGGGGCAGCGCCGCCGCCGGTTCGGTGCTGACAGCTTCGCTGGCGTCGGAGTAGCCTTGGAGCCTGCGGGCGCGCGCGGAGCCCCCGCGCGGGTCGCCTTGGGCTTGAGATGGGAGCTGGGTGGAGAAGGGGTGATCCCCCGAGGCGGCGAAGCCCAGGAGCTCCGCCACTCACTCCAGCAGCACGTCGTGGCCGCCCTCCAGCAGTCTGCACCGCAGCAACTCTCGGGCCACCGTGAGCACGGCCCTCGAGTTCGCCTGCTCCCGGCGGGTGTACTGTGTCGTGGTCGCGGCGTGATTGGAGGCCCTTGCTACCGACCGTGCCTGCCATGGTGTAAGAGTTGTCGACGTCTGTCTACTTCGCCCGCGGCCCGCAGCGCCCTGTGGACCGCGAGCTGCCTGGGGCACGGGGTCGCCCGGGGCGAGCGGTTCTGCGCGGGCGGGCCACGCAGCCCACGGGTCGGGGTTGCCCTCCTGGTCGCCGGGCATGGTGATGACGACGCGACGGGGCACTGAGCGGTGGAAGACAAATTCTGGCGCACCCCTACCTGGCGCGCCAAATGTCGGATTTCGGGTTCTGACAGACCCTTAAGGTTCGAACTCTGGGGTGCGTGTGGAGATTACGCCTTCTACCTCTCCGTCTCGCAAAGATCTAGACTACTGAAAGAACTGCACAAGAGACACAAGGTTTATACTGGTTCGGGCCACTGTCGGGTGGTAGGTGCGACATATGCCAACGGGTGGCTTATCATTGTGGGAGCCAATAAAACGTCGCCGGTGCCTGGAAATGGGATGAGGCGAAGACATGCACGGCGGCGAATCTTACCCAGCTTCGGGGCTCTCCGTGGAGATAACACCCCTACTGCTGCTCTGCAGGGTCTCCGCATGATCACTAAATGGACAAGTAGCTACACAAATGCTCCTTGAGATGTTAGGGTGGAAGGAGGAAGAAGGGCTCGGCTGGCTGGCTTCTCCTCCTCGTATGGTGTCTAAAGCTAGCTGGGGGCTGAACCCTTTGCATGGGTGCACCGGGGGATTTATATAGGCCTACCCCCCGGGGGTACAATGGTAATCCGACTGGGCGCGGGGCTCAGCCGTCTGAGACTGTGCTCGCCGGCTTCTGCGCCGAATTCTGGGGCCCGCCGACTGGTGGGTCCCGCCGGCTGCCGGCTCCTCGGTCGACAGGCAGGCCCCACTATCCAGGGCCTGGTCGGGCGCCGGTTACTGTTGCTCTATCTCGATGACATGGGCTTTGTCGTGGGAGGCGTGGCTACAGTGCCGCCGCCTGGCGGGCGATCACTGTAGCCTCACCTCGTCTTGTCTCCTTAATGGGGCATCTCCTTCGAGGCAGATGGCAAGCCGGCTGTGGGGAACCGGCTTTCTCTCGGGCCGACTGGCGGGGGTGTGGCCGCCTTCGGGTGCCCCTCTGCCCGAAGGTTCCCACCGCCCATGGGCCGCGCTGGCAGCCCGTCCTGGATGGCGTCTGGGTCGGCACGGCAACAGTGTTGCGTCGGGCGGGCCGTTGCCACCCGTACGGTGCACTGTGCCGGTCGTGCTCCGGGATTCGGGGGTGGCAGGCTGCACTGTAGCCACGCCCCGTCTCATCACCACTAGGTAGATGTAGACTTCGAGGGTATGGTCTTGACCACTCCATGGGAGCCGGCTTCTTGGAGTCGGCCTTCTGGCAGCCGGCTTCTTGAAGTCGGCCCTACCATGGCCTTCTTCATGGGGGTCAAGGTCGGGCCTCCTTCCGAAAGCCGGCCTAATCGACAGCCGGCAAGGTGAAGGCGGCCCCGTGTCTTGGTCTTCTCGAGAGCCGGTCGGGCTCGTAATTTTTTTTGATGGGCCAGGGGAAGCCGGCTAGGCTACCCATGGCTATTTACTCCGACAGTAGTCCCCGAAGCTGATCGAGCTTCGAGGCGGACCGAAGGACGAGAAGCTTGGTCAGCTTCTTATCCTAAGGAGCCGGCTTTTGCTGGGGTAGGCCGATTTCAGAGAGCCCCCTTGGTTGGCCCGCGTGCTGACCGCGGGCCCTCCGACGGGCCACGTGGCGGCGAGAACCTGCCAATGCACACGCGCGACGGTACACCGCCGCAGGCCCGGGCCCGCCACTCCCTGGCCTTGGCCCGAGCGCTGATCTTCTACGGCCCAGGGGGACGGCTCGCCTTCCTGTGGCAGTTTCACCTCGTCTTTAGTGCGTAATAAACGCGGGACGTGGAGGGAGTGGGCACGATCAATCCCCACGATCCCCCACGCCGCGCCTCCTCGGCTCCGGCGCACGAGCCTACAAGTAGGGGGGGGGAGGGGGAGAGGCAGAGGTTCGCTTGCTCCCCCGCTCCTCCTCGCCTTCCTTCTTCTTCTTCCTCTCGCTGCCATCGCAGCTTCTCATCGCCGCGCCTCCACACCGTCCTGCTCCATGGCACAATCAAGCTCTTGGGACGGCTCCAACGTCCACGACGACCATGTGGAGTTCCTCCGCCAGACCCGGCGCCTGCCCGACGCCAGCCGCGTGCAGGTCCGCCTGACGCCGGAGACGGAGATCTCGTCGGCACCGGAGGAGGGAGAGCGGGTCGTATTCTGCTCGCACTGCCTGCGCGGCTTCGGCCTTCCGGCGAGCGCGTTTTTGCGCTCCTTCCTCGAGTTCTACAACCTCCAGCCGCATCACCTCACGCCCAACGCGGTAATGCTGCTATCGGCCTTCGTCTCCCTCTGCGAAGGCTTCTTGGGAGTGCTGCCCACGCTGGAGCTCTGGGTGGAGCTCTTCCAGAGCAAGCTCGGCACCGTCACAGCCGGCGTGCCCGCCCCCTACGGGGCCTACGTCGCCATGAGGAGGTCAGGCGAGAGCAATCTATTCCCGCACATCCCTCTGATTCAGTCGGTGAAGCTCTGGCAAAAATCATACTTCTACGTGAAGAACATCACCCCGCAAGGGGACCACGTCAATCTGCCGGCTTACGTAGCCGGCTCGCCAGCTGGGAGGCAGCCGTCGTGGAGCTACCGGTCGAGATCTCTGTCTCCGGCCGAGAATGCCGCCATCGCCCGGCTTTGGGTGATGATTCAGTCGGAAGGCTTGCGCGGGGCCGACTTGGTGGCCGCCTTCGTGGAGCGCCGGATTCTTCCCCTCCAAAGCCGGCCCCATATGATGTGCCAGATGAGCGGCCGCTTCGACCCATGTCGGCTGAGCACATGGGAAATGCCCCCTGCGGAAGTGGCGCTCATGGTCAATTACATCGCCAACCTCAAGCTCGCCGGGGACTGGCGATACGGCAAGCCGCCGTATTCTCGCGCCAATCCTCCGCCCGTGGTAAGTTTTCCTTTCTGTCTTCTTTTGTCATCAGCCGGCTTCCTGACGGCCGGCCTCTGACCAGTCGGCTCTTTCTAGCAGAACCCTCTTCTTCCGCCGCCGCCCGGGGCGGCAGGTATCGAACGCCAGTACGCCCCCGACTGCACGGTGGACGATGTTGACGACCCGGACTTGGGGGCAGCCACCATGGAAGAGGCCGCCGCGGGGGACGTCGCCGAGCCCGGAGGCACAGGGCTCTCTGCCAGCTTCGACGACTGGCCAGACGACGCCAAAGCCGAAGAAGTCCCGCGCCGCCAGCCGGCATCCGACCGCCACAGCGCGGGCTCGTCCGCCGCGCCGGCTACTGGTGGCAGTGCACAAAAACGCCGGGCCACGTTACCCCTCTTCGGCAGTCGGCCGAAGAAGTCGAAGGCCTCTGCCGCAGCGACGAAGTGAGACGAGGCAGCCGTGAAGGCGGCCCGCTTCCGGAAAGCGGTGAAGCGGCCTCAGGCGGTCTCATTGTAAGTCTTTGATTGCTTGTGTGCCTGCTTTTTTGTTGTCTTCTTCTGTTCTGACCTTTCTCCACTTTTTGAGCAGGGCGCCGCTTTCCCTCGAGCGGGGCCCAGGCGGCTCTGTGGTCGGGCCGGTTGGAGGATCTTCAGGTTCCCGCCGCATGGATCCCCGCGCCAATCTCATGGAAGCCACGGAGCGGAACGCTCGTGAGGCGCGGGAAGAGAGGGAGGCGGCGGAGCGGGAGGCAGCCCAGGCCGCGAAGGAGCGGGCCGACGCGGCTGCCAAGGCCCAGGCGGAGCGGGCGACTACGGAGGCGGAGGCGGAGAGCTCGCACAACCAGCCTCCGCTGCTTGCCATCCCCCTCCGAACTGTGGCCCCGGACACTCCATTGCCCCTGGCGGAGGAGATCATCCAAGGCCAGCCGCCGGTGCAAAGGGAGGAGCTCTTCGAAGTCTTCGCGGAGAGGACGCCGCCGGCAGCGCCAGCCGGAGCGGGCCAAGGCGGCCAGTCGGCGGCGGCGCCAGAGGAGCCGGCCGGGGGCGTACCCGAGGCCGGAGCCGGCCTCGAAATACAGCCGGTGGCGCACCAGCGCGCAGGGGGAAACGCCGCTCCGCCGGAAACGCACCGGGCCACGGGCGCCGGCCAGTCGGCGGAAGCTTTGGAGGCGGCCAGCTCTGCCACGTCCGGGTGGACTCCCAGCGGAGGGACTGGCGAGCTGAATGTGGCGGCCCGAGAGGTCCGGAGCCGGCTCCAGTCGCAGGCCACCCTGCTGCAGCAGTATACCCAGGAATTCTTGTTGACGCGGGCCGCCATCCGGGTAAGTCTCTTGTTCTCGACTGTTCTGGTTTCTTGATTTCTTCCGTGGGGGCGCGTCAGCGCACCCACTGGGTGTAGTCCCCGAGATTCGGGCCGACTGCTGAGTCAGTCGGGTCGGATCTTCCTTGACGACTATCTCATTTTTGCTTTCTGTCTGAACCTCAGGACTATCACAACTCTCGTGCTGCCGCCTTCAACTCCCAGGCTCAGGAGTTGGGTCGGAAGACCGACGACTTGGCCAACAGCCAAAGTAAGTGCTAGCTTTTATCTGTCTCCTATGGGGGCGCGTCAGCGCACCCACTGGGTGTAGTCCCCGAGATTCGGGCCGACTGCTGAGCAGTCGGGTCGGATCTTCCTTGACGACCTTTCCTTTATTGGTTTTTTCTTTTTGTCTTTTGCTATTACAGGGGCCAACGCCGACTTGAGGAGGGAGCTCGGCGTCATGCAGACCGCCCTTCACACTAGGGACGCCGAGTACGCCGCCTTGGTCCAGGAGCGCGACCGCCTGGTGAAGAAGCTGGCCGACCAGGAGGAGAGCCACAAGGCGGCCCTGCAGAAGGCGCAGGACAGCGAGGCTGCCCTGAAGGCGGAGTTCGAGACCGAGGCGGCGAGCTGGGCCAGACGCGCCAAGCACTGGATGAAGGCTTCGGCCGCATCGAAGACTTGATCGATGGTAAGCCGCCTTTCTCGCCCTTCTTCTGCCTGCTGGCCGCCTGGAGTTTTTGTTCTGACTTGTGTCCGTTGCCTTGTGCAGATTACTTTCCCGGCCACTCCACCCTTGCCACCCAAACCATCGAGGCTCATCGCGAGGTGCGCCGTCAGGCGGGAGTCAATATCGCGCCGAATGCAAATCGGACACTGGAGGAGCAGCTCCTCGCCGTCCAAGCACGGCTGCAGCCGGCCCACCGGATGCTCCGCCGGCTTCAACGTGCCGGTGCGCAGGTGCTGGCCGCCCTCTGGCCCGGCGAAACGATCCCCCGCACCCCAAGCCGGACCGCCGACTGGTTGGAGGTCGCAGTCGGCCGTTTCGAAGCTTGGAAGGCGTCGGCGGCCCGTCTTGGAGCCGGGAGGGCGTTGGAGTTTGTCCGCGCTTGGTACCCAGGGCTAAGCCTGGACCAACTGTGCACTTGGCGGCTGGAGGCCGACGCGGAGCTGGAGGAAGTGCGGCCGGCCATCGCCCAGCGCGCCTCGACGATCGCCGAGTGCACCGATACAGTGTCTTCGCGCCCGAAATCAATGATGATGGCGACGCCCAGCCGGAGGAGTGGTTTGGGCTGAACCCGGCGGTGGGCGAGGACTCGACCGAGGAGATCGCCTCCAGCGACGAGGAGGAGGATGACGAGGAAGAGGACGGTGAAGACCTCGAGCCGGCTAGTGGAACAACCGGCCGGCCTCAAGCTGACCGTGCCTCCAGCAACGAGGCGCGCGGAAGCGCGCCTACTGCAGGAGGCGGCGATCAAGCCGAAGTTCTCCAGCCGGCCGCTCCTTCAGCCGGCGCAACCGTCTCCACCGACCAGCCCAGCTCGTCAGCCGCCCCGCCGGCTTGATCTGCCGTCCTTATTTTTCCTGCTCATTGTCTTTTGAACAATCTTAAGTTTTCACAGTTCCACCCACTGGGGGTGTATCAAACTATGTTGGATGCTGGCCTCTTGGAGGTCTTTTATGTAAATATTATTATGTGCATGTTTGGTTTCCATTCAAGTGCACTTTCTATCCTTAGGCTTTTTTCCTTTGCCGCCTTCCCTTTCTGGGAAGGCAAGTACTCGAGCTTTCTTGGATTGGGGTGAAGTGAATGGAAACCGGCCGGCCGGCTACTCTGGTAGTCGGTCGGCGAGAGGCGGCAAACCGGCTTTTGTTATACTAGTCCGTTGGTCCCTAGCCATTTTTCGTGTGCGCGTCCTTTCCGGCTTATGACTCTTGCCAGCCGAACAGCCGGTTCTTCGAACTGCGACTTTGGCAAGAGCTAAGCCTAGGTGTTGGCACACTACTTGTCTGACCGCGGGTAGGACTCCTAGTATAACTCTAGTCGGCCAGTCCCCGGGCTGACTAGTCGAACCCGGTGCCGGACGGAATGAATAAACGAAAAGACAAGGTCATGCGCATGATACTTTTCATTCATAGATAAAAGAGGGCAGTCCCCGAGCCGTCCTCGGGGGGCCTGTTGTCTAGTACTTAGTACAAAAGTTAGCGCGATACATACTGCATTTCAACTATAAAATCTTTGAAGGAGGTTGGCATTCCATGGTCGTTCCGACTCCTTGCCGGAGTCGTCTCTCTTGCGTGCCTTGGGCTTCTGCGCGTCGATGAGGTAGTAGGAGTCGTTGCCTAGAGCTCTGCTAATGACGAAGGGGCCCTCCCAAGGGGCCGAGAGCTTGTGTTGGCCGGCTGTTCGCTGGATCAGTCGGAGCACAAGGTCGCCCTCTTGGAAGGAACTTGGCCTGACCTTCCGACTGTGGTAGCGGCGCAAACCCTGCTGGTAGATGGCAGACCGGCTGAGGGCTAACAGCCGGCCTTCTTCCAGCAGGTCGACACCGTCTTCTCGTGCTTCCTTGGCCTCCGCCTCCGTATACATAGTTACCCGGGGCGAGTCGAACTCGATGTCTGTTGGGATGATCGCTTCAGCGCCGTACACGAGGAAGAAAGGGGTGAAGCCGGTTGACTTGTTTGGGGTAGTGCGTAGGCTCCAGAGGACAGCCGGCAGCTCGTCGAGCCAACAGCCGGCTGAACGCTCCAGTGGTACGACCAGGCGGGGTTTGATGCCAGAGAGGATGAGGCCGTTGGCTCGCTCGACCTGGCCATTTGACTGCGGGTGGGCGACGGATGCGAGGTCCAGCCGGATGCCTTGTGCCGCGCAGAATCGTGCCAAGGCTCCCTTGGCAAAATTTGTGCCGTTGTCGGTGATGATGTTGTGTGGCACGCCGTACCGAGTTGTTATGTCGGCGATGAAAGTCACCGCAGTCGGCCCATTCAGCTTCTTGATCGGCTTTGCCTCGATCCACTTGGTGAATTTGTCCACGGCGACAAGCAAATGTGTCATGCCGCCGCGCGCCGTCTTGAATGGGCCCACCATATCCAGTCCCCACACGGCGAAGGGCCAGGTGAGGGGAATGGTCTTGAGTGCCGAAGCCGGCATGTGTTGCTTGGAGCTGAAAAGTTGGCAGCCTTTGCAATGTTTGACTAATTCTTTGGCGTCGTCCAAAGCAGTCGGCCAGAAAAAGCTGTGGCGGAAAGCTTTGGCGACGAGTGACCTTGAAGCCGCATGGTGGCCACATTCTCCTTGGTGAATATCTCTGAGGATTGCAATGCCCTTCTCCTGCTCGACGCATCACTGGAGGACTCGGTGACACTGCGCTTGATGAGTTCTCTGTTGATGATTGTGTATGCTCCGGCTCGACGTTGGACTTGTCTCGCCTCTGTTTCGTCAGTCGGCAGGTCTTGGTTTACTAGGAAATTGAGGATGGCCTGAGCCCATGATGGAGCCGCAACTTCTCCTACTTCCAATGTGGCTACTGCCACCAGGGTGGGCGGGCTGGGTGATGAAGTGCCGGAGTCGGCCGCCGGCTGTTGTGTTGGTGCAGTCCCCACGCCGACTACTGCAGTCCCCGAGCCGGGTGCGGCAGTCCCCGAGCCGACTGCCGAAGTCCCCGGGCCGACTACTGAAGCCCCGGGGTCGCCTGCTTGGTTCTTCGAGCTGGACCCGGCCGCATCGGGGTCAGGCGGCACAAAGACGGAGTCAGACTCTGGAGACGGCTTGATGGAGGGCCTGAGGAGGCACTGTAGAGCGACACCGGTTGGTATTGCTTGCCGAGTGGAGCCTATTCGAGCCAGGGCGTCAGCCGGCTCGTTGTCGGCTCGTGGTACGTGGAGGAACTCACATCCTTCAAAGTATCCGCTGAGTTGCTGGACCAGGAAATGGTAGCTCGCCATGTTTGCGTCCTTGGCGTCCCAGTCGCCAAATGATTGCTGAACCACCAAGTCCGAGTCACCATAACACAGGATCCGGCGGACGACGAGTTCCTTGGCAAGCCGGAGCCCGTGTATGAGTGCCTCGTACTCGGCTACATTGTTGGAGGCGGCAAAGTGGATCTACAGCGCGTATGTGAGCTTGTCGCCCTTGGGAGAGGTGAGGACAATGCCGGCTCCCAAGCCGGTGCGCATCTTGGACCCGTCGAAGTGCATGCGCCAATGGGTGGAGTCGGGAGCCGGCGGCAGGTACTGGGTCTCAGCCCAGTCGACGAGGAAGTCGGCCAATGCTTGGGACTTGATGGCGGTGCGGGGCTGGTAGAAGATCGTCTACGGGGCCAGCTCGATGGCCCATTTTGCCACCCGGCCGGATGCATCCCGGCTGCCTATGATCTCGGCCAGCGGGGCGGTGCATACGACCGTGATGGGATGCTCTTGAAAGTAGGGCTTCAGCTTCTTGGCGGTGAAGTACACGCCATAGCACATCTTCTGGTAGTGCGGGTAGTTCTGCTTTGAGGCGGAAAACACCTCGCTCAAATAATACACCGGCCTCTGGACCGGCTGGGCTCGGCCGTCTTCCGGGCGTTGGACTACGATGACGGTGCTGACCACCCGGCTAGTTGCGGCAATGTAAAGGAGCATGGGCTCTTTCTCAGTCGGCTCCTCTAGGACAGGTGGTGTGGCCAGCATCTTCTTCAGTTCGTGAAAAGCTTGGTCGGCCTGGTTGTTCCACTCGAAGTGAGTGCTCTTCTTCATGAGGCGGTAGAGGGTGAGAGCTTTCTCCCCGAGCCGGCTGATGAAGCGGTTCAAGGAGGCCAAGCATCCGGTGAACTTCTGGATTTCTCGCAGCTTGGTGGGGATCGCCATTCTCTCGATGGCCTTGATCTTTACTGGGTTGCACTCGATGCCACGTTCGGAGACCAAGAAGCCTAGGAGCTGGCCGGCTGGCACTCCGAACACGCATTTCTCGGGGTTGAGCTTGATTTGAAAACGGCGCAGGTTTTCAAACGTTTCTTTGAGATCTTCCAGCAAGGTGCCGCGCCTCTCCGTCTTCACCACAATATCATCCACATAGACGTGGGCGTTTCTGCCGAGTTGCTTGAGGAGGCACTTCTGCATGCAACGCTGAAAAGTGGCATCGGCATTTCTCAAGCCGAATGTCATGGTTAAGTAGCAGAAGGCTCCGAATGGCATGGTGAAGGCGGTCTTCATGCGGTCGGCCGGGTCTAGCTTTATCTGATGATATCCTGAATAAGCATCCAAAAAACTCAACAGCTCGCATCCGGCCGTGGAGTCAATCACTTGGTCAATTCTTGGCAGAGCGAAGGGATCTTTGGGGCAGGCTTTGTTGAGGCTGGTGTAGTCTATACACATGTGCCACTTGTTATTCTTCTTCAGCACGAGGACCGGGTTGGCATGCCACTCTGGAAAGAAGACTTCCATGATGAAGCCGGCGGCCAGTAGTCGGGCTATCTCTTCTCCCACAATCCTTCTCTTCTCTTCTGACAGTCAGCGAAGGGGCTGCTTGACCGGCTTTGCGTCTTCTCGAACATGCAGTTTGTGCTCGGCGAAATCCGTCGGAACACCTGGCATGTCCTTGGGGGACCATGCAAAGATGTCCCGATTCTCACGGAGGAAATCGGCAAGCTCGCCTTCCTATTTGATGTTCAAGCTCGCCCCGATAACGGCGAACCTCTCGGGCTGCTCGGGGTCAAGGGGTATCTTCTTAGTTTCCTTGGCCGGCTGGAATGATCCTTGGGCATCATACTCCTTGGAGTCGGGAGACTGGTTCGGCTGCTTGCCGGCCATGGCCACAACCTGGTCCAGCATCTTCTTTTCTTCAGCAATCACAAGGAACTCGGCCAGCCGGCTGCTGGCTGCAGCACACTCGGAAGACTTCTTGTAATCGCCGGCTATGGTGATGACGCCCTTGGAACTCGGTATCTTCATTTTGAGGTATGCATAGTGGGGAACCGCCATGAACTTGGCCAAGGCGGGTCGGCCAAGCAATGCATGGTAGGGGCTCTCCAGGTCCACCACTTCAAACCAGACTGCTTCCCGGCGGAAATGCTCCTTGTCTCCAAAGAGTACATCAATCTTGATCTTGCCAATGGGGGCGCAGGACAGGCCGGGGACGATGCCATGGAACACCGTCCGGGTTGGCACGAGCTGCTTTGTCTTGACATTTAGCTTTTCCAGGGTATCGCAGTACAAGATGTTGATGCTGCTCCCGCCGTCTATCAGGACGCGGGAGAAGCGCGCGGCGTGTCTATTCGTCGCGAGGGTGGCCTCCAGGACCTGAGCATAAGAGCCAGGAGACGGCATCACCTCTGGGTGGTCGGCCCGGCTCCATCTGATGGGTTTCTCTGACCAATGCATGTGTCCGGCTGGATTAGCAGCGACCACGCTGACTTCTTGGTGCTCTCGGCGCTTGCCGCGCCGGTCTTCAGGCTGGCTTGTAAAGACAACGTAAGTTGCTTGTTCGTCGTGGAACTCGTCATGTACGACTCCGACTGCGGGCCGAGCGGCCGGGGGTGGCGGAGCCAGAGGCGGCGGGCCTCCAGGAGGAGGCGGTGCGAGCCCTTCGCCTTTGGCGATTCGGTTGAGCCAATTGCACTTCCAGGTTGTGTGGTTGGACGGCTTCGCGCCGCTATGGAACTTGCACGGGGCATCAAGAGTTTGCTCGTAGGAGAAGGCCGGCTGCCAAGCCAGCCGGCCGCCCTTGGACTTCTTGGGCGCGGGCCGCCCTTCAGGCGGCGTGTCTTCGACCGTGGCCACCTGCCGACTGGTGGGAGGCGGCGCAGGGCCCTTGCGCTCGTGATCATTCGGGTGTGGGCGTCGGCCAGAGTCCCCAGCCGGCGTCTTGGGTGCTGGGTTGAGTACTTTCCCGGACGCGTCTACTCGGAGCTCGGTCTTCATCGAAGAGTCGGCGGTGGCGTACTTGTCGGCTATGTCCAGAAGCTCGTCGAGGGTAGTCGGCTCGTCGCAGAGGAGCTTGTGCTTGAGGAGGGTACCTTCTCGGCACCCGGCAGTGAAGTATTCGATGGATTGCACCTCATGCACCCCTTCGCAAGAATTGCGAAGCTCGCCCCAACGCGTAAGGTAGTCGCGAGTGGACTCGGTTGGGCCCTGTACGCATAGGGAGAGCTTCCTGGGCTTGGGAACCCGCTTGTAAGTGCTGGTGATGTTGCGAACGAAGGCTTCGGTGAAATCTTGCCAGCTGTTGATGCTGAGAGGCTTGAGGCTGTTGAGCCAGGTCCGCGTCGTGCCCTGCAGCATGAGGGGCACGTATTTCATGGCAACGCGCCGGTTGCCGTTGGCTATGCTGACTGCCGTAGAGTAGTCGATCAGCCAATCTTCTGGCTTCACGGAGCCGTTGTACTTGGGTGTGTCTCTCGGGAGCGAGAAGCCTTTGGGGAAGGGCTAGTCGCGGATGCGGGGGCCGAAACAAGGCGGGCCGACATCGTCTTCTTCTTCCAGCGCCAGGGATCGCGCCAGGCGGTCGATCCGATGGCGGGCGTCGCTCTCGCCGACTCCTTCGCGGCAACCTAGTCGGCCGCTGAGAGTCGGGTGTGCTACTGGCGGCGGAGTGGGGTATCTCTCTCCACGAGGTCGAGGCGGAGGTGGGTTGCCTCGCCACTCCGTGGCTCGGGGGTGGCCGTCCGCGTCTCGCTCGATGGTGACGCGAGTCCGGCTCCGGCTGGCTGCCGGTTCTCTCTCGCGCCGCGCGCGGGTGTTACTCGTAGTCGGTGTCCGGGACGTCACACCGTGATCTCGGCGCGGGGGAGGGCTTCCCGCACGGGCATCGGCCTTGTGCCGCTGCACGGCCGCGTCGATCAGCTGCTGGATGCGCCGGGTCATGTGGGGGAGTTCTTCGGCCTCCAAGCCGTCCAACTCGTCTACGGCCGCCTGGGCGGCGCGCAGGTTCTCGAGTGGAGTGGCATAGACCGGGCGGTCGACTCCCAGCATGTCGGCGATGACGGCGCCGCGTTGCTTGACGACGCTGGCCCGGCTGGGCCCAGCCAGAGCCGGCGTGCCGAAGGCGGCGCGGTCAGCTTCGCGCTGGTAAGCCTCAGAGAGGCGTCTCATGGAAGCCAGCCTCCGGCCCTCCGCGAGGAGGGCGAGGCGGCGAGCCTCCAGTGCTTGATCATCGGCATCGGCCGGGAGGGGAACGGACAAGTCGTGGGCCGCCGCATGCGGGGCGTCGTGGGCGCTCTCGTCAGCCGGGCCGCCATGGCCGATGACCATCACCTCGGTGGTGACAGTATCGCGACCGTCGGCCCGAGGAAGCGGGTCGTTGTAGACCGCGACGTTGGTGGGGAAAGTGTCGTAGGAAGCCGTGTCGGAGTCGACAGGCATCGGGTCGGTGCAGCCAATCGACTCTAGGTCCTCAGCCGGCTCGCTCGAGACGTGGAGTTGGCCGAGGAGGTTGGCGAGGTGGTCGGTGCCCGCATCGGAGGCGAGCTCGCTGGAGATGCAGGTTTCGTCAAGGAGATCGGTGAGGCCGCTCGCCGCGCAGATGATGGTGATGCCTTGCAGCGCGTCATGGCAAGCGCCGTCGGCCGTGCCGGGCTGGCTACGCTTGCGAGGGAGGAAAAGGGGTTCCCGTCCAGAACAGGTTTCCGGACGACAGTTCACCTGGCCCCACGGTGGGCGCCAAATGTCGGGTGGTAGGTGCGACATATGCCAACGGGTGGCTTATCATTGTGGGAGCCAATAAAACGTCGCCGGTGCCTGGAAACGGGATGAGGCGAAGACATGCACACCGGTGAATCTTACCCAGCTTCGGGGCTCTCCGTGGAGATAACACCCCTACTGCTGCTCTGCGGGGTCTCTGCATGATCACTAAATGGACAAGTAGCTACACAAATGCTCCTTGAGCTGTTAGGGTGGAAGGAGGAAGAAGGGCTCGGCTGGCTGGCTTCTCCTCCTCATATGGTGTCTAAAGCTAGCTGGGGGCTGAACCCTATGCATGGGTGCACCGGGGGATTTATATAGGCCTACCCCCCAGGGGTACAATGGTAATCCGACTGGGCGCGGGGCCCAGCCATCTGAGACTGTGCTCACCGGCTTCTACGCCGAATTCTCGGGCCCGCCGACTGGTGGGTCCCGCCGGCTGCCGGCTCCTCGGTCGACAGGCAGGCCCCACTATCCAGGGTCTGGTCGGGCACCGGTTACTGTTGATCTATCTTGATGACATGGGCTTTGTCGTGGGAGGCGTGGCTACAGTGCCGCTGCCTGGCGGGCGATCACTGTAGCCTCACCTCGTCTTGTCTCCTTAATGGGGCGTCTCCTTCGAGGCAGATGGCAAGCCGGCTATGGGGAACCGGCTTTCTCTCGGGCCGACTGGCGGGGGTGTGGCCGCCTTCGGGTGCCCCTCTGCCCGAAGGTCCCACCGCCCGTGGGCCGCGCTGGCAGCCCGTCGTGGATGGCGTCAAGGTCGGCACGGCAACAGTGTTGTGCCGGGCGGGCCGTGGCCACCCGTACGGCGCACTGTGCCGGTCGTGCTCCGGGATTCGGGGGTGGTAGGCTGCACTGTAGCCACGCCCCGTCTCATCACCACTAGGTAGATGCAGACTTCGAGGGTATGGTCTTGACCACTCCATGGGAGCCGGCTTCTTGGAGTCGGCCTTCTGGCAGCCGGCTTCTTGAAGTCGGCCCTACCATGGCTTTCTTCATGGGGGTCAAGGTCGGGCCTCCTTCCGAAAGCCGGCCTAATCGACAGCCGGCAAGGGGAAGGCGGCCCCATGTCTTGGTCTTCTCGAGAGCCGGTCGGGCTCGTAATTTTTTCTGATGGGCCAGGGGAAGCCGGCTAGGCTACCCATGGCTATTTACTCCGACAGCCACCGTTGTGGTGTAATACCCTACTCCAGTGTGTGGTGGGTGGATTGCCTCTTGGGGCTGATGATGATGAACGATACAAGGAAGAACAGCCTCGCGAGGGTCTGTTCTTGGCTAGGGCAATGAACTGCTGGGAGGAGTTCAGCCACCTTTCTCTTTCTCTCTCTCTCTCACTCACTGCCTAACTCTTACTTGCCGGCCTCTTGCTATGTGGGTGGCTGGTCCTATTTATAGAGGCCCTAGTCCTCTTCCCAAATATCGAGCGGGAAGAGGAGCCAACAATGGCGGGCTAATTTGAAGGGGGACAGGAAGTATCAACTATCCTGACAAAAGCAGTCTTCGCCTGCGCAAAGCTCTGGTGATGACGCCGTCTTGGGCTCCACGGTGACCTCCGTCTCGTAGTCCTCCTAGTCTTGGTCTCGTTGCACCGAAATGGCAACCTTTGCCTGATGCCTCGGTACTCCGCGGCTGCGCTTGCCCCCTTTGCACCAAAGAGGAAAGGAGGACGCTGCGCGGGCTGGCACCCGCCTGGCGCCCTGAGTCATCATGGCTTGCGTCACGGGCACCTCGCGAGGTACCCCGCCTTGATCTCTCCGCCTCCTCGCGAGCCAGCCTGACGAGGCCGTGCCTGAGGAAGGTCCGTGTCGTCCGCCCCGCGAGGCTTGGCCCCTCGCGAGGGTCTTGGGTCTTGTGTTGATGAAGATGGGCCGTGCTGGGCCCCCTTTGAGCCACGCCGGAGGCCGCAGGCAGGCAAGTCTGGGGACCCCCGTTCCCAGAACGCTGACAAAGCATGTCTTCAAGAATCTGGTTGACCCTTTCCACCTGACCACTTGATTGAGGGTGGAAAGTGGTACTGAAGGAAAGATGGGTGCCCATGGCAGTTTGGAAACTCTCCCAGAAATGAGAAGTGAAAAGACTACTACGGTCTGAATTGATCTCTAGTGGAACACCATGAAGTGACACTATTCGAGAAATATATAAGTCAGCGAGCTGACTAGCAGTGATATTCTCTCGAACAGGTAGGAAGTGAGCCACTTTGGAAAGATGATCAATGACTATGAAGATAGCGGTATTCCCTTTCTTGGTCCTGGGAAAACCGGTGATGAAGTCCATACCAACTTTATCCCATTTCCACTCAGGAATAGCTAAAGGTTGAAGGGTGCCAGCAGGTCTCTGATGCTCTACCTTCACGCGACGACAAACGTCACAGTTAGTAATAAACTGAGCGATTTCTCTCTTCATCCTAGTCCACCAGAACCTCTAGCGTAGGTCCTGATACATCTTAGTACTACCGGGATGAATCGTGAGAGGAGATTCAGGCGCCTCCTTAAGGATTAATTGTCGAAGATGTTGATTCCTAGGAACCACCAAGCGACTCTCAAAGAAAACAACACCACAATCATCTATAGAGAAACTACCACCAACTCCTTTGTTAATGTTTCTCTTGATCCGGGAAATTCCCGTATCCTGCTTCTGAGCAGAGATGATTTGATCCACAAGAGTAGGTTTCGCCACCAAGGTAGAAAGGAATCCATGAGGAGAAATGTGAAGATTAAGCTTACAGAATTCCTCATGGAGAAGTGGTTGGCCCTGCTGCAACATGAGGTTGTTGCAATAGGACTTACGACTTAGTGCATCAGCCATGACATTCCCCTTGCCTGGGGTGTAGGTAATCCCTAAGTCGTAATCTGAGATTAACTCCAACCAACGTCTTTGTCTAAGGTTCAAATCTGGTTGGGTGAAGATATATTTGAGACTCTGATGGTCGGTGTAAATCTTGCAACGTTTACCAAGAAGGTAATGTCACCAGGTCTTAAGTGCATAGACTACGGCTGCAAGCTCTAGATCATGTGAAGGATAATTCTCCTCATGTGGATGCAACTGTCGAGATGCATAGGCAATCACATGGCGATCTTGCATAAGAATGCAACCTAGTCCCTGTCGTGAGGCATCACAATAGATAACAAAATCCCTAGTGAAATCCGGTGGCACAAGTATGGGAGCAGAAGTCAGGTGTCTTTTCAGTTCCTGAAAACTGCGCTCACACTGTGGGGACCACTCAAACTTTTTATCTTTCTTGAGAAGTTCCGTGAGAGGTTTGGCCACTTTGGAGAAGTTGTCAACGAATCGGAGACAATAACTGGCTAGAACAAGGCAACTCCTAACTTGATTAACTGTTTCAGGAGGAGTCCAATCAAGAACGTCCTGAACTCTTTCGGGATTGACAGCAATGCCCTTACTAGAGATTACGTGGCCGAGATAGGTCACTTCTGGCAACCAAAATTCGCACTTGGAGAACTTGGCATAAAGGCGGTGCTCTTTGAGTTTTTCTAGCACAAGTCTAAGATGTTCAGCATGATCTTCCTCGTTCTTCGAGTAAATAAGAATATCATCGATGTAAACCACGACGAACTTATCTAAGTACTCCATGAAGATCGAGTTCATCAAGCGGAAGAATGTAGCTGGAGCATTAGTTAGACCGAAGGACATGACGGTGTACTCATACTGGCCATAACGAGTGACAAAAGCCGTCTTAGGAATGTCCCCATTTCTGATCTTGATTTGGTGGTAGCCTAACCTCAAATCCATCTTGGAAAAGACTGAGGATCCAGTGACCTGATCATACAGGTCGTTAATCCTGGGGAGCGGATACTTGTTCTTTGTCGTGACCAAATTAACGGGACGATAATCTACAACCATCCGGTCCGTACCATCCTTCTTCTTGACGAAGAGGACGGGGCAAGCCCAGGGAGAAGACGGATGAAACCCTTTTGCAAGGATTCATCGAGTTGTTTCTTAAGCTCAGCTAGTTCTAAGGGTGCCATCTTGTAAGGTCTCCTAGAAATTGGAGCGGTTCCAGGGATAAAATCTATGACAAATTCTACATCTCTGTTAGGTGGAATACCTGGCAGTTCCTCTGGAAAGACATCCGGAAAGTCACGGACTAGCAGGATATCTTCAAGGTCAGGAAGAGGGTTGGCATTAAGAGAATAGAGCTGACGCTTTGCAACCCTAGTGGAGACGGTGACTATCTTGCCAGATGGGTGTGTAAGCTGAACAGACCTAGTGTAACAATCAATCCTGGCATAATGAGCTTTCATCCAGTCCATACCCAAGATGATGTTAATATCCATAGTGGAGAGGGCATATCACAAAAGGATATGTTGTGCAAGCTGGCATAGCTTTCGGAAATGAAGGAATGAGATGCTCCGGTATCAAACAGAACCGAAGCTGGATGATAGTTGACAAGGAGTGTAACAAGAACGACATCCGGATCATCATGAGTGTCTTTAGCTGAGACGTGATGCACATGTCCACGTTCAGTGGGAGCTGACTTGACACTAATCATCTTGCATGATGGCTTACCACGGCCAGCAGACTTCTCAGGCTGGGGTGGAGCATAGTTGGTTTGAGAGCAGTCACGGGCATAGTGTCCTGGCTCTCCGCATGTGAAGCAAATCCCTGAAGTTGGACGTGGACCCGCATTGACAAGGGGTCTACCAATAGGTCTGGGTGGAGCATACTGCTGAATTGGGTGAGGTGCCACACAAGAAGGCCTCGGTGTATAACCGGGTGGAAGAGCGGAGTTCGGAACCCAAATCCGGCGCTTCTGAGAACTAGAACCGGAGGAAGAACTCAAATCACGGTTGTGCTTATGAGACTCCTCGTAAGTGAGTTGAGTTGTTTCTGCGTTGATGGCCTTGTTCACAAGAGCCTGGAATGTATTGCAATGGTGCAAGTGGAGATCACGACACAACTTGGGGTTGAGACCCTTCCGGAACCTAGCCTGCTTCTTGGCGTCTGTGGACACTTCTTCTGTAGCATAGAGAGCAAGGTTCTCAAACTCTCTACTGTAAGCATCAATAGCCATCTTACTCTGAGTGAAAGTACAGAACTCTTCTCTCTTGCAGTCAATGAGAGCCTGAGGAATGTGATGCTCGCGAAAAGCCTCAGTGAAATCTCTCCAGGTGGTTTTCTGGCTAGCTGGAAGCATATCCTCATAGTTCTGCCACCAAATACTAGCAGGACCTTCCAGATGATAAGCAGCGTAGGTGACCTTGTTACTTTCAGCTACGTTCGCCGAACGCAGCTTGTGTGTGATACTACGGAGCTAGTCATCTACATCGAGTGGTTCAATGGAATGATGGAAGGTAGGTGGTTTTAGACCAATGAAATCATAGATGGACGCTGACTCTTTGTGCTGATGGGAGGTGTTCTTCTCAATACGTGCTAACAAGCGGTTAGACTCTCGCTTGTTCTTCTCAACCTCTAACATGAACTCTGCCAACGAAGACTGGTCAGAAGGATCCTCATCCCTACCATCTCCATGGTTCCAGCTACGAGCAATAGAACTTCGGTTAACCGCCAACATCCTGAAGAACGAAACCAAGGAAAACAAGGATGGATTCAGCATCAACTATAGGATGCAGAAGGTAGCACAAGAATTTAGTATCTCTTAAACTCCTAGGACAATTCCGGCAGCATAACGGCAGTAAAATGCTCGAAATGAGACATTCTGCAAAAGACAGGGTAGCACCATACTCAACATCATTACTCAAGGTTCTGAGATATTGCTAAACAGGCTACACCGGAGGTACTAAAACTGGGATATGACTCAGATCAACCAAACCTTAGAGACTACGGAGTAGTAACACGTGATCCTGATAGACGGAAGAGAAAGCCTATGTGACACCCCAAAATTTTGGCCTTGTTTTAATAAATTAAAATTTTGCCAGGAAATTAAAACTTTTATTTTCTGGGCTCCCTTTTGATTTTTGAACCATTTTCTCCCTTGTTATTATGGAGTTTTTCCCCAAAGTGAAAACTTTTCAAATATGTTATTGGACTTGTTTAACCTCTCAAGAAAAACTTTTCTTTTATCAGTAGAACTAATTACATAATTAATTTGCTTGATCTTTATTTTCTTGAAAAATGGTTTTTCAAGGTTATATGGCCATATTTGAACTACAACCATTTGATAAATTCACTTAAAATTCCAACCAAAATTTGGAGATGTCATGTGATGTTTTTAAATCACTTTTATGCAAAAATATCTTTTATTCATGAAATATTTTAAGCTCTACACCCAATTTTCTTCTCTGGTCTAGAGTGCAATTTTGCACTATAACTCATTTCAATATTTCTTTATAGCCTCCACCAAAATTATGGGATGTTGGTAGTAGCATATGATTCAACTTTATGCAAAAACATAGTGTTGTTCTTTGGAAAAATTGAGTGAATCAACCTCTTTTCCATACTGGTCCAACTTGAGGATTTGTACAGCAACTACATCTTAAGTTGCTCCTTTACCCATGATTCCTTTTCCTACTAGTAGTCCTCCCTGCAAAACCTCTAAGTCCAGGAGCATGCACCCATTGGATCATTTTTGGTTCATGAAATGATGCCATTTACCTCCTATCCAGAATTGTAGTTTTGAAAAACCTGCACTAACAAGTTTCTGCATTTGGCAAACTAACCTCACCACCCTCTTATGCATCTAAAGAGACCCCACTCTGGAAGTTTTGGCCACTCCAAGTACTGCCTAGATGCCTCTGGCATTTTGTCAAACACCCTGTGGGCATGAACAGATTTGGCACGATTGTAAGTTTGTGTTTTGAACTTGATCTTCTGACCAGACCAGCATGTCCCATAGTTTTGCCCTAGACTATAACCCCACCCTGCTAACTCCCTTGTGGTTTAGAGCCCACTAGAATGCATTAGCATTTCGTCGAGCACGTTCCGTGCGTGCTCTGGGCGCGAGCAGAGCACGCGTTTTGCACGTGCCGCGCCGAGCCAACGTGTCGCGCCCCTGGTTTGCCCTCACTGCAGAGCCGCGCCACGCGCTCCCCTTCTCATCGCAACACGCCAAGCCGCCCTCGCCACGTCTCCGGCAAGCCAGGAGCCAGCCGCCACGGCCGCCCGACAGCCCCTGCTCATGTCGGCGCCGCCCGAGCCTCCCACGCTTGCCACCTGCCCCCTGGAGCAGCGCGAGCTCATCCACAAGCGTGTCCGCTAGTTCTCGTCGCCACCACGACGCTCTTCCGCAACAGAGAGGCGGTTCGCCCGTGAACTTATCCCCGACCGTCGCGGAACCGCCTTGACTTGCCTATTTAAGGAGCCCCGAGCTCCTACGAGCACTTGGGCAGCCTCACACCGTCCTCCTAGTGGCCCCGTTGCCGTCAATTGAAGAGGAAGGGGCCGTCTTCCCCTACTCCGGCCAGTTCGGCCACCGCCGCCTCCCGGCTCCGTTCGGCACAACCAGAGCCTCCCCGGCCCTCCCAACGCCACCAAACGACTCCACTCCATCTTGCGAAGCCGCCCAGACCCCCAGCTGCGACGGAGAACCACCGTAGCCCCAAACCCACTTTGCCCCGAAACCTCCTCCGCCGCGAAGCTCGCCGCCGGCAGCTCACTCCGTCCCCGCCGACCCAACAACCACCGGAAGGACCGCCCTCGAACCGCGGATCCATCCCCACCCTCGGTGTCTCGAACGATGCCGCCGTTCGCCGGCGAGCGTCGCCGGAGTTCCGCCTCCGCTCGGGACACAGGAAGAGGAGGGAGAGGACTAGTCAAACCTGACCAGTGGGCCCCCTGGACCCACTGTCAGTGACCCCGCACCTGTCCACTTGGGTTAAGTGAAAGCACAAAATCCCCAGTACGTATCTCCTACTTAGAAAGCGTATTTCCTTCTGAAACGTTTTCTTTTCTGTTTTATTTTAAAAACAGATTTTGACCACAACTTTGACTGCCTATAACTTTTTAATTATAACTCCAAATGAGTTGATTCTTTTTCCTACCTTCCTCAAATTTTGTCTAGTTTATTTTAAGATTTATTTCAAAAAAAAATTCAAACAACTTTTTGTGCGGTTTTGAATTTGTGTGTTAATTCAAATTTATTGAAAATAGGATTTTGGAGAGAGGAAGGAAAGCTTTCAAAAGTTTTGGAGTGCACCCTGCCTTTCCACACCATAAAGGCAAGCATCCTGAACCCAGGCATAATATTTTTGGTGTGTTAGTTGACACAGTTATAACACCACCTTACTTCGGAAAAACTCGTTATTTTATGTGTTGATACGATCATTTGCATGAATGCATATTAGTGATTTCCTTGCTGTTGCAAATGAATATACCTATGATGGTAATCATCCTCATGTGCCTTGCATGCATGCCGAAAAGGAATCCAGGAAAGCCTCGGCCTTGGGTAGGCGTGAGCTTGTCGCCAGTCTCTGTCGGGACGGTTATGTCCGGTATGGCATAGTAAGGTATAATGAGTGTTGATTTTATTGGTTGAAATATATTTGTTATACATGTCATGCAGGAAATTTATAGACCTCCTGAGTCGACCGCAGATCGAGTATTGTTCCAGTAACCCCCATACTTGTTTTGTACTACGACTTGTCCTTGCCGCAGGTAGGGTATGGTTCAGTAAGTCGTCAACCCCTTTCAAGCACACACCGTACAGAGAGGCCATGGTGGAAGATACCGGTTGTAGCCGGTAGGCAGGCCACCTGGTCCGGGGGCATGGGTGTTTCCGGTTGGGACCGAGAGGGGAGGCCACCCCTTAGAGCGCGCGATATAAATTTGATCCCATGCTACGCGAGGTTGTAGCCTCCCCACTTAGAGTTTTGCTTAACAAGTGTCGTGGGTGATTCCAGACACCGGTGAGTTAAGCTGGTGTGTGCAAGTCAGGTGTGTTTTCAATTAAAAGACCGTAGACGGAATTAGTACCGATGGACTAAAGGAATCCGTTACTCGTGGGTAAAGAGTACACCCTCTGCAGAGATTAAACCTATTCGAATAGCCGTGTCCATGGTTAAGGATTTCAGTCTGGGATGGGTCAAGGGTTGGTCTTAGTGTCGTTCTTCGGAGGAGAAATTGTTAAACCAGAACTTGGATTGTGACTTCTGACTTGTGAAGATTTTGATTATTATTATTATGGACTAACCCATTATATCATTGAGTATCCCTGGGACGGTTCTACCTCCTGGATATTCATTGTGATTATTTATTTTATAAGCCCTTTATGTGGTGTCGCGGAGACGCCCGATTGTGGCATTGCTTGTTATTTATTTATTTATAAGCCCTTTATGTGGTGTCGCTGAGACGCCCGACTGTGGCATTGCTTGTTATTTATTTATTTATTTATTTTATAAGCCCTTTATGTGGTGTCGCTGAGACGCCCGACTGTGGTATTGCATGTTATTTATTTACTTTATAAGCCCTTTATGTGGTGTCGCTGAGACGCCCGACTGTGGCATTGCTTGTTATTTATTTACTTTATAAGCCCTTTATGTGGTGTGGCACAGATGCCCGACTGCGGCATTTTATTCCCACTCCATTATTGCTTATTCATGTTGCATATAAATAACCTGCTTGCATGCATAAAAGATGTTTTATTTATGACTGACGATGTGATCATAGAATATTTCAGTGCATAATTATCAATTATATTATCCCAGTGTTCATAATGTTTGCGAGTACATTCAAAGTACTCACTGGCATGTCCCTGGCTATTGTCTTGGCCAGATTTCTGCATGGAGAGGAGCGTTGCGATGACAGCCCCGGAACTAAGCAACGGTGATAGCAGCCTCGCGAAGATAGGAGTTGACCTGGTCAGTTGTTCCTGTGGGAAATGGAGTCCCATAGACACTGTTGTCTCACAAACCGCTTCCGCCACTGACCACTAGAAACCAATTGTTGTATTCACAGGCCCGAATGGTCTTGTACTACATATTTTGTATTTTTGCTTGGGGTTTCTGTATCAAGTTGGTGCCTCCTCAGGTAACAGTAATCCTGGGGCTGGTGAGCACAACGGCCATTTTCTGGAAATTTATACCCGGAAAACCGGTCGTGTCAAACTTGGTATCAGAGCCAGGCTGACCATTGGCTAATCCTATCTTAGTCAGGTCAATAAATTTAGGCAAACCAACCCACCAAGCCATAACCAAACCCCAGCCAAGCTTCTCGTGTAAGACAGCCACACAGTGACCCGACACCTTTTGACAGTCGGTGCCCAACCTATCAACCTAGCCGGTCGATCACGCACCAGTGACCAGCACCCAAGGTGTCTCATTCGCAAGCATGCGAAGGAAGACTCCGTCCCCTTTTCCTATAAAAAGGGGCATGCTAGTCTCAACCCAGCACAGCACAGCCGCTACCCCAAACGGAGCCACAATGCCTGGCCCCATCGTGCACAATGAGACCAGAGCAACCAACCTTGGAGGCTTTGTGACCATACTCGCAAACCTCACCCGTCGTGCCTATGCGTTAGAAGAACCCCCAGAATATGTTGTGTACCAAGGACCCATGAGCGGTGAGAGCCGACAATTCTGGGCCACTGTACACATGTACGGTAGGGGTCTAGCGCCCGAGCGCCCCTACAGGTTCACCGGAAGGACAACTTCCTTTGAGCCACAAGCCATCCAACTAGCTGCTCGAGAAGCTATAGTTCATCTCCGGCACTTGTCGCCCAGAGTTAACTGTCGCTCGTTCCACTACTACCCCAGACGTGAAGGGTATGGTAGACCACCCCAAGTTGCCAACGGAGATCACGAGACAGATCCTGCATTGTTGCGCCTAGTGCGCTATGTAGGTGCACTAGAGGGACTGTTCGATCAAATCACCCTTGATCTGATCGCAGCTTGTGGAGGGCTGATTCGCCGAGCCCCAGTAAGAAGAGAAGACGAGCCCGATGCCGACAACCCAGTCGTGCTGTTTGGACACCCGATCGAGTCCCTGAGGTCTGCCCCAGCCGTCGGCCAAGGTACTCCGATGACCCCAGAAGTGCTTCGTCGCCTCTTGGGAGCACACTCCAACGGGGTTGTGGCCAACAAACCCCGTGATGGTCATCATCGCTACCCCGAGCCTGCAGCCCCTCAACCCACTCCAGCTAATTCCGACGGTGAGACCCGTGGAGAAGCCTCGACATCCACAAGGCATGCCCGCTTGGATATAAACGAGGTAGACTAAGTCACTCGAGTAGTGTCGAGTCCCAGTGTATCCTCACTTTGTAATCGTGTGACCTTGTAAATAAACAAGTGCTCCCTAGGTGGTTTTGGTAATTGATGACAAGATATCTCTTGTTGGACTCATGTTTCTATCTAGCATGTTTCAGATATGTTCAACAATGGGGTGGCATGGACTAAAGGTTGTGGGAAGCTCTCCAAGATGCTAAGGACAAAGGATTGGCTCAAGCTCAAAAGCTCAAGACTCTTCATTTTACATTTTAAGTGATCCAAGATCACATTGAGTCATTAGGAAAAGCCAATACTATCAAGGAGGGATGAGGTGTTGCTTAATGAGCCTCTTGCTTCATGTGCTTAGTGATATGCTCCAAAATCCTCAACTACTTTCCCATATCCACATTTGACCAAAACCCTAAGCCAGACTCGGTCATACCGATTCTTTCTATCCGGCGCCACCGAGTTTCACATGTCATAAGCCACTGCCAAACCCTAATCAGTTCGGTCTCACCGATGGGATCTGGGTCTCACCGAGATGGGCTTGCAAACTCTCTGTTACCTATCGCAATATTCTCGGTCCCACCGAGATATGCAATCGGTCCCACCGAGTTTGCCTGGCCAAGTCTCTGTTTCACTTAAATTTCTAACGGTCACTAGGTTTACCTTTTCGGTCCGAACGAGTTTGTTGATTCGGTCTCACCGAGATTGGAAAACTGTGTGTAACGGTTGGATTTTGTGTGGAGGCTATATATACCCCTCCACCTCCTCTTCATTCGTGGAGAGAGCCATCAGACTAAGCCTACACTTCCAGCATCCTATTTCTGAGAGAGAGCTACCTACTCATGTGTTGAGACCAAGATATTCCATTCCTACCATATGAATCTTGATCTCTAGCCTTCCCCAAGTTGCTTTCCACTCAAACCTTCTTTCCACCAAATCCAGATCCTATGAGAGAGAGTTGAGTGTTGGGGATACTATCACTTGAAGCACAAGAGCAAGGAGTTCATCATCAACACACCGTTTTTTACTTCTTGGAGAGTGGTGTCTCCTAGATTGGCTAGGTTTCACTTGGGAGCCTCCGACAAGTTTGTGGAGTTGAACCAAGGAGTTTGTAAGGGCAAGGAGATCGCCTACTTCGTGAAGATCTACCGCTAGTGAGGCAAGTCCTTCGTGGGCGATGGCCATGGTGGGATAGACAAGGTTGCTTCTTCGTGGACCCTTCATGGGTGGAGCCCTCCGTGGACTCGCGCAACCGTTACCCTTCGTGGGTTGAAGTCTCCATCAACATGGATGTAGGATAGCACCACCTATCCGAACCACGGGAAAAACATCCGTGTCTCCAATTGCGTTTGAATTCTCCAAACCCTTCCCTTTACATTCTTGCAAGTTGCATGCTTTACTTTCCGCTACCAATACACTCTTTTCATACTTGCTTGATATGTATTGTGATTGCTGAAATCATGCCTAAACTCCACCTAAACCGAAAAAGCTTAAAAAAATTGCAACTTTAGCATGAAGTGTCTAATCACCCCCCTCTAGACACATCTACTTAAAGATTATGCCGAAGCGGAATACATTGCCGCTGGTTCATGTTGTGCTCAATTACCTTGGATGACCCAAACTCTTAAAGATTATGGAATCTATGTGAGAAATGTTCCACTGCTTTGTGACAATGAAAGTGCTATCAAAATTGGTCATAATACTGTACAACATTCTCGAACTAAGCATATTGAAGTTCGTCATCATTTCATTCGAGACCATGTTGCTAAGGGTGACATTGATCTTAAGCATGTTCGCACCGATAAGCAATTAGCGGATATATTCACTAAACCACTTGATGAGAAAGTGTTTTGCAGGTTGAGAGGAGAATTGAACATTATTGATGCTTCGAACTTGGAGTAGAAGCTCCATTGGATACATGCAAGACATGAGCTTATGACTAATCCATGATATATCTCTTATGATGATTATCTTATGTCTTGGATATATTTGTACCTTGCATGTTGTCTAACCCATGTAGGTTCTTGGTTGAATCTAATTCCATGAGATTGCGACTCACTCACATCTTGAGCAATCTCTACATCACCAAGTCTCTACACAATGGTGGTTGAAGACAAGGAAGCACAAAACCATTCAAACATATCCTTAAAAAAATTCTATGTTGAGCTTCATGATTGTCATTTTGGGATACACAAGTGCTCTTCCTTGCAAGAACTAACCCATGTAGGAAGATGAACTCAAACTCCAAGTGGTGCTCCCAACTATTGATGAGCTACATCAACCTTGAGCACCCACACAAGTTCAACTACATGAGCAAGAACCACACCGCCACCCAAGGTATGTTATTCCATCTCAGAGAAGCTTTACTCCAAGACATGAGTCAAAGCAACTCAACAAGATGTGAATACATCAAGATGCTTAAACGAAAAATGGTAACCCCATTTTGAGCTTAAACGATGAGTATGATCTATGATCAAGTGTTCTCACTTGACTCCTAAGTCAATATACTCTAACATAGGTGACTACGTCACCGCCCAACTCTAGATGAAGTTCTCTTGTGTTCTTTCTTTGTGTTATTGCATTTGTCTCATGCATGTTTAGTTTCTTTCTCCTCTTAAAAACAAAAAAAAACTTCATCTAGATCTTTCAGTTTCTTCTCTTTTCTTTTTCTTTTTTTCTGCATTTTCAATTCCTTGCAAATCCTTCAGGTAATTCATTGCAAATCTTTGTGATATCCTACATTTCTAGTGAGCTAAGGTGACAAGTGTTTTTCTCTGTGTGAACTCGGTTTCACCGACTTGTAATTTTCGGTCCAACCGAATCTTTTCGGTACCACCGGAAAATGCCACTCAGTGCCACCGACTTTGCCACAGGAAAAACAGTTTGCCACTTGTTATATATTTTTTTATTTTATCCAGCTCTACTCAATGAATCTTGTCCTCTACAAGCATCACAGTTTTATCCATTGCTTTGTGCTGAGTCTCAAGGACCAAACCTATACGACGGATTCCAGAAAACCCTTCTTGGAAATTGATGTCAAAGGGGAAGAGAGAGATCAGATCAAAGCTTGTGGGAGAGAGAGAACACATCAAAGCTAAAGGGGGAGAGAAAGTCTCAAGGATCCCAGATGTCCTAGATAAAGTATTAAGAGGGAGAAAGAGATTTCCAGGGGGAGAGAGAATACTCAAGGATCCCAGATGCTTGATGCTCAAGAGGAGAGATGTCACATGTCTTTTGGGGGAAAGACATGTTCATTAGTGCTATTCATTTGTATCCTTCAACTTTGATTTGCTGTTCCCTATCTTCTCCCAATATCCCATGTAAGATTCAGGGGGAGCAAGATACCTAAGGGAAAGAAATCAATCAAATTCATTGCATATCTTTACTCTTGGGGACATGTTGAATTCAATGTAGTACCTAGTACTTACTCTCTACATGTCATCCCAGTCTTGGTATTCTTGTGGTTTCTTTTGTTGCTCTGGCTAGTGGATGTGCCTGTGTTATCTAACTTTGTTTGTGCAGGCTCATTCCATCCTAAGCCAACCAAAGACTACAAGGTAAGTGTATGCATCAAAATCATGAGTATGAGGAACTCTTGCTTATGTACATACTGTTTGCAAGAAGGACTCATGAGCATGAAGGTATTTTCCTTGACAATCTTTTACTCTGATGCATATGGCCAAGATACATGTAACACATTGCCTACTCTGTCATGGTTATGCTCTCACATGCCTCTATATTTCACATTTACATGAGTGCATACATGTAGGGGGAGCCTATGCTTGTTACATGTCCTCCCAAAGCTTTACTTGCTGTTCTTTATATCTTTATCTAAAGCTTTGATGTATGTTGCCATCAATTACCAAAAAGGGGGAGATTGAAAGCACAAGTGCTCCCTAGGTGGTTTTGGTAATTGATGACAACATATCTCTTGTTGGACTAATGTTTCTATCTAGCATGTTTCAGATAAGTTCAACAATGGAGTGGCATGGACTAAAGGTTGTGGGAAGCTCTCCAAGATGCTAAGGACAAAGGATTGGCTCAAGCTCAAAAGCTCAAGACTCTTCATTTTACATTTTAAGTGATCCAAGATCACATTGAGTCGTTAGGAAAAGCCAATACTATCAAGGAGGGATGAGGTGTTGCTTAATGAGCCTCTTGCTTCATGTGCTTAGTGATATGCTCCAAAATTCTCAACTACTTTCCCATAACCACATTTGACCAAAACCCTAAGCCAAACTCGGTCATACCGATTCTTTCTATCCGGCGCCACCGAGTTTCACATGTCATAAGCCACTGCCAAACCCTAATCAGTTCGGTCTCACCGATGGGATCTCGGTCTCACCGAGATGGGCTTGCAAACTCTCTGTTACCTACTGCAATATTCTCGGTCCCACCGAGATATGCAATCGGTCCCACCGAGTTTGCCTGGCCAGCTCTCTGTTTCACTTATTACGCAAATTGGTCTCACCGAGTTTGAGTAATCGGTCAAACCAAGTTTTGGATTTACCCTAACCCTAGCACATCGGTCCCACCGAGTTGATTCAGTCGGTCCCACCGAAATCTCTAACGGTCACTAGGTTGACCTTTTCGGTCCGACCGAGTTTGTTGATTCGGTCTCACCGAGATTGGAAAAATGTGTGTAACGGTTGGATTTTGTGTGGAGGCTATATATACCCCTCCACCTCCTCTTCATTCATGGAGAGAGCCATCAGACTAAGCCTACACTTCCAGCATCCTATTTCTGAGAGAGAGCTACCTACTCATGTGTTGAGACCAAGATATTCCATTCCTACCATATGAATCTTGATCTCTAGCCTTCCCCAAGTTGCTTTCCACTCAAACCTTCTTTCCACCAAATCCAGATCCTATGAGAGAGAGTTGAGTGTTGGGGAGACTATCACTTGAAGCACAAGAGCAGGGAGTTCATCATCAACACACCGTTTGTTACTTCTTGGAGAGTGGTGTCTCATAGATTGGCTAGGTGTCACTTGGGAGCCTCCGACAAGTTTGTGGAGTTGAACCAAGGAGTTTGTAAGGGCAAGGAGATCGCCTACTTCGTGAAGATCTACCGCTAGTGAGGCAAGTCCTTCGTGGGCGATGGCCATGGTGGGATAGACAAGGTTGCTTCTTCGTGGACCCTTCGTGGGTGGAGCCCTCCGTGGACTCGCGCAACCGTTACCCTTCGTGGGTTGAAGTCTCCATCAACGTGGATGTAGGTAGCACCACTTATCCGAACCACGGGAAAAACATCCGTGTCTCCAATTGCGTTTGAATTCTCCAAACCCTTCCCTTTACATTCTTGCAAGTTGCATGCTTTACTTTCCGCTGCCTATACACTCTTTGCATACTTGCTTGATATGTATTGTGAATGCTGAAATCATGCCTAAACTCCACCTAAACCGAAAAAGCTTAAAAAATTGCAACTTTAGCATGAAGTGTCTAATCACCCCCCTCTAGACACATCTACTTCAAGGTCCTACAGCATCCAGTCTACTTTGTTAGCACGGTGCTAAGGGACGCGAGGGCACGGTACCCAATGCCTCAGAAGCTCCTCCTCGCGCTGCTGGTAGCCTCGCGCAAGCTGCGTCACTACTTCCAGGCTCATCCCATCAAAGTTGTCTCATCGTACCCCCTGGAGAGAATGCTCAGGAGCCCTAACT
Source organism: Triticum urartu (assembly GCF_056163025.1). NCBI lineage: Eukaryota > Viridiplantae > Streptophyta > Magnoliopsida > Poales > Poaceae > Triticum > Triticum urartu. Next base: position 474,352,734 of record NC_141877.1, read on the forward strand.
CAGTCGGAAGGGTTGCCGAGTGGAACATAGAGCTGTAGGCGTTTCAGCTCGAGTTCAGCACAACCAGGGTCATCAAAGGAGCAGCGTTGGCGGATTTCGTGGTGGAATGGGCGGAGGCACCAGGCCTCAGGGCCAACGAGGATCGGTCCCTCTCTCTAGGGAGTGAGGCACCGGAAGGCTGGGTCATGTACTTCGATGGGGCGTTCTCCAGGCACGACGCGGGGGCTGGTGCGGTGCTGATATCACCCACTCACGATAAGCTCTACTATGCCGTACAGCTCTGTTTCCAGCAAGGTGAAAAGGTCTCCAACAACATAGCGGAATACGAGGGACTGATAGCCGGGTTGAAGGCCGCAGTAGCCCTCGGAGTGAAACGCCTCACCGTCAAGGGTGACTAGCAGCTCCTAGTCAACTTCTCCAACAAGGTGTATGAGCCGAAGGACGAGCATATGGAGGCCTACCTAGCGGAGGTCCGCAGGATGGAAAAGCAGTTCTGGGGGCTGGAGCTGAAGCACGTGCCCCGTGGCACCAACCAGGAAGCTGACGACATAGCCGGACGAGCATCCAGGCGGTTGCCACAGGAACCCGGCGTCTTCGAAGAGCGGCTCTTCAAACCTTCAGCACAGCCATCGTTATCAAACATCGCTCAGCCTCGAGAGGAGCTCCCCCAGCCGCCAGCCTCGGGAGCCCCGGTCTGTGGACCGACCTCAGGAGCACGCCTGCTCCTGATGATGGAACCTTAGGAGGAGTGCTGGATCGCAGAACTCCGGAGTTATTTAACACAAGGGGCCTTACCGGAAAAGGAAGAGGAAGCGGAGTGTGTGGCGCGGCAGGCCATGGCATACTGCATCAGAGATGGAGAACTTTACCGGAAGTGACCGAACGATGTATCTCTGCGCTGCATCTCTAGGGAGCAAGGAAAGGAACTACTGAAGGACATACACGGCGGAGACTGCGGACACCACTCATCATCACGGACCCTCGTCGGCAAGGCATTCCGTGGTGGGTTCTATTGGCCCACCGCGCTCAACGACACAATCGAATTGGTAAAGGCTTGTGAGGCCTGCCAGTTTCATTCCAAGCAGATCCATCAACCGGCGGTAGGCCTGCAGACTATACCCATCTCATGGCCATTCGCAGTTTGGGGGTTGGATATTCTGGGCCCGTTCCCTCGGGTGCCAGGGGGCTACCGTTACCTCTACGTCGCCATTGACAAGTTCACCAAGTGGGCAGATGTGGAGGCTGTCCGTACCATCCCCGCTGGCTCCGCGGTCAAGTTCATCAGGGGCATCGTGAGCCGGTTCGGGGCGCCGAATCGCATCATCACAGACAACGGTTCGCAGTTCACCAGTAATCCCTTCAAAACATATTGTGCTAACCTTGGGACGCAGATATGCTACGCTTCGGTGGCACACCCGCAAAGCAATGGGCAGGACGAACGAGCCAACGCGGAGGTCCTGAGAGGACTCAAGACCAGGACATTCAAGAAGAAGTTGGAGGCCTGCGGCAGAGGTTGGTACGACGAGCTCCAGTCCGTGTTGTGGTCCATCCGCACAACCGCGACCAAACCAACTGGGGAGACCCCATTCTTCCTGGCTATGGAGCCGAAGCAGTCCTTCCTCACGAGGTCAGGCGTCGCTCCGCACGGGTCCTGGCGTTCGACGAGGCGCAGCAGGACGCCATGCGGGGGATGGACCTCGTACTGGGGGAGGGACGCCACCGGGAAGCCGCGCTGCGAGCGGCAAGGTACCAACAGGCGCTACGACGATATCACTGCCGCAACATCCACCCCAGGACCCTCGAGGAGACCTCGTACTCAGGTGGGTTCTCTCCAGGGAGGGGCTGCACCAGCTCTCTCCCATGTGGGAGGGCCCGTTCAAGGTTGTTCATGTTTCTAGGCTAGGCTCCGTGCGCTTGGATACTCAAGAGGGGGAGCTGGTCCAAAACGCTTGGAACATCCAGCACCTCCGGAGGTTCTACCCCTAAAAGGCCCAGAGCTTGTGAAGAAGGTGAACACCTGTGAAGACCTTCCCTTTTTGGAAAAGGCCCAGAGCCTGTGAAGCAAGGAGAGTGCCTGTGAAGCTATCGCGTTTTGGAAAAGGCCCAGAGCCTGTGAAGCAAGGCGAGTGCCTGTGAAGCTATCGTGTTTTGGAAAAGGCCCAGAGCCTGTGAAGCAAGGCGAGTGCCTGTGAAGCTATCGCGTTTTGGAAAAGGCCCAGAGCAGTGAAGCAAGGCGAGTGCCTCTGAAGCTATCGCGTTTTGGAAAAGGCCCGGAGCCTGTGAAGAAGGCCAATGCCTGTGAAGCTCGCCGCCCGTGACACTCTCACGTAATAATGAGTTGGGGTTGTACATGCCCCGGAGTCTCAGGAGCGCCGGCCTCAGGCCCTGGGGCTCCCTCCCACGCCCAGTGGCAGCACTTAGCTCCGCGCTGGTGAGAAGACGTCGAAGACTAGACTAGGCGCCGGACGCGGCTTTTCATTTGCTTTCCGCAGTTGGCTTGTTCCTTCTGATTTGAAGTTTTATTGAAGTTGTTGCCGTCTTTGGCTTGCAGTTCTTCGGATCTTCGCTCTCCTGTCTCGTTTTCTCTTGTGCAAAGCCTCGCGAGGGGGGCGGCTGGGCGCCCTCACGAGCGTTCCTATCCTAGTCATTCAAAGGGTTCGTGACCTGGGCCCCTTTCAGGAGCACCCCTCCAGTCCGAGCCCCACGGGCGTCGCGACACGAACAAAGGGCCTGGGTCGGTCGCCCCCCCCCCCCCCACGGCTGGGGTCGGGAATCATCCCCGCTCGGGCACATAGCCAGGACGAACGGTAACAAAGCGAAACGATGATTAACAGCAACAACCCATACACGCCCCCGCGGGGCTCCGCACTATTGTCTTTGTTGCGCAGGAAGAAGGGAAAAATAAAAAACAAATCCAGCGCGGCCCGCCTCACACCGGCTCGCAGGGGAGGCCCGGGCTACATCCGGAGCTCAGGCGGACTCCCTCTCGCGCCTCACCAGAGCGCGGCGGCGTGGAGGCTAATCGCAGCCGCCGCTGGAGGAGTCGCCGCCTGAAGAAGAACCAGAGAAGCTTGAGGAACTCCGAGGGCCGCCGGCCGCGCGAGCGCTGCTCCCTCCATCATCACTTGAGCTGTTTTCCCAGCCGCGGTCGTCGCCCTCGGGGCAGCACCCCTCGCGGCGACCATCTTCCCCAAACACCCTCACGTAGAGGGTGGCGTCGCCGTCGAACTTGAAGTGTAGGGTGCACTGGCGGCCCAGGCCACGCGCACGGGCAAACGTCTGCCAACCGTGGGCCAGGGACAGGCTCCCGGCCGCGGAGACCTCCAGGGAGACCCATGAGGCCCAGCTGCAGCAGCCGTCGGCCTGGAGCCAAAGGCCGCCCGGGGCGCCAACCGGGAGCTCGCCTAGGAGGAAGCGAGGGAGCGGGAGCCGGGTGCTAGCCGGCTCCGCCAACCACACGACGAACTCCGACAGCACTTCAACAGCACGAACGCGCGGCCTGGGGGGACGCGCAGCTGGAGTGCGCCCCCCGGCTGCAGCCACTCGCCCGACGCCATGCTGAAGATCACCTCCACGGCCGCGGGGAGCCGCCGTGGTGGCCACAGGATGCTTGCGAGGGCGTCCTCTGCCACGCTTGGGTGGGGGAGAGGCGGGCTCAACCCGGCAAGCCTTCCCCTTCTCGGCGGCCGAGAATCTCTTTGACGGGGCCATGAAGAAGGAGAAGCAAGGAGGAATGGACTGGAAGGGCACGCACAGCTCCGTACTTATAGCCGGCGAAGGCCAACCGCCGGCCTCCATGATCACCGGTAATCATGACACGATCTGCATGGAGGGACTTGTCTGACTCGCACGATCACCGAGGCATTGTGGGGAAGTGGAGACGCCCACGTCCAATCAACCGCCACGCGGCGCCCGAGGCCACAGGCTGTTAGGGCCCGCGGCGCTTCGCCCTTGCCCTTTCGCCTCTCGGCACGACCAAGTCCAGGCGCGCCTTGGGCCCAGGGGCTACTGTCGGCGTTCTGGGAATGGGGGTCCCCAGACTTGCCTGCCTACAGCCTGCGGCGTGGCTCAAAGGAGGCCCAGCATGGCCCATCTTCATCAACGCAAGACTCAAGACCCTCGTGAGGGGCCAAGCCTCGCGGGGCGGACGGCACGGCGCATCCTCAGGCGCAGCCTCATCAGGCTGGCTCACGAGGAGGCGGAGAGATCAAGGCGGGGTACCTCGCGAGGTGCTCATGACGCAAGCCATGACAACTCAAGGCGCCAGGCGGGCGCCAACGCACGCAGCGTCCTTCTTTCCTCTTTGGTGCAAAGGGGGCAAGCGCAGCCGCGAAGTATCGAGGCATCAGGCAAAGGTTGCCATTTTGGTGCAACGAGACCAAGACCGGGAGGACTACGAGATGGAGGTCACCATAGAGCCCAGCACGGCGTCACCACAAAGCCTTTGGCAGGCGGAGACCAACTTTAGTCAGGATAAGTGTACTAGATGTTCCCCTTCGAATTGGCCAATTGTTGGCGCCCTTCCCGCTCAATATTTGGGAAGAGGCCCAGGGCCTTTGCCTATAAATAGGACCAGCCACCCGCATAGAAAAGGGGGGTTCGTTCGTTCGGTTCGCAGGCAGAGAGAGTGAGTGAGAGAGAGAAGGGCGACTGAACTCCTCCTAGCAGTTCATCGCCCCAGCCAAGAACAGATCCTCGCGAGGCTGTTCTTCCTTGTATTGTTCATCATCACCAGCCCCAGGAGGCAATCCACCAACCACACACTGGAGTAGGGTATTACACCACAATGATGGCCCGAACCAGTATAAATCTTGTGTCCCTTGTGCAGTTCTCTTAGTAGTTTAGATCTTTGCGAGACGGGAAAGTAGAAGGCGTAATCTCCGCGCGCACCCCAGTGTTCGAACCTTAAGGGTCTGCCGGAACCCGTGATCCGACATAGCTGTTCGAGAAGCTATAGTACATCTCCGGCACTTGTCGCCCAGAGTTAACTATCGCTCGTTCCACTACTACCCCAGGCATGAAGGGTATGGTAGACCACCCCAAGTTGCCAACGGAGATCACGAGACAGATCCTGCATTGTTGCACCTAGTGCGCTTTGTAGGTGCACTAGAGGGACTGTTCAATCAAATCACCCTTGATCCGATCGTAGCTTGTGGAGGGCTGATTCGCCGAGCCCCGGTAAGATGAGAAGACGAGCCCGACGCCGACAACCCAGTCGTGCTGTTTGGACACCCGATCGAGTCCCTGAGGTCTGCCCCAGCCGTCGGCCAAGGTACTCCGATGACCCCAGAAGTGCTTCATCGCCTCTTAGGAGCACACTCCAACGGGGTTGTGGCCAACGATCCCCGTGATGGTCATCATCGCTACCCCGAGCCTGCAGCCCCTCAACCCACTCCAGCTAATTCCGACGGTGAGACCCGTGGAGAAGCCTCGACATCCACAAGGCATGCCCGCTTGGATATAAACGAGGTAGACTAAGTCACTCGAGTAGTGTCGAGTCCCAGTGTATCCTCACTTTGTAATCGTGTGACCTTGTAAATAAACGCCGCCTGTCGTTGTGCCTCTGTAGCCTTACATGGATATGCCAGCATGCAGTATAAATTTCTATCCCAGACACAGTTACCAAAAACCTCCCCGACAACCCCCACAGTAATACGTCACTTTAGTGAAATGTGTGTATCTGTGGCTTGACCCCGACCCTTGGAGCAGAGCTGGCAATTTCATTACCTTTCACCACGGTAAAAACGACCCAGCTCCAGGGCTATAAAAAGGCCACCGCGTGACCTTGCCAAGCACCCCTCCTCTTGTGCACCATCCTCACAACCATTTCTTGCCATGCTGAGCCCTAGTATTTATCTGAGAACTCCAGATGCAACCCCGGGTAGTTTTGTCAAGATATTGTGGGATTTTACCTGCAGTACCATGGGCGCTACCCAGCCACCCCAGTATGAGCTATTCAAATCAAGAATCACCCCTTCCACCTCGAGATATTGGGCAGCAGTACACATCCCTCCCGTAAACTCAAACCAAGACCCAACGGAGGACTCCTTCGTGGGGAAATCTATGCCAACCCCACATATGGCCATAGAAGTTGTTGCATACGAAGCGCTTGCTCGCCTTCGATTCGCGGTACCCTATGCCAGCGAACGAGGGTATTATTACTTTCCGAGCCGTGCAGCACCCGGAGAAGTAACATCTTTTCCCGGTGGACGAATTGAGAGAGACCCAGTACTGGCCAACCTTGTCCAGTACGTCATCGCTCAAGAGCATTTAACCCAACGCATGATGGGTTACCTCCAGAGCCTCGCGGATTTAAATCCTTAGATCACCATCGGCAGAACTCTGAGGCCCGACCAGGAAAGACGCATTCATCGACGGGTCAATCCACTTCCCCCGTTAGAAGAGGAGTGTATCCCAGTACCAGAGACGTTTTCTCGGGACCCCGTCTAGTTACCGTTTTTATTGTAGACGTCACTGCTATGTTTATTATTGCAACATTTATTTATAAGTTGTAACTTATGAGTGGTACCCCGAGTTAGCGCAGCAAGCCAACCTTTTAGATTCTATTAATGTGAGTGGTTCTGTTGCGGTTTGACTCTAATGTATTACTGTTTTCTCTTGCGAATAATCCTGGAGTGAGATTTCTTTTCCCTCAGTTGCTGCATCCGCCCCTTCTCATGGCATGGATTATTTTATTTGACGCAACACCATGGCAGCAGACTCACAACCATAATTTTTCGAACACATACACTGTTTGCAAAACTTTGCAACGGTGTTACATCTAACTAAGCACCCCCGTACAACAGTTAGCACCCGGCACACCCCACCTACTCCTCGTGATCACCGCCGCCGCGGAGAGCCAACACACGAGCAGCAGCATCGCGACGATCATCGAGGATCATCGCGCACAGGAGCACGGAGAGCCCCAGCAGTGTCGCCAGCCCTCCGCATACCAGGATCGCGAACCAGTCTGGCATCGCCTCCGCCATTAGAGCCACACCCGAGCTTCTGTAAACAGAAATGGAGGAGGAAGAAGGAAAAGGAGAAGCGAGGCCAGGTGTGAGGAAGAAGAGAGGAACACCTCAGCCGTTTTATAGCTCAAACTCGGTGTACGGTGGGCGAAGTCCACCAACGCCGCTCGTCGCTCGATCACCGGTGTTCGGGGACGAATCCGCGAGCAGTCTCGACAGCACGCTGGCCCGCGAGGTGAGTGCACGCTGCCCCGGCAGCTAGCACACCGCGCACTACCGCGGTACGGCCTAGATGCCCTACGCGCTAGACGTTGCCGGTGGAGAAAGCGCAGGAAAGCGTGCGGGAGAGAGGGAGAAGAAAGAGCCAGAGGAAGAAGAAGAGACTGACAGTGGACCCCGGGTCCACCTGTCAGCCAGAGAGAGCACTGTGCTCTCGGGTACGACCAGCATATTATAAGATTTAGAATTTATTCTAAATTTACTGCGTCTGACGTAGAAATTGCTCGTTTTTCCCCAAAATAGTGGAGTTTTCCACGCAGCGCCAGTGTCCCGCACTGTATTTTTGCACCACTTATTGCCCTCTCACTGTAGCCACATTTTTATTGCATATAAATTTTCTTAAAAAAAGCTTTTAACAAATCTCGAGGACGAGATTTTTCTTAAGGGGGGTAGTGTTGTGACACCCCAAAATTTTGGCCTTGTTTTAATAAATTAAAATTTTGCTAGGAAATTAAAACTTTTATGTTCGGGGCTCCCTTTTGATTTTTGAACCATTTTCTCCCTTGTTATTATGGAGTTTTTCCCCAAAGTGAAAACTTTTCAAATATGTTATTGGACTTGTTTAACCTCTCAAGAAAAACTTTTCTTTTATCAGTAGAACTAATTACATAATTAATTGGCTTGATATTTATTTTCTTGAAAAATGGTTTTTCAAGGTTATATGGCCATATTTGAACTACAACCATTTGATAAATTCACTTAAAATTCCAACCAAAATTTAGAGATGTCATGTGATGTTTTAAATCACTTTTATGCAAAAATATCGTTTATTCATGAAATATTTTGAGCTCTACACCCAATGTTCTTCTCTGGTCCAGAGTGCAATTTTGCACTATAACTCATTTAAATATTTCTTTCTAGCCTCCACCAAAATTATGGGATGTTGGTAGTAGCATATGATTCAAATTTATGCAAAAACCTAGTGTTGTTCTTTGGAAAAATTGAGTGAATCAACCTCTTTTCCATACTGGTCCAACTTGAGGATTTGTACAGCAACTACATCTTAAGTTGCTCCTTTACCCATGATTCCTTTTCCTACTTGTAGTCCTCCCTGCAAAACCTCTAAGTCCAGGAGCATGCATGTAACGCCCTCGATGCGGCTATAGCTCCCACGTGTCGAGGCACGACTTAGAGGCATAACCGCATTGAAAGCAATGTCGCAAGTCATGCAATCATTACAACATCCCATGTAATATATAATAAAAAGGGGAGATACATAGTTGGCTTACACTCGCCACGTCACATCAAAGTACATAAATAACATCCATCGTACAAACACTCATGGCCCGACTACGGCGCCAAAATAGAAGAAAACCCAACATGCGACAAGGCCCTGAATCGAACCCCAACTAGGCACCACTACTGATCATCGGGAAAGGAAACATAATAATGCTGAGAGTCCTCGTCGAACTCCCACTTGAGCTCGTACTCGTCACCTGGAACGGAATCACCTGGACCTGCATCTGGAGTTATAGTAACTGTGAGCCACAGGGACTCAGCAATCTCGCACCCTCGCGATCAAGACTATTTAAGCTTATAGGAATGGGTAAGACAAATATAACTGGAGCTGCAGCAAGCGACTAGCAAATATGGTGGCTATCTTATTCGCAAAAGAGAGCGAGAAGAGGATGCAAGGCGCGAGCGAGAAGCTAGAAGAACAACCTGCGCAAGCATAACTCCAACACCGTGTCCACTTCCCGGACTCCGCCGAGAAGAGGCCATCACGGAGACACACTCAGTTGATTCATTTTAATTAATTAAGGTTTAAGTTATCTACAACCGGACATTAACAAATTCCCATCTGCCCATAACCGCAGGCACGGCTTTCGAAAGTTCAATCCCTGCAGGGGAGTCCCAACTTAGCCCATGACAAGCTCTCACGGTCAACGAAGGAATAGACCTCCTCCCAAGACGTTCCGATCAGACTCGGTATCTCGGTAACTCAAGACACTTCGACAGGTTAAAACAAGACCAGCAACACCGCCCGAATGTGCCGACAAATCCCGATAGGAGCTGCACATATCTCTTTCTCAGGGCACACTCAGATAAGCAATCCGTACAACTAAAACCAGCCCTCGAGTTTCCCCGAGGTGGCGTTGCAAGGGGCTCTAGTTTGGACCAACACTCAGAGGAGTACTGGCCCGGGGGGGTAAATAAGATGACCCTTGAGTCTGCAGAACCCAAGGGAAAGAAAAGGCTAGGTGGCAAATGGTAAGACCAATGTTGGGCATTGCTGGAAAAGCTTTAATCAAGGCGAAATATCAAGAGGTTCCCATTATAACCCAACCGCGTAAGGAACGCAAAATCCGGGAACATAACACCGATATGACGGAAACTAGGGCGGCAAGAGTGGAACAAAACACTAGGCGAGAGGCCGAGCCTTCCACCCTTTACCAAGTATATAGATGCATTAAGATAACATAGCAATATAATGATATCCCAACAAGTAAATAGATGTTCCAACAAGGAACGGCTCCAATCTTCACCTGCAACTAGCAACGCTACAAGAGGGGCTGAGCGAAGCGGTAACATAGCCAATCAACGGTTTGCTAGGACAAGGTGGGTTAGAGGTTTGACTTGGCAATTGGGAGGCTGACAAGCAAAAGGTAGGCATCATAGCATTGGCATAGCAAGAGCGAGCAAACTAGCATAGCAAAGATAGTAGTGATTTCGAGGGTATGATCATCTTGCCTTCACAGTTGTCAGAGTTGACTGGATCCTCACAAGCAAACTCAACGGGCTCCTCGGTAGCGAACTCATCTCCTGGCTCTACCCAACAAGACAAACAAGCAACAACGATACAATCAACCACGGGCAAGACCAAGCAATATGATGAAATGATGATATGCTATGCGGTATGCGATGCGGGATGCAAAATGCAAGATATGACAGGAAATGCATGAACCTGCCCTCAACTTGGAAATCCAAGGGTGCCACTGGAAAGATGAGATGAAATCGGTTGAAAACGATATAAAGATCATCGGAATCGGAGTTACGGTTTGGAAATGGCAAGCGTTTTAAGAATGACACCGGTCTGCGATTTACAGCAAGTAGGCATCTAAACACAATGCAACGAATATGCTACAGCCACCAAACATGACAACAAAATACATGGTAGTGATGCACACAAGATGCTTAACAAAAGACTAGCACTGAGCCACGGCCAATTCATCCATTAAGAGGTTCAAACAAGCATGGCAAAAACGCAAATGCAAAACAGATTCCAGACTTAGTGAAATTAACACTTGTCTGAAATTTAAGATCACGAAGCCCTCTTCGGAGCAGCAAAACAACATGATACATGACCTGGTTAAGATAAGTAAGAACATGGCATGGAGCTACTCAACAAGCTTAACAAAAGTCCCTAAGTGACCTGAGGCCAAAAGGGATCACAAAATATACTAACGGGCACACGAACATAGCTAAAACACAATCACTGTTCACGACACCGTTCATGGCGCGTTCTTCGAGGTTCGTCGGCGCCGTTCGCCGGACTTGGAGCTCTCCGGAGACGCGGGAGGAGGCCAGAGCAGCGGGGGAGGCCCGATCCGGCAACGAGGTGGCGAGGGGCGGCGCGGCCGGGGTCGCCGTGGCCGCGGGAGGCCGATTCGAAGGGCGGTGGGGCGCGGCTCGCGCGCCGGCCTGCGATGGTGGCCGCGGGCGGCGCCGAGCGCGAGGAGGAAGACAGGCGGCGGCGGCGTTCGGAGATGGGCTCGCGGGGGCTTCCCGCGGGCCTGGCGGGCCTCGGGCGCCGACGGCGAAGCGGTCCCGCGGGCGCTGATGTGGCGGCGGCGGGGTGGGGATTTTTTGTCCGGCCGGGTCGGACGTGTCCGGCTCGGCACGGAGATGTTTTGTTTTTTGAACTAGGGTTGGACGGGGAAGAAGATCCGAATTTGGAGGGGGGCTATTTATAGGCATAAGTGGAGTTAGGAGAGTCCAAATGAGGTGCGGTTTTCGGCCACGCGATCATGATCGAACTCTCTAGGACATGGAGCAGAGTTTGGTGGGTTTTGGGCCAAAATGGAGGGGTATTGGGCTGCAACACACATGAGGCCTTTTTGGTCCCTCGGTTAACCGTTGGAGTATCAAACGAAGTCCAAATGGTACGAAACTTGACAGGCGGTCTACCGGTGGTGAACCAAGGCCGCTTGGCAAGTCTCGGTCCAATCCGGAAATGTTTAATCCTCACACACGAAAGAAAGCTAGAAATGACCACCGGAGGAGAACGAAGCGCCGGAATGCAAAACGGACAACGGGGAAAATGCTCGAATGCATGAGATGAACACGTATGCAAATGCAATGCACATGATGACATGATATGAGATGCATGTAAACGAAAACAACACACGGAGACAAAGACCCGAACCCGAGGAATAAATATAACTTAACGCCGGAAACGGCAAGAGTTGGAGTACAAATTGGGAAAGTTACATCCGGGGTGTTACAACACTCCGCCACTATGAAAAGATCTCGTCCCGAGATCTAGTACTGAAAGAACTCCGGGTACTCAGAACGGAGGTGATCCTCGCGTTCCCAGGTAGCTTCACGGTCGGAATGGTGTGACCACTTGACTTTGAGAAATTTGATTGACTTGTTGCGAGTCTTGCGTTCAGTCTCTTCGAGAATAGCAACTGGGTGCTCACGATAAGAGAGATCTTCTTGGAGCTCAATGTCCTCGAAGTTGACGGTGCGGTCAGGAGTCTTGAAGCAATTTCGAAGCTGAGAGACATGGAACACGTCATGAACATTTGCAAAGTTTGAAGGAAGCTCGAGTTGATAGGCGAGGTCGCCTCTCTTGCTGACAATCTTGAAAGGTCCCACGTATCTAGGGGCAAGCTTCCCTTTGATACGGAAGCGACGAGTACCTTTCATAGGAGAGACACGGAGGTAAACATGATCTCCGATCTCGAAAGCCAAATCACGGTGCTTACTATCATAGTAGCTCTTCTGGCGGGATTGGGCTGCTTTGAGGTTATCATGAATGACTTTGCACATTTCTTCTGCTTCTGTGATTAAGTCATTACCCAGCAGCTGACGTTCACCGGTTTCAGACCAGTTGAGAGGGGTACGGCACTTCCTGCCATACAGAATTTCAAATGGGGCCTTGCCCGAACTTTCTTGAAAACTGTTGTTATAGGAGAATTCAGCATAAGGAAGACAATCCTCCCACTTCATGCCGAAGGAGATCACACAAGCCCTGAGCATATCTTCAAGAATCTGGTTGACACGCTCGACTTGACCGCTTGTTTGAGGATGGAAAGCAGTGCTGAAGCGGATGTTGGTGCCCATGGCCTTCTGGAAAGAATCCCAAAACTTCGAGGTAAAGATGCTGCCACGGTCTGAAGATATCACTTGAGGAATACCGTGCAGAGAGACAATGCGAGAGGTATAGAGTTCTGCCAATTGAGCTGCAGTGATCGACTTCTCTTTCAAAGCATTGAAAGCAATGTCACACTCTGGAGACCAAACGTACTTGACGTGCTTCTGAAGAAGATTAGAGAGAGGCTTCGCGATCTTAGAAAAGTTTTCAACGAATCTTCGGCAATAGCTTGCGAGACCGAGGAAACTGCGGAGTTGCTTCACATTCTGAGGAGGTTCCCAATTCACAATTGCGGATACCTTCTCGGGATTCACGGAAATGCCCTTGGCAGAGATGATATGACCAAGATAAAGAACCTCGTCGAGCCAAAATTCACACTTAGAGAACTTGGCGTAGAACTGATGTTCCCTGAGCTTATCGAGAACCAAACACAAATGCTTGGCATGATCTTCCTTATTCTTGGAGAAAACCAGAATGTCATCGAGATAGACCAAAACGAAGTCATTGGTGTAGGCGTTGAAGATGAAATTCATCATGCGAGAGAACGTCAGAGGAGCGTTGGCGAGGCCAAAAGACATGACAGTGTATTCATATGAACCAAAGCTTGTCCTGAATGCTGTCTTGGGAATATCTTCTTCACGAATGTGAATCTGGTGATAATCCATACGGAGATCAAGCTTGGAGAATACTTGGGCACCTTTGAGTTGTTCGAACAGCTCATTGATGTTGGGTAGTGGGTATTTGTTCTTGATGGTCTTCTTGTTCACTGGACGGTAATCAACACAAAGTCGGTCCGTTCCATCCTTCTTCTTCACAAAAAGAACACCACAACCCCACGGAGAAGAACTAGGCCGGATGAGACCCAAACTTTCTTGCTCATCGAGTTGCTTCTTCAGCTCCTTCAACTCTTCAGGTCTGAGCTTGTAAGGTCGTTTGCACACAGGTTCCGTGCCAGGCTCAAGCTCAATAACGAATTCAACTGGCCGGTGCGGAGGCATTCCTGGGAGCTCTTCTGGAAAGACGTCTTGATATTCGCAAACGACTGGAATTTGCGAAATAGCGTCCAATTCACCCTTCTCATTGAGAGAAAACAGACGGATAGTATTATCCCGAGCGGCAAAGACAATTACATCCTCAGACGAATGAGTCAATTGAATCTGCCTGGCTGCACAATCAAGCTGAGCCTTGTGCTTAGAAAGCCAATCCATCCCGAGAATAAGATCAATATCCGAGTCACCAAAAACATTTGGAGAGGACAAGAACTTATAGTCACCCAGAGTGATAGTAACATCCGGAACGCATACTCGAGATGTCATTTGACGGGCCGGAGAGACGATAGCCAACGGCTTCGGCAACACTTGAGTAACAAAATCATGCTTAGATGCAAAAGGTCTCGACATGAAACAATGCGATGCACCAGTGTCAAAAAGAACTCTTGCAGGAATATCATTAACAGGAAGGTTACCCATGATCACATCTGACGAGTCCTCTGCCTGAGCTGCATTTAGCAAATTAACCTTGGCGTGCTTGGGGTTATGCTTGACCACAGCTGTACTTGCCGATCTCACAGGAGGAGGAGGAGGAAGACGCCTCTGGTTGAAACACTTGTTGGCATAGTGACCCTTCTGTTGGCACTTGTTGCATGTGACCTCTGAAAGTGGACGGTGATACGGAGCACTCGATCTTGGAGCTTGAGACGAAGTCTTGTTCTGAAAGCCAGGGTTGGGTGGGTGGGAAGAACCACTGCCACCTTTGCTCTTCTGCTGATACGGCTGACGGAACGGAGGAGGAGGAAGCCAAAACTTCTACTGCTTGGCCACTTGAGTAGAGGAAGAAGGAGTAACATCTCTGACTCGCTTCCTGGAAGCATCACACCTCAACTGAGCAGCCTCTTGCTTCAGTGCCATGTTGTAGAACTCATCGTATCTCAAGGGCTCAAAGAGAACAAGAGCGAGCTGAATATCTTCTCTAAGACCACCCCTGAACTGATATATCATGCTCTTCTCATTAGGCACGTCCTGCTTGGCAAAGCGGGCAAGCTTCTGGAACAACTTGTTGTAGTCATAGACAGACAAAGAGCCTTGCTTCAGATTGTGGAATTCCTCACGCTTGCTTTCAACCACGCTCTGCGGAATATGATGAGCTCGGAAATCTCGACGGAAATCATCCCAAGTGATAACACGTCCACCTCTGGAATCCTTGTACTGCCGGAACCATTCTGCAGCTTGATCTTTGAGTTGGAAGGAAGCGAACTTGACAAAGTCCTCAGGCCTGACGCTACTGCACTCGAAATGCTTACACAGATCCACAAGCCAATCGTCAGCATCGGTTGCCTCAACACAATTGCTGAAAGTCTTTGGCCCGTTAGCAAGGAACTGGTTGAGTGTAGCAAAGTGACTCTGATTGCTGCCTTGATTCCCTTGACTGCCTTGATTGCGCTCTTGGAGAATTTGCATGATCAGCTGTGTGTTTGCAATTGGTTGCGGCCATCACAGCTTGCCATGCCTCTGGAGGAGGTGGAGGTGGTGGCGGATCTTGATTCTGGTTCTGACTGGTGCTCTTAGCGGGAGCCATCCTGAAGAGGTTGACCACCATTAGCACATAGACAGATAAATATTGAAGCTGAATCCAACGGAATGAAAATTGCAACATATAGTCTTCACATCCGAACAAAATGAACGAATGCATTCCTCTTCAAATGGTCACATATCCATAAATTGAGAAGCCACGTAGAATTAAGGTAGAGAAATAAATCAACAAGGTATGGATCAAGAACGAATAATCAGTAAGAAATCCCAATCTCAAACCAATATCCGTGGAAGAAGAACTAGAGCTACTAGAATTCCCACCTATGAAACTCCCGAACCTTTTCGGTTATGCAATCAGGTGTTGGGGATACAGGGGAAGCATAATATCTCACCCAAACTAGCAAATCCTACATCCAGCAGTATCCATCCTTCAACACATAACCAAGAAAAACTTCGGAAACCATCTACCTCAACCTTCGAAAAGCATCCGTTATACAAGTTATGGTGATACTCCCGAACTCCCGCCCCAGTACTGGGTGGCGTCGAGGTTATCTCACCAACGAACTGCATAAAAGATATTTTTGATGTCGACAAACATATCTCAAGTATTCCAGAATTGCAACGATAAAATTATGATGACAACACCTCAGAGCTCAACTCCCCGGGACACTTCCACTAAACCCCTGACAGGAGGCACCAAGACAATGTTCTCATCATAAGCCATCGGAACGATTCCAAGATACTCGCGTGATCCTAAAAAAAATTAGTGAAATTTGAGAAGAGAAGAGTCAAAACTCTACGTCAGGATGCCTTACCAGAGCGATGAGGAGACTGGGAAGTAAAAAGAATTCCTAAGCTCTCCGATATATAATTCCTAAGGACTCAAAACATATTTCTAGACACAACTCGGCCTCTAGAAACGATCAAGCAATGGGGATCCTAAGGTCGGGGAAGGCTCTGATTACCAACTTGTAACGCCCTCGATGCGGCTATAGCTCCCACGTGTCGAGGCACGACTTAGAGGCATAACCTCATTGAAAGCAATGTCGCAAGTCAGGCAATCATTACAACATCCCATGTAATATATAATAAAAAGGGGAGATACATAGTTGGTTTACACTCGCCACGTCACATCAAAGTACATAAATAACATCCATCGTACAAACACTCATGGCCCGACTACGGTGCCAAAATAGAAGAAAACCCAACATGCGACAAGGCCCTGAATCGAACCCCAACTAGGCACCACTACTGATCATCGGGAAAGGAAACATAATAACGCTGAGAGTCCTCGTCGAACTCCCACTTGAGCTCGTACTCGTCACCTGGAACGGAATCACCTGGACCTGCATCTGGAGTTATAGTAACTGTGAGCCACAGGAACTCAGCAATCTCGCACCCTCGCGATCAAGACTATTTAAGCTTATAGGAATGGGTAAGACAAATATAACTGGAGCTGCAGCAAGCGACTAGCAAATATGGTGGCTATCTTATTCGCAAAAGAGAGCGAGAAGAGGATGCAAGGCGCGAGCGAGAAGCTAGAAGAACAACCTGCGCAAGCATAACTCTAACACCGTGTCCACTTCCCGGACTCCGCCGAGAAGAGGCCATCACGGCGACACACTCAGTTGATTCATTTTAATTAATTAAGGTTTAAGTTATCTACAACCGGACATTAACAAATTCCCATCTGCCCATAACCGCGGGCACGGCTTTCGAAAGTTCAATCCCTGCAGGGGAGTCCCAACTTAGCCCATGACAAGCTCTCACGGTCAACGAAGGAATAGACCTCCTCCCAAGACGTTCCGATCAGACTCGGTATCTCGGTAACTCAAGACACTTCGACAGGTTAAAACAAGACCAGCAACACCGCCCGAATGTGCCGACAAATCCCGATAGGAGCTGCACATATCTCTTTCTCAGGGCACACTCAGATAAGCAATCCGTACAACTAAAACCAGCCCTCGAGTTTCCCAGAGGTGGCGCTGCAAGGGGCTCTAGTTTGGACCAACACTCAGAGGAGCACTGGCCCGGGGGGGTAAATAAGATGACCCTTGAGTCTGCAGAACCCAAGGGAAAGAAAAGGCTAGGTGGCAAATGGTAAGACCAATGTTGGGCATTGCTGGAAAAGCTTTAATCAAGGCGAAATATCAAGGGGTTCCCATTATAACCCAACCGCGTAAGGAACGCAAAATCCGGGTTCATAACACCGATATGATGGAAACTAGGGCGGCAAGAGTGGAACAAAACACTAGGCGAGAGGCCGAGCCTTCCACCCTTTACCAAGTATATAGATGCATTAAGATAACATAGCAATATAATGATATCCCAACAAGTAAATAGATGTTCCAACAAGGAACAGCTCCAATCTTCACCTGCAACTAGCATCGCTATAAGAGGGGCTGAGCGAAGCGGTAACATAGCCAATCAACGGTTTGCTAGGACAAGGTGGGTTAGAGGTTTGACATGGCAATTGGGAGGCTGACAAGCAAAAGGTAGGCATCGTAGCATTGGCATAGCAAGAGCGAGCAAACTAGCATAGCAAAGATAGTAGTGATTTCGAGGGTATGATCATCTTGCCTGCACAGTTGTCAGAGTTGACTGGATCCTCACAAGCAAACTCAACGGGATCCTCGGTAGCGAACTCGTCTCCTGGCTCTACCCAACAAGACAAACAAGCAACAAGGATACAATCAACCACGGGCAAGACCAAGCAATATGATGAAATGATGATATGATATGCGGTATGCGATGCGGGATGCAAAATGCAAGATATGACAGGAAATGCATGAACCGGGCCTCAACTTGGAATTCCAAGGGTGCCACTGGAAAGATGATATGAAATCGGTTGAAAACGATATAAAGATCATCGGAATCGGAGTTACGGTTTGGAAATGGCAAGCGTTTTAAGAATGACACCGGTCTGCGATTTACAGCAAGTAGGCATCTAAACACAATGCAACGAATATGCTACAGCCACCAAACATGACAACAAAATACATGGTAGTGATGCACACAAGATGCTTAACAAAAGACTAGCACTGAGCCACGGCCAATTCATCCATTAAGAGGTTCAAACAAGCATGGCAAAAACGCAAATGCAAAACAGATTCCAGACTTAGTGAAATTAACACTTGTCTGAAATTTAAGATCACGAAGCCCTCTTCGGAGCAGCAAAACAACATGATACATGACCTGGTTAAGATAAGTAAGAACATGGCATGGAGCTACTCAACCAGCTTAACAAAAGTCCCTAAGTGACCTGAGGCCAAAAGGGATCACAAAATATACTAACGGGCACACGAACATAGCTAAAACACAATCACTGTTCACGACACCGTTCACGGCGCGTTCTTCGAGGTTCGTCGGCGCCGTTCGCCGGACTTGGAGCTCGCCGGAGACGCGGGAGGAGGCCAGAGCAGCGGGGGAGGCCCGATCCGGCAACGAGGTGGCGAGGGGCGGCGCGGCCGGGGTCGCCGTGGCCGCGGGAGGCCGATTCGAAGGGCGGTGGGGCGCGGCTCGCGCGCCGGCGAGGTGCGGCGGTCGCCGGCCGGCGATGGTGGCCGCAGGCGGCGCCGAGCGCGAGGAGGAAGACAGGCGGCGGCGGCGTTCGGAGATGGGCTCGCAGGGGCTTCCCGTGGGCCTGGCGGGCCTCGGGCGCCGACGGCGAAGCGGTCCCGCGGGCGCTGATGTGGCGGCGGCGGGGTGGGGATTTTTTGTCCGGCCGGGTCGGACGTGTCCGGCTCGGCACGGAGATGTTTTGTTTGTTGAACTAGGGTTGGAAGGGGAAGAAGATCCGAATTTGGAGGGGGGCTATTTATAGGCATAAGTGGAGTTAGGAGAGTCCAAATGAGGTGCGGTTTTCGGCCACGTGATCGTGATCGAACGCTCTAGGACATGGAGCAGAGTTTGGTGGGTTTTGGGCCAAAATGGAGGGGTATTGGGCTGCAACACACATGAGGCCTTTTTGGTCCCTCGGTTAACCGTTGGAGTATCAAACGAAGTCCAAATGGTACGAAACTTGACAGGCGGTCTACCGGTGGTGAACCAAGGCCGCTTGGCAAGTCTCGGTCCAATCCGGAAATGTTTAATCCTCACACACGAAAGAAAGCTAGAAATGACCACCGGAGGAGAACGAAGCGCCGGAATGCAAAACGGACAACGGGGAAAATGCTCGAATGCATGAGATGAACACGTATGCAAATGCAATGCACATGATGACATGATATGAGATGCATGTAAACGAAAACAACACACGGAGACAAAGACCCGAACCCGAGGAATAAATATAACTTAACGCCGGAAACGGCAAGAGTTGGAGTACAAATTGGGAAAGTTACATCCGGGGTGTTACAATGCACCCATTGGATCATTTTTGGTTCATGAAATGATGCCATTTACCTCCTGTCCATAATTGTAGTTTTGAAAAACTTGCACTAACAAGTTTCTGCATTTGGCAAACTAACCTCACCACCCTCTTATGCATCTAAAGAGACCCCACTCTGGAAGTTTTGGCCACTCCAAGTACTACCTAGATGCCTCTGGCATTTTGTCAAACACCCTGTGGGCATGAACAGATTTGGCACGATTGTAAGTTTGTGTTATGAACTTGATCTTCTGACCAGACCATCATGTCCCATAGTTTTGCCCTAGACTATAACCCTACCCTGCTAACTCCCTTGTGGTTTAGAGCCCACTAGCATGCATTAGCATTTCGCCGAGCATGTTCCGTGTGTGCTCTAGGCGCGAGCAGAGCACGCGTTTTGCACGTGCCGCGCAGAGCCAACGCGTCGCGCCCCTGGTTTGCCCTCACTGCAGAGCCGCGCCACGCGCTCCCCTTCTCACCGCAACACACCAAGCCGCCCTCGCCACGTCTCCGGCAAGCCAGGAGCTAGCCGCCACGGCCGCCCGACAGCCCCTACTCATGTCGGCACCGCCCGAGCCTCCCCCGGTCGCCACCTGCCCCCTGGACCAGCGCGAGCTCATCCACAAGCGTGTCCGCTAGCTCTCGTCGCCGCCACGACGCTCTGCCGCAACAGAGAGGCGGTTCGCCGGTGAACTTATCCCCGGCCGCCACGGAACCGCCTTGACTCGCCTATTTAAGGAGCCCCGAGCTCCTACGAGCACTCGGACAGCCTCACACCGTCCTCCTAGTGCCCCCGTTGCCGTCAATTGAAGAGGAAGGGGCCGTCTTCCCCGACTCCGGCCAGTTCGGCCACCGCCGCCTCCCGGCTCCGTTCGGCACAACCAGAGCCTCCCCGGCCCTCCCAACGCCACCAAAATACTCCACTCCATCTTGCGGAGCCGCCCAGACCCCCAGCTGCGACGGAGAACCACCGTAGCCCCAAACCCACTTTGCCCCCGAAACCTCCTCCGCCGCGAAGCTCGCCGCCGGCAGCTCACTCCGTCCCCGCCGACCCAACAACCACCGGAAGGACCGCCCTCGAACCACGGATCCATCCCCACCCTCGGTGTCTCGAACGGTGCCGCCGTTCGCCGGCGAGCGTCGCCGGAGTTCCGCCTCCGCTCGGGACAGAGGAAGAGGAGGGAGAGGACTAGTCAAACCTGACCAGGGGGCCCCCTGGACCCACTGTCAGTGACCCCGCACCTGTCCACGTGGGTTAAGTGAAAGCGCAAAATCCCCAGTACGTATCTCCTACTTAGAAAGTGTATTTCCTTCTGAAACGTTTTCTTTTCTGTTTTATTTTAAAAACAGATTTTGACCACAACTTTGACTGCCTATAACTTTTTAATTATAACTCCAAATGAGTTGATTCTTTTTCCTACCTTCCTCAAATTTTGTCTAGTTTATTTTAAGATTTATTTCAAAAAAAATTCAAACAACTTTTTGTGCTGTTTTGAATTTGTGTGTTAATTCAAATTTATTGAAAATAGGATTTTGGAGAGAGGAAGGAAAGCTTTCAAAAGTTTTGGAGTGCACCCTGCCTTTCCACACCATAAAGGCAAGCATCCTGAACCCCGGCATAATATTTTTGGTGTGTTAGTTGACACGGTTATAACACCACCTTACTTCGGAAAAACTCGTTATTTTATGTGGTGATACGATCATTTGCATGAATGCATATTAGTGATTTCCTTGCTGTTGCAAATGAATATACCTGTGATGGTAATCATCCTCATGTGCCTAGCATGCATGCCGGAAAGGAATCCGGGAAAGCCTCGGCCTTGGTTAGGCGTGTGCTTGTCGCCGGTCTCCGTCGGGATGGTTATGTCCGGTATGGCATAGTAAGGTATAATGAGTGTTGATTTTATTGGTTGAAATATATTTGTTATACACGTCATGCAGGAAATTTATAGACCACCTGAGTCGACCGCAGATCGAGTCTTGTTCCAGTAACCCCCATACTTGTTTTGTACTACCACTTGTCCCTGCCGCAGGTAGGGTACGGTTCAGTAAGTCGTCAACCCCTTTCAAGCACACACCGCACAGAGAGGCCATGGTGGAAGATACCGGTTGTAGCCGGTAGGCAGGCCACCTGGTCCGGGGGCATGGGTGTCTTCGGTTGGGACCGAGAGGGGAGGCCACCCCTTAGAGCGCGCGATATAAATTTGATCCCATGCTACGCGAGGTTGTAGCCTCCCCACTTAGAGTTTTGCTTAACAAGTGTCGTGGGTGATTCCAGACACCGGTGAGTTAAGCTGGTGTGTTCAAGTCAGGTATGTTTTCAATTAAAAGACCGTAGATGGAATTAGTCCCGATGGACTAAAGGAATTCGTTACTCGTGGGTAAAGAGTACACCCTCTGCAGAGATTAAACCTATTCGAATTGCCGTGTCCATGGTTAAGGATTTCAGTCTGGGATGGGTCAAGGGTTGGTCTTAGTGTCGGTCTTCGGAGGAGAAATTGTTAAACCAGAACTTGGATTGTGACTTCTGATGTGAAGATTTTGATTATTATTATTATGGACTAACCCATTATATCATTGAGTATCCCTGGGACGGTTCTACCTCCTGGATATTCATTGTGATTATTTATTTTATAAGCCCTTTATGTGGTGTCGCGGAGACGCCCGACTGTGGCATTGCTTGTTATTTATTTATTTTATAAGCCCTTTATGTGGTGTCACTGAGACGTCCGACTGTGGCATTGCTTGTTATTTATTTATTTTATAAGCCCTTTATGTGGTGTCGCTGAGACGCCCGACTGTGGTATTGCATGTTATTTATTTACTTTATAAGCCCTTTATGTGGTGTCGCTGAGACGCCCGACTGTGGCATTGCTTGTTATTTATTTACTTTATAAGCCCATTATGTGGTGTCGCACAGATGCCCGACTGCGGCATTTTATTCCCACTCCATTATTGCTTATTCATGTTGCATATAAATAACCTGCTTGCATGCATAAAAGATGTTTTATTTATGACTGACGATGTGATCATAGAATATTTCAGTGCATAATTATCAATTATATTATCCCAGTGTTCGTAATGTTTGCGAGTACATTCAAAGTACTCACTGGCTTGTCCCTGGCTATTGTCTTGGCCAGATTTCTGCATGGAGAGGAGCGTTGCGATGACAGCCCCGGAACTAAGCAACGGTGATAGCAGCCTCACGAAGATAGGAGTTTACCTGGTCTGTTGTTCCTGTGGGAAATGGAGTCCCATAGACACTGATGTCTCACAAACCGCTTCCACCATCGACCACTAGAAACCAATTGTTGTACTCACAGGCCCGAAAGGTCTTGTACTACATATTTTGTATTTTTGCTTTGGATTTCTGTATCAAGTTGGTGCCTCATCAGCTAACAGTAATCCTGGGGCTGGTGAGCACAATGGCCATTTTCTGGAAATTTATACCCGGAAAACGGGTCGTGTCAGCCTAGTTCCTTAACCCCGTAGGAGAGATAGTATGACTCAGATGAGAAGGCATGAGGCATAAGGAGTAAAAAGAGCCTTACGTTCCCTTCCACAATCAATTCCCCTATATAGCTAAAGAATTTCTAGACTCAACTTCGACCAGGTTGGCTTGGTAATCCTACAGGCAGTCAGGCTCTGATACCAAAGCTGTCGGGACCCCGATTCTAAGTCACACCGATCTAGCATGTAACACCTCATATCACTTTGCGGCCTCACGCACGGTATCCCCACGGGTGTCGCCTTACCATGGCCCCGGACCATTTGCGCCTTTTGGCTCATGTATATGATAGTGTCGCTAGCATCCATATGACAAAGAACTTGGGCCGACCTGGCTAGTCGTGAACCCAAAGCGGCACAGACCTATGGAGACACGCATACATGAATCACATCGAGCATGTCGGTCAACAATGTATGAATCCGGGCTGTAGCACTGGACTAACAGGACTCCGGAAGTCACCGCGTGACATTTCCTGAAGGGACATACATAGGAACAAAGTGGAACACATGCCGGCCAGTCAAGTGTTCTGAGCAGTAGTGTTGGGCTAGCAGGACTCCGGTGAACCAGGCTGTAGCGGACTACTATGGCTCAAGGAAGCACTAGACTACATTTCCCCATAAGAGAGGCTGCCAAGGACAAACAACTAGATTGTCGGATCCCACACATAGCAATACACATCACACGTACGCATAACATGCAAGTATGTGATGTACAACATGGCATCACAACATAACGCAACTCATATAGATAAAGGCTCAGAAGAGCCACATAGCATAAATACAAACAGGCGTCACATGACCCATCATTCAGAGCATACAAGCAACGGAAGCATTACATGTCTGAGTACAGACAACTACAAAAGAAAAAGGCCGAGAAGCCTGACTATCCACAAGTCCCTACAAGGTACAAGATCGTAGCTGAGGTAACAAGCTACTCGTCGAAGTCCAAGCGGTACTACTAGTGAGACAGATGTCTCATCTGCAAAACATAAATAAAGCAAACGTGAGTACAAAGTTACTCAGCAAGACTTACATCAGATCCTATCATACATGCATTTGTATCAAAAAGGTAATGTGGGGTTTAGTTGCAGCAAGCCAGCTTTGACTCAGTGGCTATCCTGTTCTACGACAATGAGAAACTTCTTTGAGATGAGGCAGCGCACACGAGTCCACTAATCACCACATCAATACACTACTATGGATTCATCCCCGTCTCTCCTATGAGAAGGCCATCCATAGCACTCACACTTGTCTTGAGCATTTTAGAGTATCCACTTTAAGTTGTCTATGTACCATGTAAGCATCCAAGAAGTCCATAACTGAGGACACGGCTATTCGAATAGATCATGATAACCCTGCAGGGGTGTACTTCATCACACACTCTCTCACCACTTATCACCATATACACATCATGTATCTCGGCAACCTTCAAGCGGAAGCCTGGCGAGGGTGTCGGCCACGACCTGACTAACCACGCAAGACTCTTGTCCAGGTTTATCGCCTATTTGGGTTCCACCCGCAAGGAGATCCGGCCGGGGTGTCGCTCACGGCCCCAAATGATGTGAGCAGGGTTCCCAAGCCCACCATCCGGGTGCCACTTGGTACACCATGCCACCTGTGCCTAGTCTGTCCCGAGCGCACCCTGCCGGGTGCCACTCGGTAGAAAAATAGCACTACCTAGAAATACCAGAAACTATTTGCAACTCCTACACAGAGTTCAAGGCGGTTAATAAGTCGAGAGAGCTTGGAGTGCCCGGAGCCCAATGTGTGGTAGTAGCTAGTCATTGGACAACTTGCACAGAACTCAGTTCTTAAGGACGGTCCCAATGAGACAACCCACCAGGTACTCCTACATGGCCTCTCACCGCTACACCTTTACCAAATCATGTTCACACGCTTAACTCTCAGCACCAGAACATATCATAACACTCCAATTCATTCCCGATGAATCAGACCTGACATACTAATAGCAATAGCCGGCAAAGCATGGTAGGAACAAAACATGGCTCAATCAACTCCTACACATGCTAGTGGGTTTCAACTATTTACTGTGGCAATGACAGGTCATGCAGAGGAATGGGTTCAGCTACCGCAACATAAAGTAGCAGTTGAATCGTTGTTGTCCTAATGCAATAAAAGAGATAAGGAGCGAGAGAGTGGGATTGTATCGGAATGAACAAGGGGGTTTGCTTGCCTGGTAGATCAACAAGGGGGCACTGCTCCTCAGACAGGTACTCTGGATCGATCTCCGGAGCAGGACCTATCGAGAAGGAACAGTGTCGGCAATCAATACACAATCATATGCAACAATATGATGCATGAAGATGGCATGAAGATGTGATGTTATTTGAGTTAATGCATCTAGCATTTATTTGGTTGAAGTCCATTTGAACCAAGGGTTCAAATACAACTCCAAATTAAGCTCTTAAATATGCCATAAGTGTGTTTTCATATATACAACATGTATAGATGGTTTGTCATGCATGAAAATGGTACATATGGATAGATTGAATTTTTTTGATAATTTTTCATATATAAATTATTTCAATCTGAGCTACGGTTGAATTTCTATGAATTTTTGAAATTTTGAATATTTTCTGGAATTTCCTGATTTATTTTAATACCAGAAAATGAATAACGGCATCAGCATGACGTCATCACTACGTCAGCGAGTCAACGTGGCTGACCGGGTCAAACCTAACGTGTGGGGTCCACACGTCAGTGTCATAGTTAGTTAACAGTGTTAATTAGATATTAAACTAATCCTAACAGAAACATTAGCAGGGCTGGGCCCCACCTGTCATTGACCCTTGGGTAGTCAAATCCCAGGTCAACTGATGGGGGTTAGACCGGTCAACCCCACCGGCGTTTAGCCGCCGACGAGGCCGAACGCGGCGGAGGGGCTCGGGATCACCGTTCCGGTGACCAAAAGGACGGCAGAGAGCACCAGGGCGTAGCCCGTGCTCTCCCGTATCTAGTGGGGTAGATAGGAGGAGGAGGGGTGGCGGAGCTCGCCGGAGCGAGGCTCGCGGCGGCAGCTGGAGCACGGCCATGTGCGGGCGAGGGCTGCCGTGCATGGGGAGGCGAGCGGAGAGGCTCTACGGCCTCCTGGCGTCACCAGGAGCACGGTGACGCACGCGGGTGCGGCTCGCTCGGCCCTTGGCCACGGTGACGCCATGGCCGGCGGCGAGGTGCTACGGCTTCGGTCGAAACGGCGGCTTCGGTGATCGAGAGACAAGGGGAAGAGGGGCAAACGACGATGGAGCTCACAGCGGTCGCAGAGGGCGTCGAAGCGGGCTCGGGGAAGGCCAGACGGCGACGTACGGGCACCGGTGATCTCGGGCGCTCGCGGTGGAAAACAGCGGCAACAAGGTCGAGATAGGGCGTCCCCAGCTGCGCGGCTTGACGAAGGCGAAGAAGGCGATAGGGCGGAGCTCTAGGACACAGCAGCGATGCCCGGGGAGCACAGTGGGCACGGCTATGACGAGCGGCGGTGACGGCAGCGCTCGGGCAAACGGGAGAGGGAGCACCAGGGGAGAGGAGAGAGCTCGAGGGAGTGAGAGAGGGCCGAGGGGATGCGTGGCGTCGTCGTGGGCCTCCAGCAGCGAGCGGGGAAGCAGGAGGTGGCCGGCGCGTGCTCGCGCGCGTCGGGCACACGCGCGCCGTCCTCCTGGCAGGAGGTAGGCGACGACTGGCGTCGGCCAGCTAGCTGGGCTAGCCTGCTGGGCCGCTGGGCTGCCAGGTATGAGGCCCAGGTAAGGGTTTTTCCTTTATTTGTTTCCTTTTCTAATTTCTGACCTTTGTTTTAAATTAATAAAAATACTAAATCAATTAATTTTCTTCTGACAATTTTCGCAGGGGCCTAAAGGATTATTCGAAAGCCCCTCACCAAAATTCAGAATTATTGGACAATATTTCATATATATAAAAATATTTATCCAACGCAAATAATTACTGGATTAACTCCAAAATTCCAAAATAAATATTTATGAGTTCCTTAAAATATTGGTTTGATTTTTACCTCTGGCCAATATTTTCAGAGAGTAACATGAACAATTTCTTGGACCTTTTTGGAGAAATTTTTATCTCGATTATTTCCAGAAATGATTCTCAGGGTTTCACAAATCCCCATTACAAATTTAAATGGAATTTAAACATGATGCAAAAATGGCTAGTTGGTCTAGGTCATACCAGAACTAGGGATGTGACAGATACCCAAAAGAAACTATTGGGTACACCTTCTATCACAAATCCGAAGGAAAGATTTTTGTTTCTAAGAATGGATCCTTTCTAGAGGAGTTTCTCTCGAAAGAACTGAGTGGGAGGAAAGTAGAACTTGATGAGGTAATTGTACCTTCTCTCGAACTAGAAAGTAGCTCATTACAGAAAACTGTTCCCGTAATGCCTACACCAATTGAAGAGGAAGCTAATGATAATGACCATGAAACATTAGATCAAGTTACTACCGAACCTCGTAGGTCAACTAGAGTAAGTGCCGCACCAAAGTGGTACGGTAATCCTGTTCTGGAAGTCATGTTACTAGACCATGACGAACATACGAACTATGAGGAAGCGATGATGAGCCCAGATTCCGCAAAATGGCTTGAGGCCATGAAATCTGAGATGGGATCCATGTATGAGAACAAATTATGGACTTTGGTTGACTTTCCCGATGATCGACAAGCCATAGAGAATAAATGGATCTTCAATAAGAAGACTGACGCTGATGGTAATGTTACCATCTAGAAAGCTCGACTTGTTGCGAAAGGTTTTCGACAAGTTCAAGGAGTTGACTACGATGAGACTTTCTCACCCGTAGCGATGCTTAAGTCTGTTCGAATCATGTTAGCAATTGTCGCATTTTATGATTATGAAATATGGCAAATGGATGTCAAAACTGCATTCCTTAATGGATTTCTTAAAGAAGAGTTGTATATGCTGAAACTAGAAGGTTTTATCGATCCTAAAGGTGCTAACAAAGTGTGCAAGCTCCAGCGATCCATTTATGAAATGGTGCAAGCATGTCGGAGTTGGAATATACGCTTTGATGAGGCGATCAAAGCGTATGGTTTTATACAAACTTTTGGAGAAGCCTGCATTTATAAAAAAGTGAGTGGGAGCTCTGTAGCATTTCTAATATTATATGTGGATGACATATTGTTG
The DNA here is from genome assembly GCF_056163025.1 of Triticum urartu. Lineage (NCBI taxonomy): Eukaryota > Viridiplantae > Streptophyta > Magnoliopsida > Poales > Poaceae > Triticum > Triticum urartu. The sequence continues at coordinate 474,380,868 of NC_141877.1, forward strand.
ATTGGAAATGATATAGAATTTATGGATATCATATAAAGGATACTTGAATAGGAGTTTTTCAATGAAAAGCCTCAGTGAAGCTGCTTATATATTGGGCATCAAGATTTATAGAGATAGATCAAAACGCTTAATTAGACTTCCACAAAGCACATACGTTGACAAAGTTTTGAAGAAGTTCAAAATGGATCCGTCAAAGAATGGGTTCTTGCTAGTGTTACAAGGTGTGAAGTTGAGTCAGACTCAATGCCCGACCACTTCAGAAGATAGAGAGAAAATGAAAGTCATTCCCTATGCCTCCGCCATAGGTTCTATCTTGTATGCTATGTTGTGTACCAGACCTGATGTGTGCCTTGCTATAAGTCTAGCAAGGGGCACTACTGGAATCAGCAAATTTGTCATCTGCCGACTCTTTGCCGTCAGCTAGCCGACGACAAAGGAAGGCTTTGCCATCAGCCCTCAGAAAATGGACGACAAAGAGGTAGCGGGCGGCAAAGGAAGGCTTTGCCATCAGCCATATCTTTGTCGTCCAGTAGCGGACGGCAAAGAAGCTTTGTCGTCTGCTAGCTGACAGAAAAGAGGGTGGGTGGCGGGCTTACGAGGACGACCTAACGGCCAGTTTTTTGCCGTTTACCAGCGGACGGCTGTGACGCCGGATAATTAAGCTACAGTAACCCCATGCTAATGATGCCAAGTCATCATCATTATGCCAAAAAAATCAATCAAGAAATATTTCAAACTCAATTCAAATTCAAAGATAAGTTTTCATTTCCTCAAACTGTCAAACAAAAATGTTCGTTGGGTTGAAAATATTTACTTGTTAGTTTTCATGCATAAACATACATTATTTGAGTTAATAAATTGCCTCTAACCTATTTAAAACAGAACCAATATCATTTACATTAACCATTTAAAGATAAAAAAATATTTAAACTATTCAAAAATATTTGAAACTTGTTGCGCTAGGTCATTACATAGTCTAGTATTTATATACTAAATATTGGGTTCAACTAAATTCATTTGCTAGCTCAACTAAATGCAAAACAGGGGCAAAAGAAATGAAAACAGAAAAAAAATAAAAGCCCAGCTGCTACAGTGCCACTGGACCTAAGTGCTACAGTACACGAAGGCCCAGCCCACACTGGTTTTCTTCAACCTGTAGTAGTGAGGCATCATGGACACATCCACGGACGCCATGGCACAGTGGCGCGCATCCACGGCCCCCCCTCGCCCTACTTAGCAACGGCACCCCTCCCCTGAACCCTAACTCTCTCTGTTTTCTTCCTCGCCGCCTCCCTCGCTCGATCCCATCCTTGTCCGAGCTCGGTCGTCGCCATATCGTCATCGTCCCCATGGCCACCATCGTTCCCGCACCCTGCCAAGTTGTCCAGGAGCTCCTAAGTGTTCGTCTACGTCATCTACGGCCACCCGTTCGAGCTCGACGCCTCTGCATCGTGCGGATCGAGCTTCTTCTTCCTCGGTCGCCATCGATGTTCGTCTTCAAATTCGACCACCCCCGCGCTCCTAAGCTACCACCGGGCCTACTTGTGCCTCCAAGGTGAGCCCCCGTGCAAAACCCCTCTGTTTCCCCGCCAAATCGATCACCGTAGGCCGCCGCACCACCCCGCGCCCGAGCATCCGTGAGCTCGCGGTCGCCGCGTCGTCGCCGTGCTCTCCGCGCCCCTGGCTGCGCACGCCGCTCCCGGGCCGCGCCCAGGCACGCGCCCGTTCCTCCCACTTCGCCCGACGCCGCCCCGTCCCCTGCAACACCTCCTGTCTGTGTTGCAGGGATACGTCACATAAGTGTCGTATCGGTGCAGGATACTGCACTAGGACGGGGATACGTCCGGATACGCGTGGGATACCCGTATCCCTACGTATCACGTTTTTGCGAATTAAAATAAAGAGAAAAAAAATAGGGATACGGCTGGGACACGCGGGGATACACCACGGATACGTTAGGCCTGTTACCACTCGATCTCCAGCCCATCAAAAAAGGCCTACTCGCGATGGGTAAGTAAACCTAATCGCTGGAGTCCATCCTGCTGTCACCTGCAGTTGCCAAATCGTGAGGGTTTGAGCCGCATCTCCAGACTCCCTTCCGCCGCCGGCGCCGGCGGCACCTCGCAGCTCGCTGCCTGCCTCCGTCATCCAACTCCAAGTCGGCAAGTCTTCCCCATCCTTAGTCTGTACGCAAGTAAGCTACTAAGCTTCAATCCATTGCTTCAAGTTTTTTGTTCTTAAGCATGGTATGGATTAGGATTTAGGGGAGAACGAAGTGCATCTATTTATCTATTTTTCCAATGTTAGGGAATGACGTGTAGGTTTGTGATGGCGATTTCCCAGGGAGTTATTCAGATCACCCTGAATGAAAAAGATCAGGTTACTTCATAAACATCAATTTTCTGATCCTCTAAAAATTTGTGTTTTGTTGCTTTTTTTATGCATTCATACATATACTCGCCGTATCCCCGTATGCCTATTTCCAGAGAATGCCATTTTCCCGTATCGCCGTATCCGTATCCCTGTACCCATATCCCCGTACCATGTAACATAGCCTCCTGTCGTCGCTTGCTGCTCCTTGCTAATGCTGCTTTGCACCTGCTTCCGTCTCCGGCTACTGTCGCGCTGCGCCGCTCCTGCCCGCGCTCGGCTCGCCCCCGCACGTGTGCCCACTGGTCTTTGCCTGCCGCTCCACTTGCGCCCATGTGCGCACCCGCTCCACCTACTATAGTCGCGCTCACCGTAACCGTAGCCATGTCGCGCGCGCTCCATCACTGCGTACGCCACGCCGGCCGTGCCCGCCTTCGCCTGAATGCGCCCCCTCCGCACGGCCTCGCCGGGTCCGTGAGTCGCCCAGCTTGGAGGGTTGTACATGGAGAATCCATCCCGTGGTTTAATGTGGATGAACTCCTCTTCCTATCCCTTGAATAACTCGGACAGAACTTTTGCTAAAGCAGCAGGTGACTCCGGTCCCTTGCGCCCGCAACGGGTGGCATCATCTTCCCCGTTAAAACACCACAGGGGGTGCCCTCGATATTGAAGTGGTTTCACCCTCCGCATTATGAATATTGACATAACCTCGATTATTGTCAATCCTGATTGAGCTAGCGCTTTAATCTGGTTCATCAGATAAAGGACTTCTCTGTTATCTTCCTCCTGGGGGCTCCGTGGCCGCCAACTTCGACGTTTCTTCAGAGGAGCATTGTCGAGATCAGGAAGACCCCGCCAAACAGGGTCTGGAAGAGGGACGTCCTCCATGTAAAACCACTCCGAAGACCAGTCTTCGGACGTATTCTTTGGAGTACCGGACGGGTATCCGGTCTCGGCGATGCGCCATATTTCGGCTCCGCCCACTTGATAAAGTGACCCCTTATGTGTGCGGGGCACAAGGCAGAATAGCCTTTTCCACAGCTCGAAATGAGCCTCGCAGCCCAAAAGCAGCTCACAAATGGCAACGTAGCCGGCGATGTGTAATATGAAAGTGGGGGTGAAATTATGCAACTAGAGGCCGTAAAACTCCAGGAGTCCGCGGAGGAACGGATGTATCGGAAATCCGAGTCCCCTTATTAAGTAAGGGACAAGGCATACCCGCTCCCCCTTGGAGGGATTGGGGAAGCTCTTCGCTTGCTCCCCGCCATTATAAGTGGCGAGCCCGGCTCTGACGGGAACCATATAAGCCGGAGGGAGAAATCCCTGGGTTTGTAACTCTACTAATCGGCCGTGTGGGACGGAACACTTCTCCCAATCACCGGGCTTGGGGCTACGGGAGCGAGAGGAGGAGCTGCGATGGCCGGCAATGATAGGAATGGATTTTTCCGAGCGCGCTCCGATGGATTCTCGCCGTGGGAAGATGGTGTGGATTGGATCTAAGAATACACATCCCTTTAATAGGCGATTTACTTACCTGGTGAGGGGGGCAAATGTAAAAACGCCTTGGCTCCTCGCATTCGCTCGACGCGTGGAAGACGGCCCTTATTGGGCGCGGAAGCCAAGAAGTCCAACATTTATGGGAGTCGGACACTACTTAGATGTTCAAGATTTGGAGAAGAACCGCCTTGCAATGCCGAAGAAAACGCAATGTGCCGGACTCATCGTCATTGAAGCCTGGTTCAGGGGCTACTGAGGGAGTCCTGGATTAGGGGGTCTCCGGACAGTCGGACTATATCCTTTGGACGGACTGTTGGACTATGAAGATACAAGATTGAAGACTTCGTCCCGCGTCCGGATGGGACTCTCCTTAGCGTGGAAGGCAAGCTAGGTAGTACGGATATGTAGATCTCCTCCCTTGTAACCGACCTTGTCTAACCCTAGCCCCCTCCGGTGTCTATATAAACCGGAGGGTTTTAGTCCGTAGGACAACAGACAATCATACCATAGGCTAGCTTCTAGGGTTAGCCTCTACGATCTCGTGGTAGATCAACTCTTGTAATACTGATATCATCAAGAACAATCAAGCAGGAAGTAGGGTATTACCTCCACCAAGAGGCCCCAACCTGGGTAAACATCTTGTCCCCCGCCTCCTGTTACCATCCGCCTTAGACGCACAGTTCGGGACCCTTTACCCGAGATTCGCCGGTTTTGACACCGACACCTTCTCTGAGGCACTCTTCACCATCGCGCTGGTGTCAAACCAGTCCCATAACATTGCTCCACGTCTACCGACTTGCGCTAGACAGATCGTCGCTTCATCGAGCCAAGCCTAACCTTATCGGATCATCAGCTCGACAAGCCGAACAAGAGTTCGGCATCGCGAAGGATAAATCATCACCAACACCATCGCACCCACGGATTGCACAGGTCAGGCGCGCCGACATCGCCGCTCGGTCACTTCATAAGTCCGGCATTGACCGCGTCACAAGTTATGACCAGCGTTGGCATGGTCGCACTGTTGCTTCTTCAAGCTGATGTCCGTCACGCCAAACTGCTTCAACACCTCGGCTGACATGGCAGCTGCAACGTCTCCTTACTAACCCGCTCCGTCATCTCGGCTAGACCGGGGACTTTTCTATTCCTTCATCAGCATACTCCGGTGACTTCGGCGTCACCAGCCGACCAGCTTCATCATGTTAGCTGGACCGGGGGCTTTGCCTCAGTGAGCCCACCTTTGCCAGCATCGCCATGCCGTCGCTTTATCGCCCATCGGGCAATGGGTGTGCGGATCGAGTCCCCATTTTGGGAGTCACCTTTCTTCGGATTGCTACAACAAATAAACCAGGTGCTATTAATCCTAGTAATTTTTGCTTGTTTGGCTTTATTTTTCCCAAGGAATTATTACTCTGGTTTGTTCCATCATCTGTACACAGGTCTATCAAATGGTGGCCGCATTAACGATGGTCGCATGGTGGTTCGGCTTTGCCATGCCTTTACCGCTTCGCTCCGACGCCCTGCATCGACATTGACTTCGGCGCCAGGCCACATGTCTTTAAATAAATCATTTTGCATAAATTAATTACGCGAGGATTTTTATATATTTATATTATTATTGTTGGACTACACTATTTTACATGTGTAGGTAATCGACTTCGACTGCGTCATGCGGTCACTTCGGCATGCCGACGTCGTCGTCCCAATCGGCCTAAATCAGCTCGGGTGTTCACCTTGTTGGTTGAATTGCCATACCGACATGTTCGTTTGTGAGGGAGTCCTGGATTAGGGGGTATCCAGACAGCTGGATTATATCCTTTGGCCGGACTGTTGGACTATGAAGATACCAGATTGAAGACTTCGTCCCGTGTCTGGATGGGACTCTCCTTGGCGTGGAAGGCAAGCTTGGCAATACGGAAATGTAGATCTCCTTCCTTGTAACCGACTCTGTGTAACCCTAGCCCCCTCCGGTGTCTATATAAACCGGAGGGTTTAGTCCGTAGGACCAACAACAACAATCATACCATATGCTAGCTTCTAGGGTTTAGCCTCTTCGATCTCATGGTAGATCAACTCTTGTACTACTCATATTATCAAGAACAATCAAGCAGGACGTGGGGTATTACCTCCGTCAAGAGGGCTCGAACCTGGGTAAACATCGTGTCCCCTGCCTCCTGTTACCATCCCCCTAGACGCACAGTTCGGGACCCCCTACCCGAGATCCGCCGGTTTTGACACCGACATTGGTGCTTTCATTGAGAGTTCCTCTGTGTCATCATCATTAGGCTTGATGGCTCCTTCCATCATCGATAGCAATGCAGTCCAGGGTGAGACTTTTCTCCCCGGACAGATCTTTGTATTCGGTGGCTTCGCACTGCGGGCCAACTCGCTTGGCCATCTGGAGCAGAGCGAGAGTTACGCCCCCGGACTCCAGGCCAGGTTTGGAATCTTAAACTACCCGGTCGATATCCGCGGCGACTTGATCTTCGACGGATTCGAGCCCCTGCCGAGTGCGCCACACGGTCATGATGAGCATGATTTAGCTCTACCATTGGGCAGTGTTCAGGAGATTGCACCGGCAACCGCTCCGACCCTCAATTCAGAGCCAATTGCGCCATCCATGGACGGGTGGATAGACCCCACCACGGAGGCCGTATTCTCAGCGGCAATCGAGCCGACTATTGATCTTACCCTTCACGGGAGCCGTCACGCCGAATTGCTGGATTCTTCCCTGGCCACGGACTCCGAACCGCCTGCGCCCATGCCTATCGAATCCAACTGGGCGCCGATCATGGAGTTCACCTCTGCGGATATCTTTCAGCACTCGCCCTTTGGCGACATACTGAACTCATTAAGGTCTCTCTCCTTGTTAGGAGAGTCCTGGCCGAACTATGTCCGGCAGGATTGGGATGCGGATGACGAAGAAATTCGCCGCCCACCCACCACCCACTTAGTAGCCACTGTCGACAATTTGACCAACATGCTCGACTTCGACTCCAAAGACATCGACGGTATGGACGACGATGCAGGAGACGAACAAGAACCACTGCCCACAGGGCACTGGACGCCCACTTCATCATATGATGTATACACGGTGGACACACCCAAAGAAAATGACGACGAGGAACGGAAGGACGCAGCGAAGGATTGTTCCCTCGAGAAGCAGTCAAAGCGGCGGCATAAGCGCCCCTCCAAATCCCGCCTCGGCAGAAACAGCGATCATACAGACCCAGCGATAGAGCAGGGTGTGCCAGCGGACGACAAACACGGCATTGAAACACCGTCCGACCACGGCAACACGGAGAATCAAACCAAACAACCCGTCTCCGGTGAAGATAATAGTCCGAATGACATCACACCGGACAGGCACCCGGAGCAACAGAATACCCATCAAAGGCTTGTCGCCACTGCGAGGAGTCCGAAAAAGCAGAAGCAAAGGCTCTGGGCTGCACAAGACACACTCAGAATTAGATGGAGTAAAGCACTCAATACAACAGCAAAGTACAGCGGTAGTCGCCACACAAAGAGCTACCCGAAGCGAAAGCTGCTACCTGAATTCGATGAGGAGGCCTTAGATCCCCCGCAATCAAAAAAAAACAGCCATCCGGTCGGATAGACGACCACCTGGCCAACATAGAGTGGCAAACGACGCCACACACAAAGGCTCGCATCAAAAGGACGGCGCAACCAGATCCATCTACGGGCCAAGCAAGCGCGCTCCAGCACACAATGCAACACAACAAAAATCCGAACACCACGGTACACCAAAATACAGGGGTGCCGCACACCCCCTATGTTTCACCGATGAGGTGCTGGACCATGAATTTCCATAGGGATTCAAACCCGTAAACATAGAGGCGTACGAAGGAATGACAGACCCTGGGGTCTGGATTGAGGACTATGTCCTCCATATCCACATACCCCTCAAGCTCAATGGGCCAGCTCGGCACTGGCTTAAAAGCCTCCCCGAAAAATCCATTGGAAGCTGGGAAGAGCTCGAGGACACTTTTCGGGCAATTTTTCAAGGGACCTATGTCCGACCACCGGAAGCAGACGATATAAGTCATATAACTCAACAGCCCGGAGAGTCAGCCCGAAAGCTTTGGAATGGGTTTCTCACTAAAAAGAATCAAATAGTCGACTGTCCGGACGCCGAAGCCTTAGCAGCTTTCAAGCATGTTCGGGACGAATGGCTTGCTAGACACCTCGGCCAAGAAAAGCCGAGAACAATGGCATCATTAACAAGCCTCATGACCCGCTTTTGCGAGGGCGAGGGCAGCTGGTTAGCCCTATGTAGCACCAGCGACCCAAGTACATCCGAAGTCTGGGACGGAAACGGGAAGCCACGACACAGCAAAAACAAGTGCCGGAATAAAGAAGACAGCCCGAAGAGCACGACGGTAAACGCCGGATTCATAAGCTCTCGGCCAGGTCAGCAAAATTTGCCCTCCAAAGGCAACAAAGACGAAATGTCCAGCCTAAACAAGAGTCTGGACAAAATATGTCAGATCCACAACACCCCCTATAAACCTGCAAATCATACCCATAGAGAATGTTGGGTCCTCAAGCAGTCCGGCAAGCTCAACGCCGAACACAAGGGGCAGGATACACCAAGCGAAGACGAGGATGAGCCTCGCAAGCAAAGCACTGGGGAACAGAAGAAATTCCCTCCAGGAGTCAAAACAGTAAACGTGTTAAACGTGACAAAGGGGAGAAACAAAGAGGCTCTCCTAGAGACACATGCCCCAAGGCCTATCACCGCGGAGTTCTGCCACTGGTCGTCCCAACCGATCACCTTTGACCATCGGGATTACTCGGCAAGTAACCGGCATGCAAGATGGGCTGCCTTGGTGTTAGACCCGATAATTGATGGATACCACTTCACACGAGTCCTGATGGACGGTGGCGGTAGTTTAAACCTGATATATCAGGACACAGTCCGCAAAATGGGGATAGACTCAACAAAAATCAGTCATAGCAATACTACCTTTAAAGGAGTTACGCAAGGCCCAGAAGCCCATTACACGGGCTCCCTGCTACTAGAGGTTATATTCGGCTTTCCCGATAACTTCCGCAGTGAAAATTTAACCTTCCACATCGCTCCGTTCCAAAGTGGCTATCAAGCCCTACTCAGACGCGAAGCTTTCGCTCGCTTTAACGTAATACCGCATTACGCTTCTCTCATGCTCAAGATGCCCGGTCCACGTGGCATCATTACAGTGAATGGAAATATTGAGCACTACTTGCACGCGGAAGACCGTGCGGCCGCCTTGCCAGCCGCACACTAGACGGCCTCACCAACTAGAGCATCTGACAGGTCGTTAAGACCACGAACACGGTTAGACGAGTCCGGTGCAACTATATATAATTAATACAGGTTTGATGTCTATACCCCTACAACAATACAAGGGGCTCAACGCGTGTCAACAAGTGACAATTAGGCTCAACTTTACTCATCTTGAACTGTACATGGTTTATTTAGTATAACCTACCTTTTTGCATGACAACTTTTCAACTAAGTTCCTCTCTTTTACAGATGACCATCGTGCTACACCCGTCCAGGATACGACACAACGGAGACACAGGCGCAGACGTGCAGCAAGGACCCGTTTCAAGGATTCTTTTTAGATTAAGACCCTGTGTAAACCTTTTTTACTTTCTCTTGTTGATACACATCCCCCGGATTCTTAGTACAATTGAGAAGGATGCTGACGTATTGGCATGTGGCCACGTCAGAATATTGCACGTACCTGGACACCAGGGATTATTAGAAAGGGCATTGTTTAAGCCCGGTTTACATCATAAAGACCGAATACCTTAGGGAGTGTTCGGCGTCGCGAGTTTGGCCTTATACGCATCAGCTCCGAATCATGTCTTTGGTCAAATGTTGGGTTTGCCCGGCTCCTATTTTTTGTTGCCTTACGTTCCGCTCTATCGGCTAAGGCGGCACCAGGAGAACTACTACGATTGTACCCTGGTTCATCTAGACGAGCACCTCAGTAGAGAAAGCCGAAAACTGACTGTCATGATATAGCGTGAGACTGGTCAACCACTCGATGACCTAGCGGAATCTTCGGGATTCCTCCGCCTTAACGAAGGGCCGTTTCCCGGCCAGGCATGTACGCGCCCCGAATTCGGATGAGCGCGGAGCCACCAGGGGCTATATAGTAGCCCCACTGTCAAACTCCTCTCGCTAAGTGAAAGTGTTAAAGAATTATAGTCCGATTTCCTAGTTCGCTGCGCTATCACCTCCTTAATGGACCAAGACGTTGGATCAAGTGTGAGCATGCATTCGGGAGTATGGACGACCTGCCCTCGGACGGGCAGCCTATGCGAAATTTCAGCAGTCAGATATCCACTACTAGGAAAAGGCCTACTAGTGGCGCACCTGTTTTGGCTACTAATGGCGCAACTACAGGTGCGCCATTAGTGCACGCCGTTAGTATTTTTTTAGTAATGGCGCGCCACAAGTGCGCCATTAGTATCTGGTATACTAATGGCGCACCACATAGAAGTGCGCCAATAGTAACAATTTTTTAAAAAAAATCAGAAATTTTTTTAAAAAAAATTTCGTTTTTTTCTTAATCTCAGGTCACTATGGCTTAATCTCGGGTCAATATGCTTAATCTCGAGTCAAATCGCACTCTATGGTCAAACTTCCTGGAAGGTCACCCATCCTCACACTACTCTAGCCCGAGCACGCTTAACTTCGCAGTTCTATCCAACCCCAGCACCAGCTCACTTTACAGGCACTTGTTGATATATCTATCATATCAATCCTATTAAAACTTATTGATGTCTAGGACTTTGTTCATGTTCATGAGTATGATGAAATTTTGAAAAAATATTTCAAACTTCCCGGTCATATTACGTATCATATTTCGAAAAAAAATCGATTTTTTTTTCGAAACCAATTTTTTTCTGTTACTAGTGGCGCACCCAGCAAACGGTGGGCCACTAGTAAGGTTGAAATTTTTTCCATTTTTTCCTCTAGATCTTAAAAGCCCTGTAACTGTTTTTCGGTTAGGTATTTGGGGATTTTGAAAATGTTTAACAGGGTTCCCCCTTTAAATTTGGATGTAACTTTTCGAGTAGATGATTTTTCATATAAAAAACTTTTTAATCCGAGTTCGTATGCAAAAGTTATGCCCATTTTACAAATTCCAAAGAGATTTTGCAAATAAAGTCGAAATTCATATTTGTAAATTTTCCCAACAAGTAGACCACATATCACATGGGAAACTTATTTTATTTTATTTTATTTTACATTTCCATCATTTTCTTTTATTTTTTTAAACTGAAAAGGCGGTCCACATGGGGGGGTGCATTCGGTGGAATTTTTGGGCCAAGTTAGTAATGGCGCACTGTGGGAGTGGTGCACCATTACTAGTTAAACTAGTAATGGCGCACCACACCCACGGTGTGCCATTACTAGTTTTGAAATAAAATTGATTTTTTTTAAAAAAACTTAGTAATGGCGCACCAGTGGACAGTGCGCCATTACTAGTTAAAGCTAGTAATGGCGCACTGCCCACTAGTGCGCCATTACTAACAAATTTTTTTTATTTTTTTTCTAAACTACTAATGGCGCACGATGGGTGTGGTGCGCCATTTCTATGTCAACTAGAAATGGCGCACTATCCCACGGTGCGCCATTAGTAACAAAAAATTTTATTTTTTTTCAAAACTACTAATGGTGCACCACACACCAGGTGCGCCATTAGTTATTACTAATGGCGCACCTGTATGTGGTGCGCCATTAGTGTCCATATTATCTATAGCCCTTTTCCTAGTAGTGATCTGGCCTCTCTCAACCTCTTGATGTCCTCCTCCGTGACGGAGGAAGGCATCCACAGACCTTGAAGGTTGGATCCGGACATAGTTGAAGGTCCGAAGCACCTGACCTGAGTTTTGGGTGTTAGAGCTCGAGGCGGGGGAAGGATTTGATTGAGCACGAGAGGGAAAAAAAGAAAAAGCCTTGTCCCCTTTATAAAGAGGGTGAATATCAAGCGTCCTCCTCGTGGTCGTTTGGGACTTGCCTAAGATCTAGGAATCCTGCCAATAGGCACAGTTGGGTTACCCACGTCCGTATTGATGCGAATCCCGTAATAAAGGGGACACGAACTCTGCTTCGACAAGACGTGCCAAGGAAACCGCCTCGCGAAACACGCTGAGATTGGTTATCAAAAATGATTCGAATAAAGACCTGGCTGTGGTGTGTTGTCACACTACGGGGTACGTCAGTAGATTAGATTTATGGAAATATTATTCTCTCTACGGTGTTATGTGGAACTTGTTTTGCAGAGCCGGACACGATCCTCATGTTCAAAATCTTCTATGAAGTATTCGGAGGAGGAACCAGCCTTGCAATGCTGAAGACAATCTGCGTGCCGGACTCATCGTCATTGAATCCTGGTTCCGGAGCTACTGAGAGAGTCCTGGAGTAGGGGGTATCCGGACAGCCGGATTATATCCTTTGGCCAAACTATTGGACTATGAAGATACCAGATTGAAGACTTCGTCCCGTGTCCGGATGGGACTCTCCTTGGCGTGGAAGGCAAGCTTGGCAATACGGATATGTAGATCTCCTTCCTTATAACCGACTCTGTGTAACCCTAGCCCCCTCCGGTGTCTATATAAACCGGAGGGTTTAGTCTGTAGGACCAACACCAACAATCATACCATAGGCTAGCTTCTAGGGTTTAGCCTCTTCGATCTCGTGGTAGATCAACTCTTGTACTACTCATATTATCAAGAACAATAAAGCAGGATGTAGGGTATTACCTCCATCAAGAGGGCCCGAACCTGGGTAAACATCATGTCCCCTGCCTCCTATTACCATCCGCCTAGACGCACAGTTCGGGACCCTCTACCCGAGATCCACCGGTTTTGACACTGATAGGTTGCCTCAGGACTACGGCTTCATAGAGGGAGCTCTACCTCATCGAGTGTTCGGCACACAAGCCATATTTCTTTTATTACTCACTTTGCATAAATTATTAATTATGCAACATTTTTTTTAAAAAAATTTATTATTATTACCATTATCTTCGGTCTGCACTATTTTCTATGCACATGTAAATGATCCGGGTCGGGCAGTATTGTCACCTCGGCGTACAGATATACCACGTCTCCTCGGCTGGACTGGGGGCTTCGTCCTCACTTCATTAAACCACGCCGGGGACTTCGCCGTCACTCTGCCAGCCTGCATTGGTTGTGCTATGTCAACACTTCGGAGTGCCGAACTCCTTGCTCGGACACCTCGGGCTTGGGGGCTGGGACCTCGGCCATGCCGAGGACTGCGAACCTTGTCGGATCTGTCATAGATCAATGGCCATCTTCGTCCCACCACAAGCCTGAATCGCATCATCAACACCGAGCACATTAACTAGCTAAGTCTCTTTCATGCTAAAAAACTTTCAGTTTTCAATTTTGTTCAGTTCGACCAAGCACTATACTTTTTTTGGCAAAAAGTTGTATTCAAAAAACTTCCATGTCAAAACTTTGTTTGTAACACACAAATTCAAATGCCCCGTTTGAAGCAAATATGCCCTAGAGGCAATAATAAAGTTATTATTTATTTCCTTATAATCATGATAAATGTTTATTATTCATGCTAGAATTGTATTAACCGGAAACATAATACATGTGTGAATACATAGACAAACAAAGTGTCACTAGTATGCCTCTACTTGACTAGCTCGTTAATCAAAGATGGTTATGTTTCCTGACCATGAACAATGAGTTGTTATTTGATTAACGAGGTCACATCATTAGTTGAATGATCTGATTGACATGACCCATTCCATTAGCTTAGCACCTGATCGTTTAGTATGTTGCTATTGCTTTCTTCATGACTTATACATGTTCCTATGACTATGAGATTATGCAACTCCCGTTTGCTGGAGGAACACTTTGGGTGCTACCAAACGTCACAACGTAACTGGGTGATTATAAAGGAGCATTACAGGTGTCTCCAAAGGTAGATGTTGGGTTGGCGTATTTCGAGATTAAGATTTGTCACTCCGATTGTCGGAGAGGTTTCTCTGGGCCCTCTCGGTAATACACATCACATAAGCCTTGCAAGCATTACAACTAATATGTTAGTTGTGAGATGATGTATTACGGAACGAGTAAAGAGACTTGCCGGTAACGAGATTGAACTAGGTATTGGATACCGACGATCGAATCTCGGGCAAGTAACATACCGATGACAAAGGGAACAACGTATGTTGTTATGCGGTCTGACCGATAAAGATCTTCGTAGAATATGTAGGAGCCAATATGGGCATCCAGGTCCCGCTATTGGTTATTGACCGGAGACGTGTCTCGGTCATGTCTACATTGTTCTCGAATCCGTAGGGTCCGCACGCTTAAGGTTACGATGACAGTTACATTATGAGTTTATGCATTTTGATGTACCGAAGGTTGTTTGGAGTCCCGGATGTGATCACGGACATGACGAGGAGTCTCGAAATGGTCGAGACGTAAAGATTGATATATTGGAAGCCTATGTTTGGACATCGGAAGTGTTCCGGGTGAAATCGGGATTTTACCGGGTTACCGGGAGGTTACCGGAACCCCCTGGGAGCCATATGGGCCTTCATGGGCCTTAGTGGAAAGATGAAATGGCTGCCCACAAGGGCTGCGCGCCTCCCCCTTCCCCTAGTCCTATTAGGACTAGGAGAGGTGGCCGGCCACCCCTCTCCCTCTTTCCCCTTTGGGGAATCCTAGTTGGAATAGGATTTGGGGGGAGTCCTACTCCCGGAAGGAGTAGGACTCCTCCTGCGCCTCTCTCCCTGGCCGGCGCCCCTCTTCCCCCTTGGCTCCTTTATATACTGAGGTAGAGGCACCCTAGAACACACAAGTTGATCCACGTGATCTATTCCTTAGCCGTGTGCGGTGCCCCCTGCCACCATATTCCTCGATAATACTGTAGCGGAGTTTAGGCGAAGCCCTGCTGCTGTAATACATCAAGATCGTCACCACGCCGTCGTGCTGACGGAACTCTTCCCCGACACTTTGCTGGATCGGAGTCCGGGGATCGTCATCGAGCTGAACGTGTGCTCGAACTCGGAGGTGCCGTAGTTTTGGTGCTTGATCGGATGGATCGTGAAGACGTACGACTACTTCCTCTACGTCGTGTCAGCGCTTCCGCAGTCGGTCTGCGTTGGGTACGTAGACAACACTCTCCCCTCGTTTCTATGCATCACATGATCTTGCGTGTGTGTAGGAAATTTTTTGAAATTACTACAAAACCCAACAGTGGCATCCGAGCCTAGGTTATTTATGTTGATGTTATATGCACGAGTAGAACACAAGTGAGTTGTGGACGATACAAGTCATACTGCCTACCAGCATGTCATACTTTGGTTCAGCGGCATTGTTGGACGAGACGACCCGGACCAACATTAGTCGTACGCTTACGCGAGACCGGTTCCCCCGACGTGCTTTGCACATAGGTGGCTTGCGGGCGACTGTCTCTCCAACTTTAGTTGAACCAAGTATGGCTACGCCCGGTCCTTGCGAAGGTTAAAACGGAGTCTATTTGACAAACTATCGTTGTGGTTTTGATGCGTAGGTGAGATTGGTTCTTACTTAAGCCCGTAGCAGCAACGTAAAACATGCAACAACAAAGTAGAGGACGTCTAACTTGTTTTTGCAGGGCATGTTGTGATGTGATATGGTCAAGGCATGATGCTGAATTTTATTGTATGAGATGATCATGTTTTGTAACCGAGTTATCGGCAACTGGCAGGAGCCATATGGTTGTCGCTTTATTGTATGCAATGCAATCGCGATGTAATGCTTTACTTTATTACTAAACGGTAGTGATAGTCGTGGAAGCATAAGATTGGCGAGACGACAACGATGCTACGATGGAGATCAAGGTGTCGCGTCGGTGACGATGGTGATCATGACGGTGCTTCGGAGATGGAGATCACAAGCACAAGATGATGATGGCCATATCATATCACTTATATTGATTGCATGTGATGTTTATCTTTTTATGCATCTTATCTTGCTTTGATTGACGGTAGCATTATAAGATGATCTCTCACTAAATTATCAAGAAGTGTTCTCCCTGAGTATGCACCGTTGCCAAAGTTCGTCGTGCCCAGACACCACGTGATGATCGGGTGTGATAAGCTCTACGTCCATCTACAACGGGTGCAAGCCAGTTTTGCACAAGCAGAATACTCAGGTTAAACTTGACGAGCCTAGCATATGCAGATATGGCCTCGGAACACGGAGACCGAAAGGTCGAGTGTGAATCAAATAGTAGATATGATCAACATAAACGATGTTCACCATTGAAAACTACTCCATCTCACGTGATGATCGGTCATGGTTTAGTTGATTTGGATCACGTAATCACTTAGAAGATTAGAGGGATGTCTATCTAAGTGGGAGTTCTTAAGTAATATGATTAATTGAACTTAAATTTATCATGAACTTAGTACCTGATAGTATCTTGCTTGTTTATGTTGATTGTAGATAGATGGCTCGTGTTGTTGTTCCGTTGAATTTTAATGCGTTCCTTGAGAAAGCAAAGTTGAAAGATGATGGTAGCAATTACACGGACTGGGTCCGTAACTTGAGGATTATCCTCATTGCTGCTCAGAAGAATTACGTCCTGGAAGCACCGCTAGGTGCCAAGCCTGCTGCTGGAGCAACACCAGATGTTATGAACGTCTGGCAGAGCAAAGCTGATGACTACTCGATAGTTCAGTGTGCCATGCTTTACGGCTTAGAATCGGGACTTCAACGACGTTTTGAACGTCATGGAGCATATGAGATGTTCCAGGAGTTGAAGTTAATATTTCAAGCAAATGCCCGGATTGAGAGATATGAAGTCTCCAATAAGTTCTATAGCTGCAAGATGGAGGAGAACAGTTCTGTCAGTGAGCATATACTCAAAATGTCTGGGTATAATAATCACTTGATTCAATTGGGAGTTAATCTTCCAGATGATTGCGTCATTGACAGAATTCTCCAATCACTGCCACCAAGCTACAAGAGCTTCGTGATGAACTATAATATGCAAGGGATGAACAAGACTATTCCCGAGCTCTTCGCAATGCTGAAAGCTGCGGAGGTAGAAATCAGGAAGGAGCATCAAGTGTTGATGGTTAACAAGACCACTAGTTTCAAGAAAAAGGGCAAAGGGAAGAAGAAGGGGAACTTCAAGAAGAACGGCAAGCAAGTTGCTGCTCAAGAGAAGAAACCCAAGTCTGGACCTAAGCCTGAAACTGAGTGCTTCTACTGCAAGCAGACTGGTCACTGGAAGCGGAACTGCCCCAAGTATTTGGCGGATAAGAAGGATGGCAAGGTGAACAAAGGTATATGTGATATACATGTTATTGATGTGTACCTTACTAGAGCTCGCAGTAGCACCTGGGTATTTGATACTGATTCTGTTGCTAATATTTGCAACTCGAAACAGGGACTACGGAATAAGCGGGCACTGGCAAAGGACGAGGTGACGATGCGCGTGGGAAACGGTTCCAAAGTCGATGTGATCGCGGTCGGCACGCTACCTCTACATCTACCTTCGGGATTAATATTAGACCTAAATAATTGTTATTTGGTGCCAGCGTTGAGCATGAACATTATATCTGGATCTTGTTTAATGCGAGACGGTTATTCATTTAAATCAGAGAATAATGGTTGTTCTATTTATATGAGTAATATCTTTTATGGTCATGCACCCTTGAAGAGTGGTCTATTCTTATTGAATCTCGATAGTAGTAATACACATATTCATAATGTTGAAGCCAAAAGATGCAGAGTTGATAATGAAAAGTGCAACTTATTTGTGGCACTGTCGTTTAGGTCATATCGGTATAAAGCGCATAAAGAAACTCCATACTGATGGACTTTTGGAACCACTTGATTATGAATCACTTGGTACTTGCGAACCGTGCCTCATGGGCAAGATGACTAAAACACCGTTCTCCGGTACTATGGAGAGAGCAACAGATTTGTTGGAAATCATACATACCGATGTATGTGGTCCGATGAATATTGAGGCTCGTGGCGGATATCGTTATTTTCTCACCTTCACAGATGATTTAAGAAGATATGGATATATCTACTTAATGAAACATAAGTCTGAAACATTTGAAAAGTTCAAAAGAATTTCAGAGTGAAGTTGAAAATCATCGTAACAAGAAAATAAAGTTTCTACGATCTGATCATGGAGGAGAATATTTGAGTTACGAGTTTGGTGTACATTTGAAAAATTGTGGAATAGTTTCGCAACTCACGCCACTCGGAACACCACAGCGTAATGGTGTGTCCGAACATCGTAATCGTACTTTACTAGAAATGGTGCGATCGATGATGTCTCTTACTGATTTACCGCTATCGTTTTGGGGTTATGCTCTAGAGACGGCCGCATTCACGTTAAATAGGGCACCATCAAAATCCGTTGAGACGACGCCTTATGAACTATGGTTTGGCAAGAAACCAAAGTTGTCGTTTCTTAAAGTTTGGGGCTGCGATGCTTATGTGAAAAAGCTTCAACCTGATAAGCTCGAACCCAAATCAGAGAAATGTGTCTTCATAGGATACCCAAAGGAAACTGTTGGGTACACCTTCTATCATAGATCCGAAGGCAAGACATTTGTTGCTAAGAATGGATCCTTTCTAGAGAAGGAGTTTCTCTCGAAAGAAGTGAGTGGGAGGAAAGTAGAACATGACGAGGTAACTGTACCTGCTCCCTTACTGGAAAGTAGTTCATCACAGAAAACTGTTTCAGTGACACCTACACCAGCTAGTGAGGAAGCCAATGATAATGATCATGAAACTTCAGATCAAGATACTACTGAACCTCGTAGATCAACCAGAGTAAGATCCGCACCAGAGTGGTACGGTAATCCTGTTCTGGAAGTCATGCTACTAGATCATGATGAACCTACGAAATATGAAGAAGCGATGGTGAGCCCAGATTATGCAAAGTGGCTTGAAGCCATGAAATCTGAGATGGGATCCATGTATGAAAACAAAGTATGGACTTTGGTTGACTTGCCCGATGATCGGCAAGCAATTGAAAATAAATGGATCTTTAAGAAGAAGACTGACGCTGATGGTAATGTTACTGTCTATAAAGCTCGACTTGTCGCAAAAGGTTTTCGGCAAGTTCAAGGGATTGACTACGATGAGACCTTCTCACCCGTAGCGATGCTTAAGTCCGTCCGAATCATGTTAGCAATTGCCGCATTTTATGATTATGAAATTTGGCAGATGGATGTCAAAACTGCATTCCTGAATGGATTTCTGGAAGAAGAGTTGTATATGATGCAACCGGAAGGTTTTTTCGATCCAAAGGGAGCTAACAAAGTGTGCAAGCTCTAGCGATCCATTTATGGACTGGTGCAAGCATCTCGGAGTTGGAATAAACGTTTTGATAGTGTGATCAAAGCATTTGGTTTTATACAGACTTTCGGAGAAGCCTGTATTTACAAGAAAGTGAGTGGGAGCTCTGTAGCATTTCTGATATTATATGTGGATGACATATTGCTGATTGGAAATGATATAGAATTTCTGGATAGCATAAAGGGATACTTGAATAAAAGTTTTTCAATGAAAGACCTCGGTGAAGCTGCTTACATATTAGGCATTAAGATCTATAGAGATAGATCAAGACGCTTAATTGGACTTTCACAAAGCACATACCTTGACAAAATTTTGAAGAAGTTCAAAATGGATCAAGCAAAGAAAGGGTTCTTGCCTGTGTTACAAGGTGTGAAGTTGAGTAAGACTCAATGCCCGACCACTGCAGAAGGTAGAGAGAATATGAAAGATGTTCCCTATGCATCAGCCATGGGATCTATCATGTATGCAATGTTGTGTACCAGACCTGATGTGTGCCTTGCTATAAGTTTAGCAGGAAGGTACCAAAGTAATCCAGGAGTGGATCACTGGACAACGGTCAAGAACATCCTGAAATACCTGAAAATGACTAAGGATATGTTTCTCGTATATGGAGGTGACAAAGAGCTCACCGTAAAAGGTTACGTTGATGCAAGCTTTGACACTGATCCGGACGATTCTAAATCGCAAACCGGATACGTGTTTACATTAAACGGTGGAGCTGTCAGTTGGTGCAGTTCTAAACAAAGCGTCGTAGCGGGATCTACATGTGAAGCGGAGTACATAGCTGCTTCGGAAGCAGCGAACGAAGGAGTCTGGATGAAGGAGTTCATATCCGATCTAGGTGTCATACCTAATGCATCGGGTCCAATGAAAATCTTTTGTGACAATACTGGTGCAATTGCCTTGGCAAAGGAATCCAGATTTCACAAAAGGACCAAACACATCAAGAGACGCTTCAACTCCATCCGGGATCTAGTCCAGGTGGGAGACATAGAGATTTGCAAGATACATACGGATCTGAATGTTGCAGACCCGTTGACTAAGCCTCTTCCACGAGCAAAACATGATCAGCACCAAGGCTCCATGGGTGTTAGAATCATTACAGTGTAATCTAGATTATTGACTCTAGTGCAAGTGGGAGACTGAAGGAAATATGCCCTAGAGGCAATAATAAAGTTATTATTTATTTCCTTATAATCATGATAAATGTTTATTATTCATGCTAGAATTGTATTAACCGGAAACATAATACATGTGTGAATACATAGACAAACAAAGTGTCACTAGTATGCCTCTACTTGACTAGCTCGTTAATCAAAGATGGTTATGTTTCCTGACCATGAACAATGAGTTGTTATTTGATTAACAAGGTCACATCATTAGTTGAATGATCTGATTGACATGACCCATTCCATTAGCTTAGCACCTGATCGTTTAGTATGTTGCTATTGCTTTCTTCATGACTTATACATGTTCCTATGACTATGAGATTATGCAACTCCCGTTTGCCGGAGGAACACTTTGGGTGCTACAGAACGTCACAACGTAACTGGGTGATTATAAAGGAGCATTACAGGTGTCTCCAAAGGTAGATGTTGGGTTGGCGTATTTCGAGATTAAGATTTGTCACTCCGATTGTCGGAGAGGTTTCTCTGGGCCCTCTCGGTAATACACATCACATAAGCCTTGCAAGCATTACAACTAATATGTTAGTTGTGAGATGATGTATTACGGAACGAGTAAAGAGACTTGCCGGTAACGAGATTGAACTAGGTATTGGATACCGACGATCGAATCTCGGGCAAGTAACATACCGATGACAAAGGGAACAACGTATGTTGTTATGCGGTCTGACCGATAAAGATCTTCGTAGAATATGTAGGAGCCAATATGGGCATCCAGGTCCCGCTATTGGTTATTGACCGGAGACGTGTCTCGGTCATGTCTACATTGTTCTCGAATCCGTAGGGTCCGCACGCTTAAGGTTACGATGACAGTTACATTATGAGTTTATGCATTTTGATGTACCGAAGGTTGTTTGGAGTCCCGGATGTGATCACGGACATGACGAGGAGTCTCGAAATGGTCGAGACGTAAAGATTGATATATTGGAAGCCTATGTTTGGACATCGGAAGTGTTCCGGGTGAAATCGGGATTTTACCGGGTTACCGGGAGGTTACCGGAACCCCCTGGGAGCCATATGGGCCTTCATGGGCCTTAGTGGAAAGATGAAATGGCTGCCCACAAGGGCTGCGCGCCTCCCCCTTCCCCTAGTCCTATTAGGACTAGGAGAGGTGGCCGGCCACCCCTCTCCCTCTTTCCCCTTTGGGGAATCCTAGTTGGAATAGGATTTGGGGGGAGTCCTACTCCCGGAAGGAGTAGGACTCCTCCTGCGCCTCTCTCCCTAGCCGGCGCCCCTCTTCCCCCTTGGCTCCTTTATATACTGAGGTAGAGGCACCCTAGAACACACAAGTTGATCCACGTGATCTATTCCTTAGCCGTGTGCGGTGCCCCCTGCCACCATATTCCTCGATAATACTGTAGCGGAGTTTAGGCGAAGCCCTGCTGTTGTAATACATCAAGATCGTCACCACGCCGTCGTGCTGACGGAACTCTTCCCCGACACTTTGCTGGATCGGAGTCCGGGGATCGTCATCGAGCTGAACGTGTGCTCGAACTCGGAGGTGCCGTAGTTTCGGTGCTTGATCGGTTGGATCGTGAAGACGTACGACTACTTCCTCTACGTCGTGTCAGTGCTTCCGCAGTCGGTCTGCGTTGGGTACGTAGACAACACTCTCCCCTCGTTGCTATGCATCACATGATCTTGCGTGTGCGTAGGAAATTTTTTGAAATTACTACGAAACCCAACACCGTTTACTCTGGGCCTTCCTTTATGAAGCTTTTCCTCTTGCAAATGATTATACTTGTATGGCTTCGTTCCTTTTTCGTGTATTACGCCACAATATGCACCATGTTGACTTAAGTGTTCCGCAAGCTGGGTTGCGTGGCTCCTATGCTTACCCCTATGTTCTCGATTGTTCGGCTAGGCCGTAAAGGGAGCACCTCTGTGATTGTTACTGCCGGGTCATCCGAGTTAGTACCTTAGACTGGGTGAAGCCGAAAGCTAGCGCTCTTATTGTTTTCAATCATGGTCGGCACACAACGGAATTGATGAATACAAAAAATCTATTGCACAAGTCTCATAGTAACAATGAGCAACCGAAGAAAGGTATCGGTGGGGGTACTATTTTCTTCGAAGATGCTTCTTACACTTCATTAGTAATATAGCATAAGTTCCCTGAGCGCGCTTTGTCTGTTATGACCTTATGGCCTGATTGCCTGGTTATCGCAAACATCGTCGATATTCTCGACAGGTGGAGTACATAACACTTTTCGGCCCTTGGCCGAAGAGGGAGAAGCCGACGGTCGGTTAAGACACGTTTAAAGTTCGGGTGAACACAGATGTGATATAAGTACTTCGGTACATAAAATCATTATACATAAAATTCTTTTACCCAAGTCACTTGGGGGCTCTTAAAATTTATATGAGCTGTTTTATAGTAAATGTGTTTTCTTCTTGGTCGTTGCAAAGTCTTTTTCTACCGCTCCTTTTTCGACTCGAGTGTGTGGTCAATAGCCGGATAGCCTATCTTCTCTCTAAAAAGCCGCTCGAGTTTAGTTTGCTAAACAGGCCTCGAAAAGTACTCCCCCTTTGGGAAAATGAGCTTGAACCTATAGGCTAGCCCGCTTGAAGTGTTGAGATTGGATCTGTCATGTTAAAGCACGGTAGAAGCACATTTTTTTCCAATTTTCGGATTGGCACCAAACACATGATCTTGTTCGGACGTCAAGTTTTTACTGACATTTTTTGGTTTTCCAAGATTATGGCACTTTTAAACTATTTGTGTGTTTTCATCCTAAGTCTCGCAGTGCAACACCGGACACCTTTAGAGATTCGGCAAAAACATTCTCGGATATTGCTAAATATGCATCGGTTTCGAATTGTGTCTTTGGTCAATAGTTGGGTTGCCCGGATCCTATGCTTTCCTCCTAGGTTCCGCTTTGTTCGTCTAGATGTGCAAAGGGAGAACCACTGCGATTGTGCTTCCAGCTTGCATGGTTAAGCACCTCAATGGAGAAAGCCGAAAACTGACTGTCACAATAAAGCGTAAACTGGTTAGCGATCCGATGAATGTGTTAAATGACGGGCCGTTCATAACATTGGCCAAAGTGTTTACGGCTTGACCTCGGCTATCGCCAAACACTAACTGGGGCTAGTAACTGGCCTCCCAACTTTAAACTCCTATGACCAAGTGAAAGTTATAAAGCCTGCATATTTGATTGCCTTGTTTCCGCTAACACAACCGCCTCCGGGCACCGAGACGTTGGCTAAGGGATGTTTTGTTATTGCGGAAACACCCTGTGTAGCATCTACAAAGGGGTCGAGGCCGATGATGGGTCACCTTCAAATGATAAACGGTCGCAACGGAGTCAAAGTAAACATATATCATCAGCCTTTGTATTCAATATACAAACTGTTGCCTTCCGTAATCATTGTTATAAAGCCATAAATATGCATAAATTTGACTTCAGATTTTGGCCAAGCTGGGTTGCCTGGCTCCTATGCTTACCCCTACGTTCCCGATTGTTCGGCTAGGCGGTAAAGGGAGCACCTCTGTGATTGTTACTACCAGGTCATCTGAGTTAGTACTACAGACTGGTGAAGCCGAAAGCTAGCAATCTTAAAGGATCACATTGGTTGGCAACGATGGAAGTGAAAATTTTGGTTCATTAGTACCATAGAGTTCGGGAACTTTCCCCGAACTAAATCCTCAATATTTTCCTCCCACATTGATCGAAGGTGAGTTTTCATGATCATGATAAGCATGAAGACCCAAAGAAAGGAACCGATAGTGGGACTATTTTCTTGGGAAGATGTTTCTTACGTTAAAACCTAATGTAACATATCTCTCCGTGTACCTTTGTTTATAAAACCGTATGGCCGGATTGCCTTATTTTACATAAATCTTTGCCCTTATATCGGCTTTATAAAGAAGGAGAAACACTCCCCAGCTGCAGGTCGAGGAGGTTGAAGCCGATGGTCGGTCAATAAAGTTTTGTACAATGTGCATCCGAGCATTAATGATGTAAAATACTTGGATACATAGGATCATAAAATGCGAGTAAAGTCGATTTATTGCAGCCCATCTTTTAAAGTCCAAGGGGCACAATCTCGCTAAGACAACCGAGCAACTTACATAAATCTCTCCTAAATCCCAAGTGGCATCGATTTCCTATCTATTAAGCCCCTTGGGGACAACCTTGGCGAGGCCAGCTTTCTCTGGCTCTAGATCCTTTAAGAGATCTTTAATCTATTTTTGAGAAGTTTGTGTTAAACATAACAATTTTTTTCTATCCCACGGATATCGATCCTTAATTAGGCCACCCGTGCCCACATTGAGGCTCGAGGGCTACTAGGCTTTGCGCTCATTATTTACTAATATTAAAGGGGCACATCGATCCCCTGATCTGGTGTTGCCACCCAACCAGTGTCTCGGGGGCTACTGCATTGGCAATCCAATGCAAAAAAATTAAGTGCAATATAATTTTCGAGGAGATTATGATCCTCAGTTTGGTTGGCCGCAACCAACCTGAGTCTCGAGGACTTTGCACACTGTTTTTTGTGATCAAAAGTATTCTGCCGAGCTAGGAGTTGATCCTTAGGCCGATTTGCGAATCAACCTGAGTCTCAGGGGATACTTGGATCAGCGGTCTTATGTCATCCTTCAGGTGCATCTCAGGTTTTAGACTGATACACACCTTGAGGGCTACTGGCTATATATCTCGGTAGAGAATAAATTGCACCAATCAAAAATATTGACAAAAAATCGGCCCGTAGTCAGGGTGGTACCCCACCTTGGAAGCAGTCTGGCATAAACCTCGGGCGCTAGTGGCTGGCTCCATAGAGGGCATTTCCGGCATTAAGCTCGGCTAAACTCCTTTAACTTTTTTGAACCAAGGTGTTTTATGACACCTCAGATATAGTCCGGCGTTGGAGCTCGGATACAGTCCGGCGTTGGAGCTTGGACATAGTCTGGCATTGAAGCTCGGATACATTCATGCATTGGAGCTCAGAAGCGGTGCGGTGTTGGTGCTCAATTACAAAAGATACCTCAAATGCAGTCCGGTGTTGGAGCTCGGACGCAAGAGGACGCTGCTGCCCGGGAACAATTTCAAACCCAAGGTGTGGCATAAAAATAACAAGGCATTGATAAAGGGCGAGAACTTAAAGGGGCTCCTCGGATACCCGACGTGTAAACTCTTCGGATTTACTTTGGCGATCCTCAACATCGAAGATGGGAAGATTTGTTGAACCACTTTTCAAGACCGACGACCGAAGATGAACAACAGTTCAGAAGAATCGAGGAGCATCCCCAACTTGAAGACCGGTTCAGGGGGCTACTGATGGTGTCCTGGACTAGGGGGTACTCACCACGTCGTCTCCCAGTCAGTTCTATTGGGCCGAGGACCCCCATAGCCGTATGCTCATGGGCCAGTTCGGAAAGCCGATGTATACACAAGGAAGATTCCACAAGACTTGGTGATCAAGACAAGGACTCCTCTCCACCGGCGTATTCGACTAGGACTCTTGTTATCCTAGGCCTCTGGTACATTATATATTTCTTATCTGTCTAGTAGCTAGGCAGGATGACTAATCGTGCATGGATGTACACTGGTCACACTAGTCAGAAAGACATGACCATTGGATGGTTAACAAAAACTAAGGGGTTTCTGAGAACCGCATTTGCAAATGGCCAGAGGACAACATGGTGCCCCTACGCCAGTTGCAACAATTGGCACAAGAGGACAAAGGATGAAATGGGAAAACACCTGTAGAAGTGGGGTTTTACGCCAGATTATACGGTGTGCACATTTCATGGCAAGTCTGCCCAATGTGCCAGAGCTGAGGTGCTTCGTCGTCGCACCAACGAGCATGGTATCGAGATACAAGACATGGTGCAAGACATTGATGATGCTCGGGGCTCGGACAATGAGATGGAGGAATCTGCAAAGGCCTTCAATGAAATGTTGGAGTCTTCAAAATGTCCTGTCCACAAGCACACCAAGCTTTGTCAGCTGGATGCCATCTCACAGATAATGGCTCTGAAGGCTCAATTCAACTTGGGCAGAGAATGCTATGACGCAATTATGACAATATTTGGATGTTTTCTACCCAAAGGCCATGTACTACCTGCAAACATGTACCATTCAGACAAAATTATCCGTGCTCTTAAGATGCCCTATGAGAAGATACATGCCTGTGAGAAAGGATGTGCCTTATTTAGGCTTCAGTATGAGGACTTGAACTATTGTCCCATTTGCAAGTCATCCAGGTATGTTGTGCTAGACAACGGTATGGGTGAGAAGACGCAGACCAAAATCCTCGTTAATGTTCTTCGGTATATGCCAATCGTACCAAGACTTCAACGTATTTTCATGGTCGAAGAGACAGCAAGAAAAATTACATGGCACAAAACGGGCAAAAGAACCGAACTAGATGCAGATGGGAAGCTAATGATGGTGCACACATCGGACGGTGAAGCATGGAAAAGCTTTGATGCATTACATGATAACAAAGCGACAGATCCGAGGCATCCTCGAGTCGGCATCAGCACGGATGGGTTCAATGTGTTTCGTCTAACGGTATCCCAATACAGTTGTTGTCCCGTATTTGTCTTTCCACTCACCCCCCCCCAGACAGATTATGCAAATAAAGAACATTTTCGTGACGTTGATAATTCTAGGGCCCAACTATCCGGGGAAGAGCATGAATGTGTACATGCACCCGCTGAAGAACGAATTGTAAGAAGCCTGGGATAATGGGTTCAAGACATACGACGCCTTTAGCAAATGGAAATTCATAATGCATGTCTGGTACATGTACTCGACGCATGACTTGCTGGCATATGCGCTATTCGTTGGCTGGTGTGTGCATGGAAGGTTCCCATGCCCCACATGCAAGGGAGCTCTTGAGTTTCGTTGGCTTCAGGCTGGTCGCAAGTTTTCTCGCTTCGACATGCATAGACAGTTCCTGGATCCTCGCCATAACTTCTGGAAAGACAAGAAGAATTTCATCAGAGCTAGAGTTGTCAAAAACTTTGCACCACCTGCGTTGACAGGCCAAGAGACACTAGATCAGTTAAACGCTCTCGAGCCAAATCCAGAGCATCCAGGGTATTTCAAGGGGTATAATTCATAACACACCTGGACTCACAAGACATGCTTGTGGGATCCGCCTTACTTCAAAGACCTCCTTTGCCCACACAACATCGATGTGATGCACACTTAGAAGAATATCACTGAGGCACTTTTTGGTACATTGTTCGGCATAGATGAAAAGTCAAAGGATAATACTAAGGCTAGAGTCGATCTGGAGGCGCTATGTGATGGGCCGTTACAGAACATGAAAGAACCGAAAGGAAAGTAGAACTGGATGAAGCCAAAGGCATGGTTCAATCTTGGAAGGCCAACTATGAGGGAAATTATCTTGTGGGTGCAGCAGCAGTTGATGTTCGCCGATGGGTATGTAGCGAATCTAAAGAGGGGAGCGAGTCTTGATAAATCGAAGATATTTGGTCTCAAGATTCATGATTGGCACATATGGATTGAGCGGGTAATGCCGGTGATGTTGCGTGGCTTTATCCCTGAGGATGAATGGCTAGTACTGGCAGAGCTGAGCTATTTCTTCTGTGTTCTCTGCGTGGAAGAACTATCGCCTAGCCTCCTAGAAGAAATGGAAGAGTTGGCACCAGAGTTGATCTGCAAGTTAGAGAAGATCTTTCTGCCGGGCTTCTTTAATCCAATGTAGATTTGATTTTTGCATCTCCCAACCAAGGCAAGATTGGGTGGGGGGCATGCAAAATCGTTGGTGCTACGCCACTGGGAGGATGCAGAAGATGCTATGAGCAAAATGTAAAAATAAACGTAGAATTGAAGCACCGATGGCTGAGGCATTCATTACTGAGGAGGCGATAAACTTTGTGACATCACACTACGAAGCCAAAAATCGTCATTTGCATAATCCGAAGCCTCGGTACAATGCTGAAGAACCTAAAAAGGGTGGATCCAACCTCAGCCTATTCAAAGGGGATCCCGTACCAGCCGGTGCTTCTAATTCCTTAACGTTGGATTTCGGAGAATGGCAGATTATTTCATTGTATATCTTCACCAACCTAACAGAAGTGCGGTCGTACATCGAGTAAGTTCTCGGTACATTGTTTCGCAACTTCTAATTCCTTTGAACTACTCTTATTCCTGGATAAATTTGATACACTCGATATGTCACCAGATTCTCGCATGGAGTGGTGATCCAAAAGGATTTCATCGAAGAGTATGAGCTTCTGGGAAAGCATGGATGCGGCTATCCCGGTTTCATCTCGTGGTTCAAACAAACGGTAATTTCCATTAGACAATTTCATTCTTTGTCTAATTTGTGGATAATGCAAAAATCCCTTTCATATTAAACTTGTAGGCTAATTCAGAGCTTATGGACATCGAATTTAGACAAGTCGCTAATGGTTTTGACTATAAGGTCCGTTCATTTGACAAATACGTCATCAACGGGTATCGCTTTTGTACCTATGGCAAAGATCTATCTATGGCCGACCGAAAGTCTACAAATTGTTGTGTCTCTACTATCCGCGAAGGAGATACCGAGTATTATGGAAGAGTTGAAGCAATTCATGAACTTCAATTCTATGGTGCAAACCCACCAAACGTCGTAGTCTTCAAATGTTATTGGTTGCAGCCGAAGGAGACTAGAAGGACTCGTGAACATATAGGGCTAGTGGAAATCAATCAAAGCACCCATTTGGATGTTCTCGATGTCTATATTAAGGCTCAACAGGAAACCCAAGTTTTCTATCTACCGTGGGCCTATCAAAGTGATCCTAATCTCAAAGGTTGGGATGTCGTTTATGAAGTCCCGCCACGTGTTAGACCACCTCCCCCCAATTAAGATGATTATGCACCTCACATTAACCCGGACACATATGAAGGAGAATTCTACCAAGGAAGGCATCTTTCAAAAAAAACGTTTCAAGAACTGTCGGCGTTCTGGG
Source organism: Triticum urartu (assembly GCF_056163025.1). Classification (NCBI taxonomy): domain Eukaryota; kingdom Viridiplantae; phylum Streptophyta; class Magnoliopsida; order Poales; family Poaceae; genus Triticum; species Triticum urartu. The sequence continues at coordinate 474,410,235 of NC_141877.1, forward strand.
AACGGGGGTCCCCAGACTTGCCTGCCTGCGGCCTGCAGCGTGGCTCAAGTGGGGGCCCAGCACGGCCCATCTTCATCAACTCAAGCTCAAGACCCTCGCGAGGGGCCAAGCCTCGCGGGGCGGACGACCGGAAACTTGCTCTAAGGCAGCCTCTTCAGGAAGGCTCGTGAGGAGGCAGAGAGATCAAGGCGGGGATACCTCGCGAGGAACCTGTGACGCAAGCCATGATGATCGAGACCAGGCGGGTGCCAGGCGGGCGCCGGCCTGCGCAGTGTCCTTGTTTCCTCTTTGGTGCAAAGGGGGCAAGCACAGGCAAAGGCATCAAGCAAAGGTTGCCAATCTGGTGCAACGAGACCAAGACCAGCAGAGCGGCAGGACGGAGGTCACCGTGGAGCCCAAGACGGCGTCACCGCCAGTACCTTTGGTAGCCGAGGACCACCTTTGTTCAGGATAACTTGTACCAGATGTTCCCCTTCAAAATGGCCAATTGTTGGCGCCCTTCCCGCTCATTATTTGGGGAGAGGCCCAGGTCCTCTATAAGTAGGACTAGCCACCACAGAGAGAGGAAGAGAAGAAATATGGTAGAGTCCTAGAAGAGAGAGAGAGAGAGAGACAGAGAGAGAGAGAGAGACGACTGAACTCACCCTAGCAGTTCATCGCACCAGCTCAAGAACACCTCTCGCGAAGCTGTTCTTCCCTTGTACTGTTCATCATCAGCCCCTGAGGCAATCCACCACACCACACATCGGAGTATGGTATTACACCACAACGGTGGCCCGAGCCAGTAGAAACCTCGTGTCCTTTGTGTTGTTCATTGTTTCGAGCTTAGATCACGCGAGGAGATTGGACGTAGATCGGTAGGGGAGAGATCTCCGCACGCAACCCAGTGTTCGAACCTCAAGGGTCTGCCGGAACCCGAAATTTGACATTTAGCGCGCCAGGTAGGTGTGCGCCGGAATCTTTCTTCCACTATTCGTGTGTGATCTCCCATCGTGTCCATGGCTGACGCTCGTCGGGCTCGCGCCGAGCGCCGGGCTGCTCTCGCCACCCACTTCGCCCAGACGGCGCCCGTCGGCGGTCACCCTCGTCGTTCCCTGTCGCCTGCCGCCCACGCCGCCACCGGTTCGGCGGGGAACGAGCAGCAGGCCTCGTCCCAGCATCCATCGGTACGGCGGGAGGGCCGCACCGCCACACTGTCGCCAACTCCAGCCGCTTTGTCGTCCCACGCCCGTCGCGCCCCCGCGGACGCGCATGCCGCGCTGCTCCTGGCAAGACAGCTCCCGCACTACCGCCCCGTCGACGACCTCTATGAGGACTGGCTCGCCCGCATCATCGAGCTCGTCAGCGCAGCAGGGGCTCCCCATTGCCGTCCTTCTCACTGCCTCGCCCTCCATTCCGCGCGGGGGGCGAAGATCAGGAGGTGCCTCCACCACCTCCTCCCCAAGAAGGCCCCCTGGCTCCAAGGCGCGCAGCCCCAGGGCGAGACCCTCCGCATCCGGCGCCTGCACAGCAAGAAAGGAGCTGCCAAGAGATCCCTCATCCCTGAGAAGGTGCTCGCGCGCTCCCCGCACCGGCGCGCCAAGATCGCGTCCCTGCACCTCCATGCCAAGACCCCACCCTTCTTCAGGCGGCGGCACGCGGCAATCCCCAAGAGCAAGCTCAGTACTAGCAGAGGGCACCGGTGGCCACAGCCGGCTGTCGCGCCCTCTCCCCCGAGCTGCGCGGCGTCGTATGGCCAGGAAAGTTCAAGCCTGACCTACCCCCTCGCTACGATGGCACGGCGGACCCCGCGAAGTTCCTGCAGCTCTATGAGTTGTACATCGAAGCCGCCAACGGAGACGAAAGGGTCATGGTGAACTGGTTTCCCATGGCGCTCAAGGACGGGGCCCGCACCTGGCTCCTGGCACGATCTCCTCCTGGGACGAGATGCGCACCCGCTTCATCGCCAACTTCCTAGGCACTCGCGACCGGCCCCCGGCCGTGAGCGATCTGCGCCGCATGAAGCAGCAACAAGGGGAAACCCTGTAGAAATACATCCAGCGCTTCAACAACGCCCGCCTCAAGATCCTAAGGTGACTGAAGAAGCCATCATCTCGGCCTTCTCCGATGGCATGTGCGACATCAAGATGAAGGAGGAGCTAGCAATCCACGAAGACCCGTGCACATCCCTAGAGCTGTTCAACTTGGCGACCAAGTGCGCCAGGGCTGAGGAAGGGCGCCTTTCCCTCCTCGAACTCCCGGCTGCCGACCCAGAAGAGAAGAAACCCAAGGCCAAGGACGTGAAGCACAAGGGGGCTGCCGTGCTTGTAGCAGAGCCAGACACCAAGCGAGGCAGGGATCAGCCTGAGTCATCCAAGGGCAGCCGGTACAGCGTGTACCACGACCTCCACACCAACAACACCAACGAATGTCAAGAACTCAGGGCCGTGAGAGATGGACGTGTCGGCCGACGCCCCGAGCGCAACGACAGGGGCTATGGTCGAGGAGGAGGAAGAGGTGGCGGACGATGGGAAGACCGTGGCCCTCGCCAAGGGTGGCGTGACCGACCTAGTGAGGATAGCTGGCAGGACCAGCCTCGCGAGGGAGGCTGGAGAGATCAGCCTCATGAGGATCGCTCGCACGGTAACGCAGGCCTTCCTCCTCTGCCACCACCACCAAGAAGGAGCGAAGACCAACACCAAGACGAGGGGGCTAGGGGCTTCCAGGAGCCGCGCGCGATCGCTTGCACCTTGAGTGGCGCGCAGGCCCCAGCCTCACAGCGCGTCTTCAAGAAGTTTGCTCGCGAGGTGAATGCAGTCCTCCCCAAGCTTGAGGCCACGCGCCCACTTAGGTGGTCCACGTGCGCCATCACATTCAGCTCAGCGGATCAGCTCAAGTGCGCGGCAACGGCCGGAGTCCTTCCGATGCTTTGCTCCCCGGTCATCAGCAATGTGCAGGTCACCAGGACCCTCATCGACGGCGGAGGAGGGCTCAATGTCCTGTCCGTCGAGACGTTCGAAATCTCCAAGTGCCCTTCTCAGGAGTCATCGATGGTTCCACCGTTCCGATAGGGCAGGTTCGCCTTCCAGTCACCTTCGGGCAGCGCAGCAACTACCGCACCGAGCTCATCGACTTCGACGTTGCCCACATCCTTCTGCCATACAGCGCCATCCTCGGGTACCCAGCCCTGGCCAAGTTCATGGCAGTAACTCACCATGGATACAATGTCCTCAAGATGCCAGGAAGCGGTGGAGTCATCACCATGCCCTGTGAGGAAAGGGACGTAGTGTGTTCGCTTGAGCGCGTGTTCCAAGCCGCACCAATCGAAGACCCAGACCACAGGAACGGAAGACTTCCCGAGGAGACCCTTAAGAAGAAGAAGGTTTTGCCTGGCCCAAGCCACAAGGAGGTAGGCGCCTCCGGAGGTATTGTGTCAGGATCCGCGCCCGATCAGGGAGCGCCACCCTCTCTCGCATAGGAAGGCGCGCCTGGCGCCCTCCTCAGGCAGGGCTCGGGGGCTCTTTCTTGGAGAGCCACCGACCTTGCCAAGGTCACGAGGGAGGCGCTCAAGCACCAGTTGGAGGGCTGCTTCCAGGCACGTTTCCCTCAGGAAGGTACAAGGCACGAAAGACCGAACCCACAGGAGTTCACCGCAAGAAACACCCAAGAGCTGCAGGAGTCAAGAGTCATGCGCGACAGCCGCCGCTTACCCGTCGTGGCCCCACATCCCGGCGAGGATGGTGGGCTACGCGTTTGCATCGACGTGTCGGGGCTCAACCGAGCCGCGTCTTAGGAACGCCGCTGGCCTTCGCGCGTGGGGCGTCGCGAAGGTCCACCCCACAGCTACGTTCGCATGCCTTTCGGCCTGCCGAACGCGGTCGCCGCTCATCAACGCCTGCTGAGGAGCATGCTGGAGGCTCAGGAAGTCAGGCATCGTGCCGTCCTGGCGGAGATGGAGATGGCCCTCGGAGACCCACATGCGCCTCCGGAGCCTCCCGAGCCTCCTGGGCCTGGGGGCTCATGAGGGTCGACGTCATCATCGCGCCGCGCCCACTTCTTCAACATCACTTCGTCTTCAACGGCACCAGCTGACATCTTTCTAAGTTCAGTTTTTAGCTGGGAGCGCCCGCAGGGCCGCATCATTCCCAAGTCGCGTGGGTCCGCCCCTGCGGCATGTATCTGTTTCGCTTATGCTCTTTACTCACCTTGTTGGGGGCGCCCCTCGGGCTGCATCACCCCCGAGCTGCTCGGGCATGGCCCAACGACATTTGCTTTTCTCGCATCTGCTTAAAATGAATTTCCTCCTGCGTGCTTAACATATACGACCTAATTGCCTGCTCGATTGAGGCCTACCTATGGAGCCGCTCGCTCTGGCACGGCATCTGCACACGGGTCCATCCCCGCAACGCCGGAAAATCTGAGTGGTCGAGCTCTGGCCGCGGCAGCCCCGCAAGGCGCCACCTCACCAGGCCCTCAGTGCCCCGATCACTCCCCCGGAGCGACCAAAGGTTGGCTGGCAACCGTAACAACAGGTCTTGTCACTCTTTATGATTGGTGTGCAGGACCTTCTCCAGGAGCAACGCTAGGAACGTCGCGAGCTGCCTCTCCCACTCTCCGACACGGACCGCTTGCACGTTAAAAGGGGGGCGCCTAAGCATCGCGACTCATGGGCTCCTACTAGCTCTCCAGCCCTCACCCCCTGGCCTTGACCCACGGCATCACGACCTGTCATACCAGCAGCGGCTGAGCTCGCTCGAGGGCCGGGACCTGAGGACGTAGAGCATTAAGGAAGTGCTGGGGAGCGGGAAGAAGCTCGTGAGGACCTAACCCAGCAGCGCCTCAGCTACCACCGCTCGGGCCAGGCGCTTCATCGAGGAACTACACCAAACCCGAGAGATAAGTCACGCCCTTGCAAGAGTTGGACCAACGCAGCGCAAAACCCTCGCCCAGTGCGGCTCTGTCACGGCAGTCTTGCCTTCCTTTCTCGCTTAGCGAGGGCTGCTTGAGCGCTAAAGGGGACCTCCCGAGCATCGCGACTCGGCGGCTCTTACCGGACCTCGGGCCGCTCACCTCCTGGCCTTGACCACGGCATCGCGACCTGGCATACCAGTGACGGCTGAAGCCTTCCTGGGGACTGGACCTGTCAGCATAGAGCGCCAAGTCCTCGTGAGGATAGAAAGGGGGATCCGAGCCATGACAGAACAAGCACCTCTCATTGATTCCTATTAAGGATATAATATTCACAAAAGACATGGCAGGCGCCTTACATACCCCCACGGGGTGTTGCTTCGATTCCTCGTAGGGAACAAAAGTACTAATCCTAAGGAACGCTAATCGCCCGCGCCTCCGCAGGGGACGCCATCATCAATAGTGGGCCACCCAACATCAGCGCCAACCCCATCCAGATCAGTGGCGTCGGCGGCTGGGCGCAGCTGCCCCGCTCCAAGCACAGAGCGAGCTCGGGGGCTCGTAGCTGTCGTCGCTCGTCTCTGGAGTCGCGAGGAGCTCGGGGGAGCCGCTGGATTCCCCAGCTCCTCTGCTGCCGCCTGAGGAGCTGCTGGAGGGCCGATGTGCGGGCCAGGTCCTCGCTAGTTCATCATCCCTGCCGCTCTCCCTGGGGCAGCACTCCAGCCGACGTCCTTCAGCATCGAAGACCTTGAAGAACATCAAGGAGGCGCCATCGTATTCAAGATGAATTACGAGGGCGCCTACCATCCGGCAGACCCGGGCAATTTTGCCCCAGCCCCAGGTCATGAAGACCTTGCCCGAAGCTACGACCGCGACCTCCGCTCCGGTCACAAGGGTGCTGCAGTCAGCGTGTTGCAGCCAGAGCTCCAGAGCCCCGCTCGGCGGCATCTCGAAGGCGAAGGAAGGAGGGAGGCGGATCCAAGAGCTTGGAGGCATGGCAGCGTGGAGCACGAGCTCGCAAGAGGAGCGCTCGACAGGGACTCCAGGGGGAACAACGCGCACCACCGTGACTCGCCAGTGTCGACGGCGACACCGACGATGTCGCTCAACGCTTTCTCCCCCAGGACCTACGATGCGGGCGTGCAAGGGTAGAGGAAACCCAGGCGGCGGTCACTCGTACCAGGGCCTCGATGCCTCTTGCTGAGCACCCTCATCTCGTTGGCAGAGGGCCAGCCGCTTCTTCGGCGGAAGTGGGTCAGGACCCTCTCGGGGGGCCTTTCCCTTCTCTTCTGCAGAGAACCGGCAGATTGGTGCCATTGGCGTAAGGAGGAGCAAGAACGAAGAAGAAGAAGAAGAAGAAGAAGAAGAGCAGCAAGAAGGGATGGACTGAAGGAGCTCGCCCGGCCCCGTACTTATAGCCAGAGGAGGCCAATCGTCGAGCACCCCGATCGCAGGTAATCATGATCGTTTTATCTGCATGCAGGGACTTGTCAAGTCGTGCGGTCGCCGAGGCATCGTGGGGAAGCGCATACGCCCACATCCAATCAGTCGCCACGCGGCGCCCAAGGCCGCAGGATGTTGGGGCCCACGGCCCTTCGCGCTTGCCCCTTCGCTCCCCTTATAGGTCAAGCCCGGGTGCGCCTTGGGCCCGGGGCTACTGTCGGTGTTCTGGGAATGGGGGTCCCCAGATTTGCCTGCCTGCGGCCTGCGGCGTGGCTCAAGTGGGGTGTCACATCCCTAGTTCTGGTATGACCTAGGCCAACCCTTCATGTTTGCATCATGTTTAAATTTCAGTTAAACTTGAAATAGGGGATAATAAACCCTAGGAGCAAATGAAATTCAACCAGGTTCAAACTTAGATCTTTTCAAAGACCCCAAAATGTCCTTTGAAAATGTTCATGATTTATGATAAAGGTGAAAACCCCTGCCAAAAATGATGAGCATATTTCTTGGCCATTTATGGAATTTTGAATTAATTCATATTGTATTTGAGTTGGAGCAAATATATGTTATAAATATATTTAATGCTTCAATAATTCTGTTATTTTGTGAGGGGTCTTAGAATATTCCTTTCAGTCCCTGCAAAAATTATCAGAAGAAACAAAAATGATTTAGTGCTTGAACTAAATCAAAACAAATCAAAACAAATAGAAAACAATAATTAAAATAGAAAACAGAAAGGAGAGAGAAAGGTTTTACCTGGCGCTTACCCATAGCCCCGAGGCCCAGCACTGTGCAGCCCCACCTGGCCTGGCCCTATGCCAGCCCAGCCCACCTGCCCCCCTCCCCTGTCGTATTCCTCCCGCCAGGAGGACGCGCGCGAGGCTGCCGCGCGCGAGCACGCGCTCGGCCAGCTCCTGCTTGCCGCCGCTGCTGGAGGCCGCTGCGAGCGCCACGCGACCCCCTGGACCGCTCTCACTTTCCCCTCCGAAACGATCCGCTCCTCTGCTCCCTCCCCTCGCTCTTTCTCTCATAGCCGAGCGGCTGCCGTCGCCGCAACTCACCGCCGACGCGCTCCCCGCCGTCCCCTTGCCCCTCCGACGAGTCCACGAGCATCTCCGCGACTCCCTCGTCCTCTCCACCGAGTCACGCGACGCCGAACGCTCTGCATCGCCGCCGCCATCGCCGTCTTCTACCTTCGGCTGCGCAGATCTTCGGCGACCTCATGCTGCTCTCGACGCGCCCCCAGCCTCGTCCCTGCCTCTGTTGTCCCTGTGGTGAGCTGCTGCACCCTTCCCTGCTCTTCCTTTCGCCTTTCCCGAGCCGTAGCCTGCGCCCGCACGCCACCGAACTCCGGCCGCCGCCACGAGCTCTGCTCCGGTGAGCTCCGGCGCCCCCGAGCCTCCCACCAGCTCACTGGATGCGGACGATGACGGGCTACGCCCCGATGGTCTTCGCGCGTCCAGACGCCGCTCGTAGCGCAAGTCCGGCGAGTCGCCGCCGCCGTTTTGGTCATCACCGGCCGAACTCCAGCGACTGCTGACGTGGCCTCTAGTTAGGCACTAATTACCCCTAGAGACACTGACAGTGGGCCCCAGCGCCACTAATCAAATTAGATTAGGAATAACTCCTCTGTTAACTAACTGAGTCACTGCCGTGTGGACCCCACATGTCAGGTTTGACCTGGTCGGCTCCGTTGACCTGCTGACGCAGGCAGGACGCAATGCTGACGCAATATTTCATTTTCTGGTTTAAAATTAATCAGGAAATTCCAGAAAATGTTCAAAACTTCTAAAAATCATAGAAAATAATCTATAACTCAGAATGAAATAATTTATGTATGAAAAATTATCAGAAAAAATTCAAGGAATCTGTTTATGGCATTTTCATGCATGTTTGAACAATGTTTGTCCTCTGTTTTGGACAAAACAAATAAATGGCATTTAACTAATCATATATGGAGTTTGAATTGGAATCTTGTATTCAAACCAACTTCATTTAATTGTGTTGCTAGTTGCATTAGCTCATACAACATCACATACTCATGCCATGTTCATGCATCATAATGTTGCATATGCTTGTGTTTGATTTTCGACACCGTTCCTTCTCGGTAGGTCCTGCTCCGGAAAGTGTTCGAGAGTACCTATCAGTGGAGCAGTGCCCCCCTGTTGATCTACCAGGCAAGCAAACCCCCTTGTTCATTCTGATACAATCCTACTCTCTCGCTCCTGCTCTCATTTATTGCAGTAGGACAACAACGATTCAACTGCTACTTTATGTTGCGGTAGTTGAACCCATTCCTTTGCATGACCTGCCATTGCCACAATAAATAGTTAAAACCCACTAGCATGTGTAGGAGTTGATTGAGCCATGTTGTGTTCTTGCCATGCCATGCCTGCTATTGCTTAGAGTTGTGTCAGGTCTGATTCATCGGGAATGAATTGGAGTGGTACGATATGTTCTGGTGCTGAGAGTTAAGCGTGTGAACACGATTTGGTAAAGGTAGCGGTGAGAGGCCATGTAGGAGTACATGGTGGGTTGTCTCACTGGAACCGTCCTTAAGCACTGAGTTCCGTGTATGTTGTCCAATGACTAGCTACTACCACATATTGGAATGCTTAAGTGCCCCTCTCGACTTATTAGCCAACTTGATCTCTGTCCAGGAGTCGCAAATAGCCTCTGGTGTTTGTAGGTAGTGTTAGTAGTCTACCAAGTGGCACCCGGCCAGGTGGGCTTGGGACAGACTAGGCACAAGTGGCACGGTGTACCAAGTGCAGATCCATCCGGCGAGGTGGGCTTGGGAACCCTGCACATATCGTTTGGGGCCGTGAGCGACACCCCGGCCGGATCTCCTTGCGGATGGAACCCGAATAGGCGATAAACCTGGACTAGAGTCTTCTGTGGTTAGTCAGGTCATGGCCGACACCCTCGCCAGGCTTCCGTTTGAAGGTTGCCGAGGTACATGACGTGTACATGGTGATAAGTGGTGAGAGCGTGTGTGAAGAAGTACACCCCTGCACGGTTATCATGATCTATTCGAATAGCCGTGTCCTCGGTTATGGACTTCTTGGATGCTTACGTGGTACATAGACAACTTAAAGTGGATACTCTAAAATGCTCAAGACAAGTGTGAGTGCTATGGATGGCCTTCTCGTCAGGAGACGAGGATGAAATCCATAGTAGTGTATTGATGTGGTGCTTAGTGGACTCGTGTGCGCTGCCTCATCTCAAAGAAGTTTCTCGTTGTCGTAGAACAGGATAGCCACTGAGTCAAAGCTGGCTTGCTGCAACTAAACCCCACTTCACCTTCTTGATACAAATGCATGTATGATAGGATCTGATGTAAGTCTTGCTGAGTACCTTTGTACTCACGTTTGCTTTATTTATGTTTTGCAGATGAGACATCTGTCTCACTAGTAGTACCACTTGGACTTTGACGAGTAGCTTGTACCTCAGCTACGATCTTGGTCCCTTGGGAGGGACTTGTGGATATTCAGGCTCCTCGGCCCTTTTCTTTTGTAGTTGTCTGTACTCAGACATGTAATGCTTCCGTTGCTTGTATGCTCTGAATGATGGGTCATGTGACCCATGTTTGTATTTAATGCTATGTGGCTCTTCTGAGCCTTTATCTATATGAGTTTGCGTTATGTTGTGATGCCATGTTGTACAGCACATACTTGCATGTTATGCGTATGTCTGACGTGTACTGCTATGTGTGGGATCCGACAATCTAGTTGTTTATCCTTGGCAACCTCTCTTATGGGGAAATTTAGTTTAGTGCTTCCTTGAGCCATAGTTGTCCTGCTAGCCCAGCACTACTGCTTAGAACACTTGACTGGCCGGCATGTGTTCCACTTCGTTCCTATGTCTGTCCCTTCGGGGAAATGTCACGCGGTGACTTTCGGAGTCCTTCCTAGCTTGCTATAGCCCGGGTTCCCCGGAGTCCTGTTAGCCCAGTGCTACAGCCTGGATTCATATGCTGTTGACCGACATGCTCGATATGATTCATGTATGCCTGTCCCCATAGGTTAGCACCGATTTGGGTTCACGACTAGCCATGTCGGCCCGGGTTCTCTGTCATATGGAGGCTAGCGATACTATCATATATGTGAGCCAAAAGGCGCAAACGGTCCCGGGCCATGGTAAGGCGACACCCGTGGGAATACCGTGCGTGAGGCTGCAAAGTGATATGAGGTGTTACAGGCTAGATCGGTGTGACTTAGAATCGGGGTCCCGACATGGGGGCCCAGCACGACCCATCTTCATCAACTCAAGCTCAAGACCCTCGCGAGGGGCCAAGCCTCGCAGGGCGGACGACCGGAAGCTTCCTCAAAGGCAGCCTCTTCAGGAAGGCTCGCGAGGAGGCGGAGAGATCAAGGCGGCGATACCTCGCGAGGAACCCGTGACGCAAGGCATGACGATCGAGGCCAGGCGGGTGCCAGGCGGGCGCCGGCCTGTGAAGTGTCCTTGTTTCCTCTTTGGTGCAAAGGGGGCAAGCATAGGCAAAGGAATCAGGCAAAGGTTGCCATTCCGGTGCAACGAGACCAAGACCAGCAGAGCGGCAGGACGGAGGTCACCGTGGAGCCCAAGACGGCGTCACCGCCAGTACCTTTGGCAGCCGAAGACCACCTTTGGTCATGATAACTTGTACCAGATGTTCCCCTTCAAAATGGTCAATTGTTGGCGCCCTTCCCGCTCATTATTTGGGGAGAGTCCCAGGGCCTCTATAAGTAGGACTAGCCACCACAGAGAGATGAAGAGAAGAAATCTGGTAGAGTCCTAGCAGAGAGAGAGAGAGAGGCGACTGAACTCACCCTAGCAGTTCATCGCACCAGCGCAAGAACACCTCTCGCGAGGCTGTTCTTCCCTTGTATTGTTCATCATCAGCCCCTGAGGCAATCCACCACACCACACACTGGAGTAGGGTATTACACCACAACGGTGGCCCGAACTAGTATAAACCTCGTGTCCTTTGTGTTGTTCATTGTTTCCAGCTTAGATCACGCGAGGAGATTGGACGTAGACCGGTAGGGGAGAGATCTCCGCGCGCACCCCAGTGTTCGAACCTCAAGGGTCTGCCGGAACCCAAAATCCGACAAGAACCGCTCTACTTCACCCCAGAACATTGAAGTAGACATCGACAGTGAACCCGACTTCACCCCTCAGCCAGAACAAGAAGAGCCTGAACTAGAAGAGGTTACTGTTGTGGATGACATGTCAATGCTTGACAGATTATGTAGAGGTGGCCTTCCACATGATGATGATGATGATGCATTTATTAATGATGATGATGAGCACGTCATTACTGATAGTGATGATGATGATGCATTTATTGATCCCGAAGCATTTATTGAACCAAATTATGACTAGGTATTCAATTTTTTATGTTGTACTTGATTTATATAGTTACTTGTATGATTTATATAGTTACTAGTATATTTTTCTTACTTTGTATGATTTTTTCTTATACATAGTGCCATGGTCTTGATGTCCGTCCCCGTCGGCCCTCGCCCGCTTTATGATTTAGATGTGGTAAATTCTCTTTCATAACTATTTGTTGCATTTCTCATTTATGACAATTGTGGCCATCAAGTTTACAAAGAGATATTTTAATATAGGAGCTATGTGAACCGGAATTTGAAACCGACCCTCTTGTCGAGAAGTTAAATTTAGTTGAAAAAGAAAATGAGTATTTGAAAGAAAAATTAAAATAATTGAAAAAGAGAAGATGACATTGGAGTTGTATGTTGCCAATGTCGTCAATGATCACAAGATGAAGATGAATGCAATGTGCTTGAAGATGGATGCAATGTGCCTGAAGCTTAAGAAGATTAGAAAATATGTCATTGATAATGAGGCTTGGTATCACTTTGCCATTGGATCAATTGTTACCTTAGTTGCGATCTTCATCGAATTTGTTGTGATGAGGGTAAGTTTTCTCTAGTGTTTTGCTTAACAAATGCATACTTAGCTTACTTTCCTCCTAAATGGCATAACTACCTAAGTTAGACAAAAAAAGAGCTATACTTAGCTTTCTTTCCTCAAAAGTATCATGATAATCTTTGTTACCTCCAAAATGATATAGACTTACCTTACTTTCCTCAAAAATGACATAATAACCTTAGTAAGATCCAAAATGACCTATTTACCTAGCTTAGCTCTAAAATGACCTACACTTAGCATTTTTACCTAGCTTAGCAATAAAATGGCATTTTTACCTACCTTCGTTAGAAGAAGAAGATAAAATAGAGGAGAGGAGAAAAAGAAAGAGAAGAAAAAATCTTCTTCTTCTTCATCCTTTTCTTCCTCATCTTCTTATTCTTCTTCTTTTTCTAGATAGTCTTCTTCTTCTTCTTCTTCTTTTTCTAGATAGTCTTCTTCTTCTTCTTCTAGATAGTCTTCTTCTTCTTCTAACTTGCTTCTTTCCCAATTTGTAGATTTGCTTTAGATGAGGAAGCTTGCGTTGATGGAGTCTACTCTTCTCTTTATGCTTCCTTCTTGTTTTGATTTTGTACAATGAACAATGTCAAACTTGCTACCTATATATATATGTATGGATGAAACCATTGTATGCTTGTTGTTGGATATGTTGGCTATGTATATGTGTTGGATGAAACCATTTGCTATGTATATGTGTTGGATGATCATATCCATATGGCAGGGATGTGATTTGGTATGTATATGTGTTGGTATGCTTGTTGAAAGTATTTTCATATTTGTGTGTATATATATTTAAAATTCTATCAAATTGAACGAATTCAAGAAAAAATAAAAAAAATTGGGGCTATATAGACTCTTTGCCATCTGCTGGCGGATGGCAACGAGCTTTGCCATTAGCTAGCGGACGGCAAACATGCCACGTGCCAGCTACCTATGCAACCTGGGGCAGTAGGCTGGCTATTTTGTTGCTTTGCCATCGGCCAGCGGACGGCAAAGAACGTTTAATATTTTCCGTCAGCCATCTGACGGCAAAACAACCAAATAGGCCAGCCCCCAGGTGCTGCCACGTGGCACGCTTGGCCATCCACTGGCTGGCGGCAATGATTCAATGCTATTTGCCGTCCACTGGCCGATGGAAAATTGGCAAAGGTCTTTGCCGTCCGCCAGTAGACGGCAATGCACGCTGTTAACCCCCTAACGGATCTAAGCTGGCACGTGCACCGTCCAGGCTCTCTGCCCTCGGCTGGCAGACGACAAAGACCTTTGTATCTTTGCCATCCGCCAACAGAGGACAAAGAAGCCTTTGCCATAGCCTGTTCAGTCGGATGTGTTGCCGTCAGCTGACTGACGACAAAGGTCTTTGTCATCTGCCATGCGTGCCTTTGCCGTCCGCCATGGCTGATGGCAAAGTAACTGATTCCTGTACTGGGGGTACAATAGTAATCCAGGAGTGGATCACTGGGCAGCGGTCAAGAACATCCTGAAGTACCTAAAAAGGACTAAGGATATGTTTCTCGTTTATGGAGGTGACAAAGAGCTCATCGTAAATGGTTACGTCGATGCTAGCTTTGACACTGATCCGGATGACTCTAAGTCACAAACCGGATATGAATTTATATTGAATGGTGGAGCTATCAGTTGGTGCAGATCCAAGAAGAGCGTCGTGGCGGGATCTACGTGTGAAGCGGAGTACATAGCTGCTTCTGAAGCAGCGAATGAAGGAGTCTGGATGAAGGAGTTCATGTCCGATCTAGGTGTAATACCTAGTGCATCGGGTCCAACGAAAATCTTCTGTGACAATACTGGAGCAATTGCCTTGGAGAAGGAATCCATATTTCACAAAAGAACCAAACACATCAAGAGACGCTTCAACTCCATCCGTGATCAAGTCAAGGAGGGAGATATAGAGATTTGCAAAATATATACGGATCTGAATGTGGCACACCCGTTGACTAAGTCTCTTCCACAACCAAAACATGATCAGCACCAAGACTCCATGGGTGTTAGAATCATTACAATGTAATCTAGATTATTGACTCTAGTGCAAGTTGGAGACTCAAGGAAATATGCCCTAGAGGCAATAATAAAGTTTTTATTTATATTTCCTTATATCATGATAAATGTTTATTATTCATGATAGAATTGTATTAACTGGAAACTTGATACATGTGTGGATACATAGACAAAACACTGTGTCCCTAGTAAGCCTCTACTAGACTAGCTCGTTAATAAAAGATGGTTAAGTTTCCTAACCATGGACATGTGTTGTCATTTGATGAATGGGATCACATCATTAGGAGAATGATGTGATGGACAAGACCCATTCGTTAGCTTAGCATAATGATCATTAAGTATTATTGATATTGCTTTCTTCATGTCATATACATATTCCTTTGACTATGAGATTATGCAACTCCCGGATACCGGAGTAATACCTTGTGTGCTATCAAACATCACAATGTAATTGGGTGATTATAAAGATGCTCTATAGGTATCTCCGAAGGTGTTTGTTGGGTTGGCACAGATCAAGATTAGGATTTGTCACTCCGAATATCGGAGAGGTGTCTCTAGGCCCTCTCGGTAATGCACATCACGATAAGCCTTGCAAGCAATGTGACTAATCAGTTAGTTGCAGGATGATGCATTACGGAACGAGTAAAGAGACTTGCCGGTAATGAGATTGAAATAGGTATCAAGATACCGACGATCAAATCTCGGGCAAGTAACATATCAATGACAAAGGGAATAACGTATGTTGTCATTACGGTATGACCGATAAAGATCTTCGTAGAATATTGTAACACCCACGATGCAGCTATATCTCCCACGTGTCGAAGCACGACTTAGAGGCATAACCGCATTGTAAGCAATGTCGCGAGAGGGGTAATCTTTACACATCCCATGTACTGAATAAGGAAAGAGATACATTGTTGGCTTACAATCGCCACTTCACACAATACATGAAAATAGCATTACGACATCCAGATACAATCAAGGTCCGACTACGAAACCAAAATAAAGAAGACCACCCCTAATGCTACAGATCCCCGATCGCCCCAACTGGGCTCCACTACCGATCAACTGGAAACGGAACAACTTAACGAACAAAGGTCTTCATCGAGCTCCTCCTTGAGCTCGGTTGCGTCACCTGGATGATATCATCGGCACCTGCAAGCTGGTTTTGAAGTAATCTGTGAGTCACGGGGACTCAGCAATCTCACACCCTCGCGATCAAGACTATTTAAGCTTATGGGTAGGAAAAGGGGTAGTGAGGTGGAGCTGCAGCAAGCACTAGCATACGCAAAAGAGAGCGAGAAGAGGAGGCAAAGCACGGTCGAGAAGCTACGAAGATCAAGAAGTGATCCTAGACTACTTACGTTCAAGCATAACACGAGACCGTGTTCTCCTCCCGGACTCCGCCAAAAAGAGACCATCATGGCTACACACGCGGTTGATGTATTTTAGTTAAGTCAAGTGTCAAGTTCTCTACAACCGGACATTAACAAATTCCCATCTGCCCATAACCGCGGGCACGGCTTTCGAAAGTTCAAAACCCTACAGGGGTGTCCCAACTTAGCGCATCACAAGCTCCCACGGTCAACGAAGGATATTCCCTCTAGCGGGAAGACCCGATCAGTCTCGGAATCCCGGTTACAAGACATTTCGACAATGGTAAAACAAGTCCAGCAAAGCCGCCCGATGTGCTGACAAATCCCGATAGAAGCTGCACATATCTCATTCTCAGGGCACACCGGATGAACACTACGTACAACTAAAACCAACCCTCAAGTTTCCCCGAGGTGGCGCTGCAAGTGGCTCTGTTTTGGACCAACACTCAGAGGAGCACTGGCCCGGGGGTTTAAAATAAAGATGACCCTTGAGTCTGCAGAACCCAAGGGAAAAAGGCTTAGGTGGCAAATGGTAAAACCAAGGTCGGGCCTCGCTGGAGGAGTTTTATTCAAGCCGAACTGTCAAGGGGTTCCCATTATCACCCAACCGCGTAAGGAACGCAAAATCAAGGAACATAACACCGTTATGACGGAAACTAGGGCGGCAAGAGTGGAACGAAACACCAGGCATAAGGTTGAGCCTTCCACCCTTTACCAAGTATATAGATGCATTAATTAAATAAGAGATATTGTGATATCCCAACAATAACCATGTTCCAACATGGAACAAACTTCATCTTCATCTTCACCTGCAACTAGCAATGCTATAAGAGGGGCCGAGCAAAGCGGTAACATAGCCAAACAACGGTTTTCTAGGACAAGGTGGGTTAGAGGCTTGACATGCCAATATGGGAGGCATGATAAAGCATGTGGTAGGTATCGTAGCATAGGCATAGAAATAGAGCGAGTATCTAGCAAGCAAAGATAGAAGTGATTTCGAGGGTATAGTCATCTTGCCTGAGATCCCGCAAGGAGGAAGAACGAGTCCATGAAGAAGACAAACAGACGTAGTCGAACGGATCCTCACAACTCCGGAACGAAACCGAAGCTAACGCGAGAAGCAAGCCGGAAAGAAGCAAACAACATAGTAAACAACCATCACATAAACATGGCATGATGCGCAAACAAGTATGATGCATGTCCGGTTTAAATATGCATGGCATGGCAAAGGGCACAAACAAAACTACAAGTTAAGTGGAGCTCAACATGCAACGAGTTGCATATTGACGGAACACCACATCAATCATTTAGTTCTCTCTCGTTTATGTACTCAACACTATTAAATGTTGGTTAACATGGCAAGAGGTGGAGCATAACAAAACTATACTATCTAAACAATTTAAATTGGGTCGGATATAATAAACAACAAATCCAGTAAATCCCCATATGCAATTATCAATTTAAAGAAAACAACAATTTTAAACATTTTAATTGTTGTTATCATGATGCGGATGACATGTGCAAGTTTATGCAATTTTTATTAAAAGTTGACAAGAGCATTATGAAGCATTTGTCATCGTGGCGGAAACGAAAAGGGGTGCCACGGCAATGTTCCGGTTCCGGTACTTGATTGAGATACCGATGCAAAGGGGAAGTGTGCGGATGCGTGCAAAAGATGGTGGGGCGCTCCCGGATCCCGGGTGTCCCATGAATTGACGACGGTGTCAAACGAGGGAACAGCTAACGTTCACGGGCGGATTATAACAACCAACATGCATCTAATACAACTCATGCATACGGTCCAAGAGTGGTCGTCTCGGGGTTATACCTTCGATGCGTGCCTTTTCGGAACGGATCAAGTTTGTAGTGGAAGTAGGCGTTCTCGTGACGGTAGTGGAAGTAGTGGTACATCACTAGTGCAGAACCGGGCAATAGCACCGGTTCGTAAGGCCCTTTAGTGCCGGTTTGGTAACCGGCGCAAAAGTGTAGGCGCTAAAGCCCCCCCCCCTTTAGTACCGGTTCAGCACGAACCGGTGCTAAAGGGCAACCACGTGGCACGAGGTAGCTTCGGGGGTAGGGAGCCCTTTAGTACCGGTTGGTGTCACCAACCGGTATTAAAAGATTGGGGGGGTTTGGGTTTATGATTTCTTTTTCATTTAATTTTGTGTTTTCCATTTAATTCTTTTTCATTTGCTGGTATTTTACGATACTACATATTGTACACGTTATGCATATATATATAAATAGAATTTCTAGTAGAATCGATCATAATATATATATATATATATCATCGAATGTCTCACAACCACCATTAATTAATTCACACATATATACACACATGTATATATATATACAATCTATCTATACCTACACTAATTACAGACTCTCAAAAAATTACCACGTTAATCAGAAATTTGGAGCCGTTAATCTAGTGGGACCGATTTATTACGGTTCAGATCGACTCCCAAAATATTACCTCGTTAATTAGAAATTAGGAGCCGTTAATCTGATGGGACC
Source organism: Triticum urartu (assembly GCF_056163025.1). Lineage (NCBI taxonomy): Eukaryota > Viridiplantae > Streptophyta > Magnoliopsida > Poales > Poaceae > Triticum > Triticum urartu. Next base: position 474,428,408 of record NC_141877.1, read on the forward strand.
GATTTATTACGGTTCAGATCGACCAATACAATTATGAGCAACAATAAAAAATATAATTACAGAATTTCATTCTATTTTATTCACGTTACATTAAACAGAACATCTCACATAAAAAAATATCACAGGATACTTGCTTTCCTAAAAAATAAGACTTGAATCATCCTTGAAAAGAAAGAGATCTCACGTCATAAATCAAGAAATATCATCACACAATTTCCTTCTCCTTTAATCATGATACAATAAACAAGAGATGTCACGTAATCTCCACAAATCTCTCATCTCCAGCGCTCAGCTTTCCAAAATTTCTGCAACTTTCCTTCTTTACCATGGTAACAGTTGATCTCCATCTAATCTATCATCTCATATGTATAGCTTTCTTTCCCTAACACGATAATGGCTAATCTCCATCTAATTCCCCATCTTCTATACTTTTCTGCGCAGAATCCTCCATCTTCTTCTCCCTCGCGACTTGAGTTCCATCCGCGAAACCTTTGCTAGAAGAAGGACCAGACCGCAGAGGCCAGCCCTGATCCAATCCACCAACGTGTCTACTTTGGTGGAAGCCATGGATGCAAATTTCTGTAGCTTTCCTTCGCTAGCACGGTAACACTTGATCTCGATCTAATCTCTCAACTCTTAGGCTGCAGCTTTCTTTCCCTAACACGATAATGGCTAATATATATCCATCTAGTTCCTCATCTTCTGTTCTTTTCTGCGCAGAATCTTCAACCTTTCTCTCCCTCACGACTTGAGTTCCATCCGTGAAACCTCTGCTAGAAGCAGACCCAGATCGCTGACGCCGGCCCTGATGCAGTCCACGAACACATCTACTTTGGTGGAAGCCATGGATGCAAGGACATGCATATAGGGATGAAACATGGACCAGCAAGGGTGTTCATGGGGCGAGGCATACTATGTCAAGTTATGGGGTAGAGATATACGCTGCTTTCATCAGGTTGCCGCAAACTAGCGATATATTAATGAGAGGACCGCTATTCTTAAACATGTCTACATAATTTCTCTATTTGTATTTGCTTTAATTTGTCTCCAATATCCTCTTAATTATTTACATATTTCTTCTAGCAAAATGCAGCCGGGAGTGCTGAGTACCGAACATGGAATTTTGCCAAGTTCTGGTATGTTATTTACTTGGCTGCCACACATGTGGATCGGGACCTTTTTCTACTCCTACAAGGGCTACCAGGAGCGTGCAACATAGGTATCCCTATCTTGAACTCCCCTTTTTCACATTAGAAATAAGGTTGATTTTCTTTATTTGCTTTTCTTTTTTCATGTGCAGTGTCAACTTATTATTCATTCAAAGTTACAAGAAAATGAAGATCCTATAACTCAAGCTGACAAGATGAAGTGCCATCCCGCCAGCGCTGCCGTCATCACCCATTCACCTATCCAAGCAGATGTTGTTGACTTTTCCCCCAAAGGAGACATGATGGCTTTTCACCTTATTCTATTTATATCGTTCTGATTAGTTTTCTTTACCCTGTACTTTGATTATCTAATGGACATAGCCTTCTATATTAGGTTGATATCATGACTCGAGATGCAGGGATATCTCCACTGGATTGTTTCTGATCAGCTTACAGTTGTTAAATCGTTTCAGTGTAGTTACTCTGCTATATTTTGTACTATACAGAAGTTGGAGGTGGAAGACATGGATTTGTAATGATATCAATCTCCATGAACAAATTTCCTAACAGAGAATAAAACATTCAATCAATAGTAACGAGGTGTGATAGGGTATACGTGCTATATATGCACGTGCTATATATGCACGTGCTATATATGCACCTCTATGCTTGCAGCAATAGAATTTATTTACTATTCATGCTGCCCCAGTTCGTTACTGTATTAGTTTGTTATGGGAACAAAAAAGGAGTTGAGAAGGCTCTGATTTTTTGAATGTCTGTATTTCATAATTTCTTATTGACATTGACACTGAATCAGAAGTTATGCTACAGGAAATCATACCCAATCTACATAAGATACACATTTAGTACCACTAGGACCTCTGACATATGTATTAGACCCATCAAATTTTGTTGTTGCCCACTGATATGTCTATATGGCAGAGTAGAGCTCTCGATTTCTTTGGGTTGGTAATTTTTCTCAGAACAAATATTTTGAAATATTAGCAATATTTAGGCAATAACGTGGGCACTATAGGATATGCAAATTTTTGGGTTATGACAACTAGGTAAAATAGTAGCTACCTCAATAGCTAGCGAATTCATTCTGTTTGTTTTTCTTTTCATAATGAGATGTCGAAAATATTGAGAAAAAAGCACTATTATTTTCCTCTTATTTTATATTATGCTTTATGGACCTGAACAATGTTAGAATTAGCCTTTATTTTCTGTACTTTACTTCGAAGGTTCACCTCACACTGTTGACTTCATAGCCATTTTCAGAAGCCATGGGCTGCGTTTTTTGCCTAGCCATTCTGCCTATGTTGTTCCTCGACATAGAACATCATGCATTTTTCAACTAGCAACCTTTTCAAATGTATCTGTATGCCTTTTTTTGCTCAAAACATTTTTTCACAAATGAAAAATAAAAGAATCTGAATTTCATGGCAAATAATATTTTTTTGCACTTTGTTTCACATGGCCTTTAGCACTGCGTTTTTGATTTTTAGTGGAGCTTTGGAAGAATGAGAAAACGTCCATAGAGATACAACCGGAATCATATAGAATATTATTAGGTACAACAACACTATTAGTGGTTTCTATCTCCAGTAGTGAGTACATTTTTGATGCCCAACAATTGTTATACATAGTTGTGCACCATATGTTCTATCAAACTCTAAAATCTCTCTTGCTGAAAAATATGAGCAGAAACATCATGAATCTTATGGATTATTATGTTTACATGCTGAGCTGAGAGATTATAGGGCCTCAACCACCGTGTATTAATAACCTGAGTATTTTCTACTTAGTCCATTGTTGTGGTATATTATGTGTTTAGAGTGATAGCTAGCCCGTGCAAGTACACGGGTTGGCGACTAGTTTCTCCTAATTGGTGCCTTCAATTCGGAGCCAGTGGCATTAGCCTAATTGGTGCCTTTGGAGCACGATAACAATTCGAAGTGGTTCATGGGGCGGTAGCGGGTAATAGTTTTCTCCTTTGGGATCTATGACCTGGTCAAGTAAAAATCCCGCTATTTCCTCTTGAATTGCTTGTATGCGCTCCGTTGGTAGGAGCTGCTCCTGCACCTCTTTGAACTGTTAAGAAGGAGATCAATATGCTTGTGTATTAGTTGTGTGACTAGATATCGGTAATGGTGTAAAAATTGTGAATAGTGTTCTGACAAACGTACCCACTCCTGTCTTTGAGATGTGCTCCTTTCGGACGCCATCATGCGAATGTTCTCGCAAACGTAGTATGCACAGAGATTATTCCCCGGCGCCTGCTTCAGGGCCTTTACGAGAATGGAATTTGATCAGATAATAATTAATCAAGCATGATAATTAAAGAGATGGCAGCTAGCTAGTACTACTTAATTACTTACCTGGGGTCGATACCATTTCAGATCTTCTTTCCATGGGCCTGGAGTGGCCCTGGTGAACTTTGCCCAAGCCCTGCCCGCCGACAAAGAAAATGATTAAATGGGTTATTAAATAGTTGTTATCAGGAAATGACGAACTAATTAAATAGGCCAAGATATAGTTAATAATGATTGAAATTACCTGTTGACTATCCCCTTCACGATGGTGTAGTCACTTGCTTTCTTAAGTAGTGAGTCTAGTACTTCAACTGTTCCTTCATCAACTTTAATGATTAACAAAATCCAGTGAAATCTGCATGCACACACGTTTGCATGTTTAATTAAGCGGGCATATGTAAGCAAAAACATGTAGCTAGCTAGTAGGCAAAAACAGAATTTGTAGTACAAGACAGTGTGACTCACTCGAAGTTGTAAGGAAGTAGTATATCTTCATTGTATTTGAGGCACTTGAAGAACTCTAGCATGCTTTCCTCTACACTTTTTTCGTAATATGGATCTAATTTCCATGTGTATTCATTAATGGTATTTGGGTCAACAAACCCAATGCCATAGTGTCCACCTTTTTTCATTTCATAAATCTTCATCCTGCATAATACCACAGAAAAGAATATAGTGAGGATAATTACAGGTAATGATTGATCAAAATGATCACTACAGCTAGCTTGAGACTTAAATTACAGAAAAGAATATAGTGACGATAGATTTGTCGAGTGCGTCTTGATTGTATCACTGAAACAGTTCTGAATACTCAACGGCCAGAGCTTTCTCATGGTAGTAATGCTCCTCCTTGACATTCACCATGAGGGACTCTTGATTGGAAATCTTGGTAATGTCCATGTACCATCGATGCAATTCATACATTCTCGTCCGGAGGTTCTTGACCTCGTCTGGCTCGACCAAAAGTTGGCCCCGGACATATTTCCGTTTTATTTCCTCCTCTCTAGTCGGAGACATGGGCTCGATATCGAGGAGTTGTCCAACAGTGATCCTGATCGTTTCAGCCTACGCAATATGCTCCTCGGTTATTACCACATCACCCACCCCGGGAACGTTAACAGTTTGCCCACAATAATATTGGGCGTGCCTACTCTCATGTGTTGTTGGCACAACAAGCGGGGGGATTGATTGCGCCGCCTGTTCTCCCAGCTGGGGAACGGTTTTACCGCTCCTTTTGCCAGCTGATTTGCTCGAGCTCGAGCTCGCCTCTTTCTGGAGACGTGCTTGATTTAACTTGTTGATGTGGCGCTCATAGTCTGTGTCAACGGGCTTGGAAGCTGGTGCTCTAGCCATACGAATGAAGTGGTCAATCTTTTCCACAGGCACTTTCTCCCTTGGCGGCAATGGCGGTTTCGGTGCAAAATGGGCTTCCACCTCGGCCTTCGATATGGCTACGTTTTCCTCCTCGGACTTGTCGTAAGGCCTCTGCGGAAGAGGCGCGAGGCTTGGACCATATTGAAATCGCTTGCCTCCGCCTGTACCTCCAGTACTACCTCGACTTGTACCGCTACGCACCATAGCTGAGGCGGCTCTCTTCCGTGATTGCTGAGGCGGCGAAGACGGCTGATGTGGCTGAGTTGGAGTTGATGGAGTGGCTTGAAGCTGTGCCGGACTTAGAGGAGGAGTGCCCTGACGCTTTGCCGGACTTGGAGGAGGAGGAGTGGCCTGAAGCTGTGCCGGACTTGGAGGAGGAGTAGCCTGACGCGTTGGTGGACTTGGAGGAGCGGGAGTCTGCTGACTCGGTGGCGGACTTCGACAAGGAGTCGGATGACGCGGTGTCGGTGTCCTTCGAAAGATGATGCAATCCTTTCTCCATAGGATGATATGATGGTTGGCCTCTCCCAGTGTGTGCTCATCGTCACCTCCAGGAATGTCAAGCTCTAGCCCCGAATATTGATCCACCACCTCATCAACCAAGACACAAGCATAGCCCGCTGGAATCGGGTTGCAATGGAAGGTTGCCTCGGGGGGATTTGTAAAAGTAAGGGCGTCCGCCACCTTCATGGATATGTTCTTCATTTTGAAGTGTAGCTCACAGTTAGTGTTCTCCATGATGTCATCCACTGGGTAGCTATCCAGCAATGCGTCACCCGGGGCGGAACCCACGCTGCTTCTCGGCATGGATGGGACGGTGCTATCCAATGGTGGATCATCCGCTAGCTGCTGAGACCCCCTTTGCTGGCTAAGTGAGTCGATCTGCTCCTGCTGCCGCTGGAATTTGACTGCCAAGTCCGCGTGCGCTGATTCTAGGCCTTGAAGGTGTTCATAGTCTAGATTCCTCTACTCCTCCTCCATCTTCCTCTTCTTCTCCTCCGCAATCTTCTTTCTCGCACGGGTTCTGTAGTCGGCGTTCCAGTCCGAAAACCCCTCATACCATGGCATAGCACCCATGCCTCGTGTTCTTCCCGGGTGTTCAGGATTTCCCAGGGCACGCGTAAGCTCATCGTTCTCTCTGTTGGGCTCGAACACCCCCGATCGAGCCTCTTCTATTGCAACAAGTAGCTTATCTTCGGCTCCGTCCAGACATGCCTTCTTCGAAACTTTGCCTGTCTTCGGGTCCAACTCCCCCCCATGCGCATAGAACCAAGTCCTGCACCTGGGGGGACAGCTCAATGTTTCTGGAGTGACACCTGCATCCAGCATCTCTTCTCAGACTTATCCCACTTAGGCATTCCCACCGCATAGGCACATGGCCCTAGCTTATGGAACTTATCCTTTTTTGCGGCATTGGCCTTGTTTATTCTCGACCGTTCCTTAGATAATTCCGAATCCTTGAATTTCACGAAATCATCCCAATGAGCACTTTGCTTCTCTAGTGTTCCCTCGAATACTGGAGTCTTCCTTCCTCCCTTGACGTACTTGGCCCATTCATGAATCTTGTGGTTCTTGAATGCAACCGCCATCTTCCTAAGAGCAGCGTCCTTGACTTTCTCCACATCTGCATCTGTGAAATGATCTGGTAGGGTGAAATGTTCCATCCGCGTTTCCTAAAGCAGAAGTTTTTGTCTGTCGTCTACAAAAGTAACTCCTGGACGTGGCTTTGCTGGCTCTCTCCATTCTTGAAGGGAGATCGGGAGTTGGTCCTTCACAAGAACTCCACACAGACGAATGAACTTGTCCGCAATCTTCTTAGGTGCTAATGGTTCGCCATTAGGTTTGATGGCCTCGATATTGTACTTTACGCCCTCCTTCAACTTTTTGTTCGGGCCTCGTTTCCTGTTGCCTGAAGATTTGCTTGATCCGGATGGCTGAAAGAAGAAAGATCGATTCATTAATATATCTTCAAGTCATTTAAAACATGTGATGATCACCAGATGCCTGCTTATATAAATATGTATACCTCGCCGGTCTTTGTTGTTTCAAGATCAACATTTTCTTCGTCATGTTCATAGTTCATGACTTCATCAATTCGGTCGTCGCGATCGAATATCATATCACCCTCCCCAGTGTTGTTTAGATATTCGGAGCCGTCATAATCTTCTTCATTCTGATCATCATCTGGCCTGCGAGGATTGCGTATGATATTGAACAGGGCCTCTTCTCCCTCTCTGCCGGTATTGTCCGCCATAGGTTTTGTTTAACTAATCCAAAAGAAATATATTCAAATTACAATGCATGGATGCAATCAATTAATAAGGAAAAACTGAATAAATCATAGTACATAATAAACATCATTGAATATAATCTCGAATACGTCATCTCGAATAATAGATATAATCTCGAATACATCGTCTCGAATAATAGATATAATCTCGAATACATCGTCTCGAATAATAGATATAATATCGAATACATCACTAGCTAGCTAGCTAGCAAGCTAATAAAGATCGAATACTACAGAGTAATCTAGGCCACTTGCGGTTCCTGAGGTGCGGGCGGTGGACACCCAAAGAGAAGGAACCATCACTGGATCATAGCTCGGGTGATCTCCCAAAAGAACCTGCCAGGTATTGGAGAACCTGACGTCCATAGCAGCCATGTAGCGATGGACATGCTCGTCCTCCTCCCTGACACGGCGACGTACCACCTTCGGCGGGGCCGACTCCCTCCGCACCGAAAGTGCCCCACGAGAACGCCACCAAAGGAGATGAGGGTCGACGACGGGACCCGGGGCCGGGTTCCTCACCAAGCGTCGCGCCCCTGAAGGTAGCACCTCCCAGTGCCAGCCCGGTGGAGCCCAGTCCTGGACATGGGTCCTCTGAAGCAGGACGTCGTCGTGAACGGGTCGACGGCGAGGATGCGGGCCGGGCATCGTCGACAACAGATACTATATGCCGCAAAAGTAAAGTAACATTTTTTAAATGATGGATTGTGATTTCATATATGCAAATTCTAAATTTTATAACTAAAACTAACATTTCTAATATTTCTATAACTAAAACTAACATTTCTAATATTTCTATAACTAAAAAACATTTCTAATATAACTAACATTTCTATATAACTAACATTTCTATATAACTAACATTTCTATAACTAAAACTAACATTTCTAATAATTCTATAACTAAAAAACAGAAAGATTGCTAACAATTCTATAACAATGTGTGTGTGTGTGTGTGGTTGGCGGCCGGGGCAGGAGCTCACCAGCAAGGCGCGACGACGGTGGGCGGCGACGGGGACGGGGACGGAGACGGAGGCGGGGTGGCGACGACGGGGACGGGGAGACGACGACGGGGACAGGGACGGACCGGGCGGGGATGACGGGAGGATGGGCCGGGCGGGGACGACGGGAGGACGAGGCGGGGCGCGGCAACGGGGCGCGGCGCGGCGACGGGGACGATGGGGACGGCGACGGGGACGACGGGGATGGCGATGGCGATGGACGGCGATGGGGACGGTGACGGGGGCGGCGACGAGGGGCGGCGGCGACGGGGCAGAGGAGAAAGAAGCAGGGAGAGATGAGAAACTGACAATTTTTTGAAGTGTTTTTTTATATAGAACCCACCTTTAGTACCGGTTGGAGCCACCAACCGGTACTAAAGATCTGTTTTGGCCAGGCGAAGCGGCGGGAACCGCACCCCCTTTAGTACCGGGTCGTGGCACCAACCGGTACTAAAGGCCCCCCCTTTAGTACCGGTTGGAGCCATGATCGAGTACTAAAGGGTGTGCGTTGCCAGGCGAGGGGCGCAAAAGTTTAGTCCCACCTCGCTAGCCGAGGGGCACTCGCACCTGCTTATAAGCCCCGCCGTCGCTGCTGTCTCGAGCTCCTCTCTTAAGCAGGCCTTCTGGGCCCACCTCTTCTGTGATGCCCTGTTGGGCCTAGTAGGCTAGCGGGCCTGCATCCTGGCCCAACTAGAATTTGGGTTTCTAGTCGTATGCAGGCCGCTGTGGCCCAGTAGGTGGGCTTTTTTTCTTATTTTTTTGCTTTATTTATTTTTGTTTTATTTATTTTAGAGTTGTTTTTTGTTGTATTTAGAGTTTCTTTGTGAATATTTTTGCTTTAGGTACAAAAAATTACAAACTTTCTGTTAGTACCGGTAGTTTACAAATTTGAATAGTTTAAATTTTGAATTATTTGAAAGTTGTGTGAATCACTAGTTTGTGAATAACTTAACTTTGAAAATAGATTTTTCAGTGATTCTTTTTTCTTATGTTTAATATTAGTGTGTTTTATCATTATATTCAATTTGGTAATGCTTAGGTTATTTAAGAAATGAAATGCCTTTGTAACGGATGAGTTTTCGTCCGAAACCCTGATACTTCGAAAGAGATTGTCCATTTTGTACACGAAGTGCATCCAGTTTTTGCGGTAACCCTCTCTACTTTTTTGCACATGCTATGTGGGTGAAATTATGATACCATGCCAACTTTAAACCTTTTCTGAGTTCATTTGAAATGCTTTTCAATTTCAGGGTCATTTAGCTGAAAAAATCAGTAAATGCATGAAAGAATTTGCTTGCACATAAAATTTTCTTCGCGTTTCAAATGCCAAAACACATAACTAGCTACCCTAACTATTATAGAGATTCCCTCCTGGGTGTGAAACACAGAAGAAAGTGATGATAGTGAAGCCGATCACATCCCAGATCTTTGGGTGTGAAACTTTTTCTTCGCGTGTGTCCCTTTGCGCCGTAGCCATGGAAAATCTTCATCATTTAACTGGATGCTCGGGTCAATATTCACTGTGAATGGAGCAATTTCATCAAACTTTTCATAATCTCCTGACATGTCTGCCATGTCATCCACTCCCATGATGTTTCTCTTCCCAGAAAGAACTATGTGCCGCTTTGGCTCATCGTATGATGCATTCGCTTCCTTATCTTTTCTTTTTCTCGGCTTGGTAGACATGTCCTTCACATAGAAAATCTGTGCCACGTCATTGGCTAGGACGAATGGTTCGTCTGCATACGCAAGATTGTTGAGATCCACTGTTGTCATTCCGTACTGCGGGTCTTCTGTTACCCCGCCTCGTGTCATATTGACCCATTTGCACCGAAACGAAGGGACCTTCAAACCACGTCGATAGTCAAGTTCCCATATGTCCTGTATATAACCATAATATGTTTCCTTTCCTGTCTTGGTTTCTGCATCAAAGCGGACACCAGTGTTTTGGTTGGTGCTCTTCTTATCTTGGGCGATCGTGTAAAATGTATTACCATTTATCTTGTACCCTTTGAAAGTCATTATATTCGAAGATGGTAACTGGGACAGTAAGTACAGGTCATCTTCAATAGAGGCATCATGCATGGTACGTGTCTGCAACCAGCTGGCGAAACTCCTAGTTTGTTCACGTGTAATCCAGTCATCAGACCACTCCGGGTGTTTGGAGCGTAGCAAATTCTTGTGTTCATCCATATACGGAGCCACCAAGGCGGAATTCTGTAGAACTGTGTAGTGTGCTTCAGTGAGAGAATGTCCGTCCATACATATTATTTGTTCCCCTCCTAGCGTGCCTTTTGCATCGAGTCTTCCCTTATGCCGCGATTCAGGAACACCAATCGTCTTAAGGTCAGGAATAAAGTCAATACAAAACTCAATGACCTCCTCATTTTTCATGGCCCTTGGAGATGCTTCCTTCTGGCCTAGCACGGTTATGAACATATTTCTTTAAGACTCCCATGAACCTCTCAAAGGGGAACATATTGTGTAGAAATACAGGACCCAAAACGTTAATCTCTTCACATAGGTGAACTAGGACGTGCGTCATGATGTTGAAGAATGATGGTGGGAACACCAACTCAAAACTGACAAGACATTGCACCAAATCATTCTCTAACCTTGGTATGATTTTTGGATCGATTACCTTCTGAGAGATTGCATTAAGGAATGCACATAGCTTCACAATGGCTAATCGAACGTTTTCCGGTAGAAGCCCCCTCAATGCAACCGGAAGCAGTTGCGTCATAATCACGTGGCAGTCATGAGACTTTAGGTTCTGCAACTTTTTCTCTGCCATGTTTATTATTCCCTTTATATTCGACGAGAAGCCAGACGGTACCTTAATACTGAGCAAGCATTCAAAGAAGATTTCCTTCTCTTCTTTGGTAAGAGCGTAGCTTGCATGACCCTGATGTATGTCGTCTTTTCGATGGATACGTTGCTGGTCCTCCCGTGCCTCAGGTGTATCTTTTGTCTTCCCATACACGCCCAAGAAGCCAAGGAGGTTCACACAAAGATTCTTCGTCACGTGCATCACGTCGATTGCGGAGTGGACCTCTAGGTCTTTCCAATAGGGCAGGTCCCAAAATATAGATTTCTTCTTCCGCATGGGTGCGCGTCCGTTAGCGTCATTCGGAACAGGTTGTCCACCAGGACCCTTTCCAAAGACCACCTTCAAATCCTTGACCATATCATGTACATCAGCACCAGTACGGTGGCGAGGCTTCGTCCAGTGATCCGCCTCACCTTTGAAATGCTTGCCTTTCTTTCTTACGGGATGCCTGCTCGGAAGAAATTGATGATGTCCCAGGTACACATTCTTCTTACAATTAGCCAAATATATACTGTCGGTATCGTCCAAATAGTGTGTGCATGCGCGGTATCCCTTATTTGTCTGTCCTGAAAGGTTACTGAGAGCAGGCCAATCATTGATGGTCACGAACAGCAACGCCTTTAGGTCAAATTCTTCCCCCATGTGCTCATCCCACGCACGTACACTTGTTCCATTCCACAGTTGTAAGAGTTCTTCAACTAATGGCCTTAGGTACACATCAATGTCGTTGGCGGGTTGCTTAGGGCCTTGGATGAGCACTGGCATCATAATGAACTTCCGCTTCATGCACAACCAAGGAGGAAGGTTATACAAACATAGAGTCACAGGCCAGGTGCTATGGTTGCTGCTCTGCTCCCCAAAAGGATTAATGCCATCTGCGCTTAGACCAAACCATACGTTCCTTGCGTCATCTGCAAACTCCTTCCTGTACTTTATTTCGATTTTTCTCCACTGCGACCCGTCAGTGGGTACTCTCAACTTTCTGTCTTTCTTACGGTCTTCTTTGTGCCATCGCATCGCCTTGGCATGCTCTTTGCTTTGGAACAAACGTTTCAACCGTGGTATTATAGGAGCATACCACATCACCTTGGCAGGAATCTTCTTCCTGGGGCGCTCGCCCTCGACATCACCAGGGTTATCGCGGTTGACCTTATAGCGCAATGCACCGCATACTGGGCAAGCGTTCAAATCCTCGTACTCACCGCGGTAGAGGATGCAGTCATTAGGGCATGCATGTATCTTCTGCACCTCTAACCCTAGAGGGCAGACAACCTTCTTTGCTTCGTACGTACTCTCGGGCAATTCGTTGTCCTTTGGAAGCATATTCTTTATCATTACCAGCAACTTTCCAAATCCCTTGTCAGATACACCATTCTCTGCCTTCCATTGTAGCAATTCCAGTGTGGTGCCCAGCTTTTTCTTGTCACCTACGCAATTCGGGTACAACAATTTTTTTTATCCTCTAACATGCGCTGCAACTTCTTATTCTCCAAATCACTTGCGCAGTTTCTCTTTGCATCGGCAATGGCCCGACCTAGATCATCAATGGGCTCATCCGATGCCTCTTCTTCAGCTTCTTCCCGCATTGCCGGCTCAGCTTCTTCCCGCATTACCGCTCATCTTCTTCCCTCATTGTTGTATCATCGTATTCAGGGAACCCATGGCCAGGATAGCTGTCGTCGTCCTCTTCTTCTTCATTGTCTTCCATCATAACCCCTCTGTCTCCATGCTTGGTCCAAACATTATAGTGGGGCATGAAACCGTACTCAAACAGGTGGACGTGAATGGTTCTTGACGTAGAGTAATTGTGACCATTCTTACAGCCAGCACATGGACAAGGTATAAAACCATCCGCCCGCTTGTTTGCCTCAGCCGCAAGCAGAAAAGTACGCACGCCATTAATGAACTCGGGAGAGCATCGGTCATCGTACATCCATTGTCGGCTCATCTTCAATACACAGCACCGAAAACACCAAATTAATAAAATACATAAAGTTCATACATAAAGATCATACAACACTTAAATGCAACAAACAAATAACTCTCTAGCTAAGAATTTAAATGCAACAACAAATGCGATCAAGATCGCAACTAAGGTAACAATTGATCCAACAGCATAATAATACCAAGCCTCACTATGAATGGCATATTTTCTAATCTTTCTAATCTTCAAGCGCATTTTCTCCATCTTAATCTTGTGATCATTGACGACATCGGCAACATGCAACTCCAATTCCATCTTCTCCCCCTCAATTCTTTTCAATTTTTCCTTCAAATCCTCGTTTTCTCTTTCAACTAAATTTAATCTCTTGACAATAGGGTCGGTTGGAATTTCCGGTTCAACTACCTCCTACATACAAATATCTATGTCAACTTGATGGGCATAATTTGTCATAAACACGAAATACAATGAATAGTTTTAAAAGAGAATATACCACATCCGAATCATAACCTGGATGAGGGCCGACGGGGATGGATATCAAAACCATGGCACTATGTATAACAAACAACGTATGGGTAAGATAATTATACGAGTAACTATATATCCAAATCACACAAACATCAATTTTTTATATAAAACTTCATGAACAAGAGGCTCACCACAAGGTGGTGCCGGCGACGGGACGTTGCGGGTGATCGACGGTGGTTACGACGGAGATTTAGAAGGCACTAAGTAAACCACACCTACATATGCAAACTAAGTGTTATTTTTGACCTCAAATTGCATATAAATCAAATACTAGCACATATATATAATTCCTCCCAAATTACTAAACTCAAAAATCAGTCACTATATAAAGCATTGCACGAGCTAATCTAGCACTGAGAGATGAAAGGACAAAGTTGCTAACCTTTGTGATCATTTGAATGGATGGGGGCCTTCAAATCTTGACAAATTTTGGGCAAAATGTGTGATGAGCTTGAGAGGAAGAGGGAAGAGAACAGAGAGGAGAGGGGAAAGAGGAAGAACAGAGCGAGCTCGGGTGGATGAAGGGTCTATGTAGGACGACCTTTAGTACTGGTTCGTGATACGACCCGGTACTAAAGGTGCTGGAGCGGCCCCGGACTGACAACATCCTGCCACCACTCACTTTAGTACCGGTTCGTGGCACGAACCGGTGCTAAAGGTTCGCCACGAACCAGTACTAGAGAGCGGCCGGCTAGCCGTTGGAACCGGCACTAATGCACACATTAGTGCCGGCTCAAATTCAAACCGGCACTAATGTGCTTCACGTTTGACCCTTTTTCTACTAGTGCATGTTTGTTTTGGATAGGAACTTGATGAATCCATGGTCGACGGTAGTTGTACACATGATGTTGGGGTACTTGTCGGTCCGGGTCTGGACGGTCCCGTTTTTGCGACGGTAGTCGTACTAGTCGGCGGTAGTGGAACTTGACGGATTCGAGCTCTTCAAGGGTCGTCGTGGTACTCGTTCACGTTGTAGTCATACATGTTCAAGAAGAAACTTATGCGGTGTCGTGGAACTTGGCAACATGCCCGTCGACGGTAGCTGTTCTCGTGACCTCATGGTACTTGGCGATATCCGTGCGTAGAGGTACTTGGCAGTCTTGTGTAGACGAACTTGAGGTACTCCGGGTGTAACACCCTCGATGCGACTATATCTCCCACGTGTCGAGGCACGACTTAGAGGCATAATCGCATTGAAGGCATAAGTCGCAAGTCAGGTAATCATCACAAACATCCCATGTAATATAGATAAAGAAAAGGGATAACATAGTTGTCTTACACTCGCCACGTCAATCAAGTACATAAATAACATACATCATCCAAACACTCATGGCCCGACTACGGCGCCAAAATGAAAGATAACCCAACAAGCGACAAGGTCCCGATCACCCCCAACTGGGCACCACTACTGATCATCAGGAAAGGAAACATAGTAACGCTGAGAGTCCTCGCCGAACTCCCACTTGAGCTCGAGCGCGTCACCTGGAGCGGAATCATCTGGACCTGCATTTGGTGTAATAGTAATCTGTGAGCCACAGGGACTCAGCAATCTCGCACCCTCGCGATCAAAACTATTTAAGCTTAATAGGAAGGGTAAGGTGAAAACATATGTGGAGCTGCAGCAAGCGACTAGCATATATGGTGGCTAACTTATTCGCAAAAGAGAGCGAGAAGAGGAGGCAAAGCACGAGCGAGAAACTAGAGAGCAACCTGCGCAAACATTACTCCAACACCGTGTCCACTTCCCGGACTCCGCCGAGAAGAGGCCATCACGATAACACACACGGTTGATTCATTTTAATTAAATTAAGGTTCAAGTTATCTACAACCGGACATTAACAAATTCCCATCTGCCCATAACCGCGGGCACGGCTTTCGAAAGTTCAATCCCTGCAGGGAAGTCCCAACTTAGCCCATGACAAGCTCTCACGGTCAACGAAGGAATAGACCTCCTCCGAAGACGTTCCGATCAGACTCGGTATCTCGGTTCTTCAAGACATTTCGACAGGTTAAAACAAGACCAGCAACACCGCCCGAATGTGCCGACAAATCCCGATAGGAGCTGCACATATCTCGTTCTCAGGGCACACTCAGATAGGTCAAGCTACGAGTAAAACCAACCCTCGAGTTTCCCCGAGGTGGCCCCGCAGGCTGCCTGGTTCGGACCAACACTCAGAGGAGCACTGGCCCGGGGGGGCTAAAATAAGATGACCCTCGGGCTCCGGAAACCCAAGGGAAAAAGAGGCTAGGTGGCAAATGGTAAAACCAAGGTTGGGCATTGCTGGAAAAGCTTTAATCAAGGCGAACTATCAAGGGGTTCCCATTATAACCCAACCGCGTGAGGAACGCAAAATCCGGGAACATAACACCGATATGACGGAAACTAGGGCGGCAAGAGTGGAACAAAATGCTAGGCGAGAGGCCGAGCCTTCCACCCTTAACCAAGTATATAGATGCATTAAGATAACATAGCAATATAATGATATCCCAACAAGTAAATAAATGTTCCAACAAGGAACGCCTCCAATCTTCACCTGCAACTAGCAACGCTATAAGAGGGGCTGAGCAAAGCGGTAACATAGCCAATCAACGGTTTGATAGGACATGGTGGGTTAGAGGTTTGACATGGCAATTTGGGAGGCTGACAAGCAAATGGTAGGTATCGTAGCATTGGCATAGCAAAAGAGCGAGCAAACTAGCATAGCAAAGATAGTAGTGATTTCGAGGGTATGATCATCTTGCCTGCAAAGTTGTCAGAGTTGACTGGATCCTCGAAAGCAAACTCAACGGGCTCCTAGTTAGTGAACTCGTCTCCCGGCTCTACCCAAACAAGACAAAAAAGCAACAAGGATACAATCAACCACGTGCAAGCTCAAACAATATGATGCAATGATGATATGCTATGCAGGATGCGATGCGGGATGCATAATGCAAGATATGACAGGAAATGCATGAACCTGGCATCAACCTGGAAATCCAAGTGTGCCACTGGAAAGATGAGTTGAGATCGCTTGAAAACGATATAAAGATCATCGGAATCGGAGTTACGGTTTGGAAATGGCAAGCGATTCAAATATGACACCGGTCTGCGATTTACAGCAAGTAGGCATCTAAATGCCATGAGATGAACATCCTACAGCACTCAAACATGGCATCAAAATACATGGCAGGGATGCATTCAAGATGCTTAACAAAAGTCTAGCACTGAGCTATGGCCAATTCATCCGTTAACAGGTTCAAACAAGCATGGTAAAAACGCAAATGGTAAACAGATCTAAGACTTAGTGAAATTAACACTTGTCTGAAATTTCAGACCAAGTAGCTCTCTTCGGAGCAACAAAACAACATGCTACAGGACCTGAACATGACAAAGTAAGACATGGTATGGAGCTACTCAAATAGCTTAACAAAAGTCCCTTAGTGACCTTGAGCCAAAAGGGATCAGAAAATATACTAACAAGCCCATGAACATCGCAAAAACATAATCAGTTTTCAGACTTACTGAAAACTGGCACATGCTGAAACATAACTCAAGTAGGCATGTTTACGAGCTCGATGCACTCACCACGGTGCAAGTCATGGCAAGACAAGCATACATCCATTAAGAAGGCACAAAATTCAAGCTAGACATGGCAAGAACAATAGCATAGCATGCACGGATCAACTACAACATCACCGGCAAAATTGCAAACAAGTTGACAATCTGCCCAGATTCACAAAGTAGCAAAAGTAGAGCTCGACTGACTCAAGCTAGGGTGCTCCATAATTGCAAACAAAGGCATGGATGGATAGAGCACTACAATATTAACAAAACTCCTTTACTGATCATCCTCAAAAGAGGCACTGATTACTAGGAAACAACATGAACATAAGGCATCATGAGATAAACGATCCCAGGACTTAGTGAAATTACTAAGTCCCTGAAAACAGAATTACCGAGTGCCTCACTTTGCAAGCTTGCACTAGACACCACACTCATCACAAAAATACATGGATTGCGCCTCTGGAAAGATGAAAAAACCCTTAACAAAACATATGTAGAGCATCAGGGCATATCATGCACACAATAATCATGGCAAAGATGACAAATGTCTAAGATGGAGTAGCAGATCTGACAATTAACTCAAGTATCCCTCGTCTAACAGCATTTCGGGCATCAAGATGAACTCAAATGAAAATGATGCAATGGAACGAAATGATATACTCTCTGAGACGAACATTTTGATCTGCTATATGCATGAATCAGATCTACGGATGCAAAGTTACGGGGTCATGAACATGAGCACTTGGACTAGAAAATATCCGGGACTTAGTGGAAAAAAATCAACCTCTAGGGTTTCACTGTTCACAGATCTGGATCTGGGCACCGAACACTGTTCACCGGAGGCGCGCCGTTCGAGGTTCGCCGGGGTCGGCCGGAGGAGGGGAAGAAGGGGGCCGGATCAGGGCGAGGCGAGGCCGGCCGAGGCGGCGGGATCGCCGGACGAGGCGAGGCGAGGCAAGGGCGGCGGCCTGCTTCGGGAGAGGCGGCGGCGCGCGGGCGCCCGGGAGATGGGCCTCGGGGGCCGGCTGCGGGCTCCCGGGCCGCGGCGGCGGCTGGCGGCGGAGAATGCCACGTGGCAGCGTGGGAGTGGGCGCGGGCGGCAGAGCGGACGTTATCCGTCCGCTCCGGACACGTCCGTCGGTGGCGGGGTGGTTTTAGGGTTTCGGAGAGGGAGAGAGATCCGAATTTCGGGGGGGGGGGGGGGGTCAATTAATAGGCATTGGAGGAGCTAGGAGAGTCCAAATGAGGTGCGGTTTTCGGCCACGTGATCGTGATTGAATGCTCTAGATGATGGAGTAAAGTTAGGTGGGTTTTGGGCCAAATTGGAGGGGTGTTGGGCTGCAACACACACGAGGCCTTTTTGGTCCCTCGGTTAACCGTTGGAGTATCAAACGAAGTCCAAATGATACGAAACTTGACAGGCGGTCTACCGGTAGTAAACCAAGGCCGCTTGGCAAGTCTCGGTCCAATTCGGAAATGTTTAATCCCCACACACGAAAGAAAGCTAGAAATGACCACCGGAGGAGAACGAAGCGCCGGAATGCAAAACGGGCAACGGGGAAAATGCTCGAATGCATGAGATGAACACGTATGCAAATGCAATGCACATGATGACATGATATGAGATGCATGACAACGATAACAACACATGGAGACAAAGACCCGAACCCGACAGAATAAATAACTTAACGCCGGAAACGGCAAGAGTTGGAGTACAAATTGGGAAAGTTATATCCAGGGTGTTACAACACTCCACCACTACGAAAGGATCTCGTCCCGAGATCTAGGACTGAAAGAACGCCGGGTACTCAGAACGGAGGTGATCCTCGCGTTCCCAGGTAGCTTCACGGTCGGAATGGTGTGACCACTTGACTTTGAGAAATTTGATTGACTTGTTGCGAGTCTTGCGTTCAGTCTCTTCAAGAATAGCAACTGGGTGCTCACGATAAGAGAGATCTTCTTGGAGCTCAATGTCCTCGAAGTTGACTGTGCGGTCAGGAGTCTTGAAGCACTTTCGAAGCTGAGAGACATGGAACACATCATGAACATTTGGAAAGTTTGAAGGAAGCTCGAGTTGATAGGCGAGGTCGCCTCTCTTGCTGACAATCTTGAAAGGTCCCACGTATCTAGGGGAAAGCTTCCCTTTGATACCGAAGCGACAAGTACCTTTCATAGGAGAGACACGGAGGTAAACATGATCTCCGATCTCGAAAGCCAAATCACGGTGCTTACTATCATAGTAGCTCTTCTATCGGGATTGGGCTACTTTGAGGTTATCACGAATGACTTTGCACATTTTTTCTGCCTCTGTGATTAAGTCATTACCCAAAAGCTGATGTTCACCGGTTTCAGACCAGTTGAGAGGGGTACGGCACTTCCTGCCATACAGAATTTCAAATGGGGCCTTGCCCGAACTTGCTTGAAAACTGTTGTTGTAGGAGAATTCAGCATGAGGAAGACAATCCTCCCACTTCATTCCAAAGGAGATCACATAAGCCCTGAGCATATCTTCAAGAATCTGGTTGACACGCTCGACTTGACCGCTTGTTTGAGGGTGGAAAGCTGTGCTGAAACGGATGTTGGTGCCCATGACCTTCTGAAAAGAATCCCAAAACTTCGAGGTAAAGATGCTGCCATGGTCTGAAGAGATCACTTGAGGAATACCGTGCAGAGAGACAATTCGAGAGGTATAGAGTTCCGCCAATTGAGCTGCAGTGATCGACTCTTTGATAGGCAGAAAGTGAGCCACTTTGGTGAGTTTATCGATGACAACAAATATAGCATCATTGCCACGCTTGGACTTTGGAAACCCAGTCACGAAGTCCATTTCAATGTGGTCAAACTTCCATTCTGGAATGGCAAAAGGTTGGAGGAGACCTGCTGGCCTTTGGTGTTCTGCCTTCACTCTTCTGCAGACATCACATTCATTCACGAATTAAGCAATCTCGCGCTTCATTCGAGTCCACCAATAAGCTTGCTTAAGGTCCTGATACATCTTCGTGCTCCCAGGGTGGATGGAGAGGAGAGAATTGTGAGCCTCGTTCATGATCACTTTACGGAGGTCACCTTTGGGCACAACAATACGATCCTCGAAGAAGAGAGTATCCTTGTCATCAAGGCGGTAGCACTTGTACTTGGGTTGACTCTTGGCAATCCCAATCTTCACCTTTTTCATCATAGCATCAAGGAGCTGGGCTTGGCGAATCTGGTATTCCAAGGTAGGAGAGACTTGAAGGTTGGCGAGGAAAGCTTGAGGAACAATTTGCAGATTAGGTTTGCGGAAAGATTCACAAAGCTCGGTTTGATAAGGCTTGAGAATCAGACTGTTGCAATAAGCCTTTCTGCTCAATGTGTCAGCAATCACATTGGACTTGCCTGGAGTATACTCGATACTCAGATTATACTCTTGAATCATTTCGACCCATCGAGTTTGCCTGAGGTTGAGATTAGGCTGAGTGAAGATGTACTTGAGACTCTTGTGATCAGTGAAAATGTCCACTTTTCTTCCCAATAGAAGATGTCTCCAAGTCAAAAGAGCATGCACAACTGCCGCCAACTCGAGATCATGAGTGGGGTAGTTCTTCTCATTGGGCTTCAACTGGCAAGAGGTATAAGCAACAACTTTCTTCTCTTGCATCAACACTGTGCCAAGACCTTGGAGAGAGGCATCACAAAAGACCTCGTACGGTTTGGATTCATCAGGCGGAGTCAGAACTGGAGCAGTGATCAATTTCTCTTTCAAAGTGTTGAAAGCAATATCACACTCCGGAGACCAAACGTACTTGACGTGCTTCTGGAGAAGATTTGAGAGAGGCTTCGCGATCTTAGAAAAGTTTTCAACGAATCTTCGGCAATAGCTTGCGAGACCGAGAAAGCTACGGAGTTTCTTCACATTCTGAGGAGGTTCCCAATTCACAATTGCAGACACCTTCTCAGGATTCACGGCAATGCCCTTGGCAGAGATGATATGACCAAGATAAAGAACCTCATCAAGCCAAAATTCGCACTTGGAGAACTTGGCGTAGAACTGATGTTCCCTGAGCTTATCAAGCACCAAACGCAAGTGCTTGGCATGATCTTCCTTGTTCTTCGATAAAACTAGAATGTCGTCGAGATAGACCAAAACGAAGTCATTGGTGTAGGCGTTGAAGATGAAGTTCATCATGCGAGAGAACGTCGGAGGAGCGTTGACGAGGCCAAAAGACATGACAGTGTATTCATATGAACCAAAGCTTGTCCTGAAAGCCGTCTTGGGAATATCTTGCTCACGGATTTGAATCTGATGATAACCCATACGGAGATCAAGCTTGGAGAATACTTGGGCACCTTTGAGTTGTTCGAACAGCTCATTGATGTTAGGAAGTGGGTATTTGTTCTTGATGGTCTTCTTGTTCAATGGACGGTAATCAACACAAAGTCGGTCCGTTCCATCCTTCTTCTTCACAAAAATAACACCACAACCCCATGGAGAAGAACTAGGCCGGATGAGGCCCATTCTTTCTTGCTCATCAAGTTGCTTCTTCAGCTCCTTCAACTCTTCAGGACCGAGCTTGTAAGGACGTTTGCACACAGGTTCCATACCGGGCTCAAGATCAATAACGAATTCAACTGGCCGGTGCGGAGGCATTCCTGGGAGCTCTTCTGGAAAGACGTCTTGATATTCGCAAATGACTGGAATTTGAGAGATGGCATCCAATTCACCCTTCTCATTGAGAGAAAACAGACGGATGGTATCATCACTAGCGGCAAAGACAATTACATCCTCAGACGAATGAGTCAATTGAATCTGCCTTGCTGCACAATCAAGATGCGCCTTGTGCTTAGAAAGCCAATCCATTTCGAGAATAAGATAAATATCCGAGTTACCAAGAACCATTGGGGAAGAAAGAAACTTGTAGTCGCCCAATGTGATAGTAACATCTGGCACCTCCAGACTTGCACTCAAACGTTTGCCAGGAGAAACGATATCCATTTGTTTACCCAAATGAGAAGAAACGAACTCATGCTTGGTAAAAAAATGGCTTTGACATGAAACAATGCGATGCACCAGTGTCAAAAAGAACTCTTGCAGGAATATCGTTAACAGGAAGGTTACCCATGATGACATCTGACGAGTCCTCTGCCTGAGCTGCATTCATCAAGTTGACCGTGGCATGCTTGGGGTTATGCTTGACCACAGCTATACTTGCCGATCTCACAGGAGGAGGAGGAGGAGGAGGAGGAAGACACCTCTGGTTGAGACACTTGTTGGCATAGTGACCCTTCTGTTGGCACTTGTTGCACGTGACCTCTGAAAGCGGACGGTGATACGGAGCACTCGGTCTTGGAGCTTGAGATGAAGTCTTGTTCTGAAAGCCAGGGTTGGGTGGGTGGGAAGAACCACTGCCACCTTTGCTCTTCTGCTGATACGACTGACGGGACGGAGGAGGAGGAAGCCAATACTTCTGCTGCTTGGCCACTTGAGTAGAGGAAGAAGGAGTAGCATCTCTGACTCACTTCTTGGAAGCATCACACCTCAACTGAGCAGCCTCTTGCTTCAGTGCCATGTTGTAGAACTCATCGTACCTCAACGGCTCAAAGAGAACAAGAGCGAGCTGAATTTCTTCTCTGAGACCACCCCTGAACTGGTATATCATGCTCTTCTCATCAGGCACGTCATGCTTGGCAAAGCGGGCGAGCTTCTGAAACAACTTGTTGTAGTCATAGACAGACAAAGAGCCTTGCTTCAAGTTGCGAAATTCCTCACGCTTACTTTCAACCACGCTCTGAGGGATGTGAAGAGCTCGGAAATCTTGACGGAAATCATCCCAAGTGATCAGACGTCCACCTCTGGAATCCTTGTACTGCTGAAACCATTCTGCAGCTTGATCTTTGAGTTGGAAAGAAGCGAACTTGACGAAATCTTCAGGCCTGACGTTGCTGCACTCAAAATGCTTCACAGATCCACAAGCCAATCGTCAGCATCGGTTGCCTCAACACAATTGCTGAACGTCTTTGGCCCATTAGCAAAGAACTGGTTCAGTGTAGCAAAGTGATTCTGATTGTTGCCTTGATTCCCTTGGCTGCCTTGATTGCGCTCTTGGAGGATTTGCATGATCAACTGTGTGTTTGCATTGGTTGCGGCCATCACAGCTTGCCATGCCTCCGGAGGAGGTGGAGGTGGTGGCGGATCAGGATTCGGAGTCGTGCGCATTGGAGGAACCATCCTGAAGAGGTTGACATCCATTAGCACATTGATAGACAAATATTGAAGCTGAATCCAACGGAATGAAAATTGCAACATAAAGTCTTCACATCCAAACAAAATGAACGAATGCATTCCTCTTGAAATGGTCACATATCCATAAATTGAGAAGCCACGTTGAATGAAGGTAGATAAATAAATCAACAAGGTACGGCTCAAGAACGAATAATCGGTAAGAAATCCCAATCTCAAACCAATATTCGTGGAAGAAGAACTAGAGCTACAAGAATTCCCACCTATGAAACTCCCGAACCTTTCTGGTTATGCAATCAGGTGTTGGGGATACAGGGGAAGCATAATATCTCACCCAAACTAGCAAATCCTACATCCAGTTGTATCCATCCTTCAACACATAACCAAGAAACCTTCGGAAACCATCTACCTCAACCTTCGAAAAGCATCCTTTATACAAGTTATGGCGATACTCCCGAACTCCCGCCCCAGTACTGGGTGGCGTCGAGGTTATCTCACCAATGAACTGCATAAAAGAGATTTTCGATGTCGGCGTACTAAACTCAAGTATTCCAGAATTGCAACGATAAAATTATGATGACAACACCACAGAGCTCAACTCCCCGGGACACTTCCACTAAACCCCTGACAGGAGGCACCAAGACAATGTTCTCATCATAAAACCATCGGAACGATTCCAAGATACCCGCGTGATCCTAAAAAAATTTAGTGAAATTTGAGAAGAGAAGAGTCAAAACTCTACGTCAGGATGCCTTACCAGAGCGATGAGAAGACTGGGAAGTAAAAAGAATTCCTAAACTCTCTGATATATAATTTCTAAATGACTCAAAACATTTTTCTAGACACAACTCGGCTGCTAAAAACGATCAAGCAATGGGGCTCCTAAGGTCGGGGAAGGCTCTGATACCAACTTGTAACACCCTCGATGCGACTATATCTCCCACGTGTCGAGGCATGACTTAGAGGCATAATCGCATTGAAGGCATATGTCGCAAGTCAGGTAATCATCACAAACATCCCATGTAATATAGATAAAGAAAAGGGATAACATAGTTGGCTTACACTCGCCACGTCAATCAAGTACATAAATAACATACATCATCCAAACACTCATGGCCCGACTACGGCGCCAAAATGAAAGATAACCCAACAAGCGACAAGGTCCCGATCACCCCCAACTGGGCACCACTACTGATCATCAGGAAAGGAAACATAGTAACACTGAGAGTCCTCGTCGAACTCCCACTTGAGCTCGAGCGCGTCACCTGGAGCGGAATCATCTGGACCTGCATCTGGTGTAATAGTAATCTGTGAGCCACAGGGACTCAGCAATCTCGCACCCTCGTGATCAAAACTATTTAAGCTTAATAGGTAGGGTAAGGTGAAAACATATGTGGAGCTGCAGCAAGTAACTAGCATATATGGTGGCTAGCTTATTCGCAAAAGAGAGCGAGAAGAGGAGGCAAAGCGCGAGCGAGAAACTAGAGAGAAACCTGCGCAAACATTACTCCAACATCGTGTCCACTTCCCGGACTCCGCCGAGAAGAGGCCATCACGGTAACACACATGGTTGATTCATTTTAATTAAATTAAGATTCGAGTTATCAACAACCGGACATTAACAAATTCTCATCTACCCATAACCGCGGGCACGGCTTTCGAAAGTTCAATCCCTGCAGGGAAGTCCCAACTTAGCCCATGACAAGCTCTCACGGTCAACGAATGAATAGACCTCCTCCGAAGACGTTCCGATCAGACTTGGTATCTCGGTTCTTCAAGACATTTCGACAGGTTAAAACAAAACTAGCAACACCGCCCGAATGTGCCGACAAATCCCGATAGGAGCCGCACATATCTCGTTCTCAGGGCACACTCAGATAGGTCAAGCTACGAGTAAAACCAACCCTCGAGTTTCCCCGAGGTGGACCAGCAGGCTGCCTGGTTCGGACCAACACTCAAAGGAGCACTGGCCCGGGGGGGCTAAAATAAGATGACCCTCGGGCTCCGGAAACCCAAGGGAAAAAGAGGCTAGGTGGCAAATGGTAAAACCAAGGTTGGGCATTGCTGGAAAAGCTTTAATCAAGGCGAACTATCAAGGGGTTCCCATTATAACCCAACTGTGTGAGAAACGCAAAATCCGGGAACATAACACCGATATGACGGAAACTAGGGCGGCAAGAGTGGAACAAAACACCAGGCGAGAGGCCGAGCCTTCCACCCTTAACCAAGTATATAGATGCATTAAGATAACATAGCAATATAATGATATCCCAACAAGTAAATAAATGTTCCAACAAGGAACGCCTCCAATCTTCACCTGCAACTAGCAATGCTATAAGAGGGGCTGAGCAAAGCGGTAACATAGCCAATCAACGGTTTGCTAGGACATGGTGGGTTAGAGCTTTGACATGGCAATTTGGGAGGCTGACAAGCAAATGGTAGGCATCGTAGCATTGGCATAGCAAAAGAGCGAGCAAACTAGCATAGCAAAGATAGTAGTGATTTCGAGGGTATGATCATCTTGCCTGCAAAGCTGTCAGAGTTGACTGGATCCTCGAAAGCAAACTCAACGGGCTCCTCATTAGCGAACTCATCTCCTGGCTCTACCCAAACAAGACAAACAAGCAACAAGGATACAATCAACCAGGTGCAAACTCAAACAATATGATGCAATGATGATATGCTATGTGGGATGCGATGCGGGATGCATAATGCAAGATATGACAGGAAATGCATGAACTTGGCATCAACATGGAAATCCAAGTGTGCCACTGGAAAGATGAGATGAAATCGCTTGAAAACGATATAAAGATCATCGGAATCGGAGTTACGGTTTGGAAATGGCAAGCGATTCAAATATGACACCGGTCTGCGATTTACAGCAAGTAGGCATCTAAATGCCATGAGATGAACATGCTACAGCACTCAAACATGGCATCAAAATACATGGAAGGGATGCATTCAAGATGCTTAACAAAAGTCTAGCACTGAGCTATGGCCAATTCATCCATTAACAGGTTCAAACAAGCATGGCAAAAACGCAAATGGTAAACAGATCTCAGACTTAGTGAAATTAACACTTGTCTGAAATTTCAGACCAAGTAGCTCTCTTCGGAGCAACAAAACAACATGCTACAGGACCTGAACATGACAAAGTAACACATGGTATGGAGCTACTCAAATAGCTTAACAAAAGTCCCTTAGTGACCTTGAGCCAAAAGGGATCTGAAAATATACTAACAAGCCCATGAACATCGCAAAAACATAATCAGTTTTCAGACTTAGTGAAAACTGGCACATGCTGAAACATAACTCAAGTAGGCATGTTTATGAGCTCCATGCAGTCACCACGGTGCAAGTCATGGAAATACAAGCATACATCCATTAAGAAGGCACAAAATGCAAGCTAGACATGGAAAGAACAATAGCATAGCATGCACGGATCAACTACAACATCACCGGCAAAATTGCAAACAAGTTGACAATCTGCCCAGACTCACAAAGTAGAAAAAGTAGAGCTTGATTGACTCAAGCTAGGTTGATCCATAATTGCAAACAAAGGCATGGATGGATAGAGCACTACAATATTAACAAAACTCCTTTACTGATCATCCTGAAAAGAGGCACGGATCACTAGGAAACAACATGAACATAAGGCATCATGAGATAAACGATCCCAGGACTTAGTGAAATTACTAAGTCCCTGAAAACAGAATTACCGAGTGCCTCACTTTGCAAGCTTGCACTAGACACCACACTCATCACAAAAATACATGGGTTGCACCTCTGGAAAGATGACAAAACCCTTAACAAAACATATGTAGAGCATCAGGGCAAATCATGCACAAAATAATCATGGCAAAAATGACAAATATCTAAGATGGAGTAGCAGATCTGACAATTAACTCAAGTAGCCCTATTCTAACAGAATTTCGGGCATCAAGATGAACTCAAATGAAAATTATGCAGTGGAATGAAATGATGTACTCTCTGAAGCGAACATTTTGATATGCTATATGCATGAATCGGATCTACGGATGCGAAGTTACGTGGTCATGAACATGAGCACTTGAACTAGAAAATATCCGGGACTTGGTGAAAAAAAATCAACCTCTAGGGTTTCACTGTTCACGGATCTGGATCTGGGCACCGAACACTGTTCATCGGAGGCGCGCCGTTCGAGGTTCGCCGGGGTCGGACGGAGGAGGGGAAGAAGGGGGCCGGCTCATGGCGAGGCGAGGCCGGGCGAGGCGGCGGGGTCGCCGGGCGAGGTGGCAGGGAGGCGGGCGAGGCGAGGCAAGGGCGGCGGCCGGCTTCGGGAGAGGTGGCGGCGCGCGGGCGCCCGGGAGATGGGCCTCAGGGGCCGGCTGCGGGCTCCCGGGCCGCGGCGGCGGCTGGTGGCGGAGAAGGCCACGTGGCAGCATGGGAGTGGGCGCGGGCGGCGGAGCGAACGTTGTCCGGTCCGCTCCGGACACGTCCGTCGGTGGCGGGGTGGTTTTAGGGTTTCGGAGAGGGAGAGAGATCTGAATTTCGGGGGGGTCTATTTATAAGCATTGGAGGAGCTAGGAGAGTCCAAATGAGGTGTGGTTTTCAGCCACGCGATCGTGATCGAACGCTCTAGATGATGGAGGAAAGTTAGGTGGGTTTTGGGCCAAATTGGAGGGGTGTTGGGCTGCAACACACACGAGGCCTTTTCGGTCCCTCGGTTAACCGTTGGAGTATCAAACGAAGTCCAAATGATACGAAACTTGACAGGAGGTCTACCGGTAGTAAACGAAGGCCGCTCGGCAAGTCTCGGTCCAATCCGGAAATGTTTAATCCCCACACACGAAAGAAAGCTAGAAATGACCACCGGAGGAGAACAAAGCGCCGGAATGCAAAACGGACAACGGGGAAAATGCTCGAATGCATGAGATGAACACATATGCAAATGCAATGCACATGATGACATGATATGAGATGCATGACAACGATAACAAAACACGGAGACAAAGACCCGAACCCGAGAGAATAAAATAACTTAACGCCGGAAACGGCAAGAGTTGGAGTACAAATTGGGAAAGTTATATCCGGGGTGTTACACCGGGGCATAGGAATCAACGTTGCAACGGTGGTCTCGACGTAACCTGATCGAAGCAAGGCCAAGGGGTTTCGCATCACAGATCGAAGCAGCGGTCGTACTCATCCTCCCGCGAGCAGAGACGAGGGCACCATGAAGACCTACGAGGAGCGGCAAAAGCTAGGGCGTCGAGGAGGCCTAGCGCGGCGCCGTAGTCGGGAACGGGTGGAAAATGAGGTTCCCCGGTAGCAGGGACGTCATCTGGCGATCCCTGGCCCGGCGGCTCGATGCAGGGCGCGGCAGGAGGCTAGAAGGCACGGCGGTGGCCTCCTGCAAGGTCACCTGGATGGCGATGCGCGGGGCTTGACATCAGCTTGAGCGAGCGCTGGGGCCGCCAGAGTTGTCCCCTCTAGTGGTGGCGCGGGGAGGCACGGCGCTCGAGGTTGCCGACATTCGGCAGGGACCGTAGCGAAGGAGCCGAACGGAGGGAGCCTCTGGTGTCTGGCAGGGTCGCGGTAGTGGCCTCGGGCGAGGGGGTTCTCCCGGTGGAGGCGGCGAAGGAAACGGACGCAGGGAGCTCCTCTTCCTGGCAGCAACATGTGGCGGCAGCACGGGGACGAGGGGGGAGAGCGAGGAGATGGGAGGATCGAGGGCGCAGCCCTATGCGTGTGGAACTCTCCCTCCTTCTCTGATTGGAGGGCGGCGCAGGAGGAGGACGAAGGCTCCTGCGTGCGAGAGGAAGGCTCGATGGGGAGAGATGGGATCAGGCTCGGTCCTCCCTGGCGGCGCAAGGGGAAAGCGAGAGGGAGAGCTGGGATCGGGTAGGGTTAGAGTAGTAAGGTGGGCCGGAGTTGGATGGGCCTATAGGCCGGCTGGGCTGAGTCTCTCTCTCTCTCTCACTCTAAAGAACAAAAGAGAGAAAAAGAAAAAAACAGAGATAATAAAGAAAAAGAAAGAGATGTTAGGGGGAAAAGTTGGACATGTGGATAATTTTTATAGACTAGTAAAAATGTGCACGGTCCACAGAAATTAGGGGAGACATGATTGAAAGATGTCATTCAAACTCATTTGAATTTAAATCAAATGGGTTTGAACTAGGGCTTGGTTATAGAAGTGTCCAAAAATGTTGAGGTTTTAGGAGGAGCCTCGATAAAAGAGATGAGAGATATTGGCAAGGTTTGAAGGTCAAACTCGAAGAGGAATAGACATGGGAATTATTTTGCACGTGTGTTACGATGATTCCAAATTAATGGAATATTTATAATATCTCCCTAAATATGAGGAGGATAAAGTTATAAAGATAAGTCACTCTTCCCTCGATTTAAATGGATCGAAGATCCACACAAATTATTTAGTTGAGATGCAAAAGATTTATGACATGATGACATGATGCAATGCACATGATGCAAAGATGGATGCAACAGACAAAACAAATCACCCGACGAAACTCGGAAAACGTGGAAGGAATGTGAAGCTCCGGTCTTGGGGCGTTACAACACTCCACCACTACGAGAGGATCTCGTCCCGAGATCTAGGATGGCACCGGAGGGGAAAACGGAAGAGGATTAGAAGAGGTAAAACTAAGTTGCTTCTTTGACCAATGAGTGAAATCAAAGAACCTTGCGAGGTTGAACAAATTGGAAGAAAGAATGCAACGGAGAAGAACGAAGTTGAAAACACTCCATTAGGAAAGAGGAACAAGGAAGAACAAATTCGGGCAGCACTCCGGTTGAAAAGTGAAGAAAAACCTGATAAGATGAAAAGAAATTGAAGGGATGACACAACACTCCGATTGAATGCATTAGCACGAAAAGAAACACGATCCTCAACATTCGAGATGATGAGAGGAGAGAGCAACAACATAATGCCTCCGGAACGAAAGAATAGAAGATAAATGGATAAGAAAATGCCATCTTCTGCCACAAATGAGCTTTAAGAGGCATCCTTAGGAGAAGGGTCGAACGGAGTTGTTGGAAAACCAACAACGAAAAGAGTAAGCTTGTAGTGGGCTTATGGAGAACATCTCAAAATTAAGGTGTGAAATCCCGCCACTAACGAAAAACAATAGATTGGATTTATATCAACAAGGAGACGAGAAGCTTATTTCACCAGGAGGATAAATGAAGAGCTTGGGTTCTTTATGAGCACCAAAAATAGCAACAATCCTTAGGGAAGGCTTTAGGTGAAATATAACCCAAGATAACTCCAATGAAGAGATTGATTGGTTCAGAAGAAGTCTTGAGAGAAGAGAAAAATGATGGATTTAGATATGTCACTCTTGAAAAACATGTGAAACATGAAACACGAAGGGAAAATTATCAACAATGACATAACACCTCCTCAAAAGATGAGATATGAAAGAATTGCACTTCGGAATGCAAGATGAAGAATGCTTGAGCTCCTCTTGGCGAACACTTCGAGAACAAATTAAATTCTTGATGAACCACCATGTAGAGCCTTCATGAAGAACTCTGGTAACAAAATGATTGATCAATCGAAAGGAAAGAGAAGTTGAGAACACAAGGTGAAGCCTTGTAATGATTTAGATGGATCTTCGTGGTGATAATGCGGAAAACTTGGCACTCCGGAAAAGAAAAGATGAAGCATCTTGGACCGAGAATATGATATGGTGAACAACTCCGGGAAGAAGAAACTAGATGACTTGGATGAAACAATAATAAGAATTACGTTATGCGTATCCTTCACCAATTTAGATTGATGACAAGCATGGATTTGGCATACTACTTATTCTCGTAGACATGATTAAGATAGATATTGCGCAAACTTGGGAAGGTCTTCAACGATCCACCGGAAGGATTGAAACAACGAATGAATTGATACAATAACAACGGAAGAGAATTTTTGAACGAACCGCCATAAAAAATTGAAAATGAACGAAGATACCTAAGAGAATTTAGATACTAGAGAATGAAGAGATCCCGAACATTAAAGAATACTTGAATGAAGCGCCGGTAAGATTTAAGAAAGACAGCTGAAAGCTGAGAATGAATAATTCTTCTGAAAGGATGGGCTCCGGACGAAAGAAATTAAAACAACTCATGAAATGCTCCGGATGGATGAAAAGAATTCTCACAATCAAAACAATTATCAGAGGATGGCATAAAGCTAGAACCATGAATCTTGAAGAGAATGGAGCAAGATATGGAGGAAAAATTCTTGTTCGGTCTTCAAATGCAGAGAATGACGACGAGAAACACCACCATGAATAGTTGAGACATTTCTGCATAATGAAGAATATAAAGGTTGAATCAACACTGAAAAGAATTTTAAAGATCTTGGAGAAGCCATTTGACTGATGATAACTCATTCTTACGTCAAACATTTGAAGATTTGAGAATAACTCCGGGAGAATAAGAAGAGTCAGGTAAGATCCTGGGAAAAGACCTATGGGTTAGGGCTTACTCAAAAGATACACCGTTTGAACGATTTAAAGGAAGATTGCGCCGGTAGAATTAAATGGCTTGAATAAGATAACAACCTTGAAATAGCTTGAACAGATTGAATGTGATAACATCTTCTGAGATATCTTCAGCACTCCGGAACAAATGAGTAACGAGAAGTGAATGATAAGGGGTGCACCGGTATGATAAAACCTTTGAAACGAGGGCAGGATATGATCGACAAGGCTTGAATTGACACGCACTGAAAATGAAAGAGAGCGAAGAATGATTAACTTGTAGAGCATCTTCATGAGAACCATCGGGTAAGAATATTGAAGGAAAAGAATGGAGAGACTTCGCATCAATAAGATGGATACTTGATTAAGAAATCTTAGTCCTTAAAGAAAAAGGGTGGGAGGGCGAGAAAACAAAGGCTACTTGGGATGAATGAAACAAACACCGTTGCAAAGAACTGATAATTGATCTTGCTGATGTTGAAATGATCAGATCCACTTGAAGAGAAACACGCCGGTTGAAAAGGATTGACATGACAATCTCGATTATCATAAAGGATTAGTATTCCCATAGAAATATGAGAATACCGCTTAGGAAAGGTATGGAATCAACACTTGACTTCGAAGCAACTCGAATACCACAATCAAAACAAAACAAGGATTGGCTTCCAAAATAAGCCGAAACAAACATATGATAGAGATTTCGTCCGAAGTTTTCGTGGTGGGGCCCACACGGGCTCGATCGTATAGCACCATCATGTACAAGGCAGTGCACATGACATACGAAGCGTCCCCGAGTTAGCATAGCCAAGGACTCTTTAAGACACAACGAGACCACTGTAAAACCAACCGTGGATGGGCGGACCACTAGACGTCGAACCCCAATTTCATATCATACATCTGTCGGAAAGATATCCTAGGAGCTACTTTAATTCCCACTTATAAACTCCTGAAACTTTCTGGTTATGCAATCAGGTGTTGGGGATATAGGGGAAGCATAATATCTCACCAAAAACTAGCAAATCCTACATCCAGCTATATCCATTCTTCAACACATAACCAAGAAACCTTCAGAAATCATTTGCCTCAACCTTCGAAAAGCATCCATTATACGAGTTATGGCAATACTCCTGAACTCCCGCCCCAGTACTGGGTGGCGTCAAGGTTATCTCACCAACAACTGCATAAAAGAGATTTTTGATGTCGGCAACTCAGGTATTCCAAAACTGCAACAATAAAATTGTGACGACAACACCTCGGAGCTCAACTCCCCGGGACACTGCCACAACCCCTAAATGTCAGGAGGCACCAAGAACAATGTTCTCGTCACAAAACCATCAGAACGATTCCAAGATACCCGCGTGATCCTAATTTTTTTTTTAGTGAAATTGAGAAGAGAAGAGTCAAAACTCTACGTCAGGAAGCCTCACCAGAGCAACGAAGGGACTGGGAAGTAAAACGAATCCTACTCTCTGATATATATAATCCTAAAAGACTCACAAACATTTTTCTAGACTCAACAATGCCAGCGATTCGATCAAGCAGGGGGCTCCTAAGTCGGGGAAGGCTCTGATTACCAACTTGTAATGCCCACGATGCGGCTATATCTCCCACGTGTCCAAGCACGACTTAGAGGCATAACCGCATTGTAAGAAATGTCGCAATAGGGGTAATCTTTACACACCCCATGTACTGAATAAGGAAAGAGATACATGGTTGACTTACAATCGCCACTTCACACAATACATGAAAATAGCATTACAACATCCAGATACAATCAAGGTCCGACTACGGAACCAAAATAAAGAAGACCACCCCTAATGCTACAGATCCCCGATCACCCCAATTGGGCTCCACTACTGATCAACTGGAAACGGAACAACATAAAGAACAAAGGTCTTCATCGAGCTCCTCCTTGAGCTTGATTGCATCACCTGCACGATATCATCGGCACCTGCAAGCTAGTTTTGAAGTAATCTGTGAGTCACGGGGACTCAGCAATCTCACACCCTCGCGATCAAGACTATTTAAGCTTATGGGTAGGAAAAGGGGTAGTGAGGTGGAGCTGCAACAAGCACTAGCATACGCAAAAGAGAGCGAGAAGAGGAGGCAAAGCATGGTCGAGAAGCTACGAAGATCAAGAAGTGATCCTAGACTACTTACGTCCAAGCATAACACGAGACCGTGTTCTCCTCCCGGACTCCGCCGAAAAGAGACCATCACGGCTACACACGCAGTTGATGTATTTTAGTTAAGTCAAGTGTCAAGTTATCTACAATCGGACATTAACAAATTCCCATCTGCCCATAACCGCGGGCACGGCTTTCGAAAGTTCAAAACCCTGCAGGGGTGTCCCAACTTAGCCCATCACAAGCTCTCACGGTCAATGAAGGATATTCCTTCTAGCGGGAAGACCCGATCAGTCTCGGAATCCTAGTTACAAGACATTTCGACAATGGTAAAACAAGTCCAGCAAAGCCGCCCGATGTGCCGACAAATCCTGATAGGAGTTGCACATATCTCGTTCTCAGGGCACACCAGATGAACACTACGTACAACTAAAACCAACCCTAAAGTTTCCCCGAGGTGGCGCTGCAAGTGGCTCTGTTTTGGACCAACACTCAGCACTGGCCCAGGGGTTTAAAATAAAGATGACCCTTGAGTCTGCAGAACCCAAGGGAAAAGGCTTAGGTGGCAAATGGTAAAACCAAGGTCGGCCCTCGCTGGGGGAGTTTTATTCAAGCGGAACTGTCAAGGGGTTCCCATTATCACCCAACCGCGTAAGGAACACAAAATCAAGGAACATAACACCGGTATGACGGAAACTAGGGCGGCAAGAGTGGAACAAAACACCGGGCATAAGGCTGAGCCTTCCACCCTTTACCAAGTATATAGATGAATTAATTCAATAAGAGATATTGTGATATCCCAACAATAACCATGTTCCAACATGGAACAAACTTCATCTTCATCCTCACCTGCAACTAGCAACGCTATAAGAGGGGCTGAGCAAAGCGGTAACATAGCCAAACAACGGTTTGCTAGGACAAGGTGGGTTAGAGGCTTGACATGCCAATATGGGAGGCATGATAAAGCATGTGGTAGGTATCGTAGCATAGGCATAGCAATAGAGCGAGCATCTATCAAGCAAAGATAGAAGTGATTTCGAGGGTATGGTCATCTTGCCTGAGATCCCGCAAGGAAGAAGAACGAGTCCATGAAGAAGACAGACGGACGTAGTCGAATGGATCCTCACAACTCCGGAACGAAACCGAAGCTAACGCGAGAAGCAACCCGGATAGAAGCAAACAACATAGTAAACAACCATCACATAAACATGGCATGATGGGCAAACAAGTATGATGCATGTTCGGTTTAAATATGCATGGCATGGCAAAGGGCACAAACAAAACTACAAGTTAAGTGGAGCTCAATATGCAACGAGTTGCATATTGACGGAATACCACATCAATCATTTAGTTCTCTCTTGTTTATGTACTCAACACTATTAAATGTTGGTTAACATGGCAAGAGGTGGAGCATAACAAAACTATACTATCTAAACAATTTAAATGGGGCCGGATATAATAAACAACAAATCTGGTAAATCCCCATATGCAATTATAAATTTAAAGCGAACAACAATTTTAAACATTTTAATTGTTGTTATCATGATGCGGATGACATGTGCAAGTTTATGCAATTTTTATTAAAAGTTGACAAGAGCATTATGAAGCATTTGTCATCGTGGCGGAAACGAAAAGGGGTGCCACGGCAACGATAACGAAACGGTGCCACGGCAACATTCCGGTTCCGGTACTTGATTGAGATACCGATGCAAAGGGGAAGTGTGCGGATGCGTGCAAAATATGGTGGGGCGCTCCCAGATCCCGGGTGTCCCATGAATCGGCGACGGTGTCAAATGAGGGAACAGCTACCGTTCACGGGTGGATTACAACTGTTGGAAATATGCCCTAGAGGCAATAATAAAAGCATTATTATTATATTTCCTTATTCATGATAATTGTCTTTATTCATGCTGTAATTGTGTTATCCGGAAATCGTAATACATGTGTGAATAACAGACACCAACATGTCCCTAGTAAGCCTCTAGTTGACTAGCTCGTTGATCAACAGATAGTCATGGTTTCCTGACTATGGACATTGGATGTCATTGATAACGAGATCACATCATTCGGAGAATGATGTGATGGACAAGACCCAATCCTAAACATAGCACAAGATCGTATAGTTCGTTTGCTAGAGTTTTTCCAATGTCAAGTATCTTTTCCTTAGACCATGAGATCGTGTAACTCCCGGATACCGTAGGAGTGCTTTGGGTATACCAAACGTCACAACGTAACTGGGTGACTATAAAGGTAGACTACGGGTATCTCCGAAAGTGTCTGTTGGGTTGACATGGATCAAGACTAGGATTTGTCACTCCGTATGACGGAGAGGTATCACTGGGCCCACTCGGTAATGCATCATCATAATGAGCTCAAAGTGACCAAGTGTCTGGTCACAGGATCATGCATTACGGTACGAGTAAAGTGACTTGCCGGTAACGAGATTGAACGAGGTATTGGGATACCAACGATCGAATCTCGGGCAAGTAACATATCGATTGACAAAGGGAATTGCATACGGGGTTGATTGAATCCTCGACATCGTGGTTCATCCGATGAGATCATCGCGGAGCATGTGGGAGCCAACATGGGTATCCAGATCCCGCTATTGGTTATTGACCGAAGAGTCGTCTCGGTCATGTATGCTTGTCTCCCGAACCCGTAGGGTCTACACACTTAAGGTTCGGTGACGCTAGGGTTGTGAAGATATGTATATGCAGTAACCCGAATGTTGTTCGGAGTCCCGGATGAGATCCCGGACGTCACGAGGAGTTCCGGAATGGTCCGGAGGTAAATAATTATATATAGGAAGTGTTGTTTCGGCCATCGGGACAAGTTTCGGGGTCACCGGTATTGTACCGGGACCACCGGAAAGGTCCCAGGGGTCCACCGGGTGGGGCCACCTATCCCGGGGGGCCCCATGGGCTGAAGAAGGAGGGAACCCAGCCCAAAGTGGGCTGGGGCGCCACTCCCCTAGGGCCCATGCGGCTAGGGTTGAGGGGAAACCCTAAAGGGGGCGCCCCCTTGCTTGGGGGGCAAGCCCCCCACCCTTGGCCGCCGCCCCCCCTAGGAGATTCCATCTCCTAGGGCCGGCACCCCCCCTAGCACCCCTATATATAGTGGGGGAGAGGAGGGACTTCATACACCAGCCCCTGGCACCTCCCTCTCTCCCTGTTACGTCTCTCTCTCGTAGTATAGGCGAAGCCCTGCTACTGTGACGCCCTGCATCCACCACCACGCCGTCGTGCTGCTGGATCTTCATCAACCTCTCCTTTCCCCTTGCTGGATCAAGAAGGAGGAGACGTCTCCCGTCCCGTACGTGTGTTGAACGCGGAGGTGCCGTCCGTTCGGCGCTTGGTCATCGGTGATTTGGATCACGTCGTGTTCGACTACATCATCACCATTCTTTTAACGCTTCCGCACGCGATCTACAAAGGTATGTAGATGCATCCGATGACTCGTTGCTAGATGAACTCCTAGATGGATCTTGGTGAAACGAGTAGGAAAAATTTTGTTTTCTGCAACGTTCCCCAACAGTGGCATCATGAGCTAGGTCTATGCGTAGTTCTTCTTGCGCGAGTAGAACACAATTTGTTGTGGGCGTAGATTTGTCAACTTTCTTGCCGCTACTAGTCTTTTCTTGCTTCAGCGGTATTGTGGGATGAAGCGGCCCGGACCAACCTTACACGTACGCTTACGTGAGACCGGTTCCACCGACTAACATGCACTAGTTGCATAAGGTGGCTGGCGGGTGTCTGTCTCTCCCACTTTAGTTGGAGCGGATTCGATGAAAAGGGTCCTTATGAAGGGTAAATAGAAGTTGACAAATCACGTTGTGGCTTTCACGTAGGTAAGAAGACGTTCTTGCTAGAACCCTAATTCAGCCACGTAAAACTTGCAACAACAATTAGAGGACGTCTAACTTGTTTTTGCAGCAAGTGGTTTGTGATATGATATGGCCAAAGTTGTGATGAATGATGAATGATCTATATGTGATGTATGAGATGTTCATGCTATTGTAATAGGAATCACAACTTGCATGTCGATGAGTATGACAACCGGCAGGAGCCATAGGAGTTGTCTTTATTGCTAAACGCGTTAGCCATAGTAGTAGAAGTAATAGTTGGCGAGCAACTTCATGGAGACACGATGATGGAGATCATGATGATGGAGATCATGGTGTCAAGCCGGTGACAAGATGATCATGGAGCCCCAAGATGGAGATCAAAGGAGCTATGTGATATTGGCCATATCATGTCACATTTATTATTTGATTGCATGTGATGTTTATCATGTTTTGCATCTTGTTTACTTAGAACGACGGTAGTAAATAAGATGATCCCTCATATTAATTTCAAGAAGTGTTCCCCCTAACTGTGCACCGTTGCGACAGTTCACTGTTTCAAAACACCACGTGATGATCGGGTGTTTTATTCAGACGTTCACATACAACGGGTGTAAGACAGATTTACACATGCAAACACTTAGGTTGACTTGACGAGCCTAGCATGTACAGACATGGCCTCGGAACACAGAAGACCGAAAGGTCGAGCATGAGTCGTATAGAAGATACGATCAACATGAAGATGTTCACCGACATTGACTAGTCCGTCTCACGTGATGATCGGACACGGCCTAGTTAACTCGGATCATCTAATACTTAGATGACTAGAGGGATGTCTAATCTAAGTGGGAGTTCATTAATAATTTGATTAGATGAACTTAATTATCATGAACTTAGTCTAAAATATTTTACAATATATCTTGTAGATCAAATGGCCCACGTAGTCCTCAACTTCAACGCGTTCCTAGAGAAAACCAAGCTGAAAGACGATGGCAGCAACTATACGGACTGGGTCCGGAACCTGAGGATCATCCTCATAGCTGCCAAGAAAGATTATGTCCTACAAGCACCGCTAGGTGAAGCTCCCGTCCCACAGAACCAAGACGTTATGAACGCTTGGCAGACACGTGTTGACGACTACTCCCTTGTTCAGTGCGGCATGCTTTACAGCTTAGAGCCGGGGCTCCAAAAGCGTTTTGAGAGACATGGAGCATATGAGATGTTCGAAGAGCTGAAAATGGTTTTTCAAGCTCATGCCCGGATCGAGAGATATGAAGTCTCCGATAAGTTCTTCAGCTGTAAGATGGAGGAAAATAGTTCTGTCAGTGAGCACATACTCACTATGTCTGGGTTACATAACCGCTTGTCTCAGCTGGGAGTTAATCTCCCGGATGATGCGGTCATTGACAGAATCCTCCAGTCGCTTCCACCAAGCTACAAGAGCTTTGTGATGAACTTCAACATGCAGGGGATGCAAAAGACCATTCCTGAGTTGTTCTCAATGCTGAAATCAGCAGAGGTAGAAGTCAAGAAGGAACATCAAGTGTTGATGGTCAATAAAACCACTAAGTTCAAGAAGGGCAAGGGTAAGAAAGCCTTCAAGAAGGACGGCAAGGAAGTTGCAGCGCCCGGCAAGCAAGCTGCCGGGAAGAAGCAAAAGAATGGACCCAAGCCCGAAACTGAGTGCTTTTATTGCAAGGGAAGCGGTCACTGGAAGCGGAATTGCCCTAAATACTTAGCAGACAAGAAGGCCGGCAAAACAAAAGGTATATGTGATATACATGTAATTGATGTGTACCTTACTAGTGTCCGTAGTAGCTCCTGGGTATTTGATACCGGTGCAGTTGCTCACATTTGTAACTCAAAGCAGGGGCTGCGGAATAAGCGGAAACTGGCAAAGGACGAGGTGACGATGCGCGTCGGGAATGGTTCCAAGGTCAATGTGATCGCCGTCGGCATGCTGCCTCTATATTTACCTTCGGGATTAGTTTTAAACCTTAATAATTGTTATTTAGTGCCAGCTTTGAGCATGAACATTGTATCGGGATCTCGTTTAATTCGAGATGGCTACTCATTTAAATCTGAGAATAATGGTTGTTCTATTTATATGAGAGATATGTTTTATGGTCATGCTCCTATGGTGAATGGTTTATTCTTTATGAATCTCGAACGTAATGCTACACATGTTCATAATGTGAGTACCAAAAGATGTAAAGTTGATAATGATAGTCCCACATACTTGTGGCACTGCCGCCTTGGTCACATAGGTGTCAAACGCATGAAGAAGCTCCATGCAGATGGACTTTTAGAGTCTCTTGATTATGAATCATTTGACACGTGCGAACCATGCCTCATGGGTAAGATGACCAAGACTCCGTTCTCAGGAACAATGGAGCGAGCAACCAACTTATTGGAAATCATACATACTGATGTGTGCGGTCCAATGAGTGTTGAGGCTCGCGGTGGCTATCGTTATGTTCTCACGCTCACTGATGATTTAAGTAGATATGGGTATATCTACTTAATGAAACACAAGTCTGAAACCTTTGAAAAGTTCAAGGAATTTCAGAGTGAGGTTGAAAATCAACGTGACAGGAAGATCAAGTTTCTACGATCAGATCATGGAGGAGAATACTTGAGTCATGAATTTGGCACACACTTAAGAAAATGTGGAATAGTTTCACAACTCACGCCGCCTGGAACACCTCAGCGTAACGGTGTGTCCGAACGTCGCAATCGCACTCTATTAGATATGGTGCGATCTATGATGTCTCTTACCGATTTACCGCTATCTTTTTGGGGCTATGCTTTAGAGACTGCCGCATTCACTTTAAATAGGGCTCCATCGAAATCCGTTGAGACGACACCGTATGAATTATGGTTTGGGAAGAAACCTAAGCTGTTGTTTCTAAAAGTTTGGGGATGCGATGCTTATGTCAAGAAACTTCAACCTGAAAAGCTCGAACCCAAGTCGGAAAAATGCGTCTTCATAGGATACCCAAAAGAAACTATTGGGTATACCTTCTACCTCAGATCCGAAGGCAAGATCTTTGTTGCCAAGAATGGGTCCTTTCTACAGAAAGAGTTTCTCTCGAAAGAAGTAAGTGGGAGGAAAGTAGAGCTTGATGAAGTATTACCTCTTGAACCGGAAAATGGCGCAACTCAAGAAAATGTTCCTGAGGTGCCTGCACCGACTAGAGAGGAAGTTAATGATAATGATCAAGATACTTCTGATCAAGCTCCTACTGAAATTCGAAGGTCCACAAGGACACGTTCCGCACCAGAGTGGTACGGCAACCCTGTCTTGGAAATCATGTTGTTAGACAACGGTGAACCTTCGAACTATGAAGAAGCGATGGCGGGCCCGGATTCCGACAAATGGCTAGAAGCCATGAAATCCGAGATAGGATCCATGTATGAAAACGAAGTATGGACTTTGACTGACTTGCCCGTTGAACGGCGAGCCATAGAAAATAAATGGATCTTTAAGAAGAAGACAGACGTGGATGGTAATGTGACCATCTATAAAGCTTGACTTGTC
This sequence comes from Triticum urartu, assembly GCF_056163025.1. NCBI lineage: Eukaryota > Viridiplantae > Streptophyta > Magnoliopsida > Poales > Poaceae > Triticum > Triticum urartu. Next base: position 474,469,584 of record NC_141877.1, read on the forward strand.
GCTAAGGGTTATCGACAAGTTCAAGGGGTTGACTACGATGAGACTTTCTCACCGGTAGCGAAGCTAAAGTCCGTCCGAATCATGTTAGCAATTGCCGCATTCTCCGATTATGAGATATGGCAAATGGACGTCAAAACGGCATTCCTTAATGGTTTCCTTAAGGAAGAATTGTATATGATGCAGCCGGAAGGTTTTGTCGATCCTAAGAATGCTGACAAGGTGTGCAAGCTCCAACGCTCGATTTATGGGCTGGTGCAAGCATCTCGGAATTGGAACATTCGCTTTGATGAGATGATCAATGCGTTTGGGTTTACGCAGACTTATGGAGAAGCCTGCGTTTACAAGAAAGTGAGTGGGAGCTCTGTAGCATTTCTCATACTATATGTAGATGACATACTTTTGATGGGAAATGGTATAGAACTCTTGGACAGCATCAAGGCCTGCTTGAATAAGAGTTTTTCAATGAAGGACCTTGGAGAAGCTGCTTATATATTAGGCATCAAAATCTATAGAGATAGATCGAGACGCCTCATAGGTCTTTCACAAAGCACATACCTTGATAAGATATGGAAGAAGTTCAATATGGATCAATCTAAGAAGGGGTTCTTGCCTGTGTTACAAGGTATGAAATTGAGCTCAGCTCAATGTCCGACCACGGCAGAAGATATAGAAGAGATGAGCGTCATCCCCTATGCATCAGCCATAGGTTCTATTATGTATGCCATGCTGTGTACCAGACCTGATGTAAACCTTGCCGTAAGTTTGGTAGGAAGGTACCAAAGTAATCCCGGCAAGGAACACTGGATAGCGGTCAAGAATATCCTGAAGTACCTGAAAAGGACTAAGGAAATGTTTCTCGTTTATGGAGGTGACGAAGAGCTCGTCGTAAAGGGTTACGTCGACGCTAGCTTCGACACAGATCTGGATGACTCTAAGTCACAAACCGGATACGTGTATATTTTGAATGGTGGGGCAGTAAGCTGGTGCAGTTGCAAGCAAAGCGTCGTGGCGGGATCTACATGTGAAGCGGAGTACATGGCAGCCTCGGAGGCAGCACATGAAGCAATAAGGGTGAAGGAGTTCATCACCGACCTAGGAGTCATACCCAATGCGTCGGGGCCAATCAAACTTTTCTGTGACAACACTGGAGCTATTGCACTTGCCAAGGAGCCCAGGTTTCACAAGAAGACAAGGCACATCAAGCGTCGCTTCAACTCCATTCGTGAAAATGTTCAAGATGGAGACATAGATATTTGTAAAGTACATACGGACCTGAATGTAGCAGATCCGTTGACTAAACCTCTCCCTAGAGCAAAACATGATCAACACCAGAATTCCATGGGTGTTCGATTCATCACAATGTAACTAGATTATTGACTCTAGTGCAAGTGGGAGACTGTTGGAAATATGCCCTAGAGGCAATAATAAAAGCATTATTATTATATTTCCTTATTCATGATAATTGTCTTTATTCATGCTGTAATTGTGTTATCCGGAAATCGTAATACATGTGTGAATAACAGACACCAACATGTCCCTAGTAAGCCTGTAGTTGACTAGCTCGTTGATCAACAGATAGTCATGGTTTCCTGACTATGGACATTGGATGTCATTGATAACGAGATCACATCATTAGGAGAATGATGTGATGGACAAGACCCAATCCTAAACATAGCACAAGATCGTATAGTTCGTTTGCTAGAGTTTTTCCAATGTCAAGTATCTTTTCCTTAGACCATGAGATCGTGTAACTCCCGGATACCGTAGGAGTGCTTTGGGTATACCAAACGTCACAACGTAACTGGGTGACTATAAAGGTAGACTACGGGTATCTCCGAAAGTGTCTGTTGGGTTGACATGGATCAAGACTGGGATTTGTCACTCCGTATGACAGAGAGGTATCACTGGGCCCACTCGGTAATGCATCATCATAATGAGCTCAAAGTGACCAAGTGTCTGGTCACGGGATCATGCATTACGGTACGAGTAAAGTGACTTGCCGGTAACGAGATTGGACGAGGTATTGGGATACCGACGATCGAATCTCGGGCAAGTAACATATCGATTGACAAAGGGAATTGCATACGGGGTTGATTGAATCCTCGACATCGTGGTTCATCCGATGAGATCATCGTGGAGCATGTGGGAGCCAACATGGGTATCCAGATCCCGCTGTTGGTTATTGACCGAAGAGTCGTCTCGGTCATGTCTGCTTGTCTCCCGAACCCGTAGGGTCTACACACTTAAGGTTCGGTGACGCTAGGGTTGTGAAGATATGTATATGCAGTAACCCGAATGTTGTTCGGAGTCCCGGATGATATCCCGGACGTCACGAGGAGTTCCGGAATGGTCCGGAGGTAGGAAGTGCTGTTTCGGCCATCGGGACAAGTTTCGGGGTCACCGGTATTGTACCGGGACCACCGGAAGGGTCCCGGGGGTCCACCGGGTGGGGCCACCTATCCCGGGGGGCCCCATGGGCTGAAGAAGGAGGGAACCCAGCCCAAAGTGGGCTGGGGCGCCACTCCCCTAGGGCCCATGCGGCTAGGGTTGAGGGGAAACCCTAAAGGGGGCGCCCCCTTGCTTGGGGGGCAAGCCCCCCACCCTTGGCCGCCCCCCCTAGGAGATTCCATCTCCTAGGGCCGGCGCCCCCCCCTAGCACCCCTATATATAGTGGGGGAGAGGAGGGACTTCATACACCAGCCCCTGGCACCTCCCTCTCTCCCCGTTACGTCTCTCTCTCGTAGTATAGGCGAAGCCCTGCTACTGTGACGCCCTGCATCCACCACCACGCCGTCGTGCTGCTGGATCTTCATCAACCTCTCCTTTCCCCTTGCTGGATCAAGGAGGAGACGTCTCCCGTCCCGTACGTGTGTTGAACGCGGAGGTGCCGTCCGTTCGGCGCTTGGTCATCGGTGATTTGGATCACGTCGTGTTCGACAACATCATCACCGTTCTTTTAACGCTTCCGCACGCGATCTACAAAGGTATGTAGATGCATCCGATGACTTGTTGCTAGATGAACTCCTAGATGGATCTTGGTGAAACGAGTAGGAAATTTTTTGTTTTCTGCAACGTTCCCCAACAACAACAACCAACATGCATCTCATACAACTCATGCATACAGTCCAAGAGTGGTCATCTCGGGGTTATACCTTTGAAGCATGCCTTTTCGGAACGGATCAAGTTCGTAGCGGAAGTAGGCGTTCTCGCGACGGTAGTGGAAGTAGTGGTACATGTTCATTTCGGATAGGAACTTGATGAATCCACGGTCGACGGTAGTTGTACACATGACGTTGGGGTACTTGTCGGTCCGGGTCTGGACGGTCTCGTTTTTGCGACGGTAGTGGAACTTGACGGATCCGAGCTCTTCGAGGGTCGTCGTGATACTCGTTCACGTTGTATTCATACATGTTCAAGAAGAAACTTATGAAGTGTCGTGGAACTTGGCAACATGCCCGTCGACGGTAGCTGTTCTCGTGACCTCGTGGTACTTGGCGATATCCGTGCGTAGAGGTACTTGGCAGTCTTGTGTAGACGAACTTGAGGTACTCCGGGGCATAGGAATCAACGTTGCAATGGTGGTCTCGACATAACCAGATCGAAGCAACGCCAAGGGGTTTCGCGCATCGCAGATCGAAGCAGCGGTCATACTCATCCTCCTGCGAGCAGAGACGAGGGCACCATGAAGACCTATGAGGAGCAACAATAGCAAGGGCGTCGAGGAGGCCTAGCGCGGCGCCGGAGTCGGGAACGGGTGGAAAATGAGGTTCCCCGGCAGCAGGGACATCATCTGGCGATCCCTGGCCCGGCGGCTCAATGCAGGGCGCGGGAGGAGGCTAGAAGGCACGGCGGCGGCCTCCTGCAAGGTCACCTGGATGGCGATGCGCGGGGCTTAACATCAGCTTGGCGCGAGCGCTGGGGCCGCCGGAGTTGTCCCCTCCAATGGTGGCGCGGGGAGGCACGGCGCTCGAGGTCGCCGACGTTCGGCAGGGACCGTAGCGAAGGAGCCGAACGGAGGGAGCCTCTGGCGTCCGGCAGGGTCGCGGTAGTGGCCTCCGACGAGGGGGGTTCTCCCGATGGAGGCGGTGAAGGAAATGGATGCAGGGAGCTCCTCTCCCTGGCAGCAACATGTGGCGGCAGCATGGGAACGAGGGGGGTCAGCGAGGAGATCGGAGGATCGAGGATGCTGCCCTATGCGTGTGGAACTCTCCCTCCTTCTCTGATTGCAGGGCGGCGCAGGAGGAGGACGAAGGCTCCTGTGTGCGAGGGGAAGGGTCGATGGGGAGAGATGGGATCGGGATCGGTCCTCCCTGGCGGCGCAAGGGGAAAGCGAGAGGGAGAGCTGGGGATCGGGTAGGGTTAGAGCAGTAAGGTGGGCCGGAGTTGGATGGGCCTATAGGCCGGCTGGGCTGACTCTCTATCTCTCTCACTCTAAAGAACAAAAGAGAGAAAAAGAAAAAAAACAGAGATAAGAAAGAAAAAGAAAGAGATGTTAGGGGAAAAAGTTGGACATGTGGATAATTTTTACAGACTCGTAAAAATGTGCACGGTCCACGAAAATTAGGGGAGACATGATTGAAAGATGTCATTCAGACTCATTTGAATTTAAATCAAATGGGTTTGAACTAGGGCTTGGTTATAGAAGTGTCCAAAAATGTTGAGGTTTTAGGAGGAGCCTCGATAAAAGAGATGAGAGATATTGGCAAGGTTTGAAGGTCAAACTCGAAGAGGAATAGACATGGGAATTATTTTGCATGTGTGTTACGATGATTCCAAATTAATGGAATATTTATAATAGCTCCCTAAATATTAGGAGGATAAAGTTATAAAGAGAAGTCACTCTTCCCTTGATTTAAATGGATCGAAGATCCACACAAATTATTTAGTTGAGATGCAAAAGATTTATGACATGATGACATGATGCAATGCACATGATGCAAAGATGGATGCAACAGACAAAACAAATCACCCGACGAAACTCGGAAAACGTGGAAGGCATGTGAAGCTCCGATCTTGGGGCGTTACAAATATGTGGGAACCAATATGAGCATCCAGGTTCTGCTATTGGTTATTGACCAGAGAAGAGTCTCGGTCATGTCTACATAGTTCTCAAACCCATAGGGTCCGCACGCTTAACGTTTCAATGACAATTTTGTATTATATTAGTTATGTGATTTGGTGACCGAAAGTTGTTCGGAGTCCCAGATGAGATCACGGGCATGACGAGGAGTCTCGAAGTGGTCGAGGGGTAAAGATTCATATATAGGATAATAGTATTTGGACACCGGAAGTGTTTTGAGGCATACCGGGTACATATCGGAGTACCGGGGGGTTACCGGCACCCCCCGGGGGAACAATAGGTCTTATGGGCCATAGGAGGGAAGCACACCAGCCCACAAGGGGTGGTGCACCCCCCCCCCTAAGGAAGGAGGCCGAATAGGAGAAGGAGGTGGGGGTTCGCCCCCCTTTCCTTCCTCCCCCTCTCTTCCCTTTTCATCCTTCCGGTAAAAGGAAAGAGGGGAGGCCGAATTGGACTAGGGCCCCAAGTGGGATTCCTACTACTTGGGTGCCCCTTGGCTGCCTCTCCTCCCCTCCAACCTATATATGTGTGGGCAGGGGGCACCGCTAGAACACACAACATTGATTCCTAGCCGTGTGCGGTGCCCCCTCCACAGTTTATGCCTTCGGTCATATTGTCGTAGTGCTTAGGCGAAGCCCTGCACGGATCACTTCACCATCATCGTCACCACGCCGTCGTGTTGAAGAAACTCTCCCTCGACACTTTGCTAGATCAAGAGTTCGAGGGACGTCCTGAGCTGAACGTGTGCAGAACTAGGAGGTGTCGTACGTTCGGTACTTGATCGGTCGGAACGAGAAGAAGTTTGACTACATCAACCGCATTGTCAAACGCTTCCACTTTCGGTCTACGAGGGTACGTGGACACACTCTTCCCCTCTCGTTGCTATGCATCTCCTAGATAGATCTTGCATGAGTGTAGGATTTTTTTTGAAATTGCATCCTACGTTCCCTAACACAACTGCGTTGTAAAACGCTTCCGCTTACTGTCTACGAGGGTACGTAGACACACTCTCCCCACTCGTTTCAATGCATCTCCTAGATAGATCTTGCGTGTGCGTAGAAATTTTGTTGTTTTCCATGCAACGTTTCCCACCAATGGGCTACCCGAAGTGGCCCATTAGTGAACCACCATGGGGGTCCTCGTCCTGACCCACCTGGCTGGGAGATGATGTGGTGAGTATCCCCTAGTCCATGACTCCAACATTATCCCCTTGAACCGATCTTCAAGTTGGGGACGCTCCTCGATTTTTTCGCTCATTCCTGGACTTATCTGTTTGACTTTCATGAGATTTTGAGCTTGAAGAAAACGTTGCCTGACAGATTCAGTCACAACTACATGCTCATCGAGCCATTATTGAATATAAGTAGTGGCAACTATGTTTGATGCTGAGATACCAAAGTAACAAGGGTTGTGACCATATAAAACCTCGAAGGGAGATTTGTTAAGAGAGGAGTAACAATTGGTATTATACCATAATTCATAGAAGGATAACCACTGGGCCCATTTCTTTGGGTGTGCACTAATAAAACACCACAAATAACATTCAATTTGCTGATTTACTCGTTCAGTCTGACCATAACTTAGAGGATGATATGCATCGCTCATCTTCAACTAAGAACTTGCTAGGAATGTTTGCTAGAATGAACTAGTAAAGATAGGATCCTTGTCAGAAACAACAAACATGGGCATACTATGGAGTTTATAAATGTTGTCTAGGAAAACATTTGCCACCTTAGTTGCTATAAATGGATGCTTTAAAGGAAGAAAATGCCCATACTTGGTAAACTTATCAATGACCACCAAAATGCAATCATAATGACCAGAAGTCCATAGACCATAGATAAATCAATGGTAACTGTATGCCAAGCTCTAGGAGGATCAGGGAGAGGAGCAAGTAACCTAGGATAGGACACTCTTTTAGGTTTAGCCTGGTGACATATCAAACAGGAAGCCACTCTGTCTCTGATAAATTGCTTCATACCATGCCATCTAAAGAGAGAATGAATTCTCTTGTAAGTGACACGAAATCCAAAGTGTCCACCAACAGGACTATCATGGAAGGCAACAAAAAAATTCTGCCATAACACTGCATTATTGCCAATCGAGAGACACCATTGCTAAGATGATAATGAAGTTGAGCATCTGTTTTGACAGATAATTGCTGCAAAAGTTCCTAACATTTCTAAATTGAATTATACCCCTCAACTATATCTGACAACCAATCTGACTGAATATGAACCAAACCTAGTACTTCAGTATAAGAATGAGGTCTTCTAGAAAGAGAGTCTGCTGCAGAATTATCTACTCCTTTCTTGTACACCATTTGGTAGGATAATCCCATAAGCTTTGTTAAGGCCTTCTGGTGCCACTCAGTGTGTAATCTCTAGTCTTTTTGACATAAAGACTATAAGGGAACCCCATACAGTATAATTGGTGCAACAAACCCAAATTGCAAGTACCATGCCTTGAACCTGGGTGGGTGGGAAGGCATCAACCCCTTCCCACCACTAGGCTATGCCTTTGTCTACAGTGTGTAATCTCTAGTTATTCGGGTGAATCAAATTATAACTCTTCCGTTCTGTTCTGATGATAAACTCTTTGACTAGTAGATATAGTCTCCACTATTCTACATCAAGAAAAATTTCTAAGTATTCTTTCAGTCCTAGGACCCAATGCCTTGCTGATAAAAGCCAGGGGATGATTTTCTTGCATAAGGACTGTTCCAATACAAATATCACACGCATCAATTTCAATAACAAAGGGCTTGGAGAAGCCAGGAAGATCAAAAGTTGGGGCTTGAACCAGAGCCTGCTTTAAAACCTGAAAAGCTTCTTCAGTAGCAGGAGTACAGATGAAAAGGGCTCCTTTCTTAAGAAAATCAGCCAAGCTCTACTAATGATAGCATAGTGTCCGATGAATTTCCTATAATATCTAGTAATATCCAGTAATACCCAAGAAACCCCTTACTTCCTTCACACAAGTAGGGACAAGACATTGTTTAATAATGTCAATTTTACCGTCATCTGTAGCAACACCATCTTCACTGATAACATGACCTAGATAAGAATTTTTTCTCTATGCAAAAGCATATTTACTCATTTTGACCTTCCATTCACTAGCTGCCATCAACTTCAACACTTCCTTAAGATGTTTTAAATGATCCAGGAATGTTTTATTGTAAACTAGGATATCATCAAAGGAAACTAGTGCACAAACTCTCAACACAGGAGATAAGATATAATTCGTTGCTCCTTGAAAAGTATTAGGGCCCCCAGTTAAACCCATGGACGTAACAAGGAACTCATAATGACCATTGTGTGTGGAAAAGGCAGTTTTAAACTCTTCCCTAGGAGATAACCTTATTTGATGATAGCCTGCATTGAGATCCAATTTGGAAAACCAATAAGCACCTGCCAACTCATCCAATTTCTTATCAATGACAGGAATAGGAAATTTTCCCTTCACAATGATACTATTCAGATGTCTGTCATCAATGACCACTCTCCAAGTGCCATCCTTTTTTCCTAACTAGCAATACTAGAGAAGAGAAGCACTAGTACTGCCCTGATGAGACCTTGCTCCGATAGCTCAGCAACCTGATTTTCCAGCTCGGTTTGAAGATGTGGAGCTACTCTATAAGGTCTAACAGTGACTGGTATGGCACCAGGAATTAAGGGAATCTGGTGATCACAATATCTTCTAGGAGGTAATCCATCAGGAACGGAAAAAACCACTTCAAATTGGTCAAGAGCTTTCTATACTTCTGGGGGAATAGGTTCATTGTCTTGTGCAATAAGAGCAGACAAAGAAATGAGAGCAAAAGTTGCATCATGAGGTAGCAATCCTTGCAATATTACCAACTCCCATTTATGCATGAAAGACATCAATTTCTATGACCAATCAACCTGCATAGGACTATGCATACTTAACCAATCAACTCCTAAGATGCCATCATAAAATCCCAACAAGGGCAAGAACTTGAAATCAGTTTGAAACTCAGTGTTAGCAGAACCCATGCATAATGATGCAATTGTGCTTGACAAGTCAGCTGAGTTCCACCAGCCACTATAATTGAATAAGGAGGAACAAGAGCCACACCTTGTAATTCAGACTGCAGAGATGTATCTAAGAAAAAAGTTGTACTGCCAGAATCTAGCAGAAACAGTAATTGCTTGCCATGAAACTACACAGTTAACTTAATAGTATGAAGAGAAGTAGTAGTGCCCAGAGAAGCCTCAGAAATTGACATAACATGCTCATAAGAAACATAGCTATCTGCAACACTGGAGTTAGTGGAACTAGAGTCCAAATGATCTATGAGTTCCTACACAAAATGCAACTGGACAGAACTTTTATACTGATGGTCTCGAGACCATTTCCCCCCACAAATGAAACATAATCCTTTGGATTTACAAAATGCTCTAAGTGTTGCCCATTTATCATCCGGAGGAGCATGTTTTGTAGGAACATGAACAGTGGAATTGTCGGCAACAGATGATTTAGCAACAGTAGCTGGAGTGTTAGAGAATCTCTTCTTAGGAAATGATTGCACAAGAGAAGGAGAACAGAGCTCACAAAGCTCACTCAATTCCACATGGAGCAGGGCCAACTCGTAAGTAGCGTCCAAATCCTTAGTTTTCTGCATCACCACGGAACGAGGAACATCAAGTTTCAGACCTTCTTGGAAACGAGTGACATAGTGCAGTGGATCTAGAGAAGACTCATAAGCAGTCAATTGATCATACAATTCAGAAAAGTGCTCCAGATAATCAATAATCAAAGTAAGTTGAGTAATATGGAAGAGTGTACGGATCAAAGCCTGATGCTCATTCCAACCAAAGCGTGTATGCAATAATTGACAAAAATCACTCCAGGTTGCACGAGGAGCACGATGTTGAACAGATTCGAGCTAACGAGCGGCTGCCCACTCAAACTGAGCGGAAGCATACTTAATACAAAGATGAGCCATGGTACCCCACATAGAAAATTAATCTCACATTGTGATTGCCACAAACGAGGATGACTACCATCGAATCGGGGCAATTCAACACAAGGTGCAGATAACAACAGCTCCGGTTCGGACTGGGGATGAACAGCGAGAGTAATAGGCAGCGATAATCGGTTATGCACACCTGGAAAATGCGGAGGCACGTAGAAATTGGACGGCCTCGGGTGTTGATCCTTGTCACCGCGACCATTAGCTTGCAACTGGTCGGCGGTACCTGACGACGCATCATCCACGTGGGAGGAGAAGGTGCTAGGGGAACGTTGCGGCTCCGTGCGAGCACCCTTGTCCTCGGGGAGACGCAGTTGTGCGATGTCGACACCGAGATCCTCACGCACCACATCAATCTTCGACGTCAAGGACCCATTAATCCGCACCACATTGAGCAAGGAACTACTCAGATCCGCACCCTGATGTGTGTTGTCGAGCATCTTCTACACGCACTTGAGGACACAGTCCTGGCTCGCATAGAAGCGGAAGTCGACGTTGGTGGTGATGTCGGCGCGAAATATATCATACAACGCCTTAGACTCCGACGATAGTGCCTCCATGGCCGCTTCTCACCGGCGAGCTCAAAAGCACGTGCGGTGGTGGTGCGAGGGAAGATCCAGGATATCGAACTATATCTGATACTAGGTGTTAGGTACGAGCTACTCTTCCTCTACCCGAACTACAGCCAAGCTTGAAAACGGAGATTCGTGGACGAAATCGAAAAGGTTGGAGATGAAGATTCATGGATGAAATTGAAAGGAAGCTTGCTGTTCCACCCAACCTCCCACATACTGAGTTCAAATTACAACATGTAACACCCCGAGAATTGTGCTACAGTAACTCCACACTAATGATGCCAAGTCATCATCATCATGCCCTAAGAAAAATAATTAAGAATACATCAACCTCAATTTCAAATTTAAAATGCAAGTCAAATATTTATTTCTTCAAGCAGTAAAACAAAAATGTTCACTTTGTCCTATAAATTCCCATAACCAATTTCATGTTGGAACCAGCCTCTTTTGAGTTCCCAAAATCCCTCTGGGTATTAATTTAGTGCTCTAGCAGCAATTCAATTGGCCTTTTCAATTTCTAAAAATGGTTAGACAACTCCTTCTGAATCCAAACTTTTTGTTCCATCTCAAGATATCGTGCTAGAATTATGTGCCAAGTTTTGTTCAAAACAACTCAATTGGTACTAAAAGAAAATGCAAAATAGGTCAATAAAAAGAAAAATAGTAAAGGAAAGCTAAAAATAAAAAGAAGGAAAAAGAGCCCACTGTGCGCTGGGCCAAGTGCATAGTGGCGGCCCAGCCTCCCTTCCCCCGTTGTCTTCTTCCTCGCTATAGAGAAGCAGGGGAGGTGGTGGCCATCCACCGGCCAGGGCGTCACCGTGTCGGCCACCCGCCGCTCCTCGGCAAGGATAAGGCACGCCCGGCTCTCACCCCCTCCTAACCCTAGCGCCCACTTCCCCCTCTCCCTCTCCCTGGAGCTCGCCCACTCCTCCGTTCTCTCTGCCGAGAACAACCAAGCGTGGCCACCGCCACATCTCCGTCGACCCCGTGACCACGGAGCCCTTCCGACCCTGCTGATCTGTCCGGGAGCCCCAGCGTCGTCGACCCCTTCGTCCGGTGTCGTTGGATCAAGTCAGGGAGCAGCACAGCAACACCGGCGACCTGATCCCCTTCTCCGGCCATCGCGACGCCGTCGTAGCGATTCCTCACCATCTCCGCTCCTAAGCTATCGACGAGCCACCCCGTGCGCTCGTCGGTGAGCACCACACGTCCTCCCCCTCTCCTCTACTCTCCTTTCTGTCCCCGTAACCTAGCTAGCCACCGTGGCCGTAGGACGTCTCCGTCGTGCCGTTCGTCGCCATTGTTTCGGTTGACATTGAGCTCGATTAGGTTCTCGGTCGTGCTCCTCGATGCCATAGGGACCCGCATCACCCTCCAGTTCGTGCAATCGCCCTCTCTAGTGTCATTTCCGCCGTTGCCCAGAAGCCGTCGCCGCTGCAGCTCGTCACCGGTGGCCTTTCCGGCCTCCCCAGCTGCTACAGCAGTTGCCACTCGACGTGGCTTGTTCACCGCGTTTGAACGGCGCCTCTCGCGCGTCAAATAGACGTCGGACGGCTGTTTCCGAACCTCGCCGGTGATGCGCCACCGTGAAATGGCCCGTCGGAGTTACTCTGGTCACCAGCGCCAGCGTGGGCTGACGAGGACACCTTGGGCCCTCCCCCTGAGCCACTGACCATGGGCCCATGGGGCCCTGTTGACTAAGTTGACTCAGTCAACTCTACTGACTAGACCAGCCCGTGCAACTGACAGAAGGGGCCCACTGCCCCCTAATTAACGAAATTAATTAAGCTAAATTAGTTAACATAATTAGACACTGACAGGTGGACCCATTAGTTTAACTAACTATGTTTAGATTAGTTTTTTGACTCTATTTAACCCACTGTCTATGACGAGCGGGCCCCACTAGTCATTTTGACCAGTCAACCAGTCTGTTGACTACTGATGTCATCCCCATGCAATGCTGATTCATCAGTCCATTTCTGTTAATTTAGATAAATCCAGAAAATGTTTAAATCTTTTAAAATTCATAGAAAATAAACCGTAACTCAGATGAAAATGTTTTCTACATGAAAATTGCTCAGAAAAATGAGACGAACCCGAATACGCTACCCACATACCTGTCAGATGGCTCTAACTATCTGAACATGGAACATTCCCCCTTCGGTCATCTGTCTGACACAGGTCCGGAACCGAGAAAACATTCCCGATTGAATTCCCCCTTTACCTATATCGTGTAGCCATACGTTAGGTCGCACCCGGCACAGCATATTGCCATGTTATGCTTTCTGATGCTCTGTTTGCTTTATATTTATTGTTTCCTCCCCCTCTTCTCTCCAGTAGACCCCGAGACCGATGCCGCCCCTGTGATCGACTACGTTGATGACACTTCTTGTTTTTCAGCAGAGCTTCCAGGCAAGCAACCCCCCCCCCACTTGAGCATTCCGATATCGCCCATTTCTTTCCCTCTCATGATTGCGTTAGAACTGCTACTGCATTTTGTATGATCCTACTCTGATGCATAGCATGTTTTTGTTACCTTCTTTCATACCTTACCTGCTTATTCTATACTGCTTAGTATAGGTTGGTTAGTGATCCATCAGTGACCCCCACCTTGTCCTTGTTGCCCCTGCTTCATCATCGAAGACCCGATCAACGGGATCGAAGACCAGGCACCGCACATCCGTTTCCCCTTTTGTTGCTCGACTCTGCAGAGTTACCATCGAGTGCCGAGGGTGGAACCTCATACATCACTCCTGATGAGATCTCTTTTGTGTAGCTATCCGGTCATGGTCATCGAGGCTGATTTCCTCCTTAACCACTTCCGATACGGCTCTGTCGTGCAACCCCTCAAGTGTGAACCTCGAGGGTGGATCCTCTTATGTTCACCTTGATGATTACATCGAGTGGAATTCACCGGGGGTGATTCCTCGGGTTTTCCCCTTGGTGTTAGACACACAGTTACTATGGTTACTATGACTTTACACTGAACCATGTTACTAAAGACGGGTCGGCCCTGAGGGTACCAGCGCGAGCTTAATAGCGAGTGATGTGGAGTCGGGTTGACCTGGAAGGTGCCCGCGAGATACTTACGAGGCGTGGCCGGGCATTCTTAGCCCTTGCCACAAGTACTCGAGACGGGGTGACGGGGTCACATCTTTAGTGAGTCTTTGCTCGTGACCGCACTACCAACACACTAACGGTTTGGATATTTGATCCTAGGGGCCGCTGGCCTGATAGCATTAACCATCACGTGGGCATTGTATGGGTGTTCTGCGTCGTATGCATCAGCCGAAGCTTAATAGACGTCAACGACTGAGCGGCGCGCGCCGGGTTGGACTGGTAAGCACCTGCCTTTTTGAAGGAGGTAGCTAGGTCTGCTCACCGGCCACGTTCGCAACGTGCAGGAGTTCCCAGGGCGATGGTCCATGACCCCTGGGGGCATAGGTTTAGCCCGTCATGCTTGACCTTTCTATTAAGCCTAGGTCAGATTACGGCGTATTGTTTGGCCGAGGCCGGGCATGACCCAGGAAAGTGTGTCCGGCCGGAGTTAATCGAGCATGGTGGGTAAGTTGGTGCACCCCTGCAGGGAAAAACATCTATCGATAGCCTATCCTACGGTAACGGACACTTGGAGTTGTATCCCGATTGATACAACTAGAACTGGATACTTTAGGTGATAACTGGATAGTATGGCTCTGGGATTGCTTTCTCGTAGGGAATCGAGAAAGGATCTCTGGCCGAGGTTGATAACACTACTACTACTGTACATTATGTTGATCTGTACTCTTCTAAATGCTGCAAGATGCTTGAAGATTCTTGTCTTCGATAGGCTAGGCTTTCCCCTTCTCTTCTGGCATTCTGCAGTTTAGTCCACAAATACAGTCCATTCCTTTGATACAGATGCATTTTAATTTAGATCCGATGTAAGTCTTGCAAGTACTTTGGATGAGTACTCACGGCTGCTTTGCTACCTCCTTTCCCCCATACCCGATTGTTGCAATCAGATGACGGATCCCAAGAGCCAGATGACACCACTGATGACTACTGCTACCCTGAGGGTGCCTACTACTACGTGACGGCCGCTGACGACTTGGAGTAGTTAGGAGGCTCCCAGGGAGGAGGCCTTCCCTTTTCGATCGATGTTGCTTTTGTGCTAGCCTTCTTAAGGCAGACTTGTTTAACTTATGTCTGTACTCAGATATTGTTGCTTCCGCTGACTCTTGTGTATTCGAGCTGATGTATTCGAGCCCTCGAGGCCCCTGGCTTGTAACATAAAGCTTGTATTATTTTAATTTGTGTCTAGAGTTGTGTTGTGATATCTTCCCGTGAGTCCTTGATCTTGATCATACACATTTGTGTGTATGATTAGTGTGCGATTGAGTCGGGGGCATCACAAGTTGGTATCAGAGCCAACTGCCTGTAGGTATCCCCCTTTCCAACTCCTTAACCAAAGTTGAGTCTCGAAACCCAAAACGGTTTTACTAACTTGGCTGTGTGGCTTACGGGCCCATGTCGCCATCAGGTGGTATTATGATCTTTTATTCCTCGTCTCAATGTTGGGGATATCGCTTATCGAGAACTTATCGGTCGACCCATGATAAGGGGTAAATCGGCAAGTTTATCGGCATATTGGCCAATTTATTGCCATATCGGCTGATTTATCGGCCGATTTATCGCCATATCGGCTGATTTATCGGCCGATTTATCTTATCGGCCAGACAACGATAAGCGATAAATCGGCCGATTTATGAGAATATTGAAAGATATCTTGAACAGTGCCTCGTCTATACTCTGGGACTCTGATCTCTCGTCTATTCGGGTTAAATATTTTTCTAATACTGACACTAGGTTCTCATAACCACTTCTCATGGAGAGCCCCTTCAGTCCAGATGATCGTTTGCTGCACCAGAAGATTTCAAAGATACTCTCCGATGTTTCCCCAAAACCCTTGTGCCTTCGGCGTTGCAATTCCATATCACCGATAAATCCCTAAGGATAGCTGCATATACTTGTTGTCCATACCTTCATTTCCAATTGTTCTTGTTATTACAAGTTACCTTGAAATACTTCGGATATTCCGAGAATCCTTTGTGCCTGCTGCCTTGCAGCTCCTTTCCGCATGAATACATGTATGAATAATTCCCCACACTTGCCGGGGATCTGTTCATCCCCGGTTATTCATGTGTTTCACAAATTCTTTGGAATACTATTTGATCTTCCGATAATCCTCAGTAACCTATTGCTCCTGTTCTTCCTTATCGTCTTGCATTATGGGTAATTCCATATACCTAACAATATTCATTAGACTCCTTTGAGATTGTCATTCTTATCCTATTGATTCAACATGTGCATGAGTGCACACATTCATTAGTTATTTCCCTGGTAATTATTTATCCTTCTCGCTCAGACTCCACTCCGGACATGAGCTGGTTCTCGACAAATCAAACCTTGGTTGATTGCCGTTCTAATTCTATTCAACTTACCCATCATTTGATCAGAGCGTCTGCTTCTGATCCTTCATTTTGGAAATCATAATTCCTTTGTTAATCAAACTTTGAATTAGTCGGTTGTTTCTATAATCTCCATCTCCTTGCATTCTTTCTTCATCTGGTTGGGTACCGATACCCACTACAGCTTTGTTATGGGTCATCAGATCCTTTGTTGGACTACCATCCGACAGTGTCCTTCATATTTAATCACCTTGTGAATTCTTCCCTGATGCATAATGCCTTTGGTAAATTGTATCCCCTACTTTTGTCTACCATGCTTTGCTTCCGAGCTTCAGTTAATTACCTCTGAAGTTTTAGCAAATGTTCCTAAGATGCCCTGATGGGTTGAACTAATGCTTTCCCTAATTTGTGTAACCCAAAAATTTCTATGGGTCATACTCTACTGGTGTTACGCCGGATAAAAATTTCTACACTACAACTTCGTCAAAAGTGAGAAGTAAATGAGAGGGTATGCATTGAAGAAGTGGGAGTTGACCTTCAACCTTTGTGTTCATGCCCATGGACCCGATGCAGAACTTATCATGGAAGCTGCTCATAAATATAATTATTTCTTTGGTACAAGCTCATCTTGTATCTATGAATTGATCCTTTGCAACCGTGGTTTTGACCATGATTGCTCCCATTTGATTTCATTTCTTGGACAAGTTAAAGCGCTTGTCTTCTGTAGATAAATGCATCTTCGCAACCTCTATTTTGATCTTCCATCGAGCATCTCCCTCCGGTATCTTGAGAATAACAAATAACCGTGTTGCTTCCTATGAGTCTTCATCTGGTATTGCTTCTCATCAATTTCTTATTTCCCTGGGTTTTGAGTTGTTAGTCACTCGAGAACACCGATAAGTGAATCGATTCCACACTCCGATTCTATAACTCTTAAGTAATTTCCGTTGCTTATGAGTTTAATAATCCTTCAAGTCATTCCTAGCCTGTTAGACTATATCATTTTCATTATGATTTTAACTATGTTACCTGGTCCTTCTTCTCGGAGCACAAAATTCGACGGTGAGGTAATCTTACATCGATCTTCCTCATCATATCTTTTCGCCTTGAACAACAAGATGGATTTCTAGTTTGTGTCGTATCCGTGGTTCTAGTAACCTTTCGCTTCACCATTCCTTGACTTGATGTCATCGCCGATTGATTACATCTTCATGAAATCTCTCGATAAATGTGTCGTGATCATCATCAACATCATGAGCTCTTCCAGGATATTAATCGAATTCATGATGAGAAATGCAATCCTTGCCCCTCAATGATTTGTGTTATCATCGACAACATCCTTGCCTTCCCCAACACAAACTTGTTCATATAATTCTGGGAATACATCCTTTTTGACATATCAATGGATTGTTGCTGAGCCCGTCGGCCACACCCTCATCTTTTCCTTGCTGAAATTGTATGTCTTATTTTCTAAGTGGTTTCTGATGGATCCTTTGTGTATCCAAAATCTGACCTTTGCTTGAAGACCATGCCAATGATATCTGTAAGCATGACTGTGGTACTCAAACCTCAACAAGAGCATTGGAAGTGTAATGCTAAGTTTTCTTTATCCAAACACAGTTGTATGGGTAACGACATGAAATTCCTCTCCCCTTACCTAAATGGTTTTCTACTTTATATCCTGTCATGGATGTCATGCTCTGCTTGTCCTTGGGAAGGATATACCCCCGAAATATGTGTTTAAACACATTTTCCTTTCCATTGTTCTGTTTAATCTGATGATCACCTTTTCCTTTCCATTGTTTTGTTTAACCTTTCTGGTGATCTATATGATCTAAGCAGTAATATTCTTCTGCTTATGTAAACACCTTGCTGTACAACCGTGTCAGTAAGACCCTGTTGCTTTTGTTGATGGCATTCCGATAACCACCGATGGACGAGAACTTTGCCTATAGGTCCGCCTAGTTTCAACGAGCAGGAAAATGGTTCTCTTCGTCCCTCTCCCTTGGTAACATTGTTGCTGACATAACTGACAGGCTATTCCCTAACAGGCCTTGCTTTCATGACCACACAATATGTGAGTGCCCTTCCTACTTTTATCCCACGTGGTGAGGCCATAACCCACAACTCCACAAGATCAAAAACCGACTCTCATGTACACCCTTGTCTCCAAAGTAATTACTCACGCTTGGCTTCGTATGTAAATCACGAGCCACCTTCCTAGATATGATCTACTCTAGTATCAAACGCGATACTTAATTTTGTTGCTCTGAACCACCTTTCTCACACTCTGTTCAGGTATCAATCGTTTGTCCATTCGCTTGAAACTTCCTATTGTACCTTCATACTTTGCTCTCGGTGTTTTATTAAGTTTCAACTCGAGAGATACTTCTGCCTCACTCCTTGAATTGTTCACCAGATAATTAACCCTATAAGGGTTAGTTCTCCTGAACTTACTCTTTATTCCCCCTCTTAATTCTCGGGACGAGATTTCTTGTAGTAGAGGAGACTTGTAACACCCCGAGAATCGTGCTACAGTAACTCGACACTAATGATGCCAAGTCATCATCATCATGCCCTAAGAAAAATAATTAAGAATACTTCAACCTCAATTTCAAATTTAAAATGCAAGTCAAATATTTATTTCTTCAAGCAGTAAAACAAAAATGTTCACTTTGTCCTATAAATTCCCCTAACCATTTTCATGTTGGAACCAGCCTCTTTTGAATTCCCAAAATCCCTCTGGGTATTAATTTAGTGCTCTAGCAGCAATTGAATTGGCCTTTTCAATTTCTAAAAATGGTTAGACAACTCCTTTTGAATCCAAACTTTTTGTTCCATCTCAAGATATCGTGCTAGAATTATGTGCCAAGTTTTGTTCAAAAAAACTCAATTGGTACTAAAAGAAAATGCAAAACATGTCAATAAAAAGGCAAATAGTAAAGGAAAGCTAAAAATAAAAAGAAGGAAAAAGAGCCCACTGTGCACTGGGCCAAGTGCACAGTGGCGGCCCAGCCTGCGTCCCCTCGTTGTCTTCTTCCTCGCTACATAGAAGCAGGGGAGGTGGTGGCCATCCATCGGCCAGGGCGTCACCGTGTCTGGCCTCCGCCACTCCCTGGCAAGGATAAGGCATGCCCCGGCTCTCTCCCCCTCCTAACCCTAGCGCCCACTTCCCCCTCTCCCTCTCCCTCTCCCTGGAGCTCGCCCACTCCTCCATTCTCTCTGCCGAGCACAACCGAGTGTGGCCGCCACCACATCTCCGTCGACCCCACGGCCACGGAGCCCTTCCGACCCTGCCGATCTGTTCGGGAGCCCCAGCATCATCGACCCCTTCATCTGGTGTCGTTGGATCAAGTCGGGGAGCAGCACAGCAACGCCGGCGACCTGATCCCCTTCTCCAGCCATCGCGACGCTGTCGCCATGATTCCTCGCCATCTGCGCTCCTAAGCTGTCAACGAGCCACCCGTGCGCTCCTCGGTGAGCACCGCACGTCCTCTGCCCTCTCCCCTGCTCCTTTCCGTCCCCGTAATCCAGCTAGCCACTGTGGCCGTAGGACGTCTCCGCCGCGCCGTTTGCCGCCATCGTTTCGGTCGACATTGAGCTTGATCAGGTTCTCGGTTGTGCTCCTCGACGCCGTAGGGACCCACAGCGCCCTCCAGTTCGTGCAACCGCCCTCTCTAGCGTCATTTCCGTCGTTTCCCAGAAGCCGCTGCCGTTGCAGCTCGTCGCCGGTGCCCTTTCTGGCCTCCCCAGCTGCTGCCGCGGGCGCCACTCGACGTGGCTCATTCATCGCGTCTGAACGGCGCCTCTCGTGCATCAAATAGATGCCAGACAGTTGTTTCTGAACCTCACCGGTGATGCGCCGCCGCGAAACGGCCCGTCGGAGTTACTCCGGTCACCAGCGCCGGCGTGGGCTGACAAGGACGCCTGGGGCTCACCCCCTGAGCCACTGACCGTGGGCCCATGGGGCCTTGTTGACTGAGTTGACTCAGTCAACTCTGCTGACTGGACCGGCCCGTGCAACTCACAGAAGAGGCCCACTACCCCCTAATTAATGAAATTAAGCTAAATTATTTAACAAAATTAGACACTGATAGGTGGGCCCAGTAGTTTAACTAACTATGTTTAGATTAGTAACTCTATTTAACCCACTATCTATGACGAGCGGGCCCCACTAGTCATTTTGACCAGTCAACCAGTCTGTTCACTGCTGATGTCATCCCCAATGCAATGTTGATGTCATAAGTCCATTTCTATTAATTTAGATAAATCCAGAAAATGTTTAAATCTTTTAAAATTCATAGAAAATAAACCGTAACTCGGATGAAAATGTTTTCTACATGAAAATTGCTGAGGAAAACGAGACGAACATGAATACGCTACCCACATACCTGTCGGATGCCTCTAACTATCTGAACATGGAACATTCCCCCTCCAGTCATCTGTCTGACACAGGTCCGGAACCGGGAAAACATTCTTGGTTGAATTCCCCCTTTACCTATATCATGTAGCCATACGTTAGGTCACACCCAGCACATCATATTGCCATGTTATGCTTTGTGATGCTCTGTTTGCTTTATATTTATTGTTTCTTCCCCCTCTTCTCTCTGGTAGACCCCGAGACCGACGTCGCCCCTGTGATCGACTACGTCGATGACACTTCTTCTTTTTCACCAGAGCT
Source organism: Triticum urartu (assembly GCF_056163025.1). Taxonomy (NCBI): domain Eukaryota; kingdom Viridiplantae; phylum Streptophyta; class Magnoliopsida; order Poales; family Poaceae; genus Triticum; species Triticum urartu. The sequence goes on from NC_141877.1 coordinate 474,490,366, forward strand.
TCCAGGCAAGCAACCCCCCCCCCTTGAGCATTCCGATATCGCCCATTGCTTTCCCTCTCATGCTTGCATTAGAACTGCTACTGCTTTCTATATGATCCTACTCTGATGCATAGCCTGTTTTTGTTACCTGCTTTCGTACCTTACCTGCTTATTCTAAACTGCTTAGTATAGGTTGGTTAGTGATCCATCAGTGACCCCGACCTTGTCCTTGTTGCCCCTGATTCATCATCGAAGACCCGATCAACGGGATCGAAGACCAGGCACCGCACATCACTTTCCCCTTTTGTTGCTCGACTCTGCAGAGTTACCATCGAGTGACGAGGGTGGAACCTCATACATCACTCCTGATGAGATCTCTGTAGTGTAGCTATCTGGTCATGGTCATCGAGGGTGATTTCCTCCTTAACCACTTCCGATACGGCTCTGTCATGCAACCCCTCAAGTGTGAACCTTGAGGGTGGATCCTCTTAAGTTCACCTTGATGATTACATCGAGTGGAATTCACCAGAGGTGATTCCTCGGGTTTTCCACTTGGTGTTAGACGCACAGTTACTATGGTTACTATGACTTTACACTGAATCATGTTACTAAAGACGAGTCGGCCCTAAGGGGTACCAGCGCGAGCTTAATAGCGAGTGATGTGGAGTCGGGTTGACCTGGAAGGTTCCCGCGAGATACTTACAAGGCGTGGCCGGGCATTCTTAGCCCTTATTGCAAGTACTCGAGACGGGGCGACAGGGTCACATCTTTTGTGAGTCTCTGCTCGTGACCGCACTACCAACACACTAACGGTTTGGATATTTGATCCTAGGGGCCTCTGGCCTGATAGCACTAACCATCACGTGGGCATTGTATGGGCGTTCTGCGTCGTATGCATCAGCCGAAGCTTAATAGACGTCAGCGACTGAGCGGCGCGCGCCGGGTTGGACTGGTAAGCACCTGCCTTTTTGAAGGAGGTAGCTAGGTCTGCTCACCGGCCGCGTTTGCAACGTGCAGGAGTTCCCGGGGCGATGGCCCATGACCCCTGGGGGCATAGGTTTAGCCCGGCGTGCTTGACCTCTCTATTAAGCCTAGGTCGGATTGTGGTGTATTGTTTGGCCGAGGCCAAGCATGACCCAGGAAAGTGTGTTCGGCCGGAGTTAATCGAGCGTGGTGGGTAAGTTGGTGCACCCTTACAGGGAAGAAAACATCTACCGATAGGCTGTCCTACGGTAATGGACACTTGGAGTTGTATCCCGATTGATACAACTAGAACTGGATACTTGAGGTGATAACTGGATAGTATGGCTCTGGGATTGCTTTCTCGTAGGGAGTCGAGAAAGTATCTCTGGCCAAGGTTGATAACACTACTACTACTTTACATTATGTTGATCTGTACTCTTCTAAAGGCTGCAAGATGCTTGAAGATGCTAGTCTTCGATAGGCTAGGCTTTCCCCTTCTCTTCTGGCATTCTGCAGTTTAGTCCATGGATACAGTCCATTCCTTTGATACAGATGCATTTTAGTTTAGATCTGATGTAAGTCTTGCGAGTACTTTGGATAAGTACTCACGGCTGCTTTGCTACCTCCTTTCCCCCATACCCGATTGTTGCGACCAGATGACGGATCCTAGGAGCCAGACGACACCACTGATGACTACTGCTACCCTGAGGGTGCCTACTACTACGTGACGGCCGCTGATGACTTGGAGTAGTTAGGAGGCTCCCAGGCAGGAGGCCTTGCCTTTTCGATCGATGTTACTTTTGTGCTAGCCTTCTTTAGGCAGACTTGTTTAACTTATGTCTGTACTAAGATATTGTTGCTTCCGCTGACTCTTGTGTATTCGAGCTGATGTATTCGAGCCCTTGAGGCCCCTGGCTTGTAACATAAAGCTTGTATTATTTTAATTTGTGTCTAGAGTTGTGTTGTGATATCTTCCCGTGAGTCCTTGATCTTGATCGTACACATTTGCGTGTATGATTAGTGTACGATTGAGTCTAGAGCGTCACACAACACAACTTAGTCATTTGTTCCTTCCTACCCTATCCTCACACGAGTCGTGTATATATATGTATCCACCCCGCGGAGCCCACCCTGGGACGTACTCGCTGAACAACGCAAATAACTAATCATCCGTGGGCTCGTTGGCTGAACCGAGCGGCCGCCCTCACAGCGCATGCACGTGTAAAAGTTTTGTCCTTTAGCGGATGTATGCCATGGCATTAAATGCGTCCACACTATGATATACAGAAAACAGATGTACCTGCATTTATTTCTGGTTTTTAAATTTGTAAAAAGCCATATCTTTTGAAGCGTGTGCCTGAATTCAGATCCGTTTTCATCGTTGAAATCCTTACGGCAATATGTTTCAAACTAGATCATGTATGGGTATATTTTGATGAAATATTATCAAGGCCAACTTTGATGCTATATGGTGCAACTTTGTTACTACATGGTGCAACTTTAGTACTACATGGTGCAACTTTAGTACTACATAGTGCAATTTTTTAAAATTGTTTTTTAGAGCTGGATGATCCAACTTCCTGTGATGTTGCAACCTAACAACCATGACAACCAACTTTGTATGATGTGCAAGTAGTCTACTGCCCCAACCAACTACCTAGTAGTCGATGTGCACCCCCCTAATACTGTGGATGTGTAATATTTCATGCACAACCTGTTCCTCCCACCCTGCCAGCAATATGTGCAACTTAGTCTGTTATTCCACCCAACTACCTAGTAGTCGATGTGCAACACCTTCCTCTTTCTACTTGTGAATGTGTAGTTTTAGTTGGCGGGAGCAACATATGGAGTTGCACATAGTTTGCTAGGCAGTTGGTTGGGGCAACAGGCGAAGTTGCACATCTCACTGGCAGGGAGAGTTGGATGGCGAAAACTACACATCCATGGGGGCACTAAAAAGATCCATATAGATGGGGCACTAAAGTTGCACATCTCACTAGTAGGGGTGGTTCGGACGGGGTGCCAGCAGGGAAAACTACACATCCATGGGTTACAGGGACAGTTGCACATCACTGTTAGGAAGTTGATCGGGGAAGAATCCAAAGTTGCACATCCACTGTTAGATAGCTAACTGAGGCAGCAAATAGTGAAATCCACACATCCACGGGCAAGGAAAAGTTGCACATCAACTACTAGGCAGTTGACATGCGCAACAAAATTTGCACATCTTATTGTTAGGGGGTAGGCTAGGGGAGGTGCCATCACTGACAACTACACGTCCATGAGTAGGGGCAAAGTTGCACATTGACTCTTAGATAGTTACACATGGACTACTAGGCAGTTTCCCCTAATAGAGATTGAATTGCACATAATATTTTTTTGAAATATACTCATGCGGGATCTAGTTTCAAAGAGCACATCATGCGGGTTCCAATGGTGAAAGCAGATCTTAATTCCGATGTTCGACTCAAGAGTTATGAGTTCTTTTAGAAAAATCAAAACCCCGAATAAAATGCGTTCACATATGTTCGCACGTGTGAAAACTGCACGTTCATAAGTAAGGAGAATGTTGCACATCGACTGTCATGTACTCCCTCCGTTCCGAATTACTTGTCGTAGGTATGGATGTATCTAGATGTATTTTAGTTTTAGATACATTCATTTCTGCGACGAGTAATTTGGAACGGAGGGAGTAGTTGCACAGTGACTACTAGATAGTTGCATCAAACGGGAAGTAAGTTGCACACACAAAAATTTCATCAAAATATAGCCATGTGGGATCTAATTTTAAAGAGCACGTCGCGAAGATTCCAACGATGAAAACGGATCTTAGTTCTGACGCGAGGATTGAAAGTTATGCCGTTTTAAATTTTTAAAACCACGAATTAAATGTACAAGAGAACAAAACGCATGCATTCTAGGTGATAGTTGTTCGGGCATTTAGTACACCGTGAAGAAAAGGATCAGGTGATTTTTTTTTCATTAGAAATAAAAGAACAATAAGAACAAACCATTTTTTGTAGATTAAGGACCAATTTTTTTTGTTTTCTGGCCAACTGCTTCAAAACGCTAGGGAGCAGCCGGCCGCTGTGTAGACGTGTCCGCTGAATAATGGGGTCCACCTCGCAAAAGAATATGGTGGCTGCTACGGATCAGTCGACTGATAACAGCTAAACCTAAGCCGCCTGATCAGCCCTTGATTCGCGCAGGTATATTGTGATTTCAGCCGCTCGATCCCCTCATGACAGGACTACGCGAAGTACCACAGCATCGCGTCCATCCCCAACCTGCCATCAGGTGTGCTGCAGATGCACCGTCCCCGAGTCAACGCGCTGCACACGTAGCTCCGGCAGAAGCTACAGCACCCTCCATTGCAGCACCAGCATTGCTCCGTTGGTCCGTTGATGCTTCATTGCCGCCGGCGAGTGCCGCGATGCAGCACCGGAAGCGCCACGTCGAGCATGAGGAGCCGCCGGTGAAGCTCCAATGCAGCATGGGAAGCGCTTCATCGGAGCACGGGGAGCCGCCGGCGAGCGCGGCAATGCAGCACAAGGAACCGCCAAGAGAGTGCTGCATCGGAGCATTGGGAGCTACAGGCGAGCACTGCGATGAAACACCGGGAACCACCGCGAGAGTGCTGCATAGGAGCATGGGGAGCCGTCGGCGAGCGCTTCATTGCAGCTCCGGCACCGGCAAAGTTGCATCGCAGCGTGAGCACGCCGACGAGGTTGCATTGCAGCATGGTGGCCGTGGTCGAGCGCCGCGTCACATCGCCGGCGGCACCGATAAGCGGTAAAAAGCTCAGTGGTTCTTCCATTGGAAGCTTCGTTGCAACGCCAGTGGGGCATGTGTCAAAACCTCCCTTGGTTCACGGCAGTGAGGGATGGTGGTCATCGTTGGGAGCGTCTCTCCATGGCGGGCGTGAAGAACGGAAAAGAGGAAGAGGAATAAATGTGTAGAGAAGACTAGCAGAGCCCGCGCGGCGACATGCCGCGCCTGTCGATCAGTCGCGGTTATGTAGACTGTAGTCCAAGCAATAGAGTAATAAATAATTCATGAAAACAACTGTCGATAGTCCATTTGCCAGATAACATTTAAATATGTACAGGAAGAATTTATGTTTTCCCGAAACAAGTTAAGGAGTTCAAGCACCAAGATATCAACATAGTGATGTATTGTGGATGTGTCATACATTGATTCAGAAGATATCTCAACTTCAAATCCAAAAGAAAGAAAGATATATAACAACTATTTCGACCTTATTCAATGGTAATTATCATGCATACTTAAAGAAAGATATAACAACTATTTTGACCTTAGTCAATGGTAAGTATCATGCATACTTATTTTGGTGCTTCTCGCCGGAAGCACTTTTGGGAGGAACACCATTCAGAAGATAATTCCGCTCTAACAGAATGAAACTTTTAACAACTAATTCGACCTTATCCAATGGTAAATGTTGTGTAGACTATTTTGGCACTTCTCACTTAGAGCACTACTATGAAAGAACAATGTATACAATAATCTGAACTGCAGTATCATGCAGAGGAACATATTACTGAAAGACTCACATGGAACCAGTAAATTAGCTAGTCCAAGTAATATACAATGAAGCTCCTCATGCATAAACATGACAGTACACGAAAAACCTGAAAATTTAATACTTAGCTACCATGGTACCAAGAATACAGGAAACACACATGTACGTGAAAAGTCAAACAAAACCAACTCATTCATGTTTTGCTGGAAATTAAGGAACCTTGGAGGATTGAGATGATGTTTCCCTGCACCCCTTGCTCTTTGCTGCATGTCGTCCCAACTTCCTCAAATCAATCCTCTGCTTGTAGATTAGAAGATCTTGGATGTGGCCACTTCCTCTCTATATACAATTCCCCCAATATATATAAGCATAATGATACAAAAGGTTCGCCAAAAAAACAAACTTTTTATGTACAATCCTCCCAATATGTAATCAAAATGATACAAAAGGTTCGCCAAAAAATCAAACAATCTGCCTATGAAGGAGCATTGTTGTTGGATGCTGGGGTGCTTTGAAGATGGTGTTTCAACTTGGACAATAAATGGCAGAATTTCCCTGACCATATTAGCGGAGTGTACCCCTTCATCATTGACCCCATACATTTCAAGTAATGCTTCTACAGGTTCAAGAGAAAGCACTGCATGTACCATCTTCTCAGGAAATTTCTCCAAGAAATGGTGATCAGATCCACTGGAAACCAACTATCAACTAAGAAATGGGACCTGGCTGTTTTGCTGACCATGGGAAGTCTGAGAACTACTCCCCGCATGGACATCGATCAGGTGTCTTATATTACCTAAAACAAAGCCCATTGATGAGGAAAGCGCTATTATTTGAAACAACAAAATGTAACCATGTAGACCAGGATACCATTGACCAACAAATGAAGACTCATCAAAGAGTGGCATGCAGAACGTAACATTAACTCAGCTATGCGTAGCGTAGTAAGATCATGGGGTATAGGTGATTGTTTCATAGGGTTTAAAGAACTTAACTGTTAATATTTCAAAATCAAACACAGTTAATATAGTTAAGACATTTTAGGTACAAAAATTACAACAATCTGAACAATTAGTAACCAAGATTGTAGACCATATGTGATTGAGTGGTAGCACAAAGCTTGCATCTTGGTTGTTCCTTCTCTCCCTTCTCTTTTTTACTATCTCACAAACATTATGAATTTTTAACATTTGCATGTAGTTTCTGAACTGGACTTCTTGCAGGTAGACCATCTCGTTGTTCGCTATTCTAGATATGTACAGCATAAGCAAAAAATCATAACAATGTACTACATTACAATGAAGTCAGATCTAAGAACCGATTTCCTGCATTACACTCTCATCAAAACAGCCGCTTCCTTCCATGATCAAAATCTCATTGCCTATAAGCATATAGTTCAGTTAGTACAGCAGCAAATGAGTTCATGCCTTCCTGGGAAACTATGATGCAAACTTGGTAGGATTGCCTTCATATGCAACTCCGCTGTTCCATTCCTCTTTGGAACTGCTAATCTAGCTCTGGTTTACATCAGATTGCACCAAGCTCTCGTGACAGTTACATAGCCTATGGGATTCTTCCAGGTTAGATCAGCAATAACTTTACGCCATGCACCCTTTGAAGGGAAGAAGACTTAACAACCTGAAATTGCAAATCTACAGTAATGTGTGATAAAAATCCATCCATCTCGTGCGATCCAGAGGGACTTCTTGTTTACAAATTTTCTCATCTTCACCCTATAATAGAGTTCTGTCATAGTTAGAAAACAATACTTTCCAAATTTTTATTTTCTAAAAAAGAAAGCAAATAGCTTCAAAGGCAGACAAAAGCAGAAAATATCCAATCGGATTGGTCACTTGGCAGTAAAAATATCGTGTCTGGTATATAGTGGGCGAAGGGGTTTTCTGACCAAGTTAAATCGACAACATGCATGGCACGAGCACCTCGGAAAATTGTTTGCATAGTTTTGATACCCTTGCTCCGGAGCATTACTTGTTCTGCTTGTAAGACGATCATTCGATCAATGACTTCATGTGCATGATTGGAGTCTATTAGGTACAACTCATACGAAATTCAAGTTCTTATACCAACTTCTTCGTAACATATTGGAGCAGAATAGAGCATTCGGAAGAGCAAATAAGTGGAATAAATAAGTAAACCACTAATGCTTACCGGTCTTGTGATGTTACTTGGTCCTCTGTGTTGGTTGGGGGATAGATCAAAGAAATGCTGGTTTTGCTGGAGCTTGAAATCCACTGAACTTACAAGTTACAACATCCAGAGAAGGCTCACCCTGCACTGACAAGATTGCCTTGTATTTATTTGTAGCCTGTGCAGGTTGAAGAAAGTTTAAATGAGGGGATAAATGGAGCGTAACATGTTCAGTATTGTATATGGAGCGGTACCAGTTCAGTATATTCTACAAGGATACACATATAAGATCCGTGAGGACAACACTTTAAGCCTACTGAAAAAAATCTTCAGCATCAAAACCATGCAAATTAATGGAATACACCAACTACCTTGGCCAACCGTATCTATTGTATAGGGCTTGCAATTATTTAAATTAAAGCCAAAAACATGTCTAAACAACGATAAGAACAACCTAATCAAGATTATCATTTTAAGGCTGTAGAACTGCAACTAAAAACAATAGGTGTATAACTTGCTGTAGAATTAATAAAAAGCATGGTAGATTAATTAGTAAGGATGGATTAAATATGGACACAGAGCACCACAACCTCAACTGTGTGCCCAGATCAATAGAAGCAAACACGGATACACGCACCCACCATGCAGCACTGCAGCAAGCCATGCATCACACATTGAGACACGATACAACGATAACACGCAAGCCGTGCATGCATGCTATGCAGCGGCAGCCCGCGCAAACCAGAAGCATGCAACGCAGCGCACGGGGCGATAGGACGCACGACCAAGAGAGCGAGGGCGAGGCAGCCGCCATGCGAGCACTATGCTGAAGTTCACATGAAGGCAGGGCGACAGGGACTGGAGCGCCTCCTTGCGTCGTTTTCAACTGGGCATCGGCGGCCTGGCGTGCATGAGGTCGATAGGGCGAGCGCGAGCTAGAGCCGGATTGGATGGGCTCCAGGCGCCGACGGGTTGAGCGAGCTCGAGGTCAAGAACGATACCTTGGCCTCGGTGTCGACACGGCAAAAGCAGTCTTGGATGGGCTCTAGGCGCCGACGGGTTGGGCGAGCTCGAGGTCAAGAAGGCTGACGCCTCGACCTCAGCGTCGACACGGCAGAAGCAGACCCTTCTTGGAGTCTAGAGAGCTCAGGTCGTGGGATGCGCCGGCACGGTCCTCTGCAGACTGCAGTACGCAGCTCCTCGGCGACCACAACATGTAGCATGTCCTAGTACGACAATGACCTCGGCACCACCATCGCCATCGTACACGGTGACGAAGTGTCGCGGGGAGGCGGAATGAGGTCGCTAATATGGTAGAAGCGGGGGACGACGATGATGGCCTCCTCCATCTCCGGGCAACATCCGCAGAAGGACTCGAGACGCTCCTGCATGCGCCACCAGGGACCGTCGCGGTCTCGGCAACCATCGCAGACAGGACGTCGAGAGGAGAGAGGCAGCCCGACATCGGCGGAGACGACGCTGTTGCAGTCACCGGCGACGTAGCAGTAGCAGGCGCTCCCTCACGCGGACCCCTCTTCGTCCGGCCCGGCGTCCCAACAATGGCGACGTAGCAGGCATGCTATGCGGGTGCACGGCCGTCTTCGCGCGTGCGTCAACGTCCATAGCCAGCCACCACTCACGCTCGACCTGCTAGGCTGCTACCGGTGACGCCCACCTCCACCGCTGGCAACCGGAACGCCCACAGCTCGCTCGCCACGTCCAGGCCGTTCTACGTCAGTAATCTTCCCCTGCCGGCGATGACGTTGTAGGGCTCATTGCAGGCCAGCTTTTTGCAGCCGAGCACGGGCCTGTCGCGGCGATCATGGGCCTGCACTCACCAGCTGCAGCCTTGGCAAGGTTGGGAGACGGGGCTCCGTGGTGGGGCCTTCCGGCGAGGCTCTGCCGGAGGGGAGTTCTAAAAGGATGGGTGTGCAGGACGACGCCCTGGCGACCCCGACCAGACCGGACAGCAGCAGGAGTACCCATTCCTAGATCAATGAATCCAGCCACTAATTGCGAGAGGGGGCGCAACTGACTGGAAGCGGAATGGAAGGAGGAGGCATGCAAGGGCCCGTATTTATACCAGGCAACCATGAAACAGAAGACAATTTGAAAGCAGCTACCGCATGTAAAGAAGAATCAACTAGAAGAATGTATAAAAGCGGCAACCGACTATGTGCGAGGCCTGAAAAGCCTGGCCAGAACGGCAGCCGACTTCACAAAAATGCACGTGCCGCAGGAGAAGCACAAATTGGAAGCAACCAGCAACATGCAAATCGCCCACGATGACATGGGTCTGCGGCGACGGCAAGCCCTCCTGGCATAGCACAAGAGCGCACACATGCAAGACTAATTTTTTTTTAAAATAATACATTTTTTATTAATTTGTACAAATATTACATCCAAAAAATAATTTTCAAAAATAATACACCGTGGGCCCGCAGCAGGCCGAGTGGACCTAGTCGGCCCATAGCAGGCCGACTGAGATCCTATCGGCTTGCTGCTGGCCGATTGGCCTGGCCAGTAGTGGGCCGACAGGGACTAATTGGCCTGCTGTGGGCCGACCGGTGCATGCCACCATTTTTGTTCCGAACGATCCCCGGATTATTTTTATAAACTATGACGTATTTCGTGCAACCCTTTCCCCGCAATATTTTCCCGCCATATGTCCGCGCCAACTCTTTCCCGCCACCCGTTTTCCGCCATATGTTCGCGCCAACTCTTTCTCGCCACCCGTTTCCCGCCAACTCTTTCCCGCCACCCGTTTCTCGCCATATGTTCGCGCCAACTCTTTCCCGCCACCCGTTTCCTGCCAATCGTTTCGCGCCAACTCTTTCCCGCCACCTGTTTCCCGTCATATATTCGCGCCAACTCTTTCCCGCCACCCGTATCCTGCCATATGTTCGCGCCAACTCTTTCCGGTCACCCGTTTCCCGCCAATCGTTTCCCGCCATACCGCAGTCGTTCTTTCCCGCCATTTTCTCATCCCTACCTATAAAACCCCCTTCAGACAGAGGAGGATAAGCATTCTAGTGTAGTGTAGTTGAGATGTCCCATTATCCTTTCGATCGTAGTTTTCACCCTGAGATGAGCAGGACTCTTCTAAGGCTAGCTACCGATTTCAGGATGGACAATAGGATAGTTCCATGGGACGAACTCACCGGTAGTGACACCATAATGAATGAGTTGGCTCACGAATTACGTATGTCTGGGTGGCCTGAAAGGACCTATGAGGAGGTACGTATAGAACTTCTTAGGTTGCATGCAAGGTGGAAGAAGGTAGTGGAGCCGAAGAGTGAAACTTTTAGAAGGACTGCAGAAAAGCATCCATTTTTATGGACTGAGGAGAGCGAGGACGAAGATGATATCTTCATGCCGCCGCTTCCGGGTTCTGCATCGTCAAAGAGCAAGAGTTTTGCATCGTCCAAGGGCAAGAGTACTGCATTCTTAGAAGGGCAAGAGTTCTGCATCGTCCAAGGGTAAGAGTTCTGCATCCTCGAAGGGCAAGAGTTCTGCATCGACGGAGGATGACGATGATGACTTCATGTAGTTTTTATGATGTATGTTATAAGTTTAGTCATACGTACCGTTAATTTAGATGTAGTTCTATCTAGTTGTTTATACTGTCTTGTTGTGCGAGCATTATGTTCTATCTAAATATGATGTTGTAGTTCAGATAACAGAGTACTAAAATAGAGTAGGCATATGTCTCATACATAAGTACATAGTCATTAGTCTCATACATAGAATAGACATAAGTCTCATACATAAGTAGATGGTCATGTCTCTACTGATAGATGGAAGCGTCAGTGACGACGTCTGGCCTGGCGGGGAGGCGGATCTGGAAGCGGCGACCATCCCAACCTGTTAGGTGGCCTAATGTTACGAGGAGGAATTTCAGACTCTCCCTGGTCATGCTGTGTATCCTGTGTGGGGCCTGGTGGAGGAGTCGAATACATGTTCATCCACTGGGTGTGCTGCGACATCTGAGCATGTATGTTCTCCTCGGGATGTTGATCACTCCCCCACATATCATGTGATACTGACATAGACGCATGATATCCGTAGGCTCCTGCACGATGGAACGTTTAGTCATGAAGAATGAGGTCGCCTCAATTAATATTGAAAACAATAAAAATGAAGACACTTACCTGCTGGTTGTGACGGCTGCTCTGGCTCAAACCCGAAGCTCGACGACGGGCCGTGCTGCTGTGGCTGTGGAGAAAACACGAAGCTCGACGAGGGACCGTGCTGTTGTGGCTGTGGAGAAAACACGAAGCTCGACATGGGACCATAGTGCTGTGGTTGCTGCCACGTTGAACTGTCAGGTTGGTTAGGACGGGGTGGCCTGGTTGTCGGCTGATGTGCTAGACGTGGACGTGGTTGACGTTGGTGCATGGAGTGACGCGGCTGCTGGTGCTGGTGCTGAACAACGTCGGTTCTCGGGGTGCACGTGATAGCCTCGTACACAGTCCGTATCTTGTTCTGAATTCGTTCCAAGAAGGGCTGTAGCACTGGACGGTGCTGAAGAAGAGGTCCAGACGACAGTGATCGTCCAAAGGTGGTCACGTCCTCATAGATTTCGTGTGTCAAGGTAGCCTGTAAATTTCCATGACGATTAATAATGTATGTCTCTTGCACGTCAAAGTATGTGACAACATTACTTAAAGAAAATATATCTTACCGCGTACTGCCTAGAGCCCGAAGTGTCATAGCTCGGGTACATATCCGACGGAGTAGGATCCGGTATCTCCTCTGGGTGGGAGTGTTCAACGATGCGTAACCGTGTTCCGGTCATGTAGCGTCGTAAATAGAGATTGAATTCATTGAGATCAAAATTGTGATTCTCGTGCCATAGATGTGTGTTTGTTGTCTCCCATTCTATAACATACGGCTCTAGTCTAACTAGCCAGTCAGCAGTTGTCCAGATCATGCCCTTCCTTGTCGTCCTAAAATTGTGGTGTGTGTTCAACAATTACCTAAAGCTTCGAATAGAGTACTATGAAAGATAATGCAACATTGAAAAACTGGTTAATACCTGTGGATGTGTGCTGGCACCGGGTTCTCTATAGGGGAGGCAGCTCCAACTGCAGAAGACCAAATTGCCTCATAACCCTCTGTTGTGCCATCTCCTCGATGAAGACATCGAAGATGATCTTTGATTTTGTCATTCAGTAATCTCGGTCCCTTGTGCATAGCACAGACAGACCACCAGGGTATCTCGCTTGTATGGCTGCTTCCGTGTAGGGCTGCCAGATGACCCCGGTGTACGCATCGAACTGCTCGTTCAATACTGTGTATGCCTTCCTGATCTGATCACTAGCAAAGTGTCTATGCAGAAAACAAAAGTTAGTAGCCGCTAGCATCGAACTATCTCTTGTGCAGAAAAAAGTTGCATTAAACTATAACACGGTGCATATCTCGCGACGTGTCCAACACAGACCGAAAGTAGGCATATCGATGCTGTCAACATCAAACATGGCGTCTATAGGCTCACGAACACGTACATCTGGTCGCCCTATAGAGAACCTCTCCCACGACCATAGTTGTAGGAATAGAGGGCATCCAACACGGGCTGGCTTTCTCGATGTAAGCTGGCAACCATTGCACATACCTCGGTATGTAGCCGCTAAGACCGCCGAACCCCAACTCCTCTGTCTGATCTGATCCGCCATCTGAGCGCTCGCTATCTCGAGTGCCACAGGGATGTAGAGCGCGCTAATAGTGGTAACATGGTTCTCTGTGAACATCACCTTGCCGAAAAGCCACATTAAGTAGGCCTCCAGGCTCCGAGTGATCTGTTCCGCAGTCAACGGCGCACGGAAGTTTTGGATCTGCATTAAGCAAAGATAAAGTTTTAGTTAGCCGTAGTTATTTTCTTTAAAACCATATGCATGATAACTTGAAGATAAGAGGTTGAGGAAATTACCCGAAAATTGAGCAACCACTCATACTTAGGTCTGTAATGCTCCCATACCGGATCCGGAGCATCCGAAAAAACACCATAAAAACGTTGTGTAAGGGCTCGCTCCCAACCAGCCGGTGCGTCCAACGGTCCTATGGCATGACCTGCCAACGGTAGTCCGAGCAAAAGTGACACATCCTCCAGAGTAGGAGCCATCTCTCTCCATCGGAAGTGAAACGTGTGGGTCTCTGGCCTCCAACGGTCCACTAAGCAGCTCAGCAAGGACCCGTCGATGGCGATGCGTCTCTCACCCGGGATAGACTCAACCAGACGCGCGAAAGGTAAAAGGCCGGTCCATTTCAACCTTCATCAGAGAACATTTCAGTTAGTGTCTCCCATTAATATGCATGTCAGTGTGCAAATTAATAAAGCATGTACCGCTGAAGCCATCCTGGGTGTATCATCCAGTTTTCCTTAGGAGTGCGAGTGACCAGAGGCTCAAGCTTGCGCTCATACCATATCGCACCACGATGACCCCTATTAATGTCCCCATTCAGCAACCACATTCCCGACATTCCTGCACATAAAAAATCAGAACATAGTGCCACACTTAATAAAAATTCAGAACATAGCGCCACACTAAATACAAATTCATAACATAGTGTCACACTTTATAAAAATTCAGAACATGGTGCCACACTTAATACAAATTCAGAACATAGTGCGCCACTTAATAAAAACTCAGAACATAGTACCACACTTAATACAAATTCAGAACATAGTGCCACACTTAATACAAATTCAGAACATAGTGCCACACTTAATACAAATTCAGAACATACTACTACTAGCTTAGCTTCTTCCTCTCGCCCTTACTCCTCTACTGTCTCTACCTCCTCTTCTTCCCCGGTTGCCTCGTCCACGCCCAGTGACGAAAGTGGGACAATTAGTGTCCCTATGGCCAAATTCATTGCATAGAATGCATTGCCTAGTTGGACCTCCTGCTTCAGATTCATCCATATCATTCCAGATGCGCTGACACTGCCCGTCTACCTCTACTTGTACGCATATGCTCTGGGTTTGGAATGTAACATCTTTCAGCGGGGTTGACGCTGTTGAAATTACCCATTGATCAAAAACCCATTAGCTCACCTGTCCAGGTATTGAGGACAGACTCTTTCAGAAAAAAATGGAGACACAAACGATATTGCGTCCATTCCAAGCTGCCCGCAAGCAGCAAGTACATGTGAGCAAGGTAGGTGAAGCAATTTCGGTTTGTTGCATGTGCACTCACACGTTGGCCAGGCTTGATTACCAATTTTCACATCATGCGTCCTCAACTCATTTGCACATCCGAATTTGTTGTTGGCTAAGCGGACATCAAACCTTCTTTCTTGATTACCGATGGCGACTACAGTGTGTGACCTAGCTTTTTGCATCTTGTTGTCCATGTACTTCGTGACTCTTTCACAGTATTGTGTATTCGGGTTGTTGAAGATATGCTGCTCTGCTTTTTGACGTCTATCTCCGATATACTTGACGGTGTCATAGAAAATACCCTCAACGATGGCTGTAAGTGGCAATGCTCGGTTTCCTCTGAGGACAAAGTTGTAAGTTTCCACGAGGTTCGTTGTCATGACACCGTACCTTGCTCCATGTGTGTCATGTAGCAAAGACCACCTCTCCAGAGGCTCATGCTCTATCCACTGCTCGAAGGTTTTAATCGACCTCCCAAGCCTTCTCCTAGTACCAGGTGGGTCAAAGCCTGGCAGGTCACATAGCCCAACAGGCTCCTCCTCCATGGCCGATGTTCCTATTGCCAACTGTGCAGCTACTGCTTCAACATGTGCCCTCACCGCTGCATCTCTTGCAGCTTTCCTGTCCCTCACGTGTCTCCGCGTGCACACATTAAGTATGTCGCGTATCAAATTGTACTTCCATAACTGGTTCTGCTTGCAGAGTTTTTTGAACAGATTCACCAGGTTCTTATTTCTAAACTGCGAGAAGAAATTAGCCCCCAAATGGCGCATGCACCAACGGCTCTGCAAGTCCTGCCATGGAACTTGTTCCTCAGGGCCTGAGTTTGTCAGTGTCCTTATCGCACTGAGTATACTTGCATGCCGGATATGAAGGATGCACACATTGGGCTTCTCCTTCACAACTGATATTTTCAACTGCCTGAAGAACCATGTCCAACTTTCAATGTTCTCACTCTCCACAAAAGCAAATGCGAGTGGGACGACTTGATTTTGGCCGTCTTGACTGTCAGGATCTGACCCTTGTACTTGCCTGTGAGAAAAGTACCGTCAACACATATCACCGGTCGGCAATGCCTGAAAGCTTCGATGCATACACCGAAAGAGAAGAAGAGACGATGCAGCACCCTCACAGTTGGGAACTCTAGCATGAACATGTCTTGGATATCGATATAGGTGCCTGGATTCCGCTGCTGCAGGGTTTGGAGGAGCTGGACAACAGAGTCATATGCATCAAAATAAGAACCAAATCTCCTCTCAAGCGCCGCATGCTTAGCCCTCCAAGCCTTGCCATAAGAAATTATGTACTTGAACCTGGCGAAGACTTTTGTCTGGACTGCCTTCACTTCCATAGCTTTGCCCTGCACTATCTCATCGTAAAACAACCGAGCAATAAGCGTCGATGAAAGGTTGGCATGATCCTGAGGGATGCAGGGAATAAGACAACTGTGATTAACTAAGTCACTTATCACCCAACTTGTGCCATACTTAGGGAGAAAGCCGTGCACTCTGGCGGGACAATCTGCGTTCTTGCATACCATTGTCAGGAATTTCTGACTGGACACCTGAGCTGTGAAAACCCTTTGCGTGGACATTGCCCAGTTAATTATTGCATCTTTCAGGGCTAGCTTGTTCGGATACATAGCACCCGTCACAATATTGTTCTGGTGATATTGCCAGGCTGAATCATGTCCATCATTCACGGTCATTGCAGATGAGAAGTCATGATTCCACGATGCAGGATTCGGGACCTCTGCATTTTCTTCTTCATTTGACTCGTCAGAATCATCGGCATGACCCCTTTCAACATCGGTGTCTTCTTCTTCCATCTGGTCCTGCATGTGCCCATCTACCTCATCGGTGTCCACCTCGCCATTGTAATCACCATCGGCATTTCCTCCTTCTACCTGACTACTCTGCCCATGGTTCATAACCATAAGCATTTCCTCCTTCTACCTGACTGCTCTGTCCTTGTTCGTAACCATCATCTCTAGCATTTGACATAGATAACTGCCTCCCTACACTGCTATGACCAGGATCGTAGCCACCCTCGCCTTCATGTGCAGTGACCTCCTTCACGACGGGAAGCACTAAAGCAACAGGATTGCATCCCCTTCGTTCACAACCTTGTAACCACCGCACCCATTCGGAGTCTCGCTCTATCGGCCTCAAATAAAAGTAAATTATTGAACTTGACAGTGTCCACAATGCATGAACACCGACGGTGTGTGTTTCAGTATCAAGACCTAAACTTGCCGCAATCCATTCTTTCAACTGACTGACAGACCATGTTTGAGGTGCGCTCATTGGCACATCTATGTGAGTAAATTCACTCGGATCTGCTCCCATCTCAGTTGTTTGGACAGTACCAGGACCATAGCAAAATCTGAAGCTCACTTCATCGGACATCTCGGCTCACCTATTTTTTTTCAACAACGAAATACAAGTATTAAGCAACAACTTAATATACCCCCACTAACAAATATTAGACATGTCTATATATTAGCTAGCTATATATTACAGAATATTAACGGAGCAACTAATACTACCGGAGCAACTACAAATTTTTACACAACTAATTAGTTAACATCTAAATATATTTACGTATACTACCGGAGCAACTAACAATAATCACACACCTAATTTATTCACATCGAAACATATTAACAAATACTACCGGAGCACCTACGAAAAATAAAATGTTGGTTGAAATATACCCTTGAAGCGTGCGTGCGAACGACGAACGACGGCCTTCAATCACCGGAATCGGAGCGGGAAACTCCACCAAACTGCCGGAGCTTCACCTCCACCGCCTCCACCACACTGCCCCAACTTCTCCACCACCACCTCCACCTCCACCGCCGCAACAAGCTCCACCAATGAGCTGGAAAAAAACTCCACCTAAATGCTCACCACGACCGCCATGAGCTACCCCATCAGTAGATCGAGGTCTCTTTTGGTTGCCCTAACTGAGTAGAATCCATTCACGGTGCCAAATCCACAAATAAATGGTTCATTTAGGTGTAGAAATTGGGGGCATTTTGGTGTACGGAGAGGAGAAGGAAAGAACAGAAGAAGAACGCTCGCGTGGGAGGAGGAAGAAGACGCAGGGAGCCGGCCTTGCCGTGCGAGGTGGGTCCACACCCTGTCGGCCCGCAGCTGGCCGATCGGCCCGCGGTAAGCTGACAGGGGCTCTCCCCGTGACCGCCGCGCCGACAGCTCCCTCTCTCCCCCCTCGTGATGTGGCCTACCCAATCCGCGCGCGACACGTCGCAGGCTGGCCAGCTATCGGCCTGCTACTGGCTGAGTGCACCCAGTCGGCCTGCTGTGGGCTGACTAGGCCCAATCGGTCCGCAGCGGGCTGACGGTGTATTATTTCTAAAATTCTTTTTTTAAGCGTAATATTTGTGCAAATTAATAAAAAAAATTGTATTATTTAAAAAAAATAGCCACATGCAAGTGAGAACAAACGCAAAAGGACAAAACACATTGGAAGAGGAATAAACAAACCAGCCGACAGGAGAGAAACATGACAACCAGGCAAAGAACGGGAAGAAGGACGTAAACAACGGGACTGTCTATTTAACAGTCGACTGAAAATCAATTCGATTTCAGTCAAATTTTCGAGCCAATCAAATTGTTGCGGTTGTACGTACGCTAACGGATCTCTCATTCAATTGTTTTCCCTGACCCGATACCAAAAAAGACCGAAAAGCTAGGACAGACTCAATACGCCCAAAAAAACACCTGACAAACACGACACATGAGAACACTTGAAAAAATAGGTCCCAAAAGTTCACTGATACTGTATACAACACCCAGACGAAAAAAACATAGGTACCGGCGTGAAAAGGCGTCACTTCTCCATCAACTTGTAGTACAGTCACAGTGTTAAAAACAGTAGAATCTACAGTTTAAATAGTGTTTCCATACAGTGTAATTACAACACAATGGCAGTGTAAATCTGACAATGAACTACAGAATTTAGAGAAGAGTTACAGTGCTATTAAGGTAAATTTCTTTACAGTGTAATTTACAGTAGACTTACACCAAAATTACACTGCAAATACAATATTTACTGTGAAGATTACAGTGTAATTTAGAGTAGAGTTACAGTGTAATTACAGTAGATATCTTTACAATGTCATTTACAGTAGATTTACACCAAAATTACAGTGCAAATACAGTGTTTACTGTGAAGATTTACAGTGTAATTTAGAATAGAGTTACAGTGTAATTACAATAGATTTTCTACACTGAAGTTTACCCAAAATTACAGTGTAAATAGTGAAAGATTTACAGTGTAAATTGCAGTAGAAACATGTGTAAATCAATTGAATTACACCAGTATATTTACAGTTTTACAGTGGAGTTTACACTGTAAATCTGCAATTGAATTACAGTAGTAAGATATGCAGTCTTTACAGTTGAAACACTCTGACCGTAAATTGCTCACAGTAAGAGAGTGCTAGATGGACAAACCCCGAAACCTATCTAGAAAAATGATGTTACCTAACGGATGATACATTGTCCTATGTTACCGTAAATTGTCCTATGTTTCCTTTCCAAAATGTGCACGTATACGGAGCAACGGATGATACATAGCTAAGGTTATCACTAGAAAGTGAAGAAAATGCATTTCTGAATGTAGGCCCACATTCATTCACACAACTCCTACATTCAAAGGTAATATATAAGGTAAAGCAAAGAACAAACACCAAGAGGTAGAGAACTGAAAACATTGTAGCGGTTACATACTCTAAATGTACTCTTTATTGTTATCCTTCTAACTGGCACATACAACATCACTGGATTCAGATATGGAGCAGGCCAAAGAAATTGAACAAGGAAATTTAGTTACAAAGAAGTTCGAAATCAGTAGCAATCGATTTGACAAGCCGAATACTGTAAGAGGGACCTCTGTTTTAGCAAACTTAAGGAGGCACTCCATTCCATATCTCTGAACAACATCCCTGTACCTAGGGCGCAAGCATTGACAACAGTAGTGAAAACCTGCCAGAATATCTACTAGATACAATAATCAGGGGGGAGGGGGATTGAGAGGGTAGCTTACCACAATACGTTCTCCGACAGATGAAATCTTTCTCTTTAAGCATCTTACTCTGTTAAAAACATACAAAGGGAGAAAAAAACATTCAATTAACCAGAGAGAAGAGAGAAATCAAACAAGAGTGATAAGCAACATTAAAATTCACACACATGATTCATGTAGATGTGAAACAGAGCTTTGTTAATATTTCCATCAGTCTTAGATAGGTCCCGAGCATAAAAAGGGTATAGTTAGGAGTAAGTAATCTGGTACTATATGGTTCATGTAAAGCAAAAAGAGCAAAATAAAGGACAAAAAGTAATACCAATGCTGCATCAATTATTCATTATCAGCAAAGTCCTTAGGCATGAACGGTTTGTCAAACGAATCTGCAGTGTCAAAAAATGATTCGACAGGGCCACCCTGTTCCTAAACCTTGCGGAGTCTACCAATTTCTTAAAATTAAGCCTATAAACAGATTACATGATAAAATAAAAGAATAGAAAATAGAAATTAGGAAAGTCAGAAAGTGCTACACCGAAACTATTAAACAGTTGAACACCACTTAAAGGAACTGAAAATGCAAGACTTACGTTTAAATTATAGTAAAAAATATAATACCGTAGTGTAAGTTTCTGTGTGCTATCACTGTAACTATTTGCATATGTTATAATTTAAATTACATTAACCCAGAATTGATATTACAGTGAATCAAAATAGAAAATTACATGAACTCAACTGCTCACTGTAATCAGGGCAATTACATTGAAGAACTGAAACAAAATACATACATTACTTACACTATAATACTGATCCAACTTACACTATAAAATCCAGGCAAATTACACTGAAAGAATATGGGAAACTACACTGTAATACTGGTCCAAATTACACTGGAGGGGCATTACACACCAAATAAGGCTGGATGTAGAATTACAGTCAAAAACTGAGGAGATTACACTATAATACTGATGCAAATTACAGAGTAATCAAAAAAGGGCATGAATTACAGTGCAAATGCTGATACAATTTACACCCAAAAACTGTGGGATTTACACTATAAATACTGACGCAAATTAACATAACACAATTGGCGCATTAGACTGTAATTTAGAGATTCAGATAACAGTACAGTGAAATTCAGAAAATATTAGAGATACATTAGACTGTAATTCTAGCGCATTACAGTGTACTTCAAAGATAATTTGCGTAATAATAACTTGGTGGATTACAGTGAAATAAAGACACACATTACAGAGTAATTTGAGAGATACATCATAACACAACTGGGGGCATTGCAGTGAAATTCAGAGACACAATATAGACTAAAGAAACAAAAGTTGAACTAGTTGAACTACATTGTAGATCAGAGTTACAAATACAGAGTAAATTCAGAGCTAATCCAATGCTACTGGACCAATGCTACTAACACACCAATGCCAGCTGTAAATTCAGAGCTAGTCCAATGCTACTGGACCAAACAATCAACAAGAAAAAAGAATCCTCATGCAATGAACACTGAAACTATGGCAAAAACACTGAAAAGCATGAGGTTGCAGTGAAGCTACACAGGACGAGGTACAATGAAGCTATAGGGGCAGCTAATTGGGTTAAAAATCGCACAGCAAAACTGCATACAATACTAGGTAAATCTCAGCGTAACATACACTCCTATTATGGGGGAACACTGAAAAAACAAGCATAAAATTCAGGTAGGTACAGAGAAGGGAACGTCCAAACAGAAAAATTCAGTAACCAGCGGGATAAAACAACGGCGTGGAACAAAAACATGAGTAAAATTAGGGGCTACAACTACAACTACAACCCAATACAGAACAACCAGAACTCGATCTTCAGAAGTCAAGCCACGGGATCCACCCCTGAAAACTAACGCCTATACGCCTACCTACACATCAACAGCAGAGAACTTACGTCTACGCGTACATCCACATCAACAGTAGAACACTGCCCAGGGAAATGGCCTATGAAATTCAAACCGGGCGGGATTTGGCCTACATCCGCAACAAAAAACACAAGACCACGGCATGGAGGACTATGGCACGCTGCAAGCTCCTACAAAAAACTCAGACGCACAGGCTGAAGACTATGGCGCGCTGCAAACGGGCTGAAGCAGAAAACCGCGCCCGATGAAAAAAAACAAGCCCGAAAACCAGCACAAAGCCAACAGGACCGAGCGTGAATCTCAGCGAGCGGCCAACAATTTGAATGAAAGCAAATTGAAAATCAGTCAGCTGAAAAATAGCAAATCCGTAAACAAATCAACCTCTGGATGCGAACCATGCATGGAAACCAATAGGAAGTGCCGGCCATGCATGCCCATGCAGCCAATGTCAAAGTGAATTAGAATTCTCAGCGTTAATAGCTAGTTGCACACAAATGTGTACCCCTCCAAAGCCCCTACTAAAGCATGTGTCATATTCCGATTGGCTGCGAATCAACCTGTGGTTGAGTTGGTTAGGTGGACAGTGGATATGCCGGCTCAGTCTCTCGGAGGTGCTCATAGGGATAGGGTGTGCGTGTGTGCGTTCATAGGGATGAGTGTATGCGCGTGTATATGAGCGCTTGTGTTTGTACAGATGCTCAAAAAAAAATATTCCGATTCGCTAACTTTTCATTGATAAGCACGTGTCGAGAGGAGGAGGTGGTTTACAGGAGGAAGGGATCAGCCGGTTGATTTACAGAGTTTTTCAAAGAATATACGGTGTGTGTGCGGTGGTGGAGTCCCGTCCCGTCAGTCGGGCTTCCCCCGGTGTCTTGTTTCGTTAGGCTGCCCCTCCGCGGCCGGTGCCGACGCGATCGATCCCCCTTCCGCCTCGCCTTCTTTCTTGGATCCGAATTCAGATAAAGCTCTCCCTGCTGCCTCAAAACTGAAAATAATAGATAGAGCAGCCGACCTGGAGAGAGAGAAAGAAAGAGAATCGCTCCGCCTGATCTGTGCTCTCGAGCCTGGCGTCGTCGCACCGTACCATGGGGCTGCCGGCACTCAATCGGCTCATGTCTATGCAGCGCGATCGGCGTCGCCGGCCAACTCAAGGCCGCAGTAAGCCGCCCGACTCTCACCTCCCTAGCTCGGCCGCTCTGTTTATTCATCTCTGCCATGTGTTGTGTCTTCATGTCCTGATGACATCTAGTTCAGCACGTTTCTTTTAGCATCAACAGCCTATAACCAAGCTCTATTTTTCTTTGTTTGCCATTAATAATCTGTAATCTGTTCAATGTCTTACCAAGAGGGCTGGGCGGCGGTCGATCTGTACAAAATTTATTGTATCTGCCGTTTACAGTTTCTTTTCCCCGAAGAATAAAAGAGCAATATACCTGTAATTTTATTGTGTCTAACCAATGCATCGTGTATCGCAGATGGACTGGTGACTTCATCCCTGGCTAAAAGGAAGGACTCACCCTGCATACATGATGAAAATTCTCGACTTGATAAAAAATCGAGATATTCAGGACCACCCCTTCTAGAGGTTCGCCATAAGAATGCTGATAATTAGCAACTTACTTATATTGCAAGTAAAATATCACTGTGACGGTTCTAGCTGCGCAAATTGGTGGATCAATACTAGCTAAATAAAATTATCTCTTCATAAGGACTAGACTTCCTACTTTCCTAGCTATAGCTATCCCCGTACTAGTTGCTTCAACTTCTTCCCGTGTGATTGTGCTACCTCTGTGCTTTTGTTGGCTTCGTAGTCCACTGCGGTGCATATGTTCGTGTTTTTCACCGTAGCTGCTAAAGCTGTTGGATTCGTTTACATGGTCTTGTGCACATTTGAATGCTCAGATATAACTACCTTATTGTTAGTGTTATTACATACGATCCTATTTTTCCTTTCCAAAATTGAAGCAACTGTTCGCCTTTACAATCCCTAAGTTGATCTTTTCACCAATGCTTGTTCATGCAGGACATTTGGCATCATATACATTCTCTGCTTCCTCTGCGAGATGCTGCACGTGTTGCCTGCATGTCTCATTCATTTAGAAGTTCTTGGAGTTGTTTTCCCAATCTCAGCTTAACTAGGGAAACACTGGGTTTGGATAACGGGGTGGATGGATTGTCATGTCCATGTGAAGTAGCGATGGATCTTGCAAGGAAAACCGACCATATTCTAAAAAACCACTCAGGCATTGGCGTTAAGGCACTCAAGCTTGAAATATGTGATTTCCCCTTTTTCAACACCTCCTGTGATCTCGATCGTTGGCTTCATATTGCTGTCAAACCAGGGATTGAGGAACTTAACCTCCGGCTTATTGAATCTCGTGCATCTCTTTGTCGAGAAAAATCTCATGCGGCTCTTTGTCGAAAGATATCTCAAAAATCACATGTAACTGTGTACAACTTTCCATGCTCACTTTTAGATGGGAGTGGCAAGTCGATCCAGCAGCTTTATCTCAACAACTGTGCCCTCCGTCCCACGGTTGCACTTGGCCGCTTAAGAAGCCTGACTAGTCTAAATTTTTTTTTTGTGCGTATTACAGAAAATGAGTTAAGGTGCCTTTTTTCCAGTTCAATTGCTTTGGAGAAACTGACACTCAGGTCCTGCGATGAATTATTTTTCCTGGAGATACCTAGCCTGTTGCAGCGGCTTAGCCACCTGGTTGTCGAGGAGTGTACAAATCTGGAAGTGATAAAGAGCAAAGCCCCTCATCTGTACAGTTTTGGATATCGTGGTACCCTAGTACGACTATCTCTTGGTGATTCATTGCAAAACCTATACATTGATGCTTCAGATCAGGACGTTGTTCATCATGCTTGTGCCGATCTTCTGCACGTGGTGCCAAATCTTGAAGCTCTTGAAATATCTTCATATTATCCGGTATATTCTTATAGTTTGGATTATTAGACACCAGAACTACGCAACAAGCAGTAACCTGTACTTTACTGGGATAATTAATCTAAATCATTTTTTATGCAGATGGATACACTGGTGGTACCTGGCAAATTTCTCCACCTCCAACGACTATGTATTGGGTTTTTTACCCCAGACTATGACTATTTGTCTCTGGTTTCTTTACTCGATGCGTGTCCTTCCTTGGAGACTTTTGTATTGTCCGTAAGTCTACAGAGTGTAGTAGAAGTTGTACATACACCCCTAGCAAAACTATGTGCAGTTTTACTAAGTTATATAGCATTAATACAAGTATATGTTTTGTCTTTTCACTGTTATTGACATTGCCATCTATCCAATGTAGGTAGAGCCAGATCGCGTGAGGAAAGAATCAGTTTTAGGAAATTCTTCTCATAATCTAATCCAGATGCCAGGCCACATGCATAGGAACATAAAGGATGTGCATATCATTGGCTTCTGTTATGCAAACAGCATGGTTGAGCTAACATGCCATATACTTGAGAATGTGAAGTCGCTTGAGTACCTTACACTGAGCATCTCTGGGGATGATGAAATTTTGTGTTCTAAAAGTGAAAATGGTATATGCCTTCGAATGAACAAGTATATGAGGATGGAAGCCCGCAAAGCACTCTTGGCCGTGGAAAGACACATTTTGGGGAAAGTTCCATCTACCGTAGAGTTAGAAGTTGTGAAGCCTTGCAGCCGGTGCAATACTCTTTAAAATTTAGGCCAGGAATAAGGTGCTCTTCCCGTCTTTTAACCCAGGTGCATGTTTTGCCATTGTAATTTCTCTTTCTTGCACCTTGTGTGTGCGTGCGCGCGTGATTCTACACGGCCAGAATAAGTGGTATTTGCATCATTTCTTTTGTTCTTGTTCTGATCGATTAGGCTTGTATTTTAAGTGGGCTGTACCTATTGCACTAGTTGACTAGTGATTATAGTTGGGTACAAAAGCTGTGAGGTATCATGGTCAAACAAAAAGGAAAATATTTTTTTGTTCGAAGTAGGAATCTCATCACATGATGCACACATTTATTTTATTAAACAAAATTTAGTGGCGTTGGTGTTTATATATTTATAAAGAGATTACATGTACAACTACAAGTCATATATGAAGCTACATACAAGTCTAATACCCTCCCTCAATTTCAACCGTCTTCCGCAAGTTGAGATTGCGCCGACAATTTTTAAACAAGGGTAATGGCAACGGCTTGGTGATGATGTCCGCAAGCTGATTTTTAGAAAAGATAAACTTGATCTGAAATACTAGATTGGACGAAAGGTGTGTAGCACCAATGTTATCACATCAAAGAACCGATGGTTGTCGTTGAGGTACTCGTAACTCACGAAGCAAAGACTATACCGAAATAAGTTCTACAGTTGCATTTGCTACTTGCTTGAGAGCACTCCAGGCGATCAGGTTGGGGCCGAAAGAGACCGCATACCCCCTCCCCCCCCCCCTCTTGGATCGCGGATCATCAGGATTTCCTGCTTAGTCTGCATCTGAAAAAGGCTGAAAGAACAGCAGAGGGAGCAGGCCGAAGATGTTGTGAGGCGAACATAATGAAGAGTTCGCTTCACGGCTGACCGATGTGAATCCCGAGGTGCATGTAGGTGCAAACATATTTTTGGGCAAAAATCACTGTTCTGACTTATGGTCGAAATCAATTCACAAACTGAACTGTTGGCGAAATTTTTCCGCTCCACTGACCCCTTCGTATAGAGCCCGACAGCCGGACGCCACACTATAATGTGCAACGCCTAACTGACAGTCTGGAATGCGACGCTGCCAGACTAAAGTTGCTAAGTCAGTGTGTAACGCCTGAGAGTTAACGCCTAATGTGTAGGCGTTGCACTAGTGGCTTCACCATTTGCAACTACAAGATGAAGCGGCCACTAGTGCAATGCCTAGCGTCTAGGCGTTGCATGCTGACTTAGCAATTTTCAGTCAGTCTGGGGTGCGACGCTGGCCAAATGTGTAGCGCATGTCAGTCAGGCACTGCACAGTTTAGTGTGGCGCCTGGCTGTCGGGCGTTACATGAAAGGGTCAGTGGGGCGAAATTTTTTCACCAACAAAGTTTGTTAATTGATTTCGACCGCAGGTCATATTTGTCGTTTTTGCCCATTTTTTTGTCACATGTGCTGGGTGGTGGGCCCATCATGTCAGGGCTGCTGAGTGCTGACATATTTTTTGTCATTAAAAACCAAATTGTTTCTACGCCTATCCCTACACGCAGATCCAATCGCACCATGAGGTATCACGGGAGGGACCCTAGCACTGCATATTTTCCCGGCCGTCTCCTATGTAGTTGTGAACAGGGGCATCCCGTAGAATATTTTCCCTACCGTGCACGGTAGAGGAGCCTGGGCCTAATTTGGTAACCCAGGGATCCCCCTGGGATCCTGGCCCCTTCCGGCCTCGTTTGGTTGTCCGGAATCCCGTGAGGATCCCCGTCGAAAACCAGGGCGCACGACCCGCGGGGCACATTAGGCCCGGGTAAGCCCACGACCCATTTGGCTGCTCCCTGACCACGGGTTTTCGTCCCTGATCTGACCCATTTCCACGAGGGAATAATCCACGCCTCGGGGGGTCGGGGAGAAAACCCTCAATACGACGGCGCACCGCCTCTCGATTTCCTTTCCTAGCTATCGAGAGTAGCACCTCCACGGCTCCACCACCTTCAGTGATGGTCAGTCAAAGTGCCTTCCCCGGTCCTCGCCTCCTGTATTGGGTGTTGCCAAACTAGCACGGGGATAGGGCTGAATCTGCCCCGTGGTGGGAGAGGATCCCTCTGTACTCCTAAAACTCCCCCACGGGGCTTACTACCCTGATTTTCTTTTACCTTGCAACCAAATGAGGCCTCCCCGGGTGCAAAGCCCTTGCGGAAAATCTGGCCCGGGCTAGCTGTGTGGACATTTGGACCCTCGAAGTTCGGAGGTTTTCTCGGCCCGATCCTCGCCATATCCCCGGGATAGGATCCACGCCTCGCGGCATCGGGAGACAATTCCCTGTCTCGCTCGCTCGCGGCACCTAGCTCTCTCGCCCACGCCTCGCTCGCTCCCGTCGCCTCCCTCCCCTGACCACGTGCTGCTCCAAGGCTGTGGAACCTACTTTCTTCCTTGATCTCCGCCTGTGTCTCGCACTCACGGCTCCGCCTCCGTCGTGCTCACCGGCGGCGGCCGCCGCAACCGTAGCGTCAGATCCTCCACTAGTCATAGCTGATTAGACGGGCGACCATGGAGCTCTGCGCAGCCTGCCTACTAGGTCGCGCCACAAGCAAGGCTGCCAGCGATCTGAGGGCATCTCCAGCTATTCGGCCCCCCCAGGACGCCTAAAAATCGCCCCCTGGGGGCGCGCTGGCGCTAAACCGCGCACTGGGGGCGTGATGCCCCCCAGTCGCGGCGCCCATGTTTTTTTTTAAATTCAAATACGGCGCAAACACGACTGAAATTTAACGCAAACATCGGCGAGTTCGTTCAAACTTAAACATATTTTACAAAAAAAGAAAAAAAACTTCGGCGGGCTACCCCCGCCGTCCCCCTCGCCGCCCGCCTCGCCGCCCGCCCACGCGGTTTACATGCCGAGGAGGCGGTAGAACCGCGTGTAGTCGCCGCCGTCGTCATCGTCGTCGCCGCGCCCGCCTGCGCCTCCGTCGTCCCTGCTGCATCCCTCCCCGGGTTGGCGGGGACGTACCGTGGCCCCTCCCTCGCTGCCCGCGGCAGGGACGCGCGGATGCGTGCGATCTCCGCACGCCGCGCCGCCCCGGTGGGTGGTGGTGGCACCGGCACGCCGCCGGCGCTGATCCTCCACGCGCCAGGCACCCGCATGTCCGGCGGGACCGGGTACCCGGCCTCGTAAAGGAGGCGAGCCTCGTCTTCGTGGAGATGGCGGCGGCCGAAGCCGTTCGCCGCCGCGCCGTCACCAGGGAAGCGCTCGGCCATGGCTGGAGACGGTGAGAGAGAGGAGAGGGAGAAACGACGGCGAGAGAGAAGAGAGGGAGGAACGACGACGGCGAGAGAGTGTGGTCGCCGAGCACGCTGGTACGCGTCTTATATAGGCCGAGACGCCGCCTGTACGCGTGGCCGCCGTGTGTACGCGTGGCGGGCAAGGGACGCATGTCGTCCGGCCTTCACTGCGCCGCCCGTGAGGCATCAATGGCGCAGGCTGACCGGCGCGGCAGCTTTGGCATTGATTCGCTGCGGAAAACGAGGCGATGAGGACGACGAAGGGGCGAGAAGAGAGCCGTGTCGCTGACGCGGCGGGCCCGCAGCTTTTTCGCGCCAAAAAAGTTCGCCTGGCGCCCCCGGCGCGCCGGGTTCGGCCTGGGTCCGCCGGCGCTGTTTTCGGCCCAGGCCGGCGAAAATCGGGCTCCTGGGGGCGCGACTGGGCCGATTTTTCGGCGCCGGCGCAAGAAAAACGCCTGGGGAGGCCTTCCTGGGGGCGCGGCTGGAGATGCCCTGATGCGTGTAGAGCTGCATGGGCGCAGCTGGATCCGGGTGCTCCAGCGCAACAGAACTACAGAAGGCTGCGTCCAGTAGCCAAGCGGGAAGCAGTACTTTTCCCATCTGCCCAAAGGATTTTTTTTCATGAATACGCAAAGCTTGCGTATCTTTTCATTGATAGAAGAAGAGAAAATGAGTACAATAGAGGGTACAACGAACCGAGAGCAGGGAGAGGGATGCTCAGCCCGAACAGGGAAAAGACACAACAAAACCCACCAAGCCTAAAACTTGAGAGGCAGATCGGATGAGCACAACATCGAACATCTTCAGAGCCAACACCGGGGACACCGCGAGCAAACAAGATGACGCCTTCAAGAAGGGAAACGGCATTGTGAGGCCGTCGCCATCCGATCCGACAAATCGGACCTAGAGTTTCCCCCGAAGCTCGAAGAGGGGCACGTTGAGAGGCCATGACAGCGCCTCCAACAAGGAAAACGACACCCACGAGTGTCGCCGCTGCCAGCATCGGCAAGCCGAGTATGGATTTCGCCAAGCCTGTGTCCGTGCAATCCCATAGCCACCAGATGACGAACTGAAGATGAGGAAGCCCGCCCGCCGATCAATCGCCACCTCATTACGGGGGAAGGGGTGGGGCTGCATCTGCCGCCGAAAAAACACGAGCTTTGGAGCCGACATGGCGTGTAGGAGGATGGGGTCAGGAAGGCAGCAAGGTAGAGAGCCGACGCGGATGGGTAGGGGTGACGACCGGCGCCGTCGGCAAGCCAGGAACCGGAAGGGGAGCGCACTTCCGAGCTGCCGAGGACGGAGTAGCCAGAACACCGGCGAGCCAGAGAAGCTGAAAAGGACGCAGCAACCCAAGCACCGGGGCCAAAATCGCGCCGGTAGGACGCCGGCATGCCATGGACACCGGAGAACGCAGGTCCGTGACCGTCGGGACCGGAGCGAAGCCGACAAGAATCCACCGCGAAGCTTCTACCGCTGCCAATGAAGACACCCGTGACCTCACACCTGCAGATGTCGGCGCCGCAGCTCGGAGGAGACGCCGTCAGTGACGGAGAGTGGCCTGCACGGGGCAGGGCCAAGCCTCGGCTAGCCCGGCCACCTCCACCCAAGGGCCTTGCGCACGCCCCCCATGAACAGCAGCGCGAAGAAGAAGGGCTGCGCCGATGGAGGAGGCAAGGGTGGGCGGGGAGGAGCACCAAGGGCATGCCGCGCCGCCGCGCCGGACAGGCAAGGGAGAGGGCAGTTGTTGGAGGAGGGAAGGCCGCCGTGCGCCAGATCGGATCTGGGGCGGCGGGGAAGGGGCCTCCGGCGCCAGGGAGACCAAAAACCGCCCCGCCGCCGCCATCCCCAGGCGCGGCGCGGGTTCCCCGGCCGGCCCTCCGGCAGCGGCGAAGCAGCGGAGGTGGTGGAGGGCGGGGCTTCCGCCGGCGGTCGAGGTTTCCCCCGTGTCGCCAGATGCGGGCGACGCGGGGGTCAGAGAGTGAGCGTTACTCTCTTTTCATTCTCGTGCGTGCATCTGCCCAAAGGGTCATCTGAATTTTCCCCGGGATTTTAATTTGACCAAGAATATTCCACCCTGGTCATCTTTTCCCTTGAAATATCCACCCTCACGTCCAAACAAGGCCTCAGAGTCCGGCTTCCTCCCGTGTCGTGTTTCGTTAGGCTGCCCCTTGAAAATAAATAGAGCAGCCGATCGGAAGAGAGAGAGAGAGGGAGGGAGGGAAGAGAAAGAATCGGTTCGTCGTCACACCATGGGGTTGCTGGCACTCAATCGGCTCATGTCTATGCAGCCGGATTGGCGTCGCCGGCCAACTCAAAGGCGTAGTAAGTTGCCCGCCACTCAGCTCCCTAGCTCGGCCTATTCGACTCTGCCATGTCTTGTGTGCATGTCCTGATGGCATCTATATGCAACCAAGTTGTTTTTTTCTTCTTTTTTGCGATAATCTGTAATCTGTTCAATCTCTTACCAAGAGAGCATGTTTGCGGTCGATCTGTATATGTTTTTCTTTTGTTTTTGCGCGGGAGCACTCTATTGTGTCGGCTGTTTTCCCAAGATAAAACGGTATACTTGTTCTCTTCCATTGGCATCTCCCTTATTCTAAAAATGATGCATCGTGTATTGCAGATGGATTGGTGACTTCATCCGTAGCCAAAAGAAAGGTCTCACCCTGCCTACATGATGACAATTCTGGGAGTGTTAAAAAATCGAGATATTCAGGACCACCCCTTCCAGAGGTTCGTCATTAAATGCTGATAATTTGCAACATACTACTTGTATTGCAAGTAAAATATCGTTGTGTCTGTTCTAGCTGCGCAAATTGGTGGATCAATTCTAGCTGCGCAATCTGTGTTCGTGTCATGTACTTTTAATTTGCTGTAGCTGCTAAAGTTGTTGAATACTTTTACATGGTCTTTGCACATTTGAATGTTCAGATCAGATTTTTTTAGTGTTACTTCATCTGGTCCTTTTTTTCCTATTCAAAACTGAAGCAACTATTCGCCTATATACAATTCTTAAGATGATTTTTTCTCCAATGCATGTTCATGCAGGATATATGGCATCATATATATTCTCTGCTTCCTCTGCGAGATGCTGCACGTGTTGCCTGCGTGTCTCATACATTTAAAAGTTACTGGAGACATTTTCCCAATCTCAGCTTAACTAGGAAAACACTGGGTTTGCATGACGGGGTGGATGGATTGTCATGTCGATGTGAAATAGTGATGGATCTTGCAAGGAAAACCGACCACATTCTCAAAAACCACTCAGGCATTGGCGTTAAGGCACTCAAGCTTGAAATATGTGGTTTCCCCTTTTTCAACAACTCTTGCGATCTCGATCGATGGCTTCACATTGCTGTCAAACCAGGGATTGAAGAACTTGACCTGAAGCTTTTATCAACTTATGTAGCTCTTTGTCGAAAAAAATCTCATGCAACTATTTGTCGAAAGATATCTGAGGCGGCTTTTTGTCGAAAAAAATCCCATACAAATGTGTACAACTTTCCATTCTCACTTTTAGATGGGAGTGGCAAGTCGATCCAGCAGCTTCATCTCTACAATTGTGCCCTCCGCCCCACAACAGGACTTGGCCACTTAAGAAGCCTGACTAGACTCGAATTGTTTCGTGTGAGTATTACAGAAGATGAGTTAAGGTGCCTTTTTTCCAGTTCAATTGCTTTGGAGAAACTGGTACTCAGGTCCTGCAATGAATTATCTTTCTTGGAGATACCTAGCCTGTTGCAGCAGCTTAACCACCTGGTTGTCATGGATTGTGGAAATCTGGAAGTGATAAAGAGCAAAGCCCCTAATCTATACATTTTTCATTATGGTGGTACCCTAATACCGCTATCACTTGGTGATTCATTGCAGAACCTATACATTGATGCTTTATTAGGTCGTCAAGATGTTGTTCCTTATCCTTGGGCCGATCTTCTGCGCATGGTGCCACATCTTGAAGATCTCCAAATATCTTCGTATTGTGCGGTATATTCTTATAGTTTGCATTTTTAGACACTAGAATTACACAACAATCAGTAGCAACTTGCATTTCGTTATAACAATTAATTTGAAGCATTTTATTATGCAGAGGGATACACTGGTGGTGCCTGGCAAATTCCTCCACCTCCAATGCCTATGTATTGGGGCTTTTAACCCAGACTATGATTATTTGTCTCTGGTTTCTTTTCTCGATGCGTGTCCTTCCTTGGAGACTTTCATTTTATCCGTAAGTCTACAAATTGTAGTAAAACTGTACATACACCCCTAGTAAAACTATGTAATGTTTTACTAACATCTATTTTTAATAAATATTCTACACTCAACCTTAAAATAGCAGTATACATTTATTTTTATATGCCTGGTGGATCCATGCATTAGTTTGAGTATATGCTTCGTCTTTTAACCGTTATGATTGACATTAACATCTATGCAATGCAGGTAGATGCGGATCGCGTGAGGCAAGAATCGGTTTTAGCAGAATCTTCGCATGATCTAAGGCAGATGCCAGGACACGTGCATAGGAACATAAAGGATGTGTTTATCATTGGCTTTTGTTCAGCAAAGAGCATGGTTGAGTTAACATGCCATATGCTTGAGAATGCGAAGTCGCTTGAGTACCTTACACTGAACACCTCTTCGAACCCTGAAATTTCGTGCTCTGATAGTGAAAATGGTAGATGCCTCCCGATGAGCAAGCATATGAGGAAGGAAGCCCGCAAAGCGCTCTTGGCCGTGGAAAGATACATTTTGGGGAAAGTTCCCTGTAGTGTGGAGTTAGAAGTTGTGAAGCCTTGCAGCCGGTGCAATACTCTTGAAATTTAGGACAGGAATAAGTGATCTTTTAAGCCAGGTGCATGTTCTTGGCATTGTAATTTCTTTTTCCTCGCACCATGTAATTCTACACTCGCAAGTATAAGTGGTATTTGCATATTTGTTTTCTGTTCCATTGAGTTACTAACTGCCGGCTGATTAGACTTTGTACTTTAAATGCACCAGTCTTTATTTGGCTGTATCTGTATTGTTGTAGTTGAGTAATGATTATAGTCGGGTATAAAAGCTGTGATGCGGCATTATGGAGTTAAACAAAAATAATGGTTACACAACATTTAAATGATGCGCGTACCATACAGTATTTTTTTAGAAATAATGCACGCTCCCTCCGTCAAAGAGTAATATAAGGCGTTTTTCTTAATGAAACTTTTCTATGATTGATCAGTTTTGTAGAAAATTGTATCAACATCTACAATACAAGATAAGTAAAATATATGTCATGATGAATCTAACTATACTCACCTAGTACTGTATTTACTCCCTTTGGATGGAAATATAAATTGGATCGTCAATTAACTAGCGAAACATGTATACTATGTCATGATGAATCTAACTATACTTCCTTTGGATGGAAATATATGTCATGATGACTCTAACTATATATATACTCCCTTTGGATGGAAATACAAATTGGATCGTCAATTTACTCCCTTTGGATACAATTGGATCGTCAATCCCTCCCTTATACCATCATATTCACTTTTTATTGGCATGTGCCCACAATTTCTTTCAATTATAGCCAACCAACATATTCTCTTTTATCAGCACATGCATACTACCACCGGCAATAATTTATGGAGTCCCTTGTTTTGCTCATGATTCTCGAGACAACATCCTTACTTTCAGTCAATCATCTTATTTCCATACAACCTAGGGATATATAAAAACCGGTGTGATTTAGTATAAAGCTCCAAGGTGGGATTACTCCTATCGTAATTGCAAGCTAGTTGAGTTGGTTTTGTCCATCGGCACAATATGATCCGACGGAAAAAGAAATGTGTGGTAGGGCCAATTCGGCCCACCCGGGGTCAAACAAAAAAATTTGTGACCTACATGCGGAATGGACGGAACAAACTCTATACATATATTTTTACTTTTTCCGGGGCCAGCTGCGTGGGAGCAACTATATGACACTAGTTCCATCAAATAGCGTGTGCAACGCACAATGGTTCGCGTCTAGGCCAGCCCACTGGAAGGCTCCTAAGGCGCAAGTAAAAATCCAAAACAATGACGCGTTAAATAATCAAACTCACGACCTCAAAGGACCTACCACGTGCTGCTAGCCACTGGAACCAACGCGTAATGCTAACAAATGGCCAGCGCCGATATTTAAGAACATACTGCAGCATCATATTCGAAACAATTTTTTTTCATTTTTTTGAACTTTCTATGAATTGCCAAATATTCTTGAAAACATGATTTTTTTTAAATATTATGAGCAATTTTTTAAAATTCCATACATTTTAACATGAAAGAATTGAAATGGGATCATTTTTGAAATTAAAAAACATTTCTTAAAAATATGAACCTTTTATTAAAAACATGATTTTTGTTTTTGAATTTGTAGACAATTTCTTAAAGCAGAAACATGGTTTGAACATTCAGAGCAATTTTACAAAATGTGCATTTTAAACGCGAACATTATTTTGAATTTGCAAGACATGAATATATTGGAATTTTGAACATTTTTTAAATGCATGTACTTGTGAAAAGCTCGATTTTTTGGAAAATACAAACATTTTTTGGGGTTTTAAATAAATTTTAGAATGAGAACAAAAATTTAAAGTCCTGAAAATTTTTCAAATCCTGAACACAATTTTAGAATTCTAAACATTTTTCAAAAAATTGAACAAAAAATAAAATTATGAACATTTTTGAAAAAAATTTTAAATAATGAAAAAACGGAAAATTAAAAATAAACATGAAAGTAGAAAAAATAAAAAATAAACAGGAGAGAGAAAGAAAGGAAAAGAAAGAGAAAAGGTAGAAATAGAACACAGTAAAAAACAAAAATGGCCCAGCCCAGTCTTGGGCGCCCTTTGCGAAGCTCAGTATTTGCCGTGTCAGGCGGCAAATACAGTTTTCCAGCTGTGTGCGCAGATAAATAAGTGGGCATTCTTTGTTGGGGCAGAACGCGCGCAGCCCCCCATACAAAATTACGAAGAAATTTTTTCTTTTCTAGCAGACGGACGCACAAAATCATAACCGGCTACCTAGGCCGGACATGATGAAGCTTACCTCTTCGCTGATTACCAATAGGTTGATGCGTGTATCGATACTAATCAACTCAGTAACAGCAACATGGGATGAACAGTTTGTGTGATCGATATTTTTACCCACTGGCGCTGAAGCCATTTTGTCAATACCACTGTGCACAAGGAATGTTACTGATTTTTGGGCATGGAGTGGAGAGAAGCGGGGAACTTTTTCTGTCAAGTCAGCATACAGAATGATCATGCAAACCAAGATCACAAGAGAGAACTGAATCGAGGAGAACGATGGACCGTCCGGAGCTGACCAAGAGGGCAATGCATGTATTGCATTATGGAAAACTGAGGTACCGTCGAAGGTGAAATTGTTTCTGTGGCTTCTAGCCCGGAGCTCTATCCCAACGGTAGACCTCCTCAAGCACAGTAATATGGCAACATCACCTATGTGCATGTTGTGTGGTGCCAGGGACTAGTGGAGGCATGCTCTTATCAATTGTTACATGGCCCGAAGCACATGGTCTCTTTCAGATGAAGACCTTGTTGATCAAATGATTCAGCACGACAACTACAATGCAAGGGACTGGGTATTCACGTTGAAAAAAGTACTGCCACATGATTTATTTGTACACATGGTGATCAACCTTTGGGCGATATGGAGTGCAAGGAGAAAGGTTGTTTACAATGATATTTTCCAGAGTCCCTTGTCAACCATATGTTCATTCAGTCGCAGCTGAACGATCTCCAAATTCCGAAGAAACTGGTTGAAGCGAGGGTGCATGCAAGAGCAGAAAGACCAACACATTGGCTTCGGCTACCGGGAGAATGGGCAAAGGTAAACATTGATGCAGTAGTGTTGGGTACATCAAGAGTTGGCTCAGCCGCTGTGATATGCAGAGACAAAAATGGCATGTTCCTATATGCGTCGACAATTGTTGTTAGGGGTATACCCGACCTACTACATTAGAACCACTTGCTGGTCGAGAATCGATGGTACTAGTAGAGGACCTGAATTTAAACTCCATCCATGTGGCTTCAGATGCGAAGTGGTGATCGAGGATATCAAGCAGAAGACTGGAGCAAGTTATGGTGCAATCATACATGAAATCATAGAGTATTCTAGCACTTTTATTAGTTGTAATTTCATTCATGAATTTAGGAGCTCGAACTTCGAGGCTCATAGTCTAGCGAAGCACGCTTTACAACTGGCGCTTGTCCATCATGTTTGGTTAGGCCACCCTGGTGACCTTTCTTCCGTCCATGTAAACATTGTGACGGTTCAATAAAACTTCATGAGTTTGTCTAAAAAAGGCAGACGAACGCACAAAAATTTAGTACCACCTAGGATAGGAAAAAACCAATGGTGAATGGATGAAAAGATCAAAGAAATGCACCTTACTTTATTAGTAGGTATAGATATAGATATAATGTTAGGAAGTTATATCATTCTTGTAGTTCATTAGCACTAAGTTGTAATAAAAATTAAATGTTGATATTGTGTATACACATGGATTCATTTTTGGGGAATCTTTTTTGAGTTCATGGGGAACTATTTTTAGGTAATCTATGTCTTACCTGCTAACCAATTCTTTTGGTATTACTTCAGAAAGTTAGGAAGTTATAGCATTTTTGACAACGGACTTGCTCCTCGAGAACTTTCTAACATATGAATTGCTCAGGGCCAGAAATCTATGGTTGCGGGAGGAGAACTTTCTAACTGCTAACTTGCTCTTCGAGACAGGACCAAAAATCTCAGCATCATTTGCAGGTTGCTTAGGACAGTCTTCGATACCAGAGAGAAAGGAGCCGTTGAATGGGTCCGGAGGTTGAAGCACACCGCAAAAAACGGGCTAGGGTGAGCCTCCTTCATCGAATTGTCCTCCACCCTCGGATCCGTCAGCAACTCAGTACGATACTTGGCAGCACCCCGGCCCCACCACTAAGCGCTCGATTGAGGTAAAGTTCCTGTAGGTTTGCCCCAAGGGTGTCCCACTCTTGCTGGGTGAAAGGAGGACCAGAATTGTCTCTATTTATGGTGTCGTTATTGTTGTTGTCATCTCGAGATGGCGGAGGGGTGGAGGTGGGGGATAGGGTTTTTAACCACAGGCTACCCCTCCACCTGAACGAAGATACGATAGGCCGAACTGCCCGGGAAAATCTTCATGAAACCACAGACACGAGATGGATCAAAGCACAAAATCTGCATATGCACCGGTCCAACACGAGACAGAGAAACTTTAACAACATCAATTGGCTTTCCCATCCATTCAGCAAAGGCCATTAGAGAGGGAGAATTGTGCATAACAGACAACGCTTCATCCAATAGAACCCACAAATCGACCAGGGAGCCAAAGGTCTTGCCAACATATATTGCTTCCTTAACAGAAATCATAAGTTGGTTCAGTGGCAGGATAAAGCTGGTGCAAGTTGATATCATCTACAAACTCTCCTTAGAAGCAAAAAAACAAATTACGACGCTGAGATCTATTGGAATTTCCATCCCCTGCCCTCCATCCCCCATTCGTGGAGCAAGTCAATCATCATCTGCAGACTGACCTCTTGAAATTGCATTGTAATCACCGCAACATTGTGGACGATGGGCGTAGACACAACTACATCTACCCCACCTAGGAAGGACTTTACCAAAGTGCTTGAGGACCGGAGGCGGGGCATGATTGTTACGCTCCATGGTGAGGTGGCCATCCTGATGGAAAATCAGTGAACGTCGCTTAGCATTCTCTAGTAGTATTATGTCGTCGTCTAGACCAGCTGTATCACCTGCCAGCCTCGGCCCCAACCCCCGAGTCACCTCGTCATCCTCCTGATGTGCTCCAGCGCCGCATCGCCAGTCTTCCCCTATGCTGGTCACCCCGCCCTCAATCTCGCTAGAAGCGGAGCATCACTTAAGACTATGAACTTGGAGAAACCTCCCATGCTAGAGCGAGACCTGAGAGTGCCATCCAATAGTCACCAGCCTGATGTGTCATTCCCTACTATAGAGTAGCACAACGGGGTGGTGGCGGATCTAGGATTTGAAACCAGGGTGGTCCTCAATTTTTTGACAACAAACATGACATGCGAACGTTCTAAGTAATTACCAATACCAAATAAAAATAGATCAATATGGTCTTACAATCATACTAAAATACTCAATTAAGTCTTGGTTTTGCATAGAAGAAATTACATAGTACATACCCCGAGAAGCTAAAGAAGACTATGTTTCTAGCCTATACTTTTGCATGGTCATGAAAGTATCAATTGTATCATCTTCATTCACCCTAGAGAAAACACCCCAGTCAATGTATGTGACTTTCCACCGATTCTACCACTTGGCGGATGGAAATTTTGCAGCTCTTAACACTGCTATAGTTGGGCGTTAGCCATTAGAGATTTTAGGCCAATTAGTCTGATTCACTCCATTGCCAAGCTGTTCTCCAAGGTCCTCTCGATGAAGCTGGTCACGATGATACACACCTTAATATCACCAGCGCAATCGGATTTTCGATGGACAATGCATTCACAATAGCTTCCCTTACGTCCAAAACTGCGTCAAAGCACTCCATAGAAGCAAAACTCCGACTCTACTTCTGAAACTTGACATTGCCAAAGCTTTCGACAATGTGTCCTGGGAGTACATACTATAACTCTTGCAATAGTTGGGTTAGAGACTGGATAGCTCTGTTACTCTCCACTTCCTCCTCGTCTTTCCTTCTAAATGGCAGCCCACGTCAAAAAATTCATCACCGTCGAGGCCTCTAGTAGGGTGATCCCTGATACATCTCCAACGTATTTACAATTTATGAAGTATTTATGCCATTTTACAACAATTTTATATGGTTTTGATATGATTTGAATGTAACTAACCCGAAGACGCTGTTTTCAGCAGAACTACCGTGGTGTTGTTTTTGTGCAGAAACTGAATGGGCTGAAAATTTACTGTGATTTTTTGATGGCCAGAAAAAGAGCCCCAAAGCTTCCAGGAAGGGCCATAAGAGCCACAAGGGCACGACAAGCCTGGGGGGCGCACCCCATAGGGCGCATCCCCTGAGCTTGTCGCTTCCTCGTGGACCCCCATACGTGAAACCAACGCCAAAAATTCTTATAAATACCAAATACACCAAAAAGGAACCTAGAACTTCCACGTCGTTGCCGCAAGCCTCTATACCGAAGGGATCTCATATAAGGCCTTCTCTGGCAAATTAGTTAAAGATGCAAATATAATGTAATGAGTTATGGTTGGGTATATTTACAAGTTATATTGTTATTGATCCTCCAACATGTGGTGCTTGTTTAGAATCTTTTGCTCGCCAAAATTTATGTACTAAGCGGGAATACTACTTGTGCATCCAAAATCCTTGAGCCATGTTTCTTCCATGAGTGTCCATCATATCTACCTACATGCGGTATTACCTTATCGTTCCAAGTAAATTTGCATGTGCCATCTCTAAAATCTTCAAATAATCATTTGTTTTGTGTGCTCGTACCACTCATGGAGCGACGAGGCTGTCAATATCATCCATGCTAAGTGGGTTATTCTCATAATGGGTGTTTATTCACTTGTCCTTGCATGAGGAAGGCTGGTAATTTGGATGGCCAATCCCTTAAATAAGAAAATAAAGAAAGATATAATAACATAAACTCCCACTGAAAACTTGATTGCCTGGAGGTCACACGTAAATTCGTCTAGCCATGACTTGTGTTTGTATGGATGAGGGGGAGCAAGCTTTTCATTTCCGGATGGGAACCATCAATAATGTGTTTAGCATGAAAGATATTGAAATGCTTAGTCGTGACGTTAACAGGAAAAGCACACCATTCAAAATGTATTCATCACTATTTTAAGCAACGAGCTTTCGCACCTCTTCAAATCCATGCTTCCCTATGCGAACGGCTTATCTTTTTCTTTTTCTGTTAATTTTATTTTGTTGAGTCAATTTATTATTTCAACCTATTCTTTAGTTGGCAAGCATCATGTGGTGGGGAAAAATATAGACATATATATCCATTCAAATATATTTGATCATGAATTATTATTGTTGACAATTATCTCTATGATAAATAAGTTGGGAGGCGAAACATTAAGCCATATCTTTCTCCGTGTTT
The DNA here is from genome assembly GCF_056163025.1 of Triticum urartu. Lineage (NCBI taxonomy): Eukaryota > Viridiplantae > Streptophyta > Magnoliopsida > Poales > Poaceae > Triticum > Triticum urartu. Next base: position 474,531,187 of record NC_141877.1, read on the forward strand.
GATGCATACTATTTGTTCTAAAAATATGATTTGAGTACTAGCACTACAAGAAATATGTCAACTTGCGACCATCATTATTGGTCGCTGAAAGGTCATTGTTTTTCATTTGCGACCTTTTTGTGACCGAAAATAGATGGTCAAAAGCTGGTGGTCGTAAAGTGAAATTAACGACCTTCTTTGTGATATGTAAAAGGTCGTTGGTTCCATGACCAAATTTTTGGTCACTGTCAGCCTACTCGGGCCACGTAGGATCCAGTGTGGCAAGCTGACGTGGATAAGAATCAGCCCGGTCCAATTGGGTGTCTATATGGGCTGAGCCCATTAATTCAGGCTTTTTAATATATATTTTTTCTGTTGATTTTTGCTAGCTACATGGGCCTGGCCCAACAATTTGGCATTTTATATTCTAGAATGCAGCCTTTTATAGTCTACTGATTTTCTTTTTTTCAGCCATTTTATTTTGCAGCAGGTCTCACTTGTCATGCTTAGCTCAAAATTGGTCCCACACATTAGAAATTTCGAAATTTGTCAAACAACCATTATAACTTGAACCCACTTGTCAGGTTTCCATTTCACGAGTATTCAAATCACATACACAATCATTTTTCAAACAAACCAGAGAGCAAATGAAATTGATCCAAAACAATACTACATTAATCTATTACAATCGTTGCAGTATATTACAACCAAGATATGCCTACTACTGCCTACAATCACAACACATAATATGCTACTCTTTGCTGATATGCTTCACAGCTTCGGACATGGATTCGCACTTCACCTGTGCAAAAAATAAGAATGAACATATAAGAATAAGAGTAGGTACAGAACATCAAACAGTAGCCAATGAGGGATCCAATAACCTATAATCAAGAATTGACAGCAAATGCCATGTACATAAATAGTATGACTAACACTAACCAGTATGCGTTCATGGAGTGACTAAAATGTTCTCACTAGCTAGGATTTTTTGGTATATAATATACTGACATGTGCAACTCTCTAAATTGATCATAGAATGAAAAGAAATGTAAGAACGAGTTTCAGAATCCAGACATGTCAAATTTTGAGCACCAGTAGAATAGATCTAACAAACCAGACCATGATCATCATGCATCAGGATTTATGGTTCTAGTAAAACAGTAAAGAGATGGACATACACGCATCAAGCATACCAGCTATTACATTAAGAGGTCCAAATGCTCCATGAACTGCACTTCGGCAATCGTGCACTAGCTAGGGATTGAGGAGGATGCGCATGTTGTATCCATTGTACATGGGTCATGTTTAGCTACACAATTAGCTAATATGTCAACATTTAGTTACCATGAACATAAAAACAACAAACTCGGATAAGCATTAGCAATGTAGTACATAATGTATCACTATAGCTTTGGGAAATAGTTAAGTCTTGTGGGTATCTAGTTTACTTGCATATGGCCAACACTAACCAGTATGAGTTCGTTCAATAACTAAAAACTACTCAGTAGCTGACAATGTATAGTTTACACATATAAATCGAAGATTCAGCAAAGGCATGTTGATAAAACAGTGAAAACAATGGTATCTGGTATACTGACATGCATGATCACTTAATATTTAATCATCATCACAGCAACCTATAACCAGCTATGCTCATTGTTACAAATCTATGCATAGTTCAAAAAAAATGACCTGATCTACTTCAAATCTATGCAGACTTCAAATCTACTTCAAGTTTTGACACACAACATAGAAGTAATTCACCATAGAGAGCATATAAATGGGCATGGGGATCTAAGACTCAATGATGACAGCAAACTAAAATCTCGGCCCAGTTTTTAATGCCGGAGCCAATCGGACAGGCAAAAATTGTGGCGAGTAGGCTGAGATCGCCCCTAGAAAATTCAATTTTTTGTAGGTTTCCAGAATCCAGGAAGAACCCATCAATTCTACGCCGAAGCAGGAGATGTGCAGGCAGATCAAATAGTAGATTTGAGCAACAGTACATATTTCCCTAAACCTAAAATTTCCATAGTGCGTAAATCATGCCACTAGTCAGAGCACAACGGGGTTGTTTGGTTCGTGCCCCAACTTGCCCAAACACAATCAACACCACAATCACAAGTCCAACGCCACCAGAGGCGCCACAGAGGGATAAAGCTCACCTAGGCAGTTTGTAGCCGAGGCAGAAGCACAGCCGGCCGCAGCTGCAGCAGAGTTGAAAGGGATGGCAGCGTGCTTCTTGAGGAACTTGTACATCTCCACCACCGTCCGGTCCCCCACAAAAGTTATCTGCAAAGAGTTTATTCAGCCAAAAGAAAGAAAACAAATTGAATTAGTAAATGCCAATGCAACATTAACAGTAAAAATTCTCAGGTTGCACAATTGACTAATGCCCCATGATGCCCATTCCAGCTCAACCCATGAGGCCATGAGCTTAGCTAGTTGTCTACTGAATTTACTACCATGAATAACCAACTGCAGAACACCTACTGCTGGATTAAAATTACTTTCAGATTGTGCAGAACACGCTATGCACACTAACAAACTGCAAACAAAACATTGTCATGCATTTACTGGACTATGATCAGGTGCAAGTTGATGAGAATCATCATGCTGAAACTGATACAACCACATCATATCCTTCTAGCGTTGCCCCTGCTAATAAAGAGGCTGTTATTATTCTAGGGCCGCTGTATTCATCTCTAGGGCACAACAAAAGCAAGCCAAAGAGGTAAACTTCAGTCCCATTACAGAATGCAAATTCCATACTACAAACAGTACAGTGATTATCATAGCATAAACTCTATTGTCTGAACAAACATTTTAACTCCCACTGTGCTAGAGATAAGATGACATTTTGGATCAATCAGAAAAAGGTAATGCATTCATCAATAAAAAATGGCAGCAAAAGCAAGCCTAAGAACCAAACTTCACACTGAGTTTCCAATCCAAAACCTTACACTACAGACTGGACTATTACATTGACCATCCGACCATTCAGAGCCAGAAGAAAGCAACATGGCTGAGACCTTGTCCTCCCACCAGTAGATGAACGTGAGGTTGGCCCCCTGCTTGTCCATCTTGTAGAGCAAGTACCAGCGCTCGGCCACCTTCGATCTGAGCGCTCCAACCCCGGTTGCCAGCACGACACCTGCAGGCAAGGCAGTAAGCTATGGATCACAACAATATGCATCGGATGGCAACAATAACATCAACAAGTACAAATAGCAACATCTCAATCACTCTATAATCAATCAGTAAGCACAAATAGCAGCAGCAAGAATTCTCTCAATCACAGACTACACTAATCAGCACCCCTCTCTCTCAATCTATCTCCAGCAGATGAAATAGCAATCTCTCACTCATCCCAGCCCAAGCCTCTCCCACCTCTCTCTCAACCTCATATCACCCGAACTCGTGAAGCATCTCTCACCCGAACTCGTATATGGGACAGATATAATTTAGGAGAGCCACGACTCTGTCAAATTTCAATCTTATACTGCATTCGATCTAAACTAGAGACAAAAACCAACAAGTTCGATTGACCCGCCAGGATCTACTACCCAAAATTCTGGTCCCGCACAGACCATCACCAAACAGTTCCGATCAATCGAACTCCGAGCGTAACAATAAACAGATGACGCGCGAGCGCGAGAGGGGATCGGTCATTGGCGCATACCCTGGAGGACGTAGGCAGAGCAGAGGAGGGAGCAGCAGCTAGGAGGAGGAGGCAGAGCAGAGGAGGGAGCAGCAACTAGGAGGAGGACGCAGAGAAGAGGAGGGAGCAACAGCAGCACCGGAGCAACCTGCACACAAAACAAACAAACAAACACAGGAATCAGAAGTGAGGAGAAGAAGAAACAGACAAGAGAACGGATTCATGCCTTACGCACCCACCATGGTCAGAGTTCCGCGATCGCTGTGGTCGGGCTTGCCGGAGATGGCCGGCTGTCGGCTCGCGTTCGCCATGGACGTCTCCGCCACCGCACCGTCGTCTCCCCGTCCCCATCCATCCATTGGTGGGTGGGTGAAGGGCTAGGGTTTCGGGCCTCATCCGCCCATGGGTCGGACAGACCTGAGGGAGGGAGGGAGGTCGCGGTGGTGATGGGGTTGGGGGAGACGGTCGCCGGTGGGGGTGGGGTTGGGTGTCGGCGGTGGGACTGGAGATGAATCGGGGGTGGGAGAGAGGAGCTTGAGTGGATCTGCAGCCATGGAGGAAAGGGGAGATGTGGGTGGCAGGGGCGAGGGGAGAGGTGTGCGGCGAAAGAAAGGGGAGGACGGAGCGGCGGGGGAAGGAAGGGGAGGACGGGGTAGCGGTGGAAGGAAGGGGAGGACGGGACGTCGGGGGAGGGATCTGTATCGGGGAGTGGAGCGGAGGCGGGGAGGGGTCTGAGTCAGCTAGGGTTCACGCGCACATGAGAGAGGGGGGCTGGAGTGGGTTGTGTCGGTGTTCTGGGCACGGGGGTCCCTAGACTTGCCTGCCTGCGGCCCATGGCATGGCTCCACCAGCGGCCCCGTACGACCCATCTTCACCAACAAACATTGAAGACCCTCGTGAGGGGCCAAGCCTCGCGAGGCGGACGATGCAAGACCTCCTCAGGAGCGGCCTCACCAGGCTGGCTCGCGAGGGGCGAAGAGATCAAGGCGAGGGGCACCTCGCGAGGTTCCTGTGACGCAAGCCATGACGACTGGGACCAGGCGGGCGCCAGCACCCGCAGTGTCCTCGTTTTCTCTTTGGTGCTAAAGGGGCAAGCGCAAATAAGGAGTCCCGAGGCATCAGGCAAAGGTTTCCATATCGGGGCAACAAGATCACCACCAGCACGACAGGACGGAGGTCACCGTGGAGCCCAAGACGGCGTCACCACCAAAGCCCTTGGCAGGCGAAGACCACTTTTGTCAGGATAGCTTGTACTGGTTGTCTCCCTTCGAATTTGGCCGTTGTGGGATCCCTTCCCGCTCAATATTTGGGAAGAGGACCAGGGCCTCTATAAATAGGACTAGCCACCACAATAGGAGGGAAGAGAGACCTAGGTCGAATCCATAGCACCCAACCACTCAAGTTCACCAAGCACAAGAACACCTCTCCTCACGACACTGTTCTTCCCTTGTAACTGTTCATCCTCAGCCCAAGAGGCAATCCACCACACCACACTGGAGTAGGGTATTACACCACAACGGTGGCCCGAACCAGTATAAATCTTGTGTCTCATGTTCTTTGGGTTCGTCGAGCTAGGCCGTGAGACCGTAGAGTGTGCGAGCTAGAGAGGGGGAGAGATCTTTGTGCGCACCCCAGTGTTTGAACCTCAAGGGTTTTGCCGGAACTCAAAATCCGACATTTGGTGCGCCAGTTAGGGGTGCGCCGAAGCTTCCTCTTCGTCGATCCACGTTTCACCACTCCGCCAAGCTCATGGCCGACGCTCGCCGGGCCCGCGCTGAGTGCCGGGCCGCTCACGCCACCCGTGTCTCTTAGACGGCCATTGTCGGCTGACCTCCCCGTCGTTCTCCGTCACCCGCCGCCAACACCGTCACTGGCACGGTGGCAAACGAGCAGCAAGCCTCTTCACTGCACCCCTCTATGCGGCGAGACGGTCGCACCGCCACCCCGTCACTGACTCCGGCCGTCTCATCGTTTCACGCTCGCCGCGCCCCCACGGACGCACAGGCCATGCTGCTCATGGCACGCGATCTCCTGCGCTACCGCCCGGTCGACGACCTCTACGAGGACTAGTTGGACCACATCGTCGAGCTTGTCAGCGCGACTAGGGGCTCTCCTGCACCATCCCTCTCTCTTCCTCGCCCGCCCCCGGCTGCGGGCGATGTGGCTCACGGAGTACCTCCGCCCCCTCAGCACCAAGATGGCGCCCTCGCGCCGAGGCGTGCAGCTCATGGGGCGCCTCAGCCTCCCCCACGTCAAGACGACGTCCTCGCTCCAAGATGTGCGGCCCAGCGGCATGATCCGCCGTGCCACGTGCCCGCGCACGAAGAAAGAAGTTGCCAGGAGGTTCCCCGTCCGCAAGAAGATGCTCCACTGCTTCCAGCACCGCCACGTCAGGATCCTTGCTGCGGTAGGGCCATGTGCCACTTGCCGTGGTGGCACAGGGACGCCAAGGTCAAGCTGCACCTCCACGATGGGCCCCTGTGGCCACGGCGGGCTGTAGTGCCTTCACTCCTGAGTTGTGTAGCGTCGTCTGGCCGGGCAAGTTCAAGCCGGATCTGCCTCCTTGCTACGACGGCACCCCCGACACTATGGAGTTTCTGCAGCTCTACGAGGTGAGCATCGAGGCGGCCAACGGCGACGAAAAGGTCATGGCGAACTGGTTTCCCATGGCTCTCAAGGACGGCGCCCTCTCATGGCTCCTGAATCTGCCCCCAGGCTCGATTTCCTCCTGGGATGAGATGCGCAGCCGCTTCATCGCCGACTTCCAGGGCACTCGCGACCGCCCCCCGGTCGCGGGTGACTTGCGCCGCGTCAAGCAACAACCGGGAGAAACCTTGCAGAAGTACATCCAACGCTTCAACAACACACGTATCAAGATCCCCAAGGTGATGGACGAGGGCATCATCTCAGCGTTTTCTGACGGTGTCCGTGACGTCAAGATGAAGGAGGAGCTCGCCATCCATGAGGAGCTATGCACGACCTTGGAGCTGTTCAACATAGCAACCAAGTGTGCAAGGGCTGAGGAGGGGCGTCTGTCCCTCCTCGAGCTCCATGCTGCGGATCCAGAGGAGAAGAAGGCCAAGGTCAAGGACGTGAAGCGCAAAGGGGTGGCCGTGCTCGCAGCAAAACCGGATAAGCGCGGTAGAGATCTTCCCGAGTCGTCCAAGGGTAGCCGTACGTTCTGCGCCTTCCACAACATGCGCACGCACAACACCAACGATTGTCAAGAGCTCAGGGCCATTCGAGACGGACGCTTCGGTCGACGCCCCGAGCGCAATGACCGGGGCTACGGCCGAGGAGGTAGACGAGGTGGAGGACGTTGGGATGACCGTGGGCCCCACCAAGAGTGGCGCGACCGGCCTCGCGAGGATCGTTGGCACAATCGGCCTCGTGAGGGCGCCTAGAGGGACCAGCCTCGTGAGGATCGCCCTTAGGGCAACCCTGGTCTCCCTCCGCTGCCGCCACCAAGAAGGAACGACGACCATCAACAGGACGAAGGGGCTGGGGGCTTCCAGGAACCGTGCGCCATCGCCTGCATCTTGGGCGGCGCTCAGGCCCCAGCCTCCTAGCGCATCTTCAAGCAGTTTTCCCGCGAAGTGAATGCAGCCCTCCCCAAGCTCGAGGCTACGCGCCCGCTCAGGTGGTCCAAGTATGCCATCACCTTTAGCTCGGCGGACCAGCTCAAGTGCGCGGCAACCGCTAGCGTCCTCCTGATGCTCTGTTCGCCCGTCATCAGCAATGTCCAAGTCACCAAGACCCTCATCGACAGCGGCGCAGGACTCAGTGTCCTGTCCGTCAAGACGTTCGACAGCCTTCAAGTGCCATACGATCAGCTCCAGCCCACCAAGCCTTTCTCAGGAGTGACAGACGGCTCGACCACCTAGATAGGGCAAGTTCGCCTCCCTGTCACCTTCAGTCAGCGTGACAACTACCACACCGAGCTCATCGACTTCGATGTCGCCCACATCCGCCTGCCGTACAATGCCATCCTCGGGTACCCAGCACTGGCCAAATTCATGACAGTCACCCACCATGGCTACAACATCCTCAAGATGCTGGGAAGCGGTGGAATCATCACGGTCCCTTGTAAAGAAAGAGACGCGGTGTGCTCCCTTGAGTGCGCCTTCCAAGCTGCATCAATCAAAGACCCTGACAGAGCGGGTGTGTAGTACCCTCCTGAGGCCAACCCCAAGAAGAAGAAGCAGCTACTCCGTACTGGGCCTCAAGGGAGTGGCACCTCCAGCAGCACCACTTCAGGATCCGCACCGGCGCCTGGGGCGCCTCCCTCCCTCGCATAGGGAGGCGCGCCCGGTGCCCTCCTCAAGAAGGGCTCGGGGGCTCTCTTCTGGAGGGCCTCAGACCTGGCCAACATCACGAGGGAGGCGCTCGGGCACCACGTGGAGGCGTGCTTCGTGGCACGTTTCCCTCAGGAGGACACCGGGCGAGGAGCGCCCGGCGCTCAGGAGTTCATCACCAAGGCATCTCAGGAGCTTTAGGAAGCAAGAGCAATACGCAGAGACTGCCGCCCACCTGGTGTTGCTCCCCACCCAGGCGAGGGTGGTGAGCTGCGCGTCTGCATCGACATCCCAGGGCTCAACATGGCCGCATCTCAGGAGCGCTTCTGGCCTTCACGTGTTGGCCGGTGTGAGGGCCTGCCTCACAACTACATTCGCATGCCGTTCGGCCTTCCGAGCATGGTTGCCGCCTTCCAAGGCAACCTACGGAGCATCCTGGCGGGTCAGAAGGCCAGGCACCACGTGGTCTTGGCGGAGATGGAGACGGTCCTCCGGAGGCCACCTGATCCTCCAGAGCCTCCCGAGGCTCAGGGCCTCGGCGGCTCGTGAGAAGCGACTTCTTCGCTATGTGTCTTCAGCTACTCCAACACTCCTTCGGCAACCAAACTAGGTGACATTTTTCCAAGTTCATTCAGCTGGGAGCGCCCCTGGGCTGCATCATCGCCAAGCCGCGTGGGTCTGTCCATGCGACACGTATCCGCTTCCATCTTCAGTTCACTCTGCTGGGAGCGCCCCTCGGGCTGCATTAACCCCAGGCTGCTCGGGTCCAACCCAGTGGCATGTATCGTTCTTGCATTTACCTAAGCTAGTTGCTTTTAATGCGTAATCTATCTATGGATATCACCTGCTCGATTGTCACCCACCATGGGAGACACGCGCCGATGGTCTTTCTTCAGGATCCTTCGCATTAGAAGGCTAGGCATGGTGTCTGTTCTCGGGCCCGTCCTTGCAGCATCGATAAATCCAACGTCCGAGCTCTGTCTGGCGGGCCGACCCCGCTCACGTCACCTCCTAGGGTCGTTGGTGCTTGGCCTTCTCGTGCGATAGCCTTAGGAAATCCCTTCGGCGCGGGTTGTCTAACCATCTCGCGGGAACGCCACAGCCATCAAGAGTCAAGACTAGTCGCAACCCGCCATGAAGTAGGGCCTCATGAGTCCTGCGCTGGCTCACGAGTGCCTAGATACACCACGTCTAGCCCTGCCGTGCAAGCCACGTGTCAGGGCAGGGCTGTACACGCCCCGGGGGATCTCCGCAGTAGGGAGTCCCCTCCCACGTGCCAGCGACGGACCAGCAATCACCGTGGCGATTTGCGCCCCTCCTCGCGCTAACCTACAATAACTTCCCGAGGACTACATTGGGTGGTACCATGGACTCTCTCTCTCTTCTCCCATGCAATCCTCTTGCGTGTTAAAAGGGGGGCTCCTAAGAATCGTGACTCAGGAGCTCTTACTGGCTCTCCAGCCCTCACCCCCTGGCCTTGACCACGACATCATGACTTGGCACACCAGCGGTGGCTGAGCTCGCTCGATGGCCAGGACCTGAGGATGTAGAGCACCAGGAAGAGTATGGAGAAGAGGGGAAGGCCCGCACGGGCCTAACCTAGCTACTCGGTAGCGGCCGACGCCTAGGCCTGGCGCGACATGAGAAACCGGCTCCGGAACGCCAAGATAAGTCTCATACCTGGACCGACCCAGCGCTGCGGCATAAGATTCTCGCCTTTTCGCTGCCCTGCTGCGGCAACGCCGCCTCCCTTTCCCATCCTCAAATAGCTGCTTGCTTGCTAAAGGGGACCTCTTGAGCATCGCGCCTCAGGAGCTCTTACTGGACCTCGGGCCGCTCACCTCCTCGCCTTGAGCACGGCATCGCGACCTGGCATACCAGCGACGGCTGCAGCCTGCCTGGGGACCTGGACCTGTCAGCGTAGAGCACCAAGATGCCGCGGGATTGGAAAGGGGGGACCGAGCCTCAACAGGACGTGCACTCGCAAATTTTCACAATAAGGATAATATTGACAAAAGACATTACAGACGCTTTACACACCCCCACAGGGTCCGTTTCGATTCCTCGCAGGGAACAAAAGGAAGGGAATTCCTAGGAGCTCTATCTACATGCGCCGGTTGTCGCAGACACCATCATCAACAGTGGGCCATGGAAGTCCGGCGCCAACCCCATCCGGATCAGCGACGGTGGTGGCCCGGACACGGCGGCCTTGCTCCGGGCCCGGCGAGAGCTTGGGGGCACGTAGCTGTCGTCGCTCATCTCCCGAGACTCGACGAGCTCGGGAGAATCCCTGGACCACCAGGATCACCGCTATCGCTAGAGGAGCTACGGGCGAGGCCAGCGGCAGGCCCGACACCAGCCGCTGCATCATCCTGGCGACCCCCTTCAGGGCAGCACTCCAAGCGGCGGCCTTCCTTGTCGAAGACCTTGAAGAACAGCATGGAGGCGCCATCATACTCGAAGTGGATGGTGAGGGCGCCATACGCGTGGCAGGCTCGGGCGACCTCGCCCCAGCCTCGAGTCATGTAGATCCTCCCAGAGGCGACGACTTCAACTTCCGCTCTAGTCGCCGGGGCGCCACAGTCGGCGTGCTGCAGCCAAAGCTCGAGAGGGCCCCTTGGCGGCATCTCGGCAGTGAAGGATTGCGGGAGGCGAATCCAAGTGCTCGTAGGCATCGCCGCCCATAGCACGAACTTGCGCGAGGAGTCCGCGGCATGGACCCCTGGGGCAACGGCGTGCGTCTCCACGGCACGGCGACCGCGGCCCTGGCGCGGGCGGCGGCGCTCATCGCTCCTCCCTCCGGAACCCTCGGCGTGAGCGTACAAGGGAAACGGGTACCCAGGAGGTGGCCTCTCGTACCACGGCCGTGACACTACCGGCCTCACGACCATCTCGCGACGATGGGACCTCCTCTTCTTTAGCGGGAGTAGCTCGGGCTCGTTGAGGCGAGTCTTGCCCTTCTCCGCGACCGAGAACCTCCGTATCGGTGCCAGGACCGCACCAGCGAGCTGTGAAACAAGGAAGAAGAAGAAGCGGGAGAAGCAAGGGAGAGACGGGTGACGGGGGCTCCGTCCCCCACTTCCCATTTATAGCCAGGGGGAGACCAACCGCCGGCCTCCATGATCTAAGGTAATAATGACCTTTTTCTGCATGCAGCAAGGACCCGTCAAGTCGGGCAGTTGCCGAGGCAGCGTCGGGAAGCGGAGACGCCCACGTCCAATCAGTCGCCACGCGCCAACCGTGGCCACAGGCTGATGGGGCCCGCGGCGCTCCGCTTGCCCTTTGGCTTCGCCTCGAAGACAAGCCCGAGCGTGCCTTGGGCCCGGGGGCTACTGTCCACGTTCTAGGAACGGGGGTCCCTAGACTTGCTTGCCTGTGGCCCACAACGTGGCTCCACCAGGGGCCCCGTACGACCCATCTTCACCAGCAAACATTCAAGACCCTCAGGAGGGGCCAAGCCTCGCGAGGCGGACGACGCAAGACCTCCTCAGGAGAGGGCTCACTGGGCTGGCTCGCGAGGGGTGGAGAGATCAAGGTGAGGGGCACCTCGCGAGGTTCCTGTGATGCAAGCCATGATGACTGGGACCAGGCAGGCGCCAGCATGCGCAGTGTCCTCGTTTCCTCGTTGGTGCTAAAGGGGCATGCGCAGACAAGGAGTCCCGAGGCATCAGGCAAAGGTTTCATATCGGTGCAACAAGACCAAGACTAGCAGGACGGCAGGATGGAGGTCACTGTGGAGGCCAAGACGGCGTCACCACCAGAGCCCTTGGAAGGCGAAGACCACTTTTGTCAGGATAGCTTGTACTAGTTGTCTCCCTTCGAATTTGGCCATTGTGGGATCCCTTCCCGCTCAATATATGGGAAGAGTACCAGGGCCTCTATAAATAGGACTAGCCATCGCCATAGGAGGGAAGAGAGACCTAGGTCGAATCCATAGCACACAACCACTCAAGTTCACCAAGCACAAGAACACCTCTCCTCGTGAGGCTGTTCTTCCCTTGTAACTGTTCATCCTCAGCCCAAGAGGCAATCCACCACACCACACTGGAGTAGGGTATTACACCACAACGGTGGCCCGAACCAGTATAAATCTTGTGTCTCATGTTCTTTGGGTTCGTCGAGCTAGGCCGTGAGATCGTAGAGTGTGCGAGCTAGAGAGGGGGAGAGATCTTTGTGCGCACCCCAGTGTTCGAACCTCTAGGGTTTTGCCGGAACCCGAAATCCGATAGGTTGGATGGACGGACGGATGTTTGCCATGTCATCAATCCATGCCACAACGGATTCCACCAATCAGAATTTTGTTTCTCTTAAACCATTTTCAGATGTTGATATTGAGGCCTAGAAATTGATATTGGCATTGGCCAGCCCGAATGTTGTTGTTTGGATGGTCAGGGAATCGAGTTGTTGAATTGGCCTGAGATATTGGCTAGCCCACTCTCGCGGCCCGCGTACCTATTCTCGAATTCGGAGGCCACGACCTTGACTTTGGCTGATATTCGGGATTGAACGCTCACTTACCGGTTTGCCCATGCTCGAGGGAAAAGAACACGAGCGCCGGAGAGGAAGTGAAACACAGGAGCGACGCGGTGCACCCGGCGGCGCAGGTCATCCCTCTCTGTCGTCTTCCTTCTCCCGTCTCTCTGGCGTATCCCCTTCTCCCATGCATACGCCTACCTTCAGGCGCGTCCGCCTCACCTACCCCACGTTCCCATCTCCCTGCTCGCTCACCTCGTCGTGCCCTAGTTCCTCTGGCCGTCGTTTGCTTGACCCACCACCGCACGCCCTCCTCCCATGGCAGAAGGCACGACAGGATCTTTGCCCATGGCTACTTCTTCCTCTAGCCACCAGCCCCCAGCCCCTCCCTAATCCTACACAGAAACCTAATTCCCTAATCCTCACCCGTATGTTCTAGTAATCTGAGATTGTGTTTTACCTTTTGTAAGTTTGTATTGTTGTTTTTCAAACATAGAAGAGCACACGAGACCATTTGTAGAGAGAGAGAGGGAGAGGGAGGGAGAGGGTGTGAGGGAGAGAGAGTTTGTTGGTAATTGATGCCCAATTATTGTTGTACTTGTGTAAGTGTTGCTATTGCATTTAATTTAGTTTTAAACATTACATCAAAGTACAATATTCAGCCTATGACAAACCAATAATTCCAATGTAGAGAATGACCATCCAAACAAGCTTCAGAATTGAGCCTCTCATGCAAATTTGAAGTGTTAATTTTGTGCACATCCAAGCAACAGAATTCGGGCTCAATGTCAATATCAAAGTCATAGAGATTTGATATTGGGGCCAATTTAATTCCATGGCCCTGAATATCAAAATCCAAACAAAGCATTATAGTTTTTTACCCTCTTACTTAGGGCAAACATTCAACATATTAACCACTAATAATTTGTCAAAATGAATGAATATTGTGCACATGTGTGTATCTTGGAATGACAAATGGTGTTGATCTAGGGAGTTTTCATTTTCATTGCACAAAAAAGCCATTTTCTATTTTTCGAGTTCCCGAAATGGTTTTCTTTTGAAGAACCTACCAATTATTTGTTTCAAATGATCACATATTGTGCACAAGGGTACATTTTGGAATGGCAAACAATGTTGCCTAAGAAAGTTTTCATTTTCTTTTGACGAAAAACCATTTTTCATTTTTGAATGCCCAAAATGAGTTTTTTGTGAAGGACCTACCATATATTTGTTGCAAAATTGGACCACACCATTTTTTATAAAATATTAGGCCATATTTAGTGCACAATTGACCAAATGGTTGGGTGTCAAAAGTTTTGGTCCACCTCTCGTGAAAAAGACAAATTTCCACCGATTCAGCTGGAAGTGGGTCAGATTCGAATTGCAGTTGCTCATAGTTTTATCTTTATTTTTTCCAAAAATCATTTCTAGGTACATAAGTATCTATTTAATCAGAGAAACACCAAAAATTTTCTAAGATTCGACCACTAGCTAGGAACGGTCATTCCCGTCGTTTTGACCGCATTTTGAAACAGGCATAAAAAATTCAAAAAAAACTAAAAATTGGAAAACCTTCGCATTGTGTCATTACATGTGACCAAGTTACCATGAAAAATAATAAACTTGTAATACGGCAATTCTTTTGAAAAAGTGTTCTAAAAATGAGCTATCATGTGTGAAGATTCATGGCTTTCAAGCCAAATGACCAAATCAATTTTCTAAAATACTAGGCCATATTTAATGCACAATTGACCAAATGGTTGGGTGTCAAAAACTTTTATCCACCTCTCATGAAAAAGACAAATTTCTGCCGATTTAGTAGGAAGCGGATCAAATTTGAACTGCAGCTGCCTCATAGTTTGCTCTTTATTTTTTCTAAAAATCATTTCTAGGTGCATAAGTATCTGTTTAATCATAGAAACACCAAAAAAATTCCAATATTCACTAGCTAGGAATGGTCATGCCCGTCGTTTTGATCGCATTTTGAGACGGGCATAAAAAGTTCACAAAAAATGGAAAAAATGGAAAATATTCGCATTGTGTCATTATATGTGGCCAAGTTACCATTAAAAATAATAAACTTGTAATATGGTAATTATTTTAAAGAAAGAGTTCTCAGAAACGAGCTATCAGGTATGAAGATCAATGGCTTTTAAGCCAAATGATCAATGTTATGGTAGCATTCATGGCATAGTTTGTTCAAATGACCTCAATTTATGCACAAGGGTGCATCTTGGAATCAAAAACAATGTTGGATAAGGAAGTTTTCATTTTCTTTTGACAAAAAAATCATTTTCCATTTTTCGAGTGCCCAAAATGAGTTTTTTTGTGAAGGACCTATCATATATTTGTTACAAAATTATACCAATTCATTTTTATAGAATACTAGGCCATATTTAATGCACAATTAACAAAATGGTTGGGTGTCAAAAGCTTTTATCCACCTCTCGTGAAAAAGACAAATTTCCGCCGATTCAGTTGGAAACGGGTCAAAGTTGAACTACAGCTGCCTCATAGTTTGCTATTTATTTTTTCCAAAAATCATTTATAGGCACACAAGTATCTATTTAAGCAGAAATTCATGGTTTGGTGGTGATACATTGAGGTTTGGACGGTGGCCCAAGGCCCCAACTCTAAAGCGCGTAAACTCGCCCGCCCGCCGCGTGGTCACCGCGTGACCGTGGCGTTGCCATGCGTTCTGGGTAGCCTAGACATGCCTAGTGGGTTGGGCACTCCCCAGGTAAGTGCTAGGAAGAAAATGACAACAGAAGACTCTCACGAGGAGACCGGACTATTCTCAAATATGAATTAGCAGCCAAGTGTTTGATCAGCGGTACGGGAAATGCACATGGCCAATGGGTCTGAATTCTGGCTGTGGATGATCATCTACTAGGGATAAATTTTCAGCTCAAATGGAGGAGCGTAGATGGCACTTGCTTTGCAAAGTACCACATCGGGCAGAAATATGGATGTTGAACCTGGGCTCAAATGAATAAATGGATTGAGCTGAAATTTTGTGGAGTATGGTCATTTTGGCATAGGAAAGCATTGTAAAAAAATTATACCATTTGGATAATCCTAGCTTGTACTTCCTTCACAAAGCTTCTCTCTAGATAGAAACTTTGCAAATTTGCTGAAGAAGATTTAATAGGCAAATGGAGCTGAATATTGGAATGTGGCAAATATTTGGATATGTAAGATAGCACAAACAGTTTGAGGAAAATAAGAGTTGTCTAGATAGCACTTGCTTTGCAATGTGCCAATCTGGACATAAAATAGAAATTGAAGCTGGGATTACATAGATGATTGGATTGTGCTGAAACTTGGTGTAGGGAATTTATTTGGTCAGTGTAATGTCCTCATAAATTGGCAGCAATTATAAAGCAATATAAAATGTAGTTGCTTCACAAACTAAACATATTACCAGAAAAAAAGATTTGATGGTGAGCTCACATGGATTGCTAGATAGAGCTAAAATTTTGTGTAGAGCTATGACTTTGGCATATAGAATATGTGGCAAAAATTCAACTCATTAGGATATTCCTATCTAGTAGTTCCTTCACAAAGCTTCTAGCTAAACAGAAACTTTGGAAATTTGCCGAGGAAGATTTACTAGGAAAATAGAGCTGAATATTCGTATGTGGCAATGATTTGGATATGAAAGATTGACCAAAATGTTTGAGGGCAATAGGAGTGGTATAGATAGCACTTGCTTTGCAATGTGCCAATCTGGACAGAAAATAAAAATTGAAGCTGGGCTCATATAGATGATTTGATTGAGCTAGAATTTGGAGGAGGGTGATAATTTGGGCATATGAAGGCACTGTATAAAGTTTATGCCATTTGGATATGCATAGATAATACTTCCTTCACAAAGCTTCTAGCTGAACAAAAACTTTGGAAATTTGCCGAGGAACATTTACTAGGCAAATAGAGCTGAATTTTGTCATGAGGCAATGATTTGGATAGGAAAGAGTGCCTAAATGTTTTTAGGGCAATCAAGAATACACAAATAGCACTTCCTTCACAAGGTGCTGTTCTGAACAAAATAGGAAAATGAATATTGTTGAATTTTATTTTAACTAGGCGAGGAAGGTTTTGACATATTTGATGCAGACATGATCCAAAGAATTTATGAGAATTTTTTGGGAATTTTGAGAATAACAGAAATATAGGTTGCTTCACAACCTAGGGCAAAAATTGACACATGGACATGACACATAGGCAAAACTGATGAGGTGGCGCCTAGTCATAGCAATAAGTACCAATGCATCGATGTTCACAACCTCATGACCATTTATATTGGTCGTAATCAGGTAGAAATAAGGTCATCGACCACTCTTGTCTGCTTTAGGACCATTTGCTGTAAGGCAATTTCAGGGTTTGAGCCCTTCCAAGCAAAATGGCCATGGATTTACGACCAATTCAGCTGGGGTCACTAAGAGAAGGTCACAAGTTGACATATTTCTTGTAGTGTAGAAATCATAGAGGACTATATAATAATTGAATATGTGGAGATATTACTTAGACTTTGTTGAAAAATAAGATGCATTTAAATTATTTGGTATCTAAGAACATAACTTGTGAAGTTTCAAGAGAATGTATTGTTTAAACCATAACATGTGAATCGATTGCTGCTTGATCATGAGAATTTTTATGAGTTGAGCTACTGATTATGATATATAATGATGCTAGAAAAAGTGACTGAAATTATTATTGATCAAACTTATGCACTATGCTAGCATTCACACTTCATAAATTATTTCTTTTATCATTTACCTACTCGAGGACGAGCATGACTTAAGCTTAGGGATGCTGATACGTCTCCAACATATCTATAATTTAAAGAAGTATTTATGCCATGTTTACAACACTTTAATATGGTTTTGCTATGATTTGAATGGAACTAACCCGGACTGACGCCGTTTTCAGCAGAACTACCATGGTGTTGTTGTTTTTTGCAGAAATGTAAGTTCTCCGAATGGGCTGAAAATTTACTGTGATTTTTTATGGACAGAAAAAGAGCCCCAAAGCTTTTAGGAAGGGCCATAAGAGCCACGAGGGCACGAAAAGGCTGGGGGCGCGCCCACTGAGCTTGTCGCTTCCTCGTGGACCCCCCCTGACGTGAAACCAACGCCAAAAATTCCTATAAATACCAAAAATGCCATAAAGAAATGTAGAACTTCCACACTGCCACTGCAAGCCTCTGTACCGAAGCAATCTCATCTTGAGGCCTTCTCTAGCAACTCTACTAGAGGGGGGAATCATCACCAGAGGCTATCATCATCATCCCAATGGTCTCCATGACGAGGATGGGGTAGTTCACCCTCGTGGCTGAGGGTATGTACCAGTAGCTATTTGTTTGATCTCTTTCTCTCTCTATCGTGTTCTTGATTTGGCATGATCTTGATGTACCGCGAGCTTTGCTAATATAGTTGGATCATATGGTGTTTTTCCCTCCTTACCTTTATTGTGATGAATTGAGTCTTTCTCTTTGAGGTTTTGTTATGTTGGATTGAATATTTTGGATTTAAGAATACTTGATGTATGTCTTGCATATGGATACGTGTGGTGACAACGGGGTATTATATTGAGTCACTTGATATATGTTTTGGTAATCAACTTGAGGTTTTTCCCGTGGTGACATTGGGGTGGTCTAGGCACATAGGTTGATACATGTTTTGTCCTACGTTCTCCGATAGAAACTTTGGAGTGATTTTTTGTCGCATGTGAGGGATTTTTATATGATTCAGTTATGTTTGCACTATTGAGAGATTGCACTAGTGAAAGTATGAACCCTAGGCCTTGTTTCCAAGCATTGCAATACCGTTTGTGCTCACTTTTGTTACATGTTACCTTGCTGGTTTTATTTGTTCAAATTCCAAAAACCTATACCTACTATCCATACTACACTTGTATCACCATCGCTTTTCAGGATTAGTGCACCTATACAATTTACCATTGTATTGGGTGCGCTGGGGACACAAAAGATTTCTTGTATTTGGTTGCAGGGTTGTTTGAGAGAGGCCATCTTCATCCTACGCCTCCCAAGGATTGATAAATCTTAGGTCATCTACTTGAGGGAAATTTGCTACTGTCCTATAGATCTCTACGCTTGGAGGCACAACATAGTCTACAAGAAGAAATGTTGCATAGTAGACATCAATACCCTCTCACCTTTCTTGTTCATCTTGGCGATCGACCCATTACACCACATCCTAGCGGTGGTTGCCCAGCGCCAACTCATCACCCACTACCTGGGAGGGAACTTGAGCTTAGAGTTAATCTCTATGCCGACGACGGGGTCATCTTCGCAAACCTAGTGCGGCAGGAGATCAATGCACTACTGGACATCCTCCATGTTTTTGGAAAGTGCACATGCCTACAAATAAACCCATCAAAGTCTTCAACGCTGCAAGTAGCTGTGTTGGACTAGGCCTCACAACCATACTACATAATTTTGGTGGCATGATAGCTTAGTTTCCAACTACATACCTAGGCTTTCCAATCACACTCTCGAGGTTGAGGCTGGCGAATTTTCAATTCATCCTTGATAGGATTAAAGCTAGGCTAGCAAGTTAGGAAGGGAGGATGTTGCCCATAGCTAGAAGGATAGTGATTGTCAGATGTGTTCTGAGCGCCATGCCAACCTTCACACTTTCTATTCTTCGGGTGCCCAAGAAGCTGCGGAAGGAGATTGATAATTATAGGCGGAGATTTTTTTGGAAGCGGGACGAGGAGATCACTGGTGGAAGCTACAAGGTCAACTAGCCAACTGCCTGCATGCCCACTTTGCGCAGGGGTCTTGGCATCCTAGACCTGGAGCGGTTTAGCCGTGCCCTTAGACTACATTGGCTCTGATCACTTGGAAGGACCCTGAGCGGCCATGGGTTGGCACCCAACCCCCTTCAGCGACAACGATAAGGTCCTGTTTGCAGCTGTAACAACAGTCATTGGTGATGGATCAACAACACTGTTCTGGCACTCGTCTTGGATCGTAGGGAGCACCTTAGCCCATGCATACCCTGCTCTCTACAAACACTCCAGGCGAAAGAACAGGATAGTGAGGGACACATTTGGGACGATACTTGGCTGCAGGACTAGAGACATGGTGACATCCAACCACTGCTCCACGACTTCATCAGATTGCACCGTCTATTAGGTGTGGCGGCCATAGATTTCAGATCAGGCACAAGGGACACAATATGCTGGAACCACGAAGCTGAAGGAGAGTATACGACGAGCTCAGCCTATGCAAGCAATTCCAGGGCCAGCAGCTATCTGATTTTGATAGCATCATCTGGAGGTCTTGGGCGCTAGGGAAGAGAAATTTTTTCATCTGGATGCTACTGCAGAATCGTCTTTGGACCAACGACCAGCTGCAGCAATGAGGTTGACCAAACAGCTGCTTATGTCAGTTATGTGTCCGCAACCTGGAGTTGGCCTAGCACTTGTTTTGGAACTACCCAATCGCTTGAGAGGTTTGGGGTTGGGTAGGGAAAATGAGTGAGTGCAGCGAACAATCACCAAAAAGTTCTTGGAGCAGCAGTAGCAACCCCCTACTGTAGGATGCTGCTAATGCGACACTACGATTAGAGACCCTTTGACGAAACTATGTGCGATGCATTAATCGCAAACGGGGATGTAAAAAACCCGCCAAAAAAGATGCAAAACATTTGCGATGGTGGAGACATCACACACGGTTCAGATTTTAGTTACGTGTGCAATGTTGGGCATATGGTTGATCCAACAGAACTGTTTGCGATGAGGCAGAACAACAGAAACAGGCATCCATATCAATGTGTGTGCGATATACAGCATACAGTTCGCTCTGATGAACTGTGTGCTATTAGGGAATGCAACAAAAACGGTCAGCTAGATCAAGGTGTGTGTCGGGGCGGAACGACACCTATGGGATCACAAGGATCCCTACTACGGTTGGCGGGGCGCGGGGTCGTGAGAAGAGCGGATCAAGCAGGTAGCACACGGTTCGTTTATCCAGGTTCGGGCCGCGAGGATGTGTAAAACCCTACTCCTGCTTTGGTGGATTGTATATTTGTGTTCTTGAGCTAGCTATGGGGCGTGAGGAGCTCCAAGCCGAATCCCTCTCCTGGTCGCCTCGGACCTCCTTTTATAGGAAAAGGGGTTTCCACAGTGGCACACAGGAGGTGGAAAGGGTACAGTGATGCGAGGTTATCCCTCGCATTACATGACAGGGCGCATTTAATGCGTCTTGCTCAGATGTCCTTGCTTTATCGGGGACGGGGGAGAGATCTTCTTCGTCCGTCGTCGCCGCTCCTTCTTGTGTCGACACGCGCCCTGGCCAGCGACGCCTGCGATGCCACGTAGGCAGGCAGGCAGCTGAGGTGGCGCAGTGGTGGGTCTTCACGAAGATCTGCATGCCACCACGCAGGTGCCTGCCCAGCTGGTTGGGTCGGCAGCTGCATGCGAACGGCGGTAGAGGTTTAGTCGGCGTGGGCCTAATGGTGGCCATGCGGGTGTCCTTGGCAAGGGCCTTGCCGGGGCCCCGGCTAGGGTCTTGCCGAGGCGCCTGCTGGCATCCCCGGCAATGCGCTTCCCGGGGGCCTTGTGGTCCTCTTCGGCTGGGATCCCGCCAAGGGTTGTCGCCTCCTTAGTGCATATCTGATCTTGAATGTCTTCACGAAGATCTGGATGCTGCCACGGGGATGTCTCCCGAATCCTTGCCCTTTGGGGGTAGTGGACTCAAGGGTGATTCGCTCTGTAGGCGCGGGACGAGTTGCCGCAGCAAGGGTCTTGCCGGGGCTGCTAGAACTGTCTCCCAGCAAGGATCTTGCCGGGGGAGCCCGCTTCGTTCCCTTTGCTCTTCGTGGTCTTGGCCTTGGTGTCGTAATTCTCTTGAGCTTCGGTCTTACCCTGGCTCACCTCCCTTGCCTTGCTTGGTGTGGTGGCGCCCGTGGCTCAGACTGCCCATGCACAGTTATTGGGGTACAAAAAAGTGTACCCCTCTTTTTATACACCGACAGGAGCCCCCGGGCCTGGGCCACACATAAGCGCAACATGTTGTTGGGCTAGGCCCAAAAACGGTGCGCGGGCAGGCGGGGCGGTTTTTACCGCAGTAAGATCCTTCGCGCGCGGCGCTTCCCACGATTCCCGCGTGTGGCGCGGCGTGGGGAGGCGTGTGTGACGTGGGCGGCATGCGTGGGGTTGGTTCCCACAGGCATGCGTCACGTCGCAGTTAATGTGAAAGGAGGCGGCCCATGTTTTCCCATAAAAAAGGAATAACCGCGGGCGCGCTGCTCACTTTCTCCTCTTTCCTCGTGCCTTTTCCAATCTCAGAGCCGCCGTTTCCCCTCTTCCTTCCTTCCTAAGATTCCACCGTCGCCCGCCGTCGTTGCTTCGCCATCCCCCTTCCTCAGCCCTCTAAACTTCTTGGTCGCCATGGCGCCCAAATCTGTCAAGGGCAAGGGGATGGCTAAGGGCGCTGGGATTGTGGAGCCGCCGGAGAGCGCGCTGTCAGGAGACCGGATGAAGTCCGCCTTCTTCTTCCCCTCGATGGTTGATGTTCAAGAGCTCCGGGCCTCCTTCAGGCCCCTATGGGGAGCGAAGACGGGGGGATAGAATTCGGGGCACCCGGCGACGCGCGTCATTCCTGCTGCTTGCGCCGACCCTGCTCCAAATCGGTATCCCTTTTTCGTCGATTATCTTTCTTGCGGGTTATGCCCCCCTTTCTCCGATTTCTTCTGCGACGTTATGCACACCTTCGGCTTTCGCCTTTTGGATTTTACTCCGAATGCGGTGGCGTGCATGGCTTTCTTCGCGCATCTTTGCGAAGGCTTTGCCGGGGTGCAGCCCAACACGGCGCTCTTCCGCCATTACTTCTTCCCTCGGATCCAGCCGGGAGGTGCCGTCTCTGGTTGCGTCACCTGGATCGCAAGATCCAAGGGGGCGTACCCGGAGGGTGCCGTGAAGGAGAGGTGGGAGGAATGGCATGGCCGGTGGTGCTGGATTGAGGATGACAACCCGCTGGAATTCTGCAAGGTCCGCCGAGTGCCGCCGGTCCGTGGCAGCGATTGGAGTGATGTCGACACCGCCCATGGGAGGCTCACTATCGCCACCACCAGGATTCTCCGGCTCACCCGGGATGGACTCTCCCTCGAGATGATCGGGGCGGACTTCATTCATCGCCGGATTGCCCCGTTGCACAACAAGGGGAGACCAGCTTGGCTCTTTACGAAACCGGCTGACATTATGCGACTCCGCCCCGGCCTCGATGACAACTTCACAGTGATGGCGCATGCCCACTTCTGCCAGCGGCTTTTCCAGCTTGATGTGGGTCGCGATGGCGAGGTCGAGCGGACCGGCAAGGCCGCAAGGGCTGCCGCAAAGGTTGGCAAGGCCCTCAAGGGGCCGTTTTTCAAGCTGCCAGCGGTGGTGGTCCCGTTGTGCAACAATTCGCGCCGGTCCGAGATCATCGCCATGATGCCGGACTGCAACGCGCATGGCCCTGTCCCGAGTTGGAAGGAGCCGAGGGACGCGGATGTGCAGCAATTCTTTGACACCCTGATCGAGGTGTACGTCAATGCTGACACCGAGCGGTGGCTCATCATGGACACCACCCAGGCAGAGCTGGACTACATCGCCACTAGGGCGAGGGAGGCACAACTTGCCATAGAGGCCGGCAGCGCAGGGGGTGTGGAGGACAAAGCCGCAACGGCTGCGGAGGAAGAGGAGCTCACCCGGTGGGCGGCGGCCTCCGGGAAGGTCAGCAGCGCCGACACTGGAGCTCCGCTTGTCGAAGACGCGGCCGACGAGTCGTCATCGGAGGAGGACGTGGCGGCGGGCTCGATGCCAACCAGGGGAAGAGGGCAAGTCCTGTGGCGGGCTGACTCCGGCGAGCCGGTTCGGCCCGGCAGGGCTACGCGGCCTCAATTGGCCCTGGAGGGGTCTAGGCGCCACACGAGGGCCACGGCAGCCAAGAGGCTGACGAAGGCCGCTGAGAAGAAGAAGACGACAGCCCCTTCCTCATCTGGGCGCGCACAAACCCCACCGTCTTCGCCTCCTCTGGCAGATGTCGACTCGGATGTTGACGCGGAGGTCACTTTTGATCTCGGGCCTCTCAGCTCGAAGAGGAAGAGGAAAGTGGCGGAGGAAGAGGAGATAGATGACGAGTAAGTACTCCGTCCCTTACCGCCATTTACATTCCCCGGAATCAAATCACTTATCTTGATCCATTTTTGCTTTTGCAGGGATGCAGAGACGTTGGCCCAGAGGGTGAAGGCCTCGGCGAGCAGTCAGCCCCTGGCTGGGGCTTCAACGACGCCACTGGTGGTGTTGAGTAGCCCAGACAGCAGCCCCCGGCACAGCCCCCAGCGTAAGTTTGTCACCCTCCTCTTACTCGACATGTGGTAGGCGTTTGATGCTATGGTGTTGACCTTGCCGGGTTTGCAGGAGGGGAGCGGCAGCAGGAGGAGCCATAGAGGGCTACCCCCAACACACCACCCCCATCGACTACGCCGCCGCGAGGGGCGTCCCCGGCAAGGGCATCAAGCACGGAGCCCACACCCATGGAGGAAGAGGGGAACTTGGGCGCTGGTGACTCTGCCACGGCGCCGGATGCCGGTGGGGAGGGGACTTCTGCTTCACAGCCTGGCACTAGTGAGTCGCATGTCCTCCGTCTATGTTTTTCCCTTATCCTTTTTCTTGGCTTCCATGCTCCCACTACTACCCAGCCCTCTTTCAATAGGTATGGAGGACGTGGATACCATTGCTGGGAACATTGCTGAGGAGGCCT
This sequence comes from Triticum urartu, assembly GCF_056163025.1. Taxonomy (NCBI): domain Eukaryota; kingdom Viridiplantae; phylum Streptophyta; class Magnoliopsida; order Poales; family Poaceae; genus Triticum; species Triticum urartu. Next base: position 474,555,371 of record NC_141877.1, read on the forward strand.
CCAAGGACGCTGCCGAGGACACCGCGGCGGGGGCCGCCAAGGCGACCGGCGAGGCTCCTGCCGAGGGCGCCAACGGTGGGCCTGCCGGGGAAGCCGACAAGGCCACCGCCGAGGAAGAGGCGGTTGATGATCAGCCTCCCTCCTCCTCAACCTCGGGCCCCGGCAGGTATCTGAAGGTGGGCGACGATCTTTTCGTCCACCTCCCAGGGGCGTCAAGTTCCCGGGCGCCCGCCGAAGGGGAAGTCTTTTTCGGCGAGGTGCTTGCCGCCACCGGGCTTGAGGTTGTCGATGAGCCGGGCGTTGGCGGTGATGGTTCTCCAGAAGAGCAGCTCTTCCGCGCTATGGGGGCCAACTTCCGAAAACTCCAGGCGCTCTACCGTGTTCGTCTAGACAAGGTTAAGTCCAGGACGGCAACGGTGGACCAGGCGGAGGTGGATTTCAAGGCGCGCGTTGCTGAGACGTAGACCTGGTTCCACCAGACTCGCGAGGAGCAGAGGGCCTTCCAGGAGGAATTGGCCAAGCGCAATGTCGAGCTCACCATGAAGATGGCTGTCATCGAGAAGGCCCAGGAACAGGCGTCGAACTTGGCTGCCGCGGCCGAGGCCATTCGGAACCAGCATCAAGCCGCACTGGATTCCCAGGAAGAGGACCTCACCACGCGTGAGGCGAAGCTTGCCGCAGCGCTCCGTGGCAAGGATGAGGAGCTCGAGGCCCTTGTCGCGCGGTGGACTCGCGAGCTGGAGCAGAGGCACAAGGAGGCACTCAATGCCCAGGCTCTGGCCCATGCCGGCAAAGTAAGGGAGTTGGAGGTGGCGCAGGACGAGCTGAAGGAGAAGGCCCTCAAGCTGTCCAACGAGAAGAGCACGCTCAATAGCGCCTTGGTGGAGGCGCAAGGAGCGGTCATCAGCAGGGCTGGGGAGCTCTCCGAAGCGCAAAACTCCGTCAGAGATCTCAAGCTGAAGCTGGAGGATCTCGAGAAGATGTTGTCGGAGAGCAGGGCTCGGGAGGAGACCTTGACCAGGAGCTTGGAGGAGGAGAAGCAGCTACGGGCGAACGAGGCCGCCTCCCACCAGGATTATGTGGTGGGCGAGAACAGATGGATTAGCCGTCTGGAGGAGGTCGCTAGCAGGGTCACCTCGCAGTTGGCCACCATGGGGATGCCAAACGCGAGGTACGCCCCTGAGCGCAGCGGGACCGTTAGCACCAAGCTGACCCTGTTCTTCGAGGGCGTCCTCGGAGCTTTGGCTTATCTTCACTCCAACCGAGCTGCCACGTTGGCCGGGGAAGCCCGGCGACTTTGCCGGGGGGTCATGACCAAGGTCCTCACCAAGATGGCGTACTAGAATCCCGACCTCGACTTCGGTGCCGCGATGGATAGCTTGCCGGAGGGTGTTGAACTCACAGTGCTCAAGGAGCGCATCAAGCCCATCATCAGCATCATCGACGAAATCAAGAGGGTGGAAGGCCAGTGCCGGGATTAGGCATCCCGTTCTTCACCGCCGCTGCAGGTTCACGACCAAGACAAATTTCATCTTTAGTTAGAACCGCAGCAATGATGTGATGTAATATAACTTTGCAGTACTTTTAATTTCATGCATGTTATTTCCCCGTTCAATTCCTATTTGTATGCGCGCCCTACGCCGATTGGGTAGGCTCGCCGGCGCGGAAGCCCCTAGCGGCATTTTGGGGATGGATCCCCATGGGCCTGCTGGGTACGCGTGCTTCCGGACAAGACACCTTTCCGTTCCGAACGCGGCTGCTCGAACTGTCGAGCTTGACTCGAGTCAGAACCGAGAGCGTTGTTGGTCGCGAAAGGCTACTCTGCCATTCTCGACGCAGCCGCTTGAGCTGTTGAGCGGACTCGAAACAGGGCAAGGGTGTTGCCGATCGTGGGAGAGCCCCCTGGCGTGTAGGTTTCTCATACAAAGGCGTGACATCTCCGGGGGGAATAACCTCATATAAGAAGGATATAACAAATACGGGTTCAGTGCAACTTAGCTTCTGTTTGTAGTCGCTCGAGTGCTAATCTTCCGGTCTCCTTCCTTCTCCAAGAGCCACGAAGATGAAGGAGTGATGGGCTGATTGCTAGAGCCGATTCTCACAACTGTGCCCCCTACCTGGCGCGCCAGAGATGTCGGGGCGGAACGACACCTATGGGATCACAAGGATCCCTACTACGGTTGGCGGGGCGCGGGGTCGTGAGAAGAGCGGATCAAGCAGGTAGCACACGGTTCGTTTATCCAGGTTCGGGCCGCGAGGATGCGTAAAACACTACTCCTGCTTTGGTGGATTGTATATTTGTGTTCTTGAGCTAGCTATGGGGCGTTAGGAGCTCCAAAAAGCTGAATCCCTCTCCTGGTCGCCTCGGGCCTCCTTTTATAGGAAAAGGGGTTGCCACAGTGGCACACAGGAGGTGGAAAGGGTACAGTGATGCGAGGTTATCCCTCGCATTACATGACAAGGCGCATTTAATGCGTCTTGCTCAGGTGTCCTTGCTTTATCGGGGACGGGGGAGAGATCTGCTTCGTCTGTCGTCGCTGCTCCTTCTTGTGTCGACAAGCGCCCTGGCCAGCGACGCCTGCGATGCCACGTAGGCAGGCAGGCAGCTGAGGTGGCGCAGTGGTGGGTCTTCACGAAGATCTGCATGCCGCCACGCAGGTGCCTGCCCAGCTGGTTGGGTTGGCAGCTGCATGCGAACGGCGGTAGAGGTTTAGTCGGCATGGGCCTGATGGTGGCCCTGCGGGTGTCCTTGGCAAGGGCCTTGCCGGGGCCCCGGCAAGGGTCTTGCTGAGGCGCCTGCTGTCATCCCCGGCAAGGCGCTTGCCGGGGGCCTTGTGGTCCTCTTCGGCTGGGATCCCGCCAAGGGTTGTCGCCTCCTTAGTGCGTATCTGATCTTGAATGTCTTCACGAAGATCTGGATGCTGCCACGGGGATGTCTCCCAAATCCTTGCCCTTTGGGGGCAGTGGACTCAAGGGTGATTCGCTCCGTAGGCGCGGGACGAGTCGCCGCGGCAAGGGTCTTGCCGGGGCTGCTAGAACTGTCTCCCGGCAAGGATCTTGCCGGGGGAGCCCACTTCGTCCCCTTTGCTCTTCGTGGTCTTGGCCTTGGCGTCGTAATTCTCTTGAGATTCGGTCTTACCCTGGCTCACCTCCCTTGCCTTGCTTGGTGTGGTGGCGCCCGTGGCTCAGACTGCCCATGCACAGTTATAGGGGTACAAAAAAGTGTACCCCTCTTTTTGTACACCGACAGTGTGCGTGATATACGGCATACGGTTCACTCAGACAAAATGTTTTCGATTAGGGAAGAGAACAGAAATGGTTCAACTTAACAAGATGTGTGTGATATGTGGCATTTGCGATGAGACAATAGAACACAAACTGTCGGTGTACAAAAGTAGGGGCTCTCCTTTTGCACCCCTCTACTTGTGCACGGGCAGTCAGAGCCGCGCCCACGGCCACACTAAGTAGGGCAGAGGAGGGATACCGGAGCACAAGATGACCAGAGCAATGCCAAGACCAGAGACGCAAAGAGGGCAAGAGGGCGAGGTGGACTCCCCCGGAAAGACTCTTGCCGGGGTGTCTTCTGCAGCCTCGGCAAGATCCTTGCCGGGGCAACTTGCCTGACGCCAACAGAGCGCGCCACCCTTGAGCCCAAGGGGTTCCCATGCCATATTGGAACCAAGGCTCGGGAGGCACCTATGTGGTGGCATGCAGATCTTTGTAGAGGTCATAGATACACAAGATCAGATGAGAACCAGAAGACGGCGATCCTTGGGGAGATCCTTGCCAAGGAGATCCGCGAGACCCCCGGCAAGATCCTTGCCGGGGACGACTGCGGTGCCGCAGCAAGACCCTTGCCGGGCCCTCGGCAAGACCCTTGCCGAGGACATCTGCGGGGCCGCAGCCAGGCCCGCGTCCGACAAGACTCCATCGCCGCTCCCACACAGCTACCAGCTCGACCAGTTGAGCAGGCATCTGCGTGGCAGCACGTGGCCTCTACACCAACTCAACAAGCACCTATGTGGTGGCATGCAGATCTTCGTGAAGGCTCCACCACCGCGCCAGCCCAGTAGCCAGCCCACGTGGCGCTACAATGCCTCGTCAGCTTGGACACGCGTCGGGGCCAGGCGAGGCGACGACAGCTGGGACGAGCTTCTTTGCCGTCCCCAATAAAGCAAGAGGGGCACGTTGGCAGTGCATTAAATGCGTTTGTCCGACGATGCCAGGGGATAGACTCAGCCCCTGTACACCTTTCCACCTCCAGTGTGCCACTGTGGCAACCCCCTTTTGTCTATAAAAGGAGGCCCGAGGCGTACTGGAGAGGGATTCGGATCTTTTGGACTAGAGAGCCACCGCAGCTAGTTCAAGAACACAAGAACACCTAAATATACATCAAAGCAGGACTAGGGTTTTACGCGTCTCCGCGGCCCGAACCTGGGTAAACGATTTGTGTGCTGACCGCCAGACCCGCTCTTTGCACAACTCCGCACCCGCCAACCGTAGAAGGGATCCCAGTGACCCCATAGGTGTCATTTCCCACCGACACAAACGATTTGTGTAAACAAGATGTGTGTGATACGCAGCAAACAGCCCACTCGGATGAACTGTTTGCAATGAGAAATTATAACACAAATGGTTACTATAGTAAGTTCCTATGTGATTCTGTTCGTACAAAAAACTTTGAAAAATGCAAACTAGTTGCTTGCGGTGGCTAGGAGTTTCGCACACGATGCGTCTGAGAGTACTCATGTGCGACGATTAGTAAGTTGCACATACGTTTCCTGATGTTAACACATGTGTGATAAATAACACGTGGCCCAGAACCATCAATAAATATATTTTTTTGAGATCCGAACCATCAATAAATTTTGACCTTGTTTCTCGTCAATTGTAGATTAAGACGCAATAAGTAATTGCAAATCTGTTCACACCTATCAAACTAATATGTGTTCACACCTATGAAACTAATATGTGTTCACAATTAGCACCGGGCTATAAAAACTACACACTCGAAAATTACTTCACAGTTCCTGTCCTCATCACCCACAAAACTGGTCTTTCCTATCAATTCGTTCCACCATGACCAGTAGGAAGAGTTTCAGGTGGACATATAACCACACAACAAAGATCAAGGCCGCGGAAGCACTAGAGAGGCCCCGCCACGAAGCGCAGCCGCATCAGAGATGTCTAGGCGCACCGCGGAGCCCTTGAACGATCTCTCACGGGCACGGGAGGGCTCTCACAAGCGCACTAGTCACGTCGGCGATCGTGACGAGCTGGCATTGCTGAAGTCCTTGGCCGGCGACGACGACATTCTCACTGGCCTCATTAAGCAGCAGGACCTAGTCGACAGCTTGATGAAGCTCCTCAAGATCAGTGATGCCTCAGTTGACAAGGCGACCGGCCTTGTCGAGCAACTCATGGGTGACAATGCGAAGCTCCTCAAGGCGCTCGCTGAGAAAGAGGAGGAGGCCGCCGTCTTGAAGATGCTGCATGAGTAGAGTAGTGCCTTGGGGATGACGCTGACAACGGTCGTCGAGGAATAGATGGGTGACTTGAGGAAGCTCCAGATTGAGCGCGGGCAGGGGTGGAGGAATCCATCGTTGCTTTCAAGCAAAGTCGTGAGGAATTGATGAAGGAGCTGGAGGATGTCGTCGCCCGGTTATCCATCGACGAGTAGAGACAGTAGTGTAAGTGCATCTAGTGCCACCCCTAGTTGGTTTTGGAGTATTGACGACAAACCTAGTTGAGGGACTAATGTGTTTGTGAGAATTGCAGGATAACACAGGTAGAAGTCCCTCATTGATTCGGTTTTCCTACCAGAGATGACCCCTAAAAATGTATGAAGACATTGATGTCAAAGGTGGTATATGAAGATATTCACATTGAAGACTATGACAAGAGAAGACACCGCATGAAGACTATGGAGCTCAAAGACTTAGATCTTTCGTAGTTCTTTTTCTTCGTTGTTGAGTCATAGGAACCACCGTACTGTTAAGTGGGGTCCAAGAGAACCGGTCAGAATGACTGAAGTGATGCTTAAACAAAACCTATGTCTTCGAGTGAAGACTATGAGAGCGAATCTTGTCCAGAGTCGGACAAGTCATCTTTGCTTGTAGCCCAAGTAAAGTTGCCGTGTGAGTTTGAAATCTAACCGTTGGAACACGTGTCAGTTCCTTAGTGACCCAGGGTCATTTCAGACAAATCAGGTCGGGTTGCCTAGTGGCTATAAATAGCCCACCCCCTACAACCATAAACAGTTGGCTGCTCAGATTCAGAGTACGGCTTTTGTCGTTTGAGAGCAACCCACCTCGAATCCTTTGAGAGAGAATTCCTTGCGAGGATAAAGCCCTAACAACCCAGAGCCAAAGAGAATTAGGCATCACTTAAGTCTTCTTGTCTGTGTGATCTGAAGACTTATTACACTTGAGGACTGTGCATCCTCGAGCCGGTTAGGCGTCGCGTTCTGAGCATCCAAGAGACATTGTGGATTGCCGGTGAACGAAGTCTGTGAAGGTTTGGAGTCTACCTTGAAGACTTACCAGAGTGATTGGGCAAGGTCTGTGTGACCTTAGCTCAAGAGGAATACGATGAGGACTGGGTGTCCTAAGCTGCGTGTTCAGGACTGGGTGTCCGGGACTGTGTGTCCTCAGGTTTAAATACCTAGCCGCCCTAACCAGACATACAGTTGTCACAGCAACTGGAACTGGTCCAACAAATCATTGTCTTCAACGAGTCACTGGTTTCTTCCTTCCTTTCTCTTTACTTACTATTACTCCTTGTGAAGTCATTGTATGTTTGCGCTATCTTTTGTCTTCACTGAGTGACTGTGTGATCTGTTTGGCTTCTTAATATCTTCCTACCTGATCCTTACTACCTAGCTGCTATTAGTCATTGTGCTTTCACTTCATTGAATACATGACTATGGTTTACCTAGTGTAGTCTACCTTCCGCTGCATGGTAATAGGTTTAATTCTATCGTGTGTCTTCGAAACTTCCACATTTTGAAGACTTTCGTAAAAATCGCCTATTCACCCCCCTCTAGTCGATATAACGCACTTTCAATTGGTATCAGAGCGAGGTGCTCCCTTGTTCTGTGTGATTCGGTTTAACCATCTGGAGTTTTAGCTATGTCAACTGCAGGGATAATTAAAGTCTCGGCTGCGTGCCCCGTCTTCGATGCAACTGAATATCCCTACTGGAAGAATAAGATGCGCATGCATCTTGAAGCCATTGACGTCGACCTATGGTATGTCGTCAAGAATGGCGTTCCCAAGGCTGGAGAAGGTGTCACTGCTGCTGATGTCAAGAAGTTCGTTCAACTGGACTCTACTGCCAAGAATATCATCTGTGGTCATCTGACCAAAGGACAGTATGGCCGTGTGAGTGCTTTGGAAACATCTAAGCTGGTCTGGGACTGGCTCTCCAAGGTCAACGAAGGCGTCTCAACCCAGAGAGATCAGAGAATCAGTGTCCTTCGCAACCTCTTCAACCGCTTCAAGCGAAATGACAATGAGAATGTCCAGCTCACATTTGATCGACTCACTGACATCACAAATGAGCTTCAAGCCCTCGGCGCTACTAAGATCACCAAGCATGAAGTCGTCAAGACGCTACTGAGATCACTTGACAGTTCGTTTGACACCCTAGCCCTGATGATTCAAGAACGACCTAATTTCAAGACACTCGATCCGTCCGACATACTTGAGAGGATCAACACACATGAGTTTCAGCTTTCTGAGAAAAGAGATATCTATGGTCCTAACTATGGGAGAACTCGTGCCTTGAAGGCAAAAGCTGTCTCCTCATCTGAAGAAGAATCTGACAGCAGTTCTGATGATCCTGAAGACATTGGAAAGGAACTTGCTATGCTTGTGAAGAAGTTCCAAAAATTCACCAAGAAGAAAGGCTTCAGAAAGTCTTCACGATCAAGCTCAAGGAATGATGAAGCTTCTGCTCATGACTACAAGAAGAAAACATGCCACAAGTGCAAGAAAACAGGCCACTTCATCTCTGAGTGTCCGCAGTGGGACAATGAGAATAGAAAGAAGAAGAAGAGCAAGGAATATGACTCTGACGACAAGAAGAAGAAGAAATACTCAAAGTCTTCTTCCAAGTCTTCCTCAAAGTCTTCATCACACAAGAAGAGCTCATCTGGCAAGGCACGTGCGTTTGTTGGCAAGGAAATGGATTCAGAGGAGGAGTCCGCTTCTGAGGAGGCGGAGGTGGAGTCTGAGGAGGAGTCCGATTCTGGCGTTGCAAGTTTGGCTACAGCGTACGTTGCCAAGTCCATCTTCAACACTGAAGACAATGAATTCATCACCGACACCGATGCAAATGACAAGGACTACTCCGCTCCTACCTACTGCTTCATGGCATGCGGTGCCAAGGTAAACACACACACTACTCACTGCCAAACATTTAGTGAAGATGACTCAGATTGTGGTTCAATACCCAGCTACAAAACACTTGCTAAAATTGCAACTGAACAACAAAAAACTATGAAACATATTCAAAAACTGTTAGACAAAAGCGATGATCTGTTAGGCGCTGAAATGACTCGATCTGAGTCCTTAATTGAAGACATAAAAAATCTTCATGTTAAGTATGAGGAACTTGAAAGTCGTCATGAAACGCTCTCAACAACTCATGAAAAGCTTTCCTACGATTATCTTCAAAGGAAGCAAGATCTTGGGAAATTGAGAGCGGCTCATGAAGATCTTCAAAAAGAAAACGAGTCACTTCGCGCCGAACAGATCAGTTCCGCTCAGGAAGGATTTGAACCACCATGTCTTAAATGCATTGAGCGTGATAATGCTACTTCTGTTGCTGAATGTTCTACTGCTGCTACTGTTGCAATATCTTCAACTGTTGATGTGGTAACTAACCCCTCTGCTGAGGATACCACTGCTATTGCTGATGAGAATGCTAGGTTGAAGACATTGCTTGAAACAGGGATGTACAAAAGTCTTAAAGGGCATCAGACACTATGTGATGTCCTCAAAAGGCAGATTCTGAACCGAAACCCGAGGAAAGAGGGTGTTGGGTTCATAAGGAAAATGAATGCTGATGGCTCTTACTGGAAACCTGAGCAGTATCCCAACACCACATGGGTTGCTGCAAAGGAACCTTCAGCAGATCCATCCAATTTATCTGGCTTCACTTGTGCTAACCCCATTGTAATTGATGAATCCTTTGATGCAAACTATAAACTATTTAAGAATCAAAATGGTGAAGTGTTTGCCAGGTATATTGGTACTAACTGCAGGAATGGGCCGCCTATGAAGAAGATCTGGGTGTCGAAAAAGTGTTTGGAAAATCTTCCTGTGAATGTCATCATGACACCACAGTTGAAGAAGACAAACCCCAGACCACAGGCTTCATATGGTCCAAAGGCTTCATACAGACAGAGGACTCACCTGAGTCGCACTAACGCAAATGTTATGCAGGGAAACCATACTCAGGCCTATGAATATGAGCGCGGTTCATCGAACCGCCATGTTCATAAGGCCAAAAACTATTCTGCTTATTCTTATGAGTATTATTGTCCGCCTGCAAGACTTTTTGCTAGGGCTCCAAAGCCAGAGTTCTCAGACGCTGCACTTAGACTTATCGCTTCTAAGCCACCCTTGAAGATGTGGGTGGCTAAGAAGGCTTAACTCTCTTTTGCAGGGAAAGGTCTCCAGCAGAAAACCAAAATCTTCTGACGCTATTGTTGGGGACCTTAAACATCTTGTAGGGCGCAAGATCAAATGCCCGAATGGTCTTACTATGTACTTCGTTCCTGAATCACTTGCTACTCTCCCTATCAGTCCTAATCTGGATCTAAGCTTTCATAACCCACTGGTTCGTCAAATTTTGCTTCACAATTCTCTTCATGAAGCCTATCCCCCTAACTGCACTGTAGGGTATGACACCAGCGTCTTCAGAATGGATTATTGATAGTGGGTGTACCAACCACATGACTGGCAAAAGAAGACTTCTTATGGACTCAACCTTACGTCCATCCGACAAGAGCCACATCACATTTGCTGACACTGGTAAAAGTAAGGTATTGGGTCTAGGTAGAGTTGCAATCTCAAAGGATCAACACATGGATAAAGTCATGCTTGTTGAATCCCTTGGCTTCAACTTAATGTCTGTCTCAATGCTTTGCGATTTGAACATGATCGTAATATTTGGAAAATATCGTTGCCTTGTTCTAATGGAATCTGACAAGTCTCTAGTGTTTGAAGGGTATCGGAAAGATGATTTGTACGTGGTAGATTTCTCCGCAGGACCACAGCTTGCCGTATGTCTTCTAGCAAAAGCTTCAGAATGCTGGCTCTGGCATCGGAGGCTTGAGCATGCTGGCATGAGGAACCTCCACACCCTTGCAAAGAAGAAGCATGTCATAGGCATCGAGGGAGTCAAGTTCAAGAAAGATCACTTATGCGGTGCCTGTGAAGCAGGGAAGATGACGAGGGCCAAACATCCCTCAAAGACAATCATGACAACTACTCAACCCTTCGAACTGCTCCACATGGATCTTTTCGGTCCCACTCATTACTCAACTCTTACTACTACTGCTTGTCTCTATGGCTTTGTCATTGTTGATGATTATTCTAGATATACTTGGGTGCACATAATCCTCTACAAGACTGAAGTGCAGGATGTCTTCAGACGCTTCGCCAATCGAGCAATGAATAACTATGGCGCCAAGATAAAGCACATCAGAAGTGACAATGGCACTAAATTCAAGAACACTGGCCTTGATACATATCTTGATACCTTGGGCATCACACATGAATTCTCAGCCCCATACATGCCACAGCAGAATGGCGTCGTCGAACGCAAGAACAGAACACTCATTGAGATGGCCAGAACGATGCTAGATGAATACAAGACTCCAAGAAAATTCTGGCCTGAAGCCATTGATACTGCATGCCATACAATCAATCGTGTTTATCTTCACAAGCTTCTGAACAAGACATCTTATGAGCTCCTTACTGGCAAGAAGCCAAATGTCAGTTACTTCAGAGTGTTTGGTGCCAAGTGCTGGATCAAGGATCCACATCACACTTCAAAATTTGCACCAAAAGCACATGAGGGTTTTATGCTTGGATATGGAAAGGATTCGCACTCCTACAGAGTCTTCAATCTCTTTCATTATAAAGTGGTTGAAACAGTGGATGTGCGGTTTGATGACACTAACGGTTCACAAAGAGAGCACCTCCCAAATGTGCTAGATGGAGTTCCATCCAGCGAATCAATCAAGCTAATGGGAACTGGAGAAATCATACCTTCTGAAGCTCAACCTGAAGAGGAACTTATCATCTCCACACCGGACCAACCTGAAGACAATGCTCAGCCTGAAGACAATCCCTCTAACAACGACAATGATCAGCAAGAGCAAAATATTCGCCCTGTACATCCTCATGTTGCCAATGAAGTGCAGATTGAGAGAATAATTGACAGCATCAATGCACCCGGTCCGCTCACTCGATCAAGGGCAACTCAGCTGGCAAATTTCTATGGGCACTTTGCATTCGTCTCAATAATAGAACCCAAGAAAGTGGAAGAAGCCTTCATGGAACCTGAATGGATTCAAGCTATGCAAGAAGAGCTTCAACAGTTTGAGCTGAATAATGTATGTGAACTGGTTAAGCGTCCTGATCCTCGGAAGCACAACATAATAGGCACCAAATGGATATACCACAACAAGCAATATGAGCATGGTCAATTTGTCAGAAACAAAGCTCGTCTCGTTGCTCAAGGATATACTCAAGTGGAAGGCATTGACTTCGATGAAACATTTGCTCCTGTGGCTAGACTTGAAGCCATACGCATACTGCTGGCCTATGCAAATCATCATAACATACTTCTATATCAAATGGATGTGAAGAGTGCCTTTCTCAATGGCAAGATTGAAGAAGAAGTGTATGTTGCACAACCACCTGGCTTTGAAGATCCAAAACATCCTGACATGGTATACAAGCTCAACAAGGCACTGTATGGCCTCAAACAAGCCCCTCGGGCCTGGTATGACACACTCAAATACTTCCTGAAGAGCAAAGGCTTCATACCTGGTTCCCTCGACCCCACTCTCTTCACGAAGACATATGATGGTGAACTGTTTGTGTGCAAAATATATGTGGATGACATTATCTTCGGCTGCACCAATCAGAAGTACAGTGAAGAGTTTGGATATATGATGCAAGAGCAATATCAGATGTCCATGATGGGAGAGATGAAGTTCTTTCTCGATCTTCAAATACGACAGCAATGCAACGGCATCTTCATATCTCAAGAGAAGTATCTCAAAGATTGCCTGAAGAAGTTCGGTATGCAGGACTGCAAAGGCTTCACGACGCCAATGCCAGCCAAGCATCATCTGGGTCCTGACGACAATGGTAAAGAGTTCGATCAAAAGGTATACCGCTCCATGATTGGTTCTTTGCTTTATCTATGTGCATCTAGGCCAGATATTATGCTTAGTGTTTGCATGTGTGCTTGATTTCAAGCGGCACCAAAGGAGTCGCATCACTTAGCTGTGAAGCGAATTCTTCGATATTTGGCTCACACCCCAACTCTAGGATTATGGTATCCAAAGGGCTCAGAGTTTGATCTGGTTGGATTCTCGGATGCTGATTATGCTGGTGACAAGGTGGATCGCAAGTCTACATCAGGCACATGTCATTTTCTGGGACGATCACTTGTATGTTGGTCTTCAAAGAAGCAGAATTGTGTATCTCTCTCCACTGCTGAATCTGAATACATTGCTGCTGGATCTTGCTGCGCTCAGCTTCTGTGGATGAAGCAAACACTCAAGGACTATGACATTCATCTAAAGCAAGTGCCACTCTACTGCGACAACGAAAGCACCATCAAGATTGCCAACAACCCAGTTCAGCACTCGAAGACAAAGCACATTGAAATTCGTCATCACTTTCTCAGAGATCATGTTGTGAAGGAAGATATTGATATCATACACATCAACACTGAAGAGCAATTGGCAGATATCTTCACCAAGCCCTTGGATGAGAAGAGATTTTGCAAGTTACGGTGTGAGCTAAATATCCTGGAATCCTCAAATGTCTTGTGATCAGGCACACATCCTAACACTTATGCATATTGATGACTTAGATGTGCAACACACGAAGTAAAGTATATCTTCAATCAATGAAGACATGCATTCTAAGTGTGAATACATTAATGTGGAATTTGACTTCGGAGCGCCACGATAATTGTGTGCCGTGTCTGGGTCTAATACTTCCTATACGGTGGGTAACGCCACCACCAAATGTTCTGTTTGAAGTGTTTCACTCATGGCGTTACATTTGCTATGTCTTCACATTTGGTTTGGCTTCAATCTCAACATGTCTTCATGATTACCTTCATTATGTTGACTATATATATATACTAGTGTTCTGTCCTCTACAACATTCACTTATAGCTATGTCTTCTTGTTGAATCTTTTGAACTAAGTGAATGTGATCGGACCCTAACCTCTCTATGCTTTCTCTCTATGCTTGCTATGACAAGCATTAAGTCTGTTTTCAATGCTCATTCCTTCACATGAAACCCGGAGAAGTGGGAATGACCACCCGACAATCCAGGCATGCGTGGGACGTGGAACAAACCCCAATATGCTGCATGATGGCCACGTGTTCCTCAGATGTGAATCGCCAGGGGCACCTGTGTAATAACGCAGTGCCACCCCTGTACCTATAAATACACACTTCACAACGGTCATTATCTCTTCTTCCACTCTCGCACGAACCCTAGCACCACTGCTAGCCCTCGATGACACTGGCGACGAAGCGCTTCGCTGCCGCAACCTCTCCGACGCCGTCTTCACGCCGACCGCGGACATCGTCATCTCCGCCATCGCCGTAGGTGTCCTCCGTCACCAAGTTAGGGCATGGAAGATCGAACTGCTCGGCCTCCTCTTCCACTCCATCTAGCAGTTCTTCGTGTGGTAAATAAAACTTCCTTTTTACGGCCCCTTTGATCCTACAGCTTTGTCACTTTCTACCACAAGCAGTTTCTATTCACACAAGTTGGATCTCTTTCATACTGCATCTCATAACATGCCTACTATATTCACTTATGCTTCACAAAGTAGTTAGATTCCTCACTTGTACTGATCTCTGGATTCGTACAAATCTGGAACCAACTCCTTATCTATGAGTGAATGTCTTCGCACGATGAGGTCAATGTCTTCTAAATTGATTTATCTTCAAAATCTTCTGAGAATGCATATGACCTCTTCCCCTTCCCTCGCACCTTAATGCTGTCACAGGTACATGTCCGTGGGAGAATCCCTTGGTTCTCATAGTCTGCATTCATTTGCAGAATTCTTACAGCATCATATAAATTCTCCCGAAGCCAGTTCCTGTTTGTCTAGCAAGAGAAAACCTTTGAAGCCTTTGAACATGTTGAAGCCATTCAGTTTGAAGTTCATGGCTGCAGAGAAATCAGTAAGGAAGGGTGGCAGACAGTGTCATGGGGGAACATCAAGAGATTTGCCTGATGACCTCTCAGAGCTTTACAAGACAGATCCTGAAGAGGATTACAATCAGCGCAAGACCCGAATCCAATGGATTCGAAGATATTGGGCGGAACAATGGTTCAAATACCGGTTTGTGACCAAGGAATATGCTGAGAAAAATGCCATCAAGCGACCTTGGGGAGACATCCTATACAAAAATCTTCAACCCAGGTCCAGGGATGAAGCCATTGAACAAGGCTTCTATGCCTGCATGGTCCGTGGGCCACAGCCTGCAGATGCACACCCATCGTCACTACTATGGTGTCGTGACGACAATCTGTTCAAGCGCAACTTCCAGTTTGCCAAAAACTCAGCGAAGCAGAACAAGAAGTCTTTGGGATTAGACTTCAACCCTGGTCCTTCTGCTCCAAGGGCTGATGGCACATGAGATGCAGAACCCAATGTCGTCGGTCATTTCTACAACCTTGAAGGTCTCATCACCCATATCTTGGTTCAAGGGACAGCCGTGAATGAGCCTGCAGCTGACGCTGAATCCGATGAAGCGCCTGCAGCACCGAAGCCAAAGAAGTTGAAGCAGCGTAAAGCTTCAAAGCCTGCCTCTTCACCAAAAATCTCACGGGCGAAGCCACTGGCAACTGCACCTCCTGAAGACAGTGTGTAGTCTGAAGATTTGTCACGCATCTCCAAGCCCCAGAAGGTCAAGATGCCTCTGCCACACACCGGCCAAGGGCTAACAGCTGCTGCCATTCTGCGCAATGATGCCATTGATCTGTCAAGTGATGAAGATCTTGCAGATGACGCTCTTGAGCAACTCATCAAGAGCAAAGAAGAAGCAGAAATCTTCAATGATCTGCCTCTCTTTGATGTAACAATCATCCACAACTTCATTGATGAGTGGTTTGACACGCCAAACATCAGCTTCGAAGATCTGCAACTACCCATTGGCCTCAGTGTCGCCTTCCATGGCGCCATTGCTTCAGAGTTAGCCATCGCCCAGCGCATTGTTGAACTGAAGCAGAAGATTGACTTTGAGAAATCTCAGTTCAAGAAGCATATGGCCATGCTCAGCGTGCAAGACGTGAAGAACTTCAAGATTATGCTGCACGAGCTCAAGGAAGCCTTTCTCAAGAAACATGCAGAAGCTCAGGGTTCTCGTGAGCGCATGAAGGTCCTGGCTGACAGGTGTGTGCAAGCCTACAATGAGGCTGAGAAGCGCAAGGCCCTTGGGCATCCTGGCATCGACCCCAGGATGGCTGCCAAGAAGAAGAAGAAGCCCGCTATGGCTGAACCCGATGCACCAAGGCAGGAAGCAGTTCCCATTGTCTTCCCAACTAGCATGCCTGGCTCGAAGCCAAAGGCCAGGTCAACTGCTTCAGAACTGAAGAAGACCAGCACTGCTGAGGCTGAAGCAAGGAAGAGGAAACATCCTGAAGCCTCTGCTACTGCCCCCTCCAAGAAGAAAAGAAAGACCAAGAAGGAACGGGCTGCTCCCATAGAGCCCTTGATTGTTGAACCCATTTCCATGATTCAACCTGACGCTGAACCACAAGAACATCAACTGACTGTCCATGAGCCTGCTTTCACAGAGGCTCATGAAGCTGAAGACTTTCCAGCAGCTGATCCCATCGCTGCTGAAGACATTGGTCACCATGACCATGTTGAAGATGATGCAGTCCTTCCTCAGCTAGAGCACCAACAGGTATCATCGCCAGTGCTAACGCACACCGAACTCATCAGCATTGGTCGTCCACTGACGCCAATTGCTCAGGATGCTTTATGGGCTGATCGCCCACAAGAGGAAGAAGACTTTGAGGCCCAGCCAACACCAACTCCAAAGGCGTCGCCCGCGTTGCGCAGGCTTCGCAAAGGTCCAAGGCCTCCAGTCTCTGCGTCTGAAGCTAAAACTGCTGAAGACATTCCGGCTGCATCAGCCAATGAAGAAGAAGCCCCACAAGCTGCTACTCCCCTGTCCCACCAAGAAGCGGTTCTCGAGGAGAACGTGGTTGTGACCGACCCTCCAGCTCGTCAAGTGGAGGTTGAAAATCTTGAGGCTGCCACCACCAACACCACTGAAGCCATTGACGCTGTCATGGTTGAAGCTAATGTGGAGCCCTCACCACCAAAAGCACCAGAAGTCAGCGAAGCCACTGATCCCACTGCTTCTGTTCCTGCGTCTGCTGCCGGTCCCCAGTTCGACTATCATGTTGAGCACAGGCCTCAGGTACTGAAGCCAATCCCAAGATTGCCCAGGTTCCCAGGTCCTGCATCAGCACCTGGCTCCTTCAATATCAATGGCTTCAGAGCAAACAACACATTCTTCAATAGCTCCAGGAACCCCTACTCAAGGGAAAGAATATCATCTGATCGGTTCTGGAGCTATCTGCAGCGAAACTATTACTCCTGCATTCTTTACAATCAAGGTCGCATCTTCCCACACAAGCGTCTTGACATTGAAGCAATAGCTGGTCTGCCCTGTCTGGAAGAAGCTCTGGATTGCTTCAAAGAGGTTGGATTGCTGCCGTTCGTCACTAACCAAGAGCATTGGAATGAAGAGTTGCTGCTCCAATTCTATGCCACACTTCACATCCGCGGGTATAACAGAGATCCAAAGACTTGGGTCCTGGAGTGGATGACAGGAAACGTTCATCACGAAGCCAAAGCCTTTGACATCATTGAGCTCACTGGTTTGCCCACTCCTGGCGATCTCTACGAACATGGCTGTCAGCTTCATAGTGAAGCTGTTGAGAGCATCTTCCAGAAGCCTGAACCTAACTTGAGTCAGATGCTCAGTATGATGAAGCCATTGCCCCAAGATGCTTCTTATCCCACGGAGTTCTTCATTGAAGACCTTGAGTATCTGCCAAGGACTATTTATCACATCATAAGGCAAACTCTTTGGCCAATCAAAGGACATTCTCCACATGCCAAGCTGGAAGGTGCAATGAAGACTTTGGTCTTCTATATTCTTCATGGAAAATGCTTCAATGCGCAGGACTTCTTCATTCGCCAACTTGCTGCATCAGGCTCTGATCTGTTTGGCTTGAAGTTCTACGCCCCATGGGTAATGTGACTGATCAAACTTCACTCCGCTATCTCATATCAGCCATCTGCCCGCAATCATCGGATCTTTTTGCCTGATGTGGATATGTCTATTGAAGCCATCTATCCTGAGCCTGCCAAGGAACCTCTAAGTCTTCAGAATGCAGAGCATCAAAGTTTTTCTCAGAACGTTGAAGGCGTTGAAGCAGTAACTCGTGTGTATCCTTTGGCTGGCACTACACGTGCACCGCATCCTGCTCTCACTGAAGCCACTGATAGCACCATTGCCCAACGACCCAAGAAGCGCACTTGTGTTCTCAATGACCGAGAGCTTCTGGTGGCTCTTCATCAGAAACATGATAAGCATCATGACTGGCTGAAGTGTCAAATGCAAAGCCTCTTGGTGGATGTTAATCGCATTCACAATCTTGCCACCAAAGAATGCCTTTGTTTCTCATGAAACCTCTCGACGCACATGGAAAGGGCTGACGCTGCTGTGTTCTGAAGATGATCTTCAAGAGGATGGCTTCTCTGAGCACTTCAAGTTTGACTCCACACCTCCTCGAAGGGCAGTGCTGCGACGAACTCCATCTCTTGAAGACTCTGAGTTCTCTTCCTCTGCTGCAATTGTGAATGCTAGAGTGATCGAGGATGAAGACGATGCTACTTCACCGCCACCTCCTTCAGCACGCTTCGACACTGCTCCAAGTTCTTCTGCACCGCCGAACACCACCGACGACCCTGCTGCTTCACCTACTCTTCATGGGAACGAGTAGATGCTCTATGTCTTCGACCCTTTTTGGTCCTTACTGACAAAAGGGGGAGAAGCATACGAGTTTGATAGTCTTCAAACGGGTCCATATGGGCGGGTGCTTTATATTTTGCTTCGTGTTTACAACTCTCGTTTTGATACATTTGGTTCTTTGAGTTGTAACACTTAAACTCGATGGTCGTCTGCTACTTATTTGCCACCTTGTGATGCGATGATAAATTCTGCACTTAGATCATTTTGCAGACGTCCATTTTCCATTACGCATGTCATCATCTTCACATACCTTCACATGCGTAGTGGATTGTCATCATAAGTTGAAGAGGATCTCCACAAGCACAACCTGCCATGTGCATTTGCATTCCAAAAGCAAATTACTTATATGCACATCTTCAGGGGGAGCCATTGCAACTTATGAAGACAATTCCTTATCCTTTACAATTTCACATATTATATTCCCCGTTGAAAACTTCAACTAGTTTGTCATCAATCACCAAAAAGGGGGAGATTGTAAGTGCATCTAGTGCCACCCCTAGTTGGTTTTGGAGTATTGACGACAAACCTAGTTGAGGGACTAATGTGTTTGTGAGAATTGCAGGATAACACAGGTAGAAGTCCCTCATTGATTCGGTTTTCCTACCAGAGATGACCCCTAAAAATGTATGAAGACATTGATGTCAAAGGTGGTATATGAAGATATTCACATTGAAGACTATGACAAGAGAAGACACCGCATGAAGACTATGGAGCTCGAAGACTTAGATCTTTCGTAGTTCTTTTTCTTCGTTGTTGAGTCATAGGAACCACCGTACTGTTAAGTGGGGTCCAAGAGAACCAGTCAGAGTGACTGAAGTGATGCTTAAACAAAACCTATGTCTTCGAGTGAAGACTATGAGAGTGAATCTTGTCCAGAGTCGGACAAGTCAGCTTTGCTTGTAGCCCAAGTAAAGTTGCCGTTTGAGTTTGAAATCTGACCGTTGGAACACATGTCAGTTCCATAGTGATCCAGGGTCATTTCGGACAAATCAGGTCGGGTTGCCTAGTGGCTATAAATAGCCCACCCCCTACAACCATAAACGGTTGGCTGCTCAGATTCAGAGTACGGCTTTTGTCGTTTGAGAGCAACCCACCTCGAAGCCTTTGAGAGAGAATTCCTTGCGAGGATAAATCCCTAACCACCCAGAGCCAAAGAGAATTAGGCATCACTTAAGTCTTCTTGTCTGTGTGATCTGAAGACTTATTACACTTGAGGACTGTGCATCCTCCAGCCGGTTAGGCGTCACGTTCTGAGCATCCAAGAGACATTGTGGATTGCCGGTGAACAAAGTCTGTGAAGGTTTGGGAGTCTACCTTGAAGACTTACCAGAGTGATTGGGCAAGGTCTGTGTGACCTTAGCTCAAGGGGAATACGGTGAGGACTGGGTGTCCTGAGCTACGTGTTCCGGACTGGGTGTCCGGGACTGTGTGTCCTCAGGTTTAAATACCTAGCCGCCCTAACTAGACGTACAGTTGTCACAGCAACTGGAACTGGTCCAACAAATCATTGTCTTCAACGAGTCACTGGTTTCTTCCTTCCTCTCTCTTTACTTACTGTTACTCCTTGTGAAGTCATTGTATGTTTGCACTATCTTTTGTCTTCACTGAGTGACTGTGTGATCTGTTTGGCTTCTTAATATCTTCCTACCTGATCCTTACTACCTAGCTGCTATTAGTCATTGTGCTTTCACTTCATTGAATACATGACTATGGTTTACCTAGTGTAGTCTACCTTCCGCTGCATGGTAATAGGTTTAATTCTATCGTGTGTCTTCGAAACTTCCACGTTTTTAAGACTTTCGTAGAAATCGCCTATTCACCCCCCTCTAGTCGATATAACGCACTTTCAAGTAGCGACCCAGATTGTTGTCTGCGATTTCCTTCTTCTCTTGCCCCCGTGTCTTCCGGGCTTTGCCGCATGTGGCATTTTAAATTATCCGAAATATGTAAGACAATTATTATCTGTGCCATTGTAAAATTTTCATCATATTACCCATTGCCATTTTATTTGTCGTCGTATTATCCATTGCCCTGTGTGGCAATTTAAATTAGGCCGGAATACGAGCTGAAAACACGAACAAAGCAAATGCTGCCATGAAATCACAAGCAAACACCCTCCGTCCAAGTGCTTTAATTAACCCATTAATGGAGAAGTTGTGAGTGAGGCAGGCGGTGGCTGGTGGATGGAGGTCAAAGAGCTCGCTTCCCGGTGAGCATGGGCGGCCTTGCTGCTCGCACGTGTCCCGTCAAGCCTGCGAGGTGGACAGGATGCACATGTCCCATCGAGCCTGTGCGGCGGACTGCTCGCACGCGTCCCATCGAGTCTGCATGGCGGACTTCTCGTGCTCGTCCCGTCTAATCAAACAGCTGCACACAGGCCACTATGGTTAAATTTTGACACGATTCATATAATACAACCGTTTGTGATATTAACATGTCAGCTATTTGTTTCAAAAAGGACTTCGTTGGCTGTTAACGTGTGCGCCTTGTCTCAAACTGGACGATTTTTTTACGACGGCATATATGTGCCATGTCATGAAACCATGCCAAGTTTCATGTTTTTTGGGTGAGTTTTCGATTTACTGGGATTTAAAACCCGAGATTCTCAATGTTTCAGGACGACGAGAAGTTTGTAATTCATTCCCATTACTTAAATGAGACCTAAACATGCACCCAATGACACATGTATGTTTTCCCACCCATTTTGCTTCACTAGAGCATGTGCTTGTAGTTCAAATTTGAATTACGGACTACATTAAATGTCTAGAAAACTTAATTAATATATATAATGGCCAAACGAACCCTGAACAGTTTCAAATTTCAGCACGACACTCCTGTTATTCTATGTTGCCTGTAGAAAACAAAGTTCAAGGCAAGAAGAGGCAGCGATTATCGTTTCACCCACAAGAGGGGCATGTTTCCTTACTAGAACCACGAGGGCTGCTAGAAGCTTCGGTTTGTAAGAGGCTTGTGATATAGCTTCGCCCAAATTGGACAATTATATGTACCATGTAGTGACACCATGCCAAGTTTCATGATTTCCTGGTGAGTTTTGGATTAACAGAGATTTAAAAACCGAGTTTCACAATGTTTGTGGCCTAGCCAGGATGTCGAGACGGTTGAATTCATTCCCATTCATTAGATGGGACCTAAACATGCACCCCAAGGACACATGTATGTTTTTTCTAGCCATTTTGGTGCACTAGAGCATGTATTTGTAGTTCGGATTGGAATTATGGACATTAAATGCCTAGAAAACTCAATTGATGAATAAAAAGGTCAAATGAACCCTGAATAATTTCAAAGTTCAGCACGAATCTCCCGTTTTTCCGTGTTGCGTGTAGAAGAAAATACAAGGTTAGAAGAGGGAGCGACTATCGCTTCGCCCACAAGGGGACACATTTCCCTATCGAAACCACGAGGGTTATTGCCACAGGCTCTGGTTTGTAAGAGGTTTGTAATAAGGCTTGGCCCAAATTGGCAATGTTTTTACCATGACATATATGTGACATGACGTGACACCATGCCACCTTTGATGACTTTCTGGTGAGTTTTGGATTTATGGGGATTTAAAAACCGAGATTCTAAATGTTTGAGGACAAACCAGGACGCCGGTACGGTTGTAATTCATTCCCATTCCTGGCATGGGACCTAAACATGCACTGAAGGACAATGTATAATTTTTCTAGCCATTTTGGTGAACTCGAGCATGTATTTGTAGTTTAGATTTGAATTATGGACATTAAATGCCTAGGAAACTCAATTAGTGTATAAAAAGGCCAAACGAACCCTGAATATGTTTAAATTTCAGCATGGATATCCTGTCATTCCATGTTGCTCGTAGAAGAAAATACAATGCAAAAAGAGGCAGTGATTACATTTAGCCACGAGGGGAACACATTTCCCTATCGGAACCACTAGGCTTCTTTGAGAGAAGCTCCAGTTTGTAAGAGGTTTGTAATAAAGCTTGGCCCAAATTGTACAATATTTTAACCACGACATATATGTGCCATGATGTGACACCATGCCAACCTTCATGACTTTCTGGTGAGTTTAGGATTTACGGGGATTTAAAAACCGAGATTCCAAATGTTTGAGGACGAACCAGGATGCCGGTACGGTTGTAATTCGTTCCCATTCCTGGCATGAGACCTAAACATGCACCCAAGGATACATGTATAATTTTTCTAGCCATTTTGGTGAACAGGAGCATGTATTTGAAGTTTAGATTTGAATTATGGACATTAAATGCCTAGGAAACTCAATTAGTGTATAAAAATGCCAAACGAACCCTGAATAAGTTTAAATTTCAGCACAGATATCCTGTCGTTCCATGTTGCCTATAGAAGAAAATACAAGGTGAAAAGATGCAGTGATTATGTTTCTCCCACATGGGGAACATGTTTCACTATCGGAACCATGAGGCTTCTTGGAGAGAAGCTCCGGTTTGTAATAAAGCTTGGCCCAAATTGGACAATGTTTTTACCACGACATATATGTGCCATGATGTGACACAATGCCAACTTTCATGACTTTCTGGTGAGTTTAGGATTTACAGGGATTTAAAAACCGAGATTCCAAATGTTTGAGGATGAGCCAGGACGCCGGTACGGTTGTAATTCGTTCCCATTCCTGTCATGGGACCTAAACATGCACCCCAAGGGCACATGTATAATTTTTTCTAGCCATTTTGGTGAAATGGAGCGTGTATTTAAAGTTCAGATTTGAATTATGGACATTAAATGCCTAGGAAACTCAATTAGTGTATAAAAAGGCCAAATGAACCCTGAATAAGTTTAAATTTTAGCATGGATATCATGTCGTTCCATGTTGCTCGTAGAACAAAATACAAGGCGAAAAGAGAGAGTGATTATCATTTCGCCTAGAAAGGGGACACGTTTCCCTATCGGAACCATGAGACTTCTTTGAGAGAAGCTTTGTTTTGTAAGAGGCTTGTAATAAAACTTGCGCCAAAATGGACGGAAACAATTCCTCGACATATATGTGCCGTGTCGTGACACGATCCCAAGTTTCACGATTTTTGGGTGAGTTTTGGATTTATGGGGATTTAAAAACAGAGATTCTTCTCACGAAATGTTTTCAAATAGCACACGGTTCACTCACGAAAGCCATGTGCCTACCAAACCGAGGCTGAGGCCCCCCTCCCCCCTGTTGCGCGTGCGATCTGAGCCTTGTGTTCTGATTGGCCAGAACCCAAACCCCACAAATCGTACGTCTGCACCATTGGATGCTCCCAGATCAAACGACAATCCTCATCCCTTTCAGCAGCACATGCAGTATACAGATAAGCACTGTGCGCATGCATCGTGCTAGCTCACGCTTCCTTCTCCACTAAGTTTTCTAAACAGGCTACCGTTTCCCACCACTCCTCTCATCAGTTTCCCACCTCTTCTCCCACCGTTTTCCCGCTACCAGTGTTAGTGCTCATTGAAGGCTAGGCGGCGACACACTCATACGTCTCCAATGTATATAAATTTATGAAGTATTCATGCTCTTATATTATCATTCTTGGATGTTTTACAATCATTTTATACCAACTTTATATCATTTTTTGGGACTAACCTATTGACATAGTGCCCAATGCTAGTTGTTGTTTTTTGCTTGTTTTTTACATCGCAGAAAATCAATATCAAACGGAGTTCAAACGCAGCGAAAAATTTTGGAGATTTTTTTGGACCAGAACACCCATGATGGGCCAGAGAAGTACCAGAGGGGTGCCCCGAGGGGGGCACAACCCACCTGGGCGCACCTGGGCCCCCAGGCACGCCCTGGTGGGTTGTGCCCACCTTGGTGGCCTCCCGCATTGCCTCTTCGCCCTATAAATTGTCAAATATTCCAAAATCCCTCGGGGTAATCCTAGATCGGAAGTTCTGCCGCCGCAAGCCTATTTAGCCATGAAACCCCAATATAGACCCCGTTTCGGCCCTCTGGGAAATCATAACCGGTGGCCATCTTCATCATCCCGTCGGGCACCATGATTAGGAGGGAGTAGTCCACCCTCGGGGTTGAGGGTTTGTACTAGTAGCTATGTATTTAATCTCTCTCTGTATCGTGTTCTAGAGATGTCACGATCTTGATGTATCGCGGGCTTTTTTTAATATAGTTAGATCATATGGTGTTTTCCCCTCTCTATCTTGTTGTGATGAATTGAGTTTTCCCGTTGAGATTTCGTTTTTATCGAATCGAATACTTTTATGGATTTGAGAGCACTTGATATATGTCTTGCATATGAATACCCATGGTGACAATGCATGGGGTATTATATTGATTCACTTGAGATATGTTTTGGCACTCAACTCGCGGATTCCCTAGGTGACATTGGGGTAATCTATGCATAGGGGTTGATGCACATTCTCGTGTTTTTGTTTCTCCAGTAGAAATCTTGGGGCACTGTTCTTTGTGTTAGATTGAGTATTATCAATATGAAATTGTTTGATGCATATCGTATAATCAACTGACAAATACTCGCGGTGACATTGGAGTATCTAGGTGACATTAGAGTTGGTTGATCTGTATCATATGGCATTATTTTAATACAAAATCTTGGTTAGATCGATCAGAAAGAATAGCTTGGTGTTATTTTAGTACTGATACGTCTCCAACGTATCTATAATTTTTGATTGTTCCATGCTATTATATTATCTATTTTGGATGTTTTATATGCATTAATATGCTATTTATATGATTTTTGGGACTAACCTATTAACCTAGAGCCCAGTGCCAGTTTCTGTTTTCCCCTTATTTTAGAGTTTCGCAGAAAAGGAATACCAATCGGAGTCCAAATGGAATGGAACTTTCCTGATGATTTTTCTTGGACCAGAAGACACCCAGGAGACTTGGAATGCAAGTCATAGGAGCCATGAGGTGGCCACAAGGGTGGAGGGCGCACCCCGACCTTGTGGGCCCCTTGGTGACCCCCTAACCTAGATCACGGAGGGCTTCTACATCAACACCTTGCCTCTCCGATGAAGCGTGAGTAGTTTACCACAGACCTACGGGTCCATTTCTAGTATCTAGATGGCTTCTTCTCTCTCTTTGAATCTAATACAAATTTCTCCTCGATGTTCTTGGAGATCTTTTCGATGTAGTACTCTTTTGCGGTGTGTTTGCCGAGATCCGATGAATTGTGGATTTATGATCAGCTTATCTATGAATATTATTTGAATCTCCTCTGAATTATCATATGCATGATTTGATATCTTTGCAAGTCTCTTCGAACTATCGATTTGGTTTAGCCAACTAGATTGGTTTTTCTTGCAATGAGAGAAGTGCTTAGCTTTGGGTTCAATCTTGCGGTGCTCGATCCAAGTGACAGAAGGGGAACTGACACATATTGTATTGTTGCCATCGAGGATAACAAGATGGGGTTTTCATCATATTGCTTGAGTTAATTCCTCTACATCATGTGATCTTACTTAATGCATTACTCTGTTCTTATGAACTTAATACTCTAGATGCAGGCAGGAGTCGGTCGATGTGTGGAGTAATAGTAGTAGATGCAGAATCGTTTCGGTCTACTTGACATGGATGTGATGCCTGATATGTCTCCGTCGTATCTACTTTTCCAAACACTTTTCCCTTGTTTTGGACTCTAACTTGCAGGATTTGAATGGAACTAACCTGGACTGACGTTATTTTCAGTAGAATTGCCATGGTGTTATTTATGTGCAGAAACAAAAGTTCTCGGAATGACCTGAAACTCCACGGAGACTATTTTTGGAAATAATAAAAAATCCTGGCAAAAGATCAAGACCAGGGGGCCCACACCCTAGCCACGAGGGTGGGGAGCGCGCCTGCCCCCCTGGGCGTGCCCTCCTACCTCGTGGGCCCCCTGGAGCTCCTCTGACCTCAACTCCAACTCTATATATTCACTTTTGGGGAGAAAAAAACCCAGAAGAAAGATTCATCACGTTTTACGATACGGAGATGCCGCCGAGCCCTAAAACCTCTCGGGAGGGCTTATCTGGAGTCCGTTCGGGGCTCCGTAGAGGGGAATCCATCGCCATCGTCATCATCAACCATCCTCCATCATCAATTTCAGGATGCTCACCGCCGTGCGTGAGTAATTCCATTGTAAGCTTGCTGGACGGTGATGGGTTGGATGAGATTTATCATGTAATCGAGTTAGTTTTGTTAGGGTTTGATCCCTAGTATCCACTATGTTCTGAGATTGATGTTGCTATGACTTTGCTATGCTTAATGCTTGTCACTAGGGCCCGAGTGCCATGATTTAAGATTTGAACCTATTATGTTTTCATCAATATATGAGAGTTCTTGATCCTATCTTGCAAGTCTATAGTCACCTACTATGTGTTATGATCCGGCAACCCTGAAGTGACAATAATCGGGACCACTCCCGGTGATGATCGTAGTTTGAGGATTTCATGTATTCACTATGTGTTAATGCTTTGGTCCGGTATTCTATTAAAAGGAGGCCTTAATATCCCTTAGTTTTCGCTAGGACCCCGCTGCCACGGGAGGGTAGGACAAAAGATGTCATGCAAGTTCTTTTCCATAAGCATGTATGACTATATTCGGAATACATGCCTACAGTACATTGATGAATTGGAGCTAGTTTTGAGTCACCCTAGGTTATGACTGTTACATGATGAACCACATCCGGCATAATTCTCTATCACCGATCCATTTCCTACGAGCTTTCCATATATTGTTCTCTGCTTATTTACTTTTCCGTTGCTATTGTTACAATCACTACAAAATACGAAAAACATTACTTTTGTTATCATTACCTTTTGCTACAGTTACCACAACTATCATATTACTTTGCTACTAAATACTTTGCTGCAGATATTAAGTTTCCAGGTGTGGTTGAATTGATAACTCAGCTGCTAATACTTGAGAATATTCTTTGGCTCCCCTTGTGTCGAATCAATAAATTTGGGTTGAATACTCTACCCTCGAAAACTGTTGCGATCCCCTATACTTGTGGGTTATCAAGACTATTTTCTGGCGCTATTGCCGGGGATCATAGCTCTATTCTTTGAGTCACTTGGGATTTATATCTGCTTATCATTATGAAGAACTTGAGAGATCCAAAAACCAAGATTTATCCCTCAACTGCGAGGGGAGGTAAGGAACTGCCATCTAGCTCTGCACTTGATTCACCTTCTGTTTTGAGTAAGCTTGTGACACCTAAACCTGCTTCTGCTATTGATTCTGATATGTCGCATATTATTGATGATGCCACTTCTGCTATGCATGATACTTATGATGAAACTACTTCTATGCTCGATACTACTGTGCCACTTGGTGAATTTCTTGATGAACAACTTGCTAGGGCTAGAGAGAATGAAATTATTGAAACTGATAATGTTGAAGAAAGTGATAATGAAGACTCTCCCCCCTAATAAATATGAATTGCCTGTTGTTCCTGAGGGTTATGTTATGGATGAAGAAGCTACTAGAGCTATTTTAGCTTGCAATGATAGATATGATCTAAAGAGGTTATTAGCTAAATGGAAGCAACAATCCCTTAATGCTAGAATGAAACCTGACCCTGCTTTTGCTACTTCACCTATCTGTGTTACTGATAAGGATTATGAATTCTCTGTTGATCCTGATATAATTACTTTGGTTGAATCTGATCCTTTTTATGGCTATGAATCTGAAACTGTTGTGGCACATCTTACTAAATTAAATGATATAGCTACCCTGTTCACTAATGATGAGAGAACTCGTTATTTTTATATCCTTAAAATATTTCCGTTCTCATTAAAGGGTGATGCTAAGATATGGTTTAATTCTCTTGATCCTGGTTGTGTGCGTAGTCCCCAGGATATGATTTATTACTTCTCTGCTAAATATTTCCCTGCTCATAAGAAACAAGCTGCCTTAAGGGATATATATATATAATTTTTTGAAAATTGAAGAATAGAGTCTCCCACAAGCTTGGGGGAGGCTTCTCCAATTACTTAATGCTTTGCCTAATCATCCTCTTAAGAAAAATGAAATACTTGATATCTTTTATAATGGACTAACCGATGCTTCTAGAGATTACCTGGATAGTTGTGCTAGTTCTGTTTTCAGGGAAAGAACACCGGATGAAGCTGAAATTCTATTGAATAATATGTTGAAAAATGAAAATAATTGGACACTTCCTGAGCCAGTTCCTGAGCCAACTTCTGAGCCTATTCCTAAACCAACTCCGAAGAAAAGAGGTATTATATTTCTCAGTCTTGAAGATATGCAAGAGGCAAAGAAATCCATGAAAGAAAAGGGTATTAAAGCTGAAGATGTGAAGAATTTACCTCCTATTGAAGAAATACATGGTCTTAATTTACCGCATATTGAAGAAATATATGGTTTTAATCCATCACCTATTGAAGAAACACATGGTTTTGATAACCCGACACAGGTAGTAAAGGTAAATTCTCTCTATATATATGATAAAGCTGAAATCCCATTTACTAAGTTTGCTAGCCCATGCTTAGATGAGTTTGATAAATTTATGGTTAAGCAAGAAGACTTCAATGCTTATTTTGGTAGAGAATTAAAACGCAGTGCTGATATGCTTGAACACTTGGGTGATTATATGGCTAATGTCAAAGGTGAACTTAAACTTATTAGTAAACATGCTTCTATGGTTACCACTCAAGTAGAACAAGTACTTAAAGCTCAAAATGATTTTCTCAATGAATTGAATAGTAAGAATAATGATTTTGTTGTTAGAGTGGCTACTAGAACTGGTAAAATGACTCAGGAACCTTTGTATCCTGAAGGCCACCTTAAGAGAATTGAGCAAGATTCTTAGAGAAATAATATAGATGCACCTAGTCCTTCTAAAAGGAAGAAGAAGAAAAATGATAGGACTTTGCATGCTTCTAGTGAACCTATTACTGAAACACCTGAGAATCCAAATGATATTTCTATTTCTGATGCTGAAACACAATCTGGTAATGAACCTAAAACTAGTGATAATGTTAATGATAATGTTCATGTTGATGCTCAACCTAGCAATGATAATGATATAGAAATTGAACCTACTGTTGATCTTGATAACCCACAATCAAAGAATCAACGTTATGATAAGAAAGACTTTGTTGCTAGGAAACATGGTAAAGAAAGGGAACCATGGGTTCAGAAACCCATGCCTTTTCACCCCAAACAATCCAAGAAAAAGGATGATGAGGATTTTGAGCGCTTTGCTGAAATGATTAGACCTATCTTTTTGCGTATGGGATTAACTGATATGCTTACAATGAATCCTTATGCTAAGTATATGAAAGATATTGTTACTAATAAAAGAAAGATAACGGAAGCTGAAATTTCCACCATGCTTGCTAATTATACTTTTAAGGGTGGAATACCAAAGAAACTTGGAGATCCAGGAGTACCCACTATACCATGCTCCATTAAAAGAAACTATGTTAAAACTGCTTTATGTGATCTTGGAGCCGGTGTTAGTGTTATGCCTCTATCTTTATATCGTAGACTTGATTTGAATAAGTTGACACCTACTAAAATATCTTTGCAAATGGCTGATAAATCAACTGCTATACCTATCGGTATTTGTGAGGATGTGCCTGTTGTGGTTGCAAACGTTACTATTTTAACAGACTTCGTTATTCATGATATTCCCGAGGACGATAGTATGTCTATTATTCTTGGAAGACCCTTTTTGAATACTGCAGGGGCTGTTATTGATTGCAACAAAGGCAATGTCACTTTTCATGTTAATGGTAATGAGCATACGGTACACTTTCCGAGGAAACAACCTCAAGTCCACAGTATCAATTCTATTGGAAAAATTCCATCAATTATTTTTGGAGGTTTTGAATTTCCTCTTCCTATTGTCAAGAAGAAATATGATATTCTTATTGTTGGGGATGTGCATATCCTCGTTGAGGTAACCTAGTGTTATTCATAAATTCTCCGGTTCCATGTTATTTGGAATGAGTTTGTTAACAAGACTTGATCAACCTTGTTAATGGATTCCTTTTGATGATCATGAGATGGATGAAGTTAGAAAACACAACTCTCTGTACTCTCCTTTTACTTTCTGTTATTTATATTAAATAAAATAAAAATAATATTTTCTGTCTGTTATCTGAATTATTCATGCAATATAAAAATACCCCGAAAATAAAAGTTCTCCAAATGCCCTGAAATTTAAATATGATTTTTCTAGAATATTTGAGAATATTTGGCACTGAGAACATAGCAGGGGGGCATCCAACTGGCCACGAGGGTGGAGGGCGCGCCCTACCCCCTTGGCGCGCCCCTGCCTCGTGGGCCCACGGTGGCCCTCCTCCACTTATTCCTGCACCCACACACTCCTTCTTCCTCCCACAAACACCATTATCCAGCTCAAGCATGAGTTCTAGCTCATTTTGCTGCAATTTTCGATCTCCTTGCTCAAAGCACCTCTCACAAAACTGCTTTGGGGGATTGTTCCTTGGTATGTGACTCCTCCATTACTCCAATTAGTTTTTGTTCTAGTGCTTTATTCATTGCATATTTTTGCTGCTTAGGTGACCCTGTTCTTGAGCTTGCATGTCAAATTTATGTGGTTCCAAGTAGTTTTGATGCATGATATAGGCTCTAGACACTTGTAGGAGTAGTTGCTATCAACTTTGTTGAGTTTGGTTCACTTTTATTTGAAGTTACTCAAAATTTCAGATTTTTTCAGAAAATAATGAAGAGATTTTTAAGGGGCTCATCGAGCCGAAGCTCGAAGGAAAAGCAAAATGAAGAAGCAAAGAAGCCCAAATATAATCTGCCTCGCATCACGGAGGTTCGGCTGTGTGAATGGCCTTGTGATGATTTCTTGAGAGCAGCCGGGATTTATGATGATTTCTATGAATTGGCTGAGAATGCAAGCCTCACCGCCTTCCTCCATGACCAGCATGAATAGTATCTCTTACTCACCAATATCTTTGTGCAAAACTTTCATTTCCATGCTAGGAGCTCACCACCTACGGTGGAGTTTTATTTATATGATGAGCATAAAGAGATGTCACTTCATGATTTTTGTCGGGTTTGTTTGATCCCTTTCGAGGGCATCATAGAGGAACCACATCGTGGCGATTTGGATGGGTTTATTGATACCATCACTGTAGGGGAAACGAGGAAGGTTTTCGATGCACGAACTACTAGCATACAATTTCCTGTTCTACGTTACTTTGCTATATTTGCTAGTAGATGCTTAAGTGGGCACAGAAACTGTGGAAAGCTGAGTGCCCCTGATATTGTTATTTTATGCCACGCCTTATTTC
The DNA here is from genome assembly GCF_056163025.1 of Triticum urartu. NCBI lineage: Eukaryota > Viridiplantae > Streptophyta > Magnoliopsida > Poales > Poaceae > Triticum > Triticum urartu. Next base: position 474,586,965 of record NC_141877.1, read on the forward strand.
ATGATGATACATTCAGCATGGGTGCTATTATTGCAAAGCGGTTAAATCTTAACCGTACTAAGGGCCCCGTCTTTGGAGGCATCTTCGCCTCGCGCCTAGCTGCACATTTTAACATACCTATTAGGCATTATGAGAAGGAAGAAAAATTGCTGCCTCCTGTTTATTTAGATTATAAGAGTATGGTAGCACACGATTTTATTGTTAAGAATAGGGGAAATGAGCTTAAATACAAATTGTTCTTTGATAAACATCATCCTGAGACTATTACCCTGCCTGCTCCTTCCTTGTTTGATTTATTTGCAGGCAAGTACCTTGTTCCGTTGGAGGCTATTCACGCCTACCGGAACCCTACATCAGCCACAGAGCCAGAGTCGGAACCACAAGTTGATCCTCCACGACAGTCTAATTACCAGTGGGATCCGGAGATGATTGCCAATCAGTGGCAATCAGAGTCTTCTTCTTTGCAGTACAATCCCAACTATTACTATGGATATCCGCCAGGCCAACCGTGGACATAGACCAACTTAGGCCAAAAGCCTAAGCTTGGGGGAGTACGTATTTCTCACCGACATTACATTCATGTTCACACACTCATTGCTAGATGTCTGTGCTCATACTTTTTCATTGTAATATCCATGCTAGTTTATTTGCTTTTTATGCTTTCTTCTTGTGTGCTTAATAAACCTTAAGAAAAACCAAAAAAATTAGTTGTAGCTTTTAGCTAGTTTTAATTTCCATGCTTGTAGTAGTAATTAAAAAGAAAACCCAAAAAGATTTCCTGTTCTTCTTTTGCTTGTTGGGAGCTTTCCCGTGTAAATAGTTTTATTTCTTTTCTTTGGGGGTCAATAGGAGAAGACCATAATTAAATTGTTGAAGTGGATCTTATATGCATTATTGTTGATCTAACAAAAGAGCCCATATTGCCTTGTCTTCTCCTGTTTATTGAATGCTTGCAGATTCCAGCTTAGTCCAATGCATGTGCACTATTATTATTATCCACATCGTTCGGTCGTGCAAGTGAAAGGAAATTATGACGATATATGATGGACTGACTGAGATGAGAAAAGCTGGTATAAACTCGACCTCTCTTGTTTTTGTAAATATGATTAGTTCATCGTTACTGATTCAGCCTATTATGAATAAACATGTTTGCAATGACAACTAGAGATCATAGTTTCTTGTGCCATGCTTAATTAGCTAGGAGCTTATAATGGTTTACCTTGCGTGCCAACATGCTACTAAAATGGTTGTGATGTGGTATGATAGGGTGGTATCCTCTTTTGAACGATTCGAGTGACTTGACTTGGCACATGTTCACGCATGTAGTTGAAACAAAATCAACATAGACTCTACGATATTTATGTTCATGGTGCATTATATCCTACTCATGCTTGCATTCGTTGTTGATTAATTTTAATGCATGTTCATGACTGTTGTCACTCTCTAGCTGGTCGCTTCCCAGTCTTTTTCTAGCCTTCACTTGTACTAAGCGGGAATACTGCTTGTGCATCCAAATCCCATAAACCCCAAAGTTGTTCCATATGAGTCCACCATACCTACCTATATACGGTATCTACCTGCCGTTCCAAGTAAATTTGTATGTGCCAAACTCTAAACCTTCAAATAAATATCCTGTTTTGTATGCTGATACGTCCATTTTGCATCATGCTTTTATATCGGTATTTATTGCATTATGGGCTGTTATTACACATTATGTCACAATACTTATGCCCATTCTCTCTTATTTTACAAGGTTTACATAAAGAGGGAGAATGCCGGCAGCTGGGATGTTGGGCTGGAAAAGGAGAAAATATTAGAGACCTATTCTGCACAGCTCCAAAAGTCCTGAAACTTCACGGAAGACGTTTTCAGAATATATAAAAAATACTCAGCGGAAGAGATTCACCAGGGGGGCCACACCCTGCCCACGAGGGTGGGGGCCGCGCCCTACCCCCCTGGGCGCGCCCCCTACCTCGTGGGCCCCTTGGTGGCCCTCCGGTGGCCATCTTCTGCTATATGAAGTCTTTCGATGGGAAGAAAATAACAAGCCATCTTCTCGAATGAAACTCTGCCGCCACGAGGCGGAACCTTGGCAGAACCAATCTAGGGCTCTGGCGGAGCTTTTCTGCCGGGGAAACTTCCCTCCCGGAGGGGGAAATAATCGCCATCGTCATCACCAACGCTCCCTCATCGGGAGAGGGCAATCTCCATCAACATCTTCATCGGCACCACCTCCTCTCAAAACCCTAGTTCATCTCTTGTATCCAGTTCTTGTCTCCAAGTCCGGGATTGGTGCTAGTAGGTTGCTAGTAGTGTTAATTACTCCTTGTAGTTGATGCTAGTTGGTTTATTTGGTGGAAGATCATATGTTCAGATCCTATATGCATATTAATACCCCTCTGATTATGAACATGTTTATGCTTTGTGAGTAGTTACGTGTGTTCCTGAGGACATGGGAGAAGTCTTGCTATTAGTAGTCATGTGAATTTGGTATTCGTTCGATATTTTGATGAGATGTATGTTGTCTCTCCTCTAGTGGTGTTATGTGAACGTCGACTACATGACACTTCACCATTATTTGGGCCTAGAGGAAGGCATTGGGAAGTAATAAGTAGATGATGGGTTGCTAGAGTGACAGAAGCTTAAACCCTAGTTTATGCGTTGCTTCGTAAGGGGCTGATTTGGATCCATATGTTTCATGCTATGGTTAGGTTTACCTTAATACTTTTGTTGTAGTTGCGGATGCTTGCAATAGAGGTTAATCATAAGTGGGATGCTTGTCCAAGTAAGGACAGTACCCAAGCACCGGTCCACCCACATACCAAATTATCAAAGTACCGAACGCGAATCATATGAGCGTGATGAAAACTAGCTTGATGATATTCCCATGTGTCCTCGGGAGCGCTTTTTCTATATATAAGAGTTTGTCCAGGCTTGTCCTTTGCTACAAAAAGGATTGGGCCACCTTGCTGCACTTTATTTACTTTTGTTACTTGTTGCTCGTTACAAATTATCCTATCACAAAACTATCTGTTACCACTTATTTCTGTACTTGCAGAGAACACCTTGCTTGAAACCGCTTATCATTTCATTCTGCTCCTCGTTGGGTTCGACACTCTTACTTATCGAAAGGACTACGGTAGATCCCCTATACTTGTGGGTCATCATATGCTCGAATAGCTCATGTATTAACTAGGGCTGTCTGTATCTTCCATGTTAGGCGGGTTATTCTCAAGAGGAGTGGACTCCGCTCCTCACTCACGAGAAAGTGGTTGGTCACTGGGATGACCAGTCCCATGCTTTATGCAAATCAAATCAAAATAATTGCAAACAAAACTCCCCCTGGGACTCTTGTTAGTTGGAGGCACTCGTTGTTTCGAGAAAGCCATGGATTGATGGTTGTTGGTGGAGGGGGAGTATAAACTTTACCATTCTGTTTGGGAACCGCCTATAATGTGTGTAGCATGGAAGATATCGCCATCTCTTGGTTGTTATGTTGACAATGAAAGTATACCGTGATACGTCTCCAACGTATCTATAATTTTTGATTGCTCCATGCTATATTATCTACTGTTTTGGGCAATATTGGGCTTTATTATCCACTTCTATATTAGTTTTGGGACTAACCTATTAACCGGAGGCCCAGCCCAGATTTGCTGTTTTATGCCTATTTCAGTGTTTTGAAGAAAAGGAATATCAGACGAAGTCGAAACGGAACGAAATCAACTAGAGAAGTTATTTTTGGAAGGAAACACACCTGATGGACTTGGACCCCATGTCAGAAGATACGGGAGCTGCCTACGAGGGTGGGGGGAGCGCCCCCCTAGGGCATGCCACCCTGCCTCGTGGGGCCCCCGTGGCTCCCCTGACGTACCTCCTGCACCCATATATACCTACGTGACCTAAAACTTCCAGAACGCAAGATAGATCGGGAGTTCCACCGCCAGAAGCCTCCATAGCCACCGTAAACCAATCTAGACCCTATTTCGGCACCCTGCCGGAGGGGGGAACCCTCACCGGTTCCCATCTTCATCATCCCGGTGCTCTCCATGACGAGGAGGGAGTAGTTCTCCCTCGGGGCTGAGGGTATGTACCAGTAGCTATGTGTTTGATCTCTCTCTCTCTCTCTCGTGTTCTTGAGATGATACGATCTTGATGTATCGCAAGATTTGCTATTATATTTGGATCCTATGATGTTTTCTCCCCCTTCTTCTCTCTTGTAATGAATCGAGTTTCCCCTTTGAAGTAATCTTATCAGATTGAGTCTTTAAAGACTTGAGAACACTTGATGCATGTCTTGCCGTGGATATCTGTGGTGACAATGGGATACCACGTGCCACTTGATGTATGTTAAGGAGACCAACTTGTGGGTTTCGTGACATTGGGAACCTATGCATAGGGGTTGGCACACGTTTTCGTCGTGATTCTCCGGTAGAACTTTGGGGCACTCTTTGAGGTTCTATGTGTTCGTTGAATAGATGAATCTGAGATTGTGTGATGCATATCGTATAATCATACCCACGGATACTTGAGGTGACATTGGAGTATCTAGGTGACATTAGGGTTTTGGTTGATTTGTATCTTAAGGTGTTATTCTAGTACGAACTCTAGGGCTGTTTGTGACACTTATAGGAATAGCCCAACGGATTGATTGGAAAGAATAACTTTGAGGTGGTTTCGTACCCTACCATAATCTCTTCATTTGTTCTCCGCTATTAGTGACTTTTGAGTGACTCTTTGTTGCATGTTGAGGGATAGTTATGTGATCCAATTATGTTAGTATTGTTGAGGGAACTTACACTAGCGAAAGTATGAACCCTAGGCCTTGTTTCAACGCATTGCAATACCGTTTACGCTCACTTTTATCACTTACTACCTTGCTGTTTTTATTATTTCAGATTACAAAAACTATTATCTACTATCCATATACCACTTGTATCACCATCTCTTCGCCGAACTAGTGCATAACCGCTTGACTCAGCTGGGAGTTAATCTCCCAGATGACGCGGTCATTGAAAGAATCCTTCAGTCGCTTCCACTGAGCTACAAGAGCTTTGTGATGAACTTCAATATGCAGGGGATGGAAAAGACCATTCCTGAGGTATATTCAATGCTGAAATCAGCAGAGGTGGAAATCAAAAAGGAACATCAAGTGTTGATGGTGAATAAAACCACTAAGTTCAAGAAAGGCAAGGGTCATAAGAACTTCCAGAAGGACGGCAAGGGAGTTGCCGCGCCCGGTAAGCAAGCTGCCAGGAAGAAGTCAAAGAATGGACCCAAGCCTGAGACTGAGTGTTTTTATTGCAAGAGAAGTGGTCACTGGAAGCGGAACTGCCCCTAATACTTAGCGGACAAGAAGGCTGGCAACACTAAAGATATATGTGATATACATGTAATTGATGTGTACCTTAATAGTACTCGTAGTAGCTCCTGGGTATTCGATACCGGTGCAGTTTCTCACATTTGTAACTCAAAGCAGGAGCTGCAGAATAAGCGGAGACTGGCGAAGGACGAGGTGACGATGCGCGTCAGGAATGGTTCCAAGGTCGATGTGATCGCCGTCGGCATGCTGCCTCTACATTTACCTACGGGATTAGTTCTAAACCTCAATAATTGTTATTTAGTGCCAGCTTTGAGCATGAACATTGTATCAGGATCTCGTTTAATTCGAGATGGCTACTCATTTAAATCCGAGAATAATGGTTGTTCTATTTATATGAGAGATATGTTTTATGGTCATGCTCCGCTGATGAATGGTTTATTCTTAATGAATCTTGAGCGTAATGTTACACATATTCATAGTGTGAATACCAAAAGATGTAAGGTTGATAATGATAGTCCCACATACTTGTGGCACTGCCGCCTTGGTCACATAGGTGTCAAACGCATGAAGAAGCTCCATGCAGATGGACTTTTGGAGTCTCTTGATTATGAATCATTTGACACGTGCGAACCATGCCTCATGGGTAAAATGACCAAGACTCCGTTCTCAGGAACAATGGAGCGAGCAACCAACTTATTGGAAATCATACATACTGATGTGTGCGGTCCAATGAGTGTTGAGGCTCACGGTGGCTATCGTTATGTTCTCACCCTCACTGATGACTTGAGTAGATATGGGTATGTCTACTTAATGAAACACAAGTCTGAGACCTTTGAAAAGATCAAGGAATTTCAGAGTGAGGTTGAGAATCAACGTGACAGGAAAATCAAGTTTTTGTGATCAGATCGTGGGGGAGAATACTTGAGTCACGAATTTGGCACACAATTAAGGAAATGTGGAATAGTTTCACAACTCACGCCGCCTGGAACACCTCAGCGTAATGGTGTGTCCGAACGTCGTAATCGCACTCTATTGGATATGGTGCGATCTATGATGTCTCTTACGGATTTACCACTGTCATTTTGGGGCTATGCTTTAGAGACTGCCGCATTCACTTTAAATAGGGCTTCGTCGAAATCCGTTGAGACGACACCGTATGAATTATGGTTTGGGAAGAAACCTAAGCTGTCGTTTCTAAAAGTTTGGGGGTGCAATGCTTATGTCAAGAAACTTCAACCTGAAAAGCTCGAACCCAAGTCGGAAAAATGTGTCTTCATAGGATACCCTAAAGAAACTATTGGGTATACCTTCTACCTCAGATCCGAAGGCAAGATCTTTGTTGTCAAGAATGGATCCTTTCTAGAGAAAGAGTTTCTCTCGAAAGAAATAAGTGGGAGGAAAGTAGAACTCGATGAAGTATTACCTATTGAACCGGTAAGTGGCGCAGCTCAAGAAAATGTTCCTGAGGTGCCTGCACCGACTAGAGAGGAAGTTAATGATGATGATCATGAAACTTCAGATCAAGTTGCTACTGAACTTCGTAGGTCCACAAGGAAACATTCCGCACCAGAGTGGTACGGCAACCCTGTCTTGGAAATCATGTTGTTAGACAACGGTGAACCTTCGAACTATGGAGAAGCGATGGCGGGCCCAGATTCCGACAAATGGCTGGAAGCCATGAAATCCGAGATAGGATCCATGTATGAAAACAAAGTATGGACTTTGACTGACTTGCCCGATGATCGGCGAGCCATAGAAAATAAATGGATCTTTAAGAAGAAGACAGACGCGGATGGTAATGTAACCTTCTATAAACCTCGGCTTGTCTCTAAGGGTTATCGACAAGTTCAAGGGGTTGACTACGATGAGACTTTCTCACCCGTAGCGAAGCTGAAGTCCGTCCGAATCATGTTAGCAATTGCCGCATTCTATGATTATGAGATATGGCAAATGGACGTCAAAACGGCATTCCTTAATGGTTTCCTTAAGGAAGAATTGTATATGATTCAGCCGGAAGGTTTTGTCGATCCTAAGAATGCTGACAAGGTGTGCAAGCTCCAACGCTCGATTTATGGGCTGATGCAAGCATCTCGGAGTTGGAACATTCGTTTTGATGAGATGATCAAAGCGTTTGGGTTTACGCAGACTTATGGAGAAGCCTGCATTTACAAGAAAGTGAGTGGGAGCTCTGTAGCATTTCTCATATTATATGTGGATGACATACTGTTGATGGGAAATGATATAGAATTCTTGGAAAGCATAAAGGCCTACTTGAACAAGTGTTTTTCAATGAAGGATCTTGGAGAAGCTGCTTATATATTAGGCATCAAGATCTATAGAGATAGATCGAGATGCCTCATTGGTCTTTCACAGAGTACGTACCTTGACAAGATATTGAAGAAGTTCAAAATGGATCAGTCAAAGAAGGGGTTCTTGCCTGTATTGCAAGGTACGTGATTGAGCACGGCTCAATGCCTGACCACGGCAGAAGATAGAGAAAAGATGAGTGTCGTCCCCTATGCCTCGGCCATAGGGTCTATCATGTATGCTATGTTGTGTACCAGACCTGATGTAAACCTTGCCGTAAGTTTGGTAGGAAGGTACCAAAGTAATCCCTGCATGGAACACTGGACAGCGGTCAAGAATATCCTGAAGTACCTGAAGAGGACTAAGGATATGTTTCTCGTTTATGGAGGTGACGAAGAGCTCGTCGTAAAGGGTTACGTCGATGCTAGCTTCGACACAAATCTGGATGACTCTAAGTCACAAACCGAATACTTGTATATTTTGAATGGTGGGGCAGTAAGCTGGTGCAGTTGCAAGCAAAGCGTTGTGGCGGGATCTACATGTGAAGCGGAGTACATGGCAGCCTCGGAGGCAACACAAGAGGCAATCTGGGTGAAGGAGTTCATTACCGACCTAGGAGTCATACACAATGCGTCGGGCCCGATGACTCGCTTCCGTGACAACACTGGAGCTATTGCCCTTGCCAAGGAGCCCAGGTTTCACAGGAAGACCAGGCATATCAAGCGTTGCTTCAACTCCATTCGTGAAAGTGTTCAAAATGGAGACATAGATATTTGTAAAGTACATATGGACCTGCATGTGGCAGATCCGTTGACTAAACCTCTCCCAAGAGCAAAACATGATCAACACCAGAACTGCATGGGTGTTTGATTCATCACAATGTAATTAGACTATTGACTCCAGTGCAAGTGGGAGACTGTTGGAAATATGCCCTAGAGGCAACAATAAAATGGTTATTATTATATTTCTTTGTTCATGATAATTGTCTATTGTTCATGCTATAATTGTGTTATCCGGAAATCGTAATACATGTGTGAATACATAGACCACAACACGTCCCTAGTGAGCCTCTAGTTGACTAGCTCGTTGATCAAAAGATAGTCATGGTTTCCTGACTATGGACATTGGATGTCATTGATAACGAGATCACATCATTAGGAGAATGATGTGATGGACAAGACCCAATCCTAAGCATAGCTCAAAGATCGTGTAGTTCGTTTGCTATAGATTTTCCGAATGTCAAGTATCATTTCCTTAGACCATGAGATTGTGCAACTCCCGGATACCATAGGAGTGCTTTGGGTGTGCCAAACGTCACAACATAACTGGGTGACTATAAAGGTATGCTACAGGTATCTCCGAAAGTGTCTGTTGGGTTGGCACGAATCGAGACTGGGATTTGTCACTCCGTATGACGGAGAGGTATCTCTAGGCCCACTCGGTAATGCATAATCATAATGAGCTCAATGTGACCAAGTGGTTGATCATGGGATCATGCATTACGGTATGAGTAAAGTGACTTGCTGGTAACGAGATTGAACGAGGTATTGGGATACCGACGATCGAGTCTCGGGCAAGTAACGTACCGATTGACAAAGGGAATTGTATACAGGATTGATCGAATCCTCGACATCGTGGTTCATCCGATGAGATTATCGAGGAGAATGTGGGAGCCAACATGGGTATCCAGATCCCGCTATTGGTTATTGACCGAAGAATCGTCTCGGTCATGTCTGCGTGTCTCCCGAACCCGTAGGGTCTACACACTTAAGGTTCCGTGATGCTAGGGTTGTTGAGATATTAGTATACGGTAATCCTAAAGTTGTTCGGAGTCCCAGATGAGATCCTGGATGTCACGAGGAGTTCCGGAATGGTCCGGAGGTGAAGATTTATATATAGGAAGTCAAGTTTCGGCCATTGGGAAGGTTTCAGGGATTATCGGTATTGTACCGGGACCACCGGAAGGGTCCTGGGGGTCCACCGGGTGGGGCCACCTATCCCGGAGGGCCCCATGGGCTAAAGTGGGAGGGGGACCAGTCCCTAGTGGGCTGGTGCGCCCCCCCATGGGCCTCCCCTGCGCCTAGGGTTGGAAACCCTAGGGGTGGGGGCGCCCCACATGGCTTGGGGGGCACTCCACCCCCCTTGGCTGCCACCCCCCTTGGAGATTCAATCTCCTAGGGCCGGCACCCCCTTAGGGGTCCTATATATAGTGGGGGGGGAGGGAGGGCAGCCGCACCCTAGCCCCTGGCGCCTCCCTCTCCCTCCCGTAACACTCCTCCCTCTCCCTGAGCTTGGCGGAAGCCCTGCCGAGATCACCGTTGTTTCCACCACCATGCCGTCGTGCTGCTGGATCTTCATCAACCTCTCATTCCCCCTTGCTGGATCAAGTTGGAGGAGACGTCTTCCCAACCATACGTGTGTTGAACGCGGAGGTGCCGTACGTTCGACGCTAGGTCATCGGTGATTTGGATCACGACGAGTACGACTCCATCAACCCCGTTCTCTTGAACGCTTCCGCGCGCGATCTACAAGGGTATGTAGATGCACTCCTCTATCCCTTGTTTCTAGATGACTCCATAGATTGATCTTGCTGATGCGTAGAAAATTTTAAAATTCTGCTACGTTCCCCAACAAAATTAACATCCCCGCGAGGTAAATTTGAGAGATATAATTAGGTATTAAGGTAAGGGATTAGTTACCGGCTTAGGGGCTAAGTCACTGGTGCCATCGAAGGAACGGTACTCCGGAACAACACCAAAATGCATGTCGATGGATGGTGAATGATGTGCCCTAGTCCATGGGGGTAGATCGAGTACAATTAGGCCCCCAACATCCTAGCTTCCGGCCTAAGTGGTGGATCGACCATTGACAAAATGACAGGTTTCGTAGCACGTCGCCATTCAAGTTCACGGTGTTCCACGCGGTGCCACGAATATGCTTAAGAAAAGGACTTGACATAGCTGAAGATGAATATGGCAATGGCCATCCTATGAAGGTTATTGAGGTTCGAGCTTTTGTAGAGCCATGACGCCAAGTACCTGTGATGAGTTGATGACCATCCTCTCCATGGCGCACACTGAAGGTCCGCATCTCCAGTTTGCATTTGTTCGGTGTTGAAGACGAAGATAATCTGCTATAGAAGACAAAGATAATCTGCCATAGAAGACGAAAGGAGGCATGGAAAATTAGTTGGTGGGGGCGTTAATAGGGGCGATGATGGAGATGTTCTGCCATATATAGAAGGATCCATGTCAATCAATCAATGGGGGACTAGGGGAGTTACTTGGGGAGAGATAGGGTCGCAGAAACATTCAGCTTTGCGGGTGGGACGTGTGGAGCATGGAGTAATTAGTATGTGATTACCATAAAAAAAACTCGCCGTTGTTTGGAACTGAGTGCTGATGTGGCAAGTGTGATGACGACGTGGCTAGGCTGCTTGTCAAGAGAATTAGTTTAGTGGGGATCAACTATTTAGGTATTGTAGATAACGTGTATAGATGTAATTTTAATCCTACGACATTTCCTAGTAATTCCTCTAATAATTATGGTAATTACTACAAAAATTCTTATGGAAATTATAATAAGATGTCCTGTGATTTTGAGAATAGTGTTGAAGAATTTATGAGTTCACAAAGGAATTTCAGTGCTTTGATTGAAGAAAATTGCTTAAGATTGATGATTTGGCTAGGCACGTAGATAGAATTTCTATTGATGTTGATTCCTTGAAACTTAGATCTATTCCACCTAAGTATGATATCAATGAGTCCCAAAGCCATGAGAGTTTCCATTGATGAGTGCAAAGAAAGAACCGCTAAGATGCGTGCTAAAAGGATTGGTTTATAAAAGCGTGTTCTTCTAGTTTCCGTGAAAATAATGATGAAGATCTTAAAGTAATTGATGTGACTCCTATTGAATCTTTGTTTTCCAATGTGAATCTTGATAAAGATGAGACTGGAGATGAGTAAACTTTAGTTAAAAGGCGTTCCAATGATTCAGAGTCTTTAGATCAAGATGCAAAATTTGATAAAAGGGGGATTGGAGAGGTCAAAACTTTAGGTAGCAATGAACCCACTCCTTTGGATTTCAAGGACTTTAATTATGATAATTGTTATTTAATTGATTGTATTTCCTTGTTGCAATCCATGTTGAATTCTCCTCATGCTTATAATCAAAACAAAGCTTTTACTAAACATATCGTTGATGCTATGATGCAATCTTTTGAAGAAAAGCTTGAATTGGAAGTTTCTATACCTAGAAAACTTTATGATGAGTGGGAACCTACTATTAAGATTAATATTAAAGATTATGAATTCTATGCTTTGTGTGATTTGGGTGCTAGTGTTTCTACGAGTCCAAAAGCTTTATGAGATGTGTTAGGTTTCCATGAATTTGATGATTGTTCCTTAAATTTGCATCTTGCGGATTCCACTATTAAGGAACCTATGGGAAGGATTAACGATGTTCTTATTGTTGCAAATAGGAATTATGTGCCCGTATATTTCATTGTTCTTGATATAGATTGCAATCCTACATGTCCGATTATTCTTGGTAGACCTTTCCTTAGAACGATTGGTGCAGTTATTGATATGAAAGAAGGAAACACTGGATTTGAATTTCCGTTAAGGAAAGGCATGGAGCACTTACCTAGAAAGAAAATTAAATTTCTGTATGAATCTATTATGAGAGCCACTTATGGATTGCATACCAAAGATGACAATATCTAGAGCTATTCATGATTTATGCCTAGGTAAGGGCGTTAAACAATAGCGCTTGTTTGGAGGTAACCCAATTTTTTTTGATTTTTAGGTTCTGTTTTGCAATAAATAATTCATCAAGCCTCTGGTTAGATGTGGTTTTATGTTTTAATTAGTGTTTGTGCCAAGTAAGACCTTTGGGATAGCTTACGGTGATTGTTGATTTGATCCTGCTGAAAAACAGAAACTTTTTGCGCCCAGAAGATTAGTTTTCATTTTTAACACAAGTGCGATAAAATACTGATTATTTTTGCAGAGGATTAATAAACAAATTTTATAGGACTTCCTAATTTATCAGGACTTTTGGAGTTACATAAGTATTCGAAATATCCACATTTCTACAGACAGTTCTGTTTTTGACAAATTTTGTTTTTCGCATGTTGTTTGCTTATTTTGATGAATCTATGGCTAGTATCCGGGGGTATGAACCATGGAAAAGTTGGAATACAGTATATATTACAGCAATATAAATAAAGAATGAGTTCACAACAGTACCAAAAGTGGTGATTTATTTTCTTACACTAACGGAGCTTACGAGATTTTCCGTTGAAGTTTTGTGTTGTGAAGTTTTCAAGTTTTGGGTAAGGATTTGATGCACTATGTAATAAGGAGTGGCAAGAGCCTAATATTGGGGATGCCCAAGGCACCCCAAGGTAATATTCAAGGACAACCAAGAGCCTAAGCTTGGGGATGCCCTGGGAAGGCATCCCCTCTTTCGTCTTTGTCTATCGGTAACTTTACTTGAGGCTATATTTTTATTCACCACATGATATGTGTTTTTCTTGGAGCGTCTTGTATGATTTTGAGACTTTGCTTTCTATTTTTCCACAATCATCCTTGCTGTAGACACCTTTTGGGAGAGACACGCATGAATCGTGATTTATTAGAATACTATATGTGCTTCACTTATATCTTTTGAGCTAGGCAATTTTGCTCTAGTGCTTCGCTTATATCCTTTTAGAGCACGGCAGTGGTTTTATTTTATAGAAATTGATGAACTCTCGTACCTCACTTATATTATTTTGAGAGTCTTTAAGATAGCATGGTAATTGCTTTGGTTATAAAATTAGCCCTAATATGATAGGCATCCAAGAGGGACATAATAAAAACTTTCATATAAAGTGCATTGAATACTATGAGAAGTTTGATTCCTTATGATTGTTTTGAGATATGAAGATGGTGATATTAGAGTCATGCTAGTGAGTAGTTGTGAATTTGAGAAATACTTCTGTTAAGGTTTGTGAGTCCCGTAGCATGCACGTATGGTGAACCGTTATTTAACGAAGTTGGAGCATGAGATATGTTTTGATTGTCTTTTGTTTTGCTTGCTGTTTGAATAAAATACCAAGATCTGAAATTCTTAAATGTTAGAGAGTCTTCACATAGTTTCATAATTATTCGACTACTCATTGATCTTCACTTATATCTTTCAGAGTACTTTGTCATTTGCTCTAGTACTTCACTTATATCCTTTTAGAGCACGGCGATGGTTTTATTTTGAAGAAATAGATGAACTCTCATGCTTCACTTATATTATTTTGAGAGTCTTTAGAACAGCATGGTAGTTTGCTTTGGTTATGAATTTAGTCCTAATATGATGGGCATCCAAGAGGGGTATAATAAAAACTTTCATATAAAGTGCATTGAATACTATGAGAAGTTTGATACTTGATGATTGTTTTGAGATATGAGGATGGTAATATTAGATTCATGCTAGTGAGTAGTTGTGAATTTGAGAAATACTTGTGTTAAAGTTTGTGATTCCCGTAGCATGCACGTATGGTGAACCGTTATGTGATGAAGTCGAACCATGATTTATTTGTTGATTGTCTTCCTTATGAGTGGCGGCCAGGGACGAGCCATGGTCTTTTCCTACCAATCTATCCCCCTAGGAGCATGCGTGTAGTACTTTGTTTCGATAACTAATAGATTTTTGCAATAAGTATGTGAGTTCTTTATGACTAATGTTGAGTCCATGGATTATACGCACTCTCACCTTTCCACCATTGCTAGCCTCTCTTGTGCTGGGCAACTTTCACCGGTACCATAAACCCACCATAAACCTTCCTCAAAACAGCCACCATACCTACCTATTATGGCATTTCCATAGCCATTCCGACATATATTGCCATGCAACTTTCCACCATTCCGTTTATTATGACATGCATCATCATTGTCATATTGCTATGCATGATCATGTAGTTGACATCGTATTTGTGGCAAAGTCATCGTTCATTATATATTTTTATACATGTCGCTCTTGATTCATTGCACATGCTGGTACACCACCGGAGGCATTCATATAGAGTCATATTTTTGTTCTAGTATCGAGTTGTAATTTTTGAGTTGTAAGTAAATAGAAGTGTGATGATCTTCATTATTAGAGCATTGTCCCATGTGAGGAAATAAAAAAATAGAGATAGGCCAAATAAAGAGAAGGACCAAAAAAGAGAAAAAAGAAAAAAGAAAAAAATGAGAGAAAAAGAGAGAAGGGACAATGTCACTATCCTTTTTGCCACACTTGTGCTTCAAAGTAGCACCATGATCTTCATGATAGAGAGTCTCCTATATTGTCATTTTCATATACTAGTGGGAATTTTTCATTATATAACTTGGCTTGTATATTCCAACAATGGGCTTCCTCAAAATGCCCTTGGTCTTCATGAGCAAGCAAGTTGGATTCACACCCACTTAGTTTTCGTTTTGAGCTTTCATAAACTTATATCTCTAGTGCATCTATTGCATGACAATCCCTACTCACTCAAATTGATATCTATCGATGGGCATCTCCATAGCCCGTTGATACGCCTAGTTGATGCGAGACCATCTCCTTCTTTTGTCTTCTCCACAACCACCATCTATTCCACCTATAGTGTTATGTCCATGGCTCACGCTCATGTATTGCGTGAAAGTTGAAAACGTTTGAGAACATCAAAAGTATGAAACAATTGCTTGGATTGTCATCGGTGTTGTGCATGATTTGAATATTTTGTGTGATGAAGATGGAGCATAGCCAGACTATATGATTTTGTAGGGATAAGCTTTCTTTGGCCATGTTATTTTGAGAAGACATAATTATTTTGATAGTATATGCTTGAAGTATTATTGTTTTTATGTCAATATTAAACTTTTGTTTTGAATCATACGGATCTGAACATTCATGCCACAATAAAGATAATTACATGGATAAATATGTTAGGTAGCATTCCACATCAAAAAAATTGTTTTTTTATTATTTACCTACTTAAGGATGAGCAGGAATTAAGCTTGGGGATGCCCGATACGTCTCCAACGTATCTATAATTTTCGATTGTTCCATGCTATTATATTATCTATTTTGGACGTTTTATATGCATTAAGATGCTACTTTATATGATTTTTTGGACTAACTTATTAATCTAGAGCCTAGTGCCAGTTTCTGTTTTTTCCCTTGTTTTAGAGTTTCGCGGAAAAGGAATACCAAACAGAGTCCAAACGGAATGAAACTTTTGCGATGATTTTTCTTGGACCAGAAGACACCCAGGAGACTTGGAGTGCAAGTTAGAAGAGCCACGAGGCGGCCACAAGGGTGGAGTGCGCGCCCACGGGGGTAGGGTGCGCCCTCGACCTTGTGGGCCCCTCGGTGACCCCCCTGACCTAGATCTTCCTCCTATATATATATATTCTCAAATATCCCAAAAACTTCCAGAGGAGCCACGAAACCACTTTTCCACCGCCGCAACCTTCTGCATCCGTGAGATCCCATCTAGGGGCCTTTTTCGGCATCCTGCCGGAGGCGTATTCGATCATGGAGGGCTTCTACATCAACACCATTGCCTCTCCAATGAAGCATGAGTAGTTTACCACAGACCTACGGGTCCATAGCTAGTAGCAAGATGGCTTCTTCTCTCTCTTTGATTCTGAATACAAAGTTCTCCTCGATGTTCTTGGAGATCTATTCGATGTAATACTCTTTTGCATTGTGTTTGCCGAGATACGATGAATTGTGGATTTATGATCAGCTTATCTATGAATATTATTTGAATCTCCTCTGAATTCTTATATGCATGATTTAATATCTTTGCAATTCTTTTCGAACTATCAATTTGGTTTGCCCAACTAGATTGGTTTTTCTTGCAATGAGAGAAGTTCTTAGCTTTGGGTTCAATATTGCGGTGCTCGATCCTAGTGACAGAAGGGAAACCGACACGTATTGTATTGTTGCCATCGAGGATAACAAGATGGGGTTTTCATCATATTGCTTGAGTTAAATCCGCTACATCATGTCATCTTACTTAATGCGTTACTCTGTTCTTATGAACTTAATACCTAAGATGCAGGAAGGAGTCGGTCGATATGTGGAGTAATAGTAGTAGATGCAGAATCGTTTCGGTCTACTTGACACGGACGTGATGCCTATATTCATGATCATTTCCTTAAATATCATCATAACTTTCCGCTTTTCTATCAATTGCTCGGCAGTAATTTGTTCACCCTCGTATTATTTTCTATCTTGAGAGAAGCCTCTAGTGAAACCTATGACCCCGGGTCTATTTTCCATCATATAAGTTTCCGATCTATAATTCTAGTTTCCTATTTACTTCCTTTGCAATCTTTTACTTTCCATTCCATAAACCAAAAATATTACTTTACCGTTTATCCATCTATATCAGATCTCACTTTGCAAATAACCGTGAACGGATTGACAACCCCTTTGTTGCGTTGGGTGTAAGTTGGTGTTTGTTTCTGCAGGTACTCGGTGGCTTCTTGCCTTGTCTCCTACTAGTTTGATACCTTGGTTATCAAAAACTGAGGGAAATACTTACTCTACTTTGCTGCATCACCCTTTCCTCTTCAAAGGAAAAACCAATGCAAGCTCAAGAGGTAGCAAGTACGAACTCTAGGATAGATTGATCAGAAAGTATAGCTTTGAGGTGGTTTCGTACCCCGCAAACAATTTCCTCTTATGTTCTGATACGTCCATTTTGCATCATGTTTTCTTACTGTTATTTATAATATGTTTATCCATAATAATGATTTTTGGAGTAATTCTAATGCCTTTTCTCCCATAATATGCAAGGTATACACAAAGAGGGAGAATTTCGGCAGCTGGAAATCTGGACCTGGAAAAGGTACGTCAGGCCACCTATTCTACACAAATCCAAACAAGCTGAAACTTCACGGAGATTTTTTATGGATTATTTTAGGAATATTGGAGCAAATAACTACCAGAGGGGGCCCACCAGGTGGGCACAACCCACCTGGGCGTGCTAGGGAGCCCAGGCGCACCCTGGTGGGTTGTGCTCACCCAGGCCCACCTCCGGTGCCCATCTTCTGGTATATAAGTCATTTTGACCTAGAAAAAAATAAGGAGAGGACTTTTGGGATGGAGCACCGCCATCTCGAAGTGGAACTTGGGCAGGAGCACTTTTGCTCTCCTGCGGAGCGATTCCGCCGGGGGAACTTCCCTCCCGGAGGGGGAAATCATCGTCATCATCATCACCAACAAATCTCCCATCTTGGGGAGGGCAATATATATCCATCAACATCTTCAGCAACACCATCTCCTCTCAAACCCTAGTTCATCTCTTGTGTTCAATCTTGTTACCGGAACTATAGATTGGTGCTTGTGGGTGACTAGTAGTGTTGATTACATCTTGTAGTTGATTCCTATATGGTTTATTTGGTGGAAGATTATATGTTCAGATCCAATATGCTATTTAATACCCCTCTGATCTTGAGAATGATTATCATTTGTGAGTACTTACTTTTGTTCATGAGGTCACGGGAGAAATAATGTTGCAAGTAATCATGTGAACTTGATATGTGTTCGATATTTTGATAGTATGTATGTTGTGATTCCCTTAGTGGTGTCATGTGAACGTCGACTACATGACACTTTACCATATTTGGGCCTAGGGGAATGCATTTTGGAGTAGCAATTAGATGATGGGTTGCGAGAGTGACAGAAGCTTAAACCCCACTTTATGCGCTATTCCGTACGGGACCGATTGGATCCAAAAGTTTAATGCTATGGTTAGAATTTATTCTTAATACTTTTATCGTAGTTGAGGATGCTTGCGGGAGGGTTAATCATAAGTAGGAGGTTTGTTTAAGTAAGAACAACACCTAAGCACTAGTCCACCCACATATCAAATTATCAAAGTACCAAACGCGAATTAAGCCAACATGATGAAAGTGACTAGATGAAAATCCCGTGTACGCTCAAGAACGCTTTGCTTATTATCAGAGACCGTTTTGGCATGTCCTTTGCCTCAAAAGGATTGGGCTACCTTGCTGCACTTTTGCTACTATTATCATTACTTGCTTGTTACAAATTACCTTGCTATCAAACTACTCTGTTACTTACAATTTCAGCACTTGTAGACATTACCTTGCTGAAAATTACTTGTCATTTCCTTCTGCTCCTCGTTGGGTTCGACACTCTTACTTATCAAAAAGAGCTACAATTGATCCCCTATACTTGTGGGTCATCAAGGCTATTTTCTGGCGCCGTTGCCGGGGAGTGAAGCGCCTTTGGTAAGTGGAATTTGGTAAGGAAACATTTATATAGTGTGCTGAAATTTATTGTCACTTGTTACTATGAAAAACAATCCTTTGAGGGGTTTGTTTAGGGTATCTTCATCTCGACCAGAACCATAATTAGCTACCCTCAACCTACTGCACCTACTGAAAATATTGAATATGAAATTCCTTCGGGTATGATAGAACAACTGCTAGCTAATCCTTATGCAGGAGATGGAACCGAACATCTTGATATGCACTTGATATATGTAGAACAAATTTGTGGATTGTTCAAGCTTGCAGGTTTACCCGAAGATGAAGTTATGAAGAAGGTTTTCCCTTTATCTTTGAAGGGAAAAGCATTGGCAAGGTATAGGCTATGCGATGATATTGGATCTTGGAATTGTAATCATTTGAAATTGGAGTTCCATCAAAAAAATTATCCTATGCATCTAGTTCATCGTGATCGGAATTATAAATATATATATATATATAATTTTTGGCCTCGTGAAGGAGGAAGTATTGCTCTAGCTTGGGGTAGGCTTAAGTCAATATTATATTCATGCCCCAATCATGATCTCTCAAGAGGAATTATTATCCAGAACTTTTATGTTCGGCTTTCTCGTAATGATCAAACCATGCTTGATACTTCTTGTGCTGGTTCTTTTAGGAAGAAGACTATTGAATTCCGGTGGGATCCTTTGGAAAGAATTAAACGCAACTCTAAAGATTGGGAACTCGACAAAGGTAAAGATTTAGGTATCAAACTTAAGTATGATTGTGTTAAATATTTTATGGATACCGATGCTTTTCAAAAGTTTAGCACTAAATATGGACTTGACTCTGAGATAGTAGCCTCATTTTGTGAATCATTTTCTACTCATGTTGACCTCCCTAAAGAGAAGTGGTTTAAATATCACCCACCTATTAAATAAGAAATCAAAGAACCGGTACCAGTTAAAGAAGAAACTATACTTTACAATGTTGATCCAGTTGTTCCTACTTCTTATATTGAGAAACCACCTTTCCCTATTAGGATAAAGGAACATGCTAAAGTTTCAACTGTGGTTAACAAAAGCTATATTAGAACACCTAAACCTGATTAACAAATCAAAGTAGAACCTAGTATTGCTATGGTTAAAGATCTCTTGGAAGAAGATATGGATGGGCATGTTATTTACTTTTGTGAAGAAGCTGCTAGAATTGCCAAACCTGATAAAAAGGATAAACATAGACCTATTGTTGGCATGCCCATAATCTCAGTTAAAATAGGAGATCATTGTTATCATGGTTTATGTGACATAGGTGCTAGTGTGAGTGCTATTCGTTACACCTTATATCAATAAATTATGAATGACATAACACCCGCAGAGATAGAAGACATAGGTGTTACCATTATACTTGCTAATAGAGACACTATATCACCAATTGGGATTGTTAGAGATGTTGAAGTCTTGTGTGGGAAAATAAAATAGCCTACTGATATTCTTGTTCTTGGTTCCCTACAAGATGATTTTTGTCCCATTATCTTTGGTAGACCTTTCTTGAACACCGTTAATGCTAAGATAGATTGTGGGAAACAAACTGTCGGTGTTAGTTTTGGTGATGAGTCTCATGAGTTTAATTTTTCCAAGTTCAGTAGAAAGCTTCATGAAAAAGAATTGCCTAGTAAGGATGAATTAATTGGTCTTGCTTCTATTGCTATACCACACTACTAGGGAAAATCCTAGCAGCAGCGTGGGTTTTGGGCCTCTCAGTAGCGCGGGGACCGGCGCTACTAATAAGGCGCTACAGCTAACATATAGCAGTAGCGCCTGTTGTCCCACGCTACTGCTATACATGAATAGCTATAGCACTCTTTAGAAAAGGGCACTGCTGATATTATCTGCAGCGCTGTTTACTGGGAAGCGCTACTGGTAAGGCGGCGCTACTGCTAAATCCCCCCCTCGCTACTACTAGTTTTATTAGTTTTTTTCCCTGCATATTTGTTTTGTATTTGTTTTGTATTTGAATAGGCTTTATACAATAATCTTTAGCGTATCATACACATACAAATGTAATCATAGCATATACATACAATTAGTCTCATCAAATCATGTCATCATCATAATCATCATCCAACACAAAGTGGTCTCTCGTCATCATCTCAAAAATAGCGATACAAGTCTCGATTACTTGCAAATACATCATCATCCATCTAAACAATGATATACGCGAGAAGAGCTATCACTTTGAGTACATGAGTTCGTATCCCTCTCTCGCATTAGCGTGAACCTAAACTAACTACTGCCTGTCGCTCGGAAACCGGAAACCGGTACACCTGGGCCTGACACTCCGGCCACTTGTCGTATATATACTCCTGGCGTAGCACTTCTTCGCCATCTATGATCTATGCACCTGCATCGTCACATGAGTTGATGATATGCAACATATATAGTTGAGCAACAGAAAGAGACAGACTTGGCAAAAATAGAAACAACATATCATAAGCATAAATAACAAAGTTCATCGTACCCCAAAATGCCCTAACTAGAGTGATTTTCACTAGTCGAGGAGGAGGACGGTTTCATTACATCACAAATAAATTTTCACCGTGCATAACTCAAAGTTTTGTCATACAGAAAGTATGGACTAAACGGACACATTGTCATATGTCGACAATCACTCCAACATGTCGTTCCATCCATCCAAGTCAGGGAGATAGTCCTCGAGCTTAGTGAAAGGCTTCATGTCGAGACGCTGAGAGGCTATCCATGTTCGGACGTCTTCCCACGACATTTGTCCTTCTCCGTAGAACATCCCTGTTTTTCCGACGACCTCCTTCATGATGATTTGGGCAAGTTCGCGCTGGATGTTATAGAACTCAGCTCGAAGTCGATGATCCTCGATATCTCCTATGTCCTTTGCCCATTGCAGAATATGGGCATTGCCGGATCTAGGTGACATGCGAAGGTTCTGGTGATCCCGTCTGTACTCCAGCATGTGGTGTAGGACATAGAATCCATAATTAAGAGAATCGTTCGGTTGCTGGATGCAGCAGAAGTCGGTCTTATGGCCGAAGGCGGCCCTGCCGCCCCTTCTCTTCTTGTCCCTGACCTCTCCACCCCATGCTTGGTAGTAAAACATAGCACTGTTGAGAACATCCTTGATGTGGGTGTAATCCTTTTTGTGAATGTTCTTCGACGAGTCCAAGTAAAGAGCGTGGGAGAATCGGGGGTAGAGGATGATGAGGACGGCGCGCCCGCCGCTACGCAAAATAAGTACACCTCAAATTAATTAGCCTCCACCATGCAAATGAATGATTGAAATCGAAGGAAGGATAGCAGCGCGGATGACTTACACGGGATGATAAGGCACGAGAATCGCCTCCTTGTCCTTATTGGCGAGCATGAAATTGACGATGTAATCCCTCGCGTATTCACAGTGCTTTGCGTAGACTCCCAAGAAGCCCTCGTGCATGTAGTACGGGTCAGCGACACAGATATGAGATATCTGCTCAACCCGGATGATGTAGTTCATGTGCAAGGCATAAAGGCGGACAAACGTAAAATCCAGCTTCTTCACATGAAACATGTCAAATATGTAATCGAATCAGAGGAAGAACTTATCCGCGGGGAAGCTGTCGACGTACGACATTTGCTGCGGAACGTTAACCACGTAGAGTGGGTATCCTGGATCTTTTGAGGCGATGACGCCTTTCTCTACCCGCAGCACATCGTCATGAAGTCTCCTTAGATCGCCGAATCTGACCCGTAGCGCTGTTGCAGGTAGGATTGGTTGACCGGGGATATGCCATTTATCCGCATCGGGGATATCTATACGGTCCTGAAGCCGAGGCTGTTGAGGCGGCTGGATCATAGAATCAGCTTTTTTGCCTTTCCTCGCTCTCTTCATATACTTCTTTACTGCCGGAAGGTCGTCCATAATACGTTGAGATGGCAATTCAGGCACCAACTCATGATGCTCAAACCCTGAGGAGGCGCCAGTATAGACATACTATTCAGCACCATCGTCATCCTCATCCTCATCCATGGCAACGTCATCAGCGACTAATGGAGCCTCCTCCTTACCCCGTCCGCTATCACCCAACCTGACACCCGACGCTAATTGGGTAGGTGGGGTGTTGATGTTCATACCTTGCTGAGGCTGCATGCTCGTGGGTGTGCTCCCGGCCGCCTCCAGACGAAGCAGACTCTTTGGCCACAACAGGACCCACCCATTGCAACAATCACCAAGCCGCCGTGGTGTCTTGTTGTCATCCCCCACTAGTATTGGAGGGGGCAAATTCTCGTGGCTCGGTTTGACACTGGCCACGGAAACCTTGAAGATGTTCGGGGGGATCGGCCGGCTGTGGAACAATGGTTCCTTCGGCTCCATTATTGTCGCCTTCCCCACGTCCACCTTCTGGTCGCCGATGGTGTACAATATGGTGCACGGGGTTTCGTCGGCCTGCAAAGAAAAGTCTGCGACGTGAGACATCCGAAAGGCAACGAAAATGGGAGATTATACATTTATATTGAGGGGGGCCGGTGTGACAGATACCGTGAGGGCGTCGAGCTCAGCCAAAGACGAAGCATCACCGAGCACGTCCGGTGCGGGAGCCGGTGCGGGAGCAAGTGCTGGTGCAACGCTAGTCGAGCTGCTCCCCAAGAAGTCAGCAAGGGGAAAGTCCTCTGCATTTTTTCTAGATTTTGCCTTGTCCAAGTGAAAACGCTCGTCACCAAGGAAGTAGACAAATTTGCAACCACCTGTTTTGCGGCAGCTACCGCTGTTGCGACTGTCTGAGATGATTTCTTCTCAACCGCAATCTCAACCTTCTTGTCGATGTTTTCTTTAGTTAACCTCCGTCTTTCCTTTCTCTCCTCGTGGTCTCATGGTAGTACTTCTTCCACGTGGCGCCATCTCCGACACCGTGCACGCATCCATACGACGGTCGAGTATCCACCGGTTGTCGTTTCAATATGTTTAACGCCCGGTTGAATGGAGTGTCCCACTTGGGCCTCGCCAATGCCTCGGACGGCGAGTCGCTTTCGGCCGCAATCTGGTGCTACTCTCTCTGCAAAAGGCACAAGGATCATTTACAAATATGACTAACGTGTGCAGTCAAATTGATCAGAAACTAAAATTACCAGCAGTCTCATGAACTCCGTAATGACCAGTTTTCTCTCGTAAACCTTCTTCACTGGGTCCCAATGGTGCTGGGCCCTGAGGACGTCACGCTCCCGCGGGACGGTGAAATCCACCAAGGGGTCTGGGATGCCCAGACTTGTGGCTTCCGCGTCCTCCTTGGCCCATTTGGACCTCTTTCTGCCGTAATCATGGCTTCCGAGGTGGTGGCTCCCAATGTTCCTCTCTTGAAGCCCCTTCATGTACGGAGACTTTTTTTGGCAGCTTCGGCCTCACAAGCCTCCTTGAATATTTGAAACTGCTCTTCCGTGATTGTCGGATTATCCTTTACAATCTCGGAGTAGGGTTCCTTCTTGTCGATGATCTTGGCTTTCACTCGATTTTTCCAGGTGGCCAACGCGTCGCTAAACTTGGTCATGGCGTGTTTGTTTATCTTCTTCATTGCCGGGTCCTCATCTGGATCTTCATAATCCTTCTCATTCCGGCCCGGGAACAAGAATATCTGGTGAAACTTCTTTAGGAGGGAGCTCCTCATATTTTCTATCTTCTGTAGTTTCTCATCGTTGATGGTGGCAGTTGTCCGTACGATGCAGCCTATTTGATTGTCATAGCATCGACGCGCTTCCTCGGGCGCCTTTGGCTCAAAATTGCCGTCGTCCACCTCCGAGACCACTAGTCTAGTAGTCCTGAGTTTGTTAGGAGGCCATTGCCTCTTTGCTTTCGGTTCTACACTGGCTCCGCTCCCCGAGGCAGCGCCAGTCTCGATGCCGGTCTGAGTCTCAGCGCCGGTCTCAGTCTCAGCATCGGTTTGCGTGTCGGCAAGGCTAAAAAATTCGTCTGCCGCCCGGTAGACTTCGTCGCAATCACCAGAACCATGTCCTTCATCGTTGCTAGCCATGTTTCCTACGATTAAATCTAGTCAATTAATTCTAGACCTAATAAAATGAATAATGACATAAAAAAGACCTATTGTTTTGCAGGAATGTTGACTCCTTCCCGGTGCGGCAAATCCCGGGCACTCGATATGTCCTAGTTTGTAGCACAAGTCATGCCGAAATTCATGGAAAATTTTGCCATGACCTTTGCTAAAAAGTGGACAAATCGAGAACCTGAATTTTGCCGGAACGGAAATGAATCAACATTCTGGCAAAACATAGGCCACTCGGCTTCATTCCCTGGAAACAACAAAAGGCCACTTGGGCACAATCGAACCACTTCAATGTCGATTATGATCAATGAGCAAACACAGCTGAGGATTTTTCATGTAACATGACCACTTCAAATTTGCATCTCCTAGTGTTTGACACTTCAAGAAAATCTACACAAATCTCATGCTCTCTGAAACTCAATTCAAAAACCAAATATAGATGGATGAACCCTAGAACTCAAATTATGAACCTAGAACTCAAATTATGTCCTAAATTTTTGTCCTAATAAAAATTCACTAAAAATTAAGAACCTACTAGACTGGCAACACTAATAGAAATTTATATTTTTATATTGATTTTTTTCTCTAAACTAAATCCTACCACCCTAGTTAACATCTAGTTAAACCATACTTTCCTAACATTTGTAA
Source organism: Triticum urartu (assembly GCF_056163025.1). Classification (NCBI taxonomy): domain Eukaryota; kingdom Viridiplantae; phylum Streptophyta; class Magnoliopsida; order Poales; family Poaceae; genus Triticum; species Triticum urartu. The sequence goes on from NC_141877.1 coordinate 474,612,556, forward strand.
TTAAACACTACAACCCTAACCCTACTGCCCTAGTTAAGCATATACTCCCTCCGTTCCTTGATATAAGGTGTATAGTTTTTTGAGTAAAAAAACCAAAATATAAGATGTATTGCGTTGCATCACTCGTTTGGATAATTTTTTGTAGGGATTCGATTACAGTTCCTTATATCAAGCAAGCTCCTCTATTTTCTCATGTCAACTAGTCAGGTGAAATCTTGCCCAAAACTTGTGAAATTTTTCCTCCACGTGCATTCTTTAATTTCCGTGCCAAAAACTATACACCCTATATTCGGGAATGGAGGGAGTACAATTTTTTCCTACGGCGAGGGAGGCAGGGGCGTCTCTGTCAAAGCCCTATCTAAATTCTTTTCCTAACTAAATTAACCTAACTAAATTCTTTTCCTAACTAAATTAACCTAACTAATTTAGAGAGAGAGAGAGAGGAGGGGTGGGGGCTTACAAAGGATGGCTCTGGTGGTGGCGAGGGAGGCAGGGGCGTCTCCGGTGATGGCGAGGGAGGCAATTGTGGCGAGGGAGGATCCGGTGGCGTCGACTACGGCTCCGGTGGCGTTGATGTGGCCGCGCAGCTCCGGTGGCGTTGGGGGCGGCTCTGGTGGCATCGACGACGCACGGCTCTGGTGGCTCCGGGGGCGTCGACGTCGGCAGGAGATGGCGGCAAAGTGGGGCGACGGCGAATCGGGCAGACGGCGGCGGGGTGGGTCGAGGGATTTGAGGGAGAAGTGGTGGCCGGGGCGAAACGTTTTTTTGGTTAAGTCAAACTTAGCGGTAGCGCTTTTCGCGAAACGCGCTATAGCTAAGTTAGCTATAGCGGTTTTCACAAAACGCGCTACTGCTATAGCTATGTAATTCCCTTCATATTTCTTATTTCCTTTTCTGTTTCTACAACGGGGGTCTAGTAAACGCGCTGCAGCTACGTTAGCTATAGCGCCTCTTACGAACAAACGCTACTGCTACGCCTTTCTCCTTTTTTCGCCTTTTCATTTATTTTGCTCTATATTTAATTTTTTCCTTTCTCCTTTTTATATTTCTTTCTTTTTCATTTACTTTTCCATTTGTTTTTCATTAAATTTTATTTCTATTAGCAGTAGCGCTCTCCGCGCGAAACACGCTGCTACTTATGTCCTAGCGGTAGCGTGCTTCTCTCAAGACCGCTACGGCTATGCGTAGCCTATCGTTTTGGCAATGGGAATATTAGTCGTAGCGCTTTTTCATGTGCACGCGCTACTACTACTATTGTATCTGTAGCGCAGTTTTCGCACGCGCGCTACTACTACTTAGCACTAGTGCCCGTTTTTGCCACGCGCTACTGCTAAATTTCTGTGTATATGGTTTTCCCTAGTGGTGCCACCTACTGATCTCTTAGAACAATATTTTCTAGACCATGAAAATGATTTTCATATGCATGAAAGAAATGAAATAGATAAGATTTTCTTTGAACAACGTCCTCCGCTTAAAAACAATTTGCCTATTGAAACTCTAGGAGGTCCTCCTCCACCTAAAGGTGATCTTGTGTTTGAATTAAAACAATTGCCAGACACTTTGAAATATGCTTATCTTGATGAAAAGAAGATATATCCTATTATTATTAGTGCTAACCTTTCAGAACATGAAGAAGAAAGATTATTAAAAGTTCAAAGGAAGCACCGAGCTGCTATTGGATATACTCTTGATGATTTAAAGGGCATTAGTCCCACTCTATGTCAGCAAAAAATTAATATGGAACCTGATGCTAAATCTGTTGTTGATCACCAATGTCGGTTAAACCCGAAGATGAAAGAAGTGGTAAGAACGGAAATATTAAAAATTCTGGAAGCGCCCGATAAATGGTGGGACCTGGCTTTGTTTGTTTCCGACATCGTTGTCCATACCGTCGATGTCTTCGGAGGCTAATCTAGCATGTCGGTCAGATCCTCGATAGTGGCTATTAAGTTGGTGGTGGGTGGGACGTAAAATTCCCCGCACTCAACCCCTAGTTTGGGCTGGGCATGGTTCGGAGGTGACGCTTCCGTAATGGAGAGGGATCGCATTAAGGCCAAGGCCTCGTTTAAGAGCGAAGGCCGGACAGGGGACCAAGGACCTGCAGGGCCAGGCACGGCAGATTCCAGGCTATGCTCACCAGATGTGGGCCTCGAGAGTTCAAAGTTTCATCCTGAGGCGGGTTCGGCAATCCGATAATAGGGAGAGTCCTGTTTGACTCCAGGCTCGCCGAGGACATAGCTGCCTCCAGGTCTCCGAAGAAAAGTTCCATAGTAGGAGAGGGTCCGGTGGTTTTAGATGCCCATCTTCGGACGAAGTAGTCTGCCCTGGATCTAAGGCCAAGGCAGGGATGATAGTTGGTCCTCGCACGGTGCCAGATGATGAGTCCGATGAGTTTCCCTCTTGAAGCAGAGGAACAATGGTCGAGGCCGTGAACCCATCGAAGATCAAGTCTCCTTGGACATCAGTGACGTAATTCAGGCTCTCAAATCTGATTTGATGACCAGGGCGTAGCTATTGATCTGTTCGAGGTAACCAATCGAATTGGCACGCAGAGCAAAGCCGCCGAACACAAAAAGTTGACCAGGGAGGAAGGTTTCCCCAGAAACAGCATCGTTGTTGATGATCGAATGAGCCATCGAACCTTCTGCTGACGACACAGTGGAACTCTCAATGAAAGCACCAATGTCGGTGTCAAAACCGTCCGATCTCGGGTAGGGGTCCTGAACTGTGCATGTGAGGATCAAAGGTAACAGGAGACAAAGGGGACACGATGTTTACCCAGGTTCGGGCCCTCTTAATGGAGGTAATACCCTACTTCCTGCTTGATTGATCTTGATGAGTATAGGGGTTACAAGAGTTGATCTACCTCGAGATCATAGTGGTTAAACCATAGATGTCTAGCCTATATGAATTCCGACAGCCTCTACGGACTAAACCTTCCGGTTTATATAGACACCGGAGGGGCCTAGGGTTGTACAAGGTTGGTTTACAGAGAAAGGAAAGCATACATCCGGACACCAATCCTGCCATCAATGCACAGGAGAGTCCTATCCGGACACGGGGGAAGGCCTGCTACCTTGTATCTTCACGGCCCATCAGTCCGGCCCATGTCACATATCTAGGACACCCAAGGACCCCATAATCCAGGTCTCCCTCAACTACGAATACCTTTTTTATCTTTAGGACATGGCATTTTCTCAATTGCATCAACCTTTTCCTTGTCCACTTCAATACCTCTTTCAGAAATTTTATGCCCCAAGACAATGCCTTCATTAACCATAAAGTGGCACTTCACCCAATTCAACACAAGATTTTTTTGTTCACATCTCTGCAAAACTTGATCAAGATTTCTTAAACAATCATCAAAAGACTTCCCATGAACAGAGAAGTCATCCATGAAAACCTCAACAATCTTTTCACATAAGCGAGAGAATATAGCAGTCATACATCTTTGAAAGGTAGCAGGTGCATTACATAAACCGAAAGGCATACGTCTATAAGCATAAGTTCCAAAGGGACAAGTAAAAGTAGTATTTTCTTGATCAGACTGAGAAACAGGTATTTGTGAAAAACCAGAGTATCCATCAAGGAAGCAAAAATGTCTGTGCTTAGATAATCTTTCGAGCAGTTGATCAATAAAATGCAGAGGGTAATGATCTTTCCTAGTTGCTTTGTTTAATTTTCTAAAATCAATTACCATTCTATAACCTGTAACAGTTCTTTGTGGAAAAAGTTCATTCTTATCATTAGGAACAACAGTTATACCTCCTTTCTTAGGGACACAATGAACATGGCTCACCCATCTAATAACACAGTGAACCTAAACTAACTACTGGTTGTCGCTCGGAAACCAGAAACCGGTACACATGGGCCTACCATTCCGGCCACTCGTCGTATACTCCTGGCATAACACTTCTTCGCCATCAATGATCTATACACCTGCATCGTCACATGAGTCGATGATATGCAACATATATAGTTGAGCAACAGAAAGAGAAAGACTAGGCAAAAATAGAAGCAACATATGATAAGCATAAATAACAAAGTTGAACGTACCCAAAATGCCCTAACTAGAGTGATCTTCGCTAGTCGAGGAGGACGGTTTAATTACAACACAAAGAAATCTTCGTCGTGCATAATTCAAAGTTTCGTCATCCAGATAGTATGGACTAAACAGACACATTGTCATATATCGACAATCACTCCATGTCGTGCCATCCATCCAAGTCAGGGAGATAGTCCCCGAGCTTAGTGAAAGGCTTCAGGTCGAGACGCTGAGCGGCTACGCGTGTTCGGATGTCTTCCCACGACATTTGTCCTTCTTCGTAGAACATCCATATTTTTTTGATGATCTCCTTCATGATGATTTGGGCAAGTTCGCGCTGGATGTGATAGAACTCAGCTCGAAGTCGATGATCCTCAATATCTCCTAAGTTCTTTGCCCATTGCAGAATATGGGTATCGCCGGATGTAGCTGACATGCGAAGGTTCTGGTGACCCCGTCTGTACTCCAGCATCTGGTGTAGGACATAGAATCCATCATTAAGAGAATCACTCAATTGTTGGATGCAGCAGAAGTCGGTCTTATGGCCGAAGACGGGCCTGTCGTCCTTTTTCTTCTTGTCCTTGACCTCTCCACCCCGTGCGCCATAGTAAAATATAGCACTGTCGAGAACAGACTTGATGTGGGTGTAATCCTTTTTGTTAATGTTCTTCGACGAGTCCAAGTAAAGAGCGTGGGACTATCGGGGGTAGAGGATGATGAGGACGGCGCGCCCGCTGCTGCGCAAAATAAGTACACCTGAAATTAATTAGCCTCCACCATGCAAATGAATGATTGAAATCAAAGGAAGGATATCTGCGCGGATGACTTAGATGGGATGATAAGGCACGAGAATCGCCTCCTTGTCCTTATTGGCGAGCATGAAATTGATGATGTATTCCCTCGCGTATTCACAGTGCTTTGCGCAGACTCCCAAGAAGGCCTCATGCATGAAGTACGGGTCAGCGACACACATATAAGGTATCTTCTCAACCCCGATGAGGTAGTTCATGTGCAAAGCATAAAGGCGGGCAAACACAAAATCGAGCTTCTTCAAGTGAAACATGTCGAAGATGTAATCGAATCGAAGGAAGAACTTCTCCACGGGGAATGTGTCGACGTACGACAATCCCCGCGGCACGTTAACCACGTAGAGTGGGTATCCTGGATGTTTTGAGGCGATGAGGCCTTTATCTATCCGCAACACATCGTCATGAAGTCTCCCTAAATCGCCGAATCTGGCCCGCAGCGCTGCTTCAGGTAGGATTGGTTGACCGGGGATATGCCATTTTGCCGCACCGGGGATATCTTTATGGTCTTGAACCCGAGGCTGCTGAGGCGGCTGGATCATAGAAGTATCCTGGGTCGGAAGCCGGTGCGGGAGCAGGTGCAGGAGCCGGTGCGGGAGCAGGTGCAGTAGCCGGTGCAGGAGCAGGTGCAGGAGAATGTGTAGGAGCTAGTGCCGGAGCAGGTGTGGAAGCAGGTGCAGGAGCCGGTGCGGGAGCCGGTGCAGGTGCTGGTGCAACGCTAGTCGAGCTGCTCCTGAGGAAGTCAGCAAGGGGAAAGTTCGCTGCTTTTTTTTCTGGATTTTGCCTGCTCCAATTGAAAACGGCCGGAACCAAGGTAGTAGACATATCTACAAGCACCTGTTTTGCGGCAGCTATCGCTGTTGCGACTGTCTCAGATGATTTCTTTTCAACCGCAATCTCAACCTTCTTGTCGATGTTTTCTTCAGTTAACCTCCGTCTTTCCTTTCTCTCCTCCGTGGTCTCACGGTAGTACTTCTTCCACGTGGTGCCGTCTCCGACACCGTGCACGCGTCCATACGACGGTTGAGTCTCCACCGGCAGTCCTTTCAATATGTTCAACGCCCGGTTGAATGGAGTGTCCCACTTGGGCCTCGCCAACGCCTCAGACGGCGAGTCTCTTTCGGCCACAATCATGTGCTTCTCTCTCTGCAAAAGGCACAAGGACCATTTACAAATATGACTAACGTGCAGTCGAATTGATCAAAAACTAAAACTACCAGCAGTCTAATGAACTCCGTCGTGACCGCGTTCTTCTCGAAAACCTTCTTCACTGGGTCCCAACGGTGCCGGGCCCTAAGGACGTCACGCTCCTGCGGGACGGTGAACTCCGCCAAGGGGTCTGGGATGCCCAGACTCGCAGCTTCCACGTCCTCCTTGGCCCATATGGACCTCTTCCCACCGTAACCACGGCTTCCGAGGTGGTGGCACCCAATGTTCTTCTATTGAAGCCCCTACATGCACTCTGACTTTTTTTGGCATCTTCTGCCTCGCAAGCCGCCTTGAATATTTCAAAGTGCTCTGCCGTGATTGTCGAATTATCCTTTACAATCTCGGAGTAGGGTTCCTTTTCGTTGAAGATCCGATATTTCACCCTTGCTTTCTAGGCAGCCAACGTGTCGCTAAACTTGCTCATGGCATGTTTGTTTATCTTCTTCATTGCCGGGTCCTTATCTGGATCTTTATAATCCTTTTCATTCCGGCCCGGGAACAAGAATATTTGGTGCAGCTTCTCTAGGAGGGTGGGACTCATATTATCTAACTTGTTTAGTTTCTCATCGTTGATGGTGGCGGTTGTCCGTATGATGCAGCCAATTTGATTGCCGTAGCATGCGCGCGCTTCCTCGGGCGCTTTGGCTCAAAATTGCCGTCGTCCACCTCCGTGACCACCAGTCTAGTAGTACTGAGCTTGTTAGAAAGTCTTCGCCTCTTTGCCTTCGGTTCTATACCGGCTCTGCTCCCCAAGGCACCGCCACTCTCAGTCTCAGCGTCAGTCTGAGTCTCAGCGCCGGTCGCAGTCTCAGCGCCGGTCTCTGTATCGGTCTCAGTCCCCGATGCGACCGGTGGGCCCGGCAACAACATCGGTTGATCGTCGGCAAGGCTCAAAATTTCGTCTGCCGCCAGGTAGACGTCGTCGCAATCACCAGAACCCTGTCCTTCATCGTTGCTAGCCATGTTTCCTACGATTAAATCTAGTAAATTAATTATAGACCTAATAAAATAAATAATGACATACAAAAGGCCTATGTTTTGCAGGAACGTTGACTCCTTCCTGGTGTGGCAAATCCCGGGCACTCGATATGTCCTAGTTTGTAGCACAAGTCATGCCGAAATTCACAGAAAATTTCGGCATGACCTTTGCTAAAAAGTGGACAAATCGAGAACCTGAAATTTGCCGGAACGGAAATGAATCAACATTCCAGCAAAACATAGGCCACTCAGCTTCATTCCCTGGAAACAACAAAAGGCCACTTGGGCAGAAAGGAAACATGGGCAAACACAATTGAGGAATTTGCATATACCCGGACCACTTCAAATTTGCATGCTCTAGCGTTTGACACTTCAAGAAAATCTACCCAAATATCATGCTCTCTCAAACTCAATTCAAAAACCAAATATAGATTATATTTAGTTAACTACTGAACTAAACTTTACTCTAAACTAAACCCTACTACCCTAATTAACATCTAGTTAAACAAACTCAATTCAAAAACTAAACCCTACTGAACTAATTAACATCTACATTATCTACTACTTAACATCGTCTATTATTACCCTAACTAAAAAACATCAACATTATCTACTACTTAACATTAGCATCTACTAACTAAAAAGGATGGGTGGGGGGCTTACAGAGAGGGGAGAGACGGTGGCGGGGAGGTGCTCGGCGACAGAGGTAGGGGCGGCGAGGGAGGGCTCAGGATCTGGACACGGCGGTCCTGGCGGGCTCGGGGGTGGTGAGGTCGAGGGCGGCCCGGGAGGCAGCGCTGGTGAGGCTGGGCGGCCTCGGGCGACGGCCGTGAGGATGAGCGCAGCGTCGACACCGTCAGGAGATGGCGGCGAAGTGGGGGCGACGGCGAAGTGGGGGAGACGGCGGCGAAGTGGGGCGAGGGATCGATTTGGGGGAGAAGTGGTGGCCGGGGGGAAACCGTTTTTGGTTAAGTCAATAGTAACGGTAGCGCGTTACAGAAAATGCGCTATAGCTAAGTTAGCTATAGCGCGTTTCAGAAAGCGCGCTACTGCTACGTCTTCATCATTTTTTTTCTTTTTCATTTTTTTCTTTACATTATATATTTTTCCTTTCTCCTTTTTCTATTTGTTTCATTTCCATTTACTTCTCTATTCGCTTTTCATTTTATTTTATTTTCGTTAGAAGTAGTGATTTACGCATAAACGCGCTGCCATAAGTTTATTAGAGGTAACGCGGTTTTTCGAAGATCGCTACTACTATGTGTAGCCCATCGGCTAAGTGATTAGAATTTTAGTAGTAGCGAGTTTCCGATGAGACGCGCTACTGATATATGTCCATCTGCAGCGCGCTTATTTTGCACTCACTACTGCTGCCTAGCAGTAGCGTGCTCTTTTAACAAGCACTACTGCTAAAGTTCTGTGTATAACGTTTTCCCTAGTAGTGTACATGGACCCCATCTCAGATTTCATGGCCTCAAGCCATTTTGCGGAATCTGGGCTCACCATCACTTCTTCATAGTTCGTAGATTCGTCATGGTCTAGTAACATAACCTCCGGAATAGGATTACCGTACCACTCTAGTGCGGATCTTACTCTGGTTGTCCTATGAGGTTCAGTAACAACTTGATATGAAGTTTCATGATCATCATCATTAACTTCCTCACTAATTAGTGTAGATGTCACAGGAACCGGTTTCTGTGATGAACTACTTTCTAATAAGGGAGCAGGTACTGTTACCTCATCAAGTTCTACTTTCCTCCCACTCACTTCTTTCGAGAGAAACTCCTTCTCTAGAAAGGACCCATTCTTAGCAACGAATGTCTTGCCTTCGGATCTGTGATAGAAGGTGTACCCAACAGTTTCCTCTGGGTATCCTATGAAGACACATTTCTCTGATTTGGGTTCGAGCTTATCAGGTTGAAGCTTTTTGACATAAGCATCGCAGTCCCAAACTTTAAGAAACGACAACTTTGGTTTCTTGCCAAACCACAGTTCATAAGGTGTCATCTCAACGGATTTTGATGGTGCCCTATTTAACGTGAATGTGGCTGTCTCTAAAGCATAACCCCAAAATGATAGCGGCAAATCAGTAAGAGACATCATAGATCGCACCATATCTAGTAAAGTACGACTACGACGTTCGGACACACCATTACGCTATGGTGTTCCGGGTGGCGTGAGTTGCCAAACTATTCCGCATTGTTTTAAATGTAGACCAAACTCGTAACTCAAATATTCTCCTCCACGATTAGATCGTAGAAACTTTATTTTCTTGTTACGATGATTTTCAACTTCACTATGAAATTCTTTAAACTTTTCAAATGTTTCAGACTTATGTTTCATTAAGTAGATATACCCATATCTTCTTAGATCATCTGTGAAGGTGAGAAAATAACGATACCCGCCGCGAGCCTCAACATTCATTGGACCACATACATCAGTATGTATGATCTCCAACAAATTAGTTGCTCGCTCCATAGTTCCGGAGAACGGCGTTTTAGTCATCTTGCCCATGAGGCATGGTTCGCAAGTACCAAGTGATTCATAATCAAGTGATTCCAAAAGTCCATCAGTATGGAGTTTCTTCACGCGCTTTACACCAATATGACCCAAACGGCAGTGCCACAAATAAGTTGCACTATCATTATCAACTCTGCATCTTTTGGCTTCAACATTATGAATATGTGTATCACTACTATCGAGATTCATCAAAAATAGACCACTCTTCAAGGGTGCATGACCATAAGAGATATTACTCATATAAATAGAACAACCATTATTCTCAGATTTAAAAGAATAACCGTCTCGCATCAAACAAGATCCAGATATAATGTTCATGCTCAACGCTGGCACCAAATATCAATTATTTAGGTCTAAAACTAATCCCGAAGGTAGATGTAGAGGTAGCGTGCCGACGGAGATCACATCGACTTTGGAACCATTTCCCACGCGCATCGTCACCTCGTCCTTAGCCAGTGTTTGCTTGATCCGTAGTCCCTGTTTTGAGTTGCAAATATTAGCAACAGAACTAGTATCAAATACCCAGGTGCTACTGCGAACTCTGGTAAGGTACACATCAATAACATGTATATCACATATACCTTTGTTCACCTTGCCATCCTTCTTATCCGCCAAATACTTGGGGCAGTTCCGCTTCCAGCGACCAGTCTGCTTGCAGTAGAAGCACTCAGTCTTAGGCTTAGGTCCAGACATGGGTTTCTTATCTTGAGAAGCAACTTGTTTGCTGTTCTTCTTGAATTCCCCTTCTTCTTCCCTTTGCCCTTTTTCTTGAAACTGGTGGTCTTATTGACCATCAACACTTGATGCTCATTCTTGATTTCTACCTCCACAGCCTTTAGCATTGCGAAGAGCTCGGGAATCGTCTTATCCATCCCTTGCATGTTATAGTTCTTCACAAAGCTCTTGTAGCTTGGTGGCAGTGATTGAAGAATTTTGTCAATGACGCTATCATCCGGAAGATTAACTCCCAGTTGAAGACATTCTGAGTATATGCTCACTGACAGAACTATTCTCCTCCATCTTGCAGCGGTAGAACTTATCGGAGACTTCATATCTCTCAATCCGGGCATTTTCTTGAAATATTAACTTCAACTCCTGGAATATCTCATATGCTCCATGACGTTCAAAACATCGTTGAAGTCCCGGTTCTAAGCCGTAAAGCATGGCGCATTGAACTATCGAGTAGTCATCAGCTTTGCTCTACCAGACGTTCATAACATCTGGTGTTGCTTGTAACATCCCAAATTTTCAATTTGGAATGTTATACATAGATCCTTCTTGCATATCATATTTTATTGCATTTTCGTCTTGCGATCCTCGAAATCCTAAGAAACTCAAGGACCCTCGGAGAGAGTTGGGGATTTCCCCGGTATTCAAATTTGATTTTATCAAATTTTGAAACGAGGATTTTTGGTTTTAATTATTTTTCTCTCTGATAATATTTCATATTAAAATATATGAGAGGGGATAATATGACTTCTCCAAAATAATTGAAATATTGGAGGAAAAATATTAAAATCAAATATTTGTTTTTATTTGGATTTTACTGCAATTTTGTTTGCATTAGAAAAATTGCACGTTTTCAGAATTGCATTTTAGGGCCAAGAAAATGTTCATCTCGTTCTAAATATTTTATTTAGATGGTGAAATTTTGTTTTGGCATTTTTAGAATTTTATTTTATTTTCTAGGATTTTTTTAGTTTCGGCGGAATTTATTTTAAAAAAAGTGCGCAGAAGATAACTGGGTCGAAGCCCAGCCGCCGGCCCGTCCCCTCCCGCGCGCCGTCTCCTTCCAGGAGACCGGCCGCGCCGCGCCGCCCTGACCCGGGCCGGAGTCCGGCTAGGACTCCTCCCCGCCGCCCCTTTCCCCCTCCCTAAGGCACCCCTCCCCTTAAATACTGCCCCCCATCGCCACTACCCGCCACCGCCGCCTCGCCCCAACCGCAGCAGCCGCCGGCACCCGCTGCCGCGCCGCCGCCGGCGCCGCCGCCTTGCTGCGCCGCGCCGCCGCCGCCGCCTCGCCGCGCCGCGCCGCCTCGCCGCCGCGTCTCGCTGGACCGACAAGGTAGCCGCCGTTTTTTAAAGAAAACCGATCCAGTTTTTTTAAAAGAAAACCCTAGTTCGGTTTTTTTCGGTTCACCGATTTTTTCCGGTTTTTCTTTTTAGCAGATGTTCGTCCTTATGTTCGTTTTAGCGAACGGTTTTCTCCCGTTAGTTACAGATAACGAATGCTTGTTCGTTAGCCTGTTCGTCGGTTTCCTTTAATCAGATTTTTCCACGGTTATTTCTTATGGCGATTTCTAATCCGATTTTCATTCTAGTTTATCTTTTCGCTCGTTTATCAGAATCAGGCGATTCAAGCGCCTAGATCTTCATCTCGAGACCCTATTTCTGTTTAACCAACTTAAACAAGCTTTTTCAACTGTAAAAATTTGACCTAGGTCTGGATTACTAAACGGATCTTGTTTTCTTTGCATTTTGAGTTTCATTGCTCTGTTTGATTTGATTCTTTTTGCAAACCGGAGTTCTTAAGTTGAACTTTCTGGTTAGATCTTCTTATTTGAGTTCTGCCCGTGCTTCTTTGCTTGATTGCTTATGTATTGCTATTGTTTGTTTGCGATAGAATTCCCGGAGTGCGAAGCGTGTTATTTGGAGTCCCTAGGTTTCGCGGATCGTCAGCAAGGCAAGTAACAATTTGATCATACCCCTTTATCACCCAGTTTTTATGCATTAGTTCCAATCCTCAAACATTGCATGGTTAGGATGTCATTACCATGTGGGTTGGGAAGTAGTTGATGAGGTAGAACCTATTGCCCTGTTACATTCAAACCATTGGGAGTTACTTATACAAGTTGCTTATATTGCTATGCTATGCTCGTAGACGTGGTTTGGGTGAGTGAAATCCATGACAGATGTGAGATTGTTAATTAATGGTTCAACTTAAGGTGGCAACTTAAATACACATCTGGGTGGATCGAGGCACCTGGAGTACCCAGTGTTGCCTGTATTTTTGGAAATCCCGGAGTACCCGTGTGATCTTCCTATGGACCTCCACCTAGGCTCAAAGGGAACTGAGATGATTCATGCTAGAAACTTCCGTGTATAGCCACAAGCTATTATGGGCTCTAGCATAGTTGAGTAAGTTACGTGAAGCTCTTGAAGAGGTGGATCAACAGGTAGTGGGTTGTAGGTTTGGTATGGTCTGCCCGGAGTAGAGAGTTAATGTTCCTGAAAGACTGTGTCTTGGTCATCCGTTTCTCAAACATCATGTAGTGCAAGAAATTCAACGGAGGCGATCGAGTCTTGTAGGGAAAAGTGCACAAACCTCTGCAGAGTGTACAAACTAATTATGGCTAGCCGTGTCCCCGGTTATGGACAATCTTGAGTATCTAGTACTTGGAGTATCTTAAGTATCTCATCACTCTTAAATTAATATTGTTGGGTTGATAATTACTTTTAATTGGGATTGAGTTGGAGGAACCTTCTCAATGATGTTTCAACTACCATGATAGTTAAATAAAAATCTATTCCTTTGTTGTAGGGGAAAATTGGCTTTTCGCAAAGACTATAACCATAGAGCTTTCCACCAGCCAAATATGCATGTAGTGATAGCATTATTTTGTTCTTGCTCTACTGTGTTACTTTGCCAGCATATTCCATGTGCTGACCCATTTTCGGGCTGCAACGTATTATGTTGTAGACTTTTCAAACGAGGAGTAAGGTTCGTTAGGTCGTTGCCGTGCAACTCAGCTATGTCGTTGGAGTTGATGGACTCACTTTATCTTCCAAGCCTTCCGCTATTATCGTATTAGATGGCCTTAAGCCATATTTATTGTAATAAGTTCTCTTTGTAGACATTCGATGTAATAAATGTGTGATTGCTACTCTGTTATAAATCCTCGAGTACTGTGTGTGTTAGCATTACCGATCCAGGGATGACAGTGAAGCACAGAGACTTGACCGTTTGAGGTCGGGTTGCTACATTGCTCCTGCAGCAGGTTTGGCACCTAGCGGTGCTTCCAGGACGTAATTCTTCTGTGCAGCACTGGGGATAATCCTCAAGTTACGGACCCAATCCGTGTAATTGCTACCATCATCTTTCAACTTTGCTTTCTCAAGGAACGCATTAAAATTCAACGGAATAACAGCATGAGCCATCTATCTACAACAAACATAGACATGCAAAATACTATCAAGTACTAAGTTCATAATAAATTTAAGTTCAATTAATCATATTACTTAAGAACTCCCACTAAGATAGACATCCCTCTAATCATCTAAGTGATCACGTGATCCAAATCAACTAAACCATAACCGATCATCACGTGAAATGGAGTAGTTTTCAATGGTGAACATCACATTGTTGATCATATCTACTATATGATTCACGCTCGACCTTTCGGTCTCAGTGTTCCGAGGCCATATCTACTATATGTTTAACCTGAGTATTCTGCGTGTGCAAAACTGGCTTGCACCCATTGTAGATGGACATAGAGCTTATCACACCCGATCATCACGTGGTGTCTGGGCACGACGAACTTTGGCAACGATGCATACTCAGGGAGAACACTTTTATCTTGAAATTTAGTGAGATATCAACTTATAATGCTACCGTCAATCAAAGCAAAATAAGATGCATAAAAGATAAACATCACATGCAATCAATATAAGTGATATGATATGGCCATCATCATCTTGTGCTTGTGATCTCCATCTCCGAAGCACTGTCATGATCACCATTGTCACCGGCGCGACACCTTGATCTCCATCGTAGCATCATTGTCGTCTCGCCAACTATTGCTTCTACGACTATCGCTACCGCTTATTGATAAAGTAAAGCAATTACAGGGGATTGCATTGCATACAATAAAGCGACAACCATATGGCTCTTGCCAGTTGCCGATAACTCGGTTACAAAACATGATCATCTCATACAATAAAATATAGCATCATGTCTTGACCATATCACATCACCACATGCCTTGCAAAAACAAGTTAGACATCCTCTACTTTGATGTTGCAAGTTTTACGTGGCTACTACGTGCTGAGCAAGAACCGTTCTTACCTACGCATCAAAACCACAACGATAGTTCGTCAAGTTAATGCAGTTTTAACCTTCTGAAGGACCGGGTGTAGCCACACTCATTTCAACTAAAGTTGGAGAAACCGACACTCGCCAGCCACCTATGTGCAAAGCACGTAGGTAGAACCAGTCTCGCGTAAGCGTATGCCTAATGTCGGTCCAGGTCGCTTCATCCAACAATACCGCCGAACCAAAGTATGACATGCTAGTAAGCAGTATGACTTGTATCGCCCACAACTCACTTGTGTTCTACTCGTGCATATAACATCAACGCATAAAACCAGGCTCGGATGCCACTATTGGGTAACATAGTAATTTCAAAATTTTCCTACGCACACGCAAGATCATGGTGATGCAATGAGAGGGGAGAGTGTGTCCACATACCCTCGTAGACCGAAAGCAGAAGCGTTAGCACAACGCGGTTGATGTAGTCGTACGTCTTCACGATCCGACCAATCAAGTACCGAACGCACGGCACCTCCGAGTTCTGCACACATTCAACTCGATGACGCCCCTCGAACTCCGATCCAGCCGAGCTTTGAGGGAGAGTTCCGTCAGCACGACGGCGTGGTGACGATGCTGATGTTCTACCGTCGCAGGGCTTCGCCTAAGCACCACTACGATATTATCGAGGTGGACTATGGTGGAGAGGGGCACCGCACACGGCTAAAAGATCCAAGAGATCAATTGTTGTGTCTATGGGGTGCCCCTCTCCTCCGTATATAAAGGGGGAGGAGAGGGCCGGTCAAGGGGAGGAGGCGCGCCCAAGGGGGGAGTCCTACTCCCACCGGGTGTAGGACTCCTCCTTTTCCTATTTGGAGAGGGAGAGGGAAGGAAGAGGAAGGAGGGAGGAAGGAAAGGGGGACCTGCCCCCTTCCCAATACTGATTGGGCTTGGGGGGCGCCCCCTCCCTTGGTCCTTTTCCCTCCTTTCCACTAAAGCCCATTAAGGCCCATATACATCCTGGGGAGTTCCGATAACCTCCCGGTGCTCCAGTATTATCCCAATCTCACCCGGAACCATTGCCGTATCCAAATATAGTCGTCCAATATATCGATCTTTATGTCTCGACCATTTCGAGACTCCTCGTCATGTCCGTGATCACATCCGGGACTCTGAACTACCTTCGGTACATCAAAACACATAAACTCATAATATAACCGTCATCGAACTTTAAGCGTGCAGACCTTACGGGTTCGACAACTATGTAGACATGACTGAGACACGTCTCCGGTCAATAACCAATAGCGGAACCTGGATGCTCATATTGGCTCCTACATATTCTATGAAGATCTTTATCGGTCAAACGGCATAACAACATACGTTGTTCCCTTTGTCATTGATATGTTACTTGCCCGAGATTCGATCGTCGGTATCTCAATACCTAGTTCAATCTCATTACCGGCAAGTCTCTTTACTCATTCCGTAATACATCATCCCACAACTAACTCATTAGTTGGAATGCTTGCAAGGCTTAAGTGATGTGTATTACCGAGTGGGCCCAGAGATACCTCTCTGACAATCGGAGTGACAAATCCTAATCTCTAAATACGCCAACCCAGCAAGTACCTTCGGAGACACCTGTAGAGCACCTTTATAATCACCCAGTTACGTTGTGACGTTTGGTAGCACACAAAGTGTTCCTCCGGTAAACGGGAGTTGCATAATCTCATAGTCGTAGGAACATGTATAAGTCATGAAGAAAGCAATAGCAACATACTAAACGATCAAGTGCTAAGCTAACGGAATGGGTCAAGTCAATCACATCATTCTCCCAATGATGTGATCCCGTTAATCAAATGACAACTCTTTGTCTATGGCTAGGAAACATAACCGTCTTTGATCAACGAGCTAGTCAAGTAGAGGCATACTAGTGACACTCTGTTTGTCTATGTATTCACACATGTATTATGTTTCCGGTTAATACAATTCTAGCACAAATAATAAACTTTTATCATGATATAAGGAAATCAATAATAACTTTATTATTGCCTCTAGGGCATATTTAGTTCACCGCACACCCCTTATGCTTTACTGATGAGGTAATGCAGCACCAGTTCCCAGAAGGGTTTAAACCCATAAACATTGAAGCATATGATGGAACGACTGATCCCACGGTACGGATTGAAGACTTTCTTCTCGATATTCACATGGCTCGCGGCGAAGATCTCCACGCCATCAAATACCTCCCCTTAAAGCTGAAAGGACCAGCACGACACTGGTTAAATAGCCTCCCAAAGAACTCCATTGGTAGGTGGGAAGATCTGGAGGATGCCTTTAGAGACAACTTCCAAGGCACCTATGTCCGGCCTCCGGACACCGATGACCTCAGTCATATAGTCCAGCAACCTGCAGAATCAGCCCGCAAACTCTAGACTAGGTTCTTAATTAAAAAGAACCAAATCATCGACTGTCCGGATGCCGAGGCCCTCGCGGCCTTCAATCATAGCGTCCGTGACGAATGGCTCGCCCAACACCTCGGCCAAGAAAAGCTAAAGTCCATGGCAGCCCTTACCGCACTTATGAACCCCTTTTGCGTGGGAGAAGACAGCTGGTTAGCTCGTAGAAGCAACAGTACCAGTGACCCAGGTACCTCCAAAGCCAGATACGACAATGGTAGGCCACGATGCAACAGACACAAGCGTCGAAGCAACAATGAAGATACCGAAGACACTGCTGTCAACGCCAGATTCAGTGGCGCTAAATCCGGTCAGCGGAAGAAGCCATTTAAAGGAAATAAAGATGGTCCATCCAACTTGGACAAAATACTCAATCGGCCTTGCCTAGATTCATGGCACCCCGGACAAGCCTACCAACCAGTCCAACAGAAATTGTTGGGTCTTTAAATAGGCCGGTAAGTTAAACACCGAACATAAGGGGAAAGGACTACCAAGCGAGGATGATGAAGAGCCCCACCCACCGAACACAGGGGGGCAAAAGAAATTCCCCCCTGAGGTGAAAACAGTGAACATGATCCACATCACGCATATCCCCAAAAGGGAGCGCAAACGCGCGTGATGTCTACTATGCAAATTTATTCTTGTAGACTCGTGTTGGGCCTCCAAGCGGAGAGTTTTGTAGGACAGTAGCAATTTTCCCTCAAGTGGATGACCTAAGGTTTATCAATCTGTGGGAGGCGTAGGATGAAGATGGTCTCTCTCAAACAACCCTGCAACCAAATACAAGAAATCTCTTGTGTCCCCAACACACCTAATACAATGGAAAATTGTATAGGTGCACTAGTTCGGCAAAGAGATGGTGATAAAAGTGTAATATGGATGGTAGGAATATAATTTTCTAATCTGAATAAATAAAAACAGCAAGGTAGCAAATAGTAATGGGCACAAAAACAGTATTGCAATGCTTGAAAATGAGGCCTAGGGTCCGTACTTTCACTAGTGCAATCACTCAACAATGCTAATATACTTGGATCATATAGCCGTCCCTCAACGTGCAACGAAGAATCACTCCAAAGTTCCTATCTAGCGGAGAACATAAGAATAATTTTTTTGTAGGGTATGAAACCACCTCAAAGCTATTCTTTCTGTTGGATATATTCAATAGTTTGTACTAAAATAACACAAAGCTATTCTTTCCGTTCGGCCTATCCTAGAGTTCGTACAAAAATAACACCAAAGAAAATTCATATTCATAATACTCAATCCAACACAAAGAATTTCAAAAAGTGCCCCAAGATTTCTACTAGAGAAACAAAGACAAGAACGTGCATCAACCCCTATGCATAGATTACCCCAATGTCACCTCGGGAATCCGTGAGTTGATTGCTAAAATGTATATCAAGTGAATAAATACGATACCCCATTGTCACCATGAGTATTCAATTGCAAGACATATATCAAGTGTTCTCAAATCCATAAAAGTATTCAATCCAATAACAACAAAATCTCAAAGGGAAAAACTCAATTCATCAAAACAAGATAGAGAAGGGAAAACACCATATGATTCGACTATATTAACAAAGCACGCGATACATCAAGATCATGACATCTCAAGAACACGAGATAGAGAGAGATTAAACACATAGCTACTGGTACAAAACCTCAGCCCCGAGGGTGGACTACTCCCTCCTCATCGTGTTGGCTGTCGGGATGATGAAGATGGCCACCGGAGATGATTCCCCCTCCGGCAGGGTGCCGGAACAGGGTTGAGATTGGTTTTCGGTGGCTATAGAGCCTTGCGGTGGCAGAACTTCTGATCTAGGTTAACCCCTGATAGTTCTCTATTTATACGATTCTTTGCCGTTGGTTTCACGCTAAGATGGGACTCGAGGTGAGCACAACCCACCGGGGCAAGCGAGGCACACCAGGTGCGCCCTGGTGGGTTGTGCCCTCCTCGTGGCTCTTCTGGCCCTCCCACGAAGCTTCGGGGGTATCTTTTGTACCAAAAAAATCATGAAAAAGTTTCAGCTGATTTGGAGAACTTTCATTTCTGCACAAAAAACAACACCACGGTAGTTCTGCTGAAAACAGCAATAGTCCGGGTTAGTTCCATGCAAATCATACCAAAACCATATAAAATTGTTGTAAACATGGCATGACTACTTCATAAATTATAGATACGTTGGAGACGTATCAGCATCCCCAAGCTTAATTCCTACTCGTCCCCGAGTAGGTAAATGATAAAAGAAATAATTTATGAAGTGTGAATGCTAGCAAAGTGCAAATGTTTGATGAATTATAATTTCAATCACTTTTCCTAGCATCATAACAACAACTCTTTCTCATAAAACTTACCATGATAAAGTAGCAATTGAAAATGGATTTTTTTGTGGAATGCTACCTATCATATTCATCTCATATTATTTTCTTTATAGCATGGACATTTGGACTTTTATATGGTTCAAAGCAATAGTCTAGTTTTGACATGAGACTTAAATACTCAATCATATCAATAAGCAACCATGTATTTCAAAATATCAAAGCTAAAATAATTTAGCCCTAGCCCATCATGCTCAATCATTGATCCATTCATGAAACACACTCACATATTAGCCACACCCAATGCTCAAGTACGATCATAGTGCCTCCTAGTTGGTGCTTTATAAGAGAAGACAGAGACTCAAATTAAAATTCAAAATTATATAAAGTAAAATAAAGGCCCTTCGCAGAGGGAAGTAGTGATTTGTAGAGGTGCCAGAGCTCAGGGCGAAAATTTAGAGATAAAAACATTTGAGAGGCATTCTTTTCCCACCAACGAAAATGACTTAGAGGTCCCAACACTTTGCATGCTAGATATATCATAGGCGGTTCCCAAACAAAAAATAAAGTTTATTCCTTTTTCCACCATACTTTCACTTTCCATGGCTAACCGTATCCATGGGTGCCGTCCATACCAACACTTTCCAAGGAATTTATTATTTGACCACATAAAGTAAATTCATTTTTCATTTCGGGACTAGGCATCCCTAATACCTTTGCCTTACTCTCGTGCAATGACAAGTGAATAAACACTCATCGTGAGAATAACACATCTAGCATGGAAATATTGGCCACCCCTCACCGCCCCACGAGCGGTACAAGCACCCAAAAGAGAATTTTATTTTGAAAATTAGAGATGGCACATCCAAATTTGCTTAGAATGGCAAAAGAATACCGCATATAGGTAGGTATAGTGGACTCATGTGGCAAAACTGGTTTTAAGGATTTTGGATGCACTAGTGATCATACTTAGTCCAAAGTGAAGGCTAGCAAAAGATTGAGAAGTGACCAACCAAGAAACGAATAATCTCATAAGCGAGCATTGAGCATAATTAACACCGAATAATGCACCACAAGTAGGATGTAATTTCATTGCACAACTATTGACTTTCGTGCTTGCAAAGGGAATCACAAACCTTAACACCAATATTCTTACTAAAGCATAATTACTCATCAACATGACTCACATACACTAGTAGAAAAAGGGTCAAACGTGAAGCACATTAGTGCCGGTTCCAACGGCTAGCTGGCTGCTCTCATTAGTACCGGTTCGTGGCGAACCTTTAGCACCAGTTCGTGCCACGAACCGGTACTAAAGTGAGTGGTGGCAGGATGTTGTCAGTCCGGGGCCCCTCCAGCACCTTTAGTATCGGGTTGTATCACGAACCGGTACTAAAGGTCATCCTACATAGACCCTTCGTCCACCCGAGCTCGCTCTGCTCTTCCCCTTTCCCCTCTCCTCTCTGTTCTTTTCCCTCTTCCTCTCAAGCTCATCACACATTTTGCTCAAAATTTTTCAAGATTTGAAGGCCCCCATCCATTCAAATGATCACAAAGGTTAGCAACTTTGTCCTTTCATCTCTCATTGCTAGATTAGCTCGTGCAATGCTTTATATAGTTATTGATTTTTGAGTTTAGTAATTTGGGAGGAATTATATATATGTGCTAGTATTTGATTTATATGCAATTTGAGGTCAAAAATAACACTTAGTTTGCATATGTAGGTGTGGTTTACTTAGTACCT
This sequence comes from Triticum urartu, assembly GCF_056163025.1. Taxonomy (NCBI): domain Eukaryota; kingdom Viridiplantae; phylum Streptophyta; class Magnoliopsida; order Poales; family Poaceae; genus Triticum; species Triticum urartu. The sequence continues at coordinate 474,633,659 of NC_141877.1, forward strand.
TCTAAATCTCCGTCGTAACCACCGTCGATCGCTCGCAACGTCCCGTCGCCAGCACCACCTTGTGGCGAGCCTCTTGTTCATGAAGTTTTATATAAAAATTGATGTTTGTGTGATTTGGATATATAGTTACTCGTATAATTATCTTACCCATACGTTGTTTGTTATACATAGTGCCATGGTTTTGATATCCGTCCCCGTCGGCCCTCGTCCGGGTTATGATTCGGATGTGGTATATTCTCTTTTAAAACTATTCATTGCATTTCGTGTTTATGAAAAATTATGCCCATCAAGTTGACATAGATATTTGTATATAGGAGGTAGTTGAACCGGAAATTCCAACCGACCCTATTGTCGAGAGGTTAAATTTAGTTGAAAGAGAAAACGAGGATTTGAAGGAAAAATTGAAAAGAATTGAGGGGGAGAAGATGGAATTGGAGTTTCATGTTGCCGATGTCGTCGATGATCACAAGATTAAGATGGATAAAATGCGCTTGAAGATTAGAAAGATTAGAAAATATGCCATTCATAGTGAGGCTTGGTATCATGATGCTGTTGGATCAATTGTTACCTTAGTTGCGATCTTGTTCGGATTTGTTGTTGCATTTAAATTCTTTAGCTAGAGAGTTATTTATTTGTTGCATTTAATTGTTGTATGATCTTTATGTATGAACTTTATGTATTGTATTAATTTGGTGTTTTCGGTGCTGTGTGTTGAAGATGAGCCGGCAATGGATGTACGATGACCGATGCTCTCCCGAGTTCATTAATGGCATGCGTACTTTTCTGCTTGCGACTGAGGCAAACAAGCGGGCGGATGGTTTTATGCCTTGTCCATGTGCTGGCTGTAAGAACCTGTTTGAGTCCGGTTTCATGCCCCACTATAATGTTTGGACCAAGCATGGAGAAAGAGGGGTTATGATGGAAGACAATGAAGAAGAAGAGGACGACGACAGCTATCCTGGCCATGGGTTCCCTGAATACGATGATACAACAATGAGGGAAGAAGCCGAGCCGGTAATGCGGGAAGAAGCTGAGCCGGCAATGCGGGAAGAAGCTGAAGAAGAGGCATTGGATGAGCCCGTTGATGATCTAGGTCGGGCCATTGCCGATGCAAAGAGAAACTGCGCAAGTGATTTGGAGAAGAAGAAGTTGCAGCGCATGTTAGAGGATCACAAAAAAGTGTTGTACCCGAATTGCGTAGGTGACAAGAAAAAGCTGGGCACCACACTAGAATTGCTACAATGGAAGGCGAAGAATGGTGTATTTGACAAGGGATTTGGAAAGTTGCTGGTAATGATAAAGAATATGCTTCCAAAGGACAACGAAGTGCCCGAGAGTACGTACGAAGCAAAGAAGGCTATCTGCCCTCTAGGGTTAGAGGTGCAGAAGATACATGCATGCCCTAATGATTAGATCCTCTACCACGGTGAGTACGAGGATTTGAACGCTTGCCCAGTATGCGGTGCATTGCACTATATGATCAGCCGCGATGACCCTGGTGATGTCGAGGGCGAGTGCTCCAGGAAGAAGATTCCTGCCAATGTGATGTGGTATGCTCCTATAATACCACGGTTGAAACGTTTGTTCCAAAACAAAGAGCATGCCAAGGCGATGCGATGGCACATAGAAGACCGTAAGAAAGACGGAAAGTTGAGAGTACCCGCTGACGGGTCGCAGTGGAGAAAAATCGAAAGAAAGTACGGGAAGGAGTTTGCAGATGATGCAAGGAATGTATGGTTTGGTCTAAGCGCAGATGGAATTAATCCTTTTGGGGAGCAGAGCAGCAACCATAGCACCTGGCCTGTGACTCTATGTTTGTATAACCTTCCTCCTTGGTTGTGCATGAAGCGGAAGTTCATTATGATGCCAGTGCTCATCCAAGGCCCTAAGCAACCCGGCAACGACATTGATGTGTACCTAAGGCCATTAGTTGAAGAACTCTTACAACTGTGGACTGGAACATGTGTATGTGCGTGGGATGAGCACATGGGGAAAGAATTTGACCTAAAGGCGTTGCTGTTCGTGACCATCAATGATTGGCCTGCTCTCAGTAACCTTTCAGGATAGACAAACAAGGGATACCGCGCATGCACGCACTATTTGGACGATACCGACAGTATATATTTGGCTAATTGTAAGAAGAATGTGTACCTGGGACATCGTCGATTTCATCCGAGCAGGCATCCCATAAGAAAGAAAGGCAAGCATTTCAAAGGTGAGGCGGATCACCGGACAAAGCCTCGCCACCGTACTTGTGCTGATGTACATGATATGGTCAAGGATTTGATGGTGGTCTTTGGAAAGGGTCCTGGTGGACAACCTGTTCCGAATGACGCTGACAGACGCGCACCCATGTGGAAGAAGAAATTTATATTTTGGGACCTGCCCTATTGGAAAGACCTAGAGGTCCGCTCCGCAATTGACGTGATGCACGTGACGAAGAATCTTTGTGTGACCCTGCTTGGCTTCTTGGGCGTGTATGGGAAGACAAAAGATACACCTGAGGCACGGGAGGACCAGCAACGTATGCAGGGAAAAGACGGCATACATCAGGGTCATGCAAGCTACGCTCTTACCAAAGAAGAGAAGGAAATCTTCTTTGAATGTCTGCTCAGTATTAAGGTACCGTCTGGCTTCTCGTCGAATATAAAGGGAATAATAAACATGGCAGAGAAAAAGTTCCAGAACCTAAAGTCTCATGACTGCCACGTGATTATGACGCAACTGCTTCCGGTTGCATTGAGGGGGCTTCTACCGGAAAACGTTCGATTAGCCATTGTGAAGCTATGTGCATTCCTTAATGCAATCTCTCAGAAGGTAATCGATCCAGAAATCATACCAAGGTTAGAGAATGATTTGGTGCAATGTCTTGTCAGTTTCGAGTTGGTGTTCCCACCATCCTTCTTCAACATCATGACACACGTCCTAGTTCACCTATGTGAAGAGATTAACGTTTTGGGTCCTGTATTTCTACACAATATGTTCCCCTTTGAGAGGTTCATGGGAGTCTTAAAGAAATATGTTCATAACCGTGCTAGGCCAGAAGGAAGCATCTCCAAGGGCCATGAAAATGAGGAGGTCATTGAGTTTTGTATTGACTTTATTCCTGACCTTAAGCCGATTGGTGTTCCTGAATCGCGGCATAAGGGAAGACTGGATGGAAAAGGCACGCTAGGAGGGGAACAAATAATATGTATGGACGGACATTCTCTCACTGAAGCACACTACACAGTTCTACAGAATTCCGCCTTGGTGGCTCCGTATATGGATGAACACAAGAATTTGCTACGCTCCAAACACCCGGAGCGGTCTGATGACTTGATTACACGTGAACAAACCAGGAGTTTCGCCAGCTGGTTGCAGACACGTACCATGCATGACGCCTCTATTGAAGATGACCTGTACTTGTTGTCCTAGTTACCATCTTCGAATATAATGACTTTCAAAGGGTACGAGATAAATGGTAATAAGTTTTACACGATCGCCCAAGATAAGAAGAGCACCAACCAAAACAGTGGTGTCCGCTTTGATGCAGAAACCAAGACGGGAAAGGAAACATATTATGGTTATATACATGACATATGGGAACTTGACTATCGACGTGGTTTGAAGGTCCCTTTGTTTCGGTGCAAATGGGTCATATGACACGAGGCGGGGTAACGGAAGACCCACAGTATGGAATGACAACAGTGGATCTCAACAATCTTGCGTATGCAGACGAACCATTCGTCCTAGCCAATGATGTGGCACAGGTTTTCTATGTGAAGGACATGTCTACCAAGCCGAGAAAAAGAAAAGATAAGGAAGTGAATGCATCGTACGTTGAGCCAAAGCGGCACATAGTTCTTTCTGGGAAGAGAAACATCGTGGGAGTGGATGTTAAGACAGACATGTCAGAAGATTATGAAAAGTTTGATGAAATTGCTCCATTCACAGTGAATATTGACCCGAGCATCCCGTTAAATGATGAAGATTTTCCATGGTTACGGCGCAAAGGGACACGCGCGAAGAAAAAGTTTCACACCCAAAGATCTGGGATGTGATCGGCTTCACTATCATCACTTTCTTCTGTGTTTCACACCTAGGAGGGAATCTCTGTAATAGTTAGGGTAGTTATGTGTTTTGGCAATTGAAACGTGAAGAAATTTTATGTGCAAACAAATTCTTTCATGCATTTACTGATTTTTTTCAGCTAAATGACCCTGAAATTGAAAAGCATCTCAAATGAACTCAGAAAAGGATGAAAGTTGGCATGGTATCATAATTTCACCCACATAGCATGTGCAAAAAAGTAGAGAGGGTTACCGCAAAAACTGGATGCACTTCGTGTACAAAATGGACAATCTCTTTCGAAGTATTAGGGTTTCGGACAAAAACTCATCCGTTACAAAGGCATTTCATTTTTTAAATAACCTAAGCATTACCAAATTGAATATAATGATAAAACACACTAATATTAAACATAAGAAAAAAGAATCACTGAAAAATATATTTTCAAAGTTAAGTTATTCACACAAATTTCAAATAATTCAAAATTTAAACTATTCAAATTTCTAAACTACCGGTACTAACAGAAAGTTTGTAATTTTTTGTACCTAAAGAAAAAATATTCACAAAGAAACTCTAAATACAGCAAAAAACAACTCAAAAATAAATAAAACAAAAATAAATAAAGCAAAAAAATAAGAAAAAGCCCACCTACTAGGCCACAGCGGCCTGCATACGACTAGAAACCCAAATTCTAGTTGGGCCAGGACGCAGGCCCGCTAGCCCAGTAGGCCCAACAGGGCATCGTAGCAGAGGTAGGCCCAGAAGGCCTGCTTAAGAGAGGAGCTCGAGACAGCAGCGACGGCGGGGCTTATAAGCAGGTGCGAGTGCCCCTCGGCTAGCGAGGTGGGACTAAACTTCTGTGCCCCTCGCCTGGCAGCGCACACCCTTTAGTACCGGGTCGTGGCTCCAACCGGTACTAATGGGAGGGCCTTTAGTACCGGTTGGTGCCCCGACCCGGTACTAAAGGGGGTGTGGTTCCCGCCACTTGGCCTGGCCAAAACAGACCTTTAGTACCGGTTGGTGGCTCCAACCGGTACTAAAGGTGGGTTCTATATAAGAAAACACTTCAAAAAAATTGTCAGTTTCTCATCCCTCCCTGCTTCTTTCTCCTCTGCCCCGTCGCCGCCGCCCCTGTCGCCGTCCGTCGCCGTCGCCGTCCCCGTCGTCCGTGTCGCCGCGCCGCGCCCCGCCCCGTCCTCCCGTCGTCCCCGCCCGGCCCGTCCCTGTCCCCGTCATCGCCGCCCCGTCCCCGTCGTCGCCGCCCCGTCCCCGTCTCCATCCCCATCCCCATCGCCGCCCCCCGTCGTCGTGCCTCGCCGGTGAGCTCCTGCCCCGGCCGCCACACACACACACACACCCGACCGACAATCTTTCTGTTTTTTAGTTATAGAATTATTAGAAATGCTAGTTTTAGTTATAAAAAATGTTAGTTATATAGAAATGTTAGTTATATAGAAATATTAGAAATGTTAGTTATATAGAAATGTTAGTTATATTAGAAATGTTAGTTATATATAAATGTTTTTTAGTTATAGAAATATTAGAAATGTTAGTTTTAGTTATAGAAATATTAGAAATGTTAGTTTTAGTTATAAAATTTAGAATTTGCATATATGAAATCACAATCCATCATTTAAAAAATGTTACTTTACTTTTGCGGCATATAGTATTTGTTGTCGACGATGCCCGACCCGCATCCTCGCCGTCGACCCATTCGCGACGACGTCCTGCTTCAGAGGACCCATGTCCGGGACTGGGCTCCGCCGGGCTGGCACTGGGAGGTGCTACCTTCAGGGGCGCAACGCTTGGTGAGGAACCCGGCCCCGGGTCCCGTCGTCGACCCTCATCTCCTTTGGTGGCGTTCGCGTGGGCCACTTTCGGTGCGGAGGGAGCCGGCCCCGCCGGAGGTGGTACGTCGCCGTGTCAGGGAGGAGCACGAGCACGTCCATCGCTACATGACTGCTATGGACGTCAGCTTCTCCAATACCTGGCAGGTTCTTTTGGGAGATCACCCGAGCTATGATCCAGTGATGGTTCCTTCTCTTTGGGTGTCCACCGCCCGCACCTCAGGAACCACGAGTGGCCTAGATTACTCTGTAGTATTCGATCTTTATTAGCTTGCTAGCTAGCTAGCTAGTGATGTATTCAATATTATATCTATTATTCGAGACGATGTATTTGAGATTATAACTATTATTCGAGATGATGTATTCGAGATTATATCTATTATTCGAGATGACGTATTCGAGATTATATTCGATGATGCTTATTATGTACTATGATTGATTCAGTTTTTCCTTATTAATTGATTGCATCCATGCATTGTAATTTGAATATATTTCTTTTGGATTAGTTAAACAAAACCTATGGCGGACAATACCGGCAGAGAGGGAGAAGAGGCCCTGTTCAATATCATACGCAATCCTCGCGGGCCAGATGATGATCAGAATGAAGAAGATTATGACGGCTCCGAATATCTAAACAACACCGGGGAGGGTGATATGATATTCGATCACGACGATTGAATTGATGAAGTCATGAACTATGAACATGACGAAGAAAATGTTGATCTTGAAACAACAAAGACCGGCGAGGTATATATATTTATATAAGTCGGCATCTGGTGATCATCACATGTTTTAAATGACTTGAAGATATATTAACGAATCGATCTTTCTTCTTTCGGCCATCCAGATCGAGCAAATCTTCAGGCAACAGGAAACGAGGCCCGAACAAAAAGTTGAAGGAGGGCGTAAAGTACAATATCGAGGCCACCAGACCTAATGGCGAACCATTAGCGCCTAAGAAGATTGCGGACAAGTTCGTTCATTAGTGCGGAGTTCTTGTGAAGGACCTACTCCCGATCTCCCTTCAAGAATGGAGACAACCAGCAAAGCCACGTCCAGGAGTTACTTTTGTCGATGACAGACAAAAACTTCTGCTTTGGGAAACGCTCATGGAATATTTCACCCTACCAGATCATTTCACAGATGCAGATGTGGAGAAAGTCAAGGACGCTGCTCTTAGGAAGATGGCGGTTGCATTCAAAAACCACAAGAATCGTGAATGGGCCAAGTACGTCATGGAAGGAAGGAAGACTCCAGTATTCGAGGGAACACTAGAGAAGCAAAGTGCTCATTGGGACGATTTCATGAAATTCAAGGATTTGGAATTATCTAAGGAACGGTCGAGAATAAACAATGCCAATGCCGCAAAAAAGGATAAGTTCCATAAGCTGGGGCCAGGTGGCTATGCGGTGGGAATGCCTAAGTGGGATAAGTCTGAGAAAGAGATGCTGGATGCAGGTGTCACTCCAGAAACATTGAGCTGGCCCCCCAGGTGCAGGACTTGGTTCTATGCGCATGGGGGGGAGTTGGAACCGAAGACATGCAAAGTTTCAAAGAAGGCATGTCTGGACGGAGCCGAAGATAAGCTACTTGTTGCAATAGAAGAGGCTCGATCGGGGGTGTTCGAGCCCAACAGAGAGAACGACGAGCTTACGCGTGCCCTGGGAAATCCTGAACACCTAGGAAGAACAGGAGGCATGGGCGCTATGCCGTGGTATGAGGGGTTTTCGGACTGGAACACCGACTACAGAACCCGTGCGAGAAAGAAGATTGCGGAGGAGAAGAAGAGGAAGATGGAGGAGGAGCAGAGGAAGCTAGACTATGAACGCCTTCAAGGCCTAGAATCAGCGCACGCAGACTTGGCAGTCAAATTCCAGAGGAGCAGCAGGAGCAGATCGACTCACTTAGCCAGCAAAGGGTGTCTCAGCAGCTAGCGGATGATCCACCATTGGATAGCACCGTCCCATCCATGCCGAGAAGCAGCGTGGGTTCCACCCCGGGCGACGCATTGCTGGATAGCTACCCCGTGGATGACATCATGGAGAACACTAACTGCGACTACACTTCAAAATGAAGAACATATCCATGAAGGTGGCGGACGCCCTTGCTTTTACAAATCCCCCCGAGGCAACCTTCCATTGCAACCCGATTCCAGCGGGCTATGCTTGTGTCTTGGTTGATGAGGTGGTGGAGCAATATTCGAGGCTAGAGCTTGACATTCCTTGAGGTGACGGTGAGCACACACTGGGAGAGGCCAACCATCGTATCATCCTATGGAGAAAGGATTGCATCATCTTTCGAAGGACACCGACACCGCGTCATCCGACTCCTCGTCGAAGTCCGCCACCGAGTCAGCAAACTCCCGCTCCTCCAAGTCCACCAACGCGTCAGGCCACTCCTCCTCTAAGTCCGGCACAGCTTCAGGCAACTCCTCCTCCTCCAAGTCCGGCAAAGCGTCAGGCCACTCCTCCTCCTAGTCCGGCACAGCTTCAGGCCACTCCTCCTCCTCCAACTCAGCCACATCAGCCTTCTTCGCCGCCTCAGCAATCATGGAAGAGAGCCGCCTCAGCTATGGTGCGTAGCGGTACAAGTCGAGGTAGTACTGGAGGTACAGGCGGAGGCAAGCGATTTCAATATGGTCCAAGCCTCGCGCCTCTTTCGCAGAGGCCTTACGACAAGTCCGAGGAGGAAAACGTAGCCATATCGAAGGCCGAGATGGAAGCCCATTTTGCACCGAAACCGCCATCACCGCCAAGGGAGAATGTGCCTGCAGAAAAGATTGACCACTTCATTCGTATGGCTAGAGCACCAGCTCCCAAGACTGTTGACACAGACTATGGTCGCCACATCAAGAAGTTAAATCGAGCACGTCTACAGAAAGAGGCGAGCTCGAGCAAATCAGCTGGCAAAAGGAGCGGTAAAACCGTTCCCCAGCTGGGAGAACAGGCGACGCAATCAATCCACCCACTTGTTGTGCCAACAACACATGAGAGTAGGCACGCCCAATATTATTGTGGGCAAACCGTTAACGTTCCCAGGGTGGGCGATGTGGTAATAACCGAGGAGCATATTGCGCAGGCTGAAGCGATCGGGATCACTGTTGGACAACTCCTCGATATCGAGCCCATGTTTCCGACTAGAGAGGAGGAAATAAAACGAAAATATGTCCGAGGCCAACCTTTGGTCGAGCCAGACAAGGTCAAGAACCTCCCAACGAGAATGTATGAATTGCATCGATGGTACATGGACATTACCAAGATTTCCAATCGAGAGTCCCTCATGGTGAAGGGCAAGGAGGAGCATTACTACCATGAGAAAGCTCTGGCCGTTGAGTATTCAGAACTGTTTCAGCTATACAATCAAGACGCACTCGACAAATCTATCGTCAGTTGCTATTGTGTATAAGTGATTTCTTTCTGTAAGTTAAATCTCAAGCTAGCTGTAGTGATCATTTTGATCAATCATTACCTCTAATTATCCTCACTATATTCTTTTCTGTGGTATTATGCAGGACGAAGATTTTGTCGGATTTCGGGTTCCGGCAGACCCTTGAGGTTCGAACACTGTGGTGCGCGCGGAGATTTCGCCTCCTACCTACCTGCACCCCTTCGCCATGCTAGGATCTAAAACTATTGAAAGAACAACACAAGAGACACAAGGTTTATACTGGTTCGGGCCACCGTTGTGGTGTAATACCCTACTCTAGTGTGTGGTGTGTGGATTGCCTCTTGGGCTGATGATGATGAACAATACAAGGAAGAACAGCCTCGCGAGGGTCTGTTCTTGGCTGAGGCGATGAACTGCTGGGAGGAGTTCAATCACCTTTCTCTCTCTCTCTCTGCTTCCAACCTCTCTACCCCTAGAGACCCTTCGACTTGTCGAGAGCCCTTGCTATGTGGGTGGCTGGTCCTATTTATAGAGGCCCTGGTCCTCTTCCCAAATATCGAGCGGCAAGGGAGCCAACAATGGCGGGCTAATTTGAAGGGGGACAGAAAGTATCAACTATCCTGAAAAAAGTAGTCTTCGCCTGCGCAAAGCTCTGGCGATGACGCCGTCTTGGGCTCCACGGTGACCCCCGTCTCGTAGTCCTCCTGGCCTTGGTCTCGTTGCACCGAAATGGCAACCTTTGCCTGATGCCTCGGTACTCCGCGGCTGCGCTTGCCCCCTTTGCACCAAAGAGGAAAGGAGGACGCTGCGGGGGCTGCACCCGCCTGGCGCCCTTGGTCGTCATGGCTTGCGTCACGGGCACCTCGCGAGGTACCCCGCCTTGATCTCTCCGCCTCCTCGCGAGCCAGCCTGATGAGGCCGTGCCTGAGGAAGCTCCGCGTCATCTGGCCTGCGAGGCTTGGCCCCTCGCGAGGGTCTTGAGTTTCTGTTGGTGAAGATGGGCCATGCCGGGCCCCCCTTTGAGCCACGCCGCAGGCCGTAGGCAGGCAAGTTTGGGGACCCCCATTCCGAGAACGCCGACAGTAGCCCCCGGGCCCAAGGCGCGCCCGTACTTGGCCGTCCAAGGAGGAGGAAGGGCGAGAGCGAAGCGCCGCGGGCCCTAACAGCCTGCGGCCTTACGCGCCGCGTGGCAGTTGATTGGACATGGGCATCTCCACTTCCCCATGGCGCCTCGGTAACTGCACGGATTGAGCAGTCCCTGCATGCAAAATGGGTCGTGATTACCTGCGATCGTGGAGGTCGGCGGTTGGCCTTCGCCGGCTATAAGTATGGAACGGCGTGCGCCCTCCCGGTTTATCTCCCCTTGCTTCTCCTTCTTCTTCATGGCCCCGTCGAGGAGGTTCTTGGCCGTGGAGAAGGGGAAGGCTTGCCAGGCTGAGCATGCCTCTCCCCCACCAAAGCGCGGCCGAGGGCGCCCCCGCAAACATCCTGTGGCCACCACGGCAGCTCCCCGCAGCTGCGGAGACGCTTTCCAGCATGGTGGCAGGCGGATTGCTGCGGCCGGGGGGTGCGCTCCGGCTGCGCGTCCCCCTATGTCATGCTTTCGCGCTGCAGAGGTGCTGCCGGAGTTTGTCGTGTGGTCGGCGGAGCCGACTAGCACACGGCTCCCACTTCCTCGCTTCCTCCTTGGCGAGCTCCCGGCCGGCGCCCCGGGCGGCCTCTTGCTTCAGGCCGACGGCTGCTGCAGCCAGGCCTCATGGGTTTCGCTGGAGGTCTCCGCAGCCGGGAGCCTGGCCCTGGCCTGTGGTTGGCAGACGTTTGCCCGCGCGTGTGGCCTGGGCCGTCGGTGCACCCTACACTTCAGGTTCAACGGCGATGCCACCCTCTACGTGAGGGTGTTTGGGCAAGATGGTCGCCGCGCAGGGTGTTGCCCTAAGGGCGACGACCGCGGCTAGGAACCCGGCTCCGGCGATGATGGAGAGGACGACGCTCGCGGGGCTGGCGGCGCTCAGGGTTCCTCAAGCTTCTCCGGTTCTTCTTCAGGAGGCGACTCTTCTAGTGGTGGCCGTAGTCAGCCCCCACGCCGTCGTATCTGCTTGGGAGGTGGTAGCGTGTCCGCCCACCGTCGCGCCCTGGTGAAGCGCGAGAGGGAGTCCGCCTGAGCTCCGGAGGTAGCTCGGGCTTCCCTGCGGGCCGGTGTGAGGCGAGCCGCGCCAGATTTGTTCTTTCTCTTCCCTTTTCCTGCGTAAAAAGGACAGCAGTGTGGTGCCCCGCGGGGGCGTGTATGGGTTATTGCTGTTAATCATCATTCTGCTTTCTTTATCGTACCTTCCGGCTACATGCCCGCGCGTGGATGGTTCCCGGCCCCAGCAGTGGGGGCGACCGACCCAGGCCGTGTGTTTGTGTCGCGGTGCCCGAGGGGCACGGACTGCAGGGGTGCTCCTGCAAGGGGCCCAGGTCGCGAACCCTTTGAATGACTAGGATAGGGACACTCGTGTGGGCGCTCGGCTGCCCCCCTCGCGAGGCCTCGCACAAGAGAAATCGAGGCAGGAGAATAAAAAGCCGACGAACCACAAGCCAAAGACGGCAACAACTTCAATAAAACTTCGACTGAGAAGGAGCAAGCCAACTGCGGAAAGCAAATGAAAAGCCGCGTCCGGCACCTAGTCTAGTCTTCGACGTCTTCTCACCAGCGCAGAGCTAAGTGCTGCCACTAGGCATGGGAGGGAGCCCTAGGGTCTAAGGCCGGCGCTCCTGAGACTCCGGGGCATGTACAACCCCAACTCATTATTACGTGAGAGTGTCACGGGCGGCGAGCTTCACAGGCATTGGCCTTCTTCACAGGCTCCGGGCCTTTTCCAAAACACGATAGCTTCATAGGCATTCGCCTTGCTTCACAGGCTCTGGGCCTTTTCCATAACGCGATAGCTTCACAGGCTCTGGGCCTTTTTAGGGGTAGAACCTCCGGAGGTGCTGGATGTTCCATGCGTTCTGGACCAGCACTCCCTCTTGAGTCTCCAAGCGCGCTGAGTCGGGCCTGGAAATATGAACAACCTTGAACGGGCCCTCCCACATGGGAGAGAGCTTGTGCAACCCCTCCCTGGAGAGGACCCGCCTGAGCACGAGGTCTCCTACCTCGAGAGTTCTGGGGTGGATGTTGCGGCAGTGATATCGCCGCAGCGCTTGTTGGTACCTCGCCGCTCGTAGCGCAGCTTCTCGGCGGCATTCCTCCCCCAGCACGAGGTCCATCCCCCGCATGGCGTCCTGTTGCGCCTCGTCGAACGCCAGGACCCACTTGGAGCGACGTCTGACCACGTGAGGGAGGACCGCTTCGACTCCGTAGACCAGGAAGAATGGGGTCTCCCCAGTTGGCTTGGTCGCGGTTGTGCGGATGGACCACAACACGGACTGAAGCTCGTCGTACCAACCTCTGCCGCAGGCCTCCAGCTTCTTCTTGAACGTCTTGGTCTTGAGGCCCCTCAGGACCTCCGCATTGGCTCGCTCGGCCTGGACGTTGCTTCGGGGGTGTGCCACTGAAGCGTAGCATATCTGCGTTCCAAGGTTAGCACAGTATGTTTTGAAGAGGTTACTGGTGAACTGCGAACCGTTGTCCGTGATGATGCGATTCGGCACCCCGAACCGGCTCACGATGCCCTTGATGAACTTGACCGCAGAACCCGCAGGAATGGTGCGGACAGCCTCCACTTCAGCCCACTTGGTGAACTTGTCCACGGCAACGTAAAGGTAGCGGTAGCCCCTGGCGCCCGAGGAAACGAACCCAAGATGTCGAGCCCCCAGAATGCGAATGGCCACGAAAGGGGGATAGTCTGCAAGCCCCCTGCCGGCTGATGGATCTGCTTGGCGTGGAACTGGCAGGCCTCACAAGCTTTCACTAGTTCAACGGCGTCATTGAGCGCGGTGGGCCAATAAAACCCGCTGCGGAACGCCTTGCCGACGAGGCTCCGTGATGATGAATGATGTTCGCAGTCCCCGCCGTGTATATCTTCCAGTAGTTCCTTCCCTTGCTCCCTGGAGATGCAGCGCAGGGATACATCGTTTGGTCGCTTCCGGTAGAGCTCTCCATCTTTGATGCAGTATGCCGTGGCCTGGCGTGCCACTCGCTCTGCTTCCTCCTCCTTCTCCGGCAGGGTCCCTTGCGTTAAGTAGCTCCGGAGCTCCGTGATCCAACATCCCTCCTAAGGTTCCATCGTCAGGAGCAGGCGTGCTCCTGAGGCCGGGCTATAGGCCGGAGCTCCTGAGGCAGGTGGCTGGGGGAGCTCCTCCCGGGGCTGAGCCGTGTTTGATAATGACGGTAAGGCTGACGGCTTGAAGAGCCGCTCCTCGAAAACGCCAGGCTCCTGAGGTAACCGCCTGGACGCGCGTTTGGCGATGTCATCGGCTTCCTGATTGGTGCCACGGGGCACATGCTGCAACTCCAACCCCCAGAACTGCTTCTCCATCCTGCGGACCTCCGCAAGGTAGGCTTCCATGTGCTCATCCTTCGGCTCATACACCTTGTTGGAGAAATTGATAAGGAGCTGCGAATCGCCCTTGATGGTGAGGCGTTTCACCCCCAGGGCAGCTGCGGCCTTCAAGCCCGCTATTAAACCTTCATACTCCGCTATGTTGTTGGAGACCTTTTCACCTTGCTAGAAACGGAGATGCACGGCGTAATAGAGCTTGTCCTGGGTGGGCGATATAAGCACCGCCTCAGGCCCAGCGCCGTGTCTGGAGAATGCCCCATCGAAGTACATGACCCAGCCTTCTGGCGCCTCGCTTCCCGGGGACAGGGACCGATCCTCGTCGGCCTTGAGGCCTGGCGCCTCCGTCCATTCTGCCACAAAATCCGCCAACGCTGCTCCCTTGATGACTCTGGTCATGCTGAATTCGAGCTGAAATGCTTGCAGCTCTATGTTCCACTCAACGACCCTCCCAGCTGAATTGGGGCTCCTGAGCACCCTCTCTAGGGGGTACGACGAGACGACCTTGATGGGGTGACCCTGAAAATAGTGCCGCAGCTTGCGCGAGGCCACCAGTAGCGCGAGGAGGAGTTTCTGAGGCATAGGGTACCGTGCCCTTGCATCCCGCAACACTGTGCTGACGAAGTACACTGGGTGCTCAACAAGGTGGAGTGCGTCAGTGCTGGTGGCTCCCTTTGGAGACCATGGCGCCTCTTGAGACAATGAGGCCTCCTGAGACTGGCCATCTGGGAGAGGGGCCTCTTCCGCCTCTGGTGCGCCCCTTTGTGGCGGCTGATCCTCCTCAGCCGCTGTGGCGGTTTCTGTGGACCTTCCTCGTACCGGTTCCGCCTCGTCCCGGGCCGCCGCCGCTGTTTTGATCCGATGCTCCTCTCTGACTGCCACCAGGGCTGCACTGGCAGAGTAGGGAGTGGCGGCGAGGTAAAGCACCAGGGGCTCTTGAGGGTGCGGAGCCACCATGACCGGTGGACTGGTCAGGTATCTCTTGAGATCCTGGAACGCCTTGTCGGCCTCTTCAGTCCATTCGAAGGGCCTGTTTTTCTTCATTAGCTGGAAAAAGGGTAGCGCTCGCTCCCCTAACTTGGAGATGAAGCGCCCTAGCATGGTCACGTGCCCCGTGAGCTTCTGCATCTCTCTGAGGGTCTTTGGCGGGCTCATGTCTTCCACTGCCTTGACCTTCTCCGGGTTAGCCTCGATGCTTCGGTGGGACACGAGGAAACCCAAGAGTTTGCCCGAGGGGACTCCGAACATGCACTTCTCTGGGTTGAGCCATAGGTTCACTGCGTTGAGGCTCGCGAAGGTTTCCTCCAGGTCTTGTATCAAGGTTCTGGCCTCCCGAGACTTTACCACAATGTCACCGACGTAAGCTTCAACATTCTTCCCGAGCTGCGGGCCCAAGGTGATGTGCATCAGCCGCTAAAAGGTTGCCCTTGCGTTACGCAGCCCGAACGGCATGCATGTGTAGCAGTACACCCCACACGGGGTTAGGAAGGCTGTCTTCTCGACGTCTTCGACCGCCACCTTGATCTGGTGATACCCAGAGAAGGCATCCAGGAAGCATAACAAGTCGCATTCCGCAGTGGAATCGACGATCTGGTCGATGCGGGGGAGCGGGAACGGATCTTGCGGGCACGCTTTGTTGAGGTTGGTGAAGTCGACACACATGCGTTCCTCCCCCCTTCTTTGGCACAACGACAGGGTTGGCCAACCAATCTGGGTATCGGACTTCGCGAATGACCCCAGCGGCCTCTAATTTGCGGGTCTCTTGGACGATGAAGGCCTGTTTTTCTGTGGACTGCCGCTTGGCCTTCTGCTTCACAGGGCGCACGTTGGGGCACACGTTGAGGTGATGCTCGATTACACTCCTGGGGATCCCTGCCAACTGGTCTGGCTCCCAAGTGAATACCTTCTTGTTCGCGCGCAGGAACCCGACCAGGGCCTCCTCCTGCTTGGGTTCGAGGTGGGCGCCTATGGTGAAAGTGGCGTTGGTGGACCCGTCCTCATCGACGGGTATCTGCTTGGTTTCTGCCTTGTCTTGGGTGAACAACTGTTTCTTCTTGGTAGGCGCAGCCCCCTTGGGCTCGGGGGCCTCCAAGGCGGTGGGCTGTGCCGACGCCGCTGTCTTGAAGGCGAGCTTGAGCACCCGCAGGGCGTCCCCAGTGTCCCCGTGCATGGTGAGGACACCGCTGCTCCTGGGCATCTTCATGAGGTTGTACGCCGTGTGTGTCGCAGCCATGAACTGGGCCAGCGCTGGGTAGCCGAGGATGGCGTTATAGGGGAGGCCGATGGGGGTGATGTCGAAGTCGACCAGCTCCGTGCGGAAGTTGTCGTAGGTGCCGAAGGTCACCGGCAGCCGGATCTGTCCCAAGGAGCTGGACGACCTGCCCCCTACGCCTGAGAAGGGCCGGCTAGGCTGCAGCCATTCCAGGGGTATGCAGAGGAGGTTGAAGGCCTCGACTGAGAGCACGATGAGGCCCGCACCGCCATCGATGAGAGTTCTGGTGACGGCCACCTGGCAGATGGTGGGGGTGCACAGCATGGGGAGCGCACCTGAGCTGGCCGAGTTGGAGGGGTGGTCTTCCGAGCTGATGGTCAGGCCGGTCGCGGGCGCCACCCGATCCAGGGGAGCCCCCTGCCACGTGGAAGCGGCGCTGACCCGACGGATGAACGGCTTGACGTGGTGACTTGTGGGCGGCGCCTGCGAGCCGCCCAGGAGGGCCGCGACGACCGGGGGTGTTGGTGTAACGCGATAGGCGGGGGAGAGGTTGCGGGACTCCATGAGGGCGCGGAGCGCGCGGGACGAAGAATCAGCCGGGGCGAGCGAGGGAGTTGCGGTGAGACCGTCTTGCCGCACGGACGGATGCTGAGACGATGCTTGCTGCTCGTCCCCCGCCGGGCCGGTGGCGGCGTTGACGGCAGGTGACGGGGAACAGCGAGGACGCCCGCTGACAGGGGTCGTCTGGGTGACACGGGAAGCGAGGGCGGCCCGGCGCTCCACGCGGGCCCGACGAGCGTCAGACATGAGCGTGATGGTCGGAGGAGAACGGGGTGGTGGAAGTCGAATTCCGGCGCACCCCTACCTGGCGCGCCAAATGTCGGATTTCGGGTTCCGGCAGACCCTTGAGGTTCGAACACTGGGGTGCGCGTGGAGATTTCGCCTCCTACCTACCTGCACCCCTTCGCCACGCTAGGATCTAAAACTATCGAAAGAACAACACAAGAGACACAGGGTTTATACTGGTTCGGGCCACCGTTGTGGTGTAATACCCTACTCCAGTGTGTGGTGTGTGGATTGCCTCTTGGGACTGATGATGATGAACAATACAAGGAAGAACAGCCTCGCGAGGGTCTGTTCTTGGCTGAGGCGGTGGACTGCTGGGAGGAGTTCAATCACCTTTCTCTCTCTCTCTCTCTCCCTCTCTCTCTCTCTCTCTCTCTGCTTCCAACCTCTCTACCCCTAGAGACCCTTCGACTTGTCGAGAGCCCTTGCTATGTGGGTGGCTGGTCCTATTTCTAGAGGCCCTGGTTCTCCTCCCAAATATCGAGCAGGAAGGGAGCCAACAATGGCGGGCTAATTTGAAGGGGGACAACAAGTATCAGCTATCCTGACAAAAGTAGTCTTCGCCTGCGCAAAGCTCTGGCGATGATGCCGTCTTGGGCTCCACGATGAACGCCGTCTCGTAGTCCTCCTGGCCTTGGACTCGTTGCACTGAAATGACAACCTTTGCCTGATGCCTCGGTACTCCGCGGCTACGCTTGCCCCCTTTGCACCAAAGAGGAAAGGAGGACGCTGCGCGGGCTGGCACCCGCCTGGCGCCCTTGATCGTCATGGCTTGCGTCACGGGCACCTCGCGAGGTACCCTGCCTTGATCTCTCCGCCTCCTCGCGAGCCAGCTTGATGAGGCCGTGCCTGAGGAAGCTCCGCGTCGTCCGCCCTGTGAGGTTTGGCCCCTCGCGAGGGTCTTGAGTTTGTGTTGGTGAAGATGGGCCGTGCTGGGCCCCCCTTTGAGCCACGCCGCAGGCCGCAGGCAGGCAAGTTTGGGGACCCCCGTTCCCAGAACGCCGACAGATTTATGAAATGAAAAAAGGTGGACGCTATGGCATTAGGTTCGTTGACCCAAATACCATTAATTAATACACATGGAAATTAGATCCATATCACGAAAAAAGTGTAGAGGAAAGCATGCTAGAGTTCTTCAAGCGCCTCAAATACAATGAAGATATACTACTTCCTTACAACTTCGAGTGAGTCACACTGTCTTGTACTACAAATTCTGTTTTTGCCTACTAGCTAGCTACATGTTTTTGCTTACATATGCCCGCTTAATTAAGACATGCAAACGTGTGTGCATGCAGATTTCGCTAGATCTTGTTAATCATTAAAGTTGATGAAGGAACAGTTGAAGTACTAGACTCACTACTTAAGAAAGCAAGTGACTACACCAACGTGAAGGGGATAGTCAACAGGTAATTTCAATCATTATTAACTATATCTCGGCCTATTTAATTAGTTCGTCATTTCCTGATAACAACTATTTAATAACCCATTTATTCATTTTCTTTGTTGGCGGGCAAGGCTTGGGCAAAGTTCATCAGGGCCACTCCAGGCCCATGGAAACAAGATCTGAAATGGTATCGATCCCAGGTAAGTAATTAAGTAGTGCTAGCTAGTTGCCATCTCTTTAATTATCATGCTTGATTAATTATTATCTGATCAAATTACATTCTCGTAAAGGCCCTGAAGCAGGCGCCGGGGAATAATTTGTGTGCATACTACGTTTGCGAGAACATTCGCATGATGGCGTCCAAAAGGAGCAAATCTCAAAGACAGGAGTGGGTACGTTTGTCAGAACACTATTCACAATTTTTACACCATTATCGATATCTAGTCACACAACTAATACACATGCATATTGATCTCCTTCTTAACAGTTCAAAGAGGTGCAGGAGAAGCTCCTAACAGAGGACCGCATAGAAGCAATTCAAGAGGAAATAGCGGGATTTTTGCTCGACCAGGTCATAGATCCCAAAGGAGAATACTATTATCCGCTACCGCCCCCATGAACCACTTCCAATTGTTATCGTGCTCCGAAGGCACCAATTAGGCTAATGTCACTGGCTCCGAAGGCACCAATTAGGAGAAATTGTATATATATATATTATGATCGGTTCTACTAGAAATTCTATTTATATATATGCATAACGTGCACAATATGTAGTATCGTAAAATACCAGCAAACGAAAAAGAATTAAATGGAAAACACAAAATTAAATGAAAAACAAATCATAAACCCAAACCCCCCCAATCTTTTAATACCGGTTGGTGACACCAACCGGTACTAAAGGGCTCCCTGCCCCCGAAGCTGGCTCATGCCACGTGGTTGCCCTTTAGCACCGGTTCGTGCTGAACCGGTACTAAAGGGGGGGGGGCTTTAGTGCCTACACTTTAGCGCCGGTTACAAAACCGACACTAAAGGGCCTTACGAACTGGTGCTATTGCCCGGTTCTGCACTAGTGATATCACATCATCATATCTTAAAACTATTACAATGAATCAAGTTTATTTTGTCCAATCATCTTCATGAAAGTTTTTATTATATCCTTCTTGGATATATATCACTTTGGAACTAATTTTCATGTGTTGCTTTTGATAAGCTCAAACAAATATAAGTGAAGATCATAAGCATAATATTTCTTTCTCTCAAATTAATTGAAGTGAAGCAAGATAGGATTTCTTCAAAAATACTAAAGCACACCATGCTGAAAAATATATAAGTGAAGCACTAGAGCAATTCCATAGAAAAGAGCTTCGTTGACGGGATGTGCGTGCCGCTTACCTAGCCTCCCTGGCAACTATTTGAGGACTCTATTTTATTTAAAAACTTTAAGATCTAAGTACTTTATTAAAACAACAAGAAAAAAAATGACATTCCAAGGATAGCACACATCTTGTGAAGAAAAAGCAAAAACTTAGGATCAACTGATACTAACCGATAATTGTTGGTGAAGAAAGGTGGGATGCCTACCAGGGCATCTCCAAGCTTAGATGCTTGAGACTTCTTGAAATATTATCTTGGGATGCCTTGGGCATCCCCAAGCTTGAGCTTTTGTGTCTCCTTAATTACTTTTATATCACGGTTTCCCTAAATCCTAAAAACTTCATCCACACAAAACTCAACAAGAACTCATGAGATAGGTTAGTATAAACTAATGCAAAAACTTTATCCTTCTCTACTGTAGCAAATCACTAAAATTATTATTCAACATTTCGTACTAAATTCCTCTGCATATTTAATACTTCTATCCTCCAACAGAATCATTAAACAAGCAAACATATGCAAACATAACAGCAATCTGCTAAAACAATACAGTCTGTAAAGAATGCAAAAGTATCAATACTTCTCTAACTCCAAAGATTATGAAAATCTACCACACTGTGGAAATTTTATCATAGCTTAATTTTCAAAAAGTTTTAACATTTTATCACATTTTGACTTTTCTAGGGAATTTTTGCAATAGCGGTAAACTTTATGTTTTGAAACAGCAACATGTAGACTTGTAAAATAAGCATAGTAAAGGCTACCAATGCCACTTTTATTGAAATAAAATATGAAAAACATTATTATATATAATAGTAAGCAAATCCTAACAAAATAAATTGATGCTCCAAGCAAAAAACATATCATGTGGCGAAACAAAACATAGCTCCAAGTGAGGTTACCGATAATGTTGGAGACGTAAGAGGGAATGCCTTCCAGGGCATCCCCAAGCTTAGTTGCATGGATCTTCCTTGAATATCAACTTTGGGTGCATTGGGAATCCCCAAGCTTAGTATCTTGTCACTCCTTATTCTCCTCATATCGACATCCCACCCAAAACATGAAAACTTCAATCACACAAAACTTAACGAAACTTCGTGAGAGAGGTTAGTATGATAAAGAGAAAACCATTTCACTTTGGTACTGTCAAAGACAAGATTCATAATTGTTTACACACAATTCCTACTGTATCATATCATTTTCACAATTTATATTGAGCAATATAAGCCATAGAAACTAGAAAACAAGCAAACTATGCATTGAAAACAGAATCTGTCAAAAACAGAACAATCTGTAGTAATCTGTACTCCAAGCATATTTATTGTACTCAAAAACCCCTGAAAAATAGGAAAACCTGGGAAATCTGTCTATTAATCTTCTTCAAAAAGAATCAACATTTTATCACGCTTCTTTTAAAAACGAGAATTGTTTTCCTGAGCGCAAAATTTTTATGTTTTTCAGCAAGATCAAATCAACTATCAACGTAAGCCATCCCAAAGGTCTTACTTGGCACTTTATTGAAACAAAAGCAGTAAAACATGATTACCACAGTAGCTTAATCATGTGAACACACAAAAACAGTAGGCAAAAGTGTTGGGTTGTCTCCCAACAAGCGCTATTCTTTAATGCCTTTTTAGCTAGGCATGATGATTTCAATGATGCTCACATAAAAGATAAGAATTGAAACATAAAGAGAGCATCATGAAACACATGGCAAACACATTTAAGCGTAACCCACTTCCTATGCATAGGGTTTTTGTGAGCAAACAACTTATGAGAACAAGAATCAACTAGCATAGGAAGGCAAAACAAACATAACTTCAAAACTTTCAACACATAGAGAGGAAACTTGATATTATTGCAATTCCTACAAGCATAACTTCCTCCCTCATAATAACTTTCAGTAGCATCATGAAGAAATTTAACAATATAACCATCACATAAAGCATTCTTTTCATGACACAAAAGCATAGAAAAATTATTACTCTCCACATAAGCAAATTTCTTCTCATCCATAATAGTGGTGGGGGAAAACTCAACAAAATAACTATCATGTGATTGAAAATTAAAATCATGATGATAAGTTTCATGGTTATCATTATTCTTTATAGCATACATGTCATCACTATAATAATCATAGATAGCAACTTTGTTATCATAGTAAATTGAAGCCTCATCCAAAATGGTGGATTCAACACTAAATAAAGTCATCACCTCTCCAAATCCACTTTGATCAATATAATCATCATAAATAGGAGGCATGCTTTCATCATAATAAATTTCTCATCAAAACATGGGGGACTAAAAATATCATGTTCATCAAATATAGGATCCCCAAGCTTATGGCTTTGCATATCATTAGCATCATGGATATTCAAAGAATTCATACTAACAACATTGCAATCATGCTCATCATTCAAATATTTTGTGCCAAACATTTTATTGACTTCTTCTAACAATTGAGCACAATTTTCTCATCCATCATTTTCAAGAAAGATATTATAAAGATGATCACTAATATGATGCAACCTCAGTTCCATTTTTCATGTAGTTTTCTTTTATAAACCAAACTAGTGATAAAACAATAAACTAAAAGATCTGATTGCAAGATCTGAAGACATACCTTCATGCACTCACCTCCCCGGAAACGGTGCTAGAAAAGAGTTTGATGTCTACTATGCAAATTTATTCTTGTAGACTCATGTTGGGCCTCCAAGCGCAGAGTTTTGTAGGACAGTAGCAATGTCCCCTCAAGTGGATGACCTAAGGTTTATCAATCCGTGGGAGGTGTAGGATGAAGATGGCCTCTCTCAAACAACCCTGCAACCAAATACAAGAAATCTCTTATGTCCACAATACACCTAATACAATAGCAAATTGTATAGGTGCACTAGTTCGGCGAAGAGATGGTGATAAAAGTGTAATATGGATGGTAGAAATATATTTTTATAATATGAATAAATAAAAACAACAATGTAGAAAATAGTAAACGAGCACAAAAAAACGGTATTGCAATGCTTGAAAATGAGGCCTAGGGTCTGTACTTTCGCTAGTGCAATATTTCAACAATGCTAATATAATTGGATCATAGTACCGTCCCTCAACGTGCAACGAAGAATCACTCCAAAGTTCCTATCTAGAGGAGAACATAAGAATAAATTGTTTGTAGGGTACGAAACCACCTCAAAGCTATTCTTTCCATTCGATCTATTCAAGAGTTTGTACTAAAATAACACAAAGCTACTCTTTCCGTTCGATCTATCCTAGAGTTCGTACTAAAATAACACCAAAGCAAATTCATATTCATAATACTCAATCCAACGCAAAGAACTTCAAAGAGTGCCTCGAGATTTCTACTAGAGAAACAAAGACAAGAACGTGCATCAACCCCTATGCATAGATTACCCCAATGTCACCTCAAGAATCCGCGAGTTGAGTGCCAAAACATATATCAAGTGAATCAATATGATACCCCATTGTCACCACGAGTATTCAATTGCAAGACATATATCAAGTGTTCTCAAATCCATAAAAGTATTCAATCCGATAACAACAAAATTTGAAAGGGAAAAACTCAATTCACCACAACAAGATAAAGAAGGGAAAACACCATATGATCCGACTATATTATCAAAGCCCGTGATACATCAAGACTGTGACATCTCAAGAACACAAGAGAGAGAGAGAGATTAAACACATAGCTACTGGTACAAACCCTCAGCCCCGAGGGTGGACTAATCGCCCCTCATTGTGGTGGCCACGGTAGTTCTGCTGAAAACAGCGTCAGTCCGGGTTAGTTCCATGCAAATCATACCAAAACCATATAAATTTATTGTAAACATGGCATCAATATTTCATAAATGATAGATACGTTGGAGACATATCAACGCCCTAAGGGACGTCTGCGCCGTAGAGCCCGTCGCCCCTAAATTCAACCCGTGGTCGGCTTGTCCGATAACCTTCGATCGAAGGGACCACCCGACCAGTATCCGTCATGGAGTTTTGGCAGCTCTGGTCCTTGATCCAATCATTGATAGATACCATCTCACTAGAGTCCTCATGGACGGCAGCATCAGTCTTAACTTGATTTATCAAGACACGGTTCGCAAAACAGCTATCGACCCATCAAGAATCAAGCCTACTAACACCACCTTGAAAGGAGTGATGCCCGGCGTAGAAGCCCGCTGCATGGGCTCAATAACATTGGAAGTAGTCTTACGTTCACCGGATAACTAATGTCTACTACACAACCTTCTTCTTGTAGACGTTGTTGGGCCTCCAAGTGCAGAGGTTCATAGGACAGTAGCAAATTTCCCTCAAGTGGATGACCTAAGGTTTATCAATCCGTAGGAGGCGTAGGATGAAGATGGTCTCTCTCAAGCAACCCTGCAACCAAATAACAAAGAGTCTCTTGTGCCCCCAACACACCCAATACAATGGTAAATTGTATAGGTGCACTAGTTCAGCGAAGAGATGGTGATACAAGTGGTATATGGATAGTAGATATAGGTTTTTGTAATCTGAAAATATAAAAACAGCAAGGTAACAAGTGGTAAAAGTGAGCATAAACGGTATTGCAATGTGTTGAAACAAGGCCTAGGGTTCATACTTTCACTAGTGCAAGTTCCCTCAACAATAATAACATAATTGGATCATATAACTATCCCTCAACATGCAACAAAGAGTCACTCCAAAGTCACTAATAGCGGAGAACAAACGAAGAGATTATGGTAGGGTACGAAACCACCGCAAAGTTATTATTTCCAATCAATCCGTTGGGCTATTCCTATAAGTGTCACAAACAGCCCTAGAGTTCGTACTAGAATAACACCTTAAGACACAAATCAACCAAAACCCTAATGTCACCTAGATACTTCAATGTCACCTCAAGTATCCGTGGGTATGATTATACGATATGCATCACACAATCTCAGATTCATCTATTCAACCAACCCATAGAACCTCAAAGAGTGCCCCAAAGTTTCTACCACAGAGTCAAGACGAAAACGTGTGCCAACCCCTATGCATAAGTTCATGGGCGGAACCCGCAAGTTGATCACCAAAACATACATCAAGTGGATCAATAGAATACCCCATTGTCACCACAGGTATCCCATGCATGACATACATCAAGTGTTCTCAAATCCTTAGAGACTCAATCCGATAAGGTAACTTCAAAGGGAAAACTCAATCCATTACAAGAGAGTAGAGGGGGAGAAACATCATAGGATCCAACTATAATAGCAAAGCTCGCGATACATCAAGATCGTACCACCTCAAGAACACGAGAGAGAGAGAGAGTTCAAACACATAGCTACTGGTACATATCCTCAGCCCCGAGGAAGAACCACTCCCTCCTCGTCATGGAGAGCATCGAGATGATGAAGATGGCCACCGAAGAGGGATTGCCCCCTCCGGCAGGGTGCCGGAATGGGTCTAGATTGGTTTTCGGTGGCTACGAAGGCTTCTGGCAGCGGAACTCCCGATCTATTGTTGTCTTTAATAGTTTTAGGGTATATGGATATATATATAGGCGGAAGTAATACATCAGGGGAGCCACAAGGGCCCATGAGGGTGGAGGGCGCGCCCAGGGGGGTGGGCGTGCCCCCTGCCTCGTGGCTTCCTCGTTGATCCCTTACGTACACTCCAAGTCTTTTGGATTGCTTCCATTCCAAAAATAAGTTCCGTGAAGTTTCAGGTCAATTGGACTCCGTTTGATTTTCCTTTTCTGCGATACTCTAAAACAAGGAAAAAACAGAAACTGGCACTGGGCTCTGGGTTAATAGGTTAGTCCCAAAAATCATATAAAATAGCATATAAATGCATATAAAACATCCAAGGATGATAATATAATAGCATGGAACAATTAAAAATTATAGATACGTTGGAGACGTATCAGCATCCCCAAGCTTTATTCTTGCTCGTCCTCGAGTAGGTAAATGATAAAAATAGAATTTTTGATGTGGAATGCTAACTAACATATTTATCCATGTAATTCTCTTTATTGTGGCAAGAATATTCAGATCCGTAAGATTCAAGACAAAAGTTTAATATTGACATAAAAACAATAATACTTCAAGCATACTAACTAAGCAATCATGTCTTCTCAAAATATCATGGCCAAAGAAAGCTATCCCTACAAAATCATATAGTCTGGCTATGCTCAATCTTCACCACACAAAGTATTTTAATCATGCATAACCCCGATGACAAGCCAAGCAATTGTTTCATACTTTTGATGTTCTCAAACTTTTTCAATCTTCACGCAATACATGAGCGTGAGCCATGGACATAGCACTATAGGTGGAATAGAATGGTGGTTGTGGAGAAGACAAAAAGGAGAAGATAGTCTCACATCAACTAGGCGTATCAATGAGCTATGGAGATGCCCATCAATAGATATCAATGTGAGTGAGTAGGGACTGCCATGCAACGGATGCACTAGAGCTATAAGTGTATGAAAGCTCAAAAAGAAACTAAGTGGGTGTGCATCCAACTCACTTGCTCACGAAGACCTAGGGAATTTTGAAGAAGCCCGCAATTGGAATATACAAGCCAAGTTCTATAATGAAAGATTCCCACTAGTATATGAAAGTGACAACATAGGAGACTCTCTATCATGAAGATTATGGTGCTACTTTGAAGCACAAGTGTGGTAAAAGGATAGTAGCATTGTCCCTTCTCTCTTTTTCTCTCATTTTTTATTTTATTTTATTTTATTATCTGGGCCTTCTCTTTTTTTATGGCCTCTTTTTTTTATTTTGGGCTTCTTTGGCCTCTTTTTTTTCATTAGGAGTCTCATCCCGACTTGTGGGGGAATCATAGTCCCCATCATCCTTTCCTCACTGGGACAATGCTCTAATAATGATGATCATCACACTTTTATTGACTTACAACTCAAGAATTACAAATCAATACTTAGAACAAAATATGACTCTATATGAATGCCTCCGGCGGTGTACCGGGATGTGCAATGATGCATGAGTGACATGTATGAAAGAATTATGAGCGGTGGCTTTGCCACAAATACGATATCAACTACATGATCATGCAAGCAATGACAATGATGGAGCGTGTCATAATAAACAGAACGGTGGAAAGTTGCATGGCAATATATCTCGGAATGGCTATGGAAATGTCATAATAGGTAGATATGGTGGCTGTTTTGAGGAAGATATATGGTAGGTTTATGGTACCGGCGAAAGTTGCGCGATACTAGAGAGGCTAGCAATGGTGGAAGGGTGAGAGTGCGTATAATCCATGGACCCATCATTAGTCATAAAGAACTCACATACTTATTGTAAAAATCTATTAGTTATCGAAACAAAGTATTACACGCATGCTCCTAGGGGGATAGATTGGTAGGAAAATACCATCGCTCGTCCCCGACCGCCACTCATAAGGAAGACAATCAATAAATAAATCATGCTCCGACGTCATCACATAACGGTTCACCATACGTGCATGCTACGGGAATCACAAACTTCAACAGAAGTATCTCTCAAATTCACAACTACTCAACTAGCACGACTCCAATATCACTATCTTCATACCTCAAAACAATTATCAAGAATCAAACTTCTCTTAGTATTCAATGCACTTATATGAATGTTTTTATTATATCCCTCTTGGATGCCCATCATATTAGGACTAGTTTCATAACCAAAGCAAACTACCATGCTGTTCAGGACTCCCAAAATAATATAAGTGAAGCACGAGAGTTCATCTAATTCTTCAAAATAAAACCACCACCATGCCCTAAAAAGATATAAGTGAAGCACTAGAGCAAACGACAAACTACTCTGAAAGATATAAGTGAAGATCAATGAGTAGTCGGATAATTATGCAACTATGTGAAGACTCTCTAACATTTAAGAATTTAAGATCTTGGTATTTTATTCAAACAGCAAGCAAAACTAAATAAAATAAAATGATGCTCCAAGCAAAACACATATCATGTGGCGAATAAAAATATAGCTCCAAGTGAAGTTACCGATGAACGAAGACAAAAGAGGGGATGGCTTCCGGGGCATCCCCAATCTTAGGCTCTTGGTTGTCCTTTAATATTACCTTGGGGTTCCTTGGGCATCCCCAAGCTTAGGCTCTTGCCACTCCTTATTCCATAGTCCATCAAATCTTTACCCAAAACTTGAAAACTTCACAACACAAAACTTAACAGAAAACTCGTAAGCTCCGTTAGTATAAGAAAGCAAATCACCATCATAAGGTACTGTAATTAACTCATTCTAAATTCATATTGGTGTAATATCTACTGTATTCCAACTTCTCTATGGTTCATACCCTCCGATACTACTCATAGATTCATCAAAATAAGCAAACAACACGATGAAAACAGAATCTGTCAAAAACAGAACAGTCTGTAGTAATTTCGATCAAACGTATTCTTATGGAACTCATAAAATTCTCAAATAAATTTCTGGACGTGAGGAATTTATCTATTAATCATCTGCAAAAAGAATTAACTAAATATCACTTTCCAAATAAAAATGGCAGCAGTTCTCGTGAGCGCTAAAGTTTCTGTTTTTTACAGGAAGATCAACAAGACTTTCCCCAAGTCTTCCCAACGGTTCTACTTGGCACAAACAAGAATTAAAACATAAAAACTCAATCATAACAGAGGCTAGATAAATTATTTATTACTAAACAGTAACAAAAAGAAAGGAACAAAAATAAAGTTGGGTTGCCTCCCGACAAGCTCTATCGTTTAACGCCCCTAGCTAGGCATGATGATTTCAACGATGCTCATATAAAAGATAATAATTGTAACATAAAGAGAGCATCTTGAAGAATATGACTAGCACATTTAAGTCTAACCCACTTTCTATGCATAGGGATTTTGTGAGCAAACAACTTATGGGAACAATAATCAACTAGCATAGGAAGGCAAAACAAGCATAACTTTAAAACTTTAAGCACATAGAGAGGGAACTTGATATTATTGCAATTCCTACAAGCATATATTCCTCATAATAATTTTCAGTAGCATCATGAATTAATTCAACAATATAACCAGAACCTAAAGCATTCTTTTCATGATCCATAAGCATAGAAATTTTATTACTCTCCACACAAGCAAAATTCTTCTCATGAATAATAGTGGGAGTATCATAAAGAAACTCGAATACTATAAATTGTTTCAACATTAAAAGAGTGATGTTCAGAAAAGGGGTAACCATAATCATGACAAGTTTTATAAACATAATCACTACTTTTTATAGCATAAGTATCATCACAATAATCCTCATAAGTAGGAGGCATGCTATTATCATTATAAATTTGCATATCAAAACTTGGGAGACTAAAAATATCATCTTCATTAAACGTAGCATCCCCAAGCTTGGGACAAACATTAATTGCAGAAAATATATTCTCAAAAACATCATCTTCATCAAACATAGCATCCCCAAGCTTGGGCTTTTTCATATCATAAGCATAATCACTCTCATCATTAATATTATGGATAGCACCAATAGTATAGCAATTATCATATTATTCCAAGCAAGGGCCAAAAAGATTTTCAAGATCATAAGAAGTTTCATTATCTTCCACAATTATATTTTCATGAGGCACATCAGTAATAGGAGCAACATTATTTGGGAGAGATATCTTTTTACCTCTCTTCCTTTTTCTTTTCTTCTTCTTCTTCACCACATCATGTGTGGGTTCAATCCTCTTTTTGGAGCTCCTTATTAATGAGATTGGTTGAATAGGAGGCTCCTCCTCGTTACCTGTTCATCATAAGAAATAATAGGAGGGTATTGGGAAGTCTCTTCCCTTTCATTAGTATTCTCTTCATCTTCTATTTGTTTTCTTTTCTTTATGTAGTTGGCAATATAAGGATTTTCAATACAATTCACCGCACAATACATATAAATTTCCTCTAGATCAAACCAAGAAGTTTATCACGGGCAAATATTGGAAGATAGTTAGTTATAGGTTTCATTTCTTCGTAACCCATAAGCAAACTATGTTCATTATGATGTTCAAGAGAAATCAAGTCATCACAATTTTTGGAAACAATTAGATCATGAAACAATTTGCATCGGATGGTTAAATGACCACGTTCATCGCAAAGTTCACAAGTACGGCCAAGAAAATTTAAATTTTCAGCACAAACATCTAGCCTTTCTTGCAACATTTTAGTTTCTAAGTACTTATGCCTCTTGCAAAATCTATCTTCCCTAATTGGTGTGTACTTGCAAACCCAATGCACTCCATAAAAATTGACATGTTTATAGGAGACATTTTCATCATAACTAGTGCAATCATCATTAGTACCATGGATATTTAAAGAGTTCATACTAACTACATTGCAATCATGCTCATCATTCAAAGATTTAGTGCCAAACATTTTAATGCATTCTTCTTCTAACACTTTGGCACAATTTTCCTTTCCATCATACTCACAAAAGATATTAAAAAGATGAAGCGTATGAGGCAAACTCAATTCCATATTTTTTTGTAGATTTCTTTTATAAACTAAACTAGTGCTAAAACAAGAAACAAAAAGATTCGATTGCAAGATCTAAAGATATACCTTCAAGCACTAACCTCCCTGGCAACGGCGCCAGAAAAGAGCTTGATGTCAACTACACAACCTTCTTCTTGTAGACGTTGTTGGGACTCCAAGTGCAGAGGTTTGTACGACAGTAGCAAATTTCCCTCAAGTGGGTGACCTAAGGTTTATGAATCCGTGGGAGGCGTAGGATGAAGATGGTCTCTCTCAAGCAACCCTGCAACCAAATAACAAAGAGTCTCTTGTGTCCCCAACACACCCAATACAATGGTAAATTGTATAGGTGCACTAGTACGGCGAAGAGATGGTGATACAAGTGGTATATGGATAGTAGATATAGGTTTTTGTAATCTGAAAATATAAAAACAGCAAGGTAACAAGTGGTAAAAGTGAGCGTAAACGGTATTGCAATGTGTTGAAACAAGGCCTAGGGTTCATACTTTCACTAGTGCAAGTTCCCTCAACAATAATAACATAATTGGATCATATAACTATTCCTCAACATGCAACAAAGAGTCACTCCAAAGTCACTAATAGCGGAGAACAAACGAAGAGATTATGGTAGGGTACGAAACCACCTCAAAGTTATTCTTTCCAATCAATCCGTTGGGCTATTCCTATAAGTGTCACAAACAGCCCTAGAGTTCATATTAGAATAACAACTTAAGACACAAATCAACCAAAACCTAATGTCACCTAGATACTCCAATGTCACCTCAAGTATCCGTGGGTATGATTATACGATATGCATCACACAATCTCAGATTTATCTATTCAACCAACACATAGAACCTCAAAGAGTGCCCCAAAGTTTCTACCAGAGAGTCAAGACGAAAACGTGTGCCAACCCCTATGCATAGGTTCATGGGCAGAACCCGCAAGTTGATCACCAAAACATACATCAAGTGGATCAATAGAATACCCCATTGTGACCACAGGTATCCCACGCAAGACATACATCAAGTGTTCTCAAATCCTTAGAGACTCAATCCGATAAGGTAACTTCAAAGGGAAAACTCAATCCATTACAAGAGAGTAGAGGGGGATAAACATCATAGGATCCAACTATAATAGCAAAGCTCGCGATACATCAAGATCGTACCACCTCAAGAACACGAGAGAGAGAGAGAGATCAAACGCATAGCTACTGGTACATACCCTCAGCCCCGAGGGAGAACTACTCCCTCCTCGTCATGGAGAGCACCGGGATGATGAAGATGGCCACTAGAGAGGCATTGCCCTCTCCGGCAGGGTGCCGGAACGGGTCTAGATTGTTTTTCGGTGGCTACGGAGGCTTATGGCGGCGGAACTCCCGATCTATTGTCGTCTTTGATAGTTTTAGGGTATATGGATATATATAGGTGGAAGAAATACATCAGGGGAGCCACGAGGGGCCCACGAGGGTGGAGGGCACGCCCGGGGGGTCGGCGCGCCCCCCTGCCTCATGGGTTCCTCGTTGATCCCTTACATACACTCCAAGTCTTCTGGATTGCTTCCATTCCAAAAAGAAGTTCCGTGAAGTTTCAGGTCAATTGGACTCCGTTTGATTTTCCTTTTCTGCGATACTCTAAAACAAGGAAAAAACAGAAACTGGCACTGGGCTCTGGGTTAATAGATTAGTCCCAAAAATCATATGAAATAGCATATAAATGCATATAAAACATCCAAGGATGATAATATAATAGTATGGAACAATCAGAAATTATAGATACGTTGGTGACGTATCAATAACTTCCTAAGCGAAGACTTGATCTTTGACATTGTCCCCTTCCATAGTGGTTATCATGCACTGCTCGGATGAACCGCCTTCGTCCGCTTCAATGCGGTCCCGCATTATTCTTAGTTAAAGCTCAAAATGCCCGGACCCCGCGGCGTTATCACGGTCAATGGAAACATGGAGCATTCCCTCCGAACTAAGGAGCACACCGCGGCCCTCGTGGCTGAAGTGCAGAGCGGCCTCCCTAGGCCGAATACCTCATCGGCCATCAAGCCCCTGGACACTGTTAAACGTGTCTGGTCTAGTACGCATGACGACAGCTCGGTGACTCCAGAGCTAGTCTAGCAGTCTTGCCTCCATCGATCGCCACACACATCTGCGACATATGTACCGCGCGTGCATAATTACGCACTCAAAATACCCTGGGCAACGATGGAGGCACAATACGGATAAGTCCATAGTGCGGCTGGACCCTATGTGACCTTGACCCTTTTTCCTTTGATATTTTTCTTCTCAAATACCACAGGTGCATTAAAGCCTAGATACTTCACGGTCGTGCAGGGACTCTTTTCGGGCCCATTCTCATATAAATGACCGTGGACCATTCCTCTCAAGGAATCGTTTCCACAAGGACGAAACCGACACAGACGTGCGGCAGGGCATCAATGAGATCTTCAAGACCATCCTTTTTTAGGCCCCGTATACAGCTTTCCCTTGTGTACACATTTTAGCATGTAAAATAGCCTTGGCACTATCTGTAATATCACGTTTTGACGTATTAACCAGATTACAATGAAAACAAGTTTTTACCAACCCTCGTTCGGTCTTGGTTTGTTTCATAATCTGCATCCCTCGTTTGTGCTAAGATTGCCACATATACATTCTGGTACAGATTCAATACCAAGGGCTCTATTCGGCCACACATACGTTCAAGAAAGAAAGTCTGAATACTTTTAGAAGTACACTTCGGCGCCCCGAATATTGCATTATATGCTTCAGCTCCGAATCATGTCTTTGGTCAATAGCTAGGTTGCCTGGCTCCTGTGGTTGCTACCTTATGTTGCGCCTGTTCAGCTAAGCTGGTAAAGGGAGAACTACTGCGATTGTGTTTCTGGCTCGTCCGGTCAAGCGACTCCGTGACTCACCATAAATCTTTTGCGATTTATTCCGTACTATACAAAGGGCTGGCCTTCATCCAGTCACGCGCCTAAGGCATCCAAGTTCGGATAGTTGCACACACATCAGGGGCTAGTTCCTAGTCCCATTGTCAAACTCCTATGGCTAAGTGAGAGTGATAAAGCCACATAGTCTGATTGCCTAGTTCGCTGCGCAAACACCTCCTTTACGGACCAAGACGTTGGGTCAAGTGTGGCCGTGCGCTATACCGAACACCCCCGTAGCATCTACGTGGGGGCTGAAGCCGATGACTGGAAACTCTCAAGATTAATAAACGGCCGTACATGAGGAAAGTAATTTCAGATAAAAGGCACAAATATATTACATAGCCTTGGTTCACAAAACAACGTCTGGGCAGCCTGGATACATTCACTCAAATATTATATTTTTCAAGCACTGACCCTCCATTAAACGGGCACCCTCTAGGACGTCCTCAAAATACCGTTCCGTCTTGCGGTGGTCCTTGCCTCCTGGTGGACCCTCGATCGCCACGATGGCGGCCTTCATCTTCGCCCAGTGCATCATGACACAGGCAAAGGCCATCCGCGCACCCTCTATGCACGCTGAGCGCTTCACATCTTCAACTCGGGGCAGGGCGTCACCAAGCCGCTGGACCAAGCCGAAGTAGCTGCTAGGAATGGGTTCGGCTGGCCACAACCAGACTATAATGTCCTTCATGGCCAAACCAGACATCCTATGCAGCTCCACCAGCCGCCTCATCTGGTTGGTCAATAGCGCCGGATGGTCCGGCGCCAGGTACTGTGACCAGAAGAGCTTCTCCGTCATGTTCCCATCTTGGGCCCGAAAATATTGTGCGGCATCGGTAGCGCTCTTCGGAAGATCCGCAAAGGCGTCTGGAGAACTCCATAGTCGAGTAAGCAAGGAATATTTCTGACTGCCAAATTTACTCTGCAAAAGAAAGGGCTTACCAGACGCTATCTGTTCGGCCTGCTTGATCTCCTCGCGGGCCACCCGGGACTCGGTCTGCGCTTCCTTCGCCTCCTGGAGAGCCTTAGCAAGATTGACTACTTCGGCCTTATTCTTCTCCTCCAAAGACTCGCACTTGCCGATGGCGTCCTTGAGCTCTAGCTCCACTTCAGTCAACCGCTCTGATATGTCTCCAACGTATCTACTTTTACTCATGCTTTTCCTCTTGTTTTGGACTCTAATTTGCATGATTCGAATGAAACTAACCCCGGACTGACGCTGTTTTTAGCAGAACTACCATGGTGTTGTTTTTGTGCGGAAATAAAAGTTCTCGGAATGGAACAAAACTTTGCGAGGATTTTTTATATCAATAATAAGGATTTCTAGGCCAAGACCTGTCGGAGAAGGGCACCTGGGTGGGCACAACCCACCAGGGCGCGCCCCCTCTCCTCGCACGCCCAGGTGGGTTGTACCCACTTGGTGGCCCCGCTGTTGACCCCCTGATACTGTAAATTCACATTATTTCAGAAAAAATCAAGGAGAAAGAATTATCGTGATCCACGAGACGGAGCTACCGCCAAGCCCTGTTATTCCTCAGGAGGGCAGATCTGGAGTCCGTTTTGGGCTCCGGAGAGGGGGGTCTTCGTTCTTCATCATCACCAACCCTTCTCCATCGCCAATTCCATGATGCTCCCCACCGGGAGTGAGTAATTTCTTCGTAGGCTCGCTGGTTAGTGAGGAGTTGGATGAGATTCATCATGTAATCGAGTTAGTTTTGTTAGGGCTTAATCCCTAGTATCCACTATGTTCTTAGATTGATGTTGCTATGACTTTGCCATGCTTAATGCTTGTCACTTTGGGCCCGGGTGCAATGATTTCAGATCTGAACCGTTTATGAAATCATCATTATATCTATGTTTTAGATCCAATTTTGCAAGTTATAGTCACCTACTACGTGTTATAATCTGACAACCCCGGAGTGAGAACAACCGAGCCCACTCTCGGTGATGAGCGTAGTTTGAGGAGTTCATGTATACACTTTGTATTAACGCTTTGTTCCGGTTCTCTATTAAAAGGAGGCCTTAATATCCCTTAGTTTCCAATATAGACACCGCTACCACGGGAGGGTAGGACAAAAGATGTCATGCAAGTTCTTTTAATAAAGCATCTATGAATATTTACGGAATACATGCCTACATTATATCAATGAACTGGAGCTATTGTCGTATCACCCTAGGTTATAACTATCTCATGATGAATATCATCCAACAAGTCACCGATCCAATGCCTGCGAATTTATCCTTATTGATCTTGCTGCGTTACTATTGCTATCATCACTGTTACACTTGCTACAAAATTACTGCTATCACTATTATTGTTACCGTTGCTGCTATCACTACTATCAAAACTATCAAACTACTTTGCTACTGATTACTTTGTTGCATATAATTAATCTCCAGGTGTGGTTGAATTGACAGCTCAGCTGCTAAGACCTTCAAATATTCTTTGGCTCCCCTTGTGTCGAATCTATAAATTTGGGTTGAATACTCTACCCTCGAAAACTACTAGTGGCTGGGGCACCACCCCGGTGGCGCCTCTTGAGGCGGGATTGTGCGCGCTAATCAAGCTACATTATTTATTAACGTGAATGTATGACAATAGGCTTAGTTTAGCGAGAAGACAGACAACCCAGATGACGTACAACAACAATTGAAGTGCATGCAAGCTTTCAATTGGGAAGTATAGTAAATCTAATTTTAGAGTCGGAAACCTGGAAAGATGGCATGAGTATGTTGACATGTAGCAGAAATAAATTCACAAGGGGTATTCATCTGACATCTTAATACCAGTGCTACAAAACCATATATCCATATGATAGCATAATAAATGTTCACAAAACCATATATCCATATGATATCCATATGATAGCATAATAAATGTTCACAAAACCATATAACCATATATCCATATTCATCTACAAACATGTGACATGCAACAACAAACCATTGGACCCGGAGAAAGATATGCAAGTCAACACAACAAATGAACAGGAGCCATGTTGTTGATGAACATAACAGGAACCTTCAATGTTTCAGAAAAGAAAGGAGTGCATGATCGGAAACACAATACTTCTTGATCCATCATAAGTTAATCTTCCTCAAGTGTCTCGTTGAGATTGGTCAACTTCTAGTTATTCATCTTTTGGTAATTATCCCATATGTCAATCTGAACCATTAAAATCAGGAATCAAAGACTAAATGGTACAAGAAGACCAATGCAGTAGCTCTACTAAAGATAGAAAGCACAAATATGTGAGATACATAGGTGGTGGTGAGTATTACCTTGGACTGCTCAACAGACAAAAGTGAGCAAACCAATCCGTAAAGCTCATTAACTTTGGCTTGGAAGCATTAGAATGCATTATGACATTTTTGTTACCTCCTATGATGAATGATTCTAGAAAAAAACTCGACCATGGCATAAAATCTTCCAGCTTTATTTGTCCAAATAAATGAGGAAAACGTTCATGAGTCTTGCATATAAAAAGGAAAGAAATTATTAGACTGATTAACCAAGAAAAGTAGGTGCATTTATTTGGGGGGAGGGGACTGGTTTCGCCGCTCGACACTCTTTCCGAACTTGATATTTCTGTTCGATGGCTTCGTCATAAACTGAGCTGTGTCGGAACACATCAAGCTCATTCCAGATACCAGAACATCTGGGGGAACTACATATTTGCTGCATCAAATATTTATGGTTTCAGAATGTGAGAATCCACGGATTCATCAGGAAGAACATAAATAGTACTTTAGTGTACATATGGTGTGTTACTACTATATACAAGAATTAGGCTTGGATACCCCTTATTCTTATCTTGCCTCAGCAATTTGGGATTAGGATAAAATCATAGGGTTTTTGGAAAATAAAACAAAACATGCCCACTAAGAAACAAACCATAAGAATTCTAGCTTAAGACAATCAAGCACTTCCATTGGCATGTCAACAATCAGACAGAACAAACTTTAAGTCCTCATTTTTTTCCCTCTACAAAATTAACCATGGAACATTTGTGTGTGTGTGTGTGTGTGTCTAAAACAATAATCATAACCTTTATGACAGCAGTGCATATTAGAAGATCAAAATGCCTACCTCTATGTAACAATTCCATTGCATGTACATACCATGTTATGCATCCGATCCTTGCCCTGAAGTGATCTATCATACGACGATCATCATGATTCCTAAAAAAACAAATAATAAGCCAGTGCATATTAGAAGATCAAAATGTGTTTCGCTATGTAAAATTTCATTTTCATGTACATACCATGTTGTGCATCTGATCCTTGCCTGGAAGAGATAGAGATCTAACATACGGTGATCATCCCGATTCCTAAAACAAAACAGATGATAAGCCGGTATGTTTTCGCCCAAAATTCCTCTTCTCATTATATGATACATGGAGAAATATTTTGGAACAAACAAAAGCGGTGACGGATTTAACCATTATCTTGAGTAAGCTGATGCATGTATATTACAAGAAGATATTTCAACAAACCATCAAAATTAGCAGGACACTGTATCTTAGAGAAGAAATATGGTATATGTACAAAATCTGCAGTACATAGACCTAACAAAGAAGATCAGACACAGTTAGTACTACAACCGTAAGTGATGATGGCTCATGTTCTATGTACCAAATCTGCGGGCAGTACCTAAAACTACCACAGCCGGTTCCCCTCCTGTTGTGTTGAATACGATTTTCCTCAGTTCCTTTTGCAAGATTGATGAATTACCACGAGCCTGTGAGTAATTTTGATAAACGTTTCCTCTTAGAGTTAGCCGCAACATTGTCTAGTTAAATAGATGGTTCAAGCTAAGGGGGGAATTAGAGAATATACATGGTCTAAGAGTCATCAATTAGCACAACCGTACAAGTATATCGTCTAGAATGTACATGAGAAATAGGATAGTTGTCATCTTCTTACTTCAGAGCATACATCAAATTCTCCCATCAAACAAATGTTACGCAAAGATCAAGCGTGGTACAATGGACGCATTTTCTCCCCCTTTTCTCTGCTGCCACAAAGCAAATGAAGTTGTCCAATAATTAATTAAGTTATGCAAGTATCAGGTATTGGTAAAAGGAGAAGTCACTGGGAGAAGAGAGAGTCAGGGAGAGGCTGGGGACCAAACAATGCACCGAGCAGGCCAAACTCCATGGGAGAGGCTACAACCAAAGATATTGTTCCCACGCTCTATTCCTGACCAAAGGCTAAGGCACACGATATCATAAAACTGCATTACCCAAATATTTCAATAAACACCACGGCGAAAAGTACTTTGTAAGGACCTCACACTAAGCAATGTCATATTTCTCTTGATTTGTAGCATCAAATCTTGTAGGAATTTTTATAGGGATTCTTTTGCAAGGTGCAACCAAACAACTTTGGTAATCCAGGGCCCATTTGGTTAAGAGGATTTTCAGATTTTGCTGTGCGTGGGTTGTTTGACAAGCTGCCCCAATTTGTTAAGGAAATGTTCAGAATACAACACCTATGTCAGGGGTTTGGCGGGCTTATTCAGAGATGATGTGTTTCATAGGCTTCTTCCGAGAAGTCGCAAATATGCAACGGGAGCTCCCATATCAGCGGTACCTACAACGGAGATCAAACTCAAACGGGTTTGTAGATACAACTTACATGGCGCACAGAAAAAAACTGAATAAATTGTAAATCACAGAAGGTAGAAGCTAGACATATATACCTGTACCCAACAGTTTTCAAGATTTAAGAACTACTAACAACCTCTTCACTTTGCGTGATTATGAGAAACCAAGAGTAGCAGAACGCATAAATGCTTCTTGAAGGATTTAATTCATTTGTTCCACTGCCTCCACACTGCACCTCGCCAGATACATACTACAGACTTCCTATGCACTATGCTCATAACCAGAAGGAGAAGAGGGGGTGAGAGCACCTTGGTCATGGCCGCCGTGCTTGCCGTCCGTGCGTGAAGATGAATCAGCCTGTGCCCATCAAACATGCAAGCACAAGCGTGGTGGAGGACAAGCTAGAGGTAGCCAGTGTGTGCTTGGTCGCAACCAGCTCCACACCCTTGGCGAAGACGAGAACCTACATGAGGAAACAAATTGGACTAGCGTGAGTAATAGCAACGCATCATCCAATCGAATCGAACCAAGGGGCGAAGAAGAGGGCATGAGAGGACCTTGTTAACACCGAACTTTGCAGCGTCGTCGCCAGAGAAGAACCTCACAGAGCAGCCCAGGTCGATGAAGCACCGTTCGATACCGTTGGAGATGTGGCTGCATGAGAGTGGGAGAGCCACCCCTCGCACTTCAGCGACGCCAAACACAGCCAACCATCTCTCCCCCTCGCCTCCACCGCCCTGCCCCGTCTCGGCAACGACCACATCGCCTTTCTCCCGCGTGCTCCCGAGGTCTAGATTGAGAAGATCGCTAAAGATGAGGCAGGAGGTGGAGCTCGGGGCGGGATGGAGAGGGCACGAGCGTCGGGGAGGACGCCGCCGGCGGCGGCGGTAACCCTAGCCTGAGAGAAAAAACAAAAAGGAGCGCTGGGTCATGGAGGAGAGAACTGGCTCGATGAAAATCTTGTTTTTTAACTTGGCACAGTAAATGGACAGGTGTACCACGCGAATGAGCGCCCTTACCGCGACTGTTAATGGGTTTAATTGTGATCCCCTATACTTGTGGGTTATCAAGACCTTTTTCTGGCGCCGTTGCCGGGGAGCATAGCTATATTTGTTGAGTCACTTGGGATTATTATCATATTATCACTATGAAGAATCTGAAGAATCCTAAGACTAAGATTTATCCCTCAAAGACGAGGGGAGGTAAGGAACTGCCATCCATTTCTGCCTTAGATTCACCTTCTATTATGAGTAAATTTGCAACATCACCACATGCTATTAATTCTAATACGTTGCAAGTTATTGATGATACTTCCACTATGAATGATGCTTATGATGATGCTAGTACCTTGCTTGATGATGATGATGTGCCACTTGGTGATTTTCTTGATAAACAAATTGCTAGAGTTATACAACATGATGTTGTTGAATCTGATGATGAACTTGAAACTGAAACTCCTGAAACACCTGCTAGAACTAGCCTTGCTAGATATGAATTGCCTAAGGCACCGGAAGGTTATGTTACGAGTGAAGAAACAACTAGAGATATTCTTGCTTGCAATGATAGAGATGATCTAGAGAAATTACTAAAAAAGTATAAAAAATCTCTGAATGCTCAAATGAAATGTGATCCCAAGTTTGCTACTTCACCTATCTGTATTGCTAATAAGGATTATGAATTCTCTGCCGACCCAAAGTTAATTACTTTGGTTGAATCTTCTCCTTTCCATGGTTATGAAACTGAAACTGTTGTGGCACATCTTACTAAGTTGAATGATATAGCTGCCCTTTTTACTCATGATGAGAATCTTGTTATTACTTTATTCTCAAATTATTTCGTTTCTCATTAAAGGGTGATGCTAAAGCTTGGTACAATACTCTTGCTCCTGGTTGTGTGTGTAGTCCCCAAGATATGGTTTATTACTTCTCTTAAAAATATTTCCCTGCTCATATGAAACAAGCTGCCTTACAGGAAATATTTAACTTTGTGCAAACTAAAAAAGAGAGTCTCCCACAAGCTTGGGGAAGGCTTTGCCCGTTACTCCATGCTTTGCCTGATCATCCTCTTAAGAAAAATGAAATACTTGATATCTTCTGTAATGGACTAACCGATGCTTCTAGGGACTTCCTAGATAGTTGTGATGGTTGTGTTTTCAGGGAACGAACTGTTGCTTGGGCTGAAGAACTATTGAACAACATATTGAAAAATTATGATGATTGGACTATTCCTGAACTACCGGCTAAATTCATTCCAAAGAAGAGGGGTACATTATATCTCAGTCCAGAAGATATGCAAGAGGCAAAGAAATCTATGAAGGAAAAAGGTATTAAAGCTGAGGATGTTAAAAATTTACCTCCTATTGAAGAAATACATGGGCTTAATACACCACCACTGCCTAAGGTGGTAGAGGTAAATTCTCTTATGAAGTTCAATGAAAATGATAATCCTCACAATATCCATCCTAGTCAATGCCTTTATGAGTTTCAATACTACATTAGGAAACAAGATCACTTCAATGCAAATGTTATGAGACACTTGAAATATAATTCTGATATGATTGCTCGCTTGAGTGACTTGTTGTTTAGAATTTCAAATGATGTTAGAGGTGTTGGAAAACATGCTTCTATGGTTCAAACTCAACTAGAACAAGTTGCTAAATCACAAAGAGAATTACTTGATGAAATGGATCATAATATGCATGACTTTGCTGTTAGAGTTGCAACTAGAGGAGGTAAAATGACTCAGGAACTACTTTATTGTAGGGGAATGCAGTATTTCAAAAAACTCCAATGATCACACAAGATCTATCTTGGAGATGCATAGCAACGAGAGGGGAGAGTGTGTCTACATACCCTCGTAGACCGAAAGCGGAAGCGTTAAGTAATGCCGCTGATGTAGTCGAACGTCTTCGCGATCCAACCGATCAAGTACCGAACGCACGGCACCTCTGCGATCTGCACACGTTCAGCTCAGTGACGTCCCTCGAACTCTTGATCTAGCTGAGGCCGAGGGAGAGTTTTGTTAGCACGACGGCATGATGACGGTGATGATGAAGTTACCGATGAAGGGCTTCGCCTAAGCACTACAACGATATGATCGAGGTGGAAATCTGTGGAGGGGGCACCGCACACGGCTAAACAATCAACTTGTGGGTCTATGGGGTGCCCCTCCCCCGTATATAAAGGGGTGGAGGAGGGGGACGGCCGGCCTCCTAAGGCGCGCCCCTAAGGGGGGAATCCTACTCCTACTAGGAGTAGGTCCCCCCTTTCCTAGTCCTGATAGGAGGGGGAAGGAAGGGAGAGAGGGGAGGAAGGAAAGGGGGGCCACCCCCCTCCCAATTTGGATTGGGATTGGGGGGTGCCCCTCCCATTGGCCTTCTCCCCTCTCTTCCACTAAATCCCATGGAGGCCCATTAAGCCCCCGGGGGGTTCCGGTAACCCCCCTGTACTCCGGTAAATGCCCGAACACATCCGAAACCATTCCGGTGTCCAAACATAACCTTCCAATATATCAATCTTCATGTCTCGACCATTTCGAGACTCCTCGTCATGTCCGTGATCACATCCGGGACTCTGAACTACCTTCAGTAAATCAAAACACATAAACTCATAATACTGATCGTCATCGAACGTTAAGCGTGCGGACCCTATGGGTTGGAGAACTATGTAGACATGACCAAGACTCATCTCCG
This sequence comes from Triticum urartu, assembly GCF_056163025.1. NCBI lineage: Eukaryota > Viridiplantae > Streptophyta > Magnoliopsida > Poales > Poaceae > Triticum > Triticum urartu. The sequence goes on from NC_141877.1 coordinate 474,675,957, forward strand.
GTCAATAACCAATAGCGGAACCTGGATGCTCATATTAGTTCCTACATATTCTACGAAGATGTTTATCGGTCACACCGCATAACAACATACATTGTTCCCTTTGTCATCGGTATGTTTCTTGCCCGTGATTCGATTGTCGGTATCATCATACCTAGTTCAATCTCGTTACTGTCAAGTCTATTTACTCGTTCCATAATGCAATATCCTACAACTAACTCATTAGTCACATTTCTTGCAAGGCTTATAGTGATGTGCATTACCGAGAGGGCCCAGAGATACCTCTTAGACAATCAGAGTGACAAATCCTAATCTCTATCTATGCCAACTCAACAAACACCATTGGAGACACCTGTAGAGCATATTTATAATCCCCCAGTTATGTTGTGATGCTCGATAGCACAATAAGTGTTCCTCTGGTATTCGGGATTTGCATAATCTCATAGTCATAGGAACATGTATAAGTTATGAAGAAAGCAATAGCAACAAACTAAACGATCATAGTGCTAAGCAAACGGATGGGTCAAGTCAATCACATCATCCTCTAATGATGTGATCCCGTTCATCAAATGACGACTCATGTCTATGGTTAGGAAACTTAACCATCTTTGATTAACAAGCTAGTCAAGTAGAGTCATACTAGTGACAGTCTGTTTGTCTATGTATTCACATATGTACTAAGTTTTCGGTTAATACAATTCTAATATGAATAATAAACATTTATCATGATATAAGGAAATATAAATAACAACTTTATTATTTCCTCTAGGCCATTATTCCTTCTGTCTCACACTTGCACTAGAGTCAATAATCTAGATTACACAGTAATGATTCAAACACCCATGGAGTCTTGGTGCTGTTCAAGTTTTGCTCGTGAGAGAGGCTTAGTCAACAGGTCTGCAGTATTCAGATCCGTATGTATCTTGCAAATCTCTATGTATCCCTCCTTGACTTGATCGAAGATGGAATTTAAGCGTCTCTTGATGTGCTTGGTTCTCTTGTGAAATCTGGATTCCTTTGCCACGGCAATTGCACCAGTATTATCACAAAAGATTTTCATTGGACCCGATGCACTAGGTATGACACCTAGATCAGATATGAACTCCTTCATCCAAACTCTTTCATTTGCTGCTTCCGAAGTAGGTATGTACTCCGCTCCACACGTAGATCCCGCCATGATGCTCTGCTTGGAACTACACCAACTGATAGCTCCACCATTCAATAAGAATACGTATCCGGTTTGTGACTTAGAGTCATCCGGATCAGTGTAAAAGCTTGCATCGACTTAACCGTTTACGATGAGCTCTTTATAACCTCCATAAACGATAAACATATCCTTAGTCCTTTTCAGGTATTCCAGGATGTTCTTGACCGCTGTCTAGTGATCCACTGCTGGATTACTTTGGTACCTCCCTGCCAAACTAATAGCAGGGCACACATCAGGTCTGGTACACAACATTGCATACATGATAGAGCCTATGGCTGAAGCATAGGGAACATCTTTCATTTTCTCTCTATCTTCTGCAGTGGTCGGGCATTGAGTCTTACTCAACTTCACGCCTTGTAACATAGGCAAGAACCCTTTCTTTGCTTGATCCATTTTGAACTTCTTCAAAACTTTATCAAGGTATGTGCTTTGTGAAAGTCTTGATCTATCTCCATAGATCTTGATGCCCAATATATAAGCAGCTTCACCGAGGTCTTTCATCGAAAAATTCTTATTCAAGTATCATTTTATGCTATTCAGAAATGCAGTATCATTTTCGATCAACAATATGTCATCTACATATAATATCAGAAATGCTACAGAGCTCCCACTCACTTTCTTCTAAATACAGGCTTCTCCAAAAGTCTGTATAAAACCATATGCTTTGATCACAATATCAAAGTGTATATTCCAACTCTGATATGCTTGCACCAGTCCATAAATGGATCGATGGAGCTTACACAATTTGTGAGCACCTTTTGGATCAACAAAACCTTCTGGTTGCATCATATACAACTCTTCTTTAAGATATCCATTAAGGAATGCAGTTTTGACATCCATTTGCCAAATTTCATAATATAAAATGCGGAAATTGCTAACATGATTCGGACGGACTTAAGCATCGCTACGGGGGAGAAGGTCTCATCGTAGTCAACTCCTTGAACTTGTCTAAAACCTTTCGCAACAAGTCGAGCTTTGTAGACAGTAATATTACCGTCAGCGTCGATCTTCTTCTTGAAGATCCATTTATTCTCTATGGCTTCCCGATCATCAGGCAAGTCAACCAAAGTCCATAGTCTGTTCTCATAGATGGATCCCATCTCAGATTTCATGGCTTCAAGCCATTTTGCGGAATCTGGGCTCATCATCACTTCCTTATAGTTCGTAGGTTCATCATGGTCAAGTAACATGACCTCCAGAACAGGATTACCGTAACACTCTGGTGCGGATCTTATTCTGCTTGACCTATGAGGTTCGGTAGTAACTTGATTAGAAGTTTCATTATCATCATCATTAGCTTCCTCACTTACTGGTGTAGGAATCACTTGAACTAATTTCTGTGATGAACTACTTTCCAATAAGGGAGCAGGTACAGTTACCTCATCAAGTTCTACTTTCCTCCCACTCACTTCTTTCGAGAGAAAATCCTTCTCTAGAAAGGATCCATTCTTAGCAACGAATGGCTTGCCTTCGAATCTGTGATAGAAGGTGTACCCAACAGTCTCCTTTGGGTATCCTATGAAGACACGTTTCTCCGATTTGGGTTCGAGCTTATCAGGTTGAAGCTTTTTCACATAAGCATCGCAGCCCCAAACTTTAAGAAATGACAACTTGGGTTTCTTGCCAAACCATAGTTCATATGGAGTAGTCTCAATGGATTTAGATGGTGCCCTATTTAACATGAAAGCAGCCGTCTCTAAAGCATAACCCCAAAACGATAGCGGTAAATCAGTAAGAGACATCATAGATCGCACCATATCTAATAAAGTACGATTACGACGTTCGAACACACCATTACGCTGTGGTGTTCTGGGTGGCGTGAGTTACGAAACTATTCCACATTGTTTCAAATGAAGACCAAACTCGTAACACAAATATTCTCCTCCATGATCAGATTGTAGAAACTTTATTTTCTTGTTACGATGATTTTCCACTTCACTCTAAAATTCTTTGAACTTTTCAAATGTTTCATACTTATGTTTCATCAGGTAGATATACCCATATCTGCTGAAATCATCTGTGAAGGTCAGAAAATAACGATACCCGCCGCGATCATCAATACTTATCGGACCGCATAGATCTGTGTGTATTATTTACAAAAAGTCTGTTGCTCGCTCAATTGTTCCGGAGAATGGAGTCTTAGTCATCTTGCCCATGAGGCATGGTTCGCAAGCATCAAGTGATTCATAATCAAGTGATTCCAAAAGCCCATTAGCATGGAGTTTATTCATGCGCTTTACATCGATATGACCTAAACGGTAGTGCCACAAATAAGTTGCACTATCATTATTGAACTTATATCTTTTGGCTTCAATACTATGAATATGTGTATCACTACTATCAAGATTTAGTAAAAATAGACCACTCATCAAGGGTGCATGACCATAAAAGATATTGCTCATATAAATAGAACAATCATTATTCTCTGATTTAAATGAATAACCGTCTCGCATCAAAAAAGATCCAGATATAATGTTCATGCTTAACGCTGGCACCAAATAACAATTATCCAGGTCTAAAACTAATCCTGAAGGTAGATGTAGAGGTAGCATGCCGACGGCGATCACATCGACTTTGGAACCACTTCCCACGCACAACGTCACCTTGTCCTTAGCCAATCTTCGCTTAACCCGTAGCCCCTGTTTTGAGTTGCAAATATTAGCAACAGAACCAGTATCAAATACCCAGACACTACTGTGAGCATTAGTAAGGTACACATCAATAACATGTATATCAAATATACCTTTCAGTTTGCCATCCTTCTTCTCCACCAAATACATGGGGCAGTTCCGCTTCCAGTGACCAGTCCCTTTGTAGTAGAAGCACTCAGTCTCAGGCTTAGGTCTAGACTTGGGCTTCTTCACTTGAGCAGCAACTTGCTTGCCATTTTTCTTGAAGTTCCCCTTCTTCCCTTTGCCCTTTTTCTTGAAACTGGTGGTCTTGTTGACCATAAACACTTGCTGCTCCTTCTTGATTTGTACCTCCTCAGCCTTTAGCATCACGAAGAGCTCGGGAATTGTCTTATCCATCCCTTGCATATTATAGTTCATCGTGAAGCTTTTGTATCTTGGTGGCAATGATTGAAGAACTCTGTCAATGACACTATCAAATGGAAGATTAACTCCTAGCTGAGTCAAGTGATTGTGGTACCCAGACATTCTGAGTTTGTGTTGACTGGCAGAACTATTCTCCTCCATTTTGCAGTTGTAGAACTTATTGGAGACTTCATATCTCTCAATCTGGGCATTTTCTTGAAATATTAACCTCAACTCCTGGAACATCTCATATGCTCCATGATGTTCAAAACATCGTTGAAGTCCCAGCTCTAAGCAGTAAAGCATGGTACATTGAACTATCGAGTAGTCATCAGCTTTGCTCTGCCAGGTGTTCATAACATCTGGAGTTTCTCCTGCAGCAGGTTTGGCACCTAGTGGTGCTTCCATGATGTAATTCTTCTATGCAGCAATGAGGATAATCCTCAAGTTACAGACCCAGTCCGTGTAGTTTCTACCATCATCTTTCAACTTAGCTTTCTCTAGGAACACGTTAAAATTCAACAGAACAACATCACGGGCCATTTATCTACAACAACATAGACATGCAAAATACTATTAGGTACTAATTTCATGATAAATTAAAGTTCAATTAATCATATTACTTAAGAACTCCCACTTATATAGACATCCCTCTAATCATCTAAGTGATCATGTGATCCATATCAACTAAACCATGTCCGATCATCACGTGAGATGGAGTATTTTTCAATGGTGAAGATCACTATGTTGATCATATCTACTATATGATTCACGCTCGACCTTTCGGTCCAGTGTTCTGAGGCCATATCTGCATATGCTAGGCTCGTCAAGTTTAACCTGAGTATTCTGCATGTGCAAAACTGGCTTACACCCGTTGTATGTGAACGTAGAGCTTATCACACCCGGTCATCACGTGGTGTCTCGGCACGACGAACTATAGCAATGGTGCACACTCAGGGAGAACACTTATACCTTGAAATTTAGTGAGAGATCATCTTATAATGCTATCGTTGTACTAAGCAAAATAAGATGCATAAAGGATAAACATCACATGCAATCAATATAAGTGATATGATATGTCCATCATCATCTTGTGCCTTTGATCTCCATCTCCAAAGCACCATCATGATCACCATCGTCACCGGCTTGACACCTTGATCTCCATCGAAGCATCGTTGTTGTCTGTCCAACTATTGCTTCCATGACTATCGCTACCGCTTAGTGATAAAGTAAAGCAATTACATGGCGATTGCATTTCATACAATAAAGCGACAACCATATGGCTCCTGCCAGTTGCCGATAACCGAGTTACAAAACATGATCATCTCATACAACAATTTATATAATCACGTCTTGACCATATCACATCACAACATGCCCTGCAAAAACAAGTTAGATGTCCTCTACTTTATGTTGCAAGTTTTACGTGGCTGCTACAGGCTTAGCAAGAACCGTTCTTACCTACGCATCAAAACCACAACAATTTTTCGTTTGTTTGCTGTTTTAACCTTCAACAAGGATCGGGCGTAGTCACACTCGATTCAACTAAAGTTAGAGAAACAGACACCCACTAGCCACCTATGTGCGAAGCACGGCGGTAGAACCTGTCTCATGAATGCGGTCATGTAATGTCGGTCTGGTCCGCTTCATCCAACAATACCGTCGAATCAAAGTATGACATGCTGGTAAGCAGTATGACTATTATCGCCGACAACTCTTTGTGTTCTACTTGTGCATATAATATCTACGCATAAACTTGGCTCTAATACCACTGTTGGGGAACGCAGTATTTCAAAAAAATTCCTACGATCACGCAAGATCTATCTAGGAGATGCATAGCAACGAGAGGGGAGAGTGTGTCTACATACCCTCATAGACCGAAAGTGGAAGCGTTAAGTAACGCGGTTGATGTAGTCGAACATCTTCGTGATCCAACTGATCAAGTACCGAACGCACGACACCTCCACGATCTGCACATGTTCAGCTCGGTGACGTCCCTCGAACTCCTGATCCAGCTGAGGCCGAGGGAGAGTGTACTATCCCAAAATTCTAAATTTTGTAATGTTAAATTAAATAGATAGATTTGATTGGTTGTGTGAAATTGAGTGCAATTCGAAACCTTTGAAAGCTAAATGAGAGGGAATAAAAGGACTTTCCCAAACTTTCATTTTTGCATTTCTGATCTCCGTGAATTAAAATTCTTTTCAAATACAAGACCATAGAGAGAAGATAACATGACTTCCATTTAAATAAATGAAAAGGGTTTTTGAAATATTTGAATTTCACTTGGAAATATTGCAAATTCAGAAACTTTAAGCAACTCAATGATTTTCGTGAGAGAAGATAAAATGACTTCTTCAAAACATATGAAATCTGAGTGTGGAGTTTAAAAGGATCAAATTTAAAGTCCTTTTGAATTTATTTTCAATTTGGAGTTATTTGGGTTGTATTCAAATTATTTTTCTCCAAAATAAAAATATATGGAAAATAGGGTAACATGATTCCCTACATCAAAAACTTGGAGATAAATGAATTTGAAGTCATTTTGGTATTTTTAAAATGATTTTTTTATTTTAGTAGGGCAGTTGCACTCTTTGAATTATTTGAATTTTTCTCGATTTTATATGACTTGACAAAAATGTCCATGTTGTAGAAAATCTTTTTCTAAATTTTTTGATATATTATATGCCTATAGAATATTTTCATTTACTTTTGTTTTATTCTTTTAATTGTCAAAAAATTGTTTTAGAAAAACTTTTCTCCCGACCAAACCGGGCCGACCCAGCTCAGCCGGGCCGCGACCCAGTGCCTCGTCACGCCCGAACCGCCGACGGAGTCCCGCCCGACCACTGTCACCGCCGTCGTACCCCACACGGAGACCGTCGCCGCCTCACCCCTTGCCCTTCCTCCACGCCTCGCCTCCCCTTCCTTAAAAAGCAGAGCCCCGGGCCCCCTCTCCACCACGCCGCCGCCGCATCTTGCCATGCCGCCCGAGACCGACACAAACCGCCGCCGCAGCTCTAGTTCGCCGCCGCCGCCTACTGCTGCTGCTGTTGCCGCTGCCGCCGCCGTTCCGCCTCGCCTTACCGCTGTTGCTGCCCACCGCCGCAGACGCCGGAGCTCGCCGGACTCGCCGGAGTCCGCAGGCTCGCCGGAGAGCCGCCGAAAAACCACCACCGCTGGTTTTCCACCGAAGACTGCCGAACCGCCAAGGACCGGTATAAAAAAACCAAACCCTAGATCGGTTATTTTTGGTTTTCTCGGTTTTCTTTAAAACACTGTTTTTCTTTTTAGTCTAGTTATTTAACGAATGTTCGTCGTTTAGACTTCTGTAGCGAACGTTCGTTCGATATGATTTTTTTCTTTTTCTTTTTCGGCCAGGGACCCATCTGTGAATGTTTTATTTATAGTTTAGTCCCTATAATTCAATCGATCACTACTTTCTGCTCATTTATCCAAATCCAACTAAACCAATGCCCACTTCTTCGTTATGATCCCTTCTATCCAGTAATCCAACTCAAACATGTTTTTGAAATTTTAAATTTTGAATTAGATCAGATTTGAATTGAAACTTTTTTGTTTATAACTCAAGTTTTATAACTCCGATTTAGTTTATTCTTTTTGCAAATCGAAGCTCTTGACCTAAACTTTCTGATAAGGTCACATTCACATAATTTTGGTACTGTTAGAAATTGTTTTATGTTGCAAGAGTTATTTGCTTGGTTTTGATGTTTTCCGAATGGTCTTCTTCATTCTTTCTAATCTTTTGAGTGATTGCTTATGTGTGATTGCTATTGCTTGCTTACGATAGATTGACCGGAGTGTGACGAGTAGAACTATCAAGAGTTTTGAGTGTGAATCATCTTCATCAACAGTATATGCAAGTTCACACTTTGATCATATCCCTTTATCACCCAGTTTTTATGCATTAGTTTCAACCCTCAAGCATTGCATGGTTAGGATTGATAACATGTGGGTATTGGGAAGTAGTTGATGAGGTAGAACCTATTACCTGTTTTATTATCAAACCCTTGGGAGTTACTTCTATGTTATGCTCATGTTGCTATGCTATGCACATAGACGTGGATTGGGTTTGAGTGTAACCATGACAGATGTGAGATTGTTAATTAATGGTTCAACTTAAGGTGGCAACTTTAATACACATCTGGGTGGATTGGTTGGGGCACCCTGGAGCATCCAGTGGTTTGCTCGGGCACCTGGAGAACCCAGTGCTTGCCCAAGGGGATCCCGTAGGACCCGTGTGATCACCCTATGAATGCCACCCAGGCTCAAAGGGATCATAAGATTATTCATGCTAGAAACTTCCGTGTGCAGCCACAAGCCATTATGGGCTCTAGCATTGTTGAGTAAGTTGCGTGAAGCTCTTGAAGAGGTAGACTAGCAGATGTAGTGGGTTGTAGGTGGTACAGTCTATCCAGAGTAGAGAGTTAATGCTTCTGAAAGACTGTGTCTCGGTCATCCATTTGTCAAACACTATGTAGTGCGAGAAATCCAATGGAGGAGATTGAGTCTTGTGGGGAAAAGCACGCAAACCTCTGCAGAGTGTACAAACTAATCATGATTAGCCGTGTCCCTGGTTATGGACATCTTGAGTCTCTGGTTCTTGGATTATCCTCATCACTTCACTTAATTAATTGGTTGGGTTGTTAACTTCTAATTGGGATTGAGTTGGAGGAACCTCCTAAATAATTTTCAACCAACTTTGTAGTTAAATAAATTATATTCCTTTGCAGTAGGGAAAAATTGGCTTTTCACAAAAAAACATTATAACCATTGAGCTTTTCCACCAGCCACATATGCATGTAGTGATAGTTATTATTCATCTTTATCCTATGGTGTGAATTTGCCAGTACATTCAATGTACTGACCCTTCGTGGCTGCAACGTCTCATGTTGCAGGATTCTTACGATGAGTAAGTGATACATTAGGGTTACGATTCTACACTCACTTTTGCCGTTGGTGTTGATGGGAATCCACAACCTTGTTGTTACTTTTGCTATTTGGATTGAGGTAATAGTATTTATGTTATTTTATACATGTGATTTACCTCTGTTATAAATCCTCAAGTACTGTGTGTCAGCATAACGATCCAGGGATGACACTTAAGCACAGAGACTTGACCGTCCGAGGTCGGGTTGCTACAGAGAGTTTCATCAGCACGACGACGTGATGACGGTGATGATGAAGTTACCGACGCAGGGCTTTGCCTAAGCACAACAACGATATGACCGAGGTGGAAATATGCGGAGGGGGGCACCGCACACGGCTAAACAATCAACTTGTTTGTCTATGGGGTGCCCCCTCCCCCATATATAATAGGGTGGAGGAGGGGGCCGGCCGGCCTCCTAGGGCGCGCCCCCAAGCGGGGAATCCTACTCCTACTAGGAGTAGGTCACCCCCTTTCCTAGTCCTAATAGGAGGGGGAAGGAAGGGAGAGAGGGGAGGAAGGAAAGTGGGGTCGGCCCCCTTCCAAATTCGGATTGGGCTTGGGGGGGCGCCCCTCCCCATGGCCTTCTCCTCTCTCTTCCATTAAAGCCCGTGTAGGCCCATTAATCCCCCGGGGGGTTTTGGTAACCCCCCGGTACTCCGAAAAATACCAGAATCACTCGGAACCTTTTTATGTCCGAATATATCGATCTTTACGTCTCGACCATTTAGAGACTCCTCGTCATGTCACCGATCTCATCCGAGACTCTGAACTACCTTCGGTACATCAAATCACATAAACTCATAATACCGATTGTCACCGAACGTTTAAGCATGCGGACCCTACGGGTTCGAGAACTATGTAGACATGACCGAGACATGTCTCCGGTCAATAACCAATAGCGGAACATGGATGTTCATATTGGCTCCTACATATTCTACGAAGATCTTTATCGGTCAAACCGCATAACAACATACGTTGTTCCCTTTGTCATCGGTATGTTACTTGCCCGGGATTCGATCGTCTGTATCTCAATACCTAGTTCAATCTCGTTACCGGCAAGTCTCTTTACTCGTTTATGTAATGCAACATCCCGCAACTAAATCATTAGTAACATTGCTTGCAAGGCTTATAGTGATGTGCATTACCGAGAGGGCCCAGAGATACCTCTCCGACAGTCGGAGTGACAAATCCTAATCTTGATCTATGCCAACTCAACAGACACCATCAGAGACACCTGTAGAGCATCTTTTTAATCACCCAGTTATGTTGTGACATTTGATAGCACACTAAGTGTTCCTCTGGTATTCGGGAGTTGCATAATCTCATAGTCATAGGAACATGTATAAGTTATGAAGAAAGCAATAGCAACAAACTAAACAATCGTAGTGCTAAGCTAACGGATGGGTCAAGTCATTCACATCATTCTCTAATGATGTGATCCCGTTCATCAAATGACAACTCATGTCTATGGTTAGGAAACTTAACCATCTTTGATTAACGAGCTAGTCAAGTAGAGGCATACTAGTGAAACTCTGTTTGTCTATGTATTCACGGAGGTACTAAGTTTCCGGTTAATACAATTCTAGTATGAATAATAAACATTTATCATGATATAAGGAAATAGAAATAACAACTTTATTATTGCCTCTAGGGAATATTTCCTTCATTTATCCCGAAGGACACCCAAAAAGAATTGAAGAATATTCACAAAGAAACAGCACTAGTGCACCTAGTCCTTCTAAAAAGAAAAAGAAGAGAAAAATGATAGGACTTTGCACACTTCTAGTGAACCTGAAATAGAGAAACCTCCTGATGATGCAAATGAAACTTCTATCTCAGATGCTGAAACTCAATCTGGTAATGAACACTCACCTACTGATAATGAAAAAGATAATGATGAGGTTCATGAAGACATTCAACCAAATAATGATAAAGAACCAGATAATGATGTTGAGATAGAACCACCAGTTGATCTTGATAACCCACAACCTAAAAATAAAAGATATGATAAAAGAGACTTTGTTGCTAGAAAACAAGGTAAAGAAAGAGAACCGTGGGTTCAAAAACCTATGCCTTTTCCACCCAAGTCAACTAAAAAGAATTATGATGAAGAATTTGAACGCTTTGCTGAAATGCTGAGGCCAGTATTTTTGCGTACCCGCTTGACTGATATCTTGAAGATGCCTCCTTATGCAAAGTATATGAAAGACATCATCACAAATAAGAGAAAAATACTGGAAGCTGAAATCTCCACTATGCTTGCTAATTATACTTTTAAAGATGGAGTACCTAAAAAACATGGAGATCCGGGAATACCAACTATACCTTACTCTATCAAAAAGAATTATGTGAAAACTGCTTGTGTGATTTAGGAGCTGGTGTTAGTGTTATGCCTTTCTATTTATACAAAAGACTTGACTTGAATAAGCTCACACCTACTGAAATATCTTTGCAAATGGTTGACAAATCAACTGCCATACCTATCGATATCTGTGAGGATGTGCCCGTTGTTGTTGCTAATATTACTATTTTGACTGACTTTGTTATACTTGAGATGCCCAAGGATGACAACATGTCGATTATCCTTGGTAGACCCTTCTTGAATACTGTAGGGGCTGTTATTGATTGCAATAAAAGCAAGGTCACCTTTCATATTAATGGTAATGAGCATACGATGCATTTTCCGAAGAAACAATTCCAAGTGAATGGTATTAATGTTATTGAAAAATCTCCGGCAATCACTACTGGAAGTTTTCAAATACCTCTACCTACTATCAGAAAGAAATATCAAATGCTTATTGTTGGGGAAATGCAAATCCCCGTAGAGGTAACTTAGTGATTTATGAAAGTTCTTCGATTTCATACGAACCGAAAGTGGTTGTTAATAGACCTGATCAACCTTATTAATGAATCAGTTTTGAATGGTATGAAGTTGATGAATTTAGTAAGCACTACTTTCTGTCCCTACTTTTTATTCTCTGTTTTTATTAGTTAAATAAAATAAAATGCCATGTTTTGTCTGTTCTCTGAATTTCCTGTGCAATAAAAAATGACCCAAAAATAAAAGTTCTCAGAATGCCTTGAAAATTTTATATGATTTTTTCCTGAATATTTAAGAATTTTTGCTGCAAAAATAACTAGAGGGGGGTGCACCTCATGGGCACAACCCACTAGGGCGCGCCAGCACCCCCTGGCGCGCCATGGGGGGTTGTGGTTCCCACATGGGCCCCCTCACTTACATCTTCATCCCACATTGTCACCTACCTACAGAAAAAATCACTCCTGCTCTCTCTCCCGCGTTCTTGCTCATTTTGCTGCCATTTTCGATCTCTTTGCTCGAAGCTCCATTTCCGAAACTATTTCGGGTATTTGTTGCTTGGTATGTGACTCCATCATTTGTCCAATTAGTTTTTGTTCTAGTGGTTTATACTTTGAATAAATAGCTACTCTTGGTGCTGCTGTAGATGTTCTTGCATGTTGAATTCTTAGTGTTACAAGTAGTTTGAATGCTTGCTATGGCCTCTATGTATCCCTATGAGTAGTTGCTATTAGTTTTGTGAAGTTTTGTTGGAAAAATTTTGTGGACTAAAAATACAGATTTTTGTTTATAGAAAAAATTGTATGCGGACATGAATATCTTCAGGAAATTTGTCTCTAAGAAGAACTCCAAGGGTGTTATTGGGGAGTCTGCTGACAATGATCTCCACCTTTGGAGGTTGGCGGAGGTATGACTGTGTGAATGGCCGCACATCCCGTCCCTACAAGAAGCTGGAATTCATGAGGAGTTCATGCAATTCATTGCCAACGCGGGTCTGATACGTCTCCAATGTATCTATAATTTTTGATTGTTCCATGCTATTATATTACCTGTTTTGGATGTTTAATGGGCTTTAACATGCCCTTTTATATTATTTTTGGACTAACCTATTAACTGGAGGCCCAATGACAGTTTCTGTTTTTTTTGCCTATTTTAGAGTTTCACAGAAAAGGAATACCAAACGGAATGAAACCTTTGCGATGATCTTTCTTGGACCGAAAGCAAACTAGAAGACTTGGAGTTTGAAGTCTGGAACGCCACGAGGCGGCCACGAGGCAGGAGGGCGTGCCCAGGGGGTAGGCGCGCCCCCACCCTCATGGGCCCCTTGTAGCTCCACCGGCGTACTTCTTTCGCCTATATATACTCTTATACCCTAGATCGATCAGAGAGAGCCAAAAAACCACTTTTCCACCGCCGCAACCTTCTGTACCCATGAGATCCCATCTAGGGGCCTTTTTCGACGATCTGCCGGAGGGGGAATCGATCACGGAGGGCTTCTACATCAACACCATAGCCTCTCCGATGAAGCGTGAGTAGTTTACCATAGACCTTTAGGTCCATAGTTATTAGCTAGATGGCTTCTTCTCTCTCTTTTATTCGCAATACAAAGTTCTCCTTGATGTTCTTGGATATCTATTCGATGTTGTACTCTTTTGCGATGTGTCTGCCGAGATCCGATGAATTGTGGATTTATGAACAAGATTATCTATGAATATCATTTGGTTCTTCTCTGAATTCTTATATGCATGATTTCATATCTTTCCAAGTCTCTTCGAATTATCAGTTTAGTTTGGCCTACTAGATTGATCTTTCTTGCAATGGGAGAAGTGCTTAGCTTTGGGTTCAATATTGTGGTGTCCTTTCCCAGTGACAGTAGGGGCAGCAAGGCATGTACTGTATTGTTGCCATCGAGGATAAAAAGATGGGTTTTATATCATATTGTTTGAGTTTATCCCTCTACATCATGTCATCTTGCTTAATGTGTTACTTTGTTCTTATGAACTTAATACTCTAGATGCATGCTGGATAGCGGTCGATGTGTGGAGTAATAGTAGTAGATGCATAATCGTTTCAGTCTACTTGACACAGACGCGATGCCTATATTCATGACCATTGCCTTAGGTATTCTCATAATTATGCGCTTTTCTATCAGTTGCTCGGCAGTAATTTGTTCACCCACCGTAATACTTGCTATCTTGAGAGAAGCCACTAGTGAAACCTCTGCCCCCCGAGTCTCTTCCGTATTATATTGCATCTCTTTTATTTACATCACATCTCGTTTACTATTTTACGATCTTTACTTTCCAATCTATACAACAAAAATACCAAAAATATTTATCTTACTATCTTTATTAGATCTCACTTTTGCGAGTGACCGTGAAGGGATTGACAACCCCTTTAACGCGTTGGTTGCAAGGTTCTTGATTGTTTGTGCACGTACTAGGTGACATGTGCTTTATCTCCTAGTGGCTTGATAACTTGGTTCTCAAAACTGAGGGAAATACTTATGCTACTTTGCTGCATCACCCTTTCCTCTTCAAGTGAAAACCAACGCATGCTCAAGAGGTAGCAAGAAGGATTTCTGGCGCCGTTGTCGGGGAGATCTACTCTCAAGTCAAGACATACCAAGTACCCATCATAAACTCTTCTCCTTCGCATTACATTATTTGCCATTTTCCTCTCGTTTTCCTCTCCCCTACTTCTAAAACGATTTTCGAAAACCTTTTCCTTTTCTTCTCCCTTTTCTGTTCGTCTCTTTTCGCTTGCTTCTTGTGTGCTTGTGTGTTGGATTGATTGCTTGTCATGATGGCTCAAGATAATACTAAATTGTGTGACTTTTCCAATACCAACAACAATGAGTTTATTAGCACTCCGATTGCTCCTACTATCAATGCTGAATCTTGTGAAATTAATACCTCTTTGTTGAATCTTGTTATGAAAGATCAATTTTCTGGCCTTCCTAGTGAAGATGCCGCTACCCATCTAAACAAATTTGTTGATTTGTGTGATACGCAAAAGAAGAAATATGTGGATAATGATATTGCTAAATTGCAGCTATTTCCGTTTTCTCTTAGAGATCATGCTAAAACTTGGTTCTCTTCTTTGCCTAAAAATAGAATTGCTTCATGGAATAAGTGCAAAGATAATTTTATCTCAAAGTATTTTCCTCCCGCTAAGATCATCTCTCTTAGGAACGATATTATGAATTTTAAGCAACTTGATCATGAGCATGTTGCACAAGCTTGGGAGAGGATGAAATTAATGATATGTAATTGCCCTATACATGGTTTGAATTTGTGGATGATTATAGAAAAAATTATGTCGGATTGAATTTTGCTTGTAGAAATCTTTAAGATTCGGGCGCAGGAGGCACTTTTATGGAAATCACTTTGGGAGAAGCTACTAAACTCCAAGACAATATTATGGTTAATTATTCTCAATGGCACGTGGAAAGATCCACTAGTAACAAAGTTCATGCGATTGAAGAGAATAATGTTTTGACTGGAAAGATGGATGAACTTATGAAATTGTTTGATAATAAAAGTGTTTCTTCGGATCCTAATGATATGCCTTTGTCCACTTTGATTGAGAATAATAATGAATCTATGGATGTGAATTTTGTTGGTAGGAACAATTTTGGTAACAACGCGTATAGAGGAAGCTCTAATTCTAGGCCGTTTTCTAATAATTCCTCTCATAATTATGGTAATTCCTAAAAGAACTGTTATGGAAATTTTAATAAGATTCCCTCTGATTTTGAGATTAGTGTTCAAGAATTTATGAGTTCACAAAAGAATTTCAATGCTTTGGTTGAAGAAAAATTGCTTAAGATTGATGAGTTGGCTAGGAACGTGGATAGAATTTCTCTTGATATTGATTCTTTGAAACTTTGATCTATTCCACCTAATCATGACATCAATGATTATCTCAAAGCCATGAGAATTTCCATTGATGAGTGCAAAGAAATAACTGCTAGGATGCGTGCTAAAAAGATTGCTTTGTGAATGCGTGTTCTTCTAGTTTTCGTGATAATAATGATGAAGATCTAAAAGTGATTGATGTGACTCCTATTAAATCTTTGTTTTCTAATATGAATCTTGATAAAGATGGGACTTGAGATGAGTCAACTTTAGTTAAAAGGCGTCCCAATGATTTGGAGTTTTTAGATCTTGATGCAAAAATTAATAAAAGTGGGATTGAAGAGGTCAAAACTTTACGTGGCAATGAACCCACTATTTTGGATTTCAAGGAATTTAATTATGATAAGTGCTCTTTGATAGATTGTATTTCCTTGTTGCAATCCATGTTAAATTCTCCTCATGCTTATAATCAAAATAAAGCTTTTACTAAACATATCGTTAATGCTTTAATGCAATCTTAAAAAGAAAAACTTGAACTAGAAGTTTCTATTCCTATAAAACTTTATGATGAGTGGGAACCTACTATTAAAATTAAGATTAAAGATTATGAATGCTCTGCTTTGTGTGATTTGGGTGCTAGGTTTCCGTGAATTTGATGATTGTTCTTTAAATTTGCATCTTGCGGATTCCACTATTAAGAAACCAGTGGGAAGGATTAATGATGTTCTTATTGTTGCAAATAGGAATTATGTTCCCATAGATTTTATTGTTCTTGATATAGATTGCAATCCTACATGTCCTATTATTCTTGGTAGACCTTTCCTTAGAACGATTGGTGCAATTATTGAGATGAAAGAAGGAAATATTAGATTCCAATTCCGTTAAGGAAAGGCATGGAACACTTTCCTAGGAAGAAAATTAAATTACCTTATGAATCTATTATGAGAGCCACTTATGGATTGCATACCAAATATGACAATACCAAGATCTATTCTTGCTTTTATGCCTAGCTAGGGGCGTTAAACGATAGAGCTTGTTGGGAGGCAACCCAATTTTATTTTTGTTATTTGCTTTTTGTTCCTGTTTAGTAATAAATAATTCACCTAGCCCCTGTTATGGTTGTGTTTTTTATGTTTTAATTACTGTTTGTTCCATGTAAAGCCTTTAGGATCTTCTTGGGTGATATTTGTTTGATCTTGCTAAAAAAACAGAAAGTATGCGCTCACGAAAATAATTATCATTTTTTACCAGAGAGCGATAAAATACCAATTCCAACTGTGCTAGATTGATATAACTTTTATCCTGGTATTCCTAATTTTTCAAAAAAATTGGAGTTACAGAAGTATTCGAAACCTTCAGATTGCTAGAGACTATTCTGTTTTGACAGATTCTATTTTTCGTGTGTTGTTTGCTTATTTTGGTGAATCTATGAGTAGTATCGGGGGGGGGGGGGTATGAACCATAGAGAAGTTGGAATACAGTACGTTTAACACCAATATAAATAAATAATGAGTTCATTACAGTACCTTAAAGTGGTGGTTTATTTTCTTATACTAATGGAGCTCATGAGATTTTCTGTTGAAGTTTTGTGTTTTGAAGTTTTCAAGTTTTTGGGTAAAGATTTGATGGATTTTGGAATAAGGAGTGGCAAAAGCCTAAGCTTGGGGATGCCCAAGGCACCCCGAGGTAAAATGCAAGGACAACCAAAAGCCTATGCTTGGGGATGCCCCGGAAGGCATCCCCTCTTTCGTCTTTGTCTATCGGTAACTTTACTTGAGGCTATATTTTTATTCACCACATGATATGTGTTTTGCTTGGAGTGTCTGGTATGATTTGAGTATTTGCTTTTAGTTTACCACAATCATCCTTGCTGTACACACCTTTTGGGACAGACACGCATGAATCAAAATTTATTAGAATACTCTATGTGCTTCACTTATATCTCTTGAGCTAGATAATTTTGCTCTATTGCTTCACTTATATCTTTTTAGAGCACGGTGGTGGTTTTATTTTATAGAAATAATTAATCTCTCATTCTTGACATATAATATTTTGAGAGTCTTTTAGAAAAGCATGGTAATTTGCTTTGGCTACTAGTCCTAATGTAATGGGAATCCAAGATGGGTATAATAAAAACTTTCATATAAACTGCATTGAATACTATGAGAAGTTTGATGCTTGATGATTGTTCTGAGACATGAGGATGGTGATATTAGAGTCATGCTAGTAGATTAATTGTGAATTTGATAAATACTTGTGTTGATGTTTGCATGTCCCGTAGCATGCACGTATGGTAACTGTTTTGTAACAAATTTGAAGCATGAGGTGTTTCTTTGATTGTCTTCCTTATAAGTGGCGGTCGGGGACGAGCGATGGTCTTTTAATCACTTGTAGATTTTTGCAATAAGTATGTGAGTTCTTTATGACTAATGTTGAGTCCATGGATTATACGCACTCTCAACCTTTCATCATTGCTAGCCTCTTCGGTACCGTGGATTGCCCTTTCTCACCTTCAGAGTCGGTGCAAACTTCGCCGGTGCATCCAAACCCTGTGATATGATACGCTCTATCACACATAAGCATCCTTATATCTTCTTCAAAATATCCACCAAACCTACCTATTATGGCATTTCCATAGCCATTCCGAGATATATTGTCATGCAACTTTCCACCGTTCCGTTTATTACGACATGCTTCATCATTGTCATATTGCCTTGCATGATCATGTACTTGACATTGTATTTGTGGCAAAGCCATCGTTCATAATTTTTCATACATGTCACTCTTGATTCATTGCACACCGATACAACCGCCAGAGGCACGCATATAGAGTCAAATTTTGTTCTAAGTATCGAGTTGTAATCCTTGAGTTGTAAATAAATAGAAGTGTGATGATCATCATTATTAGAGCATTGTCCCGTGTGAGGAAAAAAAGAGAAAGGCCAAAACAGAGAAAAGAAAAAAATAAAAAGAGAGAAGGGACAATGCTCTACTATCCTTTTTTCCACACTTGTGCTTCAA
Organism: Triticum urartu; assembly: GCF_056163025.1. NCBI lineage: Eukaryota > Viridiplantae > Streptophyta > Magnoliopsida > Poales > Poaceae > Triticum > Triticum urartu. Next base: position 474,694,846 of record NC_141877.1, read on the forward strand.
AGTAGCACCATGATCTTCATTGTAGAGAGTCTCTTATTTTGTCACTTTCATATACTAGTGGGAATTTTTCATTATAGAACTTGGCTTGTATATTCCAACAATGGGCTTCCTCAAAATGCCCTAGGTCTTCATGAGCAAGCAAGTTGGATGCACACCCACTTAGTTTCTTTTGTTGAGCTTTCATACATTTTTAGCTCTAGTGCATCCGTTGCATGGCAATTCGTACACACTCACATTGATATCTATTGATGGGAATCTCCATAGCCCATTAATATGCCTAGTTGATGTGAGACCATCTTCCTCTTTTTTGTCTTCTCCACAACCACCATTCTATTCCACCTAGAGTGCTATGTCCATGGCTCACGCTCATGTATTGCGCGAAAGTTGAAAAGGTTTGAGAATACTAAAGTATGAAACAATTGCTTGGCTTGTCATCGGGGTTGTGCATTATTTGAGCATTTTGTGTGACGAAGATGGAGCATATCCAAACTATATGATTTTGTAGGGATGAACTTTCTTTTGCCATGTTATTTTGCGAAGACATGATTACTTTGTTAGTATGCTTGAAGTATTATTATTTTTATGTCAATATTAAACATTTGTCTTCAATCTTTCGGATCTGAACATTCATGCCTCAATAAATAAAACTACATTGATAATTATGGTAGGTAGCATTCCACATCAAAAATTCTGTTTTTTATCATTTACCTACTCAAGGACGAGTAGGAATTAAGCTTGGGGATGCTTGATACGTCTCCAATGTATCTATAATTTTTGATTGTTCCATGCTATTATATTATCTGTTTTGGTTGTTTAATGGGCTTTAATATGCTCTTTTATATTATTTTTGGGACTAGCCTATTAACCGGAGGCCCAATGCTAGTTTCTGTTTTTTTGCCAATTTTAGAATTTCGCAAAAAAGGAATACCAAACGGAATCCAAACGGAATGAAACTGAGGGATTCGTGGATTAAGGGGTCTCCGGACAGCCGGACTATATCCTTTGGCCGGACTGTTGGACTATGAAGATATAAGATTGAAGACTTCGTCCCATGTCGGGATGGGACTCTCCTTGGCGTGGAAGGCAAGCTAGGCAATACAGATATGTAGATCTCCTCCCTTGTAACCGACTCTGTGTAACCCTAGCCCCCTCCGGTGTCTATATAAACCGGAGGGTTTAGTCCGTAGGACAACATACAATCATACCATAGGCTAGCTTCTAGGGTTTAGCTTCTACGATCTCGTGGTAGATCAACTCTTGTAATACTCATATCATCAAGAACAATCAAGCAGGATGTAGGGAATTACCTCCATCAAGAGGGCCCGAACCTGGGTAAACATCGTGTCCCCTGCCTCCTGTTACCATCCACCTTAGATGCACAGTTCGGGACCCCCTACCCGAGATCCGCCGGTTTTGACACCGACATTGGTGCTTTCATTGAGAGTTCCACTGTGTCATCACCGTAAGGCTCGATGGCTCCTTCGATCATCGGTAGCGATGCGGTCCAGGGTGAGGTTTTCCTCCCCGGATAGATCTTTGTATTCGGCAGCTTCGCACTACGGGCCAATTCGCTTGGCCATCTGGAGCAGATCGAGAGCTACAACCCTGGCCATCAGGTCAGATTCAGAAACCTAAACTACACTGCCGACATCCGCGGAGACTTGATCTTTGACGGATTCGAGCACGTGTCAGGTGCGCCGCACAGTCACGACGAGCACGACGTAACTCTGCCATCGGACAGTGTTCGGGAGATTGCATCTGCAACTACTCCGGCCTTCAATCCGGAGCAAATTGCGCCATCCAAGGACGGAGGGATAGACCCCGCCATGGAGGCTGCACTCTCAATGGCGATGGAGCCGGATACTGACTTCACCCCCTACGAGAGCCGTGTCGCTGAACCACTTGATTCGTCTTCGGCCACGGACTCCGAGCCGCTTGCATCTGTGCCTATCGAATCCGACCGGGCGCCGATCATGGAGTTCACCTCTGCGGATATCTTTCAACACTCGCCTTTCGGCGATGTGCTAAATTCATTAAGGTCTCTCTCCTTGTCAGGAGAACCTTGGTCGAACTATGTCCTGCTAGAATGGGATGCGGAAGACGAAGAAAATCGCTGCCCACCCACCACCCACTTAGTAGCCACCGTCGACGACTTAACCGACATGCTCAACTTTGACTCCAAAGACATCGACGGCATGGACGAAGATGCAGGAGACGAACAGGAACGAGCACCCACAGGGCGCCGGACAGCCACTTCATCACATGACATATACATGGTGGATACACCCAAAGAAGGCAATGGCGAAGAGACAGCGGAGGATGGCCCCTCCAAGAAGCAACCCAAGCGCCGACGTCAGCGGCGCCGCTCTAAGTCCCGCCACAACAAAAATAGTGATAACAACACAAGAGAAAATACAACTCTAGTCGACTCCAGAGAAAACGACGACCACATTGCCTCGGCAAGTGGCAAACATAGTACGGATCCGACGTCCGAACACGGCATCACCGAGGATAAACCTCATCAAACCCCCTCTGGGGAGGAAAACAGTTCGGACAAAGATGCACACATCATCCCGAAAACGCACTTGGAGCAAGAGAACCTCCGCAGAAGGCTTATTGCCACAGCGAGGAGTCTAAAGAAGCAGAAGCAAAGGCTTAAGGCCGCACAAAATACACTCAATAGCAGGTGGAACAAAGTGCTCGACAACAAAGCAAAGTATGGTGGAAGTTACCACACAAAGAGCTATCCAAAGCACAAGCTATTACCCGAATTCGACGACGAGGCCTTAGAGCCCACACAGCCAAAAAATGAAATGGCCAACCGGTCGGATCAACCACTCTGTGACCACGATAGAGCGGCTAACAAAGTCGCACATAAGTCAACACACGATCTACGTGAGGACTTGAGCCAAAAATCCGGTACGACCAGATCCATCTATGGATAGGAAGCGCGCTCCGGCACAAAATCAAAACCAAATACTACAACCGTCCGGACGCCATGGCACATCCCAATACAGGGGTGCCGCACACCCCCTATGTTTTACCGATGAGGTGCTGGACCACGAATTCCCAGAAGGATTCAAACTAGTGAACATAGAGGCATATGACGGGACCACAGACCCTGGGGTCTGGATTGAGGACTTTATCCTCCATATCCATATGGCTCACGGAGACGATCTCCACGCCATTAAATACCTGCCCCTCAAACTTAAAGGACCAGCTCGGCATTGGCTAAAAAGCCTCCCCGAAAACTCAATTGGAAGTTGGGAGGAGCTAGAGGACGCTTTTCGGGCTAATTTTCAAGGGACCTACGTCCGACCTCCTGATGCAGACGATTTAAGTCATATAATTCAACAGTCCGGAGAGTCCGCCCGAAAGCTTTGGAATAGGTTTATTACCAAGAAGAACCAAATCGTCGACTGTCTGGACGCTGAAGCCTTAGCAGCTTTCAAACACAGCGTCTAAGATGAATGCCTCGCCAGACACCTCGGCCAAGAAAAACCGAGAACAATGGCAGCCCTAACAAGCCTCATGACCCGCTTTTGCGCGGGCGAAGACAACTAGTTAGCCTGCAGTAGCACCAGCGACCCAAGCACATCCAAAGTCAGGGATGGCAATGGAAAACCACAACGCAATAAAAACAAGCGTCGAAATAAAGAAGATAGCCCAGATAATACGGCGGTAAACACCGGATTCAGGGGCTCTTGACTAGGTCAGCGGAAAAAGGCTTTCAAAGGCAACATAGACGGACCGTCTGGCCTAAACAGGATTCTTGATAAAGTATGTCAGATTCATGGCACCCCCGACAAACCTGCAAATACACCCATAGAGAATGCTGGGTCTTCAAGCAGGCCGGTAAGCTAAACGCCGAACATAAGGGGGGAGACACCAAGCGAAGACGAGGACAAGCCTTGCTAGCAAAGCACTGGAGAACAGAAAAAATTCCCACCATAGGTTAAAACAGTAAACATGATCCATGTGACAAAGAGGAGAAGCAAACATGCACTCCGAGACACACGTGCCATAGAGCCCGTCGCCCCTAGGTTCAACCCCTGGTTGTCCTGCCCGATCAATTTTGATCACGGGGATCACGCGACAAGCATCCGACATGAAGGATTGGCTGCCTTGGTGTTAGACCCAATAATAAACGGATACCATCTCACACGAGTCCTCATGGAAGGCGGCAGTGGTCTAAACCTGATATATCAGGACACAGTCCGCCAAATGGGGATAGACCCGACAAAAATAAGCCACCGTACTACTACCTTCAAGGGAGTAATACCAGGCCTAGAGGCCCGCTGCACGGGCTCTCTATTACTAGAGGGTGTATTCGGTTCTTCCGACAACTTCCGAAGTGAAAGGTTAACTTTCTACATCGCTCCATTCCGAAGTGGCTATCAGGCACTACTCAGAAGAGCGGCTTTCGCTCGTTTTAATGCAATACCGCATTATGCTTCTCTCAAGCTTAAGATGCCCGGTCCACATGGCACCATCACAGTTAGCGGAAACACTGAGCGTTCTCTATGTGTGGAAGAATGTGCGGCAGCTTTAGCCGCCGAGCACTAGACGGCCTCACCAACCAGAAAAAATGACAGGTCGTCAAGACCACAGACACGGTTAGACAAGTTCGGTGCACCACTAGATATACATGAGATTGGTTTGATGATCAAACCCTCCTAGACGGTACCAGGGGCTTCCCGCGTGTAATCAGGGCTAGTCCGGCTCAACTTGACCTATCTTGAATTTTAGTGGTTTATTGATAATAACCAATTTTCTGGCACGACAACTTTCACCTACGTTCTTCTCTTTTATAGATGATAATCGTGCTACACCCGTCCAGGACACGGCACAACTGAGACACAGGCGCAGACGTGCAGTAGGGACCCGCTCAAAGGTTTCTTTTCAGATTAAGACCCTGCGTAAACCTTTTTTACTGTCTCTTGTTGTTCACATCCTCCGGATACTCAATACAACCGAGAAGGATGCTGACGTTATTGGCATGTGGCCACGTCAGGATATTGCACGTACCTGGACACCTGAGGTTTATTACTAAGGGCATTGTTCAGCCCGGCATATGTTATAAAGACCGAATACCTTAGGGAGTGTTCGGCGTCACGAGTTTGCCCTTATATGCATCAACTCCGAATCATGTCTTTGGTCAAATGTTGGGTTTGCCCGGCTCCCATGTTTTGGTACCTTACGTTCCGCTATATCGGCTAAGATAGCACTGGGAGAACTACTGCGATTGTGCCCTGGTTCATCCGGATTTGCACCTCAGTAGAGAAAACCAAAAACTGACTGTCATGATATAGCGCGAGACTGGTCAACCACTCGATGACTCAGCGGAATCTTCGGGATTCCTCCGCATTAACGAAGGGCTGTTTCCCGGTCATGTACGTACGCGCCCCGTATTCAGACGAGCGCAGAAGTACCAGGGGCTATATAGTAGCCCCACCGTCAAACTCCTATGGCTAAGTGAAAGTGTTAGAGCAATATAGTCCAATTGCCTCATTCGCTGCGCTACTACCTCCTTAATGGACCAAGACGTTGGATCAAGTGTGAATACGCGTTTTTTGCGAACACCCCCGCATTATATGCGTGGGAGCGGAAGCCGACGACTGCAAACTTTCAGGTTATATACATATATACATAAACGACCGCACAGGAGGTATCATAATACTTTCAGGAAAAAGTATAAACACAGCCTTGATAACTCAATAAAACATTGTTCTTACAATGGGAGTACATGTCAATAGAACATAATATTCTTCGAGCACTGAGCCTCTATCGAATGAGCGCCTTCAAGAACTTCTTCAAACTAGTGCTCGGCAGCCACTCGGCCCACGGCCGAACCCTGTGTTGCAACAGTGGTGGCCTCCATCTCTGCCTAGTATGTCTTAACACGGGCAAAGGCCATCCGCGCACCCTCTATGCACGCCGACCTCTTCGTAGCATCGATGTGCGACACAACACCAAGGAATTGTTGCACTAAACTGAAGTAACTATTCGGCCTTGGCCATCCCAGCCACAGATGATCCACAATAGACCTCATGGAAAGTTCGGACAACCTATGGAGCTCGGCCCACTCGGCCATTCGCTCATTCAACAGCAACGGACGCACTGGAGCATGGAACTGTGACCAGAATAGTTTCTCCACTTCATGATCTTTTTGATCCTTGAAGTACTCGACCGCGTCAGCAGCACTTGCCGCCAAATCCACGTAGTTGTCCGCAGAACTCCATAGTTGATCAAGAGGAGCATACTTCGGATCTCCGAACTTAGTCCGCAACAAGAAGGGCTTCCCAGCCACGATATCCGCAGCTTGACGTAGCTCCTCCTTCACCGCTCTGATTTTGGAGCGGGCTTCCTTGGCTGCTACCATGGCCTTCTCTAGGTCCATTGCCCTCGCTCGGTTTTCTTTTTCAAGAAGCTCGTAACGGTCAGCGGCATCTTTTAACTCAACGGACATCTTGGCTATTCTTTCCTTGCTCCGGCCGTGCGCGGCCTGTTCGACCCTCAGCTCTTCGACCGCCTTTAGAGCGGCTGCATCGCTATTCCTTGCTTGTTCCTTGGCTCGGGCAAGCTCCGCCCGAAGGGTCTCCACGGTGGCAGCTCCATCTGCAGTCACAACATATTAAAGATACTGGCATCCTGCTCCTCTTACCATATGTTGATCACCGGAGAAATCACTTACCCTGTGCCTCGTCAAGCCTCTTGTTGACAAGCACGATGTCGGCATCTGCCGCATCAAGTTGCCGCTTTAGCTCGGCAAACCCATCAGCCCGGCTAGCCACCGGAGCTTCAGCCACCTGCACATAAAGGCAGTCTGGTTATTACCTGGGACTACGATCCTCTGTTTGCCGCCGTTTTCAAGGACATCCAGAGTCTCAGGGGATACTATCTGCATAGGGCACACCTAACGTGTGCGGTACTGTCAAAACATACACTATGTCACGTACCTCAAAGCCTTTCAGCAGACTCATAAAAGCTTCATGCAATCCACTTTCAGCGGATGAAATCCTTTCAATTACCGTACCCATTAGCGTACAATGCGCTTCTGAGATGGCCGCTTGCTCCGTAAGATCCTTCAGTGCGTCCAACCGCACACTGTACGGTTCCGGACTCTTTTTGTTGCTCTCTTTAGGAGCCGAATACTGAGGACTCCGGGTGGCCAAGGGATTACCCTCTGGCCTTGGTGGATCAGGAGAAACCCTCCGCGATGACACTTCGGGGTCGCCCGCCTCATGAGGTGGGATGGCAGGGGGAGGTGTTTCGCTCTCCATCATCTCCGGAAGAAGATCCCCCAAAGACGAACTCTGTCGAGAAGGGCTATGATCCGAACTACAAGATATAAGCTTCGGTTATTGTCTTCAGAACTAAGGTAGGATATTTTCACTACTAAGTACTTTTCGATTACTTATAGCTCGGTAGAGGGCTGATTCCCTTGCAGACACGGTGCGGCAAGTGAACCCCACGAGGCAGGACCCTCTGGTGAAGATTTCTTCCCCCGTTTGGAAATCTTTGTTCCGGACCTTCAGAGGTGGTCCTCTTCCTTCCTCGGGGAGAGGGAATGTCAGATTCTTCTCCCTGGTTATCGTCCCTTGCGGAGGCGCTCATTCCCCCGGTGGGGACGAGTAGCGAGTGAGGCTCGCTTTCGGCCTCTCTATTTCCCCCTTTATCTTCCTTCGAGGGCACCTAATAAGGCGCCAACTCGAGCATTATGTCCAGTACCGGATTGGCCAAGCCTTCGGGAAGGGGGGCCAAACACCTGATCATCTTTGCCTTTGTTATCCAGTCCTGGTCAAAGAGGGACTTTTCCGAATGATGTCATGATAAATAAAAGGACAGCGTGTTCGTCCATGTGATTACTTACTTGGGTATCAGGACGGTTGCAGCTCAGACCCGCATCCTCGGTGGTGTCCGGACACTCTATTTGGGGTTCGAAGAACAATTTGTACATCTCTTCGAGCATCATGCCGAGGAAGTGCTGAATAGTTCGCGGTCCTTCCAGGTTGAAATCCCACATACGGAGGGGTCGACATTTGCAAGGCTGGACTCGACGAACTAGCATAACTTGCATTACCATAACCAAGCTGAAATCTCTCTCAAAGAGATCTCGGATGCGGCTCTGCAATATCGGCGCATCCTTTGCTGGACCCCAGCTCAGCCCCCTGCTGATCCATGACATCAGTTGTGGTGGGGGCCCGAGCGAAAGGCAGGGGCGGCTACCCACTTGGCACTTCGGGGAGCTGTGATATAAAACCACTCCCGCTGCCACAAACTGGACACCTCTGGGAAGGAACCTTCTGGCCATGGAGCATCAGCGCTTTTGCTTATTACGGCACCTCCGCACTCTGCGTGTCGCCCCTCGATCATCTTCGGCTTCACATTAAAGGTCTTGAGCCACATGCTGAAGTGAGGGGTAATGCGAAGGAAGGCCTCACATACGACGATGAACGACGAGATGTGAAGGAGGGAATCCGGGGCTAGATCATGGAAATCTAGCCCATAATAGAACATGAGCCCCTAACAAAGGGATCCAGAGCGAGGCCTAGTCCTCGGAGTAAGTGAGAGATGAACACAACACTCTTGTTGGGTTCGGGAGTGGGGATGACCTGCCCTTGGGCGGGCAGCCTGTGCGAAATTTCGGCAGTCAGATATCTAGCCTCTCTCAGCTTCTTGATGTCCTCCTCTGTGACAGAGGAAGGCATCCACCGACCTTGGAGGTTGGATCCGGACATGGTTGAAGGTCCGAAGCGCCTGACCTGAGCCTGGGGTGTGGGAACTCGAGGCGGGGGAAGGATTCGACTAAGCACGAGAGGAAAAAAGGACAGGTCTTGGCCTCTTTATAAATAGGGTGAATGTCAAGCATCCTCCTCGCGTCCGTTTTGGAATCGCCTAAAATCGAGGAGTCATACCAATGGGCACGGTTGGGTTACCCACGTCTGTATCGATGAGAATCTCGTAATAAGGGGAACACGATCTCTGCTTTGACAAGACGTGTCAAGAAAACCGTCTCGCGATATGTGCGGTGCTAGTTGAGAAAAACGGTTCGAATAATGACCGGGCCATGGCGTGATGTCATGCTGTCAAAACGTGTCAGTAGATTAGATTTGTTGAAATATTATTCTCTCTACGGTGGTATGTGGAACTTGTTTTGCAGAGCCGGACACTATCCTTGTGTTCAAAATCTTCCATGGAGTATTCGGAGGAGGAACCTGCCTTGCAATGCCGAAGACAATACTGCGCGTCGGACTCATCGTCATTGAAGCCTGGTTCAGGGGCTACTGAGGGAGTCCTGGATTAAGGGGTCTCTGGACAGCCGGACTATATCCTTTGGCCGGACTGTTGGACTATGAAGATACAAGATTGAAGACTTCGTCCCGTGTCCGGATGGGACTCTCCTTGGAGTGGAAGACAAGCTAGGCAATACGGATATGTGGATCTCCTCCCTTGTAACCGACTCTATGTAACCCTAGCCCCCTCCCGTGTCTATATAAACAGGAGGGTTTAGTCCGTAGGACAACATACAATCATACCATAGGCTAGCTTCTAGGGTTTAGCCTCTATGATATCATGGTAGATCAACTCTTGTAATACTCATATCATCAAGAACAATCAAGCAGGATGTAGGGTATTACTTCCATCAACAGGGCCCGAACCTGGGTAAACATCGTGTCCCCTGCCTCCTATTACCATCCGCCTTAGACGCACAGTTCGTGACCCCCTACCCGAGATCCGCCGGTTTTGACACCGACAGAAACCTTCGCGATGATCTTTCTTGGACCGAAAGCAAACGAGAAGACTTGGAGTTGAAGTCTGGAACGCCACGAGGCGGCCACGAGGTAGCTAGTAGCTAGGCAAGTTCCTAAGTTTAGAGGAAGTACCTCAGGCATGGTGAGGTGCCATGGATATTTATTTCCCAAGTGTCAAGGAAGATCCGCTTTACATGTTTTAGATGCAAAAAATGTACGTAACCATATCACAGATCCTTTGTTGCGTGGCCATAGCCGATCAACCTTCTGCATGTACATAAAAATGATTATTCCTTCAGCTACAATTAAGCACGTGCATGTTCACACCATATATACATCTTAGCAGCTATTGGTGTTGCGAACCAACATGTGGTTGGATGGTTAGAGGGACTGTGGTATCCCAGCCCACCAGGGTTCAAGTCCTGGTGCTCGCATTTATTCTTGGATTATTTTAGGATTTCCGGTGATGCGCATTCAGTGGGAGGAGATGTTTCCATCGGCGACGAGGTGCCTATGGTGACTTTGTAAATTTCAACAAGTGTTGGAAAGTCCCCATCTAAATTTGAGCTCATATGATTTCAGCATGAACAGTAAAATCTAAAAACTAAAAAATCAATAAATTCTACAAAAATTGTGGCAAACATTGACAAATATTTTGAGTGCTTGCGAATTTCATGAGGGAATGACATTTGTGGAGGTCGTGGCTAAAAACAAAATTAGCACTCCAAAATGCTTTTGTTTTGGAGCATTGATTTTTTTGTGCCACGACCTCCACGAATGCCATTCCCTTATGAATCTAGGCAAGCACTAAAAACATTGGTCAATGTTTAACACCAAAATTTTTAGAATTTCTTAAAAAAAATCAGATTTTACTGTTCATGCTGAGATCATATGAGCCCAAACTGGGTTGGGGACTTTCCAACACTTTTGTCATGACTGCAACATATAGGTGATGTTTTTTTGAACATTTTGTTATCTTATTCGCATTTTTTTGAGTTAGTACAATTTTTTTATGAATTATTCAAAATGATGGTCATAGGCGTCGCTCCCTCTGTGTCGGCCACAGGCGTCGCTGCTAGCAAGGAGCAGCAGCAGGCCGACATGGGAAGAAGCACGAACTAACAGATTCGTAAGCTTCCTCAAAACAAATCTTAAGAATAATAATAGCCTTGCTCCCACTAGAGAGAAGGTGCAATCTCATGAAAACTAAGGTTCACATCAAGAATAAATCATAACTTTTTGAAAGTAGACTGGTGTCACCCAATAACCCTATGGGCCACCGAGGATAAGTGAGAATCAAAACCTTTTGAAGGGAACTTAACAATATTATTGATCGGCACAATAGCACTAAATTGACGAATGGAGTCAGCACCCTTAACATTAGGAACCAGAGAAATTACGACATAGTTCAGCCAAAAAATATCTACCGTCCCGAGGCAAAAACCTTGGATGTTAGCGTAAACAAGGAATTTCATAACATGCCAGAGCTTTTTGAAGAATGACTTAGAGAAGCCATTTGGGCCACGAGTAGAGTTACACTTTGATGTCGCTACCACTTCATCAATCTCAGCCTTAGATAAGGGCGTCAAAAGTTCCAAGTTTTCAGCATAGGAAATGTGAGCATTAGTAGGCCAGAGTTGGGGAGAAATAGACATGGCAGAGAGAGGACTAGCAGACAGAAGAGACAAGAAGGAGAGCACATTTTCCAAGATGATGGCGGGATCAGCCACGACTTTTCCACTGATAACTAGGCGCGAAATAGAGCAACAACGATGCCTTCCATTAGCAATAGCAAAGATGTAAGCAATGATAGCATCACCTTTAAGAATCCAGGAGAGACATCCTCACTATTACCAGTAAATTTCTTCCTGGCGATGGATGTCCAAAAGTGTGATTTCTAAGGCATACATTTGATCCCAGAAAGGGAGAGACCCACAAAAACAACAACGGAATCAAGATTCTTGATTCGATCCAAAAGACTAACTTTGTCTCAACGAGGCTCGACCGCCGGATTGGCACCCCAACCCTTGAGGAATTTGTGAAGATTTTGAGAACAGAAATGCAAATCATACATGGGTCCAAAAGAACGATGATTAGAGAAGATAAGGGATAAAATCTTGTCAAAAGGAAGAGCAACAAAGCCATAAATGAGAAGACGAGAAGAGTCAAAGTGGAATCTATGTTTAAAACCAGCCATAAGATAACCATAATCAAGAAGTGGGGGTGTGGTTACTACCAATGTGATATTTATCAATAAAAAACGAGTGAGGAAACAACAAATCCCATTCCAGGCATATAAGAACACAGTCCAACACCGACCTAACGGGATTAAATTATAGAAGGCATCATCCCTAGCCCAAGAAAACTTAGCTTGTTCTTATCATCAGGTGTTCGCATCAACTTAAAATCACCACCAATCAACAAAGGAAAGCTGGAGGAGGAAACCCAACTCATCTAAAAAATTGCAAGATTGAGTGATCCCCAGGGCTGTAAACAACTACCACTTCCCAAAGCTTGTTAACAGAATGATAACAGAGAACCATGCAAGTGAAGAAAATACCAAGCTGGAGGGAGATAGTCAAAAACATCTAGTTTAGCCCCAATATGGATACCTCCTGAGTGCCCATTGGCCATGAACTACTTCCAAATAAAATTTTAAGAGCCCACAAGCGAAGACAGTAAGTTAGCAGAAAGAAGGTTCTAATGGTTTTTTGAAGGCGAATGACATCAATAAGGTTGTCCGAGATGTATTCACGAAGCTGGTTCCAGCGCCCTAGCACCGGAACCATGCATGTTCCCAAAATGGCCCTCATTTGAATGAGAGGTTTTTAATACGGAAAGTAGCCCTGCTAGGGGCGACATATCTTTTATCTCATTTTCCTCTCGTGCGAACCGCCGCGGCTGGCCCCTACCAGCTTGACTACCAACACTCGGTAGCAATGAGACAGCAAGCCAAGCTGCTGCTTGAGATTTGGCCAAGGCAACTTGAGAAAGTACATTATCCCGGATTACAAAAATCAACTTAGAAGGAGAAACAAAGGAGGAATGAAATACTAAAATAGAGTCCTGAGCCATGTTAGAAAAATGCAGGTCTAAGTGATTAGGAAGGATAACACGCGCGGAAGATTTGGGCGGCGAAATACCTAGAGATACCCGATTCCTCTCCTCGTGTGTCTCTTTGCATGAGCCACCACTGACTCCCCAATGCCGCGATTGCAATGACTCTTGCATGTCATCGAAACTAGAGCTAGATATGGAGCGCCCAGAAGGCAAAGACAAAAAGCGCTCAGCCACATCCTCCCTAGCCACCTTTCCAAGGTCATGATAAAGCTTGCGGCAAAGGCCCACGTAGGATTATTTGGAGGCACCAGACGCACAACTGCAGTTGCGGGAGGAGAACTTTCTGATAGTAGACTTGCTCTTCGGTATAGGAACTGAAATCTCAGCATCGTTGGTAGGTTGCTCGGGACAGTCGTCGATACCAGAGAAGGAGACATCGAATGGGTTAGGAGGTTGGAGCACACCATAGAATATGGGATAGGGCGAGCCTCCGTCATCGAATTGGCATGCACCCTCAGGCCAGCTAGTAGCTTGATACGTCCCAAACGTATCTACTTTTCCAAACCCTTTTGCTATTATTTTTGACTTTAATTTGCATGATTTGAATGGAACCAGTCTAGATTGACGTTGTTTTCAGTAGAATTGCCATTGTGTTATTTTTGTGCAGAAATAAAAGTTCTCGGATTGAGCTGAAAATTTACTGAGAATATTTACATAATATATAAAAAATATTGGTGAAGAGAACTACTGGAGGGAGGCCACCGAGAGGGCACGAGCTCAGTAGGCGCGTCCACCCCCCCACCACCACCCTCCCCCAGGGCACGCCCTATGAGCTCACGGGTCCCACATGCCTCCGTTTACCCTAAATCCAACTCTATGGGTGTGTTTGTGTAACACCCATGATGCGGATATATCTCCCACGTGTTGAGGAACGACTTAGAGGCATAACCGCACTGTGGTTTTGTCGCAAGAAGATTCATCTTCACATAGTCCCATGTAATGAACAAGAAAGGGATAAATAGATAGTTGGCTTACAATCGCCACATCACACAATGATCAAATGATTCATACATCAATCGGAGTAACATTGTCCGACTACAGACAAATCCAAATGAAAAGAAGATAAACCGAACTGCTAGATCCCCGATCGTCCCAACTAGGCACCACTACTGATCATTAGGAAAAGAAACATAGTAACGACTAAGGTCCTCGTCGAACTCCCACTTGAGTTCGGTAGCATCACCTGCGCAAGTATCATTGGCACCTGCAACTGTTTTGGTAGTATCTGTGAGTCACGAGGACTCAGCTATCTCAAAACCCGCGAGATCAAGACTATTTAAGCTTATGGGTAGGATGTGGTTATGAGGTGGACCTGCAGCAATCGCAACGAAAATATGGTGGCTAACTTACAAGTACAAGAGTGAGATGAGAAACTACCCAACGGTCATAAACTAGAAGTGATCACAAAGTGATCCTGAACTACTTACGCTCAAAAATAACCCCACCGTGTTCTCTTCCCGAACCTCGTCGAAAAGAGACCATCACGGTTACACACGTAGTTGGTGTCTTTTAATTAAGTCAAGTGTCAAGTTCATTACAACCGGAAATTAACAAATTCCCATCTGCCACATAACCGCGGGCACGGCTCTCGAAAGTTTAAACCCTGCATGGGTGTCGCAACTTAGCCCATGACAAGCTCACGATCCGCGGAGACAATCCTCCATCGTGGGACCCTCCGATCAGACTCGGAATCCCGGTGCACAAGATATTTCGACAATGGTAAAACTAGTCTAGCAAGACCTCCCAACGTGCTGACACCCTGATAGTAGCCCCGCGTATCTCATCTCAGGCCACGATCGGATTGTCCAAACTTCCTGTAGGCCAATCTAGAGTTGCCCCTGGCGACCACCGGCGGCTGACAGGTTTGGACCAACACTCATGAGGAGCACTGTCCCGGGAGGGGGTTAGTTAAGTGCACGGGGTCCGGAAAGTCCCTATGCAAGTTTTAGTTGTAAAAAGGCAAATGGTAAAACCAAGGTTGGGCCTTGCTGGAGGAGTTTTATTCAAAGCAAACTATCAAGAGGGGCCCATAAACCCTCACTGTGTTAGGGACGCAAAATTAAGGAACATAACACAGGTATGATGGCTACTAGGGCGGCAAGAGTTGAACAAAACACCGAGCAAAATGCCAAGCCTTCCACCCTTTACCAAGTATGTAGATGCATTAATTAAATAAGAGATATTGTGATATCCCAACATATCCATGTTCCAACATGGAACAACCTGCAAGGCACCTGCAACTAGCAACGCTATAAGAGGGGTTGAGCAAAGGAGTAACATAGCCAAACAACGGTTTGCTAGGACAATGGGTTAGAGGCTTGACATGGCAATATGGGAGGCATAATAAACAAGTGGTAGGAGTGCGACATAGCGATAGAACGAACAACTAGCAAGAAAATACAGAAGTGATATCAAGGGTAATGATCATCTTGCCTACAAAGTCATCGGGGTTGTCGAAAGCTTGCTCCTCGTAAACGTACTCGACAGGTTCCTCGTTCATGTACTCGTCTCCCGTCTCTACCCAAAGCAAGTGCACAAGCAACAAAACAACAATCAATCATGGTGCAATGCACAAGCAACATGATGCAAGACATGGCATGGAATGCAAGGTATGACGTGCAATGCATATGGGTACTCCAGAAGGGAAAAGATGATCAATGCATCAACTTGGAAAACCAAGTATGCCTCTGTAAAGAGTGAGTGATTTCGGTCAAAATCGATATAAGGATCACCGTAAACGGATGCACTGTTTGCAAATGACAAGCAAAACAAGAATGATGCAAATCTGCGCTTAACAGCATCATAACACTTAAGATGCAACATGAAACTATGCTACAGCACTCCAACATAGCAACAAGGTACATGAAAGTAAATTACAAGTGAAGCTCTACAAATCATGAACACTGAGCTCCTGCTATAACTCACTAGAACAAGCCTAAAATAGCATGGCAAAAATGCAAATGACAATCAGGTTACAGAATTAGTAAAAATACCAAACATGGCATAAACAGCATCACATAGCAATGTTTAGAGCTAGCAAACAACATGCTACAGGAACATATCATGGCAAACAACATGTACTAAAGGCAGAGAACAAAACTCCCTTACTAAACTTTAGCCAAAGATGCATAGAAAAGATGGTAGCCCTAATGCAAACATGGCAAGTAATATGATCAGTTTCAGACTTGGAAGAAAAATGGAGCATGGCAGAAACAGATTCATGATAGCAACTTTGCAAGCTCATGGCATTCACCACAAAGCATTTCATGGCATCACAAGGTAACAAACAGTAAGAAGACACAATTATGAAGTTAAGCATGGCAAGAGAAAGTTCATAGGGAGCATGGACCACTAGCAAAAAACATGGAAAAAATGAACTTCATGTTAACAATCTGCCAGCAACAATATTTAGCAAAAGTAGAGCATGGTTATGACAAACTACACTACTCCATAATTGCAACCAGAGGCATGAATGGAGAGAGCATAACCATATCTTCAAAACACTCGTACTGAACTACCTCAAAATGTGCATGGATTTACCAGTAGCAACAAGACAACACAGCAACATAATATACCAGGAAAAGACTTGGCAAAATACCAAGTGTCTGAAAACAGCAACATCATATAGCCTACTTTGCATGCTTGTGCTAGTCACCATAGAGCTCATAAAAATACAAGGCTTGCACCACTGTAAAGATGGCATGGAGATGCTCCTAAAACATGTAGAGATGATGCTCAAAGGATGCACCCACAAAATGCAATGAGAATGACAAATCAGCAAGTTATGTTGAATTGCAGCAGACAACATCATATAGCAATTTTGCAACGAAGGTGAGAGCATCAATATGGAAAGTAACATGAACGCAAATGCCACTAACATGAATAGCATCATGAGACGAACATTACGACATATCATATGTGCAAATCGGAGCTACATGCATGGAGATAGGACATGTCAACGAGGTGCACATAATGTTGAAAATTCCAAGACTTAGTGATGAAAACGACCTCGAGGTGAGAAAGTCAACGCGGCATTTCGGATCGGCCGCAGGCGTGGGAGGTGATGCCAGCGACCGGCGGGGAAAGGTCCAGGGGCCCCGGATCCGGCGAGCCCCGGCCGGATCTGGGCACCGGAGAAGATGTGGCGGCGTAGGGGCGGCGTACCGGCGACGGGGTTGGCGTGGGCGCGCCGCAGAGGTGCGGCGACTCGGCGGAGAGGTCCGGCGTGGTTCGTTGATGGCGGCCGACGATGGCGAGTCCCGATAGAGACGAGCGGTGTGAGGTGTGGTCTCTCGCGGGGGGCGGCGGGAGGCGACCGGGCCGGGGGGCGGATGCGGGCTTGCGCGGGCCGGCAGCAGGTGGCGGTGGCCAGCTGCCACGTGGCACGCGGTGATTCGCCAGGTGCAGCGGAGGATGTGTCTGGCATCGCCCAGACATGTCCGGCGGCACGGGGAGAGGGGAGCTAGGGTTTTGATCCAGATAATGAGAAGGGGGAGGCATATTTATAGGTGGGGGAGTTAGGAGTGTCCAAATGAGGTGCGGTTTTCGCCCACATGATCGTGATCCAACGACGGAGAGCATGGAGGGGGTTTAGATCGGTTAGTGGGCTGTAAAGAGAGAGAGGCTTTTGCGGTTACCTGGTTAACCGTTGGGGCATCAAACGACCTCCAAATGGAGCGAAATTTGACAGGCGGCCTACGGTGATGTACCAAGGCCACTCGACAAATCCCGACCCATTCCGAGAATGTTTTTCTCCTGCTCACAAAACGAGATTTGAGGGGTGCAACAGGTGCATGTGGGAGTGTCGGATTGCGAAACGGACAAACGGGGAAATGACCGGATGCAAGAGGCGAACTTGAATGCAAATGAGATGCACATGATCACATGAGAAGAAATTCATGACATCGACAATAGGAAAAACGAAGACAAAAACCCAACCACGGAGGGAATATCATATCACATAGCTGGAAATGGCAAGAGTTGGAGTTACAATTATGGAATGTTCTGGAACGAAGTGTAATGGAATGCCACGGTTCCATTCCACTAGAATGGGTCGGTTCCGTCCTTGTGTTTGGTAGTGAGAATTTGAAGGAATGGAATGGTTACATTTTAATGTTTAGTTTGAGACATGGAATCGAACGAGTTTATTTATCCCATCATGAACTAGAGTGAATTTCGGTCATAAAAAGGCAAATAAAAATTGAATTGTGCAGTAGTGTGAGCATCAACTACTTTAGAACACTCTGTCAAAAACATATCGCACCTCATCTGATTGGATTTCAGTTAAACAAAGGCCACCCAAATAACAAAGTCTGCATCTCATCTGAGTGCTACAAACAAAGTCTACATATGTTTCATTTCTTTTTCAATCATGTGGCCGACGGGCTGAATTGCACGTTGCTCCTCCAGTTCTTCTTCCCTCACTGAGGCCGTCCAGCTGCTTGAGCTCGAGCTTGACTGGCCTTCCAATCACAGCATGCCACACGCACACATGCGTCTTCTCATGTACACAAAGACACACCTCACTCGGACTCCTTACGCCAGATTCTTGGTCGAGGGGGAGATACGAGGGGACAGAGACGCCGACGAGGCTACACTTCCAACGAGGGGCAGAAGTCAGCGACGTAGCAGGCGTGATGCACGCTGCACCTTCGATGAGCCAGACCTCGGCAGCGCGTCCGTCGTGGCCGTGCACAAGGGGGTGCATCAGAGAAAGCAAAGGGGCTATGGCAGCCGGCCGCTGCCACGACCATCGAGGGAGAGAGGAGGGCAGAGATCGTGGGTGGCCGGGGCGCGGGGTGCGGGGTGGGTGAGTCAAGGAGAAGAGACACGAGTGAGCCATTCTGCATGGTCCATCCGATTTGGAGGAACTCCCAGGTTCGGCATAAACAGGGAATATGTCATTACTTGGAACCGGTGGGTTCCGATTCCTTCGGCAATCTAAACACCAGAACCGGTCCTTGGGATAGAACCGACCCGTGCCATTTCGGTTTGTGACAGAAACCAAACACACCCTATAAGTGTCGTCTCGTGGAGAAAAAAATCAGAGAGAAGGAATCATCACGTTTTATGATAAGGAGCCACCTCCTGTTCTTCATCGGGAGGGCCGATCTGCAGTCCGTTCGGGGTTCCGGAGGGTGGAAATTGTCGCCGTCATCATTATCAACCCTTCTCAATCAACAATTTCATGATGCTCACCACCGGGAGTGAGTAATTCCTTCGTAGGCTTGCTGAATGGTGGTGGAGTTGTATGATGTTTGTCATGTAATCGAGTTAATTTGTTAGGGCTTGATCCTTAGTATCCACTATGTTCTGAGATTGATGTTGTTATGACTTTGCTATGCTTAATGCTTGTTACTTGGGCCTGAGTGCCATGATTTCAGATTTGGACCCTCTATGTTTTTATGAATATATTTGAGTTCTTGATCCTATCTGCTATTTATATGCACTTGTTATTGTTCTGATTCATAGACCCCAAAGTGACAGTAGTTGGGATACTCTCTGGGGATGACTGTAATTCGAGGGGTTCATGTATTCACCATGCGTTACTTTGTTGTGATTCTCTATTAAAAGGAGCTCTTAATATCTCTTAGTTTCCTTATGGACCTCGCTGCCATGGGAGTGTAGGACAAAAGATGTCATGCAAGTTCTTATTATAAGAATGTATGACTATATACGAAATACATGCCTACATTGAATTGATGAATTGGAGCTATTATGTATCGCTCTAGGTTGTGATTGTTACATGATGTATATCATCCAACACGAATAGCCATCGGTGATGCAATGCCTAAGATTTTCTCACATTGATCTTTGCTAGGTTACTTTTGTTGCTGCAGCTGTTACAATCACTACAAAACTGCTGCTGCTATTGTAACTGTTACTATTGCTACTGTTACTAAGTTGACAAAGTCCTCTGTCCCCGTCAACTTAGTAGGCCCACAAGTCAGCCTCCCACCAAGGTGGGTCCCAGCTAGCAGGGGGTATTCATTTTTTTGTGCGTAATAAGGAGGCACTTCCGGTGGGTCCGAGTTGACAGCAGGGGGAACGTTTTTTTCGTGAAATACGGTGGCCCGTCGGGTGGGTCCGAGCAGTCAGGGGCAAACATTTTTTTCGCGATATACTGGTGGGCGTCCAGTGGGTCCCTGCTGTCAGGTGGAAGAATAATTATTTTCCGCGTAATAAGGAGGCACTTCCTTGCGGCTGCCATGGACCCAGCTGTCAGCCTCTCCACTTACAGTATTCTTCCGATGGAATTCGGTCGTTGACCACATTGACCACGCCGCGCCGACAGCACCACGGCGGTGGACGACGACGAGGCCTAGGAAGGGGACAACGCGGAGACGGGGAAGACGCGGCAGTGGATCCCCATGCCGAGAGGAGTACGAGGGTTCACTGGTTCGGCTGCGCTGCCGTCGCCGCAGAATAACAAGGGGTGTGGGTGACTGGAGTGGAGGGATGGCCTGGCCAGCGGTGGGAGTAGTATGGGGGCGGTGAGGCCTCCGCGGCAGCATAGCCGGCCACGGGAGGCAGGAGCAGGCGGCACGACCAGCGCTGCTTTGGGCGGCTGGAGCAAGAAGACCAGAGGTTGAAGAAGCACTACGGCCGTTGGATGGACATCGTACGGTCAGTCGAGGTAGAATCATGCATATTGACTAAGTTGACAAATCCCTTCGTCCCCGTCAACTTAGTAGGCCCACTATACTGGGTCCCAGCTAGCAGGGGGAGTATTCATTTTTTGTGCGTAATAAGGAGGCACTTCCTTGCGTGCGAAGATATAGCTGGTGGGTCCGAGCTGTCAGCGGCGGTAACGTTTTTTTCGCGAAATACAGAGGCCGTTTCGGTGGGTCCCAGATGTCAGGTGGAGGAAATCATTATTTTGCACGTAATAAGCAGGCATTTCCTTGCATGCGGCCGTGGACCCAGCTGTCAGCCTCTCCACGTACAGTCCACTTCAGATGCATGTCGGTCGTTGACCACGCTGACCACGCCACGCCGAGAGCACCAGGGCGGTGGACGACGGCGAGGCCTAGGAAGGGAACGACATGGAGGCAGGGAAGACTCGGCCGTTGTTTTTGTTTCCCACGCGGAGGGGAGTACGACTGTACGAGGGTTTACTGGTTCGTCTAGCGTCGCCGGAGAATAACAACAGGTGTAGGTGAGTAGAGGGATGGCTAGGCCAGCGATGGGAGTATGGTGGGGCGGTGAGGCCTGCGGCAGCAGAGCCGACCGTGTGGAGGAGGGAGCAGGTAGTCCCGCCGGCGCTTGTTTGAGCGGCTGGAGCAGGAAGAGCAGAGATTGAAGAAGCACGACGGCCGTTGGATGGACATCCAACAGTATACAGGCCATCTGTGGAAAGCCTCAAATCTTTGGAAAACAGCATACAACCCATCTGTCATTATTTCAAATAATTTACAGCCCATTTGCTAATTCTTATGGGTTTTTTCGGAGCCCATATTATTTATGTTAGCATTACAGCCCATATTGTGGCCATGGTTAAAAAATTATACGAAATTTTGCATATGTCGGTGCGGTCTGAACTATTTTTAATCCCGAAATTTCGAGTCACATTTAGACTGATTTTAAAAATAAATGTATATCAATATAAAATCCAATAAATTGTCCACGCATAAAAATCAATGCAATTTAAAATCTTGAAATGAAAAAAAGATATTTGAAAATAATTGCCGGTTTGATGTGTTTTAAAAATGTACAGCCCATTTCTCAGTACTAATAGGCCATTTTCTCGGCCAGCCGAATGAAGCTCTCCTCGTCTTGAAAGATTTGCAGTCCAACAGGCCTGATAAAGCGACTTACTTGACAAATCACAAAAGAACTGGGGTAGCCATTTTCAGAAAGAAAAAAAAAACTACTGGGCTGGTCTGTGGTAAACATAAAAGAAAAGGTTGTCTAGACAGGCCAGAGTGTCCCTCACAGCCCAGTTTACACCCTGCTTCCGTCTCAAAAACAAATTAGATAAATGCCACTCCAATTATGGTGAATCATAAAAATGCCACTGCAATTTCCAAACTTTGAAAAATACCACTACAATTTTTGCAAACTTTGAAAAACGCTACTGCAGTTTGCAAACTTTGAAAAACGCCACTCCAGACTTCGAAAAATGCCACTAGAAATGGCATGAAATGGCATTTTTCAAAGTTTGGAAATTGAAGTGGCATTTCTCGGATACACCAGATTTAGAGTGGCATTTATCAAATTAACCCAAAACAATAATAACTGGGCGAGCTGCTGGGTCCCTGGTGTCAGCCGCTCATTGTGCAATTCTCTCGTTTATTGACTACGTTGATAATGGCATGGGACCCAGATGTCAGAAATCCACTAGGAGGAGCCATTTTTTTATTCGCTTGAAATAAGGAGGCACTTGCTTGCATACTGCCATGACCTTGGCGGGTCCCTCCTGTCATCCTCTCCACGTACAATCATCTCCTGATTGTGTACGCGTCAACTTGCTAGGCCCATAAGTCAGCCTCTAAACCGTGGAGGACAAATACAACCCGTTTATAAAAATAACAGCGCATTCCATACATTCAAACGGAAAGTTTAACATTCAGAGCAAAGTAACAGGTCTGATCCACATATAGAGTACTGAACTTCCACATTGACAACCATCATAGCCAAGTTAACTATCTACTCCCACTAACACTCCAGTAGCGTACAAGTACTAACTTACTCTTAGCTAACTAGACGATGTCGGCCGCCATCTGCTGTCCATGCTAAACGCCGGCACCGGCGTCCTCCGCCTCGCCTCGGACATGCCAGAGGTGCGATAGGGCGCATTGCTCGCGCGCGTTGGCCCTTTCCATGCCGGCGTGGTCCATCGAAGCTTCGGTTCCAAGCGGGAAACCCACTTGACGAGCTGGTAGTAAAAATCAGCGTCGCGAACGTGTGCGTGCCCGACATCCTCCCCGGCTATTTGCCGGGCGCCGGCCTCCATGTAGTCGGCCCAGTTGCGGGCGCTATTCTCGCGACTCAGAGCGTCGGTGCGCTGCTGCTGCATGTCCCGCTGGCGGCGCAAATCGGCGATACACTGCTCCTCCGCCAGGCGGTCGTGCTCCAATAACTCCTGCTCCTCCGCCATGCGGTCGCGCTCCAACAACTCCTCGATCTCCGCATTGCTATCTAAAGATAGATAGAATGCCTCCTCCCTCCGTCTTCCTTCCGGTGAAAACCCGAACACTAGTTCCGGTGGTGACCGCCTCCGGCATCGCCTACCGCGGACGGGTGGGGGCATGGCGGACGTGGCGAGCGACATCAGGCCGGTGGGGGCTTATGAGGATATGGCAAGTTGGGTCACGGTGGCACCTAAGAAGGCCGGGAAACAGTACTTATAGGCGGAAGGTAGAACGGCGGTCATCGGAATTCAATGCATAATGGCTTAGCGCGCCAGCTTGCCGTGGAAAACTAGAGAAACTGAAATTATGACTGTGTCGTCCCGTCCCGTCTGGGTCATACGCTGGCATGGCGGTCAAACGAGTGCACTCGAATCATCTCCCTCCTTGTCAATAATGATTCCACGGATTTAAAGCGTATCTTTTTTCGCATCAGTTAGCTGCCTTAATTACGGCCGGCTACATGCAGGCACTCAGAATCACTCGCAGGCAGTATGCGAAGCAGCATGCAACGAGTCGCAGCCGAGGGCACGCATGCAGCCACTTAAATTGCTGGAATTAATTAGGCCTAAACTTTTGCATGCCGTTAATTATTGCCATGCCTTGGTCTTGCTGCTTTGCTCACGTGTAACATCCCAAATTTTCAATTTGGAATGTTATACATTAGATCATCATTGCATATCATATTTGATCTACGTTTGGTTTTGATCCTAGAATTTCTACGCAACTCAAGGACCCATGGAGAGAGTTGGGGAATTCATTATTTTCATATTTGAGTTTTCTCAAATTTTGAGAATAGGATCATTTGATTTTATTTATTTTATCATCAATTATTTCTATTACAAAAATATGAGAGAGGGAATAAAATGACTTTCTCAAAATAAAGAAATATTGAGGATTTAATAATAAAATCAAATAAGGTTTTATTTCGGAGTTTTTCGTTATTTTATTTGAATTTAGGAAAAATGTGCGTTTTTCAAAATAGCATTTAGGCCCCAAATAAATGTTCACCTTGTGCGGCTTGATTTTAGAAGTCCGTGAAAATTTATTTCGGAATTTTTCGAGTCCGTTTAGTATTTCTTTTTATTTTTCTTCTGTGCTTAATATTAAAAAAACAGCGAACCGACGTAGGGCCGTGTCCGACTAGGACTCCCGGCCCGTTAGGCTATATAAGCCGGGGTAGAGGCCCAGCCAAACCCTAGCCCCGCCCCAAGCCGCCGCGCCGCCGGACGCCGCCGCCGCACGCCGCCCGAGGTCCGCCGCCGCCTCGATTTCCGCACCGGTTTTTTTATTTTTTATTTTTTTCGAAAAACCGTTCGGTTTTTCGTCGTTTTTTTTAGTTTCGGTTTTTTTAATAGATCGGTTTTTCTGGTTTATTTATTTACCGAGCGTTCGTCCGTTCGTTCGTTCTAGCGAACGTTCGTCGTTTTTCTTTTTCTTGGATTAAATCCGCGATTTTTCTAATCGTGATTCCTGATCCGATTTTCGTTTTAGTATAACTTTTCGCTCGTTTATCGGAATCAGGCGATTCAAGCGCCTAGAGTTTCGTCTCGAAACCCTCTATCCGTTTAACCAACTTAGACAAGTTTTTGATACTGTAAAATTTTCCCTAGATCCAGATTAGTAGAACGAAGTTGTTTTCTTTCGCCGTTTGACCTTCGTTGCTTCGTTCGATTTGATTCTTTTTGCAAACCGGAGTTCTTAAGTTGAACCTTCTGGTTAGATCTCTTATTTGAGTTTTACCCGTGCATTAGATGAGTGCTTATTGTATGCTTGTTTGTTTGTTTGTTTGCGATAGAGTACCCGGAGTGCGTCGCTTGGTTACTTCGAATCGCTAGGTTTCCCGGATCATCAGCAAGGCAAGTAACACTTTGATCATACCTTTCCTACTACCCAATTTTATTGCATTAGATCAATCCTCACACATTGCATGGTTAGGATCTAATTAAATTGTGGGATGGGAAGTAGTTGAGGTAGTACCTATTACCTGTTTATTATCAAACCTTTGGGAGTTACTTCTACGTTTGCTTATTATGCCATGCTATGCTCGTAGACGTGGATTGGGTGAGTGATATCCATGACAGATGTGAGCTTGTTAATTAATGGTTTATCTAAGGTGGCAACTTAAACACACATCTGGGTGGATTGAGGCACCTGGGTATTCCAGGACTTGCCTGTTTTCTTTTGGACCGACACCCAGGCTCAAAGGGATCATGAGACTATTCATACTAGAAACTTCCGTGTGCAGCCACAAGCTATTATGGGCTCTAGCATAGTTGACTAAGTCGTGCGAACTCTTACAGTGGTAGACTAGCAGATGTAGGGGATGTAGGTGGTACGGTCTACCCGATCGTAAGGTGCTAGTGCTTCTGAAAGACTATGTCTCAGTCATCCGTCTTCTCAAACACCATGTAGTGCGAGAAACCAAACGGAGGCGATCGAGTCTTGTGGGGAAAAGTGCGCAAACCTCTGCAGAGTGTAATAAACTAATCATGGTTAGCCGTGTCCCCGGTTATGGACATCTTGAGTATCTAGTACCTGGATTATCATGTGAATCTCAACATGTTACTCTAAATTAATTTTGTTGGGTTTTGTTAATGATGATGCTTAATTGGGATTGAGAATGCTGTCAACCATTCTCAATGTTTAACAACCACTATTTTAGTAAATAAATTTATTCCTTTGTAGTAGGGAAAAATTGGCTTTATGCAAAACTGTAACCATAGAGCTTTCCACCAGGCAGATATGCATATAGTATAGCTGTTTCATTCCATTACTCTCTATGTGTTACCTTGCCAGCATATTCCATGTGCTGACCCATTTCGGGCTGCAACGTTAATGTTGCAGACTTTTCAGACGACGATTAAGGAGTTTTTAGGTCGTGGTTCTATACTCAGTGATGCCGTTGGAGTTGATGGACTCACTTATCTTCCAAGGCTCCCGCTGTTATCGTTATTAGATGGCCTTAAGCCATATTTATTGTAATAAGTTCTCTTTTGAGACACTTGATGTAATAAGTGTGTGATTGATACTCTGTTATAAATCTTCCAAGTACTGTGTGGTGTCAGCATTACTGATCCAGGGATGACACCGGAGCACAGAAATCAGACTGTTTGAGGTCTGTTCGCTACATCACGGGACTAAAAAATCCCGGACGAAGGGAGTACCTTGGTTGGTGAGAGGTTTGAATTAAGCCCTGCAAACCGGAAAGGAGGTACTAGTACGTGCGTGATCCGCTATTTATTCGTGTAGGATCGAGTAGGTCGTTTCTTGAATTGAGCCCTGCAAACCGGAAAGGAGGTAGTACGTGCGTGATTAGCTATTTATCCATGTAGGATCAATAGTGTAGCTTGTCAGTTTCTTCAGAGGTAGGCATTTTTATCTGTGTAGGATCGATAGTGTAGCATGTCAGTTTCTTCAGAGGTAGGCATTTTTATTCAAAAAACTGCCACTTCGCTTCTTGCGTTGCAAATAAAACTACCAGGAGCGCATTTGTAGGCTAGCTAGTGATCGATCAGTAACTTGTAAACACTGAGCGAACAGAAATAAGTAACTATTAATGCATCTCAATGATTCACAGATCATATACAAATATGTAACTACAAAAGCAAAGATCAGCCACTTTGGATCTCGCGTCGCAACTAAAACTAACTAGTACGATTCCCATACATAAGATCAACATGTTAATGCATCTCAATGATTCACAGATCATATACAAATATGTAGCTCCAAAAGCAGAGATCTAGAAAAAACATCTGTTCTTCCTACTAACATGGATGCTTCTCTTGGCCAACATTCAGTACAGACTGAAAGACATATTTGTTTGTGAAGTCTACAATTCCTCTTGCAAACTTAAGTGGTTTCACCAACAGCTGGAACCATGAGAATGAACCACACATGATGGAGGAACATCCACTGCAATATGATTTGGTCTTCTCTCGATCACACCGTGAGACTATTTTTGGAATACAAACTTTAACTTAGGCAAAATGATGCCCATTGTATAATCGGACCAAAGCATTGAAGCAGCTAGTGTTGACCAATAAATAGTATAGTACTACTTCTCTGCAGTCCATGAAGTGACTATCCAATCTTTCTGTGTCTATTTTCAAATGGCACTGCATGCAGTGACTATACTATTCTCCTGTGTAGTTCAACCAAAATTGCGGACACTTTGTTTGTTTGCCAAATAGCAACGGGCAGACATCTCTGTCTGCACAAATATCAAGTAGCTAGTAAACATATACCACACCTTGTATTTTCGGTTTAAACATGTCTCTTCCGCTTAGCATCTGTCATGTTCTGCACTGGACAATATGATACAGTTGTGTTTTTCCCTAGACAATTTCATACTGAATTGATATGCTAGTTCAGAGCAGAAATATAGCGCCTATTCTTCATCAGACCAAGGATATCCATGTTCGGAGTGATTGAAGAGGTGAAATCAATACAACCGAAATTGAGCATCCAATCATTGAATCCTGTCCTGCACCTCCAATGTAGGTCCACCCTGCCAATAAATTCACATGCAAACCACTAGTATTACTATCTAATGACAGTACAAAAAGAGTAGCAAGATAGTAGCAAACCATGTACCTTCGTAATGAACAGCTCAAAGTGCCACCAATTGGATATAAAGGTTTGGAAAAAAACATGCTCCTAATGTTGAACCAGTTGGACTTTTTGTGCAGTTCCACTAAAATCAAGCATCCCTGTTTGCATAGATATTGAAAGTGTGATTACTCTAAAAGTGGCACTAGTTGAAGCAAAGACTCACAAATATAAGCATTCCAATTTCATAGTGGGAAAAGGTAGCAAGACAGTTTCTAACCACCTGTTTGAAGGAATAAATAAAGCAACAACGGCTAATGTCAGGAAGGCATACATAGTTTTTTCTGAAAAACTGAGCCATTCCTGACCTTTCCTCTTCTTTTAAGCAAATTTTGTGCAGTTCTACTAAAATAAAATGCCATCACCGCCTTGACAATTCAGTGACACTGTACAAAAGGAAATGACTTAACATTACATCATAATGTCAGGTATGTAGTCGACAGGCATTAGAGACAAACATACAGATCTCCTCCGATAACATAATGAACATTAATTTTAACAAAGGTGTGACTAGCTTTACCGGGATAATTTGAGTGAACTCTACACCCTTTGTTCCTTAATATAAGACGTTTTCGCGGTTCAATTTAAAGTACCCAAACGTCTAGTATTTAGAAAAATGGGTAGTAGTTTTCTTGAGCACATATCTGGGAAAGCTTACCACACTTTATTTATGTCCATACACTAATGCAACACCATTCGAATACTACAAATATACACTAATCCAGTGGCTAGTGCAACAGTAGAGTAGTTAGTTTATTACAGGGTACAGTACAATGGTTTTACTGAACAGATTTCAATAAACTCTAGCACTGGAAGGTTTCTATAAGAATTAACAATACAAAATGTAAAGGTAACAAGTTTCAGCATTGGTATACTAGCTCTGCATGAGCATTAAACCAAATACAAAAGTCTGAAGGTAACTAGCATTATTAACTAATGACAGTATAAAAAATTGCAAAGCATGTACCTCCAAGGTAAATATCATTTCGAACTCGTGGGGACCTTAAAAATTGCTATCCCAATCTTGATAATCGATCAAACATAAAAACTTGATCGAACGAATCAAGAGAACAGCCGGAGGAGGAGGTGCCCACTCTTGACCTTTCCTCTTGTCTTCATAATTGTCAGTGTAGTTTAACCAAAATAAAATGACATCAGTGCCTTGGCATTTTGGTGACACTGTACAAAAAAATTAACTTATCTCATGAAAGTGAGGTATGTAATCTATAAGCATTAACAGTGCAAAAATCTGAAGGTAGTAACAAGTTTCATCATTGGTATACTGGCTGTGCAACAACATTAGAATGCCTTAGCTGAAAAATCTTTAATACATCCACAATCAACAGCTAACCCTGAAATAATCCAGTGACATTAAATGGCATTGCTTAAATTTATCGGTGGCATTAGACTGAGAGCGGCATTAGTCAAATGTGGCATCACTTTAGTAGTAGCATTGCTTGACTTGACTGCTGGCGTTATACTAACAGCAAAAAAAGTGGCAACAAGAGCATGGGAGGCCCATTCGGACAGTGGGCGCACCAGTACGTTGTACCTCCACGGACGCAGAGTGGTGAGGGAGGTATGGTTGCCCAAATCAACAAATATCCAGGCAGCATGTGTGGATTACGTCCTATTTTTGCTCTCTTTAGCCACCCTTTTCCTATGCGATGACAACAAACCGATCGACCTGGTCATTCTCTATTGCGTTTTCATGCCTTTCTACCCTTCTTCAACCAAGAGACACGAGACTCGTTCCTTAGCTACTGATTTTCCCCTTTTCAACCTAGATGCGGGTTCGATGCCTACTCTCTTGGACAGTACAGTCTCCCTTCCTTTCCTTATTCAACCCAGACATGGATTAGTCTACATGAAGTAGGGTTTCCTTTAATAGTGCAAATTATGGTTTTCGTCTGCGTGGCCTGCAGAGCAGAGGATAGCAAATTGGGAAGATGGTGGAGTGGAAAAAGATCCACATGCAACGACGTGGCAGATGGGGCAATAGAACAAGGTTATGGTTCGAAAAGAGGTAGCATACCTGAGGGTCGGCGGGAAGTGGCTTCGCTCGTGGTCGTCATCCTCCGCACACACTACGGCAGCGAGCTTGGGGACGGAGGCCATCCCCCGCGGGCGCTAGTTCTGAGAGGACGACCTTGTCGTTAGTGCGTGACCTCGCTCGCCGACGACGAGTGCGTCAATGCTACACGTCCTTTTCTTCCCTGGCGGATCTGTGACCACCGGTGAGGAGGGAGAGAGGGACCGTCTTTTTTAGATCTGGAGAGAGGGTGGTAGTGTGAGAAGCAAGTGGGCAGCCCTTAGCAAGAAAGCGCTCAAGCTCCAGCATATATATCTTTTTTATACTACTAGTACTGGAGGTGGAGTAGTGGTAGAGTAGTTTATATTTTCTCTACGTACAGTGCCAGTTAGTCGTGATTCAAAACTGATCGGCACCCCATTAAAAAAATAAAGGTCGATAACTAATGCGGCACCTTGGGCCAGCGTGGCCAGATCGCATTTTGCACGAGAAATTACACACCATGTTTCGTTGACATGTGGTCCCGTTCCAACATATCAGTGAGACGACGGCGAGTAGTAGGAGTATTTCCGAACGGACGTGTAGGCCGGGGCGCCTCTTCGTGAACCATGGCAAACTTGCAACCGTCCACTGACTCTTCGCCTTTCCCTCTCGATTTGGAACTGCTATCGCACGCTCTTCCTCTCCCTCCTCCATTTTCCTTCAGCCCTTCACCCTTTCTTCTGCCATTGTTCGATCGTCTTCTCCATGGAGGGAACAGGCCGGAAACGACCCCGTTATTCTTGCCCCGATCTGAAAGATGACGTGGTGGAGAAACTCATTGATCAGTGCGACGTCATCACCTCGGCTAGCATGGTAGGTTCGTTCAAGACCATTCTCGACTCAACTAATAACATAATTAAAAGAACCCAAGAGTCAAGGAGCGGTTTGATCTCCCCTATCTTCTTCGCCGTGACCCTGATGATGACTGGCGCCGGCACGACGAAGGCCTCGCCCTGTGCAAGTTGATGCCCCTTGATAATGATACGTATGATGTTAAGATGCCATCGCTTGAGGGCAAGGCTTGGGCGGGCGCAAATGGAGATTGGGTTGTTTACATTGGGTCCAACTGTGAGTTGGAACTTGTGAATGTGTACACTCGTCACCGGGTTCCACTTCCAAAAATCTCAGCACACTGCCCAGAGGTTGAGCACACCGTAATGTACGCACGTTCAAATACGATCATGGTGACTGTATTCTATGGAAGATAGAAATTTGTCGAGTTCCCAACCGCTCTTGGAATTACAGCAACTATGATGTTGTTGCTATCTTCAACAAGCTTGTTGCCGTCCTTGATGGTTTCACTCGATGGATATTCCTCAAAAATCAGATCCTGTACACGGATGAGTACTGTGATGCAATTCAATACGAGGGCC
Source organism: Triticum urartu (assembly GCF_056163025.1). Taxonomy (NCBI): domain Eukaryota; kingdom Viridiplantae; phylum Streptophyta; class Magnoliopsida; order Poales; family Poaceae; genus Triticum; species Triticum urartu. The sequence continues at coordinate 474,725,909 of NC_141877.1, forward strand.
TTGTGTTTGCTGCCACCACTCGTGGCACTGTTTTTGCATGGAATCCTAATAGTTTCGTACGTTTGACTTCCACCGTAATTATAATTGTTTCATCCACATGCATGTGGGTTAGCAAGTTTCCCTTTACTAACTAACCTTCTTCTTGTGTTTCCAAGGTCCTGTGAACATCCCACCACCTATACTTGAAATTTTTTATAACTGATGACCCACAAGTATAGGGGATCTATCGTAGTCCTTTCGATAAGTAAGAGTGTCGAACCCAACGAGGAGCAAAAGGAAATGATAAGCGGTTTTCAGCAAGGTGGTCTCTGCAAGTACTAAAATAAGTGGTAACAGATAGTTTTGTGATAGGATAAATTGTAACGAGCAACAAGTAACAAAAGTAAATAAAGTGCAGCAAGGTGGCCCAAACCTTTTGTAGCAAAGGACAAGTCGGAACAAACTCTTATAATAGGAAAAGCGCTCCCGAGGACACATGGGAATATCGTCAAGCTAGTTTTCATCACGTTCATATGATTCGCGTTCGATACTTTGATAATTTAATATGTGGGTGGACCGATGCTTGGGTGCTGTTCTTACTTGAACAACCATCCCACTTATGATTAACCTCTATTGCAAGCAACCGCAACTACAACAAAAGTATTAAGGTAAACCTAACCATAGCATGAAACATATGGATCCAAATCAGCCCCTTACGAAGCAACACATAAACTAGGGTTTAAGCTCCTGTCACTCTAGCAACCCATCATCTACTTATTACTTCCCAATGCCTTCCTCTAGGCCCAAATAATGGTGTAGTGTTATGTAGTCGATGTTCACATAACACCACTAGAGGCTAGACAACATACATCTTATCAAAATATCAAACGAATACCAAATTTACATGACTACTCATAGCAAGACTTCTCCCTTGTCCTCAGGAACGAACGTAATTACTCACAAAGCATATTCATGTTCATAATCAGAGGGGTAATAATATGCATATAGGATCTGAACATATGATCTTCCACCAATTAAACCAACTAGCATCAAGTACAAGGAGTAATCAACACTACTAGCAACCTACTAGCTCCAATCCCGGACTTTGAGACAAGAATTGGATACAAGAGATGAACTAGGGTTTGGAGATGAGATGGTGCTGGTGAAGATGTTGATGGAGATTGCCCTCTCCCGATAAGAGGAGCGTTGGTGATGACGATGGTGATGATTTCCCCTTCCTGGAGGGAAGTATCCCCGGCAGAATAGCTCTGCCGGAGCTCTAGATTGGATCCGCCAAGGTTTCGCCTCGTGGCGGCGCAGTCTTGTCCCAAAAAGTTCCTTCTTATTTTTTTCTCATCGAAAGACTTCATATAGGAGAAGATGGGCGTCGGAGAGCCACCAGGGGGCCCACGAGGTAGGGGGGAACGCCTTAGGGGGGGCGCCCCCCACCCTCGTGAGCAGGGTGTGGGCCCCCTAGCCTTCATCTTTGGCGATGATTTTTCTTTATTTCTTTTCAGATGTTCCATGAAGTTTCAGGACTTTTGGAGGTGCGCAGAATAGGTCTCTAATATTTGCTCCTTTTCCAGCCCAGAATTCCAGCTGCTGGCATTCTCCCTCCTTATGTAAACCTTGTAAAATAAGAGAGAATAGCCATAAGTATTGTGACATAAAGTGAAATAACAGTCCATAATGTGATAAATATCGATATAAAAGCATGATGCAAAATGGACGTATCAACTCTCCCAAGCTTAGACCTCGCTTGTCCTCAAGCGAAAAGCCGATAACAATAAATATGTCCTCATGTTTAGAGGTAGAGGCGTCGATAAAAATAAAATACGGACATGAAGGCATCATGATTATTCTGATAACAGCAACATATATAGATTTTGTCATATGATTACTTATATTCAAGTGATGATCTATTCACAATGCAAAAGCATAAATCATAAACCTTATTGGGCTCCGACAAACTATAATCTCAGTCATTGAAGAAATTGCAATTTATCATAACATCGGAGAGAGTCTATGTCAGAGCTAAAAAGCAAGTCCACATACTCAACTATCATTTAGTCCTCCATAATTTCTAACACTCACGCGATACTTGTGGTTACGGAGTTTTAATCGGACACAGAGAAAGATAGGGGCTTATAGTTTTTCCCCACAACCTTTTACCTCAAGGGTAATGTCAACAATAATGGTTCATGCTCCCCTACATCCAATATTATATATATATATATATCAAGTTCTTTCCAACATGTTGAGCTTGCCAAAGGGTAAAATGAAAAAGAAAAGGTGAAGATCACCATGACTCTTGCATAAGGTAGAAGATAATAATAAAGTATAGGCCCTTCGCAGAGGGAAGCAGAGGTTGCCATGCACTTTTATGGTTGGATGCATAAAATCTCAATGCGAAAGAACGTCACTTTATATTGCCCCTTCTGATATGAACCTTTATTATGCAGTCCGTCGCTTTTATTACTTCCACATCACAAGATCGTATAAAGCTTATTTCTCCCACACCAATCAATCATACACATTTAGAGCAATTTTTATTGCTTTGCACCGCTGACAACTTACTTGAAGGATCTTACTCAATCCATAGGTAGATATGGTGGACTCTCATGGCAAAACTGGTTTAAGGGTATTTGGAAGCATAAGTAGTATTTCTACTTGGTGCTTAGAATTTGGCTAGCATGAGGGGGAAAGGCAAGCTCAACAAGTTAGAGGATCCATGACAACATACTTTATCTCAGATATAAGAAAGATATAACTCATTACGTTGTCTTCCTTGTCCAACATCAACTCTTTAGCATGTCATATTTTAATGAGTGCTCCCAATCATAAAATATGTCAATGATAATATATCTATATGTGAAACCTCTCTTTCCTTATTACTTCCTATTAATTGCAACAATGACCAAAGCTATGTCTGCCAACTCCCAACAACTTTTAATCATCATACTCTTTCTATGTGAAGTCATTACTCTCAATAAGATCAATATGAACTTTTTGTTTCTTTTTATTCTTTTTATCTTTTCTTTATTTACCCAAGATCATGGCAAAATAATCAAGCCCTTGAATCAACACTAATCTTTATTATATATAGCTCACGGACTCGATTACATAGAGAGATCATAAAGCAAACTCAAAACTAGATCATGCCATAAACTTTATTCTACTAGATCAAGATACTACTAATAGGATCGAACTAAGAAAAATGGTAAAGATAGGAGTTGTGATTGTGATACGATACCGGGGCACCTCCCCCAAGCTTGGCAGTTGCCAAGGGGAGTGCCCATACCCATGTGATTATATCTCCTTTGTCGGTGAAGATGGTGGTGGTGATGTTGGCTTAGTTGATGTCTTAGGCTTCTCCCTTAATTTGCGCTTGAGGATGGCATTTTGATCCCTCAGATCATCAATCTCCCACTCCAGGGTCAATATCTTTTTGCATAGGTCCTGCTTATTTTCCTGCAAGAGACGAAAAGGGATAAACTCGAACTTGGGTTTCTTTACCCTATCAGGGAGACTTGACTTTTTGAACTCCACGTGCATGTCCCCAAGCTGAGGTAATGGTGCTTCATCTTCATCTGAGCTCGTCTCCTCCTTCCCCATGGGTTCATAGTCCTCTTCTTCCTCCGTGGTCCATCCATCGTGTTCCACATCTCCATAGACCTTTGGATTTGCTAAGTAATCATCCACATAGCTTTCTCCTTCCGAATCCTGGGAAGACATGTTGATTTAATCTGCAACGGGACAGCTCGAAACGAAAACAGAGGATATTTGCGTGATACAGGAGTCAAAACCATCGGGAGAATATATAATGAATTTTTACCGACCAAAATATGTGACGTGCAAGAAAACGGAGTCCGGAAGGCACACGAGGTGCTCACGAGGTAGGGGCCGCTCCCAGGGGGGTAGGGCGCGCCCACCACCCTCGTGGGGCCCTCGTGTCCTTCCCGGACTGCTACTTATTTTTCTATTTTTCTAAATACTCCAAAACGGAGAAATATTGCCTTAGAAATTGTTTTGGAGTCGGTTTACTTACCGTACCACATACCTATTCCTTTTCGGAGTCTGAAACGTTCCGGAAAGTGTCTCTTATGTATTCCTCTGGGGTTACGGTTTCAATAATATTGGTTTCAACATTTATGGGATTACCTGAGATATAATGTTTGATTCTTTGACCGTTTACCACCTTCGGATTTGTGCCTTCGAAGTTGTTAATTTTTATGGCACCGGAACGATAGACCTCTTTGATAACATAGGGACCTTCCCATTTAGAGAGAAGTTTTCCTGCAAAAAAATCTTAAACGAGAGTTGTATAGCAATACATAATCACCTACATTAAACTCACGCTTTTGTATCCTTTTGTCATGCCATCTTTTAACTTTTTCTTTAAACAACTTGGCATTTTCATAAGCTTGGGTTCTCCATTCATCAAGTGAGCTAATATCAAATAACCTCTTCTCACCGGCAAGTTCAAAATCATAGTTGAGCTCTTTAATAGCCCAATATGCCTTATGTTCTAGTTCGAGAGGTAAGTGACATGCTTTTCCATAAACCATTTTATACGGAGACATACCCATAGGATTTTTGTATGCAGTTCTATAAGCCCATAATGCATCATCAAGTTTCTTGGACCAATTCTTTCTAGACCTATTAACAGTCTTTTGCAAAATTAATTTGATCTCTCTATTGCTCAATTCTATGATTAACATCATATTTAGCAAGCATTTTACGGAAAGCACCATGAATAAAGTGTGAACCACCATCAGTCATTAAATATCTAGGGACTCCAAACCTCGGAAAAATAACTTCTTTAAGCATTTTAATAGAAGTGTTATGATCAACGCTACTAGTTGGAATAGCTTCTACCCACTTAGTAACGTAATCAACAACAACTAGAATATGTGTGTATCCATTAGAGGCAGGAAAAGGTCCCATATAATCAAAGCCCCAAACATCAAATGGTTCAATAACAAGAGAATAATTCATAGGCATTTATTGACGTCTACTAATATTTCCAATTCTTTGACATTCATCACAAGACAAGACAAACTTACGGGCATCCTTGAAGAGAGTAGGCCAATAAAAACCAGATTGCAATACCTTATGTGCAGTTCTATCTCCAGCGTGGTGTCCTCCATTAGACTCAGAGTGACACTTGCGTAGGATCTGTTCCTGTTCATGCTCAGGTACACAATGTCTAATAACACCATCTACTCCTTCTTTATAAAGATGTGGGTCATCCCAAAAGTAATGTCTCAAATCATAGAAGAACTTTTTCTTTTGTTGGTATGTGAAGCTAGGTGGTGTAAACTTAGCAACAATATAATTAGCATAATCAGCATACCGTGGAGTACTACGAGAAGTACTTATAACATTTAATTGTTCATTAGGAAAGCTATCATTAATAGGTAGTGGGTCATCAAGAATATTTTCTAACCTAGACAAGTTGTCTACAACGGGGTTCTCAGCTCCCTTTCTATCAACAATATGCAAATCAAATTCTTATAGCAAGAGAACCCATCTAATAAGTCTAGGTTTAGCATCTTTCTTTTCCATAAGATATTTAATAGCAGCATGATCAGTTTGAATAGTTACTTTAGAATCAACAATATAAGATTTGAACTTATCACAAGCAAATACAACTGCTAAAAGCTCTTTTTCAGTAGTAGCATAATTCCTTTGAGCATTGTCTAGAGTCTTACTAGCATAATGAATAACATTTAGTTTCTTATCAACTCTTTTCCCTAGAACAACACCTACAGCATAATCACTAGCATCACACATAATTTCAAAGGGTAGGTTCCAATCAGGTGGTTGAACAATAGGTGCAGTGACTTATGCTTTCTTAAGTAATTCAAATGCTTCTACACAATCATCATCAAAGACAAATGGTATATATTTTCGCAATAAATTAGTCAGAGGCCGAGAAATTTTTGAGAAGTCCTTAATGAACCTCCTGTAAAATCCGGCGTGACCAAGGAAACTTCTTATACCTTTGATGTCCTTGGGACATGGCATCTTTTCAATAGCATCAACCTTGGCTTTATCAACTTCATTATATCTTTCAGAAACTTTGTGCCCCAAGACAATACCTTCATTAACCATAAAGTGGCACTTTTCCCAATTCAAGACAAGATTAGTTTCTTCACATCTCTGCAAAACTCGATCAAGATTGCTCAAGCAACCATCAAAAGAGGAACCATAGACGGAAAAGTCGTCCATGAAAACCTCACAAATCTTTTCACAAAAGTCACAGAATATAGCCATCATGCATCTTTGAAAGGTAGCAGGTGCATTACATAAACCAAAAGGCATACGTCTAGAAGCAAAAGTACCAAAAGGGCATGTAAAAGTAGTCTTTGATTGACCTCTAGCCGACACAGGTATTTGGCAGAAACCAGAATAACCATCTAGAAAGCAATAGTGTGTATGTTTGCATAATCTTTCTAGCATTTGATAAATAAAAGGTAAGGTGTAATGATCTTTCTTAGTAGCTTTATTTAATTTGCGGAAATCAATTACCATCCTATAACCTATGATAATTCTTTGTGGAATCAATTCATCTTTATCATTAGGAACAACAGTAATACCTCCCTTCTTAGGGACACAATGGACAGGACTTACCCACTCACTATCAGCAATGGGATAGATTATACCTGCCTCTAGAAGCTTTAGTATTTCTTTTCTTACCACTTCTTTCATCTTAGGATTCAGACGTCATTGAGGATCACGAACTGGTTTGTCATCTTCTTCCAAATTTATTTTATGTTGACATAGAGTGGGACTAATGCCCTTAAGATCATCAAGAGTATATAAAATAGCAGCACGGTGCTTCTTCAGAGTTTTCAATAATCTTTCTTCTTCATGCTCTGAAAGGTTAGCACTAATAATAATAGGATATATCTTCTTTTCATCAAGATAAGCATATTTAAGATTATCAGGCAAAGGTTTAAGCTCAAAAACGGGATCTCCCTTGGGTGGAGGAGGATCCCCTAAGATTTCAATAGGCAAGTTGTGATGCAGAATAGGTTCCTGTTTAAAGAATACTTCATCTATTTCCCTTCTTTCATTCATGAACATATCATTTTCATGGTCTAGCAAATAGTGTTCTAAAGGATCACTAGGAGGTACGGCAATAGAATCAAGACCAATAATTTCATCCTTGCTAGGTAATTCTTCCTCACGATGTTGTTTACTAAATTTAGAGAAATTAAACTCATGAACCATATCATCCAAGCCAACAGTAACAACATTCTTTTTGCAATCTATGGTAGCATTGACAGTATTTAAGAAGGGTCTACCAAATATAATGGGACAAAAGCTATCTTGTGGGGAGGTAAGAACAAGAAAATCAGCAGGATATTTAGTTTTACCACACAAGACTTCAACATCTCTAACAATTCCAATTGGTGAAATAGTATCTCTATTGGCAAGTTTAATTGGGACATCAATATCTTCTTACTCAACAGGTGCAATTTCATTCTTAATTTCTTCATATAAAGTATGCGGTATGACACTAGCACTTGCACCCATATCACATAAGCCATGATAACAATGATCTCCTATTTTAACAGAAATAACAGGCACGCCTACCACATGTCTATGTTTATATTTGGCACAAGGTTTAGCAATTCTAGCAGTTTCACCTTCGAACTGAATAACATGCCCATCAATATTATCAGACAAGAGATCTTTAACAATAGCAATATTACATTCTACTTTAACTTGCTCAGGAGGTGTATAAGTTCTAATATTGCTTTTACGAACAACAGTTGAAGCTTTAGCATGATCCTTTATTCTAACAGGGAAAGGTGGTTTCTCCATATAAGAAGTAGGAACAATAGGATCATTATAAGTGACAGTCTTTTCTTCAACTTTAATAGGTGCAGCTACTTTTACTTCTATGGGAGGATGATATTGAAACCACTTCTCCTTAGGGAGATCAACATAAGTAGCAAAAGATTCACAGAAAGAAGCTACTATCTCAGAGTCAAGTCCATATTTAGTGCTAAACTTACGGAAAATATCGGTGTCCATAAAAGATTTAACATAATCAAACTTAGGTGTCATACCTGACTCCTTACCTTCATCGAGGTCCCAATCTTCAGAGCTGCATTTAATTCTATCCAATAAATTCCATCTGAATTCAGTAGTCTTCATCATAAAAGAGCCAGCACAAGTAGTATCGAGCATGGTGCGGTTGTTATCAGAAAGCTGAGCATATAAATTTTGAATAATCATTTCTCTTGAGAGCTCATGATTGGGGCATGAATATAACATTGATTTAAGCCTCCCCCAAGCTTGAGAGATGCTTTCTCCTTCGCGAGGCCAGAAATTATATATATAGTTGCGATCACGATGAGCAAGATTCATAGGGTAATACTTTTGATGAAATTCCTACTTCAATCTTTTATAGTCCCATGATCTCATATCATCACATAGCCTATACCATATCAATGTGTCTCCCTTCAAAGATAAAGGGAAGACCTTCTTCTTAGCAACATCATCGGGTATACCTGCAAGCTTACATAATCCACAAACTTCATCCACATATATTAAGTGCTCATCAGGATGCTTTGTTCCATCTCCTGTAAAAGGGTTATCTAGCAGTTTTTCCATCATACCCAAAGGAAATTCAAAAGGAGTTTCATTTTCAATAGGTTCAGTAGGTTGAGGAGCAACTCTCTGCTCTACTGGACGGGGTGAAGATACCCCGAACAAGCCCCTCAGAGAATTACTTTCCATAGTAACAAGTGACAGTAAATTTCAGCACACTATATAAAATTTTCCTTACCAAATTCCACCTACCAAAGGCGCTACACTCCCCGGCAACGGCGCCAGAAAAGAGTCTTGATGACCCACAAGTATAGGGGATCTATCGTAGTCCTTTCCATAAGTAAGAGTGTCGAACCCAACAAGGAGCAGAAGGAAATGATAAGCGGTTTTCAGCAAGGTGTTCTCTGCAAGTACTGAAATAAGTGGTAACAGATAGTTTTGTGATAGGATAAATTGTAACGAGCAACAAGTAACAAAAGTAAATAAAGTGCAGCAAGGTGGCCCAATCCTTTTGTAGCAAAGGACAAGCCGGAACAAACTCTTATAATAGGAAAAGCGCTCCCGAGGACACATGGGAATATCATCAAGCTAGTTTTCATCACGTTCATATGATTCGCGTTCGATACTTTGATAATTTGATATGTGGGTGGACCGGTGCTTGGGTGCTGTTCTTACTTGAACAAGCATCCCACTTATGATAACCTCTATTGCAAGCATCCCCAACTACAACAAAAGTATTAAGGTAAACCTAACCATAGCATGAAACATATGGATCCAAATCAGCCCCTTATGAAGCAACACATAAACTAGGGTTTAAGCTTCTGTCACTCTAGCAACCCATCATCTACTTATTACTTCCCAATGCCTTCCTCTAGGCCCAAATAATGGTGTAGTGTTATGTAGTCGACGTTCACATAACACCACTAGAGGCTAGACAACATACATCTTATCAAAATATCAAACGAATACCAAATTCACATGACTACTCATAGCAAGACTTCTCCCTTGTCCTCAGGAACGAACGTAATTACTCACAAAGCATATTCATGTTCATAATCAAAGGGGTAATAATATGCATATAGGATCTGAACGTATGATCTTCCACCAATTAAACCAACTAGCATCAAGTACAAGGAGTAATCAACACTACTAGCAACCTACTAGCACCAATCCCGGACTTTGAGACAAGAATTGGATACAAGAGATGAACTAGGGTTTGGAGATGAGATAGTGCTGGTGAAGATGTTGATGGAGATTGCCCTCTCCTGATGAGATGATTTTTGGTGATGACGATGGTGATGATTTCCCCCTCCCGGAGGGAAGTATCCCCGGCAGAACAGCTCTGCCAGAGCTCTAGATTGGATCCGCCAAGGTTCCGCCTCATGGCGGCGGAGTCTCGTCCTGAAAAGTTCCTTATTTTTTTCTCATCGAAAGACTTCATATAGGAGAAGATGGGCGTCGGAGAGCCACCAAGGGGCCCACGAGGTAGGGGGCGCGCCCTAGGGGGGCGCCCCCACCCTTGTGAGCAGGGTGTGGGCCCCCTGGCCTTCATCTTTGGCGAGGATTTTTCTTTATTTCTTTTAAGATGTTCTGTGAAGTTTCAGAACTTTTGGAGTTGCGTAGAATAGGTCTGTAATATTTGCTCCTTTTCCAGCCTAGAATTCCAGCTGCCGGCATTCTCCCTCCTTGTGTAAACCTTGTAAAATAAGAGAGAATAGCCATAAGTATTGTGACATAAAGTGAAATAACAGTCCATAATGCGATAAATATCGATATAAAAGCATGATGCAAAATGGACGTATCAATAACCAAGGGGGAGATGACGATGGTGATGATCACGAGCATGAGGACGAGCAGCGCCCATATACTCTGTGGCGCCTGGCAACTAATTCCGATGGATCACCTCTTCTTGTGTGTATACATCCCACTGATGCTGTTACTGCTAAGGAAGCAGGTGTCTCCCATGGTCGCACTCTCCGGACCTATTCCAACACCCATTGCATGGTATTCGGGATGGATACCAGTGTGATAGCGCCAACTCCTTCTCCCAGGTACAGAATTGATAGTCTTGGAGAAAACTCGCTCTTCCTTTGACAAAACTATCCGATGATGGTGAAAGGCGATCCAACTACTATTGACACAACATTAATAGTTCCATTTATGAGAAGCAATTGTGTCTATACCTCGGGCATTTGTGGGGTTCCCTACCCTGGTAGGGATATAGTAGGCCGCTTCAGCCTGGATGATCAGTCCTGCGTTCGTTTCCAGATCGACAATCGATGGCCCGTCCCAGAGAATCACTTGTGGTTCAAAGCAAGCGTCTCGAACGCCGAGGAATGGTTGAGTTGAAGTTCATTTCATTGCTTGTTATTTGTTGTGTGGTGAAAACTTTAGTATTTATAATGTATCCTCGTTGTCGATGTGGGCTGATGACCTGTTGTGTGGTGAAAACTTACTAAATTTATGAATGGCTTTCGAGTCGCTTCTCTAAGTGAGTGGTGCGACGAGGAAACAAAATATTTTCCAAATACATAATTGTACGTGCATTGCAACAGGTTATCGGATGAGGCCAATCAATAATAGTAGTACACTATTTGTACTAGCTTCACATGCTTCGCGCGTCGGGCGGGTGTTTTTACTATAGCCATATGTTAATGTGTTCGCTGTACGTAACCAGCACCTCGAATCCTCGATACTAGTACTATATAGTAGGAGTAAGTAGTAGGAGTAGTAGGGTGGCATGGGCCAGAACAAGCATTCACGTCCAGGAGTACGGCACACGCCACCACCACGACATCCGTCTGACACCATATTATTTCTTGGAGTCCGTGCTAGAGCAATCTCTTCAACCTCGTCGTTTCTCTAACTTTAGCCATCGCACGGCGGGCGAGGTGGGGGTTTGCCGATAGTCGGTTTCCTTAACTACGGTCCCACTTGTAAGGCCAACTCCAACGCATGACCCCAAACGCACCTCCGTTTTGCACGAACTCCAACGATAATTTTGACTAGAAAAGCCAGGCCAAAGAAAACAAGAACCATAAGAATACATTTTACTACTCCTGTAAGTTGGATTAGTGCCTTCTCGATGCATTCATTGTTGATCTACGGAGGCTCGATCTTGCGTCTGTGCTAGCTAAAAGTGATAGAACATCTACTAAATTGCGCTCTATCAATATATGGTTGTACTATTCTTCCCAATACAAAAACTTGCATCCATTCTACTCCCTCCGTTGCACAATACATGCCTTCTATTTGTCAAAATATATATGTATCTAGACATGTCTTAGTATATAGGTACATCCATTTTTTGACAAATGGAAGTCAAGTATTTTGGAACGGAGGGAGTACACAATAAAAAATTTAAGTTAGCACAACTAGTCTAATTCGTGAGCAGAACCGAAGATTTGGTCGGGTTCTTCCTCCTTTTGCCGACACGTGGGACATCCAGCATCCAGGTCGTGTCATGAAAGAAAATAGAGTGGTAGTTGAAGCCACGAGATGTGCATCTTGGGTTAAACTGTAAATAGAATCTTACTACTCTTGAGTAACTCCAAAAGCGGCCACCAGAGATCTTTATTGGATTTTTTTTCATCACCAGCACGACAAAGGTGAAAGATGTGCAGGTTCAGTGGGTCCTCTTGCGTTTTCACTGACATGTGGGGCCGCATGTGAGCAAATAGACGATGGGCTCCGTGCGTCCGCTGGCTGGCTGAGAAGAGAGGTAGAGGAGGGCTGAGCACGGACTGCAGGAAATTTGTTCTACATACCTCGATATAGTGGGGTGGCATGGGCCATAACTAGCATTCACGTCTAGCAATATGGCACACGCCACCCACACGAGTCCCATCCGACACCAATTTTCTTGGAGTCCGTGCTACAACCATCTCTTTGCCCTCCTGTTTTCTCAGCCATCGCGCGGTGGGCGGGGTGGGGGTTTGCCGATAGTCGGTTTGCTCAACTGCGGTCCCACTTGAAAGTGAAAATGCAACACCGCACGCAATCCCGCTTGAGCAGCGTGGCGGACCAACCGTGAGGGGGTGCGTCGCGAACACGGCAGGATTTTCCTTTTGAACTCGTAACTTGTAAAATTTGGTTCTGCTCCATGGCGCGACCGATAGATAGAAAATAACGATTTTGCCTAGAGTAATCAGAAGTTTGGTTCTGGCGCCGTTCATGCATGGAGTACGTACGAAAATTATGAAGTTGATGCGAAAGGTAAGATAATTACTGTAGTATCATATACTACTACATGGATTTGACCGAAAGATAAAAATACATACGGATCCATCAACGTTCAACGACATCCTCACGCCCTAGTGTGTCGGGTCACCAACCGACGTGTGAGGAGCAGCGGCGTTGGCGGCGAGATCAATGTGCTTCTGAACAGTGCCGTCCAAGGTTGCCCTACGCTCCAAGAAGGCCAGCGTCCTATCGTCCTCCTCTTGCATGTAGTAGTCCTTGTGGATGATTTGCGTGTAGACGTGGGTGATTATGTCGATGGTGTCTTGCTGCGCCAGGCGCTGCGTGGCGAGCGCGACCTCGAGGTGGACATTCTCCGGCACGGCGGCGGGCAGTCGCAGGGCCACCAGTGCGTCGAAGAGGTTGTTTCCATAGTGGCCGTTGAGGGTGGCGGGCATCGTAGAGCCTGGGTGCGTCCGCTGGAGGCTTATGTCAAAGTCGTCCACAAGCTTCTTGATGACGGTGAACTTGTCGAGGAAACCGACGAGGACCTCGTCGAAAAAGGAGACGAAGCTGTCGTCCAAGCGGCCCCTCGCCCAGGCGGCCTCAAGCAATACTACCTGGAGACGTTCCTCGGTGTCGGGCCGCAGGCCGGCGTCGTGGACCATCTGGCACAACCGGCTGATGCTCGCGCTCATCGCCTCCATGGGTCTAGCATAGCTTCTAGTCAACTGATCTTGCGATTCGAGTGATCACTCAGCCTTTGGTTAGCATGCGTAGGTGCGTAGGATTTCATACTACTCCTCGGCCCTCTACTGCACCTGCCTTTGGCTGTATGATAGGTGGGCCAGCCACCCCCTAGGGCCACGTGTCATTCACCCAAAGGCAGTTGCCGTAAGTCAATGAAGCTGCGTCTCCCTCCGTGTCAGTGTAGTATAGTCATCTCACCGGACCTCTAGTTGGGGCCAAACGACAGAAGTTTGATGTTTACTACTTTATTGGTCCCCTTTGCATTTTGCGCCCAGTTTTGACCTTTGATTTAACTAATAAAATGTTAATGCATGTAAACAAAAACGTTGTGTAAGTCACCTTACGAAAACCAAATAATCCCAAATACTTAGGCACGGTGCATTAACTCCCTCCTTGTTTCTTATTTCGTGACATATCAACCAATGAGAGATGTGGGTCGTGCATGCTTTCAATGACTTGAGACTACCAAACATGACATGCAGTGTTTAGTTCATTGCATGTAATCCTATTAGTACTCTAGTTAGGAGTAGCAAAAAAACGTTAAGTTCTCTTGCCGATAGGAATAAAACACCATGCATTTATTTACAGAGGGAGTAGTACATTTTTGGTGACATGCATTACTAGATATTGCTAGTCAAATAATAAAATCCAGATGGACGTGGTAGTACTCCTAAATCCAGACGGTGGTGCTACTAGTACTAGTAGTAGTACTACCAATGTAGTAGTAGGAGTACTAGCACTGTACTACCCGTTGGTCAAATTATTACGTGCCACTCCTCACAGTGAAGTGACAAGACCCTGCGTCGGAGATGACACCTGAGTATAGGCGCCGTGTTCGGCATACCATAGTCAGCCTCACCGTCTGCAGTCACTATCATCATGGCTGTAGAGCTAGCCTGCTTACATCTTGCCCTGTTCGACATAATTTTCCGTGCGTAGATGCCCGTGCATTGCACGGAACACCAAGATTGGGGGTGGACGGCTCCGGCAGCGGCCATCATGCCAGATTTTTCCACGGCCTTCTACTCCTAGATGTGGTGGGGAGGAGACGAGGCTGATTGTGAGAGACAAGGAGTTGTTTGTAAATAGGGAACAAGTGTGGGCATCTTTTTTCGAAAATGGAGAAGCTTGATTTGTATGCGTAAGATCTAGATCTGACGGCTATTGGTGAAAGATGGGAGGCACAACATCATCACCAACTCAGGACCTGTTTGATTCGTAGGATTTTGAAAACGCAGGAATAGGACACGGCAATTTTACAAGTTTCAAACTGATATTACAAATGTTAGGAGTAATGCTGCACCTACGAAGAGGGAATTACTAGGAAGTTTACGTAAGAACTTTCGTTACTTTAGGTGGATGCAGCATTATCGTACAAACTAAAATCCACCGCCCTGACAAGTCACTAATGGGCAAATAAGTTTTTGAGTCTCTGGCCACTTGATGTTTCAAAAACAAATTCAGCTTCTGCGGAGACTTTGTCATTTAGGCTTAGATGCTTGCGGTGATCAGCACGCCATTCATTGTTGCGCCAGAGAATGCCAAACCTCATTACCTTGAGTACACTTGCCTCCAGAACAAAGAACCTGGCCAATTTAATCTCAGATGTGCCGCCTGGGTAGTCGATGAAATCAATTTCTGTAAGATGGAGATCAAGGCATTCGATGAGATTGTTATAGTGCAGAACATTTTTCACTTTTGGGTCTTTTTTTATCTGCAAAAGAAGAGAACATATTAGAGCAGCTGGCTGCATAAGATTGTCGTGTCAGCAAGAGTTACCAATATCATTCGCTCATACGATAGGGTTGGCTGGCTAGTGATATTTTTTCACTCTCTCTCTCTCTCTCTCTCTCTCTCTCTTTCCGTTTCCTCTCATTTAACTAGGAGCACATGAAGAGCTTGGGCATTTGTTGCCTTCCACTATGTAGCTGATGCCATATTTCGCAAAAGTATGCCACATAACACGCATCGATGTCAAATCAAAATATTTTGGCACCGCTGTGCAGACAGACCCACATGTATAAACAAATCAATCAAACCAACTACACCAGCCTCTCACTCTCCCAAACAAGTGTTTTTTTCTTGCCTCAGTCCTCTTTCTCTCCCACGTAGTGTTTTTTCATTGCGTGAGTTAATTTGGCACCGGAGCAAAGTAGGTGATCCAGATTGGGACACCAGGTGAGCAATGGAGGGGCATCAATGCCAAATGCATCACAAGTGAATTTGGCACATGTTTTGGCCTACATAGCCCACTTTTGTAATACTACCTCGTATTTAGTATAAAATTTTGACCATAGATTTACCTAAGAAAATGCCAATGCATGTCACTAAAAATTACAGCATTTGAAATTATGTTCAAATACGAATCCAACGATATAGTTCTTAGTGACATGCATTAACATTTTGTCAGTTAAATCTATGGTCAAATTTTGATACTAAAAAATTGGAAGAGTAAACTAGGAGAATTTGGCAGACGAGTACACCAACGCTGTCAATTTCGGCGCGTCAATGACCCTGATTTTTGTTGGACCTTCTAGATCTGATACAAGCAATCTCTCAAGGAAAGGCGCATTCTCAATGACCATAACATGGAACAGCCGGAGTGATCTCTTCCAATTGATGTCTTGTTGCGGGGCCAACAAGACACATAAATCCATTGGAGATTCGTCGAGGCGATGTGGAGGCTAATGAACCCGTGGATTTGCTCAAGACGAAGGTACTCGAGTGCAGTACAGCTGCGGACCAGGTGCTCCATAGCCTTCTTCGAGATGACAACGTCGAAGAGGTTGAGCTGATTGAGTTGAGGGAGAATAAGAGCGGGCGTGACATTAATCTGGGGAAGATAGCAGGAGCTGAAGCTGGCGCGGCGCAGCGTTGGCGTGAGGCGGAGCGCGGACGACGGTAGAGAGCGACATTGTCCAGCTTCAAAGTTGAGCTCCTCGAGCTGATCTATGGCGGGGGATAAGAACCACTCGTCGAACTTGGGTTGGACCTTGCAGTTGGTACTGAACATGCGGATGTCAAGGCATTTGGCTGGCCCAGGGTGCGATGAAAGGATCTTGGAGACTGCGGCCATGCGTTTGCAATCCCCGCCGCAGAGGCAACTGTCGATGGTGAGGTTGAGGGGGACGCAGCGCTAGAGGGGGCGCCACCGCCGGGAGAGCAGGGCGGTCCGCACTACATATTTGGTGGGGAGGAGGCCAATGATGACGAGCAGTGTGTCGTCGGGGAGGCTGCTGATGAAGTCCAGGCTCGCCGGATGCAGTTTTGGCTCGAGCCGCCTCCGCTTGTTGGCTGCCTCGCCGTCCATCTCAACCGGCGGCGACGCCGGTGTACACGTGTGTTGGTGTGTGTTGTGTGCTGGGTGTGCGCGAGTGCGTCCTTCTGTGCATGCTGCCGCGCAGTGGTGAATTGTGCGCGAGTGCGTCCTTCGCGCGCAAGAAGTTTGTCCTCAATGCGCCCTCAATTTACTAGCGTGCGGGGTGCTGCCCCGAGTGGTTTCAACTTTGTTTACTTCACCGCGTGTCAGATGGGCCTCTAGTTTACTTATTTTCACCCACTGCCACATGGGCCAGCACACGAAGATACAGAACATGAGCTGACAAGGCAGCATGTGGACTGGTTGACCGGTTAACTAAACAATATACGGAGCTACACGCTGACACAGTGAGCGTATAATCTGTCGGTATAGAGAGTTCGAGTAAGAGGGGAGGCCCGTGAGAGGTAGTAGAGAGAGAGAGAGAGAAAGAGCTACTCCCTCCGTTCGATAATGTAGTTCCAACATTTTTTTAAGTCAAACTTTTGAAACTTTGACCAAGTTTATAAAGAAATTACTTATATCTACAATACCAAAGATAAATGATAGTATGAAGTAAGTACATGTTGTGATGAATCTAATGATCGTTCCAGATGTAAATGTTTTTCTCCACATATACCTGGTCAAACGTTTCTGAGGTTTGACTTTTCAAAACATCCATATGCTTATGGACGTGACCGAGTCCCTAACAAGAGAGAGAGAGAGTGAAAAAAGTGTGTGTGCATGTGTGAAAGAGACATGGACAACACATGATAAAAGTAGAGAAAAAGCGTGCATGTCTTATGCAAACATATCACACATGCATCTTCGACAATGGAGGCAAGGTGAGGAGATAGTGTGTGGTTGTTTGGAACCGAGAGAGCAAGACCCCTAGCACGTGGCCAAGAGGGGTCTGACAAACAAGGGAGAGAGGTCGACAGAGACGTATGGAGAAAATGCAGACATGGGGAGGAGAGAGTGTATGTTTGTCATACAGAGATCCGCTGGAGATCGTGATGGGACTACATGGGTGGGAGATCGAGTGACAAGGTGTGTGCGCGATAGAAGATGCCCCGAGAGATATCGCGATAGACGTATGGATGGAAGGAGACAATACGTGTGTTCCTGTTGGCTAGTAAGAGATAATCATACTTAGGAGGGGGGAGTGCTTGCGCCTATGATGGATTGAGGGATTATGGTACTTAGGGGGTGCATGTCACATGGAGAGAGAACAAGGGCGGAGAGTGTTGGATGGGTCTATATGTATAGCGCGAGCGAGACATGTGTATGTGTGAACCAGGGAGATATAAGGCCAATTTGGCTTGCATCCTGAGCATCTTTTGCCTGGCCTGGGGTTGTGGCTGGATTTCATGCACGCTTGTTTGGTTGCTACCCTGTGAAAAA
The DNA here is from genome assembly GCF_056163025.1 of Triticum urartu. NCBI lineage: Eukaryota > Viridiplantae > Streptophyta > Magnoliopsida > Poales > Poaceae > Triticum > Triticum urartu. The sequence goes on from NC_141877.1 coordinate 474,744,084, forward strand.
GAAAGCCCGCCTGGCCTGGGTTCCCTTGCACTTTAATTAGCCTGGCTGAACTCTAGACACTGCAAGTAGCCTGGCCCAGGTGACCGATTTCGAACGCCTGGTCGTGCCTGGTCGTGTGGCCACGAGGCTAACAACAACATGGATGGATATTAGCAATAAATAATTGATGCATGGATTGATTGATGGGACATTGATGCTTTTTCCTGGCCCAGGCATGAACCAAACGCTTCAGCACCACACAAGCCTGGCCAGGCAGAAATATATTACATCTCACGTCCACACCAGGCAGTACCGGCCATCAAGGCATGAGGGTCAGGTCACGAACCAAACTGACCAATAAAGTTTGAGAGAGATTGAGGAGCCCCGATAAGGCTGAGTGGTGCGCCAGATAGCTGAGAGGGGGAAAGAGATATTCCATCCGCTCGTTAATGCAGTGCATGTAATTTTTTTAGAAGTCAAACTTTGGAAACTTTGATCAGGTTTACGCAAATGTTATTTATATCAACAATACCAAAGATACATCATACAAAACTACATCTCATGGTGAATCTAATGGTATATGTTTGCCGTACTAGATGTAATTCTTTTTCTCCACGTACATGGTCAAAATTTGTGATGTTTGACTTTTCAATAAATCTATATGCTATGGACCGAGGAGAGTGCCTCAGTCGAGACAGATCAAGTACGTGTGAAGGAGAATGAGTAAGTGTGCAAAAAGAGTATATGTGTGAAAGAGAAAGTGACAACAAACGATAAATTAGAGAGAGTGTGTGTTTTTCCGTTTCTTATGCGAACATATCACGCATGCATCTCCGAGATGGAAAAGCGAGGCGAGGAGATACACGAAGATAGCTAGTGTGTGATTGTTTGCAACGGAGAGAGACACCCCTGTAGCACATGTCCAATAGAGGTGTGGCCAACAAGGAACAAAGGTCGAGAGGGACACATGGATGGCATGGACGCATGGGGACGGAGAGAGGGTGTGTTTGTGATAGAGAGATCCCGTCGAGGTCGTGAGGGGACTATATGGGTGGGAGATCGAGGGAGTGCATGCGCGATAGAAAGATGCCCCGAGAGAAATCGAGATAGACCATGCACATGTTTGTGATGGAGACTAAGATTAGCTAGTCTTATACATATAGGGGGACTGCGTGTGCCTACAATTGAGTGAGAGACCATCATACCTGGCTAGCTGGGCATGAGATTGTGTGTGTGCGCGTGTGAGATGGAGAGAGAACAAGGGGGAGAGATAGAGTTGTAGATGGGCCTATCGAGTGCGAGTGAGATATGCATGTGTATGTGTGACCCCGGTGGATGGAGAGTTTGAGAGAGGGGGGGAAGAGCTCCGAGACGACATAATGGTGCGTGAGAGAGTTACAGGCAAAGAGCCAAGGAATCTGTGTGCGTACGATGAGTGCATCCAAGATATCTAGCTTGGACTAGCTAGAGTATCATACATAGTGTGCGAGAGAGACCTATAGATGGTGTATATATGCATGCGAACTGGAAAGACCCCCCCACACACACACACAAAGAGAGAGAGATGGAGAGAAAGGTAGAGGGACGAACAAGGTTTTTGTGTCGGATGCGTGCGACAGAATTGAAGATTGTCGGAGAGAGAGAGAGAGAGAGAGAGAGAGAGAGAGAGAGAGAGAGAACAGGAGTCCAGGAGAGGGGGAGGTCGCGTTTTATGCATCAAAGACTGATATAAACCATGTTTCAATATAAACTTGCATTCAAATATTTAAATTGGAGAACATGTTGTCTGCAATCCACACATGAACGGATATATGCGTATATCAAACAAGTTCATTAATTTGACTTTCAACATGTTCATGGAGTACTATAATACTGTACAACATGCTACTGGATTGAGGTGTTCAATTTTGGATTTAGTTCACTATTTAGACCTACTGAACAAGCTATTTCATTGAATCGAGATATTTCATTTTGGGTTTGATTCGCGTTTTGAGTGGGTCAACTATTTGTCATATAGTAAATCGCTAGCAACGAGCATGTAAAAACACATTACACCCGAGCATCATCTCTCCATCTAAAAAAGAAGTGGCAAGCTAATATTTCAAAATTTGATCCGAATCGACTTGGTAAGGTAGACGTGGATGCTCGTTCTCCCAAAATTTGAACGAATCGTTAAACATCCTCTCTACTCGGTGGAATTCGCCCGAGCAAATAAATGGGAGACGCGAATTTACCATCCTATGTGGGACACGCATCAATTGGCCGGTTGTACATCGAGGGTAGGTTCATAACTTCATCCAAGCGCGCCTTCTCCTCGGCCGAAATGACATGTGCCGAATAATTCATAAACCATGGACGGCAAAACACACTCTCCTCGCCCGAAATAGCTCGTGCCCACTATTTCAAAACACGCTCTCCTCGCCCAAAATCGCTCACACCCACTGTAGTTCAAAACACGCCCTCCTCGCCCGAAATCGCTCCCGCCCAGAGAAGCAAAGCTACTCTACTATCCCCGACCCTCAGTACACAAACCCAAGCCGAGAAGCCTATAGGCAAGGGTAGAACTGTAACTCCCCCTCACATTTCAGACAAATGCGTCCGTAAGACATGGTTCCACTCCCCTCCCAATTTCCCCCACCCGCCCCCATTCATACCTCGTGGGCGCCAAATCACCTTCTCCCCGGGAAGCTCCCTTCTCCCGAGCCACGAAACCTCAGCCCCACCTCCATGGCGCCCCCCACCGCACCAATTTCATAGCCGCCCTCCTCCCTAATGCCGGAGACGCTGTCCATTTGCCGTCATGCACTGGGCCGTGTGCCTCTTACTCCGTGCTGCTGGTGCTGCCTCGACGACGGCCGCATGAACCGTACCAGAGCCGATTCACCCCCACTGTTGTTCACGGTGCCGGAGCGGCTCCAACTTCGGATCCGTCCAGAGTCCTGGCGCTTCTTCGGCGTGCCTGTCAACCATCGCGACATCGCTCTTTCCCTGCCGCCGGTCGCCACCACAACCACGCCGGCCTCACCGACTCGGCAGCTGGACCTGACTACTTCACCATGCCGCCAGATAGGTCGCACCCTCATCTCAAATCACTTTATTTAGGCGTCCGTTGTCTGAATTTTTATTCTGGGCCAATCGATTTGCAATGGGAAGCAGCACCCCTCGAGGCGGCGGAGCTCCTAGGCTGCTGGTTGGCTGGTGTCTAACGTAAGGGTGCGGGGCCGCAAAGTTCGCCGCGGAAGCATCGCTTAGATGGCTATCTTTTAGAGTTGCGTGGGTTGAAGGTACTGCCGCCGCTAGATCTGGATGACGGGGAGTCTTTGTGGATTGGCCCGGGGGCAGCGCAACCACGACAGTGCGGTGGGGCGGGGAGCGGGGTTTTGGCCGGGGCCACAGACGGCGGAGGCAGGCTGCTCTGCCTTTGGTCGCTGGCTCTTCGGGGAAGATTCCAAACAGTGTCAGCTGGGAGGCACAAGACGGCTAGCCATCCGGCATAGATCGGACAATACCAAAATAAAATAAAATCGTGTGACCCCAATTTAGTCTTTAGTCAACAGACGTGTGACCACTCTCGTACCTTGCTGTTGATCTCTTAGTGTATTTCTTCAGATCAAAGAGATATGTCGTTCTTAACATTATGCATTATCTGCATCTTCAGACACACCATCTTCCGACTCACCGCAGCTGCTCCAACAAGGGAAGCATACACCAGAAGGGAGATATAGTCCCCACTCAACAGTTCCCTGCATCGAATGCGCGTGCCCGACATGCACAGCCACAACAACTACAGGGCCATCGACAAGTCAGCACATGATGCTCACTCCTATGGATGGCATCCAGATAGGTTGTACCCTCATCTTACTTGTGTGCAACATTTATGGCTTTGTTATTCATCTAAGCATGGAAAATAGATCATCACATTTCACTGTATATTCATGCTGATCTCTTACGGGTCTTGTTCAGGAGTTAACACTTTTCCATAGTTCAGCTAAGATACTTGTTCTTTAGGTAACACTGTTCCATAGTTATCATCCATCAGCCAATGCTATCCCACAGGCTGGTGATTATAGTATTATACCACTTCTAGTATTTCCTATGTTGTTCTTTTATACTTTTGTGTGCCTTCTAGTTAATCTCGAGTACAAACGATACATATTCTGTAGCTTTCATCTGTGTTCTCCCTTTAGTTTATGAGACCTGTTGCTGCTAGTTAACCCCAGTCCTACTATTTATGTCGTCTCCTACAGGCACTCATTACATAAATCTAACTACTAGTTGTCTTCCATGCATGTCAGATATAATTGCACACACTGATATATCCACAAGAACCTCACGGAGCAATGTAAAGGCCAATGATACCCAATATGATGGAACATGTAAAGGCAGTTCTTCAGAAGACTTGCAGAAAGATGATGAATCCTCTTCACCCCACAAGGTCCTTGCTCTAACTTGGCCTGCGATATGGGTACAACATGCATATAATGTCCTGGAGTGTATCTACTCTGTTGCAATGCCATGTGCTTAGCATGCTGATCATGCATGTAAATATGTCATGCCTTCCTGTTTTTCAGTACCTATTCCATTCATGATAACATGTTTTCAAATTCAAGTACTGACATTCTACTCTATCGCAATGCCATCTGCTTAATTTGGACATCATGCTTCTGAATATCTTATGCATTGTTATTCATCAGTATGTACTTCATCTGTCTACCATACCATGTTTTTTTACATTGAAGTGCTGTTCTAGTGCTTTGTTGCAATGCCATCTTATTTTCCCAATCATACACGTGTATGTTGCCTTAGTTATTTCTGTACGTATTCCGCTAGCATACAATTTTACATTCAACTAGTGTTTTTGTTGATGTGTTGTCTTGTCGTATCCCTAGCTCTTACACCATACTCCCTCCGTCCGGATTACATGTTGCCGAAATGGATAAAAAGGATGTATCTAGAACTGAAATACGCCTAGACCCATCCATTTTTTCCGGATGGAGGGAATACATGTCAATATGTCATGCCTTTCTATTCTTTAGTACCTATTCCATCTCTCTGCTGCCGCATGTTTTATAATTAAAGCGCCATTCTTCTATACAAGGCATGCAAGGGGAAGACGACTATGTTAGAATCTGAAGGGTTACAAACAAGGCCTTTTCAAAAGATCCAAACGCCAGGAGATAATAAACCAACTCCAGTTTTTATAGATACTTCTCCAGCACAGAGAAACCCAACTCCTACTGATAATAAGCAGATTCCAGTGGCCAAAGAACTAGTCCGCTCCAGTCCAGCAAAAATATGTCAACTCAATTCTAAGAAGCCTGTGCGTATCCTTGCATCATGAAATTTTATAGCAAGCTGATCATATTTCCTACATGTTTCTTACCCATCTCCCTTTTAGAAAATAAGCTTAACAGATAGAAGATTTTTTGCAATGGTATCGTTTATGAGGAAAGATTCTTGCAGGAATTCTCTGTGCTCCAATGTAGATGTAAATACCTGTTGTATATCACTATATTTTTACACCAGCATGTATTTTGTTAATCGGCGTGAATCCAACCATTATCTGATCTAAATTTAGTTGTAGAAAAATGTATGATTAAAGGCCACAATGTTGATTTTTGCAAGGAAAACTGCCTGGTAGTTTTGCATCCTGAGCTGCATGAGTGTACTATCTCATATCAGTGGGTTTGAATACTTTGGTTCTGTAGTGGGTTTTTCAGTGTTTTTTTACTGTGTTGTCCTGTCGTATCCCTAGCTCTTACATCATACTCCCTCCATCCGGATTAAATGTCGCAGAAATGGATAAAACTGGATGTATCTAGAACTGAAATACGCCTAGACCCATCCATTTATTTCCGGATGGAGTGAATACATGTCAATATGTCATGCCTTTCTATTCTTCGGTACCTATTCCATCTCTGCTGTAGCATGTTTTATAACTGAATCACCATTCTTCTATATAAGGCATGCAAGGGGAAGATGGCTATGTTAGAATCTGAAGGGTTACAAACCAGGTCTTTGCAAAAGATCCAAATGCCAGGAGATAATAAACCAACTCCATTTTTCATAGATACTGCTCCAGCACAGAGAAACCTAACTCCCACTGATAATAAGAGGATTCAGTGGCCAAAGAACTAGTCCGCTCCAGTCCAGCAAAATAATGTCAAATCCATTCTAAGAAGCGTGTGCGTATCCTCGCATCATGAAATTTTATAGCATTCTGATCATATTTTCTACATGTTTCTTACCCGTCTCTCTTTTAGAAAATAAGGTTAAACTATACAAGACTTCCTCAATTGGGATCGTATTCGAGGAAAATATCTTGCGGGAATTCTCTATGCTCCAGTATTGATGTAAGTACCTGTTGTATATCACTATATTTTTACATCAGCATGTATTTTGTTAATCGGCCTGAATCTAACCTTTATCTGATCTAAAATTAGTTGTAGCAAAATGTTAAAGGCGCCAATGTTGATTTTTGCAAGGAAAACTGCCTGGTAGTTTTGCGTACTGAGCTACATGAATGTGCTATCTCATATCACACACATTACTGAATTGTAGTGCTTCTCTGGTTGCCCATTCATTCATTGTGTCAATTTTGCTTTCGTATTACCTTACTTGCCTGATGATGGCTGTGTCATATTGTGTTAATTTGGTGTAGGCTAGTTGCCCAAACATTCGTTGTGTCAATGTTGCTTTCCTATTATATGACTTGGCCAATGATAGCAATGGTAGTGTGTTAATTTTGTGCAGGCTGCTGAAGATAAGAAGATAAACTCTGAAAACAGCAAGGCAACCCCATTGTTTCTTTCCAGTAAATCTAGGCCAGGTAATATGGCAATATCTCATGATTAATCTGTTTGGTTCCCGTCCTAATTTATGTTATGATGCAGTGGTCAAGACACTCTCCACTATCAATAATACAAGCCTGCCAAAATCGCCATCTGAATCTGTTCAGTATCCTCTGTCTCAAATGCGATGGAATAAATGTATGTTTGTGAACCAATTAATGGCTGAAGCAATGATGGAAATGGTGGATGAATCACAGGTGCAGAGTCGTGCGACACAACAACTGATCAATGTTTTCAGAGACAGTGTGGCAAAGCAGCAAGAACTTGCCCACATGCTTATGGGCGTCATATGTGCTGAGGTTGTAGATTGTTACGTTGTAGATGGTTAGATTCTGCTCATTTATTTGCACTGGCATCAATCTTTGATTGCCCAGTGGATGTAATTTCATGTAATATATTCTGGATGTGCAACGTTATTCCCTATATGTCGTACCTTTGCTCGTCGTAATGGGCTCAAATTATCGAATTTGGCCTAAAGACATGAACGAACTTTAGTGGGCCCATTAAGTTAATGGGACGTTACTAGGCCGAAAGTTAATGGTCGGCCCTCTTACCTCCTGGCTCGTTAACATGCCGACATCGAAGCGGGCAACAGGTGGCACCAATTTATTTCACGGGCCGTTAACAGGCCGTTACTAAGTTTGGGCTACATATGGCCCAACTATACTGTAGGCCTTTAGCAGGCCAAAAGCGACAGCAGGCTTGTATTGGACCATGAAGAGCATGGGCCGCTAAGAGGCCGAAAGTCAGGTTGTATTGTAAACGGCCCAACTGTGTTGTGGGCCTTTAGCAGGCCGAAAGAGAAACCGGGCTGGTATTGGACCATGAAGGGCATGGGCCATTAAGAGGCCAAAACTAAGGTCCGACTACAAATGGCCCAACTCATTTATGGTCCGTTAACAAGCCAAAAGGCACACAGGGCCGGGAATTAGCCCAACACTTAAATGGGTCACTAAAAGGCCAAAACTTAGGTCCGACTACAATGGGCCCAACTGATTTATGGGCCGTCAACAGGCTGAAAGTGACACCGGGCTAGAAATTGGCCCAATACTTAAATGGGCCTCTAAAAGGCCGAAACTCAGGTCCGACTACAAATGGCCCATTAGATTTATGGGCGTCAACAGGCTGAAAGACACACCGGGCCAGAAATTAGCCCAACATTTAAATGGGTCGCTAAAAGGCTGAAAGATGTACATCCTAAAAATTGGCCCATCCATTAAATGGGCCGTTAACTGGCGGAAATCTCATCGGGCCGATATTGAGCCCAAATATATAACGGGCTATTAAGGGCTTGAACTGACGATGGGCTACAATGGTGTCAAATCTTCAACGGGTCGAATTGGCACATCTCGTATGGGCCGTGGGCTTAAATGGACCTGACACAAGTAGGCCTTATATGGGCCGGCCTGCTAATTTTTACTAGGCCGGCCTTTTTCATCGGAATGGGCCACTGTTGGGCCGTGCCACATGTCGACCTATCATAGGCACCTCCTGTCCAATGAGTGGATGACATCTGTCCCAACGATGAGCCGACACGTGTTTCCTCTAGCCAATGATGATTTTACACGTGGAAAATCCCCATTGGTCGGTGCTATTAACGGGTTATCAGATCCAAAACCCGACCCGATAACTTAACAGCGTTCCATTATGGTGGATGCCACGTGTCGGTCACCCTTGACGAAAGCACTTCTGTGACATGTGATTTATCGTCATGGAAGTGGACACTTCCATGATGATAATTTTGGCAATGTCATGGAACACTTCTACGACAGCACAGGTATGACTATCTTCATTCTGTCATAAATTTGTCATGGATGTACATGCATGACAAAAAACACGACGTACTGTGACAAACACGTAAAGATCTTCAATTTGAAGCCGAAGGTGGTGGGTGGCCAACACACAGAGTGCGGAGGCGTCATGGTGAGCAATATTGCCAACGTCACATGGCCAAAAGGCTCCTTCGTGGAGACCGTCAAAGGGTGGCAGCAACTGTGGTTCTATATCACAGAGCCCCGTGACGCCACCTAGGCTGCGGCTCCCAAATTCAAGTCCAGCGCCCCAATGCGGCTCACCTCCTGGCTAGGGAAGGGCCTAATTAAATTGGTCTTCATCGGATGAGCTGACAGAGCTACAGACGCGCATCTAGAGCATGGTGGACAAGAACATCCAGCTTGTCAATGTGGTCCAGGTGATGCTAGTTCTCCGGATCCTTCCATGCAAGAACCGGGCTTGCCATCTATGGGAGTTCGATCCGGCCGAGCACCAGACCTTGCAACGGTTCTTCGGAACTACGCACCAAGATATCTGGAAGGTGCTCTTCAAGGCCAACGAGATATGGCCGAAGATGACTGAGGACCGTGGGAACGACCTGGCCCATCCCGCCAGTCCGGTAAGTCTTTCGCATTTCAAGGTGTATCCTTTATTTTCTTTTTCAGGGAAAGTGCCTAAGCCTTCCTATTTATTTTTTTTCAGGGCTGGACAAAGAAGGCGGAGCGGATTCAGTGTCCGGCTCCGCTGCCTGAGGAAGTAGCCATCCCCCTTCTGACGAAGATGCTGGTTCCGGCGCCCTACCAGACACCGGAGAAGAAGGCCAAGAAAAAGGCCAAGGAGAACAGAAGTGGTATCCGCCGCAAGGGCGCTTTGGACGTGATGTCCGAAGGCACCAAGACTCACTCCTCCACCACTGAGGACGATGACGAGGAGGAGGAAAGCAACTCTCCCCCTGAGGAGGGAATGAAGAAGAGGGCGGCCTCCACAAATCTGGAGGCAGAGGAGTCCAAGATGGGGAAGGTCTCCCTCGCGGATAACTCCGCATGGGACATCGATAGCAGCCTAGAGCGGCGCCCCCGAGATAAACCCCCGGCCAAATCGTGAGTACTCAAAGACCCTGACACATTCATATATCAGCCTCTTTACTTCATAGTTTAAACATGTTGAATCATGCACTTGCAGTCCGGCTCGTTCCGACCTCGAGCAATCCTCAAGGAATTTGCTGGACCCAAAGGCGATGGACAGTGATACGTCCATTTTGCATCATGCTTTTATATCGATATTTATCGCATTATGGACTGTTATTTCACTTTATGTCACAATAGTTATGGCTATTCTCTCTTATTTTACAAGGTTTACATAAGGAGGAAGAATACCGGCAGCTGGAATTCTGGGCTGGAAAAGGATCAAATATTAGAGACCTATTCCGCGCAACTCCAAAAGTCCTGAAACTCCACGGAACATCTTAAAACAAATAAAGAAAAATCCTCGCCAAAGATGAAGGCCAGGGGCCCACACCCTGCTCACGAGGGTGGGGGGGCGCCCCCCCTATGACACGCCCCCTACCTCATGGGCCCCCTGGTGGCTCTCCGACGTCCATCTTCTCATATATGAAGTCTTTCGATGAGAAAAAAACAGGAAGGAACTTTTCGGGATGAGACTCCGCCGCCACGAGGCGGAACCTTGGCGGATCCAATCTAGAGCTCCGGCAGAGCTGTTCTGCCGGGGAAACTTCCCTCTAGGAGGGGGAAATCATCACCATCATCATCACCAACGCTCCTCTCATCGGGAGAGGGCAATCTCCATCAACATCTTCACCAACACCATCTCATCTCCAAACCCTAGTTCATCTCTTGTATCCAATTCTTGTCTCAAAGTCCGGGATTGGCGCTAGCAGGTTGCTAGTAGTGTTGATTACTCCTTGTAGTTGATGCTAGTTGGTTTATTTGGTGGACGATCATATGTTTAGATCCTATATGCATATTATTAACCCTCTGATTATGAACATGAATATGCTTTGTGAGTAATTACGTTTGTTCCTGAGGACAAGGGAGAAGTCTTGCTATTAGTAGTCATGTGAATTTGGTATTCGTTTGATATTTTGATAAGATGTATGTTGTCTAGCCTCTAGTGGTGTTATGTGAACGTCGACTACATAACACTTCACCATTATTTGGGCCTAGAGGAAGGCATTGGGAAGTAATAAGTAGATGATGGGTTGTTAGAGTGACAGAAGCTTAAACCCTAGTTTATGCGTTGCTTCGTAAGGGGCTGATTTGGATCCATATGTTTCATGCTATAGTTAGGTTTACTTAATACTTTTGTTGTAGTTGCGGATGCTTGCAATAGAGGTTAATCATAAGTGGGATGCTTGTTGAAGTAAGAACAGCACCCAAGCACCGGTCCACCCACATATCAAATTATCAAAGTATCGAATGTGAATCATGTGAACATGATGAAAACTAGCTTGACAATATTCCCATGTGTCCTCGGGAGCACTTTTCCTATTATAAGAGTTTGTTCCGGCTTGTCCTTTGTTACAAAAAGGATTGGGCCACCTTGCTGCACTTTATTTACTTTTGTTACTTGTTGCTCGTTACAATTTATCCCGTCACAAAACTATCTGTTACCACTTACTTCAGTACTCGCAAAGAATACCTTGATGAAAACCGCTTATCATTTCCTTCTACTCCTCGTTGGGTTCGACACTCTTACTTAGCGAAAGGACTACGATAGATCCCCTATACTTGTGGGTCATCAACAGCGGGTCCCTTCGGGCGGCCTCCTCTCCCAGGGCCATGGATGACACCGAGGTTGTCGGCGTTCTGGGAACGGGGGTCCCCAGACTTGCCTGCCTGCGGCCTGCGGCGTGGCTCAAAGGGGGGCCCAGCACGACCCATCTTCATCAACACAGACCCAAGACCCTCGCGAGGGGCCAAGCCTCGCGGGGTGGACGACACGGAGCTTCCTCAGGCACGGCCTCATCAGGCTGGCTCGCGAGGAGGCGGAGAGATCAAGGCGGGGTACCTCATGAGGTGCCCATGACACAAGCCATGACGACCAAAGGCGCCAGGTGGGCGCCAGCCCGCGCAGTGTCCTCCTTTCCTCTTTCGTGCAAAGGGAGCAAGCGTAGGCAAGAGCATCAAGCAAAGGCACCCGTTTCGGTGCAACGAGACCAAGACCAGTCCAACGGCAGGGAGGAAGTCATTATGGAGCCCAAGCCAACGTCACCACCAGAGCCTTTGGCAGGCGAGGACCAACTTTAGTCAGGATCAGTGTACCAGATGTTCCCCTTCAAAATGGCTAATTGTTGGCGCCCTTCCCGCTCAATATTTGGGAAGAGGCCCAGGGCCTTTGCCTATAAATAGGACTAGCCACCCACAGGGTAGGGGATCGAAATCAGAGAGAGAATCGAGAAGAGAGGGAGAGAAGGGTGACTGAACACCTCCTAGCAGTTCATCCCCTCAGCCAAGAACAGACCCTCGCGAGGCTGTTCTTCCTTGTATTGCTCATCATCATCAGCCCAAGAGGCAATCCACCACACCACACACTGGAGTAGGGTATTACACCACAACGGTGGCACGAACCAGTATAAACCCTGTGTCTCTTGTGCTATTCTTTCCATAGCTTAGATCTTAGCGAGGCGGAGGGGTGCAGGTAGGTAGAAGGCGAAATCTCCGCGCGCACCCCAGTGTTCAACCTCAAGGGTCTGCCGAAACCCAAAATCCAACAGAGGTGTTGTCCTGAAGGATCCTAGGCTAGGGAGAGTCGCAGGAGTCCATCAGGGCGGTGCCAGAGGGTGAAACCTCGGCCGCTGGACACATGGGGGAGCAAATCCCCATGGAGACTGGCGATGGGGGCCATATCCAATTCGCCCCCCAGCCGAATACGGTCCCCGAGACCTATACAGCTCCAGAATCCGACAAGTAGCCACCTTTGAAAGAAGGAGGTGTGCCCATTCTGCCGGTGACCTCTGTCCAACCAGAGGCACTGAATACTCTATTGGAAGCGCTATGAAGTGCTTCCATTGTTGAGGAACACCGTACCCTCATGGGTACAGTGATTGAGAAGATTCAGTCCGCGAAGAGCGGACTGACCGAAGCCTGCACAAGCCTTCTAACAGGCTTTGAGGTAAGCAACACAATTATGTGAAAAAAATGTCACAGTATAGACGGTAGCCCCTGAGACTCTGTCCAGTGTTCGGAAAGAAAAACCGGACAGAGGATCAAATATTTTTCCTGAGAGACTAACCAGACATGTCTATGTGAATAAGCAGGCGTCGCTGCTGGCTGCAACCTCTCATGCTGCCGAAGTCTCCGATCTGAGGCAGAGTCTGGAGCGGGCCGAGGAAGAGCTCGGCCGAGTGAAAACGCAGCTAGAGGACAAGCAAGGTATGTAATGACCTATTCAGATATAGCATGATATGAATTCCTTGTGTTGATCATATGATAATTTGTAGGAGCAGCATCCGAGGTGGAAACCCTCAAGGCAAAGCTAGCCGAAGCCCAGAAGAAAGCAGCAGATGAACATGCCGCCCACGAAAAGCACGATGCCAGGGTTGGTGAGGTCCAGCAGGAGCTCCAGGATGCCATGAAGAAATGCGAGTCCTTGGAGCGCAATATTGCGGATCAAGAGACCGAACTCGCCAAGGCTCGCCAAAGCGCACAAGATGCCCGGGTTGAAGCCTAGGGCGCCCTCTAGGAAATCCAAGAAGCCAGGAAAACCGCGGCGGGTAAGGCCTTCATTATGTAGAGCAAATATGTGAAGAAGATTTATCTCTTACTAACCCAGATTTGGAGTTCTCCAGGGGCGTTTGCGGATCTGCCGTGCAGTGTTTCTGACGCTGCGGAATTCTTCCGAGCCAAAGAGGGGAGCTCAACGGAGAAGCTGTTCTGGTCACAATACCTTGCGCCAGAACATCTGGTGCCCTTTAGCGATTAGCTAAAACAGCTGGTCGAACTACATAGGGTGGCCGAACTGGCCATGAAGAACTTGACAATCTGGCTGTGGCCTTCCGAAGCCATACCCAGCAGCTACTTCGGGCTTGTGAAGCGGCTGGTCAATGCCTGCCCCTGGCTTGACGCCATCAAGCGGTCGGTCTATATCGAAGGTGCGCGGATGGCCTTTGCCCGTGTTAAGGTGAAGTGGGTGAAGATGAATGTCATCAAACTCGCGATCGAAGGACCGCCCGATGGTAAGGAGCACCGCACGCCCGAGCAATATTTTGACGATGCCCTGGAGGGATCCCGCATTGTAGTGGAGCAATGTGCTAAGGACATTATTTTTGAATGAATACATTCATGTTATCCTGTCCTGTAGTATGAAAAAGAGCTGATATGTAATATAATGCTTGTTTATTTTTTGAAATTTTACCTCCTGTGCGGCCGTTTTTATTAAATCTTAGAGTTGGCCAGTCATCGGTTTCAGCCCCCACGTAGGTAGTACGGGGGTGTTCGGGATGGAATCTAAACACTCTTGATCCAAAAGTTTGGTACTTGAACGAGGTGTTTAGCGCAACGAACCAGGCAATCAGACTATTCAGCATTATCACCCTCACTTAGCCACTGGATTTTTACAAATAGAAGTGTAGGCGCATCCCCTAGTATTTTGTAATCTAGAGTAGGGTGTTGTAGACACCTGATCGGGTGGAAGCCGATCCTTCGCATAATGCGGGAAAAAAATCGTAAAGATTTTAACCTCCGAACAGCTGACCAGCTCTCGCATCATCATGACAGTCAGTTTTCGGCTTTCTCTACTGAGGTGCTCATCCGGATAAACCAGGACACAATCACAGTAGTTCTCCCTTTACTACCCTAGCAGGTAGAGCAGAACGTAAGGTGGTAAGAATAGGAGCCAGGCAACCCAACTATTGACCAAAGACATGATTCGGAGCCAATGCATATAATGCTAAATTCAGGGTGCCGAACTATACTGTAAAAGTGTTCGGACTTGTTGCCATAGTATGGAGCGCAATGAGGCTCCTGGAAAATCAAGGCATACCAAAGTGTACGGATGCAATCTTTAAGAATAGCGAAATAAAATGAAGTAGTAAGCTAGTGCCACAGAAGTTGGGCCGCAAACTGTTTCCATTATAGCTTGATTAATACGTCAAAGCATATTTGTAAAATGGTGCGAGAAGCAACCGGGCTATTTAACATGCCAAGACCAAGGGGAGCTTCGCGCGGGTCCTGAAAACGGGTAGAGTGGTCGTCAAGAAGACCACCTAGAGATTCCCCCGTACATCGATGCTACTTGCCGCCTTGGGATGTCCATCCTTCGAAAGGATAGGTGATCAGGCCGTCGTGAGGGGCCTGTGAAGAAGAAACCTGAAAAGGAGAAAAATAAAAAAGGAAAATATGTGTATCCAAGGATGGTCGAGCTGTATTACGGATCACAATTGAGTTACGCCACCGTCTATGCCCATGGTATTTTGAGTGCGTAATTATGCACGTGCGGTACATACACCGCTATGTGTTCGGGACTGAAACGGAGGCCAAATTGCTAGTCAGACTTCTGGCAAGTTGGACTGTCCTGCTGTGGAGCGGTCCGGACTCATTTGATAGTGTCCGGAAGATTGGCCACCGAATTAAAATTCTGCTTGATAAGGCCGCTCCGTACTTCCGCCACCAGGACTGTGGTGTGCTCCTCGGTACGAAGGGAGCGTTCAATGTTTCCATTGACTGTTATGACGCCACGTGGTCCGGGCATCTTGAGCTTGAGATAAGCATAGTGTGGCACCGCATTAAATCGAGCGAATGCGGTTCGTCCGAGCAGTGCGTGATAGCCACTGCAGAAGGGGACGATATCGAAGATCAACTCTTCGCTTCGGAAGTTGTCCGGAGATCCGAAGACAACCTCCAGCATGATTGAGCCCGTACAGCGAGCCTCTACACCCGGTATAACTCCTTCAAAGGTAGTTTTTGTGGGCTTGATCCTTGATGGATCGATGCCCATTTTGCGCATTGTGTCCTGATAGAGCAGGTTGTGGCTGCTGCAACCGTCCATTAGGACTCGCGTGAGGTGGAATCCATCAATTATTGGGCCAAGGACCAATGCGGCTGAACCGCCATGACGGATACTGATTGGATGGTCCCTTTGATCGAAGGTGATCGAGCATGATGACCATGGATTGAATTTTGGGGCGACTGGATCTATCGTGTAGACGTCCCTGAGCGCGCGTTTGCGCTCCCTCTTGGGGATATGGGTAGCATATATCATGTTCACCGTTTTAACCTGAGGGGGAAACTTCTTCTGTCCCCCTGTGTTCGGTGGATGGGGCTCCTCGTCATCGTCCTCACTTTGCGACCCCTTCTCCTTGTTCTCGGCATTTAACTTGTCGGCCTGTTTAAAAACCCAACAGTCTCTGTTGGTATGATTGGGTGGTTTATCAGGGGTGTGTCATGGATCTGACATGGACGATCGAGTATGCGGACCAAGCTGGATGAGCCCGGATTGTTTATTTTATATGGCTTAGTCCGCTGGCCGAACTTGGAGCCACTGAATCTGGCGTTGACCGCCCTGTCATCGGTATTGTCATCGTTGTTTCGACGCTTGTGCTTGTTGTGTCGGGGCTTGCCGTTGCTATTCTTGGCTTCAGAGGTGCCAGTTTCGCTTGCATTATTATTGCTACGGGCTAGCCAACTATCTTCGCCCGCACAAAAGCGGGTCATAAGTGCCATGAGGGCCGCCATGGACTTCGGCTTTTCTTGGCCGAGGTATCGGGCGAGCCATTCATCGCGGATGCTATGCTTAAAGGCCGCTAGGGCTTCGGAATCCGTACAATCGACGATTTGGTTCTTTTTAGTTAAGAATCTAGTCCAGAATTTCCTGGCTGACTCTCCAGGCTATTGAACTATGTGACATAAGTCATCGGCATCCGGAAGTCGGACGTATGTGCCTTGGAAGTTATCGCGGAAGGCATCCTCCAAGTCCTCCTAGCTGCCAGTGGAGTTTTCAGGCAGGCTGTTCAACCAGTGCCGAGATGGTCCCTTGAGTTTTAGCGGGAGGTGTTTGATGGCATGAAGATCATCGCCACGGGCCATATGAATATGGAGAAGGAAATCATCGATCCATACCGCGGAGTCTGCTATCCCATCATATGATTCAATGTTCACGGGTTTAAACCCTCCTGGGAATTCATGCTCCATTACTTCATCAGTGAGGCAAAGGGGGTGTGCGGCGCCTCTATATTGGGCCACGTCGCGACATAGCTCGGATGGAGTCCGTCTGCGGTTTTCGGCCCGAGCGTGATTATGCTTGTCATGTCCGGCTAGATAGTCGTCGTCGCGTATCGGGGCACGCCCCCGCGATCCATAGATCGATCTGATCTGTCCTGCTCTACTGTCGAGGTCCTGCCACAGGTCATATGTATATCCCCGAGTTGTTCTATCTCTGCCTTTACGGCGAGGTAGTACGGGCTGTTCGGCTTGAATTGTCGCTTTGTCCCAGCCACGTGGTGGTCGATCAGCCGCATTACGCGCTGATGGTACGGGCTTAAGTGCCTCGTCATTGAATTGAGGTAGCAATTTGCACTTTGGGTAACTTTTGGTTGGGCAATCGAGGCCATATTCCTCGGCTGCTAGGACATTAATCCATCTATCGTTGAGCAGATCTTGATCAGCTTGAAGCTGTTGCTGCTGCTTCTTCTTCAGGCTCCTTGCAGTGGCTATTAGCTGGCGCTTAAAGTGCTCCTGCTCGAGAGGTTCCTCAGGCACGATAAAATCCTCGTTGTCGAGGCTCACCTCATCCTCGGAGAGCGGAAGATAATTACTGTCCTTCGAGTCTTCGTTTACGGCCTGTTCATCAGGGCTGACTCGCCCATCTTCCCATTTGTCCTGTTCGGAGGTTGGCTCAAAGGGGTCTTCATTGTCTTCGGCATTGTCTAGAGTATTGTTTTCTCCTGTGCCGGTATTGCTGTCTTTTCCACTGTGTGACTTAGAGCGGCGCCGCTGTCGTCGGTGCTTTGGCTATATCTCAGGAGGTTTATCCTCGACTAGGTCTTCTCTGCCATCGCCGTCATTCTCTTTTTGTGTATCCACCATGTATACGTCATATGTTAGGGATATAGCTACCAGGTATGATCCGCCCAGGAGGGGCCGGGTCACCCCAATGGAGGGTTACGGAAAGAAGCCCAGTAATATTCAAGGTGATAGTGTATTAAGAATTGTAAAAGGCATAAGCCCAAAGGCGACTTAAGGCCCAACATTTTAAATTGACTTATGTAAAGAAAGGCTTGTAGAGAAAGGCATGTAAAAGAAGTCACCGAGGTGGACATGTTTTATGAGCCGGCCGGGACTCTGTAGGCCGCCAGGCGTCAACCTGTATATATAAGGGGACGACCCGGTGGCGGCTTAGGGCAAGAAACAACCAGATCGATAACCAAGCCGGCGAGTTGAGCCCCTTGGAGATCGAAACCTCAGCAATACCAATCCCAACTAGACATAGGCTTTTACCTTCATCGTAAGGGGCCGAACTAGTATAAAAACTCTCTCGTATCCGTTGTCCCGATTAACCCCTTTAAGCTTCCTAGTGCGATGGCCCTACGACTAAGTCCTTGCTCTTGGACATATGTCGTGTCAACCCCACGACAGTTGTCGCCCACTGTGGGGCCAGCGCATGGTGGATTTGAGTTCTTGAAGGGCAACTTCGAAGGGCTCAAGGGATACGCTGTGGGCCGGATGACCAAGAGTCGTCGCGGCAAGCTCTACATCAACAACGAAGGCTGAGGCCCTGATGCCGGCTCAATCGAGTACGGGTACCGGGTCCCCTTCGGTGGAATTCATGTCTTCATCGGTCGGATCGGCGAGTCAGGCCCTAAGCCGGACGTCCGCACCGACCTCATTGAAACAGCTCAGCGCACAAGGACCGCCCGTGTTCAATCTGTCATGAAGCATGCCTTCGTGGGCTGCATCCACGGCAGTGAATACTCTGAAGGATCGATAATGGGCGGTGAGACGGCCGTCTATTCTGACACTGCATCGTCAACAGGTGAGACGGACTCTCTGTACCAGTTGCAAGACGGCATGCTCGCGGGTTGTTCTGATGGCAGTAGTATTCCGGACCCCTTTGATCCACCAAATTGGGCTAGAGTCTTCATGGCGGGCACACAGCCCGGACAGAACTCTACCGCAGCGATAGCAGCAGCTACCGGGTCGGCTGCAGCTGGGTCAGGAGACCCTGCGCGCCCCCCTGACTCAGATTTTAATGGACCTCGTGGATAAGCTGACTGCTCTGTTAACCATTGTGGTAGAGCCGGCGGATAAGGCCCAACACGACGCACAGGTGGCACGCGTGCGTGAGGAGATGGTGCGAGCCAAGGAAAATCTAGCCGCGGAGGAGACCCGGATGGCAGCAGAACGAGCAGCTTTAGATGCTCGCGCTCAACAGCTTCAAGCAGAAATTTCCGGCTCTCGGTGGATCTTAACGCATCAAACGAGGTCATGAGGAGGAGGCATCAGAAAACTCAGTCGCGTCTACCTCTGATGCTGGATCCGAGGAACCTGTTCCATACACCCGGGGCTAGGGGGAGCAACCCGCCGGAGGCAAACCGGGTTACGACACCCGGTGCACCAGTTCAGCCACGTGGCATGGAGCCACCTCGTATAAATGCAGCTCCTCCTCATTATGTGCCAACATCTCCAGGTCACTTCTCAACCCTCTGGAAAACCTCATCGCGGCGTCGGCTCGTTTGGCGGCTCTCCCAATGGAGGGCGACTCACCAACAGCAATTGAAACCCGGAGGGTAAGAGAACTACTTCAAACAGCTCTGGCCCAGCAGGATGCATACTCCTACAGTCGAGACATGATCCATTCAACTCCTCGCCCAAGCCGGAGCCCGAGTTACAGTACGCACATGGAGTCTGCGGAGATGTCAAGTAATGCTGAGCACCACAACCGGCCATATAGGCATGAGCAGGTGCGAGCTGGAGCCCTTAATTTAGGGGATCAAGAGAGGATTCGTCAAGAGGCGGAACGAGCGGCTCAAATGGCGGCAGAGCAGGCGGCTCATCAAACCTTTCCGGCTTATCCAGCAACCTCAGTCGAGGCAGGAGTAGCCACAAGAACCGGAGGTGTGCCTTGTTTGGTGCCGGCCATATGCAATGATAGGTTGCCAAAGGACTTCAAGGGGCCTCGTAAGGTGCCTAATTACACGGCTGACCTACAGTCGGGGGCTTGGATTGAGAGTTATGAGATGGCTATGGAACTATTGGAGGTTAGCGACACTTCAATGGCCAAGTATTTTACTATGATGTTGGATGGAACAGCTCGTACTTGGTTAAAGGGATTGCCACCCAATTCTATCGGCTCATGGGCAGAGTTGAAAGCCCGGTTCATCCAGAACTTTAAGGACACGTGTAAGCAACCTATGTCGATTGTGGACCTGACCAATTGTAAGCAATAGGATGGTGAATCCACAACCCATTGGGTGCACTGAGTCAAAGAGATAATACATTCATCTGATAAGATGGACGCCGTCTCAGTAGTTTTAAAGTTGGAGAAAAATTGCCGTTTTGAACCTCTAAAGTAGAAGCTGGGGCGGCTCAAACATGACTATAATGACATGGGAACATTGATGGCGGCTCTCGTCAAATATGCTGATTCTGATACCACCAAGAACCCGGTGTCTGACGAAGAAAAGGCAAAAAATGAAAAGAAGAACGGCAACGGCAAGGGTCCCCAGCATAACCCGGCAAATTAGGGAGGTAATAAATGTAAGGCTGATGAGTTTGTTGCTAATACTAATGCGCAGGGTGGTAATCAAGGGCGCAAGGGCAGACAGCCCCCTCGATCGGGCGGGTCAGGCCCCACCCTGGAGCAGTTGTTGAATGAACCTTGTCCAAAGCACGGCACCCGGGAGAAACCAGCCACTCACGTGTGGAAGGATTGCACGATCATGAAGGCATTTAAAAATTCAAATACATTTGATGGGGGTCATGGCCCAGGTGGCGGTTCAGGTGGAGGCGGCTTTCAGGGCCCAGGAGCCGGTTCAGGCGAAGGAGGTTTTCACGGTCAAGGTTATCCTGGTCACCAAGGAGGATATAATCAGCAACCTGGCCAGGGTAATCAGCAGCAGCAATCCGGTTATCAGAGCAACCCGAAGCAGCTGAGTAGTGGGCAATATCATGTATTTACCACCAGCTTATGTAAGAGGGACCAGAAACTTCACAAGAGAGCCGTCAATACTGTTGAGCCGACGGTTCCACGTTATCTACGTCGGTCAGAGCAGCCTATTGTGTGGAGCAGAGAGGATCACCCGCCCCGAGTTGATAACCCGGGTCACTTGGCTTTGGTAGTGGCACCTCAGGTTGGTGGATACAAGTTTACTAAGGTACTCATGGATGGACGCAGCAGCATCAACATCGTCTACTATGAGACGTTCCGCCAGATGGGATTGGCTGATAAAAATCTTAAACAGCCCAACACTGTTTTTCATGGTGTGGTACCTGGTAAGTCGGCATACCCAGTTGGTAAGATTGAGCTAGAAGTAGCTTTTGGGGATGAATATGACTCCGGAGCGGAGAAATTAACCTTTGAGGTGGTTAAGATCAAAAGCCCATATCATGCTCTGTTTGGGCGGCTGGCTTATGCCAAGTTCATGGCTCAGCCTTGTTATGTGTATTTGCAGCTCAAGATGCCGGGTCATAAGGGTACCATTACGGTACATGGGAGCAGGAAGATTGCCTTGGAGTGTGAAGAAGGTGATGCTGCCTATGAGGAATCCGTCTGTACAACAGAGGAGTTAAAGTTTTACAAAGATCATGTTGACCCGGCGGCCATGACGTCATTAAAGAAACCCACAACAGAGCATGAGCCGGTGTTGAAATTCAAATCGGCTGATGACACCAAGATGGTTGACTTTGTGCCTGGCGACTCATCCAAACAGTTCATCATCAGCACAAACTTGGATCCAAAATAGGAAAGCGCGCTCATCGAGTTCATTCGTGAGAACCGGGACATCTTTGCATGGAAGCCTTCAGACATGCCGGGTGTCGGTGTCAAAATCGGCAGATCTCGGGTAGGGGGTCCCGAACTGTGCGTCTAAGGCGGATGGTAACAGGAGGCAGGGGACACGATGTTTTACCCAGGTTCGGGCCCTCTTGATGGAGGTAAAACCCTACGTCCCGCTTGATTTATTCTTGATGATATGGGTATTACAAGAGTTGATCTACCACGAGATCGGAGAGGCTAAACCCTAGAAGCTAGCCTATGGTATGATTGTATGTATCTATCTATCGACTAGCCTAGCCTCGGTTTATATAATGCACCAGAGGCCTAGGATAACAAGAGTCCTAGCCGAATACGCCAGTGGGGAGAAGTCCTTGTCTTGATCGCCAAGTCTTGTGGAATCTTCCATGTATGCAGCAGCTGTCCGAACTGGCCCATGAGTATACGGCCATGGGGGTCCTCGGCACAATCTAACAGATCGGGAGATGACGTGGTGAGTACCCCCTAGTCCAGGACACCGTCAGTAGCCCCCTGAACCGGTCTTCAAGTTAGTGACGCTCCTCAATTCTTCTGAATTGTTCTTCATCTTCGGTTGTCGGTCTTGAAAACTGGTTCAACAAATATTCTCATCTTCGATCTTGAGGATCGCCGAAATGCATTCGGCGAGTTTACACGTCGGGTATTCGAGGAGCCCCTTTAAGTTTCCGGCCTTTCTCAATGCCTTGTTATTTTTATGCCACACCTCGGGTTTGAAGTTGTTCCCGGGAGGCAGTGTCATCTTGCATCCGAGCTCTAACGCCGGACTGCATTCGAGGTATCTTTTGCAGTCGAGCACCAATGTCGGACTGCTTCCGAGCTCCAACGCCGAAATGTATCCGAGCTCCAACACCGGACTGTGTCCAAGCTCCAACGCCGGACTATATCCAAGATGTCATAGATCATCTTGGTCCAAAAAAAGTTGAAGGAGTTTAGCCGAGCTTAATGCCGGAAATGCCCTCTATGGAGCCAGCCACTAGCGCCAGAGCTTTATGCCAGACTGCTTCCGAGGTGGTGCTCCACCCCGATTGTGGGCCGATTTTTGTCAATACTTCTTATTGGTGCAATTTATTCTCTGTCGAGATATATAGCCAGTAGCCCTCAAGGTGTGTATCGGTCTAAAACCCGAGATGCACCTGAAGGATGACGTAAGACCGCTGATCCCAGTAGCCGCTGAGAGTTAGGTTGATTTGCAAAATCAGCCTAAGGATCAAGTCCTAGCTCGGCAAAATACTTCGGGACACAAAAAGCGGCGTGCTCAGCACTCGAGACTCAGGTTGGGTGCGGCCGACAAACCTGAGGATCAAAATCTCATCGGAAACTGTATTGCACTTAAAATTTTCTGCATTGAACAGGCAATGCAGTAGCTCCCGAGACACTGGTCGGGTGGCAACACCAGATCAGGGGATCGATGTGCCCCTGTAATATTTGTAAATAATAAGCCCGAAGCCCAGTAGCCCCTGAGCCTTAATGCGGGCACGGGTGGCTGAATTAAGGATCGATATCCATAGTAAAATCAAAAATTGTGTGCAATGACTCTATGTATCCAAGTACTTTACATCATTAATGCTTGGATCCGCATTGTACAAAACTGTGTTGACCGACCATCGGCTTCCACCTCCTCAGCTAGTAGCCGAGGAGTGTTTGTCCTACTTTATAAAGCCTTTATGAGGGCAAAGATTTACGACAAAGAAGGCAATCTGGCCATACGGTTTTATAAACAAAGGTACGCAGAGAGATATGTTATATTATTGTTTAACACAAGAAATGTCTTCCAAAGAAAATAGTCCCGCTATCGGTTCCTTTCTTTGGGTTGTCATGCTAAGCATGATCATGAAACCTCAGCTCTAATGTAAGAGCAAAATATCAAGGATTTAGTTTGGGAGGCCAGTTACTAGCCCCCGGTAGTGTTCGGTGACAGTCGAGGTCAAGCAGTAAACACTTTGGCCAATGTTATGAATGGCCCATCATTTAACACAGTCATCGGATCGCTGGCCAGTTTATGCTTATTTGTGATAGTCAGTTTTTGGCTTTCTCCACTGAGGTGCTTAACCATGTGAGCTGGAAGCACAATCGCAGTGGTTCTCCCTTTGCACACCTAGCCGAACAAAGCGGAACGTAGGAGGCAAGTACAAGAGCCGGGCAACCCAACTATTGCCCGAAGACACAATTTGAAACCGATGCATATATAGCAATATCCGAGAATGTTTTTGCCGAATCTATGAAGGTGTCCGGCATTGCACTGTGAGACTTGTGCTGGAAACACACAAATAGTTTAAATGTGCCAAAAAGCTTGGAAAACCAAAAAACGTCAGTAAAAACATGACGTCCGAACAAGATCAAGTGTTCGGTGCCAATCCAAAAATTGGAAGAGAAAGAAAAGATTGTGCTTCCGTCGTGTTTTGGTAACGACCAAGAAGAAAACACATTTACAACTCATATATAAATTTTAAGAGCCCCCAAGTGACTTGGGTAAAAGAATTTTATGTATAATGATTGTATGTACCGAAGTACTAATATCATATCTTTGTTCACCCGAACTTTAAACGCGTCTTAACCGACCGTCGGCTTCTCCCTCTTCGGTCAAGGACCGAAAAGTGTTATGTACTCCACCTGTCGAGAATATCGACAGTGTTTCCAATAACCAGGCAACCGGGCCATAAGGCTGTAACAGACAAAGCGCGCTCAGGGAACTTATGCTATATTACAGACGAAGTGTAAGAAGCATCTTCGAAGAAAATAGTACCCCCACCGATACCTTTCTTCGGTGCTCATTATTACTATGAGACTTGTGCAATAGATTTTGTGTACTCATGAGTTCCGTTGTGTGCCGACCATGATTGATAACAATAAGAGCGCTAGCTTTCGGCTTCACCCAATCTGAGGTCAGAGCTCGGAGGACCCGGTCGTGACAATCGCAGAGGTGCTCCCTTTACTCCCTAGCCGAACAATCGAGAACGTAGGGGTAAGCACAGGAGCCAGGCAACCCAGCTTGCAAATCGCTTAAGTCAATATGGTGCATACTGTGGCGTAATACACGAACAAGGAACGAAGCCGTACAAGTATAATCATATGCAAGAGGAAAAGCTTCATGAAGGAAGCCAACAAGTAAACGTGGTATTTGAAGTTGCATGTCACAAACAAAGTTTTGACAAGGAGATTTTTTACAAGCAACTTTTTTCCAAAAAAGTATAATGCTTGGTCGAACCGAACACAAGTTAAAAATTAAAACTTTGAGCATGAAAGCGACTTAGCTGATCAATGTGTTCGGCATTGATGACGCGGTCCTAGCTTGATGTGGGACAAGGTTCCATCCCCCAAGCCGGTCCCGAGGTGGCGGAGCGGAGAGCTCGACACGCCTTAGTGGTGACATAGCACGGTCAATGCAGGCTGGCAGAGAGATGCCGAAGTCCCCGGCATGGGGTAATGAAGAGTTGACGAAGCCCCCCGTCTAGCCGAGGTGGCGAGGTATGTCAATACGCCGAGTTGACAATACTGCCCAACCCGGATCATTTTCCTGTGCACAAAAAGTGATGCAGACCGGAGATAATAGTATAGAAAAAAATCATTGCATGATAAATAATTTATGCAAAGTGAGTAATAAAAGAAATATGACCTGGCACCGAAGTCAATGTCGATGCGGGGCGTTGGCGTGATGCGGTAAGGGCGTGGCAAAGCCTGAATTCATAGGTTGGTCCGAGTTCCGGATGCGGCGTTCGCCGGACTATGTACGGAGACTGACTGAACCACCACGTGGCCGTCGTAAATGCGGCCATCATTTGATAGACCTGTGTACAGATGATGGACAAACCAGAGTAATAATTCCTTGGGAAAAATAAACCCAAACAAGCAAAAAATACTAGGATTAATAGCACCTGGTTTATTTGTTGTAGCAATCCGAAGAAAGGTGATTCCCAAAATTGGGACTCGATCCGCACACCCATTGCCTGATGGACGATAAAGCGATGGTATGGCGATGCTGGCAAAGGCTGGCTCGCCGAGGTAAAGCCCTCGGGCTAACGGGACAGAGCTGGTCGGCTAGTGACGCTGAAGTCTCCGGAGTAGGTTGATGAAGAGATGGCGAAGCCCCCGGTCCAGCCGAGATGTCGAAGCCTCGATGTCAGCTGATGAGTCGAAGTAGGTCGGCGTGATGGACACCGGCTTGAAGGAGCAACAGTGCGGCCCTGCCGATGCAGGTCGTGGCGTGGTCAATGCCGGCTTGATGAAGTGACCGTGCGGCGATGCCGGTGTGCCCGCTCCGGGTAATCCGTGGGGCGGCGATGTTGGTGATGATTTATCCTTCGCGATGTCGAACTCTTGTTCGGCTTGCCAAAATGATGATCCGAAGAAGTTGAGCTCGGCTCAACAAAGTGACGATGTGTCTAGCGCAGGTCGGCAGCCGTGGAGCAATATTGTCGGACTGGTTTGACACCAGCATGATGTTGAAGATCATGTTCAAAGGATCTTAAAGTTAGTGGGATGTGTTCGGGAACAAAACACAACACCCCATATAAAACTTCCTTCAAAAGGGATGTCCCAAATCCCATTCATAAAAAAGACGAACTCAGGTGGGACCCATTTTCGCGCAGAAAACAGATCCGAAAAGTGAAGCACTAATCGGAAGGTCCCCAGAGTTTAGACGGTCAGATCGAGCTGAAATTTTGAGAGGTGGTAGATATATGAATTCCACAGCCGATCAACGGTTGGATCTTCCAAAGGACGTCTGAGATAGAAGCTGGACACCACACCCTAAACTCGTCCAGATTCCCGTCCAGATTTGACAGGGCTCCGGTATATCGTGGATTGCCAGAGATTCCTCCATCGGAAGTCGACGAAATTTTCCAGGGTTGTTGTAGACTCAATTCCGCACAATTCCACTGAAGTAATCGTTAAAAAGACACTTGAGGAGGCGGTGGCGGCGGACACAAGTTTGTTGTCCACAAAAATAGCACGGTCGCCCGAGGGCAATGTTGACGTTGAGCCCCCGGGCTCCCTGGATGATTCCTCCATGATCTTGATAGAGATCGGAGTTGATGTTTATAAAAGCCCTCATCCGAACATGGCGATCGAAGGTAGGGTGCAGTCCTTGGTCGAACCAAGGAGACCAGTCGAGCTGGTGACGAAGATGTGGAAGTTGCAGTTGATCTGCAGGCGAGCCATCGATCCTTTTGCCGAATACACAGCGGAACTCTCAATGAAAGCACCAATGTCGGTGTCAAAACCGGCGGATCTCGGGTAGGGGGTCCCGAACTGTGCATCTAAGGCGGATGGTAACAGGACGCAAGGGACACGATGTTTTACCCAGGTTCGGGCCCTATTGATGGAGGTAAAACCCTACGTCCTGCTTGATTTATTCTTGATGATATGGGTATTACAAGAGTTGATCTACCACGAGATCGGAGAGGCTAAACCCTAGAAGCTAGCCTATAGTACGATTGTATGTATCTATCTATCGACTAGCCTGGCCTCGGTTTATATAATGCACCAGAGGCCTAGGATAACAAGAATCCTACCGAATATGCCAGTGGGGAGAAGTCCTTGTCTTGATCGCCAAGTCTTGTGGAATCTTCCATGTATGCGGCATCTGTCCGAACTGGCCCATGAGTATACGGCCATGGGGGTCCTCGGCCCAATCTAACAGATCGGGAGATGACGTGGGAGTACCCCCTAGTCCAGGACACCGTCACCGGGTGTCCTGAGGGAACTCACTGAGCACACTCTTAATATTGATCCAAATTTCAAACCTGTCAGGCAGTTTCTCCGATGGTTTGATGAAGAAAGGCGCAAGGCCATTGGAGAAGAGGTGGCCTGGCTCTTAGCAGCCGGGTTCATTGTGGAGGTCTTTCACCCGGAGTGGTTAGCTAACCCAGTGCTTGTACTCAAAAAGAATGGCACATGGCGTATGTGTGTGGATTACACCGATCTGAACAAAGCTTGTCCGGCTGATCCTTTTGCTCTCCCTCGTATTGATCAGATCATTGATGCTACTGCGGGTTGCGCACGTTTGAGTTTCTTGGATGCTTATTCCGGTTATCATCAGATTAAGATGGCGATCAAGGATCAGGAGAAGACAACTTTTATTACTCCATTTGGAGCTTTCTGCTATGTGTCTATGCCTTTCGGGCTTAAGAGTGCCCAGGCGACTTACCAGCAGTGTGTGTAGAATTTTCTTCACGATCAGATTGGGCATAATGTTCATTCTTATGTGGATGACATAGTGGTGAAATCCAGGAAATAGGAAACCTTGATCACAGATCTGAAAGAGACTTTTGATAATATCCGGGTCTACAAGATGATGCTTAACCTGGCCAAGTGTGTTTTTGGAGTCCCAGCCGGCAAGCTTTTGGGTTTTTTGGTGTCCAACCGAGGCATTGAAGCTAACCCGGAGAAAATCAAGGCAATTACATCCCTAGCCAAACCAACATGCATCAATGATGTCCAGCGGCTGGCGGGTCGAGTTGCTGCTTTGAGCCGGTTCATAAGCCGTTTAGGGGAAAAGGCAATGCCTCTGTATCAGATGATGAAGAAAACAGATGCTTTTGTTTGGAGCGATGCTGCGAGCGCTGCTTTTGAGGATCTGAAGACACAGCTTGCTGAGCCGCCAGTCCTGGCTGCTCCAATTGAGAAAGAGCCGCTATTGTTATACTCCCTCCGTCCGGAAATACTCGTCGGAGAAATGCATAAAAATGGATGTATCTAGAACTAAAATGCGTCTAGATACATCCATTTCTCCGACAAGTATTTTGGGACGGAGGGAGTACGTGGCTGCCAACTCACGAGCTGTTAGTGTGGCTATTGTGGTATAGCGCAAGGAGGCTGGCAAAGAGCATCCGGTTCAACGGCCGGTTTATTACGTCAGTGAAGTGCTAATTGAATCTAAGCCACGATATCCACATTGGCAGAAGCTTGTATATGGGGTGTTCATGGCAAGCCGGAAGCTTAAGCATTACTTTCAAGGGCATCCAATCACTATGGTTAGCTCTACTCCTTTGGGAGACATTATTCAAAATAGAGAAGCCACTGGGTCAGTCGCCAAGTGGGCAATTGAGCTTGGGTCTCATGGGTTGAAGTATGTTTCACGTACTGCAATTAAATCTCAAGCCCTGGTTGACTTCATCAATGACTGGACAGAGATGCAGATGCCAGAAGAGAAACTAGACAACTTGTATGGGACTATTCATTTTGATGGGTCCAGGTAGTTGGAAGGCTCAGGGGCTGGAGTTGTGCTAACTTCCCCACGAGTTGACAAATTTTGTTATGTGTTACTGTTGATGTTTCCCTGCACTAACAACGCAGCAGAGTATGAAGCCTTGCTCCATGGTCTTCGAGTGGCAAAAGAGATGAGCTTGAGCCGGGTCAGATATCTTGGCGACTCGGATCTAGTGGCTCAACATGTATCTGGCAAGTGGGATTCCAAGGACCCTCTCATGGCGGCTTATCACCGAGAGGTTGATGCCGTTGCAGGACATTTTAAAGGTTATCAGGTGGAGCACATTGACCGTCGAAAGAACGAAGCAGCTGATGCTTTAAGACGGTTGGGGTCTCAGTGTAAGCCGGTGCCACCTAACACCTTTTTGGATGTTTTGCATAACCCCTCTGTCATGTTGCCCACAGAAGAAGATTTAGCTGTTCCTGACCCGAAGGCGCAGTTGGTAGCGGCTCTTCATGTCATCCCATATTGGACGGTGCCGTTCTTGGCTTACATGACTCGGGGAGAGTTGCCAGCGGATGAGACCCTGGCTCGACTGATAACCCGGCGATCAAAGTCCATGACGATTTCAGATGGAGAGTTATATCATCGTAGTGTTTCCGGAGCGTTTCAGCGGTGTGTTTCCCCCGAAGAAGGTCAAGAAATCCTTTGTGAGATCCATGAAGGCGATTGTGGTCATCATGCCGGGTAAAAATCTTTAGTGGCCAAGGCGTTTCGTCACGGTTTTTACTGGTTGACAGCTCACGCTGATGCAGAAGATCTGGTTAGTAGATGTGATGGATGTCAAAAATTTGCACGACGAGCGCATGTGCCGGCTCAAGAGCTCCGGATGATTCCAATCACTTGGCCGTTTGCGGTCTGGGGGCTTGACATGGTGGGACCTTTCAAAAGGTCTAAGGAGAAAAAGACACATCTCCTAGTGGTAGTTGATAAATTCACCAAGTGGGTTGAGGCAGAGCCTGTGAGTAAATGTGATGTAGCCACGGCGGTTCAGTTCATGAAAAAGGTGATTTTTCATTTCGGTTTTCCACACAATATTACCACTGACAATGGCACTAATCTGTCCCAAGGGGCTATGGAAGAGTTTTGTCAACGAGAACACATCCGGCTTGATGTTTCTTCCGTAGCTCATCCTCAATCCAATGGTCAAGCTGAGAGAGCCAATCAGGAAATTTTGAAAGGGCTCAAACCCCGGCTTATGGTTCCTTTATAGCGAACGCCGGGTTGTTGGGTAGAGGAATTACCCTCGGTGTTATGGAGTATCAACAATACACCCAATAGGTCTACGGGTTACACACCTTTCTTCATGGTTTATGGAGCAGAAGTAGTATTGCCTAGTGACATCCGTCATGACTCGCCCCGTGTGGCGGCTTATGTTGAAGCTAATAATGAACAAGCCAGACAGGATGCACTTGACTTGTTGGATGAAGAAAGAGACTTAGCAGCAGCCCGGTCAGCAATTTATCAACAGGACTTGCGTCGTTATCACAGCCGTCGGGTTAAGTCCAGGACTTTTCAGGAAGGTGACTTGGTGCTTCGGCTCATCCAGGATCTGTCAGATGCACACAAGTTATCCCCACCTTGGGAAGGACCTTTTGTGGTCAGTAAGAACTTAAACAACGGGTCATATTACCTAATTGACGTTCGAGAGCACAAAGACTCACATAAGTCGGAAGAAGAGACCCGCTGGCCGTGGAACATTGCTCAACTTCGGCCATACTACACCTGAGCCACCGGCTCTCATCATGTACATACGTTCACATTGTATATACCATGATAAGCAATAAAGTAAGACCATCGGTCTCTTTTCTTTTCAAAGACTATGTTTTTTCTCATTTTCGAAAGACTATTAAGGAGCTGATCATATTTGAATCAAGTCTAACCTTTTTTGCTTCGGCTTATGATCGTATCCGAATCTATCTGCAAATCTCATGGTCACTTGGGGGCTTCCTGTTCAAACATAGGTCGTATTCGAACCAAAGAGAACATAGCTGTCATAACCCTCTTGATCGGCTCAAGGCCAAAACTCAATTGGGGGCTTCTTGATCGTATCCGAATCATAGCTTAACCCCTTCGGAGTCCGACTTGGATCGTATTCGAATCAAGGTCGTTAAAAACCTCTCAAGGTCATTTGGGGGCTTCCTGTTCAAACATAGGTCGTATTCGAACCAAAGAGAACATAGATGTCGGTACCCTCTTGATCGGCGCAACGCCAAAGCCATTGGGGGCTATATGGTCGTATTCGAACCTTAGCTTAACCCCTTTGGTCCTGTTTACTGATTGTATTTGAATCAGAAACCCCCACCTTTTTGAGTACAGGATTAAATTATTTTTATCTATTGTTTGCTTTTTTGTTTCAATGTTACAAACAATTAGCCTGGTCCTCTTCACCGGCTCGACTATTTGACAGCATAACCGCCCGGGTCATTCACACCGGCGGCTTATGGATCAAAAGGTACAGCCTACCAAGGTATAGTAATCATTGAGTATTCAAAAAAGCATAAAGGTTGGGTTATCAAATTCATCACCCGGGTTATTTAAACCGGCGATCTAAAGATCAAAAGGGACAAGGTATGGGTATTACTTATGCCCACTTACCTGCTGCGTTAACTAAAGAGTTAGTTTTAAAGCCCTTATCCTTTATTTATATTTGTCTCTGGTTCTTATTGAGGTAAATATATTGGCTATAAATTAGGTATTTAAACTCGTTTGATTTTAAACCGCCAAGCCAGTCTTTTCTCTATAATTACAGGAATAGAGTTCAAGCATTGCAGAGACAAACATTAAACGACGCATGCATTGGCATCTGGAAACACAGATTCACATAGAAGTATTTTATGCGCGATGGCATAGGCAAACATGCGGTTCCCATGAAGATGATCATTGTCCCTCCCTCGCCGGTTCACCACCTTCTGTTTGCTGGAAGTTGGGTTTTGACCAGTCAAAGCCATTCACGGCGACGAATTCGGCTTCGTCATCAATCAGGCCAACCGGGTCAACCTCCGGTGCAAATGTATCTGCTCTCACTGGTGGGATCAAGTCTGTTACTTTGTATGAGGGAGTGGCCATCTTCTTATTCTCACTATCAAAACCTGGCTGGTACTTATCAACATTGGTGTCATCTCCAAGGCTAGTCGCCTGAGGCCGGACACAAGCCATGAAGTCATCCTGATCAAAGGGAGACCCGTCCTCTTTCACGGTGGGATAGCCTCTTGCTACGTCCGCTAGGTCTAGATCTGGCACCCAAGCCTTGGAGCGGCTTAGGGCAGTCAAGGCTCTGGCTCACGCACAGGAGCATTTTAGTTCTTGGAACCTGGCAGGAAGGATGGACAGCTCTTTCAGGACGTTGCTGAGCCGGTTGGGTCCTTGGTTAGCAGGAGAGATGGTGGCCAGAGCCCGTTGTGCGCCGATATACAATTGTTCAACTAAAGTATATACTGCCTTTAGTTTAATCAACGGGTCTTGGCTCAGATTCTTGCTTTGAGGACCTGCATAAATTTTTACACGCAAAGTCAGTTAACGGCTTATACTCCAGTTTGGCAAAAAATACACAAAAGATCAAGTCAGACAACTTACCAAAGATAGCAGCTACCATCTGAGACACCCGCCCCTTTAACTCGTTCAGCTTTGTTGAAATCTCTTTCAGAGTTGTCTCGGCTGTCTCAGATCATCGGGTCAGAAGTGTTTTTTTCCTTTTCCCAAGTTTTCTCCTTGGCAGTAAAGCTGGTCTTCAAATTTTCCGTTGCAGAGAGGCTTATTTCCAGTTTGGAGTTAGAAGATTTGATTTCTGTCTCCTGATTTGCTAGCCGGGTCTTTGCGTCAGTCAATTGAGAGTTCAACTCAGACAAGGCATTCTGTAAAACATTCAGATGAGCCAAGACTTGGTTTCCAATTCAAATTCAAGACTCAAGTCTCAAACAATTTACAAACAAACCACTTGTAAAGTACTTGACACTTGGGGGCTAATGTATGCCAAATCAGATTTCTACGACTCACAAAAATATTTAAAGTCCCAAGTACCTTAAAGTAACAACATTTGGCCCTTGGGGGCTAATGTATGCAGTTCAGCAAGTTTATCAAGGTTAAACCGGAGCATTAAGTACTTTGAAGACGGTCTTAACAACAATTTTTATGTACCGATTCACTTATGATCAAAGTGAACCGGTTCTTGGGGACTACAGGTGAAGCTTTGTTTTTATCATTGATTCAGAGGTAAAAGCTTCGGCCTATATTTTACAATCTATAGGTTATTCTGTTTCTCTCATAATCTAAAGACTTGGGGGCTGAAGGAATACAAGTAAACCGGAAAAAACGGACCTCGTACTTCAACTGAAGCTGCTTCACCATCTCGATCTCAGACTCGCGACTGGAGTGTACATGACTGAGATAGCCAGATAAAATGTCACTGGCATTGAGATGGTCATAGTTGTCAATTTCAAAGCGAACCTTCTGCCTCTCCAATGCCTCTTACTTTGTTGTGCACCGAGCCAGCACCATTGGGTTCCCCGGCTCAACAAAGCGGCTCCAAGTAATTTGAACATCTTGAGCAGGTGGAGACGGCAGGTCGGTTGAGCTTGACGGTCGAGCTGTAGAAGGATTCACAGTGGCTTCATCAAAAGACGGCTCCGAAAGATTTGCTTCATTGTCAATAGGCGGGTCTTCGGGAGCGTCAGTTAATGGAGAAGGCGGCCTAGCCAGGTCAGATGCCAGCACTGGCGGGTCTTCCGCCGGTTTTACTGCCTTCGCCTTTTTTGATTTAGCTTGGCCGCTAAGAAAAAATGTTGCAGGAATGTTAGTATAAAGATAAAATTGAACAACCCAAAAGAAAGGAGGATTACTGATTACCCGGGAGCAGTCTTGAAAGCCGGGAATTGGGTCTGCGAAGAGTCGCCGGAGGAACGAGACACCTCCTGAAAGAATAAAAAAGAGATCATAGAAATACAAGGAGAAGGATCCATTAAGAAGAGTTAAAGACAGATAAGTAACCTCATTCGGACGTTTCTGAGGAGTTTGTTGAAGGACGATAGCCGGTTCATCTTCAAACCCAGCTTCACGGCGGCTTTCATGTTGCTGCTTTTTCAAATGAAAGTTGGGATCCAAGTGAGCTAAAGGGTTAGAAAACCTTAGTTTACGGATCACTCATCGAACTTTGTGTCTTGGTAAGGGATCTGAGTCGGAGGAAATAATAGTTACCTCAGCTTCCCTGGCCTGACTGGCCCCAGTGTCATCCTGGTAAGGATCAGTGTCAATAGGATTGTTAAAAAAAAATTCCAAGGGAATCAAGGGCTACCTCCGAGTCAGATGTGTCATCAAGTTTCATCAAATCTTCAGCAGTGGTCTTCTTTTTCTTCTTCGATCTCCGGGTCGTTTTCTTGGCATTCATGGCGGCGATTTTCGCCTTCTTGGCAGCTTCGTGGTCATATTTCACTTTCCAAAAGTCAGAATTGGCCTACAAAGAGAAGAGGAAGGATCAGTGCTAAACAATACGGCTGGGCAAAATACAAAGGAAAAGAGATCAGAATATCCTTACTTCTGGTACCGGGTTAAGGTTACAGAAGGGATTTAACCCAACAATACTGCAGTCTTCATATTTCCCATTCACCAAAAGGTTTGACATTGAGACAATGTCTTCTTTAGTTAATTGAACCGGGCTATGATGAAGAGAGTCGTCCGGGCCTCCACCATATTCATACATCAATTTTGACCGGCGGCTTAATGGAATAACCCGCCATGAGATCCAGCAGCGGGTCAGATCAACTCCGGTTAAACCGTTCCCCAACAAAGCGTTGATTCTTCTGATGGATGGAAGCAGCCTCTTGCATTCAGTAACAGTAAGTTTATCTGGAAGTGCGAACTTGGAGTCAAGACGATCGGGGCAGTAACCCGGCAGTGGCTTCTCGTTGGCTGGTGAGATGTCCTGACAGTAAAACCAAGCTTGGTTCCAGTCCTTTGGATGACTTGGTAAAACTATGAGAGGGAAGACAGCACCCTGCCGGTGCTGAATTGAGATGCCTCCAAGCTCTAAGCTAAGGCCGTTGGTGCACTCGTTTTGCCGTTTAGATAGAAGTATTCTCTAAACAGTTCTACAGTCGGCTCTTGCTGAAGATATACCTCATAGAGCACTTGGAAGTTCCAAATATTAGATATGCAACTGGGCCCAATGTCCTGAGGATAGAGTTTGAAAAAGTGACGGACCTCTCTGAAGAACTTTGAACCGGGCGGTGAGAAGCCACGGTTCATGTGGTCAGTAAAGACAATCACCTCTCCGTCTTTTGGATTGGGTCGTTCTTCTTCCGGGTTAGGAGCACGATAAGACATGACGGTTTTTGAGGGCAGAAACCCAATGAGGAAGAACTCTTTTAAACGATCCTCGGTTATGGTTGAGGGGACCCAGTTACAGATGGTCGGTGTCTTTGACGGCATGATGTGCAAGGAACTAAAAAAGGAAAAACAACATGCCGGTTCACTTTACGGCAAGATTAACAGTTAAAGGATGAAGATGTAAAAACAAGTAACGGTGGCTTAACTAAGGGCTAATGACATATAAGGAAAAGAAAGCCGGAGCGGTAAGCCTCCATGACTATAGATTCTTTCAGAAAGCGAATCCAGCTAAGTCTTGGTGTAAAAAAGTTTCACCAAGCTATCATTATTATTTTGGACCAAATGGCTGTCCCAAAAAGAAAATATTCTAGACCTAACAATCCAGTACAGATGAGTTCGTCAGCTATAATGAAGCATCTATACAGGAAAAAGGGATCTACTAATATAAAAAATGGACGCAAAACAACTACCGCGCGAGTTATATTTCTTTTTTGGATCAGAAGAAGTTGCGGAAGAAGAACTACAAGAAGATCCGTGATGAACAAGCAAAGAACACTGATGAACTCGCAACCCTAATACAAATCTAGATGTGTGGAAAAGAAGGAACTTACGAGATGCAGATCTACTGCGAAGAGTTGCCGCGTCTCTCTGGATGAACTCAGGGTGGTGCAGCGGCCGGCGTTGAGGGCAACGGTGAGTGCTACGGCGGCGGCGGAGCTCGAGAAGCAGGGAGGCAACGACAGGAAGAAGACAGAGAGAGAGAGAGAGAGAGAGAGAGAGAGAGAAGAATGAGGAAGGCCGGGGTAAGCTTATTTATAAGGATAAGATGCGAACAGACGGGCGCGAAAATCAAGGGAGAACCAAATAATGGTTATCCAGCTATATAGACGCCTCGATTCTCAGGAAGCATTGAAGATAAAAGGTCCGTTGGAAGATGACATCATGAAAGTTTTTTGTGTTTTCAAAAGATGACATCACGGCGGGTTACAAAGTTTTTCAGACAACAGAAGATGGATTTCATCTAAGTATTGAAGATTGACAAGGAACAAAGTTCAAAGTGAACCTGGGGCCTAATGTTGGGGATATAGCTACCAGGTATAACCCGCCTAGGAGGGGCCGGGTCAACCACAATGGCGGGTTACAGAAAGAAGCCCAGTAATATTCAAGGTGATAGTGTATTAAGAATTGTTTAAGGCATAAGCCCAAAGGCGGCTTAAGGCCCAACATTGTAAATCGACTTATGTAAAGAAAGGCTTGTAGAGAAAGGCATGTAAAAGAAGTCACCGAGCCAGACACGTTTTATGAGCCGGTCGGGACTCTATAGGCCGCCAGGCGTCAACCTGTATATATAAGGGGACGACCCGGCGGCGGCTTAGGGCAAGAAACAACCAGATCGATAACCAAGCCGGCGAGTTGAGCCCCTTGGAGATCAAAACCTCAGCAATACCAATCCCAACTAGACGTAGGCTTTTACCTTCATCGTAAGGGGCCGAACTAGTATAAAAACTCTCTCGTATCCTTTGTCCCGATTAACCCCTTTAAGCTTCCTAGTGCGATGGCCCTACGACTAAGTCCTTGCTCTAGGACATCTGCCGTGTCAACTCCACGACATCATACGAGGATGTGACCGTCCAGCGTCCGGTAAACAGCAGGTTTTGGGCCTGCTCTTCTCCAGCATCGTCATTGTAACATCCCAAAATTCTAAATTTTGGAATGTTATATTAAATAAATAATTGTGATTGTTTTTTGATTTTTGTGTGATTGGTTGTGTGAAACTGAGTGGAAATTGAAACTTTTGAAAGTTGAATGAGAGGGAATAAAAGGACTTTCCCAAAACTTTCATCTTGCATTTGGATCTCCCTGAGTTCAAATTCATTAAAAAACCCTAGAGTGAAGATAATATGACTTCTTCCATTTAAAGAAATGAAAAGAGGTTCGAAAATGATTTGAATTTCCATTTGAAATATTTTAAATTTAGAAACTTTAAGCAACTCAATGAGTTCATGAGGGAAGATAAAATGACTTCTTCATATTTGAAGAAAGAGAGTTGGAAGTTTCAAAGAAATAAATTGGAAGTCACTTTTGAAGTTATTTCAAACCCATTTTTCCATTCGAAGTTGTTTGAAATTCCAAATTAAAATCCACCTGGGAGTTATTTGAGTTTCCTTTCAAAATATTTTCTCCTAAAAATAAATAAATGGAAATAAGGGTAAAATGATTCTTTTCAATGGAAAATTAGGGGAAAATAAATTTGAAATCATTTTGCTATTTTAAAAATGATTTTTATTGATTTTAAATGCAACCGTAGCACTGTTTGACTTTTTTGAATTTTTATGGAATTTATTTGAACATTAAAAATAGTTCCTCTTATTCTTGGCAATTTTCTGAACATTTCGGTATATAATATGCCTATGTAAAATGTTTACTTATTTTCATATTGAAGTTTTTTTTTCTTTCCGTAAAAAAAAAAACATGCACGCACGCACTGGCCCGCCGGCCCAGCAGCCACCCAGCCGCGCGGCCCACTGGCCTACTGGCCAGCTGGCCCAGCCCGACCGGCCAGGCCGTCCCAGGCCGGCCAGCGCCTCAACTCCCAGCGCCCGAGGGCTTCGCCCTCGCTCG
Organism: Triticum urartu; assembly: GCF_056163025.1. Classification (NCBI taxonomy): domain Eukaryota; kingdom Viridiplantae; phylum Streptophyta; class Magnoliopsida; order Poales; family Poaceae; genus Triticum; species Triticum urartu. The sequence continues at coordinate 474,781,821 of NC_141877.1, forward strand.
CCCGCTTCTCGTCTCCCTCTCTGTCCCGTGACCATCCCCAACCTCCCGCTCGCCCTCCACGGGATCAGGAAGCCGCAGCCGCATGCCGAAACCGCCGGGCGAAGCCCTTGCGGATAAGCTTATCCCTTGATCCCGAGCCCCCTCTCCGCGCCTATAAGAAGCCCTCGACTCCCTCTCTCCGTTCTGCTAGTTCGTTCGCCCTCAAACCACCCGCATGCCGGGGTTTCTGATCCACGGGCACCTATGGGACCGGCGGACCGGGTCCCTTTTGGTTCGGCGGGGGGCGGAGGTTGCACAAAGAGCAGATCGAGGCGAAGCAAGCGGGCGGTTGGTCGTGCGAAGAGTAAACCGAGGCGAAGCACGCGAGCGATTTACCCAGGTTCGGGCCGCAAGGATGCGTAAAACCCTACTCCTGCTTTGTGGATTGGTATTGATTTCTAGCTCGAGGGCGAGCGTGAGTGTGTGGAATTGCTGAACCTCGCGAGAGCTCTCGAGGTGGCCCACCCCCTCTACGTTGCACACGGGCCTCCTTTTATACTCAAGTGATTACCGACATAGAGCAACGGGGGCCAAGGGCAAAGATGGAAAGGGTGCCATGGGCAGGCGCAGCTAGGTGCTGTAGTAGGCACAGGTAGCTGCTACAATGTTATCATACCTAACCCTGACGGCAGGGGACAAGGGCATTAAATTCCCGTCTGTGTCGCCTAGACAGCACCGAAAGGGACCGCTAGGGACGCCACCGTCTTGCCACGATGGCTGTCTAGTCAGCGCCTGCGTGCCACCGCACGCCCCTAGCCGCACAGCCTCCTGCCACATGCGCTCGGGAGGGGCCCCAGAGCGACACGTGGGTGGATGTGCTGGAGCGCGGGCGTGGAGTGGGGGCTTGCCGCGGCCGTCGACTTGTCGCTTCCGGGAGCTTGTCGCTCACCGGGCCTTGCCGGGGCGCGAAGCACGCCGCGGCAAGTTCCTTGGAATGCCTCGGACGGCCTTCCCGGCAAGCGCCTCTTGCCGGGGCCTTGGAACGCTTCTGATGGCCTTCCCGGAAAGCTCCTCTTGCCGGGGTCTTGCCTTCTTCCCGGCAAGCTCCTCTTGCCGGGGTCTTGCCTTCTTCCCGGCAAGCTCCTCTTGCCGGGGTCTTGTCTTGAGTACTTTGTTCTTGAATGGTCTTCAGAGGGACCACAAGGAATCTTGGCGGTAACCTGCCAGGCCTTGCCGCGGGACGCTGCGACTGCCCGTGCACAAGTTCGGGGTACAAGGGTACCCCTACTCTAGTACACCGACAGGAGCCCCCGGGCCTGGGCCAGACACGGTGCCGAGCGCTGTTGGGCCAGGCCCAAAATAGTGCACGGGCACGCGCGGCCTAGGTCGCGCCGCGTATCTCTCCGCTACCATCGCGCACGCCCGTAACGGCGCGCGTCGAACGCGGCGTCGTGGGTGACGCGGGCGGAGCACGCGCATGGGGCTAAGCCCCGCGAGCATGCGTCAAGCCATGATGAAGGGGAACGGCCCACGCCCTCTTCTCCAAACGGAGGTAGGCGTGGGGGCGTGGCTCATTTACTGGATGGGGCCGGTGCGCGATTTCTGAAGCGCCCACTCCCCGAGATCACGGGGTAGGGTGAGGCCGCCCCATCCGTCGCCGCAGTTCTGCATCTCCGCCACGCGGCTCCCATGCATTTGGGATCGCGGAAGGCGGGAGCGGGAACCTAGGCCGTTGCGAGCAGAGGGGGCGGGTCGGCCCGCCTCCCTGCTCTTCCTGTGCCTTGATTCGCTGAGCGGGGCGGTTGGGCTCCCACTTCGCTCCTTTATAAGGAGCGGGAAGGGAGCACCAAAGCCTGCATTCTCCCGTCTCCTCCTTTCTTCAACATCTGCTCCCCTTTCTCTCATTCGCCATGGAGAAAGGGAATCCTGGGCCTTCATCGGTGGCGGCGAGGGTCGCCGCCAGACAGCGCACCCTCCCCTTTTCCTCGCTCGTGGTGGCAGAGCCAGCCATAAGGGGAAGAGGGAGGGGGCGAGGTCGTGGACGAGGTCGAGGACGGGGTCGAGGCGCTCGGGGAAGAGGCGGACGGGGTGACGCGCCAGCTTCGCCCCCGCCGGCGGCTCCTCCCCCCGCGGCGGTCAACATAGGGGACAACCCTTGCGAGTTCTTCGTCAAACTGCGTCGGGCGCCTCGTCGTCGCCTCCGGCTTCCGGCTCCGTTCGCGGGCGCGATGGAGTCGGATCCGCCCGAGACTCTGAGATTACACATGAGGGGCTGTGGGATCAGCGGCACGCGAGTCCGCGTGGCATTCCCAGCCCCTGGTGTGATGTATCTCGATCGAGGGTGGAAGACGTTCGCCCGCATCCACAGCTTGACGGGGGGACTCACCCTCCATTTTAAGCTGGTGGAGGGCGATCTCCTTTCCGTCAAGGTCTTCGGGTGCTTCGGCACCCGGGCGAAGTGCTGCGTGGACAGCTCCTCCGATAGCGAAGGCTCCTCCTCGAGCGAGAGTGACGAGGAGGAGAGCGGCAATGATGGTGAGGGTGGCGGGCGGCAGGAAGGCGGCTCCGACTAGGTGTCGGGCGCCGTCTCGTGCGGCACCGGCGACCCTATCATCCGCGGCGCCGGCTTCTTGAACTCCCCGGGGGCGTCTCCTTGGGCGGCTGGCGTAGGGAGGTCGCGGAAGGGGAAGAGGGCTGGCGACAAGGCCGTCAGGTCAGAGTACGAGGGCGTGGTGCCCTCGACAGCGTGCTGACGTCCTGCCGCCCCTCCTTCGCACCCTTCTCCCGGCGTCGCCATCACCGTCCGGCCCCCGGATGTTCTCTTGGTGTCTTCTGGCACCTGTAGCTCGCCTTGGCGCCCCTTTCCCCTTTTCGCCTGCTTGTTCTACCTCCTGAAGAGAGGGACAGGAAAGGATTACGGGAACCTTATCTTTTTAATTGTAAGCCTTCGGGCCTTTAGCTGTATCTTGTAATCCTCTCTTTCATGTTTTTCATCCTCTATGGACTGTACCTGTATGGGATGTTTTTTAATGAAAAGGGGATGTTTGCCGGGTTATTTGCCTCGCGGGTCGAACCCACGCCAAGGAGCAAATCCTTGGTATCTCTCGGACAGGCATTCCATTCCTCGACAACAAGCCCTGCCGCCTTCCCACGCCGCTCGACCTTTCTCACGCCTTTGGCGGAGGTGGGAACGAGGTGGGCGCGGCCTCCTCGTTTCGTCCCTTCTGCTGCCGCGACTACGACCAAACTTGGCCCCGGGAACGCGCTCCAGGGCCTAGAGTCGGGGGAGCATGGCAGTTTCCGGGAAGAAACGGGGTTTCGCATTCCCCAGTCCATAAGAGGATGCATGAAGTGGGATAAAAGACTTATCTGATATTGTAGCCCCCGGCAACTCTGGCTTGCCGGGGGTGACATCTTGGCATCCGCAGCCCCCGGTGTTCTTGCCAGGGCCCAGGTGCCGGCGCGCCCTTCTTCTCCTTTTCGTCTCCAGGTGGCCTGGCCAGGACGTGTGTGCCCTGCGAACGAAGGAAAAGCAAAGGGACGGACACTCGACCTCTAAGCTAGGGGTTAGCCGCTGTTAGGGAATATCGACCCTAACCAAGGACGAGACTCAGACTCAATCTAGCATGCATGCTATAGCCCCCGGGGTACGCAGCGCTTCATTTTCTGGTGCCAGGGTCTGCGCCTGGCTCTGTACAGAGGTTTACATGCAACAGCGGCAAGACTCGCACAGAGAGGTGGTTGCCGGACGGGGTCCGACAACCGCGCCTTATGAACGAAACTTGCGAAGAGGCTCGATGTCCCAGGAGTTGCTCACTGGCGTGCCATCTTCGGTCTCCAGGCGGACAGCGCCAGGCCTGGTCACTCGTTTCACCCGGTAAGGGCCTTCCCACTTCGGCGTCGACTTGTTTGGATCTTGGCCGACTGAACGCGCCGAAGAACAAGGTCGCCTTCCTCGAAGCTTCTGGCACGGGCTGGGAGCGATGGCTCGCACAGCGGCCTGAAGACGATCTTCCTCAAGGAGCAGCGCGTCATCTTGCTGCAGCCGCTCTTGCTCAAGCTCATCATGAGCGAGCACTCGAGGTGACCCATATACGAGTTCCGTGAGGATATCTGTTCCTGCGCCAGGGTCTGCGCCTGGCTCTGTACAAAGGATTACATGCAGCAGCGGCAAGACTTGCACAGAGGGGTGGTTGCCGGACAGGGTCCAACAACCGCGCCTTACGGGTAAAACTTGCAAAGATGCTCGATGTTCCAGGAGTTGCTCACTGGAATACCGTCTTCGGTCTCCAGGCGGACAGCGCCAGGCCTGGTGACTCGTCTCACCCAGTAAGGGCCTTCCCACTTCGGCGTCAACTTGTTGGAATTCTTGGCGGACTGAGCGCGCCGAAGAACAAGGTCGCCTTCCTCGAGACTCCTGGCATTGACTCTGCGGCTGTGGTAGCGGCGCAGAGCTTGCTGGTAGCGAGCAGCTCGCACAGCAGCCCGGAGACGATCTTCCTCAAGGAGCAGCGCGTCCTCTTGCCGCAGCCGCTCTTGCTCAAGCTCATCATAAGCGAGCACTCGAGGTGACCCGTATACGAGTTCCGTGGGGGTAACTGCCTCTGCTCCATAGACTAGAGCAAAGGGTGTCTGTCCAGTGGCTCGATTTGGCGTCGTTCTGATCGACCAAAGAACCACCGGTAGCTCCTCGATCTAGTTTCTTCCACACTTGTGCAGCCTGTCGAAAGTTCTGGTCTTGAGCCCGCGCAGCACCTCGGCGTTTGCCCTCTCCGCTTGACCGTTGCTCCTTGGGTGAGCAACAGAGGCGAAGCAGACTTTGGCGCCGAGATCTTGGATGTACTGCATGAAGGCGTGGCTCGTGAACTGTGTGCCGTTGTCGGTGATTATCCGGTTAGGGATCCCGAAGCGGCAAACAATCGACCTGAAGAACTTGACGGCTGACTGTGCGGTCACCTTCCTCATTGGTTCCACTTCCGGCCACTTTGTGAACTTGTCGATTGCGACGTACAAGTACTCAAAGCCCCCGACAGCTCGGGGGAAGGGGCCGAGGATGTCAAGCCCCCAGACCGAAAATGGCCAGGATAAAGGGATCGTCTGGAGAGCTTGAGCTGGTTGGTGTATCTGCTTGGAATGGAATTGGCACGCTTCACACTTGGTTACTTGTGCAGTTGCATCCTGGAGGGCTGTTGGCCAGAAGAAGCCTTGCCGGAATGCTTTGCCGACGAGTGCTCTTGCGCCAATGTGGTGACCACATATGCCTCCGTGTATCTCTGCCAACAGCTTCTGTCCGTCTTCTCGGGCAATGCACCTCAATTTCACACCATTGAGTCTTCTTCTGTACAGCGTCTTGTCGACGAACTGGTACATACTTGACTGCCGGGCTACTCTTTTGGCTTCTTCTTGCTCTTCGGGAAGTTCTCCGGTCTGAAGGAAACGGACAATCTGCTGCGCCCATGTTGGAGCCTGTGGCTCGACAACAAGGACTAAAGGCAACTCTGCTGCTGCGGGAACGTTCGCTTCTATGGCGAGAAGCTGTGTCTCTGCCGGAGCTTGACGTTCCGCGACAAGCTTGCCGGGAGCTTCAGCTTCAACGGAACAAACCCTAGGGCTTGCCGGAGCATCTGGTTCACCGGCGCTCTTGGCGTTGATCTTGGAGGTTGCTGCGGGAATATCTGCTTCGACGGCGAGAAGCTGTGTCTCTGCCGGAGCGTGACATCCCGCGACAAGCTTGCCGGGAGCTTCAACTTCAACGGAACAAACCCTAGGGCTTGCCGGAGCATCTGGCTCACCAGCGCCTTCGGTGTTGATCTTGGGGACCTTCTTGGCGGCGGCTTCGGGAAGCTCTGCCGGCAGGTAGCCACCAGGAATCAACTTCCTCTTCTTGCTTTGTCCAGTTGATGGTGTTACGGACGGTTGAGTCATCTTGAGCACAAAGGTCCCTGGTTCCACAGGTAACTTAAGTGCGGCGCACTTTGACAGGCCATCAGCAATGGCGTTCTGAGTTCTCGGAACGTGCTCCATTTGCAGGCCGTCAAAGCGCTCTTCTAGCTTTCTCACTTCGTCGACGTAAGCTTCCATCAACGGACTCTGATAATTCTTGTTTACTTGGCGGACGACAAGCTGTGAGTCACCCCTGACAATGAGCTTCTTAATCCCAAGGTCTGCCACGATCCTGAGACCGGCAAGCAATCCCTCATACTCTGCAGTATTGTTTGTTGCTTGCTCCTTGGGAAAGTGCATCTGGACTATGTACTCGAGGTGCTCTCCGGTGGGCGCGATAAGCAGCACACCAGCGCCGGCGCCTTGCAGCGAGAAAGCATCATCAAAGTACATCAGCCACTCTTTGCTCGCTTCTTTGTCGGGGATGCTCGTCTCCGGGATTTCTTCGTCCGGAGTTGGCGTCCATTCCGCTATGAATTCTGCCAATGCTCTGCTCTGGATAGTTGAAGTGCTTTCAAACTTGAGACCAAAGCTTGACAGTTCCAGTGCCCACTCAACAATCCTGCCTGTCGCTTCAGGATTCTGCAGTATCCTCTTCCGCGGAAAGCGAGTGACCACTGTGATCTCATGTGCTTGGAAGTAATGGCGCAGCTTTCTCGAGGCCATGAGAAGGCCGAAAAGCAGTTTCTGCACACCAGAGTACCTTGACCTAGCCCCCTGCAAGAGGGAACTGACAAAGTAAACTGGGCGCTGCACCGTTTTCTTCCGTATCTCCTCGTGTATCAGTGCGGGGTCATCTTTGTCGGGACCAGAGCTTGTCGGGGAAGCCCCCTGCTTGTCGCTGGATGCGCTTGCCGCGGCTGCTGGCTCATCATCCGCCTCCCTCTCTTCCACTAACGCAGCACTAACCACTTGATTGGTTGCCGCTATGTACAGCAGCAACTTCTCTTGTGGCTTAGGCGCGACAAGTATTGGAGGGGAGGACAGGTATCTCTTCAGGTCTTGCAGCGCAGCCTCCGCGTCCTGAGTCCATTTCATTGGACCTGCCTTTTTCAATAGTTTGAAAAACGGCAGGGCGCGCTCGGCAGACCGAGAGATAAACCTGCTGAGAGCAGCCACGTAGCCGGCAAGTTTCTGAACATCTTTGACGCGCTTCGGGGCTTCAATCTGCTCAATGGCCCTGATCTTGTCGGGGTTGGCTTCAATTCCCCGCTGAGACATGAAGAACCCGAGAAGCTTGCCGGAGGGAACTCCGAACACACACTTCTCTGGGTTGAGCTTGAGGCTGATCTTGCGCAGATTTGCAAAAGTCTCATCCAAGTCTTGGATTAGGGCTGCTCTGTCCTTGCTCTTGACCACTATATCATCCATGTAGGCTTCCACATTTCTGTGTATTTGTGGCTCAAGAGCAATATGGACTACTCTTGCAAATGTTGAACCGGCATTTTTTAATCCGAAAGGCATCCGTACAAAGCAGTACGTGCCACATGGAGTAATAAATGCGGTCTTCTCTTCATCCTCTTCTGCCATGAAGATCTGGTGATACCCGGAATACGCATCAAGAAACGAACGCAAATCACATCCTGCTGTGGAGTCAACAATCTGGTCAATGCGCGGCAAAGGAAATGGGTCTTTGGGACAAGCTTTGTTAACATCGGTGAAATCGATGCAAAGCCTCCATTTCCCGTTTGCCTTGCGCACGACTACAGGATTGGCCAACCATGTGGGATGGAGCACTCCTCTGACGAGGCCTGCTGCTTCCAGTTTCTTGATTTCTTCCGCAATGAATTCTTGGCGCTCCACCGCCTGCTTCCGGACTTTCTGTTTGAGGGGCCGCACATGAGGACAGACGGCAAGGTGGTGCTCAATTACTTTCCTGGTAACACCGGGGATGTCAGACGGTTGCCATGCAAACACGTCGACGTTCACCCGCAGGAAAGCAATGAGCACGCTTTCCTATTTAGGGTCAAGCGTGGCGCTGATGGTGAAGGTACCACCAGCGCCATCCTCCTTGGCGGACACCTTCTTCGTCTCTGGCGGAGCCGCCATCGTCTTCTTGTGCTCGCCGGCGGAGCTCGATGGTGCGTCCTCGACGGCAGCGCAGCACTCCGAAGAGGCGCGCTTGCCGGAGTGGGCGCCAGAGCTTTTGCCGGACTCGGTCTTCTTGCCGGTGGAGCTCCGTGGTGCGTCCTCGATGGCAGCGCAGCACTCCGGAGAGGTGCGCTTGCCGGAGTGGGCACCGGAGTCCCTGCCGTTCTTGGTCTTCTTGCTGGTGGAGCTCGATGGCGCGTCCTCGACGGCAGCGCAGCACTCCGAAGAGGTGCGCTTGCCGGAGTGGGCACCAGAGTCCCTGCCGGACTTGGTCTTCTTGCCGGTGGAGCTCGATGGCGCGTCCTCGACGGCAGCGCAGCACTCCGAAGAGGTGCGCTCGCCGGAGTGGGCACCAGAGTCCCTGCCGGACTTGGTCTTCTTGCCGGTGGAGCTCGATGGCGCGTCCTCGACGGCAGCGTAGCACTCCGAAGAGGTGCGCTCGCCAGAGTGGGCACCAGAGTCCCTGCCGGACTTGGTCTTCTTGCCGGTGGAGCTCGATGGCGCGTCCTCGACGGCAGCGCAGCACTCCGAAGAGGTGCGCTTGCCGGAGTGGGCACCAGAGTCCCTGCCGGACTTGGTCTTCTTGGTCCCGGGAGCTTCAGCGGCAAGTGGATCGCGGTCTACCGTGGCTGCTGCTTCCCGGTAGATCTTGTCGGCACAGATAAGAGCGTCCTTCTTGTCGCCAGGGATAGAAATGACGCTTATCGGGCCTGGCATCTTCATCACATTATACGCGTATGAGAGGCCGCCATGAACTTGGCAAGCGCTGGACGGCCAAGTATCCCATTGTAAGGCAACGGGATATCGGTGACGTCGAACGTGACCCTCTCAGTCCTGAAGCTTAACTCGCTGCCGAATGTTACCGGCAGCGTGACCTTCCCCTTCGGCTTGCTCCTTCCCGGGTTGATTCCTTGGAATGTGTCGGTCTCTTCGAGCTCGCCGTCAGGGATCTGGAGTTTTCGGAGCACAGCGGAGGAGATCAGGTTTAAACCGGCCCCGCCGTCGACTAGCATCTTGGTGACCTTGAGGTTGCGGATGGTTGGTGAAACCAACATCGGCAGACACCCGACCGCGGTTGTGCGATCAGGGTGGTCCTCAATGTCAAAGATGATAGGCATGCTGGACCACTTCAGAAGCTTGCGCGATTCGATGGGTGGCTCCGCTGCATTGACTTCCCGCACCCACTGTTTGAGTTGGCGGTGCGAGGTATGCAGGGAAGCACCCCCGTCAACGCACAAGACCTCTGTGGCTTTCCGAAACTCCTGCTCACTGGTCTCAACGTCATCCATGTCTTCATCCTCGCCGTCGTCGTCGTCGTTGTCGCGACCGCAGGGAGGTCTGTCTCCTTGCCGCTGCTTGGCCTTGCCGCGGCGTCCTTCCTGGCCGGTGCGCTTCTGGCCAGGTTTCTCGGCACCCCCTTGGACTCTCTCTTTGTTGCGCCGCTCGTACTCAGCCCTCTGTTGCTGGACGAGCTGCTCGACCTTCTTGCAGTTCTGGAGGTCATGGCCCTTGGTGCGGTGAATCTTACAGTACCTCTTGCCGAAGCTGTCCCGCTTGTCGGCGACCGCCACAGCCTGACAGTTGGTGCACGCGGCAACTTCCTTGCCGGAGCTACCAACTGTAGCCTTCGTGGCGTCACCTTCATTGCCGGACTGCTCAACGACCAGCACCTCATTGTTCTGCTTCTTCCTGTTGTTGCGCCGCCGGCTTCTCTTTGCCGGGGCGGCATCCTCACTGTCAGATCCTCCTGCTCCAGTGCTTTCCCCGGGGAATTTCCTCCCCTCTTCAGCGCGTGCACATCTGTTGGCCAGGGCATAAAGCTCGCTGACGTCCCGAATCTTGCACATCGCCAGCTCCTCCCGCATCCTGCGGTTACGCACGTTCTGATGGAACGCGCTGATTACCGCGGCAGGGTGGATATTTGGGATGTTGTGGTGTACATGGCTGAACCTCTAGGTATACTGGCGCAGGGGCTCTCCTTCCTTCTGGACGAGCAGATGAAGATCGCTCTCTTGGCCATGAGGTTTGTGGCCGCCTGTGAAGGCGCCAACAAACTGATGGCATAGCTCAGCCCAGGAGGATATGGAGTTGTCCGGCAAGTGCATGAGCCAGGACCTGACGTTGGGCTTGAGTACCAACGGGAAGTAGTTGGCAAGGATCTTGTCGTCCCGCCCCCCAGCAGCCTGCACCGCGATGGTGTAGATGCTGAGGAACTCCGACGGATGCAACTTGCCGTCGTACTTCTCTGGTACGTCGGGCTTGAAGTTCTTCGTACTGGGCCACTGGACTTGCCGCAGCTCACGAGTGAACGCAGGGCAACCTACCGGGTATGGCAGGTCGCCTGGTTCCCCCGGCGCATGCATGTCGACAGAGGGCCCAGCGCGCTGGTCTGACTGACATCGCGCTTCTCTCCGGCGCTCGATGCGTGTACGAGCGTCTTCCCGCTGCCGTTCTTGAAGAACTTGTCGTTGGTCGCGACGAGCTCGCGGATCCGACGACGCGGTGGAGTCGCTGTCGTGGCGGATCCGGCGGGTCGGCGATCTTGGCCTTCAGGGTGGGGAGTGCACAGTAGTTGCACCCCCACCAGTCTTGTCTCCACCGGTTTGTGCCTGGCTGACTCGCTGCGGCTGCAACGTGCTCGGCTGCCGAGGAGTGTCGCCGTTGGCGAAGCCGATGAGACTCTGGATAGTGGCCCTCCAGTCGTCGATCTTGTCCGCCGCTGGAGGGTAGTCTAGGAGCAGCTGAGCTCGCGCCAGAGCTTCCGCTGCGGTGGCGGGCGGCGGTAGCGAACGGTGCGAAGAGCGGGATACGCTCGGACTCCTAACCACGTTAGAAGGAGCAGTATCCCGTCCAGGCGACCGTGTCTCGCTCGCGCCGGCTTGTTGGCGCGCATGGTGGTCCTGGGCGCTCCGGGGTCCACCAGCTCGATCTTGGTCCAGCGAGCGCATGGTACCGTGAGTACCATGGCGCTGCCGGTCCCGCGCCTCCTGGGATGGGCGCGGTGCATGCATGGACGCCGAGGTCTTGGAGTGCGCCCGGTCGTTGTGGGAGCCGGCCACGCCGCCGATGGGCAGCGCAGCCTTGTCCTGGGACCTGGCAGCACCAAGAGTTCCCTCGTCGATGCGTGCCCTTCCGCCGGCGCCTGCCCCACCGTCCGTTTGCTCCGGCGTTGGGTGGCTCGGCGCGGACGGAGCAGCTGCCTCCGAAACTTTCTTCTTCGGCGGCATGTTGATGAAGATGGTGAAGATCGATGAAGAAGATGAAGATCTAGCCTGCAAGAACGCCGGATCTGATTCGCACAACTTCGACGCCCCCTACCTGGCGCGCCAGAGATGCCGGGGTTTCTGATCCACGGGCACCTATGGGACCGGCGGACCGGGTCCCTTTTGGTTCGGCGGGGGGCGGAGGATGCGCAAAGAGCAGATCGAGGCGAAGCAAGCGGGCGGTTGGTCGTGCGAAGAGTAAACCGAGGCGAAGCATGCGAGCGATTTACCCAGGTTCGGGCCGCAAGGATGCGTAAAACCCTACTCCTGCTTTGTGGATTGGTATTGATTTCTAGCTCGAGGGCGAGCGTGAGTGTGTGGAATTGCTGAACCTCGCGAGAGCTCTCGAGGTGGCCCACCCCCTCTACGTTGCACACGGGTCTCCTTTTATACTCAAGGGGTTACCGACATAGAGCAACGGGGGCCAAGGGCAAAGATGGAAAGGGTGCCGTGGCCAGGCGCAGCTAGGTGCTGTAGTAGGCACAGCTAGCTGCTACAGTGTTATCATACCTAACGCTGACGGCAGGGGACAAGGGCATTAAATGCCCGTCTGTGTCGCCTAGACAGCACCGAAAGGGACCGCTAGGGACGCCACCGTCTTGCCACGATGGCTGTCTTGTCAGCGCCTGCGTGCCACCGCACGCACCTAGCCGCACAGCCTCCTGCCACGTGCGCTCGGGAGGGGCCTCGGAGCGACACGTGGGTGGATGTGCTGGAGCGCGGGCGTGGAGTGGGGGCTTGCCGCGGCAAGCGCCTTGCCGCGGCCATCGACTTGTCGCTTCCGGGAGCTTGTCGCTCACCGGGCCTTGCCGGGGCGCGAAGCACGCCGCGGCAAGTTCCTTGGAATGCCTCGGACGGCCTTCCCGGCAAGCGCCTCTTGCCGGGGCCTTGGAACGCTTCTGATGGCCTTCCCGGCAAGCTCCTCTTGCCGGGGTCTTGCCTTCTTCCCGGCAAGCTCCTCTTGCCGGGGTCTTGTCTTGAGTACTTTCTTCTTGAATGGTCTTCAGAGGGACCACAAGGAATCTTGGCGGTGACCTGGCAGGCCTTGCCGCGGGACGCTGCGACTGCCTGTGCACAAGTTCGGGGTACAAGGGTACCCCTACTCTAGTACACCGACACCGCAGCCGCCGCAGTTGCCGCTTGGATCTCGCCGGTCGGAGCTCCGTTCGCCGGAGGAGCTCCACGACCGTAAGCCACCCCGAGGTCTCAAACTTCGTCAAACTACTCCCCATGTTCTTCCGCACCTAATTGACATCTTATATTGCCCCTAGGTTCGCCGGAGACGCGGTTCCCACGACCTGTGCCCTCGTCGAAGCGCCGGAGCCGCCGCCCTCTACCTCGCTATCCCGGACACCCCGACGCGCGCCGGCACCACCACCGGACCGCCCACCTCGCGCTCGTCCCGTCCGTCCTCTTCCCCGCCGCCGAGGAGCACCGCAGCCGCCGCCCCGTCCACCGCCCGACGCCTGCGCCACCATCTCCTGTTCGTCGTCGTTGCCACCGTGAGCTAACTCCGTTTCTGTTTAGTTTTTTTATCGGTTAACCGTCGTTTTTATTTAACCGTGCGGTTTTAGTTTAACCGTGCAGTTTTATTTTAAACCGATGTCATTTTTTTAGTTAGCCATCGCTGCTATTTTGCTTAAAGTCCGAGCATCCGATGTATAAGCTACGCGGCGAACACCTTTCGGCCACTAGGAATTTTCCATGTGTTAGGAACCTGTTTGTAGTTATTTCCTTTTCTGTTTAGTCCCTGAGTTTTACAGATTAGTCCCTGAACTTCGGATAGCCGTATCTTTTTAACCGTTGATCCAAATTCGATGAAACCAGCGCCAAAATGTTCGTCTCGAATAGCTTTATCCAGAAAGCCAACTTTGAAAACTTTTGGCCATATTCAAATTTGAAATTTATTCAGAATTGAATTCAAACTTCAATTGGCCATATCTCCTAAACCGTAGCTGCGATTGACGTGATTCTTTTTGCACCGTGTCACCGTAGCCAAACCCTATCACTTGGACCTATCTCATGATATTTTTTTCACACATTAGGATATGTCCATAATAGTTTTAATCATATGCCTAGTATGCACTGTGGTCCACGTCACAATTTCTTTTTGGCACCCATGCCCTATGTTGTTTTGCACTTAGTATTTTCTTTTGATAGTTAAGTGTGTTGTGTGATCATTGGGTTTTCCGAGTCTTTTCATGTTGCATGTTATTTGGTTCTCCAAAATGATTGCTTATGTGAATGCAATGTTTGACCTTATAGATTTTCATCAAAGAGTGACGAATAGCTCTATTAAGTAAATTTCTGAGAGTGATATAATCTTCATCAACTATTACCAGGTAAGTTCACATTTGACCATTCTTCCAATTACCTATGTTTTATATTATGCACTTAGTCCTTTTGTGGTAGGATTGCATGGTAGGATTTATTGATGCCAGATGGCTATGCCGTTACCTAGTAGTTCATTGAGGTAGGTTTGAATCATTATACCTTTGTCACCACCGCGTAAGTTTAATTTTGCCCCGCCAATGTAGACGTGGATTGGGAAGTGTTCATTGTGGGAGATGAGTGACAAAGTAGTAAGTAGAACCAAGATAACTTAATGAACTACCTGGGCGGAGGTTTGGTTTGAATGGTGGCGAAGTACAGTGGGAGCATGCATGGGAAATCCATGGTGGTGCACCACTAGTGGTCCGTCCGCCCAGGCTCAAAGAGATCACTCATATTCTCATGTCTAGAAGCTTACGTGTGCAGCCACAAGCCAATATGGGCTCTAGCTTAGTTGAGTAGTTAGTGTGACCCCTTCCGGGATGGGCTAGCAGATGTAGAATGAGTAGGTGTACCGGCCTATCCGTGGGTTAAGGGGGAATACTTTTGAAAGACTATGTCTCGGTCATCCTATTCTCAAACGCCAGCCAGTGCGATAACTTCAAGGGAGGCGATCGAGTCTTCTGGGGAAAAGTGCGCAAACCTCTGCAGAGTGTTAAAACCTAATCGATTAGCCGTGTCCCCGGTTACGGACAACTTGAGCATCTAGTAGTGGAAATGCTGGGAGATCTCATCACTCTTAATTAAACAGTTCGGTTGTAAATGAAACTTTGGGAATGGATTGAGTTGGGTTTACCAACTCATTCTATGCTATACAGTAGTGGTAGAATAAAATCTTTTATTCTAGGGAAAAACTAGCTTTATGCAAAAAAAACTAAACTTAGAGCTTTCCACCAGCCAAATTGCATGTACAATAGGTTCATTATTCTTATGATGCGACTTGCCAGTACATTCAATGTACTGACCTACAGGGCTGCAACGTCTTATGTTGCAGGAATTTTCTACGACGAGTAAGAGTTACGTTGTAGGGTTACGGTCTACACTCAACTTGCCGTTGGCGCTGATGGACTCCACACCCTTATGTTTGTTTCCGCTGAGACTTATGAGTTATATATCAGTTTTACGTTATTTATACATGTGATTGCACTTTGATATATATATTGATGTACTGTGTGTGCCAGCATACCGATCTAGGGATGGCACGGATACACAGAGGCTTGACCGTTTGAGGTCGGGTCGCTACAGAGATGGTATCAGAGCACATGTTGACTGTAGGACGTGACCCTAGAAACTGGAAAGGCCATAGGAAAGGATTTCTCTAAAACTTAATTTTCAAAAAGATCCTTTATCTCTCTTCTTTTCTGAGCTTTATCAAATATTCCCTTTTTAGTTAGACAAAACCTCGTTCCATTTGGACCACATGGAGGATGAACTGAAGCCACTCCGAGAACGACAAGATATCAGACTTCACCATACACCAGAAGAACTGAAGCTACAACAGTCAAAGCCTCTTAAGAATTGAAGAATTTGAAGACAATGACATATTCCAAGATTTATATGACCTTTAGAGGACCAAACCCCCGTTGTAGACTCACGTTAGATGCGATATTTGTGAGCTATCATTGTTTGATGTTTTTCCCAATAGCCACAAATAAAACTTATTTTCAAAACAATATTGTGTGTATTGGGTGTATCTCTCTATCCCTCTTATCTCATCCCAAAACCCTTGGACCCAATAGATGATGAAAGAAGATGTTGACGACCCTGATGGAGAAAGCCTAAACTGATTTTACTCCAATGCTTGCTATTCATGTGGAGAAGAAGGACATTTTTCACAATATTGCATGAAGGAAAACCAAGAGTATCTGGGAGACTTCCCGATAGAAGAAGTGGAGCTTGATCCACATGAGATAGAAGAACTGATCGGAACAAAGAAGTCCAGGAAGAGAAAGAGCATGTATCCCCAGAACAACCCAATTTCTGTAGAAAAGGACCTGAGTCAAATCACTTGTTACAGGTGCAAGGATTTAGGTCATTACGCTAGCAAATGCCCAGCAAGGAAGCCAAGAACCCAAGGAGCCAAGATAACCACCAGGAAGCCCCTGGATTTGTCTGAAGTCATTTGTTTATGCTGCAAAGGAGTAGGACATTTTGCCGGAGAATGTTCAGACCCGAGGAGAGCTTGAGCAGAGTAGTTGAGATCTTGATATAAAGCATGTAATAAAGTTGGAACACACTTTTATTTTCATTGGGGATGTTGAGTTGAGTTGTGAAATGGAATTGTAATAGCTCATGAAGCAATAAAAGTTGAGGTGTTTGGAATCTCATATGAAATGTTATGAGTTGTTTGTTGACTGTGAGGGCCTCTCTCATTATCTCACCCAGACTAAAACCTTGAACCCATGGACAAGCTGACCCCAAACTTTTCCCAGAAAAACAACCACATTTCACCCGAGGAAATACATACATTATACTGAGTACCCTTTCTTTCTTATGCCTGCAGATGACAACCCTTTACGAGTCTTTTCTCAAGGGCCCGGAAACGATCATGACCCTGACTAGTGGTCAGGATTACCCAAAAAACCTGAAGGACATGATGAAGCATATTCATCTTGAAGGAGATGCAGTCTACAAGGGTTATCCTTTCATGGAGAATGGAGTTGAACTTTGGTATGTGGAGGTACACCTCCACCGTGTGAAGGGAGTTTGCCCAAAGACTATGGGGCAATACTTTTTCATTTCTCGAGTACCACGAGCAACATTCATCGACGCTGTTCATGAAGCTGCTATGGAAGCCATACGTCAGTTTCATCAGTAGACGTTCCATAGGAGGTTACGTAAACCCGAGAGTTGTGAAGAAGCGATAGAAATTTTGTTTGGCTTGCAGAACAAATGGATTTAGCCGAACCCAGTTCGTGGAGAAGAGAAGTTCTGCAATGCTTGTGAGGATGCCCAAGTGTTAGAATGCATGATTCACTATCTGCGTATGTGGTAATGATTCAAGTACGGGATGGATTGGCCCCCATACCGAAGACTTCTATCATGAGCTATCATATGTTGATGGGAAAATCAGAGAGGCTTGAAACCCTAGAAGAGTGTCGCCATGACAAGCCAAAAGCCTTAGAATGGCAGGATGATGGAAACCCTGTACATGCACCTGTTGCCAATCGTAGGATATACGGTGGGATTCAACCCAGACCCGTTTCCTGCAGGAAGAACCAGTAATTGTTGACCACCATGAGATTTTCGATAGTTGTTTAGCATTGGCGACAGCCTGACAGCTAAGAAGACCCAGATTCAGAAGGACCTTATTTGATGCAAGGACTCCACACTTTGAGGAAAAGGTCATGCCCTTACCAGAAGAGCACTAGTGAAAGAGTTAACCCAGAGAATATGAGAAGACTGACACCGTCAACCCAATGGATGGGTACATGAGTTTTGTTGGAAGCATAACCATGCTTCTAAGGGTGGTAGCACCCCATACCTTGTGTGGATGAATGGATTTTCAAGGAGACCCTCCAAACCTAACCTCTTTTCTAGCCTCTCCGAATCTCGAGGACGAGATTCATTTTAAGGGTGGTAGTTTGTAACATCCCAAAATTCTAAATTTTGGAATGTTATATTAAATAAATAATTGTGATTGTTTGTTTGATTTTTGTGTGATTGGTTGTGTGAAACTGAGTGGAAATTGAAACTTTTGAAAGTTGAATGAGAGGCAATAAAAGGACTTTCCCAAAACTTTCATCTTGCATTTGGATCTCCCTGAGTTCAAATTCATTACAAAACCCTAGAGTGAAGATAATATGACTTCTTCCATTTAAAGAAATGAAAAGAGGTTCGAAAATGATTTGAATTTCCATTTGAAATATTTTAAATTTAGAAACTTTAAGCAACTCAATGAGTTCATGAGGGAAGATAAAATGACTTCTTCATATTTGAAGAAAGAGAGTTGGAAGTTTCAAAGAAATAAATTGGAAGTCACTTTTGAAGTTATTTGAAACCCATTTTTCCATTCAAAGTTGTTTGAAATTCCAAATTTAAATCCAACTAGGAGTTATTTGAGTTTCTTTTCAAAATATTTTCTCCTAAAAATAAATAAATGGAAATAAGGGTAAAATGATTCCCTTTAATGGAAAATTAGGAGAAAATAAATTTGAAATCATTTTGCTATTTTAAAAATGATTTTTATTGATTTTAAATGCAACGGTAGCACTGTTTGACTTTTATGAATTTTTATGGAATTTATTTGAACTTTAAAAATAGTTCCTCTTATTCTTGGCAATTTTCTGAACATTTCGGTATATAATATGCCTATGTAAAATGTTTACTTATTTTCCTATTGAAGTTTTTTTCTTTCAGTAAAAAAAACAAAAAAAACATGCACGCACGCGCTGGCCAGCCGGCCCAGCAGCCACCCAGCCACGCGGCCCACTGGCCTACTGGCCAGCTGGCCCAGCCCGACCGGCCAGGCCGTCCCAGGCCGGCCAGCGCCCGAAGGCTTCGCCCTCGCTCGCCCGCTTCTCGTTCCCTCTCTGTCCCGCTGACCCGTGGGCCCCGCGCCCATCATCCCCAACCTCCCACTCGCCCTGCACGGGATCAGGAAGCTGGCAGCCGCACGTCGAAACCGCCGGGCGAAGCCCTCGCGGATAAGCTTATCCATCGATCTCGAGCCCTCTCTCCGCGCCTATAAGAAGCCCTCGACCCCCTCTCTCCGTTCTGCTAGTTCGTTCACCCTCAAAACACCCGCAGCCGCCACAGTTGCCGCTTGGATCTCGCCGGCCGGAGCTCCGTTCGTCATACGAGCTCGACGATTGTAAGCCACCCTGAGGCCTCAAACTCCATCAAACTACTCCCCATGTTCTTCCGCACCTAATTGACATCTTATTTTGCCCCTAGGTTCGTCGGAGACGCGGTTCCCATGACCTGTGCCCTCGACAGAGCGCCGGAGCCGCCGCCCTCTACCTCGCTGTCCCGGACACCCCGACGCGCGCCGTCACCACCACCGGACCGCCCACCTCGCGCCTGTCCCGTCCGTCCTCTTCCCCGCCGCCGAGGAGCACCGCAGCCGCCGCCCCGTCCACCGCCCGATGCCTGCGCCACCGCCTCCTGTTCGTCGTCATTGCCACCGTGAGCTAACCTCGTTTCTATTTAGTTTTTTTATCGGTTAACCGCGGTTTTTATTTAACTGTGCGATTTTAGTTTAACCGTGCGGTTTTATTTTAAACCGATGTCGTTTTTTTAGTTAGCCGCCGCTGTTGTTTTGCTTAAAGTCCGAGCGTCCGTTGTATAAGCTACGCGGCGAACACCTTTCGGCCACTAGGAATTTGCCACGTGTTGGGGACCTGTTTGTAGTTATTTCTTTTTCTGTTTAGTCCCTGAGTTTCACAGATTAGTCCTGAACTTCGGATAGCCGTATCTTTTTAACCGTTGATCCAAATTCGATGAAACCAGCGCCAAAATGTTCGTCTCGAATAGCTTTATCCAGAAAGCCAACTTTGAAAAGTTTTGGCCAAATTAAAATTTGAACTTTATTCAGATTTGAACTCAAACTTCAATTGGCCATATCTCCTAAACCGTAGCTCCGATTGATGTGATTCTTTTTGCACCGTGTCACCGTAGCCAAACCCTATCACTTGGACCTATCTCACGATATTTTTTTCACACATTAGGATCTGTCCATAGTATTTTTACTCGTATGCCTAGTATGCACTGTGGTCCACGTCACAATTTCTTTTTGGCACCCATGCCCTATGTTGTTTTGCACTTAGTATTTTCTTTTGATAGTTAAGTGTGTTGTGTGATCATTGGGTTTTCCGAGTCTTTTCATGTTGCATGTTATTTGGTTCTCTGAAATGATTGCTTATGTGAATGCAATGTTTGACCTTATAGATTTTCATCGGAGAGTGACGAATAGCTCTATTAAGTAAATTTCTGAGAGTGATATAATCTTCATCAACTATTACCAGGCAAGTTCACATTTGACCATTCTTCCAATTACCTATGTTTTATATTATGCACTTAGTCCTTTTGTGGTAGGATTGCATGGTAGGATTTATTGATGCCAGATGGCTATGCCATTACCTAGTAGTTCATTGAGGTAGGTTTGAATCATTATACCTTTGTCACCACCGCGTAAGTTTAATTTTGCCCCGCCAATGTAGACGTGGATTGGGAAGTTTTCATTGTGGGAGATGAGTGACAAAGTAGTAAGTAGAACCAAGATAACTTAATGAACTACCTGGGCGGAGGTTTGGTTTGAATGGTGGCGAAGTACAGCGGGAGTATGCATGGGAAATCCATGGTGGTGCACCACTAGTGGTCCGTCCGCCCAGGCTCAAAGAGATCACTCATATTCTCATGTCTAGAAGCTTACGTGTGCAGCCACAAGCCAATATGGGCTCTGGCTTAGTCAAGTAAGCAATAAAGTGAAAGTACGAAGACTATCAGCAGCTAGGTAGTATGGATCCGGATGGAAGATAGTTTGAAGCTAAACAGTAAATAGTCTTCACTCAGTGAAGTCAATCAAATCATACAGGCAAACAATGACTTCATGAAGACAAACTGTAACATAAAGGAAAGTGAAGGATAGAACCAGTTGCTTGGTGAAGACAAGGATTTGGTATACCAGTTCCAGTTGCTGTGACAACTGTACGTCTGGTTAGGAAGGCTGAGATTCAACTCAGAAGACCGTGTCTTCACCTTATCCCCCTTGAGCTAAGGACACCCAGTCCTCGCCCAATCACTCTGGTAAGTCTTCAAGGTAGACTTCCAAACCTTCACAGACTTCGTTCACCGGTAATCCACGATGACTCTTGGATGCTTAGAATGGGACGCCTAACCGGCTGGAGGATTCACAGTCCTCAAGTATAACAAGTCTTCAGGTCACGTAGACAGAAAGACTTCAGTGATGCCTAACACTCTTTGGCTCTGGTGTTTTGGGCTTTGTCCGCACAAGGATCTCTGTCTCAAATGCTTCGGAGGTGGGTTGCTCTGAAACAACAGAAGCCATGCACTAACTCTGAGCAGCCACCAATTCATGGTGTAGGGGTGGGCTATTTATAGCCAGGAGGCAACCCGACCAGATTTTTCCAAAATGACCATGGGTCACTAAGGAACTGACATGTGTCCAGCGGTGAGATTTCAAACACACGCGGCAGCTTGACTTGGGCTACAAGTAAAGCTGACTCATCCAGCTCTGGATAATATTTGCTCTCATTGTCTTCGCTCGAAGACATTGGATTTGGTTAAGCATCACATCAGTCACTCTGACTTTGTTCACTTGGACCCCACTTAACAATACGGTGGTTCCTATGACTCAACAAAAAAGAAATATAAACTACGAAATAACTATGTCTTCGCACTCCATACTCTTCATGTGAATGTCTTCTCATGTCATAATCTTCACTATGAATATCTTCAAAGACCACCATTGTCTTCAATGTCTTCACATATTTTTAGGGGTCATCTCTGGTAGGTAAACTGAATCAATATGGGACTACTACCTATGTTATCATGAAATTCTCACAAACACATTAGTCCCTCAACCAAGTTTGTCGTCAATACTCCAAAAGCAACTAAGGGTGGCACTAGATGCACTTACGATATCCCCCTTTTTGGTGATTGATGACAAACCGATTGAAGTTTTCAACGGGGATAAAAGTATGTGAAAGTTAAGGATTAAGGGATTGTCTTCATAAGTGGTAAAGGACTCCTCCTGAAGATGTGCGTATAATTAGTTTGCTTTTGAATGCAAATACACATGGCAGGTTTTACTTTATGGAGATCCTCTTCAACTTATGAAGACAATTCATCATGCATATAAGGAGATAACGAAGATAATGAGATGCATAATGAAAAATGGGCGTCCGCGGAATGGCTTCATGCGGAATTTATCATCGCATCACAAGGTAGCAGAAAAAGTAGCAGACGACCATCGAGTTTAAGTGTTACAACTCAAAGAACCAAATGTTTCAAAAGATGAGAGTTGTAAAGACTTAGCAAAAAATAATGCAACCACCCATTAGGACCCGCTTGAAGACTATCAACTCATAAGCTTCTGCCCCTTTTGTCAGTAAGGACCAAAAAGGTTTGAAGACATAGAGTAACTACTCGTTCCCATCAGGAGTGGACGATGGAGCAGGGTCGACGTTGGAGTTCGTTAGTGCAGACGGGCCTGATGTAGTGTCAAGATGCAGTGCGGCCATGGTTGGTGAAGAGGTGTCTTCTTCTTCATCGACGACTCTTGCAACAACTGTTGCAGCCGAAGACGAATGTTCAGAGTCTTCAATAGACGGCGTGCGACGCCAGCTTGCATTTTGTGGAGGCCTGGAATCAAACTTGAAGTTCTCAGTGAAGCCATCTTCGCGAAGATTGTCTTCAAAACAGAGCAGTGTGAGACTCTTCCAGGACCGCCGACAGGTGTCATAGGCAACAAACGAGTTCTTGGTGGCCAAATTTCGAATGCGATTGACATCCACCAAGATACTCTGCATCTGACGCTTTAGCCAGTCGTGATGCTTATCATGTTTCTGATGCAAGGCCACAAGAAGCTCTCAGTCATTGAGTACACGAGAACGCTTCCGAGGCCTTTGTGCAGTCGTACTTGCAGTGGCTTCGGTGTTAGCACGATGTGGCACTCTCATATTCCACTCCAGAGGATAAGTAGGGGTTGCAGCATTGGGGACAAGAATTCCCTCCATTGGTTGTGAGAAGCTTTGGTGTTCAGCATTCTGAAGATGTAGAGGCTTCTTGGTAGGCTCAGGGTAGATGGCTTCAATGGACAAATAAACCTCAGGCAGAAAAAACAAGATGGTTGTGTGCTGAGGGCTGATAGTCAACAGAAGAATGGATCTCTATCAGTCGCATCACCCATGGAGCATAGAACTTCAGGCCAAATAGATCAATCCTAGAAGCAGCTAATTGTCTGATGAAGAAATCCTGGGTATTGAATCTGATGCCATTGATGATATAAAATACCAAAGTCTTCATGCTTCCTTCAAGTTTGGCTTCAGAAGAATGTCCCTTACTTGGCCAGAGAGTACGCCTCGAGGTCTTGGACGAACAATTCCTTTGGGTATTCAACATCTTGAGGTAATGGCTTCATCATGCTTTGCATCTGACTCATATTGGGTTCGGGCCTCTGAAAGATACTCTGCAGTTCATCTCGATGATGCTGACAACTAGGTTTGTAGAACTCACCTGGAGTGGGCAGGGAAGTAAGCTCGATAATGTCTTGAGCTTTGGCTTCGTGATGTACATCACCTGACATCCACTCAAGGATCCATGTCTTCGGATCCCTGTTGTAGCCGCAAATATGAAGTATGGCATAGAACTGCAGCAGAAGCTCTTCATTCTAGTGCTCTTTGTTTGTTACAAAAGGCAGAAGACCAACATCCCTGAAGCAGTGAAGCGCTTCTTCAAGACAGGGCAGCCCAGCAATAGCTTCACTATCCAGACGCATGTGGGGAAAGATTCTCTCTTGATTGTACATAATGTAGGAGTAGTAGCTTCGCTACTGATGGCTCCAAAAATGATCGGATGAGATCTTTGGCTTCGTGTAGGGATTTTTGGCATTGTCAAAGAAGGTGTTGTGAGCTCTGAAGCTATGCACGTTGAAAGAACCCGTTGTAGTTGTAGCACCTGGAAGCCTTGGCAGCCGTGGCTTGGGCTTCTGAACTTGAGGCCTCTGCTCCACATAATAGTCATACTGTGGGCCTGGAGCAGTGGGAGGAACCATAATAGGCCATTTTACAGTGAACAGTTGTCCATGATCAAAGGTCTGTTCAATGGTGTGAGGCCATGGAGATGGAACAGTGGCTTCAGCATCCTCATTGGCTCCAGGCTCCACATTGTCTTCAGCCATGACTGAGTCATTGGCTTTAGTGGCATTGGTTGTGGCGGCCTCAGTGTTTTCAACCTCCGTTTGTGCAATAATAGGAGGGTCGGGCACAATCACATTCTCCTCGAGAATGGCTTGATCAGTAGTAGGGGGTGTGGCAAGTCTTTCTTCTTCTCTTGCTTCTTCATTATCTTCATCGGCTGATGCAGCCGGAATGTCTTCAGTGACTTTAGCTTCAGACTCAGAGACATTTGCAGAAGGGTGGCTTCAGGGAACACTTGATGTGCAACGGAGCTTTGGTGCACTTCCCCTTCTAGAATACTCGACATGGTTACCTATGGCCTGGGGCCTTTGCGAAGCCTGCGAAATGCGGGCGATGCCTTTGGTGAGGGAGTGGTCTGCACCATGTAGTTGTCGTCATCAAGCACCAGAGTGGTGACTTAAGGTGGTGCAGTTCTGGGTGTCTGATCATGGACGGGGGTGTCTTGCTGAGGGCGCTCGGCCCATGAGTCATCCTAAGCAATTGGTGTCAAAGGACGACTAATGCTGATAAGTTCACTATTCGTAAGAACGGGCAATGATACTGTCTGGGGCTAATGAAGGACTACATCATCATCATCATTATCTTCACGACCAATGTCTTCATCTGCGTTGGGGTCAACATTTGGTACTTCTTCACTTGCATGAGCCTCTATGGAAGCAGGCTCATGGATCACAAGACGACGCTCTTGATTAATTGAGGCAGGAGGAGCAACAGAAATGGGTTCAACATTAAGGGGCTCAGTGACCGCAACATGCTCTTTCTTTGAAGACTTCGTCTTCAATTTATTCTTAGATGGAGCTTCATCAGAAGTGTTCTTGTGCTTGCATTTCCTGGCATCAGCTTCGGCTACCCTTGTTTTCTTCATATCTGAAGCGGCTGAGGTGGCCTTAGGCTTCGAGCCTGTCATACTGGCATGGAAGACAATGCGAGGTTCTTCCTGCCTTGGTGCTTCAGTTTGGGCCGCAACAGGCTTCTTCTTAGCAGCCATTCTGGGGTCGATGCCAGGGAGCCCAAGAGCTTTGCGCTTTTCAGCTTCATTGTGTGCTTGAACACACTTCTGCGCGTAGTATTTCATGCGCTCACGAGAGCCTTTCGCTTCTTACCTCTTCTTGTGAAACTCGGCCTTGAGGTCATGCAACATCTTCTTGAAGATCTGCACATCAGCCACACTTAGCTTGGCCATATTCTTCTTGAAATGAGCCTTCTCATAATCAATCGTGTTCCTGAGTTCAACAATTTTCTGAGCCAAGGCCAACTCATTAGAAATGGCTCTGCGAAACGTGACGCTTATGTCCACAGGCAGCTAAAGATCATCAATATTGATGCTTTAGTCATTGAACCACTCATCGATGAAGTTGTTCAGAATGTCAAAATCAAAGAGGGGCAGATCGTTGAAGATCTCCGCCTCTTGCTTTCTCTTGATCAGCTGCTCTAATGTGTCATCACCAAGATCTTCATCACGGGATAGATCAATGGTGTCTTCCTCGTTGCATAGAATGGCAGCAGGCGTCAGTTCATGCCCAGAACTCTTCTTGGGCTTCATGGTTTTCTTGGACTTCTCGGCCTTCTTGGAGACACAAGACAAATCTTCAAACTGCACACTGGTTTCAGGAGGTGCAATGGTCAACGGCTTCACAGTCGAAGCTTTTGGTGTGGCAGAGGGCTTTGAAGCTTTTGACTTCTTTTTCTTTTGCTTCGGAGGAGCATGCGCATCTTTGGAGTCTGCATCATCAGCTGATTGCTCCACAGTGGCCCTCTGAGCAGCAATGTGAGAGAGTAGCCCAACGAAGCTGTTAAAGGGCCGATGACATTGGGATTGGCATCGCGAGTGCCATCTTGCCTAGGTGCAGATGGACCGGGGTTGAAGTTGAGTCCTAGTTCCTTCTTGTTCTTTGTAGCTGACTTTTTGGCAAACTGATAGTTGCGCTTGAAGAGATTGTCTTCACGACACCATAATAATGATGATGGGTCGGCATTCTCAGGCTTTGGTCCATGGACCATGCATGGGTAGAAGCCTTGAGCAATTGCTTCAGGCTTCGACTTAGGCTGTAGAATCCTATACAGAATATCTCCCCATGGGCGCTTGATTGCATTCTTCTCTGCATATTCAGGGGTTACAAAGTTATACTTGAACCACTATTCAGCCCAATATCTTCGAATCCATTGGATTCGGGTCTTGCGCTGGCCGTTACTTTCCTCGGGATCTGACTTGTACAATTCATACAGATCCGGAGGCAGATCTAGAGCTGTGTTGCCTCTGCGCTGCCTGCAACCTTTCCTTGCTGATTTCTCTATTGCCATTATATTCAGACTGATTGGCTTCAAAATACTGAAAGGCGTTTGTCTACTGGTTAGACAAGAACTGGCTTTAGGGGAGTGAATATGATGCTGTAAGAACTCTGCAAATAAATGCAGACTATGAGAACCAAGGGATTCTCCCACGGACATGTACCTGTGACAGCATTAAAGGTGCAAGGGAAGGGGAAGAGGTCATATACAATCTCAGAAGATTTTGAAGATAAATCGGTTTGAATACATTGACCTCATAGAGCGAAGATATTCAATTATTTGGAGAGAGTTGGTTCCAGATCTGTACGAATCCATGAATAAGTACAAGTGAGGAATCTAACTAGTTATGAAGCATAAGTGAATACCCTTAGCATAATATGAGATGCAAGTAAAGACAGATCCAGATTTGGAAGTGTAGAAACCACTTTTGGTCGAAGTGGATGGATTTGACGGATCAAAAGACAGTAAAAATAGAGGTTTATTTACCGCTGACGAACTGCTAGGCGAGGTAGAGTTTTGAAGCCGAGTAGTTCAATCTCCCATGCCCTAACTTGGCGGCAGTAGACAGCTACGGCTGCGGCGGAGAGGACGAGGTCCGCGGCCGGCGTGAGGATGGTGTCGAAGAAGTCACGGCAGCTAAGCGCGTCGTCTCCGGCGTCGACGCGAGTTAGCAGAGGCGCTACGGTTTGAGCGAGGTGGGAGAAGAAATAATGACCGCGAGGGGTGTGTATTTATAAGGAAAGGGGCAACACAGCGTAATTACATAGGTGCCCCTGACGGTTTACATCTGAAGGACACGTGGCTTGAATGCAACTTATTGGAAGTTGTTCCATGCTCCCACGCACGCCTGGATTGTCGGGTGGTCGTTCCGGCTTCTCCAGTATTCCAGCAAAAGGGATATAGTATTAAAACATATTTTAAATGTGTGTCTCTATGTCTTCAGCTGAAAAGGAATCAGTGAAGACATTCGACAGGTTTCAACAGAACGCATATGACTTGGATAGGATCCAATCAGATTCACTTAGATCAGTAAAAAATTCAAGTGTGAAGACACACCGATAAGTGAATGTTGTAGAGGACAGAACACCATATATATATCAGTATAAGACCAACTCAACATTGCGAAGATAAACCTAGAAGTCAAATCAATGTTGAATACAAACCAAACGCGAAGACTATGCAGTTATGACACCAAATGAAACACTTCCAAAAGACTTTTGGTGGAGGCATTACCCACCGTATAGGAAGTATTAGACCCAGACACGGCGCATAATTACCGTGGCGCTCCGAAGTCAAATTCCGCGTTAATGTATTCACACTTAGAGTGTATGTCTTCATTGATTGAAAATATACGTTACTTTGTGTGTTGCACATCTAAGTCATCAACGTGCATATGCGTTAGGATGTGTCTCCAATTATAGGACATTTGAGGATTCTAAGATATTTAGCTCACACCAGAACTTGCAAAATCTTTTCTCATCCAAGGATTGTGAAGATATCTCCCAATTGCTCTTTAGTGTTGACGTGAATGATATCAATATCCTCCTTCATGAGATGACGTCTGAGCAAGTGATGACGGATCTGAATGTGCTTTGTCTTCGAGTGCTGAACTGGGTTGTTGGAAATCTTGATGGCGCTTTCATTGTCGTAGTAGAGTGGCACTTGCTTCAGGTGGATGCCATAGTCCTTGAGAGTTTGCTTCATCCATAGAAGCTGAGCACAGCAAGATCCAGCAGCGATGTATTCAAATTCAGTAGTGGAGAGAGATACACAGTTCTGCTTCTTTAAAGACCAAAAAACAAGAGATCATCCAAGAAAGTGACATGTGCCTGATGTGGACTTTCGATCAACCTTGTCACCAGCATAATCAACATTTGAAATTCCAACTAGATCAAACTCTGAGCCCTTTGGATACCATAATCCTAGTGTTGGGGTGTAAGCCAAATATCGGAGAATTTGCTTCACAGATAAGTGACGCGATTCCTTTGGTGCCGCTTGGAACCGGGCACACATGCAAACGCTAAGCATTATATCTGTCCTAGATGCACATAAATAGAGTAAAGAACCAATTATGGAGCGGTATACCTTTGGATCGAACTCTTTACCATTATCGTCGGGGCCCAGATGACTTTTGGTTGGCATGGGCGTCGTGTATCCTTTGCAATCTTGCATTCCAAACTTCTTCAGGCAATCTTTGAGGTATTTTTCTTGTGATATGAAGATGTCGTTGCTCTGCTGGAGGATTTCAAGACTGAGGAAGAATTTCAGCTCACCCATCATGGACATCTAATATTGCTCTTGCATCATATGTGCAAACTCATCACTGTATTTCTTGTCAGTGCAGCCGAAGATAATGTCATCCACATTGATTTGGCACACAAACAGTTCACCATCATATGTCTTCGTGAAGAGTGTGGGATCCAGGGAACCAGGTTTGAAGCCTTTGCTCTTCAGGAAGTCTTTGAGTGTGTCATACCAAGCGCGAGGGGCTTGTTTGAGGCCATACAGTGCCTTGTTGAGCTTGTATACCATGTCAGGATGCTTTGAGTCTTTGAAACCAGGTGGTTGTGCAACATACACTTCTTCTTCAATTTTTCCGTTGATAAAGCCACTCTTTACATCCATTTGATACAGAAGGATGTTGTGATGGTTGGCATAGGCTAGAAGGATGCGAATAGCTTCAAGCCTCGCCACCGGAGCAAATGTTTCATCAAAGTCAATCCCTTCTACTTGAGTGTAGCCTTGAGAAACTAGATGAGCCTTGTTTTTGACGACTTGGCCATGCTCATCTTGTTTGTTGCGATAGATCCATTTGGTGCATATGATGTTGTGCTTGCGAGGATTAGGAGACTTTACTAGTTCCCATACATTGTTCAGCTCGATATGTTGAACTCTTCTTGCATAGCTTGAATCCATTCAGGTTCCATGAAGGCTTCAACAACTTTCTTGGGTTCAGATATAGAGACAAATGCAAAGTGTCCATAGAAATTTTCTAGCTGTGTTGCTCTTGAATGATTGAGTGGACCAGGTGCATTGATGCTATCGATTATCTTCTCAATCTGTACTTCATTTGTAACACGAGGATGAACTGGACGAAGATTTTACTCTTGCTGATCATTGTCTTCATCTTCAGCATTACCTTCAGGCTGAGCAGTGTCTTCGGGTTGATTAGGTGCAAAAATGATGATTTCTTCAGCCTGAGCCTCTGAAGGTATGATTTCTCCAGTACCCATAAGCTTGATAGATTCACTTGGTGAGGCTTCATCTAGCACATTTGGTAGGTGCTCTCTTTGCGAGCCGTTAGTCTCATCGAACCGTGCTACCTCTTGAGCATTGCGTTGGTTTTCCCTTGAAGAGGAAAGGGTGGTGCAGCAAAGTAGCGTAAGTATTTCCCTCATTTTTTGAGAACCAAGGTATGAATCCAGTAGGAGGCCACATGCAAGTCCCTCGTACCTACATAAACAAATAAGAACCTAGCAACCAACGCGATAAAGGGGTTGTCAATCCCATCACGGTCACTTACGAGAGTGAGATCTGATAGAGATAATAATGGTAAGATAAATATTTTTTGTATTTTTATGATATAGATTGAAAGTAAAGATTGCAAAATAAAATAGATTGGAAACTTATATGATGGAGAATAGACCCGGGGGCCATAGGTTTCACTAGTGGCTTCTCTCAAGATAGCATAAGTATTACGATGGGTGAACGAATTACTATCAAGCAATTGATAGAAAAGCGAATAATTATGAGAATATCTAGGCATGATCATGTATATAGGCATCACGTCCGTGACAAGTAGACCGACTCCTGCCTGCATCTACTACTATTACTCCACACATCGACCGCTGTCCAGCATGCATCTAGAGTATTAAGTTCATAAGAACAAAGTAACGCCTCAGGAAAGATGACATGATGTAGAGGGATAAACTCAAGCAATATGATATAAACCCCATCTTTTTATCCTCGATGGCAACAATACATTACGTGTTGTTTCCCTTTCTGTCACAGGGATCAAGCACCGCAAGATTGAACCCAAAGCTAAGCACTTCTCCCGTTGCAAGACAGATCGATCTAGTAGGCCAAACCAAACTGATAATTCAAAGAGACTTGCAAAGATAACCAATCATGCATAAAAGATTTCAGAGAAGAATCAAATATTGTTCATAGATAGACTTGATCATAAACCCACAATTCAATGGATCTCGACAAACACACCGCAAAAAGAGTTACATCGAATAGATCTCCAAGAATATCGAGGAGAACTTTGTATTGAGATTCAAAGAGAGAAAAGAAGCCATCTAGCTAATAATTATGGACCCGAAGGTCGGAAGTAAACAACTCACACATCACTGAAGGGGCCATGGAGTTGATGTAGAGGCCCTCCGTGATCGATGCCCCCTGCGACGGAGCTCCGGAAAAGGCCCCAAGATGGGATCTCTTGGGTACAGAAGGTTGCGGCAGTGGAAATAGGGTTTCGTGGTGCTCCTGGATGTTTTCGGGGTATGTGAACATATATAGGAGGAAGAAGTAGGTCGGTTGAGCCACGAGGGGCCCACGAGGGGGGAGGGCGAGCCCAGGGGGTAGGCGCGCCCCTGCCTTGTGGACACCTCGTTCGTTTCTTGACGTCCACTCCAAGTCCTCTGGATCACGTTTGTTCCAAAAATCACGCTCCCGAAGGTTTCATTCCGTTTGGACTCCGTTTGATATTCCGTTTCTGCGAAACACTAAAATAGGCAAAAACAGCAATTTGCACCGGGCCTTGGGTTAATAGGTTAGTCCCAAAAATAATATAAAAGTGTGAAAGAAAGCCCATTAACATCCAAAACAGATAATATAATACATTGGAACAATCAAAAATTATAGATACGTTGGAGATGTATCAAGCATCCCCAAGCTTAATTCCTGCTCGTCCTCGAGTAGGTAAATGTTAAAAACAGAATTTTTTATGTGGAATGCTTT
Source organism: Triticum urartu (assembly GCF_056163025.1). Lineage (NCBI taxonomy): Eukaryota > Viridiplantae > Streptophyta > Magnoliopsida > Poales > Poaceae > Triticum > Triticum urartu. The sequence continues at coordinate 474,812,560 of NC_141877.1, forward strand.
CTAGCATATTCTTCAATGTATTTTTCTCTATTGTGGTATGAATGTTCAGATCTGAAAGAATCAAGATAAAAGTTTATTGTTGACATAAATATAGTAATACTCCAAGTATGCTAATCAAGCAATTATGTCTTATCAGAATAACAAAGCCAAAGAAAACTTATCCCTAAAAAATCATATAGTTTGGCCATGCTTCATTTTCGTCACACAAAATGCTCCCATCATGCACAACCCCGATGACAAGTCAAGCAATTGTTTCATACTTAGCCTTTTCACACTCTTTCAACTTTTACGCAATATATGAGCGCGAGCCATGGACATAGCACTATGGGTCGAATAGAATATGATGATTGAGGTTGTGTGAGAAGACAAAAAGGGAGAAAGTCTCACATTGACGTGGCTAATCAATGGGCTATGGAGATGCCCACTGACGGTGTCCTGGACTAGGGGGTACTCATCACGTCGTCTCCCGATCAGTTGGATTGGGCCGAGGACCCCCATGGCCGTATACTCATGCGCCAGTCCAGACAGTTATCGCATACAAGGAAGATTCCACAAGACTTGGTGATCAAGACAAGGACTCCTCCCCCACCAGCGTATTTGGCTAGGACTCTTGTTATCCTAGGCCTCTGGTGTATTATACAAACTAGGGCCAGGCTAGTCGATAAATCATATATACAACACACAATCATACCATAGGCTAGCTTCTAGGGTTTAGCCTCTCTGTTCTCGTGGTAGATCAACTCTTGTACTACTCATATTATCAAGAACAATCAAGCAGGACGTAGGGTATTACCTCCATCAAGAGGGCCCGAACCTGGGTAAACATCGTGTCCCCTGCCTCCTGTTACCATCCGCCTTAGACGCACAGTTCAGGACCCCCTACCCGAGATCCTCCGGTTTTGACACCGACATTGGTGCTTTCATTGAGAGTTCCGTTGTGTGATCGGCAAAAGGTCGATGGCTCCCTGCAGATCAACTGCGACTTCGGCATCTTCGTCACCAGCTCAATAGGTCACCTTGGTACGACCAAGGACTGCGCCCTACCTCCGATCATCATGTTCGGATGAGGGCCTTCATCAACATCAGCTCCGATCTCTATCAAGATCGTGGAGGAATCATCCAAGGAGCCCGGGGGCTCAACGTCAACATTGCCATCGGGCGGCCGTGCTGTTTTTCTAGACAGCGAACTTGTGTCGGCCGCCACCGCCTCCTCAAGTGTCGTTTTACCGATTGCTTCGGTGTGTGAAGAGTTGAGTCTACAACAACCCTGGAAAATTTCGTCGAGTTCCGATGGAGGAATCTCTGACAATCTACGATATACCGGAGCCCTGTCAAATCTGGACGAGAATCTGGACGAGTTTCGGGCATGGTGTCCAGGTTCTAGCTCGGACGTCCTTTGGAAGATCCAACCGTTGACCTGCTGCGGAATTCCTATATCTACCACCCCTCAAAATTTCAGCTCGATCCGATCATCGAAACTCCGGGAACCTTCCGATTAGTGCATCACTTTTCGGATCTGTTTTCTGGGCGAAATCGAATCCGACCCGAGTTCATCTTTTTTATGAACAGGATTTCGAACATCCTTTTTGAAGGAAGTTTTGTATGGGGTGTTGTGTTTTGTTCCCGAACAAATCCCACTAACTTTAAAATCTTTTGAACATGATCTTCAACATCATGCTGGTGTCAAACCAGTCCGGCAATATTGCTCCACGGCTTCCGACCTGCGCTAGACACGTCGTCACTTTGTTGAGTCAAGCTCAACTTCTTCGGTTCATCATCTCGGCAAGCCGAACAAGAGTTCAGCGTCGCAAAGGATAAATAATCACCAACATCGCCGCCCCATGGATTACACAGAGCGGGCACACCGGCATCGCCGCACGGTCACTTCATCAAGCCGGCATTGACCACGTCACGACCTGCATCGGCAGGGCCGCACTGTTGCTCCTTCAAGCCGGTGTCCATCACGCCGACCTACTTCGACTCATCGGCTGACATCGAGGCTTTGACATCTCGGCTGGACCGGGGGCTTCGCCATCTCTTCATCAACCTATACTCCGGAGACTTCGGCATCACTAGCGGACCAGCTCCGTCACGTTAGCTGGACTGAGGGCTTTGCCTTGGCGAGCCAACCTTTGCCAGCATCGCCGTGCCGTCGCTTTATCGCCCATCAGGCAATGGGTGTGCGGATCGAGTCCCAATTTTGGGAATCACCTTTCTTCGGATTGCTACAACAAATAAACCAGGTGCTATTAATCCTAGTATTTTTTGCTTGTTTGGGTTCATTTTTCCCAAGGAATTATTACTCTGGTTTGTCCATCATATGTACGCAGGTCTATCAAATGGTGGCCGCATTAACGACGATCGCATGGTGGTTCGGTCAGTTTCCGTACATAGTCCGGCGAACGCCGCATCCGAAACTCGGACCGACCTGTGAATTCAGGCTTTGCCACGCCCTTACCGCATCATGCTGACGCCCTGCATCGACATTGACTTCGGCGCCAGGCCATATTTCTTTTATTACTCACTTTGCATAAATTATTTATTATGCAACGGTTTTTTTATGATTATTACTATTATCTCCGGTTTGCACTATTTTTTGTGCACAGGAAAATGATCCAGTCGGACTATATCCTTTGGCGTCACCTTGGCTGGACGGGGGGCTTCGTCAACACTTCATTACCCCATGTCGGGGACTTTGGCATCACTCTGCCAGCCTGCATTAACCGTGCTATGTCACCACTTCGGAGTGCCGAGCTCTTTGCTCCACCACCTCGGCACCGGCTTGGGGGATATAACCTTGTCCCGCATCAAGCTCGGACCGCGTCATCAATACCAAACACATTAACCAGCTAAGTTGCCTTCATGCTCCAAGTTTTAAATTTTTAACTTGTGTTCGGTTCGACCAAGCATTATACCTTTTTGGAAAAAAAAGTTGCTTGTAAAAAATATCCTTGTCCAAACTTTGTTTGTGACGCACAAATTCAAATACCAAGTTCACTTGGGGGCTTCCTTCATGAAGCCTTTCCTCTTGCATATGATTATACTTGTACGGCTTCGTTCCTTGTTCGTGTATTACGCCACAATATGCACCATATTGACTTAAGCGATTTTCAAGCTGGGTTGCCTCGCTCCTGTGTTTACCCCTACGTTCCCGATTGTTTCCCTAGGGAGTAAAGGGAGCACCCCTGCGATTGTCACGATCGGGTCATCCGAGCCAGACCTCAGACTGGGTGAAGCCGAAAGCTAGCGCTCTTATAGTTTTCAATGATGGTTGGCACACAACGGAACTCATGAGTACAAAAAATCTATTGCACAAGTCTCATAGTAACAATGAGCACCGAAGAAAGGTATCGGTGGGGGTACTAGTTTCTTCGAAGATGCTTCTTACACTTCACAGTAATATAGCATAAGTTCCCTGAGCGCGCTTTGTCTGTTACAGCCTTATGGCCTGATTGCCTGGTTATTGGAAACACCGTCGATATTCTCGACAGGTGGAGTACATTACACTTTTCGGTCCTTGACCGAAGAGGGAGAAGCCGACGGTCGGTTAAGACGCGTTTAAAGTTCGGGTGAACATAGATATGATATAAGTACTTCGGTACATGCAATCATTCTTTCACCCAAGTCACTTGGGGGCTCTTAAGTTTATTTGAGCCATTTTATAATAAGTGTTTTTCTTCTTAGTCGTTGCAAAGTTTTTATTTTTATTATTGTTATTATTTATCATTCCTTTTTTCGACACAAGTATGTGGTCACTAGCTGAGGAGCCTAATTTCTCTCTCGAAACCGCTAGAGTTTAGTTTGCTAAACTGGCCTAATGAGAAGTACTCCGCCTTCGGGATAGGAGGTTGAAGCCGTAGGGTGACCCGCTTGTAGTCTTCAGATAGGACTAGCACATATGCCCGTGCGTTGCAACGGGAAAAATTGATGTTTTGTGCAAGCATAATGTCTCGCAGCACCGGATTCACTATGAAGAACATGCTGCAACGCAGCATCCTTCTACAAAATGAACATAAAAAATATGTTGCAATTTAGCTGTGTTCAAATTTTCTTTGCTGGGCATAATCTACCACTGTTTCCATCTAAGTATAATCCTTTCTAATGGTATTTAAGTATAATTATTTCGTTAATTACCATGACGTCCTTTCCCGTTTTAGTCGGAAACCAAATCCTTACTTTTCTAATTTAGTGGCTCCAACACATTGAAGCCTACAGATCCTTCATTTTAAATTTTAATTATCCTACTTTTTTGCCTCAAATCCTTCATGTAGAATTTATTAAAATCACAAACTTTCTTTTAGTTATTCCACCGGTTTATCCATAATCCTTTCTTTAATTAGGCACATCCATTTAAATATTCTATTTAAGCCCACAATCCTCCTTTATTAGCTCATTTTCTTAATTAGCTCTCCCTAAACATGATGACTGCCACTTGTATATTTATAGCGAGTTAGAATTAGTAAGTGTGAAAGGCGCATAGGCCGTTGGTTGTTACATCGAATAGCTACATAGGAGGTCCTGTGTTTAGTTCCAACAATCTTGATTTAGTTTGATCCAATTATTTTTCACGGTCTCTATGAAAGCCCATAAAAGGCCCATCAACATACAAGTACCTGGGCCAGATCGCTTAGCATGTGTAAACCAAATGAAAAGGACTAAACCAAACCAAGAATACCTATTCCCTTTAATAGTAGGTATAGATGTGCCATGTTAAAGCACGGCAGAAGCACTTTTTTTTCAAGTCCAATTTTCGGATTGGCACCGAACACTTGATCTAGTTGGGACATTAAAGTTTTGAATAAGTTTTTTGGCTTTTCGAGCCTATGGCACTTTTAAACTATTTGTGCGTTTCCAGCATTAGTCTCGCAGTGCAACGCCGGACACCTTTAGGGATTCAGCAAAAACATTCTCGAATATTGCTATATATGCATCGATTTCGAATTGTGTCTTCGGTCAATAGTTGGGTTGCCGGTCTCCTGTGCTTGCCTCCTACGTTCCGCTTTGTTCGGCTAGGTGTGCAAAGGGAGAACCACTGCGATTGTTCTTCCAGCTCGCTGGGTCAAGCACCTCAGTGGAGAAAGCCGAAAACTGACTATCACAATAGGCGTAAACTGGTCAGTGATCCGATGACTATGTTAAATGACGGGCCGCTCATAACATTGGCCGAAGTGTTTACGGCTTGACCTCAGATGTCGCCGAACAGTAACCGGGGGCTCATAGCTAGCTTCCCCAATTTAAAGCTCCTATGACTAAGCGAAAGTTTTAAAGCCCGCATATCTGATTGCCTCGTTTCCGCTAACACAACCGCCTTCGGGCACCGAGATGTTGGCTAAGGGTTGCTTTGTTATTGCGGAAACACCCTACGTAGTATCTACCAAGGGGTAGAAGCCGACAATGGGCCACTTTCAACTGATAAATGTTCACAATGGAGTCAAAATAATGATGTAAAGTACTTGGATACATAGAATCATTACACATAATCTGTGATTTTACTCTGGATATCGATCCTTAATTCGGCCACCTGTGCCCACATTAAGGCTCGGGGGCTACTGGGATTTGCGCTCATTATTTACAAATATTAAAGGGGCACATCGATCCCCTGATCTGGTGTAGTCACCCGACCAGTGTCTCGGGGGCTACTGCATTGCCTATTCAATGCAGAAAATTCAAAGGGCTCAGTGTTCGGCTTGATCGAACTATGGGAAGCGCGTCTTCGGACAGCAATAAGTACCATCTGGACCTATCTGGCATCAAGCTATATATCACCGCGACTTCTCACGACCCTCTCTTAGGGGCCCATTCGTCGATCACTATTATCTCTAATATATTACACTGCGTTTTTATTCCTATGTATGCTGCCGAGCTAGGAGTTGATCCTCAGGCCGATTTCGCGCATCGACCTGAGTCTCAGGGGCTACTAGGAACAACGGTTTTATGCTTCCCTTCAGGTGCATCTCAGGTTTTAGACTGATACACACCTTGAGGGCTACTGGATATACATCGGTAGAGAATATACTGCACCAGTTAAAAATATTCACAATAAATCAGCCCGCGGTCGGGGTGGTGCACCACCTTGGAAGCAGTCCGGCATAAAGCTCGGGCGCTAGCGGCTAGCTCCATAGAGGGCATTTCCGGCATTAAGCTCAGCTAAACTCCTTCAACTTCTTTGAACCAAGGTGATCTATGACTTCTTGGATATAGTCCGGCGTTGGAGCTTGGACACAGCCCGACATTGGAGCTTGGATACATTTCAGCGTTGGAGCTCGGAAGCAGTCCGGCATTGGTGCTCGGCTGCAAAAGATACCTCGAATGCAGTCCGGCGTTAGAGCTCGGACGCAAGAGGACACTGCCTCCCGGGAACAACTTCGAACCCGAGGTGTGGCATAAAAATAACAAGGCATTGATAAAGGCCGGAAACTTAAAGGGGCTCCTCGGATACCCGACGTGTAAACTCATCGGATGCACTTGGGCGATCCTCAAGAACGAAGATGAGAAGATTTGTTCAACCAATTTTCAAGACCGACAACCGAAGATGAAGAGAAGTTCGGAAGAATCGAGGAGCGTCCCTAACTTGAAGACCGGTTCAGGGGCCTACTGACGGTGTCCTGGACTAGGGGGTACTCATCACATCGTCTCCCGATCAGTTGGATTGGGCCGAGGACCCCCATGGCCGCACACTCATGGGCCAGTCCGGACACTTGCCGCATACAAGGAAGATTCCGCAAGACTTGGTTATCAAGACAAGGACTCCTCCCCCACCAGCGTATTCGGCTAGGACTCTTGTTATCCTAGGCCTCTGGTGCATTATATAAACCAGGGCCAGGCTAGTCGATAGATCATATATACAACACATAATCATACCATAGGCTAGATTCTAGGGTTTAGCCTCTCTGATCATGTGGTAGATCAACTCTTGTACTACTCATATTATCAAGAACAATCAAGCAGGATGTAGGGTATTACCTCCATCAAGAGGGCCCAAACCTGGGTAAACATCGTGTCCCCTGCCTCCTATTACCATCCACCTTAGACGCACAGTTCGGGACCCCCTACCCGAGATCCATCGGTTTTGACACCGACACCCACCGATTGATGTCAATGCAAGGAGTAGGGATTGCCATGCAACGGATGCACTAGAGCTATAAATATATGAAAGCTCATCAAAGAAACTAAGTGGGTGTGCATCCAACTTGCTTTCTCACGAAGACCTAGGGCATTTGAGGAAGCCCATCATTGGAATATACAAGCCAAGTTCTATAATGAAAAATCCCCACTAGTATATGAAGGTGAAAAAATAAGAGACTCTCTATCATGAAGATCATGGTGCTGCTTTGAAGCACAATTGTGGAAAAAGGATAGTAACATTGTCCCTTCTCTCTTTTTCTCTCTTTTCTTTGTTTGGGCCTTCTTCTCTTTTTTTATGGCCTCTTTTTTTCGTCCGGAGTCTCATCTCGACTTGTGGGGGAATCATAGTCTCCACTATCCTGTCCTCACATGGCACAATGCTCTAATGATGATCATCACACTTGTATTTACTTACAACTCAAGAATTACAACTCGATATTTAGAACAAAATATGACCCTATGTGAATGCCTCCGGAGGCGTACCAAGATTGTGATGAAGCAAGAGTGACATGTATGAAAAATTAAGCATGGTGGCTTTGCCACAAATACGATGTCAACTACATGATCATGCAAAGCAATATGACAATGATGATGCGTGTCATAATAAATGGAATGGTGGAAAGTTTCATGGGAATATATCTCGGAATGGCTATGGAAATGCCATAATAGGTAGGTATGGTGGCTGTTTTGAGGAAGATATAAGGAGGCTTATGTGTGATAGAGCATATCATATCATAGGGTTTGGATGCACCGGCGAAGTTTGCACAAACTCTCGAGGTGAGAAAGGGTAATGCACGGTACCGAAGAGGCTAGCAATGATGGAAGGGTGAGAGTGCGTATAATCCATGGACTCAACATTAGTCATAAAGAACTCACATACTTATTGCAAAAATTTACAAGTCATCAAAACCAAGCACTACGAGCATGCTCCTAGGGGGATAGATTGGTAGGAAAATACCATCGCTCGTCCCCGACCGCCACTCATAAGGTAAGCAATCAAAGAACACCCCATGCTTCAAATTTGTCACACAATGTTTACCATACGTGCATGCTATGGGACTTGCCAACTTCAACAAAAGTATTCATCAATTTCACAATTAATCAACTAGCACACCTCTAATATTACCACCTTTATATCTCAAAACAACTATCAAGCATCCAACTTCTCTTAGCATTTAAAATTTATAACCAAAGTGAATTACCATGCTGTTCTAAAGGACTCTAAAAATGATATAAGTGAAGCATGAGAGATCAATTATTTCTATAAAATAGAACCACCGCCGTGCTCTAAAAGATATAAGTGAAGTACTAGAGCAAAAATTATCCAACTCAAAAGATATAAGTGAAGCACATAGAGTATTCTAATAAATTCCAATTCACGTGTGTCTCTCCGAAAAGGTGTGTACAGCAAGGATGATTGTGGTAAACTAAAAAGCAAAGACTCAAATCATACAAGACGCTCCAAGCAAGACACATATCATGTGGTGAATAAAAATATAGCTTCAAGTAAAGTTACCGATGGACGAAGACGAAAGAGGGGATGCCTTCCAGGGCATCCCCAAGCTTAGGCTTTTGGTTGTCCATGGATTTTACCTTGGGGTGCTTTTGGCATCCCCAAGCTTAGTCTCTTGCCACTCCTTGTTCCATAATCCATAAAATCTTTATCCAAAACTTGAAAAGTTCACAACACAAAACTTAAAAGAAAATCTCGTGAGCTTCGTTAGTAAAAGAAAACAAACCACCACTTCAAGGTACTGTAATGAACTCATTATTTATTTATATTGGTGTTAAACCTACTGTATTCCAACTTTTCTATGGTTCATAAACTCTATTACTAGCCATAGATTCATCAAAATAAGCAAATAACACAAAAAAATAGAATCTGTCAAAAACAGAACAGTCTGTACTAATCTGTAGGTTTCGAATACTTTTGGCACCCCAAAAATTCTAAAATAAATTTGCTGGACGTGAGGAATTTTCTATTAATCATATGCAAAAATAATTAACTAAATAGCACTCTCCAGTAAAAAATGGCAGCAAATCTCGTGAGCGCTAAAGTTTCTGTTTTTTATAGCAAGATCGCAAAGACTTTCCCCAAACCTTCCCAAAGGTTCTAATTGGCACAAACACTAATTAAAATCATAAAACCACATCTAAACAGAGGCTAGATGAATTATTTATTACTAAACATAATCAAAAAGCAAGAAACAAAAATAAAATTGGGTTGCCTCCCAACAAGCGCTATCGTTTAACGCCCCTTGCTAGGCATAAAAGCAAGGATAGATCTAGGTATTATCATCTTTAGTATGCAATACATAAGTGGCTCTCATAATATATTCATAAGGTAATTTAATTTTCTTTCTAGGAAAGTGTTCCATGCCCATCCTTAACGGAAATTGGAATCTAATATTCCCTTCCTTCATATCAATAATTGCACCAATCATTCTAAGGAAAGGTCTACCAAGAATAATAGGACATGAAGGATTGCAATCTATATCAAGAACATTGAAATCTACGGGTACATATTTCCTATTTTCAACAATAAGAACATCACTAATTCTTCCCATAGGTTTCTTAATGGTGGAATCCGCAAGATGCAAATTTAAAGAACAATCATCAAATTCACGGAAACCTAGCAAATCACACAAAGTTTTAGGAATCATGGAAACACTAGCACCCAAATCACATAAAGCAAAGCATTCATGATCTTTAATATTAATTTTAATAGTAGGTTCGCACTCATCATGAAGTTTTCTAGGGATAGAAACTTCCAATTCAAGCTTTTCTTCATAAGATTGCATTAAAGCATCAACGCTATGTTTAGTAAAAGCTTTATTTTCACTATACGCATGCGGAGAATTTAGCACGTATTGCAACAAGGAAATACAATATATTAAAGAACAATTATCATAATTAAATTCCTTGAAATCCAAGATAGTGGGTTCATTGCTATTTAAAGTTTTGACCTCTTCCATCCCACTTTTATCAATTTTTGCATCAAGATCTAAAAACTCCAAATCATTGGGACGCCTTCTAACTAAAGTTGACTCATCTCCAGTCCCATAATTATCAAGATTCATATTGCAAAACAAATATTTAATAGGGGACACATCAGTAACTTTTAGATCTTCATCATTATTATCATGGAAACTAGAAGAACACGCTTTCATAAAGCAATCTTTTTTAGCATGCATCCTAGTAGTTCTTTCTTTGCACTCATCAATGGAAATTCTCATAGCTTTGAGAGACTCATTGATATCATGCTTAGGTGGAATAGGTCTAAGTTTCAAAGAATCAACATCAAGAGAAATTCTATCCACGTTCCTAGCCAACTCATCAATCTTAGACAATTTTTCTTCAATCAAAGCATTCAAACTCTTTTGCGAACTAATAAACTCTTTAACATTAGATTCAAAATTAGAGGGAATCTTATTATAATTTCCATAGGAATTGTTGTAGGAATTACCATAATTATTAGAGGGATTGCTAGGAAACGTCCTAGGATTAAAATTACCTCTATATGCGTTATTACCAAAATTGTTCCTACCAACAAAATTCACATCCATAGATTCATTATTATTCTCAATCAAAGTAGAAAAAGGCATATCATTAGGATCGGAAGAAACACTCTTATTAGCAAACAATTTCATAAGTTCATCCATCTTTCCACTTAAAACATTGATTTCTTCTATAGCATGCACCTTTTTATTAGTAGATCTTTCAGTATGCCATTGAGAATAATTGACCATAATATCATCTAGAAGTTTATTTGCTTCTCCTAAAGTGATTGCCATAAAAGTGCCTCCCGCGGCCGAATCTAAAAGATTTCTAGAAGCAAAGTTCAATCCGGCATAAATTTTTTGTATAATCATCCAAAGATTCAAACCATGTGTAGGGCAATTGCTTATCATTAATTTCATCCTCTCCCAAGCTTGTGCAACATGTTCATGATCAAGTTGCTTAAAATTCATAATATCGTTTCTAAGAGTGATGATCTTAGAAGGAGGAAAATACTTAGAGATAAAAGCATCTTTGCACTTATTCCATGAATTGATACTATTTTTAGGCAAAGATGAAAACCAAGTTTTAGCACGATCTCTAAGGGAAAACGAGAATAGCTTCAGTTTAGCAATATCATTATCCACATCTTTCTTCTTTTCCATATCACACAAATCAACAAAATTGTTTAGATGGGTAGCGGCTTCTTCACTAGGAAGGCCGAAAAATGGATCTTTCATGACAAGATTCAGTAAGGCAGCATTAATTTCACAAGATTCAGCATCGGTAAAAGGAACAATCGGAGTGCTAATAAAATCATTATTGTTGGTATTGGAAAAGTCACACAATTTAGTATTATCTTGAGCCATCGTGACGAGAAAAAAATCCAACACACAAGCAAACAAGAAACAAGCAAAAAGAAGCAAACTGGAAAAGAGAAGGGGAAAGGAAAAAGAGGGTGAATAAAACGGCAAGGGTGAAGTGGGGGAGAAGAAAATGAGAGGCAAATGGAAAATAATGTAATGCGAGGGATAAAATTTTGTGATGGGTACTTGGTATGTCTTGACTTGTGCGTAGACTCCCCGGCAACGGAGCCAGAAATCCTTCTTGCTACCTCTTGAGCACTACGTTGGTCTTCCCTTGAAGAGGAAAGGGCAATGCAGCAAAGTAGCGTAAGTATTTCCCTCAGTTTTTGAGAACCAAGGTATCAATCCAGTAAGAGGCCACACTCAAGTCCCTCGTAACTACACAAACAAATAAGAACCTCGCAACTAACGCGATAAAGGGGTTGTCAATCCCTTCACGGTCACTTACGAGAGTGAGATCTGATAGAGATAATAATGGTAAGATAAATATTTTTGGTATTTTTATGATATAGATTGGAAGTAAAGATTGCAAAATAAAATAGATTGGAAACTTATATGATGGAGAATAGACCCGGTGGCCATAGGTTTCACTAGTCGCTTCTCTAAAGATAGCATAAGTATTACGGTGTGTGAAGGAATTACTGTTGAGCAATTCATAGAAAAGCGAATAATTATGAGAATATCTGGGCATGATCATGTATATAGGCATCACGTTCGTGACAAGTAGACCGACTCCTGCCTGCATCTACTACTATTACTCCACACTGATGTCTACTACACAACCTTCTTCTTGTAGACGTTGTTGGGCCTCCAAGTGCAGAGATTTTTAGGACAATAGCAAATTTCCCTCAAGTGGATGACCTAAGGTTTATCAATCCCTAGGAGGCATAGGATGAAGATGGTCTCTCTCAAGCAACCCTGCAACCAAATAACAAAGAGTCTCTTGTGTCCCCAACACACCCAATACAAGGGTAAATTGTATAGGTGCCTAGTTCGGCGAAGAGATGGTGATACAAGTGGTATATGGATGGTAGATAAAGGTTTTTGTAATCTGAAAATATAAAAACAGCAAGGTAACTAATGATGAAAGTGAGCACAAACGGTATTGCAATGCGTTGAAACAAGGCCTAGGGTTCATACTTTCACTAGTGCAAGTTCCCTCAACAATAATAACATAATTGGATCACATAACTATCCCTCAACATGCAACAAAGAGTCACTGCAAAGTCACTAATAGCGGAGAACAAACGAAGAGATTATAGTAGGGTACGAAATCACCTCAAAGTTATTCTTTCCAATCAATCCGTTGGGCTATTCCTATAAGTGTCACAAACAGCCCTAGAGTTCGTACTAGAATAACACCTTAAGACACAAATCAACCAAAACCCTAATGTCACCTAGATACTCCAATGTCACCTCAAGTATCCGTGGGTATGATTATACGATATGCATCACACAATCTCAGATTCATCTATTCAACCAAAACATAGAACCTCAAAGAGTGCCCCAAAGTTTCTACCGGAGAGTCAAGACGAAAACGTGTGCCAACCCCTATGCATAGGTTCATGGGCGGAACCCGCAAGTTGATCACCAAAACATACATCAAGAGGATCAATAGAATACCCAATTGTCACCACGGGTATCCCACGCAAGACATACATCAAGTGTTCTCAAATCCTTAAAGAGTCCATCCGATAAGATAACTTCAAAGGGAAAACTCAATCCATTACAAGAGAGTAGAGGGGAGAAACATCATAATATCCAACTATAATAGCAAAGCTCACGATACATCAAGATCGTGCCACCTTAAGAACATGAGAGAGAGAGAGAGATCAAACACATAGCTACTGGTACATACCCTCATCCCCGAGAGAGAACTACTACCTCCTCGTCATGGAGAGCGCCGAGATGATGAAGATGGCCACCGAAGAGGGATTCCCTCTTCGGCAGGGTGCCAGAACGGGTCTAGATTGGTTTTCGGTGGCTACGGAGGCTTCTGGCGGCGAAACTCCCGATCTATTGTGCTCCCCGAAGTTTTTAGGGCATGTGGGTATATATAGGAGGAAGAAGTACGTCGGTGGACCTCCGGGCTATCCATGAGGAAGGGGGGCGCGCCCAGGGGGGTGGGCATTCCCCCCACCCTCGTGGGCAGCCAGGGACTCTCCTGGTCCAACTCTGATACTCTGTGGGCTTCTTTTGGTCCAAAAATAAGTTCGGTGAAGTTTCAGGTCAATTGGACTCCGTTTGATTTTCCTTTTCTGTGATACTCTAAAACAAGGAAAAAACAGAAACTGGCACTGGGCTCTGGGTTAATAGGTTAGTCCCAAAAATAATATAAAAGTGCATAATAAAGCCCATAAACATCCAAAACAGATAATATAATAGCATGGAACAATCAAAAATTATAGATACGTTGGAGACGTATCACACACATCGACGCTATCCAGCATGCATCTAGAGTATTAAGTTCATAAGAACAGAGTAACGCCTTAGGTAAGATGAGATGATGTAGAGGGATAAACTCAAGAAATATGATATAAACCCCGTCTTTTTATCCTCGATGGCAACAATACAATACATGTCGTTTCCCTTTCTGTCACTGGGATCGAGCGCCGCAAGATTGAACCCAAAGCTAAGCACTTCTCCCATTGCAAGAAAGATCAATCTAGTAGGCCAAACCAAACTGTTCGAAGAGACTTGCAAAGATAATCAATCATGCATAAAAGATTTCAGAGAAGAATCAAATATTGTTCATAGATAGACTTGATCATAAACCCACAATTCATCGGATCTCGACAAACACACCGCAAAAAGAGTTACATCGAATAGATCTCCAAGAAGAACGAGGAGAACTTTGTACTGAGATTCAAAGAGAGAGAAGAAGCCATCTAGCTAATAACTATGGACCCGAAGGTCTGAAGTAAATTACTCACACATCACCGGAGGATCCATGGAGTTGATGTAGAGGCCCTCCATGATCGATGCCCCCTCCGACAGAGCTCCGGAAAAGGCCCCAGGATGGTATCTCTTGGGTACAGAAGGTTGCGGCGGTGGAAATAGGGTTTCGTGGTGCTCCTAGATGTTTTCGGGGTATGTGAACATATATAGGAGGAAGAAGTAGGTCGGTTGAGCCACGAGGGTCCCACAAGGGGGGAAGGCGTGCCCAGGGGGTAGGCATGCCCCCTGCCTCGTGGACACCTCGTTCGTTTCTTGACGTCCACTCCAAGTCCTCTGGATCACGTTTGTTCCAAAAATCACGCTCCCAAAGGTTTCATTCCGTTTGGACTCCGTTTGATATTCCTTTTCTATGAAACACTGAAATAGGCAAAAACCAGCAATTTGCACTGGGCCTTGGGTTAATAGGTTAGTCCCAAAAATAATATAAAAGTGTAAAATAAAGCCCATTAACATCCAAAACTGATAATATAATAGCATGGAACAATCAAAAATTATAGATACGTTGGAGACGTATCAAACCGCACATCCACAGTTTCAACCACTTTATGGTGAAAGAGGTTGAAGACCATGTAGGAGTGCGAATTCTTTCCGTAGCTAAGCATAAAACCTTCATGTGCTTTTGGTGCAAATTTTGTAGTGTGATGCGGATCCTTGATCCAGCACCTAGCACCAAATACTCTAAAGTAGCTGACGTTTGGCTTCTTACCAGTTAGTAGCTCATATGATTTCTTCTTTAGAAGCTTGTGAAGATAAACACGGTTGATGACGTGACATGCAGTGTTAATGGCTTCAGGCCAGAATTTTCTTGGAGTCTTGTACTTATCAATCATCGTCCGTGCCATCTCAATGAGGGTTCTGTTCTTGCGCTCCATGATGCCATTCTGCTGAGGTGTGTATGGAGCTGATTACGCATGAGTTATGCCCAATGTATCAAGATAAGTGTCGAGGCCGGTGTTCTTGAATTCTATGCCATTGTCACTTTTGATGTGCTTGATCTCGATGCCATAGTTCGTCATGGCACGGTTGGCGAATCCTCTGAAGACATCCTGCACTTCATTCTTGTAAAGGATTATGTTCACCCATGTATATCTTGAGTAATCATCAACAATGACGAAGCCATAGAGGCAAGTGGTGGTAGTAAGTGTAGAGTAGTGAGAAGGGCCATATAAGTCCCTATGAAGCAGCTCGATGGGACGGGACATCGTCATGATTGTCTTCGAGGGATGCTTGGCCCTTGTCATCTTCCCAGCTTCGCAAGCACCACATAGATGATCCTTCTTCAACTTGACGCCCTCGATGCCTACGACATGCTTCTTCTTCGCGAGAGTGTACAAGTTCCTCATGCCAGCATGTCCTAGCCTCCGATGCCAGAGCCAGCACTCTGAAGCTTTCGCTAGAAGACATACGGCCAATTGTGGTCCTGCTGAGAAATCTACCATATATAGATCGTCTTTTCGATACCCTTCAAAGAGTAGAGATTTGTCAGATTCCATAAGCACAAGGCAACGATATTTTCGAAATATCACAATCATGTTCAGATCACAAAGCATTGACACAGACATTAAGTTGAAACCAAGGGATTCAAGCATCACTTTGTCCATGTGTTGATCCCTTGAGATTGTAACTCTACCTAGACACAATACCTTGCTTTTACCAGTGTCAGCAAATGTGATGTGACTCTTGTCAGATGGATGTAGGGTTGAATCCATGAGAAGACTTCGATCACCAGTCATGTGGTTAGTGCATCCACTGTCCATAATCCATTATAAAGACTTTGGTGTCATCCCCTACAGTGCAGTTTGCGGGATAGGCTTCACCAAGGGTATTGTGAAGCATAAACATCTGACGAACAAACAGAATATGAAATTTCAGATCTTGGCTAGGATAAATAGGTTGTTTGTCAAAGAAACCTGGGACGAAATACATAGTAAGACCATTTGGGCATTTTATCTTGCGCCCCACAAGATGTTTTAGGTCTCCAGCATAAGCATCAGACGCCTTTGATTTCCGGCTGGAGACCTTTCCCTGCAAAAGAGAGTTAATTTTTCTTAGCCACACACATTTTCAGGGGTGGCTTAGAAGCAATGAGTCTTAGTGCCGCATCTAAGAACTTCGCCTTTGGAGCCCTAGCAAATAGCCTTGTAGGAGGTGAATAGTACTCATAAGACTAAGCATAATAGTTCTTGGTCTTATGAACATAGCGGTTTGATAAAACACACTCATATTCATTAGTCTGAGTATGGTTTCCCTGCAAAACATTGGTGTTAGGGTGACTCTGATGAGTCCTCTGTCTGTATGAAGCCTTTGAGCCATATGAAGCCTTCGGTCTGGGGTTTGTCTTCTTCCTATGTGGTGTCATGATGAAATTCACAGGAATTTTCTCAAGACAGCTTTTGGGTACCCAGGTCTTCTTCAAAGGTGATCCGTTCCTGCAGTTAGTACCAATACCTGGCAAACACTTCACCATTCTGATTCTTAAACACTTTATAGTTTGCATCAAGGATTCATCAATGATAATCGGGTTAGCACAAGTGAATCCATATAAGGTAGATGGATCCATTGAAGGTCCCTTTGCAGACATCCATGTGGTTTTAGGGTACTGCTCAGGCTTCCAGTATGAACCATCAACATTCATTTTCCTCTCGAACCTCACACCCTGTTTCCTAGGGTTACGGTTCAGAATCTGTTTCTTGAGGACATCACATAGTGTATGATGCCTTTTGAGACTTTTGTACATCCATGTTTCAAGCAATAGTGTCTGATGCCCTTTGAGACATCGCATAGTGTCTGATGTATAGCGGAAGCATATGACAATGCGGTTGATGTAGTCAAACTTCTTCTCGTTCCGACCGATCAAGCACCAGACGTACGGCACCTCCGAGTTCTGCACACGTTCGACTCGATGACCTCCCTTGAACTCTTGATCCAGTAGAGTGCCGAGGAAGTAGATGAGTTTCGTCGGCACGACGGCGTGGTGACGGTGATGGTGAAGTGATCCGTGTAGGGCTTTGCCTAAGCACTGCCAGAATATGACCGAGGGTGTAATCTATGGACGGGGGCGCCGCACACGGCTAACAGATGTTGTTGTGTGTTCTAGGTGAAGGAAATATGCCCTAGAGGCAATAATAAAGTTATTATTTATTTCCTTATATCATTATAAATGTTTATTATTCATGCTAGAATTGTATTAACCGGAAACTTAGTACATGTGTGAATACATAGACAAACAAAGTGTCACTAGTATGCCTCTACCTGACTAGCTCGTTGATCAAAGATGGTTATGTTTCCTAACCATAGACATGAGTTGTCATTTGATAAAAGGGATCACATCATTAGGAGAATGATGTGATTGACTTGACCCATTCCGTTAGCTTAGCACTTGATCATTTTAGTTTACTGCTATTGCTTTCTTCATGACTTATACATGTTCCTATGACTATGAGATTATGCAACTCCCGATTACCGGAGGAACACTTTGTGTGCTACCAAACGTCACAACATAACTGGGTGATTATAAATGTGCTCTACAGGTGTCTTCGATGGTACTTTTTGAGTTGGCATAGATCGAGATTAGGATTTGTCACTCCGATTGTCGGAGAGGTATCTCTGGGCCCTCTCGGTAATGCACATCACTATAAGCCTTGCAAGAAATGTGACTAATGAGTTAGTTGCGGGATGTTGCATTACGGAAATGAGTAAAGAGACTTGCCGGTAATGAGATTGAATTAGGTATTGAGATACCGACGATCGAATCTCGGGCAAGTAACATACTGATGACAAAGGGAACAACGTATGTTGTTATGCGGTTTGACCGATAAAGATCTTCGTAGAATATGTAGGAGCCAATATGAACATCTAGGTTCCGCTATTGGTTATTGACCGGAGACGTGTCTCGGTCATGTCTATGTAGGGTCCGCACGCTTAAACGTTCGGTATTATGAGTTTATGTGATTTGATGTACTAAAGGTAGTTCAGAGTCCCAGATGAGATCAGGGACATGACAAGGAGTCTCAAAATGGTTGAGATGTAAAGATCGATATATTGGACGACTATATTCGGACATCGGAAAGGTTCCCAGTGATTCGGGTATTTTTCGGAGTACCGGGGAGTTACGGGAATACGGGGAAGAAGTATTGGGCCTCATGGGACAAGTGGTGGAAGAGAGGAGGCAGGGCGCATGGCCCCCCTAGCCCAAACCGAATTGGACTAGGCGGTCGGGCCCCCTTTCCTCCTTTCCTCCCTCTCCTTCCTTCTCCCCTTCCCCCTACCTTTCCTCCTCCTAGTAGAAGTAGGAAAGGGGAGTCTTACTCCTACTAGGAGGAGGACTCCTCCTCTTGGCGCGCCCTAGGAGGGCCGGCCGGCCTCCCCCCTTGCTCCTTTATATACGGGGGCAGGGGGCATCCTAGAACACACAACTTGATCATTGATCCCCGAGCCGTGTGCGGTGCCGCATCCACCATAATCCACCTCGATCATATCGTAGCGGTGCTTAGGCGAAGCCCTGCGTCGGTAGCAACATCATCACCGTCATCACGCCGTCGTGTTGAAGGAACGCTCCCGTGAAGCTCTGCTGGATCGGAGTTCGTGGGACGTCATCGAGATGAATGTGTGCTGAACTCGGAGGTGCCGTGCGTTCGGTACTTGGATCGTGAAGACGTTCAACTACATCAACTGTGTTCTCATAACACTTCTTCTTATAGTTTACGAGGGTACGTGGATGATACTCTTCCCTCTCATTGCTATGCATCACCATGATCTTGCGTGTGCGTAGGAATTTTTTTGAAATTGCAACATTCCCCAACAGTGGCATCCGAGCCAAGTTTATGTGTACATGTTATATGCACGCGTGTAACACAAATGAGTTGTGGGCGATACAAGTCATACTGCTTACCAGCATGTCATACTTTGGTTCGGCAGTGTTGTTGGATGAAGCGGCCCGGACCGACATTACACGTTCGCTTACGCGAGACTGGTTCTACCGACGTGCTTTGCACACAGGTGGCCGGCGGGTGTCAGTTTCTCCAACTTTAGTTGAAACAAGTGTGACTACGCCCGGTCCTTGTTGAAGGTTAAAAAATCACTAACTTGACGAAATATCATTGTGGTTTGGATGCGTAGGTAAGAATGGTTCTTGCTCAGCCCGTAGCAGCCACGTAAAACTTGCAACAACAAAGTAGAGAATGTCTAACTTGTTTTTGCAGGGCATGTTGTGATGTGATATGGTCAAGACGTGATGCGATATAAATTGTTATATGAGATGATATAAGTTATCGGCAACTGGCAGGAGCCTTGTGGTTGTCTCTTTATTGCATAAGATGCAAGTGCCATGTAATTGCTTTACTTTATCGCTATGCGATAGCAATAGTTGCAAAAGCAATAGCTGGTGAGATGACCATGTGACGACACGTTGATAAAAGATCAAGATGATAGAGATCATGGTGTCATGCCGGTAACAATGGAGATCATGACAGTACTTTGGAGATATCAAAGGCACAAGATGATGATGGACATATCATGTCACATATTTTGTTTGCATGTGATGTTTATCTTTTATACATCTTATTTTGCTTAGTTCGGCGGTAGCTTTATAAGATGATCCCTTACTATAAATTTGAAGGTACAAGTGTTCTCCCTGAGTATGCACCGTTGCCAAAGTTCGTCGTGCCGATACACCACGTGATGATCGGGTGTGATAAGCTCAATGTTCATCTACAACGGGTGTAAGACAGTTTTGCACACGCAGAATACTCGGGTTAAACTTGACAAGCCTAGCATATGCAGATATGGCCTCGGAACACTGGAGACCAAAAGGTCGAGCGTGAATCATATAGTAGATATGATCAACATAATGATGTTCACCATTGAAAACTACTCCATCTCACGTGATGATCGGACATGGTTTAGTTGATTTGGATCACGTGGTCATTTAGATGACTAGAGGGGTGTCTATCTAAGTGGGAGTTCTTAAGTAATATGATTAATTGGACTTAAATTTATCATGAACTTAGTCCTAATAGTATTTGCATATCTATGTTGTAGATCAATAGCTCGCACATAGCTTCCCCGTTTATTTTTTATATGTTCCTAGAGAAAAATAAATTGAAAGATGTTAGTAGCAATAATGCGGATTGGATCCGTGATCTGAGTATTATCCTCATTGCTGCACAGAAGAATTATGTCCTTGATGCACCGCTAGGTGACAGACCTATTGCAGGAGCATATGCAGACGTTATGAACGTTTGGCAAAGCTCGGTATGATGACTACTTGATAGTTTAGTGCACCATGCTTTACAGCTTAGAACTGGGACTTCAAAAATGTTTTGAATGCCATAGAGCATATAAGATGTTCCAAGAGTTGAAATTAGTATTTCAGACTCATGCCCATGTCGAAAGGTATGAGACCTTTGACAAGTACTTTGCCTACAAAATGGAGGAGAATAGCTCAGCTAGTGAGCATGTGCTCAGAATGTCTGAGTGCTACAATCACTTGAATCAAGTGGGAGTTAATCTTCCAGATAAGATTGTGATTGACAGAATTCTCTAGTCACTATCACCAAGTTACTAGAACTTCGTGATGAACTATAATATGCAAGGGATAACGGAAACGATTCCCAAGCTCTTCGTGATACGAAAATCGACGAAGGTAGAAATCAAGAAAAGCATCAAGTGTTGATGGTTGACAAGACCATTAGTTTCAAGAAAAGGGCAAAGGGAAGAAGGGGAACTTCAAGAATAATGACAAGCAAGTTGTTCCTCAAGTGAAGAAGCCCAAGTCTAGACCTAAGCTTGAGAATAAGTGCTTCTACTGAAAAGGGTCTGGTCACTGGAAGCAGAACTGCCCCAAGTATTCGGCGGATAAGAAGGATGGCAAAGTGAACAAAGGTATATTTCATATACATGTTATTGATGTGTACTTTACTAGACTTTATAGAAACCCCTCAGTATTTGATACTAGTTCAGTTGCTAAGATTAGTAACTCGAAACGGGAGTTGCAGAATAAACAGAGACTAGTTAAGGGTGAAGTGACGATGTGTGTTGGAAGTGGTTCCAAAATTGATATGATTATCATCGCACACTCCCTATACTTTCGGGATTAGTGTTGAACCTAAAATAAATGTTATTTGGTGTTTGCGTTAAGCATGAATATGATTGGATCATGTTTATTGCAATAAGATTATTCATTTAAGTCAAAGAATAATTGTTGTTCTATTTACATGAATAAAACCTTCTATGGGCATACACTCAATATAAATGGTTTATTGAATCTCGATCGTAGTGATACACATATTCATAATATTGAAGCCAAAAGATGCAAAGTTAATAATGATAGTGCAACTTATTTGTCGCACTGCCGTTTAGGTCATATTGGCGTAAAGCGCATGAAGAAAATCCATGCTGATGGGCTTTTGGAATCACTTGATTATGAATTAGTTGATGCTTGCGAACCATGCCTCATGGGCAAGATAACTAAGACTCCGTTCTCTGGAACAAGGGAGCGAGCAACAGACTTGTTGGAAATAATACATACTGATGTATGCAGTCCGATGAGTTTTGAGGCTCGCGGTAGGTATCGTTATTTTCTGACCTTCACAGATGATTTGAGTAAGATATGGGTATATCTTCTTGATGAAACATAAGTCTGAAACATTTGAAAAGTTCAAATAATTTCTGAGTGAAGTGGAAAAACATCGTAACAAGAAATAAAGTTTCTACGATCTGATCGTGGAGGAGAATATTTGAGTTATGAGTTTGGTCTTCATTTGAAACAATGCGGAATAGTTTCGCAACTCACGCCACCTCGAACACCACAACGTAATGGTGTGTCCGAACATCGTAACCGTACTTTATTAGATATGGTGCAATCTATGATGTCTCTTACCGATTTACCACTATCGTTTTGGGGTTATGCATTAGAGACAGCTGCATTCACGTTAAATAGGGCACCATCTAAATTCGTTGAGACGACACCATATGAACTGTGGTTTGGCTAGAAACCTAAGGTGTCGTTTCTTAAAATTTGGGGCTGTGATTCTTATGTGAAAAAGTTTTAACCTGATAAGCTCGAACCCAAATCGGAGAAATGTGTCTTCATAGAATACCCAAAGGAAACTGTTGGGCACACCTTCTATCACAGATCCAAAGGCAAGATCTTTGTTGCTAAAAGTGGATCCTTTCTAGAGAAGGAGTTTCTCTCGAAAGAAGTGAGTGGGAGGAATGTAGAACTTGATGAGGTAATTGTACCTTCTCCCGAATTGGAAAGTAGTTCATCACAGAAATCAGTTCCAGTGATCTCTACACCAATTAGTAAGGAAGCTAATGATGATGATCATGAAACTTCAGATCAAGTTACTACCGAACCTCATAGGACAACCAGAGTATTGTAACATCCCAAATTTTCAAATTTGGAATGTTATACATAGATCATTCTTGCATATCATGTTTTGTTGCATTTCATCTCGCGATCCTCGAAATCCTAAGCAACTCAAGGACCCTCGGAGAGAGTTGGGGATTTCCCCGGTTTTCAAATTTGATTTATATCAAATATTGAAACGAGGATTTTGGTTTTAATTATTTTTCTCTCTAAAAATATTTCCTATTAATATATGAGAGGAGATAATATGACTTCTCCAAAATAAATAAATATTGGAGGTAAAATGTTAAAATCAATTTTTTCTTTTATTTGCATTTTCGGTTGCATTAGAAAAATTGCACGTTTTCAAAATTGCATTTTAGGGCCAAGAAAATGTTCATCTCGTTCTAAATATTTTATTTAGACGGGGAAAATTTGTTTCGGCATTTTTAGAATTTTATTTTATTTTCTAGGATTTTTCTAAGTTCGGTGGAATTATTTAAAAAAAAAGAGCGCGCCTAGGCCGACTAGGCCGAAGCCCAGCCACCGCCCCAACTCCCCGGCCGCCGTCTCCGGCGCGGAGACCGCGCCGCCGCCGCCGCCGACTCAGACACGAGTCCGAGCCGGACTCCACCGTCGCCTTGCCCCTCCCCCAAGGCACCACCTCTGCGCCCCGCCGCAAGCCGCCGCCGCCCGCCGCCCGTCGCCGCTGTCGAGCTGCCGCGCCGCCCCGCCGCAAGCCGCCGCCGCCGCCCCACGCCACGCCGCCCCTCGCCGGAGCCCCGCCGTGCCGGACCTCGCCGAGGTTAGCGCCGTTTGGTTTTTTTAGAAAACCGAATCGGTTTTCATTAGAAAACCCTAGTCGTTTTTTTCGGTTCGCCGGTTTTTCTTTTCGGTTTTCTTTTTAGCCGACGTTCGTCCGGACGTTCGTTTTAACGAACGGTTTTCGCCCGATAGTTACAGATAACGAACGCTTGTTCATTAGCTTGTTCGTCAGTTTTCATTTGTCGGATTAACCCGCGATTATTTCTGATCGCGATTTCTGATTCGATTTTCGTTTTAGTTTTTTTTCGCTCATTAGTCGGAATCAGGCGATTCAATTGCCTAGATCTTCATCTCGTGGCCCTCTTTTCGTTTAACCAACTTAAACAAGTTTTTTTTACTGTAAAATTTGACCTAGGTCTAGATTAGTAAATAAATCTTGTTTCTTTTGCCGTTTGGGTTTTCTTGCTCCGTTTGATTTGATTCTTTTTGCAAACCGGAGTTCTTAAGTTGAACATTCTAGTTTGATATTCTTATTTGAGTTTTAGCCATGTTTCCTAGTTTGATTGCTTATGTATGCTATTGCTTGTTTGCGATAGAATTCCCGGAGTGTGAAGCGTGTTATTTGGAGTCTCTAGGTTTTGAAGATCGTCAGCAAGGCAAGTAACACCTTGATCATACCGCTTTATCACCCAGTTTTATGCATTAGTTCCAATCCTCAAACATTGCATGGTTAGGATGTCATTAACATGTGGGTTGGGAAGTAGTTGATGAGGTAGAACCTATTTCCCTGTTACATTCAAACCCTTGGGAGTTACTTCTACGCGTTGCTTATATTGCTATGATATGCTCGTAGACGTGGTTTTGGTGAGTGAAATCCATGACAGATGTGAGATTGTTAATTAATGGTTCAACTTAAGGTGGAAACTAAAATACACATATGGGTGGATTGAGGCACCTAGAGTACCCAGTGTTGCCTGTATTTTTGGAAATCCCGGAGTACCCGTGTGATCTTCCTATGGACCGCCACCCAGGCACAAAGGGAACTGAGATTATTCATGCTAGAAACTTTCGTGTGCAGCCACAAGCTATTATGGGCTATAGCATAGTTGAGTAAGTTACGTGAAGCTCTTGAAGAGGTGGATCAGCAGGTAGTGGGTTTGTAGGTTTGGTATGGTCTGCCCGAAGTAGAGAGTTAATGTTTCTGAAAGACTGTGTCTCGGTCATCCGTTTCTCAAACACCCTGTAGTGCGAGAAAACCAACGGAGGAGATCGAGTCTTGTGGGGAAAAGTGCGCAAACCTCTGCAGAGTGTATAAACTAATCATGCTTAGCCGTGTCCCTGGTTATGGACAATCTTGAGTATCTAGTACTTGGAGTATCTTAAGTATCTCATCACTCTAAAAATATATTGTTGGGCTGTTAATCATCTTAATTGGGATTGAGTTGGAGGAACCTTCTCAATGATGTTTCAACTACCATGATAGTTAAATTAAAATCTATTCCTTTGTTGTAGGGAAAAATTGGCTTTTCGCAAAGCTATAACCATAGAGCTTTCCACCAGCCAAATATGCATGTAGTGATAGCATTATTCTGTTCTTGCTCTACTGTGTTATTTTGCCAGCATATTCCATGTGCTGACCCGTTTTCGGGCTGCAACACATTATGTTGCAGACTTTTCAGACGAGGAGTAAGGTTCGTTAGGTCGTTGTCGTGCAGCTCAGCTATGCCGTTGGAGTTGATGGACTCACTTTATCTTCCAAGCCTTCCGCTGTTATCGTATTAGATGGCCTGAAGCCTTATTTATTGTAATAAGTTCTCTTTGGAGACATTTGATGTAATAAGTGTGTGATTGCTACTCTGTTATAAATCCTCGAGTAATGTGTGTCTCAGCATTACCAATCCAGGGATGACACTGAAGCACAGAGACTTGACCGTTTGAGGTCGGGTCGCTACAAGATGGTATCGGAGCACACACTGAGTGTAGGACACGACCACTAAGCTAAAGCCATAGATCACTATTCTCTTCTCCCTTCTGACTCGTCTCCATTTTCTACTCTTTAGGATGGCGGATGCAAGCAACAAGTTTGCACAGCCGGAGGAAGAATCACCTTTTGGACGACTTTTAAGGAAGTCACTAGGTACCTAAACATAGGAATACCAAGTTTCACCGGGACTTACAACGCCACTTTGCTAGAAGAGGAGCGATGGATGATTCAAGTTCAAGTTCCAGGAAGGACCTTCACGCCACTCACTAAACCTATAGACTTTTCCTTTGACGCACCAACCTGGAGTTTAGGAAAGAGTATCGCATCCCACATCACCATAGGATGCATTGGAGAAGTATATCTCAAGGATCTTAAGGACACTATCTACCAGATATGTGGGCGCCGAGACGAGCAATGGGAGATGAACAGCACCAAGAAGGATAGATCAATTGCAGCTTTCATCCAGGAGTTAAACCAGCACATTCAACGTCAGGAGAATCAGATGTGCGCAGACATGATAGATTTGAAGGAGGCGAAGACGAGGATCATCGAGCTGGAAGAAGAACTTAAGTCTACACGCGATGGATATGAGGAGGAAATTGCGACACTACTGGAGAAGAATGACGACCTGATTAAGAAGATCAAAATATTTATGGGAGACCCCACACCCATAGAAGAAGATGAAGAACCCAAGGAGATTCACCCGGAGGACTACATCATCATCGACGACACTGACTCTGACCTGAGCGATGATGACTTTGAAGACGAAACTGGAGCAGATATCATGGAGTCTGCAACCGAGGAATATTTTTAGTAGACCACCACATCAGTAGTAGTATTCCACCATGTATATAAAGTAGTCCGAGCACTTTTGCGATAGTTAGATCGATTGTATGCCCTGCTTGATTGATTGAGTGAAATGTTTGTGTTTGTCTCATGTGCATATGGGTAGTGCTTTCTCATTAGACCTCATTCTATTCTAATATGTCCCCTCTAAACCCATCAGATGCCTCCGAGACGTGACCCCGGATTTGTTTTCCCACCGGAGCTCACCCAGTTGATCCAGTAGCAGAATACCCTGATGCAGTTGTTAGTTCAGAATCAGGGCAACAACAACAACAATCCACCAGCACCACCAGTTGACAACTTAGCCCATTTTCTGAGGTCGCAACCGCCGGTGTTTTCCAGTAGCATCGAGCCTATAGTAGCAGATGATTGGCTACACAAGATTGGAAGGGAGTTAACCACTGCAGGATGTACTGATGCTGAGAAGGTGCGTTTTGCCGCACATCAGTTGGATGGACCAGCAGCATCATGGTGGGATAATTATACTGTTACCTACCCCATAGCCACGGTGACATGGGACCAATTTCAGCAAGCTTTCTGTACAGCCCATGTCTCCACTAGAGCCATGAATTTGAAGAAGCGTGAGTTTCACAACTTATGCCAGGGGAACAGTATTGTGGCTCAGTACGCGGATGAGTTCAGCAAGTTATCTCGCTATTCCCCTGATGATGTGGCCACAGATGCCGCAAAGCAGGAGAAGTTTATGGAAGGGCTGAATGATAAGATGAGTATGCAGTTGATGGTGGCAACATTCACCAATTACCAGGAGTTGGTAGATAAGGCTCTTATGATTAAAGGGAAGCAACAGCAGATTGAGAGCCGTAAGAGGAAGTATGGACAAGGGAGGTATAACTCAGGAGCTTAGCAGAAACCTCGCCTAACCCTGAACTCGGAAGGACTTGTTCATAACCATGGAGGCCACACCCATAATGGAGGGAGTAACCATAATCATACTGGCACAAGGAATGGAAATGGGAATGGAGCAAGCAACAATCAGAACCGCCCCAATACAGCCACATCCACCAAGAGGTACCTAAGCCACGTTACTTGTTTCAAGTGCGGGAAGACTGGACACTATGCCACGGAGTGCCCTGAAGGGAAGAATGGAAACGGAAACAGGAGCACTGGGAAGAAGCCCAATCCATTCAACAAAGGACAAGTGAACCACGTTAACGTGGAGGAGGTTGAAGAGCAACCAGACGCGGTTATAGGTAAGTTTTTGGTTCAGTCATTTACGCTCTTGTTCTTTTCGATACTGGTGCATCGCATTCATACATATCAAGGGAATTCGTGGATAAGTTTAATCTACCGACCCAAACCCTTAGGACCCCTTTGTTAGTAAATTCACCTGGAGCAGAGTATATGGCTAGTCGATGGTGCGACCAGATACCGTTAACCATTGGTAGCCATGTTTTTCCGTCCAACCTAATTATCTTGGAGTCACAAGGATTGGATGTTATATTAGGTATGGACTGGATGTCAAAGTATGGAGGAAACATTGACTGCGTTAGTAAGTCAATTTGTCTCACCACCCCGGAGGGAAAAAGGATCAAGTATATATCTAGGCATACGTCAAGAAGTAGCCAAGTAAATACCCTCACGGGAGTTGTTCAGGAGGAAGTGCCTGTAGTAACGGATTATCCGGATGTTTTTCCAGAGGAGTTACGAGGCATGCCACCGTATCAAGATATCGAGTTTTTGATAGAGCTATTGTCAGGCACACGGCTAATATCCAATAGACCCTATAGGATACCCGCGAATGATCTGGAAGAGATTAAGAAACAGATCAAGGAGTTATTGGAGAAAGGTTACATTCGACGGAGTTCATCACCATGGAGAGCTCTAGTACTTTTGGTTGAGAAGAATGATAAATCCCTAAGAATGGTTGTTGATTATCGGGCCTTGAATGAAGTGACGATTAAGAACAAGTACCCATTGCCGATGATCAATGATCTGTTTGACCAGTTGCAAGGATCTAAGGTGTTTTTGAAGATCGATCTGTGATTGGGATATCATCAGTTGAATATACGAGATAAGGATATACCAAAGACAGCCTTCACCACACGGTACGGGTTATACGAGTATACGGTCATGTCGTTTGGACTGACTAATGCCCCTGCCTATTTCATGAGCATGATGAACAAGGTGTTCATGGAGTATTTGGATAAGTTTGTTTTGGTGTTCATTGATGATATAATGGTATATTCGAGGAATGAAGAGGAACACAAGGAGCATTTGTGTTTAGTTCTTGAGAAAATCAGGGAACATCAGTTTTATGCCAAGTTCAGCAAATGCGAGTTTTGGTTGAAATAAGTCGGATTCCTTGGACATGTTATATCAGGAGAAGGTATAGCAGTAGACCCCAGCAAGGTTCAGTCAGTCACTGAATGGTTGGCACCCACTTCAGTTAGCGAGATCCGCAGTTTTCTTGGACTCGCAGGATACTATCGGAGATTCATTGAGATTTTTTCCAAGATTGCGAAGCCCATGACAGAATTATTGAAGAAGGATACCAAGCTTAAATGGGAGGAAGATTGTGAGGCAAGTTTCCAGGAGCTGAAGAAATGTTTGACTACAGCCCCAGTGCTGACACTGCCGGATATACACAATGATTTTCAAGTGTATTGCGATGCCTCTCGCTTAGAACTTGGAAGTGTGCTTATGCAGGACGGAAGAGTTGTTTCGTATGCCTCATGACAACTAAAGCCTCACGAGTTGAATTATGCCACGCATGATTTGGAGCTAGCAGCCGTAGTGCATGCGTTGAATACGTGGAGACATTACCTTATTGGAAATCATTGTGATGTGTATACGGATCATGAGAGTTTGAAGTACATTTTCACCCAGAAGGAGTTGAACCTTAGGCAGAGAAGATGGTTGGAGCTTATAAAGGATTATGACATGAAGCTTCATTATCATCTAGGAAAGGCCAATGTCATAGCAGAGCCTTGAGCTAGAAGAGCTATGCTAATACCCTAATAAGCACGGGATTGCCGAAGCAGTTAGTAGAGGATCTCCGGGAACTACGTTTGGAGATTGTTCCTGGAGTTTTTGTTGCAAAAATGGAGGTACAGTCTACATTGTTGGGAAAGATTCGAGAAGCTCAGAAGGATGACAAAGAGATTGCCAAGATAAAGGAGAAAATGAGCGAAGGAAAGTCCAAAGGTTTTCGTGAGGATGAGCATGACACCTTATGGTTTGAGGACTGTGTTTATGTGCCCAATAATACAGAGATCAGGAAGTTAATACTTCAGGAGGCACATGACTCACCATACTCGATACACCCCGGAAACACCAAGATGTATTTGGATTTAAAGGAACGTTTCTGGTGGACAGGGATGAAGAAGGATATCGCCGAGTATGTGGCCGTATGTGATGTATGTCAGAGAGTGAAGGCAGAGCATCAAAAGCCAGCAGGACTGCTACATCCTATGCCGATACCCGAATGGAAGTGGGATAAACTTGGCATGGATTTTATCACCGGATTACCCAGGACCAAATCAGGATACGATTCTATATGGGTAGTAGTTGACCGTTTAACCAAAGTGGCACACTTTATCCCAATGAAAACAACTTATACTATTGCAAAGTTGGCCAAGATATATATGACCAGGATCGTATGTCTGCATGGAGTTCCAAGGAACATCGTATCGGATAGAGGGACACAGTTTACCTCAAAGTTTTAGCATCAACTGCACCAGACCTTGGGAACCAGATTGGAGTTCAGTACAGTATTTCACCCGCAAACAGATGGACAGACCGAGAGGGTCAATCAGATTCTGGAGGACATGTTGAGAGCCTGTGCGCTAGATTATTGATCTAGTTGGGATGACAATATGCCTTACGCAGAGTACTCATACAACAATAGTTACCAAGCCAGTCTGAAGATGACACCGTTCGAAGCTCTGTATGGCCGAAGGTGCAGAACACCATTGATGTGGGATGAAGTTGGACACCGACAGTTGTTTGGACCAGACTTGATAAAAGAGTCTGAGGAGAAGGTTAAACTGATCCGGGATAGACTGAAGATAGCCCAGTCTAGGCAGAAGAGTTATGCAGATTCAAAACGCAAGGAGGTAACCTATGAAATTGGAGACAGAGAATATTTGCGAGTATCACCTTTGCGGGGAGTGAAACGTGTTGGAGTTAAGGGAAAGTTAGCCCCAAGATTTGAAGGACCATATCGTGTTTTGGAACAGATGGGAGAAGTTGCCTACAAGTTGGAGTTACCTGAAGGACTGTCAGGAGTTCACGATGTGTTTCACGTTTCCCAGTTGAAGAAGTGCCATGCTGAGATGGCCGACATACCACTAAGAGATACCGTGCCTTTGGAGGCGATTCAGTTGGATAATGACATGACTTATGAAGAGAAGCCAGTCAAGATTTTGGAGTTTGCTAGTCGAGTCACCCGCAGCAAGGTTGTTAAGTTTTGCAAAGTTTAGTGGAGCCACCATACCAAGGACGAAGCCACATGGGAACGAGAGGATGATCTCCATAAGGACCACCCACACCTATTTTCTAGCCAACCCGAATCTCGAGGGTGAGATTCATCTTAAGGGGGTTAAGTTTGTAACATCCCAAATTTTCAAATTTGGAATGTTATACATAGATCATTCTTGCATATCATGTCTTGTTGCATTTCGTCTCGCGATCCTCGAAATCCTAAGCAACTCAAGGACCCTCGGAGAGAGTTGGGGATTTCCCCGGTTTTCAAAATTGATTTATATCAAATATTGAAACGAGGATTTTGGTTTTAATTATTTTTCTCTCTGAAATATTTCATATTAATATATGAGAGGAGATAATAAGACTTCTCCAAAATAAATGAAATATTGGAGGAAAATGTTAAAATCAATTTTTGCTTTTATTTGGATTTTATTTACATTTTTGGTTGCATTAGAAAAATTGCATGTTTTCAAAATTGCATTTTAGGGCCAATAAAATGTTCATCTCGTTCTAAATATTTTATTTAGATGGAGAAAATTTGTTTTGGCATTTTTAGAATTTCATTTTATTTTCTAGGATTTTTCTGAGTTCGCCGGATTTTTTTTAAAAAAGAGCGCGCCTAGGCCGACTGGGCCGAAGCATAGCCGCCGGCCCAACTCCCCGGTCGCCGTCTCCTGCGCGGCGGCCGCGCCGCCACTACCGCCGCCGACTCGGACACAAGTCCGAGCCGGACTCCGCCGCCGCCTTACCCCTCCCCCAAGGCACGACCTCCGCCCCCGCCCCTTTATAAGCCGCGCCCCCGCCGCCGTAAGCCGCCACCCCGCCGTGAGCCGCGCCCCGCCGCAAGCTGCCGCCGCCCGCCGCCCGTCACCGCTGCCGAGCTGCAGCGCCGCCTCGCCTGCTGCCGCGCCGCCCCGCCGCAAGCCGCTGCCGCCGCCTGCTGCCCGCGTCACCGCCGCCCCGCGCCACGCCGCCCCTCGTCGGAGCCCCGCCGTGCCGGACCTCGCCGAGGTTAGCGCCGTTCGTTTTTTTAGAAAATCGGATCGGTTTTCGTTAGAAAACCATAGTCGTTTTTTTCGGTTGGCCGATTTTTCTTTTTGGTTTTCTTTTTAGCGGACGTTCGTCCGAACGTTCGTTTTAACGAACGGTTTTCGCCCGTTAGTTACAGATAACGAACGCTCGTTCGTTAGCCTGTTCGTCAGTTTTCTTTTGTCAGATTAATCGGCGATTATTTCTGATCACGATTTCTGATCCGATTTTCATTTTAGTTTTTCTTTTCGCTCGTTAGTTGGAATCAGGCGATTCAAGTGCCTAGATCTTCTTCTCGAGACACTCTTTTCGTTTAACCAACTTAATCAAGTTTTTGCTACTGTAAAATTTGACCTAGGTCCAGATTAGTAAATGGGTCTCGTTTGTTTTGCCACTTGGGTTTCGTTGCTCCGTTTGATTTGATTCTTTTTGCAAACCGGAGTTCTTAAGTTGAACTTTCTGGTTAGATCTTCTTATTTGAGTTTTACCCATGTTTCTTAGTTTGATTGCTTATGTATGCTATTGTTTGTCTGCGATAGAATTCCCGGAGTGCGAAGCGTGTTATTTGGAGTCTCTAGGTTTTGCGGATCGTCAGCAAGGCAAGTAACACTTTGATCATACCCCTTTATCACCCAGTTTTTATGCATTAGTTCCAATCCTCAAACATTGCATGGTTAGGATGTCATTAACATGTGGGTTGGGAAGTAGTTGATGAGGTAGAACCTATTGCCCTGTTACTTTCAAACCCTTGGGAGTTACTTCTACGTGTTGCTTATATTGCTATGCTATGCTCGTAGACGTGGTTTGGGTGAGTGAAATCCATGACAGATGTGAGATTGTTAATTAATGGTTCAACTTAAGGTGGCAACTTAAATACACATCTGGGTGGATTGAGGCACCTGGAGTACTCAGTGTTGCCTGTATTTTTGGAAATCCCAGAGTACCCGTGTGATCTTCCTATGGACCGCCACCCAGGCTCAAAGGGAACTGAGATTATTCATGCTAGAAACTTCCGTGTGCAGCCGCAAGCTATTATGGGCTCTAGCATAGTTGAGTAAGTTATGTGAAGCTCTTGAAGAGGTGGATCAGCAGGTAGTGGGTTTGTAGGTTTGGTATGGTCTGCCCGGAGTAGAGAGTTAATGTTTCTGAAAGACTGTGTCTCGGTCATCCTTTTCTCAAACACCCTGTAGTGCGAGAAAACCAACGGAGGAGATCGAGTCTTGTGGGGAAAAGTGTGCAAACCTCTGCAGAGTGTATAAACTAATCATGCCTAGCCGTGTCCCCGGTTATGGACAATCTTGAGTATCTAGTACTTGGAGTATCTTAAGTATCTCATCACTCTAAAAAAATAATATTGTTGGGTTGTTAATCACCTTAATTGGGATTGAGTTGGAGGAACCTTCTCAATGATGTTTCAACTACCATGATAGTTAAATTAAAATCTATTCCTTTGTTGTAGGGAAAAATTGGCTTTTCGCAAAACTATAACCATAGAGCTTTCCACCAGCCAAATATGCATGTAGTGATAGTATTATTCTGTTCTTGCTCTACTGTGTTATTTTGCCAGAATATTCCATGTGCTGGCCCGTTTTCGGGGTGCAACGTATTATGTTGCAGACTTTTCAGACGAGGAGTAAGGTTCATTAGGTCGTTGTCATGCAGCTCAGCTATGCCGTTGGAGTTGATGGACTCACTTTATCTTCCAAGCCTTCCGCTGTTATCGTATTAGATGGCCTTAAGACATATTTATTGTAGTAAGTTCTCTTTGGAGACATTTGATGTAATAAGTGTGTGATTTCTACTCTGTTATAAATCCGCGAGTACTGTGTGTGTCAGATTACCGATCCAGGGATGACACTGAAGCACAGAGACTTGACCGTTTGAGGTCGGGTCGCTACAAGTATGGTCCACACCAGAGTGGTACGGTAATCCTTTCTGGAAGTCATGTTACTAGACCATGACGAACCTACGAACTATGAGAAAGCGGTGATGAGCCTTGATTTCGCGAAATGGCTTGAGGCCATGAAATCTGAGATGAGATCCGTGTATGAGAACAAAGCATCGACCTTGAATGACTTTCCCGATGATCGGTGAGTCATTAAGAATAAATGGATCTTCAAGAGGAAGACGGACGCTGATAGTAGTGTTACTATCTACAAAGCTCAAATTGTCGCAAAATGTTTTCAACAAGTTCAAGGTGTTGACTACAATGAGATTTTCCCACTCGTATCGATGCTTAAAAGTCTATTCGAATCATGTTAGCAGTTGCCGCATTTTATGAAATCTGACAAATGGATGTCAAAACTGCATTCCTTAATGGATTTCTTAAAGAAGAGTTGTATATGATGCAACCAGAAGGTTTTGTCGATCCTAAAGGTGCTGACAAAGTGAGCAAGCACCAGCGATCCATCTATGGACTTGTGCAAGCATCTTAGAGTTGGAATATATGCTTTGATAAAGTGATCAAAACATATGGTTTTATACAGACTTGCGGTGAAACCTGTATTTACAAGAAAGTGAGTGGGAGCACTACAACGTTTCTGATAAGTATATGTGAATGACATATTGTTGATCGGAAATAATGTAGAATTTTCTGGAAAGCATAAACGAGTGTTTGAAAAGAGTTTTTCAAAGAAAGACCTCGATGAAGCTGCTTACACATTGAGCATTAAGATCTATAGATATAGATCAAGATGCTTGATAAGTTTTTTCAATGAGTACATACCTTGACAAGACTTTGAAGTAGTTCAAAATGGAACAGTCAAAGAAGGAGTTCTTGCCTGTGTTGCAAGGTGTGAAGTTGAGTAAAGACTCAAAACCCGACCACAGCAGAAAATAGAAAGAGAATGAAAAGTCATTCCCTATGCCTCAGTCATAGGTTCCATAAAGTATGCTATGCTGTTTACCAGTCCTATTGTATACCTTAGCATCTTTCTGGCAAGGGATTACAATACTGATCTAGGAGTAGATCACTGGACAACGGTCAAAATTATCCTTAGAGGACTAAGGAAATATTTCTCGGTTATGGAGGTGATAAAAGAGTTCGTCATAAAGGGTTACATCGATGCAAGCTTTTTACATCGATCTAGATGACTCTAAGTCTCGATCGGGATACATATTGAAAGTGGGAGCAATTAGCTAGAGTAGCTCCATGCAGAGCATTGTAAAGATAGAAATTTGCAAAATACATACGGATCTGAATTTTGCAGACCCGTAGGCTAACCTCTCTCACAAGAAAAATATGATCACTCTTTGGGTGTTAATCACATAGCGATGTGAACTAGATTATTGACTTTAGTAAACCCTTTGGGTATTAGTCACATGGAGATGTGAACTAATCACATAAAGATGTGAACTAGATTATTGACTCTAGTGCAAGTGGGAGACTGAAGGAAATATGACCTAGAGCAATAATAAAGTTATTATTTATTTCCTTATATCATGATAAATGTTTATTATTCATGCTAGAATTGTATTGACCGGAAACTTAGTACATGTGTGAATACATAGACAAACAGAGTGTCACTAGTATGCCTCTACCTGAATAGCTCGTTGATCAAAGATGGTTATGTTTCCTAACCATAGACAATAGTTGTCATTTGATAAACGGGATCACATCATTAGGATAATTATGTGATTGAGTTGACCCATTCCATTAGCTTAGCACTTGATCATTTTAGTTTACTGCTATTGCTTTCTTCATGACTTATACACGTTCCTATGACTATGAGATTATGCAACTCCCGATTACCGTAGGAACACTTTGTGTGCTACCAAACGTCACAACATAACTGGGTGATTATAAAGGTGCTCTACATGTGTCTCTAATGGTACTTGTTGAGTTGGCATAGATCGAGATTAGGATTTTTCACTCCGATTGTCGGAGAGGTATCTATGGGCCCTCTCGGTAATGCACATCACTATAAGCCTTGCAAGCAATGTCACTAATGAGTTAGTTGCGGGATGTTGCATTACGGAAACGAGTAAAGAGACTTGCCGGTAACGAGATTGAACTAGGTATTGAGATACCGACGATCGAATCTCGGGCAAGTAACATACCGATGACAAAGGGAACAACGTATGTTGTTATGAGGTTTGACCGATAAAGATCTTCGTAGAATATGTAGGAGCCAATATGAACATCCAGGTTCCGCTATTGGTTATTGACCGGAGACGTGTCTCGGTCATGTCTACATAGTTCTCGAACCCGTAGGGTCCGCACGCTTAAACGTTCAGTGACGATCGGTATTATGAGTTTATGTGATTTGATGTACCGGAGGTAGTTCAGAGTCCTGGATGAGATCGGTGACATGAAGAGGAGTCTCTAAATGGTCGAGACATAAAGATCGATATATTGGACGACTATATTCGGACATCGGAAAGGTTCCGAGTGATTCGGGTATTTTTCGTAGTACCGGGGGAGTTACGGGAATACAGGGAAGAAGTATTGGGCCTCATTGGCCAAGTGGTGGAAGAGAGGAGGCAAGGCGCACGGCCCCCCTAGCCCAAACCGAATTGGACTAGGGGGACGGCCCCCATTTCCTCCTTTCCTCCCTCTCCTTCCTTCTCCCCTTCCCCCTTCCTTTCCTCCTCCTAGTAGGAGTAGGAAAGGGGAGTCCCACTCCTACTAGGAGGAGGACTCCTCCTCCTGGAGCGCCCTAGGATGGCCGGCCGGCCTCCCCCCTTGCTCCTTGATATATAGGGGCATGGGGCACCCTAGAACACACAAGTTGATCATTGATCCCTTAGCCGTGTGCGGTGCCCCCCTCCACCATAATCCACCTTGATCATATCGTAGCAGTGCTTAGGCAATGCCCTGCGTCGGTAGCAACATCATCACCGTCATCACGCCGTCGTGCTGACGGAACTCTCCCGTGAAGCTCTGCTGGATCGAAGTTCGTGGGACGTCATCGAGCTGAATGTGTGCTGAACTCGGAGGTGCCATGCGTTCGATACTTGGATCGGTCGGATCGTGAAGACGTTCGGCTACATCAACCGCGTTCTCAAAACACTTCCTCTTACGGTCTACGAGGGTACATGGACGATACTCTTCCCTCTCATTGCTATGCATCACCATGATCTTGCGTGTGCCTAGGAAATTTTTTGAAATTACTATGTTCCCCAACACTAGGCGCCCCCTCCCCATGTATATATAGGTGGGAGAGGGAGGGGAGCAGCAAGGGGGTGCCCCAAGTAGGAGGAATCCTACTTGGGCGCCTCCCCAATTCGGCCTCCCCCCTTCCATAAGTTCCGAAGGGGGGAGGAAGGAGGAGGGAAGGAATGGGGAGGCCGAATCCCTCCCCTTCCTTCTCTCTTCCCCTCTTTCCTTCTCCTCTGGTTCGTTCGGCCCATGTGGGGGGCATAGCAGCCCCTGCTGGCTGCTGCGTTTCCCCTCTTGCCCATTAGGTCGATATCTTTTGCGGGGGTGGGGGAGGGGCTCCGAAACACTTTCGGCGTCCGAATACTATCGACCTGTATATCAATCTTTACCTCTCGGCCATTTCGAGAATCCTCATCATGTTCGTGATCTCATCTGGGACTCCGAACAACATTCGGTCATGAAATCACATAACTCATATAATACAAAATCGTCATCCAACGTTAAGCGTGCGGACCCTATGGGTTCGAGAACTATGTAGACATGACCGAGACACCTCTTAGGTCAATAACCAATAGCGGAACCTGGATGCTCATATTGGCTCTGACATATTCTATGAAGATCTTTATCGGTCGAACCATTATGACAACATGTGTTATTCCCTTTGTCATCAGTATGTTACTTGCCCGAGATTCGATCGTCGGTATCCACATACCTAGTTCAATCTCATTACCCGCAAGTCTCTTTAATTATTCTTTAATACATCATCCTGTAACTAACTCATTAGTCACTTTGCTTGCAAGGCTTCTTATGATGTGCATTACCGAGAGGACCCAGAGATACCTCTCCGATACTCGGAGTGACAAATCCTAATCTCGATCTATGTCATCCCAACAAACACCTTCAGAGATACCAGTAGAGCATCTTTATAATCACCCAGTTACGTTGTGATGTTTGATAGCACACAAGGCATTCCTCCGGTATCCGGGAGTTGCATAATCTCATAGTCGAAGGAATATGTATTTGACATGAAGAAAGCAATAGCAATAAAACTGAACGATCATTATGCTAAGCTAACAGATGGGTCTTGTCCATCACATCATTTTCCTAATGATGTGATCCCATTATCAAATGACAACTCATGTCCATGGTTAGGAAACCTTAACCATCTTTGATCAACGAGCTAGTCAAGTAGAGGCTCACTAGAGACATAGTGTTTGTATATGTATTCACAAATGTATCAAGGTTTCCAATCAATACAATTATAGCATGAATAATAAACCTTTATCATGAGTAATTAAATATAAAATAACAACTTTATTATTGCCTCTAGGTCATATTTCCTTCACCATTACCTCGCTCTTTGCGAAGTTTATTGTAAGCCCTGATATCTCCTGGAAACAAAGGAGCAAGAACTTGAGGTGTTAAATGTCCTCATCCGATCCCTCCACCATCATCAAGATCGTATCGTCCGCATACTACAGGTGTGTGAGCCCTCCATCTCTAGTGAGATGGGGACATACACCTCTAATGTGGCAAGCCTGCCTGGCCAAGTCCAAGATTGTAGCCAAGGCATCAACCACCAAATTAAAGAGGAAGGGGAGCGAGGGTCTCCCTGATGCACCCCCTGACCAGTAGGAATGTAAGGCCCCACCTATCCATTAATATTGATCGCCATGCATCCACTGGTCACTAGTTTCATCACGTGCGCAACCCAATGAGGGTCAAAGCCGCGCTTCAACATTACTTCCCGAAGGAAAGACCAGTGAACTGAATCATAGGCCTTGTGAAAGTCGATCATAAATAAGACCGCACGGAGGCGTTTATGCCAAACTTCATGCGAGATTTCGTGAAGGACTAGGATCCCATCTAAGATAAATCTGTCCTTAGTGAAGGCCGATTGGTTGGGGTGATGGATCCTAGGGGCAATAAGGGCCGCCCTAGTGGCGTACCCCTTAGCCAAAATCAGAAAGATTATGTTGAGGACCGTAATCGGTCGAAATTGCCTAATATCCGAAGCCCCTCGGATTTTCGGGATCAAGGAGGTGATCCCATAATTAAGGCGGGCAACATCAAGGGTTCCTCTAGAAAATTCAAGGAACGGAACTAAGAGCAACTCCAACGGGGTGACCCATTTTGTCCGCTGGCATCCGTTTGGGTCAGCGCGGACACAAAAGGCGGCCCGACATGCCGACCCAAATGGACGCGTGTCCGCTTGGCATCCGCATGGTGACCCATTCCCGGCCCAATTTTGAGCCGAATTTGTGTCGGCGTGGATGATAACCC
The DNA here is from genome assembly GCF_056163025.1 of Triticum urartu. Taxonomy (NCBI): domain Eukaryota; kingdom Viridiplantae; phylum Streptophyta; class Magnoliopsida; order Poales; family Poaceae; genus Triticum; species Triticum urartu. The sequence goes on from NC_141877.1 coordinate 474,851,811, forward strand.
GCAAGTATAGGGGATCGCAACAGTTTTCGAGGGTAGAGTATTCAACCCAAATTTATTGATTCGACACAAGGGGAGCCAAAGAATATTCTCAAGTATTAGCAGCTGAGTTGTCAATTCAACCACACCTGGAAACTTAATATCTGCAGCAAAGTGTTTAGTAGCAAAGTAATATGATAGTAGTGGTAACGGTAGCAAAAGTTAATGATAGCAAAAGTAATATTTTTGGTATTTTGTAGTGATGATAGCAATAGCAAAGGAAAAGTAAATAAGCGAAGAACAATATATGGAAAGCTCGTAGGCAATGGATCGGTGATAGAGAATTATGCCGGATGCGGTTCATCATGTAACAGTCATAACCTAGGGTGACACAGAACTACACCAATTCATCAATGTAATGTAGGCATGTATTCCGAATATAGTCATACGTGCTTATGGAAAAGAACTTGCATGACATCTTTTGTCCTACCCTCCCGTGGCAGCGGGGTCCTAGCGGAAACTAAGGGATATTAAGGCCTCCTTTTAATAGAGTACCGGACCAAAGCATTAACACATAGTGAATACATGAGCTCCTCAAACTACGGTCATCACCGGTAAGTATCCTGATTATTGTCACTTCGGGGTTAACGGATCATAACACATAATAGGTGACTATAGACTTGCAAGATAGGATCAAGAACTCCCATATATTGATGAAAACATAATAGGTTCAGATCTGAAATCATGGCACTCGGGCCTGAGGGAGTCCTGGATTAGGGGGTGTTCGGGTAGCCGGACTATACCTTCGGCCGGACTCCTGGACTATGAAGATACAAGATTGAAGACTTCGTCCCGTGTCTGAATGGGACTTTCCTTGGCGTGGGAGGCAAGCTTGGCAGCGCGGATATTCAAGATCTCCTACCATTGTAACCGACTCTATGTAACCCTGACCCTATCCGGTGTCTATATAAACTGGAGGGTTGTAGTCCGTAGGACATCAACTCCATATACAACAATCATACCATAGACTAGCTTCTAGGGTTTAACCTCCTTGATCTCGTGGTAGATCTACTCTTGTACTACCCATATCATCAATATTAAACAAGCAGGACGTAGGGTTTTACCTCCATCAAGAGGGCCCGAACCTGGGTAAAACATCGTGTTCCCTGCCTCCTGTTACCATCCGGCCTAGACGCACAGTTCGGGACCCCCTACCCGAGATCCGCCGATTTTGACACCGACATTGGTGCTTTCATTGAGAGTTCCTCTGTGTCGTCGCCTTTAGGCCCGATGGCTCCTTTGATCATCAACAACGATGCGGTCCAGGGTGAGACTTTTCTCCCCGGACAAATCTTCGTCTTCGGCGGCTTCGCTCTGCGGGCCAATTCGCTTGGCCACCTGGAGCAGATCGAAAGCTACGCCCCTGGCCATCAAGTCAGGTTTGGAAGCTTAAACTACACAGCTGACATCCGCGGAGACTTGATCTTCAACGGGTTCGAGACACGGCCAAGCGCGACGCACTATCTCGAGGGGCATGATCTAGCTCTGCCTTCGGACAGTGTCCTGGAGGCCGCACACGCATCGGTTCCGACCCCTAACTCAGAGCCTATTGCGCCAATCGAGGACGAGCGGTTGGACGTCACCTCGGGGGCTGCGATCTCAAAGGCGATCGAGCCGAACGCTAGCCCCGCACTCTGCATGACCCGTGATTCCGAGGATCCGGACTCCTCCCCGGACTCCGAACCCCCCGCGCCCCTGCCAATCGAATCCGATTGGGCGCCGATAATGGAGTTCACCACCGCAGACATTTTTCAGCACTCGCCTTTTGGCGACATCCGGAATTCTCTTAAGTCTTTCTCTTTATCAGGAGAGCCCTGGCCGGATTACGGTCAGCGAGGGTGGGATACGGACGATGAAGAAATTCAAAGCCCACCCACCACCCACTTTGTAGCCACTGTCGACGATTTAACCGACATGCTTGACTTCGGCTCCGAAGACATCGATGGTATGGACGACGATGTAGGAGACGAACAGGAACCAGCACCTGTAGGGCGCTGGAAGGCCACCTCGTCATATGACATATATATGGTGGATACTCCAAAAGATGGAGATGGCGATGGAACAGTGGGGGACGACACCCCCAAGAAACAGCCAAAGCGCCGGCATCAGCGGCGCCGCTCTAAATCCCGCCAAAGCAAAAACGGTGATTCCGGCACGGGAGATAATACTACCCCGGATAGCGCCGAAGAACACCCACCTCAGCAAGATTCGGCACAGGAAGATGGAGAAGCCAGCCCTCATGAGAGAGCGGCAGACCGAGAGGTCGAGGATGATAACTATACGCCTCCCTCCGAAGACGAGGCAAGCCTCGATGACGACGAATTCGTCATACCATCAGACCCCGCCGAACAAGAGCGTTTCAAACGCAGGCTTTTAGCCACTGCAAGCAGCCTCAAGAAAAAGCAGCAACAGCTTAGAGCTGCCCAAGATTTGCTAGCAGACAGATGGACTGAAGTCCTTGCGGCCGAAGAGTATGAACTCGAATGCCCCTCCAAGAGTTACCCAAAGCGCAGGACGCTACCACGATCAGAGGAGGAAGCACCTACATCACCAGCGCATGACATGGCAGACCGGCCACCTCGTGGCCGCGATAGTGAGGCCTCTAGGTCCTCCACCCAAGCCCTGCCCCGACGCCGCTCAACTAAGGCACGGGAAAATGCGCCAGACCTGCGAGACGTACTGGAGGATAAGGCAAGACAAGCAAGATCGATCTACGGATCGCGCAGGCGCCTTACGGCACGTAATGATGATCTTCACTCCGGATACAACAAATCCGGCCGGGCCGAACACAACAGACATAGCTCTTCCAAGCTGCGTCGAGATATAGCCCAGTACAGAGGCGCCCCACACCCGCTATGCTTCACGAATGAAGTAATTGATCATAAAATCCTAGAGGGTTTCAAACCCGTAAACATCGAATCATACAATGGCACAACAGATCCGGCGGTATGGATCGAGGATTATCTCCTTCACATCCACATGGCACGCGGCGATGATCTACACGCCATCAAATACCTCCCGCTCAAACTTAAAGGACCGGCCCTGCATTGGCTTAACAGCTTGCCAGCAGACTCAATCGGTTCTTGGGAGGACCTGGAAGCCGCATTCCTCGACAACATCCATGGCACTTACGTGCGACCACCGGATGACGATGACTTAAGCCACATAATTCAGCAGCCATAGGAATCGGCCAGACAATTCTGGACACGGTTCCTAACAAAGAAAAACCAGATAGTCGACTGTCCGGACGCAGAGGCCCTAGCAGCCTTCAAGCATAACATCCGCGACGAATGGCTTGCCCGGCACCTGGGACAGGAAAAGCCGAAATCTATGGCAGCCCTCACGACACTCATGACCCGCTTTTGCGCAGGAGAAGACAGCTGGCTAGCTCGCAGTAACAACTTATCAAAGAACCCTGGTAATTCGGATACCAAGGACAAAAGTGGCAGGACACGTCGGAATAAGTAAAAATGCCGCGTTAGCAGCGACAGCAATGAAGACACGGCAGTCAATGCCGGATTCAAAGGCTATAAATCCGGTCAGCGGAAAAAGCCATTCAAAAAGAATACTCAGGGCCCGTCCAGTTTGGACCGAATACTCGATCGCTTGTGCCAGATACATGGCACCCCCGAAAGGCCAGCCAATCACACTAACAGGGATTGTTGGGTGTTCAAGCAGGCAGGCAAGTTAAGAGCCGAAAACAAAGACAAGGGGCTGCACAGCGACGACGAGGAGGAGCCCATGCCGCCGAACAACAATGGACAGAAGGGCTTTCCCCCACAAGTGCGGACGGTGAACATGATATACGCAACCCACATTCCCAAGAGGGAGCGGAAGCGTGTGCTATGGGACGTATACGCGATGGAGCCAGTCGCCCCAAAGTTCAACCCATGGTCCTCCTGCCCGATCACTTTTGATCGAAGGGACCATCCCACTAGCATCCATCATGGCGGCTTCGCTGCATTGGTTCTCGACCCAATCATCGACGTATTTCATCTCACAAGAGTCCTCATGGACGGCGGCAGTAGCCTGAACCTGCTTTATCAGGATACAGTGCGGAAAATGGGCATAGATCCCTCAAGGATTAAGCCCACAAAAACGACCTTTAAAGGCGTTATACCAGGTGTAGAAGCCAACTGCACAGGCTCAGTAACACTTGACTTGGTCTTTGGATCCCCGGACAATTTCCGAAGCGAAGACTTAATCTTCGATATAGTCCCGTTTCGCAGTGGCTATCACGCCCTACTCGGACAAACCGCATTCGCAAAGTTCAATGCGGTGCCACACTACGCATATCTCAAGCTCAAGATGTCAGGCCCTCGAGGAGTAATCACGGTCAACGGAAACACCGAACGCTCCCTCCGTACGGAGGAGCACACGGCGGCTCTCGCAGCGGAAGTACAAAGTAGCCTTCTTAGGCAATTCTCCAGTCCGGCCGTTAAAAAGCCAGACACTGCCAAGCGCGCCCGGAGCAACCCACAGCAGGACTGCCTGGCACATTGTGAGCAAGCGTAGCAATGCGGCCCCAACCCCAGCTCTCGCGACATAGCGAAACCAGTACCTCGCGTACATAACTACGCCCTTGAAATACCATGGGCACAGGGGAAGGGGAACAATAACGGCACGCCCAAAATACGGCTTAAAACGTACTAGGGGCTGCCGGATTCTTTTTTTAATTTTTTCTTACTTTCAGGACTCCATACTTCGGACGACCTGTTCGGCAATTCGACTGCCGCACAAACGATGCAAGATCCAGGGAGGCAGACAAGCCATGCCGCATTATGGAACTCCCAGGTGGTCTCTGTTACGAGCGGTATACCTGTTTTAAATACAATTCCGCGGCCTGCCCCTGGTTAGGACATACTAAATAGTCCAATATCTTTTGCTTACCGCACTATTTGTATCGTTCGGCTTTGATAAATAGCCTCTCTATAAACAATGCATAGCTTTCTGTCTATTTTATGCATTATCTTCTTTTCACATATATGTTTATTAAATGACATGATTGCACCCGTACACCATGGTATGGCAAACACACCAGGGGCTTCAGTACCCCTCATAATGGTGTGAGAAGTCCGTACACTTTCACAAGTGCGGCACCCCGAACTTATAGCACTATATGCATCGGCTCCGAATCATGATTTGGGTCAATAGTTGGGTTTTCCTGGCTCCTATGTTTTGGTGCCTTACGTTCCGCTATATCGGCTAAGGTAGCACTAGGAGAACCACTGCGATTGTGCCCCGGTTCAGCTGGGTTAAGCACCTCAGTGGAGAAAGCTAAAACTGACTGTCATGATGTGGCGAGAGACCGGTCGCTGTTCGAGAGGTTTTTCGAGTCCCTAAAGGCTTATGCCGCTTCGAGCGAGGAGCTGGCTTTGTCCGGTCAAGGCGTGGATAGCGCCCCGAACTCAGTCTTCCGAACTAGGGGCTTCGCCGAAATTTAAAATTATAGAGTTCTATGGCTAAGTGAGAGTGTTCAAGCATTATAGTCCGATTGCCTGGTTAGTTGTGCTGAGCGCCTCCCTCGAAGGACCCAACTATGGGAAAAAGAGCGCTCAGGTTTATCCCGAACACCCCAGCACTAGTGGCATGGGGGCAGAAGCCGACGACTGGCCATCTCTCAATTTTTGATAAACGGCCGCATAGAAAGTAATATTTTAAATTCAATAAGCATTGCTTAGCTCATATGAACAAGTTTTCAGCGCACAGGATAAACACGAGGGAGTTCATTCAAAAATCACATCCTTGGTACATTCATCCGCCACAAGGCGGGCACCTGCAAGAACATCCTTGTAGTAGTTCTCGGGCTTGCAATGCTCCTTCCCCGGCGGCGGCCCGTCCTTCACAAGCTTCTCACCGTCCAGCTTACCCCAGTGCACCTTTGCACGGGCAAGGGCCCGACGGGCACCTTCGTTGCAGACGGAGCGCTTGATGACCTCAAGCCTCGGACAGGCCTCCACCAACCGCCGCACCAGCCCGAAATAGCTCCCAGGCAGGGCCTCTCCGGGCCACAGCCGAACTATGAAGCCCTTCATGGCCTGTTCGGCCACCTTGTGGAGCTCGACCAGCCGTTTCAGCTGGTCGCTCAAGGGCACGGGGTGTCCGGCCTCATAATACTGAGACCAGAACACCTTCTCCATCGAGCTACCCTCCTCAGCTCGGTAGAATGCGGCGGCGGCGGATACGCTGCGGGGAAGATCTGCGAATGCCCCTGGAGAGCTCCGGATTCGGGTAAGTAACAAGTAGTTCACTTTTATATTTCTGCTATGCACAAAGAATGCCTTACCCGCTGCTATCTTCCTCATCTCCTCCAACTCTTGGAGGGCCTTTTGGGCTTCGGCCTTGGCAGACTTGGCAGCCTCTAGGGCCGTCGCAAGATCGGATGCTTGCGCCTTCGACTCAAGCTCCAAACTCTCATGTTTTTTCATGAGAGCCTGAAGCTCTTGCTGCACCTCGCCGACCTGAGCCCCAAGTCTGTCTCGCTCGGTGCGCTCCGCGGCCATTTTCTTTTCGGCCTCAGACAGCGCCTGCTTAAGGGTCACCACCTCAGTCGTGGCCCCTACAATAAGCAGTACAATCCTGTTATTCTTTTTGCAATCACGCCTTTTTATAGGCACTTTTTCTGTAAGGTATTTCTTACCTTCTTTCTCCTCGAGCCGCCGCTTGGCAAGGCCAAGCTCTTGCTCGGTCCGCTCGAGGTCCTGCTTCACAACACCCACCTCCGCAGTCAGTGCGGCAGTGGATAGCAGCGAAGCCTGCATACGCATATTGACCCTTTTTTTAGACTCCTGCGAAATTTAATAGATCCTCTATTCGGCTTTTCTTTCCGAACGCCAAACAGAGCATCAGGGGCTACTGTTTATGCGGTAATATTTTTACATATTTTTACTTACCTCGAAGCCTGTTAGAAGGCTAGCGCAAGCTTCAGTCAGTCCGCTCTTGGCGGACTGAACCTTCTGGATCACCGTACTCATAATAGTACGGTGCCCCTCGTCGATGGAGGCGTCGTCAAGCATCTCCAGCAGATTGTCCAGCACCTCCGGTTGGACGGAGGCCGCCGGCTCAGAAGGCTTGCTCCTCTTGGAAGGAGTTCGCCTACTGCGGTCCAGAACTGTGGAAGATTCCGGCGCGGTGTCCGGCACAAAGCCGGACTTGGAGCCCTGGGGAGCCTTATCCCCTTCACTCCTGGAGTCCGGGAGGTTGCCTTGCGGCTCCTTCGGGACCACCTCCTCCTGCCCCGGGGCTTGTCGCGACGCCACTTCAGCATCGTCTGCAGTGCGGGGGGAGACAGCAGGTGGAACTGAGTTCATGTCCGATGAGTCCAGGGAGCCGCCCGACGATTCGTCGAATTCGGCCCGGGGCGGACTGCATAATTACATTCGACATTAGGGAAAGTTGTGCAATAAAGGAACATCATGAGTTACTCTGATATCCAAACTTATGATTTTGCCGGACGCTTGGCCCTGTTTGGCCACTCCTCTTTGCCCTCTTCGGTGTCGGGGGCGTAGTCCGGCGGAGGGGTCTTCCTTTTCCTATACCCCTCGGCCTCCCCCGTTGGGGCGGCCTTCCTCTTCTCTCCTCCCTCTGCTGGGGGTGGAGAGTTTTCTTCTTCCTCCTCCTCGTTTTCACGGGAGGAGAGCGTCTCGGACTCGTCAGATGACGAGTCCGACGCCACCACGTTGCGGGCACTCTTTCGAGTCCCTGTGGTCTTCTTCTTCTTGGCCTTCTTCTCTGGCACCACATAAGGCGACAGAACAAGCAGCTTCACTAGTAGAGCTGGGACTGGGTCTTCGGGCAGCGGAGCCGGACAGTTAATCGGTCCGGATATCGCCCGCCAAGCCTGTCAAAGGTAAGGGAGTTTAGATCCCGCATAGAGTCAAACTATGAAAAAAGCTTAACATCCTGTAAAAGGTGTAGATGGCTTACCTCGCTAGCGTGACGCTGCGAGCTGTATCCGTGGTCCTCGGAAGCAGATGCGGGAGCCTCGGCGCCCTTGAATAGCATCTTCCAGGCGTCTTCGTACGTCGTGTCGAAGAGCCTGCTGAGGTTTTGATGGTGTACCGGGTCGAACTCCCACAGATTAAAATCCCGTTGTTGGCACGGGAGGATCCGGCAGACGAGCATAACCTGGATTACATTAACAAGCCGGATTGGCTTGTTCACCAGGGACTGGATGCATGTTTGCAATCCGGTCACCTCTTTTTCGTCACCCCATGACAGGCCCGTCTCTTTCCAGGACATAAGCCGCGTGGGGGGTCCGGATTGGAACTCGGGGGCTGCGGTCCATTTCGGATCGTGCGGCTCGGTGATGTAAAACCACCCGGATTGCCATCCCTTTAGGGTCTCCACAAAAGAGCCCTCGAACCATAGGACGTTGGCCATCTTGCCCGCCATGACGCCTCCGCACTCCGCCTGGCTGCCGCGCACCACCTTGGGCTTGACATTGAAGGTCTTGAGCCAGAGGCCGAAATGAGGGCGGACGCGGAGAAAAGCCTCGCACACGACGATAAACACCGAGATGTTGAGGATGAAGTTCGGGGCCAGATCGTGGAAATCCAGGCCGTAGTAGAACATGAGCCCCCAGACAAATGGGTGGAGTGGAAAACCCAGTCCGCAGAGGAAGTGGGGAAGAAATACTACCATCTCATGGGGCCTTGGGGTGGGGAGAAGCTGCCCCTTTTCGGGAAGCCGGTGCGCGATGTCCTTGGACAGGTATCCGGCCTTCCTTAGCTTCTTGACTTGGCCCTCCGTGGCGGAGGAGACCATCCACTTTCCTCCCGCTCCGAACATTGCTGGAGAAGGTTGAGGTGGGAAGTGCGGGCTTGGGCGCTGGAGCTCGAGTCCGCAGAAGATGGATAGGCAAAGGAGGAAGAAGGCGTAGGTAAAAGGTGGATCCTTATCCCCTTATATGGGCGGATGCGGTTGTGCGTCCCCACCTGCCTAGTAAAACTCGCTTGCCTCCCAAGCGCCGCGATAAGTGGCGTGGTTGGGTTGCCCACGTCCGTATTGATGAGAATCCCGCAAAAGGGGGGTACACGATCTCTGCTTTGACAAGACGTGCCAAGGAAACCGCCTCGCAAAATGTGCTGAGGTGGAAAAGTAAAAACGATTCGAGTAAAGGACTTGGCCGTAGTGTGATGACGCACTGCGGAATACGTCAGCAGATTTGATTTGTGTTAATACTATTCTCTCTATGGCAATATGTGGAAGCTTATTTTGCAGAGCCGGACACTACTCTTGGTGTTTACAATCTTCTATGAAGGATTGGAGGAGGAACCCGCCTTGCAATGCCGAAGACAATTTGCGCACCGGACTCGTCGTCATTGAAGCCTGGTTCAGGGGCTACTGAGGGAGTCCTGGATTAGGGGGTGTTCAGGTAGCCGGACTATACCTTCGGCCGGACTCCTGGACTATGAAGATACAAGATTGAAGACTTCGTCCCGTGTCCGGATGGGACTTTCCTTGGCGTGGGAGGCAAGCTTGGCGGCGCGGATATTCAAGATCTCCTACCATTGTAACCGACTCTATGTAACCTTAACCCTATCCGGTGTCTATATAAACCGGAGGGTTGGAGTTCGTAGGACATCAACTCCATATACAACAATCATACCATAGGCTAGCTTCTAGGGTTTAGCCTCCTTGATCTCATGGTAGATCTACTCTTGTACTACCCATATCATCAATATTAGTCAAGCAGGACGTAGGGTTTTACCTCCATCAAGAGGGCCCGAACCTGGGTAAAACATCGTGTTCCCTGCCTCCTGTTACCATCCGGCCTAGACGCACAGTCCGGGACCCCCTACCCGAGATCCACCGGTTTTGACACCGATAGGGCCCTAGTGACAAGCATTAAGCATAGCAAAGTCATAGCAACATCAATCTCACATAGTGGATACTAGGGATCAAACCCTAACAAAACTAACTCGATTACATGATAAATGTCATCCAACCCATCACCATCTAGCAAGCCTACGATGGAATTACTCACGCACGACGGTGAGCATCATGAAATTGGTGATTGAGGATGGTTGATGATGATGATGGTGATGGATTCCCCTCTCCGGAGCCCTGAACGGACTCCAGATCAGCCCTCCCGGGAGGTTTTAGGTCTTGGCGGCGGCTCTGTATCATAAAACACGATGAATCCTTCTCTCTGATTTTTTTCTCCCCAAAAGAAAATATATAGAGTTGGAGTTGAGGTCGGAGGAGCTCTAGGATGCCCACAAGGTAGGGGGCGCGCCCCCCACCCTCGTGGCTAGGGTGTGGGCCCCCTGGTCTTCATCTTTTGCAAGGATTTTTTATTATTTCCGAAAAGATGTTCCGTCAAGTTTCGGGTCATTCCGAGAACTTTTGTTTCTGCACATAAATAACACCATGGTAATTCTGCTGAAAACAGCGTCAGTCCGGGTTAGTTCCATTCGAATCATGCAAGTTAGAGTCCAAAACAAGGGCAAAAGTGTTTGGAAAAGTAGATACGACGGAGATGTATCAACTCCCCCATGCTTAAACATTTGCTTGTCCTCAAGCAATTCAGTTGACAAACTAGAAGTGATAAAGAAAAACTTTTACAAACTCTGTTTGCTCTTGTTGTTGTAAATATGTAAAGCCAGCATTCAAGTTTTCAGCAAAGATTATGAACTAACCATATTCACAATAACGCATAGGTCTCACGTTTACTCATATCAATGGCACAATCAACTACCGAGCAATAATAATAAATCTCGGATGACAACACTTTCTCAAAACAATCATAATATGATATAACAAGATGGTATCTCGTTAGCCCTTTCTGAGACTGCAAAACATGAATGCAGAGCACCTTTAAAGATCAAGGACTGACTAGACATTGTAATTCATGGTAAAAGAGATCCAGTCAAGTCATACTCAATGTAAACTCAATGTAAATGACAGTGGTGCTCTCCAACTGGTGCTTTTTAATAAGAGGATGATGACTCAACATGAAAGTAAATAAATAGGCCCTTCACAGAGGGAAGCAGGGATTTGTAGAGGTGCCGGAGCTCGGTTTTGAAATAGAGGTGAATAATATTTTGAGCGGTATACTTTCCATATCAACATAACAACCAAGAGATGGAAATAGCTTCCATGCTACACACATTATTGGCGGTTCCCAAATAGAATGGTAAAGTTTATACTCCCCCTCCACCAACAAGCATCAATCCATGGCTTGCTCGAAACAACGAGTGCCTCCAACTAACAAGAGTCCCAGGGGGAGTTTTGTTTGCAATTATTTTTATTTAGTTTGCATAAAGCATGGTACTGGGCATCCCGGTGACCAGCCATTTTCTCATGAGTGAGGAGCGGAGTCCACTCCTCTTGAGAATAACCTGCCTAACATGGAAGATACGGACAGCCCTAGTTGATACATGAGCTATTCGAGCATACAAAACAGGATATTTATTTGAAGGTTTAGAGTTTGGCACATACAAATTTACTTGGAGCGGCAGGTAGATACCGTATATAGCTAGGTATGGTGGACTCATATGGCATAACTTTGGGGTTTATGGAGTTGGATGCACAAGCAGTAATCCCTCTTAGTACAGGTGAAGGTTAGCAAAAGACTGGGAAGCGAACAGCTAGAGAGCGACAACAATCATGAACATGCATTAAAATTAATCGACACCGAATGCAAGCATGAGTAGCATATAATCCACCATGAACATAAATATTGTGAAGGCTATGTTGATTTTGTTTCAACTACATGCGTGAACATGTGCCAAGTCAAGTCACTTAAATCATTCAGAGGAGGATACCACCCTATCATACCACATCACAACCATTTTAATAGCATGTTGGCTTGCAAGGTAAACCATTATAAGGTCCTAGCTAATCAAGCATGGCACAAGAAACTATGATCTCTAGTTGTCATTGCAAACATGTTTATTCATAATAGGCTGAATCAGGAACGATGAAATAATCATATTTACAAAAACAAAAGAGGTCGAGTTCATACCAGCTTTTCTCATCTCGGTCAGTCCATCATATATCGTCATAATTGCCTTTCACTTGCACGACCGAACGATGTGGATAATAATAATAATAATAATAATAATAATAATAATAGTGTGCGTGCATTGGACTAAGTTGGAATCTGCAAGCATTCAATAAACAGGAGAAGACAAGGCAATATGGGATCTTTTGTCATATTAACAATAAGGCATATAAGAGCCACTTCAACAATTTAATTATGGTCTTCTCCTATCGACCCCCAAAGAAAAGAAAAGAAATAAAACTATTTACACGGGAAAGCTCCCAACAAGCAAAAGAAGAACAAGAAATCTTTTTGGGTTTTCTTTTTAATTACTACTACAAGCATGGAAATTAAAACTAGCTAAAAGCTACAACTAATTTTTTTGTTTTTCTTAAGGTTTATTAAACACACAAGAAGAAAGCATAAAAAGGAAAATAAACTAGCATGGATGATACAATGAAAAAGTATGAGCACCGACATCTAGCAATGAGTGTGTGAACATGAATATAATGACGGTGGGAAATACGTACTCCCCCAAGCTTAGGCTTTTGGCCTAAGTTGGTCTATGGTCATGGCTGGCCTGGCAGATATCCATGATAATAGTTGGGGGTCATACTACGAAGAAGAAGACTCTGACTGCCACTGATTGGCAATCATTTCTGGATCACAACGGTAATTAGACTGTCGTGGAGGATCAACTTGTGGTTTTGGCTCTGGCTCTGTGGCTGATGTAGGGTTCCGGTAGGCATGAATAGCCTCTAACGGAACAAAGTACTGGCCTGGAGATAAATCAAACAAGGAAGGAGCAGGCAGGGTGATAGTCTTAGGATGATGTTTATGAAAGAACAATTTGTATTTAAGCTCCCCTTCCCTATTCTTAACAATAAAATCGTGTGCCACCATACTTTTATAATCTAGATAAACAGTGGGCAGAAATTTTTTCTTCCTTCTCATAATGCCTAATAGGTATGTTAAAATGTGCAGCTAGACATGAAGCATAGATGCCTCCAAAGATGGGGCCCTTTGTATGGTTCATACTTAACCATTTAGCAATAATACCGCCCATACTAACAGAGTTATCATAGAATAAACCATGGAACAAAATAATAATATCAGGAACACTAAGGTTTCCACAGTTTCCGCGACCAATTAAGCAACGACTAGCAAATATTGCAAAGTAGCGTAAAACAGGAAAATGTATGCTAGTGATTCTTGCATCGGAAACCTTCCTCGTTTCCCCTACAGTGATTGTATCAATAAATCCATCCACGTCACCGCGATGTGGTTCCTCTATCGTTCCCTCGAAAGGGATCAAACAAACCCGACAAAAATCATAAAGTGACATCTCTTTATGCTCATCATATAAATAAAATTCCACCATAGGTGGTGAGCTCCTAGCATGGAAATGAAAGTTTTGCACAAAGATATTGGTGTTTGTGGGAGGAAGAAGAAGTGTGTGGGTGCAGGAATAAGTAGAGGAGGGCCACCGTGGGCCCACGAGGCAGGGGGCGCGCCCTCCACCCTCGTGGCCAGGTGGATGCCCCTCCTGCTGTGTTCTCAGTGCCAAATATTCGCAAATATTCCAGAAAAAATCATATTTAAATTTCAGGGCATTTGGAGAACTTTTATTTTCAAGGTATTTTTATATTGTACTGATAATTCAGATAACACACAGAGAAATGCTATTTTTATTTTATTTAATATAAATAACAGAAAGTAAGAGGAGGGTACAGAAGGTTGTGCCTTCTAGTTTCATCCATCTCATGCCCATCAAAAGGAATCCACTAACAAGGTTGATCAAGTCTTGTTAACGAACTCATTCCAAATAACATGGAACCAGAGAAATTTCGAGTAACACTATGTTACCTCAACGGGGATATGCACATCCCCAATAATAAGAATATCATATTTCTTCTTGACAGTAGGAAGAGGAAATACAAAACCTCCAAATATAATCGATGGAATTTTTCCAATAGAGTTGATACTATGAACTTGAGATTGTTTCCTCGGAAAGTGTACTGTATGCTCATTACCATTAACATGAAAAGTCACATTGCCTTTAGTGCAATCAATAACAGCCCCTGCAGTATTCAAAAAGGGTCTTCCAAGAATAATAGACATACTATTGTCCTCGGGAATATCAAGAATAACAAAGTCCATTAAAATAGTAACGTTTGCAAATACAACAGGCACATCCTCACAAATACCGACAGGTATAGCAGTTGATTTATCAGCCATTTGCAAAGATATTTCAGTAGGTGTCAACTTATTCAAATCAAGTCTACGATATAAAAAGAGAGGCATAACACTAACACCAGCTCCAAGATCACATAAAGCAGTTTTAACATAATTTCTTTTAATGGAGCATGGTATAGTGGGTACTCCTGGATCTCCAAGTTTCTTTGGTATTCCACCCTTAAAAGTATAATTAGCAAGCATGGTGGAAATTCCAGCTTCCGGTATCTTTCTTTTATAAGTAACAATTTCTTTCATGTACTTAGCATAAGGATTCATTTTAAGCATATCAGTTAATCGCATACGCAAAAAGATAGGTCTAATCATTTCAGCAAAGTGCTCAAAATCCTCATCATCCTTTTTCTTGGATGATTTGGGAGGAAAAGGAATGGGTTTATGAACCCATGGTTCTCTTTCTTTACCATGTTTCCTAGCGACAAAGTCTTTCTTATCGTAGCATTGATTCTTTGATTGTGGGTTATCAAGATCAACAGCAGGTTCAATTTCTATATCATTATCATTGCTAGCTTGAGCATCAACATGAACATTATCATTAACATTATCACTAGTTTTAGGTTCATTACCAGATTGTGTTTCATCATAAGAAATAGAAATATCATTTGGATTCTCAGGTGTATCAATAACAGGTTCATTAGAAGCATGCAAAGTCCTATCATTTTTCTTTTTCTTCCTTTTAGAAGGACTAGGTGCATCTATATTATTTCTATGAGAATCTTGCTCAATTCTCTTAGGGTGGCCTTCAGGATACAGAGGTTCCTGAGTCATTCTACCAGTTCTAGTAGCCACTCTAACAGCATAATCATTATTCTACTATTCAATTCATTGAGCAAATCATTTTGAGCTTTAAGTACTTGTTCTACTTGAGTGATAACCATAGAAGCATGCTTACTAATAAGTTTAAGTTCACCTTTTACATTAGCCATATAATCACCCAAGTGTTCAAGCATATTTGAATTGTATTTCAATTGTCTACCAAAATAAGCATTAAAATCTTCTTGCTTAGCCATAAATTTATCAAACTCATCTAAGCATGGGCTAGCAAACTTAGTAAATGGGATTTCTGTTTTATCATATCTATAGAGAGAATTTACCTTTACTACCTGTGTCGGGTTATCAAGACCATGTACTTATTCAATAGGTAATGGATTTAGATCATATGTTTCTTCAACAGGCGGTAAATTAAGACCGTGTATTTCTTCAATAGGAGGTAAATTCTTAACATCTTCAGCTTTGATACCTTTTTCTTTCATAGATTTCTTTGCCTCTTGCATATCTTCAGATCTGAGAAATAGAACACCTCTTTTCTTCGGAGTTGGTTTAGGAATAGGCTCAGGAGCTGGCTCAGGAAGTGTCCAATTATTTTCATTTTTCAACATATTATTGAATAGAATTTTAGCTTCATCCGGTGTTCTTTCCCTGAAAACAGAACCAGCACAACTATCCAGGTAATCTCTGGAAGCATCGGTTAGTCCATTATAAAAGATATCAAGTATTTCATTCTTCTTAAGAGGATGATCAGGCAAAGCATTAAGTAACTTGAGAAGCTTCACCCAAGCTTGTGGGAGACTCTCTTCTTCAATTTGCACAAAATTATATATATCCCTCAAAGCAGCTTGTTTCTTATGAGCAGGGAAATATTTAGCGGAGAAGTAATAAATCATATCCTGGGGACTACACACACAACCAGGATCAAGGAAATTAAACCATATCTTAGCATCACCCTTTAATGAGAACGGAAATATTTTAAGGATACAAAAGTGACGAGTTCTCTCATCATTAGTGAACAGGGTGGCTATATCATTTAATTTAGTAAGATGTTCCACAACAGTTTTAGATTCATAGCCATGAAAAGGATCAGATTCAACCAAAGTAATTATATCAGGATCAACAGAGAATTCATAATCATTATCAGTAACACAGATAGGTGAAGTAGCAAAAGCAGGGTCAGGTTTCATTCTAGCATTAAGAGATTGCTGCTTCCATTTAGCTAATAACCTCTTGAGTTCGTATCTATCTTTGCAAGCTAAAATAGCTACAGCAGCTTCTTTTTCAAAAACATAACCCTCGGGAATAACAGGCGATTCATATTCATTAGAGGGAGAGTCTTCATCATCACTTTCATCAATATTATCAGATTCAATATTTTCATTCTCTCTAACCCTAGCAAGTTGTTCATCAAGAAATTCACCAAGTATCACAGTAGTATCAAGCCTAGAAGTAGTTTCATCATAAGTATCATGCATAGCTAAAGTGGCATCATCAATAACATGCGACATATCAGAACGAATAGCAGAAGCAGGTTTAGGTGTCGCAAGCTTACTCAAAACAGAAGGTGAATCAAGTGCAGAGCTAGATGGCAGTTCCTTACCTCCCCTCGTAGTTGATGGATAAATCTTGGTTTTTGGATCTCTCAAGTTCTTCATAATGATAAGCAGATATAAATCCCAACTGACTCAAAGAATAGAGCTATGCTCCCCGGCAACGGCGCCAGAAAATAGTCTTGATAACCCACAAGTATAGGAGATCGCAGCAGTTTTCGAGGGTAGAGTATTCAACCCAAATTTATTGATTCGACACAAGGGGAGCCAAAGAATATTCTCAAGTATTAGCAGCTGAGTTGTCAATTCAACCACACCTGGAAACTTAATATCTCTAGCAAAGTGTTTAGTAGCAAAGTAATATGATAGTAGTGGTAACGGTAACAAAAGGTAATGATAGAAAAAGTAATGTTTTTGGTATTTTGTAGTGATGATAGCAATAGCAACGGAAAAGTAAATAAGCGAAGAACAATATATGGAAAGCTCGTAGGCAATGGATCGGTGATAGAGAATTATGCCGGATGCGGTTCATCATGTAAGAGTCATAACCTAGGGTGACACAGAACTAGCTCCAATTCATCAATGTAATGTAGGCATGTATTCCGAATATAGTCATACGTGCTTATGGAAAAGAACTTGTATGACATCTTTTGTCCTACCCTCCCGTGGCAGCGGGGTCCTAGCGGAAACTAAGGGATATTAAGGCCTCCTTTTAATAGAGTACCAGACCAAAGAATTAACACATAGTGAATACATGAACTCCTCAAACTACGGTCATCACCGGTAAGTATCTCGATTATTGTCACTTCGGGGTTAACGGATCATAACACAAAATAGGTGACTATAGAATTGCAAGATAGGATCAAGAACTCTCATATATTGATGAAAACATAATAGGTTCAGATCTGAAATCATGGCACTCGGGCCCTAGTGATAAGCATTAAGCATAGCAAAGTCATAGCAACATCAATCTCAAAACATAGTGGATACTAGGGATCAAACCCTAACAAAACTAACTCAATTACATGATAAATCTCATCCAACCCATCACCATCCAGCAAGCCTACGATGGAATTACTCACGCACGGCGGTGAGCATCATGAAATTGGTGATGGAGGATAGTTGATGATGACGATGGCGATGGATTCCCCTCTCCGGAGCCCCGAACGGACTCCAGATCAGCCCTCCCGAGAGGTTTTAGGGCTTGGCGGCGGCTCCGTATCATAAAATGTGATGAATCCTTCTCTCTGATATTTTTTTCCCCGAAAGCAAATATATAGAGTTGGAGTTGAGGTCGGAGGAGCTCCAGGGGGCCCACGAGGTAGGGGGGCACCCCCCACCCTCGTGGCTAGGGTGTGGCCCCCTGGTCTTCATTTTTTGCAAGGATTTTATTATTATTTCCAAATAGACATTCCATGAAGTTTCAGGTCATTCCGAGAACTTTTGTTTCTGCACATAAAAAACACCATGGCAATTCTGCTGAAAACAGCGTCAGTCCGGGTTAGTTCCATTCAAATCATGCAAGTTAGAGTTCAAAACAAGGGCGAAAGTGTTTGGAAAAGTAGATACGACGGAGACGTATCAGCAGACACAAGACGGACGCGTTCGTGCGTACTCCTCTCCCCGGGCCCGCAGGTCGGTGGCAGCTGTCGGTGTCAAAACCGACGGATCTCGGGTAGGGGGTCCCGAACTGTGTGTCTAAGGTCGATGGGAACAAGAGACAGGTGTCGGCGTTCTGGAAACGGGGGTCCCAAGACTTGCCTGCCTGCGGCCTGCGGCGTGACTCAAAGGGGGGGCCCAGCTCGGCCCATCTTCATCAACACAGACCCAAGACCCTCGCGAGGGGCCAAGCCTCGCGGGGCGGACAACACGGAGCTTCCTCAGGCACGGCCTCATCAGGCTGGCTCGCAAGGAGGCGGAGAGATCAAGGCGGGGTACCTCACGAGGTGCCCGTGACGCAAGCCATGACGACCAAGGGTACCAGGCGGGCGCCAGCCTGCGCAGTGTCCTCCTTTCCTCTTTGGTGCAAAGGGAGCAAGCGCAGGCGAGACCATCAAGCAAAGGCACCCGCTTCGGTGCAATGAGACCAAGACCACTCCAACGGCAGGGAGGAAGTCATTGTGGAGCCCAAGCCAGCGTCCCCACCAGAGCCTTTGGCAGGTGAGGACCAACTTTAGTCAGGATAAGTGTACCAGATGTTCCCCTTCAAAATGGCCAATTGTTGGCGCCCTTCCCGCTCAATATTTGGGAAGAGGCCCAGGGCCTTTGCCTATAAATAGGACTAGCCACCCACAGGGTAGAGGGAAGGAGGATCGAAATCGAGATGGGAGAGAGAATCGAGAAGAGAGAATGAGAAGGGTGACTGAACTCCTCCTAGCAGTTCATCCCCTCAGCCAAGAACAGACCCTCGCGAGGTTGTTCTTCCTTTTATTGCTCATCATCATCAGCCCAAGAGGCAATCCACCACACCACACACTGGAGTAGGGTATCACACCACAACGGTGGCCCGAACCAGTATAAACTCCGTGTCTCTTGTGCTATTCTTTCCATAGCTTAGATCTTAGCGAGGCGGAGGGGTGCAGGTAGGTAGAAGGCGAAATCTCCGTGCGAACCCCAGTGTTCGAACCTCAAGGGTCTGCCGGAACCCGAAATCCGACATTTGGCGTGCCAGGTAGGGGTGCACCGGAATTCGTCTTCCACCACCCCGTTCTCCTCCGACCATCGCATCCATGTCTGACACTCGTCGGGCCCGCGCCGAGCGCCGGGCCGCTCTCGCTTCCCGCGTCGCCTTGACGGCTCCTGTCGGCGGGCGTCCTCGCCGTTCCCCGTCACCTGCCGTCAACGCCGCCACCAGCCCGGTGGGGAACGAGCAGCAAGCGTCGTCTCAGCATCCGTCCGTGCGGCAAGAGGGCCGCACCGCTACTCCCTTGCTCAACCCAGCTGGTTCTTCGTCCCGCGCGCTCCGCGCACCCATGGCGGCTCGAGCTGCGCTCATCGCGGCAAACGAGCTCCTGTGCTACCGTCCCGTCGATGACGTCTATGAAGAATGGCTCGACCGCGTCGCCGAGCTCATCCGCGCCGTAGGGGGCTCCCCTGCGCCGTCCGTTCGGCTGCACCGCACCCTACCCCGCGCGGGCAACGAAGCTCTGGGGGCGCCCCAGCCGCCTCCTCCTCAAGAAGGCGCCGTGGCTCCAAGGCGCGTGGCCCCTGGGCGGAACCCACTCCGTCAGGTGCCAGCGCGGCAAGAGCAAAGCTGCCAAGAAGTCCCTCGCCCGCAAGAAGCTGCCCGGGCGCTCCCTGCTCCAGCACGTCGCGACCATGCTCCTGCTCCCGCACGTCAAGACCCCGCGCTGCTCCCAGCTGCAGCGCGTGGGGACATGCAAGACCAAGCTCTCCATCACCCAAGGCCTCCCGTGGCTACAGCAGGCTGCCGTGCCTTCACCACCGAGCTACGCAGTGTCGCGTGGCCCAGCAAGTTCAAGCCAGACTTGCCTCCTCGTTACGACGGCACGGCCGACCCTGTGGAGTTCCTCCAGCTCTATGAGCTGGGCATCGAAGCTGCCAACGGAGACGAGAAGGTCACGGCGAACTGGTTTCCATGGCGCTCAAGGACGGGGCCCGCACCTGGCTCCTGAACCTGGCTCCAGGCACGATCTCCTCCTAGGACGAGATGTGCACCTGCTTCATCGCCAACTTCCAAGGTACTCGCGACCGGCCACCCGCCGTGAGCGACATGCGCCGCATCAAGCAACAACCCGGAGAGACCCTGCAGAAGTACATCCAGCGCTTCAACAACGCACGCCTCAAGATTCCCAAGGTGACCGAGGAGGCCATCATCTCAGCCTTCTCCGATGGCGTGCGTGATGTCAAGATGAAGGAGGAGCTGGCGATGCATGAAGACCTGTGCACTTCCTTGGAGTTGTTCAACTTGGCAACCAAGTGCGCCAGGGCTGAGGAAGGGCATCTCTCCCTCCTCGAGCTGCCTGCCGCAGACCCAGAAGAGAAGAAGCCCAAGGCCAAGGATGTGAAGCGCAAGGGGGCTGCCGTGCTCGCGGCCGAACCAGACACCAAGCGGGGCAGAGATCAGCCCGAATCTTCCAAGGGCAGTCGGTACTGTGTGTACCACGACCTCCACACCCACAACACCAACGAATGTCAAGAGCTCCGAGCCGTGCGATAAGGAAGGATCGGCCGTCGCCCCGACCACGGTGACCGGGGCTACAGTCGAGGATGAGGAAGGAACGCAGGACGCTGGGAAGACCGCTGCCCGCGCCAAGGGTGGCGCGATCGACCTCGCGAGGATCGCTGGCAAGACCCGCCTCGCGAGGGAGACTGGAGGGATCAGCCTCGTGAGGATCACCCGCAAGGTGACACAGGCCTCCCTCCACTGCCGCCGCAGCCAAGGAGAAACGAAGACCACCATCACGACGAGGGGGCTGGGGACTTCCAGGAGCCGCGCGCGATCGCCTGCATCCTGGGCGGGGCTCAAGCCCCAGCCTCTCATCGCATCTTCAAGCAGTTCGCCTGCGAAGTGAATGCAGTCCTCCCCAAGCTCGAAGCCACACGCCCACTCAGGTGGTCGGCGTGCGCCATGATGTTCAGCTCAGCAGATCATCTCAAGTGTGCGGCCACAGCCGGAGTCCTCCCGATGCTTTGTTCCCCAATCATCAGCAACATGGTGGTCACCAGGACCCTCATTGATGGCGGGGCAGGGCTCAATGTCCTGTCCGTGGAAACATTCAACAATCTCCAAGTGCCCTACAGCTAGCTTCAGCCAACCAAGCCTTTCTCCGGAGTCACCGACGGCTCCACGGTCCCGATTGGGCAGGCCCGCCCCCTGTCACCTTCGGGGCACGCGACAACTACCGCACCGAGCTCATCGACTTCGACGTCACTCACATTCACCAACCTACAACGCCATCCTTGGGTACCCAGCGCTGGCCAAGTTCATGGCCGTAACTCACCACGGCTACAACGTCCTCAAGATGCCGGGAAGTGGCGGAGTCATCACGGTGCCCTGTGAAGACAAGGACGCGGTGCGTTCCCTGGAACGAGCCTTTCAGGCCGCATCACTGGAAGACCCGGATCACGGAAGCAGGAGGCTTCCCGAGACCGCCCCCAAGAAGAAGAAGACATCGTCCGGCCCGGCCCCTTAGGAGGCAGGCCCCTCAGGGCTCGCGCCTGTCCAGGGGGAACCTCCTTCCATCGCATAGGAAAGCGCGCCCGGCGCCCTCCTCAGGCAGGGCTCGGGGGCTCTCCCTTGGAGGGCCACCGACCTGGCTAAGGTCACGAGGGAGGCGCTTCGGCACCACATGGAGGCGTGTTTTGAAGCACGTTTCCCTCAAGAAGGAGTAAGGCAAGAAGGGACAGACCCTCAGGAGTTCGTCAGCAAGGCCATTTAGGAGCTACAGGAGTCAAGAGTCATGAAAGGCGGACGCCGCCTACCAGCTGTGGCTCCCCATCCAAGCGAGGATGGTGGGCTGTGCGTCCGCATCGACATACCAAGGCTCAGTCGAGTCGCCTCTCTGGAGCACCTCTGGCCCTCGCAAGTGGGGCGCTGCGAAGGTCCACCCCACAGCTACGTTCGCATGCCTTACGGCTTGCCGAACGCGGCTGCCGTGTACCAGCACCTCATGAGGGGCATCATGGAGGCTCAAGAGGCCAGGCGTTCCGCAGCCCTGGCGGAGATGGAGATGGTCCGCGAGGAGCCACCAGCGCCTCCAGAGCCTCCCAAGGCCCCTGGGCCTGGGGGCTCGTGAGGACCGGCTTCCGCAGCCCACCGAGTCGGCTACACCAACACTCCTTCGTCCTCAACATCATCAGGTGACATCTTTCAAGTTTCATTTCCAGCTGGGAGCGCCCCCCAGGGCTGCATTATTCCTAGGCTGCATGGGTCCGTCCCTGCGGCATGTATCCCTTTTATTTCATGTTGTTAGCTTACTTTGTTGGGGCCGCCCCTCGGGCTACATCATCCCCAAGTCGCTCGGGCCAGACCCAGCGGCATGTATCCCTTTTGCGTTTATTTCCGGCTATGCGTTCGACCCACCATGCTTGATTATTTGATGCCGGTCCTTGGCACCTCTTCTTATCCATGCCGACCACTTGCACGTTAAAGGGGGGGTACCTGAGCATCGCGACTCAGGGCTCTTACTGGCTCTCCAGCCCTCACCCTCTGGCCTTGTCCACGGCATCGTGACCTGGCATACCAGCGACGGCTGAGACCAGCTCGAGGGCCGGGACCCGAGGACGTAGAGTGCCGGCATCTAACCAAATTTGCAGGTACACATCACAAGATAAGGCCCAGTGCCAGGCGCAACCCTCCTAGAGGTAGGGCCCCGTGAGTCCCGCGCTGGCTCACAGGTGCCCAGATACACCTCGCCAGGCCCTACCGTGCCAGCCACGTGTCAGGGCGGGGCTGTACACGCCCCGGGGGCTCCTCCCGGAGGGGAGCCCCCTCCCACGTCCCAGTGGAAGCACCATGATCCGCGCTGGCTGATGACACTGCCGAGGAGCGGCTATGCCCGTACACATACGGAAGCGCTATGCTCCGCGCTGGTGATAAACAACTGAGGGTGGCCCCCGGGCCGCATCAACCTCAGGGAGCCCAGAGCTCAGTGTCTAGCCTCATCGTAACGCCTCCCCTCGGGAGTGCCGCGCGAGGGGGCTGGGCACGGGGGCTGCGCCTGGGTCACGCCCAGACGCACGCCACCCAGCCAGGCCCCCCCGGGCCTGGTTCGTCGTGCGTCTCTCCCCGAGCGGAGCCAAGGTACAAAGGCCGTTTGAGCGTCAAGGGGGACTCCTGAGCATCGCGACTCAGGAGCCTAACTGGTCACGTAGCCCCTCACTCCTTAGTTCCGAAAGGCTAACGACGGTTGAGGTATGCGCGTGGCCGGGCTCTGCAGATGTAGAACGGTAGATCCACCCACATCACACCTCCCTACTTGCTGTTCGTGCGCCAAGGGGGACTCCTGAGCATTGCGACTCAGGAGCCTAACTTGTCACGTAGCCCCTCACTCCTTGGTCCCGTCCTGGTTCCGGTCGAGGCTAACGGCGGCTGAGGTATGCGTGGGGCCGGGCTCTGCCGGCGTAGAACATAAGAAAGTAGGAAGGAAAAGCGTAAATTTCCAGGAATTCCCTCAGCATCCACCCACATCACACCTCCCTACTTGCTGTTCGTGCGCCAAGGAGGACTCCTGAGCATCGCGAATCAGGAGCCTAACTTGTCACGTAGCCCCTCACTCCTTGGTCCCGTCCTGGTTTCCGGTCGGGGCTAACGGCGGCTGAGGTATGCGCGGGGCCGGGCTCTGCCGTCGTAGAACATAAGCAAGTAGGAAGGAAAAGCGTAAATTTCAAGGAATTCAAAAGCAAATATTACAGTCCACACTGTTATCTCAATGCCAAACGCAAGTTTAAACGCCTCCCCGAGGCATGATACATGTGCAGGAATTAAAGGCAGGACAGGAGCCACAACGGAATCACTTGTCGGCAGTGGAGCAGCGCGGAGTGGGTTCGCCTCATGGAGCAGCGGGGTCGGCAGCGCCTTGCTTCGGCTTGGTGCTGAAGGCCCAGAGCTTCCCCAGCAGAGCCTCCGCGCGACCCTTCACGGCCTCGGCAGCGGCAGCAGCACGCTCGCCGCTTACTAGCTCCAGCAGGCTGTCAAGGTCGACGCCGGGATCGCGAAGCTAGATGTGGGTGAGGACCCGCGTCAGTGCTACAGAAGACAGGACACGCGCCTCGGCCTCGGCCGTGGGGCCAAGGCCAAGGGCGACATCTTCAAGAGCGCGAACCAGGAAGGGGAGCAGCTTGGCGGGGCCTTCCTCGGCGCCAGCCAGCGGACTCTCCAGGTCGCTGTCGTAAAGCGTCCTCAGCGAGGAGCGAGCCTTCGCCTCCATCTCCACGAAGGCCACGCGGTCCTCGACAAGAACCTGGGCCTTGTCGTCCAGCTCGACCTTCCTCGCCCCCAACTCCTGCTCCAGCGCGCCTAGGTGGTCACGGCGCCTCCTGAGCTTGACCTCCCTCTCCTTGACGGCCGCCTCGCGAGCCTTCACGCCTTCTTCCTGCTCTTGGCGAAGGCGGGCCTCTTTCGCGAGCTGGTCCTGCAGGCCTTGCAGCTCGTCCTCCAGCGCCTTGCAGCGACCATAGACGTCGACCACCTCCCCCAGGGCTGCGTCACGAGCAGCCTTCGCATCAAGGACGGCCTGCCTCTCCTCAACGCAAGCTGTCGAGGCCTGGACCAGCACTGCCCGAATCGAAGCGTCGGAGCAAATCCATCCTGAAGCCAGCTCCAAGCGCCCGGCCACCAAGCGAGGGTCGGCGCCAAGAAGATCCTGCCGCAGCCGGTCCAGCTCAGCAGCAGCACGATCCAGAACGGTAGGAGGAGTCAGAGAGACAGCAGTCGGTGGAGTAGGAGTTGAAGGCGGTAGCGCAACCACAGCATCCTGAGGCAGAGCCTCCTGCGCCCCAACGGATGTAGTGGCGGCAGTAGGCAAAGGCACCACGGGAGTTACTTGGGCCATGGGGGCTGAGCTCGCCCCAGCCGGCTCAACCAGGCCTCCCGAGGACGACCGGGCAGGAGAAGCCCGTGCGTCGCGGTCACCTTCCTTCGCGGGCAGAGGCGCTGCCACGGATGGAACCTCAGGAGCTCCCTTCGGCTTCTTTGCTGCGGGCGCCAGCCTGTCCAAGAGATGTGGACGTCAAGCCTCAGCAGTAGAACAAGAAATAAAGACAAGAATCAAGCGCTCATGTCCGATCAACCGCCACGCGGTGCCCAAGGCCGCAGGCTGTTAGGGCCCGCGGCGCTTCACTCTTGCCCTTTCGCCTCCCTGCACGGCCAAGTCCGGGCGCGCCTTGGGCCCGGGGGCTACTGTCGGTATTCTGGGAACGGGGGTCCCCAGACTTGCCTACGGCCTGCGGCGCGGCTCAAAGGGGGGGGCCCAGCTCGGCCCATCTTCATCAACACAGACCCAAGACCCTCGCGAGGGGCCAAGCCTCGCGAGGCAGATGACACGGAGCTTCCTCAGGAACGACCTCATCAGGCTGGCTCACGAGGAGGCGGAGAGATCAAGGCGGGGTACCTCACGAGGTGCCCGTGACGCAAGCCATGACGACCAAGGGTGCCAGGCGGGCGCCAGCCCGCGTAGTGTCCTCCTTTCCTCTTTGGTGCAAAGGGAGCAAGCGCAGGCGAGAGCATCAAGCAAAGGCACCCGTTTCGGTGGAACAAGACCAAGACTAGTCCAACGGAAGGGAGGAAGTCATTGTGGATCCCAAGCCAGCGTCACCACCAGAGCCTTTGGCAGGCGAGGACCAACTTTAGTCAGGATAACTGTACCAGATGTTCCCCTTCAAAATGGCCAATTGTTGGCGCCCTTCCCGCTCAATATTTGGGAAGAGGCCCAGGGCCTTTGCCTATAAATAGGACTAGCCACCCACAGGGTAGATGGAAGGAGGATCGAAATCGAGATGGAGAGAGAATCGAGAAGAGAGAGAGAAGGGTGACTGAACTCCTCCTAGCAGTTCATCCCCTCAGCCAAGAACAGACCCTCGCGAGGCTGTTCTTCCTTGTATTGCTCATCATCATCAGCCCAAGAGGCAATCCACCACACCACACACTGGACTAGGGTATTACACCACAACGGTGGCCCGAACCAGTATAAACTCCGTGTCTCTTGTGTTGTTCTTTCCATAGCTTAGATCTTAGCGAGGCGGAGGGGTGCAGGTAGGTAGAAGGAGAAATCTCCGCGCGCACCCCAGTGTTCGAACCTCAAGGGTCTGCCGGAACCCGAAATCCGACAACAGGGGACACAATGTTTACCCAGGTTTGGGCCCTCTCTATGGAGGTAATAACCCTACTTCCTGCTTGATTGATCTTGATGAATATGAGTATTACAAGAGTTGATCTACCACGAGATTGTAATGGCTAAACCCTAAAAGTCTAGCCTATCTGACTATGATTATGAGGATATATATCTATGTACCTAGCCCTTAGGTTTATATAGACATCAGAGGGATCTAGGGTTTCATAAGGTCGGTTACAAAGAAATGAATCTTCATATTCGGACACCAAGCTTGCTTTCCACGTCAAGGAGAGTCCCATTCGGACACGGGTAGAGTCTTCGGTCTTTGTATCTTCACAGCCCATCAGTCCGGCCCATAATAGGTCAGACGCCCGAGGACCCCTTAGTCCAGGACTCCCCAGTAGCCCCTGAACCAGGCTTCAATGACGAGGTGTCTGGCACGCAAATTGTCTTCGGCATTGCAAGGCGAGTTCTCCTTTCCGAATACTCCAAAATAGTGTCCGGGCGTAATGAATGTGTCCGGATCTGCAACACAAGCAACACACACAACTGCAGAGAATATAATATTGCATGAGTCCAATCCGCTGACAACTTTTAGTAATGTGACATCACGTCTGCTTCGTCATCATTTCGAACCGTTTTCCGTCTGTCGTTCCACGTTTTGAGACGCGGTTTCATAGGCATGTCTTGTCAAAGCAGAGATCGTGTCCCCTTATTGCACGATTCTCATTAATACGGGTGTGGGTAATCTAACCATGCCGTTTACATAGCCCTTGGGAACAGGCAAGTTTTAAGGCGAGTGGGGAGGCGCTTGATATTCACTATCTTTATAAGGAGATAAGGATTCCCTTTTCTTCACCCACGCCTTCTCTCTTTCTCTGCCCTTCCATTCTCGAGCTCCAGCGCCCAAGTTCTCATTCTTTCCGCCTCAAGGAAGCACTCAACCAAGTCCGGATCTGGAGGGCAAGGCAAGTGGATGGCCTCCTCTGTCAGGGAGAAGGACATCACCAGGCTTCGGGAGGCCGGGTATCTGGCAAAAGAAATCGCCCACCGGCTTCCAGCCAAGGGGCAAATTGTCCCCACCCCGAAGCCCAACGAGAGGGTGGTGTTCATCCCTCATTTCGTCTGCGGGTTAGGGTTTCCCTTCCACCCTTTCGTCCGCGGGCTTATGTTCTATTACAGGCTAGACTTCCATGACCTAGCCCCGAATTACTTCCTCAACATCTCAGCATTCATTGTTGTGTGTGAGGCCTTCCTCCGCATCCAACCCCACTTCGGACTGTGGCTCAAGATTTTCAACGTGAAGCCGAAGGTTGTGGATGGCCAGCACGCGAAGTGCGGAGACGCCATGGTGACAAGCTGCCCAATGTCACATGTCCCAAGGGTACCTATATGGAGACCATCAAGGAGTGGCAGAAACTGTGGTTCTATATCACAGAGCCCCGCGACGCCACCTGGGCCGTGGCTTCCGAATTCAAGTCCAGAGCTCCAATACGGCTCACCTCCTGGATAGAGAAGCGCCCAAATTGGTCTTCGTTGGATGAGCTGATAATGCTGCAAACGTGCATTCAAAGCATGGTGGATAAAGACATCAAGCTCGTCGACGTAATCCAGGTGATGCTGGTTCGTCGGATCCTCCCATGCGAAAGCCGAAGCTGCCCCTTATGGGATTTCGACCCGAACAAGCACCAAACCTTGGAAAGGCTCTTCGGAACCACTCACGAAGATGCCTGGAAGTTGCTCTTTAAGGGCAACGAGACGCCGTCGGCCATAGACTCGGACCGCGGGCACGCTATTACCCATTCTGCTAAGGCGGTAAGCCTTTCACATCTCTGGACGCATCCTCTACTTGCATGTTTCAAGGATGATATCTAAACTTTTATTATATTTTTTTCAAGTATGGACGGAGAGGGCGGAGCGAATTTAATGTTCAGCTCCGCTGCCCAAGGAACCAGTCATCCCGCTCCTGGCGAAGATGCTGGTGCCGGCGCCCTATAAGGCGTCCGAGAAGAAGGCCAAGAAGAAGGCCAAGGGGTTCCGGAGTGGCCCCCGCCGTAAGGGGGCTTCGGACGTGTCGTTCAAAGACAACAGTCTCTCCTCCGCCGCTGAAGACGACGAGGAGGAGGAGGAAGAAAGCACCTCTCCCCCTGATGGGGGGAGGAAGAAGAGGGCGGCCTCCACAAATCTGGAGGAAGAGGCGGCCAAGAGGGGGAAGGGTCCCCCTACGGATAATTCCGCGTGGGACGTCGACAACAGCCCAGAGCGTCGCCCCCGAAACAAGCTCCTGGCTTCATCGTAAGTACTAAAAACCCGCATATGTCCGTGTATCCAGCCTCTCTTGCTTCAAAATATAATATGTTAATTTATGCCATTGTAGTCCGGCCCACGACAACTCCCTGCGATCCTCATCAAGAGGTTCGTTGGATTCGAAGGCGATAGCCAGCGGGTCACCGCCGGCCGCTCACTCTCCCACGGCAAAGGGCGACGATGAGGTGTTGTCCCAAAGGACCTTCCCCGGCCAGGGAGAGGTTCAGGAGGCTGCCGGGGTGACGCCAGAGGGCGAAACCTCGGCTGCCGGACACATGGGGGAGCAGACCCCCATGGCAACTAAGGATGGGGGCTTTGCTCAGTTCGGCCCCCGGCCGAATACAAGTCGGGACACCTATACGGCTCCGGAATCCGGCGAGCAACCTCCTTCGAAAGAAGGAGGTGTGCCTATTCCACCGGTGACCTCTGTCCAACCAGAGGCACTAGATAATCTGCTGGAAGCGCTACCAGGCGCTTCCATTGTGGATGAACACCGTATCCTTATGGGTAAGGTGATTGAGGGGGTTCGGTCCGTCAAGAGCGGACTAACCAAAGCCTGCGATAGCCTGCTGACAGGTTTTGAGGTAAGCGACGCAAAAGAGAAAATCCCAATATAGACAGTAGCCGCTAAGACACTGTCCGGTGTTCGGAAAGAAGAGTCAGATAGTGGATCAATTTATTTTTGCAGGAAACTAACTAAATATGTCTTATATGAACAAGCAGGCGTTGTTCTTGGCCACGACCTCACACACTGCCGAAGTCTCCGGACTAAAGCAGAGACTGGAGCGGGCCGAGGAGGAGCTCGGCCAAGCGAGGAAGCAGCTAGAAGACAAGCAAGGTATCTACTGACTAGCTGTATATTCGGAAAGAATAAATAATGCATATTGACTGTGGTGCCATGATATGTGTAGGAGCAGCGACCGAGGTCGAGGTCCTTAAACAGGCCCTGGCCGAGGCTGAGGAGAAAGCTGCCGAGGAAAAAGCCGCCCGTGAGAAGCACGAGGCCAGGCTTGATGAGGTCCAGCAAGAGCTCCAGGATGCAGTGAAGAAATGTGAATCCTTGGAGCGCGACGTTTTAGCTCGAGAGACCGAACTCGCTAAGGCCCACCAAAGCGCGGAAGAGGCCCGGGTTGAGGCCCAGGGCACACTCTAGGAGATCCAGGAGGCCAAGAAAATCACGGCGGGTAAGGCGTTTAGTATGCAAAGCAAGTATGTGAAGAAGAAGTATCTCTTACTAACCCAGATTCGGAGTTCTCCAGGGGAGTTTGCAGATCTTCCACGCAGTGTGTCTGGCGCTACGGGGTTCTTCCGAGCCGAATAAGGGAGCTCAACAGAGAAGCTGTTTTGGTCACAATATCTTGCGCCAGAACATCCAGTGCCCTTTAGCGATCAGCTAAAACACCTGGTCGAGCTGCATAGGGTGGCCGAAGTGGCCAAGAAGGATGTAATAATCCGGCTGTGGCCTGCCGAAGCTATACCCGGCAGCGGCTGATGAATGCCTGCCCTCGGCTGGACGTCGTCAAGCGGTCGGTCTGCATTGAGGGCGCTCGCATGGCCTTCGCCCGCGTCAAGGTGTTGTGGGCGAAGATGGACGCCGTCAAGCTTACGACCGGGGGACCACCAGAGGGCAAGGAGCACCGCACGCCCGAGCGGTATTTTGAGGATGCCCCGGAGGGGTCTCGTATTGTGGCGACGCAATGTGCGCAAGACATTATTTTCAAATGAATGCATTCATGTTATCTCTGCCTTGTATGATGAAACAAAGTCGTTATGTAATATAATGTTTGTTATTTAAAAAAATTCACCTCCTGTGTGGCCGTGTTGTGTGAAATCTGAGAGTTGGCTAGTCGTCGAATTCTGCCCTCACGTAGGTAGTACGGGGGTGTTCGGGATGTAATCTAAACACTCTTGATCCAATTGTTTGGTCCTTCAAGGAGGTGTTTAGCGCGATGAACCAAGCAATCGGACTATGCGGCTTTAGCACCCTCACTTAGCCATAGGAGTTTGACAATAAAAATATAGGTGCGGCCCCTAGTATCCGAACTAGGATGCTGTAAACACCTGATCGGGTAAGTACCGATCCCTCGCGTAATGCGGAAAAAATCTCTAAAGATTTGAGACCTCCGAAGAGCTGAGCGGCTCTCACCGCATCATGACAGTCAGTTTTTGGCTTTCTCTACTGGTGTGCTCATCCGGGTAAACCAGGCCACAATCGCAGTAGTTCTCCCTTTACTACCCTAGCCGATATAGCGGAACATAAGGTAGCAAGCACAGCAGCCGGGCAACCCAACTATTGACCAAAGACATGATTCGGAGTCAATGCATATAGTGCTAAATTCGGGGTGCCGAACTATACTGTAAAAGGTGTTCTGACTTTGTTGCCATGTTGTGGGGCGCTATGAAGCCCCTAGCAAATTGAAACGTACCAAAGTGTACGGGTGCTATTTGATAAAGTTATCAAAAAAGAAAAAGAAGAAAGGGTAGTAAGCTAGAGCCGTAGTATTTGAGCTGCAAACTGTTTCCATGATAATTTCATTAGTGCGTCAAAGCGCATTTATACAAGTAGTGCAATAAGCAAAAGGCTATTTAATATGCCTTAACCAAGGGAGAGCTGCGTGTGGGTCCTGAAAACAGGTAGAGGGGTTGTTAAAGAAACCAACTAAAAATTCCCCCGTACGTCCATGCTTCTTGCCTTCTTGGTGTGTTTATCCTACGAAAATGACCGATGGTCAGGCCGTCAGAGAAGGCCTGTGGAAAAGAAACCTGAAAAGGAGAAAGAAGAAAAAGTGAAAGTACGTGCGTCCGGGGGCGGTCGAGCCATATTGTGGATCACAAGCTAGTTATGCCTCCATCCATGCCCATGGTATTTTGAGTGCTTAATTATGTACGCGTGGTAGAATTGCCGCCACTTGGTCAGGATTGGGACGGAGGCTGAATTGCTAGTAGAGCTCTTGATGAGCCAAGCTATCCTGCTGCCGAATAGTCCGGACTCTCTTGACAGTGTCCGGGAGCTCGGCCGCCGAATTAAGGTTCTACTTGAAAAGGCCGCTTTGTACTTCTACTGCTAGGGCAGCGGTGTGCTCCTCGATGCGGAGGGAGCGTTCCGTGTTTCCATTAACTGTTATGACGCCGCGTGGTCCGGGAATCTTGAGCTTGAGATAAGCGTAGTGTGGCACCACGTTGAATCAAGCAAATGCGGTTCGTCCAAGCAGTGCTTGATAGCCATTGCGAAAGGGGACGATATCGAAGATTAACTCCTCGCTTCGGAAATTGTCCGGAGATCCAAAGACAACCTCTAGTGTGATTGAGCCCGGACAGCGGGCCTCCACACCTGGTATGACTCCTTTAAAGGTAGTCTTTGTGGGCTTGATCCGTGATGATTTAATGCCCATTTTGCACACCGTATCCTGATAGAGCAGGTTGAGGTTGCTGCCACCGTCCATCAGGACTCGCGTCAGGTGGAACCCATCAATTATCAGGTCCAGGACCTGTGCGGCTGAACCGCCGTGACGGATACTGGTCGGATGATCCCGGCGATCAAAAGTGATCGGGCATGACGACCATGGATTAAATTTTGGGGCGACTGGCTCTATCGCGTAGAAGTCCCTGAGCGCGCTTGCACTCCCTCTTGGGGATGTGGGTAGCGTATATCATGTTCATAGTTTTGACCTGAGAGGGAAACTTCTTCTGTCCCCCTGTGTTCGGTGGCCGGGGCTCGTCTCGTCATCCTCGCTTTGTGATCCCTTCTCCTTGCTTTCGGCATTTAACTTGCCAGCCTATTTAAAAGCCCAACAATATATGTTGGTATGATTGGGTGGTTTGTCTGGGGTGCCATGGATCTGGCACGGATGATCGAGTATGCGTTCCAGGTTGGATGAGCCCGAATTGTTCTTTTTGAACGGCTTATTCCGCTGACCGGACTTAGAGCCACTGAATCCGGCATTGACTGTCGTATCATCGGTGTTGTCATTGTTGTTTCGACGCTTGTGTCTGTTGCGTCGGGACTTGTCGTTGCTATTTCTGGCTTTAGAGGTGCCGGCGTTCCTTGCATTTTTTTTGCTACGGGCCAGCCAACTATCTTCACCCGCACAAAAGTGGGTCATGAGTGTCATGAGGGCTGCCATGGACTTTGGCTTTTCTTGGCCGAGTTGGCGGGCGAGCCATTCGTCGCGGATGCTGTGTTTAAAGGCCACTAGCCCGCTAGGGCTTCGACATCCGGACAGTCAACGATCTGGTTCTTTTTGGTTAGGAACCTAGTCCAGAATTTCTTGCCTGACTCTCTGGGCTATTGAACTATATGGCTTAAGTCATCGGCATCTGGTGGCCGGACATATGTACCTTGGAAGTTGTCGTGGAAGGCGTCTTCCAAATCCTCCCAACTGCCAATAGAGTTTTTGGGCAGACTGTTTAACCAGTGTCGAGCTGGCCCTTTGAGTTTTAACGGGAGGTATTTGATGGCGTGGAGGTCATCTCCGCAGGCCATATGGATATGGAGAAGAAAATCCTCAATCCACACCGTGGGATCAGTTTTTCCATCGTATGATTCAATATTCACGAGTTTAAACCCTTCCGGGAATTCATGCTCCATTACTTCTTCAGTGAAGCAAAGAGGGTGTGCGGCGCCTCTATATCGGGCCACATCGTGACGTAGCTCCGATGGAGTCCGTCTACGGTTTTCGGCCCGCGCATGACTAGGCTTGTCATGCTCGGCTTGATAGTGATACGTCTCCAACGTATCTATAATTTTTGATTGCTCCATGCTATATTATCTACTGTTTTGGACATTATTGGGCTTTATTATCCACTTTTATATTATTTTTGGGACTAACCTATTAACCGGAGGCCCAACCCAGAATTGTTGTTTTTGCCTATTTTAGGGTTTCGAAGAAAAGGAATATCAAATGGAGTCCAAACAGAATGAAACCTTCGGGAACGTTATTTTTGGAACAAACAAGATCCAGGAGACTTGGACCCTACGTCAAGCAACCAACAGGGAAGCCACGAGGTAGGGGCAAGCCTACCCCCCCCCCCCGGCACGCCCTCCACCCTCATGGGCCCCCTGTTGCTCCACCGACGTACTCCTTCCTCCTATATATACTTACGTACCCCCGAACGATCAGATACGGAGCCAAAAACCTAATTCCACCGCCGCAACCTTCTGTATCCACGAGATCCCATCTTGGGGCCTGTTCCGGAGCTCCGTCGGAGGGGCATCCATCACGGAGGGCTTCTACATCAACACCATAGCCTCTCCGTTGAAGTGTGAGTAGTTTACCTCAGACCTTCGGGTCCATAGTTATTAGCTAGATGGCTTCTTCTGTCTTTTGGATCTCAATACAATGTTCTCCCCCTCTCTTGTGGAGATCTATTCGATGTGATCTTCTTTTTGCAGTGTGTTTGTTGAGACCGATGAATTGTGGGTTTATGATCAAGATTATCTATGAACAATATTTGAATCTTCTCTGAATTCTTTTATGTATGATTGGTTATCTTTCCAAGTCTCTTCGAATTATCAGTTTGGTTTGGCCGACTAGATTGATCTTTCTTGCAATGGGAGAAGTGCTTAGCTTTGGGTTCAATCTTGCGGTGTCCTTTCACAGTGACAGTAGGGGAAGCAAGGCACGTGTTGTATTGTTGCCATCGAGGATAACAAGATGGGTTTTTTATCATATTGCATGAATTTATCCCTCTACACCATGTCATCTTGCTTAAGGCGTTACTCTGTTTTCATGAACTTAATACTCTAGATGCATACTGGATAGCGGTCGATGAGTGGATTAATAGTAGTAGATGCAGGCAGGAGTCGGTCTACTTGTCTCGGACGTGATGCCTATACACATTATCATACCTAGATATTCTCATAACTATGCTCAATTCTGTCAATTGCTCAACAGCAATTCGTTCACCCACCATAAAATACTTATGCTCTTGAGAGAAGCCACTAGTGAAACCTATGGCCCCCGGGTCTATCTTCATCATATTAATCTTCCAATACTTAGTTATGTCCTTTGCTTTTATTTTACTTTGCATCTTTATCACAAAAAATACAAAAAATATTATTCTATCATATCTATCAGATCTCACTCTCGTAAGTGATCGTGAAGGGATTGACAACCCCTTATCGCTTTGGTTGCAAGGAGTTATTTGTTTTGTGCAGGTACGAGGGACTCGCGCGTAGCCTCCTACTGGATTGATACCTTGGTTCTCAAAAACTGAGGGAAATACTTACGCTACTTTGCTGCATCATCCTTTCCTCTTTAAGGAAATCCAACGCAGTGCTCAAGAGGTAGCAAGAAGATTTCTAGCGCCGTTGCCGGGGAGTCTACGCAAAAGTCAACATACCAAGTACCCATCACAACCCTTATCTCCCGCATTACATTATTTGCCATTTGCCTCTCGTTTTCCTCTCCCCCACTTCACCGTTGCCGTTTTATTCGCCCTCTCTCTCTCTCTATCCTTCCTCACTTTCTCTATTTGCCTCTTTTTTCCCGCTTGCTTTTTGTTTGCTTGTGTGTTGGATTGCTTGTTTGTCACAATGGCCCTACCTAGATTTGGTGATCTTCACCTTAAAAGGTTAGAAGAGATCGAAAGCAATGTCAGGAGTTTTATGGTTTTGCAATTTGAGCATAATAATTTCTTCAGAAACGAGCATAAGGAACAGAAAAGTTTTATGATTTTTATGAATAAAGAACTCGATGATATGTCTAAAGAATTTGATGGTTTAAGATCCCAAATTGCTCGTCTTGAGAAATTGACTGCTGAAATTTCAGATAAGCAGGCTACCTTAGTTAATAGGATGGCTGCTAAACTGGATTTTTATGAAAATAAAGATTAAGATCTAAAAGTTATTGATGTGTCGCCTATTAAATCTTTGTTTTGCAATATGAATCTTGATAATGATGAGACTGAATATGATCCACCTTTACCTAGAAGGCATTCCAAAAATTCAGAGTTTTTAGATCTTGATGCTAAATTTGATGAAAGTGGGATTGAATAAATTAAACCCCTAGATGTTGATAAACCCACTATTTTGGATTTCAAGGAATTTAATTATGAAAATTGCTCTTTGATTGATTTTATTTCCTTGTTGCAATCCGTGCTACAATCTTATGAAGAAAAACTTGAGTTGGAAGTTTCTATACCTAGAAAACTTTATGATGAGTGGGAACCAACTATTAAAATTAAGATTAAAGATCATGAGTTATATGCTTTATGTGATTTGGGTGCTAGTGTTTCCACGATTCCAAAGACTTTGTGTGATTTATTAGGTTTCCATGATTTTGATGATTGCTCTTTAAACTTGCACCTTGCGGATTCCACTATTAAGAAACCAATGGGAAGAATCAATGATGTTCTTGTTGTCGCAAATAGGAATTATGTGCCCATAAATTTTATTGTTCTTGACATAGATTGCAATCCTTCATGTCCTATTATTCTTGGTAGAACTTTCCTTAGAACGATTGGTGCAATTATTGATATGAAGGAAGGAAATATTAGATTCCAATTTCCGTTAAGGAAAGGCATGGAAAACTTTCCTAGAAAGAAAATTAAATTACCTTATGAATCTATTATGAGAGCCACTTATGGATTGCCTACCAAAGATGGCAATACCTAGATCTATCCTTGCTTTTTATGCCGAGCTAGGGGCGTTAAACGATAGCGCTTGTTGGGAGGCAACCCAATTTTATTTTTATTCCTTGCTTTTTGCTACTGTTTAATAATAAATAATTTACCTAGCCTCTGTTCTGGTTGTGTTTTTTGTGTTTAATTAGTGTTTGTGCCAAGTAGAACCGTTGGGAAGACTTGGGGAAAGTCTTGTTATCTTGCTGTAAAAAACAGAAACTTTAGTGCTCACGAGAACTGCTGCCTTTTTTATTTGTAAAGTGATATTTAGTTAATTCGTTTTGAAGATGATTAATAGATAAATTCCTCACGTCCAGCAATTTATTTTAGAATTTTTGGGGGTCCAGATCTTGTGCTAGCTACAGATTACTATAGACTGTTCTGTTTTTGACAGATTCTGTTTTTCGTGAGTTGTTTGCTTATTTTGATGAATCTATGGCTAGTAAAATAGTTTATAAACCATAGAGAAGTTGGAACACAGTAGTTTTAACACCAATATAAACAAATAATTAGTTAATTACAGTACCTTGAAGTGGTCTTTTGTTTTCTTTCGCTAACGGAGCTCACGAGATTTTCTACTTTAAGTTTTGTGTTGTGAAGTTTTCATGTTTTGGGTAAAGATTTGATGGATTATGGAACAAGGTGTGGAAAGAGCCTAAGCTTGGGGATGACAATGGCACCCCCAAGATAATCTAAGGACACCTAAAAGCCAAATCTTGGGGATGCCTGGAAGGCATCCCCTCTTTCGTCTACTTCTATCGGTAACTTTACATGGAGCTATATTTTTATTCACCACATGATATGTGTTTTGCTTGGAGCATCTTGTATGATTTGAGTGTTTGATTTTTAGTTTACCACAATCATCCTTGCTGTACACACCTTTTGATAGAGCCTTACATGACTTGGAATTTGTTAGAATACTCTATGTGCTTCGCTTATATCATTTGAGTTATATAGTTTTGCTCTAGTACTTCACTTGTATTCTTTTAGAGCACGGTGGTGGAATTGTTTTATAGAAACTATTGATCTCTCATGCTTCACTTAGATTATTTTGAGAGTCTTAAATAGCATGGTAATTTGCTTAAATAATCCTAATACGCTTGGTATTCAAGAATAGTAAAAACTTTCTTATGAGTGTATTGAATGCTATGAGAAGTTTGATGCTTGATAATTGTTTTGAGATATGAAAATGGTGATATTAAAGTTGTGCTAGTTGAGTAGTTGTGAATTAGAGAAATACTTGTGTTAAAGTTTGTGAATGTCGTAGCATGCACGTATGGTGAACTGTTATGTGATGAAGTCGGAGCATGATCTATTTTTTTATTGTCTTCCTTATGAGTGGCGGTCGGGGACGAGCGATGGTCTTTTCCTACCAATCTATCCCCCTAGGAGCATGCGCGTAATACTTTGCTTTGATAAATTGTAGATTTTTGCAATAAGTATATGATTTCTTTATGACTAATGTTGAGTCCATGGATTATACGCACTTTTCTTCCTTCCACCATTGCTAGCCTCTCTAATACCGCGCACCTTTCGCCGATATCATACACCCACCATATACCTTCCTCAAAACAGCCACCATACCTACCTATCATGGCATTTCCATAGCCATTCCGAGATATATTGCCATGCAACTTTCCACCATTCCATTTATTATGACACACTCCATCATTGTCATATTGCTTAGCATGATCATGTAGTTGACATCGTATTTGTGGCAAAGCCACCATTCATAATTCTTTCATACAAGTCACTCTTGATTCATTGCATATCCCGGTACACCGCCGGAGGCATTCATATAGAGTCATATTTTGTTCTAAGTATCGAGTTGTAATTGTTGAGTTGTAAGAAAATAGAAGCGTGATGATCATCATTATTAGAGCATTGTCCCAGTGAGGAAAGGATGATGGAGACTATGATTTCCCCACAAGTCGGGATGAGACTCCGGACAAAAAATAAAAAAAGGAAAGAAAAGAAGCCATAAAAAAAGAGAAAAGGCCCAAATAAAAAATGAGAGAAAAAGAGAGAAGGGATAATGTTACTATCCTTTACCACACTTGTGCTTCAAAGTAGCACCATGATATTCATGATAGAGAGTCTCTCATTTCGTCACTTTCATATACTAGTGGGAATTTTTCATTATAGAAATTGGCTTGTATATTCCAATGATGGGCTTCCTCAAAATTCCCTAGGTCTTCATGAGCAAGCAAGTTGGATGCACACCCACTTAGTTTCTTTTGTTGAGCTTTCATATACTTATAGCTCTAGTGCATCCGTTGCATGGCAATCCCTACTCACTCACATTGATATCTATTGATTGGCATCTCCATAGCCCGTTGATACGCCTAGTTGATGTGAGACTATCTTCTCCCTTTTTTGTCTTCTCCACAACCACCATTCTATAGTGCTATATCCATGGCTCGCGCTCATGTATTGCGTGAAGATTGAAAAAGTTTGAGAATGTCAAAAGTATGAAACAATTGCTTGGCTTGTCATCAGGGTTGTGCATGATTTAAATACTTTGTGTGGTGAATATAGAGCATAGCCAGACTATATGATTTTGTAGGGATAACTTTCTTTGGCCATGTTATTTTGAGAAGAATTGATTGCTTTGTTAGTATGCTTGAAGTATTATTATTTTTATGTCCATATTTAACTTTTATCTTGAATCTTTCGGATTTACATATTCATACCACAATTAAGAAGAATTACATTAAAATTATGCCAAGTAGCACTTCGCATCAAAAAATATCTTTTTTATCATTTACCTACTCGAGGACGAGCAGGAATTAAGCTTGGGGATACTTGATACGTCTCCACCGTATCTATAATTTTTTATTGCTCCATGCTATATTATCTACTGTTTTGGACATTATTGGGCTTTATTATACACTTTTGTATTATTTTTTGGACTAACCTATTAATCGGAGGCCCAGCCCAGAATTGTTGTTTTTGCCTATTTTATAGGGTTTCAAAGAAAAGGAATATCAAACGGAGTCCAAACGGAATGAAACCTTCAGGAACGTGATTTTTGGAACAAATAAGATCTAGGAGACTTGGACCCTACGTCAAGAAACCAACAGGGAAGCCACGAGGTAGGGGCGCGCCTACCCCCCCCCCCCCATGCGTGCCCTCCACCCTTGTGGGCCCCCTGTTGCTCCACCGACGTACTCCTTCCTCCTATATATACCTACGTGCCCCCAAACGATCAGATACAGAGCCAAAAACCTAATTCCACCGCCGCAACCTTCTGTATCCACGAGATCCCATCCTGGGGCCTGTTCCGGAGCTCCGCCAGAGGGGGCATCCATCACGGAGGGCTTCTACATCAACACCATAGCCTCTCTGATGAAGTGTGAGTAGTTTACCTCAGACCTTTGGGTCCATAGTTATTAGCTAGATGGCTTCTTCTCTCTTTTTGGATCTCAATACAATGTTCTCCCCCTCTCTTGTGGAGATCTATTCGATGTAATCTTCTTTTTGCGGTGTGTTTGTTGAGACCGATGAATTGTGGGTTTATGATCAAGATTATCTATGAACAATATTTGAATCTTCTCTGAATTCTTTTATGTATGATTGGTTATCTTTGCAAGTCTCTTCGAATTACCAGTTTGGTTTGGCCTACTAGATTGATCTTTCTTGCAATGGGAGAAGTGCTTAGCTTTGGGTTCAATCTTGCGGTGTCCTTTCCCAGTGACAGTAGGGGCAGCAAGGCACGTATTGTATTGTTCCATCGAGGATAACAAGATGGGTTTTTTATCATATTGCATGAATTTATCCCTCTACATCATCTCATATTGCTTAAGGCGTTACTCTATTTTCATGAACTTAATACTCTAGATGCATGCTGGATAGCGGTCGATGAGTGGAGTAATAGTAGTAGATGCAGGCAGGAGTCGGTCTACTTGTCTCGAACGTGCTGCCTATACACATGATCATACCTAGATATTCTCATAACTATGCTCAATTCTGTCAATTGCTCAACAGTAATTCATTCAGCCATTGTAAAATACTTATGCTCTTGAGAGAAGCCACTAGTGAAACCTATGGCCCCCGGGGTCTATCTTCATCATATTAATCTTCCAATACTTAGTTATTTCCTTTGCTTTTTTACTTTGCTTTTTATTTTACTTTGCATCTTTATCACAAAAATACCAAAAATATTATTCTATCATATCTATCAGATCTCACTCTCGTAAGTGACCATGAAGGGATTGGCAACCCCTTATCGCGTTGGTTGCGAGGAGTTATTTGTTTTGTGCAGGTACGAGGGACTCGCGCGTAGCCCCCTACTGGATTGATTCCTTGGTTCTCAAAAACTGAGGGAAATACTTACGCTACTTTGCTGCATCATCCTTTCCTCTTCAAGGAAATCCAACGCAGTGCTCAAGAGGTATCAGATAGCCTTCGTCGCGTGTCGAGGCACGCCCCCGTGATCCGTAGATCGATCTGGTCGGGCATGTTTTATTCTTCAGGCCCTGCCGGAGATCATACGTGTATCCCTGAGCAGTTTTGTCTTTGCCTTTATGGCGAGGTAAGGCGGGCTGGTGTCAGATCATGGGTTCCGGCAGACCCTAAAGGTTCGAACACTGGGGTGCGCGCGAAGGTTTTCTCCCTATCGATCCATGCCCTAGCTCTCTAAGATCTCGCAGACGAACAGGACGAACTCACTGCACAGAAAGACACAAGATTTATACTGGTTCGGGCCACTATTGTGGTGTAATACCCTACTCTAGTGTGGTGGTGGTGGGTTGCCTCTTGGGCTGATGAAGAATAGTTACAAGGGGAAGAACCGCCTCTTGAGGTTGAGGTGTTCTTGTTCTTGGCGAACTTGTGTGTGGCCTTGGTGGGGTGGATCTGGTCCAAGATCATCTCTCCCCGGTGGTGGCTAGTCCTATTTATAGAGGCCCTGGTCCTCTCCCCAAATATTGAGCGGGAAGGGAGCCAACAACGGCCAATTTAAAAGGGGATAGCTAGTACAAGTTGTCCTGACAAAAGGTGTTCTTCGCCTGCAAAAGGCTATGGTGATGACGCCGTCTTGGGCTCCATGGTGACCTCCGTCCTGCCGTCCTTCAGGTCATGGTCTTGTTGCACTAATTTGGTAACCTTTGCTTGATGCCTCGGTGCTCCGCGCCTGTGCTTGCCCCCTTGGCACCAAAGAGGAAACAAGGACACTGCGTGCGCTGGCGCCCGCCTGGTCTCGACCGGCATGGCTCACATCACACGGACCTCGTGAGGTTTGCCTTGCCTTGATCTATCCGCCCCTCGTGAGCATGCCTGGCGAGGCCGCTCCTGAGGAGGTCTTGCGTCGTCCGCCTTGCGAGGCTTGGCCCCTCGCGAGGGTCTTGATTGCCTGGTCGATGAAGATGGGCCGTACAAACCTGCCAGCCCAGCCATGCCGTGGGTCGCAGGCAGGCAAGTCCGGCGACC
This sequence comes from Triticum urartu, assembly GCF_056163025.1. Classification (NCBI taxonomy): domain Eukaryota; kingdom Viridiplantae; phylum Streptophyta; class Magnoliopsida; order Poales; family Poaceae; genus Triticum; species Triticum urartu. The sequence continues at coordinate 474,893,564 of NC_141877.1, forward strand.
CCCTTTCCCAGGACACTGACAGCTGGTGTTCGGCTTGTGTTGCCTCTTTGTCCCGACCACGTGGTGGTCGGTCAGCCGCATCGTGTACTGATGGACTGGGTTCCAACGCCTCGTCATCGAATTGAGGTAGCAATTTGCGCTTCGGGTAACTTTTGAGTGGTTGCTTGATGTCATGCTCCTCGGCTGCCAGGACATCAGTCCATCTATCGTTGAGCAGATCTTGATCAGCATGAAGCTGCTATTGTTTCTTTTTCAGGCTCCTTGCAGTGGCTATAAGCTGGTGCTTGAAGCACTCTTGTTTGAGAGGTACCTCAGGCACGATAAAATCCTCGGTGCCATGGTTTTCCTCGTCCTTGGAGAGCAGAAGATAATTACTATCCTCCGAGTCTTCGTGCGTGGCCTGTTTACCAGGGCTGACTTGCCCATCTTCCCGTTCATCCTGTTCGGAAGTTGGCTGAACAGGGTCTTCATTGTCTTCGGCACCGTACGGAGTGTTGTCTTCTCCTGTGCCGGTGTTGTTGTCTTTGTTGCGGCGTGACTTAGAGCGGCGCCCCTGACGCCGGCACTTTGGTTGTATCTCGGGAGGTTTATCCTCAACCGGATCTTCCTTGTCATCGCCGCTATTCTCTTTTGGTGCATCCACCATGTATACGTCATATGAGGATGTGGCCGTCCATCGTCCAATGAACGGCGGGTTTTGGGCCTCCTATTCTCTTGCATTGTCGTCCATATCATCGATGTCTTCGGAGCCGTAATCAAGCATGTCGGTTAAGTCCTCGACAGTGGCTATGAAGTGGGCGGTGGGTGGGAAACGAAATTCTCCGTCATCAGCCTCCAGTTCGAACCGGATATAATTCGGCTGAGAGTCCCCCACCAGGGATAGATTTTTTAATGAGTTTGGCACGTCACCCAAAGGCGAGTGCCGGAAGATGTCCGTGGAGCTGAATTCGATGATCGATGACCGATCAAGCTCGACGTACGCGGATGCACAAGGTTCGGAACCTATAGCCGGAGACGAGTCCATGGTTCCAGTGACGCAGATGTTACTTGAAGTTAGGTCTGTGTGCGGATCCAACGCCGCTGAGTCTGCGGCTCCCATGGCGGGGTTGACTTCCCGTCCTCAGAAGGTGCAATCTGCTATGGATCTAAGGCCAGAGCAGCTACAGGTACTATCTCCTGGGTATGGTCCGATGACAGATTTACGTCATGTTCACCGTGGTGGCTGGGAGCGGCTGCCATGGTCTCGAATCCTTCGAAGATCAAGTCTCCATGGATATCCGCGACGTAGTTCAAGCTTCCAAAATCTGACATGATGGCCAGGGGCGTAGCTTTCGATCTGCTCCAGATGGCCAAGCGAGTTGGCCCGCAGTGCGAAGCCACCGAACACGAAGATATGTCTAGAGAGGAAGACTTTCCCTTGGACAGCGTCGTTGTAGATGATTGAAGGAGCCATCAAACCTTTTGACGATGGCACAGCGGAACTCTCAATGAAAGCACCAATGTCAGTGTCAAAACCGGCGGATCTCGGGTAGGGGGTCCCAAACTGTGCGTCTAAGGTCGATGGTAACAGGAGACGGGGACACAATGTTTACCTAGGTTCGGGCCCTCTCTATGGAGGTAATACCCTACTTCCTGCTTGATTGATCTTGATGAATATGAGTATTACAAGAGTTGATCTACCACGAGATCGTAATGGCCAAACCCTAAAAGTCTAGCCTATCTGACTATGATTATGAGGATATATATCTAAGGACCTAGCCCTCCAGTTTATATAGACACTAGAGGGATCTAGGGTTACATAAGGTCGGTTACAGAGAAAGGAATCTTCATATTTGGACGCCAAGCTTGCTTTCCACGTCAAGGAGAGTCCCATCCGGACACGGGTAGAGTCTTCGGTCTTTTTATCTTCACAGCCCATCAGTCCGGCCCATATCTAATAGGTCGGACACCCGAGGACCCCTTAGTCCAGGACTCCCTCAGCAGCCACCACCATTTCCCCCAAAAACCCTCCCGCCCGCGCGTGCTCCCAACCCACACCTTCCATGGACGACGCCCTCGACCTCGACGCCGCCGCCGGCCTCGCCTCCCTCGCCTCGTTAGACATGATGACTGCCCCCTCCGGCAAAGGCAAGTGTCGGTGTCAAAACCGGCGGATCTCGGGTAGGGGGTCCCGAACTGTGTGTCTAGGCAGATGGTAACATGAGGCATGGGACACGAAGTTTTACCCAGGTTCGGGCCCTCTTGATGGAGGTAAAACCCTACGTCCTGCTCGATTAATATTGATGATATGGGTAGTACAAGAGTAGATCTACCACAAGATCAGAGAGGCTAAACCCTAGAAGCTAGCCTATGATATGATTGTATGTTATTGTTGTGTCCTACGGACTAAAACCCTCCAGTTTATATAGACACCGGAGAGGGCTAGGGTTACACAAGGTCGGTTACAAAGGAGGAGATATCCATATCCGTACTGCCTAGCTTGCCTTCCACGCCAAGTAGAGTCCCATCCGGACACGAGACGAAGTCTTCAATCTTGTACCTTCATAGTCCAACAGTCCGGCCAAAGGTTATAGTCCGGCTTTCCGGAGACCCCCTAATCTAGGACTCCCTCAGTAGCCCCTGAACCGGGCTTCAATGACGATGAGTCCGGCACGCAGTATTGTCTTCGGCATTGCAACGCGGGTTCCTCCTCCGAATACATCACAGAAGAATTTGAATACAAGGATAGTGTCCGACCCTGCAAAATAAGTTCCACATACCACCATAGAGAGAATAATATTTCCGCAAATCTAATCTGCTGACTTGTTTTGGCAACACGACATTATGTCATGGCCCGGTGATTATTCGAACCGTTTCCTTTAACTAGCCCCACACATAACGCGAGGCAGTTTTTTGACATGTCTTGTCAAAGCAGAGATCGTGTCCCCTTATCACGGGATTCTCATCAATACGGGCATGGGTAACCCAACCGCGCCATCGACTACGGCGCTTGGGGGATAAGCGAGTTTTACCAGGCTAGTGGGGACGCATAGTTTCATCCGCCCATATAAAGGGATAAGGATTCACCTTTTCATCCATGCCTTCTTCCTCCTTTGCTCATCCATTTTTGCACACTCGAGCTCTAGCGCCCAAGTCCGCACTTCCCACCTCAACCTTCTCCAACCATGTCCGGAGCGGGAGGCAGGTGGATGGTCTCCTCCGTCACGGAGGGAAACATCAAGAAGCTGAGGAGAGCCGGATACCTGCCCGACGACATCGCACACCGGCTCCCAGATGAGGGGCAGCTCACCCCCACCCCTAGGCCCCATGAGAGGGTAGTGTTCCTTACCCATTTCCTCCGCGGACTGGGATTCCCTCTCCACCCATTCGTCCGGGGGCTCATGTTCTACTACGGCCTGGATTTCCACGATCTAGCCCCGAACTTCATCCTCAACATCTCGGCGTTTATCGTCGTGTGCGAGGCCTTCCTCCGCATCAAGCCCCACTTCGGCTTATGGCTGAAGACCTTCAATGTCAAGCCGAAGGTAGTGGGCGGCCGCCAGGCAGAGTGCGGAGGCGCCATGGTGGGAAAGATGCCCAACGTTACATGGCTTGAGGGCTCCATTGTGGAGACCATAAAGGGGTGGAAATCGGGGTGGTTCTACATCACCGAGCCGCGTGACCCTGCATGGGCAGCGGCCCCCGAGTTCCGATCTGGCATCCCCATGCAGCTCACCTCCTGGAAAGACAAGGGCCTGTCTTGGGGTAGTTCGAGAGAGCTGACCAGACTCCAAACATGTATTCAGAACATGGTGAACAAGAAGCTCAAACTCGTCAACGTAGTCCAGGTCATGCTCATCCGCCGGATCCTCCCGTGTCAACAACGGGCCTTCAACTTGTGGGAGTTCGACCCGGCCCAGCACCAAACTCTGAACAGGCTCTTCGATACAACACACGAGGATGCCTGGAAGGTTCTATTCAAGGGCGCCGAGGTTCCCCCTCCTACTACCGAGGATCGCGGATTCTGCGCGAAGAGCCAAGCCGGCGCGGTAAGCTGTTTTACCTCTTACAGGATACTTGTTTTTCATAGTTTGACTCTATGCGGAATCTAAGCTCCCGTTCCTTTGACAAGACTGGCAGGAAACGGCCGGACAGATCGACTGTCCGGCTCCCTTGCCCGAAGGCCAAGCAAACGATCTCCTGACGGAGATGCTGACTCCGGCTCCTTACAAGGTGCCAGAGAAGACCGAGAAGGCCAAGGGAACCCGAAAGAGTTCCCGACGCCAGGTGTCATCGGACTCATCGTCCGATGACTCTGTGGCACACTCCTCCCCCGAAGACGAGGAGGAAGAAGAAGATGCTCCCCCTTTAGTTGGGGGAGACAAGAAAAGGAAGGCCGCCCCAACCGGGGGGGCGAAGGGTCCAAGAAGGGAAGGACTCTCCTTTCGGACAGCTCCACCGCCGCCGCTGAAGGTGAAGATAAGTGGTTGCCTAGGGCCAAGCCCCTGGGAAGGTTATAAGTATTCGGATACTAGAGTAACTCGTAGCATTCCTTTGTCGCACTGCTTTCCATAACGCCGAATATGATTATGCAGGCCGCCACGAGCCCGTATCGATGTATCGTCGGACGGCTCCTTGGGCTCGTCGGATATGGATAGCGATCCACTTCCGACCGCCACCTCCCCTTGCCCTGCGGATGATGCCGGGGTGTTGTCTCAAGAGGCACCGGGTCGAGGGGAGATAGTCCCGGAGGCGCCTCAAGGCAACCTTCCGGACTCCAGGAGCCGAGGGGACAAGGCCCCTGAGGGCCCCGAGTTCGGCCCTCAGCCGAACACCGCGCCGGAACCTCCAGTGGTTCCGGACTCGGGCAAGCGGCCTTCTTCTAAGAGGGGCAAGACGCCTGTGCCGGTGACCTCTGTCCATCCAGAGGCGCTGGACATTCTGCTGGAAGTGCTTCGCAGCGCTTCCATCGACGAGGAGCACCGTACTATTATGAGTGCGGTGGTCCAGAAGGTTCAATCCGCTCAGAGCGGATTGACTGAAGCCTGTGCTAGCCTTCTGACAGGCTTTGAGGTAAGTGCTAAAATATAGGAAAAATATTACTGCATAGACTGTAGCCCCTGATGCTCTGTTCGGTGTTCACGTAGAAAAGCCGAACAGAGGATCAAACAATATTGCAAGAGTCTAATATGAGTATGTCAATATGCGTATGCAGGCTTCACTGCTAGAATCTGCCGCACTGACTGCGGAGGTTGCCGCACTAAAGCAGGACCTCGAGGGGTCCAAGAAAGAGCTCGGCCTTGCCAAGAGGCAGCTCGAGGAGAACAAGGGTAAGTAATACCCTGTCTATACATATGTATATATAAAAGAAGACGCAATTGCAAAATGACAAGATCATCTTATATTTGCCAGGGGCCACGACCGAGGTGGCGTCCCTGAAGCAAGCGCTATCCGAGGCCGAAGACAAAGCGGCCAAGGAGCGCACTGAGCGGGAAAGGCAAGAGGCACGGGTGGGCGAGGTGCAGCAAGAGCTCCAGGCTCTCGTGACGAAGCACGAGGTGTTGGAGCTTGACTCGAAGACGCGAGAGTCTGAGCTTGCCGCGGCCCTCGAGAGCGTGAAGAGTGCCAAGGCCGAGGCCCAAAAGGCCCTCCAGGAGATTGACCTGATGAAGAAAATAGTGGCGGGTAAGGCATTCTATATGCAAAGCAAGCATGTGAAAGTAAATTACCTATTACTTACCCGGATCCGGAGCTCTCCATGAGCATTCGCAGATTTACCCCGCAGCGTGTCGGATGCCGCACAGTTTTACCAGGCCGAGGAGGGAAGCTCAACGGAGAAGCCGTTCTGGTCTCAGTACACTGGGACCGAACACCCGGTGCCTATGAGCGACCAACTGAAGCAGCTGGTCGAGCTACACAAGGCGGCCGAACAGGCCATGAAGGGCCTTATAGTCCGGCTGTGGCCTGGCGACGCCCTTCCGAACAGCTACTTCGGCCAGGTGAGGCGGCTAGTGGATGCCTGCCCACAGCTGGAAGTCGTCAAGCGGTCCGTCTGCATTGAAGGTGCACGCCGGGCTTTCGCCTGTGTGAAGGTGCAATGGGACAATCTAGACGTCGTGAAGCTAATCAAGGAAGGACCGCCGCAGGGCAAGGAGCATCGCACCCCCAAAATTTATTATGAGGGTGTCCTGAAGGGTGCCCGTCTCGTAGCAGACAAATGTTCCAAGGATGTAATATTTGAGTAAACTTGCTCGTGTGATCCTGTATGATGAAAACTTGTTTCATATGCGCTATGCAACGCTTGTTTGAATTTAAAATATTACCTTCTGTTTGGCTGTTTATCCAATCTGAGAGATGGCTAGTCCTCGGCTTCTGCCCCCATGCCACGAGTGCTGGGGTGTTCGGGATAAACCTGAGCACTCTTGTTCCCATTTTTGGGTCCTTTGAGGGATGTGCTCAGCACAGCAAACAAGGCAACCGGACTAATAATGCTTTATCACTCTCACTTAGCCATAGAATTCTATAATTTTAAATTTCGGCGAAGCCCCTAGTAGTCGAAAGGCCGAATTCGGGGCGCGATACACGCCTTTAAGCCAAACAGGATCGGCTCCTCGCTCTAAGCGGCATAAGTCTTTAGGGACTCGAAACCTCGCCGAACAGCGACCAGTCTCTCGCCTTATCATGACAGTCAGTTTTAGCTTTCTCTACTGAGGTGCTTAGCCCGGCAGAACCGGGGCACAATCGCAGTAGTTCTCCTAGCGCTACCTTAGCCGATAGAGCGGAACATAAGGTACCAAAACATAGGAGCCGGGCAAACCCAACATTTGACCAAAGACATGATTCGGAGCTGATGCATATAATGCTATAAGTTCGGGGTGCCGCACTTGTGAAAGTGTTCGGACTTCTCACACCGCATTGTGGGGTACTTAAGCCCCTGGTGTATTGGCCGTACCAAAGTGTACGGTTGCAAGGCGTCATTAATGAACACATATATATAAAACAGAAGAATGCAATAATAGTATTAACGCTATGCATTGTTTATTCAAATAGATGCGTTAAAGCAGAATGATACAGATAGTGCGATAAGCAAAAAGTAGGATTATGTCCCTTCCAAGGGCAAGCTGAGGAATAGTATTAAAGCAAATATTTCACTCGTTATCGTAAACCACCTGGGAGTTCCGTGGTGTGATGTAGCTTTTTGCCTCCTTGGTTGCTGCATCATGTGTTTGACAATCATGCTGTCGGACAGGGTTTCCAGAGATTAAAGTCCTGAAAGAGAAAAAATAACAAAGCGGGAAGCCCCTAGTGCGGTGTAAGCCGCGTATCGGGGCGTGTCGTAGTTGTGCCCCCTCCCCGCCTGTGCCCATGGTATTTTTAATGCGTAATTATGTACGCATGGCACGAATTTCGCCGTTTGGCTGGGACTGGGGTAGGGGCCGCATTGCTACATGAGCTCAGATCGTGCCAAGCGGTCTAGTTGCCGATTACTCCAAGCGCGCTTGAAGGTGTCCGGGTCTTGAAACGGCTAACTAGTGGATTGCCTTGAGAGGCTGCTTTGCGCTTCTGCTGCGAGGGCCGTAGTGTGCTTCTCCGTTTGGAGAGAGCGCTCTGTGTTTCCATTAACAGTAATAACCCCACGAGGTCCTGGCATCTTGAGCTTGAGGTATGCATAATGCGGTACCGCATTGAATCTCGCAAATGTGGTTCGCCCGAGCAGTGCATGATAACCACTGCGGAACGGGACTATATCGAAGATTAATTCTTCGCTTCGGAAGTTATCCGGGGATCCGAAGACCACTTCCAGTGTAATTGAGCCTGTGCAATGGGCCTCTACACCTGGAATGACGCCTTTAAAGGTCGTTTTTGTGGGTTTGATCCTTGAGGGGTCTATACCCATTTTGCGCACTGTGTCCTGATAAAGCAGGTTCAGGCTGCTGCCGCCATCCATAAGGACTCGAGTGAGGTGAAATCCATCAATGATTGGGTCTAAGACCAGTGCGGCGAATCCGCCGTGACGGATACTAGTGGGGTGGTCCCTGCGATCGAAGGTGATCGGGCAGGAGGACCATGGGTTGAACTTTGGGGCGACTGGCTCCAATGCATATACGTCCCTGAGCGCACGCTTCCGCTCCCTCTTGGGGATGTGGGTTGCGTATATCATGGTCACAGTCCGCACTTGTGGGGGGAACCTCTTCTGTCCTCCGGTGTTCGGCTGCCCGGGCTCCTCTTCGTCATCGTTGTCTGACCCTTTATCTTTATCTTCGGCAATTAACTTGCCAGCCTGCTTGAACACCCAGCATTCCCTGTTGGTGTGGTTGGCTGGCTTGTCAGGGGTACCGTGTATTTGACATGAGCGATCGAGTATGCGGTCCAAACTGGATGGGCCCGGAGTGCTTCTTTTGAATGGCTTTTTCCGCTGACCGGGTTTAGAGCCTTTGAATCCAGCATTGACTGTCGTACCCTTAGTATAATCGCTGTTAATGCGGCGCTTATGTTTGTTGCGACGTGACCTGCTATTGCCGTCCTTGGTATCCGAAGTACCATGGTTTTTCGATATGTTGTTACTGCGAGCCAGCCAGATGTCTTCTCCCGCACAGAAGCGGGTCATGAGTGTCGTGAGGGCTGCCATAGATTTCGGCTTTTCCTGACCAAGGTGCCGGGCAAGCCACTCGTCGAGGATGTTATGCTTGAAGGCTGCTAGGGCCTCTGCATCCGGACAGTCGATGATTTGATTTTTCTTTGTTAGGAACCGTGTCCAGAATTGCCTGGCCGATTCTTCTGGCTACTGAATTATGTGGCTCAAGTCATCGGCGTCTGGTGGTCGCACATAAGTTCCCTGAAAGTTGTCGAGGAACGCGGCTTCCAGATCTTCCCAACAGCTAATGGACTCTGCTGGCAAGCTGTTAAGCCAATGTCACGCTGGTCCTTTGAGCTTTAGTGGGAGGTATTTGATGGCGTGTAAGTCATCACCGCGGGCCATGTGGATGTGGAGGAGGAAATCCTCGATCCATACCGCAGGATCTGTTGTGTCGTCGTATGATTCAATATTTACGGGTTTGAAACCCTTTGGGATTTGATGATCCATTACTCCGTCTGTGAAGCATAGGGGGTGTGCGGCGCCTCTATATTGGGCTATATCGCGACGCAGCTCGAATGGGTCTTGCCTGCTGTGTTCGGCCCGGCTGGATTGACATTTACTGTATCCGCGTGACGTTTATCGTCTCGCATAGTGGCGCGCCCTCGTGATCCGTAGATCGATCTTGCATGTTTTGCTTTGTCCTCCAATACGTCTCGCAGGTATGGCATGTTTCCCCATGCTTTTTTATTTGAATGGCGTCGGGGTGCGGGCTGAGCTTTTGGCTGGAATGCCTCTCTATCACGGCCACGAGGTGGCCGATCAGCCGCGTCATACGCTTCTTCCTCCAGTCGAGGTAGCAACCTGCATTTTGGGTAACTCTTGGAGGGGCGCTCGAGTTTATATTCCTTGGCCATGAGGACTTCAGTCCATCTGTCAGCTAGCAGATCTTGATCAGCTTGAAGCTGCTGCTGCTTTTCCTTAAGGCTATTTGCCGTGGCCATAAGCTGGCGCTTGAAGTGCTCTTATTCGACGGGATCCTCTGGCACGGCGAATTCGTCATCACCGAGGCTTGCCTCGTCTTCGGAGCGGGGCATGTAATTATCATCCTCCGCTTCTCCATCTGCCGCTCTCTCAAGAGGGCTGGCTCCTCCATCCTCCTCCTGTAAATCTTGTTGGGGGGATTGTTGTTATCTTCGGCACTATCCGGAGTGTTATTATCTCCTGTGCTGGTATCACCACTTTTGCTTTGGCGGGACTTAGAGCGACGTCGCTGATGTCGGCGCCTGGGTTGCTTTTTGGAGGGGTCATCCTCTGCTGTCTCGTCGCCATTGCCTTCTTTGGGTGTGTCCACCATGTATATATCGTATGATGAGGTGGCTGTCCAGTGCCCTATGGGCAGTGGTTCATCGTTGCCTCCCGCATCGTCGTCCATGCCATCGATGTCTTCGGAGTCGAAGTCGAGAATGTCGGTTAAGTCATCGACAGTGGCTACTAAGTGGGTGGTGGGTGGGCCGCGAGTTTCTTCGTCGTCCACATCCCAGTCCTGCCGGACATAGTTCGGCCAGGATCCTCCTGACAAGGAGAGAGACCTTAATGAGTTCAGTATGTCGCCAAAGGGCGAGTGCTGAAAGATATCCACGGAGGTAAACTCCATGATCGGCGCCCAATCGGATTCGATAGGAACAGGCGCAGGCGGTTCGGAGTCCGTGGCCGGAGAGAGATCCGGCAGTTTGTCAACACGGCTCTCGTGCAGAGTAAGGTCGATGTTCGGCTCGATCGCCGATGAGGGTAAGGCCTCCGTGGCGGGGTCCATCCACCCGTCCATGGACGCCGCAATTGGCTCCGAATTGAGGGTCGGAGCGGCTGCCGGTGCGATCTCCTGAACACTATTGGATGGTAGAGCTACATCGTACTCATCATGACCGCATGACGCACAAGGCAGAGGCTCGAATCCGTAGAAGATCAAGTCTCCGTGGATATCGGCCGTGTAGTTCAAGCTTCCAAACCTGACCTGATGGCTAGGGGTGTAGCTTTCAATCTGCTCCAGATGGCCAAGCGAATTGGCCCGCAGTGCAAAGCCGCCGAATACAAAAATCTGTCCGGGGAGAAAAGTCTCACCCTGGACTGCATCGCTAACGATGATAAAAGGAGCCATCAAGCCTAACGGCGACAACATAGAGGAACTCTCAATGAAAGCACCAATGTCGGTGTCAAAACCGGCGGATCTCGGGTAGGGGGTCCCGAACTGTGCGTCTAGGCGGATGGTAACAGGAGGCAGGGGACACGAAGTTTTACCCGGGTTCGGGCCCTCTTGATGGAGGTAAAACCCTACGTCCTGCTCGATTAATATTGATGATATGGGTAGTACAAGAGTAGATCTACCACGAGATCAGAGAGGCTAAACCTTAGAAGCTAGCCTATGGTATGATTGTATGTTATTGTTGTGTCCTACGGACTAAAACCCTCCGGTTTATATAGACACCGGAGAGGGCTAGGGTTACACTAGGTCGGTTACAAAGGAGGAGATATCCATATCCGTACTGCCTAGCTTGCCTTCCACGCCAAGTAGAGTCCCATCCGGACACGAGACGAAGTCTTCAATCTTGTATCTTCATAGTCCAACAGTCCGGCCAATGGTTATAGTCCGACTGTCCGGAGACCCCCTAATCCCGGACTCCCTCAGCAAGCCTCGTGCCCCGCGCAAGACCGCCGCGGCGCCCAAGCTAAAGAAGGTGCTGACGCCCGAACAGCGGGCAAGGCAGTCGGCCAAGAGGAAGGGTTGGAGGCACGCCGCAGACGCGTGGGGTGAAGCCGTCGCGGCTGCCGCCGTCGCTGCCGCCGCGCTGGAGGAGGTCACCAACGCCTGCGTCGCAGCGGCAATGAGGGAGGCGCTCTACATGCTAGGGTTAAACCCTAGCTAGCACGACCTCGTCAACGCCGCCGTTGCCGCAGCCAGCACTGGCTCATCGGCGTTCCCTCGGATGGTGCTGCCCGACTCACCCCATGCGTCGGCTTGCACCCGGATGCCCGGCTTCCACAAGTACCCGCAGGCATCCCACCTCTCCGGGGAGTACTCGCCCAACATGAGTGTTGTGGCCCCTTCCACACCCGCGCCCGCGCCCATCGACCTCAATGCCACACCGGAGGCCGGTGGCTGGTCATCTGGAGGCGCGAGGAAACGCACGCAGCAGATGCCGGCCAGCGTGCTCTCGGACACCCGTAACCTGTTCGAGGGAATGCCGTCGGCCGTCGACGAGGACTACACATGCAGAACCTCATCTTCGAGGGCGGTGCACCAGCCGCTGGCTACGATCCTGACGAGACACATAGCCAGGACGGCCGCGAGGCATTCACGTCGGCCACTGGCTATGATCCCGATTAGGCGGCCTTCATGCGTGATCAGGTCAGCATGGACCTAGACAGCTTGCCACTTAACCACGAGTTTCTGGACGACTACGGGCAAGAGGAAGAGGATGGGTGCGACATCGAAGTGGAGCCTTTGTTCGAGGACGAGCTCGCCAACGAAGTCGCTGGTCCGAAGCCGAAGCGCAAGACCAAGCGCACAAAGGCGTACGCGGCGGCCGAGCAGAAGCTTCTTTGTGAGTGTTGGCGAGACATTGGACAAGACCCCAAGACGGGCGCCGAACAAAAGCATTCAACCTTTTGCATTCGTGTCCACCAGGAGTTTCATGAGCACAAGAAGTTTCCACCTTACCAAATTGTGAGCACGCGCGGGTGGGCGTCCATTTCAAAGCGATGGAGGATGATCCAACAAGGGTGCAACAAGTTTTGTGCCACTCTTGAGAGTGTCAAGGGCCGCCCCGTGAGGGGCATCGGCATGCAAGACATGGTATGCTAGCAAGTTGCCCTCTTTTTTCAGCAAGTTCATGCTTGCGTGTTCATTTGCATACCATTTGCCAATATGCTTGCATGGAAACATTTTGTAGGCATTTCAAGCTGTGGAGGCATTCAAGGTCCAACACAATGGCAAGTGCTTAAAGCTCTAACATTGTTTTCGGGTCATCAAGGACGAGGAGAAGTTCAAGGCGCAATATGCCACCATCAAGTTGCGTGGGAGGAAGCAAGCCGTGGAGGAGGTTGGGGACGGCGAGCCGGCACGGACGCGGGGGAAGACCAACTCCAAGAAGGAGGACAAGCGGGATGCGGCATCCAACGCCTGATACATCTCCAACATATCTACTTTTCCTAACGCTTTTCCTCGTGTTTTGGATGATTCGAATGAAACTAACCCCGGACTGGCGATATTTTCAGCAGAACTACCATCGTGTTGTTTTCGTGCAGAAATAAAAGTTCTCGGAATGGAACGGAACTTTGTGAGGATTTTTTATATCAATAATAAGAATTTTTGGAGCCAAGACCTGCCGAAGAGGGGCGCCTGGGTCGGCACAACCCACCAGGGCGCGCCCCCCTCTCCTGGCGTGCCCAGGTGGGTTGTCCCCACCTGGTGGCCCGCTGACCCTGAAACCGACGCTATAAAATCCTATTTTCGGAGAAAAAAATAAGGAAGAAAGAATTATCACGATCCACGAGACAGAGCCGCCACCAAGCCCTGTTCTTCCTCGGGAGGGCAGATCTAGAGTCTGTATGGGGCTCCGGAGAGGGGGATCTTTGTTCTTCGTCATCACCAACCCTTCTCCATTGCCAATTCCATGATGCTCCCCACCGGGAGTGAGTAATTCCTTCATAGGCTTGCTGGTCGGTGAGGAGTTGGATGAGATTCATCATGTAATCGAGTTAGTTTTGTTAGGGTTTGATCCCTAGTATCCACTATGTTCCTAAATTGATGTTGCTATGACTTTGCTACGCTTAATGCTTGTCACTTTGGGCTTGGGTGCCATGATTTCAGATCTGAACCATTTATGTTATCACCATTATATTTATGTTCTAGATCCGATCTTGCAAGTTATAGTCACCTAATATGTGTTATGATCCGGCAACCCCGGAGTGACAACAATCGGGCCCACTCCCAGTGATGACCGTAGTTTGAGGAGTTCATGTATTCACTATGTGTTAATGCTTTGTTCCGGTTCTCTATTAAAAGGAGGCCTTAATATCCCTTAGTTTCCAATATGGACCACGCTGCCATGGGAGGGTAGGACAAAAGATGTCATGCAAGTTCTTTTAATAAAGCAAGTATGACTATTTATGGAATACATGCCTACATTATATCGATGAAGTGGAGCTAGTGTCGTATCGCCTGCTACCTCTTGAGCATGCGTTGGTTTTCCCTTGAAGAGGAAAGGATGATGCAGCAAAGTAGCATAAGTATTTCTCTCAGTTTTGAGAACCAAGGTATCAATCCAGTAGGAGACTACACGCAAGTCCCGCGTACCTGCACAAACAAATAAGAACCTCGACGGATTCGAGACCTTGCCGAGTGCGCCACACGGTCACGATGAGCATGACTTAGCTCCACCATCGGACAGTGTTCGGGAGATCGCACCGGCGACTGCTCCGACCCTCAAATCGGAGCCAATTGCACCATCCAGTGACGGGTGGATAGACCCTGCCGCAGAGGCTGCAATCTCATCGGCGATCGAGCCGAGTATCGACCTTACCCTTCACGAGAGTCATGCCGCCAAACTGTCGGATTCTTCCCCGGCCACGGACTCCGAACCGCATGCGCCCGTGCCCATTGAATCCGACTGGGCGCCGATCATGGAGTTCACCTCCGCGGATATCTTTCAGCACTCGCCCTTCGGCGACATACTGAACTCATTAAAGTCTCTCTCCTTGTCAGCAGAGTCCTGGCCGAACTATGTCCAGCAGGATTGGGATGCGGATGACGAAGAAATTCGCCGCCCACCCACCACCCACTTAGTAGCCACTGTCGACGATTTGACCGACATGCTCGACTTCGACTCTGAAGACATCGACGGCATGGACGACGATGCAGGAGACGAACAGGAACCACTGCCCATAGGGCACTGGACACCCACTTCATCATATGACGTATACATGGTGGACGCACCCAAAGAAAACGACGATGAAGAATGGAAGGACGCAGAGAAGGGTTGTTCCCTCGAGAAGCAGTCAAAGCGGTGGCGTAAGTGCCGCTCCAAATCCCGCCTCGGCAGAAACAGCGATCATATAGACCCAGCGATAGAGCAAGGTGAGCTAGCGGATGACAAACACGGCATTGAACCATCGTCCGACCACGGCAACACGGAGAATCAAACCGAACAACCCAACTCCGTCGAAGATAACAGTCTGGATGACATCAGACCGGACAGGCGCCCGGAGCAACAGAATACCCGTCAAAGGCTTGTTGCCACTGCGAGGAGTCTGAAAAAGCAGAAGCAAAGGCTCAGGGCTGCACAAGACACACACGTCAAGAAACAAAGGAGGAGGCCACGAGGTAGGGGGTGCGCCTGCCCCCCCCCCCAGGCGCGCCCTCCACCCTCGTGGGCCCCCTGTTGCTCCACCGATGTACTCCTTCCTCCAATATATACCTATGTAACCCCAAACAATTAGAGACGGAGCCAAAACCCTAATTCCACCATCGTAACTTTCGGTATCCACGAGATCCCATCTTGGGGCCTATTTCGGAGCTCCGCCGGAGGGGGCATCCATCATGGAGGGCTTCTACATCAACACCATAGCCCCTCCGAGGAAGTGTGAGTAGTTTACCTCAGACCTTCGGTTCCATAGTTATTAGCTAGATGGCTTCTTCTCTCTTTTTGGATCTCAATACAATGTTCTCCCCCTCTCTTGTGGAGATCTATTCGATGTAATCTTCTTTTTGCGGTGTGTTTGTTGAGACCGATGAATTGTGGGTTTATGATCAAGTCTATCTATGAACAATATTTGAATCTTCTCTGAATTCTTTTATGTATGATTGGTTATCTTTGCAAGTCTCTTCTAATTATCAGTTTGGTTTGGCCTACTAGATTGATCTTTCTTGCAATGGGAGAAGTGCTTAGCTTTGGGTTCAATCTTGCGATGTCCTTTCCCAGTGACAGTAGGGGCAGCAAGGCACGTATTGTATTGTTGCCATCGAGGATTACAAGATGAGGTTTTCATCATATTGCATGAGTCTATCCCTCTACATCATGTCATCTTGCTTAAGGCGTTACTCTGTTTTCATGAACTTAATACTCTAGATGCATGCTGGATAGCGGTCGATGAGTGGAGTAATAGTAGTAGATGCAGGCAGGAGTCGGTCTACTTGTCTCGGACGTGATGCCTATATACATGATCATACCTAGATATTCTCATAACTATGCTCAATTCTGTCAATTGCTCAACAGTAATTTGTTCACCCACCGTAAAATACTTATGCTCTTGAGAGAAGCCACTAGTGAAACCTATGGCCCCCGGGTCTATCTTCATCATATTAATCTTCCAATACTTAGTTATTTCCTTTGCTTTTTACTTTGCTTTTATTTTACTTTGCATATTTATCACAAAAATACCAAAAATATTATCTTATCATATCTATCAGATCTCACTCTCGTAAGTGACCGTGAAGGGATTGACAACCCCTTATCGCGTTGGTTGCGAGGAGTTATTTGCTTTGTGCGGGTACGAGGGACTCGCGCGTAGCGTCCTACTAGATTGATACCTTGGTTATCAAAAACTGAGGGAAATACTTACGCTACTTTGCTGCATCATCCTTTCCTCTTCAAGGAAATCCAACGCATTGCTCAAGAGGTAGCAGGGCGCGCCCTCCTGCCTCGTGGCCTCCTCGCTTCTTTCTTGACGTCCACTCCAAGTCCCCTAGATCACGTTTGTTCCAAAAATAACTCTCCCGAAGGTTTCATTCCGTTTAGATTCCGTTTGATATTCCTTTTCTACGAAACATTGAAATAGGCAAAAAAACAGCAATTTGCATTGGGCCTTTGGTTAGTAGGTTAGTCCCAAAAATAATATAAAAGTGTATAAAAAAGCCCATTAAACATCCAAAACAGATAATATAATAGCATGGAACAATCAAAAAATTTAGATACGTTGGAGAATTATCAAGCATCCCCAAGCTTAATTCCTGCTCATCCTCGAGTAGGTAAATGATAAAAACAGAATTTTTGATGTGTAATGCTACCTAGCATAATTCTCAATGTAATTTTATTTATTGTGGCATGAATGTTCAGATCCGAAAGATTCAAGATAAAAGTTTAATATTGACATAAAAATAATAATACTTCAAGCATACTAACAAAGCAATCATGTCTTCTCAAAATAACATGGCCAAAGAAAGTTATCCCTACAAAATCATATAGTCTAGCTATGCTCTATCTTCATCACACAAAGTATTTAATCATGCACAACCACGATGACAAGCCAAGCAATTGTTTCATACTTTTGATGTTCTCAAACCTTTTCAATCCTCACGCAATATATGAGCGTGAGCCATGGACATAGCACTATAGGTGGAATAGAATAGTGGTTGTGGAGAAGACAAAAAGGAGAAGATAGTCTCACATCAGCTAGGCGTATCAATGGGCAATGGAGATTCCCATCAATAGATATCAATGAGAGTGAGTAGGAATTGCCATGCAATAGATGCACTAGAGCTATAAGTGTATGAAAGCTCAACAAAAGAAACTAAGTGGGTGTGCATACAACTCGCTTGCTCACGAAGACCTAGGGCATTTTGAGGAAGCCCATCATTGGAATATACAAGCCAAGTTCTATAATGAAAGATTCCCATTAGTATATGAAAGTGAAAACATAAGAGACTCTCTATCATGAAGATTATGGTGCTACTTTGAAGCACAAGTGTGGTAAAAGGATAGAAACATTGTCCCTTCTCTCTTTTTCTCTCATTTTTTTTGTTTGGGCCTTTTCTCTCTTTTTTATGGCATCTTTTTATTTTATTTTTTTTCGTCCGGAGTCTCATCCCGACTTGTGGGGGAATCATAGTCTCCATCATCCTTTCCTCACTTGGGACAATTCTCTAATAATGATGATCATCACACTTTTCTTTACTTACAACTCAAAAATTACAACTCGGTACTAGAACAAAATATGACTCTATGTGAATGCCTCCGGCGGTGTACCGAGATGTGCAATGAATCAAGAGTGACAGGTATGAAAGAATTATAAAGGTGGATTTTCCACAAATACGATGTCAACTACATGATCATGCAAAGCAATATGACAATGATGTAACATGTCATAACAAACAGAACGGTGGTAAGTTGCATGGCAATATATCTCGGAATGGCTATGGAAATGCCATAATAGGTAGGTATGGTGGCTGTTTTGAGGAAGGTATATGGTGGGTGTATGATACCGGCGAAAGGTGCGCGGTATTAGAGAGGCTAGCAATGGTGGAAGGGTGAGAGTGCGTATAATCCATGGACTCGGCATTAGTCATAAAGAACTCACATACTTATTGCAAAAATCTATTAGTTATCGAAACAAAGTACTACGTGCATGCTCCTAGGGGGATAGATTGGTAGGAAAAGACCATCGCTCATCCCCGACCGGCACTCATAAGGAAGACAATCAATAAATAAATCATGCTCCGACTTCATCACATAACGGTTCACCATACATGCATGCTACGGGAATCACAAACTTTAGAACAAGTATTTCTCAAATTCACAACTACTAAACTAGAATGACTCTAATATCACCATCTTCATATCTCAAAACAATCATAAAGAATCAAACTTCTCATAGCATTCGATGCACTTTATATGATAGTTTTTATTATACATATCTTGGATGCTCATCACTTTTAGGACTAAGATTTTAACCAAAGCAAATTACCATGTTGTTCTAAAAGACTCTCAAAATAATATAAGTGAAGCATGAGAGATCAATAATTTCTATAAAATAAAACCACCACCATGCTCTAAAAGATATAAGTGAAGCACTAGAGCAAAACTATCTAGCTCAAAAGATATAAGTGAAGCACATAGAGTATTATAATAAATTCCGATTCATGTGTGTTTCTCCCAAAAGGTGTGTACAGAAAGGATTATTGTGGTAAACTAAAAAGAAAAGACTCAAATCATACAAGACGCTCCAAGCAAAACACATATCATGTGGTGAATAAAAATATAGCCTCAAGTAAAGTTACTGATAGACGAAGACGAAAGAGGGGATGCCTTCCAGGGCATCCCCAAGCTTAGGCTTTTGGTTGTCCTTGAATTTTACGTTGGGGTGCCTTTGGCATCCCCAAGATTAGGATCTTGCCACTCCTTATTCCAAAATCCATCAAATCTTTACCCAAAACTTGAAAACTTCACAACACAAAACTCAACAGAAAATCTCATGAGCTCCGTTAGTATAAGAAAACAAACCACCACTTCAAGGTACTGTAATGAACTCATTCTTTATTTATATCGGTGTTATACCTACTGTATTCCAACTTCTATATGGTTCATACCCCCCCCCCCCCGATACTAGCCATAGATTCATCAAAATAAGCAAACAACACACGAAAAACAGAATCTGTCAAAAACAGAACAGTTTGTAGTAGTCTGTAGGTTTCGAATACTTCTGTAACTCCAAAAATTCAGAAATAAATTGGTGGACGTGAGTAATTTTTCTATTAATCATCTTCAAAAATAAACAACCTAATCGCACTCTCCAGTAAAAAATGGCAGCAAATCTCGTGAGCGCTTAAGTTTCTGTTTTTTACAGCAAGATCGCAAAGACTTCCCCCAACTCTTCCCAAAGGTTCTACTCGGCACAAACACTAATTAAAACACAAAAACACAATCATAATAGAGACTAGATGAATTATTTGTTACCAAACAGGAACAGAAATAAAATTGGGTTGCCTCCCAACAAGCGCTATCGTTTAACGCCCCTAGCTAGGCATAAAAGCGAGAATAGATCTAGGTATTGTCATCTTTGGTATGCAATCCATAAGTGGCTCTCATAATAGATTCATAACGTAATTTAATTTTATTTCTAGGAAAGTGTTCCATGCCTTTCCTTAGCGGAAACTGTAATCTAATATTTCCTTCTTTCATATCAATAATTGCACCAATCGTTCTAAGGAAAGGTCTACCAAGAATGATAGGACATGTAGGATTGCAATCTATATCGAGAACAATGAAATCTACGGGCACATAATTCCTATTTGCAACAATAAGAACATCATTAATCCTTCCCATAGGTTTCTTAATGGTGGAATCCACAAGATGCAAATTTAAAGAACAATCATCAAATTCGCGGAAACCTAACACATCACACAATGTTTTTGGAATCGCGGAAACACTAGCACCCAAATCACATAAAGAATAACACTCACGATCTTTAATCTTAATTTTAATAGTAGGTTCCCACTCATCATAAAGTTTTCTAGGGATAGAAACTTTCAACTCAAGTTTTTCTTCATAAGATTGCATTAAAGTATCAACGATATGTTTAGTAAAAGCTTTATTTTGGCTATAAGCATGAGGAGAATTTAACACGGATTGCAACAAGGAAATACAATCTATTAAAGAACAATTATCATAATTAAATTCCTTGAAATCCAAAATAGTGGGTTCATTGCCATGTAAAGTTTTGACCTCTTCAATCCCACTTTTACCAATTTTGCATCAAGATCTAAAAACTCCGAATCATTGGGACGCCTCTTAACTAAAGTTGACTCATCTCCAGTCCCATCATTCTCAAGATTCAGATTGAAAAATGGATATTTAATAGGAGACACATCAATCACTTTTAGATCTTCATCATTATTATCACGAAAACTAGAAGAACGCGCTTTCATAAAGCAATCTTTTTTAGCACGCATCCTAGCGGTTCTTTCTTTGCACTCATCAATGGAAATTCTCATGGCTTTGAGAGACTCATTGATATCATGCTTAGGTGAAATAGATCTAAGTTTCAAAGAATCAACATCAAGAGAAATTCTATCCACGTTCCTAGCCAACTCATCAAACTTAGGCAATGTTTCTTCAATCAAAGCATTGAAATTATTTTGCGAACTAATAAATTATTTAACACTATTCTCAAAATCAGAAGGCATCTTATTAAAATTTACATAAGAATTGTTGTAGTAATTACCATAATTATTAGAGGAATTACTAGGAAACGGCCTAGGATTAAAGTTTCCTCTATATGCGTTGTTACCAAAATTGTTCCTACCAACAAAATTCACATCCATAGATTCATTATTATTCTCAATCAAAGTAGACAAAGGCACATCATTAGGATCAATAGGAGCACTCTTAGTAGCAAACAATTTCATAATTTCATCCATCTTTCCACTCAAAACATTAATCTCTTCTATCGCATGAACTTTTTTACCAGTAGATCTTTCGGTGTGCCATTGAGAATAATTAACCATAATATTATCTAGGAGTTTAGTAGCTTATCCTAAAGTGATATCCATAAAAGTGCCTCCCGTGGCCGAATCTAAAAGATTTCTAGAAGAAAAATTCAATCCGGCATAAAAAATTTGTATAATCATCCATAAATTCAAACCATGAGTAGGGAAATTACGAATCATTAATTTCATCCTCTCCCAAGCTTGTGCAACATGCTCATGATCAAGTTGATTAAGATTCATAATATCATTTCTAAGAGAGATGATCTTAGAAGGAGGAAAATACTTAGAGATAAAAGCATCTTTGCACTTATTCCATGAATCAATACTATTTTTAGGCAAAGAAGAGAACCAAGTTTTAGCACGATCTCTAAGCGAAAACGGGAATAGCTTCAATTTAACAATATCATTATCCGCGTCTTTCTTCTTCTGCATATCACACAAATCAACAAAGTTGTTTAGATGGGTAGAGGCATCTTCACTAGGAAGGCCAGATAATTGATCTTTCATGACAAGATTCAGCAAAGCAGCATTAATTTCACAAGATTCAGCATCGGTAAGAGGAGCAATCGGAGTGCTAAGAAAATCATTGTTGTTGGTATTGGAGAAGTCACACAATTTAGCATTGTTTTGAGCCATCATGACAAACAATCAATCCAACACACAGGCACTAAAGAAGCAAGCGAAAGAAGGCAAACGGAAAAACGGCGAATTGGAAAAGAGGTGAATAAAACGGCAAGGGTGAAGTGAGGGGGAGGAAAACGAGAGGCAGATGGCAAATAATGTAATGCGAGGGATAAGAGTTTGTGATGGGTACTTGGTATGTCTTGACTTGTGCATAGATATCACCGGCAACGGCGCCAGAAATCGCACGTTGGCGAGAGATCGAATCTTGACTTGACTTGGTGTAAGCCTCCCCGGCAACGGCGCCAGCAATCCTTCTTGCTGCCTCTTGAGGATGCATTGGTTTTCCCTTGAAGAGGAAAGGATGATGCAGCAAAGTAGCATAAGTATTTCCCTCAGTTTTGAGAACAAAGGTATCAATCCAGTAGGAGACTACATGCAAGTCCCTCGTACCAGCACAAACAAATAAGAACCACGCAACCAACGCAATAAAGGGGTTGTCAGTCCCTTCACGGCCACTTGCAAAAGTGAGATCTGATCAAGATAATAAGATAAATATTTTTGGTATTTTTGTTGTATAGATTGAGAAGTAAAGATTGCAAAATAAACGGCGACAGAAATAACTAGTTGCTGGGAGAATAATATAATGGAAGATAGACCCGGGGGCCATAGGTTTCACTAGTGGCTTCTCTCAAGATAGCATAATCTACGGTGGGTGAACAAATTACTGTCAAGCAATTGATAGAAAAGTGAATAATTATGAGAATATCTAGGCATGATCATGTATATAGGCATCATGTCCGCGACAAGTAGACCGAAACGATTCTGCATCTACTACTATTACTCCACACATCGACCGCTATCCAGCATGCATCTAGAGTATTAAGTTCATAAGAACAGAGTAACGCATTAGGCAAGATGACATGATGTAGAGGGATAAACTCAAGAAATATGATATAAACCCCAGCTTTTTATCCTCGATGGCAACAATACAATACGTGCCTTGCTGCCCCTACTGTCACTGGGAAAGGACACCGCAAGATTGAACCCAAAGCTAAGCACTTCTCCCATTGAAAGAAAGATCAATCTAGTAGGCCAAACCAAACTGGTAATTTGAAGAGACTTGCAAAGATATTTAAATCATGCATAAAAGAATTCAGAGAAGAATCAAATATTGTTCATAGATAATCTTGATCATAAACCCACAATTAATCGGATCTCGACAAACACACCGCAAAAAAATTACATCGAATAGATCTCCAAGAGAATCGACGAGAACTTTGTATTGAGATCCAAAGAGAGAGAAGAAGCCATCTAGCTAATAACTATGGACCCGAAGGTACGTGGTAAAATACTCACACATCATCGAAGAGGCCATGGAGTTGATGTAGAATCCCTCCGTGGTCGATTCCCCCTCCGGCGGAGCACCGGAAAAGGCCCCAAGATGGGATCTCACGGGTACAGAAGGTTGCGGCGGTGGAAATAGGGTTTCGTGGTGCTCCTGGATGTTTTCAGGGTATATGGATATATATATAGGAGGAAGAAGTAGGTCAGTGGAGCTGCGAGGGGCCCACGAGGGTGGGGGTGCGCCCACCCCCTGGGGCGCGCCCTCCTGCCTCGTCGCCTCCTCGCTTCTTTCTTGACGTCCACTCCAAGTCCCCTGGATGACGTTTGTTCCAAAAATAACTCTCCCGAAGGATTCATTCTGTTTGGATTCCGTTTGATAATCCTTTTCTATGAAACACTGAAATAGGAAAAAAACAGCAATTTGCACTAGGCCTTTGGTTAGTAGGTTAGTCCCAAAAATAATATAAAGGTGTATAACAAAGCCCATTGAACATCCAAACCAGATAATATAATAGCATGGAACAATCAAAAATTACAGATACGTTGGAGATGTATCATCGCCCTAGGTTATAGCTGTCACATGATGAATATCGTCCAACAAGTCACCGATCCAATGCCTACGAATTTATCCTATATTGTTTCTGCTAAGTTACTACTGATATCATCATTGTTACACTTGCTACAAAATTACTGCTATCACTGTTGTTGTTACCGTTGCTATTGTCACTACTATCAAAACTATCATATTACTGTGCTACTGATCACTTTGCTGCAGATAATTAATCTCCAGGTGTGGTTGAATTCACAACTCAGCTGCTAATACCTTCAAATATTCTTTGGCTCCCCTTGTGTCGAATCTATAAATTTGGGTTGAATACTCTACCCTCAAAAACTTTGCGATCCCCTATACTTGTGGGTTATCAAGACCCTTTTCTGGCATTGTTGCCAGGGAGCATAGCTATATTTGTTGACCCACTTGGGATTATTATCATATTATCACTATGAAGAATCTGAAGGATCCTAAGACTAAGATATTTCCCTCAAGGACGAGGGGAGGTAAGGAACTGCCATCCAGTTCTGCTTTAGATTTGCCTTCTGTTATGAGTAAACTTGCAACACCACCACATGCTATTAATTCTGATATGTTGCAAGTTATTGATGATGCTACTTCTACTATGAATGATGCTTATGATGATGCTAGTACCTTGCTTGATAATGATGATGTGCCACTTGGTGAATTTCTTGATAAACAAATTGCTAGACTTATACAACATGATGTTGAATCTGATGATGAGCTTGAAACTGAAACTCCTGAAACACCTGCTAGAACTAGCCTTCCTAGATATGAATTGCCTAAGGTACCAGAAGGTTATGTTATGAGTGAAGAAACAACTAGAGATATTCTTGCTTGCAACGATAGAGATGATCTAGAGAAATTAATACACAAGTATAAAGAAAAATCTCTGAATGCTAGACTGAAATTTGATCCTAAGTTTGCTACTTCACCTATCTTTATTGATGATAAGGATTATGAATTCTCTGTCGACCCAAAGTTGATTACTTTGGTTGAATCTGATCCTTTCCATGGTTATGAAACTGAAACTGTTGTGGCACATCTCACTAAGTTGAATGATATAGCCACCCTTTTTACTCATGATGAGAAAACTCGCTATTACTTTATTCTCAAATTATTTCCTTTCTCATTAAAAGGTGATGCTAAGGCTTGGTACAATACTCTTGCTCCTGGTTGTGTGCGTAGTCCCTGGGATATGATTTATTACTTCTCTGAAAAATATTTTCCTGCTCATAAGAAACAAGCTACCTTATAGGAAATATTTAACTTTGTGCAAACTAAAGAAGAGAGTCTCCCACAAGCTTGCGGGAGGCTTTGCCAGTTACTTAATGCTTTGCCTGATCATCCTCTTAAGAAAAATGAAATACTTGATATGTTCTATAATGGACTAACCAATGCTTCTAGGGATTTCCTAGATAGTTGTGTTGGTTGTGTTTTCAGGGAACGAACTATTGGACAAGCTGAAGAATTATTGAACAATATATTGAGAAATTATGATGATTGGACTATTCCTGAACCACCGCCTGAATCCACTCTGAAGAAGAGGGGTATATTATATCTCAGTCCCGAAGATATGAAAGAGGCAAAGAAATCTATGAAGGAAAAAGGTATTAAAGCTGAGGATGTTAAAAATTACCTCCTATTGAAGAGATACATGGGCTTAATACACCACCACTTCCTAAGGTGGTAGAGGTAAATACTCTTATGAAGTTAAATGATAATGATAATCCTCACAATATGCACCCTACTCAATGCCTTTATGAGTTTGAAAACTACATTAGAAAACAATATCACTTCAATGCAAATGTTATGAAACAATTGAAATATAATTCTGATATGATTGCTCGCTTGAGTGAATTGTTATTTAGAATCTCAAATGATGTTAGAGGTGTTGGAAAACATGCTTCTATGGTTCAAACTCAATTAGAACAAGTTGCTAAATCTCAGAGAGAATTGCCTCATGAAATGAATCATAATATAAATGACTTTGCTGTTAGAGTTGCGACTAGAGGAGGTAAAATGACTCAGGAACCACTTTATCCTGAGAGACACCCAAAAAGAATTGAACAAGATTCACAAACAATTAACACTAGTGCACCTAGTCCTTCTAGAAATAAAAAGAAGAAGAAAAATGATAGGACTTTGTATACTTCTAGTGAACCTGAAATAGAAAAACCTCCTTCTAATGATAATGAAGTTTCTATCTCTGATGCTGAAACTCAACCTGGCAATGAACATCCACCTAGTGATAATGAAAAAGATCATGATGAGGTTCATGAAGACTCTCAACCAAATGAAAAAGAACCAGATAATGATGTTGAGATAAAACCACCTGTTGATCTTGATAACCCACAACCTAAGAATAAAATGTATGATAAAAGAGACGTCGTTGCTAGAAAACACAGTAAAGAAAGAGAACCGTGGGTTCAAAAATCTATGCCTTTTCCACCCAAGTCAACTAAAAAGAAAGATGATGAAGAATTTGAACGCTTTGCTGAAATGTTGAGGCCAGTCTTTTTGCGTACTCGCTTGACTGATATCTTGAAAATGCCTCCTTATGCAAAGTATATGAAAGACATCATCACAAATAAGAGAAAAATACTGGAAGCTGAAATCTCCACTATGCTTGCTAATTATACTTTTAAAGATGGAGTACCTAAAAAACTTGGAGATCCGAGAATACCAACTATACCTTGCTCTATCAAAAAGAATTATGTGAAAACTGCTTTGTGTGATTTAGGAGCTGGTGTTAGTGTTATGCCTTTTCTCTATATGAAAGACTTGATTTGAATAAACTCACACCTACTAAAATATATTTGCAAATGGCTGATAAATCAATTGCCATACCTATCGGTATCTATGAGGATGTGCCCGTTGCTGTTGCTAATGTTACTATCTTGACTGACTTTGTTATACTTGAGATGCCCGAGGACGACAACATGTCGATTATCCTTGGTATACCCTTCTTGAACACTACAGGAGTTGTTATTGATTGCAATAAAAGCAAGGTCACTTTTCATATTAATGGTAATGAGCATACGATGCACTTTTCGAAGAAACAATTCCAAGTGACTGGTATTAATGTTATTGAAAAATCTCTGACAAACACTATTAGATGTTATCAAATACCTTTACCTACTATCAAAAAGTAATATGAAATGCTTATTGTTGGGGAAATGCATATCCCCATTAAGGTAACTTAGTGGTTTACCAAAGTTCTTCGGTTTCATGCTAATCGAAAGTGGTTGTTAATAAGACTTGATCAACCTTATTAATGGATCATTTTTGAGCGGTATCGACTTGATGAATTTAGTAAGCACTACCTTCTGTCCCTACTTTTTGTTTTCTGTTTTTATTAGTTAAATAAAATAAAATGCCATGTTTTGTCTGTTTTCTGAATTTCCCGTGCAATAAAAAAATGACCCAAAAATAAAAGTTCTCAGATTGCCCTGAAAATTTTACACGATTTTTTCTGGATATTTAAGAATTTCTGGTGCAAATAATATGAGAGGGAGGTGCACCAGGTGGGCACAACCCACCTGGGCGCACCAGGACCCCCAGGCAAGCCCTGGTGGGTTGTGGTCCCCACATGGACCCCCTCACTTACCTCTTCATCCCACATCATCACTTACCTCCGGAAAAAAATCTCCATTGCTCTCTCTCCCGAGTTCTTGCTCTCAAACCCGCGAATTTCGATCTCTTTGCTCGAAGCTCCGTTTCTGAAACTGTTTCGGGGGATTGTTGCTTGGTATGTGACTCCACCGTTTGTGCAATTAGTTTTTGTTTTAGTGGTTTATATTTTGAATAATTAGCTACTCTTGGTGCTACTGTAGATGTGCTTGCATGTTAAATTGTAGAGTTCTAAGTAGTTTGAATGCTTGTTATAGCCTCTATGCATCCCTATGAGTAGTTGCTATCAATTTTATAAAGTTTTGTTGACAAATTTTTGTTACCCCAAAATTTTTATTTTCAGAAAATTGTACGCAGACATGAATATCTTCAGGAAGTTTGGCTCGAAGAAGAACTCCAAGGGTGTTATTGGGGAGTCTTCTGACAGTGATCTCCACCCTCGAAGGTTGGCGGAGGTACGGCCGTGCAAATGGCCGCACACCCCGTTCCTGAAAGAGGCGGGAATCCTTCAGGAGTTCACACAATATGTTGTGAATGCTGGCCTCACCGACTTCATCTCAAATGAGAGTGACTAGCACCAAATCCTCACAAACATCCTTGTTCATAGTTTTACTTTCCTGCCTAGAAATAATCCTCCTGAAGTAAGCCTTGATTTATATGCTGAAAATCACCAGATACCACTTACTGAATTTTGTGACATATGCATGATCCCTTCTGATGGGAGCTTAGCAGAGCCTAGGCCGGCTGGGTTTGAGGACTTTTATCGCACTTTGACAGTGGGAGATGAGAGAGGGGTGTCAGCCACTACGGCTGCTAGCATACACTTTCTTGCCATACATTATTTTGCTTTATTTGTTGCTAAGTGCTTTCTTGCTAGAAAGAAAGTAGGTGCGCTCAGCGCACCATACTTTCTTGTTTTATGCCGAGCACTAGAGGGCGACAACACCCATAGCTTGGGAGCTATTGTGGCTCGTCGCCTCCATCTTAATAAATCCCAGGGTGAAATACATGGTGGGATTTTTGCTACTCTTTTGGCGGCTCACTTCGAGGTTGAGATATGCCCACATGATTATCCTCTGACCAAAGTTTACCTAGACCGGGCAGCTATGGAACACCATCATTTCCTTGCACGAGATTATCCTAATATTCCAATTCCTTATAACTTGGTTTTTAGCGTTAAAATTCGTGATATTATTCCACTGCCTGCGCCTACTTTTTTTGATTCTGCTTCCAGGGTGAATATAGGATCATGCATGCGGACATCATCGCCTACCGGAATGCTCAGGCTGCTGCGGAAGTGGCACAGGAGAAGCCCCGGCAGTGGGATGAGTGGATGCCTGCTCCTCAGCACCCCTACTACCTTCCATGCTACTGATCGACTACCAAGTTAGGCCAAAATCCTAAGCTTGGGGGAGTACGTGTTTCCCATCGACTTTACATACATGTCCACATATTTCATTAGTCGGTGTTCACACTTTTTCATTGTATCATCCATGCCTATATTTATTTTTCTTGCTTTCTTCTTGTGTGTTTGAAAAGCTTTAAGAAAAACCAAAAAATTAGTTGTAGCCAGTTTACTTTCTATGCATACTTAGTAGTCATATTAAAAAGAAAACCCAAAAAGATTTCCTTGTTCTTCTTTTGCTTGTTGGGAGCTTTCCCGTGTAAATAGTTTTTCTCGTTTTTGCTTTTTCCTTTTATTTGCTCATTCAAGAAAACCAAAAACTCCAAAAAATATTTCAATGTGTTTCCCTGAATTTCTTTTCTTTTTATTTGAGTTGTACCGAGGAGAATACCACGATGAAAATATTGAGTGGCTCTCATATGAATAATTGTTGAACTAATAAAGAGCACATTTTACCTTGTCTTCTCCTATTGAATAAAATGTTTGCAGATTCCAGCTTAGCCCACGGCACTCTTCCACTATTATAATTTCCATATCATTCGGTCGTGCAAGTGAAAGGCAATAATGACAATATTTGATGAACTGGCCGTGGCATAGAGAAACTGGTATGAACTCGACTTGTTCTTTTTGTATAAATATGTTTAACCTAGTATCCATGCTTCAGCCCATTATGATTAAACATGTTTGCAATGATAATTAGAGATTATAGTTTCTCATGCCATGCATAAGTAGCTGGGAGTTGATAATGATTTATCTTGGATTTCAACATCGTGTTAAAATAATTGTGATGTAGTATGATGATATGGTATCCTCCTCTAAATGTTCGAGTTGCTTGACTTGGCACATGTTCATGCATATAGTTGAATCAAAACCAACATAGCCTCTATGATATTTATGTTCATGGTGTTCATATCCTACTCATGCTAGTGTCCAATGTTACTTATGCATAATGCATGGTTATGATCGTTGTTGCTCTCTAGCATGGCCCCTTCTCAATCTAATTGCTATCCTTCGCCTGTACTAAGTGGGAATTCTGCTTGTACATCAAAAACCTTGAACCCAAAATTATTCCAGATGAGTCCACCATATCTACCTATATGCGGTATTACCCTGTCGTCCTAAGTAAATTTGCATGTGCCACCTCTAAAAACTTTTAAAAAAATAACCGTTTTGTGTGCCTAGATCGTTTATGGAATGACAGGAGGTGGTCGATATCTTCCATGCTAAGCAGGTTATTCTCAGGTCGAGTGTTTATTCACTCGCCATCGCACGAGAAAAGGGCGGTAATAGGGATGCCCAGTCCCAAACTGCAAAATACAAAAAGAGTTAATCGCTCGAATAATCAAACAAAAACTCCCAATGAAGTCAAAACCTTTACTTTTTATTGCTTGGGAACCGCCACTAGCTTGTTTAGCATGGGAGATATTGATAACTGATGGTTGTGAAGTAAATGAGAAGGGTGCATGTCTCAAATTATCATTTACCTATGTTTTAAAAATTGAGCACTGGCACCTCTGCAAATAACTGCTTCCCTCTGCGAAGGGACTATCTATTTACTTTTATGTTGTGTCATCACCTTCTAAAACAAGCGCCAGAAACTGAGAGAGCACAGTTGTCATGATTTATGCATTGTTGGTAGCTAATGTTGGGTGCATCATAACTGGATCTTTTCTACCATGAATTACAATGTTTAGTCGCTGCTTGAACTTTGGAGGTGCTTTGCATTTATGTTTTGCGGTCTCAGAAAGGGCTAGCGAGATACCACTATTGTCATATTATATCATGGTTGTTTTGACAAAGTGTTGGCGTTTGAGATGCCTTATTATTGCTCGCTAGCTGATTATGCCATTGATATGAGTCATTATAATATTTAAGAGTTATTGTCGGCATGATTAGTTATAATGTGGCTGAAAACCTGGGTGTTGTTTAAGCTTATTTATGCAAACAAGAGCAAAAGAGTTCGTAAAAGTTTTTCTTTTGCACTTTCAGTTTATCAACTGAATTGCTTGAGGACAAGCAAAGGTTTGAGCTTGGGGGAGTTGATACGTCTCCAACGTATCTACTTTTCCTAATGCTTTTCCTCTTGTTTTGGACTCTAATTTGCATGATTTGAATGAAACTAACCCCGGACTGACACTGTTTTCAGTAGAACTACCATGGTGTTGTTTTTGTGCGGAAATGAAAGTTCTCAGAATGGAACGGAACTTTGCGAGGATTTTTTATCTCAATAATAAGAATTTCTGGAGCCAAGACATGCCGGAGAGGGGCACCTGGGTGGGCACAACCCACCAGGGCGCGCCCCCTCTCCTGGCGCGCCCAGGTGGGTTGTCCCCACCTGGTGGCCCTGCTGACCCTGAAACCGACGCTATAAAATCCTATTTTCAGAGAAAAAATAAGGGAGAAAGAATTATCGCGATCCACAAGACGGAGCCGCCGCCAAGCCCTGTTCTTCCTCGGGAGGGCAGATCTGGAGTCCGTTTGGGGCTCTGGAGAGGGGGGTATTCGTTCTTCGTCATCACCAACCCTTCTCCATCGCCAATTCCATGATGCTCCCCACCGGGAGTGAGTAATTCCTTCATAGGCTCGCTGGTTGGTGAGGAGTTGAATGAGATTCATCATGTAATCGAGTTAGTTTTGTTAGGGTTTGATCCCTAGTATCCACTATGTTCCTAAATTGATGTTGCTATGACTTTGCTATGCTTAATGCTTGTCACTTTGGGCCCGGGTGCCATGATTTCAGATCTGAACTGTTTATGTTATCACCATTATATTTATGTTCTAGATCCGATCTTGCAAGTTATAGTCACCTACTACGTGTTATGATCCGGCAACCCCGGAGTGACAAAAATTGGGCCCACTCCCGGTGATGACTGTAGTTTGAGGAGTTCATGCATTCACTATGTGTTAATGCTTTGTTCCGGTTCTCTATTAAAA
Source organism: Triticum urartu (assembly GCF_056163025.1). Classification (NCBI taxonomy): domain Eukaryota; kingdom Viridiplantae; phylum Streptophyta; class Magnoliopsida; order Poales; family Poaceae; genus Triticum; species Triticum urartu. Next base: position 474,924,891 of record NC_141877.1, read on the forward strand.
GGAGGCCTTAATATCCCTTAGTTTCCTATATATGGACCCCGCTGCCACGGGAGGGTAGGGCAAAAGATGGCATGCAAGTTCTTTTAATAAAGCACGTATGACTATTTACGGAATACATGCCTACATTATATCGATGAACTGGAGCTAATGTCGTACCGCCCTAGGTTATAACTGTCACATGATGAATATCATCCAACAAGTCACCGATCCAATGCCTACAAATTTATCCTATATTGTTTCTGCTAAGTTACTACTGCTATCATCACTGTTACACTTGCTACAAAATTACTGATATCACTATTACTGTTACCGTTGCTACTGTCACTACTATCAAAACTATCATATTACTGTGCTACTGATCACTTTGCTGCAGATAATTAATCTTCAGGTGTGGTTGAATTGACAACTCAGCTGCTAATACCTTCAAATATTCTTTGGCTCTCCTTGTGTCGAATCTATAAATTTGGGTTGAATACTCTACCCTCCAAAACTGTTGCAATCCCCTATACTTATGGGTTATCAACGCCTTAATCGCAAGCGTGGAGGGCATGATGAACAAGGACTCAAGGGAGGAGGAGCGCCAATGTTTCAAAGAAGAGAAAATGAACGCCTTCATGGAGATCCAAAGGAGGAGGCTTAAGATGGACGCGGAGAAGCAAGCCAAGATGCTTGAGCTGGAGGCGGAGAAGCAAGCCAAGATGCTAGAGATCGAGGCCGCCAACGCCAAGACCAAGGCGAAAGAAGTGGCTCTCGCGAGCATGATGACCGGGGTGGAGATCATGAAGGTGGATCTCAACACAGTGTCGCCAAGGAAGAGGCCGTGGTTCGAGAAGATGCAGGCCGACATGCTCAAGTTCACCGGCGAGTGATCTCGTGGCCGCGAGCGCCTTCCTTTTTTGGATGTTGGCTTGTGTGCTGGCATGACCATGGGGCCGCGATGGCATGGTCGAACTCAAGTCCCACCCCTTTTCGTGTGCTGGCATGTGTGCCGGCCGCTGGCGAGTGCGTCAGCGCAAACTGTGTGATGATATTTTTTGAAAATAGGTTGGCGCATTGGGCGGGCGGCCGATCCAAATGCAAAATAGGGCGAACACCGGGAGGGCGGCCGATTCAAACAGACAAAAACAGACAAATGCGCCGTCCGTTCGGATCGGCCCGTTGAAGTTGCTCTAAGACATCATCCTTGATGGTAACCCAGAACGTCTAGAAAACATGTTGAGTATCGTGATTATTAGGAAAGCTAGGATACTATCTTGCCTTGTACTCCAAGATGTTCATCTACTCCTATATATATATGCCCACGAGGCTCAAGCAATACAACGAACAACTATTTCACCAATCCTCTCTCTCTCCCTTTTAACATGGTATCAGTTTCCGAGTTCTAAACCCTAGCCGCCGCCGCTTCCACACCCGCGCGCCGCCCCGGGGCGGTCGGCCTCCATGACCGCCGCCGGGGGCCGCGCAGCCCGTACCTAGGGTTCGTCCGCCGGTCGTGTTGACCGGCTGCCCTAGAGAGTCTTTTCCCAACCCTTTGCTCTGGGTTTTTTCGCTCTCTCGCCAATCATTTTGATCGGTGTTTTTCTTTTTGGTTTTCGATCTATGCTTGATCGGTTTGCGTCGCCCGCCGCCGCCGTCGACCACCGTGCGCCTCTACTCCGACACCAGCGCGACCGGCCGGCCTTTTCACCGACCCGGCGGCCCCGCGCGATAGGCAGCCCCTAACAGCCATCGTCCGTACATCTGCCCGCCCGTCGCCCCGACCCAGCGGCCTTGCGCGACAGGCGGCCCCTCACGGCCGACGTCCGCGCATCGGCCCGCTCGTCGACCTACGCCGGCCATCACCGCCCTGTCCCCGAGTTCAGTGCGCCGTCCACCAATCGAGCAACGGGCTGCCGCTGCGTCGCCCCCATCAGGCCGCAGCGCCGCCGCCCCGTGGTTCTTCCCGTGGCTGCACCGATCCGCCCCGTAGCTGCGTCGCCCCTTCGGGCCGTAGCATCACGGCACGTGGTCCCCACCACCGCCCTGAGGCAATTCCCATGGTTGCACCACATCCCGCGCTGCCACTGCGTCGCCCCTTCGGGCTGTAGTGCCACGGCCCGCGGTCAACCGCTGCACCGAAGCTGTCCGCTCCAGGCCGTCCGCGATGCTGCACCGACCCTCGCGCTGCCGCTGCATCGCCCCGTCGGGCCGCAGCGAGCGTGGCACGCGATCCCTGCAACTGCCCTGAGGTCTTCCCCGCCGTTTCCCCGACCACCGCGCCGCCTCCCTTGGCGCGGGAACGTCACCGTCCACGCCGGTCTTCGTCACGCTGTCGGGTTCATTATCGCCTACTTCGAGCACCGCCGCCGCAATCCTTCTGTAGCCGCCGCCGCCTCCTTAGGCCGCCGCTGCTCTTCTTTCGCGGCTCCACGGCGACTACCTCGACACCAGCAACACCCAACTCGACACCGACCACGGCGTTCTTCGCACAGCTACCTCGACTTCGGCTACACCACCTACACTCTCGACTACCTTGACAAACGGCACAAAGGGCTACCTCCTTGCTTAAGCAACCTCGTCGGTTGCCACTCCAGCCACGACTTCATGATGCATCGTCCGTTACGATAGTGGGGGGTGTCAGTCGGCTTCCCTTCGGATTTGTAGCGACCCGACCTCAGAAGGTCAAGCCTCTGTGCATCTGTGCCATCCCTGAATCGGTATGCTGGCACACACAGTACATCAATGTATATATCAAAGTGCAATCACATGTATAAATAACGTAAAACTAATATATACCTCATAAGTCTCAGCGAAAACAAACAATCGGGTGTGGAGTCCCATCAACGCCATCGGTAGGTTGAGTGTAGACCGTAACCCTATGACGTAACTCTTACTCATCGGAAGAAACATATCTGCAACATGAGACGTTGCAGCCGTGTAGGTCAGTACATTGAATGTACCGGCAAGATAACCATAAGAGAAAACAGATGATAAACTATACTATATGCAGTATGGCTTTGTGGCTCTGTATCTGAGTTTTGTTTGCGTAAAAGCTGGTTTTATTGTCCCTACATCAAAGGAATTATCCGGAGTCTGTACTACGGAGTTTTCTATCATGACATGGTTCCGCCAACCGATGTCTCATAGCCCAAATCATCATAAGTTGCCCACAATTAATTTAGCAGTCCGGTGTTGAGAGTTCCAAGATAGATCCAAGTCCAGAGACTCAAATTGTCCGTAACCGGAGACACGGCTAATCGATTAGGTTTTAACCCTCTGCAGAGGTTTGTACACTTTACCCGCAAGATTCGATCCCTATCTTTACATTCTCGCACTCCAGGGTGTTTGAGAACAAGATGACCGAAACATGGTCTTCCAAAGAGTTCCTCTGACCACTGTCCGGTGCTCATCCAATCCTACCGTAGTTCTACATCTGCTAGCACCGTCCCAGCCAGAGTCACCACTAAGGTCAACCAAGCCAGAGCCCATAGTGACTTGCGGTTGCACAGGTAAGCTTCCGGGGATGAAGTATCCTTCTGTCTCTTTGAGTCTGGGTGAAGGTTTCCGCAAGATGTCATGGCGCTTCTCCATGCATCCCGGCCAACCACTGGTTTCTCGAGGGTGCCCGTCAACCGTCCTTCACCCAGTAGTGTGTATTGAATTCTTGTCTCGAGTCTCGAAAATCTTGAGGAGTCCTGAAGATGCAGTCCTTGCCGGTGCCATCATGAAGTTGTCACCATTGACGTAGAGTCCTCCTTCTTCACACCACTCTCATGCACTCGTACCAAACCCCGTCTACTATAGCGTAGCATTAAAAATATATAACGTCCCAGGTTTGTTAACAGGGAGATGGTTCCTACCTCATGCATTCTACTCAACTACAAGATTCAATAACACTACTGGAGAGACTGTTAAAAGGGTGATACTGCATGCAAATAAACATAGGTATGGGAAACATGGTCAAAGTGAACTTGCCTGGCCAGTTGGTGAAGATATTATCGCTCTTAAAAACTTGATAAACTAGTCATCACTCTCCGATGAAATCTATACAAGCAAGCATAGTATTCACATAAGCAATCATTCTAGCACTCAATCATAACAATCAAAATAACAACGAAATCGATATAGGATCAAAGGTAAAAACCAAATAAAACTCCAAATCAGTCAAATAAACTTATAGGGCTAATCTACACCACAACAACTCTACCTAACAACAAGTAAAAATCCTAAAACAAAAAATACTTAACACAAGGTAAAAATACTTATTTGCTATGTAACATAAAGTATTTTTCCTATAATAAAATTCTAACAGTACCTAGAACCTCTAACACTATTCCTATTGCTAGCAACTAGTCATACAACAAACAACACCTAGAACCTCAAGAATACTAAGTCTAATAAATCCTAGAAATCACCTACTGTTAAACAATAGAATATATGACACACTGGCAAAAACTAGCAAAAGAAACTAATTAATAATAATTAAACTACAAACAGTACTAAAAACAGAGTAAACAGTACTGTTTACAATAAAAAGCTAATCTAACTAACTCACTAACATGCAAACTAAACACTACTGCTTAGCTAGTCTAATAAGTAACCAGTAGCAAAAAGAATCGGTAAAAAATAATATTCCTAACTCAAAATAGCTCAAATCTAGTGACTTGATAAAATTCATACAAACACAAATTTAAACTGCTCAAACATAACGAAAATACCTCGTAGATAATTAACTGCGGATTTTACAAGATTGAAACTATTCTGTTTTAAAAACATAACGAAAAAAGGCAGGTCGGGATTACTATAGCTGTTCCGGCGAGGGGCTCGGGCGGAGTGCCTCCGGTGGTCCTCCAGGTGAGGCGACGGGATGGGCGGGGGCGGCGGAGCGGGGCGGGGTAGCTGGTGGCAGCGATGGGTGGCGGGGAGGGCCGGCGGTGGGTGGGGCGGAGCAAATGGCGGCGGCAGCTCCGGCGAACTCCGGCGGGGCGGCTCGGCGACGTGGGGCGAGGAGAGGAGGGACTAGGTGGGGGAATGGATGCGCGATGTGGCTATTTATAGGGGGAGGAGGTCGTCTTGGAGGAGGGGGCGAGGGATTTCGCGAATCCCGCGATTCCGGCGATGCTCCGGCGGTGGCTGTAGATCGTGAGTATCTTGCCTGGAGGAAGGAGATGATTCGGTTCGGATCGGGCCGGATTTGGCCCAAAAAAAACAGTACCTTCCGTTTTTTTGAATAAGCCATGAAGAAAAATCATTTTAGAAAATAAAATGAAAACAAAATATAGGCGTATTATATATCAAAATGATCAGAAAAAAGCCCAATTTAATGGGATATTTTCCAGGGGCAAATAAAATACTTTTTGAAAAGTCGTTTTTTTAAAATTCAAACAAAAATCAAAATGACTTTCAAAACTCTATGGAAAATTTATTCCAACATTTTTGGGGTGTCATGTTACTCCCTCTCAACACTTTTGTTCAAGTGTTCTTTGTCAGAAAAGTTTTTGAATAAAACTCAAATGCCACTTTGAGTTAAAAAAATAAATTAAATGACAACTTCAAAATGAAATTTTTCTTTACTTCCCACTCTCTTTCATTGAAGAAATCATGAGGATCATTGAGTGGCATGAAGTTTGAAATATTTCCAAATTCAAATATTTTCAAACAGAAACTTTTTTTTGGAAAGTCCTTTTTATTCCCTCTCAACAAAACTTCAAAAGTTTAAAATTCTAATAAATTTCACTCAATCAATCACTCAACAATCAATCAACAATCATATATTTTAATTATTATAACATTCCAAAATTTAGAATTTTGGGATGTTACAAACTACCACACTTAAAATGAATCTTGTCCTCGAGATTCGAAGAGGCTAGCAAGAAAAGGTTAGGGGTTGGGAGTCTTCTAGCAAATATTTTGGCCGGAAGGGTCAGGGGTGCTACCACACTTAAAAGCAAGGTTACAGTTCCAATAAACTCAGATACTTCCTCCAGAGTGCCGACAATATCTATCTCTTCACATATCTGACAATAGCTCCTTCATTAACGCTCTTCTGTCAGAAGCATAGCGTTTTCCTCAAAATCTTTGGTCGCTTCGTCAAAGATGAAGTTCGTCCGAGACTGGATCTTAGCTGATAGGTCTGCGTCCATTCTAGACAACTATCGAAATACTCATGGTGGCCTACCATTAATGGTTTCTGCAAAAAAAGGGCATTGGCTTCATTCTCATAGTATAATCTACGATTGGCAACAGCTGCCATGTACATGGGTTTATCATCATACCATTCTAAGGCTTAAGAAAGGCTTCAACGAGCGTCGTCACTTTACTATGGGTAAGTCTCTCAGATTTACCATTCCAAATATCAAGAGTGAATGATAAGATTAAGTCGGTATGGTGATCAATTCATTCCGCACCCAGATCATTACCCTGTATAAGGTTTAGCGAATCTCGTATTTCTAACAGTCGGGCATCCTCACAAGCTTTGCAGACATTTCTCTTATCCTCGAACTAGGTTCGGGTAAATCCATTGATTCTGCAAGCTGAACAAAACATCTATCGTTCTTCACAATCTCGGGGTTTATGTAACATCCTATGTAATGTCTGCTGATCAATTCACAGCTTCTTCCAGAATTCTTCCTTCAACAAGATTGTGCTTGTGCCGTTGTCAAATCCTGGGCCTGTGGGTTATGCGTCCACTTCAGCGCTTGCATAGTGTTAACTCATCCGTGGAGTTACCGTTGTTCCATATTCCAACATTAAACCTCCTTTAAATCCAATAGTACTTCATTTTGTCATACTCTTGGGGTAACTATCATAATCAAACTCCAACGTATTTCGTCCGGCTCCTTTCTATGGACCGTCATGAACAACGCCCTTTTTTTCTTCATTGATTCTGTGACTTTACGAAGTAATACCACACTTAAATGAAATGCACTAGTTCATCCATAAATCATATTATTTTCATATCAAATCTTTTATTACCTCCTTAACCATTTTTCATAAATCCAAATTCCAAAAAAATACTTTATTACAAATGCCGCCATCCACATGGTTTGGTATGGTCAAGCATTACTTCCCACTTTATTCATTTTTCCTCCTTGAGGATCCTTCAGTCCCACTGGAATTGGGCGACATGCTCCTTGAAATCTTCAATCCTCTGTTTCATCGTGGTGGCCTTGAGCTTCACCTCCATCATCTCTGCATGCACTTCTCTTAGGTATTCCTGAGTATAACGGAGTCTTGCTTCAAGTATTTCTCCGATCTGGCGTATGGCTTCCATGGCTGCTTCACGAACAGCATCGAAGAAAGTTGCTTGTGGTACACGTGAGATGAAAAAATATTGCCCCATCGTCTTTGGGCAAACTCCTTTCATACGGTGGAGGTGTACCTCCACATACCAAAGTTCCACTCCCTTTTGCATGAAGGGGTAGCCTTTGTAGATTGCATCTCCTTCAAGGTGAATATGCTTCATCATGTCCTTCAGGATCTTCGGGTAGTCATGATCACTTGTCAGGGTCATGATCGTTTCCGGGCCCTTAAGGAAAGACTCATAAAGGGTCGTCATGTGCAGTTGTAAAACAAAAATGGTGCTCAGCATAAGATACACATCTCCTTGGGTACACATTCATATCATTCAAACAAAACTTCAAACTCAATTTCCAACATCCAGTTTATGCATCACAACTCATTTTCTTCCATGTTCACCCAGAATATTACTTTCCAAGATAAAACATAACAACTCCTTAAAGCCTTTCAGCATATGACATATCAACTTTATTGAGTCATGAATTTTTACAATCTCTGAGTAATCTATTACATAACTCAACCCCGCATTCTCACGAAAAAGTGTTTTCCTTACTACCCTTATTACTGATATCAACATCTCCACTACTCAGCTCTAGCTTTCTCATGATTTGAAAAATCCCTAGCAAAATGTCCTGCTTCCTTGCATCGGAAACAAATAACTTCCAGCATGTCTCAAGGCTTCTTGGTGATGGTGCCTGCTCCTTGAGTACCTTGCTTCCTTTCGAGACAATCATTGGCATAATGCCCGACGTCCTTACATTCAAAACAGGTAATATGACTCTTGTCCCTCGTTGCAGAAATTGGGTTGCTCTGAGGGTGTCTTTGTTTTCTCTTCTTGGTTTTCTTCGTTCTGATCAAACGTCCTATTCCCTGTGGATCAAACTCCACTGCTTCTGTCGGGAAGTATCCCAGATACTCTTTTCTTTCCTTGGTGCAATACTGTGAAAAATGTCCTTCTTCTCCACATGAATAACAGGCATTGGAGTAAAATCTGTTGAGGCTTTCTCCATCAGGGTCTTCAACACTTTCCTTAATCATATGTTCTTTCATAACTTCTCGGAGGGCTTCTTTCATTCCTTCTTCCTGCTTCTGAATAGTTTGTTGCACTGTGGGGTAAATGTGACACTGAGCTGGGTAGTGGGTGGTTCCTTCACACAAGAAACAAGTCACCTGACTAGTTGTGCATTCCTCAGCTGGGTGTTTCTCCTTACAATGAGGGCATCCATCCTTGTGTTTCTCCTGGGTGTGTCCTATTTCTCCGCAAATTTTGCAGGCACAAGGTTTATTTCTTGGGGTATCATGGTGCTTCTGGATAAGACGTGATCTTGTCAGAGTCTTCTTGAATTCTTCCCAAGTCCTTGCTCCATTCCATCCCTGTATAGCTTGATGCATATGCCACCATGTTGCAGCACTTCCTCCAAAGTACTGAAGAGCATACGATACTTCATTCTTCCTTGAAACCAAATTTCTCCCAAAGTGATTCTCCATGTTCTGAATCCATAGCTCTGCCTCCGGCTGGGTTTTCGGTCCAGAGAATACCAGTTCAACTTCATTCATCATCTACTGGGTCCAAGGGTTTTAGGGTGAGATAAGAGAGAGGTGGGGAGGGATACACACAATACAAGCAATAGTTTTGAAAATGGGTTTTATTTGTGGTTGTCGGAAAAACATCAAACAGATGACAGTTCACAAATCGTTAGGTCTAACGTAAGTATATAACATGGGTTTGGTCTTCTAAAAGTCAAATAAATCTTTAGAGTCTTCAGATTCTTCGAGTCTCCGGAGTCTTCAACTGGTGTAGCTTCAACTATTTTAATGCATGGTGAAATCCTATTTACTATGAAATGGTCATCGGTTGTCCGATATCTTGTCCTTCTTAGAGCGGCTTCAGTTGATCCTCCGTGTGGTCAAAAGGGAAAAGGGGTATATTCTAACTATTTGAGGTAAGAGAAGATATTTGATAAAATCAGAAAAGATGAGAAGTAATGGATTCTTTTGAAAATAAAGTTCTAGAGATTTCCTGTCCTAGGAGCTTTCCGATTTCTAGGGTCACGTCCTACAGTCAACATGTGCTCTTATACCATATCTGTAGCGACCCGACCTCAGACGGTCAAGCCTCTGTGTATCTGTGCCATCCCTGGATCGGTATGCTGGCACACACAGTACATCAATGTATATATCAAAGTGCAATCACATGTATAAATAACGTAAAACTAATATATACCTCATAAGTCTCAGCGGAAACAAACAATCGGGTGTGGAGTCCCATCAACGCCATCGGCAGGTTGAGTGTAGACCGTAACCCTATGACGTAACTCTTACTCGTCGGAAGAAACATATCTGCAACATGAGACGTTGCAGCCGTGTAGGTCAGTACATTGAATGTACCGGCAAGATCACCATAAGAGAAAACAGATGATAAACTATACTATATGTAGTATGGCTTTGTGGCTCTGTATCTGAGTTTTGTTTGCGTAAAAGCTGGTTTTATTGTCCCTACATCAAAGGAATTATCCGGAGTCTGTACTACGGAGTTTTCTATCATGACATGGTTCCGCCAACCGATGTCTCATAGCCCAAATCATCATAAGTTGCCCACAATTAATTTAGCAGTCCGGTGTTGAGAGTTCCAAGATAGATCCAAGTCCAGAGGCTCAAATTGTCCGTAACCGGAGACACGGCTAATCGATTAGGTTTTAACCCTCTGCAGAGGTTTGTACACTTTACCCGCAAGATTCGATCCCTATCTTTACATTCTCGCACTCCAGGTGTTTGAGAACAAGATGACCGAAACATGGTCTTCCAAAGAGTTCCTCTGACCACTGTCCGGTGCTCATCCAATCCTACCGTAGTTCTACATCTGCTAGCACCGTCCCAGCCAGAGTCACCACTAAGGTCAACCAAGCCAGAGCCCATGGTGACTTGCGATTGCATAGGTAAGCTTCCGGGGATGAAGTATCCTTCCGTCTCTTTGAGTCTGGGTGAAGCTTTCCGCAAGATGTCATGGCGCTTCTCCATGCATCCCGGCCAACTACTGGTTTCTTGAGGGTGCCCGTCAACCGTCCTTCACCCAGTAGTGTGTATTGAATTCTTGTCTCGAGTCTCGAAAATCTTGAGGAGTCCTGAAGATGCAGTCCTTGCCGGTGCCATCATGAAGTTGTCGCCATTGACGTAGAGTCCTTCTTCACACCACTCTCATGCACTCATACCAAACCCTGTCTACAATAGCGCAGCATTAAAAATATATAACGTCTCGGGTTTGGTAACAGGGAGATGGTTCCTACCTCATGCATTCTACTCAACTACAAGATTCAATAACACTACTGGAGAGACTGTTAAAAGGGTGATACTACATGCAAATAAACATAGGTATGGAAAACATGGTCAAAGTGAACTTGCCTGGCCAGTTGGTGAAGATATTATCGCTCTTAAAAACTTGATAAACTAGTCGTCACTCTCCGATGAAATCTATACAAGCAAGCATAGTATTCACATAAGCAATCATTCTAGCACCCAATCATGACAATCAAAATAACAACGAAATCGAAATAGGATCGAAGGTAAAAACCAAATAAAACTCCAAATCACTCAAATAAACTTATAGGGCTAATCTACACCACAACAACTCTACCTAACAACAAGTAAAAATCCTAAAACAAAAAATACTTAACACAAGGTAAAAAATAATTATTCGCTATGTAACATAAAGTATTTTTCCTATAATAAAATTCTAACAGTACCTAGAACCTCTAACACTATTCCTATTGCTAGCAACTAGTCATACAACAAACAACACCTAGAACCTCAAGAATACTAAGTCTAATAATCCTAGAAATCACCTACTGTTAAACAATAGAATATATGACACACTGGCGAAAACTAGCAAAAGAAACTAATTAATAATAATTAAACTACAAACAGTACTAAAAACAGAGTAAACAGTACTGTTTACAATAAAAAGCTAATCTAACTAACTCACTAACATGCAAACTAAACACTACTGCGTAGCTAGTCTAATAAGTAACCAGTAGCAAAAAGAATCGGTCAAAAATAATATTCCTAACTCAAAATAGCTCTAATCTAGTGATTTGAGAAAATTCATACAAACACAAATTTAAACTGCTCAAATATGAAATACAATTGAACTAACAGAAACTTCATAAAATTTGTGATCCAAGGCAGTTGGAATCACTCAAAAATACCTCGTAGATAATTAACTGCGGATTTTACAAGATTGAAACTATTCTATTTTAAAAATAGAACGAAAAAAAGGCCGGTCGGGATTACTGTAGCTGTTCCGGCGAAGGGCTCGGGCGGAGTGGCTTCGGTGGTCCTTCGGGCGAGGCGAGGGGATGGGCGGGGGCGGCGGAGTGGGGCGGAGCAGCTGGTGGCGGCGGTGGGTGGCGGGAAGGGCCGGCGGTGGGTGGGGCGGAGCAAATGGCGGCAGCGGCTCCGGCGAACTCCGGCGGGGCGGCTCGACGACGTGGGGCGAGGAGAGGAGGGACTAGGTGGGGGAATGGATGCGCGATGTGGCTATTTATAGGGGGAGGAGGTCGTCTTGGAGGAGGGGGCGAGGGATTTCGCGAATCCCGCGATTCCGGCGATGCTCCGGTGGTGGCTGTAGATCGTGAGTATCTTGCCTAGAGGAAGGAGATGATTCGGTTCGGATCGGGCCGGATTTGGCCCAAAAAAACAGTACCTTTCCTTTTTTTGAATAACCTGCGAAGAAAAATCATTTTAGAAAAAAAATGAAAACAAAATATAGAAGTGTTATATATCAAAATGATACGAAAAATAAGCCCAATTTAATGGGATATTTTCCAGGGGCAAATAAAATACTTTTTGAAAAGTAATTTTTATAAAATTCAAACAAAAATCAAAATGACTTTCAAAACTCTATGGAAATTTTATTCCAACATTTTTGGGGTGTCATGTTACTCCCTCTCAACACTTTTGTTCAAGTGTTCTTTGTCAGAAATTTTTTTGAATAAAACTCAAATGCCACTTTGAGTGAAAAAATAAATTAAATGACAACTTCAAAATGAAATTTTTCTTTACTTCCCACTCTCTTTCATTGAAGAAATCATGAGGATCATTGAGTGGCATGAAGTTTGAAATATTTCCAAATTCAAATATTTTCAAACAGAAACTTTTTTTTTGGAAAGTCCTTTTTATTCCCTCTCAACAAAACTTCAAAAGTTTAAAATTCTAATAAATTTCACTCAATCAATCACTCAACAATCAATCAACAATCATATATTTTAATTATTATAACATTTCAAAATTTAGAATTTTAGGATGTTACGGGATTCTTCTCCAGTCTCATCGTCTACGTCGCTACTGTTGTGACTGCGGGGGGTGTTGAGTATCGTGATTATTAAGAAAACTAGGATAGCGTAGGATATTATTCTACCTTGCCTTGTACTCTAAAATATTCATGTACTTCTATATATATACCCACGAGACTCAAGCAATACAACGAACAACTATTTCATCAATCCTCTCTCTCGCTTCAACAAAGCGGACAGGCAAGCCATTCGGCCCGGGCGCCGGTTTTTATGCCCACCCCTACACAAGACCATCTCTTACTCCGCAAGACCATCGCCAGTGCGACGACCAACCGTCGCCGAACACCGCACAATCATAGCACTAGTTACAAAATAAATGATGGACGCACTTTGTGGACCCATCCGGGAGACCCACGCATAGAGGTCGTCTGTGGCAAAATAAACAAAGACCACTTTACTACTCACTCCTCGCACACATAGAGGTCGACTTCGCTTTGGTCTCGATCGATCTTTCTCAGTAGCAGAGCGCAGAGCAATGGCCACCCACGCTCTCGTCTCCGTCGCCGTGCTCCTCGCCGTCTGTGCCGCCCCGGGAGCGCTCGCGCAGACGGTGCAGGTCTGGGACCAGTGCTCGCCGGCGAACTACACCGCGGGGAGCACCTACGGGGCCAGCCTCCGCAGCGTGCTCCGGGACGTGGTCGCCGCCGCCAGCCGCTCCCGCGACGGCGACGCTACCGTGTTCCGCAGTCAGCAGGCGAAGGATGGCGCGCCGTACGGGCTGGCCTTGTGCTACGCGGACGCCGGCCCGCCGGAGGTGTGCCGGCTGTGCCTGCGCATGGCGGCCGGGAACGTGACGCTGGCGTGCCCGCGCGCTGCGTCCGCCAGCATGCTGTACAACAACTGCCTGCTCCGGTACGCGGACCCGGCGGCGGACGGAAGGGAGCTCGCGCGGCCGGAGCCGGACACGGTGCAGAGGTTCTCCTTCTACAACGGCAACATGACCAGCGCCGGCGAGGCCGACAGGTACGGCGCCGCGCTCAATCGGCTCATGGACCGCCTCGCTCCCGCGGCCGCCGAGGCCGGAGCGAACGGCCGGCCGCGTCCGCTCGCCGCGTTCGGGCAGACCAACATCACCGCCGACGAGAGCCTGTACGGGTTCGCGCAGTGCGTGGCGGGCCTGTCCCCCGCCGACTGCCGCCTCTGCCTCCAGAGCATCGCCGCGTCGTTGCCCATGTAAGTAGCTCTAGTATTATATAGTTCAATCGCATGCGTTCATCTACGTCGTAGCTGCCTGCTGCCGGCCGGCGGCGTATGAGGAGTTGAGGACTGACACCACGGCCGGACATGCATGCATGCATGCATACTCTGTATGCGTAGGACGAAAGGAGGGCGGGCCTACTCGCTGACATGCTACACGAGGTTCGAGGTGGTGCCCTTCTACATGCCGCCCAACACAACCAGGATCATCGTGGCGCCGGCGCCGTCGCCCCCCTCAAGAGGTGAGTTAAATGTGAAGTAGCTTCATTAATGAATTGTTGGTGGGAAAGCGATGTACACTAGTAGGTGAGATCAGGTGAGGTCCTGGTCTCTCACTTCGTCTTGATCGATCGACCGATCGGGTGCGATCATAAATTCTCGGCCCTCGTGATTAAAGCAGCAAGCTGCTGGTCCCATGAAATGAAAGGAATTCATTCACTGAATGAATTGAAACAGCGGCAGAACGTACAACCAGCCCGTCTGAGCCCCTTGCTTGACTGGTGGTGACGTCAACGTAGAACGTAGAAGCTTTACAATAACTGATTAATAAGTACATGCAACTAAATAATGTAGTACCCGTTACAAAATATATAGTGTATCCCAGAAGTAGTCTATATTAGATTCAGTTTTTGAAAGGTTCCCTCAAAAAAAGGTTCAGTTTTTGAAAGTGAAATTTTGACCAAGTTTAGAGTGTTATCGACATCTAGGATACCAGATCAATATCATTAAATTCATCATTTTTTTATAAAGGACTTTTCATTGAATAGATATATCAAGGTGATACAATCGGATTGAAAGAAAGCCCGGCCTCTGCATAGCTAGATGCACACAGCCAAAAAGTCCAGAGCACCCTAAAACTAAAATAATTCGATACAATGCCAAGCAATAAAACGTGTCCATCCTAAGAAACGGTAGATCCTATCCGTAAATCACACCGCCATCCATGTGGGTAGAAAACCTCCCTGGCCGTACGCTCTAGCCATGTAGACGCCATCATAAAAAGGTCCCTGTCCTTTGGCTTCTGCAGGATAGACCACGTACGGAGCCATCGTGTACAAACATGGATAACCTGCATAAGAGATGAGACACATTTATTGTTAAAAACCACATCATTCCTGATAAGCCACATTGCCCAGCATAAGGCCGCCGCTCCCGCAAAAATATGTGCAGAAAATTGTTTATCAATACGCCGCAACCAGTTGCCGAACATATTTCGTGCACTACGTGGTGGGTATAAATTGTAAGCTACTTGGACCATGGCCCAAACTGCCCGAGCGAACTTGCACTCAAAAAAATAAGTGTTTGATAGTCTCGTCATGTTGGCAAAAGACACATGTCTTGGACCCGTACCAGTTTCGTCGCGTGAGGTTATCTCTAGTTAGAATGACTCCTTTGTTTAGAAACCAAAGGAATATCTTCACTCTTAGAGGGATTTTTAGCTTTCACAATTTTTTATTATCAACTGGAACATCACAATGGACCATTGCATCATACATGGATTTGACCGAAAATTTGCCATTCTGATGCAAATTCCATCGAAAAGTGTCCGGCTCATCTGACAATTGAATGTCCTCCAAACGAGTGAGTAATTCATTCCATGCTGTCAGGCGAGTGCCCAAAAGATCCCTACGAAAAGAAATATCGGGGTTTTCTTGTCCTAAGACTTGTTTGATCGTGACGAATTTATGTCTAACAATCCGGTACAAGCTCGGATATTGCACCATTAGTGAGTTGTTCCCTAGCCAGGTATCTTCCCAGAAACGAACCTGAGAACCGTCCCTAACCGAGAAGGTCCCAAATTGAAAGAAGAATTTCTTGGCCTTCATGACACCACTCCAAAAATGTGAATCCCCAGGTTTCCAATGTAGTTGAGAAATGGCATTGGATCCCACATACTTATTGCGAATGATTTTCTGCCATACTCCATTCTCAATGAGTAGTTTATAAACCCACTTGCTGAGAAGAGAGATATTTTTAATCTCAAGGTCTTGGATTCCCAGGCCCCCCTGACTTTTAGGTCTGCATAATACGCTCCACCTAGCAAGTCGATATTTCTTTGTTTCGTTATCACACTGCCAAAAAAATCTGGATCTAAAGTAATCTAGCCGCTGTAGAACCCCTTTCGGCAGGTGGAAGAATGACAACATATATAAAACCATGTTGCTTAGGACGGAATTGATCAAGATCAGTCGGCCCCCATAAGACAAGAGTTTGGCCTTCCAACTGGCTAATCGTTTCTCAAGTCTCTCTTCCACATGCCTCCACTCAGCGATAGTTAACCGCCGATAGTGTATGGGAATACCCAGATACCGAATCGGAAACTGCCCAAGCTGGCATCCAAAAATCTCGGCATATTCGTGTGCTGATTCTGCAGCATTGCCAAAGAAAAAAAGTTCGCTTTTATGAAAATTAATTTTGAGGCCTGAAAGTTCCTCGAAAGCACATAAGAGCAGCTTGAAATTTCGTGCCTTATCTAAATCATGATCCAAGAATAGTATCGTGTCATCCGCATATTGTAGAATGGATAGACCATCTTCTAGCAAGTGTGGAATGACTCCACTAATTTGATCATCCAGCTTAGCCCGCTCAACAAGGGTAGCTAGCATGTCAGCGACTATGTTAAACAGAATGGGAGATGCGGGGTCACCTTGACGAAGCCCCTTACGTGTCTGAAAGTAGTTGCCAACGTCGTCGTTAACTTTTATGGCCACACTACCTCCAGAGACAAAGCTCTCTACCCAACGACACCATTTTTGTGAAAACCCCTTCATGCGCAAGGTTTGCAATAGGAAGGGCCACTTAACTTTGTCGTAGGCTTTCTCAAAATCAATTTTAAGAATGACACCGTTCAACTTTTTCCGATGCAGTTCATGTACAGTTTCGTGCAGGACGACCACTCCATCTAATATGTTTCGTCCTTGCATAAATGTTGTTTGAGTGGGTTTTACGACATAATCAGCTACACCATTCAATCGATTAGTCGCTATCTTCGTAAAAAATTTAAAACTTACATTCAGGAGACAAATCGGTCGATATTGTTGAATACGACTAGCCTCCTTAATCTTAGGCAATAGGATAATTTCCCCAAAGTTTAAACGAGAGATATCAAGGTCCTCAGAATGCAGTTGGTTAAACAACTGAACCAAGTCTGCCTTAATCACATCCCAAAAGAATTGATAGAACTCTGCGGGAAAGCCATCCGGTCTCGGTGCCTTGTTGTGTTCCATCTGAAACACAGCAGCTCGAATTTCCTCCTCAGAAAACGGAGAGGTTAGGTATTCATTTTCCGCTTCTGTTACTTGAGTAATGTCATGAGTAACAGATTCGTCCAACTGAAAATTAGTTTCAGCTGAAGGCCCAAAAAGGTCTTTGTAAAACTTAGTAATAAAATTTCTAAGTGGTACTTCCCCCTCTATTCGGCCTTCCTCCTGGTCAAGGGCGAATATACACTTCTTTCTATGCCTGCCATTGGCTAGCATTTGAAAGTATTTCGTATTATCATCACCTTGCACCAGCGAGTCCACCTTACTACGTTGGTACCATTTAATCTCTTCCTCGCGTAGTAAGCGGGCAATATGCTCGTTAAGACTACTTTTTTGTTCAATCTCAACAGCAGACAGAGGCCTCACCTCCGCAATTTTATCAAGGGTGTCAATTAAGGTAGACAATCGCATTTTTTCTTTTTTGTAAATACCAGAAGTATGTTTGGCCCATCCTCGAAGGAATCGACGCAAGGCGCGGATTCGATTATTCCATCGTTGAATGGGTGTGTTACCGCGAGGTTGGCGCGCCCACACCTTCTTAACCAGCTCATGAAATCCCTCTCTAGTGAGCCATCCCAGTTCAAATTTAAACTAATGACGATTAGAACATGGGATTGGTTTTCCAAAATCGGTTAGCAATGGAGCGTGATCCGATAAGGCCTCAATTCTTTCTAGTGCCCGAACCGAGGCTAGGGGATATTTATATTCCCAATCAGTGGTAACTAGCACCCGGTCTAGTTTTTCAAAGGTTGGCACCGATCGGTTATTAGCCCAGGTATACTGACGACCAGACATCGTGATCTCCCTCAGATCCAGGCTGTCAATAACAGCATTAAAGAGGAAAGGCCACCTAGTGTCAAACCGGTCATTGTTTTTTTCTTGTTGATATCGAAGGATATTAAAATCCCCCCGATTAACATGGGATGGGGATTGTCTCGACAAGTGTTGACTAATTCTTTTAGAAATGCAGACTTAAATTCCTCTTGAGCGGCGCCATATACAGCCACCTGGCTCCTGATGAAGTTGTCGGACTTATTTCGAAGGTGGAATTTAATATGATACTCCCCCTTAGACGTGGACAAAATTTGTAAGTATGTAGAGTTAATACCTAGAAAAATTCCCCCAGACCTCCCTGTCGGCGGTAAGACGTGCCATTCGTATTCAAAACCACAGGAAAAGTGGTCCAGATCTCGTGTTGGAAAATCACGTTTACCCGACTCAGCGATAGCCACAAAGTCCAACGAATGATCCTTTACACAATCGACAATGTGTTTGTGTTTAGCCAAGTCGCCAAGACCTCTGCTATTCCAGAACACGCCTCTCATGTTGAACCAACTTTATGTTTAGAGACCTTTACTTTCTTAGAAGGGCGCCCTCTTTTCTTTGCTGAGTTAGACTTGTTCTTGCGCACCGTCGCGACAAGCTCAAAAGGTGTAGTGTCACGTACAGTGTCGTCAAGGTCTACTTCAGTCGTGTCTTTAATCAAATGAGAGAGGAGCTTGCCTTCATGGCTGGCATCAGCATCCTCCACCTCCTCATCTGACAGTAGAGGGTCGACAAAGCTCGATAACTTTGGAGCAACCGTAAGCCGGTCGAACTCCACTTGTTTTAGAGCCTTGACCGAAAAATCTATCTCATTGTCATTACGTCCTAGTGACACCCCAAGTCTAGTAATATTTGAAGATACTTTGGAATTATCAAAAGACATAAAAGATTTACGAGAGGGGGTACCTTCGAAGTCGAGGTTACGTGCAACAGTCCTACGCATGGCCTTCACCATAGTGTCCTCGTCAGTGGCTGCTGATCCGTCAGCCCCTACCTGATGACGCCCGCTGCGCCTCAGCGGTGAAGGAGTGACATCGGTCTCGGAGCCCATCACCTCGATTCCGCAAGGCGTGGTGGGCTGCTGCAGCGATGAAGAAGATAGAGAAGGCTGCTCCTCAGCCTCCTCAAGCCCGGGAGCCGGCACCCCTCCCTGTGACGGAGGAGTTGAAGATAACGCGCGAAGCACCGCCATGGCAGACTCCTGGCTAGCTTGCACGGATGGGGAGAATATCACACCACCACGTCGAGTCGGAGAAGCGGGAGTGGGCGATGTTGATGGCGAAGGAGCGGTTCCCTCCGGCACGGGGCGCCCGCAAGACCCCACATGGGGGTTAGGCGGTGGCGACCAGCAAGTCGAAGGTGGCGGCGTCGAGGGTCGTGGCTCTGACGTCGTAGGAGAAGCAGCCCTAGACGAAGTATCCGACCCCGAGGAAGAAGGCCCCCTTAATGGTGATGGAGCAGCCATGGCGGGTAAGCCTCGATGAGAGCTCGTAGGTGTGACGATGGAGGTCATTTGCATAGGCACCACACCACCCGATGAAGTAGGATCCGAGGAATTGTTGGATGATGAACTGGGTTTGGACCTCTTGTTTGTATCATTGTTCCTCACAGAGTCCTCCCTGTCATGCCCCATGTCGCCCCCTGGATCATCGCCGTGCTCCCAGATGTTGGGAACGTACTAATTTCAAAAAAATTCCTACGCACACGCAAGATCATGGTGACGCATAGCAACGAGAGGGGAGAGTGTGATCTACGTACCCTTGTAGACCGACAGCGGAAGCGTTAGCACAACGCGGTTGATGTAGTCGTACGTCTTCACGGCCCGACCGATCAAGCACCGAAACTACGGCACCTCCGAGTTCTAGCACACGTTCAGCTCGATGACGATCCCCGGACTCCGATCCAGCAAAGTGTCGGGGAAGAGTTCCGTCAGAACGACGGCGTGGTGACGATCTTGATGTACTACCGTCGCAGGGCTTCGCCTAAGCACCGCTACAATATTATCGAGGACTATGGTGGAAGGGGGCACCGCACACGGCTAAGAATATGATCGCGTGGATCAACTTGTGTCTAGAGGTGCCCCCCTGCCCCCGTATATAAAGGAACAAGGGAGGAGGAGGCCGGCCCTAGGAGGGGGCGCGCCAAGTGTGGAGTCCTACTAGGACTCCCTAGTCCTAGTAGGATTCCACCTCCCATATGGAATAGGAAAAGAGGAAGGGAAAAGGAGAAGGAAGGAAGGGGGCGCCCCCCTTCCCTAGTCCAATTTGGACCAGACCAAGGGGAGGGGTGCGGCTACCCTTGAGGCCCTTTTTCTTCTTTCCCGTATGGCCCAATAAGGCCCAATACGTATTCCCGTGACTCTCCGGTACTCTGAAAAATACCCGAATCACTCGGAACCTTTCCGATGTCCGAATATAGTCGTCCAATATATCAATCTTTACGTCTCGACCATTTCGAGACTCCTCGTCATGTCCCCAATCTCATCCGGGACTCCTAACTCCTTCGATACATCAAAACTCATAAACTCATAATATAACTGTCATTGAAACCTTAAGCGTGCGGACCCTACGGGTTCGAGAACAATGTAGACATGACCGAGACACGTTTCCAGTCAATAACCAATAGCGGAACCTGGATGCTCATATTGGCTCCCACATATTCTACGAAGATCTTTATCGGTCAGACCGCATAACAACATACGGTGTTCCCTTTGCCATCGGTATGTTACTTGCCCGAGATTCGATCGTCAGTATCTTAATACCTAGTTCAATCTCGTTACCGGCAAGTCTCTTTACTCATTCCGTAATACATCATCTCACAACTAACTCATTAGTTGCAATGCTTGCAAGGCTTATGTGATGTGCATTACCGAGAGGGCCTAGAGATACCTCTCCGACAATCGGAGTGACAAATCCTAATCTCGAAATACGCCAACCCAACATGTACCTTTGGAGACACCTGTAGAGCTCCTTTATAATCACCCAGTTACGTTGTGACGTTTGGTAGCACACAAAGTGTTCCTCCGGCAAACGGGAGTTGCATAATCTCATAGTCATAGGAACATGTATAAGTCATGAAGAAAGCAATAGCAACATACTAAACGATCGGGTGCTAAGCTAATGAAATGGGTCATGTCAATCACATCATTCTCCTAATGATGTGATCCCGTTAATCAAATAACAACTCTTTTGTTTATGGTTAGGAAACATAACCATCTTCGATTAACGAGCTAGTCAAGTAGAGGCATACTAGTGACACTCTGTTTGTCTATGTATTCACACATGTATTATGTTTCCGGTTAATACAATTCTAGCATGAATAATAAACATTTATCATGATATAAGGAAATAAATAATAACTTTATTATTGCCTCTAGGGCATATTTCCTTCAGTCTCCCACTTGCACTAGAGTCAATAATCTAGTTCACATCGCCATGTGATTCAACACTAAGAGTTCACATCACCATGTGATTAACACCCATAGTTCACATCGTCATGTGACCTATACCCAAAGGGTTTACTAGAGTCAATAATCTAGTTCACATCATTTATGTGATTAACACCCAAAGAGTACTAAGGTGTGATCATGTTTTGCTTGTGAGATAATTTTAGTCAACGGGTCTGTCACATACAGATCCGTAAGTATTTTGCGAATTCTATGTCTACAATGCTCTACACGGAGCTACTCTAGCTAATTGCTCCCACTTTCAATATGTATCTAGATCGAGACTTAGAGTCATCCAGATTTGTGTCAAAACTTGCATCGACGTAACTTTTTACGACGAACCTTTTGTCACCTCCATAATCGAGAAATATTTCCTTATTCCACTAAGGATAATTTTGACCAATGTCAAGTGATCTACTCTTAGATCACTATTGTACTCCCTTGCTTAACACAGTGTAGGGTATACAATAGATCTGGTACACATCATGGCATACTTTATAGAACCTATGGCTGAGGCATAGGGAATGACTTTCATTCTCTTTCTATCTTCTGCCGTGGTCGGGCTTTGAGTCTTACTCAATTTCATACCTTGTAACACAGCCAAGAACTCTTTCTTTGACTGTTCCATTTTTGAACTACTTCAAAATATTGTCAAGGTATGTACTCATTGAAAAAACTTATCAAGCGTCTTGATCTATCTCTATAGATTTTGATGCTTAATATGTAAGCAGCTTCACCGAGGTCTTTCTTTGAAAAACTTCTTTAAAAACACCCTTTTATGCTTTGGAGAATAATTCTACATTATTTCCGATCAACAATATGTCATTCACATATACTTATCAGAAATGTTGTAGTGCTCCCACTCACTTTCTTGTAAATACAGGCTTCACCGCAAGTCTGTATAAAACTATATGCTTTGATCATACTATCAAAGAGTTTATTCCAACTCCGAGAGGCTTGCACCAGTCCATAAATGGATCGCTGGAGCTTGCACACTTTGTTAGCTCCTTTTGGATCGACAAAACCTTCCGGCTGCATCATATACAACTCTTCTTCCAGAAATCCATTCAGGAATGCAGTTTTGACATCCATTTGTTGGATTTCATAAAATGCGGCAATTGCTAACATGATTCGGACAGACTTAAGCATAGATACGAGTGAGAAACTCTCATCATAGTCAACACCTTGAACTTGTCGAAAACCTTTTTGCGACAATTCTAGCTTTGTAGATAGTAACACTACTATCAGCGTCCGTCTTCCTCTTGAAGATCCATTTAATCTCAATGGCTCGCCGATCATTGGGCAAGTCAATCAAAGTCCATATTTTGTTCTCATACATGGATCTCATCTCAGATTTCATGGCCTCAAGACATTTCGCGGAATCTAGGCTCATCATCGCTTCCTCATAGTTCACAAGTTCGTCATGGTCTAGTAACATGACTTCCAGAACAGGATTACCGTACCACTTTGGTGCGGATCTCACTCTGGTTTACCTACGAGATTCGGTATTAACTTGATCTGAAGTTACATGATCATCATCATTAGTCTTCCTCACTAATTGGTGTAGTAGTCACAGAAACAAATTTCTTGTGATGAACTACTTTTCAATAAGGGAGAAGGTACAATTACCTTATCAAGTTCTACTTTTCTCCCACTCACTTCTTTCAAGAGAAACTCCTTCTCTAGAAAGGATCCATTCTTAGCAACGAATGTCTTGCCTTCGGATCTGTGATAGAAGGTGTACCCAATAGTCTCCTTTGGGTATCCTATGAAGACATATTTCTCCGATTTGGGTTTGAGCTTATCAGGATGAAACTTTTTCATATAAGCATCACAATCCCAAACTTTAAGAAATGACAACTTTGGTTTCTTGCCAAACCACAGTTCAGATTGTGTCGTCTCAACGGACTTAGATGGTGCCCTTTTAAACGTGAATGCAGCTGTCTTTAATGCATAACCCCAAAACGATAGTGGTAGATCGGTAAGAGACATCATAGATCGCACCATATCTAATAAAGTACGGTTATGATGTTCGGACACACCATTATGCTGTGGTGTTCCAGGTGGCGTGAGTAGTGAAACCATTTCACATTGTTTTAACTAAAGGCCAGACTCGTAACTCAAATATTTTACCTCTGCGATCATATCGTAGAAACTTTTATTTTCTTGTTACGATGATTCTCCACTTCACTCTGAAATTCTTTGAACTTTTCAAATATTTCAGACTTGTGTTTCATTAAGTAGATATACCCATATCTGCTCAAATCATCTGTGAAGGTCAGAAAATAATGATACCCGCCACGAGCCTTAACACTCATCGGATCTCATACATCAGTATGTATTATTTCCAATAAGTCAGTTGATCGCTCCATAGTTCCGGAGAACGGCGTTTTAGTCATCTTGCCCATGAGGCATGGTTCGCAAGCATCAACTGATTCATAATCAAGTGATTCCAAAAACCCATTAGCATGGAGTTTCTTCATGCGCTTTACACCAATATGACCTAAACGGCAGTGCCACAAATAAGTTGCACTATCATTATTAACTTTGCATCTTTTGGTTTCAATATTATGATTATGTGTATCACTACGATCGAGATCCAACGAACTATTTTCATTGGGTGTGTAACCATATAAGGTTTTATTCATGTAAACAGAACAACAATTTATTCTCTTACTTAAATGAATAACCGTATTACAATAAACATGATCAAATCATATTCATGCTCAACGCAAACACCAAATAACACTTATTCAGGTTCAACACTAATCCCGAAAGTATAGGGAGTGTGCGATAATGATCATATCAATCTTGGAACCACTTCCAACACACATCATCACTTCACCCTTAACTAGTCTCTGTTTATCCTGCAACTCCCGTTTCGAGTTACTAATCTTAGCAACTGAACTAGTATCAAATACTGAGGGGTTGCTATAAACACTAGTAAAGTACACATCAATAACATGTATATCAAATATACTTATGTTCACTTTGCCATCCTTCTTATCTGCCAATCACTTGGGGTAGTTCCGCTTCCAGTGACCAGTCCCTTTGCAGTAGAAACACTTAGTCTCAGGCTTAGGACCAGACTTGGGCTTCTTCACTTGAGCAGCAACTTGCTTGCTGTTCTTCTTGAAGTTCCCCTTCTTCCCTCTGCCCTTTTCTTGAAACTAGTGGTCTTGTCTACCATCAACACTTGATGTTTTTCTCGATTTCTACCTTCGTCAATTTCCGCATTACGAAGAGCTTGGGAATCGTTTCCGTTATCCCTTGCATATCATAGTTCATCATGAAGTTCTACTAACTTGGTGATGGTGACTAGAGAATTCTGTCAATCACTATCTTATCTGGAAGATTAACTCCCACTTGATTCAAGCGATTGTAGTACTCAGACAATCTGAGCACATGCTCACTAGTTGAGCGATTCTCCTCCATCTTTTAGCTATAGAACTTGTTGGAGACTTCATATCTCTCAACTCGGGTATTTGCTTGAAATATTAACTTCAACTCCTGGAACATCTCATATGCTCCATGACGTTCAAAACGTCTTTGAAGTCCCGATTCTAAGCCATTAAGCATGGTGCACTAAACTATCAAGTAGTCATCATATTGAGCTAGCCAAACGTTCATAACGTCTACATCTGCTCCTGCAATAGGTCCGTCACCTAGCGGTGCATCAAGGACATAATTCTTCTGTGCAACAATGAGGATAAACCTCAGATCACGGATCCAATCCGCATCATTGCTACTAACATCTTTCAACACAATTTTCTCTAGGAACATATCAAAATAAACACAGGGAAGCAACAACGCGAGCTATTGATCTACAACATAATTTGCAAAATAATACCAGGACTAAGTTCATGATAAATTTAAGTTCAATTAATCATATTACTTAAGAACTCCCACTTAGATAGACATCCCTCTAATCCTCTAAGTGATTACGTGATCCAAATCAACTAAACCATGTCCGATCATCACGTGAGATGGAGTAGTTTCATTGGTGAACATCGCTATGTTGATCATATCTGCTATATGATTCACGCTCGACCTTTCGGTCTCCGTGTTCCGAGGCCATATCTGTATATGCTTGGCTCGTCAAGTATAACCTGAGTATTCTGCGTGTGCAACTGTTTTGCACCCGTTGTATTTGAACGTAGAGCCTATCACACCCGATCATCACGTGGTGTCTCAGCACGAAGACTTTCGCAACGGTGCATACTCAGGGAGAACACTTCTTGATAATTAGTGAGAGATCATCTTATAATGCTACCGTCAATCAAAGCAAGATAAGATGCATAAAAGATAAACATCACATGCAATCAATATAAGTGATATGATATGGCCATCATCATCTTGTGCTTGTGATCTCCATCTTCGAAGCACCATCGTGATCACCATCGTCACCGGCGCGACACCTTGATCTCCATCGTAGCATCGTTGTCATCTCGCCAATCTTATGCTTCCACGACTATCGCTACCGCTTAGTGATAAAGTAAAGCATTACAGCGCGATTGCATTGCATACAATAAAGCGACAACCATATGGCTCCTGCCAGTTGCCGATAACTCGGTTACAAAACATGATCATCTCATACAATAAAATTTAGCATCATGTCTTGACCATATCACATCACAACATGCCCTGCAAAAACAAGTTAGACGTCCTCTACTTTGTTGTTGCAAGTTTTACGTGGTTGCTACGGGCTTAAGCAAGAACCAATCTTACCTACGCATCAAAACCACAATGATAGTTTGTCAAGTTGGTGTTGTTTTAACCTTCGCAAGGACCGGGTGTAGCCACACTCGGTTCAACTAAAGTTGGAGAAACTGTCACCCGCTAGCCACCTTTGTGCAAAGCACGTCGGGAGAACCGGTCTCGCGTAAGCGTACGCGTAATGTCGGTCCGGACCGCTTCGTCCAACAATGCCGCCGAATCAAAGTATGATATGCTGGTAAGCAGTATGACTTATATCGCCCACAACTCACTTGTGTTCTACTCGTGCATATAACATCAACACATAAAACCTAGGCTCTGATACCATTGTTGGGAACGTAGTAATTTTAAAAAAATTCCTACGCACACGCAAGATCATGGTGATGCATAGCAACGAGAGGGGAGAGTGTGATCTACGTACCCTTGTAGACCGACAGCGGAAGCGTTAGCACAACGCGGTTGATGTAGTCATACGTCTTCATGGCCCGACCGATCAAGCACCTAAACTACGGCACCTCCGAGTTCTAGCACACGTTCAGCTCGATGACGATCCCCGGACTCCGATCCAGCAAAGTGTCGGGGAAGAGTTCCGTCAGCACGACGGCGTGGTGACGATCTTGATGTACTACCGTCGCAGGGCTTTGCCTAAGCACCGCTATAATATTATTGAGGACTATGGTGGAAGGGGGCACCGCACACGGCTAAGAATATGATCACGTGGATCAACTTGTGTCTAGAGGTGCCCCCCTGCCCCCGTATATAAAGGAGCAAGGGAGGAGGAGGCCGGCCCTAGGAGGGGGCGCGCCAAGTGTGGAGTCCTATTAGGACTCCCTAGTCCTAGTAGGATTCCACCTCCCATATGGAATAGGAAAAGAGGAAGGGAAAAGGAGAAGGAAGGAAGGGGGCGCCCCCCTTCCCTAGTCCAATTTGGACCAGACCAAGGGGAGGGGTGCGGCCACCCTTGAGGCCCTTTTTCTTCTTTCCCGTATGGCCCAATAAGGCCCAATACGTATTCCCGTAACTCTCCGGTACTCCGAAAAATATCCGAATCACTCGGAACCTTTCCGATGTCCGAATATAGTCGTCCAATATATCGATCTTTACGTCTCGACCATTTCGAGACTCCTCGTCATGTCCCCGATCTCATCCGGTACTCCGAACTCCTTCGGTACATCAAAACTCATAAACTCATAATATAACTGTCATTGAAACCTTAAGCATGCGGACCCTACGGGTTCGAGAACAATGTAGACATGACCGAGACACGTCTCCAATCAATAACCAATAGCGGAACCTGGATGCTCATATTGGCTCCCACATATTCTACGAAGATCTTTATCGGTCAGACCGCATAACAACATACGGTGTTCCCTTTGTCATCGGTATGTTACTTGCCCGAGATTCGATCGTCAGTATCTTAATACCTAGTTCAATCTCGTTACCGGCAAGTCTCTTTACTCGTTCCGTAATACATCATCTCACAACTAACTCATTAGTTGCAATGCTTGCAAGGCTTATGTGATGTGCATTACCGAGAGGGCCTAGAGATACCTCTCCGACAATCGGAGTGACAAATCCTAATCTCGAAATACGCCAACCCAACATGTACCTTTGGAGATACCTGTAGAGCTCCTTTATAATCACCCAGTTACGTTGTGACGTTTGGTAGCACACAAAGTGTTCCTCCGGCAAACGGGAGTTGCATAATCTCATAGTCATAGGAACATGTATAAGTCATGAAGAAAGCAATAGCAACATACTAAACGATCGGGTGCTAAGCTAATGAAATGGGTCATGTCAATCACATCATTCTCCTAATGATGTGATCCCGTTAATCAAATAACAACTCTTTTGTTTATGGTTAGGAAACATAACCATCTTCGATTAACGAGCTAGTCAAGTAGAGGCATACTAGTGACACTCTGTTTGACTATGTATTCACACATGTATTATGTTTCCGGTTAATACAATTCTAGCATGAATAATAAACATTTATCATGATATAAGGAAATAAATAATAACTTTATTATTGCCTCTAGGGCATATTTCCTTCAGTAGACTCGAGGTACAAAGTCACTATCAACGCGAAAGTCCGCTTCTTCAAGACTGTACCGGAACTCATAACCTTTCCTTTGAACCACCACGTCGGAAGAAAGAGAGTCAAGTGTGCTGCTTTTGAAAGAATCAAGGTTTAGTACCGCTACCTGGATACGAACAATTCCTCTCCGGCGCAAACAAAGAAGATCAACATCGAGAGTAGAACCAATCACCGAGCCGACTGCCCAAAGCCCCAAGAAGTGTCGGAGAGCGTGAGGCACCCCATGCACATGAACCTAGATAGGAATTAGCTCGAAGCGATGTGGTATCTTCTCTGAATTCCATGGCTTAAACTCGATAGTGACATTGTGAGATTTGATAAATACTGCGAAGCCCGTCACCCTCTGTAAGACCCCCTCACTCGGAAAGGACATGAGAAAAGCGTCATTGCCATGCGGTATAGCCTCCCACGTCCACTGTTGCTGGTACTGAGCAATTTTAGCAATCTCTGCCTCCATGATACTGGGAGTAATAGAGCCACCAGAAATAGATACCAACGCCATCAGTGAATCCTGTGGTGCAAGATCCTCCCTGCAGACATCATGAAATATATTTTTATATAATATATATTTGGTATTGTAGATATAGATATTGTTCTCTATAAACTTGATCAATGTTTATGAAGTTCGACATTTGAGAAAACTTAAATGCACATTATATAATATGAAATGGATAAAGTAGCATTTATCTGTTGTAAAATGTATCATACATATTCATACACAGTTCGACTGAGAATAACCGTGATTAACCACTTGTTTTCTTGTTGCAGCTTCTAAGCGTCGCAAGTTGGGCATAATTGTGGCTGGTATCACTTCCAAACCCTTCCATCCCCTTCTAATCGACAAGTTGAGAAAAAAAAGGATGTGTTTTTCCCTGATTACCTTAAATATATGCTAGTTGTCATAGTATTACAAAATAATTTATATCTTGTCAAAATAATTACTTGCTTAAAAAGTAATCACACGTTTTTTTTGTTCCAGTTTCGGCCGTTGCAATAATTATTTTGGTCACGACGTGCTCCACTATTGCTCTGAAGATTCACAGAAGTGGAAGATCTCCATTTCCGTCATTGACAGGAAAGGACTACAACGACCGTAGGGACAACATCAAAGAAATATTGGGCAACTACGGCTCACTAGCTCCCAAGAGGTACAAATTCTCACACCTCAAGAAAATAACCAAATCATTTGGTGAAAAGCTAGGGGAGGGTGGCTATGGCATGGTATACAAGGGCACCCTACCGAATGGCCGCCATGTCGCTGTCAAGTTCCTTCATGACACGACCGGAAATGGAGAAGAATTTGTAAATGAAGTCATCAGCATTAGAAGGACATCCCACGTCAATGTTGTCACTCTGCTTGGTTTCTGTTTGGAGGGTTCAAAGAGAGCTCTCATCTATGATTATATGCCTAATGGGTCACTGGACAAATTCATCTACACCGAGAATTCGAAACAAGCTCTTGGATGGGAGACACTATATGAGATCGCAACGGGCATCGCGAGAGGATTGGAGTATCTTCACCGAGGGTGTAACACACGAATCATACACTTTGACATCAAGCCCCAAAACATCCTCCTAGACCAAGACTTCGTCCCAAAGATCGCCGATTTTGGTCTGGCGAAGTTGTGCAACCCCAAGGAGAGCTACCTATTGTCGATGGATGGCATGAGGGGTACGGTCGGGTTCATCGCGCCTGAGGTCTTCTCGAGGCGGTTCGGGGTGGTGTCGACAAAGTCGGATGTGTACAGCTTTGGGATGGTGCTCTTGGAGATGGTCGGAGGAAGGAAGAACTTGCGAGCAAGTGTTGAGAGGGAAAGTGAGGTGTACTTCCCGGATTGGGCTCACAGTCACCTCGCACAATTTGGGAGCTTGCAACCATTTGACTTGGGATTTGATGGACCTGAAGAGATCGCAAAGAAGATGGCCACTATTGGGTTGTGGTGCATACAAATATCGCCGGCGTCTCGCCCGACGATGAGCAAGGTTCTGGAAATGTTTGAGAAAAGCGCAGATGAACTCGAGATACCACCAAAGCAGTTCATCTACTCGCCTATACAGTGAGTTTTCTATTACTCTCTATTTATGTTGAAATGTTGCTTTTGCAGATAACTACTTGCGGTTTGCACTAGATTTAACTCGCTTTCTAATTCCATCTGCACAGGGATGACTCGGATGAACTACAGAACGATAGCAGAACTAGCTAGCTAGGCCAGTTCCAAGGTTTAGATGAAGTACCTCAGGCATGGCGAGTTGCCATGGATATTGTTTCGCAAGTCTCAAGGGAGAACAAGAAGAAGAAATATTATTAAGTAGTGACCACTAGTTACTGATCCTCTGTTGCGTTTCAAGGCCAATAAGCTCAGGTGATAGCCGATCGACATTCTGCGTGTGACAGAAAAGACTGTCCATTCAGTTAATATTAAGAATGTTAGAGTATCTAAAGCCACATATGGCAAATCCGGTCCCTCAAATGTCCACAGACGCATCCGAGCGCGTTTGCAGGGAGTGACCGGGCACATCTCGAATTTCACTTGTTGCATTGGACATCTCATACTCAATTCCTATATCTATACAAAGACATGTAAAAGAAAATAGAACCTACGTACTACGTCGATCCTAGCTATTCCTCGTCGGAGATCACGACAATCTCCGTGCCCGACTCCAGCAGCATGGGCGGCAACTACAGCTGCAGCTGCTCCGCTCCAGCCTCCTCCGCCTCTATCTGCGTCGAGCTCGACGAAGAGCGGGTTGGACTCCGCCTGCTCCCGCCGAAGGAACACCCGATTGGCCTTCACATAGGATCATCCTGAATGGACACCAGAATGACCTGCTACTCCGCCATCTCGCCAGACTAGGCGACAACGAACTCCGCCTCCGCCTGCTCCATGTTGAAGGGCGGCACCTACTGGTCCGGCTCCTTTGCCTCCTCCACCTCCATCGGAGCCATCTCCTCTCCTCCTTTTCCCCCGACTGCTCCTCCTCCTTCTCCAGCTCCGGCAAGTCCGGAGGCAGCCCGGCCGCGATACGGGCGGCGCGCGCGGCTTCCGTCGCCCGGATCTGCTACTGGATCTCATAGCGACGCTCCGGCGTCAGCATGGCATAGTAGGTGATCTTGCTTCGGACCATGACGGAGTGCAGGAGCATGGGCAGAGCGCTGGAGCAGGAGAGGGAGGAGGTGGATGGGTTCGGACTGGCAACGCGGAGAGGGGGAAGGGGATGAGTTAGGGTTGCAGGACGCTGGCCGGCTTAAATAGCCGGATTTTGACTTGGGCGATGAGCCGGAGCGGCGCCACGCGGCGTTCACACCGCAGCGATGAACGCGACGTCCGTCGGACCGTCGGGTTTCCGGGCATTTCCATGTGGAGCCCCTTCGTCAGGCCACGTGACGGGCGTGCCCGGGCGCCTCCATTTCTGCCTCATATTTAAGCTGAATATGGGAGGTGCCGATCACCCCGGACTTTTGATGGCCTTTTAAGAGGCTCGCCTGGATCAAAAAATCGTGACCGGACAATGACCGGGCGATCTGCCTGGATGTTTGAGACGGGTTTGAGAGGTCCGGTTATAGATGATCTTAATCCGTCACACACCGCATTATAAACAGCCAACATTTGATTCATCGCTCTGCCTTCCATACTGAAATCACGTATTAGTAATTAACCAGCTTACGGTTGCAATGTTAGCCAAACCTTAGACAACAACTTCTGATGCACCACCATATACTCGGTTATGTACGCGTTTTAACAAAGCCATGCATCCATTCAGGTTTTAACAAAAACCATCCAGCGGGGCGTGCTACTAGAGAAGAGACCAAAGGACCCGTTTAGTTTGTGAGTAAATTTGCCTTAGTTTATGGCACCTAAGATTAAACAAGTTTGATCAATTTAGAAAGGTGTTTGGTTCAAGTTTCGCCTTAGACAAAATATTTTTTGCCACACCAGAACCTCACATCACACACTCAAAAAGTGTTGCAAGGGCAACCTACTATTACTAGTTTTTCTTTCCTCTCTTGCAATGTACTCTGTCGGTGAGCCTGTGAATTCGCCTTCGCTCTGTCTGCCACTCCAGTGGCTGGTAGCAGGGAGGAGAATCCTGATACGTCGCTTTGGCTAGTAGATAGGTTATAGTTTCAGTCCTCGCAGGGGTGGCGCTCGTGTGGATGGCGGCACTTCATCTTCGGATCGGTCATCCGGTCTTCTATCCTCCTCAAGTTCATTCTTTGAAAAAGTAAGTGAGAACATGATAACATCTCTAATACTTTATGTGGATGATAAATTATTGACTGGGAATGATGTTACATTTCTTAACACAATTAAGGATTCACTGAAAAAATAGCTCTTCGATGAAAGACTTATACGAAATAACGTACATATTGGCATAAAAATCTATAGAGATAGGTTAAGACGCCTAACAGGGCTGAGCCAAAGCACATACATTGGCAGATCTGGGCGGCCTCTGCTTTGCTGGTGGCTAGCGTCGAGCTGGGTTTTGAACTGATAAGTTTACTGACGGGATGCGCTTCTCGGCTATTGTAGACAAGTTTTGAACTGATAAGCTTACTGACGGGATGGAAGGAGGATTAGCTTACTGACATATCATCTACAATTTTTCCCAAAGGTTCTACAGCTTGACCTTAGATTTAGCCATAATCTTCTTTAGCTTCTCCACCTCTTTGGAGAGGCGGATATTCTTTCTGCTGCATTCTCGGCACAACAAGTACGAGAAAACAAAAAGGGAGAGAGATTCAAACTGGCGACCTACACCTTAATTTTAACTCGCTCTGACCAACCGGGCAGACAACAGGTTGCAATAATGTTCTTTCTTTTTCTTTTTTATATACTTTCCCCTGCCAGGTTTATTCCTTTTTTCGTTGTGGATTTTTTCTGGACCGAATTTTTGTTTTGGTTTTTCCTCTCTTTTCTGTTTCTTTTCTTTCATATTTTTTCTTTTCCTTTTTTTCAAAATGGACAAAGTTTTTCAAATTTGACGAACTTGTTTCAAATTTTTTGTGCACTTTTTTCAAATTCAATGAACTTTTTTCAATTTTTTTGAAATTTTTATTCCAAATCTGATGATTTTTTTTTAAATCTATGGGCTCTTTTTCAAAATCGGTGAACCTTTCCAAATTCAGTGAACTTTTTTCAAAATCGACAAACCTTTTTTATATGTGAACTTTTTTTTAACTGAGCAACATTGTTTTTGCATGTTCATGAACTTTTTTCGAAATATGTGAACTTTCAAGTTTTGTTCACTGTTTTTAAAGAAAATCACGTATGAGAGGCTATAATTCTTCTTACATTTTTAGCACCCATTTCAGTCACTTGCGGCGAGATGGTGCAGTGGTAAGCCAAACGCCAGCAAGAATGCTGTCGCGAGTTCAATTACGCGCGGCTGTTCTATCTTTGGTGGAGTTTTCGCACTATAACATCATTTCGTGCGTTGCACCTTGGTGGGCCGGCTCACTTGGCGCTGCAGTGAGCGCCGGTTGGGGTCCGCAGAGCTGAATATGAGTTCCCATTTTTATCTGGTTTTCGGATCTTGTCTACTCGATGAATAATCACAGAAGAGCTCGACTGGTTTGTTTTTCTTAGAAAAAGAAAAAACACTCGGCTGGTCTGTCTCTACCGTTCGTCCATCTATGCAACCTGTCATTTCTATTCAGTGGATGGGGGCTCGCCGTGCCCGTTGGTCACCGACTGATCGAACTACAGAACTACTTGCACGGTCTAGTTGCAGAGGCCAGAGATCATCCTTCTTTTCGAAGAAAAAAAAAACTTGCACTGCCTAGTTAATTTACTTTATTATTGTCCATATATCCATGATACATCAGCTGTATGGCGTTTATGCCTATCACTCCAGCGGCGACCGTCGTCCGGGTCCGGGTGGGGTAGTAAAATGACCGCAGCAGCAGTAGGGCATCGTGCCTTTGCTGATGCAACGGCCTCTGTATCGACTTCTCATGCAGAAATTCCTGCAGTCCTCTTCAGGGCAGTACCCCTTGATCGGCACGCATCCTTCATTCTCTGCACGCGCACAAAATCCCGATTCAATAATAGCTCAGGCCAGGAAATAGATCGCGGAGATGCAATTCAAAGACAAAGTATCCTGGTCATGACTGACAGATCAGAAGAAGAGGATCACCTGCGAGACATGACGATAGAACGGCCATGACCACGAGAGCGGCCAAGCAGAGGGTGCTTGTCATCTTGGAGGCTGCCATGCAAAACCTAATTCTCCCTTGCTTGCTTCCTCTCGGTTTTTTCTTCTGGTTTTTTGTACCCTGGGCCTAGGGTGCTCGTTGTTGACTACGCTTATATAGAGTCACATACTTTGTCTTGGAGTAGCAGCGTTTCATGCATTTATTGTGGTAAGTTAATATTCAGTGGATATGCCATATCCTGGAGTATAGTATAGCAACGTTATCATGCATTTATTGTGGTAAGTTAATATTGAGTGGATTTGTCATATCTTGAGGTACTGACAATTGTGGATTGTGATATTGTATTAACACACGCTAAATGGCCTAAATCAATACTATATATTTTCTTATATTATGGATTGCCGTTGCACCTACCTAGTAAGATAGTATTTGATGGGAAGCGTGTGTAACACATCCAACTATGATTCCTTCCATTTAACTCCCAAAATTTTATTTTTTGGAATATTTTAAAAGATTATTCCTATATTCACTTTTATTTCCAATTTCCCTATCATTTTTTTGCGGACAAATTTGCCTATCATTGTTCACTATAATCAAAATTTTGCTCACTCTGTCTGACTCTTCTATTAATTTGATTTTTTTAGTGACATGATCCTTCTTTCCGCAATATTTCATGTTTTCATTTTCATGATCACTACATACTCAGTCAAACATCTTTAGAAAATACATCATTATTATTTGACCAACCATCAGGAGAAGAAAAGAAGGGGCATTATTTGTAGAGCGAAATACACATAAAGTCGGTTGCTTGTGATACATGTCTTTTGTAAGTGCATCTAGTGCCCCCTTAGTAGTTTTGGAGTACTGTAGACAAATGAGTTAAGGAACTAATGTGTTTGTGAGTGTACACGGGAGTTATAGTCCCTCAAGATTTGGTTTAACGACGAAAGACGATTGCTAAAAATGTACTCCCTCCGTCACAGTTTAGAAGGCACAGTTAAATTTGCGTGCGTTTCCACAATAGACAAGATTTAAGGCGCTTTGCATTTGTTTCTAGTAGCTAATTAGTACTCCGATATACTATTTCTATATGCATGCGTAGTGTGAATGCTATTTTTTAGCCCATCTCACAACCAATAGATAACCACCTAGATTCCAGAGAATTTCCAAGCGCACCTTCTAAACTGTGACGGAGGGAGTATTTCTTCGAGTGAAGGTGCGGCCTTTCAAGAAATTGATGTGAAGAATTGGAGGCTTGAAGACTTTTATTTTCATAGTTTCTTTCTTCTTATTTGTGTCATAGGAAACACCGTACTATTAAAGGGGATCTAGGTGATACATAAATCATATTTCCGAAGTGATGCTCAAAACCTATATACAAAGTATATTTCTTTGAGTGAAGACTTTCAAAATCTCCAACAGAGGTGATGAAGTCATTAGTGACAGAGACGTAGTTGTTCTGATCGCTGACGAATTTGTTCTGATTGAGGAATTAGTATTTCGCCAGTGTAATCTGCCTACCATGAGGAAATTGAGTGCCTCGGCGAATTTGAGAGTCTAAATTCCTACCGTTACTAGGCAGAGTGCCAGCTTCCGAGTAGATCATTATCCTGACAACAATCATGTTCGAAGAGGCATTTATGATAATTCTTCCAGACGGTTAGGCGTCATGGCCTGAGCACCCAAGAGCAATTGTGGCGTGCCGATGAACAAGTCTGTGATGGTTTTGAAGGTCTACCTTGAAGACTTACTACGAGTGATTGGGCGAGGATCGCTGTGACCTTAGCTCAAGAGAAATATGGTGAAGAATAAGTGTCTTCAGAGTTCAATCTTAGCCGCCTCAACCAGACGTACAATTGATACAGCAACTGGAATTGGTCTACCAAATCATTGTGTCATCACCGAGCCATCCTGGTTTCAAATTCCTCAACCCATTACTTTCAGTTATTCCACTGCTGAAGGATCTGTGATCTGCTTTCTGAAGAATTTGAACTGAAGACTTTCATCATTTTGTTTTTCATTTCTTCAATTCATCTTCTATATGCTTGAATGCTTGTGTGATTGCATGTTATTCACTTGCATCTATCCTATCTTGTATGCATGCTTTACGATTCTGTGATGAATTAGTCTCACTTCCGTTTCTATTTCTTCACTCTGATCTTCGTTAAATTCATCAGAGTTTGACGAATTTTTAAAAATCTCCCATTCACCCCCCCCCCCTCTGGAGTAAACCTGCGCTTTCATGTTTTCTTTCTGAAGAAAGAAAGGCTCCCAAGTGTTTAGGGTTTTCCTGTCTCCTGCCAGTGCTCCCAAGCGTTTAGGACATGTGATTTTATGGCATTTTATTTTGCACTGGATGTGCTAGCTACTAATTTAGGGACTAATACATTAAAACAGAAAGATTTAGATCCTATCGAGTCTGGGTCGCTATGCATTCTGCTGGAAATAAAGATTCCTTATGGAAGGCTATACATAGACTTCCCACGACTTCTAATATTTTCCTTCTTGATTGTCGTTTTCTTATACAGTTACTGAGGCCTAGGATGCTTGTAAAAGCCGAAATGTGAGTTTGTCTTCCGTGTGGGTCCTAACATAGAGTGATTTTGTCACATCCCTAGTTCTGGTATGACCTAGACCAGCTAGTCTTTGTGCATCATGTTTAAATTCCATTTAAAATTGAAATGGGGATTTGTGAAACCCACAGAATCATTCTCGAAATGACCCAAATAAAAAAATTGCTCTAAAAGGGTCCAAGAAAATGCTCATGTTGCTCTCTGAAAATCTTGGACAGAGATAAAATTCAAACCAACATTTTCAGGAGCTCATAAGTATTTATTTTGGACTTTTGGAATTAATTCAATAATTATTTGCATTGGATTTATATTTGATATTTTTCAAATATGATCCAATAACTCTGAAAGTTTGCAAGTGGCCTTGAATACTTTTAAACAGGCCACATAGTAATTTTTAGAAGTTTATGAAATGATTTGGTATAAAAATCAAATCAAAACAAATTAAAAAAATAGAAAAGAGAAATAAGAGAGAAGGAGAGAAGTACCTGGGCCTTACCTGGCAGCCCATCTGGCCGGCCCAGCCCACCAGGGGCAGGGAGGTCTTCTTCCTCTCGCCAGTCGGATGCACAGCGCGTGCCCGACGCGCGCACGGCCACCGCACACCACCTCCTGCCTCCCTGCTTGCTCCCACGACCCCTGGAGACGCCACGTAGACCCCCTCGACTCTCTCTCACTCTCCCTCGCTCTCAGCCCCTTTCCTGGATCCCTCTCCCTCACATCCGAGCGAGCTCGTCGCTGCCGATCGCTGCTGCCGCGGCCACCGTCTCCGCCTCGCCCCTCTAACGTGTCTACGAGCTCTGCGACGTCGTCCTCGTCTTCTCCACCGAGCCAGGCAAGCCGGGATGCACCGTAGCGTCCTCATCGCGCTCGCCTTCGACCTCGGGCGCCGCCGCTCGCAGTCGCTGATTCGTCGTCCACAGCCCATCCCCGAGCTCGCCAGCTGCACCAACAAAACCGCTATGAGCTACTGGTCATTTCCCCCATCCTTCCCTGCTCGATTTCTTCCTCTAGCCTCATCGCCCGTGAAACCGAGGCCACCGTCCGCCATGGCCGGCGAGCCCGCGCTCCAGAGCCTCTCCTGCTCGCTCCAGGGGCACTGACACGCTCCTGGCGCCTCCAGGAGGCCGCCTAGCCACTCCGTTTGCTCGCTCAAGCGCTGCAGCCGCAACCCCGCACTCACCCGAACTCCGGCGCCGCCACGAGCTCACTTCCGACGAGCTCCGTCCACCCCACGGCCTCCCACCTGCTCCGTTAGATGCGCGCGAGCGCCAGCCACCCTCAGCACCCATCCGCGCGTCGAATGGACGCCGGAGCAGCGTTTCCGGCGAGTGTCCGCCACGGTTTTGGTCGCCGCCGGCCAAACTCCGGCGGGCTGACATGGCACTTGCTTAATTAGCACTAATCACATATTAGTTTAACACCAAGGGTCAATGACAGACGGGCCCCATCGGTTTAGTTAACCAGCTAACGTAATTAGTTAGAATTAATCTAATTCGACTGGACCCACACGTCAGCCTCTGTAGTTGACACCGTGTCACTGACCAGTGGGTCCCACTGGTCAGGTTTGACCTGGACAGTGCCCGTTGACCTGCTGACATCATGCTG
The DNA here is from genome assembly GCF_056163025.1 of Triticum urartu. Classification (NCBI taxonomy): domain Eukaryota; kingdom Viridiplantae; phylum Streptophyta; class Magnoliopsida; order Poales; family Poaceae; genus Triticum; species Triticum urartu. Next base: position 474,963,396 of record NC_141877.1, read on the forward strand.
CTATCATGTTGACGCAGTATATCATTTTCTAGTTTAAAAATAAATCAGGAAATTCCAGAAAATGCTATAAACTTCAAAAATTCATAGAAATTCAACCGTAGCTCAGATTGAAATAATTTATATATGAAAAATTATCAGAAAAATTCAATCTATCCATCTATACCATTTTCATGCATGACAAACCAACTTATACATGCTGTATATGAGTAAACACATGAATGGCATTTATAAAGGCATATTTTGGAGTTGCATTTGGAACTTTGGTTCCAATGGACTTCTTGCAAATGAATGTTGGACGCATTAACTCAAACAAACATCACATACTCATGCCATGATCATGCATCATATTGTTGCATATGCTTGTGTTTGATTGCCGACACCGTTCCTTCTCGATAGGTCCTGCTCCGGAGACCGATCCAGAGTACCTGTCAGAGGAGCAGTGCCCCCATGTTGATCTACCAGGCAAGCAAACCCCCTTGTTCATTTCGATACAATCCTACCCTCTTGCTCCTGCTATCATTTATTGCATTAGGACAACAACCATTCAACTACTACTTTGTGATGCGGTAGTTGAACCCATTCTCTGCATGACCTGTCATTGCCACAGTAAATAGTTAAAACCCACTAGCATGTGTAGCAGTTGATTGAGCCATGTTGTATTCCTACCATGCCATGCCTGCTCTTGCTTAGAGTTGTGTCAGGTCTGATTCATCGGGAATGAATTGGAGTGGTACGATATGTTCTGGTGCTGAGAGTTAAGCGTGTGAACACGATTTGGTAAAGGTAGCGGTGAGAGGCCATGTAGGAGTACATGTTGGCAGGGGAAAAATCAGGCATGGGGCAACTGAGGCTATAGCCCCAGGCATGGCCCAGCTAGTACACAAGCATTTGTTTGTATTTTTTTCAAAATTTGGTGTTATAGAGGCCCAGCCCCAGGCCTGCTAATCCAACCCCAAGCAAGAGCGCATGGACGTGCATTTGCTTAGCCCATTCTATCCATCCACCAATTGCTAAACGAAATAGAATAGCCCAACGATACCTCTAGCTCGCCTAATCGACGAAAATCTCATCTAATTGGAAACGAATACTGAATCACAGATGTGTCGCATCCCCTCGTCAAGGCGGCTCGGCGCTCATCGCAGAGCAGCCCCTGCTGCGTGCCTGAGCCCTAACAATCTGATTGGCTACCTCATGTTCTGTAATTCTCAGCTGCCCACTACCAAACCCAGGTAATCATCCAACAATTTATCTATTCTAGTATATATATTTTTTTAGTAAATCTGTTCCTAGTATATATCATCCAATAAACGCTCCCTCGGTTTCATAAGTTTTGTTGTGGTTTTAGTTAAAAGAACCGAGGGTGTAAGTGCATCTAGTGCCACCCCTAGTTGGTTTTGGAGTATTGACGACAAACCTAGTTGAGGGACTAATGTGTTTGTGAGAATTGCAGGATAACACAGGTAGAAGTCCCTCATTGATTCGGTTTTCCTACCAGAGATGACCCCTAAAAATGTATGAAGACATTGAAGTCAAAGGTGGTATGTGAAGACATTCGCATTGAAGACTATGACAAGAGAAGACATCGCATGAAGACTATGGAGTGCGAAGACTTAGACCTTTCGTAGTTCTTTTTCTTCTTTGTTGAGTCATAGGAACCACCGTACTGTTAAGTGGGGTCCAAGAGAACCAGTCAGAATGACTGAAGTGATGCTTAACCAAAATCCTATGTCTTCGAGTGAAGACTATGAGAGCGAATCTTGTTCAGAGTTGGACAAGTCAGCTTTGCTTGTAGCCCAAGTAAAGTTGCCATGTGTGTTTGAAATCTGACCGTTGGAACACGTGTCAGTTCCTTAGTGACCCAGGGTCATTTCGGACAAATCAGGTCGGGTTGCCTAGTGGCTATAAATAGCCCACCCCCTACAACCATAAACGGTTGGCTGCTCAGAGTTAAAGTACGGCTTTTGTCGTTTGAGAGCAACCCACCTCGAAGCCTTTGAGAGAGAATTCCTTGAGAGGATAAAGCCCTAACCACCCAGAGCCAAAGAGTGTTAGGCATCACTTAAGTCTTCTTGTCTGTGTGATCTGAAGACTTATTACACTTGAGGACTATGAATCCTCCAGCCGGTTAGGCGTCGCGTTCTGAGCATCCAAGAGTCATTGTGGATTGCCGGTGAACGAAGTCTGTGAAGGTTTGGAAGTCTACCTTGAAGACTTACCAGAGTGATTGGGCGAGGACTGGGTGTCCTTAGCTCAAGGGGAATAAGGTGAAGACGAGGTCTTCTGAGTTGAATCTCAGCCTCCCTAACCAGACGTACAGTTGTCACAGCAACTGGAACTGGTCCAACAAATCATTGTCTTCAACGAGTCACTGGTTTCATCCTTCCCTTCCCTTTACTTACTGTTGGTTCTTGTGAAGTCATTGTACGATAGCATTACCATTCGACTTCACTAAGTGATTAGGTGTACTGATTGGCTTCTCAATATCTTCCTACCTGATCCTTACTGCCTAGCTGCTATTAGTCATTGTGCTTTCACTTCATTGAATACGTGACTATGGTTTGCCGAGTGTAGTCTACCTTCCGCTGCATGGTAATAGGTTTATTTCTATCGTTTGTCTTCGAAACTTACATGTTTTGAAGACTTTCATAAAAATCGCCTATTCACCCCCCTTCTAGTCGATCACTAGCACTTTCAATTGGTATCAGAGCAAGGTACTCCCTTGTTCTGTGTGATTCGATTTAACCACCTGGAGTTTTAGCTATGTCGACTGCAGGGATAATTAAAGTCTCCGCTGCGTGCCCCGTCTTCGATGGAACTGAATATCCCTACTGGAAGAATAAGATGCGCATGCATCTTGAAGCCATTGATGTCGACCTACGGTATGTTGTCAAGAACGGCGTTCCCAAGGCTGGAGAAGGTGTCACTGCCGCTGATGTCAAGAAGTTCATTCAACTGGACTCTACTGCCAAGAATATCATCTGTGGTCATCTGACCAAAGGACAGTATGGCCGCGTGAGTGCTTTGGAAACATCGAAGCTAGTCTGGGACTGGCTGTCCAAGGTCAACGAAGGCGTCTCAACCCAGAGAGATCAGAGAATCAGTGTCCTTCGCAACCTCTTCAACCGCTTCAAGAGAAATGACAATGAGAATGTCCAGCTCACGTTTGATCGACTCACTGACATCACAAACGAGCTTCAAGCCCTCGGCGCTACTGAGATCACCAAGCATGAAGTCGTCAAGACACTCCTGAGATCACTTGATAGTTCGTTTGACACCCTAGCCCTGATGATTCAAGAACGTCCTGATTTCAAGACACTCGATCCGTCTGACATACTTGAGAGGCTCAACACACACGAATTTCAGCTTTCTGAGAAAAGAGACATATACGGTCCCAACTATGGGCGAACTCGTGCCTTGAAGGAAAAGGCTGTCTCCTCATCTGAAGAAGAATCTGACAGCAGTTCTGATGATCCTGAAGACATTGGAAGGGAGCTTGCTATGCTTGTGAAGAAGTTCCAAAAATTCACCAAGAAGAAAGGCCTCAGAAAGTCTTCACGATCAAGCTCAAGGAATGATGAAGTTTCTGCTCATGACTACAAGAAGAGAACATGTCACAAGTGCAAGAAACCTGGCCACTACATCTCTGAGTGTCCACAGTGGGACAATGAGAACAAGAAGAAGAAGAAGAGCAAGGAGTATGACTCTGACGACAAGAAGAAGAAGAAATACTCAAAATCTTCTTCCAAGTCTTCATCACACAAGAATAGCTCATCTGGCAAGGCACGTGCGTTTGTTGGCAAGGAAATGGACTCTGAGGAGGAGTCCGCTTCTGAGGAGGCGGAGGTGGAGTCTGAGGAGGAGTCCGATTCTGGCGTTGCAAGTCTGGCTACAACATACGTTGCCAAGTCCATCTTCAACACTGAAGACAATGACTTCATCACTGACACCGATGCAAATAACAAGGACTACTCCGCTCCTTCCTACTGCTTCATGGCACGCGGTGCCAAGGTAAACACACGCACTACTCACTATCAAACATCTAGTGACGATGACTCTGATTGTGGTTCCAAACCCAGCTACAAAACACTTGCTAAAATTGCAACTGAACAACAGAAAGCTATGGAGCACTTTCAAAAACTGTTAGACAAAAGCGATGATCTGTTAGACGTTGAAATGACACGATATTAGTCCTTAATTGAACACATAAAAAATCTTCACGTTAAGTATGAGGAACTTGAAAGTCGTCATGAAACGCTCTCAACAACTCATGAAAGGCTTTCCTATGATTATCTTCAAAGGAAGCAAGATCTTGAGAAATTGAGAGCGGCTCATGAAGATCTTCAAAAGGAAAACGAGTCACTTCACGCCGAACAGATCAGTTCAGTTCAAGAAGGATTTGAACCACCATGTCTTAAATACATTGAGCGTGATAACGCTACTTCTGTTGCTGAATGTTCTACTGCTGCTACTGTTGCAATATCTTCAACTGTTGATGTGGTAACTAACCCCTCTGCTGAGGATACCACTGCTATTGCTGATGAAAATGCTAGGTTGAAGACACTGCTTGAAACAGGGATGTACAAAAGTCTCAAAGGGCATCAGACACTATGTGATGTCCTCAAAAGGCAGATCCTGAACCGAAACCTTAGGAAAGAGGGTGTTGGGTTTGAAAGGAAAATGAATGCTGATGGCTCTTACTGGAAACCTAAGCAGTACCCCAAAACCACATGGGTTGCTGCAAAGGAACCTTCAGCATATCCATCCACCCTATCTGGCTTCACTTGCGCTAACCCCATTGTTATTGATGAATCCTTTGATGCAAACTATAAACTGTTTAAGAATCAGAATGGCGAAGTGTTTGCCAGGTATATTGGTACTAAATGCAGGAATGGACCACCTATGAAGAAGATCTGGGTGCCGAAAAGGTGTTTGGAGAATCTCCCTGTGAATGTCATCATGACACCACAAGTGAAGAAGACAAACCCCAGACCACAGGCTTCATACGGTCCAAAGGCTTCATACAGACAGAGGACTCACCTGAGTCACACTAACACAAATGTTTTGCAGGGAAGCCATACTCAGGCCAATGAATATGAGCACGGTCCATCAAACCGCCATGTTCATAAGACCAAGAACTATTCTGCTTATTCTTATGAGTACTATTGTCCACCTGCAAGACTTTTTGCTAGGGCTCCAAAGCCAAAATTCTCAGATGCTGCACTTAGACTTATTGCTTCGAAGCCACCCCTGAAGATGTGGGTGGCTAAGAAAGCTTAACTCTCTTTTGCAGGGAAAGGTCTCCAGCCGAAAACCAAAATCGTCTGACACTATTGCTGGGGACCTTAAACATCTTGTAGGGCGCAAGATCAAATGCCCAAATGGTCTTATTATATACTTTGTTCCTGAATCGCTTGCAACTTGCCCTATCAGTCCTAATCTCGATCTAAGCTTTAATAATCCACTGGTTCGTCAAATGTTTTTGCTTCACAATTCTCTTCGTGAAGCCTATCCCCCTAACTGCACTGTAGGGTACGACACCAGCTGCTTTAGAATGGATTATTGATAGTGGGTGTACAAATCACATGACTGGCAAGCGAAGCCTTCTCATGGACTCAACTTTACGTCCATCTGACAAAAGTCACATCACATTTGCTGACACTGGTAAAAGCAAGGTATTGGGTCTAGGTAGAGTTGCAATCTCAAGGGATCAATACATGGATAAAGTCATGCTTGTTGAATCCCTTGGTTTCAACTTAATGTCTGTCTCAATGCTTTGCGATTTAAACATGATTGTGGTGTTTGGAAAATATTGTTGCCTTGTACTAATGGAATCTGACAAGTCTCTAGTGTTTGAAGGGTATCTAAAAGATGATTTGTACGTGGTAGATTTCTCAGCAGGGCCATAGCTTGCAGTATGTCTTCTAGCAAAGGCTTCAGAATGTTGGCTCTGGCATCGGAGGCTTGGACATGCTGGCATGAGGAACCTTCACACCCTTGCGAAGAAGAAGCATGTCATAGGCATCGAGGGCGTCAAGTTCAAGAAAGACCACTTATGCGGTGCCTGTGAAGCAGGGAAGATGACGAGGGCCAAACATCCCTCGAAGACAATCATGACCACTACTCGACCCTTCGAACTGCTTCACATGGATCTTTTCGGTCCCACTCATTACTCAACTCTAACTACTACTGCTTGCCTCTATGGCTTCGTTATTGTTGATGATTATTCTAGATATACTTGGGTGCACATAATCCTTTACAAGACTGAAGTGCAGGATGTCTTCAGACGCTTCGCCAATCGAGCTATGAACAATTTTGGCACCAAGATAAAGCACATCAGAAGTGACAATGGCACTGAATTCAAGAACACTGGCCTTGATACATATCTTGATACCTTGGGCATCACACATGAATTCTCAGCCCCATACACGCCACAGCAGAATGGCGTCGTCGAACGCAAGAACAGAACACTAATTGAGATGGCCAGAACGATGCTTGATGAATATAAGACTCCAAGAAAATTCTGGCCTGAAGCCATTGACACTGCATGCCATATGATCAACCGTGTTTATCTTCACAAGCTTCTGAACAAGACATCCTATGAGCTCCTTACTGGCAAGAAGCCAAATGTCAGTTACTTCAGAGTATTTGGCGCCAGGTGCTGGATCAAGGATCCACATCACACTTCAAAATTTGCACCAAAAGCACATGAGGGTTTTCTGCTTGGATATGGAAAGGATTCGCACTCCTACAGAGTCTTCAATCTCTTTCATTATAAAGTGGTTGAAACAGTTGATGTGCGGTTCGATGAGACTAATGCCTCACAAAGAGAGCACCTGCCAAATGTGCTAGATGAAGTTCCATCCAGTGAATCAATCAAACTTATGGGAACTGGAGAAATCATACCTTCTGAAGCTCAACCTGAAGAGGAACTTATCATCTCCGCACCTGATCAACCTGAAGACAATGCTCAGCCTGAAGACAATCCCTCTAACAATGACAATGATCAGCAAGAGCAAAGTCTTCGTCTTGTATATCCCCATGTTGCAAATGAAGTACAAATTGAGAGAATAATTGATAGCATCAATGCACCAGGTCCACTCACTCGTTCAAGGGCAACACAGCTAGCAAAATTTCTGTGGGCACTTCGCATTCATCTCAATAACTGAACCCAAGAAAGTTGAAGAAGCCTTCATGGAACCTGAATGGATTCAAGCTATGCAAGAAGAGCTTCAACAGTTTGAGCTGAATAATGTATGGGAACTGGTTAAGCGTCCTGATCTTCGGAAGCACAATATAATAGGCACCAAATGGATATATCGCAACAAGCAAGATGAGCATGGTCAAGTTGTCAGAAACAAAGCTCGTCTCATTTCTTAAGGATCTCAAGTTGAAGGGATTGACTTCGATGAAACATTTGCTCCTGTGGCTAGACTTGAAGCCATACGCATACTGCTGGCCTATGCAAATCATCATAACATACTTCTATATCAAATGGATGTGAAGAGCGCTTTTATTAATGGCAAGATTGAAGAAGAAGTGTATGTTGCACAACCGCCTGGCTTTGAAGATCCAAAACATCCTGACATGGTGTACAAGCTCAACAAGGCACTGTATGGCCTCAAACAAGCCCCTCGGGCTTGGTATGACACACTCAAAGACTTCCTGAAGAGCAAAGGCTTCAAATCTGGTTCCCTCGACCCCACTCTCTTCACGAAGACATATGATGGTGAACTGTTTGTGTGCCAAATATATGTGGATGACATTATCTTCGGCTGCACCAATCAGAAATACAGTGAAGAGTTTGGATATATGATGCAAGAGCAATATCAGATGTCCATGATGGGTGAGCTAAAGTTCTTCCTTGGTCTTCAAATACGTCAGCAACGCAACGGCATCTTTATATCTCAAGAGAAGTATCTCAAAGATTGCCTGAAGAAGTTTGGTATGCAAGACTGCAAAGGCCTCACGACGCCAATGCCAGCCAAACATCATCTGGGTCCCGACGACAATGGTAAAGAGTTCAATCAAAAGGTATACCGCTCCATGATTGGTTCTTTACTTTATCTATGTGCATCTAGGCCAGATATTATGCTTAATGTTTGCATGTGTGCTCGATTCCAAGCGGCACCAAAGGAATCGCATCACTTAGCTGTGAAGTGAATTCTTCGATATTTGGCTTACACCCCAACTCTAGGATTATGGTATCCAAAGGGCTCAGAGTTTGATCTGGTTGGATTCTCGGATGCTGATTATGCTGGTGACAAGGTGGATCGCAAGTCTACATCAGGCACATGTCATTTTCTGGGACGATCACTTGTATGTTGGTCTTCAAAGAAGCAGAACTGTGTATCTCTCTCCACTACTGAATCTGAATACATTGCTGCTGGATCTTGCTACGCTCAGCTTCTGTGGATGAAGCAAACACTCAAAGACTATGGCATTCATCTGAAGCAAGTGCCACTCTACTGCGACAACGAAAGCGCCATCAAGATTGCCAACAACCCAGTTCAGCACTCGAAGACAAAGCACATTGAAATTCGTCATCACTTTCTCAGAGATCATGTTGTGAAGGAAGATATTGATATCATACATGTCAACACTGAAGAGAAATTGGCAGATATCTTCACCAAGCCCTTGGATGAGAAGAAATTTTGCAAGTTACGGTGTGAGCTAAATATCTTGGAATCCTCAAATATCCTGTGATCAGGCACACATCCTAACACTTATGCATATTAATGACTTAGATGTGCAACACACGAAGTAAAGTATATCTTCAATCAATGAAGACATACATTCTAAGTGTGAATACATTAATGTGGAATCTGACTTCGGAGCGCCACGATAATTGTGCGCCGTGTCTGGGTCTAATACTTCCTATACGGTGGGTAACGCCACCACTAAATTCTTCTGTTTGAAGTGTTTTACCCATGGCGTTACATTTGCTATGTATTCACATTTTTTTGTCTTCATTCTCAACTTGTCCTCATGATTATCTTCACTATGTTGGTTTGATTGTCTTTTTCACATATATATATACATATATATACTAGTGTTCTGTCCTCTATAGCATTCACTTATAGCTATGTCTTCTTGTTGAATCTTTTGAACTAAGTGAATGTGATCGGACCCTAACCTCTCTATGCTTTCTATCTCAAACTCTATCTCCCCAAGTCATATGCATTCTATTGAAACTGTCGAATGTCTTCTCTGCGTCCTTGTCAGCAGAAGATACAGAGACAAACATTAAGTCTGTTTTCAATGCTAATTCCTTCACATGAAACCCGGAGAAGTAGGAACGACCACCCGACATTCCAGGCATGCGTGGGAACGTGGAACAACCTCCGATATGTTGCATGATGGCCATGTGTCCTTCAGATGTGAAGCGCCAGGGGCACCTGTGTAATAACACTGTGTCGTCCCTGTCCCTATAAATACACGCCTCACCACGGTCATTATCCTTTCTTCCACTCTCGCTCAAACCCTAGCGCCACTGCTAGCCCTCGACGATGCCGGCGACGAAGCGCTTAGCTGTCGCGACCTCTCCGACGTCGTCTTCACGCCGGCCGCGGACATCGTCTTCTCCGCCGCCGCCGTAGGTGTCCTCCGTCGCCAAGTTAGGGCACGGACGATCGAACTGCTTGGCCTCCTCTACCACTCCGTCTAGAAGTTCTTCGTGTGGTAAATAAAACTTCCTTTTTACGGCCCCTTTGATCCTATAGATTCGTCACTTTCTACCACAAGCAGTTTCTGTTCACACAAGTTGGATCTATTTGATACTGCATCTCATAATATGCCTAGTATGTTCACTTATGCTTCACAAAGTAGTTAGGTTCCTCACTTGTACTGATCCGTGGATTCGTACAAATCTGGAACCAACTCCTTATCTATGAGTGAATGTCTTCGCATGATGAGGTCAATGTCTTCTAAACTGATTTATCTTCAAAATCTTCTGAGAATGCATATGACCTCTTCCCCTTCCCTCGCACCTTAATGCTGTCACAGGTACATGTCCGTGGGAGAATCCCTTGGTTCTCATAGTCTGCATTCATTTGCAAAATTCTTACAGCATCATATAAATTCTCCCAAAGCCAGTTCATGTTTGTCCAGCAAGAGAAAGCCTTTTAAGCCTTTGAACGAATTGAAGCCATTCAGTTTAAAGTTCATGGCTGCAGAGAAATCAGCAAGGAAGGGTGGCAGAAAGCGTCAAGGTGAAACATCAAGAGATCTGCCCGATGACCTCTCAGAGCTGTACAAGACAGATCCAGAAGAGGATTACAATCAGCGCAAGACACGAATCCAATGGATTCGACAATATTGGGCAGAACAGTGGTTCAAGTACAGGTTTGTGACCAAGGAATATGCTGAGAAGAATGCCATCAAGAGACCATGGGGAGACATCCTATACAGAACTCTTCAACCCAGGTCCCGAGATGAAGCCATTGAACAAGGCTTCTATCCCTGCATGGTCCGTGGACCACAGCCTGCGGATGTTGACCCATCGTCATTGCTATGGTGTCGTGACGACAATCTGTTCAAGCGCAACTTCCAGTTTGCCCAGAATTCGGTGAAGCAGAACAAGAAGTCATTGGGACTAGACTTCAACCCTGGTCCCTCTGCTCCCCATGCCGATGGCACCCGCGAAGCTGAACCCAATCTTGTTGGGCCTTCTACAACCTGGACGGTCTTATCACTCATATCATGGTTCAAGGGACAGCCATGGATGAGCCTGCAGATGACGCTTAATCTGATGAAGCGCCTGCACCGCTGAAGCCAAAGAAACCGAAGCAGCCTAAAGCTTCAAAGCCTACCTCAGCACCAAAAATATCACGGACGAAGCCACTGGCTACTGCACCTCCTGAAGACAGTGTGTAGTCTGAAGATTTTTCACGCATCTCCAAGCCCTCGAAAGTCAAGATGCCTCTGCAACACACCAGCCAAGAACTGACTGCTGCTGCTATTCTGCGCAACGACGCCATTGATCTGTCCAGCGATGAAGATCTAGCAGATGACGCTCTTGAGAAACTGATCAAGAGCAAAGAAGAAGCTGAAATCTTCAATGATTTGCCTCTCTTTGACATGGCAATTATCCATAACTTCATTGATGAGTGGTTTGACACGCCCAACCTCAGCTTTGAAGATCTGCAACTTCCGATTGGCCTCAGTATTGCCTTCCATGGCGCCATTGCTTCAGAGCTAGCTTTAGCTCAGCGCATCGTTGAACTGAAGCAAAAGATCGACTTTGAGAAAGCTCAGTTCAAGAAGCATATGGCCAAGCTCAGCGTGCAAGAGGTCAAGAACTTCAAGATCATGCTGCACGAGCTCAAAGAAGCCTTTCTCAAGAAGCGTGGAGAAGCTCAAGGTTCTCGTGAGCGCATGAAGAGCCTGGCTGACAAGTGTGTGCAAGCCTACGATGAGGCTGAGAAGCGCAAGGCCCTTGGTCGTCCTGGCATCGACCCCAGGATGGCTGCAAAGAAGAAGAAGAAGCCTGTTATGGCCGAACCCGACGCACCAAGGCAGGAAGCACATCCCATTGTCTTCCTAGCCAGCATGACTGGCTCGAAGCCAAAGGCCAGGTCAACCGCTTCAGAACTGAAGAAGACGAGGACTGCTGAGGCTGAAGCCAGAAAGAGGAAACATCCTGAAGCCTCTGATGCTGCTCCCTCCAAGAAGAAGCGGAAGACCAAGAAGGAACGGGCTGCTCCCACAGAGCCCTTAGTTGTTGAACCTATCTCAATGGTTCGCCCTGCATCTACACACCAAGAGCACCAATTGATTGTCCATGAGCCTACTTCCACAGAGGCTCATACAGCTGAAGACATTCCAGCAGTTGATCCCACCACTGCTGAAAACATTGGTCACCATGACAATGTTGAAGATGATGTAGTTCTTCCTCAGATCGAGCACCAACAGGTATCATCGCCTGTGCTTACGCACAGCGAACTCATCATCATTGGTCGTCCTCTGACGCCAATTGCTCAGGATGCATCATGGGCTGATCACCCACAACAACAAGTCACACCACCCCGGCAGGAAGAAGAAGATGACTTTGAGGCCTAGCCAACTCCATCTCCAGAGGCGTCGCCAGCATTACGCAGGCTTCGCAAAGGACCAAGGTCTCAAGTCCCTCTTTCGAGCATTCCAGAAGGAGAAGTTCCCCACCAATCTGTTGCACGTCAAGTGTTTCCAGATACCACTCCTACTATGAATGTCTCCGAGTCTGAGGCTAAAGCTGTTGAAGACATTCCGGCTACATCAGCCGACGACACCCAAGAAGAAGAACATGTCCCTACTCCCCCAACTACTGAAGAAGCTTTTCTCGAGGAGAACGTGTCTGTGCCCGACCCTCCAGCTCATCAAGTGGAGGTAGAAAATCTTGAGGCTGCCACCACCAACACAAATGAAGCCAATGACGTTGTCATGGCTGAAGCAAATGTAGAGCCTGCACCAATGCCAAAAGTCAATGAAGCCATTGATGCAACTGCTCCTGAAGCCTCTGTTGTGCAGCCCAACGCCTCTGCCACTGCTCCTGTTCCTGCACCTGCTGCTGGTCCTCAGTTTGATTATCATGTTGAGCATAGGCCTCAGGTACAGAAGCCAATGCCATGATTGCCCAGGTTTCCAGGTCCTGCATCAGCACCTGGATCCTTTAATGTCAACGGCTTCAAAGCAGACAACACCTTCTTCAATAGCTCCAAGAACCCCTACTCAAGGGAAAGAATATCTTCTGATTGGTTCTGGAGCTATCCGCAGCGAAGTTATTACTCATGCATTCTGTACAATCAAGGTCGCATCTTCCCTCATATGCGTCTTGACACCGAAGCAATAACTGGTCTGCCCTGCTTGGAAGAAGCTCTGGATTGCTTCAAAGAGGCTGGATTGTTGCCCTTCGTCACCGACCAAGAGCACTGGAACGAAGAGTTGCTGCTCCAATTTTATGCCACTCTTCACATACGAGGCTACAACAGAGATCTGAAGACTTGGGTCCTTGAGTGGATGACTGGAAATGTTTATCACAAAGCCAAAGCCTTTGATATCATTGAGCTCACTGGTCTGCCCACTCCTGGAGATCTCTATGAACCTGGTTGTCAGCTTCACAGTGAAGCTATGGAGAGCATCTTTCAGAAGCCTGAACCGAACATGAGTTAGATGCTCGGTATGATGAAGCCTTTGCCTCCATATGATGCATATCCTAAGGAGTTCTTTGTTGAAGACCTTGAGTATCTGTCACGGACTATCTATCACATTATAAGGCGAACTCTCTGGCCCATCAAAGGACATTCTCCACATGCAAAGCTGGAAGGTGCAATGAAGACTTTGGTCTTCTATATTCTTCACGGCAAATGCTTGAACGCACAAGACTTCTTCATCTGCCAACTTGCTGCATCAGGATCTGATCTTTTTGGCTTGAAGTTCTACGCTCCATGGATAATGCGGCTGATTAAACTCCACTCAGCTATCTCATATCAGCCATCTGCTCGCAATCATCGGATCTTTCTGCCTGACGTGGATATGTCCGTTGAAGCCATTTATCCAGAGACTGCCAAGGAGCCTCTTAGTCTTCAGAATGCTGAGCATCAAAGTTTCTCTCAGAACATTGAAGGAGTTGAAGCAGTCACTCGTGTTTATCCTCTGGCTGGTACTACACATGCACCTCATCGTGCCCTCACTGAAGCCACGGAAAGCACCATTGCTCAACGGCCCAAGAAGCGATCTCGTGTTCTCAATGACCGAGAGCTTCTAGTAGCTCTTCATCAGAAATAGGATAGGCATCATGACTGGCTGAAGCGCCAAATGCAAAGCCTCTTGGTGGATGTCAACCGCATTCGAAATCTTGCCACCAAGAATGCCTTTGTTGCCCATGAAACCTGTCGGCGTACATGGAAAGGGCTGATGCTTATGTGTTCTGAGGATGATCTTCAAGAGGATGGCTTCTCTGAACGTTTCAAGTTTGACTCCACACCTCCCCGAAGGACTGTCCTGCGACGAACTCCATCTCTTGAAGACTCTGAGTTCTCTTCCTCTGCGGCAACTGTGAATGTCAGAGTGATCGAGGACGAAGATGATGCCACTTCACCGCCCCTACTTCTGCACGCATCGACACTGCTCCGAGTTCTTCTGCACCGCCGAACACCACCGACGACCTTGCTGCTTCGTCTACTCCTCATGGGAACGAGTAGATGCTCTATGTATTCAAACCTTTTTGGTCCTTACTGACAAAAGGGGGAGAAGCATATGAGTTTGATAGTCTTCAAGCGTGTCCATATGGGCGGTTATTTTATGTTTTGCCTAGTGTTTACAATTCTCGTTTTGATACATTTGGTTCTTTGAGTTGTAACACTTAAACTCGATGGCCATCTGCTACTTATTTGCTATTCTGTGATGAGATGATAAATTCCGCATGTGCGACGATAAATTCCGCACTTAGATCATTTTGCAGACGTCCATTTTTCATTATGCATGTCATTATCTTCACATACTTTTCATGCATGATGAATTGTCATCATAAGTTGAAGAGGATCTCCACAAGTACAACCTGCCATGTGCATTTGCATTCCAAAAGCAAATTACTTATATGCACATCTTCAGGGGAAGCCCTTGCAACTTATGAAGACAATTCCTTATCCTTTACAATTTCACATATTATATTCCCCGTTGAAAACTTCAACTAGTTTGTCATCAATCACCAAAAAGGGGGAGATTGTAAGTGCATCTAGTGCCACCCCTAGTTGGTTTTGGAGTATTGACGACAAACCTAGTTGAGGGACTAATGTGTTTGTGAGAATTGCAGGATAACACAGGTAGAAGTCCCTCATTGATTCGGTTTTCCTACCAGAGATGAACCCTAAAAATGTATGAAGACATTGAAGTCAAAGGTGGTATGTGAAGACATTCACATTGATGACTACGACAAGAGAAGACATCGCATGAAGACTATGGAGTGCGAAGGCTTAGACCTTTCGTAGTTCTTTTTCTTCTTTGTTGAGTCATAGGAACCACCGTATTGTTAAGTGGGGTCCAAGAGAACCAGTCAGAATGACTGAAGTGATGCTTAACCAAAATCATATGTCTTCGAGTGAAGACTATGAGAGTGAATCTTGTTCAGAGTTGGACAAGTCGGCTTTGCTTGTAGCCCAAGTAAAGTTGCCATGTCTGTTTGAAATCTGACCATTGGAACACGTGTCAGTTCCTTAGTGACCCAGGGTCATTTCGGACAAATCAGGTCGGGTTGCCTAGTGGCTATAAATAGCCCACCCCCTACAACCATAAACGGTTGGCTGCTCAGAGTTAAAGTACGGCTTTTGTCGTTTGAGAGCAACCCACCTCGAAGCCTTTGAGAGAGAATTCCTTGAGAGGATAAAGCCCTAACCACCCAGAGCCAAAGAGTGTTAGGCATCACTTAAGTCTTCTTGTCTGTGTGATCTGAAGACTTATTACACTTGAGGACTGTGAATCCTCCAGTCGGTTAGGCATCGCGTTCTAAGCATCCAAGAGTCATTGTGGATCGCCGATGAACGAAGTCTGTGAAGGTTTGGAAGTCTACCTTGAAGACTTACCAGAGTAATTGGGCGAGGACTGGGTGTCCTTAGCTCAAGGGGAATAAGGTGAAGATGAGGTCTTCTGAGTTGAATCTCAGCCTCCCTAACCAGACGTACAGTTGTCACAGCAACTGGAACTGGACCAACAAATCATTGTCTTCAACGAGTCACTGGTTTCATCCTTCCCTTCCCTTCCCTTTACTTACTGTTGGTTCTTGTGAAGTCATTGTACAATAGCATTACCATTCGACTTCACTAAGTGATTACGTGTACTGATTGGCTTCTCAATATCTTCCTACCTGATCCTTACTTCCTAGCTTCTATTAGTCATTGTGCTTTCACTTCATTGAATACGTGACTATGGTTTGCCGAGTGTAGTCTACCTTCCGCTGCATGGTAATAGGTTTATTTCTATCGTTTGTCCTCGAAACTTACATGTTTTGAAGACTTCAATAAAAATTGAAAGTGCGTTATATCGACTAGAGGGGGGGTGAATAGGCGATTTTTATGAAAGTCTTCAGAACATGGGAGTTTTGAAGACAAACGATAAAATTAAACCTATTACCATGCAGCGGAAGGTAGACTACACTAGGCAAACCATAGTCAAGTATTCAATGAAGTGAAAGCACAAAGACTAATAGCAGCTAAGTAGTAAGGATCAGGTAGGAAGATATTGTGAAGCCAAACAGAACACGCAGTCACTCAGTGAAGACAGATGATAGTGCAAACATACAATGACTTCACAAGGAGTAACAGTAAGTAAAGGGAAGTGAAGATGAAACCAGTGACTCGTTGAAGACAATGATTTGTTGGACCAGTTCCAGTTGTTGTGACAACTGTACGTCTGGTTGGAGCGGCTAGGTATTTAAACCTTAGGACACACAGTCCCGGACACCCAGTCCTGAACACGCAGCTCAGGACACCTAGTCCTCACCGTATTCTCCTTGAGCTAAGGTCACATAGACCTCGCCCAATCACTCTGGTAAGTCTTCAAGGTAGACTCCCAAACCTTCACAGACTTCGTTCACCGGCAATCCACAATGTCTCTTGGATGCTCGGAACACGACACCTAACCGGCTGGAGGATGCACAGTCCTCAAGTGTAATAAGTCTTCAGATCACACAGACAAGAAGACTTAAGTGATGCCCAATTCTCTCTGGCTCTGGTGGTTAGGGCTTTATCCTCGCAAGGAATTCTCTCTCAAAGGCTTCGAGGTGGGTTGCTCCCAAACGACAAAAGCCGTGCTTTCAATCTGAGCAGCCAACCGTTTATGGTTGTAGGGGGTGGGCTATTTATAGCCACTTGGCAACCCGACCCGATTTGTCCGAAATGACCCTGGGTCACTAAGGAACTGACACGTGTTCCAACGGTCAGATTTCAAACTCACACGGCAACTTTACTTGGGCTACAAGCAAAGCTGACTTGTCCGACTCTGGACAAGATTCACTCTCATAGTCTTCACTCGAAGACATATGATTTTGGTTAAGCATCACTTCAGTCATTCTGACTAGTTCTCTTGGACCCCACTTAACAATACGGTGGTTCCTATGACTCAACAAAGAAGAAAAAGAACTACGAAAGGTCTAAGCCTTCGCACTCCATAGGCTTCATATAGTGTCTTCTCTTGTCATAGTCTTCAATGTGAATATCTTCATATACCACCTTTGACTTCAATGTCTTCATACAGTTTTAGGGGTCATCTCTGGTAGTAAAACCGAATCAATGAGGGACTTCTACCTGTGTTATCCTGCAATTCTCACAAACACATTAGTCCCTCAACTAGGTTTGTCGTCAATACTCCAAAACCAACTAGGGGTGGCACTAGATGCACTTACAATCTCCCCCTTTTTGGTGATTGATGACAAACTAGTTGAAGTTTTCAACGGGGAATATAATATGTGAAATTGTAAAGGATAAGGAATTGTCTTCATAAGTTGCAAGGGCTCCCCCTGAAGATGTGCATATAAGTTAATTTGCTTTTGGAAAGCAAATGCACATGGCAGGTTGTACTTGTGGAGATCCACTTCAACTTATGATGACAATCCACTATGCATGTGAAAGTATATGAAGATAATGACATGCATAATGGAAAATGGACGTCTGCAGAATGAGCTAAGTGCGGAATTTATCGTCGCACATGCGGAATTTATCTTCGCAAAACAAGGTGGCAAATAAGTAGCAGACGACCATCTGGTTTAAGTGTTACAACTCATAAGAACCAAATGTAGCAAAAACGAGAGTTGTAAGCACGAAGCAAAATATAAAGCACCCGCCCATATGGACCCGCTTGAAGACTATCAATCTCATATGCTTCTCCCCCTTTTGTCAGTAATGACCAAAAAGGTTTTAAGACATAGAGCCTCTACTCGTTCCCATGAGGAGTAGGTGAAGTAGCAGGGTTGTTGGTGTTGTTTGGCGGTGCAGAAGAGCTTGGAGGTGCTGAAGGTGAAGTAGCATCGTCTTCTTCCTCAATAATTCTGGCAGTCACTGTGGCAGCAGAGGAAGAGAACTCAGAGTCTTCAAGAGATGGAGTACCTAGCAGCACAGCCCTTCGAGGAGGTGTGGAGTCAAACTTGAATCTCTCAGAGAAGCCATCCTCTTGAAGATCAGCTTCAGAACATATCATCGTGAGACCTTTCCATGTGCGGCGACAGGTTTCATGGGCAACGAAAGCATTCTTGGTGGCAAGATTTCGAGTGCGATTAACATCCACCCAGAGGTTTTTCATCTGATGCTTCAGCCAGTCATGATGCCTATCCTGTTTCTGATGTAGAGCCACAAGAAGCTCTTGGTCGTTGAGAACACGAGTGCGCTTCTTGGGTCTTGGAGCAGTGGCACTGTCAGTGGAAGCAGGGTGTGGTGCACGTGTAGTGCCAGCCAAAGGATACACCCGAGAAACTACTTCAACGCCTTCAACGTTCTGAGTAAAACTCTGATGGTCTGCATTTTGAAGACTTAGAGGTTGCTTGGCAGGCTCAGAATATATGGCTTCAGTAGACATGTCCACGTCAGGCAAGAAGATCCGATGGTTGCGGGTTGAGGGCTGATACGAGATGGCGGAGTGTAGCTTGATCAGCCGCATGACCCAAGGGGCGTAGAACTTCAAACCAAACAGATCAATGCCTGATGCAGCAAGTTGGCGTATGAAGAAGTCCTGTGCATTGAAGCATTTGCCATGAAGTATATAGAAGACCAAAGTCTTCATTGCACCCTGAAGCTTGGCATTTGGAGAGTGCCCTTTGATAGGCCAGAGAGTTCGCCTGATGATGTGATAGATGGTTCTGGGCAGGTACTCAAGGTCTTCAACGAAGAACTCTGTGGGATAAGCAGCATCTTGGGGCAATGGCTTCATCATGCTGAGCATTTGACTCATATCAGGTTCTGGCCGCTGAAAGATGCTCTCAATAGCTTCATCATGCAGCTGACAGCCTTGCTCGAAGAGATCGCCAGGAGTGGGCAAGCCAGTGAGCTCAATGATGTCAAATGCATTGGCTTCGTGATGAACGTTGCCAGTCATCCACTCCAGGACCCAAGTCTTCGGATCTCTGCTGTACCCTTTGATGTGAAGTGTGGCATGGAATTGTAGCAGCAGCTCTTTATTCCAATGCTCTTCATCAGTAACAAACTGCAGCAGACCCACTTGCTTGAAGCAATCCAACGCTTCTTCTAGACAGGGCAGACCAGCTATAGCTTCAAAGTCAAGGCGCTTGTGTGGGAAGATGCGACCTTGGTTGTAAAGAATGCAAGAGTAATAGCTTCGCTGAGGATAGCTCCAGAACCGATTAGATGATATCCTTTCCCTTGAGTAGGGGTTCCTGGAGCTATTTAAGAACGTGTTGTCTGCCTTGAAGCCATTGATGTTGAAGGAGCCAGGTGCTGATGCAGGACCTGGAAACCTTGGCAGTCTTGGGATTGGCTTCTGGACCTGAGGCCTGTGCTCAACATGATAGTTGAATTGGGGACCGGCAACAGACTCAGGAACAGAAGTGGCGAGATCAGTGGCTTTGCTGTCTTCTGAAGCTTTTGCTGGGGAGGGCTCCACATTAGCTTCATTGTTGGTTGTGGCAGCCGCAAGATTTTCATCCTCCACTTGACTAGCTAGAGGGTTGGTCACAGGCACATTCTCCTGGAGAACTGCTTCTTGGTGGAACAGGGGAGTGTGATCTTGTGGTACTTCTTCTTCTGCGGCTGATGCAGCCGGAATGTCTTCAGCAGAGACTTGAGGCCTTAGACCTTTGCGAAGCCTGCGGAGCGCAGACGACGCCTGTGGAGTTTGAGTGGGCTGGGCCTCATAGTCTTCTTCCTCTTGTGGGCGATCCGCCCATGAAGCATCCTGTGCAATTGGCGTCAGTGGACGACCAATGTTGAGGAGTTCACTGTTTTCAAACTGAGAAAGGACTGCATCATCTTCTACATTGTCATGATGACCAATGTCTTCAGCAGCGATGGGATCAGCTGCTGGAATGTCTTCGGCTTCAGGAGCCTCTGTGGAAGCGGGCTCATGAACTGTCAGTTGACGTTCTGCATCAGGATGAACCATAGAAATGGGTTCAACTATCAAGGGCTCTGTGGGAGCAGCCCGAGCTTTCTTGGTCTTTCTCTTTTTCTTGGTGGGGGTAGTAGGAGAGGCTTCAGAGTGTTTCCTCTTCCTGGCTTCAGCCTCAGCAGTTCTTGTCTTCTTGAGCTCTGAAGCTGTTGACCGGCTCTTTGGCTTCGAGCCAGTCATTCTTGTTGGGAAGACAATCGGAACTGCTTCTTGTCTTGGTGCATCAGGTTCAGTCATAGCATGCTTCTTCTTCTTCTTTGCAGCCATCCTGGGGTCGATGCCAGGACGCCCAAGTGCCTTGCGCTTCTCAGCCTCATTATAGGCTTGCACACATCTGTCAGCCAGAGTCTTCATGCGCTCACGCGAACCCTGAGCTTCTGCACGCTTCTTCACAAAGGCTTCCTTGAGCTCGTGCATCATTGTCTTGAAGTTCTTCACTTCTTGCACGCTGAGCTTGGCCATATGCTTCTTGAACTAAGCCTTTTCATAGTCAATCTTCTGCTTCAGTTCAACAATGCGCTGGGCAATAGCAAGTTCTGAAGCAATGGCGCCTTGGAAGGCGACACTGAGGCCAATGGGTAGCTGCAGATCTTCAAAGCTGATGTTGGGCGTGTCAAACCACTCGTCAATGAAGTTTTGGATGATGGTGACATCAAAGAGAGGCAGATCATTGAAGATTTCTGCTTCTTCTTTGCTCTTGATGAGTTGCTCAAGAGCGTCATCTGCAAGATCTTCATCACTTGACAGATCAATGTCGTCGTTGCGCAGAATGGCAGCAGCTGTTAGCTCTTTGCCAGTGTGAGACAGAGGCATCTTGGCCTTCTGGGGCTTGGAGACGCGTGATAAGTCTTCAGACTGCACACTGTCTTCAGGAGGTGCAGTTGCCAATGGCTTCGCCCTTGAGATTTTTGGTGAAGGGGCCGGCTTTGAAGCTTTTGGCTTCTTCAACTGCTTTGGCTTCGGCACTGCAGGCGTGACATCAGACTCAGTGTCAGCTGCAGGCTCATTCACTGCAGTCCCTTGAACCAAGATGTAGGTGATGAGGCCTTCAAGGTTGGCGAAAGGACCGATGACATTGGGTTCTGCATGTCGTGTGCCATCTGCCCTTGGAGATGAGGGACCAGGGTTGAAGTCTAACCCAAAAGTCTTCTTGTTCTGCTTCACAGAGTTTTGAGCAAACTGGAAGTTGCGCTTGAACAGATTGTCGTCACGACACCATAGCAATGATGACGAGTGTGCATCAGCAGGCTGTGGTCCACGGACCATGCATGGATAGAAGCCTTGAGCAATGGCTTCATCTCTGGACCTGGGTAGAAGATTCTTGAATAGGATATCTCCCCACGGTCTCTTGATGGCGTTTTTCTCAGCATACTCCTGGGTCACAAATCTGTATTTGAACCATTGTTCTGCCCAATATCTTTGAATCCATTGGATTCGGGTCTTGCGCTGACTGTAATCCTCTTCAGGATCTGTCTTGTACATTTCTGAGAGTTCATCTGGCAGATCTCTGGAGGTCTCACCACGACGCTTTCTACCACCCTTCCTTGCTGCTTTCTATGAAGCCATAAACTTTAACTTGAAAGGCTTCAAGACGTTCAAAGGCTTCAAAGGTTTTCGTTTGCTGGACCAACAGGAACTGGCTTCGGGAGAATTTATGTGATGCTGTAAGAATTCTGCAAATGAATGCAGACTATGAGAACCAAAGGATTCTCCCACGGACATGTACCTGTGACAGCATTAAGGTGCGAGGGAAGGGGAAGAGGTCATATGCATTCTCAGAAGATTTTGAAGATAAATCTGTTTAGAAGACATTGACCTCATCGTGCGAAGACATTCACTCATAGATAAGAAGTTGGTTCCAGATTTGTACGAATCCACAGATCAGTACAAGTGAGGAATCTAACTACTTTGTGAAGCACAAGTGAATATACTAGGCATGTTATGAGATGCAGTATGAGAGAGATCTAGCTTGTGTGAACAGAAACTGCTTGTGGTAGAAAGTGACAAATCAATAGGATCAATGGTGCTATAAAAGGGAGTTTTATTTACCACACTGAGAACTGCTAGACGGAGTGGGAGATGAGGCCGAGCAGTTCACTCTTCTGTGCCCTAACTTGGCGACGGAGGACACCTACGGCGACGGCGGAGAGGACGATGTCCGCGGTCGGCGTGAAGACGGCGTCGGAGAGGTTGCGACAGCGAAGCGCTTCGTCGCCGGTGTCGTCGAGAGCTAGCGATGGCGCTAGGGTTCGTGCGAGGGTGGAAGAAGAGATAATGACCGCTGTGAGTGTGTATTTATAGGCACAGGGGCGGCACTGTGCTATTACACAGGTGCCCCTGGCGATTTGCATCTGAGGAACACGTGGCCATTATGCAGAATTTTGGGGTTTGTTCCACGTCCCACGCATGCCTGGATTGTCGGGTGGTCGTTCCTACTTCTCCGGATTTCATGTGGAGGAATGAGCATTGAAAACAGACTTAATGGTTGTCTCTGTATCTTCTGCTGACAAGGACGCAGAGAAGACATTCGACAGTTTCAATAGAATGCATATGACTTGGGGAGATAGAGTTTGAGATAGAAAGCATAGAGAGGTTAGGGTCCGATCACATTCACTTAGTTCAAAAGATTCAACACGAAGACATAGCTATAAGTGAATGCTGTAGAGGACAGAACACTAGTATATATATATATATCTATAATCAACGTAGTGAAGATAATCATGAATATATGTTGAGATCAAAGCCAAACCAAATGTGAAGACATTGCAAAGTAACGCCATGAGTGAAACACTTCAAAATAGAACGTTTGCTGGTGGCGTTACCCACCGTATAGGAAGTATTAGACCCAGACACGGCGCACAATTATCATGGCGCTCCGTAGTCAAATTCCACATTAATGTATTCACACTTAGAATGTATGTCTTCATTGATTGAAGATATACTTTACTTCGTGTGTTGCACATCTAAGTCATCAATATGCATAAGGGTTAGGATGTGTGCCTGATCACAAGACATTTGAGGATTCCAGGATATTTAGCTCACACCATAACTTGCAAAACCTCATCTCATCCAAGGGCTTGGTGAAGATATCTGTCAATTGCTCTTCAGTGTTGACGTGTATGATATCAATGTCTTCCTTCACAACATGATCTCTGAGAAAGTGATGACGAATTTCAATGTGCTTTGTCTTCGAGTGCTGAACTGGGTTGTTGGCAATCTTGATGGCGCTTTCGTTGTCGCAGTAAAGTGGCACTTGCTTCAGATGAATGCCATAGTCCTTGAGTGTTTGCTTCATCCACAGAAGCTGAGCGCAGCAAGATCCAGCAGCAATGTATTCAGATTCAGCAGTGGAGAGAGATACACAGTTCTGCTTCTTTGAAGACCAACATACAAGTGATCGTCCCAGAAAGTGACATGTGCCTAATGTAGACTTGCGATCAACTTTGTCACCAGCATAATCAGCATCCGAGAATCCAACCAGATCAAACTCTGAGCCCTTTGGATACCATAATCCTAGAGTTGGGGTGTGAGCGAAATATCGAAGAATTCGCTTCACATCTAAGTGATGCGACTCCTTTGGTGCCGCTTGAAATCGAGCACACATGCAAACACTAAGCATAATATCTGGCCTAGATGCACATAGATAAAGTAAAGAACCAATCATGGAGCGATATACCTTTTGATCGAACTCTTTACCATTGTCGTCAGGACCCAGATGATGTTTGGCTGGCATTGGTGTTGTGAAGCCTTTGCAGTCTTGCATACCGAACTTCTTCAGACAATCTTTGAGATACTTCTCTTGAGATATGAAGATTCCATTGCGTTGTTGTCGTATTTGAAGACCGAGGAAGAACTTCAGCTCCCCCATCATGGACATATGATATTGCTCTTGCATCATATATCCAAACTCTTCACTGTACTTCTGATTGGTGCAGCCGAAGATAATGTCATCCACATATATTTGGCACACAAACAGTTCACCATCATATGTCTTCATGAAAAGAGTGGGATCTAGGGAACCAGGTATGAAGCCTTTGCTCTTCAGGAAGTATTTGAGTGTGTCATACCAGGCCCGAGGGGCTTGTTTGAGGCCATACAGTGCCTTGTTGAGCTTGTATACCATGTCAGGATGTTTTGGATTTTCAAAGCCAGGCGGTTGTGCAACATACACTTCTTCAATCTTGCCATTGAGAAAGGCACTCTTCACATCCATTTGATATAGAAGTATGTTATGATGATTTGCATAGGCCAGCAGTATGCATATGACTTCAAGTCTAGCCACAGGAGCAAATGTTTCATCAAAGTCAATGCCTTCCACTTGAGTATATCCTTGAGCAACGAGACGAGCTTTGTTTTTGACAACTTGACCATGCTCATCTTGCTTGTTGCGGTATATCCATTTGGTGCCTATTATATCGTGCTTCCGTGGATCAGGACGCTTAACCAGTTCCCGTACATTATTCAGCTCAAACTGTTGAAGCTCTTCTTGCATAGCTTGAATCCATTCAGGTTCCATGAAGGCTTCTTCAACTTTCTTGGGTTCTGCTATTGAGACGAATGCGAAGTGCCCATAGAAATTTGCTAGTTGAGTTGCCCTTGAACGAGTGAGTGGACCAGGTGCATTGATGCTATCAATTATTCTTTCAATCTGCACTTCATTGGCAACGCGAGGATGTACAGGGCGAAGACTTTGCTCTTGCTGTTCATTGTCGTTGTTGGAAGGAATGTCTTCAGGCTGAGCATTGTCTTCATGCTGATCAGGTGCTGAAATGATAAGTTCTTCTTCAGGATGAGCTTCAGAAGGTATAATTTCTCCAGTTCCCATTAGCTTGATTGATTCACTGGATGGAACTTCATCTAGCACATTTGGCAGCTGCTCTCTTTGTGAACCGTTGGTCTCATCGAACCGCACATCCACTATTTCAACCACTTTGTAATGAAAGAGATTGAAGACTTTGTAGGAGTGCGAATCCTTTCCATATCCAAGCATAAAACCCTCATGTGCTTTTGGTGCAAATTTTGAGGTGTGATGTGGGTCCTTGATCCAGCACCTTGCGCCAAATATTCTGAAGTAACTGACATTTGGCTTCTTGCCAGTAAGGAGCTCATAAGATGTCTTGTTCAGTAGCTTGTGAAGATAAACACGATTGATTGTATGGCATGCAGTATCAATGGCTTCGGGCCAGAATTTTCTTGGGGTCTTGTATTCATCTAGCATCGTTCTGGCCATCTCAATTAGTGTTCCGTTCTTGCGTTCGACGACGCCATTCTGCTGTGGTGTGTATGGGGTTGAGAATTCATGTGTGATGCCCAAGGTATCAAGATATGTATCAAGGCTAGTGTTCTTGAATTCAGTGCCATTGTCACTTCTGATGTGCTTTATCTTGGCGCCAAAATTGTTCATAGCTCGATTGGCGAAGCGTCTGAAGACATCCTGCACTTCAGTCTTGTAAAGGATTATGTGCACCCAAGTATATCTAGAATAATCATCAACAATAACGAAGCCATAGAGGCAAGCAGTAGTAGTTAGAGTTGAGTAATGAGTGGGACCGAAAAGATCCATGTGAAGCAGTTCGAAGGGTCGAGTAGTGGTCATGATTGTCTTCGAGGGATGTTTGGCCCTCGTCATCTTCCCTGCTTCACAGGCACCGCATAAGTGGTCTTTCTTGAACTTGACGCCCTCGATGCCTATGACATGCTTCTTCTTCGCAAGGGTGTGAAGGTTCCTCATGCCAGCATGTCCAAGCCTCTGATGCCAGAGCCAGCATTCTGAAGCCTTTGCTAGAAGACATACTGCAAGCTATGGCCCTGCTGAGAAATCTACCACGTACAAATCATCTTTTAGATACCCTTCAAACACTAGAGACTTGTCAGATTCCATTAGTACAAGGCAACGATATTTTCCAAACATTACGATCATGTTCAAATCGCAAAGCATTGAGACAGACATTAAGTTGAAGCCAGGGGATTCAACAAGCATGACTTTATCCATGTGTTGATCCCTCGAGATTGCAACTCTACCTAGACCCAATACCTTACTTTTACTAGTGTCAGCAAATGTGATGTGGCTCTTGTCGGATGGACGTAAGGTTGAGTCCATAAGAAGACTTCTTTTGCCAGTCATGTGATTTGTACACCCACTGTCAATAATCCATTCTGAAGACGCTGGTGTCGTACCCTACAATGCAGTTAGGGGGATAGGCTTCACCAAGAGCATTGTGAAGCAAAAACATTTGACAAACCAGTGGGTTATGAAAGCTTAGATCCAGGTTAGGACTAATAGGGAGAGTAGCAAGCGATTCAGATACGAAGTACATAGTAAGACCATTTGGGAATTTGATCTTGCGCCCTACAAGATGTTTAAGGTCCCCAGCAATAGCGTCAGACGATTTTGGTTTTCTGTTGGAGACCTTTCCCTGCAAAAGAGAGTTAAGCTTTCTTAGCCACCCACATATTCATGGGTGGCTTAGAAGCAATAAGTCTAAGTGCAGCATCTGAGAATTTTGGCTTTGAAGCCCTAGCAAACAGTCTTGCAGGCGGACAATAGTACTCATAAGAATAAGCAGAATAGTTCTTGGTCTTATGAACATGGCGGTTTGATGAACCGTTCTCATATTCATATGCCTGAGTATGGTTTCCCTGCAAAACATTTGCGTTAGTGCGACTCAGGTGAGTCCTCTGTTTGTATGAAGCCTTTGGACCGTATGAAGCCTTTGGTCTGAGGTTTGTCTTCTTCATGTGAGGTGTCATGAAGACATTCACAGGAAGATTTTCCAGACACCTTTTCGGAACCCAGATCTTCTTCATAGGCGGTCCATTCCTGCAGTTAGTACCAATGTACCTGGCAAACACTTCACCATTCTGATTCTTAAACATTATATAGTTTGCATCAAAGGATTCATCAATGATAATGGGGTTAGCACAAGTGAAGCCAGTTAGATTGGATGGATCTGCTGAAGGTTCCTTTGCAGCAACCCACATGGTTTTGGGGTACTACTCAGGTTTCCAGTAAGAGCCATCTGCATTCATTTTCCTTACGAACCCTACACCCTCTTTCCTAGGGTTTCGGTTCAGAATCTGCTTTTTTAGGACATCACATAGCGTCTGATGCCCTTTAAGACCTTTGTACATCCCTGTTTCAAGCAATGTCTTCAACCTAGCATTCTCATCAGCAATAGCGGTGGTATCCTCATCAGAGGGGTTAGTTACCACATCAATAGTTGAAGATATTGCAACAGCAGTAGCTGTAGAACATTCAGCAACAGAAATAGCATTATCACGCTCAATGCATTTAAGACATGGTGGTTCAAATCCTTCCTGGGCGGGACTGATCTGTTTGGCGCGAAGTGACTCGTTTTCCGTTTGAAGATCTTCATGAACCGCTCTCAATTTCTCAAGATCTTGCTTCCTTTGAAGATAATCATAGGAAAGCTTTTCATGAGTTGTTGAGAGAGTTTCATGACGACTTTCAAGTTCCTGATACTTAACGTGAAGATTTTTTATGTCTTCAATTAAGGATTCAGATCGAGTCATTTCAGCACCTAACAGATCATCGCTTCTGTCTAACAGTTTTTGAATATGTTCCATAGCTTTCTGTTGTTCAGTTGCAATTTTAGCAAGTGTTTTGTAGCTAGGTTTTGAACCACAATCAGAGTCATCGTTACTAGATGTTTGATAGTGAGTAGTGCGTGTGTTTACCTTGGCACCGCGTGCCATGAAACAGTAGGTAGAAGCGGAGTAGTCCTTGTCATTTGCATCGGTGTCGGTGATGAAGTCATTGTCTTCAGTGTTGAAGATGGACTTGGCAACGTATGTTGTAGCCAGACTTGCGACGCCTGAGTCGGATTCCTCCTCAGACTCCACCTCCGCCTCCTCAGAAGCAGACTCCTCCTCTGAATCCATTTCCTTGCCAACAGACGCACGTGCCTTGCCAGATGAGCTCTTCTTGTGTGATGAAGACTTTGAGGAAGACTTGGAAGAAGACTTTTAGTATTTCTTCTTCTTCTTCTTGTCGTCAGAGTCATATTCCTTGCTCTTATTCTTCTTTTTGTTCTCATTGTCCCACTGTGGACACTCAGAGATGAAGTGGCCAAGTTTCTTGCACTTGTGACATGTTTTCTTCTTGTAGTCATGAGCAGGAGCTTCATCATTCCTTGAACTTGATCGGGAAGACTTTCTGAAGCCTTTCTTCTTGGTGAATTTTTGGAACTTCTTGACAAGCATAGCAAGTTCCCTTCCAATGTCTTCAGGATCATCAGAACTGCTGTCAGATTCTTCTTCAGATGAGGAGACAGCTTTTGCCTTCAAGGCACGAGTTCACCCATAGTTTGGACCGTAGATATCTCTTTTCTCCGAAAGCTAAAACTCATGTGTGTTGAGCCTCTCAAGTATGTCAGACGGATCGAGTGTCTTGAAATCAGGACGTTCTTGAATCATCAGGGCCAGGATGTCAAACGAACTATCAAGTGATCTCAGCAGCGTCTTGACGACTTCGTGTTTGGTAATCTCAGTGGCGCCGAGGGCTTGAAGCTCATTTGTGATGTCAGTGAGTCGGTCAAATGTGTGCTGGACATTCTCATTGTCATTTCGCTTGAAGCGGTTGAAGAGGTTGCGAAGGACACTGATTCTCTAATCTCTCTGGGTTGATATGCCTTCATTGACCTTGGAGAGCCAGTCCCAGACCAGCTTGGATGTCTTCAAAGCACTCACACGGTCATACTATCCTTTGGTCAGATGACCACAGATGATATTCTTGGCAGTAGAGTCCAGTTGAACGAATTTCTTGACATCAGCAGCAGTGACACCTTCTCCAGCCTTGGGAACGCCGTTCTCGATGACATACCATAGGTCGACGTCAATGGCTTCAAGATGCATGCGCATCTTATTCTTCCAGTAGGGATATTCAGTTCCATCGAAGACGGGGCACGCAATGGAGACTTTAATTATCCCTGTAGTTGACATAGCTAAAACTCCAGGTGGTTAAACCGAATCACACAGAACAGGGAGCACCTTGCTCTGATACCAATTGAAAGTGCGTTATATCGACTAGAGGGGGGTGAATAGGCGATTTTTATGAAAGTCTTCAGAACATGGGAGTTTTGAAGACAAACGATAAAATTAAACCTATTACCATGCAGCGGAAGGTAGACTACACTAGGCAAACCATAGTCAAGTATTCAATAAAGTGAAAGCACAAAGACTAATAGCAGTTAAGTAGTAAGGATCAGGTAGGAAGATATTGTGAAGCCAAACAGAACACGCAGTCACTCAGTGAAGACAAATGATAGTGCAAACATACAATGACTTCACAAGGAGTAACAGTAAGTAAAGGGAAGTGAAGATGAAACCAGTGACTCGTTGAAGACAATGATTTGTTGGACCAGTTCCAGTTGCTGTGACAACTGTACGTCTGGTTGGAGCGGCTAGGTATTTAAACCTTAGGACACACAGTCCCAGACACCCAATCCTGAACACGCAGCTCAGGACACCCAGTCCTCACCATATTCTCCTTGAGCTAAGGTCACATAGACCTCGCCCAATCACTCTGGTAAGTCTTCAAGGTAGACTCCCAAACCTTCACAGACTTCGTTCACCGGCAATCCACAGTGTCTCTTGGATGCTCAGAACGCGACGCCTAACCGGCTGGAGGATGCACAGTCCTCAAGTGTAATAAGTCTTCAGATCACACAGACAAGAAGACTTAAGTGATGCCCAATTCTCTCTGGCTCTGGTGGTTAGGGCTTTATCCTCGCAAGGAATTCTCTCTCAAAGGCTTCGAGGTGGGTTGCTCCCAAACGACAAAAGCCGTGCTTTCAATCTGAGCAGCCAACCGTTTATGGTTGTAGGGGTGGGCTATTTATAGCCACTTGGCAACCCGACCTGATTTGTCCGAAATGACCCTGGGTCACTAAGGAACTGACACGTGTTCCAACGGTCAGATTTCAAACTCACACGGCAACTTTACTTGGGCTACAAGCAAAGCTGACTTGTCCGACTCTAGATAAGATTCGCTCTCATAGTCTTCACTCGAAGACATAGGTTTTTGGTTTAGGCATCACTTCAGTCATTCTGGCTGGTTCTCTTGGACCCCACTTAACAGTACGGTGGTTCCTATGACTCAACACAAAAGAAAAAAGAACTACGAAAGATCTAAGTCTTCGAGCTCCATAGGCTTCATATAGTGTCTTCTCTTGTCATAGTCTTCAATGTGAATATCTTCATATACCACCTTTGACTTCAATGTCTTCATACAGTTTTAGGGGTCATCTCTGGTAGTAAAACTGAATCAATGAGGGACTTCTACCTGTGTTATCCTGCAATTCTCACAAACACATTAGTCCCTCAACTAGGTTTGTCGTCAATACTCCAAAACCAACTAGGGGTGGCACTAGATGCACTTACAAAAATCGCCTATTCACCCCCCCCCCTATAGTCGATCACTAGCACTTTCAGAGGGAGTGTCATCTAACTTACTTTCCCTGGTTCTTCTGTATCATGGACGAAGTCAATTACTTGGTATTGTTAAATTGTACAACTTAAGTCAATTTAATTTTGTTAAACAGTACAACTTCAGTCAATTTCCTTTCGTTGTCAACAGGAAATTAGAAATACAAAACGAAGCAGACTTGGTCAATTACATCCTGTGTTACTACACACTTCGAGATAATGGTATATTATGTTATTATTTTCAAAAGTTATGAACAATTGACTTAGCCTATGTCCACTGTCTTGTGTAACTGAAATTTACCTTGACAGCTCCAGGTCCTTCTAGTTTTGATGAAGAAACAATGGGATCAACTTAATCAAGCCTTCATTAATTTAGTACCAGCTTGTGCAACAATGCACTTTGTTAAACTATTTATATATTTCTATGAAATTTCTCTTGTTTTAATAATGGAGTTCATATTTCCTACAAAATGTGAATATGTAATGTATCTCTACCATGCATTGATATATGTGGTATACTAGTCTTAACTGTTTTTAGCCGCTTACTTATAGCCCTAGGCTTTGAAAAATCCTGGATCCACCTCTGCATGGTGGGTTGTCTCATTGGGACCGTCCTTAAGAACTGAGTTCTGTGTAAGTTGTCCAATGACTAGCTACTATCACACATTGGGCTCCGGGCGCTCCAAGCTCTCTCGACTTATTAGCCAACTTGATCTCTGTCCAGGAGTTGCAAATAGTTTCTGGTGTTTGTAGGTAGTGTTAGTAGTCTACCAAGTGGCACCCGGCCAGGTGGGCTTGGGACACACTAGGCACAGGGGCACGGTGTACCAAGTGGCACCCGGATGGTGGGTTTGGGAACCCTGCTCACATCGTTTGGGGCCAGCGACACCCCGGCCGGATCTCCTTGCGGATGGAACCCGAATAGGCGATAAACCTGGATGAGAGACTTGTGTGGTTAGTCAGGTCATGGCGACACCCTTGCTGGGCTTCCACTTGAAGGTTGCCGAGTACACGTCGTTTAAACGGCGATAAGTGGTGAGAGCATGTGTGAAGAAGTACACCCCTGCAGGGTTATCATGATCTATTCGAATAGCCGTGTCCTCGGTTATGGACTTCTTGGATGCTTACGTGGTACATAGACAACTTAAAGTGGATACTCTAAAATTCTCAAGACAAGTGTGAGTGCTATGGATGGCCTCCCGTAGGGAGACGGGGATGAATCCATAGTAGTGTATTGATGTAGTGATTAGTGGACTCGTGTGCGCTGCCTCACCTCAAAGAAGTTTCTCGTTGTCGTAGAACAGGATAGCCACTGAGTCAAAGCTGGCTTGCTGCAACTAAACCCCACATTACCTTCTTGATACAAATGCATGTATGATAGGATCTGATGTAAGTCTTGCTGAGTACCTTTGTACTCACGTTTGCTTTATCTATGTTTTGCAGGTGAGATATCTGTCTCACTAGTAGTACCGCTTGGACTTCGACGAGTAGCTTGTTACCTCAGCTACAATCTTGTACCCTTGGGAGGGACCTGTAGATAGTCAGGCCTCTTAGCCTTTTTCTTTTGTAGTTGTCTATACTCAGACATGTAATGATTCCGTTGCTTGTATGCTCTAAATGATGGGTCATGTGACCCCTGTTTGTATTTAATGCTATGTGGCTCTTCTGGGCCTTTATCTATTTGAATTGCGTTATGTTGTGATGCCATGTTGTACAGCACATACTTGCATGTTATGCGTACGTGTGACGTGTATTGCTATGTGTGGGATCCGACAATCTAGTTGTTTATCCTTGGCAGCCCTCTCTTATGGGGAAATGTAGTCTAGTGCTTCCTTGATCCATAGTAGTCCGCTACAGCCCGGTTCACCGGAGTCCTGCTAGCCCAGTACTACTGCTCAGGACACTTGACTGGTCGGCATGTGTTTCACTTTGTTCCTGTGTCTGTCCCTTCGGGAAAATGTCACGCGGTGACATCCGGAGTCCTGCCTAGCCTGCTACAGCCCGGGTTCCCCGGAGTCCTGTTAGCCCAGTGCTACAGCCCGGATTCACACGCTGCTGACCGACATGCTTGATGTGAAACACGTATGCCTGTCCCCATTGGTTAGTGCCGCTTTGGGTTCACGACTAGCCATGTCGGCCCGGGTTCTCTGTCATATGGATGCTAGCGGCACTATCATATATGTGAGCCAAAAGGCGCAAACGGTCCCGGGCCATGGTAAGGTGACACCCGTGGGAATACCGTGCGTGAGGCCGCAAAGTGATATGAGGTGTTACCGGCTAGATCGATGTGACTTGGAATCGGGGTCCCGACAGCCTTGGTATCAGAGCCTGACTGCCTGTAGGATTTCCAAGCCAACCTAGTCGAAGTTGATTCTAGAAATTCTTTAGCTATATAGGGGAATTGATTGTGGAAGGGAACGTAAGGCTCTTTTTACTCCTTATACCTCATGCCTTCTGATCTGAGTCATCCTATCTTTCCTACGGGTTAAGGAACTAGGCTTCCTCTTCCGTGTATCAGGATCACGTGTTACTACTTTGTAGTCTCTTAGGATTGGTTGATCTGAGTCATATTCCAGTTCGAGTACCTCCGGTGTAGTCTGTTTAGTAATATCTCAGAACCTTGAGTGATGGTGTTGAGTTTGGTACTACCCCATCGTTTGCAGGATGTCTCATTTTGAGCATTTTACTGCCGTTATGCTGCCGGAATTGTCCTAGGAGTTGGAGAGATACTAATTTCTTGTGCTATTCTACATCCTTATGATGATGCTGAATCCATCCTTTGTTTCCTTGGTTGGTTCTTCAGGATGTTGTCAGCTAACCGAAGTTCTGTTGCTCGTAGCCGGAACCACAGAGATGGTAGGGATGAGGATCCTCCCGATCAGTCTTCTTTGGCAAAGTTCATGTTAGAGATGGAGAGGAACAAGCGTGAGTCTAACTGCTTGTTAGCACATATCAAGGAGAACACCGCACCCCAGTGCAAAGAGTCAGCGACCATCTATGATTTCATTGGTCTGAAACCACCTACCTTCCATCATTCCATTGAACCACTCGATGCAGATGACTGGCTCCGTAGTATCACTATCAAGTTGCGTTCTACGAACGTAGCTGAAGGTGACAAGGTCACCTATGCTGCATATCACCTGGAAGGTCCTGCTAGTCTTTGGTGGCAGAACTATGAGGCTATGCTTCCAGCTGGCCAGATAACCACCTGGAGAGATTTCACTGAGGCTTTTCGCGAGCATCACATTCCTCAGGCTCTCATTGACCGCAAGAGAGAAGAGTTCTGTAGTTTCAACCAGGATAAGATGGTTGTTGATGCTTACAGTAGAGAGTTTGAGAACCTCGCCCGCTATGCTACAGAAGAGGTGTCCACGGACGCCAAGAAGCGGGCTAGGTTCCAGAAGGGTCTCAACCCCAAGTTGCATCGTGATCTCCACTTGCATCATTGCAATACATTCCAGGCTCTTGTGAACAAGGCCATTAATGCAGAGACAGCTCAACTCACTTACGAGGAGTCTCGTAAGCACACCCGTGATTTGGGTTCTTCCTCCGGTTCTACTTCGCAGAAGCGTCGGATTTGGGTTCCGAACTCTGCTCTTCCACCCGGTTATACACCGAGGCCTTCTTATGTGGCGCCTCACCCAGCTCAACCGTATTCTCCACCCAGGCCTACTGGTAGACCGCTTCTCAATGCGGGTCCACGTCCTACCTCAGGGACTTGCTTCACATGCGGAGAGCCAGGACACTATGCACGTGACTGCTCTCAAACCAGTTATGCTCCACCCCAGCCCGAGAAGCCTATTGGCCGAGGTAAGACACCATGCAAGATGATCAGTATCAAGTCGGCTCCCACTGAACGTGGACGTGTGCATCACGTCTCAGCTAAAGACGCTCATGATGATCCGGATGTCGTTCTTGGTACACTCCTTGTCAATTGTCACCCAGCATCGGTTCTGTTCGATACTGGAGCATCTCATTCCTTCATTTCCGAAAGCTATGCTAACTTGCACAACATGTCATTTTGTGATATGCCCTCTCCACTAGTCATGCAAACTCCTGGATCCAAATGGCAAATTTCTAGTGTAAGCCATGGTAATGAAATCCTTGTTGACAGACTTGTATTCCTTGCCTCACTTGTAGCCCTCAAGTCTACAGATATTAACATCATCTTGGGTATGGACTGGATGAAAGCTCATTATGCCAAGATTGATTGTTACACCAGGTCCGTTCAGCTTACCCACCCATCTGGCAAGATAGTCACTGTCTCCACCAGAGTTGCAAAGCGCCAACTCTATTCTTTTAATGCCAGCCCTCTTCCAGACCTTGAAGTTATCCCGATAGTCCGTGACTCTCCGGATGTCTTTCCTGAGGAACTGTCAGGTATTCCACCTGACAGAGATGTAGAGTTTGTCATAGATCTTATCCCAGGAACCGCTCCAATTTCTAGGAGACCTTACAAGATGGCACCCTTAGAACTAGCTGAGCTTAAGAAACAACTCGATGAATCCTTGCAAAAGGCTTTCATCCGTCCCAGTTCTTCTCCTTGGGCTTGCCCCGTTCTCTTCGTCAAGAAGAAGGATGGTACGGACCGGATGGTTGTAGATTATCGTCCCGTTAATTTGGTCACGATAAAGAACAAGTTTCCGCTCCCCAGGATCAACGACCTATATGATCAGCTCACTGGATCCTCAGTCTTTTCTAAGATGGATTTGAGGTTAGGCTACCACCAAATCAAGATCAGAAATGGGGACATTCCTAAAACGGCTTTTGTCACTCGTTATGGTCAGTACGAGTACACCGTCATGTCCTTTGGTCTAACCAACGCTCCAGCTACATTCTCCCGCTTGATGAACTCGATCTTCATGGAGTACTTAGATAAATTCGTCATGGTTTACCTCGATGATATCCTTATTTACTCGAAGAACGAGGAAGAGCATGCCGAACATCTTAGACTTGTGTTAGAAAAACTCAGAGAACACCGCCTTTATGCCAAGTTCTCCAAGTGCGAATTTTGGTTACCATAAGTGACCTATCTCGGCCACGTGATCTCTGGTAAGGGCATTGCTGTCAATCCCGAGAGAGTTCAAGCCGTTCTTGATTGGACTCCGCCTGAAATGGTTAAGCAAGTTAGGAGTTTCCTTGGCCTAGCCAGTTATTGTCGCCGCTTCATTGAGAACTTCTCCAAAGTGGCCAAACCTCTCACGGAACTTCTCAAGAAAGATAAAAAGTTTGAGTGGTCCCCACAGTGTGAGTACAGTTTTCAGGAACTGAAAAGACGCCTGACTTCTGCTCCCATACTTGTGCCACCGGATTTCACTAAGGACGTTGTTATCTATTGTGACGCCTCACGACAGGGACTAGGTTGCATTCTTATGCAAGATCGCCATGTGATTGCCTATGCATCTCGACAGTTGCATCCACATGAGGAGAATTATCCTACACATGATCTAGAGCTTCTAGCCGTAGTCTATGCACTTAAAACCTGGCGACATTACCTTCTTGGTAAGCGTTGCGAGGTTTACACCGATCACCAGAGTCTCAAGTATATCTTCACCCAACCAGATTTGAACCTTAGGCAAAGACGTTGGTTGGAGTTGATCTCAGATTACGACTTAGGGATTACCTACACCCCAGGCAAGGGAAATGTTATGGCTGATGCGCTAAGTCGTAAGTCCTATTGCAACAATCTCATGTTGCAGCAGGGCCAACCACTTCTCCATGAGGAATTCTGTAAGCTTAATCTTCACATTGCTCCTCATGGATTCCTTTCTACCCTGGTGGCGAAACCTACTCTTGTGGATCAAATCATCTCTCCTCAGAAGCAGGATACGGGAATTTCCTGGATCAAGAGAAACATTAACAAGGGAGTTGGTGGTAGTTTCTCTATAGATGATCGAGGTGTTGTTTTCTTTGAGAGTCGCTTGGTGGTTCCCAAGAATCAACATCTTCGACAATTAATCCTTAAGGAGGCGCATGAATCTCCTCTCACGATTCATCCTGGTAGTACTAAGATGTATCAGGACCTACGCCAGAGGTTCTGGTGGACTAGGATGAAGAGAGAAATTGCTCAGTTTATTGCTAACTGGGACGTTTGTCGTCGCGTTAAGGCAGAGCATCAAAGGCCTGCTGGCACCCTTCAACCTTTAACTATTCCTGAGTAGAAATGGGATAAAGTTGGTATGGACTTCATCACCGGCTTTCCCAGGACCATGAAAGGGAATAATGCTATCTTCGTAGTCATTGATCGTCTTTCCAAAGTGGCTCACTTCCTACCTGTTCGAGAGAGTATCACTACTAGTCAGCTCGCTAACTTATATATTTCTCGAATAGTTTCACTTCATGGTGTCCCACTAGAGATCAATTCAGACTGTGGTAGTCTTTTCACTTCTCATTTCTGGGAGAGTTTCCAAACTGCCATGGGCACCCATCTTTCCTTCAGTACTGCTTTCCACCCTCAATCAAGTGGTCAGGTGGAAAGGGTAAACCAAATTCTCGAAGAAATTCTTAGAGCTTGTGTTATCTCATTCAGTATGGATTGGGAGAAGTGTCTTCCCTTCGCCGAGTTTGCTTATAACAACAGCTACCAATCCAGCCTCAAGAAAGCTCCTTTTGAGGTTCTGTATGGACGAAGATGTCGAAATCCTTTGAACTCGTCAGAAACTGGTGAAAGACAATTCTTTGGACCGGATATGAT
The DNA here is from genome assembly GCF_056163025.1 of Triticum urartu. Classification (NCBI taxonomy): domain Eukaryota; kingdom Viridiplantae; phylum Streptophyta; class Magnoliopsida; order Poales; family Poaceae; genus Triticum; species Triticum urartu. Next base: position 475,000,618 of record NC_141877.1, read on the forward strand.
CCAGGAGGCAGAAGAGCAAGTTCGTATCATTAGTGAGAATTTGAAAACAGCTCAATCTTGTCAAAAGAGCTAGTATGACCGTCGTCATAAGGAAGTGGCTTATGAAGTTGGCGACAAGGCTTACCTTCGGGTTACCCCTTTGAAGGGTACCCATCATTTCGGTATCAAGGGAAAGTTGGCTCCTCGTTAGATTGGTCCTTTTTACATTCTCGCTAAACGAGGAGAGGTTGCCTACCAGTTGGAACTACCCCCACATCTTTCTCGAGTACATGATGTCTTCCACGTCTCTCAACTCAGGCGTTGCTTCTCGGATCCCATCCGCGGAGTGGACCACGAAACGCTTGATCTCCAAGATAACCTCACATATCGAGAGTACCCTGTCCGCATTCTGGATCAAGCAGAGCGTGTCACCCGACGTCATAACATCAAGTTTCTCAAGGTTCAGTGATCTCATCATTCCGAGAGAGAAGCTACTTGGGAGCGAGAAGATCGTCTTCGACTTGAGTACCCCACTTTCTTCCCGCCAACTCCTGAATCTCGGGACGAGATTTTTTTGAGTGGGGGCGAGTTGTCACATCCCTAGTTCTGGTATGACCTAGACCAGCTAGTCTTTGTGCATCATGTTTAAATTCCATTTAAAATTGAAATGGGGATTTGTGAAACCCTCAGAATCATTCTGGAAATGACCCAAATAAAAAAATTGCTCTAAAAGGGTCCAAGAAAATGCTCATGTTGCTCTCTGAAAATCTTAGACAGAGATAAAATTCAAACCAACATTTTCAGGAGCTCATAAGTATTTATTTTGGACTTTTGGAATTAATTCAATAATTATTTGCATTGGATTTATATTTGATATTTTTCAAATATGATCCAATAACTCTGAAAGTTTGCAAGTGGCCTTGAATACTTTTAAACAGGCTACATAGTAATTTTCAAAAGTTTATGAAATGATTTGGTATAAAAATCAAATCAAAACAAATTAAACAAATAGAAAAGAGAAATAAGAGAGAAGGAGAGAAGTACCTGGGCCTTACCTGGCAGCCCATCTGGCCGGCCCAGCCCACCAGGGGCAGGGAGGTCTTCTTCCTCCCGCCAGTCGGATGCACAGAGCGTGCCCGACGTGCGCACGGCCACCGCACGCCACCTCCTGCCTCCCTGCTTGCTCCCGCGACCCCTGGAGACGCCACGCAGACCCCCTCGACTCTCTCTCACTCTCCCTCGCTCTCACCCCCTTTCCTGGATCCCTCTCCCTCGCATCCGAGCGAGCTCGTCGCCGCCGATCACTGCTGCCACGGCCACCGTCTCCACCTCGCCCCTCTGACGTGTCTACGAGCTCTGCGACGTCGTCCTCGTCTTCTCCACCGAGCCAGGCAAGCCGGGACGCACCGTAGCATCCTCATCGCGCTCGCCTTCGACCTCGGGCGCCGCCGATCGCCGTCCCCGAGTCGTCGTCCACAGCCCGTCCCCAAGCTCGCCAGCTGCACCAACAGAACCGTTGTGAGCTACTGGTCGTTTCCCCCATCCTTCCCTGCTCGATTTCTTCCTCTAGCCTCATCGCCCGTGAAACCGAGGCCGCTGTCTGCCATGGCCGGCGAGCCCGCGCTCCAGAGCCTCTCCTGCTCGCTCCAGGGGCACTGACACGCTCCTGGCGCCTCCAGGAGGCCGCCTAGCCACTCCGTTTGCTTGCTCAAGCACTGCAGCCGCAACCCCGCACTCACCCGAACTCCGGCGCCGCCACGAGCTCACTTCCGGCGAGCTCCGTCCACCCCACGGCCTCCCACCTTCTCCGTTAGATGCGCGCGAGCGCCAGCCACCCTCAGCACCCATCCGCGCGTCGAATGGACGCCGGAGCAGCGTTTCCAGCGAGCGTCCGCCGCGGTTTTGGTCGCCGCCGACCAAACTCCGGCGGGCTGACATGGCACTTGCTTAATTAGCACTAATCACATATTAGTTTAACCCCAAGGGTCAATGACAGACGGGCCCCACCGGTTTAGTTAACCAGCTAATGTAATTAGTTAGAATTAATCTAATTCGACTGGACCCACACGTCAGCCTCTGTAGTTGACACCGTGTCACTGACCAGTGGGTCCCACTGGTCAGGTTTGACCTGGACCGTACCCATTGACCTACTGACATCATGCTGCTGTCATGCTGACGCAATATATCATTTTCTGGTTTAAAAATAAATCAGGAAATTCCAGAAAATGCTATAAACTTCAAAAATTTATAGAAATTCAACCGTAGCTCAGATTGAAATAATTTATATATGAAAAATTATCAGAAAAAATCAATCTATCCATCTGTACCATTTTCATGCATGACAAACCAACTTATACATGCTGTATATGAGGAAACACATGAATGGCATTTATAAAGGCATATTTTGGAGTTGCATTTGGAACTTTGGTTCCAATGGACTTCTTGCAAATGAATGTTGGATGCATTAACTCAAACAAACATCACATACTCATGCCATGATCATGCATCATATTGTTGCATATGCTTGTGTTTGATTGCCGACACCGTTCCTTCTTGATAGGTCCTGCTCCGGAGACCGATCCAGAGTACTTGTCAGAGGAGCAGTGCCCCCATGTTGATCTACCAGGCAAGCAAACCCCCTTGTTCATTTCGATACAATCCTACCCTCTCGCTCCTGCTATCATTTATTGCATTAGGACAACAACAATTCAACTGCTACTTTGTGATGCGGTAGTTGAACCCATTCCTCTGCATGACCTGTCATTGCCATAGTAAATAGTTAAAACCCACTAGCATGTGTAGCAGTTGATTGAGCCATGTTGTGTTCCTACCATGTCATGCCTGCTATTGCTTAGAGTTGTGTCAGGTCTGATTCATCGGGAATGAATTGGAGTGGTACGATATGTTCTGGTGCTGAGAGTTAAGCGTGTGAACACGATTTGGTAAAGGTAGCGGTGAGAGGCCATGTAGGAGTACATGGTGGCAAGGGCGAAATCAGGCCTGGGGCAACTGGGGCTATAGCCCCAGGCATGGCCCAGCTAGTACACATGCATTTGTTTGTATTTTTTTCAAAATTTGGTGTAATAGAGGCCCAGCCCCAGGCCTGCTAATCCAACCCCAAGCAAGAGCGCATGGACGTGCATTTTCTTAGCCCATTCTATCCATCTACCAATTGCTAAACGAAATAGAATAGCCCAACGATACGTCCAGCTCGCCTAATCGAGGAAAATCTCATCTGATTGGAAACGAATACTGAATCACAGATGTGTCGCATCCCCTCGTCAAGGCGGCTCGGCGCTCATCGCAGAGCAGCCCCTGCTGCGCGCCTGAGCCCTAACAATCTGATTGGCTACCTCATGTTCTGTAATTCTCAGCTGCCCACTACCAAACCCAGGTAATCATCCAACAATTTATCTATTCTAGTATATATATATATATATATATATATTTAGTAAATCTGTTCCTAGTATATATCATCCAATAAACGCTCCCTCGCCTAATTTCCTAGTAGGTCTAATTCATCGGGAATGAATTGGAGTGGTACGATATGTTCTGGTGCTGAGAGTTAAGCGTGTGAACATGATTTGGTAAAGGTAGCAGTGAGAGGCCATGTAGGAGTACATGGTGGGTTGTCTCATTGGGACCGTCCTTAAGAACTGACTTCTGTGTAAGTTGTCCAATGACTAGCTACTACCACACATTGGGCTCCGGGCGCTCCAAGCTCTCTCGACTTATTAGCCAACTTGATCTCTGTCCAGGAGTTGCAAATAGTTTCTGGTGTTTGTAGGTAGTGTTAGTAGTCTACCAAGTGGCACCCGGCCAGGTGGGCTTGGGACAGACTAGGCACAATGGCACGGTGTACCAAGTGGCACCCGGATGGTGGGCTTGGGAACCCTGCTCACATCGTTTGGGGCCAGCGACACCCCGGCCGGATCTCCTTGCGGATGGAACCAGAATAGGCTATAAACCTGGATGAGAGACTTGCATGGTTAGTCAGGTCATGGCGACACCCTCGCTGGGCTTCCGCTTGAAGGTTGCCGAGTACACGTCGTGTAAACGGCAATAAGTGGTGAGAGCATGTGTGAAGAAGTACACCCCTACAGGGTTATCATGATCTATTCGAATAGCCGTGTCCTCGGTTATGGACTTCTTGGATGCTTACGTGGTACATAGACAACTTAAAGTGGATACTCTAAAATGCTCAAGACAAGTGTGAGTGCTATGGATGGGAGACGGGGATGAATCCATAGTAGTGTATTGATGTGGTGATTAGTGGACTCGTCTGCGCTGCCTCGCCTCAAAGAAGTTTCTCGTTGTCGTAGAACAGGATAGCCACTGAGTCAAAGTTGACTTGCTGCAACTAAACCCCACATTACCTTCTTGATACAAATGCATGTATGATAGGATCTGATGTAAGTCTTGTTGAGTACCTTTGTACTCACGTTTGCTTTATCTATGTTTTGCAGGTGAGACATCTGTCTCACTAGTAGTACCGCTTGGACTTCGACGAGTAGCTTGTTACCTCAGCTACGATCTTGTACCCTTGGGAGGGACCTGTAGATAGTCAGGCCTCTTAGCCTTTTTCTTTTGTAGTTGTCTATACTCAGACATGTAATGCTTCTGTTGCTTGTATGCTCTGAATGATGGGTCATGTGACCCCTGTTTGTATTTAATGCTATGTGGCTCTTCGGGGCCTTTATCTATTTGAATTGTGTTATGTTGTGATGCCATGTTGTACAGCACATACTTGCATGTTATGCGTACGTGTGACGTGTATTGCTATGTGTGGGATCCGACAATCTAGTTGTTTATCCTTGGCAGCCTCTCTTATGGGGAAATGTAGTCTAGTGCTTCCTTGAGCCATAGTAGTCCGCTACAGCCCGGTTCACCGGAGTCCTGCTAGCCCAGCACTACTGCTCAGGACACTTGACTGGCCGGCATGTGTTTCACTTCGTTCCTGTGTCTGTCCCTTCGGGGAAATGTCACGCGGTGACATCCGGAGTCCTGCCTAGCCTGCTACAGCCTGGGTTCCCCGGAGTCCTGTTAGCCCAATGCTACAGCCCGGATTCACGCGCTGTTGACCGACATGCTCGATGTGAAACATGTATGCCTGTCCCCATAGGTTAGTGCCGCTTTGGGTTCACGACTAGCCATGTCGGCCCGGGTTCTCTATCATATGGATGCTAGAGACACTATCATATATGTGAGCCAAAAGGCGCAAATGGTCCCGGGCCATGGTAAGGCGACACCCGTGGGAATACAGTGCGTGAGGCCGCAAAGTGATATGAGGTGTTACCGGCTAGATCGATGTGACTTGGAATCGGGGTCCCGACAGATTTGGGTGACTGTTCATGTATCGCGTGTAATAATCTGGTATGGAAAAACCTATTGGGGGAGGGGGGAGGATCCAGCCGACCACACCTTCAAAGCTATATCCTTCTTCGATAATGTTATTTAGATTGAGTTTGCTGCAAGGGGATGGAAAATCGAACGTTTGTATGCCAATTGGGAATGGAAAACTTAGTTTGCAAGCATGGAAAATCTTGGCAAAAAAACTGAACCGAGGCGAAATTTTCATGCATGCCAGTTAAACTTGTCATCCTCGGCCAACATAAATTGTCATGCAAATCATCCACAATTGCCATGATTCCCAGCTGATGTCAGCTTGTTAAGACAGTCCATCTTTGTTTCAGTTGGGTTGCCTCTGAGCAAGGAGAAGGCTGGGCTTTGCTGGTGGAGGTGCTTTCGAACTTTAGAGACATCCACTCACACAGCGGGCAGACAAGGAAGAATAATACTACTGAAGACCATAATCCTTCGATGATGTATTTTGGGAGTCCACGCGCACCAATCGAACCCTACGTTTACATTTATGTTTGAACTCATGGTATTATATTGCTGGTTTTGATCTGACGGCTTAAACAGGCCAGTTAGATCTATTAGTCTAACAAAAAAATGAAGGGATAACGATAAGTGAAGGGGTCCACGTACCAACATACGTGAGCCTCGATCAGAACTAACGCGCCCAGATTGGGGGCGCCCAGAAACCAACTCAGGTTTTGGGTCCCCTATAGCCAGCGCCATATTAAAGGGATACGGGAGAGAGTTGGCCACCTGCGAGAACACAATTCACGTAAGGTTTACTCTCCTCCCGATATTCTCACCCCATCCGATCAGGGGGAGCGTTGCAGCGACGGGAAGACCTAAGCCAGCCGCCGCCGTTGTCCCCGGCCAATGTCGGTGGCGTCCTGAAGGAATCAGGACGTCAAGGAGAACCTCTACTTCGACTACATCACCCCTGCATCAAGCCTGCACCAAGCAGGCGATCATTTCCACTACCGTGACATGTAATGATCCCCTAAACCCTTCTCTATTCATGCTTTTAAGGTGATCTAGATGCAATCATTTCCTGCTAATGGCATCCTAGAGATGCATAATTAATCCAACAATGGTATCAGTCGCCAATTTTGATTGCTTTTAGATCCCTATATCATGATCAGTAGATCGATATCATGTTTAGATCAATGTCAGGTTTAGGGTTCATGATCAAGATTGAAAGTTTTAGCCCCTGGTTAGCCCAAATATGCATGCTACTGTCTTGATGCCCTCTATAAATCATCATGTTTTAATTCTAATTTGTTATGGATCAGTACTGCCACCTATGTTCATCAATTTTAGTTAATCTAAGTTCAGATCTAATGCTCACCTTCATGTTAAGTTAATTAAAATTGATCATGTTTAAGTCATGTTTCCGTATGCATTAGCAAAATATAAGGCAGAGGGATACACGCACGTCAACAGTAGCAACCACTCATGTTTAAGAACCCTAGAATTTATCCCCAATTCGTAAGAACCCTAATTCTGCAATTAGGACTGTTTTCCCCGAATCATGCACTGATGTACACGAATTGGAGAAGATATGAGGAGAATCCTCACCTAATGCGCCGCGTAGCCGCCTCTTCCCTTCGGGGCCGGCACTGTGTCCACCGCGGTGCGAGGGCGGAGACGTCGTGACGCTGTCGTCCTCGGGACAACGCGCGGAAAGAACTTGAGCCGCTACCGCCGTGCTTATGGACGAACGCCAGCTCGGCCTTGTGGTCGTGCTTCCCGCCGTCACCCTGAAATGGAATCCCACGATGTGCAAACCCCGCCCCTCGCGCATGGCGTCAGCAGCCATGCTCGACGTAGGAGCACGCCGGACTAAGTCCGCGGCACGCTGCTCCGGCGAGCACAGCCGCAGCGCCGCCTTGGCCGGCGCGCCTCGGGCCACCGTTGAACGCCGCTGCTGCTCTCTGTAGCGCTAAACGCGGGGGGTCAGGGGAGAAAGTGACCTAGGGTTAGGCCGGTCGGCAGTTTTTGTTCCGGCCGCAAGCCGCGCCGGTCGTCCGATTCGATCGGACGGCTCACAGCGACGCGGAGTGCCGACTCAGGCCGGCGGGCATTGATGGGCCATTTTCGGCCACGGGCCTCAGCCCAGGTTGCCTTAGCCCAGCGCGTTTTTTATGGTTTTTCGCTGGTGGGTTGGGCCATTGAATAACCGTGGGTATTTTGGGCCATCGCGTTTTTCTGTGTTTTCCAGTGCACTGTAAGTTAATATCTTTTATGTTTTGCACTGTTGAAAACAGAAAATGCCTAAAAATATAATGAACACATTATTATTCTGGGTAAAATTGAACCAACGAGATATTTTGTTCAGGATTTATTATGTGTTTCTGCATGATGAACGTTTTTTAGACATCAAATAATGATAATGTCTTTTTTATGTTGATGTTTAAATTGAGAATGAAATGACTCTAATTTTAATTCAGACCAACGTTGTTTTATTACTATGAGTCATCCCCTATGATATTTTAATTCCATGTTTTTTCTGCCCAATGGTGTTTTGACATGGAGTTGAAATTAAATACTTGGCATGTTTGTTTATTTACCAACGTAAATTTATAACCATGCAAGTTTACTTATGAAATTTTATGATGATTTCAGCTTCCGCTCCATTCCGGTCTGACATGATTGAACCACTTACGGGGAGTAACTTCCCTCGTTGGAAGTCCCAAGTCAAATTATGTTTGGGTTGTAATGAGTTTGACTATGCCTTGAGGGAAGAAAAACCTGTGGCACCTGTGGCAGGTGCTACAGGGTATGTAGAACTCAAGAAGGACTATGATGTTAAGATGGAAAAGTGGAACAAGTCCAACCATATTGCACTTCTCATCATGAAAGCGACAATATCGCCGGACATTTCTGAAGCACTCACTAAGAAAGACACTGCTAAAGAATTCCTCACTGAAATGGAGGAGCAATTTAAAGGCTCCGACAAAGTGTATGCTCATGAGATTTTTGCTAAGCTTCTTCAGAAATACACTATTGACGAAAACGTTAGGCAACACATATTGAGGGTGGTAAATGCTTACACCAAACTTAAGGCCTTGGAGTTTTCTTTAAGTTACGCCATTCTTGTCATAATTATTCTTGAGTCTCTTCCAGAAGAGTTTGAACAATTTAAGGTCAACTATAACTCTCTAAAGGAAAAATGGCAACTCTCTGAGATGACCGCCAGGATCGTCCAGGAGGAAGAGAGGATCATGAGGCAGAAGAAAGACCATTTTTTCATGTTGGCTCTAACAAGAGAAAGCATGACGGGCAAGGTTTCCCAAAGCCTCAGAAAAAGCAAGTCAAGAAAGAAAGCACTAAGCCATTCAACCCTAAGGCATTCAAAGGTAAAGAAGCCGGCAGTTCTTCTTCTGCTCCTAGCAGCTCCATTGCTGGAGAAAATGCTTGTAACTTCTGCAAAGAGGAGGGACACTATCAAAGGGACTGCCCAGGCTTTCTAAAATGGATGAACAAAAGAGGTATTGATGAAATTACTTTTGTAGATGAATCTCTTTATGTCGATTTTTCTATAAAGTCATGGTGGATTGATTCAGGTGCAACCACTCACGTTGCTAAATCTATGCAGGGATTCGATACGATCCAAACTATAAGAGGAGGAACAAGAAAGCTTAAGGTTGCGAGCGGAGTTGAGGCCGATGTTGAAGCTGTGGGATCTCTCACGTTGGAGCTACACACTGGCCATACTCTTACATTGAATAATGTTATTTATGTGCCTACCTTAAGTAGGAATTTGATTTCAGTTTCTCGTTTAGATGATGATATGTATGAGTGCCATTTTGGCAAGAAACAATTTGCTTTGATCAAATGTAATAAGAATGTAGGCATCGGTGTTAGGCGAGGCCAACTATACATGTTATCTCTTAATAATGATTCAGTTATGCATGTGAGTGATGAAATTAATGTTGAGAAGAAATGGAAAGGAGTTAGTAATTCTTCGAAATTGTGGCATTGTCGTTTGGGCCACATTTCGAGGGGGAGAATGGAATGCTTAGTTAAAAATAAAATACTCCTCCCATTAGACTTCTTAGATGCAGACAAATGTGTCGACTGCATTAAAGGAAAATTCACACAAACAATTAAGAAAGGAGCAGTAAGAGCCACATGGGTTTTAGAATTAATTCACACCGACATATGTGGACCCCTTAATGTTAAGTCTGTAGATGGTTTTGATTCATTGATTACATTTACAGACGACTTTTCCCGCTATGGGTATATTTATCCCATACGTGACCGATCGGAAGCTTTGGAGAAATTCAAAGTCTATGAAGCGGAGGTTGAAAATCAACTGAACGTAAAAATCAAAGTTGTACAGTCTGATCGCGGGGGAGAGTATTATGGTAGGCATGCTCCTTATGGGCAGATTCCTAGACCTTTTGCCAAGTTCTTATCTGAAAATGGAATCATTGCTCAGTACTCAATGCCTGGTGAACCACAACAAAATGGTGTGGTCGAGCGCCGCAACCACACCCTTATGGATATGGTGCTAAGCATGCTTAGTCACTCGAGTTTACCAGTAAGCCTTTGGATAGAGGCATTAAAGACAGCTGCACACATACTAAATATTCCTCCAACTAAGTCAGCATCGAACACACCTTACGAGATGTGGGCGGGAAAGAAACCAAGCTTGAATTACTTACGAGTGTGGGGTTGCCCTGCTGAAGCTAAAGTTTTCAATCCACAACTAAAGAAATTGCATCCAAAAACAGTTAGTTGTTTCTTCGTTGGATACCCTCATAGGGGAAAGGGATATCGTTTTTATTGTCCAAGTCACACCACCAAGTTTGTGGAGACTAGACAAGCGGTATTTTTTGAGGATAATGAGGTCACAAATTTAAGGGAGATCGATCTTGAGGAGAAGCGGGTTTGTGTGCCATCCCCGACTATCCAAGAGATTGTTTTTCCAATACGAAGAAATGTGACATCTGATGATCCTGAATCTCACGGTTCAGTCTCTCAGTCGAATGGTGATCCAGAAACTAATAATGAGACAAATTGGGATCTCCAAGAAAATAATGAAAATGATGATGTTCCACCTGAAGGAAATATGCCCTAGAGGTAATAATAAAGTTATTATTTATTTCCTTATATCATGATAAATGTTTATTATTCATGCTAGAATTGTATTAACCGGAAACATAATACATGTGTGAATACATAGACAAACAGAGTGTCACTAGTATGCCTCTACTTGACTAGCTCGTTAATCAAAGATGGTTATGTTTCCTAACCATGAACAAAGAGTTGTTATTTGATTAACGAGGTCACATCATTAGTTGAATGATCTGATTGACATGACCCATTCCATTAGCTTAGCACCCGATCGTTTAGTATGTTGCTATTGCTTTCTTCATGACTTATACATGTTCCTATGACTATGAGATTATGCAACTCCCGTTTGCCGGAGGAACACTTTGTGTGCTACCAAACGTCACAACGTAACTGGGTGATTATAAAGGAGCTCTACAGGTGTCTCCAAAGGTACATGTTGGGTTGGCGTATTTCGAGATTAGGATTTGTCACTCTGATTGTCGGAGAGGTATCTTTGGGCCCTCTCGGTAATGCACATCACATAAGCCTTGCAAGCATTGCAACTAATGAGTTAGTTGCGGGATGATGTATTATAGAACGAGTAAAGAGACTTGCCGGTAACGAGATTGAACTAGGTATTGGATACCGACGATCGAATCTCGGGCAAGTAACATACCGATGACAAAGGGAACAACGTATGTTGTTATGCGGTCTGACCAATAAAGATCTTTATAGAATATGTAGGAGCCAATATGGGCATCCAGGTCCCGCTATTGGTTATTGACCGGAGACGTGTCTCGGTCATGTCTACATTGTTCTTGAACCGTAGGGTCCGCACGCTTAACGTTACGATGACAGTTATTATGAGTTTATGCATTTTGATGTACCGAAGGTTGTTCGGAGTCCCGGATGTGATCACAGACATGACGAGGAGTCTCGAAATGGTCGAGACATAAAGATTGATATATTGGAAGCCTATATTTGGATATCGGAAGTGTTCCGGGTGAAATCGGGATTTTACCGGAGTACCGGGAGGTTACCGGAACCCCCCGGGAGCCATATGGGCCTTCATGGGCCTTAGTGGAAAGGAGAAAGGGGCATCCCAAAGTGGCCGCGCGCCTCCCCCCCTCCCCTAGTCCTATCCCCTAGTCCTATTAGGACTAGGAGAGGTGGCCGGCCCCCCTCTCTCTCTTTCCCCCCTTGAGGATTCCTATTCCAACTAGGATTGGGGGGGAATCCTACTCCCAGAGGGAGTAGGACTCCTCCTGGCGCGCCCCAAGGCTGGCCGCACCTCTCCCCCCTTGCTCCTTTATATACATGGGCAGGGGGCACCTCTAGACACACAATTGATCCCCGTGATCGTTCCATAGCCGTGTGCGGTGCCCCCTGCCACCATATTCCACCTCAATCATATTGTAGCGGTGCTTAGGCGAAGCCCTGCGACGGTAGAACATCAAGATCGTCACCACGCTGTCATGCTGACGGAACTCTTCCCCGACGCTTTGCTGGATCGGAGCCCGGGGATCGTCATCGAGCTGTACGTGTGCTAAGAACTCGGAGGTGCCGGAGTAACGGTGCTTGGATCGGTTGGATCGGGAAAACGTATGACTACTTCCTCTACGTTGTGTGATCGCTTCCGCAGTCGGTCTGCGTTGGTACGTAGACAACACTCTCCCCTCTCGTTGTTGTGCATCAACATGATCTTGTGTGTGCGTAGGAAATTTTTTGAAATTACTACGTTACCCAACACCACCACCACCTCTGCCCATGGGTAGACCACGGCCTGAGAGGAAGAAAGCCATATCAGATGATTATATCACTTTTCTAATGGAGAACATGAATGATATGGGAAAGGTGGAGGATCCAACCTCCTATAAGGAAGCCATTAGAAGCGAAAATTCGTCCAAATGCTTGGTTGCCATGGAAGACGAGTTGAAATCCATGGGCTCAAACGACGTATGGGACTTAGTAGAAGTTCCCGATGGAGCTAAGAAAGTAGGCTGCAAGTGGGTTTACAAAACCAAGTATGATTTCAAAGGGAATGTCGAACGGTTCAAGGCAAGGCTAGTGGCAAAAGGGTATACACAGAGAGAAGGCATTGATTATAAGCAAACCTTCTCTCCAGTGTCAACCAAGGATTCTTTCAGAATCATAATGGCTTTAGTAGCTCATTACGACCTAGAACTACACCAAATGGATGTTAAAACGGCATTTCTAAATGGTGACTTGAAAGAAAACGTTTACATGGCTCAGCCAGAAGGCTTTGTTGTGGAAGGGAAGGAACATTTAGCATGTCGTCTAAAGAAATCAATTTATGGCTTGAAGCAAGCTTCAAGAGAGTGGTACCTCAAGTTTGATAAAATTATCAAAACTTTTGGTTTCACCGAAAATGTTGTGGACAACTGCATATACGTTAAGTTTAAAGGCAGTAGGTTCACATTTTTAGTCCTATACGTTGATGACATATTATTGGCATGTAGCGATAAGGGTACGCTGCATGAGACCAAGAATTTTCTGTCATCCAGTTTTGATATGAAAGATCTTGGTGAAGCCTCGTATGTCCTCGGCATCGAGATTCATCGAGATAGGTCCAGAGGAACGTTAGGACTATCTCAAAAAGCATACTTTGAGAGAGTACTGAAAAAATTCAATATGCATAAGTGCTCACCCTCACCTGCTCCTATAGTTAAGGGCGATAAGTTTGGGACATTTCAATGTCCGAGGAACCAATATGAAACTGATCAGATGAAGTCGGTTCCTTATGCTTCAGCTGTCGGAAGTATCATGTATGCTCAAATGTGTACACGCCTAGATTTATGTTTTGTAATCGGGATGCTTGGCAGATACCAATCAAATCCAGGACCGGACCACTGGAAGGCCGCAAAGAAAGTCTTGCGTTATATGCAAGGAACTAAGGATTTCATGCTTACATATAAAAGAACTGATAACCTAGAAATTGTTGGTTATTTAGACTATGATTTTGCCGGGTGTGTGGATAGTAAGAGATCCACGTCAGGTTATATATTCACACTCACGGAGGGGCTATATCGTGGAAAAGCTCCAAACAAACATTAACTGCTGGATCTACGATGCAAGCAGAATTTGTAGCATGTTATGAGGCCACCGGGCAGGCTGTATGGCTAAAGAATTCTATTCCCGAACTTAAAGTGGTTGACAGCATATCTAAACCAATTTTATTGTACTACGATAATGAACCGGCAGTTTTCTATACCAGTAACAACAGGTCAAGTAATGCTGCCAGACACGTTGACATAAAGTATCGTGTTGTGAAAGATAGAATCCAGAATCAAACAGTTGATGTTAAACACATAAGAACGAAGCATATGCTTACGGATTCGCTAACAAAAGGCTTACCACCCAGTATTTTTCGTGAGCATGTTGCCGGCATGGGACTACTGGAAGCCTGATGATTCTGGAATAAGAGGACCATTAAAATAAACCACTCCCCAATTAGCAAAATGTTTTCCATTTCGAAATAGGCGGGTGTGCTATAAGTGTTGAGGTTCTATAGCGTTTCGAGCTGTTGTAACACCTCACTTTGGTGCATCATTCCTATGTAGAATGGACGAATGAAGTTAAGCCTAACGATCAAGAGAGAGAATGTTGGTTTTGATCTGACGACTTAAACAGGCCAGTTAGATCTATTAGTCTAACAGAAAAAAATGAAGGGATAACGATAAGTAAAGGGATCCACGTACCAACATACGTGAGCCTCGATCAGAACTAACGCGCCCTGATCGGGGGCGCCCAAAAACCAACTCAGGTTTTAGGTCCCCTGTCATCAGCGTCATATTAAAGGGATACGGGAGAGAGCTGGCCACATGTGAGAACACAATTCACGTAAGGTTTACTCTCCTCACCCTGCAAAAAAAAAAGGTTTACTCTCCTTCCGATATTCTCACCCCATCCGATCAAGGGGAGCGTTGCAGCGACGGAAAGACCTAAGCCAGCTGCCGCTCGCCGTGGCGTCCTCATCTCCATCCCGGGGCTTTGCACATAATCGACGGACGTCAATTGGATTTTTCAAAATCGAAGGATACTTCAGTTGCCTACGTAACATTTTGGTATATTTATTCGTTATTGTTTCGAACCGCAAACCCTCGTGATCGCGGACACTAATGCTGAGACAAACGTCGCGTCCCCGCCGGGATATATATAGCGAGCGAGGATTCCGTATTTTTGCTATCGACAACGTAGGTGGACGTACAGTATATACCATGCCAATGGACAGCGTTCAGGAGACGGTCACCACTTCCGATGTCTCCAATATGGCAGTAGCAAGCGATGCCGCGCTCGGCTCCACGCCGTGGCACCACGTCAAGGAGATGCTCGCCGGCGGCGTCGCGGGCGTGGCGGCCAAGACGGCCGTCGCGCCGCTCGATCGAGTGAAGCTCCTCCGACAGGTCGGAGGTGGGGCGGCGCCCGCCGGCACCAGCGCCTTCAGGACGCTCCTCGAGATCAGCCGCCGCGAGGGCCTCAGGGGGCTCTACCGCGGGAACGGCACCAACGCGCTGCGCGTGTTCCCTTCCAAGGCGATCCACTTCATGGCGTACGAGCAGTACCGGAGCTGGCTCCTCGGCGCCGTCCCCTCGCTCGGCGGCGGGCCGGTCGTGGACCTGCTCGCCGGCTCGGCCGCCGGCGGCACGTCGCTGATAGCCACGTACCCGCTCGATCTCGCGCGCACCAGGCTCGCCTGCCGTGCCACCGAGGCGGGCGTCTTCGGCGTGCTCCGGAGCGTGTACGCGGAGGGCGGCGTCCGCGGCCTGTACCGTGGTGCGTGGCCGTCGCTGGCGCGCGTGCTCCCGACCGCCGGGCTCCGCTTCTTCGTGTACGAGTCGCTGAAGCGCCGGCTCCCAGAGGACTACGAGGGGCGCGTGGATGCCAAGGTGGTGTGCGGGATGGCGGCGGGTCTGGTGGGCAACACGGCGACGTACCCGCTGAGCGTGGTGCGGCGGCAGATGCAGCTCGGCGGCACCGGCACGGGGACGGCGGTCACCGGGGCGCTGCAGGGCGTTCGGGCCATCGCAAGGGCGCAGGGGGCGCGGCAGCTATACGCAGGGCTAGGGCTCTCGTTCCTGAAGGCGGCGCCGTCAGCGGCCATCGGGCTGGTGGCATACGAGGAGATGAAGGCTCTGCTCAACCTGCCAACCAGCCATCGCTAGTCCTCTATTATTCCACTTTAGCTTTTTTTTAACGGTTTTATTCCACTTTAGCTATACGCAAGTCGCCTGAAAATTACTTTTGGATTAGTCAATTTTTGGACTGTTGAATTCTACGTCAGATTCGTGCTCATATTTTTTTCTGGGCTGGTCTATGCACTGCTTTGGGCTGTTTTTTCTTGACTGACCATATATTTTGGGTCAGTCGATTCCTTAGTGGGCTGAACCCATTTCATGTGCGACCCTGCCTTTCCCTTTCTCTCTTTATTTACACTAGTAAATGGCACGTGCCATGCACGTGTGGAGATAGTTATTAATACACATACATGTGGGTAATTTTAAATAGTATCATATTTCACAAAAAAAAAGTTAAGTAGGATCATGAGTTGAACTAATTAATTATTAATTATAAAATTTTGCACGATTTAATAAATATATATATATAATACCGAATTTACACAATATAGAATACCATGAGAAAAAGTATACCAGGTTCACTCCTCAAATGTTTGTCTTAATAAAGTTTAAGTTTAACTTCAGTTCAGAACTGCGATACTTATTATGGATCGGAGAAAATATTAGATTGAGCAAGAGAGAGTACTGTTTGCAAGTTATTTATCGTTAGAAATAAAATAATAATTTAAACATTATTGTGTCTGTTTGCAAATCAGAGTTTTCACAGAATTGTTGATAAAAACTAAGAAAACAAGGGTAATAAATATTTGTAAAATAAATTTGTAATAAGAGAAAGTAAAAGCTATTTAGTTGTACATATATTACATTTTCACTTTGTTTGTCACTGTTTAATCTGTTTTAGCTTGTGCGCCTTTACCCATGCTACACCATCACATGCTTTCTCTCTCTCTCATCATGAAGCGTACTTGCTAGTTGCTGCTGCTAGCACTCCTGGTGCCACTCTACTCTACTCCTGCATGCATCACCGGACTCTGCTGGAAATTTCTGGATAGTGGCTAGGCTCTAAAGAACACAAGGAGAATCACATGCATGCACATCCTAGAAAGTACTACTACATCTGAGAGTGGCAGACTGGCAGCACGGGGAAATGGTGCGGCAAATCCCCGCAATGTAGGCCATCAGATTAACATATCCAACGGTTTATATGCAGCCACGTGTATCGGTAACACAAGCCATTAAATTTGAGCCGTCCGATTAGGAAGATCCAACGGTCCATATGACTTGCTACTCGTACACTATATAGGAGTATAGATGTGCATTTTTGCTTTTGCTTTTGTTTTCTGTTTTTCTTTATTAGTTGGTTTTCAGTTTTTTGTGTGTTGCTATTTTAGGGTGTTTGATGAGTGTAAATGTATACACATAAAAACTATACAATATGTGTCAAAATTGTATTATTATATGACTATTGTTTCATATTAGAAAAAGTGCAATTTCAATGCAAACTCGTATGCAATTTCTTTTTGTCATTTTGTTTCTTCACAAAGGTTAATACCAACTAATTCATTCTTTATTAGAAAACTTCAATTCCCTTGACAGTAGAACCAGTACCACTAATTCATTCGTAGTAATGAAACTTCTTTTTGTATAAAAATCCACTTTTATATGTTCATTCTTGCATATATTTTAAATCACAACTTTTATGTGTATCATCTGCAAAATTTGTCATTGTTTGATTTAGATTTTTTTTCTCATTTTCATTCTTCTTAAATGGTAATATCAACGCCCACCAATTCATTCTTCCTTAAAAAATTTCATTATTTTGGTTTTGTTTTAGTATTTATTTCATTTTCTTTCTTCTTTAAAGGTAATACGAATGTCATTAATTCAACCGTACATAGGAAACTATATATATTTTTGCAAAAAATTCACTTTCATATGCTTTTTCTTGTGTATTTTTATAACACGCATTTTTTATGTATATCGTGTGTAAATTTTGTAATTGTCTGATTTAGATTTGTTTTTTATTTATTTTTTTCTTCTTAAATCATAATACAATGTCACAAATTCATTCTTTCTCTGGGAATTTCACTACTTTGAGTCCGTTTCGGTATTTATTTCATCTTCTTTCTTATTGAAGGGTAATACAAAAGCCACTAATTCATTCTTTCATAGAAAACTTTATTATTTTGAATTTGTTTCAGTTTTATTTTATTCTTTTTCTTCATTAAGGGTAATACCAATGCTAATAATTTATTGTCCCAAACATTAGTTTTGATGTAACCACCATTTGATTTTAATAAAGTGCACCCAAGGGCATTCCTCTAAAAAAAATTATTTCTTCCTAGGAAACTTTCTTTTTTGTGAAAATTCCTTTATTATACGCATATTCTTGCATATCTTAGAATAGCGCAATTTCTGTGGAGATTGTGTGCAAATTTTGTCATTATTTGTTTTCATTTTTTTTCATTATCTTTGTTCTTTAAGGTTAATACCAATTGCACTATTTCATTTTTTATAAAATTTATTTTTTATTCATATTTACTCTTATTTTTTACCGTTTACTCTTTAAGGTGAACCCAACACAGGTGTTAGATTTTTAATTTAACAGTTCAAATTTTGGGTGAGACTTCATTTATTTTTCAATAGCCGCTTAAAGATGAAGAATGTTTGTGCAATCCTCAATTCGGGTCCAAAGTTGTGTGGCTTCTATAAGAACATTCAGTATGGCCTGTGTAATTTATCAAAAAAAAATCTAATATTAAGTTGTCTAGTGAGATGATTATAGTAGACATAAACGAGTTAGAAATATCAAATATGGGTTTAAGTACCCCCCCCCCCTTTCTCTCCCTTCAAAATGATATATACATGTGTATATGTGTATGTATTGTATGCATGCATATAAAAATAAATATACATGTGTGAAAGATTGCACATATGTGTGAGAGTGCTATTCTTCGGTCACCTGTAAACGCTTTGAACACTATATTAGAGCAGTCTGTACCAACGTACAAGAGAGTAAAAATTATGGTCAGTCAACTGACCCAAAAATTAAAAACAGTCACCTTGCACGTAGTCACTCCCCTATTATTCAGTTGCCTGTAACCTATTCAAGTTTCAGTTTACTTGCATTTTTTTTTTACAGTCGTGTTCGTTGACACTTGACCATGGATACTTGTAGTACCTTTCTTTTGAGAAAACTTTCAATCTATATTGAGAAAATTCCTTATTTGACATTATTTTAAAATATGCTTCCTTATTTGATACTGAAAAAGTTTTTCTTCCCTACTTGACACAAGTTCTAAATTTTATTCCCTATATGACATTTTTGTCCATTTTAAATCTAAATGACACCTGAAAAGATTCTTTTGCCCCTCATGTGGTATGTGTGTAGCGGGCAATAGCGCACACACGCAGCATCAGTGCGAGGGCAGGAGCACACATGCAGCAACACATACACATGCACCAACACACACGCGCGCGCACACACACGCAACAACATGCACGTGCACGTGCACACACACACACAGCAACACACACGCACGCAGCACACACACATACACACACGCAGCAGCAGCACACACGCAGGCACGCAACAGCACACACTCGCGCGCGCACGTACACACGCAGTAGCAAACACACACGCAGCAGCACACATGCACACACACATGCAGCAGCAGCACACATGTGCGCGTGGACCCACACACGCAACAGCACACACGCGCGCACACACATAGTGCATGAGGGGCAAATTGTCTTTTCAGGTGTCATTTAGGCTCAAAATGGACGGAAGTGTCGTATAGGGAATAAAATTTAGGACTAGTGTCAAATAGGGAAGAAAAACTTTTCCAGTTGAAAGGATCGAGATGGACCTAGAGGGGGGGTGAATAGGTACAAATACAAATTTTAATTGTTACTTGGCAATTTTAGGCAATAGTGTGGAATATGAAAGTGAGCCTAACAATCGCAAGTGTGATGCTAAGAGCTAAACAAGATAATCAAGTAATACAAGTAAATGAGTAGACTGACACAATATGATTTAGGTAAGTGCAGATGAGACAAGTAACCACAAGCAGAGAGTTAAGGTTAGGGATAACCGCAACTCCAAGAGACGAGGATGTAAGCCGATGTTCACTTCCTTGGAGAGAAGCTACGTCACCGTTTAGAGAGGTGGGTGTTACCACGAAGGCACACCAACGCCACGAAGGCTCACCCTGTTCTCTTTTTGAGACAACACCACGAAGGCGTTTCTCAACCACTAGTGGTAGACCTTGGGGTGGTCTCCAAACCCTCACAAACTTTTCCGGAGGTAATCACAAAGGTTGATTCCTCTCCGAAAGACTCCTACCGCCTAGGAGTCTCCAACCTCCAAGAGTAACAAGAACGATGGGAAAAGCTCAAGACTTGCTCAAGTCACAAATTCCTTTGGTGCAAAGAAGGGGAAGGAGTGGATCTATCACTTGGTCGGACAACTTCTCTCAAATGCTCTCAAATCCCTTGGGGATCTAAAATTTGGTGTGGAGGAGTGAGAGAGAGAGTGTAATGTGTTCTAGGGTTTGTTCAACGTGAGTGGTCAACCCCATCCCGAAGGGGAAGAAAGGCTATATATAGTGGTAGTGAAAAGCTAGCCGTTTGGCCACTTAAGGCACAGGAGCTGCCGGACGTCCGGTGGGTACCGGACGACCGGTGACATAGATCGGACCGGACGTCCGACCGGGCAGCCGGTCGTCCGCTCACTGGAGTATAAATCTGACCGTGAAAACAGAGGTAGCGGACATCCGGAAGGCGCCGGTCATCCGGAGCCCGGACGTCCGGTGTCATCGGACATCCGTTAATTGTAGTTCTGTTTGAGTGCACCGGAAATCCGGAAGTGAGCAGACGTCTGGTGACCGGACATCCAGTGTGACCGGTCTTCCGCTAATTTCAGTTCTGTGCAGACTCACCGGACGACTGGAGAGAGTCGGATGTCTGGTTGGTTGAGAGAGGCCGGACGTCCGCAGACTTCGGACGTCCGGTGAAAGTTGGACCTTTTAGTTTGGAAACCTACTACCACTTTTGCACAAGTTAGAGGAAGAATTTATGAGATGGTATGAGAGGGAATTTTGTGGTTTTGAGCAAGTTCTTTCGCGAAATCCATCAATCCCCTCTTAATAGTGCGGGATCCCTACACTCAAGAGCAAAACCGAAAACAAGGAGCCGAAGCTTTTTATCTTTGTCTTGTGTCTCTGCTCTTGGGTGATATATGTTGTTATGTCCTTAGTCATGATCCACACACACACATAGCCCTTGGGACATAATCCTGAGAAATACTCGATAAACATGATTAGTCTCAATATGCATGTTGTTATCAACATCAAAATACGATTAAGGGCATGATTGCACTTTCACCAGTGTCAAATAAGGAACCAAATTTTAAGACAGTGTCAAATAAGGAATTTTCTCATCTATATTCATCATGACATGACACTACAAAGAATACAGACATAACAAAAATTACATCCATGTACATAGACCACCTGGCGACGACTACAAGCAGTGGAGCGAGCCGAAGGCACGCCACCATCATCGGCCCCTTCCTCATTTAAGCCGGACCAAACTTATTGTAGTAGATAATCGAGAAGTCGCATGCTAACAGCAACTGTCGTCGATGAAGAAAAATATAGATCGAAATAATCCAACCTGTAGACACACGAACCAAAATTAACAAAAGCTAGATTCAAACAAATTCATCGAAGACCAGCAACGACTGAATCTTGCAAGATCCGCCGTAGACACATCTCCACATACACTCTGTTAAAACTAAACGCATCACCGGAACAGGGACTAGGGTAGGAGAATCTTATTCCATCTTCAGAAAGCCACCACTACCTCGTCTTTCTGATCAGAATGCAAATCCTAAACGAACTTATAAAAACACCTAAAAACGAAGCAAGATCCTTCCCTTCGACAAGTGCTAGGGTACACCGTGCATCCATGACCCTAGGGTCGCCGAAGACAAGGCTGGCCGCCTGTGACGCCGGGCGGGAGGTAGAGGAATCCTAGGCTTCTTTGCTCAGAGAAGAGGAGGCGCCGAAGGCTATGCACGTCTCATATCTCGGCACCCTCCCCTAAGAGCAACTCCAATAGCTCATGTATCTCTAAAAGAACTACTATTTTTGGGAAGTTGGGTCAAAACAAGGCCTCCAACAGCTTTCGTAAACACGAAAAAAATACAGGATCCCCTAAAAATACCTCCTCCATCCTCCAAATTTACGAGAAGATGGCCTTCATGTATAATTTTGGCGGGTGGATAACCTGCCTGAAACTTCACGGGCGCAACATCGGGACACCGCTGCATCGCCGCTTTAATATTACCTTCGCCTCCAACGGAACGCCACGCCGGGTCGCGCCACCGCCGGAATGTTGCCTTCGCCGCTGCCAGATCGCCACGCTGCGCCGGGCGACGCCACGCGAGGGCTGCCGACACCACGCCGCCGCCAATTGCCATCACGCAGAGCATCGCCGCCGCCGCTACCATGTCGCCGAGCACCGCCACGAGAGGGCTGCCGACACCATGCCGCCGCCGTCTGCCATCACGCAGAGCACCGCCGCCACCATCACCATGCCGCGCCACCACCACATCGCGGTTGGGCGCCGCCATCTCGGGCTGCCACCATCATGGCACCACCACATCGCGGCCGGGCGCCGCCATCTCGGGCTGCCACCATCGTGGCACCACCACATCACCACGCCGGGTCACCGACTTGTGGAACTGGGCCATTTTCTAGGCTAGTTTACTGAAAAACTAAAAGTTTAGAGGAAGATATGTGTCGGAACCGAGAAAAGTTGTCATCAGAAAACTTCCCTAAAAATTTACGATCATCCCATAGAAGTTGGTTTACGGGGAGTTTTTAGGGGAGCTCTTGGAGTTGCTCTAGCCTCTAAGTCTGTATCTTGGTGCATTTGAACTACTCCTACCACCTTAATTACGGCCTGGCTGGGTGCGTCGATTCAAAAGAAATTGAGCTACTCAATTCTTTTAACCCGTTGGATGTAAAGGAAACGGTCAGATCTCCTATCTTCTGAAAAGCACTGTTCGTTGAAATCTCAGAACCGGTCCCTTTTCTTTCCCCTCTGGCAAGGAAACTAGAGAAAGCCTTTCTCCCATCAATCTCCACCGGCGAGCCCGTGGTTTTGTCTCCCCTCCACCTGCCTCTCCGGTGGCCGGTGGCGGGAGCAGATTCTTGGTGCCTCGGCTCTGGCTAGCATATAGGTAGGACTAGCAAAAAGTCTCGTGCGTTGCAACGGGAGAGAAAAATACCACACGCTCTAAGAGCACAAAAAATGGTCTATAATCTGAGAATTTATAGCTACGGCCCAACTAAAGATGGTTTTAACCTATAAAAGCACGGTTTAAGATTCTACAGGGCTTGCATGTAGATTTAATCCGTACAAAGAAACGGGCAAGTGATCATGCATTTATTCATGTCATGTTCGGAATGGAGTGTTGTTACGGGCGAGTAAATAAAAACGACAAAAACAAACGATGACACGTTAGCACACTACGGAGACAAGATTTTTTTCAGTTTTAAAATCACCAACTTAGGGTAACTCTTGAACACTTTTTTCACATGCATATTTTTTAAGTACATGAAGAGTTGTTAAAAAGGTTGTACAATGATACAGGATATTTTAATCATAAAAAGAGTGTTTTTTTATCTGGAACAGAACATTTTTGCATGGTCTCCTGTGGAGCAGGTACTTGCGCCTCTATTTCATCACTATTTCTTGTCATACATGTCATAGGTATCAGTCCATATTTCATCACTATTTATATCTTATCAAACTTGTCTTTTATTTTTTATTTTTTCATGCATGCCTCCTTTTTACTTGTTTTTATGCATGTCTTCTTTTTCTTCTTCTTATACATAGGAGAATAGCGCAAATCTCATTTTTAAAATTGTTAACAGGTAAAATAACATCATATTCATATTTTATATATTTTTCTAATCAAATTCCATATATAACATGTTAAATTTGAAGTTACGGCTTAGAAGATATGAATATTTAAAAAATATTTGATATGTACTGCGGGAGTAATGTCAGAAACATTAGGGGGTTTTCTGTAAAATAGCAAAACAGATTAAGAATAGCTATTTCTTTTATTAGTAGGTATCAGATTCCTTAAACGTCATAAACTTTTGTGATGGCCAATCTAGATGGTGGGATGCTGCAACAGCAATTTTCGGGGAATGTGTGGATGTTTCTTCTTTAATAGGGAAGGTTGTCTTCAAGCATTATTTTCGTTCTTCCAATCAAGCGGCGGCGCATGTACTACTAACTTTTCTTATTGTAATAAGACCTCTTTAAATTGGACAGACAAACCCCCGGGTTGTCTGATCTCTTCACTTGTGGACGATGTAATGCCTATGTTAAATCAATAAAGCTAGCCATGATAGCTTTCCCTAAAAAAAGGTATAGATATAGATATAGATATAGATTTCGTAGGAACGGTGCTTGGACGTATGGCGATGCTTTTTCTTCGAGTTTGTCTTTCGGGTTTTGATCCTCCTCAAATTTGTCTGTCAAATGAAGCTCCAATGTAGTTTCCTGCCAGCTCCTCAGGATGGTGAGCTTAGGGTTTCTTGTCGTTCGTACGCAGCGGCAAGATTTGGTATAAGGTTTTTCAGACCAATTTAAGGATTGAACGGCAAGGACTCCAGAGCGCTGGTCCTTAGAGGCACATGCACAAAGATTTCGTAGTGGATCTGGTATAGGTGCGACGACAGCGGCATGTCGGTGGTAATGGTCGTTCGGTGGTCCATGAACCTAGATGTAATTTTTATTATATTTAAGGTCCTTTGTACTTTCTATGAATCTTTATAATAAATCTGATTCTTTTTGAAAAAGAACATGTTTCATCGTCTTCTCCGTGATCTCGATCTGAACCACCCACGACCGGTCTGCGGCACTCCCGCTACCACCTCGCGGCCGCCCCCGGTTATCCCTCTAGCCTGGTAAACCTTGCACCCCTCGCACCCGAACTGTCAACCTTCGGACTCACTTCCATCGGTTGCCAGCTACGGCTCATTCCTGGCCGAGGCCTTGCTGGCTTCCGCGAGCCTCGCTACAGCCTCGTTGCTGCTTACTGTGGCCTGCTTCCTTCTCCATCAAATCAGACTGACCCATATTCAAAATTGAGACGACTAACGTCCAGCAAAATGTTGTTATGTGATTAAAGTTGTACCCTCAAAATAAATCATCGTAAAGAAATATGAACAACAAATTGAGACTTCTCTACCGTATGGTAAAACAACAAATTGGGTTACATAGTTGCGGGGGATATTAAATATAGAAAACACTTGCATTAGACAACACAGAAAGGAAGACAAAATTAAGTAAAGTGCTGAAAAATATGAACCTGTCAGTCAGGGTTTGGACGCGCACGGACACAACACCATCAAGCGGCCACTGTAATTTGAAAGTGAATTTCTGCAGAGTGCTCACGTCGCACATTTGAATTTTGAATACAGTTCAGAGCCAATAGTAGTACTGCTAATTAATGTTATGTCAAATGGTAATCCTTCTGATCTAGATTAAATGGTGAAACTGAATACAGCAGGAATATCAATCAACAAACATTCAAACTGAGGTTACAGGAATAAGAATAACAAATGACAATTGGCATCCAACAGAATGATGTCTACGTACTGTTTCCAAGTTGCAATCCTACAACCATTCTTGATTAATTTTGAAACTAAACGTGTCAATCAATAAGTCTTCTGCTTCTTCCACTTGTAAGCAGCTGCCAATATCTTGAGGTTCGATGCCGGCGTGACTTCATCAGGGAAGATATAATCAACGTACTCCTCGTACGCAATATTGGAGCCATCATCTGTGGGCAGTGGTCTCTTCCTCTTCACTTTCCTTGGCGCCTTCTTCTGCACTAAGGCAACATCACCAAGATCACCAAAGCCCAACTCTGTTTTGAGCCATTCTTCCAGGAGCATCACTCTTTCTTCCTTTAGCTCTGCAGCATTAGTCCTGAAGTAGTCGAATGCCCTTTCAAAGACCGCTCGACACCTCCGGACCCGCTCGATCTGCTGTTCCTGATAACCAGCATGATTCTTATTCAGTCCATTGTCTTCTGCCAAGCCAGTCGAGGCCTCGAATTCTGCGTAGCTGATCCATACCTTCAGATGCTTTGTTCTATCAAGCAGTCTCTCGTAGAGTTCCCTTGCCCTACCAAATTCACCTTCATCAATTTCAAACTGCAAGTACTCCTTCCATAAAACCTCGGGCATGTCGAGGGCTGGCTGAGCGATAGCAAGATCGTATACTGACCGAGCACGATCAGCCTCGCCGAGGTTCTTTTCAAGTTCAGCATACTTCCTCCAGGCATAACAATTTGCTGGAGACCATTCGATATACTTTTCATACAGAGTTCTACAGCGGTCGAAATTGCCAAGATGAAGCTCGATCTCAATGTACTGCTTGAATAATTTCCCCTTGGGCGCCATACCTATCGCATTGCCGAGAATCCGCCGTGCAGCCTTCATGTTCTTCTGTCTTATCTCAAACTGCGCGGCCATCAGCCACAACTTCGCAAATGTAAACTTCTTGTGTGGAATGAGTTTCAGACACGCCCTGTAGACCTCCCGGGTCCTCTCCATGTCCTGTGCATCAAGTTCCTCATAGAAAGCATAGTTTATCCAAAGGTATATATACCTCTGCCAGTACCGCTTCTCTTGTGCAGGGGGGACATTTGCGATAGCCCTCTCGTACACATCCCTGATCCTGTCCTTATTACCGGCGCTCTCCTCCAGCCTGATGTAATCGAACCATGAGTCGTAATTGAGCGGGTTCCTCCTCACCTCATCTTCATATTGGAACCTCTGCTTGCCCACAATGGCATCGTCAATCCCCTCACGGTCACCACATCGTTTCTCAAATGCCAGGAACTTCCTGTAAAGGTCCTCAGCCTTGCCCTTGGGCACTCTGTCAAGCGCATACTTGTATATTGCACGAGCGCGCTCCACCTCCGGGCGATTTTCCTCAAACTCAGCAAAAGCTACAAACAACACCTCTGCGTCTTCATCGTCCACAAGCAGTTCCGATGCATGCTCGTACACGCGACGTGCCCGCTCTGCTCCTCCATGTTTCATCTCAAACTTGGCGTATCGGACGAACGTGTCGGGCCGTGGGTGCTCGGCGACAAACCTCTCATAGATCGCCCTTGCACGCTCAACCTCCCCATACCGCAGCTCGAACTTGATGTACGAGTTCCAGGCAGCAATGTCGGGACGCCATGCCATCCAGCGCTCAAAGAGCTGGCGAGCACTGGCGACGGCGCCAAGCAGTTCCTCCATGTGGATGTACTTGTGCCACAGCTGGTCGACGCGGGGGAGGAGCGAGACGGCGCGGTCCCAGACGTTCCTCGCGTGGTTGACGCAGCGGCTGCGCATCTCGAACTCGGCGTACTTGAGCCACATCGCGTGGTCGCGGCGGGCGGCGTCCAGGTCCAGAGCGCGCTCGTAGACGGAGCGAGCCCGGGCGAGGTCCCCCTGCCCCTCCTCCCACCGGGCATAATTGACCCACGCCGGGACGCCGCCGCGAGTGACGAGGCCTTCGAATCGCTTGCGCTCGCGGAGCTGGTAGTCCGCGAGCTCGTCGGCGTCGGTTATCCTCTGCCTGGGCGGGCGGATCTCGGGCTCCTGCCGCTCCCGGGCCTCGCGGAGGATCTGCTCGGCGGTGATCTGGACCCCCGCCGGCGCCTTGTTCTTCACCCGCGTCGCGCGGGGGAGCCTGACCTCCGTGTCGCGGTTCGTGAGGAAGCTGAGGCTCGCTTGGTCGGCGCCGCCGCCTCTGCGGGTGGTGAGCGCCATGGCCGGTCGCTGGTGTTTGTGCTAGGGTTAGGGTGTCCGGAGGAGAGGGATAATAGGGGGCCGCGCGAGGGGCGGGGCAGATCGGTCGAGCGTCTCGTGGAGTCGTGGGGCTCGATCGACTCTCGTAGTACCGCCGTTCAAGTTCTTTTTCGGGAAGAACTTTTGCGCGTAAAATAGGAGAAAAGAGTCCGAAACAAACATGAACACGGTTGGGAGTTGGGACAGCCCGGCGCTGCAAACTCAACCCCTGACAGCCCCGTCAAAAAAAAAAACTCAACCCTGATAAAATATTGAAGTTTTAGGTTTGTCATAAGTCAAACCTCTTTAAGTTTGACCATGTATTACATCATATATATATATAGTCTGAAAAGTTCAAAAATATATAGCGGTATGAAAATATATTTTGTGAATAATCTAATGAAACTAATTCGGTGTTATAAATATTGATATATGTTTTGATAGACTTGAAAGAAACTTAATAAGTTTGACTTAGAACATGTCACATCCCAATTTTTAAAAATTTAGGCTATATGCATTGACACATAACATTCCATTATTTCAGTGCATTTTTGGAGTTTTGAAAATCAAAATGACCATTTCTTAAACCTAAAACCATTTGGAATTTAATTGCTGGGCATATGATCTTTTTATGCATATAAAAACCTTTTAAAATTTTGCATAAGGGCAAGAAAATATTTTCCTAAGATATATATTTACCCTAGTTTATGTGATAGTTTTGTGTTCAAAGAATTTGAAATGGTTTGAATTTGGGTCAATTCAAACCATACTTAAATCATGGGTCACAAATAAAAACAAAATTACAAAAGGAAAAAACACAGGCGCAACCAGGACGACCCAACTACGGTGCCCAACCGCGAGTGCGTGCGTTTAGGAATAAAAAACAAACCAGCATGCTGCGATCTAATCGCAACTATCTCTGAGAGATCCAACGGTAGCCGCACCCATGCACGCCTCTCTCACTTACAGACGGCCCCCGCCTGTCAACTTAGTCAACCTCCCACGAGAAGCCATGTTCTCCCACCCACTGGTCCATGTTCTCCCACCCCATTGAGGTTTGATGCCATGCCCTTGACTATCCGAGCTCCATCCCACCCACATCACCTACTATTTTTCTCACATTTTCCACCTATCAAATACTTTAGCACTCTTTATTGAAACAACAAAAAGAAAACAAACTTAATTCTTCATCCACCTTATTTGCATGGGTTGCCTCCCATGAAGCACTTTGTTTTTTGTTAAGCTCGATTGTAGTGACGGTTACTTCTCCTTTGGTGTGATAATCTGGAGCCCATCGCTCCTGACATTTATCATGATACCCTCCAACATGCATCTTCATCTTTTTTTCCGGGGTAGTGTCTAACATGTGGATTCTACATCGGAGGGTCAAATCTCGCATTTCTTTCGAAGACATTGATGATAGCTATTATAGGTCTCAGAAATGGCATACCAAATATAATAGGAGCAATGGGATCCTCAAACATATCAATGACAACAAGATCAATCATTAATTTAAATGACTACTCCATGTTTAATCCCTATCATTAATTTCTAAAAGGTTCCCCGGTTTTTCTTTTTTGTTTTTGTCAAATTCATGACCATTTTCACAAATTTGTTAACTTTTATCAACTTTGATTTTTTCAAAAATATTTGTGTTTTTTCAAATCCTCTCAAATTTGTGAGCCTTTTTTGAAATTGTATGAATTTTTTTGAAAAAGGCCTTAATTTTTTTTATTATGAACTTGTTTGAAATTCATGAAATTTTATAAAATCGTGTTTTTGTTGAAATGTCTTTGAACTTTTAAGATTTGTTGAACTTTTTATTTCATTCTTGTGAACTATTTTTTCTTTCTCCAAAAAAGTCAACTCTTCGTGCTCAACTGGTCGTTGTTCGACGGTCGCTCGTCCATGAGTCAACTGATATATAGCTCAAATGCAGCTGGGCCGACCTATAAGCTTAGCTCAGCTGGCGCCAAACACGTTGTATATGAGCTCTCGTAACGCGCTGTGTATTGCTAGAGCCATACACAACAATGAAGGATTTCGAGCGCTTAAGAGGAATTTCCTAAGGGATGCTCATGGTGACGGACTGTTTTGGTTTTGCACAAGCGATCCAGCGAACAAGGGAGCAGGATCGGCCCATTTAGCAGCGAGCACTGAGCTGTGCGTGCATCCTACAGAATCTGGTTTCGGGAAAAGATTCTTGTCCGATTTTGGGAACCTTCTGGAAGGTTCCTGAACCAGGTTTTCTAGCTTTTTAGTTTATTATTTTTCTCTTTATAATTTTACCTTTTTGTGTGTTTCTTTTCTTCCTCCTTTCCTTTTTTATTTGTAAATTTATTTTTCTTTTCAAATAAGATTCAGGAACTTCGAATGTTTATTCCAATTTTTTCAAAAATCGTTTAGAATTTCAAAAATTATTCGTGTTTTCTATATATGTTCATAATTTTTATAAAAAAAATCATAATTTCAAAAATTATTTGCATTTTAAAAAATTATCCTATTCTGAATTCAGTAAATGTTCAATTCTTTTAAATCTCTTCATAAAATTGGATGTTTCCGTGTTTCCAAAAAATGGTTGAAACTTTCAAAACAGTCATGTGTTGAATTTCAAAAAATGTCTCCATTTTTAAAATAAAATCACAAATTCGTAAATCGTTTTGCAAGTTTTCACGGTCGCGATAGAGTATCACTTATCTGGCTGCCACAGCCTATTCGAATGGTCAACTATTTGATGCGAAAGTGAACATAAAGGGGACCTTCCCGCTCCTGGATCCTATTTCGCGCCCTCAGCTCCACTTACAGAAGTTTTAGCTAACCGGGGCACACACCCCCTCAGTATTAGGCTTGCCCCATTTACCTTTTTTTGGGCAATAGCTTGCATGCGATGTTCGCTAAGTCGCCGACACAATCCTTTTTCTGGTTTTTCAATTCGGTTCTCTTTTTTTTCTTATTCTCTTTCAGTTTTTCTTTTTCAAATTTTGTGAACTTTTTTAGCCGCTGATCTTTTTTCAAATCCGTGAACTTTTTTCAAGAGCATTAACTTTTAACTCTAGACCTTTTTTCAAAATTTTGAATTATTTTCCAAACTTCATGAACTTTGTTTCAAATATGTGATATTTTTTCCAAATTCATGAACTTTTTCAAAATTTATGAAATTTAATTCTCTTTTTTTATAAATTCCTCAATTTTTATGGATTGTTTTCTTTCAGATTCATGACATTTGAGCTCTTTTCTATCACAAATTCGTGAAATTTCATGAAGTTTTCAAATCCATGAACTTTTTTCAAACTCATGAACTTTTCTCGAATTAGTGAAATTTTCAATTTCATGAACTTTTTCAAAATCTGCGAACTTTTCAAACCCATGAATATTTTTAAAACTCACATTTTTTCTCAAATTGGTGTACTTTTCTCAATTTCAAGAACTGGTTTGAATTTGGGAACCTCTTAGAATGGATGAACATTTGTTTGCATGGTCATGAACATTTTTTAAATATGTAAAATTTCATTCATACTTCTTTTAAAAAGTGACATTTTCCAAAATGTTTTCAATAAAAGTAAACAGTACAATAAGTTGTGCAATAAATAGCACGGCTACATTTGATCTTAAATTACTCGCGATACAATCTGTCACCAGCGCTGAGTACCTCTAGTGTTTTCCAATATATTTTTTGTGTGGTGGTGGTGCGGGGGGGGGGGGGGGGGGGGGGGGGAGGGGTTTGGTGGTAGGGGTCTTGCGTTCGTGGGGCGGGCCACCGGGTGCTTTACTGAGTGATAGTTCCCCTTTGCATCGCTAAAGACGCGAAATAAGAGGTGTCCCCGTTTGAGAGCTCCTGCTCAACGCTCGTGAGCGCTAAAATGAGGAGCTTTAGTTGAAAGATTCGTGCAAAAGGGTTGGCCCATTCCCGTGTGATGAGCAAACATAATATAAAATGTCATGAGAAAATGTTGGGTTGGACGGAGTCAAACCCCCGACCTAACACTGGGTAGGCGCGCTGCGAGCCATTGCAGCTAGCGACTGAGTATGTCTTAAATTACAATGCTAAACTTAAAGTACTATGGACAGCGGCAGGTCCTTTTTTAATATTCCTTTACATTTATTGAATTATTTGATGTATGATGAATAATTTTAAATATACATTGAACATTTTTGTAATATACGCTGAACAATTTTAAACTACACAGTGAACACTTTTGTGATATATGCTGAACAATATTTAAAACAGACTGATAATTTTTTATCAAGAACAATTTTTGAATGCATTGACATTTTTTTAATATATGATGAACAACTTTTAACTACACATAGAATAATTTTGTGATACATGCTAAACAAACTTTAAATACATATAGAACATTTCATGATATACGCTGATTATTTTTTTGAAAAGTGAACAAAAATTTAAAATTATGAACAGTTTTTAACATCACTAAACAGAATTTGGAATTTCAAACATTTTTTGAATACAAAGGATAAGATTAAAAAGGAAAATTGAAAAATAAAATAAATGGAAAAAAATAAAAAAATTGATACAAAACAGGAAAATATAGAAAACAAGGAAAACAGGAAAACCAGCTAAAGGAAAAAGCAGAGAAACAAAACTAGAATGTTCCACTGCTTTAACGCTAGAACTGGACCGGCCTGTTTCGTGGTGCTCGCTAGCGAGCTTCAGCGAAAGTTCCTCAGTTTGACGCTCCCGAGCGTCAAATAGGGATTGCCTCCCCACTTAATGTGTTGTTTAGCAAAATCACTAACTAAGATTACTTCTTTCAAAAATCATTCTCATCTTCTCAGGTTGCGACAAGTGGCGCCCTGCATGCGCGTCACTTGTCACAACCTGTGATTTTTCTTTTTTTTTTCATACACTTGTTTATTCAGAATCTTTTATTTCTTAAATCATGAATCCAAATCTCGAATGTTTTTATCATTGGATTCTTCGCGTCGAGATCTTCAAAACTAGAACTCAGGTTGATAGATTTTGACGAACATTTTTTCACAAAAAAACCGGACGAGAAAACAGATCGAGAGCACATTTTTTCGTGTCCGAAAGAGGCACTGCCGTCCCTCTCGCGAAAGGAAAAAAAAACAAAAAAAACACATATTTTTCCCGTTTCTGAGCATGCCTCTCGCAAAAGAAAAAAACAGAAAACACATTTTTCCTGCTTCTGGGAGGTGCCTCTCGTGGAAGCAAAACAAAACCTCTCCCGGAAGAAAAAAAATAAAAAACATTCTTTTTTGTTTTCAAGAGACACGGCCGTGCCTCTCGCGAAAGCACAACCGTGTCGCTCGCGAAAAAAACATGTCTTTTCACACAAAAGGTTTATTTTTCCAAAAACTAAAAAAACAGTGAAAACCCAAAAAAGTCAAAAAAAAAGAAAAAAATTGTTAAAAACCCAAAAATGCGTGCGAAAAATAAATAAGAAACGCAGAGAGCACATAGAGCGCGACACGTGACGGCGACTGTGAACGCGCCTAATAACACGCTTCCAGCCTACCCAAGTGATTGTTAGAAGGTTCCGAAGAATCCCTTGCCAACTAGTTGAGTCCCGCTGTTTAGGCTCAAGCCGAACACAAATTACGTGTATGGTCTGGAAACAGCCTCGCCGAATGGTCAGCTGGATCGGGCATGTTCTGTCACGACGTCTTTTCCTTTTCGGCCGAACCGACCACATGCCCTAGCAGGCTATCAGGCCATCACTTCTCGCCCGGCCGGGAGTTTCGCGCTGATTAATCCCATTCTGTTGTTCCGCGCTGATCGCCCGGCAGACAGACTCACTCTTGTTACTTATACTAGTAGTGTCATGCATATGACATTAGTCTAAATTACTACTTTCATAAGGCAAAGTATCTTAGTAGTAGTGTCATAGATTGTTTCATTTATTGCCTTATAGACTCATTTTACCTCGGAAAGCGTTATGTTACAGTAACATATTATGTTACTTCAAACACCTCTCTCCTCATTAAATACTTGTCACATAAGCAAAATTGTCTTAGAATGTGTTAAGTTACTACTCCCTTCGTCCGGGTGTATAAGTCATTCGCGTAGTTCTAGGTCATCGATTTGAGGAATTAAATATGTGTTATATGTCATGAAAAGTATACCACTAGATTTCCACACGGATGTAGTTTCTAAATATATATTTTCTGTCACATATAATACATATTTAGATAGTTAAATTATCGACCTAAAACTATGCGAATGACTTATACACCGGGACTAAGGTAGTACCTAAGTTACCCCCGCTATGGTTAGCCTAAAAGTATTGACTTTTGCATTGAGTTGTGGTCTTCTTGCAGTCGCACAAGATGGACCGATCGGAGCCGACCTCAGCCTGATCCACACACGCTGCCTGGTGGTCGGCGCCGATAAGGACCGGTAATTTCGTGCAGGCGTGCAGTCGTCTCAGTAAAAATGCTAGTAGACCGGAAATCGGTGCTGGCCATCAATGAGACGGCGACAGATCGCTGGATCGCGCGTGCCGTGCTGTATACGTGCACGCAATCCCGGCTCAGATATGTTCAGAGGTTGTTGGTGAACCATGCACAATGAGATAGATATGCACGCACGACACGAACCAGCCTGGAGGTAAGTTTTTCTCTCTCTTTTCAGGCCGCCGACGGACGTTTCTTCCTTGCTTCGCGGGCACACAAGAAATTGTATGCTGGTTGAACTATCTCAATTTAGCTTTGCGCTTGCAGTCCACGGATGGTGGAGCCAGTCAGCCATGCATATAGGCGTATAGTCTTACGTACAATTTCTCGAGTGGAAATCATGACATTGTATCGCTCACGAATGTGATCTTCAGGTGCAAGATATGGTCAAAAGTAAACTCCGACTTTTTTAGGGCCGAAGCATCCTACGTACTACTGTCAGAGAAACTTATGCTATGCTTATTATTAACAACGCCGATAAAGCTACCAAGGGATCGTTCCATCATTCATCTTCCTACAGATTCCACACGTGAAAAACCAACACAAGAAAAGTATCATGGCCTTTAATTTGCTGTGCCTCGGACAGTGAAAGCATCCGAGACCGGCCGGGTGGAATCTACCGTCACTTACACATTTGTACTTGTTTTTTCCAATGCAGTTTGGTCAACCTGTCTGCCCTCCGTCGATCACTTCTGCAAAAGTGCCTCGGCCGCAACCGCAAGCACAACACAGGGAGGGAGACAAATGTGCGGCTGCCCTGATGATCTGTTTCCAAAATGACCGTCTAAATATAGATGTATCAAGCCACGGTTTAGTATTAGATATATTTGTATCTGAACAAATTTAAGATAAGAATTTTGGGACGAAGGGAGTATCATATCACGCTTAATCAATCTCGGAGGAAAGGATCCATCGAGGCATATACTGCTCCATTATGGACGCAGCTTGTCTTTCGTTTTCAGCGTCCGTTTGCCTTTTCCGGATGATGCAACCAACGAGAGTGACTCCACACTCCACATATTATCGTCTATGAGAAGATCGATTATGTGTGGAGCTCGTGTTCCATTCTCGACCACGCACCTGCCTTATCTGCACTGTCCACTGCTGGCTGTTGACACTTACTCCTATGTTTTACTAGTTACTCCCTCTATCAATAAATAGTATAAAGCGTGTTTGGTTTTCGTGCTTACTTGGCTATAAGTTGTATGTATGGCATGAGTGTGAGAGAGTTTGTATCTCCCCTAGTTAAGTTTCTTTTTCTTCTAGTTTAGCACCCCTGATGTAGGCTGGATGTATGTCTTGAGCGTGTATGGCTGTTATTGCTTCTAGTAAAAATACTCTATTTTCTTAATTGAAAGTGGGGGCCTGGGTAACTGCGGGTGCTAGAAAGTTGGGATACTAGATGACGCGAGAGTAGTTGGTCACATTCATTTATGTTGTTGTGGCGTTGTCTGTGTTGTAACACAACCATAAACTCTATTCTCTTATTAAATGAATGAGGCAAATCTTTTGCCTCTCTTCAAAAAAAAGTGGGGCCTGAAGGCTACTTTGATCTAACAATAACTTATGGCATGAGTAAATAAATAATAATAATAATATAGTGTTAAGAACACTTTTCAGAAATGAAGGTAAAAAAACAACCTCGCCTTTGCATAATTAGATGCACGCTTCCATATTTTCATGAAAGAAGTAGCCAGCAATATTAGGACCATGACAAGATGAGGCAAAAGGAAAACATAAGAGTATGTCACAATTCGACGGCATCGCCTTCAAAAAGTATGTACTTGCACAACTATTGCCAGATACCGACTATAAATTTCGGAAGAGGGATTTTTCATCATGGATGACATATCCAACTAGTTAGGGCCATAACATCAGCACAAAAAGAGAAGATCTTCACAAAGGGACAATGCAAGCATGTTGTTGCAGGGTTTAGTTGGTGA
The DNA here is from genome assembly GCF_056163025.1 of Triticum urartu. Taxonomy (NCBI): domain Eukaryota; kingdom Viridiplantae; phylum Streptophyta; class Magnoliopsida; order Poales; family Poaceae; genus Triticum; species Triticum urartu. The sequence goes on from NC_141877.1 coordinate 475,036,369, forward strand.
AGGCAAGATGTCTGGTTTTCATCATAAACATGTAGCGATGTTCTAGTCGGCATCTTGGTGAGCGACATAACCAGGGTCCTTCTGATCAACCTTCATTTAAAGCCGCCATCAATGTGAATGTATGATAGTAACAAATATCAAAACCACGAGGAAACAACGTTGAATCTCTTTATGCTTGCATTCTCAACTCAACTCCTTTTAAATGCATGCAAGTTATCTTCTTTAAGTTGCTCTACTTGTTTGTATTGTTCTAAAATTGCTAAAATCTTAAAAAAGAACTAGAATTTGTGATATATTTGTCCACCCCGCGATCTCCTCACTGGAGTTACTTAAATCTACGATCTCCTCACTGGAGTTATTGTCCTCTCCTCACTGGAGTTTGTTCCTCTTCTGTACTTGGATCGATGTAGTGGTGGTTTGCTTTATAATATAAAGCGGGGGGGGGGGGGACCCTTTTTTCTTAAGACCATATCCACACTGGAGTTATTTAAATATATCCTAATAGGGTCAACAAAAGTAGAAGGTTGTGTACCAACATATGATTTTCCAAATCGACATGTTAATGCATTAATTTTGATACATTAAATTTATTTTGAACAATTTAAGATGAGGTGTGGAAGTCACTATTATTTTGGGATGAATTCCACATCGTTATGCACATTACAAGTCAAATAAAAAATATGATACAAAAATTACCACAAGTACCTATAATAAGTGCTAATATTTTACCGTACGCATAAAGTAAGCATATTTACACTTTATTATGCTAAGTGGTGCTAATTCAAGGCCAAGTGCAAAGTATGCATGAGATCTCAACTAATTGGTGACCACAAGAACATGAAAGACATATGTGGTCATGAAAGACGAGTAATCACAAGACAACCCACACATAGATACATTTCATATTCCAGTTTTTCTACTAATTTATTTATTTATTATGTAGATAATTATCCATTTTCATTTACTTCCACATAAAATAGGTAAGTGTACATTCTAGAAACATCAACTTCATAGCTACCTGCCATGGTATTTAGGAAACTATAATAGACACGAAGATCATCATATATTTACAATTAATCTAAGTGGCACAAACTAATCTTTGAAGACTTCCACTTTTCTGCTTTCCCATTGTTTCTAATCTAGAATATTTTAATTAAACAATGTAATAGATAAGTTGCAGTGTTCAAAAGAAAACAACTGAATCAAATTCCTCTGGTATATTTTTTAAGTTTTATAAAATTAAATTTCTCATGGCCAATCTTAAAATTGTATAATAATAAAAAAGTGTATATTAATGTTTAGACGTGTCATTACGTAGTTGTGAAGCATAATACACAATTATAATCTTAAAGTTCATTTGTCAACAAGATATTGTCAATATGGAAAAAAAGTTTAGTCTAAATAAATGATAATCACGATCTAAACTCACCTATGGCCAGCTTACTTGGATTGCGACCCAATAACATGTCATGGGCGTGTCATCAATGAACGATCCAGTACATGTCATGGGCATGTCACCAATGAACAGTAACGATAACATGCACAACTCTCTAGACCGCACGATTGGGAATCAAGGGAGAGATCAAAATGAACTGCATATGACGACGGTACACATCTATAGGAACCCATGTATAGTGTTGCGTCTACAGTAGCACTGCAATATTCTATTTGGGTCCTCTATTCTTGATCAAACGAGCATGTTACAGTGTGACATGCCATGAGCATGTCACTGGATCTCTGTCCAGCTTACCTAATGGGCGGGGAACTATCACCAAAATGCCCCTCTAAATATGAGAGGATAGTGCGTGAAGAAGGTCACGAGATATGAAACTTCTATTTAGTAACAATGTAGTCTTTTATTTTACTATATGTTTACAACTTTTGTGTAGAAAATTGTTTTGGTGAAACTCATGTTGCAAAAACTTTGAAAATGAATATTGAAACAATAAATTTTGCTTTGGGTGAAGAATTAGGCAATATCATAAACATATATTTAAACTCGGGGTATTTGATATCTTTTTGCATTATTCTCTAGAGAGTCAAGTTTAGTTAGTTGTTGTAGTGATCCACACCTCCTACCAGCTATGACGGAGTGCATGTCTTCGGCTTGTTGTAAGATAAGTATGACTTTAGTAACACACTGCCCATCAGAGTAGCAGAACAAAAGCATTGCAGCGGATTTGGTAAATAAACAACTAAAATATATTTTAGAAATCAAACTACAATGTAAATCCTACGAAAAAAAACTATAATATAAATGTTGATATCATACAAGTGCACAATGTTTAGTTGTAGCCTTTTCGAAGTAAAAATATCGAGTAGACAAGAGCTTAGGAAATCACTTTTTGCCTCTGCTTTCTTTCTACTAGGTAGGTGTTGGGCCCCCAAGTGCAAGGATTTGCAGCAAGCAACAGCTTCCCTCAAGTAACCTCAAGATTTATTGGATCCATGAGAGCTACGAGATTACAATAAGTGATTGGTACCTACACACACAAAACAAAACATCCTTGTGTCGCCAAATGAACTGGTGAGGTTGTCAATCTCACTAGTTTTGCTAGTTACAAAGGAACTAAAAGCACAAATTTATGGAAGATTTGATTGAAGCAAGAAAGTAAAAGAAAATGTAAATTGTGATTGGAAGATTATCAGAAGAAGATGGACCTGATCTGTAGTGATGAATGTATTTTTTACGCTTATCACGTCGTTGTTCAAATGGTTTATCTTATAAAATCTGAGATATCCCCTCTGATAATGCCACTAATAACTAACGAATGCAATAGATTGTGAAATCCTTTCTTTATTTTGTTTCTGCGGGAAAAGAGGACATACATGGATAAAAACATGACTTACATGGAAAGAGGAAAAATGGAGAAAGAAGAGATCAATTGGGAGGCGCAGCAGAAGAAACAGAGCACATAAGACGACATCTGGTACGAGCGGTCACGCTCATACCAAGTGCTCATGACACCATAACATCCAAGCCTCCAACTTTTATAAAAGGCCATGTACCAGATTCGCGAACGAGCATCGCCAGAAGCCTCCATCTCTGCACCAGAAGGCATTCACAAACCCTGGCCGCTGCCATTTCCCATCACATCTCCATAGTCATTACCATCTTTGCCACCATAGCAATCCACCTCCAAGATAGTCATACTTGTAATCATGTATCACACCGGTAACCATTGTAAGACATTTTATCAATAAAACTTTCATCTTGATGTCATCTTCAATGATTTCTTCATGTGATCTGATCGCCATGTGTGAGTAATTCGGTAAGGCAACGGGTTGAGGCATAGACTTGCTACCTAATGTGTTTGTATGAGGGGTCGATGGAATGACTTTGAATGAATGTCGTGTATGTATGAAATAAAATAGCATGGTAGTTGTCTCTTCTCTCTTTCGTGTTATTTCCAAAAGCTTGATGGCCTACAAGCGCACATGGGTTAGTTGTAGCTTTTTTTGAAGTAAGAGTATCGATTTCACAGGAAGCATAGGAATTGGTTTTTGTCTCTCGTAGTGACTTATGGAATTGTACCTGCAAGTAATTGTAGACTCAAAGCAAAGTGAAGGTGGAGGATAAATATTGGTTTTGTTGAAGTGCAAAAGTAAATAACATAAACAGAAAAAATAGTAGGAAATGTGACAAGTAAACTCAGAGAAGAGTAAGGCGTTCTCAGGGAGGCTGAGGTGCGGGGCGGGGTTCTCCTGTTTTGTTTCTTTAAAAAAGTTCAGGATTTCGAAAGAAATTAGAACTTCAAAAAATGTTCGTGAATTCAAAAAATATTTTAAAAATTCAAAAAATGATCCTTTTTGAATTTTTGTGAACATTTTAAATTTAAATAAACTTTTCAGTATTTTATGAAAAAATTAAGCCAAAGAATATATTTTTTGAATTTTAAGACATTTTGAATTCAAATTTTTTGAAATCCATGAACATTTTTTGAAATTTAATTTTTTTTAAATAATTATGAACATTTTTTGAATTTGGTGAATAATTTGTTAGTTCAAAAGGTATTCACCCTGATTTAAAAATGTTCGAATTTAAAAAATATTCACGGATTTTAGGAAATGTTCATAAAATTTGGAAAGGAAAACTAAGATTTAAAAATATAAAAGAAAAAGAAAACAAAAAAGAAAAACAGAAAGAAAAAAGTCCTGGTTTAGGAAGATTCTAGAATCTTCTCAAAATCAGACATGAGCTAGTTGGGCCGGCCCACATGTACGCAGTGGGGGAGCCGGGGGTACGCACGCTTGTAGTTCTGAAAACAACTTTTAAAAAAGGCACGGTGTAGGATACCTGTTGGCCAAACCGACCGACCACGTGAGGCCAAATTTGATGTTTTGACCCTTTTAACAAATTTTAGCCGGATCTAACCCTGATTGCAGAAAAATTCAGGATTTGATAATTTTTTCTACCGCCACTCTACGTGATGGTAGGGTATCACAACCTACCGCTAAGAACCCAGACGGTAGGGTGGGGCCGGCCGTTAACATAAGATCACCACATGCGCCACCTCTGCCCCGGCCGACAGTGCGCCGCGTCTCTGACCGACTGAGAGTTTCGCGCTGCTTAATCATTCTGGTGTTCCGCGCCCATGGCATTTGAGTTTTCCTTTTGATCGCCCGGCGGCAGTACCTTTTTTTCGAAAGTTTTGACTTTTTGCCTTGAGTTCTGATTTTTCTTGCAGCCGCACAAGATCGACCGACCGATGCCGGCATCTGCCTGATCCACACACGCCGCGTGGTCGGCGCCGATCAAGGACTGATAGTTTCGTGCAGGCATGCAGCCGTTTCAATTTCATCATCAATACTAAAAAAAAATATAGACCGAAAACAGGTGCTGACCATCAATGAGATGGCGATAGATCGCTGGATCGCGTCTCGCGTGCTATATACGTGCACGCAATGCCGGCTCCAGTGTACTGTAGTAGCTACTCGGATAAGATATAGTCAGAGGTCATTGGTGAACCATGCACGATGCGAACCAGCCTGAAAAAAGTTGTGTTTTCTTTCTCTTTTCGCGCGTGGCCGCCGACTGACATTTCTTCCTTACTTCGCGAGCACACAAGAAATTGTATGCTTGTTCAAGTAGTATCTCGATTTAGGTTTGCACTTGCAGTCAGCCATGCAGATATAATCTTGCTCGCAGCTCAACTTGTTTACCTCGAGTGGAAATCATGGTATTGTATTGTATCGCTCACGAATGCGATCTTCAGGTGCAAGATATGGTCAAAAGGAAACTCGACTTTTGTAGGGGTGAAGCATCCTACGTACTGTCAGAGAAACTTATAGTACTAATTACTTATTTAGGGCATCTCTAATGCCAAATCTCAAACCACCCGCGTACATTCGGACCGCAAGAGTCATCCAACACGAGTTTATATTAATTCGTAGGACGATCCAGACCCGCAAACCGGAGACAAACATACCGGAGCGGGCGCTCAGACACCACCCATGCCCACTTCTGACCATCATGATCCATCCAAACCCCAGACCCGCTCCTACCCCGCTTTCCATCTCACACATCATGCCATTTGTCGCACGGCATTCATGCCGGCCTAGAGCATGTTGCGGTCGGCATGATGCTCGTGATTTCCGGACATAACTGCGGCGCAGACGGACGCAACCTTTCACTGCCAGCACTGACGTGGCGCGCCGGCCGAGAGAGTGCCACCTACTGCTCACCCTGCTAAACACGCCTCTTCACCGCATTCAAACGGCCGTAGACTTCCCGCCTTCCTCCACTAAATTACGCATGTGTATCGAGAAATCTACTCCGGCCACGCGCTCGTTCACGAGCTGCTTGTCGTTAAACACAATGTCGGTTGGCTCTGGCCGTCCCCCCGCTGTTTAAACGATGCCAGACGCCGGGAAAAAATCGCACTACACTTCGCTTCCATCTCCTCCTTTCACACTATTTTTTCGTCCATGGCATCCGGCGAGCAGGAAGCGAGTTCTCCAACATACAAGCTGGCTGGGTGGCCCGTCGAGCCCGCCGAATACGAGCCAGGCAACTCCTTGCTTTGCCGCCGTCGACGGTCTAGGCGGGTGCAGGCTAGTCCACGGAGGAAGAAGCTCCAAGACGGCTCGCCGAGGGTTGGCGTGTCGCTCCAAGCCGGTGTGTCGTTCAACAACTCGCCGACGAGTGGCATGTTGCTCCAGGCCGGCATGCGGTGGACCATGTTGGCACATGCATTGTGCGTGCCATGGACAACATCATGTCACATCGCTCCTCTCGTGCTGGTGCTCGCGCCATCCGACGTCAATGTGTCCATGACCGCGCCCTGCCGGTGGAGGTTGGCGACGCAGCATCCAGCACGTCCGCGCCCACCGCCATCATTGAGGAGAAATAGAACATGGGAAGCCACCGCCGCTTGGGTTCCATGAAGGCCACCGCCAAGGCGACGCCAGCATACACGGCCGGTGTCTTGCCCGGTCGCAGACCATCGTCTTCCTCTTCCCCTCCTGCTCAAGCACATCACGGCGGTTCCACTCCGATGAAAGGCGTTGCCGAACATGGGGAAGTGAGCCACCCTTTGTGTTGAAGCATATACCTCCGGGGCTCACGCCGGACATGGGAAGACGAAGGGATCCGTCACGACCGGCCGTAGACTAGTGTAGTGTATCCGTGTCATGGGAGTGGAGTTTCGCGCGACCGTACGTGCACATAGTTTTGAAGAAAATATGCCCTAGAGGCAATAATAAAGTTGTTATTTAAATTTTCTTATATCATGATAAATGTTTATTATTCATGCTAGAATTGTATTACCCGGAAACTTAGTACATGTGTGGATACATAGACAAACAAAGTGTCACTAGTATGCCTCTACTTGACTAGCTCGTTAATCAAAGATGGTTAAGTTTCCTGACCATGGACATGTATTGTCATTTGATGAACGGGATCACATCATTAGAGAATGATGTGATGGACAAGACCCATCCGTTAGCTTAGCATAATGATCGTTTAGTTTTCCTGCTATGGCTTTCTTCATGACTTATACATGTTCCTCGGACTATGAGATTATGCAACTCCCGAATACCGGAGGAACACCTTGTGTGCTATCAAATGTCACAACGTAACTGGGTGATTATAAAGATGCTCTGCAGGTGTCTCTGATGGTGTTTGTTGAGTTGGCATAGATCGATATTAGGATTTGTCACTCTGTGTGTCGGAGAGGTATCTCTGGGCCCTCTCGGTAATGCACATCACTATGAGCCTTGCAAGCAATGTGACTAATGAGTTAATCACGGGATGATGCATTACGAAACGAGTAAAGAGACTTGCCGATGACGAGATTGAACTAGGTATGATGATACCGACGATCGAATCTCGGGCAAGTAACATACCGATGACAAAGGGAACAACGTATGTTGTTATGCGGTTTGACCGATAAAGATCTTCGTAGAATATGTAGGAGCCAATATGAGCATCCCGGTTCCACTATTGGTTATTGACCGGAGATATGTCTCGGTCATGTCTACATAGTTCTCGAACCTATAGGGTCCGCACGCTTAACGTTCGATGACGATTTGTATTATGAGTTTTGTGTTTTGATGAACCGAAGTTTGTTCGAAGTCTCGGATGAGATAACGGACATGATGAGGAGTCTCGAAATGGTCGAGACATAAAGATTCATATATTAGAAGGCTACATTCGGACACCGGAATGGTTCTGGTCATTTCAAAAAAGTTTCGGAGTACCAAGGGTTACCGGAACCCCTCCCCCGGGAGGTTAATGGGCCATCATGGGCCTTAGTGGAGAAGAGAGAGGGCTGGCCAGAGGTGGCGCCCCCTCCCCCCTTGCCCAGTCCAAATTTGACAAGGGGAGGGGACGCCCCCCCCTCCTTCCTTCTCTTCTCTTCCTCCTTCCCTTTTTCTCCTACTTGGACTAGGAAAGGGGGGGACTGAATCCTACTTGGATCGGGAGTCCAAGTAAAACTCCCCCCATGGCGCGCCCCTAGGGCCGACCACCTCACCTTCCTCCTTTATATACGTGGGAGGGGGGCACCCCAAAGGCACACCAAGTTTTCTCTTAGCCGTGTGCGGTGCCCCCTCCACAGTTATACACCTCGGTTATATCGTCATAGTGCTTAGGCGAAGCCCTGCGCCGGTAACTTCATCATCACCGTCATCACGCCGTCGTGCTGACGGAACTCTTCCTCGTCCTCAACTAGATCAAGAGATCGAGGGACGTCATCGAGCTGAGCGTGTGCTGAACACAGAGGTGCTGTACGTTCGTGCTTGGATCGGTTGGATCGCGAAGACGTTCGACTACATCAACCGCGTTACTAAACGCTTCCGCTTTCGGTCTACGAGGGTACGTGGACACACTCTCCCCTCTCGTTGCTATGCATCTCCTAGATAGATTTTACGTGATCGTAGGAATTTTTTGAAATACTGCGTTCCCTAACAAGTTTTACCTTTTTAATTAAAATATGTCCAAATTGTAACTGTTTTCGTCTGGTTTGTATGAAACCTGGCATGTATATATGAAATCCGACCGTATTTGCATGAGTTTCATCTGGTTTGTTAAAAAAGTGTTTGAAATGTATGCGAGCAGCGTTGGATGACGGCCTCGCGCATCCATGTCCATGGACTTGTATCCCCTGTCCACGAATGGATGCAGAAGTAAATTTGTGGGTTGCCGTTGGAGATGCCCTTCGAGCATCTACAACCACAATGGGAAAATCCGACCCCTCAAATGCCCGCAGACGCGCTCGGGTGCGCCCGCGGACAGTGACTTGTCACGCCTCAAAAAAATGCATTCCACATCTGGATACCTCAAATTAGAAACCTCGAATTCATATTATTACATGCAACACAACGATCTTTGAGCGGAGCTTCGTCCGGCTCCGTTGTGCCCATGTCCGGTGGCCGGCTGCGCCCCTGAGAGTGTTTGTCCGGTCGCCGGCAAGGTATAGCAGGGCATGGGACACGAGCCGGCTTACGGGACTCAAGGCGCCGCCATCTCCCATGCACTACTTTTCCTCGTCGGAGTCCGGAACCCAAACGGTGCTGGTCGACATCAGATCTATGATGGATCCGTCTTGGGATGAGCCAACGACGTCCACTAGAACGAGGTTGCGGCGCCTGGACTACTGCACCATACGGGGCGCCGGAGAATGCGACTCCGCCTTGCCGACGTCCTCCTCCGCCTCCCACGCCCGCTGCCTCGCACGGCGGGCATGCCGTGCCATGTTCTTGTCGGGCGAGGCACATGGTGCGTCCCGATGCTCGGCGCACCAACTGAGGGATTGCGCGTCCGCCACCGTGTCCGGAGGCCAGATAGACCGCGCCGTCTCCAACGAGGCAGCGACGGCACACCTAGCGTCCAATCCATCCGCCATTTGGTAGACGCAATGGATTCCTGACAGATGGAGTCCGAGCGCTGCGGGGCACGGGTCTCCTCTCGGGAGTGGTGGAGCGCAAGTCGGATGGCCATCTCCTCCTCGGGCGTCACGTCGGATGAGTTCGAGGTCGATGGATCTAGAAGTGAAAGACTTGGATTAGCTGGTCGCCATGCCGGAGACCGTCGGACAGGAGCTTGGGTGGCAAAGGGAAGTGGAGAGGAATGGAGTGAAGTGGCTAGGGTTTGATCCGGCGAGTGGATGAAAGGGAATGTATGTGGGATCGGGTGGGCCAGCGTGGGCCGAGTCTAACGTGGCGGGCGCGCCCAGACGCGTCGGGACGCCTCGTATCTGCCTCATATTTGAACTGGATATGAGAGATGTCGGTTAGCCGGGGTGTTTGAGACCCGTTTGAGGAGTCCGTCCGAGTCGAAATTTCATGATTGGTCTAACCGGACGCGTTTGAGACAGATTTAAGGTGTCACGGGTGTAGATCCTCTTAGGGCATGTACAATGGTGGCATATGGATACACATACCCCATGACAAAAAGTAATTTGAGACATCTACATTTATTTTTTCTCCCCAATGCAAGCTACCACTAGTGGGCCTTATTAAAAAATAGAAAATAAAGACTTTAGTACACATGCATCATTACTTTTCATTCCAACCTTTTCACCTTTTGTCACCGGACCACACATTTTCTCTGCAAGCACCCTCCTCCTGAGGAGGATCCCGCTTCACTATCCAAACCTACTTTACGTCATATCCGATCCTACATGACATACGAGGCATCACCTCGAGGCTATGCATTATACATGCCCTTACAAGACCGATAAAGCTACCAGGGGTCGTTCCATCATCAATCTTCCTACAGATTCCACACGTGAAAAACCAACACAAGGAAATATCATGGCTTTGCTGTGCCTCGGAGGCTCGGACAGTGAAAGGAAACAACCGTCACTTACACATTTGTACTTGTTTTTTTCCATTCTCATATACTACTAGTTTGGTCAACCTGTGTGCTCTCCGTCAATCACTTTTCCAAAGTGCCTCGGCCGCAACCGCAAGCACAGGTGGGAGACAAATTTGGTGGTGCCTTGATGATCTGTTTCCAAAATGGCTGTCATAACTCGTACCATATCACGCTTAATCAATCTCGGAGGAAAGGATCCGTCGAGGCATATACTGCTCCATTATGGACTCAGCTTGTCTTTCGTTTTCAGCGTCCGTTTGCCTTTTCCGGATGATGCAACCAACGAGAGTGACTCCACACTCCACATATTATCGTCTATGAGAAGATCGATTATGTGTGGAGCTCGTGTTCCATTCTCGACCACGCACCTGCCTTATCTGCACTGTCCACTGCTGGCTGTTGACACTTACTCCCTCCATAAAGAAATATAAAAGCGTTTAAAACACTAAAGTAGTGATCTAAACACTCTTATATTTCTTTACAGACGGAGTACTATGTTTTACTTGTTACTCCCTCTATCAAGAAATAGTATAAAACGTGTTTGGTTTTCTGGTAGCTTTTTGTGCTTACTCTGACTATAAATTTACTACCCGCAAAAGAAAATACTTACAGTACTAATTTTTACTCCCTCCATCCCATAATATAGAAGCGTTTGTGACACGAACGCTCCTATATTATGGGATGGAGGGTAGCATGCATAATTTGTAACAAGAAATAACATTTTCAGAAATGTGAAGGTCAAAATACCTATGAGGATCTACAAACTTAGATTCACGCACTCATATGTTTATTAAAGAAGATGATACGCACCCGCAAAAAAAAAGATGATACGCGACGCGGTCAAAGCATCAACCTACAAGCAGAGTAGTCAACAATGTTAGGACCGTGACAATATGAGAAAAGAAGAAGACAAGAGTAAGTCGCGATTCTTCCACAACATCACCTTCACGCGTACTTGCACGGACATTTCCAAATCTAGCCAGTGATGGTTGGGACAAGGATTTATATCATGGATGACAGATCAAATCAATTAAGGCCAAAACATTAGCACAAAAGAGAATGCCCTCAAGAAGGGGTCAATGCAGTGGCGGTTTGATCCCTCAGTTAGATTCTTCACCAAGTCCCTATATGATCGCCTTGCGGCGGGACAAGGTCCTGAAGAGTTAACAGAGATTTAGAAAACTAGGCTACCTCCTCAGATTTAGATTTTTTGTGTGGCAGCTAATTCGGGGTAGGCTTCCTTCTGGAGACCAAGTTATTAAAAGAAACGGCCTTAGGGATGGCCAATTCCCTCTATATGGCGTTGAGGAGGACTTAAATCATATCTTCTTCTATTGTGTCTCCGTGCAATTTTTGTGGGGTTGCCTTAGGGAAGTTTGGGGGCAATGGGTGGTGCCCTAACAACTTTCCAGAATTTTATCATCTTATTGTTGCTTGCTCTAGCCAGATCCGATGAATGACAAGGGTGAATTTTGGGAACTTGGTGTGGTCTCTGTCATGTATTAGAAATAAGCTTATTATCGAGTATGCATATCGTGTCAGGGACACTGTGGAAACCTCTTTGCAAGCGGCGGGATAGAAAGCCGGTTAACAAGTTGACCAGGAAGTACAAGGAGTTGACGACGCTCCTGATTATTACTCCCTCCGTTCCTAAATATAAAGCGTTGGGGGAGTTCAATTTACACTCGCGCAACGTCTTATATTTAGGAATGGAGGGAGTATTACTTATCCTCATCGTCTTGAGACTATTTGTTTTTTGTGGGCTTGTTGTGTTGGTGCCCCAGGTAGAACGCTCTTTTTTTTCATCTACCAAACTTTGTGACATGTTTGTTGGCACAGATTCTCCCCGGATTCTAGGGGGCATTAATTTTTTGGTCATTGTGAACCTCCGTTTCTTAGTTGTAGTTGTAACGTGGTTATGGCTTTATCTATAAAGCGGAGCATGAAGCCTTTTTCGGCAAAGGAGGGGACAACGCGAGTGTGTTATTCATGGTTTAACCAGCGAAGATTAGATATACGTCTTTCATCCTGAACATGAAGCAACGTTCTAGTCGACATGTTAGATGATGGATCTTTTAAGACTTGCACCGCCCATTGCTCGAGCTAAATCCATCACGGAATCCTATATAGAAAGTTGCCCATGGTAAGCAAGCATCAGAACTCCTCTCTAGAAATTGCATCATCCCAACCACGATCAAATTCACATCAAACCAAATCAATGGTCTTCCACCTCAAACCATAAGCTTCCACTCTTCACAAAAACAGGGGAGCAATAACCACGAAGCACTATGGGGTTCCACTGATCTAGATTAACTTATGCATGTGGATGAGATGGCGGGCCATGCCAATACATCATGTTGGGTAAATTAGCAATTTCTAATTAATTTAATCCTTAAATACAATAGCAATAGTACTAATAATATCACACTGATGTGTAAACATGTGTACTGTGTTTTTCTCAAGTCTCCTCCAAATCCAAAGTGGTACTAAGCCTTCCAACATCGACGGGGGTCATTCAAGGGGAAGTGAACAAGTATGTCGCCAACTATGCACAAGTGATTGGCCGCCCACAAAGTGGAATGAGAGTGTCAACTCATGTAAGTTCAATTGCTTCATTATGTCATCATTTTAATTGCTTGTTTTTTGTTGCATTCAAATTGTTATACTTATTGTTTGCTAGAAGCTGGTGGGCCCACTATGTACCAACAGGCGGAGAAGAAGCCATCTGGTTTTGGCCATTGTTTGGTGCTATTGGGTGGCAAACCAAAGTGGACACAACATGTGGATGATCTTTAGGCCGGTAAGAGTAAGAATGATGGATCAAGCTCTCACCAATCAATTGGGTTGGATGAAGAAGAGGGAGAAGTTGTAGGGGGGATGGAAAAGCTACTATGCCAATGAATAACCGGCAAGTGATGGAACAAAAGTGGTAGAAGGGGAGGGCCGCTCGTGACACTGTGGCGACAAAAATGTCAACCACATGGATGGGCCTTTTTTCTGTAAGGGATAACAAGAAAGAGGAAAGGTACAAGCTCATGTTAGATACGCAAAAAGAAATGATGGATTGAGACCAAGAATGGTGAATAACAAGTTGGTAAATGAGAGAAACAAGTTAGCAATTGAGAAGGAGAAGATAGAGATGGAGAAGAAAGGGGCGTGTCTCAAATGGCAGATCAAGAAGGCCCAGACTTTTGGACCAATAAAGATTGAGAATGAGAGGTTGCAACTTGCTCAAGACATGGATGATTCAAGGATAATGTTGGCCGATGCAAGCCTATTGGATGAGCAAGCAAAGATATAACTCATCAGGAAGAAGGAAATCAAGAAACATAGGGAGTACGAGGTGGCGAGAGCGGCAATGGCAATAGTATAGCAGACGACATAGATGGAGGTAGAGCAGACAACGGGGATGGACGCGGCAAAGCAGGTGACACGACCGGTGTCCGGCGAGTGATCTGTCACGCTCGGACTTGAATTTCATTTTGCCTTGTCTGGATTGTTGAACCATGATTTATTTTGCTTTGTTGCATTTGTCGAACTGTTGAATTGTGATAATTTTTGCTACATGATCCACATGCATGGATTTGAGGGTTTGAATTTGAGGTGTGTGGCTGCCCGGCAGCCCATGTGGGGTCGTCCGGTGCTGTCCGCGGGTGCGTCTGGGCGCGTCCGTGGACGTTTAGGTTGGCGGATTTGGCAAGTCCGGTTGTACATGCTCTTACATCCACTGGTTTACAACCATAGAGATGACCTGTTATCTCCTATGTTTTCTTTGGCCATGATGGAATTCATCTCACTACGGACCTTTTCCTTTCAGTAGTCAACATCTAGAGATTCATAAGCTTCTCAAATGGAAATGTGAGTATCATCCATGAAGTACACAGTGAAATCGTCACTAACAGGAGCTTCAATATCTTCCTTGATAGGATTTTTGTCATATGTTCCCTCTATTTCTTATATTCACCAGTTTGCCACTCCCTAATCTGGGTCCCCAGGCCTCCTCCTTGTTGTCGATGTCCCTCCTTATATCACGCGAGGACGATGGGATAGAGGTTGCCGGAATCAGCAAGTTGGGGAGGTGGTGCTAGTGGATGGAGTGGAGTTGTGAAAGACAGTTCGGTGAGGTTGACGAGAGGGAGGAACGTCCATGAGCAAGCTGACGAGAAGGGGATTGGGTGGACAAGAGCGTCGGCGATGGGAGGTGGCGCTCACAAAGAGACGGGGATTGAAAAGAGGAGGATATGTATCACGGAGGAATGTAGGGGATGAGGATTGGAGAACGTTGGACAGAGCGTGCGCACTGCAGTGATGAAGTTTAGGATGACAGATCGTCCGTGCTCTCCAGGGTGTCCTCGAAGGGGAACGGGTAGCTCTACGATGACCACAATAATGTCGGCGCCAACACCGAGGCCGCGGATGAAGGGCGTGTTATATGGGGTGGTGATGAAGGTGTCGGCGGACAACAACCATCAGTTGAGGAGGAGGCACGCAGGACATTGGGGACGAGGAGTAGAAAGGGGCACCTATCATTTGCTTTCCTAACCGTCTAAGATACGATGGCGAGTCATGCGCTTTCGAGTTTTGCGAGATTGCCACCGTGCAGACAAGAGAGATGGGATCTTTTCCCGCAAAAAAAAGAGAGAGAGATGGGATCTTAGTAAGGAGAAGAGTGTTGAACCATCACGATGACCACAAACTCTCCGTTAGTAGTAGAAATGCAATTTTGTTTCGGTGTCACCAAAATTTTGGCCCCGTGGGAAGAACCCAAAAAATAATAGAAATAACTACGGTAAAAATCAGAAAGATTCATGGAGACTCCATATCCTCCTTCAGTCTCTGGCCACAGCACAGCCTATTCAGCTGAGGCACTTGTCAAACGAAAACATCTTATCTCTTGATCCAAAAAGAAACGAAAACAAGCCAGCTAGTACTTGTGGGCGCTGGAGGTGGGCTTTGGTTGGAGAGACAGCAGAGCAGAGAGCAGCGCCAACCCAACCACCGAAGGCATTGAAGCCTCCAAGCAACGCCTAGACCGCAAGGAAGAAACGAAAAGCTTCTCATGAAACCGTACCAGCACGGCATATTTTCCCCCGACGCCCATCCGCCGCAACAGGATAAGATCACATCGCACATGCCCAGTCATCATATCATATCCTATCCCCTTCTCCCACCCCCGCACCTAACTTATCCATTATCTAATCTAATCACGCCTGAGACCATCAGCATTAACGCATCGATTACTACAACTGCCGCAGTACCAGCGTAGGACTCCACATCACACACAGTGACACAAACAATGCGAGACTTGTCGCCGGGAGAGATCAAAATCCCGGAGAAAAGAATGGTTGAGGCGGGCCATCACAAGACAAGCCCAGCTCGTGCGACGCACCGACGCTGCTGTATGAAAACAATGCGAGAGCAAGGTTAAAAACTCGATTTATTACTACTACTGCTACTACGTTTCACCCACTTCTCCCAGGCCAAGAGAGAAGAGACAAGCGGAGCAAGCCCCAGATTAATCAATGGATCCACGTCGTGTTGGGGGTAAAGCAAGCGGTTTGTTTTGTTTATGTACGTGGTAACCCGTCCCTGTTCTTGCCGCCCGTTCGGCGCGAACATGGGGCGTAACTTTCCTTAGAAAAAACGGAAGATCTACGCACCGCGCAGATTGCCGGGGAAAGAAGCGTGCAAATGGATGCCCGGATCTGCCTTTCCAGGCACAAAGTTACCAGTACTACCACCTGCAAAAGCGCCATCTTTCTTTCTCTCTTCTTGGGATTGATTAGGGGTCTGATTCTTCCTCGTTGGTGCCCATTTCAAGCCATTTCATACTCCCACAAGGCGAGGCATAGCTCAACCACCGGTCATGGGCGACCTACCGACCTGCCTGGTGGTAGCGCAATCATGGCGGAGAGCGATCCCCTATCCAGCAAATCAAATTGGATCAACAAATTGTATATATGTTTGTACACAAAGGGATCGGGAGCAATGCCATTAAACTAACTAATCTTATCTTGAGGACGGTTCATCATTAGTTAATGATGGCCGGGGTGTTGGATCAGTTCGGTGAACTCAGTTCGCCGGAGCAGTTCATACATGTCTGCGTACATCGGGTCGGGTGAGCGAGGTCAACGGGATCCAACTGACGGATACAAGAACACGACGAATTTAGCTTAGACACTTACACATGCTCTTGCGATTACTTGCTTATATATAATTAAGGAGTAAGTAGTAGTAACAGATCTACGGGACACAAGACAGATCAATGGCTGCGAATTCGCAGCTACTGGTTATATCTCGCATCGCCGCCATTTCGAAGATCTGAGAGCGAGTAGGACCTCGGCGATCTGAAGCTGCCGCCCTTCCTCGCCGCCGCCGCGCCCATCTGGGTGTTCACGCTCAGCCTCGGGGGCGGCAATGCCGGTGCCTCCCACCCGTTCTTGCCGCGGTGCTGCTCGTCGGAGCCGGAGTCGGAGTCGTCGTCCTCCTCGCCTTCCTCCCCCTCGGGGAGGGCGTGGTCGGGGGCGAGGAGCGGGGGCAGGTAGGTGGCGGTGGCCAGCGAGCTGCAGGAGGCGCGGCGGGACCAGGTGGCCAGGATGCGGCGGCGCTTGTTGAAGGGGTTCTCCGGCTTGGCGAGCTCCTTCACGGCGTCCCGCGCCGCCGCCTCCGCGAGGCTGGTGAATGACTTTGACTTTCCGGCGTAGAAGCTCGACAGCCCGTTCCTGCAAAATCACACGAAAACGAAGGATCAATTTCCATGCTCCTCTTCCTCTCTAGATCAAAATCAATTGCAACTGAGGAACCGATGACAACTCGTGATCTCTAAAAAACCTCATACGAATTTCCTACTACTCGCGCTTTTGCAAATGGATCGAAGAATCCCCAAAAAAGATCTTCTTTTTTTCCTCATTTTGGGCAAGCAAAAGGAAGCATATTCAGAGAAGCGTCTGACTCACTTGATGGGCAAGGAGTCCTCCAGGGCGTCCAGGCACCCGAGCCCGGGCTCCTCCTTGAGCTTGCTCTCCACCTCCTCGTCCTCCCCGTCGCCGCCAACCTCCGACGAGGAGTCCTCGCCGATGGAGGAGCTCGACGGCGACGGCGCGCCGATGGAGGAGCTCTCCGTGAGCACCTCCTCCGCCTCCTCCTCCTCCTCCTCCTCCTCCTCGATGAAGAACCCGTCGCTCATCTTCTTGCCGAGCAGCTCGTCCCCCTTGGCCCTCCCCGATCCGGGGAAGCCGCCGCCGTAGGGCCGCGCCACCGCCGTCGACATGTCGGATGTGTCCGTCCAGGAACAAGGACAGCACCAACTCAGCAGCAACTTGTGTAAGAGAGAGGGAGAGGAAAGAGGAAGAAATGGGATAAGATAAGAGCAACGACAGGAGAGGAGTTGGGTAGGCGGGGTCTTTGTAGGCTCACGGCATGGGCGCCCACCACCGCCAGGATCCTCTGCGGCCTAGCACAACCCAATGCACCACTCTACTGCCGGAAGTGTGTTGTACACAAGCCCCTTCTAGATGCCTCTAGAACTATTCGGACTTTCGTGTCGAACAAACATCCGCTCGAGTGTAAGAACCGGTCGATAACCTAGAATCAGGGATGGTTCTGTGGGTTAACCATGACCTTGTGCTAATTTGCCCTTGCTATATGGTGTGTCAGTGGGGTTTAGGGATACGTGTACGTCGGGGAAACTTTGGTGTCATCAACTTTCATTTGGTAGTATCTCTCTCAAGAAACCTCTCGAACGATTCAAACTTGCACACCAACAAACAACCGTTGGAGTGTTTGAACATGTCGATAACCTAGAGCGAGGGGGTGGTTTTGGGAGTTAATCATGACTTTGTACTAATTTGTCCATGTTATATCGTTTGTCGATAGGGTTTAGGCATATGTGTACGTTGAGGAAACTTTGGCATCATCAACTTTAATTTTGTATTATCTCTCTCAAGAAACCTCTTGAACGATTCGAATCCCCATGCCGACAAACATCCGCTAGAGTGTGAGAACATGTCTATAACCTAGAGCGAGGGATGTTCCGTTAGTTAATTAATAATGACCTTTTACTACTATGTCCATGTTATATCGCATGTCGGTAGGGTTTAGGCACATCCGAAAACCTATGGTATCGTCAACTTTAATTTGGTATTATCTCTCAAGAAACCTCTTGAATGATTCAAACTTTCACGCCAACAAACATTCGCTGGAATGTGAGAACATGTCAATAACCTAGATCAACGGATGGTTCCGTGAGTTAATAATGACTTCTACTAATCTGCCCATGCTATATTGTGCGTCGATAGAGTTTAGGGTTACGTGTACATCTAGAAAACTATGACATCGTGAACTTTTATATGGCTTCATGCATGCCATAGTGCCAGCGTTGGGTATAGACAAATAACGTTTGATAGTACTTATATGTTCATTTCAAACTTACTGGTTTGTCCATAGTATATCCAATGCACTACATTGTTGCATGAAGTGTGTGCTATACAAATCCGACTTGCTTGAATAATGGATGTTAGCACATGTGGTGTCTCAACCGTCCATTTTATAATTACTATTTTGTCGATCTATATCGCAACATTGTAGGATTTAGGGTTACTTATACATCCACAAACTATGATGCCGCCAACTTTAGTTAGGTTTTAGTGCATGGAGCACTCTAGCCATCGGTAGGAGAGAACATAACATTTGGCATTACCTCTTTCTAGATAGCTCTTGAACTATTTAATCTTTCATGTCGAACAAATTAACATCCTCTTGAGTGTAAGAGTTGGTCGTTATCATAGAATGTAGGATGGTTCCATGAGTTAAGCCTCACTTATACTTACCCTCCATCCATATTGGAAGGAAAAGGTGTGGAATCCTTGGTGCGTAGATTAAGGAGGATCAATAGAGGATAATTTTATTTTCAGATTTACCTATATAAAGTTGCCGGCCATTTTACTTGATTACATTTCCCATACCTTTATTATGCCAACCATCTCCTCGAACACACGTGCGCCGCTCTTCACGTGAAGCCCCGCGTCAGTTCTTATGTAGTTCATGTCGAAACATTAGGAAACACGTTAAGCAAGGGCACTCCCGATGCACAGACTTTTAATGCACTATCCTACTTGGTGAAATTATTTAGACAATAAAACCAATGTGTGTTGTGTCTTAAGTGTTGTATATAAGTGATGGTGTACCTCATTCCACTGGTTGTAGGGATTTTGCTCACATCTCAAAATTGTGGTCTATTTGTGGAGAGAGGAGAGAAGGAGTGAAAAACAGGGTAGAGAGACCACATTGAATCAGAGAATTTGATGCCAGTGCATAGGGAAACAAGCTAAGATTCTTATTTCCATTGAAATGCAAATCCCACTCCTCTGTATCATTTCTTTAATTATTTGTCCGCATCGGTATTTTACCTATGAGATAGTGTTAGGAGTAAGTATTTGGAGTGCCCCGAGATATTTGAGACGAAAGGAACAAATTTATAGCGGGGAAGCTTGGGCAACACACATCATTGTTTGGCTCCTAGCACCTTATTCTCATGCAAAACGGGAACAAATATGCATCCATTTCAAAACGAGAGGGGATATTTAGTTAACCTTTCAAGACGTTTTCCTTTTTACAGTGGTCAGAGCTGCCAATTGTAATTTAGTCAGACTACGATGTGGCCCTTGGTGCTCTTGCAAGATCCTCTTTTGTTTTTGATTGTTCCATGTTCACTTGGGGGTGGAGATTAAGAAACTTCTGGAAACATGTGACTTTATTCGTGTGAAGGGAGTGTTGTCGAAACAGGATTGCGCATAACATAGCTAATCACGCTAGAGGAGAGAACATAATATTTGGCTTTATCTCCTTTTATATACCTCTCGAACTACTTAACCTTTCGTGCCAAACAAACATGCTAAGAATTAGTTGGTATAATAGATTGCGGGATGGTTCCACGAATTAAGTTGTCACCTTATACTTATACTCCATCCATATTCGACAAAAGGCATGAATTTGCCTCTGGCACGTAGATTAATGAGGGTTGCTTGTGGGCGTTATTTAGATTTACCTCTAAAAAGTGACTGAATGTTTTACCTGATTGCATTTGCCACACCTTAATTGTGCCAGATGTCTCCTCGAACACACATATGTCGCTCTCCTCGTGAAGCCTCATGCCGAATGATTCACACGCCCGTTTTCACACGGTTCGTGCCTAGCAAGTAGGAAACACTTTAAGGAGGGTTAGCAATGATACCACTCCCAATG
This sequence comes from Triticum urartu, assembly GCF_056163025.1. Taxonomy (NCBI): domain Eukaryota; kingdom Viridiplantae; phylum Streptophyta; class Magnoliopsida; order Poales; family Poaceae; genus Triticum; species Triticum urartu. The sequence continues at coordinate 475,056,932 of NC_141877.1, forward strand.
CACCGACTTTTAACACGCTATCCTACTTGGTAAAAGGAATTGGAGACAACCACCCCCAGTATATCGTCTCTTAAATATTGTATATAAGTGATGTTGTACCTCATTTTGTTGGTTGTAGGGAATGTGCTGGCATCTCACAATTGTGTTCTACTCATGGACACCGAAGAGAAGGGGTGACAAACATGGAGAAAGATCACATTGAATCGGAGAACTTGATGTTACCACATAGGGAAACAAGCTAAGTTACCCCCCCTCTCTATCTATCTCTCATTTAATAATCTTGCCACTTCCCTAATTTACCTATAAAATAGTGTTAAGAGTAAGTATTGAGAGTGGTCTGAGATATTTTAGATGGAAATAACATAATTATAGGAGGGGTGTTTGGCCAACCCACATCCTTTTTGGCCGCTACCACCTTATTCTCGCACAAAAGGGAAAAAAGGAAAATGCGGCCCTTTCCGAAACTGCAAGGGGTATTTAATTAAGCTTGCAAGATGTTTTCCTTTTTGCAACCGTGTAGTTGTTGTGGATTGTAATTCAGTCGGAGTGCGATATCGCTCTTGGTGCTCTTACAAGCTGCTCTCTCGATTGGTCGATTTGTAGACACCTTGTGGCAGAGATTAAGAAACTTCCAGAAACTCATAGGTTGTTCTTGTGAAGATAAAAAGGTTGTTAGAATAGGATTAACCATATTCCATCTAATAACAGCAGATATGGTGATCACCACGCAGGAATGATTTTTTGAGCTAGTTTTAGATACTGTTATTGCCATGGAATAAAACCGATGGAGAGTTTGTATCTTGCTCAAGAAGGTGAGGCGGTGACAAATCCCTGAAGATGAATATATACATAAGGTTCTCCTCGCCTAGCCCCGGTCCCGGTGGTGCATCTAGCGTCGTCGGAGGGCGTGTTGAGGTGTGTCTCCGGTGGATCTCGCAAGATCTAGTCGGTGTTTGTCTTTGGTGGATGTGTTGATCGGGTCTGGGTTTGTGTGTCTACAGGTTGGATACTCCTGGGCTATGCTTCTCTTCATCGATGATGGTTGTTGTTCTGTTGAGATGGTCCTTTGGGGCCTTAACACGACGAATTCACGACTGTCTACTTCAGCAAGGTCCGGCTCCGATAAGGAAAGGGCGATGACGACGACGTGCCTTTGATTGATTCTAGTGCTTGCAGTCATCGTTAGGTGGTCTATGAACATGGATTAATTTCTATTACTTTTGATTTGTTCCCTATGAAGATAATAGTGTTGCCAATATTCTATCTAATAAGTAGATCTAGTGATCTCACTATGCCAAAATGTTTTTCCAAGCTAGTTCTAAGTAATTTTATTGATTCACACAGCCACGGAACATTTTCCTCCATGCGACTCCCACACAGGGTTTCCCACCACCGGTACCATCACCGATTTGCCTTGTCTCTTGCAGCCTTAGGGCCATGGAGGCACGTTGGATCCCGGTCCTTGCCGGTGAGAGGGGCCCTGCTATGTTTTTAGGTGTTTCTTTTAGTTTGTTTAGGGCTTATATGTCCTGCTTAGGAAGATGAAATGGGAGTGGATCCTGCCCTTGCCGATGGGAGGGCTCTGCTTTGTTTTTGGGTTTGTTTAGTTTGTTTAGGGTTTATGTTCCGATCAGGAAGGCGAGGCGGTGACGGCTCCCTAAAGATGGAACAAAGTTATTCCCGCCTAGCTTCCATCCCGGTGGTGCGTCTAGTGTCATTGGAGGGCATGTGGAGGTGTGTCTTCGAAGGATCTCGCGGAATTTAGTCAGTGTTTGTCTTCGGTGGATCTAGTCTTTGTTTCTGTGACTGCATGTTTCTTTGACATGTGAGGGATCTCGAAGGACCCCCGAGAGTGCATTAGATAACTCTGAAAATAGTACAAGCACAACTTATACAAGGACCCTCAAAGAAAAGGAAATTACAGACGAACCCTTGCTTTTTTGCAAAGAGGACCCTAGAACAACAAGGTAAAAGGCAGTCTAGTCCTCCTAAGCGGTGCAAGCCAAAGACCAAATCCATCGATGCCGGGGATGAACCACTTGTGTTGGTGGCTTTGCTGTGGCATATCCAGCAGACCGATGGAGACAGCAGCAGACGCTAGGCTCACACTAGACTGCCCCCCTTCAGACGACGACGCGTCGGGAGGAATGAACTAAGTCGATGAGGCTCCAGCAGGTCGCCATTCGACCAGAAGAAGCAGGGAGGAGGCGGAGATCGGCAAGCGACCAAAGTGCGCTGTAGCTCTGCCACAACGACACGCCACGAAGCATGAGGAAGAAGACTGCAACATCGACACGCCATGAAGCAGATCGGCCTTCCTCTGCATCCCATCGTCCTCCACCACGGCGGCAAGACGGGAGTGGCGGGAAAAGGATCCCCATCTCGAGACCACGGGTACCATTGGCCTTATTTGTGGAGCGGCTAGTACATAATCGCCTTTCCCCCTTCGGTTTCGACCACTAGAGAAACATAGGGAGAAGACAAAACCACCAACAGTCGTCGGACGCGGCCCACATCCGACAAGGATCTCCAAACACCAACATGGCAAGTCTAGAACTACCGCTGCTACTATATATAGAAGGATCTCGGGCACCTCCCCCCCAGCGATCGTCGGCTGGCCACGCCGTTGAGCGAGGCATGGAATCGGGCCGGAGAGCCCTGGGCGACTCTCAAGAGGTGGAGAAAAGAGAGACGACAAAGAAGAGAGAGGTGGAGAAAAAAAAGGGTCATTTCATCCCGCCATTGGTGTGTCTGTTTGTTGGATCCTTTCGATCAAATCGGCGACTTGTTCTGATGTGCTTGTACTTTGGGGCCTTACACGATGACTTCTCAGTTGTCTAGTACAAAAAGGTTTGCCTGGCTTCGGTGTGAAGGGGGAGGGCAGCGGCACGTCTTTGGCTCGCTCAAGTGCTTGTGGTTGTCGCTAGGTGGTACACGTACATGCATGGATGTGATTGTAAGAGTTTATTGTGTACGCAAAAGTTTTGCCATGATGTTTATGAATAGAATGAAAGATTTAAAAAGGAAAGAAAAGCAATTCTATTGGTATGGGATGATAAAACCGAGGGGGCCATTGTTGAAAAATAAAAACTTGCAAGAAGGCAAGCTTCTAGAAACATGGCTGTCTTCTCTCAAAAAAAAAGAAAAGAAACATGGCTGTCGCAGGAGGGAGGCCCGTAAAGTAAAACTCCATCCCATCCCATGCCATCCCATCCACAAAGGATCCTGGTCAACACGGATGAGCTGAGCGCCCCGCCCCGCCGTGTGGCGCGTGGTGCGTGGACGGGGTCCGTCGTCCGTCCGCGGTTTCGCTGCCGTTTCCGTGTGCGTGCGTCAGCCGGAGAGGAGAAAACCCGGGACGGGGCAAAGTAACGGAAAAAAACAAGGAAAAGATGGGGAGATCCAGCAGGAGCAGGAACCAGGATGGATAGATGGATAGACAGATAGAGGAGGAGGAGGAGGAGGCGGGCGAGTGGGGCGTCCCTATCCGTTTACAGGTAGCGCAGGCGCCCCCCCCCCCACTGACGGACAGGATCAGGATCGCCGGATAGGGATGAGGCTGCGCTGAGGTGGTTTGACACGTTCCCACCCGCGTGGCCTGGACCATCCACCACACCACACCAGCACGGATAGATGGAGCAAGCAAATGCGACTCGCCTAGCTGGACAGCGACCCGGACGAGGTTGCTGCTCCTGTGTTGGGTCTCGCCTCGCTCGTCTTTCGTTCTCGCAGCTGGGAAATGTGTTTCCTTACTTCTTTCGGGGTTCCCGGTATTGCCCCTGCATCGCTGTGTGTGTGTGGCAGCTTTGTGGGCTGGCGTGCCTCGCTGTTCAGGGCTAGCCTGGTCATCGGGTTGATTTTTCTGTGGGTGGGTGATTAGGTCGGAGGGAAGGCGTTTTGAAGCTAATCAAGGACTGTGTGGCGCTTTCGAACGGGACCGTGCCGCTTTTGGGCGACTGCGGCGTCTTCTGTCCAGACCAGCTAACTATTACTCCCTCAGTTTCAAATTACTCGTCACAAAAATGTATATATCTAGAACTCGGAACGGAGGGAGTACCACAGTACATCTCTATCAGAATATAAGATGTTTTTTTATGTATATTTTGATACGGAGGGAGTATATACATGCTAGTACAATCCAACAACTAGTACTCCAATTTCAGAAAGGAAAAAAAACTCGTATACGTACGGTGCAGATACTCGGCCGTCGGACCCTAGCCCTGGATAATACCAGAACCAACTGCACTCTCACTTGTATTGTATACCCGGCTAAGAGCCAGTTCACAGAGTACGTACTTCTTTCGCACAAAACTAAAATAAAATAAAATAAAATAAAATAAAATAGAGTAGGTACTTCCTCAGATGAGATCTCACCGACGGACGACCGACCGACGGTTGGGGTGGATTGTTGTCGTGGATAAACATGGAAATCCAGCCACGACGCTCAAATCGGTTTGTTTACCGACAGTCGGGGTTGGGAGTACGTACTACTATGCCTCGATCGAGTTTTGACTAGCTACACTACACCACTCCAATAAGCATATGCCCCTGTCTAGCCAGCGATTGGGTATATGCGTGGAAATTCGGATAATCATGTCGTGTGCGTGCCTCGACGATGTCCAGGACCAGGAGCCAGGAGGGGAGGTCGGCATGCATTTTCTGAGATAGCCTTGCGTGACCTGAGCTCCACTAAGGCTGCTTGTAATGGATAGTATCATAAGTTAGTATCATGCATATGATACTGGTGTATAATACTATCTCTCTAATGCATAGTATCATATAGTAGTATCATAGATGATTTTATTTATTAACATGCATGACATATACTCCCTTCGTTCCTAAATATTTGTCTTTCTAAACATTTCAAATGACTACTACATACGGATGTATGTAGATATATTTTAGAGTGTAGATTCACTCATTTTGCTCTGTATGTAGTCACTTGTTGAAATGACTAGAAAGACAAGTATTTAGGAACGGAGGGAGTAGTAGTGTAGCATTTATTATGATACGGTATCATAATATGATACTCAACCTTTTCTTTTTTCATTTAATTCTATGCCACATCATCTAAATTGCCTAGTTATCATGTATAATACTAATTATGATATTTTCATTGCGACCAGCCTAAACAAAAACTAGGCTGGCGATGTCCCGGATCGAATTGAGATATGCCCAGGCCGTACGGCCGTACGCGATTGGCCCATGTGGTGTGAAGATCCATCTATGCAACTTGCCTTCAGCCTATGGCGCCTCCTGGATGTGCGTGCCATGATGCCTCGTATAGTACTCGTACTCCTGCCTCTCATTGCCGTTCCACGATGAAGTATAGTACGTCGACGTGGCTTGTTTTCTGGCCGGCACCGAGCTTGTTCGCTTTGGCTTTGATCTTGACCGTCCGTGCTTGGTCGAGGGAACGTGCCGTCCACGAGGCTCCCATGCAGTGAGTGCTTTTGTTGAGGAAAGGCAAGGCTAGGCAAGGCAGGATGATTCCCGTACTTAGGGGCGAAACTGGGCCTGGGGCAACTGGGGCTATAGCCCTAGGCTTGGCCCAACTCGTAAGTAAATGCCAGTAGAATTTTTTTTCATCCTCACAGTAACTTGAGTTATTTGGGTTGCATCTTCCTTGTAGGCTCTTGTCTTTTGGGATGTCTTTGATTCTATATTTTGACTTCCTCTTTTATGCTTCTTATCCTTCATACACCGGAGTTTTTGGCATGCATGATGCAGAGAGAACACTGCCACAAGGAGCCAATTTTACTCCTCACAACTATCTTTAAGTACTAATTATTGGGATGGATATTGAACATTTCCTATCTTCTACAACTAATGCCAAGGCTAGGTAGTACACTCTTCCAGTCTTCTAAAACTAATATCAAGGATATGGGGCCAATCTTTTAAATCTTCAACAATTAATGCCACAAAAGGCTTGATACTGAACTCAAATTTATTGTCGTGACACCTCAGTTTGAAGATATAGATGAACACTCTCATAGGTGTGCACCTTCCAATATAAATATATGCCAAGATTAGTTCACACCCCATCCAAGTGTTCTCAATGGCTTGCAAGACCACCGCTGTTGTGGCATCCATGTTGATATTGATGCTCCTTGTGTCTTTCGGTAAGTAGGATAGTATATTATTTCATACATATGTAGTTTTTGGCATGCATGATGCGGAGAGAGCACCATCACAAGTAGAAAATTTTACTCCTCACAACAATCTCCAACTACTAATTATTATGGATATTGAACATTTCCTATCTTCTACAATTAACGCCAAGGCTAAGTAGTAAACTCTTCCAATCTTCTAAAACTAATGTTAAGGATAGGAACCCAATATTTTAAATATTTAACAATTAATGCCACAAAAGGCTTGATACTGAACTGAACTTTATTGTCGGGACATCTCTGTTTGAAGATATAGATGAAGACTCTCATAAGTGTGCACCTTCCAATATAAATACATGCCAAGATTAGTTCACACCTCATCCAAGTGTTCTCAATGGCTCGCAAGACCCCCATCGTTGTGGCATCCATGTTGATACTGATACTCCTTGTTCTTTTGGTAAGTAGGAGAATATATCATTTCATACATATGTAGGGAGTTTATGTTTTTCCATCACGCATTAAACCTTTATTTCTATAAGGATGTAGGGATTTTGCATTGTAACAAAATTTCTTTCATTTATGTAGACGAGGTTCAAGGGAAGTGTCGTGAGGAACGCATCAGGCTCTCATGTGATAATTGGGTCAAATGTTTTGAGTGGTGTCGTCTCTTTGCTGATACGAAAGGGTACTGTGATAAAGGTGCATGTGTGTGTGTGAATTGCTTTGTGCAATCATCTCGCCACCATTCTGCAGAGGTTCCACCACCGAATTCTGCTCATCATGAGTAGTTCATTGTAATTGTCGAATTATTGGTAATTGGTTGTCCTATAAATAACTAAGTGCATATTATGGTATTCTTTTTATGTATTTTTCTAATATGACATAGTAAGTTTTTCAACGGAACGGTACAATAATATGTTCTCAGGGTCATCGGAAAGTCTGGATCTATTTATGGAAACTTTTCAGGGTCATCAGAATGGGTTCCGGAGACATACGAAAAACCCAAGATTTTATTTGTAGAAGAAAAGTGCGAAGGACCATCATGAGATGACGATCCCTAGTGGGCCCACGAGGGCCCACAAGGGGCGCCATGGGCTTTGGTAGGCCCCAGGCTGAATTAGAAGGGGAAGGAATCCTTCCCTCTTCCAAGGATTTCCCCTCCTTACCCTCCTCCCGCTCCTACTTATATATATATGGGGAGAGGCCTCCCTCTTGAGACAAATCAAATTAAAGGGCCTCTCTCCCGCATAGCACCATGCTCTCCCGGTCTAATTTCCTAAGCGTTTAGGCTCCTAATTAGATGAGATCTAATCTCGGAATAATAGGTCTAAGAGAATTATACTCCAAATTAGATGAGTAGCGCCGCAATTTTCGCTTAGTTTTCTTCCTAAACGTCGAAGCTCTGCCGGACTACTACCACGGATCGCGTGGATACCTCAGAGGGGTCGTCTACTTTGACTCTTATATCGAAGAACAATTCTCGTGGCTGGGAGGTGTAACCTAGCTGCAGGAATTGACGGGATCGTTACGCTGCACCGACTCGTCACTGCTTCCGCTACTCTGCACCATCGGTGAGTTTGGTCCTTACCACCATCTTTAGTATTCCTGAGTGTGATCACGTAGCATAGTTTTTTTAGTTTTTTTGTTGCATAGCACGTTCCCCTACAATAGCTGGGTAGCTGGCAAGTGGGGTCGGGTCGGCGCAGTCGTCTGCTATATGTGTGGATGCAAACCCGACCCAAATTTGGGATGGATTTGCGTCCACACGAACTTTAGACAGACACTGAATGAGTTTGCGTCTATGCGTTGGGATGTCATTCCTGCCCACGTGGACACAAGCAGACAAAATAAGACAAAATGCATTCATGCATTGGAGTTGCCCTAAGGGTCTTTTGGTTTTCCATGGCCCGGCGTGGTGATGACGACGATGAATAAGGTCCATTTAAATTTTCCACCAATATGGAGGATCTCATTGTTATTGATGTTGATTTTTTTCCGAAAGGGCCTAAGGGAATATATTAAGCATCACGTGTCCTTATAAACACACTCATACAAAAAGAAAAATTACATTTAAATCCTTGGAGGTGCCAAAGTTTTTCTTCCCACATCCATCGGTTGCGCACATACTTCGATGCCATCTCCGGGCCTTCGCCTCGACGGCGCAAACTTTTTAAAACCGAGGAGCATGTAGAAGCAATGGTCGAGAAGTCGCCAATGCAGACCAAGAGACTCCGGTGATACGTCTGTGACGTATCTATAATTTATGAAGTATCCATGCTATATTTACATCAATTATATATGGCGTTGGTGTACTCTTATATTACTTTTATGGCATATTAATCCAGCGCCGAGTGACGGTTTCAGTTTTTTGCATGTTTTTGTTTCACAGATAATACATATCTAGGAAGGTCCAAACATGATGAAAATTTAAGACGATTTTATATGAAATATATGTGATTTTTGGGAGGAAGAATCAACGCAAATTTGTGCTCGAGGGCCCACTGAGACAAGGGTGCGCCTACCCCGACGGCGGGCTGGGGTGGCTTGTGGGTAGCCTTAGGCCGCTTGGAGCCCTTCTTTTGTGGCAGGAAATCTTATTTCCATAGGAAATTCCCCTCAAAATTTCAGCCCAATCAGAGTTGCGGATCTCCAACTATAAAAGAAATAGTTTTCGACCAGAAAACAATAGCGAAAAACAGAAGATAGAAGAGAGATCCAATCTAGGGGAGAGCTCCCTCTCTCACTGGAGGGCTAAGGAAGAAGAAGGAGCAGGTGGGCCCTTCCCTCTTCTCGGTGGCGTTGGAGCACTGCCGGGAACATCTCCTCTATCACCATCACCACCAAGTTCTTCTTCATTCTCATGGTGATGTGTGTGAGTAGTTCACCCTCGAGGCTGAGGGTATGTACTAGTAGTTATGTGTTTGATCTCTCTTTCATGGTCTGAATGGATTCCGATATTTATTGTATCATGACCTTTATTAATAAAGTTGGATCTTATGATATTCATCTCCCTCTATCTATTTTTGTGGTGATTTTAGCTTGCTCTTTCTAGTTTCTTTATGTTGGATTGAATATTTTAGATTTAAGATTACTTGATGTATGTTTAGTATTAACTTGCGGGTACCCATGGTGACATTGGGGGTACTCTAGGTGAAATAAACGTTGAATGGTATGTATCATATGGTGTTGTCATAGTACAATCTCTAGGACTATTCATGACACTTTATGGGTGGTTCATAAGATTGATTGGAAAGACAACTTTGAGGTGGTTTTCTACCTACGCGATTTCATCTTACTTTGTCCGTTAGAAACAAAAACTTTGAAGTGATTCTTTGTTGCACTTTGAGGGATTATTGATACGTCCATTATGCATCATGCTTTTATATCGATATTTATTGCATTATGGGCTGTTATTACACATTATGTCACAATACTTATGCCTATTCTGTCTTATTTTACAAGGTTTACATAAAGAGGGAGAATGCCGGCAGCTAGGATATTGGGCTGGAAAAGGAGCAAATATTAGAGAACTATTCTGCACAGCTCCAAAAGTCCTGAAACTTCACGGAAGTTATTTTTATAATATATAAGAAATACTGAGCGCAAGAAGTACCAGAGGGCGGCCACTCACCAGCCACGAGGGTGGGGGGCGCGCCCCCTGCCTCGTGGGCCCCCTGGTGGCCCTCCGATGCCCATCTTCTGCTATATGGAGTCTTTCGTTGAGGAAAAAATCATAAGCCAGCTTTCGGGACGAGACTCCGCCGCCACGAGCGGAACCTTGGCGGAACCAATCTAGAGTTCTGGCGGAGCTGTTCTGCCGGGGAAATTTCCCTCCGGGAGGGGGAAATCATCACCATCGTCATCAACAACGCTCCTCTCATTGGGAGGGGCCCAATCTCCATCAACATCTTCACCAGCACCATCTCCTCTCAAACCCTAGTTCATCTCTTGTACCCAATTCTTGTCTCTAAGTCTGGGATTGGTACCTGTAGGTTGCTAGTAGTGTTGATTACTCCTTGTAGTTGATGGTAGTTGGTTTATTTGGTGGAAGATCATATGTTCAGATCATATATGCACATTAATACCTGTCGGTGTCAAAACCGGCGGATCTCGGGTAGGGGGTCCCGAACTGTGCGTCTAGGCAGATGGTAACAGGAGGCAGGGGACATGATGTTTTACCCAGGTTCGGGCCCTCTTGATGGAGGTAATACCCTACGTCCTGCTTGATTATTCTTGATAATATGAGTAGTACAAGAGTTGATCTACCACGAGATCAGAGAGGCTAAACCCTAGAAGCTAGCCTATGGTATGATTGTTGTTCTTGGTCCTACGGACTAAACCCTCCGGTTTATATAGACACCAGAGGGAGCTAGGGTTACACAGAGTCGGTTACAAGGAAGGAGATCTACATATCCGTATTGCCAAGCTTGCCTTCCACGCCAAGGAGAGTCCCATCCGGACACGGGATGAAGTCTTCAATCTTGTATCCTCATAGTCCAACAGTCCGGCCAAAGGATATAATCCGGCTGTCCGGATACCCCCTAATCCAAGACTCCCTTAGTAGTCCCTGAACCAGGCTTCAATGACGATGAGTCCGGCGCGCAGATTGTCTTCGGCATTGCAAGGCGGGTTCCTCCTTCGAATACTTCATAGAAAATTTTGAACACGAGGATCGTGTCCGGCTCTGCAAAACAAGTTCCACATACAACCATAGAGAGAATAATATTTTCACAAATCTAATCTGCCGACGCATTCCGCAGTGTGACATCACACCACAGCCAGGTCACCATTCGAATCGTTTTTCACAACCAACCTCAACGTGTTTCGCGAGGCGGTTTCCTTGGCACGTCTTGTCGAAGCAGAGATCGTGTCCCCTTATTACGGGATTCCCATCAATACGGACGTGGGTAACCCAACTGCGCCATCAATTATGGCGCTTGGGGGATAAGTGAGTTTTACCAGGCTGGTGGGGGCGCATAGTTTAGTCCACCCTTTGGAGACATCAAAAAGCTGCGCGGGGCCGGATACTTAGCCGTGGATATTGCGCACCGGCTGCCAGCCGCGGGGTAGATTGTCCCTACCCCGGAACCTTGCGAAAGGGTGGTTTTCCTCACCCACTTCGTCCGCGGACTGGGGTTTCCCCTCCATCCATTCGTCCGCGGCCTTATGTTCTATTATGGGCTGGACTTCCATGATCTGGCCCCGAATTTCATCCTCAACATCTCGGCGTTCATCGTCGTGTGCGAGGCTTTCCTCCGCATCTGGCCCCACTTCGGCCTGTGGCTGAAGACCTTCAATGTCAAACCGAAGGTAGTAGGCGGCCAACAAGCGGAATGCGGCGGAGCCATGGTGGGCAAAATGCCCAACGTTACATGGCTCGAGGGCTCCTACGTGGAGACCATAAAGGGGTGGCAATCGGGGTGGTTCTACATCACCGAGCCGCGCGACACCAACTGGGTGGCGGCCCCCGAGTTTCGATCCGGAATCCCCACTCGGCTTACTTCCTGGAAGGAGAAGGGCCTGTCTTGGGGCTCATCGGTGGAGCTGGACGGACTCCAGAAGTGTATCCGGAACATGATAGGCAAGAAACTCAAGCTTGTCAACATAGTCCAGGTCATGCTCTTCCGCCGGATCCTCCCGTGTCAACAACGGGCTTTCTACTTATGGGAGTTCGACCCGGCCCAGCACCAGACTCTACGCGAGTTCTTCGACACAACGCATAAGGACGTCTGGAAGGTGCTGTTCAAGGGCGCCGAGGTCCCCCCTCCCTTACCGAGGACTGCGGGCTAAGCGCGACGCGCCCTGCGAATCCGGTAAGTTCTGTACATCTCGTAGGGTATTTATTCTCCATAGTTTAACCATGTGCAGGATCTGAGCTCCCATGCCTTTGACAGGACTGGGTGGAGACATCGGAGCAGATTGACTGCCTGACCCCTCTGCCTGAAGACCCTGTAGACGCTCTCCTGACGGAGATGCAGACCCTGGCTCCTTATGAGGTGCCGGAGAAGAAGATCAAGAAGAAGACCACGGGAACCCGAAAGAGTTCCCGGTGCCAGGTGGTATCAGACTCATCGTCCGATAACTCCGAGACGCACTCCTCCCGTGAAAACGAGGAGGAGGAAGTTGAAGATTCTCCCCCTCCGGCCGGGGAGACAAGAAAAGGAAGGCCGCCCCAACCGGGGAGGCCGAAGGGTCCAAGAAGGAAAGGACTCTCCTTCCGGACTGTTCCACCACCGACGCCGACAGCGAAGACAAGTGGTTACTCAGGGCCAAGCCCCTGGCAAAGTCGTAAGTATTCAGATACCAGAGTAACTCATAGCATACTTTCATGGCACTACTTTTCCTAACGCTGATATGATCATGCAATCCGCCCGAGCCCGTATCGACGTATCCTCGTCGGACGGTTCCTTGGACTCGTCGGATATGAATAGTGAGTCACTTCCAACCGCCTCCTCTCCTCTCCCTACGGACAATGTCGAGGTATTGTCTCAAGGGGCACCAAGCCGGGGGAAGATAGTCCTGGAGGCGCCTAAAGGCGACCTTCCGGACTCCAGGCGCAAAGGGAGCAAGACTCCCAAGGGCTCCGAGTTCGGCCCTCAGCCGAACACCGCGCCGGAACCTCTAGTGGTTCCGGACTCTGGTAGGCGGCCCCCTTCCAAGAGGGGCAAGCCGCCCGTGCCGGTGACCTCTGTCCATCCAGAGGCACCAGACAACTTGCTGGGAGCGCTTCGCGTCGCTTCCATCGATGAAGAGCACCGCACTATTATGAGTGCGGTGATCAAGAAGGTTCAGTCCGCCAAGAGCGGACTGACTGAAGCCTGTGCCAGCCTTCTAACAGGCTTTGAGGTAAGTATTTAAAATATAGGAAAATATTACCGCATAGACAGTAGCCCCTGATGCTCTGTTTGGTGTTCACAAAGAAAAGCCGAATAGAGGATCAAATAATATCTGCAGGAGTCTAGTATAAGTATGTTTGTATGCGTATGCAGGCTTCATTGCTGACCTCTACCGCACTGACTGCGGAGGTCGCTGCACTGAAGCAGAACCTCGAGCGGTCCGAGAAAGAGCTCAGCCTTGCCAAGAGGCAGCTCGAGGAGAACAAAGGTAAGTAATACCATGTCTATATATACATAAAAGATGTGGTTGCAAAATGATAGGATCATCATGGATGTGCCAGGGGCCACGACCGAAGCGGTGACCCTGAAGCAAGCGCTGTCCGAGGCCGAAAACAAAGCGGCCAAGGAGCGCACCGAGCGGGAGAAACAGGAGGCACGGGTGGGCGAGGTGCAGCAAGAGCTCCAGGCTCTCGTGAAGAAGCATGAGACTTTGGAGCTTGACTCGAAGACGCGAGAGTCTGAGCTTGCCGCGGCCCACGAGAGCACAAAGTGTGCCAAGGCTGAAGCCCAAAAGGCCCTCTAGGAAATTGAGGCGATGAGGAAGACAGCGGCGGGTAAGGCATTCATTATGCAAAGCAAGCATGTGAAAGTAAATTACTTGTTACTTACCCGAGTCTGGAGCTCTCCAGGAGCATTCGCAGATTTGCCCCGCAGCGTGTCGGATGCCGCAAAGTACTACCAGGCCGAGGAGGGAAGCTCGACGGAGAAGTTGTTCTGGTCTCAGTATACTGGAACCGAACACCCAATACCTATGAGCGACCAGCTGAAGCAACTGGTCGAGCTGCACAAGGCGGCCAAATAGGCCATGAGGGGCCTTATAGTCCGGATGTGGCCTGGCGACTCCCTTCCCAACAGCTACTTCGGCCTGGTGAGGCGGCTTGTGGATGCCTGCCCACGGCTGGAAGTCATAAAGCGGTCCGTCTGCATCGAAGGTGCACGCCGGGCTTTTGCCCATGCGAAGGTGCACTAGTCCAAGATGGACGCAAGCTGGTGAAGGAGGGGCCGCGCCAGGGCAAGGAGCATCGCCGTATTATGGGGTACGCTTAAGCCCCTGGCGTATTGGCCATACCAGAGTGTACGGGTGCTGAATGTCATGAATGAGCATATATATAAAAAATAATAGAGAATGCGGTAATAGTCTAGTGCTATGCATTGTTTATTCAAAAAGGTGCGTCGAAGCAGAATGATACAAGTAGTGCGATAAGCAAAAAGTAGGACTATTTGACATGTCCCCTCCAAGGGCAAGCTGAGGAATGGTATTTAAAGCAGGTATTTCACTTGTTACCAGAGACCACCTGGGAATTCCATGGTGCGACGTAGCTTTCTGCTTCCTTGCTTGTTGTATCGTGTGTCCGGAAATCATACTGCCGGACGGGGTTTCCAGAGAGTAAAGTCCTAAAAGAGAGAAAAAATAATAAAGCGGGAGGCCCCTAGTGCGGTTGAGCCGCGTTTTGGGGCATGCCGTAGTCGTGCCCCCCACCTATGCCCATGGTATTTTCAATGCGTAATTATGTACGCGTGGCACAGATTTTGCCGTTTGGCTGGGACTGGGGTGGGGGCTGCATTGCTATGCGAGCTCGGAACGTGCCAGGCGGTCTTGTTGCAGATTACTCCGGGCACGCTTGACGGTGTCCGGGTGTTTAATCACCGAACTGGTGGATTGCCTGAAGAGGCTGCTTTGTGCTTCTCCTGCGAGGGCCGCAGTGTGCTCCTCCGTGCGGAGAGAGCGCTCTGTGTTTCCATTGACTGTGATGACCCCCCGAGGTCCTGGCATCTTGAGCTTGAGGTATGCATAATGCGGTACCGCATTGAATCTCGCAAATGCGGTTCGCCCGAGCAGTGCATAATAGCCACTGCGAACGGGACTAAATCAAAGATTAACTCCTCGCTTTGGAAGTTATCCAGGGATCCGAAGACCACTTCCAGTGTGACTGAGCCTGTGCAATGGGCCTCTACACCTGGTATGACGCCTTTGAAGGTCGTTTTTGTGGGTTTGATCCTTGAGGGGTCTATACCCATTTTGCACACTGTGTCCTAATAAAGCAGGTTCAGGCTGCTGCCGCCATCCATAAGGACTCGAGTGAGGTGAAATCCGTCGATGATTGGGTCTAGGACCAGTGCGGCGAATCCGCCATGACGGATACTAGTGGGGTGGTCCCTGCGATCGAAGGTGATCGGACAGGAGGACCATGGGTTGAACTTTGGGGCGACTGGCTCCAACGCATATACGTCCCTTAGCGCACGCTTCCGCTCCCTCTTGGGGATGTGGGTTGCGTATATCATGTTCACCGTCCGCACTTGTGGGGGGAACCTCTTCTGTCCTCCGGTGTTCGGCGACCGGGGCTCCTCCTCGTCATCGCTATGTAACCCCTTATCTTTGTTTTCGGCATTTAACTTGCCGGCCTGCTTGAACACCCAACATTCCCTGTTGGTGTGGTTGGCTGGCTTGTCGGGGGTGCCGTGTATTTGACACGAGCGATCGAGTATACGGTCCAAACTGGACGGGTCCGGAGTGCTTCTTTTGAATGACTTTTTCCGCTGACCGGGTTTAGAGCCTCTGAATCCGGCATTGACTGCCGTATCCTCGGTATTTTCGCTGTTGATGCAGTGCTTGTGTTTGTTGCGACGTGAACTGCCATTGCTATCCTTGGTATCCGAAGTACCATGGTTCTTTGATATGTTATTGCTTCGAGCCAGCCAGCTGTCCTCTCCCGCGCAAAAGCGGGTCATGAGTGTCGTGAGGGCTGCCATAGATTTCGGCTTTTCCTGGCCAAGGTGCCGGGCGAGCCACTCATCGCGGATGTTGTGCTTAAAAGCTGCTAGGGCCTCTGCATCCGAACAGTCGACGATTTGATTTTTCTTTGTCAGGAACCGTGTCCAGAATTGCCTGGCTGATTCCTTTGGCTGCTGAATTATGTGGCTCAAGTCATCGGCATCTGGTGGTCGCACATAAGTTCCCTGGAAGTTGTCGAGGAATGCGGCTTCCAGATCTTCCCAACAGCCAATGGATTCTGCTGGCAGGCTGTTGAGCCAATGCCGAGCTGGTCCTTTGAGCTTGAGTGGGAGGTATTTGATGGCGTGTAGATCGTCACCGTGGGCCATGTGGATGTGCAGGAGGAAGTCCTCGATCCATACCGCAGGATCTGTTGTACCGTCGTACGATTCGATATTTACGGGTTTGAAACCCTCTGGGATTTGGTGATCCATTACTTCGTCTGTGAAGCATAGGGGGTGTGCGGCGCCTCTGTACCGGGCTATGTCGCGACGCAGCTCAAATGAGTCTTGTCTGCCGTATTCGGTCCGGCCGGATTTACTTTTACTATATCCGGCGTGACGGTTATCGTCTCGCGTAGTGGCGCGCCCTCGTGATCCGTAGATCGATCTTGCGTGTTTTTCTTTGTCCTCCAATACGTCTCGCAGGTCTAGCATGTTTCCCCGTGCCTTGACATTTTTATTTGAGTGGCGTCAGGGTGCGGGATGAGCTTTTGGCTGAAATGCCTCTCTGTCGTGGCCACGAGGTGGCCGATCAGCCGCTTCATACGCTGGAGATGTAGGTTTTAATGCTTCCTCCTCCAGTCGGGGTAGCAACCTGCGCTTTGGGTAACTCTTGGAGGGGCGTTCGAGTTCATATTCCTCGGCCGCAAGGACTTCAGTCCATCTGTCAGCTAGCAAATCTTGATCAGCTTGAAGCTGTTGTTGCTTTTTCTTAAGGCTATTTGCCGTGGCTATAAGCCGGCGCTTGAAGCGCTCTTGCTCGACGGGATCCTCAGGCACGACAAATTCGTCATCGTCGAGGCTTGCCTCGTCTTCGGAGGGAGGCATGTAATTATCATCCTCCGCCTCTCCATCTGTCGCTCTCTCGGGAGGGCTGGTTTCTCCATCCTCCTGCTCTAAATCTTGCTGGAGGGGATTGTCGTCATCTTCAGCACTATCCGGAGTGCTATTATCTCCTGTGCCGGTATCACCGCTTTTGCTTTGGCGAGACTTAGAGCGGCGCCGCTGTCGTCGGCGCTTGGGTTGCTTCCTGGAGGGGTCATCCTCCGCTGTCCCGTCGCCATTGCCTTCTTTGGGTGTGTCCACCATGTATATATCATATGATGAGGTGGCTGTCCAGTGCCCTGTGGGCAGTGGTTCCTGTTCGTCTCCTGCATCGTCGTCCATATCGTCGATGTCTTCGGAGTCGAAGTCAAGCGTGGCGGTCAAATCGTCGACAGTGGCTACTAAGTGGGTGGTGGGTGGGCGGTGAATTTATTCGTCATCCGCATCCCAATCCTGCCGGACATAGTTCGGCCAGGACTCTCCTAACAAGGAGAGAGACCTTAATGAGTTCAGTATGTCGCCGAAGGGTGAGTGCTGAAGGATATCCGCGGAGGTGAACTCCATGATCAGCGCCCAGTTGGATTCGATAGGCACGGGCGCAGGCGGTTCAGAGTCCGTGGCCGGGGAAGAATCCGGCAGTTCGGCGTCACGGCTCCCGTGAAGGGTAAGGTCGATACTCGGCTCGATCGCCGCTGAGAATGCGGCCTCCGTGGCGGGGTCTATCCACCCGTCCATGGATGGCGCAATTGGCTCCGAATTGAGGGTCGGAGCGGTTGCCGGTGCGGTCTCCTGAACACTGTCCAATGGTAGAGCTAAATCATGCTCATCGTGACCGTGCGGTGCACTCGGCAGGGGCTCGAATCCATCGAAGATCAATTCTCCGCGGATGTCGGCCGTGTAGTTTATGCTTCCAAACCCGACCTGGTGGCCAGGGGCGTAACTCTCGATCTACTCCAGATGGCCAAGCGAGTTGCCCGCAGTGCGGAGCCGCCGGATACAAAGATCCGTCCAAGGAGAAAAGTCTCACCCCGGACTGCATCGCTATCGATGATTGAAGGGGCCATCCAGCCTAACGATGACGACACAGAGGAGCTCTCAATGAAAGCACCAATGTCAGTGTCAAAACCGGCGGATCTCGGGTAGGGGGTCCCGAACTGTGCGTCTAGGCGGATGGTAACAGGAGGCAGGGGACACGATGTTTTACCCAGGTTCAGGCCCTCTTGATGGAGGTAATACCCTACTTCCTGCTTGATTGTTCTTGATGATATGAGTAGTACAAGAGTTGATCTACCACGAGATCAGAGAGGCTAAACCCTAGAAGCTACCCTATGGTATGATTGTTGTTCTTGGTCCTACGGACTAAATCCTCCGGTTTATATAGACACGGAGGGAGCTAGGGTTACACAGAGTCGGTTACAAGGAAGGAGATCTACATATCCGTATTGCCAAGCTTGCCTTCCACGCCAAGGAGAGTCCCATACGGAGACGGGACGAAGTCTTCAATCTTGTATCTTCATAGTGCAACAGTCCGGCCAAAGGATATAATCTGGCTGTCCGGATACCCCCTAATCCAGGACTCCCTCAATACCCCTCTGATTATGAACATGAATATGCTTTGTGAGTAGTTATGTTTGTTCCTGAGGACATGGGAGACGTCTTTCTATTATTAGTCATGTGAATTTGGTATTCGTTCGATATTTTGATGAGATGTATGTGGTCTCTCCTCTAGTGGTGTTATGTGAACGTCGACTACATGACACTTCACCATTACTTGGGCCTAGAGGAAGGCATTGGGAAGTAATAAGTAGATGATGGGTTGCTAGAGTGAAAGAAGCTTAAACCCTAGTTTATTCATTGCTTTGTAAGGGGCTAATTTGGATCCGTATGTTTCATGCTATGGTTAGGTTTACCTTAATACTTTTGTTGTAGTTGCGGATGCTTGCAATAGAGGTTAATCATAAGTGGGATGCTTGTCCAAGTAAGGACAGTACCCAAACACCGGTCCACCCACATACCAAATTATCAAAGTACCGAACGCGAATCATATGAACGTGATGAAAACTAGCTTGACGATAATTCCCATGTGTCCTCGGGAGCGCTTTTCTCTATATAAGAGTTTGTCCAGGATTGTCCTTGTAGGGGAACGTTGCAGAAAACAAAAATTTTCCTACGGTTTCACCAAGATCCATCTATGAGTTCATCTAGCAACGAGTGATCAGATTGCATCTACATACCTTTGTAGATCACGCGCGGAAGCGTTCAAAGAACGGGGATGAGGAAGTCGTACTCGACGTGATCCAAATCACTGGAGATCCTAGCGCCGAACGGACGGCACCTCTGTGTTCAACACACTTACGGTCAGCGTGACGTCTCCTCCTTCTTGATCCAGCAAGGGGGAAGGAGAGGTTGATGAAGATCCAGCAGCACGACGGTGTGGTGGTGGATGCAGGGCGTCACCGCAGCAGGGCTTCGCCGTTATACTGCGAGAGGGAGAGGTGTAGCAGGGGAGAGGGAGGCGCCAAGACTCAAGGGTGTCCTTGCCCCTCCCTACCCCCTTTATATAGGCCCCCTAGGGGGGGCGCCGGCCCTAGGAGATGGGATCTCCTAGGGGGGGCGGCGGCCAAGGGGTGGAGTGGCCCCCAAGCCAGGTGGGGCGCCCCCCACCCTAGGGTTCCCAACCCTAGGCGCATGGGGTGGGCCAAGGGGGGTGCACCAGCCCACTATGGGCTGGTTCCCCTCCCCACTTTGGCCCATGGGGCCCTCCGGGATGGGTGGCCCCACTCGGTGGACCCCCGGGACCCTTCCGGTGGTCCCGGTACAATACCGGTGACCCCCGAAACTCTCCCGATGGCCGAAACTGCACTTCCTATATATAATTCTTCACCTCCGGACCATTTCGGAACTCCTCGTGACGTCCAGGATCTCATCCGGGACTCCGAACAACTTTCGGGTTACTGCATATTCATATCTCTACAACCCTAGCGTCACCGAACCTTAAGTGTGTAGACCCTACGGGTTCGGGAGACATGTAGACATGACCGAGACGGCTCTCTGGTCAATAACCAACAGCGGGATCTGGATACCCATGTTGGCTCCCACATGCTCCTCGATGATCTCATTGGATGAACCATGATGTCGAGGATTCAAGCAACCCCGTATACAATTCCCTTTGTCAATCGGTACGTTACTTGCCCGAGATTCGATCGTCGGTATCCCAATACCTCGTTCAATCTCGTTACCGGCAAGTCACTTTACTCGTACCGTAATGCATGATCCCGTGACCAGACACTTGGTCACTTTGAGCTCATTATGATGATGCATTACCGAGTGGGCCCAGAGATACCTCTCCGTCATATGGAGTGACAAATCCCAGTCTTGATCCGTGTCAACCCAACAGACACTTTCGGAGATACCCATAGTATACCTTTATAGTCACCCAGTTACGTTGTGACGTTTGGTACACCCAGAGCACTCCTACGGTATCCGGGAGTTACACGATCTCATGGTCTAAGGAAAAGATACTTGACATTGGAAAAACTCTAGCAAACGAACTATACGATCTTGTGCTATGTTTAGGATTGGGTCTTGTCCATCACATCATTCTCCTAATGATGTGATCCCGTTATCAATGACATCTCCATGTCCATAGCCAGGAAACCATGACTATCTGTTGATCAACAAGCTAGTCAACTAGAGGCTCACTAGGGACACATTGTGGTCTATGTATTCACACATGTATTACAATTTCCGGATAATACAATTAAAGCATGAATAATAGACAATTATCATGAACAAGGAAATATAATAATCATTTTATTATTGCCTCTAGGGCATATTTCCAACAGTCTCCCACTTGCACTAGAGTCAATCATCTAGTTACATTGTGATGAATCGAACACCCATGGAATTCTGGTGTTGATCATGTGTTGCTCTAGGGAGAGGTTTAGTCAACGGATCTGCTACATTCAGGTCCGTATGTACTTTACAAATCTCCATTTTGAACACTTTCACGAATGGAGTTGAAGCGACGCTTGATATGCCTAGTCTTCCTGTGAAACCTGGGCTCCTTGGCAAGGGCAATAGCTCCAGTGTTGTCACAGAAGAGAGTCATCGGGCCCGACGCATTGGGTATGACTCCTAGGTCGGTAATGAACTCCTTCACCCAGACTGCTTCATGTGCTGCCTCCGAGGCTGCCATGTACTGCGCTTCACATGTAGATCCCGCCACAATGCTTTGCTTGCAACTGCACCAGCTTACTGCCCCACCATTCAAAATATACACGTATCCGGTTTGTGACTTAGAGTCATCCAGATCTGTGTCGAAGCTAGCATCGACATAACCCTTTACGACGAGCTCTTCGTCACCTCCATAAACGAGAAACATTTCCTTAGTCCTTTTCAGGTACTTCAGGATATTCTTGACTGCCGTCCAGTGTTCCTTGCCGGGATTACTTTGGTACCTTCCTACCAAACTTACGGCAAGGTTTACATCAGGTCTGGTACACAGCATGGCATACATAATAGAACCTATGGCTGAGGCATAGAGGATGACACTCATCTCTTCTATATCTTCTGCCGTGGTCGGACATTGAGCTGAGCTCAATTTCACACCTTGCAACAAAGGCAAGAACCCCTTCTTAGACTGATACATATTAAACTTCTTCAATATCTTATCAAGGTATGTGCTTTGTGAAAGACCTATGAGGCGTCTTGATCTATCTCTATAGATCTTGATGCCTAATATATAAGCAGCTTCTCCAAGGTCCTTCATTGAAAAACTCTTATTCAAGTAGGCCTTAATGCTGTCCAAAAGCTCTATATCATTTCCCATCAAAAGTATGTCATCTACATATAATATGAGAAATGCTACAGAGCTCCCACTCACTTTCTTGTAAACGCAGGCTTCTCCATAAGTCTGCATAAACCCAAACGCTTTGATCATCTCATCAAAGCGAATGTTCCAACTCCGAGATGCTTGCACCAGCCCATAAATCGAGCGTTGGAGCTTGCACACCTTGTCAGCATTCTTAGGATCGACAAAACCTTCCGGCTGCATCATATACAGTTCTTCCTTAAGATAACCGTTAAGGAATGCCGTTTTGACGTCCATTTGCCATATCTCATAATCATAGTATGCGGCAATTGCTAACATGATTCGGACGGACTTCATCTTTGCTACGGGAGAGAATGTCTCATCGTAGTCAACCCCTTGAACTTGTCGATAACCCTTAGCGACAAGCCTAGCTTTATAGATGGTCACATTACCATCCGCGTCTGTCTTCTTCTTAAAGATCCATTTATTTTCTATGGCTCGCCGATCATCGGGAAAGTCAGTCAAAGTCCATTCTTCGTTTTCATACATGGATCCTATCTCGGATTTCATGGCTTCCAGCCATTTGTCGGAATCCGGGCCCGCCATCGCTTCTTCATAGTTCGAAGGTTCACCGTTGTCTAACAACATGATTTCCAAGACAGGGTTGCCGTACCACTCTGGTGCGGAACGTGTCCTTGTGGACCTTCGAAGTTCAATAGGAGCTTGATCAGAAGTATCTTGATCATCATCATTAACTTCCTCTCTAATTGGTGCAGGCACTACAGGAACATTTTCCTGTGTTGCGCCACTTTCCGGTTCAAGAGGTAATACTTCATCAAGTTCCACTTTCCTCCCACTTACTTCTTTCGAGAGAAACTCCTTCTCTAGAAAGGATCCATTCTTGGCAACAAAGATCTTGCCTTCGGATCTGAGGTAGAAGGTATACCCAATAGTTTCTTTAGGGTATCCTATGAAGACGCATTTTTCCGACTTGGGTTCGAGCTTTTCAGGTTGAAGTTTCTTGACATAAGCATCGCATCCCCAAACTTTTAGAAACGACAGCTTAGGCTTCTTCCCAAACCATAATTCATACGGTGTCGTCTCAACGGATTTCGACGGAGCCCTATTTAAAGTGAATGCGGCAGTCTCTAAAGCATAGCCCCAAAATGACAGCGGTAAATCAGTAAGAGACATCATAGATCGCACCATATCCAATAGAGTGCGATTACGACGTTCGGACACACCATTACGCTGAGGTGTTCCAGGCGGCGTGTGTACCAAATTCGTGACTCAAGTATTCTCCTCCACGATCTGATCGTAAAAACTTGATTTTTCTGTCACGTTGATTCTCAACCTCACTCTGAAATTCCTTGAACTTTTCAAAGGTTTCAGACTTGTGTTTCATTAAGTAGATATACCCATATCTACTCAAGTCATCAGTGAGGGTGAGAACATAACGATAGCCACCACGAGCCTCAACACTCATTGGACCGCACACATCAGTATGTATGATTTCCAATAGGTTGGTTGCTCGCTCCATTGTTCCTGAGAACGGAGTCTTGGTCATCTTACCCATGAGGCATGGTTCGCACGTGTCAAATGATTCGTAATCAAGAGACTCTAAAAGTCCATCTGCTTGGAGCTTCTTCATGCGTTTGACACCTATGTGACCAAGGCGGCAGTGTCACAAGTATGTGGGACTATCATTATCAACCTTACATCTTTTGGTATTCACACTATGAATATGTGTAGCATTACGCTCGAGATTCATTATGAATAAACCATTCACCATAGGAGCATGACCATAAAACATATCTCTCATATAAATAGAACAACCATTATTCTCGGATTTAAATGAGTAGCCATCTCGTATTAAACGAGATCCTGATACAATGTTCATGCTCAAACTTGGCACTAAATAACAATTATTGAGGTTCAAAACTAATCCCGTAGGTAAATGTAGAGGCAGCGTGCCGACGGCGATCACATCGACCTTGGAACCATTCCCGACGCACATCGTCACCTCGTCCTTCGCCAGTCTCTGTTTATTCCGCAGCTCCTGCTTTGAGTTACAAATGTGAGCAACTGCACCGGTATCAAATACCCAGGAGCTACTACGAGTACTGTTAAGGTACACATCAATTACATGTATATCACATATACCTTTTGTTTTGCCGGCCTTCTTGTCCGCTAAGTATTTGGGGCAGTTCCGCTTCCAGTGACCACTTCCCTTGCAATAAAAACACTCAGTCTCGGGCTTGGGTCCATTCTTTGGCTTCTTCCCGGCAGCTTGCTTACCGGGCGCGGCAACTCCCTTGCCGTCCTTCTTGAAGTTCTTCTTACCCTTGCCTTTCTTGAACTTAGTGGTTTTATTCACCATCAACACTTGATGGTCCTTTTTGACTTCTACCTCTGCTGATTTCAGCATTGCAAATACTTCAGGAATGGTCTTTTCCATCCCCTGCATATTGAAGTTCATCACAAAGCTCTTGTAGCTCGGTGGAAGCGACTGAAGGATTCTGTCAATGACCGCGTCATCCGGGAGATTAACTCCCAGCTGAGTTAAGCGGTTATGTAATCTAGACATAGTGAGTATGTGCTCACTGATAGAACTATTTTCCTCCATCTTACAGCTGAAGAACTTGTCGGAGACTTCATATCTCTCGACCCGGGCATGAGCTTGGAAAACCATTTTCAGCTCTTCGAACATCTCATATGCTCCGTGTCGCTCAAAACGCTTTTGGAGCCCTGGTTCTAAGCTGTAAAGCATGCCGCACTGAACGAGGGAGTAATCATCAGCACGTGTCTGCCAAGCGTTCATAACATCTTGGTTCTGTGGGACGGGTGCGTCACCTAGCGGTGCTTGTAGGACATATTCTTTCTTGGCAGCTATGAGGATGATCCTCAGGTTCCGGACCCAGTCCGTATAGTTGCTGCCATTGTCTTTCAGCTTGGTTTTCTCTAGGAGCGCGTTGAAGTTGAGGACAACGTTGGCCATTTGATCTACAAGACATTTTGTGAAGATTTTAGACTAAGTTCATGATAATTAAGTTCATATAATCAAATTATATAATGAACTCCCACTTAGATAGACATCCCTCCAGTCATCTAAGTATAACATGATCCGAGTTAACTAGGCTGTGTCCGATCATCACGTGAGACGGACTAGTGAACATCGGTGAACATCTTCATGTTGATCGTATCTTCTATACGACTCATGCTCGACCCTTCGGTCTTCTGTGTTCCGAGGCCATGTCTGTACATGCTAGGCTCGTCAAGTCAACCTAAGTGTTTGCATGTTTAAATCTGTCTTACACCCGTTGTATGTGAACGTTGGAATCTATCACACCCGATCATCACGTGGTGCTTCGAAACAACGAACTGTCGCAATGGTGCACAGTTAGGGGGAACACTTTCTTGAAATTATTATGAGGGATCATCTTATTTACTACCGCCGTTCTAAGTAAACAAGATGCAAAAACATGATAAACATCACATGCAATCAAACAATAATAGTGACATGATATGGCCAATATCACATAGCTCCTTTGATCTCCATCTTGGGGCTCCATGATCATCTTGTCACCGGCATGACACCATGATCTCCATCATCGTGTCTCCATGAAGTTGCTCGCCAACTATTACTTCTACTACTATGGCTAATACGTTTAGCAATAAAGTAAAGTAATTTACATGGCGTTTCTCAATGACACATAGGTCATACAAAAAATAAAGACAACTCCTATGGCTCCTGCCGGTTGTCATACTCATCGACATGCAAGTCGTGATTCCTATTACAAGAACATGATCTCATACATCACATATATATCATTCATCATTCATCACAACTTTGGCCATATCACATCACAAAGCACTTGCTGCAAAAACAAGTTAGACGTCCTCTAATTGTTGTTGCAAGTTTTACGTGGCTGCAAAAGGGTTCTAGCAAGAACGTTTTCTTACCTACGTAAAAGCCACAACGTGATTTGTCAATTTCTATTTACCCTTCATAAGGACCCTTTTCATCGAATCCGCTCCAACTAAAGTGGGAGAGACAGACACCCGCTAGCCACCTTATGCAACTAGTGCATGTCAGTCGGTGGAACCAGTCTCACGTAAGCGTACGTGTAAGGTCGGTCCGGGCCGCTTCATCCCACAATACCGCTGAAGCAAGATAAGACTAGTAGCGGCAAGAAAGTTGACAACATCTACGCCCACAACAAATTGTGTTCTACTCGTGCAAGGAGAACTACGCATAGACCTAGCTCATGATGCCACTGTAGGGGAACATTGCAGAAAACAAAAATTTTCCTACGGTTTCACCAAGATCCATCTATGAGTTCATCTAGCAACGAGTGATCAGATTGGATCTACATACCTTTGTAGATCACGTGCGGAAGCGTTCAAAGAACGGGGATGAGGAAGTCGTACTCGACGTGATCCAAATCACCGGAGATCCTAGCGCCGAACAGACGGAACCTCCGTGTTCAACACACGTACGGTCAGCGTGACGTCTCCTCCTTCTTGATCCAGCAAGGGGGAAGGAGAGGTTGATGAAGATCCAGCAGCACGACGGCGTGGTGGTGGATGTAGGGCGTCACCGCAGCAGGGCTTCGCCGTTATACTGCGAGAGGGAGAGGTGTAGCAGGGGAGAGGGAGGCGCCAAGACTCAAGGGTGTCCTTGCCCCCTCCCTCCCCCCTTTATATAGGCCCCCTAGGGGGGGCGCCGGCCCTAGGAGATGGGATCTCCTAGGGGGGCGGCGGCCAAGGGGTGGAGTGCCCCCCAAGCCAGGTGGGGCGCCCCCCATCCTAGGGTTCCCAACCCTAGGCGCATGGGGTGGGCCAAGGGGGGCGCACCAGCCCACTATGGGCTGGTTCCCCTCCCCACTTTGGCCCATGGGGCCCTCCGGGATGGGTGGCCCCACCCGGTGGACCCCCGGGACCCTTCCGGTGGTCCCGGTGCAATACCGGTGACCCCCGAAACTCTCCCGATGGCCGAAACTGCACTTCCTATATATAATTCTTCACCTCCGGACCATTCTAGAACTCCTCGTGACGTCCAGGATCTCATATCTCTACAACCCTAGCGTCACCGAACCTTAAGTGTGTAGACCCTACGGGTTCGGGAGACATGTAGACATGACCGAGACGGCTCTCCGGTCAATAACCAACAACGGGATCTGGATACCCATGTTGGCTCCCACATGCTCCTCGATGATCTCATCGGATGAACCACGATGTCGAGGATTCAAGCAACCCCGTATACAATTCCCTTTGTCAATCGGTACGTTACTTGCCCGAGATTCGATCGTCGGTATCCCAATACCTCGTTCAATCTCGTTACCGGCAAGTCACTTTACTCGTACCGTAATGCATGATCCCGTGACCAAACACTTGGTCACTTTGAGCGCATTATGATGATGCATTACCGAGTGGGCCCAGAGATACCTCTCCGTCATATGGAGTGACAAATCCCAGTCTTGATCCGTGTCAACCCAACAGACACTTTCGGAGATACCCGTAGTATACCTTTATAGTCACCCAGTTACGTTGTGACGTTTGGTACACCCAGAGCACTCCTACGGTATCCGGGAGTTACACGATCTCATGGTCTAAGGAAAAGATACTTGACATTGGAAAAACTCTAGCAAACGAACTATACGATCTTGTGCTATGTTTAGGATTGGGTCTTGTCCATCACATCATTCTCCTAATGATGTGATCCCATTATCAATGACATCTCCATGTCCATAGCCAGGAAACCATGACTATCTGTTGATCAACGAGCAAGTCAACTAGAGGCTCACTAGGGACACATTGTGGTCTATGTATTCACACATGTATTACGATTTCCGGATAATACAATTAAAGCATGAATAATAGACAATTATCATGAACAAGGAAATATAATAATCATTTTATTATTGCCTCTAGGGCATATTTCCAATAGTCCTTTGCTACAAAAAGGATTGGGCCACCTTGCTGCACTTTATTTAGTTTTGTTACTTGTTGCTCGTTACAAATTTTAGTGCTTGCAGAGAATACCTTGCTGAAAACCGCTTATCATTTTCTTCTGCTCCTCGTTGGGTTCGACACTCTTACTTATCGAAAGGACTATGATAGATCCCCTATACTTGTGGGTCATCAAGACTCTTTTCTAGCGCCGTTGCCGGGGAGTGAAGCGCCTTTGGTAGGTGGAATTTGGTAAGGAAAAGTTTATATAGTGTGCTGAAATTTACTGTCGCTTGTTACTATGGAAAGTAATCCTCTGAGGGGTTGTTCGGGGTATCTTCACCTCGACCAGTAGAGCATAGAGTTGCTCCTTGCTACCTCTTGAGCACTGCATTGGTTTTCCCTTGAAGAGGAAAGGGTGATGCAGTAGAGAAGCATAAGTATTTCCCTCAGTTTTTGAGAACCAAGGTATCAATCTAGTAGGAGGCCACGCACGAGTCCCTCGCACCTACACAAACAAATAAACTCCTCGCAACCAACGTGATAAAGGGGTTGTCAATCCCTTCACGGTCACCTACGAGAGTAAGATCTGATAGATATGACAAGATAATATTTTTTGGTATTTTTATGAGAAAGAGAAATAAAGATGCAAGCAAAATAAATAGCAAAGGAAATAACTAAGTATTCGAAGATTAATATGATGGAAAATAGACCCGGGGGCCATAGGTTTCACTAGAGGCTTCTCTCGAGAGCATAAGTATTACAGTGGGTGAACAAATTACTGTTGAGCAATTGACAGAATTGAGCATAGTTATGAGAATATCTAGGTATGATCATGTATATAGGCATCACGTCCAAGACAAGTAGACCGACTCCTGCCTGCATCTACTACTATTACTCCACACATCGACCGCTATCCAGCATGCATCTAGAGTATTAAGTTCAAGAGAACAGAGTAACGCTTTAAGCAAGATGACATGATATAGAGGGATAAACTCATGCAATATGATATAAAACCCATCTTGTTATCCTCGATGGCAACAATACCATACGTGCCTTGCGGCCCCTACTGTCACTGGGAAAGGACACCGCAAGATTGAACCCAAAGCTAAGCACTTCTCCCATTGCAAGAAAGATCAATCTAGTAGGCCAAACCAAACTGATAATTCGAAGAGACTTGCAAAGATAACCAATCATACATAAAAGAATTTAGAGAAGATTCAAATATTGTTCATAGATAAACTTGATCATAAACCCACAATTCATCGGTCTCAACAAACACACCCCAAAAGAAGATTACATCGTATAGATCTCCACAAGAGAGGGGGAGAACTTTGTATTGAGATCCAAAAAGAGAGAAGAAGCCATCTAGCTAATAACTATGGACCCGTAGGTCTGAAGTAAACTACTCATACTTCATCGGAGAGGCTATGGTGTTGATGTAGAAGCCCTCCGTGATCGATACCCCCTCCGGCGGAGCTCTGGAAAAGGCCCCAAGATGGGATCTCGTGGATACAGAAAGTTATGGCGGTGGAATTAGGGTTTTGACGCCGTATCTGGTAGTTTGGGGGTACGTAGGTATATATAGGAGGAAGGAGTACGTCGGTGGAGCAACGTGGCCCCCACGAGGGTGGAGGGCGCGCGTGGGGGGGGGGGGGGTAGGCGCGCCCCCTACCTCGTGCCTTCCTCATTGATTGCTTGACGTAGGTTCCAAGTCCTCTGGATCATGTTCGTTCCAAAAATCACGTTCCCAAAGGTTTCATTCCGTTTGGACTCCGTTTGATATTCTTTTTCTGTGAAACCCTAAAATAGGCAAAAAACAACAATTCTGGGCTGGGCCTCTGGTTAATAGGTTAGTCCCAAAATAATACTCCCTCCTTTTTTGTATACAAGGCCACAAACTCAGATTACAGGTACCAATGTAAAATTTAATGCCTGCTTTACAAGTCAACTTTTCTTCTTATTTACTGGGATCATTAATACTCCGCATGCATGCAAAGAAAGCGAGTGGAGGAAGTAGTTGACTGTCATTATGATTGCATGCATGCAAGTATTAAACATATTGTTAGTATGAGAAAATATCATTAAGTTTGCCTCGATTACTGTTGGTGGCCTTGTATAGATGCAAAATGTATATTCCATAGTGGCCTTGTATATAAAAATGGAGGGAGTATAAAAGTGTATAATAAAGCTCAATAATGTCCAAAACATGATATAATATAGCATAGAACAATCAAAATTATAGATACGTTGGAGACATATCAAGCATCCCAAGCTTAACCTGCTCGTCCTCGAGTAGGTAAATGATAAAAATAGAATTTTTGATGTGGAATGCTACTTGGCATAGTTTCATTGTAATTCTCTTAATTGTGGTATGAATATTCAGATCTGAAAGATTCAAGACAAAAGTTTAATATTGACATAAAAATAATAATACTTCGAGCATACTAACTAAGCAATTATGTTTCTTCAAAATAACATGGCCAAAGAAAGTTATCCCTACAAAATCATATAGTCTGGCTATGCTCCATCTTCACCACACAAAGTATTCAAATCATGCACAACCCTGATGACAGGCCAAGCAATTGTTTCATACTTTTGGTGTTCTCAAACTTTTTCAATCTTCACGCAATACATGAGTGTGAGCCATGGACATAGCACTATGGGTGGAATAGAATTGTGGTTGTGGAGAAGACAAAAAGGGAGAAGATAGTCTCACATCAACTAGGCGTATCAACGGGCTATGGAGATGCCCATCAATAGATATCAATGTGAGTGAGTAGGGATTGCCATGCAACGGATGCACTAGAGCTATAAGTATATGAAAGCTCAACAAAAAGAAACTAAGTGGGTGTGCATCCAACTTGCTTGCTCACGAAGACCCAGGGCATTTGAGGAAGCCCATCATTGGAATATACAAGCCAAGTTCTATAATGAAAAATTCCCACTAGTATATGAAAGTGATAGCATAGGAGACTCTCTATCATGAAGATCATGGTGCTACTTTGAAGCACAAGTGTGGAAAAAAAGATAGTAGTATTGCCCCTTTTTTTGGGCCTTCTTTTTTTATTTGGACTCTCTCTTTTTTATTGGGACAATACTCTATGAATGATGATCACCACACTTCTATTTATTTACAACTCAATGATTACAACTCGATACTAGAACAAAGTATGACTCTATATGAATGCCTCCGGCGGTGTACCGGGATAGCAATGATGCATGAGTGACTTATATGAAAGAATTATGAACGGTGGCTTTGCCACAACTAAAATGTCAACTACATGATCATGCGAAGCAATATGACAATGATGGAGCGTGTCATAGTAAACAGAACGGTGGAAAGTTGCATGGCAATATATCTCGGAATGGCTATGGAAATGCCATGATAGGTAGGTATGGTGGCTGTTTTGTGGAAGTTATATGGTGGGTGTATGATACCGGCGAAAGGTGCGCGATATTAGAGAGGCTAGCAATGGTGGAAGGGTGAGAGTGCGTATAATCCATGGACTCAACATTAGTCATAAAGAACTCACATACTTATTGCAAAAATCTATAAGTTATCAAAGAAAAGTACTACGCGCATGCTCCTAGGGGGATAGATTGGTAGGAAAAGACCATCGCTCGTCCCCGACCGCCACTCATAAGGAGGACAATCAATAAATACATCATGCTCCGACTTCTTAACATAACGGTTCACCATACGTGCATGCTACGGAAATCACAAACTTCAACACAAGCATTTCTCAAATTCACAACTACTCAACTAGCATGACTCTAATATCACCATCTCCATATCTCAAAACAATTATCAAGTTTCAAACTTCTCATAGTATTCAACACACTCATAAGAAAATTTTATTATTAATCTTGAATGCCTTAACATAATTAAAGCAAATTACCATGCTGTTTGTAGGACTCTCAAAATAATCTAAGTGAAGCATGAGAGAATAAAAGTTTCTATAAAACAAATCTACCAATGTGCTCTAAAAGATATAAGTGAAGCACTAGAGCAAAAACTATATAACTCAAAAGATATAAGTGAAGCACATAGAGTATTCTAACAATTTCCGAATCATGAGTGTCTATCTCAAAAATGTGTGTGAAGCAAGGATGATTGTGTAAAACTAACAAATAAAGACTCAAATAATACAAGACGCTCCAAGCAAAACACATATCATGTGGTAAATAAAAATATAGCTCCAAGTGAAGTTACCGATAGAAGTAGACGAAAGAGGGGATGCCTTTCGGGGCATCCCCAAGCTTTGGCTTCTAGGTGTCCTTAGATTATATTGGGGGTGACATGGGCATCCCCAAGCTTAATCTCTTGCCACTCCTTGTTCCATAATCCATCAAATCTTTACCCAAAACTTGAAAACTTCACAACACAAAACTTAAAGTAGAAAATCTCGTGTGCTCCGTTAGCGAAAGAAAACAAAACACCACTTCAAGGTACTGTAATTAACTCATTATTTATTTATATTGGTGTTAAACCTACTGTATTCCAACTTCTCTATGGTTTATAAACTATTTTACTAGCCATAGATTCATCAAAATAGGCAAACAACACACGAAAAACAGAATCTGTCAAAAACGGAACAGTCTGTAGTAATCTGTAGCTAACGCAAGATCTGGAACCCCAAAAATTCTAAAATAAATTTCTGGACGTGAGGAATTTATCTATTAATCATCTTAAAAAATAATTAACTAAATATCACTTTCCAAATAAAAATGGCATCAGTTCTCTTGAGCGCTAAAGTTTCTGTTTTTTACAGCAAGATTAAAAAGACTTTCCCCAAGTCTTCCCAATGGTTCTACTTGGCACAAACACTAATTAAACACAAAAAACAAAACCAAAACAGAGGCTAGATAAATTATTTATTACTAAACAGGAGCAAAAAGCAAGGAATAAAAATAAAATTGGGTTGCCTCCCAACAAGCGCTATCGTTTAACGCCCCTTTCTAGGCATAAAAGCGAAGATAGATCTAGGTATTGCCATCTTTGGAAGGCAATCCATAAGTGGCTATCATAATAGATTCATATGGTAATTTAATTTTCTTTCTATGGAATTGTTCTATGCCTTTCCTTAACGGAAATTGAATGTAGTATTCCCTTCCTTCGTATCAATAATTACACCAATCGTTCTAAGGAAAGGTCTGCCAAGAATAATAGGACATGAAGGATTGCAATCTATGTCAAGAACAATAAAATCCACGGGCACATAATTCCTATTTGCAACAATAAGATCATAATTAATTCTTCCCATAGGTTTCTTAATAGTGGAATTCTTAATAGTGGAATCCGCAAGGTGCAAGTTTAAAGAGCAATCATCAAAATCACGGAAACCTAGCAAATCACACAAAGTCTTTGGAATCGTGGAAACACTAGAACCAAAATCACACAAAGCATAGCATTCATGATCTTTAATCTTAATTTTAATAGTAGGTTCCCACTCATCATAAAGTTTTCTAGGGATAGAAACTTCCAACTCAAGTTTTTCTTCATAAGATTGCATCAAAGCATCAACGATATGTTTGGTAAAGGCTTTATTTTGACTATAAGCATGAGGAGAATTTAGCATGGATTGAAACAAGGAAATACAATCTATCAAAGAGAAATTATCATAATTAAATTCCTTGAAATCCAAAATAGTGGGTTCATTAATATTTAAAGTTTTGACTTCTTCAATCCCACTTTTAACAATTTTAGCATCAAGATCTAAAGACTCTGAATTTTTGGAACGCCTTCTAGTTAAAGGTGGATCATATTCAGTCCCATAATTATCAAGATTCATATTACAAAACAAAGATTTAATAGGGGACACATCAATAACTTTTAGATCTTCATCTTTATTATCATGGAAACTAGAAGAACACGCTTTTATAAAGCAATCTTTCTTAGCACGCATCCTAGCGGTTCTTTCTTTGCACTCATCAATGGAAATTCTCATGTCTTTGAGAGACTCATTGATTTCATGCTTTGGAGGAATAGATCTAAGTTTCAAAGAATCAACATCAAGAGAAATTCTATCAACGTTCCTAGCCAACTCATCAATCTTAAGCAATTTTTCTTCAATCAAAGCATTGGAATTCTTTTGCGAGGTAATAAATTCTTTAATATTAGATTCAAAATCAGAGGGTATATTATTAAAATTTCCATAAGAATTGTTTTAGGAATTACCATAATTATTAGAGGAATTACTAGGATACGGCCTAGGATTAAAGTTTCCTCTATACGCGTTGTTACCAAAATTATTCCTACCAACAAAATTCACATCCAAAGATACATTATTATTCTCAATCAAAGTACACAAAGGCATATCATTAGGATCCGAAGAAACACTTTTATTAGCAAATAATTTCATAAGTTCATCCATCTTACCACTCAAAACATTAATTTCTTCTATCGCATGCACTTTCTTATCAGTAGATCTTTCAGTTTGCCATTGAGAATAATTAACCATAATATTATCAAGGAGTTTAGTAGCTTCTCCTAAAGTGATTTCCCTAAAAGTGCCTACCGCGGTCGTATCTAAAAGATTTCTAGAAGCAAAATTCAATCCGGCATAATTTTTTTGTATAATCATCCACAAATTCAAACCATGTCTAGGGCAATTACGTATCATTAATTTCATCCTCTCCCAAGGTTGTGCAACATGTTCATGATCAAGTTGCTTAAAATTCATAATATCATTTCTAAGAGAGATGATCTTAGCGGGAGGAAAATACTTAGAGATAAAAGCATCTTTGCACTTATTCCACGAATCAATACTATTTTTAGGCAAAGACGAAAACCAAGTTTTAGCATGATCTCTAAGCGAAAAAGGAAATAGCTTCAATTTAACAATATCATTGTCCATATCTTTCTTCTTTTGCATATCACACAAATCAATGAAGTTTTTTAGATGGGTAGCGGCATCTTCATTAGGAAGGCCGGAAAACGGATCTTTCATGACAAGATTCAGCAATGCAGCATTAATTTCACAAGATTTGGCATCGATAAGAGGAGCAATCGGAGTGCTAATAAAATCATTGTTGTTGGTATTGGTAAAGTCACACAATTTGGTATTATCTTAAGCCATCATGATAAGCAAGCAATCCGACACACAAGCAAACAAGAAACAAGCAAAAAGAGGCGAATAGAGAAAGAGAGGGAGGATGGAGAGAGATAGAGGGCGAATAAAACGGCAAGGGTGAAGTGGGGGAGAGGAAAATGAGAGGCAAATGGCAAATAATGTAATGCGGGAGATAAGGGTTTGTGATGGGTACTTGGTATGTTGACTTTTGCGTAGACTCCCCGGCAACGGCGCCAGAAATCCTTCTTGCTACCTCTTGAGCACTGCGTTGGTTTTCCCTTGAAGAGGAAAGGGTGATGCAGTAGAGCAGCGTAAGTATTTCCCTCAGTTTTTAAGAACCAAGGTATCAATCCAGTAGGAGGCCACGCACGAGTCCCTCGCACCTACACAAACAAATAAACTCCTCGCAACCAATGCGATAAAGGGGTTGTCAATCCCTTCACGGTCACCTGCGAGAGTGAGATCTGATAGATATGATATGATAATATTTTTTGGTATTTTTATGATAAATAGAAATAAAGATGCAAGAAAAATAAATAGCAAAGTAAATAACTAAGTATTACAAGATCAATATGATGGAAAATAGACCCGGGGCCATAGGTTTCACTAGAGGCTTCTCTTGAGAGCACAAGTATTACGATGGGTGAACAAATTATTGTCGAGCAATTGACAGAATTGAGCATAGTTATGAGAATATCTAGGTATGATCATGTATATAGGCATCACGTCCAAGACAAGTAGACCGACTCCTGCCTGCATCTACTACTATTACTCCACACATCGACCGCTATCCAGCATGCATCTAGAGTATTAAGTTCAAGAGAATAGAGTAACACTTTAAGCAAGATGACATGATGTAGAGGGATAAACTCATGCAATATGATATAAACCCCATCTTGTTATCCTCGATGGCAACAATACAATACGTGCCTTGATGCCCCTACTGTCACTGGGAAAGGACACCACAAGATTGAACCCAAAGCTAAGCACTTCTCCCATTGCAAGAAAGATCAATCTAGTAGGCCAAACCAAACTGATAATTCGAAGAGACTTGCAAAGATAGCCAATCATACATAAAATAATTCAACAAAGATTCAAATATTGTTCATAGATAAACTTGATCATAAACCCACAATTCATCGGTCTCAACAAACACACCGCAAAAGAAGATTACATCGAATAGATCTCCACAAGAGAGGGGGAGAACTTTGTATTGAGATCCAAAAAGAGAGAAGAAGCCATCTAGCTAATAACTATGGACCCGTAGGTCTGAAGTAAACTAATCACACTTCTTCGGAGAGGCTATGGTGTTGATGTAGAAGCCCTCCGTGATCGATACCCCCTCCGGTGGAGCTCCGCAAAAGGCCCCAAGTTGGGATCTTGTGGATACAGAAAGTTACGGCAGTTGAATTAGGGTTTTGGCTCCGTATCTGGTAGTTTGGGGGTACGTAGATATATATAGGAGGAAGGAGTACGTCGGTGGAGTAACATGGGCCCCACGAGGGTGGAGGGCGTGCCTGGGGGGGGGGGGGGTAGGCGCGCCCCCTACCTCGTGCCTTCCTCGTTGATTGCTTGACGTAGAGTCCAAGTTCTCTGGATCATGTTCGTTCCAAAAATCACTTTCCCGAAGGTTTCATTCCGTTTGGACTCCGTTTGATATTCTTTTTCTGCGAAACCCTAAAATAGGCAAAAAACAACAATTCTGGGTTGGGCCTCTGGTTAATAGGTTAGTCCAAAAAAATAATATAAAAGTGTATAATAAAGCCCAATAATGTCCAAAACAGGATATAATATAGCATGGAACAATCAAAAATTATAGATACGTAGGAGACGTATCACTCCTCAACCTACTCAACCTACTGAACCTACTGAAAATGAAAATGTCTACTTTGAAATTCCTTCGGGTATGATAGAAAAACCGGTAGCTAATCCTTTTGTAGGAGATGGAACGTTACATCCTGATGAGCACCTAATTTATGTGGATGAAGTTTGTGGATTATTTAAGCTTGCAGGTATGCCTGATGATGTTATCAAAAATAAGGTCTTCCCTTTATCTTTGGAGGGAGATGCATTGACATGGTACAGGCTATGTGATGATATGGGATCATGGAACTACAAACGATTGAAATTGGAATTTCATCAGAAGTTTTGTCCTATGCATCTTGTTCATCGTGATCGTAACTATATATATAATTTTTGGCCTCGCGAAGGAGAAAGCATTGTTCAAGCTTGGGGGAGGCTTAAATCAATGTTATATTCATGCCCCAATCATGATCTCTCAAGAGAAATGATTATCCAAAAATTTTATGCTTGGCTTTCTGATAACAATCGCACCATGCTTGATACTTCTTGTGCTGGCTCTTTTATGATGAAGACTATTGAATTCAAATGGGATTTATTGGAAAGAATTAAACGAAACTCTAAAGATTGGGATCTCGACAAAGTTAAGGAGTCAGGTATGACACCTAAGTTTGATTGTGTTAAATCTTTTATGGATACCGATGTTTTCCGTAAATTTAGCACTAAATATGGACTTGACTCTGAGATAGTAGCTTCTTTCTGTGAATCTTTTGCTACTCATATTGATCTCCTTAAGGAGAAGTGGTTTAAATATAATCCTCTCATTGAAGTAAAAGTAGTTGAACCTATTAAAGTTGAAGAAAAGACTATCACTTATAATTATCCTATCACAAAACTATCTGTTACCACTTATTTCAGTACTTGCAGAGAATACCTTGCTGGAAACCGCTTACCATTTCCTTCTACTCCTCGTTGGGTTCGACACTCTTACTTATCGAAAGGACTACGATAGATCGCCTATACTTGTGGGCCATCAAGACTCTTTTCTGGCACCGTTGCCGGGGAGTGAAGCGCCTTTGGTAGGTGGAATTTACTAAGGAAAAATTTATATAGTGTGCTGAAATTTACTGTCACTTGTCACTATGGAAAGTCATCCTCTGAGGGGCTTGTTCGGGGTATCTTCACCCCGACCAGTAGAGCAAAGAGTTGCTCCTCAACCTACCGAACCTACTGAAAATGAAAATGCTTGCTTTGAAGTTCCTTCAGGTATGATAGAAAAACTGCTAGCTAATCCTTTTCTAGGAGATGGAACAAAACATCCTGATGAACATTTGATATATGTGGATCAAGTTTGTGGATTATTTAAGCTTGCAGGTGTACCCGGAGATGTTGTTAAGAAGAAGGTCTTCCCCTTATCTTTGAGGGGAGATGCATCGACATGGTATAGGCTATGTGATGATATGAGGTCTTGGAATTACAAACGATTGAAATTGGAATTTCATCAGAAGTTTTATCCTATGCATCTTGTTCATCATGATCACAATTATATATATAATTTTTGCCCTCGCGAAGGAGAAAGCATCGCTCAAGCTTGGGGGAGGCTTAAATCATTGTTATATTCATGCCCCAATCATGAGCTCTCAAGAGAAATGATTATTCAAAATTTTTATGCTCGGCTTTTCGGTAACAATCGCACCATGCTTGATACTTCTTGTGCTGGCTCTTTTATGATGAAGACTATTGAATTCAAATGGGATTTATTGGAAAGAATTAAACGCAACTTTGAAGATTGGGACCTCGACAATGGTAAGGAGTCAGGTATGACACCTAGTTTTGATTGTGTTAAATCTTTTATGGATACTGATATTTTTCGTAAATTTAGCACTAAATATGGACTTGACTCTGAGATAGTAGCTTCTTTCTGTGAATCTTTTGCTGCTTATGTTGATCTCCCCAAGGAGAAGTGGTTTAAATATCATCCTCCCATAGAAGTAAAAGTAGCTGCACCTGTTAAAGTTGAAGAAAAGACTATCACTTATAATGATCCTATTGTTCCTACTTCTTATGTTGAGAAACCACCTTTCCCTGTTAGGATAAAGGATCATGCTAAAGCTTCAACTATGGTTCATAAAAGCAATATTAAAACTCATACACCTCCCGAGCAAGTTAAAGTTGAACCTAATATTGCTATTTTTAAAGATCTCTTGTCTGATAATATAGATTGGCATGTTATTTATTTCTGTAATGAAACTGCTAGAATTGCTAAACCCCGTGATAAAGATAAACCTAGACCTGTGGTAGGCATGCCTATTATTTCTGTTAAAATAGGAGATCATTGTTATCATGGCTTATGTGATATGGGTGCTAGTGCTAGTGCAATACCTTATTCCTTATATAAAGAAGTTATGCATGATATTGCACCTGCTGAGATGGAAGATATTGATGTCACAATTAAACTTGCCAATGGAGATACCATTTCACCAATGGGAATTGTTAGAGATGTTGAAGTCTTGTGTGGGAAAACAAAATATCCTGCTGATTTTCTTGTTCTTGGTTCACCACAAGATAGCTTTTGTCCCATTATATTTGGTAGACCCTTCTTAAATACTGTTAATGCTACCACATATTGCAAAAGAGATGTTGTTACTATCGGTTTAGATGATATGACTCATGAATTTAATTTTTCTAAATTTAGTAGACAACACCGTGAAGAAGAATTAACTAGTAAGGATGAAATTATTGGTCTTGCTTCTATTGCCGTACCTCCTAGTGATCCTTTAGAACAATATTTGCTAGACCATGAAAATGATACGTTTATGAATGAAAGAAGGGAATTAGATGAAGTATTCTTTAAACAGGAACCTATTCTGAAAAATAATTTACCTGTTGAAATCCTAGGGGATCCTCCTCCACCCAAGGGTGATCCCGTGTTTGAGCTTAAACCGTTACCTGATACTCTTAAATATGCTTATCTTGATGAGAAAAAGATATATCCTATTATTATTAGTGCTAACCTTTCAGAACATGAAGAAGAGAGATTATTGAAAACTATGAAGAAGCACCATTCTGTTATTGGGTATACTCTTGATGATCTTAAGGGCATTAGTCCCACTCTATGTCAACATAAAATTAATTTGGAAGAAGATGCTAAACCAGTCTGTGATCATCAACACCGGCTGAATCCTAAAATGAAAGAAGTGGTAAGAAAGGAGGTACTAAAGCTCCTTGAGGCAGGTATAATTTATCCCGTTGCTGATAGTCAGTGGGTAAGCCCTGTCCATTGTGTCCCTAAGAAAGGAGGTATTACTGTTGTTCCTAATGATAAAGATGAATTGATTCCTCAAAGAATTATTACAGGTTATAGGATGGTAATTGATTTCCGCAAATTAAATAAGGCTACTAAAAAAGATCATTACCCCTTACCTTTTATCAATCAAATGCTAGAAAGATTATCCAAACATACACATTTTTGCTTTCTAGATGGTTATTCTGGTTTCCCTCAAATACCTGTGTCAGCTAAAGATCAATCAAAGACTACTTTTACATGCCCTTTTGGTACTTTTTCTTATAGACGTATGCCTTTTGGTTTATGTAATGCACCTGCTACCTTTCAAAGATGCGTGATGGCAATATTCTCTGACTTTTGTGAAAAGATTTGTAAGGTTTTCATGGACGACTTTTCCGTCTATGGATCTTCTTTTGATGATTGCTTGAGCAACCTTGATCGAGTTTTGCAGAGATGTGAAGAAACTAATCTTGTCTTGAATTGGGAAAAGTGCCACTTTATGGTTAATGAATGTATTGTCTTGGGGCATAAAGTTTTTGAAAGAGGTATTGAAGTTGATAAAGTCAAGGTTGAT
Organism: Triticum urartu; assembly: GCF_056163025.1. NCBI lineage: Eukaryota > Viridiplantae > Streptophyta > Magnoliopsida > Poales > Poaceae > Triticum > Triticum urartu. Next base: position 475,097,258 of record NC_141877.1, read on the forward strand.
GCTATTGACAAGATGCCATGTCCCAAGGACATCAAAGGTATAAGAAGTTTCCTTGGTCATGCCGGTTTTTATAGGAGGTTCATTAAGGACTTCTCAAAAATTTCTCGGCCTCTGACTAATTTATTACAAAAAGATATACCATTTGTCTTTGATGATGATTGTGTAGAAGCATTTGAAATACTTAAGAAAGCATTGATCTCTGCACCTATTGTTCAGCCACCTGATTGGAATTTACCCTTTGAAATTATGTGTGATGCTAGTGATTATGCTGTAGGTGCTATTCTAGGACAAAGAGTTGATAAGAAACTAAATGTTATTCAATATGCTAGTAAAACTTTAGACAATGCTCAAAGAAACTATGCTACTACTGAAAAATAATTCTTAGCAGTTGTATTTGCTTGTGATAAGTTTAGACCTTATATTGTTGATTATAAAGTAACTATTCACACTGATCATGCTGCTATTAAATATCTTATGGAACATAAAGATGCTAAACCTAGACTTATTAGATGGGTTCTCTTGCTACAAGAATTTGATTTGCATATTGTTGATAGAAAAGGAGCTGAGAACCCTGTTGCAGACAACTTGTCTAGGTTAGAAATTGTGCTTGATGACCCACTACCTATTGATGATAGCTTTCCTGATGAGCAATTAAATGTCATAAATGCCTCTCATACTGCTCCATGGTATGCTGATTATGCTAATTACATTGTTGCTAAGTTTATACCACCTAGTTTCACATACCAGCAAAAGAAGAAGTTCTTCTATGATTTGAGGCATTACTTTTGGGATGACCCACATCTTTATAAAGGAGTAGATGGTGTTATTAGACGTTGTGTACCTAAGCATGAATAGGAACATATCCTACGCAAGTGTCACTCTGAAGCTTATGGAGGACACCATGCTGGAGATAGGGCTGCACATAAGGTACTGCAATCTGGTTTTTATTGGCCTACTCTCTTCAAGGATGCCCGTAAGTTTGTCTTATCTTGTGATGAATGTCAAAGAATTGGTAATATTAGTAGATGTCAAGAAATGCCTATGAATTATTCACTTGTTATTGAACCATTTGATGTTTGGGGCTTTGACTATATGGGACCTTTTCCTTCCTCTAATGGTTATACACATATTTTAGTTGCGGTTGATTACGTTACTAAGTGGGTAGAAGCTATTCCAACTAGTATTGCTGATCATAACACTTCTATTAAAATGCTTAAAGAATTTATTTTTCCAAGATTTGGAGTCCCTAGATATTTAATGACTGATGGTGGTTCACACTTTATTCATGGTGCTTTCCGTAAAATGCTTGCTAAATATGATGTTAATCATAGAATTTCATCTCCTTATCACCCTCAGTCTAGTAGTCAAGTAGAATTGAGTAATGGAGAACTCAAATTAATTTTGCAAAAGACTGTTAATAGGTCTAGAAAGAATTGGTCCAAGAAACTTGATGATGCATTATGGGCCTATAGAACTGCATATAAAAATCCTATGGACATGTCTCCGTATAAAATGGTCTATGGAAAAGCATGTCATTTACCTGTCGAACTAGAACACAAGGCTTATTGGGCCATTAAAGAACTTAATTATGATTTTAAAATTGCTAGTGAGAAGAGGTTATTTGATATTAGCTCACTTGATGAACGGAGAACCCAAGCATACGAAAATGACAAGTTGTTTAAAGAAAAAGTTAAAAGATGGCACGACAAAAGGATACAAAAGCGTGAGTTTAATGTAGGTGATTATATATTGCTATATAACTCTCGTTTAAGATTTTTTGCAGGAAAACTTCTCTCTAAATGGGAAGGCCCTTACGTTATCAAGGAGGTCTACCGTTCCGGTGCCATAAAAATCAACAACTTCGAAGGTGGTGAACGGTCAAAAAATCAAACACTATATCTCAGGTAATCCCATAAATGTTGAAACCAATGTTATTGAAACCATAACCCCGGAGGAATACATAAGGGACACTTTCCAGAACGTTTCAGACTCCGAAAAGGAATAGGTATGTGGTACGGTAAGTAAACCGACTCCAAAACAGTTTTTAAGGCAATATTTCTCTGTTTTGGAATATTTAGAAAAATAGAAAAAATAAGCAGCAGTCCGGGAAGGACACGAGGGCTCCACGAGGGTGGAGGGCGCGCCCTACCCTACTGGGCGTGCCCCCTACCTCGTGGGCACCTCGTGTGCTCTCCGAACTCCGTTTTCATACACGACACGTATTTTGGTCGGTAAAAATTCATTATATAATCTTCCGGGGGTTTTGACTCCCGTATCATGCAAAAATCTCCTGTCTTTGTTTCGAGCTGTTTTTCTGACAGATCTAGGTTATCATGACGTCTCCAAGTGCCACCAAGGACAAGTTCTTCGAGAAGGTCATCAACCCTTACCTCGCGGAGGTGCATTGACACCCTCAAACCATTGAGATGCGTGATGGGTTGCTGCACATCCGTGATGCTGAGGGACCAAAGGGGACCGGAAGCGTGGAGACGAGGTTGAAGCAATGGAGCAACAAGTTTTCAAGTGTCAGGGGATGGTGGAGCGTGGACTCAACTCCAACTATATGATGATCGCATAATTCACCAACAAACACAAGCTGGATGCCGACAACATCGGGCAGACCATCTTCAAGCTTCACGAGAAAATCAAGCACCTTCAAGCTCAAATCTATGACCTGCAAAACCAAAACTATGAGTATGAATATAGATTCAAAAGGATGAGTTTGGCTGCAGATTTGAGGATCCCAAAGACTCGGTCATCCTTCTATGATGGTGAGCCTATGCCTTGGAAGGAGGACGACAAGCCTACGCCATCAACAAAATCACCACCGTCTCCACCGACAAAGAAGAATTGAGTATCTGGTATGGGCACTCCACTTGGCAACTGCCAAGCTTGGGGGAGTGCCCCGGTATCGTATCACCATCACTTTTATCTTTACTGTTTTTCTTAGTTCGATCCTTTTGGGTAATATCTTGATCTAGTAGAATAAAAGTTCTTAGTATGATCTAGTTGTGAGTTTTGCTTTATTATCCTTCTATGTAATCGAGTCCGTGAGCTATATAATAAAGATTAGTGTTGAGTCAAGGGCTTGATTATTTTGCCATGATCCTAAGGGAATAAAAGAAAAGAGAAAGAAATAAAAAGAAACAAAGAGATCATATGAGTCTTATGGAGAGTAATGAGCTCACATAGAAAGAGTATGATGAATAAAAGTTGTTGAGAGTTGACAAACACAGTTTGGTCATCGTTGCAATTAATAGGAAGTAATAAAGAAAGAGAGGTCTTCACATATAAATATACTATCTTGGACATCTTTTATGATTGTGAGCACTCATTAAAATATGACATGCTAAAGAGTTAACATTGGACAAGGAAGACAACGTAATGGGTTATGTTTTCTTACATCTGAGATAAATTATATTGTCTTGGATCTTCCAACATGATGAGCTTGCCTTTCCCCCTCATGCTAGACAAATTCATTGCACCAAGTAGAGATACTACTTGTGCTTCCAAATACCCTTAAACCAGTCTTGCCATAAGAGTCCACCATATCTACCTATGGATTGAGTAAGATCCATCCAGTAAGTTGTCATCGGTGCAAGCAATAAAAATTTCTCTCTAAATATGTATGATTGATTAGTGTGGAGGAAATAATCTTTATACGAGCGTGTGATATGGAAGTAATAAAAGCGACAGACTGCATAATAAAGGTCCATATCACAAGTGGCAATATAAAGTGACGTTCTTTCGCATTAAGATTTTTTGCATCCAACCATAAAAGCGCATGACAACCTCTGCTTCCTTCTGCGAAGGGCCTATCTTTTACTTTTATCTCCTACATTGCATAAGAGTCATGGTGATCTTCACACTTCCTTTTTACATTTTATCCTTTGGCAAGCACAATATGTTGGAAAGATCCTGGTATATATGGCTAATTGGATGTGAGTTTTCATGAACTATTACTGTTGACATTACCCTTGAGGTAAAACGTTGGGAGGCAAAACTATAAGCCCCTATCTTTCTCTGTGTCCGATTAAAACTCCATACCCATAAGTATTGCGTGAGTGTCAGCAATTGTGAAAGATTATATGATAGTTGAGTATGTGGACTTGCTGAAAAGCTCTTATACATTGACTCTTTCCTATGTTATGATAAATTGCAATTGCTTCAATGACTGAGATTGTAGTTTGTTAGTTTTCAATGAAGTTTACGATTCATACTTGATATTGTGATTGAATTATTACTCTAGCATTAGAGATCATATGACAAGAATTATATAAGTTGCTGTTCTAAGAATGATCATGATGCCCTCATGTCCGTATTTTATTTTTATCGACACCTCTATCTCTAAACATGTGGACATATTTTTTGATTTTGGCTTTTCGCTTGAGGACAAGCGAGTTCTAAGCTTGGGGGAGTTGATACGTCCATTTTGCATCATGCTTTTATATCAATATTTATTGCATTATGGGCTGTTATTACACATTATGTCACAATACTTATGCCTATTCTCTCTTATTTTACAAGGTTTACATAAAGAGGGAGAATGCCGGCAGCTTGGATTCTGGGCTAGAAAAGGAGCAAATATTAGAGACCTATTCTGCACAGCTCCAAAAGTCCTAAAACTTCACCGAAGATGTTTTCCAAACATATAAAAAATACTGAGAGCAAGAACCTCACCGGGGGGCCACTTCCTGCCCACGAGGGTGGGGGGCGCGCCCTACCCCCTGGGCGCACCCCCTACCTCGTGGGCCCCCTGGTGGCCCTTCGGTGGCCGTCTTCTGCTATATGGAGTCTTTCGATGGGAAAAAAATCATAAGCCATCTTCTCGGACGAAACTCCGCCGCCATGAGGCGGAACCTTGGCGGAACCAATCTAGGGCTCTGGCGGAGCTGTTCTGCCGGGGAAACTTCCCTCCCGGAGGGGGAAATCATCGCCATCATCATCACCAATGCTCCTCTCATCGGGAGAGGGCAATCTCCATCAACATCTTCATCAGCACCATCTCATCTCAAAACCCTAGTTCATCTCTTGTATCCAATTCTTGTCTTCAAGTCCGGGATTGGTGCTATTAGGTTGCTAGTAGTGTTAATTACTCCTTGTAGTTGATGCTAGTTGGTTTAATTGGTGGAAGATCATATGTTCAGATCCTATATGCACATTAATACCCCTCTAATTACGAACATGTTATGCTTTGTGAGTAGTTACTTTTGTTCCCGAGGACACGGGAGAAGTCTTGCTATTAGTAGTCATGTGAATTTGGTATTCGTTCGATATTTTGATGAGATGTATTTTGTCTCTCCTCTAGTGGTGTTATGTGAACGTCGACTACATGACACGTCACCATTATTTGGGCCTAGAGGAAGGCATTGGGAAGTAATAATTAGATGATGGGTTGCTAGAGTGATAGAAGCTTGAACCCTAGTTTATGCGTTGCTTTGTAAGGGGCTGATTTGGATCCATATGTTTCATGCTATGGTTATGTTTACCTTAATACTTTTGTTGTATTTGCGGATGCTTGCAATAGAGGTTAATCATAAGTGGGATGCTTGTCCAAGTAAGGACAACACCCAAGCACCGGTCCACCCACATACCAAATTATCAAAGTACCGAACGCGAATCATATGAACGTGATGAAACCTAGCTTGACGATATTCCCATGTGTCCTCGGGAGCGCTTTACATCTTATAAGAGTTTGTCCAGGCTTGTCCTTTGCTACAAAAAGGATTAGGCCACCTTGCTGCACCCTATTTAATTTTGTTACTTGTTGCTCGTTACAAATGATCTTATCACAAAACTATCTGTTACCACTTATTTTAGTACTTGCAGAGAACCTTGCTGGAAACCGCTTATCATTTCCTTCTGCTCCTCGTTGGGTTCGACACTCTTACTTATCGAAAGGACTACGATAGATCCCCTATACTTGTGGGTCATCAAGAACCTATACACCTCCTGAGCAAGTTAAAGTTGAATCTAATATTGCTATTGTTAAGGATCTCTTGGATGAAAATATTGATGGGAATGTTATTTATTTCTGTGATGAAACTGCTAGAATTGCTTAACCTTGTGCTAAAGATAAACGTAGACCTGTGGAAGGCATGCCTGTTATTTCTGTTAAGATAGGAGATCATTGTTATCATGGCTTATGTGATGTGGGTGCTAGTGCTAGTGCAATACCTATTGACTTATATAGAGAAATTATGAATGATATTGCACCTACTGAGTTAGAAGATATTGATGTCACAATTAAACTTGCCAATAGAGACACTATTTCACCAATGGGGATTGTTAGAGATGTTGAAGTCTTGTGTGGGAAAACTAAATATCCTGCTGATTTTCTTGTTCTTGGTTCCCCACAAGATAGCTTTTGTCCCATTATATTTGGTAGACCCTTCTTAAACACTGTTAATGCTAGGATAGACTGCAAAAAGGATGTTGTTACTATTGGTTTAGGTGATATGTCTCATGGGTTCAACTTTTCTAAATTTCGTAGACAACACCGTGAAGAGGAATTGCCTAGTAAAGATGAAATTATTGGTCTTGCCTCTATTTCCGTACCTCCTAGTGATCCTTTAGAACAATATTTGCTAGACCATGAAAATGATATGTTTATGAATGAAAGAAGGGAAATAGATGAGGTGTTCTTTAAACAGGGACCTATTCTGAAACACAACTTGCCTGTTGAAATCTTAGGAGATCCTCCTCCACCCAAGGGTGATCTCATGTTTGAGCTTAAACCATTGCGTGATACTCTTAAATATGCTTATCTTGATGAAAAGAAGATATATCATGTTATTATCAGTGCTAACCTTTCAGAGAAGGAGGAAGAAAAATTATTGAAAACTCTGAAGAAGTACCATGCTGCTATTGGATATACTCTTGATGATCTTAAGGGAATTAGTCCCACTCTATGTCAACACAAAATAAATTTGGAAAAATATGCCAAACCAGTTATTGATCACCAACGACGGCTGAATCCTAAGATGAAAGAAGTGGTAAGGAAAGAAATACTAAAGCTCCTTGAGGCAGGTATAATTTATCCCATTGCTGATAGTCAGTGGGTAAGTCCTATCCATTGTGTTCCTAAGAAGGGAGGTATTACTGTCGTTCCTAATGATAAAGATGAATTGATTCCACAAAGAATTATTATAGGTTATAGGATGGTAATTGATTTCCGCAAATTAAATAAGGCTACTAAAAAATATCATTGCCCCTTACCTTTTATTGATCAAATGCTAGAAAGATTATCCAAATATACACATTTTTGCTTTCAAGATGGTTATTCTGGTTTCTCCCAAATTCCTGTATCAGCTGATGATCAATCTAAGACCACTTTTACTTGCCCTTTCGGTACTTTTGCTTATAGATGTATGCCTTTTGGTTTATGTAATGCACCTGCTACCTTTCAAAGATGCATGAGGCTATATTTTCTGATTTTTATGAAAAGACATGTGAGGTATTCATGGATGATTTCTCCGTTTATGGATCCTCTTTTGATGATTGCTTAAGCAACCTTGATCGAGTTTTGCAGAGATGTGAAGAAACTAACCTTGTCTTGAATTGGAAGAAATGCCACTTTATGGTTAATGAAGGTATTGTCTTGGGGCCCAATTTTTTTTTGAAAGGGGCACTAAAGTTGATAAAGCTAAATTTGATGCTATTGAAAAGATGCCGTGTCCCAGGGACATCAAAGGTATAAGAAGTTTCCTTGGTCATGCCGGCTTTTATAGGAGGTTCATTAAGGCCTTCTCAAAAATTTCTCGGCCTCTGACTAATTTATTACAAAAAGATATACCATTCGTCTTTGATGATGATTGTGTAGAAGCATTTGAAATACTTAAGAAAGCATTAATCTCTGCACCTATCGTTCAACCACCTGATTGGAATTTACCTTTTGAAATTATGTGCGATGCTAGTGACTATGCTGTAGGTGCTGTTTGATACGTCTCCAACGTATCTATAATTTTTGATTACTCCATGCTATATTATCTACTGTTTTGGACATTATTTTGGCTTTATTATCCACTTTTATATTATTTTTGGGACTAACCTATTAACCGGAGGCCCAGCCCAGAATTGCTGTTTTTTGCTTGTTTTAGGGTTTCGAAGAAAAGGAATATCAAACGGAGTCCTAACGGAATGAAACCTTCGAGAACGTGATTTTCTCACCGAATACAACTCAGGAGACTTGGACCCTACATCAAGCCAACTAATAGGAGGCCACGAGGTAGGGGGGCGCGCCTGCCCCCCCCTCCCGAGGCGCGCCCTCCACCCTCGTGGCCCCCCTGTTGCTCCACCGACGTACTTCTTCCACCTATATATATATCCATGTACCCCCAAACGATCAGAACAGGAGCCAAAACCCTAATTCCACCGCCGTGACTTTCTGTATCCACGAGATCCCAACTTGGGGCCTGTTCCGGAGCTCCGCCGGAGGGGGCATCGATCACGGAGGGCTTCTACATCAACACCATAGCCTCTCCGATGAAGTGTGAGTAGGTTACTTAAGACCTACGGGTCCATAGTTAGTAGCTAGATGGCTTCTTCTCTCTTGTGGAGATCTATTCGATGTAATCTTCTTTTTGCGGTGTGTTTGTTGAGACCGATGAATGGTGGTTTATGATCAAGTCTATCTATGAATAATATTTGAATCTTCTCTGAATTCTTTTATGTATGATTTGTTATCTTTGCAAGTCTCTTTGAATTATCAGTTTGGTTTGGCCTACTAGATTGATCTTTCTTGCAATGGGAGAAGTGCTTAGCTTTGGGTTCAATCTTGCGGTGTCCTTTCCCGATGACAGTAAGGGCAGCAAGGCACGTATTGTATTGTTGCCATCGAGGATAAGATGGGGTTTTCTTCATATTGCATGAGTCTATCCCTCTACATCATGTCATCTTGCTTAAGGCGTTACTCTGTTTTTAACTTAATACTCTAGATGCATGTTGGATAGCGGTCGATGAGTGGAGTAATAGTAGTAGATGCAGGTAGGAGTCGGTCTACTTGTCTCGGATGTGATGCCTATATACATGATCATACCTAGATATTCTCATAACTATGCTCAATTCTGTCAATTGCTCAACAGTAATTTGTTCACCCACCGTAGAATACTTATGCTCTCGAGAGAAGCCACTAGTGAAACCTATGGCCCCCGGGTCTATCTTTATCATATTGATCTCGTACTGCTTAGTTATTTACTTTGCTATTTACTTTTCCTTTATTTTACCTTGCATCTTTATCATAAAAATACCAAAAATATTATCTTATCATATCTATCAGATCTCACTCTCATAAGTGGCCCTATAGGGATTGACAACCCCTATTTGCGTTGGTTGCGAGGATTTATTTGTTTTGTGCAGGTACGAGGGACTCGCGCGTAGCCTCCTACTGGATTGATACCTTGGTTCTCAAAAACCGAGGGAAATACTTACACTACTTTGCTGCATCATCCCTTCCTCTTCGGGGAAAACCAACGCAGTGCTAAAAGAGGTAGCAAGAAGGATTTCTGGCGCCGTTGCCGGGGAGGGTCTACGCAAAAATTCAACATACCAAGTACCCATCACAGACCCTTATCTCCCGCATTACATTATTTGCCATTTGCCTCTCGTTTTCCTCTCCCCCCAATTCACCCTTGCCGTTTTATTTGCCTCCTCTTTTGTTTGCCTTCTTCCCGTATGTATCCTTGTTTATGTTTCCATGTGCCTTCTATTTGCTTGCATCTTTGCTTGCTAAAAATCTATTGATATGGATCCACTTAAAGTGTTCTACTTGGATCATCTTTGATCCTTATGTGCTCATGCTGAAACCCCAACTAGTCTAGTTGATGGGAAATCTTTGGATGAGCATGCTCATTTTGTGCGTCATCGTTTGTTTGAAAAATGGAAGCTCTTATGGTATCATATAAATAGTTTGCTATGCTATGCTTGGAATCTTTGTGAAATTTGTGATTTTACTTGTTGATCTAAGAACCCTAAAAAACACCTTCCCTACCTATGTGAGTTCAATGATAATGAAATCTTATCTTCTTATGCAAAGGGTGTTTATAGTTATTATGATATCGAACAAATTGAAGAATTTGTCGTTTTTAAGGGTGCTCATGAAGTTGCTTCTTCGATTGAAAAGTATGATTTTACTCTCAATAAATCTGAAAATTCTGTTATACTTAAATATTGCAATGAAAACTTTGCTCATAATGTCTATGTCCAAGAATTTATTGAAAGAATGAACGTTGCTTTGGAAGAAAATAATGATATGCATGAATCTATAGATAATGATGATTCCGATGATTTGGTTGAAATATCCCTTGATGAACATGATGCTTGCTATTCTTGTGGCCATGATGCCAATATTTATGAAGATGAATTTGCTATAGTTCCTTATGTTAAACAAGAGATCATTGCTATTGCACCCATACTTGATAGTTCCTTCAATGAAAAGCATGATTGCAATGATGTTATTATAAATTCTGTTAATGTCAGTTGTGTTAATGATATGCAAAACCCTAAGCTTGGGGATGCTAGTTTTGCTATGACTACTATTTATTGCAATTATCAGGATTGGGGTGATTCTACTTTTGATCTTGATAATTTATTTAAGCCCCATGATGAATATGAGATTGATAATAGTGTTTGCAATATTATTGAAAGTGGGTTTGGAGAGGTCATGACTTTAGTTAATGTTAATCCCACTATTTTGGAAGAGTTTCAACTTTGCATACATGTGGATCTTGTTAAGAATATGTTTTGTGATAGCTATATTGTTAAATTTGCTTATGATCCTACATGTAATTATTATGAGAGAGGAAAATATGGTGGTAGAAATTTTCATGTTACTGAATTACCTCTCGTTATATTGAGATTGCTATTGTTTCTTTCCGCTTCCTTGCATATGCTAGTTTTTGCTTGCCTTGATAATTTGTTTGCCTATAAGATTCCTATGCATAGGAAGTATGTTAGACTTAGAGGTGTTTGTCACGTGTTTTATGATGCTCTCTTTATGCTTCAATTCTTGTCTTTCATGTGAGCATCATTGAAATATTATGCCTAGCTAAGGGCGTTAAACGATAGCGCTTGTTGGGAGGCAACCCAATTTTATTTTTATTCCTTGCTTTTTGCTCCTGATTAGTAATAAATGAATTATTTAGCCTCTGTTTTGGTTGTATTTTTTTGTTTAATTAGTGTTTGTGCCAAGTAGAACCGTTGGGAAGACTTGGGGAAAGTTTTGTTGAACTTGCTGTAAAAAACAGAAACTTTAGCGCTCACGAGAACTGCTGTAATTTTTATTTGGAAAGTTCTATTTAGTTAATTATTTTTTCAGATGATTAATAGATAAATTCCTCACGTCCAACAATTTATTTTAGAATTTTTGGGGTTCCATATCTTGCGCTAGCTACAGATTACTACAGACTGTTCTGTTTTTGACAGATTCTGTTTTGCGTGTGTTGTTTGCTTATTTTGATGAATCTATGGCTAGTAAATTAGTTTATAAACCATAGAGAAGTTGTAATACAGTAGGTATAACACCCATATAAATAAAGAATGAGTTCATTACAGTACCTTGAAGTGGTCTTTTGTTTTCTTTCGCTAACGGAGCTCACGAGATTTTCTACTTTAAGTTTTGTGTTGTGAAGTTTTCAAGTTTTGGGTAAAGATTTGATGGATTATGGAACAAGGAGTGGCAAGATCCTAAGCTTGGGTATGCCCATGGCACCCCCAAGATAATCTAAGGACACCTAAAAGCCAAAGCTTGGGGAAGCCCCGGAAGGCATCCCCTCTTTCGTCTACTTCTATCGGGAACTTTACTTGGAGCTATATTTTTATTCGCCACATGATATGTGTTTTGCTTGGAGCGTCTTGTATGATTTGAGTCTTTGCTTATTAGTTTACCACAATCATCCTTGCTGTACACACCTTTTGAGAGAGCCATACATGATTTGGAATTTGTTAGAATACTCTATGTGCTTCGCTTATATCTTTTGAGTTATATAATTTTGCTCTAGTGCTTCACTTATATCTTTCAGAGCACGGTGGTGGATTTGTTTTATAGAAACTATTGATCTCTAATGATTCACTTAGATTATTTTGAGAGTCTTAATAGCATGGTAATTTTCTTAAAATTCTAATATGCTTGGTATGCAAGATTAATAATAAAACTTTCTTATGAGTGTGTTGAATACTAAGAGAAGTTTGATGCTTGATGATTGTTTTGAGACATGGAGGTAATAATATCAAAGTTGTTCTAGTTGAGTAGTTGTGAAATTGATAAATACTTGTGTTGAGGTTTGCAAGTCCTGTAGCATGCACGTATGGTAAACGTTATGCAACAAATTTGAAACATGAGGTGTTATTTGATTTTCTTATGAGTGGCGGTCGGGGACGAGCGATGGTCTTTTCCTACCAATCTATCCCCCTAGGAGCTTGCGCGTAGTACCGAGGTTTTTGATGACTTGTAGATTTTTGCAATAAGTATGTGAGTTATTTATGACTAATGTTGAGTCCATGGATTATACGCACTCTCACCCTTCCATCCTTGCTAGCCTCTTCGGTACCGTGCATTGCCCTTTCTCACATTGAGAGTTGGCGCAAACTTCGCCGGTGCATCCAAACCCCGTGATATGATACGCTCTTTCACACATAAACCTCCTTATATCCCTCAAAAAAGCCACCATACCTACCTATTATGGCATTTCCATAGCCATTCCGAGATATATTGCCATGCAACTTTCCATCATTCCGTTCATCATGACACATTCATCATTGTCATATTGCTTAGCATGATCATGTAGTTGACATAGTATTTGTGGCAAAGCCACCGTTCATAATTCTTTCATACATGTCACTCTTGGTTCATTGCATATCCTGGTACACCGCCGGAGGCATTCATATAGAGTCATCTTTGTTCTAGTATCGAGTTGTAATCATTGAGTTGTAAATAAATAGAAGTGTGATGATCATAATTTTCTAGAGCATTGTCCCAAGTGAGGAATATAAAAAAGAGGAAAGGCCATAAAAAAAGAGAAAGCCCCCCCCAAAAAGGAAAGGCCATAAAAAAGAAAAGGCCAAAGAAAAAAATGAGAGAAAAAGGGAGAAGGGACAATGTTACTATCCTTTGCCACACTTGTGCTTCAAAGTAGCACCATGATCTTCATAGTAGAGAGTCTCTCATGTTATTACTTTCATATACTAGTGGGAATTTTTCATTGTAGAACTTGGCTTGTATATTCCAACAATGGGCCTCCTCAAGTGCCCTAGGTCTTCGTGAGCAAGCAAGTTGGATGCACACCCACTAGTTTCTTTTGTTGAGCTTTCATACATTTATAGCTCTAGTGCATCCGTTGCATGGCAATCCCTACTCCTTGCATTAACATCAATCGGTGGGCATCTCCATAGCCCATTGATTAGCCTCGTTGATGTGAGACTTTCTCCTTTTTTGTCTTCTCCACATAACCCCCCTCATTATATTCTATTCCACCTATAGTGCCATGTCCATGGCTCGCGCTCATATATTGCGTGAAAGTTTATAGGTTTGAGATTACTAAAGTATGAAACAATTGCTTGGCTTGTCATCGGGGCTGTGCATGATGATAGCATTCTTGTGTGACGAAAATGAAACATGACTAAACCATATGATTTTGTATTGATGAACTTTCTTTGGCCATGTTATTTTGAGAATACATAATTGCTTAGTTATTATGCTTGAAGTATTATCATTTTTATGTCAATATGAACTTTTGTCTTGAATCTTTCGGATCTGAATATTCATACTACAATTAAGAAGAATTACATTAAAATTATGCCAAGTAGCACTCCGCATCAAAACTTCTGTTTTTATCATTTACCTACTCGAGGACGAGCAGGAATTAAGCTTGGGGATGCTTGATACGTCTCCAACGTATCTATAATTTTTGATTGCTCCATGCTATATTATCTACTGTTTTGGACATTATTTTGGCTTTATTATCCACTTTTATATTATTTTTGGGACTAACCTATTAACCGGAGGCCCAGCCCAGAATTGCTGTTTTTTGCTTGTTTTAGGGTTTCGAAGAAAAGGAATATCAAATGGAGTCCAAACGGAATGAAACCTTCGGGAACGTGATTTTCTCACCGAATACAACGCAAGAGACTTGGACCTTACGTCAAGCCAACTAACAGGAGGCCACGAGGTAGGGGGCGCGCCTGCCCCCCAGGCGCGCCCTCCACCCTCGTGGGCCCCCTGTTGCTCCACCAACGTACTTCTTCCTCCTATATATATCCACGTACCCCCAAACGATCTGAACAGGAGCCAAGACCCGAATTCCACTGCCGTAACTTTCTGTATCCACGAGATCCCATCTTGGGGCCTGTTCCGGAGCTCCGCCAGAGGGGGCATCGATCATGGAGGGTTCCTACATCAACACCATAGCCTCTCCGATGAAGTGTGAGTAGGTTACTTAAGACCTACGGGTCCATAGTTAGTAGCTAGATGGCTTCTTCTCTCTTTTTGGATCTCGATACAATGTTCTCCCCCTCTCTTGTGGAGATCTATTCGATGTAATCTTCTTTTTGCGGTGTGTTTGTTGAGACTGATGAATTGTGGAGATCTATTCGATGTAATCTCCCCCTCTCTTGTGAAGAACTTGTGAGATCCAAAAACCATGATCTATCCCTCAACTACGAGGGGAGGTACGGAACTGCCATCTAGCTCTGCACTTGATTCACCTTCTGTTATGAGTAAGTTTGCGACACCTACAACTTCTTCTGCTATTCGTTCTGATATGTCGCATGTTATTGATGATGCCACTTCTGCTATGCATGATACTTATGATGAAACTGCTTCTATGCCTGATACTACTGTGCCCCTCGGTGAATTTCTTGATGAACAAATTGCTAGGGCTAGAGAAAAAGAAATTACTGAATCTGAATACGATGATGAAAATATGCCTGTTATTCCTGAGGGTTATCTTTTTGATATGGAATCTTCTGCCGCTATTTTAGCTTGCAAAGATAGATATGAGCTTAAGAGGTTATTAATTAAATGGAACAAAGAATCACTTAGAGATAAAATGAAACCCGACCCTGCTTTTGCTACTTCACCTATATGTGTTCCTAATAAGGATTATGAATTCTCTGTTGATCCTGATATAATTACTTTGGTGGAATCTGATCCGTTTTATGGCTATGAATCTGAAACTGTCGTGGCACATCTTACTAAGTTAAATGATATAGCTGCCCTGTTTACTAATGATGAGAGATCACGTTACTTTTATATACTCAAAATATTTCCGTTCTAATTAAAGGGTGATGCTAAGATATGGTTTAATTCTCTTGATGCTGGTTGTGTGCGTAGTCCCCAGGATATGATTTATTACTTCTCTGCTAAATATTTCCCTGCTCATAAGAAACAAGCTGCTTTGAGGGAAATATACAACTTTGTGCAAATTAAAGAAGAGAGTCTCCCACAAGCTTGGGGGAGGCTTCTCAAGTTACTTAATGCTTTGCCTGATCATCCTCTTAAGAAACCTGAAATACTTGATATCTTTTATAATGGACTAACCGATGCTTTCAGAGATTACCTGGATAGTTGTGCTGGTTCTCTTTTCAGGGAAAGAACACCGGATGAAGCTGAAATTCTATTGAATAATATGTTGACAAATGAAAATAATTGGGAACCTCCTGAGCCAGCTCCTGAGCCAACTCCTGCTCCAATTACTGAGCCTATTCCTAAACCAACTCCGAAGAAGAGAGGTGTTCTATTTCTCAGTCCCGAAGATATGCAAGAGGCAAAGAAATCTATGAAAGAAAAAGGTATTAAAGCTGAAGACGTTAAGAATTTACCTTCTATTGAAGTAATACATGGTCTTAATTCACCTCCTGTTGAAGAAACATATGATGTTATTTCTTTATTTACTGAAGAACCTCCTGGTCCCGATATCCCGACACAGGTAGTAAAGGTAAATTCTCTCTATAGATATGATAAAGATGAAGTCCCTCCTACTAAAATTTCTAGTCAGTGCTTGGATGAGTTCGATAACTTTATGTTTAAGCAAGACAGCTTCAATGCTTATTTTGGTAGACAATTAAAAGAAAATGCTTATATGATTAGACGCTTGGGTGATTATATGGCTAATATTAAAGGTGAACATAAACTTGTTAGCAAACATGCTTCTATGGTTACCACTCAAGTAGAACAAGTACTTAAGGCTCAAAAAGAAGTGCTTGATGAAATGAATAGTAAAAAAATGATTATGCTGTTAGAGTGGCTACTAGAACTGGTAGAATGACTCAGGAACCTTTGTATCCTGAAGGCCACCCTAAGAGAATCGAGCAAGATTCTCAAAGAAATAATATTGATGTTCCTAGTTCTTCTAAAAAGAAGAAGAAGAAAAATGATAGAACTGTGCAAACTTCTGGTGAACCTATTGCTGAACCACCTGATAATCCAAATGATATTTCTATGTCTGATGCTGAAACACAATCTGGTAATGAACATGAACCTAGTAAAAATATTAATGACGATGTTCATGATGATGCTCAACCTAGTAATGATAATGATGTAGAAATTGAACCTGCTGTTGATCTTGATAACCCACAATCAAAGAATCAACGTTATGATAAAAGAGACTTTGTTGCTAGGAGACATGGTAAAGAAAGGGAACCTTGGGTTCAGAAACCCATGCCTTTTCCTCCGAAACCATCCAAGAAAAAGGATGATGAGGATTTTGAGCGCTTTGCTGAAATGATTAGGCCTATCTTTTTGCGTATGAGATTAACTGATGTGCTCAAAACAAATCCTTATGCTAAATATATGAAGGATATCATTACTAATAAAAGAAAGATACCGGAAGCTGAAATTTCCACCATGCTTGCTAATTATACTTTTAAGGGTGGAATACCAAAGAAACTTGGAGACCCCGGAGTACCTACTATACCTTGCTCCATTAAAAGAAATTATATTAAAACTACTTTATGTGATCTTGGAGCCGGTGTTAGTGTTATGCCTCTCTCTTTATATCGTAGACTTGACTTGAATAAGCTGACACCTACTGAAATATCTTTGCAAATGGCTTATAAATCAACTGCTATACCTGTCGGTATATGTGAGGATGTGCCTGTTGTGGTTGCAAACGTTACTATTTTAACGGACTTTGTTATACTTGATATTCCCGAGGATGATAGTATGTCTATTATTCTTGGAAGACCTTTTCTTAATACTGCAGGGGCTGTTATCGATTGCAACAAAGGCAATGTCACTTTTCATGTAAATGTAATGAGCATACGGTACACTTTCTGAGGAAACAACCTCAAGTTCATAGTATCAACTCTATTGGAAAAATTCCATCGATTATATTTGGAGGTTTTGAATTTCCTCTTCCTACTGTTAAGAAGAAATATGATATTCTTATTATTGGGGATGTGCATATCCCTGTTGAGGTTACTTAGTGTTATTCGAAATTTCTCCGGTTTCATGATTATCGGAATGAGTTTGTTAACAAGACTTGATCAACCTTGTTAGTGGATTCTTTTTTATGAGCATGGGAGGGATGAAACTAGAAGCACAAACTTCTGTACCCCACTTTTACTTTCTGTTATTTATATTAAATAAAGTAAAAATAGTATTTTCTGTCTGTTTCCTGACTTATCCGTGCAATATAAAAATATCCCGAAAATAAAAGTCCTCAGAATGCCATGCCAATTTAATATGATTTTTTCGGGAATATTTGAGGATTTACTGTGCAAAAATTACCGCGGGAGGAGCTGCCACCTGGCCACGAGGGTGGTGGGCGCGCCCCCCCATAGGGAGCGCCCCCTGCCTCGTGGGCCCACGGTGGCCCTCCTCCACTTATCCCAGCACCCATCTTCTTCCTCTATCTCACACAAACCCGAAAAACCAACTCAAGCACGAGTTCCAGCCACTTTTGCTATGATTTTCGATCTCCTTGCTCAAAGCACCTCTCGGAAAACTGCTTGGGGAGATTGTTCCTTGGTATGTGACTCCTCCATTGGTCCAATTAGTTTTTGTTCTAGTGCTTTATTCTTTGCAAATTTGTGCTGCATAGGTGACCATGTTCTTGAGCTTGCATGTCAAATCTATATGGTTCCAAGTAGTTCTAATGCTTGATATAGGCTCTAGGCACTTGTAGGAGTAGTTGCTATCAATATTATTGAGTTTAGTTTACTTTTATTTTGAAGTTACTAAAAATTTCAGAATTTTTCAGAGAAAAACAATATGCTTAGGAAGATGTTCCAAGGTGGTTCCTCTAAGAAGCAAGGACCCAGGATTGCTATGCACGATGTTGACGAGGATCCACCAAGAGACGCTCCAGTACGGCCTTGCGAATGACCGTCGGAAAATTTTATGGACCGTGCGGGAATTAAAGAAGAATTCAAAGCATATTTGCGCAATGCCGATCTTGAGGATTTTGAGGCTAACAAATGCTCCCAGTATCATGATCTCACAAGTTCATTTGTAAGAAGGTTTGAGTATTCATCTTCGCGTAATTCTCCTTCAGTCATGTTTGATCTTTATGACAAATCTTATACCATGGACTTAGAGGATTTTACTTCTGCTTGCAAACTTCCATCATGGGGTAGTGTTAGGGATACCCCTAAATCTGAATTTAGAAACTTTCTTGCTAGTATAACTGTGGGGGAATCTAGAGATATAACACAGGCTACCATAGGGAGCATTCACTTTTCTGTTATACATTATTTTGCTCTCTTCATCGGTAGATGCATAAATGCTAAGGATGAAGCATGTCACATGTGTGTCCCTGATCTTAGCATTCTTAGGAGTGCTGTGTTAGGAGACCAATCTTATCATATGGGAGCCATTGTAGCTCGTAGGTTGCATCATAATAGACATAATGGAGATTTCTTTGGAGGAATTTATGCAACTCGCTTAGCTCATTTTCTTGAGATAGACATTCGTGAGGGTGATATGGAGTTGCCTCCTGCATATTTAGATTATGACTCTATGGCTTCGCACCAGTTTGTCGAGAGGCCTGAATCACCTCTCTTATATCGTTTAATTTTTGATAAACGACGTGTTTTCCGTATTACTCTCCCTGCTCCTGCCTTCTTTGATTCACAGGCAAAAGGAAGATATATTATTACCAGAGAGGAGGCAGAAGAGTACGATAGGAGAGAGGAGGCATCTCGACTCCACGCTGCAGCTCAGCAGGCGATAACCGCTGCACATCAGTATGATCCCAACTATTCTTCCTCATCATAGTACGACCCCAACAACTATTATTATGGATATCCGCCAGGCTAGCCGTGGCCATAAACCAACTTAGGCGAAAAGCCTAAGCTTGGGGGAGTACGTATTTCTCACCGACATTAGATTTATGTTCACACACACTCATTGCTAGATGTCGGTGCTCATACTCTTTCACTGTAATATCCATGCTAGTTTATTTTCTTTTTCCTGCTTTCTTCTTGTGTGTTCGCTAAACCTTAAGAAAACCCAAAAAATAGTAGTAGTTTATTTTTCTGCTGTAGTAGTAATAATTAAAAAGAAAACCCAAAAATATTTCCCGTTCTTCTTTTGCTTGTTGGGAGCTTTCCCGTGTAAATAGTTTTATTTCTTTTCTTTTCTTTGGGAGTCCGTAGGAGAAGACCATAATTAAATTGTTGAAGTGGCTCTTATATGCATCTTTGTTGAATTAACCCAGAGCCCATATTGCCTTGTCTTCTCCTGTTTATTGAATGCTCGCAGATTCCAGCTTAGTCCATTGCACGTACACTCTTATTATTATTCACACCGTTCGGTCGTGCAAGTGAAAGGCAATTATGATGATATATGATGGACTGACTGAGATGAGAAAAGCTGGTATGAACTCGACCTCTTTTGTTTTTGTAAATATGATGAGTCCCTCGTTCTTGATTCAGCTTATTATGAATAAACATGTTTTCAATGACAATTAGAGATCATAGTTGCTTGTGCCATGCTTGATTAGCTATGAGTTATAATGGTTTACCTTGTGTGCCAACATGCTATTGAGATGATTATGATGTGGTATGATGGGGTGGTATCCTCCTTCGAATGATTTAAGTGACTTGACTTGGAACATGTTCACACATGTAGTTGAAACAAATCAACATAGCCTTCACGATATTTATGTTCATGGTGGATTATATCCTACTCATGCTTGCATCCAACCTTTATTAATTTTAATGCATGTACATGGCTGTTGTCGCTCTCTAGTTGGCCGCTTCCCAGTCTTTTGCTAGCCTTCACTTGTACTAAGCAGGAATACTGCTTGTGCATCCAATCCCTTAAACCCCAAAGTTATTCCAGATGAGTCCACCATACCTTCCTATATGCGGTATCTACCTGCCATTCCAAGTAAATTTGTATGTGCCAAACTCTAAACCTTCAAATAAACATTCTGTTTTGTATGCTCGAATAGCTCATGTATCAACCAAGGCTGTCCTTATCTTCCGTGTTAGGCAGATTATTCTCAAGAGGAGTGGACTCCGCTCCTCACTCACGAGAAAATGGCTGGTCACCGGGATGCCCAGTCCCATGCTTTATGCAAACTAAATCAAAATTAATTGCAAACAAAACTCCCCCTGGGACCTGATGTATGTTGGAGGCACTCGTTGTTTCGAGCAAGCCATGGATTGATGTTTGTTGGTGGAGGGGGAGTATAAACTTTACCATTCTGTTTGGGAACCGCCTATAATGTGTTTAGCATGGAAGATATCGCCATCTCTTAGTTGTTACGTTGACAATGAAAGTATACCGCTCAAAATACAATTTATCTCTATTTCAAAACCAAGCTCTGGCGCCTCTACAAATCCCTGCTTCCCTCTGCGAAGGGCCTATCCATTTACTTTTATGTTGAGTCATCACCCTCTTATTAAAAAGCACTAGCTGGAGAGCACAGCTGTCATTTGCATTCATCACTATTAATTTACATTGGGTATGACTATGATTGGATCTCTTTTACCATGAATTACAATGTCTAGTCAGTCCTTGATCTTTAAAGGTGCTCTGCATTTATGTTTTGCGGTCTCAGAAAGGGCTAGCGAGATACCATCTTGTTATATCATATTATGATTGTTTTGAGAAAGTGTTGTCATCCAAGATTTATTATTATGGCTTGCTAGTTGATTATGCTATTGATATGAGTAATCATGAGACCTTAGAATTATTGCAAATGTGGTTAGTTATGATCTATGCTGAAAACTTGAATGCTGGCTTGACATAGTTACAACAACAAGAGCAAACAGAGTTTGTAAAAGTTTTTCTTTCTTTCTTTCAGTTTGTCAACTGAATTGCTTGAGGACAAGCAAGGGTTTAAGCTTGGGGGAGTTGATACGTCTCTGTCTTATCTACTTTTCCAAACACTTTTGCCCTTGTTTTGGACTCTAACTTGTATGATTTGAATGGAACTAACCCGGACTGACGCTGTTTTCAGCAGAATTGCCATGGTGTTGTTTTATGTGCAGAAAACAAATATTCTCGGAATGACCTGAAACTCCACGGAACATCTTAGAAAAAATAATAAAAAATCCTCGCCAAAAATGAAGACCAGGGGGCCCACACCCTTCTCATGAAGGTGGGGGGCGCGCACCTACCTCGTGGCCCCCTGGAAACCATCCGACGCCAACTCCACCTCCATATATTGAGTTTCGGGGAGAAAAAAAATCAGAGAGAAGAAAGCATCGCGTTTTACGATATGGAGCTGCCGCCAAGCCCTAAAACCTCTCGGGAGGGCTGATCTGGAGTCCGTTCGGGGCTCCGGAGAAGGGGATTCGTCGCCGTCATCATCATCAACCATCCTCCATCACCAATTTCATGATGCTCACCACCGTGCGTGAGTAATTCCATCGTAGGCTTGCTGGACGGTGATGGGTTGTGTCGTGGAATTGTCACGGCAGATGTCCTTAGTGTCAGGACTTAGTCGCGAGGCCAACGCATCTATGTGGTAGCTTGAGAGGGGTTGAGCGGGACGAGAGACACGATGTTTTACCCAGGTTCGGCCCCTCACGGTGGAGGTAAAAGCCTACATCCTGCTTCATTGATATTGATGATGATGATCACGGTTACAAGAGTGATCTATCTCGAGAGCTATTGTCTAAACCTAACTTGTCCAACTTGTGGAACTTGTGAATCTTGTCCCTCTTGGGGTGCCCTGCCCCTCCTTATATATGTTGAAGGGGCGGGTTACATGTGGAGTCCAACTCGGACTTTAACTTAAACTATTTTGACTTCCCTTCCTGGGCTTCTTAACGTCTGCCAGTTTAACATTGGTCTGCCGGTTTAACATTGTTCTGCCGGTTTAACATTGTCTGCCGGTTTAACATTGTCTGCCGGTTTACCGTCTGTCTTAGCCATCTGTCTTGACTCTCTGTCTTAACTCTCCACCGGTTTACCATCCACCGGTTTACCAAGTCCCAGCCGGTTTAACATTCCAGCCGGGTCATACTGCAGGGTATATCCCCGACAGGTTGGATGAGATTTATCATGTAATCGAGTTAGTTTTGTTAGGGTTTGATCCCTAGTATCCATTATGTTCTGAGATTGATGTTGCTATGACTTTGCTATGCTTAATGCTTGTCACTAGGGCCCGAGTGCCATGATTTCAGATCTGAACCTATTATGTTTTCATGAATATATGTGAGTTCTTGATCCGATCTTGCAAGTCTATAGTCACCTACTATGTGTTATGATCCGGCAACCCCGAAGTGACAATAATCGGGACCACTCCCAGTGATGACCATAGTTTGAGGAGTTCATGTATTCACTATGTGCTAATGCTTTGTTCCGGTTCTCTATTAAAAGGAGGCCTTAATATCCCTTAGTTTCCAATAGGACCCCGCTGCCATGGGAGGGTAGGACAAAAGATGTCATGCAAGTTCTTTTCCATAAGCACGTATGACTATATACGGAATACATGCCTACATTACATTGATGAATTGGAGCTAGTTCTGTGTCACCCTATGTTATGTCTGTTACATGATGAACCACACCCGACATAATTATCCATCACTGATCCGGTGCCTACGAGTTTTCCATATACTGGTTCTCGCTTATTTACTTTCCCGCTGCTACTGTTACAATCACTACAAAATACCAAAAACATTACTTTTGCTGTCTTTACTTTTGTTGCTGCTACCACCACTATCATATTACTTTGCTACTAAACACTTTGCTACAGATACTAAGTTTCCAGGTGTGGTTGAATTGACAACTCAGCTGCTAATACTTGAGAATATTCTTTGGCTCCCCTTGTGTCGTATCAATAAATTTGGGTTGAATACTCTACCCTCGAAAGCTGTTGCGATCCCCTATACTTGTGGGTTATCACTTAATTATTTACTTTGCCTTTATTTTACCTTGCATCTTTATCATAAAAATACCAAAAATCTTATCTTATCATATCTATCAGATCTCACTCTCGTAAGTGGCCCTATAGGGATTGACAACCCCTATTTGCGTTGGTTGTGAGGATTTATTTGTTTTGTGCAGGTATGAGGGACTCGCGCGTAGCCTCCTACTGGATTGATACCTTGGTTCTCAAAAACTGAGGGAAATACTTGCGCTACTTTGCTGCATCATCCCTTCCTCTTCGGGGAAAACCAACGCAGTGCTAAAAGAGGTAGCACTGTTCTAGGGCAAAGAGTTGACAAGAAACTAAATGTTATTCAATATGCTAGTAAAACTCTAGACAATGCCCAGAGAAATTATGCTACTACTGAAAAAGAATTCTTAGCACTTGTATTTGCTTGTGATAAGTTCAGACCTTATATTGTTGATTCCAAAGTAACTATTCACACTGATCATGCTGCTATTAAATATCTTATGGAAAAGAAAGATGCTAAACCTAGACTTATTAGATGGGTTCTCTTGCTACAAGAATTTGATTTGCATATTATTGATAGAAAGGGAGCTGAGAACCCGTTGCAGACAACTTGTCTAGGTTAGAGAATGTTCTTTATGACCCACTACCTATTGATGATAGCTTTCCTGATGAACAATTAAATGTCATAAATGCTTCTTAGACTGCTCCATGGTATGCTGATTATGCTAATTATATTGTTGCTAAATTTATACCACCTAGTTTCACATACCAGCAAAAGAAAAAGTTCTTCTATGATTTGAGACATTACTTTTGTGATGACCCACATCTTTATAAAGAAGGAGTAGATGGTATTATTAGATGTTGTGTACCTGAGCATGAAGATGAACAGATCCTATGCAAGTGTCACTCCGAGGCTTATGGAGGACACCATGCTGGAGATAGAACTGCACACAAGGTATTACAATCCGGTTTTTATTGGCCTACTCTCTCCAAGGATGCCCGTAAGTTTGTCTTGTCTTGTGACGAATGTCAAAGAATTGGTAATATTAGTAGACGTCAAGAAATGCCTATGAATTATTCACTTGTTATTGAACCGTTTGATGTTTGGGGCTTTGATTATATGGGACCTTTTCCTGCCTCTAATGGATATACACATATTTTAGTTGCTGTTGATTACGTTACTAAGTGGGTAGAAGCTATTCCAACTAGTAGTGTTGATCGTAACACCTCTATTAAGATGCTTAAAGAAGTTATTTTTCCGAGGTTTGGAGTCGCTAAATATTTAATGACTGATGGTGGTTCACATTTTATTCATGGTGCTTTCCGTAAAATGCTTGCTAAGTATGATGTTAATCATAGAATTGCATCTCCTTATCACCCATAGTCTAGTGGTCAAGTAGATTTAAGTAATAGAGAACTCAAATTAATTTTTGCAAAAGACTGTTAATAGATCTAGAAAGAATTGGTCCAAGAAACTTGATGATGCATTATGGGCCTATAGAACTGCAATAAAAATCCTATGGGTATGTCTCCGTATAAAATGGTTTATGGAAAAGCATGTCATTTACCTCTCGAACTAGAACATAAGGCTTATTGGGCTATTAAAGAGCTCAATTATGATTTCAAACTTGTCGGTGAGAAGAGGTTATTTGACATTAGCTCACTTGATCAATGGAGAACCCAAGTCTATGAGAATGCCAAATTGTTTAAAGAAAAAGTTAAAAGATGGCATGACAAAAGGATACAGAAGCGTGAGTTCAATGTAGGTGATTATGTATTGCTACACAACTCTCGTTTAAGATTTTCTGTAGGAAAACTTCTCTCTAAATGGGAAGGTCCTTACATTATTGAGGAGGTCTATCGTTCCGGCGCCATAAAAATCAACAACTTCGAAGGCACAACGGTTAAAGAATCAAACATTATATCTCAGGTAATCCTATAAATGTTGAAACCAATGTTATTGAAACCGTAAACCCGGAGGAATACATAAGGGACAATTTCCGGAACGTTTCAGACTCCGAAAAGGAATAGGTATGTGGTACGGTAAGTAAACCGACTCCAAAACAGTTCTAATGGCATTTTTTCTCCATTTTGGAATATTAAAAAAAATAGAAAAATAAGAAGCAGTATAGGAAGGACACAAGGGCTCCACGAGGGTGGAGGGCGCGCCCCTGCCTTGCGGGCACCTCATGTGCTCTCCGGAATCCGTCTTCTTACATATCGGTAAAAATTCATTATATAATCTCCCGGAGGTCTTGACTCCTGTATAACGCAAATATCTCCTGTCTTTGTTTCGAGCTGTCCTGCTGCAGATTAGAGCAACATGTCATCCCAGGATTCAGAAGGAGAAAGCTATGTGGCTGACTACCTTGCAGATCCTATGGTCTATGGGGATGTGTCTTGGAAATATGCCCTAGAGGCAATAATAAAATGGTTATTATTGTATTTTCTTGTTCATGATAATTGTCTATTGTTCATGCTATAATTGTATTAACCGAAAACCGCAATACATATGTGAATACATAGACCACAACATGTACCTAGTAAGCCTCTAGTTGACTAGCTCATTGATCAACAGATGGTCATGGTTTCCTGACCATGGACATTGGATGTCATTGATAACGGGATCACATCATTAGGAGAATGATGTGATGGACAAGACCCACTCCTAAGCCTAGCACAAGACCGTGTAGTTCGTATGCTAAAGCTTTTCTAATGTCAAGTATCATTTCCTTAGACCATGAGATTGTGCAACCCTCGGATACCGTAGGAATGCTTTGGGTGTACCAAACGTCACAACGTAACTGGGTGGCCATAAAGGTGCACTGCGGGTATCTCCGAAAGTGTCTGTTGGGTTGGCACGAATCGAGACTGGGATTTGTCACTCCGTGTAATGGAGAGGTATCTCTGGGCCCACTCAGTAGGACATCATCATAATGTGCACAATGTGACCAAGGAGTTGATCACGGGATGATGTGTTACGGAACGAGTAAAGAGACTTGCCGGTAACGAGATTGAACAAGGTATCGGGATACCGACGATCGAATCTCGGGCAAGTATCGTACCGATAGACAAAGGGAATTGAATACGGGATTGATTGAATCCTCGACATCGTGGTTCATCCGATGAGATCATCGTGGAGCATGTGGGAGCAAACATGGGTATCCAGATCCCGCTGTTGGTTATTGACCGGAGAGTTATCTTGGTCATGTCTACATGTCTCCTGAACCCGTAGGGTCTACACACTTAAGGTTCGGTGACGCTAGAGTTGTAGAGACATTAGTATGCGGTTAACCGAAAGTTGTTCGGATCCCAGATCAGATCCTGGACGTAACGAGGAGTTTCAGAATGGTCCGGAGGTAAAGATTTATATATAGAAAGTCCAGTTTCGGCCACCGGGAGAGTTTCAGGAGTCATCGGTATTGTACCGGGACCACCGGAAGGGTCCCAGGGGTCCACCGGGTGGGGCCACCTATCCTGGAGGGCCCCATGGGCTGAATGGGCGTGGGAACCAGCCCCTGGTGGGCTGGTGCGCCCCCCTTGGGCCTCCCATGCGCCTAGGGTTGGAAACCCTAAGGGGTGGGGGTGCCTCCACTTGGCTTGGAGGCCAAGCCACCCCTAGGGCTGCCGCCCCATCCCTAGATGGGATCTACAAGGGGCCGGCGCCCCCCTAGGCCCCTATATATAGTGGAGGGGAGGGAGGGCAGCTGCACCTGAAGCCCTGGCGCCTCCCTCCCTCCCGTGACACCTCTTCCTCCCCGCTTATGCTTGGTGAAGCCCTGCCGGGATCCCGCTACTTCCACCACCACGCCGTCGTGCTGCTGGATCTCCAGCAACTTCTCCTCCCCCCTTGCTGGATCAAGAAGGAGGAGACGTCTCCGCTCCGTACGTGTGTTGAACGCGGAGGTGCCGTCCGTTCGGCGCTAGGATCATCGGTGATTTGGATCACGACGAGTACGACTCCATCAACCCCGTTCTCTTGAACGCTTCCGCTTAGCGATCTTCAAGGGTATGAAGATGCACTCTCTCTCTCTCTCTCTCTCGTTGCTAGATGACTCCATAGATTGATCTTGGTGATGCGTAGAAAATTTTAAATTTCTGCTACGATCCCCAACAGTGGCATCATGAGCTAGGTCTATGCGTAGATTCTATGCACGAGTATAACACAAAGTAGTTGTGGGCGATGATTTGTTCAATTTGCTTGCCGTTACTAGTCTTATCTTGATTCGGTGGCATTGTGGGATGAAGCGGCCCGGACCAACCTTACACGTACGCTTACGTGAGACTGGTTCCACCGACTGACATGCACTTGATGCATAAGGTGGCTGGCGGGTGTCTGTCTCTCCCACTTTAGTCGGATCGGATTCGATGAAAAGGGTCCTTATGAAGGGTAAATAGCAATTGGCATATCACGTTGTGTTTTTTGCGTAGGTAAGAAACGTTCTTGCTAGAAACCCATAGCAGCCACGTAAAACATGCAAACAACAATTAGAGGACGTCTAACTTGTTTTTGCAGGGTATGCTATGTGATGTGACATGGCCAAAAGGATGTGATGAATGATATATGAGATTGATCATGTTCTTGTAATAGGAATCACGACTTGCATGTCGATGAGTATGACAACCGGCAGGAGCCATAGGAGTTGTCTTAATTTATTTATGACCTGTGTGTCAATGAAAACGCCATGTAATTACTTTACTTTATTGCTAACCATTAGCCATAGTAGTAGAAGTAATAGTTGGCGAGGCAACTTCATGAAGACACGATGATGGAGATCATGGTGTCATGCCGGTGACGATGGTGTTCATGCCGCGCCTCGAAGATGGAGATCAAAGGCGCAAGATGATATTGGCCATATCATGTCACTTTATGATTTGCATGTGATGTTTGTCATGTTTACATCTTATTTGCTTAGAACGACGGTAGCATAAATAAGATGATCCCTCGCAATAATTTCAAGAAAGTGTTCCCCCTAACTGTGCACCGTTGCTAAGGTCCGTTGTTCCGAAGCACCACGTGATGATCGGGTGTGATAGGTTCTAACGTTCGCATACAACGGGTGTAAGCCAGATTTACACACGCAATACACTTAGGTTAACTTGACGAGCCTAGCATGTACAGACATGGCCTCGGAACACAGAAGACCGAAAGGTCCAACATGAGTCGTATAGTGGATACGATCAACATGAAGATGTTCACCGATGATGACTAGCCCGTCTCACGTGATGATCGGACACAACCTAGTTGACTCGGATCATGTATCACTTAGATGACTAGAGGGATGTCTATCTAAGTGGGAGTTCATTGAATAATTTGATTAGATGAACTTAATTATCATGAACAAAGTCAAAAGGTCTTTGCAAATTATGCCGTAGCTCACGCTTTGGTTCTACTGTTTTAGATATGTTCCTAGAGAAAATTTAGTTGAGAGTTGACAGTAGCAATTATGCGGACTGGGTCCGTGAACTGAGGATTGTCCTCATTGCTGCACAGAAGGGCTATGTTCTTAATGCACCGCTCAGTGCGTTGAACCTCGAGCGTCGTCTGTAGATGTTGGGAAACATCTGACATACACGTTTTGATGACTACGTGATAGTTCAGTGCGTAATGCTAACGGTTTAGAATTGTGGTACCAAAGACGTTTTTGAAACGTCGCAGAACATATGAGATGTTCCAAAGACTGAAATTGGAATTCCAGACTAGTGCCCACCTCAAGAGGTATGAGACCTCTGACAAGTTTCTTAAGCCTGCAAACTAAGGGAGAAAAACTCAATTGTTGAGCATGTGCTCAGATTGTCTGAGTACTGCAATCGCTTGAATCGAGTGGGAGTTAATCTTCCAGATGAGATAGTGATAGTTCTCCATAGTCACTGCCACCAAGCTATTAGAGCTTAGTGATGAACTATAACATATCAGGGATAGACATGATGATCCTTGAGCAATTTGCGATGTTTGACACCGTGAAAGTAGAAATCAAGTAGGAGCATCAATTGTTGATGGTTAGTGAAACCACTAGTTTCAAGAAGGGCAAGGGAAAGAAGGGATACTTCATGAGACGGCAAATCAGTTGCTGCTCTAGTGAAAAAACCCAAGGTTGAACCAAACTCGAGACTAAGTGCTCCTATAATGAGGGGAACGGTCACTGAAGCAGAACTACCCTAGATACTTGGTAGATGAGAAGGCTGGCAAGGTCGACAGAAGTATTTTGGATATACGTCATATTATTGTGTACTTTACTAGTACTCCTAGTAGCACCAGGGTAATAAATACCGGTTCGGTTGCTAAGCGTTAGTAACTCGAAATAAAAGGCTGCGGAGACTAGCTAAAGGTGAGATGACGATATGTGTTGGAAGTGTTTCCAAGGTTGATGTGATCAAACATCGCACGCTCCCTCTACCATCGGGATTGGTGTTAAACCGAAATAATTGTTATTTGGTGTTTGCGTTGAGCATAGACATGATTGGATTATGTTTATCGCCACACGGTTATTCATTTAAGGAGAATAATGGTTACTCTGTTTATTTGAATAATACCTTCAATGGTCTTGCACCTAAAATGAATGGTTTATTGAATCTCGATCGTAGTGATACACATGTTCATGCCAAAAGATATAAGATAGTAATTATAGTACCACATACTTGTGGCACTGCCATTTGAGTCATGTTGGTATAAAACGCATGAAGAAGCTCCATGTTGATGGATCTTTGGACTCACTCGTTTTTTTGAAAGGATTGAGACATGCGAACCATGTCTATTGGTAGATATGCATGAAGAAACTCCATGCAGATGGATCGTTTTGACTCACTTGATTTTGAATCACTTGAGACATGCAAATCATACCACATGGGCAAGATGACTGAAAGGCCTCGTTTTTAGTAAGATGGAACAAGAAAGCAACTTGTTGGAAGTAATACATTTTGATGTGTGCAGTCCAATGAGTGCTGAGGCCCGCAGTGGATATTGTTATGTTCTTACTTCACAGGTGATTTGAGTAGATGCTGAGTATATTTACTTGATGAAACACAAGTCTGAATTATTGAAAGGTTCAAGTAATTTCAGAGTGAAGTTGAAGATCGTCGTGGTAAGATGATAAAATGTCTATGATATGATCATAGAGATGAATATCTGAGTTACGAGTTTGGCACACAATTAAGACATTGTGGAAATTGTTTCACAACTAATACCGCCAGGACCACCATAGTGTGATGGTGTGTCCGAACATCACAACTGCACCCTATTGGATATGGTGCATACCATGATGTCTCTTATCGAATTACCACTATTGTTTATGGGTTAGGCATTAGAGACAACCACACTCACTTTAAATAGGGCACCACACAATTCCGTTGAGACGACACCGTATGAACTATGGGTTAGAGAAACCTAAGCTGTCGTTTCTTAAAAGCTTGGTGCTGTGATGCTTATGTGAAAAAGTTTCAGGCTGATAAGCTCGAACCCAAAGCGGATAAATGCATCTTCATAGAATACCCAAAAATAGTTGGGTATACCTCCTGTTTCAGATCCGGAAGCAAAAGTGATTGTTTCTAGAAACGGGTCCTTTCTCGAGGAAAAGTTTCTCTCAAAAGAATTGAGTGGGAGGATGGTGGAGACTTGATGAGGTTATTGAACCGTCACTTCAACTAGTGTGTAGCAGGGCACAGGAAGTTGTTCCTGTGGCACCTACACCAATTGAAGTTGAGGCTTATGATAGTGATCATGAAACTTCGGATCAAGTCACTACCAAACCTCATAGGTCGACAAGGATGCATCTACTTCAGAGTGGTACGTAATCCTGTCTTGGAAGTCATGTTGATAGACAACAATGAACCTACGAGCTATGGAGAAGCGATGGTGGGCCCGAATTCTGACGAATGGCTCGAGGCCATAAAATCTGAGAGAGGATCCATGTATAGAAACAAAGTATAGACTTTGGAAGAACTACTTGATGGTCGTAAGGCTGTTGGCTGCAGATGGATTTTAAAAGGAAGACGGCAATGATGGTAAGTGTCACCATTAAGAAAGCTCGACTTGTCATTAAGATGTTTTCCGACAAGTTCAAGGAGTTGACTACGATGATACTTTCTCACTCGTAGCGATGCTAAGAGTCTGTTGGAATTATGTTAGCAGTTACTGCATTATTTATGAAATCTTGCAAATAGGATGTAAAAAACATTGTTTCCTCGACATTTTTCTTGAGGAAAGGTTGTATGTGATACAACCAGAAGGTTTTGTCAATCCTGAAAGATGCTGACAAGTATGCAAAGCTCCAGCAATCCTTCTAAGGACTGGAGTAAGCATCTCGGAGTTGGAATGTACGCTTTGATGAGATGATCAAAGATTTTGCGTTTATACAAAGTTTATGAGAAACTTGTATTTCCAAAGAAGTGAGTGGGAGCACTATAGAATTTTTGATGAGTATATGTTGTTAACATATTGTTGATCAGAAATGATGTAGAATTTCTGGAAAGCATGCAGGGTTATTTGAAAAGTGTTTTTCAATGGAAAACCTGGATTAAGCTACTTGAACTTTGAGCATCAAGATCTATAAGGATGGATCAAAATCGCTTAATAGTACTTTCAAACGAACACACACCATGACAAAATTTTGAAGGAGTTCAAAAATGGATCGACAAAGAAAGAGTTCTTGGCTGTGTTATAAGGTATGAGTATTGAGTAAAACTCAAGACCTGACCACGGCAGAATAGAGAGAAAGGACGAAGGTCGTCCCCTATGCTTTAGACGTAGGCTCTAAAGTATGCTATGTTGTGTACCGCACCTGAAGTGTGCCAAGCCATGAGTCAGTCAAGGGGTACAAGTGTGATCTAGGAATGGATCACAGGACAACGGTCAAGGTTATCCTTAGTAACTAGTGGACTAAGGAATTTTCTCAATTATGGAGGTGGTAAAAGAGTTCGTCGTAAAGGGTTACGTCGATGCAAACTTTGACACTAATCCGGATGACTCTGAGTAGTAAACCGGATTCGTGTAGTAGAACAGTTATTTGGAATAGCTCCAAGTAGCGCGTGGTAGCTGCATCTACAAGATGACATAGAGATTTGTAAAGCACACATGGATCTGAAAGGTTCAGACCCATTGACTGATAAAACCTCTCTCACAAGCAAGATATGAACATACCCCATGGGTGTTGGATTCATTACAATCACATAGTGATGTGAACTATATTATTGACTCTAGTGCAAGTGGGAGACTGTTGGAAATATGCCCTAGAGGCAATAATAAAATGGTTATTATTGTATTTCCTTGTTCATGATAATTGTCTATTGTTCATGCTATAATTGTATTAACCAGAAACCGTAATACATATGTGAATACATAGACCACAACATGTCCCTAGTAAGCCTCTAGTTGACTAGCTCATTGATCAATAGATGGTCATGGTTTCCTGACCATGGACATTGGATGTCATTGATAACGGGATCACATCATTAGGAGGATGATGTGATGGACAAGACCCAATCCTAAGCCTAGCACAAGATCGTGTAGTTCGTATGCTAAAGCTTTTCTAATGTCAAGTATCATTTCCTTAGACCATGAGATTGTGCAACTCCCGGATACCGTAGGAATGCTTTGGGTGTACCAAACGTCACAACGTAACTGGGTGGCCATAAAGGTGCATTGTGGGTATCTCCGAAAGTGTCTGTTGGGTTGGCACGAATCGAGACTGGGATTTGTCACTCCGTGTAACGGAGAGGTATCTCTGGGCCCACTCAGTAGGACATCATCATAATGTGCACAATGTGACCTAGGAGTTGATCATGGGATGATGTGTTATGGAACGAGTAAAGAGACTTGCCGGTAACGAGATTGAACAAGGTATCGGGATACCGACGATCGAATCTCGGGCAAGTATCATACCGATAGACAAAGGGAATTGAATACGGGATTGATTGAATCCTCGACATCGTGGTTCATCCGATGAGATCATCGTGGAGCATGTGGGAGCCAACATGGGTATCCAGATCCCACTGTTAGACCGGAGAGTTGTCTCGGTCATGTCTACATGTCTCCCGAACCCGTAGGGTCTACACACTTAAGTTCGGTGATGCTAGAGTTGTAGAGATATTAGTATGCGGTTAACCGAAAGTTGTTCGGAGTCCTGGATGAGATCCCGGACGTCACGAGGAGTTGTGGAATGGTCCGGAGGTAAAGATTTATATATAGGAAGTCCAGTTTTGGCCACCGGGAGAGTTTCGGGAGTCATCGGTATTGTACCGGGACCACCGGAAGGGTCCCGGGGGTCCACCGGGTGGGGCCACCTATCCCGGAAGGCCCCATGGTCTGAAGGGGCGTGGGAACCAGCCCCTGGTGGGCTGGTGCTCCCCCTTGGGCCTCCCATGCGCCTAGGGTTGGAAACCCTAAGGGGTGGGGGCGCCTCCACTTGGCTTGGAGGCCAAGCCACCCCTAGGGCTGCCGCCCCCTCCCTAGATGGGATCTACAAGGGGCCAACGCCCCCCCTAGGCCCCTATATATAGTGGAGGGGAGGGAGGGCAGCCGCACCTGTAGCCCTGGCGCCTCCCTCCCTCCCGTGACACCTCTTCCTCCCCGCTTGTGCTTGGCGAAGCCCTGCCGGGATCCCGCTACTTCCACCACCACGCCGTCGTGCTGCTGGATCTCCATCAACTTCTCCTCCCCCCTTGCTGGATCAAGAAGGAGGAGACGTCTCCGCTCCGTACGTGTGTTGAATGCGGAGGTGCCGTCCCTTCGGCGCTAGGATCATCGGTGATTTGGATCACGACGAGTACGACTCCATCAACCCCGTTCTCTTGAACGCTTCCGCTTAGTGATCTTCAAGGGTATGAAGATGCACTCTCTCTCTCTCTCTCGTTGCTAGATGACTCCATAGATTGAGCTTGGTGATGCGTAGTAAATTTTAAATTTCTGCTTCGATCCCCAACAATGTGGAGCATTGTGGTTGGACTACGGAAGAAGAAGAGGACTATGAACCCAAGGGAAGGGAGGAGACGAGCTCAGAAGAAGACGAAGTCCCATTACCTCAACCTGGGGACATGCATGTCGAGTTCAAAAAGTCAAGCCTCTTGAATAGAGTAAAGGAACCTAAGACCGAGTTTATCCCTTTTCGCCTCTTGCAGGAAAACAAGCAGGAACTATGCAAAAAGATACTCAGCCTGGAGCAGGAGATCAAGGACCTAAGGGACCAAAATTCTGTCCTCAAGCGCAAATTAAGGAAGAAGCCTACGCCATCATCACCACCATCTTCTTCACCAACAAAGAAGAACTGAGCATCGGGTATGGGCACTCCCCTTGGCAACTGCCAAGCTTGGGGGAGGTGCCCCGGTATCGTATCACCATCACTTTTATCTTTACCATTTTCTTAGTTCGATCCTTTTGATAATATTTTGATCTAGTAGAATAAAAGTTCTTAGTATGATCTAGTTGTGAGTTGTGCTTTATGATCCAACTATGTAATCGAGTCCGTGGGCTATATATAATAAAGATTAGTGTTGAGTCAAGGGCTTGATGATTTTGCTATGATCCTGAGGGAATAAAATGAAAAGAGAAAGAAATAAAAAGAAGTAAAAGAGATTATATGGATCTTATGGGGAGTAATGAGCTCACATATAAAGAGTATGATGAATAAAAGTTGTTGAGAGTTGACAAACATAGTTTTGGTCATCGTTGCAATTAATAGGAAGTAATAAAGAAAGAGAGGTCTTCACATATAAATACACTATCTTGGACATCTTTTATGATTGTGAGAACTCATTTAAATATGACATGCTAAAGAGTTGACGTTGGACAAGAAAGATGTAACACCCTGGTGTAATGATGCTATAGTAATCCCAGAGATCAAGCTAATCATTTTGCTATAACAGTGCTTAGTCACTTTGATCTACATTCCTTTTCAAATTCCAGTTGAATTCAACTTCAATATTTTGTGTGAAATTCAAAATGCTCAAACATGAAAACTAAAATGTTCATCATGTGTAAAATATTCTCCTGGTAATATTGGTGGTGATCCAACATTTTTGCAAAATGCCTATGTGGCCTAAAATAGCTAAAACAGAAAAGCTATAAAAAATTAAAAAAAAAGAGAAAAGGGAGAGAGGGAGAGAGCAACCCCCTCCCTGGACTACAACCACCTGGGCCGGCCCACTCAAGCTGGGCAGCCCACTCCCCCTCCGCGGTTGTCTCCCCCTCGCACTTTTCCATGAACCGAGTCGCTACAGGTGCCGTCCCCACCGGACCCGCCTCGCCGGCAACGCCCGGGGCGAGGGATAAGGCCTGCACCTCCTCGGCTCCTCGATCCCCTCCTCCACTTGCACCAGAGCCACCCCCCTCGCTCCCCTCTCTCCCTCGCTCGTGCTCTCTCTTTTCCCCACCTTGCCTGA
The DNA here is from genome assembly GCF_056163025.1 of Triticum urartu. Taxonomy (NCBI): domain Eukaryota; kingdom Viridiplantae; phylum Streptophyta; class Magnoliopsida; order Poales; family Poaceae; genus Triticum; species Triticum urartu. The sequence continues at coordinate 475,132,921 of NC_141877.1, forward strand.
GAGCTCGCCGCCGTTCTCCGTAGACCCCGCGCTCGCTGGCCCTGTCGGTGAGATCCGCCGGGGTCGAATCCTTCTACTAGCGCCCTCCTCTGGAACCGGGAAGCACCGCAGCCGCCGTTCGTCCTCGTCCCCATCTCCAGCCGCCGTCCATCTTCTTCGTCTCCAGCGCCGTCTCGACTGCTACTAAACCTTCGAGGGCCTCCGTGCGCTGCTCGGTGAGCACCCGCACCCCTTCTCCTTCCCCTAGGCGCTCGCATAGCTCTTCTAGCTAGCTGCTGCACTGTCGCCGCCGTGGCCGAGCTCTGTTCGCCGCCGACGAGCCCGTGGTCGTGGCCATGGCCCTTGTCACGCTCGCCTGAGGCCTCCGTCGTGCTCCAGGTGCTTGCAGGAACGCAATGCGCGCACACACGCTTCCTACCGTGCCCCTTAGCACCTACCTCGACGGGCGCCCGAACGCATCGCCGCCGGGGACGCCGCAGCTCCCAGCTCCGGCCGCACCAGCCGCTCCGGCCACCACCCTTCGACGCGCGGTCGAGTGGCTGTTCGAACGCGACCAGCCGCGGGCGATTTGGAGCCCCGTAGCGCGATCCCCGTCCGCGCCCGAACTGCCGTCCGCCGTGTCTATCACCTGCGACATTCCGGCCATCCCCGAGTTCAACTGGTAACGCCATCGCGCGTGTGACGTCAAGCCACGTCGAACGCGCCTAGTCATGGGTCCGGAGACCCACCGTAGCGCGAAAAGCCTCGCCGGAGCAGTTCTGGCGCCAGCGCCAACGTGGCGCCCACGTGGTTGCGTTTGGGTCACTGGCAACTGGGTCCCACGGGCCCTGTTGACCAATTGACCGGGTCAACTTTGCTGACTGTGCACGGTTGACCCTGACAAGTGGGTCCCCCTTTTTGTTAATTACTATAAATAAGTTTTTATAAAATAACTTAATTAGTTAAACTAAATAGTCATTGACATGTGGGGCCCAGCTGCTAATTAACCACGTTTAATCAAAATAACCCACTGTTAGCCCTCTGTCTATGACATGTAGGACCCACTGGTCAGTTTGACCTGGACAGCCGTCCTGTTGACTGCTGATGTCACAGTGATGTCATGCTGACGTCTTATTCTCTTTTATGTTAATTTAATAATTCCAGAATATTATTTAAATCTTTAGAAATTCGTAGAAATTAAACCGTAGCTCGGATGAAAATGTTTTCTATATGAAAGTTGCTCAGAAAAATCCAATGAATCCAAATGCGCGGTCCATTCACCTGTCACATGCCCCTAGCATGCTGAACATGGAACCGTCCCCTCTCTCTCATCTGTCCGAAATCCGCCTAACGCCGGGAATTCATCCTCGGATGTTTATCCCCTCCGTCTGCGACGTGTAGTACTACGTTAGGACAACCCTAGCTCTGCCCATCGTCATGTTATGCCCTGTGATGCATTGTTTGCTCTGTATTTACTGTTTCTTTCCCCCTCTTCTCTCCGGTAGACTCTGAGACCGATGTTGCCCCTGTGATCGACTACGTCGACGACGACCCCTCCTTGCCAGAGCAACCAGGCAAGAAAACCCCCCCCTGAGCATTCCGATATCGCCTATTTCTTTCCCTCTCATGCTTGCATTAGAACTGCTACTGCTTTCTGTATGATCCTACTCTGATGCATAGCCTGTTGCTGTTACCTACTTTCATACCTTACCTACCTATCCTAAACTGCTTAGTATAGGTTGGTTAGTGATCCATTAGTGACCCCCACCTTGTCCTAGTTGCCTCGCTTTATGTTCGATGACTCGATCATCGTGATCGACGTCCAGGCCCCGACACCGCACATCACCCCCCTAGTTGTACGACTCTACAGAGTTACCATCGAGTTCCAAGGGTGGAACCTCTTACATCACTCCTGATGAGATCTCTATAGTGTAGCTATTCGGTCGTGGTCATTGAGGGTGATTCCGCCTTAACCACTTCCGTTACGGCTCTGTTGTGGAACCCCTCAAGTGTGAACCTCGAGGGTGGATCCTCTTACGTTCACCTTGATGATAACATCGAGTGGAATTCACCGGGGGTGATTCCTCGGGTTTTCCCCTTGGTGTTAGACACACAGTTACTATGGTTACTATGACTTTGCACTGAGCCATGTTACTAAAGACGGGTCGGCCCTGAGGGGTACCCACGCGAGCTTATTAGCAAGTGATGTGGAGTCGGGTTGACATGGAAGGTGCCCGCGAGATACTTACGAGGCGTGGCCGGGCATTCTTAGCCCTTGCCGCAAGTACTCGATACAGGGCGACGGGGTCACATCGATCGTGAGTCTTTGCTCTTTACCGTGTGCTCCTAATCCACTACGATTTGGATATTTGATCCGAGGGGCCTCTGGCCTGATAGCACTAACCATCACGTGGGCATTGTATGGGCGTTCTGTATCGTATGCATCAGCCGAAGCTTATTAGACGTTAGCGACTGAGCGACGCGCGCCGGGTTGAACTGGTAAGAACCTACCTTTTTGAAGGAGGTAGCTAGGTCTGCTCACCGGCCGCCCACGCAACATGCAGGAGTTCCCGGGGCGATGGCCCAAGACCCCTGGGGGCATAGGTTTAGTCCGGTGTGCTTGACCTCTCTATTAAGCCTAGGTCGGGTTGCGGTGTATTGTTTGGTCGAGGCCGGGCATGACCCAGGAAAGTGTGTCCGACTGAAGTTAATCGAGCGTGGTGGGTAAGTTGGTGCACCCCTGCAGGGAAGAGACATCTATCAATAGCCTGTCCTACGGTAACGGACACTTGGAGTTGTATCCCGATCGATACAACTAGAACTGGATACTTGTGATGAGAATGGATTGTGATGAGAAATGGATAGTATGGCTCTGGGAGTACTTTCTCGCAGGGAGTCGAGAAAGGATCTCTGGCCGAGGTTGATAACACTACTACTACTTTACATTGTGTTGATCTGTACTCTTCTATATGCTGTAAGATGCTTGAAGATGCTAGTCTTCGATAGGCTAGGCTTTCCCCTTCTCTTCTGGCATTCTGTAGTTTAGTCCATAGTTACAGCCCATTTCCTTTGATACAGATGCATACTTAGTTTAGATCTGATGTAAGTCTTGCGAGTACTTTGGATGAGTACTCACAGTTGCTTTGCTGCTTCTTTTTCCCCCATACCCGATTATTGCGACCAGATGACGGATCCCAGGAGCCAGACGATGCCACTGATGACTACTACTACCTGGAGGATGCCTACTACTACGTGAAGACCGCAGACGACTAGGAGTAGTTAGGAGGCTCCCAGGCAGGAGGCCTTGCCTTTTCGATCGTTGTTGCCTTTGTGCTAGCCTTCTTAAGGCAAACTTGTCTAACTTATGTCTGTACTCAGATATTGTTGCTTCCACTAACTCTTGTGTATTCGAGATTATGTATTCGAGCCCTCGAGGCCCCTGGCTTGTAATATAAAACTTGTATTATTTTAATTTGTGTCTAGAGTTGTGTTGTGATATCTTCCCGTGAGTCCTTGATCTTGATCGTACACATTTGCATGTATGATTAGTGTACGATTGAATCGAGGGCGTCACAAGTTGGTATCAGAGCCGACTGCCTGTAGGTAGCCCCCTTTCCAACTCCTTGGCCGAAGTTGAGTCTATTCACTGAAAAACTTTTACTAATATTGGCTGTGTGTCTTACGGGCGAACGTCGCCATATGGGTGGTATTAGGATCTTTTATTCCTCGTCTATACTCCGGGACTCTGATCTCTCTGCTATTCGGGTTAAAATGGTTTTACTAACTCTAACATTAGGATCTCGTGACCACATTCACCCCAAAGCTGGATAAGCCATAGTTTTTCCTTAGTATAGCATTCTGGATAGTACACACACTGTCGTGTTGACTACGAAATGGTATCCATCGTACCTGTTTCATTATGCATGTTTCATCATGAATGATCCTTGTTTTTACAAATGCTCAATGCTGAACTACCCCCTGTTACATGTTAGCAGGATGGTTAGACCCGCTGGTCGTGGCCGTGGTGCCAACGATCCACCACCGCCCGAATTCTTTGCTGGAATGATGCAATAGTTTGAGCTAAATAATCAATTCATGGAAGGAATGATGGCTCAGTTTCCTCGTCCGAACATGAATCAACATCCAACCCCAGGAACTCTGCAGGACTTCATGCGTCTCAACCCAACTATTTACCGCAGCTCAACTCAACCCCTTGATGATGATGACTGGCTCCGCGACATCACATATGAAATGGAGTCTACTAGTGTGGCCCCTGCTAGCTATGTCACCCTTGCATCTTTCTTTCTGAAGGGTCCAGCTTCTCAATGGTGGGACAGCCACAGGCATACCCTGCCTACTGGAACGGTCATCACTTGGCCGGATTTCCAAGCTGCCTTCTATGCCCGCTTCATTCCTCAGGGTATCATGGACATGAAGAAGTGGGATTTCCGCAACCTCACCCAAGGCAACAATACTGTAGATGCTTATCAGAGGGAATTTCTGGACTTGTCTCATTATGCTGAAGAAGACATTGCAACTGATGCTCGTAGGCAAGAAAAGTTCCATGATGGACTTCACCCTGATATTAAGCTAGCACTGCTCGCTCATGACTTTGCCGGCTTTGCCACCTTGGTGAACAAGGCTATTCAGGTTGAGACTGGTCTTCAGGAACACCAGGGATCCCTTAGGCGCAGCTGTGACGCTAGCTCATCTTCGGGCCCGTCAACACAGAAGCGTCGGATATGGATTCCCCACAGCATGTATCGTCCAACTGCACCTACACCAAGACAGTCCTATGCTGCTCCGCGTTTGCCTCCTCCGCCAACGAGGCAGCCTCTTCGGACTACACCACCCCAAGCGCCTGCTACCAATCCCAATGATGATCTGTGCTTCAGATGTGGCTGTTGAGGTCGCCTTGCTAAAGAGTGCAATCAGAAAAAGAACAAGCTGGCTTTGCCTTCAACTAGCCGTAACAACCAGCCCCACAACAACAATGCCAGACCTTATGGTCGTGGTCAGGCTAATCATGTTGATCTGAATGAAGCTCAAGACCAGCCTGCTATTGTGATGGGTACTCTCCTTGTTAATTCAGTACCAACATCTGTTTTATTTGATTCAGGAGCATCACATTCATTCATGTCAGAAAATTTTGCATATGCACACGACATTCGATGCGAGCCCATGAACACTCCGATAGTGGTACGCACCCCTGCGGGTCAGTGTCGAACTACCATGATTGGTCGCGACGTCCCCGTTGAAATTGAAGGGTTGGAATTTCATGTTTCTCCCATTATTCTAGAGTCTTCCAACATTGACCTCATTCTGGGAATTAAATGGTTGAAAGCACATACTGCCTCCATCGTTTGTGCCACCAAAGTCGTTCATCTCCTACATCCTTCCGATGAGATAGTAAGCTACCATGCTCAGATTGTTCAAAACGATGAAGCACGACTTTATGCTTTGAATGCGTTGAACGCATCACCTCTTGAGGGAATTGAAAAGATCCTAGTTGTTCGCGACTTCCTAGACGTCTTTCCAGAAGAACTTCCAGGAATACCTCCTACTCGGGCTGTCGAGTTCGTCATCGAATTGAAACTAGGCACCGTTCCTATTGCCAAACGACCCTAGAAGATGCCGCCTCATGAACTCCTTGAACTTAAGGAGGAAATCGACAAATCTCTTCGCAGTGGTTTCATTCATCCAAGTTCCTCACCTTGGGGAGTACCTTCTCTATTTGTGAAGAAGAAGGATGGAACGAACCGTTTGGTCCAAGACTATCGTCCTATCAACCAAGCTACAATTCAGAACAAATAGCCGCTTCCTCGGATCAATAATCTGTATGATCAACTTGCCGGTTCATCAATATTCTGGAAACTCGACTTGAGGTTGCGTTACCACCAGATTCCTGTTTGTGAAGAGGATATACCAAAGACCGCATTCGTCACTCGGTATGCTTCTTACGAGTACACCGTCATGTCTTTTGGCTTGACCAATGCTCCAGCCACATTCTCTCGTCTAATGAACTACATATTCATGGATTACCTCGACAAGTTCGTCGTAGTCTATCTGGATGATGTCCTGGTATATTCGAAGAACAAAGAAGAACATGCTGAACATCTTCGACTTGTTCTAGAGAAGCTTCGAGAACATCAACTTTATGCCAAGTAGTCCAAGTGCGAATTCTGGTTACCCGAATTCACCTACCTTGGTCATGTCATCTCCAAGGACGCTATTGCCGTCAACCCAGAGCGCGTTCAGGCTATTCTTGACTGGACCCCTCCGAAGACTGTCAAGCAAGTCAGAAGCTTTCTCGGTCTAGCCACCTATTGTTGCCGCTTTGTCGAGAACTTCTCCAAGATCGCCAAGCCACTGACCAATCTGCTTCACAAAGGCGTTAAGTTCGATTGGACAGACAAATGTCAGGAAAGTTTCCAGGCACTCAAAGACAAGCTGACATCTGCCCTAGTGCTTGCTCCCCCTGATTCTCGCAAGGACTCTGTCATCTATTGCGATGCTTCACGTCAAGGATTAGGCTATGTCCTAATGCAAGAGCGCATAGTGATTGCTTATGCCTCTCATCAAGTGCGTCCTCATGAAGAGAACTACCCAGTTCATGACCTTGAGCTTGATGCGGTTATCTATGCATTGAAGCTATGGCGACAGTACCTTCTCGGTAATCATTGCGAGATCTTCACTGATCATCAGAGTCTGAAGTATTTGTTTACTCAGCCAGATCTGAACCTCCGTCAGCAGCGATGGATGGAAGCTATTGCTGACTACAACTGCGGTATATCTTATACACCTGGCAAGGCTAATGTAATGGCCGATGCCCTGAGCCGTAAGTCTTATTACAACAATCACATGGTCTTCAAAGCTCAACCCAGCCTTTATGAAGAGCTATGCAAGCTGAACCTTCAACTAGTTCCACAAGGTTCTCTGAATAACCTTGTCTTGGAACCAACTATGCTGAAAGCAATTAAGTCTGCTCAAGCCAAAGATGCTCACGTGGATTTGATGAAAAAGGATCTTGCCTTAGAGAAATCCTGAGATTTCTCACTTGGTGAAGATGGAACCTTATACTTCAGAGAGCGCGTTGTCATACCCCGGTTCGAGCTTATGACAGAGAAGGTGTTGAAAGAAGCGCATGACACCCCTCTCTCTATTCATCCGAGAAGTACCAAGATGTACTTAGACATTCGTCATAAATATTGGTGGTCCAAGATGAAGCAAGATATTGCTCGATATACCGAAGAATGTGACGTTTGTTGTCGCGTCAAAGCAGAACATCAGAAACCAGCTGGACTTCTACAACCGCTTCCGATTCCTGGATGGAAGTGGGATAAGATTCAGATGGACTTTGTCACTGGCCTTCCCAAGTCTCAGAAAGGTAACGATGCTATTTTTGTTGTCATCGACCAATTCTTGAAGGTTGCTCACTTTCTGCCAGTCAAGGAGACTATCACGGCTAGTCCCGAATTGTGTCACTCCACGGCATTCCGAAGGAGATCAGTTCAGACCGTGGCAGTTTATTCACTTCGAAGTTCTGGGATAGTTTCCAAGAGGCAATGGGAACTCATATTACCTGGAGCACTGCTTATCATCCCCAATCCCAAGGCCAAGTCGAGCGAGTCAATCAAATTCTTGAAGACATGCTTTGATCTTGTGTTATTTCTTTCGGCAAGAAGTGGGAAGAATCTCTCCCTTATGCGGAGTTCTCTTATAAAAACAGCTATCAAGCCAGCTTGAAGATGGCACCCTTTGAAGTGCTTTATGGACGTAAGTGCCGAACCCCTCTGAATTGGTCAGAACTGGGGAACGGACGCTCATTGGTCTAGACATTATTCAACAAGCTGAAGAGCAGGTTCGCATTGTCCGGGATAATCTAAAGGCGGCCCAGTCCTGCCAGAAGAGCAACTATGACCGGAAACACTGGGGTTCAACTTATCAACCCGGTGTACAAGCTTATCTGCGTGTCAATCCTTTGAGAGGCACTCATCGGTTCGGAGTCAAGGGCAAGCTAGGTCCCCACTACATTGGTCCCTTCCGCATCCTCGCCCATCGTGGTCTGGTGGCTTATCAATTGGAGTTGCCACCTCAGTTCTCTCAAGTCCATTATGTCTTCCATGTGTTGCAACTTTGTCGATGCTTCAAGGATCCGGAACGTGAAGTGGATCCGAAATTGATTGAAGTTCAAGATGATCTCACATACAAGGATCATCCGATCTGCATTCTTGAAGAAGCTGAACGTCGAACACGCCAGAAGGTTACCAAGTTCCTCAAGGTGCAATGGTCAAATCATTCTAAAGATGAAGCCACTTGGGAACGCGAGGATAACCTCCGTGCTGAATACCTCGATCTGTTCCCTTCTACCTCTTAATTCTTGGGACGAGAATTTCTTTTAGAGGAGGAGAGTTGTAACACCCCGGTGTAATGATGCTACAGTAATCCTAGAGATCAAGCTAATCATTTTGCTATAACAGTGCTTAGTCACTTTAATCAATATTCCTTTTCAAATTCCAGTTGAATTCAACTTCAAAATTTTGTGTGAAATTCAAAATGCTCAAAGATGAAAACTAAAATGTTCATCATGTGTAAAATATTCTCCTGGTAATATTGGTGGTGATCCAACATTTTTGCAAAATGCCTATGTGGCCTAAAATAGCTAAAACAGAAAAGCTATAAAAATAAAAAAAAGAGAAAAGGGAGAGAGAGCAATCCCCCCTCCCTGGACTACAACCACCTGGGCCGGCCCACTCAAGCTGGCCAGCCCACTCCCACTCCACGGTCGTCTCCCCCCTCGCACTGTTCCACGAACCGAGTCGCTACAGGCGCCGTCCCCGCCGGACCCGCCTCGCCGGTGACGCCCGGGCGAGGGGATAAGGCCTGCGCCTCCTCGATCCCCTCCTCCACTTGCACCAGAGCCACCCCCTCGCTCCCCTCTCTCCCTCGCTCGTGCTATCTCTTTTCCCCACCTTGCCCGAGAGCTCGCCGATGTTCTCCGTCGACCACACGGCCACCGGCGACCCCGCGCCTGCTAGCCCTATCGATGAGATCCGCCGGGGTTGGCTCCTTCTACTGGCGCCCTTCTCTGGAGCCGGGAAGCACCGCAGCCGCCGTTCTTCCTCATCCCCATCTCCAACTGTCGTCGATCTTCTTCGTCTCCGGCGCCGTCTCGGCTGCTACTAAACCTTCAAGGGCCTCTGTGCTAGCTAGCTACTGCACTATCGCCGCCGTGGCCGAGCTCTGTTTGCCGCCGACGAGCCCGTGGCCATGGCCCTTGTCACGCTCGCCTGAGGCCTCCGCCGTGCTCCTGGTGCTTCCAGGAACGCAACGCGCGCACACACGCTTCCTACCGTGCCCCTTAGCACCTACCTCGACAGGCGCCCGAACGCGTCGCCGTCGGTGACGCCATAGCTCCCAGCTCCGGCCGCACCAACTGCTCCAGCTACCACCCTTCAACGCGCGGTCGAGTGGCCGTTCGAACGCGACCAGCCACGGTCAATTTGGAGCCCCGTAGCGCGATCCCCGTCCGCGCCCGAACTGTCGTCCGCCGCGTTCGTCACCGGCGACGTTCCGGCCATCCCCGAGTCCAACTGGTAACGCCATCACGCGTGCGACGTCAAGCTGCGTCGAACGCGCCTAGTCACGGGTCTGGAGACCCACTGTAGCGTGAATCCGAGGCTCGCCGGCGTTCGCCCGCCACGAAAAGCCTCGCCGGAGCAGTTCCGGCGCCGGCGCCAACGTGGCGCCCACGTGGCTGCGTGTGGGTCACTGGCAACTGGGTCCCACGGGCCATGTTGACCAATTGACCGGGTCAACTGTGCTGACTGTGCATGGTTGACCCTGACAAGTGGGTCCCCCCTTTTTATTAATTAGTATAAATAATTTTTTATAAAATAACTTAATTAGTTAAACTAAATAGTCACTGACATGTGGGGCCCAGCTGCTAATTAACCACGTTTAATCAAAATAACCCACTGTTAGCCCTCTGTCTATGACATGTAGGACCCACTGGTCAGTTTGACCTGGACAGCCGTCCTGTTGACTGCTGACATCACAGTGATGTCATGCTGACTTCTTATTCTCTTTTATGCTAATTTAATAATTCCAGAATATTGTTTAAATCTTTAGAAATTCGTAGAAATTAAACCGTAGCTCGGGTGAAAATGTTTTCTATATGAAAGTTGCTCAGAAAAATCTAACGAATCCAAATGCGCGATCCATTCACCTGTCACAGGCCCCTAGCATGCTGAACATGGAACCGTCCCCTCTCTTTCATCTGTCCGGAATCCGCCTAACGCCGGGAATTCATCCTCGGATGTTTATCCCCTCTGTCTGCGACGTGTAGTACTATGTTAGGATAACCCTAGCTTTGCCCGTCTCCATGTTATGCCTTGTGATACATTGTTTGCTTTGTATTTACTGTTTCTTTCCCCCTCTTCTCTCCGGTAGACCCCAAGACCGATGTTGCCCCTGTGATCGACTACGTCGACGATGACCCCTCCTTGCCAGAGCAACCAGGCAAGCAAACCCCCCTTGAGCATTCCGATATCGCCTATTCCTTTCCCTCTCATGCTTGCATTAGAACTGCTACTGCCTTTTGTATGATCCTACTCTGATGCATAGCCTGTTGTTGTTACCTGCTTTCATACCTTACCTGCTTATCCTAAACTACTTAGTATAGGTTGGTTAGTGATCCATCAGTGATCCCCACCTTGTCCTAGTTGCCTCGCTCTATGTTCGATGACTCGATCATCATGATCGACGTCCAGGCCCCGACACCGCACATCACCCCCCCCTAGTTGTACGACTCTGCAGAGTTACCATCAAGTGCCGAGGGTGGAACCTCTTACATCACTCCTGATGAGATCTCTGTAGTGTAGCTATTCGGCCATGGTCATTGAGGGTGATTCTGCCTTAACCACTTCCGTTATGGCTCTGTTGTGCAACCCCTCAAGTGTGAACCTCGAGGGTGGATCCTCTTACGTTCACCTTGATGATAACATCAAGTGGAATTCACCGGGGGTGATTCCTCGGGTTTTCCCCTTGGTGTTAGACACACAGTTACTATGGTTACTATGACTTTGCACTGAGCCATGTTACTAAAGACGGGTCAGCCCTGAGGGGTACCCACGCGAGCTTATTAGCAAGTGATGTGGAGTCGGGTTGACCAGGAAGGTGCCCGCGAGATACTTACGAGGCGTGGCCGGGCATTCCTAGCCCTTGCCGCAAGTACTCGATACGGGGCGACGGGGTCACATCGATCGCGAGTCTTTGCTCGTTACCGTGTGCTCCTAATCCACTACGATTTGGATATTTGATCCGAGGGGCCTCTGGCCTGATAGCGCTAACCATCACGTGGGCATTGTATGGGCGTTCTGCGTCGTATGCATTAGCCAAAGCTTATTAGACGTCAGCGACTGAGTGACGCGCGCCGGGTTGAACTGGTAAGCACCTGCCTTTTTGAAGGAGGTAGCCAGGTCTGCTCACCGGCCGCCCACGCAACGTGCAGGAGTTCCAGCGGCGATGGCCTAAGACCCCTGGGGGCATAGGTTTAGTCCGGCGTGCTTGGCCCCTCTATTAAGCCTAGGTCGGGTTGCGGCGTATTGTTTGGCCGAGGCCGGGCATGACCCAGGAAAGTGTGTCCGGCCGAAGTTAATCGAGCATGGTGGGTAAGTTGGTGCACCCTTGCAGGGAAGAGAACATCTATCGATAGCCTGTCCTACGGTAACGGACACTTGGAGTTGTATCTCGATCGATACAACTAGAACTGGATACTTGTGATGAGAATGGATTGTGATGAGAAATGGATAGTATGGCTCTGGGATTGCTTTCTCGCAGGGAGTCGAGAAAGGATCTCTGGCCGAGGTTGATAACACTACTACTACTTTACATTGTGTTGATCTGTACTCTTCTATATGCTGTAAGATGCTTGAAGATGCTAGTCTTCGATAGGCTAGGCTTTCCCATTCTCTTCTGGCATTCTGCAGTTTAGTCCACCGTTACAGCCCATTTCCTTTGATACAGATGCATAATTAGTTTAGATCTGATGTAAGTCTTGCGAGTACTTTGGATGAGTACTCACGGTTACTTTGCTACTTCTTTTTCCCCATACCCGATTGTTGCGACTAGATGACGGATCCCAGGAGCCAGACGACGCCACTGATGACTACTACTACCTGGAGGATGCCTACTACTACGTGAAGACCGCAGACGACTAGGAGTAGTTAGGAGGCTCCCAGGCAGGAGGCCTTGCCTTTTCAATCGTTGTTGCTTTTGTGCTAGCCTTCTTAAGGCAAACTTGTCTAACTTATGTCTGTACTCAGATATTGTTGCTTCCGCTGACTCTTGTGTATTCGAGCATATGTATTCGAGCCCTCGAGGCCCCTGGCTTTTAATATAAAGCTTGTATTATTTTAATTTGTGTCTAGAGTTGTGTTGTGATATCTTCCCATGAGTCCTTGATCTTGATCGTACACATTTGCGTGTATGATTAGTGTACAATTGAATCGAGGGCGTCACAAAAGACAACATGATGGGTTATGTTTTCTTACATCTGAGATAAATTATATTGTCATGGATCATCCAACATGGTTGAGCTTGCCTTTCCCCCTCATGCTCTACAAAAAAATACACTTCCGTGATGATACATGTTTGTCATAGTAGGTCGCGTTTTTTGTCATGCATGTACATCCATGACAAATTTATGACAGAATCAAGATAGTCATACCTGTGCTGTCGTAGAAATGTTCCATGACATTACCAAAATTATCATCACGGAAGTGTCCACTTCCATGATGATAAATCGCGCATCACAGAAGTGCTTTCGTCAAGGGTGACCGACACGTGGCATCCACCGTAACGGAACGCCGTTAAGCTATCGGGTCGGGTTTTGGATCCGATAACCCGTTAACCGCCCCGGCCAATGGGGATTTTCCATGTGTAAAATCATCATTGGCTGGAGGAAACACGTGTCGGCTCATCATCGGGACAGATGTCATCCACTCATTGGACAGAAGGTGCCTATGATACATTGACACGTGGCACGGCCCAACAGAGGCCCATTCCTATGAAAAGGCTGGCCCGTTTGACTTGGTCAAAAGGTGCAAGCTGGCCCATGGAAAGCCTGTTAACGACTTGTTTGCATATAGCCCATTTACAGCCCACTAACCCAAGGCTTGTTACGCCCTATCCGAATTAGGCCTAGTAGCATCATCTGGGCCACCCAATATGATTCCAGTCCGTTTTCACTTATGGCCCATATATGGCCCATGACGTCTTTCGGCCCATATGAGGCCCTATGTTACTCTTGGCCTATTAACGGCCCGTGGTGAAACTGGCCCGCAATGAACAGTGTATCCCTTTACACCCATTAACGGCCCGTGGTGAAACTAGCCCGTAATGAATAGTGTATCACTTTATACCCATTAATGGCCCGTTATTCCATTGGGCCGTCTCCAGCCCATGTTATCTTTCAGCCTTCTCAGAGCCCATTTATTCTTGGGCTCATTTCTAGCATTCGTTTACTTACGGCCCGTTACTGTCATTTTCTGCTTCTGGGCCAAATTCAGCCTATGGTTACAGTCGGCCCGTTTGTGGTCCGTTAATACGTTGGGCCGTTTTCATAGCGTCATCAAATACGGCCTATTAATGATGGCCCGTTATGGTCGGCCCATGAACGGACGATTCCAACTCTAGCCCGTTTATGACCAGCATGCGGTCTGTTTGGCCCATGTTTGGCCAATCGATCATACGGCCCGTATAAGGCCCATTGATGATACGGCCCGTAGAAGGCCCATTGATGATACGGCCCATAGAAGGCCCATTGTTTCTATAGCCCGTAAAAGGCCCACTGTTTCTACGGCCCGTAGAAGGCCCACTATTTGTACGGCTCGTAGAAGGCCCACTGTTTCTACGGCCCGTAGGGGGCCCAGTGTCACTATAGTAAATATTAGCCCATGGTTATTGTGGCCTAGTTTTAAAAAATTGGTTATTGCAGACACTAGCAAACCGCAGAAAAAGAACTGCACTACAAGCAAACAAATAAACAAGACAACAAGGTAATAAATAAGCAAGCAACTTACACTAGGTTATCACGGCTATTACACATATTACATACACTGGGCATCAAAGTTCGCGACCAGTGCAAATATAGGGAACACAACAGCATATAAACACCGCAGCAAAACAAGTCCAGAACTGAAACCACTTCAGAAGAGCTCAAGAAACAATATCCTGGGTACCCATAATGCTGACAAGATGCTTAGCAAGCTTATTAAGTTTCTCTTGTTTGGCGCTTAAGTCCTCCAGCGCTTGCTGTTGCACCAGAAAGTATGCATCTGAATTCTACAGGGACTTCCTCAGTCCTTCGGCTTCCTGTCGCATAACATCTGATCGATGTCTTTCAACTTGAAGTTGAGACTCAAGAAGACGAACTGATTCAGGCAATGAGTTCGAAGAGCTGGTGCCAGCAGTGGTAGCCAGTAACTCAAACACTACATCAAGACAGGACATTGGGGTTGTCTCAGTGTCTTCAATATAGTTTTTATCAGCTTTCTTGGAGACCAACAGGGATGTCTCACTATCTTGAACCTTATCTGCATTACTTCCTTTACCATTGCATAACAGGGTACTCTTCTCCAATATTTTATCCGCGTTCTAAAAGAGAAACAAACAAACACATCTCAGGTTTACAATGTAGTATATGAAACTCATTTTGGTAAACCAGTTCAGTTGTAAGGTGGACATGATAACAGCATGAAACAAACATATATCTATGTAGTATGGTCACTGTATGGTCTATATCATTCTAGTTTATGTTGACAAATCAAGATAGATACAGTTTGAATCATATCTATTTAAAACAAAGCAGCATAGACAGAATATAAGTGTGGGAAACTACACATCAATAACAACACTTGTAATGTGCATGTCATGAGAACATAACTGTTTATTCAATTGAAACTGAAATCAACATAGAGCAAGTTACAATAGCAAACAACCAAACACGTTGAAGAAACAGGTTTAAAACATACCTGTTGCGCCATTGGAGTTTCAATTTCATCCTTCAAATTTGAAATTAGTTGGTATCAGTAAATACAGTGATGCAAGAGCAAAATAGTATGAACCATACCTATGGAACCTGACCAGAGAACAATTCTTCTTCTGCTTTAAGCGTTGACTTCGGGTTCGGAGTGGTGGTCCTCGTGATTTGGGCACTGCAGTTGCCTTACTAACTGCTCGTGTTTGGGTGCTCTGTGGTGGAGATGGTGCTATGTCAACGGGAACTGGGTGTCTATCTGCTGGGGTTGGGGTTAGAAGGGGTGTAGCTGGTTCTCTGTCCAACTGGGTGGGGGTACAATCTGCATGAGTGTGGGTTATGTGTGGTGGGGCTGGTTCTTGGGCAAGTACAACCGTGGTTATATCTGCATCGACAGGTAGCACGATCTTTTCTGAAGACCATGTTTTTACTCCCACAGATACTGCCATCACTCCCTCCAATTGAAATGGCTGATAAACAAGAAAAGTAATTGAATGTACAGACATTGTAAGATAGACAGGTGTAATGGATAGTAGGGAATAAAACAGGGCATGAAATAATTCACATTTATGTTGTCTAAGCAAACAGAATAGCAGGACATAATTTCACATATATGATGGCTAATTTAACAGGATAGCATGACACAATTTCACATGTATGATGGCTAACTAAACAGGATAGAATGACATACTTCAAAATATGATGACTATGTAAACAGGATGTCATGATATAACTATACGATGTGTCTATTAAAGTGGTTGGCATGCCATAAATCACAAACATGCCGTCGATGGAAACATGATGGCATGATATAATTCACGGATAGAATGACATAATTTAAATATGATGACTATGTTAACAGGATGAGATGATATAACTATATTATGTCTTTAGAAAATGGGTTGGCATGCCATAATTCAGATACATGCTGTCTATGTAAACATCATGGCATGACATAATTCAAATATATGATTTATATACCAAGGAAGTGAGCAGAGGGCAATCGCATATATGATGTGTCAACTAAGGAGGTGGCATTCAATATTGTGTATATGATGTAAAAACTAAGCATTGCAGTACAACATATGCATTATATGAGTAATATAACCCTGCCAAGTTTGAGCATACACCTCAGGGGGATAATAGGATTGGTCATCTGCCTCTGAATCCTCCTCTAAAGAGCTATTTGTAACCAGCAAGATATCTGCTTCAGCAGGTAGCATTGTCTGCTTTGAATACCTTGTTTTCACTCCAGATTTCTCCATCACCAATTCAAATGGCTGATGTGAAGGAAATATGCCCTAGAGGCAATAATAATGTTATTATTTTATTTCCTTATATCATGATAAATGTTTATTATTCATGCTAGAATTGTATTATCCGGAAACATAATACTTGTGTGAATACATAGACAAACCAAACGTCACTAGTATGCCTCTACTTGACTAGCTCATTAATCAAAGATGGTTATGTTTCCTAACCATAGACATGTGTTGTCATTTGATTAACAGGATCACATTATTAGGAGAATGATGTGATTGACATGACTCATTCCATTAGCTTAGCACCCGATCATTTAGTATGTTGCTATTGCTTTCTTCATGACTTATACATGTTCCTATGACTATGAGATTATGCAACTCCCGTTTGCCGGAGGAACACTTTGTGTGCTACCAAACGTCACAACGTAACTGGGTGATTATAAAGGAGCTCTACAGGTGTCTCCAAAGGTACATGTTGGGTTGGCGTATTTCGAGATTAGGATTTGTCACTCTGATTGTCGGAGAGGTATCTCTGGGCCCTCTCGGTAATGCACATCACATAAGCCCTGCAAGCATTTCAACTAATGAGTTAGTTGCGAGATGATGTATTACGAAACGAGTAAAGAGACTTGCCGGTAACGAGATTGAACTAGGTATTGAGATACCGACGATCGAATCTCGGGCAAGTAAAATACCGATGACAAAGGGAACAACGTATGTTGTTATGCGGTCTGACCGATAAAGATCTTCGTAGTATATGTAGGAGCCAATATGAGCATCCAGGTTCCGCTATTGGTTATTGACCGGAGACGTGTCTCGGTCATGTCCACATTGTTCTCGAACCCGTAGGGTCCGCACGCTTAAGGTTTCGATGACAGTTATATTATGAGTTTATGAGTTTTGATATACCGAAGTTAGTTCGGAGTCCCGGATGTGATCACGGACATAACGAGGAGTCTCGAAATGGTCGAGACATAAAGATTGATATATTAGACGGCTATATTCGGACACCGGAAGTGTTCCGGGTGATTTCGGAGAAAACCGGAGAGCCGGAGGGTTACCGGAACCCTACCGGGAGAAGTAATGGGCCATATGGGCCTTAGTGGAGAGAGAGAGAGGGGCAGCCAGGGTGGGCCGCGCGCCTCCTCCCCCTGGTCTGAATTGGACTAGGAGAGGGGGGGCGGCGCCCCCCTTTCCTTCTCCCTCCCCACTTCCTTCCCCCTCCTAGTAGGAGTCCTACTCCTACTAGGAGGAGGACTCCTCCTGGCGCGCCAATAGGGGCAGGTCGGCCTCCTCCCCTTGCTCCTTTATATACGGGGGCAGGGGGCACCCCTAGACACACAAGTTGATCCACATGATCATATTCTAAGCCGTGTGCGGTGCCCCCTTCCACCATAATCCTCGATAATATTGTAGCGGTGCTTAGGCGAAGCCCTGCGACGGTAGTACATCAAGATCGTCACCATGCCGTCGTGCTGACGGAACTCTACGCCGACACTTTGCTGGATCGGAGTCCAGGGATCGTCATCGAGCTGAACGTGTGCTAAAACTCGGAGGTGCCGTAGTTTCGGTGCTTGATCGCTCGGGCCGTGAAGACGTACGACTACATCAACCGCATTGTGCTAACGCTTCCGCTGTCGGTCTACAAGGGTACGTAGATCACACTCTCCCCTCTCGTTGCTATGCATCACCATGATCTTGCGTGTGCGTAGGAAAATTTTGAAATTACTACGTTACCCAATAGTGATATCAGAGCCTAGGTTTTATGTGTTGATGTTATATGCACGAGTAGAACACAAGTGAGTTGTGGGCGATATAAGTCATACTGCTTACCAGCATGTCATACTTTGGTTCGGCGGTATTGTTGGACGAAGCGGCCCGGACCGACATTACGCGTACGCTTACGCGAGACCGGTTCTCCCGACATGCTTTGCACAATGGTGGCTAGCGGGTGATAGTTTCTCCAACTTTAGTTGAACCGAGTGTGGCTACGCCCGGTCCTTGCGAAGGTTAAAACAGCACCAACTTGACAAACTATCATTGTGGTTTTGATGCGTAGGTAAGATTGGTTCTTGCTTAAGCCCGTAGCAGCCACGTAAAACTTGCAACAACAAAGTAGAGGACGTCTAACTTGTTTTTGCAGGGCATGTTGTGATGTGATATGGTCAAGACATGATGCTAAATTTTATTGTATGAGATGATCATGTTTTGTAACCAAGTTATCGGCAACTGGTAGGAGCCATATGGTTGTCGCTTTATTGTATGCAATGCAATTGCGCTGTAATGCTTTACTTTATCACTAAGCGGTAGTGATAGTCGTGGAAGCATAATATTGGCGAGACGACAATGATGCTACGATGGTGATCAAGGTGTCGCGCCGGTGACGATGGTGATCACGACGGTGCTTCGAAGATGGAGATCACAAGCACAAGATGATGATGGCCATATCATATCACTTATATTGATTGCATGTGATGTTTATCTTTTATGCATCTTATCTTGCTTTGATTGATGGTAGCATTTTAAGATGATCTCTCACTAATTATCAAGAAGTGTTCTCCCTGAGTATGCACCGTTGCGAAAGTTCTTCGTGCTGAGACACCACGTGATGATTGGGTGTGATAGGCTCTACATTCAAATACAACGGGTGCAAAACAGTTGCACACGCAGAATACTTTGGTTATACTTGACGAGCCAAGCATATACAGATATGGCCTCGGAACACGGAGACCGAAAGGTCGAGCGTGAATCATATAGTAGATATGATCAACATAGCGATGTTCACCAATGAAACTACTCCATCTCACGTGATGATCGGACATGGTTTAGTCGATTTGGATCACGTGATCACTTAGAGGATTAGAGGGATGTCTATCTAAGTGGGAGTTCTTTAGTAATATGATTAATTGAACCTAAATTTATCATGAACTTAGTACCTGATAGTATCTTGCTTGTTTATGTTTGATTGTAGATAGATGGCCCGTGCTGTTGTTCTGTTGAATTTTAATGCGTTCCTTGAGAAAGCAAAGTTGAAAGATGATGGTAGCAATTACACGGACTGGGTCCGTAACTTGAGGATTATCCTCATTGCTGCACAGAAGAATTACATCCTGGAAGCTCCGCTGGGTGCCAGGCCTGCTGCTGGAGCAACACCAGATGTTATGAACGTCTGGCAGAGGAAAGCTGATGACTACTCGATAGTTCAGTGTGCCATGCTTTACGGCTTAGAATCGGGACTTCAACGACGTTTTGAACGTCATGGAGCATATGAGATGTTCCAGGAATTGAAGTTAATATTTCAAGCAAATGCCCGGATTGAGAGATATGAAGTCTCCAATAGGTTCTATAGCTGCAAGATGGAGGAGAACAGTTCTGTCAGTGAGCATATACTCAAAATGTCTGGGTATAATAATCACTTGATTCAATTGGGAGTTAATCTTCCAGATGATTGCGTCATTGACAGAATTCTCCAATCACTGCCACCAAGCTACAAGAGCTTCATGATGAACTATAATATGCAAGGGATGAATAAGACTATTCCCGAGCTCTTCGCAATGCTGAAAGCTGCGGAGGTAGAAATCAAGAAGGAGCATCAAGTGTTGATGGTCAATAAGACCACTAGTTTCAAGAAAAAGGGCAAAGGGAAGAAGAAGGGGAACTTCAAAAAGAACAGCAAGCAAGTTGCTACTCAAGAGAAGAAACCCAAACCTGGACCTAAGCCTGAAACTGAGTGCTTCTACAGCAAGCAGACTGGTCACTGGAAGCGGAACTGCCCCAAGTATTTGGCGGATAAGAAGGATGGCAAGGTGAACAAAGGTATATGTGATATACATGTTATTGATGTGTACCTTACTAATGCTCGCAATAGCACCTGGGTATTTGATACTGGTTCTGTTGCTAACATTTGCAACTCGAAACAGGGACTATAGATTAAGCGAAGATTGGCTAAGGACGAGGTGACGATGCACGTGGGAAATGGTTCCAAAGTCGATGTGATCGCGGTCGGCACGCTACCTCTACATCTACCTTCGGGATTAGTACTAGACCTAAATAATTGTTATTTGGTGCCAGTGTTAAGCATGAACATTATATCTGGATCTTGTTTGATGCGAGACGGTTATTCATTTAAATCAGAGAATAATGGTTGTTCTATTTATATGAGTAATATCTTTTATGGTCATGCACCCTTAAAGAGTGGTCTATTCTTATTAAATCTCGATAGTAGTGACACACATATTCATAATGTTGAAACCAAAAGATGCAGAGTTTATAATGATAGTGCAACTTATTTGTGGCACTGCCGTTTGGGTCATATCGGTGTAAAGTGCATGAAGAAACTCCATACTGATGGGCTTTTGGAACCACTTGATTATGAATCACTTGGTACTTGCGAACCGTGCCTTATGGGTAAGATGACAAAAACACCGTTCTCCGGTACTATGGAGAGAGCAATAGTTTTTTGGAAATCATACATACAGATGTATGTGGTCCGATGAATGTTGAGGCTCGTGGCGGATATCATTATTTTCTCACCTTCACAGATGACTTAAGAAGATATGGGTATATCTACTTAATGAAACATAAGTCTGAAACATTTGAAAAGTTCAAAGAATTTCAGAGTGAAGTTGAAAATCATCGTAACAACAAAATAAAATTCCTACGATCTGATCATGGAGGAGAATATTTGAGTTACGAGTTTGGTGTACATTTGAAACAATGCGGAATAGTTTCGCAACTCACGCCACCCGGAACACCACAGCGTAATGGTGTGTCCGAACGTCGTAATTGTACTTTACTAGATATGGTGCGATCTATGATGTCTCTTACTGATTTACCGCTATCGTTTTGGGGTTATGCTCTAGAGACGGCCGCATTCACGTTAAATAGGGCACCATCAAAATCCGTTGAGACGACGCCTTATGAACTATGGTTTGGCAAGAAACCAAAGTTGTCGTTTCTGAAAGTTTGGGGTTGTGATGCTCATGTGAAAAGCTTCAACCTGATAAGCTCGAACCCAAATCGGAGAAATGTGTCTTCATAGGATATCCAAAGGAAACTATTGGATACACCTTCTATCAAAGATCCGAAGGCAAAACTTTTGTTGCTAAATTCAGAAACTTTCTAGAGAAGGAGTTTCTCTCGAAAGAAGTGAGTGGGAGGAAAGTAGAACTTGATGAGGTAACTGTACCTGCTCCATTATTGGAAAGTAGTACATCACAGAAACCAGTTTCTGTGACACATACACCAATTAGTGAGGAAGCTAATGATGATGATCATGAAGCTTCAGAACAAGATACTACTGAACCTCGTAGATCAACCAGAGTAAGATCCGCACCAGAGTGGTATGGTAATCCTGTTCTGGAAGTCATGCTACTAGATCATGGTGAACCTACGAACTATGGAGAAGCAATGGTGAGCCCAGATTCCGCAAAATGGCTTGAAGCCATGAAATCTGAGATGGGATCCATGTATGAGAAGAAAGTATGGACTTTGGTTGACTTGCCCAATGATCGGCAAGCAATTGAGAATAAATGGATCTTTAAGAAGAAGACTGACGCTGACGGTAATGTTACTGTCTACAAAGCTCAACTTGTCACAAATTTTTTTCGACAAGTTCAAGGGATTGACTACGATGAGACCTTATCACCCGTAGCGATGCTTAAGTCTGTCCGAATCATGTTAGCAATTGCTGCATTTTATGATTATGAAATTTGGCAGATGGATGTCAAAACTGCATTCCTGAATGGATTTCTGCAAGAAGAGTTGTATATGATGCAACCGGAAGGTTTTGTCGATCCAAAGGGAGCTAACAAAGTGTGCAAGCTCCAGCGATCCATTTATGGACTGGTGCAAGCCTCTCGGAGTTGGAATAAACGCTTTGATAGTGTGATCAAATCATTTGGTTTTGTACAGACTTTTGGAGAAGCCTGTATTTACAAGAAAGTGAGTGGGAGCTCTGTAGCATTTCTGATATTATATGTAGATGACATATTACTAATCGGAAATGATATCGAATTTCTGGATAGCATAAAGGGATACTTGAATAAGAGTTTTTCAATGAAAGACCTCGGTGAAGCTGCTTACATATTGGGCATTAAGATCTATAGAGACAGATCAAGACACTTAATTGGACTTTCACAAAGCACATACCTTGACAAAGTTTTGAAAAAGTTCAAAATGGATCAAGCAAAGAAAGGATTCTTGCCTGTGTTACAAGGTGTGAAATTGCATAAGCGACCAATGCAGAAGATAGAGAGAAAATGAAAGATGTTCCCTATGCTTCAGCCATAGGCTCTATCATATATGCAATGCTGGGTACCAGACCTGATGTGTGTCTTGCTATAAGACTAGCAGGTAGGTACCAAAGTAATCCAGGAGTGGATCACTGGACAGCGGTCAAGAACATCCTGAAATACCTGAAAAGGACTAAGGATATGTTTCTCATATATGGAGGTGACAAAGAGCTCATCGTAAATGGTTACGTTGATGCAAGCTTTGACACTGATCTGAACGATTCTAAATCGCAAACCGGAACGTGTTTACATTAAACGGTGGAGCTGTTAGTTGGTGCAGTTCTAAACAAAGCATTGTGGCGGGATCTACATGTGAAGCGGAGTACATAGCTGCTTCGGAAGCAGCAAATGAAGGAGTCTGGATGAAGGAGTTCATATCCGATCTAGGAGTCATACCTAGTGCATCGGGTCCAATGAAAATCTTTTGTGACAATACTGGTGCAATTGCCTTGGCAAAGGAATCCAGATTTCACAAGAGAACCAAGCACATCAAGAGACGCTTCAATTCCATCCGGGATCTAGTCCAGGTGGGAGACATAGAGATTTGCAAGATACATATGGATCTGAATGTAGCAGACCCGTTGACTAAGCCTCTTCCACGAGCAAAACATGATCAGCACCAAAGCTCCATGGGTGTTAGAATCATTACTGTGTAATCTAGATTATTGACTCTAGTGCAAGTGGGAGACTGAAGGAAATATGCCCTAGAGGCAATAATAATGTTATTATTTTATTTCCTTATATCATGATAAATGTTTATTATTCATGCTAGAATTGTATTATCCGGAAACATAATACTTGTGTGAATACATAGACAAACCAAACGTCACTAGTATGCCTCTACTTGACTAGCTCATTAATCAAAGATGGTTATGTTTCCTAACCATAGACATGTGTTTTCATTTGATTAACGGGATCACATTATTAGGAGAATGATGTGATTGACATGACCCATTCCATTAGCTTAGCACCCGATCGTTTAGTATGTTGCTATTGCTTTCTTCAGGACTTATACATGTTCCTATGACTATAAGGTTATGCAACTCCCGTTTGCCGGAGGAACACTTTGTGTGCTACCAAATGTCACAACGTAACTGGGTGATTATAAAGGAGCTCTACATGTGTCTCCAAAGGTACATGTTGGGTTGGCGTATTTTGAGATTAGGATTTGTCACTCCGATTGTCGGAGAGGTATCTCTGGGCCCTCTCGGTAATGCACATCACATAAGCCTTGCAAGCATTTCAACTAATGAGTTAGTTGCGAGATGATGTATTACGAAACGAGTAAAGAGACTTGCTGGTAACGAGATTGAACTAGGTATTGAGATACCGACGATCGAATCTCGGGCAAGTAAAATACTAATGATAAAGGGAACAACGTATGTTGTTATGCGCTCTGACCGATAAAGATCTTCGTAGAATATGTAGGAGCCAATAGGAGCATCCAGGTTCCGCTATTGGTTATTGACTGGAGACGTGTCTCGGTCATGTCCATATTGTCCGCATGCTTAAGGTTTGGATGATAGTTATATTATGAGTTTATGAGTTTTGATGTACCGAAGTTAGTTCAGAGTCCCGGATGTGATCATGGACATAACGAGGAGTCTCGAAATGGTGAAGACATAAAGATTGATATATTAGATGGCTATATTCGGACACCCGAAGTGTTCCGGGTGATTTCGGAGAAAACCGGAGAGCCGGAGGGTTACCGGAACCCTACCGGGAGAAGTAATGGGCCATATGGGCCTTAGTGGAGAGAGAGAGGGGCAGCCAGGGTGGGCCGCGCGCCTCCTCCCCCCTGGTCCGAATTGGACTAGGAGAGGGGGGGCGGTGCCCCCCTTTCCTTCTTCTTCCCCACTTCCTCCCCCCTCCTAGTAGGAGTCCTACTCCTACTAGGAGGAGGACTCCTCCTGGCGCGCTAATAGGGGCCGGCCGGCCTCCTCCCCTTGCTCCTTTATATACGGGGGCAGGGGGCACCCCTAGACACACAAGTTGATCCACGTGATCATATTCTTAGCCGTGTGCGGTGCCCCCTTCCACCATAATCCTCGATAATATTGTAGCGGTGCTTAGGCGAAGCCCTGCGACGGTAGTACATCAAGATCGTCACCACGCCGTCATGCTGACGGAACTCTACCCCGACACTTTGCTGGATCGGAGTCCGGGGATCGTCATCGAGCTGAACGTGTGCTAAAACTCGGAGGTGCCGTAGTTTCGGTGCTTGATCGGTCGGGCCGTGAAGACGTACGACTACATCAACTGCGTTGTGCTAACGCTTCCGCTGTTGGTCTACAAGGGTACATAGATCACACTCTCCCCTCTCATTGCTATGCATCACCATGATCTTGCGTGTGCGTAGGAAAATTTTGAAATTACTACGTTACCCAACATGATGCACAGGAAGAGCAGTTGAATATACAAACATTGTTGACAAAAGCAATGAGAAATACAAAAAAGGACGGCATGATATAATTCACATATATGACGCTTGCCTAAACAGCATGGCATTGCATAATTCACATACATAATGCCTTGCAACAAGATAACATTGCATAATTCACATATATAATGTCTTGCAACAAGATGGCATTGCATAATTCACATATATGGTAATTAGACACTAAATAGGTGGCATTCACACAAAGCATGTCTAAACTAAGCAAATGACATAGCAATGCAAGATACCATACACAAGATATGAGCAACATAACCTTGCCAAGTTAGGGCATGCACCTCGGGGGGGAAATATGACTGGTCATATGTCTCTGAATCCTCCTCTGAGGAGCTATCGGTAACCAGCAGGACATGCGCTTCGTCAGATAGCATTGTCTGCTCTGAAGACCTTGTTTCCACTCCAGATTTTTCCATGACCGTGCCAAATGGCTGATGCACAGGAAGAGTAATTGAACTTAATAAAATTGTTGACAAATTTAACACGTAATAAAAAAATAATGGCATGATATAATTCACATATAAGATGACTGGCTAACCAGGGTGGCATTGCAAAATTCACATATATGATGCCTAGCTAGACAAGATGGCATTGCATGATTCACATATACGATAAAGAAACTAAACAGATGGCATTGACACAAAGCATGTCTAAACTAAGCAGATGACATCTTTCATGTATACAGTAAGCAATGCAAGGCGCCATATGCATAATATTACCAACATCAACATGCCAAGTTAGAGCGAAGACCTCATGGGGTAAATAGGAGTGGTCTTCTCCTTCTGAATCCCCCTCATAATAGTTATCTTCCTTTTGATTACGATCCGAAATGGGTGGAGGGGGGCTGCCTTTGCGCCCACCATGGAACGATGTCTGCATGAAATTTTATTGCCACGCAAGGCTCGTCTCTTTTGCTCTACATGATCAGTTCCATTGTGTACAATAACTGGCATGCATAGGAATAAAACATAGTGAGATTATGTAAGGAGTGCATGCACAAATCCAGAGTGATGGTAGCAAACTGCGGATAGACCCAAAACCAATGATAGTAGGCAGATAATAGCTTTAGTTAAAAAATACAGATAATGGCTCCTTTAATGTTTGTTTACACCCAACATGAAACTCATAGTAGACACCGGAGATTAACCAGATAGTAGACAGATAGTACTGATTGCTGCCCCATTATGTACCCCACAAATATTTAAAAACTCAAGTTTCAGCATTAGTTTGGACCTGTCTCAGAGTCTAATAGGTGAACACGACGATAATGTAGCATGTCATCATATTAAGCGATGCATAACGTAAGCAGACACAGAAGAGTGTGACCTCTCTTGCGGACCCGTGTAGTCCTCAAGGTCATCTGCTTAGTTGATGATGGTAATGCAGTTGCTGTGGCTGCCGGCGGCGGGGAAGAAGATCTGAGGCGGCGAAAGACAGTCTGGAGAGCGGATCCCTGCTATGGTGAACCCTTCCGTCATTGGAGCAGCTGAGCTGGGGTGGAACACAGCGCCGCAGGAGCAGGACAAACCACACAAGGTTTTCTTTGACACATATCTGTAACAAAAGTATTTGAGTAAGGGCTTGTTTGAATTTGAGGATTCTAACAATGCATGGATAGGAAATAGACAGGAATAGGATAGGAATGCACGTGCAAAACAAAGAATTTAAAAACACATGATTTCTGCCAATCTGGGTGTTTGATTCACAACAATTGGAAGATCACAGGATGCAAAAAAGCATGGTGAGATTAAGTCAAACCACAAGAAAATGTACGGTTATAATGCTATTATGCTACTATCTCTTAGTCTTGTGCTTGATGAATAGGAATATGAAAAGGAGGAGAAGTGGAAATTAGAATTCCTACGGTTTTTCTTTCAAGGAGACACTAAAGGAACAAATCCTACAGTTTTCCTTTGCTCCATTCCTTTGCACCAAATTCATGAAAAGTAGTACCATAGGAAACTTTCCAATTCCGATGTTTTTCATTCACTTTTCCTTTCAAGCACTGGCGATTCTAGTAGGCAGCCTTGAGCAAGGAAAATCCTACACTAAAAAAATGTTTTTGTGCTACTTCTATTACTTTGGACCCAGGCCACTGCCATACTAGCTCAACTCCCAGGCCCATCGACAAATGCATAGCTCAAACGAGCAGAGATAAATAATGATGGCGTTCAAGAGAGTCCATCACGGATAGCTAAGTTGCCTGGTACATCACTGCTTGTCATATAGTAGGATAAAATAATCGTATTTCCCGTTACTACGAGTGCTCAGTGGACAATATATATAACATGTAGAGTAAAAAAGAGATGCAACAAGTGTACAACCTCTTTGGCGAAGCCATGTCGATCTCAGCGTGATTGGGTTGGCCGGTGAGGATGCTCCGGCTGACTTGGCTGTCGGAGGAGGGGAAGAAGAACTTAGGCGTCTGGAGATGGAGCCCGAGGTACTGCTCCACTATGATGGAGGGTTTCGTCATTGGAGCATCTCCGGTGAGCTGTACGACACCGAGGCTGAAGCGGGACAAGAGAGACAACGAACAACGTTAACGTGAGTGGAAATCTAATAGCATCTCCAATACATGACGTAAAATACATAAACATAAAGTGCTAGATGTAAAATACATCAGCCGCTCATCTCTGAACTTAACTGTCGAAACTGAATTTAACTGTCGAAACTAAACTTAACTGTCAAAACTTAACTTAACTGTGAAACTGAATTTTACTGTCGAAACTAAATTTTGCTGTCGAAACTGAACGCACTAGCAAGGTGAGGCTACACATCGGTCGACTAACTTTTTCATCTCTGGTCAGTCGATTTTGCAGCTGTTGGATACGAAATCAAGGGCCTGCGGTTCATCTTCAACCTCCACCCCCCTGAGCCGGCCAAACAGCAGCCCCCTGCCGCCCGTGGCCGGCGGTGCGCCACCCCGCCCGCCTCGAAAACACTCCCACCGCCGGTCCGCCGCCGCCCCGGCCATCCCTCTAGGCCCCCCCCCCGTGCCGAGCTTTTTCTCCGGCGATCCCCATGCCACCGCCCCGCCACCGCCAGCGACCACTGCCCCCATCCTGAACCCTAAGATAGATAGTGGGGTACCTCTCCGGCGAGCCCCCCTCCCCACTGTGGCTGGTTCTTCCCTCACCCCGGCGGCACCGGAGTGAAGTGTAGCTAAATCGGAGCAGTATCGCAAGAAAGAGCAAGAGCGAGAGCAGCAGCGCGAACAAGAGCAATAGCAAGAGCAGACCAGACAGGGGACTGAGAGCAAGAGCAGAGCAGCAGCGCGAGCGAGAGCTAAAGTAGCAGTAGGTCCTACTGATGTGGACGTCGCCGCCGAGGGAGCGACGCCATGGAGGAAGTGGCCGGCGCCACCGCCATGGATGGAGCCGCACCGTGTCGGCTCGGGATCGAGCGCCGGCAGCACCGTGAGATCGAATCAAGAAGAAAATGCGGCGATTAGTGTACAACCTCTTTGGTGGCGCCGATTAGGCCACAGCTTCATCCGAGGAAACGGTGATGATGATGCTCTTCTGGTGGTGCAGGTGAAGACGGCGGTGTGGGAATGGAGGTGGCGCGAAAGACGAGGGGAACGTCGGGGCAGCTCCTTGGAGGTGGAGGACGGGGTGGCTGAACCGGCGGGACAATGAGATCGACGATGGATCCTCATCCGGTACGGTGGATGAGGGACGTCGAGGTGTTGCTGTGGACGACGTCGTCAGGGAAGAGGCTCCAGCTGGGTGGCGGACGGAGCAGGGTGTGGGGTTTCGTCGCGGGTTTTCGCGGCCTCGGTGTACGAATGGGTGGGCGGATGGGATGGCAGTGGGGAACCATGGCTTAGAGACACGCTTGTCCGAAATGTGGGGTAAGTTACGAAAGTACCCCCACCGATTTGAGGCGGTTCTTTCGGTTCAGGGGTACCATGGGCATTTTGCGTGTCGGGATTTCACAAGAGGTGGGAGTTTTCGCGCGCGTTGTAATTTCGGAATAGCAAGGCGCGTGTTGAGATGGTGGGAGTTGTCGGAGCACAACGAGACAAAGATATATCTTAAATATTTTGGGCTAACAAGGCGCGGGTTGAAGAGGCGGGAGTTCCGCAGCACGATAGACAGAGACGCTAGCTTGAATTTTCGGCATAACAAGGCGCGGCTTGAAATTTTGGAACAAGCTTAACGTGTACCCCCCAAAAAAGACAATTTGCACCTCAACACGCACAACACACACACAAACACCATTTAGACTAGAGTAAGGTACATGTGCATTGCACGCATGAGATTTGGCAACCAAATTATGAATAAATACCACATTATAGCATGCAAGCTTTGAGTCATATATGCATGATGTAGATGTTCGTTTAATTCTTATAGTTCATTTCATTCAAAATCATCTAGTTTTTATAAGAAAGCTAATCTATTTTAAGATTCATGGAATTGTGCATCGTAAGACATAAACTAAAAACAAATAATGGCAAACCATGTAGAAAAACATTTGGGCAATTCTGATACTGAAGATTCTAGAACAAATAAGAAGTGCTTGTGTTTTGATGTTTGTGTATTATGCTTAAGTTCAACCATGTAGTCTTCTAGATTATACATGTGGCGAAATCTGGTGGAATCTAGATGATATCCAACGGCCAGTAGTGCTCAAATTTGCCATCTTTGGACCATCGGATTCGCCTCATCCAACGACCATCTTTCAAAGTTAAAGTTACCCGCGCACAATATAAAATATATATATATAATATAATATAATATATATAGGGGTATAGATATAGATATGTGATGCAAAAGCCGCCCATCATCTCCAATTATAATAGTGTGTCCATGCACGGATGCGACGTGGCCAAATGATCTCTGCCATCGGTATCTCAAATTCAAATCAGTATGACATTGTTCAATGTGTATACATTACAACATGCTCGTTTCCAAACCACACCGTGCAGATCTCCGTTATATTCATGCATGCATGGGTTTCAAACATCAGGATCTCTTATTCAAATATTTGAATTCAACTTTACATTGATTGTGACCTCACCTATTCAGCTATTCTTTTACACCCACACAGTAGTCTTCTCTTTATAATTGTACCACTAACTTTCTCTCGTGCATGCATGCACACACACTACCAGTCGACATTATCCATCGCACGCATGCAATCTTTTTCTTCAGGTCGGTCTCCCATGAAGGCACACACCAACACACATCCCCCTCTCCATCATATCGGGCATTCTTTATCTCTCACGCGTGCATGCGCAACGATCGATGTTCCTCTATGTATGTGTGTATATAGCTAGGTATTTCATAGTTTTCCACACAAACCGATCAATCGATATATCCAGTGAGGTCTCACCCTCTTTCCCACATCCACATCAAATTATCTATACCTCTCTATATAGGATTAACATATATAGCTAATACACCCATATTAATTATGTATCCAACGTCCCCCTCTCATCATCCATGCCTTCTGCTTCATCTCTCAGACGTGTGCACAATGGCGAAGACAGGGGGCAGTAAGGGCCCTCCCCCCTAACATCACTATATATCAAGGCTATTATGAATGTGATCATTAGACAATTGCTGCTAAAAATGGTTTAAGTTCATGAATTGACCCTCCTCGTAAAGGATTAGCAATGCTTGGCCCCCTAGCTCATTTATTTTTCATGGCTCCGCCACTGCGCGCATCAGCGCACGTGTTCGCCCCCTCTCTCTAAATATCGATCTCGCACTTGTGCATTCCTTCATAGTATCCCTCCACTCGGCCCCTCGCACCATCTTCTAGTCCCCCACCGGATTTTGCCACATGTACAATCTAGCAGACTCCATGGTTGAACTTAAGCATAATGCACAAAC
The DNA here is from genome assembly GCF_056163025.1 of Triticum urartu. Lineage (NCBI taxonomy): Eukaryota > Viridiplantae > Streptophyta > Magnoliopsida > Poales > Poaceae > Triticum > Triticum urartu. The sequence continues at coordinate 475,163,790 of NC_141877.1, forward strand.
CTCAAAACAACAGTGGTTCTCTTTTGTTCTAGAATCTTTCGTATCATAACTGCCCAAACTTTTTTCTAGTTGAATTGCCATCATTTGTTTTTACTTTATGCTTTACAATGCACAATTTCATGAATCATAAAATAGATTAAGGGCTTCTTTGATTCAAAGGATTCTCAAAGGAATTTTGGAGGATTCTAATCATTAGGAATTTTTCCTATCTTGGTTGTTTGATTCATAGGACTGTAAACCATGAATTTTTCCATATGATTCATTTGCACTATATTTCATAGGAAACATCCCATCCACTCAAACCTCTTTGAAAGAATTCTGTGTTTTTTCTATGCACAATCAAAGACTCGTACAATCCTGTAGGTTTCAAGACAACATTCCACTATAATCCCATGTTTTTCCTATTCCCGCGTTCTTAGGTTTTTTATAAAAACTAATTGATTTTGAATGAGATGAACTATAAGAATTAAACGAAGGGCTACATCAGGCATATATGACTCAGAGCTTACATGCTATATTGTGGTATTTATTCATAATTTGGTTGCAAAATCTGATGCGTGCAATGCACGTGTACCTTACTAGTACTTCGAGTATGTGCAAAACACGTAAATTAGAATACTAATGGCACGCTACACAGTGTCTCTCTTACAGTTCATGAAGCCACGTGGCACATGTGTAAGCGTTGTCGCGACCTCCTTGCGTGGATTGATCATAGTGACATGCTGCTGGTTCCAGAAGAATGTACTCGTCCTCCCTGAGCCATACTGGCGGTACATGCACGAAGTGAAGATGTGCACGCACGCCATGCACGCACTCATTCCTTGCACGCACACGCGGGTACACGGGCGGACGCAATTTTGTACCAAGATCCACCCCATGTGATAATTTGACGCGTGTAAAGTCGTTCACTTCATTGATGGTCAATTAATACAGCGCATGCAAATTGAGTGGACGTGAGGGCGGAAGAAAGACATTATTACTCCACTGCGCGCATGCGAGTAGTTAAATCGTGGGTTGCTAGTAGTACTTCCATTGGTCTCCTTCGTATTTTGTGCCAATTTTTGACAGTAACATAATATTTACGCATTTGAGCAGTGTAGTACTTGAAATTTATGTTCCGCTAAACTCATCGGGAGCCGTTTCAGGCCTCGAAACCAAAACCATCAATTAATCTTTACATTGTTCCCATCACATTCGAAAGCCTGCTCACACCTACTAGTAGTACGTACCAAACCTAAATGTGTTCCCACTATGCAGGTATTAGTACTAGTGCTAGTACTTAGGTTATAAAAAGGGGAACTACCTAATCGAAAATCACTCTACCTTTCCTCCTCATAAGTGCTTCTTCTTCGTCCGTCATTGCCATGGCCGGTGAGCAGAGCTCTAGGTCGATAACTACTCATAACAAGGGAGCGGCAACCAAGGCTGCGGAAAAAAAGAGAGGGCTCGCCGCCACGCAGAGACCTCGAAAGATCTCTCACGGGCAGGCGATGGCTCCCAGGAGCGCCCTAGCCGCGGAGGCGAACATGCCGAGCCGGCGGAGCTGGAGTCGTTATCCCTCGACGGCATGCCTGATCAGCTCAATAAGCAGAAGGAGTTCATCCAAGGCTTGATGGAGTTGTTGAAGGAGAGCCTCGACGACATGCCCGCTGAGCTCAATCAGCAGGGGGAGTTGACCGTCGGCTTGGGGATGCTGCTGAAGAAGAGCATTGCCTCAAAGAAGAAGGTGACCGGCGAAATCCTGCGACTTCGGGAGGACAATGCGAAGCTCTGCCACGAGATCGACCCGTTGAAGGAGAAGAACGCTGGCTGGAAGAAGCTGCATGAGAATAGTATGAATATGCTGCAGGACCTCGCCATGGAACAGAAGGAAGAGTTGGCGAAGCTCCGCATCGAGCACCCGACTGCTGTCAAGGTACGTAATATGGCCGTGGAACAGATGATGAAGGCTCGTGTCGAGAAATGCTGCGTCATGGACACAATGATGAAGATGGCGGAGGAGACGCGCAAGGAGATGGAGGTCGTGGAGGCGATGAAGAAGCAGTTACGACTCCGCGGCGAATTAGATCATTTGGGGTGATAATCTTCCTTCTTCTTTTGCTCCTGTGTTTCATCTTTTGCTTCGGGTGTTTCGCTGCACGTGTCATGTTCTGTGCGTGGCATGAAAAGAACAATGTTTTTTTGGGAGAATGAATAGAACAATGCTAACAATGAGATGACTAGAAAATTAGATCATTTTTATCGCCATATGGCACTGGGCTGCCGTGTTTCGTGCTCCTGCATCGTAGTAGTACTCCAGTGGAAAACTTGAGTATACCACACGGTTCTTTGCTCCTCCTCGATCAGGTCGTCGGCGCATTTATACGAGCAGTCAAATCACAAGGCCCCGCCTTCCAGCAGTAATGAGCCATCAAATCACAAAGGCCCTCGCCTCTCGTGAAACCGACCAAGCTAGACTGCCCCGCCCTCTAGCCTTTTAAAAAATGTATACTTTTGTACAACAATAGTAGTATCGATGGATTGCGCCATGGAGCAAAAACTTGAAATTAAAAAAAAGGTGGTACATATAGAGAGCGCTCATCACCAAATTATGCATACTGGAATCAACTAATTTGCCATCTGCCAGCTCTTTGCCGTCTGCTAGCTGACGGCAAAGAAGCTCTTTGCCATCAGCTACCAAAAAGCAGACGGCAAAGATCAGGCGGATGGCAAACAAGCTCTTTGCCGTCCGCCAGCTGACGGCAAAGAATCTTTGCCGTCAGCTGGCGGACGGCAAAGAGAGAGGTGGCCCCCACCCCCCGCCCGTTTGGGAAACACTTAACGGCCCACCTCTTTGCCGTCTGCCAGCAGACGGCAAAGAGGGGCGGACGACAAAGAGGCAGTACCTAACGGCCCGTATACCCCCCGCCCCTCTCTGTTCTCTCCTCGCCCCACTTCCCACCCGGCCCACCGCCACCGCCTCTCGCCCCCGCCGCCGCCGCCCCGTCGCCCCCGCCTCCCCGGGCCCCCGTCGCCCGCCCCACCCCGGCCCCACGCCGCCCCGGCCCCCCGCCGCCCCGGCGCCCCGCCACCCCGGGCCCGGCCCCCCGCCGCCCCAGGGCGCCCCGGCCAGCTCCTCCACCGCCCCGGCGCCCCGGCCAGCCCCTCCACCGCCCCGCCCCCCTCCTCCACCGGCCCTGCCCCAGGTGAGCCCCCCTCCTTTTTTCTGTTTTTTTTTCTGTTTTTTTCTTTTTTAGTTTTAGTTTAGATTTAGTTTTAGGTTTAGTTTTAGTTTAGTTTAGGTTTAGATTTAGTTTTTTCCTTTTTTTTTTCTGTTTTATCAGTTTTTGGTTTGTGTTTAATTTAGATTTAGTTTTAGTTTTAGTTTTAGTTTTAGGTTTAGTTTAGTTTGAGGAAAGAAGAAGAAGAAGAGAAAAAGAGGAGAGGAGGAGAAGAAGAAGAGGAAAAAGGAAAGGAAGAAGGAGAAGAGGAGGAGGAGAAGAAAAAAGAAGAAGAGGAAGAAGCAGAAGAAAAAAGAGGAGAGGAGGAGAAGAAGAAAAGGAAAAAGGAAAGAAGAAGAAGAAGAAGAAGAAGAAGAAGAAGAAGAAGAAGAAGAAGAAGGAAGAAAAGGAAGAAAAGGAAGAATAGGAAGAAGAAGAAAAGGAAAAAAGAGGAAAAAACCCCGACCCGACACGGCACCCCGACCCGACACGGCACCCCGACCCCGACCCGGCACCCCGACACGACACCCCGACACCTAGACCCCGACCCTGACACCCCGACCCTGACCCCGACCCCGACACCCCGACCCCGAGCCTGACCCGACACCCCGACCCCGACACCGACACGGCACCCCGACCCCGACCTGGCACCCCGACCTGACACCCCGACCCCGAGACCCCGACCCCGACACCGACACGACACCCCGACACCGACACCCTGACACCACACCCACCCTTACCCCGACACCGACACGGCACCCCGACCCCGACCCGGCACCCCGACACCGACAGGACACCCCGACCACCGACACCTCCCGAAAAGGTGTTCTTTGGCCTTCCAAAGGCCGACGGGGTCATATATTTGTGAATTATTAGTTAGGTCATATATTTTTTGATTTTGTTATGAAAAACATCATATATAATTGTGTTGATCGTGTAGTTTTAAATGTGCAGTTGTTTCGTCGCTGCGAGGTTTGGTGTTCGACGACCTCGCCGTGCGTTTGACGAGCTCTGCCCCTTCGTTCGTGGGTGAGCACAAATGACAAGTCCTCCTCCCCCATTAATTATTTTATCTATTCCGATGAAACTTGATAGCTAGCTATATATGTGTCTTGAATCATCAGTATGCGTAACCAATATGTGTCTCCCGTTCGAAAGCGTCATAGTTATAAATATGCATGCATTTGCATATTTATAACCTTGATTCTTTCGAATTGTCCAAAGCTATCCATGGACAGCCCGAGTATGTGTAGATTGGGTTCGTTTTTCCATATGCTTTGCTCCGGATCTGACGCATATATTTCGTCAGTGCCTCCCCTGTTGTTCTCCGGGTACACATCCTCTCTGTTTATTGCAGAGACGTGTATCAGGAGAACAGCGGGGAGGTGCTGCCGAAATTTTGCGTCGGATCCAGAGCATAGCATGGGAAAATATACCCAATCTACACATACACGGGTGGGATTAGGACCTATCATTACCTATTAGAGTGTAGGTTGCATGGACGTAATAAAATTGACAAAGTAGATCAACTGATGAATATATACATGGTGAATTACATATATAATTGTTGTGTGTCCAGTAGCTCTGAAAGTCAAGATGAGTGACCGTGCTTGGATGTATACCGGTCACACTGGTCAGAACAAATGGAGCGCTGAATGGTTCACAAAAACTAAGGGGTTTGTGCAAGCCGCATTTGCAAATGGCCAAAAGAAAACCTGGTGCCCCTGTTTCCGGTGCGGCAATTGGGAAAAGAAGACATAGGCTGAAATGGGCAAACACCTGCAGAAGAGTGGTTTTACGCCCGATTATACGGTGTGGACATTTCATGGTGAGTCTGCCCAACGTGACCAAGATGAGGTGGATCGTCGTCGCACCGACGAGCATGGTACCGGGATGGAAAACATGGTGCAAGGCTATGATGATGCTCGGGATTCGGACGAGGAGATGGAGGAATCTGCAAAGGCCTTCAATGAAATGTTGGAGTCTTCGAAACGTCCGCTCCACGAGCACACTGAGCTTTGTCAGTTGGATGCCATCTCACAAGTAATGGCTCTGAAGGCTCAGTTCAACTTGGGCAGAGAATGCTATGACGCAATTATGACAGTATTTGGACGCTTTCTACCCAAAGGCCATGTAATGCCTGCAAACCTGTACCAGTCGGACAAAATCCTCAGTGCACTGAAGATGCCCTATGAGAAGATACATGCCTGTGAGAAATGATGTGCCTTATTTAGGCTTGACTATGCGGACTTGAACTATTGTCCCATTTGCAAGTCTTCCAGGTATATTGTGGTAGACAACGGTATGGGTGAGAAGACACAGACCAAAATCCCCGTTAGTGTTCTTCGGTATATGCCAATCGTACCAAGACTTCAACGTCTTTTCATGGTCGAAGAGACGGCCAGACAGATGACATGGCACAAAACAGGCAAAAGAACCGAACTAGATGCAGATGGGAATCTGATGATGGTACACACATCTTTAATCCAATGCAGCATTTGATTTTGCATCTCCCGACCGAGGCAAGATTGGGGGGGCCCGTGCAAAATCATTGGTGCTACCCAACTGAGAGGATGTAGAAGACGCTTCAAGAAAAATGTAAAAATAAACATAGAATTGAAGCATCAATGGCTGAGGCATTCATCACAGAGGAGGCGGCAAACTTCGTAACAGCGCACTACGAAGCCAAAAATCGTCATTTGCATAATCCGAAGCCTCGGTACAATGCTGACGAGCCTAAAAAGGGTGGATCCAACCTCAGCCTATTCAAAGGGAATCTCGCACCAGCTAGTGTTTCACATCCAGTATCTTTGGATAACGAAGAATGGCGGACCATTTCGTTGTATATCTTCAACAACCTGATAGAAGTGCGGCCGTACATCGAGTAAGTTCTCGGTACATTGTTTCGCAACTTCTATTTCCTTTGAACTACTCTTATTCCTGGATATGTCATACAGTTGATACGTCACCATATTCTCGTATGGAGCGGAGATCCAAAAGGATTCCGTCGAAGAGTATGAGCTTCTCGCAAAGCAAGGAGGTGGCTATCCCGGTTTCATCTCTTGGTTCAAACAAACGGTAATTTCTATTAGACAATTTCATATCATTCGCTAATTTGTGCATAATGCAACAATCCTTTCATATTAAACTTGCAGGCTAATTCAGAGTCTACGGACGCCGAATTGAGACAAGTCGCTAATGGTTTTGACTATAAGGTCCGTTCATTTGACAAGTACGACATCAACGGGTATCGCTTTCGTACCTATGGCAAAGAGCTATCTATGGCCGACCGAAATTCAACAAATTGTTGTGTATCTGCTATCGGCGAAGGAGGTACCGAGTATTATGGGAGAGTTGAAGCAATTTATGAACTTCTGTTCTATGGTGAAAATCCACCGAATGTCGTAGTCTTCAAATGTTATTGGTTTCAGCCGAAGGAGACTAGAAGGACTCATGAACATGTAGGGCTAGTTGAAATCAACCAAAGCACTCATTTAGATGTTCCTCATGTCTATATTATTGCTCAACCGGCGACCCAAGTATTCTATCTACCGTGGGCCTGCCAAACTAATCCAAATCTGAAAGGTTGGGATGTCTTTTATGAAGTGCCGCCACGTGCTAGACTTTCTCCCCCAAAGGAAGAGGATTATGAACCTCACATTAACCCAGACACATATGAAGGAGAATTCTTCCAAGAGACACGTCTTTCCAAAAAGCGTTTCAAGAACCGCTATACTTCACCCCAAAACATTGAAGTAGACAGCGACAATGAATCCGACATCACCCCAGAGGAGGAACAAGAAGAGCCGGAACAAGAAGAGGTTACTGCTGCGGATAACCTGTCAATGCTTGACCGATTACGTCAAGGTGGCCTTGCACATGTTGATGCCAATGAACCCTATGAGCCCGTCATTGATTATAGTGATGATGATGATTATGCATTTATTGATGATACTGATCGAGATTATTAGTAGTGTCAGGTATTACATTTTTTTTATGTTGTACTTGATGATGATACACTTAAGTGATACACATATTATTATTCATGTCGGTCTTTTTTTATGTTGGACTAATTTCGTTTACTGTTTGTCATGGCAGGTGTTGAAAGATGGTGGGCGCTGGTCGGGAGCGTGGTCTGAGGTCTTCCATTCCAGACGCACCTCTCCGCCGAGCGTTGCTGGACAGCATGGCCACACCGCCGGGCCCTTCTTCGTCGACCGCGGTGCCCAGCAGGGGACGAGCTCGAGGTAGGAAGAGAGGAGGTGGGGCACGTGGTCGTGGGAGAGGAGGTAGGGCTACGGCGCCTTCCTCGCCGCCCCCCCCCGGCTGTTTCACCCGAGCACGTGACTGCTAGGGTGGACTCGTCCGAGGAGGAGGCTACACGGACTCCGGTCCACGAGCCTCCGGTCCACGGGTCTTGGGCCCACGAGCCTCGGGTCGACTGGCCTTCGGCCCACGAGAGTTCGGCCCACGCGACCCCGGAGGAGCGCACGTCCGGATGGGGTACCTGGCCGGATCAGCCCGAGGAGCCGAGTGGCCATGCTGATGATGGTGGGGAGCCGACTGATCTTGAGGAGGAGGGGGGCACCGTCTACCAGCGTGGTGCTACACGGCTCCCGTCCGTGCCGGTGACCCGCGAGCAGAGGTGGTTGATTTTCCCTGATGGGGAGAGGTACGTAAGTGCATTTAATATTTTTGTACCTTGTGCATTCACGTTTTTTCAAATAACTAATGCGTTGGCCTTGTCATGCTGCAGGGGTTGGGACCACCATCATAGTGTCCGCCGGCCCAACTCCGTCCTTGGAGTTCTTTGCCGGCAAAACTTCCCGGGGTTTGTCACGTTGCCTGGTGAGGGTCGGCTTCCAGAGCTTGGATTGAGCTGGGAGCACTACGTGGCTGCCCCGGCCCCGCCGGATGAGATTATCGACGGTGTCGTGTGCGACACGAGGGCAGACATGGTGATCAGAAAGTTTTGGGTAATTTCTCCTTTACACATTTAAAAATCTTCAACTAGCTAGTTATTAATTGTACTAATCAATATTGTCCCATTTGATTGCAGACATTCTACAGGTGTGAGGAGGGATACGAGGAGGACGCGGCACATGTTATCGAGAACATCTGCAAGCGCCTACTCCAGAACTTACGGCACGAGGCTCGGGTGCAGGCTGTTCGAGACTACTACGCCTTGCGTGGTATCAAGAAGACCAAGCCGGCGTGCCGCGATAAGTTCCTGAGTAACGAGCAGTACATGAAGGTAATTCTTAAGGCCTTCTCTACTTAAGTTCCTTCATTTAGTAATTCTTAGCCATAGCGCTCAAGTTTCTATTTGCTAACTTAGGCGCCTCCGAGATGGTGTGCGGATCGGATGGATTGTTGGGAGGTGTTGGTCGATGAGTGGTGCTCTCCACAATGGCTAGCCCTCCACAACAAGGCCAAGGACAAACGTGCCCAAATGGAAGGTGTGCCACACCATCAAGGCAGCTCCAACTTATATCAGTTCGGGCGCAACTGGGTATGTGGTTTGCTTCATGATTCATGCAATTCATTCATCATGCTAGCTTGAGCCCTTTAATTACTAATTTTCATTATTTCTCTCTTTCAGGCACGCTACAATAAGGCGGATAAGGTGCCAGAGGTGTACGACCTGTATGCCATGGCCCACACTGCCTCTTTCAAGAAAGTCAAGGCTCTCTCTCAGTCTGACCTCGATGATGCAAACAACTTCACCAACATCTCCTCCCACAACAAGCTCGTGAGATATAGAGATGAGGGGAAGGCGAGGAAAGGGGAGGACTTTAACCCGAGCCAGGGTCCCATTGATCCAGAGCTGTTGATGATATCTGGTGGCGGGAGGTCCCATGGCTCCATAGCCATTGGAGATGGACTTATCCGTTGTCCTAGCACTCTCCCGGAGATCAAGGCGCGCCAGTCGAGCTCCGCTCCTGAGATAAGGCCTCATGAACGGCCAGTGCAACTCGCCATCAAGGTTAGTGATACGTACTCAGTTATCTTTCTCCATTACATTCTGTGCGCTTCCATCAATGATTACAAATGGTCATGTGAGTGGTGTTGCAGGCTGCTATACAGAGTGAGAGAGATAGAACGGAGAAACTTCTGGCGGAGGCGGTGGAGAGGCAGCGGGAGTTGGAGGAGAGGACGACAAAGATGATGGAGGAGGAGAGGGCACGGAATGACATGCAGGCAAGGGCCATGTACGAGCTCCTTGTGGTAAGTTTCTTCTGCAGATTAGCCAAAACATTCATGTAGTGTTTGTCTCATTACTAACTAGTATGACTGAGTCGTCAAAACCAAATGTGCAGTCTGTGTGCGAGAAGACAGGTCAGACCGCTCCGCCGATGCCAGTGATTGCTCCTGGGACCACGGTGAGTTTTATTGAATGGACATTACTTGCTAGTCTTAACATTTGAGTGTCATCATGCTAACAAGACATTGGAAATGATCTTTGGTGCAGCGTAACTCCAGACAAGCATCGCACGATCCTTCTCCAGCTACCGACATGAGCCACCCCGCTCCTACACCTCCTACATCTTGGTAAGTTTATCTAGTGTTTTGCTTAACACATGCATAAAGACCTAGACTTAGCTTTATTTCCTCCAATGCTTACCATAATGACCTAGACTTAGCTTCTTCACCTCCAAAATGACTTAATAAGCTTACTAACCTCCAAAACCATCCATTTCACCTAAGTTAGCTCTAAAACGATCTGTACTTAGCTTTGTTTCCTCCAAAATGACCAAAGTTAGCTCTAATATGCTTAGTTAACTAGGTTTGTTCAATAATGACATGTACTTAGCGTACTTATGTCAAAAATGGCATAATTAGCTTAGTTAGCTCATAAACGATCCATTTTACCTAAGTTAGTTCTAAAATGATCCATTTTACCTTACTTAGCTCATAAACGATCCATTTTACCTACGTTAGCTCTAAAATGACCCATTTAACCTTACTTAGCTCATAAATGATCCATTCTACCCAAGTTAGCTCTAAAATGACCCATTTTACCTAGGTTAGCTCCAAAATGATCCATCTTACCTAGGTTACCTCTAAAATGATGCATTTTACCTAAGTTTGCTCATAAGCGATCCATTGCACCTAGGTTAGCTCATAAACGATCCATTTCACCTAAGTTAGCTCACAAATGATCAATTTCACCTAAATTAGCTCATAAATGTCATATATTCTTCCTCTTCATTTTCTTCTTCTTCTTCTTCTTCTTCTTCTTCTTCTAATCTTCTTCTTCTAACTTTCTTATTTCCCATTTTGCAGAATTCATTCACTTCACGGAAGCTTGCATAGATGGAGTGCTTGTTTGGATGAACTATGTTTCCTTTGTATCTATGAACTATGCATGTATGGTAGGATGAAACTATTGTAATATGTATGGTTGGATGCATGTATGTCGAACTTGCTATGTATGGTTGATGGAACTATGCATGTATGATGAAATTATATGTGTTGGATATCTCATATGTTTGCTGTGAACTTGCCATGTGAAAAATATATATGTATCATCTATTTGCTGTGAAAATGGTTGGGTATATGAAAAAACAGAGGCAATGCAGGCTCTTTGCCATCTGCCACTGACGGCAACGGGCTCTTTGCCGTCTGCCGCGGACGGCAAAGAAGCCACGTGGCATCCAGCTGTGCTTCCTGGGAGCTGACCCATTTGGTCAGTTTGCCTACAGTGGCAGACGGCAAAGACTTTGCCGTCAGTGGCAGACGGCAAAGAACCTGCCATGTAGTGACGTGTAGATGACATCATACGGCAGACGACAAAGACCCTAGAAATTTTGCCGTCAGCGGCGGACGGCAAAGGCCTTCCGTTAACCACTTAACGGACTGACAGCGCAATTATTGCCGTCCGCTCTCTTTGCCGTCCGCCGCGCTCTCTTTGCCGTCCGCCGCAGACGGCAAAGACTTTGCCATCAGTAGCAGACGACAAAGTAGCTGTTTACCGAAGCCTACTTTGCCGGAGCCTTTTGCCGTCCGTGGCTGACGGCAAAGGCCTTTGCCGTCCGCCGTTCAGGCCTTTGCCGTCCGCCGTGGCAGACGGCAAAGTAGCTGATTCCTGTAGTGATATAGTACTATTAAAAAGGCTAGTCACAATAATGGTGTCCAGCACAACCCACCCCTCAAATAAAACTAAGAAGGTGCTTGGATACGTTTTAGTCCCATGACTAAAAGTAGTGGGACTAAAACATGCTAGCCTCACCCATGCTTGGATCCAAATACTAAAAAGGCTAAAATCAAGTTAATGAGCATTTATTATCCTCCAAACCCTCCAATCCAGAACTCGCCTGTGTTAAAGGAGAGGAGTTAAATGAGTAGAGAGAGGACTAATCCACATTTTAGTAGGGGTACCCCTGACTAAATTTTTTTAGTCTCAAGACTAGTTATAGCCCCTCTTTAGTCAGGGGTGCTTGGAACTTTAGCCTCTTAAAGAGACTATTTTTAGTCAGACTAAAATAAGTCCCTTGGATCCAAGCACCCTCTAAGCATCCTGGAATTCTTTGAAAAAACTAAGCACCCTGAAATTCTTTAACAACTAAACTGCTGGCTATATGATGTTGGCCATATATATTGTATGTATATAATGTGAAGAAACAAGTGGTAGTACTATACCAACTAAAAGATGAAATGTAAGAAATACTAGTATGTACGTACTGAAGAGTTAAAGTAACGAGAAGAAACATAACATAGTTCTGCTGGGGGCTCAACACAACACACCCCTCAAATTAAATTAAGCACACCTGAAATTAAAATTTGCAACTATTCCGGTAGACACTGCATTAGAACCACCATGAGCAACGACACTGCCACCTTACTCGGAGTCCTCGCCCACGTCCTTGACTTCGTCCTTGTCCCTCTTCCTCTTGGCCGTTACTTCTTTGCTTGAACCACACACTTGGCTGTTGCTCTTCATCCAACCCTTGTAGATATTGAAGCAAAGGTAGCCATCCATTGCAGCGTAGTGGATGTGGTCTATATCTAGTAAATTCCACTGCCATGCATGACGATGAAATGTGTAATGAGGTTTCTCTAGTTTAGCATACGAAGGATGAACCATGGCTCCTGCCAGGGTCAGCATTGAAGGCTGACGAGAGGGCACCAGCTGATTCTTCTGGAGGTCGAAGGGGTTGCCTACAACGAGGCCTATCCGATGCAGGACTTCTTTGTCGTTACCAAAGTCTACAGTAACGAATTTGACTAGGTTTCTCTCGAGGAAGTCCTTAAAATCCTGGCACTCAACGTCGGCATGGCATATGTGGTAGACCAAGCATAAGTCATGCACGCACACCTGGATCACGACGGGCTTCTTCCTCTCTTCGTCCTTTAGATCCTTCTCTCGTCCCAGGACTGTGGTGTACTCGACATCTAGCCCAGCGACCCACTCATCATCCGAGTCTTCGAACATGCGTCTGAAGCGAGAAAGGCATCCTTTCACCGTCGCGGAAGAACGGGTGTAGATGACGTCGAACTCATCGTCGGTGATGGTTCTAACCTTGTACTCACCGCCGATCGTGGAGATTTGGGATGCCATGGATTTGGGAGGAGGGTTAGGATTAGTGGAACTACCGTAATGTGAATGGACGGGACGACTAGGAGCGAACCGCCGTAGTATTGAAGGACGTGCAGGGACGAGTAGGAGCGAACTGCTAGCGTGCGAACGACAGGGTAGTGGATTTCCATTCTCCCATGATACGGGCTTCCGAGAGCCCTTGGATCTGAGATCGAATGGTTGCATGGCGTGATTCTAGACCTATGGGTGAATATCCTATCCTGGAGGGTTATTCTGCAAATTTTCAGCAACTTAGCATGCGACCGTTTGATCTCAGATCCAAGGGCTGCCAGCAGCCCGTATCATGGCCACGCCTACCACGACCGTCGCGTCGCTCGTGCGGTCGCGCCCTTGGAGATTTAACACGGTGCGTTAGGCTATCTGATGTTGGCATGTCATACATAGTCATCACTTAGTCACTCATATTACAACAAGGTTGGCTATAAGTGTATTTTTTTACTCCTCTCTATCTCTTTCTTCGTACTCAAGGAAGAAACGGTGCTAAGCGCGTGTATTTGTTGCATTTGCCAAGGAGTGACCTCTTCTAATGAAATGGTGTTGCTAAGTTTGCTTCATTCAATTAGCTATAGACTCAAAATTGTCTTTTCACCTAGGTACCTGCGCTTAGCACCGTTTCTTCCTTGGGTCACCAAACTAGTCTCTCTCTTCTTGATTAACTTGCCACATCAGACTTTATGCTTATGTGGCAAGCTTAAGCACCTGTAGGAGCAAGTAAAAGTAAGTACAATAGTGCGCTTTACATGGCATTTTTGCATATGTGGAGGAAAGAGAGGCAAGGAAAAAGTGGAGAAGTGGGCTCTCATGCAAGAGCCAGCCTCTACTACATGGTGGAGCATTGGGAGAGGCACCTGTATGGAGGTGGTCAGGAATCTGGGAGACTCACGCCGGTCGTAGCGCCGCAGTTAAAATGATAATGGCAAGTCAAATCATGGGGCCCCACCTGTCCAGCAGTAACTCGCTATCAAATCACACAGCCCTACATTTGCAGCAGCCTACTCCCTCGTCTTCTCGCGTCTCTGTCGAAGCGACTAGGCGGAACTGCCCCGCCGCCTACCGCGCAGGAAAAGCCCCGCCCTCGACTTTTAAATAGTATACAATATACTAATTTTGTATCCATGGATTGCGCCCGCGCCATGGAGCAAAGCATCTAGAAAATGGAGGAGAGACGGTGGTCTTGCAATAGAGAAGAGGGAGAGGCGAGACGGTGGTTTTGGAATGGAGATGATGGAGAGGAGAGGAGATGGTTTTGCAATGGAGAAGAGGGAGAGGAGCGTGTAGCAGCGATTTAGGATTGGACGAGAGGGCCGGCGCGCTCTGACTGGATCAAAATCAAAATCAATTTACCCTTCAATTAAGAAAGCGACCCCACATTAACTAGTCTCCCTTTTATTCTGGGTCATAATTGACCATGATTTTCGCACATAAAATATATGTTATACGTTGTATACAAGGCCAGTATCAAAATTACAATTTGCAACTATACAAGGCCACTAACATTAATCGAGGCAAAATTGATGGCGTTTGCCTCGTACTAGCACCCGAGGACATTAATATCCCTTGTGTGCATGCGGGAGTGAGAAGGTTAGCTTGCATTCCCAACATTAATCAACCAATGAGGAGTAAGAGGGTTGGCTTGTTGTGTTTGGGAGAGAAAAACCACATTAATTAACACGACAATGAAGGTGACAAGCTAGCTTGCAACATCAACTTAAACATAGCATTGATTTTTACCTTGGTACCTGTAATATGAGTTTTTGGCCTTGTATACAAAAATGGAGGGAGTATAATTTGAAAGTAAATTCAGATACGAACTAAACGATACAATTTTTGGTGACATGCATTCACATTTTTCTTGTCAAATATAGTACGTGGTTAAACTTTGACCCAAAATACGCGAAACAACAAAAAAATACTTCCAAGACCAGCGCCGCTCTTCTCCTCTTAAACCACGGCCGCTCCTCTCCTGTTCCAATCTAAATGCAGCGCTGCTCCTCTCCTCTTCCATTTCAAAACCACCGCCCCTCCTCTGCTGTTCCAGTCCAAAACCAGCGCTGCTCCTCTCCTCTTCCATTCAAAAACCACCGCCGGTGAGTGAAGGTGCTGTGGAGAAGTAGATCGATGGAGGAGTACAACCGATACGTGAGGATCGCAGACGGCGACACTGTGAAGCTAGCTAGGATGTTGGAGATACAGTCTTGGTTTGACAACAAGGACCAACTAGCGGTGACAACGACATCCATGGCCAAATATCTGCAACAGAGTGAAAAGGCGGTGATACTCCCGGAGGGAGTCACGCCGGAGTACATAGAGTTGCTCCTCTGGGCCATGGAGCAAACAGATTCACCGAATCCGATCGTGAGGGAGCGGTGGTGGGAGTATCGATCCCAGATGGAGCATCCACCAGAGATTGAAGGATCGAGCATCTACAGGGTGCCGTTTGTGAGGGTGTCCTGCCAGACCGAGCCGGTGGAGTCTTCGTCGACCGAACCCAACTGCAAGAGGAGAAAAGCAGTTGGCCTGACGACGCTTCCCCACCATCGTCTCCCTCACCGTTCACATCGTCTCACGGGGCGGCTGTCTGCCGCCGAGGAATAGGAGGGGGCTGCCCCCCCAACCCAATAGTCGGGCAGGTAGTGAATTGTCAGGAGGAGCTTAGGGTTGTCAGTATTTGCAGGTTGTGAATTGTGTTTTGTGTTGTGTATTTTGAGAGTACTTTCTGATATGAATGTCTTCTGAATTTCAGATTTGCAGTATTGAGCATATGAAGTATTTTATGAATTATAGATATCTATTTTTAGCACTTAAAAATGTAGTTTCATAGGAGTATAAAAGTGCAGACAATGTGATTCTCAAAGAAGAAACTGCAAGTTTCAGTTTCAGATAAGAAACTGTAAGTTCAGTTTCAGATGAGAAACTGCAACTTTCAGAGGCAGAGCATTTATATTAACACGGCCTTTTCAAACAGGGTTAACATCATGTTGGAAGTTTTATTCATGGTCGAAAATGGAACTACCAACCAGTTAACATCATGCTGATCAACATTCATGCATAGCACATCTTCATATGATGCAAAGTCAAAATGCCCACACAATGTCAAGTGTGCGAAACACACAGAAAACGAGGGACGAAGTTTTGGCAAGTGTTGGACGTCGTTTTGGGCTGCCCCATCTAGGCTTTCATTTTTAACATGCGCAGCCCACGTCCTCGAATGGGAGGTCCATAGGCCGGCCTATGGACCTCCCATCCGAGGTTTTATTTTTGGCATCCCAATTTATGTATTTTTTTGAAGAAAACGCAGAGGTCTGTTCTATTTTTCTATATAAGAATAGGAACGCCAGGTCCAACTTATGTTTCCCTTCTAACTATATTATATATATTTAAATTATTTTATATGTTGACTGTTTAGTTCACATAATTGGCAAATAGATGACCTCTCTCGCGATCCCCTTCGCCCCCGCCGCCACCTCCACCCTCGCCGCCGCCCCCGCCACTACCTCCACCCTCGCCGCCGCCATAGATCTCGCTGCCATCCCCCGCCTCCTGACACCGGGCGTGCCTGCCCCCCTCAGCAAGTCCGCTCGCGCGCCACATGGAGTTGTCGGCCATATCCACGGGGGAATGGCTGGAAGACAGGCAGATGTACAAGATGCATCGCCCACATGTCTACGAAGCCTTCCCGCGGATGCTGCAGGCGCTCGACTCCGTCGCGCCAGCGGTGCTGCGGGAGACTCGAGGGAGGAGATGGAGGGAGCGGGCGATGCGGATCCGCGACGACGCTCTCTCCTAGACCCAGTGCACGCGCGAATAGAGGGAAGCAGAGGAGGAAGCTGCGAGGGAGGAAGCCGAGGAGGGACCGAATCCGTTCTCTCACTCGCGCAGGTATGTTCGGATGTGCAAGGATCATGTGGATTGGGAGCTACTAAATCTAGCCCTGCGGATCTACTTCGAAGGAGATTTCTCAGAGAAGCACAAGATGACCCACCCCAGTAAGCCGCCGATTGCATTCGTTCATGGGCGAAAGGAGAAGTGAATTCAGGAGATCCATGCCGTGCTGCGAGATGGGAATGCTTTATTGGACTCCTGCCCACCAGCACGCCACCGGAGCCGGTGCAGGTGGATCCCCTACCTTACCTCTACCCCAAACCTGCAGAAGATTGAAATTAGGCTTATAATCTACTTCAATTGAGCTGTCTGGTGGTTATTTCTGCTTCCTGAGAGACAACATCTGGCTGGAGGATGAGAAGGAACCAGGAACTCCGATGAATTTCCCCTATCACAATGGGGGGAGCGCCGGTTGGGCAGTGGTACGGCCCACCTCCGCCCCAAATGGGGGCACAATCTGGACAGGCTCCTGTAATTGCCCAAGATCAATCTGCTGGTGGCTCTGACTCTCAGATCAGTGGGAAATCTCAAGGCAAGAATCAGCAAAAGAAGAGATAGGACATCCAGAAAACTGCTCCTGCCCCTGCTTCGGGCCTTATGGCATACTCTGAGGTGATCTTCTACAACTGTGGGGAACCAGGGCATCATTTGGATAAATGTGTCAAGCCCAAGAGTTGTTTTATTTGCAAAATGGTTACCCATAAAGTTTAGAATTGCCCTGTCAGAAGGAAAACCCACAATTCTGCTAGATATGTTGGAAGTGCTGCTCCAGGATTATGTTCACCGTTGACAGAATTTTCTGTGACACAGAATTAGATAGTTTCTTTCCCCATTCTAGTTGTAGAGCTCTGCCCAGATGTGGTAGTGACCACACTCCTTTGCTCCGGGACTCTGGTCTTAACCAAACTCCAAAGAGCAATACTTTTTAAATTTGAAAAGTGGTGGTTGCTTAGAGAAGATTTTACTCAGCTAGTCAGGAAAATCTGGAATGAGCCTACTGGGAGCAGCTGCCCCTAGAAAATTGGCAGATCAAAATCAGGAGATTTAGAAGAACTACCAAAGGGTGGAACTCCAATGAGGAAGCTAATCTTAGAAGATACAAAAGGCTTCTCCTCCTTGAGTATGATTCTCTAGATATTAAGGCAGAAACCACCGACCTCTCTGAGGCTGAGACTAATAGATTAAACTTTGTCCATGGAGAGCTCAAGAAATTTGGATTTGAAAAGAAATCAAAGCCAAACAAAGGTCTAGAGATAGGAACATTAAGGAGGGTGATAGAAATACTGCTTACTTCCATGCAGTAGCTAACCAGAGGGGGAGGAAAACCCTCATTCACTCCCTTGATGGCCTAATGGCCCTGTTACTGAGGTAGATGAGATGCTGAAAGTGGCTAGTGACTTCTACAAAGACCTGTTTAAGAAAGAAAACCCTTCTGGGTTCTCTCTACAAAACAATTTTTTCTCTGCTTCTAAAAAAGTCTCTCCTGCTGAAAATGAACTGCTAGAAGCCCCTTTTTCAGAGAAAGAGGTGAAGGAAGCCATTTTTAGCTCTTATCCTGATGGGGCTCCTGGTCCTGATGGGATTCCCTTCTTGTTTTACCAGCATTTTTGGGACTTGGTGAAAAATGATCTCTTAGATCTTTTCCAAGCCTTTCATAGAGGAAAGTTGGATCCAGCAACTTACTCATGGGGGGTCTGTTGGGATCAAGTTAAATAACTGTGAAAGTGATTTTTTCCTTGCTGGTAAGGCATTAGGCAAGGTGAACCCATCTCCCCGCTTTTGTTTAATTTAGTAGTGGACGTTCTTACTAAAATGCTGAGCAAAGCTGCTGATCATAGTCTGATTGCAGGGCTCTGTCCTGAGGTCTGCCCTGGTGGCATCATCTGCCTTCAATATGCAGATGATACCATCCTTTTCTTAGACAATGACTCCGCACATGCTAGCAATCTGAAAACTGTTCTAACCTAGTTTGAACAAGTCTGAGGCATGAGAATCAACTACTCTAAAAGTGAACTCATCCCTATCAACATGGATGATCAAGAGTTAGCTAACTTCCTCTCTATTCTAGTCTATAATAAAGGTAACTTCCCCATTAAGTACCTAGATATCCCTCTCCACTATGATAAACTAAGGAGAGAGGATATCCAACCCCTTCTGAATAAAATCATTAAAAGGATTGCTGGGTGGAGGGGCAAACTTCTCTCTTACAAAGGTGGATTGATCCTCATATAAGCTTGTTTGGCTAGCATTCCAGGGTATCTCCTCTCCTTCTTCAAGTTTCCTAAATGGGTAGTGAACCTCATCAATTCTCAGATGTCTCATTGCTTGTGGAATGATTTTGAGGGAAATAGGAAGCTACACCTTGCTAATTGGGCCCTAGTCTCTATGAAAAAAGATTTTGGAGGCCTAGGCATACCTAACCTCCAAGAAATTAACATCCGTCTTCTAGGGTCTTGGATTGAAAGATTCTATGAGGAAGACCTGAAACCCTGTAAGCTTCTTATTGCCCATAAATACCTAGGAAATAAACCTAATATTTTTGTCCCTTCCTCCAACCCTAAGACCTCTAGATTCTAGAAAGGATTAAAATCTATTATGCATGCTGTGAAATTTGGCTACAGATGGAACATAGGGGATGGGAGCAGAACCAGTTTCTGGGAAGATACTTGGTTTGGCACATCCCCCCTAGCAGTCCAATTTAGGCCTATTTACTCTGTCCGCAATGAGCTTAACAAAAATGTTAATGAAGTTTGGGACGGTCAATGCATAAAACTCTCTTTTAGAAGGAACTTTAGTGATAGTCTCATGGAACAATGGTTCCAGTTGGAGGAAATTGCCAAAAGTATTACCTTTACTGCCAAGCCGGATGCCCTGATTTGGCAGCTGGACAATACGGGGAAGTATTCCTCCAGCTCCCTCTATCATGTTATCAACTTTAGAGGGGTTCAACACATGTTTATCCCTGCTGTCTGGAAATTGAGAGTTCCCCCTAAAATTCATGTATTTCTCTGGCTTCTCTCCAAAAACAAATTGATGACTAGGGATAACCTTAGGAAGAGACACATCATCAAACCCCTTGATTGTGTTTACTGCTTGGAACAAGAGTCTTGTTCTCACCTATTTTTTGAATGTATAGTTGCTAAACATCTCTGGGCCCACATTGAGGAATATTTCTCTAGTCAGATTGGCTCATCCTTCGAATCTGTCGCCAGATTCTGGATTGCTACCAAAAAGTGCTCAGTTTTAAACACTGTTAGCTCAGCTGTCCTTTGGTGCCTCTGGAAATATAGAAATGCTACGATTTTCAGTAACACCTCCTGGATTTCCATTCCGCAGGTCTTGAGGTTGATCAGGAACATGGTGAGGAACTCGGCGATTCTCTCCTCCGGATTGGACAAGGAAAAGTTGATGAGCTTCGTGGAAACCCTAACAAGATCCCTCCAGAAACCGTTGGCGATCACTTGTGGCTGAACAAGGCTCGACCTGCTCTGGGGCTGCACCCGTGGGCTCGTCTCAAGATCTCTGATGAAGATGATGGGCACCTGGCGCCGAAAAAGAGGGACATCCACCATGCTACGCCTTCCAGCCCGGTGTCTCCACTTGCTTACTGGTCGCCGCAGGCTGACACGGCCCCTCGGCTGAAGACCATGAAGGCTTCGCTAGACCCTCCTTTTGTCATTTGACTGCTCTATCCGCTCTGCCTTTGGCACCACTCGGGTGATTTGTGTTATTCAGAGAACTTGTTCATCCACCCCCTAGTTTGTAGCTTTTCTACCTTTGCTTTCAAACTGCTCTTTGAGCTGCTGTATCAGAATATGTTGTGGTTTCGTTCTCAGCAATGGAACCGTGGAGATGCTCCCTATTTTTCTAAAAAATATATTTTATATGTTATTATATTATTTTTATTGTCATCATATATTTAACAGATACTTACATATGTAAGAAAACATTATCCCACATCTTATTAACTTATAAAAATAATTTCTTAACAAATAAAATCCTGGATTGTTTTGGCACGAAAATCCTAGTGATTGTGTACAAAAGCTTGGTAAGATTTAAGGACGAATGTAATAATATCACTTATTATATAAATATATTTATAACAAAATGCTCAGCCCCTTTTTATTTTTTGATAACATTGTTGGCCCAACCCAACATTATAATTAGAATCAGCCCAGCAAAATCGTGTATTTCGAGAAAGTGCAAATGGGCTGTAATTTTTTAGGAAATAAAATAAACGGGCCGCATGGACGCTACATTATTTGTTCATGCAGCCCAGCTAATGGCTGTAATTCAAAAAAAAAGATCAAATTGACTGTAAATTCTACCGTGCAAAAAAAAGACTGTAAATTCTGAAAAAATGGGTTGAATACGTGCCACATTTTTGGTGGCTGAAATGTGGGCCAATAGGTCGAAGCCAATGCAAGACGTTGCCAATTTAGTCAACAAATGATTCTGACATGTTAGCCGTTGGATTTACATCCAACGGCCAGCATCTATCTTCAATCTCTCGTCTTCTTCCTCCAGCGCCGCCGGGACCACCTCCCGCCTCCTGCTGCTAGTAGCTCTGTTTAGCACGCTTCGCTATGAAGCGCTACTCCACCGTTGGCCAGGCCATCCCTCCACCCCTCCACACCTCCTGTTCTTCTCCACCGACTGCCGAACCACACCGCACTAGAACCAGTTAACCATCGTACACCTCTCTGTCTGTGACTCTACTCCCGCGTCTTCCCATCTCCGGCTCGTTGCTGTCCGGGGCCTCGCTGTCGTCCACCACCTTGGATGCGCTCGGCACGGTGTGGTCAACATGGTCAACGAACGACACCATCAGAAGTAGACTGTGCGTGGAGAGGCTGGCACTGGGTCCATGGCCGCACACAAGGAAATGCCTCCTTATTATGCGCAAAATAATGATTCCTCCACCAGACATCTGGGACCCACCGGAAGGGCCTCTGTATTTCACGAAATAAAGTGCCCCCCGCTGACATGTCGGACCCACCAGCTATCTTCGCACGCAAGGAAGTGCCTCCTTATTACGCACAAAGAAATGAATATTCCCCCTGCCAGCTGGAACCCAGCATAGTGGGAGGCTGACTTGTGGGCCTACCAAGTTGACGGGGACGGAGGGCTTTGTTAACTTAGTCAATATGAACGATTCTAGCTCCTCTTATCGTACGATGTTCATCCAACGGCCGTAGTGCTTCTTCAACCTCTGGTCTTCTTGCTCCAGCCGCACAAACCAGCGTCGGTCGTGCCGCGTGCTCCTGCCTCCCGTGGCCGGCTGTGATGCCGCGGAGGCCTCACCGCCCCCTACTACTCCCACCGCTGGCCAGGCCATCCCTCTACTCACCCACACCCCCTGTTATTCTGCGGCGACAACAGCCTCACACCACAGCCGAACCAGTGAACCCTCGTACTCCTCTTCGCGTGGGCATCCACTGCTGCGTCTTCCTCGGCTCTGAGTCGTCCCCTTCCTAGTCCTCATCGTCGTCCACCACCCTGGTGCTCTCGGCGTGGCGTGGTCAATGTGGTCAACGACCGACTTCCATCGGAAGAGTACTGTACGTGGAGAGGCTGACAGCTGG
This sequence comes from Triticum urartu, assembly GCF_056163025.1. Taxonomy (NCBI): domain Eukaryota; kingdom Viridiplantae; phylum Streptophyta; class Magnoliopsida; order Poales; family Poaceae; genus Triticum; species Triticum urartu. The sequence goes on from NC_141877.1 coordinate 475,186,058, forward strand.
GTCCACGGCAGCCGCAAGGAAGTGCCTCCTTATTACGCGGAAAATAATTATTCCTCCACCTGACAGCAGGAACCCACCGTACGGGCCACCTGTATTTTGCGAAAAAATCGTTTCCCCCTGACTGCTGGGACCCATCGGACGGGCCACAATATTTCGCGAAAAAAACGTTCCCCCCGCTGTCAGCTCAAACCCAGCGGAAGTGCCTCCTTATTACGCACATAAAAATGAATACTCCCCCGGCTAGCTGGGACCCACCTTGCTGGGAGGCTAACTTGTGGGCCTACTAAGTTTACGGGGATGAAGGGCTTTGTCAACTTAGTTAATATGAACGATTCTAGCTCCAGTGACCGTACGATGTCCAACCAACGGCCGTAGTGCTTCTTCAACCTCTGGTATTCTTGCTCCAGCCGCCCAAAGCAGCGCCGGTCGTGCCGCATGCTCCTGCCTCCCGTGGCCGGCTGTGCTACCCCAGAGGCCTCACCGCCCCTACTATTCCCACCGCTGGCCAGGCCCTGCGGCGACGGCAGCCTAACACCGCAGCCGAACCAATGAACCCTCGTAGTCCTCTCCGCGGGGCTTCCGCTGCCGGGTCGTCCCGTTCCTAGGCCTCGCCGTCGTCCACCGCCGTGGTGCTCTCCGCGCGGCGTGGTCAACATGGTCAAGGAACGACTTCCATCGGAAGAGTACTGTACGTGGAGAGGCTGACAGCTGGGTCCACGGCCACAGCCCAGTTTTTTTGTGATTTGCCAAGTAAGTCACTTTGTCAGGCCTGTTGGGCTGCAAATCTTTCAAGACGAGGAGAGCTTTCATTTGCCTGGCCGAGAAAATGGCCCATCAGTAATGAGAAATGGGTTGTACATTTTTAAAACACATCAAACCGGCAATTAGTTTCAAATATCTTTTTTTTTCATTTCAAGATTTTAAATTACATTAATTTTTATGCGTGGAGAATTTGTTGGATTTTATATTGATATACATTTATTTTTAAAATCAGTTTGAATGTGAGTCGAAATTTCGGGATTAAAAACAGTTCGGACCACACCGAAATATGCAAAATTTCGTATAATTTTTTAACCGTTTCCACAATATGGGCTGTAATGCTAACAAAAAGAATATGGGCTCCAAAAAAAACCTTAAGAATTAGCAAATGGGCTGTAAATTATTAGAAATAATGGCAGATGGGCTGTATGCTGTTTTCCACAGAATTGAGGCTTTCCTAAAAAAAGGTTGGATGTCCATCCAACGGCCATCGTGCTTCCTCAATCTCTGCTCTTCCTGCTCCAGCCGCTCAAACAAGCACCGGCGGGACTGCCTGCTCCCTCCTCCTCGCGGCTAGCTGTGCTGCCGCGCAGGCCTCACTGCTCTATCATACTCCCATCGCTGGCCTAGCCATCCCTCTAGTCACCCACACATGCTGTTATTCTCCGGCGACGGCAGACGAACCAGTAAACCCTCGTACAGTCGTACTCCCCTCCGTGTGGGAAACAACTGTCGAGTCTTCCCTGCCTCCGTGTCGTCCCCTTCCTAGGCCTCGCCGTCGTCCACCGCCCTGGTGCTCTCGGCGCGGTGTGGTCAACATGGTCAAGGAACGACTTCCATCGGACGTGGACTGTACGTGGAGAGGCTGACAGCTGGGTCCATGGCCGCAGCAAGGAAGTGCCTCCTTATTACGCGGAAAATAATGATTCCTCCACCTGATAGCTGGGACCCACCGGACGGGCCACTGTATTTCGTGAAAAAACGTTTCCCCCTGACTGCGGGGACCCACCAGCTACATCTTCGCATGCAAGTAAGTGCGTCCGGGCAAAAAGAACGATTCTCCCACTGACTGCTGGGACCGACCAGCTACATCTTCGCAGGTAAGGAAGTGCCTGATAGTCGGGACCCACCTGGTCGAAGCGTACATAGCATTGTCATTCTGGTCGCGAACGTGTACGTACATACTAGTCGATGTAGAGGCGCGCACGTGTCGTAGTAGAGGCGCGCACGTAGCATTTACACGTACGTACAGCGGCCACGGTGCAAGAAATAAAATACGGCCACGTATGTGTACATACGGGCGGGGTCTCGAATGCCTGCCCGCGCATACGTACGGCCAGGGCTCGTGTACATGGCTGGGTCGGAACGGAGAAAGAGCATCGTCGTCGTGTTCATGGGGAGGCAACGGAATGCGTCATGTTCATGGGGAGGCAACGGAATGCGCCGAGTTCATGGGGAGGTAACGAAATGCGTCGTGTTCATCGGGAGGGCTTGGATGGAACAGGCGATGGAAACGAGGCCTGGCATACCGCAGAAGGGAGGAGACGGCCTTATGTTCGACCGGCCACGTTCGAAACGGGATCCTGTTCATCGGGAGGGGTCTGGTGTACCGCAAAACGGAGGAAACGGACCTCCTACGGTCGAAACGGGGGTCCTGTTGATCGGGAGGGGTGTGGCGTACGGCAAAACGGACGAAACAGACTTGTGTTGGAGTGCTACGGTCGAAACGGGGGTCCTGTTCATCGGGAGGGGTGTGGAATATCGCAAAACGGGACTCCGCAGGATACTGTTCATCTCCACCTTCGACCTCCTCCAGCCTCCACGGGCTCCTGTTCATCCAGCCTCCACAGGCTCATGTTCATCCAGCGTCCACCGCGCGCTACTCCACCCGCTACTGTTGAACCACCCCTCCACCGTCTACTGTTCATCCAGCCCTCCACACCAAGGGGTCATGTTCAACCACCCCTCCACCATCTACTGTTCATCCAGCCCTCCACACCACGGGGTCCTGTTCAACCACCCCTCCACCGTCTACTGTTCATCCAGCCCTCCACACCACAGGGTCTTGTTCATCCACCCCTCCACGGGCACCCCTCCACCGTCTACTGTTTATCCAGCCCTCCACCACACCACGGGGTCCTGTTCATCCAGAGGCAATGCCACCGCTCACTATTCATCCAACCCCCCCCCCCCCCCCCGCAACACTCACTGTTCATCCCATCGATCGGCTTCAGTTAGCAGCAGTAGCGAAGGAATCGCTCGATCGGGTTCAGTTAACAGCCATCGATCGATCGCTCGGGTTCAGTAACGCATAGCCTGCAGTGCAATCGCTCAGGTTCAGTTAGAGCCCAACGCCTCGCTCGGGTTTAGTTAGAGCCAACGCCTTGCACACATGCGTGTACGTGTACGAGAGAAACGCGCATCGCTCGGACCCCGACCTCCCACCGTAACCGGGTACTCCCCGAATTTTCCTCCCCCTCGCTTCTACTATGGTTTTTTCCGTCATGGACGGCCCAAAGAATGTCATGCAGCTGCGTCTCCGGCCCGCCCAGAACAAAAAGCCAATTTTCTGTCATGATTTTTTGTCATAGAAGTAGGAGCCCACCACATCTATGATGATACCGGGTTTTGTCACAATTATCGTCATAGAAGTGTCATATGTATGACAGAATTTTTTTCGTTCGGCCCAAAATGTCACGGATGTGTCTTTTTTTTGTAGTGATGCTAGCCAAATTCTTTGCACCAAGTAGAGATACTACTTGTGCTTCCAAATACCCTTAAACCCAGTTTCGCCATAAGAGCCCACCATATCTACCTATGGATTGAGTAAGATCCTTCAAGTACGTTGTCATCGGTGCAAGTAATAAAAATTTCTCTTTAAATATGTATGACTTATTGGTGTGGGAGAAAATAAGCTTTATATGTTCTTGTGATATGGAAGAAATAAAAGCGACGGACTGCATAATAAAGGTCCATATCACAAGTGGCAATATAAAGTGACGTTCTTTCGCATTAAGATTTTGTGCATCCAACCATAAAAGCGCATGACAACCTCTGCTTCCCTCTGCGAAGGCCTATATTTTACTTTTATATCCCACTTTACATAAGAGTCATGGTGATCCTCACCTTTCCTTTTTACATTTTATATTTTGGCAAGCACAATATGTTGGAAAGATCCTGATATATATAGCTAATTGGATGTGAGTCTTCATGAACTATTATTGTTGACATTACCCTCGAGGTAAAAAGTTGGGAGGCAAAACTATAAGCCTCTATCTTTCTCTATGTCCGGCTAAAACTCCATACCCATAAGTATTGCGTGAGTGTTAGCAATTGTGAAAGACTAAATGATAGTTGAGTATGTGGACTGATTGAAAAGCTCTTATATTGACTCTTTCCTATGTTATGATAAATAGCAATTGCTTCAATGACTGAGATTATAGTTTGTTAGTTTTCAATGAAGTTTATGATTCATACTCGAAATTGTGATTGAATTGTTACTTTAGCATAAGAGATCATATGACAATATATATATATATATATTGCTGTTCTAAGAATGATCATGATACCCTCATGTATGTATTTTATTTTTATCGACACCTCCATCTCTAAACATGTGGACATATTTTTCGATTTCGGCTTTCGCTTGAGGACAAGCGAGGTCTAAGCTTGGGGGAGTTGATACGTCCATTTTGCATCATGATTTTATATCGATATTTATTGCATTATGGGCTGTTATTACACATTATGTCACAATACTTATGCCTATTCTCTCTTATTTTACAAGGTTTACATAAAGAGGGAGAATGCCGGCAGCTGGGATTCTGGGCTGGAAAACGAGCAAATATTAGAGACCTATTCTGCACAGCTCCAAAAGTCCTAAAACTTCACGGAAGTTAATTTCAGAATATATAAAAAATACTGAGCGCAAGAAGTACCAGAGGAGGGTCACTCACCAGCCACGAGGGTGGGGGCGCGCCCTACCCCCTGGGCGCGCCCCCTGCCTCGTGGGCCCCCTGGTGGCCATCCGAAGCCCATATTCTGCTATATGGAGTCTTTCGTTGAGGAAAAAAATCATAAGCCAGCTTTCGGGACGAGACTCCGCCGCCATGAGGCAGATCCTTGGCGGAACCAATCTAGGGCTCTGGCGGAGCTATTCTGCCGGGGAAACTTCCCTCAAGGAGGGGGGAAATCATCACCATCGTTGTAACACCCACGATGCAGCTATATCTCCCACGTGTCGGAGCATGACTTAGAGACATAACCGCATAGTAGGAATGTCGCAAGAGGGGTAATCTTTACACATCCCATGTACTGAAAAGAAAGGGGTAAAGAGTTGGCTTACAATCGCCACTTCACACAAAACATAAATATAGCATTACATCATCCAGAATACAATCAAGGTCCAACTACAGAACCAAATAAAGAAAGACTACCCCAAATGCTTTATCCCCGATCGCCCCAACTGGGCTCCTCTATTGATCAAACGACAACGAAACAACACAACGAACAAGATCTTGATCGAGCTCCCACTCGAGCTGGGTTGCGTCACCTGCACTGGTATCATCGGCACCTGAAACTGTTTGGAAGTATCTGTGAACCACGATGACTCAGCAATGTCACACCCTCGCAATCAAGATTATTTAAGCTTATGGGTAGGAAAAGGTAGTGAGGTGGAGCTGCAGCAAGCACTAGCAAATATGGTGGCTAACGTACGCAAATGAGAGCGAGAAGAGAAGCAAAGCACGGTCTGAACTAGAAGTGATCAAGAAGTGATCCTGAAACTACTTACGCACAAACATAACACAAGAACCGTGTTCACTTCCCGGACTCCGCCAGAAAGAGACCATCACGGCTACACACGCGGTTGATTCATTTTAATTAAGTTAAGTGTCAAGATCTCTACAACCGGACATTAACAAATTCTCATCTGCCCATAACTGCGGGCATGGCTTTCGAAAGTTCAAAACCCTGCAGGGGTGTCCCAACTTAGCCCATCACAAGCTCTGACGGTCAATGAAGGATATTCCTTCTCCCAGGAGGACCCGATCAGACTCGGAATCCCAGTTACAAGACATTTCGACAATGGTAAAACAAGACCAGCAAAGCCACCCGATGTGCCAACAAATCCCGATAGGAGTCGCACGTATCTCGTTCTCAGGGCACACTAATACGTCTCGAACGTATCTATAATTTTTGATTGCTCCATGCTATATTATCTACTGTTTTGGACATTATTGGGCTTTATTATCAACTTTTATATTATTTTTGGGACTAACCTATTAACCGGAGGCCCAGTCTAGAACTGTTGTTTTTTGCCTGTTTTAGGGTTTCGAAGAAAAGGTATATCAAACGGAGTCCAAATGGAATGAAACCTTCAGGAACGTGATTTTCTCAACGAACAAGACCCGGGAGACTTGGACCCTACGTCAAGGCACAAGAGAGGAGGCCACGAGGTAGGGGGGCGCGCCCACCCCCACCAGGTGCGCCCTCCACCCTCGTGGGCCCCCTGTTGCTCCACCGACGTACTCCTTCCTCCTATATCACTACAAAAAAAGACACATCCGTGACATTTTGGGCCGAACGAATTTTTTTCCTGTCATACATATGACACTTCTATGACGATAATTGTGACAAAACCCGGTATCATCATAGATGTGGTGGGCTCCTACTTCTATGACAAAAAATCATGACAACAAATGGGCTTTTCGTCCTGGGCGGGCCGGAGACGCAGCTGCATGACATTCTTTGGGCCGTCCATGACGGAAAAAATCATGGTAGAAGCGAGGACGAGGAAAATTTCAGGGAGTTCCCGGTTATGATGGGAGGTCGGGGGCCGAGCGATGCGCGCTTCTCTCGTACACGTACGCGCGTGTGTGCGAGGTGTTGGCTCTAACTGAACCCGAGCGTGGCGTTGGGCTCTAACTGAACTCGAGCGATTGCACTGCAGGCTACGTGCTACTGAACCCGAGCGATCGATCGATGGCTATTAACTGAACCCGATCGAGCGATTCCTTCGGTGCTGATGCTAACTGAAGTCGATCAATGCTGCCTCTGGATTAACAGTGAGCATTGCGGGGGGGGGGGGAGGGGGTTGGATGAACAGTTCCCGGTGGGGGTGGATGAACAGGACCCCGTGGTGTTGCCTCTGGATGAACAGGACTCCGATCGACCGAGCCGGTTGGGGCTAGATGAACAGGACCCCGTGGAGGGCTGGATGAACAGGACCACCCCGTGGAGGGCTGGATGAACAGTAGACGATGGAGGGCAGGATGAACAGTAGCCCGTGGAGGGGTGGTTGAACAGGAGCTCGTGGAGAGGGCTGGTTGAACAGTAGCCGGTGGAGTAGCGCGCGGTGGAGGCTGGATGAACAGGAGCCCGTGGATGAACAGTCAAAGGTGGAGGCTGGAGGAGGTCGACGGTGGATGAACAGTAGCTCATGGAGGCTGGAGGGGGTCGACGGTGGAGATGAACAGTATCCCGTGGAGTCCCGTTTTGCGGTACGCCACACCCCTCCCGATGAACAGGACCCCCGTTTCGACTGTAGCGCTCCAACACAAGTCTGTTTCGTCCGTTTTGCGGTACGCCACACCCCTCCCGATCAACAGGACCCCTGTTTCGACCGTAGGAGGTCTGTTTCCTCCGTTTTGCAGTACTCCAGACCCCTCCCGATGAACAGGATCCCGTTTCGAACGTGGCCGGTCGAACATAAGGCCGTCTCCTCCCTTCTGCGGTATGCCAGGCCTCGTTTCCATCGCCTGTTCCATCCAAGCCTTCCCGATGAACACGACGCATTCCGTTGCCTCCCCATGAACATGACGCATTCCGTTGCCTCCCCATGAACAAGACGCATTCCGTTGCCTCCCCATGAACACGACGACGACGCTGTATCTCCGTTCCGACCCAGCCATGTACCCGAGCCCAGGCCGTATGTATGCGCGAGTAGGCGTTTGAGACCCTGCCCGCATGCACACATACGTGGCCGTATTTTCTTTCTTGCACCCTGGCCACTGTACATACGTGTACATGCTACGTGCCCGCCTCTACTACGACACGTGCACGCCTCTACTACGACATGTACGCGCCTCTACATCGACCAGTATGTACGTACACATTCGCGACCAGAATGACAACGCTACATACGCTTCGACCAGGTGTGTCCCGACTGTCAGGGACTTCCTTGCCTGCGAAGATGTAGCTGGTGGGTCCTAGCAGTCAGGGGGCGAATCGTTTTTTTTTCCGGACGCACTTCCTTGCATGCGAAGATGTAGCTGGTGGGTCCCAGCAGTCAGGGGGAAACGTTTTTTTCACGAAATACAATGGCCCGTCCGGTGGGTCCCAGCTGTCAGTTGGAGGAATCATTATTTTCTGCGTAATAAGGAGGCACTTCCTTGCTGCGGCCGTGGACCCAGCTGTCAGCCTCTCCACGTACAGTCCACGTCCGATGGAAGTCGTTCCTTGACCACGTTAACCACGCCGCGCCGAGAGCACCAGGGCGGTGGACGACGGCGAGGCCTAGGAAGGGGACGATACAGAGGCAGGGAAGACTCGGCAGTTGTTTCCCATGCGGAGGGGAGTACGACTGTATGAGGGTTTACTGGTTCGTCTGCCGTCGTCGGAGAATAACAACAGGTGTGGGTGAGTAGAGGGATGGCTAGGCCAGCGATGGGAGTACGGTCGGGCGGTGAGGCCTGCGCGGCAGCACAGCCTGCCGTGAGGAGGAGGGAGCAGGTAGTCCCGCCGGCACTTGTTTGAGCGGCTGGAGCAGGAAGAGCAGAGATTGAAGAAGCACGACAGCGTTGGATGGACATCCAACAGTCAGTGCTTGTGCGTCAACCTTTTTTTCGAAAAGCCTCAAATATGTGGAAAACAGCATACAACCCATCTGCCATTATTTCTAATAATTTACAGCACATTTGCTAATTCTTAAGGTTTTTTGGGAGCCCATATTCTTTTTGTTAGCATTACAACCCATATTGTGGCAACGGTTAAAAAATTATACGAAATTTTGCATATTTCGGTGCGGTCGGAATTGTTTTAATCCCGAAATTTCGACTCACATTCAAACTGATTTTAAAAATAAATGAATATCAATATAAAATCCAACAAATTCTCCATGCATAAAAATTAATGTAATTTAAAATCTTGAAATGAAAAAAAAGATATTTGAAACTAATTGCCGGTTTGATGTGTTTTAAAAATGTACAACCCATTTCTCATTACTGATGGGCCATTTTCTCGGCCAGGCGAATGAAAGCTCTCCTCGTCTTGAATGCACATCGTATGGTCACTAGAGCTAGAATCGTTCATATTGACTAAGTTGACAAAGCCCTTCGTCCCCGTCAATTTAGTAGGCCCACAAGTCAGCCTCCCAGCAAGGTGGGTCCCAGCTAGCCGGGGGAGTATTCATTTTTTTGTGCGTAATAAGGAGGCACTTCCGGTGGGTCCGAGCTGACAGCGGGGGTGGGGTTGTTTTCTTCACGAAATACGGTGGCCCAATCGGTGGGTCCCAGCAGTCAGGGGGAAACGAATTTTTTCGCAAAATACTGGTGGCCCGTCCGATGGGTCCCCGCTGTTAGGTGGAGGAATAATTATTTTGCACATAATAAGGAGGTACTTCCTTGCTGCGGCCGTGGACCCAGCTGTCAGCCTCTCCACGTGCAGTCCACGTCTGATGGAAGCCGTTCCTTGACCACGTTAACCATGCCGCGCCGAGAGGACCAGGGCGGTGGACGACGGCGAGGCCTAGGAAGGGGACGACGCGGAGCCGGGGAAGACGCGGCAGTGGATGCCCACACGTAGAGGAGTACGAGTGAGGGAGTCCTGGATTAGGGGGTTTCCGGACAGTCGGACTATCTCCATTGGCTGGACTGTTAGACTATGAAGAAACAAGATTGAAGACTTTGTCTCGTGTCCATATGGGACTCTACTTGGCGTGGAAGGCAAGCTAGGCAATACGTATATGGATATCTCCTCCTTTGTAACCAACCTTGTGTAACCCTAACCCTCTCCGGTGTCTATATAAACCGAAGGGTTTTAGTCTGTAGAACAACAATCACAACATACAATCATACCATAGGCTAACTTCTAGGGTTTAGCCTCTTTGATCTCATGGTAGATCTACTCTTGTACCACACATATCTTCAATATTAATCAAGCAGGACATAGGGTTTTACCTCCATCAAGAGGGCCCGAACCTGGGTAAAACATCGTGTCCCCTGCCTCGTGTTACCATCCGGCCTAGATGCACAGTTCGGGACCCCCTACCCGAGATCCGCTGGTTTTAACACCAAGATTGGTGCTTTCATTGAGAGTTCCTTTGTGCCGTCACCATTAGGCTTGATGGCTCCTAATATCATCGATAGTGATGCGGTCCAGCGTGAGACTTTTCTCCCCGGACAGATCTTCATATTCGGCGGCTTTGCACTGCGGGCTAATTCGCTTGGCCATCTGGAGCAGATTGAAAGCTATGCCCCTGGCCATTAGGTCAGATTTGGAAGTTTGAACTACACGCCCGACGCCCGCGGGGACTTGATCCTCGACGGATTCGAGCCACAGCCAGGCGCGCTGCAGTGTCGCGATAGGTATGACCTACCTCTGCCGCCGAACAGTACCCCAGAGGCCGTGCCCGCATTAGCTCTGACCCTTAGCTCAGAGCCAACTGCGCCAATCGAGGACGGGCGGCTAGAAACCACCTCAGGGGCTGCAGCCTCAACGGCGATCGAACCAAACACCAGCATAACCCTCCATGCAGCCCGTGATTCCAAGGCGCCGAACACTTTTCCGGACTCCGAACCATCCGCACCCCTGCCGATCGAATCCGATTGGGCGCCGATCATGGAATTCACCACCGCGAGTATCTTGCAGCACTCGCCCTTCGGCGACATTCTGAATTCACTAACCTCTCTCTCTTTGTCAGGAGAGCCCTGGCCGTATTATGGCCAATAGGATTGGGATGCGGACGACGAAGAAATTCGACGCCCTCCCACCACCCACTTAATAGCCACTGTCGATGACTCAACCGACATGCTCGACTTCGACTCCAAAGACATCGACGGTATGGATAACGATGCGGGAGGCGAAGAGGAACCACCGCCCACAGGGCGCTGGACGTCCACTTCATCATAGGACGTATACATGGTGGACACACCAAAATAAGACGTCGACGAGGAACAGAAGGACGCACCGAAGGCTTGTTCCCTCGAGAAGCAGTCAAAGCGGCGGCGTAAGCGCCGCCCGAAATCCCGCCTCGCCAGAAATATTGATCACACAGACCCAGCGTTGGAGCAGGGCGAACCACTGCCGGACCACGGCAATACAGAGAATCAAACCGAACAGACCAATTCTCTCAAAGATAATAGTCCGGATGACACAACGCCAGACAGGCACCCGGAGCAGCAGAATGCCCGTCAAAGGCTTGTTGCCACCGCGAAGAGTCTGAAAAAGCAGAAGCAAAGGCTCAAGGCTGCGCAGGACACACTCCAAATCATATGGAGTAAAGTACTCAACAGAGTAGCAAAGTACGACGACAATCGCCCCACCAAGAGCTACCCAAAGAAGAAGTTGCTACCTGAATTCGATGAGGAGGCCTCAGACCCCTCACAACCAAAAATCAAAACAGCCACTTGGCCGGATAGACGACCTCACGGCCAACATAGAGCGGCAAACAATGCCACTCACAAGACAATACGTGATTCACGTGACGGCTTGCACCAAAAGGACAGCGCAACCAGATCCATCTATGGACCATGCAAGTGCGCCCCAGCATACGATATAACACAACAAACATCCGAACAATGCGGTACACCCAAATACAGGGGTGCTGCACACCCCCTATGTTTCACTGATGAGGTGCTGGATCATGAATTTCCAGAGGGATTCAAACCTGTAAACATAGAGGCATACGACGGAACAACAGACCCTCGGGTCTGGATCGAGGACTATATCCTCCACATCCATATGGCTCGAGGAGATGATCTCCACGCCATCAAGTACTTACCACTCAAACTCAAAGGGCCAGCTCGTCACTGGCTTAAAGGCCTCCCCGAAAACTCCATTGGAAGCTGGGCAGAGCTCGAAGATGCTTTTCGGGCAAACTTTCAAGGGACTTATGTCCGACCTCTGGACGCGGATGATTTGAGTCATATAACTCAACAGCCCGGAGAGTCAGCCCGACAGCTTTGGAACAGGTTTCTTACTAAAAAGAACCAAATTGTCGACTGTCCGGACGCCGAAGCCTTGGCAGCTTTTAAGCACAGCGTCCGTGACGAATGGCTTGCCCGACACCTCGGCCCAGAAAAACCAAGAACAATGGCAGCATTAACAAGCCTCATGACCCGCTTTTGCGCGGTGAGGACAGCTGGCTAGCCCGATGCAGCACCAGCGACCCTAGTACATCTGAAGTTAGAGATGGAAACAGAAAATCACGGCGCAACAGCAATAACAAACGCCGGAATAAAGGAGACAGCACGAAGAGCACGACAGTAAACGTCGGATTCAAAAGCTCTCGGCCAGGTCAGCAAAAGCTGCCCTCTAAAGGCGCCAGAGACGAACTGTCCAGCCTAAACAAAATTGTAGACCAAATATGTCAGATCCATAGCACCCCTGGCAAACCAGCCAATCATACCCACAGAGAATGTTGGGTCTTCAAGCAGTCCGGCAAGCTCAACGCCGTACACAAGGGGGAGGATACACCAAGCGAAGACGAGGATGAGCCTCTCAAGCAAGACACTGGGGAACAAAAGAAATTTCCACCGGAAGTCAAAACAGTAAACGTGTTACACGTGATCATGGGAAGAAACAAAACGACACTCCCAGAAAAATATGCCCAAAGGCCTATCACCGCGGAGCCCGGCCACTGGTCGTCTCAACCGATCACTTTCGACCATCGTGATTACTCAGCAAGTATCCGGCGTGCAGGATGGGCTGCCCTGGTATTAGACCCAATAATTGACAGATACCACTTCACACGACTCCTGATGGACGGTGGCAGCAGTCTAAACCTGATATACCAGGATACAATCCGCGAAATGGGGATAGACCCAACAAAAATTTGCCATAGCAATACTACCTTTAAAGGAGTAACGCCAGGCCCAAGGGCTCATTGCACGGGCTCCCTGCTACTAAAGGTTATATTCGGCTTCCCCGATAACTTCCGTAGCGAACATTTAACCTTCCACATCGCTCCATTCCAAAGTGGCTGTCAAGCACTACTCGGACGCGAAGCTTTCGCTCGCTTTAATGCAATACCGCACTACGCTTCCGTCACACTCAAGATGCCCGGCCCACGTGGCATCATTACAGTGAACGGAAGTATTAAGCGATCTTTGCGCACCGAAGAGCGTGCGGCTGCCTTGGCAGCCGCACACTATAAATGGCCTCACCAACTAAAGCGTTTAGCAGGTCGTCACGACCTCGGACACGGTTAGATGAGTCCGGCGCAGCTATATGCAATTTATACTGGATCAATGGTCACACCCCTATTACAAATACAAGGGGCTCAACGCTCGCAGACAAGTGGCAATTTTTACTCATCTTGAATTATACATGGTTTCTTTAAAAACTATCTTTTTGCACGACAACTTTTTCACCTAAGTTCCTCTCTTTTACAGATGATCATCATGCTACACCCATCCAGGATACGGCACAATGGAGACACAGGCGCAGACGTGCAACAGGGACCCGCTCCAAGTATTCTTTTTAGATTAAGACCCCACGCAAACCTTTTTTATTGTCTCTTGTTGATACATATCCACCGAATTCTCAGCACAGTTGAGAAGGATGCTGACGTCTTGGCATGTGGCCACGTCAGAATAATGCACGTACCTGGACACAAGGGGCTTCTTACAAAGGGCACTATTTCGACCTGGTTTATACCATAAAGACCGAATACCTTAGGGAGTGTTCGGCATCGCGAGTTTAGCCTTATATCCATCAGCTCCGAATCATTGTCTTCGGTCAAATGTTGGGTTTGCCCGGCTCCTGTGTTTTGGTGCCTTACGTTCCGCTTTACCGGCTAAGGTAGCACTAGGAGAACTACTACGATTGTGCCCTGGTTCATCCGGACAAGCACTTCAGTAGAGAAAGCCGAAAACTGACTGTCATGATATAGCGTGAGACTGGTCAACCACTCGATGACCTATCAGAATGTTAGAATTCCTCCGCCTTAACGAAGAGCCGTTTTCCGGCCAGGCATGTACGCACCCCACGATCAGGAGAGTGCGGAGCCACCAGGGGCTATCTAGTAGCCCCACTGTCAAACTCCTATGGCTAAGTGAAAGTGTTAAAGAATTATAGTCCGGTTGCCTCGCTCGCTGCGCTATCTCCTCCTTATTAGGACCAAGACGTTGGGTTAAGTGTGAACACGCATTTTTTGCGAGCACCTCCGCATTATATGCGTGGGGGTCGAAGCCGACGGCTGCAATCTTTTAGGTTATACACATGTATACATAAACGGCCGCACAGGAGGCAGCATACTACTTGCAGGCAAAAGTATAAACATAGCCTTATAAAAACTTCATAAAAGCATTGTGTTTACAATGAGAATACATATCACTCAAACATAATATTCTTCGAGCACTGGGCCTCTATCAAACGAGCACCCTCGCGAACCTCCTCAAAATAATGCTCGGCTGCCACTCGGCCTATGGCCGAACCCTGCGCCGGGACTACGGAAGCGTCCATCTCCGCCCAGTATGCTTTAACACGGGCAAGGGCCATCCGCGAGCCTTCTATGCACGCCGACCTCTTCATCGCATTAATGCGCGGCACCGCACCAAGGAACTGTTGCACTAAGCTGAAATAGCTATCCGGCTTTTGCTTCTCCGTCCACAGCTGATCCACAACAGCCCTCATGGCGAGTCCGGACAACCTATTCAGTTCGGCCCATTCAGCTAGCTGGTCAGTCAATGAAAGCGGACGCTCTAGAACGTTGAACTGCGACCAAAACAGCTTGTCCACTTCTAGATCTGTCTGACCTTGGAAGTACTTGGCAGCATCGGCAGCACTCGCCGCCAAATCCATATACGCATCTGCCGAACTCCACAGCCGATCCAGAGGGGCATACCGTGGATCTCCGAACTTCCTCTGTAACATGAAGGGTTTCCCAGCCGCAATATCCCCGGCTTCCCGCAGCTCCTCCTTCTTCGCTCTCATAGCATAACGAGTGTCCTTCTCCGCCACCGTGGCCTTCTCAAGGTTCGTTGCGTTTGCTCGGTTTTCCTTTTCAAGGACCCGACAACTATTGGCAGTGTCTTTCAATTCTACGGCCATCTTGGCCATCTTCTCTTGGCTCTCGCAATGTGTGGCCTTCTCGGCCTTCAACTCTTCGGCCACCTTCAAAGCAGCGGCATTACTAATCCTCGCTTGTTCCTTGGCTCGGGCAAGTTCTGCCCGCAAGGCTTCCACGGAGGCAGCTCCATCTGCAGTCACAACATATTAAAGATACTGGCATCATGCTGCTCTTACTATGTGGCGCTCACCAGATAATAACACTTACCCTGTGCCTCGTCAAGCCTCTTGTTAACAAGCTCGATGTCGGCGTCTGCCGCATTCAGTTGCCATTTTAATTTGGCAAACTCACTAGTCCGGCCAGCCACCAGAGTCTCCATGCACATAGGGGCAGTCTGGTTATTGCCTGAGAATATGATCCTCTGTTCGCCGCCGTCCTCGACGACAACCAGAGTCTCAGGGGCTACTATCTACACAGGGCACACCTAACATGTGCAGTACCATCACATATTATCTCACGTGACTCAAAGCCTGTCAGTAGACTCATAAAGGCTTCATGTAATCCGCTTTCGGTGGACGAGATTCTCTCTATCACCGTACCCATCAGCATACGGTGTTCTTCTGAGATGGCCGCTCGCCCCACCAACTCCCTCAGAATGTCCGACCGCACACCAGATGGTTCCGGACTCTTTTGTCTGTTCTCCTCGGGAGTCGGACACTGGGGACTTCGGGGGTCTATGGGATTATCTTCTGGCCTCACCGGATTTGGAGAGGCCCTCCGTGACGACACTTCAGGGTCGCCCGCTTCTAGAGCGGAAGAGTCCGGGGGAGGCGTTTCGCTCTCCATCATCTTCGGAAGAAGATCCCCCGAAGACGAGCTCATCTGAGAGGGGCTAAGGCCCGAACTTCAAGATATATGTAGTGGTTATTTTCTTAGAAGAAAAATAGCATACCTTTACTATTAAAGTATTTTGGGATCACTTACGACTCGTTGGAGGGCAGATCCCCCCGCGGACTTTGTGTGGCAGAAGCACCCCCCAAGGAGGGACCCTCTGGTGGAGATTTCTTCTCCCGTTTGGAGGCTTTGGCTTCCGGATCCTCGGAAGCAGTCCTTTTCCTCCCCCGGTTGTCCTCCTTCGTGGAGACACTCACTTCCTCGGTTGGAACGGGCGGCGATGGGGGCCCGCGTCCGTCCGTATTATCCCTCCCGGTATCTTCCTTCGAGGGCTCTGGGCAAGGTGCGACCTCGAGCATCTTTTCCAATACCGGATTTTCCAAACCCTCAAGGAGGGGGGCCGGACACTAAATCATCTTCGCCTTCGTTAGCCAGTCCTGGTCAAAAAGAAAATTCTCAGAAATAACTTCGTAACGAATAAAAGACGGTGTGTTCGGCCAGAGCATTTCTTACTTGTTTGGTGGCGCGGTTACTGCTCAGGCCCACGTCCTGGGTAATATCCGGACACTCTACTTGAGGTCCGAAGAATGACTTGTACATCTCCTCATGCGTCCGGCCGAGGAAACTTTGAACAACACGCGGTCCCTCTGGGTTGAACTCCCACAAGCGAAGGGGTCGACGTCTGCAAGGCTGGACTTGACAGACTAGCATAACTTGTATTACCAGAGCCAAATTAAAATCTCCCTTGAAGAGATCTCGAATGCGGCTCTGCAGTAGGCACGTCCTTGGCTGGACCCCAGCTCAGGCCTCTGCTAATCCATGACATCAGTTGTGGTGGGGGGCCCGAGCGGAAAGCGGGGGCAGCCGCCCACTTGGCACTTCGGGGAGCCGTGACGTAAAACCACTCCCGTTGCCATAATTCGGACACCTCTGGAAAGGAACCTTCCGGCCATGGAGCTCCTGCCATCTTGCCTATTGATGCACCTCCGCACGCTGCCTGTTGCCCCTCGATCATCTTCGGCTTCACTTCAAAGGTCTTGAGCCACAGGCCGAAGTGAGGGGTAACGCGGAGGAAGGCCACGCACACGACAATGAACGTCGAGATGTGGAGAAAGGACTCCGGAGCTAGATCGTGAAAATCTAGCCCGTAATAGAACATCAAACCCTGACGAAAGGATCCAGAGTGAGGCCTAGACCTCGGAGGAAGTGGGAGACGAACACAACATTCTTGTTGGGTTCGGGAGTAGGGATGACCTACCCTCGAGCAGGCAGCCGACGCGAAAACTCGGCGGTCAGGTATCTGGCCTCCCTCAACTTCTTAATGTCCTCTTCCGTAACGGAGGAAGGCATCGATCGGCCTTGAAGGCTGGATCCGGACATGATTGAAGATCCGGAGCACCTAACCTGGGCTTTGGGTGTTAGAACTCGAGGCAGAGGAAGGTTTCGATTGAGCACGAGAGAGAAAAAGCAAAAACCACGTCCCTTTATAAAGAGGGTGAATATCAAGCGTCCTCTCCGTAGCCGTTTAGGACTTGCCTATAATCTAGGAGTCCTAGGCACGGTTGGGTTACCCACACCCGTATTGATGAGATTCCCGTAATAAGGGGACACGATCTCTACTTTGACTAGACGTGTCGAAAAACTGCCTCGCGTTATGTGCGGGGCTGGTTAAAAGAAACGGTCCGAATAATCACCGGGCCATGACGTAACGTCGTGTTGCCAAAATAAGCTAGCAAATTAGATCTGTGAAAACATTATTCTCTCTACGGTGGAATGTGGAACTTATTTTGCAGGGTCGGACACTATCTTCGTATTTGAATTCTTCTGTGATGTATTCGGAGAACCCGCCTTGCAATGCCGAAGACAACTGCGCGTCGGACTCATCGTCATTGAAGCCTGGTTCAGGGGCTACTAAGGGAGTCCTCGATTAGGGGGTCTCCGGACAGCCGGACTATCTCCATTGGATTAGGGGGCTTCGTCTCGTGTCCGGATGGGACTCTACTTGGCGTGGAAGGCAAGCTAGGCAATATGTATATGGATATCTCCTCCTTTGTAACCGACCTTGTGTAACCCTAACCCTCTCCGGTGTCTATATAAACCGAAGGGTTTTAGTCTGTAGGACAACAATCACAGCATACAATCATACCATAGGCTAGCTTCTAGGGTTTAGCCTCTCTGATCTCGTGGTAGATCTACTCTTGTACTACACATATCTTCAATATTAATCAAGCAGGACGTAGGGTGTTACCTCCATCAAGAGGGCCCAAACCTGGGTAAAACATCGTGTCCCCTGCCTCCTGTTACCATCCGGCCTAGACGCACAGTTCGGGACCCCCTACCCGAGATCCGCCGGTTTTGACACCGACAACGAGGGTTCACTGGTTCGCTGCAGTGTGAGGCTGTCGTCGCCGCAGAATAACAGGGGGTGTGGGTGAGTAGAGGGATGGCCTGGCCAGCAGTGGGAGTAGTAGGGGGCGGTGAGGCCTCCGCCGCATCGCAGCCGGCCACGGGAGGCCGGAGCACGAGGCACGACCGGCGCTGGTTTGGGTGGCTGGAGCAAGAAGACCAGAGGTTGAAGAAGCACTACGGCCGTTGGATGGACATCATACGGTCACTGGAGCTAGAATCGTGCATATTGACTAAGTTGACAACGCCCTCCGTCCCCGTCAACTTAGTAGGCCCACAAGTCAGCCTGCCACTAAGGTGGGTCCCAGCTAGCAAGGGGGTATTCATTTTTTTGTGCATAATAAGGAGGCACTTCCGGTGGGTCTGAGCTGACAGCAGGGGGAACGTTTTTTTCGCGAAATACGGTGGCCCGTCGGGTGGGTCCCAGCAGTCAGGGGCAAACGTTTTTTTTGCGATATACTGGTGGGCGTCCGGTGGGTCCCTGCTGTGAGGTGGAGGAATAATTATTTTCCGCGTAATAAGGAGGCACTTCCTTGCGGCTGTCGTGGACCCAGTTGTCAGCCTCTCCACGTACAGTAGTCTTCCGATGGAATTCGGTCGTTGACCACATTGACCATGCCATGCCGACAGCACCACGACGGTGGACGACGGCGAGGCCTAGGAAGGGGACGACGTGGAGCCGGGGAAGACGCGGCAGTGGATGCCCACGCAGAGAGGAGTACGAGGGTTCACTGGTTCGGCTGCGCTGCCGTCGCCGTGGAATAATAGGGGGTGTGGGTGAGTGGAGTGGAGGGATGGCCTGGCCAGCGGTGGGAGTAGTATGGGGGCGGTGAGGCCTCCGCAGCAGCACAGCCTGCCACTGGAGGCAGGAGCAGGCAGCACGACCGAGGCTTCTTTGGGTGGCTCGAGCAAGAAGACGAGAGCTTGAAGAAGCACTACGGCCGTTGGATGGACATCGTACGGTCAATCGAGCTAGAATCGTGCATATTGACTAAGTTGACAAAGGCCTTCGTCGCCATCAACTTAGTAGGCCCGTTATACTGGGTCCCAGCTAGCAGGGGGAGTATTCATTTTTTTTGTGCATAATAAGGAGGCACTTCCTTGCGTGCGAAGATATAGCTGTTGGGTCCGAGCTATCAGCGGCGGTAACGTTTTTTCGTGAAATACAAAGGCCGTTTCGGTGGGTCCCAGATGTCAGGTGGAGGAAATCATTATTTTCCGCGTAATAAGGAGGCATTTCCTTGCATGCGGCCGTGGACCCAGCTGTCAGCCTCTCCACATACAGTCCACTTCAGATGCATGTCGGTCGTTGACCACGCTGACCACGCCACACCGAGAGCACCAGGGCGGTGGACGACGGCGAGGCCTAGGAAGGGAACGACACGGAGGCAGGGAAGAATCGGCCGTTGTTTTTGTTTCCCACGCGGAAGGGAGTACGACTGTATGAGGGTTTACTGGTTCGTCTGCCATCACCGGAGAATAACAGCAGGTGTGGGTGAGTAGAGGGATGGCTAGGCCAGCGATGGGAGTACGGTCGGGCGGTGAGGCCTGCGTGGCAGCACAGCCGGCCGCGGGGAGGAGGGAGCAGGCAGTCCCACCGGTGCTCGTTTGAGAGGCTGGAGCAGGAAGAGCAGAGATTGAAGAAGCACGACGGCCGTTGGATGGACATCCAACAGTATACAAGCCATCTGTGGAAAGCCTCAAATATGTGGAAAATAGCATACAACCCATCTGCCATTATTTCAAATAATTTACAGCCCATTTGCTAATTCTTACGGGTTTTTTGGAGCCCATATTCTTTGTGTTAGCATTACAGCCCATATTATGGCCACGGTTAAAAAATTATACGAAATTTTGCATATGTCGGTGCGGTCTGAACTGTTTTTAATACCGAAATTTCGAGTCATATTCAGACTAATTTTAAAAATAAATTTATATCAATATAAAATCCAATAAATTGTCCACGCATAAAAATCAATGCAATTTAAAATCTCGAAATGAAAAAAAGATATTTGAAAATAATTGCCGGTTTGATGTGTTTTAAAAATGTACAACCCATTTCTCATTACTGATAGGCCATTTTCTCGGCCAGCCGAATGAAGCTCTCCTCGTCTTGAAAGATTTGCAGCCCAGCAGGCCTGATAAAGCGACTTACTTGACAAATCACAAAAGAACTGGGCTAGCCATTTTCAGAAAGAAAAAAAACTACTGGGCTGGTCTGTGGTAAACATAAAAGAAAAGGCTGTCTAGACTGGCCAGAGTGTCTCACACAGCCCAGTTGACACCCTGCTTCTGTCTCAAAAACAAATTAGATAAATGCCACTCCAATTATGGCTATTCATAAAAATGCCACTGCAATTTCCAAACTTTAAAAAATGCCACTGCAATTTTTGCAAACTTTGAAAAACGCCACGGCAGTTTGCAAACTTTGAAAAACGCCACTCCAGACTTTGAAAAATGCCACTAGAAATGGCATGAAATGGCATTTTTTAAAGTTTGGAAATTGTAGTGGCATTTCTCGGATACACCAGATTTATCAAATTAACCCAAAACAAAAATAACTGGGCGAGCTGTTGGGTCCCTGGTGTCAGCCGCTCATTGTGCAATTCTCTCGTTTATTGACTACGTTGACAATGGCATGGGACCCAGATATCAGAAATCCACTAGGAGGAGCCATTTTTTATTGGCTTGATATAAGGAGGCACTTGCTTGCGTACTGCCATGACCTTGGCGGGTCCCTGCTGTCATCCTCTCCACGTACAATACCAGTTAGTCGTGCTTCAAAACTGATCGGCACACCATTAAAAAAAATAAAGGTCGATAACTAATGCGGCACCTCAGGCCGACGTGGCCAGATCGCATTTTGCACGAGAAATTACACGCCATGTTTCGTTGACATGAGGTCCTGTTCCAACATATCAGTGAGACGACGGCGAGTAGCAGGAGTATTTCCGAACAGACGTGTAGGACGGGGCGCCTCTTCATGAACCGTGGCAAACTCGCAACCGTCCACTGACCCTTCGCCTTTCCCTCTCGATTTGGAACTGCTGTCGCACGCTCTTCCTCTCCCTCCACCATTTTCCTTGAGCCCTTCACCCTTTCTTCTGACATAGTTCGATCGTCTTCTCCATGGAGGGAACAGGCCGGAAACGACCCCGTTATTCTTGCCCCGATCTGAAAGATGACGTGGTGGAGGAACTCATTGATCGGTGCGACATCATCACCTTGGCTAGCATGGCAGGTTCGTTCAAGCCCATTCTCGATCAACTAATAACATCATTACAAAGAACCCAAGAGTCAAGGAGCAGTTTGATCTCCCCTATCTTCTTCGCCGTGACCCTGATGACTGGCGCCGGCAAGACGGAAGCCTCACCTTGTGCCAGTTGATGCCGCTTGATAATGATACGTATGATGTTAAGATGCCATCGCTTGAGGGCAAGGCTTGGGCGGGCGCAAATGGAGATTAGGTTGTTTACATTGGGTCCAACTGCGAGTGGGAACTTGTGAATGTGTACACTCGTCACCGGGTTCCACTTCCAAAAATCTCAGCACACTGCCTAGAGGTTGAGCACACCGGTAATGTACGCGCGTTCAAATACGACCATGGTGACTGTCTTCTACGGAAGATAGCAATTTGTCGAGTTCCCAACCGCTACAACAACTATGAAGTTGTTCCTATCTTCGACAAGCTTGTTGCCATCCTTAGTGGTTTGACTCGATGGACATTGCTCAAAAATCAGTTTTTGTGCACGAATGAGTACTGTGATGCAATTCAATACGAGGGCCTTGTGTTTGCTGCCACCACTCGTGGCACTCTTTTTGCATGGTATCCTCGTAGTTTCGGTACGTTTGTCTTCCACCGTAATTATAGTTGTTACATCCACATGCATGCGGGTTAGCAAGTTTCCCTTTACTAATTAACCTTCTTCTTGTGTTTCCAAGGTCCTGTGAACATCCCACCACCTATACTTGAAATTTTTTATAACTGATGACCCACAAGTATAGGGGATCTATCGTAGTCCTTTCGATAAGTAAGGGGGAGATGCCGATGGTGATGATCATGACCATGAGGACAAGCAGCGGCCATATACTCTGTGGCGCCTGTCAACTAATTCCGATGGATCACCTCTTCTTGTGTGTGTACAGCCCACTGATGATGTTACTGCTAAGGAAGCAGGTGTCTCCCATGGTCGCACTCTCCGGACCTATTCCAACACCCGTTGCATGGTATTCGGTATGGATACTAGTGTGCTAGCGCCAACTCCTTCTCCCTGGCACAGAATTGATAGTCTTGGAGAAAACTCGCTCTTCCTTGGACAAAACTATCTGATGATGGTGAAAGGCGATCCAACTGCTATTGACACATTTAAGAGAAGCAACTGTGTCTATACCTTGGACATTTGGGTGGTTCCCTACCCTGGTACTGATATAGTAGGCCGCTTCAGCCTGGATGATCAGTCCTGCATTGCTCTCTAGATCGACAACGGATGGCCCGTCCCAGAGAATCACTTGTGCTTCAAAGCAAGCGTTTCCAACGCTGCGGAATGGTTGAGTTGAAGTTCATTTCATGGCTTGTTATTTGTTGTGTGGTGAAAACTTTAGTATTTATAATGTATCCTCGTTGTCGATGTGGGTTGATGACCTGTTGTATGTAATAAAATGATATGCATGTGATAAACTTACTAAATTTATGAATGGCTTTCGAGTCGCTTCTCTGAGTGAGTGGTGCGACGAGGCAAAAATATATTTTCCGAATACATAATTGTACGTGCATTGCAACAGGTTATCGGATGAGGCCAATCAACAATAGTAGTACACTATTTGTACTAGCTTCACATGCTTTGCGCGTCGGGCGGGTGTTTTTACTATAGCCATATGTTAATGTGTTCGTTGTACGTAACCAGCGCCTCGAATCCTCGATACTAGTACTATATAGTAGGAGTAAGTAGTAGGAGTAGTAGGGTGGCATGGGCCAGAACAAGCATTCACTTCCAAGAGTACGGCACACGCCACCACCACGACATCCATCTGACACCATATTATTTCTTGGAGTCCATGCTAGAGCAATCTCTTCAACCTGCTGCAGAAGGCGGTGCACATGTCCGCCACGACGCTGCTTCAAAAGGCGGCGCAGATGGGCGCCACCTTGTCGAGCTCCTCGTTCCTGCGTGGGCTAGGCCTGGACATCTCGTCGTCGTCGCCGGCGTCGTCGTCGTAAGGTCAGCATCAACAGCAGGAGCACCACCACCAGGAGCCCATGCAAATGCAGTTCCTGGAGGGGTCACTGCAGCAATGGCCGCCGCGGTTGGAGCCCGAGCCAGCTCCGATGATGTCGGCGAGGATGGGCCTCGGGTTACCATACGACTCTATCGGCGGTCCGATGGGGTTGCCGGAGCTCATGATGGGCCAGTCATCACTGTTCAGCGCCAAGCCAGCCATGCTGGACTTCCTGGGGCTCGGTATGAGCCCCACCGGCACAACGACAAGCAGGGGCCTCCCCGTGTTCATGCAGCCCATGGGCGGCACGGTCGGCATCGCCCGGACCGGCAGCGGCGCGGCGGAGACGTTCGGCTCCGGCCCAAGCGCTCAGGCCAAGCCGTGGGAGAGGAACCCGAGCAGCTCGCCGATCTTGTGAAAGGACTGTTGGGCAGTATCAACACGTAGCATAGCAGCTGTAAAATGTTGCTTGTGTCTAATTAGTAGCAGCTAGTTGTTAGTTCTTCGCCGTTCTTTTGTTTCTTAGGTTACAATCAAGTACGTAAGTTACTTTTGTTCCTTTAGGCTTCAGCTTAGTACTCCTGCCCTGCCATGAAGCAAAGTTTCTTTTCAAGTTCATTCACAGATCAGTCGGTGTTTCCTGTAGTTAACTGCACCTTAACATTCAGTATTGTGGGTTAATTAGAGAAGACGACAGGGTGTTTCCTGCAAAAGTGCGGACGAAGACCGGTCAAGCCACCTGGCTGCCACTTGTTAAGCTGTGATAGGCTGGGGACTAAATCATCACATCTAGTGCAAGTTGGGGTATGATGGAGTTACACTTTGCAAGTTTGGGACTAAATCATCACATTCCATGCAAGTTAGGGTACTTGGGGTGCATTTACCTCTAACTTCAGCCATCGCGCGGCGGGCGAGGCGGGGGTTTGCCGATAGTCGGTTTCCTTAACCGCGGTCCCACTTGTAAGGTCAACTCCAACGCACGACCCCAAACGGACCTCCATTTTACACGAACTCCAACAATAATTTTGACTAGAAAAGCAAGACCAAAGAAAACAAGAACCACAAGAATACATTTTACTACTCCTGTAAGTTGGATTAGTGCCTTCTCGATGCATTCATTGTTGATCTGCGGAGGCTCGATCTTGTGCGCTTCTTTCTTCTTCGAGTGTAAAGAAGTAGACGTTGCTTCCTCGCATCTAGTCTCATGTCTAGCCTCTATTCTAGTAGGAGTATCAACAAGTGCACTAATCTCATTCGAGAGCAGAACCGAAGATTTGGTCCGGTTCTTCCTCCTTTTGCCAACACGTGGGACGTCCAGCATCCAGGTCGTGTCATGAAAGAAAATAGAGTGGTAGTTAAAGCCACAAGATGTGCATCTTGGGTTAAACTGTAAATAGAATCTTACTACTCTTGAGTAACTCAAAAAGCAGCCACCGAAGATCTTTATTGGATTTGTTTTTCATCACCAGCACGTCGAGGTGAAAGATGTGCAGGTTCAGTGGGTCCTCTTGCATTTTCACTGACATGTGGGGCCGCATGTGAGCAAACAGACGATGGGCTCCGCGCGCCCGCTGGCTGGCTGAGAAGAGAGATAGAGGAGGGCTGAGTACGGACTGCAGGAAATTTGTTCTATGTACCTCGATATAGGATCGATATAGTGGGGTGGCATGGGCCATAACTAGCATTCACGTCTAGCAGTACGGCACATGCCACCCACACGAGTCCCATCCGACACCAATTTTCTTGGAGTCCGTGCTACAACCATCTCTTCTCCCTCCTGTTTTCTCAGCCATCGCCCGGTGGGCGGGGTGGGGGTTTGCCGATAGTCGGTTTGCTCAACTGTGGTCAAATACTAAAATCCAGAGTCCATGTATTTATTTACAGAGGGAGTAGTACATTTTTGGTGACATGCATTACTAGATATTGCTAGTCAAATACTAAAATCCAGATGGACGTGATAGTACTCCTAAATCTAGACGGTGGTGCTACTAGTACTATTAGTAGTACTACCAATGTAGGAGTAGTAGTAGGAGTACTAGCACTATACTATCTGTTGGTCAAATTATTACATGCTGCTCCTCACAGTGAAGTGACAAGACCCTACGCCGGAGATGACACCTGAGTATAGGCGCCGTGTTCGGCATACCATAGTCAGCCTCACCGTCTGCAGTCACTATCATGATGCTGTAGAGCTAGCCTGCTTACAACTAGCCCTGTTCGACATAATTTCCCATGCGTAGATGCCCGTGCATTGCACGGAATACCAAGATTGGGGGTGGACGGCTCCGGTAGCGGCCATCACGCCAGATTTTTCCACGGCCTTCTACTCCTAGATGTGGTGGGGAGGAGATGAGGCTGATTGTGAGAGACAAGGAGTTGTTTGTAAATAGGGAACAAGTGCGGGCATCTTTTTGCAAAAATGGAGAAGCTTGGTTTGTATGCGTCAGATCTAGACCCGACGGCTATTGGTGAAAGATGGGAGGCACAACATCATCATCAACTCAGGACCTGTTTGATTCGCGAGATTTTGAAAATGTAGGAATAGGACACGGCAATATTACAACTTTCAAACTGATATTACAAATGTTAGGAGTAATGCTGCACCTATGAAGAGGGAATTACTAGGAAGTTTACGTAAGAACTTTAGTTACTTTAGGTGGATGCAGCATTATCGTACAAACTAAAATCCACCGCCCTGACAAGTCACTAATGGGCAAATAAGTTTTCGAGTCTCTGGCCACTTGATGTTTCAAAAACAAATTCAGCTTCTGCGGAGAAATGAGCTCCATCGTGTACCCGCGCGGGTGTGGCTGGGCATGAAGCGTGAGTACGTGCACGGTGCACCTATTCTCTTCTTGTATACGTACACCACCTACGTGGGGTTGTGTCAAAGAGATACAAACCTAGAGAGATATAGTGTGTGGGTTCTTGAGAGTTTTTTTGGGGGAGGTCAATCAAAATTTTTAACATATGCAATGTGTGTGAAATAGAGTCCTGGATATAACATATATATAGAGGGGGCGATCCATGAGAAGAGAGTGGAGGTATCACCGGCTTGAGGCATCCATAGAATCGAAGAGAGGGATGATGTGTGTGTGTGCGCGCGCGCGCGATCGATAAAGAGTGCCATCAAATTTGTGTGTGCCCACATCAAAGATATAGAGTGGCTGGCCTACTGGAACGTGAGATGGGACATGTGCAGTTTGTCTCTGTGGCATGGATACCTACCTGCAACACTCGACTATCAGTGTGTGGTGGGGGAAGAGGGAGGCCCAATTAACTATAGAGGTACAATGGCTGGTATATGTGTGGAGGAGGAGAGAGGCCTACCTCATGTATTAAGGAGATCGATCTGCCTCATGTATTAAGGGAGATCGATCGGCATCCATGCATATGGGCAGGAGATGAATAAGGTTGGGAGAGAGACAGAGCTAGAGTGTTGGAGGGGGCGGTAGTGGAGTTGCTTCTAACAAATGGTGGGATAGGCTTGCTAGACAAACGGAGGGCACGCCTGCAATATCAATAAGAGAGGAGATGGCTGCTTGTTGTCTGTGCACGTGCATGTGAGAGACGGGTCAGGAGGCATGCACGAATGATGAGGGGGGCGATGTGGCTATGGTAAGCAGACATAACTACATAGGAAGATCAATCGCCCTTTGTAAGACAAAGGAGAGACATAACTTGTGAGGTACGTCGATCGATGGGGGGTAGTTAAACTCGATCTAGGTATATGTTGAGAGATCGATCGATATACATGCATGTGTGTGTTAGAAGCAAATGAGGCACGAGGATAAGGATAGAGAGAGAGGGATGCATGTAGGAGGTGGTACGACAGTGTAACACCCCGGATTTGACTTTCCCAATATGTACTCCAACTCTTGTCGTTTCCGGCCTTAAGTTATTTTATTTTCTCGGGTTCGGGTCTTTGTCTCTGTGTGTTGTTATCGTTGTCATGCATCTCATATCATGTCATCATGTGCATTGCATTTGCATACATGTTCATCTCATGCATCCGAGCATTTTCCCCGTTGTCCGTTTTGCATTCCGGCGCTTCGTTCTCCTCCGGTGGTCATTCATACCTTTGTTTCGTGTGTGGGGATTAAACATTTCCGGATTGGACCGAGACTTGCCAAGCGGCCTTGGTTTACTACCGGTAGACCGCCTGTCAAGTTTCGTACCATTTGGACTTCGTTTGATGCTCCAACGGTTAACCGAGGGACCAAAAAGGCCTCATGTGTGTTGCGGCCCAACACCCCTCCAAGTTGGGCCAAAACCCACCAAAACCCTCTCCATCATCTAGAGCGTTCGATCACGATCGCGTGGCCGAAAACCGCACCTCATTTGGACACTCCTAGCTCCCTCTATGCCTATTTATACCTCCCCCATTCCAAATCTCGGATCCCCTCTTCAAAACCCTAAAAATCCGTCTCCGCCGCCGCCGGACGTGTCCAGACGGAGCCGGACGACGTTCGCCCGCCACCACCGCCAAACCACGTTTCGCCACGTTGCTCCCCGCCACCCGCCGCCGCTGAGGCCCGCGCGGCCCAGCGCCGGCCCCCGAGCCCGGTCGGCCGTCTTCCCGCGCCGCCCCACTCCTCCTTGCCCGCGCCGCCGCCTTCTCCGTTGCGCCACCGCGGCGCCTTTGCCGGCCGGCCGCGCCGACCGCTGCTTCATCGCCGTCCTCCACCGCTGCTTCCTCCCCGACGCCGCTCCTCGCCGAAGACGCGCCACCGCGCCGCGCCGCACTCCCCAGGAGCCCGTGGATCCGGTCCGCTCCCTCCCCGGCGCCGCCACGCGACGAACGCCGGCCGCCGCAAGCTCCCGTCGCTGACGAACCTCGGATCCGCCGCCGCTACAGTGCTCTACGCCAGATCTGGATCAGGAGCTACAGTAAACCCTAACCGCGAGGTGGTGAATTTCTACTAAGTCCTCAAATTCTCAGATCCATATGCTCCTCTTCATCATGTCGTAACTCCGCATTCGTAGCTCCGTTTTGGGCATATAGCATATCAAAATGTTCGCCTCAGAGAGTACATCATTTCATTCCATTGCATCATTTTCATTTGAGTTCATCTTGATGCCCGAAATACCGTTAGAAGAGAGCTACTTGAGTTAATTGTCAGATCTGCTGCTCCATTTAGTTATTTGTCATTTTTTCCATCATTATTGTGTGCCTGATATGCCCATGAGCTCTACATATGTTTTTTTAAGGGTTTTGCCATCTTTCCATAGGTGCAACCCATGTATTTTTGTGATGTGTGTGGTGACTAGCACAAGCTTGCGTAGTGAGGCACTTGGTAATGCTGATTTCAGGGATTTAGCACTTCCACTAAGTCCTTGAGCTGTTTATCTCATATGGCCATATGTTCATGTTGTTTCCTAGTGATCCGTGCCTCTTTTGAGGATGATCAGTAAGGATGTTTTGTTAATCTTGTAGTGCTCTATCCATCCATGTCTTTGTTTGCAATTATGGGGCACCCTAGCTTGAGTCAATCAAGCTCCACTTTTGCTACTTCGTGAATCTGGGCAGATTGTCTACTTGTTAGCGATTGTGCCGAGGATATTGTAGTTGATCCGTGCATGCTATGCTATTGTTCTTGCCATGTCTAGCTTGCATTTTGTGTATTCTTGATGGGTGTATGCTTAGCTTGTCATGACTTGCTCCGTAGTGAGTGCATCGAGCTCGTAAACATGCCTACTTGATATCTGTTTTCAGCATGCTCCAGTTTCCATTAAGTCTGAGAACTGATTATGTTTTTGCCATGTTCACATGCTTGCAAATGTATTTTCTCATCCCTTTTGGCTCAAGGTCACTAAGGGACTTTTGTTAAGATCTTTGAGTAGCTCCGTGCCATGCTTTACTTTGCCATGTCCAGGTCCTGTAGCATATAGCTTTGTTGCTCCGAACTGTGCTACCTGATCTGAAATTCCAGAGAAGTGTTAATTTCACTAAGTGCGAGATCTGTTTACCATATGCATTTTTGCCATGCTTGTTTGAACCTGTTAATGGATGAATTGGCCGTAGCTCAGTGCTAGACTTTTGTTAAGAATCATGAATGGATTCCTGCCATGTATTTTGTTGCCATGTTTGGGTGCTGTAGCATGTTCATCTTGTTGCATTTAGATGGCTACTTGCTGTAAATTGCAGACCAGTGTCATTTTTGAATCGCTTGCCATTTCCAAACCGTAACTCCGATTCCGGCGTTCTTTATATTGTTTTCAAGCGATTTCATCTCATCTTTCCAGTGGCGCACTTGGATTTCCAAGTTGAGGCCAGGTTCATGCATTCCTTGTCAATTCTTGCATATGCACCCCGCATCGCATCCCGCATAGCATACCATCCTTGCATCATATTGTTTGAGCCTTGCACGTGGTTGATTGTGTCCTTGTTGCTTGTTTGTCTTGTTTGGGTAGAGCCGGGAGTTGAGTTCGCTAACGAGGAGCCCGTTGAGTTTGCTTTCGAGGAACCAGTCAACTCTGACAACTTTGCAGGCAAGATGATTATACCCTCGAAATCACCTCTATCTTGGCTTGCTTAGTTGCTCGCTATTTTGCTATGCCTATGTTGCGATACCTACCACTTGCTTATCATGCCTCCCATATTGTTGAACCAAGCCTCTAACCCACCTTGTCCTAGCAAACCGTCGTTTGGCTATGTTGCCGCTTTGCTCAGCCCCTCTTATAGCATTGTTAGTTGCAGGTGAGGATTGAAGTTTGTTCCTTGTTGGAACATGGAGATGTTGTTCCTTGTTGGAACATGTTTACTTGTCGGGATATCACGCTACATCTTATTTAATTAATGCATCTATATACTTGGTAAAGGATGGAAGGCTCGGCCTTATGCCTGGTGTTTTGTTCCACTCTTGCCGCCCTAGTTTCCGTCATATCGGTGTTATGTTCCCAGATTTTGCGTTCCTTCCGCGGTTGGGTTATAATGGGAACCCCTTGACAGCTTGCTTTGAATAAAACTCCTCCAGCAAGGCCCAACTTTGGTTTTACCATTCGCCACCTAGCCTTTTTCCCTTGGGAGTCGTGCATCCCGAGGGTCATCTTTATTTTAACCCCCCCGGGCCAGTGCTTGTCTAAGTGTTGGTCCGAACTAGGGTCCTTTGCAGCGCCACCTCGGGGAAACTTGAGGGCTGGTTTTAGTTGTACGGAGCGCTCATCCGGTGTTGCCCTGAGAACGAGATATGTGCAGCTCCTATCAGGATGTCGGCGCATCGGGCGGTCTTGCTGGACTTGTTTTACCATTGTCGAGGATGTCTTGAAGAACCGGGATACCGAGTCTGATCGGAACGTCTCGGGAGGAGGTCTATTCCTTCGTTGACCGTGAGAGCTTGTCATGGGCTAAGTTGGGACTCCCCTGCAGGGATTTGAACTTTCGAAAGCCGTGCCCGCGATTATGTGCAGATGGGATTTTGTTAATGTCCGGTTGTAGATAACTTGAACCTTAACTTAATTAAAATGAATCAACAGTGTGAGTTACCGTGATGGCCTCTTCTCGGCGGAGTCCGGGAAGTGGACACGGTGTTGGAGTAATGTTTGCGCAGGTTGTCCTCTAGTTTCTCGCTCGCGCTTTGCCTTCTCTTCTCGCTCTCTTTTGCGAACAAGATAGCCACCATATATGCTAGTCGCTTGCTGCAGCTCCACATATTTTACCTTGCCTTTCCTATAAGCTTAAATAGTCTTGATCGCGATGGTGCGAGATTGCTGAGTCCCTGTGGCTCACAGATTACTATTACACCCGATGCAGGGCCTGATGATTCCGCTCCAGGTGACGCGCTTGAGCTCAAGTGGGAGTTCGACGAGGACTCTCAACGATACTATGTTTCCTTTCCTGATGATCAATAGTGGTGCCCTGTTGGGGGCGATCGGGACCGTGTCACATGTTGGGTTATCTTTTATTTTGGCGCCGTAGTCGGGCCATGAGTGTTTGAATGATGTAATGTTATTTATGTACCTTGATTGACGTGGCGAGTGTAAGCCAACTATGTTATCTGCCCTTTTATTATCTATATATTACATGGGATGTTGTGAAGATTGCCTAACTTGCGACATATGCCTTCAATGCGATTATGCCTCTAAGTCATGCCTCGACACGTGGGAGATATAGTCGCATCGAGGGTGTTACAAGTTGGTATCAGAGCCTTCACTGACCTTAGGAGCCCCATTGCTTGATCGTTTTTAGCGGCCAAGTTGTGTCTAGAAAAATGTTTTGAGTCATCTAGGAATTATATATTGGAGAGTTTAGGAATTCTTTTTACTTCCCAGTCTCCTCATCGCTCTGGTAAGGCATCCTGACGTAGAGTTTTGACTCTTCTCTTCTCAAATTTCACTAAAAAAAATTTAGGATCACGCGGGTATCTTGGAATCGTTCCGATGGTTTTATGATGAGAACATTGTCTTGGTGCCTCCTGTCAGGGGTTTTGCGGAAGTGTCCCGGGGAGTTGATCTCTGAGGTGTTGTCGTCATAATTTTATCGTTGCAATTCTGGAATACCTGAGTTTAGTACGCCGACATTGAAAATCTCTTTTATGCAGTTCGTTGGTGAGATAACCTCGACGCCACCCAGTACTGGGGCGGGAGTTCGGGAGTATCGCCATAACTTGTATAATGGATGCTTTTCGAAGGTTGAGGTAGATGGTTTCCGAAGTTTTTTCTCGGTTATGTGTTGAAGGATGGATACAGCTGGATGTAGGATTTGCTAGATTTGGGTGAGATATTATGCTTCCCCTATATCCCCAACACCTGATTGCATAACAGGAAAGGTTCGGAAATTTCATAGGTGGGAATTCTTGTAACTCTAGTTATTCTTCCATGGATATTTGGTTTGAGATTGGGATTTCTTACCGAGTATTCGTTCTTGATCCGTACCTTGTTGATTTATTTCTCTACCTAAATTCTAAGTGGCTTCTCAATTTATGGATATGTGACCATTTCAATAGGAATGCATTCGTTCATTTTGTTCGGATGTGAAGACTTTACGTTGCAATTTTCATTCCGTTGGATTCAGCTTCTTTTATCTGTCTATGTGCTAACGGTGGTCAACCTCTTCAGGATGGCTCCCGCTAAGAGCACCAATCAGAATCAGAATCAAGATCCGCCACCACCTCCACCTCCTCCGGAGGCATGGCAAGCTGTGATGGCCGCAACCAATGCAAACACACAGTTGATCATGCAAATTCTCCAAGAGCGCAATCAAGGCAACCAAGGGAACCAAGGCAACAATCAGAATCACTTTGCTACACTCAACCAGTTCCTTGCTAACGGGCCAAAGACTTTCAGCAATTGTGTTGAGGCAACCGATGCTGACGATTGGCTTGTGGATCTGTGCAAGCATTTCGAGTGCAGTAACGTCAGGCCTGAGGACTTTGTCAAGTTCGCTTCCTTCCAACTCAAAGATCAAGCTGCAGAATGGTTCCAGCAGTACAAGGATTCCAGAGGTGGACGTGTTATTACCTGGGATGAATTCCGTCAAGATTTCAGAGCACACCATACCCCTCAGAGTGTGGTTGAAAGAAAGCGTGAGGAATTCCGCAACCTGAAGCAAGGCTCTTTGTCTGTCTATGACTACAACAAGTTGTTTCAGAAGCTCGCCCGCTTTGCGAAGCAGGACGTCCCTGATGAGAAGAGCATGATATACCAGTTCAGGGGTGGTCTCAGAGAAGAAATCCAGCTAGCTCTTGTTCTCTTTGAGCCCTTGAGGTACGATGAGTTCTACAACATGGCACTGAAGCAAGAGGCCGCTCAACTGAGGTGTGATGCTTCCAAGAAGCGAGTCAGAGATGCTACTCCTTCTTCCTCTACTCAAGTGGCCAAGCAGCAGAAGTATTGGCTTCCTCCTCCTCCGTTCCGTCAGCCGTATCAGCAGAAGAGAAAAGGTGGCAGTGGATCTTCCCACCCACCCAACCCTGGCTTTCAGAACAAGACTTCGTCTCAAGCTCCAAGATCGAGTGCTCCGTACCACCATCCGCTTTCAGAGGTCACGTGCAACAAGTGCCAACAGAAGGGTCACTATGCCAACAAATGCTTCAATCAGAGGCGTCTCCCTCCTCCTCCTCCTGTGAGATCGGCAAGTACAGCTGTGGTCAAGCATAACCCCAATCACGCCAAGGTCAACTTGCTGAATGCAGCTCAGGCAGAGGACTCATCAGATGTCATCATGGGTAACTTTCCAGTTAACTCTTTTCCCGCAAAAGTTCTTTTTGACACTGGTGCATCGCATTGTTTCATGTCAAGATCATTTGTTTCCAAGCATGACTTCGTTTCACAAATGTTGGGTAAACCTATGGGAGTGGTTTCTCCGGCTAAGTCTATGAGGGCTACTTCAATAGTCCCCGATATTTCTATCATGATGGGTGATTTCAAGTTTCTGGCTTCCCTAATGGTTCTTGGTAACTCGGATATTGATCTTATTCTCGGGATGGATTGGCTTTCTAAGCACAAGGCTCAGCTTGATTGTGCAGCCAGGCAGATTCAATTGACTCATTCGTCTGAGGATGTAATTGTCTTTGCCGTGAATGACGATACCATCCGTCTGTTTTCTCTCAATGAGAAGGGTGAACTGGATGCTATCTCGCGGATTCCAGTCATTTGCGAATATCAAGACGTCTTTCCAGAAGAGCTTCCAAAAATGCCTCCGCACCGGCCAGTTGAATTCGTCATTGATCTTGAGCCTGGCACGGAACCAGTGTGCAAGCGTCCTTACAAGCTCGAACCTGAAGAGTTGAAGGAGCTGAAGAAGCAACTCGATATTCAAGAGAGAATGGGTCTCATCCGGCCTAGTTCTTCTCCGTGGGGTTGTGGTGTTCTTTTTGTGAAGAAGAAGGATGGAACGGACCGACTTTGTGTTGATTACCGTCCATTGAACAAGAAGACCATCAAGAACAAATACCCACTTCCCAACATCAATGAGCTGTTCGAACAACTCAAAGGTGCCCAAGTATTCTCCAAGCTTGATCTCCGTATGGGTTATCATCAGTTTCGAATCCGTGAGCAAGATATTCCCAAGACGGCTTTCAGAACAAGCTATGGTTCATATGAATACACTGTCATGTCTTTTGGCCTCGTCAACGCTCCTCCGACGTTCTCTCGCATGATGAACTTCATCTTCAACGCCTACACCAATGACTTTGTTTTGGTCTATCTCGACGACATTCTGGTTTTCTCCAAGAACAAGGAAGATCATGCCAAGCACTTGTGTTTGGTGCTCGATAAGCTGAGGGAACACAAGTTCTACGCCAAGTTCTCCAAGTGCGAATTTTGGCTCGATGAGGTTCTTTATCTTGGTCATATCATCTCTGCCAAGGGCATTGTCGTGAATCCAGAGAAGGTGTCTGCAATTGTGAATTGGGAACCTCCTCAGAACGTGAAGCAACTCCGTAGCTTCCTCGGTCTCGCAAGCTACTGCCGAAGATTCGTTGAAAACTTTTCTAAGATCGCGAAGCCTCTCTCAAATCTTCTCCAGAAGCACATCAAGTACGTTTGGTCTCCGGAGTGTGACATTGCTTTCAACACTTTGAAAGAGAAATTGGTCACTGCTCCAGTTCTGACTCCGCCTGATGAATCCAAACCGTATGAGGTCTTTTGTGATGCCTCTCTCCAAGGTCTTGGCGCAGTGTTGATGCAAGAGAAGAAAGTTGTTGCTTATACCTCTCGCCAGTTGAAGCCCAATGAGAAGAACTACCCCACTCATGATCTCGAGTTGGCGGCAGTTGTGCACGCTCTTTTGACTTGGAAGCATCTCTTATTGGGAAGAAAAGTGGACATTTTCACTGACCAAAAGAGTCTCAAGTACATCTTCACTCAGCCTAATCTCAACCTCAGGCAAACTCGATGGGTCGAAATGATTCAAGAGTATAATCCGAGTATCGAGTATACTCCAGGCAAGGCTAATGTGATTGCTGACGCATTGAGCAGAAAGGCTTATTGCAATAGTCTGATTCTCAAGCCTTATCAACCCGAGCTTTCTGAAGCTTTCCGCAAACTTAATTTGCAAGTTGTTCCTCAAGGTTTCCTCGCCAACCTTCAAGTCTCTCCTACCTTGGTAGACCAGATTCACCAAGCCCAGCTTCTTGATGCTATGGTGAAAAAGGTGAAGATTGGGATTGCCAAGAGTCAACCCAAGTACAAGTGCTACCGCCTTGATGACAAGGATACTCTCTTCTTCGAGGATCATATTGTGGTACCCAAAGGTGACCTCCGTAAAGTGATCATGAACGAGGCTCACAATTCTCTCCTCTCCATCCACCCTGGGATCACGAAGATGTATCAGGACCTCAAGCAGGCTTATTGGTGGACTCGAATGAAGCGCGAGATTGCTCAATTCGTGAACGAGTGTGATGTCTGCAGAAGAGTGAAGGCAGAACACCAAAGGCCAGCTGGTCTCCTCCAACCTCTTGCCATTCCAGAATGGAAGTTTAACCACATTGAAATGGACTTCGTGACTGGGTTTCCAAAGTCCAAGCGTGGCAATGATGCTATATTCGTTGTCATCGACAAACTCACCAAAGTGGCTCACTTTCTGCCTATCAAAGAGTCTATCACTGCAGCTCAATTGGCGGAACTCTATACCTCTCGAATTGTCTCTCTGCGCGGTATTCCTCAAGTGATATCTTTAGACCGTGGCAGCATCTTTACCTCCAAGTTTTGGGATTCTTTTCAGAAGGCCATGGGCACCAACATCCGCTTCAGCACAACTTTCCATCCTCAAACTAGCGGTCAAGTCGAGTGTGTCAACCAGATTCTTGAAGATATGCTCAGGTCTTGTGTGATCTCCTTCGGCATGAAGTGGGAGGATTGTCTTCCTTATGCTGAATTCTCCTACAACAACAGTTTTCAAGCAAGTTCGGGCAAGGCCCCATTTGAAATTCTGTATGGAAGGAAATGCCGTACCCCTCTCAACTAGTCTGAAACCGGTGAACGTCAGCTTTTGGGAAATGACTTAATCACATAGGCAGAGGAAATGTGTAAAGTCATTCGAGATAACCTCAAAGCAGCCCAATCCTGCCAGAAGAGCTACTATGACAGCAAGCATCGTGATTTGGCTTTCGAGATCGGAGATCATGTTTACCTCCGCGTCTCTCCAATGAAAGGTACTCGTCGCTTCGGTATCAAAGGGAAGCTTGCCCCTAGATACGTGGGACCTTTCAAGATTGTCAGCAAGAGAGGCGATCTCGCCTACGAACTCGAGCTTCCTTCAAACTTTGCAAATGTTCATGATGTGTTCCATGTCTCTCAGCTCCGAAAGTGCTTCAAGACTCCTGACCGCACCGTCAACTTCGAGGACATTGAGCTCCAAGAAGATCTCTCTTATCGTGAGCACCCAATTGCTATTCTTGAAGAGACTGAACGCAAGACTCGCAACAAGTCAATCAAATTCCTCAAAGTCAAGTAGTCACACCATTTCGACCGTGAAGCTACCTGGGAACGTGAGGATCACCTCCGTTCTGAGTACCCGGTGTTCTTTCAGTCCTAGATCTCGGGACGAGATCCTTTCGTAGTGGTGGAGTGTTGTAACACCCCGGATTTGACTTTCCCAATATGTACTCCAACTCTTGCCGTTTCCGGCCTTAAGTTATTTTATTTTCTTGGGTTCGGGTCTTTGTCTCTGTGTGTTGTTATCATTGTCATGCATCTCATATCATGTCATCATGTGCATTGCATTTGCATACGTGTTCATCTCATGCATCCGAACATTTTCCCCGTTGTCCGTTTTGCATTCCGGCGCTTCGTTCTCCTCCGGTGGTCATTTCTACCTTTCTTTCGTGTGTGGGTATTAAACATTTCTGGATTGGACCGAGACTTGCCAAGCGGCCTTGGTTTACTACCGGTAGACCGCCTGTCAAGTTTCGTACCATTTGGACTTCGTTTGATGCTCCAATGGTTAACCGAGGGACCGAAAAGGCCTCGTGTGTGTTGCAGCCCAACACCCCTCCAAGTTGGCCCAAAACCCACCAAAACCATCTCCATCATCTAGAGCGTTCGATCACGATCGCGTGGCCGAAAACCGCACCTCATTTGGACACTCCTAGCTCCCTCTATGCCTATTTATACCTCCCCCATTCCAAATCTCGGATCCCCTCTTCAAAACCCTAAAAATCCGTCTCCGCCGCCGCCGGACGTGTCCGGACGAAGCCGGACAATGTCCGCCCGCCACCGCCGCCCAACCACGTTTCGCCACGTGGCTCCCCGCCACCCGCCGCCGCCGAGTCCCACGCGACCCAGCGCTGGCCCCCGAGCCCGGTCGGCCGTCTTCCCGCGCCGCCCCACTCCTCCTTGCCCGCGCCGCCGCCTTCTCCGTTGCGCTACCGCGGCGCCATTGCCGGTTGGCCGCGCCGACCGCTGCTTCCTCGCCGTCCTCCACCGCTGCTTCCTCCCCGACGCCGCTCCTCGCCGGAGACGCGCCACCGCGCCGCGCCGCACTCCCAGGAGCCCCTGGATCCGGTCCGCTCCCTCCCCGGCGCCGCCCCGCGACGAACGCCGTCCGCCGCAAGCTCCCGTCGCCGGCGAACCTCGGATCCGCCGCCGCTACAATGCTCTTCGCCAGATCTGGATCGGGAGCTACAGTAAACCCTAACCGCGAGGTGGTGAATTTCTACTAAGTCCTCAAATTCTCAGATTCATATGCTCCTCTTCATCATGTCGTAACTCCACATCCGTAGCTCCATTTTGGGCATATAGCATATCAAAATGTTCATCTCAGAGAGTATATCATTTCATTCCATTGCATCATTTTCATTTGAGATCATCTTGGTGCCCGAAATGCTATTAGAAGAGAGCTACTTGAGTTAATTGTCAGAACTGCTGCTCCATTTAGTTATTTGTCATTTTTGCCATGATTATTGTGTGCCTGATATGCCCATGAGCTCTAGATATGTTTTGTTAAGGGTTTTTCCATCTTTCCAGAGGTGCAACCCATGTATTTTGTGATGTATGTGGTGACTAGCACAAGCTTGCGTAGTGAGGCACTTGGTAATGATGATTTCAGGGACTTAGCATTTCCACTAAGTCCTTAAGCTGTTTATCTCATACGGCCATATGTTCATGTTGTTTCCTAGTGATCCGTGCCTCTTTTGAGGATGATTAGTAAGGATGTTTTGTTAATCTTGTAGTGCTCTATCAATCCATGTCTTTGTTTGCAATTATGGAGCACCCTAGCTTGAGTCAATCGAGCTCTAATTTTGCTACTTCATGAATCTGGGCAGATTGTCTACTTGTTAGCGATTTTGCCGAGGATGTTGTAGTTGATCCGTGCATGCTATGCTATTGTTCTTGCCATGTCTAGATTGCATTTTGTGTATTCTTGATGGGTGTATGCTTAGCTTGTCATGACTTGCTCCGAAGTGAGTGCATCGAGCTCGTAAACATGCCTACCTGATATCTGTTTTCAGCATGCTCCAGTTTTCACTAAGTCTGAGAACTGATTATGTTTTTGCCATGTTCACATGCTTGCAAATGTATTTTCTGATCCCTTTTGGCTCAAGGTCACTAATGGAATTTTGTTAAGATCTTTGAGTAGCTCCATGCCATGCTTTACTGTGTCATGTTCAAGTCCTGTAGCATATAGTTTTGTTGCTCTGAAGTGTGCTACCGGATCTGAAATTCCAGACAAGTGTTAATTTCACTAAGTCCGAGATCTGTTTACCATATGCATTTTTTCCATGCTTGTTTGAACCTGTTAATGGATGAATTGGCCGTAGCTCAGTGCTAGACTTTTGTTAAGCATCATGAATGGATTCCTTCCATGTATTTTGTTGCCATGTTTGGGTGCTGTAGCATTTTCATCTTGTTGCATTTAGATGGCTACTTGCTGTAAATCGCAGACCGGTGTCATTTTTGAATTGCTTGCCATTTCCAAACCGTAACTCCGATTCCGGCGTTCTTTATATCGTTTTCAAGCGATTTCATCTCATATTTCCAGTGGCACACTTGGATTTCCTTGTTGAGGCCAGGTTCATGCATTCCTTGTCAATTCTTACATATGCACCCCGCATCGCATCCCGCATAGCATACCATCCTTGCATCATATTGTTTGAGCCTTGCACGTGGTTGATTGTGTCCTTGTTGCTTGTTTGTCTTGTTTGGGTAGAGCCGGGAGATGAGTTCTCTAACGAGGAGCCCGTTGAGTTTGCTTTCGAGGATCCAGTCAACTCTAACAACTTTGCAGGCAAGATGATCATACCCTCGAAATCACCTCTATCTTGGCTTGCTTAGTTGCTCGCTCTTTTGCTATGCCTATGCTGCGATACCTACCACTTGCTTATCATGCCTCCCATATTGTTGAACCAAGCCTCTAACCCACCTTGTCCTAGCAAACCGTTGTTTGGCTATGTTACCGCTTTGCTCAGCCCCTCTTATAGCGTTGTTAGTTGCAGGTGAAGATTGAAGTTTGTTCCTTGTTGGAACATGGAGATGTTGTTCCTTGTTGGAACATGTTTACTTGTCGGGATATCACACTATATCTTATTTAATTAATGCATCTATATACTTGGTAAAGGGTGGAAGGCTCGGCCTTATGCCTGCTGTTTTGTTCCACTCTTGCCGCCCTAGTTTCCGTCATATCGGTGTTATGTTCCCGGATTTTGCGTTCCTTACGCGGTTGGGTTATAATGGGAACCCCTTGACAGTTCGCTTTGAATAAAACTCCTCCAGCAAGGCCCATCCTTGGTTTTACCATTCTCCACCTAGCCTTTTTCCCATGGGAGTCGCGCATCCCGAGGGTCATCTTTATTTTAACCCCCCCGGGCCAGTGCTTGTCTAAGTGTTGGTCCGAACTAGAGTCCTTTGCAGCGCCACCTCGGGGAAACTTGAGGGCTGGTTTTAGTTGTACGGAGCGCTCATCCGGTGTTGCCCTGAGAACGAGATATGTGCAGCTCCTATCAGGATGTCAGCGCATCGGGCGGTCTTGCTGGACTTGTTTTACCATTGTCGAGGATGTCTTGAAGAACCGGGATACCGAGTCTGATCGGAACGTCTCGGGAGGAGGTCTATTCCTTCGTTGACCGTGAGAGCTTGTCATGGGCTAAGTTGGGACTCCCCTGCAGGGATTTGAACTTTCGAAAGCCGTGCCCGCGGTTATGGGCAGATGGGATTTTGTTAATGTCCGGTTATAGATAACTTGAACCTTAACTTAATTAAAATGAATCAACAGTGTGAGTTACCGTGATGGCCTCTTCTCGGCAGAGTCTGAGAAGTGGACACGGTGTTGGAGTAATGTTTGCGCAGGTTGTCCTCTAGTTTCTCACTCGCGCTTTGCCTTCTCTTCTCGCTCTCTTTTGCGAACAAGATAGCCACCATATATGCTAGTCGCTTGCTGCAGCTCCACATATTTTACCTTGCCTTTCCTATAAGATTAAATAGTCTTGATCGCGAGGGTGCGAGATTGCTGAGTCCCTGTGGCTCACAGATTACTATTACACCAGATGCAGGGCCTGATGATTCCGCTCCAGGTGACGTGCTTGAACTCAAGTGGGAGTTCGACGAGGATTCTCAACGATACTATGTTTCCTTTCCTGATGATCAGTAGTGGTGCCCTGTTGGGGGCGATCGGGACCGTGTCGCATGTTGGGTTATCTTTTATTTTGGCGCCATAGTCGGGCCATGAGTGTTTGAATGATGTAATGTTATTTATGTACCTTGATTGACGTGGCGAGTGTAAGCCAATTACTAATGAACTGGTTCACCGAAATGAGTTTCATATACTAGTACATGCTAAACTTGTTATGTGTCTGCTTGTTTCTTCTTTTAGAATGCTGACAGAATATTGGGGAAGAGTGCCTTATTAAGCAATGGTAAAGGAAGTAATGCAGATAAGGTTCAGGATAGTGACACATCCTGTCTTGGTTTAGTGTTGGAGTTACTGGCCACTAACGCTTGCACAAGCTATTCAAACTCACTGTCTGAATTAGTTCGGTTTCTTGAGTCTCAACTACAAGCTGAAAGACATCGTTCAGCTGTGCTGCGACAAGAAGCGGAAGGACTGCGGAAGTCCTTGGAGCATTCAGATGCATACTTTCTGGTGCAACAGCAAGCGTTGGAGGATTTTAGCGCCAAACAGGACAAAGCTAATCAGCTTGCTAAGCTTATTGCCAGCATGGTGGATACCCAGGATAACGTTTCTTGAGCTCTTCTGAAATTGTTTCAGTTATGCTCTTGTTTTGCTGTCGCGTTTATTTGCACTAGTGGCCAATTTTGACGGCTAGTGTATATGATATGCTGCTTTGTTCTTTATATTTGCACTGGTGGCGAACTTTGATGCCCAGTGGATGTAATATGTGTAATAGCCGTGATAGCCTAGCGTTAGTTGCTTGCTTATTTATTTCCTTGTTGTCTTGTTTATTTGTTTGCTTGTAGTCATTGCAGTTCTTTTTCTGCGGTTAACTAGTGGCTGCAATAACCTATTTTTTAAAACTAGGACACAATAACCATGGGCTAATATTTACTGTAGTGACACTGGGCCTCCTACGGGCCGTAGAAACAGTGGGCCTTCTACGGGCCGTAGAAACAGTAGGCCTTCTACGGGTCGTATCATCAATGGGCCTTATACGGGCCGTATGATCGATTGGCCAAACATGGGCCAATAACAGGCCGCATTATGGCCGTAAATGGGCTAGAGTTGGAATCATCCGTTCATGGGCCGATCGTAATGGGCCATCGTTAATAGGTCGTATTTGATGACGCTATGAAAATGGCCCAACGTATTAATGGACCACAAATGGGCCGACTGTAACAACGGGCTAAATTTGGCCCACTAGCAAAAAATGACAGTAATGGGCCGTAAGTAAACGAATGCTGGAAATGATCCCAAGAATAAATGGGCTCTGAGAAGGCCGAAAGATAACATGGGCTGGAAACGGCCCAACGGAATAATGGGTCGTTAATGGGTATAAAGTGATACACTGTTCATTACGGGCCAGTTTCACCACGGGCCGTTAATAGGCCAAGAGTTACATAGGGCCTCATATGGGCCGAAAGACGTCATGGGCCATACATGGGCCAGAAGTGAAAACGGGCCGAAATCATATTGGATGGCCCAGATGACGCTACTGGGCCTAATTCAGATAAGGTGTAACGGGCCTTGGGTTAGCGGGTTGTAAATGGGCTATATGCGAACATGCCGTTAACAGGCTTTCCATGGGCCGGCCTTTTCACAGGAATGGGCCTCTATTGGGCCGTGCCACGTGTCGACGTATCATAGGTGCCTTGTGTCCAATGAGTGGATCACATCTGTCCCAACGATGAGCCGACACGTGTTTCCTCTAGCCAATGATGATTTTACATGTGGAAAATCCCCATTGGTCGGGGCTGTTAACGGTTATCGGATCCAAAACTCGACCCGATAGCTTAACGGCGTTCTGTTATGGTGGATGCCACGTGTCGGTCACCCTTGACGAAAGCACTTCTGTGACGCGCGATTTATCGTCATGGAAGTGGACACTTCCGTGATGATAATTTTGGTAATGTCATGGAACACTTCTACGACAGCACATGTATGACTATCTTGATTCTGTCATAAATTTGTCATGGATGTACATGCATGACAAAAAACGTGACCTACTGTGACAAACACGTATCATCACGGAAGTGTATTTTTTTGTAGTGTATATATCCACGTACCCCCAAACGATCAAAATAGGAGCCAAAACCCTAATTCCACCGCCGTAACTTTCTGTATCCATGAGATCCCATCTTGGGGCCTATTCCGGAGCTCCGTCGAAGGGGGCATCGATCACTGAGGGCTTCTACATCAACACCATTGCCCCTCCGATGAAGTGTGAGTAGTTCACCTCAGACCTACGGGTCCATAGTTAGTAGCTAGATGGCTTCTTCTCTCTTTTTGGATCTCAATACAATGTTCTCCCCCTCTCTTGTGGAGATCTATTCGATGTAATCTTCTTTTTGTGGTGTGTTTGTTGAGACCGGTGAATTGTGGGTTTATGATCAAGTCTATCTATGAATAATATTTGAATCTTCTCTGAATTCTTTTATGTATGATTGGTTATCTTTGCAAGTCTCTTCGAATTATCAGTTTGGTTTGGCCTACTAGATTGATCTTTCTTGCAATGGGAGAAGTGCTTAGCTTTGGGTTCAATATTGCGGTGTCCTTTCCCAGTGATAGTAAGGGCAGCAAGGCACGTATTGTATTGTTGTCATCGAGGATAACAAGATGGGGTTTTCTTCATATTGCATGAGTCTATCCCTCTACATCATGTCATCTTGCTTAAGGCGTTACTCTGTTTTTAATTTAATACTCTAGATGCATGCTGGATAGCGGTCGATAAGTGGAGTAATAGCAGTAGATGCAGGCAGGAGTCGGTCTACTTGTCTCCGATGTGATGCCTATATACATGATCATACCTAGATATTCTCATAACTATGCTCAATTCTGTCAATTGCTCAACAGTAATTTGTTCACCCACCGTAGAATACTTATGCTCTCGAGAGAAGCCACTAGTAAAACATATGGCCCCCGGGTCTATTTTTATCTTATTAATCTCCTACTACTTAGTTATTTCCTTTGCTATTTACTTTGCCTTTATTTTACTTTACATCTTTTATCATAAAAATACCAAAAATATTATCTTATCATATCTATCAGATCTCACTCTCGTAAGTGGCCCTATAGGGATTGGCAACCCCTATTTGCACTGGTTGCGAGGATTTATTTGTTTTGTGCAGGTGCGAGGGACTCGCGCGTAGCCTCCTACTGGATTGATACCTTGGTTCTCAAAACTGAGGGAAATACTTACACTACTTTGCTACATCATCCCTTCCTCTTCAGGGAAAACCAACATAGTGCTCAAGAGGTAGCAAGAAGGATTTCTGGCATCGTTGCCGGGGAGGTCTACGGAAAAGTCAACATACCAAGTACCCATCACATACCCTTATCTCCCGCATTACATTATTTTCCATTTGCCTCTCGCTTTCCTCTCCCCCACTTCACCCTTGCCGTTTTATTCGCCCTCTCTCTCTATCCTCCCTCTCTATTTGCCTCTTTTTGTTCGCTTGCTTGTCACGATGGCTCAAGATAATACTAAATTATGTGACTTCACCAATACCGACAACAATGATTTTATTAGCACTCCGATTGCTCCTCTTACCGATGCTGAATCTTGTGAAATTAATGTTGCTTTGCTGAATCTTGTCATGAAAGATCTGTTCTCTGGCCTTCCTACCGAAGATGCCGCTACCCATCTTAATAGCTTCGTTGATTTATGTGATATGCAAAATAAGAAAGATGTGG
This sequence comes from Triticum urartu, assembly GCF_056163025.1. Taxonomy (NCBI): domain Eukaryota; kingdom Viridiplantae; phylum Streptophyta; class Magnoliopsida; order Poales; family Poaceae; genus Triticum; species Triticum urartu. Next base: position 475,230,808 of record NC_141877.1, read on the forward strand.
ATAATGATATTGTTAAATTGAAGCTATTTCCTTTTTCGCTTAGAGATCGTGCTAAAGTTTGGTTTTCGTCTTTGCCTAAAAATAGTATTGATTCATGGAATAAGTGTGAAGATGCTTTATCTCTAAGTATTTTCCTCCCGCTAAGATCATATCTCTTAGAAACAATATTATGAATTTTAATCAACTTGATCATGAACATGCTGCACAAGCTTGGGAGAGAATTAAATTAATGGTACGTAATTGCCCTACTCATGGTTTAAATTTGTGGATGATTATACAAAACTTTTATGCCGGATTGAATTTTGCTTCTAGAAATCTTTTAGATTCGGCTGCAGGAGGCACTTTTATGGAAATCACTTTAGGAGAAGCTACTAAACTCCTAGATAATATTATGGTTAATTATTCTCAATGGCACACTGAAAGATCTACTAATAAAAAGGTGCATGCGATAGAAGAAATTAATGATTTGAGTGGAAAGATGGATGAACTTATGAAATTATTTGCTAATAAGAGTGTTTCTTCTGATCCTAATGATATGCCCTTGTCTACTTTGATTGAGAATAATAATGAATCTATGGATGTGAATTTTGTTGGTAGGAACAATTTTGGTAACAACGCGTATAGAGGAAATTTCAATCCTAGGCCTTATCCTAGTAATCCCTCTAATAATTATGGTAATTCCTACAACAATTCCTATGGAAATTATAATAAGATACCCTCTGATTTTGAATCTAATATTAAAGAATTTATTACTTCGCAAAAGAATTTTAATGCTATGATTGAACGAAAATTGCTTAAGATTGATGATTTTGCTAGGAACGTTGATAGAATTGCTCTTGGTGTTGATTCTTTGAAACTTAGATCTATTCCACCTAAGCATGATATCAATGAGTCTCTCAAAGCCATGCGAATTTCCATTGTTGAGTGCAAAGAAAGAACCGCTAGGATGCGTGCTAAGAAAGATGCCTTTATAAGAGCGTGTTCTTCTAGTTCCTATGAAAATAAAGATGAAGATCTAAAAGTTATTGATGTGTCCCCTATTAAATCTTTGTTTTGCAATATGAATCTTGATAATGATGGGACTGAATATGATCCACCTTTAAAAGAAGGCGTTCCAAGAATTCGGAATTTGTTAATCTTGATGCTAAATTTGATAAAAGTGGGATTGAAGAAATTAAAACCCTAGATGTTGCTAGACCCACTATTATGGATTTCAAGGAATTTAACTATGAAAATTGCTCTTTGATTGATTGTATTTCCTTGTTGCAATCCGTGCTAAATTCTCCTCATGCTTATAGTCAAAATAAAGCGTTTACTAAACATATCATTGATGCCTTGATGCAATGTTATGAAGAAAAAACTTGAATTGGAAGTTTCTATCCCTAGAAAACTTTATGATGAGTGGGAACCAACTATTAAAATTAAAGATCATGAATGCTATGCTTTATGTGATTTGGGTGCTAGTGTTTCCACGATTCCTAAGACTTTGTGTGATTTGTTAGGTTTCCGTGATTTCGATGATTGCTCTCTAAACTTGCACCTTGCGGATTCCACTATTAAGAAACCTATGGGAAGAATTAATGATGTTCTTATTGTTGCAAACAGGAATTATGTGCCCATAGATTTTATTGTTCTTGACATAGATTGCAGTCCTTCATGTCCTATTATTCTTGGTAGACCTTTCCTTAGAACGATTGGTGCAATTATTGATATGAAGAAAGGAAATATTAGATTCCAATTTCCATTAAGGAAAGGCATGGAACACTTTCCTAGAAAGAAAATTAAATTACCTTATGAATCTATTATGAGAGCCACTTATGGATTTCCTACCAAAGAAGGCAATACCTAGATCTATTCTTGCTTGTTATGCCTAGCTAGGGGCGTTAAACGATAGCGCTTGTTGGGAGGCAACCCAATTTTATTTTTATTCCTTGCTTTTTGCTCCTGTTTAGTAATAAATAATTTATCTAGCCTCTATTTTGTATGTGTTTTTTGTGTTTAATTAGTGTTTGTGCCAAGTAGAACCGTTGGGAAGACTTGGGGAAAGTTTTGTTGAACTTGCTATAAAAAACAGAAACTTTAGCGCTCACGAGAACTGCTGTCATTTTTATTTGGAAAGTGCTATTTAGTTAATTCTTTTTGAAGATGATTAATAGATAAATTCCTCACGTCCATCATTTTATAATTTTTGGGGTTCCAGATCTTGCGCTAGCTACAGATTACTACAGACTGTTCTGTTTTTGAGAAATTCTGTTTTTCGTGTGTTGTTTGCTTATTTTGATGAATCTATGGCTAGTAAAATAGTTTATAAACCATAGAGAAGTTGGAATACAGTAGATATAATGCCAATATAAATAAATAATGAGTTCATTACAGTACCATGAAGTGATCTTTTATTTTCTTTCACTAACGGAGCTCACGAGATTTTCTACTTTAAGTTTTGTGTTGTGAAGTTTTCAAGTTTTGGGTAAAGATTTGATGGATTATGGAACAAGGAGTGGCAAGAGCCTAAGCTTGGGGATGCCCATGGCACCCCCAAGATAATCTAAGGACACCTAAAAGCCAAAGCTTGGGGATGCCCCGGAAGGCATCCCCTCTTTCATCTACTTCTATCGGTAACTTTACTTGGAGCTATATTTTTATTCACCACATGATATGTGTTTTGCTTGGAGCGTCTTGTATGATTTGAGTCTTTGATTGTTAGTTTACCACAATCATCCTTTTTGTACACACCTTTTGAGAGAGCCATACATGATTTGGAATTTGTTAGAATACTCTATGTGCTTCGCTTATATCTTTTGAGTTATATAGTTTTGCTCTAGTACTTCACTTATATCTTTTAGAACACGGTGGTGGATTTGTTTTATAGAAACTATTGATATCTCATGCTTCACTTAGATTATTTTGAGAGTCTTAATAGCATGGTAATTTATTAAAATCCTAATATGCTAGGTATTCAAGATTAGTAAAAGTTTCTTAAGAGTGTTTTGAATACTAAGAGAAGTTTGATGCTTGATGATTGTTTTGAGATATGGAGGTAATAATATCAAAGTCGTGCTAGTTGAGTAGTTGTGAAATTGAGAAATGCTTGTGTTGAAGTTTGCAAGTCACGTAGCATGCACGTATGGCAAGCATTATGCAACAAATTTTAAACATGAGGTGTTATTTGATTGTCTTCCTTATGAGTGGCGGTCGTGGACGAGCGGTGGTCTTTTCCTACCAATCTATCCCCCTAGGAGCATGCGCGTAGTACTGAGGTTTTTGATGACTTGTAGATTTTTGCAATAAGTATGTGAGTTCTTTATGACTAATGTTGAGTCCATGGATTATACGCACTCTCACCCTTCCATCCTTGCTAGCCTCTTCGGTACCGTGCATTGCCCTTTCTCACATTGAGAGTTGGCGCAAACTTCGCCGGTGCATCCAAACCCCGTGATATGATACGCTCTGTCACACATAAACCTCCTTATATCTTCCTCAAAACAGCCACCATACCTACCTATTATGGCATTTCCATAGCCATTCCGAGATATATTGCCATGCAACTTTCCATCATTCCGTTCATCATGACACATTCATCATTGTCATATTGCTTAGCATGATCATGTACTTGACATAGTATTTGTGGCAAAGCCACCGTTCATAATTCTTTCATACATGTCACTCTTGGTCCATTGCATATCCCGGTACACCGCCGGAGGCATTCATATAGAGTCATCTTTTGCTCTAGTATCAAGTTGTAATCATTGAGTTGTAAATAAATAGAAGTGTGATGATCATCATTTTCTAGAGCATTGTCCCAAGTGAGGAATAAAAAAAGAGAAAGGCCATAAAAAAAAGTCCCAAAAAAGGAGAAAGGCCATAAAAAGAAAAGGCCCAAAAAATGAGAGAAAAAGAGAGAAGGGACAATGTTACTATCCTTTGCCACACTTGTGCTTCAAAGGAGCACCATAATCTTCATGTTAGAGAGTCTCTTGTTTTCTCACTTTCATATACTAGTGGGAATTTTTCATTATAGAACTTGGCTTGTATATTCCAACAAAGGGCCTCCTCAAGTGCCCTAGGTCTTCATGAGCAAGCAAGTTGGATGCACACCCACTTAGTTTCTTTTGTTGAGCTTTCATACATTTATAGCTCTAGTGCATCCGTTGCATGGCAATCCCTAATCCTTGCATTAACATCAATTGGTGGGCATATCCATAGCCCATTGATTAGCCTCATTGATGTGAGACTTACTTCCTCTTTTTCTTCTCCACATAACCCCCCCCCCTCATTATATTCTATTCCACCCATAGTGCTATGTCCAAGGCTCGAGCTCATATATTGCGTGAAAGTTTATAGGTTTGAGATTACTAAAGTATGAAACAATTGCTTGGCTTGTCATCGGGGTTGTGCATGATGAGAGCACGAAGATGAAACATGATTAAACTATATGATTTTGTAGGGATGAACTTTCTTTGGCCATGTTATTTTGAGAAGACATAATTGCTTAGTTAGTTTGCTTGAAGTATTATTATTTTTATGTTAATATGAACTTCTGTCTTGAATCTATCGGATCTGAATATTCATACCACAATTAAGAAGAATTACAATAAAATTATGCCAAGTAGCACTCCGCATCAAAAATTCTGTTTTTATCATTTACCTACTCGAGGACGAGCAGGAATTAAGCTTGGGGATGCTTGATACGTCTCCAACGTATCTATAATTTTTGATTGCTCCATGCTATATTATATACTGTTTTGGACATTATTGGGCTTTATTATCCACTTTTACATTATTTTTGGGACTAACCTATTAACCGGAGGCCTAGCCCAGAATTGTTGTTTTTTGTCTGTTTTAGGGTTTCGAAGAAAAGGAATATCAAACGGAGTCCAAACGGAATGAAACCTTTGGGAAAGTGATTTTCTCAACGAACAAGACCCGGGAGACTTGGACCCTATGTCAAGGCACAAGAGAGGAGGCCACGAGGTAGGGGGCGCGCCCACCCCCACCAGGTGCGCCCTCCACCCTCGTGGCCCCCCTATTGCTCCACCGATGTACTCCTTACTCCTATATATATCCACGTACCCCCAAACGATCAGAACAGGAGCCAAAACCCTAATTCCACAGCCGTAACTTTCTGTATCCACGAGATCCCATCTTGGGGCCTATTCCGGAGCTCCGCCGGAGGGGGCATCGATCACGGAGGGCTTCTACATCAACACCATAGCCCCTCCGATGAAGTGTGAGTAGTTCACCTCAGACCTACGGGTCCATAGTTAGTAGCTAGATGGCTTCTTCTCTCTTTCTGGATCTCAATACAATGTTCTCCCCCTCTCTTGTGGAGATCTATTCGACATAATCTTCTTTTTGCGGTGTGTTTGTTGAGACCGATGAATTGTGGGTTTATGATCAAGTCTATCTATGAATAATATTTGAATCTTCTCTGAATTCTTTTATGTATGATTGGTTATCTTTGCAAGTCTCTTCGAATTATCAGTTTGGTTTGCCTACTAGATTGATCTTTCTTGCAATGGGAGAAGTGCTTAGCTTTGGGTTCAATCTTGCGGTGTCCTTTCCCGGTGACAGTAAGGGCAGCAAGGCACGTATTGTATTGTTGCCATCAAGGATAACAAGATGGGGTTTTCTTCATATTGCATGAGTCTATCCCTCTACATCATGTCATATTGCTTAAGGCGTTACTCTGTTTTTAACTTAATACTCTAGATGCATGCTGGATAGCGGTCGATGAGTGCAGTAATAGCAGTAGATGCAGGCAGGAGTCGGTCTACTTGTCTCGGACGTGATGCCTATATACATGATCATACCTAGATATTCTCATAACTATGCTCAATTCTGTCAATTGCTCAACAGTAATTTGTTCACCCACCGTAGAATACTTATGCTCTCGAGAGAAGCCACTAGTGAAACCTATGGCCCCCGGGTCTATCTTTATCATATTAATCTCCTACTACTTAGTTATTTCCTTTGCTATTTACTTTGCCTTTATTTTACTTTGCATCTTTTATCATAAAAATACCAAAAATATTATTTTATCATATCTATCAGATCGCACTCTCGTAAGTGGCCCTATAGGGATTGACAACCCCTATTTGCGTTGGTTGCGAGGATTTATTTGTTTTGTGCAGGTGCGAGGGACTCGCGTGTAGCCTCCTACTGGATTGATACCTTGGTTCTCAAAAACTGAGGGAAATACTTACGCTACTTTGCTGCATCATCCCTTCCTCTTCTGGGAAAACCAACGCAGTGCTCAAGAGGTAGCACACACCGGATGAGACATCCTACGAGCAAAACCAAACCTCAAGTTGCCCCGAGGTGGCCCCGTAGTCTACTCGTTTCGGACCAACAGTCAGAGGAGCATTGGCCCCGGGGGTTTAAAATAAAGATGACCCTTGAGTCTGCAGAACCCAAGGGAAAAAGGCTTAGGTGGCAAATGGTAAAACCAATGTTGGGCCTTGCTGGAAGAGTTTTATTCAAGGCGAACTATCAAGGGGTTCCCATTATAACCCAACCGCGTAAGGAACGCTAAATCAAGGAACATAACACCGGTATGACGGAAACTAGGGCGGCAAGAGTGGAACAAAACACCAGGCATAAGGCCGAGCCTTCCACCCTTTACCAAGTATATATAGATGCATTAAAGTAAATACGATATAATAATGATATCCCAACAATATCCATGTTCCAACAAGGAATAAACTTCATCTTCACCTGCAACTAACAATGCTATAAGAGGGGCTGAGCAAAAGCGGTAACATAGCCAAACAACGGTTTGCTAGGAAAAGTGGGTTAGAGGCTTGACATGGCAACATGGGAGGCATGATATAGCAAGTGGTAGGTATTGCAGCATAGCAATAGAGCGAACAACTAGCAAGCAAAGAAAGAAGTGATTTCGAGGGTATGGTCGTCTTGCCTGAGATCCCGCAAGGAAGAAGAACGAGTCCATGAAGAAGACAAAGGGACGTAGACGAACGAAACCTCACAAACGTGACGTTATCGGAACAAACCCGAAGAAGCAACACCGGAAAGAAGCAACCAAAATAGTAAACAAACATCACATAAGCATGGCATGATGCACAAACAAGTATGATGCATGTCTGGATTAAAGAGGCATGGATGGAAAATCAATATAACCAAATGATGAACATGATGCAAGAAGCAAAATATGACAATGACACTCATCCGATCATGGAAACAAACAGTTGAAACACACAATGACAACGAGATAAAAGGAAGGTATTGGGGTGTCACAACACTCCACCACTACGAGAGGATCTCGTCCCGAGATCTAGGATGGCACCGGAGGGAAAACGTAAGAGGAAGATAAGAGGTAAAACTAAGTTGCTTCTTTGACAAACCAGTGAAACCAAAGAACCTTAGAGATTGAACAACTTCGAGAAAAGAATACAACGGAGATGAACAAAGTTGAAAACACTCTGTTAGAAAAGAGATGCAAGACTTGATGGGATGAAAAGAACTTGAGCAGAGGGCACAACACTCCGGTTAAATGGATAAGCATGAAAAGAACACGATCCTCACCATTCAAGATGATGAGAGAAAAGAGCAACATCACAATGCCTCCGGAAGAAAAGAGAGAATGGAATGGCATGAATGGAGGAAACAAGATCTTCTACCTCGAATGAGCTTGAAAGCACCTTTAGGAGAAGGGTCGAACGTAGTTGTTGGAAAACCAACAACGAAAAGAGTACGCTTGTAGTGGGCTTATGGAGAAAATCTCAAAACTATGAGGTGAAATTCTGCCACTAACGGAAACGATAGATTGGATTGATGTGATCAAGGAGACAAGAAACTTATTTCACCGTGAGGATAAATGAAGAGCTTGGGTCATTTATAAGCACCATAAATAGCAACAATCCTTAGGGAAGGCTTTAGGTGAAATATAACCCAAGATAACTCCAAAGAAGAGATCGATTGGTTGAAAAGATGTCTTGAGCGAAGAGAAAATGATGGATTTAGATATGTCACTCTTGAAAACTTGTGAATCATGAAACACGAAGGGAAATTATCAACAATGACATAACACCACCTGAAAAGATAAGGTAGAAGGAATTTCACTTAGGAATGCAAGATGGAGAATGCTTGAGCTCCTCTAAAAAGAATCTCGATGAACACTTCGAGAAGGAACTTAAATCCTTGATGAACCACCATGTAGAGCCTCCATGAAGAACTCCGTTAAAAAAAGAATGATCAAACGAAATGAAGGGTGAAAAGAATAAAGTTGGAGATTCGCGATGATATAAACGAGAAAAAAAACATGGAACTCTGGAAAGAAAGATGAGCAAATGAAATCAAGAATTTTGATGAACCTCCGGAATAAGGAATTAATCACTTGGATGAAACAAGAATAAGAATTACATTATGCTTATCCTTCACCAATTTAAATTGATGACAAGCAATGGATTTTTGACATACTACTTATTCTCGTAAAAAGATTAAGATAGATATGGCGCAAACATGAGAAGGTCTTGATGGAACCACCGGTAGGATTGGTAAGAATGAATGAATTAATATGATAGCAAAGGAAAAGAGAATCTTGAATGGACCACCGTAAGAATTAGAAATGAATGAAGTAAAGGGATGAATCACCGGTAAGAAATAGAGAACAAATGAAGATACTTGAGGGAATTTAGATACCTGAGAACGAAGAGATCTCAAGCTGATTAGAGAAAACTTGAATGGTGCACCGGTAAGATTTAGAGAATGGGAGCTGAAAGCTGAGACTGAATAAACTCGAAATGATGGCCTTCAGAGAATCAAACTGAAAATACTCTTGAATTGCTCCGGATGGGTGAAAAGAATTCTCACAATTGAAAACAATTATGAGAGGATGGCATCAAGCTAGCATCACGAATCTTTGAGAGAACGGATAAAATTTGGAGGAAAAGCTCTTCTTCGGTCTTCAAATGTTGAGAATGACGATGATAAAAACCACCTTGAATTTTTGAGGCACTCCAGGATGAAGAATAGAATGGTTGAACCAGCGATGTAAATAATTTGGAAGATCTTGGTGAAATACATTTGACTGATGATAACTCATTCTTATGTCAAACTTTGAAATGAATTTGAGAATAACTCCGGGAAAATAGAGGAGTCAGGTAAGATCCTGGAAAAGACCTATGGGTTAGGGCCCACTCAAAAGAAACGTTGTTGAAAAGATTTCTTGAAAAGGAGATTGCACCGGTTGAATTAACGGCTTAAAAGAGATAACAACCTTGAAATATGTTGAACGGATCTTGAATGAAAAGACGATCCTTCTGAGATATCTTCAGCACTCCCGAACAAATGAATAGCGGGAGGTGAAAGATTAAGAGGTGCAACGGCATGGGAAAGCATTTGAAACAATGAGAAGAATAAAGAATGGTGGACTAGTAGAGCATCTTCAAGAGAACCACCGGGTAAGAACATTGACGAAAAAGAATGGAGAGACTTCATATGAATAAAATGGATACTTGATTAAGAAATCCGGGTCCTTGAAGAAAAAGGGTGGGAGGGCGGGAAAAACAAAGACAACTTGGGACAGATGAAACAAACAACATTGAGAGGACTTAGAGTTGATCTTGCGGATGTTGAAAATGATCAGATCCACTTGAAGAGAAACACGCCGGTTGAAAAGGAATTGGCATGACAATCTCAATTATCATGAAGGATTAGTATTCACATAGAAATATGAGAACACCGCTTAGGAAAAGGTACGGAATCAACACTTGACTTCGAAGCAACTCGAATACCACAATGGAAACAAAATAAAGGATTGGCTTGAAGAATAAGCCGGAAACAAACATATGATAGACCCCATATCGTATCATGTGTCTGTTGGAAAGATATCCTACGAGATACTTGAATTCCCACTTATAAACTCCCGAAACTTTCCGGTTATGCAATCAGGTGTTGGGGATACAGGGGAAGCATAATATCTCACCCAAAACTAGCAAATCCTACATCCAGCTGTATCCATCCTTCAACACATAACCAAGAAACCTTCGAAAATCATGTACCTCAACCTTGAAAAGCATCCGTTATACGAGTTATGGCAATACTCCCGAACTCCCGCCCCAGTACTGGGTGGCGTCGAGGTTATCTCACCAACAATTGCATAAAGGAGATTTTCGATGTCGGCGAACTCAGGTATTCCAGAACTGCAACGATAAAATTGTGACGACAACACCTCGGAGCTCAACTCCCCGGGACATTGCCACAACCCCTAAATGTTAGGAGGCACCAAGAACAATGTTCTCGTCACAAAACCATCAGAACGATTCCAAGATACCCGCGTGATCCTAAAAAAAATTCGTGAAATTTGAGGAGAGAAGAGTCAAAACTCTACGTCAGGAGGCCTCACCAGAGTGACGAAGGGACTGAGGAGTAAAAAGAATCCTACCCTCCGATATATATAATCCTGTAAGACTCAAAACATTTTTACTAGGCTCAACAACGCCAGCGATTCGATCAAGCAGGGGGGCTCCTAAGTCGGGGATGGCTCTGGTACCAACTTGTAACACCCACGATGCGGCTATATCTCCCATGTGTCGAAGCACGACTTAGAGGCATAACCGCATAGTAGTCATGTCGCAATAGGGGTAATCTTTACACATCCCATGTACTGAAAAGAAAGGGATAAAGAGTTGGCTTACAATCGCCACTTCACACAAAACATAAATATAGCATTACATCATCCATAATACAATCAAGGTCCGACTACGGAACCAAATAAAGAAAGACTACCCCAAATGCTAGATCCCCGATTGCCCCAACTGGGCTCCTCTACTGATCAAACGGCAACGAAACAACACAACGAACAAGATCTTCATCGAGCTCCCACTCGAGCTGGGTTGCGTCACCTGCACTAGTATCATCGGCACCTGAAACTGTTTGGAAGTATCTCTGAGCCACAAGGACTCAGCAATCTCACACCCTCGCGATCAAGACTAGCAAATATGGTGGCTAACGTACGCAAATGAGAGCGAGAAGAGAAGCAAAGCACGGTCGTGAACTAGAAGTGATCCTGAAACTACTTAAGCACAAACATAACACAAGAATCGTGTTCACTTCCCGGACTCCACCGGAAAGATACCATCACGGCTACACACGCGGTTGATTCATTTTAATTAAGTTAATTGTCAAGTTCTCTACAACCGGACATTAACAAATTCCCATCTGCCCATAACCGCGGGCACGGCTTTCGAAAGTTCAAAAGCCTGCAGGGGTGTCCCAACTTAGCCCATCACAAGCTCTCACGGTCAACGAAGGATATTCCTTCTCCCAGGAGGACCCGATCAGACTCGGAATCCCGGTTACAAGACATTTCGACAATGGTAAAACAAGACCAGCAAAGGTGCCCGATGTGCCGACAAATCCCGATAGGAGTCGCACGTATCTCGTTCTCAGGGCACACCGGATGAGACATCCTACAAGTAAAACCAAACCTGAAGTTGCCCTGAGGTGGCCCCGCAATCTACTCGTTTCGGACCAACACTCAGAGGAGCACTGGCCCGGGGGGTTAAAATAAAGATGACCCTTGAGTCTGCAGAACCCAAGGGAAAAAGGCTTAGGTGGCAAATGGTAAAACCAAGGTTGGGCCTTGCTGGAAGAGTTTTATTCAAGGTGAACTGTCAAGGGGTTCCCATTATAACCCAACCGCGTAAGGAACGCAAAATCAAGGAACATAACACCGGTATGACGGAAACTAAGGCGGCAAGAGTGGAACAACACACCAGGCATAAGTCTGAGCCTTCCACCCTTTACCAAGTATATAGATGCATTAAAGTAAATACGATATAATAATGATATCCCAACAATATCCATGTTCCAACAAGGAATAAACTTCATCTTCACCTGCAACTAACAACGCTATAAGAGGGGCTGAGCAAAAGCGGTAACATAGCCAAACAACGGTTTGCTAGGAAAAGTGGGTTAGAGGCTTGACATGGCAACATGGGAGGCATGATATAGCAAGTGGTAGGTATTGCGGCATAGCAATAGAGCGAACAACTAGCAAGCAAAGATAGAAGTGATTTCGAGGGTATGGTCATCTTGCCTGAGATCCCGCAAGGAAGAAGAACGAGTCCATGAAGAAGACAAAGGGGCGTAGACGAACGAATCCTCACAAACGCTACGTTATTGGAACCAACCTGAAGAAGCAACACCGGAAAGAAGCAACCAACATAGTAAACAAACATCACATAAGCATGGCATGATGCACAAACAAGTATGATGCATGTCCGAATTAAAGAGGCATGGCATGGCAAAGCAATATAACCAAATGATGAACATGATGCAAGAAGCAAAATATGACAATGACACTCATCCGATCATGGCAACAAATAGTTCAAACACACAACGACAACGAGATAAAAGGAAGGTATCTGAAGCTCCGGTCTTGGGGCGTCACAATCGTCATCACCAACGCTCCTCTCCTCGGGAGGGGGCCAATCTCCATCAACATCTTCACCAGCACCATATGCTCTCAAACTCTAGTTCATCTCTTGTATCCAATTCTTGTCTCTAAGTCTGGGATTGGTACCTGTAGGTTGCTAGTAGTGTTGATTATTCCTTGTAGTTGATGCTAGTTGGTTTATTTGGTGGAAGATCATATGTTCAGATCCTATATGCACATTAATACCCCTCTGATTATGAACATGAATATGCTTTGTGAGTAGTTACGTTTGTTCCTGAGGACATGGGAGAGTCTTGCTATTAGTAGTCATGTGAATTTGGTATTCGTTCGATATTTTGATGAGATGTATGTTGTCTCTCATCTAGTGGTGTTATGTGAACGTCGACTACATGACACTTCACCATTATTTGGGCCTAGAGGAAGGCATTAAGTAGATGATGGGTTTCTAGAGTGACAGAAGCTTAAACCCTAGTTTATGTGTTGCTTCGTAAGGGGCTGATTTGGATCCATATGTTTCATGCTATGGTTAGGTTTACCTTAATACTTTTGTTGTAGTTGCGGATGCTTGCAATAGAGGTTAATCATAAGTTGGATGCTTTTCCAAGTAAGGACAGTACCCAAGCACCGGTCCACCCACATACCAAATTATCAAAGTACCGAACGCGAATCATATGAACGTGATGAAAACTAGCTTGACAATAATTCCCATGTGTCCTCGGGAGCGCTTTTCTCTATACAAGAGTTTGTCCAGGCTTGTCCTTTGCAACAAAAAGTGTTGGGGAACGTAGTAATTTGAAAAAGATTCCTATGCACACACAAGATCATGGTGATGCATAGCAACGAGAGAGGAGAGTGTTGTCTACGTACCCTCGTAGACCGAAAGCGTAAGCATTAGCACAATGCGGTTGATGTAGTCGTACGTCTTCACGGCCCGACCGACCAAGCACCGAAACTACGGCACCTCCGAGTTCTAGCACACGTTCAGCTCGATGACGATCCCCGGACTCCGATCCAACAAAGTGTCGGGGATGAGTTCCGTTAGCACGACGGCGTGGTGATGATCTTGATGTTCTACCGTCGCAGGGCTTCGCCTAAGCACCGCTACAATATTATCGAGGATTATGGTGGAGGGGGGCACCGCACACGGCTAAGAGATCAATGATCAATTGTTGTGTCTATGGGGTGCCCCTGCCCCCGTATATAAAGGAGTGGAGGAGGGGGCCGGCCAAGGAGGGTGGCGCGCCCAAGGGGGGGAGTCCAACTCCCACCGGGAGTAGGACTCCCCTTTTTCCTATTAGGAGTACGAGAGGGAAGGAAGACGAAGGAGGGAGGAAGGAAAGGGGGGCCGGCCCCCTTCCCAATTCGGATTGGGCTTGGGGGGCGCCCCCTCCCTTGCTCCTTTCCCCTCCTTTCCACTAAGGTCCAATAAGGCCCATATACCTCCCGGGGGGTTCCGATAACCTCCCGATGATCCGGTATTGTCCCAATCTCACCCGGAACCTTTCCGGTGTCCAAATATAGTCGTCCAATATATCAATCTTTATGTCTTGACCATTTCGAGACTCCTCGTCAAGTTCGTGATCACATCCGGGACTCCGAACAACCTTCGGTACATCAAAATATATAAACTCATAATGAAACTGTCATCATAACGTTAAGCGTGCGGACCCTATGGGTTCGAGAACAATGTAGACATGACCGAGACACGTCTCCGGTCAATAACCAATAGCGGAACCTGGATGCTCATATTGGCTCCTACATATTCTACGAAGATCTTTATCGGTCAGACCGTATAACAACATACGTTGTTCCCTTTGTCATCGGTATGTTACTTGCCCGAGATTCGATCGTCGGTATCTCAATACCTAGTTCAATCTCATTACCGGCAAGTCTCTTTACTCGTTCCGTAATACATCATCTTGTAACTGACTTATTAGTTGCATTGCTTGCAAGGCTTAAGTGATGTGTATTACCAAGAGGACCCAGGGATACCTCTCCGACAATCAGAGCGACAAATCCTAATCTCGAAATACGCCAACCCAACATGTACCTTTGGAGACACCTATAGAGCACCTTTATAATCACCCAGTTACATTGTGAAGTTTGGTAGAACACAAAGTGTTCCTCCGGTAAACGGGACTTGCATAATCTCATTGTCATAGGAACATGTATAAGTCATGAAGAAAGCAATAGCAACATACTAAACGTTCGGGTGCTAAGCTAATGGAATGGGTCATGTCAATCACATCATTCTCCTAATGATGTGATCCCGTTAATCAAATGACAACTCATGTCTATGGTTAGGAAACATAACCATCTTCGATGAACGAGCTAGTCAAGTAGAGGCATACTAGTGACACTTTGTTTGTCTATGTATTCACACAAGTATTACGTTTCCGGTTAATACAATTCTAGCATGAATAATAAACATTTATCATGATATAAGGAAATAAATAATAACTTCATTGTTGCCTCTAGGGCATATTTCCTTCAGTCTCCCACTTGCACTAGAGTCAATAATCTGGATTACACAGTAATGATTCTAACACCCATGGAGCCTTGGTGCTGATCATGTTTTGCTTGTGGAAGAGGCTTAGTCAATGGGTCTACTATTATGGTGGTTGTTAAACATTGAGAATGTGTGACGCCCCCGATTTAATCATACACTAATCATACACGCAAACGTGTACGATCAAGATCAGGGACTCACGGGAAGATATCACAACACAACTCTACAAATAAAATAAGTCATACAAGCATCATATTACAAGCCAGGGGCCTCGAGGGCTCGAATACAAGAGCTCGATCATAGACGAGTCAGCGGAAGCAACAATATCTGAGTACAGACATAAGTTAAACATGTTGCCATAAGATGGCTAGCACAAACTGGGATACAGATCGAAGGAGGCGCAGGCCTCCTGCCTGGGATCCTCCTAACTACTCCTGGTCGTCGTCAGCGGGCAGCACGTAGTAGTAGGCACCTCCGGTGTAGTAGGAGTCATCGTCGAAGGTGGCGTCTGGCTCCTGGGCTCCAACATCTGGTTGTGACAACCAGGTAGAATGGATAGGGGGGAAAGAGGGAGAAAGCAACCGTGAGTACTCATCCAAAGTACTCGCAAGCAAGGAGCTATACTACATATGTATGCATTGGTATCAACTGGAATAAGGCTATTATATGTGGACTGAACTGCAGAAAGCCGGGATAAGGGGGGATAGCTAGTCCTTTCGAAGACTACGCTTCTGGCAGCCTCCGTCTTGCAGCATGTAGAAGAGAGTGGACTGAAGTCCTCCAAGTAGCATCGCATAGCATAATCCTAACCGATGATCCTCCCCTCGTCGCCCTGTGAGAGAGCGATCACCGGTTGTATCTGGCACTTGGAAGGGTGTGTTTTATTAAGTATCCGGTTCTAGTTGTCATAAGGTCAAGGTACAACTCCAAGTCGTCCTATTACCGAAGATCACGGCTATTCAAATAGATTAACTTCCCTGCAGGGGTGCACCACATAACCCAACACGCTCGATCCCATTTGGCCGGACACACTTTCCTGGGTCATGCCCGGCCTCGGAAGATCAACACGTCGCAGCCCCACCTAGACCAACAGAGAGGTCAGCACGCCGGTCTAAACCTAAGCGCCCAGGGGTCTGGGCCCATCGCCCTTAGCACACCTGCACGTTGCGTGGGCGGCCGGAAGCAGACCTAGCCTAGTAGGCGTTCCAGTCCAATCCAGCGCGCGCCGCTCCGTTGCTGACGTCACGAAGGCTTCGGCTGATACCACGACGTCGAGTGCCCATAACTGTCCCCGCGTAGATGGTTAGTGCGTATAGGCCAGTAGCCAGACTCAGATCAAATACCAAGATCTCGTTAAACGTGTTATGTATCTGCGAACGCCGACCAGGGCCAGGCCCACCTCTCTCCTAAGTGGTCTCAGCCTGCCCTGTCGCTCCGCCTCAAAGTAACAGTCGGGGGCCGTCGGGAACCCAGGCCCACCTCTACCGGGATGGAGCCACCTGCCCCTTCAGCCCCCATCTCCGAACAGTATCACAGGTAAGGTAACTGTGTAAAGTATCTTGTATATGCCCGTGGTCACCTCCCGAAGTGATCACGGCCCAGTAGTATAGCATGGCAAACGGACAAGAGTGTAGGGCCACTGATGGAACACTAGCATCCTATACTAAGCAGTAGGATAGCAGGTAATGGTAACAACAGTAGTAGCAAGGATAGGCTATGCATCAGGATAGGAATAACGGAAAGCAGTAACATGCTACACTACTCTAATGCAAGCAGTATAGAGAAAAGAGTAGGCGATATCTGGTGATCAAAGGGGGGGGCTTGCCTGGTTGCTCTGGCAAGAGAGAGGGGTCGTCAACACCGTAGTCGTACTGGGTAGCAGCGGCGTCGGTCTCGGTGTCTAGCGAGAGAAGAGGGGGAAGAAACAATAAATATAATGCAAACAAATGCATGACGATGCATGACATGACAAAGCGTGGTGCTAGGTGTGTCCTAACGTGGTATTAGGTGATACCGGTGAAGGGGGATAACATCCGGGAAAGTATCCCCGGTGTTTCGCGTTTTCGGACAGATGAACCGGAGGGGGAAAGTTGCGTGTTCGCTATGCTAGGGATGCGTGGCGGACGAACGGGTTGCGTATCCGGATTCGTCTCGTCGTTCTGAGCAACTTTCATGTACAAAGTATTTTCATCCGAGTTACGGATTATTTTATATTAATTTTCAAAGTTTTAAATGATTTTCTAATTTCTGGGTTTAATTTAATTCGAAACTAAATTAGTATTTAAATGCTATGGGTACACAGAAAGTGTACCCAGAAGTGTGCACCTGAGGCTGACAGGTGGGGACAGTTGACTAAGTCAACTACCCAGTCACTAGGTCCAGTCAGCAATTGATTGGTCAGCTTGACTAGTCAAAGGGATCTAGTGGGACCCCCTGTCAATGACTAGGCTAGTCCAGTCAGCAGTTTGACTTGGTCAATCTGGACAAGGGGTCCACCTGTCATTGGCTGATATTTTAACAGATCGTTTTTAATGGGATAATTACTTGACGGGGCCCCTGTCAGTGAGCCACCATTTTTTTTACAGATTTTATTTATCCAAAAAAACATTAATTAGCGAGGTGGGGGCTGGTGTCAGGGAGTCAGGAGGTGGTTAGCTCATCGCAATGAGGCCACGTAAGTGGCTAACGGCGGTGATGGCAGAATGCGCCAGCGGCGGCCATACAGAGGACTCCGGCCACTGTTTGGCCCGGGGACGGTTCCCACGGCACGTGCTCGACGTCACGCGTCGACTGTTAACCGCGGCTCGTGCGGCGGCTACCGGAATCGACGGGGGCGACGGCATGCAGTGGCGGTGACGTTGGAGAGCGCGGAGGGAGGCGGTTGCAGGGGCGGCCCGAGCGGCAGAGCTCCGGCGGGCGCGCAGTCACGGGACAGAGGCTGGGCACGGGCGCAGTGAGGGCGCCGTGGCGGTGCGGCAGTAGCAGCCGTGGCTACGTGGCGCGCACGGGCGCGCGGGGGGGAGGCGAGCGGGCCACACGGCAGCGCGGGCGACAGCAAGGGAGCACGGCGGGAGCTAGCGGGTGCAGGCCACAGGCGGGGCACGGCGAGCAAGGGGACCGGAGGAGAGGAATCTCACGAGGGGATGTAGGGCCCGGACAGTGGGGGTCGAGGAAGAATACGGGGACGACGCAGTCTGGCGGGGAGGCGACGCCGACGAGGTAGCGGGCGATCCGGTGGTGGCGGCGTCGAGCGGCGATGGGGTGGGGGCCCCGAGCATTGGACACCAGTCAGGAGGAGGTGAGGACGGGGCAGCGACCGGGCCGCCGGCGACGAGGGCGGCAAGGGGATGAGCGGCGATGGCGGGGAAGCACCGAGCGGCGTCGGGGTCGAGCCCTCGATCTCGATCCAGATCGAGGGGGGAGTGGGCGATGTGGGGGGAGGAGTGGGGTAGTGCGTTCGGGTTAGGGTTTCGGTCGGGTTGGGGGGTTAAGTGGTGCTGGGGCCGGTTGGGCCAGTGAGCTGGCCGGCTGGGCCGTTGGCCCAGTTGGCCAGGGGGCCTTTTTTTGTATTTTAGTTTTCTATCTTTTTATGTATTTTATTTCCTTTTTTTGTTTTATTTTGTTCCTCATTGTATTTTAGTTTTGTAAAGTACAAAAATAATCCCTAAATTGGTAATAGAAATTATACCACTGCCACAATTAATTTGGCACCTAAATATATTAGTTTGTAATCATTTATCATTTTAAAAGCATTTAAATAATTGTGTTTGCTACTGTTTTAGTTTATTTAGTGCATTTAAATATTTTATTAAATGATGATTTCTTCACCAACATTTCTTATGGATTATTTGACACATTAGGAACAATTTAGTTTTGACTTTTGAAAACTTTAATTGTTTTGAGTTTAATTCCAATTTGAATTTGGTTTGGTTCCGAACTAACACGAGATTATCAACAATAATCGAGGTGACGTGGCACCATTACCAGACGGTTACTGTAGCTTGACTACCCGGGCGTCACAGAATGGTTGACAGCATCCTCAATCCTAATTAAGTAACATCATTAAACAAACCCGTCAAATTAAATTTTATAATAACATGTTGAGATTCACATGATAATCCAGGTACTAGATACTCAAGACGTCCATAACCGGGGACACGGCTAATCATGATTAGTTTATACACTCTGCAGAGGGTTGCGCACTTTTCCCCACAAGACTCGATCGCCTCCGTTTGGTTTCTTGCACTTCACGGTGTTTGAGAAACGGATGACCGAGACATAGTCTTTCAGAAGTGCTAGCACCTCACGATGGGTAGACCGTACCACCTACATCCCCTACATCTGCTAGTCTACCACTGTAAGAGTTTGCACGACTTAGTCAACTATGCTAGAGCCCATAATAGCTTGTGGCTGCACACGGAAGTTTCTAGCATGAAAAATCTCATGATCCCTTTGAGCCTGGGTGGCGGTCCAAAAGAAAACAGGCAATCCTGGAATACCCAGGTACCTCAATCCACCCAGATGTGTATTTAAGTTGCCACCTTAGATAAACCATTGATTTAAAAATCTCACATCTGTCATGGATATCACTCACCCAATCCACGTCTACTAGCATAGCATAGCAATAATAAGCAAACGTAGAAGTAACTCCCAAAGGTTTGATAATAAACAGGTAATAGGTACTACCTCAACTACTTCCCAAACCCATAATTTAATTAGATCCTAATCATGCAATGTGTAGGGATTGATCTAATGCAATAAAACTGGGTAGTAGAAGATATGATCAAAGTGTTACTTGCCTTGCTGATGATCCGGAAAACCTAGTGATTCGAAGTAACAAGCGGCGCACTCCGGGTACTCTATCGCAAACAAACAAGCATACAATAAGTACTCAACTAATGCACAGGTAAAACTCAAATAAGATATCTAACGTTCAACTTAAGAACTCCGGTTGGCAAAAAGAATCAAATCAAACGAAGCAACGAAAGACAAGCGGCAAAAGAAACAGGCTTCATTTACTATTCTAGATCTAAGGCAATTTTTACAGAAGCAAAAACTTGTTTAAGTTGATTAAACGAAAAGAGGGTTTCGATACGAAATTCCAGGCGCTTGATTCGCCTGATTCTAAAAAACGAGCGAGAAGTTATACTAAAACGAAAATCGGATCAGAAATCGCGATCAGAAAAATCGCGAATTTAATCCGAGAAAAAGAAAAATGACAAACAGTTTAACGAACGAACGTTTGTTAACTGGATCTAAATGACGAACACGTCTTTAAAACGAAAGAACGAGCGAACGCTCGCTAAATAGAATAAACCAAAAAACTGTTCTAAAAACGGATCTAAAAAAATAAACCGCGGCTTTTAAAAAAACCGGGCCGCCGGCGACGGTGGCTACCTCGGGCGGCGTGTCCGATGAGCAGCGGGGCGGCGGCGGCGAGGCGGCAGGGCGGCGGGGCGGCTTGGGCGGCGGCGGCGAGGCGGCGACGCGGGCGGCGGCGCGGCGCGGGCGGCGGGGCTAGGGTTTCGGCCCGGGTGGGCTGGCTCGGGCCCCGGGCGGCGGCTTATAAGGGCTGCCCCGAGCGGAGTCCCGCTCGCGTACGGCCCGGAGTCGGTTCGCGTTTTTTTTAAATAATAACGCGCAGAAAAACAAATAAAAGAAATACTAAACGGACTCCAAAAATCCCGAAATAAATTTTACCCGGCTTCTAAAATCAAGCCGCACAGGATGAGCATTTATTTGGGGCCTAAATGAAATTATGAAAAACGCGCATTTTTCCTAATTTCAAATAAAATAGCAAATAAAACCAAATAAAATATTATTTGATTTTTTATCAAATCCTCATTATTTCTTTATTTTGGGAAAGTCATTTTATTCCCTCTCTCATAATTTTTATAATAGAAATAATTGAAGATAAAATAAATAAAATCAAATGATCCTATTTTCAAAATTTGAGACAACTCAAATATGAAAATAACGAAATCCCCAACTCTCTCCGAGGGTCCTTGAGTTGCAAAAAATTTCTAGGATCAACCAAAATGCAATAAATATGATATGCAATGATGATCTAGTGTATAACATTCCAAATTGAAAATTTGGGATGTTACACTCAATACCTAGTTCAATCTCGTTACCAGCAAGTCTCTTTACTCGCTCTGTAATACATCATCTTGTAACTAACTTATTAGTTGCATTGCTTGCAAGGCTTAAGTGATGTGTATTACCGAGAGGGCCTAGAGATACCTCTCCGGCAATCGGAGCAACAAATCCTAGTCTCGAAATACGCCAACCCAACATGTACCTTTGGAGACACCTGTAGAGCACCTTTATAATCACCCAGTGACGTTGTGACGTTTGGTAGCACACAAAGTGTTCCTCCAGTAAACAGGAGTTGCATAATCTCATAGTCATAGGAACATGTATAAGTCATGAAGAAAGCAATAGCAACATACTAAATGATCGGGTGCCAAGCTAATGGAATGGGTCATGTCAATCACATCATTCTCCTAATGATGTGATCTCGTTAATCAAATGACAACTCATGTCTATGGTTAGGAAACATAACCATCTTCGATGAACGAGCTAGTCAAGTAGAGGCATACTAGTGACACTTTGTTTGTCTATGTATTCACACAAGTATTACGTTTCCGGTTAATACAATTCTAGCATGAATAATAAACATTTATCATGATATAAGGAAATAAATAATAACTTTATTGTTGCCTCTAGGGCATATTTCCTTCAGTCTCCCACTTGCACTAGAGTCAATAATCTAGATTACACAGTAATGATTCTAACACCCATGGAGCCTTGGTGCTGATCATGTTTTGCTTGTGGAAGAGGCTTAGTCAATGGGTCTGCTATATTCAGATCCGCATGTATTTTCAAATCTCTATGTCTCCCACCTGGACTAGATCCCGAATGGTATTGAAACGTCTCTTGATGTGCTTGGTTCTCTTGTGAAATTTGGATTTCTTTGCAAAGGCAATTGCACCAGTATTGTCACAAAAGATTTTCATTGGACTCGATGCACTAGGTATGACACCTAGATCGGATATGAACTCCTTCATCCAGACTCCTTTGTTTGCTGCTTCCGAAGCAGCTATGTACTCCGCTTCACATGTAGATCCCGCCACGACGCTTTGTTTAGAACTGCACCAACTGACAGCTCCACCGTTTAATGTAAATACGTATCCGGTTTGCGATTTAGAATCGTCCGGATCAGTGTCAAAGCTTGCATCAACGTAACCATTTACGATAAGCTCTTTGTCACCTCCATATATGAGAAACATATCCTTAGTCCTTTTCAGGTATTTCAGGATGTTCTTGACCGCTGTCCAATGATCCACTCCTAGATTACTTTGGTACCTCCCTGCTAGACTTATAGCAAGGCACACATCAGGTCTGGTACACAGCATTGCATACATGATAGAGCCTATGGCTAAAGCATAGGGAACATCTTTCATTTTCTCTCTATCTTTTGCAGTGGTCGGGCATTGAGTCTTACTCAACTTCCCACCTTGTAACACAGGCAAGAATCCTTTCTTTGCTTGATCCATTTTGAACTTCTTCAAAACTTTGTCAAGGTATGTGCTTTGTGAAAGTCCAATTAATCGTCTTGATCTATCTCTATAGATCTTAATGCCCAATATGTAAGCAGCTTCACTGAGGTCTTTCATTGAAAAACTCTTATTCAAGTATCCCTTTATGCTATCCAGAAATTCTATATCATTTCTGATTAGCAATATGTCATCCACATATAATATCAGAAATGCTACAGAGCTCCCACTCACTTTCTTGTAAATACAGGCTTCTCCAAAACTCAGTACAAAACCAAATGCTTTGATCACACTATCAAAGCGTTTATTCCAACTACGAGATGCTTGCACCAGTCCATAAATGGATCGCTGGAGCTTGCACACTTTGTTAGCTCCCTTTGGATCGACAAAACCTTCTAGCTGCATCATATACAACTCTTCTTCCAGAAATCCATTCAGGAATGCAGTTTTGACATCCATCTGCCAAATTTCATAATCATAAAATGCGGCAATTGCTAACATGATTCGGACAGACTTAAGCATCGCTATGGGTGAGAAGGTCTCATCGTAGTCAATCCCTTGAACTTGTCGAAAACCTTTTGCGACAAGTCGAGCTTTGTAGACAGTAACATTACCGTCAGCGTCAGTCTTCTTCTTGAAGATCCATTTATTTTCAATTGCTTGCCGATCATTGGCCAAGTCAACCAAAGTCCACACTTTGTTCTCATACATGGATCCCATCTCAGATTTCATGGCTTCAAGCCATTTTGCGGAATCTGGGCTCACCATTGCTTCTTCATAGTTCGTAGGTTCATCATGATCTGGTAGCATGACTTCCAGAACAGGATTACCATACCACTCTAGTGCGGATCTTACTCTGGTTGATCTACGAGGTTCGGTAGTAACTTGTTCTGAAGTTTCATGATCATCATCATTAGCTTCCTCACTAATTGGTGTAGGTGTCACAGAAACCGGTTTCTGTGATGTACTACTTTCTAATAAGGGAGAAGGTACAGTTACCTCATCAAGTTCTACTTTCCTCCCACTCACTTCTTTCGAGAGAAACTCCTTCTCTAGAAAGGATCCATTCTTAGCAACAAATGTCTTGCCTTCGGATCTGTGATAGAAGGTGTACCCAATAGTCTCCTTCGGGTATCCTATAAAGACACATTTCTCCGATTTGGGTTCGAGCTTATCAGGTTGAAGCTTTTTCACATAAGCATCGCAGCCCCAAACTTTCAGAAACGACAACTTTGGTTTCTTGCCAAACCATAGTTCGTAAGGTGTCGTCTCAACGGATTTTGATGGTGCCCTATTTAACGTGAATGCGGTTGTCTCTAAAGCATAACCCCAAAATGATAGCGGTAAATCTGTAAGAGACATCATAGATCGCACCATATCAAGTAAAGTACGATTACGATGTTCGGACACACCATTAAGCTGTGGTGTTCCGGGTGGCGTGAGTTGCGAAACTATTCCGCGTTGTTTCAAATGTGAACCAAACTTGTAACTCGAATATTCTCCTCCACGATCAGATCGTAGAAACTTTATTTTCTTGTTACGATGATTTTCAACTTCACTCTGAAATTCTTTGAACTTTTCAAATGTTTCAGACTTATGTTTCATGAAGTAGATATACCCATATCTGCTTAAATCATATGTGAAGGTGAGAAAATAACGATATCCGCCACGAGCTTCAACATTCATTGGACCACATACATCTGTATGTATGATTTCCAACAAATCTGTTGCTCTCTCCATGGTACCGGAGAATGGCGTTTTAGTCATCTTGCCCATGAGGCACGGTTCGCAAGTACCAAGTGATTCATAATCAAGTGGTTCCAAAAGTCCATCAGTATGGAGTTTCTTCATGCGCTTTACACCGATATGACCTAAACGGCAGTGCCACAAATAAGATGCACTATCATTATCAACTCTGCATCTTTTGGCTTCAACATTATGAATATGTGTATCACTACTATCGAGATTCATCAAAAATAGACCACTCTTCAAGGGTGCATGACCATAAAAGATATTACTCATATAAATAGAACAACCATTATTCTCTGATTTAAATGAATAACCATCTCGCATCAAACAAGATCCAGATATAATGTTCATGCTTAACGCTGGCACCAAATAACAATTATTTAGGTCTAATACTAATCCCGATGGTAGATGTAGAGGTAGCGTGCCGACCGCGATCACATCGACTTTGGAACCATTTCCCACGCGCATCGTCACCTCGTCCTTCGCCAGTGTTCGCTTAATCCGTAGTCCCTGTTTCGAGTTGCAAATATTAGCAACATAACCAGTATCAAATACCCAGGTGCTACTATGAGCTCTAGTAAGGTACACATCAATAACATGTATATCACATATACCTTTGTTCACCTTGCCATCCTTCTTATCCACCAAATACTTGGGGCAGTTCCGCTTCCAGTCACCAGTCTGCTTGCAGTAGAAGCACTCAATTTCAGGCTTAGGTCCAGACTTGGGTTTCTTCTCCTGAGCAGCAACTTGCTTGCTGTTCTTCTTGAAGTTCCCCTTCTTCTTCCCCTTGCCCTTTTTCTTGAAACTAGTGGTCTTGTTGACCATCAACACTTGATGCTCCTTCTTGATTTCTACCTCCGCAGCTTTTAGCATTGCGAAGAGTTCGGGAATTGTCTTATCCATCCCTTGCATATTATAGTTCATCACGAAGCTCTTGTAGCTAGGTGGAAGTGATTGGAGAATTCTGTCAATGACGCAATCATCCGGAAGATTAACTCCCAGTTGAATCAAGTGATTATTATACCCCAGACATTTTGAGTATATGCTCATTGACAGAACAGTTCTCCTCCATCTTGCAGCTATAGAACTTATTGGAGACTTCATATCTCTCAATCTGGGCATTTGCTTGAAATATTAGCTTCAACTCCTGGAACATCTCATATGCTCCATGACGTTCAAAATGTCGTTGAAGACCCGGTTCTATGCCGTAAAGCATGGCACATTGAACTATCGAGTAGTCATCAGCTTTGCTCTGCTAGACGTTCTTAACGCCGTCAGTTGCATCAACAGCAGGCCTGGCACCCAGCGGTGCTTCCAGGACGTAATTCTTCTGTGCAGCAATGAGGATAATCCTCAAGTTACTGACCCAGTCCGTATAATTGCTACCATCATCTTTCAACTTTTCTTTCTCAAGGAACGCATTAAAATTCAACGAAACAACAGCATGGGCCATCTATCTACAATCAAACATAAACAAGCAAGATACTATCAGGTACTAAGTTCATGATAAATTTAAGTTCAATTAATCATATTACTTAAGAACTCCCACTTAGAAAGACATCCCTTTAATCTTCTAAGTGATCACGTGATCCAAATCAACTAAACCATAACCGATCATCACGTGAAAATGGAGTAGTTTTCAATGGTGAACATCACTATGTTGATCATATCTACTATATGATTCACGCTCGACCTTTCAGTCTCAGTGTTCCGAGGCCATATCTGCATATCCTAGGCTCGTCAAGTTTAACCTGAGTATTCTGCGTGTGCAAAACTGGCTTGCACCCATTGTAGATGGACGTAGAGCTTATCACACCCGATCATCACGTGGTGTCTGGGCATGATGAACTTTGGCAATGGTGCATACTCAGGGAGAACACTTTTATCTTGAAATTTAGTGAGAGATCATCTTATAATGCTACCGTCAATCAAAGCAAGATAAGATGCATAAAAGATAAACATCACATGCAATCAATATAAGTGATATGATATGGCCATCATCATCTTGTGCTTGTGATCTCCATCTCCGAAGCATCGTCATGATCACCATCGTCACCGGCGCGACACCTTGATCTCTATCGTAGCATCGTTGTCGTCTCGCCAATCTTATGCTTCCACGACTATCGCTACCGCTTAGTGATAAAGTAATGCATTACAGCGCAATTGCATTGCATACAATAAAGCGACAACCATATGGCTCCTGCCAGTTGCTGATAACTCAGTTAAAAAACATGATCATCTCATACAATAAAATTTAGCATCATGTCTTGACCATATCACATCACAACATGCCCTGCAAAAACAAGTTAGATGTCCTCTACTTTGTTGTTGCAAGTTTTACGTGGCTGCTACGGGCTTAGCAAGAACCGTTCTTACCTACGCATCAAAACCACAACGATATTTGTCAAGTTGGTGATGTTTTAACCTTCGCAAGGACCGGGCGTAGCCACACTTGGTTCAACTAAAGTTGGAGAAACTGACACCCGCCAGCCACATGTGTGCAAAGCACATCGGTAGAACCAGTCTCGCGTAAGCGTACGTGTAATGTCGGTCCGGGCTGCTTCATCCAACAATACCGCCGAACCAAAGTATGACATGCTGGTAAGCAGTATGACTTATATCGCCCACAACTCACTTGTGTTCTACTCGTGGATATAACATCAACGCATAAAACCTAGGCTCGGATGCCACTGTTGGGGAACGTAGTAATTTCAAAAAAATTCCTACGCACACGCAAGATCATGGTGATGCATAGCAACGAGAGAGGAGAGTGTTGTCTACGCACCCTCGTAGACCGAAAGTGAAAGCGTTAGCACAACGTGGTTGATGTAGTCGTACGTCTTCACGGCCCGACCGATCAAGCACCGAAACTACGGCACCTCCGAGTTCTAGCACACGTTCAGCTCGATGACGATCCCCGGACTCTGATCCAGCAAAGTGTTGGGGATGAGTTCCGTCAGCACAATGGCGTGGTGACGATCTTGATGTTCTACCGTCGCAGGGCTTCGCCTAAGCACCGCTATAATATTATCGAGGATTATGGTGGAGGGGGGCACCGCACACGGCTAAGAGATCAATGATCAATTGTTGTGTCTATGGGGTGCCCCCTGCCCCCGTATATAAAGGAGTGGAGGAGGGGGCCGGCCAAGGAGGGTGGCGCGCCCAAAAGGGGGAGTCCAACTCCCACCGAGAGTAGGACTCCCCGTTTTCCTATTAGGAGTAGGAGAGGGAAGGAAGAGGAAGGAGGGAGGAAGGAAAGGGGGGCCGGCCCCCTTCCCAATTCGGATTGGGCTTGGGGGGGCGCGCCCCCTCCCTTGCTCCTTTCCCCTCCTTTCCACTAAGGCCCAATAAGGCCCATATACCTCCCGGGGGGTTCCGATAACCTCCCGGTGATCTGGTATTGTCCCAATCTCACCCGGAACCTTTCCGGTGTCCAAATATAGTCTTCCAATATATCGATCTTTATGTCTCGACCATTTTCGGGACTCCCAGTCAAGTCCGTGATCACATCCGAGACTCCGAACAACCTTCGGTACATCAAAATATATAAACTCATAATGAAACTGTCATCGTAACGTTAAGCGTGCGGACCCTACGGGTTCGAGAACAATGTAAACATGACCGAGACACGTCTCCGGTCAATAACCAATAGCGGAACCTGGATGCTCATTTTGGCTCCTACATATTGTACGAAGATCTTTATCGGTCAGACCGCATAACAACATACGTTGTTCCCTTTGTCATCGGTATGTTACTTGCCCGAGATTCGATCGTCGGTATCTCAATGTAGCGACCAGACCTCAGACGGTCCAATCTCTGTGCTCAGGTGTCATTCCTAGATCAGTAATGCTGACACCACACAGTACTTGAAGGATTTATAACAGAGTAGCAATCACACACTTATTACATCGAGTGTCTCAATAGAGATCTTATTAAAATAAATATGGTTTAAGGCCATCTAATAACGATAACAGCGGAAGGCTTGGAAGATAAGTGAGTCCATCAACTCCAACGGCATCACTGAGTATAGAACCACGACCTAAAACTCCTTAATGATCGTCTGAAAAGTCTGCAACATTAACGTTGCAGCCCGAAAACGGGTCAGCACATGGAATATGCTGGCAATGTAACACATAGAGAGTAATGGAATGAAACAGCTATACTATATGCATATTTGGCTGGTGGAAAGCTCTATGGTTATAGTTTTGCGTAAAGCCAATTTTTCCCTACTACAAAGGAATAAATTTATTTAACTATTATGGTGGTTGTTAAACATTGAGAATGGTTGACAGCATCCTCAATCCCAATTAAGTAACATCATTAAACAAACCCGTCAAATTAAATTTTATAGTAACATGTTGAGATTCACATGATAATCCAGGTACTAGATACTCAAGACAACCATAACCGGGGACACGGCTAATCATGATTAGTTTATACACTCTGCAGAGGTTTGCGCACTTTTCCCCACAAGACTCGATCGCCTCCGTTTGGTTTCTCGCACTTCACGGTGTTTGAGAAACGGATGACCGAGACATAGTCTTTCAGAAGTGCTAGCACCTCACGATGGGTAGACCGTACCACCTACATCCCCTACATCTGCTAGTCTACCACTGTAAGAGTTCGCACGACTTAGTCAACTATGCTAGAGCCCATAATAGCTTGTGGCTGCACACGGAAATTTCTAGCATGAAAAATCTCATGATCCCTTTGAGCCTGGGTGGCGGTCCAAAAGAAAACAGGCAATCCTGGAATACCCAGGTACCTTAATCCACCCAGATGTGTATTTAAGTTGCCACCTTAGATAAACCATTGATTTAAAAATCTCACATCTGTCATAGATATCACTCACCCAATCCACGCCTACTAGCATAGCAGAGCAATAATAAGCAAACGTAGAAGTAACTCCCAAAGGTTTGATAATAAACAGGTAATAGGTACTACCTCAACTACTTCCCAAACCCACAATTTAATTAGATCCTAATCATGCAATGTGTAGGGATTGATCTAATGCAATAAAACTGGGTAATAGAAGATATGATCAAAGTGTTACTTGCCTTGCTGATGATCCGGGAAACCTAGTGATTCAAAGTAACAAGCGGCGCACTCCGGGTACTCTATCGCAAACAAACAAGCATACAATAAGTACTCAACTAATGCACAGGTAAAACTCAAATAAGAGATCTAACGTTCAACTTAAGAACTCCGGTTGGCAAAAAGAATCAAATCGAACGAAGCAACGAAAGACAAACGGCAAAAAAACAGGCTCCGTTTACTATTCTGGATCTAAGGCAATTTTTACCGAAGCAAAAACTTGTTTAAGTTGGTTAAACGGAAAGAGGGTTTCGAGACGAAACTCCAGGCGCTTGAATCGCCTGATTCCGATAAACGAGCGAGAAGTTATACTAAAACGAAAATCAGATCAGAAATCGCGATCAGAAAAATCACGGATTTAATCCGAGAAAAAGAAAAACGACGAACAGTTTAACGAACGAACGTTCGTTAACTGGATCTATACGACGAACACGTTCGTTAAAACGAATGAACAAGCGAACGCTCGCTAAATAGAATAAACCAAAAAAACCGTTCTAAAAAAATGGATCTAAAAAAATAAACCGCGGCTTTTAAAAAAAACCGGGCGGTTTTCTAGGCGACGGCGGCTACCTCGGGCGGCGTGTCCGGCGAGCGGCGGGGCGGCGGCGGCAGGGAGGCGGGGCGGCGCGGCGGCGGCGAGGCGGCGGTGCGGGCGGCGGGGCTAGGGTTTCGGCCCGGGTGGGCTGGCTCGGGCCCCGGGCGGCGGCTTATAAGGGCTGCCCCGGGCGGAGTCCCTCTCGGGTACGGCCCAGAGTCGGTTCGCGTTTTTCTTAAATAATAACGCAGAGAAAAACAAATAAAAGAAATACTAAACGGACTCCAAAAATCCCGAAATAAATTTTGCCCGGCTTCTAAAATCAAGCCGCACAGGATGAACATTTATTTGGGGCCTAAATGAAATTTTGAAAAACGCACATTTTCCTAATTTCAAATAAAATAGCAAATAAAACCAAATAAAATCTTATTTGATTTTTTTATCAAATCCTCATTATTTCTTTATTTTGGGAAAGTCATTTTATTCCATCATTCATAATTTTTATAATAGAAATAATTGAAGATAAAATAAATAAAATCAAATGATCCTATTTTCAAAATTTGAGACAACTTAAATATGAAAATAACGAAATCCCCAACTCTCTCTGAGGGTCCTTGAGTTGCGAAAAATTTCTAAGATCAACCAAAATGCAATAAATATGATATGCAATGATGATCTAGTGTATAACATTCCAAATTGAAAATTTGGGATGTTACAAACCTACCCCCCTTAAGATGAATCTCGCCCTCGAGATTCGGGTTGGCTAGAAAATAGGTGAGGGTGGTCCTTCAGCAAATCTTCCTCTCGTTCCCAGGTGGCTTCATCCTCCGTGTGGTGGCTCCACTGAACCTTGCAAAACTTGATAACCTTGCTGCGGGTGACTCGACTAGCATACTCTAGAATCTTAACTTGTTTCTCCTCATAGGTCAAATCACTATCCAACTGAATTGCTTCCAGTGGTACCGTATCTCTCAGTGGTATGTCAGCCATCTCTGCATGGCACTTCTTCAACTGGGATACATGAAACACGTCATGAACTCCTGACAGTCCTTCGGGTAATTCCAACTTGTAGGCTACTTCTCCCATACGTTCCAACACTTTGTATGGGCCTACAAAACGTGGCGCTAGTTTTCCCTTAACTCCAAAGCGCTTAACTCCTCGAAGTGGTGATACTCGAAGATAGACTCGGTCTCCGACTTCGTAACTTGTCTCCTTGCGTTTCGAATCTGCATAACTCTTCTGCCTCGATTGAGCTACCTTTAGCCTGTCGTGAATTAATTTCACTTTCTGTTCAGATTCCTTTATCAGATCCGGTCCAAACAACTGGCGATCTCCAACTTCATCCCAGGACAATGGGTTCCTGCACCTTCTTCCGTACAAGGCTTCGAAAGGGGCCATCTTTAAACTGGATTGATAGCTGTTGTTGTAAGAGAACTCTGCATATGGAAAATTCTCATCCCAACTATATCTGTAATCTAGCGCACAAGCTCTTAGCATATCCTCCAAGATCTGGTTGACTCTCTCAGTCCGCCCATCTGTCTGCGGGTGGAAAGTTGTGCTAAACTCTAGTCTGGTTCCCAAAGTATCATGCAACTGATTCCAGAACTTTGAAGTAAACTGGGTTCCTCTATCCGATACAATGCTCCTTGGAACTCCATGCAGGCATACGATCCTGGTCATGTATATCTTTGCCAACTTTGCACTAGTATAGGTAGTCTTCACTGGAATGAAATGAGCTACGTTTGTCAAACGATCGACTACAACCCATATCGAGTCATAGCCTGAACGTGTTCTGGGCAATCCTGTAATACAATCTGCCTAGCTTATCCCACTTCCATTCGGGTATCGGCAATGGTTGTAGCAATCCTGCTGGCTTCTGATGCTCTGCCTTCACTCTCTGACATACATCAGAAACTGCTACAAGAAAATATCGTTCTTCATTCCGGTCCACCAGAAAATATCGTTCAAATCCAAATACATTTTGGTATTTCCTGGGTGAATCGAATATGGTGAATTATGGGCCTCTTGCAGAATTAGCTTTCTAATCTCCGGATCATTTGGTACATAGACACGGTCTTCAAACCATAAGGTATCGTGCTCATCCTCACGAAATCCCTTAGCTTTTCCTTTGCTAATTTTCTCCTTAATAGAAGCAATCTCCTTGTCAGTCCTTTGGGATTCTCTGATTTTATCCATCAATGTAGACTGAATCTCCAATGCTGCTACATAGCCTCTCGGGACTATTTCTAAACATAACTCTCAAAGATTTTTGGCTAACTCCCTTGGTAATTCTCCCGTCATTAGGGTGTTGACGTGGATCTTACAGCTTAATGCGTCAGCTACTACGTTAGCCTTTCCGGGGTGATAATGCAATTTCATATCGTAATCCTTGATGAGCTCCAACCATCTCCTTTGTCTGAGGTTCATCTCCTTCTGTGTGAAAATATATTTCAAACTCTTACGATCTGTGTACACTTCCCGATGGTTTCCAATCAGAAAATGTCTCCAAGTCTTCAGTGCATGCACTACGACTGCTAAGTCCAAATCATGTGTAGCATAATTCAACTCATGAGGCTTAAGCTGTCTTGAGGCATATGAAACAACTCTCCCTTCCTGCATAAGCACTGCTCCAAGTCCTCGACGTGAAGCGTCGTAATACACCTCATAATCCTTGGTCTGGTCTGGCAAAATCAACACTGGTGAAGTAACCAAATGTTTCTTCAACTCCTGAAAACTAGCCTCACATTCCTTTGTCCATATGAACTTGGTATCCTTCTTCAACAACTCAGTCATAGGCTTCGCAATCTTTGAGAAATTCTCAATAAACCTCTGGTAGTATCCTGCGAGTCCAAGAAAACTCTGGATCTCTCCCATGGTGGTTGGTGCTTCCCACTTGGTCACGGTATCAACTTTAGTGGAATCTACTGATATACCTTCTCCGGATATAACGTGTCCGAGAAATCCAACTTCCTTCAACCAAAACTCACATTTGCTAAACTTGGCATATAGTTGATGTTCCCAGAGCTTCCATTGCCATTTCCATTCTCTGATTCAGGACATTCATTGGCATAATGTCCGGTCTTCTGGCACTTAAAGCAAGTGACTTGGCTCAGGTCTTTCTTGGCTGGGGTTGATGGGTTAGTGCGATTCTGGCCGTTGCTTCCTCCATTCCCATTACCATTCCTGGGGCCATTGTGATTGTGCGAGCTTCCTCCTCCATGGGTATGCTGAAAATGTCCTCTGGTCTAGGGGTAAATCGTGGCTTCTGCTGAGCTCCTGAATTGTACTGTCCTTGTGCATACTTCCTCTTGCGATTTTCAATTTGTTGTTGCTTCCCTTCAATCATAAGAGCACGATCTACCAACTCCTGGTAGTTGTTGAAGGTTGCTACCATCAACTGCATGCTCAACTCATCATTCAGTCCTTCCAGAAACTTCTCCTGCTTAGCGGCATCCGTAGCAACGTCATCCGGGGCATAATGTGCTAACTTACTAAAGTCCTCCACATACTGGCCAACTGTCTGTCCTCCTTGGCGCAAGTTGCGAAACTCTCGCTTCTTCATGGCCATAGCTCCTGCTGAAACATGGGCAGTTCGAAAAGCCTGCTGAAACTGGTCCCATGTGACAGTATCGACAGGGAAAGTGGCTGTGAAATTCTCCCACCATGAAGCTGCGGGTCCTTCAAGCTGATGTGCGGCAAACTTCACCTTCTCCGCATCCGTGCATCCTGCTGTGGTCAACTCTCTAGCTGTCTTGCGGAGCCAATCATCTGCTACTATCGGCTCGGTCCTACTGGAAAACACCGGCGGATTCAGCCTAAGAAAACGGGCTAAGTGATCATCAGGTGGTGGTGGTGGTGGGTAGTTGTTGTTGTTCCCCTGATTCTGATTCTGGACTAGCAACTGCATCAATGTGTTCTGCTGCTGGATCAACTGGGTGAGCTCCGGTGGAAAGGTAAATCCGGGGTCACGTCTCGGAGGCATCTGAGGGTTTAGAAAAGATGAGATTTAAGAATAGAGGTGGTCTAAAGAGAAAACACTACCCATATGCACATGAGGCAAAAGCAAACAATTCACTTCATTCAATCAAACAAGGGCATACAATCGATCTAACTATCGCAAAAGTGCTCGGACTACTATATTTACATGGTGGACTACTACTACTACTGTTGGGGTGGTGAGGGAGTCCTGGATTAGGGGGTGTTCGGATAGCCGAACTATACCTTCAAGCCGGACTCCTGGACTATGAAGATACAAGATTGAAGACTCCGTCCCGTGTCCGGAAGGGACTTTCCCTGGCGTGGAAGGCAAGCTTGGCGATACGGATGTTCAGATCTCCTACCATTGTAACCGACTCTATGTAACCCTAACCCTATTCGGTGTCTATATAAACCGGAGGGTTTTAGTCCGTAGGACAACATACACATCAACAATCATACCATAGGCTAGCTTCTAGGGATTAGCCTCTCTGATCTTGTGGTAGATCAACTCTTGTACTACCCATATCATCAATATTAATCAAGCAGGACGTAGGGTTTTACCTCCATCGAGAGGGCCCGAACCTGGGTAAAACTTCGTGTCCCCTGCCTCCTGTTACCATCCGGCCTAGACGCATAGTTCGGGACCCCCTACCCGAGATCCGCCGGTTTTGACACCGACATTGGTGCTTTCATTGAGAGTTCCTCTGTGTCGTCGCCGTCAGGCCCGATGGCTCCTACGATCATCAATGGCGATGCAGTCCAGGGTGAGACCTTCCTCCCCGGACAGATCTTCGTCTTTGGCGGCTTTGCACTGCGGGCCGATTCATTTGGCCATCTAGAGAAGATCGAAAGCTATGCCCCTGGCCGTCAGGTCAGATTCGGAAGTTTAAACTACACGGCCGACATCCGCGAGGACTTGATCTTCGACGGATTCGAACCACTGCCGAGCACGCCGCACTGTCATGACGAGCATGATCTAGCTCTACCGCCGAACAGAGCCCTGGAGGCCGCACCCGCATCGGCTCCGACCCCTAGTTCGGAGCTGGCCGCGTCGATCGAGGATGGGCGGTTGGACGCCACCTCGGGGGCTGCGATCCCAACGGCGGTTGAGCCGAACACCAGCCCCGTACTCTGCAAGACTCGTGACTCCATGGAGCTGGATTCTTCTCCGGACTCCGAACTCTCCGCGCCCCTGCCGAGCGAATCCGATTGGGCGCCGAGCATGGAGTTCACGGCCGCGGACGTCTTTTAGCACTCGCCTTTCGGCGATATCTTGAAATCACTAAAGTCTCTTTGTCAGGAGAGCCCTGGCCAGACTACGGTCAGCAAGGTTGGCGTACGGACGATGAAGAAATTCAAAACCCACCCACCACCCACTTTGTAGCCACTGTCGACAACTTAACCGACATGCTCGACTTCGACTCCGAAGACATCGACGGTATGGACACCGATGAAGGAGATGATGAAGAACCAGCGCCTACTAGGTCCTGGAAAGCCACCTCGTCATATGACATATACATGGTGGACACCCCAAAAGAGGGAGAGGGCGATGGAACAGCGGAGGATGACCCCTCCAAGAAACAGCAAAAGCGCCGGCGTCAGCGGCGCCGCTCAAAATCCCGCCAACACAAAAACGGCGATTCCAGCACGGGAGATAATAATACCCCGGAAAGCGCTGAAGAACATCCCCCCAAGCAAGATTTAGCACAGGAGGATGGAGAAATCAGCCCTCATGAGAGAGCGGCCGACAGAGAGGTCGAGGACGATAATTGTATGCCTCCCTCCGAAGATGAGGCAAGCCTCGATGACGACGAATTCGCCGTGCCGGAGGATCCCATCGAACAAGAGCATTTTCAACGCAGGCTTATGGCCACGGCAAGAAGCCTCAAGAAAAAACAGCAACAGCTTAAAGCTGATCAAGATTGGCTAGTCGATAGATGGACTGAAGTCCTTGCGGCCGAAGAGGATAAACCCGAACGCCCCTCCAAGTGCTACCCGAAGCGCAGGTTGCTACCCCGATTAGAGGAGGAAGCACTCGACGCGGCTGACAGGCCACCTCGTGGCCGCGACAGAGAGGCCTCATGGCCCTCCACCCAAGCCGCACCCCGTACCAAGGCATGGGAATATGCGCCGGACTTACGAGACATGTTGGAGGACAAGGCAAGGCAAACAAGATCGATCTACAGATCGCGTAGGCGCCCCACGGCTCGAGACGATAACCGTCACGCCGGCCACAAATTCGGCAGGGCCAAACACAGTAGACAAAGCTCATTGGAGCTATGTCATGATATTGCCTAGTACAGAGGCGCCGCACACCCATTGTGCTTCACAGATGAAATAATGGATCATCAAATCCCCGAGGGTTTCAAACCCGTAAACATCGAATCATATGATGGCTCAACAGATCCCGCGGTATGGATCGAGGATTATCTCCTTCATATCCACATGGCCCGCGGTGATGATTTCCACGCCATCAAATACCTCCCACTCAAGCTTAAAGGACCAGCCCGGCAGTGGCTTAACAGCCTGCCAACAGGGTCAATCAGCTGTTGCGAGGACCTGGAAGCCGCATTCCTCGACAATTTCTAGGGCACTTATGTGCGACCCCCAGACGCTGACGACCTAAGCCACGTAATTCAGCAGCCAGATGAATCGGCCAGGCAATTCTGGACACGGTTCCTAACAAAGAAAAATCAAATACTCGACTGTCCGGACGCAGAGGCCTTAGCAGCCTTCAAGCATAATATCCGTGACGAGTGGCTTGCCCGGCACCTAGGACAGGAGAAGCCGAAATCTATGGCAGCACTCACGGCACTCATGACCAGCTTTTGCGTGGGAGAAGACAGCTGACTTGCGCGTAGCAACTATATGACCAAGAACCCTGGTCGTTCGGACACCAGGGACATTAGTGGCAGGTCGCGTCGCAACCAGCAGAAGCGCCGCATCAACGGCGACAATGCTAAGGATACGGCAGTTAATGCCGGATTCAGAGGCTCTAAATCCGGTCAGCGGAAAAAGTCATTCAAAAGGAATCCTAGGGGCCCGTCTAGCTTGGACCGAATACTCGACCGCTTGTGCCAAAGACATGGCACCCCCGAAAAGCCGGCCAATCACACCAACAGGGACTGTTGGGTGTTCAAGCAGGCAGGCAGATTAAGCGCCGACAATGAAGACAAGGGGCTGCATAGCGATGACGTCGAGGAGCCCCGGCCGCCAAACAACAATGGACAGAAGGGTTTTCCCCCACAAGTGCGGACGGTGAACATGATATACGCGACCCACGTCCCCAAAAGGGAGCGGAAGCGCGCGTTAAGGGACGTATACGCGGTAGAGCCAGTCGCCCCAAAGTTCAACCCATGGTCCTCCTGCCCGATCACCTTTGATCGAAGAGACCATCCCACTAGCATCTGTCATGGCGGATACGCCGCATTGGTTCTCGGCCCAATCATTGACGGATTTCATCTCACTAGAGTCCTTATGGACGGCAGCAGTAGCCTGAACCTGCTTTACCAGGATACAGTGCGGAAAATGGGCATAAATCCCTTGAGGATTAAGCCCACCAAAACGACCTTTAAAGGCGTAATACCAGGTGTAGAGGCCAGCTGCACAGGCTCGGTCACACTTGAAGTGGTCTTCGGATCTCCGGAAAATTTCCGAAGCGAGGAGTTAATCTTCGACATAGTCCCGTTCCGCAGTGGTTATCACGCACTGCTCGGGCGAACCGCATTCGCCAAGTTCAATGCGGTCCCGCACTATGCATACCTTAAGCTCAAGATGCCAGGTCCTCGAGGAGTAATTACGGTCAATGGAAACAGCGAACGCTCCCTCCGAACGGAGGAGCACACGGCGGCCCTTGCA
Source organism: Triticum urartu (assembly GCF_056163025.1). Taxonomy (NCBI): domain Eukaryota; kingdom Viridiplantae; phylum Streptophyta; class Magnoliopsida; order Poales; family Poaceae; genus Triticum; species Triticum urartu. Next base: position 475,268,511 of record NC_141877.1, read on the forward strand.
GCGGAAGTACAAAGCAGCCTCTCTAGGAAGTTCTCCAGTCCGGCCATTAAACGTCCAGACACAGTCAAGCGCGCCCGGAGTAACCTACAACAAGACCGCCTGGAACGTTTCGAGCAGGTGTAGCAATGCGGCCCCAACCCCAACCCCCGCAAAAAGGCAACGCCAGTACTTCGCGTCCATAACTACGCTCTGAAAATACCATGGGCATAGGGGGAGGGGCACCATCACGGCACGCCCAAAACACGGCTTAAACCGCACCAGGGGCTGCCAAATTTTTTTTACTTTTCTCTTACTTCCAGGACTCTACTCTTCGGAAGGCTTGTTCGGCAGTTTAATTGCCGCACAAACGATGCAAGAACCAGGGAAGCAGACAAGCCATGCCGCATTATGGAAACCACAGGTGGTCTCTATCACGAGCAGTATACCTGTTTCGCATACTATTCCGCAGCTTGCCCCTGGAGCAGACATGTTAAATAGCCCAACTTTTCGTCTATCGCATCACTTGTATCGTTCGGCTTTGATCGCAGCTATTTTAATGAACAATGCATAGCTTTTGTCTATTTTTTGCATTACCTTTATATATATATATATATATATTCCTTAATGACATGTTGCACCCGTACACTTTGGTACGGCCAAAATACGTCAGGGGCTTCAGTACCCCTCAACACGGTGTAAGAAGTCCGAACACTTTAACAAGTGCGGCACCCCGAACTTATAGCATTATATGCATCGGCTCCGAATCATGTCTTGGGTAAATAGTTGGGTTTGCCTGGCTCCTATGTTTTGGTGCCTTGTGTTCCGCTATATCGGCTAAGGTAGCACTAGGAGAACCACTGCGATTGTGCCCCAGTTGAGCTGGGTCGAGCACCTCAGTGGAGAAAGCTAAAACTGACTGTCATGATGAAGCGAGAGCTAGTCGCTGTTCGAGAGGTTTTTCGAGTCCCTAAAGACTTATGCCGCTTAGGGCGAGGAGCCGGCTCTGTCTGGCCAAGGTGTGGATAGCGCCCCGAACTCGGTCTTCCGAATACCAAGGGCTTCGCCGAAATTTAAAATTATAGAATTCTATGGCTAAGTGAGAGTGTTCACACATTATAGTCTGATTTCCTCGTTCGTTGGGCTGAGCGCCTCCCTCGAAGGACCCAAATATGGGAGAAAGAGCGCCCAGGTTTATCCCCGAACACCCCAGCACTAGCGGCAAGGGGGCAGAAGCCGACGACTCGCCATCTCTCAGTATTGATAAACAGCCGCACAGAAGGTAATATTTTAAATTCAAGCAGCATTGCTTAGCGCATATGAACAAGTTTTCAGTGCACAGGATAACACGAGCGGGTTTTACTCAAAAAATACATGCTTGGTACATTCATGCGCAACAAGGCGGGCACCCTTCAGAACATCCTTATAATAATTCTCGGGCTTGCGATGCTCTTTCCCCGGCGGTGGCCCGTCCTTCACAAGCTCCTCCGCATCCAGCTTGCCCCAGTGCACCTTAGCACGGGCAAGGGCCCTACGGGCACCTTCAATACAGACGGAGCGCTTGATGTCTTCAAGCCTCGGACAGGCCTCCACCAGCCGCCGCACCAGCCCGAAATAGCTCCCAGGCAGAGCCTCTCCAGGCCACATCCGAACTAGGAGGCCCTTCATGGCCTGTTCGGCCGCCTTGTGGAGCTCGACCAGTTGCTTCAGCTGGTCGCTCAGGGGCACGGGGTGTCCAGCCTCAGCGTACTGAGACCATAACACCTTCTCCGTCCAGCTGCCCTCCTCGGCTCTATAGAATACGGCGGCATCAGATACACTCCGGGGAAGATCTACCAACGCTTCTGGAGAGCTTCGGATTCGGGTAAGTAATAGGTAACTCACGTTTATGTGTTTGCTTTTCATAAAGAATGCCTTACCCGCCGCAATCTTCTTCGCCTCATCCAACTCCTGGAGGGTCTTCTGGGATTCGGCCTTGGCAGATTTGGCATTTTCAATAGCCACCGCCAGCTCGGACACTTGCGTCTTCGAGTCACGCTCCAAACTCTTATGTTTTTCCATGAGAGCCTGAAGCTCTTGCCGCACCTTGCCAACCTCAGCCTCATACCTCTCCCGCTCGGTGCGCTCCGCGGCCGCACTCTTCTCGGCTTCGAGCAGCGATTGCTTAAGGGTCGCCACCTCAGACGTGGCCCCTACAATAGCCATGTCAATCCTGTCATTTTTTGCAATTGCACCTTTTTTATATACATATTCAAACAGGGTGTGTGTTACCTTCCATCTCCTCAAGCTGCTTCTTGGCACGCCCGAGCTCTTGCTCAGACTTCTCGAGGCTCTGCTTCAGCACGTCCACTTCCGCAGTCAGTGTGGCGGACGCTAGCAGAGAAGCCTGCATACGCATATGGACTCCTTTTTTAGACTCTTGCGAATGCTTTGATCCTCTATTCGGCTTTTCTTCCCGAACGCCCAACAGAGCATCAGGGGCTACTGTCTATGCGGTAACATTATTTGAACATTCTTTACTTACCTCAAAGCCTGTTAAAAGGCTTGTACAAGCTTCAGTCAGTCCGCTTTTGGCGGACTGAACCTTCTGGATCACCGCACTCATAATAGTGTGGTGCCCCTCGTCGATGGAGGCACCTTGGAGCGCCTCCAACATATTGTCCGGCGCCTCCGGTTGGACAGAGGTCACCGGCACGGTAGGCTTGCTCCTCTTGGAAGGAGGTCGCCCGCTAGACTCTGGAACCCTTGAAGATTCCGGAGCTGTGTCCGGCCTTAAGCCGGACTTGGAGCCCTGGGGGTTTCCTCCCCTTTACTCCTGGAGTCCGCGAGGTCGCCTTGCGGTGCCTCCAGGGCCACCTCCTCCCTGCTTGGAACCTGTTGGGACAACACTTCGGTGTCGCCCGTAGGGCGTGGGGAGGAAGCCGTCGGAAGCGAATTCACCTCCGACGAGTCCAGTGAGCCGCTCGACGATGCGTCGAGCCGGTCTTTGGGTGGGCTGCATAAACACATTCGACATAAGGGAAAGTTGTGCAATAAACAAATACTATGAGTCACTCCGGTATCCGGATACTTACGATTTCGCCAGGGGCTTGGCCCTGGGCTGCCACTCCTCTTCGTCGTCGTCGGCGTCGGTGGAGCAGTCCGGAGGAAGGGTTTTCCCCTTCTTGGACCCTCCGGCCTCCTCAAAGAGGGCGGCCTTCCTTTTCTTCTCTCCTCCCGCTGGAGGGGGAGAGGTCTCTTCTTCTTCCTCCTCGTCTTCACGAGAGGAAGGCGCTTCGGGACCATCGGATGACGAGTCTAACACCTCCTGGCGTCGGGAACTCTTTCGAGTCCCCGTGGCCCTTTTCATGGCCTTCTTCTCCGGCACCACATAGGGCGCCGGAACCAGCAGCTTCGCCAAGCGAGTGTCCGCTGGGCCTTTGGGCAGAGGAACCGGACAGTTGATCTGTCCGGACGTCGCCACCCAATCCTATCAAAGATATGGGAACTCAGATCCCGCATAGAGTCAAACTATGAAAAACTGATACCCTGTAAAGGACAAAAATGGCTTACCGCATGAGCATGATGCTGAGTACTGAATCCGCGATCCTCGGCAGCGGATGTGGGAGCCTCGGCGCCCTTGAAAAGCATCCTCCAGGCATCTTCGTACGTCGTGTCAAAGAGCCTGTTTAGAGTTTGATGTTGCGCCGGGTCGAACTCCCATAGGTTGAAGGCCCGTCGTTGACACGGGAGGATCAGGCGGATGAGCATAACCTGGACTACATTGACAAGCTTGAGCTTCTTGTCCACCAGGGTTTGGATGCATGTTTGGAGTCCGGTCAGCTCTCCTTTTTTACCCCACGACAGGCCGGTCTCCTTCCAGGAGGTGAGCCGTGTAGGGGGTCCGGACCGGAACTCGGGGGTTGCGACCCATTCGGGGTCGCACGGCTCGGTGATGTAAAACCACCCTGATTGCCACCCCTTCAGGGTCTCCACAAAGGAGCCCTCGAGCCACAGGACGCTGGACATCTTGCCAACCATGGCACCGCCGCACTCCGCCTGGCTGCCACGCACCACCTTCGGCTTGACGTTTAAGGTCTTTAGCCATAAGCTGAAATGAGGGCGGATGCGGAGGAAAGCCTCGCACACGACGATAAACGCCGAGATGTTGAGGACGAAGTTCGGGGCCAGGTCATGGAAATCCAGGCCGTAGTAGAACATGAGCCCCCGGACGAATGGATGCAGAGGGAAGCCCAGTCCGCGGAGGAAATGGGGGAGAAATACCACCCTCTCATGGGGCCTAGGAGTGGGGATGAGCTGGCCCTTCTCGGGGAGTCGGTGCCGATGTCGCTGGCCAGGTATCCGGCCTTCCTCAGCTTTTTTATGTGTCCCTCCGTGACGGAGGAGACCATACACTTGCCTCCCGCTCCGGACATGACTGGAGAAGGTCGAGGTGGTAGTGCGGACTTGGGCGCTAGAGCTCGAGTGCGCAAGAATGGATAGGCAGAGGAGGAAGAAGGGTGGGTGAAAAGGTGGATCCTTATCCCCTTATATGGGTGGACGCGGTCATGTGTCCCCACCAGCCTGGTAAAACTTGCTTATCTCCAAGCGCCGTAATCAAAGGCGCGGTTGGGTTACCCACACCCGTATTGATGAGAATCCCGGAATAAAGGGACACGATCTCTGCTTTGACAAGACGTGCCAAGGAAACCGCCTCGCATAACGCGCTGAGGTGGGATAATGAAACGATTTGGATAAAGGCTTGGCCGTGGCGTGTCGCACCATGGAATACGTCAGCAGATTAGATTTGTGTTAATATTATTATTCTCTCTATGGCAATATGTGGAAACTTATTTTGTAGAGCCGGACACTATCTTTGTGTTCAAGATCTTCTATGAAGTATTTGGAGGAGGAACCCGCCTTGCAATGCCGAAGACAATTTGCGCGCCGGACACTCGTCGTCATTGAAGCCTAGTTCAGGGGCCACTGAGGGAGTCCTGGATTAGGGGGTGTTCGGATAGCCGAACTATACCTTCAAGCCGGACTCCTGGACTATGAAGATACAAGATTGAAGACTCCGCCCCGTGTCCGGAAGGGACTTTCCTTGGCGTGGAAGGCAAGCTTGGCGATACGGATGTTCAGATCTCCTACCATTATAACCGACTCTATGTAACCCTAACCCTATCCGGTGTCTATATAAACCGGAGGGTTTTAGTCTGTACGACAACATACACATCAACAATCATACCATAGGCTAGCTTCTAGGGTTTAGCCTCTCTGATCTCGTGGTAGATCAACTCTTGTACTACCCATATCATCAATATTAATCAAGCAGGACATAGGGTTTTACCTCCATCGAGAGGGCCCGAACCTGGGTAAAACTTCGTGTCCCCTGCCTCCTGTACCATCCGGCCTAGACGCACAGTTCGGGACCCCCTACCCGAGATCCGCCGGTTTTGACACCGACAGGTGGTCTACTAGAAATATTCTTCGGTTGCAGACTCCATGATATCTGCTCCAGCTTCATCAACATAGTCATCATCGCTATCATCTGGATCCGAGTCGGTGTCATCGATGATGATGTAGTCTTCCGGGCGAATCTCCTTGGGTTCTTCGTCTTCTTCTACTGGTGTAGGGCCTCCCATAAATATTCCAATCTTCTTGATCAGATCATCATTCTTCCCCACTAATACTTCGATTTCCTCTTCATAATCTTCACGTGTAGCCTTGAGTTCTTCCTCCAGTTCCTTGATTCTTGTCCTTGCCTTCTTCAGGTCTATCATGTCAGTGCACATTTGGTTCTCCTGACGTCGAATGTGCTAGTTTAATTCCTGGATAAAAGCTGCAATTGATCTATCCTTTCTGGTGCTGATCATCTCCCGGTGCTCATCTCGGCGCCCACAAATCTGGTAGATAGTATCCTTGAGATCATTGCGGTAGACTTCTCCAATGCGTCCCATGGCGATGTGAGCTTCCATGCTCTTTCCTAGACTCCAAGTTGGTGCATCAAAAGAAAACTCTATGGGCTCAGTGACTAGAATGAACGTCCTTCCTGGAACATGAACTTGAATCATTTAGCGCTCTTCTTCAGGTAAAGTGGCGTTGTAGGTTCCGGTGAAGCTTGGTACTCCTATGTTCAGATATCTAGTGACTTCCTTCAAGTGATGTCCAAAGGGTGTATCTTCATCCGGTTGCGTGAACTTGTTCCTTGCATCCGCCATCCTAAAGAGTAGAAAAGATGAGAGGTCAGAAGAGAAGAGAGTGAGTAGTGATCTAGGTCTTTAGCTTAGTGGTCTTGTCCTACAGTCAACGTGTGCTCTGATACCATCTTGTAGCGACCAGACCTCAAACGGTCCAATCTCTGTGCTCAGGTGTCATCTCTGGATCAGTAATGCTGACACCACACAGTACTTGAAGGATTTATAACATAGTAGCAATCACACACTTATTACATCGAGTGTCTCAATAGAGATCTTATTACAATAAATATGGCTTAAGGCCATCTAATAACGATAACAGCGGAAGGCTTGGAAGATAAGTGAGTGCATCAACTCCAACGGCATCACTGAGTATAGAACCACGACCTAAAACTCCTTAATGATCGTCTGAAAAGTCTGCAACATTAACATTGCAGCCCGAAAACGGGTCAGCACATGGAATATGCTGGCAATGTAACACATAGAGAGTAATGGAATGAAACAGCTATACTATATGCATATTTGGCTGGTGGAAAGCTCTATGGTTACAGTTTTGCGTAAAGCCAATTTTCCCTACTGCAAAGGAATAAATTTATTTAACTATTATGGTGGTTGTTAAACATTGAGAATGGTTGACAGCATCCTCAATCCTAATTAAGTAACATCATTAAACAAACCCGTCAAATTAAATTTTATAGTAACATGTTGAGATTCACATGATAATCTAGGTACTAGATACTCAAGACGTCCATAACCGGGGACACGGCTAATCATGATTAGTTTATACACTCTGCAGAGGTTTGCGCACTTTTCCCCACAAGACTCGATCGCCTCCATTTGGTTTCTCGCACTTCACGGTGTTTGAGAAACGGATGACCGAGACATAGTCTTTCAGAAGTGCTAGCACCTCACGATGGGTAGACCGTACCACCTACATCCCCTACATCTGCTAGTCTACCACTGTAAGAGTTCGCACGACTTAGTCAACTATGCTAGAGCCCATAATAGCTTATGGCTGCACACGGAAGTTTCTAGCATGAAAAATCTCATGATCCCTTTGAGCCTGGGTGGCGGTCCAAAAGAAAACAGGCAATCCTGGAATACCCAGGTACCTCAATCCACCCAAATGTGTATTTAAGTTGCCACCTTAGATAAACCATTGATTTAAAAATCTCACATCTGTCATGGATATCACTCACCCAATCCACGTCTACTAGCATAGCATAGCAATAATAAGCAAACGTAGAAGTAACTCCCAAAGGTTTGATAATAAACAGGTAATAGGTACTACCTCAACTACTTCCCAAACCCACAATTTAATTAGATCCTAATCATGCAATGTGTAGGGATTGATCTAATGCAATAAAACTGGGTAGTAGAAGATATGATCAAAGTGTTACTTGCCTTGCTGATGATCCGGGAAACCTAGTGATTCGAAGTAACAAGCGGCGCACTCCGGGTACTCTATCGCAAACAAACAAGCATACAATAAGTACTCAACTAATGCACAGGTAAAACTCAAATAAGATATCTAACGTTCAACTTAAGAACTCCGGTTGGCAAAAAGAATCAAATCAAACGAAGCAACAAAAGACAAGCGGCAAAAGAAACAGGCTTCATTTACTATTCTGGATCTAAGGCAATTTTTACAGAAGCAAAAACTTGTTTAAGTTGATTAAACGGAAAGAGGGTTTCAAGACGAAACTCCAGGCGCTTGATTCGCCTGATTCCGATAAACGAGCGAGAAGTTATACTAAAACGAAAATCGGATCAGAAAAATCGCGGATTTAATCCGAGAAAAAGAAAAATGACAAACAGTTTAACGAACGAACGTTCGTTAACTGGATCTAAATGACGAACACGTTCTTTAAAACGAAAGAACGAGCGAACGCTCGCTAAATAGAATAAACCAAAAAACTATTCTAAAAAGGGATCTAAAAAAATAAAACGCGGCTTTTAAAAAAACCGGGCCGCCGGCGACGGCGGCTACCTCGGGCGGCGTGTCCGGCGAGCAGCGGGGCGGCGGCGGCGAGGCGGCAGGGCGGCGGGGCAGCTTGGGCGGCGGCGGCGAGGCGGCGGCGCGGCGCGGGCGGCGGGGCTAGGGTTTCGGCCCGGGTGGGCTGGCTCGGGCCCCGGGCGGCGGCTTATAAGGGCTGCCCCGGGCGGAGTCCCGCTCGCGTACGGCCCGGAGTCAGTTCGCGTTTTTTAAAATAATAACGCGCAGAAAAACAAATAAAAGAAATACTAAACGGACTCCAAAAATCCCGAAATAAATTTTACCTAGCTTCTAAAATCAAGCCGCACAGGATGACCATTTATTTAGGGCCTAAATGAAATTATGAAAAACGCGCATTTTTCCTAATTTCAAATAAAATAGCAAATAAAACCAAATAAAATATTATTTGATTTTTTTATCAAATCCTCATTATTTCTTTATTTTGGGAAAGTCATTTTATTCCCTCTCTCATAATTTTTATAATAGAAATAATTGAAGATAAAATAAATAAAATCAAATGATCCTATTTTCAAAATTCGAGACAACTCAAATATGAAAATAACGAAATCCCCAACTCTCTCCGAGGGTCCTTGAGTTGCGAAAAATTTCTAGGATCAACCAAAATGCAATAAATATGATATGCAATGATGATCTAGTGTATAACATTCCAAATTGAAAATTTGGGATGTTACACTCAGTACCTAGTTCAATCTCGTTACCAGCAAGTCTCTTTACTCGTTCCGTAATACATCATCTTGTAACTAACTTATTAGTTGCATTGCTTGCAAGGCTTAAGTGATGTGTATTACCGAGAGGGCCTAGAGATACCTCTCCGACAATCGGAGCAACAAATCCTAGTCTCGAAATACGCCAACCCAACATGTACCTTTGGAGACACCTGTAGAGCACCTTTATAATCACCCAGTTACGTTGTGACGTTTGGTAGCACACAAAGTGTTCCTCCAGTAAACGGGAGTTACATAATCTCATAGTCATAGGAACATGTATAAGTCATGAATAAAGCAATAGCAACATACTAAACAATCGGGTGCTAAGCTAATGGAATGGGTCATGTCAATCACATCATTCTCCTAATGATGTGATCCCTTTAATCAAATGACAACTCATGTCTATGGTTAGGAAACATAACCATCTTCGATGAACAAGCTAGTCAAGTAGAGGCATACTAGTGACACTTTGTTTGTCTATGTATTCACACAAGTATTACGTTTCCGGTTAATGAAATTCTAGCATGAATAATAAACATTTATCATGATATAAGGAAATAAATAATAACTTTATTGTTGCCTCTAGGGCATATTTCCTTCAGTCTCCCACTTGCACTAGAGTCAATAATCTAGATTACACAGTAATGATTCTAACACCCATGGAGCCTTGGTGCTGATCATGTTTTGCTTGTGGAAGAGGTTTAGTCAATGGGTCTGCTATATTCAGATCCGCATGTATCTTGCAAATCTCTATGTCTCCCACCTAGACTAGATCCCGAATGGAATTGAAGCGTCTCTTGATGTGCTTGGTTCTCTTGTGAAATTTGAATTTCTTTGCAAAGGCAATTGCACCAGTATTGTCACAAAAGATTTTCATTGGACCTGATGCACTAGGTATGACACCTAGATCGGATATGAACTCCTTCATCCAGACTCCTTCGTTTGCTGCTTCCGAGGCAGCTATGTACTCCGCTTCACATGTAGATCCCGCCACGACGCTTTGTTTAGAACTGCACCAACTGACAGCTCCACCGTTTAGAACTGCACCAACATGATCGGGTGCTAAGCTAATGGAATGGGTCATGTCAATCACATCATTCTCCTAATGATGTGATCCCGTTAATCAAATGACAACTCATGTCTATGGTTAGGAAACATAACCATCTTCGATGAAACGAGCTAGTCAAGTAGTGGCATACTAGTGACACTTTGTTTGTCTATGTATTCACACAAGTATTACGTTTCCGGTTAATACAATTCTAGCATGAATAATAAACATTTATCATGATATAAGGAAATAAATAATAACTTTATTATTGCCTCTAGGGCATATTTCCTTCAAAAAGGATTGGGCCACCTCGCTGCACTTTATTTACTTTTGTTACTTGTTGCTCGTTAGAAATTATCTTATCACAAAACTATCTGTTACCTATAATTTCAGTGCTTGCAGAGAATACCTTGCTGAAAACCGCTTATCATTTCCTTCTGCTCCTCGTTGGGTTCGACACTTTTACTTATCGAAAGGACTACGATAGATCCCCTATACTTGTGGGTCATCAATTATCATGATGTTCAATTATCTTAAAGATGTTGAGAGATTGCACTAGGGAAAGTAAGCACCCTAGCCCTTATTTCCAAGCATTGAGACTCCGTTTTCATCTACTTTTATTACTTGCTATCTTGCTGTTTATATTCGTTCAGGTTACAAAAATATATTTCTACCATCTATACTACACATCTATCATCACCTCTTTGCCAAACTAACGCACCTATACATCTGACAATTGTATTGGGTGTGTTGGGGACACAAGAGATTACTTGTATTTGATTGCAGGGTTGTTTGAGAGAGAACCACCACCATCCTACACCTCCCATGGATTGATAAACTTTAGGCCATTCACATAAGGGAAATTTGCTATTGTCCATCTAAACTCTACGCTTGGAGGCCCAACCAAGTCTAGAAGAATAAAGTTGCATAATAGACATTATCTGACGACCTTGATGTCCGAAGCAAATCGCTGACCCAGATGAGAAAGTGTCAGTTCCCGCAGGCAATGTTGGTGTCGTTTGGATTCTTCCAAATCTGGGAGGGGGTTTTGTGTGTCTTGGTCATGGCATTCAGGTGATGACATGGAGTTCCAATCGCAATATCGAGCATGGCTCAATGCATGTCGAGGTGTTTGTCTGGCGGGTCTTCCTGGATCTGATCAGGTTTGGTCTCAGGTGGACCCTTCTGGATTCGATGAGCTCTCGTGGTCTTTATAGTATTTGTAGGCTCATTTGTATATTTCCCCTGCTGGTGATTTGCTACGCATATCGCGACCATTAGTATCTTGTTGTCTACATAGATGATTTTTTGGCTAGTACTTCTACAAGCTTCGGAGGTCATACAAAATTGCTCCACTGAGGCAGAGAACCAGAGGCAGCAATGACCTTTGCTCATGACATCGCTAATGGATGCAGAAGGAACAAGACTTCATCACCCGCAAGGATTTGTGTTGGGGATATAGCTATCAGTTATGACCCGCCCAGGAGGGGCCGGGTCAGCCACAATGGCGGGTTACAAAGAAAGCTCAGTAAACATTCAAGATGATAGTTTATTAAATCTTATAGAAGTCCCAAAGGCCCGGAGGCGGCTTAAGGCCCAATATTGTAAACCACCGTATGTAAGGAAAGACTTGTAAAGAAAGGTATGTAAAAGAAGTCACCGAGTCGGACACGATTTATGAGCCGGCCGGGACTCTGTAGGTCGTCGGGCGCCAACCCCGTGTATATAAGGGGACGACCCGGTGGTGGCTTAGGGCAAGAAACAAGAGATGGATAACCAAGCCGGCGACTTAAGCCTCTTGGTGATCGAAACCCCAGCAATACCAACACAACTAGACATAGGCTTTTACCTTCATCGTAAGGGGCCGAACTAGTATAAAAAAACTCTCGTGTCCTTTGTCCCGATTAACCCCTTTAAGCTTCCTAGTTGCGATGGCCCTACGACTAAGTCCTTTTGCTAGGACATCTTCCGTGACAATTCAACGACAGTTGGCGCCCACCGTGGGGCCAGCGCATGGTGGATTTGAGTTCTTAAAGGGCAACTTCAAAGGGCTCAAGGGATACGTTGTGGGCCGGATGACCAAGAGTCGTCGCGGCAAGCTCTACATCGACGACGAAGGCTGGGGCCCCGAGGCCGGCTCAATTGAGTACGGGTACCGGGTCCCCTTCGGCGGAATTCACGTCTTCATCGGCCGGATCGGTGAGTCAGGCCCTGAGCCGGACGTCCACACCAACCTCGTCGAAACGTCTCAGCGCGCAAGGACCGCCCGTGTTCAATCTGTCGTGAAGCATGCCTTTGTAGGCTGCGTCCACGGTGGTGAATACTTTGAAGGATCGGTGGAGGGCGGTGAGACGGCCGTCTGTTCTGGCACTGCATCATCAACGGGTGAGATGGACTCTTTGTACCAGCTGCAGGATGGCATGCTCGGGGGTTGTTCCGATGGCAGCAGTATTCTGGACCCCCTTGAGCCGCCGAATTGGGTCGGAGTCTTCATGGCAGGAACACAGCCCGGGAAGAACTCCACAGCAGCAGCGGCAACAGCTACCGGGTCGGCCGCAGCCGGGTCAGGAGACCCCGCGCGCCCCCCGGCTCAGATTCTAATGGACCTCATTGATAAACTAATGACTCTATTGACTATCGTGGTAGAGCCGGCGCATAAAGCCCAGCATGACGCTGAGGTGGCACGCGTACATGAAGAGATGGTACAGACTAAGGAAAATCTAGCGGCAGAGGAGGTCAGGATGGCAGCGGAATGGGCGGCTTTGGACGTTTGTGCTCAACAGCTTCAAGCGGAGACTTTCCAGCTCTTGGTAGATCTGAACGTGTCAAACGAGGTCATGAGAAGAAGGCATCAGAAAACTCAGTCACGTCTACCTCTGACGCTTGATCCTAGGAACCTTTTTCATACACCCGAAGCTGGGGGAAGTAACCCGCCGGAGGCAAACCGGATCACGACACCTGGCGCACCAGTCCAACCGCGCGCCATGGAACCACCTCGTGTACATACCGCTCCACCTCATTATGTACCAACGCCGACGGGTCACTTCTCCAATCCTTTAGGAAACCTCATTGCAGCATCGGCTCGTTTGGCGGCTCTTCCGATGGAAGGTGACTCGCCGGCAGCGATTGAAACGCGAAGGGTGAGAGAACTTCTTCAAACAGCTCTGGCACAGCAAGATGCGTACTCCTACAGCCAAGACAGGATCCATTCAACTCCTCGCCCAAGCCGGAGCCCAAGCTACAGTAGGCCTATGGATTCAGCCGACATGTCAAGCAATGCTCAACGCCGCAACCGGCCACACAGGTATGAGCCAGTACAGGCTGGATCCCTTAACTTGGCGGATCAGGAGAGGATCCGACAAGAGGCTGAGCGAGCGGTTCAACTGGCAGCAGAGCAGGCGGCTCATCAGACTTCCCGGCTTATCCAGCAACCTCGGTTGAGGCAGGAGTGGCCACAAGAACCGGAGGTGTTCCTTGCCTGGTGCCGGCCATACGTAATGAGCGTTTGCCAAAAGACTTCAAGGGGCCTCGTAAGGTGCCTAATTACACGGCCGACTTGTAGCCTGGGGCTTGGATTGAGAGTTATGAGATGGCTATGGAGTTGTTGGAGGTCAGCGACGTAGCAATGGCTAAGTATTTCACTATGATGTTGGATGGAACTGCTCATACTTGGTTGAAGGGGTTGCCACCCAATTCTATTGGCTCATGGGCGGAGTTGAAGGCCCGGTTCATTCAGAACTACAAAGACACGTGTAAGCAGCCTATGTCGATTGTGGACCTGACTAATTGTAAGCAAGAGGACGGTGAATCTACAACCCATTGGGTGCGCCGGGTCAAGGAGATAATACATTCGTCTGATAAGATGGATGCCGGCTCAGCAGTCTTGATGTTGGAGAAAAACTGTCGTTTTGAACCTCTGAAGCAGAAGTTGGGGCGGCTCAAACGTGACTGCAATGACATGGGTCAGTTGATGGCGGCTCTCGTCAAGTATGCTGATTCTGATAGTACCAAAGACCCGGTGTCTGATGAAGAAAAGACAGCAAAGGGAAAGAAGAACAGCAATGGCAAGGGTCACCAGCATAACTCGGCGAATCAAGGAGGTAATAAACGTAAGGCTGACGAGTTTGTCACTAACACCAATGCACAGGGCAGCAATCAACGGCGCAAGGGCAGGCAACCCCCTTGGTCGGGCGGGTCAGGTCCCAGCAACTATTGAATGAGCCTTGTCCAAGACACGGCACCTGGGAGAAGCCAGCCACTCACCTATGGAAAGATTGTACGATCATGAAGGCGTTTAAAAATTCAAACGCGTTTGATGGAGGTCACGGCCCGGGCGCCGGTTCAGGAAGTGGCGGTTTCTATGGCCCGGGCGCCGGTTCAGGTGGAGGAGGATTTCACGGTCAGGGCCATCCTGGTAACCAAGGAGGATATAATCCACAACCCGGCCAAGGTAATCAGCAGCAACAGTCCGGATATCAGAGCAACCCAAAACAGCTGAATAGTGGGCAATACCATGTGTTCACCACTAGTTTATGTAAGAGGGACTAGAAGCTTCACAAGAGGGCTGTCAATGTCGTTGAGCCGGTGACTCCACGTTACTTACGTTGGTCAGAGCAGCCTATTTTGTGGAGCAGAGAGGATCACCCACCCCGGGTTGATAATCCAGGTCACTTGGCCTTGGTAGTGCCGCCTCAGGTTGGTGGATATAAATTCAGTAAGGTACTCATGGATGGAGGTAGCAGCATCAACATCCTCTACTATGAGACATTCCGCCGGATGGGGTTGACTGATAAGAGTCTTAACCAATCCAACACTGTGTTTCACGGTGTGGTACCTGGCAAGTCGGCATACCCAGTTGGTAAGATTGAACTGGAAGTAGCCTTTGGGGATGAGTATGACTCCAAAGCAGAAAAATTAACCTTTGCGGTGGTTAAGATCAAAAGCCCATATCATGCTCTGTTTGGACGGCCGGCTTATGCCAAGTTCATGGCTCGGTCGTGTTATGTGTATTTGCAGCTCAAGATGCCGGGTTATAAGGGCACCATTACAGTACATGGAAGCTGAAAAATAGCCTTGGAGTGTGAAGAAGGTGATGTTGCCTATGCTGAGTCTGTTTGTGCAACAGAGGAGTTAAAGTTTTATAAGGATCATGTTGACCCGGCAGACATGACGTCTTTAAAGAAACCAACGACGGAGCATGAGTCGGTGTTGAAGTTCAAATCAGCTGATGACACCAAGATGGTTGACTTTGTGCCTGGCGACTCATCCAAGCAGTTCATCATCAGTGCAAACTTGGATCCTAAATAGGAAAGCGCGCTCGTCGAGTTCATCCATGAGAACCGGGACATCTTTGCATGGAAACCTTCCGACATGCCGGGTGTCCTGAGGGAACTCGCTGAGCACACTCTCAATATTGATCCAAAGTTTAAACCTGTTAGACAGTTCCTCCGACGGTTCAATGAAGAAAGGCGCAAGGCCATTGGAGAAGAGGTAGCCCGGCTCTTGGCGCCCGGGTTCATCGTGGAAGTCTTTCACCCAGAATGGTTAGCCAACCCGGTGCTTGTACTCAAAAAGAACGGCACCTGGCGTATGTGTGTGGATTACACCGATTTAACAAGGCTTGTCCAGCTGACCCTTTTGCCCTCCCCCATATTGATCAGATCATCAATGCTACGGCGGGTTGCGCACATTTGAGTTTCTTGGATGCTTATTCAGGTTATCATCAAATCAAGATGGCAGTCAAGGATCAGGAGAAGACAGCTTTTATCACTGCTTTTGGAGCTTTCTGCTATGTGTCTATGCCTTTTGGGCTTAAGAGTGCCCAGGCGACTTACCAACGGTGTGTGTGCAGAATTGTCTTCACGATCATATTGGGCGTAATGTTCATGATTATGTGGATGATATAGTGGTAAAATCCAGAAAAGAGGAAACCTTGATCGCAGATCTGAAAGAGACCTTCGATAATCTCCGGGTCTACAAAATGATGCTTAACCCGACTAAGTGTGTTTTTGGAGTCCCAGCCGGCAAGCTTTTGAGTTTTTTGGTGTCCAACCGAGGTATTGAAGATAACCCGGAGAAAATTAAAGCTATGGCACAACAGAGAGGTCAGCACGCCGGTCTAAATCCTATGGCGCAGGGGTCTGGGCCCATCGCCCATTGCACACCTGCATGTTGCGTACGCAGCCGGTGAGCAGATCTAGCCTCCCTTATACAAGAGTAGGCGTTCCAGTCCAACCCGGCGCGCGCCGCTCAGTCGCTGACGTCACGAAGGCTTCGGTTGATACCACGACGTCGAGTGCCCATAACTGTCCCCGCGTAGATGGTTAGTGCGTATAGGCCAGTAGTCAGACTCAGATCAAATACCAAGATCTCGTTAAGCGTGTTATTTTGAAATAACCGCGAACACCGACCAGGGCCAGGCCCACCTCTCTCCTAGGTGGTCTCAACCTGCCCTGTCGCTTCGCCACAAAGATCCACACAGAGGGCCATCGGGAAAGTATGTCCTTCCAGCCCCCAATTCGTGAATCAACCACGGGTACTCCTCGAGCCAACCCGACTTTAGTCATCACATGTATCATGTATAAAGTATATAGTATATATCCGTGATCACCTCCCGAGTGATCACGTCCCGATAGTATAGCATGGCAGACGGACAAGAATGTATGGCCACTGATGATAAACTAGCATCCTATACTAAGCATTAGGATTGCAGGTAAAAGTAACAACAGTAGTAGCAAGGACAGGCTATGCATCAGGATAGGATTAACGGAAAGCAGTAACATGCTACACTACTCTAATGCAAGCAGTATAGAGAAGAGTAGGCGATATCTGATGATCAAGGGGGGGCTTGCCTGATTGCTCTGGCAAGGAGTCGTCAACACCGTAGTCGTACTGGGGGTCGCCGGCAGTCTCGGGGTCTACCGGAAAGAAGTAACGGAGGGGAAACACAATAAATAATAGAGCAATCAAAGCAGCACAAAGCAAGACCTGACAATACGCAGTATCAGAGGTGACCTATCGCAGTACTAGGTGATACCGGCGAAGGGGGGAAACATCCGAGAAAGATTCCCGACGATTTGCGTTTTCGGACAGATGAACAGGAAGGGAAAAGTTTGATGTTCGCTATGCTAGGGATGTGTGGCGGACGAACGGACCGCGTATTCGGATTCGTCCCGTCGTTCTGAGCAACTTTCATGTATAATACTTTTTCATCTGACACACGGATTAATTTCTATTAATTTTCAAAGGTTTAAACAATTTCTAAAATTTCTGGTTTTATTTTAATTTGTTTTAATCCGAGTTGACCAAGTCAACTTGACTAGTCAAAAGGGCAGGAAATGGCCCACATGTCATAGGCTATACCTAAACAAATAAATAAATCTAACTTATTTAAAAGGGGCCTACATGTTATCTACTATTAGACTAACTTGGCACTAATTTAATCCTATGCTAGACTAAACAAGGGCCGGCTCACACACCTCTGCACACACAAAACACACACACTCATGCACACACACCACGGCTCGGGAGCAGAGCAACAGCAGCTAGAAGGAGCGAACAGCAGCAGCCATTGCTAGGAGCAGTATCAGCGTGCAGTAGCGGCGCAAGAGCGTAACACAGCAAGCGGCAACAGCTGTAGTAGGCAGTGACAGGAGCAGGCAGTAGCTTGAGCAGTAGCAGTACGCAAAGCAAGAGCAGCAGGCAATAGCAGCAGTGGCGCGCAAGGAGAATCAGCAGCAGGGCGAGCGCGGGATCGGCGCACGGCAACCGTAAGCAGCTGCAGCAATGGGCAGGAAGGCGCCCAGGGGGCGGCTACGAGCAGCGGGCGGCGCGGGCGCGGCCAGGGAGCACGCGCATTCGACCGGACACGGCGAGGGCACTACCATGGGCGGCTAAGCATGGCCGCAGGCATGGAGCTTCGAGCACGATGGGATGCGCAGCCTACGGCATCAGATCGAAGGGGGAAACAGGGGGAGAAGGAGGAGAAGCTCACTGTGAACTCGGGGGCATGGCCGGGGAGGCCGGAGGTGGACCACAGCGGCGGCAATCGACGGCGGACGATGGCGATGTACGCGGCGAAGACGTCGTCGATGGCGAGTGCAAGGGACGGCTCCGGCTTGTCCAGGGGCAACGGAGAGGATGAAGAAGAAGAAGGCGGTCCCCCTGGCCGTTCCCAGGCAGCGCGGGGAGGTTCCTGGCCTCGTGGTCAACGGCGGCGTGGCGCCAGACGCGCTCGGGAGAGAGCGAAAGGGAGTGAGGGAGGGGGTGGTTGGCGCTAGGGTTAGGAGGGGATCAAGGGGGTCCTTCTTATCCATCGGGGGATGCAGCGGATGGCCGCCGTGTGTGGCATCCACGCCACGGACGACGTACGAGCGTCCACGGCGCTCTGGATGAACAGGGGAGGAAGATGACCTCCCCATGGGCTGGGCTGTGTACTGTTGGCTTAGACCCCAACCGCACAATACTTTCTTCCTCTTCCTTTTTTTATTTTCTGTTCCTATTTATCTCCGCCATTTTGTAATTTTTTTTAAAATGTCATATGAACTTAGTTAAATTTGAAAATTGGCACATAAATAGTATGCAATATAGTGGTGACACACCTAAGGTTTTGAGGTCATTTTGAAAGGCTCAAAATCATGTTTGAATTAAAAGGTCCATTAAGATATTGTTGTCACTGGTTTTGATTATACCATGCATTTCAGTACTTCCAAAATGCTGGTTAATGAATGAAAACCAGATAGCGAATATTTGCAACCCGAAAAACATTTTTAATTTACTGTCTGAAGAAATAATAATTTGACTTGTTTTTGGAATTTGAATTTGCTTTCGGCTTGGATCAAAGTGAGGTTTGGAAAATTAATCTTGATGACATGGCACCATTTGTGTGTGGTTACTGTAGCTTAACTACCGGGGTGTTACACGACTGGAGTGTACATGGCTGAGATAGCCGGATAAAATATCGTTGGCATTCAGATGATCGTAATGTGCAACATCAAAGCGCACTTTCTGTCTCTCCAATGCCTCTTGTTTCGCCGTGTGGCAAGCCAACACAGTTGGATTCCCCGGCTCAACAAAGTGGCTCCCGGTGATCAAAACGTCTTGCGCAGACGGTGATGACGGGTTGGCTGAGCTTGATGGTCCAGTTGCGGAAGGATTCACGGTGGTGTCATCAAACGACGGCTCAGGAGGATTTGCTTCTGCATTGACAGGCGAGTCTTCTAGAGTTTCAATTGATGAAGGAGAAGGTGGCCTTGCCGGTTCAGGAGCAAGGACTGGCGGGTCTTCCGCCGGTTTAGTCACCTTGGCCTTCTTGGACTTAGCTTGGCCACTAAGTGAAAGATTATAGGACTGTTAGTATAAAGAGACAATTTGAAAAACACGGAAGACAGGATTTTTTCTTACCCAGGGGCAGTCTTGAAGGTCGGGAACTAGGTTTGAGACGAGTCGCCAGAAGAGCGAGATACCTCCTGCAAAGATAAGACAAAGTAAGTAATACAAGGAAGGACATCCATTAACAGAAAGTCGAAGACAAAGAAATAAACCTCATTCTGGCGTTTTTGGGGAGTTTGTTGAAGAACAACAGCCGGTTCGTCTTCGGTCCGGGCTTGACGGCGGCTCTCATGTTGCTGCTTTTTCAAAAGAGAGTGAGGGTCCAGATAAGCCAAAGGGTGTGAAAACCTTACTTTCCGGGTTACGACTCGAAGTTTCTGTCTTGGCAAATGGGCTGAGTCGGAGGAAATAGTTACCTCTTCTTCCACGGCCTGACTGGCCCCAGTGTCGTCCTGGTAATGATTAGTGTTAATAAGATTATTAAAAAGTTGGCCAAGGGAGTCAAGGGCTACCTCCGACTCAGAAGTATCATCGAGTTTCATCATATCTTCAGCGGTGCTCTTCTTCTTCTTTTTGGACCTCCGGGTCGTTTTCTTGGCGTTTATGGCGGCGGCTCTTGCTTTCTTGGCAGCTTCGTGGTCATATTTAACTTTCCAGAAATCAGATCTGGCCTGCAGACAGGTAGAAACAAGATGAAAGGTCAGACAAGTATTAAACAATACGGCTGGGAAAAATACAAAGGAGAGAGATCAGAGTGTCCTTACTTCTGGCGTCGGGTTAAGCTTGCAGAAGGGGTTTAACCCGACGATACTGCAGTCTTCGTATTTTCCGTTCACCAGAAGGGTTGACATTGAAACAATATCTTGTTCCGTTAACTGAACGGAGCTGTGACGAAGAGAGTCATATGGGCCTCCACCATACTCGTACATCAATTTTGATCGACGTCTTAGAGGGATAACCCGCCATGAGATCCAGCAGCGGGTCAGATCAACTCCGGTTAACCCGTTCCCCAACAAAGCATTAATCCTTTTGATGGATGGTATCAATTTCTTGCGTTCAGCAGCAGTGAGTTTGTTAGGAAGTGCAAATTTGGAGTCAAGACGCTCTGAGCGATAACCCGGCAGGGGATGTTCGTTTGGTGGTGAGGTATCTTGACAATAAAACCAAGTCTGATTCTAGTCTTTGGGATGACTTGGCAAGACTATGAGGGGGAAGACAGCGCCATGCCGACGCTGAATTGAGATGCCTCCAAGCTCCAAGCTAAGGCCGTTGGTGCACTCGTTTTGCCGGTTCAGATAAAAATATTCTCTAAAGAGGTCCACGGTCGGCTCTTCCTGAAGGTACACTTCGCAAAGGACTTGGAAGTTGCAGATATTAGATATGGAATTGGGCCCGATATCTTAATGGTTGGCGCTTTGGACAGCATGATGTTCAAAAACGACTGAAAAGAAAGGCAACATGTCGGTTCAATTCAATGGTGAAATTAACAGTTAAATTATGATAATACAGGGGAGTAATGGCGGCTTAGTTAAGGGCTAATGCCATATAAGGAAAAGAAAGACGGCATAGTAAGCCGCCATGACTACAAATATTTGAGAAAGCAAATTCAGCTAAGTGTTGAGACAAACAAGTTTCCTAATTGCTTGGTATTATTCGAGATCAAATGGCTATTCTAAATGAGAATAATTCTAGACCTAAAAAGTTTAGCGCATATGAGTCTGTAAGTTCTGATGAGGTCTTTGAACCAGAGAAAGGGATCTATGGGTATCAAGAGTAGGCACAAAACCACTACCGCACAAGCATATATATCTTTTTGGATCAAGAAGAGGCCTGCGGTGGAAGAACTACGAAGAACTGCGATGAACTATGAAGAACACGTAGAAGCCTGGAAACCCTAATGCGGATCTGAGAAGCGAAAAGGAGAACACTTACAGCCACAGATCTTCTGCGGAGGTCGCCGCTATTTCTCTGGACCGATCCGGGTTGATGAAGAGGCCAAGATCAACGGAGACGGAGGTGAAGCGCGACGACGGTGAAGCTCGAGCAGCGGGAGGGTTGCGAGAGGAAGAAGACAGAGAGAGACAGAGAGAGAGAGAGAGAGAAGAATGAGAAAGGCCGAGGCGTGCCTTTTTATAAGGAAAAAGGTGAATAGACGGGCGTGAAAATCGAGGAAGAGCCTAATAATGGTTATCCAACTACACAGATGCCTCGATTCTTGGAAGGCATTAAACATGAAGATCCGTTGGGAGATGACGCCATAAAAGTTTTTTGTGTTTTCAAGAGATGACGTCATGGCGGGTTACAAAAAGCTTCTGCGTGGATAAGAAGATGGATTTTGTTTAAGTGTTGAAGATTGGCAAAGAACAAAGTTCAAAGTCAACCTGGGGCCTAATGTTGGGGATATAGCTATTAGTTATGACCCGCCCAGGAGGGGCCGGGTCAGCCACAATGGCGGGTTGATAACCCACAAGTATAGGGGATCGCAACAGCTTTCGAGGGTAGAGTATTGAACCCAAATTTATTGATTCGACACAAGGGGAGCCAAAGAATATTCTCAAGTATTAGCAGCTGAGTTGTCAATTCAACCACACCTGGAAACTTAGTATCAGCAGCAGAGTGTTTAGTAGGAAAGTAATATGATAGTGGTGGTAGCTGCAACAAAAGAAAAGACAACAAAAGTAATGTTTTTGGTATTTTGTAGTGATTGTAACAGTAGCAGCGGGAAAGTAAATAGGCGTAAACCAGTATATGGAAAACTCGTAGGCACCGGATTAGTGATGGATAATTATGCCGGATGTGGTTCATCATGTAACAGTCATAACATAGGGTGACACATAACTAGCTCCAATTCATCAATGTAATGTAGGCATGTATTCCGTATATAGTCATACGTGCTTATGGAAAAGAACTTGCATAACATCTTTTGTCCTACCCTCCCGTGGCAGCGGGGTCCTATTGGAAACTAAGGGATATTAAGGCCTCCTTTTAATAGAGAACCGGAACAAAGCATTAGCACATAGTGAATACATGAACTCCTCAAACTATGGTCATCACCGGGAGTGGTCCCGATTATTGTCACTTCAGGGTTGCCGGATCATAACACATAGTAGGTGACTATAGACTTGCAAGATAGGATCAAGAACTCACATATATTCATGAAAACATAATAGTTTCAGATCTGAAATCATGGCACTCGGGCCCTAGTGACAAGCATTAAGCATAGCAAAGTCATAGCAACATCAATCTCAGAACATAATGGATATTAGGGATCAAACCCTAACAAAACTAACTCGATTACATGATAAATCTCATCCAACCCATCACCATCCAGCAAGCCTACGATGGAATTACTCACGCACGGCGGTGAGCATCATGAAATTGGTGATGGAGGATGGTTGATGATGACGACGGCGACGAATCCCCCTCTCCGGAGCCCCGAACGGACTCCAGATCAGCCCTCCCAAGAGGTTTTAGGGCTTGGCGGCGGCTCCGTATCGTAAAACGCGATGATTTCTTCTCTTTGATTTTTTTTCTCTCTGAAAGCAAATATATAGAGTTGGAGTTGGCGTCGGAGGGTTTCCAGGGGGCCCACGAGGTAGGGGGCGCGCCCTAGGGGGGCGCGCCCCCACCCTCGTGAGAAGGGTGTGGGCCCCCTGGTCTTCATCTTTGGCGAGGATTTTTTATTGTTTTTTCTAAGATGTTCCGTGAAGTTTTAGGTCATTCCGAGAATATTTGTTTTCTGCACATAAAACAACAGCATGGTAATTCTGCTGAAAACAGCGTCAGTCCAGGTTAGTTCCATTCAAATCATACAAGTTAGAGTCCAAAACAAGGGCAAAAGTGTTTGGAAAAGTAGATACGACGGAGCCGTATCAACTCCCCCAAGCTTAAACCCTTGCTTGTCCTCAAGCAATTCAGTTGACAAACTGAAAGGAAGAAAAACATTTACAAACTCTGTTTGCTCTTGTTGTTGTAACTATGTCAAGCCAGCATTCAAGTTTTCAGCATAGATCATAACTAACCACATTTGCAATAATTCTCAGGTCTCATAACTATTCATATCAATAGCATAATCAACTAGCAAGTCATAATAATAAATCTCGGATGACAACACTTTCTCAAAACAATCATAATATGATATAACAAGATGGTATCTCGCTAGCCCTTTCTAAGACCGCAAAACATAAATGCATATTACCTTTAAAGATCAAGGACTGACTAGACATTGTAATTCATGGTAAAAGAGATCCAATCATAGTCATACCCAATATAAATTAATAGTGATGAATGCAAATGACAGTTGTGCTCTCCAGCTAGTGCTTTTTAATAAGAGGGTGATGACTCAACATAAAAGTAAATGGATAGGCCCTTCGCAGAGGGAAGCAGGGATTTGTAGAGGTGCCAGAGCTCGGTTTTGAAATAGAGATAAATTGTATTTTGAGCGGTATACTTTCATTGTCAACGTAACAACTAAGAGATGGCGATATCTTCCATGCTAAACACATTATAGGCGGTTCCCAAACAGAATGGTAAAGTTTATACTCCCCCTCTACCAACAAACATCAATCCATGGCTTGCTCGAAACAACGAGTGCCTCCAACATACATCAGGTCCCAGGGGGAGTTTTGTTTGCAATTAATTTTGATTTAGTTTGCATAAAGCATGGGACTGGGCATCCCGGTGACCAGCCATTTTCTCGTGAGTGAGGAGCAGAGTCCACTCCTCTTGAGAATAACCCGCCTAACACGGAAGATAAGGACATCCTTGGTTGATACATGAGCTATTCGAGCATACAAAATAGAATGTTTATTTGAAGGTTTAGAGTTTGGCACATACAAATTTACTTGGAACGGCAGGTAGATACCGCATATAGGAAGGTATGGTGGACTCATCTGTAATAAATTTGGGGTTTAAGGGATTGGATGCACAAGCAGTATTCCCGCTTAGTACAAGTGAAGGCTAGCAAAAGACTGGGAAGCGACCAACTAGAGAGCGACAACAGCCATGTACATGCATTAAAATTAATAAACATTGGATGCAAGCATGAGTAGGATATAATCCACCATGAACATAAATATCGTGAAGGCTATGTTGATTTGTTTCAGCTACATGCGTGAACATGTGCCAAGTCAAGTCACTTAAATCATTCGAAGGAGGATACGACCCCATCATACCACATCATAATCATCTCAATAGCATGTTGACACACAAAGTAAATCATTATAACTCATAGCTAATCAAGCATGGCACAAGCAACTATGATCTCTAATTGTCATTGCAAACATGTTTATTCATAATAAGCTGAATCAAGAACGAGGGACTCATCATATTTACAAAAACAAAAGAGGTCGAGTTCATACCAGCTTTTCTCATCTCAGTCAGCCCATCATATATCATCATAATTGCCTTTCACTTACACGACCGAACGGTGTGAATAATAATAAGAGTGCGCGTGCATTGGACTAAGCTGGAATCTACGAGCATTCAATAAACAGGAGAAGACAAGGCAATACGGGCTCTTGGTTAAATCAACAATAATGCATGTAAGAGCCACTTCAACAATTTAATTATGATCTTCTCCTATTGACCCCCAAAGAAAAGAAAAGAAATAAAACTATTTACACAGGAAAGCTCCCAACAAGCAAAAGAAGAACGGGAAATATTTTTGGGTTTTCTTTTTAATTACTACTACTACAGCAGAAACATAAACTACTACTAATTTTTTTGTTTTTTCTTAAGGTTTAGCAAACACACAAGAAGAAAGCAGGAAAAAGAAAATAAACTAGCATGGATATTACAGTGAAAAAGTATGAGCATCGACATCTAGCAATGAGTGTGTGTGAACATAAATGTAATGTCGGTGAGAAATACGTACTCCCCCAGCTTAGGCTTTTGGCCTAAGTTGGTCTCACTAGTAGAAAACAGGGCTTTGGTCCAGGCCGGGTTAGCCCATTAGTCCCGGTTCAGTCTAGAACCGGGACCAATGTGGGAATTGGTCCCGGTTCGTGAGCCCAGGGGGCCGGCCGGGCCACGTGGGCCATTGGTCCCGGTTCATCTGGACCTTTTGGTCCCGGTTGGTGGGACGAACCGGGACCAATGGGCCTCGCTCCTGGCCCACCACCATTGGTCCCGGTTGGTGGCTTGAACCGGGACCAAAGGCTCCCCTTTAGTCCCGGCTCATGTCACCAACCGGGACCAATGAGGTTCCTATATATACCCCCTCACGCAAGAGCAGAGCACAGTGCTCTGTTTTTTCTGGCCGAGGGGGAGAGGGCTTTGTGGTGCTCTAGCTCACCTCCTATGCACATGAGGTGTTCGATGGAATGCCCGAGCCACACTACTTAAGCTTTCTCCTCTCGAAGCTCGACCTCCAAGCTCCATTTTCCTCGAGATTTGTCTAGATTTAGCGGTCCGTCACGCCCCGTCCCCGTCTTCACCACCGTCGATCACCCGCGCCGATCTCATCACCGACACCACCGTGGTGAGCCTCTTGTTCTTATCTTCTCTCTGAAAGGAAAAATATTCTTACTTGTATGTTTAGATAGATACTTGTATCATTTTCTTATATTTATTATTGCATCTTATATAGTGCGATGGTTTTGGTATCCGCCCCCGTCGGCCCTCGTCCTGTCTATGATTCGGATGTGGTATGTATATTATCTTTATAACTATTGGTTCATTTATTGTTTATGAAAATTATGTCGACCAACGTGACATAGATTTTATTTATCTAGGATGTATGTGAATCGGAAATGCCAACCGACCCTATTGTCGAGAGGTTAAATTTAGTTGAAGAAGAAAACAATTTGTTGAAGGAAAAAATAAAAAAA
Organism: Triticum urartu; assembly: GCF_056163025.1. Classification (NCBI taxonomy): domain Eukaryota; kingdom Viridiplantae; phylum Streptophyta; class Magnoliopsida; order Poales; family Poaceae; genus Triticum; species Triticum urartu. The sequence goes on from NC_141877.1 coordinate 475,294,595, forward strand.
ATTGAGGAGGAGGAGATGATATTGGAGTTGCATGTTGCGGATGTCGTCGATGATCACAAGATCAAGATGGATGCAATGCGCTTGAAGATTAGAAAGATTAGAAAATATGCCATTCATACCGAGGCTTGGTATCATTATGCCGTTGGATCAATTGTTACCTTGGTTGCGATTATGATCGCATTTGTTTTTTCAATGTATGGTTTAATTAATTAGATGCTCTGGAGAGCTATATGTTGTTAGATGAGAACTATGTATGCACTTTGGTTTTAATGTGATGATGAACTTCTATTAATTTGGACACTTAATTATATATAATGCACGCAGATGAACCGGCAATGGATGTACGGTGACAGACACACCCGCGAGTACAGTAAGGGAGTGCATGAGTTTCTCGATGCGGCCGAGGCAAACAAGCAGAATGGTTTTATGTGTTGTCCATGCACTGACTGTGGGAATACGAGGTCTTACTCTAACCGGAAAATCCTTCACTCTGAAAGTGCAACTATCCCTAGGTGGTTTTGGTAATTCATAACAACATATAGCTCATTGAGCTAATGCTATTCCAAGATGATTATTTCAGGAAAGCTCAATGATTGGCATGGCATGGATGTGAAAGTGGAACCTTCAAAATGCTAAGGACAAAGGATTGGCTCAAGCTCAAAAGCTCAAGACTCTTCGTCTTATATTTTAGTGATCCAAGATCACATTGAGTCCATAGGAAAAGCCAATACTATCAAGGAGGGATGAGGTGTTGCTTAATGAGCCTCTTGCTTCATGTGCTTAATGATATGCTCCAAAACCCTCAACTACTTTCCCACATCCACATATGACCTAAACTCTAAGCCAAACTCGGTCCTACCGATTTTTCCTATCCGGCGCCACCGAGTTTCAATTGTCATTAGCCACTGCCAAACCCTAGCAATTCGGTCCTACCGATAAGGATCTCAGTCCCACCGAGATGGGGTTGCAAACTCTCTGTTTCCCTTTCGTAACTTTTCGGTCCCACCGAAAGAGCGAATCGGTCCCACCGAGATTGCAACGTAAACTCAGTGTTTCCCCTTTGTAACTTTTTGGTCTCACCGAGTTCCACTCGGTCTCACCGAAAGAGCAAATCGGTCCCACCGAGTTTGCCTGACCAACTCTCTGGTTAGCTAATTACCAAACTCGGTCTCACCGAGTTTGTGTAATCGGTCTCACCGAGATTACGTTATGCCCAAACCCTAACCGAATCGGTCCTACCGAGTTGCATGTCAGTCCCATCGAAATTCCTAACGGTCACTAGGTTTACTACTTCGGTCAGACCGAGTTTATTTATTCGGTCCCACCGAGATTGGAAAACTGTGTGACGGTTGGATTTTGTGTGGAGGCTATATATACCCCTCCACCTCCTTCTCATTCGATGAGAGAGCCATCAGAACACACACATCATTCCTACTCATATGTTCTGAGAGAAAACCACCTACTCATGTGTTGAGATCAAGACATTCCATTCCTACCATATGAATCTTGATTTCTAGCCTTCCCAAGTTGCTTTCCACTCAAATCTTCTTTCCACCAAATCCAAATCCTATGAGAGAGAGTTGAGTGTTGGGGAGACTATCATTTGAAGCACAAGAGCAAGGAGTTCATTACCTACACACCATTTGTTACTTCTTGGAGAGTGGTGTCTCCTAGATTGGCTAGGTGTCACTTGGGAGCCTCTGACAAGATTGTGGAGTTGAACCAAGGAGTTTGTAAGGGCAAGGAGATCGCCTACTTCGTGAAGATCTACCGCTAGTGAGGCAAGTCCTTCGTGGGCGATGGCCATGGTGGGATAGACAAGGTTGCTTCTTCGTGGACCCTTTGTGGGTGGTTGCTTCTCCGTGGACCCTTCGTGGGTGGAGCCCTTCGTGGACTCGCGCAACCGTTGCCCTTGGGTGGAGCCCTGTGTGGACTCGCGCAACCGTTACCCTTCGTGGGTTGAAGTCTCCATCAACGTGGATGTAGGATAGCACCACCTATCCGAACCATGGGAAAAACATCCGTGTCTCCAATAGCGTTTGAATTCTCCAAACCCTTCCCTTTATATTCTTGCAAGTTGCATGCTTTACTTTCCGCTGCCAATATACTCTTTGCATGCTTGCTTGAACTATGTGATGATTGCTTGACTTGTCCTAAAATAACTAAAATCTGCCAAGAACTAAAATTGGGAAAAGGTTAAGTTTTTATTTGGTCAAGTAGTCTAATCACCCCCCCCCTCTAGACATACTTTCGATCCTACACACTCCCACCTGCTTTACAAGGGTTTCATGCCACAATATAGAAAACCATTCAAGCAGAATGCTTTTTGCTGACCTAAAAGCAAAAAGAATTAAAAAATAAAGCAAAAAACAAAAGAAAATAAATAATACAGAAAACAAAACAAAAAAACTGGAAAAAATAAAAATAGCAACAATAAGTATTTTGTTGTAAGTAGAAACAAAATAAAATAAATAAAGCAACAAAGAAAACAAAAAACTAAAAAAGTGTTTTCAAATTTGAAAACTAATGGCACTAACAGAAAGTTTATAATTTTTCTAAAACTAAAAGTAAAAAGAATTAAAAAATAAAGCAAAAAACAAAAGGAAATAAATAATGCAGAAAACAAAATAAAAAACTGGAAAAAAATAGGGCTCACCCCTATAATATTTGTTATGACTAACTAAAATTACCAAATTGAGTATAATGATAAAACACAGTAATATTAAATAGCAGGAAAAAGATTGACTCAAAAATCAATTTTTATAGTAGAGTTATTCATAAACTAGTGATTCACACAAATTTAAAAAAAATCAAATTTAAACTATTCAAATTTTAAAACTAATGGCACTAACAGAAAGTTTATAATTTTTGTGACCTAAAATAAAAAAGAAAACACTACAAAACTATAAGTATTTAGTTCTAAGTAGAAACAAAAAAAAGAAAAAAAGTGCCACCTACTGGGCCCCCACGGCCTGAATACGACTAGAAACCCTACCATGGGCCAGGATTCAGGCCCGCGGGAGGCCCAGTAGGCCCACAGGCACAGATTGCAGTGTTAGGCCCGAAAGCCTGCTTTAGAGAGGAGCTCGAGAGGGAAGGCGCACTGCACCTTATAAACAGGTGCGCCTCCCTCTCAACTAGCGAGGTGGGACTAAATATTTGGGTTCGGGGTAGCACAGGCCTTTGGTCCCGGTTGGTGGCACCAACCGGGACTAAAGGGGGGCATTAGTCCCGGTTGGTGCTACGACCCGGGACTAATGCCCCCCTTTAGTCCCGGTTGGTGCCACCAACCGGGACCAAAGGCCACCGCTTCCCGCCCTTTGGGCTGCTGAAAAGAGGCCTTTGGTCCCGGTTGGTGGCACCAACCGGGACTAAAGGGTGGCATTAGTCCCGGGTGGTAGCATGAACCGGGACCAATGCTCTTGCTATATATACAGCACTTTGCAGTTTTCGCCAAAATCCATCTGTTTCTTCTCGCCCCGACGCCTTCTGCTCCTCGTCGCTGTCACCGCCGAGCCCTGCCCCGACGCCGTCAGGCTGGTCCACCTCGCCGTCGCCGCCACCGAGCCACTGCCCCGACACCGTCGCCGCGCCCGCCGCCCCTGTCGGCCCCGACACCATCGCCGTCGCCGCGCGCGCCGCCCCTGCCCCGACCCCGTCGCCATCGCCGCGCGCGCCACCCGTTCCCCGACCCCGTCGTCGTCACCGCGCGCGCCGCCCCTTCCCCGACCCCGTCGCCGTCGCCGCACGCGCCGCCCCTTCCCCAACCCCGTCGTCGTCGCCCCGACCACACGCCGCCACCTTCGGTCTGGCCGCCGGCGCCCTTTCCTACTATTTTTTTCATTATTATAAAAATGTGCATATATGTATATGTTCTCTGTGTATATATGTTCATATATGCAAAAGTTAGATTTTAGAAAAAGTTTATATATGCAAAAGTTTATATATGAAAAAATTTATACATATATGCAAGTATATATGTATTTTATATATGCAAAAATTTATATATCTAGCTAGGAAGAAGGAAGAAAGGAAGAAGAAGAAAAACTTATATATGAGAAATGTATGTATGTATAGATGTATGTATGTGGATACATGAGGGGGGTCGATATACCCCCTCTCCGATAGCATTTTTGTGCATTTTAGGTTAGTGTATATATATGTTGATGTATATATGCAAAAGATAGATTTTTAGAAAAAAATACTATTTTTTTCTGTTGATGATATGATGATGTTTTTTTTCATATATGCATTTTTTCATATATGTATTAACTTTTTTAAGTTGTTAGTAGATATCGATTTTAGGTTAGTGCATTTTATCACTGATTTTAGGTTAGTTGATCGATTTAGTGCATTTTATGTTTGTTGCATTTTAGGTTAGTGCATTTTATGTTAGTGGAGAGGAAAAAGTAAAATAAGGAAAAGGAAAATAAGTAGAGAAAGAAGGAGAAGAAGAAGGAGAAGACGAGGAGAGGAAGAAGAGGAAGAAGAAGAAAAAAAGAGGAGAAGAAGAAGGAATAGAGGAGCTTCTTCTCCTTTTTTTTCTCCTCTTTTTTTTCTTCTTATTCTTAATTTTTATCGGGAACGAGGGTGTCGAGGATCGCCGAGGGGTCGAGGGTCGGGAACTAGGGTAGAGGGTCGAGGGTCGTTAAGGGGTCAAGGGTCGAGGGTTTCAGGGTCGAGGGTTCGAGGGTTCTATAGGGTCGAGGGTCGAGGGTTCCAGGGTCGTCTAGGGGTCGAGGGTTCCAGGGTCGTCGAGGGTTCGAGGGGTCGAGGATCGCCGAGGGGTCGAGAGAGGTTTCCTAGTGTCAAAGTATTGAAGAAATCCATGCCTTCATCATTAGCCGGAAGTAACCAGGGCATGACGAAGTCCTCCAAAATTATTTTGGAATGGTGTCCCGGATAGGATAATTTGCCTTCTTGTATGAATTTTAGCAAAGGCCTTCCAAATAACGATATTTGGAAGGTTCTTGCTGAACTTTGTAGCAAAAAGCGAATTATCCTATCTAGGACTCCGTTCCAAAATAACTTTGGAGAGCTTCGTACCATCATGCACATGTTACTTTCGCCTAATGATGAAGACATGGTTTTGTTGAATCCTTTGACACTACGCAACCTCCTGACCCCTCGGCGATCCTCTCGAACATGAGAGGAAGAAGAGGATCGCCGAGGGGTCGAGGGTTCCAGGGTCGTCGAGGGTTCGAGGGGTCGAGGATCGCCGAGGGGTCGAGAGAGGTTTCCTAGTGTCAAAGTATTGAAGAAATCCATGCCTTCATCATTAGCCGGAAGTAACCAGGGCATGTATGTACGAAGTTCTACAAAGTTGTTCTGGAATGGAGTCCCGGATAGGATAATCCGCCTTTTGGTTCGAATTCAGCAAAGGCCTTCCAAATAGCGATATTCGAAAGGCTCTTGCTGAACTTTGTACCAAAAAGCGAATTATCCTATCTGGGATTCCGTTCCAGAACAACTTTGAAGAGCTTCGCACCATCATGCACATGTTACTTTCGCCTAATGATGAAGACATGGTTTTGTTGAATCCTTTGACACTACGCAACCTCCCGACCTCTCGGCGATCCTCTCGAACATGAGAGGAAGAAGAGGATCGCCGAGGGGTCGAGGGTTCCAGGGTCGTCGAGGGTTCGAGGGGTCGAGGATCGCCGAGGGGTCGAGAGAGGTTTCCTAGTGTCAAAGTATTGAAGAAATCCATGCCTTCATCATTAGCCGGAAGTAACCAGGGCATGTATGTACGAAGTTCTACAAAGTTGTTCTGGAATGGAGTCCCGGATAGGATAATCCGCCTTTTGGTTCGAATTCAGCAAAGGCCTTCCAAATAGCGATATTCGAAAGGCTCTTGCTGAACTTTGTACCAAAAAGCGAATTATCCTATCTGGGTCTCCGTTCCAGAACAACTTTGAAGAGCTTCGTACCATCATGCACATGTTACTTTCGCCTAATGATGAAGACATGGTTTTGTTGAATCCTTTGACACTAGGCAACCTCCCGACCCCTCGGCGATCCTCTCGAACATGAGAGGAAGAAGAGGATAAAAAAAGAAGAGGAAGAAGAAAAAAAAAGAGGAGAAGAAAGAATAGAGGAGTTCTTCTCCTCTATTCGTTCTTCTCCTCTTTTTTTCTTCTTCTTCCTCTTTTTTTATCGGGAACGAGGGTCGTCGAGGGACATAGATGTAGTGTCGTCGTTGTCGATATATACCCCCTCCCGATAGCTTACTATGATTAGGTAGCTAGTCTATGTTTGGCACTAATATATCCATATTTCATGTTTGAATAATAATTGCCATGTTGTAAATATTTGTAGAAACTATGGACACCGCCCTAGACGAAGCAAAAGAAGCGTTGTTGAGGGACATAATCGCAGAAGGAAGTGATGTCGTCTCGTTGTTTCTCAATGAAACCGATGGTCTGGAAGGAGAGGGTGAACAAGCTGGCTACGGTGACCTAATGCCGGTGCAAGAAGAAGAACATGAGGACGGCTCCGGTGACCCAATGCCGGTGCAAGAAGGAGACCGTGATGACGGCTCCGGTGACCGAACCGAGTCCGGCCAGGTATATATATTAGTTAAGCCTGTGCTGACTAGCTGATTGATGCATTCATTGTTTTGGTATGTACAGATATTAATTAAGTCTTTGTTCTTTTTTCTAGCCCTCCGGATCAAGCACAACTTCGGTAAAGAGACGAGGCCCGAAGAAAAAGTTGAGCTCGGATGAAAAGTTTGAGATCATAGCAATCGCGCCCGACGGCCAACCGATTGAACCCATCCGAACAAAGAACGCATTTGTTGCTCAGTGCGGGGTTCTGGTTAGGGACAAGATCCCGATAAGCATCCAGCAATGGTTTAAGCCGGCTACAGAAGACCCTGAGGTGTCCTATGTCAATGATATGCAGAAAAATGATCTTTGGACTGAGCTGAAGTCAAATTTCACCCTACCGCCAGAGGATAATCCAGAGAACCCAGTTAAAGAGAAATTAATCAAGTCTTTTTCTCTTAAGAGGATGGAAGAACTATTTAGGAGGTGGAAGAAAGAGCTGAATAAGCTTGTCGAAAATAATGAGACACCAGAATTCAAGGGCAGATATGAGAAGATCAGAGATCACTGGCCCGCATTTGTGGCCCACAAGACATAGGAAAAGAGTAAGAAGATGTCGGCGACAAACAAGCAAAATGCTGCGAAGAAGAAGCTTCACCATCGCACGGGGTCAGGTGGCTACCTCGTAGCCCGGCCTAAGTGGTCCAAGACTGAGAATGATCTAGTTGATAAAGGGATCGAACTAGAGACAATTAACTGGCCAGACCGTTGCCGGATTGGTTCTTCGGGGCTGGCGGAACCTTGGACCCTGTAACAGGGAAGTGCATTTGGACGAACGATCAAATGGACATACCAGTCAGGAAGCTTAAGCAGTATATCGAAGCAGCGCAGGAAGGGACGTTCTTTCCAGACAGAGAGAACGACAAGCTCACAATGGCCCTCGGGAATCCTGAGCACCCTGGACGAACACGAGGCACGCCAGGCTCCATTCCGTGGAAGGTTGGGTTTCCGGACGCAGGCGGTTACAAATCCCATGAGAGGAGGAAAAAAGTGCAGCAGACCCAAATGCAGGCGCTGCAAGCAAGGGTAGACGCGATAGAGGAACGAGAAGCAAATCGCAGCAAACGTACTGCCGAAGCCTCCCCCGAAGCTACCCCGCCATCTCAGCGCAGATGCAGCATGGCTTCCACCGAGCTGCTTCAGCCGGAGCATGCCTTGACGGCTCCTGCCAGCTATCCCGTGGATGCTATCACGGAGTCCCAAAATTGCCACCTTATGACGCAATGGATGAATTTGAAGGTCAAGGCGGCTATTGGCTCTGTTTATCCTACTGAACCCGGCGCAACTTTTCACTGCCGGCCGATTCCAGAAGGATATGCTAGGGTGATGGTGGATGAAATAACAGAGGGATTTGAGGACCTCCAGCTTGACCACCCTACCGGTGAAGGGGAGACTCGGCTGGGGTCTGCTCTGAAGACTCCATGCCTATGGCGGAAGGAGCTCATCAACCTTCCGAACTGGACGCCTCCGCCTCCTCCTCCTCCTCCGGCAAGTCAGGGCACTCCGCCTCCTCCACCGCCTCCTCCTCCGGCGAGTGACGATCAGGGCCCTAGGCCGGCTCCTTCTCCGGCGCGTGGCGGCACTCCGCCTCCTTCTCCGCCTGCGCCGACGCGCCCGAGCAGCCAGCCTCCTCCTTCTCCGCCTCGTCAGCAAGGGCGGAAGGGACCTGCCGCCGCTCCAGCTGCTCCGGCGCGTCGTAGTCCTTCTCCTCCGCCTCGTAAGCAAGTAAAGAAGACAACCGCTCCGTCTGCTCAGTTGGCGTCTAGCAGTACAACCAGAGGCGGGAGGACATACAGATTCGGTCCTTCTCTGAAGACTCCAGAGAAGTTACCATACGAGAGGACCCCGGAGGAGAACGCGAAGATCGCGCGAACTGAAGTGGATGACTGGTTTCAAGGGTCGAAAGCAAAGAGACATCCACCTCCGGAGGAGAAGGTAGATCCGGTGAAAGTGAAGCGCACTCTGGCTGCCCTGGCAAAACCACCCAAGTGTCCGCCGAAAGGCAACTATGAGCGCACTATTGCAAAGACATGGGCCGAAGCGGAGCGGTCGGGAAGTACAGTCAGTGATCAAAGGCTGAAAGAACGACGAGCAGCTGGGAAACAAATTGCCCAGCTCAGCGAACAAGCGAAGCAATCGTGCCCCCCGCCTCAAGGTGCCTAGCGACATTGTCGATCCGAGGATGGTGCCCGGTTATGGCAATGTTGACGATTACCTGCCCGACGATGTACATTATGATCCCATGGAGGTGCAAATACACAGATACGAGTACGGGAAGCCTCTCGTCAAAGATGAAAAATCTTTAACAACGATGATGCGAAGATTACATGATTGGTACTTGAAAATCTGTAGAGAGTCTGGGGGAGGAGTACTTTGTATGCGAGAGTTAAACCGGAGCATGACCTCGTTGGAATTGAACTGTTGCCTATTCCATTTGAGGAGTTCTATCAGTTTTTCAATCAATTGGCCCTCGATAAAACAACGATCACCTGCTACTGTCTGTAAGTACTACTACTTCTGTCATTAAGTCTCTCTATATAGCTCATCTCTTTCATTGCATGTATTTATAATTATCCTCACTATATTATGCAGAATGAAGATCGCCGAATTGAAGAAAAGACAAATCGGTGATATTGGGTTCGTTAACACATATCTCATAGATGCAACTGAGGTTGAACATCGTCCCGGAGATACCGAGGCCAACTTGCTACGATCATTCAAAAAAATGAAAAAAAAGATATAATACTCTTTCCTTGCAACTTCAAGTGAGTGTTACTGTCTTGTGCATATTCGGTTTCCCTTATATATTAGTCCAGGTTATAGTAATGTAATTGATGAGTTATGCATGCGTGTGCAGTTTCCACTATATTCTCCTAGAGATTAGGCTTGAGCAGGGAGTAGTAACCGTCTTGGACTCTAAACGAAAAGATCCCCAGGAGTATGCGGACATGACTGAAATCCTCAAGAAGTAAGTTAAATCGATCATTATCCACCATATCAGCAACTTTGTTCATTTCCTGATATCAAGTAATTGTTTTCTTTGTCCGGCTGGGTTTGGAGAAAATTCACCAGAAAATTTCCGGGACTGCCGAAGGAGCTGGAATTTAGACACCCGAAAGTAAGTACTATAGTAGCATGTTCCGCGCATCTCCTAGTGATTCAAGCGCTAGTTTCATCAATACCATTTAGCATTCTTGCTTATCAGTTTGATTGACCTCTATTTCTTGTAAAGTGGTTGTGGCAGGAACAAGGGAATGATTTCTGTGGATACTACGTCTGCGAGTCCATCTGCCACACGACCTGTGAGCGGGGCGGGTACTCTGACGAACAATATGAAGTACGTAAATAACAACATTCACAATTTTATTTTATTACCATCATTTGTATTGAGTTTCATTCATTCATATATATATGTATTGACCCCCTTCTTCAAATTAGATGTTTCGGAAGCGGGATGAACTCCTAGCACCAGCTCGCATGCGAGCAATTCAAGAGGAATTGGCGGCATTCTTTCTTGACCAAGTGATTGCTGAAGACGGATAATACTATGTGGACCATGAGTCCGTATGATTATATTTGTAAGAGATAATTATTGTATATATGTAGCCGGTAGTGTCGGATAGATATACGAGAACTTGTTGTTCGACCAATCTCTCGGAGAAGGAGAGGTGGTCGATATCACTTCTCTCTGTATGCATATATGTTCATGACGATCTTCTGTTTCCTTCGTTTGCTTACTAGCTAACTAGCGTGTCTAGTCCTCTCTATACGTATGTATAGTACGTAGCATCGACCAAGCACGGACGTAAGAGAGGACACTTCTCTCTATTAACTATAGCTAGCTAACACAATATATGAAACACCTAAATTAACCCCCCCCAACCCCCCCCCTTTCAAAAAAAACAAAAACCCCAGGCACAGAAATGCTGATGCGCGGATGCCTATTGGTCCCGGTTGGTGCCACCAACCGGGACCAAAGGGTCTCCTGCCTGGGCTCTGCGCACTGCCCATGTGGAGGCCCATCAGTCCCGGTTCTGGATTGAACCAGGACTAAAGGGTCGGGGCATTAGTACTGACACTTTAGTCCCGGTTTAGGAACCGGGACTAAAGGCCCTTACGAACCGGGACTATAGGCCCTTTTTCTACCAGTGATCTATGGCCATGGCTGGCCTAGCGGATATCCATAATAATAGTTGTTGGGGTCGTACTGTGATCAGGAGGGATAGTTGGGATCATACTGATGTGCAGCGGTTATCGCCTGCTGAGCTGCAGCGTGGAGTCGACCTGCCTCCGCTCTCCTCTCGTACTCTTTTGCCTCCTCTCTAGTAATAACATATCTTCCTTTTGTCTGTGAATCAAAGAAGGCAGGAGCAGGGAGAGTAATACGGAAAACACGTGCTTTATCAAAAATTAAACGATATAAGAGAGGTGATTCAGGCCTCTCGACAAACTAGTGTGAAGCCATAGAGTCATAATCTAAATATGCAGGAGGCAACTCCATATCACCCTCACGAATATCTATTTCAAGAAATGAGCTAAGCGGGTTGCAAAAATTCCTCCAAAGAAATCTCCATTATGTCTTGCTTGTTAGGTGATGACTTGCTTGGTGACACACCCCGAGTATGTTGATTTCAATAGTGATGAAGATGACTTGTTAGGTGATGACTTGCTTGGTGACAACTCTAGTGATGAATACTATGATGAAAGACCAATTAATCGTGCTAATCAAGATAAAACGAATGACAATGATAAGGAGAAGATTGAGGCTCTAACTAAAGAACTAAAAACTCTTAAGTTTGCTCATGACACTATCTTCGAAGATCACCGAGAACTTTTAAGAGCTCATGAGAAACTACGCTTTGAAAAGCTCAATCTTGAGCAAGAGCATGAGTTCTTAAAGGCAATCAATGATGATCTCCGCAAGAAAAGTTCTTCTTACATTGCCAAGCGTTTACGCTTATCCACTTACATGCCTCAAGTCAAGTCTAGTAACAAGAAAGATTCTTCCTCTAGTAGTAACAATGATCATGCTAAATCCAATATTGTTGCTTCTAGTAGTTCTCTTGATTCCACTAATGATTCTCTTAGCCAAGTTACACTTGAGCAAGAAAATAGCTAATTGAAGGGAATTATAGAGAAAGGAGTGTACAAAAGCCTTGCCGGGAGTAAGCAATTCGAGGAAATTGTGCGTAAGCAAGGAATGCACCGGAAGAATCAAGGTGTTGGTTTTGAACGAAAGTTCGATGCCAATGGAGTTGAATGGGAAGAAGATCAATACCCCAAGACGAAGTTTTTCCCTCAACAAGAGAAGTTCAAGGGGACACAAGCTCAAGATGATCTTCCACCACAAGACTACAAGCAAAAAGGCAAGGACAAGCTTCAAGAGGAAATTGATGCACTTGAAGAAGCTCAAAAGACCTTAGTCAAGTGGATTCCCAAGACTACTTCAAGTTCCACTTCATCAAGTACGACTACAACTCCAAGGATTCCCATCAAGATGATGTGGATCCAAAAGAAGAAGAACTAGAAAGTTCTTGAGGGTGACTCCGCCAACATACTTCACTCTTATCATTTTGGCAAGAACAAGTGCAATCAACTTCCACATCTTGCACTAGTTCAAGGAGTCACAAACCCTCTTGTTGGTAAGACAAGGGACAAGGTAACCTAAAAAGCTTTCATGGACATCATCTTTTGTGTGCATCACTCTATGTCTATGGATATCCTTGTTTGTTCCTTGTGGGACTAACCCATGTAGGTATTGAAAGTGCAATTTACTCAAATGGATAGCTCCAAGAGATCTACATCAACATTGAGCATCCACATCTTCAACATCTACATGAAGTCATCATCGACAAAACCCAAGGTTAGTTCATCCCTCTTAGGGGGGATATCACATCTAGGGGGAGCTTTACTCTAACACTTGAGCTAAAGCAACTCTAAAGATGTGAACAAAACAATGCTTTATGTAAAAGTGGTAACCCCACTTGAGCTTAAACGATGAGTATGACCTACGATCAAGTGTTCTCACTTGACTCCTAAGTCAATATACTCATATATAGATGACCTAGTCATCGCAAATTGCTTGATAGATGCTAGAATTGGTTGTGCATGCTTTGCCACATATTTCATTTGCTATCTTATTGTGTGAGCATGTTGGTTGCATATTTTACTCATTCAAGGACATCCACTTGTTGTTTTGATTGTTTGGCTTTTTCTTCTTTTGCCAAGTGGATGGACAAGAATGCCTAAGAACCTCCCCTAGCTATCTATGCTTTTCTCGTCTCAAACTCTATTCATGCTGCATCACAAAATTTGATCAAGTCAGATTCGAACCACTCTGTGTGAGGAGCGCTCGGAGTCCCCGATTCGTCATAGACTTAAACTTCCAAAACCTCTTTATGAATCTCGGTCCGACCGATAATCCATTTGGTCCTACCGAGTTCATTAAGTTGATCTAGGTTTTCGATCTCGGTGCAACCGATTTGAACTTTTCGGTCACACCGAGTTGCAATAACTGCACACAGTTTTGCATCTCGGTGCCACCGAGTTGTTCCACTCGGTCACACCGACAGGGTCGGGCTATATATAGTGACGGGCAGAATTTTGGAAATTTCTCCGAAACCTCCTCGCCCACGCAATAGCCTGCTCTGCCCCCGAGGTCTCCGGATCGTCTCCTCACCGCCAGCAGCCTCCAGTCGCTGGTCTTCGCCGCCGTCAACGGATTTCTGCCCCGCCATTGCCGCCGTAGCAAGTCCACGCCGAACTAGGGTATGGACTTGATCATAGTGCTATTCCTCAATCTGATTCCTATCACATTGTGATCATCATGAATCTTTCCACGATTGATAAACTTCTATCCAGTCAAAATGCTCGTAGATTAGGTTTAATTCGAAAATTTTAGGGTTAGGTTTCCGCCGAAACCATCTCGGACCCACCGAGCTGAAAAACTCGGTCCCACCGATCTGGCTTTTGCCACTGCACAAGTTAAACTCGGTCTGACCGAGAATAACTTATCGGTGCGACCGATTTTGGAATTCTGTGAAACCCTAGCAGTCTCGGTGCCACCGAACTGCGACTCGGTCTGACCGAGTTCACCAGTTCTGGTGCCAAAACTGCTTCGGTGTCACCGAGTTTGAAAATCGGTAGATCCGAGATGCTTTCTGTGGAAAACTAAAACTAAGTTTTTGAATTAATCTTTTGCAAAAAAAAAATCTCTGTTTTTTTTGTGATGCTCATCCACTCTATCTCTTCCATGATCTATTCACAGGGTCAGCAGTCAGTTTGCAACATGTCTGATCAAAGTGACAGCCAGAACCTCTCAGAGCAGCAAGTTGTGATGAGTGAGGGCACTAGCCCCTCAAGTTCTTCTGATGATGGCAGCAGGAGCACACCCAGCAATCTGCCTAAGGCTGCCACACGTCAAAGGAAGAAGAGAACGTCTGATTCTGAGGATGAAGACTATGTGGCAGAGGAAGAGGCCACTTCCAAGAGAGTTTAGCCAGCTCAAGGCTCAAAGCCAGGCCTGAAAATCAAGAGGCCAGCAGGCAGGCAGCCAATGTCAAAGGCTAGAGCCTCAACTGAGAAGCCTGCACCTGCTCCCATTGAGCCCATTGCTGCTGAGGGTAAGAAGAGGAAAGAGAGAGTAAAGAATACTGTAGCCAAAGTGCTTGGGAGAGCCTCCATCATGGTAGAAGAGGAGGAGGAAGAAGAGGTTGCTGCACCAGCACCCAAGGCAGCCAAACTTATGGGAGATGCCATAAGGTCAGGGGGAGCTGCATCCAAGCCCAAGGAAGCTCCTAAGGCTGCATCTAAGCCTAAGACAGCTCCAAAGAGAAACACAAGGAGTATACCTGCTGCAGAAAAGAACAAGGCCCCAGTGCCTGAAGCTATTGAAGAAGAGGAAGAGAGTGTCCTTCGGAAGCTCACGCCCAAGATCCCAGACCACAACGATGCTCATCCTGTGGCTGAGGACATGAAGCTCAGGAGAGACTCAGGGCTCAGGAAATGGAGAGAAGCAGATCCATATGCTTCTAGGAGAAGGACTGCCGTGGACTACAGATTTCACACAAAGGAGCAACAAGATTTCTATGAGACTGTTTTGCTTGACAAGAAGCCAATCGTTTGTGACATGAGATGGGTCGACTGGACCTATATCAAGGAGAATGAAGAGAACTACCCAGGAGTTCAGGACAGCTTCAGAGCGTGTGGAGTAGAGGACTTTGTTGGGCAGAAGCTCACAAAGTGGAACGAGGAACTCATCATGCAGTTCTACTCCACAGCTCACTTCTATCCGGATGGCAGGATTACTTGGATGTCTGAGGGTACAAGGTACCAATCTACAGTGGCTGAGTGGGCACAGATCATCAATGCCCCAGAAGATCAAGATGAGGACTTGGATATCTATGCCAAGAAAAAGATGGATCACAACTCCATGTCCAACATGTACAAGGAGATCCCGAATGAAGCGCTCGACACATTCAAGTTTGGCTCAGTGCACTATCTGCTCTCAGGATTGCCTACTATCAATTGGATACTAAGGCACACTCTGTTGCCTAAGTCTGGAGATCACAAGATGATCAGAGGTCACGCGATCAACCTGCTTCATGTCTTTGACGTGCCTCAGAAATTCAAGGTCATGAGTCTCATTGTGGAAACCATTAAGAGGACAGCTGCAGATCAAAAGAGGAGCTGTGGATATGCCCCTCAGATTCAGGAGCTCATCAACTCCAAGATGGGCACGGGCGTATATCTTTTGGATAAGGAACACCTGCCCATCCATCCAGACTTTGAGAACAATGAAGTTGTGATGACAGAGAATGAGCCATCGTCTGCACAAGCTTATGCAAAGAAGGAGAAGGCGAAGAAGGAGAAAGCTGCCAGGATGCCTACTCAAGCAGAGGCATCTGAATACTTCTTGAAGACCAAACAAGAGCAGCTTGGTTACTTGATTGCGTCCACCCTGCGGATTGAGCAGAGTCTAGCCACCCTGACTCAGAACCAGGCGAGTTTAGAGAGGATCATGGAACAGAGGTTCTATGACTTGGACATCAAGGTAACAGAAGTTCAGTCTGCAGTGGAGCAGCTCCAGGAGGACATGAATGAGAGAAGAGGCAGGACCACGACTCATGCGTTTGCGAGGGTGCCACGAGGTCCGAGGTCGTCTGCACTGCCAGTTGCTGACACCAGAGCTACAACGTCTGCACCAGCCATAGCCTCAGCTCCAGCGTCTACCTCAGCTCCAACTCCAGCGACTACTTCAACATCTACAGAAGCCTTCGTCCTTGGAGTGATTCGGACTCCACCACCACCTGAAGATCAAGCCTGAGCGACGACTTAGCACTATGCATTTTCTAGGAACTTTTTGGTAACTTGTTGCCAAAGGGGGAGAAGATGTATAGATCATATGCTTAGAGAGAGAGAGAGTGTTGCTTTTCTCTCTTATTTTCTTTGGTGGTCTTTCGAACCTTTTTTTGCTTTTGAGTGCTTGATACTATGTCATTATTTGTGAGACATCGATGATCATGTGTTTGATCATAAGCTACACTTAATGTTTGCTTAATGCTTGCTTAAATATTATCTTGCTATCTATCATTTGTGATCATTCACTATTCTTGGTGATGAGTGCATGCATTTCATTCTTATCATTTTGAGCGCTCCACCAAGATGTATGTGACATGGAAGAGTAACCCATGACTCTAACTCTTTGTGCATTTGCAGTCCAAAGCAAATTTTAAATATGCACAAATTTAGGGGGAGCTCTTACTTATCACATACTTCTCAAAGCGACGATATATCTCATGCTTATTATCATTTGTCGAAGCTTTGATCTATATGTTGTCATCAATTACCAAAAAGGGGGAGATTGAAAGTGCAACTATCCCTAGGTGGTTTTGGTAATTCATAACAACATATAGCTCATTGAGCTAATGCTATTCCAAGATGATTATTTCAGGAAAGCTCAATGATTGGCATGGCATGGATGTGAAAGTGGAACCTTCAAAATGCTAAGGACAAAGGATTGGCTCAAGCTCAAAAGCTCAAGACTCTTCGTCTTATATTTTAGTGATCCAAGATCACATTGAGTCCATAGGAAAAGCCAATACTATCAAGGAGGGATGAGGTGTTGCTTAATGAGCCTCTTGCTTCATGTGCTTAATGATATGCTCCAAAACCCTCAACTACTTTCTCACATCCACAGATGACCTAAACTCTAAGCCAAACTCAGTCCTACCGATTTTTCCTATCTGGCGCCACCGAGTTTCAATTGTCATTAGCCACTGCCAAACCCTAGCAATTCGGTCCTACCGATAAGGATCTCGGTCCCACCGAGATGGGGTTGCAAACTCTCTGTTTCCCTTTCGTAACTTTTTGGTCCCACCGAAAGAGCGAATCGGTCCCACCGAGATTGCAACGTAAACTCAGTGTTTCCCCTTTGTAACATTTCGGTCTCACCGAGTTCCACTCGGTCTCACCGAAAGAGCAAATCGGTCCCATCGAGTTTGCCTGACCAACTCTCTGGTTAGCTAATTACCAAACTCGGTCTCACCGAGTTTGTGTAATCGGTCTCACCGAGATTACGTTATGCCCAAACCCTAACCGAATCGGTCCTACCGAGTTGCATGTCAGTCCCACCGAAATTCCTAACGGTCACTAGGTTTACTACTTCGGTCAGACCGAGTTTATTTATTCGGTCCCACCGAGATTGGAAAACTGTGTGACGGTTGGATTTTGTGTGGAGGCTATATATACCCCTCCACCTCCTTCTCATTCGATGAGAGAGCCATCAGAACACACACATCATTCCTACTCATATGTTCTGAGAGAAAACCACCTACTCATGTGTTGAGATCAAGACATTCCATTCCTACCATATGAATCTTGATTTCTAGCCTTCCCAAGTTGCTTTCCACTCAAATCTTCTTTCCACCAAATCCAAATCCTATGAGAGAGAGTTGAGTGTTGGGGAGACTATCATTTGAAGCACAAGAGCAAGGAGTTCATTACCTACACACCATTTGTTACTTCTTGGAGAGTGGTGTCTCCTAGATTGGCTAGGTGTCACTTGGGAGCCTCTGACAAGATTGTGGAGTTGAACCAAGGAGTTTGTAAGGGCAAGGAGATCGCCTACTTCGTGAAGATCTACCGCTAGTGAGGCAAGTCCTTCGTGGGCGATGGCCATGGTGGGATAGACAAGGTTGCTTCTTCGTGGACCCTTTGTGGGTGGTTGCTTCTCCGTGGACCCTTCGTGGGTGGAGCCCTTCGTGGACTCGCGCAACCGTTGCCCTTGGGTGGAGCCCTGTGTGGACTCGCGCAACCGTTACCCTTCGTGGGTTGAAGTCTCCATCAACGTGGATGTAGGATAGCACCACCTATCCGAACCATGGGAAAAACATCCGTGTCTCCAATAGCGTTTGAATTCTCCAAACCCTTCCCTTTATATTCTTGCAAGTTGCATGCTTTACTTTCCGCTGCCAATATACTCTTTGCATGCTTGCTTGAACTATGTGATGATTGCTTGACTTGTCCTAAAATAACTAAAATCTGCCAAGAACTAAAATTGGGAAAAGGTTAAGTTTTTATTTGGTCAAGTAGTCTAATCACCCCCCCCCCTCTAGACATACTTTCGATCCTACACACTCCCACCTGCTTTACAAGGGTTTCATGCCACAATATAGAAAACCATTCAAGCAGAATGCTTTTTGCTGACCTAAAAGCAAAAAGAATTAAAAAATAAAGCAAAAAACAAAAGAAAATAAATAATACAGAAAACAAAACAAAAAAACTGGAAAAAATAAAAATAGCAACAATAAGTATTTTGTTGTAAGTAGAAACAAAATAAAATAAATAAAGCAACAAAGAAAACAAAAAACTAAAAAAGTGTTTTCAAATTTGAAAACTAATGGCACTAACAGAAAGTTTATAATTTTTCTAAAACTAAAAGTAAAAAGAATTAAAAAATAAAGCAAAAAACAAAAGGAAATAAATAATGCAGAAAACAAAACAAAAAAACTGGAAAAAATAGGGCTCACCCCTATAATATTTTTTATGACTAACTAAAATTACCAAATTGAGTATAATGATAAAACACAGTAATATTAAATAGCAGGAAAAAGATTGACTCAAAAATCAATTTTTATAGTAAAGTTATTCATAAACTAGTGATTCACACAAATTTAAAAAAAAAATCAAATTTAAACTATTCAAATTTTAAAACTAATGGCACTAACAGAAAGTTTATAATTTTTGTGACCTAAAATAAAAAAGAAAACACTACAAAACTATAAGTATTTAGTTCTAAGTAGAAACAAAAAAAAGAAAAAAAGTGCCACCTACTGGGCCCCCACGGCCTGAATACGACTAGAAACCCTACCATGGGCCAGGATTCAGGCCCGCGGGAGGCCCAGTAGGCCCACAGGCACAGATTGCAGTGTTAGGCCCGAAAGCCTGCTTTAGAGAGGAGCTCGAGAGGGAAGGCGCACTGCACCTTATAAACAGGTGCGCCTCCCTCTCAACTAGCGAGGTGGGACTAAATATTTGGGTTCGGGGCAGCACAGGCCTTTGGTCCCGGTTGGTGGCACCAACCGGGACTAAAGGGGGGCATTAGTCCCGGTTGGTGCTACGACCCGGGACTAATGCCCCCCTTTAGTCCCGGTTGGTGCCACCAACCGGGACCAAAGGCCACCGCTTCCCGCCCTTTGGGCTGCTGAAAAGAGGCCTTTGGTCCCGGTTGGTGGGACCAACCGGGACTAAAGGGGGGCATTAGTCCTGGGTCGTAGCATGAACCGGGACCAATGCTCTTGCTATATATACAGCACTTTGCAGTTTTCGCCAAAATCCATCTGTTTCTTCTCGCCCCGACGCCTTCTGCTCCTCGTAGCTGTCGCCGCCGAGCCCTGCCCCGACGCCGTCAGGCTGGTCCACCTCGCCGTCGCCGCCACCGAGCCACTGCCCCGACACCGTCGCCGCGCCCGCCGCCCCTGCCGGCCCCGACACCATCGCCGTCGCCGCGCGCGCCACCCCTGCCCCGACCCCGTCGCCGTCGCCGCGCGCGCCACCCGTTCCCCGACCCCGTCGTCGTCACCGCGCGCGCCGCCCCTTCCCCGACCCCGTCGCCGCACGCGCCGCCCCTTCCCCAACCCCAACCCCGTCGTCGTCGCCCCGACCACACGCCGCCACCTTCGGTCTGGCCGCCGGCGCCCTTTCCTATTATTTTTTTCATTATTATAAAAATGTGCGTATATGTATATGTTCTCTGTGTATATATGTTCATATATGCAAAAGTTAGATTTTAGAAAAAGTTTATATATGCAAAAGTTTATATATGCAAAAATTTATACATATATGCAAGTATATATGTATTTTATATATGAAAAAATTTATATATCTAGCTAGGAAGAAGGAAGAAAGGAAGAAGAAGAAAAACTTATATATGAGAAATGTATGTATGTATAGATGTATGTATGTGGATACATGAGGGGGGTCGATATACCCCCTCTCCGATAGCATTTTTGTGCATTTTAGGTTAGTGTATATATATGTTGATGTATATATGCAAAAGATAGATTTTTAGAAAAAAATACTATTTTTTTCTGTTGATGATATGATGATGTTTTTTTTTCATATATGCATTTTTTCATATATGTATTAACTTTTTTAAGTTGTTAGTAGATATCGATTTTAGGTTAGTGCATTTTATCACTGATTTTAGGTTAGTTGATCGATTTAGTGCATTTTATGTTTGTTGCATTTTAGGTTAGTGCATTTTATGTTAGTGGAGAGGAAAAAGTAAAATAAGGAAAAGGAAAATAAGTAGAGAAAGAAGGAGAAGAAGAAGGAGAAGACGAGGAGAGGAAGAAGAGGAAGAAGAAGAAAAAAAGAGGAAAAGAAGGAATAGAGGAGCTTCTTCTCCTTTTTTTTCTCCTCTTTTTTTTCTTCTTCTTCTTAATTTTTATCGGGAACGAGGGTGTCGAGGATCGCCGAGGGGTCGAGGGTCGGGAACTAGGGTAGAGGGTCGAGGGTCGTTAAGGGGTCAAGGGTCGAGGGTTTCAGGGTCGAGGGTTCGAGGGTTCTATAGGGTCGAGGGTCGAGGGTTCCAGGGTCGTCTAGGGGTCGAGGGTTCCAGGGTCGTCGAGGGTTCGAGGGGTCGAGGATCGCCGAGGGGTCGAGAGAGGTTTCCTAGTGTCAAAGTATTGAAGAAATCCATGGCTTCATCATTAGCCAGAAGTAACCAGGGCATGACGAAGTCCTCCAAAATTATTTTGGAATGGTGTCCCGGATAGGATAATTTGCCTTCTTGTATGAATTTCAGCAAAGGCCTTCCAAATAACGATATTTGGAAGGTTCTTGCTGAACTTTGTACCAAAAAGCGAATTATCCTATGTAGGACTCCGTTCCAAAATAACTTTGGAGAGCTTCGTACCATCATGCACATGTTACTTTCGCCTAATGATGAAGACATGGTTTTGTTGAATCCTTTGACACTACGCAACCTCCCGACCCCTCGGCGATCCTCTCGAACATGAGAGGAAGAAGAGGATCGCCGAGGGGTCGAGGGTTCCAGGGTCGTCGAGGGTTCGAGGGGTCGAGGATCGCCGAGGGGTCGAGAGAGGTTTCCTAGTGTCAAAGTATTGAAGAAATCCATGCCTTCATCATTAGCCGGAAGTAACCAGGGCATGTTGGTACGAAGTTCTGCAAAGTTGTTCTGGAATGGAGTCCCGGATAGGATAATCCGCCTTTTGGTACGAATTCAGCAAAGGCCTTCCAAATAGCGATATTCGGAAGGCTCTTGCTGAACTTTGTACCAAAAAGCGAATTATCCTATCTGGGACTCCGTTCCAGAACAACTTTGAAGAGCTTCGCACCATCATGCACATGTTACTTTCGCCTAATGATGAAGACATGGTTTTGTTGAATCCTTTGACACTACGCAACCTCCTGACCTCTCGGGGATCCTCTCGAACATGAGAGGAAGAAGAGGATCTCCGAGGGGTCGAGGGTTCCAGGGTCGTCGAGGGTTCGAGGGGTCGAGGATCGCCGAGGGGTCGAGAGAGGTTTCCTAGTGTCAAAGTATTGAAGAAATCCATGCCTTCATCATTAGCCGGAAGTAACCAGGGCATGTTGGTACGAAGTTCTACAAAGTTGTTCTGGAATGGAGTCCCGGATAGGATAATCCGCCTTTTGGTACGAATTCAGCAAAGGCCTTCCAAATAGCGATATTTGGAAGGCTCTTGCTGAACTTTGTACCAAAAAGCTAATTATCCTATCTGGGACTCCGTTCCAGAACAACTTTGAAGAGCTTCGTACCATCATGCACATGTTACTTTCGCCTAATGATGAAGACATGGTTTTGTTGAATCCTTTGACACTAGGCAACCTCCCGACCCCTCGGCGATCCTCTCGAACATGAGAGGAAGAAGAGGATAAAAAAAGAAGAGGAAGAAGAAAAAAAAGAGGAGAAGAAAGAATAGAGGAGTTCTTCTCCTCTATTCTTTCTTCTCCTCTTTTTTTCTTCTTCTTCCTCTTTTTTTATCGGGAACGAGGGTCGTCGAGGGACATAGATGTAGTGTCGTCGTTGTCGATATATACCCCCTCCCGATAGCTTACTATGATTAGGTAGCTAGTTCTACGTTTGGCACTAATATATCCATATGTCATGTTTGAATAATAATTGCCATGTTGTAAATATTTGTAGAAACTATGGACACCGCCCTAGACGAAGCAAAAGAAGCGTTGTTGAGGGACATAATCGCAGAAGGAAGTGATGTCGTCTCGTTGTTTCTCAATGAAACCGATGGTCTGGAAGGAGAGGGTGAACAAGCTGGCTACGGTGACCTAATGCCGGTGCAAGAAGAAGAACATGAGGACGGCTCCGGTGACCCAATGCCGGTGCAAGAAGGAGACCGTGATGACGGCTCCGGTGACCGAACCGAGTCCGGCCAGGTATATATATATTAGTTAAGCCTGTGCTGACTAGCTGATTGATGCATTCATTGTTTTGGTATGTACAGATATTAATTAAGTCTTTGTTCTTTTTTCTAGCCCTCCGGATCAAGCACAACTTCGGTAAAGAGACGAGGCCCGAAGAAAAAGTTGAGCTCGGATGAAAAGTTTGAGATCATAGCAATCGCGCCCGACGGCCAACCGATTGAACCCATCCGAACAAAGAACGCATTTGTTGCTCAGTGCGGGGTTCTGGTTAGGGACAAGATCCCGATAAGCATCCAGCAATGGTTTAAGCCGGCTACAGAAGACCCTGAGGTGTCCTATGTCAATGATATGCAGAAAAATGATCTTTGGACTGAGCTGAAGTCAAATTTCACCCTACCGCCAGAGGATAATCCAGAGAACCCAGTTAAAGAGAAATTAATCAAGTCTTTTTCTCTTAAGAGGATGGAAGAACTATTTAGGAGGTGGAAGAAAGAGCTGAATAAGCTTGTCGAAAATAATGAGACACCAGAATTCAAGGGCAGATATGAGAAGATCAGAGATCACTGGCCCGCATTTGTGGCCCACAAGACATCGGAAAAGAGTAAGAAGATGTCGGTGACAAACAAGCAAAATGCTGCGAAGAAGAAGCTTCACCATCGCACGGGGTCAGGTGGCTACCTCGTAGCCCGGCCTAAGTGGTCCAAGACTGAGAATGATCTAGTTGATAAAGGGATCGAACCAGAGACAATTAACTGGCCAGACTGTTGCCGGACTTGGTTCTTCGGGGCTGGCAGAACCTTGGACCCTGTAACAGGGAAGTGCATTTGGACGAACGATCAAATGGACATACCAGTCAGGAAGCTTAAGCAGTATATCGAAGCAGCGCAGGAAGGGACGTTCTTTCCAGACAGAGAGAACGACGAGCTCACAATGGCCCTCGGGAATCCTGAGCACCCTGGACGAACACGAGGCACGCCAGGCTCCATTCCGTGGAAGGTTGGGTTTCCGGACGCAGGCGGTTACAAATCCCATGAGAGGAGGAAAAAAGTGCAGCAGACCCAAATGCAGGCGCTGCAAGCAAGGGTAGACGCGATAGAGGAACGAGAAGCAAATCGCAGCAAACGTACTGCCGAAGCCTCCCCCGAAGCTACCCCGCCATCTCAGCGCAGATGCAGCGTGGCTTCCACCGAGCTGCTTCAGCCGAAGCATGCCTTGATGGCTCCTGCCAGCTATCCCGTGGATGCTATCACGGAGTCTCAAAATTGCCACCTTATGACGCAATGGATGAATTTGAAGGTCAAGGCGGCTGTTGGCTCTGTTTATCCTACTGAACCCGGCGCAACTTTTCACTGCCGGCCGATTCCAGAAGGATATGCTAGGGTGATGGTGGATGAAATAACGGAGGGATTTGAGGACCTCCAGCTTGACCACCCTACCGGTGAAGGGGAGACTCGGCTGGGGTCTGCTCTGAAGACTCCATGCCTATGGCGGAAGGAGCTCAT
Organism: Triticum urartu; assembly: GCF_056163025.1. Taxonomy (NCBI): domain Eukaryota; kingdom Viridiplantae; phylum Streptophyta; class Magnoliopsida; order Poales; family Poaceae; genus Triticum; species Triticum urartu. The sequence continues at coordinate 475,318,632 of NC_141877.1, forward strand.
CAACCTTCCGAACTGGACGCCTCCGCCTCCTCCTCCTCCTCCGGCGAGTCAGGGCACTCCGCCTCCTCCACCGCCTCCTCCTCCGGCGAGTGACGATCAGGGCACTCGGCCGGCTCCTTCTCCGGCGCGTGGCGGCACTCCGCCTCCTTCTCCGCCTGCGCCGACACGCCCGAGCAGCCAGCCTCCTCCTTCTCCGCCTCGTCAGCAAGGGCGGAAGAGACCTGCCGCCGCTCCAGCTGCTCCGGCTCGTCGTAGTCCTTCTCCTCCGCCTCATAAGCAAGTAAAGAAGACAATTGCTCTGTCTGCTCGGTCGGCGTCTAGCAGTACAACCAGAGGCGGGAGGACATACAGATTCGGTCCTTCTCTGAAGACTCCAGAGAAGTTACCATACGAGAGGACCCCGGAGGAGAACGCGAAGATCGCGCGAACTGAAGTGGATGACTGGTTTCAAGGGTTGAAAGCAAAGAGACATCCACCTCCGGAGGAGAAGGTAGATCCGGTGAAAGTGAAGCGCACTCTGGCTGCCCTGGCAAAACCACCCAAGTCTCCGCCGAAAGGCAACTATGAGCGCATTATTGCAAAGACATGGGCCGAAGCGGAGCGGTCGGGAAGTACAGTCAGTGATCAAAGGCTGAAAGAATGACGAGCAGCTGGGAAACAAATTGCCCAGCTCAGCGAACAAGCGAAGCAATCGTGCCCCCCCCCTCAAGGTGCCTAGCGACATTGTCGATCCGAGGATGGTGCCCGGTTATGGCAATGTTGACGATTACCTTCCCGACGATGTACATTATGATCCCATGGAGGTGCAGATACACAGATACGAGTACGGGAAGCCTCTCGTCAAAGATGAAAAATCTTTAACAACGATGATGCAAAGATTACATGATTGGTACTTGAAAATCTGTAGAGAGTCTGGGGGGAGGAGTACTTTGTATGCGAGAGTTAAACCGGAGCATGACCTCGTTGGAATTGAACTGTTGCCTATTCCATTTGAGGAGTTCTATCAGTTTTTCAATCAATTGGCCCTCGATAAAACAACGATCACCTGCTACTGTCTGTAAGTACTACTACTTCTGTCATTAAGTCTCTCTATATAGCTCATCTCTTTCATTGCATGTATTTATAATTATCCTCACTATATTATGCAGAATGAAGATTGCCGAATTGAAGAAAAGACAAATCGGTGATCTTGGGTTCGTTAACACATATCTCATAGATGCAACTGAGGTTGAACATCGTCCCGGTGATACCGAGGCCAACTTGCTACGATCATTCAAAAAAATGAAAACAAAGATATAATACTCTTTCCTTACAACTTCAAGTGAGTGTTACTGTCTTGTGCATATTCGGTTTCCCTTATATATTAGTCCAGGTTATAGTAATGTAATTGATGAGTTATGCATGCGTGTGCAGTTTCCACTATATTCTCCTAGAGATTAGGCTTGAGTAGGGAGTAGTAACCGTCTTGGACTCTAAACGAAAAGATCCCCAGGAGTATGCGGACATGACTAAAATCCTCAAGAAGTAAGTTAAATCGATCATTATCCACCATATCAGCAACTTTGTTCATTTCCTGATATCAAGTAATTGTTTTCTTTGTCCGGCTGGGTTTGGAGAAAATTCACCAGAAAAGTTCCGGGACTGCCGAAGGAGCTGGAATTTAGACACCCGAAAGTAAGTACTATAGTAGCATGTTCCGCGCATCTCCTAGTGATTCAAGCGCTAGTTTCATCAATACCATTAGCATTCTTGCTTATCAGTTTGATTGACCTCTATTTCTTGTAAAGTGGTTGTGGCAGGAACAAGGGAATGATTTCTGTGGATACTACGTCTGCGAGTCCATCCGCCACACGACCTGTGAGCGGGGCGGGTACTCTGACGAACAATATGAAGTATGTAAATAACAACATTCACAATTTTATTTTATTACCATCATTTGTATTGAGTTTCATTCATTCATATATATATATGTATTGACCCCCTTCTTCAAATTAGATGTTTCGGAAGCGGGATGAAGTCCTAGCACCAGCTCGCATGTGAGCAATTCAAGAGGAATTGGCGGCATTCTTTCTTGACCAAGTGATTGCTGAAGACGGAGAATACTATGTGGACCATGAGTCCGTATGATTATATTTGTAAGAGATAATTATTGTATATATGTAGCCGGTAGTGTCGGATAGATATACGAGAACTTGTTGTTCGACCAATCTCTCGGAGAAGGAGAGGTGGTCGATATCACTTCTCTCTGTATGCATATATGTTCATGACGATCTTCTGTTTCCTTCGTTTGCTTACTAGCTAACTAGCGTGTCTAGTCCTCTCTATACGTATGTATAGTACGTAGCATCGACCAAGCACGGACGTAAGAGAGGACACTTCTCTCTATTATTTATAGCTAGCTAACACAATATATGAAACACCTAAATTAACCCCCCCAACCCCCCCCCCTTTCAAAAAAAACAAAAACCCCAGGCACAGAAATGCTGATGTGCGGATGCCTATTGGTCCCGGTTGGTGCCACCAACCGGGACCAAAGGGTCTCTTGCCTGGGCTCTGCGCACTGCCCATGTGGAGGCCCATCAGTCCCGGTTCTGGATTGAACCAGGACTAAAGGGTCGGGGCATTAGTACTGACACTTTAGTCCCAGTTCAGGAACCGGGACTAAAGGCCCTTACGAACCGGGACTATAGGCCCTTTTTCTACCAGTGATCTATGGCCACGGCTGGCCTGGCGGATATCCATAATAATAGTTGTTGGGGTCGTACTGTGATCAGGAGGGATAGTTGGGATCATACTGATGTGCAGCGGTTATCGCCTGCTGAGCTGCAGCGTGGAGTCGAGCTGCCTCCGCTCTCCTCTCGTACTCTTTTGCCTCCTCTTTAGTAATAACATATCTTCCTTTTGTCTGTGAATCAAAGAAGGCAGGAGCAGGGAGAGTAATACGGAAAACACGTGCTTTATCAAAAATTAAACGATATAAGAGAGGTGATTCAGGCCTCTTGACAAACTAGTGTGAAGCCATAGAGTCATAATCTAAATATGCAGGAGGCAACTCCATATCACCCTCACGAATATCTATTTCAAGAAAATGAGCTAAGCGGGTTGCAAAAATTCCTCCAAAGAAATCTCCATTATGTCTATTATGATGCAACCTACGAGCTACAATGGCTCCCATATGATAAGATTGGTCTCCTAACACAGCACTCCTAAGAATGCTAAGATCAGGGACACACATGTGACATGCTTCATCCTTAGCATTTATGCATCTACCGATGAAGAGAGCAAAATAATGTATAGCAGGAAAGTGAATGCTCCCTATGGTAGCCTGCGTTATATCTCTAGATTCCCCCACAGTTATACTAGCAAGAAAGTTTCTAAATTCAGATTTAGGGGGATCCCTAACACTACCCCATGATGGAAGTTTGCAAGCAGAAGTAAAATCCTCTAAGTCCATGGTATAAGATTTGTTATAAAGATCAAACATGACTGAAGGAGAATTACGCGAAGATGAATACTCAAACCTCCTCACAAATGAACTTGTGAGATCATGATACTGGGGGCATTTGTTAGCCTCAAAATCCTCAAGACTGGAATTGCGCAAATATGCTTTGAATTCTTCTTTAATTCCCACATGGTCCATAAAATTTTCCGACGGCCATTTGCAAGGCCGTACTGGAGCGTCTCTTGGTGGATCCTCGTCAGCATCGCGCATAGCAATCCTGGGTCCTTGCTTCTTAGAGGAACCACCTTGGAACATCTTCATAAGCATATTGTTTTTATCTGAAAAATTCTGAAATTTTTAGTAACTTCAAACAAAAGTGAACCAACTTTAATAAAACTGATAGCAACTACTCCTACAAGTGCCTAGAGCCTATATCAAGCATTAGAACTACTTAGAACCATATAAATTTGACATGCAAGCTCAAGAACATGGTCACCTATGCAGCACAAATTTGCAAAGAATAAAGCACTAGAACAAAAACTAATTGGACCAATGGAGGAGTCACATACCGAGGAACAATCTCCCCAAGCAGTTTTGCGAGAGGTGCTTTGATCAAGGAGATCGAAAATCACAGCAAAAGTGGCTGGAACTCGTGCTTGAGTTGGTTTTTCGGGTTTGTGTGAGATAAAGGAAGAAGATGGGTGTTGGGATAAGTGGAGGAGGGCCACCGTGGGCCCACGAGGTAGGGGGGCGCGCCCTATAGGGGGGGCGCGCCCACCACCCTTGTGGCCAGGTGGTAGCTCCTCCCGCGGTAATTTTTGCACGGTAAATCCTCAAATATTCCCGAAAAAATCATATTAAATTGGCATGTAATTCTGAGGACTTTCATTTTTGGGATATTTTTATATTGCACAGATAAGTCAGGAAACAGACAGGAAAATACTATTTTTACTTTATTTAATATAAATAACAGAAAGTAAAAGTGGGGTACAGAAGTTTGTGCTTCTAGTTTCATCCATCTCATGCTCATCAAAAAGAATCCACTAACAAGGTTGATCAAGTCTTGTTAACAAACTCATTCCGATAATCATGAAACCAGAGAAATTTCGAATAACACTAAGTTACCTCAACGGGGATATGCACATCCCCAATAATAAGTATATCATATTTCTTTTTGACAGTAGGAAGAGGAAATTCAAAGCCTCCAAATATAATCGATGGAATTTTTCCAATAGAGTTGATACTATGAACTTGAGGTTGTTTCCTCGGAAAGTGTACCGTATGCTCATTACCATTAATATGAAAAGTGACATTGCCTTTGTTGCAATCAATAACAGCCCCTGCAGTATTAAGAAAAGGTCTTCCAAGAATAATAGACATACTATCATCCTCGGGAATATCAAGTATAACAAAGTCCGTTAAAATGGTAATGTTTGCAACTACAACAGGCACATCCTCACAGATACTGACAGGTACAGCAGTTGATTTATCAGCCATTTGCAAAGATATTTCAGTAGGTGTCAGCTTATTCAAGTCAAGTCTACGATATAAAGAGAGAGGCATAACACTAACACCGGCTCCAAGATCACATAAAGCAGTTTTAATATATTTTCTTTTAATGGAGCAAGGTATAGTAGGTACTCCGGGGTCTCCAAGTTTCTTTGGTATTCCACCCTTAAAAGTATAATTAGCAAGCATGGTGGAAATCTCAGCTTCCAGTATCTTTCTTTTATTAGTAATGATATCCTTCATATATTTAGCATAAGGATTTGTTTTGAGCACATCAGTTAATCACATACACAAAAAGATAGGCCTAATCATTTCAGCAAAGCGCTCAAAATCCTCACCATCCTTTTTCTTGGATGGTTTCGGAGGAAAGGGCATGGGTTTCTGAACCGAAGGTTCCCTTTGTTTATCATAACGTTGATTCTTTGATTGTGGGTTATCAAGATCAACAACGGGTTCAATTTCTACATCATTATCATTACTAGGTTGAGCATCATCATGAACATCATCATTAATATTTTTACTAGGTTCATGTTCATTACCAGATTGTGTTTCAGCATTAGACATAAAATATCATTTGGATTATCAGGTGGTTCAGCAATAGGTTCACTAGAAGTTTGCACAGTTCTATCATTTTTCTTCTTCTTCTTTTTAGAAGAACTAGGAACATCAATATTATTTCTTTGAGAATCTTGCTCGATTCTCTTAGGGTGGCCTTCAGGATACAAAGGTTCCTGAGTCATTCTAACAGTTCTAGTAGCCACTCTAACAGCATAATCAGTTTTCTTACTATTCATTTCATCAAGCACTTCTTTTTGAGCCTTAAGTACTTGTTCTACTTGAGTGGTAACCATAGAAGCATGTTTGCTAACAAGTTTAAGTTCACCTTTAATATCAGCCATATAATCACCCAAGTGTCTAATCATATAAGCATTTTCTTTTAATTGTCTACCAAAATAAGCATTGAAGTCGTCTTGCTTAAACATAAAGTTGTCAAACTCATCCAAGCACTCACTAGCAATTTTAGTAGGAGGAACTTCAGCTTTATCATATCTATAGAGAGAATTTACCTTTACTACCTGTATCGGGATATCGGGATCAGGAGGTTCTTCAGTAAATAAAGAATTAAGATCATAAGTTTCTTCAACAGGCGGTGAATTAAGACCATGTATTTCTTTAATAGGAGGTAAATTCTTAACGTCTTCAGCTTTAATACCTTTTTCTTTCATAGATTTCTTTGCCTCTTGCATATCTTCAGGACTGAGAAATAGAACACCTCTCTTCTTCGGAGTTGGTTTAGGAATAGACTTAGTAATTGGAGCAGGAGTTGGCTCAGGAGCTGGCTCAGGAGGTGCCCAATTATTTTCATTTGTCAACATATTATTCAATAGAATTTCAGCTTCATCCGGTGTTCTTTCCCTGAAAAGAGAACCAGCACAACTATCCAGGTAATCTCTGGAAGCATCTAGTCCATTATAAAAGATATCAAGTATTTCGGGTTTCTTAAGAGGATGATCATGCAAAGCATTAAGTAACTTGAGAAGCCTCCCCCAAGCTTGTGGGAGACTCTCTTCTTTAATTTGCACAAAGTTGTATATTTCCCTCAAAGCAGCTTGTTTCTAATGAGCAGGGAAATATTTAGCAGAGAAGTAATAAATCATATCCTAGGGACTACGCACACAACCAGGATCAAGAGAATTAAACCATATCTTAGCATCACCCTTTAATGAGAACGGAAACATTTTGAGTATATAAAAGTAACGCGATCTCTCATCATTAGTAAACAGGGCAGCTATATCATTTAACTTAGTAAGATGTGCCACAACAGTTTCAGATTCATAGCCATAAAACGGATCAGATTCAACCAAAGTAATTATATGAGGATCAACAGAGAATTCACAATCCTTATCAGGAACACAAATAGGTGAAGTAGCAAAAGCAGGGTCGGGTTTCATTTTATCTCTAAGTGATTATTTGTTCCATTTAATTAATAACCTCTTAAGCTCATATCTATCTTTGCAAGCTAAAATAGTGGCAGAAGATTCCATATCAAAAAGATAGCCCTCAGGGATAACAGGCATATTTTCATCATCGTATTCAGATTCAATAATTTCTTTTTCTCTAGCCCTAGCAATTTGTTCATCAAGAAATTCACTAAGGGGCACAGTAGTATCAGGAATAGAAGTAGTTTCATCATAAGTATCATGCATAGCAGAAGTGGCATCATCAATAACATGCGACATATCGGAACGAATAGCAGAAGCAGGTGTAGGTGTCGCAAACTTACTCATAACAGAAGGTGAATCAAGTGCAGAGCTAGATGGCAGTTCCTTACCTCCCCTCGTAGTTGAGGGATAGATCTTGGTTTTTGGATCTCTCAAGTTCTTCATAGTGTCCAGCAGACATAAATCCCAAGTGACTCAAAGAATAGAGCTATGCTCCCCGGCAACGGCGCCAGAAATTAGTCTTGATAACTGTAGCGCCCCGAGACCGATGTGCCAGGTGTCGTCCAGTTATTCGCTGTTGTTGCCTTGTCATTGCTTGCGTGTCATGCATTGCATATCATGTCATCATGTGCATTTCATTTGCATACATGTTCGTCTCATGCATCCGAGCATTTTTCCCGTTGTCCATTTTGCAATCCGGCGCTCCGTTCTCCTCCGGTGGTCATTTCTACCTTCTTCTCGTGTGTGGGGATTAAACATTTCCGGATTGGACCGAGACTTGCCAAGCGGCCTTCGTTTACTACCAGTAGACCGCCTGTCAAGTTTCGTACCATTTGGACTTCGTTTGATGCTCCAACGGTTAACCGAGGGACCGAGAAGGCCTCATGGGTGTTGCAGCCCAACACCTTTCCAATTTGGCCCAAAACCCACCAAAACCCTCTCCATCATCTCGGTCGTTCGATCACGATCGCGTGGCCGAAAACCGCACCTCATTTGGACTCTCCTAGCTCCCTCTACCTATAAATATGTGCTCCCCTCCCGAAATTCGCGGATGAACCCTAGCTTCTTCCCACTCCGCCGCCGGACATGTGCGCCCGCCGGCGGACGCGTCCACCCAGCCGGCCACCTCACCCTGCCCAATGAGGGAGTGCCACGTCAGCACCGCCACCTCCCGCACCCACTCAGCCGCCGCCACGTCATCCCGCGCCCTCTCTCCTTCCCGCCGGCCCGGCAGGGCCCGCGCGAGGCCCTTTGGGCCCGGTCGCCGCGCCGCCGCCGAGCCGCCGCCCGCGCCCGCGCGCCTTCGCCGCCGGCCGCCGCACGCCACCGCGCCGCCATCTCCGCCGCCGCCGCGCGAGCTCGCCGCCCGGCCGTTGCTCCACCGCCACCACTCCTTCCCGCCGGCGCCGCCCTTTGCCGGCGCGGCCCCGCCGCCGCCACCGAGGCTCCCCGCCGCCGGAGCTCCACCGCGCCTCGCCGGAGTTCCACCGCTCGCCGGAGATCGCGCCGACCTCGCCGGCGTCTTCCTCCACTCCGGCCGGATCCGATCCGGCGAGTGGGATGAGATCCACCACTCCCCCGATCCAAACGTCTTCCCCTCGATCCGGATCTCCTCGTCCCGGATATCTCCGTCCCGTGTTGACTTTCGCGGAGGTATAATTTCACTAAGTCCCCGAAATTCCCAGATTCATATGCCCATGTTCATCATGTCGTAACTTTGCACCCGTAGCTCCGTTTTGGGCATATAGCATATCAAAATGTTCGTCTCAGAGAGTACATCATTTCATCTCATTGAATCATTTTCATTTGAGTTCATCTTGATGCCCGAAATGCTGTTGGAAGAGTGCTATTGGAGATGATTGTCAGATCTGCTACTCCAATTAGATATTTGTCATTTTTGCCATGATTAATGTGTGCATGATATGCCCCTGAGCTCTTCATGAGTTTTGTTATATGCTTTGCCATATTTCCAGAGGTGCAACCCATGTATTTTTGTGATGTGTGTGGTGACTAGCACAAGCTTGCAAAGTGGTGCATTCGTTAATGCTGATTTCAGGGACTTAGCAATTCCACTAAGTCCTTGATCTGTTTATCTCATTATGCCATATGTTCATGTTGTTTCCTAGTGATCCGTGCCTCTTTTGAGGATGATCAGTAAGGATGTTTTGTTAATATTGTAGTGCTCTATCCATCCATGTCTTTGTTTGCAATTATGGAGCACCCTAGCTTGAGTCAATCGAGCTCTACTTTTGTCATTTCATGAATCTGGGCAGGTTGTCTACTTGTTAGCGATTTTGCCGAGGATGTTGTAATTGATCCGTGCATGCTATGTTATTGTTCTTGCCACGTCTAGCTTGTATAATGTGTATTCTTGATGGGTGCATGCTTAGATTTTCATGACATGCTCTGTAGTGAGTGCATCGAGCTCGTAAACATGCCTACTTGATATCTGTTTCAGCATGCTCCAGTTTTCACTAAGTCTGTGATCTGATTATGCTTTTTCCGTTCACATGCTTGCAAATGTATTTTCTGATCCCTTTTAGCTCAAGGTCACTAAGGGACTTTTGTTAAGCTCTTTGAGTAGCTCCATGCCATGCTTTACTTTGCCATGTTCAGGTCCTGTAGCATATAGTTTTCATGCTCCAAAGTGTGCTACCTGATCTGAAATTCCAGACAAGTGTTAATTTCACTAAGTCTGAGATCTGTTTACCGTTTGCACTTTTGCCATGCTTGTTTGAACCTGTTAATGGATGAATTGGCCGTAGCTCAGTGCTAGTATTTTGTTAAGCATCATGAGTGGATCCCTGCCATGTATTTTTTTGCCATGATTGAGGGCTGTAGCGTGCTCATCTTGTTGCATTTAGATGGCTACTTGCTGTATATCGCAGATCGGTGCCATATTTGAATCGCTTGCCATTTCCAAACCGTAACTCCGATTCCGGCGTTCTTTATATCGTTTTCAAGTGATTTCATCTCATCTTTCCAGTGGCACACTTGGATTTTCCAAGTTGAGGCCAGGTTCATTCATTCCCTTGCAAATCATGCATATGCATCACATACCGCATCTCGCATATCATATCATGTTCATGTGTTGGTTGTTTACTATGTTGTGTGCTTCTTTCCGGTGTTGCTTCTTCGGGTTGGATCCGGTAATGTCGTGTTGTGAGGATCCGTTCGTCTACGTCCGTTTGTTTTCTTCATGGACTCGTTCTTCTTCCTTGCGGGATTTCAGGCAAGATGATCATACCCTCGAAATCACTACTATCTTTACTTGCTTAGTTGCTCGCTCTTTTGCTATGCCTATGCTGCGATACCTACCACTTGCTTATCATGCCTCCCATATTGTTGAACCAAGCCTCTAACCCACCTTGTCCTCGTTGGAACATGGAGATGTTGTTCCTTGTTGGAACATGTTTACTTGTTGGGATATCACAATATATCTTATTTAATTAATGCATCTATATACTTGGTAAAGGGTGGAAGGCTCGGCCTTATGCCTGGTGTTTTGTTCCACTCTTGCCGCCCTAGTTTCCGTCATATAGGTGTTATGTTCCCGGATTTTTGTGTTCCTCACGCGGTTGGGTTATAATGGGAACCCCTTGACAGTTTGCTTTGAATAAAACTCCTCCAGCAAGGCCCAACCTTGGTTTTATCATTTGCCACCTAGCCTTTTTCCCTTGGGAGTCGCGCATCCCAAGGGTCATCTTTATTTTAACCCCCCCGGGCCAGTGCTTGTCTAAGTGTTGGTCCAAACTAGAGCCACTTGTGGCGTCACCTCGGGGAAACTTGAGGGCTGGTTTTAGCTGTACGTAGTGTTCATCCGGTGTTGCCCTGAGAACGAGATATGTGCAGCTCCTATCAGGATGTCGGCGCATCGGGTGGTCTTGCTGGACTTGTTTTACCATTGTCGAGGATGTCTTGTAGAACCGGGATACCGAGTCTGATCGGAATGTCTCGGGAGGAGGTCTATTCCTTCGTTGATCGTGAGAGCTTGTCATGGGCTAAGTTGGGACAACCCTGCAGGGATTTGAACTTTCGAAAGCCGTGCCCGCGGTTATGGGCAGACGGGAATTTGTTAATGTCCGGTTGTAGAAAACCTGAAGTTGACCTTAATTAAAATGCATCAACCGTATGTGTAACCGTGATGGTCTCTTTCTGGCGGAGTCCGGGAAGTGAACACGGTGTTGGATTTATGCTTGACGTAGGTTGCTTTAGGATCACTTCTTGATCATAGATTTTATCGACCGTGCCTTGCCTTCTCTTCTCGCTCTCATTTGCGTATGTTAGCCACCATATATGCTAGTCGCTTGCTGCAGCTCCGCCTCATACCTTTACCTTACCCATAAGCTTAAATAGTCTTGATCGCGAGGGTGCGAGATTGCTGAGTCCCCGTGGCTCACAGATACTCCCAAAACCAGCTTGCAGGTGCCGATGAGTCCGTGCAGATGACGCAACCAAGCTCAAGGAGGAGCTCAATGAAGATCTTGTCCTTTGTGTTGTTCCATTCTACTTCATCAGTAGTGGAGCCCAGTTGGGGTCGATCGGGGACCGTGTCGGTTTTGGGGTTCTTCTTTTATTTTGGTTCCGTAGTCGGACCTTGAGTGTATTTGGACGATGTAATGCTTTATTCATGTATTGTGTGAAGTGGCGATTGTAAGCCAACTATGTATCTTTCTCCCTTATGTATTACATGGGTTGTGTGAAGATTACCTCACTTGCGACATTGCTTTCAATGCGGTTATGTCTCTAAGTCGTGCTTCGACACGTGGGAGATATAGCCGCATCGAGGGCGTTACAAGTTGGTAATCAGAGCCTTCCCCCGACCTTAGGAGCCCCATTGCTTGATCGTTTTAGCAGCCGAGTTGTGTCTAGAAAAAAATTGTTTTGAGTCATTTAGGAATTATATATCGGAGAGTTTAGGAATTCTTTTTACTCCCCAGTCTCCTCATCGCTCTGGTAAGGCATCCTGACGTAGAGTTTTGACTCTTCTCTTCTCAAATTTCACTAAAAAAATTTAGGATCACGCGGGTATCTTGGAATCGTTCCGATGGTTTTGGGACGAGAACATTGTCTTGGTGCCTCCTGCCAAGGGTTTTGTGGCAGTGTCCCAGGGAGTTGAGCTCTGAGGTGTTGTTGTCATAATTTTATCGTTGCAATTCTGGAATACCTGAGTTTAGTTCGCCGACATCGAAAATCTCTTTTATGCAGTTGTTGGTGAGATAACCTCGACGCCACCCAGTACTGGGGCGGGAGTTCAGGAGTATTGCCATAACTTGTATAACGGATGCTTTTCGAAGGTTGAGGTAGATGATTTCTGAAGGTTTCTTGGTTATGTGTTGAAGGATGGATACAGCTGGATGTAGGATTTGCTAGTTTTGGGTGAGATATTATGCTTCCCCTGTATCCCCAACACCTGATTGCATAACCGGAAAATTTCGGGAGTTTATAAGTGGGAATTCAAGTAGCTCTTAGGATATCTTTCCGACAGAGGTATGATATGAAATTGGGGTTCGACGTCTAGTGGTCCGCCTATTCACGGTTGGTTTTACAGTGGTCTCGTTGTGTCTTAAAGAGTCCTTGGCTATGCCGTCTCGGGGACGCTTCGTATGTCATGTGCAGTGCCTTGTACATGATGGTGCTGTACGATCGAGCCCGTGTAGGCCCCACCATGAAAACTTCGGATAAAATCTCTATCATATGTTTGTTCCGGCTTATTTTGCAAGCCAATCCTTTGTTTTGTTTTGGAGTTGTGGTATTCGAGTTGCTTCGAAGTCAAATGTTGATTCCATACCTTTTCCAAGTGGTGTTCTCATATTCCTATGTGAATACTAATCCTTCTCGATCATCGAGTTTGTCATTTCAATTTCTTTTCAACCGGTGTGTCTCTCTTCAAGTGGATCCGTTCATTTTCAACATTTGCAAGATTCAATCTCAGCTTTCTCAACGGTGTTCGTTTCATCCGGCCCAATTTGTCTTTTGTATTACCTGCCCTCCCACCCTTGTTTCTTCAAGGACTCATATTTCTTAATCAAGTATCCATCTTATTGATACGAAGTCTCTCCATTCTTTTCTATCAATATTCTTATCCGGTGATTCTCATGAAGATTCTAACGGAGCTTCAAGTTTGTCTCTCATCACTCGTTTTCTTCTCCGGTGGAACCAAGTCAAGCTTTCGGTGTTGATCATATCCGTTTTCCTCGTTTCAAATGCCTTCTCTTGCCGGTGCTTCTCATATTCATTCATTTCTCACTATTCAATTGTTCCGGAGTGCTCAAGATATCTCGAAGATTTGTGTTTCCACGCTGCATTCGTTCAAGCTCTTTCGAGATTGTATCTCATTCTAGCCATTTTATTCAACCGGTGCAATCCTCTCTTTTAAATCTTTTCAATGGTGTTTTATTTTGAGTGGGCCCTAACCCGCAGGTCTTTTCCCAGGATCTTACCTGACTCTTCTAATTTCCGGAGTTATTCTCATATTCATCTCAAAGTATGACGTAAGAATGATTTATCATCAGTCAAATGCCTTTCTCCAAGATCGGTTAAATTCTTTTCATCGTTGGCTCAACCTTTTCCATTCTTCATTCCGGAGTGCCTCAACAATTCTTGGTGGTGTTTCTCGTCGTCATTCTCAAGATTTGAAGACCGAAGAAGAGTTTTACCTCCTTATCTTATCCGTTCTTTCAGAGAATCGTGGTTCTAATTCGAGGTCATCCTCTCATAATTGTTTGATTGTGAGAATTCATTTTATCCATCCGGAGCAATTCAGGAGCCTTTTCAGTTTGTTCATCCGGAGCCCATCATCTAAGAATTATTCATTCCAGCTTTCAGCTCTCATACTCCAAATCTTACTGGTGCATCATTCAAGTATTCTCTTATCAGCTCGTGATAGCTTTGTTCTCATGTATCTATAATTCTCAAGCTTCTTCATTAGTTTTCTAATTCTTCCCGGTGTTGTCCTTATCTTTTCCTACTAGATATCTGTTTCAGCATGCTCCAGTTTTCACTAAGTCTGTGAATTGATTATGCTTTTGCCATGTTCACATGCTTGCAAATGTATTTTCTGATCCCTTTTAGCTCAAGGTCACTAAGGGACTTTTGTTAAGCTCTCTGAGTAGCTCCATGCCATGCTTTACTTTTCCATGTTCAGGTCCTGTAGCATATAGTTTTCATGCTCCAAAGTGTGCTACCTGATCTGAAATTCCAGACAAGTGTTAATTTCACTAAGTCTGAGATCTGTTTACCGTTTGCACATTTGCCATGCTTGTTTGAACCTGTTAATGGATGAATTGGCCGTAGCTCAGTGCTAGTCTTTTGTTAAGCATCATGAGTGGATCCCTTCCATGTATTTTGTTGCCATGATTGAGGGCTGTAGCATGCTCATCTTGTTGCATTTAGATGGCTACTTGCTGTATATCGCAGATCGGTGCCATATTTGAATCGCTTGCCATTTCCAAACCGTAACTCCGATTCCGGCGTTCTTTATATTGTTTTCGACCGATTTCATCTCATCTTTCCAGTGGCACACTTGGATTTCCAATTTGAGGCCAGGTTCATTCATTCCCTTGCAAATCATGCATATGCATCACATACCGCATCTCGCATATCATATCATGTTCATGTGTTGGTTGTTTACTATGTTGTGTGCTTCTTTCCGGTGTTGCTTCTTCGGGTTGGATCCGGTAACGTCATGTTGTGAGCATCCGTTCGTCTACGTCCGTTTGTCTTCTTCATGGACTCGTTCTTCTTCCTTGCGGGATTTCAGGCAAGATGATCATACCCTCGAAATCACTACTATCTTTGCTTGCTTAGTTGCTCGCTCTTTTGCTATGCCTATGCTGCGATACGTACCACTTGCTTATCATGCCTCCCATATTGTTGAACCAAGCCTCTAACCCACCTAGTCCTAGCAAACCGTTGTTTGGCTATGTTACCGCTTTGCTCGGCCCCTCTTATAGCGTTGTTAGTTGCAGGTGAAGATTGAAGTTTGTTCCTCGTTGGAACATGGAGATGTTGTTCCTTGTTGGAACATGTTTACTTGTTGGGATATCACAATATATCTTATTTAATTAATGCATCTATATACTTGGTAAAGGGTGGAAGGCTCGGCCTTATGCCTGGTGTTTTGTTCCACTCTTGCCGCCCTAGTTTCCGTCATATAGGTGTTATGTTCCCGGATTTTTGTGTTCCTCACGCGGTTGGGTTATAATGGGAACCCCTTGACAGTTTGCTTTGAATAAAACTCCTCCAGCAAGGCCCAACCTTGGTTTTATCATTTGCCACCTAGCCTTTTTCCCTTGGGAGTCGCGCATCCCAAGGGTCATCTTTATTTTAACCCCCCCGGGCCAGTGCTTGTCTAAGTGTTGGTCCAAACTAGAGCCACTTGCGGCGCCACCTCGGGGAAACTTGAGGGCTGGTTTTAGCTGTACGTAGTGTTCATCCGGTGTTGCCCTGAGAACGAGATATGTGCAACTCCTATCAGGATGTCGGCGCATCGGGTGGTCTTGCTGGACTTGTTTTACCATTGTCGAGGATGTCTTATAGAACCGGGATACCGAGTCTGATCGGAATGTCTCGGGAGGAGGTATATTCCTTTGTTGACCGTGAGAGCTTGTCATGGGCTAAGTTGGGACACCCCTGCAGGGATTTGAACTTTCGAAAGCCGTGCCCGCGGTTATGGGCAGATGGGAATTTGTTAATGTCCGGTTGTAGAAAACCTGAAATTGACCTTAATTAAAATGCATCAACCGCGTGTGTAACCGTGATGGTCTCTTTCCGGCGGAGTCCGGGAAGTGAACACGGTGTTGGATTTATGCTTGACGTAGGTTGCTTTAGGATCACTTCTTGATCATAGATTTTATCGACCGTGCCTTGCCTTCTCTTCTCGCTCTCATTTGCGTATGTTAGCCACCATATATGCTAGTCGCTTGCTACAGCTCCGCCTCATACCTTTACCTTACCCATAATCTTAAATAGTCTTGATCGCGAGGGTGCGAGATTGCTGAGTCCCCGTGGCTCACAGATACTCCCAAAACCAGCTTGCAGGTGCCGATGAGTCCGTGCAGATGACGCAACCAAGCTCAAGGAGGAGCTCAATGAAGATCTTGTCCTTTGTGTTGTTCCATTCTACTTCATCAGTAGTGGAGCCCAGTTGGGGTCGATCGGGGACCGTGTCGCTTTTGGGGTTCTTCTTTTATTTTGGTTCCGTAGTCGGACCTTGAGTGTATTTGGATGATGTAATGCTTTATTCATGTATTGTGTGAAGTGGCGATTGTAAGCCAACTATGTATCTTTTTCCCTTATGTATTACATGGGTTGTGTGAAGATTACCTCACTTGCGACATTGCTTTCAATGCGGTTATGTCTCTAAGTCATGCTTCGACACGTGGGAGATATAGCCACATCGAGGGCGTTACAAGTTGGTAATCAGAGCCTTCCCCGACCTTAGGAGCCCCATTGCTTGATTGTTTTAGCAGCCGAGTTGTGTCTAGAAATAAAAATGTTTTGAGTCATTTAGGAATTATATATCGGAGAGTTTAGGAATTCATTTTACTCCCCAGTCTCCTCATCGCTCTGGTAAGGCATCCTGACGTAGAGTTTTGACTCTTCTCTTCTCAAATTTCACTAAAAAAAATTTAGGATCACGCGGGTATCTTGGACTCGTTCCGATGGTTTTGGGACGAGAACATTGTCTTGGTGCCTCCTGTCAGGGGTTTTGTGGCAGTGTCCCGGGGAGTTGAGCTCTGAGGTGTTGTTGTCATAATTTTATCATTGCAATTCTGGAATACCTGAGTTTAGTTCGCCGACATCGAAAATCTCTTTTATGCAGTTGTTGGTGAGATAACCTCGACGCCACCCAGTACTGGGGCGGGAGTTCAGGAGTATTGCCATAACTTGTATAACGGATGCTTTTCGAAGGTTGAGGTAGATGATTTCTGAAGGTTTCTTGGTTATGTGTTGAAGGATGGATACAGCTGGATGTAGGATTTGCTAGTTTTGGGTGAGATATTATGCTTCCCCTGTATCCCCAACACCTGATTGCATAACCGGAAAATTTCGGGAGTTTATAAGTGGGAATTCAAGTAGCTCTTAGGATATCTTTCCGACAGAGGTATGATATGAAATTGGGGTTCGACGTCTAGTGGTCCGCCTATTCACGGTTGGTTTTACAGTGGTCTCGTTGTGTCTTAAAGAGTCCTTGGCTATGCCGTCTCGGGGACGCTTCGTATGTCATGTGCAGTGCCTTGTACATGATGGTGCTGTACGATCGAGCCCGTGTAGGCCCCACCACGAAAACTTCGGATAAAATCTCTATCATATGTTTGTTCCGGCTTATTTTGCAAGCCAATCCTTTGTTTTGTTTTGGAGTTGTGGTATTCGAGTTGCTTCGAAGTCAAATGTTGATTCCATACCTTTTCCAAGTGGTGTTCTCATATTCCTATGTGAATACTAATCCTTCTCGATCATCGAGTTTGTCATTTCAATTTCTTTTCAACCGGTGTGTCTCTCTTCAAGTGGATCCGTTCATTTTCAACATTTGCAAGATTCAATCTCAGCTTTCTCAACGGTGTTCGTTTCATCCGGCCCAATTTGTCTTTTGTTTTACCCGCCCTCCCACCCTTGTTTCTTCAAGGACTCATATTTCTTAATCAAGTATCCATCTTATTGATACGAAGTCTCTCCATTCTTTTCTATCAATATTCTTATCCGGTGATTCTCATGAAGATTCTAACGGAGCTTCAAGTTCGTCTCTCATCACTCGTTTTCTTCTTCGGTGGAACCAAGTCAAGCTTTCGGTGTTGATCATATCCGTTTTCCTCGTTTCAAATGCCTTCTCTTGCCGGTGCTTTCATATTCATTCATTTCTCGCTATTCAATTGTTCCGGAGTGCTCAAGATATCTCGAAGATTTGTGTTTCCACTCTGCATTCGTTCAAGCTCTTTCGAGATTGTATCTCATTCTAGCCATTTTATTCAACCGGTGCAATCCTCTCTTTTAAATCTTTTCAACGGTGTTTTATTTTGAATGGGCCCTAACCCGCAGGTCTTTTCCCAGGATCTTACCTGACTCTTCTAATTTCCGGAGTTATTCTCATATTCATCTCAAAGTTTGACGTAAGAATGATTTATCATCAGTCAAATGCCTTTCTCCAAGATCGGTTAAATTCTTTTCATCGTTGGCTCAACCTTTTCCATTCTTCATTCCGGAGTGCCTCAACAATTCTTGGTGGTGTTTCTCGTCGTCATTCTCAAGATTTGAAGACCGAAGAAGAGTTTTACCTCCTTATCTTATCCGTTCTCTCAGAGAATCGTGGTTCTAATTCGAGGTCATCCTCTCATAATTGTTTGATTGTGAGAATTCATTTTATCCATCCGGAGCAATTCAGGAGCCTTTTCAGTTTGTTCATCCGGAGCCCATCATCTAAGAATTATTCATTCTAGCTTTCAGCTCTCATACTCCAAATCTTACTGGTGCATCATTCAAGTATTCTCTTATCAGCTCGTGATCGCTTTGTTCTCATGTATCTAAATTCTCTCAAGCTTCTTTGTTCATTTGCTAATTCTTCCCGGTGTTGTCCTTATCTTTTCCTCGGTCATTTTAATTCTTACGGTGGCTCGTTCAAGATTTCTTTTCCTTATCAATTTATTCGTTATTTCAATTCTACCGGTGGTTCGTTGAAGACCTTCCCAAGTTTGACGCTATATCTCTCTTAATCTTTTACGAGAATAAGTGATATGTCAAATCCGTTGATTATCATCAATTTAATTGGTGAAGGATAAGCATAATGTAATTCTTATTCTTGTTTCATCCAAATGATTAATTCTTATTCCGGAGGACCTTCAAACTCTCGGTTTCATTTGTTTCATCTTCTCTTTTTGCCCGGAGTTCCAACCTCTTTCAATTATATTATCACGGAGTTCTCTATCTAAAGCATTGCGAGGCTTAAATCTTATTCTTTTCATCATTCAATTATTTTGGATCATTCTTTTATTACCGGAGTTCTTCATGAAGGTTCTACATGATGGATTCATCAAGGATTTAATCCCTTCTCGAAATTTTCATCAAGATTCTTTTCTAAGGAGCTCAAGCATTCTCATCTTGCAATCCGGAGTGCAATTCTTTCTTCCGTATCATTGGAGATGGTATTATGTCATTCTTGATAATTTGAATTCATGTTTCTTGATTCACATGTTGTCATGAATGAGATATTTCAAATACATCAATCTCGTCATTGGAGTTATCTTGGGTTATATTTCACCTTAAGCCTTCCCTAAGGATGGTTGTTATTATGGTGCTTATAAATGATCCAAGTTCTTCATTTATCCTTTCCGGTGCGATATACTTTCTCGTCCCCTCATTCTTATCAACCCAATTCTTTTTCCCGTTAGTGGCAGAATTTCACCTCAGTTTTGAGATGTTTTCCATAAGACCATATCAAGTTTATTCTTTTCGTTGTGGATTGTTCCAACAACTCCGTGTGACCCTTCTCTTTAAGATGCTTTTCAAGCTCATTGGAGGTAGAAGATGTTGTTTTCTTCTCCATTCTTTTGTTCCATCGATACAACTTCTATTCTTTCGTTCCGGAGGCATTGTGTTGTTGTTCTCTTCAACCCATCTTCTTGTTTTGTCAAGATCATGTTCTTTTCATGATTCTCCATTTAACCGGAGTGTCGTGCCCTCTTTTCAAGTTATATCACCTTATCAAGTTCTTATTCAATTCCTCTCTTTTCAACCGGAGTGCTGCCCGAATTTGGTCTTCCTTGATCCCCTTCCTTAACCAGAGTGTTTTCTATATATATCTTCCCTTCAACCTCAAGGTTTTCGCAATGTTCTTTGTCCCAGTTTTCTAATGGAGTGTTTTCAACTTCGTTCATCTCCGTTGTATTCTTTTCTCAAAATGGCTTAACCTTATTCAAGGTTCGTGGTTTCACTCGTTTGTCAAAGAAGCAACATAGTTTACCTCTTCTCTTTCTCCTCCGTTTTTCCCTCCGGTGCCATTCTAGATCTCGGGACGAGATCCTCTCGTAGTGGTGGAGTGTTGTAACGCCCCGAGACCGATGTGCCAGGTGTCGTCCAGTTATTCGTTGTTGTTGCCTTGTCATTGCTTGCGTGTCATGCATTGCATATCATGTCATTATGTGCATTTCATTTGCATACATGTTCGTCTCATGCATCCGAGCATTTTTCCCGTTGTCCGTTTTGCAATCCGGCGCTCCGTTCTCCTCCGGTGGTCATTTCTACCTTCTTCTCGTGTGTGGGGATTAAACATTTCCGGATTGGACCGAGACTTGCCAAGCGGCCTTGGTTTACTACCGGTAGACCGCCTGTCAAGTTTCGTACCATTTGGACTTTGTTTGATGCTCCAATGGTTAACCGAGGGACCGAGAAGGCCTCGTGGGTGTTGCAGCCCAACACTTTTCCAATTTGGCCCAAAACCCACCAAAACCCTCTCCATCATCTCGGTCGTTCGATCACGATCGCGTGGCCGAAAACCGCACCTCATTTGGACTCTCCTAGCTCCCTCTACCTATAAATATGTGCTCCCCTCCCGAAATTCACGGATGAACCCTAGCTTCTTCCCACTCCGCCGCCGGACATGTGCGCCCGCCGGCGGACGCGTCCACCCAGCCGGCCACCTCACCCCGCCCAATGAGGGAGTGCCACGTCAGCACCGCCGCCTCCCGCACCCACTCAGCCGCCGCCACGTCATCCCGTGCCCTCTCTCCTTCCCGCCGGATGCCAGGGCCCGCGCGAGGCCCTCTGGGCCTGGTCGCCGCGCCGCCGCATGGACGCCCGAGCCGCCGCCGGCCGCCGCACGCCACCGTGCCGCCGCGCGAGCTCGCGGCCCGGCTGTTGCTCCACCGCCACCGCTCCTTCCCGCCGGCGCCGCCCTTTGCCGGCGCGGCCCCGCCGCCGCCACCGAGGCTTCCCGCCGCCGGAGCTCCACCGCGCCTCGCCGGAGTTCCACCGCTCGCCGGAGATCGCGCAGACCTTGCCGGCGTCTTCCTCCACTCCGGCCGGATCCGATCCGGCGAGTGGGATGAGATCCACCACTCCCCCGATCCAAACGTCTTCCCCTCGATCCGGATCTCCTCGTCCCGGATATCTCCGTCCCGTGTTGACTTTCGCGGAGGTATAATTTCACTAAGTGCCCGAAATTCCCAGATTCATATGCCCATGTTCATCATGTCGTAACTTTGCACCCATAGCTCCGTTTTGGGCATATAGCAAATCAAAATGTTCGTCTCAGAGAGTACATCATTTCATCTCATTGAATCATTTTCATTTGAGTTCATCTTGATGCCCGAAATGCTGTTGGAAGAGTGCTATTTGAGATGATTGTCAGATCTGCTGCTCCAATTAGATATTTGTCATTTTTGCCATGATTAATGTGTGCATGATATGCCCCTTAGCTCTTCATGAGTTTTGTTATATGATTTCCCATATTTCCAGAGGTGCAACCCATGTATTTTTGTGATGTGTGTGGTGACTAGCACAAGCTTGCAAAGTGGTGCATTCGTTAATGCTGATTTCAGGGACTTAGCAATTCCACTAAGTCCTTGATCTGTTTATCTCATTATGCCATATGTTCATGTTGTTTCCTAGTGATCCGTGCCTCTTTTGAGGATGATCAGTAAGGATGTTTTGTTAATATTGTAGTTCTCTATCCATCCATGTCTTTGTTTGCAATTATGGAGCACCCTAGCTTGAGTCAATCGAGCTCTACTTTTGTCATTTCGTGAATCTGGGCAGGTTGTCTACTTGTTAGCGATTTTGCCGAGGATGTTGTAATTGATCCGTGCATGCTATGTTATTGTTCTTGCCATGTCTAGCTTGTATAATGTGTATTCTTGATGGGTGCATGCTTAGATTGTCATGACATGCTCTATAGTGAGTGCATCGAGCTCGTAAACATGCCTACTAGATATCTGTTTCAGCATGCTCCAGTTTTCACTAAGTCTGTGAATTGATTATGCTTTTGCCATGTTCACATGCTTGCAAATGTATTTTCTGATCCCTTTTAGCTCAAGGTCACTAAGGGACTTTTGTTAAGCTCTCTGAGTAGCTCCATGCCATGCTTTACTTTTCCATGTTCAGGTCCTGTAGCATATAGTTTTCATGCTCCAAAGTGTGCTACCTGATCTGAAATTCCAGACAAGTGTTAATTTCACTAAGTCTGAGATCTGTTTAGCGTTTGCACTTTTGCCATGCTTGTTTGAACCTGTTAATGGATGAATTGGCCGTATCTCAGTGCTAGTCTTTTGTTAAGCATCATAAGTGGATCCCTGCCATGTATTTTGTTGCCATGATTGAGTGCTGTAGCATGCTCATCTTGTTGCATTTAGATGGCTACTTGCTGTATATCGCAGATCGGTGCCATATTTGAATCGCTTGCCATTTCCAAACCGTAACTCCGATTCCGGCGTTCTTTATATTGTTTTCAAGCGATTTCATCTCATCTTTCCAGTGGCACACTTGGATTTCCAAGTTGAGGCCAGGTTCATTCATTCCCTTGCAAATCATGCATATGCATCACATACCGCATCTCGCATATCATATCATGTTCATGTGTTGGTTGTTTACTATGTTGTGTGCTTCTTTCCGGTGTTGCTTCTTCGGGTTGGATCCGGTAATGTCGTGTTGTGAGGATCCGTTCGTCTACGTCCATTTGTCTTCTTCATGGACTCGTTCTTCTTCCTTGCGGGATTTTAGGCAAGATGATCATACCCTCGAAATCACTACTATCTTTGCTTGCTTAGTTGCTCGCTCTTTTGCTATGCCTATGCTGCGATACCTACCACTTGCTTATCATGCCTCCCATATTGTTGAACCAAGCCTCTAACCCACCTTGTCCTAGCAAACCGTTGTTTGGCTATGTTACCGCTTTGCTCAGCCCCTCTTATAGCGTTGTTAGTTGCAGGTGAAGATTGAAGTTTGTTCCTCGTTGGAACATGGAGATGTTGTTCCTTGTTGGAACATGTTTACTTGTTGGGATATCACAATATATCTTATTTAATTAATGCATCTATATACTTGGTAAAGGGTGGAAGGCTCGGCCTTATGCCTGGTGTTTTGTTCCACTCCCGCCCTAGTTTCCGTCATATCGGTGTTATGTTCCCGGATTTTTGCGTCCTCACGCGGTTGGGTTATAATGGGAACCCCTTGACAGTTCGCTTTGAATAAAACTCCTCCAGCAAGGCCCAACCTTGGTTTTATCATTTTCCACCTAGCCTTTTTCCCTTGGGAGTCGCGCATCCCGAGGGTCATCTTTATTTTAACCCCCCGGGCCAGTGCTTGTCTAAGTGTTGGTCCAAACTAGAGCCACTTGCGGCGCCACCTTGGGGAAACTTGAGGGCTGGTTTTAGCTGTACTAGTGTTCATCCGGTGTTGCCTTGAGAACAAGATATGTGCAGCTCCTATCAGGATGTCGGCGCATCGGGTGGTCTTGCTGGACTTGTTTTACCATTGTCGAGGATGTCTTGTAGAACCGGGATACCGAGTCTGATCGGAATGTCTCGGGAGGAGGTCTATTCCTTCGTTGACCGTGAGAGCTTGTCATGGGCTAAGTTGGGACACCCCTGCAGGGATTTGAACTTTCGAAAGCCGTGCCCGCGGTTATGGGCAGATGGGAATTTGTTAATGTCCGATTGTAGAAAACCTGAAGTTGACCTTAATTAAAATGCATCAACCGCGTGTGTAACCGTGATGGTCTCTTTCCGGCGGAGTCCGGGAAGTGAACACGGTGTTGGAGTTATGCTTGACGTAGGTTGCTTTAGGATCACTTCTTGATCATAGATTTTATCGACCGTGCCTTGCCTTCTCTTCTCGCTCTCATTTGCGTATGTTAGCCACCATATATGCTAGTCGCTTGCTGCAGCTCCGCCTCATACCTTTACCTTACCCATAAGCTTAAATAGTCTTTATCGCGAGGGTGCGAGATTGCTGAGTCCCCGTGGCTCACAGATACTCCCAAAACCAGCTTGCAGGTGCCAATGAGTCCGTGCAGATGACGCAACCAAGCTCAAGGAGGAGCTCAATGAAGATCTTGTCCTTTGTGTTGTTCCGTTCTAGTTGATCAGTAGTGGAGCCCAGTTGGGGTCGATCGGGGACCGTGTCGCTTTTGGGGTTCTTCTTTTATTTTGGTTCCGTAGTCGGACCTTGAGTGTATTTGGATGATGTAATGCTTTATTCATGTATTGTGTGAAGTGGCGATTGTAAGCCAACTATGTAACTTTTTCCCTTATGTATTACATGGGTTGTGTGAAGATTACCTCACTTGCGACATTGCTTTCAATGCGGTTATGTCTCTAAGTCGTGCTTCGACACGTGGGAGATATAGCCGCATCGAAGGCGTTACAAGTTGGTAATCAGAGCCTTCCCCGACCTTAGGAGCCCCATTGCTTGATCGTTTTAGCAGCCGAGTTGTGTCTAGAAAAAAATTGTTTTGAGTCATTTTAGGAATTATATATCGGAGAGTTTAGGAATTATTTTTACTCCCCAGTCTCCTCATCGCTCTGGTGAGGCATCCTGACGTAAAGTTTTGACTCTTCTCTTCTCAAATTTCACTAAAAAAATTTAGGATCACGCGGGTATCTTGGAATCATTCCGATGGTTTTGGGACGAGAACATTGTCTTGGTGCCTCCTGTCAGGGGTTTTGTGGCAGTGTCCCGGGGAGTTGAGCTCTGAGGTGTTGTTGTCATAATTTTATCGTTGCAATTCTGGAATACCTGAGTTTAGTTCACCGACATCAAAAATATCTTTTATGCAGTTGTTGGTGAGATAACCTCGACGCCACCCAGTACTGGGGCGGGAGTTCGGGAGTATTGCCATAACTTGTATAACGGATGCTTTTCGAAGGTTGAGGTAGATGATTTCCGAAGGTTTCTTGGTTATGTGTTGAAGGATGGATACAGCTGGATGTAGGATTTGCTAGTTTTGGGTGAGATATTATGCTTCCCCTGTATCCCCAACACCTGATTGCATAACCAGAAAATTTCGGGAGTTTATAAGTGGGAATTCAAGTAGCTCTTAGGATATCTTTCCGACAGAGGTATGATATGAAATTGGGGCTCGACGTCTAGTGGTCCGCCTATTCACGGTTGGTTTTACAGTGGTCTCGTTGTGTCTTAAAGAGTCCTTGGCTATGCCGACTCGGGGACGCTTCGTATGTCATGTGCACTGCCTTGTACATGATGGTGCTGTACGATCGAGCCCATGTAGGCCCCACCACGAAAACTTCGGACGAAATCTCTATCATATGTTTGTTCCGGCTTATTTTGCAAGCCAATCCTTTGTTTTGTTTTGGAGTTGTGGTATTCGAGTTGCTTCGAAGTCAAATGTTGATTCCATACCTTTTCCAAGTGGTGTTCTCATATTCCTATGTGAATACTAATCATTCTCGATCATCGAGTTTGTCATTTCAATTTCTTTTCAACCGGTGTGTCTCTCTTCAAGTGGATCCGTTCATTTTCAACATTTGCAAGATTCAATCTCAGCTTTCTCAACGGTGTTCGTTTCATCCGGCCCAATTTGTCTTTTGTTTTACCCGCCCTCCCACCCTTGTTTCTTCAAGGACTCATATTTCTTAATCAAGTATCCATCTTATTGATATGAAGTCTCTCCATTCTTTTCTATCAATATTCTTATCCGGTGATTATCATGAAGATTCTAATGGAGCTTCAAGTTCGTCTCTCATCACTCGTTTTCTTCTCCGGTGGAACCAAGTCAAGCTTTCGGTGTTGATCATATCCGTTTTCCTCGTTTCAAATGCCTTCTCTTGCCGGTGCTTCTCATATTCATTCATTTCTCGCTATTCAATTGTTCCGGAGTGCTCAAGATATCTCGAAGATTTGTGTTTCCACTCTGCATTCGTTCAAGCTCTTTCGAGATTGTATCTCATTCTAGCCATTTTATTCAACCGGTGCAATCCTCTCTTTTAAATCTTTTCAACGGTGTTTTATCTTGAGTGGCCCCTAACCCGCAGGTCTTTTCCCAGGATCTTACCTGACTCTTCTAATTTCCGGAGTTATTCTCATATTCATCTCAAAGTTTGACGTAAGAATGATTTATCATCAGTCAAATGCCTTTCTCCAAGATCGGTTAAATTCTTTTCATCGTTGGCTCAACCTTTTCCATTCTTCATTCCGGAGTGCCTCAACAATTCTTGGTGGTGTTTCTCGTCGTCATTCTCAACATTTGAAGACCGAAGAAGAGTTTTACCTCCTTATCTTATCCGTTCTTTCAGAGAATCGTGGTTCTAATTCGAGGTCATCCTCTCATAATTGTTTGATTGTGAGAGTTCTTTTTATCCATCCGGAGCAATTCAGGAGCCTTTTCAGTTTGTTCATCCGGAGCCCATCATCTAAGAATTATTCATTCCAGCTTTCAGCTCTCATACTCCAAATCTTACTGGTGCATCATTCAAGTATTCTCTTATCAGCTCGTGATCTCTTTGTTCTCATGTATCTAAATTCTCTCAAGCTTCTTTGTTCATTTGCTAATTCTTCCTGGTGTTGTCCTTATCTTTTCCTCGGTCATTTTAATTCTTACGGTGGTTCGTTCAAGATTTCTTTTCCTTATCAATTTATTCGTTATTCCAATTCTATCGGTGGTTCGTTGAAGACCTTCCCAAGTTTGACGCTATATCTCTCTTAATCTTTTACGAGAATAAGTGATATGTCAAATCCGTTGATTATCATCAATTTAATTGGTGAAGGATAAGCATAATGTAATTCTTATTCTTGTTTCATCCAAATGATTAATTCTTATTCCGGAGGACCTTCAAACGCTCGGTTTCATTTGTTTCATCTTCTCTTTTTGCCCGGAGTTCCAACCTCTTTCAATTATATTATCACAGAGTTCTCTATCTAAACCATTGCGAGGCTTAAATCTTATTCTTTTCATCATTCAATTATTTTGGATCATTCTTTTATTACCGGAGTTCTTCATGAAGGTTCTACATGATGGATTCATCAAGGATTTAATCCCTTCTCAAAGTTTTCATCGAGATTCTTTTCTAAGGAGCTCAAGCATTCTCATCTTGCAATCCGGAGTGCAATTCTTTCTTCCGTATCATTGGAGATGGTATTATGTCATTCTTGATAATTTGAATTCATGTTTCTTGATTCACATGTTGTCATGAATGAGATATTTCAAATCCATCAATCTCGTCATTGGAGTTATCTTGGGTTATATTTCACCTTAAGCCTTCCCTAAGGATGGTTGTTATTATGGTGCTTATAAATGATCCAAGTTCTTCATTTATCCTTTCCGGTGCGATATACTTTCTCGTCCCCTCGTTCTTATCAACCCAATTCTTTTTCCCGTTAGTGGCGGAATTTCACCTCAGGTTTGAGATGTTTTCCATAAGACCATATCAAGTTTATTCTTTTCGTTGTGGATTGTTCCAACAACTCCGTGTGACCCTTCTCTTTAAGATGATTTTCAAGCTCATTGGAGGTAGAAGATGTTGTTTTCTTCTCCATTCTTTTGTTCCGTCGATACAACTTCTATTCTTTCGTTCCGGAGGCATTGTGTTGTTGTTCTCTTCAACCCATCTTCTTGTTTTTTCAAGATCATGTTCTTTTCATGATTGTCCATTTAACCGGAGTGTCGTGCCCTCTTTTCAAGTTATATCACCTTATCAAGTTCTTATTCAATTCCTCTCTTTTCAACCGGAGTGCTACCCGAATTTGGTCTTCCTTGATCCCCTTCCTTAACCGGAGTGCAGATGACGCAACCAAGCTCAAGGAGGAGCTCAATGAAGATCTTGTCCTTTGTGTTGTTCCGTTCTAGTTGATCAGTAGTGGAGCCCAGTTGGGGTCGATCGGGGACCGTGTCGCTTTTGGGGTTCTTCTTTTATTTTGGTTCCGTAGTCGGACCTTGAGTGTATTTGGATGATGTAATGCTTTATTCATGTATTGTGTGAAGTGGCGATTGTAAGCCAACTATGTATCTTTTTCCCTTATGTATTACATGGGTTGTGTGAAGATTACCTCACTTGCGACATTGCTTTCAATGCGGTTATGTCTCTAAGTCGTGCTTCGACACGTGGGAGATATAGCCGCATCGAGGGCGTTACAATAACCCACAAGTATAGGGGATCGCAACAGCTTTCGAGGGTATAATATTCAACCCAAATTTATTGATTCGACACAAGGGGAGCCAAAGAATATTCTCAAGTATTAGCAGCTGAGTTTTCAATTCAACCGCACCTGGAAACTTAGTATCTGCAGCAGAGTGTTTAGTAGAAAAGTAATATGATAGTGGTGGTAGCAGCAACAAAATAAAAGACAGCAAAAGTAATGTTTTTGGTATTTTGTAGTGGTTGTAACAGTAGCAGAGGGAAAGTAAATAAGCGTAAAACAGTATATGGAAAACTCGTAGGCACCGGATTAGTGATGGATAATTATGTCGGATGCGGTTCATCATGTAACACTCATAACATAGGGTGACACAGAACTAGCTCCAATTCATCAATGTAATGTAGGCATGTATTCTGTATATAGTCATACGTGCTTATGGAAAAGAACTTGCATAACATGTTTTGTCCTACCCTCCCGTGGCAGCGGGGTCCTATTGGAAACTAAGGGATATTAAGGCCTCCTTTTAATAGAGAACCGGAATAAAGCATTAGCACATAGTGAATACATGAACTCCTCAAACAATGGTCATCACCGGGAGTGGTCCCGATTATTTTCACTTCGGGGTTGCCGGATCATAACACATAGTAGGTGACTATAGACTTGCAAGATAGCATCAAGAACTCACATATATTCATGAAAACATAATAGGTTCAGATCTGAAATCATGGCACTCGGGCCCTAGTGACAAGCATTAAGAATAGCAAAGTCATAGCAACATCAATCTCAGAACATAATGGATACTAGGGATCAAACCCTAACAAAACTAACTCGATTACATGATAAATCTCATCCAACCCATCATCGTCCAGCAACCCTACGATGGAATTACTCACGCACGGCGGTGAGCATCATGAAATTGGTGATGGAGGATGGTTGATGATGACGACGGCGACGAATCCCCCTCTCCGGAGCCCCGAACGAACTCCAGATCAACCCTCCCGAGAGGTTTTAGGGCTTGGTGGCGGTTCCGTACCGTAAAACGCGATGATTTTTCTCTCTGATTTTTTTCTCTCCGAAAGCAAATATATATAGTTGGAGTTGGCGTCGGAGGGTTTCCAGGGGGCCCACGAGGTAGGGGGCGCACCCTAGGGGGGGGCGCCTCCCACCCTCGTCAGAAGGGTGTGGGTCCCCTGGTCTTCATCTTTGGCGAGGATTTTTTATTGTTTTTTCTAAGATGTTCTGTGAAGTTTCAGGTCATTCCGAGAATATTTGTTTTCTGCACATAAAACAACACCATGGTAATTCTGCTGAAAAAAGCGTCAGTCCGGGTTAGTTCCATTCAAATCATACAAGTTAGAGTCCAAAACAAGGGCAAAATTGTTTGTAAAAGTAGATACGACGAAGACGTATCACGGGTTACAAAGAAAGCTCAGTAAACATTTAAGACGATAGTTTATTAAATCTTATAGAAGGCCCAAAGGCTTGGAGGCAGCTTAAGGCCCAATATTGTAAATCTCCATATGTAAGGAAAGACTTGTAAAGAAAGGCATGTAAAAGAAGTCACCGAGCCGGACACGATTTATGAGTCGGCCGAGACTCTGTAGGCCGCCGAGCGCCAACCCGTGTATATAAGGGGACGACCCGGTGGCGGCTTAGGGCAAGAAACAAGAGATCAATAACCAAGCCGGTGAGTTGAGCCTCTTGGTGATCGAAACCCCAGCAATACCAACACAACTAGACGTAGGCTTTTACCTTCATCGTAAGGGGCCGAACTAGTATAAAAACTCTCGTGTCCTTTGTCCCGATTAACCCCTTTAAGCTTCCTAGTTGCGATGGCCTACGACTAAGTCCTTCCACTAGGACATCTGCCGTGACAATTCCACGACAATTTGGATGTATTTTTCCTTTTTATGTAAAGGGTGTATTTGTAGAAAAATGTGACACTTAATATATGGCCTTAGGGCATCTCCAACATCGACCCTCATACCACCCGCATACATCCAGACTGCGTGATCTGGACGTGTTGTGCCATCCAATGCAGTTCTGTATCGGTTCGTCGAGCGGTCCATACGTACCTTTTCCCACAACCAGAGATAAACCAGGCGGGCTTTGCGGGAGTCCGAACTGCTGCCACGTCCGCTCCTAACTGCCCTACCCACAAAACAAATCCCACAAGCCTCTCCTATGCTTTCCATCTAACGCACGCGCCGCTTGAAACCCTGCATTCATGCCGGCCAGAGCATGCAGCGGTCGACATTGATGCCAGCGATTTTACTGGACGAGAGAGCGGCGCAGATAGACACGACCTGATACGTCTCCAACATATCTATAATTTTTTATTGTTCCATGCTATTATATTATCTGTTTTGGATGTCTAATGGGCTTTATTATGCACTTTTATATTATTTTTGGGACTAACCTATTAACCGAAGGCCCAGTGCAAATTGTTGTTATTTTGCCTATTTCAGTGTTTCGCAGAAAAGGAATATCAAACGGAATCCAAACGGAATGAAACCTTCACGAGGATCTTTTTTGGAACAAACGCAATCCAAGAGACATGGAGTGAAGTTCAAGGAAGCAACGAGGCGCGCCCCCCACCCTCATGGGCCCCTCGTATCTCCACCGACCTACTTCTTTCGCCTATATATACTCTTATACCCTGAAAACATCCAGGGGAGCCATGAAACCACTTTTCCACCGCTGCAACCTTCTGTACCCGTGAGATCCCATCTGGGGACCTTTTCCGGCGATCTGCCGAACGGGGATTCGATCATGGAGGGCTTCTACATCAACACCATAGCCTCTCCGATGATGTGTGATTAGTTTACCACAGACCTTCGGGTCTATAGTTATTAGCTAGATGGCTTCTTCTCTCTCTTTGGTTCTCAATACAAAGTTCTCCTCGATGTTCTTGGAGATCTATTCGATGTAATACTTTTTGCGGTGTGTTTGCCGAGATTCGATGAATTGCGGGTTTATGATCAAGTTCATCTATGAACAATATTTGATTCTTCTCTGAATTATTATATGCATGATTTGATATCTTTGCAAGTCTCTTCGAATTATCGATTTAGTTTGGCCTACTAGATTGATCTTTCTTGCAATGGGAGAAGTGCTTAGCTTTGGGTTCAATCTTGCGGTCCTTTCCAGCGACAGTAGGGGCAGCAAGGCACGTATTGTATTGTTGGCATCGAGGATAAAAAGATGGGGTTTATATCATATTGCTTGAGTTTATCCCTCTACATCATGTCATCTTGCCTAATGCGTTACTCTGTTCTTATGAACTTAATACTCTAGATGCATGATGGATAGCGTTCGATGTGTGGAGTAATAGTAGTAGATGCAAAATCATTTTGGTCTACTTGACACGGACGTGATGCCTATGTTTATGATCATGCCTAGATATTCTCATAACTATGTGTTTTTCTATCAATCGCTCGGCAGTAATTTGTTCACCCACCGTAATATATGCTATCTTCAGAGAAGCCACTAGTGAAACCTATGGCCCCCGGGTCTACCTTACATCATATAAGTTTCCGATCTACAATTCTAGTTTACTATTTATTTTGCAATCTTTACTTTCCAATCTATACAACAAAAAATACCAAAAATATTGATCTTATTATCTTTATCAGATCTTACTTTTGCAAGTGGCCATGAAGGGATTGACAACCCCTTTATCGCGTTGGTTGCAAGGTTCTTATTTGTTTGTGCATGTACTAGGCGATTTGCGTGTAGTCTCCTACTGGATTGATACCTTGGTTCTCAAAAACTGAGGGAAATACTTATGCTACTTTGATGCATCACCCTTTCCTCTTCAAGGGAAAACCAACGCATGCTCAAGAGGTAGCAAGAAGGATTTTTGGCCCGTTGCCGGGGAGATCTACGCCAAGTCAACACATACCAAGTACCCATCACAAACTCTTATCCCTCACATTACATTATTTGCCATTTGCCTCTCGTTTTCCTCTCCCCCACTTCACCCTTCCCGTTTTTATTCGCCCTTTTTCCGTTCGTGTCTTTTAGCTTGCCTCTTGTTTGCTTGTGTGTTGGATTGATTGTTTGTCATGATGGCTCAAGATAATACCAAATTGTGTGACTTTTCTAATACCAACAATAATGATTTTATTAGCACTCCGATTGCTCCTAATACCGATGATAAATCTTGTGAAATCAATACCGCTTTGTTGAATCTTGTTATGAAAGATCAATTTTCTGGCCTTCCTAGTGAAGATGCCGCTACCCATCTAAGCAGCTTCGTTGATTTGTGTGATATGCAAAAGAAGAAATATGTGGATAATGATATTGTTAAATTGAAGCTATTTTCGTTTTCACTTAGAGATCATGCTAAAACTTGGTTCTCTTCTTTGCCTAAAAATAGTATTGATTCATGGAATAAGTGCAAAGATGCTTTTATCTCTAAGTATTTTCCTCCCGCTAAGATCATCTCTCTTAGAAACGATATTATGAATTTTAAGCAACTTGAGCATGAGCATGTTGCACAAGCTTTGGAGAGGATGAAATTAATGATACGTAATTGCCCTACACATGGTTTGAATTTATGGATGATTATACAAAAATTTTATGCTGGATTGAATTTTGCTTCTAGAAATCTTTTAGATTCGGCCTCGGGAGGCACTTTTATGGAAATCACTTTAGGATAAGCTACTAAACTCCTAGACAATGTTATGGTTAATTATTCTCAATGGCATACTGAAAGATCCACTAGTAAAAAAGTTCATGCTATTGAAGAGATTAATGTTTTGAGTGGAAAGATGGATGAACTTATGAAATTTTTTGCTAATAAGAGTGTTTCTCCTGATCCTAATGATATACCTTTGTCCACTTTGATTGAGAATAATAATGAATCTATGGATGTGAATTTTGTTGGTAGGAACAATTTTGGTAGCAACATGTATAGAGGAAATTTTAATTCTAGGTCGTTCCCTAGTAATTCCTCTAACAATTATGGTAATTCCTACAACAACTCTTATGGAAATTTTAATAATATGCCCTCTGATTTTGAGACTAGTGTTAAAGAATTTATGAATTTGCAAAAGAATTTCAATGCTTTGCTTGAAGAAAAATTGCTTAAGATTGATGAGTTGGCTAGGAACGTGGATAGAATTTCTCTTGATGTTGATTCTTTGAAACTTAGATCTATTCCACCTAAGCATGATATCAATGAGTCTCTCAAAGCCATGAGAATTTCCATTGATGAGTGCAAAGAATGAACCGCTAGGATGCGTGCTAAAAAAGATTGCTTTGTGAAGGCGTGTTCTTCTAGTTTTCATGTAATAAAGATGAAGATCTAAAAGTGATTGGTGTGTCTCCTATTAAGTCTTTGTTTGCCAATATGAATCTTAATGAAGATGGGACTGGAGATGAGTAAACTTTAGTTAGAAGGTGTCTCAATGATTCAGAGTTTTTAGATCTTGATACAAAAATTGGTAAAAGTGGGATTGAAGAGGTCAAAACTTTACATAGCAATGAACCCACTATTTTGAATTTCAAGGAATTTAATTATGATAATTGCTCTTTGATAGGTTGTATTTCGTTGTTGCAATCCGTGTTAAATTCTCCTCATGCTTATGATCAAAACAAAGCTTTTACTAAACATATCGTTGATGCTTTAATGCAATCTTATGAAGAAAAACTTGAATTAGAAGTTTATATCCCTAGAAAACTTTATAATGAGTGGGAACCTACTATTAAAATTAAGATTAAATATCATGAATGCTATGCTTTATGTGATTTGGGTGCTAGTGTTTCCACGATTCCAAAAACTTTGTGTGATGTGTTAGGTTTCCTTGAATTTGATGATTGTTCTTTAAATTTGCATCTTGCGGATTCCACCATTAAGAAATCTATGGGAAGGATTAATGATGTTCTTATTGTTGCAAATAGGAATTATGTGCCCGTAGATTTCATTGTTCTTGATATAGATTGCAATCCTACATGTCCTATTATTCTTGGTAGACCTTTCCTTAGAACGTCTGGTGCAATTATTGACATGAAAGAAGGAAATATTAGATTCCAATTTCCGTTAAGGAAAGGCATGGAACACTTTCATAGAAATAAAATTAAATTGCCTTATGAATCTATTATGAGAGCCACATATGGATTGCATACCAAAGATGACAATACCTAGACCTATTCTTGTTTTTATGCCTAGCTAGGGGCGTTAAACGATAGCGCTTCTTGGGAGGCAACCTAATTTTTATTTTTGTTCCTGTTTAATAATAAATAAATCATCTATCCTCTGTTATGATTGTGTTTTTTATGTTTTAATTAGTGTTTGTGCCAAGTAAATCCTTTAGGATCTTCTTGGATGATTGTTATTTGATCTTGCTGAAAAAACAGAAAGTATGCACTCTGAGAATAATTTTAATTTTTTACCAGAGAGCGATAAAATACCAATTTCCAACTGCAGTGGATCAATATACAAATAATTTAGGACATCCTAATTTCTTAGTATTTTTGGAGTTACAGATGTATTCGAAACCTAGAGATTACTACAGACTGTTCTGTTTTTCACAGATTCTATTTTTCGCGTGTTGTTTGCTTATTTTGATGAATCTATGGCTAGTATTGGGGGGTATGAACCATAGAGAAGTTGGAATACATTAGGTTTAACACCAATATAAATAAATAATGAGTTCATTACAGTACCTTAAAGTGCTGGTTTGTTTTCTTATACTAACGGAGCTCATGAGATTTTCTGTTGAGTTTTGTGTTGTGAAGTTTTCAAGTTTTTGGGTAAAGATTTGATGGATTTTGGAAAAAGGAGTGGCAAGAGCCAAAGCTTGGGGATGCCCAAGGAACCCCAAGGTAAAATCCAAGGACAACCAAAAGCCTAAGCATGGGGATGCCCCAGAAGGCATCCCCTCTTTCGTCTTCATCTATCGGTAACTTTACTTGAGGCTATATTTTTATTCACCACATGATATGTGTTTTACTTGGAGTGTCTTGTATGATTTGAGTCTTTGCTTTTTAGTTTACCACAATCATCCTTGCTGTACACACCTTTGGGAGAGACACACATGAATCGGAATTTATTAGAATACTCAATGTGCTTCACTTATATCTTTTGAGCTAGATAAATTTTTCTCTAGTGCTTCACTTATATCTTTTGAGCTAAATAAATTTTGCTCTAGTGCTTCACTTATATCTTTTTACAGCACGGTGGTGGTTTTATTTTATAGAAATTATTGATCTCTCATGCTTCACTTATATTATTTTGAGAGTCTTTTAGAACAGCATGGTAATTTGCTTTGGCTATAAAATTAGTCCTAATATGATAGGCATCCATGATGAGCATGATAAAAAAATTCATATAGAGTGCATTAAATACTATGATAAGTTTGATACTTGATAGTTGTTTTGAGATATAAAGGTGGTAATATTAGAGTTGCGTTAGTTGAGTAATTGTGGAATTGAGAAATACTTGTGTTGAAGTTGGCAAGTCCCGTTGCATGCACGTATGGTAAACATTGTGTGACAAATTTGAAGCATGAGGTGGTCTCTGATTGCTTTCCTTATGAGTGGCGGTCGGGGACAAGCGATGGTCTTTTCCTCCCAATCTATCCCCCTAGGAGCATGCGCGTAGTGCTTGATTTTGATGACTTGTAGATTTTTGCAATAAGTATGTGAGTTCTTTATGACTAATGTTGAGTCCATGGATTATAGGCACTCTCACCCTTCCATCATTGCTAGCCTCTTCGGTACCGTGCATTGCCCTTTCTCACCTCGAGAGTTGGTGCAAAGTTCGCCGGTGCATCCAAACCCCGTGATAT
The DNA here is from genome assembly GCF_056163025.1 of Triticum urartu. Lineage (NCBI taxonomy): Eukaryota > Viridiplantae > Streptophyta > Magnoliopsida > Poales > Poaceae > Triticum > Triticum urartu. Next base: position 475,354,406 of record NC_141877.1, read on the forward strand.
GATACACTCTGTCACACATAAGCCTCCTTATATCTTCCTCAAAATAGCCACCATACCTACCTATTATGGAATTTCCATAGCCAATCCGAGATATATTTCCATGCAACTTTCCACCATTCTGTTTATTATGACACACTCCATCATTGTCATATTTCTTTGCATGATCATGTCGTTGACATCGTATTTGTGGCAAAGCCACCTTCATAATTAGTTCATACATGTCACTCTTGATTCATCGCATATCCCGGTACACCGCCGGAGGCATTCACATAGAGTCATATTTTGTTCTAAGTATCGAGTTGTAAGTAAATAAAAGTGTGATGATTTTCATTATTAGAGCATTGTCCCATGTGAGGAAAGGATGATGGAGACTATGATTCCCCCACAAGTCGGGATGAGATTCCGGACGAAAAAAAGAGGCCACAAAGAAAGGCCCAAAGAAAAAAAATGAGAGAAAAAGAGAGAAGGGGCAACGTTACTATCCTTTTTCCACACTTGTGCTTCAAAGTAGCACCATGATCTTCATGATAGAGAGTCTCCTATTTTTTCACTTTCATATACTAGTGGGAATTTTTCATTATACAACTTGGCTTGTATATTCCAATGACGGGCTTCCTCAAAATGCCCTAGGTCTTCATGAGCAAGCAAGTTGGATGCACACCCATTTAGTTTCTTTTGTTGAGCTTTCATATATTTATAGCTCTAAGTGCATCCGTTGCATGGCAATCCCTACTCCTTGCATTCACATCATTTGATGGGCATCTCCATAGCCCGTTGATTAGCTGCGTCAATGTGAGACTTTCTCCCTTTTTGTCTTCTCACACAACCTCCATCATCATATTCTATTCCACCCATAGTGCTATGTCCATGGCTCGCCCTCATATATTGCGTAAAAGTTGAAAGAGTTTGAAAAGGCTAAGTATGAAACAATTGCTTGTCTTGTCATCGGGGTTGTGCATGATGGGAGCATTTTGTGTGACGAAAATGAAGCATGGCCAAACTATATGATTTTGTTGGGATAAGCTTTCTTTGGCTATGTTATTTTGATAAGACATAATTGCTTGGTTAGCATGCTTCAAGTATTATTATTTTTATGTCAATATTAAACTTCTATCTAGAATCTTTTGGATCTAAACATTCATGCCGCAATAAAGAGAATTACATTCAAAATTATGTCAGGTAGCATTCCACATCAAAAAATTTGTTTTTATCATTTATGTACTCGAGGACGAGCAGGAATTAAGCTTGGGGATGCTTGATACATCTCCAACGTCTCCATAATTTTTGATTGTTCCATGCTATTATATTATCTATTTTGGATGTTTGATGGGCTTTATTTGTTGGAAATATGCCCTAGAGGCAATAATAAATAAGTTATTATTATATTTCCTTGTTCATGATAATCGTTTATTATCCATGCTATAATTGTATTGATAGGAAACTCAGATACATGTGTCGATACATAGACAACACCATGTCCCTAGTGAGCCTCTAGTTGACTAGCTCGTTGATCAATAGATGGTTACGGTTTCCTGACCATGGACATTGGATGTCATTGATAACGGGATCACATCATTAGGAGAATGATGTGATGGACAAGACCCAATCCTAAGCATAGCACTAGATCGTGTAGTTCGTATGCTGAAGCTTTTCTAATGTCAAGTATCATTTCCTTAGACCATGAGATTGTGCAACTCCCGGATACCGTAGGAGTGCTTTGGGTGTGCTATAAAGGTACACTACGGGTATCTCCGAAAGTGTCTATTGGGTTGGCACGAATTGAGACTGGGATTTGTCACTCCGTGTAAACGGAGAGGTATCTATGGGCCCACTCGGTAGGACATCATCATAATGTGCACAGTGTGATCAAGGAGTTGATCACGGGATGATGTGTTACGGAACGAGTAAAGAGACTTGCCGGTAACGAGATTGAACAAGGTATCGAGATACCGACGATCGAATCTCGGGCAAGTATCGTACCGCTAGACAAAGGGAATTGTATATGGGATTGATTAAGTCCTTGACATCGTGGTTCATCCGATGAGATCATCGTGGAACATGTGGGAGCCAACATGGGTACCAGATCCCGCTGTTGGTTATTGACCGGAGAACGTCTTGGTCATGTCTGCATGTCTCCCGAACCCGTAGGGTCTACACACTTAAGGTTCGATGACGCTAGGGCTATAAAGGAAGTTTGTATGTGGTTACCGAATGTTGTTCGGAGTCCCGGATGAGATCCCGGATGTCACGAGGAGTTCCGGAATGGTCCGGAGGTAAAGATTTATATATGGGAAGTCCTGTTTTGGTCACTGGAAGAGTTTCGGGGTTTATCGGTAACGTACCGGGACCACCAGGAGGGTCCCGGGGGTCCACCAAGTGGGGCCACCAGCCCCGGGGGGGCACATGGGCTGTAGGAAGTGTTCCTTGGCCTACATGGGCCAAGGGCACCAGCCCCACTAAGGCCCATGCGCCTAAGAGAGAGAGGGGGGGCAAACCCTAATGGGATATGGGCCTTAGGGCCCATATTAGTGCGCCTCCCTCTCCCATCCCCTCTTGGCCGCCCCCTTGCTCCCCATCTAGGGCTGCCGCCCCCCCCTAGGGGTGGGAACCCTAGAGGGGGCGCAGCCCCTCCCCTTCCCTATATATATGAGGCATAGGGCTGCCCATAGTGGACGTGATTCGATCTCTCGTTGGTGCAGCCCTGCATCTCTCTCTCCCTCCTCTTCTGCGGTACTTGGCGAAGCCCTGCAGGATTGCCATGCTCCTCCATCACCACCACGCCGTTGTGCTGCTGCTGGATGGAGTCTTCCTCAACCTCTCCCTCTCTCCTTGCTGGATCAAGGCGTGGGAGACGTCACTGAGCTGCACGTGTGTTGAACGCGGAGGTGCCGTGCGTTCGGCACTTGGTCATCGGTGATTTGAATCACAACGAGTACGACTCCATCAACCCCGTTCACTTGAACGCTTCCGCTTAGCGATCTACAAGGGTATGTAGATGCACTCTCCTTCCCCTCGTTGCTAGTCTCTCCATAGATAGATCTTGGTGACACGTAGGAAAATTTTGAATTTCTGCTACGTTCCCCTACAGTGGCATCATGAGCTAGGTCTATTGCGTAGATTCTATGCACGAGTAGAACACAAAGTAGTTGTGGGTGTTGATTTTGTTCAATATGCTTGCCGTTACTAGTCTTATCTTGATTCGGCGGCATCGTGGGATGAAGCGGCCTGGACCAACCTTACACGTACTCTTACGTGAGACCGGTTCCACCGACAAACATGCACTAGTTGCATAAGGTGGCTGGCGGGTGTCTGTCTCTCCCACTTTAGTCGGATCGGATTCGATGAAAAGGGTCCTTATGAAGGGTAAATAGCAATTGGCATATCACGTTGTGGTCTTTGCGTAGGTAAGAAACGTTCTTGCTAGAAACCCATAGCAGCCACGTAAAACATGCAAACAACAATTAGAGGGCGTCTAACTTGTTTTTGCAGGGTATGCTATGTGATGTGATATGGCCCAAAGGATGTGATGAATGATATATGTGATGTATGAGATTGATCATGTTCTTGTAATAGGAATCACGACTTGCATGTCGATGAGTATGACAACCGGCAGGAGCCATAGGAGTTGTCTTTATTTATTTATGACCTGCGTGTCAACATAAACGTCATGTAATTACTTTACTTTATTGCTAACCGTTAGCTGTAGTAGTAGAAGTAATAGATGACGAGACAACTTCATGAAGACACGATGATGGAGATCATGATGATGGAGATCATGGTGTCATGTCGGTGACGATGATGATCATGGAGCCCCGGAGATGGAGATCAAAAGGAGCAATATCATATTGGCCATATCATGTCACTATTTGATTGCATCTGATGTTTATCATGTTTATACATCTTATTTGCTTAGAACGACGGTAGTAAATAAGATGATCCCTCATTAAAATTTCAAGAAGTGTTCTCCCCTAACTGTGCACCGTTGCTACAGTTCGTCGTTTCTAAGCACGCTGTGATGATCGGGTGTGATGGATCCTTACGTTCACATACAACGGGTGTTGACGAGCCTAGCATGTACAGACATGGCCTCGGAACACATGCAAAACACTTAGGGTTAACTTGACGAGCCTAGCATGTACAGACATGGCCTCGGAACACAGAAGACCGAAAGGTCGAGCATGAGTCGTATGGTAGATACGATCAACATGAAGATGTTCACCGACGTTGACTAGTTCGTCTCACGTGATGATCGGACACGGCCTAGTTGACTCGGATCATGTAATCACTTAGATGACTAGAGGGATGTCTATCTAAGTGGGAGTTCATAAGATGAACTTAATTATCCTGAACATAGTCAAAAGGATTTTGCAAATTATGTCGTAGCTCACGCTATAGTTCTACTGTTTAGATATGTTCCTAGAGAAAAATTAGTTGAAAGTTGATAGTAGCAATTGTGCGGACTAGGTTCGTAAACTGAGGATTGTCCTCATTGCGTCATAGAAGGCTTATGTCCTTAATGCACCGCTTAGTGTGCTGAACCTCGAACGTCGTCTATGGATGTTGCGAACATCTGACATACACGTTTTGATAACTACGTGATAGTTCAGTTAAACGGTTTAGAGTTGAGGCACCGAAGACGGGTTTTTTTGAAACGTCGCGAAACATATGAGATGTTTCGAGGGCTGAAATTGGGATTTCAGGCTCGTGCCCACGTCAAGAGGTATAAGACCTCTGACGATTTTCTTAGCCTGCAAACTAAGGGAGAAAAGCTCAATTGTTGAGCTTGTGCTCAGATTGTCTGAGTACAACAATCATTTGAATCGAGTGGGAGTTGATCTTCCAGATGAGATAGTGATATTTCTCCGAAGTCATTACCACCAAGCTGCTAGAGCTTCGTGTTGAACTATAATATATCAGGGATATATATGATGATCCTTGAGATATTCGCGATGTTTGACACCGCGAAAGTAGAAATCAAGAAGGAGCATCAATTGTTGATGGTTGGTGAAACCACTAGTTTCAAGAAGGGCAAGGGCAAGAAGGGATACTTCATGAAACGGCAATTCAGCTGCTGCTCTAGTGAAGAAACCCAAGGTTGAACCCAAACCCGAGACTAAGTGCTTCTGTAATAAGGGGAACAGCCACTGGAGCAGAATTACCCTAGATACTTGGTAGATGAGAAGGCTGGCAAGGTCGATAGAAGTATATTGGATATACATTGTGTTGATGTGTACTTTACTAGTACTCCTAGTAGCACCAGGGTATTAGATACCGGTTCGGTTGCTAAGTGTTAGTAACTCGAAATAAAAGCTACGGAATAAACGGAGACTAGCTAAAGGTGAGCTGATGATATGTGTTGGAAGTGTTTCCAATGTCAATATAATCAAATATCGTACACTCCCTCTACCATCGAGATTGGTGTTTGCGTTGAGCATAGACATGATTGGATTATGTCTATCGCAATACGGTTATTCATTTAAGGAGAATAATGGTTACTCTGTTTATTTGAATAATACCTTCAATGGTCTTACGCCTAAAATGAATGGTTTATTGAATCTCGATCGTAGTGATACACATGTTCATGCCAAAAGATAGTAATGATAGTACCACCTACTTGTGGCACAGCCACGTAAGTCATATCGGTATAAAACGCATGAAGAAGCTCCATGTTGATGGATCTTTGGACTCACTCATTTTTGAAAAGTTTGAGACATGCGAACCACGTCTATTGGTGTGTATGCATGAAGAAACTCCATGCAAATGGACCGTTTGGACTCACTTGATTTTGAATCACTTGAGGCATGCAAATCATACCACATGGGCAAGATGACTGAAAGCCTCGGTTTCAGTAAAATGGAACCAGAAAGCTACTTGCTGGAAGTAATACATTTTGATGTATGCAGTCCAATGAGTGCTGAGGCGTGTAGTGGATATCGTTATGTTCTTACTTCACAGATGATTTGAGTAGATGTTGAGTATATTTACTTGATGAATCATGAGTCTGAATTATTGAAAGGTTCAAGTAATTTCAGGGTGAAGTTGAAAGATCGTCGTGACAAGAGGATAAAAGATCTATGATATGATCATAGAGATGAATATCTGAATTACGAGTTTGGCACAGAATTAAGACATTGTGGAAATTGTTTCACAACTAATACAGCCTGGAACACCATAGTGTGATGGTGTGTCCGAACATCATAACTGCACCCTATTGGATATGATGCATACCATGATGTTTCTTATCGAATTACCACGATAGTTTATGGGTTAGGCATTAGAGACAACCACATTCACTTTAAATAGGGCACCACGTAATTCCGATGATATGACACCGTATGAACTATGGTTTAGAGAAACCTAAGCTGTCATTTCTTAAAAGTTTGGGGCTGTGACGCTTATGTGAAAAAGTTTCAGGCTGATAAGCTCGAACCCAAAGCGGATAAATGCATCTTCATAGGACACCCAAAACAGTTGGGTATACCTCCTGTCTCAGATCCGAAAGCAATAAGGGATTGTTTCTAGAATCGGGTCCTTTCTCGAGGAAAAGTTTCTCTCGAAAGAATTGAGTGGGAGGATGGTGGAGACTTGATGAGGTTATTGAACCGTCTCTTCAACTAGTGTGTGGCAGGGCACAGGAAGTTGTTCCTGTGGCACCTACACCAATTGAAGTGGAAGCTTATGATAGTGATCATGAAACTTCAGATCAAGTCACTACCAAACCTCGTAGGATGACAAGGATGCGTACTGCTTCAGAGTGGTACGTAATCCTGTCTTGGAAGTCATGTTGCTAGACAACAATGAACCTATGAGCTATGGAGAAGCGATGGTGGGCCCGGATTCCGATAAATGGCTCGAGGCCATATAATCCAAGAGAGGATCCATACATGAAAACAAAGTGTAGACTTTGGAAGAACTACTTGATGGTCGTAAGGCTGTTGAGTACAGATGGATTTTAAAAGGAAGACGGACAATGATGGTAAGTATTACCATTAAGAAAGCTCGACTTGTCGTTAAGATGTTTTTCGACAAGTTCAAGGAGTTGACTACGGTGAGACTTTCTCACTCGTAGCGATGCTAAGAGTCTGTTGGAATTATGTTAGCGATCACTGCATTATTTATGAAATCTTGCAGATAGGATGTCAAAACATTGTTTCCTCGACGATTTTCTTGAGGAAAGGTTGTATGTAATACAACCGGAAGGTTTTGTCAATCCTGAAAGATGCTAATAAGTATGCAAAGCTCCAGCAATCCTTCTAGGGACTGGAGTAAGCATCTCGGAGTTGGAATGTATGCTTTGATGAGATGATCAAAGATTTTGGTGTATATAAAGTTTATGAGAAACTTATATTTCCAAAGAAGTGAGTGGGAGCACTATAGAATTTCTGATAAATATATGTTGACATATTGGTGATCAGAAATGACGTAGAATTTCTGGAAAGTATATAGGGTTATTTGGAAAGTATTTTTCAATGGAAAGCCTGGATTAAGCTACTTGAACATTGAGCATCAAGATCTATAAGGATAGATCAAAACGCTTAATGGTACTTTCAAATGAGCACATACCTTGACATGATCTTGAAGTTGTTCAAGATGGATCAGTCAAAGAAGGAGTTCTTGCCTGAGTTGTAAGGTATGAAGTTAAGACTTAAAGCTCGACCACAGCAAAATAGAGAGAAAGGACGAAGGTCGTCCCCTATGCTTAAGACATAGGCTCTACAGTATGCTATGCTGTGTGCCGCACCTGAAGTGTGCCTTGCCATGAGTCAGTCAAGGGGTACAAGAGTGATCCAAGAACAGATCACAGGACAGTGGTCAAAGTTATCCTTAGTAACTAGTGGACTAAGGAATTTTCTCGATTATGGAGGTGGTAAAAGAGTTCGTCGTAAAGGGTTACGCCGATGCAAACTTTGACACTAATCCAGATTATTCTGAGTAGTAAACTGGATTCGTATAGTAGAACAGTTATTTGGAATAGCTCCAAATAGAACGTGGTAGCTGCATCTAGGAGATGACATAGAGATGTGTGAAGCACACACGGATCTGAAAGGTTCAGACCCGTTGACTAAAACCACTCTCACAAGCAACATGATCAAACCTAGAACTCATTAAGTGTTAATCACATAGTGATGTGAACTAGACTACTGACTCTAGTAAACTCTTGGGTGTTTGTCACATGGCGATGTGACCTGTGAGTGTTAATCACATGGCGATGTGAACTAGATTATTGACTCTAGTGCAAGTGGGAGACTGTTGGAAATATGCCCTAGAGGCAATAATAAATAAGTTATTATTATATTTCCTTGTTCATGATAATCGTTTATTATCCATGCTATAATTGTATTGATAGGAAACTCAGATACATGTGTGGATACATAGACAACACCATGTCCCTAGTGAGCCTCTAGTTGACTAGCTCGTTGATCAATAGATGGTTACGGTTTCCTGACCATGGACATTGGATGTCATTGATAACGGGATCACATCATTAGGAGAATGATGTGATGGACAAGACCCAATCCTAAGCATAGCACTAGATCGTGTAGTTCGTATGCTGAAGCTTTTCTAATGTCAAGTATCATTTCCTTAGACCATGAGATTGTGCAACTCCCAGATACCGTAGGAGTGCTTTGGGTGTGCCAAACGTCACAATGTAACTAGGTGGCTATAAAGGTACACTACAGGTATCTTCGAAAGTGTCTGTTGGGTTGGCACGAATCGAGACTGGGATTTGTCACTCCGTGTAAACGGAGAGGTATCTCTGGGCCCACTCGGTAGGACATCATCATAATGTGCACAGTGTGATCAAGGAGTTGATCACGGGATGATGTGTTACGGAACGAGTAAAGAGACTTGCCGGTAACGAGATTGAACAAGGTATCGAGATACCGACGATCGAATCTCGGGCAAGTATCGTACCGCTAGACAAAGGGAATTGTATATGGGATTGATTAAGTCCTTGACATCGTGGTTCATCCGATGAGATCATCGTGGAACATGTGGGAGCCAACATGGGTATCCAGATCCCGCTGTTGGTTATTGACCGGAGAACGTCTCGGTCATGTCTGCATGTCTCCCGAACCCGTAGGGTCTACACACTTAAGGTTCGATGACGCTAGGGTTATAAAGGAAGTTTGTATGTGGTTACCGAATGTTGTTCGGAGTCCCGGATGAGATCCCAGACGTCACGAGGAGTTCCGGAATTGTCCGGAGGTAAAGATTTATATATGGGAAGTCCTGTTTTGGTCACCGGAAGAGTTTCGGGGTTTATCGGTAACGTACCGGGACCACCAGGAGGGTCCCGGGGGTCCACCAAGTGGGGCCACCAGCCCCGGGGGGCCACATGGGCTGTAGGGAGTGTTCCTTGGCCTACATGGGCCAAGGGCACCAGCCCCACTAAGGCCCATGCGCCTAAGAGAGAGAGGGGGGGCAAACCCTAATGGGATATGGGCCTTAGGGCCCATATTGGTGCGCCTCCCTCTCCCATCCCCTCTTGGCCGCCCCCTTGCTCCCCATCTAGGGCTTCCGCCCCCCCTAGGGGTGGGAACCCTAGAGGGGGCGCAGCCCCTCCCCTTCCCTATATATATGAGGCATAGGGCTGCCCATAGTGGACGTGATTCGATCTCTCGTTGGTGCAGCCCTGCATCTCTCTCTCCCTCCTCTTCTGTGGTACTTGGCGAAGCCCTGCAGGATTGCCACGCTCCTCCATCACCACCACGCCGTTGTGCTGCTGCTGGATGGAGTCTTCCTCAACCTCTCCCTCTCTCCTTGCTGGATCAAGGCGTGGGAGCCGTCACCGGGCTGCACGTGTGTTGAACGCGGAGGTGCCGTGCGTTCGACACTTGGTCATCGGTGATTTGAATCACGACGAGTACGACTCCATCAACCCCGTTCACTTGAACGCTTCCGCTTAGCGATCTACAAGGGTATGTAGATGCACTCTCCTTCCCCTCGTTGCTAGTCTCTCCATAGATAGATCTTGGTGACACGTAGGAAAATTTTGAATTTCTGCTACGTTCCCCTACATTATTATGCACTTTTATATTATTCTTGGGACTAACCTATTAATCGACGGCCCAGTACAAATTGTTGTTTTTTGCCTATTTTAGTGTTTCGCAGAAAAGGAATATCAAACGGAATCCAAATGGAATGAAACCTTCGTGAGGATTGTCGATGTCAAAACCGGCGGATCTCGAGTTGGGGGGTCCCGAACTGTGCGTCTAAGGTTGATGGTGACAGGAGACACGGAACACGATGTTTTACCCAACTTCGGGCCCTCTTGATGGAGGTAATACCCTACGTCCTGCTTGATTGATCTTGATGAGTATAAGGATTACAAGAGTTGATCTACCACGAGATCATTGTGGCTAAACCCTAGAAGTCTGGCCTGTATGACTATGGTTGTCCTCTATGGACTAAACCCTCCGATTTATATAGACACCGGAGGGGCCTAGGGTTACACACAGTCGGTTACAGAGAAAGGAAATAATACATCCGGACGCCATGCTTGCCGTCCACGCAAAGGAGAGTCCCATCCGGACACGGGAGGAAGTCTTCTATCTTGTATCTTCATGGCCCAACAGTCCGACCCATGTCACACAGGTCGGACGCCCGAGGACCCCTTAATCTAGGACTCCCTCAGTAGCCCCTGAACCAGGCTTCAATGACGAGGTGTCCGGTGCGCAAATCGTCTTCGGCTTTGCAAGGCGGGTTCCTCCTCCGAATATTTCAAAGTAGTCCTCGAACACAGAGAACGTGTCCGGCTCTGCAAAACAGGCTTCATAAAGAGTATAATATTTAACAAGTCCCATCTACTGACATTTTTGTAGTGAGACGCCATGTCTCGGCCCGGTCATTATTTCAAACCGTTTTTTAGCCTCATGTTCCGTGTTTCGAGATGCGGTCTTCATTGGCATGTCTCGTCAAAGCAGAGATCGTGTCCCCTTATTGCGGGATTCTCATCAATACGGGCGTGGGTAATCCAACCGCGCCGCCTGCACGACCCTTGGGGGATAGGCGAGTTTTAAGGTGAGTGGGGAGGCGCTTGATATTCGCTGACTTTATAAAGAGATAAAGATTCACCTCTTTCACCCACGCCTTCCTTCTCTCTGCCCATCCATTCTCGAGCTCCAGCACCCAAGCTCCCATCTTTTCTGCCTCAAAAAAGCACTCCAGCCATGTCCGGATCCGGAGCGCAGGGCAAGTGGATGGCCTCCTCCGTCACAGAGAAGGACATTATGAAGCTCCGGGAGGCGAGGTACTTGGCCCCTAAAATCGCCCACCGGCTTCCGACCAAGGGGCAGATCGTCCCCACCCCAGAGCCTCATGAGAGGGTGGTATTCATCCCCCACTTCGTCTGCGGGCTGGGATTTTCTCTCCACCCATTCGTCCATGGACTCATGTTTTACTACGGGCTAGATTTCCATGATCTAGATCCAAATTCTTTCCTCAACATCTCGGCATTTATTGTTGTGTGTGAGGCCTTCCTTTGCATCCCACCTCACTTCGGCCTGTGGCTGAAGACCTTCAATGTGAAGCCGAAGGAGTGGGCAGTCAACACGCAGAGTGCAGAGGCACCATGGTGAGCAAGATGTCCAACGTCCCATGGCCCAAAGGTACCTTTGTGGAGACCGTCAAGGGGTGGCAGAAGCAGTGGTTCTATGTCACAGAGCCCCGCGACACCACCTGGGCCGCGGCTCCCAAATCATCCGAGGCCCCAATGCGGCTTACCTCCTAGCAATAGAAGGGCCTGACTGGGCATCGTTGGACGAGCTGGTTGCGCTGCAAATGCGCATCAAGAGCATGGTGGACAAGAATATCAAGCTCGTCAATGTGATCCAGGCGATGCTTTTTTGCCAGATACTTCCTTGTCAGAGGCGTACTTACAATTTATGGGAGTTCGATCCGGCCAAGCACGAGACCCTTCAACAGTTCTTTGGTGCTACTCATGAAGACATCTGGAGGATGCTTTTTAAGGCCAATGAAACGTGGCCGAAGACAACCGAGGACCGTGGGTACAACCTGGCCCATCCCGCCAGTCCGGTAAATTTTCTTTATTTCGAGATGTATCCTTCACTTGTATATTCAAAGAAGACATCTAAGCTTCCCTATCTATCTTTCCAGGTCTGGACAAAGAAGGTGGAGAGGATCCAGTGTCCGGCTCCGCTGCTCGAAGACCCAGCAATCCCACTTCTAACGAAGATGCTAGTTCCGGCGCCTTACCAGGCGGAGAAGGTCAAGGAGACCTGAAGTGGCCTCCGTCGCAAAGGCACTTCAGACGTGGCGTCCGAAGATGCCGAAACCCATTCCCCCCCCCCCCACTGTCGAAGACGACGAGGAGGAGGAGGAAGAAGAGGAGGAAAGCAACTCCCCCCCCCCCGAGGGGGGAAGGAAGAAAAGGACGGCCTCCACGGATCTGGAGGAAGAGGCGCCCAAGAAGGGGAGGGTCCCCCTCGTGGACAACTCTGCGTTGGATATGGACAGCAGCTCCGAGTGGCGCCCCAGGGAGAAGCCCCTGGCCAAAATGTAAGTACTCAAGAGCACATATGAACACATATATCCAACTTCTTTATTTCGTGGTTTTATTGTGTCGAATCATGCGCTGCAATCTGGCTCACGCCCGCCCCCAGCGATCCTCATCTTCGGGGAACTCGCTAGATCCAAAGGTGATGGATAGCGGGTCACTTCCTGAGGCCTCCTCTCCCAAGGCCACGGACGACGCCGAGGTGTTGTCCCGAAGGACCTTCCCATGCCATGGAGAGGAACAGGAGGCCGTCAGGGCGGCGCCAGAAGGTGAGACTTCGGTCGCCGGACATATGGGGGAGCAAATCCCCCCGGAGACTAGCGATGGGGGCCATGTTCAATTCGGCCCCCAGCCGAACACTATTCCGGAGGCCCACACGGCTCCGGGATCAGGCAAGCAGCCTCCTTCGCGAGAAGGAGGTGTGCCTATTTAGCCGGTGACCTCTGTCCATCCAGAGGCGCAGGATACTTTACTGGAAGCAATGCAAAGTGCTTCCATTGTTGAAGAACACCGTACCCACATGGGTACGGTGGTTGAGAGGGTTCGGTCCGCTAAGAGCGGACTAACCGAAGCCTGCACCAGCCTTCTGACGGGCTTTGAGGTATGCGACGTAATTTATGCAAAAAAAGATCATAGTATAGACAGTAGCCCCTGAGACACTGTCCGGTGCTCGAAAAGAGAAGCCGGACAGAGGATCAAATAATTTTCGCAGGAGACTAACCAATATATGTCTATATGAATAAGCAGGCATCGATGCTGGCTGCGACCTCTCATTCTGCCAAAGTCTCTATACTGAAGCAGAGTTTCGAGCGGGCCGAGGAAGAGCTCGGCCATGTTAAAAAACAACTAGAGGACCAGCAAGGTATGCAATGGTCTATTCGGATGTAGAAATATATGAATTGTGTATGTTGATCATACTATCATGATATTTCGTAGGGGCTGCGACTGAGGTGGAGACCCTCAAGAAGTCGCTGGTTGAGGCCCAAGAGAGAGCGGCGAAGGAACAAGCCGCCCGTGAAAAGTGTGAGGCTAGGGTCGGGGAAGTCCAGTAGGAGCTCCAGGATGCCGCAAAGAAATGTGAGTCCGAACTTGCTAAGGCCCGCCAAAGCGTGCAAGAGGCTCGGGCCGAGGCCCAGGGTGCCCTCCAGGAGATCCAGGAGGCCAGGAAAATCACGGCGGGTAAGGCCTTTATTATGCAGAGCAAATTTGTGAAGAAAAGGTACCTCTTACTAACCTGGATTTGGAGTTCTCCAGGAGCGTTTGCGGATCTGCCACGCAGTGTTGCTGAAGCAACGGGGCTTTTGGAACAAACATAATCCAGGAGACTTGGAGTGGAGGTCAAGGAAGCAACGAGGCGGCCACGAGGTAGGGCGAAGCGCTCCCCACCCTCGTGGGCCACTCGTAGCTCCACCGACTTACTTCTTTCACCTATATATACTCTTATACCCTGAAAACATCCAGGGGAGCCACGAAACCACTTTTCCACCGCCGCAACCTTCTGTACCTGTGAGATCCCATCTGGGACCTTTTCCGGCGATCTGCTGGAGGGGGATTCGATCACGGAGGGCTTCCACATCAACACCATAGCCTCTCCGATGATGTGTGAGTAGTTTACCACAGACCTTCGGGTCCATAGTTATTAGCTAGATGGCTTCTTCTCTCTCTTTGGTTCTCAATACAAAGTTCTCCTCGATGTTCTTGGAGATCTATTCGATGTAATACTTTTTGCGGTGTGTTTGCCGAGATCTGATGAATTCTGGGTTTATGATGAAGTTTATCTATGAACAATATTTGATTCTTCTCTGAATTCTTATATGCATGATTTGATATCTTTGCAAGTCTCTTCGAATTATCGGTTTAGTTTGGCCTACTAGATTGATCTTTCTTGCAATGGGAAAAGTGCTTAGCTTTGGGTTCAATCTTGCGGTGTCCTTTCCAGTGACAGTAGGGGAAGCAAGGCACATATTGTATTGTTGCCATCGAGGATAAAAAGATGGGGTTTATATCATATTGCTTGAGTTTATCCCTCTACATCATGTCATCTTGCCTATTGCGTTACTCTGTTCTTATGAACTTAATACTCTATATGCATGCTGGATAGCGGTCGATATGTGGAGTAATAGTAGTAGATGCAGAATCGTTTCGGTCTACTTGACACGGACATCATGCCTATGTTTATGATCATTGATACGTCTCCAACGTATCTATAATTTTTGATTGTTCCATGCTATATTATATCCTGATTTGGACATTATTGGGCTTTATTATACACTTTTATATTATTTTTGGGACTAACCTATTAACCAGAGGCCCAGCCTAGAATTGTTGTTTTTTGCCTATTTCAGAGTTTTGCAGAAAAAGAATATCAAACGGAGTCCAAACGGAATGAAACCTTCAGGAACGTGATTTTGGAACGAACATGATCCAGAGGACTTGGACCCTACGTCAAGAAAGCAACCAGGAGGGCATGAGGTAGGGGCGCGCCCTCCACCCTCGTGGAGCCCACGTTGCTCCATAGACGTACTTCTTCCTCCTATATATACCTACGTACCCCAAACTACCAGATATGGAGCCAAAACCCTAATTCCACCGTCGTAACTTTCTGTATCCGTGAGATCCCATCTTGGGGCCTTTTCCGAAGCTCCACCGGAGGGGGCATCGATCACAGAGGGCTTCTACATCAACACCATAGCCTCTCCGACGAAGTGTGAGTAGTGTACTTCAGACCTTCGGGTCCATAGTTATTAGCTAGATGGCTTCTTCTCTCTTTTTGGATCTCAATACAAAGTTCTCCCCCTCTCTTGTGGAGATCTATTCGATGTAATCTTCTTTTGCGGTATGTTTGTTGAGACCGATAAATTGTGGGTTTATGATCAAGTTTATCTATGAACAATATTTGAATCTTCTCTGAATTCTTTTATGTATGATTGGTTATCTTTGCAAGTCTCTTCGAATTATCAGTTTGGTTTGGCCTACTAGATTGATCTTTCTTGCAATGGGAGAAGTGCTTAGCTTTGGGTTCAATCTTGCGGTGTCCTTTCCCAGTGACAGTAGGGGCATCAAGGCACGTATTGTATTGTTGCCATCGAGGATAACAAGATGGGGTTTATATCATATTGCATGAGTTTATCCCTCTACATCATGTCATCTTGCTTAAAGCGTTACTCTGTTCTCTTGAACTTAATACTCTAGATGCATGCTGGATAGCGGTCGATGTGTGGAGTAATAGTAGTAGATGCAGGCAGGAGTCATTCTATTTATCTTGGACGTGATGCCTATATACATGATCATACCTAGATATTCTCATAACTATGCTCAATTCTGTCAATTGCTCAATAGTAATTTGTTCACCCACCGTAATATTTATGCTCTCAAGAGAAGCCTCTAGTGAAACCTATGGCCCCCGGGTCTATTTTCCATCATATTAATCTTCCATCAACAAGCTATTTCCTTTTCCGTTTATTTTGCTTTATTTACTTTGCATATTTATCATAAAAATACCAAAAATATTATCTTATCATATCTATCAGATCTCACTTTCGTAAGTGACCGTGAAGGGATTGACAACCCCTTTATTGCGTTGGTTGCGAGGATTTTATTTGTTTGTGTAGGTGCGAGGGACTCATGCGTGGCCTCCTACTGGATTGATACCTTGGTTCTCAAAAACTGAGGGAAATACTTACGCCACTTTGCTGCATCACCCTTTCCTCTTCAAGGGAAAACCAACGCAGTGCTCAAGAGGTAGCAAGAAGGACTTCTGGCGCTGTTGCCGGGGAGTCTACGCAAAAGTCAACATACCAAGTACCCATCACAAACCCTTATCTCCCGCATTACATTATTTGCCATTTGCCTCTCGTTTTCCTCTCCCCCACTTCACCCTTGCCGTTTTATTCTCCCTCTCTCTCTCCGTCCTCCTTCTCTTTCTCTATTTGCCTCTTTTTGCCCGTTTCTTGTTTTCTTGTGTGTTGGATTGCTTGCTTGTCGTTGTGGCTAGTCCCCTATCTTCTCCGTTGTCTCCCGAAAATGAAGTTCTTAATTTTAAGCAAAGGGAAGGAGAAAATCTAAAATACGCTTGGTATAGAATTTGCAATGCTCAAAATAGATCTACCAGAAAGCAAGCTACTTACATTCTTCTCCGCAATTTTTATGTAGGCACTACTCCTTGGCACATATATGTTCTTGATACCATTACCGGAGGGAATTTCTTGGGTAGCCACGCTTTTGATTCCTATAATGTTATGATAGATTTGTTTGTCTCACCCCCTCTTTTGGTTAATGGAACTATGTTAACTTTGGGGCATGTAATGCAAAAACTTGAAATTATTGAAAATAAAGTTGCTACCATAGAGTTAATTGAAAATTTGGATAAAAAGATCCACAACCAAATTACTCAATATGGATCTAAAGTAGGAGTCACTTTGAAAAATATTAAGGAGAAGGAACCCATAGTTAATGAAAGAATAAATTAGGATTCCACTAGAATCGATAAACTTGAGGGTATCATTACCAACTTGGGAACCGCCTTTCCTTCCGTAAAGAATACTCCAAGTCCTCCAACTAAAATTGCCAAGCTTATGTATGTTCCTAAAAATAAGGGTGAATCCTCTAGCAAGGAAACTGCGGATCTCAAATCTATAAGTATTCATCCTGATCTTTTTGCTATCATTAAGGAACCATTTGCTACAAATGATTTTTTCGATTTTGGGCCTAGAAGTGTGATAATTAATAAATAGGAAGAAACTCCTAAGGGTGATAGATGTCTCATTAAAGAATTGCCAACCAAAGATGGCAATACCTAGATCTATCTTCGCTTTTATGTCTAGCTAGGGGCGTTAAACGATAGCGCTTGTTGGGAGGCAACCCAATTTTATTTTTATTCCTTGGTTTTTGCTCCTGTTTAGTAATAAATAATTTATCTAGCCTCTGTTTTGGTTATGTTTTTTGTGTTTAATTAGTGTTTGTGCCAAGTAGAACCGTTGGGAAGACTTGGGGAAAGTTTTTTTAATCTTGCTGTAAAAAACAGAAACTTTAGCGCTCACGAGAGTTGCTACCATTTTCATTTGGAAAATGATATTTAGTTAATTATTTTTTCAGATGATTAATAGATAAATTTGTCCATCAATTTATTTTAGAATTTTTGGGGTACCAGAATTTGCGTTAGCTACAGATTACTAAAGATTGTTCTGTTTTTGACAGATTCTGTTTTTCGTGTGTTGTTTGCTTATTTTGATGAATCTATGGCTAGTAACATAGTTTATAAACCATAGAGAAGTTGGAATACAACAGGTTTAACACCAATATAAATAAATAATGAGTTCATTAAAGTATCTTGAAGTGGTCTTTTGTTTTCGTTCGCTAACGGAGCTCACGAGATTTTCTACTTTAAGTTTTGTGTTGTGAAGTTTTCAAGTTTTGGGTGAAAGATTTGATAGATTATAGAACAAGGAGTGGCAAGAGCCTAAGCTTGGGGATGCCCAATGCACCCCAAGATAATCTAAGGACACCTAAAAGCCCAAGCTTGGGGATGCCCCGGAAGGCATCCCCTCTTTCGTCTACTTCCATCGGTAACTTTACTTGGAGCTATATTTTTATTTACCACATGATATGTGTTTTTCTTGGAGCGTCTTGTATTATTTGAGTCTCTATTTGTTAGTTTTCCGCAATCATCCTTGCTGTACACACCTTTTGAGAGAGAGACACATGATTCGGAAGTTGTTAGAATACTCTATGTGCTTCACTTATATCTTTTGAGTTATATAGCTTTTGCTCTAGTGCTTCACTTATATCTTTTAGGGCACGGTGGTGGATTTGTTTTATAGAAACTACTGTTCTCTCATGCTTCACTTAGATTATTTTGAGAGTCCTACAAAACGACATGGTAATTTTCTTTAATCATGTTAGGTATTCAAGATTAATAAAAAATATTCTTATGAGTGTGTTGAATACTATGAGAAGTTTGTTACTTGATAATTGTTTCGAGATATGGAGATGGTGATATTAGTGTTGTGCTAGTTGAGTAGTTGTGAATTTGAGAAATGCTTGTGTTGAAGTTTGTGATTCCCGTAGCATGCACGTACGGTGAACCGTTATGTGAACAAGTTGGAGCATGAATTATTTATTGATTGTCTTCCTTATGAGTGGCGGTCGGGGACGAGCGATGGTCTTTTCCTACCAATCTATCCCCCTAGGAGTATGCGCGTAGTATTTTGCTTCGATAACTAATAGATTTTTGCAATAAGTATGTGAGTTCTTTATGACTAATGTTGAGTCCATAGATTATACGCACTCTCACCCTTCCACCATTGCTAGCCTCTCTAATACCGTGCACCTTTCGCCGGTATCATACACCCACCATATACCTTCCTCAAAACAGCCACCATACCTACCTATCATGGCATTTCCATAGCCATTCTGAGATATATTGCCATGCAACTTTCCAACGTTCCGGTTACTATGACACACTCCATCATTGTCATATTGCTTTGCATGATCATCTAGTTGACATTTTTAGTCGTGGCAAAGCCACCGTTCATAATTCTTTCATACAAGTCACTCATGCATTATTGCTATCCCAGTATACCGCCGGAGGCATTCATATAGAGTCATACTTTGTTCTAGTATCGAGTTGTAAATAAATAGAAGTGTGATGATCATCATTCATAGAGTATTGTCCCAAAAAAGAGAAAGGCCAAAAAAAGGAAGGCCCAAAAAATATATATAAAAAGGGACAATACTACTATCCTTTTTCCACACTTGTGCTTCAAAGTAGCACCATGATCTTAATGATAGAGAGTCTCCTATGTTATCACTTTCATATACTAGTGGGAGTTTTTCATTATAGAACTTGGCTTGTATATTCCAATAATGGGCTTCCTCAAAATGCCCTAGGTCTTCGTGAGCAAGCGAGTTGGATGCCCACCCACTTAGCTCTTTTTGTTGACCTTTCATATACTTATAGCTCTAGTGCATCCGTTGCATGGCAATCCCTACTCACTCACATTGATATCTATTAATGGGCATCTCCATAGCCCGTTGATACGCCTAGTTGATGTGAGACTATCTTCTCCTTTTGTCTTCTCCACAACCACCATTCTATTCCACATATAGTGCTATGTCCATGGCTCACGCTCATGTATTGCGTGAAGATTGAAAAAGTTTGAGAACACCAAAAGTATGAAACAATTGCTTGGCTTGTCATCGGGGTTGTGCATGATTTAAATACTTTGTGTGGTGAAGATGGAGCATAGCCAGACTATATGATTTTGTAGGGATAATTTTCTTTGGCCATGTTATTTTGAAGAGACATAACTGCTTAGTTAGTATGCTTGAAGTATTATTATTTCTATTCAATATTGAACTTTTGTCTTGAATCTTTCGGATTTGAATATTCATACCACAATTAAGAGAATTACATTGAAATTATGCCAAGTAGCATTCCACATCAAAAATTCTGTTTTTATCATTTACCTACTCGAGGACGGGCAGGAATTAAGCTTGGGGATGCTTGATACGTCTCCAACGTATCTATAATTTTTTATTGTTCCATGCTATATTATATCCTGTTTTGGACATTATTGGGCTTTATTATACACTTTTATATTATTTTTGGGAGTAACCTATTAACCGGAAGCCCATCCCAGAATTGCCTTTTTTTGCCGATTTTAGAGTTTCGCAGAAAAAGAATATCAAACAGAGACCAAACAGAATGAAACCTTCGAGAACGTGATTTTCGGAACGAACATGATCCAGAGGACTTGGACCCTACGTCAAGAAAGCAACCAGGAGGGCACGAGGTAGGGGGCGCGCCTACCCCCCCCCCCTCCCCAGGCGCGCCCTCCACCCTCGTGGGGCCCACGTTGCTCCACCGACGTACTTCTTCCTCCTATATATACCTACGTACCCCAAAACTACCAGATACGGAGCCAAAACCCTAATTCCACCGCCGTGACTTTCTGTATCCGTGAGATCCCATCTTAGCGCCTTTTCCGGAGCTCCGCCGGAGGGGGCATCGATCACAGAGGGCTTCTACATCAACACCATAGCCTCTCCGATGAAGTGTGAGTAGTTTACTTCAGACCTTCGGGTCCATAGTTATTAGCTATATGGCTTCTTCTCTCTTTTTGGATCTCAATACAAAGTTCTCCCCCTCTCTTGTGGAGATCTATTTGATGTAATCTTCTTTTGCGGTGTGTTTGTTGAGACCGATGAATTGTGGGTTTATGATCAAGTTTATCTATGAACAATATTTGAATCTTCTCTGAATTCTTTTATGTATGATTGGTTATCTTTGCAAGGCTCTTCGAATTGTCAGTTTGGTTTGGCCTAATAGATTGATCTTTCTTGCAATGGGAGAAGTGCTTAGCTTTGGGTTCAATCTTGTAGTGTCCTTTCCCAATGATAGTAGGGGAAGCAAGGCACGTATTGTATTGTTGCCATCGAGGATAACAAGATGGGGTTTATTTCATATTCCATGAGTTTATCCCTCTACATCATGTCATCTTGCTTAAAGCGTTACTCTGTTCTTTTGAACTTAATACTCTAGATGCATGCTGGATAGCGGTCGATGTGTGGAGTAATAGTAGTAGATGCAGGCAGGAGTTGGTCTACTTTTCTCGGACGTGATGCCTATATACATGATCATACCTAGATATTCTCATAACTATGCTCAATTCTGTCAATTGCTCAACAGTAATTTGTTTACCCACCGTAATACTTATGCTTTCGAGAGAAGCCACTAGTGAAACCTATGGCCCCTGGGTCTATTTTCCATCATATTAATCTTTCGTCAACAAGCTATTTCCTTTTCCGTTTATTTTGCTTTATTTACTTTGCATCTTTATCATAGAAATACCAAAAATATTATCTTATCATATCTATCAGATCTCACTTTCGTAAGTGACCGTGAAGAGATTGACGACCCCTTTATTGTGTTGGTTGCGAGGATTTTATTTGTTTGTGTAGGTCTGAGGGACTCGTGTGTGCCCTCCTACTGGATTGATACCTTGGTTATCAAAAACTGAGGGAAATACTTATGCTAGTTTGCTGCATCACCATTTCCTCTTCAAGGGAAAACCAACGCAGTGCTCAAGAGGTAGCAATCATGCCTAGATATTCTCATAACTATGCGCTTTTCTATCAATTGCTCGGCAGTAATTTGTTCACCCACCGTAATATATGCTATCTTGAGAGAAGCCACTAGTGAGACCTATGGCCCCCGGGTCTACCTTACATCATATAAATTTCTGATCTACAATTCTAGTTTACTATTTATTTTGCAACCTTTACTTTCCAATCTATATAACAAAAAATACCAAAAATATTTATATTATTATCTTTATTAGATCTCACTTTTGCAAGTGGCCATGAAGGGATTGACAACCCCTTTATCGCATTGATTGCAAGGTTCTTATTTGTTTGTGCAGGTACTAGGCGATTTACGTATAGTCTTCTACTGGATTGATACCTTGGTTCTCAAAAACTGAGGGAAATACTTACGCTACTTTGCTGCATCATCCTTTTCTCTTCAAGGGAAAACCAACGCATTCTCAAGGGGTAGCACGACCTCTCGGGCATCGCAGCTTTAATGCGGACACCGCGTCCCGAGAAACCAACTCCTGCCGCTGCGCCACATTAAAGCGTGCTGACCGCCCCTTCGCATGGCCTGACCGCGACTATTTAAGCCGTGCGCCGACGACACGCAAAGATGCACTCCCCCTCCCTGAGCACTGTCCCCTCTCCCTCTTCATCACCTCCCCGAGCCCTATCTTCTCTCTAAGCCCAACGGCGATTCCGAAGTCCTGGTTCCCCGCACCAGTAGGCAGAGCCGGTGGAAGTTCCTCTTTAGGAGGATCTTGGCTCCACTGCCCTCGCTCTCCTAGCCCATCTTCATCCATGATGGCAGGCTCCTCCAGAGACCAGGAGGACCAGCAGCCACAACAACGGCACCATCTCCTCTCAGAGGCGACTCTGACGGACGAATAATTCGTCCTTTAGAAGGGCTCGGCGGCACCATCACCGGCGTGCGTGGAGGAGTCACCGTACCCGACGCAAGTCCGTGTGAAGCAGGACCAGCATCTCCACTCTGGCAGGTCAAGGATGAACCGGCGTCCCCACCACGCAACCTCGGCCACATGAAGAAGGAGCCGGCGCCCCCAATGCCTCCACACGTCAAGGACAAGCCGGCATCGTCCCTGCCGCACAACTAATATGTGTGAATTGACATGCCTTTGGCGCCACCACGCCGCCACCACCGCCCGATAAAGGAGGGGCTACCACCCGCGATCGTGTGTGTGGCCGCATCCCCCACTACCTCGGAGAAGGCGGTTATGGTGGTGCCTCCAGTTCGTGGGCAGTGGTATCCGAGGATGAGCACGCGACGAGACAGCTTGCGAGGTACAACCGTGCAATGCCGATCGATGCTCCGTGTTCGCCATGATGAACGTGGCGTCGGAATGGGTCCACAACAACCCTGACCTCGCAGCCGTGTGGGCACTTGACCGCTTCGTCACCACCGCGGAGACAGCCTCCAGGCGTTGCCGCTGCCTTGACGGTAAGCTCGCCAAAATCGGCGAGGAGTGGTCGCTTAGCGACTGTTCCGCCAACGTCGGTGGTGACAAGGACGCCGCTAGGGCTCCGCCGGCACTGGCCAACACGGTCCTCCACACCGCGCAACAGGAGGCGGAGCAGCTCCTCCGTGAGCGGCAGACAGCCACCGGACAAGGCCACCACGTCCCTTCGGCAGCGTTGCGCCGCTAGAGGGACGATGACGATGACGACGGCATGGACGACGACGACGGTGCGACAGGACAGGGCGGCCACGCGTACGAGGTGGTCGTCCGGTATAGGGTTTAGTTTATTTTTAATATTTTTTTAGTAAAACAGTCGAAAAATCATCTGTTTATGCAAATTATATCCAAACTTCAATGAAATATGCCTTCTTTGCATGAATTTTGACCGTGCCGTTCAAATAGTTGATGAAATATATGCGGTCAGCTTTGGATGGCCGGTTATGGTTCCCTGTCCGTGGACAGATAAGAGAGCATATTTGCGGGACAGGGTTGGAGATGCCTTTTGGCCTTTCTGTAGAAAGAAAAATATCGTTTGATTTTATCGTGTCAAGCTGCATCTCCACGCTGCTACCTTCCGCGAGTAAATAAACTGAAAAATCCAAGTTCATTTCTTTTTTGAAAAATACAAATCTATACAAATGTGATGGTAAGTATTTCTCCCAAATTTCATTAAAGAAAATAAACTAAGGTCTAAGGATCGTACATTACATAACGAAAAATGTAAATCAGCAAAAAATAACGAGATGTGCATTGAAGCAGGATAACGTATGAACATATGTCTATAGTAAAAGAACATAAAGCCAAGCATATAAAACTTCAACATAATCGCATCATGTGATTGTAGCTTAAGCATCTCGAACGCAACTTTCCTTGAATCACCCAACGACCTGAAATCCCGTTGGCGCCCAACCTCTTTGAAAAACCTATTTGACGCTCAATCTGTCAAAAATGGCGGGCAAACGGGTTGGGGGTGCACGCGTTCGGGCCAGCACACGTTGCCGGGTCTGAGTTTTTTTTCTTAATTTTCATTTTCATTTTCCAGTTAATACTCCGTGTTTTACTTTTTTTTTGGCAAACACCTTAACTCTTATATTTTACAAATCATAGGACCAAATACTTATACATGTATGAAGATTCCATTTGTAACACATTAATTCTTATATTTGAATCCATGGTCGTTCCAAATACATGAATATATTTTTATCAAAATAAGAATTTATAAAAACAAAAAATTGACATCTCATTATGTACATATGGAAATTTATATTCTGATACTTAAACACTTTCTCAATTTTGGCAATATATATATATATATATATTTGAAAATCAGATTTCAAATTATTTAGAAACCTACTAATGAGAATATCGTTTTCAAAAAAATAACAAATGTTTTTATTGTAAATATTAGGGTATTTTTTGCAACTAAATACACAGCATATTAAAAAACTGAGGTCAGATTTGTATGATTTCCGAGAGAAGCCCAGGATTGTCATGTGAAAAAAGAATAAATTTGTCATCCTGTTGTAATCAACTCTAAAGCAAAAATTGCTATAAGTACAAAAAAAATGGTAGAGAAATTGCGACATTGCGCATAGTAATTGCCATGTGTTCGATCGAGATCTGACGGTCCTAAGGGCGTTCCCTTGGATTGCCAAAAAAACCTTAGGTTTGCTGTTTAGTGGCGTCCAAATATAACTAAAATGGGCCGTGCGCCTGAGCCAGCTCCAACATATTGGAGATTGCATGCGACGAACGAAGGTTAAAAAATAGCGGTAGAGTTTTTTTTTTTGAAAAACTCCACCCATATATTGATCAAATAACAATAGTCTTGCAATCGTTCATTACATAATTAGCCACACAAGGCGGAACAGAATTACACAGAATGCCATCAGACATGGTATCAAAACTAAATTTTGCTATCTCATGCGCCGCCTTATTAGCCTGCCTATCAATCTTAACAATCTTGAGATCAACAATAAACTTGAAGGCGCTGATCGCTTCCATTTTTAGATCCACATAAGGAGACCTGTCAACAGTTTCTTTCGTTAGGAAAGATGCAGCAAAGGAGCAGTCAGTTTTCAAGATAATTGGTTTGTGAAGAGAAATACCAATGTACAGCCCGGCGAGGCACGCACGAAGTTCCGCCTCCTCCGCTCCGGAGCACATTCGAATAAAATCCCAAGAAGACACCAGGACTTCTCCCAGATGATTCCTAGCGACAACCCCAACGCTAGCAGATCTCAAGCTCTCCACAAAACTAGCATCAACATTTATCTTAATATACTCCCGCTCTGGAGGCTTCCAAACAGCACGATCATTTTCTTTTTGCGGACTAAGAATCTCCCATTCCCCATCACCCCCTTCCCTTTGGTGCTTTGGTCCACTTACACACGAGCGTTGGAAGTGGAGAAAGTCTTCCAATAATTATCCACGAAGATAACAGACGCATTCACCGATTCTTTCCCTCTTCCAAAAATCAAATCGTTCCTCATATGCCAAGCTCTCTAGAACATAAATAACACTTGCTCGCGTACCGGAGACCCCAATTGGTCAAGCAGGATGAGAAGCCAGTCTGGCCCCGTAAATCTGAACAACTCCTCCCTCGAAATATTCCACACATCCCCCAAGGCGATATACAAAGCACGCGCCTTAGGGCAGGTCACCAGAGCATGGAAGATATTTTCATCCTGAACTCCACATATAGTACACATACTGGAGATCGTTTGATGGTGAGTCACTCTATTCACCTGAACCGCCAAACTGTTGGTCGCAGCTCTCCAAGCAAAAATTCTAATTTTTTGCGGAACCTTAGCCTTCCAAATAACGTCCCACAGTCTTCTTTCCTCATTAACAGCAGCACTGGATATTCCTGTCTCACCCCTGTTGTCCTTGAGATTTAAAGCCAGTCTGTACGCACTTTTCACAGAGAACATACCACTTTTCTCATAGTGCCAAGCAACTAGCTCACCTTCTCCCACAGACTGAATGCGTATGTTTAGGATCTCTTCGGCATCATGATGAAAGAATGAATGCCTAATCAAATTTTCATTCCATCTTCTCGTCCCGCTCATGAATAATTTTGACACCCACTTCATTCTGGTTCGATGCTTTTTAGCTGTAATTTTTAGTCCCGAAATTCTTGGGAGCCAGTGATCTCTCCAAATGTTAACATTTTTACCATCGACCACTCTCCATATGACCCCTTGTTTTAACAGTTCCAGACCATGCATGATACCTTGCCAATTCACGGACGTGGCTTGCGGGAAAACTGTATTCAAGATGTGACCATTGGGATAATACTTTGCCTTCAAAATCTTAGCACACAACGGCTCTGGGTAAACCAATAAACGTCAGACCTGTTTAGCTAACAGCGCTTGGTTAAATAATCTTAGGTCACGGAACCCCATGCCTCCCTGTCCTTTTGGTTTTGTAAGTTTGTCCCGAGCTAACCAGTGGGTTTTCCTCCTATCCTCTTCGTCTCCTCCTCAGAAATTTCTTATTATCTGAGCTAACTCCTCACATAACGAGACTGGAAATTTAAAAAGTCCCATGGCATAAACTAGCAGCGCCTGCAAAACAGCCTTGATTTGAGATTCCTTAATACCAGTAGAAGTATACTTTTCAATCCAATCTGACGCTCTTTTTAAAGCCTTATCTTTGGTCTACTGGAATTTCCCAACCTTCATTCTACCCTCTGGCACCGGAAGACCAAGATACTTATCCTCAAAACCTTCAGCAGTAATATTTAGAATAACCATCGTGGACACCGGTGTTGGAAATATGCCCTAGAGGCAATAATAAATTGGTTATTATTATATTTCCTTGTTCATGATAATCATTTATTATCCATGCTATAATTGTATTGATAGGAAACTCAGATACATGTGTGGATACATAGACAACACCATGTCCCTAGTAAGCCTCTAGTTGACTAGCTCGTTGATCAATAGATGGTTACGGTTTCCTGACCATGGACATTGGATGTCATTGATAACGGGATCACATCATTAGGAGAATGATGTGATGGACAAGACCCAATCCTAAGCCTAGCACAAAGATCGTGTAGTTCGTATGCTAAAGCTTTTCTAATGTCAAGTATCATTTCCTTAGACCATGAGATTGTGCAACTCCCGGATACCGTAGGAGTGCTTTGGGTGTATCAAACGTCACAACGTAACTGGGTGATTATAAAGGTGCATTACAGGTATCTTCGAAAGTGTCTGTTGGGTTGGCACGAATCGAGACTGGGATTTGTCACTCCATGTAAGCGGAGAGGTATCTCTGGGCCCACTCGGTAGGACATCATCATATGCGCAATGTGACCAAGGAGTTGATCACGGGATGATGTGTTACGGAACGAGTAAAGAGACTTGCTGGTAACGAGATTGAACAAGGTATAAGGATACCGACGATCGAATCTCGGGCAAGTAACATACTGCTAGACAAAGGGAATTGTATGCGGGATTGATTAAGTCCTTGACATCGTGGTTCATCCGATGAGATCATCGTGGAACATGTGGGAGCCATCATGGGTATCCAGATCCCGCTGTTGGTTATTGACCGGAGAGTCATCTCGGTCATGTCTGCATGTCTCCCGAACCCGTAGGGTCTACACACTTAAGGTTCGGTGACGCTAGGGTTATAGAGATATTAGTATGCGGTAACCCAAAAGTTGTTCGGAGTCCCGGATGAGATCCCGGACGTCACGAGGAGTTCCGGAATGGTCCGGAGGTAAAGAATTATATATAGGAAGTGCTATTTTGGCCATCGGGACAAGTTTCGGGGTCATCGGTATTGTACCGGGACCGCCGGAAGGGTCCCGGGGGTCCACCGGGTGGGGCCACCTGCCCCGGGGGGCCACATGGGCTGTAGGGGGTGTGCCTTGGCCTATATGGGCCAAGGGCACCAGCCCCAAGAGGCCCATGCGCCAAGAGAAGAGAAAAAGGGGAGAGTCCTAAAAGGGGAAGGCACCTCCGAGGTGCCTTGGGGAGGATGGACTCCTCCCCACCCTTGGCCGCACCCTTCCTTGGAGGAAGGGGCAAGGGCTGCGCCTCCCCCTCTCCCTTGGCCCTATATATAGTGGGGAAAAAGGAGGAGCAAACAAAATCTAAGGCCTGGCGCCTCCCTCTCCCTCCCGTGACACATCTCCCTCCTCCTGCAGCGCTTAGCGAAGCCCTGTTGGAATCCCGCTACTTCCACCACGCCGTCGTGCTGCTGGATCTCCATCAACCTCTCCCTCCTCCTTGCTGGATCAAGGCATGGGAGACATCACCGGGCTGTATGTGTGTTGAACGCGGAGGTGCCGTCCGTTCGGCGCTAGGATCATCGGTGATTTGAATCACGACGAGTACGAATCCATCAACCCCGTTCTCTTGAACGCTTCCGCGCGCGATCTACAAGGGTATGTAGATCCACTCCTCCCTCGTTGCTAGATGACTCCATAGATTGATCTTGGTGACACGTAGGAAAATTTTGAATTTATGCTACGTTCCCCAACAGTGGCATCATGAGCTAGGTCTATGCGTAGATTATATGCACGAGTAGAACACAAAGTAGTTGTGGGCGTTGATTTTGTTCAATATGCTTGTCGTTACTAGTCTTATCTTGATTTGGCGGCATCGTGGGATGAAGCGGCCCGGACCGACCTTACACGTACTCTTACGTGAGACAGGTTCCACCGACTGACATGCACTAGTTGCATAAGGTGGCTAGCGGGTGTCTGTCTCTCCTACTTTAGTCGGATCGGATTCGATGAACAGGGTCCTTATGAAGGGTAAATAGCAATTGGCATATCACGTTGTGTTTTTTGCGTAGGTAAGAAACGTTCTTGCTAGAAACCCATAGCAGCCACGTAAAACATGCAAACAACAATTAGAGGACGTCTAACTTGTTTTTGCAGGGTATGCTATGTGATGTGACATGGCCAAAAGGATGTGATGAATGATATATGAGATTGATCATGTTCTTGTAATAGGAATCACGACTTGCATGTCGATGACGTGACAAGATGATCATGGAGCCCCAAGATGGAGATCAAAGGAGCTATATGATATTGGCCATATCATGTCACTATTATTTGATTGCATATGATGTTTATCATGTTTATACATCTTATTTGCTTAGAACGACGGTAGTAAATAAGATGATCCCTTACAACAATTTCAAGAAGTGTTCTCCCCTAACTGTGCACCGTTGCTACAGTTCGTCGCTTCGAAGCATCACGTGTTAATCGGGTGTGATAGATCCTTTCGTTCACATACAACGGGTGTAAGCAAGATTTACACATGCAAAAACACTTAGGGTTAACTTGACGAGCCTAGCATGTGAAGACATGGCCTCGGAACACAGAGACCGAAAGGTCGAGCATGAGTCGTATGGTAGACACGATCAACATGAAGATGTTCACCGACGTTGACTAGTCTGTCTCACGTGTTAATCGGACACGGCCAGTTCACTCGGATCATGTAATCACTTAGATGACTAGAGGGATGTCTATCTGAGTGGGAGTTCATAAGATGAACTTAATTATCCTGAACATAGTCAAAAGGATTTTGCAAATTATGTCGTAGCTCACGCTATAGTTCTACTGTTTAGTTATGTTCCTAGAGAAAATTTAGTTGAAAGTTGATAGTAGCAATTATGCGGACTAGGTCCGTAAACTGAGGATTGTCCTCATTGCTTCTTAGAAGGCTTATGTCCTTAATGCGCCGCTCAGTGTGCTGAACCTCGAACGTTGTCTGTGGATGTTGTGAACATCTGACATACACGTTTTGATAACTACATGATAGTTCAGTTAAACGGTTTAGAGTTGAGGCACCAAAGACGTTTTGAAACGTCACGAAACATATGAGATGTTTTGAGGGCTGAAATTGGAATTTCAGGCTCGTGCCCACGTCAAGAGGTATAAGACCTCCGACGATTTTCTTAACCTGCAAACTAAGGAGAAAAGCTCAATTGTTGAGCATGTGCTCAGATTGTCTGAGTACAACAATCATTTGAATCAAGTGGGAGTTGATCTTCCAGATGAGATAGTGATGGTTCTCCGAAGTCATTACCACCAAGCTGCTAGAGCTTCGTGATGAACTATAATATATCGAGGACATATATGATGATCCTTGAGATATTCGCGATGTTTGACACCGCAAAAGTAGAAATCAAGAAGGAGCATCAATTGTTGATGGTTGGTGAAACCACTAGTTTCAAGAAGGGCAAGGGCAAGAAGGGATACTTCATGAAACGGCAAATCAGCTGCTGCTCTAGTGAAGAAACCCAAGGTTGAACCCAAACCCGAGACTGAGTGCTTCTGTAATAAGGGGAACAGCCACTGGAGCAGAATTACCCTAGATACTTGGTAGATAAGAAGGCTGGCAAGGTCAATAGAAGTATATTGGATGTATTATGTTAATGTGTACTTTACTAGTACTCCTAGTAGCACCAGGGTATTAGATACCGGTTCGGTTGCTAAGTGTTAGTAACTCGAAATAAAAGCTACGGAATAAATGGAGACTAGCTAAAGGTGAGCTGACGATATGTGTTGGAAGTATTTCCAATGTTGATATGATCAAGCATCGCACGCTCCCTCTACCATCGAGATTGGTGTTTGCGTTGAGCATAGACATGATTGGATTATGTCTATCGCAATACGGTTATTCATTTAAGGAGAATAATGGTTACTCTGTTTATTTGAATAATACCCTCAATGGTCTTACGCCTAAAATGAATGGTTTATTGAATCTCGATCGTAGTGATACACATGTTCATGCCAAAAGATAGTAATGATAGTACCACCTACTTGTGGCACAGCCACGTAAGTCATATCGGTATAAAACGCATGAAGAAGCTCCATGTTGATGGACCTTTGGACTCACTCATTTTTGAAAAGTTTGAGACATGCGAACCATGTCTATTGGTGTATATGCATGAAGAACCTCCATGCAAATGGACCGTTTTGTACTCGCTTGATTTTGAATCACTTGAGACATGCAAATCATACCACATGGGCAAGATGACTGAAAGCCTCGTTTCAGTAAAATGGAACAAGAAAGCAACTTGTTGGAAGTAATACATTTTTGATGTGTGCAGTCCAATGAGTGCTGAGGCATGTAGTGGATATCATTATGTTCTTACTTCAAAGATGACTTGAGTAGACGTTGAGTATATTTACTTGATGAATCACGAGTCTGAATTATTGAAAGGTTCAAGTAATTTCAGAGTGAAGTTGAAAGATCGTCGTGACAAGAGGATAAAATATCTATGATATGATCATAGAGATGAATATCTGAATTACGAGTTTGGCACGGAATTAAGACATTGTGGAAATTGTTTCACAACTAATACAGCCTGGAACACCATAGTGTGATGGTGTGTCCGAACATCATAACTGCACCCTATTGGATATGATGCATACCATGATGTTTCTTATCGAATTACCACGATAGTTTATGGGTTAGGCATTAGAGACAACCACATTCACTTTAAATAGGGCACCACGTAATTCCGATGATATGACACCGTATGAACTATGGTTTAGAGAAACCTAAGCTGTCATTTCTTAAAAGTTTGGGGCTGTGACGCTTATGTGAAAAAGTTTCAGGCTGATAAGCTCGAACCCAAAGCGGATAAATGCATCTTCATAGGACACCCAAAACAGTTGGGTATACCTCCTGTCTCAGATCCGAAAGCAATAAGGGATTGTTTCTAGAATCGGGTCCTTTCTCGAGGAAAAGTTTCTCTCGAAAGAATTGAGTGGGAGGATGGTGGAGACTTGATGAGGTTATTGAACCGTCTCTTCAACTAGTGTGTGGCAGGGCACAGGAAGTTGTTCCTGTGGCACCTACACCAATTGAAGTGGAAGCTTATGATAGTGATCATGAAACTTCAGATCAAGTCACTACCAAACCTCGTAGGATGACAAGGATGCGTACTGCTTCAGAGTGGTACGTAATCCTGTCTTGGAAGTCATGTTGCTAGACAACAATGAACCTATGAGCTATGGAGAAGCGATGGTGGGCCCGGATTCCGATAAATGGCTCGAGGCCATATAATCCAAGAGAGGATCCATACATGAAAACAAAGTGTAGACTTTGGAAGAACTACTTGATGGTCGTAAGGCTGTTGAGTACAGATGGATTTTAAAAGGAAGACGGACAATGATGGTAAGTATTACCATTAAGAAAGCTCGACTTGTCGTTAAGATGTTTTTCGACAAGTTCAAGGAGTTGACTACGGTGAGACTTTCTCACTCGTAGCGATGCTAAGAGTCTGTTGGAATTATGTTAGCGATCACTGCATTATTTATGAAATCTTGCAGATAGGATGTCAAAACATTGTTTCCTCGACGATTTTCTTGAGGAAAGGTTGTATGTAATACAACCGGAAGGTTTTGTCAATCCTGAAAGATGCTAATAAGTATGCAAAGCTCCAGCAATCCTTCTAGGGACTGGAGTAAGCATCTCGGAGTTGGAATGTATGCTTTGATGAGATGATCAAAGATTTTGGTGTATATAAAGTTTATGAGAAACTTATATTTCCAAAGAAGTGAGTGGGAGCACTATAGAATTTCTGATAAATATATGTTGACATATTGGTGATCAGAAATGACGTAGAATTTCTGGAAAGTATATAGGGTTATTTGGAAAGTATTTTTCAATGGAAAGCCTGGATTAAGCTACTTGAACATTGAGCATCAAGATCTATAAGGATAGATCAAAACGCTTAATGGTACTTTCAAATGAGCACATACCTTGACATGATCTTGAAGGTGTTCAAGATGGATCAGTCAAAGAAGGAGTTCTTGCCTGAGTTGTAAGGTATGAAGTTAAGACTTAAAGCTCGACCGCGGCAGAATAGAGAGAAAGGACGCAGGTCGTCCCCTATGCTTAAGACATAGGCTCTACAGTATGCTATGCTGTGTACCGCACCTGAAGTGTGCCTTGCCATGAGTCAGTCAAGGGGTACAAGAGTGATCCATGAATGGATCACAGGACAGCGGTCAAAGTTATCCTTAGTAACTGGTGGACTAAGGAAGTTTCTCGGTTATGGAGGTGGTAAAAGAGTTCGTCGTAAAGGGTTACGTTGATGCAAGCTTAACACCTATCCGGATAGCTCTGAGTAGAGATACCGGATGCATATAATGGAGCAACAATTTAGAATAGCTCCAAGCAGAACAGTTATTTGGATTAGCTCCAAATGGAACGTGGTAGCTACATCTAGGAGATGACATAGAGATTTGTAAAGCACACACGGATCTGAAAGGTTCAGACCCGTTGACTAAAACCTCTCTCACAAGCAACATGATCAAACCTAAAACTCATTGAGTGTTAATCACATAGTGATGTGAACTAGACTACTGACTCTAGTAAACTCTTGGGTGTTAGTCACATGGCGATGTGACCTGTGAGTGTTAATCACATGGCGATGTGAACTAGATTATTGACTCTAGTGCAAGTGGGAGACTGTTGGAAATATGCCCTAGAGGCAATAATAAATTGGTTATTATTATATTTCCTTGTTCATGATAATCGTTTATTATCCATGTTATAATTGTATTGATAGGAAACTCAGATACATGTGTGGATACATAGACAACACCATGTCCCTAGTAAGCCTCTAGTTGACTAGCTCGTTGATCAATAGATGGTTACGGTTTCCTGACCATGGACATTGGATGTCATTGATAACGGGATCACATCATTAGGAGAATGATGTGATGGACAAGACCCAATCCTAAGCCTAGCACAAAGATCGTGTAGTTCGTATGCTAAAGCTTTTCTAATGTCAAGTATCATTTCCTTAGACCATGAGATTGTGCAACTCCCGGATACCGTAGGAGTGTTTTGGGTGTATCAAACGTCACAACGTAACTGGGTGATTATAAAGGTGCATTACAGGTATCTCCGAAAGTGTCTGTTGGGTTGGCACGAATCGAGACTGGGATTTGTCACTCCGTGTAAGCGGAGAGGTATCTCTGGGCCCACTCGGTAGGACATCATCATATGCGCAATGTGACCAAGGAGTTGATCACGGGATGATGTGTTACGGAACGAGTAAAGAGACTTGCTGGTAACGAGATTGAACAAGGTATAAGGATACCGACGATCGAATCTCGGGCAAGTAACATACTGCTAGACAAAGGGAATTGTATGCGGGATTGATTAAGTCCTTGACATCGTGGTTCATCCGATGAGATCATCGTGGAACATGTGGGAGCCATCATGGGTATCCAGATCCCGCTGTTGGTTATTGACCGGAGAGTCATCTCGGTCATGTCTGCATGTCTCCCGAACCCGTAGGGTCTACACACTTAAGGTTCGGTGACGCTAGGGTTATAGAGATATTAGTATGCGGTAACCCGAAAGTTGTTCGGAGTCCCGGATGAGATCCCGGACGTCACAGGAGTTCCGGAATGGTCCGGAGGTAAAGAATTATATATAGGAAGTGCTATTTCGGCCATCGGGACAAGTTTCGGGGTCATCGGTATTGTACCGGGACCGCCGGAAGGGTCCCGGGGGTCCACCGGGTGGGGCCACCTGCCCCGGGGGGCCACATGGGCTGTAGGGGGTGTGCCTTGGCCTATATGGGCCAAGGGCACCAGCCCCAAGAGGCCCATGCGCCAAGAGAAGAGAAAAAGGGGAGAGTCCTAAAAGGGGAAGGCACCTCCGAGGTGCCTTGGGGAGGATGGACTCCTCCCCACCCTTGGCCGCACCCTTCCTTGGAGGAAGGGGCAAGGGCTGCGCCTCCCCCTCTCCCTTGGCCCTATATATAGTGGGGAAAAAGGAGGAGCAAACAAAATCTAAGGCCTAGCGCCTCCCTCTCCCTCCCGTGACACATCTCCCTCCTCCCGCAGCGCTTAGCGAAGCCCTGTTGGAATCCCGCTACTTTCACCACGCCGTCGTGCTGCTGGATCTCCATCAACCTCTCCCTCCTCCTTGCTGGATCAAGGCATGGGAGACATCACCGGGCTGTATGTGTGTTGAACGCGGAGGTGCCGTCCGTTTGGCGCTAGGATCATCGGTGATTTGAATCACGACGAGTACGACTCCATCAACCCCGTTCTCTTGAACGCTTCCGCGCGCGATCTACAAGGGTATGTAGATCCACTCCTCCCTCGTTGCTAGATGACTCCATAGATTGATCTTGATGACACGTAGGAAATTTTTGAATTTATGCTACGTTCCCCAACAACCGGATCCTCCATACTGCACTTTTTGCCAAATTTAATGGAGCACTTATCCGGACTAAGAAGCTGACCAGTTCCTTTCTCATAATCCAACAGAATAGTTTTAACAGTTAAGGCTTGATCAATGGACCCCTTGAAAAAAAGAAGGCTATCATCCGCAAACAATAAGTGAGATATACCAGGCCCTTGTCTTGTAAGCTTAAACTCTTTAAGAACACCTTTCTCACAAGCGTCCTTTAACAACAAAGAGAGAGCCTCGGCCACAAATAGAAACAAATAAGGAGATAAAGGATCCCCTTGCCTGAGTCCACACGATGGGTAAAAAGGTTCCAATAATTGTACATTAAACCGCACCGAAAACTTCACAGAAGTAACACAAGTCATGATCCAGTTAATACATGTTGGCGCAAAACCAAGAGCCCCAAGCATACTTTTAAGAAATTGCTAGTCCACACGATCGTACGCTTTTGCCAAGTCCAAATTGTAAGCGCAAAACTCTCAACGTTTATCTTTCAACGTACTCAGCGAGTGAATACATTCAAAAGCAATAAGCGCGTTATCAGAAATTAACCGGCCAGGAATAAAGGCACTCTGAGTGGGAGAAATCATACCATCCAAAAGAGTTCTCAGCCTATTCACCAGACACTTCAATATGATTTTGTAGATGATATTGCAGAGGCTGATCGGTCTAAAGTCTTTGATGGACTGGGGATTCTTCATTTTAGGAATAAGAACAATAGTGGTGTCATTTATACCATCGGGCATAACACCTGAGATAAAGAATTGTTGGACTGCCCTTACAATATCCTCCTTTATTAATCCCCAATTTCTCTGGAAAAATCTAGCTGGAAAACTATCCGGGCCAGGAGCCTTTAGCGGACCAATTTGGAAAAGGGCATTACTAATCTCTACCTCCGAAGAAGGTTTACAGAGCTCCACATTCATATCATCATTGACGAGAGGTTTGACAATAGAAATGATACGAGAAGGGTCAACATTAGAATCACAAGTATACAGATTCTAAAAAAAACGTATTAGTGATACCTTTGATTTCTTCCATATTCTCCGTAAGAGACCCATCACTCCTCTTAAGTGTAGAAATATTATTTTTCTTTGCTCTCCATGAGGCCTTTCTCTGAAAAAAAATTTGTATTACGATCCCCCAATATCATTTTGTCAATACAGGACCTCTGCTTCCACATGATTTCTTCCTTAATAAGGAGCTCATCCATCTCCAGAAGAGTTTCCGTTCTCTCCAAAACAGCCACCTTATCACTTCTTTTAAATAGACGATTCAATCTTTTGCGGGCAGCGTCAAGTTTCTTTGGGAGATAACCAATGTGAACCCTGCTCCATGAATGTAGGGATGTCATTAATTTATCCAAATTACTTGCCACATCCTGAAGATCCCTTACTTGCGTACTTTTATTCCAGCAATTTCTGATATGATCATCCAATGCTTTACTCTCCCGCTCCCAATATGATTCATATCTCAAATGCTTATTAACAGAGACATTAGGTCGATTCCCCAGCAACTGAATGTACAGAGGATAGTGGTCTGACCTGGAAGATATAATATATGAGACCTTGCAGTGGGGATACATAGCAGACCATTGGGGACATGCCACCGCCCGATCAAGCCGAACCTTCACGTTGCGATTACCTTCCTGCTTATTATCATAGGTCCATGGCAACCCATGAAAGCCCAAGTCAAATAGATTGCATTCTGAAAGAATCTCGCGGAAGTTTGGCATGAGCTTAGAAGACCTCTTATGCCGGGAAAAATGCTCATGCTGCCACATTGCTTCATTAAAATCACCCACCAAAAACCATGGACCAAAGCCAAGAGATTTTACCTGTCTCAGGAGCTCCCACATGACATACCTTTGACTTGCCTTCGGTTCTCCATAAACAAAAGTGCATCTCCATTTTGACCCATCACTATTTGAGATATACATGTCAATAAAATGCTCACCAAATTTGTTTAACTCCATAGTAAAACACTCATCCCAAAACACAGCTAAGCCACCACCTTTACCTTTAACTGAAACAGTAAACACATTTTCATGCCCAACCTATACCTCAAACTCTCAACATATTCTTTATTTTGCCTTGTTTCAGAAAGAAAGATAACATTGGGTCGGTAAGATTTATTGAGACAGACTAATTCTTGAACTGTGCGAGGCCGACCCAGCCCCCGACAATTCCAGCTAAGCATTTTCATGGCTCCTGACGGGCGACATCAGACGCGCCCGTCAGTTGACCGACAGCCCCCGGGTCGGTTGCTACCTTTGCAGACACCCCATCCTCTTTTCCTTCCCCCACAGACTCTCTCCTCTTACCCTGAACTTCCTCCTCTCCCCCATCTACCTCTTTTGTTACATGAATCATATTCCCATCTATATCTGCCTGAGCCTCCACTCCCCACACACCTTCTTACAAGCTGGAAGAACCACACCGGCTCCCCTCCACTCAAAGCTCTCAGCACTAATACTATCAAAAGTAAGAACAAGGTCTTGGTCTCCCAAAAATATTTTCTTGTTGCCCGTCGAGCTCTCCAAAATATGAGCAAAGGCAGCCTTGCGACCGGACAGGTCGCTGCCATTGTTCGGAGGGGTTGGGACCCCAAACTGTACGTGCTTCACACACGCTGCCTGAACGACGGCCCGTTCCTCCTGCTCCTCTCTGTGAAGCCTTCTCCAGCGCGCCAACTTCGTCGAGCCACCGGAGGCAGCCAGGCCTTGTTCACCACCCCCGGCAACCACGTCCACCTTGGTGCCCAGCCGAGCGTCGGCTCCAGGTTGAGCAGTCACTCCCTCCCCCACGGGGTCAGAGAGACGATATAGAGCAGCATCAACAGACCCGGCCACACTGCCACCTTCAGTCACCGGACCTTTCATATGTCC
Source organism: Triticum urartu (assembly GCF_056163025.1). Classification (NCBI taxonomy): domain Eukaryota; kingdom Viridiplantae; phylum Streptophyta; class Magnoliopsida; order Poales; family Poaceae; genus Triticum; species Triticum urartu. The sequence continues at coordinate 475,392,578 of NC_141877.1, forward strand.
AACACCATCAACCGGGCCTTGATCTTGCCCATCTTCAGCTCTAATCAGTCCCTTCAGAGCAGCAGCAGCAGCAGCCACGACCGGCTGCACTCCATCATCGGATTCCAGAAGAGCCAGCTGACCCTCCTGGCCAGCTGACACCGTTGGCAGCACCTTGCCGCTGTCGTCGACGTCCCGGCCGTGCTCGGCGCACAGCCCAGTCAGAGAAGGCCCCCCTCCTGGGCGGCCCCTGACCCCAGTCCATGGCCGCCCACCCGGCAGCCGTGGACGGGTTGTTCCGCCCTAGTCATGGTGGACAACGACGGGGAAGCCGCCACCGACAGCTTCTGGACCGCTGAAGAGACGGCGGTGACGACCATTTCGGGAAGCTTTACCAAGCCCCCACGCTGGCGGTGGCCCGACCCGGCCGCCGTCTGTGAGTTCTTCCAGAACGCCGGCGCCTTGATGTCAGTGGTGTACGAAGGCTGTCGGAGCTCTTTTGGGATGTTGCAGAAAGTAGCCGTTGTGTGCCCCAGAATGCCACAACAGAAACAGAAGTTAGGAAGTTTTTCATACTTGACGTAGTAGATGGACTCAATTGTCTTGCCATCCGGTATCGTCACAATGCTGTCGATGAACTTCCTCAGAGGCTCGTCCAGGCGGTGCACAACCCGAACACGCAAGTGCTCGTCGACGATCATCTTATTCACTTGCGACACCGTCACGACCTTGCCGAGTTTGCCACCCAGCAGGTAGCCCATCTCCACTGTTTTGATCGGCACCGGTAGCCCCCAGATTTGAGCCCATATGTTGATGGAGTCGAGGGGTACGTCTGCTGGGTTGCCCTTCACTTCAAAAGCCGCTAGAACCACGGCATCGTCTCTGAAATGCCATGGTCCAGCTTGCAGCACATGACGCCGATCACCCTCCTCCTTAAAGGTGATGACGAAGCGACGGTCTTCGCTGGTGACGCGCTGCGCCATGGCATCACCTCGGAGCCGCCATGGTCCTCTGAGCTCGTTGACGACCAGCGCGGGATCGACCGGGTACGGCGAGAGCACCCGGCCCACCACTAGATTCCCCGCGACCGCCCGCATTGCCGCCTCCAGGTTGATGACGATCGGGTTGGAGTGCGTACTCGAGCTCGAGGCCGCCTTGTTCTTCCCCTTCCTGCATAGTTGGGGAGGCGCCGCCGCAGCAGCGAAACTGAATGAAGCCTTTGGGGTCACGGTGAGCGCCGGCCCCGCTGGACCTCCCACCTTGGCCTTTACCATGTCCTGAACCGGGGATATCTGCATCTCCCCGATCGCCCCACCACTCGTCGCCGGGGGTGATGGAGCCACGCCCTTGGCGACCTTCACGCCGGCCTGGACGACCGCCGGGGACACAGCAAGCGCACCCTCACTGGTGCCCGATGCCTTGACACCCCGTCCAAGTCCATCTCAGCTACACTTCGATTTGCCATCAGTTCCTGTGTCACACGCAAAGAACAGAGCAAAGGCGTAGAAAGAACAGAGGAAGAACACACTTTGTCCTGCGATCCTTGAGAACCTCCCCTCAAATACATCTCATCTTCCTCAAATTTCGCCCTAGAATCAACGCCATAACCGTTGGGATTTACCCCACTAGAATCCCCATCCCCATCCATAGAAGAATTGCAAATTAACCTATCAGAAACTGCTCCTTTAAACTCTACATAATTCACCGTGATGTGAATCTTCCTGACGAAATCAGGGGCCTCGATCTGCGCCCCTGCTCCCTTTGAATCAGTACCAGATGGATCCAATTTGAAGAAGCCATCTGCTTTGATCCGCAAGCGCCGCAGACAGCCTTCCGGATCTCTCGCCCGGCGTAGGATGTCTTTTCCCCGCCGTTTGAAGGTGCTCCACTCCACAGCAGAGAGGCCACCCACTCCCCATCCCTCACTGCTCGCCCCCAGGCTCGGCTCCCGGCCTGCCGCCGGCGCCGCCCCGCCGCGCTCCATCGGTCAACGGGTCGCCATGGCAGTCGCCAGAGCGCGTGCTAGTCGGTTACTAACGATGTATTTGTACTCTACCATGTATGAGTCGGTCCTGAAGGATTCCCTCGCGTGTCATTTCAGGGCCGACTCATTTAGCGGGTTCACTCGCTCACTTCAGTTTTTTTTTCATTTTCTTTGTTTTTCTTCACTTTTTTGTTTCTTCCTCGTTTTTCTTTAATTTTCTACTTTTTCTGGTTTCCTTTGTTTCTTTACCTGCTTTTATTGTTTTCTTTGTTTTTTCACCGGTTTTCATTGATTCTTTCTTGGTCTTTTTTTCCCTTTGTTTACAGGTTTTTAAATTTCTTTGTTCTTTTTTCTGATTATTTTTGGTTTTTTATTGGTTTTCTTTTTTAACATACGTCAATTTTTCTTCAGTACATACTATACGTTTTTAGTGTACACATGAAACATTTTTTTAGATACACGGTGAACATTTCTCAAATACACGATATACATTATTTACTTTAGTAGATGTTTTGAAGAGTTTTTTAAATACCTGGTCAACATTTTTCCAAATATACGTCTAATATTTATTATGGTAACAAAAAAATCCTTGAACTATGTGCACATTTTTTTACATTGTATAATTATTTTTATAATTGTCACAAACATTTCTTCAAATTGTCACATACATTTTTGAATGGTACGAATAAAAAACAATTTATACTAGGGAAATATTGTTTTACATTGTATAAACATATTTAAAAACGTACACATTTTTGTTTTGAAATGCAGGATCATTTTTTCATTTCAGGAAAAAATGTTTTTAACGCTATCAGGTCTTTTTTGTCTGCCTAACATTTTATTATACTGTCTCAACATTGTTACACTTTAATATCTTTTGTTAAATATAAAATGGAAATATATTCATTTGAAATACAAATATAAATTTAAAAAATAAAATACAATTAAGTGTGGTATCATTGTGACGGAACATGCTCGTGCACGGGTGAGGGCGAATCGCACGAGGTCATTGCCCATTTGTTTTTCTCTGGCCGTTTCATGTTCATAGCCGGCCGTAGTAGCTTTGTTGAATATTTTAGAAAAGTGGTCGTAACATGTAAAAACATTTTTGTGCCATTTTCTAAAAAATGTTCTAATACTACACATGTTTATTAAATGATCACTATATTTTTGAAAAATATCCAATCATGTGCTTAAAAGTGATTATCGTATAATTAAAAATAGTTGCTGTGGGTTTTACAAATGTTCAACGTGTATTAGAAAAATGTTACACGTGCATCTGGAAAATGGTCAACATATAAACAAAAAATGTTCAACATGTATTTAGAAAATAAAAAGAAAGGAAAAAATAGAACATAAAAAAACTGAAAGTCAGCCCATAAGAAAAATTTACTATCTCCATACCGGTTTATTGATCCTCTCGAATTTTGTGATAAATTTTGATCATAGATTTAACAAAAAAAATGTTAATGCATGCCATAAAAATTATTTTATTGAATTCCTATTTGAACATAGTTTTATTATTATACTATTTAATTAGTGAAAAATATGGTCAAAACATGATCCTAAATATAAGAGGGACTAATAATCAAGGACTGAGATAGTAGATAAGGGCATCTCCAACACCGACCACAAACCTCCCGCATGCGTCCGTATGGCGTTGTCGAACAAGGGAAGCCCGTTTCTGACCGACCCAAGTCCGCTTTTGACCGCCCTCATCCACCAAAAAACCCTCCCCTCTTGAGCGTTTTCGGTCAGCACCGCTCCAAAGCGCCAGCGCCCGCATTCATGCCCGGTCAGAGCGGAAGCGACCACTCACTAGCGTTGGCATTAAAGCGGTGTACCGGCTGAGAAAGCGTCGCCCGCGCTGCTTCCCGGTGCAGGCTACCGCCGCGCGTGTAAACGACACGACGACCGCCCGTCCGTCCGCTCGCCGCCCACATTGATGGCACGCGGTTGCCGATGCGTCTCCTCCGGCGCCATCCATTAGTCCCTCCGCCACCCACCATTGCTATAAAAGCAAGTGACTCAGCCATAGCCGCTGTCATCCACCTCTGATCCCTGTCCGCACCACTTCCACCATGGATCCCTTCCCCGCCAAATCTCTCTAGGACAGGCTGACGTCGGACCAGAAGAAGGAGATGGCCGCCATTGCTGCCGGCTGGCCGGCCGGAACGTAGTCGGAAGATGACGACGTCCCAATGGAGGACGATGCTGGCAACGAACCGACGCCACCTTCCTCCTCCGTGTCACCATCCTCCTCCTCCGCGCAATCCTCGCCGATGCATTACACCATTACCATCGACGAGACCCCAATGGAGCGGGAGGAGTAGTTCCGAGAGTCGCAGGCCGACGCTGCCTACACCACCACCTCCTCTAGGAGCATCTGCAGGCGGAGGAGCAGCTCACCGCCGGCAGAAAGGTCGCACCGGACGCGAACATGGTGGAGCAGGAGGCGCTGCTGGAGTCCTACCGCTCCACCGCCAGATCCACCTCGCCCGCTGGCGATATCAGTCGCGGGTGGCGGAGGTGGCGACCGTTGGCAAGGTCTGCGATGATGAGGTAGGTGAGGCGGTGTTCGGCGAGTCCGAGGACGAGGAGGAGGACGTCGCCGAGTCCGCGCCCCGCCGTCAAGGGCAGCGCAAGATGACATGGCTGAGGTGCGCTGGAGGTCATAACCTTGTTTTTTTACATTTGTTTACACTTCTAAATATTCAAAATAAAATATGTTAACCAAGTGTTTGAAAAATGTTAAAGGTGCATAGAGTAAATGTTTCTCGTGTGTACGAAAAAATATACAATGTGTGTGAAAAAGTTGATCATCTATTTGAAAAATGTTAATCAAGCAATTTAAAAAAATGTGAAGCAAGCAGTTCAGAAATAATACTAAAGCATTTTAAAAATGTTAAATGTTGAACATGTATTCGTAAAGATGTTAACCTTGCATTTGAAAAAAAATGTTAATCAAGAATCTGAAAATATTAAATGTGTATAGAAAACATATTGACCATGTATTGAAAAAAAATCTTGTATTTAAAAAATGTGAATCAAGGATTTGCAAAATGTTTACTCTGTATAGAAAAAATATAGACCATGTATTTAAAAATAATAATCAAGTATTTAAAAATGTGTAGATAAAAATTGTTGACGGTGTATTAAAAATTGTTAATCAAGATTTCAAAAAATGTTTTAAATGTGTATTGAAAAAAACGCTGACCATGTACTCAAAAATTTTAACCTTGTTTCTGGAAAATGTTAAACATGTATTAGAAAAATGTTCTCAACGTATATGAATTATGTAGAATGAAAATCAAAAGAAGAAAAAGAAAGGCGAACAAACCAACGAAAACCGGGAATAAACAAAACCAAAGAATAAAATGAAAAAGAATACCGAAGAAACAGGTGCAAGAAATGGAAAACAGTGAGTCTATCGATGAAAATCAACCAAAGAAACTAAGAAAAATGAACAAACCCAATAAAAAAGAAAATGATAAACCAAGGGAACAAATGAAAAGAATATAAACTGTAAAAAAACAATAACGAAACAAAGAAAACCGACCTAAAATGAGAAAGAAGAAAACAAAACCGGCAAAAAAGGAAGGGAAAAGGAAAAACAATAAAAACTGATAAGGAAACAAAAAAACCGAGAAACAGTGAAAACCAAGAAGGAACAAAGAAAAACGTTTAAAACACAGATAAAATAGGAAAACCGATAAATTAGAGGGGCGACAAAGAAAAATCATGAAAACGAAAGTAATAATAAGAAGAAAAACTTTGAACCAGTGAACAAACCAGAGCAAGCGGATTTGATTGAGAAACCTAGCGCAGAAAATAGATCATCAAAATTGGCTGGACCAATATCTACAACGCAGTGGAAAATGCTTCAGCGAGACAGAAGAAACTCTTGCGTGAACCGAGACACATAGTCGCCACGTGAGGGGGAGCGCTTATTTACCCCAGTGCGTGCTGGGAGCAGGCGTAATGTGCACCGCCGCCCCCCCCCCCCCCCCCCCCCCCCCAACCGTCCCTTTTGGGCCGGGCAAAGTGCAGGGCACCCGTTTTTTATTGTTCTTTTTCTTTTTAAAACAATTAGGGATTTCAAGATGTTTTTTAAAAATGTAAATTTTAAAAACAGTGTTCAAGAAATAAAAAAATGTTTGTCGATTCAAGAAAATGTTCGCGATATTGAAAAAACGTTCTTCAAATTGAACAATTTTTTGCAATTTCAAATATTTCTGAAAAATGTTCCAAATATTCAAAAAATGTTTATGAATCACAAAAACATTTCATCAATTCAAAAAATGATCACTGATTCACAAAACTAAATTAATAAAAAATCTTCATGCAGTCCAAAATGTTTGCCAAATTTATAAAATGTTTATGAATTTCACTGCCCCCTAACTTCAAAAATGTTTCTCGATTCAAAACATATTCATAGGTTTCAATTCACAATTTCCAAAAATGTTCCAGAGCTTGTAAAAACTGTTCGAGTATTAAAAAAATCTTCTCGAGTTTAAAAAATGTTCATGGATTTGATAAATTTTCATGATTCGAGATAATGCTTGCGAATTTGGAAAATATTGATGATTTCAAAAAATGTTTATCAAAAAAGAAATAAAGTGAAAAATAAAAATATAAGAAAAAAAGAACACTGGGAAGGGAAAAATGAAAATGAAAAAAGATAGAAAAGAAACAAAAAACACAAAAATATAAAAACAAATAAAAAACGGTTTGAGAAGGATCGAGAATCTTCCCAAACCTGGAAAGAGCTGGTGAACCGTTGCGACCTACTCCCTCCGTTCTGAATTACTTGTCTTGGATTTGTTTAGATACGGAGATATCTACCACTAAACTGAGTCTAGATACATCCGATATCTAGTACGTGCCAAATAGGTTTGGCCGGTCTGGGTTGACTAGCTAAACCGAGCTCTCATTGCCACTTTTCGCATGGGCCAGCTCAGTAAACGCAAGATACGCTCGCTTGGGTCGTCTCCTCACTTGTTCTTTCGGTCCATTGACCTGTTTGACGAGGTTGGCTCAAAGCGTATACCGAGTTTACAAATGCTTGGCATCTGCAGACTCTGCCAAGCTGAGCTTTTAAGATGTTTGTTCGTTCGATTTGGGGGTCTCAGTGTACGCGAGACCGAGCGTTCGCAGACTTTGCTAAGCTGTTGGCCTTTTAAACATTCTGTGCTGGGCTGGGGCGGAATAATCTTAGAACAAGCGTACTGCCAACGTGTGTCTCCGTAGGATGGATCATTCTGGGCTTGCTCAAACCAGATACCCCTTACGGAGAGATGCTATGTGTTGCTTATATCTTCTTCTCAAAAAAATGTATTGCTTATATCTATCCCTAAACAAATGTATTGCTTATATCCGTCGCCCCCATCCCGAGGAGCTCAGAACAAGCATACTACCAACGTGTGTCTTCGTCAAGACGATACATAGATCCGTGGAACCCGGCTCGGACAAGCCACCCAAGCCCACAGTCCGACCACCGTTGTCTCCGTCTTCAACTTGGACGCCGGCTCGACGTAGTCCAGAGCGCAGCCGTCGCCCATGGCCGCGGTATCACGTGGTCGTCCCATGCGTGGAGGGGCAGCTCCTCCAGATAGAACCTCACATGGGCTTCGGTGGATCACGCTCTTGGGTCGCAACGGTGGCGCTCCCCTGTATGGGCACCACGGGCTGGAGCACCTACAATTGGCGCCCATACACCAGAGCGCCACCCATGATTAGGGGTACATCGGTTCGCACTTTGTTCATAGCTTGAAAAGCACAAATGTCACAAAGGTTTTTTTTTACATGATAATACGTGTCTTATTCATATCATAAAAATCAAAGTACATGTCACGCAAGGACCCACGTGACAAACTGAAAAGATAGTAGGAAAACATCTCTGAGCTTGACACCAACGCCCGTTACCTGCCTCCGGCACCGCCACATCACCAAAGAAAAGAATAACGGATCACCTCCTCATCCGAGCTCAACGCGGCTCCATCACTGATATGCAGCTTTGCGGACTTCCAAGGTGGCTCACCAAAAAGTGAAGCCAACGAATCAGACCGGGGCAACACTCCGGACACGCCATCGAACTCCATATCTGGCACCCACCACAAGTAAGACGCTGAAGGAGGAAACCTTACCTACCATCCACGAACCACGAACCCAGCACATGTTCCGTCTTCCAAATGTCACAAATAAGTTGATGGTATGCTTTTTCCAACATTCTCTTCTACAGTAGTAGGAATAACTTTTTGGAATATGTATGTGTTTTCTACTGAAATTGTATCAAATGATATAAGGATGTTTTTTGTAGTTGCCCCTTTTAATATGTCAGGACACTCCTCCCGATATAAAAATGCAATCATCAATAGTTTCCTCTTATCTTTCCTCCCCCCAAATTAACCGTGACCTCCTCCCCCCGTGCGGCGGCGCCGCGCCGCACCGGGGCCTCCCCGCCGGCCCCCCTTTCCTCCCCGCCGAGCCTTCCTCTCCTTCCGCCGCCGCCGAGGGCATCGTAGGCTAAGCCTGCGGGCCGCAGCGGCGGCGGCGGCGGCAATCTTCCTCGGCCGGCGATCGGATCCGGGTGGCGGCGACCCACTGCGGCCGATCCAAGGGCGATGGCGCAGGCCGGTGGCGATCAGGGTTGTCGTGCTGGTGGCGGCGATGAAGAGATCACGTCGGCAGCTAGGGTGTCCGATCTGGATCCCATTCGGATCTGGATGGTGGTTCCTCGAGCCGTCGTGCGCATCCTTTGTTCCGGCGCGGCAAGCGGCCTCTGGACTAGGCACGCGACACGAGGACATCGGGGGCTCCGGCCCTTGGCGTGGAGGTGGTGGCCATCTTCTTCGCCGGAGGTGGTCGGCTAGATGGTTGTGGATTCTCGCATCCAATACCGGCGTACAGTGGGGAAACGGGGCTGCCGGTGAAAACCGTGCTATGACTCGGGTCATGATGGGTGATGGCGGCATTTTTGCGCCGTTATCTTGTTGAAGACATCGCCTCTGCAGCTTCTGTCGACTTGCTTGCACTGCTCTAGGCGAAAACTATGATCCGGAGTTTCCAAATCGGACGATGGCGGTGCTTTTGGGGCGTCGTTTTCCCTCATGGGGGCATCGCTTTTTGAGTAGCAGCTGGATGCAGGACCAGAGGATGGATTCTTTGGTGGAGCGGTGCGGCATCTCACTCATTGATGGCGGCGGGTCTCGGCGGCATGGCGCTGTGGTGACTCTGCGTCCAATGCACGGAGATGGACTCGCGCAGGAGGGTGACGCGGTCTGGCGTCGTGGTGGCATCGACGGCAGCTAGACTGGGAAACATACATGCATCAGTACAGCTCTGAAGATGGATTGGTGGCAAGTGGCTGCGGCGGCCTTAGACCCGGCAGGCGTCCTGGTTGAGGAGTGCGCCGGACTAGTAGTTGACTCATATCCGGCAGGCGTCCTGGATGGGACCTCAGGTCTTAGATGTTAGGTTTGGCTGCGAGGTCTGTTTGGTACTAGGCCTAGACTATCAGCATCCCTTCATCTTTTGGATAGGAGTAGCGACACTTTTGTTGCCTAGACGGTGGCTTCAGTCTTACTGTTGTATGACTTTGTAAGGTCTTGTGTGAATCTCTACTCCTAATGGAGCAGTTGGTAGTCTCGCTTCGAGGTTTTTTTAGTCCCACCTTCCATGGTTTTTTTGGTACCTCCTCCCACCTCAGACTTAGCCACCACGAACCGAAAAAACCTCATGCTGAGGCATCAACCCGCACCCATGCACATACGAGCAAAAAAAGACCTACGACGATTAAGCAACGAAAAAAGACCTACGAAGATTAACCAGCGACAAAAAAAACTAAACCTATCACCCGCACCTATGAGCGACGTCTCCTGCCCTGGAGCGAGGTCTCCCTTCGCCGCCGCCCTTCATCCCTTCGCCGTCGCGCTGTTGGGTTTCGTAGTAATTTCAAAAAAATTCTACGCACACGCAAGATCATGGTGATGCATAGCAACGAGAGGGGGAGTATGATCTACATACCTAGTAGATCGACAACGGAAGCGTTTGGTTGATGTAGTCGTACGTCTCCACGATCCGACCGATCAAGCACCGAAACTATGGCACCTCCGAGTTCTAGCACACGTTCAGCTCGATGACGATCCCCGGACTCCGATCCAGCAAAGTGTCGGGGAAGAGTTCCGTCAGCACGACGGCGTGGTGACGATCTTGACGTACTACTGCTGCAGGGCTTCGCCTAAGCACCGCTACAATATTATCGAGGACTATGGTGGCTGGGGGCGCCGCACACGGCTAAGGAATAGATCACGTGGATCAACTTGTGCGTCTCTGGGGTGTCCCTGCCTCTGTATATAAAGGACTAAAGGGGGGAAGGCTGGACGGCCAAGTAGGGCGCGCCAGGAGAGTCCTACTCCCTCTGGGAGTAGGATTCCCCCCCCCCCAATCCTAGTTGGAATAGGATTCGCGGAGGGGGGAAAAGAGAGAGAGAGGGGCCGGCCCCCTCTCCTTGTCCTATTCGGACCAAGGGAGGGGAGGGGCGCGCGGCCCATGTAGGGCTGCCTCTTCTCTTTTCCACTAAGGCCCATCATGGCCCATTTAGCTCCCGGGGGGTTCCGGTAACCTCCCGGTACTCTGGTAAAATCCTGATTTCACCCGGAACACTTCCGGTATCCAAACATAGGCTTCCAATATATCAATCTTTATGTCTCGACCATTTTGAGACTCCTCGTCATGTCCGTGATCACATCCGGGACTCCGAACAAACTTCGGTACATCAAAATGTATAAACTCATAATATAACTGTCATCGTAACCTTAAGCGTGCGGACCCTACGGGTTCGAGAACAATGTAGACATGACCGAGACATGTCTCTGGTCAATAACCAATAGCGGAACCTGGATGCTCATATTGGCTCCTACATATTCTACGAAGATCTTTATCGGTCAGACCGCATAACAACATACGTTGTTCCCTTTGTCATCGGTATGTTACTTGCCCGAGATTCGATCGTCCGTATTCCAAATACCTAGTTCAATCTCGTTACCGGCAAGTCTCTTTACTTGTTCTGTAATACATCATCCCGCAACTAACTCATTGGTTGCAGTGCTTGCAAGGCTTAAGTGATGTGCATTACCGAGAGGGCCCAGAGATACCTCTCCGACAACCGGAGTGACAAATCCTAATCTCGAAATACGCCAACCCAACATGTACCTTTGGAGACACCTGTAGAGCTCCTTTATAATCACCCAGTTACGTTGTGACGTTTGGTAGCACACAAAGTGTTCCTCTGGTAAACGGGAGTTGCATAATCTCATAGTCATAGGAACATGTATAAGTCATGAAGAAAGCAATAGCAACATACTAAACGATCGGGTGCTAAGCTAGTGGAATGGGTCATGTCAATCAGATCATTCACTTAATGATGTGATCCCGTTAATCAAATAACAACTACTTGTTTATGGTTAGGAAACATAACCATCTTTGATTAACGAGCTAGTCAAGTAGAGGCATACTAGTGACACTTTGTTTGTCTATGTATTCACACATGTATTATGTTTCCGGTTAATACAATTCTAGCATGAATAATAAACATTTATCATGATATAAGGAAATAAATAATAACTTTATTATTGCCTCTAGGGCATATTTCCTTCATGCGCTTCACTCGCCGCCCTCCATCCGCGCTGAACACGTCCAGGATCTGGCGCTGATCCTGGACGAGGAGACGCCGACGAAATATTGCTTCGCCGCCGGCCTCCATCCGACACGTCCAATATCCGGCCTGAACACGTCCTGGATCCGAGATATAGGTATTATTCGATACAGCCATCACATGTCATACATCAATCGCATCTCATACATCTCACAGCTCATACATCCATCGCATGTCGTACATCCATGGCATGATCATTTTACTCCTGATGCGAGTGCTTTCACAGAGATGCTTTCACATAGTAGATGCAAATTATATGGCTTTCAGAAGTACTTTCTCTCTAATCACCACTTCAAGACATCCAAAATCTTGTGCTTCTGCCATACCAAAAAAATCAGTTAGAAATCTTCCAGCTTATCAAGAATCACTGCAAGACTGCCATATTGTTTTCTGTTCTACATATCTTAGGTTTTGGAATTAGTAATTAGGGTTATTTTTCATGTTAAAAATAGACTCAAGTACACATGTTTACAGTTGGCAACTGGCAATTTTTTGTTACCAAGGAGTATCCTGCACTTGTATAAATATGATGATAAATTCATGTTTTGTAACACACTGGGGCACAAGTCAATTTGTTCAACAAAAAATGGCACAGATGAAAACACAAACAATAACTCACCTTGTCATTGTTGGATTGCATGGTGCTAATCATGTGAGATAAGCATGCCTGGGAATAAACCTTTGGTTGCTTCCACCTGTGCTCCGTAGTTTTGAATGATGTTAAAACCTTAACTGAACTGAAAGTCCACAGGATATAGTTGAGGAACAGCAGATAGAACAATAACACTTGCATCTCAATAATTTTGTAACTGAAGGCGCATACTAAAGAGATCCTATAGTCAAGACATTCTTGCAGCTCAACTATATACAATATGTCAAAGATGTAGAAGAAAGTACCATCTTGGGTAAGATCATCAAAGATCGACATGATTTCATTCTTCAAATGGCTCTGTTCAACAGTGGCAGCTGCCCTTCTGACCATAGGCATGTCATCCTGGCATAGTTGTCCATAAATAGTCCTAAGTTCTGTTTTCAACGGATCGGTGGCACTTGGATAGGCTAAATGGAAAAGACCACTGGATGATACTCGAGCTGTAAACCACTCACCAGCCGCTAGCCTCTGAAAAGAGTAAAGACTCGTTGAACGAACAGGCATGAAGATATCAATAGAAAATAAAACTGCATTGCTACATTTATTTAAGTACTCCCTCTGTAAAGAAATATAAGACTTTTTAGATCACTCTCCCGTGATCTAAAAAGTCTTATATTTCTTTACAGAGTACATCAGTATTTCCAATGAACAGCCATATGTAGGATCAAGTCACTATGCAGAAGAATACAATGCAAACACAGTTACCTAAAAGGCAAGAAGCAAGCCAAGCACTCCCTGGGAACACTTGATCAAGTCACTATGCAGAAGAACACTTGATTCCAACCGAAAACTGTACTGGAGGGCTCTACAACACTTGATTCTGTTTTAGTTGCAACCAAGTATCTACTTTATTTAAGTTTGTCGATAAAGCTGATTTTCCCGATCCTGTAATCCTTGTTCTGTCAAGCCAAACATCTCATTTTATTTAAGTTTCCACTACAAAAAAATACACTTCCGTGATGATACGTGTTTGTCATAGTACGTCGCGTTTTCTGTTATGCATGTACATCCATGACAAATTTATGACAGAATCAAGATAGTCATACCTGTGTTGTCGTAAAAGTGTTCCATGACATTGCCAAAATTATCATCACGGAAGTGTCCACTTCCATGACGATAAATCGCGCGTCACAGAAGTGCTTTCATCAAGGGTGACCGACACGTGGCATCCACCGTAACGGAACGCCGTTAAGCTATCGGGTCGGATTTTGGATCCGATAACCCGTTAACAGCCACGACCAATGCCGATTTTCCACGTGTAAAATTCTCATTGGCTGACGGATCCATGCGTCAGCTCCGCGTTGGCACAGGTGTCACTCATCCAAAGGTCGAGATGGGCCTATGATATGTTGACACGTGGACCGGCCCAAAAGTGGCCCACAAAGATTAAATGGGCTGGCCCAACCGAAGGCCCATAAGATTTAGCGGACCATAATGGGCCGGCCCAGCTAAAGGCCCACAAAATTTAGCGGACCATAATGGGCCAGCCCAGCTAAAGGCCCACACGATTTTGCAGACCATAATGGGCCAGCCCAGCTAAAGGCCCACAAGATTTTGCGGACCACAATGGGCCGGCCCAGCTAAAGGCCCACAAGATTCTGCCGACCATAATGGGCCGGCCCAGCTAAAGGCCCAACATTCTCTGTCAAATCGGCCCGTCAACGGCCTGTCCTAAACTTGTCATCAACGCGGCCCATGGTCACTTCTGGCCCGTTAACAGTCCGCTAAGTAATAGGGCCGAATTACGGCCCAGTGTATTTCCGGCCCGTTAAAGGTCCGGCTTCATTTGGGCCCATTTACAGGCCATCAAAACTTTCGGCCCATAAACGACCATGAAGGATTTGGGTCATATTCGGTCATGTCTGACATTTGGCCTGTTAGAGGGCCACTATAGCTTTGGGCCACTTTCGTCGTGTTGTCATTTTCGGCCTGTTAACGCCGGACGTAAACCATGGGCCATATGTGGCCCAACGTCATATCGGGCCCATTAACGGCCCATATAAAAATGACGATAATCTAGCCTGACCGAAGTTCCGGCCTGTTAAAGGCCCGTGTATTAGGTCGACGCATTTACGACCCGTCCGAATTTCGGCCTGTTAAAGTCCAGTGGGTTATTTGGCACAATCAGGGCCCAATCTCACTTTCGGTCTATTAAAGGCCCATGTATTTTATGGGCTCGAGATATTTACACCTGTAAATGGCCTATTTTTACTGAGGGCCCAAATTATGTTTAGGCCTGTTAAAGGCCCACTATGGGCACAGGCCTACCAGAAAAATATGAAAGCTTATGCTGATTTAGGCCCAGATATTTTTAGCGGGCTACATGCCAATTTCGGCCCGTAATCGTTTTTAGCCCAATTGGAATGGGCCCGACGAATGTTGGCATGTTGGGATCCTACGAAGCTTTTGGTCGAATACATTACTAAGATAAACCTACACTATACAAAAATAGCGTCGTAATTACTGCAGCCTGAGGCAGCATCATAAATGTTGTATCACAACAAAATAAATTTCAACCATACAACAAAAGGCCTGTTGGCATAAAGTTTACAGTCCTTCCAGATAAAAGCACCATCAGATGTATAGAAGCACAGATCATTTGACCTGAGTGGTAATGTTTCAGGCTGTAGAATCTGATGGAGCAGTACAATCTCCACCTTTTTTCCGCCATTGCTCTTGAACAACGAAGCGAATGTCTGATAGTCTGGTTTCAAAACCATTCATATCTTGACGACATTTCTCAACCACTATTCTTGTTTCCGAAACAACGTCCATTAGGGATTGGACTTGTGTCTGGAGCACATATATATCACTCTGTCTAGCAGGAAGATTTTGTTCAGTAGGCGATTTGGACGAGGTTACCTTGACAACCAACACAGAATTACGCAGGAAGGTGCTTTTTGCACTGTTAGTGGAGAGATACTGACGCACTGCAGCAAGAGGTGACATTGTGCATGTAGTAGCCTCGTCACCTTCAGGTGGTTGCGGCTGTTCAATCATTTGTTCCATAGCTTCCTGAAAGTTTGAACTTGTAGATTAGTGTACCAGATAAGTTACTAATGAGATAAAAACAAACAAAGTAGGTTAAACATTTATACATAACTTATTTTGGTGAACTACTGTAATACATTAGCATGTATTGTAGTGCCAACTACATAATAAAATCACTTTCGGAACATATGTCCATGTAGCATGCCTACTGTATTGTCTATTTCCTCACATTCGTTGACATCTAAAGATAAAGAGACATGGTTTAAAGTAGGATGAACATAGTATGACATCATTCATATCATGGGCAAACAGATATAAAACAAACAGGCTATTTTATCATTGTGTGCGCACGTGAACATAACAACTAGATTACAGATCAAGACCAAAAGAATATCCTTCATCTCTTTTAAACCATGTAAGGTGAAATGATACGTTAAGACAACTGTGAATAAAAGTGAACATAGTAACTGACATTGGCTGCAAACCAAGTAGTTAAATGAACACATCACAGTACCAATCAGTTCAAGGCAGGAGGAGTAAGGACTTACAACAGCGGCTTGAACTGATGTGCTCATGCCCTTCATCTTGCTGGTGTGGCAATCCTTGAATATTTGCACTGCATTCGGTTCAGGTTCTTTTTGGTCCGCACGAGATTTCCTCTGTATTTGGAACAAGTCAATATAGATACGATAATATGGCATAAAAAAAGGAAGTAACAGCTATTTACAAGAGCCTCGTAGTGTGCAATATAGCTACGAGATCCTGTGGTATGTTGGAATTTCACTTTAGAATGGTTGGTTTTGTTCTTCAAATAGTTAGCCTAGAAGAAGATACACTTGTTAGGCACATACATAAATACAAGTTCAATATGTGGTCTGATCAAATACATATAGCCTACCTGATACTTTGGATCAGACCAGTGTTTAACGAGGGCTGTCCAGTCTTCATCTGTAATATATTCCACTGGAGATGTTTGGGCGATTTCATTGTTAGCCTTGCCTTCAAAGTGAGATTTTCTAAGGTGGTACCGATACTGTCGCAGAGCAGACTGAAAAACATGAGTGCATGCTTGTCTAGTTGCATCATCTTTCAGATCCAACTTGAACCTCATCTGTTGAAAAAAGAATGTGAGTCTTATTAGGAGGAAGCTAGAAAGTATGGGACAGAGCAAGACAATATTACTAATTGCGATGAATAACATTACTTACGAATAAATGGTCAAGGAAGGTGTTAAACTGGGTATTGTATTTCTCATTCATGTACTGGATCCATGTTGGGAGGATACGTGCATGACACCTAACGGCAACGGCTGCCTCTGATACTAACTTGGCTGACTCTGTAGCATCACGTGGCCTTTTTAAACCTGCCTCAAAATGGATCTCCATTCTTCCTCCTTTAGATTTTGTTAATCTGTCAAGCATTATCCCTGATGTCTGTTTCCGCTTGTGCCGTGGTGCTAGTTCAACAACGAATATGAAAAGTGTTAGTGTACATCAAATTGTGAGAGTACATATAAAGGAGCATGCAACTGCAACTTGACTCGGTCAAGTACCGTCTTGGTGTTGATGCTCATGAGGTTCATCTGATCTTGCCAAGTCCTGTTGTGTCAGCAGTGCTTCGGAAGTAGTGTTAGGTATGAAGGCAGCTTGGGAACTGGCCAGTTCCGGAGCAAACGAACGAGTAAATGGTTGAGATGCTGGTACAGTTGAAGCGGATGCTGCAGCTGGTGGAGCAGGTGATACTGTGTTTGTAGATTTAGCCGGTGGACTTGGACCTTCTACTGCACTATAAGTACCAGCAGAATCTCGACGGCAGAACCTTTTCCGTTTCACCCGACGAGTAACAACACTCCCTACTATATTATTTTCCTTACTCTTTTTTGACTTTGCCATGTCAAGCTGTACCCACAACACAAAAGAATAAAATCACTCTTCAGAACTCATTGATGCATGATACAGACAAGCAATACTTTGATGTAAGACAACCGTATGAGGATGGAATATGTAAGAAAAACAGGACGGCATGACATATTCACAGCTACGATGTGCAAACTAAGCAGAAGGATTTTCAAGAAAATAGAAGTAATGCAAGCTAGACACCATATGAAAGATGCAACCAATATTACTCTGCCAAGTTAAAAGTGTCTTGTCATAAGTGGCAATTCGAAAAATTAGAAGCAGTACAACGTAGAAATCAATGCAAGATGCAACCACTATCAAACTGCCATGTTAAAAGCGTCCAATCATGAGTGACTGATGCGGGATACACAACAGCAGTACTTTGATGTAAGAACATGGTATGATAGATAGATGCAGTGTATTCTAGACACAAAAAGCCATGTCATATGCACATGTATAACGTATAAACTCAGCAGGTGCAATTTAATCAAAATAGAAGAAATACAGGTTAGACAACATATGCAACATGAAACCAATTATCACACTGTCAACTTAGAGCAAGCACCTGCGATGGTGGAGTACGGGAGATGAACTCATCATGTAGACTTGGGACTTCAACTTCATTAGCAGTAGCAGTGGCAAATCTAGAGAGTCTCTATTTGCATCGGTGCGGAGGACCACCAACATCCCCTAACTTACTCTTTTCTTTCCTATTTTCTGATATTGCCTTATGAAGTCAAAACCACAAGAAGATGAATAAAATTAGCTCTGATGCATGATACAGACGAACACTACTTTGATGTAAGGCAAGCGCAGGATAGGAGGATGGAATATATACAAAAAAAGACAGCGTTTCATATTCACACGTACGATAGGAGGATGGAATATGTATGAAAAAACAGTAAGCGGAAGGCATTTCAACAAAATTAGAAGAAATGAAAGCTAGGCACCATATGAACATGCAACCAATATCACTCTATCAGGTAAAAAGTGTCTCGTTGTAAGTGCCATTTCAAGAAATTAGAAGCAGTACAAGCTAGAAGACAATGCAAGATGCAACCTACATCACAGTCCCAAGTTAAATGTGTCTTATGAGTAAGTGATCGTTGCAGGTATAAGTTGTAAGCTACGCAGATGCAATTCAACATAATCAGAAGCAATACAAACTAGACATCATACGGAAAACGCAACCACGTATAACAGTTCCAAGTAAGAGCAAGAACCTGTGATGGTGGAGTAGGGGAGATGTGCTCATCATGTACATGTATGTTCTAGAAACAGGAACACGTGTCATATTCACAAGCATTATGTGTAAAGTAAGTAGATGCAATTCAAGTTAGAAGCAATACAAGCTAGAAATCATACGCAACATGCAACCACATATAATAGTGTCAAGTTAGAGCAAGCACCTATGATGGTGGAGTAGGGGAGATGTGCTCATCATCTACACAGCTACGTTGATTGTCCAGCCTTGTGTTGTCTTGCGAATCTTGTTGGGAGGATGGCAGAGTAGAATCTGTAGAGACCCCCTGTTTGAGTTGCTCCGAAGGACCACCATCATCCACTGCCGGACTAATTTCCTTCAGCTGTAATGATTTTGCATTGTGAAGTCAAACCGATAAGAAAAACGAATAAAATCTGCTCTTCAGAACTCATTCATGCATGATACTGACGAACACTACTCGGATGAAAGGCAGACACATGATGCGAGGATGGAATATGTATGAAAAACAGGATGGTGTGACATATTCACACCTATGATGTGGTAACTAAGCAGAAGGCATTTCAACAAATTAGAAGCACTGCAAGCTAGACACCATATGAAAGATGCAACCAATATCACTCTGCCAAGTTCAAACTGTATGGCGTTTCAACAAATTAGAAGCAGTACATGCTAGAAATCATATGCAAGACACAACCAATATCACAGTGGCGACTTAAAGGTGCCTTATCATAAGATATAGTATGTACCAAAAACAGGAAAGCGTGTCATATTCACATGTATCATGTGTAAGCTAAGCAGATGCAGTTTACACTAATTAGGAGCAATACGAGCTAGACACCATATGCAACATGCAACCAAATATCACACTGCCAAGTTAGAGCAAGCACCTTGGATGGTGGAGTAGGGGAGCGGAGGCTTGGACCTTGTAATGCACTATCAGTAAAAGGAGAATCGGTACAGATGCTCCGTTTACGTTGCTGCAGAGGACCACCATCACCGCCTTCCTTACTCTTTTCCTTCCTCTTTCTTGATTTTGCCTTGTCAAGTCAAACCCACAAGAAAAAGGAATAAAATTTGCTCTTCAGAACTCATTGATGCATGATACTGATGAACACTACTTTCATGTAAGACGAACACTACATATCACACTACCAAGTAAGAGCAAGCACCTGCGATGGTGGTGTGGGGGAATTGCGGTGATCAACTAGAGAGCTACGTTGACTATCTTCATTTAGCCTTGCTGTTTCTTGAGAATCATGTGGGGAGGATGACACTGCACTCTTTAAACGAGTATGGCGTCTCACAGAAACCCACCTGGGTGACTGTCTCATCATAAGTGATTGATGAGGGATAGAAAAGAGCGTTAGTTTGATGTACGAACATGGTTAATAGACATATGTAGTATGTATCAAAAACAGGAAGGCATGTCATTATCAAAGGTATAATGTGTAAAGTAAGCAGATGCAATTTAACCAAATTGGAAGCAATACAAGCTAGACACCATATGAAACATGCAACCACATTTGACAGCGCGAAGTTAAAGCAAGCACTTGGGATGGTTGTGTGTGGAAATTGAGATCATCAACTGCAGAGCTACGTTTACTGTCTCCAACTGCTGACACTGCACCCACTAGAGCGCTGGAATGCTTAGTGCTTATCTTCGAATTACACTGGAGCGACTTCTGTCTTTTCTTTTCTGCATTCATCAACACTGCGTCAGAGTCTGAAATACCCATGCATAAAAAAACAATAGTGTGAGTATGGGTGAAGCGTGTGCACAATTAGTACAGTGTAAAGGTAGCAGATAGCAGGTCGGTGAGAAATAAATGACGGGAGACATATGATAGCTCTACAATATGCATGGCACACTAAATTACTACAAGATTCTATGAAAATAACAGTCGACTGAAAGCAAATAGGCCAGTCCATTTTTTCTACACCGTCCGATGTACAAAGAACGGGCAGATCGCCTTCATCTACCTCCAGCGAGTCAGTGTTGATGATCTTCCTTGAAACGCCAGCAACCACCGGCCTAGTATTCCTCCCCTGCCTGCGCCCTCCCCTCGACCTCACCGCACCGTCGTGCTTGGCACCTCCCCCCGGCCATCCATTCAAGCCCCGCTAACCTCCAGATCGGACGCAAGCAGCTCCTGCGCCCCACACCCCTATGATAGACACCGATGCGCCGCTTCCCCGGGGAACATGCGGACTAGGTGCTCCGCGCGCCTAAGCGGGTGCTGCTTCTTTTAATTGCGGTTCGACTGACCCTGAATTGAAATCTAGGCGGGCTACTGACCTCTAGCAAAGGTGAAATAGTAAAAGGGAGGAAACCTTGTGCATTTAGTATCACGAAGAAGATGCAGTAAGAAGCGCTCAACTAGTTTCTTTCGTGGGATGAATACGGTGTGAGCGGAGACGTAAGATTTGCACGAATAAGGGCAGAGGAGTACCTCTTTCTGCTGGCAGTGTTGTGTCCTCCTTCTGTTTTTCTGACGATGTTCTTGTTGTTCGCCGGAAACCAGAAGTTGTGGAGGACGGTGCAGCCTTGGACGAACCCATGGCCAAGTTGTTGAGTGTGGTGCGGTGGCCTTCTATCGGCGGCGGGGAAGCAGATCCGAGGTGGCGAACGACGGCGTAGCGGGAACAGCTCCGATGCGGTGGACGGTTGCCACAGTGGAGCTGCATCAGTGAGTGATAACCCACAAGTATAGGGGATCGTAACAGCTTTCGAGGGTAGAGTATTCAACACAAATTTATTGATTCGACACAAGGGGAGCCAAAGAATATTCTCAAGTATTAGCAGCTGAGTTGTCAATTCAACCACACCTGGAAACTCAGTATCTGCAGCAAAGTGTTTAGTAGCAAAGTAATATGATAGTGGTGGTAGCGGCAACAAAAGTAAAGACAACAAAAGTAATGATTTTGGTATTTTGTAGTGATTGTAACAGTAGCAGCGGGAAAAGTAAATAAGCATAAACCAGTATATGGAAAACTCATAGGCACCGGATCAGTGATGGATAATTATGCCGGATGCGGTTCATCATGTAACAGTCATAACATAGGGCGACACAGAACTAGCTCCAATTCATCAATGTAATGTAGGCATGTATTCCGTATATAGTCATACGTGCTTATGGAAAAGAACTTGCATGACATCTTTTATCCTACCCTCCCGTGGCAGCGGGGTCCTATTGGAAACTAAGGGATATTAAGGTCTCCTTTTAATAGAGAACTAGAACAAAGCATTAGCACATACTGAATACATGAACTCCTCAAACTATGGTCATCACCGGGAGTGGTCCCGATTATTGTCACTTCGGGGTTGCCGGATCATAACACATAGTAGGTGACTATAGACTTGCAAGATAGGATCAAGAACTCACATATATTCATGAAAATATAATAGGTTCAGATCTGAAATCATGGCACTCGGGCCCTAGTGACAAGCATTAAGCATAGCAAAGTCATAGCAACATCAATCTCAGAACATAATGGATACTAGGGATCAAACCCTAACAAAACTAACTCGATTACATGATAAATCTCATCCAACCCATCACCGTCCAGCAAGCCTACGATGGAATTACTCACGCACGGCGGTGAGCATCATGAAATTGGTGATGGAGGATGGTTGATGATGACGACGGCGACGAATCCCCCTCTCCGGAGCCCCGAACGGACTCCAGATCAGCCCTCCCGAGAGGTTTTAGGGCTTGGCAGCGGCTCCGTATCGTAAAACGCGATGATTTCTTCTCTCTTATTTTGTCTCTCCGAAAGCAAATATATAGAGTTGGAGTTGGCGTCGGAGGGCATCCAGGGGGCCCACGAGGTAGGGGGCGCGCCCTAGGGGGGGGCACCCCCACCCTCGTGAGCAGGGTGTGGGCCCCCTGGTCTTCATCTTTGGCGAGGATTTTTTATTATTTTTTCTAAGATGTTCCGTGGAGTTTTAGGTCATTCCGAGAATATTTGTTTTCTGCACATAAAACAACATCATGGCAATTCTGCTGAAAACAGCGTCAGTCCGGGTTAGTTCCATTCAAATCAAACAAGTTAGAGTCCAAAACAAGGGCAGAAGTGTTTGGAAAAGTAGATACGACGGAGACGTATCAACTCCCCCAAGCTTAAACCCTTGCTTGTCCTCAAGCAATTCAGTTGACAAAGTGAAAGAAAGAAAAGAAAACTTTTACAAACTCTGTTTGCTCTTGTTGTTGTAACTATGTCAAGCAAGTATTGAAGTTTTCAGTATAGATCATAACTAACCATATTTGCAATAATTCTCAGGTCTCATAATTACTCATATCAATAGCATAATCAACTAGCAAGTCATAATAATAAACCTCGGATGACAACACTTTCTCAAAACAATCATAATATGATATAACAAGATGGTATCTCGCTAGCCCTTTCTGAGACCGCAAAACATAAATGCAGAGCACCTTTAAAGATCAAGGACTGACTAGACATTGTAATTCATGGTAAAAGAGATCCAATCATAGTCATACCCAATATAAATTAACAGTGATGAATGCAAATGACAGCTGTGCTCTCCAGCTAGTGCTTTTTAATAAGAGGGTGATGACTCAACATAAAAGTAAATGGATAGGCCCTTCACAGAGGGAAGCAGGGATTTGTAGAGGTGCTAGAGCTCGGTTTTGAAATAGAGATAAATTGTATTTTGAGCGATATACTTTCATTGTCAACGTAACAACTAAGAGATGGCGATATCTTCCATGCTAAACACATTATAGGCGGTTCCCAAACAGAATGGTAAAGTTTATACTCCCCCTCCACCAACAAGCATCAATCCATGGCTTGCTCGAAACAACGAGTGCCTCCAACATACATCGGGTCCTAGGGGGAGTTTTCTTTGCAATTAATCTTGATTTAGTTTGCATAAAGCATGGAACTGGGCATCCCGGTGACCAGCCATTTTCTCGTGAGTGAGGAGCGGAGTCCACTCCTCTTGAGAATAACCCACCTAACACGGAAGATAAGGACAGCCTTGGTTGATACATGATCTATTCGAGCATACAAAACAGAATGTTTATTTGAAGGTTTAGAGTTTGGCACATACAAATTTACTTGGAACGGCAGGTAGATACCGCATATAGGAAGGTATGGTGGACTCATCTGGAATAACTTTGGGGTTTAAGGGATTGGATGCATAAGTAGTATTCCCGCTTAATACAGGTGAAGGCTAGCAAAAGACTGGGAAGCGACCAACTAGAGAGTGACAACAGTCATGTACATGCATTAAAATTAATAAACATTGGATGCAAGCATGAGTAGGATATAATCCACCATGAACATAAATATCGTGAAGACTATGTTGATTTGTTTCAACTACATGCGTGAACATGTGCCAAGTCGAGTCACTTAAGTCATTCAAAGGAGGATACCACCCCATTATACCACATCATAACCATCTCAATAGCATGTTGGCACACAAGGTAAATCATTATAACTCATAGCTAATCAAGCATGGCACAAGCAGCTACGATCTCTAATTGTCATTGCAAACATGTTTATTCATAATAAGCTGAATCAAGAATGAGGGACTCATCATATTTACAAAAAAAAGAGGTCGAGTTCATACCAGCTTTTCTCATCTTAGTCAGTCCATCATATATCATCATAATTGCCTTTCACTTGCACGACCAAACGGTGTGAATAATAATAAGAGTGCACGTGCATTGGACTAAGCTGGAATCTGCGAGCATTCAATAAACAGGAGAAGAGAATGCAATATGGGCTCGGGGTTAAATCAACAATAATGCATATAAGAGCCACTTCAACAATTTAATTATGGTCTTCTCCTACTGACCCCCAAAGAAAAGAAAAGAAATAAAACTATTTACACGGGAAAGCTCCCAACAAGCAAAAGAACAACGGGAAATATTTTTGGGTTTTCTTTTTAATTATTACTACTACAGCAGAAAAATAAACTACTACTATTTTTTTTTGTTTTTCTTAAGGTTTAAGAAACACACAAGAAGAAAGCAGGAAAAAGTAAATAAACTAGTATGGATATTACAGTGAAAGAGTATGAGCACCGACATCTAGCAATGAGTGTGTGTGAACATAAGTGTAATGTCGGTGAGAAATACGTACTCCCCCAAGCTTAGGCTTTTGGCCTAAGTTGGTCTATTGCCAGGGATAGCCTGGCGGATACCCATAGGTGTAGCTGGGGTTGTACTGCGACGAAGAATAGTTGGGATCATACTGATGTGCAGCAATTATCGCCTGCTGAGCTGCAGCATGGAGTCGAGCTGCCTCCGCTCTCCTCTCGTACTCTTCTACCTCCTCTCTGGTAATAACATATCTTCTTTTTGTCTGTGAATGAAAGAAGGCAGGAGCAGGGAGAGTAATACGGAAAACACATCGTTTATCAAAAATTAAACGATATAAGAGAGGTGATTCAGGCCTCTCGACAAACTGGTGTGAAGCCATAGAGTCATAATCTAAATATGCAGGAGGCAACTCCGTATCACCCTCACGAATGTCTATTTCAAGAAAATGAGCTAAGCGGGTTGCATAAATTCCTCCAAAGAAATCTCCATTATGTCTATTATGATGCAACCTACGAGCTACAATGGCTCCCATATGATAAGATTAGTCTCCTAACACAGCACTCCTAAGAATGCTAAGATCAGGGACATACATGTGACATGCTTCATCCTTAGCATTTATGCATCTACCGATGAAGAGAGCAAAATAATGTATAGCAGGAAAGTGAATGCTCCCTATGGTAGCCTGCGTTATATCTCTAGATTCCCCCACAGTTATACTAGCAAGAAAGTTTCTAAATTCAGATTTAGGGGGATCCCTAACACTACCCCATGATGGAAGTTTGCAAGCAGAAGTGAAATCCTCTAAGTCCATGGTATAAGATTTGTCATAGAGATCAAACATGATTGAAGGAGAATTACGCGAAGATGAATAATCAAACCTCCTCACAAATGAACTTGTGAGATCATGATACTGGGGGCATTTGTTAGCCTCAAAATCCTCAAGACCGGCATTGCGCAAATATGCTTTGAATTCTTCGTTAATTCCCGCACGGTCCATAAAATTTTCCGACGGCCATTCGCAAGGCCGTACTGGAGCGTCTCTTGGTGGATCCTCGTCAGCATCGCGCATAACAATCCTGGGTCCTTGCTTCTTAGAAGAACCACCTTGGAACATCTTCCTAAGCATATTGTTTTTCTTTGAAAAAGTCTGAAATTTTAGCAACTTCAAAATAAAAGTAAACCAAACTCAATAAAACTGATAGCAACTACTCCTACAAGTGCCTAGAGCCTAAATCAAGCATTAGAACTACTTAGAACCATATAAATTTGACATGCAAGCTCAAGAACATGGTCACCTATGCAGCACAAATTTGCAAAGAATAAAGCACTAGAACAAAAACTAATTGGACCAATGGAGGAGTCACATACCAAGGAACAATCTCCCCAAGCAATTTTGCGAGAGGTGCTTTGAGCAAGGAGATCGAAAATCACAGCAAAAGTGGCTGGAACTCGTGCTTGAGTTGGTTTTTCAGGTTTGTGTGAGACAGAGGAAGAAGATGGGTGTTGGGATAAGTGGAGGAGGGCCACCGTGGGCCCACGAGGCAGGGGGGCGCGCCCTAGAGGGGGGGGGGCACCACCCTCGTGGCCAGGTGGCAGCTCCTCCCACGGTAATTTTTGCACAGTAAATCCTCAAATATTCCCGAAAAAATCATATTAAATTGGCATGGCATTCTAAGGACTTTTATTTTCGGGATATTTTTATATTGCACGGATAAGTCAGGAAACAGACAGAAAAATACTATTTTTACTTTATTTCTACTAATTAACAGAAAGTATAGAGAGGGTACAGAAGTTTGTGCTTCTAGTTTCATCCATCTCATGCTCATCAAAAAGAATCCACTAACAAGGTCGATCAAGTCTTGTTAACAAACTCATTCCGATAATCATGAACCGGCGAAATTTCGAATAACACTAAGTTACCTCAAGGGATATGCACATCCCCAATAATAAGTATATCATATTTCTTTTTGACAGTAGGAAGAGGGAATTCAAAACCTCCAATTATAATCGATGAAATTTTTCCAATGGAGTTGATACTATGAATTTGAGGTTGTTTCCTTGGAAAGTGTACCATATGCTCATTACCATTAACATGAAAAGTGACATTGCCTTTGTTGCAATCAATAACAGCCCCTGCAGTATTAAGAAAAGGTCTTCCAAGAATAATAGACATACTATCATCCTCGGGAATATCAAGTATATCAAAGTCCGTTAAAATAGTAAGTTTGCAACCACAACAGGCACATCCTCACAAATACCAACAGGTATAGCAGTTGATTTATCAGCCATTTGCAAAGATATTTCAGTAGGTGTCAGCTTATTCAAGTCAAGTCTATGATATAAAGAGAGAGGCATGACACTAACACCGGCTCCAAGATCACATAAAACGGTTTTAATATAATTTCTTTTAATGGAGCAAGGTATAGTAGGTACTCCGGGGTCTCAAAGTTTCTTTGGTATTCCACCCTTAAAAGTATAATTAGCAAGCATGGTGGAAATTTCAGCTTCCGGTATCTTTCTTTTATTAGTAATGATATCCTTCATATATTTAGCATAAGGATTTCTTTTAAGCACATCAGTTAATCGCATACGCAAAAAGATAGGCCTAATTATTTCAGCAAAGCGCTCAAAATCCTCATGATCCTTTTTCTTGGAGGGTTTCGGAGGAAAAGGCATGGGTTTCTGAACCCAAGGTTCCCTTTCTTTATCATGTTTCCTAGCAACAAAGTCTCTTTTATCATAATGTTGATTCTTTGATTGTGGGTTATCAAGATCAATAGCAGGTTCAATCTCTACGTCATTGTCATTACTAGGTTGAGCATCATCATGAACATCATTATTAATATTTTCATTAGGTTAATGTTCATTACCAGATTGTGTTTCAGCATCAGACATAGAAATATCATTTGGATTATCAGGTGGTTCAGCAATAGTTTCACTAGAAGTTTGCACAGTTCTATCATTTTGCTTCTTCTTCTTCTTCTTCTTCTTCTTTTTAGAAGAACTAGGAACATCAATATTATTTCTTTGAGAATCTTGCTCGATTCTCTTAGGGTGGCCTTCAGGATACAAAGGTTCCTGAGTCATTCTACCAGTTCTAGTAGCCACACTAACAGCATAATCATTTTTCTTACTATTCATTTCATGAAGCACTTCTTTTTGAGCCTTAAGTACTTGTTCTACTTGAGTGGTAACCATAGAAGCATGTTTGCTAACAAGTTTAAGTTCACCTTTAATATTAGCCATATAATCACCCAAGCGTCTAATCATATAAGCATTTTCTCTTAATTGTCTACCAAAATAAGCATTGAAGTCGTCTTGCTTAAACATAAAGTTATCAAACTCATCCAAACACTGACTAGCAATTTTAGCAGGAGGGACTTCAGCTTTATCATATATAGAGAGAGAATTTATCTTTACTACCTGTGTCGGGATATCGGAATCAAGAGGTTCTTCAGTAAATAAAGAATTGAGATCATATGTTTCTTCAACAGGCGGTATATTAAGACCATGTATTTCTTCAATAGGAGGTAAATTCTTAACATTTTCAGCCTTAATACCTTTTTCTTTTATAGATTTCTTTGCCTCTTGCATATCTTCGGGACTGAGGAATAAAACACCTCTCTTCTTCGGAGTTGGTTTAAGAATAGGCTCAGTAATTGGAGCAGGAGCTGGCTCAGGAGGTGCCTCAGGAGGTGCCCAATTATTTTCATTTGTCAGTATATTATTCAATAAAATTTCGGCTTCATCTGGTGTTCTTTCCCTGAAAAGAGAACCAGCACAACTATCCAGGTAATCTCTGGAAGCATCGGTTAGTCCATTATAAAAGATATCAAGGATTTCAGGTTTCTTAAGAGGATGATCAGGCAAAGCATTAAGTAACTTCAGGAGCCTCCCCAAGCTTGTGGGAGACTCTCTTCTTTAATTTGCATAAAGTTGTATATTTCCCTCAAAGCAGCTTGTTTTTTATGAGCAGGGAAATATTTAGCAGAGAAGTAATAAATCATATTCTGGAGACTACGCACACAACCAGGATCAAGAGAATTAAACCATATCTTAGCATCACCCTTTAATGAGAACGGAAATATTTTGAGTATATAAAAGTAACGCGATCTCTCATCATTAGTAAACAGGGCAGCTATATCATTTAACTTAGTAAGATGTGCCAAAACAGTTTCAGATTCATAGTCATAAAACGGATCAGATTCAACCAAAGTAATTATATCAGGATCAACAAAGAATTCATAATCCTTATCAGGAACACAAATAGGTGAAGTAGCAAAAGCAGGGTCGGGTTTCATTTTATCTCTAAGTGATTCTTTGTTCCATTTAACTAATAACCTCTTAAGCTCATATCTATCTTTGCAAGCTAAAATAGCGGCAGAAGATTCCATATCAAAAAGATAACCATCAGGAATAACAAGCATATTTTCATCATCACTATCATCATCGTATTCAGATTCAATAATTTCTTTCTCTCTAGCCCTAGCAATTTGTTCATCAAGAAATTCACCAAGGGGCACAGTAGTATCAGGCATAGAAGTAGTTTCATCATAAGTATCATGCATAGCAGAAGTGGCATCATCAATAACATGCGACATATCAGAACAAATAGCAGAAGCAGGTGTAGGTGTCGCAAACTTACTCATAACAAAAGGTGAATCAAGTGCAGAGCTAGATGGCAGTTCCTTACCTTCCCTCGTAGTTGAGGGATAGATCTTGGTTTTTGGATCTCTCAAGTTCTTCATAGTGATAAGCAGATATAAATCCCAAGTGACTCAAAGAATAGAGCTATGCTCCCCGGCAACGGCGCCAGAAATTGGTCTTGATAACCCACAAGTATAGGGGATCGTAACAGCTTTCGAGGGTAGAGTATTCAACCCAAATTTATTGATTCGACACAAGGGGAGCCAAAGAATATTCTCAAGTATTAGCAGATGAGTTGTCAATTCAACCACACCTGGAAACTTAGTATCTGCAGCAAAGTGTTTAGTAGCAAAGTAATATGATAGTGGTGGTAGCGGCAACAAAAGTAAAGACAACAAAAGTAATGTTTTTGGTATTTTGTAGTGATTGTAACAGTAGCAGCGGGAAAAGTAAATAAGCGTAAACCAGTATATGGAAAACTCGTAGGCATCGGATCAGTGATGGATAATTATGCCGAATGCGGTTCATCATGTAACAGTCATAACATAGGGCAACACAGAACTAGCTCCAATTCATCAATGTAATGTAGGCATGTATTCCGTATATAGTCATACGTGCTTATGGAAAAGAACTTGCATGACATCTTTTATCCTACCCTCCCGTGGCAGCAGGGTCCTATTGGAAACTAAGGGATATTAAGGCCTCCTTTTAATAGAGAACCGGAACAAAGCATTAGCACATAGTGAATACATGAACTCCTCAAACTATGGTCATCACCGGGAGTGGTCCCGATTATTGTCACTTCGGGGTTGCCGGATCATAACACATAGTAGGTGACTATATACTTGCAAGATAGGATCAAGAACTCACATATATTCGTGAAAACATAATAGGTTCAGATCTGAAATCATGGCACTCGGGCCCTAGTGACAAGCATTAAGCATAGAAAAGGCATAGCAACATCAATCTCAGAACATAAGGATACTAGGGATCAAACCCTAACAAAATTAACTCGATTGCATGATAAATCTCATCCAACCCATCACCGTCCAGCAAGCCTACGATGGAATTACTCACGCATGGCGGTGAGCATCATGAAATTGGTGATGGAGGATGGTTGATGATGACGACGGCGACGAATCCCCCTCTCCGGAGCCCCGAACGGACTCCAGATCAGCCCTCCTGAGAGGTTTTAAGGCTTGGCGGCGGCTCCGTATCGTAAAACGCGATGATTTCTTCTCTCTTATTTTTTTATCTCCGAAAGCAAATTTATAGAGTTGGAGTTGGCGTCGGAGGGCATCCAGGGGGCCCACGAGGTAGGGGGCACGCCCTAGGGGGGGCGCCCCCCACCCTCGTGAGCAGGGTGTGGGCCCCCTAGTCTTCATCTTTGGCGAGGATTTTTT
This sequence comes from Triticum urartu, assembly GCF_056163025.1. NCBI lineage: Eukaryota > Viridiplantae > Streptophyta > Magnoliopsida > Poales > Poaceae > Triticum > Triticum urartu. Next base: position 475,423,143 of record NC_141877.1, read on the forward strand.
ATTATTTTTTCTAAGATGTTCCGTGGAGTTTCAGGTCATTCCGAGAATATTTGTTTTCTGCACATAAAACAACATCATGGCAATTCTGCTGAAAACAGCGTCAGTCCGGGTTAGTTCCATTCAAATCATACAAGTTAGAGTCCAAAACAAGGGCAAAAGTGTTTGGAAAAGTAGATACGACGAAGACGTATCAGTGAGGCGCTGGACGGCGTGGTCAGAGTGGTTCTGGTACGGCGCACGTCGGCGTCGGCGTCGTGGAGGCAGCTCTGCCTCGGCTTCAGCTGCTAAGTCCTTGAGGGCATTGCGGTTGCGGTTGCGTTGGATGACGACGTCGGGGTACCGGCTCCGGCGTGATGGAGGAGGGCGGCGGTGGATTGGCCGCTATGGGGTGGAGGACGGAGGAGGCTGGGGTTTCGCGGCTGGTGGAGAGGGCGTTTTCGCGCCCACGGAGTATGAATGGGGAAACGGAGGGAGGCGAGGAACTAAGGGGGAACAATGTTTCGGTTTGAGACGCGCTTGTTTGAAATTTGGGGAAAGTTACAAACTTTCCCCCCATCTAAAATTTCGGACATATTGCGGGTTGAGGGTAGGACAGTCATGTCAGGTGTCCCAAATGTGGGCGGGATAGATTTCGGCCGAGCGCATGGGTAGGCACCCATGGCGTATGAATGCTTCTCTGACGTCTTGGTGAAGTTACAAACCTACCCCGGTTTAGACCTTTGGACATCGGGCCGATAGGCTACATGGGCCAGAGTCAGGACAGTAATTTCCTACCACCAAAACATTAGTCTCGCGCGGTTTCGGGTGACCAGAGGCCTATTTGGCGCTTCGTTCAATATTTGGGAGCAGAAGCATTAACGTTTTCGGTTCTCTTGAATTGAACTTTTAGGATTTGTCAAACTTCACAAATCTTTACTCTTGAAAATCCTAAAGCTACGATTATTTTGGAATGGAGGGGGTACATTTGAATATACATTGTACACGAGTATATATTAAAAAATATGCAACTTACCTCAGTTCATGCATAGTTCCAGATATAATCTCCTTGGTTGCAAAAAAAAAGTTAGATATGCGTATGAATATATATAGCATGTTCAAACTCACAACAAAGATTGATGCCCCCTTTTACATCTGATTTACAAATGCCATTATCTCGGGTTCAAATAGATGAATGCACTTCCTATGAATTCAAATCTTCGAAACCCCCTTTATGTTGAATTCGACATCTATTCTATTTCGTAGCTAGCAATTTGGAATGTATCCATGCAAGTGAAAAATGTATAAAGTGCTTCACACTAACAACATGGAGTGCACTAATTGATGTTTATATATGAATTGCAAAAGCATCCATTGCCTGTATTTCAAACCGCTCTCATTCTATGAATCGATAATATGAAATAAACACATGCACATGCTAGAATTTAATTGCAGTTGAAGAAAGAGCCTACTCCTGGTACTGTATATTAGTGATAGGGGTGTGTACAAAGTACACGTGAATATCAGGCATTGTGCGTGTGTGTATACTATCGACGAACTAGCCCCCAAGCTTGTATAACATACTAAGGGCCTAGGGTTACAAATCATATATAGTCGGCTTATCACCAGTGGGGATAGAGTCCTCCACGACTCTGGTAGCTTCGTGTTGTACGCCGAGTCCTCCACATGGGTCTTCGTATAACACGTCTCGGTCCAACCTATATGTGGTGCAGGATGGAACCGACCCATGAGTCTTCATGTTGACCCACCACAACTAGAAATAATGTGCCCACCACACCACACACGCAATCGGCCACTAAGAAAATAAGCATATACAATAGTACAACGGTATCTAGCTCACGATACGTCTCCATATTTTGTTGATGACACTGACGGACTTTGCATTTGATGCGTGCTCCGTATTTTGTTGACGACACTTACGGTCATTGTATTTGAAGCGAAAGCACGATATGGTCACTGGACTACAGAATAAGCTCATCACAGTCACCACATACATTTTGTCGTGCTAACCAACATGTGGTTGGATGGTTAGAGGACAGTGGTTTCTCGAGCCCACCAAGGTTAAAGTCCCGGTGCTCGCATTTATCTTGTGTTAATTTCAGTATTTTCCGGTGACGTACGTTCAGTGGGAGGAGACATTCCACTCGACTATGAGGCACCTATGCTGACTTCGTAAAATCTCAAGATCATATATGATGTCCCACTCTCTCGAAGGTGCTCATAGGGGTATGGTTCGCGTGTGTGCGCTTATAGAGGTGAGTGCTTGCACGTATATATGAGCCCTTGCGTTTGTACCGTGTTAAACAAATACATATCATGATTATACGGTCACTGGCTCACCCCTACAACTCCGTATTTTGTTGATGACACAAATCAATTGACCAGTACAAACGTTCCACACGGCGCAACTAGTGTTGCATCATCGGGGCGCGTAACCGTGGGGCCCACCTGTCAGCCCGTATATGAAAGAAAAGAAATGGTAGTTTGAGTCTGTACTGTGTTAATAAAATAGGAGTACATTTTAGGGTGATCATACGGTCACTGGCTCACCATACAGCTCCGTAATTTGTTGATAACACGATCAATTGACCAGTCAAACGGTCCACATTCAGCAGCGCACATTATCATAGGGCCCACCCGTCAGCGCGTATATGAAGGACAGAAATGGTAATAAATTAGTGGTCGGTGGGTATTCGAAGTCGTGAGACCTCTGTTTGGCAGTCACCAGCGGTTGGGGGGCGTTCATTGGGCGGTGGGGTGGGGATCCCCGGAGAAAAAGCTCGGCGGCGGGGAGGGGGCTAGAGGGATGGCCGGTGTGGCGGCGGACCGGCGGTGGGGAGTGGTTTCGGGGAGGGCGGGCCGGCCGCGGGCGGCGGGGGCTGGCGGTTCGGCCGGTGGTGGCTGGCGGCTCAGGGGGGGTGGAGTTTGATGATAAACTAGAGGCCCTTGATTTCGTATCCAACGGCTGGAAAATCTAATGACCAGAGATGAAAAAGTTAGTCGACTGACGTGTAGACTCACCCCGCACGTACACATGCATGCACGCAAGACACGCACGCAAGACACGCATGCATGTAGGCGTGCAACACTGACATGTACACACGCATGCATGCTGGCGTGCAACACTGACACATACACATGCACTCACGAACACACGCACGTACACATCCATGCATGCAACACTGAAACGTACCCTTGCACGCACGCAACACTCGCACGCCTGCATGCACACAGCACATGACGCAAGACACACGTTCAACCTATACGTGCATGCACCCTTTGTTAAGGACATGGATTGTTACGGGTATTAATCAATCTTATCTGTGATAAGCAGAACATTGATGTTTGCAGCGGTCTTTATGAATCACAACGTATCGAACGGGCTATCAACATAGTAGGCTTATCTACATGGAAAAGATGACGTCACACTCAATGAACAATCATCGGTTTATGAAATGCCCGCTTCTGACCGCCCTGGCCCACCAAAGGTTCCTCTGCTGTGCGCTGCCTGCGTTGGGTCACTGACATGCAGGCCATGCACCCAAAGAGCCCACACGCCGGCCAAGAATCGCACACCTCCACCGCTCCCCTATCTCCTCCACCATTTTGTCCACTCTTACAATGGCTTATGAAGAGTAGTTATTCCGCATCCAAGCCGGCTGGGTAGCCTGCCGGATACGAGCTATGCAGCTCGCTGATCCACCTCCCTCCCCTCGCCCGATGGAGCCAGTTGCCGCCCCAAGCCGGTGCGCGGTTCAGCAACTCGCCGCTCTAGGCCAGCTCGACGAGGAGCGGCGCACGGGCGTCGTTGCTGCCATCCACGTCGCCGCCTCGTACCGTGTCTCCCGTTTCTATGGCCGAGAGTTCCACGCCGGCGGCCGCGCCATGCAAGCAGCGACAGAAGCCGGGTGCGCGGAGAGTGACGAGTCGGTGGCCAGCGCCTCCGCGTCCGCCGCCATCATCAAGGAGAAGTAGAACACGGGAGGCCGCCGCCGCTTGGGTCCCATGAAGGCCATCGCGGAGGCGACGCCGGCGTACACAACAGGTGTCTTGCCAGATCCTTTTTTTGCGAGGACCTTCGTCGACCCCGCATGGGCTCCACGGAAGAGGGGAATGTTAGGATGAACTCGAGCCGGTGCCGGCCATGGCGAAGTAGTGGCCGGTGATGAACTCGAACAGGTGCCGGCCACCATCATCTTCAGCACCAGCCAATGATATCAGTTGGGCAGTGGAGAAGCGAGCCGTCCTTTGCGCTGAAGCATATACCTCCGAGGCTCCCGGCAGTCCGGTGATCGTGCTACCGGACATGAGGAACACAAATCGATCGGCGAGCGACCATTTAGGCCAGGTATTATATACCTGTGTTTTCCAGAACTAGCACCGCGTAGTTCATTTGAATGTAATGAAATCCGTCATGTTTGTATGAAAATCTGGTATTTTATATGATTTCCGTCGTTGTTTATATGAAATATCAGTTTGTCTACGTGTTTGCGTGAATTTCGTCCGGTTGGTTGAGTTGCTGTCATAATGTTTGCGGCTATGGTTGGATGGCGTAATTTGCGGGTCGCCGGTCAGTCTGTGGGCGGCTCGGGCGGCGTTGTGGGACAAAAAAACACAACTCGTGCGAGCTCGTCTCCAACGTGCGCGCTGGAGGATGCATGATAGCATGAGCATCCGAGCCATTCGTCGTTCATCGGTGGCAAAGGCACCGGTAGACAAAAGGGTCGCCAATATTTTGGCTACCCCGCGCAAGATCCAAACAGCCCCTCCCAATAGATTCAAATCCCTCGTCCGCTGTGGAATTTTGCCATGTGGTGTTTTCATGGACTAGCAAGATGCCCGTGCATTGCACGGAACATCAAGATGCATTTTTTTACAAACTCCCGCATGCATGCAAGGGATAATTAATGTCCTCCTTTGCTAGTACTACGAGGCAAACACCATTAATATTGGATCGATTAGTGTTAGTGGCCTTGTATATCTACAAATTGTAATTTTGATAGTGGCCTCTTGTATAAAAAAATGGAGGGAGAAAGATGAGAGATAAGGTGAGGAGGAGTGGGGCATGGTGGTGACTGGTGGTCGGACTGGGCGGAGGCATGGGGATGGACGACGCATTATGTCTAGGTTTATATCTCTCTCACACACACCCACGTAGGTGGGCGACGTGCATGAAGAGAAGAGGTGCACGCATGGCGCACGTACTCCCGTCTCTTTCCCAACCACACCCGCGCGGGTACACGGTGGAGCTCATTTCTGTACGAAAAAGGCAGCCCACGTGGTAATTTGGCACGTGTACTGGTTGTCCACTTGGTGGAGGGAGGATCGTCTGAAGGAAATATGCCCTAGAGGCAATAATAAAGTTATTATTTATTTCCTTATATCATGATAAATGTTTATTATTCATGCTAGAATTGTATTAACCGGAAACATAATACATGTGTGAATACATAGACAAACAAAGTGTCACTAGTATGCCTCTACTTGACTAGCTCGTTAATCAAAGATGGTTATGTTTCCTAACCATAAACAAGTAGTTGTTATTTGATTAACGGGATCACATCATTAAGTGAATGATCTGATTGACATGACCCATTCCACTAGCTTAGCACCCGATCGTTTAGTATGTTGCTATTGCTTTCTTCATGACTTATACATGTTCCTATGACTATGAGATTATGCAACTCCCGTTTACCAGAGGAACACTTTGTGTGCTACCAAACGTCAGAACGTAACTGGGTGATTATAAAGGAGCTCTACAGGTGTCTCCAAAGGTACATGTTGGGTTGGCGTATTTCGAGATTAGGATTTGTCACTCCGATTGTCGGAGAGGTATCTCTGGGCCCTCTCGGTAATGCACATCACTTAAGCCTTGCAAGCACTGCAACCAATGAGTTAGTTGCGGGATGATGTATTACAGAACGAATAAAGAGACTTGCCGGTAACGAGATTGAACTAGGTATTTGGAATACCGACGATCAAATCTCGGGCAAGTAACATACCGATGACAAAGGGAACAACGTATGTTGTTATGCGGTCTGACCGATAAAGATCTTCGTAGAATATGTAGGAGCCAATATGAGCATCCAGGTTCCGCTATTGGTTATTGACCGGAGACATGTCTCGGTCATTTCTACATTGTTCTCGAACCCGTAGGGTCCGCACGCTTAAGGTTACGATGACAGTTATATTATGAGTTTATACATTTTGATGTACCGAAGTTTGTTCGGAGTCCTGGATGTGATCACGGACATGACGAGGAGTCTCGAAATGGTCGAGACATAAAGATTGATATATTGGAAGCCTATGTTTGGATACCGGAAGTGTTCCGGGTGAAATCGGGATTTTACCAGAGTACCAGGAGGTTACCGGAACCCCCCGGGAGCTAAATGGGCCATGATGGGCCTTAGTGGAAAAGAGAAGAGGCAGCCCTACATGGGCCGCGCGCCCCTCCCCTCCCTTGGTCCGAATAGGACAGGGAGAGGGGGCCGGCCCCTCTCTCTCTTTTCCCCCCTCCGCGAATCCTATTCCAACTAGGATTGGGGGGGGGGGAATCCTACTCCCAGAGGGAGTAGGACTCTCCTGGCGCGCCCTACTTGGCCGTCCAGCCTTCCCCCCTTTAGTCCTTTATATACAGAGGCAGGGACACCCCAGAGACGCACAAGTTGATCCACATGATCTATTCCTTAGCCGTGTGCGGCGCCCCCAGCCACCATAGTCCTCGATAATATTGTAGCGGTGCTTAGGCGAAGCCCTGCAGCAGTAGTACGTCAAGATCGTCACCACGCCGTCGTGCTGATGGAACTCTTCCCCGACACTTTGCTGGATCGGAGTCCGGGGATCGTCATCGAGCTGAACGTGTGCTAGAACTCGGAGGTGCCATAGTTTCGGTGCTTGATCGGTCGGATCATGGAGACGTACGACTACATCAACCAAACGCTTCCGTTGTCGATCTACTAGGTATGTAGATCATACTCCCCCTCTTGTTGCTATGCATCACCATGATCTTGCGTGTGCGTAGGAAAATTTTGAAATTACTACGAAACCCAACATCGTCTACCATGGGTGAACAAACAAATTGCGACTTGACGCGTTATGTTAAATTAAAAAAAGAGGCAAACCATGTTGGGCCTACCATAGAGGCAAGGCTCTATACGCTGGAGTACTTTTAATGTGTCCCGTCAACTCGCAGAACGAGGAGAAGCTTGTTTAGTATGTCGTCTCCCCCGCCCACGGGCGCGGTGGCTCGCAGGATGAGGTGAAGCTTGCTTACTATGCCTTACGCCCGCTCCCTCGCCCACGCGCGCGGTGGCTCGCAGCACGATGAGAAAATTTTACTACCCCCTCCGTTTACTCCTCGTCCCTACTACGTACTTTGGTTAGTACTCCCTCCATTTACTTATACAAGGCCACTATAAAAAAATACATTTTGCATCTATACAAGGTCACAAATAGTAATGGAGACAAAAGTTACTACTCCCTCCTTTTCAGTTTATGGCTCAATTTCAAAATCTCTCCAACCAAGGTAGACGGTGAGTGGTCAAATTAGTTTCGTAGTTTGCACAAGTAATTAGTACGCTCATTTTTCTCAAGAAGTTATGTTTACCGAGGCATTAATTAGAACGAATGCATGAATGACCACTAAATTTCCATGAACTTGTACATGCATTGGTTAGTTTCCTCTTGACACTGCTTGCGTCGGGTGATCTAACGCACCTCGAAATCCAACATGTAATGGTACTACTAGTAGTATAGTAGAATTGAGACTTATCAAATGGAAAAACGAATGTTTTTTAGATGAGCCCTATAAACCCTAGTGGGTACGTACTCCGTAAAAACAGATTTTTCCAAAACTAAGTCGCTCCCTTTCATGAATTCTGTAGTATACTCCTCCGTTGATGCTCCCTTTCATAAATTCTATACTTCATGTCGCCGACATGTGGGACATATAGCAACCGGGTCGACGTGTCAAGCACCAAATAACAGTGCAGAACAGCAGGGGGGACGCACCCCACTCGTACCGGCCCAGTAGTAGTAATGAGCAATGAGACGTCAAATCACAATGCCGCACTTACCAGACGGACGAAGCAACCATTATTTCACACTTCGGTTCGCCATCATCTCAAACCACGTACTCCCTCCTTCCGTCTATATAGGGCCTAATGTGTTTTTCAAGACAGCATTTGACTGACAAGATTAATAGCACATGAGATGTATACTATGAAAATTATATTATTGGAAGCTCCTTTGACATACAAAATTGAAGGTATGCTTTGTGTAAGTTGCATGTCATATATTATTGCTCTAACGTTTGGTCAAAGTTTGCCTCGAAAAACGCATTAGGACCTATATAGATGAAAGGAGGGAGTACTAGTATTGCTTCTGCCTCAAGAGGGACACGCGCATCGCCTTGGTACATCATGACACGTGGGACCGCATGTCAGGCCATGCTCCCCCGCCGATCGCTCGGTAAAATCACCTCATTTTTACTATACTTCCTCCATATCGGTTTACTACATGGCATGCACGTCGTTCTAGGTTGAGAATTTAACTAGCTATATATGTGATGAACAATACTCTAGCCTTTTAAAAAATGTATACTTTTGTACAGTAGTACTATCGATGGATTGCGCCATGGAGCAAAAAATGAAATTAAAAAAAAGGTGGTACATATAGAGAGCGCTCGACGCCAAATTATGCATATAATACTATTAAAAAAGCTAGTACGTGCTTAATTGGGGTGCTAAATTCTATTAAAGTAATACTAGTAGTATGTACATACTGAAGAGTTAAAGTAACGAGAAGAAACATAACATAGTTCTGCTGGGGGCTCAGCACAACACACCCCTCAAATTAAACTAAGCACACCTGAAATTAAACTATACAACTAATCCGGTAGACACTGCATTAGAAGTTTAGAGCCACCATGAGCAACGACACTGTCACCTTACTCGGAGTCCTCGTCCACGTCCTCGACTTCGTCCTTGTCCCTATTCCTCTTGGTCGATACTTCTTTGCTTGAGTCGACACTTGGCTATTGCTCTTCATCCAATCCTTGTAGATATTGAAACAAAGGTAGCCATCCATTGCAGCGTAGTGGATGTGGTCTATATCTAATACATTCCGCTGCCATGCATGACGATGAAACGTGTATGGAGGTTTCTCCAGTTTACCATACGAAGGATGAACCATGGCTCCTGCCAGGGTCAGTATTGAAGGCTGACGAGAGGGCACCAGCCGATTCTTCTGGAGGTCGAAGGGGTTGCCTACAACAAGGCCTATCCGAACCAGGACTTCTTCGTTGTTCGTAAAGTCTACAGTAACGAATTTCACTGTTTTGTCCTTGAGGAAGTTCTTAAAATCCTGGCACTCAACGTCGGCATGGCATATGTGGTAGACCAAGCAAACGTTATGTATGCAAACCTAGATCACGGCGGGCTTCTTCTTCTCTTCGTCCTTTAGATCCTTCTCTCGTCCCAGGACTGTGTACTCAACATCTAGCCCAGCGACCCACTCATCATCTGAGTTTTCGAACATGCGTCTGAAGCAAGAAAGGCATCCTTTCACCGTCGTGGAAGAACGGGTGTAGGTGACATCGAACTCATCGCCGGTGATGGTTCTAACCTTGTACTCACCGCCGATCGTGGAGATTTGGGACGCCATGGATTTGGGAGGAGGGTTAGGATTAGTGGAACTGCCGTAATGTGAATGGACGGGACGACTAGGAGCGAACCGCCGTAGTATTGAAGGACGTGCGGGGACGAGTAGGAGCGAACTGCCAGCATGCGAACGGCAGGCTTTCCATTCTCCCATGATACGGGCTTCCGAGAGCCCTTGGATCTGAGATCGAACGGTTGCATGGCGTGATTCTAGACCTATGGGTGAATATCCTATCCTGGAGGGTTATTCTGCAAATTTTCAGCAACTTAGCATGCGACCGTTTGATCTCAGATCCAAGGGCTGCCAGCAGCCCGTATCATGGTCGTGCCTACCACGACCGTCACGTCGCTCGCGCGGTCGCGCCCGCGGAGATTTAACACGGTGCGTTAGGCTATGTGATGTTGGCATGTCATACATAGTCATAACTTACTCACTCATACTACAACAAGGTTGGCTATAAGTGTATATTTTACTCCTCTCTATCTCTTTCTTCGTACTGAAGGAAGAAACGATGCTAAGCGCGTGTATTTATTGCATTTGCCAAGGAGTGACCTCTTCCAATGAAATGGTGTTGCTAAGTATGCTTCATTTAATTAGCTATAGACTCAAAATTGTCTTTTCACCTAGGTACACGCGCTTAGCACCGTTTCTTTCTTGGGTCACCAAACTAGTCTCTCTCTTCTTGATTAACTTGCCACATCAGACTTTATGCCTATGTGGCAAGCTTAAGCACCTGTAGGAGCAAGTAAAAGTAAGTACAATAGTGCGCTTTACATGGCATTTTTGCATATGTGGAGGAAAGAGAGGCAAGGAAAAAGTGGAGATGTGGGCTCTCATGCAAGAGCCAACCTCTACTGCATGGTGCAGCACTGGGAGAGGCACCTATATGGAAGTGGTCAGGAATCTGGGAGACTCACGCGGATCGTAGCGCCGCAGTTAAAATGATAATGGCAAGTCAAATCACGGGGCCCCACCTGTCCAGCAGTAACTCGCTGTCAAATCACACAACCCTACGTTTGTAGCAGCCTACTCCCTCGTCTTCTCGCGTCTCTGTCGAACCGACTAGGCGGAACTGCCCCGCCGCCTACCGCGCAGGAAAAGCCCCGCCCTCGACATTTAAATACAACTACATCCGCTTAAGAATCCAATGATATACTTTTTGTGACATAGTAACTCATATTTAGTTAGTCAAATGGATGACCTAGAACTACGTGCAGGCCCTATAAACCGAGACGCCTAAAAATAAAAAAAACCGAGACGGAGAAGGTAGTTCAGCACGTATCTTTTTAGATCAATATAGTTGGGATTCACCAAGGAGCAAAACCAAGTGGTAGGTTGCTCCTGTCGTGTTGGCGTAGCAACTCAAGCAGGGTCAGTCCGCACACGAAATGGCGACACACTTAGCAGGACCCCTTTGGCCGACATGTGGCTCATCCACCGTCTTGTTCCACGTGCGATGCACCAAATTACAGTTTGGAGCAGCGGATGGAATTGGAGGCACCCCGTTCGTAGCGCCGCAGTAGTAGAAAATGAGCGACGAGGGGTCAAATCACAAAGCCCCACCTTTCCCGCATTAAGCTAGACGGACAAAGCAACCATCATTTCACTCTAGGGCGCAAGAGCATAACGAAAAGAGAAAACAATGATGTGTGCGGCAGCTACCTAGGGCACCCTAGGGTAGGGGTCTCCACTACAGATCCTTTTTTTTTGAAAGCGCCTCCACTACAAATCGGCTTCTCCCTCGTCCTCTTGAAGAAAACCGATGATGAGTGCGACGGTAGGGTTTGTAGGAGTACTACGGCGTGCGGGGCCACGTCGTAGTAAACGGGTTCGAGCCGACACCTTAAATATGTGTGGGGCACTTGGTTTTACGGGAACGAGGCATCATTTTGGGTTCGGGGACCAGTGGAGATATAGTACGTACAAAAAATTGTGGACGTAGGTTCGACCGAAAGGCAATGATGCATGGGCCCTGCATTTTGATATACCCGGGGCCGCGTCAAATTTGTTACTCTACTCAAAACTAGTAAGGTACACATGTATTGAACGCATGAGATTTCGGAACCAAATTATGAATAAATACACACTATAGCATGTAAAGCTTTGAGTCATATATGCATGATGTAGATGTTCGTTTAGTTCTTATAGTTCATCTCATTCAAAATCAATAAGTTTTATAAAAATGTTAAGATTCATGGGGTTGTGCATTGTAGAAAGTTAGTGCAAAGTTGGGTCATCTATTTTGGAACGAAGGGAATAAATCATAAAGTAAAAAACAAATAATGGCAATTCATTTAGAAAAAAATAATCAATTATGATACAGAAGATTCTAGAACAAAGGAGAAGTGCTTGTGTTTTGAGGTTTGTGCATTATGCTTAAGTTCAACCATGGAGTCTTCTAAATTGTACATGTGGCAGATCTGGTGGAATGTTGATGATATCCAACGGCCAGTAGTGCTCGGATTTGCCTATCTCTGCACTTTCGGGTTAGCTTCATCCAGCGACCATCTTTCAAAGTTATTGGCACACTATATAGTTCTTGTGCCATAGTTGTATGTTTTGGAAAAAAAGCTACTAATGGGTTGTACTATCTATTTAGGAATAGAAGATGTATACATGAAAGTTGTGGGGAAAGAGATGACATGGGGCATCTCAATTCCTATGGGTAGGGATTGGAAAAGAGATGTCATTTGGTTCACATCATAGGAACTTTTCTATTGAATCTAGAGATGGCATGTTTCTCAATTCCTATGAGGAGGGATTAGAAAAAGATGTAATTTGGTTCACATCATAGGAACTTTTCTATTGAATATACACTAATGTTTATTTTCCTTTCAAATTAAGGGAGATAGGAATCCATTCATATGAACCAAGTGGCTCTAAAGCTATAGAAATGATATCATGTTTATTTCCTTTGAAATGTGGAGTATATGAATCTATTCCTATGAACCAATTGGCTCTAAAGGAAAAAATTCTATAAAAATCACATCATATAGAGTTCCTATGATATTCCTCGACACTAAAGGATGCTTGAAATTGCTGCGGGTGATACAATGGTCTTTCTTTGTAGACTCCTCACCCAACTTTATAGTTACCTCTCGAAGATGAATGAAATGATATATACATGGTATTCTACATGTGCAATTTGGTACACGAAAACTCGATAAAAGTTTGCGAGGTTTGAATTTTCAATAAACCTATATGCACTGCATTTCGGAACGGAGGGATCATATGGAAGTTGCTAACACTCACGTGGAAGATTTGTGCATAGGAGGAGTGGCTGTTCTGTTAAATGATATGGCAAAACTGACACTGTCGGATGCCGATCTAACGGTCCTTACGGCGTTCGTCAGGAAAAGGCTTGTGGCGAACGTTTGTCGGATAATGATTTACGGACACATGCATTGCATTGATACGTGCCGCCCTCTCTCTCACGCACACGCACCCTCATGAGTCACGACTCTCTCGAGTCCTCTCGCACATCGCACCCACCGTCTATCTGCAGGTAGACGTCACGCACATATGTGCTCTTCCACCCTACCCTCAGAACTTCTAAAAAACAAAAGACGGCACGCACATTTTATTTTAGCTCACACGTCACACACTTGTACTATTACTCTTACAGCGAACGTTCTTTGCGCATAGTATATTGTACTCTCACGAAGAGAAGCGGTGCACGCACGCACTAGTTCTCTCACACCCACTCGCGGGTACACGTAGGAGCGCATTTTTTTTGAAGCTGGTACAACAAAATCACTCCACTATATATAAAAGTAGGAGCCTTAGCGCTTGCTTTACTAGGGTTCCTCTCGTTCACTCTCTCATGCTCTCCAGATCTAAGCAACACATAGGTGGCCACACTCTCTCTCAGCTCACGGCTGGTCACAAATCCGGCCGGACAACCTCGACCGGGGCAAGGGTGTAGGTGCATCGTTCACGCCGTCGTCGACGGCGAGGGAGGAGACCAACGGCTGCCCGCGCGTCCCGATCGGCGGCCGTGCCATTCTCTTCGAGAGAGCGCCGGCTCGGGAGGGCCTCCGACCCCTTCTTCCTCCTTGCGGTGTTGTGGCCAAGATGCAGCCTCCCGACGCCGTCTTTGCGACATGCCGACGACCCTCAGGTATATATTCCTTCGAAACCTGCCTTGCTCTACTGCCCCAGCTCCCTTCGTGTGGATCCTTTTCTACTTTCGTCCGCTGTTCCAAAGCCACCTAGACTTCTACTAAGGCACGTGCTTTGCACGTATGTTCTGTATGATAGATACTCATATACCTTCTTTTTAGAGAGAGAAATGGGTACTCGTATTTTGAGTAGATATCATAGTGTGTTTGTTTGCATGATCTAAGGACTACTCTAAAATAAGAAGCAAATCACTTGCACAAATCAAACTGAGTTTCAAGTAAGAATTTGATTACAAGATAAAAGTTGTAGTTTTATTATATGTTGTTTCCTGGGTTCCACTGATGTATAGTTCCAGAGTTGTTTGACGGTTTATATGCATGTTTATGGACTATTTTGTGCAACTAAATAAGTCATTTAGGTCTGACAGACACTCATGTCCTGTATTAGCTTGAGGTATAGCTTATGTATGACTGAAATAAAATATTACACTTTTTTGCGAATAATAAAAATATTACATTTCTCGATGAAGCAGAATAAAACTTTAGCTAGCATCAGCCATGCAATGTTATGTTATGTGAACAGTGTAAACTTTGCAGTATAGCGGCATCTAAAAAATCCATTTTTACAGTAATCTAAAAAAATAAGTTAGTAGTAGAGCGTTTATTTCCCAGGTGACAACGGGGAACCAAAATGTGCTAGCTATTTGCCAACTTGTCGTACTTGCATGTGAGGAGGTGGCAGCAGTTTCTAGACATTTCTCAACTTCAGTAGGTGCAATCCAGATTTAATGGGGACTTCTTTATTTGTTTACTTGGAGAGCAGAGTCGGCCATGTGCACAAGGAGCGGGAGCGAATCCGACAGCTCTTAGCCGTCAGATCATGTCATCCTTTGTTTGATGGACGGCAGTGATATGCATGAGAGGGGAAATGAACGGTGGATTTTGAGCCAATGCTTGTTTGGGCGGGAGAACCGAAGATGGAGTGGTAAATCCAATTTCAAAACTGCCGCATTATAGTAGTAGTAGATTAGAAGTAAAGCTATTTCATACAGTCGACTCAAAGCGTTGGTTCAAACAGGGAAGAAAGTGGGAAAGTTGTAGCATGAATCTAGGACTTGGTTCTAAGAGGAAACGGGGGAAAGTAGTAATGTCTGTCACTGTTTAAATAACCGTATTTCTCATTTGCACAAACAGGGATGTCTGTCTCCATATCGTTTTAGGATGTCTGTCTCCGTATCGTTTCTATCTACGTAATCAAAAGCATACACCTCAGTTTTAGTACAACTGTGCAAAATGAGATGGCTATCCCTCGCTGCCGTCGTCTAACCTCCCGTCTTCAAGGTATCCCTACATTGGTAGTAACTAAGGTAGAATGACCAACACGATCTAAAAGAAGCTGATTCGTACGTTTTACTTCCTGATTGCAGTGCAAGGACGAGCGAAAACAACTCCATCTTAGTCCGGAATGCACTTTCTACCAGTTCATCCATGGACCAAGGACTAGCTGGCACGGCTGCACGGCGGTTTTTTGGACAGGTGCGCGGACAAGAGGCATTGTGGTCTGCTTATTTCTGCAAATAGCGGTGCTTAAATTTAGTGGAATGCACAAGCATTTCAGCTGGTCAGTACACTGCATGGTTCAGTTCAGCATTCCAGATGAGACCACAATTATAATTGGTTATTCTGGAATGAGAGAACCTAACCCTGAATGGTGGCAACAAGAAAAAACCAAAGTGAACTCCAGAAAATTTAAGCCTGCCGGGAGGCCCTTTGCTCAGAGAGAAGCCTTGCTTGTTTTTTCCTGATTTATAAATCTTCTCACAACTTTGTCTTTTGCTGTGAACTAGTATATATTTGTTATGTTCTATGAATCATTGAGATGTATAAAATTGCTTAACTTATGCTTTTCAAGTTTTTTATGAAGACGAGTTTAATGTGAGTGTTCCACATGAGTGCTATACTAGCGTGTGAACGTTTGGAATTTATTACATTGTGGCCTCAATTAACTGCATGAACCACTGTAACAAGATACATAGTTGCTTAAATGCCAGACAGCAGATTGTTGATTGTTAGCTGGTCGATAGCCGTGTTGAAGCGAGCTGAGTCAATGTGCCGTGTTTTGCACAACTGCTTACAAGTGGGGTAGCACCAACAGTGTTTACAAGTACTTATGTATATGTCGGCGCATGGTTCTCGAACGAGTGCTCTATTTCATCAAAACACACACTGCTCGTATGATAAACCATGACAACTTATGTCTTACCATGCCATATTCATGAAAAAACTAGTGAGGACGCATCTGTTTTGGCAACAATTACGATGGTTCTCACATGATTCACGGGCACACAAAAGTAGCAGCAGTTCCCATAGACGGATTCAAACAGAGTACTAGCCCCAGAGGGGTCGATAACAGACAAGGTTCGGATAATTAGACACAATCCAAACTATTATTAAACACTAGTTGGGGCAACTATTTCATGCCTCGATCTAATTTGGGATGGACACAAGATGGACCTTGCCATGAACATCATCGAGGACGTCCCGCAGCAGCTCAATCCTGTGAACCTTCATGAAGACAACCTTGTGGCCTTGCCACTGATAAACTTGTTTGTAGAGGCATGCCACGTCATCTTCCTGTGTAAGCTTGACAAGAACAGTATTCCTCACAAACGAAGGAGTAGCTTTGAACTTCTTGTGCTTCAGTACACCCTGGACAACACGCCTGACAACAGTGAGGCTGAAATACAACTCTTCATTGGTATAACCGCAAATGGCTACCAGGATCCAACAGCCTAAGAACTCTGTTTTCCCAGTGCGTATATGCAGGTCGTCCGCCTCATAGCGAGTGACATGTACAACCACACAATCCTTGTCTGCATCAGGGCTCTAATTGAAACAGAAACAAATTCTGAATTACTTTTCAGTATAAAAAACACAAGTTATTTAAACCACTACGTATACCATGGCATCGAAGCTAATAAAATTTTGCATTATTAATCACCACATACTTCCTTTTCTAAAAAAAAATCACCACATACTTAGATGAAAAACCACAATTGAGATCGGCAAAGAAGGAAATCACCTTGGTCAGCTCAGCCAGGGGGGGGACACATCCTCGAAGGGGGAAAACTGCTCATGCAGTGCCACGGGGGCTGTAACCTCAAACGGGGCGTTGACCATCTCAATATCTAGGGTCGCCTCGATGGTTGCCTCCATCTTCTTGGAGCTCTCTGGATATGACGACGCAGTCGACGAGGCTGTCGTCCACCGCCAGGACGAGCGGCGGCTCCTGGACCGTCCTCGACATTGGGCAGCAGCAGAAGGGGATGAAGTTGCCCTGCACCTCCCTCCAGACGTTGCTGGCCTTGTTGCTGCTGATGAACATGAGGCCGCAGAGCGCCCGGTGCACGCAGGAGCAATGAATCCGCTCCATCTGGCCGCCGCACTTGTGGGGCGCCATGGAGCTCCAGATTAAAGCCCTGGCCAAGTTAAATGAGCTCCAGATTAAAGCCCTGGTCGGTAATGAGCAGCAGCGAGGGAGGGAGAGGGGATGTACCGCAGCTGCCGGCGTTGCAGGTCGAGCCACCGCGCTTCGGATCCACCTGTCGGAAAGTAAAAATGGGGTCCTGAAGGGGCGACGGCAAGAGGGCCAATGGAGTGGCGGCGACGACGCGAGAGGGAGAGGCAGAGCGACGCGGGCGAGGGAGAGGCGCCGGCAACACGGGCGACGGAGAGGCGCTCACGACGAGTGCGAGGGAGAGGCGGCGGTGGCGGCGGCGAGCCAGAGAGTGGGTGAGTGAGCGAGAGAGTGGACGAGAGAGGTGGGAGGGTAGTTTAGGAAACAACCAAAAAAATTGTACGTGACGAATTTTACACTAGAAACGTAGAACAACAATTATTTCAGTATAGAGAAAGTACTATATATTAAAGTGTATACATATTAATTAAACATGGATCATACAAAAAATATTTTTTATACTTATTAGATATATTCAAAGTATCACACAAAAAACACAATTTTTGAGAGAAGAACCCGAATATACTTGGTTTGTGTTGGATTGCTTGCATGCTTTTATCTTTCGTCGAACAATTTTCCTTAGCATATATAAATAAATTAAAATGATTTAAGAAATTTCAGATGATTGTTTATTTATATATGAACGTACAATTGAACATTATAGTTGTTTGTTTGCTTCGAGAGAAATGCAACATCCTTTTTTTATAATATGAAAAATGGATTTTCTATTTTACAAAATAAAATTGTTGTGTTAGTTTCACTTTTATTTTTATTATATATATTATATATGTTTCTTTCATCATAGATAGAAAGTGATGGGTTCCGACATACGCACTGATGTAAAGACGACTGGCCTGACTGAAACACTACGGGAAGAGGTGCATATAGCTAATCCTTTGTATATAGCTAAAGGTGTATTCTTTATGTTTTTTTTTCAGAATATAGGAGACATAGATATGGAACTTGGAGATGCACAAAAAGAATCCATCGACAAGGGTTCCGAACCGACGCCACTAAAAGGGGCCAAAAATTCATTGAAATTTTTACGACATAATAATATGAAAACGGTGATATCTCATAAATAAACAAAAAATGATGCCAATTTAAATGTTACCGCACAAAGTATTTTTTTCAATGTTGTTATCGATCTTTCCTTCGTCATATTGCCTAATTTCACTTGTTTTTTCATCAGGCCGACAGATTATGTTTGTACACGTTGTCAATTTGTCATTTCGTGATCACTTTACATTACAAGTGAAGTGACCTTCAATTATTATGCAATTGTGATCATGTTATATTGTCTTTATCTGTGAAATTTATCATGCATTATATTTACATAACTTCAGAAAAATATTTCAGAAGCCCGTGGTAACGCACGGGCAGTCTACTAGTAATTAATAAAGTGGCTGCATGCATCGTCCAGATGCAGAGGCCGGGGGTCCTCCTCCATTTCAAAAAAAAATATTTCTCTCACACACAAGTTTAGGTGGTCATATATGTATACATCATGTACATTGTACTAATGAAGTGCATTTTTTTACCTTTTTCAAATTTGATTGAATTATCACCGGAAGCAATTTCACAATATTTTTTTTTCTGTACACATGTAACCGTTTCTCATTTTGTTTCGTGTTTTTGCTAACTTTATCTTTTTTTTGTTATTATTCTTCTTTGCACACAAAATACCCAACAAAGTCCGTGAGATGCTGAACATTGCAGAGATAAGGTTCGTTGGCGTTCGTTTGGGAGAAGGATAGCGCTCAAGGGTTGCGTACAAGACGGACAGAGATAGATGCACGGTTTCCAACAAGGAGTGGGGAGTCTTTGCAACAATGTCCAACATGCAAGTTGGCACTGCTGCTCTCTTCACATTTCAGATCAGCAATGTCAGCGGGTTTGATGTTATGTGTGTTGTTGACATCCTAAGCCCGGTAGTAGGAGTTTAGAAGTTGTAGACATAGTAACCACGACATGGTGGCAAAAGCTGTTTTTAATTCTATGTTTTTTGTTAGCTACTTTTGTATGCAAGAACAAGAAGACTAGGGGGTATACATTTCAGTTATGTTTTGTGGTTCTTAGAATTTTGGTCAGAATGATTAAACAATGAAAAATGTGGGTTGGAATGATGGTTTTTTCCCAGATGTGTGTGGTGATGTTTTTGCGTTTGCCAGAACTGGATGTGTTTGATGATGTTTATTAGTTGTGTGATGATGCCTTTTTGTCTTTGTATGAGTGAATTTTAATTAAAATATTGTGTTTGAGATTATTTTTTGGCTTTGCATTAATCAGCTACATTTTTTCACAAGTTTTAAAACATAAAAAAATCACAAAAATGTCTCATAGAAAGAGTTTTTCGATCCACATAACTGAAAAAACATCATCAAATGCATCCACGTTTTCCGTCATTTTAACAAAACATCATCAAAATTATAAGCTTCATATGCTAGTCTACTTCAACAGAAGAAAGATAGAAATATGAAAATGCACAGAAACACCACAACACATACATGCTCACAAAATGGCCAAAAAATTGTAACCCTCACAATCGGAGGCTTTAATTTTTTTTGCAGAAATCATATCTTGACTTGGGGCAACTCGGTCACACCACAAAATAAGATTGGACGTGGTTGCGTAGAGTTTTGACCTTTTTTAGGGAGGTTGCATGCATGAAATAAGGCACTCCACACAATCACTTCCCGCAAAACCAAAACCACACAAACAGAACCCCCTATCCCGCACATGCACTATAAATTCATTACCTCTCTTTCTGTTAAGGCACCAATACACCCCTCCAAATTTTGCCTTAGTAGTACTATTCTACCAACAAGAGTCAATTACATCGGTGGTGTTTGAACTTGGCGCAAACGGTCACTTTGGTGCTAGAACTTGCGGCATACATCGAACTGATGTAACAACTTGGCTCATGCATGCAAATATGGTGCAAACCTCGGTTGTGTACGCCCGAGCCGCTGATTAGGCGCGCCAACATGGCATGGGTTCCGCCGTCAGTGACCCAAAGACAAACAGGAGGGCGTGCGGCCAATTTTTTTGCGTAAACCCCTTTGAATTATTATTTTCCCACAAAAAGGCCATGTCGACGTTGGAAGATGGCATTTCATTTTTTCCGACTATATAGCCAGCGGGCCCCGTGCATACATACTGAGAATTATTAACAAGAAAAAAGGAGGTCTCCACGTCTCAAACTGCGACCCTTGCCCATGTCACAGTCTGGCTTCAGTCTTCACAACTTTAGATAAATTTTTGTATTCATCAATTTGAATATTAAATATAAGCAGCAAATGTATATTTTCCTATTAAATAAACATTTTAAATGTCCATATTTGATAAACAATTTTATATAATAGATGTGTGTATGTTTAAATGTTTTTATCTACTAATTATTGTTTGTATGTCTAATATTTATAAAAAATAAATATTTGAACATTATTTTAATTACTTATGTTTCACAAATATTTCAAAAAGAATTAGCGCGTGCAAATGGGTTGCACTATCTGCAGCCAATTTAAGCCCCACATGTATCATCCTTACACTACATTAACGACTGCTATCCTTGTTAGACATCCGAATGTAATTGGTGCAGTGGCTATGAGCGCAAGCGCCTTAACAGTAGGTTGTCATGTTGAATTCTCAAAAAAATGGTCACGTGTTGGAGTGTAGGAGTCTAACATTTTCCTTTTTAATTCCCGCCAAAAAAAACATTTTGCCCTTTAATTTTCACGTCGGGACTCACCTACCATACAGCAAACAAAATACAATACCATCTACCACGTGGACAGGGTCTTTTTTTTGTGAGAAATAAAAAATGTCAAGGTTTTTCTGCAAAGAGAAAAAAACAGGCCACACACTTCTAGTCTTTGACAAAGGGCCCCACGCCATGCTGGCGGCCAAGTCAGCGTTGATTTCGTATCCAAGTGCGGTTAGCACTGTATTTGCACACCCGAGTCAAGTTATTGCACCAGTTCAATGTATGCCACAAGTTCTAGCACCAAAGTGACCGTTTACGTCAAGTTCAAGCACCACCGGTGTAATTGACTCTACCAACAACAAGTACGAAGGAGCGCATCATTTTTGTTTTGTAAGTTAGTTTTCTTTATTGTCTTGTTTTTTATCTTCTAGTATGATTTGATGTTTTAGTTTACTTTTTTGTATCTTTCAATATGCCATTTTTATAAGCATGTGTTTCTTTTTTTAGTTGTCTCCCAAGGTTCAAAAATCCCCAAAAGAAATGACAAATGAATGCTCCTTTTGTTATTAACCAATGGGATTTTGTCATAGGTCTGACAGGAGAACTAGAGTGTTCAAAGCAATGATGGTTCAAGGCTTTGAAGAATCAATGCTAATTGTTTCACATTTTTAGCTTTTTTTACAGCCTTTTTTAGTTTTTAAATATTTTTAAGATGAAAAAAATCATCAGGTGGTGCCCTAATACTCCAAAGAAACTTTGAGGAGCCACTTGGATCTTTTCATGGAAGTTATATTTGCTCATGGTCGAAATTACGAACTTTTCATAGAGAAACATGACATGAAGACATACATCTACGGTGCATACCGGGCAGCATTTGTGCGAGCACACAATATAAAGATTGGCGATATTGTTCATTTTGATCCGGTTACCCTAGGCTACGGGATAGAAATGAACAATATCGCCAATCTTTATATTGTGTGCTCACACAAATGCTGCCTAGTATGCACCGTAGATGTATGTCTCGCGTCCTGTTCCTCTACGAAAAATCGTAACTTCGACCATGAGCACTTATATCTTCCATGAAAAGATCCAACTGACTCCTAAAAGTTTCTTTGAGGTAGAAGGGCACCACTTGATAACTTTTTTACATTAAAAAACTTTTCAAAAAAGTTGTAAAAAGCTAAAAAAGTTAAATAATTACCATTGATTCTTCGAAGCCTTGAAGCATAATTACTTTGAACGCTCTAGTTCTCCTGTCAGACCTACGACAAAATCCCTTTGGTTGATGACAAAAAGAGCATTCATTTGCCATTTCTTTTGGGGATTTTTTAAACCTTGAAGACAACTAAAAAAGAAACACATGCTTATAAAAAAATGGCATCATGAAAGACACAAAAAATAAACTAAAACATCAAATCATAATAGAAGATGAAAAAAGAAAACTAACTTACAGAACAAAAATGATGCCCTCCTTTGTCCTTGTTGTTGATAGAATAGTACTACTAAGACAAAACTTGGAGGGGTGTGTTGGTGCCCAGTGGCGGAGGCAAGCCCCGGGCCCGGGGGGGGGGGGGGGGCTGGGCCCGGGGCGTGTGGATATATTCCTTTGTTGACTGTAGTATTTTTTGCACCGCTGAACAATGTAGCGGTGAAGCAGGCCTAGGGCCCAGTGCTAGGCTCGATCTGCCCTGTTGATGCCTTGACAGAAGCAGAGGTAATGAATATATAGGCCATGGGTGCGGGAAAGGGGTTCTGTTTGTGTGGTTGTGGTTCGCGGGAAGTGATCGACTGGAGTGCCTTGTTTCACGTATGCAACCTCCCTTAAAAAGGCCAGAACTCCCCTCAACCACGTCCAATCTTACTTGGCGCTGTCACCGACTTGCCCCAAGTCGCGGTACGACTTCTGCAAAAAAATGAAGCCTCCGATTGTGAGGATTATAAAAAATAATGGCCATTTTGTGAGCATGTATGCACTATGGTGTTTCTGTGCATTTTCATATTTCTATCTTTATGCTGTCGAAGTAGACTAGCATATGGAGCTTATAAGTTTGATGACTTTTGTCAAAATGATGAAAAACGTGAATGCATTTGATGATGTTTTTTCAGTTATGTGGATCGAAAAACTCTTCCTATGAGACGTTTTTGTGATTTGTTTTATGTTTTAAAACTTGGAAAACAATGTAGCTGATTAACGCAAAGCCCAAAAGTAATCTCAAACACATTTTTTATATTAAAATTCACTCATACAATGACGAAAATACATCATCACACAACTGAATAAACATCATCAAACACACCTAGTTCTGGCAAACACAAAACATCATCACACACATCTGGAAAAAAATCCATCATTCCAACCCACATTTTTCATCGTTTCATCATTCTAACCAAAAGTCTAAGCACCACAAAACATAACTAAAATGCATACGCCCCTAGTTTGCTTGTTTTTGCATACATCTGGAAAAAGTCTGAGCACCACAAAACGCATACACCACAAAAACATCATCACACACATCTGGAAAAAAAATCCATCATTCCAACCCACATTTTTCATCCTTTAACCATTCTAACCAAAAGTCTGAGCACCACAAAACATAACTGAAACACATACGCCCCTAGTCTGCTTGCTGAGCAGAAGTTCTTTCATGCTCAGGCCACTTGTTTCACTCTCTCCATCAAGACCACCAGGGTTCGAAGCCTCCCCCATCCCACCGTTGATCTCCAGGGAGTCACCGAGGCTTCAGGACCCCGTTCCCTTGCGCCGCCGCTTGTTGCAGCACCACCATCGTACCCCCTGCCAGCCCTTTTGCTGAAGTTCTCCCGTCGCCGCATGTCGCGTTTGTATCTCGCGAACCAGGCCATTGCAGCTCCAGCGCATGGCGGGTTCCAACGCTTTCACCATGATTGGAGCACCACCGGCATCGCGGCGGTCGTCGACTTACACAATCGTGCCCAGCAAAATAATTCCGAAAGCAACAAATCCTCCATTTGTCAGTTGAAGCAAAAAATTACCCGGTTCCAGCAAAACAACACGTTAGGAAGAACTCTGGGGGATCGATTACAGCAAAAATTTACCCGGTTCCAGCAAAGTAGTGAAGGAAATATGCCCTAGAGGCAATAATAAATGTTATTATTTTATTTCCTTATATCATGATAAATGTTTATTATTCATGCTAGAATTGTATTATCCGGAAACATAATACTTGTGTGAATATATAGACAAACCAAACGTCACTAGTATGCCTCTACTTGACTAGCTCGTTAATCGAAGATGGTTATGTTTCCTAACCATAGACATGTGTTGTCATTTGATTAATGAGATCACATCATTAGAAGAATGATGTGATTGACATGACCCATTCCATTAGCTTAGCACCCGATCGTTTAGTATGTTGCTATTGCTTTCTTCATGACTTATACGTGTTCCTATGACTATGAGATTATGCAACTCCCGTTTGCCGGAGGAACACTTTGTGTGCTACCAAACGTCACAACGTAACTGGGTGATTATAAAGGAGCTCTACAGGTGTCTCCAAAGGTGAATGTTGGGTTGGCGTATTTCGAGATTAGGATTTGTCACTCTGATTGTCGGAGAGGTATCTCTGGGCCCTCTCAGTAATGCACATCACATAAGCCTTGCAAGCATTACAACTAATGAGTTAGTTGCAAGATGATGTATTATGAAACGAGTAAAGAGACTTGCCGGTAACGAGATTGAACTAGGTATTGAGATACCGACGATCGAATCTCGGGCAAGTAACATACCGATGACAAAGGGAACAACGTATGTTGTTATGCAGTCTGACCAATAAAGATCTTCGTAGAATATGTGGGAGCCAATATGAGCATCCAGGTTCCGCTATTGGTTATTGACCGGAGACGTGTCTCGGTCATGTCTACATTGTTTTCGAACCCGTAGGGTCCGCACGCTTAAGGTTTCGATGACAGTTATATTATGAGTTTATGAGTTTTGATGTACCAAAGTCAGTTCGGAGTCCCGGATATGATCACGGACATAATGAGGAGTCTCGAAATGGTCGAGACATAAAGATTGATATATTGGACGGCTATATTCGGACACCGGAAGTGTTCCGAGGAAGTTTCGGATAAAACCGGAGCACCGGGGGGGTTACCGGAACCCCCCAGGGGGTTAATGGGCCTCATGGGCCTAAAGTGGAGAAAAGGAGGGGCTGCCAGGGCAGGCCGCGCGCCCCCTCTCCCCCTAGTCCGAATTGGACAAGGAGGGAGGGGCGGCGCCCCCCTCTCCTCTCTCCCTTCCTTCCCCCTCTCCTACTTGGACAAGGAAAGGGAGGGGAGTCCTACTCCCGGTAGGAGTAGGACTCCTCCTGCGCGCCTCCTTCTAGGGCCGGCCGCACCCCCCCTTGGATCCTTTATATACGGAGGCAAGGGGCACCCCAGAGACACAAGTTGATCCACGTGGTCTTATTCTTAGCCGTGTGTGGTGCCCCCTTCCACCATAATCCTCGATAATATTATAGTGGTGCTTAGGCGAAGCCCTGCGACGGTAGAACATCAAGATCGTCACCACGCCGTCGTGCTGACAGAAATCTTCCCCGACACTTTGCTGGATCGGAGTCCAGGGATCGTCATCGAGCTGAACGTGTGCTAAAACTCGGAGGTGTCGTAGTTTTGGTGCTTGATCGGTCGGGCCGTGAAGACGTACGACTACATCAACCGCGTTGTGCTAACGCTTCCGTTGTCGGTCTACAAGGGTACGTAGATCACACTCTCCCCTCTCGTTGCTATGCATCACCATGATCTTGCGTGTGCGTAGGAATTTTTTTGAAATTACTACGTTCCCCAACAGTGGCATCCGAGCCTAGGTTTTATGTGTTGATGTTATATGCACGAGTAGAACACAAGTAAGTTGTGGGCGATATAAGTCATACTGCTTACCAGCATGTCATACTTTGGTTCGACGGTATTGTTGGACGAAGCGGCCCGGACCGACATTACGCGTACGCTTACGTGAGACCGGTTCTCCCGACGTGCTTTGCACAAAGGTGGCTAGCGGGTGACAGTTTCTCCAACTTTAGTTGAACCGAGTGTGGCTACGCCTGGTCCTTGCGAAGGTTAAAACAGCACCAACTTGACAAACTATCGTTGTGGTTTTGATGCGTAGGTAAGATTGGTTCTTTCTTAAGCCCGTAGCAGCCACGTAAAACTTGCAACAACAAAGTAGAGGACGTCTAACTTGTTTTTGCAGGGCATGTTGTGATGTGATATGGTCAAGACATGATGCTAAATTTTATTGTATGAGATGATCATGTTTTGTAACCGAGTTATCGGCAACTGGCAGGAGCCATATGGTTGTCGCTTTATTGTATGCAATGCAATCGCGCTGTAATGCTTTACTTTATCACTAAGCGGTAGCGATAGTCGTGGAAGCATAAGATTGGCGAGACGACAACGATGCTACGATGGAGATCAAGGTGTCGCGCCGGTGACGATGGTGATCACGACGGTGCTTCGAAGATGGAGATCACAAGCACAAGATGATGATGGCCATATCATATCACTTATATTGATTGCATGTGATGTTTATCTTTTATGCATCTTATCTTGCTTTGATTGACGGTAGCATTAAAAGATGATCTCTCACTAATTATCAAGAAGTGTTCTCCCTGAGTATGCACCGTTGCAAAAGTTCTTTGTGTTGAGACACCACGTGATGATCGGGTGTGATAGGCTCTACGTTCAAATACAACGGGTGCAAAACAGTTGCACACGCGGAATACTCAGGTTATACTTGACGAGCCAAGCATATACAGATATGGCCTCGGAACACGGAGACCTAAAGGTCGAGCGTGAATCATACAGTAGATATGATCAACATAGTGATGTTCACCAATGAAACTACTCCATCTCACGTGATGATCGGACATGGTTTAGTTGATTTGGATCACGTGATCACTTAGAGGATTAGAGGGATGTCTATCTAAGTGGGAGTTCCTAAGTAATATGATTAAATTGAACTTAAATTTATCATGAACTTAGTCCTGGTAGTATTTTGCAAATTATGTTGTAGATCAATAGCTCGCGTTGTTGCTTCCCTGTGTTTATTTTGATATGTTCCTAGAGAAAATTGTGTTGAAAGATGTTAGTAGCAATGATGCGGATAGGATCCGTGATCTGAGGTTTATCCTCATTGCTGCACAGAAGAATTATGTCCTTGATGCACCGCTAGGTGACGGACCTATTGCAGGAGCGGATGCAGACGTTATGAACGTTTGGCTAGCTCAATATGATGACTACTTGATAGTTTAGTGCACCATGCTTAATGGCTTAGAATCGGGACTTCAAAGACGTTTTGAACGTCATGGACCATATGAGATGTTCCAGGAGTTGAAGTTAATATTTCAAGCAAATACCCGAGTTGAGAGATATGAAGTCTCCAACAAGTTCTATAGCTAAAAGATGGAGGAGAATCGCTCAACTAGTGAGCATGTGCTCAGATTGTCTGGGTACTACAATCGCTTGAATCAAGTGGGAGTTAATCTTCCTGATAAGATAGTGATTGACAGAATTCTCTAATCACCATCACCAAGTTAGTAGAACTTCGTGATGAACTATAATATGCAAGGGATAACGGAAACAACTCCCAAGCTCTTCGTGATGCCGAAATCAACGAAGGTAGAAATCAAGAAAAACATCAAGTGTTGATGGTTGACAAGACCACTAGTTTCAAGAAAAGGGCAAAGGGAAGAAGGGGAACTTCAAGAAGAACGGCAAGCAAGTTGCTGCTCAAGTGAAGAAGCCCAAGTCTGATCCTAAGCCTGAGACTAAGTGCTTCTACTGCAAAGGGACTGGTCACTGGAAGCAGAACTACCCCAAGTGATTGGCAGATAAAAAGGATGGCAAAGTGAACATAAGTATATTTGATATACATGTTATTGATGTGTACTTTACTAGTGTTTATAGCAACCCCTCAGTATTTGATACTAGTTCAGTTGCTAAGATTAGTAACTCGAAACGGGAGTTGCAGAATAAACAGAGACTAGTTAAGGGTGAAGTGACGATGTGTGTTGGAAGTGGTTCCAAGATTGATATGATCATCATCGCACACTCCCTATACTTTCGGGATTAGTGTTGAACCTGAATAAGTGTTATTTGGTGTTTGCGTTGAGCATGAATATGATTTGATCATGTTTATTGTAATACGGTTATTCATTTAAGTAAGAGAATAAATTGTTGTTCTGTTTACATGAATAAAACCTTATATGGTTACACACCCAATGAAAATAGTTTGTTGGATCTCGATCGTAGTGATACACATAATCATAATATTGAAACCAAAAGATGCAAAGTTAATAATGATAGTGCAACTTATTTGTGGCACTGCCGTTTAGGTCATATTGGTGTAAAGCGCATGAAGAAATTCCATGCTAATGGGTTTTTGGAATCACTTAATTATGAATCAGTTGATGCTTGCGAACCATGCCTCATGGGCAAGATAACTAAAACGCCGTTCTCCGGAACTATGGAACAAGCAACTGACTTATTGGAAATAATACATACTGATGTATGAGATCCGATGAGTGTTAAGGCTCGCGGCGGGTATCATTATTTTCTGACCTTCACAGATAATTTGAATAGATGTGAGTATATCTACTTGATGAAACATAAGTCTGAAACATTTGAAAAGTTCAAAGAATTTCAGAGTGAAGTGGAAAATCATCGTAACAAGAATATAAAGTTTCTACGATCTGATCGTGGAGAAGAGTATTTGAATTACGAGTTTGGTCTTCAGTTAAAACAATGTGAAATAGTTTCACTACTCACGCCACCTGGAACACCACAGCATAATGGTGTGTCCGAGCATCATAACCGTACTTTATTAGATATGGTGCGATCTATGATGTCTCTTACCGATCTACCACTATCGTTTTGGGGTTATGCATTAAAGACAGCTGCATTCACGTTTAAAAGGGCACCATCTAAATCCGTTTGAGATGACACCGTATGAACTATGGTTTAGCAAGAAACCTAAGCTGTAGTTTCTTAAAGTTTTAGGTTGCAATGCTTATGTGAAAAAGTTTCAACTTGATAAGCTCAAACCTAAATCAGAGAAGTGCGTCCTCATAGGATATCCAAAGGAAACTATTGGATACACCTTCTATCACAGATCCGAAGGCAAGACTTTTGTTGCTAAATTCGGAAACTTTCTAGAGAAGGAGTTTCTCTCGAAAGAAGTGAGTGGGAGGAAAGTAGAAAACTTGATAAGGTAATTGTACCTTCTCCCTTATTGGAAAGTAGTTCATCACAGAAATCTGTTCTTGTGACTACTACACCAATTAGTGAGGAAGCTAATGATGATGATCATGTAACTTCAGATCAAGTTACTACCGAATCTCGTAGGTAAACCAGAGTGAGATCCGCACCCGAGTGGTACGGTGTTCCTGTTCCGGAAGTCATATTACTAGACCATGACGAACTTGCGAACTATGAGGAAGCGATGATGAGCCCAGATTCCGCGAAATGGTTTGAGGCCATGAAATCTGAGATATGATCCATGTATGAGAACAAAGTATGGACTTTGATGGATTTGCCCGATGATCGGCAAGCCATAGAAAATAAATGGATCTTCAAGAGGAAGATGGACGCTGATAGTAGTGTTACTATCTACAAAGCTAGACTTGTTGAAAAAGGTTTTTTGATAAAGTTCAAGGTGTTGACTACGATGAAATTTTCTCACTCGTAGCGATGCTTAAGTCTGTCCAAATCATGTTAGCAATTGCCGCATTTTTATGAAATCTGGCAAATGGATAAACAAAACTACATTCCTTAATGGATTTAAAGAAGAGTTGTATATGATGCAACCAGAAGGTTTTGTCAATCCTAAAGGTGCTAACAAAATATGCAAGCTCCAGCGATCCATCTATGGACTGGTGCAAGCATCTCGGAGTTGGAATACACGCTTTGATAAGTTGATCAAAGCATATAGTTTTATACAGACTTGCGGTGAAGCCTATATTTACAAGAAAGTGAGTGGGAGCACTACAACATTTCTGATAAGTATATGTGAATGACATATTATTGATCGGAAATAATGTAGAATTATTCTGCAAAGCATAAAGGAGTGTTTTCAAAGAATTTTTTCAAAGAAAGACCTCGGTGAAGCTGCTTACATATTAAGCATCAAGATCTATAGAGATAGATCAAGACGCTTGATAAAGTTTTTTCAATGAGTACATACCTTGACAATATTTTGAAGTAGTTCAAAAATGGAACAGTCAAAGAAAGAGTTCTTGGCTGTGTTACAAGGTGTGAAATTGAGTAAGACTCAAAGCCCGACCACGGCAGAAGATAGAAAGAGAATGAAAGTCATTCCCTATGCCTCAGCCATAGGTTCTATAAAGTATGCCATGCTGTGTATCAGATCTATTGTATACCCTACACTATGTTAAGCAAGGGAGTACAATAGTGATCTAAGAGTAGATCACTGGACAGCGGTCAAAATTATCCTTAGCGGAATAAGGAAATATTTCTCAATTATGGAGGTGACAAAAGGTTTGTCGTAAAAAGTTACGTCGATGCAAGTTTTGACACAGATCTGGATGACTCTAAGTCTCGATCTAGATACATATTGAAAGTGGGAGCAATTAGCTAGAGTAGCTCCGTGCAGAGCATTGCAGACATAAAATTCGCAAAATACTTACGGATCTGTATGTGACAGACCCGTTGACTAAAATTATCTCACAAGCAAAACATGATCACACCTTAGTACTCTTTGGGTGTTAATCACATAAACGATGTGAACTAGATTACTGACTCTAGTAAACCCTTTGGGTATAGGTCACATGACGATGTGAACTATGGGTGTTAATCACATGGTGATGTGAACTATTAGTGTTGAATCACATGGCGATGTGAACTAGATTATTGACTCTAGTGCAAGTGGGAGACTGAAGGAAATATGCCCTAGAGGCAATAATAAATGTTATTATTTTATTTCCTTATATCATGATAAATGTTTATTATTCATGCTAGAATTGTATTATCCGGAAACATAATACTTGTGTGAATATATAGACAAACCAAACGTCACTAGTATGCCTCTACTTGACTAGCTCGTTAATCGAAGATGGTTATGTTTCCTAACCATAGACATGTGTTGTCATTTGATTAATGAGATCACATCATTAGAAGAATGATGTGATTGACATGACCCATTCCATTAGCTTAGCACCCGATCGTTTAGTATGTTGCTATTGCTTTCTTCATGACTTATATGTGTTCCTATGACTATGAGATTATGCAACTCCCGTTTGCCGGAGGAACACTTTGTGTGCTACCAAACGTCACAACGTAACTGGGTGATTATAAAGGAGCTCTACAGGTGTCTCCAAAGGTGAATGTTGGGTTGGCGTATTTCGAGATTAGGATTTGTCACTCCGATTGTCGGAGAGGTATCTCTGGGCCCTCTCGGTAATGCACATCACATAAGCCTTGTAAGCATTACAACTAATGAGTTAGTTGCAAGATGATGTATTACGAAATGAGTAAAGTGACTTGCCGGTAACGAGATTGAACTAGGTATTGAGATACCGACGATCGAATCTCGGGCAAGTAACATACCGATGACAAAGGGAACAACGTATGTTGTTATGCGGTCTGACCGATAAAGATCTTCGTAGAATATGTGGAAGCCAATATGAGCATCCAGGTTCCGCTATTGGTTATTGACCAGAGACGTGTATCGGTCATGTCTACATTGTTCTCGAACCCGTAGGGTCCGCACACTTAAGGTTTCGATGACAGTTATATTATGATTTTATGAGTTTTGATGTACCGAAGTCAGTTCGGAGTCCCGGATATGATCACGGACATAACGAGGAGTCTCGAAATGGTCGAGACATAAAGATTGATATATTGGACGGCTATATTCGGACACCGGAAGTGTTCCGAGAAATTTTCGGATAAAACCGGAGCACCGGGGGGTTACCGGAACCCCCCAGGGGGTTAATGGGCATCATGGGCCTAAAGTGGAGAAAAGGAGGGGCTGCCAGGGCAGGCCGCGCGCCCCCTCTCCCCCTAGTCCGAATTGGACAAGGAGGGAGGGGCGGCGCCCCCCTCTCCTCTCTCCCTTCCTTCCCCCTCTCCTACTTGGACAAGGAAAGGAGGGGAGTCCTACTCCCGGTAGGAGTAGGACTCCTCCTGCGCGCCTCCTTCTAGGGCCGGCCGCACCCCCCTTGGATCCTTTATATACGGAGGCAAGGGGCACCCCAGAGACACAAGTTGATCCACGTGGTCTTATTCTTAGCCGTGTGCGGTGCCCCCTTCCACCATAATCCTCGATAATATTATAGCGGTGCTTAGGCGAAGCCCTGCGATGGTAGAACATCAAGATCGTCACCACGCCGTCGTGCTGACGGAACTCTTCCCCGACACTTTGCTGGATCGGAGTCCGGGGATCGTCATCGAGCTGAACGTGTGCTAAAACTCGGAGGTGCCGTAGTTTCGGTGCTTGATCGGTCGGGCCATGAAGACGTACGACTACATCAACCGCGTTGTGCTAACGCTTCCGTTGTCGGTCTACAAGGGTACGTAGATCACACTCTCCCCTCTCGTTGCTATGCATCACCATGATCTTGCGTGTGCGTAGGAATTTTTTTGAAATTACTACGTTCCCCAACAAGTAGAACATCGGTAGCAGCAAAAACGACTCACCAGCGAGAACTCCGGTCAATCTATTGTAGCAAAAAATTACCCGGTTCCAGCAAAATTAAATACAGGTTCCAGCAAAAAACAACACATTAGGAAGGACTCGGGGGGGGGGGGGGTCAATTGTAGCAAAAAATTACCCGGTTCCAGGTTGTTGCTCGCTATGGCAGCAAATTGGGATGCCGGTTCCAACAAAACAGAGAATTGGTTCTGGCAAAAAAGGAAAAAATGGTCGTCCCCATCCTCACCGGTCGGTGCTCGTCGCAGCAAATTGGGACAACGGTTGTTGTCGCCATGGCCAGTTGCAGCATCGATGGCCATCGTCTCCAGCGCCCGCGGATGTCCTTTTCAGCACCCGCCGTCCGCCGCAGCCGCCCCAAAGCCATGACCAAGCAATGGTTGCAACACGCCCCCCGTCGCGCACAACCATGAGGATGGAGGACCTGCATGCCATGACCTCCTCCCCTTGCCGCGCGCGGTGGTGGGTGCCTCTAGAAGTAGGCGCCTGTTTGCGGGGATCATCAGCGGCGAGAAGGTGATTTTGGATGCCATGGGGAAGAAGATGGGGGGGTACGAATGGCCAGGAGCGCTCT
This sequence comes from Triticum urartu, assembly GCF_056163025.1. NCBI lineage: Eukaryota > Viridiplantae > Streptophyta > Magnoliopsida > Poales > Poaceae > Triticum > Triticum urartu. Next base: position 475,456,422 of record NC_141877.1, read on the forward strand.
GTGTGAGCGGATAAGAAAACTAAAGCGGTGATGCGCATGGGTCCTTGCGAGAGTGGGACGTGACCGGCGGAACGTTTCAGCCGGCCCTCCGGCTGGAAACATTTACCTATTTTATATATTTGACGATTAGATCTGATTGATGACATGTACAATGGTTCATAAGATAGTCTTATCTTAATACTTGCATGTAATTTAGAGATGAGAAAAAAATATGTCTACAATTAGTCATCTCTTAGCTTTATCTTCAATAACTAGTCATTCCTGAAAACATGGTGAGACATATTATGCTAAGAGGTCATCTCTTGTCTTCTCAAGACATGTCTTTTCTTATGAGTTCTCACTCCTTTACCTCATCATTTATCCTACATGATACTCCTAAGATAACATCATTGTACATGCTCTGAGTGGGTCTGATTGTGTGGCATGACGAATCCCTCGGGCCTCCGCCCCGCACCGGAAGGGGTCGAAAGGGCCGCCTGCATGCATGCACGCAGGTGCAGCACAGGGGTGAGGATGGAAAGGGAGAAACACATAGCTGCGAGATTCCCCTTTTGCGTGGTCCACTCAGTTGCCACTGTCTCCGCTACACCTCATTCACTGCATGGTTGTTCATCCATCCATGCACCGTACGCCCAACCGGCGGCCGGTGGACGAAGGAGGCAAGCAAAGCGAATGCAACTCGCCTAGCGGCCAAATTTCGTGTGTTGACCCTTTTTGCATAGAAATTCAGGATCAGACCCCTGTTGGAAAGAATTTCGGGATCTGACCATTTTTCCTACCGCCAGGGGTTTTGGCGGTAGGGTTAGACAGCCTACCGCCAGAACCTGCGGCGATAGGATACTTATCCACGTTAGCAGCGTTAACGGTCTCCGTCCCACCCTACCGCCGCTGGTCCTAGCGGTAGGCTGTCCGACACTACCGCCAGGGACCCTGGCGATAGGGTTTAGGGCAGTTATAAGCCGTGGGCCGCCCCACCCCTCCCCCTTCTCCCAACCAGCCGCCCCAAGAACAGAGGAGTTCTTCCTCTCACCCCCTCTCTCATCTCCTCCACTCCCCCCTCTGATCTTCGTCGTTTGTTCACTGTTTTTGAGGATCGAGATGGCCCCGAAGAAAGCAAAGTAAGCTCCTTCGATCCCTTCAATTAGTTTTAGTCAAATAGCTTCCGATTCGTCGCATTGTTTGATTCAAATCACTCCCCTTTTTGCACTAGATTTAATTATTTTGAACCCTAGGATTGACTTAGGTTGATTTTAGATGTTATATTGTGTTAGATATGAACTCTAGTCACTAGTTGGTATGGTTATGTGAAGATGAACCCTAGTTCATATTATCTTTGGAGGATTGTTTTTGGTATGATGCATGTTGGAGGATTTTATTGTGATATGATGATGCATGTTGATATGCTATGATGCAAGTAGTGGATATAGTTGGAGAACAAATGTTGAACCCTCAAGATGAACCTAGTTCATAATTTTTTGTGTTAAAAAAATTTATCATATGATGAATATTGGAGATATGATGCATGTTGGATGTGGTTGGAGAAATATGATATGGTATGATGCATTTGACCACATGATGAACCCTAGGTTTAGATTTTTTTTCAAGGTGATTAACCTTTGTGTGATGAATCTATATGTTTAGGTACGAAAGCTTGGAGCAAGCACCGCCGACCCCATCACCGCCTGCTCCTCCCACTCGTCTCCAGCACATTCCGTCAGAGATGCCGCTCCCGTACATGTACGAGACCTTCCTTGAGCTGCTATAGCCGGTGGGATCTGTCTCAGACGAGGTCCTAGAGGCCACGAGGGAAATGCGGTGGTACGAGAGGGCAGAGCGGGTCCTTGACGATGTCATGGCTTGGTCGCAGAGCGTGAAGGAGTGGAAGGAAGTGAAGGGATGGAGGCAGGTCCAAGTATCTGCCGTGTCCGTCGGGAAGCGTGCATTGAAGTTGCGTAGAATTACGCCAACTATCTCCTGAGCAATTTGGGCCGGAGAATCTACTTCGAGAGCAATGCGGAGGAGAGAGCCACGATGCCGCCCCCAATTGCATCTGCGTTCGATATCATCAACTGGGGAGGGGCGGAGGCGAAAACTCCAGCGGGCAGGGCAAGGTGGGAGTGCTTGAACGGTCGGATGCCGACCAGCGTTCCGCCTCCGCCTGAACCAGTGGATCCGCTGCCGTTTCTGTCTCCACGGCCCGGGCTAACATACGAGGAGCTCTGAAGATGATGATGTCTGCCCGCTCTTCGAACTTATCAGCAAATCGTCCTATTAGTTTGTCTTGTGCCTTTCAATTATGTTCTCGATGAATAATGAAACTATGTGCCTCTTGTAATGCCATTTGTTCATTATCTATTCAATTTGAACATTAAGTTAACTTCATGCCATTTGTTTTTGTCAATATGAGTATACTTTCATGGTAAAAGAAACGGGTACATACTTTCATGGTAAAAGACATTGATTTTGAAAAGAAGTAATCAATTAAACTTGAAACTCATAAAACACATGACCCTCCCGCCATGGACCCTGGCGGTAAGGTCACATAACCTACCGCCAGGGCATTTCGATATTTCGTTACAGAAACTTTCCGAGGCAAAAACCAGCAACCACCTACCGCCAGGGGTTCTGGCGGTGGGGTTAGACAGGCTACCGCCAGGGCCTCTAGCGGTAGGGTACTTATCCACGTCAGCTCGGGCAAACGGTTGCCGTTCCCCTCCGTCGCACCCTGCCGCCAGGTGCCCTGGCGGTAGGATGTCTAACCCTACCGCCAGAACCCCTGACGGTAGCGAAAGGGTCAGATCCCGAAATTCTTTCCAACAGGGGTCAGATCCTGAATTTCTATGTGAAAAGGGTCAAAACATGAAATTTGGCCTCGCCTAGCTGCCACCTGCTGGTTCTGCACCGGAGCTAGACAGTGTGAGTCGTCTCACGATCTCAAGTACGCCTACGTCTGTACTTCCACTCTTCCAGTTCTGGAGGACTTGAGAGACGCCCTACGAAGAAAAGGTTGAGAACCTGAGAGGCCTTCTCTTACTGGCTGCGCTATCATTTTTTTCTGAGACATCTTTATTTTCTGAGGGAATGCTGACTGCGCTATCTGAGCCGCCCACGATCGACTGGGGCCATTTGAATTGTTTGGGCTACAGCCCTAGGGCAACATGGCCAGCCAGTCATACGGCGGGCCAAACGGGCCAGTGCAGACCAGAACGATAACCTGCTGAATTTTGTGATTTGTGTGGGAAAGCAGTTACTCCAGTGTGTGTGTTGCCAGGCCGCCTGCAGATGCTGAGACCCCTGTCCATATGCTTCAGTAGTGCCCAGGTGTGTGTTGCCAGGCCGCCTGCAGATGCCGAGACCAATGTTCGATTAATCCCAGTGCAGAGGTTCCAGACTGTAACTCGTTTCCAGCTTCAGCCGCACACCGGAGTCACTGACGCCCGCCTAAAGCTACTCTTCGCCTTGCCGCCCCTGCGGTTAATCAGTCCACCTCACCTGACGACGCAGGTAACTTAAGGCAAGGCTCCAGAGAGCAAAAGGCAAGTAAAATTCATGGAACGTTCAGCGGAGTACAAAACTAGCCGGTCAGTGTCCATTCAGACACCAAATGGATCCGAGAGAGAGAGAGAGAGAGAGAGAGAGAGAGAGAGAGAGAGAGAGATGCTAGACAAACGAAAGGAACAGCTACGCAGCCTTTGGCTCGCAGGTTCGGTCGGGCAGTGATCTCGCAGCACATGGCGGGCGATCGATAGACCCGGATCGAATCATGCATTTTTTCCTTCCTCTCGTCGCTGCAGCGGCACTGTGCTGTTCGTACGTGCAGGCTGGTTTGCATGCATAGGGGGGGGGGGGGGGGGGGGGGCGATGGCTGCAAACATGCAGCGCCTTTTCGTCAGGTGGTCCTCCGCTCATTGTCGTCTCTCGCTGCATCCATGCATCCGTGCATGGATCGTCGACCACGTCCCTCACAAATCTCAATCATCCTCTGATCCCTCTGATCTGAATAACGACCCAGTGAGTTTTGTTTGTGCCGTGCGGCTGTTGACTGTTGACTGCATCTGCTCCTGTGGCGCTTCATAAAGAAGAGAGTAGACTCTAATTTTACTCTCTCACCAGATGAAGTTTGCGATAACGCTTGATGTCGGTTCCCACCTGGCAGAACGAGGTCAAATATTTTAGAAAGAAGAAATTGGAAGAGACTTTGCTAAACAAGGTAGTAGTTTTCATGAATTTCCATTGAAGGGGTAAACGCTGTCACAAACTTCATCACCTTATAGGAGGTAAAAACTGGAATTTACATTTACAAAAACAAAATGGGAGTAACTATACTGTGCTTTAAGCGACATTGATCGTGTCAGATCAATGTCAGCCTAGATTCCCAGCTTTCCCAAGCCTACAAACACCAAGCTGCAATTCCATCATTCTAGGCTTCAGCTGCCACAGTTACTGACGCCTGCCGACCTGATGGCGCGGCTGCCGCAGATCAAATTGACGGAGGCACCTGACGGGCAGGTCGTAGCAGACCCAAGCAGAAGGTGAGTAAGCGATATGAATGCAATACTGATCACTGATAAAACCGGTCGATCTGTACGTCCAAGTCCATCAGGCAAACGAATTGAACCAAGAGGAGGTCCTCAGTCATTTCAGAGGGATCGACAATTGGGCGCTGGCTTTCAGAAGAACAGCAGCATGGTTGCATAGCAGCAGCGGTCGACAACCGAAAGTAGCAGCAGCAGCAGCATGCATAGGCGCAGCCTTGCAGTCCGCAGATGCGGATGAATTTGCAGCGCATAAATGCCCGATCCCCTCCCCCTACCTCCTCCCCGGACCGGACGAGTGACTCAAGAACACGCGGAGGCAGTACAGCATCACTGTTGGCGCCGGGGAAAAGGGCGGAGGAGATGCCTGCAAACATCGCCTTTTCCATTCCTCAGGTGGTCCTCGGCGTCGTCGTCTCCGCATCCATGCAAGCATTGCATGCATGGATCCATCGTCGACGACGTACCAATCATCCTCTGATGATCCCTCTGACAGACGGCCGGACAGCCGGCGCCGCGGGCCTGCGGGGCCAGCCCACACGCATCGGTCGGCGCCGGCCCCGTGCGTACGCCGGGCACGTTGGATCGTCGGCAGCATGTCCCGGCCGTATGTTCGATCATTTGAGGGGGGTCACCACGGCATGGCTGTATATAGCTTTAGCGGCTGTAGGGCGGTGAATGATATCTGATGCATCCATCATGCATGGATGCATGGCATGGGTGGGCACGAAACTAAAATGAAGGGGCCTGGGCTAGGCTAGCAGCACGTGAGGATCGATCATAGCCCTGTTCCAGACACATACAGCTCCTGTTCCCAAGTCCTCTCTACCGTGGTGCAATTGCTACCTCGCTTTCCTGGCGACGACGTTCCGTCATGTATGGGTGTGTTGAATTTTAGAGAAACTGACATTTTGTATGATATTCTTCTGAGAAATGAACTGATAGATGCTTATACTAGTTGGCATCAATGTGGTATATATGGAGCGTTCCTGATGTTACAAATATGCGTCCACGTATCTACTGTCAACCAGCTCGTGTTTTCTATTTGTTTCCTCCCGATTCTCAAATAACATGCATTCATGTAAGTTTATGTTTTCACTTCGAACGTGGGTGTGTACATAAGAAACGGAATTTTTGTTACAAGTTATCATCAAAAAAGAAGAATTTTTCCATTTGCTTTGCAAGTATTGTCTATTCAACAACGAGCAGTGTTCAACAACAAGGTAGTCCTGTCGTCTCGGTGAGAGTTTTCAATAAGAAATTAAACCAGAATCTGGAGATGGTTTTTTGCCCATACTGTTTTTTTATAGAACTCTGGAGTTTGCAGGTGGAGTGGCTCCACCGGTGAGGTTGGGAGCAGAGCTGAAACTAGATGGAGCTGGATCCGCTCTCCCGGACTATCTCTTTCTTCAGGTCAGTCCTGAAGGTTGGTAATACTACACCCAGATCCATTTCCATTTCCTTCAATACTACGATACTTTTCAGGTCGTCTAATGGTCAACTAAATTAAGTGCAATAAGGAGACGCGTGCACAAGTATGGCACGTGCAAATTAACAAATAGTAAAACAAGTCTTGCTTTCCCTATGCCAACCAAATACCACAAGTCAATCTTCAATCATGCAGGTCCTTCTGAATGTATGTGATATTCTGATGTCCTGACATGGGCTGGTAGACCATACACGCACGCATGCACCTACGTGCTTTCCTAGCTAGTAGCCAGTGATGATATCCCAGCTGCAAAATTCAAAAGAATCGGTCAGCTGTGTAGTATGCCAAATGCTGTTTGTCCAAAAAATATATGCCAGACGCAACATGCTATATATTCTGTCATGTGAAAGTCACTATTTCCTGACTGTTTACACGTCAGATAAAGATTGGTAATGGGACAAACTTACTGTCGGCGATGATCCTTTAGGGTAAAAGTTCTCTGCAGAAAACTGCCATGTAGAATGCTAATCTGCTAGCTATGCGGAACGAGATCAGTAACACGGTTGCAGAGATTCAAACTATCGGCGAAAGCAAAAGTTATCAATTAGGGGTCGAAAACGCCGATCCGCGTGATACATTAGCAAGTAGCCGGGATAAGGTAAAGCCAGGACCCAACGCCACCGTAGTGTTCTTGTGACTCGTGGGTGTATATACCCCATCAGAGAAAAACTATCGATGGATGAAAAACATCAGGTCTACCCCCTTATCCCGGCCGATTTTATTTTGGTCTTCCAAAAACATTTGGTCTTCCAAAAATATATCCGGGTATGTTAAATTACAAAAAGCATTCGATTTTATTTTGGTCTTCCAAATTAAACATCAGGAAGTGCCGACAGATGAAACATCGGCGAAGAAGCACCATTCGTCGGCAATACTTACTAGGGCTGGCCATGTTCTGTCGGCAAAAACATTTGCCGACAGGCTAGTCGTGAGCGAAGCCGAGCTTTGCGCGGCCGAATGCGGAGGGCAGTTTGGGCATGGGCGGGATATGAGGATTGACTCCAACCATGGTTACAGATTCTTTTAACAGGAATGTCTTTCACCCTGTTGCGGCCAGTTAAGCGGCGAGGACATGCAGGCCACGCGCAGTCCCCTGCACGACACAGGATCGGTGGAGGGGCCACTGCCAAGAGTTCAATCGTCGTATATGTTTTTCTATGGATCGAGCATACCTGTTCACGTACGTACGTAGCCGTGGCATGTTAGGCGGCTTATTTGGCCGCTTAAACAAATCGCTTATCCACATGCATCGTCCATGGGATCCTTCCATCGAGGATGGGCACGCAGAGGCGCACGAACTCGCATGTGCATGCATGGGATCGTGCACGCCACATGGCCCACATGATTGGTGCCGGTGCATGAGGTGTCTCGAGAGACCGAATGCATGCCCTTCCAAACCCGCGTATTAAACTCTGCGCAGGGTGCGGCTTGCGGATCCACATGATCCTTCCGCCCGTATCTAGCCAGTGGCAATACAGACTACAGTGGTACATTTGTTACCACTGTACACACACGCCACATGCATGGGTGATATACGTCTACACGGTACACGGTACACTGCTGCACGCACAGTTTTACTGCCGCGTTCGTGCATGGAGTTTATCACTGCGGCGACTTGTGAGCGCCCTGCGCCCGCCAGCTTCTCCTACCATGAATGATCACGGCGTGAAATGAATTGTGTCCCGTCGGTTGCGTTGCATGGATGAGGACGTGATGTAGTCCAAGATTGGGAACAGCGAAAATTGTCTCAACACGGATCCTTCCAACCCAGCATGACCCATGTGACGGAATCATCAGCTTTCGAACTCGCCGGAGATGGCCTAGCCACCTACCAGATCTGCCACCGCTCTTCCTTCCCTTCCCTTCCACCGCAAGCCAGTGGCACACTGTGTAGTTTCCTCATAATTCAAGGCTTCTCTCGCTCCCACCGTCGGCTAGGTAGGTAGTTTCGGTGCCTTCCGGGGTCTGGACGCACGCTTGGAATGGGAGGTTGGGACTTGGGACTAGACTAGACTAGGGAATTTTCATCCCATTCCCATGCTTGCTTGGGATGGACAAATGAAAGGGAATATATATGTGTGCTTCACTATTGCGCCCTTTAATTCGAAAAATGAGGTAGGTTTTGCTTTATTTGTAGGCATCTTTTGTGGGTTTAATCCGAATCTCACAGCCTCTCCTTTTCCCATACACCTACCTAGAAGAGGCCTAGAGTGCCAAAGCGAGGGGTCAAAAGCTTAATTATTCAGCCCACTCTTTCCCATTCCCATTCCCGTGCACCGCAAACCGAGTTTAGTCCGTACCAGCAGTAGCTTAGCACCAAAAAGAAGAAAAGCTTAGCTTAAAAGGCAATCCATAGTGGCGCCCACTCACGGCAGTCACCATCGGTGGGATTGGGAATGGATGAAAAGCATTTCATTCTCGTAGGTGGTGTTTAATTTGCGATGCTTGGTCATCATTCACCTATGTCTGGTTCGGTCGATCATTTCCGGTTAAAAGTGGTTGGAGATTATATCAGTAATTTTCCAATGCTTTTAGTGGAGTCTCTGTTCTTTGAGGAAGGTATTTCTCTAAGAGACACTAATGTAGTAGACATACACGCACACCACCTTCCTTAATGTCACACATTTCTTAGAGCATCTCCAGCCATTGGCCCTCCCCCCCCCCCCCCCCCTAAGGCATAAAAATCGTCGCCTGAGGGCGAGCCGGTGGTAGAATCGGCGCTGGGGCGGTTGGGCATCCAGCCGTCGCCCCCAGTCGCCGATATCGGCCCATTCGTGGCCGCTTTACGGCTCAGATAAATAGAAAAATGGCTTGATATCGGCGAGAAACGGCCCATATTCGACGTGGTTCGGCGTTGAATTCTCAGCATAAATAATTTTTTATCACATAATTCATCACAAAAAATCAAATAATTCAACAAAATAGTGCAACAACAAATAGTTCAATACAAATTATATAGTTCAACAAATAAAAACTCATATTTCATCACACGTCGAGCCCGGCATCGCCCTTGATCTTCCATAGGTGCTCCACCAGATCCTGCTGCAGTTGATGATGCACTTGTGGGTCTCGGATCTCCTGATGCATACTGAGGTAGGCAGTCCAGGTTGCCGGTAGCTGGTGATCAACTTCGGCTAGAGGACCCTGCCTGTAGTATGGTTCAGTGTCAAACACTGGATCTTCCTGCTCGCTCTTGATGATCATGTTGTCCAAGATGACACAACAAGTCATGATCTCCCACATTTGATCTTTCGACCAGGTCTGAGCAGGGTACCGAACAACAGCAAATCAAGATTGGAGCACATCAAATGCCCGATCGACATCCTTCCTGCAAGCCTCCTGCACCTTGTCAAAGTGGGACTTCTTGCCTCCTGGCACAGCGTTTGAGATAGTCTTCATAAATGTAGAACATCTCGGATAGATGCCATCGGCTAGGTAGTACCCCTTGTTGTAGTGCCGCCCATTGACCTCGAAGTTCACCGGAGGAGAATGACCTTCAACAAGTTTGGCAAAGACAGGGGAGCACTGCAGCACGTTGATGTCATTGTGAGTTCCTGGCATACCAAAGAATGAGTGCCAAATCCAGAGGTCCTGTGTTGCCATGCCTCAAGTATCACACTGCAACCGCCTTTGGCGCCTTTGTACATCCCCTGCCAAGCAAATGGGCAGTTCTTCCATTTCCAATGCATTCAGTCGATGCTTCCAAGTATCCCAGGAAATCCTCTTGCTGCATTCTATGCTAGGATCCGAGCTGTGTCTTCCGCATTGGGCGTTCGCAAGTATTGCGGTCCAAACACTGCCACCACTCCGCGGAACTTGTAGAAACACTCAATTATGGTGGACTCGGCCATGCGCCCATAGCCGTCGAGTGAATCACCGGGAGCTCCGTATGCAAGCATCCTCATCGCTCTCGTGCACATCTTGATTGAGGTGAATCCAAGTTTGCAGGTGCGATCCTTCTTGCACTTGAAGTAGCTGTCGAACTCCCGGATGGAATTCACAATCCTGAGGGAAAGCTTTCGGCTCATCCGATAACGGCGCCGAAATGTATTGTCGCCGTGCAGTGGAGCGTCGGCGAAGTAGTCAGAGTAGAGCATGTAGTAGCCCTCGAGACGATGCCGGTTCTTTACTTTCATCTGCCCCGCCGCCGAGCCACCTCGTCGCGGCTTTTCATTGCTCGTTAGCAGGTCGGCGAGGGTGGCGAGGACCATGAGATGTTCCTCTTCCTGGACGTTGGCCTCGGCTTCCTCCTCCAGCAGCGGGCGAGCGCTTCCTTGTTGTCCAAGTCCATTGCCGAGACAGGCAAATCGTCGAACACCTTGCGGGCGCGGTGGGCACGTACCCGCCGCTACACTGCCCCTCCGCGGCCGGAAACGCTGGAAAAATCGCCCAACCGATGGTGGAGAGGCTGCCTCGGTGAAACCTCTGCTCTTTTTCTGGCGGGGATGGGCTATCTGGCGGTGGCGGACGGTGGGCGGCGCCGGGATCAGCCGGTTGGCGGCCGAGCGCGTGGGGGGTGGGAGGCGAATCTGAAAGAAAGACTTGACTTTTCGCCTGACGGTGTGGGCTAGATGTAACACCCTCGATGCGGCTATAGCTCCCACGTGTCGAGGCACAACTTAGAGACATAACCGCATGGAAAGCAATGTCGCAAGTTAGGCAATCTTCACAACATCCCATGTAATATAGATAATAAAAGGGGAGATACATAGTTGGCTTACACTCGCCACGTCAAACAAAGTACATAAATAGCATTACAACAATCAAACACTCATGGCCCGACTACGGCGCCAAAAGAAAAGATAACCCAACATGCGACACGGTCCCGATCACCCCAACTGGGCACCCCTACTGATCATCAGGGAAAGACACGTAGTAACGGCGTGAGTCCTCGTCGAACTCCCACTTGAGCTCAAGCGCGTCATCTGGAACGGAATCATTAGGCCATGCATCTGGTTTGGAAGTAATCTGTGAGCCACAGGGACTCAGCAATCTCGCACCCTCGCGATCAAGACTATTTAAGCTCATAGGTAAGGCAAGGTAAATATGTGGAGCTGCAGCAAGCGACTAGCATATATGGTGGCTAACTTGTTCGCAAAAGAGAGCGAGAAGAGAGGGCAAGGCACGAACGAGTAACTAAAAGAGCATCCTGCGGCAAGCATTACTCCAACACCGTGTTCACTTCCCGGACTCCGCCGAGAAGAGACCATCACGGTAACTCACACTGTTGAGTCATTTTAATTAAGTTAAGGTTCAAGTTATCTACAACCGGACATTAACAAATTCCCATCTGCCCATAACCGCGGGCACGGCTTTCGAAAGTTCAAAACCCTACAGGGGAGTCCCAACTTAGCCCATGACAAGCTCTCACGGTCAACGAAGGAATAGACCTTCTCCCGAGACATTCCGATCAGACTCGGTATCCCGGTTCTACAAGACACTTCGACAAGTTAAAACAAATCCAGCAACACCGCCCGAATGTGCCGACAAATCCCGATAGGAGCTGCACATATCTTGTTCTCAGGGCACACTCAGATTATCTTAACTTCCGGTAGGCCAGCCCAGAGTTGTCCCTGGTGGCCACCGGCGGCTGACGAGTTGGACCAACACTCAGAGGAGCACTGGCCCGGGGGGGTTTAAAATAAGATGACCCTCGGGCTCCGGAAACCCAAGGGAAAAAGAGGCTAGGTGGAAAATGGTAAAACCAAGGTTGGGCATTGCTGGAAAAGCTTTAATCAAGGCAAACTATCAAGGGGTTCCCATTATCACCCAACCGCGTAAGAAACGCAAAATCCGGGAACATAACACCGATATGATGAAAACTAGGGCGGCAAGAGTGGAACAAAACACTAGGCGAGAGGCCGAGCCTTCCACCCTTTACCAAATATATAGATGCATTAAGATAACATGGCAATATAATGATATCCCAACAAGTAAATAATGTTCCAACAAGGAACGGTCTCCAATCTTCACCTGCAACTAGCAACGCTATAAGAGGGGCTGAGCAAAGCGGTAATATAGCCAATCAATGGTTTGCTAGGACATGGTGGGTTAGAGGTTTGACATGGCAATTTGGGAGGCATGATAAGCAAGTGGTAGGCATCGTAGCATAAGCATAGCAAAAGAGCGAGCATCTAGCAAAGCAAAGATAATAGTGATTTCGAGGATATGATCATCTTGCCTACAAAGTTATCAGAGTTGACTGGATCCTCGAAAGCAAACTCAACGGGCTCCTCGTTAGCAAACTCGTCTCCCGGCTCTACCCAAACAAGACAAACAAGCAAACGGAATGCAATCAACCACGTGCAAAGCTCAAACAATATGATGCAAAGATGGTATGCTATGCGGGATGCAATATGCGATGCATATGCAAGATTTGACAAGGAATGCATGAACCTGGCCTCAACTTGGAAATCCAAGTGTGCCACTGGAAAGGTGAGATGAAATCGCTTGAAAACGATATAAAGAACGCCGGAATCGGAGTTACGGTTTGGGAATGGCAAGCAATTCAAATATGACCACGTTCTGCGATTTACAGCAAGTAGCCATCTAAATGCAACAAGATGAACATGCTACAGCACCCAAACATGGCATCAAAATACATGGCAGGGATCCATTCATGATTCTTAACAAAAGACTAGCACTGAGCTACGGCCAATTCATCCATTAACAGGTTCAAACCAGCATGGCAAAAATGCATTTGGTAAACAGATTTCAGACTTGGTGAAATTAACACTTGTCTGGGATTTCAGATCAGATAGCCCACTTTGGAGCATGAAAACTATATTCTACAGGACCTGAACATGGCAAAGTAAAGCATGGCATGGAGCTACTCAAAGAGCTTAACAAAAGTCTCTTAGTGACCTTGAGCCAAAAGGGATCAGAAAATACATTTGCAAGCATGTGAACATGGCAAAAACATAATCAGTTCTCAGACTTAGTGAAAACTGGAGCATGCTGAAACAGATATCAAGTAGGCATGTTTACGAGCTCGATGCACTCACTACAGAGCAAGTCATGACAATCTAAGCATACACCCATCAAGAATACACAAAATACAAGCTAGACATGGCAAGAACAATAACATAGCATGCACGGATCAACTACAACATCCTCGGCAAAATTGCTAACAAGTAGACAATCTGCCCAGATTCACGAAATAGCAAAAGTAGAGCTCGATTGACTCAAGCTAAGGTGCTCCATAATTGCAAACAAAGACATGGATGGATAGAGCACTACAAGATTAACAAAACATCCTTACTGATCATCCCTAAAAGAGGCACGGATCACTAGAAAACAACATGAACATATGGCATAAAGAGATATACAGCCCAAGGACTTAGTGGAAATGCTAAGTCCCTAAAATCAGCATTAACGAATGCTCCACTTTGCAAGCTTGTGCTAGTCACCACACACATCACAAAAATATATGGGTTGCACCTCTGGATAGATGGCAAAACATATAACAAAACTCATGTATAACTCCTGGGCATATCATGCACACAATAATCATGGCAAAAATGACAAATATCTAATTGGAGCAGCAGATCTGACAATTATCTCAAATAGCACTTTCCCAACAGCATTTCGGGCATCAACATGAACTCAAATGAAAATGATGCAATGAGATGAAATGATGTGCTTTCTGAGACGAACATTTTGATATGCTATATGCCCGAAACGAAGCTACGGATGAGGAGTTACGATGTGATGAACATAGCCAAAATAATTAGAGACTTGGGGAAAAACTGAGAGGTCAACCCCTAGGGTTTCAGATCTGGATCGCCGGCGCGCGAACCGAGGTCGGCGGCGGGCTCGCCGGAGAAGGGGCAGGGTGTCGCCGGAGTAGAGGAGATCGCCGGATCCGGTGCTCTCCTAGCCGGATCCGGTCGGGGCGGCAAGGCGACGAGGTCGGCGGCGGTCTTGGGAGGCGGCGGAGCCGGGTCGGGCGAGCTTGCACCGGCCGGCGTTGATGGCGGGCGCCGGACGCGAAGAGGGCGGCGGCGGCTTGAGGCGTGAGGCGCGGCATGCGGGCGGCGCTGCCGGGCCGGGGGAGGGCCCCGCACGGGCCTTGCGGGCCCGCGGCGCGGGGGGCGGCGAAGTGGTCACGGGGGCGCGGGCGAATGGCAGCACGCCACGTGGCGGCGGCGGGGCGGACCGGACACGTTCGGCCTGGCAGATTTTGTCCGGTGGCGGCGGGTGGAGAGGAGTTAGGTTAGGGGAAGAAGATTCGAGAATTGAAATTGGGGTTCTTTATATAGGCATAGAGGGAGTTAGGAGAGTTCAAATGAGGTGCGGTTTTCGGCCACGCGATCGTGATCGAACGCTCTAGATGATGGAGAAAGTTTTGGTGGGTTTTGGGCCAACTTGGAGGGGTGTTGGGCTGCAACACACACGAGGCCTTTTCGGTCCCTCGGTTAACCGTTGGAGCATCAAACGAAGTTCAAATGGTACGAAACTTGACAGGCGGTCTACCGGTAGTAAACCAAGGCCGCTTGGCAAGTCTCGGTCCAATCCGGAAATGTTTAATCCCCACACACAAAAGAAAGGTAGAAATGACCACCGGAGGAGAACGGAACACCGAAATGCGAAACGGACAACGGGGAAAATGCTTGGATGCATGAGACGAACACGTATGCAAATGCAATGCACATGATGACATGATATGAGATGCTTGACAACGACAACAACACACGGAGACAAAAACCCGAACCCGAGAAAATAAAATAACTTAACGCCGGAAACGGCAAGAGTTGGAGTACATATTGGGAAAATCATATCCGGGGTGTCACACTAGACGTGCTTTTCCCGAGCGCCGGAGCCCCGAGCGCCCCCCCAGTGCGCCGGGTTCGGCCTGCGATCGCCGGGCCCAAAAACGGGCCGAGCCGGCGGATTTCGGCGTCTTGGGACGCGACTGGGGCGTTTTTTCGGCGCCGACGCCGAAAAAGTCGCTGGGGGGCCTGTTGGGGACGCGGCTGGAGATGCTCTTGAAGGAAATATGCCCTAGAGGCAATAATAAAGTTATTATTTATTTCCTTATATCATGATAAATGTTTATTATTCATGCTAGAATTGTATTAACCGGAAACATAATACATGTGTGAATACATAGACAAACAGAGTGTCACTAGTATGCCTCTACTTGACTAGCTCGTTAATCAAAGATGATTAAGTTTCCTAACCATAGACATGAGTTGTCATTTGATTAAGGGGATCACATTATTAGGAGAATGATGTGATTGACATGACCCATTCCGTTAGCTTAGCACACAATCGTTTAGTATGTTGCTATTGCTTTCTTCATGACTTATACATGTTCCTATGACTATGAGATTATGCAACTTCCGTTTACCGGAGGAACACTTTGTGTGCTACCAAACGTCACAACGTAACTGGGTGATTATAAAGGTGCTCTACAGGTGTCTCCGAAGGTACTTGTTGGGTTGGCGTATTTCGAGATTAGGATTTGTCACTCCGATTGTCGGAGAGGTATCTCTGGGCCCTCTCGGTAATGCACATCACTTAAGCCTTGCAAGCATTGCAACTAATGAGTTAGTTGCGGGATGATGTATTACGGAACGAGTAAAGTGACTTGCCGGTAACGAGATTGAACTAGGTATTGAGATACCGACGATCGAATCTCGGGCAAGTAACATACCGATGACAAAGGGAACAACGTATGTTGTTATGCGGTCTGACCGATAAAGATCTTCGTAGAATATGTAGGAGCCAATATGAGCATCCAGGTTCCACTATTGGTTATTGACCGGAGACGTGTCTCGGTCATGTCTACATAGTTCTCGAACCCGTAGGGTCCGCACGCTTAACGTTACGATGACAGTTATATTATGAGTTTATATGTTTCGATGTACCGAAGGTTGTTCAGAGTCCCAGATGTGATCACGGACATGACGAGGAGTCTCGAAATGGTTGAGACATGAAGATTGATATATTGAAAGCCTATGTTTGGATATCGGAAGTGTTCCGAGTGAAATAGTGATTTTACCGGAGTACCGGGAGGTTACTGGAACCCCCCGGGAATCAAATGGGCCTTAGTAGGCCTAGGTGGAAGAGAGGAGAGGAGGCAAGGGCTGGTCGCGCGCCCCTCCCCCCTAGTCCGAATAGGACAAGGAGAGGGGGGCGCCTCCTTCCTTCTCCTCCACTCCTTCCTCCTCAAGTCCTAATCCAACTAGGAAAGGGGGGGAGTCCTACTCCCGGTGGGAGTAGGACTCCTCCTGGCGCGCCCTCTCCCTTGGCCGGCCGCACCCCCCCTTGCTCCTTTATATACGGGGGCAGGGGGCACCCTAGTGACACAACAATTGATCATTGATCTCTTAGCCGTGTGCGGTGCCCCCCTCCACCATAGTACACCTCGATAATACTGTAGCGGTGCTTAGGCGAAGCCCTGCGTCGGTAGAACATCAACATCGTCACCACGCCGTCGTGCTGACGAAACTCTCCCTCAACACTCGGCTGGATCGGAGTTCGAGGGACGTCATCGGGCTGAACGTGTGCTGAACTCGGAGGTGCCGTACGTTCGGTACTTGATCGATCGGATCGTGAAGACGTACGACTACATAAACTGCGTTGTGCTAACGCTTCCGCTTTCGATCTACGATGATACGTGGACAACACTCTCGCCTCTCGTTGCTATGCATCACCATGATCTTGCATGTGCGTAGAATTTTTTTTAAAATTACTACGTTCCACAACAGCTCTTACTGTCACACATTCATTCAACGCCTACTCAAGGCAGGGGTCGTAAATATTTCGCCACAATGAGACTTATAGAGCGCCAAACCCGTGGTTTGGTCTGTGGCTACGTGATTGTATAATCAACCCGGAAACCATCGAACCACATGTTGGTATTTCTATATATATCATTTACACTGCTTATCAAGGTCTTCGCCTCATTCTTCATGAATAGAATTTTTGCAAGTATGTATGAGAGTTCTCATTTTTTTCCCTGGACGCTGGATAAAATGGGGAAAAGCCTATTATTTTACTTTTCATGGAAAACAGAGATAAATTGTGCCATTGAAGATATTTCTTCCCTACTTTTCCTCATGTTTTCCTGTGAATCAAAGGGAAAAGAGGCATAATTAAGTCGAGTGTGCATATTTTCAATTTCAGTGTGGAATGAAGCACGCTTCGTGTCAAAGCATGTTACAAAATTAAATGTCATGATCTAATCTCGTCTGTTGTTATCACATCTATCTCGATAGTGTATTTTACAGCACACATCCTCTTGTTGAATGACGATTTCCTCAATTTTTCTCATGCATCTGATATCACATATCATTTGGTCAGTTGGTGCTCGAACTTCTTCCCAACACGTGCGTGCCTCTGACTGTAGGAGATGTTGGCCCTTGATTAGGAGAGACCTTAGGGCATCTTCAATGCATATACTCATTTCTCCCGTATAAGTTCGAATCAGACAGTCTACATACTTTTAGACCTCCAAGACATACACTTATAATGGATCAGACACGAGCAGACACGAGCAGACATCCAAATTCCTTAGTCCGGCCCCAACTCGAGGGGCGGTGTAGGCGAGTCCGACATCCACCACATCGGCCCGGCAGCCGATCCGCCACCTCTTTTAAATCGGACCCCGCCCCTCACTATCACCGCTCCCTCCCAAAATCCTAGCTAGTCGCAGCCAACCCCCCACCTCTTTTTAATCGGACCCCGCCCCTCACTATCACCACTCCCTCCCAAAATCCTAGCCGTCCTTGACCAAACCGCTTCCGGTCATTGCTCCGCCGTGATGGAAAAGAAGAATATGCCGTCGGAGTAGGCTTTGAGGAGCTAGATAAGGCAAGACCTCCTCCAGCTCGGGGTGACTGATTCAGAACGCAAGCTACGCCAAAAGGAGGAGAAGGCGCGACACAAGGCGGAGGCAGATGCACGACGACTATGATGCCAACACGATGTCGTGATCGGGGAACATATGATGTGGCGGCTGGGGTGGCTTCCGCAACTTATATGATGGCAACAACGATGGTAGTCCCGGTGGCCTCGGAGGCCATGTGTACGAGGTTACCGTCCGCTCTTTATTTTTACGTTAATTTTGAGTAGTATGCATGTAATATATACTGAACTAGTAAAATCCATCAAATTTGCATGTAACATAACAAACTAGTCTAAATTTCGTCAAATCTACGAGTTTGAACTATTGAATTGTGGAAAATTTGAGAGATAGCCTTGGAAGGCCTACGTCCGACTTGAGAGTGTCCTTTTAAGTGGCAAATGATGCGTGAAGCCCTTACGCAATTCCTCTTTTTTTTTTGAAGTTCGCAATTCCTCTACTAAACAGGTTAATTTGTTGATTATAGTTAACTAATTAGTAACCACTAGAACAAAATAAAATATCGCTTCCATTGGAAGTTCTTTTTTAGTTGGCTTCCCTTGGAAGCTGAGCTAGAAACTTGAACTGGAGATCCCGCCACCAATCTGGCCCTGGCTGGCTAGGCACCAATTGTCATACCCGCAATCAGTCACCGAAACAAACCCACGAGGGGAAACAAACCCCCGGCCCCATCCCATGCACAGACGTACGCGGTACGCAGCCAGCGCCGGTCCGTCCGTCCGTCCATCCGCCCCCATCTACACTCCTCAGAGACTCAGACGCAATCCCATCCCGGTCGGGACCGTGCACCCCCGACTGACGCCGGGGCCCAAAGGGCATGCCGACCGGGGAAGGTGGCGGCCGCTCTGAAGAAGCTGCGCCCGCAGAAGAAAGCGCCGTCCCCGCACCGCTCTTCTTCCCTTTCCTCCCCCCCGTTCGTTGTCCGCTTCCTCTTAGCTTGTCCCTTGGTGGCTAGTGGCTACTGCCAGCAGCCCCCGCCGCTACCTTCCAATTGCTGCTGCCTCGGCTGTAGCTGCAGCGCGGCGTGGCGCCAGCCCCAGCCCAAGGCCAAACCCCCCACTGTGCGCCCGCCCGTTTCCCTTTTCCACCGCCTCATCGCCACCCACTTTTTGTTGCGTGCCACCGCCCACCGCGCCACATTAACCCCGCCCAGCCCGCAACCGGGGACGACACAGACACTCCACCCCTCTACTACCAGTAACCGCCGGCCCTTGCATCAACGGCCAGCGTGCGTGCACACACACGCGGCGCCGCTGCTACGTGCCGTCTCGCGGGCCCTTTTCCACCGAAAGCACTAGGAGAGGGTCCAAAAATGGCCATGGCGGAATTAGACAGTGAGCATTTTGTCCGCCGGGCCAGCGCGTGTATCGGCGTACAGTACTGTATTGGCTGGACATACATACGTACACCGAATTCAGTACGCGCTATAGATAGACGACGCGCCCCGGGGCCACTTTTCCACCGAAAGAGAGCAGGGTCCAAGAAACGCTCTGGTCTGGCGGAATTAGCCGGTATTTTGTCCGTGTATCGGCGTGCAGTAGCTGTATTATTAGCGGGACGCTGAATTTGATTCAAAGCTTATTAGAGAGGATAAGCATGCGGTGGCGTCATCGGGCTTCCGTTGGTGATGAGAATCCGTCCGTGGGATGGAGGCGGGCAATTAATTATACGGGCTTTTGTTGGGTGCCTCCGTGTGAATTTGGGATTCATACTCTATCCTTTTTTGCAAAGGAGCCCCTCAGTCTGTTAAACTACCCGGCAGTGCAAAAACACTTGTAGAAAAATGGAAATTGCAAAAACCCTTGTAGAAAAACCCTTGCAAAGGAACCCGCCAACTCCAGCCTCCCGAGCGGGCCAGTGGCGTGCCGGTGCCGCCGTTGCAAACCACTCCTTGAATGATGTGGGGCATGGGAAGTCGTAGTACCTAGGCCCTGGAGGACCCACGCCCATGAAGCGAAATCGGCGCCGCCCGAAGGAGATGCATTGGCCGAGCCAACATAGCAGCACCACGTGCACAACACCCTAGGAGCTCCGCAATGACAGAAGAGTGTTGCTGTGACGAGGAAGGAGCAAGGGGACAAAACTCCATTGTACAAGCGCCATCCCCCGCCTTGACGCCGACATCTGCGACCACCAAATCCACCGCCCCTGCATGACCACGGCCAAAGCACGCTCTGCCCTCCTCCATGCCATCGATAAAATCATCGCCGACGCGATGGACAAAAGAGATGGGGGGAAACTTATTCCACTCGATGACATCATTGCCCCCATCGTGCCGCCACCGAAGAATCCTAGCCTAACCCTAGATGAACTATCTACAACGACAAAGGCAGATCCAGGGCCCACATCCCCTCCAATCGCCTAGCCGATCGACAGAAGAGGCAGGGACCCACTGACTCGTCGATGACGAGTAGGTGAAGCGAGGGAAACTCCGTATCGTGAGAGAGGCAAAGATGGCACTTGCCTAGCCTTTCTCTCATACGTACACTATGGGTATTTTAATCGATGTGGTGGAGTAGCAATTAGATCTTTGCCATAATTTGTGCTTCATAGTCAGTTCATGGAAACTATCTGGTTGAGAATGCAAAGATCCATTTGTACAATACAAAAAAAAATCGCCGCCTATGCAAGTGAAATTCACTCATGCAATAATCAACATGAGTAAATTTGTAAGAAAAATGACACCATTGGTAAAGAATAATTCAAAACTCAATTATTAATCCCCGCTTTTCAGGGCGCCTCACCACATTCTAGTTCCTCACAACAATGCACATGCTACATGCCATATTTCTACCTTCCTCCTTTCCAGACATAAAGAATGCAATGTTCTTACATTGTTAATTTTGTCTATCATGTGAATCTAGGAGTTGGCGCTGAACATAATGCACGCTAGATAGGATAAGGCGTCATCCATTTTCATGGGCCTTACATGAATTTCTTGGCTACTGGTTGCACCCTGCTGGCAGACAGTTTGTGGAATAGAGGGAGTAAGTATTGGATTCATTAGAGCTGGATATAGATATACCGACAATGTGGATGGTGCATAATGCTATTAAAAGTTGGGGTGACTTATATGGATACACACAAACATTTATTACGATGGTATTGAGATGAAAAGAAGTATTGCCGATTTCAATGTTTTGGCGAATTAGGTTTGCGAATTTGAGTCACTTTCGTAGTTGAACTTAAGTGAAATTTACTCATGTAGTAAAAAATATTACTTGTTGTCACCATCACTTAAGAATAGTTCAGAACACCACTATTAATCCCCGTCAGCGTGTCCACCCTCACACCCTAGTTCCTCGCTACAATGTACATGCTAGATGCCATTTTGCTACCAACCACCTTTTCGACTTCCAAAGAAAAAAAAAAGTGCAAATGTTCTCTTAATATTAATTTTCTTCGCCAACCGTATCTATGGGCCATCCACATAATTTGATGCATGCTAGATAGATTAAGGTGTCATCCGTTTTGGCGGGACGCTACATGAATACGCTGGCTACTTGTCACACTTGCTGACAAACTGTTTATGAAACAGAAGGAGTAAGTATTGGATTCGTTAGATATCGATGGGGATATACTAACAATGTTGATGGTGTGCAATGCTATTACAAGTGGGTGAATTATATGGATATGTGCAGACATTTTTTGTGATAGTGAGATGAAAAAAATATCAATTTCAATTGTTTTAGTGAATTAGGTTTATGTATTTGTGTCCCCTTCGTAGGTGAACTTAAGTGAATTGTCACCACCAGTTAAGAACAATGTAGAACACAACTATTAATCACTGCCTGCCAGTCCACCCCATGCTTAATTTTGTCCATGGCACGTATCTAGGGGCTACACACGAAATTTAATGCATGCTAGATAGGATAAAGGGTCATCCATTTTGGTGGGACGTTGCATGAATGTTTTCCCATTTGTTACACTTGCCGACAAACTGTCTGTGAAAGCAAGGGGACAATTATAGGATTCTTTAGAGCTGGATATAGACATACCGACAATATGTATGGTAAGTAATGGTATAAAATGCTGGGGTGAATTGTACGGATATGTAGAGACATTTATTCCGTGGTATTGGAAGGAAAGAAGTATATCGATTTCGGTTATTTTAGCGAGTTAGTTTATTTGTGTCACCATCGTAGCTGAACTTAAGTGAAAAAATTCATGATATTACGTGCTGGTTGTCACCATCTGATAAGATGTCATCTGTTTTGGCGGGACGGTACATGAACTTTCTTGCCAGTTGTTACACTTGCCGACAAATTGTCTTTGAAATGAAGGGGTAACTATAGGATTCATTAGAGCTGGATATTGATAATACCGACAATGCGGATAGTGCGTGATGCTATTACAAGTTTGGGTGAATTGTACGGATGTATAAAACATTTATTTTGTGTTAGTGAGATGGAGATAAGTATATCATTTGAATTGTTTTAGCGAATTAGGTTTGTGTATTCGTGTCACTTCCGTAGATGAACTTAAGGGAAATTTCCTCATGTAGTTAAATATATTACTAGTTGTCACCAGTACTTAAGAACAATCCAGAACATCGCTATTAATCACCGACGGCAAGCCACCCCGATGCTCTAATTCATCGCAACAATGTACATGATGCATGCCATTTTGCTACCTACTACCTTTTCGACTTTCAAAGAAAAATGCAAATGTTCCCGCAATATTAATTTTGCCCGCCGCGCATGAAATTTAATGCATGCTAGATAGGATAAGGTGCCATCATATGGTGGGACATTGCATGAACATTCTGGCTACTTGTTATACTTGTTGACAAACGGTCTGTGAAACGGATGGAGCTGAATTTAAGTTAAATTTACTCGTATAGTTGGTTGTCACCACTAGTTAAGAACAATTCAAAAAACAACTATTAATGCCCCCCCCCCCCCCCCCCCCCGCTAGGCCACCCCAAAGCTCTAGTTCCTTGCAACAATGCATATGCTACATGCCATTTGGCTACCTACAACCCTTTTTACTTTGAAAGAATAATGCAAATGTTGTCATAATGCTAAAAAATTTCGTCAAGCATATATCTATGGGCTAGGCGTCAAATTTTAGTGCACGCTAGATAGGATAAGGCGTCATCCGTTTTGGTGGGACGTTGCATGAGTTTTCTTCCCAGTTGTTACACATGTCGACAAATTGTCTGTGATATGAAGGGGGCAAATTATAGGATTTATTAGAGCTGGATATAGACATACCGACAATATGGAAGGTAAGTAGTGCTATTAAAAGGTTCGGGGGGGGGGGGGGGGGGGGGGTTCAATTGTAGGGATATGTACATACATTTATTCTGTGGTATTGCGATGGAAATAAGTGTATAGATTTTGTATTTGTGTCACCTTTGTAGACGAACTTAAGTGAAAATTTCTCATGTGGTAAAAACATTACTAGTTGCGACCATCACTTTAGAACAATTCAGAATACCACTATTAATACCCAACTTGCCAGCCCAGTGCCATGCTCTAGCTCATCACAACTATGTACATGCTACATGCCATTTGCTACCTACCACCTTTTCAACTTCCAAAGAAAAATGCAAAGGCTCTCACAATATTAGTTTTGTCCGCCGCACGTATCTATGGGATGCATGCTAGATAGGATACACTGTCATCCGTTTTGGTGAGACGTCACATGAATATTCTGGCTACTTGTTATACGTGGTGAGCAGCAGTCCCTGAAAACGAAGGGAGTAAGTATTGGATTCGTCGGAGATGTATATAGGTATACCGACAATGCAGACGGTGTGTAATGCTATTAAAAGTTGGCGTTAGTTATATGGATATATGCAGACGGTGTGTAATGCTATTAAAAGTTGGCGTTAGTTATATGGATATATGCAGACGGTGTGTAATGCTATTAAAAGTTGGCGTTAGTTATATGGATATATATATACAGTCATTTATGCCGTGATCTTGAGATGAAAAGAAAAGTCAGAGTTTGTGCGTGAGTATATGGATATTTACAGACATTTATTTCGTGATCTTGAGATGAAAAGAAAAGTTGGGGTATATATATTTGTGTCACCTTTGTAGCTAAACTTAAGTGAAATTTACTTATATAGTAATAAATATTACTGCTATCATCACCGGTTAAGAACAATTTAGAACACAACTATTAATATGCATGCCAGGCCACCCCACACTCTAGTTCCTCGTAACAATGCATAAGCTACATGCCATTTTTCTACCTCCGACCTTTTTCATGATATTACGTACTGGTTGTCAGCGCCCGTTAAGAACAATTCAGAACTTAGCTATTAATCCCTGCCAGTGAGGCCACCCTAGTTTGTCACACCAAATGTACATGCTACTCTAACCTTTCAACTTCGAAAAAAGAATTGCAATGTTCTCCCGATATTAATAGTTTTTCCACCGCATATATCTAGGAGCTAGGCGCAAAATTCAGTGCAGGCTAGATAGGATATGGCTCATCCAGTTTCGTTGGGCATTACTAGAAATTTATGGTTGCTTGTTACGTGCGCTAAAACACTATCAAAAATAGTGTCGCGGGGGGAGGGGGAGGATACTTACTTGGATTCGTTGGAGGTTCATACATGTATATCAAATGTGTACATGTTGTGTCATGCTAGTAATAGTTGGGGGTGCATTATACAGATATACTTATATGTTTTTGGTACTGAGATGGAAGGAAGTAACCGAGGTTGTGCTCTATTTTACGACACCCGGAGAATTCCTATTGATTCATATCTTTTTAGAAAGAATTCTTTATTTTTCTCGCGATAATTTTGATACAAATTGCATGGTTCAAGTGTGCTATGTGACATTGCAAACCAAATAGGTCCCGAGAATTGGAGGATCCATTTGTAAAATGCCCCAAAGTCTTGCCTCCTCCTACCACTAAAGTAAAATTCACTCGTTGTAATAAACAGCACCACTCGCTGTCAGCAGTTAATAAGGACATAACTCATGGCAAACTAAACCCCCCACAAAGTTTGCAATTACACCCTTCATGAATGCCTTTCTTTTCATTCGCCTCCCTGTCTCCCTCCTCTATTCGGTGCCGCTACTATTTAACGCCTTGGCGCTACAGGCCTACAGCCCCAACCTCTCTCTCTTTCCTCGCTTCTTTTTTTTACCCACCTCCTGCACCCACCAGAGAACAAGAATTCGATCCCATTCCACCCACTCGCGCCGCGAATTTCACCGCGGATCCGGCCGGCAGCAATGGCCTCCTCCGCCGACGAGTCCCTGCCTTCCCTGCCGCCGATCAAGACGGCGCCTTCGCCGCCCTCCGACGCCGCCTCGGCCTCTCCGTCGCCGGCGTCGTCCACGCAGGAGTCGGCGGCAGCGGAGGGCAAGACGACGGAGGCCGCAGCGGCGGCGGAGGAGAAGGACCCGTCGACGCCGACGTCCAAGGAGTGCCGGATCCTGCTGCCCGAGGAGTGCCCAGCGGCGCCGCGCAAGCCGCCGGTGCCCCGGCTCCCGGCGCTGAAGCGGAAGTCGCGGCCGACGCTGACGGCGGCGACGACGGCGCGGGTGTGCCTCGCCGTCCCGCGGGACCTCTCCACCGTGTTCCGGTCGATGCCCATGCCCGTGCCCGCCGAGAAGCGGATCCGGGCGTCGTGAGGTGCTGCGATCTGGTCGGCGTCCATGCCCGCCCCGGTTCGGTCGATTCATCTCCCGGAGAATTCTCCCAGTCGCTTGCTTCTTTCTCCTCTCCTCTCCTCTCTTGGGGTCGTGTCCATGGTAAATTATGAGTCGTCTCCTCATCGTATACATAAATAAGGTGTTGTTCTTAGTAGTGGTATGTGTGCTTCCTTTCGCCATCGCCATGGCTCCGTGAAATTCTCATGCAAGCTGTACAATAAGGTAGGCTGTTAATTACTGGGCGGAAGTGGTTAAGGGCGGAAGAAGGCTGTAAGAAAATTCAGAGAGATCCCGGTAATTAATCAATCAATTAATTATGATAGCCACTACTACCAGAATTGTGCAATTATCCTCATTCCCCCCCTGTTCCAATTCAGCCAGAATCCTCTTCTTGTTAATCGATCGATCGCCGCTCAGAGCATCCATGGCGGATGCGCGCGGCCGGCTGTCCGCTGCTGCAGGCTGCATGAAGGACGAGACGAGGCGACTAATCAATCCGGGTGGATAGATCCACCGTTCTCGCTAATTAATTGGGATGCCATGTCCGTCCGGCAATCCATGGAGATTTGGGAGGGCGAGTGTGCTTTTCGGTGGCGCCGCTGTCCGGCCCAATGCCGAGAGAGAACAGACACGGAGAATCTTCCATGCTAATCGGGACATGACACAGTCTCCTTCCCCCCTCTCCTTTTCTCCTCTCCGGTCCAGTCTCCAGTGGTGAATTATTTTTCTCTTCTGATGAAGATCCTGATTTGTCTCTACCCTAACATCCTACACCGCGCGCCTCCAAAATCCGGCAGTCCTAATTTGTCCCTGCTGTAACAGTGTAGTGCATGATGTAGTCGTAGTGTTATACTGTATACTGCAAATTCTACTGTGTAGCTGGTTAACCCCGCTGTTGAAGTTCATCCACACGCACAGATGAAAAACATTCATTCAGTTGTGTTGTTAGTCCCCCTGGCTCTCTGCGCAACTGAGTGAAGTTGCCGGTGGAGTATGTGACGAGTGAAATAAATCCAGAGCTTCCAGTCGTAGGAACAGACGACATGCAGGCGACGTATACAGGGCCATCGTCCAGAGTCTGCTCCCAGGGGTCTTTTGTCCGGTGCTCCATTTGGTCACCACGGCTTCTGGCCTTGCAAGCCTTAACTGGCAGCAGTAACACGAAATTACACACACCACATGTGGCCACCTCTCTGCCACGCCGTATAGTCGGTACTAGGTGCCTTGGCGGCCATGAAAACTAAGGCCCAAAAACTTGTACACACAGAGTGATTTTCTTCAGTTGAGTAATTGGCATCAGCCGCACGCATAATTTTCTTTCAGTTCACCCAACCCCAACCCAAAACATGAGCTTGCCTCTAGGAGAAGGCGGGCACACGGTGATGCTGCTGTCACATGGGTTGTTCGTTACTTGCAGTTGCAGTTACGGGCGGTGCTGTTGCCCCGAGGAACAGTCACAGGGTCTCAGTGCGCTTTTATCAGCCAGTCCTACTCCTAGGAGCAGCCGGTGAGCAGATCAGATCATGCACCCCCCGAATCTACTTACCTTTGTTTACATAGTTTTCCGGCCTTTTTCTACTCGTCCGTGGAATGTCCTCAATTCTTGTTTTACTGTCGGCGGTGCCACCAGTTGACGATATGATATGCATGCCGGTGTACCGGTGGTAAACAGTAAAGTAATGGGCAGCAGGTATGTCGTGACGGCACGTCGGAGACACACTGGATTTTCAGGATCAATTTTTTCGTTTAAAGATGATTTTAGAATCAGCTGCCAGGAAGGAAGGTTGGTAGAAATTGGCGTTGCCGAAGTCAAATGGGGCCCAGGGCATGCGAGATTCTTCGGATTCTGTGGGGCGGGTAGACTTTCCAACGGTAAAAAAAAAATACACGTAGAAAATTCTTCCTCCGGCAGTTTCTGGCGGTAATTAAAAGGCACCATGCATGGTCGGGCAAAACGCTCTGTGATCGTGGTTGTAGTAATTAAAAGCGGCTTTGGCTGGACCTCCATCCACCTAGTACTACGTTTCTTGTGGTAATTAAAAGACAGCTCGTGCATGGCCAGGCAAACGCTGTGCGGTCGTGGTAATTAACAGCACCTTTGTCAGTAGTATGTTTCTTCAGTTCTTCCCGATGGCGCTCGCGTGTCAGGTCTGCTGTGGCTGCCCGCATCAGGAGGCATGCTGTGTACGCGATGCAGGCAGCTTTTCAACTAAGATTCTGCGGCAATCAGTGTGTGTAAGACTGTAATCGCTAGCATAGCTCTCAAGAAACTAACCGTCCGGATTACTACTAATCTTAGTAAAAAAAAATCTGTGAGGACGACGTCGATCGATCGAGCCCAACAAAAAGCGGTATAAAATACGTGCGGCAGCGGCTGCTCGTCGCCACCCAGCTTATAAAATCGAACTCATCGATCGACCGATCGATCTCAATATAGTTTAATCTGCTCCGCGATTGCGTTTTGACCTTTTCATCAGTGTTATAAAGTGTGGCTCATGGCAGGTACATGCGACGGATTTTCCTTTAATTGTGAATGTCAGAGGCAGGCAGCCGCTGCCTGCACCAAGAGGCATGTTGTGTGACGTGCAGTACATGACTAACTAATACTTTTTTTTACTGCGATTCTTCGGAGGTAATGTCAGGAACAGGGTGACAAATATAATTGTTCGGTCTCTGAAAGACTGAAACCAACTCCGATCCCCCTGTATTAATTGTTCAGCTATGCAGTACGTATGTCAGGGCCTGTCTAACTCTGAATCCAAGCCGGTTCTCTATAACTCTGAACCCAAACCAGTTCTTTTTTTCTTTTTCTTTTTTTTGAAGGAACCCAAACCAGTTCTGCGGTAGTATAAGATATGCAGCCTGTCATCAGCCGCTCTGCCTAGTTAGTTTATTATACGGGCTGATCCCCTCCCCACCTAATGCAGTACCGGCAAAAATACTACTCCTTCAGACTAGCAGAGAAGCTACCTATTGCTTTTACCTCTAGGCTAGCAGTACGTATTATTTGCTTTGTGCAGCTAGCAATGGGAAACGCACACAGCAATGAGGGATTGAGCAGTAAATCCACATGACTAGACACAACAACAAGCACCGGGTTAATTAGGCAGCTAGCCATGGTAGATCCAGACTTTACTACAGCCATATGTCTCTAACAGTAACAGTACTCCTGCTGCTGCGACGAACTCGCCCACCGTCACCGGCCGCTTTAAGCTTTGCTACAGAAACCAACCACCTTCCTTGCAAGATAAGCCATCCATGAGCCTCCGTTTCAAAAAATAATAATAATAAGCCATCCATGAGCCGTCCGCTGGCCGCCAATGGCATCTTTCCTTGATTAGCTGCACGGTTTCCATCTTTCTTCTTTTGCTAGTACGTATACACCTTTCCCTTTTCTTCTGAATGCAAGCAAGTTATTGTTCAGTTCTTTGGGAAAACTTGCTTTCCATGATAATTCATTTACCTATCTTGTAGACTACCTACCTATGCTGTATCCGTGAAGGCTCCAAGTGGCAAACACTGCCGCTGCCGTTTCTGGTTTTCAGAGAGGAATGGAGGTCCAAATGGCACAGGAGAGAGCCATGCGTGCTGCGGTTGCTTTCTGGGCCCCCGTTTCTCTCAGGCATCCGTTCCGCTCAGAGATAGTAGAGAAGATGGAGTAGTAGCAGCAGTAGTAGTAGTATACGGCAAGACTGAAGGAGAGATGAAACCGTCAGTTTTTTTCTTTTTAAGAAAGTGAACCGTCAGGTTCAGGGATCAGAAATCAAGGAAGCACACATGGCAGGCTCCTGCACGCGAAGTTGCTGCTAGAAACCCTTTTTTTTTGGAAGAAGTTTCAGATGGCAGTAACTTGGCTTGATATACATGGTACTGTTAGAGGGTCTGAGGGTGATATATATATATATATATATATATATATATATATATATATATATATAAAGCACTGGAATTAAAGCATGGAGATAACATATCCTCCTCCTCATCGTCATCATCATAGTATAATATCGGATTCGACTGTTGTGAGTATGTTTCTGGTCAGATGAATCGTTTGCTGTGCACATATGTGAATGAAGAGGTGAATTGATGATGACAAGTTCGAACCTTGAGGTGCAAGCAACTGTTCCCTTTTCAAGGCTTTTTGACCACTTGCTGGCTAGGCCTTTTGGGCAGAAGGGGCCTAGGGGGCCCTAGGGGACAAGCATAGGATGCCAGGGCCATCGGTCCAACAGGCCCCGGACTGCATATCCTGTAGCTGGATGAGTCATCTTTCGCCCTCTCTTATCCTGTGCGCTGTGGCCTTGCGGAGGGCCGGGTCACTGTCAGGCTAGGCTATCACCCCTGGTGATGAAAGATATGCGTTGTCTGCATCTTCTCTAATGTATGTATGTACATACATAAAGATGAATCTATCTGTCTGTCTGTCCGTCCGTCTGTCTATGTGTACGCATGTACATTCCAGCACCAAGATGGCAAGATCACAGACAGCAAATTTAGGCTTTGCGATCCGCAGGCAACTGCGATGTCATGAATATCGATTTGTGTGCTGCAACATGTGCTGAGAAGGAAATGATTGCAAAACCATAATATGACCCCATCTGTTGTTACCAACGAAACAAGTGCTCAGTGTTCAGCAGGCCTGAGAATGCCATCACCTGCCTGGCTTGGAATCTACAGTAGAACCATACAAGTAGACGTTCAGAAGGCAATTCCACAACCAGACCTCGCTCGAGTGGGTTAGCTACCTACCTACCTACTTCATCCTGCATCTACTTGTACAGTTCTTCGATGTCGATCCATACTTGAAAGAAATTATCGCTAAGCTTGACCAGAAGTTACTGGCAGCTAACAAATGCCTTTTCTAGTGTGCATGCGTGTTCTTGAGGCAGAACGGTGGTAACACAGTCTACATGTAACACACACACTGGCACCTAAAGACAAGAAACAGGAAATGATACAAGCAGAACAAGTCCTGCAGATGCTAGTCATGCTACAAGATTAGAACAGGGGAATGGTTTCAGCACTAGTTTGGATTACGGAACTAATAACCAGATAAAGTTGAGCTGCCGGCAATCAATTCCATGCATAGGAAAGCTTCAGAGCCTGGTACATGTGTCCTAACTACAGAAGTGCAGATCTGTTCACTACTCAACATAGCTTCCAGCCTTCCGGGACTCACTAGGCAGGCTTATGTTGCACACCATCTTGAATCACAGAGACACGAGGATCCTGATCTGGATGTGCGCAGTATGAGGCATCTGCTCTTGACCAGGACAGTGCCGGCATCGGGCCTAGGGCCTCATCGCCGTCTTCAATAGCGAGGAGTTCTTCATCATCTGAAGTTGGTTCGGCAAATGGCGTGTCAATGCTCTCCTAGTTCAGGCCATCTGTCCAAAGAAGGCTTAGGCTCTTCACTGACTTGTTCATCCAAAACAACTATGTTGTCCAGGTTAACAGGGTCAATGGCATCTATGCACTTGTGCAAGTTCCTGAAAGATTGTTGGTACGGGTCAGTGAAAGTTAGTACATGGAAAACATTTGGGGGTAAATAAATACTTATAACAGACGATAACTCAGACTCTGGGCCATAAGCCCATAACAACATGGAAAACATTATTACCTGGGTTAAGTTTCTCTCCTTGACGAATTGCAATTTGGAAGGCCAAATTAACCGCTTGATTTCTTGTGCTCATGGAGCTGGAGAAACACCTTGATTTCTTAATAAGCTCCCTAGGGCCTAGACACAATGCTTTGCATCTTCAAAGAGGGACTAAAGTAAATACCAGGATTGAGAAAAAAATATCCTTTACATAACTTATAGTACCTTTACCTTCTCCATTGACTGTGAAGTTTCTTCTCCAACCACATCGATTACTCAACATAACTTATAGTACCTTTACCTTCTCCATGGCTTCATACAGGTAACCCATTGAAGGTTTTTCATTGCTATCCACTAAGCGTAGTACACGTGGCAGTGGCTCAGTGACTTACGCTACATGTTTGCATTGGGCGCCAAAAAGTCTTCCAAAATAATACTCTTTCTGATCCAAAATAAGTGTTGCAGGGATCTGAGGGAGTAGCTACTGCAATCTCTTTCCCAACACCACCTTTAGCGTAAGATGATTTCACCCATTTGTTGCCGTTAACAATCTGACGTAGTTTCAGCAATGTGGAGATTATGGAACCCGTGGACAGGTGCCATCTGTCTCTTTGATACGAGAGAGAAGAGATTGGACGGCGCAGAACAGAACCGTCAGAGAAAACATGAGCATGAAAACTCAAAAGAAATGAGAAAAAGGTGAAATAAAATGCCATCCAGTGGTGCATTTAGGGGCTGTTTGGATTGTGACTATCTTTGCCATATATTGCCATATGATTTTTGCCACACTTGCCTTAGTTGAGTTGCTCAAATTGTTAGCTACACTTTGGCTTGCCTAAAGAAATCTTGCCACACTTTTTGTGTCTATAACATGTGGGGTTCACTGCTCATAAAAAAATCCTTGCCTTAGGTGTGGCTAGAACCAAACACCTATCTAACTTGGTCAAACTTGTCTAAGGTTAGGTGTGGCTGGGAACCAAACAGCCCCTTACTTTCGACAGTCTATACAAATACATAACAAAAAAGTCTATATGACTACCTAACAAACAAGTTTACATGTAACTTTGCATCTTAGACAGTAATATTGCACCAATTTCAGTTGTTACACCATGCAAACAAAAAGCAGACCTCTAACTCCATAAAAGAAGCATGATTAGTTGTCTTCCAAACTTTTTGCTATCAAAACTAGCACCGAAGACTTCAGAAAAAGAAAATCAAAAGAGAGAGTGCCAGTGTTGCTTAGTGAGGTGCGACCTCACTGAACTTTATCAATTGGCAGGCATATGGTGTTACACAAAATACAAAATTCCCCATTTCTTGTATCAAAATGGTTAAGGGAAGCATAATCTTGGAACAATCTATCAGAACTGACAGCAGGTAGGCCACGAAAAAAAAGCTCAAGCAGAGACACTTGGTCAGCTGCAATTATAGGTTGGCATTCAAGACGGTGGCAGCCAAGTCCCTGGTTTAAAACTGGCACCAGTACCTGTTGGCTCAGAAGACCTGAAACAAAATGAACATGGATTCAAATCAACGGAGTCAAATGAAATAATAGCAGTTTGTAACCTTTTCTTTTAGTTCACAGATTAGCTACAGATGTTGTATAAAGGGGCGTGCTTTCTATACTTCTCCAATATCCAAAAGTTGGGGACAGTTTGCACTTTGCACTTAGAAACCCAGAAGATATTGCCAGATTCACTATGAAATATAAGCATATTAATGAATTCTCGTTCTCAATACGCCAGGATGCCGCACTCCATTTCAATCCTAAAAGGTTAAAACTAGATAGATCAACTTCATTTTACATACAATTGAACAATACTCATAGGCCATCAATTGCAGAACTGAATGAATTATGGAAGGCAGGTATAATACAACAAAAGGCAGGCATTGCTCTCTGAAGAAACAACACAGTAGCGTATGCTAGACAGTGATTGGCATTATAGACGAAAATGGCTAGTGAACAAATACCATCTCAACACAAATTACAACATTTAGAGAAAAACTTCTGCATCGGAACACACCTGTCATTATCTGTTCTGGCATCTTCTGCATCAGTCACATCATTGGGCTTAGACACCTTCTCAGGTTCTAAACAGAATGACAGAAATGTTAAGGCACATATTTGAGCTACACTACGTCACAATCATAACAGATACTACCTCTGTACCAAACTATAAGACATTTTTGCAGTTCAACTTTTGGTATGGAGGTAGTAGCAAATAAGACCATGTTACCTTTCTTTTTATCTTCAGATGTACCAGGGAACTGCTGTGTAAAACTTCTCAGATTTGGAGAATCCGTTTTCCCTATATTTGGAAGAACATCAATAGCAAACAATCAAAAGGAAAGAAAATGCAATATGATAATACTTATTTTATTTCTTGCAAACTCTTTGGGCAAAGCCAATGATTCAAGTATAACAATTTAGTAGTTGCATACAATAAGGAACTCCAAAGGGATATACAACCGCTGATAGAAAATAATGGAACCTACGGAGTGACATGAAAAACATACCAATTGTCTTGACTGGTCGGACACCAGACCTTCTTTCCTCTTCTTCTTTCTTTTTAAGAACTTGATTGGACATAGATTAAATGTATCAGTGAAGCAAATCCATGAAATGACACACATGTAGAACTATATACTACTCCCTCTGTCCCATAATATAAGAGCGTTTTTCACACTACACTAGTATGAAAAACGCTCTTATATTATGGGACGGAGGGAGTAATATATAAGGGGACCTTGGTGAGAAAAAACTTATGAATAAGATCTTCTATTGCAGCGCAACTAGAATGAAAGCTTCAAAGTGGACAGAAGGCATCTGGGACAATGGTAGGTAAGCATACATTTGTAAACAGATTTTAGAAATACAAACAGGAAGTCAGATTACACACCGGCTAGTCATTGCTCCAAAATGTTTTTTATGTGACTGGGTGAATCTACAGATATGTTTCAAACCTGGAATCAGTGTTCAAGAAAGCGTTTTTAAGCGACGCTTAAGCGCTGAGCGATGGCAAACCGCTTCGCTTTTGCCCTAAGCGGTAGATTAAGCGTTTTTTTTCTTAAATTTAGCCAGAATTTGGCTGTTTTTGAACTACTTTTGCTTGTCTGCTTGCGCAATAATGGCAATATGTCATTTATCTTATTATTAGGCTCTGTTCGGGAACTATTTCCTTTATATTCTGGCAGAATTCTGCCACATGATCTGTATTAGGTTATGACTATTTGAACTGAACTGCATTTTAGTTGTTATTTTGCTTGCTATGTGAACCTGATGTGTATATGCTATGATGTGAACTGTATTTTAGATGCTATTTCAATTACCCATGTGCCGTGTTTCCTATTTTCCTGTGTATATTATTCAAAATCTGTCAAATTCTAGCCAATTTCAAAAAACGCTTAAGCGTCCATTGCTCTAAGTTGTGGCCTTCCGCTTCGCTTACGCTTTCCGCTTTTTTGAACATTGCCTGGAATGACATGCATGTAACTGACAGCATGTAAACAGAGCAAGAAAGAGAAAATGGGGACAAGGAAGACGCCATCAGGATCGGGGGCCATAAATGTGTGCTTGGGTTGGAGACCTGGAGTGAGTCTTTCAAGCAAGGTATTGAAGATGAACTGGTTGTATGCTGTGGTAGGAGTGTTGGTGAGATGAATAACGGAGAACTTATGAAATAAAACTGAAAGGTTCTATCTCCAATCTCCATCTTCGTTTCTGTTATTTTTCCCTGATCCCCGATTTCTACATGTGTTCGCAATATCTTGTACTTGAGGAGGAAGCATGGGCGGAGCTACATGTGTGTTTGGGTGTACAAATGCACACCCATTATTTTTGCAAAAATGTTGACTACCCACGTATAATACACATATATGCACCAAATAAATTGAGAACTCTAGTAAATTTGTTATTGTTAAGGAAATACATGGCTCGCTCCCATTGCCTACTGGCTCGCTCCGCCAGTGGGAGGAAGTCTATGCCAATACCAAGGACATAACAAAATGAAGCTGGCCTAAACTAAAGTTTGTTCATAAGCATAATAAACT
The DNA here is from genome assembly GCF_056163025.1 of Triticum urartu. NCBI lineage: Eukaryota > Viridiplantae > Streptophyta > Magnoliopsida > Poales > Poaceae > Triticum > Triticum urartu. Next base: position 475,491,589 of record NC_141877.1, read on the forward strand.
AATTTTCAAGTGCATATTATTCCTGTTTGCAGTCAATGTAACATTGAAGAAACTGAAATGTCTATCGGTATTCCAACTAACTGGTGGGCTGCTTGTGGCGATAATTTTTTCAAGTGATTTTGCTTCATACCCCATTCCCTCCAGTTTTAATAGGCTCTTGGCCCCAGAAATAGATGTGAATGACATTACGAATATACAAATTGGGAATTGGGAAGGAGACGACTATCTGGCATGGAACTACATATCAGTTCGTATTTTCTCTGTCAAATCCGCATACAAAGCCAGGAGATTTAATGATTTTATTGTTCAATGGGACAGGAAGGGTGGATCTTCATCATCTTCTTCCGATGCTCACAAGGCATGGCGTGTTGCCCTACGGAGTGTGGCTGTCGGAGCTGAATTGGCTAGGAGGAATATCAAGCTCAATGTTAGATGCCCCTTCCAATGCTTTCCACCGAGGTGGTGTTGACAAATGACATGCCCTACTGCTACAGAGAGGAATCCTAATTCGTTGGAGCTGGAGCATCTGTGCAACAAGAAGTGGCCACAACTCTCGGGAAAGAGCAGAGAAGGCCGAGACCTGGCGAGCTGGATGCTATCCCTATTTCAGGTTTTATCAAAGGATGACCTCTCTTTATACATTAGAATATTATATGATTTGTGGCAGGAGAGGAATGCTGCCTCAAGAGGTGAACCTGTGCAAAATCCGAAGAAAGTGGCCAAAAGAGTTTGTTCCCTTGCTGGTGAATGGAATCAGTTTAAATCGGTGCCAGCTTCCTCAAGTGTATGTGCTATTGAGAGATGGTTTCCTCCGCCTCACGGCTGGGTGAAGGTAAATGTGGACGGAGGGCTTAATATTGGTGGTGGAGCTGGCAGAGCAGGAGTAATTATCAGGAGGATTGACGGCTCCTTTGTTGCAGGGAAAAGCTCCGGGCCCCCTTATGTGTGTGATCCAGCGCTTGCAGAGCTGTTGGCGGCGGAAGGAGTCATGTTGCGACTCAACTAGACAAGATAGTGCCGGAGATGGACGAAACAGTGTGAAAACTGAAGAACGCTGCTATCGTAGAGATGTTACCTGATTGAAGAGCTAAAAGTCAGGTGTTTTTCCTTTTCTGAATTCCGGGTTGTATGGTGTCGTAGAGAGGCTAATGGTTGTACCCATGTGTTAGCAAAACTTGGTTGTTATTTGAATGGCTCGGGTGTGTGGTATGGGGTTCCTCCGCTGTTTCTAGAGCCATTGCTGTGTAAATACATGTAAGAAATAATAGACCAGCTGTTGTAAAAAAAGAAATATTACACAGTTCCCATTTAGCAGTCACAAATAAAAGGTTTATCATCAAAGAGGATAACAAACATCTCTGACCATGAGCATCATTCTCCCATTTTACTATCTAGTGAAAGTAACGGGAATTACCGAATTAGCATAAAACGCACACAGTAACAACCATAAGGCAGACTACAACAACAATGCTAATGCATTCCAACGAGTGCAACCCCAAAAAACAATAGGCATTACTCATGAGCGGCATAAGCAAATTACTTCTGCATAGCATTTCAGAGTCATCAAACATCTTTGATTCACTCTAACACACACATTTGATGTGCCTTTTTGTAGCATATCTCAATGATGACATAAGATTAACGAACAATGATGCAAAACGTAAAAACACAAGTCATAGACATGTGAGAACAACATGTTTGGGAACTATCGCTTTAACTTAAACAGTAACATTATCAACGAGCAATACACATAATGTGGAGCGAGTGAAGCTTAAGAACAATAGCAAAAGAGAGGTTAGAAGTTGGAATCAGCAGATACATACGTTCAACATTTTGCTTCACGCGTTCACGCCTCGCCTCCAGTTCAGCTAATTCCTGTCTCAGTGTAGCAATACATCACATCAGTATCTGATGCAATGAACACGCTGCTTCCCTTACTAAGTAAGCAAGGAGAAGTAAACAATCAATGTGAAGTTTTCAGAGAACCATGTGAGTGGCACGGTCTCACTCCTTACCTCTGGTGTTGGAGCCTTCTTCCTTTGTCCATTCAACCAGCAAATCCACTCAACTACAAGCACGACGCAACTATCAGATGCTGCCTACCCACTGACAAATCCGACTATATTGGCTCAGAATGAAGGCCATAAACCATACATGCCTGCAAAAAACATTTGTTGGTACCAGCCAAATTGGAGAACTAGAGATTCTCACAGGCCTAACAAGCGATAGGAGGCGTAACCTGGAACAGTGGTCGGGTCCCGGTCGCCCTTGAACTCAATCCACCGCTTCTCTTTCACTGTGTAATGCATCACGAAGCAGAAACACGGACACATCAGGATCACTTTCATAGAGGAGAGCGCAGGTTCTTGTCGCAAGGGAGAAGAGAACGCATCGACAACAGGAAGGAGTGTAGGGGGAGAGACGGACGCGGGGACACGTACTGGCGCCGTCGACCTCCTCGACGCGGGAGAAGTAGTGGTTGCCGGCCCTGTCGACGCCCACCTGCGTCCGCGACCGGAACATCCCCAGCATCCGCTCCATCAACCGCTTCGACATCGCTCCGGCGCCCCCTCTTCCGGCCGCCTTCGTCCGTTCGCCGCTCGCCCGACCGGTTACCGCGACGCCGCCTTATGGACCCCTCCTCCTCCGCTGGCCGCCGGCTGCTCAGACGCGCCGCCTCCTGCTGCAAAAAGAGGGTTGGGGGATTTGGGGATCGGGAGAAGAGGCGCGCGTAAGGGCACGTAGGCAGCATAGCAGGCGCGCAGCAGCGCGAGGTCTAGAGAATGGGGAGATTGGTCCGTGGACGTCGAGATGCGACTTACCCGCGCTTCGACCTGCAGCGCCGCCGCCGGAGTTGGGGTCGCCGAGGGGAGTCGATGTTGCTGGGCGGCTGGGAGAAGAGCACGCCAGGCAGTTTGGGTCCGGGACTCCGGGTCCAACCAGAGCAGAGGGCACAACGACCGACAGGGGTGGGCCGGGTGAACCAAAGTTCGGCTCAACCAAAGTAGTAAAACCAAGTTTGTATCTCAAAATACTAGCAAAATGCCCCGTGCGTTGCAATGAAAGAAAAATCATAATCTTCGATGCCCATAACCACATTTTGCTGCGTCACCGATATACACCACTCTCATTTTCGTGAAATCATGAACAATTTTTTAAAATCATGATTTTTTTAAACTCCTGAACATATCTGAAATCGTGAACATTTTTCAAATTCATCACCCTTTTTTACAAATTTTTAACATTTTCTAAAATCATGAACATTTCTTCAATGCATGACATTTAATACTGTGTGCAAAGATTTTTTTCAAAACTGTGAACATTTTAAAAACATTTTTCTTGAATAGGTGAACCTTTCTAAAATTTACGAACATTTTTTAGGAAATTTTTGGAACAATTTTGAAATCCACGAACATTTCTTTATTTAAAAAATACTTTTTGAAATGCATGATCATTTTCTAAATCATGAACATTTTACGAATCAATAAACTATTTTGTACTTCCTCCGTCCCAAAATAAGTGACTCGACTTTGTACAGAGGGAGAAAGTGACGAACATTTTTTGAATTTTAGGATATTTTTAAATTCATGATATTTTTTTGAATTGACAGAAATTTTGTTCAATTTCATTAACATTTTTAATGCACAACTTTTTAAAAAATGTTGAACATTTTTTTATTCCTGAGCATTTGTTTTAAAAATTGCACATATGCGAACATTTTTAAAAAATCATGAAAATTTTCTGAATCCAGAAACATTTATGAATTATTAAACATTTTATTTCATAATTCTTATTTTTCTAATTTTTGAGACTATTTTGAAGTCCCAAATTATTTAAAGTAGAAAAAAAGAAGACAGAAAAGTAAAAAAACAAAGCGGAATTTGAAAAAGAGGCCTCCCAGCCATGGGTCGGCCCAAATAGGCGAGTTGTGTCTTCTCCCAGCGCGCAAAGCGTAATATAGAAGGTTCCTCTGTATGGGCCGGCCCAGACGGGATTTCCCTGTGTGAAACGTTTTCTTATCACTTATAGATGGCATCGGTGGGCAATATTTTGCAACTCTGGGGACAATTTCAGTGACATACCGCCAGAAGCAATAGCGCCCTTTATTATTACCTAGAGATAAAACAAACAAGTGCCCATTTGGATCATTCCGAATTTTATAGTTCTTATACAAAGACAATATCAATCAGTTAAGAAATGGTATTTTGATTCAATCTTTTCTGATTATTAAATGCATTCACCTAACCTGAATTTCATACAAAAAAACTAGCAAGAACTCAAAACCACGTTTTTTTAACTTTATAAGTTGTCTAGCCGCCTTTATCTCTCATACTAAAATTTGTTGACTTTTTGCGTTGTTGATGAACTTGTGGAATTTTCCCACCATAATAAGGCATAGAGAGTGTCAAACGCTCCTAGACATCAAACCAAGGGTTGATTCTCTTTTAGGGGATTTGGTGAATCCCTGCCCTTTACCATATCCCCAACTTTCTTCTCTTGTCCCGAGTCTTCTCCCGTCCATAATCCTTTTTCTGTAAAAAAATATTTGTTTGTACGCGTGGGAGGGGAGCATAGGGGAAGGAAGGAGGAAGATAAGCATGCCAGAGAGAAGGCCTCAATGCTATTGGGGAAGGAGTGTGGCGGTACCAACCGGGCGTCCGCTAGAGGCAATCGGATGGAGGAGGAGGGAAGAGGAAGGGTCTCGTAAGCCTTCATCTTGAGGTGGCGAGCAAAAATCCATGACCCATCGACTTGTGGATTCATTTCCGCGGGGTTTCAATGGGTTCACTTGGGGAAATTAGGGTTGGTCCGATACAATCCTCGTGTACAAAGTAGCGCATCTAGGAATATTACAGATCTTAGGCCCAAGTGGATAAACCCTTAGAAACCTGCTAATAGCCGTCTACCAAACAAGGCCTAGCAAGGGGTTTATAGCACGTTTACATGACATTTTTGCCTATATGGAGAAGATAGACGTTGAAAAAAGAGGGGAGTGAGATCTCATGTCAGCCCTCATTCTATGTGTGCTCCCATGCAAATGTAATAAAAAAATGAAGAAAGAGAAAGAGAGTGAGTCGGAAAAAGTATGAGTCTAATCTAAAATCCAAATCAGCTCTTGGGAGCGTATGCTCGTGCACACCCAAAATATTTTTGGCAAATGTCTAAAAATTTGGAAAAATAATTAGATGTGTTCACTGTCAGACCCAAATGCTGACTGTAGCCTTTTAGGGAAAAGGCTTAGCGTTTTGACCTGTGCAAAAAAAAAACAAGTCAAATGCCAAATATTACCTTCAGATGTTACACTTAATTTTGTCACCGAGGAAGCATTGCTATCCCGTTTTGCATGAAAATTGTCAAACACGCTTGTTACATTAACAATAACATGCACAAAAAAAATCATAATACTATAAAATTATCTACTCTTTGTTTTAAATTTACTGTTCATCTAAGAGCATATGCACCCTAGAGTCAAAACGACACTCCCGAGTCTAATAGTCTACCTTACTTATATGACATGGCAACTGCAATAGCCGTCATCTAGCCGAGTGTGGCTTTATGGTGCACGGGCACCATGGTGCTCGTTTTTTTGAAAAAAATATATTTAAAAGTAAAAAAATCATTTTCTTGTGGAGACTTGTATGTGTTCACTACGGACCTATGAAATTATTTTTTGAAACAAAATATAATTTGCAGGCTGTAAAAAAAATCCGGCCAAACACAAACACAAAGCGTCCCATTTGAAAATACATATTTGTCTTTTTTGTACGCTGAAAATAAAATGATATGAAAATGTGCACATACGTATTATACATGTGCGTGTGTGTGTTTACAAAAAATTTCAACATTTTTTACATTGTAGAAATTGATTTTCTTGAAACGGGCACCATGGTGTCCATGCACCATTTGCATTTTCCGTCATCCAGCCATGCTATTAGTCATACTCGTATATCTGTGTTTGTTTTTATTTCAATATTTCTTCTTAATGGGTTAAAAAATTGGTGTCAATAAATGGATAAAACAAAAAAATTGCAAAAATACGTTCACGACATACATATAAATATTCATATGTATGAAATAAGTGTTGCTCACAAAAAATGTTCATGTGTACAACAACAGTTATATCAAATATAAAAGGTTCATGTATTATTAAGAAAATATTTATAGATGTTAAAAAAATCTGTTCGTGCATGTGAGGACGTATGTTTTTTTTTTTTGAGAATGAGGACGTATGTTCATGTATTGCCGAAAAATGACTCAAAGTATAAAAACAACAACAAAAATCAATGACAAATAAAAAGAGAAAGGAAAAATAAAAGAAGAAATGAATAGAAAAAGAAAACCCATGAACACTTGAGAAGGACTGGCCCAGGACGCACTCACCCCGTGCGTTTGTTTACTCCATCCCAAAATAAATGTCTCAAGTTGTATAAACTTAAGACACTTATTTTAGGACAGAGAAAGTATAAACTCGCGCACCAGGTGAGGAATAGGATTTGCCGGCTGTCGCACTAACAGGTTGAATTTGGGCAGTTATGAAAGGGCGTTGTACATTCTTTAAACAGCGAAACCTCTCTGAATCACGAGTTTAGAGCTGATCAGAGACGACCTGCAAAACCTCAGGTTCAAATATATATTGTCGATGTCGTTCAGGATCACCTTTTCAGTTCTTCCCTTTGCTCTTGGCCTTCGGCCTTGGTTTTCTTTTGCAGCGAGCAGTTGCTCTCTGAGCCTGTAGCCCTTTCTTCTTCTGAAATGCAACTGCGGTACCATCTCGTTTCCCCTCAAATCAATTAGTTGCTCCACGCAAACAACATGTGATCGGCACAAGACAGCCGTGGAACACGGCAGCCGCCACAACAAATATTCTGCTAATGTATCTCACTGAGGCCGAAAAGCGAACTCGTGATAAAAATCAAACCCAATACGTGCAAACAGAGTGCATGCTATCTAAGCTGAACGGCTCCTCTATTTTTCTGTTGTTCTGGTGGACATGCCTCCTCTGCTCCAAGTGGCAATGCATGATCTGCTTTACACCGCTATAACTATTCTGCAGCTTGCAACATCATTAGCTTCTCAACGATTATGCTCGGAGACTGAAATGGTGCAATTTGCAATATGTTAGCTCCTCATGAGTGAAGTGCATGATAGGTCCCTAAACTATTTCAAGGTATCATGTAGGTCCTTCAACTATAAAAATCGGCATCTAGGTTGTCGAAGTGCAGTAAATGTGTCGTTCAGGTCAAAAAATTGTCTGACCCCGCCTAACCGGCCAGCGGCATCGTTGACCCATGACACATTGGACAGGGGGCCCCGGCTGGCGTAATTGACCCATGACATATCGGACAGGGGGGCCCAGCTAGCATCGTTGACCCATGACACATCCGACAGGGGCCCCAGCTGGCATCGTTGACCCATGACACATCTGATAGGGGGCCATGCAAGGTAATGGCCAGTGACAAAAATATGCAAATAAATTCTAGTTAAAATGATAAATGCACTTCGCTCCAAGTAAATTCAAATTCATGGTTTCATAAATTATTGCAAGTATTTTTTCCAAATTCATTGTTCATGAACTCTTTTTCAAATTCATCTTTCGTGAGCATTTTTTAAACTCGCAAACATTTTTTCCATATTCGCACACAATATTTGTGGTTTACGAACATATTTTCAAATTTATCATTCGTGAATACTTTTCAAAAATGGTGAACATTTATTCCATATTCACGACCATTTTGTTGTTCCTAAACATATTTTCAAATCTATTGTTCATGAACATATTTTCTTTTCTTATAAAATTTATTGTTCGCAAACATTATTAAAAGTCACGTACATTTTTTCCAAATTCATCGTTGCTGAACTTTCTTTCAAATTCATCATTTGTGATTTTTTTAAAGTCATGGACATTTTTTTCCATATTCGCAAACAATATTTGTGGTTTGCGAACATATTTTCCAATTTATCGTTCATGAATACTTTTTTTAAAGTTGCGAACATTTATTCCATATTCGCGAACCTTTTTTGTTGTTTGAGAGCATACAAATTTATAGTTCATGAACATATTTTCCTTTCTGTTCAAATTTATCATTCGCAAACATTTTTCAAAGTGGCATCCATTTTTTCCAAATTCATTGTTCGTGAACTTTTTTTTTCATATTCATAGTTTGCGAACGTTTTTTGAAAGTCCGGAACATTTTTTACATATTCATGAATTTTTTCAAACCATGAATTTGAATTTATTTGCATATTTCCGATCTGTAAGGTTAGGATCAAATTTGCCAAGTCCGGCTTGTATATACTCCTACCGCCGGTAACCTCTATGCCCAAATCCATTCGGGGTACGGGCAATCTAAAACAAGATGGGTAATTCCAGTTCGGGTTTAGATAACCACCTAGCGGACTCGGCTTCGCGCCTGTCTTCGATTTCCACCACCCGGCCTAGCTCGGCTTCGCGCCTTCGCCTCCTGTTAGAGCATCTCCAACAGCCTCGTCAAATTAGCGCCGCGCTGCAAAATTACCTATTTTAGCACGCGCGCAACCGGTATAGTGGTTCTAGCGGGCGCGCAAAAACCGCGCGCGCGGCATATGTAGTTCAGCGTGCGGGCCGAAACTGCATCGCGCACCGCTTATTTGCTGCGCCCGCTCCCGCGCGTTGTACTCTCGCGCACTCGCTCGCAACTCACCCCCCCTCTTCAGCCGCGTGAGAGGGCCGGCTAAATTTTCGGATCAAAAAATGCTTTGATACATCATGCACGCTTGTGTGATCATGCATAACATGATCATCGAGAATGAGCGTGATCAAGATGTAGACTACTCTCAGTATGAGCTCTTGGGACATCCCGTGCGAGTGCGACGGAGGGCTGAAAGGGTGGCCCGTTTTGTTGCCTCCTATCATGCATGCCATTCGACGTCCTGCAGCGCATGATGATCTTTAGAAGGATCTCATTGAGGAGTGGTGGGCATGGAATGGACGACAAAGAGCATCATGATTTGTGTGTTCGATATTGTATTGTTGAACTATTTGTTGTATCGTTGAACTATTTGTTGTATTGAATGATAAATTGTTTGTTTGGGTTGTAATAACGAAATTGAACTATTTATTTTGATTTATTTCGTTTGTATTTGATCTTTTTGCTTCCGTTTTGAAATGCATATGTTGTTTGTGCAAGAGTCGCGTGCTGCATTTTTACGTGTTGCTGGAGCTGTGCGCGCTACATTTTACCACGGCTGCTGGAGTCAGCGCTGCACACCGCGTCAAATCAGACGATTGACGCGCGACAAAGTAGTTTTTAACACGCGACGCGTTTGGCGGCTGTTGAAGATGCTCTTACAAAGCTAGCAGGAGTCTCAAAAAGAGTAGGAGTATCCTGCCGCCCGTCGAGTCGCCACTCGCCGGCCGATCGACTGCGAGTTAGTATAGCAGCCAAGCACGCACGCACGCAGAGTTTTAGTTCCGTTCCAAGCTCCCCGCGAGCCCATCGATGCCGACGCGGATGGCGAGCTTCAATCTCTTCCGGCTGCGGCCATTGGCGGAGCTCTTGCCGGAGGTGGAGAGCCCCACGGAAGCCGTTCCCTTCCGGCGGAAGGCGGCGTACACGGCCCGGTCGCTCCTCGTCGTCCTGGCGGGCACCCAGCTCCCGCTGTACGGGATCGACACCAGCACGGCCGCGCACGACCCCCTGGTTCCACACGGCCTACGCGGCCAACTGAGGAACCGTCATGGCCTTCGGCGTGTTCCCGCTCCTCGTGTCCGAGGCGGCCTCTCACCTCCTCCTGGGGTTAAGGGTCGTTAACCCCATCCCTGAAAATCGCCTTCTCCTGTAAGTATCCTGACCAAATTCTCCCCAGCTTAGATGGATGCATCCTACTGATTCTGAACTTTTCACATGTGCTGCAGGAACGGGCTGCAGAAGGTGCCGGGGGTACTGATCTCCGCTGCCGTGCCAGTCGGCCACGTGCTATCCGCGAGGCACTGGAGCGCGGGGGCCTCGATCCTCATCTGGCTTCAGGTTTTCGTTGGAAGCGCCATCGTCATTTATCTTGACGAGGCCCTCAGAAAGGGCTACGGCCTCCTTTCTGGCATTCCATTGTGCACCGCCGCCAATGTTTGGTAAGAATACATACTTACTCTGATATTTTGTTTCTACACACACTTCTATGTTACTCTACTGGTTTTGTTGGATTCATAATTAATGATTGCATATGTTGATATGCATGTGTACGTTCAGTGCAACTCTTCTCTGGAGGGCCTTCAGGGATGGCAAACATGGAGACGTTGCGGCGACGTTTGGCTTCTTTCTGCTTGTCTGCAGGTTACAAGGTTTGCATGTTGCGTTGCCACTGACAAGGCCACGGCGATCGCCAGACGATGAGGCTGCTGCTAGGTTTCAGGCCAACTACAGCATTGACATATCCTACCTCTCATATGCTCCCATCCTCTTCCAAGCCATGCTCCTTTCATGCACCTATGTATTCTCAGAGGTGAGTACCTCGCTTGCATGATTCGTACTTTTATCAATGTACGTAGTCATCATGTACTCTGGCCGGATGAGTAAAATTCTCGTCTTGGGTTAATGTTTGTTGCAGCAATTATACATGAAATTTGGCGGGGACAAGCTGGTCAATCTGCTCGGCAAGTGGGAACGATCTAAAAGTTTTGGAGGGTTTGTCCCAGTAAGCGGGATCGCCTGCTACCTAACCACACCACCAACGTGAGTACCCATATACTACCTCTGTATCAAAATGTAAGACGTTTTCATAGTTAAATTTGAACTGCAAAAACGTCTTGTATTTTGGTACGGAGGGAGTAGAATTATTGCCTACTCCTTAATATGTCTCTGAACTATTGATCGTGATTGAGATCTAACTGTTTCTCTATATATGTCCATGAAATGCAGCTTGGCTGATGTAGCAAGAGACCCGGTACACACATGCCTCTATGCCGCCTTGCTGCTGGGCGGCTGCGCTTATGTGTGGACGGCCTGGTTCGTGCTGCGCCGGTACTCAAAGAGATATGTGGCCCGGCTGGTTGGGGACGGAGTGAGCGTGACGCCTGCGCAGGCGGACTCGATTTCCGTCAGCCGGTGGAACGGCCGTGTCGCCATGGTGGCCTTCGCCGTTGGACTCTGTGTCGGCGCTCTGACCCCCCTGGCGGGCTTCATGCGCGTCACCGGTTCCGGCACCGGAATCATGCTCGCCGTCATCGGCGTATACTCTTCCTGCTTCCACGCCAGAGCTTCTTCTGGGACCGGCGCGGTTGGACTCTGACTGACGGATTCCCGGCGTAGATTAGTTGTACTAGAAGTCTGACTGTCGGCGAGAGAACATATAGTACTAACGAGTTGCTACCGTGTATGCATTGCTAATTCGCCACATCAATGGCTGATTGGATTCTGAGGTTGGTGCAGTTGTACTTTGATTGATCAGCGAGACAAGAATGTATATGTGCTACTACTAGCCCTGCGAGTGTGTTGTTTTTGTACTTACGGATGGCGCACGGCTAATGTGTTTAGGACATTTCTAACCGATCCCTTATAACCGGCTAGAGGAGTAAAATTTCCGTTTTACTCCTCTAACCGGCACCTAGCCGATCCCTTATCCGTCGTAAGGGAGTAAAATTTTACTCCTCTTCCCAATTTTCTTCCTAAATTGAGTAAAAGTCGTGCCGCTCCCTCGTGTCGCCCCTGCACTTGCACTTTCGCCGGCGTGACTCCCGGCGACCCCCCGCCAGCCCCGCCGCTACCTCATTGCCTCGCCTACCCTCCGCCGCCCTTCTGCCCGACGTCCAGCCCTTTTGGCCCCCGTCCCTGTCGCCGGAATCAGGTGAACCGCCGTCGCCATTTTTGTTGATTCGCCGGATTGCTTCATTTCTTCCTTTTTCTGCTGGTCGCCGCATCTCGCGTTGGCTGCACACCGCTGTAGGTCATTCCCTCTCGTCGCCGCCGACCTGTTTGGTCAGAATGACACTGGCCTGCCGGTGCACCACCACCGCATCACAAGTGTTCGACGAATTGGCTAGGTGAGTTTTTTTTATCGTTTCTTTGTGAACTGAGCCCTTTGGATTGAACCAAGCCGTTTGAATTGTAGATGAAGATGTTGAGGGAGATGGTTTTGGAGGACTCGTCGTCGCCCGAAGAGGAAGAAGAAGACGATGACTTTGACATTGTTTTAGGCATGATTTTCAATGATGATGTTCGGCGGCCGAGGAGAGGATCAAAGTTTGGCCGCATACATATCAATCGTGATAGAGCGGAGGGTCATGCGAAGATCATGAGAGATTACTTTGCCATAAAACCAACCTATCCGGAGAAGTACTTTCACCAGCACTTTCGGATGCATACAAGTCTTCCTCTCACCATTGCAAAAGCCGTTGAGAGATATGATGATTAGTTCAAGTTTCGAAGAAAATGCATGTGGAGAGACGTTCGAGTCTTGGCATATGGGTGTTCGGCCGATGCAATCGATGACCATGTCTACATTGGTGAAGACACAATCTTGGAGTCTATTCGAAGATTCACTAAAGCAGTGATCGCTGTCTTTGGACTAGAGTACTTGAGAGCACCAACTGAGGAAGACACCCAGAAGCTGATGACTAAGAGTGAAGCAAGAGGATGACCAAGGATGCTTGGATCACTTGACTGTATGCATTGGACATGGAAAATTGTCCTATAGGCTGGAAAAGTCAGTATAAAGGCCACTGCAACGATCCAACGATCATTTTTAAGGCAGATGCTATGGATCTTTGGATATGTCATTCATTTTTTGGTTTGCCTGCCTCTCACAACGACTTGAATGTGTTGTCGAGATCACCTCTGTTTTATAGGCTTATTAAAGGTGAAGCTCCTACCTGTGACTACTCGGTCAACAGGCACGACTATTGATGGGTTACTACCTTGCGATGGCACCATGGGCCACCTTGGTCAAAATAATTTCACGTATAAAAGGTAACAAAAACATTCACTTTGCCCAATGTCAAGAAGCTGCTAGGAAAGATGTTGGGAGAGCCTTGGGTGTGCTTCAGAAGCGCTTTGCGTTTATGGCCCTGTCGAGTACTGGAATTCCAAGGTTCTATGGCGGATCATGACTTGTTGCATCATATTGCATAACAGATCATTGAAGACGAGAGAGATATGCCCGAAAACTTTCAGTACATCACCAACGGTACTCCGGTTCAACCAGAATATGATACGAATAGAACCCTGACATTCCTGGAGGAGCATCGCAAGATCGAGAACCGTCAAGTTCATTCTCAGCTCCTACAAGATCTAGTTGAGCATCACTTGCAGCGTCTTAACGAGTCCTAATTGTTCTATCACATGCTACTTTGCTACATTTGAACCATTCGACGTGTTTAAATTTGAATAAATTCGGATGGTAAACTTTGAATTCGGGTTGTAAACTATATTGGTGATTTGCATGAACATTCAATTTTATGTTTAATTTCTATATGTGTGCTACTATGTAGTTGCAATTTATACTAGAATTGCAAAGTTTAGAAAAACAAAATTTTACTCCGTTAAATATAAGGAATCGGTTAAGTTCAGTCAAAACTTAGTGGAGTATATATACTCACTTTTACTTCACCAGATACTTCACTATTTTTAGGGGAACAGTTAGAAATGCCCTTAGTGCCTGTTTGCAGTGGCCGAACGTGAACGAAATTCAATAAAAGGCACGTGTACATATTTGCATCATAAAAGTAAGGGTGGCTTCAAATTTGAGCAAAATTGCCCTAGCTTAGCTGAACAATCAGACAAGCAATCTAAACCAAGAGTCCTTCAATCAGAGTCCAATTGTGTCAATCTCAGAAGAAGCTCCGTCCAAGCAGGAAGAGTATATGCCGGTGACGGCCAGCATAATTCCAGTGCCGGAGCCGCTGACGCCCATGAAGCCCGCAAGGAGGGTCAGCGCGCCGACACAGAGTCCGACGACGAAGGCTACCATGGCGACACGGCCCTTACACCGGCTGAGCCGAATCGAGCCGGCCCGCGCAGGCGTCACGGTCACTCTTTCCCCGACCAACCGGGACACGTACCTCCTTGAGTATCGGCACAGTCCAAACCAGGCCGTCGATATGAGGGCGCATCCCATGAGCAGTAAGGCGGCGTAGAGGCACCGGTGCACCGGGTCTCTTGCTGCATCAGCCAACCTTCATTTCATGGACACAGAGAAACAGTTAGATCTCAATCATAATACATCATACTCTCTTCATCCCATAATATAAGAGCGTTTTAAGGAGATCAGAGACACAAATATTTCTATGTATGTATGTACTCACGTTGGTGGCGTAGTTAGGTAGTAGGCGACCCCGCTTACTGGAATAAACCCTGCAAAACGTTTGGATCGCTCCCACTTGCCGAGCAGATTGACGATTTTGTTTCCGCAAAATACCGTAAATAATTGCTGCACCAAATATTGACCTAAAACATCCATAAATTTTACTCATCCGGCCACAACCACAAGGCAGTGACATACTACGGGACTAATAGACTGATAAAAATGTGAATCGTGCAAGATACTCACCTCTGAGAATGTATATGTGCATGCAACAAGCGTGGCTTGGAAGATGATGGGGGCATAGGCGAGGTAGGATATGCTGATGCTGTAGTTGGACTGAAACCTAGCAGCAGGCGCATCATCTGTCAGTGGCAACGCGACATGCAAGCCTTGCAATCCGCACACAAGCAGAAAGAAGGCAAACGTCGCCGCGAGGTTTCCATGTGCGCCGTCTCTGAAGGCTCTCCAAAAAAGAGTTGCGCTGAAGAACGTACATATACACACGCAATAATTAGTTACAAATCCAACAAAAATAGCTATATGAAAAGGGTGTGGATAGGTCTCAGTCGACTGGGACTTAACCAAGTCTCAGTCAAGTGATATAGTATATAAGAAGAAAAAAGAAAAACTGAAAAGAATTTTTTATACAAATCTCCATGCAAGATCAAACAAATATAGCATCGACTTAGATATAACGAAGTCTTAGTCGACTGAGACTTAGCAAAATTGATATGATCGCCGAGTTTGAGTCCGGCCGTATTGATTCTTACCAAACATTGGCGGCGGTGAATAACGGGATGCCGGAAAGGAGGCCATAGCCCTTTCTAAGAGCGTCGTCGAGATAAATGAGAACGACGCTTCCAATGGAGATCTGCAGCGCGACGAGGATCGCGCCCCCGGCGCCCAAGTAGGTCGCGGATAGCACGTCGCGGACCGGGATCGCGGTGGAGAACAACACCCCGAGCGCCTTCTTCAGCCCTCCGGTCCTGCAGTCCACGTAAAAAGCTTAGAACAAGCATGCAATATCCATATAGTTAAGCAGGCAGAGTATGTAGTGTGCTCACATGAGAAGGCGGTTTTCAGGGAGGGGATTAATGGCTCCTGACACCAGGAGGAGGTGGGTGCTCAACTCAGACATGAGGAGGGGGTAGACGCCGAGGGACATGGCGGTTCCGCGGTTGGCCGCGTAGGCCGTGTGGACCCAGTAGAGCGGGTCGTCGGCAGCCCCGGCCCGGCTGTTGTCGATCCCATAGAGCGGGAGCTGGCTGCCCGCCAGGAGGACGAGGAGTGAGCCGGCGGTGTAGGGCGCCTTCCGCCGGAAAGGAACGGCCTCCGCGGGGCCCTCGACCTCCGGCAAAAGCTCTGGCAACGGCCGCAGCCGGAAGAGATTGAAACCCGCCATCCACGCGCGGTTGAGCAGGAGGAGCTTGGAGCGGAATTGACGCTCGTGCGGTCGTGGCTGCTAACTCGCAATCGATCAGCCGGTACCAACTTTGAAAGGGGAGGCAGGCGGTGTTGGAAATATGCCCTAGAGGCAATAATAAAAAGGATTATTATTATATTTCCTTGTTCATGATAATTGTCTTTTATTCATGCTATAATTGTGTTATCCGGAAATCGTAATACATGTGTGAATACATAGACACCAACATGTCCCTAGTAAGCCTCTAGTTGACTAGCTCGTTGATCAACAGATAGTCATGGTTTCCTGACTATGGACATTGGATGTCATTGATAACGAGATCACATCATTAGGAGAATGATGTGATGGACAAGACCCAATCCTAAACATAGCACAAGATCGTATAGTTCGTTTGCTAGAGTTTTTCCAATGTCAAGTATCTTTTCCTTAGACCATGAGATCGTGTAACTCCCGGATACCGTAGGAGTGCTTTGGGTGTACCAAACGTCACAACGTAACTGGGTGGCTATAAAGGTATACTACGGGTATCTCCGAAAGTGTCTGTTGAGTTGACACGGATCAAGACTGGGATTTGTCATTCCGTATGACGGAGAGGTATCTCTGGGCCCACTCGGTAATGCATCATCATAATGAGCTCAAAGTGACCAAGTGTCTGGTCATGGGATCATGCATTACGGTACGAGTAAAGTGACTTGCCGGTAACGAGATTGAACGAGGTATTGGGATACCGACGATCGAATCTCGGGCAAGTAACGTACCGATTGACAAAGGAAATTGTATACGGGATTGCGTGAATCCTCGACATCGTGGTTCATCCGATGATATCATCAAGGAGCATGTGGGAGCCAACATGGGTATCCATATCCCGCTATTGGTTATTGACCGGAGAGCCATCTCGGTCATGTCTACATGTCTCCCGAACCCGTAGGGTCTACACACTTAAGGTTCGGTGACGCTAGGGTTGTAGAGATATGTATATGCAGTAACCCGAAAGTTGTTCGGAGTCCCGGATGAGATCCCGGATGTCACGAGGAGTTCCGGAATGGTCCGGAGGTAAAGAATTATATATAGGAAGTGCTATTTCGGCCATCGGGACAAGTTTCGGGGTCACCGGTATTGTACCGGGACCACCGGAAGGGTCCCGGGGGTCCACCGGGTGGGGCCACCTATCCCAGAGGGCCCCATGGGCTGAAGTGGGAGGGGAACCAGCCCCTAGTGGGCTGGTGCGCCCCCCTTGGGCCTTCCCCCTGCGCCTAGGGTTGGGAACCCTAGGGTGGAGGGCGCCCCACTTGCCTTGGGGGGCACTCCACCCCCCTTGGCCGCCGCCCCCTTGGGAGATTGGATCTCCAGGGCCGGCGCCCCCCCTTGGGGACCCTATATATAGAGGGGGGGGAAGGGAGGGCAGCCGCACTCCATGCCCCTGGCGCCTCCCTCTCCCCTCCAAGACCTCCTCCTTCTCCGTAGAGAACGGCGAAGCCCTGCTGCGGTGACTGCTGCATCCACCACCACCCCGTCGTGCTGCTGGATCTTCATCAACCTCTCCTTCCCCCTTGCTGGATCAAGAAGGAGGAGACGTCACACTGACCGTACGTGTGTTGAACGCGGAGGTGCCGTCCGTTCGGCGCTAGGAGCTCCGGTGATTTGGATCACATCGAGTACGACTTCCTCATCCCCGTTCTTTGAATGCTTCCGCGCGTGATCTACAAAGGTATGTAGATGCAATCCGATCACTCGTTGCTAGATGTACTCATAGATGGATCTTGGTGAAACCGTAGAATTTTTTTTGTTTTCTGCAACATTCACCAACAGTGGCATCATGAGCTAGGTCTATGCATAGTTCTCTTTGCACGAGTAGAACACAATTTGTTGTGGGCGTAGATGTTGTCAACTTTCTTGCCGCTACTAGTTTTATTTTGCTTCAGTGGTATTGTGGGATGAAGCGGCCCGGACCGACCTTACACATACGCTTACGTGAGACTGGTTCCACCGACTGACATGCACTAGTTGCATAAGGTGGCTAGCGGGTGTCTGTCTCTCCCACTTTAGTTGGAGCGGATTCGATGAAAAGGGTCCTTATGAAGGGTAAATAGAAGTTGACAAATCACGTTGTGTCTTTTACGTAGGTAAGAAAACGTTCTTGCTAGAACCCTATTGCAGCCACGTAAAACTTGCAACAACAATTAGAGGACGTCTAACTTGTTTTTGCAGCAAGTGCTTTGTGATGTGATATGGCCAAAGTTGTGATGAATGATGAATGATATATATGTGATGTATGAGATCATGTTCTTGTAATAGGAATCACGACTTGCATGTCGATGAGTATGACAACCGGCAGGAGCCATAGGAGTTGTCTTTATTTTTTGTATGACCTGCGTGTCATTGAGAAACGCCATGTAAATTACTTTACTTTATTGCTAAACGTGTTAGCCATAGTAGTAGAAGTAATAGTTGGTGAGCAACTTCATGGAGACACGATGATGGAGATCATGATGATGGAGATCATGGTGTCATGCCGGTGACAAGATGATCATGGAGCCCCAAGATGGAGATCAAAGAAGCTATGTGATATTGGCCATATCATGTCACTATTATTATTTGATTGCATGTGATGTTTATCATGTTTTTGCATCTTGTTTACTTAGAACGACGGTAGTAAATAAGATGATCCCTCATAATAATTTCAAGAAAGTGTTTCCCCTAACTGTGCACCGTTGCGACAGTTCGTTGTTTCGAAGCACCACGTGATGATCGGGTGTGATAGATTCCAACGTTCACATACAACGGGTGTAAGACAGATTTACACATGCAAACACTTAGGTTGACTTGACGAGCCTAGCATGTACAGACATGACCTCGGAACACGGAAGACCGAAAGGTCGAGCATGAGTCGTATAGAAGATACGATCAACATGAAGATGTTCACCGATGTTGACTAGTCTGTCTCACGTGATGATCAGACACGGCCTAGTTAACTCGGATCATGTTATACTTAGATGACTGGAGGGATGTCTATCTGAGTGGGAGTTCATTATATAATTTGATTAGATGAATTTAATTATCATGAACTTAGTCTAAAATCTTTACAATATGTCTTGTAGATCAAATGGCCCACGTTGTCCTCAACTTCAACGCGTTCCTAGAGAAAACCAAGCTGAAAGACGATGGCAGCAATTATACGACTGGGTCCGGAACCTGAGGATCATCCTCATAGCTGCCAAGAAAGATTATGTCCTAGAAGCACCGCTAGGTGACGCACCCGTCCCACAGAACCAAGACGTTATGAATGCTTGGCAGACATGTGCTGATGACTACTCCCTCGTTCAGTGCGGCATGCTTTATAGCTTAGAAACGAGGCTCCAAAAGCATTTTGAGAGACACGGAGCATATGAGATGTTCGAAGAGCTGAAAATGGTTTTTCAAGCTCATGCCTGGGTCAAGAGATATGAAGTCTCCGACAAGTTCTTCAGCTGTAAATTGGAGGAAAATAGTTCTGTCAGTGAGCACATACTCACTATGTCTGGATTACATAACCGCTTAACTCAGCTGGGAGTTAATCTCCCGGATGACGCGGTCATTGACAGAATCCTTCAGTCGCTTCCACCGAGCTACAAGAGCTTTGTGATGAACTTCAATATGCAGGGGATGGAAAAGACCATTCCTGAGGTATTTTCAATGCTGAAATCAGCAGAGGTAGAAGTCAAAAAGGAACATCAAGTGTTGATGGTCAATAAAACCACCAAGTTCAGGAAAGGCAAGGGTAAAAAGAACTTCAAGAAGGACGGCAAGGGAGTTGCCGCGCCCGGTAAGCAAGCTGCCGGGAAGAAGCCAAAGAATGGACCCAAGCCCGAGACTGAGTGCTTTTATTGCAAGGGAAGTGGTCACTGGAAGCTGAACTGCCCCAAATACTTAGCGGACAAGAAGGCCGACAACACAAAAGGTATATGTGATATACATGTAATTGATGTGTACCTTACCAGTATTCGTAGTAGCTCCTGGGTATTTGATACCGGTGCGGTTGCTCACATTTGAAACTCAAAGCAGAAGCTGCAGAATAAACGGAGACTGGCGAAGAACGAGGTGACGATGCGCGTCGGGAATGGTTCCAAGGTCGACGTGATTGCCGTCGGCACGCTACCTCTACATTTACCCACGGGATTAGTTTTAAACCTCAATAGTTGTTATTTAGTACCAGCTTTGAGCATGAACATTGTATCAGGATCTCGTTTAATTCGAGATGGCTACTCATTTAAATCCGAGAATAATGGTTGTTCTATTTATATGAGAGATATGTTTTATGGTCATGCTCCTATGGTGAATGGTTTATTCTTAATGAATCTCGAGCGTAATGCTACACATATTCATAGTGTGAATACCAAAAGATGTAAGGTTGATAATGATAGTCCCACATACTTGTGGCACTGCCGCCTTGGTCACATAGGTGTCAAACGCATGAAGAAGCTCCATGCAGATGAACTTTTAGAGTCTCTTGATTACGAATCATTTGACACGTGCGAACCATGCCTCATGGGTAAAATGACCAAGACTCCGTTCTCAGGAACAATGGAGCGAGCAACCAACTTATTGGAAATCATACATACTGATGTGTGCGGTCCAATGAGTGTTGAGGCTCGCGGTGGCTATCGTTATGTTCTCACCCTCACTGATGACTTGAGTAGATATGGGTATGTCTACTTAATGAAACACAAGTCTGAGACCTTTGAAAGGTTCAAGGAATTTCAGAGTGAGGTTGAGAATCAACGAGACATGAAAATCAAGTTCCTGCGATCAGATCGTGGAGGAGAATACTTGAGTCATGAATTTGGCACACACTTAAGAAAATGTGGAATAGTTTCACAACTCACGCCACCTGGAACACCTCAGCGTAATGGTGTGTCCGAACATCGTAATCGCACTCTATTAGATATGGTGCAATCTACGATGTCTCTTACCGATTTACCGCTGTCATTTTGGGGCTATGCTTTAGAGACTGCCGCATTCACTTTAAATAGGGCTCCGTCGAAATCCGTTGAGACGACACCGTATGAATTATGGTTTGGGAAGAAGCCTAAGATGTCGTTTCTAAAAGTTTGGGGATGCGATGCTTATGTCAAGAAACTTCAACCTGAAAAGCTCGAACCCAAGTCGGAAAAATGCGTCTTCATAGGATACCCTAAAGAAACTATTGGGCATACCTTCTACCTCAGATCCGAAGGCAAGATCTTTGTTGCCAAGAATGGATCCTTTCTAGAGAAAGAGTTAATCTCGAAAGAAGTAAGTGGGAGGAAAGTAGAGCTTGATGAAGTACTGCCTCTTGAAGCAGAGAGTAGCACAGCTCAGGAAAATGTTCCTGTGGTGCCTGCACCAATTAGAGAGGAAGTTAATGATGATGATCAAGATATTTCTGATCAAGCTCCTACTGAACTTCGAAGGTCCACAAGGACACGTTCCGCACCAGAGTGGTACGGCAACCCTGTCTTGGAAATCATGTTGTTAGACAACGGTGAACCTTCGAACTATGAAGAAGCGATGGCGGGCCCGGATTCCGACAAATGGCTGGAAGCCATGAAATACGAGATAGGATCCATGTATGAAAACGAAGTATGGACTTTGACTGACTTGCCCGATGATCGGTGAGCCATAGAAAATAAATGGATCTTTAAGAAGAAGACAGACGCGGATGGTAATGTGACCATCTATAAAGCTAGGCTTGTCGCTAAGGGTTATCGACAAGTTCAAGGAGTTGACTACGATGAGACATTCTCTCCCGTGGCAAAGCTGAAGTCCGTCCGAATCATGTTAGCAATTGCCGCATACTATGATTATCAGATATGGCAAATGGACGTCAAAACGGCATTCCTTAGCGGTTATCTTAAGGAAGAACTGTATATGATGCAGCCGGAAGGTTTTGTCGATCCTAAGAATGCTGACAAGGTGTGCAAGCTCCAACGCTCGATTTATGGGCTGGTGCAAGCATCTCGGAGTTGGAACATTCGCTTTGATGAGATGATCAAAGCGTTTGGGTTTATGCGGACTTATGGAGAAGCCTGCGTTTACAATAAAGTGAGTGGGAGCTCTGTAGCATTTCTCATATTATATGTAGATGACATACTTTTGATGGGAAATGATATAGAGCTTTTGGACAGCATTAAGGCCTACTTGAATAAGAGTTTTTCAATGAAGGACCTTGGAGAAGCTGCTTATATATTAGGCATCAAGATCTATAGAGATAGATCAAGACGCCTCATAGGTCTTTCACAAAGCACATACCTTGATAAGATATTGAAGAAGTTCAATATGGATCAGTCTAAGAAGGGGTTCTTGCCTGTGTTGCAAGGTGTGAAATTGAGCTCAGCTCAATGTCCGACCACGGCAGAAGATATAGAAGAGATGAGTGTCATCCCCTATGCCCCAGCCATAGGTTCTATTATGTATGCCATGCTGTGTACCAGACCTGATGTAAACCTTGCCGTAAGTTCGTTAGGTAGGTACCAAAGTAATCCCGGCAAGGAACACTGGACAGCGGTCAAGAATATCCTGAAGTACCTGAAAAGGACTAAGGAAATGTTTCTCGTTTATGGAGGTGACAAAGAGCTTGTCGTAAAGGGTTACGTCGACGCTAGCTTCGATACAGATCTGGATGACTCTAAGTCACATCCGTGATACGTGTATATTTTGAATGGTGGGGCAGTAAGCTGGTGCAGTTGCAAGCAAAGCGTTGTGGCGGGATCTACATGTGAAGCGGAGTACATGGCAGCCTCGGAGGCAGCACACGAAGCAGTCTGGGTGAAGGAGTTCATTACCGACCTAGGAGTCATACCCAATGCGTTGGGCCCGATGACTCTCTTCTGTGACAACACTGGAGCTATTGCCCTTGCCAAGGAGCCCAGGTTTCACAGGAATACCAGGCATATCAAGCGTCGCTTCAACTCCATTCGTGAAAGTGTTCAAAATGGAGACATAGAGATTTGTAAAGTACATACGGACCTGAATGTAGCAGATCCGTTGACTAAACCTCTCCCTAGAGCAAAACATGATCAACACCAGAATTCCATGGGTGTTCGATTCATCACAATGTAACTAGATTATTGACTCTAGTGCAAGTGGGAGACTGTTGGAAATATGCCCTAGAGGCAATAATAAAAAAGGATTATTATTATATTTCCTTGTTCATGATAATTGTCTTTTATTCAGCTATAATTGTGTTATCCGGAAATCGTAATACATGTGTGAATACATAGACACCAACATGTCCTTAGTAAGCCTCTAGTTGACTAGCTCATTGATCAACAGATAGTCATGGTTTCCTGACTATGGACATTGGATGTCATTGATAACGAGATCACATCATTAGGAGAATGATGTGATGGACAAGACCCAATCCTAAACATAGCACAAGATCGTATAGTTCGGTTGCTAGAGTTTTTCCAATGTCAAGTATCTTTTCCTTAGACCATGAGATCGTGTAACTCCCGGATACCGTAGGAGTGCTTTGGGTGTACCAAACGTCACAACGTAACTGGGTGACTATAAAGGTATACTACGGGTATCTCCGAAAGTGTCTGTTGAGTTGACACGGATCAAGACTGGGATTTGTCACTCCGTATGACGGAGAGGTATCTCTAGGCCCATTCGGTAATGCATCATCATAATGAGCTCAAAGTGACCAAGTGTCTGGTCATGGGATCATGCATTACGATACGAGTAAAGTGACTTGCCGGTAACGAGATTGAACGAGGTATTGGGATACCGACGATCGAATCTCGGGCAAGTAACGTACCGATTGACAAAGGGAATTGTATACGAGATTGCGTGAATCCTCGACATCGTGGTTCATCCGATGAGATCATCGAGGAGCATGTGGGAGCCAACATGGGTATCCAGATCCCGCTGTTGGTTATTGACCGGAGAGCCATCTCGGTCATGTCTACATGTCTCCCGAACCCGTAGGGTCTACACACTTAAGGTTCGGTGACGCTAGGGTTGTAGAGATATGTATATGCAGTAACCCGAAAGTTGTTTGGAGCCCGGATGAGATCCCGGACGTCACGAGGAGTTCCGGAATGGTCCGGAGGTAAAGAATTATATATAGGAAGTGCTATTTCGGCCATCGGGACAAGTTTCGGGGTCACCGGTATTGTACCGGGACCACCGGAAGGGTCCCGGGGGTCCACCGGGTGGGGCCACCTATCCCAGAGGGTCCCATGGGCTGAAGTGGGAGGGGAACCAGACCCTAGTGGGCTGGTGCGCCCCCCTTGGGCCTTCCCCCTGCGCCTAGGGTTGGGAACCCTAGGGTGGGGGGCGCCCCACTTGCCTTGGGGGGCACTCCACCCCCTTGGCCGCCGCCCCCTTGGGAGATTGGATCTCCAGGGCCGGCGCCCCCCCTTGGGGACCCTATATATAGAGGGGGGGAGGGAGGGCAGCCACACCCCATGCCCCTGGCGCCTCCCTCTCCCCTCCAAGACCTCCTCCTCCTCCGTAGAGAACGGCGAAGCCCTGCTGCGGTGACTGCTGCATCCACCACCATGCCGTCGTGCTGCTGGATCTTCATCAACCTCTCCTTCCCCCTTGCTGGATCAAGAAGGAGGAGACGTCACGCTGACCGTACATGTGTTGAACGCGGAGGTGCCGTCCGTTCGGCGCTAGGATCTCCGGTGATTTGGATCACGTCGAGTACGACTTCCTCATCCCCGTTCTTTGAACGCTTCCGCGCGTGATCTACAAAGGTATGTAGATGCAATCCGATCACTCGTTGCTAGATGAACTCATAGATGGATCTTGGTGAAACTGTAGGAAATTTTTTGTTTTCTGCAACGTTCCCCAACAGGCAGGGCGTAGAGGAGTATATATAGGAGCGAAGGCGCGAAGCCGAGTTCGGCTGGGTGGTGTCAATCGAATATAGGCGCCAAGCCGAGTAGGCTACGTGGTCATCTAAACACGAACCCAAAAACCCAAACCCGAAACTCTCATACCATGCTTTTCTTTTCTGGAGAAAAACTTCTGATGTATACATCAGCTGTCAAGATAGTACATACGACATTAGAAATAAAAATTACATTCAGATCCGTAGACCAGCTAGGGATGACTACAATCAGTGGAGCGTGCCGTCGTCATCGCCCCTCTCTCACCGGAACCGGGCAAACCTTATTGTAATAGAAAGTTGAGAAGTCACCATGCTAAGGCCCCATAGGACCAGCCAGGGGCGGATCCACCATGGGTCAAGGGTGTTCAGATGAACACCCGAAAATTTCTGCGATTTTTTTTTACGTATAGGCATATATGGCAGAGTATAGAAATACGATCCTACATGGGCCTAATACGTGCACTTTGGCACTTTGGCAGTAGGCGAGCAGCCCATTAGGCCATTAGGTATTACTTGACTGCGCACGAGAGCCTGGACACGCACCCGGCCAGCCGCTTCCTTCCCCAATTCCCATGAACAGAGACAGGAGCGGCGGCGCGAGGGCATGGCGAGCCACGGCCAGCCGCCGGCGCAGGAGTTCACCAGGGCCATCGCCGACGCGGCCACCGCCGGTGAGGAGCAGGAGCTAGTACCCTGTCCCAGTGCGGGGCCGGCCGCCGCAGTTGTCGATGCCGCGGAGGGGAGTGTACCTCCAGTGCAGCAATTTGCTCCAACAACCTCAATCTCTAAGCCTAAGGTGAATCCCCTTTCAAGTTCCAAGTTCCAACTCTGAAATTTCATTCTTTGATTTGATTCATTGTGAAATCCGAACTAAATGTGTAGTTTCTATTTGATTCAGTGAGAAGTAGCTATAGATGTCATTGAAAGGAGTTAGCATCTGTTGATTTATTAGCATAAAAATAACAAAGGAATTGTATTTGAATTGTAGGCAGTACAGAATTCAAAACTCAAGAGGAAGAGCATTGCCATTGATTTGAAAACTTTGTGGAGTAGAGCTGGGAAGAAATCTAGAGCATGTGCAGGGGCTCTAGTGAACACAAGTCCAATTGCAGAACATATTCAGGTTGAGCAGCAAGTGCAGGTGCAGAACACTTCCCCATTGAATCAACTTCATAGCACTATGAGCTCCCCTTCAGTTCAAAATGTTGGAAATATGCCCTAGAGGCAATAATAAAATGGTTATTATTATATTTCTTTGTTCATGATAATTGTCTATTATTCATGCTATAATTGTGTTATCCGGAAATCGTAATACATGTGTGAATACATAGACCACAACACGTCCCTAGTGAGCCTCTAGTTGACTAGCTCGTTGATCAAAGGATAGTCATGGTTTCCTGACTATGGACATTGGATGTCATTGATAACGGGATCACATCATTAGGAGAATGATGTGATGGACAAGACCCAATCCTAAGCATAGCTCAAAGATCGTGTAGTTCGTTTGCTGTAGCTTTTCTGAATGTCAAGTATCATTTCCTTAGACCATGAGATTGTGCAACTCCCGGATACCGTAGGAGTGCCTTGGGTGTGCCAAACGTCACAACGTAACTGAGTGACTATAAAGGTACATTACAGGTATCTCCGAAAGTGTCTGTTGGGTTGGCACGAATCGAGACTGGGATTTGTCACTTTGTATGACGGAGAGGTATCTCTGGGCCCACTCGGTAATGCATCATCATAATGAGCTCAATGTGACCAAGTGGTTGATTACGGGATCATGCATTATGGCACGAGTAAAATGACTTGCCGGTAACGAGATTGAACTAGGTATTGGGATACCGACGATCGAGTCTCGGGCAAGTAACGTACCGATTGACAAAGGGAATTGTATACGGATTGATTGAATCCTCGACATCGTGGTTCATCCGATGAGATCATCGTGGAGCATGTGGGAGACAACATGGGTATCCAGATCCCGCTGTTGGTTATTGACCGGAGAGGCGTCTCGGTCATGTCTGCATGTCTCCCGAACCCGTAGGGTCTACACACTTAAGGTTCGGTGACGCTAAGGTTGTAGAGATATTAGCATACGGTAACCCGAAAGTTGTTCGGAATCCCGGATGAGATCCCGGACGTCATGAGGAGTTCCGGAATGGTCCGGAGGTGAAGATTTATATATAGGAAGTCAAGTTTCGGCCATCGGGAAAGTTTCGGGGGTAATCGGTATTGTACCGGGACCACCGGAAGGGTCCCGGGGGTCCACCGGGTGGGGCCACCTATCCCGGAGGGCCCCATGGGCTGAATTGAAAGGGGAACCAGCCCCTAGTGGGCTGGTGAGCCCCCCCCCCTTGGGCCTCCCCTTGCGCCTAGGGTTGGAAACCCTAGGGGTGGGGGCGCCACCCTTACCTTTGGGGGCAAGGCACCCCCTTGGCCGCCGCTCCCCTAGGAGATTGGATCTCCTAGGGCCGGCGCCCCCCTAGGCACCCTATATATAGTGGGGGGGAGGGAGGGAAGCCGCACCCAAGCCCCTGGCCTCTTCCTCTCCCTCCCGTGACACTCCTCCATCTTCCTGCGCTTGACGAAGCCCTGCCGAGATCACCGTCGCTTCCACCACCACGCCATCGTGCTGCTGGATCTTCATCAACCTCTCCTTCCCCCTTGCTGGATCAAGTTGGAGGAGACATCTTCCCAAC
The DNA here is from genome assembly GCF_056163025.1 of Triticum urartu. Lineage (NCBI taxonomy): Eukaryota > Viridiplantae > Streptophyta > Magnoliopsida > Poales > Poaceae > Triticum > Triticum urartu. Next base: position 475,518,842 of record NC_141877.1, read on the forward strand.
CGTACGTGTGTTGAACGCGGAGGTGTCATCCGTTCGACACTTGGTCATCGGTGATTTGGATCACGTCGAGTACGACTCCATCAACCCCGTTCTCTTGAACGCTTCCGCGTGCGATCTACAAGGGTATGTAGATGCACTCCTCTCTCCCTCGTTGCTAGATGACTCCATAGATTGATCTTGGTGATGCGTAGAAAATTTTAAAATTCTGCTGCGTTCCCCAACAGTGGCATCATGAGCTAGGTCTATGCGTAGTTACTATGCACGAGTAGAACACAAAGCAGTTGTGGGCGTCGATATTGTCAATTTGCTTGCCGTTACTAGTCTTATATTGATTCGGCAGCATCGTGGGATGAAGCGGCCCGGACCGACCTTACACGTACGCTTACGTGAGACTGGTTGCACCGACTGACATGCAGTAGTTGCATAAGGTGGCTGGCGGGTGTCTGTCTCTCGATCTTTAGTCGGATCGGATTCGATGAACAGGGTCCTTATGAAGGGTAAATAGAAATTGGCAATTCATGTTGTGGTTTTGCGTAGGTAAGAAACGTTCTTGCTAGAAACCTATAGCAGCCACGTAAAAACTTGCAACAACAATTAGAGGACGTCTAACTTGTTTTTGCAGCAAGTGTTTTGTGATGTGATATGGCCAAAGGATGTGATGAATGATATATGTGATGTATGAGATGATCATGTTCTTGTAATAGGAATCACGACTTGCATGTCGATGAGTATGAAAACCGGCAGGAGCCATAGGAGTTGTCTTTATTTATTTATGACCTGCGTGTCAACATAAACGTCATGTAATTACTTTACTTTATTGCTAAAGCGTTAGCCATAGTAGTAGAAGTAATAGATGACGATACAACTTCAAGAAGACACGATGATGGAGATCATGGTGTCATGCCGGTGACAACGATGATCATGGAGCCCGAAGATGGAGATCAAAAGGAGCAAATGATATTGGCCATATCATGTCACTATTTGATTGCATGTGATGTTTATCATGTTTTACATCTTATTTGCTTAGAACGACGGTAGCTTAAATAAGATGATCCCTCATAATAATTTCAAGAAAGTGTTCCCCCCTAACTGTGCACCGTTGCGAAGGTTCGTTGTTTCGAAGCACCACATGATGATCGGGTGTGATAGATTCTAACGTTCGAATACAACGGGTGTAAGCCAAATTTACACGCGCAATACACTTAGGTTGACTTGACGAGCCTAGCATGTACAGACATGGCCTCGGAACACGGAAGACCGAAAGGTCGAGCATGAGTCGTATAGAAGATACGATCAACATGAAGATGTTCACCGATGTTGGCTAGTCCGTCTCACGTGATGATCGGACACGGCCTAGTTAACTCGGATCATGTTTCACTTAGATGACTGGAGGGATATCTATCTGAGTGGGAGTTCATTGAATAATTTGATTAGATGAACTTAATTATCATGAACTTAGTCTAAAATCTTTACAATATGTCTTGTAGATCAAATGGCCCACGTTGTCCTCAACTTCAACGCGCTCCTAGAGAAAACCAAGCTGAAAGACGATGGCAGCAACTATACGGACTGGGTCCGGAACCTGAGGATCATCCTCATAGCTGCCAAGAAAGATTATGTCCTAGAAGCACCGCTAGGTGACGCACCTGTCCCAGAGAACCAAGACGTTATGAACGCTTGGCAGTCACGTGCTGATGATTACTCCCTCGTTCAGTGCGGCATGCTTTACAGCTTAGAACCGGGGCTCCAAAAGTGTTTTGAGAGACACGGAGCATATGAGATGTTCGAAGAGCTGAAAATGGTTTTTCAAGCTCATGCTCGGGTTGGGAGATATGAAGTCTCCGACAAGTTCTTCAGCTGTAAGATGGAGGAAAATAGTTCTGTCAGTGAGCGCATACTCAAAATGTCTGGGTTGCATAACCGCTTGACTCAGCTGGGAGTTAATCTCCCGGATGACGCGGTCATTGACAGAATCCTTCAATCGCTTCCACCGAGCTACAAGAGCATTGTGATGAACTTCAATATGCAGGGGATGGAAAAGATCATTCCTGAGGTGTATTCAATGCTGAAATCAGCAGAGGTGGAAATCAAAAAGGAACATCAAGTGTTGATGGTGAATAAAACCACTAAGTTCAAGAAAGGCAAGGGTAAGAAGAACTTCAAGAAGGACGGCAAGGGAGTTGCCGCGCCCGGTAAGCAAGCTGCCGGGAAGAAGCCAAAGAATGGACCCAAGCCCAAGACTGAGTGTTTTTATTGCAACGGAAGTGGTCACTGGAAGCAGAACTGCCCCAAATACTTAGCGGACAAGAAGGCCGACAACAGTAAAGGTATATGTGATATACATGTAATTGATGTGTACCTCACCAGTACTCGTAGTAGCTCCTGTGTATTTGATACCGGTGCAGTTGCTCACATTTGTAACTCAAAGCAGGAGCTGCGGAATAAGTGGAGACTGGCGAAGGACGAGGTGACGATGCGCGTCGGGAATTGTTCCAAGGTCGATGTGATCGCCGTCGGCATGCTGCCTCTACATTTACCTATGAGATTAGTTTTAAACCTCAATAATTGTTATTTAGTGCCAGCTTTGAGCATGAACATTGTATCAGGATCTCGTTTAATTCGAGATGGCTACTCATTTAAATCCGAGAATAATGGTTGTTCTATTTATATGAGAGATATGTTTTATGGTCATGCTCCGATGGTGAATGGTTTATTCTTAATGAATCTTGAGCGTAATGCTACACATATTCATAGTGTGAAAAAAAGATGTAAGGTTGATAATGATAGTCCCACATACTTGTGGCACTGCCGCCTTGGTCACATAGGTGTCAAACGCATGAAGAAGCTCCATGCAGATGGACTTTTAGAGTCTCTTGATTACGAATCATTTGACACGTGTGAACCATGCCTCTGTTGGGTTTCGTAGTAATTTCAAAAATTTCCTACGCTCACGCAAGATCATGTGATGCATAGCAACGAGGGGGAGAGTGCTGTCTACGTACCCAACGCAGACCGACTGCGGAAGCGATGACACGACGTAGAGGAAGTAGTCGTACGTCTTCACGATCCAACCGATCAAGCACCGAAACTACGGCACCTCTGAGTTCGAGCACACGTTCAGCTCGATGACGATCCCTGGACTCCGATCCATCAAAGTGTCGGGAAAGAGTTCCGTCAGCACGACGGCGTGGTGACGATCTTGATGAACTACAGCAGCAGGGCTTCGCCTAAACTCCGCTACAGTATTATCGAGGTATATGGTGGCAGGGGGCACCGCACACGGCTAAGGAATAGATCACGTGGATCAACTTGTGTGTCTAGAGGTGTCCCCTGCCTCCGTATATAAAGGAGTAGAGGGGGGGAGGCTGGCCGGCCAAGGAGGGAGGCGCAGGAGGAGTCCTACTCCTTCCGGGAGTAGGACTCCCCTCCAATCCTATTCCAATTAGGATTCCCCGAGGGGGAAAGAGGGAGAAGGGTGGCCGGCCACCTCTCCTAGTCCTAATAGGACTAGGGGAGGGGGGAGGTGCGCAGCCCCCTTGGGCTGCCCTTTTCTCCTTTCCACTAAGGCCCATGTAGGCCCATATGGCTCCCGGGGGGTTCCGGTAACCCTCCCGGTACTCCGGTAAAATCCCGATTTCACCCGGAACACTTCCGATGTCCAAACATAGGCTTCCAATATATCAATCTTTACGTCTCGACCATTTCGAGACTCCTCGTCATGTCCGTGATCATATCCGGGACTCCGAACAACCTTCGGTACATCAAAATGCATAAACTCATAATGTAACTGTCATCGTAACCTTAAGCGTGCGGACCCTACGGGTTCAAGAACAATGTAGACATGACCGAGACACGTCTCCGGTCAATAACCAATAGCGGGACCTGGATGCCCATATTGGCTCCTACATATTCTACGAAGATCTTTATCGGTCAGACCGCATAACAACATACGTTGTTCCCTTTGTCATCGGTATGTTACTTGCCCGAGATTCGATCGTCGGTATCCAATACCTAGTTCAATCTCGTTACCGGCAAGTCTCTTTACTCGTTCCGTAATACATCATCTCACAACTAACATATTAGTTGCAATGCTTGCAAGGCTTATGTGATGTGTATTACCGAGAGGGCCCAGAGATACCTCTCCGACAATCGGAGTGACAAATCCTAATCTCGAAATACGCCAACCCAACATTCTACCATTGGAGACACCTGTAATGCTCCTTTATAATCACCCAGTTACGTTGTGACGTTTGGTAGCACCCAAAGTGTTCCTCCGGTAAACGGGAGTTGCATAATCTCATAGTCATAGGAACATGTATAAGTCATGAAGAAAGCAATAGCAACATACTAAACGATCGTGTGCTAAGCTAATGGAATGGGTCATGTCAATCAGATCATTCAACTAATGATGTGACCTCGTTAATCAAATAACAACTCATTGTTCATGGTTAGGAAACATAACCATCTTTGATTAACGAGCTAGTCAAGTAGAGGCATACTAGTGACACTTTGTTTGTCTATGTATTCACACATGTATTATGTTTCCTGGTTAATACAATTCTAGCATGAATAATAAACATTTATCATGATTATAAGGAAATAAATAATAACTTTATTATTGCCTCTAGGGCATATTTCCTTCAGTCTCCCACTTGCACTAGAGTCAATAATCTAGATTACACTGTAATGATTCTAACACCCATGGAGCTTTGGTGCTGATCATGTTTTGCTCGTGGAAGAGGCTTAGTCAACGGGTCTGCAACATTCAGATCCATATGTATCTTGCAAATCTCTATGTCTCCCACCTGGACTAGATCCCGGATGGAGTTGAAGCGTCTCTTGATGTGTTTGGTCCTTTTGTGAAATCTGGATTCCTTTGCCAAGGCAATTGCACCAGTATTGTCACAAAAGATTTTCATTGGACCCGATGCATTAGGTATGACACCTAGATCGGATATGAACTCCTTCATCCAGACTCCTTCGTTCGCTGCTTCCGAAGCAGCTATGTACTCCGCTTCACATGTAGATCCCGCTACGACGCTTTGTTTAGAACTGCACCAACTGACAGCTCCACCGTTTAATGTAAACACGTATCCGGTTTGCGATTTAGAATCATCCGGATCAGTGTCAAAGCTTGCATCAACGTAACCTTTTACGATGAGCTCTTTGTCACCTCCATATACGAGAAACATATCCTTAGTCCTTTTCAGGTATTTCAGGATGTTCTTGACCGCTGTCCAGTGATCCATTCCTGGATTACTTTGGTACCTCCCTGCTAAACTTATAGCAAGGCACACATCAGGTCTGGTACACAGCATTGCATACATGATAGATCCTATGGCTGATGCATAGGGAACATCTTTCATATTCTCTCTACCTTCTGCAGTGGTCGGGCATTGAGTCTTACTCAATTTCACACCTTGTAACACAGGCAAGAACCTTTTCTTTGCTTGATCCATTTTGAACTTCTTCAAATTTTTGTCAAGGTATGTGCTTTGTGAAAGTCCAATTAAGCGTCTTGATCTATCTCTATAGATCTTAATGCCTAATATGTAAGCAGCTTCACCGAGGTCTTTCATTGAAAAACTTTTATTCAAGTATCCCTTTATGCTATCCAGAAATTCTATATCATTTCCAATTAGTAATATGTCATCCACATATAATATCAGAAATGCTACAGAGCTCCCACTCACTTTCTTGTAAATACAGGCTTCTCCGAAAGTCTGTATAAAACCAAATGCTTTGATCACACTATCAAAACGTTTATTCCAACTCCGAGAGGCTTGCACCAGTCCATAAATGGATCGCTGGAGCTTGCACACTTTGTTAGCTCCCTTTGGATCGACAAAACCTTTCGGTTGCATCATATACAACTCTTCTTCCAGAAATCCATTCAGGAATGCAGTTTTGACATCCATCTGCCAAATTTCATAATCATAAAATGCGGCAATCGCTAACATGATTCGGACGGACTTAAGCATCGCTACGGGTGAGAAGGTCTCATCGTAGTCAATCCCTTGAACTTGTCGAAAACCTTTCGTGACAAGTCGAGCTTTGTAGACAGTAACATTACCATCAGCGTCAGTCTTCTTCTTGAAGATCCATTTATTCTCAATTGCTTGCCGATCATCGGGCAAGTCAACCAAAGTCCATACTTTGTTCTCATACATGGATCCCATCTCAGATTTCATGGCTTCAAGCCACTTTGCGGAATCTGGGCTCACCATTGCTTCTTCATAGTTCGTAGGTTCATCATGATCTAGTAGCATGACTTCCAGAACTGGATTACCGTACCACTCTGGTGCGGATCTTACTCTGGTTGATCTACGAGGTTCAGTAGTATCTTGTTCTGAAGTTTCATGATCATTATCATTAACTTCCTCACTTATTGGTGTAGGTGTCACAGAAACAATTTTCTATGATGTACTACTTTCCAACAAGGGAGCAGGTACAGTTACCTCGTCAAGTTCTACTTTCCTCCCACTCACTTCTTTCGTGAGAAACTCCTTCTCAAGAAAGTTTCCGAATTTAGCAACAAAAGTCTTGCCTTCGGATCTGTGATAGAAGGTGTATCCAATAGTTTCCTTTGGATATCCTATGAAGACACACTTCTCCAATTTGGGTTCGAGCTTATCAGGTTGAAGCTTTTTCACATAAGCATCGCAGCCCCAAACTTTAAGAAACGACAACTTTGGTTTCTTGCCAAACCACAGTTCATATGGCGTCGTCTCAACGGATTTTGATGGTGCCCTATTTAATGTGAATGCGGCCGTCTCTAGAGCATAACCCCAAAACTATAGCGGTAAATCAGTAAGAGACATCATAGATCGCACCATATCCAGTAAAGTACGATTACGACGTTCGGACACACCATTACGCTGTGGTGTTCCGGGTGGCGTGAGTTGCGAAACTATTCCACAGTTTTTCAAATGTACACCAAACTCGTAACTTAAATATTCTCCTCCACGATCAGATCGCAGAAACTTTATTTTCTTGTTACGATGATTTTCAACTTCACTCTGAAATTCTTTGAACTTTTCAAATGTTTCAGACTTATGTTTCATTAAGTAGATATACCCATATCTGCTTAAATCATCTGTGAAGGTGAGAAAATAACAATATCCGCCACGAGCCTCAATATTCATCGGACCACATACATCGGTATATATGATTTCCAACAAATCTGTTGCTCTCTCCATAGTACCGGAGAACGGTGTTTTAGTCATCTTGCCCATGAGGCACGGTTCGCAAGTACCAAGTGATTCATAATCAAGTGGTTCCAAAAGTCCATCAGTATGGAGTTTCTTCATGCGCTTTATACCGACATGACCTAAACGACAGTGCCACAAATAAGTTGCACTTTCATTATCAACTCTGCATCTTTTGGCTTCAACATTACGAATATGTGTATTACTACTATCGAGATTCAATAAGAATAGACCACTCTTCAAGGGTGCATGACCATAAAAGATATTACTCATATAAATAGAACAACCATTATTCTCTGATTTAAATGAATAACCGTCTCGCATTAAACAAGATCCAGATATAATGTTCATGCTCAACGCTGGCACCAAATAACAATTATTTAGGTCTAATATTAATCCCGAAGGTAGATGTAGAGGTAGCGTGCCGACCGCGATCACATCGACTTTGGAACCGTTTCCCACGCGCATCGTCACCTCGTCCTTAGCCAATCTTCGCTTAATCCGTAGCCCCTGTTTCGAGTTGCAAATATTAGCAACAGAACCAGTATCAAATACCCAGGTGCTACTGCGAGCATTAGTAAGGTACACATCAATAACATGTATATCACATATACCTTTGTTCACTTTGCCATCCTTCTTATTCGCCAAATACTTGGGGCAGTTCCGCTTCCAGTGACCAGTCTGCTTGCAGTAGAAGCACTCAGTTTCAGGCTTAGGTCCAGACTTGGGTTTCTTCTCTTGAGCAGCAACTGGCTTGTTGTTCTTCTTGAAGTTCCCCTTCTTCTTTCCTTTGCCCTTTTTCTTGAAACTAGTGGTCTTGTTGACCATCAACACTTGATGCTCTTTCTTGATTTCTACCTCCGCGGCTTTCAGCATCGCGAAGAGCTCGGGAATAGTCTTGTTCATCCCTTGCATATTATAGTTCATCACGAAGCTCTTGTAGCTTGGTGGCAGTGATTGGAGAATTCTGTCAATGACGCAATCATCTGGAAGATTAACTCCCAATTGAATCAAGTGATTATTATATCCAGACATTTTGAGTATATGCTCACTGACAGAACTGTTCTCCTCCATCTTGCAGCTATAGAATTTATCGGAGACTTCATATCTCTCAATCCGGGCATTTGCTTGAAATATTAACTTCAACTCCTGGAACATCTCATATGCTCCATGACGTTGAAAACGTCGTTGAAGTCCCGATTTAAGCCGTAAAGCATGGCACACTGAACTATCGAGTAGTCATCAGCTTTGCTCTGCCAGACGTTCAAAACATCCGGCGTTGCTCCAGCAGCAGGCCTGGCACCCAGCGGTGCTTCCAGGACGTAATTCTTCTGTGCAGCAATGAGGATAAACCTCAAGTTACGGACCCAGTCCGTGTAATTGCTACCATCATCTTTCAACTTTGCTTTCTCGAGGAACGCATTAAAATTCAACGGAACAACAACACAAGCCATCTATCTACAATCAACATAAACAAGCAAGATACTATCAGGTACTAAGTTCATGATAAATTTAAGTTCAATTAATCATATTACTTAAGAACTCCCACTTAGATAGACATCCCTCTAATCCTCTAAGTGATCACGTGATCCAAATCAACTAAACCATGTCCGATCATCACGTAAGATGGAGTAGTTTCAGTGGTGAACATCATTATGTTGATCATATCTACTATATGATTCACGCTCGACCTTTCGGTCTCCGTGTTCCGAGGCCATATCTGTATATGCTTGGCTCGTCAAGTATAACCTGAGTATTCTGCGTGCGCAACTGTTTTGCACCCGTTGTATTTGAACGTAGAGCCTATCACACCCGATTATCACGTGGTGTCTCAGCACGAAGAACTTTCGCAACGGTGCATACTCAGGGAGAACACTTCTTGATAATTTGGTGAGAGATCATCTTATAATGCTACTGTCAATCAAAGCAAGATAAGATGCATAAAAGATAAACATCACATGCAATCAATATAAGTGATATGATATGGCCATCATCATCTTGTGCCTGTGATCTCCATCTCCGAAGCACCGTCATGATAACCATCGTCACCGGCGCGACACCTTGATCTCCATCGTAGCATCATTGTCGTCTCGCCAATCTTATGCTTCCACGACTATCACTGCCGTTTAGTAATAAGGTAAAGCATTACATCGCGATTGCATTGCATACAATAAAGCGACAACCATATGGCTCCTTCCAGTTGCCGATAACTCGGTTACAAAACATGATCATCTCATACAATAAAATTCAGCATCATGCCTTGACCATATCACATCACAACATGCCCCGCAAAAACAAGTTAGACGTCCTCTACTTTGTTGTTGCATGTTTTTACGTGGCTGCTACGGGCTTAAGTAAGAACCAATCTCACCTACGCATCAAAACCACAACGATAGTTTGTCAAATAGACTCCGTTTTAACCTTCGCAAGGACCGGGCGTAGCCATACTCAGTTCAACTAAAGTTGGAGAGACAGTCGCCCGCAAGCCATCTATGTGCAAAGCACGTCGAGGGAACCGGTCTCGCGTAAGCGTACGCGTAAGGTTGGTCCGGGTCGTCTCGTCCAACAATACCGCCGAACCAAAGTATGACATGCTGGTAGGCAGTATGACTTGTATCGTCCACAACTCACTTGTGTTCTACTCGTGCATATAACATCAACATAAATAACCTAGGCTCGGATGCCACTGTTGGGTTTCGTAGTAATTTCAAAAATTTCCTACGCTCACGCAAGATCATGTGATGCATAGCAACGAGGGGGAGAGTGCTGTCTACGTACCCAACACAGACCGACTGCGGAAGCGATGACACGACGTAGAGGAAGTAGTCGTACGTCTTCACGATCCAACCGATCAAGCACCGAAACTACGGCACCTCCGAGTTCGAGCACACGTTCAGCTCGATGACGATCCCCGGACTCTGATCCAGCAAAGTGTCGGGGAAGAGTTCTGTCAGCACGACGGCGTGGTGACGATCTTGATGAACTACAGCAGCAGGGCTTCGCCTAAACTCCGCTACAGTATTATCGAGGTATATGGTGGCAGGGGGCACCGCACACGGCTAAGGAATAGATCACGTGGATCAACTTGTGTGTCTAGAGGTGTCCCCTGCCTCCGTATATAAAGGAGTAGAGGGGGGGAGGCTGGCCGGCAAAGGAGGGAGGCGCAGGAGGAGTCCTACTCCTTCCGGGAGTAGGACTCCCCTCCAATCCTATTCCAATTAGGATTCCCCGAGGGGGAAAGAGGGAGAAGGGTGGCCGGCCACCTCTCCTAGTCCTAATAGGACTAGGGGAGGGGGGAGGTGCGCATCCCCCTTGGGCTGCCCTTTTCTCCTTTCCACTAAGGCCCATGTAGGCCCATATGGCTCCCGGGGGGTTCCGGTAACCCTCCCGGTACTCCGGTAAAATCCCGATTTCACCCGGAACACTTCCGATGTCCAAACATAGGCTTCCAATATATCAATCTTTACGTCTCGACCATTTCGAGACTCCTCGTCATGTCCGTGATCATATCCGGGACTCCGAACAACCTTCGGTACATCAAAATGCATAAACTCATAATGTAACTGTCATCGTAACCTTAAGCGTGCGGACCCTACGGGTTCGAGAACAATGTAGACATGACCGAGACATGTCTCCGGTGAATAACCAATAGCGGGACCTGGATGCCCATATTGGCTCCTACATATTCTACGAAGATCTTTATCGGTCAGACCGCATAACAACATACGTTGTTCCCTTTGTCATCGGTATGTTACTTGCCCAAGATTCGATCGTCGGTATCCAATACCTAGTTCAATCTCGTTACCGGCAAGTCTCTTTACTCGTTCCGTAATACATCATCTCACAACTAACATATTAGTTGCAATGCTTGCAAGGCTTATGTGATGTGTATTACCGAGAGGGCCTAGAGATACCTCTCCGACAATCGGAGTGACAAATCCTAATCTCGAAATACGCCAACCCAACATTCTACCATTGGAGACACCTGTAATGCTCCTTTATAATCACCCAGTTACGTTTTGACGTTTGGTAGCACCCAAAGTGTTCCTCCGGTAAACGGGAGTTGCATAATCTCATAGTCATAGGAACATGTATAAGTCATGAAGAAAGCAATAGCAACATACTAAACGATCGTGTGCTAAGCTAATGGAATGGGTCATGTCAATCAGATCATTCAACTAATGATGTGACCTCGTTAATCAAATAACAACTCATTGTTCATGGTTAGGAAACATAACCATCTTTGATTAACGAGCTAGTCAAGTAGAGGCATACTAGTGACACTTTGTTTGTCTATGTATTCACACATGTATTATGTTTCCTGGTTAATACAATTCTAGCATGAATAATAAACATTTATCATGATTATAAGGAAATAAATAATAACTTTATTATTGCCTCTAGGGCATATTTCCTTCAGCCTCATGGGTAAAATGACCAAGACTCTGTTCTCAGGAACAATGGAGCGAGCAACCAACTTATTGGAAATCATACATACTGATGTGTGCGGTCCAATGAGTGTTGAGGCTCGCGGTGGCTATCGTTATGTTCTCACCCTCACTGATGACTTGAGTAGATATGGGTATGTCTACTTAATGAAACACAAGTCTGAGACCTTTGAAAAGTTCAAGGAATTTCAGAGTGAGGTTGAGAATCAACGTGACAAGAAAATCAAGTTCTTGCGATCAGATCATGGGGGAGAATACTTGAGTCATGAATTTGGCACACACTTAAGAAAATGTGGAATAGTTTCACAACTCACGCCGCCTGGAACACCTCAGCGTAATGGTGTGTCCGAACGTCGTAATCGCACTCTATTGGATATGGTGCGATCTATGATGTCTCTTACCGATTTACCGCTGTCATTTTGTGGCTATGCTTTAGAGACTGCCGCATTCACTTTAAATAGGGCTCCGTCGAAATTTGTTGAGACGACACCGTATGAATTATGGTTTGGGAAGAAACCTAAGCTGTCGTTTCTAAAAGTTTGGGGATGCGATGCTTATGTCAAGAAACTTCAACCTGAAAAGCTCGAACCTAAGTCGGAAAAATGCGTCTTCATAGGATACCCTAAAGAAACTGTTGGGTATACCTTCTACCTCAGATCCGAAGGCAAGATCTTTGTTGCCAAGAATGGGTCCTTTCTAGAGAAAGAGTTTCTCTCGAAAGAAATAAGTGGGAGGAAAGTAGAACTTGATGAAGTGTTACCTCTTGAACTGGTAAGTGGCGCAGCTCAAGAAAATATTCCTGAGGTGCCTGCACCGACTAGAGAGGAAGTTAATGATGATGATCATGAAACTTCAGATCAAGTTACTACTGAACTTCGTTGGTCCACGAGGACATGTTCCGCACCAGAGTGGTACGGCAACCCTGTCTTGGAAATCATGTTGTTAGACAACGGTGAACCTTCGAACTATGAAGAAGCAATGGCGGGCCCGGATTCCGACAAATGGCTGGAAGCCATGAAATCCGAGATAGGATCCATGTATGAAAACAAAGTGTGGACTTTGACTGACTTGCCCGATGATCGGCGAGCCATAGAAAATAAATGGATCTTTAAGAAGAAGACAGACGCGGATGGTAATGTGACCATCTATAAAGCTCGGCTTGTCGCTAAGGGTTATCGACAAGTTCAAGGGGTTGACTACGATGCGACTTTCTCACCCGTAGCGAAGCTGAAGTACGTCCGAATCATGTTAGCAATTGCCGTGTTCTATAATGTTGAGATATGGCAAAAGGACGTCAAAACGGCATTCCTTAATGGTTTCCTTAAGGAAGAATTGTATATGATGCAGCCGGAAGGTTTTGTCGATCCTGAAGATGCTGACAAGGTGTGCAAGCTCCAACGCTCGATTTATGGGCTGGTGCAAGCATCTCGGGGTTGGAACATTCGTTTTGATGAGATGATCAAAGCGTTTGGGTTTACGCAGACTTATGGAGAAGCCTGCATTTACAAGAAAGTGAGTGGGAGCTCTGTAGCATTTCTCATATTGTATGTGGATGACATACTGTTGATGGGAAATGATATAGAATTCTTGAAAAGCATAAAGGCCTACTTGAACAAGTGTTTTTCAATGAAGGACCTTGGAGAAGCTGCTTATATATTAGGCATCAAGATTTATAGAGATAGATCGAGACGCCTCATTGGTCTTTCACAGAGTACGTACCTTGACAAGATATTGAAGAAGTTCAAAATGGATCAGTCAAGGAAGGGGTTCTTTCCTGTATTGCAAGGTACGAGATTGAGCACGGCTCAATGCCCGACAACGGCAGAAGATAGAGAAAAGATGAGTGTCGTCCCCTATGCCTCGGCCATAGGGTCTATCATGTATGCTTTGCTGTGTACCAGACCTGATGTAAAACTTGCCGTAAGTTTGGTAGGAAGGTACCAAAGTAATCCCGGCATGGAACACCAGACAGCGGTCAAGAATATCCTGAAGTACCTGAAAAGGACTAAGGACATGTTTCTCGTGTATGGAGGTGACGAAGAGCTCGTCGTAAAGGGTTACGTCGATGCTAGCTTCGACACAGATCTGGATGACTCTAAGTCACAAACCGGATACGTGTATATTTTGAATGGTGGGGCAGTAATCTGGTGCAGTTGCAAGCAAAGCGTTGTGGCGGGATCTACATGTGAAGCGGAGTACATGGCAGCCTCGGAGGCAGCACAAGAAGCAGTCTGGATGAAGGAGTTCATTACCGACCTAGGAGTCATTCCCAATGCGTCGGGCCCGATGACTCTCTTCTGTGACAACATTGGAGCTATTGCCCTTGCCAAGGAGCCCAGGTTTCACAGGAAGACCAGGCATATCAAGCGTCACTTCAACTCCATTCATGAAAGTGTTTAAAATGGAGACATAGAGATTTGTAAAGTACATACGGACCTAAATGTGGCAGATCCGTTGACTAAACCTCTCCCTAGAGCAAAACATGATCAACACCAGAACTGCATGGGTGTTCGATTCATCACAATGTAACTAGACTATTGACTCTAGTGCAAGTGGGAGACTGTTGGAAATATGCCCTAGAGGCAATAATAAAATGGTTATTATTATATTTCTTTGTTCATGATAATTGTCTATTGTTCATGCTATAATTGTGTTATCCAGAAATCGTAATACATGTGTGAATACATAGACCACAACACGTCCCTAGTGAGCCTCTAGTTGACTAGCTCGTTGATCAAAGGACAGTCATGGTTTCCTGACTATGGACATTGGATGTCATTGATAACGGGATCACATCATTAGGAGAATGATGTGATGGACAAGACCCAATCCATAGCATAGCTCAAAGATCGTGTAGTTCGTTTGTTGTAGCTTTTCTGAATGTCAAGTATCATTTCCTTAGACCATGAGATTGTGCAACTCCCGGATATCGTAGGAGTGCCTTGGGTGTGCCAAACATCACAACATAACTGGGTGACTATAAAGGTACATTACAGGTATCTCCGAAAGTGTCTGTTGGGTTGGCACAAATCGAGACTGGGATTTGTCACTCCGTATGACGGAGAGGTATCTCTGGGCCCACTCGGTAATGCATCATCATAATGAGCTCAATGTGACCAAGTGGTTGATCACGGGATCATGCATTACGGCACGAGTAAAGTGATTTGCCGGTAACGAGATTGAACTAGGTATTGGGATACCGACGATCGAGTCTCGGGCAAGTAACGTACCGATTGACAAAGGGAATTGTATACGGATTGATTGAATCCTTGATATCGTGGTTCATCCGATGAGATCATCGTGGAGCATGTGGGAGACAACATGGGTGTCCAGATCCCGCTGTTGGTTATTGACCGGAGAGGCGTCTCGGTCATGTCTGCATGTCTCCCGAACCCGTAGGGTCTACACACTTAAGGTTCGGTGATGCTAGGGTTGTAGAGATATTAGCATACGGTAACCCGAAAGTTGTTCGGAGTCCCGGATGAGATCCCGGACGTCACGAGGAGTTCCGGAATGGTCCGGAGGTGAAGATTTATATATAGTAAGTCAAGTTTCGGCCATCGGGAAAGTTTCGGGGGGTAATCGGTATTGTACCGGGACCACCGGAAGGGTCCCGGGGGTCCACCGGGTGGGGCCACCTATCCCGGAGGGCCCCATGGGCTGAAGTGGAAGGGGAACCAGCCCCTAGTGGGCTGGTGCGCCCCCCCTTGGGCCTCTCCCTGCGCCTAGGGTTGGAAACCCTAGGGGTGGGGGCGCCACCCTTGCCTTTGGGGGCAAGGCACCCCCTTGGCCGCCGCCCCCCTAGGAGATTGGATCTCCTAGGGCCGGCGCCCCCCCTAGGCACCCTATATAAAGTGGGGGGGGAAGGGAGGGCAACCGCACCCAAGCCCCTGGCCTCTCCCTCTCCCTCCCGTGACACTCCTTCGTCTCCCTGCGCTTGGCGAAGCCCTGCCGAGATCACCGTTGCTTCCACCACCACGCCGTCGTGCTGCTGGATCTTCATCAACCTCTCCTTCCCCCTTGCTGGATCAAGTTGGAGGAGACATCTTCCCAACCGTACGTGTGTTGAACGCGGAGGTGTCGTCCGTTCGGCACTTGGTCATCGGTGATTTGGATCACGTCGAGTACGACTCCATCAACCCCGTTCTCTTGAACGCTTCCGCGCGCGATCTACAAGGGTATGTAGATGCACTCCTCTCTCCCTCGTTGCTAGATGACTCCATAGATTGATCTTGGTGATGTGTAGAAAATTTTAAAATTCTGCTACGTTCCCCAACACAAAATCAGCAGCAGCTACAGATTGTTGGTGCCATGAACACAAGTCCAATTGCAGAACCTGAGATTGAGCATGAAGCAAGCAAAGAATCTGAAAATATAGAGGAAGAGAATGACTCTGAAAATGCAGTTTACGATGTTCAGCTCTTTGAACCTAATCCTGGGAAGAGGATTGCTATTGTAGATTATGATGTTAATGACCAGAACAGGATTAGAAGAGGATACATTGCAAAAGGGGCTTGTCGACCAAAAAAGTATGCTTTTCCACAACACCCTGTTGAAGGTATGTGTCGATTTGTAGCTAAATGGTTCAAGTCTTATAAATGGCTTGAGTATAGTAAAGAACTAGATGCTGCTTTCTGCTTTGTATGTTATCTTTTCAAGGATAATTCAGATGTTGGTGGGGATTGCTTTGTGAATGGAGGATTTAGAAATTGGAATCACAAGGCTAGTTTTGGGAAACATGTTGGTGGGATCAATAGTGCACACAAGAAAGCACAAGAGAAATACAATTTCTTCATTGCACCCAAAACAACAATCGTAGAATCATTTTCTTCAACCACCAAACAAGACAAGGTTCTATATATAGCTCGCTTGACATATTCTCTTAAATGCCTGAGGTTTCTTTTGGGTCAAGGGTTAGCTTTTCGTGGACATGATGAAAGAGAAGTTTCACTTGATAAAGGTAATTTCCTTGAGCTTCTACATTGGCTAGCAAAGAATTTTGAAGAAGTGAATAAGGTGGTTCTTAAGAATGCTCCAAAGAACAACAAAATGATAGCTCATGAAATACAAACAGACCTCATCAACTCTTGTGCCAAAGAAACTACTAGGCTTATGATGGAAGAGCTAGGTGATAGTTGTTTCTCAATACTTGGTGATGAATCAGGTGATGTGTATCTACAAGAACAATTGCCTCTTTGTCTGCGTTATGTTGATAAAATCGGAAGGGTGGTTGAGAGGTTTCTTGGTATTTTACATGTTGCAGACACCACATCTTTGACACTCAAAACAGCAAATGAGAGTTTGCTTATGGAACATGGTTTGACCTTCTCTAGAGTACGTGGGCAAGGGTACGATGGTGCTAGCAACATGAAGGGTCATGTCAATGGTATAAAGAAACTAATTATGGATGAGTCCCCTTCTGCCTATTATGTGCATTGTTTTGCTCATCAACTTCAGTTATCTCTAGTTGTCGTTGCTAAGGAGAACCGTGATTGTGTTTTGTTCTTTCAACAACTTGCTAATCTATTGAATGTTCTTGGGATGTCTTGTAAGAAGATTAGAATGCTTCGTGTGGCTCAAGCTGAACGGATCATTAAAGCATTGGAATTGGAGGAAATTGAAACTGGGAAAGGCATGAATCAAGAGATGGGTTTGAGTAGGCCGGGTGACACTCGTTGGGGATCTCACCACAAAACTATTATGCATATTCTCCGCATGTATCCTTCAATCTGGCTAGTTCTCAACAAGTTAGTAAGAGAACCAACTCAAAGCAACGAGGCTATGCTTGCTGAAACTATGTCGACATATTTTGAGTCATTTGACTTTGTTTTCATGGCACACTTGTTGCAAACCATATTTGGGCACACCAATGACTTAAGTCGTGCTTTGCAAAAGAAAGATCAAGACATTGTTAATGCTATTGAACTCATTCATTTGACAAAGATTCAATTGCAATTGTTGAGAGATGATGGTGGATGGGAAACTTGAAGGAAATATGCCCTAGAGGCAATAATAAAGTTATTATTTATTTCCTTATAATCATGATAAATTTTTATTATTCATGCTAGAATTGTATTAACCGGAAACATAATACATGTGTGAATACATAGACAAACAAAGTGTCACTAGTATGCCTCTACTTGACTAGCTCGTTAATCAAAGATGGTTATGTCTCCTAGCCATGAACAATGAGTTGTTATTTGATTAACGAGGTCACATCATTAGTTGAATGATCTGATCGACATGACCCATTCCATTAGCTTAGCACCCGATCGTTTAATATGTTGCTATTGCTTTCTTCATGACTTATACATGTTCCTATAACTATGAGATTATGCAACTCCCGTTTGCCGGAGGAACACTTTGGGTGCTACCAAACATCACAACGTAACTGGGTGATTATAAAGGAGCATTACAGGTGTCTCCAAAGGTAGATGTTGGGTTGGCGTATTTCGAGATTAGGATTTGTCACTCCGATTGTCGGAGAGGTATCTCTGGGCCCTCTCGGTAATGCACATCACATAAGCCTTGCAAGCATTGCAACTAATGAGTTAGTTGCAAGATGATGTATTACAGAACGAGTAAAGAGACTTGCCGGTAACGAGATTGAACTAGGTATTGGATACCGACGATCGAATCTCGGGCAAGTAACATACCGATGACAAAGGGAACAACGTATGTTGTTATGCGGTCTGACCAATAAAGATCTTCGTAGAATATGTAGGAGCCAATATGGGCATCCAGGTCCCGCTATTGGTTATTGACCGGAGACGTGTCTCGGTCATGTCTACATTGTTCTCGAACCCGTAGGGTCCGCACGCTTAAGGTTACGATGACAGTTATATTATGAGTTTATGCATTTTGATGTACCGAAGGTTGTTCGGAGTCCCGGATGTGATCACGGACATGACGAGGAGTCTCGAAATGGTCGAGACGTAAATATTGATATATTGGAAGCCTATGTTTGGATATCGGAAGTGTTCCGGGTGAAATCGGGATTTTACCGGAGTACCGGGAGGTTACCGGAACCCCCCGGGAACCATATGGGCCTAGATGGGCTTTAGTGGAAAGGAGAAAGGGGCAGCCCAAGGTGGCCGCGCGCCTCCCCCCTCCCCCTAGTCCTATTAGGACTAGGAGAGGTGGCCGCCCCCCCCTTCTCTCTCTTTCCCCCTCGGGGAATCCTAGTCCAACTAGGATTGGGGGGGGGAGTCCTACTCCCGGAAGGAGAAGGACTCCTCCTGCGCCCTCCTCCTGGCCGGCGCCCCCCTCCCCCTTGGCTCCTTTATATACTGAGGTAGAGGCACCCTAGAAACACACAAGTTGATCCACGTGATCTATTCCTTAGCCGTGTGCGGTGCCCCCAGCCACCATATTCCTCGATAATACTGTAGCGGAGTTTAGGCGAAGCCCTGCTGCTGTAGTGCATCAAGATCGTCACCACGCCGTCGTGCTGACGGAACTCTTCCCCGACACTTTGCTGGATCGGAGTCCGGGGATCGTCATCGAGCTGAACGTGTGCTCGAAGGTGCCGTAGTTTCGGTGCTTGATCAGTTGGATCGTGAAGACGTACGACTACTTCCTCTACGTCGTGTCATCGCTTCCGCAGTCGGTCTGTGTTGGGTACGTAGACAGCACTCTCCCCCTCGTTGCTATGCATCACATGATCTTGCGTGAGCGTAGGAAATTTTTGAAATTACTACGAAACCCAACAGTGGCATCCGAGCCTAGGTTATTTATGTTGATGTTATATGCACGAGTAGAACACAAGTGAGTTGTGGACGATACAAGTCATACTGCCTACCAGCATGTCATACTTTGGTTCGGCGGCATTGTTGGACGAGACGACCCGGACCAACCTTACGCGTACGCTTACGCGAGACCGGTTCCCCCGACATGCTTTGCACACAGGTGGCTTGCGGGCGACTGTCTCTCCAACTTTAGTTGAACCAAGTATGGCTACGCCCGGTCCTTGCGAAGGTTAAAACGGAGTCTATTTGACAAACTATCGTTGTGGTTTTGATGCGTAGGTGAGATTGGTTCTTGCTTAAGCCCGTAGCAGCCATGTAAAACTTGCAACAACAAAGTAGAGGACGTCTAACTTGTTTTTGCAGGGCATGTTGTGATGTGATATGGTCAAGACATGATGCTGAATTTTATTGTATGAGATGATCATGTTTTGTAACCGAGTTATCGGCAACTGGCAGGAGCCTTATGGTTGTCGTTTTATTGTATGCAATGAAATCGCGATGTAATGCTTTACTTTATTACTAAGCGGTAGTGATAGTCGTGGAAGCATAAACTTGGCGAGACGACAACGATGCTACGATGGAGATCAAGTTGTCACGCCGGTGACGATGGTGATCACGATGGTGCTTCGGAGATGGAGATCACAAGCACAAGATGATGATGGCCATATCATATCACTTATATTGATTGCATGTGATGTTTATCCTTTTATGCATCTTATCTTGCTTTGATTGACGGTAGCATTATAAGATGATCTCTCACTAAATTATCAAGAAGTGTTCTCCCTGAGTATGCACCGTTGCGAAAGTTCTTCGTGCTGAGACACCACGTGATGATCGGGTGTGATAGGTTCTACGTTCAAATACAACGGGTGCAAAACAGTTGCACACGCGGAATACTCAGGTTATACTTGACGAGCCAAGCATATACAGATATGGCCTCGGAACACAGAGACCGAAAGGTCGAGCGTGAATCATATAGTAGATATGATCAACATAACGATGTTCACCATTGAAAACTACTCCATCTCACGTGATGATCGGTTATGGTTTAGTTGATTTGGATCACGTAATCACTTAGAGGATTAGAGGGATGTCTATCTAAGTGGGAGTTCTTTAATTAATTTGATTAACTGAACTTAAATTTATCATGAAACTTAGTACCTGATTAGTATCTTGCTTGTTTATGTTTGATTGTAGATAGATGGCTCGTGCTGTTGTTCCGTTGAATTTTAATGCGTTCCTTGAGAAAGCAAAGTTGAAAGATGATGGTAGCAATTACACGGACTGGGTCTGTAACTTGAGGATTATCCTCATTGCTGCACAGAAGAATTACGTCCTGGAAGCGCCGCTGGGTGCCAGGCCTGCTGCAGGAGCAACGCCGGATGTTATGAACGTCTAGCAGAGCAAAGCTGATGACTACTCGATAGTTCAGTGTGCCATGCTTTACGGCTTAGAATCGGGACTTCAACGACGTTTTGAACGTCATGGAGCATATGAGATGTTCCAAGAGTTGAAGTTAATATTTCAAGCAAATTCCCGGATTGAGAGATATGAAGTCTCCAGTAAGTTCTATATCTGCAAGATGGAGGAGAACAGTTCTGTCAGTGAGCATATACTCAAAATGTCTGGGTATAATAATCACTTGATTCAATTGGGAGTTAATCTTCCAGATGACTGCGTCATTGACAGAATTCTTCAATCACTGCCACCAAGCTACAAGAGCTTCATGATGAACTATAATATGCAAGGGATGAACAAGACTATTCCCGAGCTCTTCGCAATGCTGAAAGCTGCGGAGGTAGAAATCAAGAAGGAGCATCAAGTGTTGATGGTCAACAAGACCACTAGTTTCAAGAAAAAGGGCAAAGGGAAGAAGAAGGGGAACTTCAAAAAGAACGGCAAGCAAGTTGCTACTCAAGAGAAGAAACCCAAACCTGGACCTAAGCCTGAAACTGAGTGCTTCTATTGCAAGCAGACTGGTCACTGGAAGCGGAACTGCCCCAAGTATTTGGCGGATAAAAAGGATGGCAAGGTGAACAAAGGTATATGTGATATACATGTTATTGATGTGTACCTTACTAATGCTCGCAGTAGCACCTGGGTATTTGATACTGGTTCCGTTGCTAATATTTGCAACTCGAAACAGGGACTACGGATCAAGCGAAGATTGGTTAAGGACGAGGTGACGATGCGCGTGGGAAACGGTTCCAAAGTCGATGTGATCGCAGTCGGCACACTACCTCTACATCTACCTTCGGGATTAGTATTAGACCTAAATAATTGTTATTTGGTGCCAGCGTTAAGCATGAACATTATATCTGGATCTTGTTTGATGCGAGACGGTTATTCATTTAAATCAGAGAATAATGGTTGTTCTATTTATATGAGTAATATCTTTTATGGTCATGCACCCTTGAAGAGTGGTCTATTCTTGTTGGATCTCGATAGTAGTAACACACATATTCATAATGTTGAAGCCAAAAGATGCAGAGTTGATAATGAGAGTGCAACTTATTTGTGGCACTGCCGTTTAGGTCATATCGGTGTAAAGCGCATGAAGAAACTCCATTCTGATGGACTTTTGGAACCACTTGATTATGAATCACTTGGTACTTGCGAACCGTGCCTCATAGGCAAGATGACCAAAACGCCGTTCTCCGGTACTATGGAGAGAGAAACAGATTTGTTGGAAATCATACATACAGATGTATGTGGTCCGATGAATATTGAGGCTCGTGGCGGATATCGTTATTTTCTCACCTTCACAGATGATTTAAGCAGATATGGGTATATCTACTTAATGAAACATAAGTCTGAAACATTTGAAAGGTTCAAGGAATTTCAGAGTGAAGTTGAAAATCATCGTAACAAGAAAATAAAGTTTCTACGATCTGATCGTGGAGGAGAATATTTGAGTTACGAGTTTGGTGTACATTTGAAAAATTGTGGAATAGTTTCGCAACTCACGCCACCCGGAACACCACAGCGTAATGGTGTGTCTGAACGTCGTAATCGTACTTTACTAGATATGGTGCGATCTATGATGTCTCTTACTGATTTACCGCTATCGTTTTGGGGATACGCTCTAGAGACGGCCGCATTCACGTTAAATAGGGCACCATCAAAATCCGTTGAGACGACGCCTTATGAACTGTGGTTTGGCAAGAAACCAAAGTTGTCGTTTCTGAAAGTTTGGGGCTGCGATGCTTATGTGAAAAAGCTTCAACTTGATAAGCTCGAACCCAAATCGGAGAAATGTGTCTTCATAGGATATCCAAAGGAAACTATTGGATACACCTTCTATCACAGATCCGAAGGCAAGACTTTTGTTGCTAAATTCGGAAACTTTCTAGAGAAGGAGTTTCTCTCGAAAGAAGTGAGTGGGAGGAAAGTAGAACTTGACGAGGTAACTGTACCTGCTCCCTTATTGGAAAGTAGTACATCACAGAAAACTGTTTCAGTGACACCTACACCAGTTAGTGAGGAAGCTAATGATAATGATCATGAAACTTCAGATCAAGATACTACTGAACCTCGTAGATCAACCAGAGTGAGATCCGCACCAGAGTGGTACGGTAATCCTGTTCTAGAAGTCATGCTACTAGATCATGATGAACCTACGAACAATGAGTTGTTATTTGATTAACGAGGTCACATCATTAGTTGAATGATCTGATTGACATGACCCATTCCATTAGCTTAGCACCCGATCGTTTAGTATGTTGCTATTGCTTTCTTCATGACTTATACATGTTCCTATAACTATGAGATTATGCAACTCCCATTTGCCGGAGGAACACTTTGGGTGCTACCAAACGTCACAACGTAACTGGGTGATTATAAAGGAGCATTACAGGTGTCTCCAAAGGTAGATGTTAGGTTGGCGTATTTCGAGATTAGGATTTGTCACTCCGATTGTCGGAGAGGTATCTCTGGGCCCTCTCGGTAATGCACATCACATAAGCCTTGCAAGCATTGCAACTAATGAGTTAGTTGACAGATGATGTATTACAGAACGAGTAAAGAGACTTGCCGGTAACGAGATTGAACTAGGTATTGGATACCGACGATCGAATCTCGGGCAAGTAACATACCGATGACAAAGGGAACAACGTATGTTGTTATGCGGTCTGACCGATAAAGATCTTCCTAGAATATGTAGGAGCCAATATGGGCATCCAGGTCCCGCTATTGGTTATTGACCGGAGACGTGTCTCGGTCATGTCTACATTGTTCTTGAACCCGTAGGGTCCGCACGCTTAAGGTTACGATGACAGTTATATTATGAGTTCATGCATTTTGATGTACCGAAGGTTGTTCGGAGTCCCGGATGTGATCACGGACATGACGGGGAGTCTCTAAATGGTCGAGACGTAAAGATTGATATATTGGAAGCCTATGTTTGGATATCGGAAGTGTTCCGGGTGAAATCGGGATTTTACCGGAGTACCGGGAGGTTACCGGAACCCCCCGGGAACCATATGGGCCTAGATGGGCTTTAGTGGAAAGGAGAAAGGGGCAGCCCAAGGTGGCCGCGCGCCTCCCCCTCCCCCTAGTCCTATTAGGACTAGGAGAGGTGGCCGGCCCCCCTTCTCTCTCTTTCCCCCTCGGGGAATCCTAGTCCAACTAGGATTGGGGGGGGGGAGTCCTACTCCCGGAAGGAGAAGGACTCCTCCTGCGCCCTCCTCCTGGCCGGCGCCCCCCTCCCCCTTGGCTCCTTTATATACTGAGGTAGAGGCACCCCAGAAACACACAAGTTGATCCACGTGATCTATTCCTTAGCCGTGTGCGGTGCCCCCAGCCACCATATTCCTCGATAATACTGTAGCGGAGTTTAGGCGAAGCCCTGCTGCTATAGTGCATCAAGATCGTCACCACGCCGTCGTGCTGACGGAATTCCTCCCCGACACTTTGCTGGATCGGAGTCCGGGGATCGTCATCGAGCTGAACGTGTGCTCGAACTCGGAGGTGCCGTAGTTTCGGTGCTTGATCGGTTGGATCGTGAAGACGTACGACTACTTCCTCTACGTTGTGTCAACGCTTCCGCAGTCGGTCTGTGTGGGTACGTAGACAGCACTCTCCCCTCTCGTTGCTATGCATCACATGATCTTGCGTGTGCGTAGGAAAATTTTGAAATTACTACGAAACCCAACAAAACTTTCCTTGAAGAGGTCACTTCTTATTGTGTCAAGCATAAAGTCAAAGTTCCTCAAATGGGTGGTAAGTACAAGCCACCTGGAAGACCCTCAAGATTCTACAAAAATCTCACGAATCTCCATCGCTTCCATGTTGAGATGTTTTTGGGTCTTATTGATAGGCAACTTCGAGAGCTTGGAGATAGATTTGATGAGGTAAACACTGAATTACTTCATTACATGGGATCATTCAGTCCGGTAAATTCTTTTGCTGCTTATCATAAGGAAAAATTGGTTAAGCTTGCACATCTTTATCCTTTGGATTTCACGGAGGAAGATCTGATGCATATTCCTTATCAACTTACACACTTCATTACTGATATGCGTAGAGATGAGAGGTTTAGAAAGGTCAAAAACATAGTCGACCTTTCTATTATGCTTGTCGAGACAAACAAGAGTGTCACTTATAACCTTGTTTACAAGCTTCTCAAATTGGTTCTAATCCTACCAGTAGCAACAGCTAGTGTTGAGAGAGTGTTCTCTTCAATGACTTATGTGAAAAACAAGCTACGGAATAAAATGGGGAATCAACTCTTGAATGATTGCTTGGTTACATTTATTGAGAGGGAATTCTTTTTTAAAGTGAAGGATGATGTTGTCATTTCTCGCTTTCAAGCCATGACAAAGCATATGGTCGAGTTGTAATTTTCTTATCTATTTTGTAATTTCCTTAATCTGTATTGCTGTTGCTGTGAACGAATTGGCTCCTCTGTTAAGGCGGATCCAGAATTGACTCATCTGTTGTCTTTTAGTTGCTTGCTTCTGCTTTTATTGATATAGATGTTGTTGCTACTGAACAATTTGTGTTGCTGTGAACGAATTGGCTCCTCTGTTAGCGTGAATTTTTTTGAACACCCAATTTTAAATTCCTGGATCCGCCACTGGGACTAGCGCACTAGAACAGCAACCACCGCTGATTAAGAGAAGTATAGATCGGAAGGATTCAACTTGCAGGTACACAGGCAGACGAACGAAGACTGGATTCAAGCGGATCCACTGAAGACAAACACCGACCGAATTCCACGAGGATCCGCTGGAGACACACCTCCACACGCCCTCCAACGAGGCTAGACGTACCGTCGGGACAGAGGGCGGGCGGGGAGAACATTATTCCATCTTCAAAGAGCCTCCACGACCTCGCATTCTACGCACCTAAGAACAGAGCTGGAGCCCTCCCGCCGGTAATGACCAGATCCACCACATATCCATGGCCTAAGGCCACAACAGACGAATACACCTGCGGCGGGGCCGGCAGGAGGCGTGCAGCCCTAGCCGCCTTTGACTCGCTAGAGCTCAGCCAAGGGGTACGCGCCGAACGACTTGGTTAACTCAGACCCAGACTTACCCCTCTTGTTTCAGATGGCCGTGACCGGGATAATTGAGTTAATCACATAAAATTATCATATCTGCGTAAAAAATAACCAAAAACCATCACAATTCGTTTAGGTAATGAAGAACCACCCATGACTCTAAAACATTGATGGCCCCATAACTGCCGATTGATGCGATTTATGACAGGGAGGTCTCAACTGTCAGGCTGAGTTGGCAAAAAAAGTATACAGACACGTTAACTATTTTCTTTCTTTTAGGAGGTAACCCCCATAGATGGGGCACCTCTCGGGTGCACGATGACCCAAGTATGTGATGCATGGCACACGATAGAAGCCTAGGAAGTGGCGCCCAGAGGCACATGAGGGATACAGGCGTGGAGGTTGTCGGTATGGGGAGACTGGTGCTTTTTGTTTGTTTTTCATTTTGTGTCTGATTTTTTCTATTGGGGTTAACAAATATTTCTCTCTCTAATACTTCCTTGGGTTTCTCACACAACGTGTGAGTACAAATGCATTAAGTAGATAACCCGCAAAAAAAGTGCATTAAGTAGATAGTACGTGTTGAACACATAGGGAGTATACCGTCGGAAGTACAGGTTGTGTGATGCGGGTAGTTCAGGTTGCACTCCACTAGGAGTACAAATTACAACCCCGAGAAGTACATTACCACATAGGGAGTAGAAGTATGTTACACGTGAAGTACAAGTTTGTGGCATGGGGAGTACAAGTCTAAATATAGTTAAGAAAAAGGGTTTCCCCGCTTTGTATTACAAAGTAACCATCCGATACAACCAACGATAGGAGCTAGAGCGGAAGCAACATAATCACGCCCAAAAGAAATGAAAGAGAAAAAGAAAAGAAACAAATGCCGATAACAGCAGCTCGACAAAAACGACAAAGCCTCATGACCGCTGCGTTCACCGGAGATTGCCCACCAAGCTCCGAGACTCCGAAGCGGCGATACCAATCAACACCTCCAAGAAGGAACGTGACAATGACGACGCTGCTGCCAAGGGTTTCCGCCGGTACACGGCGAGGAGAGAGGAAGGGTAGCCCCGACGCCCTCCAGGAAGGTCCTGCGGCACCCTCAGGCGCCACCGCGTTGGTGTCGGCCAAGCCAACAGGGATTTCTCCCAATCCCAGCCTCTACCTAAGGCACTTCGGAGCTCGCCACCAAACCGACCACCACCCTGCGCCAACACGGACACGAAGCTTCCCACGCTGTCTCATCACAGCACCGCGAAGATGGTCTTCACAACAAAGAAGAGGAGCCGGGACTAGTGCAGCGGCACCGTCGGCATACAGGAGGGCCCCACCTCCACCATCCACGATGGTAGCCGACCGGATGCCATAGCAGGAGCCTACCGGGCCTGTGGCCCCACAGGCCTGGCCGGGCCCTCAAAGGCCCGGACAGCTCCCGCCTCCGCGCAGCAGCTGGCATGCCGTCGTCGACATTGTCGCAGTCCAAGCCGCACCTCTGCCTCCCCATATAGAGGGCATCACGGTCACGCTGGAGCCGACCCGCAAGGACCCAGAAGGGACCCTACGGCCCCAGATCTGGACCGGGGACACGCCACCGGCCGACCAGCACCACCGGACCGCCCCACCACCAAGAAGCGGCACCACCACGGCGAGCGATGCCGGCCTCCGCACCATGACGCCGGACCGCCATGGCCGAGCATCACCGCCGCCTCCCCCACCCCGGGAAGGAGGAGCGCGCACGGATAAGGGATGGCCCGCCGCCGCCGACACCACCCGGCCAGATCCGGGGGCGACCGCAGGCGGCGGCGGGGGAAGGGACGAAGAGGGGCGGACATGGCGGAAGGGGGTCGCACACCGTCCCGGCCGCCTCCCGGGGAGACGGCGGAGGCGGCGGGACGAGAAGGAGGGAAGAGAGGGGGGCGGGGAGCCCGCGCTGGGCAGGCGGTGGCGGCGGGAGCAGGGGAGGGAGAAGGGGAGCTGGGCACCGCGCCGGGCGAGCGGGGGAGCGGGAGCAGGGGAGCGGGGCGCCGCGCTGGGCGGGCGGGCGGCGGCGGCAGGGGGGGTGTAGGATCGAAAGTATGTCTAGAAGGGGGGTGATTAGACTACTTGACCAATTAAAAATCTATCCTTTTCCCAATTTTAGTCTTTGGCAGATTTTAGTTATCTTAGCACAAGTCAAGCAATCTTAACACAATTCAAGCAAGTATGCAAAGAGTCTATGAGCAGCGGAAAGTAAAGCATGCAACTTGCAAGAATGTAAAGGGAAGGGTTTGGAGAATTCAAACGCAATTGAAGACACGGATGTTTTTGTCGTGGTTCCGATAGGTGGTGCTATTATACATCCACGTTGATGGAGACTTCAACCCACGAAGGGTAACGGTTGCGCGAGTCCACGGAGGGCTCCACCCACGAAGGGTCCACGAAGAAGCAACCTTGTCTATCCCATCATGGCCATCGCCCACGAAGGACTTGCCTCACTAGCGGTAGATCTTCACGAAGTAGGCGATCTCCTTTCCCTTACAAACTGCTTGGTTCAACTCCACAATCTTGTCGGAGGCTCCCAAGTGACACCTAGCCAATCTAGGAGACACCACTCTCCAAGAAGTAACAAATGGTGTGTTGATGATGAACTCCTTGCTCTTGTGCTTCAAATGATAGTCTCCCCAACACTCAACTCTCTCTCTCACAGGATATGGATTTGGTGGAAAGAATATTTGAGTGGAAAGCAACTTGGGGAAGGCTAGAGATCAAGATTCATATGGTGGGAATGGAATATCTTGGCCTCAACACATGAGTAGGTGGTTCTCTCTCAGAAAATGTGTATTGGAAGTGTAGGTATGTTCTGATGGCTCTCTCCACGAATGAAGAGTGGGTGGAGGGGTATATATAGCCTCCACACAAAAACTAATCGTTACACACAATTTACCAATCTCGGTGAGACCGAATTGAGAAACTCGGTCGGACCGATTTAGCAAACCTAGTGACCGTTAGGATTTTCGGTGGGACCGAGATGCAACTCGGTAGGACCGATATGGTTAGGGTTAGGGCATAACGTAATCTCGGTGTGACCGCTTACACAAACTCGGTGGGACCGATTTTGGTAATAAGCTAACCAGAGAGTTGGTCGGGTAAACTCGGTGGGACCGATTTGCTCATTTTGGTGGGACCGAAATGTTACAAAAGGAAACAAAGAGTTTACATTGCAATCTCGGTGGGATCGGTCACTCATCTCGGTAGTACCGAAATGTTACGAAGGAAAACAGAGAGATTACAACCCCATCTCGGTGTGACCGAGATCCCTATCGGTGAGACCGATTTGTCTAGGGTTTGTGGAAGTGGCTATGACATCTGAACTCGGTGGCGCAGGATAGAAAGAATCGGTGGGGCCGAGTTTGACTTTTGGTTTAGGTCATATATGGATGTGGGAAGGTAGTTGATGTTTTTGGAGCATATCACTAAGCACTATGAAGCAAGAACCTCATCAAGCAACACCTCATCCCTCCTTGATAGTATTGGCTTTTCCTAAAGACTCAATGTGATCTTGGATCACTAAAATATAAAATGTAGAGTCTTGAGCTTTGATCTTGAGCCATTTTTTTTGTCCTTAGTATTTTGAGGGGTCCACTTTCCTCATCTATGCCATGCCATTCATTGAGCTTTTCCTGAAATATTAATCTTGGAATAATGTTAACTCAATGAGCTATATGTTGTTAGGAATTACCAAAACCACTCAGGGATAGTTGCACCTTCAGGAGGACCCTAGCAGGGGCGGGGACGTGATACTGGTCCAAATATAGTTGGGAGTATAAGTTAAGCCTAAGAAAAATATATTAAAATCTATTAATATAAGATCTAGTTTTGAAGCTCTTGACACAACAGACACAACAGTGAAAACAGTTTGTAATTTGAGTTCGATTAAGAGATAGTTCATTTTGGAAAATTAGATATATAGCAAAAGAAAGCATGTACCAATCCTCCCACCCACGTGTAGAAGAAAAACCCAACAACTCGCTGGGAGACAAGGTTGGCGCAATGTGTTGCACCACCTATCGTTACCACATAATTTTTTCATGTTTTTACGGGCTTGGTGGGACCCACTCTTGCATCCCTAAGACGTATTGCTTGTACTTCCTCCGTTCGGAAAAACTTGTCCCAATCTTGTTTTTTAAATGGATGTATCTAGCATTAACTTGATGCTAGATACATTTATTTGAGGGACAAATTTTTTCGGACGGAGGGAGTATGAAGCAATTCCTTTGTCGTGGTGTGGGTTGTTAGATGATACCCAATACATTATTGCGGGAATAGCTAACAAATAATTTAATGTTTAGAAACAATTTTTGCAAATAGACACTAGGTCATAAATGATTTTAGATTTTGTTTTGAAGAAATATTGTTTAGAGAAAACATGATAAGCTGAATGTGTGTGTGTGTGTGTGTGTGAAAATATCATCGAGGTGATGAGACAGTAGAGACATCTCAGTCGGCCATTGACAGAACCTAAAACAAGGATAGCAGCTATTGTTGTGAATTTAATTAATAGAAGCATAGCTTGCACAAGAAAAAACTAAAATGCAAGCCCACTCGTAATATGACTTTCTATATAAAAAAGCTGCTTACAATGGATATGGAGTTTCTGAGCCCGAGCTCAAATGAGCTCAAATGAACAGTAAAGTCCAAAAAAAGAACAAATCAAAAGGTTCTGATTTTTTTGTACAAACATTGACAAAAAAATTACATGCTCACAAAAATTCATCTTCATATCACATTGTTAAAATCCGCGGTAAGAAAAATCGATTCTTCAAAAATGTTATTTTCAAAAGTATTTTGGAGTGTTGATTTTGTTTCTTTTGCCATGATTTCCAAAAATGTCTTTTCAACATGAAATTTTGCGAGCACGTAAAACTTTTGTCAGTATTTACACCAAAAATATTTCAATATTTTTGTCCATCCCAAGCTCAAATGAGCTCGGGAGCAGAAGATGACTTTTGGCTTACAAAACAATAGGCTCACTCCTACATGAAGTATAGCAAGCCGTTGCACAAGGTACGCTTCTCGCCGAAACAACCTTGTGCAGTGTACTGATATATATTCGCGACGGCATACCTAGGTAGCAATGGTTTCTTTCTGCCTTGGACACGGCTCCTCTGACGTACGGTCCACACACTGACGTGTGGATCTGGACGCACGCGTCAATGACCTAACGTAAGGTGGCCGTACGTCAGGGGATCCGGCTCCCCAACTATCATGCTTCTTGAGTCAGACTCGACGGTGATCATTGCCGAGGGGCTGGTCTCCTCCTTCTTCTTCATCCTCTTCTTCTTTTGCTTGGCCTTGCGCTTTCAGAAGAACTCGTGCTCGGCCTGGACATACTCTGGATGCTCCTGCGCGAACCTCGTCATTGTCGCCTCATGAATATCGCCGAGAGCAAAGAGAATTACCGGCCTCTGCTTCTCCTCCTCCTCCTTCTCGTTTTCATCTGCCAAATGTTAATATTCTTCGGCCCAATTAGCTCCATGCCCGCCTGAGTCTCGATCTCTGGGAAGTTCATCTTGTGCCTCTGTCAGCCAAAGCGTCGCGTGGCAATGTCATATGCACGCAGGACCATGTGATGGAGTTGAACCTGTCGATCCAGCAGCGATAGCCATCGCACTGGAACTCCATGCTGAAGTTTCCAAACGGCTTTTTCTGCACCCCGAAGAATCCGGTCTTACTCTTCGGGATTTTCTTTAGCGACATGGCGGCGACACGACTATAGATCGAGCGGTGACGACCGAGCTTCGAGAGGAGCGTCAGTGGCTGAGCGGCGAGGAGCGGTGCAGCGCCTGAGCGTCTAGCGTCAAATGTGGCGGGCAGGGAGCTCAAATGGCCGGTGGCGGGAGCTCGAATTGGGTGGCGGATTGGCAGCGGCGTAGCGGCACGATAAGCTCGAATCGAGCCGTAGAAACGCGGCGGCGGCGTGGCAGCGGGTCTGTGTGGGGATCTGGTGGCGCCGGGGGGAGGGGGGAGGGGAGCTCGAATCGGGCGGCGGTGAAAAACCTAGAACTTGGTAGTGTATTTTTGGCTTCCGGATCACCCCAATTTTCCAACTTCACAACTAACCATTTTGCTATGTTCCCTAGAAGTTGGGAGTATTTACCCCCCTTTGCCACTTGTTAGTGGATATCGATTCATTATTTCCCTCCCGGACAGAGGAGGTTGCCTCTTGAGAGAACGAACCGGTCATGCTCCCATAAAAAAAGAGGAACAAGGGTCCCCCCTTCGGTCGGTCGTATGTCGCTGCTCAAGGGATGGGGGTCGGGCCTTCATCACCGCGTCTCCATCCCCTTGGTCCGCATAGCCACACCCCCTTGTCGCACCTTCTGATGTGAATACATTGAGCATCGTCGGCACCCTAAATCGTACGCTGTCAAGAGTAGAATATATGTGGCAATGTATCGTTCTCTTGCCTTCATCGACGACGCGCCTCAAGCAAAGCTTGTCGTCGCCTCTGCCCCGTGTCTTAGCAGAAAAAACTTGTTTAACCCTAGGATCTTGCAAAAGTAGCGGCCGTAAAATTGTCCTTGTAGACCATAAGACACAGGTGGCCGCAACCTGCATAAAAAATCGCCGCCCTAGAGAAGAAAACTCAAGACAAGGCCTGCAGAACGCCTCAGTTCTGACCAGACGGAGTCGAAGAGCACAAATCTCCTACGCTCCCCAATAGGACCGAGGCTTGCCAACCATTATAGATCGGAACTGGAGCCAGATGACCAAGATGTACAACCACATTTTTCCCTGTGTAGGATAGTGCGATCGAGACAAACCTATAGGAAAAAAAAAGCAAACCTAAAGAACCAGATTCGGGACACAACATCTTTTACACACCTTTCGATTATATGAAGAAGCATCACTGGAATGAGGGCGAGACTGGGATACCTTATTCCACGTTGACGGCGACAAAACATTGCCTCATCGCCATCGAATGGTGACAATGCTAAATTTATTCTAACCTTACCACCATCAGACCGAAGACCTGAGGTGCCCGTCCCTCTCGTCGTTGCAGAGACAGGCGGAGGGAGAAGGGGCGCTCGGACTCGCCTGGTAGTAGGTTAGGTCTGTAAATAACTGGGACTAGGTTGTTTCAAATTATTAGGACTAATTAATCACATTTGAAACATAATTAGAACCTCAAACGTAATACCCTAAACACAAAAGAACATAGTACCCAATAACATTG
Source organism: Triticum urartu (assembly GCF_056163025.1). NCBI lineage: Eukaryota > Viridiplantae > Streptophyta > Magnoliopsida > Poales > Poaceae > Triticum > Triticum urartu. Next base: position 475,551,973 of record NC_141877.1, read on the forward strand.
CTTGGCTGAGTGTTAGATAGTAACTAATCTTGTAGCAGTACTAATTTAGGTGGCTGAAATTGAAGGAAATTTCATGCAAGGAGAAGAGAAATGATGAAAAGAGTGAAAAAATAGCCTTGGGCGCTGACAGTGGGGCCCGGTCCGCAGACAGGAGCACGCGACACGCGCCCCCCTTGGCCTCCGTCTCCGACGGCGTCGGAGCCCCGACCACTCCCTCTCCCGCGCCTCCCTCGCCGCGCCCTCCTCCCTCGCCTCGCCATCTTGACCATTTCCATCTTATCCCTCCCGCTCCCATTCCCACGCCCAGCCCCAGGACCACTCACCGATCAGGCCGCGCGCACGCACGCACATCAGATCGACCGGCCGTCGGTGGCGGGGGCGCGATCACACCCATGGAGCCCGACGACGAGGCGCTCAAGGAGCTGGCCGCCGCCTCGTCGCGGCCGCCGCAGCGGAGGGGCATCTCCTACAGCCAGCCGCTGTCGCGCGGGGACACCGCGTCCGCGCGCCGCGCCGCGCTCCGCAACCTCAGCCTCGACGACGACCACGTCCTCCCGGCCTCCCACTCCCTCTCCTACGCGCACCACGACCCCTCCGCCGGCGTCCCCGCGGGATACCACCCGCCGCTCCCGCCGCAGCAGCAGCACCACCACCACCCCAGCGCCTCCTACTCCTCCGGCCCCAGCTCCCGCCGCTCCGTCGGCGGCGCCAGCGACGGCTCCATGACGCTCGAGCGCGCCATGTCCGAGTACGGCGGCGGCGCCGGCACCCTCCCGGAGTTCGTCGGCGCGGGCGGCGGCAAGGGCATCTTCCGCGTGCCGCTCCGCGCGGCAATGCACCCGCACCGCCCTCCCCCGCTCGAGGTGCGGCCCCACCCGCTCCGGGAGACGCAGGCCGGCTCCTTCCTCCGCACGCTCGCCTCCGATCCGCAGCGCCGCCAGCTCTGGGCCGGGGCCGAGTCCGGGATCCGGGTGTGGGCGCTCGACGAGGTGTTCGCCGGGTGGGGCGCTGGCGCGCGCCGCGGCGACGAGGAGAGCGCGCCCTTCCGCGAGGGCGTGCCCGCGCCGCCCGCGCTCTGCGTCGCCATGGACAGGGCCAACGGCCTGCTGTGGACGGGGCACAAGGACGGGAGGATCCGCTCGTGGCGCATGGACCTCGAGACGGCCGCCACGGCGCCCGCGCCTCCGCCTCCTGGTTCAGGCGGCGAAGGGAGCGTTGGGGGAAGCGCACACGGTGGACCCAACAGCGCCCCCGTGTTCAGGGAAGCCCTCACGTGGCAGGCCTACGGCCGCACGCCGGTGCTCTCCATGGCCATCACCTCGTATGGTGAGCAGCATGCCATCTATCTATCATCTCCTCATATTGTGACAATGCATTTCTCTTGTATGTGCTTGCCAAATGTGAAGAGTCCCTCTCGCTGTTTGAATCTGACAGGTGAGATATGGTCGGGCTCAGAGGGTGGAGTCATAAAGGCATGGCCATACGACGCCATTGCCAAGTCCCTCTCGCTGTCACCGGAAGAGAGGCACATGGCTGCATTGTTGGTGGAGAGGGCGTACATTGACCTCAGGAACCATTGCACAGTTGGCAACGTATGCTCTCTCCCTGCATCTGATGTTAAGTACATGCTTGCCGATCATTCTCGGGCCAAGGTTTGGACCCTGACAAGCATGACATTTGCTCTCTGGTATGCCTTCAGAAATACTAATGAAATGTTGTGTTTAGATTAGATTACCGTCTTTGCCAGGTAGCTGCTTTAACTTGTAGATTGTACTGAAATGTGTGCCTCAGGGATGCTCGTACAAGGGAGCTGCTGAAAGTATTTGGAATGGATGGCCAAGTTGAGTCGGCTCGGCTAGATACACCGGTCATGCCAGAGCAACCCATGGAGGAAGTAGAGGTCAAAGTAAAACCATCTAAGAAGGACAAGTCGGGAGGCTCTTTGAACTTCTTCCAGAAATCTAGGAATGCCTTAATGGGAGCAGCCGACGCGGTGCGCAGGGTTGCAACAAAGGGGACATTTGTCGAAGATAACCGGAGAACAGGAGCAGTGGCTCAAGCAGATGATGGGGCAATTTGGTCTGGATGCACAAATGGTTGCATTATCCAGTGGGATGGAAATGGGAACCGAATGCAGGAGTTCCAGCATCATACTTCTTCTGTGCAGTGCATAAAGGCACTCGGAGATAGGGTGTGGGTCGGCTACGCCAGTGGTACTGTTCAAGTCATGGATGTCGATGGTAACCTTCTCGCAGGATGGACTGGACATAGCTGCCCGGTCATAAGGATGGCGATTGGTGGTTCTTACATCTACACTCTGGCACATCATGGCGGTATCCGGGGATGGCCACTGACATCCCCTGGACCTCTTGATGATGTTTTGCGAACTGAATTGGCTAACAAAGAATTGTCATACACTAGAATGGAAAAGATAAACATAATGGTTGGAAGTTGGAATGTAGCGCAGGGAAAAGCAACTGCCGAGTCACTTAAAGCATGGTTGGGTAGCGTAGCATCTGATGTCGGGTTAGTTGTTGTTGGATTACAAGAGGTTGAGATGGGTGCAGGTTTTCTTGCAATTTCTGCAGCAAAAGAAACTGTGAGATACTTTATCTCCCTTTCAGTCATTCATTTTGTTGCTGTTCAATCAATCAATTATTTAAAGCCTGCGTCCAAGTATGTATTGGTAGCTAAGAACATTAACAACTAATCCTGCTTTAGGAGTGTTAATTTGAAGTATATGGTTCAACCTGCCAATCTCACCATCTTAGCAATTTACTTGTGAAGTGAGATTATTCCCTTTAGATTCCGTTTTTGTGCTTTAGATCACTCTCAACTCTTGAATTTTCACCACCGGAGATTAGTTTTGTGACAGCTTTTTTTTTCTAAAGCAATTACGAGCATTCTTATGCGAAAAGAACACTTCAATACTGTTCCAAGTTGTAATGTTGTTCATTATACTCTTACTAACATGTTTTAGCCATTTTATCACGGTTTTGCTGTTTCATCTTTTCCTGATATTGTACAATTCAGTCATTAGTTGTTGCTTTCCCCAGCAACCAAGCTTTTGGTTATCAATCATCAATGCGACATGATTTATGTATTGTTTCATGTCAACTACAGTTTTTCTTGGACACTTCCAATTTTATGATATTCACTTGAATGAACCAAAATGTCATCTGCATCATTCTTTTCGTTAAGTCTATCTTATTTTGATTGTTTTACTTTCTCTCTCAAATTTAAAAATTATGATCTCCGTGATGGCTCATATTGTTGCTTTCATTATGTGTAAGTATCCCTGAGTCACACGCTTTACTGAACTTCCCTTGTTCATGGTTTTAGGTAGGACTTGAGGGAAGTGCCAATGGTCAATGGTGGATAGATAATATAGGCAAAGCACTTGATGAGGGGACATCATTCCACCGAGTTGGTTCTAGGCAGTTGGCTGCATTGCTTATTGCTGCATGGTATGGGCCTGTCATGAATTAGTTTCTTAGAATTACGATCAAATTTCTCTTGCCGCATAATGATAACCTGTTGAGTTTCCGTTCTCATGTGATATACATAATATGGAAAATATTAACTTTTCAAGGGCAAGAAAAAGTCTTAAGCCATATGTCGGTGATGTTGAGGCTGCAGCAGTTCCATGTGGTCTTGGACGTGCCATCGGCAATAAGGTATATGATGGTATATATGTACAGACATTCAAGTTCCTCGTTGTGGCCTCCATTTTTGAAGGTTGTGTCCTTATGTACAACTACCATAATGACATGTTTCTAAACATGAAGAATGAAAGTTGGAACAAAGTAATCAGTAGAGTACTCGCCAGATATTCGAGGATATTTTCTTTGTATACTCCTTACAAGATAAAGGGCTTCTGTGGTATATATTATGTGGGAAAATGAAATTCTATTTACGATTTCATAAGCAAGCCTCTCTGAATAGGAAGAAACACTTGCATGCAGGAGCACATTCAAATCACTGATCACTGCACCGATTTATATTTTGTTGCATGTGTCTAAGTCATGCTCCCCAATTATTTTCCTTGTGTCATGACAAGTGATTCTTCTGCAGGGTGGTGTAGGATTAAGAATAAGAGTCTACGATCGTAAAATGTGTTTTGTGAGCAATCATTTTGCTGCACATCTGGAAGCTGTTGCCAGGCGCAATGCTGACTTCGATCACATTTATCGTACAATGGCTTTCAACAAACCTCATGGATCCACATGTTCGTTTCCTATTTAATTTCCATATATTTTTGTATTGGACTTTAGGTGTTACATATGTACTCCCTCCGTTCCATAATGTAGCGCATATAGATTTTCTGCAAAGTCAAACTTTATAAAGTTTGACCAAGTTTATAGAGAAAACTATTTATATCTACAATACCAAATGTACATAATATGAAAGTATGTCTTGTGATGTATCTAAGCACATGTGTTTGGTATTCTAGATGTATATGATTTTCTCTACAAACTTGGTCAAAGTTTATAAAGTTTGACTTTTAGAAAAATCTATATGCACTACATTGTGGAACGGAGGGAGTATTGCATAATGTTGTTTCAAGCACCAAAATGTACTTTCTCTAACCCTTGTGATTTCTTTTGTTTCAGCTTCTGCTACATCTGTCCAATTGCACAGAACAGTGAATGTACGTGTTCTCTAACCTTCAGGATATCCATACTGATGAATTATGCTAATGTCCAGATTTTGTGGTAATGGCAGGTTAATGGAAATCCAGTTGATGAGGTCAGGCCTGACTTGGCTGATGCTGATATGGTTGTCTTTCTTGGTGATTTCAACTACCGGCTTTATGGTATCACATATGATGAAGCAAGGGACATGGTTTCCCAAAGAAGCTTTGATTGGCTAAGAGAGAAGGATCAGCTTCGAGCAGAAATGAAAGCTGGAAAAGTATTTCAAGGAATGCGTGAAGGTCTGATCAAATTCCCACCGACTTACAAATTCCAAAAGCACGCGCCAGGTCTTGGAGGTATGCCTCTTTTGATTCTACAAGCATTTGATCAATTATTTTCTGTTCACCGATGATTTTTTTTAAAAAAACTCTGCTCAGATCTTGCCACTGGCTCACTTAGAAATATATATTTCTTAATTGCTTTGTAATTTATTAGCGCATAGTAAATAAAACCATTGGTTCTTAAGCTTCTTATTCAACTGCCTTGTAGGGTATGATTCGGGTGAGAAGAAGCGGATACCTGCTTGGTGTGATAGGGTGCTATATCGCGACAGTCGTGCTGTATCAGTAGCCGAATGCTCGCTAGAGTGCCCTGTAGTTGCTGCAATTACATCGTCAGCTACTACAACACTTTTTCTTGATTTCTTCTTGTGATATCCCACCATTCCTTTCTCTCATATGCATATTGTTTTACCTCTGTTTTAATAGGTATGTAGCTGTCATGGAGGTCACAGAGAGTGATCATAAACCTGTGAGGTGCACATTTAGCGTTGATATTGCACGAGTAGATGAGTTAACAAGAAGACAAGAGTATGGAGAAATAATCGAATCGAATGAGGAAGTGCGGTCTATGCTTAAGGAGTCTTGTTTTGTTCCTGACAGCACAGTTAGCACAGAGGAAATTATATTGGAAAATCAAGAGAATATTGTTTTCCAAATTACCAATAATTGTGAAACAAGCAAAGCAGCTTTTGAAATCCTATGTGAAGGCCAGTCGATCAAAAAGGACGACGGGACTAAACCAGAGATTATTCCAAGGGCATCATTTGGCTTTCCACTTTGGCTTGAGGTATGAATGACTATTTTTTTTATACTTGATGCAACTAAATTTTTCGACCAACTTTTTATGTTGTACCATCATGGAGTCTAAAGGTAACCTATAGGAACCATATGATCCATCGATGACTCCATGATGTGAAACTTCAGTCTATATGTAGGTTCTCGCGGCAACCTATAGGAACCATATGATTCATCGATTATTACTCCTTATAATTTCTAGCAAAGATTATAAGAAACAAACTATGTAGCCATTTGCCCATATAGATCAATAATCGTTAGTCATTACTGAATCACGGCGGAAGTTTGACTGACCATGGCAGAGGGCAGACAGTAGTTCTGAAGTGCGGGTTCTTTGGCATTCTCGATTTGTCTTTGCCTTTATGCTGAATACCATAACCAACTTGTAATTTACCATGGCACGACAGGTCCTACCAGCGAACGGTCTTATTAAACCAGGAGAAACCGTGGATATTACAATACACCATGAGGACTTCTACACACAAGAAGAATTTGTCGACGGGATACCACAAAACTGGTGGTGCGAAGACACCAGGGACAAGGAAGCTGTTATTATGGTAAACATAACTGGTAGCACCTCAACTGCAACCAAGACGCACATGATCAATGTCCGACATCGCTGCCCAGCAACATCAGCGCCCCCACCTATCAATCCACCGGTGACACTAACTCCACCAAGCAATAACATGCCCAGTGAAGCGCCGACTAAGCGTTCTTCTAAGAAGAAGGAGGCGAGTCGTCAACAACAACAGGACTACGCGCAGTTCGCAAGCGCGGAGGTGCATGATTTGTACCGCATGCGTTGTCCCTGAGGCCTGTAGAAAGGAGTACAATCAATACTGCAGTTCTGTCTAGGAGATGGGGGTCAGGGAAGCCTTTAGATATCTCACATAAACCAGGAAGGGAAGGAGTTGCTCCGGTTCTGTACATATGCTTCACTTACCTCTACCAGCTGCCATTCTCTGTGTAGCCCAAACAAGGAGTCTAGAGTCATGCCACTGCTAAAAAATAAGTTGATTTTTTCCTCCTTGTTTCTTCAAGAGTGTTCTTTAGGGAGTGGGATTTTCCCTCTTGATTCTTAAGGAGTGTTCTTTAGGGGAAATTCGTCCTGTTAATGAATGGACAGTGATCAGTGTAATCTGTTTCATAGAATTACCTTAGGCTTGTTCTTTCCTTCACTCAAAACTGCTGATGATCTTGTAACTGATGGCTTATTCATTTTGTCAATAAGAGATCAATTCATTGTTCTCTTGAATCATCCAGAAGTTTTTGTGCCCAAGGGTCTTCCATGGTGATTATGTCAGTCATCATACTGACCTTCAATTTTTGATCTCAGTTTGTAGTTGTGCAGGATAGACGATAACAGTACACATTTTTAACAGATTTTTTGGTGGGGGAAGCATTTTGAAACTCAGGGTTATGAACGCTAATTTTTTTCGCAGACCACCATAGATGTCTTTTCCTCGTGAAAATTTGCACACAGTTTACAAGACACTCATGTTGACACTTGAGAGTAAACATTTTTTTACTGTTTTCTTCTTCTGGTTTAGTATTCAATGCGGAGCACATGAGCCTGAACACCATTTTAAATACCCGATTTTTGGTGTGCAACTCTCCAAATCCTTCTCTCTTCTTGCCTTGGAAGACATACATAATACTCCCTCCGTCCCATAGCTTGCAAAATCGTCTTATATTGTGAGGCAGGGAGAGTACATATATATTCAGTGCACATGCATGTTGGGCCTTTTACTCCACACACATAAACACATTCCAACCACAACACTCCCCTCAAGATGAGCAACAGATATTGATATCTATCATCCTCATCTTGTCACATGCTAATATACTTTCTTTTGAAATGGAGGCAAAAGATTTGCCTAATCTATTAATTAAGGGAGGATAGAGTTTGTTACAAATAACCTTGGATACAACGGATCCTGATTTCTTCACACTTGCGGTGATCCATAAGTTTGCCTCGGTCATGATGATGTTGAGAAGGATTGCCGGAGAGGCGCTCTTGTGGCGGAATACCTTAGCGTTACGCTCATTCCAAATGGTCCAAGCCATAAGCATGGTAAGCAAAGCTATGACTTTTCAATGAGATGTGCCCACGCTGGTTCTGCTTACCCACCAATTCTTCACGGTGTCCTTGGTATGCCATGTAGATGTGTCAATGCCCTTAAGGTGAAGCTTCTCAATGACCAGGTGATTCCCCGTTAGTAATTTTCATTGCAATGTGTACAAAGTACAAGAGGGATATATACATATGCAGAGAGGCGGTGTGGGAGAGGGGATTACAAGCGTTTAATCCAAACATGGCCATATGGGCGGCAATATGGGCGGCATGACACAACCCAGCCATAAAAAGGCTTGGCATGACTAACCCACGTAGGCCCTTTTATAAAAGGCTCATGTCATGCTGGTCCAAAGGTTTCGACTCATGAATTGCCTTGACACGCATGCTAAAAGGGATGATCCGGCTCGATTTTTGACCTTGTGGGCTGTTTCGGTCTTCCGGGCCTTTTGTTTTTAGGTTAAAAAGGCCAAAACAACCACCACAAAGGTCAAAACAACCCTAAATGGGTCAAAACGGCCCCAAACTGTGTTGAAAGGGCCGACTTGGCCCTGTGTCGTGTCGTGCCGTGCCAACATATGGCCACGGTGGCTTCAAATATGGATCTCTAGGCAGCTTGGAAGAACATCAGCAAGGAGGACCGGCACAAATGAGCTCCAAACTGAAGCGGCGTGTTGGTTGGGGTGGCCTCCTCAAGCTTCATGTGCGCGCGCGAAGGGACGGGCATGACTAAAGAAAGTGTGTTGGTAGCAGGGGAGATGTGGGATATGGTGTGAGGGAACATGTGGTTCATGGTTGCCGATGAGATAGACGTGACGACTGTGGCCACGTTAGCGATCCCTATTTGCAAATGGACAAAAGGTAAATGACCATGAATTGTCGGTTGGTGCTGATTTTGTTTCATGAAGTTTAGGGTTTGATTTAAACCATCTCTACAAATTCAAATTTTTACAAGGTTTAAAACAGATTTTACTCTCGGAATCAGAAAAAAAAATGCTACTGTATCGGCGGTACTACTGTGAGGGCCGCCAATTGGTCGACACACGACACGAACGCAACCACAGTACCACACGGACACGGGCTCGGCCGCTAGACCCACTCAGAGCCGAACCTCTTCCTCTTTCTCTCCTTCCGTCCCCATGGCGCCCAAGGTTTTAATGGTAAGCACCCACCGCCGCCGCCGCCGCCGCCGCCGCGGCGTAGCTTACCGAGCCACCGCGCTGTCGCTAATGGCGGCCGCGGTAGCCCTACTCTCCAGACCTTCTCACGCTCGGGTCGCCGTCGCTGCAGGTCGCGGAGAAGCCCAGCATCGCGCTCTCCATCGCCTCCGCCCTCTCCGGCGGCCGCGTAAGTCTCCCTCCTCCCTCCCTCCCGCGCCCAAACCTCCCACGGCCGTGATATTTTTGCCCCCCTGGCGACTAATTTGGCTGTGGTTTTAACTCGAAATCGGCGACAGTGTATTAGGACCGAGCCCTAACGGCAACAAGTTTCTGGTTCAGAGAAGCCAGGCAGATAGCTTGTCTGGTCGCAGCCCAGGTTTCCCCTATAGGAAACGGCTTGTCCTCGTAATGGCTCGATGTTGCAAGTAGTCGCGGTCGTTGTCACTGTAGAGTAGCTCCAGTGAGATTCAGGGCATGCTAGTAGAGAGCTGATAGAACTAGTTGCACTGACATGGATGGAACATTTCTTTCTGATGCTGCTTAATGCTCCCACTGCAAATCCAAATCAAACTTAGTGCAAAATTTTGTGTAATGATCAACTCATCACTTCCGGGATGAAGGGCTATACACTTTTGGGTAGTTGCTACTGTACTGCATATGTGGGCTATATCATGAAAAGCAAATGGGCGTTTGGTGCTCTAGCATTTCACTCTCATCACACATTTCAAAATCGTCAACATTTGTGCAGATGTCTACGCGGAAGGGAAGTACCGATGTTCACGAGTTTGATGGGATGTTTCAGGGCTCTCAGGCATTCTTCAGAGTGACATCAGTCATCGGACATGTCTTCAGGTCCTGCATTTCTTCATCAATTCTTTCAAGATCCTTCATTACAGTTGCATCACTTGATGCACTAGCTCTAGTCCATTCCAGTTGTTAACTGCACAATGCATTTGAATTGATGTGCATACGCTTTCTTCATGTCAGTCTTGATACTTACAGTTACAGACATGAACACATGGTGGACCCACTGCATATTTGCAAAATAGATACCTTAAACAAAATATATAAGTAATTATTCCACTTTTGCTGAATGAATATTGCAGTTGCTCACTACAATTCTAACCTTGGGCAATAAGTTCTTTTGTGTCCATTTTTTTACTCAATGTCTCGTCTTTTGCAGTGTTGATTTCCCACCTGCATATCAGAACTGGGAAGGGACTGATCCGATGGACCTTTTTAACGCTCCAGTTCTGAGATCCGAGAGTAACCCAAAGGTAATGCACTCTATAACTCTAATTAGCGAATACAACTCAGTTAACAGTAGGACACAGGAGTAATCAAACAATCTCAATTATGTAAGAACAACTTCAGTTAGTTCTCTACGTATATATTGTACATTTATACACGAGTTCTACTCTACCTTTAGATGGTACTATGGTGGATCTACTACACAGTTTAGCTGACCCTCAGTCATCCTATTTCATCTTTTTCTCTATAAGTGTTTACTTGGCTTTTTGATGTACTCTCTCCGTCCCAAAATATAAGAACGTTTTGACACTATGCCTAGTTTCTACTTTCTAGAATCTAAACTGACAAATTTACTGCCCTATCACAAAAGAACTCCCGGCTGTATTACTTGGATAAATTTGTAAAGGACATGGTGGGTGAAATACTGAAATGCCTCTTCTTAAGTTTTATGACAAATTGACTATACATACACAAATACCACCATCGTTACAGTCCCATTTCCATATTTAAATACAAACTGATATATGTATCTCTTGAAGGCTCATATCCACAGGCATCTAGCCCAGGAAGCTAGAGGCTGCACCTATTTGGTACTTTGGCTTGACTGTGACCGAGAAGGGGAAAACATATGCTTTGAAGGTATAATTTCCAGTTCTGCAATATATGTGCATTATATCCTATCTAGTTCTGTATTAGAAATTCGGTTGTTGCACAAAGAGCTCTACATGAAGTTTATTTTTGTATGATCTGGACTCTATAGAGATAGAAACGATCTGGACTCTAGAAATAGAAAGCAAAGTTCAAACAACTTGACCAAGATAGAGAGACTATCAGATGGCAAAATACTCTGCTGAACTAAGTTAACTGCTGGATTAGTTAGATTGCTTTGAATTTCTCAAAGCTATACATAATTTTTCTTTCCCCAGTGAATATCTATAACTAAATTATTTGGTGTATGCGAGATTTTACCTTTTCCTGAGTAATGTAATTGATATGAGTGATTTTCATTCATTACTTTTGCGTACACAGCTTGCTCGGTTCTTTCACAACCTATTAATGTAATAGCAATGCTATCGTATTTTCCAGTAATTAGTTGCACCGGGATTCCTGAGAATGAGGTTGGCAAAAGAATATTTCGAGCTAGATTCTCATCTGTTACCGAGAAAGACATATCAAATGCTATGGATAATCTTGTGTTGCCAAACAAAGACGAGGCACTAGCGGTGGATGCTCGGCAAGAAATAGACTTGAAGGTAGGAGTAGCATTTACTCGATTTCAGACCCGATATTTTCAAGGAAAATATGGAAATCTCGACTCAAGAGTCATTTCGTGAGTTCTCTATCTCCCTTTAGCTCTATAAATTTGTTAACCAATTGCATATTGAATTAATTTTCTGACAAGAAAGTACCACCTACATTCTTCAAATACTCATTGCTGGTTTTTATCTAAATATCTGTATTGTCAGTGCTTATCACCTTTTCCCGGAAGTTCCTTTTGCTCGGTCTCTTGAGTTTTGCAACCTTTCCAAATATTCTTCTTTTGACACTTTCTATAAATTTGATAGTGCAAGTAATGTAAGTATGCCTTCACTGGCGTTTTCATGTTGGAAAGTGCGGATGTTTATGCTTTTGATGTTTGAATGATTCATCTGGTTTACAGGGAGAGATTTGAATTGCAATTATCATTCATTTTTCTGTTTCTTAAAGCTTTGATTAATCCCTGCTTTAAGAATCTCCTGGAGAATTTGGTCTTATGATTGTTTTTCTTCTTCTAAATTAGGTACGGTCCCTGTCAAACACCTACGCTTGGATTCTGTGTACAACGCTACCAGCAAATTAACACATTCAAACCAGAGAAATTCTGGTCTTTGAGAGCTTACATTATCAAAGATGGTGATGAAATACAGCTAGAATGGGACAGGAAGAAACTTTTTGATTTCGATGTAAGATCCCCTACCTTAGTGATTTGACTTCATCCTTCTAAGTATTCTCAGCATGTTCATCATTCAATTTCACAGGTTACTGTAATGTTCCAAAAGATGGTAGCCAGTGATGGAGCTCTAAAAATAACAGATATATCAGTGAAGGAAGAGTGCAAAGCCCGCCCACCTGGTCTTAATACGGTGAATCTGCTTAAGGTGCGATAGTTCTAAGGCTGGCAGTATTTTTCCATGTTTAAGTTACAACTTCATTGGATAACGATGTCTGTATGGATTGCCATTTTACTTTGTTGCCTGCAAAGTTCATTTGTGCTTACCTGTGAATGATGCATTGCTCACTTCTGTTTGGACCTTAGTATTGATATTGCAATTTCATATTAATGTATATGGCCTTTAAATGGAATCTAGTACCAAGATTATGCTGTTGGAGTATGTCATAATGGCACCAGGACATCCGTTTGAGTATAAAATGGGCTTCTAGTTCTAGGATACGCTTAGATAGAGTTTCTCCAATCATTGAATCAGTTTCATGTTTTAGTGTGCTTAATATTGCTCTTATCCCAGGTTGCATCAAGTGCGCTAGGTATCGGACCCCAGACAGCCATGCATATGGCCGAGCGGCTTTACATTCAAGGATACATAAGGTTTTAGAAATGACTCTCCCTTTTCTATGGAAAATGTTAGTTAATTTGAAGTCGGCATGAGCTATTTAACATATGGGTCTATTCATAATTAGCCTGAAGTTTCTTAACTCTCAGTCACTTCTGTAAGCTTTTGGATCAACATCCAACCTTCTCCACCTCCATGTAATTCCATATATGACCTTAAACTAAAAATATTGCACTAACATTTATCTAAAGTTGCACACCGTCCAAGAGCGCAATTGTGGGCTAAATCCTGTGCAGTATGGGGTGACTGAGATTTTCAACAATTTCAGGAAACTGAGAATTAGCAAAAGTTTTACCAACTTACCGTATACATTCTATCTGCTAGCATTATCACATAAGTAGTATGATTAACTGTCAAAATATTTCACAGGCGGTCTGACTTGTCCTTCTTGTACCCACTATTCCTGCATGAACTCTTTTTATGTCAAGTTTATATATGCTGACATGGTCTTATTTTATTTTAGGTGTCATTTAAGGGTCAGCCTTACACTACTCTCTACGATGTCATATGTAGTACACAGGATAATGTTTTAAATTTTATCTGGAAAATTTGTAAATCTGTAGTCAACTTGTTTTTTCTTAACAGAAAGACTGTAAGGGAGCCCCCTACTGTAGTCAACTTGTTGTAGTTACGACTTATGAGAGTAGATCGTCATCTGACTTACAACCATCTTTTTACTACAGCTGAAAATTGCATAAATAGGTGCTGATGTACAGTTAATGATTATGTTTGTTTTTTGAGTTTCCTGCTAAAGCTCTAATAATTATCTTTATACAGTTATCCGCGTACAGAGAGCACTGCCTATCCCGCGTCATTTGATTTTAGAAGTGTACTTTCTACATTAGCACATAATCCTTTGTGGTCCAATAACGTCCGAACGTTGATGGATGCTGGTTTTGTTAAGCCTCGTCAAGGTCATGATGTTGGGGACCATCCCCCGATTACTCCAATGCGACTAGCACCAGAAGAAGCTTTGGAAACTGATGCATGGAGGCTGTACCAGTACATATGCCAGCATTTTATTGGCACTGTCAGTCATGATTGTAGATATACAAGGTAGTGCACGAGTATTCGGATTTGCATTTGATTGCTAAATTATATGTATTGTTGTCCCATTGGTCATCACATGCATTATTCCTGATCCCCGTACCTAAATTTATGTCTTGTTCTATTGTAATGTAAACATATCAATCCAGCTCTTGCTTTATTGATTATTGATGGAACTATTAGTGATTAACATCTCCCTTTCTGGGAAAAATGGTTTGCAGGACTGCAGTTGAGTTCACTTCAGGTGGAGAGATTTTCCGTTGTGTTGGCCACCGAGTCACTTCCAAAGGATTTACATCTATTATGCCATGGCTGGCTGTGGGTGAGAATAATCTCCCAACATTTAAAAAAGGGGACACAATTAATATTCATAAGGTTGACATATACGAGGTAAAGCTTATGAGTTTGTCACAGCCTCACATTTACCTGAGCTTGCTTTTTATTTGGATGTGAGATTACTGACGGATATTTATTCTTTACTAAGGGAAGCACCACGGCTCCTGATTACCTTAGTGAGAGTGAATTGATCTCTCTCATGGAAAAGAATGGCATAGGCACAGACGCATCAATTCCTGTCCATATAAACAACATTTCGGAGCGTAATTATGTCCAGGTTAGTTGAGGGCTTTTCTCTCCTGACAGTTTTGACATCTTATGGTAGTGAACTTCAACGCTGCATGCCTGCTTAAATATGCAAATATACACATGAGTAAATGCAACTCCTCATCTTTATTGAAGGTAAATTCTGGAAGAAGATTAGTACCAACAGCCCTGGGAACTACCCTGATAAGAGGATATCAGTGTATTGATGCCGATCTCTGCCTGCCAGATATCCGAAGTTTTATTGAGCAGCAGATTACTCTAATTGCAAAAGGCAAAGCTGATCATCTTCAAGTCATTCAACATGTCCTTCAACAGTTTATGAGAAAGTACTCTTATTTTGTGAAGAAGGTAGTTGATTATGTTAATAGTCTGAGATTTTGATGTCTTGTGAATTGCATTCTTGTATATTTCACCTGAGCGTACTTGCATAATCTTCCAAAATATATATGTTCATTGACTTGAATGGGTTCTTAAGCTTTTTCCAATGCCGCATCAAGCATAAACCCATGCTTTCTTGTATTTGGCTGATGTAGTTAAACAGAGGAACATACGATCCACAGATTTACTTCTCATTGTGTTGCTAAGTACTGTTCGATCTTCAGTGTCCTAACTTGTTTTTAACAGCCAATATTTACTGATATAGTGTGAGAGGGCACGCCAAAGTGCTTAGTTGTCCCTATTAGCTACATTTGGCTGTTTCAGCGTTTGTACATGTGAGTTAGCTTTCCCTCTCCAGTTGCTTGGTCGGCCTTCAGCAGGGCCTTTACTTGCCGGCGACACTTTGTACATACTCTATTTTCACCTTCTATAAATAAAGAAATTAGGCAGAGCTCACGCCCGTTCGTTCATAAATATAATAAGATTGTTAAGTTAGAACAAATGTTTCAGACTTTAATTTAAAATTATGGTTTTATATGTGGTGTATTGTTTTTAAGGGACAGCTGGTCGTTTGCCACCTTAAAGATTGGCACTTGACAATCTGTCAACATTCCCAGTGTAACACTAGTAGAAAACAGGGCTTTGGTCCCGGCCTGAAAAGGGTATTAATCCCGGTTCCCCTACTAATGTCATGCCTTATAATTTTGGTCTATGGAGTCCCAAAACTTATGTTACAGTGAAAATATCAACTTATTGAGAATTACCATTTGAGTGGCAAAGACCGACTCCATCGTGTTAGTTTTGCTTATTTTACGATTTACATTTGCATTTCCAAATCATTGAGTGAGCAACTCATTAAAGCCATACCTAGAAAATGTTGGCAAATTTTAGTTAAAGCACAAGTGCAAGGCATGACATGTTTGAGTTGCTATAAAATTTTAGATTCTTAGTAAATGCTTTTTAATAACATCCATCTTTACAATTGACTATTGAACTATTCCTTTGTACATGATGACAATGATTGACATGGATGCTTTTCTTCTACTCCTAGTTTCTTATAATGAACTGTGTTGCTTGCAGATTGAAAACATGGATACTTTGTTCGAAGCACAGTTTTCACCTCTGGCAGACTCTGGGCGTCTATTGAGCAAGTGCGGTAAATGTGGTCGGTATATGAAATATATTTCCACTCAGCCAATGAGGATGTATTGTGTAACTTGTGAGGAGGTCTATTATCTTCCCCAGAATGGTTCTATTAAGGTGGTTACTTTACTAAATTCTATTCCCATTTTTCTGTGTGATTATGTGGTCGTTATTTTAGTTTTCAGCATGATGTCCTGTTTTTGCAGCTTTCAGTTTTTTTCTTATTCACTGCCATATTATATTCGTTCTGTTACCATTTGTTTTGCTTTATTTCCTGTCCAAAACTTCGGTATGTCACGCCTAACATTCTTTTACCACGTTTCATGTTGAACATACCTACTGCATTGACCTTTGTGATATGTGTAATGATTGTAAAAAGTGCATTATCTTTTATGCTTTGTTCTGCCAAGCATCAATTCATGTATACTTGGTTGATTAATGATATTATCCTTTCCAGCTTTACAAGGAAATTATTTGCCCCCTTGATGGTTTTGAGTTGCTTCTGTTCTCAATGGTGGGCCCTGATGCAAAATCTTTTCCACTATGCCCCTGTTGCTACAATAGTCCTCCATTCGAAGGCATCGACAAACTTTTCGGTGCACTCAAGCTTGATGACACCGGCAAGGTTGGGAAAGGGGCTGGCATGCCGTGCTTCCTTTGCCCGCACCCGACATGCAAGCAATCGATGATCACTCAGGGAGTTTGCGCCTGTCCAGAGTGTAGCGGTACCCTGATTCTTGATCCAGTTAGCGCACCAAAATGGCGGCTTCTCTGCAACACGTGTAACTGCGTTGTGCTACTCCCACATGCCGCTCATAAGATCACCACCACAGATAAGAAATGCCCAACATGTGAGTCAACTATCATTGAAGTCGACTTCAACAAGAAAGCCACCCCTCTTGAAGATGGAGCTACTTTGCATGAGGGTTGTATCTTGTGTGATGAGCTGTTACATTCCCTCGTTGAGATGAAGCATGGGAAGTCGTTCTTTATGCGGAGAGGCAGGGGGAGAGGTAGGGGTAGGGGACGAGGGAGAGGCGGCCGGGGTAGGGGAAGGCGGGGGAACTCGAGACTCGACGATCCTAAGATGAGCTTCAGAGATTTCTAATTAGCCTATTTGTTTTTGACCTGTAACCCTACTCTGTAAGACATGATGATCCATATAGTGTTATCTTCTGTTGCATCTAGCAAAGTTTATGCGTAAATGGTGCACTGTCCATTTTGTGAATGCTTACACAGGTTTGGTCTTCTGACATCATAGCCTGTTGATATCTAAATGCTTACACATATTTGGTCTTAACCTCAGCAGCTTTGGCTTCCTTTGATCAATCCGTAGTTGCCGGTTAACTTTTTTTTTGCTTGTACTGTAAATGGGGCATATTGATTGCAGTGTATATGCTGAAGTAGTTGTTTGTTCAAAGCCACAAGTTATTGCTTCTGTCTGGTTTACTTTTAATTTATACTGAGGCATGAGAAACTAGGAGCGCTGGACTGCACGCAATCAAATCTTTCTACGTACTTCTATCAGGATCTCCATGATAGTACCATTCTATGAAAAACAAAGTCATGGTAGATCAGTTTTAGTGTTTTTGGTGAAACTACCTTTCATAGCCTTTGGCAATCCTTAAACTTCCAACTTGTTAACATGCTAATGTCTATTGTTGGTGAAGCAAAGACTGCTTGTAAAAATAGTTTTTGCATGGCTTCGCCACAGGATTAACCTAAACCGCCACCAAAGCAGATACGAGCATGCATTTTCTTTTTTGCGGAAAAGATACAAGCACGCGTTGATGAAGCAAAGGTTGCTTGCAAATGTTGCATGGCTTGCGTCGCTGCTTAAGAATAGACCTTGCAGGGACCGAGCTAGATACAAGCTCACGTAGTTCCAAGCTGCTAAAAAAACTATATATGGATCAATTAATATTCAAATGTAATGGATTCAAAATAATCTACAAAGAATATGAGTTTTTTTATTTCAGAATCATTTATAATATTATTTTAAGTAAGAATAAAGAACCTATTTTGGGTTCTTTGTAATGACAATCTAATGTTTTTCTCAGAATTATACCCCCTATAGTAAATAAACACCAAACTCAAAAAGTAAACGAATTATTTCGCAAAAGGGTAATAAATATATTAACTGAGGCACATAAGTTATGTAAATACACAATTATGTGACATATATTAACTCACATACACAGTCATGTACGCCCTCCGTCCCAAAATAAGTGTCTCAACTTTGTACTAACTTTAATACAAAGTTGTATTAAGTTTGAGACACTTATTTTAGAACAGAGGGAGTAGTAAATAACTGTGTATGTCACATACACAGTTATGTGACATAACCGACGGCTCCATTGATTTACCAGGAGCCTGTTTGGTTGCCTGCATCAATTTTGACCTCTTTGCATATGTGGCCTGGTAGAGTTTGATTGAGTAAATATATGCTCTAGGTCCTGCACTCAATTTGGTTGCCTGCACCTCCACCCTGGCTGAGTAAAAACATACACATGACTGTTTGTTTGCATGCATGGGCTCATCATATGCAACACTCAACTATTTGGTTATATGCATGAACTTACCTCACACGGTCACACCACCACATTTGAAGAACTTTTCTATGAGTGTTGAAATAAAGAAAAAAAAACTAACAATATGAGAGTTGTGTGGAACAATGAAATAAAGCTAGTGGCCAAAGGAAATTTCAAACGATCAACCTGGGGAGAAGAATTTGCCGAAATTCGCCAAAAACAGCACACACACATGAACACATTTGTATAGTCCAGCAGGGAGACATAGATCTACTCGGCTACGACCGTCGAAACAGAACACTTACAACACGAAAGCCGCATGGAACGAGATGAAGCTAGTGGTTAAAGGAAGTTTCAAATGGTCAAATGTGTGTGTGTGTGTGTGTGTGTGTGTGTGTGTGTGTGTGTGTGTGAAGAATTTGCCGAAATTCGTCTGAAAAAACTCCAAGCATGAATTGAAGATTTATGGTAATTGAAACTAGGAACCGATTGCCTGAATGGAATCACAACGCTGATGTGCATCTCTTTCATGTAGAGCTTATCTCAAACCGAAGCACCATTTGTAGATTAGAAGGGATTAGGTGAAGGAGATTAAGGAGATGAGTAGAACATATATAAGGAAACATAGGCAACCAAATGGGTCAAAGCTGCATTACCGGGGCCTGGCTGAGGAGGATTGCTTCTGCCAAGTACTCCCTCCTGCTCGGGTTTTTAAGGACAGCAGACCAAAACCCACGAAATCACTAATGACGTGTTTGGTTGCTCGCATCTATTTTGCTTGCATTGCATGCTTGTCCCAGTTGGGCCTTACTAAGGAAAAACATGCTAAAAGCCAACATCTACATGTTGTTTGGTTGCCTGCATACCCTCTAGCCTGGCTGCGGCGAAATGGAAGGCAGGCTATTTGGTTGCGGGCTTGTTTAGGCAGAAACACAAGTTAGACTGTTTGGTTACATTCAACCCATGTTATCTGGTAACCTCCTCGGGGAGGTGGTGAGGTTACCATCACACTAATAGGCAGAACAAACTAGAGACACACAAAATCGATAACATAGGAACAAGTCTGCAACCGATTGCCTGAATGGAATCACAACGCCGATGTGCATCTTTTCATGTAGAGCTTATCTCAAACCGAAGCAATGTTTGTAGATTAGAAGAGATTAGGTGAAGGAGATTAAGGAGGTGAGTAGAACATAAGGAAACAGAGGCAACCAAATGGGCCAAAGCTGCATTCCCCGGGCCTGGCTGAGGAGGATTGCTTCTGCCAAGTACTCCCTCCTGCTCGAGTTTTTTAGGACAGCAGACCAAAACCCACGAAATCACTAAGACGTGTTTGGTTGCTCGCATCTATTTTCTTGCATTTCATGCTTGTCCTAGTGGGCCTGATTGAGGAAAACAGGCTAAAAGCCAACATCTGCATGTTGTTTGGTTGCCTGCATACCCTCTAGCCTGGCTACAACGAAATGGAAGGCGGGTTGTTTGGTTGCGGGTTTTATTAGGTGGAAACACAAGTCAGTCTGTTTAGTTACATGCAACACATGTTGTCTGGTAACCTCCTCGTGGAGGTGGTGAAGTTACCATCACACTAACAAGCAAAATAAACTAGAGACACACAAAATAGATAGCATAGGAAGAAGTTTAACATAGTACAAAACTTAAACAAGCAGTCTTAAACCAAGCCAACACGACATAGTCTTAAAAAAGCAGGAACCAATTTAATTTTGAAGACACGCAATCAGGCAAAAGAGAGCTTTCTAGACGTTCACAACAAAGGCGTCATCGTGCTTCTTGCACTTGGTCACCACTCCAATGTCGTCGTCGTTGAAGACGATCACCTTCAGGGTGTCGGGAGTCAGCAACAAGGTGACCATGTAGCCACTCCTGATCTGGTGAACAACGGCACAGGGGGCCCAACCCTGATCAACGGTGACCTTGCCGTTCATCAGCCGGACTGTCACCCTCCATGTGCATCTAGTGTTCGTCTTTAGCTTGAACTCCTAAGGCACGACAGAGAAGTGTTTCGTGAAGTACAGAGGCATATGAAGGCACTCCAGCTTCAGGGCAATGATCACCTTGCGAAAGTGAGTTGGTCCTGCCTCCTCATGGTAGTGGTCATAGTTCCTCCGCTTTCCGCTGGGCCCCCATCCAACACCACATCACTGTATAAGGGAGCCACCACCTCCTTTCCCTTATCTAAGGCCGACACCACGTCCTTGCCCTTGTCGTTGGGCGCCACCACCACCTTGCCCTTGTCCCTGGGCGCCACCACCTCCTTGCCCTTCGTGTTCTCCGTCTCGATCAACATTATGAACCACATAAAGTTCACAGGTCGATCAACATTCAATTATATCGTCCAAAGCCCATATATTTACCCACCCAAAGGCTCTACTATTTACCCACCACCGCACTCAATTAACCCTCTCTGTCTCTCACTATCACTCCTCTTCCACATCTCCATCGCCATGAACCCCATCCCCCGGGGCATTGGATGGAGGGCTTTCTTCCTTGGCTACCCACTTGGTGATCGCACCAAGTTCAAGAACACAATGGAAGTGTGCTCTAACTTGCCCAACATCGAGGACATGCATAAGGAGGCAAACACTGTGTTGTTGAAGGCGACATATAAGGAGTTGAAGACTTTGATTCTTGATCTAATCAAAGGTGCTATGTTAGTGGACATGCTATGATGGGTGATGGATCAGGCCGAGTCTGACGATGCTAGTCAGAGAGCCAGATGGCGAAGTACAATCAGTACAAGGCTCGTCAAGACCAGCCAACTGCCATAGTGGCGCCAACCATCATCATTCTAGAGTCAAAGGAAGAATAAGAAGCGGTGGAGGTGGTGGTCAGGGTGCTGGAGCCAGGCCACCGTACTATGCCAATCATTCTGGACGACAGTGAGGATGAGGAGATGGTGCATGCTACGGTTGATCTGAAGGTGGAAAACTACAAGGACAAGGGCCCCCGCCACTCCAAGTGCCTCCAGGGTCGTCGTGGCTAGGATTTAGCGCTACTGTGTAAGATTTACCCCATTCCCCATCCCCTTGTACTCAATCTTGATCAAACCCTAAAATCCATCGCTGCTACTACTCATCAAGATGTGCTGATCAATCATATCGAACCCTCACAATCAATCATCCCTAGCACGTAGATCAAATGCGCAAACCAGATCTAATACGTGGATCAAATATGAAAATCGTTAGCGAGGAGGTGAAAATAGGGCTTACCGCCATTGCCGAAGTGCTACCGGTGATGTTCTAGACTAGATCTAGTTCTAATTTTCTCTAGTCCACATAATAGAGAAGCCCCGTGTGGTTCTCTTCTCCCACCTCTCTTTCTTCGGCGAAGCCAAGCTCTGGACGGTGAAGCGCTACCAGATCGTGAAGCCCATATCCGTGCAATCCGTAAACAGGCCGTGCTTTCGGTCTTTTGTTCGAGGGATCATTGTGGACGGTTCAAGGGACTTCAAGTTCAGTCTACACCAACTCTTCTTTCGCTGCAACTTAAAGTTGGTAACGATCTGATATAGATCTCTAATGCATCTTCGTAGTGTTCTTGAGATCAGGATTGTAGGGCATTTTTTGTTTTTACTATTTTTCCCAACAAGTGCCATGGAAACATCGTTGGATTCCGTTCTCCACACAACTATGCCAAACAATTTCCTTGCTGCCTCCCTTTGGGCTTGATGGTTATGCCGCTAGCCTTGCTGACTAGTCGATCGACCGCCTCCACCCATTCATCCAGGTGGTTAAGCCACCAACTATCCAATTAATGGCCTAGCAGGCGGCCTCCATGTCGGCGCACTTCCGCAACTCGTCATAGCAGTCTGCCTCTCTCCTCGCCATAGGAAAAATATTCCTCCATGATCACATCCATCTAGTACCATGCATCCACATCGGTGGTGGCGTGGTGATCAATGCTCGGGTTCGCCGCAATGCCGAAGCAAGGGACATGGATGTTCGATGCCATGGCCATCGTTGCGAGGTCTAGAGCAAGTGGTGGAGTGGCTATGACAGTGGTAGTCACGAGCGGTGCCACTGTCATCCCGTAATCAGTGGGCCCCATATCGGAAGCTCCTGCCAAACACATCTCCTCTCGTTACAATTGACATGACAAGGGGGGGGGGGTGATACGTCTCCAACGTATCTATAATTTTTGATTGTTCCATGCTATTATATTATCAACCTTGAATGTTTTACATGCATTTATATGCTATTTTATATGATTTTTGGGACTAACCTACTAACCTAGAACCCAGTGCCAGTTTCTGTTTTTTCCTTGTTTTTGAGTATCGCAGAAAAGGAAAATCAAACGGAGTCCAATTGACCTGAAACTTCACGGAACTTATTTTTGGATCAGAAGAAGCCCAGAGGACTTGGAGTGCACGTCAGGAAAGAAACGCGGGAGCCACGAGGTAGGGGGCGCGCCCTCCACCCTCGTGGGCCCCTCGTGGCCCCCCTGACGTATTTTTTGATCTCTCTCTCTCTCTCTCTCTCTCTCTCTTTCTCGTGTTCTTTATTCGGAATGATCTTGATGTATCACGAGCCTTGCTATTATAGTTGGATCTTATGATGCTTCTCCCCCTCTACTCTCTTGTGATGGATTGAGTTTTCCCTTTGAAGTTATCTTACCGAATTGAGTCTTTAAGGATTTGAGAACACTTGATGTATGTCTTGCATGTGCTTATCTGTGGTGACAATGGGATATCACGTGACCCACTTGATGTATGTTTTGGTGATTAACTTGCGAGTTCCGTGACCTTGTGAACTTATGCATAGGGGTTGGCACACGTTTTTGTCTTGACTCTCCGGTAGAAACTTTGGGGCACTCTTTGAAGTTCTTTGTGTTGGTTGAATAGATGAATCTGAGATTGTGTGATGCATATCGTATAACCATACCCATGGATACTTGAGGTGACATTGGAGTATCTAGGTGACATTAGGGTTTTGGTTGATTTGTGTGTTAAGGTCTTATTCTAGTACGAACTCTAGGATAGATTGAACAGAAAGAATAGCTTCATGTTATTTTACTACAGACTCTTGAATAGATCGATCAGAAAGAATAACTTTGAGGTGGTTTCGTACCCTACAATAATCTCTTCGTTTGTTCTCCGCTATTAGTGACTTTGGAGTGACTCTTTGTTGCATGTTGAGGGATAGTTATATGATCCAATTATGTTATTATTGTTGATAGGACTTGCACTAGTGAAAGTATGAACCCTAGGCCTTGTTTCAAAGCATTGCAATACCGTTTGTGCTCACTTTTATCATTAGTTACCTTGCTGTTTTTATATTTTCAGATTACAAAAAACCTATATCTACCATCCATATTGCACTTGTATCACTATCTCTTCGCCGAACTACTGCACCTATACAATTTACTGTTGTATTGGGTGTGTTGGGGACACAAGAGACTCTTTGCTATTTGGTTGCAGGGTTGTTTGAGAGAGACCATCTTCATCCTACGCCTCCCACGGATTGGTAAACCTTAGGTCATCCACTTGAGGGAAATTTGCTACTGTTCTACAAACCTCTGCACTTGGAGGCCCAACAACGTCTACAAGAAGAAGGTTGTGTAGTAGACATCAAGCTCTTTTCTGGCGCTGTTTCCGGGGAGGTTAGCGCTTGAAGGTATATCTTTAGATCTTGCAAGCGAATCTTTTCGTTTCTTGTTTTATCACTAGTTTAGTCTATAAAAGAAAATTACAAAAAATGTAATTGAGGGTACCTCATATGCTTCATCTTTTTAATGTCTTTCATGAAAATAAGGATTTCGATAATTGTGCCAAAGTGTGAAGAAGAATGCATTAAAATGTTTGGCACTAAATCTTTGTATGATGAGCATGATTGCAATGTTGTTAGTATGAATTGTTTGAATATCCATGATGCTAATGATATGCAAAGCTACAAGCTTGGGGATGCTATGTTTGATTAAGATGATATTTTTTGTCCCCCAAATTTTGATGATAGCATGCCTCCTATTTATGATGATTATATTGATGAAAGTGGGTTTGGAAGAGTGTCAACTTTAGGAAGTGATTATCCCACTATTTTGGAGGATGTTGAATCTTATTGTGATAATTATAAAAGTGGATTTGGAGAGGTCATGACTTTATTTAGTAATGATTCCACTATTTTGGAAGAGGTTCCAATTAATTATGTGAACAAAGTTGCTATCTATGATGATTATTGTGATGACATGTATGCTATAAAGAATAATGATAACCATGAAACTTGTCATTTTGATTTTAATTTTCAACTGGATTATGCCTCACATGATAGTTATTTTGTTGAGTTTGCTCCTGATGTCTACTACACAACCTTCTTCTTGTAGACGTTGTTGGGCCTCCAAGTGCAGAGGTTTGTAGGACAGTAGCAAATTTCCCTCAAGTGGATGACCTAAGGTTTATCAATCCATGGGAGGCGTAGGATGAAGATGGTCTCTCTCAAGCAACCCTGCAACCAAATAACAAAGAGTCTCTTGTGTCCCCAACACACCCAATACAATGGTAAATTGTATAGGTGCACTAGTTCGGCGAAGAGATGGTGATACAAGTGGTATATGGATGGTAGATAATAGTTTTTGTAATCTGAAATTATAAAAACAGCAAGGTAACAAGTGATAAAAGTGAGCGTAAACGGTATTGCAATGATAGGAAACAAGGCCTAGGGATCATGGGCGGAACCCGCAAGTTGATCACAACAACATACATCAAGTGAATCACGTGGTATCCCATTGTCACCACAGATACGCACGGCAAGACATACATCAAGTGTTCTCAAATCTTTAAAGACTCAATCCGATAAGATAACATCAAAGGGGAAACTCAATCCATTACAAGAGAGTAGAGGGGGAGGAGAAACATAAGATCCAACTATAATAGCAAAGCTCGCGATACATCAAGATCGTGCCAAATCAAGAACACAAGAGAGAGAGAAAGATCAAACACATAGCTACTGGTACATACCCTCAGCCCCGAGGGAGAACTAATCCCTCCTCGTCATGGAGAGCACCGGGATGATGAATATGGCCACCGGAGAGGGATTTCCCCCTCCAGCAGGGTGCCGGAACGGGTCTAGATTGGTTTTCGGTGGCTACGGAGGCTTCTGGCGGAACTCCCGATCTATTGTCCTCTCTGATGTTTTTAGGGTATATGGAGATATATAGGCAGAAGAAGTACGTCAGGGGGGCCACGAGGGGCCCACGAGGGTGGAGGGCGCGCCCCCTACCTCGTGGCTCCCGTGTTTCTTTCCTGACGTGCACTCCAAGTCCTCTGGGCTTCTTCTGATCCAAAAATAAGTTCCGTGAAGTTTCAGGTCAATTGGACTCCGTTTGATTTTCCTTTTCTGCGATACTCTAAAACAAGGTAAAAACGGAAACTGGCACTGGGCTCTAGGTTAATAGATTAGTCCCAAAAATCATATAAAATAGCATATAAATGCATATAAAACATCCAAGGTTGATAATATAATAGCATGGAACAATCAAAAATTATAGATACGTTGGAGACGTATCAGCATCCCCAAGCTTAATTCCTGCTCGTCCTCGAGTAGGTAAATGATAAAAACAGAATTTTTGATGTGGAATGCTACCTAACATATTCATCATGTATTTCTCTTTATTGTAGCAAGAATATTCAGATCCATAAGATTCAAGACAAAAGTTTAATATTGACATAAAAATAATAATACTTCAAGCATACTAACTAAGCAATCATGTCTTCTCAAAATAACATGGCCAAATAAAGCTATCCCTACAAAATCATATAGTCTGGCTATGCTCCATCTTCACCACACAAAATATTTAAATCATGCACAACCCCGATGACAAGCCAAGTAATTGTTTCATACTTTTGATGTTCTCAAACCTTTTCAATCTTCACGCAATATATGAGCGTGAGCCATGGATATAGCACTATAGGTGGAATAGAATGATGGTTGTGGAGAAGACAAAAAGGAGAAGATAGTCTCACATCAACTAGGCGTATCAATGGGCTATGGAGATGCCCATCAATAGATATCAATGTGAGTGAGTAGGGATTGCCATGCAACAGATGTACTAGAGCTATAAGTATATGAAAGCTCAACAAAAGAACTAAGTGGGTGTGCATCCAACTCGCTTGCTCACGAAGACCTAGGGCAATTTTGAGGAAGCCCATCATTGGAATATACAAGCCAAGTTCTATAATGTAAAATTCCCACTAGTATATGAAAGTGACAACATAGGAGACTCTCTATCATGAAGATTATGGTGCTACTTTGAAGCACAAGTGTGGTAAAAGGATAGTAGCATTGCCCTTCTCTCTTTTTCTCTCATTTTTTATTTGGGCCTTCTCTTCTTTTTTATGGCATCTTTTCTCTCTTTTTTATTTGGGCTTCTTTGGCCTCTTTTATTTATTTATTTTCGTCCGGAGTCTCATCCCGACTTGTGGGGGAATCATAGTCTCCATCATCCTTTCCTCACCGGGACAATGCTCTAATAATGATGATCATCACACTTTTATTTACTTACAACTCAAGAATTACAACTCAATACTTAGAACAACAATATGACTCTATGTGAATGCCTCCAGCAGTGTACCGGGATATGCAATGACTCATGAGTGACGTGTATGAAAGAATTATGAATGGTGGCTTTGCCACAAATACGATGTCAACTACATGATCATGCAAAGCAGTATGACAATGATGGAGCGTGTCATAATAAACAGAACGGTGGAAATTTGCATGGCAATATATCTCGGAATGGCTATGGAAATGCCATAATAGGTAGGTATGGTGGCTGTTTTGAGGAAGGTATATGGTGGGTTTATGGTACCGGCGAAAGTTGCGCGGTACTAGAGAGGCTAGCAATGGTGGAAGGGTGAGAGTGCGTATGGACTCAACATTAGTCATAAAGAACTCACATACTTATTGCAAAAATCTATTAGTTATCGAAACAAAGTACTATGCGCATGCTCCTAGGGGGATAGATTGGTAGGAAAAGACCATCGCTCATCCCCGACCGCCACTCATAAGGAAGACAATCAATAAATAAATCATGCTCCGACTTCATCACATAACGGTTCACCATACGTGCATGCTACGGGAATCACAAACTTCAACACAAGTATTTCTCAAATTCACAACTACTCAACTAGCATGACTCTAATATTACCATCCTCATATCTCAAAACAATCATCAAGTTTCAAACTTCTCATAGTATTCAATGCACTTTATATGAAAGTTTTTATTATACCCCTCTTGGATGCCTATCATATTAGGACTAAATTCATAACCAAAGCAAATTACCATGCTGTTTAGAACTCTCAAAATAATATAAGTGAAGCATGAGAGTTCATCTATTTCTATAAAATAAAACCACCACCGTGCTCTAAAAGGATATAAGTGAAGCACTAGAGCAACAACAAACTACTCCGAAAGATATAAGTGAAGATCAATGAGTAGTTGAATAATTATGCAGCTATGTGAAGACTCTCCCATTTAATAATTTTAGACCTTGATACTTTATTCAAACAGCAAGAAAAACAAAATAAAATGACATCTAAGAATAGCGAACATCATGTGAAGAAGCAAAAACTTAGGATCAACCGATACTAACCGATAGTTGTTGAAGAAGAAAGGTGGGATGCCAACCGGGGCATCCCCAAGCTTAGATGCTTGAGACTTATTGAAATATTATCTTGGGGTGCCTTGGGCATCCCCAAGCTTGAGCTTTTGTGTCTCCTTAATTCCTCTCATATCACGGTCTCCCTAAATCTCAAAAGCTTCATCCACACAAAACTCAACAAGGACTCGTGAGATAAGTTAGTATAAACCATTGCAAAAACCTTATCATACTCTACTGTAGAAAATAACTAAAATTATTATTCAACATTGCATACTACATGCCTCTGCATATTTAATAGTCCTATCCTCAAAATAGAATCATCAAAGAAGCAAACATATGCAAACATAACAACAATCTGCCTAAACAGGACAGTCTGTAAAGAGTGCAGCAAGATCCATACTTCCCCAGCTCAAAAAATTATGAAAGAAAATTCCCACTGTAGTAAATTTATCAGAGCTTAATATGCAAAAGGTTTAAACATTTTATCACATTCTGACTTTTCTAGGGAATTATTGCAACAGCGGTAATCTTTCTGTTTTCAAACAGCAACATGAGGACTTGTAAAATAGGCATAGTAAAGGCTATCAATGCCACTTTTATTGAAATAAAAGATGCAAAAAATTGTTCTAAATAACAGAAAGAAAATCCTAACAAAATAAATTGACGCTCCAAGCAAAACACATATCATGTGGTGAATAAAAATATAGCTCCAAGTAAAGTTACCGATGAACGAAGACGGAAGAGGGGATGCCTTCCGGGGCATCCCCAAGCTTAGGCTCTTGGATATCCTTGAATATTACCTTGTGGTGCCTTGGGAATCCCCAAGCTTAGGATCTTTCCACTCCTTATTCCATAGTCCACCGAATCCTTACCCAAAACTTGGAAACTTCACCACACAAAACTTAACAGAAAACTCGTAAGCTCCCTTAGTATAAGAAAGTAAATCACCACTTCAAGGTACTGTAATGAACTCATTCTTTATTTATATTGGTGTTAAACCTACTGTATTCCAACTTCTCTATGGTTTATAATGTTGGAAATATGCCCTAGAGGCAATAATAAAATGGTTATTATTATATTTCTTTGTTCATGATAATTGTCTATTGTTCATGCTACAATTGTGTTATCCGAAAATCGTAATACATGTGTGAATACATAGACCACAACACGTCCCTAGTGAGCCTCTAGTTGACTAGCTCGTTGATCAAAAGATAGTCATGGTTTCCTGACTATGGACATTAGATGTCATTGATAACGGGATCACATCATTAGGAGAATGATGTGATGGACAAGACCCAATCCTAAGCATAGCTCAAAGATCGTGTAGTTCGTTTGCTATAGCTTTTCCGAATGTCAAGTATCATTTCCTTAGACCATGAGATTGTGCAACTCCCGGATACCGTAGGAGTGCTTTGGGTGTGCCAAACGTCACAACATAACTGGGTGACTATAAAGGTACACTACAGGTATCTCCGAAAGTGTCTGTTGGGTTGGCACGAATCGAGACTGGGATTTGTCACTCCGTATGACGGAGAGGTATCTCTGGGCCCACTCGGTAATGCATCATCATAATGAGCTCAATGTGACCAAGTGGTTGATCACGGGATCATGCATTATAGTACGAGTAAAGTGACTTGCCGGTAACGAGATTGAACGAGGTATTGGGATACCGACGATCGAGTCTCGGGCAAGTAACGTACCGATTGACAAAGGGAATTGTATACGGGATTGATTGAATCCTCGACATCGTGGTTCATCCGATGAGATCATCGAGGAGCATGTGGGAGCCAACATGGGTATCTAGATCCCGCTGTTGGTTATTGACCAGAGAGTCATCTCGGTCATGTCTGCGTGTCTCCGGAACCCGTAGGGTCTACACACTTAAGGTTCGGTGACGCTAGGGTTGTTGAGATATTAGCATACGGTAACACGAAAGTTGTTCGGAGTCCCGGATGAGATCCCGGACGTCACGAGGAGTTTCGGAATGGTCCAGAGGTGAAGATTTATATATAGGAAGTCAAGTTTCGGCCATCGGGAAGGTTTCCGGGGTAATCGGTATTGTACCGGGACCACCGAAAGGGTCCCGGGGGTCCACCGGGTGGGGCCACCTATCCCGGAGGGCCCCATGGGATGAAGTGGGAGGGGAACCAGCCCCTAGTGGGCTGGTGCGCCCCCCATGGGCCTCCCCTGCGCCTAGGGTTGGAAACCCTAGGGGTGGGGGCGCCCCACTTGGCTTGGGGGGCACTCCACCCCCTTGGCCGCCGCCCCCCTTGGAGATTCAATCTCCTAGGGCCGGCGCCCCCTAGGGGTCCTATATATAGTGGGGGGGGGGGAGGGAGGGCAGCCGCACCCTAGCCCCCGGCGCCTTCCTCTCCCTCCCGTGACACTCCTCCCTCTCCCTGAGCTTGGCGAAGCCCTGCCGAGATCACCGTTGCTTCCACCACCACGCCGTCGTGCTGCTGGATCTTCATCAACCTCTCCTTCCCCGTTGCTGGATCAAGTTGGAGGAGACGTCTTCCCAATCGTACGTGTGTTGAACGCAGAGGTGCCGTTCGTTCGGCGCTAGGTCATCGGTGATTTGGATCACGACGAGTACGACTCCATCAACCCCGTTCTCTTGAACGCTTCCGCGTGCGATCTACAAGGGTATGTAGATGCACTCCTCTCTCCCTCGTTGCTAGGTGACTCCATAGATTGATCTTGGTGATGCATAGAAAATTTTAAAATTCTGCTACGTTCCCCAACAGTGGTATCAGAGCTAGGTCTATGCGTAGTTTCTATGCACGAGTAGAACACAAAGCAGTTGTGGGCGTGGATATTGTCAATTTGCTTGCCGTTACTAGTCTTATCTTGATTCGGCGGCATCGTGGGATGAAGCGGCCCAGACCGACCTTACACGTACGCTTACGTGAGACTGGTTCCACCGATTGACATGCACTAGTTGCATAAGGTGGCTAGCGGGTGTCTGTCTCTCCCACTTTAGTTGGATCGGATTCGATGAAAAGGGTCCTTATGAAGGGTAAGTAGAAATTGGCATATCACGTTGTGGTTTTGGCGTAGGTAAGAAACGTTCTTGCTAGAAACCTATAGCAGCCACTTAAAAACTTGCAACAACAATTAGAGGACGTCTAACTTGTTTTTGCAGCATGTGCCGTGTGATGTGATATGGCCAAAAGGATGTGATGAATGATATATGTGATGTATGAGATTGATCATGTTCTTGTAATAGGAATCACGACTTGCATGTCGATGAGTATGACAACCGGCAGGAGCCATAGGAGTTGTCTTTATTTATTTATGACCTGCGTGTCAACATAAATGTCATGTAATTACTTTACTTTATTGCTAAAGCGTTAGCCATAGTAGTAGAAGTAATAGATGACGAGACAACTTCAAGAAGACACGATGATGGAGATCATGGTGTCATGCCGGTGACAACGATGATCATGAAGCCCCGAAGATGGAGATCAAAAGGAGCAAATGATATTGGCAATATCATGTCACTATTTGATTACATGTGATGTTTATCATGTTTTGCATCTTATTTGCTTAGAACGACGGCAGCTTAAATAAGATGATCCCTCGTAATAATTTCAAGAAAGTGTCCCCCCTAACTGTGCACCGTTGCGAAGGTTCGTTGTTTCGAAGCACCACGTGATGATCGGGTGTGATAGATTCTAACGTTCTAATACAACGGGTGTAAGCCAGATTTACACACGCAATACACTTAGGTTGACTTGACGAGCCTAGCATGTACAGACATGGCCTCGGAACACGGAAGACCGAAAGGTCGATCATGAGTCGTATAGAAGATACGATCAACATGAAGATGTTCACCGATGTTGACTAGTCCGTCTCACATGATGATCGGACACGGCCTAGTTGACTCGGATCATGTTTCACTTAGATGACTAGAGGGATGTCTATCTGAGTGGGAGTTCATTGAATAATTTGATTAGATGAACTTAATTATCATGAACTTAGTCTAAAATCTTTACACTATGTCTTGTAGATAAAATGGCCCACGCTAATGTTGCCCTCAACTTCAACGTGTTCCTAGAGAAAGCTGAAAGATGATGGCAGCAACTATACGGACTGGGTCCGGAACCTGAGGATCATCCTCATAGCTGCCAAGAAAGATTAAGTCCTAGAAGCACCGCTAGGTGACGCACCCATCCCAGAGAACCAAGACATTATGAACGCTTGGCAGTCACGTGTTGATGATTACTCCCTCGTTCAGTGCGGCATGCTTTACAGCTTAGAATCGGGGCTCCAAAAGCGTTTTGAGAGACACGGAGCATATGAGATGTTCGAAGAGCTGAAAATGGTTTTCCAAGCTCATGCCCAGGTCAAGAGATATGAAGTCTCTGACAAGTTCTTCAGTTGTAAGATGGAGGAAAATAGTTCTGTCAGTGAGCACGTACTCAAAATGTCTGGGTTGCATAACCGCTTGACTCAGCTGGGAGTTAATCTCCCGGATGACGCGGTCATTGACAGAATCCTTCAGTCGCTTCCATCGAGCTACAAGAGCTTTGTGATGAACTTCAATATGCAGGGGATGGAAAAGACCATTCCTGAGGTATATTCAATGCTGAAATCAGCGGAGGTGGAAATCAAAAAGGAACATCAAGTGTTGATGGTGAATAAAACCACTAAGTTCAAGAAAGGCAAGGGTAAAAAGAACTTCAAGAAGGATGGCAAGGGAGTTGCCACGCCCGGTAAGCAAGCTGCCGGAAAGAAGTCAAAGAATGGACCCAAGCCTGAGACTGAGTGTTTTCATTGCAAGGGAAGTGGTCACTGGAAGCGGAAATGCCCCAAATACTTAGCGGACAAGAAGGCCGGCAACACTAAAGGTATATGTGATATACATGTAATTGATGTGTACCTTACCAGTACTCGTAGTAGCTCCTGGGTATTTGATATCGGTGCGGTTGCTCACATTTGTAACTCAAAGCAGGAGCTGCGGAATAAGCGGAGACTGGCGAAGGACGAGGTGACGATGCGCGTCGGGAATGGTTCCAAAGTCGATGTGATCGCCGTCGGCACGCTGCCTCTACATTTACCTACGGGATTAGTTTTAAACCTCAATAATTGTTATTTAGTGCCAACTTTGAGCATGAACATTGTATCAGGATCTCGTTTAATTCGAGATGGCTACTCATTTAAATCCGAGAATAATGGTTGTTCTATTTATATGAGAGATATGTTTTATGGTCATGCTCCGCTGGTGAATGGTTTATTCTTAATGAATCTCGAGTGTAATGTTACACATATTCATAGTGTGAATACCAAAAGATGTAAGGTTGATAATGATAGTCCCACATACTTGTGGCACTGCCGCCTTGGTAACATAGGTGTCAAACGCATGAAGAAGCTCCATGCAGATGGACTTTTGGAGTCTCTTGATTACGAATCATTTGACACATGCGAACCATGCCTCATGGGTAAAATGACCAAGACTCCGTTCTCAGGAACAATGGAGCGAGCAACCAACTTATTGGAAATCATACATACTGATGTGTGCGGTCCAACGAGTGTTGAGGCTCGCGGTGGCTATCATTATGTTCTCACCCTCACTGATGACTTGAGTAGATATGGGTATGTCTACTTAATGAAACACAAGTCTGAGACCTTTGAAAAGTTCAAAGAATTTCAGAGTGAGGTTGAGAATCAACGTGACAAGAAAATCAAGTTCTTGTGATCAGATCGTGGGGG
This sequence comes from Triticum urartu, assembly GCF_056163025.1. Taxonomy (NCBI): domain Eukaryota; kingdom Viridiplantae; phylum Streptophyta; class Magnoliopsida; order Poales; family Poaceae; genus Triticum; species Triticum urartu. Next base: position 475,585,867 of record NC_141877.1, read on the forward strand.
GGAATACTTGAGTCACGAATTTGGCACACACTTAAGACAATGTGGAATAGTTTCACAACTCACGCCGCCTGGAACACCTCAGCGTAATGGTGTGTGCGAACTTCGTAATCGCACTCTATTGGATATGGTGCGATCTATGATGTCTCTTACCGATTTACCACTATCATTTTGGGGCTATGCTTTAGAGACTGCCGCATTCACTTTAAATAGGGCTCCGTCGAAATCCGTTGAGACGACACCGTATGAATTATGGTTTGGGAAGAAACCTAAGCTTTCATTTCTAAAAGTTTGGGGATGCGATGCTTATGTCAAGAAACTTCAACCTGAAAAGCTCGAACCCAAGTCGGAAAAATGCGTCTTCATAGGATACCCTAAAGAAACTATTGGGTATACCTTCTACCTCAGACCCGAAGGCAAGATCTTTGTTGCCAAGAATGGATCCTTTCTAGAGAAAGAGTTTCTCTCGGAAGAAATAAGTGGGAGGAAAGTAGAACTCGATGAAGTATTACCTCTTGAACCGGTAAGTGGCGCAGCTCAAGAAAATGTTCGTAAGGTGCCTGCACCGACTAGAGAGGAAGTTAATGATGATGATCATGGAACTTCAGATCAAGTTGCTACTAAACTTCGTAGGTCCACAAGGACACGTTCCGCACCAGAGTGGTACGGCAACCCTGTCTTGGAAATCATGTTGTTAGACAACGATGAACCTTCAAACTATGAAGAAGCGATGGCGGGCTCAGATTCCGACAAATGGCTGGAAGCCATGAAATCCGAGATAGGATCCATGTATGAAAACGAAGTATGGACTTTGACTGACTTGCCCGATGATCAGCGAGCCATAGAAAATAAATGGATCTTTAAGAAGAAGACAGACGCGGATGGTAATGTAACCATCTATAAAGCTCGGCTTGCGCTAAGGGTTATCGACAAGTTCAAGGGGTTGACTACGATGAGACTTTCTCACCCGTAGCGAAGCTGAAGTCCGTCTGAATCATGTTAGCAATTGCCGCATTCTATGATTATGAGATATGGCAAATGGACGTCAAAACGGCATTCCTTAATGGTTTCCTTAAGGAAGAATTGTATATGATGCAGCCGGAAGGTTTTGTCGATCCTAAGAATGCTGACAAGGTGTGCAAGCTCCAACGCTCGATTTATGGGCTGGTGCAAGCATCTCGGAGTTGGAAAATTCGTTTTGATGAGATGATCAAAGCGTTTGGGTTTGCGCAGACTTATGGAGAAGCCTGCTTTTACAAGAAAGTGAGTGGGAGCTCTGTAGCATTTCTCATATTGTATGTGGATGACATACTGTTGATGGGAAATGATATAGAATTCTTGGAAAGCAAAAAGGCCTACTTGAACAAGTGTTTTTCAATGAAGGATCTTGGAGAAGCTGCTTATATATTAGGCATCAAGATCTATAGAGATAGATCGAGACGCCTCATTGGTCTTTCACAGAGTACGTACCTTGACAAGATATTGAAGAAGTTCAAAATGGATCAGTCAAAGAAGGGGTTCTTGCCTGTATTGCAAGGTACGAGATTGAGCACGGCTCAATGCCCGACCACGACAGAAGATAGAGAAAAGATGAGTGTCGTCCCCTATGCCTCGGCCATAGGGTCTATCATGTATGCTTTGCTGTGTACCAGACCCGATGTAAACCTTGCCGTAAGTTTGGTAGGAAGGTACCAAAGTAATCCCGACATGGAACACTGGACAGCGGTCAAGAATATCCTGAAGTTCCTGAAGAGGACTAAGGATATGTTTCTCGTTTATGGAGGTGATGAAGAGCTCGTCGTAAAGGGTTACGTCGATGCTAGCTTCGACACAGATCTGGATGACTCTAAGTCACAAACCTGATACGTGTATATTTTGAATGGTGGGGCAGTTAGCTGGTGCAGTTGCAAGAAAAGCGTTGTGGCGGGATCTACATGTGAAGCGGAGTACATGGCAGCCTCAGAGGCAGCACAAGAGGCAATCTGGGTGAAGGAGTTCATTACGGACCTAGGAGTCATACCCAATGCGTCGGGCCCGATGACTCTCTTCTGTGACAACACTGGAGCTATTGCCCTTGCCAAGGAGCCCAGGTTTCACAGGAAGACCAGGCATATCAAGCGTCACTTCAACTCCATTCGTGAAAGTGTTCAAAATGGAGACATAGATATTTGTAAAGTACATACGGACCTGAATGTGGCAGATCCGTTGACTAAACCTCTCCCTAGAGCAAAACATGATCAACACCAGAACTGCATGGGTGTTCGATGCATCACAATGTAACTAGACTATTAACTCTAGTGCAAGTGGGAGACTGTTGGAAATATGCCCTAGACGCAATAATAAAATGGTTATTATTATATTTCTTTGTTCATGATAATTGTCTATTGTTCATGCTATAATTGTGTTATCCGGAAATCGTAATACATGTGTGAATACATAGACCACAACACGTCCCTAGTGAGCCTCTAGTTTACTAGCTCGTTGATCAAAAGATAGTCATGGTTTCCTGACTATGGACATTGGATGTCATTGATAACGGGATCACATCATTAGGAGAATGATGTGATGGACAAGACCCAATCCTAAGCATAGCTCAAAGATCGTGTAGTTCGTTTGCTATAGCTTTTCCGAATGTCAAGTATCATTTCTGTTGGGGATATGACTATTTGTGTAAGCCATCCAGGAGGGGCCGGGTTACGCAAATAGAGGTTCATCAGAAGCCCAAGACCAAGGCATGAAGATGGCGCTTCACTAAAAGGCTTAAAGGCCCACAGGCGACTCTGAGGCCCGTAAAGATAAACCGCCATGATGGTATAACTTGTACTGTAAGGTAGAAGTAACTAGTCGCCGAGCCGGACACTGTTTATGAGCCGGCCGGGACTCTGTAGGTCGCAGGGCGTCAACCCGTGTATATAAGGGGATGACCCGCCAGCGGCTTAGGGCGAAAAACAACTGATCGAGAGCCAGGCATAGCGTATCTCGCTCCCTGGTCATCGAAACCTCAAGCAATTCCAACCCAACTAGACGTAGGCCTTCCTTCACCATAAGGGGCTGAACTAGTATAAACCTCGCATGTCCTTGTCCCGATTAACCCCTTTAAGCTTCCTAGTTGCGATGGCTCCACGACTAAGTCCTTGCAAAAGGACATCTGCCGTGACAATTCCACGATAGTTGGCGCCCACCGTGGGGCCAGCGCACGGTGGATTTGAGTTCTTGAAGGGCAGCTTCGAAGGGCTCAAGGGATACGCAGTTGGCCGGATGACCAAGAGTCATCGCGGCAAGATCTACATCGACGACTAAGGCTGGGGCCCCGACGCCGGCTCAATTAAGTACGGGTACCAGGTCCCCTTTGGCGGAATTCACGTCTTCATCGGCCGGATTGGTGAGCCGGGCCCTGAGCCGGACAGCTGCACCGACCTCATCGAGACGGCTCAGCGTGCAAAACCCGCCCGAGCTCAACCCGTCGTGAAGCGTGCCTTTGTGGGTTGCATCCACGGAGGTGAACTTCCTGAAGGATCTGAAGGTGATGGTGAGCCGGCCGTCCTCTCTGACGGTGATTCGTCCGCCGGCTCAACAGATTCGCTGTATCAAGTTCAAGATGGTGTGCTTGGGGGCTGTTCCGATGGCAGCACTATTCCGGACCCCTCAGAGTCGCCAAACTGGGCAGGAGTCTTCATGGCTGGTACTCAACCCGACCAAAATTCTACGGCCTCAGCGGCGATAACGTCCGGGTTAGGAGCAGCCGGGGCAGGAGGCCCTGTGCGCTCACCGGCTCAGGTGCTGATGGATCTCATGGATAAACTTACGGCCTTGTTAACTGTTACAGTCGTCCCTGCGAACCAATCTGAGCATGAGGCAGAGGTGGCACAGGTTCGCGATGAGATCGCCCGGGCCAAGGAAACCTTAGCAGCTGAAGATACTAGATTAGCCACAGAGCGGGCGACTTTGGACGTACGGGCGCAACAACTTCAGGCAGAGGCCTTTCAGCTCACGTTGAGCTTGAACACATCTAATGAGGTAATGAGGAGGAGACATCAGAAAACTCAGTCCCGTTTACCTCAGATTTATGATCCTAGGAATCTCTTTGCTACACCCGGGGCTGGCCCAAGTAACCCGCCAGGTGCAAATCAGTTTATGACATCCGGAGCGGGAGGCCCAGTCCAGCCTCTGGTGACGGCGCCTCTTCACAGCAACATGGCATCGCCCCATTACGTACCAATACCACAAGGTCACTTCTCCAACCCCATGGAGAACTTAATCGCGGCATCAGCACGTTTGGCGGCTCTCCCAGTAGATGGTGATGATCCGACAGCGGTGGAAACCCGGAGGATCAGGGAACTTGTCTAAACAGCCCTGGCTCAGCAAGAGACCTACTCCTACAGCCGGGACATGATTCACTCAACTCCTCCGCCCTGGTTAGCTCCGCCTCGTCAAAACCGGAGCCCGAGTTACAGTAGACACATGGAGTCAGAGGCCTTGTCAAGTAGCGCTCAACGCCGGAACCAGCCCGGCGGGTATAACCCGATTCAGGATCGGATACGTCAGGAGGACGAGCGGGCGGCTCAGCTAGCAGCCCAACAGGACTCACCGGCTTACCCGACGACTTCCGTTGAGGCGGGTGTTGCTACTAGAACCGGAGGAGTTCCTTGTCTGGTACCGGCTCTACGTAATGTACATCTGCCCAAGGATTTCAAGGGACCTCAAAAGGTGCCGAATTATACGGCCGATTTACAGCCTGGGGCGTGGATTGAAAGTTACGAGATGGCCATGGAGCTGCTGGAGGTTAGTGATGAAGCGATGGCTAAATACTTCACCATGATGTTGGACGGAACGGCCCGTTCTTGGTTAAAGGGTTTGCCACCCAATTCCATTAGGTCATGGGCGGAGCTAAAGGCCCGTTTCATCCAGAACTTCAAGGACACTTGCAAGCAGTCTATGTCGATTGTGGACCTGACAAATTGTAAGCAGGAGGAAGGTGAATCTACGACTCATTGGGTGCGCCGGGTCAAAGACATAATACATTCGTCTGACAAGATGGATGCCGGATCAGCAGTTCTCATGCTGGAGAAAAATTGCCGCTTTGAGCCTCTGAGACAGAAACTGGGGCGCCTTAAGCGTGATTGCAACGATATGGGGACGCTGATGGCAACTTTAGTCAAGTATGCCGATTCTGATAGTACCAATCCCGCGTTTGATGAGGAAAAGACAGGGAAGGGAAAGAAGAACGGTAATGGAAAGGGTCAGCAGCATAACCGGCGAGTCAAGGAGGCAATAAGCATAAGGCGGACGGTAACCGGGAATTTGTGGCCAATGCACAGGGTAACAATCAGTAGCACAAAGGAAAGCCACCCCCTCGGTTTGGTGGGTCAGGTCCGTCTCTTGAGCAACTACTCAATGAGCCCTGCCCGAAACACGGCACCCGGGAACGACCAGTGACTCATTTATGGAAGGATTGCGCAATCGAAGGCTTTCAAGAATTCTAATACGTTTGATGGCAATCAAGGCCCAGGAGGCGGCTCAGGAGCTGGCGGCTTTCATGGCCCGGGCGGCGGTTCAGGATCCGGTTTTCAGGGAAGCCAGGGTGGTTATAATCAACAACAGTCTGGTCAAGGAGGTCAGCAGCAGCAGCAGTCGGGTTATCGGAGCCATCTAAAACAGCTAAACAGTGGGCAGTATCACGTGTTCACCACAAGTTTGTGTAAACGGGATCAGAAAGTTCATAGGAGGGCAGTGAATTCTGTTGAGCCGGCAGTCCCTCGTTACTTGAGGTGGTCGGAACAACCTATTGTCTGGAGCAGGGAGGATCACCCTCCCCGGGTTGATAATCCGGGTCAACTGGCCCTGGTAGTGGCACCGCAGGTTGGTGGTTATAAATTTACTAAGGTGCTCATGGATGGAGGTAGCAGCATCAACATCCTCTATTACGAGACCTTTCGGCGCATGGGCTTAACTGACAAGAATTTAAAGACTTCCAACACCATCTTCCATGGAGTGGTACCTGGTAAGTCGGCGTATCCTGTGGGTAAGATTGAGCTAGAGGTGGCCTTTGGAGACGAGCATGATTCTAGGGCAGAAAAGTTAACTTTTGAAGTGGTAAAAATCAAGAGCCCATATCACGCTTTGTTCGGCCGGCCGGCTTATGCCAAGTTCATGGCGCGGTCGTGTTATGTTTATTTATAGCTCAAGATGCCGGGTTACAAAGGTACCATCACTATGCATGGAAGCCGAAAGGTGGCCCTGGAATGTGAAGAAGGCGATGCGGCTTATGCCGAGTCTGTCTGTGCAGCAGAGGAGCTCAAATTTTATCAAGATAACGTTGACCCGGCGGATATGACCTCCCTCAAGAAGCCGACTACGGAGCATGACCCGGCCATGAAGTTTAAATCGGCTGCAGAGACTAAGCTCGTTGATTTTACTCCGGGTGATTCGTCTAAGCAATTCAGCATCAGTGCCAACTTGGATCCTAAATAGGAAAGCGCGCTCATCGAGTTCATCCGTGAGAACCGAGACATTTTTGCATGGAAGCCTTCTAACATGCCGGGTGTACCGAGAGGACTCGCTGAGCACACTCTTAATATTGATCCGAAGTATAAGCCGGTTAGGCAGTTTCTGCGGCGATTCAATGAGGAACGACGAAAAGCTATAGGAGAAGAGGTCGCCCGGCTCTTGGCGGCTGGGTTCATTGTCGAAGTGTTTCACCCAGAGTGGTTGGCTAACCCGGTGCTCGTGCTCAAGAAAAACGGCACCTGGCAGATGTGTGTGGATTACACAGACTTAAATAAGGCTTGTCCGGCTGATCCTTTCACTCTCCCCCGTATTGATCAAATCATTGATGCTACGGCGAGTTGTGCGCGTTTGAGCTTTTTGGATGCTTACTCTGGTTATCATCAGATCAAGATGGCAGTTAAGGACCAGGAGAAGACGACTTTCATCACTCTGTTTGGAGCCTTCTGCTATGTGTCTATGCCTTTTGGGCTCAAGAGTGCCTAGGCGACTTATCAACGGTGTGTACAGAATTGTCTCCACAATCAGATTGGGCGCAATGTTCATGCTTATGTGGATGACATAATGGTGAAATCCAGAGAGGCGGAAACCTTGATATCTGATCTTAGAGAAACCTTTGACAATCTCCGGGTTTACAAAATGATGCTTAACCCGGAGAGGTGTGTATTTGGTGTGCCTGCAGGCAAGCTTTTGGGATTCTTGGTATCAAACAGGGGCATCGAGGCTAATCCGGAGAAGATTAAGGCAATCACTTCTTTGGCTAAACCGGCATGTATCAATGATGTTCAGCGACTGGCGGGTCATGTTGCCGCTTTAAGCCGGTTCATAAGCCGGTTAGGTGAGAAGGCCCTACCGCTGTACCAACTGATGAAGAAGGCAGACACCTTTGTCTGGAGTAATGCTGCTAATGCCACTTTTGAGGATTTGAAGAGGCAGTTATCTGAGCCGCCAGTTCTTGCAGCCCCCATTGACAAAGAGCCTTTGCTGTTATATGTGGCTACTAATTCACGAGCCGTCAGTGTGGCAATTGTGGTAGAGCGCAAGGAGGCTGGTAAGGAACATCCGGTTCAACAGCCGGTTTATTATGTCAGTGAGGTACTCAACGAGTCAAAACAAAGATATCCTCATTGGCAGAAACTTGTTTATGGGGTGTTCATGGCAAGCCGGAAGCTGAAGCAATACTTCCAAGGTCGCCCTATCACTGTGGTAAGTTCTGCCCCCTTGGAAGACATTATTCAGAACAGAGAGGCTACATGACGAGTCACCAAGTGGGCCATCGAGCTCGGGCCTCATGGTCTGAAGTACGCACCACGCACTGCCATTAAGTCTCAAGCTTTGGTGGATTTCATCAACGACTGGACAGAGCTACAGGCACCTGAGGAGAAGCCCGATAACACTTATTGGACTATTCACTTTGATGGGTCCAGACAGTTGGAAGGCTCGGGGGCTGGAGTCGTGTTAACTTCCCCTCGAGGTGATAAATTTTGTTATGTGCTCCAGCTTATGTTTCCTTGTACTAACAATGCAGCTGAGTATGAGGCCCTACTCCATGGTCTCTGGATGGCCAAAGAGATGAACTTGAGCCGGGTAAGATGCTTGGGAGACTCAGACCTTGTGGCTCAACAGGTGTCAGGCAAGTGGGACTCTAAAGATCCCCTTATGGCGGCTTACCGTCATGAAGTCGATGCTGTGGCTGGACATTTCAAGGGTTATGTGGTGGAACACATTGATCGAAGGAAGAATGAGGCGGCTGATGCCTTAAGCCGGCTGGGATCTCAGCGTAAGCCAGTGCCGCCTAACACCTTTCTTGATGTTTTGAATAATCCTTCTGTTAAGTTACCTATAGAGGAAGATCTGGCAATACCAGACCCAGAGGCACAGCTAGTGGCGGCTCTCCACGTTATCCCGGATTGGACAGTGCCTTATTTGGCTTACATGACCCGGGGAGAGTTGCCTGAAGATGAGAGCTTGGCAAGACAAATTGCCCGGCGGTCCAAGTCCATGACAATTGTCAATGGCGAGTTACATCATTGCAGCGTCACTGGAGCGTTTCAACGTTGCGCGTCACCTACAGAGGGTCAGGAGATCCTTTGTGAGATTCATGAAGGCGATTGTGGTCATCACACCGGCTCAAAATCTCTTGTGGCCAAAGCTTTCCGTCATGGGTTTTATTGGCTGACGGCTCATGCTGATGCAGAAGACCTGGTCAGTAAATGTGACGGATGTCAGAAATTCTCACGACGAGCCCATGTGCCGGCTCAAGAATTGAGGATGATTCCAATTACTTGGCCATTTGTAGTCTGGGGGCTTGATATGGTCGGGCCTTTCAAAAGGTCTAAGGATAAAAAGACGCACCTCTTGGTGGCGGTTGACAAATTCACAAAGTGGGTGGAGGCGGAGCCAGTCAGTAAGTGTGATGCAGCCACGACGGTCCATTTTATGAAAAAGGTGATTTTTCGCTTTGGTTTTCCACACGGCATTATAACTGATAATGGCACTAACCTCTCCAGAGGAGCTATGGAATAGTTCTGTCAACGAGAGCATATCCGGCTTGACGTTTCAGCTGTGGCTCACCCTCAATCCAATGGTCAAGCAGAACGAGCTAATCAAGAAATCTTGAGGGGTATCAAGCCCCGGCTCTTGGTCCCCTTGCAGCGGACGCCGGGTTGTTGGGTGGAGGAGTTACCTTCTGTACTTTGGAGCATCAATACTACACCTAACAGATCTACGGGTTACATGCATTTCTTTATGGTGTATGGAGCAGAGGCGGTCCTGCCAAGTGACATCCGTCATGACTAACCCCGTGTGGCGGCTTATGTTGAGGAAGACAATGAAAAAGTTCGGCAAGACGCACTTGACCTGTTGGATGAAGAGCGAGACTTGGCAATAGCCCGCTCGGCGATTTACCAGCAAGACCTGCGCCGCTACCACAGCCGTCGGGTTAGGTCCAGAACCTTTCAGGAAGGCGACTTAGTGCTCTGACTCATCCAGGATCAATCTGACATGCACAAGCTATCCCCTCCTTGGGAAGGACCCTTTGTGGTCAGCAAGAATCTGAACAACGGATCATACTACCTTATCGACGTTCGGGAACACAAAGACTCATGTAAGTCGGAGGAGGACACCCGTCGGCCGTGGAATATCGCTCATCTTCGGCCTTATTATACTTGAGCCATCGGCTCTAATGTGTATATACTTATACTATGTATATTACATAAAGCAATAAAGCAAGACCTCTGTCCTTTTTTCCACTCCCAAAAAAGGTTTATGTGTTTTCTTTGTCAGGTGGTGGAGATAACCAAGGAGAAGCGGATCATATCGGAAGAAGAATTGGGCCCGATGTCTTGAGGTTTTAAGTCAAAGAAGTGCAAAATGTCTCTAAAGAATTTTGAACCGGGAGGAGCAAATCCCCGGCTCATGTGATCGGTAAAAATGATCACCTCCCCTTCCTTGGGTTGAGGTTTCTCTTCAGACGGGTCAGGAGCACGATAAGACATGACATCCTTCTTGGGCAGATGGCCAGACTTTACAAACTCGGACAGTTTGCTCTCTGTAACAATGGATGGGACCCAGTTGCAGGTAACCGGAGGTTTAACAGCTTTGGGTGCCATTGGGTAAATTGAAGCCTACAACAAGATAAAGGAATTTTTTCCGGTTTATTATAACCCGGAGAATAAACATTATTGGGTTATTTAAGATGGCGGCTTAAGAAGGGGCCTAATGACATACGGGTAACTATGTGATAATGTTTAACAGCTGCAGGTATTAAAGATGATTAAGGTTTTCTTAAGTCGCCAGAGGCAAGCGGTGCTGACAGCCGGTATTATCTTAAACCGGTTACACGGACTACTATGGCTGAAACAGAGTCAACAGACACAGTTTTTGGCTAAGTGTGGAGCAAACAGGTTTCACAAGTTGCAATTATTATTTTGGATCAAACGATGCTCTGGAAAGGAAAAATTTCTAGACCTAAAACAGTACAGGGAAGTTCATATACTCAAGGAGGGCTTCCAAAACAAGGAAATGAGATCTGTTTTCATACAGAATAAGCACACAACATCCTCCGCGGCAGTTCTATGTGGTTTTTATGATCTGAACAAGGTATTAGAGGTAAGAACTAATGGAGGTTGCGCCAGGCGGCGATGAACGTCGACGAACTCAAGACAGTACTAATGTAGATCTGAGAAAGGGGGGAAAGAGAACTCACCGATGTGGAAGAACTGCGGAGGGTTGCCGTTGTTCTCTGGTCAAAAAACAGGGTGATGCAGCAGCCTGAGTCGGTGAAGACGAGGTTTCCGACGGTGGCGGCGGCGGAGCTCGAGCGGCAGAAGAGGGAGTGCGAGGAAGAAGACGACCGGAGGAAATGAAAAAGACCTAGGTTGCGCCTATTTATAAGGAGGACCGACTGAGATGACGCGAGAAACGAGGAGACCAAGACATCATTATCCAGCGGCCCGACGCCTCGATTTTCGGGAGGGTCAGTAAAGGCAAAGATCCGTTGAAGATATGATGAATTAAATATAAGTTTTTATTGAAGATGACGTCACGATGATTTAACCCAGAGCCAGAGGATGATGTCATGACGGGTTACACTTTTCACGCAAGACAGAAGACTAAAGGCCAGTTCATAAGATTTTCAAAGATTGACATGAACCGGTTCAAATCAATCTGGGGCCTAATGTCAGGGATATGACTATTTGTGTAAGCCATCCAGGAGGGGCCGGGTTACGCAAATAGAGGTTCATCAGAAGCCCAAGACCAAGGCATGAAGATGGCGGTTCACTAAAAGGCTTAAAGGCCCACAGGCGACTCTGAGGCCCGTAAAGATAAACCACCGTGCTGGTATAACTTGTACTATAAGGTAGAAGTAACTAGTCGCCGAGCCGGACACTGTTTATGAGCCGGCCGGGACTCTATAGGTCGCAGGGCGTCAACCCGTGTATATAAGGGGACGACCCGCCAGCGGCTTAGGGCGAAAAACAACTGATCGAGAGCCAGGCATAGCGTATCTCGCTCCCTGGTCATCGAAACCTCAAGCAATTCCAACCAACTAGACGTAGGCCTTCCTTCACCGTAAGGGGCTGAACTAGTATAAACCTCGCGTGTCCTTGTCCCGATTAACCCCTTTAAGCTTCCTAGTTGCGATGGCTCCACGACTAAGTCCTTGCAAAAGGACATCTGCCGTGACAATTCCACGACAATTTCCTTAGACCATGAGATTGTGCAACTCCCGGATACCGTAGGAGTGCTTTGGGTGTGCCAAACGTCACAGCGTAACTGGGTGACTATAAAGGTACACTACAGGTATCTCCAAAAGTGTCTGTTGGGTTAGCACGAATCGAGACTGGGATTTGTCACTCCGTATGACGGAGAGGTATCTCTGGGCCCACTCGGTAATGCATCATCATAATGAGCTCAATGTGACCAAGTGGTTGATCATGGGATCATGCATTACGGTACGAGTAAAGTGACTTGCCGGTAACGAGATTGAACGAGGTATTGGGATACCGACGATCGAGTCTCGGGCAAGTAACGTACCGATTGACAAAGGGAATTGTATATGAGATCATCGAGGAGCATGTGGGTGCCAACATGGGTATCTAGATCCCGCTGTTGGTTATTGACCAGAGAGTCGTCTCGGTCATGTCTGCATGTCTCCGGAACCCGTAGGGTCTACACACTTAAGGTTCGGTGACGCTAGGGTTGTTGAGATATTAGCATACGGTAAACCGAAAGTTGTTCGGAGTCCCGGATGAGATCCCGGACTTCACGAGGAGTTTCGGAATGGTCCGGAGGTGAAGATTTATATATAGGAAGTCAAGTTTCGGCCATCGGGAAGGTTTCCGGGGTAATCGGTATTGTACCGGGACCACCGGAAGGGTCCCGGGGGTCCACCGGGTGGGGCCACCTATCCCGGAGGGCCCCATGGGCTGAAGTGGGATGGGAACCAGCCCCTAGTGGCCTGGTGTGCCCCCCCATGGGCCTCCCCTGCGCCTAGGGTTGGAAACCCTAGGGGTGGGGGCGGCCCACTTGGCTTGGGGGGCACTCCACCCCCTTGGCCGCCGCCCCCCTTGGAGATTCAATCTCCTAGGGCCGGCGCCTCCCTAGGGGTCCTATATATAGTGGGGGGAGGGAGGGCAGCCGCACCCTAGCCCCTGGCGCCTCCCTCTCCCTCCCGTGACACTCCTCCCTCTCCCTGAGCTTGGCGAAGCGCTGCCGAGATCACCGTTGCTTCCACCACCACGTCGTTGTGCTGCTAGATCTTCATCAACCTCTCCTTCCCCCTTGCTGGATCAAGTTGGAGGAGACATCTTCCCAACCTTACGTGTGTTGAACGCGGAGGTGCCGTCCGTTCGGCGCTAGGTCATCGGTGATTTGGATCACGACGAGTACGACTCCATCAACCCCGTTCTCTTGAACGCTTCCGCGCGCGATCTACAAGGGTATGTAGATGCACTCCTCTCTCCCTCGTTGCTAGATGACTCCATAGATTGATCTTGGTGATGTGTAGAAAATTTTAAAATTCTGCTATGTTCCCCAACATATAAACTATTTTACAAGCCATAGATTCATCAAAATAAGTAAACAACACTTGAAAAACAGAATCTCTCAAAAACAGAACAGTCTGTAGTAATCTGGATCAAACGTATACTTCTGGAACTCATAAAATTCCCAAATAAATTTCCGGACCTGAGGAATTTACATATTAATCATCTTCAAAAAGAATTAACTAAATAGCACTCTCCAAATAAAAATGGCAGCAATTCTCGTGAGCGCTAAAGTTTCTGTTTTTACAGCATGATCAACAAGACTTTCCCCAAGTCTTCCCAAAGGTTCTACTTGGCACAAACACTAATTAAAACACATAAAACCACATCTAAACAGAGGCTAGATTAATTATTTATTGCTAAACAGGAACAAAAATTAAGGAACAAAAATAAAATTGGGTTGCCTCCCAACAAGCGCTATCGTTTAACGCCCCTAGCTAGGCATGATGATTTTCAATGATGCTCACATAAAGGATAAGAACTGAAACATAAAGAGAGCATCATGAAGAGTATGACTAGCACATTTAAGTCTAACCCACTTCCTATCCATAGGGATTTTGTGAGCAAACAACTTTTGGGAACAAGAATCAACTTGCATAGGAAGGTAAAACAAGCTTAACTTCAAAACTTTAAGCACATAGAGAGGAAACTTGGTATTATTGCAATTCCTACAAGCATATATTCCTACCTCATAATAATTCTCAGTAGCATCATGAATGAATTCAACAATATAACTATCACACAAAGAATTCTTTTCATGATCTACAAGCATAGAATTTTTATTACTCTCCACATAAGCAAATTTCTTCTCATGAATAGTAGTGGGAGAAAACTCAACAAAGTAACTATCATGGGATTGAAAATTGAAATCAAGATGACAAGTTTCATTGTTATTATTATTATTTAAAGCATACATGTCATCACAATAATAACCATAGATAGGAGGCATGCTTTCATCATAATAAATTTGCTCATCAAAACTTGGGGGACAAAAAATATCATCTTCATCAAACATAGCTTCCCCAAGCTTGTGGCTTTGCATATCATTAGCATCATGGATATTCAAGGAATTCATACTAACAACATTGCAATCATGCTCATCATTCAAATATTTACTGCCAAAAAATTTATAGATTTCTTCTTCTAGCACTTGAGCACAATTATCGTTTCCATCATACTCACGAAAGATATTAAAAAGGTGAAGCGTATGAGACAAACTCAATTCCGTTTTTTATAGTTTTCTTTTATAAACTAAACTAGTGATAAAACAAGAAACTAAAAGACTCGATTGCAAGATCTAAAGATATACCTTCAAGCACTCACCTCCCCGGCAACGGCGCCAGAAAAGAGCTTGATGCTACTACACAACCTTCTTCTTGTAGATGTTGTTGGGCCTCCAAGTGCAGAGGTTTGTAGGACAGTAGCAAATTTCCCTCAAGTGGATGACCTAAGGTTTATCAATCCGTGGGAGGCGTAGGATGAAGATGGTCTCTCTCAAGCAACCCTGCAACCAAATAACAAAGAGTCTCTTGTGTCCCCAACACGCCCAATACAATGGTAAATTGTATAGGTGCACTAGTTCGGCGAAGAGATGGTGATACAAGTGGTATATAGATGGTAGATAATAGTTTTTGTAATCTGAAATTATAAAAACAGCAAGGTAACAAGTGATAAAAGTGAGCGTAGATGGTATTGCAATGATAGGAAACAAGGCCTAGGGTTCATACTTTCACTAGTGCAAGTTCCCTCAACAATCATAACATAATTGGATCACATAACTATCCCTCAACATGCAACAAAGAGTCACTCCAAAGTCACTAATAGCGGAGAACGAACGAAGAGATTATGGTAGGGTACTAAACCACCTCAAAGTTATTCTTTCCAATCAATCCATTGGGCTATTCCTATAAGTGTCACAAACAGCCCTAGAGTTCGTACTAGAATAACACCTTAAGACACAAATCAACCAAAACCCTAATGTCACCTAGATACTCCAACGTCACCTCAAGTATCCATGGGTATGATTATACGATATGCGTCACACAATCTCAGATTCATCTATTCAACCAACACACAGAATCTCAAAGAGTGCCCCAAAGTTTCTATCGGAGAATCACGACGAAAACGTGTGCCAACCCCTATGCATAGGTTCATGGGCGGAACCCGCAAGTTGATCACCAAAACATACATCAAGTGAATCACGTGGTATCCCATTGTCACCATAGATACGCACGGCAAGACATACATCAAGTGTTCTCAAATCTTTAAAGACTCAATCCTATAAGATAACTTCAAAGGGGAAACTCAATCCATTACAAGAGAGTAGAGGGGGAGGAGAAACATAAGATCCAACTATAATAGAAAAGCTCGCGATACATCAAGATCGTGCCAAATCAAGAGCACGAGAGAGAGAGAGAGATCAAACACATAGCTACTGGTACATACCCTCAGCCCCGAGGGAGAACTAAACCCTCCTCGTCATGGAGAGCGCCGGGATGATGAAGATGGCCACCGGAGAGGGATTCCCCCCTCCGGCAGGGTGCCGAAACGGGTCTAGATTGCTTTTCGGTGGCTACGGAGGCTTCTGGCGGCGGAACTCCTAATCTATTGTGCTCTCTGATGTTTTTAGGGTATATGGAGATATATAGGTGGAAGAAGTACGTCAGGGGGGCCACGAGGGGCCCACGAGGGTGGAGGGCGCGCCCTAGGGGGGTGGGCGCGCCCCCCTACCTCGTGGCTCCCTCATTTCTTTCCTGACGTGCACTCCAAATCTTCTGGGCTTCTTCTGATCCAGAAATAAGTTCCGTGAAGTTTCAGGTCAATTGGACTCCGTTTGATTTTCCTTTTCAGCGATACTCTAAAACAAGGTAAAAACAGAAACTGGCGCTGGGCTCTAGGTTAATAGGTTAGTCCCAAAAATCATATAAAATAGCATATAAATGCATATAAAACATCCAAGGTTGATAATATAATAGCATGGAACAATAAAAAATTATAGATACGTTGGAGACGTATCAGCATCCCCAAGCTTAATTCCTGCTCGTCCTCGAGTAGGTAAATGATAAAAACAGAATTTTTGATGTGGAATGCTACCTAACATATTCATCATGTATTTCTCTTTATTGTAGCAAGAATATTCAGATCCATAAGATTCAAGACAAAAGTTTAATATTGACATAAAAATAATAATACTTCAAGCATACTAACTAAGCAATCATGTCTTCTCAAAATAACATGGCCAAAGAAAGCTATCCCTACAAAATCATATAGTCTGGCTATGCTCCATCTTCACCACACAAAATATTTAAATCATGCACAACCCCGATGACAAGCCAAGCAATTGTTTCATACTTTTGATGTTCTCAGACCTTTTCAATCTTCACGCAATATATGAGCGTAAGCCATGCATATAGCACTATAGGTGGAATAGAATGGTGGTTGTGGAGAAGACAAAAAGGAGAAGATTGTCTCACATCAACTAGGCGTATCAATGGGCTATGGAGATGCCCATCAATAGATATCAATGTGAGTGAGTAGGGATTGCCATGCAACGGTTGCACTAGAGCTATAAGTATATGAAAGCTCAACAAAAGAGCTATGTGGGTGTGCATCCAACTCGCTTGCTCACGAAGACCTAGGGAAATTTTGAGGAAGCCCATCATTGGAATATACAAGCCAAGTTCTATAATGTAAAATTCCCACTAGTATATGAAAGTGACAACATAGGAGACTCTCTATCATGAAGATTATGGTGCTACTTTGAAGCACAAGTGTGGTAAAAGGATAGTAGCATTGCCCTTCTCTCTTTTTCTCTTATTTTTTTATTTGGGCCTTCTCTTCTTTTTTATGGCCTCTTTTCTCTTTTTTTTTATTTGGGCTTCTTTGGCCTCTTTTATTTATTTATTTTCGTCCGGAGTCTCATCCCGACTTGTGGGGGAATCATAGTCTCCATCATCCTTTCCTCACTGGGACAATACTCTAATAATGATGATCATCACACTTTTATTTACTTACAACTCAAGAATTACAACTCAATACTTAGAACAACAATATGACTCTATGTGAATGCCTCCGGCAGTGTACCGGGATATGCAATGACTCATGAGTGACGTGTATGAAAGAATTATGAATGGTGGCTTTGCCACAAATACGATGTCAACTACATGATCATGCAAAGCAGTATGACAATGATGGAGCGTGTCATAATAAACAGAACGGTGGAAAGTTGCATGGCAATATATCTCGGAATGGCTATGGAAATGCCATAATAGGTATGTATGCTGGCTGTTTTGAGGAAGGTATATGGTGGGTTTATGGTACCGGCGAAAGTTGCGCGGTACTAGAGAGGCTAGCAATGGTGGAAGGGTGAGAGTGCGTATAATCCATGGACTCAATTTTAGCCATAAAGAACTCACATACTTATTGAAAAAATCTATTAGTTATTGAAAAAAAGTACTACGCACATGCTCCTAGTGGGATATATTGGTAGGAAAAGACCATCGCTCGTCCCCGACCACCACTCATAAGGAAGACAATCAATAAATAAATCATACTCCGACTTCATCACATAACGGTTCACCATACGTGCATGCTACGGGAATCACAAACTTCAACACAAGTATTTCTCAAATTCACAACTACTCAACTAGAATGACTCTAATATTACCATCCTCATATCTCAAAACAATCATCAAGTTTCAAACTTCTCATAGTATTCAATGCACTCTATATGAAAGTTTTTATTATATCCCTCTTGGATGCCCATCATATTAGGACTAAATTCATAACCAAAGCAAATTACCATGCTGTTTAGAACTCTCAAAATAATATAAGTGAAGCATGAGAGTTCATCTATTTCTATAAAATAAAACCACCACCGTGCTCTAAAAGGATATAAGTGAAGCACTAGAGCAACAACAAACTACTCCGAAGGATATAAGTGAAGATCAATGAGTAGTTGAATAATTATGCAACTATGTGAATACTCTCCCATTTAATAATTTCAGAACTTGATAATTTATTCAAACATCAAGCAAAACAAAATAAAATGACATCTAAGAATAGCGAACATCATGTGAAGAAGCAAAAACTTAGGATCAACCGTTACTAACCGATAGTTGTTGAAGAAGAAAGGTGGGATGCCAACCGGGGCATCCCCAAGCTTAGACGCTTGAGACTTATTGAAATATTATCTTGGGGTGCCTTGGGAATCCCCAATCTTGAGCTTTTGTGTCTCCTTAATTCCTCTCATATCACGGTCTCCCTAAATCTCAAAAGCTTCATCCACACAAAACTCAACAAGGACTCGTGAGATAAGTTAGTATAAACCATTGCAAAAACCTTATCATACTCTACTTTAGCAAATCAATAAAATTATTATTCAACATTGCATACTAAATTCCTCTGCATATTTAATAGTCCTATCCTCAAATAGAATCATTAAAGAAGCAAACATATGCAAACAATGCAAACATAACAACAATCTGCATAAACAGGACAGTCTATAAAGAGTGCAGCAAGATCCATACTTCCCTAACTCCAAAAATTATGAAAGAAAATTCCCACTGTAGTAAATTTATCAGAGCTTAATATTAAAAAGGTTTCAACATTTTATCACATTCTGAATTTTCTATGGAATTATTGCAACAGTGGTAATGTTTCTGTTTTCGAACAGCAACATGAGGACTTGTAAAATAGGCATAGTAAAGGCTATCAATGCCACTTTTGTTGAAATAAAAGATGCAAAACATTGTTCTAAATAACAGAAAGCAAATACTAACAAAATAAATTGACTCTCCCAGCAAAACACATATCATGTGGTGAATAAAAATGTAGCTCCAAGTAAAGTTACCGATGAACGAAGACGAAAGAGGGGATGCCTTCCGGGGCATCCCCAAGCTTAGGCTCTTGGCTATACTTGAATATTACCTCGGGGTGCCTTGGGCATCCCCAATCTTGGGCTCTTGCCACTCCTTATTCCATAGTCCATTGAATCCTTACACAGAACTTGAAAACTTCACAACACAAAACTTAATAGAAAACTCGTAAGCTCCATTAGTATAAGAAAGTAAATCACCACTTCAAGGTACTGTAATTAACTCATTCTTTATTTATATTGGTGTTAAACCTACTTTATTCCAACTTCTCTATGGTTTATAAACTATTTTACAAGCCATAGATTCATCAAAATAAGTAAACAACACATGAAAAACAGAATCTGTCAAAAACAGAACAGTCTGTAGTAATCTGGATCAAACGTATACTTCTGGAACTCATAAAATTCTCAAATAAATTGATGGACCTGATGAATTTATCTATTAATCATCTGAAAAACATAATTAACTAAATATCACTCTCCAAATAAAAATGGCAGCAATTCTCGTGAGCGCTAAAGTTTCTGTTTTTACAGCATGATCAACAAGACTTTCCCCAAGTCTTCCCAAAGGTTCTACTTGGCACAAACACTAATTAAAACACATAAAACCACATCTAAACAGAGGATAGATTAATTATTTATTGCTAAACAGGAACAAAAATTAAGGAACAAAAATAAAATTGGGTTGCCTCCCAACAAGCGCTATCGTTTAATGCCCCTAGCTAGGCATGATGATTTTCAATGATGCTCACATAAAGGATAGGAACTGAAACATAAAGAGAGCATCATGAAGAGTATGACTAGCACATTTAAGTCTAACCCACTTCCTATCCATAGGGATTTTGTGAGCAAACAACTTTTGGGAACAAGAATCAACTTGCATAGGAAGGTAAAACAAGCTTAACTTCAAAACTTTAAGCACATAGAGAGGAAACTTGGTATTATTGCAATTCCTACAAGCATATATTCCTACCTCATAATAATTCTCAGTAGCATCATGAATGAATTCAACAATGTAACTATCACACAAAGCATTCTTTTCATGATCTACAAGCATAGAATTTTTATTACTCTCCACATAAGCAAATTTCTTCTCATGAATAGTAGTGGGAGCAAACTCAACAAAGCAACTATCATGTGATTGAAAATTGAAATAAAGATGACAAGTTTCATTGTTATTATTATTCTTTAAAGCATACATGTCATCACAATAATAATCATAGATAGGAGGCATCCTTTCATCATAATAAATTTGCTCATCAAAACTCGGGGGACAAAAAATATCGTCTTCATCAAACATAGCTTCCCCAAGCTTGTGGCTTTGCATATCATTAGCATCATGGATATTCAAGGAATTCATACTAACAACATTGCAATCATTCTCATCATTCAAATATTTAGTGCCAAACATTTTATAGATTTCTTCTTCTAGCACTTGAGTACAATTATCCTTTCCATCATACTCACGAAAGATATTAAAAAGGTGAAGCGTATGAGACAAACTCAAATCCATTTTTTATAGTTTTCTTTTATATACTAAACTAGTGATAAAACAAGAAACTAAAAGACTCGATTGCAAGATCTAAAGATATACCTTCAAGCACTCACCTCCCCGGCAACGGCGCCAGAAAAGAGCTTGATGTCTACTACACAACCTTCTTCTTGTAGACGTCGTTGGGCCTCCAAGTGCAGAGGTTTGTAGGACAGTAGCAAATTTCCCTCAAGTGGATGACCTAAGGTTTATCAATCCATGGGAGGCGTAGGATGAAGATGGTCTCTCTCAAGCAACCCTGCAACCAAATAACAAAGAGTCTCTTGTGTCCCCAACACACCCAATACAATGGTAAATTGTATAGGTAATCTAGTTCGGCGAAGAGATGGTGATACAAGTGGTATATGGATGGTAGATAATAGTTTTTGTAATCTGAAATTATAAAAACAGCAAGGTAACACGTGATAAAAGTGAGCGTAAACAAGGCCTAGGGTTCATACTTTCACTAGTGCAAGTTCCCTCAACAATGATAACATAATTGTATCACATAACTATCCTTCAACATGCAACAAAGAGTCACTCCAAAGTCACTAATGGCGGAGAACGAACGAAGAGATTATGGTAGGGTACGAAACCACCTCAAAGTTATTCTTTCCAATCAATCTGTTGGGCTATTCCTATAAGTGTCACAAACAGCCCTAGAGTTCATACTAGAATATCACCTTAAGACGAAAATCAACCAAAACCCTAATGTCACCTAGATACTCCAATGTCACCTCAAGTATCCATGGGTATGATTATACGATATGCGTCACACAATCTCAGATTCATCTATTCAACCAACACATAGAACCTCAAAGAGTGCCCCAAAGTTTCTACCGGAGAATCACGACGAAAACGTGTGCCAACACGTATGCATAGGTTCACGGGTGGAAACCGCAAGTTGATCACCAAAACATACATCAAGTGAATCACGTGGTATCCCATTGTCACCATAGATACGCACGGCAAGACATACATCAAGTGTTCTCAAATCTTTAAAGACTCAATACGATAAGATAACTTCAAGTGGGAAACTCAATCCATTACAAGAGAGTAGAGGGGGAGGAGAAGGATAAGATCCAACTATAATAGCAAAGCTCGCGATACATCAAGATTGTGCCAAATCAAGAACACGAGAGAGAGAGATCAAACACATAGCTACTGGTACATACCCTCAGCCCCGAGGGAGAACTACTCCCTCCTCGTCGTGGACAGCGCCGGGATGATGAAGATGGCCACCGGAGAGGGATTCCCCCCCCCTCCGGCAGGGTGCCGGAACGGGTCTAGATTGGTTTTCGGTAGCTACGGAGGCTTCTGGCGGCGGAACTCCCGCTCTATTGTGCTCTCTGATGTTTTTAGGGTATATGAAGATATATAGGGTGGAAGAAGTACGTCAGGGGGGCCACGAGGGGCCCACGAGGGTGGAAGGCGCGCCCTAGGGGGGTGGGCGCCCCCCTACCTCATGGCTCCCTCGTTTATTTCCTGACGTGCACTCCAAGTCTTCTGGGCTTCTTCTGATCCAAAAATAAGTTTCGTGAAGTTTCAGGTCAATTGGACTCCGTTTGATTTTCCTTTTCTGTGATACTCTATAACAAGGTAAAAACAGAAACTGGCACTGGGCTCTAGGTTAATAGGTTAGTCCCAAAAATCATACAAAATAGCATATAAATGCATATAAAACATCCAAGGTTGATAATATAATAGCATGGAACAATAAAAAATTATAGATACGTTGGAGACGTATCAACTCCCACTATTATCCATGACATTAAATTTGCTTACGTGGAGAGTAATAAAATTTCTATGCTTATGCATCATGAAAATAATGCTTTATGTGATAGCTATATTGTTGAATTCATTCATGATGCTACTTAGAATTATTATGAGGGAGTAACATATACTTGTAGGAATTGCAACAATATCAAGTTTCCTCTCTATGTGTTGAAAATCTTGAAGATTTGCTTGTTTTACCTTCCTATGCAAGTTGATTTTTGTTCCCACAAGTTGTTTGCTCACAAAATCCCTATGCATAGGAAGTGGGTTAGACTTAAATGTGTTATTCATATTCTTCATGATGCTCTCTTTATGTTTCAATTCTTATCCTTTATGTGAGCATCATTGAAATCATCATGCCTAGCTATGGGCATTAAACGATAGCGCTTATTGGGAGGCAACCCAATTTTATTTTTGTTCTTTGCTTTTTGCTCCTGTTTAGTAATAAATAATTCATCTAGCCTCTGTTTAGATGTGTTTTTATGTTTTAATTAGTGTTTGTGCCAAGTAGAACCTTTGGGAAGACTTGGGTGAAGTCTTTGCGATCTTGCTGTAAAAAACAGAAACTTTTGCGCTCACGAGATTAGCTGCAATTTTTTACTGAAGAGTGCGATTATGTTGATTCTTGTTGCATATGATTAATAGACAAATTCCTCAAGTCCACCAATTTATTTCAGAATTTTTTGGGTTACAGAAGTATTAGAATCCTACAGATTACTACAGACTGTTCTATTTTTGACAGATTCTGTTTTCATTGTGTTGTTTGCTTATTTTGATGAATCTATGAGTAGTATCGGAGGGTATGAACCATAGAGAAGTTGGAATACATTATATATTACACCAATATGAGTTTATAATGAGTTCACAACAGTACCAAAGTGGTGATTTATTTTCTTATACCAACGGAGCTTACGAGTTTTTCTGTTAAGTTTTGTGTTGCGAAGTTTTCAAGTTTTGGGTAAAGATTCGATGGACTATGGAATAAGGAGTGGCAAGATCCTAATCTTGGGGATGCCCATGGCACCCCAAGGTAATATTCAAGGACAACCAAGAGCCTAAGCTTGGGGATGCCCCGGATGGCATCCCCTCTTTCGTCTTCCTTCATCGGTAAGTTTACTTGGAGCTATATTTTTATTCACCACATGATATGTGTTTTGCTTGCAGCGTCATTTTATTTTATTTTTTGCTTGCTATTTGAATAAAATACCAAGATCTGAAATTCTTAAATGTTAGAGAGTCTCCACATAGTTACATAATTATTCAACTACTCATTGATCTTCACTTATATCTTTTGGAGTAGTTTGTCATTTGCTCTAGTGCTTCACTTATATCTTCTTAGAGCATGGTGGTGGTTTTATTTTGAAGAAATTGTTAAACTCTCATGCTTCACTTATATTATTTTGAGAGTCTTTTAGAACAACATGGTAATTTTCTTTGATTATGAATTTAGTCCTAATATGATAGGCATCCAAGAGGGATATAATAAAACCTTTCATATAGAGTGCATTGAATACTATGAGAAGTTTGATGCTTGATGATTGTTTTGAGATATGAAGATGGTGATATTAGAGTCGTGCTAGTTGAGTAATTGTGAATTTGAGAAATACTTGTGTTAGAGTTTGCAAGTCCTGTAGCATGCACGTATGGTGAACGTTGTGTGACAAATTTGAAGCATGAGGTTTTTTTATTGTCCTTCTTATGAGTGGCGGTCGGGGACGAGCGATGGTATTTTCCTACCAATCTATCCCCTAGGAGCATGCACGTAATGCTTGGTTTTTGATGACTTGTAGATTTTTTCAATAAGTATGTGAGTTCTTTATGACTAATGTTGAGTCCATGGATTATACGCACCCTCACCTTTCCATCATTGCTAGCCTCTTCGGTACCGTGCATTGCCCTTTCTCACCTCGAGAGTTGGTGCAAACTTCGCCGGTGCATCCAAACCCCGTGATATGATACGCTCTGTCACACATAAACATCCTTATATCTTCCTCAAAACAGCCACCATACCTACCTATTATGGCATTTCCATAGCCATTCCGAGATATATTGCCATGCAACTTTCCACCGTTCCATTCATCATGACACACATCATCACTGTCATATTGACTTGCATGATCATGTAGTTGACATCGTATTTGTGGCAAAGCCACCATGCATATTTTTTCATAGATGTCACTCTTGATTCATTACCCATCCCGGTACACCGCCGGAGGCATTCATATAGAGTCATACTTTGTTCTAGTATCGAGTTGTAATCTTTGTGTTGTAAATAAATAGAAGTGTGATGATCATCATTAATAGAGCATTGTCCCAAAAAAAGGAAAAAGAAAAAAAGGCCAAATGAAAAAAAGGGGGCCAAATAAAAAAAATAAAACAAAAGGGACAATGCTACTATCCTTTTTCCCACACTTGTGCTTCAAAGTAGCACCATGATCTTCGTGATAGAGAGTCTCTTATATTGTCACTTTCATATACTAGTGGGAATTTTTCATTATAGAACATGGCTTATATATTCCAACAATGGGCTTCCTCAAATGCCCTAGGTCTTCGTGAGCAAGCAAGTTGGATGCACACCCATTTATAGCTCTAGTGCATCCGTTGCATGGCAATCCCTACTCCTTGCATTGACATCAATTGATGGGCATCTCCATAGCCCGTTGATTAGCCGCGTCAATGTGAGACTTTCTCCTCTTTGTCTTCTCCACACAACCCCCATCATTATATTCTATTCCATCCATAGTGCTATATCCATGGCTCACGCTCATGTATTGCATGAAAGTTGAAAAAAGTTTGAGACTACTAAAGTATGAAACAATTGCTTGGCTTGTCATCGGGGTTGTCAATGATGGGAGCATTTTTGTGTGACGAAAATGAAGCATAGCCAAACTATATGATTTTGTAGGGATAAGCTTTCTTTGGCCATGTTATTTTGAGAAGACATAATTGCTTGGTTAGTATGCTTGAAGTATTATTATTTTTATGTCAATATTAAACTTTTGTCTCGAATCTTATGGATCTGAATATTCTTGCCACAATAAAGAAGATTACATTGATAAATATGTTAGGTAGCATTCCACATCAAAAATTCTGTTTTTATCATTTACCTACTCGAGGACGAGCATGAATTAAGCTTGGGGATGCTTGATACGTCTCCAACGTATCTATAATTTTTGATTGTTCCATGCTATTATATTATCAACCCTGGATGTTTTATATGCATTTATATGCTATTTTATATGATTTTTGGGACTAACCTATTAACCTAGAGCCCAGTGCCAGTTTATGTTTTTCCTTGTTTTTGAGTATCGCAGAAAAGGAAAATCAAACGGAGTCCAATTGACCTGAAACTTCACGGAACTTATTTCTGGACCAGAAGAAGGCCATGGAGTAAAAGAGTTGGGCCAGAAGAGTCCCGGGCTGCCCACGAGGGTGGGGGGGGGGGCACGCCCACCCCCCTGGGCGCGCCTCCCTACCTCATGGACAGCCCGGAGACCCCCCTGACTTGTTCCCGACTCCAAAACCTCTTATATGACCGCAAACTTCTAGAAAGAAACCTAGATCAGGAGTTCCGCCGCCAGAAGCCTCCGTAGCCACCGAAAACCAATCTAGACCCGTTCCGGCACCCTGCCGGAGGGGGGAATCCCTCTCCGGTGGCCATCTTCATCATCCTGGCACTCTCCATGACGAGGAGGGAGTAGTTCTCCCTCGGGGCTGAGGGTATGTACCAGTAGCTATGTGTTTGATCTCTCTCTCTCTCTCTCTCTCTCTCTCTCTCTCTCTTTCTCGTGTTCTTTATTCGGAATGATCTTGATGTATCACGGGCCTTGCTATTATAGTTGGATCTTATGATGCTTCTCCCCCTCTACTCTCTTGTGATGGATTGAGTTTTCCCTTTGAAGTTATCTTACCGAATTGAGTCTTTAAGGATTTGAGAACACTTGATGTATGTCTTGCATGTGCTTATCTGTGGTGACAATGGGATATCACGTGACCCACTTGATGTATGTTTTGGTGATTAACTTGCGAGTTCCGTGACCTTGTGAACTTATGCATAGGGGTTGGCACACGTTTTTGTCTTGACTCTCCGGTAGAAACTTTGGGGCACTCTTTGAAGTTCTTTGTGTTGGTTGAATAGATGAATCTGAGATTGTGTGATGCATATCGTATAACCATACCCATGGATACTTGAGGTGACATTGGAGTATCTAGGTGACATTAGGGTTTTGGTTGATTTGTGTGTTAAGGTCTTATTCTAGTACGAACTCTAGGATAGATTGAACAGAAAGAATAGCTTCATGTTATTTTACTACAGACTCTTGAATAGATCGATCAGAAAGAATAACTTTGAGGTGGTTTCGTACCCTACAATAATCTCTTCGTTTGTTCTCCGCTATTAGTGACTTTGGAGTGACTCTTTGTTGCATGTTGAGGGATAGTTATATGATCCAATTATGTTATTATTGTTGATAGGACTTGCACTAGTGAAAGTATGAACCCTAGGCCTTGTTTCAAAGCATTGCAATACCATTTGTGCTCACTTTTATCATTAGTTACCTTGCTGTTTTTATATTTTCAGATTACAAAAAACCTATATCTACCATCCATATTGCACTTGTATCACTATCTCTTCGCCGAACTACTGCACCTATACAATTTACTGTTGTATTGGGTGTGTTGGGGACACAAGAGACTCTTTGCTATTTGGTTGCAGGGTTGTTTGAGAGAGACCATCTTCATCCTACGCCTCCCACGGATTGATAAACCTTAGGTCATCCACTTGAGGGAAATTTGCTACTGTTCTACAAACCTCTGCACTTGGAGGCCCAACAACGTCTACAAGAAGAAGGTTGTGTAGTAGACATCAGGGGGGTCTCATAGAGGTGATGTTGATGTAGAGAAGTAGTAGGTCCCATAGATGAGGAAACATGTGAAAGCAGACGACAATGTCACGACACATGATAACTAGAGGCGACGACACTGATGAGTAAAATTTTCACTCATTTTTACCCGTGTTTAAACCAGATATTCTCAGATATTGTTGAGATTATCACCTTGATGTTCCCACTAATGAATAATACATGCAAATGACTGCAAACCTCCTAGTTTATTTTGTTCCTTGCAGAAATGGATGTTTTTTTGACTGGGAACTGTGGGGTAAAACCCCCACAACATATCAAGAGCTTTATTAAAACAAAAGTCCACATATGCAACAAAGGGATTACAAGAGGTAATCAAAGAAAAGGATGTTTTAGGTAGAAAATCAAGCCATATATGGGATATTCTGGACTTGAGGATCATCCTCATGATCCTCACGCACATGAGGTTCTAGTTGAGAATACGCAATACGATCAGAATTGGTCGTAGGGGGAGCTACTGCCTTCGTGATGTCATCCCTGAGATCTTCTGGGATCTTTCACAACAGAAGTGCCCTAAAACCCCATTCCGCCTGTTTGCACTATGTAAAGAAGGAGGAGCCCCACTAATAAAGAGAGGAGAACAACTATTCCCATGCAACTGTCATCATCACCATTACCATCTATGCAACCGTCATCAACATCCCACCTCCATGGCAATCTTCACCACGGTAGCCTCCATCTTCATTAGTTTAATTTCTTGTAATTGAGATTCCATTGCAATCAATGACGTTGTAAGACTTTCAATCATTCACCTTCGAGTATATATTTATATAATTTATATTGCTTGTGATTCAATGCAATGTGCGAGTAATCATGTTAGGCTAAGGGTTGATGCGTAGGCTCGCAACCCCGTGTATGTGCAATAAGGGGTCGTCTATTTACTTAAAGAGAGCATTATTCTATAATGTTGTGTAGCTATTGTGTCTCTTGCCTCTACCTCGATCCCAGGGCTCACCGGTACCTGAAACTTCAAAGATTGGAACAAGTAGATGTCTGGGGAAGAGAGGAGATGAAATCTATGCCAAAAGTTGGTGATAGTAAATTAATACAGTGGTCAGAATCAAGTCTCTGGGGGAGACTATAATGTAACCATCGAACGCTAAGGTGGTGGTTTGGTCTATCCTTAGTAACTGAGGTATCCCCATGAGTTGGATAGGGCCAAGGTTGGACATTCGATCCTTGATGTTGTGACAGTCGGTCGTGGTGCTTCTAGGACACATCTCTTACATAATATGTTTACAAGATATACATACTGGTTTTTACCAGTGCGATGATGACCATCTAATTCATACCCCAAATACCTACACTACAACTGCACATGAAACCTTAGCTCTGGCCTATTTCCTTTATATTGTTTCAATCTCTGCGATAATTCTTGGTACAGGGAACTAGAATATTTGAGATAATAAGGACTTGCAGATATTTCCTTGCCAAGTTTAATTTATTTCCTGGATTAGACAAATCCTAAGGTATCTAGGGAAGAAGGCTATAACTACATCCAAAACCGAATCAGGTAATCAGGCACGCAGAGGCATGTAACTATTTTTCTGCGTGATCGAGCACTAGTGACACAAACCAAATTCGTGAAGTTTGGGTGGCAGCCTTGGAATATCGGAATTACTTAGTGGCAAGAACCAAAATTTCCCTTGTCATTATGCCAGAATTGGAGTCCTTTGGTGCTTCTCACGATCCCAACACCATGGACATTGCAGGCATTGTGTACTAGTACATGATGCTCTGTCCCAATCGATAGCGTGCACAAGTCTTCTGAAACATTATTCAAAGTTCTCACATGTTTTGAAGCCACTTTGGGAACACCTTCTCAAGCAACTCATCGATGTTATTGACAACCCTTTTCATTATTTCTTCCTTGCAAAGCCTACAAAACCAAAAAAAGGAACTTTCTATAACACAATTAAAGTTTCTTTGTAAGATTCTTCTAGGAATTAATAAGGTGAAGAAAACTTACTACATGCACTACAGGAATCAGGAACTTTGCCGTCTGCCATGGCGGACGGCAAAGACCTTTGCCGTCAGCCAGCAGATGGCAACAGGTCCAGCTGAATAAGCTACGGCAAAGGGCACTTTGCCGTCTGCTAGCGGACGACAAAGATGAAATGGTCCTTGCCGTCCGCCAGCAGACGACAAAAGGACCTGGACGGCACACATGGCAACGTAGGTCCGTTAGGGGGTTAACGGCGTGCTTTGTCGTCTACCAGCAGACGGCAAAGACCTTTGCATCTTTGCCGTCTGCCAGCAGACGACAAAGAGCCCAAATAGGCCAGCCCAGGCTACTGCCACGTGGCCTCTTTGCCGTCTGCTAGCAGATGGCATAAACCTGGTAAATATGAGCAATGTATTTTTTTTCAAATGTTGCAAAAGCCTTTGGGCAATCCACATGAGCTTATTTGTTCATGTCAGAAGGTTTATGCCGTCTGCCAGCAGACGACAAAGAGCCCAAATAGGCCAGCCCAGGCTACTGCCACGTGGCCTCTTTGCCGTCTGCTAGCAAATGGCATAAACCTGGTAAAGATGAGCAAGGTATTTTTTTCAAATGTTGCAAAAGCCTTTGGGCAATCCACATGAGCTTATTTGTTCATGTCAGACTTGTTAAATCCGATTTATACATCATCATGCATATACCTGGGTAAAAAGTTAAGCATGCATCCACGATATAGCCTCGGCAACTGAACCTTTGAGCCTTGTTTGTTACGATCAGTTCCCTTACGATATCCTACTCTTCCCTCAACTAGATACACCCAACCACATTGAATAGGGCCCCTTAGAAGTGCCTCATCAGGGAGATGAATAGCTAAGTGCACCATTACATCAAAGAAGGGAGGGGAAGATCTTCTCAAGCTTGCATAGAATTAAAGGAATTCCAACATTCGATTGTTTTCACGACATCAATGTTGTGGAAGATAACTCCCTAAAAAATCTTCCCAATTCAACAATAGCCTGATACAAAATTCCTTTAAGTGCAGCTGGTAAAGTACTCTGCAGAAGTATGTGGCAGTCATGCATCTTCGAACAATGTACTCCACATATTAGTATTGTGAGAAGTCAAACTTTATAATGTTTGATCAAGTTTATCAAAAAGTCAGTTAACAAACACAATACAAAATCATTACCATTAGATTCATCATTGAATATATTTCACTTCATATAGATTTTATTGTAATTTTTCATATTTCTTTTCTATAAACTTTGGTCAAACTTTACAATTTCATTTTAGTCAAAGCTAATATGCGAAGTAAATAAAAATGAAGAGAGTACACAAGTTATCAGATGCCACATAGTCATACTCCTAGCTAGCTACTCCATCTTTCTCCAAAGGGATCGATATGTTAGAGAGGCTTGCCAAGTTTGGTGGTCCAAAGAAAATTTCATTTTGTCTTTTTTGTATAGAGCTCCTCGGATGTCATTTGACCACGAAAATTTGCAAGCCTCTCTAACATTGTAGATGATCATTCCCACAAAGCTTCAGATTTTTTCAAAATGTTTTGGTATGTTTTCTTGCTTGGGTGCACCAAGGGTGGGTGTAGAAAAACCACTCTCTAAATTGTAAAGTGCAACCGTAAACATCCGAATCTTGAAGATAGACAAAACATGAATATTCTACCAAGCACAAGTTCATAAACACTACACACAAGTACAGGGGATGATTTACATCACTGAAATTTACTCCAAAACTTATTGGGGATGAGTTACAGAATGAAAAATACATGCCAGCGTCTGAGAGAAGTGCCCTTGATTCCCTTACAAACCTAGTATTATGTACACACACATATGTTTCTTCTTTTTATTCCTAACCAAGTGCCCACAATCTTCGTTATACACACATAATTATGCTTGCTTCAATAATATGGTCCCAGCCAAGGATTAGATTATCAACATGTTATCCTGTTTGCAGGATCTTCAGAATCCAGAAGCTTTGCTCCTGAAAAAAATACAACAAGAGATGTACCTTGTAAGTTAACTTATCTCAACTTCTCAAATTTAGAACTGGGCTACATTGATATTTGCATTTCAATGTGAGAAACATGCATCTGCATGCCCCCATTTGTTTGGGTAGTTTTGTGTAAATGCTAGGCTAGGGCATGGTCTAACGTTATTAATTATGAGAAGTGATTGAGTTGAGATCGATCACTATATAGCTTTAGGCTAGAACCTGCATGCTGACTTCACACTTATAAATTGTAGACAAGACACGAGGATCAGGTTGGGTTTTGGTTACCTTTGATTGATGAATCAGTTCCAAGCCCCCTGGCCCTTGGTGTTGTACTTGGGGAAAGGGACCCTGCCGGACTCGATCAGCTTGATGTCGTCGTCAAGGATCTCGTAGTGGCGGCGCACCTCGTCAGCCGTCTTGGTACCGCCCATGGCGCGGGACACCTTGAGCCAACGGTCGGGCGTGCCCTCGCCGTAGTAGGCGAGTGCATCCTCGAACAGCTTGTTCTCCTTCTTGCTCCACTCCGGGTTGGCGCCGCCGCGGGATGCGCTCCTCGACCCAGAAGACATCTCCAACTGGATCGGAATTGGTATATGTTTCTCGGAAACCGAGCTAAGTTAGCGCTGATGGTTTTTGCACTTCAGAAGCTCCGGTGGTTATGGTTTGATGATCGCTGTGCTGCTTCGGTGCCCGCTATTTATAGGCGCTTGGGGCGCCGCCCTGCCAGGCCTTGTCGCTCGAATGGTATCGTGATTGCCATCGGCTTTGGGATTGAAAGGTCAGTGAGGCTAATTAGATTCTGAACTTTTTTGGACGAAGATGCTTCCTTTGGAATGTCGATTCTCGTGCTGCGATGCGCTTGGGACGACACATAAGAGTACGCATAATTTGTTGATCCACACGTCAACGTCTCAAATGCATGCATGGCTCGTTATTTTTTGTTTTCTTGAACTTGCAGCAAAGAGTCAAGTTTCTACGGGTGCGATAAGATTCAAAATAAAGTCGAACAGCTAGCGTTTGGCCACTCACCAGTCGTTCCTCACGAACGTGGCGTCCTCCGGGCCGATGGGAAACATGGCGACGAGTTGGTGACTACGTCTGCACACTCTGGAGCTGCTCTATCCGATCGACGTGATAAGCAGATGCTCATGCCTCTTGGAGGGTGCAGTAGCGATCAGGGCCACATGCAGAACTTCGCCTTTCTTGTCGGTGCCCGCAATATGGACCGAGCGAGATACTAGATAGAGAGATAGGCTAGCTAGGGTGGCGGGTTTTTTTTTTTTGAGACAAGGGTGGCGGGTTAATTGGGTATAGCTAGGAAGGATCGCGCCGAGAGAATCTGCGGCACATCAGGATTGGGATGCCCTTTTTGGCTGCGGAAAAGGAGTAAATATTCTGAATCCTGGCTGAGCTGATGTAGAGACCGCCTAGATTCCAATCGTGCAAGTTGGTGCTTGGAATCTGAGAGGTTCCATTGGTAGATTTGGGATCCAGTTTGATGTAGACTGCACGCGGTGGCTGCATGTACGTTCGCGGTAGTAATCTCCGTGCATGCTGCGAGGTTGCTAGGTCACAGCAGAAGAGCTGACGAAGAGAATTCAACACGTACGTGAAGCAGCGAACTTTATGTCGTTAGAACCCTAGCACAAGTAACAAGTTGTACTTCAGAAGGGAGGTCCAGAAATCAGAATTTGACGGGGGAATCCCAAAACCGCGCTTTATGCGGATTATATTCCATGGAGATTGATCTACTTTCTACTGTAGTAGGGGCAAGATGCCCGGTTTAATTCTTTGGTCCACAGCGAGCACCAGACGGACCGGAGCGCCTCCACATGAGCTAGCTCCTCCCGTGAAGATGATGGCGGCGAAATCTTTGCATGGTAGCGCGTTGAAAAATCTCGCAATTTCATGACCCCCGTGGCCAACCGAGGAACATGGACAGAGTCATGAGACCATGGATAAAATGCATCACAACGTCATCGTGGCATATGGTCAAATTCTTTCTCCAAACATACCGGAGTCGTGGGTGGGGAGATCCAACTTTTTGGTCTTAGAGGCCGGAACAGATTCTAGCTACCAATTGGCAGCTACACATTGGATGGTTGGGATTACGCCAGGATGCAAGGTGCATCAACAGCTATCGCTACGAAGAACCTTGGGCTGCAAAAATGCCATACTAGTGTATTTTATTTTATTTTATATTTATGAAAGCACTGCCCTAAAGCTCATTATTCGTTAGGGGGCACCTTATCTTATATTGCAATAATCAATTAGATGGTCAGGGATTAGATCATGCGTAACTGAAAGTTCATCAAATTTAACAGCCAAACACGCAAAAAAATGGGCTAAAGAATTAGCACCTGCTCCAGCAGTACTAGCTTAAACCCCTGGAAAGAGTGGAGCATCGATCTCATCTCCTTTATGATATGAACTCCTCCAGATTTGTCATCTTTCGTATCCCATAGTTGCTGCACCATCTGGCAATCAGTCTCAACAGTATTAAACTGAAAAGTGAAAACCACGCTCCACCGCAAGCATGATTGCATCTCTGCAACGAAGAAGCACATGAGAAGCATGCAATTTTTTTTTCCGGAAAGGAGGTTAAGGCCCTGTTTGGTTCATAAGTCCTAGGACTTTTTTTAGTCCCAACTTATAAGTCTTAAGTTCCTAAAAAGTCCCTACCTGTTTGGTTCCTGAGACTTAATATGGACTAAAAGACCATATTACAACTATAAGTCCCTCCTTGAGAGTCTTATTTCATAAGTCACAAATGCCCACTTTAAGTCCCTCCTGTTTGGTTTACATGGAACTTATAGGGACTTTTTTAAGTCCCTAAACCAATAAGTCCCAGGAAACAAACACCCTCTAAAACCCCCGGACTCTGCATCAATAGATGCACACACTCATCTTTATTAAATTATTTAATTAAGGTCTGACAAGAACATACACCAAACAATCTGAAGCCATCACTCAAATCTACAAACTCGATGATGGGGAATGCCATCACTCCCCATCATATAGAACCGGGCTTACCGCCGATCCACCCACATGACGTACCAGGAGAATAGACCCGGTACAGCAAACCCAAAGCGTACTCCACATGCACATGCTTCAGAAGCCGCCACCACCATCGATCCACTAACCCATCTCCAGAAAAGAGATCCGCATTATACTTGTGAGGCCGGCCGGCCATCAACACCGCCACAGCGCCAAACACGCTGACACCCTGCGCTCGTCCATCCAGTCACATCTGTCGCCAAGACTGAGCTTCACCATGCTGCCAAGAACCGTCGTCGTCGACGTGGTAGATGCCACACCGCTCCACCTGCCAACCTCCACACCACCGTCGTTGCTTGAGCCCTTGTCCGGAGCCCACCGCCCACACCCACACTCTCCCTAAAACCCAAACCTCCCAAGATGGCACCCACATGGAGGCTACAACGCATTGCACCACGGCTGCCCAATCCAAGGCTGAAAACAGAGATGAAGTTCGGTTTTGGGATGATACTTAAACATGTTTGTGGCTTTACATTGGTTTCTTTGGCTATGTAGAACTAATATGGTCATTAATAATACATGAACGTATGAGCTCCTAAATTTGCTGCCGATGAGGAAGGAAGCTACCACGTCAAGGGAAGATCTAGAGCACACTTGTTCACCGTGTTGTCATTGATGTCGAAGCCACAACGCCAGCCTACCAAAATTCTAACGACTAAGGCCTAAACCTACAGAACCTCGAACTATGCTTTCGCCTTGCTTTATAAATAAAGCAACCACAAAGTTTAAGAGCAACACATGAAATAAAGTTGTCTACTTGGGCATCAGCACAAACACACCCAAAAAAGCATAAATGAAATAAGAAAAAAGATCACCAAGTGGCCGGCCTGAGCCTACAGAAAACACGACTTGAACGCGGGGCTCCATCGACCCACCTACTCATTGATATCCGTGAGGCCATCATGAGGAGAGGAGTCGCTAGAGAATGGCGGCAAAAAGGAGAACCCCCTCGGGAATCGCCTTGGTTTGTTTCCTCGGATTCAGTCTGTTTAGCAAGGCTTGGAGGGGCATCGATAAGTAAGTAACTCCAGTTTGATAAAGATCAATGCCATATTTAAGGTTCATGGACCGATTAAAATCATGGGCTAAAGGATTAACCGACAGAGAAGATTGCGGCGAAATTTAGGCCTGCATGCACAATTCTCCTGCAAAATCGCAGCTATCTCCCGCCATTTTGGGAGGCAAGCAAATAGTAGGGTAGTTTCTAAATGGCGATAGTAGCGCAATAGCATTGATTTTGCAAGCGATTTTGGCACCTTAATATTCCAAACATGTTTTCTATGGAACACCAGTCATCGTATTGAACACACTATTAGTATTCAATCATCATTTGAAAAAAAATCTGGTGTTTGTGATAAGTTGATCAACATCAACCTACACACTAAATGTAATCACGTTACCCATTTTCCTCCGGTCAAAGCCCGCCTAATTGAATTGGATGTTCATAGGTGTAGATCCCATAATCGAGTGCACAATCTCATTTTTTTCTACGTACCACGTTATTTAACAATGGGTATTGTAGAGCAAGCAAGTTGTCCCCAACCAAGTGTCTTTGCAAAAACTCGTAGAATGGCCATTGCCAACCTCAAGAGAATCTCTCTTGAATAAAGAGAACTTGGCCTTCATCAAGCCTTCCAAAAAGGGGAGTCCATTGATTTTGCTTCCACCTGACATAGAGTTTTGGAATATAGATACTTATTATGAATAAGCTCTTGCCGTACACCCTCCTCATTAAGCAACTTGTATAGCCATTTACTAAGCAAGTGCTTATTTTTTATCTTTAAGTTTTCAATACCCAAACCACCTTGATCCTTTGGCCAACAAAAGATATCCCACTTAACTATCATGTACTTCTATTTGTGCTCATCGCACTGCCAGAAGAACCTAGATCAATAAAAATCAAGCCTTTAAAGACCCCTTTGGGCATTTCAAAAAAGGACAACATAAACATGGGTAGACTTGTGAGGATAGTGTTGATAAGAGTCAATCGTGCCCCATATGACATGAGTTCCCGCTTCTAACTGTTGAGCTTCTTTTCAAAGCGTTCGATTATTTCCCATTCTTTGTTTCCGAGCTTAGCGCGCGCGGGGGCGGGGGGGGGGGGGGGGGATGGGTATTCCGAGGTACTTAAACAAAAGAGATTCCACCTCACAACCTAAGAGTTGGCTATATTCATTCTCTATTTCCTTGACCTTTCCAAAGAAAAATAGCTCGCTCTTATGGAAATTTATTTTGAGACGCGAAAGCTGTTCAAAAGACAAAGAATCAACTTCATGTTTTCACTTCATACAGATTGTAAATGTTCATATAGTTATTTATAAACTTGGTCAAAATTTTCAAATTTTGACTTCAGTCAAAGCTAATATGTAGAATAAATATAATGGAGGGAGCACACAAGTTATCTGATGGCACATAGTCATACCCACATCTACTCCATCTTCGTCGAAAGCAAATCGATAATGATATATAACATGTAAAGTGCAATGTAAAATCGGAGTCTTGAACCAATTGATAGATAAACAATTATATTCTACCAGCACAAGTTCATAAACAGTACACACAATTACCGGGGATTTACATAACTGATGTTTACTCCAAAACTTATTGGCGCGGAGTAATACTGTACACAATGAAAATACACGATACCGTCTACAAGACCAAGCGCACTTGATTTGCTTACAAACCTAATATTACACACACACACACACACACACACACACACACACACACGCACGCACGCACGCACGCACGCACGCACGCACGCACAGACACACACACAGACACACACACACAGACACACACACACACACACAGACACACACACAGACACACAGACACACACACACAGACACACACAGACACACACACACACAGACACACACACACACATAATTATGCTTGCTTCATTAACATGGTCCCGGCTAAGGACTAGATTATATCAACAGATTATCCTGTTTGCAGGATCTCAAAAGCTTTGCTCCTGAAAAATAAAAAAAAACAAGAGATGTACCTTGTAAGTTAACATATCTCAACTTCTCTAATTTAGAACTGGGCTACATTTGCATTTCAATGGGAGAAACATACATGCCCCCATTTGTTTGGATAGTTTTGTGTGGATGCTAGGCTAGGGCATGGTCGATCACTATAATTATTGATAGTTACGAGAAGTGATTGAGTTGAGATCGACCACTATATAGCTCTGAGCTAGGACCTGCTGATATTTCACACTTATAAAAACTGTAGACAAGAGACAAGGATCCGGTTGGGTTTTGGTTACCTTGATTGATGCATCAGTTCCAAGCCCCCTGGCCCTGGGTGTTGTAGTTGGGGAAAGGGACCCTGCCGGAGTCGATCAGCTTGATGTCGCCGTCGAGGATCTCGTAGTGGCGGCGCACCTCGTCGGCCGTCTTGGTCCCGCCCATGGCGCGGGACACCTTGAGCCAGCGGTCGGGCGTGCCCTCGCCATAGTAGGCGAGTGCATCCTCGAACAGCTTGTTATCCTTCTTGCTCCACTCCACGTTGGCGCCGCCGCGGGATGAGCTACTCGACCCAGAAGACATCTCCAACAGGATCGGAATTGGTATGTTTCTCGGAAACCGAGCTAAGTTAGCGCTGAGGTTTTTGCACTTGAGAAGCTCCAGTGGTAATGGTTTGATGATCTCTGTGCTGCTTGAGTGCCCGCTATTTATAGGAGCTTGTGGCGCTCGTATGGTCGGGCTTGGCGACTGAAAGGTCAGTGAGGCTAATTAGATTCTGATTCTGAACTTTTTTGGACGAAGGTTCTTCCTTTGGAATGTAGATTCTGGTGCTGCGGTGCGCCTGGGAACAAAGGAGCACGATCCATCCACACGTCAACATCTCAAATGCATGCATGGCCCGTTATTTTTTGTTTTCTTGAACTTGCAGCAAAGAGTCAGGTTTCTTATCTACTGGGTCCTGCCTTGCATTTCGATCATTTTGCAACAAGATTCAAAAGTCCAACAGGTGCCATTTCGAAAAAAAAAGTCTAACAGGTAGCGTTTTACCGAAAAAGGCTTTCGCCCTGCTTTATAAATAAAGCAAACCGCCAAGAGCACACAAACATAGACTAGTTCAACGCACACACACACACCCAAGTCACATAACGAGGAGTACAAAGGTTCTGCTGAGGGCACAGCTCAACAAGCCCAGAAAAACAACAAACAGAAAAAGGACGCGGCCAAGGCACGGCGTCTAATCCGGCTCCGGGGGTGGCGGAGGGGGCGACGGCGATAGACGGACGGCCATCGAGCGGAGGTCGGCGATGAAGGCGGTGATGGCGTCGCGGTTCTGAGGGCGGCTAAGCGACCGCCATAGCTGCAAGTAACCAGACAGTTTGAAGAGAGCGTCAGTAGCCCGTCGAAGAGGAACACGCTGGATCACAAGCTTATTGCGAATCGTCCAAAGGGTCCACGCAAGAACCCCAATCTCGAGCCACCTAATGTGGCGAGAAGGGGAAGGGGAGTTTTGGAGTTCGGCAAAGAGGTCGGGGAAGTTGGTGTGGCACCAATCGCCTCCCACAGTTTTCCTAAAGCAGCTCCACAAGAATTGAGCTGAACACAGGAGAAGAAGATGTGATTCGAGTCTTCGGGGGTACCGCACAAGGGGCAAAGGCCGGACCCAGGGCCATTGCGTTTGCGGACCTCCACCCCAGACGGCATCCTACCGCGAATCCATTGCCACATAAAGATCCGAATTTTCAGTGGCAAACGGATGGACCAGACCGCCGTAAGGGGGGAGGGACGGAGGAGGGGGCAATGGCCGAGTAGAGGGACTTGGTGGAGAATTGGCCCGAAGGCTCAAGACGCCACCGAACCTCGTCAGGGCCCGCATCCAACTCCGGTTCGTGGAGGGCGATGCAGTCGAGCAGCTCCATCCACGCGGCGGCTTCCGGAGGCCCAAATGGCCTCCGGAAGGCAAGGCGCCTTAAGTCAATAAGGGCCCTCTCATCGGTCACTGCACCAACGTGGCACCTTCCGGCCGGGCCGATGGGCAACATGACAACGTCTGCAAGTTAAGCAGATTGTTTTGCCGTGGTGATTACCTCCGGCCTCTTCTCTATTTATATTCACGTACATGGTATAGGATAGATACAGGTAGTTAGGATTACAACGTGTGCTGGGATTAGATAAGAATGACCCGCACAACAAACTCAATCTAATCCTAACTATACAACTTGACGTACACGTTTAACATTCCCCCGCAATCTCACCCGGTAGTGAGGTTGAGATTGGTGCGCAGGCGCTCGAGCATAGTCTTGGTGAGAGGTTTGGTGAATGCATCAGCTACTTGATCAGCCGAGGCGACGAACCGTACTTCAAGTGCTCCCATGGCCACCTTCTCTCTTACGAAGTGAAAATCAACCTCGATGTGCTTAGTACGAGCATGGAACACCGGATTAGCAGTCAGGTACGTGGCACCGAGGTTGTCACACCATAAGACGGGTGCTCGAGGTTGTGAGACGTGCAGTTCTTTCAACAAGGACTGTATCCAGGTAGCTTCATCTGTACCATTTGCGAGGGCCTTGTACTCAGCTTCAGTCGATGAACGTGAAACAATTGGCTGTTTCCTTGCACTCCATGAGACAAGGTTGGGCCCGAAGAAGAGCACAAAACCTCCGGTTGATCGCCGGTCGTCGCTGCACCCTGCCCAATCGGCGTCAGTAAACACGCTAATGAGCGTTGATGAGGAGCGTCGAATGGTCAGGCCGGTGGTGACTGTTCCCTTTACAAAACGCAGAATCCGCTTTACAGCTTCCCAGTGCACATCTGTGGGCCACGACAGGTACTGACAGACCTTGTTCACCGCAAAGGAAAGATCTGGTCGAGTCAGAGTTAAGTATTGAAGTGCGCCAACTGTACTGCGGTACCTGAACGCCTCTTCCTCATTCAGACTATGACCCAACTCACGAGACAGCTTCTGATGTGTGCACATAGGAGTAGAAACTGGTTTGCAATTCGCCATATTTGTGCGCTGCAGCAAATCTAGAGCATACTTCTGCTGTGTGAGATTTATTCCCCCTGAATTGCGAACCACTTCAACTCCAAGAAAATAATTCAGAGTACCGAGATCCTTAACAGGAAAAGTGGCAGAGAGCTGGCGAAGAAGAGAATCCATAGCCTGGGAGGACGAACTGACAATGACAATGTCATCCACGTATACCAGCATATAAATAGTCACACCATCATGCATAAAAATGAAGAGGGAAGTATCAGCGGCAGAGGGAACAAAGCCGAGTTGTTGCAGTCGATCACTGAGACGAGCATACCATGCTCGCGGGGATTGCTTTAAACCATAGATGGACTTGTGGAGCTTGCAGACATGGTGTGGCCGAGACGGATCCTGAAAACCAGGAGGTTGCTGCATGTAGGCGTCCTCTTTGAGAATCCCGTGAAGGAATGCATTGCTTATGTCAACCTGACGAAGATGCCAGCCTATGGAGATGGCAAGGAAGAGCACAAGACGAACCGTAGCAGGCTTAACAACAGGGGAGAAAGTCTCAGAATAGTCAATACCATGCTGCTGTGTGAATCCACGAGCGACGAGCCGAGCCTTGAATTTATCCAGCGAGCCATCCGACTTGTGCTTGACCTTAAAAACCCACTTACAGCTGATGATGTTCTGCCCTGGCAGCCGAGGAACGAGAGTCCAGGTGTGATTCTGCTGGAGAGCATCGAACTCAACATCCATTGCCTGACGCCAATGAGAGTCGGCGAGGGCATCACGATATGTGCGCGGCTTAGCATGAAAGGCGCGACGCCGAGGATCATATCTCACGGTGCCGTCGGACGGGACCAGTGTCTTGACAATGTTGTCACGGAGCCGGGTCTTCATCGGATGTGTCGTAGCATCAGGAACAGCTGCAACCGGAGACGACGCGGCTGGAGACGGCGTCGCTGCCGGAGCGTCCAAGTCCAGCGGACGGGTAGGCAAGCTCGCGTGGGGACTCGGCGGAGACGAGCACGCAGGAGAGCTCGCTCCAGGCGAGCATGCGGAGGGGTCCCTCACAGAGGAGGCAAGCGGACCGTCGCGGGAGCCCTGCCCAGGCGTGGACGCGGCCGGGGATGCAGGTGACGAAGATGCCGGGCTACCGGGGCCAGGCAAGGGAGGCTCATCTGCATGGCGAGGCGCGGACGTGCATGGCGACATCGGTGTTGAGGAGCTGCTGGGTGGCGTCCGATCTGCACAGGTCTCATAGCTGCTCGAGGCAAGGTTAGCCAACAGGGAATGATCATATTTTCTCATGCGATCATCAACAACAGCAGGCTCAGAAACAGGAAACAGTGAAGATGATGGCGTAGGTAAAAGTGGAGCCGAACTGGATGTAGCAAAAGGATATACGTTCTCATCGAACACAACATCACGTGAGATGTAGATGCGCCCACTCGACCGATCCAAACATTTATAGCCTTTGTGCATTGAGCTATAGCCAAGGAAAACACACTGCCTAGATCGGAACTCAAGTTTTCTATTGTTATAAGGGCGCAAATTAGGCCAACAGGCACATCCAAATGCGCGAAGAAAAGTATAGTCTGGGCGCTCATTTAAAAGACAGCTGATGGGTGTAGCATTTTGGAGAACTCGAGTAGGCATGCGATTAATAAGGTAACACGCGGTGAGAGATGCTTCGTCCCAAAAGCGCACAGGAAGTGAGGAGTGGGCGAGCAAGGCAATGCCCATCTCGACAATGTGCCGATGCTTGCGTTCGGCAATCCCATTTTGTTGGGACGTGTGTGGGCAAGAGACACGATGGTGTATACCCTCACGCTGAAAATACCGAGATAAGCGGTGGTATTCACCACCCCAGTCGGATTGAACAGCTCGAATTTTGGTGTTAAGCATACGCTCGACATGTTTCTGGAAATTGTAGAATGCTTGTTCTACATCAGATTTGCGTTTGAGCAAAAAAATCCAGGTGAACCGGCTGAAATCATCTAAAAAACTCACATAATACTTAAACCCGCCGACAGAGGTAATGGCAGGCCCCCATACATCGGAATGAATAAGTTCAAGAGGAGTATGAGTTACATGAGTTGAATCTCGAAAAGGTAATTGATGAACTTTCGCACGTTGACATGCGTCACAAACACTAGACTCGGAAGGTGCACAAGCAAATTTATTTGATCTAAGAACAAACTCAACGACGTCTTTGGACGGATGACCTAATCTTCGATGCCAATGTTCGATGGAGAGCTTGACACCAGAGAGAGCACGATGACTGGACACAAAGGAAGTGGACTTGAGGCTTGGCACCGGGTAGAGACCTCCACGGCATCTACCTTGCAGAAGAACCCTCTTCGTTGCTCGGCCCTTCAAATAAAAAAATTTAGGATGGAATTCGGCAAAGGCATCATTATCAGAAACAAGCTTGTTTACGGAAAGAAGGTGTTTGCTAACATGTGGGACGTGCAAAACATTACGTAAGTATAGAGGTCTAGATGAGCCAGCAATAGTTGAATGACCAACATGAGAAATATGCAGACCTGCACCATTGGCGACGTGAACCTGGTCCTTGCCGCCGTAACGCTCCTGGAACGAGAGACGATCGAGGTCGCTCGTCAGATGGTCCGTCGCACCGGTGTCCGCATACCAGTGAGGATCGACGGAGTATGAGCCAGTGTTGGCCGAGTTGCCGGAACGCTCCCTGTTGTCCTCCGGCTGGAAGGCATGGTTGAAGCGATTGCGGCAGTGAAGGGCGTCATGGCCAAACTTGCTGCACACCTGACACTTCAAGTTGGAGCGGCCGTTGCCGCGGCCACGCCCGCCGCGGCCATGCCCCTGTCCGCCGCCTTGTCCGCCATGTCCGCCGCCTTGTCCGCCATGTCCGCCGCGTGCACCATTGCCGCCGCGGTCATTGCCACGAGAAGCAGCGTTGGCGGAAGGATGGATTTCACCTGACGAGTTCTGCTGCTCTAGGCGAAGTTCAGCGCTAAGGAGGTACGCATAGAAACTGTTGAGACTTACTGGATCATCCCGCACCCTGATCGACGCGATGAGGGGCTCGAACTCGGAGCCCAGCCCGGCGAGCATGTAGCCGAGCACTTCATCGTCAGTGAGGGGCTTGCCGATGGAAGCCATTGCATCAGCGAACCCCTTCATCTTGCGGTAGTAGTCGGAGGCAGAGAGGTCCTTCTTCTTCAGGTTGGAAAGCTGATACCTGAGATGCATGATGCGGGCGCGATTCTGCGAAGCGAACATGTCGTGCAGTGCAGTCCAAACGGCGGCGGAGGTCGTCAGCTGGGTCATCTGGCCGAGGATGTCCTCGGTCATGGACCCGAGGAGGGCGATCATGACAAGCTGGTCCTGCTGGTACCAGCGAAGAAACTCTGGATTGGCCACATCGACGACTGCATCACCAGTTCCTTCCTTGATGGTGTGCGGCGGGGCTGCGTTGGTGCCGACAACATAGCCGAGCAGGCCGTTTGCAGCAAGGGCGGGGACGTCTTGGGTCTTCCATAGCAGGAAGTTCTTGCGTGGAAGGCGCAGAGTGATCAGGCTACCGAGCGAGGTGACTGAGATCGGAGTGGAAGTGGAGGAGCCGACGGACAGGGTGCCGGCGTTGAGGGTGGTGAGGGCGCCAGCGGTGCCGGAGAGGGAAGCAGGGGTGGTGCCCGTCATGGTGGAAGAAGGGAGATTGGATCTTTGGCTCTGATACCAAGTTAAGCAGATTGTTTTGCCGTGGTGATTACCTCCGGCCTCTTCTCTATTTATATTCACGTACATGGTACAGGATAGATACAGGTAGTTAGGATTACAACGTGTGCTGGGATTAGATAAGAATGACCCGCACAACAAACTCAATCTAATCCTAACTATACAACTTGACGTACACGTTTAACACTGCACACTCTCAAGCTGCTCATCGACGTGATAAGCAAATGCTCATGCCTCTTGGAGGGTGCAGTAGCTCAGGGCCATGCGCTATGGATCGAGCGAGATACTGGATAGAGAGATAGGCTAGCTAGGATGGCGGGTGGGTATAGGAACGATCGAGCCGAGAGAATCTA
Organism: Triticum urartu; assembly: GCF_056163025.1. Classification (NCBI taxonomy): domain Eukaryota; kingdom Viridiplantae; phylum Streptophyta; class Magnoliopsida; order Poales; family Poaceae; genus Triticum; species Triticum urartu. Next base: position 475,630,051 of record NC_141877.1, read on the forward strand.
CGGCACATCTTGAATGGGATGCCCTTTTTGGCAGGGGAAAAAGGAGTAAATATTCTGAATCCTGGCTGAAGTGATGTAGAGATCGCGTGGATTCCAATCCCGCAAGTTGGTGCCTGGAATCTGAGAGGTTCCGTTGGCAGATTTGGGATCCAGTTTGATTGCTGCAGATTGTACATGGTGGCTGCGTGAGCCAGTCAAGACACAAAGCATAGACCACGGGCACTTCCGTGATAGTTGAGAGCGGCACTGCAGACCCTGTAAAAAAACACTCGACGAACAGTGATCTCCTTGCTGTGAGGTTGCTAGGTAGTACACAGCAGAAGCGAGCTGACAACGAGAATTCAACATGTGAAGCAGCGTATATGTATTTTAGAAAGCATGAGCTCTGCCTTGCTAGCAAAAATTCGCCCTAAGTAGCTGACAAGATGCATTTCAGAAAGGAGGTTTAAAGATCAGAATATGACGGGGAGATCCTGTCATCCTGAAACCGCGCTTTATGCAGATTATATTCCAGGGACATCGATCTGCTCGGCCCAATGCATCCCGGTCTACTGTAGTGGGGCAAGATGCCCGGTTTAATTCTTTGGTCCATGGCGAGCACCAGACGGTCCCGAGCGGCTCCACGTGAGCTAGCTTCTGCCGTGAAGATGGAATATGTGGCAGCGAAATCTCTGCATGGCCGCATTGAAAAATTTCGGAATTCCATGGCCCCCGTGGACAACCGAGGAACATGAGCAGAGCCACAGGACCATGAATAAAAGGCATCGCAACCTCATCATGGCATATGGCCAAATTCCTTCTCCAAACATGTAGGAATCGTGGCAGGGAGATTCATTCTTTCTTTTTGGTCTTAGAAGTTGGAATAGATTCTGCCAATTGGCGGCTACACATTGGATGGTTGGAATTATGCCATGATGCAAGGTGCATCAACAGCTACTGCTACAAAGAACTTTGGGCTGCAAAAATGTGGTCTAGTATGTTTTATTTTATTTTTGAAAGCATTGCCCTAAAGCTCTTTATTCGTTAGGTGGCACCTTATCTGATTGGAAATAATCTATTAGATGGCCAGGGATTACATCATACGTAACTCAAAGTTCATCAAATTTAGGAGCAGATCGCGCACAAGAATGGGCTAAAGAATTAGCACCTGCGCCCAGCAAATACTAGCTTAAACCCCTGGAAAGAGTGGAGCATCGATCTCATCTCCTTCATGATATGAACTCCTCCAGATTTGTCATCTTTGGTATCCCATAGTTGCTGCACCATCTGGCAATCAGTCTCAACAGTAATAAACTGAAAAGTGAAAACCACGCTCCAACGCAAGCACGATTGCATCTCTGCAAGCAAGAAGCACAGAAGAAGCATGATATTTTCGGAAAGGAGGTTAAAAACCCGGGCCTCTTCATCAATAGATGGACACAGTCACCTTTATTTAATTATTTAACAAAGATGTGACAAAAACATACACCAAACAACCTGAAGCCACCACCCGAAACTACAAACTGGATAATGAGGAATGCCATCACTCCCCACCATTTAGAATCCGGATCACCGCCGATCCATACGCATGAATTACCAGGAGCATAGACCTGATGCAACAGATCTAAAGTGTACACCACATGCACATACTTCAGAAGCCGTCACCACCATCGGTCCGCTGACCCATCCAGGAAAGAGATCCGTATTATACTTGCCAAGCCGGCCAGCCATCGATGCCGCCACGGCGCCAAACATGCCACCGCCTTGCGCTCATCCATCCAGTTGCATCCGTCTCCAAGACTGAGCTGCACCATGCCGCCAAGACCCGCCGTTGTCGATGCGGTAGATACCATGCCGCTCCACCTGTCAACCTCCACACGACCACCGTCACTGGAGCCCTTGTCTGAAGCCCACCGGGCACAGACACATTCTCCCTAAAACCAAAACCTTCCAAGATGGCACCTCCATGGAGGGTACGACGCGCATGGCACCACTGCAGCCCAATCCAAGGCTGAAAACAAAGATGAAGTTTGGTTTTGGGATGATACTTAAACATGCTTGTGGCTTTACATTGTTTGTTTTGTCTATGCAGAAATAATATAGTCGATAATAATACGGGAACACACGAGCTCCTAGATCTGCCACTGACGAGGAAGGAGGCTAGATCACACTTATTCACCGTTGTTGTCATTGTTGTCGAAGACACAATGCCAGCCGGCTGAAATAAGGCCTAAACCCGCAGAACCTCGAAATATGTTTTCGCCCCGCTTTATAAATATAGCAACCACCAAGTAAGAGCAACACATGAAAAAAAGTTGTTTGCTCGGGCATCAACACAAACACGCCCAAAAAAGCATAAATGAAATAAGAAAAAAAGACCACCAAGTGGCAGGCCTGAACCTACAGAAAGCACGACTTGAACGTGGGGCTCCATCGACCCACCTACTCATTGATATCTGCAAGGCCATCATGAGGAGAGGGGTCTCTAGAGAATGGCGGCAAGAAGGAGAACTTCGGGAATCGCCTCTGCTTGTTTTCTCGGATTCAATATGTTTAGCAAGGCTTGGAGGGTCATCGAGAAGTAAGTAACTCAAGTTTGACAAAGATCAATGCAATATTTAAGGTTCATGGACTGATTAAGATCACGGGCTAAAAGATTAACCGGTAGAGAAAATTGCAGCAAAATTTAGGCCTGCAGGCACAATTCTCCTGCAAAATCGGCGCTATCTCCCGCCATTTTGGGAGGCAAGCAAATAACATGGCAGTTTCTAAACGGCGATAGCAGTGCAATAGCATTGATTTCGCAAGCGGTTTAATTGGCACCTTAATCTTCCAAATATTTTTTCTATGGAACACCAATCATCGTATTGTTGAGGTCCCGTGTAAACCCGGTATTAGTATTCAATCATCATTTGAATAAATCTGGTGTTTGTGATAATTTGACCAACATCAACCTACACACCAAATGTAATCACGTTACCCAATTTTCCCCAATCAAAGATTGTCTAATTGAATTGGATGGTTATAGGTTGTAGATCCCATAATCGAGTCCATAGTACCATTTTTTCTACGTGCCACGTTATTTAACAATGGGTATAGTAGATCAAGCAGGTTGTCCCCAACCAAGTGTCTTTGCAAAAACTCGTAGAATGGCCATCGCCAACCTGAAACGAATCTCTTTTGAATAAAGAAGACTTGGCCTTCATCAAGCCTTCCAGAAAGGGGAGTCCATTGATTTTGCTTCCACCTAAGATAGAGTTTTGGAATATAGATACTTACTATGAATAAGCTCTTGCCATACACCCTCCTCATTAATTTATTAGCAACTTGTATAGCCATTTACTAAGCAAGTGCTTATTTTTTATCTTTAAGTTATCAATACCCTAACCACCTTGATCCTTTGTCTAACAGATGATATCCCACTTATCTATTAAGTACTTCTATTTGTGCTCATATCGCTGCCAGAAGAACCTAGATCAATAAAAATCAAGCCTTTTAAATACCCCTTTGGGCATTTCAAAAAAAGGACAACATAAACATGGGTAGACTTGTGAGAATAGTGTTGATAAGAGTCAATCATGCCCCATATGACATGAGTTCCCCCTTCCAATTGTTGAGCTTCTTTTCAAAGCGATCTTTGATTATTTTCCATTCTTTATTTCTGAGATTAAGGGGGGGGGGGGGTATTCCGAGGTAGATAAACGGAAGAGATTCCACCTCACAACCGAAGAGTTGGCTATATTCATTCTCTGTTTCCTTGACCCTTCCAAAGAAAAATAGCTCTCTTTTATGGAAATTTATTTTGAGACGCGAAAGCTGCTCAAAAAGACAAAGAATCAACTTCATGTTTTCACTTAATACAGATTGCAAATGTTCATATAGTTTTCTATAAACTTGGTCAAACTTTTGAAATTTGACTTTAATCAAAGCTAATATGCAGAATAAATAAGACGGAGGGAGTACACAAGTTATCAGATGGCACATAGTCATACTCACATCTAGTCCATCTTCGTCGGAAGCAAATCAATAATGATAACATGTAAAGTTCAGCTAGCTCTGGGGGGTTCCCTACGCCACCTCGTTGCGATCCACCGCCTGCATCGCCGTCCTTTGGAATATTTGGAAGAGCAGGAATGTCAAAGCCTTCCGCGCGCAAAACCTCATGCCCCTTGATGTGGTCCGCAACATCTCTGTTGATGTCTCGCTCTGGAGGTGGCAATGCTCTCGCACTATCTGTAAGACGATCTTGGAGTTGTGGGTCCAATGTCTTACTGTGTTGCACTAGCCCCCCTCTCCCTACTCTCTCTCTCTCTCTCTCTCTCTCTCTCTCTCTCTCTCTCTGTGCAGCCGTAAAAATCCCTTTGCTCTTTTCTGTCATGACTTAAAGTTTAATGAAAATTCAGGTGGGCAGTTTTCCTCTGCCCCTGGTGACGTTTCAAAAAAAACATGTAAAGTGCAATGTAAAATCTGAGTCTTGAACCAACAAACAGGAATATTCGAACCAGCATAGGTTCATAAACAGTACACACAAGTACTGGGGATTTACATCACCGATGTTTACTCCAAAACTTATTGGGAAGGAGTAATACTGTACATAATGAAAATATGTGCTACCGTCTACAAGACGAAACACACTTGATTTGCTTACAAACCTAATATTATGTACACACGCACATGTTTTCTTCTTTTATTCCTAACCAAGTGCCCACAATCTTCATCATACAGTACATAATTATGCTCGCTTCAATAACATGGTCCCAGCTAAGGACTAGATTATATCAACAGATTATCCTGTTTGCAGGATCTTCAGAATTCAGAAACTTTGCTCCTGAAAAAGAAAAATACAACGAGAGAGGTACCTTGTAAGTTAACTTATCTCAACTTCTCAATTTTAGAACTGAGCTACATTGACATTTGCATTTCAATATGAGAAACATGCCCCCATTTCTTTGGATAGTTTTGTGTGAATGCTTGGCTCGGAAAGAAATGGATTCCACTGGATACTTATCTATGTTCTGTAATTTGGGATATGCAGCACCGCCTCTCACACTAATGGATCTGGAATTCTGGATACCAATCTATGTGCCGGATCCGCTTTGCTTGTGTGTATCTGGAGCAGAAACAGCTAGCGAAGTAATTGATAGCATTAACAAGCGCCATTCCTTTGCTATTTCGTTGTCAATTGACAACGTTAACCTAGCTAGGGCATGGTCTACCTTTATTATGAGTTTATGACAAGTGAATAAGTGATTGGGATCTCTATATAGCTGAGCTAGGACCGGCTGACACTTCACACTTATAACAAATTGTAGAAAAGATTCAAGGATGAGGTTGGGTTTTGGTTACCTTGATTGATGAATCAGTTCCAGGCCCCCTGGGTATTATACTTGGGGAACGGGACCCTGCCGGACTCGATCAGCTTGATGTCGCCGTCGAGGATCTCGTAGTGGCGGCGCACCTCGTCGGCCGTCTTGGTCCCGCCCATGGCGCGGGACACCTTGAGCCAGCGGTCGGGCGTGCCCTCGCCGTAGTAGGCGAGTGCATCCTCGAACAGCTTATTCTCTTTCTTGCTCCACTCCGCGTTGGCGCCGCCGCGGGATGAGCTCCGCGACCCAGAAGACATCTCCAACTGGATGGGAAACCGAGCTAAGTTAGCGCTAATGGTTTTTTGCACTTGAGAAGCTCCGATGGTAATGGTTTGATGATCGCTGTGCTGCTTCGGTGCCCGCTATTTATAGGCGCTTGTAGCTCGTGTGGCATCTTGATTGCCATCTCGGCCTGAGCATTGAAAGGTCAGTGGCTAATTAGATTCTGATTCTGAACTTCTTTGGACGAAGGTGCTTCCTTTGGAATGTTGATTCTGTTGCTGCGATGCGCTTGGGACGACACATAGGTGTGCGCATAATGCATCGATCTACGTCAACGTCTCAAATGCATGGCTCGTTATTTTTTGTTTTCTTGAACTTTCAGCAAAGAGTCAGGTTTCCAGGGGGACCTGCCTTGCATTTCGATCATTTCGCGTTAAGTCGAACAGCTAGCGTTTTGTTTTGAATAAGCCATGGCATATGGTGTGGTCGGCCTCGTCGGGCGCGTCGGATGCCTGCAGGACGCACTGGTGTAGTCGGGCTCGTCAGGCACGATGAATGCGCGCGAGACGTGAGGGGCGCAGCAGAATACGTGGTGTGTGTGCGTGTGTTTACGTAGGTGTGCGTGGTGTGCATATGCATGTATCTCGTGAGCTAGCTAGACGGGCGTGCATGCATGTATTAATTGCCGTGTACTAGTAGTAGCTAGGCTGTTTGTAGCATGGTGGTTAGTTGGAACAAAGAAAAACTCAGGGCGTTTGAGCGCCAGGGCGTTGAAACGCCCGGGCGTTGGTCGCCAAAAAAAAGTGCTTCTTCTACCTTCGTCGAGCTAGTCTAGGGCTGCCCCAACAATTGGTATACAGAGCTTCGGTTTGGGTGATCACCGGCGACCATGGCGCTCGTCCCACACGGCGGCGCCGCGAGCGGATTGGCGACAATGGCGATGCTGATGCTGACTGCGGACAACTACACGGTCTGGCCCATCAAGGTGCAGGCGATCCTCGACGTCCACACCGTGTGGGAGGCGAGCGCCGGGCGACGTGTGACGGTGAACGCGCGGAAGGACAAGATGACGCGTGCATTGTTACTCAGGGCATTGCCAGAGGATGTGTTGCTATAGGTGTCGACGAAGCTCACCGCCAAGGAGGTATGGGACTCTCTAAAGGTGAGGTTCGTCGGCGCCGATCGGGTCCGTGCGGCTAGGCTGGCGACGCTGCGCGGCGAATTTGACCGCCTAAAGATGGCGGACGGCGAGGAGCTCGACGTGTACGGCGGGAGGCTCGCGGCGACGGCGCGCGAGGTATGCCAACCTTGGGAAGACGCTAGGCGATGCGGCGCTCGTCAAGAAGCTGCTGGATACGGTGCCGGATCGGCTCTTCCCCGTCATCGCTGGCATCAAGCAGTTCCACTACGTGACGATGATGGCGTTCGACGAAGCGTTCGGGCGGCTGCGCGCGTTCGACGAGCGAGTTCGGCGTCGACGGCAGGACAGTGGCGAGCGGGCGGACGGACAGCTCCTGTTCACGGCGGCACAGTGGCGGACGCGGGAGCGGCAGCACGGCGGAGCACGGGACGACGACGATGGACGCAACGTGGCGTCGGGGAGCGGCGGCAACAGGCGCAGGTGCTGCTACAAATGTGGGAAACACGGACACTTCCGGCGAGTGCCCGCAGCTGCGGAAAGGACGGGCGGCGGAGCAGGCTCTCTTGGCCGACGCCAACGTCGACGATGACAGACTCTTCTGGACGGTGGCTTAAGAGATGTGTGTTGGAATAAGCCACGACATATGATGTGGTCGGGCTCGTCGGGCGCATCAGATGCGCGTGGGACGCACTGATGGCAGTCAGACTCGTCGGGCGCGACGGATACGCGCGAAATGTGCGAGGCGCAGCGGAAGACGTGGCGTGTGTGCGTGTGTGTACGTAGGTGTGCGTGGTGTGCGTATGCATGTATCTCGTGAGCTAGCTAGACGGACGTGCATGCATGTATTAGTTGCCGTGTACTAGTAGTAGCTAGGCTGTTTGTAGTATGATGGTTAGTTGGAACAAAGAAAACATCAGGGGTTTGAGCGCTGGGGCGTTAAAACGCCCGGGGCGTTGGTTGTCAGAAAAAGTGCTTCTTGTACCTTCGTCCAGAGCTAGTTTAGGGCTGCGCCAACACGTTTCCGGCCACTGTACCAACGTGGCGCCTTCCGGGCCGGTGGGCAACATGGCGACGAGTTGGTGACTACGTCTGCACACTCTCGAGCAGCTCTATCCGATCGACGTGATAAGCAGATGCTCATGCCTCTTGGAGGTGCAGTAGCGATCAGGTCCACACCCAGAAATTCGCCTTTCTTGTCGGTGCCCGCGCTATGGATCGAGCGAGATACTAGATAGAGAGATAGGTTGGCTAGGGTGACAGGTGGGTATACGAACGATCGAACCGAGAGTATCTACGGCACATCAGGATTGAGATGCCCTTTTTGGCTGGGGAAAAGGAGTAAATATTCTGAATCCTGGTTGAAGTGATGCCTGGATTCCAATCCCGCAAGTTGGTGCCTGGAATCCGAGACAGATTTGGGATCCAGTTTGATGCAGGCCTGCACGCGGTGGCTGCGGGTGAAACCCAGTCAAGAACACCTTGACGAACACTAATCTCCGTGCTTCGAGTTTGCCTAGTATGAGCTCTCTGCCTAGTAGAAAATAGAAATTCGCCCTAAGTAGCTGAGAAAGATGCATTTCAGAAAGGAGGTTCAAAAATCAGTATTTGACGGGGGAATCCTGAAAACCGTGCTTTATGCAGATTATATTCCACGAAGATCGATCTGCTCGGCCCAATTAATGCGTCTCCGGTCTACTGTGCTGGGGCAAGATGCCCGGTTTATTTGGTCCACGGCGAGCACCAGATGGATCCGAGCGCCTCCACATCAGCTAGCTTCTCCTCTAAACATCGAGCATATGGCAGTGAAATCTTCGCGTGGTGGCGTTGGGAAATCTCGCAATACCATGGCCCCCGTGGCCAACTGAGGAACATGAGCAGAGTCACAGCCTCACAGGACCATGGATCAAAGGCATCGCAACCTGATCAAGTGATCATGGCATAAAGTTAAATTCCTTCTATAAACATATCGGAGTCGTGGGTGAGGAGATCCATTCTTTTTTTTGCCAAAAATTAGGCGTAAAGTGGTAGTTTTCGGGAAAAAATTCGCAAAATGGTGGCCTATAGGTAGGATTGGATGAATTGTGGTAGTTTTTTTTTTGCTAAGCACTCTGGGGAATATTACCACTCCCCATTATTTAGAACCGGGCTCACGCCGATCTGCCAGCACGACGTACCAGGAGCATAGACCCGGTGCAGCAGACCCAATGCGTACACCACATGCACACTCTTCTCAGGCCGCCACCAACATCAATCGACCGAAACATCTCCAGAAAATAGATCCACATTATACTTGCGAGGTCGGCCGGCAATCAACGTCGCCATGATGCATGCCAAACACTCCACCGCCCTGCGCTCGTCCATCCAGCCCCATTCGTCGCCAAGACTGAGCTGCACCATGCCTCTAAGACCCGCCGTAGTCGATGCAGTAGATGCCACGCCGCTCCACCTACCAACCTCCAGACCACCACCATTGCTCGAGCCCTTGTCCGGAGCCCACCGCACACACCCACTGTACTCTCCCTAAAACCCAAACCTCCCAAATGGCACCTCCATGGAGGGTATGATGCGCATGCCGCCGCCGCCTCCCAATCCAAGGCTGAAAACTGAGATGAAGTCCGGTTTTGGGATGATACTTAAACATGTTTGTGGCTTTACATTGGTTGTTTTGTCTATGTAGAAATAATATGGTCTTTAATAATATAGGAACGTATGAGCTCCTAAATCTGGCGCAGGAGGAGGATGCTTTCTAGCGTCATGGTGGCGTCGATGGCAGAGAGGCCTGCCAAGGTCGGTGCATTAGTTTCTGCTCTGACGATGGATTGGTGGAAGATGGCGGTGAAGACACAGAGAGTGTGCCGGATCAGTCTGTGCCCCAAACCCAGTATGTGGCTTGGTTGGGGCCTCTGTCTTTAGATGTTAGGCATTTGTGCGATGTCTGTTTGGTATTAGTTCGGACCATCGGCACCCCTTCATCAGATGGATAGGAGTAGAGACAATTGTTGCTAAGATGGTGGCTTCAGACTACCTAATGTACTACTTTGTAAGATCTTTATGAATAATTAATAAAATGGCTGCATGCATCGTCCAGATGTAGAGGCCGGGGGTAATCCTCCTTTTCTAAAAAGACGAGCTCATAGATCTGCCGCTGATGAGGACGGAATCTACCACGTCAAGGCAAGATCTAGAGCACACTTATTCGTTGTTGTTGTCATTGTTGCCGAAGCCACAATGACACCCAACAGAAATTCTAACGACTAAGGCCTAAACCTACAGAACCTCAAAATATACTTTAGCTCCATTTTAAAAATAAAGCAACCACCAAGGAGCATCACATGAAATAAAGTTGTTTGCTGGGCTATTAGCACAAACACGTCCAAAAACCACAAACGAAATAAGAAAAAAGACCAGGTGACCGGCTTGAACCTACAACAAACACGACTTGAACGTGGGGATCCATCGACCCACATACTCATTGATTGCCACGAGGCCATCATGAGGAGAGGATTTGCTAGAGAATGGCGGAAAAAGGAGACCCCCCCCCCCCCCCCCCCCCGAATTGCCCCTGTTTGTTTCCTCGGATTAAGTCCGTTTAGCATCGCTAGGAGGGGCATCGATAAGTAACTCCAGTTTGACAAAGATCAATGCAATATCTAAGGTTCATGGACTGATTAAAATCATGGGCTAAAGGATTAATCGACAGAGAAAATTGCAGCGGAGTTTAGGCCTACATGCGGAATTCTCGTGCGAAATCAGCGCTCTCTCCCACCATTTTGGGAAGCAGGCAAATAGTAGCTAGGGAAGTTTCTAAATGGTGATAGTGGTGCAATGGCATTGATTTTCACGGGCGGTTTAATTGGGACCTTAATCTTACGAATATGTTTTCTATGGAACACCATCCCCGTATTGATGAGGTCCTTGCAGAGTAAGCAGGTTGTCCCCAAACCAGGTGTCTTTGCAGAAACTCGTAGAATGGCCATTGCCAACCTCAAACGAATCTCTCTTAAATAAAGCGGACTTGGCCTTTATCAGGCCCTTCCAAAAAGGGGAGTCTATTGATTTTGCTTCCACCTAAGATAGAGTTTCTAAATATAGATACTTATTATGAATAAGCTCCTGCCATACACCCTCCTCGTTAAGAAACTTGTATATCCATTACGAATAAGCTCTTGCCATAAGATATCCCACTTATCTAGTATGTACTTCTATATTTGTGCTCATCGAGTTGCCAGAAAAACCTAGATCAATAAAAATAAGGCCTTTTAAACATCCGGTTGGGCATTTTAAAAAAGGAGACCATAAACATGGGTAGACTTTGTGAGAATAGTGTTGATAAGAGTCAATTGTGCCCCATATGACATGAGTTCCCCCTTCCAACTGCTGAGCTTCTTTTCAAAGCGGTCTTCGAAAATTTCCCATTCTTTATTTGTGAGCTTAGGGGGGTGAATGGGTATTCCGAGGTACATAAACGGAAGAGACTCCACCTCACAACCGAAGATTTGCCTATATTCATTCTCCGTTTTCTTGGCCTTTCCAAAGCAAAGTAGTTCACTCTTATGGAAATTTATTTTCAGACGCGAAAACTGTTCGAGAAGACAAATAATCAACTTCATGTTTTCACTTCATACATATTTGTTATTATAAATGTTCATATACTTTTCTATAAACTTTCTCAAAAAAATTAGACTTTGACTTCAGTCAAAGCTAATATGCAGAATAAATAAAACGGAGGGAGTACACAAGTTATCAGATGGCACATAGTCATACTCACATCTACTCCATCTTCATCAGAAGGGATTGATAATGATAACATGTAAAGTTCAATGTAAACATCTGAGTCTTGAACCAAATGATAGACAAACAGGAATATTCTACCAACACAAGTTCGTAAACAGTACACACAAGTACAGGGGATTTACATCTCTGCTGCTTACTCAAAAACTTATTGGGGATGTTCGGGATGAGTAATACTGTACGCAATGAAAAATACATGCTAGAGTCTGCGAGACCAAGTGCACTTGATTTGCTCACAAACCTAGTATATATTACGTACATGCACATATGTCTTCTTCATGTGCACACACATATTCTTAACCAAGTGCCCACAATCTTCGTTATACATACATAATTATGTATGCTTGCTATAATAACATGGTCCCAGCTAAGGGCTAGATTATCAACAGGTTATCCTGTTTGCAGGATCTTCAGAATTCAGAAGCTTTGGTCCTGAAAAAAAATACAACAAGAGATGTACCTTGTAAGTAAACATATCTATCTCAACTTCTCAAATTTAGATATGGGCTACATTGAAATTTGTATTTCAATGGGAGAAACATGCATGGCCCCATTTGTTTGGATAGTTTTGTGTAGATGCTAGGCTAGGGCATGATCGATCACTATAATTATTGATAGTTATGAGAAGTGATTGAGTTGAGATCGATGACTATATAGCTCTGAGCTAGGACCTGCTGATATTCACACTTATAAACTGTAGACAAGAGACAAGGATCCGGTTGGGTTTTGGTTACCTTGCTTGATGAATCAGTTCCAAGCCCCCTGGGTGTTGTAGTTGGGGAAAGGAACCCTGCCGGACTCGATCAGCTTGATGTCGCCGTCAAGGATCTCATAGTGGCGGCGCACCTCGTCGGCCGTCCTGGTCCCGCCCATGGCGCGGGACACCTTGAGCCAGCGGTCGGGCGTGCCCTCGCCGTAGTAGGCGAGTGCATCCTCGAACAGCTTGTTCTCCTTCTTGCTCCACTCCGCGTTGGCGCCGCCGAGGGATGAGCTGCTCGACCCAGAAGACATCTCCAACTGGATCGGAACCGAGCTAAGTTAGTGCTTATGGTTTTTGCACTTCAGAAGCTCCGGTTGCTATGATTTGATGATGGCTGCGCTGTTTCGGTGCCCACTATTTATAGGAGCTTGGGGCGTCGCCCCGCCGGCCTTGACGCTCGTATGGTATAGGGATTGCCATCGGCTTGGCGACTGAAAGGTCTGTGAGGCTAATTAGATTCTGATTCTGAACATTTTTGGATGAAAGCGCTTCCTTTGAAATGTAGATTCTGTTGCTGCGATGCGCTTGGGTCGACACATCGAAGTACGCATAATTGATCGATCCACGTCAACGTCTCAAATGCATGGCAGTGCAACTGGCTCCTTTTTTTTTTCTTTTTCTTGAACCGTGTTGTTTCCTTCCCTTGCAGATGCAACGTGGAGCGAAGAGTCAGGTTTCCAGGGGGTCCTGCCTTGCATTTCGATCATATGGAGATAAGATTCAAAAGTCCAACAGTTAGAGCATCTCCAACAAGTGCCCGAAAACTGCTCCACACACTAAAAGCCGTTCTTTTTGGGCGCCGGAGAGGCTTCAACAGATGCTGCAAAATAATGCACACGCAAAAGAATTTAACGCACCTGCTTAAAAGCACTATCACATGCTACAAATGTTGGGCGCCGGACCGCGCGCGCTTCATAATTTGCACGCGTGCTTTTTTGGGCGTGCATTTTTTGAGCATGTGAAAAACCAATGTTAGCCGCAGCGCGCTAAAAATGCTACAGTGACGCTGTAAAATTATTTTAACGCTCAATATTTTTTGCGACTTTGTTGGAGATGCTCTTAGTCACTACACCAACGTGGCGCCTTCCGGGCCGATGGGCAACATGGCGACGAGTTGGTGACTATGTCTCCACACTCTCGAGCTGCTCTATCTGATCGACGTGATAAGCATATGCTCATGCCTTGGAGGGTGCAGTAGCCGAGGGCCACATGCAGAAATTCGCCTTTCTTGTGGGTGCTATGGATCGAGCGAGATACTAGATTGAGATATAGGCTAGCTAGGGTGGCGGGTGGGTATAGGAACGATCGAGCCAAGAGAATCCACAGCACATCAGAAATGGGATGCCCTTTTTGGCCGAGGAAAAGGAGTAAATATTCTGAATCTTGGCTGAAGTGATGTAGAGACCATATGGATTCCAATCCCGCAAGTTAGTGTAATCAGCAAAACATTGTGGTTTCTTTTAATGGAAATCGGAGAGGAAGCTCTCTTTATCAAAAATAAATAAAAATTCCACAAGTTGGTGCCTGGAATTTGAGAGGTTCCGTTGGTAGATTTGGGATCAAGTTCGATGCTGATTGTAGGTGGTGGCTACGTGAGCTAGTTAAGACACAAAGCATAGAGCACGGGTACGTCCGTGGTAGTTCAGAGCAGCACTACAAACCCAGAAAAAAAATCACTTGACGAACAGTGATCTCCGTGTTGTGAGGTTTCTATAAGTACTGGTACACAGGAGATCAAGCGGGCTGACGAAGAGAATTCAACACATGAAGCAGCGTACTTATGAATATTTCAGAAAGAAGGTTCAAAAATCAGAATATGACAGAGGGGATATCCTGTCATCCTGAAACCACACTTTATTCAGATTATATTCCAGCGAGATCGATCTACTGTACTGGGGCAAGATGCCCGGTTTCTTTGGTCCATGGCCAGCACCAGACGGACCCGAGCGCCTCCATGTGAGCTAGCTTCTACCGTAAGGATGGAATATGTGGCAGCGAAATCTCTGCATGGTGCCGTTGGAAAATCTTGCAATTCCATGGCCCCCGTGGCCAACCGAGGAACATGCGCAGAGTCACACAGAACCATGGATAAAAGGCATCGCAACATCATCATGGCATATGGTCAAATTCCTCCTCCAAACATATTGGAGTCGTGGCTGGGGAGACTCATTATTTCATTTTGGTCCTAGAAGCTGGAATAGATTCTGCCAATTGGCGGTTACACATTGGATGGTTGCGATTATGCCAGGGTGCAAGGTACATCAACAGCTATCGCTACAAAGAACCTTGGGCTGCAAAAATGTGGTACTCCAGCATATTTTATTTTATTTTATTTTTGAAAGCACTGCCTTAAAGCTCTTTATTCATTAGGCGGCACCTTATCTGATTGCAAAGAATCAATTAGATGGCCAGGGATTACATCATACGTAATTGAAAGTTCAACAAATTTAACAGCAAAACGCGCACAAGAATGGGCTAAAGAATTAGCACCTGCGCCTAGCAAATACTAGCTTAAACCCCTGGAAAGAGTGGAGCATCGATTTCATCTCCTTTATGATATGAACTCCTCCAGATTTGTCATCTTTGGTATTTCATAGTTGCTGAACCATCTGGTAATCAGTCTCAACAAATAATAAACTGAAAACTGAAAACCGCGCTCCACCGCAAGCACAATTGCATCTTTGCAAGCAAGAACCACACGACAAGCAAGTAATTTTTTCCGGAAAGGAAGATAAAACCCCGTTCTCTGCATTAACATATGCACACAGTCATCTTTACACTTTTGCTTTGGTAGACCCCTCACCCCTAAACACAAGGAGGGCTGAGATTGCCCGATACCTCTTCTTAACGATGGGTATGATGGTCATATTTCAAAAAAGTTAGTTCGCCCGCCCATCCACGGCGGTACGCGCCATACGCATGGTGTATTCCTGTACATACGCCCGACGTGACGCATCTAGAAAAGAACGTGGTGTGCGACTTGCCGCATGGCGGGCGGTTGTGACCGGCCGGTAAGCGCATCAAACGTACCATTGGTGCGCCTTCACATGCCGCACCATTAACATGGCAATAGTGGCCGGCCACCGGCCTCCACCGCCCATCAACCTCCCTCACCGCGCTATAAAAAGCCACCATGGCCCGGCCTACATCGACCGCAATCTCTCCTCCTCCCATCGCGCTCAAATGCCGTCATCTACCCCCCCCCCCCTCCCCACCCTTCCCCGCCACTCTCACCATGTCCGGCACCAGCAGTTCTCGTGGAGGCGGCGCGACCTTGGCATACCGGAGGCGATGGAGTTGCGCCGGTAGAACATCCTCGTGCTGCCCTCTTCTCGGTTGCCGGGTATGTGGCACATCAGTGCCGCCGGGTACACGGTTTCGGGGGCTGCCGCACCCGAAGTGAGCTCGGGCATTGCCCCGGCGTGCGGCCGGTGGAGCAGACGCGGTCGCTGGCAGTTTTTTTTGGGGGGGGGGGGGCTGGAACTAGGATGATGTCCTCCGCGAAGTTCATGCCAACCGCCTCGTTCTTCCTCCTGTGCCGGTTGCCCTCCCCCACTTGTGTCGATCTCCCTACCAGCTCCGGTGGGAGTGGAGATACCGCCGAAACAGGCGGCGTTGTGGCGGGATGGGGACTCCGACGACACTCCGGGCTTCGCCATCGCCGTCCTCGCGTCGATGGAGCCCAGCTTCGTGCCACTGTCGGAAATGAGAGACCTACTGGACCTGGTGGATACGCCGGGCTTGATGGAGACGATCCGCGAATCTACGGCGGCGGGAGACGACGATGACCTCACGTGGATGGATGACATGAGCAGCGACATCGGCAACGACGGCGGTGGCATCGACAGGGAGGTCATCGATCTCACGGCGACGGACGACGACGATGTAGTTTAGTTTTTTTTGTTTTTTTAATTTTTGTTCAAAAGATATGTAAGATATATTTGAATAAACTTTTATTGTTTTAGTAATTTTAGTTTTTAATTTTTTTTGGATTTTTTGAATATTCTAAGAAATTTATGGAAATAATGAAGAAAGGAAAATGAAAAAAAACTTGATGATTCCCTATTGCGGTCCGGTACAACACCGCTTCGGCCCGGTACAAAAAATAAACCGCCCGAGCCATCGTCAAAATATTATACTCCCGCACCCCCTCCCCCCGACCCAACGTAATCGTTCTTGGGCCAACCCGCGGGGAGTGACGAAATTTTTTCTTTCATTTATGTTTTTTCCTTCCTTAAAATAATTTGACATTTTCAAATTTCGAAAACTTGCTAGGTTCGAAAAAAAGCAAGCACAAATCTTCGGCGTGGAATATAATCCTAAAGTGCCCCAAAGACTCAAATATAGTCAATCAAGAAGGAGGTAAGACCCTTGCTGAGTTCCCAGTTCACCAACTTCCCTGACCTTCCAGCACTGGGCAGGCGTCAGCCCCCATACATGGTCTTATGACTTTGCGGAGACATGTGTTTTTGGTAAACAGTTGCCCGGGCCTGGTCACTGCGGCCCCCTTTTGTGAGGGGGCACCCCTTCTCCCGAAGTTACGGGTTCGAGAGATCATAAAATGTCTATGAATTAAAAAAATGTTATGGAAATTATAATTGTTTTGCGGTTTTATAAAATGTTGGTAATTTTACAAAACTTTTCACAAATAAAAAAATTCACAGTTTGGAAGAAAAATGTCGGCAAATATTACCATGTTCATGATTTTGTAAAAATGACCATATAAACAAAACAAATGTTCGTGAATTTCAAAAAATGGCCATTTTAAAAAAAAATGAATCCCGTAAATTTGAATGGGTGGGCATGCCCATGAGGGCCTCCACGCAAAAATTGAATGAATTCGGACAATGAACGCACGCCGCGTTATGTGTGGGCAATATTTTAGGGTTTTAGTGCCGGGAAAACCCTAGAAAATTCATAAAATGTCAAAAAACAATGAGACTTGGTGTGCATGCTTGCATTGGTCATGGGAGAGTGGCAAAAAAGTTTGGGCTCATTTGGCGAACGTGAAAAAACAGTGCTTCAAGACTTGGCCTACCAGTAGCCCCGAACGGTCCTGGTTGTACATGGTCTATTCCATGCAATGCATGGAATGGCAGCAAAATTTTCTACCGTGTGGGCATACCCATGGAAGGCCCCTATGAAAAAATTGACTGAATTCAGACACCAAGCACATGTCACGTCACGTGCGGGCAGTACTTTAGGGTTTTAGTGCCGGCAAAACCCTAGGAAATCAATCGAATGTCAAAAAGCAATGAGACTTGGCGTGCATTCTTGCAATGGTCATGAGAGAGTGTGGAAAAAGTTTGGGCTTATTTGGTGAGTGTGGGAAAAAGCGCTTCAAGACTTGGCCTACCGGCAGATCCGAACGGTCCTGTTGTACATGGTTTATTTCATGCCATACGAGACTTGGCTTGCATGCTTGAAATGACCATGTGAGAGTGTGGAAAAAGTTTGGGCTCATTTTGTGAAGGTGGAAAAAAAAGTTTCGAAACTTGGCCTATCGGCCGACCCAAAAGGTCCTGGTTATACATGATGTGCTCCAAGTTATTATTTGCAGCAACTAAATCGTTTCGATGCGAACTACATGGTTTACATGTCAAACCTAGGGTGACGGGGGTCGATGTAGCACGACTAGGCCATGAGGTAGGTGGACTCCGGCGTCACTGCGGACTGCGGCGACGTCGATGACGAGGATGGAGGCCAGATCACGGCGTGATTACAGAAGGTGACAACGTCGAAGACAAGGACAAAGGCCAAATCACGGCATGGAATGCAGATGCTGACGACGTCGATGATGAGGACGGAGGCCACGGATCACGGTGTGGAATGCAGCCGGCAACGACGTCCAAGACGAGGACAGAGGCCAGATCAGGGCGGAGCCACGGAAATGGCAGACATGGGACGAGTGCAGTGAGACACGTCATGGGACGGGGGATGGCGTGCAGCATATGCAACTGGCGGTAGCAGCGGGGGTCATACTCTAGGGAGGGCAAGGGTGGAGATCGGCCGGCGGGGGAGACGCTGGATCGGGGCACGTGATCGTGGGGCAGGCAGTTAGGTCGTGTGTGAAGGAAATATGCCCTAGAGGCAATAATAAGGTTGTTATTTATATTTCTTATATCATGATAAATGTTTATTATTCATGCTAGAATTGTATTAAATTGGAAACTTGATACATGTGTGGATACATAGACAAATCACAGTGTCCCTGGTAAGCCTCTACTAGACTAGCTCGTTAATCAAAGATGATTAAGTTTCCTAGCCATAGACATGTGTTGTCATTTGATGCACGGGATAACATCATTAGGAGAATGATGTGATGGACAAGACCCATCCGTTAGCTTAGCATAATGATCGTTAAGTTTTATTGCTATTGCTTTCGTCATGACTTATACATATTCCTTTGACTATGAGATTATGCAACTCCCGGATACCGGAGGAATGCCTTGTGTGCTATCAAACGTCACAACATAACTGGGTGATTATAAAGATGCTCTACAGGTATCTCCGAAGGTGTTTGTTGGGTTGCCATAGATCGAGATTAGGATTTGTCACTCCGAGTATCAGAGAGGTATCTCTAGGCCCTCTCAGTAATGCACATCATAATAAGCCTTACAAGGAATGTGACTAATGAGTTAGTTACGGGACGATGAATTACGGAACGAGTAAAAGAGACTTGCTGGTAACGAGATTGAGCTAGGTATGGAGATACCGACGATCGAATCTCAGGCAAGTAACATACCAATGACAAAGGGAATAACGTGTGTTGTCATTATGGTACGACCAATAAAGATCTTCGTAGAATATGTGAGAACCAATATGAGCATCCAGCTTCCGCTGTTGGTCCGGAGAGGTGTGTCATTCATGTCTACATAGTTCTCGAACCCGGAGGATCCGCACCTTTAACGTTCAATGACGATTTTGTATTATATGAGTTATGTGGTTTGGCGATCGAATGTTGTTCGGAGTCCCGGATGAGATCATAGACATGACGAGGAGCCTCGAAATGGTCGAGTGGTAAAGATTGGTATATTGGAAGGTTATATACGGACACCGGAATGGTTCCGATAAGGTTCGGGGATTTTACGGAGTACCGGGAGGCTATCGGAACCCCTCGGGAAAGTTAATGGGCCTATTGGGCCATAGTGGGGAGAGGGAGGCTGCCACAAGAGGTGGGGTGCGCCCCCTCGCCGAAGCCCAAACCGAATTGGACTACGGTTGGGCAGCGCCCCCCGCCCTTCCTTCTCCCTCTTCCCCCTTTCCCCTTTCCGTTTGTTGGAAGGAGGGGGTCGAATCCTACTTGGACTAGGAGTCCAAGTAGGACTCCCCCTGTAGCGCTCCCCCCTTGGGTCGGCCACCTCCTCCTCCCCCCTTTATATACGGGGGCGGGGGCACCCCAAAGGCACGCCAAGATTTCTCTTAGCCGTGTGTGGTGCCCTCCTCCACAGTTTACCACCTCGATCATATTGTCGTAGTGCTTAGGCGAAGCCCTGCACGGATCACATCACCAACACCATCGCCACACCGTCGTGCTGACGGAACTCTCCCTCAACCCTCTACTGGATCAAGAGCTCGAGGGACGTCATCGTGCTGAACGTGTGCTGAACATGGAGGTGCCGTACGTTCGGTACTTGGATCAGTTGGATCATGAAGACGTTCGACTACATCAACCGCATTACTAAACGCTTCCGCTTTCGGTCTATGAGGGTACGTGGACACACTCTCCCCTCTCGTTGCTATGCATCTCCTAGATAGACCTTGCGTATTCGTAGGAATTTTTTTGAATTACTACGTTCCCCAACAGTGGTATCAGAGCATGGTCTATGCGTAGATGATATATGCACGAGTAGAACACAATGAGTTATGAGCGATAATAGTCATACCGCTTACCACCAACATCTTACTTTGATTCAGTGGTATTGTTCGATGAAGCAGTCCGGACCGACATTACATGACCGAGTTCATGAGACTGGTTCTACCGACGTGCTTCGCACATAGGTGGCTAGCGGGTGTTTGTTTCTCCAACTTTAGTTGAATCGGATTTGACTACGGCCGGTCCTTGTTGTAGGTTAAAACATCACATTTGACGAAAAATCATTGTGGTATTGATGCGTAGGTAAGAACGATTCTTGCTAGAAGCCCGTAGCAGCGACGTAAAACTTGCAACAATAAAGTAGAGGACGTCTAACTTGTTTTTGCAGGGCATGTGGTGATGTGATATGGTCAAGACGTGATGAGATATAAATTGTTGTATGAGATGATCATGTTTTGTAAAAGTTATTGGTAATTAGCAAGAGCCTTATGGTTGGCGCTTTATTGTATGAAATGCAATCGCCATGTAATTGCTTTACTTTATCACTAAGCGGTAGCGATAGTCGTGGAAGCAATAGTTGGCGAGATGACAACGATGCTACAATTGAGATCAAGGTGTCAAGGCGGTGATGATGGAGATCATAACGGTGCTTTGGAGATGGAGATCAAAGGCACAAGATGATGATGCCATATCATGTCACATATTTTGATTGCATGTGATGTTTATCCTTTATGCATCTTATTTTTCTTAGTACGGTGGTAGCATTATAAGATGATCTCTCACTAAATTTCAAGGTATAAGTGTTCTCCCTGAGTATGCACTGTTGCGACAGTTCGTCGTGTCGAGACACCACATGATGATCGGGTGTGATAAGTTCTACGTTCACATACAACGGGTGCAAGACAGTTTTGCACATGCGGAATACTCTGGTTAAACTTGACGAGCCTAGCATGTACAGACATGGCCTCAGAACACTGGAGATCGAAAGTTCGAACGTGAATCATATAGTAGATATGATCAACATAGAGATGTTCACCATTGAAAACTACTCTATCTCATGTGATGATCAGACATGGTTTAGTTGATATGGATCACGTGATCATTTAGATGACTCGAGCGATGTCTATCTAAGTGGGAGTTCTTAAGTAATATGATTAATTGAACTTAATTTATCATGAACTTAGTCCTGATACTATTTCCATATCTATGTTGTATAGATCAATAGCTCGCGTTGTAGCTCCCCTATGTTTTTGATATGTTCCTAGAGAAAACCAAGTTGAAAGATGATAGTAGGAATGATGAGGACCGGGTCCGTGATTTGAGGATTATTCTCGTTGCTGCATAGAAGAATTATGTCCTTGATGCACCGCTAGGTGACAAACCTATTGCAGCAGCAGATGCAGACGTTATGAACGTTTGACAAGCTCGGTATGATGACTACTTGATAGTTTAGTGCACCATGCTTTACGGATTAGTACCGGGGCTTCAAAAACCGTTTTGAACGCCATGGAGCATATAAGATGTTTCAAGAGTTGAAATTGGTGTTTCAGACTCATGCCCATGTCGAGAGGTATGAGACCTCTGACAAGTACTTTTCCTACAAGATGGGGGAGAATGGATCAGCCAGTGAGGATGTACTCAGAATGTCTTGGTAGTACAATCGCTTGAATCAAGTGGGAGTTAATGTTCAAATAAGATAGTGATTGACAGAGTTCTCTAGTCACTATCACCAAGCTACTAGAACTTCGTGATAAACTATAATATGCAAGGGATAATGAAAACGATCCCCGAGCTCTTTGCGATACTAAAATCGACGAAGGTAGAAATCAAGAAAAAGCATCAAGTGTTGATGGTTGACAAGACCACTGTTTTCAAGAAAAAGGGTAAAGGAAAAAGAAAGGGAACTTCAAGAAGAATGACAAGTAAGTTGCCACTCCCGTGAAGAAACCCAAAGCTATACCTAAGCCTAAAACTGAGTGCTTCTACTGCAAAGGGAGTGGTCACTGGAAGCGGAACTATCCCAAATACTTGGCGGATAAGAAGGATGGCAAAGTGAACAAAGGTACATTTGATATACATGTTATTGATGTGTATTTTACTAGTGTTCATAGTAACACTAGGGTATTTGATACCTGTTCAATTGCTAAGATTAGTAACTTGAAACAGGAGTTATAGAATGGACAGAGACTAGTTAAGGGCAAGGTGACGATGTGTGTTGGAAGGGATTCCAAGGTTGATAAGATCACCATCGCACACTCCCTCTACCTTCGAGATGAGTGTTGGACCTAAATAAATGTTATTTGGTGTTTGTGTTGAGCATGAATATGATTGGATCATGTTTATTGCAATATGGTTATTCATTTAAGTCAGAGAACAATTGTTGTTCTGTTTACATGAATAAAACCTTCTATGGTCATACACCCAATGTAAATGGTTTATTGAATCTCGATCGTAGTGATACACATATTCATAATATTGATGCCAAAAGATGCAAAGTTGATAATGATAGTGCAATATTTATGGCACTGCCGTTTAGGTCATATTGGTGTAAAGCGCATGAAGAAACTCCATGCGGATGGGCTTTTGGAATCACTTGATTATGAATCATTTGATACTTGCGAACCATGCCTCATGGGCAAGATGACTAAAACTCCGTTCTCCGGAACAATGGAGCGAGTCAATGACTTATTGGAAACAATACATACCAATGTATGTGGTCCAATGAGTATTGAGGCACGCGGTGGGTATCGTTATTTTTTGACCTTCACAGATGATTTGAGCAGATATGGGTATATCTACTTGATGAAACACAAGTCTGAAACATTTGGAAAGTTCAAAGAATTTCATAGTGAAGTGGAGAATCATCGTAACAAGAAAATAAAGTTTCTACGATCTGATCACGGAGGCAAATATTTGAGTTACGAGTTTGGCCTTCATTTAAAACAACGTGGAATAGTTTCACAACTCACGCCACCTAGAACACCACAGCGTAATGGTGTGCCTGAACGTCGTAACCGTACTTTATTAGATATGGTGTGATCTATGATAGCTCTTACCGATTTACCACTATCGTTTTGGGGTTATGCATTAGAGATAGCTGCATTCACGTTAAATAGGGCACCGCCTAAATCCGTTGAGACGACACCGTATGAACTATGGTTTGGCAAGAAACCAAAGCTGTCATTTCTTAAAGTTTGGGGGTGCGATGCTTATGTGAAAAGGTTTTGAACTGATAAGCTCGAACCCAAATCGGAGAAGTGTGTCTTCATGAGATACCCAAAAGAAACTGTTGGGTACACTTCTATCACAGATCCGAAGACAAGATTTTTGTTGCTAAGAATGGATCCTTTCTAGAGAAGGAGTTTCTCTCGAAAGAAGTGAGTGGGAGGGAAGTATAACTTGATGAGGTAATTGTACCTTCTCTCGAATTGTAAAGTAGCTCATCACAGAAAACAGTTCCAGTGATGCCTACACCAACTAGAGAGGAAGCTAATGATAATGATCATGAAACTTTAGATCAAGTCACTACTGAACCTCGTAGGTCAATCAGAGCATGTTCCGCACCAGAGTGGTACGGTAATCCTCTTCTAGAAACCAAGTTACTAGACCATGACGAACCTACGAACTATGAGGAAGCAACGATGAGCCCAGATTCTAATAAATGGCTTGAGTCCACGAAATCCGAGATAGGATCCATGTATGAGAACAAATTGTGGACTTTGGTTGACTTCCACGATGATTGGCAAGCCATAGAGAATAAATGGATCTTAAAGAAGAAGATTGGCGCTGATGGTAATGTTACTGTCTACAAAGCTCAACTTGTCGCAAAAGGTTTTTGACAAGTTCAAGGTCTTGACTACGATGAGATTTTCTCACTCGTAGCGATGCTTAAGTCTGTCTGAATCATGTTAGAAATTGCCGTATTTTATGAAATCTAGCAAATGGATATCAAAACTGCATTCCTTAATGGATTTCTTAAAGAAGAGTTGTATATGATGCAACCAGAAGTTTTTGTCGATCCTAAAGGTGCTAACAAAGTGTGCAAGCTCCAGCAAACCATCTATGGACTGGTGCAAGCATCTCGGAAGTTGGAATATACGCTTTGATAAGGTGATCAAAGCATATGGTTTTATACAGACTTATGGTGAAGCCGGTGTTTACAAGAAAGTGAGTGGGAGCTCTGTAACAATTCTGATATTATATGTGGATGACATATTGTTGATCAGGAATGACATAGAATTTCTAGATAGCATAAAAGGTTACTTGAATAAGATTTTTTTAAATAAAAGTCCTCGGTGAAGCTACTTATATATTGAGCGTCAAGATCTATAGAGATAGACCAAGACGCTTGATAGGACTTTCACAAAGCATATACCTTGAAAAGATTTTGAAGGAGTTCAAAATGGACCAGTCAAAGAAAGGGTTCTTACCTGTGTTACAAGGTATGAAGTTGAGTAAGACTCAAAGCCTTACCACGGCACAAGATAGAGAAAGAATGAAAGTCATTCCCTATGCCTCAGCCATAGGTTCTATACGATATGCCATGCTGTTTACCAGACCTATTGTATACCTTGACATGAGTTTTGCAAGGGGTACAACAATGATCCAGGAGTAGATCACTGGACAACGGTCAAAATTATCCTTAGAGGAGTAAGGAAATATTTCTCGGTTATTGAGGTGATAAAGAGTTCATCGTAAAGAGTTATGTTGATGCAAGCTTTTACATCGATCCAGATGACTCTGAATCTCAATCTGGATACATATTGAAAGTGTGAGCAATTAGCTAGAGTAGCTCCATGTAAAGCATTGTAGACATAGAAATTTGCAAAATACATACGAATCTGAATGTGACAGACCCTTGACTAAACCTCTCTCACAAGCAAAACATGATCACACCTTCGTACTCTTTGGGTGTTAATCACATAGTGATGTGAACTAGATTATTGACTCTAGTGAACCCTTTGGGTGTTGGTCACATGGCGATGTGAACTATGGGGGTTAATCACATGAAGATGTGAACTATTGGTGTTAAATCACATGGCGATGTGAACTAGATTATTGACTCTAGTGCAAGTGGGAGACTGAAGGAAATATGCCCTAGAGGCAATAATAAAGTTGTTATTTATATTTCCTTATATCATGATAAATGTTTATTATTCATGCTAGAATTGTATTAAATTGGAAACTTGATACATGTGTGGATACATAGACAAAACACAGTGTCCCTAGTAAGCCTCTACTAGACTAGCTCATTAATCAAAGATGGTTAAGTTTCCAAGCCATAGACATGTGTTGTCATTTGATGCACAGGATCACATCATTGATGTGATGGACAAGACCCATATGTTAGCTTAGCATAATGATCGTTAAGTTTTATTGCTATTGCTTTCTTCATGACTTATACATATTCCTTTGACTATGAGATTATGCAACTCCCGGATACCGGAGGAATGCCTTATGTGCTATCAAACGTCACCACGTAACTGGGTGATTATAAAGATGCTCTACATGTATTTTCGAAGGTGTTTGTTGGGTTGGCATAGATCGATATTAGGATTTTTCACTCCGAGTATCGGAGAGGTATCTCTGGGCCCTCTTGGTAATGCACATCATAATAAGCCTTGCAAGCAATGTGACTAATGAGTTAGTTATGGGATGATGCATTACAGAACAAGTAAAAGAGACTTGACGGTAACGAGAACTAACTAGGTATGGAGATACCGACGATCGAATCTCAGGCAAGTAACATACCAATGACAAAGGGAATAACGTATGTTGTCATTACGGTACGACCGATAAAGATCTTCATAGAATATGTGGGAACCAATATGAGCATCCAGGTTCCGTTGTTGGTTATTGACCGGAGAGGTGTCTCGGTCATGTCTACATAGTTCTCGAACCCGTAGGGTCCGCACGCTTAACGTTCAATGACGATTTTGTATTATATGAGTTATGTGATTTGGTAACCGAGTGTTGTTCAGAGTCCCTGATGAGATCACGGACATGACGAGGAGTCTCGAAATGGTTGAGAGGTAAAGATTGATATATTAGAAAGTTATATACGGACAACGGAATGGTTCCGATAAGGTTTGGGGATTTTTCGAAATACCGGGAGGCTATCGGAACCACACCCCCCCCCTGTTGGAAATATGCCCTAGAGGCAATAATAAATTGGTTATTATTATATTTCCTTGTTCATGATAATCGTTTATTATCCATGCTAGAATTGTATTGATAGGAAACTCAGATACATGTGTGGATACATAGACAACACCATGTCCCTAGTAAGCCTCTAGTTGACTAGCTCGTTAATCAATAGATGGTTACGGTTTCCTGACCATGGACATTGATGTCGTTGATAACGGGATCACATCATTAGGAGAATGATGTGATGGACAAGACCCAATCCTAAGCCTAGCACAAAGATCGTGTAGTTCGTATGCTAAAGCTTTTCTAAATGTCAAGTATCATTTCCTTAGACCATGAGATTGTGCAACTCCCGGATATCGTAGGAATACTTTGGGTGTGCCAAACGTCACAACGTAACTGGGTGGCTATAAAGGTACACTACAGGTATCTCCGAAAGTGTCTGTTGGGTTGGCATGAATCGAGACTGGGATTTGTCACTCCGTGTAGACGGAGAGGTATCTCTGGGCCCACTCGGTAGGACATCATCATAATGTGCACAATGTGATCAAGGAGTTGATCACGGGATGATGTGTTACGGAACGAGTAAAGAGACTTGCCGGTAACGAGATTGAACAAGGTATCGGGATACCGACGATCGAATCTCGGGCAAGTACAATACCGCTAGACAAAGGGAATTGTATACGGGATTGATCGAATCCTCGGCGTCGTGGTTCATCCGATGAGATCATCGTGGAACATGTGGGAACCAACATGGGTATCCAGATCCCGCTGTTGGTTATTGACCAGAGAACGTCTCGGTCATGTCTGCATGGTTCCCGAACCCGTAGGGTCTACACACTTAAGGTTCGATGACGCTAGGGTTATAAAGGAAGTTTGTATGTGGTTACCGAATGTTGTTCGGAGTCCCGGATGAGATCCCGGACGTCACGAGGAGTTCCGGAATGGTCCGGAGGTAAAGATTTATATATGCGAAGTCCTGTTTTGGTCACCGAAAAAGTTTCGGGTTTTATCGGTAACGTACCGGGACCACCGGGAGGGTCCCGGGGGTCCACCAAGTGGGGCCACAAGCCCCGGAGGGCTGCATGGGCCAAGTGTGGGAGGGGACCAGCCCCAGGTGGGCTGGTGCGCCCCCCCCCCCCCACAAGGGCCCAAGGCGCCTAAGGGAGGAGGGGGGGCAAACCCTAAGGGCAGATGGGCCATAGGGCCCATGCCTGGTGCGCCTCCCTCTCCCCTCCACCTGGCCGCCACCCAGATGGGATCTGGGGGCTGCCGCCACCCCTAGGGAGGGAACCCTAGGTGGGGGCGCAGCCCCTCCCCTCCCCCTATATATACTTGAGGTTTGGGCTGCCTAAGACCCACGAATTCCTCTCCTTGGCGCAGCCCTACCCCTCTCCCTCCTCATATCTCGCGGTGCTTGGCGAAGCCCTGCTGGATTACCACGCTCCTCCACCACCACCACGCCGTTGTGCTGCTGCTGGATGGAGTCTTCCTCAACCTCTCCCTCTCTCCTTGCTGGATCAAGGCATGGGAGACGTCACCGGGCTGTACGTGTGTTGAACGCGGAGGTGCCGTCCATTCGGCACTAGGATCTCCGGTGATTTGGATCACGATGAGTACGACTCCTTCAACCCCGTTCTCTTGAACGCTTCCGCTTAGCGATCTACAAGGGTATGTAGATGCACTCTCCTTCCCCTCGTTGCTGGTTTCTCCATAGATAGATCTTGGTGACACGTAGGAAAATTTTGAATTTCTGCTACGTTCCCCAACAGTGGCATCATGAGCTAGGTCTATGCGTAGTTTCTATGCACGAGTAGAACACAAAGTAGTTGTGGGCGTTGATTTTGTTCAATATGCTTACCGTTACTAGTCCAATCTTGATTCGGCGCCATTGTGGGATGAAGCGGCCCGGACCGACCTTACACGTACTCTTACGTGAGACTGGTTCCACCGACTGACATGCACTAGTTGCATAAGGTGGCTAGCGGGTGTCTGTCTCTCCCACTTTAGTCGGATCGGATTCGATGAAAAGGGTCCTTATGAAGGGTAAATAGCAATTGGCATATCACGTTGTGGTTTTTGCGTAGGTAAGAAATGTTCTTGCTAGAAACCCATAGCAGCCACGTAAAACATGCAAACAACAATTAGAGGACGTCTAATTTGTTTTTGCAGGGTATGCTATGTGATGTGATATGGCCAAAGGATGTGATGAATGATATATGTGATGTATGAGATGATCATGTTCTTGTAATAGGAATCACGACTTGCATGTCGATGAGTATAACAACCGGCAGGAGCCATAGGAGTTGTCTTAATTTATGACCTACGTGTCAACATAAACGTCATGTAATTACTCTACTTTATTGCTAACCGTTAGCTGTAGTAGTAGAAGTAATAGTTGGCGAGACAACTTCATGAAGACATGATGATGGAGATCATGATGATGGAGATCATGGTGTCATGCCGGTGACGATGATGATCATGGAGCCCCGAAGATGGAGATCAAAAGGAGCAATATGATATTGGCCATATCATGTCACTATTTGATTGCATGTGATGTTTATCATGTTTATACATCTTATTTGCTTAGAACGACGGTAGTAAATAAGATGATCCCTCATTAAAATTTCAAGAAAGTGTTCCCCCTAACTGTGCACCGTTGCGACAGTTCGTTGTTTCGAAGCACCACGTGATGATCGGGTGTGATAGATTCTTACGTTCGAATACAACGGGTGTTGACGAGCCTAGCATGTACAGACATGGCCTCGGAACACATGCAAAACACTTAGGTTGACTTGACGAGCCTAGCATGTACAGACATGGCCTCGGAATACAAGAGACCGAAAGGTCGAGCATGAGTCGTATGGTAGATACGATCAACATGAAGATGTTCACCGATGTTGACTAGTCCGTCTCACGTGATGATCGGACACGGCCTAGTTGACTCGGATCATGTAATCACTTAGATGACTAGAGGGATGTCTATCTGAGTGGGAGTTCATAAGATGAACTTAATTATCCTGAACATAGTCAAAAGGTCTTCGCAAATTATGTTGTAGCTCGCGCTTCAGTTCTACTGTTTAGATATGTTCCTAGAGAAAAATTAGTTGAAAGTTGATAGTAGCAATTATGCGGACTAGGTCCGTAAACTGAGGATTGTCCTCATTGCTTCATAGAAGGCTTGTGTCCTTAATGCACCGCTCAGTGTGCTGAACCTCGAACGTCGTCTTTGGATGTTGCGAACATCTGACATACACATTTTGATAACTACGTGATAGTTCAGTTAAACGGTTTAGAGTTGAGGCACCGAAGACGTTTTGAAACGTCGCGAAACATATGAGATGTTTCGAGGGCTGAAATTGGGATTTCAGGCTCGTGCCCACGTCAAGAGGTATAAGACCTCCGACGATTTTCTTAGCCTGCAAACTAAGGAAGAAAAGCTCAACTGTTGAGCTTGTGCTCAGATTGTCTGAGTACAACAATCATTTGAATCAAGTGGGAGTTAATCTTCCAGATGAGATAGTGATGTTTCTCCGAAGTCATTACCACCAAGCTGCTAGAGCTTCGTGATGAACTATAATATATCAGGGACATATATGATGATCCTTGAGATATTCGCGATGTTTGACACCACAAAAGTAGAAATCAAGAAGGAGCATCAATTGTTGATGGTTGGTGAAACCACTAGTTTCAAGAAGGGCAAGGGTAAAAAGGGATACTTCATGAAACGGCAATTCAGCTGTTGCTCTAGTGAAGAAACCCAAGGTTGAACCCAAACCCGAGACTAAGTGCTTCTGTAATAAGGGGAACAGTCATTGGAGCAGAATTACCCTAGATACTTGGTAGATGAGAAGGCTGGCAAGGTCGATAGAAGTATATTGGATGTACATTGTGTTAATGTGTAATTTACTAGTACTCCTAGTAGCACCATGGTATTAGATACCGGTTCGGTTGCTAAATGTTAGTAAACTCAAAATAAAAGGCTGCGGAGTAAACGGAGACTAGCTAAAGGTGAGCTGGCAATATGTGTTGGAAGTTTTTCCAAGCTTGATGTGATCAAGCATCGCACGCTCCCTCTACCATCGAGATTGGTGTTTGCATTGAGCATAGACATGATTGGATTATGTCTATCGCAATATGGTTATTCATTTAAGGAGAATAATGGTTACTCTGTTTATTTGAATAATACCTTCAATGGTCTTGCACCTAAAATGAATGGTTTGTTGAATCTCGATCGTAGTGATACACATGTTCATGCCAAAAGATATAAGATAGTAATGATAGTACCACCTACTTGTGGCACTGCCACGTAAGTCATATCGGTATAAAACGCATGAAGAAGCTCCATGTTGATGGATCTTTGGGCTCACTCATTTTGAAGAGTTTGAGACATGCGAACCATGTCTATTGGTGTATATGCATGAAGAAACTCCATGCAAATGGACCGTTTGGACTCACTTGGTTTTGAATCACTTGAGACATGCAAATCATACCACATGGGCAAGATGACTGAAAGCCTCGTTTTCAGTAAAATGGAACTAGAAAGCAACTTGCTGGAAGTAATACATTTTGATGTGTGCAGTCCAATGAGTGCTGAGGCGTGCAGTGGATATCGTTATGTTCTTACTTCACAGATGATTTGAGTAGATGTTGAGTATATTTACTTGATGAATCACGAGTCTGAATTATTGAAAGGTTCAAGTAATTTCAGGGTGAAGTTGAAAGATCGTCGTGACAAGAGAATAAAAGATCTATGATATGATCATAGAAATGAATATCTGAATTACGAGTTTGGCACAAAAGTAAGACATTGTGGAAATTGTTTCACAACTAATATAGCCTGGAACACCATAGTGTGATGGTGTGTCCGAACATCATAACTGCACCCTATTGGATATGATGCATACCATGATGTCTCTTATCGAATTACCACGATAGTTTATGGGTTAGGCATTAGAGACAACCACATTCACTTTAAATAGGGCACCACGTAATTCCGATGAGATGACACCGTATGAACTATGGTTTAGAGAAACCTAAGCTGTCATTTGTTAAAAGTTTGGGGCTGCGACGCTTATGTGAAAAAGTTTCAGGCTGATAAGCTCGAACCCAAAGCGGATAAATGCATCTTCATAGGTCACCCAAAACAGTTGGGTATACCTCCTGTCTCAGATTCGAAAGCAATAAGGGATTGTTTCTAGAATCGGGTCCTTTCTCGAGGAAAAGTTTCTCTCGAAAGAATTGAGTGGGAGGATGGTGGAGACTTGATGAGGTTATTGAACCGTCTCTTCAACTAGTGTGTGGCAGGGCACAGGAAGTTGTTCCTGTGGCACCTACACCAATTGAAGTGGAAGCTTATGATAGTGATCATGAAACTTCAGATCAAGTCACTACCAAACCTCGTGGGATGACAAGGATGCGTACTACTTCAGAGTGGTACGTAATCCTATCTTGGAAGTCATGTTGCTAGACAACAATGAACCTATGAGCTATGGAGAAGCGATGGTGGGCCTGGATTCCGATAAATGGCTCGAGGCCATATAATCCGAGAGAGGATCCATATATGAAAACAAAGTGTAGACTTTGGAAGAACTACTTGATGGTCGTAAGGCTGTTAGGTACATATGGATTTTAAAAGGAAGACGGACAATGATGGTAAATTTCACCATTAAGAAAGCTCGACTTGTCGTTAAGATGTTTTTCGACAAGTTCAAGGAGTTGACTATGATGAGACTTTCTCAGTCGTAGCGATGCTAAGAGTCTGTTGGGATTATATTAGCGATTACTGCATTATTTATGAAATCTTGCAGATAGGATGTCAAAACATTGTTTCCTCGACGATTTTCTTGAGGAAAGGTTGTATGTGATACAACCGGAAGGTTTTGTCAATCCTAAAAGATACTAATAAGTATGCAAAGCTCCAGCAATCCTTCTAAGGACTGGAGTAAGCATCTCGGAGTTGGAATGTATGCTTTGATGAGATGATCAAAGATTTTGGGTGTATACAAAGTTTATGAGAAACTTGTATTTCCAAAGAAGTGAGTGGGAGCACTATAGAATTTCTGATGAATATATGTTGTTGACATATTGTTGATCAGAAATGACGTAGTATTTCTGGAAAGCATATAGGGTTATTTGGAAAGTGTTTTTCAATGGAAAGCCTGGATTAAGCTACTTGAACATTGAGCATCAATATCTATAAGGATAGATCAAAACGCTTAATGGTACTTTCAAATGAGTGCATAACTTGACATGATCTTGAAGCTGCTCAAGATGGATCAGTCAAAGAAGGAGTTCTTGCCTGAGTTGTAAGGTATGAAGTTAAGATTTAAAGCTCGACCACGGCAGAAGAAAGAGGAAGGACGAAGGTCGTCCCCTATGCTTTTGTCATAGGCTCTATACGGTATGCCATGCTGAGTACCGCACCTGATATGTGCCTTGCCACATATCTGGCAAGAGGGTACAAAGGTAATCTAGGAGTAGATCACCAGATAGCGGTCTAAATTATCCTTAGAGGAATAAGGATATGTTTCTCGGTTATGGAGGTGATAAAGAGTTCGACGTAAAGAGTTACGTCGATGCAAGCTTAACACCAACCCGGATAGCTCTGAATAGAGATACCGGATACGTATAATGGAGCAACAATTTAGAATAGCTCCAAGTAGAACAGTTATTTGAAATGGCTCCAAATGTAGCGTAGTAGTTGCATCTACAAGATGACATAGAAATTTGCGAAGTACATACGGATCTAAATGTTGCAGACCCGTTGACTGAAACCTCTCTCACAAGCATAACATGATCAAACCCAGAACTCTTTGGGTGTTAGTCACATGGGGATGTGACCTCGAGTGTTAATCACATATCGATGTGAACTGGATTATTGACTCTAGTGCAAGTGGGAGACTGTTGGAAATATGCCCTAGAGGCAATAATAAATTGGTTATTATTATATTTCCTTGTTCATGATAATCGTTTATTATCCATGCTAGAATTGTATTGATAGGAAACTCAGATACATGTGTGGATACATAGACAACACCATGTCCCTAGTAAGCCTCTAGTTGACTAGCTCGTTAATCAATAGATGGTTACGGTTTCCTGACCATGGACATTGGATGTCATTGATAACGGGATCACATCATTAGGAGAATGATGTGATGGACAAGACCCAATCCTAAGCCTAGCACAAAGATCATGTAGTTCGTATGCTAAAGCTTTTCTAAATGTCAAGTATCATTTCCTTAGACCATGAGATTGTGCAACTCCCGGATACCGTAGGAATACTTTGGGTGTGCCAAACGTCACAACGTAACTGGGTGGCTATAAAGGTACACTACAGGTATCTCCAAAAGTGTCTGTTGGGTTGGCATGAATCGAGACTGGGATTTGTCACTCCGTGTAGACGGAGAGGTATCTCTGGGCCCACTCGGTAGGACATCATCATAATGTGCACAATGTGATCAAGGAGTTGATCACGGGATGATGTGTTACGGAACGAGTAAAGAGACTTGCCGGTAACGAGATTGAACAAGGTATCGGGATACCGACGATCGAATCTCGGACAAGTACAATACCGCTAGACAGAGGGAATTGTATACGGGATTGATCGAATCCTCGGCGTCGTGGTTCATCCGATGAGATCATCGTGGAACATGTGGGAACCAACATGGGTATCCAGATCCCGCTGTTGGTTATTGACCAGAGAACGTCTCGGTCATGTCTGCATGGTTCCCGAACCCGTAGGGTCTACACACTTAAGGTTCGATGACGCTAGGTTATAAAGGAAGTTTGTATGTGGTTACCGAATGTTGTTCGGAGTCCCGGATGAGATCCCGGACGTCACGAGGAGTTCCGGAATGGTCCGGAGGTAAAGATTTATATATGGGAAGTCCTGTTTTGGTCACCGAAAAAGTTTCGGGTTTTATCGGTAACGTACCGGGACCACCGGGAGGGTCCCGGGGGTCCACCAAGTGGGGCCACAAGCCCCGGAGGGCTGCATGGGCCAAGTGTGGGAGGGGACAAGCCCCAGGTGGGCTGGTGCGCCCCCCCACAAGGGCCCAAGGCGCCTAAGGGAGGAGGGGGGCAAACCCTAAGGGCAGATGGGCCTTAGGGCCCATGCCTGGTGCGCCTCCCTCTCCCCTCCACCTGGCCGCCACGCAGATGGGATCTGGGGGCTGCCGCCACCCCTAGGGAGGGAACCCTAGGTGGGGGCGCAGCCCCTCCCCTCCCCCTATATATACTTGAGGTTTGGGCTGCCCAAGACACACGAGTTCCTCTCTTTCTTGGCGCAGCCCTACCCCTCTCCCTCCTCATATCTCGCGGTGCTTGGCGAAGCCCTGCTGGATCACCACGCTCCTCCACCACCACCACGCCGTTGTGCTGCTGCTGGATGGAGTCTTCCTCAACCTCTCCCTCTCTCCTTGCTGGATCAAGGCATGGGAGACGTCACCGGGCTGTACGTGTGTTGAACGCGGAGGTGCCGTCCGTTCGGCACTAGGATCTCCGGTGATTTGGATCACGACGAGTACGACTCCTTCAACCCCGTTCTCTTGAACGCTTCCGCTTAGCGATCTACAAGGGTATGTAGATGCACTCTTCTTCCCCTCGTTGCTGGTTTCTCCATAGATAGATCTTGGTGACACGTAGGAAAATTTTGAATTTCTGCTACGTTCCCCAACACCCCCCCCCCCTGCGGAAAGTTAATGGGCCTATTGGGCCATAGTGGAGAGATGGAGGCTACCACAAGAGGTGTGGCGCCCCCCCCCCCCAAGCCCAAACCGAATTGGACTAGGGTTGGGGGCGCACCCCCCCCCCTCCTTTCCTTCTCCCTCTCCCCCCTTTCCCCTTTCCCCTTTCCATTTGTTGGAAGGAGGGGGCCGAATCCTACTTGGACTAGGAGTCCAAGTAGGACTCCCCCCTTTGACGCGCCCCCTTGGGCCGGCCACCTCCTCCTCCCCCCCTTTATATACGGGGGCAGGGGGCACCCCAAAGGCACACCAAGATTTCTCTTAGCCGCGTGCGGTGCCCCCTCCACAGTTTACCACCTCGGTCATATTGTCGTAGTGCTTAGGCGAAGCCCTGCGCGGATCACATCCCAACACCGTCGCCACACCGTCGTGCTGGCAGAACTCTCCCTCGACCCTCTACTGGATCAAGAGCTCGAGGGACGTCATCGTGCTGAACATGTGCTGAACAAGGAGGTGCCATACATTAGGTATTTGGATCGGTTGGATCGTGAAGACGTTCGACTACATCAACCGCGTTACTAAACGCTTCCGCTTTCGATCTACAAGGGTACGTGGACACACTCTCGCCTCTCGTTGCTATGCATCTCCTAGATAGATGTTGCGTGTTCGCAGGAATTTTTGAATTACTATGTTCCCCAACTCTGTGTGTGTGTGTGTGTGTGTTTTGCATGGGTCGGCGCGGTATTGTACGCATCTACCGACGTTTCGAACGTATGAACAAATTGGCCTTCTACGGTTTGGGGGGTGTACTGAGGCAAGCCTCTCATATTTATTACTCCCTCCATTCCAAAATATAGTGCGCCCACGCTTTCCGAGGTCGAAATTTGACCATAAATTTAACGAACGAGACCGATTGCGGTGGGAGAAAAAGTTACATAATTAAAAACTTCTTTCGAATACGAATTCAGTGATATAACTTTTGCTCCCGCCGCAATCGGTCTTGGTAGTTAAATTTACGGTCAAAGTTAAAGCATGGGGATAGAGGAAGCACTACATTGTGGAATGGAGGGAGTACATTATTTAACAAAGGTTTGACAAGAACATACATCAAACGATCCGAAGCCATCACCCAAACCTACAAACTCAACGATGGGGAATGCCATCCCTCCCCGCCATTTAGAACCAGGATCGCCACCGATCCACCCTCATGACGTACGAGGAGCATAAACCTGATGCAGCAGACCCAAAGCATACACCACATGCACACACTTCAGAAGCCGCCACCACCATCGATCAACTGACCCATCTTCATGAAAGAGATCCACATTATACTTGCCAAGCCATCCAACCATCGACGCCTCCATGGCGACAAACACGCAACCACCCCGCGCTCGTCCATCCAGTTGCACTCGTCACCAAGACTGAGCTGCACCATGCCGCTAAGACCCATCATCGTCGACACAGGAGATGCCACGCCGCACCACCCGCCAACCTCCACACCACCGTCGTTGCTTGAGCCCTTGGTCGGAGCCCACCGCACACAGCCACACTCTCTCCAAAACCAAACCTCCCAAGACGGCACCTCCATGGAGGGTATGACGCGTATGGTGCCGCCGCCGCCCAATCCAAGGCTCAAAACAGAGATGACGTTCAGTTTTAGGATGATACTTCAACACATGTTTGTGGCTTTACATTGGTTGCTTTGGCTATGTAGAAATAATATGATCGTTAATAATAAGGGAACGTACGAGCTCCTAGATCTTCCGCTAGTGAGGAAGAAAGCTACCACATCAAGGGAAGATCTTGATCACACTTATTCATCATCGTTGTCATTATTGTCGAAGCCACAAAGCCAGGCGACTGAAATTCTAACTACTAAGGCCTAAAAATACAGACCCGGGAAATATGGACTGATTAAAATCATGGGCTGAGAAAATTCCAGCTAAATTCTCCTACAAAATCGGCGCTATATCCCGCCATTTTGCCGGTTTTGAGAGGCGGGAAAATAGTAGGGCAGTTTCTAAATGGCGATAGCGGTGCAACATCATTGATTCACGGGCGGTTTAATTGGGACCTTAATCTTCCAAATATATTTTCTATGGCACACAAGTCCCGTATTTATGAGGTCCGCATGCATAGACCTGATTGTAAACACACCATTAGTATTCAATCTTTATTTGAATACATCTAAGTGTTTGTGCTAAGTTGACCAACATCAACCTACACACCAAATGTAAATACGCTACCCATTTTCCTCCAATCAAACCCACCAAATTTGGATGTTCATAGGTATAGATCCGATAATCGAGTGCACTATCTCATTTTCTCTACATGCCACGTTATTTAACAATGGGTATGGTAGATCAAGCAGGTTGTCCCCAACTGTGTGTCTCTGCAAAACTCGTAGAATGGCCATAGACAACCTCAAACAAATCACTCCTAAATAAAGAAGACTTGGCCTCCATCAAGCCCTTCCAAAAAGGGGAATTCGTTGATTTTTCTACCACCGGAGATAGAGTTTTGGAATATATATACTTTTATGAACAAGCTCTGGCCATACATCCTCCTCGTTAAGCAACTTGTATAGCCATTTACTAAGCAAGCGCTTGGTTTTATCTTTAGGTTTTCAATACCCAAACCACCATGATCCTTTGGCCAACATAGATATCCCACTTACCTAGTATGTACTTCTATTTGTGCTCATCGCACTGCCAGAAGAACCTAGATCAATAAAAATCAAATCTTAAAAAAAAACTTTGGGCATTTAGAAAAAGGACAACATAAACATGGGTAGACTTGTGAGAATAGTGTTGATAAGAGTCAATGGTGCCCCATATGATATGAGTCCCCCCCCCCCCCCCCAGTCCAATTGTTAGGGTCTTCCAAAGCGATATTCGATAATTTTCTATTCTTTGTTTATGAGCTTGGTCGGGGGGGGGGGGGGGGGGGGGTGAATGGGTATTCCGAGGTACATAAAAGGAAGAAATTCCACATCAGAACCGAGGAGTTGCCAATATCCATTCTGTGTTTCCTTCGCCTTTCCAAAGCAAAATAGCTCGCTCTTATGGAAATTTATTTTGAGACATGAAAGCTGTTTGAGAAGACAAAGAATCAACTTTGCTTTCACTTCATACAGATCTGTTATTGTAAATGTTCACATAGTTTTCTATAAACTTGGTCAAACTTGTAAAAGTTTGACTTCACTCAAAGCTAATGTGTAGAATAAATAAACGGAGGGAGTACACAAGTTATCAGATGGCACCTAGTCATACTTACCTACTCCATCTTTGTTGGAAGGGATCGATAATGATAACACGTAAAGTGCAATGTAAACATCCGTGTCTTGAACCAACTGATAGACAAACATGAATATTCTACCAGCACAAGTTCATGAATAGTACACACAAGTACTGGGGATTTACATCACTGATGTTTACCCCAAAACTTATTGGGGAGGAGTAATACAGTACACAATGAAAAATACATGCTACCGTCTGCAAAACCAAGCGAACTTGATTTGCTTACAAACCTAATATTATGTACACTCACATATATTTTCTTCTTTTATTCCTAACCAAGTGCCCACAATCTTTGTTTTACGGTACATAATTATGCTTGCTTTAATAACATGGTCCCAGCTAAGGAGTTGATTATCAACAGATTATCCTGTTTGCAGGATCTTCAGAATTCAGAAGCTTTGCTCCTGCAAAGAAAAATACAACGAGAGAGGTACCTTGTAAGTTAATTTGCTCGAACTTCTCAAATCAAGAACTGGGATAAATTAACATTTTCATTTCAGTAGGAGAATCATGCCCCCATTTCTTTGGATATGGTTGTCTGAATGCTAGGCTTGACAAAGGGTGTGGATTTTCTATGTTCTGTAATTTAGGATATGCAGCGCTGCCTCTCAAGGGGTACCATGGTTTTGGCGCTAAAGAGTGTGCAAAACAGACTTCAATTAACAGCCTGGATGCAGGATCTCTAAGATTAGCGCATCCATGCAAGCAAATAGTGCGTGCATGATGCTGTTCAAAGTTCCAGGTCCAGGCTTAAATTATGTGCCGGATCCTCTTTGCTTGTGTAATAATAGTGCAATCACGGAATCACCATCACACTAACGTTGGCAGTGCATCTGGGGCAGAAACAACCAAGGAATTGACAGCAATGACAAGCGGCATTCCATTGCGGTTTCTTTTTCAATCTAGGGCATGGTCTACCTTTATTTTGACAAGTGATTGAGATCACCATATAGCACTGAGGACTTGCTGACACTTCACACTTATAAACTGTAGACAAGAGACAAGGATCACGCAGGGTTTTGGTTACCTTGATTGATGGATCAGTTCCAAGCCCCCTGGGTGTTGTACTTGGGAAAGGGGACCCTGCCGGAGTCGATCAGCTTGATGTCGCTATCAAGGATCTCGTAGTGGCGGCGCACCTCGTCGGCCGTCTTGGTCCCGCCCATGGCGCGGGACACCTTGAGCCAGCGGTCGGGCGTGCCCTCGCCGTAGTAGGCGAGTGCGTCCTCGAACAGCTTGTTCTCCTTCTTGCTCCACTCTGGGTTGGCGCCGCCGCGGGATGCGCTCCTTGACCCAGAAGAAGACATCTCCAACTGGATCGGAAACCGAGCTACGTTTGCGCTGAAGCCTTTTCTGATGGTTTTTGCACTTGAGAAGCTCCGGTGGTTATGGTTTGATGATCGTTGTGCTGCTTGGGTGCCCACTATTTATAGGCGCTTGGGGCGCCACCCCGACGGCCTTGTTGCTGGAATGGTATCGGGATTGCCATCGGCTTGGCGACTGAAAGGTCAGTGGGGCTAATTAATTTACCCCAGGGTACCATAAAAAAGCTCAATTAATTACATTCTGATTCTGAACTTTTTTGGATGAAGGAGCTGGTGACTACGTCTGCACACTCTATCCGGTCGACGTGATAAGCAGATGCTCATGCCTCTTGGAGGTGCAGTAGCCCAGAGCCACACGCAGAAATTCGCCTTTCTTGTCGGTGCCCACGCTATCGATTGAGCGAGATACTAGCTAGGGAGATAGGGCAGCTAGGGTGGCGGGTGGGTATACGAACGATCGAGCCGAGAGAATCTACGGCACATATCTGGAATGGGATGCCCTTTTTGGCAGAGGAAAAGGAGTAAATATTCTGAATCCTGGCTGAAGTGATGTAGAGAACGCCTGGATTCCAATCCCGCAAGTTGGTGCCTGGAATGTGAGAGCTTCCGTTCACTACCGGAATCGCCCCCTATGCCGACGGCCAGGGCCGTCCGCATAGGCCCGAGTCCCGTCGGGATAGACCTATGCCGACGGCCCCCGTCGGCATAGGGCCGTCGGCAACATATGCGTCGGCACAGCCAGGGAGGCCGTCGGCATAGAAAAGCCGTCGGCATATATGATACGCCGACGGGGGCCGTACATCTATGCCGACGGCCCCGGCCGTCGGCAACTATCACGCCTAACGGCGGCCGCCGTCAAGTCTGCCCAACGACTGGTCGCCACGTGGCATCCTATGCCGACGGCCTAGCCGTCGGCTTAGTCAAAAACTATGCCGACGGCTCGACCATCGGCATAGGCGCCCACGTGGCGACTAGCCGCTGCTCGTGGACCAGGGCTATGCCGACGGCTGGGCCGTTGGCATAGTTTGAAACTAAGCCAACGGCCAGGCCGTCGGCATAGTCCTTCATACAGAGCTCCCAGTAGCTGACACGTGGGCGCCTATGCCGACGGTCTAGCCGTCGGCACAGTTTTTAAACTAAGCCAACGGCTAGGCCGTCGGCATAGGTGCCACGTGTCAGCTACTGGGAGCTCACGCTAGCCCTATGCCGACGGCCTAGCCGTCGGCATAGTTTGCTTTTGCTTTTTTTTTTCTTTTTTCTGTTTGTTTTCAAATCAATTCAATTCAAATAACAGCACATATCAGCAGATATATATGATGGGATAGACATATAAAACACAACGGGATATCATCCGGCACCATCACAACAATATATGCATAAGCATCATCACACACAAGTCTCTAAATAAACATCATCACAACCAACATAAGCATAAGCATATAGAGAAGCACACAAGTCATCTAAATGATCATCACCACACACAAGTCATCTCAAGCATCATTACCACACACAAGGATCATCGAGCACCGCGGAGGTCGTCACCGCCAAGATGGCCGAAGCCCAGGTCGTCACTGCTAGCGGCAGCGCTACCGCCAAGACCGCCTCCGCCTCCGTGGATCGGAGTGGTCGGGCTCCGTGTCTCCGGAGTGCTGCGAAGACCACCGCCAACGGTAGATCCACCTGTTCCCTAGATGTTGAAAAGACATATGCACGGGATATATGACTGTGTTGAAAGGCATGACATGCTTTGGGTGAATAGATTGGGGATGAACTAACCGGCGAGGGGCCAGCGTTCTGTGCCACAAACTCCTCAAAGCCCATCAGCACTAGTTGTGCTAGAGGGCATTGTGCTTGAGGTAACTGAGGACACCTGCCGGCCGCCATATCCTGAAAAGCCTGCTGCATCTGGCTATCCCTCTTCACTTGGTGTTCATAAAGCCTCTGATGCCACGCCATGGTCTCCTGGCGTGTGTACTCCAGGTAGGCCTATGGTATGACATGATGGAACTCATAAAACTACTAAATGCGGAAAATAAAGTGAGCAATGAAGATAAGAGGGAAAATACTTACAGATTGTAAGGAAGTTTGAGGTCCTTGAAATAGGGAAGCTGCGAGAAGGGGGTAATGTGCGTCCAGTTGTGCGTCTCACCATATCCCTCGAAGCCTTTGGCTTTGGCTTTGCCTTTGCCTTTGACTTTAGGCTTGAGAGCTTTTAGCTGAGCAAGAACATCTGCCCCCAAAAATGTTGGAATCTCGGTTACTTCATGAACAACCCGGCCTTTCGTGAAGTTCTTCTTGTCTTCCCTGTCTGGATGGTCTGGAGGGAGGAACTGTCGATGCAGGTCAAACGCTACATACTTGCCACCCTTACTCAGCCAAATCATTTACAGAGCCTGCATGCACACTGGGCATGGCATCTTACCACTTGTACACCATCCGCAGAATAGAGCATAGTCGGGAAAGTCATGCATGCAATAGTGCAACCAAACTTTCATCAAGAAATTTCTCTGCAGATCCCGGTCGTATGTCAACCTCGGAAAGTATCAAGAATGGTGCAAAGCATCCACAAGCGGCTGCATAAACACACCCAATTGCTTCCCCGGGTAGTTAGGCCCTGGAATGATGAGCGACAAGAACATGGTCTTCCGTTGCATTAGGGCACCGGGAGGAAGATTGAGCGGAATTACAAACACAGGCCAGCAGCTGTATGGATTGGATGACATACCATATGGATTCAACCCATCACTTGATATGGCTATTCTGACATTCCCAGCCCCGGCTGCTTCCTCGGTGTATTCTTCATCGAATGACTTCCATGCTTCCCCTCCTGATGGATGTACGATTTTTTTGGATTGTACCTTATACCTTCCTTGTGCCACTTCATCATTTTGGCAGACTCCTTCGTGATGAAAAGGCGCTGCAGTCTTTTTATAAAATCAAGATACCGAAGAACCTTAACGG
Organism: Triticum urartu; assembly: GCF_056163025.1. NCBI lineage: Eukaryota > Viridiplantae > Streptophyta > Magnoliopsida > Poales > Poaceae > Triticum > Triticum urartu. The sequence continues at coordinate 475,672,545 of NC_141877.1, forward strand.
GGATGGTTAGCTGCTTTTTCTCACCATCCTCACCGACCACCTCAATGTACCGAGACGAACCACACTTCCTACAGTACTTGTCATCCGCATACTCGTGCCTAAACAAAAGGCAATTCTTCGGGCAAACATCTATTTTCTCATAATCCATATAGAGTGCCTTCATGATTTTCTTTGTATCGTACATGCTTTTCCGCAGTTCATGACCCTCAGGGAGGCTATTAGCCCATACTCCCAGGAATGCTTCGAAGCATTTCTGGCTACAGCCATACTTAGCCTTGACTGCAATCAGTTGCGAGATGGCATCCAGCTGAGATATTTTCGCACCCACATAAAGAGGTTTCTTCGACGAGGCCAAGACCTCCAAGAAGGCCTTTGCGGTTGCCTCCGGCTCCTCCGGTTCATTCTCTGAAGGTGTCGCATTTGCTGTTTCTGCAACAATGACATCATCTAGCATGTCCCTGACCCCGTCGTCCTCATATCCATCGATGCGTTGTCGCATCACCTCCTCTCTACCACGGTCCTGCTTGGCTATGTTTATCGGCGGCATGTCAAAGTTTGGCATATATCCGTGCGTGCGAAGGTGCTCACTCATGTCCGTCTGATTTCTACAGTGACGTCTGGCACATCTCGCACAGGGGCATGGTGGGATAATTCTCATTGGACGACGGAATATCTCCTTCAAATACACATCGGTTTTCGCGATCCACTCTGATGTTACTCGATTCCGACGGATAAAACCACTGTACATCCACTGATTATCTGCCATCCTATGCTTTTTTGCAACCCACACAACATAATTAAGGATTCACTTAAATTAATCACATCAAATTTTCAGTTTCTACCGCGTTTAATCCACCTACATCTCTAATAGGTAAAGATGGGTCCTAATCCCACCCGAGGATGTGTAGATTGAGTATGTTCCCCATTCTACCCCGTTCCGAGACAAAATTTTGGCAGTACCTCCCCGCTGTTCTCCAGATACACGTCTCGGCAAATAGCCGAGAGAATGTGCTCCGGAGAACAATGGGGAGGCGCCACCGAAATCCTGTCTCGGAACGGGGTAGAACATGGAGAACATACCCAATCTACACATCCTCGGGCTGTCCATGGAAAACGCTGGACAATCCGAAAGAGCTGCGGTGATAAATATGCAATTGAATGCATATTTATCGCTGCAACCCTTTCGGACGTGTCGTGGAATTGTCACGACAGATGTCCTTAGTGTCAGGACTTAGTCGCGAGGCCAACGCATCTATGTGGTAGCTTGAGAGGGGTTGAGCGGGACGAGAGACGCGATGTTTTACCCAGGTTCGGCCCCTCACGGTGAAGGTAAAAGCCTACATCCTGCTTCATTGATATTGATGATGATGACCACGGTTACAAGAGTGCTCTATCTCGAGAGCTATTGTCTAAACCTAACTTGTCCAACTTGTGGAACTTGTGAATCTTGTCTCTTTTGGGGAGCCCTGCCCCTCCTTATATATGTTGGAGGGGCGGGTTACATGAAGAGTCCTATTAGGATTAGGACTGGTCTATCTCTAATACAAACCGGATACAAGTCCATGTCTTAGCTCCTTGTAAGATAATGTTCCTCATGCCTTTCCTCTTAAACCGACCCAGCGTTAAACGTGAACCGGCCTTCTGGGCTTTGGGCCTTGTCATCCGTCGATCCCGCACGCCGGATCACTAGTGAGTCATAATGACCACGTGGGTTGCTTGTAAACCGCCAAGTCAGGGCGGGTCGCCAGTAACTCGCCAGGTGTCAGCGGGGTCTTCAGATAAACTGCCAAGCCCGGCCGGGTTAACTTCCGGCCGGTTTACACAGCGGGGTATATCCCCGACATTAGCCCCCAAGTTTAGCTTGGATTTTATTCATGGTAAACTTATGCTGCAAAATAAACACAAGAACAAATTTGACAGGTTATGCACCGGGTTAAGAATTGTAAACCGGTACCTGATCATCCTTAAGTCCTTGTTATTTCCTCCTTCTGGGAAATCCGGGTCAACATACCAGCTTCATAATCAATTTGCCGACATTGGTTTGTCACCGAGAAATATTGTGAAGAATAACTCCTTTGACTCAGCTCCCAAAGCGCCGGTTTAAGAAATATGGGTCTGAAAATACTTATCTGATATTCATGAAGGAAATATGCCCTAGAGGCAATAATAAAGTTATTATTTATTTCCTTATATATCATGATAAAAGTCTATTATTCATGCTAGAATTGTATTAAACCGGAAACATGATACATGTGTGAATACATAGACAAACAGAGTGTCACTAGTATGCCTCTACTAGACTAGCTTGTTAATCAAAGATGGTTATGTTTCCTAAACCATGGACAAAGAGTTGTCATTTGATTAACAGGATCACATCATTAGTTGAATGATCTGATTGACATGACCCATTCCATTAGCTTAGCACCCGATCGTTTAGTATGTTGCTATTGCTTTCTTCATGACTTATACATGTTCCTATGACTATGAGATTATGCAACTCCCGTTTGCCAGAGGAACACTTTGTGTGCTACCAAACGTCACAACGTAACTGGGTGATTATAAAGGAGCTCTACAGGTGTCTCCAAAGGTACATGTTGGGTTGGCGTATTTCGAGATTAGGATTTGTCACTCCGATTGTCGGAGAGGTATCTCCGGGCCCTCTCGATAATGCACATCACTTAAGCCTTGCAAGAATTGCAACTAATGAGTTAGTTGCGGGATGATGTATTACAGAACGAGTAAAGAGACTTGCCAGTAACGAGATTGAACTAGGTATGGGATACCGACGATCGAATCTCGGGCAAGTAACATACCGATGACAAAGGGAACAACGTATGTGGCTATGCGGTCTGACCGATAAAAGATCTTCGTAGAATATGTAGGAGCCAATATGAGCATCCAGGTTCCGCTATTGGTTATTGACCGGAGACATGTCTCGGTCATGTCTACATTGTTCTCGAACCCGTAGGGTCCGCACGCTTAAGGTTACGATGACAGTTTTATTATGAGTTTATACATTTTGGTGTACCGAAGGTTGTTCGGAGTCCCGGATGTGATCACGGACATGACGAGGAGTCTCGAAATGGTCGAGACATAAAGATTGATATATTGGAAGCCTATGTTTGGATATCGGAAGTGTTCCGGGTGAAATCGGAATTTTACCGGAGTACCGGGAGGTTACCGGAACCCCCCGGGAGCTATATGGGCCTTAATGGGCCTTAGTGGAAGAAGAGGAGAGGCAGCCAGGGCTGGGCCGTGCGCCCCTCCCCCCTAGTCCGAATAGGACAAGGAGAGAGGGGGCCGGCGCCCCCCTCCTTCTCTCTCTCTCTTTTCCCACCTTGCGAATCCTATTCCAACTAGGATTGGGGGAGAAGTCCTACTCCCGGAGGGAATAGGACTCCTCCTGGCGCGCCCTATGATGGCCGGCCGGCCTCCCCCTCTTGAGCCTTTATATACGGAGGCAGGGGCACCCCAGAACAACACAAGTTGATCCACGTGATCATATTCTTAGCCGTGTGCGGTGCCCCCTTCCACCATAGTCCTCGATAATATTGTAGCGGTGCTTAGGCGAAGCCCTGCTGCAGTACTACATCAAGATCGTCACCACGCCGTCGTGCTGACGGAACTCTTCCCCGACACTTTGCTGGATCGGAGTCCGGGGATCGTCATCGAGCTGAACGTGTGCTAGAACTCGGAGGTGCCGTAGTTTCGGTGCTTGATCGGTCAGCCCGTGGAGATGTCGACTACATCAACCAAACGCTTCCGTTGTCGATCTACAAGGTACGTAGATCATACTCCCCCCTCTCGTTGTTGTGCATCATCATGATCTTGCGTGAGCGTAGGAAATTTTTGAAATTACTACGAAACCCATCAGTGGCATCAGAGCCTAGGTTTTATATGTTGATGTTATATGCACGAGTAGAACACAAGTGAGTTGTGGGCGATATAAGTCATACTGCTTACCAGCATGTCATACTTTGGTTCGGCGGTATTGTTGGACGAAGCGGCCCGGACCGACATTACGCGTACGCTTACGCGAGACCGGTTCTCCCGACGTGCTTTGCACATAGGTGGCTTGCGGGTGACAGTTTCTCCAACTTTAGTTGAACTGAGTGTGGCTACGCCCGGTCCTTGCGAAGGTTAAAACAGCACCAACTTGACAAACTATCGTTGTGGTTTTGATGCGTAGGTAAGATTGGTTCTTGCTTAAGCCCGTAGCAGCCACGTAAAAACATGCAACAACAAAGTAGAGGACGTCTAACTTGTTGTGATGTGATTGCATGTGATGTTTATCTTTTATGCATCTTATCTTGCTTTGATTGACGGTAGCATTATAAGATGATCTCTCACTAAATTATCAAGAAGTGTTCTCCCTGAGTATGCATCGTTGCGAAAGTTCTTCGTGCTGAGACACCACGTGATGATCGGGTGTGATAGGCTCTACGTTCAAATACAACGAGTGCAAAACAGTTGCACACGCGGAATACTCAGGTTATACTAGACGAGCCAGGCATATACAGATATGGCCTCGGAACACGGAGACTGAAAGGTCGAGCGTGAATCATATAGTAGATATGATCAACATAAGTGATGTTCACCAATGAAACTACTCCATCTCACGTGATGATCGGACATGGTTTAGTTGATTTGGATCACGTAATCACTTAGAGGATTAGAGGGATATCTATCTAAGTGGGAGTTCTTTAAGTAATATGACTAATTGAACCTAAATTTATCATGAACTTAGTATCTGATAGTATCTTGCTTGTTTATGTATGTTTGTAGATAAATGGCCCGTGCTGTTGTTCCGTTGAATTTTAATGCGTTCCTTGAGAAAGCAAAGTTGAAAGATGATGGTAGCAATTACACGGACTGGGTCCGTAACTTGAGGATTATCCTCATTGCTGCACAGAAGAATTACGTCCTGGAAGCACCGTTGGGTGCCAGGCCTACTGCTGGAGCAACACCAGATGTTGTGAACGTCTGGCAGAGCAAAGCTGATGACTACTCAATAGTTCAGTGTGCCATGCTTTACGGCTTAGAACTGGGACTTCAACGACATTTTGAACGTCATGGAGCATATGAGATGTTCCAGGAGTTGAAGTTAATATTTCAAGCAAATGCCCGGATTGAGAGATATGAAGTCTCCAATAAGTTCTATAGCTGCAAGATGGAGGAGAACAGTTCTGTCAGTGAGCATATACTCAAAATGTCTGGGTATAATAATCACTTGATTCAAATGGGAGTTAATCTTCCAGATGATTGTGTCATTGACAGAATTCTCCAATCACTGCCACCAAGCTACAAGAGCTTCGTGATGAACTATAATATGCCAGGGATGAATAAGACTATTCTCGAGCTCTTCGCAATGCTGAAAGCTGCGGAGGTAGAAATCAAAAAGGAGCATCAAGTGTTGATGGTCAACAAGACCACTAGTTTCAAGAAAAAGGGCAAAGGGAAGGGGAACTTCAAGAAGAACAGCAAGCAAGTTGCTGCTCAAGAGAAGAAACCCAAGTCTGGACCTAAGCCTGAAACTGAGTGCTTCTACTGCAAGCAGACTGGTCACTGGAAGCGGAACTGCCCCAAGTATTTGGCGGATAAGAAGGATGGCAAGGTGAACAATGGTATATGTGATATACATGTTATTGATGTGTACCTTACCAATACTCGCAGTAGTACCTTGGTATTTGATACTGGTTCTGTTGCTAATATTTGCAACTCGAAACAGGGACTACGGATTAAGCGAAGATTGGCTAAGGACGAGGTGACGATGCACATGGGAAACGGTTCCAAAGTCGATGTGATCGCAGTCGGCACGCTACCTCTACATCTACCTTAGGGATTAATATTAGACCTAAATAATTGTTATTTGGTGCCAGCGTTAAGCATGAACATTATATCTGGATCTTGTTTGATGCGAGACGGTTATTCATTTAAATCAGAGAATAATGGTTGTTCTATTTATATGAGTAATATCTTTTATGGTCATGCACCCTTGAAGAGTGGTCTATTCTTATTGAATCTCGATAGTAGTAACACACATATTCATAATGTTGAAACCAAAACATGCAGAGTTGATAATGATAGTGCAACTTATTTGTGGCACTGCCGTTTAGGTCATATCGGTGTAAAGCGCATGAAGAAACTCCATACTGATGGACTTTTGGAACCACTTGATTATGAATCACTTGGTACTTGCGAACCATGCCTCATGGGCAAGATGACTAAAACATCGTTATCCGGTACTATGGAGATACCAAAAGATTTGTTGGAAATCATACATATAGATGTATGTGGTCCGATGAATATTGAAGCTCGTGGCGGATATCGTTATTTTCTCACCTTCACAGATGATTTAAGCAGATATGGGTATATCTACTTAATGAAACATAAGTCTAAGACATTTGAAAAGTTCAAAGAATTTCAGAGTGAAGTTGAAAATCATCGTAACAAGAAAATAAAGTTTCTACGATCTGATCGTGGAGGAGAATATTTGAGTTACGAGTTTGGTGTACATTTGAAACAATGCGGAATAGTTTCGCAACTCACGCCACCCGGAACACCACGGCGTAATGGTGTGTCCAAATGTCGTAATCGTACTTTACTAGATATGGTGCGATCTATGATGTCTCTTACTGATTTACCGCTATCATTTTGGGGTTATGCTTTGGAGACGGCCGCATTCACGTTAAATAGGGCACCATCAAAATCCGTTGAGACGACGCCTTATGAACTATGGTTTGGCAAGAAACCAAAGTTGTCGTTTCTGAAAGTTTGGGGCTGCGATGCTTATGTGAAAAAGCTTCAACCTGATAAGCTCGAACCCAAGTCAGAGAAATGTGTCTTCATAGGATATCCAAAGGAGACTATTGGATACACCTTCTATCACAGATCCGAAGGCAAGACTTTTGTTGCTAAGTTCGGAAACTTTCTAGAGAAGGAGTTTCTCTCGAAATAAGTGAGTGGGAGGAAAGTAGAACTTGACAAGGTAACTGTACCTGCTCCCTTATTGGAAAGTAGTGCATCACAGAAAACTGTTTTTGTGACACCTACACCAATTAGTGAGGAAGCTAATGATAATAATCATGAAACTTCAGAACAAGATACTACTGAACCTCGTAGATCAACCAGAGTAAGATCCGCACCAGAGTGGTACGGTAATCCTGTTCTGGAAGTCATGCTACTAGAACCTACGAACTATGAAGAAGCGATGGTGAGCCCAGATTCCGCAAAATGGCTTGAAGCCATGAAATCTGAGATGGGATCCATGTATGAGAACAAAGTATGGACTTTGGTTGACTTGCCCAATGATCGGCAACAATTGAGAATAAATGGATCTTCAAGAAGAAGACTGACGCCGACGGTAATATTACTGTCTACAAAGCTCGACTTGTCGCAAAAGGGTTTCGGCAAGTTCAAGGGATTGACTACGATGAGACCTTCTCACCCGTAGCGATGCTTAAATCTGTCCGAATCATGTTAGCAATTGCCGCATTTTATGATTATGAAATTTGGCAGATGGATGTCAAAACTGCATTCCTGAATGGATTTCTGGAAGAAGAGTTGTATATGATGCAACTGGAGGGTTTTGTCGATCCAAAGGGAGCTAACAAAATGTGCAAGCTCTAGCGATCCATTTATGGACTGGTGCAAGCCTCTCGTAGTTGGAATAAACGCTTTGATAGTGTGATCAAAGCATTTGGTTTTATACAGACTTTTGGAGAAGCCTGTATTTACAAGAAAGTGAGTGGGAGCTCTGTAGCATTTCTGATGTTATATGTGGATGACATATTACTGATCGGAAATGATATAGAATTTCTGGATAGCATAAAGGGATACTTGAATAAAAGTTTTTCAATGAAAGACCTCGGTGAAGCTGCTTACATATTAGGCATAAAGATCTATAGAGATAGATCAAGACGTTTAATTGGACTTTCACAAAGCACATACCTTGACAAGATTTTGAAGAAGTTCAAAATGGATCAAGCAAAGAAAGGGTTCTTGCCTGTGTTACAAGGTGTGAAGTTGAGTCAGACTCAATGCCCGACCACTGCAGAAGATAGAGAGAAGATGAAAGATGTTCCCTATGCTTCAGCCATAGGCTCTATCATGTATGCAATGCTGTGTACCAGACCTGATGTGTGCCTTGCTATAAGTCTAGCAGGGAGGTACCAAAGTAATCCAGGAGTGGATCACTGGACAGCGGTCAAGAACATCCTGAAGTACCTGAAAAGGACTAAGGATATGTTTCTATTATATGGAGGTGACAAAGAGCTCATCGTAAACGGTTACGTTGATGCAAGCTTTGACACTGATCCGGACGATTCTAAATCGCAAACCGGATACGTGTTTACATTAAACGGTGGAGCTGTCAGTTGGTGTAGTTCTAAACAAAGCGTCGTGGCGGGATCTACGTGAGACGCTTCAATTCCATCCGGGATCTAGTCCAGGTGGGAGACATAGAGATTTGCAAGATACATACGGATCTGAATGTTGCAGACCCATTGACTAAGCCTCTTCCACGAGAAAAACATGATCAGCACCAAGGCTCCATGGGTGTTAGAATCATTACTGTGTAATCTAGATTATTGACTCTAGTGCAAGTGGGAGACTGAAGGAAATATGCCCTAGAGGCAATAATAAAGTTATTATTTATTTCCTTATATATCATGATAAAAGTCTATTATTCATCCTAGAATTGTATTAAACCAGAAACATGATACATGTGTGAATACATAGACAAATAGAGTGTCACTAGTATGCCTCTAGTAAACTAGCTTGTTAATCAAAGATGGTTATGTTTCCTAAACCATGGACAAAGAGTTGTCATTTGATTAACAGGATCACATCATTAGTTGAATGATCTGATTGACATGACCCATTCCATTAGCTTAGCACCCGATCGTTTAGTATGTTGCTATTGCTTTCTTCATGACTTATACATGTTCCTATGACTATGAGATTATGCAACTCCCATTTGCCAGAGGAACACTTTGTGTGCTACCAAACGTCACAACGTAACTGGGTGATTATAAAGGAGATCTACAGGTGTCTCCAAAGGTACATGTTGGGTTGGCGTATTTCGAGATTAGGATTTGTCACTCCGATTGTCGGAGAGGTATCTCTGGGCCCTCTCGGTAATGCACATCACTTAAGCCTTGCAAGCATTGCAACTAATGAGTTAGTTGCGGGATGATGTATTACAGAATGAGTAAAGAGACTTGCCGGTAACGAGATTGAACTAGGTATGGGATACCGACGATCGAATCTCGGGCAAGTAACATACCGATGACAAAGGGAACAACGTATGTTGTTATGCGGTCTGACCGATAAAAGATCTTCGTAGAATATGTAGGAGCCAATATGAGCATCCAGGTTCCGCTATTGGTTATTGACCGGAGACATGTCTCGGTCATGTCTACATTGTTCTCGAACCCGTAGGGTCCGCACGCTTAAGGTTACGATGACAGTTTTATTATGAGTTTATACATTTTGGTGTACCGAAGGTTGTTCGGAGTCCCGGATGTGATCACGGACATGACGAGGAGTCTCGAAATGGTCGAGACATAAAGATTGATATATTGGAAGCCTATGTTTGGATATCGGAAGTGTTCCGGGTGAAATCGGAATTTTACCGGAGTACCGGGAGGTTACCGGAACCCCCCGGGAGCTATATGGGCCTTAATGGGCCTTAGTGGAAGAAGAGGAGAGGCAGCCAGGGCTGGGCCGTGCGCCCCTCCCCCCTAGTCCGAATAGGACAAGGAGAGAGGGGGCCGGCGCCCCCCTCCTTCTCTCTCTCTCTTTTCCCACCTTGCGAATCCTATTCCAACTAGGATTGGGGGAGAAGTCCTACTCCCGGAGGGAGTAGGACTCCTCCTGGCGCGCCCTATGATGGCCGGCCAGCCTCCCCCTCTTGAGCCTTTATATACGGAGGCAGGGGCACCCCAAAACAACACAAGTTGATCCACGTGATCATATTCTTAGCCGTGTGCGGTGCCCCCTTCCACCATAGTCCTCGATAATATTGTAGCGGTGCTTAGGCGAAGCCCTGCTGCAGTAGTACATCAAGATCGTCACCACGCCGTCATGCTGACGGAACTCTTCCCCGACACTTTGCTGGATCGGAGTTCGGGGATCGTCATCAAGCTGAACGTGTGCTAGAACTTGGAGGTGCCGTAGTTTCGGTGCTTGATCGGTCGGCCCGTGGAGACGTACAACTACATCAACCAAATGCTTCCGTTGTCGATCTACAAGGTACGTAGATCATACTCCCCCCTCTCGTTGCTGTGCATCATCATGATCTTGCGTGAGCGTAGGAAATTTTTGAAATTACTACAAAACCCATCAATTCAGCCGGTTTGAAGATGTAAAACTTGTCGGTTCAATATTACCAAAATAGCCGGTTTATAAATATTGATGGTGCCGGGTCATAATTGTTATTGACACCGGGTCATGTAATTGATCTTCCTGATTTGCTCAAAACTGATAAAATGAAGATGTTCCTCCTTTATATGCATAATACCTGTAGCCCCCAAGTCTTAAGAGGAGAACATAGTGATAACTTAAGACTTGCTCCAATAAGTGTTTCAGCCTTGAAGAAATCTGATTAGTTCATCTCAATCATATAAACTGAATACTCCATATATGTAGCCCCCATGTGCCGGGTTGTCATGCTTGCAGCAACCTGGGACTTGTAATTGCTTATAAAAACTTCAATCAGTGTAGCCCCCAAGGGCCGGTTCAGTAAGATGATATTGAGCTGGGACTTTATATATACTTAATTGAAAATAACATCATATGATGTAACTCCCATCATGGGGCTTGAACCCACGTCCACAAGGTTAAGAGTTTTGTGCTTTACCAACTGAGGAGTGGACCCTTCAATATAATGGATAAAAACTTGTGTACCTTGAATTGTTGACAGGAGCAATTGGTAGCCCCCAAGGGCCGGCTCATTATAATATGATGAGTCGGGTCTTCAATAAGACTAAAAATGACTTTGCATTAGCCCTCTAGTGTCATGGTGCATGCTTGCAGCGACATGAGACTTGCATGTAACCTCAATTTGAATAATGTAGCCCCCAAGTGTCGGGTTGTAAGCCTGCAGCGACTCGGGACTATTCCTTCCATTGTAGAATAAATCATATCCTTTGATAAAATAATAGCCATTGCGCTAAAGTGACTTTGAAAACTCAATAATATTGGTTATTAATAACCATAAAAATCCAGCCATGTTGGCTATTCAAGATAATATAATCCAATGATTTATAAGCGCATGATTCCAATGGCGCAATCCAAATGTATATACTTGCGACTTATAGTCCAAAGCCAAGCCGGTTTAACAAACCTGTTTCTGCATACAACAAGTTTAAAGTGTCCTGGCGGTTTACCGCCGGACGGGTCATAATGCCCAACATATAACCCGTGTTTATAACCAAGGCTGCACTTAAGAATAATCAAATATGAAATATATCATACCTGTGACATTGAATCACATTGTTGGTTTTACCAACTTTTTATAGTAAGGGTAATAACCCAAATATTGAGTACTGATAACTCCTTCCATTGTGCCGGTTTATGATAAAACCGTGCCGGGCTGTGATAAACACCATGTTACTCAATAAGAGGATGTTAACAACAAGGATCAAACCGGGCAAATAGTCTCCGGATTGACGTGAACTGTGTTCCGTCAATTGATTGGTTGAAAACTTTGTCGGTTTAAAAAACGCAATAAAAAGAAAGCAAAATCTTTTAAAGAAAAGTGCGAAGCAAAAGCAATGACAAAACCGTTTGCAAAAAAGGTTTATTTGAGCTGATCAAATGGCGCTACCATGGCCGAACACGACCAAGCTCCCGTTAGGTGTAACTATGGTTCTAGTCAGCCAGGTCCCCAAATGAAACCGTGGCATTTATGCCGACCAAGTGGCATGGCGATGGTTCGGGTTCGACCAAGCCCCCAAGTGATTCTGTGGCCTTAGGCCGATCAAGAGGCATGATTGGTTCAGACGTGACCAAGTCCCCAAGTGATCTGGTGGCTCTCGCCTATCAAGAGGTATGGTATTGGTTCGGACACGACCAATCCTCCAAGTGATATAACACAATGCTTTTAAAAAGCAAACTCAGGGGGTAAACCGGAGGCCGCTTTAGAACAACTCCGTGTAACCACACATGATGTAAAAGAACAGAGACCCCGCTTTATGAAGTAGAAGCCCCCATGTGATCAATAATATGTCAGGCCAGTAAGGCGGGATACCCATGTTTGAACCGCGCATCATGGCAGCAGGTCCTCTTTGGCAATTTTTAACTTTTGCAAGAGATAAATTCTTCTTTGAACCGGGATCTTGAACCGGATATAGAGAGCTTCAAAGCTTTGTGGGAGACATCTTTCCCTTGAACCGGATTTTAAACCGGAATCCTTCTTTTTAAGCCGGAAATTTTCTGACGGCCTTTAAATTTGCACCAATATGGAGGTTTAGGGTCCTGCATTAAACAACTTTGCAAACCGGAGTAATTGCTCTTTTAAAAAAGGCAATATAAAATATATTGGATGGGTTTCACCTGATATATCATGCCAGGGGTTATCCACCGTGGAGTTGATGATCACTATGGTGAAACTGAAAACAATCACTGCCGAGTCGGCCGCGGGTGCTGACAGATATTTCGGCTGCGGCGTTTTAAACCGGTGTGGACGAGAGAGTCAGCCGTGGCGTTGTAAACCGGTGCGGTCGCGAGAGATGGCCACAACGCTGTAAGCCGGTATGGTTGTTCGTTGAATAACGACGACCACCTGGGCCGACAGATGTTGGCGTGCCTCCATCTCCGCGGTATAATATCACTTTTTGTCGCCCTGCATAAACAATATTGCAGACCAAGGCAAAGATAAACTTGTTTTTTGACAAAAACAACCTGTGCTAATAAATCAAATTTGGATGGATATCACCTGATTTGTTTGGACGACGGATGACAAGGACGACCGCAGCATCAGAGGCGGCTCAGACAGACAAGTCGGCCGCGGCATTGTACGCCGGTGCGGACGGGAGAATCGGCCGCAGCGTTGTAAACCGACGCGCACGTGTGAACCGGCCGCGAGAGCGGACAGATGAGCCAATCACAGGCGCAGTCTCGGCTAATTGATGTAAACGGGGCTGTACGGGTGGCAACTTGTACGCGTCCATTCACCGTGTAATGTGGTATGGACGATCACCGGGCAGGACGTTGCCAGCGCGTACTCCGTACCCATGGTATAAACCATGTTTTATAATGAATAATTGTCCTGCATATCATAATATCCGGTCCAAAGTAATTGTTCCCTTGATAAAAACAATATATACCAAGAAATTAGATTTAGATGGATATCACCTAATGTTTTTTATTCGGACAACGGATGATCTGTTCGTCGTGACAGAGGCGGTTTACGTGTCTGGCGACTCAATATGGTCCCGGCGGTTCAAGCAGAAACCCTCCGGGTTATTTTCCAGGTCTTTAAACGTCCGGCACGGGCGGTGCAGATGTATACGTTGCCTCCGACGCCGGTGCATGAGGACCGGATCATACCTTGGCCATGATCCGTTGACCTGTGTATAGCATAGCATATCTCGAAAAAGCTTTGGATGATATTTAGTTGTACCAGTAAAAGTTTAGAAAAATAACACCTGATTTGTTCGTATGGCAGATGATTCATATGTAATATCCATCAATAAATTTGGGAGTGAAGCGCGGCGAGTGGTGAAGCAGCGAAGACGATTTTGATGTGGCTGGACGTGCAGTACTGCTGAACAAGGGCCGGCCCTCGGCGAGCGGTGACTTAACGCTGGCTGTAGCGGAAGCGGCTCATCGCGCAGCAAAGGGCTCAAAGCAGAGACGAGGCGAGTCAGCCCGCCGGCGGAGACAGCGTAAGCCGGCTGCATGTTAAAGCGGCGGCGGCCGTTGACCACTGTGGTGACGTATCTGCTTCACGCGCACTACTACCTGAAGTAGTACCTTTCCTTCTATCTTTGCTCCATGCTCCTGGACGTAGCAGCAACAGCGTACGCTGATACGCCTTGGGACTTGATGCGAGCGCCCGGATGATTGTTTCTCACATCCAACTTGTACTAGTAGCACTTGGTCCTTTTTAAAAAGCTGGCAGCAAACCTAGGGTGCCACGCCATGCAATAATGATGCTCCGAGTTGGGTTTGGACACGGACGACAGAACCGCCAAAGTCTTTCGGTCTCGGCGAGTTGCACCTCGTGTCGATTGATTTCAGATGCAAGATTTCGACCCTCAGGGACAACGGAAACTAATCCAGCCCCGATGGATCATCTGGTGGTATGCGCTGGCGCATAAACACGACCCTAATTTTCTCCTTTGATCTTTAAATTTTGTATACGTCGCTTTGACTGTTTGTTAATGATGTTGTCTTCTGCGTCGACTTCTTTTTCATCCGGAAATTTGCGAACTTCTCGATCCTTTTAGAGAAATTCCTTCAAGAACCCAATACCACCGTGCGCAAGCCCCACGGTGGGCGCCAACTGTCGTGGAATTGTCACGGCAGATGTCCTTAGTGTCAGGACTTAGTCGCGAGGCCAACGCATCTATGTGGTAGCTTGAGAGGGGTTGAGCAGGACGAGAGACGCGATGTTTTACCCAGGTTCGGCCCCTCACGGTGAAGGTAAAAGCCTACATCCTGCTTCATTGATATTGATGATGATGACCACGGTTACAAGAATGCTCTATCTCGAGAGCTATTGTCTAAATCTAACTTGTCTAACTTGTGGAACTTGTGAATCTTGTCTCTTTTGGGGAGCCCTGCCCCTCCTTATATATGTTGGAGGGGTGGGTTACATGTAGAGTCCTATTAGGATTAGGACTGGTCTATCTCTAATACAAACCGGATACAAGTCCAGGTCTTAGCTCCTTGTAAGATAATGTTCCTCATGCCTTTCCTCTTAAACCGGCCCAGCGTTAAACGTGAACCGGCCTTCTGGGTTTTGGGCCTTGTAATCCGTCGATCCCGCACGCCGGATCACTAGTGAGTCATAATGACCATGTGGGTTGCTTGTAAACCGCCAGGTCAGGGCGGGTCACCAGTAACTCGCCAGGTGTCAGCAGGGTCTTCAGATAAACCGCCAAGCCCGGCCGGGTTAACTTCCGGCCGGTTTACACAGCGGGGTATATCCCCGACAGGACGGGAGACGCCTAGGTTACGTCAGTTGACTTGAGAATGAAATCTAGTCACATGATTCGTAGCTCACCCTCGGTTGTAGAGGAAGTAGTCGAACACCGGAAGGACAACCGGGGACCAATAGCTCCTACGACAATCACTCCACCGAGATGGAACACCACAGAACCTGCACCGTGACAATAATTAAGTACATCACAATATATTCATCATCATCATCATCTAACAATCATCGAATCATAAAAATCAGCATCCTATATCATCTCTTCCGCAAAAAAAATCATTATATATCATCAACATCATCATCTATCATCATTAACATCATCATCTATCATGTAACAATCATCATACATTTGCAACTATCATCAAAAAATCTATCATCTAACGTCATGCCCCTTGTTAAAAAAATTGCTTTTCTTGCATTTCTCACATTTGTAACTATCATCAAATCATCTATCAACTAACTATGCATCCATCCATCTAGTTACATAACTATGAACAACAACAAAATTATCAAAAAAAAAATCTACAGAGAGGGAGGGAGGGAGCTCACCGTGGGGGAGGGCCGGCTCGGGGGGAGGGGCAGGCACGGACGACGGGCCAGAGCAGGCGGCGGAGGGGCAGGCACGGACGAAGTGGCCGCCGGGGCAGGGTCGATGGAAGTCAGGGCGGGGATGGAGGTCGGGGGAGGGAGGGCCGGCCGTGAGGGGATGTGTCGAGGGAGGCCGGGACGGGCGAATACAGCGGCGGTGCGGGCTGATCCGCGTAGAGACAACGGCGGCGTGGGCGGATCCAGCCGGCGGCGCGACGCGAGGCGGGGAGGACGGCGGTGCGGCGCGGGGCGGGGAGGACGGTGGTGCACCGCGGGTGGGTGCGGGAGACGGGGGAGGCGCGGGCGATGGCGGGTTCGGGGCGGGGCGGGGCGGCCCGGGGTTGGTGCGGCGCGGGGCGGCGGGCTCGGGGCCGGCGGTGGCGTGCTCAGGGCGGGCGGCGGAGTGGTGGGCGGCGGCGCGGGTGTGGGTCGGGGAGGAAGGGGGAGATGGATGGCGTATGGGTGGTGGGGGCGAACCGCAAGGGATAAGTTCGGCCCTATGCCGACGGCCTGGCCGTCGGCATAGGCCCGCCCCTTTGCCATGTCATCGATCCGTGGACATGTGCGCTGCTATGCCGATGGCTAAGCCGTCGGCATAGATACTTTGCATTTTTTTATTTTTTTTGTTACGGCATTTTTTATTTTTTATTTTTTTGTTACAGCATGTGCTGCACCCCCAAACATCATTTCGGCCCAAACCACCCAAAGATACCCTCCGTGTCGGCCCGACGTGGCCGTTTCCCCCCTCCGGGACACGGCGGCAGCCACGTCCGTGAGGTCTATCACGGGAGGACGGGGGCCGTGGGGGAGTAGTAATGCCACCGGAGCGTCGCACCGGGCCCTCATACATGCGGGGTGGTGTGGTGGCATGTCCGAAGAGGCGGCACGCATCTCCGGGGTGTGCCCCCCCCCCTTACGGACGGCGCCGCCGCCGGCACCTGGAGGGGGGAAACGGACGCGTCAGGTCTACATGGAGGGGATCTTGCTATGGGTCTGGCCCGGATGTTGCTCCAGAGTGTTCCTATGGGCTGACCTAACACAACCGGGTGGGGAGGTCCACTGGTCAAAGCCCGTCCGTGCAAAGTCAAAGGGCTAGATTCCGTGGTCAAACGGTACAGGGTTAGGCGGGCCGGGGACACTGGCGGGGTAGCAATGCCACCGGAGCATCGCACCGGGACCTCATACATGCGGGGTGGTGTGGTGGCATGTCCGAAGAGGTGGCACGCCCCTTCCTGTAGACCCCACGCGTCCGTTTCCCCCCTCCAGGTGCCGGCGGCAGCGCCGTCCGTGAGGGGGGGCACACCCCGGACACGTGTGTCGGGCGTTTGCAACCGCCACAACACTTCCAGACTTGTGAGAGGCCGCCTACGCAAGATTTGGCGGCATGCTAGCCCCCGGAGGCCGCCGGCCACAGCCGTAGACGCGCGAAGGGCAATCCGCGTAGAGGGAATTTTTCGGATACTTCTCCATCACCAAAAATTATGAAAAAATACCATCGTTCCTATAGCACATGTGCCCACGTCGTGCAAAAAAAACTCTTGATTTTATTGCGCTTCGAGTATTTAGTAATATTGACGCCACATCGTTACCGCAGAACGTCTACTACCGTGTCATCGCCATCCGTGAGGGGGGCCACGCATCGGAGACGCGTCCCGCCTCTTAGAACATGCCACCACACGCCCGGTGCGACGCTCCGGTGGCATTGCTACCCCCCCCCCCCCAGTGCCCCCGTCCCGCCTAACCCTATAGCGTTTAACCACGGGATCTAGCCCTTTGACTTTACACGGACGGGCTTTGACCAGTGGACCTCCCCACCCGGTTGTGTTAGGTCAGCCCATAGGAACACTTTGGAGCAACATCCGGGCCAGACCCACAGCAAGATCCCCTCCGTGTAGACCTCACGCGTCCGTTTCCCCCCTCCAGGTGCTGGCGGCAGCGCCGTCCGTGAGGGGGGCACACCCCAGACACGCGTGCCGGGCGTTTGCAACAGCCACAACACTTTCAGACTTGTGAGAGGCCGCCTACGCAAGATTTGGTGGCATGCTAGCCCCCGGAGGCCGCGGGCCACAGTCGTAGACGCGCGAAGGGCAATCCGCGTAGAGGGAATTTTTCGGATACTTCTCCATCACCAAAAATTATGAAAAAATACCATCGTTCCTATAGCACATGTGCCCACGTCGTGCAAAAAAACTCTTGATTTTATCGCGCTCCAAGTATTTAGTAATATTGACGCCTCATCGTTACCGAAGAACGTCTACTACCGTGTCATCGCCATCCGTGAGGGGGGGCCATGCACCGGAGATGCGTCCCGCCTCTTCGGACATGCCACCACACCACCCCGCATGTATGAGGGCCCGGTGCGACGCTCCGGTGGCATTGCTACCCCCAGTGCCCCCGTCCCGCCTAACCCTGTAGCGTTTGACCACGGGATCTAGCCCTTTGACTTTGCACGAACGGGCTTTGACCAGTGGACCTCCCCACCCAGTTGTGTTAGGTCAGCCCATAGGAACACTTTGGAGCAACATCCGGGCCAGACCCACAGCAAGATCCCCTCCGTGTAGACCCCACGCGTCCGTTTCCCCCCTCCAGGTGCCGGCGGCAGCGCCGTCCGTGAGGGGGGGGGGGCACACCCCAGACACGCGTGCCGGGCGTTTGCAACAGCCACAACACTTCCAGACTTGTGAGAGGCCGCCTACGCAAGATTTGGCGGCATGCTAGCCCCCGGAGGCCGCCGGCCACAGCCGTAGACGCGCGAAGGGCAATCCGCGTAGAGGGAATTTTTCGGATACTTCTCCATCACCAAAAATTATGAAAAAATACCATCATTCCTATAGCACATGTGCCCACGTCGTGCAAAAAAACTCTTGATTTTATCGCGCTCTGGGTATTTAGTAATATTGATGCCGCATCGTTACCGCAGAACGTCTACTACCATGTCATCGCCGTCCGTGAGGGGGGGGGCACGCACCGGAGAGGCGTCCCACCTCTTCGGACATGCCACCACACCACCCCGCATGTATGAGGGCCTGGTGCGACGCTCCGGTGGCATTGCTACCCCAGTGCCCCCGTCCCGCCTAACCCTGTAGCGTTTGACCACGGGATCTAGCCCTTTGAGTTTGCACTGACAGGCTTTGACCAGTGGACCTCCCCACCCGGTTGTGTTAGGTCAGCCCATAGGAACACTTTGGAGCAACATCCGGGCCAGACTCATAGCAAGATCCCCTCCGTGTAGACCCCACGCGTCCGTTTCCCCCCTCCAGGTGTCGGCGGCAGCGCCGTCCGTGAGGGGGGGCACACCCCGAACACGCGTGCTGGGCGTTTGCAACCGCCACAACACTTCCAGACTTGTGAGAGGCCACCTACGCAAGATTTGGCGGTATGCTAGCCCCCGGAGGCCGCCGGCCACAGCCGTAGACGCGCGAAGGGCAATCCGCGTAGAGGGAATTTTTCGGATACTTCTCCATCACCAAAAATTATGAAAAATACCATCGTTCCTATAGCACATGTGCCCACGTCGTGCAAAAAAAACTCTTGATTTTATCGCGCTCCAAGTATTTAGTAATATTGACGCCTCATCGTTACCGAAGAACGTCTACTACCGTGTCATCGCCATCCGTGAGGGGGGGCCATGCACCGGAGACGCGTCCCGCCTCTTCGGACATGCCACCACACCACCCCGCATGTATGAGGGCCCGGTGCGACGCTCCGGTGGCATTGCTACCCCCAGTGCCCCCGTCCCGCCTAACCCTGTAGCGTTTGACCACGGGATCTAGCCCTTTGACTTTGCACGGACGGGCTTTGACCAGTGGACCTCCCCACCCGGTTGTGTTAGGTCAGCCCATAGGAACACTTTGGAGAAACATCCGGGCCAGACCCACAGCAAGATCCCCTCCGTGTAGACCCCACGCGTCCGTTTCCCCCCTCCAGGTGCCGGCGGCAGCGCCGTCCGTGAGGGGGGGCACACCCCGGACACGCGTGTCGGGCGTTTGCAACCGCCACAACACTTCCAGACTTGTGAGAGGCCGCCTATGCAAGATTTGGCGGCATGCTAGCCCCTGGAGGCCGCCGGCCACAGTCGTAGACGCGCGAAGGGCAATCCGCGTAGAGGGAATTTTTCGGATACTTCTCCATCACTAAAAATTATGAAAAAATACCGTCGTTCCTATAGCACATGTGCCCACGTCGTGCAAAAAAACTCTTGATTTTATCGCGCTCCGAGTATTTAGTAATATTGACGCCGCATCGTTACCGCAGAACGTCTACTACCGTGTCATCGCCGTCCGTGAGGGGGGGGCACGCACCGGAGACGCGTCCCGCCTCTTCGGACATGCCACCACACCACCCTGCATGTATGAGGGCCCGGTACGACGCTCCGGTGGCATTGCTACCCCCCCCAGTGCCCCCGTCCCACCTAACCTTGTAGCGTTTGACCACGGGATCTAGCCCTTTGACTTTGCACGGACGGGCTTTGACCAGTGGACCTCCCCACCCGGTTGTGTTAGGTCAGCCCATAGGAACACTTTGGAGCAACATCCGGGCCAGACCCACAGCAAGATCCCCTCCGTGTAGACCCCACGCGTCCGTTTCCGCCTCCAGGTGCCGGCGGCAGCGCCGTCCGTGACGGGGGGCACATCCCGGAGCCCCAAGACGGGCGTCTACGCATGCATGAACACTTTAACATATGCATCGGGACCCGTGCGATGTTTCGGTGACATAGCTACACCCCGAATCCCCCCACCAACCAGAATCCCTTCCGTGTCGACCGTTTCCCCCCTCCGTGACACGGCGATAGCGACGTTCATAACGGGGGGCAATCGATATACCATTGGGTATGTTTTTTTAGATAAGGCATAATTATCTTATGCAAAAGCAAAAACTAAAATAAAGTAAAAATAATAAAACAAAGTAAAAATAAAAAAATAAAGTAAAATACACGGATCGATGACGTAGGTTGTCCCACGGATCGATGACGTGGCGTGGCACACAGATCGATGACGTGGCGAAGGGGCCTATGCCGACGGCTGTGCCGTAGGCATACCTCTGCCACAGATAACCAAAGTAAAAATAAAAAATTAAGTAAAGTAAACATATGCCGACGGCAAGGCCGTCGGCATATCTGTGCACACACGGATCGATGACGTGGCGTGGCACACGGATCGTTGACGTGGCAAAGGGGCCTATGCCGACGGCTATGCCGTAGGCATACCTCTGCCACAGATATACCGACGGCCGCCATTACCGCCCGTCGGCGTAGGATCAACGCCGTCAAATGGTCAGGGCTGACCGGGCAGGTGGGCCTGGGCTATGCTGACGGCCTGTCCTATGCCGACGGGCCCTGTAGGCGTATCTCAGGCGGTCCCGACGGCCTCGTCTATGCCGACGGCCCCGTCGGCATAGATGGATGTATGCCGACGGCTATTCTACGCCTACGGCCTATCCTTGGCCGTCGGCATAGGTCCATAGATGCCGACGGGAGCCGTCGGCATAGATTTGGCCGTCGGCAACCCCGGTTTTTCTGGTAGTGGTTGGCAGGTTTGGGATCTAGTTTGATGCAGATTGTACGTGGTGGCTGTTAGACGATAGACTTGTAGTAGTGTCAACTTGTATCAATATTGTGTACGTATGATCCGTTGTAAACATGGCTGGTGGTTAGACTAGATTGATATCTATCTCCTTATCTTGTGTATAACTTGGAGTAGAGGTCAAGGCTAATAACCATCGGCCGAACCTTGTAATCTTGTGCTATATAACACGTACGCGACCCTGCCAGAGTGCATACGCTTCCACCAATTCTTTCATGGTAATCAGAGCCTGCCTCGCTCACATCCATGGCGACATCTTCAAGCTCCACCTCCTTCCCCTCGTCACCATTTGTACACAGCGTCACCGAGAAGCTCACAAGAGGGAACGAGGCGCTATGGCGCGCAACTGTGCTCTCTGCGATCAGGGGGGCGCAAATGCAGGGCTACCTCAACATCGACCAGGTAGTGCCCCCTCTGAATGTTGAAGTCACCTCCGACGATGGCAAGACCAAGTCGAAGGCACCCAACCCGGAGTTCTTCGCGTGGTACGCGAAGGATCAGTAGGTGTTCTCCTACCTGCTGTCCTCCCTGCCGCGCGAGATGGCCATCCAAGTGGCAACCTGCCACACCGCCGCCGAGCTCTGGAACACGGTGCAGGGGATGCTGGCCTCGCACACCCGCGCCCGCACCGTCAATGTCAGAGTTTCACTGGCAAATCTTCAGAAGGGCAACTCCAACATCACTGAATATGTTGGTAAGATTAGATCTTTATGTGATGAACTTGTTGCTTCAGGAAAGAAAGTAGATGAGGAGGATGTTGTGTCTCATATCCTTGCTGGACTCGATGAGGAGTTCGACCCCGTGGTTTCTGCCATGTGCTCTCGGGTCGAGCCGGTGACCGTCCCCGAGCTGTACTCGCAGCTTTTGAGCTTCGAGACACGTATGAATCTGCGCAGCGGGTCCTCCTAGTCCTCTGCAAACGCGGCCTCCCGCGGACGCTCCAACAAGCAGAACAACAGCAACGGCGGTGGCGGTGGTGACCGCGGCCGCAACTTCCCCAGGCAAGGCGGTGGCGGCGGCGGCGGCGGCGGTGGTGACCGCGGCCGCGGCAACTTCAACAAGCAGCCGAACCGCGGCAACATGGGGGGCAACAACGGTGGTGGCGGAGGGAACTACAACAACAATCCCGCTGCCAAGGTTGCTTGTCAGATCTGCGGCAAGCTCGGGCATCCAGCATGGAAGTGCTGGAAGCGCTATGACTCCTCCTATCAAGGAGGGGAAGAGTGCTCGGTGAACGTGGCGGCGGCTCCCCAGTACGGCATGGACACGAACTAGTATATGGACAGCGGAGCCACTGACCATATCACCAGCGACTTGGAGAAGCTAACCGTCCGGGAGAGGTACACCGGTGGCGAACAAATCCACACCGCAAATGGATCAGGTATGACTATCGATCACATTGGTCATACAACTATTTCAACCCCTGATCGTGATCTTCTTTTGAATGATGTCCTTCATGTTCCGGAGGCCACAAAAAATCTAATTTCTGCAAGTAAACTTGCCATTGATAATGATACCATTGTTGAAATTCACCCTCATTTTTTCCTTGTAAAGGATCTGGAAACGAGGAGGGTCCTTCTTCGAGGCAGGGGTAGAGGAGGTCTCTATCCTGTCAAACACACCGGAGGAAACGTCAGGAAGTAAGTGCTAAGTGTCACTAGACCATCTTTGGACTGGTGGCACCGACGTTTTGGTCACCCATCTTCCATTGTTGTTAGGAAGATTCTTAGTGAAAATAAACTCCCGTGTGATAGTAATAATGAGAATAATCTTGTTTGTGACGCATGCCAAAAAGGCAAAAGTCACCAGTTGCCTTATCCAAAATCTTTTAGTGAATCAAAGTTTCCTTTGGAACTCATTTTCTCTGATGTATGGGGTCCTGCCATTGAAACCGTAGGAAGAAAAAAATACTACGTGAGTTTCATTGATGATTTCAGTAAATTTACCTGGATCTACCTAATCAAACATAAGTCTGAAGTTTTTCAGAAATTTCATGACTTCCAAAACCTCGTTGAAAGACAATTTGATAGAAAAATTCTTGCCCTTCAAACGGATTGGGGTGGAGAGTATGAGAAGTTGAATTCTTTTTTCACAAAAATTGGAATATCACATCATGTCTCCTGTCCTCATGCTCATCAGCAGAATGGATCAGCTGAGCGTAAACATCGACATATTGTCGAAGTTGGTTTGTCCTTGCTTGCTCAAGCCTCCATGCCATTAAAGTTCTGGGATGAGGCCTTCATTGCTGCTACCTATCTAATCAATAGGATGCCTAGCAAAGTCATAAATTTCGAAAATCCTCTCACTCGCATCTTTGGATGCGCATGCTGGCCTAATCTACGATCATACAATAATCACAAGCTCCAGTTTTGCTCCAAGCAATGCACATTCCTTGGATATAGTAATTTGCACAAGGGCTATAAATGTCTTGACATATCTACAGGACGAGTTTATATTTCTTGGGATGTAGTGTTCGATGAAAACACCTCTCCCTTTTCCACTCTCCATCCTAATGCAGGTGCTCGACTACGTGCTGAAATCCTTTTGTTACCACCGGAGCTGCTTAATCCTTCTGATCATGGGGGAGAAAATGGTGATGATCATGTGATTAATAGTACTACTAATCCTAATAACTGTGTTGCAGAGCGAAATGCAAAAAATGCGGCAGAAAATCCTGGTCTAGCCTATGATTTTATGCAGCAAATAGGTCCAAACCAGGTTGGCACGGGACACGAGGGAGATCCTCTGGCTGCTTCTGATCCCGAGAGATCCTCTGGCAGCACACCTCCTGCGCGATCCCCTGCGCGGACGGATCCCCAGGCGGATCCTGTCGCCGCCGCTGGGGCCGCGGGTGGTGGACTTGAGGCTGGCGCGTCGGGACGTGACACGCGGCGCGAGATGGGCACGCGGTCTGGAGAAACCGCGTTGGCTGGTGTGTCCCCACACGTTGGGCCTGACCCATCGACGTCACCCCGCAGTGATGATGGCAGCGCATGGTCTCCTGGGCACGTATCGCCTGGCGCGCCGTCGCCTGCACGTGGGCCTGACCTGTCGTTGTCGCCACCAGCGCGTGATCCCACGCCCGACCGAGCGGCAGTCGAGGGAGATCTGCTGGTGCGCTCGTCAGAGGTACGAGGTATCGAATCCTCTGCGGCAACAGGATCTCCTGTGAATATAGGACGGCCCAGTACACGCTCGCAGAAAGGTATCTTCAAACCGCTTGTTCCTAAGGATGGAACAGCTAGGTATGATAAAATTTCAAGTTTGTGAACTTTGCTGCTGCTAGAGAGCCAAGAGATTTAACAGAAGCTTTAAATGATAAAAACTGGAAACATGCTATGGAGATAGAGTATGATGCACTTATGAGAAATCGCACTTAGCATCTAGTTCCACCTAAACGAGGAAGAAATGTTATAGATTGTAAATGGGTGTACAAAATAAAAAGGAATTATGATGGTACCATAGACAGGTATAAAGCTAGACTAGTTGCTAAAGGGTTCAAACAACGCTATGGTATTGATTATGAGGACACCTTTATTCCTGTTGTGAAGGCAGCTACTATCAGGCTTGTTTTGTCCATTGTTGTCTCCAGGGGATGGAGCCTTCGTCAATTGGATGTACAGAATGCGTTCTTGCATGGCGTTCTCGAGGAAGAGGTCTATATGCAACAGCCACCTGGTTTTGTGGATGGCATCAAATCTCAACATGTGTGTAAATTGGACAAAGCTCTGTATGGCTTGAAACAGGCACCCAGGGCTTGGTACTCTAGATTGAGTATGAAACTGCAACAACTTGGCTTTCGACCCTCAAAGGGAGATACTTCTTTATTCTTCTTCAAGAAAGGGAAGGTGATCATCTTCATGCTCATTTATGTAGATGATATAATTGTTGCTAGCTCATCACAAGAAGCCACCTCAGCTTTACTTAAGAATTTGAAAAATGAGTTTGCTCTTAAGGACCTAGGAGAACTAAGTTACTTTCTAGGTATTGAAGTTAAAAAGGCACATGATGGTATTCTGTTAACTCAAGAGAAATATGCTAGAGACATAATCAAGCGTGTAGGCATGAAGGATTGCAAACCTACAAGAACACCTCTGTCTACAACTGAAAAATTATCATTGCATGAAGGAGAAAAGTTGAGCCCAGAAGAAGGAACCAAATACAGAAGTATAGTTGGTGCACTTCAATATTTAACCTTAACAAGACCTGACATAGCTTACTCTGTTAATAAGGTTTGTCAGTTCTTGCATGCTCCTACATCCTTACACTGGACAGATGTGAATACATTCAAGGAAGTGCTGGAACAGGTCTCAGAATATGCAAGTCACCTTCAACGACAGTAAGTGCTTTTTCTGATGCAGATTGGGCAGGATGTCCTGATGATAGGAGATCTACTGGTGGGTTTGCTGTGTTCTTTGGCTCTAACCTCATATCATGGAATGCAAAGAAACAAGCAACAATTTCTCGTTCTAGCACTGAAGCAGAATATAAGCCTCTTGCAAATGCAACAGCTGAGGTAATGTGGGTAGAAACCCTACTAGATGAGTTGGGCGTCGAAAGACCACATATCTCCTGTCTCTGGTGTGATAATCTTGGAGCAACATATCTTTCTACTAACCCTGTGCTTCATGCAAGGACGAAACACATAGAAATTGATTTTCATTTTGTTAGAGAAAGAGTTGCAAGAAAAATGCTAGAGATCAGATTCATTCCAACAGGGGATCAAGTTGCTGATGGTTTTACAAAACCTCTACAAGTTCGACAACTACAAGCGTTCAAGAACAATCTCAACCTTGACACGTTCAGATTGAGGGAGGATGTTAGACGATAGACTTGTAGTCGTGTCAACTTGTATCAATATTGTGTATGTGTGATCCGTTGTAAACATGGCCGGTGGTTAGACTAGATTGATATCTATCTCCTTATCTTGTGTATAACTTGGAACGAAGGTCAAGGCTAATAACCACCGGCCGAACCTTATAATCTTGTGCTATATAACACGTACGCGTCCCTGCCAGAGTGCATACGCTTCCACCAATTCTTTCAGTGGCTGCGTGAGCTAGTCAAGACACAAAGCATAGACCACGGGTACAAACCCAGTACAAAACCACTAGAAGAACAGTGATCTCCGTGTTGTGAGGCTCGTAGGTACGTAGTATTCCCTTAGTGATCTAAACGCTCTTATATTAGTTTACGGAGGGAGTACACAACAGAGGTGAGCTGATCAAGCAGCGTACTTATGTATTTCAGAAAGCATGAGCTCTGCCTAGCTAGCAGAAATTTGCCCTAAGTAAAGTAGCTGACAAGATGCATTTCAGAAAGGAGGTTCAAAAATCAGAATATGACAGGGGGATCCTGTCATCCTGAAACCGCGCTTTATGCGGATTATATTCCAGCGAGATCGATCTGTTCGGCCCATGCCTCCCCGATCTACTGTACTGGGGCAAGATGCCCGGTTTCTTTGGTCCACGGCCAACACCAGAAGGACCGGAGCGCCTCCACGTGAGCTAGCTAGCTAGCTTCTCCTGTAAAGATGGAATATGTGGCAGCGGAATCTCTGCATGGTGGCGTTGGAAAATCTCGCAATGCCATCGCCCCCGTGGCCAACCGCCGAACATGAGCAGAGTCACAGGACCATGGATAGAAGGCGTCGCAACCTCATCATGGCATATGGTCAAATTCCTTCTCCAAACATATTGGAGTCGTGGCCGGGGAGACCCATTCTTTCTTTTTGGTCTTAGAAGTTGGAATAGATTCTATCAATTGGCGGCTACACATTGGATGGTTGGGATTATGCCAGGATGCAAGGTGCATCAACAGCTACCTACTGCTACAGAGAACGTTGCTGCAAAAATGTGGTAGTATATTTTATTTTATTTTTGTAAGCGGCACCGTAAAGCACTCTATTGGTTAGAGCAACACTAGCCGATCTTCTAAAAATAAGGAGTATTCTGCTGAGTAAAGCTTAGTGGGGTATTTTTACTCCACTAACTGTTGGCCGGACCTAGCCAATTTCCTTAATATAATGGAGTAATTCACGTAAATTCGATTTGGATATGGTGGACATAGATCTTCTAACCGAAATTATACACATAATTCACATTAACAATCCACCAAAACATAGTCTAGTTGAAACACAAACTTACACCTTACTAATCTGACTTCACGAGGGCCAGCCAGTCCGCTCTAGACATCCCAACACCCATGGGGTTAGGCCCTGTGCCATCGTCATCATAGTTGAGAAAGATTCTTCACCATTCTTCAACGTCGACATCATCATCGCTGCCGCCAACGTCATTGCCTCCTCCGTTGTCCTCCTCGTCACTTGAGAGGACCGTTTAGATCACTACTAGGTGTTATATTAGTTTACAGAGTAGTGAAGAATTGGAGATCGATCTCATCCCCTTCATGATATGAACTCCAGATTTGTCATCTTCGAAAGGTTCTGCACCGTCTGGCAATCAGTCTCAACAATAATAAATTGAAAAGTGAAAACCATGCTCCACCGTAAGCACAATGGCATCTTTGCAAACAAGAAGCACACAACAAACATGAGATTTATTTTCCAAAATGGAGGTTAAAACCCCCGGCCTCTCAATCAATAGATTCATACATTCATCTTTATTAAATTATTTAACAAAGGTCTGACGAGAACATACACCAAATAACTCGAAGCCACCACCCAAACCTACAAACTCGACAACGGGGAATGGCATCACTCCCCACCATTTAGAACCGGGCTCACCACTGGTCTGCTTGCACGATGTACCCGGAGCATAGTCCTGATGCAGCGGACCCGATGCGTACACCACATGCACACGCTTCAAAAGTCGCCACCCCATCGATCCGCTGACTCATCTCGAGGAAAGAGATCCACATTATACTTGCCAGGAGGACCGACCATCGACGC
This sequence comes from Triticum urartu, assembly GCF_056163025.1. Taxonomy (NCBI): domain Eukaryota; kingdom Viridiplantae; phylum Streptophyta; class Magnoliopsida; order Poales; family Poaceae; genus Triticum; species Triticum urartu. Next base: position 475,700,791 of record NC_141877.1, read on the forward strand.
CGCCACGGTTGAAAACATGCTACCGCCCTATCCTCGTCCATCCATTCGCATCCGTCGCTAAGATTGTGCTACACAATGCCGCCAAGACCCGTTGTCGTCAACGCGGTTGACGCCACGCCACTCCAACTTCCAACCTCCACACCACCGCCATCGCTCGAGCCTCTGGAGCCCACCGCCCACAGCCACACTCTCCCTAAAACCCAAACCTCCAAGACGGCACCTCCATGGAGGGTACGGCGCACATGGGGCCACCACTGCCCAATCCAAGGCTGGAAACATAGATGAAGTTCGGTTTTGGGATGATACTTAAACATGTTTGTGGCTTTACATTGGTTGCTTTGGTTATGTAGAAATAATATGGCCGTTAATAATACAGGAACGTACGATCTCCTAGATCTACCGCTGATGAGGAAGGGAGCTACCACGTCAAGGTAAGATCTAGGACACACTTGAATGCCATCCGGCCGTTATTATAAATGTTTATATAGTTTTCTATAAACTTGGTCAAACTTTTCAAAATTTGACTTCAGTCAAAGCTAATATGCGAAATAAGTAAAACGGAGGGAGTACACAAGTTATCAGATGGCACATAGTCATACCCACATCTACTCCATCTTCGTTGGAAGGGATCAATAGTGATAACATGTAAAGTACAAAGTAAACATCGGAGTCTTGAACCAACTGATATTGGCAAACAGGAATATTCTACCAGCACAAGTTCATAAACAGTACACACAAGTACTGGGAATTTACATCACTGTTGTTTACTCCAAAACTTACTGGGGAGGAGTAATACTGTACACAATGAAAAATACAAGCTACCGTCTGCAAGACCAAGCGCAATTGATTTGCTTACAAACCTAATATTATATTATGTACACACATATGTTTTCTTCTTTTATTCCTAACCAAGTGCCCACAATTTTCGTTATACGGTACATAATTACGCTTGCTTCAGTAACATAGTCCCAGCTAAGGACTAGGTTATCAACACATTATCCTGTTTGCAGGATCTTCAGAATTCAGAAGCTTTCCTCCTGGAAAGAAAAATACAACGAGAGAGGTACCTTGTAAGTTAACTTATCTCAACTTCTCAAATCTAGAACTGGGCTACATTAACATTTGCATTTCCATAGGAGAAACATGCCCTTATTTGGATAGTTTTGTGTGAATGCTAGGCTTGGCAAAAATGAATTCCACTGGATACCTCTCTATATATGTTCTGCAATCTGGGATATGCACCGCTGCAATCTGGTTTTTGGCCCTAAAGGGTGTGCAAAACAGACTTCAATTCCCAGCCTTATGCAGGGACGCAGGAACTCTAAGAAAGGGGTCTCTAAGATTAGCGCATCCATGCAAGCAAATTGTGCGTGCATGATGCTGTTCATGTTCAAGGTTCCTGGTCCGGGCTTAAATTATGTGCAATAATAATAGTGCAATCACACTGATGTTTGCAGTGCATCTGGAGCAGAAACAGCCAAGGAATCGACAGCATTGACAACAAGCGGCATTCCATTGCTGTTTCTTTGTTAATTGAGAACGTCAACCTAGCTAGGGCATGCTCTACCTTTATTATGACAATTGATTGAGATCGCTATATATCTTCCACACATAAATTGTAGAAAAGAGACAAGGATCAGGTTGGGGTTTTGGTTACCTTGGTTGATGAATCAGTTCCAAGCCCCCTGGCCCTGGGTGTTGTACTTGGGGAAAGGGACCCTGCCGGAGTCGATCAGCTTGATGTCGCTATCAAGGATCTCGTAGTGGCGGCGCACCTCGTCGGCCGTCTTGGTGCCGCCCATGGCGCGGGACACCTTGAGCCAGCGGTCGGGCGTGCCCTCGCCGTAGTAGGCGAGTGCATCCTCGAACAGCTTATTCTCTTTCTTGCTCCACTCCGGGTTGGCGCCGCCGCGGGATGAGCTCCTCGACCCAGAAGACATCTCCAACTGAGCTACGTTTGCGCTGACTGATGGTTTTTGCACTTGAGAAGCTCCGGCGGTTATGGTTTGATGATCGCTGTGCTGCTTCGGTGCCCGCTATTTATAGGCGCTTGGGGCGCCGCCCCGACGGCCTCGCCTTGTTGCTCGAATGGTATCGGGATTGCCATCGGCTTGACGATTGAAAGGTCAGTGTGGCTAATTAGATTCTGATTCTGAACTTTTTTGGACGAAGGTGCTTCCTTGGGAATGTAGATTCTGGTGCTGCGATCCGCTTGGAATGACACATAGGGGTGCGCATAATTGGTAGATCCCGCACCCCCTCTGCGCGGACAAAGGAGCACGATCGATCCACGTCGACGTCTAAAATGCATGGCACCTGTGGACTACCAGAAACAAATTACTATTCCCTTCGTTTTTATTTACTCTGCATATTAGAGTTGACTGAAGTCAAATTTTATAAAATTTGATCGAGTTTATAGAAAACAATATAAATATTTACCATAATAAATATATATGATGTGGAAGTACATTCAATAATAAATCTAATGGTATTGATTTGTTATTGTGTATGTTCATATTTTTGTTTATAAAAACTTTGTCAAAGTTTACAAAGCTTGACTTTGACCAAAACTAATACGCGGATTAAATGAAAACAGAGCGAGTATTGAAAAGGTGTTCCCTAGTTCGGTGGCTAACGTTATCTTCAAATTATCCATGCTTTTGCAGCAGTGGAAATTTCTGATTAAGAAGGCTGACAAGGCGGCATTGGAGGCCCTCATCGATAGTTTGCGTGCAACTGCTATCTTTCTCTCCGAAAGGGAACGGGCCAGGGCATCATAGTTCCTGTTGCTTTCCTTCAGCATGCCTTCCCTTAGTTAAATTGTCCTTTTGGGTTATCCTCGGGCCTGCATGCCTTGTGGCAGTTCTTTTTTGGTTGTGGGTTAATACTGTTGTTGTATGGTTTGGCTTGATTGTGACTCTCATTGCCTGATGGTTTTATTAATTTAAAGTCAGGCAACGGTCTTTTCTCTAAAAGGTTAAGGAAGCCCAGTTCCAAACCCCGGCGCCATTTTTTATTTTCTTCAACCGTGCTTAACCCCTTTTCATTACTCTTGTAACGAAAATACAGTTGTTCAAGAGATTCATCAGAAGGGAAAACGAGAAAGGGAAAAGGAGTGAGTTATGTACTAACAAGAAACCCACCACGCACGCCTCCAATCGAAATGTGCACTACGGAGCGAAAATCTGTTAGCACCTAACATAGAAGCTACACTTCGCCAGCAGATCAGCAACATCTAAGACAAAAGATTACAGATCTAAGCGGACATGGAGTTTTTGATTCCAAGCTCACATACACCCGGGTGGACAGTAAAATCCGAAAAAATAGTAGGAAAATTTTGCGATTAACATTGATTTATTTTAACCCGTGTGCAAATTGGTGACGGAATGGTATTCACGGAGATCTGGTGAAAAGACAAGATCGATGCTCCAAAATGCTTCCAAATTTAGTTTTTTAAATTGCAAAATAATAATAAAACAAAATACTATTTTGGAAGCACTTTGGAGCATCAATTTTTTTTTTGAATGATAAACCCCCTTTGTGTGACAAGTTTCCGGTGTTATTCAACATATGTAACCATCATGACTGCACAGTTCGAGATTGTCTTGCAGCTGATGAGTCTACTTTCTTTAGGGGATGGTCACTTGATTTACACCAACAATGGGAAGGTGTTAAGAATGAGGTGAGGAATCTACGCACACTTGGTGATGGTAATAAGGTTTACTGGGCAAGAAACTTCTTTTTACAACAGATTCAGATAATACAATTGTACGAGAGATTCAGAAGGAAACGAGAAAGGGAAAAAGAGCGAGTTGTGCACTAACAAGAAACCCACCATGCACGCCTCCAATCGAAATGTGTGCACTATGGAGCGAAAACCTGTTAGTGCCTAACATAGAACCTACACTATGCCAACGGATCAACAGCATCTAAAACAAAACATTACCGATCTGAGGGGACATGGAGTTTCTGATTCGAAGCTCACATACACCTGGGTGGACAGTAAAATCTAAAAAACAATAGGAAAAAATTGCGATTAACATTGATGAGTTTTTAACCGATGTGCAAATTTCGTGATGGAATGGTATTCATGGTGTCGGAGGAAATAGCCATGGGTAGCCTAGCCGGCTTCCCCTGGCCTTTCTGCAAAAATTACGAGCTTGCCCGGCTCTCGAGAACCCAAGACCTGGGGCCGCCTTCCACTAGCCGGCAGAGATCAAGGCCGGCTTTCGGAAGGCGGTCCGACTTTAGCCCTCATGAAAGGGCCGACTCCAAGAAGCCGGCTGTGAGAAGGCCGACTCCTTCGAGCCGGCTCGCCATAAAGCAGTCAAGACCGTACCCACAAAGTTTGCACCCACCTAACGGTGGTGCGACGGGGCGTGGCTACAGGAGAGCCTGCCACCCCCGAATCCCGGGGCACGCTTGGCACAGTGCGCCGTACGAGGTAGGCACGACCCGTCCGGCGCAGCACTGTAGCCACGTTGACCCTGGCGTCACCCACGACGGGCCGCCAGCGCGGCCCACAGGCGGTGGGCCCCTTCGCGCGGAGGGACGGCCGAAGGCGGCCACGCTTCCGACCAGCCGGCCTCAGACGGAGCCGGCTCCCCGCGGCCGGCTTGCCGCCTCCCTCGAAGAAGACGCCCCATTAAGGAGACAAGACGCGGTAAGGCTACAGCGATCGCCCGGCAGGCGGCGGTACTGTAGCCGCGCTTACCACGATGAAGCTCACGTCAGCAAGATGAAGCCACAGTGACCAAGGAGTTGGCAGCCGGCGGGCCCCAGCAGTCGGCGCAGAAGCCGGCGAGTGCAGTCACAGACGGCTGGGCCCCACGCCCAGCCGGATTACCATTGTACCCCCGGGGGGTAGGCCTATATAAACCCCCCGGGGCACCCATGCAAAGGGTTCGACCCCCTGCTAGTTCTAGACACCATTCGAGGAGAAGAAGCAGGCTAGCCGTGCCCTTTCTTCCTCCTCCCCCCAAAATAGCTCAAGGAGCGTTGTGTAGCTACTTGATTCATCGAGTGATCATGCGGAGACCCCGTAGAGCAGCAGTAGGGGTGTTATCTCCTCGGAGAGCCCCGAAGTTGGGTAAGATCCGCCGGCGTGCATGTCTTCGCCTTATCCCGCTTCCAGGCACCGGCGATGTCTTACTGGTTCCCACAAAGATAAGCCACCCGCTGGCATATGTCGCACCCACCACCCGACATTTGGCGCCCACCGTGGGGCCAGGCGCACCGTCGTCCGGAGACCTGTTCTGGACGGGAACCCTCTTCCTCCCCAGCGAGCGTAGCCAGCCCGGCACGCCCGATGGCGCTTGCCACGACGCGCTGCAAGGCGTCACCAGCATCTGCGCGGCAAGCGGCCTCGCCGATCTCCCCGACGAGACCTTCACCTCCGACGAACTCGCCTCCGATGCGGGCGCTGACCGCCCCGCCAACCTTCTCGGCCGGCTCCATGCCTCCAGCGAGCCCGCTGCGGACCTGGAGTCGGTTGGCTCCACCGACCCGATGCCTGTCGACTCCGACGCGGCCTCCTACGACGCCTTCCCCACCAACATCGCGATCTACAACGACCCGCTTCCTCGAGCCGACGGCCACGATGCTGTCATCGCCGAAGTGATGGTTGTCGGCCACAGCGGCCCGGCCGACGAGAGCGCCCGCGACGCTTCGCGCGCGGTGGCCCACGACTTGTCCGCCCCTCTCCCGGCCGACGCCAACGACGAAGCATTGGAAGCCCGCCGCCTCGCTCTCCTCGCAGAGGGCCGGAGGCTAGCCTCCGTAAGACGCCTCACTGAGGCCTACCGGCACGAGGCTGACCGCGCCGCCTTCGGTACGCCGGCCCCGGGCGGGCCAAGCCGGGCCGGCCTTGTCAGGCAACGCGGCGCCGTCATCGCCGACACGCTGGGAGTCGACCGCCCGGTCTATGCCACTCCACTCGAGAACTTGCGTGCCGCCCAGGCGGCCGTAGACGAGCTGGACAGCCTGGAGGCCGAAGACCTTCCCCACATGACCCGGCGCATCCAGCAGTTGATTGACGCCGCCGCGCGGCGGCACGAAGCCGACGCTCGCGCGGAAAGCCTTCCTCCGCGCCGAGAGCACGGCGCGACGTCCCGGATGCTGACTACGAGCAATACCTGCGCGCGACGCGAGAAGGAGCTGGCTACCAGCCGCAGCCGGACCCGGATCTCCATCGAGCGGGACGCGGATGGTCATCCCTGAGCCATGGAGTGGCGGGGCGACCCGCCTCCGCCTCCGCCCCGAGGAGAGAGATATCCCGCCTCACCGCCAGTGGCGCACCTGACTCTCAGCGGCCGGCTGGGCCGCCCCGAAGGAATCGGCGAGAACGACGCCCGTCACCGGCTCGACCGCCTGGCGCGATCCCTGGCATTGGAAGAAGAAGACGATGTCGGCCCGCCTTGCTTTGGCCCCCGCATCCGCGATGAGCCCTTTCCCAAAGGGTTCTCGCTCCCAAAAGACACGCCCAAGTACAACGGCTCCGTGAAGCCGGAAGATTGGTTGATCGACTACTCCACCGTAGTTAGCATAGCCAACGGCAACCGGCGAGTCGCCGTGAAGTACGTGCCCCTCATGCTGCAGGGCACGACGCGGACCTGGCTCAACAGCCTCAGGCCGCGTAGCATCAACAGCTGGCTAGACTTCACAGAAGCCTTCATCCGCAACTTCACCAGCACCTACAAGCGGGCTCCCAAGCCCAGACAACTCTCCTTGTGCGTACAAGGCCCCGCCGAGTCCACTCGCGATTACCTCACGCGTTGGGCCGAGCTCCGCAACTCCTGTGAAGGGGTGCACGAGGTGCAAGCCATAGAATACTTCACAGCCGGATGCCGAGAAGGCACCCTCCTCCAGCACAAGCTCCTCTGCGACGAGCCGGCTACCCTCGACGAGCTTCTGGACATAGCGGACAAGTACGCCACCGCCGACTCCTCGATGAAGACCGAGCTTCGGGTAGACGCGTCCGGGAAGATTCTCAACCCGGCGCCCAAGACGCCGGCTGGAGAACCCGGCCGACACCCCAACTCGAACGACAACAAGCGCAAGGGCCCCGCGCCGCCTCCCGCCAGCCGGCAGGTGGCCACGGTCGAAGATGCGCTGCCTGAAGAACGACCGGCGCCCAAGAAGCCCAAGGGCGGCAGGCCGGCTTGGCAGCCCGCCTTCTCCTACGAGCAAACCCTCGACGCCCCTTGCAAGTTCCACAGCGGCGCGAAGCCGTCCAACCACACTACCCGGAAGTGCAACTGGCTCACCAGAATCTCTAAGGGCGAGGGGCTCTTGCCACCTCCGCCTGCCCGCCCGCCGCCTCCGGCCGCTCGGCCCGCAGTCGGAGCCGTGCACGACGAGTTCCCTGATGAGCAAGCAACCTATGTCGTCTTCACCAGCCAGCCCGAGGACCGGCGCAGCAAGCGCCGAGAGCACCAGGAAGTCAACGTGGTCGCTGCCGACCCCGCTGGACACATGCATTGGTCAGAAAAGCCCATCAGCTGGAGCCGGGCCGACCATCCGGAGGTGATGCCGTCTCCCGGCTCTTACGCTCTGGTCCTGGAAGCCACCCTTGCGACGGACAGACGCGCCGCTCGCTTCTCCCGTGTGTTGATAGACGGCGGGAGCAGCATCAACATCCTGTATCGTGACACCCTGGAGAAGCTGAACGTCAAGACCAAACAGCTCACGCCCACTCAGACGGTGTTCCACGGCATCGTACCCGGCCTGTCCTGCGCCCCCATTGGCAAAATCAAGATTGATGTACTTTTTGGGGACAAGGAGCATTTCCGCCGGGAAGCGATCTGGTTTGAAGTGGTGGACTTGGAGAGCCCTTACCATGCATTGATGGGCCGACCTGCCTTGGCCAAATTCATGGCAGTCCCCCACTATGCATACCTCAAGATGAAGATACCAAGCACCAAAGGCGTCATCACCGTAGCCGGCGACTACAAGAAGTCCTCCGAGTGCGCCGCGGCCAGCAGCCGGCTGGCCGAGTCCCTTGTGATCCCCGAAGAGAAGAAGATGCTGGACCGAGTCGTGGCCATAGCCGGCAAGCAGTCGGCCGTGTCCCCCGACCCCAAGGAGCATGATGCCCAAGGATCTTTTCAGCCGGCCAAGGAGACAAAGAAAATACCCCTTGACCCCGAGCATCCAGAGAGGTTTGCCGTCATCGGGGCAAACCTGAACAGCAAATAGGAAGGCGAGCTCGCCGATTTCCTCCGTGAGAATCGGGATATCTTTGCGTGGTCCCCCAAGGACATGCCGGGTGTTCCGAGGAAATTCGCCGAGCACAAACTACATGTTCGAGAAGACGCAAGGCCAGTCAGACAGCCCCTCCGCCGACTGTCGGAGGAGAAACGCAGGATTGTAGGGGAGGAGATAGCCCGGCTCTTGGCGGCCGGCTTTATCATGGAAGTTTTCTTTCCAGAGTGGCTCGCCAACCCGGTCCTTGTGCTGAAGAAGAATAACAAGTGGCGCATGTGTATAGACTACACAAGTCTCAACAAGGCCTGCCCCAAAGATCCTTTTGCCCTGCCAAGGATAGACCAAGTGATAGACTCCACAGCCGGATGCGAGCTGTTGAGTTTTTTGGATGCTTACTCCGGATACCACCAGATAAAGCTAGACCCGGATGACCGCCTGAAGACCGCCTTCATCACGCCGTTCGGAGCCTTCTGCTACCTGACTATGACATTCGGCTTGAGAAATGTCGGTGCCACCTTTCAGCGCTGCATGCAGAAGTGCCTCCTCAAGCAGCTCGACAGGAATGCCCACGTTTACGTGGACGACATCGTGGTGAAGACGGAGAAGCGTGGCACCTTGCTGGAGGACCTCAAGGAAACATTTGAGAACCTGCGCCGGTTCCAAATCAAGCTCAACCCCGAGAAATGCGTGTTCGGGGTGCCAGCCGGCCAGCTTCTAGGCTTCCTGGTCTCCGAACGCGGCACCGAATGCAACCCAGCGAAGATCAAGGCCATCGAGAGAATGGCGATCCCCACCAAGCTTCGAGACATTCAGAAGTTCACCGGGTGCTTGGCCTCCTTGAACCGCTTCATGAGCCGGCTCGGAGAGAAGGCCCTCCCCCTCTACCGCCTCATGAAGAAGAGCACTCACTTCGAGTGGAACGACCAGGCCGACCAAGCCTTCCACGAGTTGAAGAAGATGCTGGCCACGCCGCCTGTCCTCGCGGCGCCGACCGAGAAAGAGCCCATGCTCCTTTATATCGCTGCAACCAGCCGGGTGGTCAGCACCGTCATCGTAGTCCAGCGCCCGGAAGAAGGCCGAGCCCAGCCGATCCAGAGGCCGGTGTATTATTTGAGCGAGGTGCTGTCCGCCTCAAAGCAGAACTACCCGCACTACCAAAAGATGTGTTACGGCGTGTACTTCACCGCCAAGAAGCTGAAGCCCTACTTTCAAGAGCATCCCGTCACGGTCGTATGCACTGCCCCGCTAGCCGAGATCATAGGCAGCCGGGATGCATCCGGCCGGGTCGCGAAATGGGCAATCGAGCTGGCCCCTTACAATCTTCTACCAGCCCCGCACCGCCATCAAGTCCCAAGCACTGGCCGACTTCCTCGTCGACTGGGCCGAGACCCAGTACCTGTCGCCGGCTCCGGACTCCACCCATTGGCGCATGCACTTCGACGGGTCCAAGATGCGCACCGGCTTGGGAGTCGGCATCGTCCTTACCTCTCCCAAAGGCGACAAGCTCAAATACGCGCTACAGATCCACTTCGCCGCCTCCAACAATGTGGCCGAGTACGAGGCGCTCATACACGGGCTCCGGCTTGCCAAAGAGCTTGGCATTCGCCGGATCCTATGTTATGGCGACTCGGACCTGGTAGTCCAGCAGTCATCCGGTGACTGGGACGCCAAGGACGCGAACATGGCGAGCTACCGTTTCCTGGTCCAACAACTCAGCGGATACTTTGAAGGGTGCGAGTTCCTCCACGTACCTCGAGCCGACAACGAGCCAGCCGATGCCTTGGCCCGAATAGGCTCCACCCGGCAAGCAATTCCAACCGGCGTCGCTCTACAACGCCTACTCAAGCCGTCTATCAAGCCGTCTCCGGAATCCGATTCCATCTTCGTGCCGCCTGACCCCGATGCGGCCAGGTCCGGCTCGAAGAATCAAGTAGCCGACCCCAAAACCCCCGCAGCCGGCTCGGGGACTTCGGCAGCCGGCTCGGGGACTGCGGTAACCGGCCCGGGGACTGCGGTAGCCGGCCCGGGGATTGCACCAGCACTACAGCCGGCGGCCGACTCCAGCACCTCACCGCCCAGCCCACCCACCCTGGTGGCAGTAGCCACTTTGGCAGTAGAAGAAATCGCGGCTCCGTCTTGGGCTCAGTCCATCCTCAACTTCTTAGTGAACCAAGACCTGTCGGCTGACGAAACAGAAGCAAGACAAGTCCAGCGTCGAGCCGGAGCGTACACAATCGTCAACAGAGAACTACTCAAGCGCAGCGTCACCGGAGTCCTCCAGCGATGCGTCGAGCAAGAGAAGGGCACTGCAATCCTCGCAGACATTCACCAAGGAGAGTGCGGCCACCATGCGGCCTCAAGATCACTTGTCGCCAAAGCCTTCCGCCATGGTTTCTTCTGGCCGACTGCTTTGGACGACGCCAAAGAACTAGTCAAGCATTGCAAGGGATGCCAGCTCTTCAGCTCCAAGCAACACATGCCGGCCTCGGCACTCAAGACCATTCCCCTCACTTGGCCCTTTGCCGTTTGGGGACTGGACATGGTGGGCCCATTCAAGACGGCGCGCGGCGGCATGACGCATCTGCTCGTCGTCGTGGACAAGTTCACCAAGTGGATTAAAGCAAAGCCGATCAAGAAGTTGAATGGGCCGACTGCTGTGATCTTCATCGCAGACATAACAACTCGGTATGGCGTGCCGCACAGCATCATCACCGACAATGGCACGAACTTCGCCAAAGGAGCCTTGGCGCGTTTCTGTGCAGCCCAAGGCATCCGGCTGGACTTAGCGTCCGTCGCCCATCCGCAGTCAAACGGCCAGGTCGAGCGAGCCAACGGCCTCATCCTCTCCGGCATCAAGCCCCGATTGGTTGTACCTCTGGAGCGCTCGGCCGGCTGTTGGCTCGATGAGCTGCCGGCTGTCCTCTGGAGTCTGCGCACTATAAGTCAACCGGCTTCACCCCCTTCTTCCTTGTGTACGGTGCCGAGGCGGTCATCCCAACTGACATCGAATTCGACTCGCCTCGAGTAACCATGTACACGGAAGCGGAGGCCAAGGAAGCACGAGAAGACGGCGTCGACCTGCTGGAAGAAAGCCGGCTGTTAGCCCTCAGCCGGTCTGCCATTTACCAGCAGGGTTTACGCCGCTACCATAGCCGGAAGGTCAGGCCAAGATCCTTCCAGGAGGGCGACCTTGTACTCCGGCTGATTCAGCGAACAGCCGGCCAGCACAAGCTCTCAGCCCCTTGGGAAGGCCCCTTCGTCATCAGCAGAGCTCTAGGCAACGACTCCTACTGCCTGATCGACGCGCAGAAGCCGAAGGCACGCAAGAGAGACGACTCCGGCAAGGAGTCGGAACGGCCATGGAACGCCAACCTCCTTCGAAGATTTTACAGTTGAAAGGCAGTACGTATCACGCCAACTTTTGTATTAAGTACAAGACAATAGGCTCCCCGAGGAAGGCTCGGGGACTGCCATCCCTTATTTATGAATGAAAATATCATGCTTGTCGTATCATTTTACTTATTCTGTCCGGCACCGAGTCCGACTAGTCGGCTCGGGGACTGGCCGACTGAAGTTATATTAGAAGTCCTACCTGCAGTCAGACAAGTAGTGTGCCGGCTCTCAAGCCTTCCCTTGCCAAAGTCGCAGTTCGAAGAATCGACTGTCCGACTGGCAAGGGTCAAAGGTAGGAACGACCGCCCACACGAAAAACGGCTAGGGACTAACGGACTAATATAACAAAGCCGGTTTCTCCCACACTGTCGACCGGCTACCAGAGCAGCCGGCCGGCCGGTTTCCATTCACTTTACTTTAAATCCAAGAAATCTCAAGTACTTGCCTCCCCAAAGAGGGAAGGCGGCAAAGGAAAAGCCTAAGGACAAACAAGCATACGCGAATGGAAACCAAACATGCACGTGGTAATATTTACATAAAAAGACCTCCAAGAGGCCAGCATTCAACATAGTTTGGATACACCCCCAGTGGGTGGAACTACGAAACTTAACAAAAGATTGTTCAAAGACAACAAAGCAGGAAAGATAAAGACGGCAGGTCAGGCTGGCGGAGCGGCCGACTGGTTGGCGGAGACGGTCGCGCCGGCTGAAGGAGCGGCCGGCTGACGAACTTCGGCTTGGTCGCCGCCTCCCGCAGAGGGTGCGCTTCCACGCGCCTCGTTGCTGGAGGCACGGTCGGCCTGAGGTCGGCTGGTTGTTCCACCAGCCGGCTCGACGTCTCCGCCGTCGTCGTCTTCGTCCTCTTCGCCCTCGTCGCTGGAGGCGATCTCCTCCGCCGAGTCCTCGCCCACCGCCGGGTTCAGCCCGAACCACTCCTCCGGCTGCGCGACACCGTCATCATCGATTTCGGGTGCGAAAACGCTGATGTCGGTGCACTCGGCGATCGTTGAAGCTCGCTGGGCGATAGCCGGCCTCACCTCCTCCAGCTTCGCGTCGGCCTCCATCCGCCAAGTACGCAGCTGGTCCAGGCTCAGTCCTGGGTACCAAGCCCGTACGAATTCCAACGCCCGCCCGGCTCCGAGGCGGGCCGCTGACGCCTTCCAAGCCTCGAAGCGTCCGACTGCGACTTCCAGCCAGTCGGCAGTTCGGCTCGGGGTGCGGGGGATCGTCTCGCCAGGCCAGAGGGCGGCCAGCACTTGCGCCCCGGCACGTTGGAGCCGGCGGAGCATCCGGTGGGCCGGCTGCAGCCGCGCCTGGACAGCCAGAAGCTGCTCCTCAAGAGTCCGGTTCGCATCCGGCGCAATGTCGGCCCCCGCTTGACGGCGCGCTTCGCGATGAGCCTCGATGGTTTGGGCAGCAAAGACGGAGTAGCCCGGGAAGTAATCTGCAAGAAACAACAAGCAGCAGTCCAAGATAAGTCAAAAAACCCAGACGGCAAGGGACGGGGGAAGGCCGTGGAAAGCAGCTTACCGTCGATCAAGTCTTCAATCCGGCCGTAGCCTTCCTCCAGGCCTCGCCGGGTCTCGGACCAGGTCGCCGCCGCTATCTCATACTCCGCCAGCACGGCGGCTTCGCTCTCCTTCGCCGCCTGAAGGGCCGTTTTGTGGCTCTCCTCTTGGTCGGCCAGCTTCTTGGCCAGGCGATCCCGTTCCTGGGCCAAGGCAGTGCACTCGGCCTCTTTGGAGAAAAGGGCGGCCTTCGCTTCGCCAAGCTCCTTCCTCAAGTCGGCGTTGGCCCCTGAAGACAAAGAAGAAGAAAAATCAATAAGAAAGGAGTCGTCAAGAAAGATTCGACCCGACTGCGCGGCAGTCGGCCCGAATCTCGGGGACTACACCCAGTGGGTGCTCTGGCGCGCCCCCACAGGAGACAAACAAACCAAGTACTTACTTCGGCTGTCGGCTAGGTCGTCGGTCCGCCGGCTCAACTCTCGAGCCTGGGAGTCGAAGGCGGCAACACGAAGGTTGTGATATTCCTGAAAGTTCAAAGAGAAAGCAAAGTAAGGTGGCCGTCAAGAAAGATCCGACCCGACTGCGCTGCAGTCGGCCCGAATCTCGGGGACTACACCCAGTGGGTGCACTGACGCGCCCCCACGGAAGAAATCAAGAAAGCAAAGCAGCCAAGAGCAAAGGACTCACCCGGACAGTGGTTCGCGTCGACAAGAACTCCTAGTTCAGCTGTTGCAGCAGGGCGGCTTGAGCTCGTAGCCGGCTCCGGACCCCTTGAGCCGCCGCTTCCAGCTCGCCGGTCCCCCCGCTGGGAGTCCACTCGGACACGGCGGAGCTGGCCGCCTCCAGATCTCCAGCCAGCTGGCCTGCGCCCGTGGCCCGGCGCAACTCCGGCGGAGCAGCGCCTCCTCCGGCACGCCGGCCCATCGCCAGCTGCACCTTGAGGCCGGCCCGGCCCTCTGGCTCGCCTCCGGCCGGCTCCTCCGGCGCCGCTGATGACTGACCGCCTAGGCCCGCTCCGGTTGGCGCCGCAGGCGGCGCTCTCCCGGCCAAGGCCACGGGCTCCTCCTCCCTCTCCAACAGCGGCGGGTCTTGGATGATCTCCTCCGCAATGGGCAACGGGGTGTTGGGGGCCACGGCTCGGAGGGGAACGGCGAGCAGCGGAGGCTGGTCGCGCGAGCTTTCCGCCTCCGTCTCTGCGAGAGCCGCCTCCCTCTAGGCCTTGGCTACTGTTTCGGCCTGCCCCTTTGCCGCCTGGGCGGCCGCCTTCTCCGCCGCCTCGCGCTCCTCCCGCGCCTCGCGGGCGTTCCGCTCTGTGGCCTCCCTGAGATCGGCGCGGGGGTCCACGCGGCGGGAGCTCGAAGACCCTCCAGCCGGCCCCACGACGAAGCCGCCCGGGCCCCGCTCAAGGGAAAGCGGCGCCCTGTCCAGCAAGCAAGGAAAAGTTAAGAAGACGTTTGAAGAAAAAGAGAACGACAATGAGACTGCGGCAAGGAAATTGAAGACTTACGCCGAGACTGCCTGGGGCTGTTTCACGGCCTTACGGAAGCGGGCCGCCTTCGCGGCCGCCTCTTCTCGCTTCGTCGCCGCGGCGGAAGGCTTGGACTTCTTCGGCCAACTGCCGAAGAGGCCTAGAGCGGCCCGACGTTTCTGCGCGCCGCCGGCAGCCGGCGCGACGGACGAGCCGGCGCCCTGTTGGTCGGCCGCCGGCTGGCGACGCGGAGCGACTTCGGCTTCAAAGTCGTCCGGCCAGTCCTCGAAGCTCGCGGTGAACTTTGAGCCTCCGGGCTCGGCGCTGTCCCCCACGACGGCGTCTTCCATGGCCGCCGCCCCCAAGTCCGGGTCGTCGACATCATCCACCGTGCGGTCGGCGGCGTACTGGCGTTCGATCCTTGCCGCCCCAGCCGGCGGCGGGAGAAGAGGGTTCTGCACAGAGAACCGGCTGGTCAGAAGCCGGCTGTCGCGAAGCCGGCTGACGACGAAAAAGAAGATAAAGAGAAAAACTTACCACGGGTGGAGGATTTGCGCGAGAATACGGCGCCTTGCCGTATTGCCAGTCCCCGCTGAGCTTGCAGTTGGCGATGTAGTTGACCATGAGTGCCACCTTCGCATGGGGCATCTCCCATGTGCTCAGCCGGCTTGGGTCGAAGCGGCCGCTCATCTGGCACATCATATGGGGCCGGCTCTGGAGAGGAAGGATCCGGCGCTCCACGAAGGCGGCCACCAAGTCGGCCCCGCGTAAGCCTTCCGACTGAATCAGCACCCAAAGCCGGGAGATGGCGGCGTTCCCAGCCGGAGACAACGACCGGGATCGGAAGCTCCATGAGGGCTGCCTCCCAGCCGGCGGGCCGGCTACGTAAGCCGGCAGGTTGATGTAGTCCTCTTGCTCGGCGACGTTCTTCACGTAGAAGTAAGATCTCTGCCAGACCTTCACCGACTGGATCAGGGGGATGGGCGGGAACGGATTGTTCTCGCTCGCCCTCCTCATGGCGATGAAGGCGCCGCAGGGGGCGGGCACGCCGGCGACGACTGTGCCGAGTTTGCTCTGGAAGAACTCTCCCCAGAGCTCCAGCGTGGGGAGCAGCCCCAAGAAGCCTTCGCAGAGGGAGACGAAGGCCGACAGCAGCATCACCGCATTGGGCATGAGGTGATGCGGCTGGAGGTTGTAGAAGTCGAGGAAGGAACGAAGAAACCCGCTCACCGGGAGGCCGAAGCCGCGCAGGCAGTGCGAGCGGAAGACGACCCGCTCGCCCCCCTCCGGCGCCGGCGAGATCTCCCTCTCGGGAGCCAAGCGGACCTGAACGCGGTCGGCGCCGGGCAGGCGCCGGGTCTGGCGAAGGAACTCCACGTGATCTTCATGGATGTTGGAGCCGTCCCAGGAGCTTGACAAGGCCATGAGAGCGAGGTGGCGTGGAGGCGCGACGGCGCTGAGACAGGAGGCTGCGGCGACAGCTAGAGGAAGAAGATGAGAGTTAAGAGGGACGGAGTGGGAGGGAGCGCGCGAGCCTCTGTCGCTCCCCCTCCTCCCCCTACTTATAGGCTCACGTGGCGGAGCCGAGGAGGCGTGGCGTGGGGAAGCGTGGGGGTCGATCGTGCCCACTTCCCACGTCCCGCGATTACCGATCCTTAATGGCAAGGCGAAACTGCCTTGAGAAGGCGAGCGGCCCTATGGGCCACGGGAGATCCGCGCCCGGACCGAGGCTCGCGAGTGGCGGGCCCGGGCCTGCGGCGGCGTCCCATCGCGTGCGTGCGCTCGTAGGATCCTGCCGCCACGTGGCCGCGAGAGGGCCCGTGGTCAGCATGCAGGCCCCCTTTCCTCCCGCTTACGCGGGTTATTAGAAGTCGGCGTACGCCCGCGAAGCCGGCCCTTCAGGATAGGAAGCTGACCAAGCTTCTCGTCCCCTTGTTCGCCTCGGAGCTCGATCAGCTTCGGGGACTACTGTCGGAGGAAATAGCCATGGGTAGCCTAGCCGGCTTCCCCTGGCCCTTCTGCAAAAATTACGAGCTTGCCCGGCTCTCGAGAACCCAAGACCTGGGGCCGCCTTCCACTAGCCGGCAGAGATCAAGGCCGGCTTTCGGAAGGCGGTCCGACTTTAGCCCTCATGAAAGGGCCGACTCCAAGAAGCCGGCTGTGAGAAGGCCGACTCCTTCGAGCCGGCTCGCCATAAAGCAGTCAAGACCGTACCCACAAAGTTTGCACCCACCTAACGGTGGTGCGACGGGGCGTGGCTACAGGAGAGCCTGCCACCCCCGAATCCCGGGGCACGCTTGGCACAGTGCGCCGTACGAGGTAGGCACGACCCGTCCGGCGCAGCACTGTAGCCACGTTGACCCTGGCGTCACCCACGACGGGCCGCCAGCGCGGCCCACAGGCGGTGGGCCCCTTCGCGCGGAGGGACGGCCGAAGGCGGCCACGCTTCCGACCAGCCGGCCCGAGACGGAGCCGGCTCCCCGCGGCCGGCTTGCCGCCTCCCTCGAAGAAGACGCCCCATTAAGGAGACAAGACACGGTAAGGCTACAGCGATCGCCCGGCAGGCGGCGGTACTGTAGCCGCGCTTACCACGATGAAGCTCACGTCAGCAAGATGAAGCCACAGTGACCAAGGAGTTGGCAGCCGGCGGGACCCACCAGCCGGCGGGCCCCAGCAGTCGGCGCAGAAGCCGGCGAGTGCAGTCACAGACGGCTGGGCCCCGCGCCCAGCCGGATTACCATTGTACCCCCGGGGGGTAGGCCTATATAAACCCCCCGGGGCACCCATGCAAAGTGTTCGACCCCCTGCTAGTTCTAGACACCATTCGAGGAGAAGAAGCAGGCTAGTCGTGCCCTTTCTTCCTCCTCCCCCCAAAACAGCTCAAGGAGCGTTGTGTAGCTACTTGATTCATCGAGTGATCATGCGGAGACCCCGTAGAGCAGCAGTAGGGGTGTTATCTCCTCGGAGAGCCCCGAAGTTGGGTAAGATCCGCCGGCGTGCATGTCTTCGCCTTATCCCGTTTCCAGGCACCGGCGATGTCTTACTGGTTCCCACAAAGATAAGCCACCCGCTGGCATATGTCGCACCCACCACCCGACACATGGAGATCTGGGGGGGACAAAATCGATACTCCAAAATAGTCTTTTGTTTTATTATTAAAAATACTAATTTTGGAAGCATTTTGGATCATCAATTTTTTTAATGATAAACCCCCTTTTGTGACAAGTATCCTATGTTATTCAACACATATAACCATCATGATTGCACAACGAGAGATTGTCTTGCAGCTAATGAGTCTACATACCTTCTTGAGGGGATTATTACTTGATTTACACCAACAATGGGGAGGTGTTAAGAATGAACTGAGGAATCTACTCACACCTGGTGATGGTAATGAGGTTTACTAGGGCTAGGCAAGAAACTTGTTTTTACAACTAAATCAATATATGATATGATGGCATGAGATTCTAGGGGAGGAATTATAATTGCATCTGGAAAGCTAAAACCCCTCAATACCCAGATATTCTCATTCCAGTTATTCAAAAATGTTGCACGGCTAGAGATGTTATGAAAAGGAGAAAATGGAGTGGTAATCCTAACTGTTCATGTTGTGATCAATATGAGTCTGCTCAGCATCTTTTTTTTTCTTCTGTCAAGTGGGTTGTGGGTAGAGTTGTTTGGCTTATTGTAGGCTCGGTTTTTGGTACTCGTCTATGCCCCAATAATATCTGGTAATATTGCCAATGGTGTTATGCTTTCTTTCGTGATCATGGATGTTTATTAACTATTACTTTGGTTGTTGTTGTCTGAGCTATTTGGAACTAATGCAACAAAGCTAGAAGACTTTTGAGCATCATGCCTCGTTGCACAAATCCTCATCATTGCCACTGCGTTGATCTTCAGCAATCCTCAACCTTCCTTTGAAGCATCCATATTCTTGACTTTTTGAGTACCTGTGAAGACAGCATGGAAGCACAAGCATCAAATACAATCTCAAAAGGAGTTCGCATAATCTTATTCTCGGAGGTAGGTGCTGATCTGCAAGTGCTACTGTAGCCTTTCTTCTGGGTCATTTTGGAGTCATTATGGACGTGAGGTATGTCCTACCCCTCTTTTTACGAGCTTGAAATACCCATTCTAGTTGTAGTAGTGAGCATGTGTGATATATCTAGGTGGGGGTAGGTCTTGAAAATAATTATAAAGTTTGTATTCTCTTGGCTAAATTAGTTAAGTAGCTATTCTTCTCTTTCATTTAGTTAACAAAGACTTGTTGTGGGGCCAATTTTATAAGAAGTGAGGATAACAAGATAATCATGGACCACAAGAAAGTATTTTGAAAAAACTTGGATATTGAGAATTTGTGTTAAAGAAGCTAGTATTAGAGACACTTGACTCCATGGTATTTAATTTGATAGACTCAATAGTGCTTACAGATAGAATTGTCTAGAGGAATCAAGTTAGAGGTGATTGAGATTATTACATGCCAAAACTGTTGTGCAATTACATAAGATATTGCTCTATGCATGCCTTACTGAACCATTAATGCTCATCTCAAGAAATGCTAACGACTCTGCTGGCCTATGAATGAAGCAGAGTTTAACTTGGATTTAGTCTATTGAGTTGGTTAATGTTTTGTACCAAAAATGTTATAATGGTTTAATTTTTGGCTTTATCAAGAGGATGCATTTCTGTGAAAAGATGGGTACTCCTCTGTCCAGTTATCATACACACATATGGGATAAAACCTAGTATCAGTCATGAGTGCCGTATTCCCCACAACAATAACTCAAATGCACATTCACACTTTTTGGCATGGTCTTGTAACTTAAAAAAAAAAGTTCCAGCAAAGAATGAATGAAGGAGCACTATTGCGCCTTGAGAGGTGATGTTCGTGGGTGTTAGTGAGTTACTCTAGCACCACACTTTCTTTCACTTGCTTCTCATGTATGTAATTATCTTTTCATTACAAAGTTCTTCCCAAGTGTTCCCAGCAAGAAAGTGGTAGCTAGACGAAATATAGTAATTGCTAGTTGGCTACTTTGATCAAGTTAACAAAGACTTTATTTTAATTGTCTTGACCTAACAAGCTTGCATAATAACCATTGTCGCCACTACAACTATATTAAGTTTTCAGGTGAACAAAGTGGTGGGCTATCTAGGAGTATCGAGCATAAGTGCACCAAAATCTTTTGTTATTTCAATTTAAACACTGAGTTCCTTATTTTATTTTATTTTTTGGAAATGGAGGCATGCCCCGGCCTCTGCATCATGATGATGCATGCGGCCATCTTATTAATCATCCAGAAAGTATCGTCATAAAAGTCTTACAGCTCGCAAACGGAGCAAAAAGAAATAAGGAAAAATACATGAGGACAATGATAACTAGGACGGTAATAAGAAGGATAAGCTCCCTAGACTCTTATCCTGTTATGCGAGCGCCATCCAAACCGGTTGAATATAACCCGAGCTACCATCTCTCATTGGTTGCACCCAGTAACCAAAGGCTTCATGGAGTCCATAGGAGTGAGTAAGGACCACGTACGGATCCAAGCTGTAGCTCTGAAAATGACCTGCAAAAAGTTAAAGTATGGTGTTTGTTAAAAATCATATCATTCCTGCAGTTCCATATAGCCCATAATAGCGCACATATTCCAATCCGAATACGAGCCGCAGTAATCTATTCAACCCTAGTTAACCACGTCCCAAACAAAGACGCAATATCTACTGGAGGATTAATATTGAAAGCTATATGAATCGTTCTCCAAAGTAACTTGGCAAGTGGGCATTCAAGAAATAAGTGTTGTATTGTTTCATCATGATCATAAAAACAACACCGCGGACTGCCTACCCATCGCCTCTTAATTAAGTTGTCATTTGTAAGTATCACTTGCTTGTGGACAAACCACATGAAGATTTTAATACGCAAAGGAATCTTAACCTTCCAAATGTGCATCGACCTTGAGAGGGGGCCAGAGTTAATCAGATCCATATAGAAAGATTTCACCATAAACATCCCATTCTTAGTTAACTTCCACTGTGATACTGTTTCTTGCTCTAGGACGATTAACATTTAAGCTTGGGGGTGGGGGGGGGGGTTGATCAGTGTATTTTTGCAGTCATTTTTACCGTGTTTAAACCAAACAATCCTATATTTTTGAGATAATCGCTTTGATTTGATTTACTAAAGACTAATGAATGCAAAGATTATAAATCTCTTTGTTTATTTTGTTCCCTGCATGAATTTGCCATTTTAGGTGCATAATCAAGCTATAAATGTAAGATAATAAGTGTGGTGATTGATCTCGATCAAAAGGATGCGCACACCAGAGTCTAGAGGAGACGACGGCGTCTGGTACGATCATGAGCACTCGTATCAGCGGTCGTACCTGCTGCCACCATCTTTTTGATGCCATCCCTGATGACTTTCGTGAAGGCGCCTGGAGTCAATTCGCATCAAAGGTGCCCCGAAACCCTATTCCGCCCGTCTGAAGCATATAATGAAGAGGAAACCCCTTTGGCAAGAGGAGTCACTCATCCATCAAGTTAACCCTATGCAGTCGGTGCCACCATGGCCATCTGCAACAACCATCACCATCTCCATAATCCCCATCTCCCTGGCCATTACACTTGAAATTGAGAAAACATCGCAATCTGCCTACACTTAAGACTATAATCATTCATCTTCAAGTATCAATCTCAATAATGTCTTGTATTTACAATTCATCTGCAATGTGCAAGTAATCCTCTGAGGCTAAGGGCTCAGGCCTAGCCTCACAGCTCCATGACCGTGCTTACGGTGGGAATACATCCCACCCGCCTGCTAACGCCACTCCGGCATGACATGGAGTACTGGCTGGGGCGACTTTTGAAAGATCCATCATCAAGATGGTGATTGGAACGCCGCTTCATGTCTGGGGTGAAATATCGTGTTATGATCTTTAGTAGTCGGGCTTAGCAACGAAGAACTTGTATGATTAACGTGTTGAAGTTGTTGTCGCCATCACCTGCAACAAACATGATGAAAATCATTTACTTTACCATCTCCGGCCGGACATGGCGACCGCGGACAAGAACGTTTATCCTTTCTTGAAGGTGTTGTTGCGGAAGAAGTCAACTTAGTCATAGGTTTAAATTCATATCTTATAATGGTTCTAACATAGTCTCATATGCTATGTACTCCTCTTGGTTGTGACTTTGGACTCGTCGTGCTGCATCAACTTTCATAAAAATGACTATGTGCATCACAATGATGCAGAACTCATGGGTTTCAACCTTCTTTTCAAAAAAAATGAGACTCTCTATTAAGTACACGGACACAATTTGATTGTATTTACATTTGTCAGATGAACCATAAATATTGTGTCGATCGTTGTCAAACTGGAGTTACTTATCGATGCTCCTCCTAGCATGGCTAAACAGATTGTATCCAAGGAAACAAACAGAGGTGATTCCCGGGGTGTTCTCCCTTTTGTCGCCATTCTCTAGCAACTCCTCTCCTCATGACGGCCTCGCGACTATCAATGAATAGGAGGGTTAATGGAGCCCCGCCTTGGGAGGTCGCCTTTTATGTAGGTTTAGGCCTTAGTTGTTAGAATTCCGGTCGGCTGGCATTGTGGCTTCGACCGCAATGACATTGGCAGCGAATAAGTGTGCTCGAGATCTTCCCTTGACACCGTAGCTTCCTTCCTCATCAGCGGAAGGTCTAGGAACTCGTATGTTCACGTATTATTAAAGACCATATTATTCTACATAGCCAAAGCGATCAAAGTTAAGCTACAAACATGTCCAAGTATCATCGCAAAACCGAACTTCATTTCTGTTTTTCGACGTAAAGCTTGCTGTGTGCATTACTGCATGTTGTCGAATATACTAGCGCATTTTTGCAGCCCAAGGTTCTTTGTAGCGATTGCTGGTGACGCGGCTTTGCATCCTGGCACAATCCCAGCCATCCAATGTGTAGCCGCCCGTTGGCAGAATCTATTCCAACTTCTATGTTCCAGGCCTTATTAGATCCAAAAGGAAAGAATGGATCTTCCCACCCACGACTCCGACGTGTTTGGAGAAGGAATTTGACTTTATGCCATGATCAGGTTGCGATGCCTTCTATCCATGGTCCTGTGACTCTGCTCATGCTCCTCGGCTGGCCACGGGGGCCATGGAATTGCAAGATTTCCCAACGCCACCACGCAAAGATCTCACTGCCACATGCTCGATGTTTACGGGAGAAGCGAGCTCACGTGGACTTGCTCGGGTCCGTCTGGTGCTCGCCTTGGACCTAAGAAACCGGGCATCCTGCCCCAGTACAGAGTAGACTGGGGATGCATTATATTGGGCTGGGCAGATCGATCTCCCTGGAACATAATCTGCTTAAAGCGCGGTTTCAGGATTCCCCCGTCAAATTCTGATTTCTGAACCTCCTTTCTGAAATGCATCTTGTCTGTCAGCTATACTTAGGGCGAATTTCTGCTAGGCACAGCTCATGCTCATGCTAGGGTTCTAACGACATAAAATTGGTTGCTTAACGTACGTGTTGGATTCTCTTCGTCAGCTCGCTTCTGCTGTGACCTAGCAACCTCGCAGCATGCACGGAGATTACTACCACGGACGTACACGCAGCCACCCCCTGGAGTCTGCATCAAACTGGATCCCAAATCTGCCAATGGAACCTCTCAGATTCCAGGCACCAACTTGCGGGACTGGAATCCAGGCCGTCTCTACATCGCTTCAGCCAGGATTCAGAATATTTGCTCCTTTCCCGCAGCCAAAAAGGGCATCCCAATCCTGATGTGCCATAGATTATTCTCTCGGCTCGATCGTTCCTATACCCACCCGCCACCCTAGCTAGCCTATCTCTCTATCTAGTATCTCGCTTGATCCGGCCATAGCGCGGGCACCGACAAGAAAGGCGAATTTCTGCGCGTGGCCCTGATCGCGACTGCACCTCCAAGAGGCATGCGCATCTGCTTATCACGTCGATCAGATAGAGCTGCCCGAGAGTGTGCAGACGTAGTCACCAGCTCGTCGCCATGTTGCCCACCGGCCTGGAAGGCGCCACGTTGGTGAGGAATGACTGGTGCAGTGGCCGGAAACGCTAGCTGTTCGACTTTTGAATCTTATCGCAGTATGTTCGAAATGCGCAGGGCAGGATCCCGTAGAAACCTGACTCTTTGCTGCAAGTTGCAGGTGCATCAGGGCTTGATGCAGCAAGGCGGGAACGCAGGGAATGCCATTACAGAGAAGCTGATTGCCCGTAGTATTTTTGTCCATGTGGCTTCACTTTTTTGTGGCTTCACTTGTTCATTTACTTCACCATGAGTTTGTCATAAGAAAAGCACCGACTCTCACACTAACACTTTCAGCAGTTGGGTGAGCATGAAACTACAGTGGGTTGATATGCAGAAGTTGGGAAGGTGGATGAAAATCCCCAACATCAGTTCTTGCGGGTGACCGTCAATTTGGCCGATTTCGAGCAATTCCTAGGAGAAAAAACGTCTGCAGGTTGCATCCAGTTATGACATTGCATTCCTTGGTTGGTCCTTCACATTAGATCTGAATGTATGTTGATAAGGAAAAGGCTATCGCTCAACCGGCGGATCTAGCACGGGCGTCCACCGCCTTCCTTGATAGACACGTGGCCTACTAGACCAACCTCTCTTTCCCAACCTCTCTTCTGTACGCAATTGCCTTTGTTTTGCAACATCCAGCCTGTTGCAGAAACAACAGTCATGTTGCAAAACTTTCTCCGTAACACCATATAGAGGTGAAGACAAAAAAAAATCTGCAACAACACCACAGTTGCAAAGTTTTTCTGCAACAATACCTTTGTTGCAAAAAAAAGTGAAGACACGACAAAAATTCTGCAACACAACCTATTTTGCACAAATATATTCCTGCAACACAATCTATATTGCAAAAAAGTCTGCAACACAATCTCTGTTACAAGTGTTCCTGCAACAATATCATTGTTGCAAAGAAGAGAAAGTCGTTGAACCGATTTATTTTGTTATATTAGACGCCTCGCGAGGCGACGGATCTTTTAAAAAGATCCGCCGGCTGACGCGTAGCAGCTCCCATGTTGATAATCGCCCCTGTGCCATTCTATTTTTCGAATGGAACATTATGACATAGCCCACCTCAGGAAGAAGGCCCAAGGCCACCAGAAGGAAGCGGAAGATAGCCCATATATTTGAGGCCCAGCGAGAAGCAGGAAGCGCCAGGACGATGTCGATGAACAGAAACCTGAATCTGTCTATCTCCTCTCGTCCTTCCTCCGGAAATTTCCTTGTATCCCAAGTTGTATTCGAAATTGGACCATTCACTAGCACACTTATTCGTAGGGGTAAAAGTGTGTTGATTAAGCTAGGTGATAGGCTCAGTACAGGTCACATTAATTGTCAGCAACTTTCGCTCATTCTTCTGCAGAACTGGTCACATGTAATGCTGTTCAGGAGTATTCTTCCTTTCATTTACATCACATAACTTGCATAGATTTGAGTAACATATGTTACACTTCGGGGTACCGAAACCATCTTTTTCTGCAGAAGTTGTAACAGCTGCAAAACTGTCAAGTGGGCAGAGCTAAGAAACTAATCTCTGCCGACATGTTTTGAAACCATCGAAATTCAGCTCTAAGAAAATTCCATGCAGGTTAGGCTTGCTGGGGGCCGGCCGGGACGCTCCATGGTGCGGCAAGTACATCATCAATGTGTGCAAGATTGGCGACGCTAACCAGAAGGTAACAGCCAGTGGCACCACGTACATTTCAGTAGCGACCCAAACTTGGAACCACAGGGTAGCATGGCAGGTGATAGATGTCTCTCTGTGCAAGGACTAGTACAAGATCTGCGAGCTCCTTCGGGTCCCGGTTCTTCTTGCTGTAACCAAAGGCCAACCTCCTGGAGCGGCACTATTCCTTGTGTGCACTTGTACTACAACCGACCAGCGAGTGAATAGACAAGAGGAAACTAATATACACTGCTCCTGTTAATCAGTCCTTGTGTGCACTTGTCTCACTGAAGTTGCTTGCTGCTCGTTCGTCCTTGTGGATGTTGTTTCCAAAAAACATATGTGGGAATGTGTGCTGCATATTGCAGTTGCGATTAGTAGATGTTATTGTGACAAAATTTCATCTTTGTTCGAGTTTCAAAAGAACGATACAAATATATTAACAGAAGTTATGGAGCATGTATATTTCTTACTGTAATTCTGTATGCAGAAAAAAAAAGAACATCGATCGTTCCTGGATGATATCCATTATATCTTTAGTCATTGCATGATTCATAACTCCTGACTTTTGGCCTAACCCCGACCCTACCCCCCTCCAGACCCCGTGCGGCCGCCGCCGGGCCGCACCGGGCGGCCACCACCCATCTTCCCCTCGACCCCTGCGCATCCCCCTCCCTCCGCCACCGGCAACGTCGCTGGGCGTCGGCCCTGTGGCGTGGTGGCGGCGGAACTCCTCTCGCGTCCGCGGATCTGGGTCGGCAGCGGCGGCCAGATCTCCACCCCCTTATGATGTGGATGGCGGGCAGTGGCGTCCGAGATGCGTCGAGGAGCTTTGCTGTAGACGGCGGGATTGGCAGCAGGCGGCGGCGTGGTAGGCGGGGCTCTTCTGCTGTTGTTACGTCCTCTTGTGCTGCCTCTCATCGATCGGCCTTGGCGATGGCTCATGGAGGCACTTCAGGTCTGCCACGCATCACGAGGATTATGGTGGTGATGGCCATCTTCTTCATTGGAGGTGGTCGGCCTGAGACTGGGTGGTCGGATCTCGAGATCCGTCATCTAGTCTCGGTAGCGAGTTGGGGAGACATAGTTGCCGGTGAAAACCGAGCCGATGGCGGGCGATGGCGACGTTCTGCGTCGTTGCCTTGATGAAGTCATCGTCGTGTAACTATTGTCGACTCACTCGTGCTGCTCCGGGGGAGACCCTAGGACTAGATCGGACGATGACGGTACTGTGGTCTCGTTTGTCTCTTGGGAGCAACATTTGTGGAGCAACGCTGAAAGACAGAGGCAGGAGGTGGAGCGGCTTCGTCTTGCACAGAGCTTTGCTGGACATGTCAAGTCATGCCTAGCCGACAAGTGCTACACTCTGTCATGCCTGGTCGGCAGGTGCTACACATGACAGATTTTCCAGATTCTTCGTGCGTGGATGGACGAGCGCAGGGCGGTGACGCCGTTGGGTGCCGTGGTGGCATTGACGGATGGTCGGACTGACAAGGATGATGTGAATCTCTCTCCTCAAGATGGATCAGCGGTCCAATGATGATGGTGACTTCTAAAACGTGTGCGAGGGATGTACGCTTTAGGTGTCCAGCGCCCGCTATTTGTTCTGATACATTATGTGGATGGATCCGCGACGACACTGGTTTTAGATATGAGGAGTAAGAGCACTCCACATTATCGAGTTTGTATGTGTGAGTGGTGGCTTCGGATGGCTTGATGCATATTCTTGTCAAATTTTTATTGAATAATTAATAAAGATGTTTGTGTGCATAGATCGATGGTTTTAACTTTTTTTTCTGAAAAAAAATGATTCATAACTCCTTTATCATGATGTGCCTTACTGCCTTCCGTTCGGTTAGTGGGCCTGCTCTCTTTTTTGTCATTACAGCCTTTTGATGTCCTAAATTATTCTTACGCAGGAATCAACCTGAGCAGTTTTGGCTTCATGTGATCACCTTCAGCGGGAACCATGATGATGCAGG
The DNA here is from genome assembly GCF_056163025.1 of Triticum urartu. NCBI lineage: Eukaryota > Viridiplantae > Streptophyta > Magnoliopsida > Poales > Poaceae > Triticum > Triticum urartu. The sequence goes on from NC_141877.1 coordinate 475,728,071, forward strand.
CAACAGTCCAAGTGCCGGTGAGAAGTGAGAACTTGTAGCTCACTGACCAAGCCACCTGCCAACCAGTCCCAAGTCCCAGCAAATGGCTGCTCGATTTGCCAAGTTGTTGGTGGATGATAGCGCCTCCTAAGCTGTATACTATCCGTCACTTGTTGTTTGGCGCTTTGCTTCAGCTGCATGTTCTCTCCGGTTACGCAGCAGCTCAGATCTTCTTTTGACTCGCAGTTGCTTCAGCTTGGTTGCCTCCGGCGTCCCCTACACCACCCCCACCAACCCTAGCCCGAGGATGGCCACCCTCCAGCCTTTGTTTCAGGCTGAAGCAAATCCGCGAGAGCGTCGCATTCGTCGAACTGGCTTCCCAGGTAGCTTCGCCGATGAAACAAGGTGCCATCAGACTGTAGCTTGGAAACTGACAAGGAAAGAGGCGAACGTGTGGTGCATGTGGCTTTTGGCGGGCTAGTAGGTGGAATCAGATACACTGACTGAAATGTGCAGCCTCGCCGGCGTCAGGGTTTGTGCATATTGTAGTTTTCTTGTTGTGGTGGTGTAGTGTGGATGATGCTTGGCTGCTCCGATCCTGCTACCAACTATTTATCCAAAGCTAGCTACTGATGGTTAACTCGTCGCCGTCAGAAAAGGGCGCCTCAGCTAGCTTATTATGTTATCCAAAGCGAAATCACCTTTGAAATGAAATGAGTAAACTAAAACAAAGTAAAACGGCACCGAATCAAATATTCCTTTCCCTTTTTTCGAAATAAAGGCAAAAACACGAGAGAAAGATGCTTGCTGCTACCGAACTTTATGCTTTTTCCCTTCATTTTTTTTTCTCAAGGGCAATCTCAACAGAAAGCACATACTGCTAGTCTACTACGGCAATGGGTCCATTTAATTAAACAACATGAGCTACGCCATTTCTTTCTGCTCAAGGGTGCGTGTGCGTTTCTTCTGAGGCACTGTATCAGCGTAGCGAAGAACGCTACTTGACGGGCAAACCGATCCTTTTCTGCGTTCCCATATCTGTCTTCGGTTTCTCTTCAAAAAAAAAAAATATCTGTCTTCGTTTGTACTTCACCAACCATGTAGGAGTACGTAGATATGCATGCATGGTCCACCGAGCACGCAACGGATCGCCCGCCCAGCTTCTCTTTTGCTAAAGGGCATGCACCCCAGGTGCGGACGTGATGATCAACCACGATCCTGGCCAGCCGGGTAGAGAAAAAAGTGGCCACACTGAGTTCGACACTGATAAAGGGTGTGGCTAGGTCTCAGTCGACTGGGATTTAACCAAGTCTCAGTCAAGTGACATAACATGTAAGAGAAAAAAGAAGTTTTGCATGGATCTCAACGTAACATCTTATGAATATAGCATCGATCGAGACTTAGCAAGACTGCTGATAAAATCAACACAACCAACAAATCTTCACCGTAGTACTATAATTTACCGCATTTCCTATTCTTAGGTTGCCTAAATTTGCATCTCGCGATAGTTGATTTGACGGAGGCGTCGCGGTGAGGCCTCGGGTGAGAGCAACCCGAAGGCGGGGATGAGGTGGCAGCAGCGTAGCTAATGGAGGAGAGTCAGAGCTTGACGGGATGCCGAGGGAGAGGAGGGGGGGGGGGGGGGGGGGACTATCAGCATCGTAAATGAAGAGTGGTAGGGGGTTTAGATGGATGTCCTGAAGCGTCGGCAGACCGGTGGAGGTGGTGGATTGAGGAGGGGTCGTGCGACGAGGCACAGCGCAGTCGGCATGTAGGAGGAGGAAGGTGGCTGGAGGAAGGAAAACCGCAGCCGTTGGATTTAAATCGGAGGGATAAAAAAATTGACGATGCCAAAATATATTATTAAGGTAACTTATATATATATATATAGCCAGTCCCATAATTTACGTACGCATATATGTACGGTACAAAAATAGGGGCACGCGCCAAAACCACAAGACCCACCAGCTCTACTACACACAGCAAGAATGGATGAACAAATGCCAGATCTCAGTACGTACGTATGATCTCAAAGCTAGCTACTACACGGTGTGCGGCAGGCGGCCATTGGGTTAGGCGGCGCCGTGGAAGGTCTTGCCGTGCTGCTCGGCCTCGCGGCGCCTGATGACCATGCTCCACGTGACCGCCTCCAGCGTCACCGCCACCGCGCCGAGCACCCACACGGCCGCGACGTAGGCGGTCCTCCACCGCTGCTCCACGCCCAGGATCGCCATGCCCTTGAAGATGTTGAGGATGCCGAGGATGATGACGGCGTAGCCCACGGAGTGGTGGTACACGTTCCAGTACACGCGGCACTTGTGATCCTTCCTCGGCCTCAGGAACAGGGCAAATGCCTGGACGCCGTTTCAAGTTTGAACGAAATTTAGCATCGGTACGATCGAGTTCAATTTGAATTTGGGAAGTGTTGGTTAGATAGATGATTACTTGTAGGGTGGCGAGGGCGAAGACGGCGATGCCGATGCTGCGGTGGAGACCGTAGGTGACGCCGTTGGACGCATTGCCGAGGTTGATGCCGGTGGCCCAGCCGGCGACCCCCACGGCGTAGCCGATGATCTGGCAGGTCACGTGGAGGTAGAACCACGCGGGGTCCGCCGACCTGAACGTCTTGAGGTACCTCGCGAAGATGGCTCCCATGGGCAGCAGCAGGCCCCAGCTCACGGCGTTGAGGACACCATGGATCTGAACAACATGCATGGTTTAGTCAGTCGGTCAGTCAGGATAAGGTGTTTGCTTTCGACTCATCAGGTGATGATTGAAGAGAGCTAGCTCACATTGCGCTCCCTGGCGAGGCCGCTGCCGCCGGAGTCGGAGGAGGTGCTGGTCTGCCTGACCAGATCTAGCTTCGCCTTGGCGGCGAGGTTGTCGCCGCCCATGGCGTGCGGCGCGGGAACGCCGTCTCCGGAGACGGCGGACCCGACCTGCCACACCTGGTTCAGGACGGACGCGCCCTGGCCCACGCTCAGCGTCCCGGAGACCCTGACGCGGCCGTCGGCGCCCATCTCCGCGGCGAGGCCCGTCGCGGGGAACGCGATGGGCCCGGGCGCGCCGAGCGCGTAGCCGGAGATGTTGTACGTCCGGACGGCCCACGCGCCGGACGAGGAAGAAGGCGCGGCGAGGAGCGCCTGCGCGCCGGCCATGCCTTCGCCGTACGGGTTGAGCCCCCACGCCACCCACCCGCCCGGGGCGGCCGGCGCGGCGACGAACGCGACGGAGAGGGACCCCGCGGCGCGGTCGTAGGTCCAGTGCACCGTGGCGCCGAGGCGGGGCAGGTCGCTGCAGGCCGCGTAGGCGTTTCCGTTGGGCGACGACAATGACGCGTCGGCCGCGCAGCCGCCCGCCGCGGACGCGGACGCGGCGAGCAGGGGCAGCAGCGCGAGCACGAGCATGGCCATGGATTCTTTCGGATTCCGCAGCAGTTGGACTTGGAGATGGATCGGCTCAAACGGCGTGGTGAAAATATAAAGGTGGTGTTTCGAACTGGGCGCGACTGGTAGTGGGCGCTGGCTGAGGTTGATATGGAGCGCCGCGGGGGCGGGTGGTGGCGGTGGCCGGTGGATACAGTCACATACAGGTGTAGACAAAACCAGGAAGAAAGCAGGACGGGCGGCCGCGGATGGTAGAAAGCTTCAACCATCGGTAGTGAAACCTAACCACCGGACACGCACAAAATACAGTACCATGATGAGCATATGAGCACCCTGAGCATAAACTGGTTGCTGGAAAGCCCGAGTACAAAAGAATAATGGAAAAGAAAAAATGGTCCCTTTAACACTGAAGTTGAGCTAGATCCCTTGTTGTTCAATCCTGGTTAATGATCGCCGTTTCTCGATGCGGCCTTCGGCTTCACGGACTAACATGTGTGTACGACGATGGTGACATGATGGAGGTGATATGGAGTCTCAAGAATGGCATGCTCCCTCTGTAAACTAATATAAAAGCATTTAGATCATTAAAATAATAATCTAAATGTTTTTATATTAGGTTATGGAAAAAGTACCTTCTAGAATATCAAGAGAAGTTTTTTTTTAGTAACGCCCCTCAAGAGAAATTGGAGCTGAGCAAGGAGGCGATGCTCCCGTGGGCCGAGGATTGGATGTGCTGTTGCGCCACAATGGCTTTGATGTCAAGCCAGAAATGATGAGCTTAATGACGTTCTTTATTCTATCTCAGTACGTTTCAATTTTATTTTATTGTGAGGGAAGTTCTTAATTTATTATTGATATAGTAGGAATTAAAGGTGATGCAACCCACTCCTCCCGCACAAAAAAAAAACCACTTGGTGATTTGATCAAACTCTACTTGCTCTCGGTTAATCACATTTCCGTTTTCTAAACTAGAACGTGTCATTCCCAAGACTAAACTCGCTCAGCAATATCGCTGGCGAACATAGCAGAGAGAATGTCTGGAGATTGCTTCGTCCATGTCATGATAGCAACCCCTGCCTTAAACCATACAGGGACTAGGTCGTCTTTCCTGCTCAAGAAGAGTCCTTCGTCCTCCCGCCAGCACCGCCGCCGATCCGTCCCACCTCCAATGGCCTTTGGACCGAGGAGGTGCGGAGGATCTCGGCCCCCCATCCGCGAGAGCGACCTCATTCTTCTTTTTGTTAGGTTCAACATCTTGGCTAGGGTTACGTGGCGGTGGCGATGTCCCTCAGAAGGAATAATGTCTCTCGCGCCCCCGATGGTGCGAATAGCGTCGCCGTAGTATGTGTGGAGGTGTGTTTCCATCGGGTCTCGCAGGATTCGGTCGGTGTTGGTCTTCGATGGATCTATTTGAATTCAGTTTTTGTTCGTCTTCGTTCGTGTGGTTACAGGATTGATCTTTCCGATCTTCAACCTCTTCATCGGCGATGGTTGCTGCTCTGGTGCGCTGGTCCTTTGGGGTCTTAAGACGATGACTTCTTGATTGTTTACTAGAACAAGGTTTGTCCGGCTTCGGTGAGGGAGGGACGATGATGGCGACGCGCCTTTGACTCGCTCCAGTGTTTGTAGTTGTCACTGGATGGTCCATGAACCTGGTTGTAATTTTGTTACCTTTAGTGTTCTCTGTACTAGCAATATTCATGGATAGATTGGAAAGTTCTCTCGCAAGAAAAAGGGCCATCCAGGGCTTCATGGGCAACCTTGTTACAATCATGCATACGGAAAGCAAACTCAAACGACCCAACGTTACCATGACATAAGCTATGAGACTCCCGTAGGAGAACCCCAATGTTCGACCACTCTTAATCATTTAGGTTTTTCACTAAAAATAGTCATATTATGGTGTGTGTGTGCGTGTTTTTTAAACTTGTGGCACACTTTATTCAAATCAAATATGGTTTCAGTTGTTCATAAAAGGATTCATCAAAGGAAAATGGTTCATAATTTAGACGCACAGTTCAAGAGATACTTCATTTTTCAAAACTGGATCAAGAAAAAAACGCGTAAAACCAGCTCTCTCATCCCTCCCATGGAAAAAATTCCACCGAAACTCTTTGGTTGCGATAAATGATGCACTTACATTGCGCTACTTATCAACATCAGAGGCAATTTAAGCTTTGCAAGCGGTACCCTTTAACTAGTAATTTCGATACTAGTGTTTCCGTAGAACACCCCTGCTAGCATTAGTTTTAGTAACGGGCCGACCCATCTAGCTTACTGCCTTTATCGGTTTTAGGAAACTTCTAGTCGGTTTTGAGAAGCTTGTGCAGGGTTTTCTCCTTCTCTTCGTTTTTCTTCATGTTGTACTTGGTTTCCTGTCCTTGTTCATATCATTTCTTGGTTCATTTTGTATATTTGCAAATTCCTGAATATATTTTAAATCTTTGAACGTTTTAAAATCCATGAAGATTTTTCAAATTCATGAATATTTTTTCAAATCATTGAACATTTTGTAAATTCATCAACATTTGAAAACAAATCATTAATATTTTGTAAATCTCTGAAATTTAATAAAATTACGGAAATATTTTCTAAAATGTATGAAAATGTTTTTAGTCCACCAGCTTTTTGAAAACCATAAAGTAACCTTTTTTTCTTGACCTAGAAGCAAACTGAGCCGAGCCAGCAAACAAATAGCGAGTCAGCCGAGCGATGACTGCTTAGTGCGCCGGCCCAGTCCGCTTTTTAGGGGCATTTCTGTCTGAAGCGTTAAATTGGGTCTCCCCGAAGTGGGCTGGCCTAGCAGTCAACAGTTTTCTTGTTTTTTTATGCTACGGTCTTCAGTGTTTCCTGTTCGGCGCTTAAGGTGCAGGTTACGGCATTTCCTAAACGGCGCCCGTAGCGCCCGTTATAGGCTTAACCGTACAGGGCGCACACCCCACGCACTGCCCTGGGCTGGCCCACGTTACTTTTTTTTTCTGTTTTAGAGGCGCAAAAAGAGTGCGTGTGCAACGTGACTCGAACTCCCAATCTCCTAGAGTAGTGTTCGTTGTCACAACCAACAAGCCACTCTCCTTGACTTGTTTACTCAAAGCTTTTTCCTTCTTATACTCTTCATTATTTTTCTTTTTTTCCTGGAATGCTTTCGTTTGGGTTTTTTTCTATTTTATTTCCTTATTCGTTTTTTGGAACAGTTTTTTTTTGCTAAACTTTTTTCAAATACATTTTTTTAACATTCGTGAATTTTTTCGAATTTGGTGAACTTTTTCAAATTCAATGGACGTTTTTCGAATTTGATTAACTTTTTCAAATTCAATGATTTTTTTTTCAAATTATATGAATTTTCCAAATTTTATGAACATTTTTTGAATTCAATGAATATTTTTCAAATTTGGTGAACTTTTCTCAAAGTTAGTGAACTTTTTTTCAAACTTGATGAACTTTTTAAAAAACTTCGATGAACAGTTTTTTAAGTTACAAAAAAATATTCGTGAACTTTTTTCCAAAATCGACGAACCTTTTTCCATTTTTGATGAACTTTTTTCATGATTGGTGAACTTTTTTCAAATTCATGAACCCTTTTTGAAAACCTGTGGACTCTTTTTCAAATCGATGACCTTTTTTTCAAAATCGATGAACCTTTTCCAACTTTATGAACTTTTTTTTCAAAAAATTGAACTTTTTTTGAATTCATGAACCCTTTATTGAAAACCCGTTAACTCTTTTTCAAATCGATGAACTTTTTTTCAATCTTGATGAACTTTTTTCATGATTGGTAAACTTTTTTTTTCAAAAAAATGAACTTCTTTCGATTTTATGAACCCTTTTTGAAAATCTGTGAACTTTTTTTCTAATTGAATGATTTTTTTTTCAAAATCTGTGATTTTTCTTTTCAAATCCGATGAACTTTTTTACAAATCGATGAACCTTTTCCAGATTTGTGAACTTTTCTTCAAAAATGATGAACGTTTTCTAAAGTGATGAACTTATTGAAGTTCACGGTTATTTTAAATAATCCAGAAAACTAAGTGCATTAAATAGCGCGGCCGCATGTCCTTATATTATTGATACTTTCCTCATCCACTAGAGTCAAGTAGGTCTACTGGTTATGTGTACGTGAAGTTAATGCTTTGAGTTCGAATCCTGGACAGGGTGACCTTTTTCTGCGCTTTTTCGCTCGTTCAGGTTGTGGCAACCGGGCACATCGACTTTGTTGGGCCAGGCCCAGGTGGGCGGCGCGCGGGCGCCATTACCTGTTAGCGGCGCCAAAAGCGCGGCTTAGGAGCTCCCGCAGGTTACAGTACAAACTGTAAACCGGCACACACCCGCTCCTCCACTTGGGATCGCACTACTTTTTTTTCTTCTTCGACCACACAGCCTGAACGTCCTGCGCCACACTGATTCCTTTTTTTCGGGAACGACCCTGCAGATTTGATGAAGCTTCTATAAGCTTCCACCTGGTTTTGGGAGTTTTTGACTATCTTTTAATGGTTTTCTGAACCGTTTTAATTTGGTTCTTTTTCTATTTTTTCCTTTTCTTCCGTTGTACTTATCTTTTTTATTCTCCTTTTTTCCAAAATTGATGTGCTTTTTTCGAACATGTGAATTTATTTTCAAAATCGATGAACTTTTTCCAAAATAAATGAACTTTGTTAAGTACGTGAAATTATTTTTCAAAATCAAAGATTTTTTCAAATTCGTGATCATTTTTCAAAATCGGTGTATCTTTTTATAATTTACTAGATTTTTTAATAATTGTGAACTTTTTTCAGGTTTATGAAAAAATATAAAATTTTGAAAAAATATAATTTATAAATTTTTTGTATGAATTACTATGTAAAGGTCAACAGTCAACAACCTGGCCAGTTGTCAACCAGCAACTGCGCTCGTGTATAATGGGTCGGCCAACTTCATCTGCGTGAGCGCCGGCTGGCTTACTGGTGCAGAAGGCGCGGTATAGGAGGTTCCTGGGTCTTCTGTGGGCTTTTTTGGCCAAAAAAATTCTACTTTTTTTATTAATCTGTTATTTTTTCCTTTTCATGTTTCCTTTATCTTTTTCCTCATTTTAGTGTTTAATTTATGTATGTATCCTTTTCTGTTTATTTCTTAGAAAAAAATTCTGGTACGAACATGATAGTTTTTTTAATACACGAGGAATAATTATTAATATGTGATAAATTATTTAAATGCAAGATGAACATTTTTAAAAGGCATGATGAATATATATTTTCAAGACTTGATGAATATTTAATAATAGATGATAAATTTCAGATATAAATGATGAAAATTATTTAGATATACGATTAATATTTTGAAATACACAATGAGTTTTTGTAAAACCCCAGTAAACACTTTTCAATGCACGGTCAATGCATTTGAGTTAATCTATTTAAAAAATTAAGCACACAATGAACATTTTTCTAATATACATGAGCAAATTTTTAGTGCCTGAGAAACCTATTTTATTACAATGTGAATAGTGTTTCGTAAACTGTTCACGGGATTTTAAATATTTATGTAAAATATTAACATTAAAATATGTATACATATTTTTAAATACACAATGTAGTATAACTAATAGTTAATGTAAGGAACATACACGATGATTATTTTTAAAATACATGAGGAACATTTTATCAAAATACATGATGACACTTTATAAAATTGTTTGAATATTTTCTCTGGTTATATGATTTTCTGAAAATGTATGGAAACTTTTAAAAAATTATGAATTTTTTTAAATACATGAGAAAATTTTTATCAAACTACATGATGAACAGTTTTTAAAATTATTTGAACATTTTCTTGGATTATATATTTTCTTAAAATGGGGGGAAATTTTAAAAATATTATGAACATGTTCTCATAAAATATTATGAGCATTGTTTTAATAATGCGTGAACAACCTTTAGAATTTCATGAACATATACCTGAAATGCGAAAATATTTTTTTGTTTTGCATTAATATTTTATTAAATGTGTGCGAACTTTTAAAAAGTTAATGGATACGTTGTAAAATGCGCACACACTCATAATATTTTCCTAGAATGGGCAAACATTTGTTTAAACCTCCGGTGAACGAGGTGTAGACCAGTAGAAGCACCGTGTAGGAGCGACGAGTCAACGACGGTGGGCTGCTGCTGCTTCCAGGTATCCTCCTCCATGTCAGATTGACAGTTGAATCTTATTGGGAGCCTAGCCTAACCCAACCCAACGATGTAAACGAACCTGTACGTAGCTAGCCAGTCGCGTGCATAATCTAACCGTCATGGCGACGTAACCCATGAACTGGCAAATGTCGGAGAGGTTTCAGACACCGCACGACGTGCTCCATCGATCGGCCGGCGATCGCCGTGGTTTACGGGTCAACTCCATCGCGGAGCCCCAAGCGTTCGACGACCGGACCCTAGGTTAGCTAACTTGGCGGAGGGGGAGAGCCGGAGGGGGTTCCGTATCCAGCTCCTTTTGCCGCCACCTGCACGTAGCCCCTGGATGATTGGGCCTCACGTTCTCGTCATGTGGCCAAGATTGAATTAGTCCAGATTGTACATATGCTCGCTGCTCCCGAACCAATTAATGCATGTGGAGTCTGTTGGAGCAACATGGTTAGACTGCTCACAGTGAGGAGTAACATGGAGTAGTAATTTGCCGATGTTACTAGTCTATGTTACTACTTTCATAGTGGATAGTAACATATGAGTGGTATTATGAAAGAGATCATTTATTAGGCTATAGACTCATTATGTCTTGAAATATGTGATGTTACAGTAACTAGCTAAGTTACCACAAACCCCTCTCTCCTCATTAATTAGCTGCCATATAAGCAATCTTGTATTGAAATGTGTAATGTTAGTACTAGTTAAGTTACTCTCGTTGTGACTAGTCTAATCAAACAGAGTAATCTTGACCTAGAGTCCATTCAGAGGTCACGTGATTTTATTGGTTGAAACTTTTTCGGGAGGGAATTTTATTGGTTTGGTTGGAATTGTGTAGATATATGTTCCAACGGTTTTCATGGTCCGTAGAAAATGGGAGAGAAACTGGTGCATATCATTTTATCATTTCTAGAAGAATCGCCAATACCATGCATCATTTGATTAATTCCGTAGGAATTCACAAGAAACGGAGCACGGGGTTGCACAAAAAGTCACTTTGGTTGACGAGCTCGAGCGAGACTATAGTTAGAATAGTACCAAAATAATATTTTGAAATTCAATTTTTTTTAAAAAAAACAACAACATATTCGTATGGATGTATACTACGCATGTGCAAATTCTGATGATAAAATAAGTAACCATGCGAGTCACACCAAAATGAAAAAATTGTGATTTTGGAAGATGAACAGTGCATGTATTATTTACCATTTATATATCACAATTTTGTCATTTTTGTAGCTCACATGTTTACTTATTTCATCACCAAACTTTACACATGTGTAACATATATCCATATGATCATGTAGAATTAATTTTGCAATTTTTGAATCTTGAAATGTGATTTTTAAACTATTTAAAATAAGGTCCCCAATGCACCCATGCTTCAAAAATCTATTCTTAAAAATCGCCAATACCATGCATCATTTGATCAATTTTTTGAAACTTGAAATGTGATTTTTGAACTATTTATAATGTGGTTTTTACACATTCCTCAAAAAATCAATTCTGTAAAAATCACCAATCCCATGCATCATTTGATCAATTTTTTGAAACTTGAAATGTGATTTTTGAACTATTTAAAATGTGTTTTTTACACATTCCAGGTACTGCTTCTCTCTCTCTCTCTCTCTCTCTCTCTCTCCATACACGGGGTAAAAGTCAATTCTGTAGGAATTCACAAGAAATGAAGCATGGGGTTCCTTGAAATGTGATTTTTAAACTATTTAAAATAAACTGGATTGAAATGCCAGATTTGGGTGGGTTGTCACCATTCGCCACCAAAGGCATGCACTGTGGTTAATTGAGTGAAAAAAAAATCCTTACTTTTGTGGTTTTTTTGGAACATCGTCCCAATAGTTGTGCTTCCTTGTATATACTAGAAAAATTTCTCATGCATGTTCTAGTACGTATCTGAGATTTACCTGCCATATTCATGTGATTGTGTAAAAATGGATATTTTTTATAAATTACTCCCTCTGTTCCATAATATAAGAGCTAGTGTCAAAAACGCTCTTACATTATGGGACAAAGGGACTATTTGGTAAACACTTATTGGCTTAAAAAAGAAAACATTATTTAATACACAAAAAATATTTGGTTTAGGGTTTAGTGTGGGCAGTTGAGGCGGTTTCAGGGAAACCAATGGAAAAAAATGGGAGATGGAAGAAAAAATTAAAATGGAAAGAGGGAGGTGAGAACTTGAGTAAGGTTGGACAAAGAAATGCAGATGACAAAACCATATGCCTTTTTTTCATTCTTTTTGAGATGGCTTACCACCCATACAAGTAGTAGAACCTTTCTTTTTTTATTTCCACTATGAAAGCTTCTCTCAATCCCTCCGTAGTCCTTTCTTTCCTGGGCACAGGCTTACCCAGTTGACCGCCCACATTTGTTCATTGTACTCTTTTTGAGTACGAGAGCCTAAAACATTCATGTAGGGTCATGTAAAATGTTAGGGAGTGAATCTAGCTCTTGTTTTAGGTTTTCCTTGCATTGCTTCTAAAAAATCCAATGAATGACTCCAATATAAACCTTGTTAGGATGTTTAACCTTGTTAGAACTTTTCTAGGAGTACGACTGTTTGGTGGATTAGTTAATATGGCTGATTTAATTAGCGAGCAATTAACGACATGCTCGATGTGACAGAAATGCTTACCATCTGCATATCTTCCTAGCTTCGCGCCCCTTATAACTTTGAAAAATCATTCCATCTCTTTAGTTGGCATTGGCGATATTTATTATGTTGTTACCTTGTTGAAGGCATTGTTCGGTGTTCGGACTGATTCTTCAGGGTGAAAACCTAAATTCCGAGCTTGTGGTTGAATCCGGCGACGACGGTGCTTGAGCGTTGCTCCCTTCCTGAAGGCGTTGCTGTTGAAGAACCTCGTCGTCAACGTGGTGTCATGAGATGGTTGGTGCGGATACGGTCTCTGTTCTAGTTTGTCGGTCCTAGATCTGATCGCTTTGGGGCTTTTTTTCCTTTTTTCCTCGCCTACTCATAGCTTTGGTCTTATATGACTTTGCTTGTCGCCGGTGAGTTTTCGCATATGTGTGAGTTGATGTTGGTTGTGTGCATCCTAGTTATGCAGAGACCGGGTGTGTGCTCATTAAGTTATGTATCTTCTTGATGCTCCGTTTTGAGCCAATAAAATCCACCCTTTGTCAAAAAAAAATCTCTTTGGTTGGACGTGGTTGGTTTCACACCATGGCCATGTCAGTATGCACCGAATGGTAGAACTTTACATCTATACTACTATTAAACAAGCAAACATATCCACTGCTAACTACACCCAGACTAATCTACACACAACAGCACGGAGAAATTACAGCCTCTTGATTAGATCACTTAATTTAATCTAACCGTTTAGCTTACACTAACCCTGAGCCAAAATCGCGTTTAGCATTTTCTCTGGGCGGACGAAAACTCTGCCGTCCCGAGTAGTACTCAAAATCCCTATGCGAGGACGTAGCGTCCATCTATCCCCGCCTCTGTCGTTCCTATCGCCCTCCCTCCGCCACCGCCACTGCTCTAGGGAGGATCAAGCCCCCACCTCCGCCGTTCCCCACACCTCCCTCCTCTCTTATCCTCGCCGCTGCCATAGGATGCCGCCGGACGAAGCTCGGCCTGCGTCGATAGCGTCGGGTCCCTCTCCTCCCTCGGGCGGCGGCGCAAGACACAGCTGGCTCGCCCTGCGCCGGCGACGGCGGGGTCCCTCTCCTTCCTCGGGCAGCAGCGGCGGCGCAGGACACAGTGGGCTCGGCCTGCGCCGGTGACGGCGGGGACCCTCTCCTCCCTCAAGCAGCGGCGGCGGCGCGACACGCAGTGGGCGGCCACGGATGCAACGCTGGGTGCGGGGCGTGACTGCTCTTGTGGGACAGGCGCGCAACGGTGCCGTGGCGGCTACCGTGTCCGATGCTCTGCACTGGAGGCAGAGTGGCACCGTCACCTGGCCAAGGACCAGGGCAGCTTTCCGAGTGGTGGAACGTCTTCGTACAGCGCGGGTGAGGTCGTGTTTCCTCTGCGTTGTACATTTGGATCCCGGAGTGTACGACGATAACTGTGATGTTGTCGCCAATCTCACATCTTGTTTCTTCAAATTGTGTTCTTTGAAATCTGAAGCGTGCATATGTGAATGATAGTTCCTAGAGCGCAGTGTGGTTAGGGGCGACCAAAACGTATCGGGATGTACTGGTTGACAATGTTTGATCTACTTTGATTCCGATATAGGCCTCTCTTTCTTCAATCATTTACTGTTGCTTTTTTCTCATTTCTTTGGCAGATTTCACAGCTCGCAAGTTCCAGTGTCCAAATGTTGATTTCAAACTTCAGATCCACAAGATTGGTAAGAAGTGCAATATTCTTTCTGCACACCTGCCTTGAGGTAGTAACAAAATCATTTGTGGCATGTTTAACTCAGTTGTTTGTGTTTACTCCCTCCGTTCGGAATTACTTGTCTCGAATATGGATGTATCTAGAACTAAAATATGTCTAGATACATCCATTTCTGCGACAAGTAATTCCGAACGGAGGGAGTACATAGGAGTGGAGTTCCAACTCTGCCAGTAAAACAAGATTAAGTGGGAGGGGCTGAAACTCTTTTGCATGGAAATGTTTAACTGAATGATTTAAGATGATCTTAAATTCTTTAGCTTGCAACTATTTAACGAAATTATTTTTAAGTGGGCTATCACAGTGACACCATACCTTGAGTACCACTTACTACGTATGAAAAGTAGATTATGATAATTGACCTTTCATGATCGGATCTCAGGCAATCATGATATTGTATTTTGCAGTTTTAATAATTCTGACTGGAGAGGTATTTCTTGACTTGTGAGTGTCAGGTTCAATGCATAAAAAATCGTGGTATATTTTTTATGTGCCATTCTGCGCAAGAACTTCATCCTCATTATGCTTTTCCCCCTTTCATTTGAGTTAGTAAAGTGGTTTCTGCACGACCAATATAATCTGGTAATGTTATTGCAATGCCACTGAAATTCTGTCATGCTCATCAAACTCTTTGACCTTGTAGACTATAAAATATAAATTTCATTACTGGATTATCAAGTGGTTCAGAAGATTGGTTTCTCTTGCAAGCAGAGGATTTCCCTCACTGTATGTACCAGAAATTGAACGTATTATTGATGTCTTTGTTACACGATCCGTGCCGTGTCGGGAACTCCTCTGCTACATACTCCTCTCCTGATTATGTAGATGAATAACCTACCATTTCAATCTGTGAAATATTGCTGAATTTTGTAAAATGTCAGATCATGGTACTTACAACCAATGGAAACCATAGAATTGATGTTCATGAAAGTGGACCAATTACTGTATTGAGGAAATGTAGCATGTAAGATTTAGAGTACTTTCATATGAGAATGCTTTGCGCGTTGATGATCTTTGTATATTTCAATGGGCCTTTGCGAAGGATCTACACATTAAAGGATCCTCCTATTCTCAAGATTATTCAGGCGGTAGGCTTTGAGATTGATTTCTTTTTTGTTTCCCTTTCATTTTGTAGAAAGCAACTGACTGTCTACTATATGGTTTCCCTTTTGTTTTAGAGCAAACAACTGGCTTAATCTCTCAAGCAATTACTCATATGTGTGATTGGAAAGATGACTGACATTTGATCTACGACACTACTAACTGAAGACGATTTTATGTTATGAGACTTTGGCCTGATTTCAGAGATGTACTAAATTCTAAAGTTTGTTGTATGACACTACTATCTGACAAGTACATTTGTTCACACTTACTTGAGTGTACCCTATGTGTCAATTTGTGGTCTGTGATTTTAATATGTGTTTTTCTTGTTGTTGTCATTATCCTCGACAGATAATTCAAATGGTCGATTCATGGCTTGCTACAATAGATGATTTTCTGAATCTAATGTATTATTTTGCTGCTGTTGTTAGGTTGTTAATTCATCAAGCCCGACTACTGAGTATACATATTGTGTTCATCTTCCCTGCCTTCTTAGGAAAAATCATGTACCAAAGTCTGAAGGTAAGCTATTCTTTATTTACATTTTATTTGTTTCTTCCTGCTAACCCAGGTTCTAATTAAATGCAAGAGCTTGTGTAATGCTCATTTGCAAGCTACAGGGGCATGCTCATTTACTCTTTTAACAGAAATTGTTTGCTATCCGTAGCTGATGTTAATTCTTTGCTCGATCTTATGTCAGTAGGGTGATCAATGTAATTGCCTGGAATCATTGGGTCTCCCTTTAATTCTGTCATCTTCTGTATAGTGGTATTAAATATATCTGTGATGAATTGGCAGGTAAATTTAGGTATCAAATATACTCTTATCATTGCTAAATGCTGCTTATCCTTTGTGCTTCTTCACTATATCCCATCAGATAAGCTAGCATGAGTACTAAATGTTTCTTGTTATTAATGTATATATTTTTCTTCATCGGGCAAATTGATTTGTACGACTGAAGTGTGACAATGGGTTTAGTGCATTTTTTGTTGCTTTTACTCTTCTTTTCTGGCAATTGTTAATATGTAGATACCTTATCACACACTTTCTACGAAAAGTTCAGGCAATATAACAGACCAGCTCATCTTTTCGTCGCAGATGAAGAACCAAGCATGCCACCGGAACCGCCGGATCGGCCTCCTGCACCACACCTCAAACCTCCATGCGCCAACGCCGGGAAGTCCAGTCCTCCACGCTCCACAAAGAAAGTGAAAGAATTACGAAGAAATAAAGAAAAAGGAAGAAAAAGAAGAGGAAAACATATATTTGTTTGTTTATAGAGTTGTGTGCATTCTTGTATGATAATACTGTGTTTATTGCCTGCCTTGGTGATGGGGCAGGGAAGGTAAGTGGGGGCTAACATGTGGCCGAGGCAAAAAAATAAATTTGGGTGAAAAATAGAAGAGAAAGTGGGGGCTCCTATCCCCTGGAACCAAGTTTTTCATTAAATTTTCAGGGATTTTTTTCTTTAATTGGATGAATTCGAATCTATAGTTGTTGGTTGCAGTGTTCATTCTGTACGAGGTAGCACTATTTTTGCATGAAGGGATTGTTCTTTGGTTGTTGATTTGGCTCTCCAAAATAGAGATTTGTTTGTATTGTTCTTTGGTTCTTATATGTTGTTCTCATTAAATGATAACATGGTAGGAGAGGAGATGATTCATTGTTGAGTCACTGCTGCATATGGCATGTTATCAGTTAATGGGTTAACTGATAACATGATAGGACTAATGATTCATCGCATTTATTTCACCACTTCTACATTTCAGTTAGTTATTGCAAAGCGTTTTTCATTTACGTAAAGATACAAATTGCTGTGGTCATAGGTCGGCTTATATTTCCTATCATACAAGTTGTATGTCCTTGAAGTGACGTTTTGATTATGTGCAAACTCATCTCGGAGAGAGTCAGAAATCAGTTCGTTTAAAAAGGGTGGTGATCATGGCTGGACACTTGATTCTTCGCGTATTTGTTGGATCACAAAGATGTCTCACATTTGAAAATACAATTTGATTGGCATGACAACATTTTGTATCCCTTTGATATTTTTTTCAAGACTTGTTTCAATAATATACTATATGAACTCACTTGATAATTGTTTGAGACGTGCGTAACTAGTTTATTTTAAGTAGGGAAGTCTAGACACTCATGCAAGAGCATGTGAAATTGTTAAGGGGGTGAATCTCTTGTTTTCGGGGTTTCCTTGCATTGTTTCTAAAAATTCAAATGAAACGTGACTCCAACATAAACCTTGTTAGGACTTTTCGGGAGTACATTTTTTCCGTGGATTAGTTAATACGGTTGACTTGCGTGATTAAGGAGCAATTAACGTTGTGGTCGATGTGACGCATATGCTTACCATTTGCGTATGTTCCTAGCTTCGTGCCTCAACTTTGAAAAATACTCAAATGTGCGTTCTTGCCACATTACACGTCGCCCTGTACTTTCGATGTAATACCACTCAACTAAATCAGTTATAGTATTTCCCTTAGCCGTTGTGAACGTGAGATCACAGGTCAACTCCTGGTTGGTCATAACGATCTTCCAAATACGTTGCACCTACCCTCCTCGTTGGCTATTTAAACCACCAAGTTGGCGCTTCCCCTCCTCACACTCCCAAGCTGCTTCCAAGAGCAAAAACCTTAGGCTCTTTAACCAACTCGATCGCGCAGAAGATGGCCTCCGCGACGCAGCAACACCGGCGCCGCCGCGCCATTCTCCAGCTGGCGGCCCTGCTGGTCCTTGTCCCGCCGGCGGCGGCCGCGGGCGGCGCCTGCAAGAGCGAGAAGTTCCCGGCCGGCAAGAGCTACGAGACGTGCGCGGACCTCCCGGCCCTCGGCGCCGCGCTGCACTGGACCTACGACGCGGCGGCCTCGTCGCTCTCCGTGGCGTTCGCGGCCAAGCCGGCCAGCGGCGCCGGCTGGGTGTCGTGGGGGATCAACCCCACCGGCGACGGCATGAAGGGCGCGCAGGCGCTCCTCGCCTTCAAGAGCGGCGCCACGTACGTCGTCAACACGTACAACCTCACCGGGTACAAGCCCCTCAGCGCGACGTCCACGCCCATCGCGTTCAAGGCCACCGGGCTCGCCGCCGACGAGGGCGCCGGCGGGAAGGTGCGGCTCTACGGCACGCTGCAGCTGCCCAAGGGCATGGAGTCCGTGAACCACATCTGGCAAGTGGGGTCCGCGGTGGCCGGCGGGGTGCCGGCCAAGCACGCGTTCGCGCAGGAGAACCTGGATGCCAAGGGCAAGCTCGTGCTCGCCGGTGCCGGCGCGCCGGAGGCCGCCCCGGCTCCTGCTGGCGGTGACTCGTCCGCTGAGTCTGGTAGCGTGGAGGCAGAGGCGCCGTCGTTGCCCACGCCGTCAGGCGGGAAGAAGTCGCCGCCAGCGGGAGCGGCGTCCACCACCCACGCCTCGGCTCCGGTGCTGATCGTGCTTCTGGCATTGGCGGGTTTCGTGGCGATTGTGTGATGTGAGTGAGATGAATCTGTCCATGGAGTAGGATCGATCGAGCTAGTTTTATTATCTCTTGGACACGGATACATATTTTTGCTCTTGTCTTGTTTATTTTTTGTCTGGGTTGAAATAAAAAGTGATCGCTGCATTTTCAAAGAGGGTGTTCTGATTTGTTGAGAGTACTGGCAGTGGCCGGATGTGTTGGGTCAAACCTCTGGCTTGCATTTAATTTTTAAGCAAAGCGCATATTCTGATTCATTTTTTTTGAACACCACGTTACATTAATTAAACATCTCGAAACTTACAATCGTTCGATACAGAATTCACCACACAGGGCGGTACATCATTAACAAGAATATCATCGGATCTATTGTCAAAACTAAACTTAGCTATTAAATGAGCCATCACATTGGCGGTCCGACTTATCTTAGCCATTTGAAAGTTATTTATCAACTTGGATAAGCTCAAAGCTTCCTTCTTCAAATCAACCAACGTTGATCTATCAAGGTTCTCTGTTGCAAGGGACGCCACAACAAATGCACAATCAGTCTCTAAAATAATAGAATTGTGAAGAGGGATACCTATATATAGACCAGCAATGATTCATTTGATCGAGGGAGTCAACTCGAAAAGAATCGTTGTGGTGATCCGATCTTGCTATCTGCACTCAAATGTTCACCATTCAGAAACCTGGAGGTCAAGTTGCTACATAATAAACTTGCACAGAAATTTGGCTATTCGAGGTAGTTAGCAAATTGGTTGGTTTTCTAATATGCTAGTACTCTCTCCGTCCCAAAATTCTTGTCTTAAATTTGTTTAAATACAGATGTATCAAGTCATGTTTATCTATACGAATCTAAGACAAAAAATTTGAGACGGAGGGAGTATTAATGAGTTTTGCTACACCCACTTAGGCAAAGAGAGTTAAGTTTTTCTGTCCTAGGGTGAATTGCAGGGTATGAAGAGAAGCGAGGATATTTGTTACTCCCTCCGTTCTCAAATATAAGTCTTTCTAAAGATTCCAACAAGTGACTACATACGGAGCAAAATGAGTGAATCTGCACTCTAAAATATGTCTACATACATCTGTATGTTGTTGTTCATTTGAAATGTCTAAAAAGACTTATATTTAGGAATGGAAGGAGTATGAAAATCCATCAAATCTTAGTAAAAAATGAGAATTTGAATCCTTCCTTATTTGAATATTCATGTGGGCTTCAGCTAATAAAGGGATAACTCATTTTCTTCTTGTAAGGTATGTCTCTTTGGTGTAATGTCAATATTCTTGCTAAAATTTGGTTGCATATACAAAGTCTATGTGTCTCTTTTCTGGAGTGGAATTTATTTGAACACATGCACCAATTTCAATTTTACGCATAGTATGTATTTTCTTTGTGTAATCGAATGATGATGTAGCCGTGAGACTAGTCGTGAATTCCTTGGAGGCTAAGAGCAACTCTAGCAAACCCCGCAAAAACCGCGAACTCGCAAAATTCCGGCGAGTATGCGGGCTCGGCCCAATTTTCCGGCCAGAACAGAGCCCGCATACTCGCCCGGCCCGTAAAAAAATTGCCGCGGCCCGCAAACCGCACACCCCGACCACCATATCTACGGTTTCGCGGCGCGTTTGCGGGTCGAACCCTATCCCCCCGCCGCCGCCGAGCCACGCAATTCTCCACCCCCCTTCTTCACATTTCTCGCTGCCGGCGACCCCCTTCCGCCTCCAGCCGCCATGTGGGGCTGTTGGAAATATGCCCTAGAGGCAATAATAAAAGCATTATTATTATATTTCCTTATTCATGATAATTGTCTTTATTCATGCTATAATTGTGTTATCCGGAAATCGTAATACATGTGTGAATAACAGACACCAACATGTCCCTAGTAAGCCTCTAGTTGACTAGCTCGTTGATCAACATATAGTCATGGTTTCCTGACTATGGACATTGGATGTCATTGATAACGAGATCACATCATTAGGAGAATGATGTGATGGACAAGACCCAATCCTAAACATAGCACAAGATCGTATAGTTCGTTTGCTAGAGTTTTCCAATGTCAAGTATCTTTTCCTTAGACCATGAGATCGTGTACTCCCGGATACCGTAGGAGTGCTTTGGGTATACCAAACGTCACAACGTAACTGGGTGACTATAAAGGTAGACTACGGGTATCTCCGAAAGTGTCTGTTGGGTTGACATGGATCAAGACTGGGATTTGTCACTCCGTATGACGGAGAGGTATCACTGGGCCCACTCGGTAATGCATCATCATAATGAGCTCAAAGTGACCAAGTGTCTGGTCACGGGATCATGCATTACGGTACGAGTAAAGTGACTTGCCGGTAACGAGATTGAACGAGGTATTGGGATACCGACGATCGAATCTCGGGCAAGTAACATATCGATTGACAAAGGGAATTGCATACGGGGTTGATTGAATCCTCGACATCGTGGTTCATCCGATGAGATCATCGTGGAGCATGTGGGAGCCAACATGGGTATCCAGATCCCGCTGTTGGTTATTGACCGGAGAGTCGTCTCGGTCATGTCTGCTTGTCTCCCGAACCCGTAGGGTCTACACACTTAAGGTTCGGTGACGCTAGGGTTGTGAAGATATGTATATGCAGTAACCCGAATGTTGTTCGGATTCCCGGATGAGATCCCGGACGTCACGAGGAGTTCCGGAATGGTCCGGAGGTAAATAATTATATATAGGAAGTGCTGTTTCGGCCATCGGGACAAGTTTCGGGGTCACCGGTATTGTACCGGGACCACCGGAAGGGTCCCGGGGGTCCACCGGGTGGGGCCACCTATCCCGGAGGGCCCCATGGGCTGAAGTGGGAGGGAACCCAGCCCATAGTGGGCTGGGGCGCCACCTCCCTAGGGCCCATGCGGCTAGGGTTGAGGGGAAACCCTAAAGGGGGCGCCCCCTTGCTTGGGGGGCAAGCCCCCCACCCTAGGCCGCCGCCCCCCTAGTAGATTCCATCTACTAGGGCCGGCGCCCCCCAAGCACCCCTATATATAGTGGGGGAGAGGAGGGACTTCATACCCCAGCCCCTGGCGCCTCCCTCTCTCCCCGTTACGTCTCTCTCGCGTAGTATAGGCGAAGCCCTGCTACTGTGACGCCCTGCATCCACCACCACGCCGTCGTGCTGCTGGATCTTCATCAACCTCTCCTTCTCCCTTGCTGGATCAAGAAGGAGGAGACGTCTCTCGTCCCGTACGTGTGTTGAACGCGGAGGTGCCGTCCGTTCGGCGCTTGGTCATCGGTGATTTGGATCACGTCGTGTTCGACTACATCATCACCGTTCTTTGAACGCTTCCGTGCGCGATCTACAAAGGTATGTAGATGCATCCGATGACTCGTTGCTAGATGAACTCCTAGATGGATCTTGGTGAAATGAGTAGGAAATTTTTTGTTTTCTGCAACGTTCCCCAACAGTGGCATCATGAGCTAGGTCTATGCGTAGTTCTTTTTGCGCGAGTAGAACACAATTTGTTGTGGGCGTAGATTTGTCAACTTTCTTGCCGCTACTAGTCTTTTCTTACTTCAGCGGCATTGTGGGATGAAGCGGCCCGGACCAACCTTACACGTACGCTTACGTGAGACCGGTTCCACCGACTAACATGCACTAGTTGCATAAGGTGGCTGGCGGGTGTCTGTCTCTCCCACTTTAGTTGGAGCGGATTCGATGAACAGGGTCCTTATGAAGGGTAAATAGAAGTTGACAAATCACGTTGTGGCTTTAACGTAGGTAAGAAGTCGTTCTTGCTAGAACCCTAATTCAGCCACGTAAAACTTGCAACAACAATTAGAGGACGTCTAACTTGTTTTTGCAGCAAGTGATTTGTGATATGATATGGCCAAAGTTGTGATGAATGATGAATGATCTATATGTGATGTATGAGATGTTCATGCTATTGTAATAGGAATCACGACTTGCATGTCGATGAGTATGACAACCGGCAGGAGCCATAGGAGTTGTCTTTATTCTTTTATATGACCTGCGTGTCATTGAGAAACGCCATGTAAATTACTTTACTTTATTGCTAAACACGTTAGCCATAGTAGTAGAAGTAATAGTTGGCGAGCAACTTCATGGAGACACGATGATGGAGATCATGATGATGGAGATCATGGTGTCAAGCCGGTGACAAGATGATCATGGAGCCCCAAGATGGAGATCAAAGGAGCTATGTGATATTGGCCATATCATGTCACGTTTATTATTTGATTGCATGTGATGTTTATCATGTTTTGCATCTTGTTTACTTAGAACGACGGTAGTAAATAAGATGATCCCTCATAATAATTTCAAGAAGTGTTCCCCCTAACTGTGCACCGTTGCGACAGTTCGCTGTTTCAAAACACCACGTGATGATCGGGTGTTTTATTCAGACGTTCACATACAACGGGTGTAAGACAGATTTACACATGCAAACACTTAGGTTGACTTGACGAGCCTAGCATGTACAGACATGGCCTCGGAACACAGAAGACCGAAAGGTCGAGCATGAGTCGTATAGAAGATACGATCAACATGAAGATGTTCACCGATGTTGACTAGTCCGTCTCACGTGATGATCGGACACGGCCTAGTTAACTCGGATCATGTAATACTTAGATGACTAGAGGGATGTCTAATCTAAGTGGGAGTTCATTAATATTTTGATTAGATGAACTTAATTATCATGAACTTAGTCTAAAATATTTTACAATATGTCTTGTAGATCAAATGGCCAACGTAGTCCTCAACTTCAACGCGTTCCTAGAGAAAACCAAGTTGAAAGACGATGGCAGCAACTATACGGACTGGGTCCGGAACCTGAGGATCATCCTCATAGCTGCCAAGAAAGATTATGTCCTACAAACACCGCTAGGTGATCCACCCGTCCCACAGAACCAAGATGTTATGAACGCTTGGCAGACACGTGTTGACGACTACTCCCTCGTTCAGTGCGGCATGCTTTACAGCTTAGAGCCAGGGCTCCAAAAGCGTTTTGAGAGACATGGAGCATATGAGATGTTCGAAGAGCTGAAAATGGTTTTTCAAGCTCATGCCCGGATCGAGAGATATGAAGTCTCCGATAAGTTTTTCAGCTGTAAGATGGAGGAAAATAGTTCTGTCAGTGAGCACATACTCACTATGTCTGGGTTACATAACCGCTTGTCTCAGCTGGGAGTTAATCTCCCGGATGATGCGGTCATTGACAGAATCCTCCAGTCGCTTCCACCAAGCTACAAGAGCTTTGTGATGAACTTCAACATGCAGGGGATGCAAAAGACCATTCCTGAGTTGTTCTCAATGCTGAAATTAGCGGAGGTAGAACTCAAGAAGGAACATCAAGTGTTGATGGTCAATAAAACCACTAAGTTCAAGAAAGGCAAGGGTAAAAAGAACTTCAAGAAGGACGGCAAGGAGGTTGCCGCGCCCGGCAAGCAAGCTGCCGGGAAGAAGCCAAAGAATGGACCCAAGCCCGAGACTGAGTGCTTTTATTGCAAGGGAAGCGGTCATTGGAAGCGGAACTGCCCTAAATACTTAGCAGACAAGAAGGCCGGCAAAACAAAAGGTATATGTGATATACATGTAATTGATGTGTACCTTACTAGTGTCCGTAGTAGCTCCTGTGTATTTGATACCGGTGCAGTTGCTCACATTTGTAACTCAAAGCAGGGGCTGCGGAATAAGCGGAAACTGGCAAAGGACGAGGTGACGATGCGCGTCGGGAATGGTTCCAAGGTCAATGTGATCGCCGTCGGCACGCTACCTCTGCATCTACCTTCGGGATTAGTTTTAAACCTTAATAATTGTTATTTAGTGCCAGCTTTGAGCATGAACATTGTATCGGGATCTCGTTTAATTCGAGATGGCTACTCATTTAAATCCGAGAATAATGGTTGTTCTATTTATATGAGAGATATGTTTTATGGTCATGCTCCTATGGTGAATGGTTTATTCTTTATGAATCTCGAACGTGATGCTACACATGTTCATAATGTGAGTACCAAAAGATGTAAGGTTGATAATGATAGTCCCACATACTTGTGGCACTGCCGCCTTGGTCACATAGGTGTCAAACGCATGAAGAAGCTCCATGCAGATGGACTTTTAGAGTCTCTTGATTATGAATCATTTGACACGTGCGAACCATGCCTTATGGGTAAAATGACCAAGACTCCATTCTCAGGAACAATGGAGCGAGCAACCAACTTATTGGAAATCATACATACTGATGTGTGCGGTCCAATGAGTGTTGAGGCTCGCGGTGGCTATCGTTATGTTCTCACGCTCACTGATGATTTAAGTAGATATGGGTATATCTACTTAATGAAACACAAGTCTGAAACCTTTAAAAAGTTCAAGGAATTTCAGAGTGAGGTTGAGAATCAACGTGACAGGAAAATCAAGTTTCTACGATTAGATCGTGGAGGAGAATACTTGAGTCACGAGTTTGGCACACACTTAGGAAAATGTGGAATAGTTTCACAACTCACGCCGCCTGGAACACCTCAGCGTAACGGTGTGTCCGAACGTCGTAATCGCACTCTATTAGATATGGTGCGATCTATGATGTCTCTTACCGATTTACCGCTATCTTTTTGGGGCTATGCTTTAGAGACTGCTGCATTCACTTTAAATAGGGCTCCGTCGAAATCCGTTGAGATGACACCGTATGAATTATGGTTTGGGAAGAAACCTAAGCTGTCGTTTCTAAAAGTTTGGGGATGCGATGCTTATGTCAAGAAACTTCAACCTGAAAAGCTCGAACCTAAGTCGGAAAAATGCGTCTTCATAGGATACCCAAAAGAAACTATTGGGTACACCTTCTACCTCAGATCCGAAGGGAAGATCTTTGTTGCCAAGAATGGGTCCTTTCTAGAGAAAGAGTTTCTCTCGAAAGAAGTAAGTGGGAGGAAAGTAGAGCTTGATGAAGTATTACCTCTTGAACCGGCAAATGGCGCAACTCAAGAAAATGTTCCTGAGGTGCCTGCACCGACTAGAGAGGAAGTTAATGATAATGATCAAGATACTTCTGATCAAGCTCCTACTGAAATTCGAAGGTCCACAAGGACACGTTCCGCACCAGAGTGGTACGGCAACCCTGTCTTGGAAATCATGTTGTTAGACAACGGTGAACCTTCGAACTATGAAGAAGCGATGGCGGGCCCAGATTCCGACAAATGGCTAGAAGCCATGAAATCCGAGATAGGATACATGTATGAAAATGAAGTATGGACTTTGACTGACTTGCCCGTTGAACGGCGAGCCATAGAAAATAAATGGATCTTTAAGAAGAAGACAGACGCGGATGGTAATGTGACCATCTATAAAGCTCGACTTGTCGCTAAGGGTTATCGACAAGTTCAAGGGGTTGACTACGATGAGACTTTCTCACCGGTAGCGAAGCTGAAGTCCGTCCGAATCATGTTAGCAATTGCCGCATTCTACGATTATGAGATATGGCAAATGGACGTCAAAACGGCGTTCCTTAATGGTTTCCTTAAGGAAGAATTGTATATGATGCAACCGGAAGGTTTTGTCGATCCTAAGAATGCTGACAAGGTGTGCAAGCTCCAACGCTCGATTTATGGGCTGGTGCAAGCATCTCGGAGTTGGAACATTCGCTTTGATGAGATGATCAAAGCGTTTGGGTTTACACAGACTTATGGAGAAGTCTGCGTTTACAAGAAAGTGAGTGGGAGCTCTGTAGCATTTCTCATATTATATGTAGATGACATACTATTGATGGGAAATGATATAGAACTCTTGGACAGCATCAAGGCCTACTTGAATAAGAGTTTTTCAATGAAGGACCTTGGAGAAGCTGCTTATATATTAGGCATCAAAATCTATAGAGATAGATCGAGACGCCTCATAGGTCTTTCACAAAGTACATACCTTGATAAGATATTGAAGAAGTTCAATATGGATCAATCTAAGAAGGGGTTCTTGCCTGTGTTACAAGGTATGAAATTGAGCTCAGCTCAATGTCCGACCACGGCAAAAGATATAGAAGAGATGAGCGTCATCCCCTATGCATCAGCCATAGGTTCTATTATGTATGCCATGCTGTGTACCAGACCTGATGTAAACCTTGCCGTAAGTTTGGTAGGAAGGTACCAAAATAATCCCGGCAAGGAACACTGGACAGCGGTCAAGAATATCCTGAAGTACCTGAAAAGGACTAAGGAAATGTTTCTCGTTTATGGAGGTGACGAAGAGCTCGTCGTAAAGGGTTACGTCGACGCTAGCTTCGACACAGATCTGGATGACTCTAAGTCACAAACCGGATACGTGTATATTTTGAATGGTGGGGCAGTAAGCTGGTGCAGTTGCAAGCAAAGCGTCGTGGCGGGATCTACATGTGAAGCGGAGTACATGGTAGCCTCGGAGGCAGCACATGAAGCAATATGGGTGAAGGAGTTCATCACCGACCTAGGAGTCATACCCAATGCGTCGGGGCCGATCAAGCTCTTCTGTGACAACACTGGAGCTATTGCTCTTGCCAAGGAGCCCAGGTTTCACAAGAAGACAAGGCACATCAAGCGTCGCTTCAACTCCATTCGTGAAAATGTTCAAGATGGAGACATAGAGATTTGTAAAGTACATACGGACCTGAATGTAGCAGATCCGTTGACTACACCTCTCCCTAGAGCAAAACATGATCAACACCAGAATTCCATGGGTGTTCGATTCATCACAATGTAACTAGATTATTGACTCTAGTGCAAGTGGGAGACTGTTGGAAATATGCCCTAGAGGCAATAATAAAAGCATTATTATTATATTTCCTTATTCATGATAATTTTCTTTATTCATGCTATAATTGTGTTATCCGGAAATCGTAATACATGTGTGAATAACAGACACCAACATGTCCCTAGTAAGCCTCTAGTTGACTAGCTCGTTGATCAACAGATAGTCATGGTTTCCCGACTATGGACATTGGATGTCATTGATAACGAGATCACATCATTAGGAGAATGATGTGATGGACAAGACCCAATCCTAAACATAGCACAAGATCGTATAGTTCGTTTGCTAGAGTTTTCCAATGTCAAGTATCTTTTCCTTAGACCATGAGATCGTGTAACTCCCGGATACCGTAGGAGTGCTTTGGGTATACCAAATGTCACAACGTAACTGGGTGACTATAAAGGTAGACTACGGGTATCTCCGAAAGTGTCTGTTGGGTTGACATGGATCAAGACTGGGATTTGTCACTCCGTATGACGGAGAGGTATCACTGGGCCCACTCGGTAATGCATCATCATAATGAGCTCAAAGTGACCAAGTGTCTGGTCACGGGATCATGCATTACGGTACGAGTAAAGTGACTTGCCGGTAACGAGATTGAACGAGGTATTGGGATACCGACGATCGAATCTCGGGCAAGTAACATATCGATTGACAAAGGGAATTGCATACGGGGTTGATTGAATCCTCGACATCGTGGTTCATCCGATGAGATCATCGTGGAGCATGTGGGAGCCAACATGGGTATCCAGATCCCGCTGTTGGTTATTGACCGGAGAGTCGTCTCGGTCATGTCTGCTTGTCTCCCGAACCCGTAGGGTCTACACACTTAAGGTTCGGTGACGCTAGGGTTGTGAAGATATGTATATGCAGTAACCCGAATGTTGTTCGGAGTCCCGGATGAGATCCCGGACGTCACGAGGAGTTCCGGAATGGTCCGGAGGTAAAGAATTATATATAGGAAGTGCTGTTTCGGCCATCGGGACAAGTTTCGGGGTCGCCGGTATTGTACCGGGACCACCGGAAGGGTCCCGGGGGTCCACCGGGTGGGGCCACCTATCCCGGAGGGCCCCATGGGCTGAAGTGGGAGGGAACCCAGCCCATAGTGGGCTGGGGCGCCACCTCCCTAGGGCCCATGCGGCTAGGGTTGAGGGGAAACCCTAAAGGGGGCGCCCCCTTACTTGGGGGGCAAGCCCCCCACCCTAGGCCGCCGCCCCCCCTAGTAGATTCCATCTACTAGGGCCGGCGCCCCCCCAAGCACCCCTATATATAGTGGGGGAGAGGAGGGACTTCATACCCCAGCCCCTGGCGCCTCCCTCTCTCCCCGTTACGTCTCTCTCGCGTAGTATAGGCGAAGCCCTGCTATTGTGACGCCCTGCATCCACCACCACGCCGTCGTGCTGCTGGATCTTCATCAACCTCTCCTTCCCCCTTGCTGGATCAAGAAGGAGGAGACGTCTCTCGTCCCGTACGTGTGTTGAACGCGGAGGTGCCGTCCGTTCGGCGCTTGGTCATCGGTGATTTGGATCACGTCGTGTTCGACTACATCATCACCGTTCTTTGAACGCTTCCGTGCGCGATCTACAAAGGTATGTAGATGCATCCGATGACTCGTTGCTAGATGAACTCCTAGATGGATCTTGGTGAAACGAGTAGGAAATTTTTTGTTTTCTGCAACGTTCCCCAACAGGGGCCTCATGTGGAGCTCTGGACATGGCTCCGGCAGCGACCCCGAGCGCGAGCGGCGCATCCGGTCGAACGGCGCGAGGAAGCGTGGGGCGAGGAAGTGGACCAACTGCGGCCTCTCGCCGCCGCCGAGCTTCCGCGTCCACGAGACTGACGAGTACGACCGTCGGCACGGCCTGAAGGAAATATGCCCTAGAGGCAATAATAAAGTTATTATTTATTTCCTTATATCATGATAAATGTTTATTATTCATGCTAGAATTGTATTAACCGGAAACATAATACATGTGTGAATACATAGACAAATAGAGTGTCACTAGTATGCCTCTACTTGACAAGCTCGTTAATCAAAGATGGTTATGTTTCCTAACCATGAACAAAGTGTTGTTATTTGATTAACGAGGTCACATCATTAATTGAATGATCTGATTGACATGACCCATTCCATTAGCTTAGCACCCGATCGTTTAGTATGTTTGCTATTGCTTTCTTCATGACTTATACATGTTCCTATGACTATGAGATTATACAACTCCCGTTTGCCGGAGGAACACTTTGTGTGCTACCAAACGTCACAACGTAACTGGATGATTATAAAGGAGCTCTACAGGTGTCTCCAATGGTAGATGTTGGGTTGGCGTATTTCGAGAATAGGATTTGTCACTCCGATTGTCGGAGAGGTATCTCTGGGCCCTCTCGGTAATGCACATCACATAAGCCTTGCAAGCATTGCAACTAATGAGTTAGTTGCGGGATGATGTATTACGGAACGAGTAAAGAGACTTGCCGGTAACGAGATTGAACTAGGTATTGGATACCGACGATCGAATCTCGGGCAAGTAACATACCGATGACAAAGGGAACAACGTATATTGTTATGCGGTCTGACCGATAAAGATCTTCGTAGAATATGTAGGAGCCAATATGGGCATCCAGGTCCCGCTATTGGTTATTGACCGGAGACGTGTCTCGGTCATGTCTACATTGTTCTCGAACCGTAGGGTCCGCACGCTTAACGTTACGATGACAGTTATTATGAGTTTATGCATTTTGATGTACCGAAGATTGTTCGGAGTCCTGGATGTGATCATGGACATGACGAGGAGTCTCGAAATGGTCGAGACATAAAGATTGATATATTGAAAGCCTATGTTTGGATATCGGAAGTGTTCCGGGTGAAATCGGGATTTTACCGGAGTACCGGGAGGTTACCGGAACCCCCCGGGAGCTATATGGGCCTTAGTGGGCTTTAGTGGAAAGGAGAAAGGGGCAGCCCAAGGTGGGCCGCGCGCCTCCCCCCTCCCCTAGTCCTATTAGGACAAGGAGAGGTGGTCGGCCCCCTCTCTCTCTTTCCCCCCTCGAGGAATCCTATTCCAACTAGGATTGGGGGGGGGGAATCCTACTCCCAGAGGGAGTAGGACTCCCTTGGCGCGCCTCCTTGGCCGGCCGCCCCCTCCCCCTTGGCTCCTTTATATACGGAGGCAGGGGGGCACCCTAGGACACACAAGTTGATCCTTGAGATCGTTCCTTAGCCGTGTGCGGTGCCCCCTGCCACCATATTCCACCTCGATTATATTGTAGCGGTGCTTAGGCGAAGCCCTGCGACGGTAGAACATCAAGATCGTCACCACGCCGTCGTGCTGACGGCCTCCCCGACGCTTTGCTGGATCGGAGCCCGGGGATCGTCATTGAGCTGTATGTGTGCTAAGAACTCGGAGGTGTCGGAGTAACGGTGCTTGGATCGGTCGGATCGGGAAGACGTACGACTACTTCCTCTACGTTGCGTCAACGCTTCCGCAATCGGTCTGCGTGGGTACGTAGACAACACTCTCCCCTCTCGTTGCTATGCATCACCATGATCTTGCGTGTGCGTAGGAAAATTTTGAAATTACTGTGTTCCCCAACACGGCCGTACCCCGTCCTCTGCTAGAGTTTGGCCGCCGCGGAGTCGTCGTGCCGGAGGAGTTCGTCGCCGACGTCGATGCGGTTGCGGCCGCCATTGCCGAGCGGAGCATGCGCGAGGAGCCCGAGGAGCGCCGGCACCACCACGAGGAGCTCGAAGACCTCCACTTCCGGCAGGCGGTCGCGGCCAACCTCGCCGCCAAGGAGAAGGACAACGAGTGGCGGTGCATCCACGAGGAGCAGAGGGCGAAGTACATCGACCATGGCAGTTCCGACGAGAAGGATTGAGCTCCTCCACGGTGTCGTCCATGGCCGCGAGCTTGCCGCCGTGAGATCCCCACCTCTCTAGTGCTAGTACTGATGTAGTATGTAGTATGAACTAGTGTTTGTAGTGTTTGATCATGTAAAATATATGTAGTACGTGATGAACTACTCGCGTCCATGAGGTGCAATTTCTCCCGCGAAACTGTTTTTTTCATTATGCAGTTTCATCTACGGTTTCTTTTTGGACACGCTAGTTCTTGACCCGCAAACGAGATCTTCGTGAAACTGCAAACGCGTTTTGCGGGTCAAGATTTTGCGGAGTCTGCTAGAGTTGCTCTAACCGATTTATTTATCTCTATTTTCCTCACCAAAATAGTTGCAAGGAGGAGGCATGCAAACTGTACTTCGTATCTTTTTAGCGGAACGAACTATAATACATACTCCATCTTATCCACATTAATTGTAGCTGGTTTAGTATTAAATCAGCGACAATTAATATCGATCGGAGGAGTAAGTTATTTCAGAATGCACAATAATCTGCCATGTGGAATGACATGGAAAATCATATTCATCACTTTGTGCACATGATATCGCTATATCGCCTAGGCAAACTGCACCCATGTAGTGATTTTTTTATTTTTGTTTTTCTGGTATTCTTCTCTTTTTTATTTTCTATATTTTTCCCTGGCTTTCTTTGGGATTTTTTTTCATATTTTCAACCTTGAACATTCTTTTCAAAATTCATGAACATTCCTAGAAAATGACAGGCATATTTTTAATGCTCGTGAACATTTTCTTGAAAACACGATATTTTTCATAGTTATTAAAAAAATATAAAAATCATGAAAAAACTAAAAAAATTAAACCCTTATAAAATACATGAACATTTTTTAAATGCATGAAATATTCTTTAAAATAGCAAACACTTTTAAAATTTGAACATTTTAATATTTTCTATAATGAAAAATAAAGCTTATTTGGCCGGTCCATTTTAGGATCCTTGTGTATTATTCAGACAATTCATCGGAGGGATGAATAAAAGTTCCCGAACGAGCCATCTCTTCCTCTAACTCTACGTGAGAAAACTTTGATGTATTAGAAAAAGCCCACATCAACATGTGGATTTTCATTCTTTTAAGCTATTTTATATTTAATAAATATATTTTTGAGGATATATTTAATAAATATTTTACAGATATTCAGTTATAAAACATAATAAATTATATGTACTTTCTGTTTTAGTTATTATATTAATCAAATATTCATACTCCACACAATCAAATCTCACAAAAATATATTGCAAAAACATTCCTGCTACAAATATGAATATCCATTATAAAGATGGCACCCTCGCATTTGTGAAAGCCACCATGCTAGTTATGGAAAAGGTGGTTATGTTATCGTGGCTATTATTGAATTGATGTAATCACACTGGGTACACAAACTTGCATGGCGGGAATGATTTGGTCCAAGAACTTATAAAAGGGAAAGTGCGGCTGAGCCGAGGCTCACCCCCTACTCTCATCCATGTCAAATCCAAGGAGATTCGTGTGTCTCAATATGCCTTGACCTACTGGCTACAATGGCTAGAAAAGAAAAGGAGAGAGGCACCAAACCAAGAATGTTAAAAGCGAAAACACAAGTCTTGATAACTATTTTAAAAATAGAATAAATTTAAACCCAAATAAGTCAAGCAAAATAAAGTACAAAATAGGCGTCCACATGCCTTCCTGTTCAACCTTGATGCCGCTGCCGGCCGTCCCCAACTCGGATGATGTTGTTCATCTAGTTTCTTTTGTCACAAGTTATGCTAATGTTTTAGGTGTTTGTTGCATTGGATGAGGTTTACTTATACTCGTAGTGGAACTATGATCTGGTGCATTTGAATTGTTTATGTTTGTTTTGAAATATGGTGCATTCATTTGAATTGTTAACCTAAATGTTTCAATGAATTGGCAAAAAAAAAAATTTGGGGGGGGGGGGGTTTAAGTTTTGGAGGATATGCTAGATGGATAAAATTTGAATCCCCAAAGAATAACTTTTTAGAGGATAGGATGGGCGATTAAATTTTGGAGGATTTGCTAGAGATGCTCTTAGGTCACATAACAAAAGAACAAGAAAATGCAGCTTGTTAACCAATGTTTGGTTTCTGACTTTTGTGATTGAGAATGTGTTCTCTGGATGTAATTTTGTTCTTTGAGTAACATATCTCTAGTTGGTCGGAAAAAAATTAGAAGAAAACTCACTTAGAGACAACAATAGATGAAGGTTTTCCAAGTCGGTTGTATCATGTAGTGTAGGCATTCGAGAAGATAACCAACCCAAAGAACATGAAGCTGCCCAGGATCTTAATAAGAAAAATGATTCAAAAAAGGGAAAGGAAGACCAAGAGCATGAGAAGCTCCTAAGAAATTAAGTTGCTCATACCAAGAGGATGATCAATCGACCAAGGCCACATGTTCATCCTTCCTATAACATGTACAACCTTCATAGCACCAGATGTTCTCATGATGTGCTTTCAGACGTAAGTGAAAACTTCTTCATGGGTTTTGTCGTGCCTCACCCACGCCAGTGCGATGCCTATGAAGACATGTTACACTAACTTTAGTCTTCTCGTATGACCCCCCTTTCACTGATTTCAAGCACTGGGAAAATGATGTCTAGTATGCACACATGTTTGGAGTTAATCGTTGTGGACATGAACTTGGTTTTCTCCAAAGTCTCGATATAACCATATAAAATGAACAGGTAAAAAATATGAAATGGTAACAGAGTGCCTGAGCAAATATCCTTTGATGGACATATCTATATATAATAGGTTGGAACATCACAGGGAGCTAAGTTCTTGTTGGTTTCTCTAGTAGTTTGCATGATACCTCATCATATTAGTGATTTTCCATTGATCTAATGCATGGAGTTCCCACCTAATTATAATCCTTAACTACGTCGCCAGCTCACATCTTCCATGCACCAAAGAAATGCATATTTTCGATAAAGAACATTTCATTCAATTGACATATTGAGGTGATACCACTGCATTGAAAGAATGCCCGGCCTCTGCATAGCGCGGTGCACATAGGACACAACCAACAAATCCAACAAGCCTAAAGATAAATATCATTTTACAGCAGAAGTAAATCGGTCCAGCCTAGGGTGGGGCAAATCCTATTCGGAGAATACACCGCCATCCATGATGAGAGAAAATCTCCCTGGTTGTATACTCCAGCCATGTAGACACCATCATAAAAAAAGTCTCTGTCCTCCGGCCTTTGTAGGATAGACCACATACGGAGCCATCATGTACACACACCAAAGAAATGCATATAACTTGAAGGAAACATATAATGGATTTGTATGTAATAAATTCTATAAATCACGACTTTTCACTACTAAGTGATAGTTCCTCTTTTTGCAGGATAAGATAAGTGATAATCCTCGCAAATCACCATAATCCATATTTATCTCATGTGATGAAAGAGTTTTCCATAGATGCTAGAAGACAGTGTCCTCTCTCTCTCTCTCTCTGTGTGTGTGTGTGTGTGTGTTATATCCCATGTGACAATATGTCATAAATTATTATCCCATGATGATAATATGTCATAAATTATTATCGGTAATCTCATAAATCCGAATCCATCATCTTCTCACGTGACCTCAACATATTATCTGAATTGGTAAAAAAATATTATAAGTGTGGAGGGATTCGGATTACCAGTACCATTAAACAGTACTGTCATGATATGATTACATCTACACATATTCGTTTTCTGATCCAGTCAAGGAATGGCATCAATCGGGCTTCATTGCAATAGTGGATTATTTTAACCCAAATTGTCGTATCATGAGCTGATCTATGACAAAATTGCACCTTGCATGAATCAAGTAAAATGATAATTCATTTGTCCTTTTTTACGTGGAGGCCGGAGGATTGGGTCTCACGTTCTCATCACATGGCCAATAATGAGCTGGAGTTTGTTGGATCATGCTGATCTAACAACGTAATTTTGATTTGTAGTGGATGCCAATAATGCGCTGACATTTCTCAGGGAGGTCACCCAAGTAAACAACCGTTCCTTACAAGAGGCTCGTTTGAGTAAACGACGCCATCAGAGAGTGTTTCCTCAAAAATCCACTTCCAGCAAACGCTCAGGAATTGTCATGCTATAATACATATATTTGCTATGTGATTACAGAAAGATTTGTCATGTGAAAAGAAAAAAATGCCACAGTAACAGAAAGAATTGACGGGAATTTGTCATAATGCAACAGAGCAAATTGCCATGCGTTTCAGAGATTTTCCATGATACAGTGTAGATAATTGCCAGATAGAGAAAAAAAGTAAAACTTGTAATCTCTGTAGAAAATCACTGTCCCGGAGTAGAAAAAGTCAGAGAGGGCACGCGGAATGTCCATGTTCGGCCCGACGTAGTCAGGTAACACAAACCTCATACGCTCGCAACTAGGCCGAGGTTGTCAATCTTCGTTGGTCAAAACTGAAGCCAAAGAATCAAGATGTACACCCACATTGTATGTTTCGCATGACAACTCCACCATGACAAACCTGTAGAAGAAAAAAGTAGATCCGTCTCCTCTACATGCTTACTGGCGATACGGAGAAGCATCACCTGAACAAAGACAAGGCGCGAATACCTTATTTCATGCCGAAAAATATATATACCCTGCCGCCATGGGTCTCAGCCCCTCCCGACACTAGAGTGATAGATGGAGGGACAAGGTCTCGTTCCTCGCGGGGAAGCCAGGGAAGATCGACCGGCGGCGGCTAGGGATGTGATGACGCATATGCTTAGGTTAGCATCTCCGTTCCCTCCATCGATCGTGCCTTATACTCACAACAAATACTTAAACTGAATGTACTCACCAAATAGGATTACTACTTTCCGTACCATTATTGACATCGTGACATTACAAGGGTTCATGTAGTTTCGAGGCCACCTGATGGCTATGAAATCGTTGAGAAGGTGAGATCGCAGGTCAACTACTCCAAGATACATTGCACCCCCCACCATGGTCCATGGCCACCACCCCGGCCGGCTCCCTACCTATATAAACCACGAGTGTGCGCTTCTCTCCCAAGATCAACACAAAACCTCTAGCTAGCTGGTGTCTTACCTCGCGCCTCCCGAAGACATGGCATCCGCGACGACGGTGCACCACCGGCGCCGCTGCATTCTCCAGCTGGCCCTCCTGCTATTGGCGGCGTCATCGATGGCAATGCTGGCGGTCGACGGAGCCTGCGAGAGCGAGGAGTTCCCGACCGGCAGGAGCTACGCGATGTGCGCGGACCTCCCGACCCTCGGCGCCTCGCCGAAAATATATAATAGAACACCTGCGCTCAGGCCCTCACTATGTAGCCATTCATTCTGCGATTCGCGATTCGTGCAAACACATTTCTCTTTTTTGTTTCTCTCGCATAAAACATGTTTTGAAGTTCAAACCTTTGCAGCGTGGCAAAGCTTTTATCTAAAATCTAGGATAAATCTTTCAGATTTTTATCATTTTTTGTATATTTATTTTTGACCAAAAAATCTGAAAGATTTATCATAGATTCTAGATAGAAAGCTTTGCCACGCTGTAAAGGTTTGAACTTCAAAACATGTTTTATGCGAGAGAAACAAAAAAGAAAAAATTTCAGATAAAAAATTAGTTGTGTTGCACAGATCTTAAAGCAATATTGGACAGTTAGGATAGTAGGGACCGGGTGCAGATGTTCTAAAAATCCACGTCCGACGCCTCGCTGCACTGGACGTACGACGCGGCGGTCTCGTCGCTCTCCCTGGCGTTCGCGGCCAAACCGCCCGGCGCGAGCGGTGCCGGCTGGGTGGCCTGGGGGATCAACCCCACCGGCGACGGCATGAAGGGCGCGCAGACGCTTGTCGCCTTCAAGAGCAGCGGCGCGTACGTCGTCAACACGTACAACCTCACCGGGTACCGCCCGCTCAGCGCGGCGTCCACGCCGATCGCGTTCGAGGCCACCGAGCTCGCCGCCGACGGGAAGGTGCGGCTCTACGGGACGCTGCAGCTGCCCAAGGGCATGGAGGCCGTCAACCACATCTGGCAGGTAGGGTCGACGGTGGCCAATGGGGTGCCGGCCAAGCACGCGTTCGCGCAGGAGAACCTGGAGGCGAAGGGCAGCCTCGTGCTCACTGGTGCCGGAGCGACGGACGCCGCGCCGGCTCCGGTGGCCGTTGGCCCGTCGGCCGAGGAGGCCACTGGTAACCTAGAGACAGAGACCGCGCCCGAGGCAGCGCCGGCCCCGTTGGCCGGTGCCCCGTCGACCGAGGAGGCTGCTGGTGACCTGGAGACGGGGACCGCACCGTCGCCAGCGCCGTCCAGCGGGTCGGCAGCGGTAGTCACCACGTACGCCTTGGCTCCGGTGTTCATTTTGATTCTGGTGTTCGCGGGTTTCTTCGCGACTGTATAATCTCGGTGAGATTAAATTTGTCAACGGGAGAACGTATGTAGGATAGTCCTTTTTTTTCCTTGAGCACTGTGCAACCCTTTTTCTAATATATTTCTCTGGGTTGAAATGAAAATTTGTTGTATTTTCACGAGGGTGTTTTTGTTTCATGGTCATTTTGATTTTCGTGTGTTTGTCAAAGTGATTATTGGATGAGTTCGAAGCTTCTTTTTCTGCATAAGTGTATTTAGATCACTATTTTAATGATCCAAAAATTGAGACACTTATTTTAGGACAAAGGAAATACAATCGTAATGTGATTACATCTACGCATATTCGTTTCCAAACCAGTAAAGAAATAACAATAATCAGGCTACTTTGCAATGGTGGATTTTTGAACCCAAATTGTCTTATAATGAATTGATCTATGAAAAAATTGCACTTTGCATGAAACATGTAAAATGATAATTCATTTGTCTTTTTCGTAGGGGAGGCCGGAGGATTGGGTCTCATCTCTCATGTTCTCATCACGTGGCAAATAATGAGCTCGTGTTTGTTGGATCATGGTGATCAAACAACGTAATTTTGATTTGTAATGGATGCGAATAACAGCTTGTGTTTTCTCAGCGAGGTCACCCAAACAAACAAACGTTCCTTGCAGCAGGCTTGTTTGAGTGAACCATGCCACGAGAGAGTGTTTATTCAAAAATTAACTTCCAGCAAAAGCTCGGGAATTGCCATGCTATAATACATATATTTGCCATGTGATTACAGAAAGATTTTGTCATGTGAAAAGAAAAAATTGCCACACTAGTAGAAAGAATTGACAAGAATTTGGCATGCTGCAACAGAGCGAATTGCCACACGTTGCAGAGATTTTCCATGATGTAGTGTAGATAATTGCCAGCTAAAGAAAAAAAGGAACAATTGTCACACATGTCCAAGAATTGCCATGCTACAGCAGGTAGAATTGCGATGCTACATCAGAGAATTGACTTGCTATATAAAAAATGCCTACATGTTCATGAATTTCCATGCTACATCACAGCAAACTGTTGGAAATTGCCACACTCTAAATACATCCGGATGTGATTTTCATGTGGGGGGGGGGGGGGGGGGGGGTGGGATAAGACGAGGGTCATGTCATTCGCGCCATGGGGAGTGAACATTTAGTATTTTACGTTCACTCTTTCATTCATAGGGGTGAATGGAGCGGACAGTAATCGCCACGTGTGTCTCTTTGAGGCTCACACATGAAAATTGAATGTACAATAGAGTGTTTCTAGAAAAACCACTCATAAAAAACCCAAGTTCAACAACATTTAGGTTTTAAATTGGTTCCGGTTATATAGAACATGGTGCACTTTCGTACGCAACATCGCCTCATTATTCTCGCAAAATATACATCATCCTTGTTAGATATGAGGTGATCTTTTGGGGGGCAAAAATATCAAAAGTCGTATATTTAGTACCGCCGGCCCTATAAAAACACTATATAAAATGCAAATTACATCTAAATTATTGGGGGTGTTGAAGTCCTCTTCCTCCTTCCACCGGTGGCGCCGTGAGCAAAGCTCGTTGCCGTTTCTAGACTTCCTTCCTAGTAGAGCAAAGTTGCTAAAACCTAACAGCTGCTATAGAACATCAGTCGAGAAGTCGTCGATGTAGACCAAAAAAGGTCAGACGACATTGGTTGTGCATGCACCAGACGAGATTATTACTTTATGTAATCCGGATTATAAAGCCCTTGTTAATTAAAAGTCCAATTCACAAAGAAAAAGGTGTATAACATGGACACCCGTGATCTTTGTAGCAAATCACCGCCTCGGAGTAGAAACGTCGGCCAAACATAGTCACGACACAAATCTCATACGCTCCTGACTAGGACGAGGTTGGCTAACCTTCGCTGGTCGAAACGGGAGCCGAAGAACAGAGACGTACACCCACATTGTATGTTCCGCATGACAACGCCATCAAGACAAACCTACAAAAGAAAAAGATAGATCAATCTCCTTTACATGCTTCCTAATGATATGAAGAAGCATCACCTGAACAACGACGAGGCGCGGATACCTTATTCCATGTCGAAAAACATCTATCGTCTTGCCATCGTTATCCCTTACCCTGCCGCCATGGGTCTCGGCCCCTCCTGTTGCTAGAGTGATAGACGGAGGGACAGGGTCTCGTTCCTCGCCGGGAAGCCGGGGAAGATCGACCGGCGGCAGCTAGGTCACAGTAGCCAGGAGGCGCGAGGAGGAAAAAAACGATTATGCTTCATTTAATTAAGAGTGAATTCCGGTTTTTACCCCCTATTTTGACATTTTTGACACTACTTACCCCATTTAGTGAAATTTCATCCATTTTACCCCATTTAACAAAAGTTCTGCCAGGATTTACCCTG
Organism: Triticum urartu; assembly: GCF_056163025.1. Classification (NCBI taxonomy): domain Eukaryota; kingdom Viridiplantae; phylum Streptophyta; class Magnoliopsida; order Poales; family Poaceae; genus Triticum; species Triticum urartu. The sequence continues at coordinate 475,767,969 of NC_141877.1, forward strand.
TTTAAAATTTCATGAGTGTTCTGGCAGACAGGTCCCAATTGTGAAGTCTAGATGGCATGCCACATCGATGGTTTTTTCCTGCTTATTTTTCTCTCTCGTGAACCAGTCCTCACGGCTTCTCCCGACCGGACCGGCCCGATGGAGGTCACTTGCGTCTCGTCCAACGCATAATGCCTGAGTCGACCACGCTCCTTACTCACGCCTAATAGATTGCATCGCCCGTCCAGGCTTCTGCCCTCACGTACCCGTCAGGCTCGCTCGAACTTATGGTTAGGGATTGTCAGGCAACGGCAGCGGCGTGATTTCATACCTCCTCGAGCGGCGTTATATATGGTCGTGACATCAAGGCAAGAAATGACCCCATGAAATTCGGCTCCGTCAATCTCGCCGACGTCTGGGCGCGACATCAAGGCAAGAAATGACCCCATGTAATCCGGCTCCATCAAGCTCGCCGACGTCGGCGTGGGCGCGTCCATGTACATGCCCCCATCAGGTTGTGCTCGGTTGCAGATCTATGGGGGCCGCTCGTCCAACAAATCAGCGAGGTTGGTGAACAAGCAAGCCCTCACGTCGTACCCCATTCCACATGATTTTGACCATCTCCATCATGTGTATTATGAAGTTTTCCTGACTCATGCATTGGCCGGTGAGGCGTTTGATTCAGACAGAATTAAAATGCTTATTAGAAGATCACGTGTATACATATCACCCATCTATAACTGACGTACATTGATTTAAAGTTTTTTCACCATTTTGAATATTGTTGAAATCCTTTTTTTTCTTTGTTTGCAGCGTGTGTGTGATTCGAAGGAAGGCGAACAATGTGTGCTATGAATATTGGAGGCCAGAGTGGTGCGGCCCAACTTACGCCTTGTGCGTTGGACGCGAGCGACCTGCTCTGGCGATCATATCAGGCCAGCCCAGTCGAGCGAAGCTGCGAGGACTGGTTCAACGTGGAGAAAAATAGGTAGGTAAAAACTGTTGATGGGGCATGCTAGGTGGACCTAACAATTGGGACCTGCTCATCAGAATGCTCGCAAAATTTTAAAATGGATAAATTGTGGCAAAACTTTTGCTAAATGGGATAAAATGGATGAAATCCTGCTAAATAGGGTAATTAGTGTCAAAAACATCAAAATAGAGGGTAAAAACCAGAATTCACTCTTTAATTAATCATTGACCCCATAGGGATGTGATGACGCATATGCTTAGGTTACCATCTCCGTTCCCTCCATCGATCGTGCCTTACACTCACAACAATACTTAAACTGAATGTACTACACCAAACAATATTACTATTTTCCGTCCATTATTGACATCATGACATTACAAGGGTTCATGTACTTTCGATGTAGGCCGATGCTTATGAAATCGTTGAGAACGTGCAATCGCAGGTCAACTACTCCAAGATACATTGCACCCACCACCATGGCCGGCCCGTTCTCGAGCTCCCTACCTACATAAACCACGAGTGTGTGCTTCTCTCCAAACATCAACTGAAAACCTCTAGATAGCTGGCGTCGCGCCGCCCGAAGACATGGCAGCCGCGACGACGATGCACCACCGGCGCCGCCCCATTCTCCAGCTGGTCCTCCTGTTCCTGGTGGCGTCACCGGCGGCAATGCTGGCGGCCGGCGGAGCCTGCGAGAGCGAGGAGTTCCCGGCCGGCAGGAGCTACGCGACGTGCGCGGACCTCCCGGCCCTCGGCGCCTCGCTGCACTGGACGTACGACGCGGCGGCCTCGTCGTTGTCCCTGGCGTTCGCGGCCAAGCCGCCCGGCGCGAGCGGCGCCGGCTGGGTGGCCTGGGGGATCAACCCCACCGGCGACGGCATGAAGGGTGCGCAGACGCTCCTCGCCTTCAAGAGCAGCGGCGCGTACGTCGTCAACACGTACAATCTCACCGGGTACCGCCCGCTCAGCGCGGCGTCCACGCCGATCACGTTCGAGGCCACCGAGCTCGCCGCCGACGAGGGCGCCGATGGGAAGGTGCGGCTCTACAGCACGCTGCAGCTGCCCAAGGGCATGGAGGCCGTGAACCACATCTGGCAGGTAGGGTCGACGGTGGCCAATGGGGTGCCGGCCAAGCACGCGTTCGCGCAGGAGAACCTGGAGGCGAAGGGCAGTCTCGTGCTCACCGGTGCCGGAGCGACGGAGGCCGCGCCAGCTCCGGTGTTTATCGCTCACGACTATCTCGATTAACCAGTAGCAGTAGTGTTTGGGATACAAAATTCAAGAGAGAAAGAGAGAGTGGGGAAGGAGAAGGAAGTAGGTATGGAAGAACAGAGCCGGCAACAATCTGCGAAAAAAAAACACCAATCTTGGGGATGATCCGTCGGGAAAGAAAATTAAGAGTATTAAGAAAACTAAGAATACTATGAGCACTTCTAATTCAGATAATTTCACAATAGTTCCCCTGCAAAAAAAAAAGAGTTCAAAATAGTGGACATCAACATGAATGTACCCACAGACCCACACACAAAAAATATCAACATGAGTGACAACAATGTGAGTGATCATGAGCATAATTTTAATTTGTCTACTATAGAGTATGCAAATTCGGTGAGAACCATTTTTTTATAATATGTGTTTTGGGCGTCCCATGCCACCATTCTCCGTTCAATTGCAATCAGACTCCCATATTATGCTTCCCTTGTTTGGGTGATGCACCATATAAAAAATTACTTTCACTGATATATCTTGCATACCATAAAAGTCTTTATAAAGGCAAAAACATAACAAATGTATTTTTTATGATCAAATAGTATGTTGATACAACATGTACATGTGATTATGTGATATCATGTGAACAAACAGGATACCGCACCTGCTACCTGGGCTCCTCCACCCCGGGCTGTGAAGCTTAACGTCGGCGACTCTTTTGTTGAAGCCGGCGGTAATGGTGGCGCCGGGATGATCCTCCGTGTCCACAATGGCGGCATCATCTTCTCCTCTTGCAGATTCATGTTCACATGCTCAAGCGGACTTGAAGTTGAAGCTGCTGCCTGCTGCGAAGGCACTGCTCTCGCACTAGAGTGGAGTCAGGCCCCTGTCATCATCGAGACAGACTGCACCATGCAGGCGAGTGATTGCTTGTATCTGCATTGTTTTTTCTCTGAAGAGGAGAGGATGATGCAACATAACAAAGGTAAGTATTTTCCTCAGTTATGAAACCAAGGTTGTCAATCCAGTAGGAGAACCAAGCAACACTATATAAACAACACCTGCACACAAACAACAAATACTCACAACCCAACACGTAAGAAGGGTTGTCAATTCCTCCTCGGTATTGAGATGGATTAAATTGTATGAGATTTGATAAATAGATCTAACAAAAACATGAAATAAAAAAATAAAGAAAAAGTGCAGCAAGGTATTTTTGGTTTTAATATGATAGAAAATAGACCCGGGGGTCGTAGTTTTCACTAGAGACTTCTCTCGAGAAAATAGCATACGGTGGGTAAACAAATTACTGTTGGGTAATTGATAGAAAAGTGAATAATCATGACGATATCCAAGGCAATGATCATATATATGTTGGGGAACGTAGTAATTTCAAAAAATTTCCTACGCACACGCAAGATCATGGTGATGCATAGCAACGAGAGGGGAGAGTGTGATCTACATACCCTTGTAGACCGACAGCGGAAGCGTTAGCACAACGCGGTTGATGTAGTCGTACGTCTTCACGGCCCGACCGATCAAGCACCGAAACTACGGCACCTCCGAGTTCTAGCACACGTTCAGCTCGATGACGATCCCCGGACTCCGATCCAGCAAAGTGTCGGGGAAGAGTTCCGTCAGCACGAAGGCGTGGTGACGATCTTGATGTACTACCGTCGCAGGGCTTCGCCTAAGCACCGCTACAATATTATCGAGCATTATGGTGGAAGGGGGCACCGCACACGGCTAAGAATATAATCACGTGGATCAACTTGTGTGTCTATGGGGTGCCCCCTACCCCCGTATATAAAGGAGCAAGGGGGAGGTCGGCCGGCCCTTGTGGGCGCGCCAAGGAGGAGTAGGATTCCTACTCCTAGTTGGAGTAGGTCTCCACCTTTCCTAGTCCAACTAGGAGAAGGGGGGAAAAGGGGGGAAGAGGGGAAGGAAGGGAGAGAGGGGCCGCGCCCCAAACCCCTTGTCCAATTCGGACTGGGCTTGGGAGGGGCGCGCGCCACCTCCTGGTCCTTTCCACTAAGGCCCATTAAGGCCTATTGCTTCTTCCTCGTATTCCCGTAACTCCCCGGTACCTCCGAAAATACCAGAGTCACTCGGAACCTTTCCGATGTCCGAATATAGTCGTCCAATATATCGATCTTTACGTCTCGACCATTTCGAGACTCCTCGTCATGTCCCCGATCTCATCCGGGACTCCGAACTCCTTCGGTACATCAAAACTCATAAACTCATAATATAACTGTCATCGAAACCTTAAGCGTGCGGACCCTACGGGTTCGAGAACAATGTAGACATGACCGAGACACGTCTCCGGTCAATAACCAATAGCGGAACCTGGATGCTCATATTGGCTCCCACATATTCTACGAAGATCTTTATCGGTCAGACCGCATAACAACATACTTTGTTCCCTTTGTCATCGGTATGTTACTTGCCCGAGATTTGATCGTCGGTATCTCAATACCTAGTTCAATCTCGTTACCGGCAAGTCTCTTTACTCGTTCCGTAATACATCATCTCGCAACTAACTCATTAGTTGCAATGCTTGCAAGGCTTATGTGATGTGCATTACCGAGAGGGCCCAGAGATACCTCTCCGACAATCGGAGTGACAAATCCTAATCTCAAAATACGCCAACCCAACATTTACCTTTGGAGACACCTGTAGAGCTCCTTTATAATCACCCAGTTACATTATGACGTTTGGTAGCACACAAAGTGTTCCTCCGGCAAACGGGGGTTGCATAATCTCATAGTCATAGGAACATGTATAAGTCATGAAGAAAGCAATAGCAACATACTAAACGATCGGGTGCTAAGCTAATGGAATGGGTCATGTCAATCACATCATTCTTCTAATGACGTGATCCCGTTAATCAAATAACAATTCTTTTGTTCATGGTTAGGAAACATAACCATCTTCGATTAACGAGCTAGTCAAGTAGAGGCATACTAGTGACACTCTGTTTGTCTATGTATTCACACATGTATTATGTTTCTGGTTAATACAATTCTAGCATGAATAATAAACATTTATCATGATATAAGGAAATAAATAATAACTTTATTGTTGCCTCTAGGGCAATTTCCTTCAGTCTCCCACTTGCACTAGAGTCAATAATCTAGTTCACATCGCCATGTGATTCAACACTAATAGTTCACATCACCATGTGATTAACACCAATAGTTCACATTGTCATGTGACCTATACCCAAAGGGTTTACTAGAGTCAGTAATTTAGTTCACATCGTTTATGTGATTAACACCCAAAGAGTACTAAGGTGTGATCATGTTTTGCTTGTGAGATAATTTTAGTCAATGGGTCTGTCACATACAGATCCATAAGTATTTTGCGAATTCTATTTCTACAATGCTCTGCACGGAGCTACTCTAGCTAATTGCTCCCACTTTCAATATGTATCTAGATCGAGACTTAGAGTCATCTAGATCTGTGTCAAAACTTGCATCGACATAACTTTTTACGACGAACCTTTTTTGTCACCTCCATAATTGAGAAATATTCCACCAAGGATATTTTTGACCGCTGTCCAGTGATCTACTCTTAGATCACTATTGTACTCCCTTGCTTAACACAGTGTAGGGTATACAATAGATCTGGTACACAGCATGGCATACTTTATAGAACCTATGGCTGAGGCATAGGGAATGACTTTCATTCTCATTCTATTTTCTGCCGTGGTCGCGTTTTGAGCCTTACTCAATTTCACACCTTGTAACACAGGCAAGAATTCTTTCTTTGACTGTTCCATTTTGGACTACTTCAAAATCTTGTCAAGGTATGTACTTATTGAAAAAAACTTATCAAGTGTCTTGATCTATCTCTATAGACCTTGATGCTCAATATGTAAGCAGCTTCACCGAGGTTTTCTTTGAAAAAATCCTTTTAAACACTCCTTTATGCTTTGCAGAATAATTCTACATTATTTCCAATCAAGAATATGTCATACACATATAATTATCAGAAATGCTGTAGTGCTCCCACTTACTTTCTTGTAAATACAGGCTTCACCGCAAGTCTGTATAAAACTATATGCTTTGATCAACTTATCAAAGCGTATATTCCAACTCCGAGATGCTTGTACCAGGCCATAGATGGATCGCTGGAGCTTGCATATTTTGTTAGCACCTTTAGGATTGACAAAACCTTCTGGTTGCATCATATACAACTCTTCTTTAAATCCATTAAGGAATGTAGTTTTGTTTATCCATTTTCCAGATTTCATAAAAATGCGGCAATTGCTAACATGATTTGGACAGACTTAAGCATCGCTACGAGTGAGAAAATTTCATCGTAGTCAACACCTTGAACTTTGTCAAAAACCTTTTTCGACAAGTCTAGCTTTGTAGATAGTAACACTACTATCAGCGTCCGTCTTCCTCTTGAAGATCCATTTATTTTCTATGGCTTGCCGATCATCGGGCAAATCCATCAAAGTCCATACTTTGTTCTCATACATGGATCATATCTCAGATTTCATGGCCTCAAACCATTTCGCGGAATCTGGGCTCATCATCGCTTCCTCATAGTTCGCAAGTTCGTCATGGTCTAGTAACATGACTTCCAGAACAGGATTACCATACCACTCTGGTGCGGATCTCACTCTGGTTTACCTACGAGATTCGGTAGTAACTTGATCTGAAGTTACATGATCATCATCATTAGCTTCCTCACTAATTGGTGTAGTAGTCACAAGAACAGATTTCTGTGATGAACTACTTTCCAATAAGGGAGAAGGTACAATTACCTTATCAAGTTTTCTACTTTCCTCCTACTCACTTCTTTCGAGAGAAACTCCTTCTCTAGAAAGTTTCCGAATTTAGCAACAAAAGTCTTGCCTTCGGATCTGTGATAGAAGGTGTATCCAATAGTTTCCTTTGGATATCCTATGAAGACACACTTCTCCGATTTAGGTTTGAGCTTATCAAGTTGATTTTTTTTCACATAAGCATTGCAACCTCAAACTTTAAGAAACGACAGCTTAGGTTTCTTGCTAAACCATAGTTCATACGGTGTCATCTCAAACGGATTTAGATGGTGCCCTATTTAACGTGAATGTAGCTGTCTCTAATGCATAACCCCAAAACAACAGCGGTAAATTTGTAAGAGACATCATAGATCGCACCATATCAAATAAAGTACGATTTCGACGTTCGAACACACCATTACACTGTGGTGTTCCAGGTGGCGTGAGTAGTGAAACTATTTCACATTGTTTTAACTGAAGACCAAACTCGTAATTCAAATACTCTTCTCCACGATCAGATCGTAGAAACTTTATTTTCTTGTTACGATGATTTTCCACTTCACTTTGAAATTCTTTGAACTTTTCAAATGTTTCAGACTTATGTTTCATCAAGTAGATATACTCACATCTTCTCAAATTATCTGTGAAGAACAGAAAATAATGATACCTGTCGTGAGCCTCAATATTCATCGGACCACATACATCAGTATGTATGATTTCCAACAAATCTGTTGCTCGCTCCATTGTTTCGAAGAATGGAGTCTTAGTCATCTTGCCCATGAGGCATGGTTCGCAAGCATCAACTGATTCATAATCAAGTAATTCCAAAAGCCCATCAACATGGAGTTTCTTCATGCGCTTTACACCAATATGACCTAAACGGCAGTGCCACAAATAAGTTTGCACTATCATTATTAACTTTGCATCTTTTGGTTTCAATATTATGTTTATGTGCATCACTACGATCGAGATCCAACGAACTATTTTCATTGGGTGTGTAACCATATAAGGTTTTATTCATGTAAACAGAACAACAATTTATTCTCTTACTTAAATGAATAACCGTATTACAATAAACATGATCAAATCATATTCATGCTCAACGCAAATACCAAATAACACTTATTTAGGTTCAACACTAATCCCGAAAGTATAGGGAGTGTGCGATGATGATCATATCAATTTTGGAACCACTTCCAACACACATCGTTACTTCACCCTTAACTAGTCTCTGTTTATTCTGCAACTCCCGTTTCGAGTTACTAATCTTAGCAACTGAACTAGTATCAAATACTGAGGGGTTGCTATAAACACTAGTAAAGTACACATCAATAACATGTATATCAAATATACTTATGTTCACTTTGCCATCCTTTTTATCCGCCAATCACTTGGGGTAGTTCTGCTTCCAGTGACCAGTCCCTTTGCAGTAGAAGCACTTAGTCTCAGGCTTAGGATCAGACTTGGGCTTCTTCACTTGAGCAGCAACTTGCTTGCCGTTCTTCTTGAAGTTCCCCTTCTTCCCTTTGCCCTTTTCTTGAAACTAGTGGTCTTGTCAACCATCAACACTTGATGTTTTTCTTGATTTCTACCTTCATTGATTTCAGCATCACGAAGAGCTTGGGAGTTGTTTCCGTTATCCCTTGCATATTATAGTTCATCACGAAGTTCTACTAACTTGGTGATGGTGACTAGAGAATTCTGTCAATCACTATCTTATCTGGAAGATTAACTCCCACTTGATTCAAGCGATTGTAGTACCCAGACAATCTGAGCACATGCTCACTAGTTGAGCGATTCTCCTCCATCTTTTAGCTATAGAACTTGTTGGAGACTTCATATCTCTCAACTCAGGTATTTGCTTGAAATATTAACTTCAACTCCTAGAACATCTCATATGGTCCATGACGTTCAAAACGTCTTTGAAGTCCCGATTCTAAGCCATTAAGCATGGTGCACTAAACTATCAAGTAGTCATCATATCGAGCTAGCCAAACGTTCATAACGTCTGCATCTGCTCCTGCAATAGGTCTGTCACCTAGCGGTGCATCAAGGACATAATTCTTCTGTGCAGCAATGAGGATAAACCTCAGATCACGGATCCAATCCGCATCATTGCTACTAACATCTTTCAACACAATTTTCTCTAGGAACATATCAAAATAAACACAGGGAAGCAACAACGCGAGCTATTGATCTACAACATAATTTGCAAAATACTACCAGGACTAAGTTCATGATAAATTTAAGTTCAATTTAATCATATTACTTAAGAACTCCCACTTAGATAGACATCCCTCTAATCCTCTAAGTGATCACGTGATCCAAATCAACTAAACCATGTCCGATCATCACGTGAGATGGAGTAGTTTCATTGGTGAACATCACTATGTTGATCATATCTACTATATGATTCACGCTGGACCTTTCGGTCTCCGTGTTCCGAGGCCATATCTGTATATGCTTGGCTCGTCAAGTATAACCTGAGTATTCTGCATGTGTAACTGTTTTGCACCCGTTGTATTTGAACGTAGAGCCTATCACACCCGATCATCACGTGGTGTCTCAGCACGAAGAACTTTCGCAGCGGTGCATACTCAGGGAGAACACTTCTTGATAATTAGTGAGAGATCATCTTAAAATGCTACCGTCAATCAAAGCAAGATAAGATGCATAAAAGATAAACATCACATGCAATCAATATAAGTGATATGATATGGCCATCATCATCTTGTGCTTGTGATCTCCATCTTCGAAGCACCATCGTGATCACCATCATCATCGGCACGACACGTTGATCACCATCGTAGTATCGTTGTCGTCTCGCTAATCTTATGCTTCCACGACTATCGCTACCGTTTAGTGATAAAGTAAAGCATTACAGCGCAGTTGTATTGCATACAATAAAGCGACAACCATATGGCTCCTGCCAGTTGCCGATAACTCGGTTACAAAACATGATCATCTCATACAATAAAATTTAGCATCATGTCTTGACCATATCACATCACAACATGCCCTGCAAAAACAAGTTAGACGTCCTCTACTTTGTTGTTGCAAGTTTTACGTGGCTGCTCCGGGCTTAAGCAAGAACCAATCTTACCTACGCATCAAAACCACAACGATAGTTTGTCAAGTTGGTGCTGTTTTAACCTTCGCAAGGACCGGACGTAGCCACACTTGGTTCAACTAAAGTTGGAGAAACTGTCACCCGCTAGCCACCTTTGTGCAAAGCACGTCGGGAGAACCGGTCTCGCGTAAGCGTACGCGTAATGTCGGTCCGGGACGCTTCGTCCAACAATACTGCTGAACCAAAGTATGACATGCTGGTAAGCAGTATGACTTATATCGCCCACAACTCACTTGTGTTCTACTCGTGCAAATAACATCAACACATAAAACCTAGGCTCTGATACCACTGTTGGGGAACATAGTAATTTCAAAAAAATTCCTACGCACACGCAAGATCATGGTGATGCATAGCAACGAGAGGGGAGAGTGTGATCTACATACCCTTGTAGACCGACAGCGGAAGCGTTAGCATAACGCGGTTGATGTAGTCGTACGTCTTCACGGCCCGACCGATCAAGCACCGAAACTACGGCACCTCCGAGTTCTAGCACACGTTCAGCTCGATGACGATCCCCGGACTCCGATCCAGCAAAGTGTCGGGGAAGAGTTCCGTCAGCACGAAGGCGTGGTGACGATCTTGATGTACTACCGTCGCAGGGCTTCGCCTAAGCACCGCTACAATATTATCGAGCATTATGGTGGAAGGGGGCACCGCACACGGCTAAGAATATAATCACGTGGATCAACTTGTGTGTCTATGGGGTGCCCCCTACCCCCGTATATAAAGGAGCAAGGGGGAGGCCGGCCGGCCCTTGTGGGCGCGCCAAGGAGGAGTAGGATTCCTACTCCTAGTTGGAGTAGGTCTCCACCTTTCCTAGTCCAACTAGGAGAAGGGGGGAAAAGGGGGGAAGAGGGGAAGGAAGGGAGAGAGGGGCCGCGCCCCAAACCCCTTGTCCAATTCGGACTGGGCTTGGGAGGGGCGCGCGCCACCTCCTGGTCCTTTCCACTAAGGCCCATTAAGGCCTATTGCTTCTTCCTCGTATTCCCGTAACTCCCCGGTACCTCCGAAAATACCAGAGTCACTCGGAACCTTTCCGATGTCCGAATATAGTCGTCCAATATATCGATCTTTACGTCTCGACCATTTCGAGACTCCTCGTCATGTCCCCGATCTCATCCGGGACTCCGAACTCCTTCGGTACATCAAAACTCATAAACTCATAATATAACTGTCATCGAAACCTTAAGCGTGCGGACCCTACGGGTTCGAGAACAATGTAGACATGACCGAGACACGTCTCCAGTCAATAACCAATAGCGGAACCTGGATGCTCATATTGGCTCCCACATATTCTACGAAGATCTTTATCGGTCAGACCGCATAACAACATACTTTGTTCCCTTTGTCATCGGTATGTTACTTGCCCGAGATTTGATCGTCGGTATCTCAATACCTAGTTCAATCTCGTTACCGGCAAGTCTCTTTACTCGTTCCGTAATACATCATCTCGCAACTAACTCATTAGTTGCAATGCTTGCAAGGCTTATGTGATGTGCATTACCGAGAGGGCCCAGAGATACCTCTCCGACAATCGGAGTGACAAATCCTAATCTCAAAATACGCCAACCCAACATTTACCTTTGGAGACACCTGTAGAGCTCCTTTATAATCACCCAGTTACGTTGTGAGGTTTGGTAGCACAAAAAGTGTTCCTCCGGCAAACGGGGGTTGCATAATCTCATAGTCATAGGAACATGTATAAGTCATGAAGAAAGCAATAGCAACATACTAAACGATCGGGTGCTAAGCTAATGGAATGGGTCATGTCAATCACATCATTCTTCTAATGATGTGATCCCGTTAATCAAATAACAACTCTTTTGTTCATGGTTAGGAAACATAACCATCTTCGATTAACGAGCTAGTCAAGTAGAGGCATACTAGTGACACTCTGTTTGTCTATGTATTCACACATGTATTATGTTTCCGGTTAATACAATTCTAGCATGAATAATAAACATTTATCATGATATAAGGAAATAAATAATAACTTTATTATTGCCTCTAGGGCATATTTCCTTCAATATATAGGCATCACGTCCAAAATTAATAGACCGACTCCTGCCTGCATCTACTACTATTACTCCACATTGACCGCTATCCAACATGCATCTAATGTATTAAGTTCATGACATGATGTAGACAAGATCTATTCATGTAGGAATAGACCCCATCTTTTTATCCTTAATAGCAACATACATGCGTGTTGTCTCTCTTCCGCCACTGAGATTGAGCATCACAAGATCAAACCCATCACAAAGCACCTCTTCCCATGGCAAAAAAATCAATATAGTTGGCCAAACCAAACCAAAATTTCGAAGAAGAAATACGAGGGTATAAAAATCATGCATAAAAAAGTTCAGCAAAGACTCAAATAATATTCATGGATAGAACTGATCATAAACCCACAATTCATCGGATCCCAACAAACACACTGCAAAAAGGAGTTACGTCAAATAGATCTCCAAGAACATCGAGGGGAACATTGTATTGAAGATCTCAGAGAAGAAGCCATCTAGCTACTAGCTACGGACTCATAGGTCTGTGGTAAACTACTCACGCATCATTGAATAGGCAACAAGGATGATGAAGAACACCTCCGTGATCGGTGCCTCCTCTGGTAGAGTGCCTGAAAAGGGCTCTAGATTAGATCTCGTGGTTCTGGAACTTGCGGCGGCTGAAACTGTGTTTCGTCGACTCCCCTAGGGTTTTTGGGATTGTAGAGTATTTATAGAGGTGGAGGTCAATGGAGAAGCTTCCCATGGGCTCCACTACCCACCAGGGCGCCAGAGGCCTCTGGTGCGCCCTGTTTGAAAGGGCATTTCCCTACTTTATGTTTTGGATGATGATGACATCCCTTTGTAGTCTAAATGTGTGCTATATGTTTCAGGTTCTCGATGCTTAGGCTTACATCGGATTGCTATTACCTCTCGAAGGAAAAGATCGAAGACGTGTCCTCTACGTTTTTATTTTTTTTGGTCATAGAGTACCCGTACTATCAAGAGGGAATCCTCATTAGGAAGCTCTGGGGGAATCAGTTCACGTACACTTTTCTCACCCTCTCTTTGCCTTCCTCAGGTGTGTGTGTGAGAGAGAGTTTTCCTTGCCTCTTCCCCTCTTTCCTGCTCACTGTTTCTGCCCAGCGGTTGTACCGCTCTCTGGAGCGGTTGTACCGCTGGGTCTTGTCGCTCACCAGCTTTTGCTCGAGCGGTTGTACCGCTGCCTCCGGGCGGTGGTACCGCCACCATGCTCTACAACAGCTAGGGCGGTGGTTCCGTCCATGTACCGCTCAAGTACCGCTCTTGCCTCTAGTTTGATGCTGTTCTTGGGCGGTAGTGGCCCGGTTGGTCCGGTCGTTCCACGATGACTGGTACCACCGGTGGTCCGAGCGGTTCTTCCACTCAGAACTTAGCCGCCCAAGAGCTCAAGGCCATGCGGTTGTTCCGGCCAGGCACCGCCCAAGTACCGGTCAAGCTCCTGTTTTGATGCGGTGGTTGTGCGGTAGCCAGGCGGTTAGTCCGGTTATCTTTCTTAGCTGGTACTACCGCCCGCCTGTCCGGTTGTACCGCTTGGTAGGGTTCTGCTGTTACACCGTGAGTCCCGGTTGTACCGGGACGAGGACCGGTTGTACCGTTATAGTGCAAAAACGCAGTAACGGTTGGAATTGTGGGGAGACTACTTAAGGGGGCTTCTCCCATCTACCTCTCTTACCTTTAACCTCTCTCACTCCACCATTGATGCCCTTCAAGCTCTCTTGCCCGATCTCTCTCTCTAGCCACTCAAACTTGTTGATTTGCTAGGGATTGAAGGAGGAGACCTAGATCTACACTTCCACCAAAGGATATTTGGTTCCCCCATACTTTCTTGTGTGGATTTTGTTACTCTTGGGTGTTTGAGCACCCTAGACGGTTGAGGTCACCTCGGAGCCATATTCCATTGTGGTGAAGCTTCATGGTTTTGTTGGGAGCCTCCAATTAAGTTGTGGAGAGAGCCCCAACCTTGTTTGTAAAGGTTCGGTAGCCACCTTCAAGGGCACCAATAGTGGAATCACGGCATCTCGCATTGTGTGAGGGCGTGAGGAGAATACGGTGGCCCTAGTGGCTTCTTGGGGAGCATTGTGCCTCCACACCGCTCCAACGGAGACGTACTTCCTCTCAAAGGGAAGGAACTTCGGCAACACATCCTCGTCTCCACCGTCTCCACTCTTGGTTATCTCGTGCCTTTATTTAAGCAAGCTTACTTGTTTCATATCTCTTGCTTGCTTGTGTACCTATCCTCGTTGCATCATATAGGTTGCTCACCTAGTTGCATTTCTAGACAACCTATTTTGATGCAAAGTTTAACTTGTTAAAGAAAAGCTAAAAATTGTTAGTTGCCTATTCACCCCCCCTCTAGTCAACCATATCGATCCTTTCAATTGGTATCAGAGCCTCGTCTCTTTATTAAGGACATTACCATCCAAAGAGTATGGTTGATACCGTAGACGGTGTGGAGGAACACTCCGATGTGAATCCGATCTCGTCCACGGGAGATGGGGGAACTTCGGTCTCTCGTGAGGAGTTCAATGTGGCCTTGGAGACATTGAAAACCTCCATGACGACCGAAGTCGAAAGCATGTTTACTAAATTTCTTAAGGGGCTTGAACTATCCACCTCACCGTTGAAAGTGGGTGATCCCGCCAACAAGGTGACGGATGCTATCCCCGACAAGGGGGAAGCTAGTAGTGAAAAGGCTCCTTCTTCTAGTGGCAAGAATGGCACCGGCATCTTTGCCCATGTGGAACCACCACTTTTTTATGGTGGACCGGTTCCTTCCACTCATTTGAATCATGCCGGTCCTCCCCCTAAGATTGTGAAAAATGAGGATTTTGATTCTTGGGTTTACCGCTTTAAACGTCATTTAAATCATGTGAACACTAACCTTTGGAGAATCATTGAAGAAGGTTTCTATCCACATGATCCAAGAAACTTCACTCCTTGAGAAGCCGCGGACAATCAATTCAATGAGAATGCTCTCTTCATCATTCAAGATGCTATTCCACCCGAAGACCCACCTCATCTTCGTCCTTTCGCCTTGGCCAAAGATGCATGGCATTGTGTCGTGTCTCTCTACCGGGGAAGCGCAAGCATTCAACACTCCAACTATGAAGTGGTACAAGATGAGGCCGATGAGTTTGCAATGAAGGAAGATGAAGAATCTTGTGAGCTCTATCGGAGAGTAACCAAACTCGTGGTCTCACTACGAGATCACGGGAGCAAGGACACGGATGACAATTGGATCAAGCGCAAATTCCTCAAGGCAATGATGCCCTATCACAAGGCCATGTCCTCCGTCATTCGTCAAAGACCGGACTTCCACACTTTGACCTCAAGCGAAGTGTTGGATGAGTTTGTGGCCATGAACATTTTGGACAAGACCGCCGACAATGCGGTGCTCCGTTCTCAATGGGCAGAGAAGCCTAACCTTGCATTGAAGGCCAAGCTCATAGTGGAAGACGAATAAGAGGAAGAAGAGGAGAGCAACCCCGAAGATACGAAGTATGCATATCATGAACACATGGCACTTGCTTCAAGGCAATTTTGGAGCAAGAAAAACTCAAGGCCAAACTTTAGCAAAAACAACTCGAGTGGTACAAGGGGCAAGCAACGTGTAAGGACTTGCTACAATTGCGGCAACGTGAGTCATTTCGTTGCGGAATGCCCGTATGAGAAGAGGGAAGACAATGGTGGCAAACTCATCCAAAAGGACAAGGCCAAGTCGTTCCCCAACAAGAACAACTTCACCAAGAAGACTCATCCCAAGGCCTTGGTTGTGCAAGAAGAGTACAATGAGGACGATGACGATGATGAAGATGATGAGTTGGTTGCCATGGCCTCCGTTGCCATTGCAACAACGTCACGGGTGTCTCTCTTCGACTCACCCAACCAGAGCATCACCGCCAAGTGCCTCATGGCTAAAGCCACCAACAAGGTAACCTCCAACATCAAAACTACCATCATTAATCATCCTTCCCCAACGGATAGCATTAATGAATTTGAGGGAGCTAATGTGGAGGCTAACGAGTTTGAGGCCTTTATGGGCAAACTCAAGGGAAAATCCAAGAAGCACTTTATTGCTCTCTTGGAATAACTTGGTGAGGCCAATGACATGATCGAGGCTCACGAAGACACCATCTCTAAGATGGAAGGACATAGTCGTGACTATGCCGATGAGATTTCGGATCTTTCCAATGCTCTTGAGGAAGAGAATGGTCTTCGTTTGGCTCTTGAGGAGTCACACAACGTAGATCATGCTAAGTTAGAGAAAGATTATGATCATGCCCTCGTCGTTTCTCCTGTGCTAAATTCCGAGAAGGCCAAACTCGGGGTTGATCTTGCTAGACTCAAAGAGGAGTTTGATATACTTGACAAGGCCCACAAGGCCTTGAAGGGTATTCACGCTAGTCTCAAGGAGTCTCATGATCAACTCCAAGTGAAGCTAACTAAGGAGAAAGCAACTTTTCCTCATATGGTTTTAATTGATAATGCAAATGCTACTAACCCGTGTTGTGAGCATATACATCTTGTTGAGGAAAATGCTAAGTTGAAGGAGCAACTTGAGAGAGGTCTTGCGACTTGCATACAAGGCAAGAAGAACCTCAATGATCTCTTGACCAACCAAAAGGGAGGTGTGGCCAAGGAAGGGGTTGGGTACGTCCCCGACTCCAAGAACAAGAAGAAGAATGACAAGACCAAACGACCTCCTCCTCTCATGCAAACCTTTGTGAGGGAGGGAGAGAGTGCCCCCGAGGAGAAGAAGAAGAATAATGTCAAGAAGGGCAATGTCACCCCTCCCAACAAAGCCGGCGATTTTAATCCTTCTTATGTGTTATGCCGTGCTAGTGATGGGCATGTTTATGCCAAATTTGTTGGTTCTCTTCATGAATACATTGAATGGTCTATGTGGGTTCCTAAGACCCTTGTTACTAACATCAAAGGACCCATTACAAAATGGGTACCTAAAACCAAGCATTGATCTCTTGTAGGTGTTTGCTTCCGGTGGTGGATCATGGTTGCTTGATAGCGGAGCTACAAATCATATGACCGGAAGCAAGGACTTGGTGGTGGACGTGCACAAGGTTCCATCTATGCCCACCAATGTCGACTGGGGTGACGCCTCATCTTCTAAGGTATTGGGACTTGGCAAGGTGGTCATCTCTCATGATCTCACGATCGAGAAGGTCATGCTTGTTGAGTCCCTTGCATACAATTTACTTTCCATTCGTCAACTTGCAATCATGGGCTTTGCCACTTTCTTTGATATCGATACCGTGGCCCTCTTGTGGAGCAAGACTCTTAAAGTAGCCTTTGTTGGGCATGTCAAGAACGATCTATATGTGATTAACTTTTCGGAGCGACCCACTAAGACCACGACATGCCTAATGGCTAAAGTTGATGTGGGATGGCTTTGGCATCGCCGTTTAGCCCATGTCAATATGAGATCTTTGCAAAGTCTCCTCAAGGGGGACCATGTCCGTGGACTAACGAATGTTAGTTTTGCTAAAGATCGTGCTTGCAGTGCCTGTATCGAAGGAAAGCTACATGAGAAGGCTCACCCTCCCACGACTATCATTTATTCAAACAGGCCTTTGGAGCTCCTTCACATGGATCTCTTTGGGCCTCCATCCTTCGGTAGTCTTGGAGGTAGGAAGTATTGCTTGGTGATTGTGGATGACTACTCAAGGTACACGTGGGTGTATTTCTTCAAGAGGGAGAGCGAGACCCAACAAACCGTCATTGACTTTGCAAATGAAGCACAATGTCAACACAATGCAAAGATCTTGACAATAAGAAGTGACAACGGCACTGAGTTCAAGAACTACACCTTGCATGAATTTCTTAGTGATGAGGGAATCAAGCATCAATATTCCGCACCATACACCCCTCAACAAAATGGTGTTGCGGAAAGGAAGAACCGGACGTTGATGGATGCGGCAAGGACCATGATGGTGGAGTTCAAGTCTCCGTACAACTTTTGGGCCGAAGCCATCAACACTGCGTGTCATGCATCCAATCGGCTCTACCTCCGCAAGGGCTTGAACAAGACTCCATATGAGATACTCACCGGTAACAAGCCCAACCTCAAGTACTTCCGGGTGTTCGGGTGTAAGTGTTTCATTCTCAAGAAAGGTGTTCGGTTGTCTAAATTTGAGGCTAGAGCTCATGAGGGCATATTTGTTGGTTATGCTACAAACTCTCATGCTTACCGTGTCCTCAATAAATCCACGGGACTTATTGAGGAGACGTGTAACGTGGAGTTTGATGAGAATAACGGCTCCCAAGTGGAGCAAAGTGGCACTTGTGATGTAGGTGATGAAATTCCTCCTCAAGCCATAAGAATAATGGGTGTTGGTTTTATCCTACCCATTGAGGAACCCCTTGTGGCCGAAGGAGAAGGACAATGCTCCACTCAAGTGGAGCCATCACCATCCCAAGGCCCACACGCTTCTGAAGAACAAAGTGAAGGCCCTCAACCTCATGAACAAGACCAAGGGCAAGATCATACTCAAGACGGTGTTGACACACCAAGTGATGCCCAAGGTCAAGTTCTCTCCCCCGAGCAAGTTCAAGATCAAGAACAAGTTCATGACGGTGCTCAGGATGATCAAGTAACCGCTCCTCAACTCACCACCGAGGAGGAATTAGAGCGTCGTGCCGCCAAGATTGCATCCAAGCTCTCCACCAAGGATCATCTCATGACGAATGTGCTTGGAAGCTTAAGAAAGGGGGTAAGCACTCGTAGACAATTAGCAAATTATTGTGAGCATCACGCATTTGTCTCTTGTGTGGAACCCCACAAGTTCTATGAGGCGCTAGAAGATCCGGATTGGCTCAATGTCATGCACGAAGAACTCAACAACTTCGAGCGCAACAAAGTGTGGAGATTGGTGCCAAGGCCAACGGGGAACCACAATGTCATTGGAACCAAGTGGATATTCAAGAACAAGCAAGATGCCCATGGGATTATCATTCGCAACAAGGCTCGGTTGGTAGCACAAGGCTACTCCCAAGTCAAGGGTATCGACTACGGTGAAACCTTTGCTCCCGTTGCTCATCTTGAATCCATTCGCTTGTTAATTGCATATGCTTCTCATCATAATTTTAAGTTACAACAAATGGATGTGAAGAGTGCTTTTCTTAATGGTCCCATTAATGAATTGGTTTACGTCAAGCAACCCCCCGGGTTCGAGGATCCCTACTTTCCCGATTATGTGCATCAACTCGATAAGGCGCTCTATGGCCTTAAACAAGCCCCACGTGCGTGGTATGACCACCTTACCGAGTTGTTACAAGACCGTGGTTTTGAAGTTGGGCTAATCGACCCCACTCTTTTTACTAAGAAGGTCAAAGGGGAGTTGTTTGTGTGCCAATTATATGTTGATGATATTATCTTTGGTTCTCCTAACAAAGCTTTCAATGAGGAATTTGCCACTCTCATGACCTCAAAGTTCGAGATGTCCTCCATGGGAGAGTTGAAGTTCTTTCTAGGGTTCGAAGTGAAGTAAAGAAGAGAAGGAACCTTCATCAATCAATCCAAATACACTCAAGACATGCTCAAGAGATTCAAGCTAAGTGACGTCAAGCCGGCTTCCACTCCAATGCCCACCAAGTGCCAACTTGACTTAGATCCCAATGGTAAAGTGGTGGATCAAAAGGTATATCGTTCCATGATTGGATCCTTTCTTTACCTTTGTGCATCTAGACCGGACATCATGTTGAGTGTGGGAATTTGTGCACGGTTTCAAGCCACACCTAAGGAAAGTCACTATGTGGCGGTCAAACGAATCTTTCGATATTTGGCTCATACCCCAAACTTTGGCCTATGGTACCCTAGAGGATCAAACTTCAAGCTTGTAGGGTACTCGGATTCCGATTGGGCGGGAGACAAAGTGGATAGGAAGTCCACTTCCGGAGGGTGCCAATTCCTTGGTTGCTCTTTGGTAAGTTGGTCTTCCAAAAAGCAAAGTTGTGTGTCTCTCTCGTCCACTGAGGCGGAGTATGTTGCCGCCGGTAGTTGTTGTGCTCAACTCCTATGGATGAGGCAAACTTTAAAGGATTACGGTGTCACTTGTGACAAAGTGCCTCTTTGGTGTGACAATGAAAGTGCCATCAAGATCTCTCTCAATCTGGTACAACATTTCAAGACGAAGCATATTGAGATCCGGTATCACTTCATCCGAGATCACATTAGACGAGGAGAGATCGAGCTCAACTATGTCAACACTCATGACAACCTTGCAGATATTTTCATGAAGCCCTTAGATGAAGCAAGATTTCGCGAGTTAAGGCATGAGCTAAATATCATTGATTCGAGCAATGTGGCTTGAACCCTTGCACACCCTACCACGCTCAACTTGTTGTCTAGTTTAGGTGTAGGCATGGACATAGGGGGAGTGTTGTTCTCTCAATGAACTCTCCCTCCCCCCATTATGCATAAATTGATTGTGTCTTTCACATTAGCCATATTTGATGGTACTTGTGCTTCAAAGACGAGTTTTGGTCATGGACCCAAGGATAATTCTTCGCGGTGCCATACCAATTGACTCAAACATAGGTGGCCTCGGCCACTGTCCTCTCTTCGGGGAGTTGGATTTAGCCTTGCTGTTCTCGTGTTGTTTTCTCTCTTTCTCTCTTTGCTCTTTGTGTTAGGTTCTCCTAGGGTGTTGTTTCTCTCCTGTTTTTGTGCCCCTTCTTCCTCCCTTCGGATTGCACTCATTTGATCTTGGCTTCGGCTTAGGTGGTCGGGCGGTACAACCGGTACCACGAGCGGTTCTACCGCTGGTACCGGGTTGTGCCGTCCCAAGGGTTTCCGTTCGGTGCCTGGGCGGTCCCACCGCACAATCCCATGGTAACCCACGTCCGGTACTACCGGTTGTTGCCGTGCGGTACTACCGCTGCCTTCCAGGCACCGAAAGTACCGCCTCCATCCACTGGTCTATACCAGACGAGCGGTACAACCGCTCCCCTAAGCGGTTCTACCGGGGCGTGCGTACAGGCCTATATATACTCGACGGGGCTAAAGGGTTGTCTTTTTCCCTTCGTCCTCGTTCCTCTTTTTCTTTCCCTAGCCGCCGGCCATCTCTACCCCTGCCCCGGAGTGCGTCTCGCGCTTCGGATCCTTGGCTCTCCGTGGATTCTCTCTGTGGAGGCCTTCCGAACTCTTCCCATGGATGGTGGTAATGCCTCGTGTTCTTTGCCTCTAGATTTTTGTTTAGGGTTATTCCTTGCCTAGGGCTTTACCCATCTTTCCGCGTTTAGTGTTCGATCTATGGCTTAGAAGAGTTCTTTGTTAGCCTCCTGTCTTGTTTGCAGCACTTAGAATTCGGAATATTACTTGTGTGATTCGTATGCCTCGGTTAGATCTATCTTCCCTGGTAGTGCCACTGTCAGCGGTTCTACTGCCCCTACGGGCGGTACAACCGCTGGAGCGGTACTACCGGCAGAAGATCCGGTACAACCGGAGTATATCAACCACTAAGCACTGTTCTATCTTCTCTGTTGTTGCAACTTGTTCCTTTTCTGCTAGTGGGTGCAATCCTCTCATCCTTGTTGGGTTTTTGTGTGTTCTTTTCGTGTGTGTGTGTTCAGGTGGCTCTAGTTCTCGCTCTGCTCCTTGCAAGACCAAGAAGAGGGCACGAAGGACCTTGCGCCCGGTTGTGTCAGATGATGAAGAAGTTGTGATTCCCACCAAGCCCACTCGCCGTGAAAAGTCTGCAGCTGCTAAGCAACATGTGGTCATGCCGTTGCATCGTTGGAAAGCCAAGGATTGGGAAGCCTACCGCTCAAAGAATCCGTATGAGGTTCCCATTGCTCCTCGTTGACCACTGTTCAGTTCCGAATGAGATGCAAGTGAGGATTGTTCATGAACTCTTTGAGCACAACAAGAATAGATATGCCAAGCAGTGGACGATTGATTTTGATCATTGGAGGAACAACATGGAGTATTTTAGTGAGGCGTTAGCTCTCTGCGAGGAGTTTGATCTTGTCAAGATCATGTCAGTCAACTGTGACTTTGATGTTCAACTCATCCATCAGTTCTATGCCACGGTTCATTTTGGGGAAGATGATGCGCGCACTCTCACCTTCATGTGTCGCGATGAATTGTTTCACGTTCCCTGGAGGGCTTTCTGCAATGCTATTGGGTACGAGGATACCGGTCTGCAAGGAAGGGGTGGCATTCGCCCTCATGATTTTCCTAAGTCCATGCCTAAGGAGAAGCTTGCCCCTCTGTACATTCGGGGCCGTGGGATTATTGGAGAATCCAAGGATTTGGAGAAGGTCTATGACATCATGCACCGAGTGTTCCGCAATGTGCTCTTGCCCAAGGTGGGCAATCAAGATGAAATTCATGGCTATCTGGTTGATTTGATGGTTGCTATGAAGACCATGGTGGGGACAGGGGCAACGTTTGATGTGTCAAATTGGCTGTGGCATGAGATATACAACATGGTCATCTACCGCAAAGTCCCAATCTACGCTCCGTTTGTCATGTGCTTTCTGAACTCTGTGTGGGCTGTTTGTTGTCCTGGAGAGCTCCTCACTTCTCCAGACAACCTCACTGTTCATGAGGTCAAGCTCCTTAAGAAGAAGAAGCATGCCGAGCCTCGCTTCCCTGAACATGCTCCTGAGGATGTCTATGCTACTTCTGACGATGAGGACTTTGAGCTGGAGCCAGGGTCCAAGCCTTCGTGGGTGGACAAACTTACTGCCAAGGTAAAGAAGACCTTTTGTCTCCAGGCTAACATCCAGAAGAAGATGTATGAGGCACATGTCAATGAGAAGCTCGCACGGCGTCGCCAAATTGCAATGATGAAGCACCTCAACATGCAGGTTCAGAGTGGCTCTAAGAAGAGCATCACCCTAGAGGAGCGTTGGATCTCTACCCATAGCACCTGGACTGATGATGAAGACCCTCCCCAGCCATCATCCTCGTTTGCAGCAGCTGACAATGCCATGGAAGAATCTGATCACGACGACGATGACGACTTTGATGATGAAGATCCAGATGCGACTAAGGAGTCAGAGGAGGATGCCTGAGCTTTGGGTCGCTAGCTTCGCTCTTTTCCTTTTAGGTGTCTTGATGCCAAAGGGGGAGAGGGTTCTATAGGTCTCGGGGATTTGCTTGGGTTGTTTTCTTTTGTTCTCGTGTTTTTGTGTTTGTTTGTGGACTTGTTTCGTTCCGTGCTGTGTGTGAGGCTTGCTAGACTTGCTACTCCATTTATTCGTAGTTCTTTATCATTATTATTGCCTCTAAGTATTATATTGTCTATTCTTTTGAGCTCAGAGTGATGAGTCTATAAAATCTAGGGGGAGTCTAGTCCTGAAAGTGTGCCCATGCTTTCTAACAGCTAGTACTTGTTGGGGCACACATTCAGGGGGAGTTCCATCTAGATTTCATTGACTTATCTCTTGCAAATTGTGTTGTTGTCATCATCCACCAAAAAGGGAGAGATTGAAAGGACATTTCCCTACTTTATGTTTTGGATGATGATGACAACCCTTTGTGGTCTAAACGTGTGCTATATGTTTCAGGTTCTCGATGCTTAGGCTTACATCGGATTGCTATTACCTCTCGAAGGAAAAGATCGAAGACGTGTCCTCTACGTTTTTATTTTCTTTGGTCATAGAGTACCCGTACTATCAAGAGGGAATCCTCATTAGGAAGCTCTGGGGGAATCAGTTCACGTACACTTTTCTCACCCTCTCTTTGCCTTCCTCAGGTGTGTGTGTGAGAGAGAGTTTTCCTTGCCTCTTCCCCTCTTTCCTGCTCACTGTTTCTGCCCAGCGGTTGTACCGCTCTCTGGAGCGGTTGTACTGCTGGGTCTTGTCGCTCACCAGCTTTTGCTCGAGCGGTTGTAATGCTGCCTCCGGGCGGTGGTACCGCCACCATGCTCTGCAACAGCTAGGGCGGTGGTTCCGTCCATGTACCGCTCAAGTACCGCTCTCGCCTCTGGTTTGATGCTGTTCTTGGGCGGTAGTGGCCCGGTTGGTCCGGTTGTTCCACAATGACCGGTACCACTGGTGGTCCGAGCGGTTCTTCCGCTCAGAACTTAGCCGCCCAAGAGCTCAAGGCCATGCGGTTGTTCCGGCCAGGCACCGCCCAAGTACTGGTCAAGCTCCTATTTTGATGCGGTGGTTGTGCGGTAGCCAGGCGGTTAGTCCGGTTATCTTTCTTAGCCGGTACTACCGCCCGCCTGTCCGGTTGTACCGCTTGGTAGGGTTCTGCTGTTACACCGCGAGTCCCGGTTGTACCGGGACGAGGACCGGTTGTACCGCTGTAGTGCAAAAACGCAGTAACGGTTGGAATTGTGGGGAGACTACTTAAGGGGGCTTCTCCCACCTACCTCTCTTACCTTTAACCTCTCTCACTCCACCATTGATGCCCTTCAAGCTCTCTTGCCCGATCTCTCTCTCTAGCCACTCAAACTTGTTGATTTGCTAGGGATTGAAGGAGGAGACCTAGATCTACACTTCCACCAAATGATATTTGGTTCCCCCATACTTTCTTGTGTGGATTTTGTTACTCTTGGGTGTTTGAGCACCCTAGACGATTGAGGTCACCTTGGAGCCATATTCCATTGTGGTGAAGCTTCGTGGTTTTGTTGGGAGCCTCCAATTAAGTTGTGGAGAGAGCCCCAACCTTGTTTGTAAAGGTTCGGTAGCCGCCTTCAAGGGCACCAATAGTGGAATCACGGCATCTCGCATTGTGTGAGGGTGTGAGGAGAATACGGTGGCCCTAGTGGCTTCTTGGGGAGCATTGTGCCTCCACACCGCTCCAACGGAGACGTACTTCCTCTCAAAGGGAAGGAACTTCGGCAACACATCCTCGTCTCCACCGTCTCCACTCTTGGTTATCTCGTGCCTTTATTTAAGCAAGCTTACTTGTTTCATATCTCTTGCTTGCTTGTGTACCTATCCTCGTTGCATCATATAGGTTGCTCACCTAGTTGCATTTCTAGACAACCTATTTTGATGCAAAGTTTAACTTGTTAAAGAAAAGCTAAACATTGTTAGTTGCCTATTCACCCCCCCTCTAGTCAACCATATCGATCCTTTCACTGTTGCCTAGTGGGCCCCACAGGCCTCCTCTCGTGTGTTCCTTTAGCTCCATGGGTGTCTTCTGTCCAGAAAAAAATCTCCAAAAATTTCGTTGCATTTGGACTTCTTTTGGTATCGATATTCTGCAAAATAAAAAAACAAGCAGAAAACAACAACTCGCACTGGGCACTATGTGAAGGAGTCCTGGATTAAGGGGTCCTCGGGTGTCCGGGCTATGTGACATGGGCCGGACTAATGGGCCATGGAGATACAAGATAGAAGACTTCCTCCAGTGTCCGGATGTGACTCTCCTTGGCGTGGAAGGCAAGCTTAGCGTGCGGATGTGTATATTCATTTCTCTATAAACCGGCTCTGTATAACCCTAGCCCCCTCCGGTGTCTATATAAACCGGAGGGTTTAGTCCGTAGAGGTGATCATAATCATACAAGCTAGACAATTAGGGTTTAGCCATTACGATCTCGTGGTAGATCAACTCTTGTAACCCCTATAATCATCAAAGCCAATCAAACAGGACGTAGGGTATTACCTCCATCAAGAGGGATCGAACCTGGGTAAAACATCATGTCCCCTGTCTCATGTTACCATCAATCCTTAGACGCACAGTTCGGGACCCCCTACTCGAGATCTGCCGGTTTTGACACCAACATTGGTGCTTTCATTGAGAGTTCCGCTATGTCATCGCCAGAAGGTTCGATGGCTCCATCAGTCATCTACAACAAAGCGGCCCTGAGGGAGGTCTTTCTCCCCGGCCAGATCTTTGTGTTCGGCGGCTTCGCACTATGGGCCAACTCGCTTGGCCTTCTAGAGCAGATCGACAACTACGCCCCAGGTGACCAGATTAGTTTTGGAAATCTGGATTATGTCACTGATATCCAAGGAGACTTGATCTTCCAAGGGTTCGCGACCCCAATCTCCGCTCTGGCCTTAAATCCGGAGCGCGTCTCTAGGTCCGAAGACGGGATTCCTAAGCCTGCCGGACTCTCTGCGGCTATTAAGCCTAGTACGTGAGAGCCGGAGGAAGCAGTATCACCGGCAATCATCATGAAGCCGGACTCCTCTCTGAATGCTGGCCTCGAACCCTCGGAGTCATCATCATGCGAGCTTGTCCGAAGAGTTCTCTTCTCGCTGCACTCTACTATCTCTCTTCTCCCTGACCGAACCTCGCCTTTAAGCGAGGCTCTGGACTTAATGCGATCCCTCGTCATTACAGAGGAGCAACGTTCGAACTACGCCCAGCCCGGACTAGGGGCTGAGAGCGGGGAATTTTACGTCCCACCCACCACCCACTTCATAGCCACTGTCGAGGACTTAACCGACATGCTCGATTATGGCTCCGAAGACAACGACGGTATGGACGACGATGCCGGAGAAGAGCAGGCCCAAAACACGTCGTTTACCAGACAATGGATGGCCACCTCTTCGTATGATGTGTATATGGTGGATACACCCAAAGAGGGTAATGATGATAACGAGAACAATCCAGTCGAGGATATACCTCCCGAGACTCAACCAAAGCGCCGACGTCAGCGGCGCCGCTCTAAATCATGCCGTGAAAAAGACAGCAATACTGGCACCGGAGAGAACAACACTCCGGACGATGCCGAATACCAAGAAGACCCCGTCGAGCCAACCTCCGAACAGGACGATCGGGAAGATGGGCAAATTAGCCCTAATGACTAGGCTGTAAACAAAGACTCGGAGAATAGTAATTATCTTCCACCCTCTGAGGAGGAGGTGAGCCTCGACGATGAAGACTTTATCGTGCCTGAGGAACCCCTCTGAAGGAAATATGCCCTAGAGGCAATAATAAAGTTATTATTTATTTCCTTATATCATGATA
The DNA here is from genome assembly GCF_056163025.1 of Triticum urartu. Classification (NCBI taxonomy): domain Eukaryota; kingdom Viridiplantae; phylum Streptophyta; class Magnoliopsida; order Poales; family Poaceae; genus Triticum; species Triticum urartu. The sequence goes on from NC_141877.1 coordinate 475,794,981, forward strand.
AATGTTTATTATTCATGCTAGAATTGTATTAACCGGAAACATAATACATGTGTGAATACATAGACAAACAAATGTCACTAGTATGCCTCTACTTGACTAGCTCGTTGGTAAAAAATGGTTATGTTTCCTAACCATAGACATGAGTTGTCATTTGATAAACGGGATGACATCATTAGGAGAATGATGTGATTGACTTGACCCATTCCATTAGCTTAGCACTTGATCGTTTTAGTTTACTACTACTGCTTTCTTCATGACTTATACATGTTCCTATGACTATGAGATTATACAACTCCCGATTATTGGAGGAACACTTTGTGTGCTACCAAACGTCACAACGTAACTAGGTGATTATAAAGGTGCTCTACAGGTGTCTCCGATGGTACTTGTTGAGTTGGCATAGATCGAGATTAGGATTTGTCACTCCGATTGTCGGAGAGGTATCTCCGGGCCCTCTCGGTAATGCACATCACTATAAGCCTTGCAAGCATTGTGACTAATGAGTTAGTTGCGGGATGATGCATTACAAAACGAGTAAAGAGACTTGCCGGTAACGAGATTGAACTAGGTATGAGGATACCGACGATTGAATCTCGGGCAAGTAACATACCGATGACAAAGGGAACAACGTATAGTGTTATGCGGTTTGACCGATAAAGATCTTCGTAGAATATGTAGGAAACAATATGAGCATCCAGGTTCCGCTATTGGTTATTGACCGGAGACATGACTCGGTCATTTCTACATAGTTCTCGAACCAGTAGGGTTCGCACGCTTAAAGTTCTGTGATGATCGGTTTTATGAGTTTATATGTTTTGATGTACCGAAGGTAGTTCGGAATCCCGGATATGATCATGGACATGACGAGGAGTCTCGAAATGGTCGAGACATAAATATTGATATATTGGAAGCCTACATTTGGACATCGGAAGAGTTCCGGGTAAAATCGGGATTTTACCGGAGTACGGGAGGGGTTACTGGAACCCCCTGGGGGCTAATGGGCCTTGTTGGGCCATAAGGGAATGAGAGAGGGGCCGGCCTAGGGCAGGCAGCGCGCCCCCTCCCTCTGATCCGAATTGGACTAGGAGGGGGGCAGCTCCCCCCTTTCCTTCTCTTTCTTCCCCTTCCTTTCCCCCTCCTAGTAGGAGTAGGAAAGGGAGGAATCCTACTCCTACTAGGAGGAGGATTTCTCCTCCTGGCGCACCAACAAGGGCCAGCCGGCCTCCCCCTTGCTCCTTTATATACAGGGCCAGGGGGGACCTCTAGACACATAAGTTGATCACAAAGATCCCTCCTAGTCGTGTGCGGTGCCCCCCTCCACCATAATACACCTCGGTCATACTGTAGTGGTGTTTAGGCGAAGCCCTGCTGTGGTAGCTTCATCAACATCGTCACCACGTCGTCGTGCTGACGAAACTCTTCCCCGGGCTCTACTGGATCGTGAGTTCGCGGGACGTCACCGAGCTGAACGTGTGTTGAACGCGGAGGTGCCGTACGCTCGGTACTGAGGATCGGTCGATCGTGAAGATGTAACTACATCAACCGTGTTGTCATAATGCTTCCGCTTAACGGTCTACGAGGGTACGTGGACGACACTCTCCTCTCTCGTTGCTATGCATCACCATGATCCTGCATGTGCGTAAGAATTTTTTTGAAATTACTACGTTTCCTAACAGTTGTTGGGGATCGTAGCAGAAATTTAAATTTTTCTACGCATCACCAAGATCAAGCTATGGAGTAATCTAGCAACGAGGGGAAGGAGAGTGCATCTACATACCCTTGTAGATCGCTAAGCGGAAGCGTTCAAGTGAACGGGGTTGATGGAGTCGTACTCGTCGTGATCCAAATCACCGATGATCCTAGCGCCAAACGGACGGCACCTCCGCGTTCAACACACGTACGGAACGGAGATGTCTCCCACGCCATGATCCAGCAAGGAGGAGGGAGAGGTTGAGGAAGAGGGCTCCAACAGCAGCACGACGGCGTGGTGGTGGTGGAGCTGCAGTACTCCGGCAGGGCTTCGCCAAGCTCTTGCGGAGGAGGAGAGGTGTTGGGGAGGGGAGGGGCTGCGCCTTGGATGTGATCTGCAGCCCTCCCCTTGCCCCTCTATTTATAGGGGAAGGAGGAAGGGGGCCGGCCCCCTCTAGATGAGATCTAGAGGGGGGGGGCGGCCAAGGGGAGGGGGCTTGCCCCCCAAGCAAGGGGGCGCCCCCTTTAGGGTTTCCCCCCCAACCCTAGGCGCATGGGCCCAAGGGGGGATGCGGTCAGCCCATGTAGGGCTGGTTCCCTTTCCTCTACAGCCCATTAGGCCCTCCGAGAGAGGTGGCCCCTCCCAGTGGACCCCCGGAAACCCTCCGGTGGCCCCGGTAGAATACCGATATGCCCCCGAACCTTTTCGGTGACCGTATGACAACTTCCTACATATAAATCTTCACCTCCGGACCATTCCGGAACTCCTCGTGACATCCGGGATCTCATCCGGGACTCCGAACAACATTCGGTAATCACATACAAGTCTTCCTAATAACCCTAGCGTCATCGAACCTTAAGTGTGTAGACCCTACGGGTTCGGGAACCATGCAGACATGACCGAGACAACTCTCCGGCCAATAACCAACAGCGGGATCTGGATACCCATGTTGGCTCCCACATGTTCCACGATGATCTCATCGGATGAACCACGATGTCGAGGATTCAATCAATCCTGTATTCAATTCCCTTTGTCTAGCGGTACGATACTTGCCCGAGATTCGATCGTCGGTATCCCGATACCTTGTTCAATCTCGTTACCGGCAAGTCTCTTTACTCGTTCCATAACACATCATCCCGTGATCAACTCCTTGGTCACATTGTGCACATTATGATGATGTCCTACCGAGTGGGCCCAGAGATACCTCTCCGTTTACATAGAGTGACAAATCCCAGTCTCGATTCGTGCCAACCCAACAGACACTTTCGGAGATACCTGTAGTGAACCTTTATAGCCACCCAGTTACGTTGTGACGTTTGGTACACCCAAAGCACTCCTACGGTATCCGGGAGTTGCACAATCTCATGGTCTAAAAAAATGATAATTGACATTAGAAAAGCTTTAGCATACGAACTACACGATCTTTGTGCTAGGCTTAGGATTGGGTCTTGTCCATCACATCATTCTCCTAATGATCTGATCCCGTTATCAACGACATCCAATGTCCATGGTCAGGAAACCGTAACCATCTATTGATCAACGAGCTAGTCAACTAGAGGCTTACTAGGGACATGGTGTTGTCTATGTATCCACACATGTATCTGAGTTTCCTATCAATACAATTCTAGCATGGATAATAAACGATTATCATGAACAATGAAATATAATATAATAATAACTAATTTATTATTGCCTCTAGGGCATATTTCCAATAGTCTCCCACTTGCACTAGAGTCAATAATCTAGTTCACATCGCCATGTGATTAACACTCACAGGAAACATTGCCATGTGACCAACATCCAAGAGTCTACTAGACTCAATGATCTAGTTCACATCACTATGTGATAAACACTCAAAGAGTTCTGGGTTTGATCAGGTTATGCTTGTGAGAGAGATTGTAGTCAACGGGTCTTGCCATATCCAGATCCCTATGTATTTCGCAAAACTTTATGTCATATCGTAGATGCTGCTACCACGTTCCACTTGGAGCTATTCCAAATTGTTGCTCCACTATACGTATCCGGTATCTCTACTCAGAGCTATCCGGATAGGTGTTAAGCTTGCATCGACATAACTCTTTACGTCGAACTCTTTATCACCTCCATAACCGAGAAACATTTCCTTATTCCTCTAAGGATAATTTTGACTGCTATCTGGTGATCTACTCCTAGATTACCTTTGTACCCTCTTGCCAGACATATGGCAAGGCACACATCAGGTGCGGTACTTCAGCATGGCATACCGTATAGAGCCTATGACAAAAGCATAGGGGACGACCTTCGTCCTTCCTCTTTCTTATGCCGTGGTCAAGCTTTGAGTCTTACTCAACTTCACACCTTACAACTCAGGTAAGAACCCCTTCTTTGACTGATCTATTTTGAACTCCTTCAAAAACATGTCAAGGTGTGCGTTCTTTGAAAGTATCATCAGACGTCTTGATCTATTTCTATAGATCTTGATGCCCAATATGTAAGCAGCTTTATCCAGGTTTTCCTTTGAAAATCACTCTTCAAACAACCGTTTATGCTTTCCAGAAATTCTACATTATTTCGGATCAACAATATGTCATCCACATATACTTATCAGAAATGTTGTAGTGCTCCCACTCACTTTCTTGTAAATACAGGTTTCTAACAAACATTGTATAAACCTAAAAGCTTTGATCACTCCATCAAAACATATATTCCGATTCCGAGATGCTTGCTCTAGTCCATAGAACGATTGCTGGAGCTAGCATACCTTTTAGCATCCTTAGGATCGACAAAACTTTGATTGTATCACATACAACTCTTTCTTACGAAAACTGGTAAGAAAACTTGTTTTTGACATCCATCTGTCAGATTTCATAATCGAAAAATACAGCTAATGCTAACATGATTCCGATGGACTTAAGCATCGCTACGGGTGAGAAATTCTCATCGTAGTCAACTCCTTGAACTTGTGAAAAGACTCTTTCCCACAAGTCGAGCTTCATAGACGGTAACATTACCGCCCACGTCCGTCTTCTTCTTAAAGATCCATTTATCTCAATGGCTTGCCGATCATCGGGCAAGTCCACCAAAGTCCATACTTTGTTCTGATACATGGATCCTATCTCGGATTTCATGGCTTCTAACCATTTGTCGGAATACGGGCCCACCATCGCTTCTCCATAGCTCGTAGGTTCATTGTTGTCTAACAACATGATATCTAAGACAGGATTACCGTACCACTCAGGAGTAGTGCAGATCCTGGTCGACCTACGAGGTTTGATAGCAACTTGATCCAAAGCTTCATGATCACTATCATTAACTTTTTCTCCAACAGACGTAGGCGCCACAGAAAACATCTTTCTGTGTTGCATCACTCTCTGGTTGAAACAAAGGTTTGACAACCTCAACAAGTTCTATCTTCCTCCCACTCAATTCTTTCGAGAGAAACTCCTTCTCGAGAAAGGACCCGTTCTTAGAGACAAACAATTTGCCCTCGGATCTGAGATAGAAGGTATACCCAACTGTCACCTTTGGGTATTATATGAAGATGTGTTTGTCCGTTTTTGGGTTTGAGCTTCTCCGGCTGAAGACTTAAGCATCGCAGCCCCAAACATTAAGAAACGACAACTTTGGTTTCTTGCCAAACCAATGTTCATACGGCGTCGTCTCAACAGACTTATATGGTGTCCTATCTAAAGTGAATGCAGCTGTCTTTAATGCATAACCTCAAAATAATAGCGGTAGATCGGTAAGAGACATCATAGATTGCACCATCTCTCATAGTGTTCGATTACGACGTCCGGACACACCATTACCCTGTGGTGTTCCAGGTGGCTTCAACTGTGAAACAATTCCACAATGTCTTAAGTGTTTGCCAAACTCATAACTCAGAAATTCTCATTGATCAGATCGTAGGAATTTGATCTTCTTGTTATGATGATTCTTAACTTCACTCTGAAATCGCTTGAACTTTTCAAATGTTTCAGACCTGTGCTTCATTAAGTAAATATACCTATATCTACTCAAATCGTCAGTGAAGATGAGAAAATAGCGATATCCACTACACGCTTCAATTCTCATTGGATCACACGCATCAGCATGTATGATTTCCAACAAGTCACTTGCCTGTTTCATTGTACCTGAAAACGGGGTCTTAGTCATCCTGCCCATGAGGCATGGCTCGCATGTGTCAAGCGATTCAAAATCAAGTGACTCCAAACATCCATCAATATGGAGTTTCTTCATGCATCTTACGCCAATATGACCTAAGCGGCAGTGCCACAAGAAAGTGGTACTATCATTATTAACTCTACATCTTTTGGCGTGAACATGTGTATTACCACGACCGAGATTCCATGAACCATTCACATAGGGTGCATGACCATGGAAGGTATTATTCATGTAAACAGAATAACCATTATTCTCTAACTTAAATGAATAAGTGCAATGAACATGATCTAATCATATTCATGCTCAATGTAGACACCTGATAACATTTATCTAGGTTCAATACTAATCCCGAAGGCAGACGGAGCGTGCGATGGTGATCTCATCAACTTTGGAAACACTTCCAACACACATCGTCACCTCGCCCTTAGCCAGTCTCCGTTTAGTCCGTAGCTTTTGCTTCAAGTCACCAATAATAGCAACTGGACCGGTATCCAATACCCCGGTGCTACCAGGAGTACTAGTGAGGTACACATTAATAACACGTATATACTTTGAAGTTGCCAGCCTTCTTATCTACCATGCATTTGGGGTAATTCCGCTACCAGTGACCGTTCCCCTTACAATAGAAGCACTTAGTCTCGGGTTTGGGTTCAACCTTGGGTTCCTTCACTGGAGCGGCAACTGGTTTGCCATCCATGAAGTTTCCCTTCTAGCCCTTGCCCTTCTTGAAACCAGTGGTCTTGTTAAACCATCAACACTTGATGCTCCTTCTTGATTTCTACCTTTTGCGGTCTTAAGCACCGCGAACAGCTCCGGGATCAACTCCATCCCTTCCATGTCATAGTTCATCACGAAGATCTAGTAGCTTAGTGATAGTGGCTAGAGAACTCTATAAATCACTATCTTATCCAGAAGTTTAACTCCCACTTGATTTAAGTGATTGTAGCACCCAGACATTCTGAGCACATGCTCACTAGCTGAGCTATTCTCCTCCATCTTGTTGGCAAAAGAACTTGTCAGAGGTATCGTACCTCTCAACACGGGCATGAGCCTGAAATCCCAATTTCAGCTCTTGGAACATCTCATATGTCTTATGGCGTTCAAAACGTCATTAGAATCCCGATTCTAAGCCGTAAAGTATGGTGCACTAAACTATCAAGTAGTCATCAGGATGTGTCTGTCAGGTGTTCACAACATCCACAGACAACGTTGTAGGGGTTTGCACATCAAGCGGTGCATCAAAGACGTAAGCCTTCTGTGTAACAGTGAGGACACTCCTCGGACTATGGACCTAGTCCGCATCATTGCTTACAATGTCTTTCAACTTAATCTTTCTCTAGGAACGTATTGAAACAGGGAGCTACAACGTGAGCTATTTATCTACAACATATTTGCGAAGACAATTTAGACTATGTTCATGATAATTGAGTTCATCTAATCAAATTATTTAATGAACTCCCACTCAGATAGACATCCCTCTAGTCATCTAAGTGAAACATGATCCGAGTCAACTAGGCCGTGTCCGATCATCACGTGAGACGGACTAGTCAACATCGGTGAACATCTTCATGTTGATCGTATCTTCTATACGACTCATGCTCGACCTTTCGGTCTTCCGTGTTCCGAGGCCATGTATGTACATGCTAGGCTCGTCAAGTCAACCTAAGTGTATTGCGTGTGTAAATCTGGCTTACACCCGTTGTATTCGAACGTTAGAATCTATCACACCCGATCATCACGTGGTGCTTCGAAACAACGAACCTTCGCAACGGTGCACAATTAGGGGGAACACTTTTCTTGAAATTTTAGTGAGGGATCATCTTATTTAAGCTACCGTCGTTCTAAGCAAATAAGATGTAAAACATGATAAACATCACATGCAATCAAATAGTGACATGATATGGCCAATATCATTCTGCTCCTTTTGATCTCCATCTTCGGGGCTCCATGATCATCGTTGTCACCGGCATGACACCATGATCTCCATCATCATGATCTCCATCATCATGTCTTCTTGAAGTTGTCTCGTCATCTATTACTTCTACTACTATGGCTAACGCTTTAGCAATAAAGTAAAGTAATTACATGACGTTTATGTTGACACGCAGGTCATAAATAAATTAAGACAACTCCTATGGCTCCTGCCGGTTGTCATACTCATCGACATGCAAGTCGTGATTCCTATTACAAGAACATGATCAATCTCATACATCACATATATCATTCATCAATCCTTTTGGCCATATCACATCACAAGGCATATGCTGCAAAAACAAGTTAGACGTCCTCTAATTGTTGTTGCAAGTTTTTACGTGGCTGCTATAGGTTTCTAGCAAGAACGTTTCTTACCTACGCGAAAACCACAACGTGATATGCCAATTTCTATTTACCCTTCATAAGGACCCTTTTCATCGAATCCGATCCGACTAAAGTGGGAGAGACAGACACCCGCTAGCCACCTTATGCAACTAGTGCATGTCAGTCGGTGAAACCAGTCTCACATAAGAGTACGTGTAAGGTCGGTCCGGGCCGCTTCATCCCACGATGCCGCCGAATCAAGATAAGACTAGTAACGGCAAGTAAATTGACAAAATCGACGCCCACAACTGCTTTGTGTTCTACTCGTGCATAGAAACTACGCATAGACCTAGCTCATGATGCCACTGTTGGGGATCGTAGCAGAAATTTAAAATTTTCTACGCATCACCAAGATCAATCTATGGAGTAATCTAGCAACGAGGGGAAGGAGAGTGCATCTACATACCCTTGTAAATCGCTAAGCGGAAGCGTTCAAGTGAACGGGGTTGATGGAGTCGTACTCGTCGTGATCCAAATCACCGATGATCCTAGCGCCGAACGGACGGCACCTCCGCGTTCAACACACGTATGGAACGGAGACGTCTCCCATGCCTTGATCCAGCAAGGAGGAGGGAGAGGTTGAGGAAGAGGGCTCCAACAGCAGCACGACGACGTGGTGGTGGTGGAGCTGCAGTACTCCGGCAGGGCTTCGCCAAGCTCTTGCGGAGGAGGAGAGGTGTTGGGGAGGGGAGGGGCTGCGCCTTGGATGTGATCTGCAGCCCTCCCCTTGCCCCTCTATTTATAGGGGAAGGAGGAAGGGGGCCGGCCCGCTCTAGATGAGATCTAGAGGGGGGGGGGGGGGGCGGCCAAGGGGAGGGGGCTTGCCCCCCAAGCAAGGGGGGCGTCCCCTTTAGGGTTCCCCCCAACCCTAGGCGCATGGTCCCAAGGGGGGGATGCGGCCAGCCCATGTAGGGCTGGTTCCCTTTCCTCTACAGCCCATTAGGCCCTCCGAGAGAGATGGCCCCTCCCGGTGGACCCCCGGAAACCCTCCAGTGGCCCCGGTACAATACCGATATGCCCCCGAACCTTTCCGGTGACCGTATGCCAACTTCCTACATATAAATCTTCACCTCCGGACCATTCCGGAACTCCTCGTGATGTCCGGGATCTCATACGGGACTCCGAACAACATTCGGTAATCAAATACAAGTCTTCCTAACACTACAAGGAAACCCGCTATAAAGCAACAGATATTCTACAATGTTTTGACTGTATGTTGCAAAATTCACAATAGATACAAATAATAAGTATTGTAGAATATGCGTTGTATATTCCAACCGGCCACAACTAGCCCAACGCACTAACCTAGCCTCTTGTCTAGCCCGGCCCAAGTTAGCTTTCACGATTAATCTAGGTCATTACCTTTCCCCAGCCTCCCTATTCCTCTCGATCCTATAGGATCCCACGCCGGCCGCCGCCCCTCGACCTACCTGCATCCTGGAGCGCCACCCCTCACCAGTCACCACTCACGTACGATCCTCCGTCCTGGAAGGCCGCCCCTCAGGCCCTCACCACTCCCCCGGCGATCCTCCATCCCTGCGCGCCGTCGCTAGTCAACACTTCCCTGCGACCTGCTTCATGTCGCGCCGTCCCTCTCGTCACCGCTCCCCTTCGACGACCAACTGCATCTACTACCTCCGCATGAGGGCCTGCGGCTACGAGCAGAGTTACGACTACAACCACCCTCGCGATCGCGCTACCGTGGTGAGCCGGACCGCTTCTCTTCTCCCAATTTAATTTTCCCCATCTTGCTCTGTTTCACTTCAGTCTAGTTGGGAATTGCTACTTACGACATGCCAGTCCCTGATAATGACCGACAGGTTGGATAGATGGTTGGTGCGGAGGGGAGCTTCTAGCTGAAGCATCTTGCTGTGATTAAACTGATTTTAGTTATGGCTTAGGAGCCTGTCACAAGCCCATGTAAGTGAAACTTGATTATGCAGTCGTTGGTTGCTGTCGTTGATTACGTGATTGATTGACTGATTGTATAATAGGCTTGTTGTCTTAGTCTCGTGGTTGATGTTGATGATTCAAAGTTCCACTTTCTACTTACGTGCCAAGATGTAGGCCTGATCAGTCACTCCGTCATACAGTCATATTTCTATTGGAAAAATCCTTTTTAAACCTTATTACAGCTGAAGTAGGTAGCAGTGTTCACATGTTCCAGTGAGTTGTTGTAGAAGTGAGAACTTTACGCAGAGTTGTTGTAGAAGTGAGAACATCCGAGTGATGTATCACGGCCATCTACTCAGGCCTGACTACCTGACCGCCGTAACTTAGATGTTTGTTAGTTCGTTACGCAATGGGCTCTCTTTCTTTCTAATCATATCTGCTCAGAGGTCTAATTGGTCGCATCACCGTGCCTCGACCCATGGTGTAAGCGCTAATTCTATTAAATTGCATCCATAACTGTAGCCTAATTAACTTGAACGTGTGATGCTTCAGTGTATGAGCTAGTTCATACATGTCTGCAGGTGCATGATTAGTTTAATATCAGCATGGTGGCTATTTCTTTATACACAACAGTTAATATAATTATATACATATATAGTCCCACTAGTCTGTGTGATGCATGTGCAAAAGCATAAGCTCACAGTATAAAAAGTATGATCATCCTTATGTTTGGTAGATTTTTATATACCTTTCTTAATATTTTCAGGTACATCTTAATTATAATTGTTTGTGCAATTTGTAAAAATGATGTCACTATGTATCAGAAAACATATGTTGTTCTATTGTATTTGCCGCACATAAATTATCACGGTTTCTTTTCAGTTTCAAAGAAAACAAATGTTTACTTGAGCTAATTAGCAGTGTGTACCAGTGCAGGTATGTGGCATGCAAGCAGAGGAGAGGATGACCTTGACAATTACCAATTCTACCTTATAATTTATCTAACAAGGTCAGTTTCATCATAGCTTGTTTTTCTAAATGTGAAAATATATGTGCTGCCGTTGAGGAAGGACAAACACAAATAATTATCTGTGGTAGTGGTAATTTAATAGGTCATGTATAAGGTTTGCCAAAATAATTTTATGGCTTCGTTAATTAAGTTCTTAGCCACACACGCACATACGCATGCACGCATGCACATTAGCCCATTATTGTGCTGGAGTTTGCTCATGTCGATTTCATCTCTCTTCTTTCTCCAGCAACTTCGCATATTATCCCATTATAGTGCTGTAGTTTTCTACCCTGTGATAACAGAATTCAACTCCGTGACGTGTCCTTTGGTATATATTTATAGTAGGAATTTACAGGGTGCTGATAGTGTATACTTAAGTCAAAAGAAGAGATGTACATGGTAAAACATAGTGGATGACTCAGAGAAATCCTATCGTGTAAAATATTCGACATATTTGATATGTATCTAGAGTCGAATATCCAGTTGTATATATACAGTAAGATATTTGCTGCAAGTGTCACTAATACAAGCTAAATATTGTAAAATATTGGGCTTTGACATACAACATGAACCCCTTAAATTAAGTCGTGACGATCTTATATAATTTTTACATGTATAAATTTCTCATCGAGTGTGTTTTCACTATCAAATTTTACTCACAATTTGTTTTGGATGTTTTTTTTGATTGATTGTATCATGACTTTGCAGTGACCAGGCGTTCTAATAACTGTATGCTGCAGCACCTCCTTTCTCCAACCTCATCAGTTGGGGAGACATCTGGCGTCGAAGCATACATAATTTCTCTCATATTTTTTTCTTGAAGAGAAATAGCGTATCATTACTGATGTCAGATCTGAGCTAACAATTTTAGATCACCATAGTACTTATTCCCAGTTAATAATGTGAAACACAAAAATGTTAGCCCATGCAAACGTTGACAACTAGTATGCATAATGGAGTAACCTTAGTAGCTTTTTTTACAATGTTTGAAAAAAAATTCTGCCCGCTATGTTGCAATCACTGGGAGGAGGATCATTGCATCGTCGAAAACAATATAATTGTGAATTTCTATTGTATGATGATAGGAACTTATACCGTAGACAAGATATTAACAAGCTAAGCTTTTGCAATTCATTCATAGTTACAACTGCAGTAATATTTGTTATTTTTATGCAGTGTGCAATGGTTTTAGAATCGACCAAATAACCATTGCGATTTCCTAGAGAAAGTACACAGTACTCACCTGGTGTAGATGAATTTCTGGAGTTTGCATATAGAGATATACTAGAAGATACAATGGCTAACATCCTTCTGTCACTACTTGCATCTTGTCAATGCATTATGTGTTAACAATTCATTTTTTTGTCTGTAGATTCAAAGGATAAATGGATGATTATATGGGTGTGTGGCAAATATACTGCAAAGATGATGATGATGATGATGATGTCCTGTTCAGGATGATGATGATGGATGCTTCAGTTTTGGTTAAGTTACAGGGATGATGGTCTTGTTGGATGATGTTCCTCGGTTAACTTTTAGATTAGTTGTACGGATATTGATGGATGCTTTTAGTTTAAGTTCCTCTGCCAAGAAAATATTTGGATTATGCATCACATTAGGATGATGTTCCTTGTGTAATATCCACTATTGTAATCCAACAGTTTTATCTAATATATGAGTTCTTCCTCCCATGAGTATATTCTTTTGTTTTTTCTTCACAAGTAGTACATAATTATCACCATTACGTGTAGGGTTAATTTAATTACGGGCAATATATTATTATATATAATAATAATAATAATATTCACATTATATAAGTATCAACACTTGAAACGTTGCAAATTCTTCGTTGCCAAGCAATGGTATCCTGCTTCGTGTACATTAAGCACCAACGTATAAAAGTGTTGCGTGGATCTGTTTTATGTGTTGTAGTCTTGCAACGGTCCCTTTTACCAACGGTAGTATAAGCGTTGGAATTTGTGCTAGCAACACTAGATAAGGCTACGCATCCTAAACCATTGGTAAAGACACTAACAACGCATATATGCACTTTTAGATACGGAAAGATGCATTGCTATAGTGGGGGTCCTATTGTAGTGTAATAACCCTAGCGTCATCGAACCTTAAGTGTGTAGACCCTACAGGTTCGGGAACCATGCAGACATGACCGAGACAACTCTCCGGCCAATAACCAACAGCGGGATCTGGATACCCATGTTGGCTCCCACATGTTCCACGATGATCTCATCGGATGAACCACGATGTTGAGGATTCAATCAATCCCGTATTCAATTCCCTTTGTCTAGCGGTACGATACTTGCCCGAGATTCGATCGTTGGTATCCCGATACCTTGTTCAATCTCGTTACCGGCAAGTCTCTTTACTCGTTCCGTAACACATCATCCCGTGATCAACTCCTTGGTCACATTGTGCACATTATGATGATGTCCTACCGAGTGGGCCCAGAGATACCTCTCCGTTTACACGGAGTGACAAATCCCAGTCTCGATTCGTGCCAACCCAACAGACACTTTCGGAGATACCTGTAGTGAACCTTTATAGCCACCCAGTTACGTTGTGACGTTTGGTACACCCAAAGCACTCCTACGGTATCCAGGAGTTGCACAATCTCATGGTCTAAGGAAATGATACTTGACATTAGAAAAGCTTTAGCATACGAACTACACAATCTTTGTGCTAGGCTTAGGATTGGGTCTTGTCCATCACATCATTCTCCTAATGATGTGATCCCATTATCAACGACATCCAATGTCCATGGTCAGGAAACCGTAACCATCTATTGATCAACGAGCTAGTCAACTAGAGGCTTACTAGGGACATGGTGTTGTCTATGTATCCACACATGTATCTGAGTTTCCTATCAATACAATTCTAGCATGGATAATAAACGATTATCATGAACAATGAAATATAATATAATAATAACTAATTTATTATTGCCTCTAGGGCATATTTCCAACAACAGTGGTATCCGAGCCTGGTTTTATGCGTAGTTGTTATATGCACAAGTAGAACACAAGTGAGTTGTGGGCGATACAAGTCATACTGCTTACCAGCATGTCATACTTTGGTTCGGCTGTATTGTTGGATGAAGCGGCCCGGACCGACATTACGCGTACACTTACGCGAGACTTGTTCTATCATCATGCTTTGCACATAGGTGGCTAGCGGGTGTCAGTTTGTCCAACTTTAGTTGAACCAAGTGTGGCTACGCGCAGTCCCTGAGAAGGTTAAAACAACACTAACTTGACAAACTATCGTTGTGGTTTTGATGCGTAGGTAAGAACGGTTCTTGCTCAGCCCGTAGCAGCTACGTAAAACTTGCAACAACAAAGTAGAGGACGTCTAACTTGTTTTTGCAGGGCATGTTGTGATGTGATATGGTCAAGACATGATGCTATATTTATTGTATGAGATGATCATGTTTTGTAACGGAGTTATCGACAACTGGAAGGAGCCATATGGTTGTCGCTTTATTGTATGCAATGCAATCGCCCCGTAATTGCTTTACTTTATCACTAAGCGGTAGCAATAGTCGTAGAAGCCATAGTTGGCGAGACGACAATGATGCTACGATGGAGATCAAGGTGTCGCGTCGGTGACGATGGTGATCATGACGGTGCTTCGGAGATGGAGATCACAAGCACAAGATGATTATGGCCATATCATATCACTTATATTGATTGCATGTGATGTTTATCCTTTATGCATCTTATTTTGCTTTGCTTGATGGTAGCATTATAAGATGATATCTCACTAAATTTCAAGATAAAAGTGTTCTCCCTGAGTGTGCACCGTTGCCAAAGTTCGTCGTGCCGAGACACCACGTGATGATCGGGTGTGATAAGCTCTACGTCCATCTACAACGGGTGCAAGCCAGTTTTGCACACGCAGAATACTCGGGTTAAACTTGACGAGCCTAGCATATGCAGATATGGCCTCGGAACACTGAGACCGAAAGGTCGAGCGTGAATCATATAGTAGATATGATCAACATAATGATGTTCACCATTGAAAACTACTCCATTTCACGTGATGATCGGTTATGGTTTAGTTGATATGGATCATGTGATCACTTAGATGATTAGAAGGATGTCTATCTAAGTGGGAGTTCTAAAGTAATATGATTAATTGAACTTTAATTTATCATGAACTTAGTCCTGATAGTATTTGCATATCTATGTTGTAGATCAATTACTCGTGTATAGCTTCCCCGTTTTATTTATGATATGTTCCTAGAGAAAACTATATTGAAAGATGATGGTAGCAATGATGCGGATTCGATCCGTGATCTGAGGATTATCCTCATTGCTGCACAGAAGAATGATGTCCTTGATGCACCGCTAGGTGACGGACCTATTGCAGGAGCAGATGCAGACGTTATGAACGTTTGGCAAAGCTCGGTATGATGACTACTTTATAGTTTAGTGCACCATGCTTTATGGCTTATAACCGGGACTTCAAAAATGTTTTGAATGCCACAGAACATATAATATGTTCTAAGAGTTGAAATTGGTATTTCATACTCATGCCCGTGTCGAGAGGTATGAGACCTCTGACAAGGACTTTGCCTACAAGATGGAGGAGAATAGCTCAGCTAGCGAGCATGTGCTCAGAATGTCTGAGTACTACAAACACTTGACTCAACTGGGAGTTAATCTTCCTATTGATAGTGTCATTGACAGAGTTCTTCAATCACTGCCACCAAGCTACAAAAGCTTCGTGATGAACTATAATATGCAAGGGATGAATAAGACAAATCCCGAGCTCTTCGCAATGCTAAAGGCTGCGGAGGTAGAAATCAAAAAGGAGCATCAAGTGTTTATGGTTAACAAAACTACCAGTTTCAAGAAAAATGGTAAAGGAAAGAAGAAGGGGAACTTCAAGAAGAACAGCAAGCAAGTCGCTGCTCAAGAGAAGAAACCCAAGTCTGGACGCCTGAGACTGAGTGCTTCTACTGCAAACAGACTGGTCACTGGAAGCGAAACTACCCCAAGTATTTGGTGGATAATAAGGATGGCAAAGTGAACAAAGGTATATTTGATATACATGTTATTGATGTGTACTTTACTAGTGTTTATAGCAACACCTTAGTATTTGATACTAGTTCAGTTGCTAAAGATTAGTAACTCGAAACATGAGTTGCAGAACGAACAGAGACTAGTTAAGGGTGAAGTGACGATGTGTGTTGGAAGTGGTTCCAAGATTGATATGATCATCATCGCACACTCCCTATACTCTCGAGATTAGTGTTGAACCTAAATAAATTTTATTTGGTGTTTGCGTTAAGCATGAATATGATTTGATCATGTTTATTCAATACGGTTATTCATTTAAAGTCAGAGAATAATTGTTGTTCTGTTTACATGAATAAGACCTTCAATGGTCATACACCCAAGGTGAATCGTTTATTGATGCAAAGTTAATAATGATAGTGCAACTTATTTGTGGCACTGCCGTTTAGGTCATATTGGTGTAAAGCGCATGAAGAAAATCCATGTTGATGGGCTTTTGGAATCACTTGATTATGAATCAGTTGATGGTTGCGAACCATGCCTCATGGGCAAGATGACTAAGACTCCATTCTCCGGAACAATGGAGCGAGCAACTATCTTATTGGAAATAATGCATACTGATGTATGCGGTCCGATGAGTGTTGAGGCTCGCAGTGGGTATTGTTATTTTCTGACCTTCACAGATGATTTGAGCAGATATGGGTATATCTACTTGATGAAACATGTCTGAAACATTTGAAAAGTTCAAAGAATTTCAGAGTGAAGTGCAAAATCATCGTAACAAGAAAATAAAGTTTCTGCGATCTGATCATGGAGGAGAATATTTGAGTTACGAGTTTGGTCTTCATTAATGCGGAATAGTTTCGCAACTCACGCCACCTAGAACTCCACAGCGCAATGGTGTGTCCGAACATCATAACCGTACTTTATTAGATATGGTGCGATCTATGATGTCTCTTACCGATTTATCACTATCATGTTGGGGTTATGCATTAGAGACATCCGCATTCACGTTAAATAGGGCACCATCTAAATCCGTTGAGACGACACCATATAAACTGTGGTTTGTGGTTTGGCTAGAAACCTAAGATGTCATTTCTTAAAGTTTGGGGCTGCGATGCTTATGTGAAAAAGTTTCAACCTGATAAGCTCGAACCCAAATCGGAGAAATGCGTCTTCATAGAATACCCAAAGGAAACTGTTGGGTACACCTTCTATCACAGATCCAAAGGCAAGATCTTTGTTGCTAAAAGTGGATCCTTTCTAGAGAAGGAGTTTCTCTCAAAATAAGTGAGTAGGAGGAATGTAGAACTTGATGAGGTAATTGTACCTTCTCCCGAATTGGAAAGTAGTTCATCACAGAAATCAGTTCTAGTGATCTCTACACCAATTAGTGAGGAAGCTAATGATGATGATCATGAAACTTCAGATCAAGTTACTACCGAACCTCGTAGGACAACCAGAGTATGGTCCGCACCAGAGAGGTACGGTAATCCTTTCTGGAAGTCATGTTACTTTGAGGAAGCGATGATGAGCCCAGATTCCGTGAAATAGCTTGAGGCCATGAAATCTGAGATGGGATCCATGTATGAGAACAAAGTATGGACTTTGATTGACTTGCCCGATGATCGGTGAGTCATTAAGAATAAATGGATCTTCAAGAGGAAGACAGACACTGATAGTAGTGTTACTATCTACAAAGCTCGAATTGTCGCAAAATGTTTTTGACAAGTTCAAGGTGTTGACTACGATGAGATTTTCTCAGTCGCATCAATGCTTAAAAGTTTGTCCGAATCATGTTAGTAGTTGCCGCATTTTATGAAATCTGGAAAATGGATGTCAAAACTGTATTCCTTAATGGATTTCTTAAAGAAGAGTTGTATATGATGCAACCAGAAGGTTTTGTCGATCCTAAAGGTGCTAACAAAGTGAGCAAGCTCCAGCGATCCATCTATGGACTGGTGCAAGCATCTCAGAGTTGGAATATATGCTTTAATAAAGTGATTAAAGCATATGGTTTTATACAGGCTTGCGGTGAAGCCTGTATTTATAGGAAAGTGAGTGGGAGCACTACAACATTTCTGATAAGTATATGTGAATGACATATTGTTGATCAGAAATAATGTAGAATTTTCTGGAAAGCATAAAGGAGTGTTTGAAAAGAGTTTTTCAAAGAAAGACCTCGATGAAGCTGCTTACACATTGAGCATCAAGATCTATAGAGATAGATCAAGACGCTTGATAAGTTTTTTCAATGAGTACATACCTTGACAAGATTTTGAAGTAGTTCAAAATGGAACAGTCAAAGAAGGAGTTCTTGCATGTATTGCAAGGTGTGAAGTTGAGTAAAGACTCAAAACCCGACCATGGCAGAAAATAGAAAAAGAATGAAAAGGCATTCCCTATGCCTCGGTCATAGGTTCTATAAAGTATGCTATGTTGTTTACCAGTCCTATTGTATACCTTAGCATTTTTCTGGCAAGGGAGTACAATAGTGATCTAGGAGTAGATCACCGGACAGCGGTCAAAATTATCCTTAGAGGACTAAGGAAATATTTCTCAGTTATGGAGGTGATAAAAGAGTTCGTCGTAAAGAGTTACGTCGATGCAAGCTTTTTACATCGATCTAGATGACTCTAAGTCTCGATCTGGATACATATTGAAAGTAAGAGCAATTAGCTAGAGTAGCTCCGTGCAAAGCATTGTAGACATAGAAATTTGCGAAATACATACGGATCTGAATGTTGCAGACCCATAGACTAAACTTCTCTCACAAGCAAAACATGATCCCTCTCTGGGTATTAATCACATAGCGATGTGAACTAGATTATTGACTCTAGTAAACCCTCTGGGTATTAGTCACATGGAGATGTGAACTAATCACATAAAGATGTGAACTAGATTATTGACTCTAGTGCAAGTGGGAGACTGAAGGAAATATGCCCTAGAGGCAATAATAAAGTTATTATTTATTTCCTTATATCATGATAAATGTTTATTATTCATGCTAGAATTGTATTAGCCGAAAACATAATATATATGTGAATACATAGACAAACAGAATGTCACTAGTATGCCTCTACTTGACTAGCTTGTTGGTCAAAAATGGTTATGTTTCCTAACCATAGACATGAGTTGTCATTTGATAAACGGGATCACATCATTAGGAGAATGATGTGATTGACTTGAACCATTCCGTTAGCTTAGCACTTGATCATTTTAGATTACTGCTATTGCTTTTTTCATGACTTATAGATGTTCCTATGACTATGAGATTATACAACTCCCGATTACCGGAGGAACACTTTGTGTGCTTCCAAATGTCACAACGTAACTGGGTGATTATAAAGGCGCTCTACAGGTGTCTCTGATGGTACTTGTTGAGTTGGCATAGATGGAGATTAGGATTTGTCACTCCGATTGACGGAAAGGTATCTCCGGGCCCTCTCGGTAATGCACATCACTATAAGCCTTGCAAGCATTGTGACTAATGAGTTAGTTGCAGGATGATGCATTACAGAACGAGTAAAGAGACTTGCCGGTAATGAGATTGAACTAGGTATGAGGATACCGACGATCGAATCTCGGGCAAGTAACATACCGATGACAAAGGGAACAACGTATAGTGTTATGCGGTTTGACCGATAAAGATCTTCATAGAATATGTAGGAACCAATATGAGCATCCAGGTTCCGCTATTGGTTATTGACCGGAGACATGTCTCGGTCATGTCTACATACTTCTCGAACCCGTAGGGTCCGCACGCTTAAAGTTCTATGATGATCGGTTTTATGAGTTTATATGTTTTGATGTACCGAAGGTAGTTCGGAGTCCCGGATATGATCACGGACATGACGAGGAGTCTCGAAATGGTCGAGACATAAAGATTGATATATTGGAAGCCTATATTTGGACAAGGGAAGAGTTCCGGGTAAAATCGGGATTTTACCGGAGTACCGGAGGGGTTACCGGAACCCCCCGGGGGCTAATGGCCCTTGTTGGGCCATAAGGGAAAGAGAGAGGGGCCGGCCTAGGGCAGGCAGCGCGCCCCCTCCCTCTGGTCTGAATTGGACTAGGAGATGGGGGCGGTGCCCCCCTTTCCTTCTCTTTCTTCCCTTCCTTTCCCCCTCCTAGTAGGAGTAGGAAAGGGAGGAATCCTACTCCTACTAGGAGGAGGATTCCTCCTCCTGGCGCACCAACAAGGGCCAGCCGGCCTCCCCCTTGCTCCTTTATATACAGGGGCGGGGGGAACCTCTAGACACACAAGTTGATCACAAAGATCTCTCCCAGCCATGTGCGGTGCCACCCTCCACCATAATCCACCTCGGTCATACTGTAGCTGTGTTTAGGCGAAGCCTTGCTGCGGTAGCTTCATCAACATCGCCACCACGCCGTCGTGCTGACGAAACTCTTCCCCGAGCTCTACTGGATCGTGAGTTCGGGGACGTCACCGAGCTGAATGTGTGCTGAATGCGGAGGTGTCGTACGTTCGGTACTGAGGATCGGTCGATCGTGAAGACGTACGACTACATCAACCGCATTGTCATAACGCTTCCGCTTAACGGTCTACGAGGGTACATGGACAACACTCTCCCCTCTTGTTGCTATGCATCACCATGATTCTGCGTGTGCGTAGGAATTTTTTTGAAATTACTACGTTTCCTAACACCCTCGAGCAGGAACGCTTTAGGCGTGGGCTAATAGCCACTGCAAGGAGCGTGAAAAAGAAGCGACAGTAGCTCCAAGCTGACCAAGATCTTCTCAACGACAGGTGGACTAACGTCCTAGCAGCCGAGGAATACGGCCTCGAGCGCCAAACCAAGAGTTACCCAAAGTGCAAGCTGCTACCTCAATTCGACGACGAGGCGCTGGAGCCCATACCATCAGCACGTAATGCATGCAGCCGACCGGCCACCACGTGGCCATGATAAAACGGCAACTCAAGACGAACACCAGCCCGCGCCACGTCACCGAAAAAGTAGAGACACAACAGCTCGGGGATATACATACGATCTATGGAAGGATTTGGAAAATAGAGCAGGACAGACAAGATCGATCTACGGATCGCGGGGGCGCGCCTCGACGCGCGAGGACGGCCATATAGCTGGGCGCGACAAGCATAACCACCCCCGAGCTGAAAACCGCAGATGGACTACATCCGAGCTGCGCCATGACTTGGCTCGATATAGAGGTGCCGCACACCCCCTCTGCTTCACTGACGAAGTAATGCAGCACGAATTCCCAGAAAGGTTTAAACCCATGAATATCGAATCATATGATGGAACAACAGATCCCGCAGTATGGATTGAGGACTTTATTCTCCATATTCATACGGCTCGCGGCGACGATCTTCACGCCATCAAATACCTCCCGCTAAAGCTCAAAGGACCAGCTTGGCACTGGTAAAACAGCCTTCCAGAAAACTCCATTGGCAGCTGGGAGGACTTGGAAGACGCCTTTCATGACATCTTCTAGGGTACATACGTTCGACCCCCAGATGGCGATGACCTAAGTCACATAGTTCAACAGCTCGAGTCGGCCAGGAAATTTTGGACTAGGTTCCTAACTAAAAAGAACTAGATCATCGACTGCCTGGATGCCGAAGCCCTAGCGGCCTTCAAGCATAGCATTCGCGACGAATGGCTCGCCCGACACCTTGGCCAAGAAAAGCCGAAGTCCATGGCAGCACTCACGGCACTTATGACCCGCTTTTGCATGGGCGAAGATAGTTGGCTAGCACGTAGAAGCAACACTACAAGCGAACCTGGCCCTCCGAAGCCAGAAATAGCAACGGCAAGCCCCGACGCAACATGTCGGATTTCGGGTTCCGGCAGACCCTTGAGGTTCGAACACTGGGGTGCGCGCGGAGATTTCACCTCCTGCCTACCTGCACTCCTCCTCCTTGAAGGGATCTAAACTAAGGAAAGAACAACACAAGAGACGCAGGGTTTATACTGGTTCGGGCCACCGTTGTGGTGTAATACCCTACTCCTGTGCGTGGTGTGGTGGATTGCCTCTTGGGCTGATGATGATGAACAATACAAGGAAGAATAGCCTCGCGAGGGTCTGGTCTTGGCTGGGGCGATGAACTGCTAGGAGGAGTTCAGTCGCCTTTCTCTCTCTCTCTTTCTGATCGAAACCCCTCTCTTTCCTTCCAACCTCCCAGCCCCCTTTGCTCTGTGGGTGGCCGATCCTATTTATAGAGGCCCTGGTCCTCTTCCCAAATATCGAGCGGGAAGGGAGCCAACAATGGCGGGCTAATTTAAAGGGGGACAGCTAGTATCAACTATCCTGACAAAGTAGTCTTCGCCTGCGCAAAGCTCTGGTGATGACGCCGTCTTGGGCTCCACGGTGACCTCCGTCTCGTAGTCCTCCTGGTCTTGGTCTCGTTGCACCGAAATGGCAACCTTTGCCTGATGCCTCGGTACCCTGCGGCTGCGCTTGCCCCCTTTGCACCAAAGAGGAAGGGAGGACACTGCGCGGGCTGGCACCCGCCTGGCGCCCCCGGTCGTCATGGCTTGCGTCACGGGCACCTCGTGAGGTACCCCGCCTTGATCTCTCCGCCTCCTCGTGAGCCAACCTGACGAGGCCGCGCCTGAGGAAGCTCCGCGTCGTCCGCCCCACGAGGCTTGGCCCCTCGCGAGGGTCTTGGGTTTGTGTTGGTGAAGATGGGCCGCGCTGGGCCCCCCTTTGAGCCACGCCGCAGGCCGCAGGCAGGCAAGACTGGGGACCCCCGTTCCCAGAACGCCGACAGTAGCCCCCGGGCCCAAGGCGCGCCCGGACTTGGCCGTGCAGGGAGGCGGAAGGGCAAGAGCGAAGCGCCGCGGGCCCTAACAGCCTACGGCCTTGGGCGCCATGTGGCGGTTGATTGGACGTGGGCGCTTCCACTTCCCCATGGCGCCTCGGCAACTGCACAGATTGGACAAGTCCCTGCATGCAAAGTGGGTCATGATTACCTGTAATCATGGAGGTCGGTGGTTGGCCTTCGCCGGCCATAAGTACGGGACAGCGCGCGCCCTTCCAGTCCATCCCTCCTTGCTTCTCCTTCTTCCCGATCCTTGCTCCGTCTTGCTGCGATGGCTCCGATCCGCCGGTTCTCGACGGCAGAGAAGGGACAGGCTCCCCGAGGGGAACCAGACCCATTCCCGCCGAAGAAACGGCTCGCCCCCCGTGGCCCAGACGAGGGGGCCCTTCAGGTGGTGTCGAGGCCTTGGTGCGAGCGGGTGCCGCCGGGGTTCCCACTGCCATTGTACGCCCACGTCGAGGGCCCCGAAGGAGCTGATGCTGACCACCATGGGCGGCGCCGCCGTCGGCGCCGACGGGTCACGAAGGTGTGGGTCGTCCCCCCTGGGGTCCACACCAAGGGCTCCTCCCAAGAGTTCGTGCTCCACGTCGCCATTCCTCTTCAGTCTTGGATCCGCCTTCCTCCCTTCTTCGCCTCCATCATCCCGCAGGGGGAGCCCCTGGAGCTCTGGCTGCAGCACGCAGGCTGCAACACCCTCGCGACCAAGGTGGAGGTCGCGGTCGTTGCCCCGGGCGAGGTCTTCATGACTCGGGGCTGGAGAGAGATCGCCCGGGTTTGCAGGGTAAGGGGCGTCTTCGCGGTCCACTTGGATTACGACGTTGCTTCAGTGATGCTCTTCAAGGTCTTCGATGCGAGCGGGCGCCGGCTAGAGTGCTGCCCCGGGGAAGGCGGCCCGGACCCTGCCGCGACGAGGACTGGGCCCGCCAACCGCTCCCTTGGTGGCTCCTCAGGCGGTGGAGGCGGCGGAGGCTCCAGCGACTCCGGTGAGCTCTTCGCGACTCCGGAGACGAGCGACGACAGCTACGAGCCCCCGAGCCGGCGCCGCTCCTGGAGCAGGGCGGGCTCGTCAGGCCGCCGCCGACTCTGATCTGGATGGGGTTGGCGTCGGTGCTTGACGGCCCACTGTTGATGATGGCATCTTTTGCAGGGTCGCGCGTAGTTTGTGTCCCTTTAGGATCTGTTCCCTACGAGGAATCAAAAACGTGTCCCATGGGGGCTTGTAAGGTGCCTGTGATCCTGTTTTGTTAATACAACCCTTGTCATAGAATTGCGCGAGTTGCTCATTCCGTCTTAACTCAGTCCTCCCTTTCGAACCTCACGAGGGCTTGGTGCTCTGCGTCGACAGGTCCCAGTCCCAAGGCGGCTTCAACCGTCGCTGGTATGCCAGGTCGCGATGCCGTGGTCAAGGCCAGGAGGTGAGCGACCCGGAGTCCGGTAAGAGCCCCTGAGTCGTGATGCCCAGGAGGTCCCCTTTGGCGCCCAAGCAGCCGTTGTTTGGTGAGAAAGGAGAGCAGCGTCGCTAACACGGGGTAGCATTAGGTGCGGGGATGGTGCCACGGCAGCTGGCGCTTCCGGGTGATGACTTATCTCGAGGATCAGGGGCCGCTCTCTAGTGTGTCGCCGGGTCCGTGCATCGGCAGGCGCGAGGTTGCTCGGCGAGGTCCTCGTGTGTCTCTCCCCTCTCGCCTTTGCTCCCCTTTCTGCTCTACGTCCTCGGGTCCCGGCCCTCGAGCGAGTCTCAGCCGTCGCTGGTATGCCAGGTCGCGATGCCGTGGTCAAGGCCAGAGGGTGAGGGCTGGAGAGCCTATAGGAGCCCTGAGTCGCGATGCTCAGGCACCCCCCTTTAACGTGCAAGCGGTTCGCGCAGACGAGAGCGAAGGAGACACCGCAAGGGCCTCGCCTGACGCAGCTCCTTCAGGAGGTCCTGCAGGTCCATCATAGAAAAAAACAAGGGGTTGCCATGACAATTGACAGTCCGCCGTTGGTTGCTTCCGAGGGGTAGTGAGGCACTGAAGGCTTGACGAGGTGACGCTATGCGGGGCTGTCGCGGCCAGAGCTCAGCCATCCAGGTTTGTCGGTGTTGCAGGGACGGACCCATGCGCAAGCGTCGTGCCATTTGGGAGCATCTCTGTTAGTTGGCGTCAGCTGAGCAGGCAACTAGGTAAAACACATTAGCCGTGAAGGAGTGGATTCGTTCAAATAGATGCTGGGAATGCGGACATCACTGGGTCAGGCCCGAGCAACTTGGGGGGTCATGCAGCCCGAGGGGCGCCCCCAACAAGGTAAGCTAACAACATGGAATAAAAAAGGGATACACGCCGCAGGTACGGACCCACGCGGCCTGGGAATAATGCAGCCCTGGGAGGGGGGCGCTCCCAGCTGGAAATAAAACTCGAAAGACGTCACCTGATGATGTTGAGGACGAAGGAGCGTTGATGTAGCAGGCTCGGTGGGCTGCGGGAGCCGATCCTCACGAGCCCCCAGGCCGAGGGGCCTCGGGAGGCTCCGGAGGCACTGGCGACTCCTCACGGGCCATCTCCATCCCTGCCAGGGCTGCGGAACGCCTGGCCTCTCGTGCCCCCGTGATGCCCCTCATGAGGCGCTGGTACGTGTCAGCCGCGTTCGGCAAGCCGTAAGGCATGCGAACGTAGCTGTGGGGTGGGCCTCCGCAGTGCCCCACTCGCGAGGGCCAGAGGCGCTCTAGAGAGGCGACTCGGTTGATCCCTGGTATGTCGATGTAGACGTGCAGCCCACCATCCTCGCCTGGATGGGGAGCCACTTCTGGTAGGCGGCGGCCACCTTTCATGACTCTTGACTCCTGTAGCTCCTGAATGGCCTTGCTGACGAACTCCTGAGGGTTTGGGTCTCCTTGCCTTGCTCCTTCTTGAGGGAAACGTGCTTCGAAACACGCCTCCATGTGGTGCCCAAGCGCCTCCCTCGTGACCCTGGCTAGGTCGGTGGCCCTCCAGGGGAGAGCCCCCAAGCCCTGCCTGAGGAGGGCGCCGGGCGCGCTTTCCTATGCGATGGAAGGAGGTTCCCACTAGGCAGGCGCAGGCCCAGATGGGCCTGCCTCTTGTGTGGTCGAGCCGGACGATGTCTTCTTCTTCTTAGGGGCGGTCTCGGGAGGCCTCCTGCTTCCACGATCCGGGTCTTCCAGTGACGCGGCCTGAAAGGCTCGTTCCAGGGAACACACCGCGTCCTTCTCTTCACACGGCACCGTGATGACTCCGCCGCTTCCTGGCATCTTGAGGACGTTGTAGCCGTGGTGAGTTACGGCCATGAACTTGGCCAGCGCTGGGTACCCAAGGATGGCGTTGTACGGCAGGCGAATGTGAGCGACGTCGAAGTCGATAAGCTCGGTGCGGTAGTTGTCGCGTGCCCCGAAGGTGACAGGGAGGCGGACCTGCCCAATCGGGACCGTGGAGCCATCGGTGATACCGGAGAAAGGCTTGGTTGGCTGAAGCTGGCTGTAGGGCACTTGGAGGTTGTTGAATGTTTCCACGGACAGGACGTTGAGCCCTGCCCCGCCATCGATGAGGGTCTTGGTGACCACCACGTTGCTGATGATTGGGGAACAAAGCATCGGGAGAACTCTGGTTGTAGCCGCACACTTGAGATGATCTGCTGAGCTGAACGTGATGGCGCACGCCGACCACCTGAGAGGGCGCGTGGCTTCGAGCCTGGGGAGGACTGCGTTCACTTCGCGGGCGAACTGCTTGAAGATGCGCTGAGAGGCTGGGGCTTGTGCCCCGCCCAGGATGCAGGCGATCGCGCGCAGCTCCTAGAAACCCCCAGCCCCCTCGTCCTGGTGGCGGTCCTCGTTTCTCCTTGGCTGCGGCGGCAGCGGTGGGAGGCCTGCGTTGCCTTGCGGGCGATCCTCACGAGGCTGATCCCTCCAGTCTCCCTCGCGAGGCTGATCTTGCCAGGGATCCTCGCGAGGTTGATCGCGCCACCCTTGGCGCGGGCCACGGTGTTCCCAGCGTCCTGCATTCCTTCCCCCTCCTCGGCCACCCCGGTCACTGCGGTCAGGGCGACGGCCGATCCTTCCTTCTCGCACGGCTCGGAGCTCTTGACATTCGTTGGTGTTGTGGGTGTGGAGATCGTGGTACACACAGTACCAGCTGCCCTTGGAAGGTTCGGGCTGATCTCTGCCCCGCTTGGTGTCTGGTTCTACCGCGAGCACGGCAGCCCCCTTGCGCTTCACATCCTTGGCCTTGGGCTTCTTCTCTTCTGGGTCTGCGGCAGGCAGCTCGAGAGGGAGAGACGCCCTTCCTCGGCCCTGGCGCACTTGGTTGACAGGTTGAACAGTTCCAAGGAAGTGCACAGGTCTTCATGCATCGCCAGCTCCTCCTTCATCTTGACATCGCGCACGCCGTCAGAGAAGGCCGAGATGATGGCCTCCTCAGTCACCTTGGGAATCTTGAGGCGCGCATTGTTGAAGCGCTGGATGTACTTCTGCAGGGTCTCCCTGGGCTGTTGCTTGATGCGGCGCATGTCGCTCACGGCGGGTGGCCGGTCGTGAGTGCCTTGGAAGTTGGCGATGAAGCGGGTGCGCATCTCGTCCCAGGAGGAGATTGTGCCTGGAGCCAGGTTCAGGAGCCAGGTGCGGGCCCCGTCCTTGAGTGCCATGGGGAACCAGTTTGCCATGACCTTCTCGTCTCCATTGGCAGCTTCGATGCCCAGCTCATAGAGCTGGAGGAACTCCGCAGGGTCAGCCGTGCCGTCGTAGCGAGGAGGCAAGTCTGGCTTGAACTTGCCGGACCACGTGACGTTGCGTAGCTCGGCGGTGAAGGCGCGGCAGCCTGCTATGGCCACGGGAGGCCTTGGATGACGGGGAACTTGGTCTTTCATGTCCCCACGCGCTGCAGCTGGGAGCAGCGCGGGGTCTTGACACGCGGGAGCAGGAGCATGGTCGCGACGTGCTGGAGCAGGGAGCGCCCGGGCAGCTTCCTGCGGGCGAGGGACTTCTTGACAGCTCTGCTCTTGCTGCGCTGGCGCCTGACGGAGCGGGTTCCGCCCAGGGGCCACGCACCTTGGAGCCATGGAGCCTTCCTGAGGAGGAGGCGGCCGGGGCGCCGCCGGAGCTTCATTGCCCGCGCGGGGCGGGGTGCGGTGCAGCGGAACGGACGGCGCAGGAGAGCGTCCTGCGGCGCGGACGAGCTCGGTGACGCGGTCGAGCCATTCTTCGTAGACGTCGTCGACGGGACGGTAGCGCAGGAGCTCTTTCGCCGCGATGAGTGCAGCCCGAGCCTCCATGGGCGCGCGGAGCGCGCGGGACGAAGAACCAGCTGGGGTGAGCGAGGGAGTTGCGGTGCGGCCGTCTTGTCGCACGGACGTATGCTGGGACGATGCTTGCTTCTCGTCCCCCGCCGGGCCGGTGGCGGCGTTGACGGCAGGTGACGGGGAACGACGGCGAGGACGCCCGTCGACAGGGGCCGTCTGGGCGACGCGGGAAGCGAGCGCGGCCCAGCGCTCAGCGCGGGCCCGACGAGTGTCAGACATGGGCGTGATGGTCGGAGGAGAACGGGGTGGTGGAAGACGAATCCCGGCGCACCCCTACCTGGCGCGCCAAATGTCGGATTTCGGGTTCCGGTAGACCCTTGAGGTTTGAACACTGGGGTGCGCGCGGAGATTTCACCTCCTGCCTACCAGCACTCCTCCGCCTTGAAGGGAACTAAACTAAGGATAGAACAACACAAGAGACGCAGGGTTTATACTGGTTCGGGCCACCATTGTGGTGTAATACCCTACTCCAGTGCGTGGTGTGGTGGATTGCCTCTTGGGCTGATGATGATGAACAATACAAGGAAGAACAGCCTCGCGAGGGTCTGTTCTTGGCTGGGGCGATGAACTACTAGGAGGAGTTCAGTCGCCTTTCTCACTCTCTCTTTCTGATCGAAACCCCTCTCTTTCCTTCCGACCTCCCAGCCCCCTTTGCTCTGTGGGTGGCTGGTCCTATTTATAGAGGCCCTGGTCCTCTTCCCAAATATCGAGCGGGAAGGGAGCCAACAATGGCGGGCTAATTTAAAGGGGGACAGCTAGTATCAACTATCCTGACAAAAGTAGTCTTCGCCTGCGCAAAGCTCTGGTGATGACGCCGTCTTGGGCTCCACGGTGACCTCCGTCTCGTAGTCCTCCTGGTCTTGGTCTCGTTGCACCGAAATGGCAACCTTTGCCTGATGCCTCGATACTCCGTGGCTGCGCTTGCCCCCTTTTCACCAAAGAGGAAGGGAGGACACTTCGCGGGCTGGCAACCGCCTGGCGCCCCTGGTCGTCATGGCTTGCGTCACGGGCACCTCGTGAGGTACCCCGCCTTGATCTCTCCGCCTCCTCGTGAGCCAGCCTGACGAGGCCGCGCTTGAGGAAGCTCCGCGTTGTCCGCCCCGCGAGGGTCTTGGGTTTGTGTTGGTGAAGATGGGCCGCGTTGGGCCCCCCTTTGAGCCACGCCGCAGGCCGCAGGCAGGCAAGTCTGGGGACCCCCGTTCCCAGAACACCGACACAACAGGCACAAGCGTCGAAACAATGGTGACAATATCGATGACACGGTGGTCAATGCCAGATTCAGTGGCTCAAAGTCTGGTCAGCGGAAGAAGCCATTCAAAAGAAACAATCTGGGCTCATCTAGCTTGGACCGAATACTCGATCGACCATGTCTGATCCACGGCACCCCCGATAAACCCACCAATCATACAACAGAAGTTGTTGGGTCTTTAAACAGGCCGGTAAGTTAAATACCGCGGGCAAGGAGAAGGGGTCGCCAAGTGAAGACGATGACAAGGAGCCCCGCCCACCGACCATAGGGGGACAGAAGAAATTTCCCCCCTGAGGGAGTCCTGGATTAGGGGGTATCCGGATGGCCAGACTATACCTTCAGCCAGACTCCTGGACTATGAAGATACAAGATTGAAGACTTCGTCCCGTGTCCGGAGGGGACTTTCCTTGGCGTGGAAGGCAAGCTTGGCGATGCGGATATGTAGATCTCCTACCATTGTAACCGACTTTGTGTAACCCTAACCCTCTCCGGTGTCTATATAAACCGGAGGGTTTTAGTCCGTAGGACAACATACAGAACAACAATCATACCATAGGCTAGCTTCTAGGGTTAGGCCTCTCCGATCTCGTGGTAGATCTACTCTTGTACTACCCATATCATCAATATTAATCAAGCAGGACGTAGGGTTTTACCTCCATCAAGAGGGCCCGAACCTGGGTAAAACTTCGTGTCCCTTGCCTCCTATTACCATCCGGCCTAGACACACAGTTCGGGACCCCCTACCCGAGATCCGCCGATTTTGACACCGACATTGGTGCTTTCATTGAGAGTTCCTCTGTGTCGTCGCCGTCAGGCTTGATGGCTCCTATGATCATCAATAGCGATGCAGTCCAAGGTGAGACCTTCCTCCCCGGACAGATCTTCGTCTTTGGCGGCTTCGCACTGCGGGCCAATTCAATTGGCCATCTGGAGCATATCGAAAGCTATGCCCCTGGCCGTCAGGTCAGATTTGGAAGTTTAAACTACACAGCTGACATCCGCGGGGACTTGATCTTCGACGGATTCGAGCCACTGCCAAGCGCGCCGCACTTTCACGACGAGCATGATCTAGCTCTGCCGCTGAATAGTGCCCTGGAGGCCACACCCGCATCGGCTTCGACCCTTAATTCGGAGCCAACTGCGCCGATCGAGGATGGGTGGTTGGACGCCACCTCGGGGGTTGCGATCCCAACGGCGATCGAGCCGAACGCTAGCCCCACACTCCGCGAGACTCGTGACTCCAAGGAGCTGGACTCCTCTCCGGACTCTGAACCCTCCGCGCCCCTGCCGATCGAATCCGATTGGGCGCCGATCATGGAGTTTACTGCCGCGGACATCTTTCAGCACTCGCCTTTCGGCGATATTCTGAAGACACTAAAGTCTCTCTCTTTATCAGGAGAGCCCTGGCCGGACTACGGTCGGCAAGGTTGGGATATGGACGATGAAGAAATTCAAAGCCCACCCACCACCCACTTTGTAGCCACTGTCGACGATTTAACCAACATGCTCGACTTTGACTCCGAAGACATCGACGGTATGGACGCCGATGAAGGAGACGATGAAGAACCAACGCCTATTGGGCCCCGGAAAGCCACCCCGTCATATGACGTATACATGGTGGACGCACCAAAAGATGACGACGAGGAGCGGAAGGACGCACCAAAGGCTCGTTCCCTCGAGAAGCAGTCAAAGCGGCGACGCAAGCGCCACCCCAAACCCCGCCTCGACAGAAATAACGATCATAGAGACCCAGCGCTGGAGCAGGGCGAACCGCTGCCGGACAACGGCAATCCGGATAATCAAACCGAACAAACAAATTCTATTAAGGATAATGGTCCGGACGACATAACGCCGGACAGGCACCCGGAGCAGCAGAATGCCCGTAAAAGGCTTGTTGCCACCGCGAGGAGTCTTAAAAAGTAGAAGCAAAGGCTCAAGGCTGCGCAAGACACACTCCAAATCAGATGGAGTAAAATACTCAACACAGCGGCGAGCTACGGCGACAATCGCCCCTCCAAGAGCTACCCAAAGCGGAAGCTGCTTCCTGAATTCGATGAGGAGGCCTCAGACCCCCCACAACCAAATATCAAAGCAGCCACCTGGCCGGATAGACGACCTCTCTGCCAACACAGAGCGGCATACAACGCCACTCACAATACAACACGCGACCCATGCGAGGGCTCGCACCCAAAGGACGACGCAACAAGATCCATCTATGGAGCACGCAAGCGCGCCCCAGCATACAATGCAACACAACAAACATCCGAACAACGCGGTACACCCAGCTACAGGGGTGCCGCACACCCTCTATGTTTCACTGATGAGGTGCTGGACCATGAATTTCTAGAGGGATTCAAACCCGTAAACATAGAGACATATGACGGAACAACAAACCCTGGGGTCTGGATTGAGGACTACATCCTTCATATCCATATGGCTCGAGGAGATGATCTCCACGCCATCAAGTACTTACCCCTCAAGCTCAAAGGGCCAGCTCGTCACTGGCTTAAAGGCCTCCCCGAAAGTTCCATTGGAAGCTGGGAAGAGCTCGAAGACGCCTTTCGGGCAAATTTTCAAGGGACTTATGTCCGACCTCCGGATGCGGACGATTTGAGTCATATAACTCAACAGCCCGGAGAGTCAGCCCGAAAGCTTTGGAACAGGTTTCTTACTAAAAAGAACCAGATTGTCGACTGTCCGGACGCCGAAGCCTTGGCAGCTTTTAAGCATAGCGTCCGTGACGAATGGCTCGCTAGACACCTCAGCCAAAACAAGCCGAGAACGATGGCCGCATTAACAAGCCTCATGACCCGCTTTTACGCGGGCGAGGACAGCTGGCTAGCCAGATGCAGCACCAGCGACCCGAGTACATCTGAAGTTAGAGATGGAAACAGGAAATCATGGCGCAACAGCAATAACAAACGCCGGAATAAAGAAGACAGCACGGAGAGCACGGCAGTAAACGCCGGATTCAAAAGCTCTCGGCGAGGTCAAAAGCCGCCCTCTAAAGGCACCAGGGATGAACTGTCCAGCCTCAACAAAATTCTGGACTAGGTATGTCAGATCCATAGTACCCCTGGTAAACCTGCTAATCATACCCACAGAGAATGTTGGGTCTTCAAGCAGTCCGGCAAGCTCAACGCCGTACACAAAGGGGAGGATACACCAAGTGAAGACGAGGACGAGCCTCCCAAGCAAGACACTGGGGAACAAAAGAAATTTCCACCATAAGTCAAAACAGTAAAAGTGTTACATGTGATCAAGGGAAAAAACAACGCGGCACTCCCAGGAAAACATACCCAAGTGCCTGTCACCGCGAAGTCCTGCCACTGGTCGTCTCAACCGATCACTTTCGACCATCGCGATTACTCAGCAAGTATCCGACACACAGGATGGGCTGCCCTGGTATTAGACCCAGTAATTGACGGATATCGCTTCACACGAGTCTTGATGGACGGTGACAGCAATCTAAACCTAATATATCAGGATACAATCCGTGAGATGGGGCTAGACCCAACAAAAATTCGCCATAGCAATACTACCTTTAAAGGAGTAATGCCAGGCCCAGGGGCTCGTTGTACGGGCTCCCTCCTACTACAAGTTATATTCGGCTCCCCCGGTAACTTCCGCCGCGAGCATTTAACCTTCCACATCGCTTCGTTCCAAAGTGGCTATCAAGCACTGCTCGGACGCGAAGCTTTCGCTCGCTTTAATGCAATACCACACTACGCCTCCCTCACACTCAAGATGCCCAGTCCACGTGGCATCATCTCAGTGAACGGAAATATCAAGCGATCTCTGCATGCCGAAGAGAGTGCGGCTGCCTTGGCAGCCGCACACTGAAGGCGTCCGAACCAGCGAACGCATCCAATAGGTCGTCAAGACCTCAGACACAACTAATCAAGTCCGGCACCGCTATTTATACCGAATAAATGGTCACACCCCTATTTATCAATGCAAGGGGCTCAACGTGCGCAGACAAGTGGCAATTTATTCTCATCTTGAATTATACATGGTTTCTTTAAAAACTATCTTTTTGCACGACAACTTTTTTCACCTACATTCCTCTCTTTTACAGACGATCATCGTGCTACACCCGTCCAGGAGACGACACAACGGAGACACAGGCGCAGACGTGCAGCAGGGACCCGCTCCAAGGATTCTTTTTAGATTAAGACCCTGCGTAAACCTTTTTTACTATCTCTTGTTGATACATATCCACCGTCGAGAAGGATGCTGACGTCTTGGCATGTGGCCACGCCAGAACAATGCACGTACCTGGACACAAGGGGCTTCTTACAAAGGCCATTATTTAGGCCCGGTTTATACCACAAAGACCGAATACCTTAGGGAGTGTTCGGCGTTGCGAGTTTGGCCCTATATGCATTAGCTCCGAATCATTGTCTTTGGTCAAATGTTGGGTTTGCCCGGCTCCTGTGTTTTGGTGCCTTACGTGCCGCTTTACCGGCTAAGGTAGCACCAGGAGAACTACTGCGATTGTGCCCTGGTTCATCTGGACGAGCACCTCAGTAGAGAAAGCCGAAAACTGACTGTCATGATATAGCGTGAGACTGGTCAACCACTCGATGAACTGTTGGAATGTTAGAATTCCTCCGCCTTAACGAACGGCCATTTTCTGGCCAGGCATGTACGCACCCCGGGATCGGGAGAGTGCGGAGCCACCAGGGGCTATCTAGTAGCCTCACTGTCAAACTCCTATGGCTAAGTGAAAGTGCTAAAGCACTATAGTCTGGTTGCCTCGCTCGCTCCGCTATCACCTCCTTAATAGGACCAAGACGTTGGGTTAAGTGTGAACGCGTGTTTTTTGCAAGCACCTCCGCATTATATGCGTGGGGGTTGAAGCCGACGGCTGCAATCTTTCAAGTTATACACATGTATACATAAACGGCCGCCCAGGAGGCATCATATTACTTTCAGGCAAAAGTATAAAAATAGCCTTATAAAAATTCATAAAAGCATTTCGCTTACAATGAGATTACATATCACTCAAACATGATATTTTTTGAGCACTGGGTCTCTATCAAACGAGCACCCTCAAGGACTTCTTCAAAGTAGTGCTCAGCAGCCATTCGACCTATGGCCGAATCCCGCGCCGCAACAGTGGTAGCATCCATCTCCGCCCAGTATGCTTTAACACGGGCAAAGGCCATCCGTGAGCCCTCTATGCACGCCGACCTCTTCATCGCATTAATGCGCGGCACCACATCAAGGAACTGCTGCACCAAGCTGAAATAGTTGTTCGGTTTCGGCCTTTCCGGCCATAGCTGATCCACAACAGACCTCATGGCGAGTCTGGACAACCTATTCAGTTCGACCCATTCGGCTAGTTGGTCAGTCAATGAAAGCGGACGCTCGGGAGAATGGAATTGTGTCCAAAACAGCTGGTCCACTTCACGGTCCGTCTGACCCTGGAAGTACTTAGCCGCATCGGCAGCGCTCGCCGCCAAATCCATATACACATCCTCCGAACTCCACAGCCGATCCAGAGAGGCATACCGTGGATCTCTGAACTTCCTCCGCAACATAAAGGATTTCCCAGCTACAATATCCCCGGCTTCCCGCAGCTCCTCCTTCTTCGCCCTCATAGCAGAGCGGATGTCTTTTCTCGTCGCAGCAGCCTTCTCAAGGTCCGATGCCTTCGCTAGGTTTTCCTTTTCAAGAACCCGGCAACGGTCAGCAGCGGCTTTTAATTCTATGGCCATCTTGGCCATCTTATCTCGGCTCTCGCCATGTGCGGCCTTCTTGGCTTTCAACTCTTCGGCCGCCTTCAAAGCAGCCGCATTATCAAACCTCGCTTGTTCCTTGGCTCGGGCAAGTTCTGCCCGCAAGGCTTCCACAGTGCCAGCTCCATCTGCAGTCACAACATATTAAAGATACTGGCATCATGCTGCTCTTACTATGTGGTGTTTACCAGATAATGACACTTACCCTATGCCTCTTTAAGCCTTTTGTTAACAAGCTCGATGTCGGCGTCTGCTGCATCCAACTGCCGTTTTAAATGGGCAAACTCGCTAGTCCAGCTAGCCACCGGAGCTTCCATCACCTGCACATAGAGGAAGTATGGTTATTACCTGGGAATATGATCCTCTGTTCGTCGTCGTTTCCGACGACAACCAGAGTCTCAGGGGCTACTATCTACACAGGGCACACCTAGCATGTGCAGGACTATCATACATTATTTTACGTACCTCAAAGACTGTCAGTAGACTCATAAAAGCTTCATGCAATCCGCTTTCGGCGGACGAGATTCTCTCCATCACCATATTCATCAGCACACGGTGTTCATCTGAGATGGCTGCTCGCCCCACCAACTCCCTCAGAACATCCGATCGCACACCAGACGGTGCCGGACTCTTTTGTCCGCTCTCTTTGGGACCCGGACATTGGGAGCTTCGGGGGTCAATGGGATTATCTTCTGGCCTCACTGGACTCGGAGAGGCCCTCTGCGACGACACTTCGGGGTCGCCCGCTTCCGGAGCGGAGGAGTCCGGAGGAGGCGTTTCGCTCTCCATCATCTCTGGAAGAAGATCCCCCGAAGACGAGCTCATTTGAGTGGGGCTAAGGCCCGAACTGCAGAGATATATGCGGTGGTTATTTTCTCAGAAGAAAAAGATGGCATACCTGTACTATTGAAGTATTTCGGGTCACTTACGACTCGCTGGAGAATTGATCCCCCCGCGGACTTTGTGCGGCAAAAGCACCCCCCAAGGTAGGACCCTCTGTGGGAGACTTCTTCTCCCGTTTGGAAGCTTCGGCTTCCGAATCCCCAGACGCAGTCCTTTTCCTCCTCCGGTCGTCTTCCTTCATGGAGACGCTCGCTCCCTCGGTTAGAATGGGCAGCGTTGGGGGGCCCGCATCCGCCCGTATTATCCTCCCCAGTATCTTCCTTCAAGGGCTCCGGGCAAGGTGCCACCTGGAGCATCTTTTCCAATACCGGATTGTCCAAACCCTCAGGGAGGGGGGCCGAACACCGAATCAACTTCGCCTTTGCTAGCCAGTCCTGGTCAAAAAGCAAACTCTCAGAAATAACTTCATAACAAATGAGAGATAGTATGTTTGGCTGGAAGATTCCTTACCTGTTCGGCGGCGCGGTTACTTCTCACGCCCACGTCCTTGGTGATTTCCGGACACTCTACCTGAGGTCCGAAGAATGACTTGTACATCTCCTCGTGCGTCAAGCCGAGGAAATTTTGGATAACATGCGGTCCCTTGGGATTGAACTCCCACAAGCGAAGGGGCTGGCGTTTGCAAGGCTGGACTTGACGAACCAACATAACTTGTATTACCGCAACCAAATTAAAATCTCCATTGAAGAGATCTCGAATGCGGCTTTGCAGTATAGGCACGTCCTTGGCTGGACCCCAGCTTAGGCCTCTACTGATCCATGACATCAGTTGTGGTGGAGGGCCTGAGCGGAAAACAGGGGCGGCCGCCCACTTGGCACTTCTAGGAGCCATGATGTAGAACCACTCATGTTGCCACAATTCAGACACCTTTGGAATGGAACCTTTGGGCCATGAAGCTCCCGTCATCTTGCATATTGAGGCACCTCCACATGACGCATGTTGCCCCTCGATCATCTTCGGCTTTACTTCAAAGGTCTTGAGCCACAGGCCAAAGTGAGGGGTAACCTAGAGGAAGGCCTCACACACGACAATAAATGTCGTAATATGAAGAAAGGAGTCCGGAGCTAGATCATGGAAATCTAGCTCGTAATAAAACATCAAACCCCTGACGAAAGGATCCAGAGCAAGGCCTAGACCTCGGAGGAAGTGGGAGACGAACACAACGTTCTCGTTGGGTTCGGGGGAGGGGACGGCCTGCCCTCGGGCAGGCAGCCGATGCAAAATCTCGGCGGTCAGATATCTGGCCTCCCTCAACTTTTTGATGTCTTCTTCCGTGATGGAGGAAGGCACCCATCGGCCTTGAAGGCTAGATCCGGACATGATTGAAGGTTCGGAGCACCTGACCTAACTTCGGGTGTTTGAGCTTGAGGTGGGGGAAGGATTCGATTGAGAACGGGAGGAAAAAAAATAAAAGCCTTGTCCCTTTATAAAGAGGGTGGATATCAAGCGTCCTCTCTGTGGCCGTTTGGACTTGCCTATAGTCTAGGAGTCCTAGAAGCGGTTGGGTTACCCACGCCCGTATTGATGAGAATCCCGGAATAAGGGGACACGATCTCTGCTTTAACAAAGAATTGCCAAGGAAACCGCCTCGCATGACGCGCTGAGGTGGGACAATAAAACAATTCGAATAAAGGCTTGGCCGTGGTGCGATGTTACACTACGGAATACGTCAGCAGATTAGATTTGTGTAAATATTATTCTCTCTATGGCAATATGTGGAAACTTATTTTGCAGAGCCAGACATTATCTTTGTGTTCAAAATCTTCTATGAAGTACTTGGAGGAGCAACCCGCCTTGCAATGCCAAAGACAATCTGCGCGCCGGACTCGTCGTCATTGAAGCCTGGTTCAGGGGCTACTGAGGGAGTCCTAGATTAGGGGGTGTCCGGATGGCCGAACTATACCTTCAGCCGGACTCCTGGACTATGAAGATACAAGATTGAAGACTTCGTCCTGTGTCTGGAGGGGACTTTCCTTGCCGTGGAAGGCAAGCTTGGCGATGCGGATATGTAGATCTCCTACCATTGTAACCGACTTTGTGTAACCCTAACCCTCTCCGGTGTCTATATAAACCGAAGGGTTTTAGTCCGTAGGACAACATACAGAACAACAATCATACCACAGGCTAGCTTCGAGGGTTAGGCCTCTCCGATCTCGTGGTAGATCTACTCTTGTACTACCCATATCATCAATATTAATCAAGCAGGACGTAGGGTTTTACCTCCATCAAGAGGGCCCGAACCTGGGTAAAACTTCGTGTCCCTTGCCTCCTGTTACCATCCGGCCTAGACGCACAGTTCGGGACCCCCTACCAAAGATCCGCCGGTTTTGACACCAACACCCCCCAAGTCAAAACGGTGAACATGATATATGTTACTCATATCCCCAAGAGGGAGCGCAAACGCGCACTCAGGGACGTCTACACGATAGAGCCAGTCGCCCCAAAATTCAATCCATGGTGATCTTTCCCGATCACTTTCGATCGCAGGGACCACCCGACCAGTATTCGTCATGGCAGCTCAGCCGCACCGGTCCTCGACCCAATCATTGATGGATTCCACCTCACGCGGATCCTCATGGCCTGTGGCAACAGCCTTAACCTACTCTATCAGGACACAATCCGCAAGATGGTCATCGATCCGTCAAGGATCAAGCCCACCAAAACTACCTTTAAAGGAGTAATACCAGGTGTAGAGGCCCGTTGCACGGGATCAATCACATTGGAGGTTGTCCTCGGATCACCAGACAACTTCCGCAACAAAGACTTGATCTTCGACATCGTCCCCTTCCCCAGTGGCTATCACGCACTGCTTGGACGAACCGCGTTTGCACGCTTCAATGCGGTGCCACACTATGCCTATCTCAAACTTAAGATGCCCGGGCTACACGGTGTCATAACAGTCAACGGAAACATGGAACGCTCCCTCCATATCGAGGAGCACACCGCGGCCCTGGCAGCGGAAGTACAGGGCGGCCTTATCAAGTAGAACATTAATTCAACGGCCAAGCCCCCGGACACTATTAAACGAGTCCGGATTACTCTGCAGCATGACAGCCCGGCTCGTCAGGAGTTGGACTAGTAATTCAGCCTCCGTCTCAGTCCCGACCGAACTCTGGCGTACATACCGTGCGTACATAACTATGCACTAAAAATACCATGGGCAAAGACGGAGGCATAACTCGATCATGGTCCACAATACGGCTCGACCTTATCCGGGTACTCATACTTTCCCTTTTTTTCTTCTATCCCTTTTCATGTTTCTTTTCCATAGGCCCTTCATGACGGCCCCATCATCGATCCTTTCGAAGGATAAAACACACCAAGGAGGCAAGCAGCATAGACGTGTGGCAAAAACATCTAGATGATCTTTTTGACGATCACTTTGCCTGTTTGAAGGACCTGGACGTAGCTTCCCCTTGTTCTAGGCATGTTAGATATCCATGTTGCTTATCGCATTATTTGTACAAATACGCTTTGACGTATCAATCAGATTATAATGAAAACAGTTTGCGGCCTAACATAAGTGGCACTGGCTTACTCCTTCATTATACTTAAACCTTTTTTTAATTGCACCCATACATTTTGGTATGACTTAACCTGCCAGGGGCTCCTTTGCACTCCATATGTTGGCAACAAGTCCGAACACTTTTTACAGTACAATTCGGCGCCCCAAATATTGCATTATATGCATCGACTCCGAATCATGTCATTGGTCAATAGTTGGGTTGCCTGGCTCATGTGCTTGCTACCTTACGTTCCGTTTTATCGGCTAGGGTAGTAAAGGGAGAACTACTGCGATTGTATTTATGATTCATCCGGACAAACACCTCAGTAGAGAAAGCCTAAAACTGACTGTCATGATGTGGCGAGAGCTGGTCAGCTATTCGGTGGGTAAAATTTCTTGTGATTCTTCCGCATTACGCGACGAATCGGCCTCCACCTAATCAGGTGTTCACAGCCCCTAGTCCGGATAAACAAACTAGGGGCTGCGCCTATACTCCTATTCGTCAAACTCCTATGCCTAAGTGAGGGTGATAAAGCCACATAGTCCAATTGCCTGGTTCGATGCACTAAACACCTCCTTCAAGGACCAAACTCTTGGGTCAAGCGTGTTTAGGTTCCAATCCGAACACCCCCGTACTATCTACATGGGGGCTGAAGCCGATGACTGGCCAACTCTCAGATTTAAATAAACGGACGCACAGGAGGAAATACTCTCGAAAAACAATAAGCAATATATTACATATAGGCTTTGTTCCATAATACAGGATTGGATAAACACAAATACATTCATTCAAAGATAATGTACTTCGCACAATGGCCAGCTACAATGCGGGATCCTTCCAGGACGTCATCAAAATAGCGCTCGGGCGTGTGGTGCTATTTTCCCTCAGGCGGCCCCTCGGTCACCAACTTGACGACGTTCATCTTCGCCCACTGCACCTTGACGCGGGCGAAGGCCATCCGCGCACCTTCGATGCAGATCGATCGCTTTATGGCATCAAGCCGAGGGCAGGCATCGACCAGCCGCTTCACGAGCCCGAAGTGCCTGCTGGGTACAGCTTTGGCCGGCCATAGATGGATTATTAAATCCCTCATGGCCAATCTCGCCACCCTATGCAGTTCG
Organism: Triticum urartu; assembly: GCF_056163025.1. Classification (NCBI taxonomy): domain Eukaryota; kingdom Viridiplantae; phylum Streptophyta; class Magnoliopsida; order Poales; family Poaceae; genus Triticum; species Triticum urartu. The sequence continues at coordinate 475,835,724 of NC_141877.1, forward strand.
GACAGCTTTTCAGCTGATCGCTGAGGGCCATCGGATGCTCTGGCGCAAGTTATTGCAACCAGAATAGCTTCTCTGATGAGCTCCCCTCCTTGGCTCGGAAGAACTCTACAGCATCAGCCACACTGCAAGGCAGATCCGCAAACGCTCCTGGAGAACTCCAAATCCGGGTCAGTAAGAGGTACCTTTTCTTCACAAATTTGCTTTGCATAATGAAGGTCTGACCCGCCGCAATTTTTTTGGCCTCCTGGACTTCCCGGAGGGCGACCTGGGCTTCAACCCGGGCCTCTTGTGCACTTTGGCAGGCCTTAGCCAGTTCGGACTCTTGGTCCGCAACCTTGCGCTCCAAGGACTCGCATTTCTTTATGGCGTCCTCGAGCTCCTGCTGAACCTCCCCGACCCTTGACTCGTGCTTTTTGCGGGCGGATTGTTCCTTTTCCGCCTTCTTCTGGGCCTCGCTCAGAGCCTTCTGGAGGGACTCCACCTCGGCTACAGCTCCTATGAAGCATCATATTAACGTGATCAACACAAACAATTCTTATCATTTTAATGATCTGAAATAGGTCATTACGTACCTTGCTTGTCCTCAAGCTATTTTTTGACGCGGCTGAGCTCTTCATCGGCCTGCTTCAGCCTTTGCTTCAGTTCAGCTACTTCGGCAGAATGGGAGGTCGCAGCCAGCATCGGCGCCTGCTTATTCACATAGACATATATGATTAGTCTCCTGCGAAAATTATTGGATCCTCTGTCTGGCAATTCTTTTCGAACACCGGACAGAGTCTCAGGGGCTACTGTATGTACTACGGCGTCCTTTTTGCATAATTGCGCCACGTACCTCAAAGCCTGTTAGAAGGCTAGCGCAGGCTTCGGTCAGTCCGCTCTTAGCAGACTGAACCCTCTCAACCCCCGTACCCATAAGGATATAGTGTTCCTATACAATGGAAGCACCTTGGAGAGCTTCCAGTAGAGTATCCAATGCCTCTAGATGGACAGAGGTCACCGGTGGAATAGGTGCACCTCCTTCTTTCGAAGGAGGCTGCTTACCTAATTCTGGAGCCGTATAGGCCTCCAGAATAGTATTCGGCTGGGGGCCGAATTGGGTATGGCCCCCGTCGCCAGTCTCCAGGGGTCTGCTCCCTCATGTGTCCGGTGGCCGAGGTTTCGCCCTCTGGCACCACCTCGGCGGCCTCCTGTACCTCTCCCTGGCCTGGGAGGGTCCTTTGGGACAACACTTCGGCATCGTCTGTAGTCTTGGGGGAGGAGGCCAGCGGAAGCATCCCGCTGTCCATCACCTTTGGATCCAGCGAATTTCCCGAAGATGAGGATCGCTGGAGGTGATCAAGAGCCGGACTGCATCACATGATTCAACGTATTAAAACCACGAAGTAAAAAAGCTGGATATATATGTGTGCAAGTGCCTTTGAGTACTTACGATCCGGCCAAGGGCTTCTTCCTGGGACGCCACTCAGGGCTGCTGTCGGTGTCCGATTCGAAATTGTCCACAAGGGAGACTATCCCTTTCTTGGACGCCTCTGCCTCCAGATCCGTGGAGGCTACCCTTTTCTTCCTTCCCCCCTCGGGGGGAGAATTGCTTTCCTCCACCTCATCGTCGTTCTCAGCGGGGGAAGAGTGAGTTTCGGCGTCTTCGGATATTGAAGGAAATATGCCCTAGAGGCAATAATAAAGTTATTATTTATTTCCTTATTTCATGATAAATGTTTATTATTCATGCTAGAATTGTATTAACCAGAAAGAGAATACATGTGTGAATACATAGACAAACATAGTATCACTAGTATGCCTCTACTTGACTAGCTCGTTAATCAAAGATGGTTAAGTTTCCTAACCATAGACATGAGTTGTCATTTGATTAACGGGAACACATCATTAGGAGAATCTGAGAGATGGCATCCAACTCACCCTTCTCATTGAGAGAAAATAGTCGAATGGTATCATCACGAGCGGCAAAGACGATCACATCCTCAGACGAGTGTGTCAATTGAATCTGCCTGGCAGCACAATCAAGCTGAGCCTTGTGCTTAGAAAGCCAGTCCATGCCGAGAATTAGATCAATATCCGAGTCACCAAGAACAATAGGAGAAGCTAGAAATTTGTAGTCACCCATCTCGACAGAAACATCCGGGACGCAGATATTAGCTGACATTTTCTTGCCCGGGGACACAATTGATAAAGTTCTTGGCAAATGTTGATAATCACACTCATACTTTGATGCAAAAGGTTTAGAAATGAAACAATGTGATGCACCAGTATCAAAAAGAACTTTTGCCGGAATAGAGTTAACTGGAAGGTTACCCATAATCACTTCTGACGAGTCCTCTGCCTGAGCTGCGTTCATCATGTTAACCTTGACATGCTTGGGATTATGCTTGACCATTGCATTGCTGGAAGATCTCACAGGAGGAGGAGGCGGAAGACGCCTCTGGTGGCGAGGGAGAGGTGGCGCAGCACGGGAGCTCGGCGGCGGGGCGAGGCGCGGGGCGGCGCGGGCTCGCGGGGCCCCGCTGCGGGCCATGGCAGGGCGGCGGCGAGTGACACATGGTAGTGCGCGAGTGGTCGGGGCATGGCAGCGGACGCGTCCAGCGCGGAGAGGGGCTAGGTTAGGGTTGGTTTCATCCGCGAATTTTGGAGGGGAGGCCTATTTATAGATTCTGGGAGCTAGGAGAGTCCAAATGGAGTGCGGTTTTCGGCCACGTGATCATGATCGAACGGCCGAGAGGATGGAGGGGGTTTAGGTGGGTTTTGGGCCACTTTGGAGGGGTGTTGGGCTGCAACACACACGAGGCCTTTACGGTTCCTCGGTTAACCGCCGGAGTATCAAACGAAGTCTAAATGGCACGAAACTTGACTGGCGGTCTACCGGTGGTGTACCAAGGCCACTTGGAAAGTCTCGATCCGAGAATTTTTAACACTCGCACACGAAAAGAGGCAAAAAAAGGATGCCGGAGGACGTAGGAGTGCCGGAATGCAAAACGGACAACGAGGAAAATGCTCGGATGCATGAGACGAACACGTATGCAAATGCGATGCACATGATGACATGATATGAGATGTATGACATGGACAAAATGCAAAACAAAGACAAAACGCAACCACGAGGGAATATCATAACTTAGAGCCGAAAATGGCAAGAGTTGGAATACAAATATGGCAAGTTACATACGGGGCGTTACATGTCTACATAGTTCTCGAACCCGTAGGGTCCGCACGCTTAACGTTCCTTGATGATATAGTATTTATGAGTTATGTATGTTGGTAACCGAATGTTGTTCGGAGTTCCGGATAAGATCACAGACATGACGAGGAACTTCGGAATGGTCCAGAGATAAAGTTTGATATATGGGATAATAGTGTTTGGTCTCCGGAAGGGGTTCCGGATGTTTCTTGAAATGTTTGGGTACGAGAACACTTTATTTGGGCCAAAGGGGAAAGCCCACAAGGTTTTTGGAAAGCGTAAAAGGAAGTTTTGTGGAGTCCATGGGCTAGATGCCAGGGTCCCTGGCGTCTGGTCCAGACGCCGGGAACCCTGGCATCTGGCCCTGGAGTCCAAGAAGGACTCTTGCCTTTCGGGTGAAACCGACTTTGTGGTGGATTTTACTCCAAGTTTCGACCCCAATGCTCAACATATAAATAGAGGGGTAGGGCTAGCACCCAAGACACATCAAGAAACACCAAGCCGTGTGCCGGCAACCCCGTCCCCTCTAGTTTATCCTCTATCATAGTTTTCGTGGTTCTTAGGCGAAGCCCTGCGGATATTGTTCTTCACCAACACCGTCACCACACCGTCATGCTGCCAGAACTCATCTACTACTTCGCCCCTCTTGCTGGATCGAGAAGGCGAGGACGTCATCGAGCTGAACGTGTGCTGAACGCGGAGGTGTCGTACATTCGGTACTTGATCAGGACGAATCGTGAAGGTGTACAACTACATCAAGCGCGTTGATAAATGCTTCCGCTTACGGTCTACGAGGGTATGTAGACAACACTCCCCCCTCCTGTTGCTATGCATCACCATGATCCTTGCGTGTGCATAGGAAATTTTTTGAAATTACTACATTCCCCAACAGTGGTATCAGAGCCTGGTTTTATGCGTAGATGTTATATGCACGAGTAGAACACAAGTGAGTTGTGGGTGATACAAGTCATATTGCTTACCAGCATATCATACTTTGGTTCAGCGGTATTGTTGGATGAAGCGGCCCGGACCGACATTACGCGTACGCTTACGCGAGACTGGTCTACCGACGTGCTTTGCACATAGGTGGCTGGCGGGTGTCAATTTCTCCAACTTTAGTTGAACCAAGTGCGGCTACGCCCGGTCCTTGAGAAGGTTAAAACAGCACTAACTTGACGAACTATCGTTGTGGTTTTAATGCGTAGGTAAGAACGGTTCTTGCTCAGCCCGTAGCAGCCACGTAAAACTTGCAACAACAAAAATAGAGGACGTCTAACTTGTTTTTGCAGGGCATGTTGTGATGTGATATGGTCAAGACATGATGTTATATTTTATTGTATGAGATGATCATGTTTTGTAACCGAGTTATCGGCAACTGGCAGGAGCCATATGGTTGTCGCTTTATTGTATGCAATGCAATCGCCCTGTAATGCTTTATTTTATCACTAAGCGGTAGCGATAGTCGTAGAAGCATAAGATGGCGAGACGACAACGATGCTACGATGTGGATCAAGGTGTCACGCCGGTGACAATGGTGATCATGACGGTGCTTCGATGATGGAGATCACAAGCACAAGATGATGACGGCCATATCATATCACTTATATTGATTGGATGTGATGTTTATCTTTTATGCATCTTATCTTGCTTTGTTTAACGGTAGCGTTATAAGATGATATCTCACTAAATTTCAAGATAAAAGTGTTCTCCCTGAGTAAGCACTATTATGAAAGTTCTTCGTGTTGAGACACCACATGATGATCGGGTGTGATAGGCTCTACGTTCAAATACAACGGGTGCAAAACAGTTGCACACGCAGAATACTCAGGTTAAACTTGACGAGCCTAGCATATGCAGATATGGCCTTGGAACACCGAGACCGAAAGGTCGAGCGTGAATCATATAGTAGATATGATCAACATAGTGATGTTCACCATTGAAACTACTCCATCTCACGTGATGATCGGACATGGTTTAGTTGATATGGATCATGTGATCACTTAGAAGATTAGAGGGATGTCTATCTAAGTGGGAGTTCTTAAGTAATATGATTACTTGAAGTTTAATTTATCATGAACTTAGTCCTGGTAGTATTAGCATATCTATGTTGTAGATCAATACCTCGAGTTTAGCTCCTCTATTTTATTTTTGATATGTTCCTAGAGAAAACTAAGTTGAAAGATATTAGTAGCAATTATGCGGATTGGATCCGTGATCTGAGAATTATCCTCATTGCTGTACAGAAGAATTATGTCCTTGATGCACCGCTAGGTGACAGACTTATTGCAGGAGCAGATGCAGACGTTATGAACGTTTGGCTAGCTCAATATGATGACTACTTGATAGTTTAGTGCACCATGCTTAACAACTTAGAATCGGGACTTCAAAGACGTTTTGAACGTCATGGATCATATGAGATGTTCCAGGAGTTGAAGTTAATATTTCAAGAAAATACCCAAGTTGAGAGATATGAAGTCTCCAACAAGTTCTATAGCTAAAAGATGGAGGAGAATAGCTCAAGCAGTGAGCATGTGCTCAGATTGTCTGGGCACTACAATCACTTGAATCAAGTAGGAGTTAATCTTCCAGATAAAATAGTGATTGACAGAATTCTCTAGTCACCATCACCAATTTAGTAGAACTTCGTGATGAACTATAGTATGCAAGGGATGACGAAAACGATTCCCGAGCTTTTCATGATGATGAAATCGATGAAGGTGGAAATCAAGAAAGAGCATCAAGTGTTGATGATTAACAAGACCACTAGTTTCAAGAAAAGGGCAAAGGGAAAGAAAGGGAACTTCAAGAAGAACGGCAAGCAAGTTCCTGCTCAAGTGAAGAAGCCCATGTATGGACCTAAGCCTGAGACTAAGTGCTTCTACTGCAAAGGGACTGGTCACTGGAAACGGAACTGCCCCAAGTATTTGGCAGATAAGAAGGATGGCAAAGTGAACAATGCTATATTTGATATACATGTTATTGATGTGTACTTTACTAGTGTTTATAGCAACCCCTCGGTATTTGATACTAGTTCAGTTGCTAAGAGTAGTAACTTGAAACGGGAGTTGCAAAATGAACAGAGACTAGTTAAGGGTGAAGTGATGATGTGTGTTGGAAGTTGTTCCAAGAATGATATGATCACCATCGCCCACTCTTTATACTTTCGGGATTAGTGTTGAACCTAAATAATTGTTATTTGGTGTTTGCGTTGAGCAAGAATATGATTTGATCATGTTTATTGCAATACGGTTATTCATTTAAGTTAGAGAATAATTGTTATTCTGTTTACATGAATAAAACCTTCTATGGTTATACACCCAATGAAAATGGTTTGTTGGATATCGATCGTAGTGATACACATATTCCTAATGTTGAAGCCAAAAAGATGCAAAGTTAATAATTATAGTGCAACTTATTTGTGGTACTACCGTTTAGGTCATATTGGTGTAAAGCACATGAAGAAACTCCATGCTGATGGAATTTTGGAATCACTTGATTATTAATCACTTGATGCTTGCGAACCATGCCTTATGGGCAAGATGACTAAAGGCTACGTTCTCCGGAACAATGGAGCGAGCAACTGACTTATTCGAAATAATACATACTGATGTATGCGATCCGATGAGTGTTGAGGCTCACGGCGGGTATCGTTATTTTCTGACCTTCACAAATGATTTGAGAAGATATGGGTATATATACTTGATGAAACATAAGTCTGAAACGTTTGAAAAGTTCAAAGAATTTCAGAGTGAAGTGGAAAATCATTGTAACAAGAAAATAAAGTTTATACTATCTGATCGCAGGGCGAATATTTGAGTTACGAGTTTGGTCTTCAATTAAAACAATGTGGAATAGTTTCACAAACTCATGCCACCTGGAACACCACAACGTAATGGTGTGTCCGAACGTCATAACCGTACTTTATTTGATATAGTGCAATCTATTATGTCTCTTACTGATTTACCACTATCGTTTTGGGGTTATGCATTAGAGACAGCTGCATTCACATTAAAAAGGGCACCATCTAAATCCGTTGAGACGACACCGTATGAACTGTGGTTTAGCAAGAAACCTAAGCTGTCGTTTCTTAAAGTTTGGGGTTGCGATGCTTATGTGAAAAAGTTTCATCTTGATAAGCTCAAACCCAAGTCGGAGAAGTGTGTCTCCATAGGATACCCAAAAGTAACTATTGGGTACACCTTCTATAACATATCCGAAGGCAAGACATTCATTGCTGAGAATGGATCCTTTCTAGAGAAGGAGTTTCTCTCGAAAGAAGTGAGTGGGAGGAAAGTAGAACTTGATGAGGTAACTGTACCTTCTCCCTTATTGGAAAGTAGTTCATCATAGAAATCTGTTTCTGTGACTCCTACACCAATTAGTGAGGAAGCTAATGATGATGATCATGTAAACTTCAGATCAAGTTACTATTGAACCTCGTAGGCCAACCAGAGTGAGATCCGCACCAGAGTGGTACGGTAATCCTGTTCTGGAGGTCATGTAATTTGACCATGATGAACCTACGAACTATGAGGAAGCGATGATGAGCCCATATTCCACGAAATGGCTTGAGGCCATGAAATCTGAGATGGGATCCATGTATGAGAAAAAAGTGTGGACTTTGGTTGACTTGCCCGATGATCGGCAAACCATAGAAAATAAATGGATCTTCAAGAGGAAGACGGACGCTGATAGTAGTGTTACTATCTACAAATCTAGACTTGTCGAAAAAGGTTTTGACAAAGTTCATGGTCTTGACTACGATGAGATTTTCTCACTCGTAGCGATGCTTAAGTCTGTCCGAATCATGTTAGAAAGTTTCCACATTTTATGAAATCTGGCAAATGGATGTCAAAACTACATTCCTTAATGGATTTCTTAAAGAAGAGTTGTATATGATGCAACTAGAAGGTTTTGTCGATCCTAAAGGTGCTAACAAAATGTGCAAGCTCCAGCGATCCATCTATGGTCTAGTGCAAGCATCTCAGAGTTGGAATATATGCTTTGATGAGTTGATCAAAGCATATAGTTTTATACAGACTTGTGGTGAAGCATGTATTTACAAGAAAGTGAGTGGGAGCACTACAACATTTCTGATAAATATATGTGTATGACATATTTTGATTGGAAATAATGTAGAATTTTCTGGAAAGCATAAAGGAGTATTTGAAAGGAGTTTTTCAAATAAAGACCTCGGTGAAGCTACTTACATATTGAGCATCAAGATCTATAGAGATAGATCAAGACGCTTGATAAGTTTTTTCAATGAGTACTTACCTTGACTAGATTTTGAAGTAGTTCAAAATGGAACAGTCAAATAAAGAGTTCTTACCTGTGTTACAAGGTGTGAAATTGAGTAAGACTCAAAGCCCGACCACGGCAGAAGATAGAAAGAGAATGAAAGTCATTCCCTATGCCTCAGCCATAGTTTCTATGAAGTATGCCATGCTGTGTGCCAGATCTATTGTATACCCTACACTGAGTTTAGCAAGGGAGTACAATAGTGATCTAGGAGTAGATCACTGGACAGCGGTCAAAATTATCCTTAGTGGAATAAGGATATGTTTCTCGATTATGGAGGTGACAAAAGGTTCGTCGTAAAGGGTTACGTCGATGCAAATTTTGACACTAATCCATATGACTCTAACTCTCAATCTGGATACATTTTGAAAGAGGGAGCAATTAGCTAGAGTAGCTCCATGCAGAGCATTGTTGACATAGAAATATTGCAAAATACATATGGATCTGAATGTGGTAGACCCGTAGACTAAACTTCTATCACAAGCAAAACATGATCACACCTTAGTACTCTTTGGGTGTTAATCACATAGCGATGTGAACTAGATTATTGACTCTAGTAAACCCTTTGGGTGTTGGTCACATGACGATGTGAACTATGGGTGTTAATCACATGGTGATGTGAACTATTGGTGTTAAATCACATGGCGATGTGAACTAGATTATTGACTCTAGTGCAAGTGGGAGTGTGAAGGAAATATGCCCTAGAGGCAATAATAAAGTTATTATTTATTTCCTTATTTCATGATAAATGTTTATTATTCATGCTAGAATTGTATTAACCGGAAACATAATACATGTGTGAATACATAGACAAACATAGTGTCACTAGTATATGCCTCTACTTGACTAGCTCGTTAATCAAAGATGGTTAAGTTTCCTAACCATAGACATGAGTTGTCATTTGATTAACGGGGTCACATAATTAGGAGGATGATGCGATTGACTTGACCCATTCTGTTAGCTTAGCACTTGATCGTTTAGTTTGTTGCTATTGCTTTCTTCATGACTTATACATGTTCCTATGACTATGAGATTATGCAACTCCCGTTTACTAGAGGAACACTTTGTGTGCCACCAAACATCATAACCTAACTGGGTGATTATAAAGGTGCTCTATAGGTGTCTCCGAAGGTACTTGTTGAGTTGGTGTATTTCGAGATTAGGATTTGTCACTCCGATTGTCGGAGAGGTATCTCTGGGCCCACTCGGTAATGCACATCACTCTAAGCCTTGCAAGCATTGTAACTAATGAGTTAGTTGCGGGATGATGTATTACGAAACGAGTAAAGAGACTTGCCGGTAACGAGATTGAACTAGGTATTGAGATACTGACGATCGAATCTCAGGCAAGTAACATACCGATGACAAAGGGAACAACGTATGTTGTTATGCGGTTCGACCGATAAAGATCTTCGTAGAATATGTAGGATCCAATATGGGCATACAGTTTCCGCTATTGGTTATTGACCAGAGAAGTGTCTCGGTCATGTCTACATAGTTCTCTAACCCATAGGGTCCGCACGCTTAACGTTCATTGACGGTATAGTATTTATGAGTTATGTATGATGGTAACCGAATGTTGTTCGGAGTTCCGAATAAGATCATGGACATGACGAGAAACTCCAGAATGGTCTGGAGATAAAGTTTGATATATGGGATAATAGTGTTTGGTCTCCGAAAGGGTTCCGGAATTCACCGGAAGGGGTTTCGGATGTTTCCCGAAATGTTTGGGTACGAGAACACTTTATTTGGGCCAAAGGGGAAAGCCCACAAGGTTTTTGGAAAGTGCAAAATGAAGTTTCGCAGAGTCCAGGGGCCAAACGCCAGGGTCCCTGGTGTCTGGTTCCAGACGCTGGGAACCCTGGCATCTGGCCCTGGAGTCCGAGAAGGACTCTTGCCTTTCGGGTGAAACCGACTTTGTGGAGGTTTTTACTCCAAGTTTCGACCCCAAGGCTCAATATATAAATAGAGGGGTAGGGCTAGCACCCAAGACACATCAAGAAACACCAAGACGTGTCCCGGCAACCCCGTCCCCTCTAGTTTATCCTCCGTCATAGTTTTCGTAGTGCTTAGGCGAAGCCCTGCGGAGATTGTTCTTCACCAACACCGTCACCACGCCGTCGTGCTGCTGAAACTCATCTACTACTTCGCCCCTCTTGCTGGATCGAGAAGTCGAGGATGTCATCGAGATGAACGTGTGCTGAACGCCGAGGTGCCGTACATTTGGTACTAGATTGGGACGGATCGTGAAGGTGTACGACTACATCAACCGCGTTGATAAACGCTTTCTCTTACGGTCTGCGACGGTATGGAGACAACACTCTTCCCTCTCATTGCTATGCATCACCATGATCCTTGCGTGTGCATAGGAATTTTTTTGAAATTACTATGTTCCCCAACAGATGTTGCGTCTGAAGTGCCTCTACGGCAGAGGCCGCTTCTTGTCTCCTGGCCCTTCTTCTTGGCCTTCTTCTCCGGCGCCTGGTGATAACCCACAAGTATAGGGGATCGCAAAAGTTTTCGAGGGTAGAGTATTCAATCCAAATTTATTGATTCGACACAAGGGGAGCCAAAGAATATTCTCAAGTATTAGCAGCTGAGTTGTCAATTCAACCACACCTGGAAAATTAATATCTGCAGCAAAGTATTTAGTAGCAAAGTAATATGATAGTAGTGATAACGGTAGCAAAAGTAATATTTTTGGGTTTTATAGTGATTGTAACAGTAGCAAGAGAAAAGTAAATAAGCGAAGAACAATATGTGAAAAGCTCGTAGGCATTGGATCAGTGATGGATAATTATGTCGGATGCGATCAATCATGCAACAGTTATAACATAGGGTGACACAGAACTAGCTCCAGTTCATCAATGTAATGTAGGCATGTATTCCGAATATAGTCATACGTGCTTATGGAAAAGAACTTGCATGACATCTTTTGTCCTACCCTCCCGTGACAGCGGGGTCCTATTGGAAACTAAGGGATATTAAGGCCTCCTTTTAATAGAGTACCGGACCAAAGCATTAACACATAGTGAATACATGAACTCCTCAAACTACGGTCATCACTGGTAAGTATCCCGATTATTGTCACTTCGGGGTTAACGGATCATAACACATAATAGGTGACTATAGACTTGCAAGATAGGATCAAGAACTCACATATATTCATGAAAACATAATAGGTTCAGATCTGAAATCATGGCACTCGGGCCCTAGTGACAAGCATTAAGCATAGCAAAGTCATAGCAACATCAATCTCAGAACATAGTGGATACTAGGGATCAAACCCAAACAAAACTAACTCGGTTACATGATAAATCTCATCCAACCCATCACCGTCCAGCAAGCCTACGATGGAATTACTCACGCACGGCGGTGAGCATCATGAAATTGGTAATGGAGGAAGGTTGATGAAGACGATGGCGACGGATTCCCCTCTTCGGAGCCCCGAACGGACTCCAAATCAGCCCTCCCGAGAGAGTTTAGGGCTTGGCAGCGGCTCTGTATCGTAAAACGCGATAAATCCCTCTCTCTAATTTTTTTTCTCCCTGAAAGTGAATATATGGAGTCAAGATGGACGTCGATGGAGCATCATAGGGCCCACGAGGCAGGGGGCGCGCCCAGGGGTAGGCGCGCCGCCCCACCCTCATGGATGATAACCCACAAGTATAGGGGGTCACAACAGTTTTCGATAAGTAAGAGTGTCGAACCCAACAAGGAGCTAAAGGCAGAACAAATATTCCCTCAAGTTCTATCGACCACCGATACAACTCTATGCATGCTTGATGTTCGCTTTACCTAGAACAAGTATGAAACTAGAAGTACTTTGTAGGTGTTGTTGGATAGGTTTGCAAGATAATAAAGATTACGTAAATAAAAAGTAGGGGCTGTTTAGATAAAGACACAACTAAGTTAGTTTACTAAAGGCCTTTTTTTACGAGAAAGTTATTTGTCCCTAGGCAATCGATAATTAGACCGGTAATCATTATTGCAATTTTATTTGAGGGGGAGGCATAAGCTAACATACTTTCTCTACTTGGATCATATGCACTTATGATTGGAACTCTAGCAAGCATCCGCAACTACTAAAGATCATTAAGGTAAAACCCAACCATAGCATTAAAGTATCAAGTCCTCTTTATCCCATACGCAAACAACCTACTTACTCGGGTCTGTGCTTCTGTCACTCACGCCACCCACCATAAGGAAATCATGAACATATTGCAAACCCTACAGCGGGGATCCCTCACGCTTGCGCATGAAGAGCACCATAGGACAGCACCAATAATAAAACATGCAACTCAAACCAATCACGATCATCAAATACCCATAGGACAAAACAGATCTACTCAAGCATCATAGGATAGCCATACATCATTGCGAAATAATATATAGCGTTGAGCACCATGTTTAAGTAGATATTACAGTGGGTAAAAGAGGGGTTACACCACTGCATAGAGGGGGGAAGAGTTGGTGATGATGGCGGTGAAGTTGTTGGTGAAGATTGCGGTGATGATGATGGCCACTGCAGCGTTCCGGCGCCACCGGAAGAGAAGGGGAGAGGGGGGGCCCTTCGTCTTCTTCTTCCTTGACCTCCTCCCTAGATGGGAGAAGGGTTTCCCCTCTGGTCCTTGGCATCCATGGCGTGGGAGGGGCGAGAGCCCCTCTGAGATTGGATCTTTCTCTCTGTCTCTCTCTGTTTCTGCGTTCTGTTCTGCTGCCCTTTCACCGTTTCTTTTATATCCGGAGATCCATAACTCCGATTGGATTGAAACCTTTGCCCGGATCTTTTTCCAAAAATTAGCTTTCTTGCGGCCAAAGTAGAGCATCAACTGCCTTATGGGTGGCCCACGAGGGAGGGGGCGCGCCTGCCTGTAGTGGTCGTGGGCCCCACCCTCGTGGCCACCTCGGGCACCGTCTCACGTTGATTTTCTTCCCAAAAATCACAAATATTCCAAAATAATTCTCCGTCCGTTTTTATCCCGTTTGGATTCTGTTTGATATGGATATTCTGCGAAACCAAAAACATGCAATAGATAGGAACTGGCACTGGGCACTGGATCAATATGTTAGTCCCAAAAATAGTATAAAAAGTTGCCAAAAGTATATGAAAGTTGTAGAATATTGGCATGGAAAAATTGAAAATTATAGATACGACGGAGACGTATCAGCATCCCCAAGCTTAATTCCTGCTCGTCCTCGAGTAGGTAAATGATAAAAAAGATAATTTTTGATGTGGAATGCTACCTAGCATAATCTTGATCACATATCTAATCATGGCATGAATATTAAGATACGAGTGATTCAAAGCAATAGTCTATCATTTGACATAAAAACAATAATACTTCAAGCCCACTGATAAAGCAATCATGTCTTTTCAAAATAACATGGCCAAAGAAAGTTATCCCTACAAAATCATATAGTCTGTCTATGCTCCATCTTCACCACACAAAATATTCACATCATGCACAACCCCGATGACAAGCCAAGAAATTGTTTCATACTTTTGACGTTCTCAAACCTTTTCAACTTTCACGCAATACATGAGCGTGAGCCATGGACATAACACTATAGGTGGAATAGAATATGATGGTGGAGAAGACAAAAAGGAGAAGATAGTCTCACATCAACTAGGCGTATCAACGGGCTATGGAGATGCCCATCAATAGATATCAATGTGAGTGAGTAGGGATTGCCATGCAACGGATGCACTAGAGCTATAAGTGTGTGAAAGCTCAAACTGGAAACTAAGTGGGTGTGCATCCAACTTGCTTGCTCATGAAGACCTTGGGCATTTTAGGAAGCCCATCATTGGAATATACAAGCCAAGTTCTATAATGAAAAATTACCACTAGTATATGAAAGTGATAACTCAAGAGACTCTTTATATGAAGAACATGGTGCTACTTTGAAGCACAAGTGTGGTAAAAGGATAGTAACATTGCCCCTTCTCTCTTTTTCTCTCATTTTTTCTTTTTTTTGGGCCTTCTCCTTTTTTGGCCTTTCTCTTTTTTTTCGTCCGGAGTCTCATCCCGACTTGTGGGGGAATCATAGTCTCCATCATCCTTTCCTCGCCGAGGCAATGCTCTAATAATGATGATCATCACACTTTTTATTTACTTACAACTCAATATTACAACTCGATACTAGAACAAAGATATGACTCTATATGAATGCCTCTGGCGGTGTACCGGGATGTGCAATGATCTAGCGTAGCAATGACATCAAAAAATGGACAAGCCATGAAAACATCATGCTAGCTATCTTACGATCATGCAAAGCAATATGACAATGAATGCTCAAGTCATGTATATGATGATGATGGAAGTTGCATGGCAATATATCTTGGAATGGCTATGGAAATGCCATGATAGGTAGGTATGGTGGCTGTTTTGAGGAACGTATATGGTGGGTTTATGGTACCGGCGAAAGTTGTGTGATACTAGAAAGGCTAGCAATGGTGGAAGAGTGAGAGTGCGTACAATCCATGGACTCAACATTAGTCATAAAGAACTCACATACTTATTGCAAAAGTCTATTAGCTATCGAAAAAAAGTACTACGCGCATGCTCCCAGGGGGATAGATTGGTAGGAAAAGACCATCGCTCGTCCCCGACCGCCACTCATAAGGAAGGCAATCAATAAATACCTCATGCTCCAACTTCGTTACATAACGGTTCACCATACGTGCATGCTACGGGAATCACAAACCTCAACACAAGTGTCTACTAATCCACAACTACCCACTAGCATGACTCTAATATCACCATCTTTATATCGCAAAACTATTGCAAGGAATCAAACATATCATATTCAGTGATCTACAAGTTTTATGTAGGATTTTATGACTAACCATGTGAATGACCAGTTCCTGTCATCTCTCTGAATAGATATAAGTGAAGCAAGAGAGTTTAATTCTTTCTAAAAAAGATATGCCCATGCTCTAACAAATATAAGTGAAGCAAAATAGCATTCTACAAATGGCGGTTTTCTATATAAAGAGAAACAGGCAATCCAAGCTTCAAATGATATAAGTGAATCACATGAAGCATTCTATAAAGCCATACTCAAAATATATAAGTCAAGTGCATAGAGCATTCTATAAATCAACCAAGGACTATCTCATACCAGCATGGTGCATAAAAGAAAAATGAAAACTAAATGCAAAAGATGCTCCAAGATTGCACATATCGCATGAACGAAACGAATCCGAAAACATACCGATACTTGTTGAAGAAAGAGGGGATGCCTTCCGGGGCATCCCCAAGCTTAGACGCTTGAGTCTCCTTGAATATTTACTTGGGGTGCCTCGGGCATCCCCAAGCTTGAGCTCTTGCCTCTTTTCCTTCTTCTCACATCGAGACCTTCTCGATCATCGAACACTTCATCCACACAAAACTTCAACAGAAAACTCGGTAAGGTCCGTTAGTATAATAAAGCAAATCACTACTCTAAGTACTGTTGCAAACCAATTCATATTTTGTTTTTGCATTATGTCTACTGTAATATAACTTTTTCATGGCTTAATCCACTGATATAAATCGATAGTTTCATCAAAACAAGCAAACTATGCATCAAAAACAGAATCTGTCTAAAACAGAACAGTCTATAATAATCTGAACATTCACCATACTTCTGATACTTGAAAAATTCTTCCAAAATTAGGAAAAATAAAAAATTTGTATATAAAGACAGTGCAAAAAGAATCAGAATCGTTTGACGTTCCAGCTAAAAAATGTAAAATAGCGCACTACAGCCAAAGTTTCTGTCCTGCACCGTACAAACCAACAAGCAAAGTAAACATCCTAAAGGAAAACCTTGGCACATTATTTTTATAATAAAATGAAATTTTACAAGGCAATAATTATTTTTGTTGAAAATTTTCTGTAATAAAGATTCACAAAGTTGCCGTGAGCATGAACAAAGTTCATGGAGCTCTCCCACTTCAACAATGCTTGTCTTTCTCACTTTCACTTTCCTTTTTGAAAAAGTTTTGGGTTCCCCTCTTTATTTTTGTTGTTTTTAAACTATATGAAAGCACTCAATAGAAATAAATGACTCTCTAAAACTTCCGGGTTGTCTCCCTGGCAGCGCTTTCTTTAAAGCCATTAAGCTAGGCATATAGTGCTCAAGTAATGGATCCACCCGGATCCCAAGGTATATCAAAGCCAATTTTAATTAACAATGATTTATAATTTAGTAGTGAGCACAAAGTAACATATATCATGCAACAACGAAGTCTAACTCTCTTCCTAGGCATCGGCATGTCATAAAAGAACAATTCATGCACACAAAGTAAAGGCCAATGCATAGTGTAATCTGTTTCTTGCAATTTTATCATGTGGGAATCATAGAGAGGTGGAAATATAGTTCCTCTCTCATAATAATTGCAAGTAGGAGCAGCAAGCACATGCATATTATATTCATCAAAATCATCATGTGTAACGGTAAAAGGCAACCCATAAATATAATCCTTAATAAGGGCAAACTTCTCCGATATAGTGTAGTCGGGAGAATTCAAAAGGATAATAGGACTATCATGTGTGGGTGCAATAGCAACAATTTTATGTTTAATATAAGGAACTATAGCAAGTTCATATCCATAAGCATAATTCATATTGGCATCTTGGCCACAAGCATAGCAAGCATCATCAAAAAGGGATATTTCAAGAGAATCAACGGGATCATAACAATCATCATAGCAATCATCCTTCGGTAAGCATGAAGGGAAATTAAACAATGTATGAGTTGAAGAGTTACTCTCATTAGAAGGTGGGCATGGGTAGCTAATCCGCTCTTCCTCCTTTTGTTCTTCGCTCTCCTCCTCATCTTTTTCATCCAATGAGCTCATAGTTTCATCAATTTCTTCTTCCATAGACTCCTGTAAAATATTAGTCTCTTCTTGGACAGCGGGGTAGTCCTCAATATATGGTTCAACATAGGCATTAGAAGCATAATTATCATAGCAATATTTAAGTATGTCAAAATTTTCATATTTGTAAAGAGTAGCATCATACATTTCAATCAAAGAAGCAATTTCATAAGCACCCTTAAAACCAACAAATTCTTCAATTTGTTGAACATCATAGTAACTATAAACACCCTTAGCATACGAAGATACGATTCCATTATCACTAAACTCACATTGATAGGGAAGGTGTTTCTTAGGGTTTTCGGAACAACAAGTAATATCATATATTTCGCATAAATTCCAAGCATAGCATTGCAAACGATGAATTTGACCCAGTAAAATTTTCCCTTTTTCAGATATTCGGTGTCGCACATAACAAGCATGCTCATCTAAAGATTTGCCCTCAACTAAGCTAGTTGGGGTTTCAGCACGAGCACATAGGGATCGAAGATGATCCAAGTAATAAGCTTCAGCAGTGTGATAGATTTTGAGTGGTTCTTCAACCATTGGTTTAGTAGGTACAACTAATTTTTTTGGTATTTTGCGTTTCCTACCCATAACTAAAGATAGAAAAAACTAAGAACAGCAATTAAAAATTACTTAGTGATAAAGCAAACAAGCACACACGAGAATATTCACCCCACGCTATTGCTTCCCGGCAACGGCGCCAGAAAAAGGTCTTGATAACCCACAAGTATAGGGGATCGCAACAGTTTTCGATAAGTCATAGTGTCGAACCCAACGAGGAGCTAAAGGCAGGACAAATATTCCCTCAAGTTCTATCAACCACCGATACAACTCTACACACGCTTGATGTTCTCTTTACCTAGAACAAGTATGAAACTAGAAGTACTTTGTAGGTGTTGTTGGATAGGTTTGCAAGATAATAAAGATTACGTAAATAAAAAGTAGGGGGTGTTTAGATAAAGACACAACTAAGTTAGTTTTAGTAAAGAGCTTTTTGTTACGAGAAAGTTATTTGTCCCTAGGCAATCGATAACTAGACTGGTAATCATTATTGCAATTTTATTTGAGGGAGAGGCATAAGCTAACATACTTTCTCTACGTGGATCATATGCACTTATGATTAGAACTCCAGCAAGCATCCGCAACTACTAAAGATCATTAAGGTAAAACCCAACCATAGCATTAAAGTATCAAGTCCTCTTTATCCCATACGCAAACAACCTACTTACTCGGGTATGTGCTTCTGTCACTCATGCCACCCACCATAAGGAAATCAAGAACATATTGCAAACCCTACAGCGGGGATCCCTCATGCTTGTGCGACACGGAGAGCACCATAGGACATCACCAATAATAAAACATGTAACTCAAACCAATCATGATCATCAAATACCCATAGGACAAAACAGATCTACTCAAACATCATAGGATAGCCATACATCATTGGGAAATAATATATAGCGTTGAGCACCACGTTTAAGTAGATATTACAGTGGGTAAAAGAGGGGTTACACCGCTGCATAGAGGGGGGAAGAGTTGTTGATGATGGCGGTGAAGTTGTTGATGAAGATTGCGGTGATGATGATGGCCACTGCAGTGTTCCGGCGCCACCGAAAGAGAAGGGGAGAGGGGGCCCCTTCATCTTCTTCTTCCTTGACCTCCTCCCTAGATGGGAGAAGGGTTTCCCCTCTGGTCCTTGGCCTCCATGGCATGGGAGGGGCGAGAGCCCCTCGAGATTGGATCTGTCTCTCTGTCTCTCTCTGTTTCTGCGTTCTGTTCTGCTGCCCTTTCACCGTTTCTTTTATATCCGGAGATTCTTAACTCCGATTGGATTGAAACCTTCGCCGAGATCTTTTTCCAAAAATTAGCTTTCTTGCGGCCAAAGTAGAGCATCAACCACCTTACGGGTGGCCCACGTGGGTGGGGCGCGCCTGCCTGTAGTGGCCGTGGGCCCCACCCTCGTGGCCACCTCGGGCACCATCTCGCGTTGATTTTCTTCCCAAAAATCACAAATATTCCAAAATAATTCTCCATCCGTTTTTATCCCGTTTGGATTCCGTTTGATATGGATATTCTACGAAACCAAAACCATGCACCAGACAAGAAGTGTCACTGGGCACTGGATCAATATGTTTGTCCCAAAAATAGTATAAAAAGTTGCCAAAAGTATATGAAAGTTGTAGAATATTGGCATGGAACAATAAAAAATTATAGATATGACGGAGACGCATAAATAGACAGGGTGTGGGCCCCCTGATGTGGATTGTTCTTCCTGTATTTTTTATATATTCCAAAAATAATCTCCGTTGATTTTCAGGTCATTCCGAGAACTTTTATTTCTGCACAAAAATAACACCATGGCAACTCTGCTGAAAACAGCGTCAGTCCGGGTTAGCTCCATTCAAATCATGTAAGGTAGAGTCCAAAACAAGGGCAAAAGTGTTTGGAAAAGTAGATACGACAGAGACGTGTCAACTCCCCCAAGCTTGAACCTTTGCTTGTCCTCAAGCGATTCAGTTGATAAACTGAAAGTGATAAAGAAAAACTTTTACAAAGTATGTTTGCTCTTGTTGTTGCAAATATGTAAAGCCAGCATTCAAGTTTTCACCAAAAATTATGAACTAACCATATTAACAATAACATTTAGGTCTCATGTTTACTCATATCAATGTCATAATCAACTAGCGAGCAATAATAATAAATCTCGGATGACAACACTTTCTCAAAACAATCATAATATGATATAACAAGATGGTATCTCGCTAGCCCTTTCTGAGACTGCAAAACATAAATGCAGAGCACCTTTAAAGATCAAGGACTGACTAGACATTGTAATTCATGGTAAAAGAGATCCAGTCAAGTCATACTCAATGTAAACTAACAGTAATACATGCAAATGACAGCGGTGTGATACGTCCATTTTGCATCATGCTTTTATATCGATATTTATTGCATTATGGGCTGTTATTACACATTATGTCACAATACTTATGCATATTCTCTCTTATTTTACAAGGTTTACATAAAGAGGGAGAATGCTAGCAGCTGGGATTCTAGGCTGGAAAAGGAGCAAATATTAGAGACCTATTATGCACAGCTCCAAAAGTCCTGAAACTTCACGGAAGTCATTTTCAGAATATATAAAAAATATTGAGTGCACGAAGTTTTGGAGGGGGGCCACACCCTGCCCACGAGGGTGGGGGCGCGCCCTACCCCCTGGGCGCCCCCGATGCCCATCTTCTGCTATATGGAGTCTTTCAATGAGGAAAAAATCATAAGTCAGCTTTCGGGACAAGACTCCGCCGCCACGAGGCGGTACCTTGGTGGAACCAATCTAGGGCTCCGGCGGAGCTGTTCTGCTGGGGAAACTTCCCTCCGGGAGGGGGAAATCATCGCCATCGTCATCACCAACGATCCTCTCATTGGGAGAGGGCAATCTCCATCAACATCTTCACCAGCACCATCTCCTCTCAAACCCTAGTTCATCTCTTGTATCCAATTCTTGTCTCCAAGTCTGGGATTGGTACCTATGGGTTGCTAGTAGTGTTGATTACTCCTTGTAGTTGATGCTAGTTGGTTTATTTGGTGGAAGATCATATGTTCAGATCCTATATGCACATTAATACCCCTCTGATTGTGAACATGAATATGCTTTGTGAGTAGTTACGTTTGTTCCTGGGGACATGGGAGAAGTCTTGTGTCGGTGTCAAAACCGGCGGATCTCGGGTAGGGGGTCCCGAACTGTGTGTCTAAGGCGGATGGTAACAGGAGGCACTACAAAAAAATACACTTCCGTGATGATACGTGTTTGTCACAGTAGGTCGCTTTTTTTGTCATGCATGTACATCCATGACAAATTTATGACAGAATCAAGATAGTCATACCTGTGCTGTCGTAGAAGTGTTCCATGACATTACCAAAATTATCATCACGAAAGTGTCCACTTCCATGACGATAAATCGCGCGTCACAGAAGTGCTTTCATCAAGAGTGACTGACATGTGGCATCCACCGTAAAGGAACGCCGTTAAGCTATCGGGTCGGGTTTTGGATCCGATAACCCGTTAACAGCCCCGACCAATGGGGATTTTCCACGTGTAAAATCATCATTGGCTGGAGGAAACACGTGTCGGCTCATCATTGGGACAGATGTCAACCACTCATTGGACGGAAGGCGTCTATGATACGTCGACACATGGTACGGCCCAACAGAGGCCCATTCCTGTGAAAAGGCCGGCCCGTTTGACTTGGTCAAAAGGTGGCGGGCCGGCCCGTGGAAAGCCTGTTAACGGCATGTTCGCATATAGCCCATTTACAGCCTGCTAACCCAAGGCCCGTTATGCCCTATCCGAATTAGGCCCAGTAGCGTCATCTGGACCATCCAATATGATTCCAGGCCGTTTTCACTTCTGGCCCATGTATGGCCCATGACGTCCTTCGGCCCATATGAGGCCCTATGTAACTCTTGGCCTATTAACGGCCCGTGGTGAAACTGGCCCGTAATGAACAGTGTATCACTGTACACCCATTAACGGCCCATGGTGAAACTGGCCCGTAATGAACAGTGTATCACTTTATACCCATTAACAGCTCGTTATTCCGTTGGGCCGTTTCCAGCCCATGTTATCTTTCGGCCTTCTTAGAGCCCATTTATTCTTGGGCTCATTTCCAGCATTCGTTTACTTATGGCCTGTTACTGTCATTTTCTGCTTGTGGGCCAAATTCAGCCCGTGGTTACAGTCGGCCCGTTTGTGGTCCATTAATACGTTGGGTCGTTTTCATAGCGTCACCAAATACGGCCTATTAATGATGGCCCATTACGGTCGGCCCATGAATGGACGATTCCAACTCTAGCCCGTTTATGGCCATAATGCGCCCTGTTATTGGCCCATGTTTGACCAATCGATCATACAGCCCGTATAAGGCCCATTGATGATACGGCCCGTAGAAGGCCCATTGTTTCTACGGACCGTAGAAGGCCTACTATTTCTACGGCCCGTAGGAGGCCCAGTGTCACTACAGTAAATATTAGCCCATGGTTACTGTGGCCTAGTTTTTAAAAATAGGTTATTGCAGCCACTAGTTAATCGCAGAAAAAGAACTGCAATGGCTACAAGCAAACAAATAAACAAGACAACAAGGAAATAAATAAGCAAGCAACTAACGCTAGGCTATCACGGCTATTACACATATTACATCCACTGGGCATCAAAGTTCGCCACCAGTGCAAATATAGGGAACAAAGTAGCATATCATATACACTGGCCGTCAAAATTGGCCACCAGTGCAAATAAACGCGGCAGCAAAATAAGAGCCTAACTGAAACAACTTCAGAAGAGCTCAAGAAATGTTATCCTGGGTATCCACCATGCTGGCAATAAGCTTAGCAAGCTGATTAGCTTTGTCCTGTTTGGCGCTAAAATCCTCCAACGCTTGCTGTTGCACCAGAAAGTATGCATCTGAATGCTCCAGGGACTTCCGCAGTCCTTCCGCTTCTTGTCGCAGCACAGCTGATCGATGTCTTTCAGATTGTAGTTGAGACTCAAGAAACCGAACTAATTCAGACAGTGAGTTTGAATAGCTTGTGCAAGCGGTAGTGGCCAGTAACTCCAACACTAAACCAAGACAGGATGTGTCACTATCCTGAACCTTATCTGCATTACTTCCTTTACCGTTGCTTAATAAGGCACTCTTCCCCAATATTCTGTCAGCATTCTAAAAGAAGAAACAAGCAGACACATAACAAGTTTAGCATGTACTAGTATATGAAACTCATTTCGGTGAACCAGTTCATTAGTAAGGTGGACAGGATTAAACTACCAAGTCTTCTATTGCCAAGTACTAGTACATAATAAAAGCATCAAACAAACATATATCTATGTCCTATGGTAGCAATGGAATCTTAAATTAGAACAGTTGTTCTTCAGGTTTAGGCACTTGTTCTACATGAACAGAGTACAGTAAGACGCAAGAATATAATACTTAAAATAGAAAATGAGCTCATAGACCTTGCCACATTCTTTGTTCGGGACCAGTACAGAGCAAGGCGTTCCCAGTCATCGTCTAGTAAATGTGTCTCAGGAGAACGTAAGGGAATTTGATGAGTTTCTTTGCCGGTGAAGTACATTTTCTTCAGGTAATTCTGATACTGCCACCAAGCATTCTTGAAGATAGCAGAGGTATTAGCACAGGTTACCTCATCCTGAGTTTCCAAATCGGTCCTTCTCTATAGAGAAAAATGGGAAAATTTGTTGTATTATAACCATCATGGAGGTAGGATGTATGGGACGAAGCAAAGTAATTGCCATGAATAACATTACTTACACATAACTCCTGGACAAACACCTGCAACTGGCATTTTCCTTCATCTTCAATATAATATTTCCAAGATGGGAAGATACGCACATACGATTTAACAACATCAAATTCGATAGATGCTAAACTACGACTAGCTGGTTGTGCTTCCTCCACAGGAATAGGCGTACTAACTGGTGGAGTTGGGGTTCGCCGTGATAGTACTGGCCCTTTGGGCATTGGAGATGCCTTACTAACTGCTCTTGTTTGGGAGCTCTATGGTGGAGATGGTGCTGTGTCAACAGGAACTGGGTTACTATCGGCTGGGTTGGGGTTAGATTGGGTGAAGCTGGTTCTCTGTCCATCATAGTAGGGGTACAATCTGCGAGAGTTTGGGTTATGTGTGGTAGGGCTGGTTCTTGTGCATGTACAACCGAGGTGCTATCTCCACCAAGAGGTAGCACTGTTTTATTTGAAGACCGTGTTTTTAGTCCGCTAGATACTGGCATCACCCGCTCCAATTCAAATGGCTGATAAACATGAAACACAGTTGAATGTACAGACATTGTATGAGAGACAGATGCAATAGATAGTGTGGAAAAAAGAGGGCATGAAATAGTTGACATGTATATTGTTTAACTAAAACGGATAGTGTCGTGGTTTTGTCACGGCAGATGTCCTAGAGAAAGGACTTAGTAGTGGAGCCATCGCGACGGGTTAGCTTGAAGGGGTTAAAGCGGACACAGGGATGCAAGAGAGTTTATACTAGTTCGGCCCCTTTGATGAAGGTAAAAGCCTACGTCTAGTTGTGATGGAATTGATGGGGTTTCGATGACCAGGGAGCAAACAAGCTTCGCCTATGTCTCGAGTTGTTGTCTATTGTCCTTGAACCGCCGCCGGGTCGTCCCCTTATATACACGGGTGACGCCCGTCGGTTCACAGAGTCCCAATACCGGCTCATAGATGTGTCCGGTTTGGTCTCTACTTATTCCTAACTTACAATACAAGTTAAATACTAACGCCGGTTTACGGCTACAGGCCTTGAACCGGCTATGGGCCTTGAGCCCTCATCTGCCTTCTTGGGCTTTAACATACTTAACTACTGAGGCCGGTTTATGCCCAGTAGTGATATCCCCAACATTAGGCCCCAGATTGATTTGAACATGTTCATGTCAATCCTTTGGCAAAAATCTTCATCTTCAATATCTTCTTGTAGTTTGTTGAATCGCCGTGACGTCATCTTCTCTGGTTGTTGTAAACCGGCGTGACGTCACCTGTTATAAAGGACCTTACTAGGTCTGCGACAATTAAAGCGACATCTTCGTTTCCAAACCCACGGTCCCTTGATTTTCGCACCTCACTCCTGTCCCTTTCCTTATAAATAGGACCTAAGGGTCATTTCTTTTTCCCCTCCGTGCCCTTCTGCTTCGTCTTCCTTGCGTCGCCCAGCTTCGGAGCTCCGCCGCCACCGTCAACCTCTGCATCAACCTTGGCTGCTGCATCAACCTGGGCGCACCAGAGCACTGCAGCAACCTTCCGCATCTTTCCCATCTCCAGTAAGTCTTCTGTTCTTTTCAACAGAGATCTGCTCTAGGGTTTCATGTTCTTCTAGTGTTCATCGCCTGTTTCGTGTTCATACGATAGCTCCTAGATGCATCTGTGAATCCTTGCTCTGCGTAGCGGTAGGTTTTAGCATCCGCCTTCAGTTTCATGCCTCAAGACCATAGATCTATATGTATCTCTGCCCCATTGATTCAGTACTGTTATTTTTTGAATCTTGAAAATTTTCCTTCTTTTCTAAACTTGCTTCAGATCCGTCGTTGTAGAGAAGTCTTGTGAAATCTGTTTCTGTAAACTTACTCATCTGCTTCAATGTTTAGACCAGGCGGTTTAACTTTGTAGAGAAAATTGCCAAACCGGTAATATACCATTAGTCCCCTTGTTGAACCGCCAGATGTTGTTGCTTCATAAAACTTTGGTTTAGATAGATCTGTCTCCGGTTTAACATTGCACATACCAATGTACCTTAATCAATGCATTTATGAACCGGGATCACCTACCTTGTAGATTTCATCATGGCCAAGCAAGTATATGAGTGCAACTGGGTTCCTTCTCGCGTCACAGAGGCTCAACTGGACGATTTAGTCCTGATCGGCGCCTTAGGCAGCAAAGATACCATCCATTGGAGGGCTCCTGGCAAAGAATGCCCTCCCACACCTCAAGAAGGAGAGGTCATCGTTTTCGTAGATCACTTAGCCCGGGGCTTTAAGCCGCCCGGTTCTAAATTTTACCGGGACGTTTTAGCCGATTTTCAACTCCACCCACAAGACACTGGTCCCAACTCTATTACAAATATGTGTCACTTCCAAGTGCTCTGTGAGGCGTTCTTTCAAGAGGAGCCCATAGTAGAGTTGTTCAGAGACTGTTTCCATCTAAACCGCCGTACTGAGTTTTCTAATGGTTCCAATACGGAATTGGGCGGTGTGGCGATTCAGAAAAGGAAAGAGGTCACATATCCTCATGCCAAACTGCATAGCCACCCCAAAGAGTGGAATCAAACATGGTTCTATTGCAAAGACACCTCCCCTGCTGGTGAAAATCCTTTGCCTGGCTTTCGTCCGGAGCGGCTTAGCAATACACACCCCTTTCCGCAAAGGTTGACTGCCAAGGAGAGAAGCAAATACGCTCCTCAACTGTCCAAGATCAGAGCCTTTATGGCCAACGGTTTAACAGGGGTTGATCTCGCTCGCTGTTGGATATCATGGAGCATACTACCCCTTAGTCAGCGCTCCGGTTTGATGTGCGAGTATACTGGCAGTGTTGATGACCCACTGCGACATGCCAACATCCAGCTCACCGATGAAGAAATCACAGAGGCTGTGAATAAGATGTTGAATGAACCGGAACACATCTGTGCTAAAACCGGCCTGCTTCCCTTCTGTGCCACCAACAAACCGCCAGCTGTAAGAGTTTGATTTTTCTTTTTGCCGAATCTGTTATTGATATATCTGGTCATTGTTTAATATCAGTGTCTGTGTAACCAGGGCAATGATCTGTTTTGGAGCAAGAAACTACCGCAGGAGAACAGAGAAAAACCAGACAAACCGGAAAGAGCAACCTGGCAAAAGACTAAAGCTGTGAAGAAGACTGCCCATAGGAAAAGAACCACTGCATCCTCTAATCCGGCCCCTGATGATGATGTGGATAATCCGGACCTTGAGGTAGGGCTTGACTCACTTGGCTTATTTTTCATGCGTCTTATTGATGATGATATTTGTCAGGATGATGCCGAAGCCAGCCATGCTGATGCTGCAGAGGTAATTATTCTCTCTTCCGATTCAAAACCTTTGCCTTCACTAAAAATCCGTCAGGCAAACCGGAAAGTTAAATTTTCTCATCCTCTTGCTTATTTGGATCCCAAATTTCTTATGAAGACCCAACAGCACGAAGCTTGTCGCACAACCCGGCACAGCGGCCAGGTAGTTACCTCTGCTGGTTTACCGAACAGTCTGGTTCGGAAACGCCGTTCAGAGGTCTCTAATTTGCTTGTCAGTGCTTGTCCTAAAGCGGGCTGCTTTCGTCAACCTCTTAATCCATCTGACTCCGATTACCAGGTTACTTCCCACTCATCCTCTGGCGAGTCATCGGCTACTCAGCTGCCACCGCTCAAAACGGTGCTTGGGTAAGCTATACTTATCATAATATTTGCAGTACATCACCTTGGAACATATGCTGTATTTGATTTTGTTATTCCTTTCAAGGCCAAGCCTAGGCCAAGCAAGAAGGCTCGCCTGGACAAAGCGGCCGAAGAGGATGCCGTCCTTGAACCGGGCAAAACACCAGATCTTGAAGCGGCTATTCCTGAGGATATACCCAATGATCCACCGCAGCAAGACGACGATCTTATTGCTGAACAGAGACCTATTGATACCTCAAGTCCTGTCAATCAACCCACCAGTTCCATCCGGATTGAGAAATCCACCAGTCCAACAAAGCCTACTGACAAGCCAACAGCCCCAGTGCAAACCGGCGATGCCAAGGATGATGAGGTTGTCATTACTAGCATTGGCCATACAGAGCCAAGCAATCCTGTCGCTTTGTCCAAACATACTGCCAAGGAAGAATTTGCTGCCTTTGGCAAAGGCAAGTGGAATGCTGATCTGGCGACTTACGCTGCTCTGAACGCCCAAGATATCCATTCCGGCTATCTGAACCGGCTGTATACCAGTCGTGACTATGAAACCGGTCTGGTTAACATGATGAAAGATAAATATGAGGTAACTTCCATATGCTCTTTCCTGCTTGTATGCTTCAATTCTTGCTGACTCTCCTAGCCCCCAAGGGCCGGTTTGTAATCTTCTTTCAAACCGGGACTTACTAATATAGATCTTAATGCTTTGAAATTCGCTGATGTAGTCCCCAAGGGCCGGTTCAACTTAGCATAGTTAAACCGGGACTTTAAGTAATTGAGATCGTCGCATCAGAATATATATGAGCAAATAGCCATTAGCCCCCAAGTGCCAAGTTGAATACTTGTATTGATCTTGGGACTTTGTAAGCAATTGAAAGATGAAGATCGAATATGCATTAGCCCCCAAGTGCCAAGTGCATAACTTGTTATGTGGTTGGTACTTCAATCCTTGTACCATTTTGCTGAATCATATAACTGTCTGCATGCAGGCTGAGCTGAAGACGAAAGAAAGCCAAATCGCCGATCTCCAAGAAAATCTGAAATCCCAACAAGCTGAAACCTCCAAAGCAAAAGAGGAATTAACCAGCGCTTTAAGCGCCATGGAACAGCTTAAGGAGAGCTTCAAGAAGAAGCGGGCGGATTGGGCCACTGAAAAATCCGCTTTAATCAAACGAGCAGAAGATGCCGAGGCTGCACTAAAACCGGTGGCGGATGAACTGACCAGCATAAAGCGACACGTGCATGCCATGACCACTGCTATCTTTGGTAAGCTGGTTTGTCTTCTAAATTGATTCTGCCGTCTTACAGAGCTGCCGGTTTGTTAACCCTTTATGATTTTTCAGGGACACGCACAGGTCACTTGGGGTCAGATGTGTGGAAGAAATTGATAGCCGCCTACAAGTTGATCGAACAACTGTATACTGGTGCACAACGGATCATCTGTACTGCATCCCACAACAAGCCAGCGCCCACTTTGATTCAGGACACTCTGATGAAACTGTCGGTGCTTCCTACCCGGGTTGAAGAGCTGAAGAAATCTGCTGCTCGAACCGGTGCGATCAATGCCTTAATCCGGGCAAAAGCTTGGGTGCCGGATTTTGATCCTATTGAAGCGGCTCAGGGCTATCCCAGCTTGAAGGAAGACGGGTCAGAGTTTAGTGAAGCGGATCTGCGAGCAATAAACTGGGAGGTGCGTCCGCTAGCTTGTCAATTGGCTGAAGAAGCAGACTTGTCTCATTATCAAGCCCAATATGACAATCAAAACAAGCGAATAGCTGCACCAATTCATGAAGCGGAAAATCTTATCCCTCCAATCCGTAAGCATACTTACGCTCCCGATATTGACCCGTCATTGCTGATCCATGATGAAGCTGTCTTTCAAGCATTAATGGGAATCGACTGGACAATTGTTGATTTCTAGCCGTTGGGTAGAGAAACTGAAGCTAAAGCGGCGCGGGATGATCCACAACCATCAGGACAAGCTGGTGACCAAGCTTGAACCGGAAGCCGGTTTAAAACTGCTTTTCCCTTGCGAAAAACAATGATCTTATTGTGGGCACCGTGTTGCCTTGTAATAGGCTAGCTGATACTTTTGATGTTGATATGCCTTCGTGCATAATTACTACAACTTGCTCTTCCTTTGGGTGATGAACTTTCCAAAGTACTTTCTACAATAAAAAATCTTAAAGTGCCACCGCGGTTGTACCGCCAGGCGGAATATGATGTCTGCATACATGAAATCAAAACATCCGAAATTTTTAAGTATATGACCAAAATTTTTTAAAAACATAATACCTGCCATCGTTGGGCGTGAAGTTGGCTTGGCCAATCTTGAAGCGGAGTTTTATAAACCCACACTGTTGGAGGAGATAGCAGCTCCTGTATATATATATGATGCCGGTTTACCATGTAAACCGTGCCGGGTTATAATAAACACCGTGTTACTCCGTACTAGGATGATTAACAAAAAATCAAACCAAGCAAATAGTCTCCGGATTAAAATGGCCCGTGTTCCGTCAATTGACAGTTTGAACCGGCTTAAAACTTTGTCGGTTTAAAAAACGCAAAAGAAAGAAATATCTTTCAAAAAAATGTGAAGCAAAGGCAATGACAAAACCGTTTGCAAAAAGAGGCTTATTTGAGCTGATCAGATGGCGTTACCATGGTCGGACACGACCAAGCTCCCGATAGGTGTAGCTATGGTTCAAGTCAGCCAGGTCCCCAAATGAAATTGTGGCATTTTATGCCGATCAAGTGGCATGGCAATGGTTCGGGTTCGACCAAGCCCCCAAGTGATTCTGTGGCCTTAGGCCGATCAAGAGGCATGACTGGTTCAGACGTGACCAAGTCCCCAAGTGATCTGGTGGCTCTCGCCTATCAAGAGGTATTGCATTGGTTCGGACACGACCAAGCCTCCAAGTGATATAACATGATGCTTTTGAAAAGCTAACTCAAGGGGTAAACCGGAGGCCGCTTTAGAACAACTCCGTGTAACCACACATGATGTAAAAGAACAGATACCCCGCTTTAGCTGAGGTTCCGGTTTATTATATTTAATCATAATATATACATCATCGTAATATGTACATAAGTGGAGTCAATGGCTCAGGTATAGTAAGGCCGAAGATGAGCTATGTTCCACGGCCTGTTGGTCTCTTCCTCTGATGTACGTGAGTCTTTATGCTCTCGAATATCGATCAGATAGTATGACCCATTGTGCAGATTCTTGGTGACCACAAAAGGTCCCTCCCAAGGTGGGGATAGCTTATGCATATCAGTCTGGTCTTGGATGAGCCGAAGCACTAAATCTCCCTCTTGAAAGGTTCTGGTTTTAACTCGGCAACTATGATAACGACGAAGATCCTGTTGGTAAATCGCTGAGCGAGCAGCTGCTATGTCACGCTCTTCATCCAACCGGTCCAAAGCATCTTGCCGTGCTGTCTCGTTGTCTGCTTCAACATAAGCCGTCACACGAGGTGAATCATGACGGATATCACTGGGGAGAACCGCCTCCGCTCCATAGACCATGAAGAATGGTGTGTATCCTGTTGATCTGTTGGGTGTGGTATTGATGCTCCATAACACAGATGGTAATTCTTCTACCCAACAACCCGGTGTTCTCTGCAAAGGAACCATAAGCCGGAGCTTGATGCCTCTCAAAATCTCTTGATTAGCCCTTTCTGCTTGACCATTGGACCGTGGGTGTGCTACTGATGAAACGTCAAGCCGGATGTGCTCCCGTTCGCAGAACTCCTTCATGGCACCCTTGGACAAATTGGTACCATTATCTGTGATGATACTGTGTGGAAAGCCAAACCGGAAAATCACTTTTTTGATAAACTGAACCGCCGTGGCCGCATCACACTTGCTAACTGGTTCTGCCTCCACCCACTTTGTGAACTTGTCAACCGCCACCAGGAGGTGGGTCTTCTTATCTTTGGACCTTTTGAAAGGCCCAACCATATCCAGCCCCCAAGTCGCAAACGGCCAAGTAATTGGAATCATTCTCAATTCTTGAGCCGGCACATGAGCACGTCTTGAAAACTTTTGGCAACCGTCACATCGTCTGACCAGATCCTCCGCATCAGCATGAGCAATTAACCAATAGAAGCCATGGCGAAACGCTTTAGCTACCAAAGATTTTGAACCGGCGTGGTGACCACAATCTCCTTCGTGGATCTCACACAAAATTTCACAGCCTTCTTCAGGAGACACACAATGTTGAAACGCCCCTGATATACTGCAATGATGCAACTCGCCATTGACAATAGTCATGGACTTGGACCGCCGGACTATCTGTCGGGCCAGAATCTCATCCTCTGGTAACTCGCCCCGGCTCATGTACGCCTGGTAAGGAAGCGTCCAATCCGGAATGACATGAAGAGCTGCCACCAATTGAGCCTCCGGATCAGGAATAGCCAAATCCGCTTCACCAGGGAGCTTGACCGACGGGTTGTGCAGCACATCCAGAAAAACATTGGGCGGGACCGGTTTGCGCTGAGAGCCCAGCCGGCTTAAAGCGTCCGCCGCTTCATTCTTCCGTCGGTCCATGTGGTCCACCTGATAGCCTTTAAAATGACCTGCAACAATATCCACCTCACGACGATATGCTGCCATGAGTGGGTCCTTGGAGTCCCAAGTGCCAGACACTTGTTGAGCCACGAGGTCCGAGTCACCGAAGCACTTAACTCGACTTAGGTTCATCTCCTTAGCCATCCGGAGACCATGGAGCAAGGCTTCATACTCAGCTGCATTGTTAGTAAAAGGAAACATTAAGCGGAGAACATAACAAAACTTATCACCTCGTGGGGAAGTTAATACGACTCCAGCCCCCGAGCCTTCCAATTGCCTGGAGCCGTCAAAATGGATGGTCCAATATGTGTGATCCGGCTTTTCCTCAGGTGCTTGCATTTCCGTCCAATCATTGATGAAATCAACCAGTGCTTGAGACTTCACTGTCGTCCGAGGCACATACTTCAATCCGTGCGGCCCAAGCTCTATAGCCCACTTGGCAATCCGACCAGTCGCTTCTCGGTTCTGGATGATATCCCCCAAAGGAGCAGAACTGACCACCGTAATTGGGTGCCCTTGGAAGTATTGCTTAAGCTTCCGGCTTGCCATAAAAACTCTGTACACCAGCTTCTGCCAATGCGGATACCTTTGCTTGGACTCAATGAGTACCTCGCTAATATAATAGACCGGACGTTGAACCGGATGCTCCTTACCTGCCTCCTTTCGCTCCACCACAATAGCCACGCTGACCGCACGAGCATTAGCAGCAACATATAGCAGTAACGGCTCCTTGTCAATGGGAGCGGCGAGCACAGGCGGATTGGCCAATTGCCGCTTTAAGTCCTCAAATGCTTCATCAGCAGCAGAACTCCAGACGAACTGATCCGTCTTCTTAAACATCTGATACAAAGGGATTGCCTTCTCACCAAGGCGGCTGATAAACCGGCTTAACGCGGCAATCCGGCCTGCTAGGCGTTGAACATCATTGATACACTTTGGTTTAGCCAGGGAGGTGATGGCTGTGATCTTATCTGGATTAGCCTCAATTCCCCTGTTGGACACCAGAAAACCCAATAACTTGCCCTCCGGTACACCAAAGACACACTTATCCGGATTAAGCATCATCTTGTACGTCCTTAGGTTATCAAAGGTTTCCTTCAAATCGTCAACCAGAGTCTCCTTCTCCCTGGACTTAACCACGATATCATCCATGTAAGCATGCACATTACGGCCAATCTGCTTGTGAAGACAATTTTGTACACACCGTTGATAAGTTGCCTGGGCACTTTTGAGCCCAAAGGGCATAGACACATAGCAGAAGGCTCCAAAGGGAGTGATGAATGTCGTCTTCTCCTGGTCCCTAACTGCCATTTTGATCTGATGATAGCCAGAATATGCATCCAAAAAACTTAAACGCTCACAACCCGCCGTAGCATCAATGATTTGATCAATACGGGGGAGGGCAAAAGGATCTGCTGGACAAGCCTTATTAAGATCTGTGTAATCCACACACATGCGCCAGGTGCCGTTTTTCTTAAGGACTAGCACCGGATTGGCAAGCCACTCAGGGTGAAAAACTTCAACAATAAAACCAGCTGCTAAGAGCCTGGCTACCTCTTCTCCAACCGCCTTGCGTCTTTCTTTGTTAAACCGGCAGAGGAACTGTTTCACCGGTTTGTATTTAGGATCCACATTAAGGGTGTGCTCAGCGAGTTGCCTCGGTACACCTGGCATGTCAGAGGGCTTCCATGCAAAAATGTCCCGATTCTCACGGATGAACTCGATGAGCGTGCTTTCCTATTTCGGATCCAAGTTGGCACTGATGCTGAACTGCTTGGATGAATCGCCAGGTACGAAGTCAACAAGCTTAGTTTCTGCTACCGATTTGAACTTCAGGGCCAGATCATGCTCCGTAGTTGGCTTTTTTAATGGAGTCATGTCCGCCGGATCAACATTGTCCTTATAATACTTTAGCTCCTTGGTGGCACAAACCGACTCTGCGTAAGCCGCATCTCCTTCCTCGCACTCCAAAGCGATTTTACGACTTCCGTGAACCGTTATTGTCCCCTTGTAACCCGGCATCTTGAGCTGCAAATAGACATAACAGGGTCGTGCCATAAACTTGGCGTAGGCCGGTCGCCCAAACAGGGCGTGATATGGACTTTGGATTTTCACCACTTCAAACGTCAATGTCTCCGACCTGGAATCATGATCATCTCCAAAGGCCACTTCCAGAGCTATCTTACCAACAGGATATGCTGACTTGCCAGGTACTACACCGTGGAACGCCGTATTAGACGGTTTGAGATTTTTATCTGTTAGTCCCATACAACGGAAGGTCTCATAGTATAAGATATTAATGCTGCTCCCTCCATCCATGAGCACTTTGGTGAACTTGTAACCTCCCACCTGAGGTGCCACCACCAGAGCCAACTGACCCGGATTATCAACCTGGGGAGGGTGATCCTCTCTGCTCCATATGATTGGCTGTTCAGACCAGCGTAGATAACGGGGCACGGCCGGTTCAACAGAGTTGACTGCCCGCCTCTGAACCTTCCGGTCTCGCTTGTCCAAGCTAGTGGTGAAGACATGGTACTGCCCACTATTCAACTGCTTTGGGTTGCTCTGGTAACCTGACTATTGCTCCTGCTGGTTATAACCACCCTGGTTGTTCTAATTATTTTGATTATTATGTCCGCCCGGATTACCATTAAATCCTGAACCGGAATTTCCTCCACCATAACCCGGCCCGGATCCTGAGCCACCGCCGGAGCCGTGATCATACTGGAAAGCATTAGAATTCTCGAACTCCTATATAATAAAGCAATCCTTCCAAAGGTGGTTTGCTGGCACCTCCTTCGTCCCATGTCTTGGACAGGGCTGGCTCAGTAGATAATTTAGGCGATCCGGGTTAGGGTTGGGTGCCCCACTGCGATTTTTCGGTTTACCCTTGCGTTGCTGGCCATTGTCCTGCGCGTTGGTATTAGCCACAAATTCCATGTTACCATCCTCTTTACGCTTGCCTCCACCACCATTGCCTGCCCAGTGATGCTGCTGACCTTTGGAGTTGTTGTTCCTCTTTCCCTTCCCTGCCTTGTCATCATCAGATTCGGGATCCTTGGTACTATCAGAATCAGCATACTTTACCAAAGCAGCCATGAGGGTCCCCATATCAGTGCAATGGCGCTTCATCCGTCCCAACTTCAGCTTTAGGGGCCCAAACCGGCAGTTGCCTTCTAGGGTTAAGACTGCGGTATCAGCGTTGATGCGGTCTGATGAATGCAACACTTGTGAGACCCAGCGCACCCAATGAGTCATCGATTCTCCTTCCTCCTGGACACAGGCAGCTAAGTCTACTATCAACATGGGCTGCTTACATGTATCCTTGAAATTATTGATAAACCGGGCTCGTAATTGGGCCCATGAACTGATAGAATTGGCCGGTAAGCTTTTTAACCAAGTGCAGGCCGTTCCTTCAAGCATCATGGTGAAGTATTTCGCACATGCCGCATCATCCACATCCAGCATCTCCATGGCCATCTCATAGCTTTCCACCCATGTCTCTGGGGGTTGATCCGCCGTGTAATTTGGTATCTTGCGTGGGCCCTTGAGATCCTTGGGCAGGCGCACATTGCGTAAAGCGGGGACAAGGCAAGGCACCCCAAAGAGCTAGAAGTAACACCGGGTTCGACCAAAATAGTTGGACGAACCGGCGTAAGCTGCCGAGCCTGATATTGTGCGGTTAACTTGGCCTCCCTGCGCGCTCGGGCCCGGTCCACCACTTCATGAGCGTTATCAGCACCACCCGCCGGGTTTTTGCCGTGGGGTGCTCCACGTCGTTCATTGCTTGACACTGCCAGTTCCTCCATACGCCTGCTATAGCTCCGGCTTGGGCGAGGGGTCGAGTGGATCCGGTCGCGGCTGTACGAGTATGCTTCCTGTTGGTCCAAAGCTGTCCTAAGAAGCTCCTTGACCCGTCGCGTCTCTATCGCCTGCGGTGAGTCACCTTCAATTGGAATGGCCTCCAGCCGTGCAGCAGCGGCGACGAGATTGTCCATTGGGTTGGAGTAGTGACCCGAAGGTGTTGAAACAACCTAAGGTATAATGGTGTTTTGACGAGGCGGATCCATCTGACGAGGCTGAACCGGCGCACTAGTCCCAGGAGCTTCTGCCCGGTTTCCCTCCAGCGGATTACTGGTTCCTGCTCCCGGGGTGTTGAAAAGGTCTCTGGCCTCGAAAACCGGAGGCAAACGGGATCGGTACTTCCTCCTCATGACTTCATGTGACGCGTTCTGGTCCAACATGAGCCTGTAGGCTTGTGCGTCTAGAGCGGCCCGCTCTGTGGCCATCCTGGTATCCTCAGCTGCCAGGTCCGCCTTGGCCTGGGTGATCTGTTCCCTTACCTTTGCAATCTCTGCGTTGTGGACGTCCTGATCCGCCGGATTAGCTTCCGCCATAAGCATAGCCAATACATCAAATAGCTCTGATAGAACTTAAGCCGGCGGGTGCATAGGGCCTCCTGCCCCGGCAGCCGTCGCCGCTGCTGAACCAGAGGTTGTTGCCGCAGCGGTCGAAGAATGAAGCGATGCTTGTGTGCCGGCCATGAATATTCCAACTCGGTTGGGCAGATCAGAGGGGTCCGGAATACTGTCGCCGTCGGAACAGCCCCCAATCCGGCCATCTTGTAGCTGATATAGAGATTCGGTTTCTCCGGTTGATGACTCATCGACGGAGTAAATGACGGTCTCGCCGCCAGATCCCGATCCATCCTCATGACCTCCTCCATGGATGACTTCCACGAAGGCACGCTTCATGGCCGGTTTAACCCGAGCAAATTGCGCACGCTGAGCCGTTTCGACAAGGTCTGTGCAGATATCCGGCTCAGGGCCCGGTTCTCCGATCTTGCCGATGAAAACGTGTATGCCACCAAAGGGGACCCGGTACCCATACTCAACTGAGCCGGCCTCGGGGCCCCAGCCTGCATCGTCGATGTAAAGCTTGCCGCGATGACTCTTAGTCATCTGGCCTACAGCGTAGCCCTCGAGTCCTTCAAAGCGGCCCTCCAAGAACTTGAAACCATCGTGCGATAGCCCCACGGTGGGCGCCAACTGTCGTGGTTTTGTCACGGTAGATGTCCTAGAGAAAGGACTTAGTCGTGGAGCCATCGCGACGGGTTAGCTTGAAGGGGTTAAAGCGGACACAGGGACGCAAGAGAGTTTATACTAGTTCAGCCCCTTCGATGAAGGTAAAAGCCTACGTCTAGTTGTGATGGAATTGATGGGGTTTCGATGACCAGGGAGCAAACAAGCTTCGCCTATGTCTCGAGTTGTTGTCTGTTGTCCTTGAACCGCCGCCGGGTCGTCCCCTTATATACACGGGTGACGCCCGTCGGTTCACAGAGTCCCAATATCGGCTCATAGATGTGTCCGGTTTGGTCTCTACTTATTCCTAACTTACAATACAAGTTAAATACT
This sequence comes from Triticum urartu, assembly GCF_056163025.1. NCBI lineage: Eukaryota > Viridiplantae > Streptophyta > Magnoliopsida > Poales > Poaceae > Triticum > Triticum urartu. The sequence continues at coordinate 475,873,063 of NC_141877.1, forward strand.
AACGCCGGTTTACGGCTACAGGCCTTGAACCAGCTATGGGCCTTGAGCCCTCATCTGCCTTCTTGGGCTTTAACATACTTAACTACCAACGAAGTTAACCCGGCCCAGATAGGCCGGTTTACGCCCAGTAGTGATATCCCCAATAGATAGCATGACATAATTTCACATATATGATGTCTATCTAAACTGGATAGCATAGCATAACATAATTCAAAGATATGATGAATAACTAAACAGGATCGCATGACATAATTCACCTACATGTTATCTAAGTAATCAGGATCGCATCATTTAATTCACATATGTGATTTATATGCTAAACAGAGGGCATTCGATATGATGTCTGAACTAAGAACATGGTGTTGAATATTGTGTATATGATGTCTAAACTATGCAATGCAAGACACCTTATGCATGATATGAGTAGTATAACCGTGCCAAGTTAGAGCATACACCTTAGTGGGGGAATAGGACTGGTCATCTGCCTCTGAATCCATCTCTGAGGAGCTATCGGGACCCAACAAGAGATCTGCTTCGACAGGTAGCACTGTTTGCTCTGAAGGCCTTGTTTTCACTCCAGATTTTCCCATCTCCCACCCAAATGGCTGTTTCATAGGAAGAGTAGTTTAATGTACAAACATTATCGACAAATGGAAATGTAATGAAGAAAAGGATGGGCAAGATATCATTCAAATATATGATGCCTGGTTAAACAGGATGGCATTGCACATTTCACATATATTATGGCTGGCTAAAAGACATGAGACTGCATAATTCCCATATATGATATAGAAACTAAACAGGTGGCATTACAGAACATGTCTAAACTAAACAGATGGCATATATGATGTCAAAAGAGGCACTGCAAGGCAACATATGCATGATATGACTAACATCATCATGCCAAGGTAGAGCAAACACCTTGGGGGTAAATAGGAGTGGTCAGCGGCATCCGAATCCGCCTCAGAACAGATATCTTCCTCTGGATTACAATCTGTAGAGGGGTGGGGAGGGTTTGCCATTGAACCCACCATGGAGCGATGTCTGCATGACATTGTATTGCCGCGCAAAACTCTTCTCTTTTTCTCTACATGTTCAGCATGACTGTGTACAATATCTGACATGCATACGAAAAAAATATGGTGAGATTATGTAAGGAGAGCATGCAAAAATTTAGAGTGATGGTAACAACCAGTGGGTCGATGTTTTCCCATTGAACCAAAATAGCCCTAATGGATCGACGTGAATGTATAGTAATAAGTGATGCAACAAGTGTACAACCTCTTTGCCGTAGCCGTGTCGACCTCAGCATCATTGGGTTGGTCGCTGAAGCAGTTGAGGCAGAGGTGGTTGTTGGAGGTGTGGAGGAAGATCTGAGGAATCTGTTGTGATGGATCGTTCTGTCATTGGAGCAGCTCTGGTGAGCCGTAAGACGTCAAGGCTGAAGCAGCACAAGACAGACATCGTCAATCTCAAGTGGGATTCTAATAGCATCTCCAATAGATGATGTAAAATGGATGTAAAAATAACATCACCAAAAACCACCTGACTACAACAGATGAGGTAAAAACTGTTGACTCTGAACTTAACTGTCGAAACTGAAATTTACTGTGGAATCTGAATGCTACTGTGGAAACTGAACGCAATGGTAGCAGAGAGGCACTTGACATGTAGTTTAGGGAGGGCCTGCAGTTCATCTTCAACCTGCACCCCCCCTGAGCCGCCAGCCACCACCGGCTGAACCGCCGGCCCCAGCGCCGCCTCGCCGCCCCGAAACAACTCGCCACCGCCGCCCCGGCCAGCCCTCTAGCCCCCCCCCCCACGCTGAACCCTAAGATAGATAGTGGGGTACCTCTCCGGCGAGCCCCCGTCCCCGCTGCGGGTGGTTCTTCCTTAACTCCAGCGAGCCCCCCAACCCCTGAAAATCGACTGACCCAAAAGTCGATTCAATCGACTGAAGTAGAGCAGCAGCACGAGCGAGGGGGAGAGCAGCAGCAGCAGCACGAGCGAGGGGGAGAGCAGCAGTAGCAGCTGGGCGAGCGAGCGATCGAGCGAGAGCCGGAGCAGCAGCAGCAGATCCGGCTGGTATGGACGCCGCCGCTGAAGGGGGCTCGCACTGGGGGAGAGCCCCCGTGGAGATGTCGCCCGCGGCGCCGGCTTCATGGTAGCCGCTCCATGGGGGTGCGGGATGGAGCACCGTCGGCTCCGGGAGGTCGAGTTAAGGAGAAGGTGCGATGCGATGAGTGTACAACCTCTTTGGTGGCGCCGAGTAGGCCTCGGCTTCGTCCGAGGAGTCGGTGAGGATGTTGTGGTTAGTAGGTTAAGGCGGCGCTGTGGGGATGGATCAGCCGCGATAGACGAGGCGATCGTCGGAGCAGCTCCTTGGAGGTGGAGGACGGGGCAGCTGAACCGGCGGGACGGCGAGATGGACGACGGATCCTCATCCGGGGAGGTGGACGAGGGACGTCGAGCTGTTGCGGTGGACGACGTCGTCGGGGAAGAGGCTCCGGCTGGGAAGCGGTGACATGGCCGATGGAGGAGGGTGGGGTTTCGCGGCTGGAGCGGAGAGGTTATGGCGGCCTGGGATTTCGAATGGCGAAAAGGGGGCGATGGGAGGGGGTGAAGCATGACTTAGGAACGCGCTTGTCCAAAATGTAGGGTGTGTTACAAAAGTACCCCCCACTGATTTGAACTAGCGGCCCTTTAGGCTCAGGGTTAGAAGGGGGATTTCGCATGTCGGGTTTGGCAGTTGGAGGGAGTTTTCGCGCGCGTTGTAATTTCGGGATAGCAAGGCGCGGGTTGTGAAGGCGCTAGTTTTGGGAGCACAATATCTGAATTTTCGGGATATAACAAGACGTGGGTTGAATTTTAGGGACAAGCCTAACGTGTAGTAATATTGTACTTGTACGTACCAAATCAATTCGCACTTCCCTCAACCAAAAATAAAATGAAAAAAATAAAACTATTCACACCACACAAAGAGAGAGTCTTGCCCCGTTTTACTATACAAATGCTATTCAAAGCTACTCCCTCCTTCCATCTATATAGGGCCTAATGCGTTTTTTGATGATAACTTTGACAAAATATTAGAGCAATGATATATGACATGCAACTTACACAAAGCACACTGTTAAATTCGTCTGTGAAAGGTTCTTTCAATGATATAATTTTCACATTGTGCATGTCATGTACTATTAATCTTGTAAATAGTCAAAGGCGGTCTTAAAAATCTCATTACGCCCTATATAGATGGAAGGAGGGAGTATGAATCCATGTTATGTCCGATTAAATTTTTTCGCTTGCTGTATAATGCATGAAACCTACTCATACCAACATTTTAGTGCATTCCAAATGTCTATACTACAGCTGCAATTCGAACTAAATTTGAATTCGTTTCTCTATTTCAATAAGAATCTACAATCATGATTGTTGCCAACTTCAACCATCATAGTTTCCTTGCTATCCGCCAGATATAAATCAGACGGACTATAATGCAGGATGGTAGGCACACCATCATCAACAACTCTGTTTTTATAAGAGTAGAGATAAAATATATTAAATGTAGTATACCATGTTCATAACCACACCATGTGTATCACCGTTATATATATTCACACAGCCGTCGGTTTGAAACACTATGATAAATTCTTCAAATATCTGAATTCACTGTTTATAATGAAGTATATATGATCTCTATTCATCTTTTACACCCACACAACCCTCTTATCTTTGTAGCTAGTGCTAACTTTCTCTTGTGCATGCACACGCCCGCATCCCTCTCACCCTCCCTCAGCATTCTCTAGCTCCATCGCGCAAATTCGTCTTTTCACTTTAGGTCGTTCACCCACGGTGTGTGTAGCCCCCCAACTCCTTCTTTACGGCACACATTGATCGATATGCCTCTCTAGCCAGGTGTACCTAGCACAAACACAAGCTTCCCCTCTTCTCTTGTCACCGTCCATGCCTCACTCCCACCACTCTTTTCATCGTTCTCGTACTCGCACACTCCTCCCCCTCGATATAGTATGCCTCTCGTACCACCTCCTACATGCATCCCTCTCTCTCTATCCTTCTCCTCGTGCCTCATTTGCTTCTAACACAGACATGCATGTATACCGATCGATCTCCCAACATATACCTAGATTGACTTTAACTACCCCCCCATCGATTGACGTACCTCACAAGTTATGTCTCTCCTTTCTCTTACAAAGGGCGATTGATCTTCCTATGTAGTTACGTCTGCTTACCACAGCCACATCGTCCCCCCTCATCATTCGTGCATGCCTCCTGACCCGTCTCTCACACGCACGTGCACAGACAACAAGCAGCCATCTCCTCTCTTATTGATATTGCGGGTGTGCCCTCCGTTTGTCTAGCAAGCCTATCCCACCATTTGTTAGAAGCAACTCCACTACCACCCCCTCCAACACTCTAGCTCTGTCTCTCTCCCAACCTTATTCATCTCCTGCACATATGCATGGATGCCGATCGATCTCCCTTAATACATGAGGCAGATCGATCTACTTAATACATGAGGTAGGCCTCTCTCCTCATCCACACAAATACCAGCCATTGTACCTCTATACTTAATTGGGCCTCCCTCTTCCCCCACCACACATCGATAGTCGAGCGCTGCAGGTAGGTATCCATGCCACAGAGACAAACTGCACATGTCCCATTGATACGTCTCCAACGTATCTATAATTTTTGATTGCTCCATGCTATATTATCTACTGTTTTGGACTATATTGGGCTTTATTTTCCACTTTTATATTATTTTTGGGACTAACCTATTAACCGGAGGCCCAGCCCAGAATTGCTGTTTTTTGCCTATTTCAGTATTTCGGAGAAAGAGAATATCAAACGGAGTCCAAACGGAATAAAACCTTCGGGAACGTGATTTTCTCACCGAACGTGATCCAGGAGACTTGGACCCAACTCCAAGGAGTCAAAGAGGCGGTCACGAGGGTGGGGGGCGCGCCCACCACCCTAGGGCGCGCCCCCTGCCTCGTGGGCCCCTCGGTGCTCCACCGACGTACTCCTTCCTCCTATATATACCTACGTACCCCCAAACGATCAGAAGGGGAGCCAAAATCTAATTCCACCGCTGCAACTTTCTGTATCCACGAGATCCCATCTTGGGGCCTGTTCCGGAGCTCCGCCGGAGAGGGCCGTCATCACGATGGGCTTCTACATCATCATAGCCTCTCCGATGAAGTGTGAGTAGTTTACCTCAGACCTTCGGGTCCATAGTTAGTAGCTAGATGGCTTCTTCTCTCTTTTTGGATCTCAATACAAAGTTCTCCCCCTCTCTTGTGGAGATCTATTTGATGTAATCTTCTTTTTGCGGTGTGTTTGTTGAGACCGACGAATTGTGGGTTTATGATCAAGTCTATCTATGAATAATATTTGAATCTTCTCTGAATTCTTTTATGTATGATTGGTTATCTTTGCAAGTCTCTTCGAATTATCCATTTGGTTTGGCCAACTAGATTGGTAGTTCTTGCCATGGGAGAAGTGCTTAGCTTTGGGTTCGATCTTGCGGTGTCCTTTCCCAGTGACAGAAGGGGCAGCAAGGCACGTATTGCATCGTTGCCATCGAGGATAACAAGATGGGTTCTATTTCATATTGCATGAATTTATCTCTCTACATCATGTCATCTTGCTTAAAGCGTTACTCTGTTTTTAACTTAATACTCTAGATGCATGCTGGATAGCGGTCGATGAGTGGAGTAATAGTAGTAGATGCAAAATCGTTTCGGTCTACTTGTCACGGACGTGATGCCTATATACATGATCATGCCTAGATATTCTCATAACTATGCTCAATTCTGTCAATTGCTCAACAGTAATTTGTTCACCCATCGTAGAATACTTATGCTCTTGAGAGAAGCCACTAGTGAAACCTATGGCCCGGGGTCTATTCTCATCATATCAATCTCCATCACTTTAATCTTGCTTTGCTTTTTTACTTTGCCTTTTACTTTTCATTTTGCATCTCTATACCAAAAATATTATATCTATCAGATCTCACTCTCGTAAGTGACCGTGAAGGGATTGACAACCCCTAATCACGTTGGTTGCGAGTGGCTATCGTTTTGTGCAGGTACGAGGGACTTGAGCATGGCCTCCTACTGGATTGATACCTTGGTTCTCAAAAACTGAGGGAAATACTTACGCTACTCTGCTGCATCATCCTTTCCTCTTCGGGGAAATCCAACGCAAGCTCAAGAGGTAGCAAGAAGAATTTCTAGCGCCGTTGCCGGGGAGTCTACGCAAAAAGTCAACATACCAAGTACCCATCACAATCCCTATCTCTCGCCTTACATTATTTGCCATTTGCCTCTCGTTTTCCTCTCCCCCACTTCACCCTTGTCGTTTTATTCGCCCTCTCTCTCTCTATCCTCCCTCTCTATTTGCCTCTTTTTTTGCCCGCTTGCCTTTTGTTTGCTCGTGTGTTGGATTGCTTGTTTGTCGCGATGGCTCAAGATACTACCAAATTGTGTGACTTCACCAATACCAATAATAATGATTTCCTTAGCACTCCAATTGCTCCTCTTGCCAATATTGAATCTTGTGAAATCAATACTGCTTTGTTGAATCTTGTTATGAAAGATCAATTCGCCGGCCTTCCTAGTGAAGATGCCGCTACTCATCTGAATAGCTTCGTTGATTTATGTGATATTCAAAAGAAAAAAGATGTCGATAATGATGTCGTTAAATTGAAGCTATTTCCTTTTTCGCTTAGAGATCGTACTAAAGCTTGGCTTTCGTCTTTGCCTAAAAATAGTATTGATTCTTGGAACAAGTGCAAAGATGCTTTTATCTCTAAGTATTTCCCTCCCGCTAAGATCATCTCTCTTAGAAACGATATTATGAACTTTAAGCAACTTGATCATGAACATGTTGCACAAGCTTGGGAGAGAATGAAATTAATGATACGTAATTGCCCTACTCATGGTTTGAATTTGTGGATGATTATACAAAAAATTTATGCTGGATTGAATTTTGTTTCTATAAATCTTTTAGATTCGGTCGCGGGAGGCACTTCTATGGAAATCACTTTAGGAGATGCTACTAAACTCCTAGATAATATTATGGTTAATTATTCTCAATGGCATACTAAAAGTTCTTCTAATAAAAAAGTGCATGTGATAGAAGAAATCAATGTTTTGAGTGGAAAGATGGATGAACTTATGAAATTATTTGCTACTAGGAGTGTTTCTTCGGATCCTAATGATATGCCTTTGTCTACTTTGATTGAGAATAACAATGAATCTATGGATGTGAATTTTGTTGGTAGGAATAATTTTGGTAACAACTCTTATTGAGGGAATTTTAATCCTAGACCATAGCCTAGTAATCCTTCTAATAATTATGGGAATTCCTACAACAACTCTTATGGAAATTATAATAAGATGCCCTCTGAATTTGAGAATAGTGTTAAAGAGTTTATGAATTCACAAAAGAATTTTAATGCTTTGCTTGAAGAGAAATTGCTTAAAGTTGATGATTTGGCTAGGAACGTTGATAGAATTTCTCTTGAGGTCGATTCTTTAAAGCTTAGATCTATTCCTCCTAAGCATGATATCAATGAGTCTCTCAAAGCCATGAGAATTTCCATTGATGAGTGCAAGGAAAGAACCGCTAGGATGCGTGCTTCCAAAGATGCCTTTATTAAAGCGTGCTCTTCCAATTCCTATGAAAATCAAGATGAAGATCTAAAAGTTATGGATGTGTCTCCTATTAAATCTTTGTTTTGCAATATGAATCTTGATGAAACTGAATATGATCTTCCTTTACCTAGAAGGCGTTCTAAAAATTCAGAGTATTTAGATCTCTATGATGAAATTGATGAAAGTGGGATTGAAAGAAATAAAAATCTAGATGTTGCTAAACCCACTATATTGGATTTCAAGGAATTTAATTATGAAAGTTGCTCTTTAATTGATTGTATTTCCTTGTTGCAATCCGTGCTAAATTCTCTTCATTCTTATAGTCAAAAGAAAGCCTTCACCAAACATATTGTTGATGCCTTGATGCAATCTTATGAAGAAAAACTTGAGTTGAAAGTTTCTATCCCTAGAAAACTCTATGATGAGTGGGAACCAACTATTAAAATTAAAATTAAAGATCATGAGTTTTATGCTTTGTGTGATTTTGGTGCTAGTGTTTCCACTATACCCAAAACGTTGTGTGATTTGCTAGATTTCCGCGATTTTGATGATTGCTCTCTAAACTTGCATCTTGCGGATTCTACTATTAAGAAACCTATGGGAAGGATTAATGATGTTATTATTGTTGCAAATAGAAATTATGTGCCCGTAGATTTCATTGTTCTTGATATAGATTGCAATCCTTCTTGCCGTATTATTCTTGATAGACCTTTCCTTAGAACGGTTGGTGCGATTATTGATATGAAGGAAGGGAATATTAGATTTCAATTTCCATTAAAAAAGGGCATGGAACACTTTCCAAGAAAGAAAATAAAATTTCCATATGAAACTATCATGAGAGCCACTTATGGATTGCCTACCAAAGATGGCAATACCTAGATCTATCCTCGCTTTTATGCCTAGCTAGGGGCGTTAAACGATAGCGCTTGTTGGGAGGCAACCCAATTTTATTTTTATTCCTTGCTTTTTGCTCCTGTTTAGTAATAAATAAATTATTTAGCCTCTGTTTTGGTTGTGATTTTTGTGTTTAATTAGTGTTTGTGCCAAGTAGAACCGTTGGGAAGACTTGGGGAAAGTCTTGTTGAACTTGCTGTAAAAAACAGAAACTTTAGCGCTCACGAGAACTGCTGTCATTTTTATTTGGAGAGTGATATTTAGTTAATTATTTTTGAAGTTAATAGATAAATTCCTCACGTCCAGAAATTTATTTTAGAATTTTTGGGGTTCCAGATCTTGCGCTAGCTACAGATTACTACAGACTGTTCTGTTTTTGACAGATTCTATTTTTCGTGTGTTGTTTGCTTATTTTGATGAATCTATGGTTAGTAAAATAGTTTATAATCCATAGAGAAGTTGGAATATAGTAGGTTTAACACCAATATAAATAAATAATGAGTTCATTACAGTACCTTGAAGTGGTCTTTTGTTTTCTTTCGCTAACGGAGCTCACGAGTTTTCTACTTTAAGTTTTGTGTTGTGAAGTTTTCAAGTTTTGGGTGAATTCTTGTGATGGATTATGGAACAAGGAGTGGAAAGAGCCTAAGCTTGGGGATGCCCATGGCACCCCCAAGATAATCCAAGGACACCAAAAATTCAAAGCTTGGGGATGCCCCGGAAGGCATCCCCTCTTTCGTCCACTTCCATCTGTAATTTACTTGGAGCTATATTTTTATTCACCAACATGATATGTGTTTTGCTTGGAGCGTCTTGTATTATTTGTGTCTTTGTGTTTTAGTGTGCCACAATCATCCTTGCTGTACACACCTTTTGAGAGAGCCATACATGAATTAGAATTTGATAGAATACTCTATGTGCTTCACTTATATCTTTTGAGCTATGTAGTTTTGCTCTATGTGCTTCACTTATATCTTTTGAGCAATGTAGTTTTGCTCTATGTGCTTCACTTATATCTTTTGAGCATTGTAATTTTGCTCTATGTGCTTCACTTATATATTTTAGCATTATAATTTTGCTCTATTTGCTTCACTTAGATCTTTTAGAGCACGGTGGTGGATTTGTTTTAAAGAAACTATTGATCTCTCATGCTTCACTTAAATTATTTTGAGAGTCTCTTAATAGCATGGTAATTTGCTTAATAATAATATGCTTGGTATTCAAGATTTGTGAAACTTTCTTTTGAGTGTGTTGAATACTAAGAAAAGATTGAAGCATGATAATTGTTTTGAGATATGGAGGTGATAATATTAAAGTCATGCTAGTTTAGTAGTTGTGAATTTAAAGAATACTTGTGTTAAAGTTTGTGATTCCCGTAGCATGCACGTATGGTGAACCGTTATGTGATGAAGTCGGAGCATGATTTATTTATTGATTGTCTTCCTTATGTGTGGCGGTCGGGGACGAGCGATGGTATTTTCCTACCAATCTATCCCCCTAGGAGCATGCACGTAATACTTTGCTTTGATAACTTCTAGATTTTTGCAATAAGTATATGAGTTCTTTATGACTAATGTTGAGTCCATGGATTATATGCACTTTTTCCCATCCTTCCACCTTTGCTAGCCTCTCTAATACCGCGCACCCTTTGCCGGTGTCATACACCTACCATATACCTTCCTCAAAACAGCCACCATACCTACCTATTATGGCATTTCCATAGCCATTCTGAGATATATTGCCATGAAACTTTCCACCGTTCTGTTTATTATGACACACTCCATCATTGTCATATTGCGTATCCCGGTACACTGCCGGAGGCATTCATATAGAGTCATATTTTGTTCCAAGTATCGTTGAGTTGTAAGAAAAATAAAAGTGTGATGATCATCATTATTCGAGCATTGTCCCAGTGAGGAAAGGATGATGGAGACTATGATTCCCCCACAAGTCGGGATGAGACTCCGGACGGAAAATAAATAAAAGAGACCAAAGAAGCCCAAAAAAAGAGAAAGAAAAGAGGCCATAAAAAAAGAGAAAAGGCACAAATAAAAAAATGAGAGAAAAAGAGAGAAGGGACAATGTTACTATCCTTTTACCACACTTGTGCTTCAAAGTAGCACCATGATCTTCATAGTAGAGAGTCTCTCATGTTATCACTTTCATATACTAGTGGGAATTTTACATTATAGAACTTGGCTTGTATATTCCAATGATGGGCTTCCTCAAAATGCCCTAGGTCTTCGTGAGCAAGCAAGTTGGATGCACACCCACTTAGTTTCTTTTGATGAGCTTTCATATACTTATAGCTCCAGTGCATCCGTTGCATGGCAATCCCTACTCACTCACATTGATATCTATTGATGGGCATCTCCATAGCCCGTTGATACGCCTAGTTGATGTGAGACTATCTTCCCCTCTTTTTGTCTTCTCCACAACCACCATTCTATTCCACCTATAGTGATATATCCATGGCTCACGCTCATGTATTGCATGAAGATTGAAAAAGTTTTGAAAAAGTTAGTGTCGGATTTTGGGTTCCGGCAGACCCTAGAGGTTCGAACACTGGGGTGCGCGCAGAGATTTCGCTTCCTACCTACCTGCACCCCTCCGCCTCGCTAAGATCTAAGCTAGGGACAGAACAACACAAATGACACAGGATTTATACTGGTTCGGGCCACCGTTGTGGTGTAATACCCTACTCCAGTGTGTGGTGTGGTGGATTGCCTCTTGGGCTGATGATGATGAACAATACAAGGAAGAACAGCCTTGCGAGGGTCTGCTCTTGGCTGGGGCGATGAACTGCTGGGAGGAGTTCAGTCACCCTTCTCTCTCTCTCTCTCTGATTCTGATTCTCTCCTCTCTCTCTACTTCTCTTCTCCTTCTCTCATCGTCTCTCCCCCTTCTTCTTTCTCTTTGCTTGTCCCCCTTGTTCTGTGGGTGGCTGGTCCTATTTATAGTGGCCCTGGTCCTCTTCCCAAATATCGAGCGGGAAGGGAGCCAACAATGACGGGCTAATTTGAAGGGCGACAACTAGTACTAGCTATCCTGACAAAAGTAGTCTTCGCCTGCACAAAGCTCTGGTGGTGACGCCTTCTTGGGCTCCACAATGACCTCCATCTTGCAGTCCTCCTGGTCTTGGTATTGTTGCACCGAAATGGCAACCTTTGCCTGATGCCTCGGTACTCCGCGGCTGCACTTGCTCCCTTTGCACCAAAGAGGAAAGGAGGACGCTGCGCGGGCTGGCACCCGCCTGGCGCCTTTGGTCGTCACGGCTTGCGTCACGGGCACCTCGTGAGGTACCCCGCCTTGATCTCTCCGCCTCCTCGTGAGCCAGCCTGATGAGGCCGTGCCTGAGGAAGCTCCGCGTCGTCTGCCCCGCGAGGCTTGGCCCCTCGCGAGGGTCTTGGGTCTGTGTTGATGAAGATGGGCCGTGCTGGGCCCCCTTTTGAGCCACGCCGCAGGCCACAGGCAGGCAAGTCTAGGGACCCCCGTTCCCAGAACACCGAGAGTAGCCCCCAGGCCCAAGGCGTGCCCGGACTTGGCCGTGCAGGGAGGCGGAAGGGCGAGGGCGAAGCGCCGCGGGCCCTGACAGCCTGCGGCCTTGGGCGCCGTGTGGCGGTTGATTGGACATGGGCGGCTCCACTTCCCCATGGCGCCTCAGCAACTGCGCGGATTGGACAAGTCCCTGCATGCAAAGCGGGTCATGATTACCTGCGATCGTGGAGGTCGACGGTTGGCCTTCGCCGGCCATAAGTATGAAACGGCACGCGCCCTTCCAGTTCATCCCCCCTTGATTCTCCTTCTTCTTCATGGCCCCGTCGAGGAGGTTCTCGGCCGCAGAGAAAGGGAAGGCTCACCAAGTTGAGCCTGCCTCTCCCCCGCCCAAGCGCAGCCGAGGGCGCCCTCGCAAACATCCTGTGGCCACCACGGCGGCTCCCCGCGGCCGTGGAGACGATTTCCAGCGCGGCGACGGGCGGATTGCTACGGCCGGGGGCGCGCTCCGGTCGCGCGTCCCCCTAGGCCGCGCTTTCGTGCTGCAGAGGTGCTGCCGGAGTTCGTCGTGTGGTCGGCGGAGCCGACTAGCACCCGGCTTACGCTTCCTCGCTTCCTCCTCGGCGAGCTCCCGGCCGGCGCTCCGGGCGGCCTCTGGCTTCAGGCCGACGGCTGCTGCAGCCGGGCCTCATGGGCTTCACTGGAGGTCTCCGCAGCCGGGATCCTGGCCCTGACCCACGGTTGGCAGACGTTTGCCCGCGCACGTGGCCTGAGCCGTCGTTGCACCCTGCACTTCAAGTTTGACGGTGATGCCACCCTCTATGTGAGGGTGTTTGGGGAAGATGGTCGCCGCGCAGGGTGCTGCCCCGAGGACGACGACCGCGGCCGGGAACCCAGCTCCGGCGACGATGGAGAAGACAGCGCTCGCGTGACTGGCGGCGCTCGGGGTTCCCCAAGCTTCTCCAGTTCTTCTTCAGGCGGCGACTCTTCCAGCGGTGGCCGCGGTCAGCCTCCACGCCGTCGCATCTGCTTGGGAGGTGGTAGCGTGTCCACCCGCCGTCGCGCCCCGGTGAAGCGCGAGAGGGAGTCTGCCTGAGCCTCGAAGGCAGCTCGAGTCTTCCCTGCAGGCCGGTGTGAGGCGAGCTGCGTCTGATCTGTTCTTTCTTTTCCTTTTTTTCCTGCGTAAAAAAGACAGTAGTGTGGAGGCCCGCGGGGGCGTGTTTGGGTTGTTACTATTAATCATCGTTTTGCTTCCGTTACCATGCCTTCCGGCTACGTGCCCGTGTGTGGATAGTTCCCGGCCCCAGCCGTGGGGGCAAACGACCCAGGCCCTGTGTTCATGTCGCGATGCCCGTGGGGCATGGACTGGAGGGGTGCTCCTGTAATGGACCCAGGTCGCGAACCCTTTGAACGACTAGGACGGGAACACTCGCGAGGGCGCTCGGGAGTCCCCCCCCCCTCGCGAGGCCTTGCATAAGAGAAATCGAGGCAAGAGAGCGAAAAGTCGAAGAACCACAAGCCAAAGACGGCAACAACTTCAATAAAACTTTGAATGAGAAGGAACAATCCAACTGCGGAAAGCAAATGAAAAGCCGCGTCCGGCACCTAAGCTAGTCTTCGACGTCTTCTCACCAGCGCGGAGCTAAGTGCTGCCACTGGGCGTGGAAGGGAGCCCCAGGGCCTGAGGCCGGCGCTCCTGAGACTCCGGGGCGTGTACAGCCCCAACTTATTATTACGTGAGAGTGTCACGGGTGGCGAGCTTCACAGGCGTTGGCCTTCTTCACAGGCTCCGGGCCTTTTCCAAAACGCGACAGCTTCACAGGCATTCGCCTTCTTCACAGGCTCTGGGCCTTTTCCAAAACGTGACAGCTTCACAGGCATTCGCCTTCTTCACAGGCTCTGGGCCTTTTTAGGGGTAGAACTTCCAGAGGTGCTGGATGTTCCATGCGTTCTGGACTGGCACCCCCTCCTGGGTCTCCAAGCGCGCGGAGCCGGGCTTGGAAACATGAACAACTTTGAACGGGCCCTCCCACATGGGAGAGAGCTTGTGCAGCCCCTCCCTAGAGAGAACCCGCCTGAGCACGAGGTCTCCTACCTCAAGAGTTCTGGGGCGGATGTTGCGGCAGTGATATCGCCGCAGTGCCTGTTGGTACCTCGCCGCTCGCAGCGCGGCTTCTCGGCGACGTTCCTCCCCCAGCACGAGGTCCATCCCCCGCATGGCGTCCTGTTGCGCCTCGTCGAACTCCAGGACCCATGCGGAGCGACGTCTGACCTCGTGAGGGAGGACCGCTTCGGCTCCATAGACTAGGAAGAACGGGGTCTCTCCAGTCGGCTTGGTCGCGGTTGTGCGGATGGATCACAACATGGACTGAAGCTCGTCGTACCAACCTCTGCCGTAGGCCTCCAGCTTCTTCTTGAACGTCCTGGTCTTGAGGCCCCTCAGGACCTCTGCGTTGGCTCGCTCGGCCTGGCCGTTGCTTCGGGGGTGCGCCACCGAGGCGTAGCATATCTGCGTTCCAAGGTTAGCACAGTATGTTTTGAAGAGGTTACTGGTGAACTGTGAACCGTTGTCCATGATGATGCGGTTCGGCACCCCGAACCGGCTCACGATGCCCTTGATGAACTTGACGCGGAACCCGCGGGAATGGTGCGGACAGCCTCTACTTCAGCCCACTTGGTGAACTTGTCCACGGCGACGTAGAGGTAGCGGTAGCCCCCAGGCGCCCGAGGAAACGGGCCCAAGATGTCCAGCCCCCAGACTGTGAACGGCCATGAAAGGGGTATAGTCTGTAGGCCTCCTGCTCGCTGATGGATCTGCTTGGCGTGGAACTGGCAGGCCTCGCAAGCTTTCACTAGTTCGACGGCGTCGTTGAGTGCGGTGGGCCAATAAAACCCACTGCGGAACGCCTTGCCGACGAGGGTCCGTGATGATGAATGATGTCCACAGTCTCCGTCGTGTATATCTTCCAGCAGTTCCTTCCCTTGCTCCCTGGAGATGCAGCGCAGGGACACGTCGTTTGGTCGCTTCCGATAGAGCTCTCCATCCTTGATGCAGTATGTCGTGGCCTGGCGTGCCACTCGTTCCGCTTCCTCCTCCTTCTCTGGAAGGGTCCCTTGTGTTAAGTAACTCCGGAGCTCCATGATCCAGCATCTCTCCTGAGGTTCCATCGTCAGGAGCAGGCGTGCTCCTGAGGCCGGGCCACAGGCCGGAGCTCCTGAGGCAGGTGGCTGGGGAGCTCCTCCTGAGGCTGAGCCGCGTTTGACAATGACGGCAGGGCTGAGGGCTTGAAGAGCCGCTCCTCAAAAATGCCAGGCTCCTGAGGTAACCGCCTGGACGCCCGTTTGGCGATGTCGCCGGCCTCCTGATTGGTGCCACGGGGCACATGCTACAAGCTACAACTCCAACCCCCAGAACTGCTTCTCCATCCTACGGACCTCCGCAAGGTAGGCTTCCATGTGCTCATCCTTCGGCTCGAACACCTTGTTGGAGAAATTGACAAGGAGCTGCGAATCGCCCTTGATGGTGAGGCGTTTCACCCCCAGGGCAGCTGCGGCCTTCAAGCCCGCTATTAAACCTTCATACTCCACTATGTTGTTGGAGACCTTTTCACCTCGCTGGAAACAGAGCTGCACAGCGTAGTAGAGCTTGTCCTGAGTGGGCGATATAAGCACCGGCCCAGCCCCTGCGCCATGCCTGGAGAACGCCCCATCGAAGTACATGACCCAGCCTTCTGGCGCCTCGCTTCCCGGGGAGAGGGACCGATCCTCGCCGGCCTTGAGGCCTGGTGCCTCCATCCATTCTGCCACAAAATCCGCCAACGATGCTCCCTTGATGACTCTGGTCATGCTGAATTCGAGCTGAAACGCTTGCAGTTCTATGTTCCACTCAGCGACCCTTCCAGCTGAGTTAGGGCTCCTGAGCACTCTCTCCAGGGGGTATGACGAGACAACCTTGATGGGATGACCCTGAAAATAGTGCCACAGCTTGCGCGAGGCCACCAGTAGCGTGAGGAGGAGTTTCTGAGGCATGGGGTACCGCGCCCTCGCATCCCACAACACCATGCTGACGAAGTACACCGGGTGCTCAACGAGGTTGGGTGCGTCAGTGCTGGCAGCTCCCTTCGGAGACCGTGGCGCCTCTTGAGGCGATGAGGCCTCCTGAGGCTGGCCATCTGGGAGAGGGGCCTCTTCCGCCTCCGCTGCACTCCTCTGCGGCGGCTGATCCTCCTCATCCGCGGTGGCGGTTCTTGTGGGCCTTCCTTGTTCCTGTTTTGCCTTGTCCCGGGCTACTGCTGCGGTTCTGATTCGACGCTCCTCTCTAACCGCCACCAGGGCCGCGCTGGCGGAGTAGGGAGTGGCGGCGAGGTAAAGCACCAGGGGCTCTTGAGGGCGTGGAGCCACCATGACAGGCGGGCTGGTCGGGTATCACTTGAGATCCTGGAACGCCTTGTCGGCCTCTTCAGTCCACTCGAAGGGCCCCTTTTTCTTCATTAGCTGGAAGAAGGGCAGCGCTCATTCCCCCAACTTGGAGATGAAGCGCCCTAGCGCGGTCACGCGCCCAGTGAGCTTCTGCGTTTCTCTGAGGGTCTTTGGGAGGCTCATGTCTTCCACCGCCTTGACCTTTTCCGGGTTAGCCTCGATGCCTCGGTGGGACACGAGGAAACCCAAGAGCTTGCCCGAGGGGACTCCGAACACACACTTCTCTGGGTTGAGCCGTAGGTTCACTGCGTTGAGGCTCACGAAGGTTTCCTCCAGGTCTTGTATTAGGGTCTTGGCCTCCCGAGACTTTACCACAATGTCATCGACGTAAGCTTCAACATTCTTCCTGAGCTGCGGGCCCAAGGTGATGTGCATCAGCCGCTGCAAGGTCGCCCCTGCGTTACACAGCCCGAATGGCATGCATGTGTAGCAGTACACCCCACACGGGGTTAGGAAGGCTGTCTTCTCGACGTCTTCTACCGCCATCTTGATCTGGTGATACCCAGAGAAGGCATCCAAGAAGCATAGCAGGTCGCATTCCGCGGTGGAATCAACGATCTGGTCGATGCGGGGGAGCGGGAACGGATCTTGCGGGCACGCTTTGTTGAGGTTGGTGAAGTCGACACACATGCGCTCCTTCCCTCCCTTCTTTGGCACAACGACAGGGTTGGCCAACCAATCCGGGTATCGGACCTCGCGAATGACCCCAGCGGCTTCTAATTTGCGGGTCTCTTGGATGATGAAGGCCTGCTTTTCTGTGGACTGCCGCCTGGCCTTCTGCTTCACAGGGCGCACGTTGGGGCACACGTTGAGGTGATGCTCGATTACACTCCTAGGGATCCCTGCCAACTGATCAGGCTCCCAAGCGATCACCTTCTTGTTTGCGCGCAGGAACCTGACCAGGGCCTCCTCCTTCTCGGGTTCGAGGTTGGCGCCTATGGTGAAAGTGGTGTTGGTGGACCCGTCCTCATCGACGGGTATCTTCTTGGTTTCTGCCTTGTCTTGGGTGAACAACTGTTTCTTCTTGGCGGGTGCAGCCCCCTTGGGCTCGGGGGTCTCCAAGCCGGCGGGCTGTGCCGACGCCGTTGTCTTGAAGGCGAGCTTGAGTACCCGCAGCGCGTCTCCGGTGTCCCCGTGCACGGTGAGGACACCGCTGCTCCCGAGCATCTTCATGAGGTTGTATGCCAGGTGCGTCGCGGCCATGAACTGGGCCAGCGCTGGGTAGCCGAGGATGGCGTTGTAGGGGAGGCCGATGGGGGCGATGTCCAAGTCGACCAGCTCCGTGCGGAAGTTGTTGTAGGTGCCGAAGGTTACTGGGAGCCGGATCTGTCCCAAGGAGCTGGATGATCCACCCCCAACGCCTGAGAAGGGCCGGCTGGGTTGCAGCCGTTCCAAGGGTATGCAGAGGAGGTTGAAGGCCTCGACCGAGAGCACGCTGAGGCTCGCACCGCCATCGATGAGAGTTCTAGTGACGGCCACCTGGCAGATGGTGGGGGTGCACAGCATGGGGAGCGCACCCGAGCAGGCCGAGTTGGAGGGGTGGTCCTCCAAGCTGAAGGTCAGGCCGGCCTTGGACGCCGCCCGGCCCGGGAGAGCCCCCTGCCGCGTGGAAGCGGCGCTGACCCGACGGATGAACGGCTTGACGTGGTTACTTGTAGGCGGCGCCTGCGAGCCGCCCAGGAGGGCCGCGACGACCGGGGGTGTTGGTGTAGCGCGATGGGCGGGGAAGAGGCTGCGGGGCTCTTCCCAAGAGGCCACGGAGGTTGCCGGCAGGTGGAGCAGCCACGGGCGCGGAGCGCCGGTGAGGGCCATGGGGAGCCAGTTGGCCATGACCCTATCGTCACCTCCAGCTTCGAGGGGGACCTCTCGCTCGCCGGCAAGAAGGCCAGCGGATCTGTCGCGCCGCCGTAGCGCGGCGGCGTCGTTGGCTTGAACTTGTCCGGCCATCGTACCCGTTGGAGGGCTGGGGCCAGGGCTCGGAGCCCCCTGGCCCCCGTGCTTGTTGGAAATATGCCCTAGAGGCAATAATAAATTGGTTATTATTATATTTCCTTGTTCATGATAATCGTTTATTATCCATGCTATAATTGTATTGATAGGAAAGTCAGATACATGTGTGGATACATAGACAACACCATGTCCCTAGTAAGCCTCTAGTTGACTAGCTCGTTGATCAATAGATGGTTACGGTTTCCTAACCATGGACATTGGATGTCGTTGATAACGGGATCACATCATTAGGAGAATGATGTGATGGACAAGACCCAATCCTAAGCCTAGCATAAACATCGTGTAGTTCGTATGCTATAGCTTTTCTAATGTCAAGTATCATTTCCTTAAACCATGAGATTGTGCAACTCCCGGATACCGTAGGAGTGCTTTGGGTGTACCAAACGTCACAACGTAACTGGGTGACTATAAAGGTGCATTACAGGTATCTCCGAAAGTGTCTGTTGGGTTGGCACGAATCGAGACTGGGATTTGTCACTCCGTGTAAACGGAGAGGTATCTCTGGGCCCACTCGGTAGGACATCATCATAATGTGCACAATGTGATCAAGGAGTTGATCACGGGATGATGTGTTACGGAACGAGTAAAGAGACTTGCCGGTAACGAGATTGAACAAGGTATAGGGATACCGACGATCGAATCTCGGGCAAGTATAATACCGCTAGACAAAGGGAATTGTATACGGGATTGATTAAGTCCTTGACATCGTGGTTCATCCGATGAGATCATCGTGGAACATGTGGGAGCCAACATGGGTATCCAGATCCCGCTGTTGGTTATTGACCGGAGAACGTCTCGGTCATGTCTGCATGTCTCCCGAACCCGTAGGGTCTACACACTTAAGGTTCAATGACGCTAGTGTTATAAAGGAAGCTTGTATGTGGTTACCGAATGTTGTTCGGAGTCCCGGATGAGATCCCGGACGTCACGAGGAGTTCCGGAATGGTCCGGAGGTAAAGATTTATATATAGGAAGTCCTGTTTCGGCCATCGGGACAAGTTTCGGGGTCATCGGTATTGTACCGGGACCACCGGAAGGGTCCCGGGGGCCCACCGGGTGGGGCCACCTACCCCGGGGGCCACATGGGCTGTAGGGGGTGCGCCTTGGCCTACATGGGCCAAGGGCACCAGCTCCAAGAGGCCCATGCGCCTGGGGAAACCCTAAAGGAAGAGTCCCAGCAGGGGAAGGCACCTCCTAGGTGCCATGGGGGGGAGGACTCCTTCCCTGGCCGCCGCCCCCTTGGAGATTGGATCTCCTAGGGGCTGGCGCACCCCCCCCTTGGGATCCCTATATATAGTGGGGTAGGAGGGCCTCTCAAACACACCTTTTGCCTTTGGTGCAGCCCCTCCCTCTCTCCCAAGTTCTTCTCCTCTTCTGCGGTGCTTGGCGAAGCCCTGCAGGATTGCCACGCTCCTCCATCACCACCACGCCGTTGTGCTGCTGCTGGATGGAGTCTTCCTCAACCTCTCCCTCTCTCCTTGCTGGATCAAGGCATGGGAGACGTCACCGGGCTGTATGTGTGTTGAACGCGGAGGTGCTGTCCGTTCGGCACTAGGATCATCGGTGATTTGAATCACGACGAGTACGACTCCATCAACCCCGTTCACTTGAACGCTTCCGCTTAGCGATCTACAAGGGTACGTAGATGCACTCTCCTTCCCCTCGTTGTTGGTCTCTTCATAGATAGATCTTGGTGACACGTAGGAAAATTTTGAATTTCTGCTACGTTCCCCAACAGTGGCATCATGAGCTAGGTCTATGCGTAGTTTCTATGCACGAGTAGAACACAAAGTAGTTGTGGGCGTTGATTTTGTTCAATATGCCTGCCGTTACTAGTCTTATCTTGATTCGGCGGCATCGTGGGATGAAGCGGCCCGGACCGACCTTACACGTACTCTTACGTGAGACTGGTTCCACCGACTGACATGCACTAGATGCATAAGGTGGCTAGCGGGTGTCTGTCTCTCCTACTTTAGTCGGATCGGATTCGATGAAAAGGGTCCATATGAAGGGTAAATAGCAATTGGCATATCACGTTGTGGTTTTGCGTAGGTAAGAAACGTTCTTGCTAGAAACCCATAGCAGCCACGTAAAACATGCAAACAACAATTAGAGGACGTCTAACTTGTTTTTGCAGGGTATGCTATGTGATGTGATATGGCCAAAAGGATGTGATGAATGATATATGTGATGTATGAGATTGATCATGTTCTTGTCAAGGGAATCACGACTTGCATGTCAATGACGAGACAACTTCAAGAAGACACGATGATGGAGATCATGGTGTCATACCGGTGACAGGATGATCATGGAGCCCCAAGATGGAGATCAAAGGAGCTATATGATATTGGCCATATCATGTCACTATTATTTGATTGCATATGATGTATATCATATTTATACATCTTATTTGCTTAGAACGACGGTAGTAAATAAGATGATCCCTTACAACAATTTCAAGAAGTGTTCTCCCCTAACTGTGCACCGTTGCTACAGTTCGTCGTTTCTAAGCACCACGTGTTAATCGGGTGTGATGGATCCTTACGTTCACATACAACGGGTGTAAGACAGTTTTACACATGCAAAAACACTTAGGGTTAACTTGACGAGCCTAGCATGTACAGACATGGCCTCAGAACACAGAAGACCGAAAGGTCGAGCATGAGTCGTATAGAAGATACGATCAACATAAAGATGTTCACCGACGTTGACTAGTCCGTCTCACGCACAGATCGGACACGACCTAGTTGACTCGGATCATGTAATCACTTAGATGACTAGAGGGATGTCTATCTAAGTGGGAGTTCATAAGGTGAACTTAATTATCTTGAACATAGTCAAAAGGATTTTTGCAAATTATGTCGTAGCTCGCGCTTCAGTTCTACTGTTTAGATATGTTCCTAGAGAAAATTTAGTTGAAAGTTGATAGTAGCAATTATGCGGACTAGGTCCGTAAACTGAGGATTGTCCTCATTGCTTCATAGAAGGCTTATGTCCTTAATGCACCGCTCAGTGTGCTGAACCTCGAACGTTGTCTGTGGATGTTGCGAACATCTGACATACACGTTTTGATAACTACGTGATAGTTCAGTTAAACGGTTTAGAGTTGAGGCACCGAAGACATTTTGAAACGTCGTAAAACATATGAGATGTTTTGAGGGCTGAAATTGGGATTTCAGGCTCGTGCCCACGTCAAGAGGTATAAGACCTCCGACGATTTTCTTAGCCTACAAACTAAGGAGAAAAGCTCAATTGTTGAGCTTGTGCTCAGATTGTCTGAGTACAACAATCACTTGAATCAAGTGGGAGTTAATCTTCCAGATGAGATAGTGATGTTTCTCCGAAGTCATTACCACCAAGCTGCTAGAGCTTCGTGATGAACTATAATATATCAGGGACATATATGATGATCCTTGAGATATTCGCGATGTTTGACACCGCGAAAGTAGAAATCAAGAAGGAGCATCAATTGTTGATGGTTGGTGAAACCACTAGTTTCAAGAAGGGTAAGGGCAAGAAGGGATACTTCATGAAATGGCAATTCAGCTGCTGCTCTAGTGAAGAAACCCAAGGTTGAACCCAAACCCGAGACTAAGTGCTTCTGTAATAAGGGGAACAGCCACTGGAGCAGAATTACCCTAGATACTTGGTAGATGAGAAGGCTGGCAAAGTCGATAGAAGTATATTGGATATACATTGTGTTGATGTGTACTTTACTA
The DNA here is from genome assembly GCF_056163025.1 of Triticum urartu. Classification (NCBI taxonomy): domain Eukaryota; kingdom Viridiplantae; phylum Streptophyta; class Magnoliopsida; order Poales; family Poaceae; genus Triticum; species Triticum urartu. The sequence continues at coordinate 475,895,336 of NC_141877.1, forward strand.
GTACTCCTAGTAGCACCAGGGTATTAGATACCGGTTCGGTTGCTAAGTGTTAGTAACTCGAAATAAAAGCTACGGAATAAACGGAGACTAGCTAAAGGTGAGCTGACGATATGTGTTGGAAGTGTTCTCAATGTTGATATGATCAAGCATCGCACGCTCCCTCTACCATCAAGATTGGTGTTTGCGTTGAGCATAGACATGATTGGATTATGTCTATCGCAATACGGTTATTCATTTAAGGAGAATAATGGTTACTCTGTTTATTTGAATAATACCTTCAATGGTCTTACACCTAAAATGAATGGTTTATTGAATCTCGATCATAGTGATACACATGTTCATGCCAAAAGATAGCAATGATAGTACCACCTACTTGTGGCACTACCACGTAAGTCATATCGGTATAAAACGCATGAAGAAGCTCCATGTTGATGGATCTTTGGGCTCACTCATTTTTGAAAAGTTTGAGACATGCGAACCATGTCTATTGGTGTATATGCATGAAGAAACTCCATGCAAATGGACCGTTTGAACTCACTTGATTTTGAATCACTTGAGACATGCAAATCATGCCACATGGGCAAGATGACTGAAAGCCTCGTTTCCAGTAAAATGGAACTAGAAAGCAACTTGTTGGAAGTAATACATTTTGATGTGTGCAATCCAATGAGTGCTGAGGCATGTAGTGGATATCATTATGTTCTTACTTCACAGATGATTTGAGTAGATGTTGAGTATATTTACTTGATGAATCACGAGTCTGAATTATTGAAAGGTTCAAGTAAGTTCAGGGTGAAGTTGAAAGATCATCGTGACAAGAGGATAAAAGATCTATGATATGATCATAGAGTTGAATATCTGAATTGCGAGTTTGGCACGGAATTAAGACATTGTGGAAATTGTTTCACAACTAATACAGCCTGGAACACCATAGTGTGATGGTGTGTCCGAACATCATAACTGCACCCTATTGGATATGATGCATACCATGATGTTTCTTATCGAATTACCATGATACTTTATGGGTTAGGCATTAGAGACAACCACATTCACTTTAAATAGGGCACCACGTAATTCCGATGATATGACACCGTATGAACTATGGTTTAGAGAAACCTAAGCTGTCATTTCTTAAAAGTTTGGGGCTGCGACGCTTATGTGAAAAAGTGTCAGGCTGATAAGCTTGAACCCAAAGCGGATAAATGCATCTTCATAGGACACCCAAAACAGTTGGGTATACCTCCTGTCTCAGATCCGAAAGCAATAAGGGATTGCTTCTAGAATCGGGTCCTTTCTCGAGGAAAAGTTTCTCTCGAAAGAATTGAGTGGGAGGATGGTGGAGACTTGATGAGGTTATTGAACCGTCACTTCAACTAGTGTATAGCAGGGCACAAAGAGTTGTTCCTGTGGCACCTACACCAATTGAAGCGGAAGCTTATGATATTGATCATGAGACTTCGGATCAAGTCACTCCCAAACCTCGTGGGATGACAAGGATGCGTACTACTTCAGAGTGGTACGTAATCTTGTCTTGGAAGTCATGTTGCTGGACAGCAATGAACCTACGAGCTATGGAGAAGCAATGGTGGGCCTGGATTCCGATAAATGGCTTGAGGCCATATAATCCGAGAGAGGATCCATGTATGAAAACAAAGTGTAGACTTTGGAAGAACTACTTGATGGTCATAAGGCTGTTGAGTGTAGATGGATTTTAAAAGGAACACGGACAATGATGGTAAATGTCACCATTAAGAAAGCTCGACTTGTCGTTAAGATGTTTTCTGACAAGTTCAAGGAGTTGACTACGGTGAGATTTTCTCACTCGTAGCGATGCTAAGAGTCTGTTGGAATTATATTAGCGATTACTGCATTATTTATGAAATCTTGCAGAAAGGATGTCAAAAAAAACATTGTTTCCTCGATGTTTTTCTTGAGGAAAGGTTGTATGTGATACAACCGGAAGGTTTTGTCAATCCTGAAAGATGCTAATAAGTATGCAAAACTCCAGCTATCCTTCTGAGGACTGGAGTAAGCATCTCGGAGTTGGAATGTACGCTTTGATGAGATGATCAAATATTTTGGGTTTATATAAAGTTTATGAGAAACTTGTATTTCCAAAGAAGTGAGTGGGAGCACTATAGAATTTCTGATGAGTATATGTTGTTGACACATTGTTGATCAGAAATGACGTAGAATTTCTGGAAAGCATATAGGGTTATTTGGAAAGTGTTTTTTAATGAAAACCTGGATTAAGCTATTTGAACATTGAGCATCAAGATCTATAAGGATAGATCAAAACGCTTAATAGTACTTTCAAATGAGCACATACCTTGACATTATCTTGAAGGTGTTCAAGATGGATCAGTCAAAGAAGGAGTTCTTGCCTGAGTTATAAGGTATGAAGTTAAGACTTAAAGCTCGACCACGGCAGAATAGAGAGAAAAGACGAAGGTCGTCCCCTATGCTTAAGACGTAGGCTCTACAGTATGCTATGCTGTGTACCGCACCTGAAGTGTGCCCTGCCATGAGTCAGTCAAGGGGTACAAGAGTGATCCATGAATGGATCACAGTACAGCGGTCAAAGTTATCCTTAGTAACTAGTGGACTAAGGAATTTTTCTCGATTATGGAGGTGGTAAAAGAGTTCGTCGTAAAGGGTTACGTCGATGCAAGCTTAACACCTATCCGGATAGCTCTGAGTAGAGATACCGGATACGTATAATGGAGCAACAATTTAGAATAGCTCCAAGTAGAACAGTTATTTGGAATAGCTCCAAATAGAGCGTAGTAGCTACGTCTAGGAGATGACATAGAGATTTGTAAAGCACACACGGATCTGAAAGGTTCGGACCCGTTGACTAAAACCTCTCTCACAAAGCAACATGATCAAACCTAAAACTCATTGAGTGTTAATCACATAGTGATGTGAACTAGACTACTGACTCTAATAAACTCTTGGGTGTTAGTCACATGGCGATGTGACCTGTGAGTGTTAATCACATGGCGATGTGAACTAGATTATTGACTCTAGTGCAAGTGGGAGACTGTTGGAAATATGCCCTAGAGGCAATAATAAATTGGTTATTATTATATTTCCTTGTTCATGATAATCGTTTATTATCCATGCTATAATTGTATTGATAGGAAACTCAGATACATGTGTGGATACATAGACAACACCATGTCCCTAGTAAGCCTCTAGTTGACTAGCTCATTGATCAATAGATGGTTACGGTTTCCTAACCATGGACATTGGATGTCGTTGATAACGGGATCACATCATTAGGAGAATGATGTGATGGACAAGACCCAATCCTAAGCCTAGCATAAAGATCGTGTAGTTCGTATGCTATAGCTTTTTTAATGTCAAGTATCATTTCCTTAGACCATGAGATTGTGCAACTCCCGGATACCGTAGGAGTGCTTTGGGTGTACCAAACGTCACAACGTAACTGGGTGACTATAAAGGTGCATTACAGGTATCTCCGAAAGTGTCTGTTGGGTTGGCACGAATCGAGACTGGGATTTGTCACTCCGTGTAAACGGAGAGGTATCTCTGGGCCCACTCGGTAGGACATCATCATAATGTGCACAATGTGATCAAGGAGTTGATCACGGGATGATGTGTTACGGAACGAGTAAAGAGACTTGCCAGTAACGAGATTGAACAAGGTATAGGGATACCGACGATCGAATCTCGGGCAAGTATAATACCGCTAGACAAAGGGAATTGTATGCGGGATTGATTAAGTCCTTGACATCGTGGTTCATCCGATGAGATCATCGTGGAACATGTGGGAGCCAACATGGGTATCCAGATCCCACTGTTGGTTATTGACCGGAGAACGTCTCGGTCATGTCTGCATGTCTCCCGAACCCGTAGGGTCTACACACTTAAGGTTCGATGACGCTAGGGTTATAAAGGAAGCTTGTATGTGGTTACCGAATGTTGTTCGGAGTCCCGTATGAGATCCCGGACGTCACGAGGAGTTCCGGAATGGTCCGGAGGTAAAGATTTATATATAGGAAGTCCTGTTTCGGCCATCGGGACAAGTTTCGGGGTCATCGGTATTGTACCGGGACCACCGGAAGGGTACCGGGGGCCCACCGGGTGGGGCCACCTACCCCGGGGGCCACATGGGCTGTAGGGGGTGCGCCTTGGCCTACATGGGCCAAGGGCACCAGCTCCAAGAGGCCCATGCGCCTGGGGAAACCCTAAAGGAAGAGTCCCAGCAGGGGAAGGCACCTCCTAGGTGCCTTGGGGGGGTGAGGACTCCTCCCCTGGCCGCCGCCCCCTTGGAGATTGGATCTCCTAGGGGCTGGCGCACCCCCCTTGGGATCCCTATATATAGTGGGGTAGGAGGGCATCTCAAACACACCTTTTGCCTTTGGTGCAGCCCCTCCCTCTCTCCCAAGCTCTTCTCCTCTTCTGCGGTGCTTGGCGAAGCCCTGCAGGATTGCCACGCTCCTCCATCACCACCACGCCGTTGTGCTGCTGCTGGATGGAGTCTTCCTCAACCTCTCCCTCTCTCCTTGCTGGATCAAGGCATGGGAGATGTCACCGGGCTGTACGTGTGTTGAACGCGGAGGTGCTGTCCGTTCGGCACTAGGATCATCGGTGATTTGAATCACGACGAGTACGACTCCATCAACCCCGTTGACTTGAACGCTTCCGCTTAGCGATCTACAAGGGTACGTAGATGCACTCTCCTTCCCCTCGTTGCTGGTCTCTTCATAGATAGATCTTGGTGACACGTAGGAAAATTTTGAATTTCTGCTACGTTCCCCAATAGTGCTGGCGCCGGCGGCCGGAGCAGGCGACGCGCTACTCATCGCGAGGCAGGCCGTGACGGTGGTGGAAGAGAAAACTCCGGTGCACCCCTACCTGGCGAGCCAAATGTCGGATTTCGGGTTCCGGCAGACCCTAGAGGTTCGAACACTGGGGTGCGCGCGGAGATTTCGCTTCCTACCTACCTGCACCCCTCCGCCTCGCTAAGATCTAAGATAGGGACAGAACAACACAAATGACACACGGTTTATACTGGTTCGGGCCACCGTTGTGGTGTAATACCCTACTCCAGTGTGTGGTGTGGTGGATTGCCTCTTGGGCTGATGATGATGAACAATACAAGGAAGAACAGCCTCGCGAGGGTCTGCTCTTGGCTGGGGCGATGAACTGCTGGGAGGAGTTCAGTCACCCTTCTCTCTCTCTGATTCTGATTCTCTCCTCTCTCTCTCTACTTCTCTTCTCCTTCTCTCGTCGTCTCTCCCCCCTTCTTCTTTCTCTCTGCTTGTCCCCCTTGTTCTGTGGGTGGCTGGTCCTATTTATAGTGGCCCTGGTCCTCTTCCCAAATATCGAGCGGGAAGGGAGCCAACAATGGCAGGCTAATTTGAAGGGGGACAGCTAGTACTAGCTATCCTGACAAAAGTAGTCTTCGCCTGCACAAAGCTCTGGTGGTGACGCAGTCTTGGGCTCCACAATGACCTCCGTCTTGCAGTCCTCCTGGTCTTGGTCTTGTTGCACCGAAATGGCAACCTTTGCCTGATGCCTCGGTACTCCGCGGCTTCACTTGCTCCCTTTGCACCAAAGAGGAAAGGAGGACGCTGCGTGGGCTAGCACCCGCCTGGTGCCTTTGGTCGTCATGGCTTGCGTCACGGGCACCTCGTGAGGTACCCCGCCTTGATCTCTCCGCCTCCTCGCGAGCCAGCCTGATGAGGCCATGCCTGAGGAAGCTCCGCGTCGTCCGCCCCGTGAGGCTTGGCCCCTCGCGAGGGTCTTGGGTCTGTGTTGATGAAGATGGGCCGTGTTGGGCCCCCTTTTGAGCCATGCCGCAGGCAGGCAAGTCTGGGGACCCCCATTCCCAGAACGCCGATAGTTAGAGTATGAAACAATTGCTTGGCTTGTCATCGAGGTTGTGCATGATTTAAATACTTTGTGTGGTGAAGATAGAGCATAGCCAGACTATATGATTTTGTAGGGATAACTTTCTTTGGCCATGTTATTGTGAGAAGACATAATTGCTTTGTTAGTATGCTTGAAGTATTATTATTTTTATGTCAATATAAACTTTTGTCTTGAATCTTTCGAATCTGAATATTCATATCACAATTAAGTAGATTTGCATTGAAATTATGCCAAGTAGCACTCCGCATCAAAAATTCTATTTTTATCATTTACCTACTCGAGGACGAGCAGGAATTAAGCTTGGGGATGCCTGATACATCTCCAACATATCTATAATTTTTTATTGCTCCATGCTATATTATCTACTGTTTTGGACTATATTGGGCTTTACTTTCCACTTTTATATTATTTTTGGGACTAACCTATTAACCGGAGGCCCAGCCTAGAATTGCTGTTTTTTTGCCTATTTCAGTATTTCGGAGAAACAGAATATCAAACGGAGTCCAAACGGAATAAAACCTTCGGGAACGTGATTTTCTCACCGAACATGATCCAGGAGACTTGGACCCTACTCCAAGGAGTCAAAGAGGCGGTCACGAGGGTGAGGGGCACGCCCACCCCCCTAGGGCGCGCCCCCAGCCTCGTGGGCCCCTCGGTGCTCCACCAACGTACTCCTTCCTCCTATATATACCTACGTACCCCCAAACGATCAGAAGGGGAGCCAAAAACCAAATTCCACCGCCGCAACTTTCTGTATCCATAAGATCCCATCTTGGGGCCTGTTCCGGAGCTCCACCGAAGAGGGCCGTCATCACAGAGGGCTTCTACATCATCATAGCATCTCCGATGAAGTGTGAGTAGTTTAGCTCAAACCTTTGGGTCCATAGTTGGTAGCTAGATGGCTTCTTCTCTCTTTTTGGATCTCAATACAAAGTTCTCTCCCTCTCTTATGGAGATCTATTCGATGTAATCTTCTTTTTGCGGTGTGTTTGTTGAGACCGACGAATTGTGGGTTTATGATCAAGTATATCTATGAATAATATTTGAATCTTCTCTGAATTCTTTTATGTATGATTGGTTATCTTTGCAAGTCTCTTCGAATTATCCGTTTGGTTTGGCCAACTAGATTGGTAGTTCTTGCCATGGGAGAAGTGCTTAGGTTCGATCTTGCGGTGTCCTTTCCCAGTGACAGAAGGGGCAGCAAGGCACGTATTGCATCGTTGCCATCGAGGATAACAAGATGGGGTCTATTTCATATTGCATTAATTTATCTCTCACATCATGTCATCTTGCTTAAAGCGTTACTCTGTTTTTAACTTAATACTCTAGATGCATGCTGGATAGCGGTCGATGAGTGGAGTAATAGTAGTAGATGCAGAATCGTTTCGGTCTACTTGTCACGGACGTGATGCCTATATACATGATCATGCCTAGATATTCTCATAACTATGCTCAATTCTGTCAATTGCTCAACAGTAATTTGTTCACCCACCGTAGAATACTTATGCTCTTGAGAGAAGCCACTAGTGAAACCTATGGCCCCCGGGTCTATTCTCATCATATCAATCTCCATCACTTTAATCTTGCTTTGCTTTTTACTTTGCCTTTTACTTTTCATTTTGCATCTCTATACCAAAAATACCAAAAATATTATATCTATCAGATCTCACTCTCGTAAGTGACCGTGAAGGGATTGACAACCCCTAATCGTGTTGGTTGCGAGTAGCTATCATTTTGTGCGGGTACGAGGGACTTGAGTGTGGCCTCCTACTGGACTGATACCTTGGTTCTCAAAAACCGAGGGAAATACTTACGCTACTCTGCTGCATCATCCTTTCCTCTTCGGGGAAATCCAACGCAAGATCAAGAGGTAGCACCCATCTCACGTTCCAGTAGGCCAACCACTCTATATCTTTGACGTGGGCATACACAAATTCGATGGCACTCTTTATTGATCGCGCTCACACACACACACACATCATCCCTCTCTTTGATTCTATGGACACCTCAAGCCGATGATACCTCCACTCTCTTCTCGTGGATCGCCCCCTCTCTATATATGTTATATCCAGGACTCTATTTCACACACATTGCATATGTTAAATTTTTTGATTGACCCCCCCCCCCAAAAAAACTCTCAAGAACCCACACACTATATCTCTCTAGGTTTGTATCTCTCTCACACAACCCCACGTAGGTGGTGTACATATACAAGAAGAGAATAGGTGCACCGTGCACGTACTCACGCTTCGTGCCCAGCCACACCCGCGCGGGTACACGGTGGAGCTCATTTCTTTACGAAATGGCAGCCCACGTGCTAATTTGAACGCCTGTAGCGGTTGTTTACCTAGGGAGGTCATGTACCACGCGTGCACGAAACAAAGCTCGACTTGACGCGTTGCCGCGTTATTTTTAAATAAAGTTATAGCGCTCAATGGCACGTACACAGAATATAAAATGATTTTTATGGAGGAAAAGGTAGTCCGCTCTTCAGAGTATCTCACACAAGGCTCCGGTGGCCTCTCTCTCTCACACCATTGGTCACTGATCAGGCCACATCCCGTCCGCCGGGGGAAAGGGAGTGCGGTGGCCTCTCTCTCTCACCGTTGGTCACTGGTCCGGCCGCATCCCGTCCGCCGGGGGAAAGGCGGTGCGGTGGCCTCTCTCTCTCTCACCGTTGGTCACTGATCCGGCCGCATCCCGTCCGCAGGGGGAAAGGGAGGAAGTGCATCGTGTCTCCGTTCGACGGCGCCGAGGCAGCACGTCCCGATCTGCAGTACACGCCGTTCTCTCTGACCAAGCTCCAGCGTGGCAGGGCCTACGCCACCTGCTCACAGATTCCGCCCGCCGCCGCTCACCTAGTTACATCCCAACGACCTCCAGGTATCCCCTCTGGCCTTGCTCCACTGCCCGTTTTCCCACGTCGCTACATGTGGATCTTCCATAGTTCTTTGCCCAAAACTGTAACGCCCTCGATGCGGCTTTAGCTCCCACGTGTCGAGGCACGACTTAGAGATATAACCGCATTGAAAGCAGTGTCGCAAGTCAGGCAATCATTACAACATCCCATGTAATATATAATAAAAGGGGGAGATACATAGTTGGCTTACACTCGCCACGTCACATAAAGATACATAAATAACATCCATCATTCAAACACTCATGGCCCGACTACGGCGCCAAAATAGAAAAGAACCCAACATGCGACAAGGCCCTGAATCGAACCCCAACTAGGCACCACTACTGATCACCGGGAAAAGACAAGTAGTAACACTGAGAGTCCTCGACGAACTCCCACTTGAGCTCGTACTCGTCACCTGGAGCGGAATCACCTGGACCTGCATCTGGAGTTATAGTAATCTATGAGCCATAGGGACTCAGCAATCTCGCACCCTCGCGATCAAGACTATTTAAGCTTATAGGAAGGATAAGGCAAATATATGTGGAGCTTCAGCAAGCGACTAGCATATATGGTGGCTAACTTATTCGCAAAAGAGAGCGAGAAGAGGAGGCAAAGCGCGAGCGAGAATCTAGAGGAACACCCTGCGCAAGCATTACTCCAACACCGTGTCCACTTCCCGGACTCCGCTGAGAAGAGGCCATCACGGTAACACACTCAGTTGATTCATTTTAATTAATTAAGGTTCAAGTTATCTACAACCGGACATTAAAAAATTCCCATCTGCCCATAACCGCGGGCACGGCTTTCGAAAGTTCAATCCCTGCAGGGGAGTCCCAACTTAGCCCATGACATGCTCTCACGGTCAACGAAGGAATAGACCTCCTCCCAAGACGTTCCGATCAGACTCGGTATCTCGGTAATTCAAGACACTTCGACAGGTTAAAACAAATCCAGCAACACCGCCCGAATGTGCCGACAAATCCCGATAGGAGCTGCACATATCTCTTTCTCAGGGCACACTCAGATGAACACTACGTACAACTAAAACCAACCCTCAAGTTGCCCCGAGGTGGCGCTGCAAGTGGCTCTATTTGGACCAACACTCAGAGGAGCACTGGCCCGGGGGGTTTAAAATAAGATGACCCGCGGGCTCCGGAAACCCGAGGGAAAAAGAGGCTAGGTGGCAAATGGTAAGACCAAGGTTGGGCATTGCTGGAAAAGCTTTAAACAAGGCGAACTATCAAGGGGTTCCCATTATAACCCAACCGCGTAAGGAACGCAAAAATCCGGGAACATAACACCGATATGACGGAAACTAGGGCGGCAAGAGTGGAACAAAACACTAGGCGAAAGGCCGAGCCTTCCACCCTTTACCAAGTATATAGATGCATTAAGATAACATGGAAATATAATGATATCCCAACAAGTAAATAAATGATGTTCCAACAAGGAACGGACTCCGATCTTCACCTGCAACTAGCAACGCTATAAGAGGGGCTGAGCAAAGCGGTAACATAGCCAATCAATGGTTTGCTAGGACATGGTGGGTTAGAGTTTCAACATGGCAATTGGGAGGCTGACAAGCAAAAGGTAGGCATCGTAGCATTGGCATATCAAAGAGCGAGCAAACTAGCATAGCAATGATAGTAGTGATTTCGAGGGTATGATCATCGTGCCTGCACAGTTGTCAGAGTTGACTAGATCCTCACAAGCAAACTCAACGGGCTCCTCGGTAGCGAACTCGTCTCCCGGCTCTACCCAAACAAGACAAACAAGCAACAAGGATACAATCAACCACGTGCAAGACCAAGCAATATGATGAAATGATGACATGCTATTAGGGATGCGATGCGGGATGCAAAATGCAAGATATGACAGGAAATGCATGAACCTGGCCTCAACTTGGAATTCCAAGGGTTCCACTGGAAATACAAGATGAAATCGCTTGAAAACGATATAAAGATCATCGGAATCGGAGTTACGGTTTGGAAATGGCAAGCGTTTTAAGAATGACACCGGTCTGCGATTTACAGCAAGTAGGCATCTTAATGCAACGAAATAGACATGCTACAGCCACCAAACATGACAACAAAATACATGGCAGTGATGCACACAAGATGCTTAACAAAAGACTAGCACTGAGCTACGGCCAATTCATCCACTACGAGGTTCAAACAAGCATGGAAAAAACGCAAATGCAAAACAGATTCCAGACTTAGTGAAATTAACACTAGTCTGAAATTTCAGATCACGAAGCCCTCTTCGGAGCAGCAAAACAACATGATACATGATCTTATTATGAAAAAGAAGAACACGGCATGGAGCTACTCAACAATCTTAACAAAAGTCCCTAAGTGACCTGGGGCCAAAAGGGATCACAAAATATACTAACGGGCACACGAACATAGCTAAAACACAATCAGTTTTCAGACTTAGTGAAAACTGAGACATGCTGAAATATAACTCACGAAGGCATGTAAACGAGCTCGATGCACTCACCATGGTACAAGTCATGGCAAGTCAGGCATGAATTCATTAATAAGGCACAAAATACAAGCTATACATGGCAAGAACAATGGCATATCATGCACGGATCAACTACAATAGCATCGGCAAAATCGCAAACGAGTTGACGATCTGCCCAGATTCACCATGAAGCAAAAGTAGAGCTCGATTGACTCAAGCTAGGGTGCTCTATAAATACAAAAAAAGACATGGATGGAGAGAGAATAACATGATTAACAAAACTCCTTTACTGATCATCCTCAAAAGAGGCACGGATCACTAGGAAACAAGCTGAACATATGGCATCATGAACTAAATAATCCCAGACTTAGTGGTTTTCACCAAGTCTCCAAAAACAGATTTACCGGGTGCCTCACTTTGCAAGCTTGCACAAGTCACCACACACATCCTAAAAATGCATGGGTTGCACCTCTGGAAAGAAGACAAAATGCTTAACAAAACATATGAAGGACTCACAGGCATAGCATGCACACAACAATCATGGCAAAAATGACAAAAGTCTAAGATGAACTAGCAGATCTGACAATTAACTCACGAAGCCCTCTTCTAACAGAATTTTGGGCATCAAGATGAGCTCAAATGAAAATTATGCAATGGAATGAAATGATGTACTCGTCGAGGCGAACATTTTGATATGCTATATGCCCAAATTAGCGCTACGGATGCAAAGTTACGGCAGGTCAAAGTTTGCATAAAAATTAGGGTTTCGGGAGGAGAAAGTCAACCGAGATATTTTCAGATCTTAGATCCAGATCGGGGCACTGTTCACGCACACCTCCCGAGGTCGCCGGAGTTGGAGAGAGGTCCGGGCGGTGGTCCGGTGCGGCGGGGAAGGAGCGGAGGCGGCGGAGAAGCTCCCCGGGCCGGGGCGGCGCGCTGCCCGGCGGCTGCGGCGACGGGGCCCGCGGCGAGGCGGCGGCGGCTGGCGGCGGACGGGGCGGCGGCGGCGGACGGCGAATAGGGCGGCGGCGGCCGACAAGTGCGGTGGCGGCGGCCTGCGGGCGAGGAGGCGGCGGAGGGAGTGGCCCGCGGCGGCGGAGTCGGGGGCCGAAACTGGGCCTCGGGCCCGACGGCGGCGGCGAGGTGGCTGTGCCACGTGGCGAGCGGCGGTTCGCTGAGGGGGCGCGGCGGACGTGTCCGGCTAGGCTCCGGACATGTCCGTCGGTGCGGGGATCTGTTTTTTTTAGACTAGGGTTTCGGGGAGAGAGAGATCCGAAAACGAAGGGGGGTGTATTTATAGGCATAGGGGGAGCTAGGAGAGTCCAAATGAGGTGCGGTTTTCGGCCATGCGATCGTGATCGAACGCTCTAGATGATGGAGCAGAGTTTGGTGGGTTTGGGGCAAAATTGAAGGGGTGTTGGGCTGCAACACACACGAGGCCTTTTTGGTCCCTCGGTTAACCGTTGGAGTATCAAACGAAGTCCAAATGATACGAAACTTGACAGGCGGTCTACCGGTAGTAAACCAAGGCCGCATGACAAGTCTCGGTCCAATCCGGAAATGTTTAATCCCCACACACGAAAGAAAGCTAGAAATGACCACCGGAGGAGAACGAAGCGCCGGAATGCAAAACGGACAACGGGGAAAAAGCTCGAATGCATGAGACGAACACGTATGCAAATGCAATGCACATGATGACATGATATGAGATGCATGACAAGGAAAACAACACACGGAGACAAAAACCCGAACCCGAGAAAATAAAATAACTTAACGCCGGAAATGGCAAGAGTTGGAGTACAAATTGGGAAAGTTACATCCGGGGTGTTACAACACTCCACCAGTACGAAAAGATCTCGTCCCGAGATCTAGGACTGAAAGAACTCCGGGTACTCAGAACGGAGGTGATCCTCGTGTTCCCAGGTAGCTTCACGGTTGGAATGGTGTGACCACTTGACTTTGAGAAATTTGATTGACTTGTTGCGAGTCTTGCATTCAGTCTCTTCAAGAATAGCAACTGGGTGCTCACGATAGGAGAGATCTTCTTGGAGCTCAATGTCCTCGAAGTTGACTGTGCGGTCAGGAGTCTTGAAGCACTTTCGAAGCTGAGAGACATGGAACACATCATGAACATTTGCAAAGTTTGAAGGAAGCTCGAGTTGATAGGCGAGGTTGCCTCTCTTGCTGACAATCTTGAAAGGTCCCACGTATCTAGGGGCCAGCTTCCCTTTGATACCGAAGCGACGAGTACCTTTCATAGGAGAGACACGGAGGTAAACATGATCTCCGATCTCGAAAGCCAAATCACGGTGCTTACTATCATAGTAGCTCTTCTGGCGGGATTGGGCTGCTTTGAGGTTATCACGAATGACTTTGCACATTTCTTCTGCTTCTGTGATTAAGTCATTACCCAGCAACTGACGTTCACCGGTTTCAGACCAGTTGAGAGGGGTACGGCACTTCCTGCCATGCAGAATTTCAAATGGGGCCTTGCCCGAACTTGCTTGAAAACTATTGTTGTAGGAGAATTCAGCATAAGGAAGACAATCCTCCCACTTCATGCCGAAGGAGATCACACAAGCCCTGAGCATATCTTCAAGAATCTGGTTGACACGCTCGACTTGACCGCTTGTTTGAGGATGGAAAGCAGTGCTGAAGCGGATGTTCGTGCCCATGGCCTTCTGGAAAGAATCCCAAAACTTGGAGGTAAAGATGCTGCCACAGTCTGAAGAGATCACTTGAGGAATACCGTGCAGAGAGACAATACGAGAGGTATAGAGTTCCGCCAATTGAGCTGCAGTGATCGACTCTTTGATAGGCAGAAAGTGAGCCACTTTGGTGAGTTTGTCGATGACGACGAATATAGCATCATTGTCACGCTTGGACTTTGGAAACCCAGTCACGAAGTCCATTTCAATGTGGTCAAACTTCCATTCTGGAATGGTAAGAGGTTGGAGGAGACCTGCTGGCCTTTGATGTTCTGCCTTCACTCTTCTGCAGACATCACATTCATTCACGAATTGAACGATCTCGCGCTTCATTCGAGTCCATCAATAAGCTTGCTTGAGGTCCTGATACATCTTCGTGCTCCCAGGGTGGATGGAGAGAAGAGAATTGTGAGCCTCGTTCATGATCACTTTACGAAGTTCACCTTTGGGCACAACAATACGATCCTCGAAGAAGAGAGTGTCCTTGTCATCAAGGCGGTAGCACTTGTACTTGGACTGACTCTTGGCAATCCCAATCTTCACCTTTTTCACCATAGCATCAAGAAGCTGGGCTTGGCGAATCTGGTCTTCTAAGGTAGGAGAGACTTGAAGGTTGGCGAGGAAACCTTGAGGAACAACTTGCAGATTAAGTTTGCGGAAAGCTTCACAAAGCTCGGGTTGATAAGGCTTGAGAATCAGACTGTTGTAGTAGGCCTTTCTGCTCAAAGCATCAGCAATCACATTAGCCTTGCGTGGAGTATACTCAATACTCGGATTATACTCTTGAATCATTTCGACCCAACGAGTTTGCCTTAGATTGAGATTAGGCTGAGTGAAGATGTACTTGAGACTCTTGTGATCAGTGAAAATATCCACTTTTCTTCCCAATAGAAGATGTCTCCAAGTCAAAAGAGCATGCACAACTGCCGCCAACTCGAGATCATGAGTGGGGTAGTTCTTCTCATTAGGCTTCAGCTGGCGAGATGTATAAGCAACAACTTTTTTCTCTTGCATCAAAACTGCGCCAAGACCTTGGAGAGAGGCATCACAAAAGACCTCGTACGGCTTGGATTCATCAGGCGAAGTCAGAACTGGAGCAGTGATCAATTTATCTTTCAAAGTGTTGAAAGCAATATCACACTCCGGAGACCAAACATACTTGACGTGCTTCTGAAGAAGATTTGAGAGAGGCTTCGCGATCTTAGAAAAGTTTTCAAGGAATCTCCTGCAATAGCTTGCGAGACCGAGGAAACTGCGGAATTGCTTCACGTTCTGAGGAGGTTCCCAATTCACAATTGCGGACACCTTCTCGGGATTCACGGAAATGCCCTTGGCAGAGATGATATGACCAAGATAAAGAACCTCATCGAGCCAAAATTCACACTTGGAGAACTTGGCGTAGAACTGATGTTCCCTGAGCTTGTCAAGAACCAAACGCAAATGCTTGGCATGATCTTCCTTGTTCTTCGAGAAAACCAGAATGTCGTCGAGATAGACCAAAACGAAGTCATTGGTGTAGGCGTTGAAGATGAAATTCATCATGCGAGAGAACGTCGGAGGAGCGTTGGCGAGACCAAAAGACATGACAGTGTATTCATATGAGCCAAAGCTTGTTCTGAATGCTGTCTTGGGAATATCTTCTTCACGAATGCGAATCTGGTGATAACCCATACGGAGATCAAGCTTGGAGAATACTTGAGCACCTTTGAGTTGTTCGAACAGCTCATTGATGTTGGGAAGTGGGTATTTGTTCTTGATGGTCTTCTTGTTCACCGGACGGTAATCAACACAAAGTTGGTCTGTTCCATCCTTCTTCTTCACAAAAAGAACACCACAACCCCACGGAGAAGAACTAGGCCGGATAAGACCCATTCTTTCTTGCTCATCGAGTTGCTTCTTCAGCTCCTTCAACTCTTCAGGTCTGAGTTTGTAAGGACGTTTGCACACAGGTTCCGTGCCAGGCTCAAGTTCAATAACGAATTCAACTGGCCGGTGCGGAGGCATTCCTGGCAGCTCTTCTGGAAAGACGTCTTGATATTCGCAAACGACTGGAATTTGCGAAATAGCGTCCAATTCACCCTTCTGATTGAGAGAAAACAGACGGATAGTATCATCATGAGCAGCAAAGACAATTACATCCTCAGACGAATGAGTCAATTGAATCTGCCTGGCTGCACAATCAAGCTGAGCCTTGTGCTTAGAAAGCCAATCCATTCCGAGAATAAGATCAATATCCGAGTTACCAAGAACCACCGGAGAAGAGAGAAACTTGTAGTCGCCCAATGTGATAGAGACATCCGGGACGCAATTGTTAGAAGTCATTTGCTTGCCCGGAGACACAATCTTCAACAGAACAGGAATCCTTTCGGTCACAAAATCATGCTTGGCCACAAATGGAGTTGAAATAAAAGAAAGCGATGCACCAGTGTTAAAAAGAACTTTTGCAGGAACATCGTTAACAGGAAGGTTACCAATGATCACATCTGGTGAGTCCTCTGCCTGAGCTGCATTTAGCAAATTGACCTTGGCGTGCTTGGGGTTATGCTTGACCACAGCTGTACTTGCCGATCTGACAGGAGGAGGAGGAGGAAGACGCCTCTGGTTGAAACACTTGTTGGCATAGTGACCCTTCTGTTGGCACTTGTTGCACGTGACCTCTGAAAGTGGACGGTGATACGGAGCACTCGATCTTGGAGCTTGAGACGAAGTCTTGTTCTGAAAGCTAGGGTTGGGTGGGTGGGAAGAACCACTGCCACCTTTGCTCTTCTGCTGGAACGGCTGACGGAATGGAGGAGGAGGAAGCCAAAACTTCTGCTGCTTGGCCACTTGAGTAGAGGAAGAAGGAGTAACATCTCTGACTCGCTTCCTGGAAGCATCACACCTCAACTGAGCAGCCTCTTGCTTCAATGCCATGTTGTAGAACTCATCGTATCTCAAGGGCTCGAAGAGGACAAGAGCGAGCTGAATTTCTTCTCTGAGACCACCCCTGAACTGATATATCATGCTCTTCTCATCAGGCACGTCCTGCTTGGCAAAGCGGGCAAGCTTTTGGAACAACTTGTTGTAGTCATAGACAGACAAAGAGCCTTGCTTCAGATTGCGGAATTCCTCACGCTTGCTTTCAACCACACTCTACGGAATATGATGAGCTCGGAAATCTCGACGGAAATCATCCCAAGTGATAACACGTCCACCTCTGGAGTCCTTGTACTGCTGGAACCATTCTGCAGCTTGATCTTTGAGTTGGAAGGAAGAGAACTTGACAAAGTCCTCAGGCCTGACGTTACTGCACTCAAAATGCTTACACAGATCCACAAGCCAATCGTCCGCATCGGTTGCCTCAACACAATTGCTGAAAGTCTTTGGCCCATTAGCAAGGAACTGGTTGAGTGTAGCAAAGTGACTCTGATTGCTGCCTTGATTCCCTTGACTGCCTTGATTGCGCTCTTGAAGAATTTGCATGATCAGCTGAGTGTTTGCATTGGTTGCGGCCATCACAGCTTTCCATGCCTCTGGAGGAGGTGGAGGCGGTGGCGGATCAGGATTCGGAGTCGTGCGCGTTGGAGGAGCCATCCTGAAGAGGTTGACCACCATTAGCACATTGACAGATAAATATTGAAGCTGAATCCAATGGAATGAAAATTGCAACATATAGTCTTTACATCCGAACAAAATGAACGAATGCATTCCTCTTGAAATGGTCACATATCCATAAATTGAGAAGCCATGTAGAATTAAGGTAGAGAAATAAATCAAAAAGGTACGGATCAAGAACGAATAATCGGTAAGAAATCCCAATCTCAAACCAATATCCGTGGAAGAAGAACTAGAGCTACTAGAATTCCCACCTATGAAACTCCCGAACCTTTCCGGTTATGCAATCAGGTGTTGGGGATACAGGGGAAGCATAATATCTCACCCAAACTAGCAAATCCTACATCCAGCTGTATCCATCCTTCAACACATAACCAAGAAAACTTCGGAAACCATCTACCTCAACCTTCGAAAAGCATCCGTTATACAAGTTATGGCGATACTCCCGAACTCCCGCCCCAGTACTGGGTGGCGTCGAGGTTATCTCACCAACGAACTGCATAAAAGAGATTTTCGATGTCGGCAAACATATCTCAAGTATTCCAGAATTGCAACGATAAAATTATGATGACAACACCTCAGAGCTCAACTCCTCGGGACACTTCCACTAAATCCCTGACAGGAGGCACCAAGACAATGTTCTCATCATAAGCCATCGGAACGATTCCAAGATACTCGCGTGATGCTAAAAAAAATTAGTGAAATTTGAGAAGAGAAGAGTCAAAACTCTACGTCAGGATGCCTTACCAGAGCGATGAGGAGACTGGGAAGTAAAAGAATTCCTAAGCTCTCCGATATATAATTCCTAAGTGACTCAAAACATTTTTGTAGACACAACTCGGCTGCTAAAAACGATCAAGCAATGGGGCTCCTAAGGTCGGGGAAGGCTCTGATTACCAACTTGTAACGCCCTCGATGCGGCTATAGCTCCCACGTGTCGAGGCACAACTTAGAGATATAACCGCATTGAAAGCAGTGTCGCAAGTCAGGCAATCATTACAACATCCCATGTAATATATAATAAAAGGGGGAGATACATAGTTGGCTTACACTCGCCACGTCACATCAAAATACATAAATAACATCCATCATTCAAACACTCATGGCCCGACTACGGTGCCAAAATAGAAAAGAACCCAACATGCGACAAGGCCCTGAATCGAACCCCACCTAGGCACCACTACTGATCATCGGGAAAAGACACGTAGTAACGCTGAGAGTCCTCGTCGAACTCCCACTTGAGCTCGTACTCGTCAGCTGGAGCGGAATCACCTGGACCTGCATCTGGAGTTATAGTAATATGTGAGCCACAGGGACTCCGCAATCTCGCACCCTCGCGATCAAGACTATTTAAGCTTATAGGAAGGATAAGGCAAATATATGTGGAGCTGCAGCAAGCGACTAGCATATATGGTGGCTAACTTATTCGCAAAAGAGAGCGAGAAGAGGGGGCAAAGCGTGAGCGAGAATCTAGAGGAACACCCTGCGCAAGCATTACTCCAACACCGTGTCCACTTCCCGGACTCCGTCGAGAAGAGGCCATCACGGTAACACACTCAGTTGATTCATTTTAATTAATTAAGGTCCAAGTAATCTACAACCGGACATTAACAAATTCCCATCTGCCCATAACCGCGGGCACGGCTTTCGAAAGTTCAATCCCTGCAGGGGAGTCCCAACTTAGCCCATGACAAGCTCTCACGGTCAACGAAGGAATATACCTCCTCCCAAGACGTTCTGATCAGACTCGGTATCTCGGTAATTCAAGACACTTCGACAGGTTAAAACAAATCCAGCAACACCGCCCGAATGTGCCGACAAATCCCGATAGGAGCTGCACATATCTCTTTCTCAGGGCACACTCAGATGAACACTACGTACAACTAAAACCAACCCTCAAGTTGCCCCGAGGTGGCGCTGCAAGTGGCTCTATTTGGACCAACACTCAGAGGAGCACTGGCCCGGGGGGTTTAAAATAAGATGACCCGCGGGCTCCGGAAACCCGAGGGAAAAAGAGGCTAGGTGGCAAATGGTAAGACCAAGGTTGGGCATTGCTGGAAAAGCTTTAAACAAGGCGAACTATCAAGGGGTTCCCATTATAAACCAACCGCGTAAGGAACGCAAAAATCCGGGAACATAACACCGATATGACGGAAACTAGGGCGGCAAGAGTGGAACAAAACACTAGGCGAAAGGCCGAGCCTTCCACCCTTTACCAAGTATATAGATGCATTAAGATAACATGGCAATATAATGATATCCCAACAAGTAAATAAATGATGTTCCAACAAGGAACGGACTCCGATCTTCACCTGCAACTAGCAACGCTATAAGAGGGGCTGAGCAAAGCGGTAACATAGCCAATCAATGGTTTGCTAGGACATGGTGGGTTAGAGTTTCAACATGGAAATTGGGAGGCTGACAAGCAAAAGGTAGGCATCGTAGCATTGGCATATCAAAGAGCGAGCAAACTAGCATAGCAATGATAGTAGTGATTTCGAGGGTATGATCATCGTGCCTGCACAGTTGTCAGAGTTGACTAGATCCTCACAAGCAAACTCAACGGGCTCCTCGGTAGCGAACTCGTCTCCCGGCTCTACCCAAACAAGACAAACAAGCAACAAGGATACAATCAACCACGTGCAAGACCAAGCAATATGATGAAATGATGACATGCTATTAGGGATGCGATGCGGGATGCAAAATGCAAGATATGACAGGAAATGCATGAACCTGGCCTCAACTTGGAATTCCAAGGGTTCCACTGGAAATACAAGATGAAATCGCTTGAAAACGATATAAAGATCATCGGAATCGGAGTTACGGTTTGGAAATGGCAAGCGTTTTAAGAATGACACCGGTCTGCGATTTACAGCAAGTAGGCATCTTAATGCAACGAAATAGACATGCTACAGCCACCAAACATGACAACAAAATACATGGCAGTGATGCACACAAGATGCTTAACAAAAGACTAGCACTGAGCTACGGCCAATTCATCCACTACGAGGTTCAAACAAGCATGGAAAAAACGCAAATGCAAAACAGATTCCAGACTTAGTGAAATTAACACTAGTCTGAAATTTCAGATCACGAAGCCCTCTTCGGAGCAGCAAAACAACATGATACATGATCTTATTATGAAAAAGAAGAACACGGCATGGAGCTACTCAATAATCTTAACAAAAGTCCCTAAGTGACCTGGGGCCAAAAGGGATCACAAAATATACTAACGGGCACACGAACATAGCTAAAACACAATCAGTTTTCAGACTTAGTGAAAACTGAGACATGCTGAAATATAACTCACGAAGGCATGTAAACGAGCTCGATGCACTCACCATGGTACAAGTCATGGCAAGTCAGGCATGAATTCATTAATAAGGCACAAAATACAAGCTATACATGGCAAGAACAATGGCATATCATGCACGGATCAACTACAATAGCATCGGCAAAATCGCAAACGAGTTGACGATCTGCCCAGATTCACCATGAAGCAAAAGTAGGGCTCGATTGACTCAAGCTAGGGTGCTCTATAAATACAAACAAAGACATCGATAGATAGAGCATAACATGATTAACAAAACTCCTTTACTGATCATCCTCAAAAGAGGCACGGATCACTAGGAAACAAGCTGAACATATGGCATCATGAACTAAATAATACCAGACTTAGTGGTTTTCACTAAGTCTCTAAAAACAGATTTACCGGGTGCCTCACTTTGCAAGCTTGCACAAGTCACCACACACATCCTATAAATGCATGCGTTGCACCTCTGGAAAGAAGACAAAATGCTTAACAAAACATATGAAGGACTCACAGGCATAGCATGCACACAACAATCATGGCAAAAATGACAAAAGTCTAAGATGAACTAGCAGATCTGACAATTAACTCACGAAGCCCTCTTCTAACAGAATTTTGGGCATCAAGATGAGCTCAAATGAAAATGATGCAATGGAATGAAATGATGTACTCGTCGAGGCGAACATTTTGATATGCTATATGCCCAAATCGGAGCTACGGATGCAAAGTTACGGCAGGTCAAAGTTTGCATAAAAATTAGGGTTCCGGGAGGAGAAAGTCAACCGAGATATTTTCAGATCTCAGATCCAGATCGGGGCACTGTTCACGCACGCCTCCCGAGGTCGCCGGAGTTGATAGCCGGAGTTGGAGAGAGGGCCGGGCGGTGGTCCGGTGCGGCGGGGAAGGAGCGGAGGCGGCGGAGAAGCTCCCCGGGTCGGGGCGGCGCGCTGCCCGGCGGCTGCGGCGGCGGGGCCCGCGGCGGCTGGCGGCGGACGGGGCGGCTGCGGCGGACGGCGAACAGGGCGGCGGCGGCCAGCAGGTGCGGTGGCGGCGGCCTGCGGGCGAGGAGGCGGCGGAGGGAGTGGCCCGCGGCGGCGGAGTCGGGGGCCGGAACTGGGCCTCGGGCCCGACGGCGGCGGCGAGGTGGCTCTGGCACGTGGCGAGCGGCGGTTCACTGAGGGGGTGCGGCGGACGTGTCCGGCTAGGCTCCGGACATGTCCGTCGGTGCGGGGATCTGTTTTTTTAGACTAGGGTTTCGGGGAGAGAGAGATCCGAAAACGAAGGGGGTGTATTTATAGGCATAGGGGGAGCTAGGAGAGTCCAAATGAGGTGCGGTTTTCGGCCACGCGATCATGATCGAACACTCTAGATGATGGAGCAGAGTTTGGTGGGTTTGGGGCCAAATTGAAGGGGTGTTGGGCTGCAACACACACGAGGCCTTTTCGGTCCCTCGGTTAACCGTTGGAGTATCAAACGAAGTCCAAATGATACGAAACTTGACAGGCGGTCTACCGGTAGTAAACCAAGGCCGCATGACAAGTCTCGGTCCAATCCGGAAATGTTTAATCCCCACACACGAAAGAAAGCTAGAAATGACCACCGGAGGAGAACGAAGCGCCGGAATGCAAAACGGACAACGGGGAAAAAGCTCGAATGCATGAGACGAACACGTATGCAAATGCAATGCACATGATGACATGATATGAGATGCATGACAAGGAAAACAACACACGAAGACAAAAACCTGAACCCGAGAAAATAAAATAACTTAACGCCGGAAATGGCAAGAGTTGGAGTACAAATTGGGAAAGTTACATCCGGGGTGTTACAAAAACATAGCTCGTTCGGCGTACTTTCCACATTGCATTCTCGTCCTCACACCGTTTTAGACAAACACAACCGTGTTGTTATCTTCCCTTAGGACAAGGAATATGCTTCTTTTTTGTCGTCGCATGTGTCATCAACTGTTATTGGCCAGTAATTGTTTCCTTTCTACATCTTTTTTGCAAACAGGGCTATCCATTTCACGTCGTTGCTATTGCGACCTTTTGGTGAACTGCACAAATCAGTTTTTTCTTAAGAGTGTTTTATGCAGTTGTACTAAAATGTCACAGGGGCAACGTCTCTATATTTCAGTGCGACTGCACAAAGGGAGATTGGTTTTGCTCTATCCTCCTCATCCAACTCCGAGCCTAATCTTCTCCAACTAGTTAGTCTTAAGAGAGACTGCAAAGGTGACCAGCTTCTATTTGTGTGTTTATTGTTTCATCAGCAGTCCTCTATTATCGTAATCACACTTGATATCTTTGGAACAGGGACGCTCAGCTCTATTTTAGTGGAACTGCACAAAATGATCGGAATGTTGCATGCTCCAGACAGCTACTTTTTTCCCAACATGCCTTGTTGATTTAGACAGAGCTGGGGGGACGTTGCTGCCAATGAAAGCATGGATCAATTTTAATTTAACACCTTCTCACAACTTTGTCTTCAGTTGTGATGTAATTATTAGCTCTGATCTGCTAATAATTGACATGCATTAGCAAGGAAGTTAGTTTTTTATTGTTTCCGAAAGAGCATCGATGGCAAGACACACGAAACAAAAGCTGAAAGCTCACACCATTGTACAATTTCATGTCGCTGGAAAATTATTTGTATAGTATGTCAATTATGTAAACAAATGATGGAAGCTTGATAGCATTGCCAGAAGCCTCTTCATCATCCGGGTCCATGTGCCATGCACAAAATTATACTCCTTCGTTCCTAAATATTTGTCTTTTTACAAATTTCAAACGGGCATATTTTAGAGTGTAGATTCACTCATTTTGCTTCGTACGTGTACTCCCTCCATTCCTAAATATTCTATTCATCTTAACAGAGATTGCAACAAGTGACTACAAACGGAGCAAAATGAGTGAATCTACACTCTAAAATATGTCTATATACATCCGTATGTGCCAGTCCATTTGAAATCTTTAAAAACACAAATATTTGAGTAGTCACTCATTGAATCCGCTCATACTACTCCATCCGTCACTGTTTATACAATGCGCTTCAGAAAAAAGAAAAAAATCTGTGGGACCAAGGAGACTAGCGATCGGCCTGAAAAATAGCATTGGTAGTTATAGCACGGCGTCTATTACTAGAGGGAATAATGCGTACACACATGCATGCAGTGCTTCCACCCCGGGTACACACATGCATGCACTCTGTAGTAGTACAGTACATGGAGAGAAAATTGTGGACTTGATTGCGGTTACCACACCCTAATTAATTGAGCATTAAACCAAACGCATCTAAAGTCTCTCTGGTGGTGGAAATGCATTGAGAGAAATGCATCATAATGAAGCCCGCCCTGTAAACTGTGACGGAGGGTGGAGTAGTATGAAGGTGCAAAACCAAGTATGCGTACTACTGCGCTTGGCTCTTCGCCCCTTCGTGAAGTTGAACAATGATGGTACCCCACATGTTGGGTACTACAGTGTATGCCTCTGACAATCTGACACCGAATGGACTGACGCATGTCCACCGAGGGTAGGTTGCATTAGTCAAAAGGCGTAAGCGAGCTTCACCTTGTCCTGCAAGCTTCTCCTTGTTCTGCGAGTTGACGGGACACACCAAAAAGTAGTGCTAGTCCATACTCCCTCCTTTCCGGTTAATATGGCTTAATCTTTTTTGCGGGTAAATGAGAGAGCTTTATTCATATATAAGCATTCTTAGGACGATCAGCCAAGACACTGGTCACTAGGAAGCGAGGTACCCCGCAAAAAAAGAAGTAGGAAGCAAGGTGTTTCATCAAGCCATCTCTCGACCACATTCAAAGTGCAGCAAGCACGGTTCACACAAAGATGCGCCGCAAGGTTTGCTGACCTGTTTACATGCTGAATAACAAAAAAAGAGGAAATATTACTGAGCGCTACTATTTGTAACAGGATATGAGCCAGAATTAAGCGAGAATTGTGGCGAGTGTTCCATCCAATCAACTTCCATTATCACATGCGAGAACCCTCGAAGAGAACCAAATGTGTTGAAGATTGCTTTATCACATTTTAAAATTATAATAAGAGTGCAGACGCTCCTCCATCCGGTTCCTAGTACTAGTATAGTACGTACCTTTATGGACTATAGTAGTAGTACTAGTAAACTTTGCGCTTGGCTGCTCGGGAAGTCGAACAATAATAGCACTAGTAGTATAGTGTATGCTTTTGGCAATCTGACACCGAATTAGCTGTTGCACGTCCACCGCCTGAGCAAGGGAGAGCTTGCATTAGTCAAAAGTTTCTCCTTGTCCTGTGAGCCACTGCGCGCAAGCTTCTCCCGTCCTGCAACCTTCTCCTCGTTCGGCAAGTTGACGGTACACAGCAAAGTAATGCTAGTCCATGGTGCCTCCTCTCCGGTTAATATGGCTTAATTTCAAACGAGATAAATACACTGTCTGTCACTGTATATTTGTAAAAACACGGTCAGTGGACTTCATAATACGCTCATTGCGCTCAATATATATATTTTTTCGGTGTTCATACGGTCACTAGCCCACCCTGACCGAGTATGTGCATGCATGCACGTGTAGGTTGAGCACTTGAGCGTGACCGTGTGTGTTTCGTCGTGTGCTTGAATGTAAGGCCCTCGATGCGGCTATATCTCCCACGTGTTGAGGCATGACTCAATCTTCACAACATCCCATGTAATATATAGATAATAAAAGGGGAGATACATAGTTGGCTTACACTCGCCACATCAATCAAAGTACATAAATAGCATCACATCATTCAAACACTCATGGCCCGACTACGGCGCCAAAATAAAAGAACAACCCAACATGCGACACGGTCCCGATCGCCCCAACTGGGCACCACTATTGATCATCAGGGAAAGACACATAGTAACAGCGTGAGTCCTCATCGAACTCCCACTTGAGCTCAAGCGCGTCATCTGGAACGGAGTCATCAGGCCCTGCATCTGGTTTGGAAGTAATCTGTGAGCCACAGGGACTCAGCAATCTCGCACCCTCGCGATCAAGACTATTTACGCTTATAGGTAAGGCAAGGTAAATATGTGGAGCTGCAGCAAGCGACTAGCATATATGGTGGCTAACCTATTCGCAAAACAGAGCGAGAAGAGAAAGGCAAAACACGAACGAGTAACTAGAGAGCAACCTGCGGCAAGCATTACTCCAACACCGTGTTCACTTCCCGGACTCCGCCGAGAAGAGACCATCACGGTAACTCACACAGTTGATTCATTTTAATTAAGTTAAGGTTCAAGTTATCTACAACCGGACATTAACAAATTCCCATCTGCCCATAACCGCGGGCACGGCTTTCGAAAGTTCAAATCCCTGCAGGGGAGTCCCAACTTAGCCCATGACAAGCTATCATGGTCAACGAAGGAATAGACCTTCTCCCGAGACATTCCGATCAGACTCGGTATCCCGGTTCTACAAGACACTTCGACAAGTTAAAACAAATCCAGCAACACCGCCCGAATGTGCCGACAAATCCCGATAGGAGCTGCACATATCTCGTTCTCAGGGCACACTCAGATGAGCGCTCCATACAACTAAAACCAAACCTCGAGTTTCCCCGAGGGGGCGCTGCACAGGACTCTAGTATGGACCAACACTCAGAGGAGCACTGGCCCGGGGGGGTTTAAATAAGATGACCCTCGGGCTCCGGAAACCCAAGGGAAAAAGAGGCTAGGTGGAAAATGGTAAAACCAAGGTTGGGAATTCCTGGAAAAGCTTTATTCAAGGCGAACTATCAAGGGGTTCCCATTATCACCCAACCGCGTAAGGAACGCAAAATCCGGGAACATAACACTGATATGACGGAAACTAGGGCGGCAAGAGTGGAACAAAACACTAGGCGAGAGGCCGAGCCTTCCACCCTTTACCAAGTATATAGATGCATTAAGATAACAAGATAATATAATGATATCCCAACAAGTAAATAATGTTCCAACAAGGAATGGTCTCCAATCTTCATCTGCAACTAGCAACGCTATAAGAGGGGCTGAGCAAAGCGGTAACATAGGCAATCAACGGTTTGCTAGGACATGGTGGTTTAGAGGTTTGACATGGCAATTTGGAAGGCATGATAATCAAGTGGTAGGCATCGTAGCATAGGCATAGCAAAAGAGTGAGCATCTAGCAAAGCAAAGATAGTAGTGATTTCGAGGGTATGATCATCTTGCCTGCAAAGTTGTCAGAGTTGACTGGATCCTCGAAAGCAAACTCAACGGGCTCCTCGTTAGCGAACTCGTCTCCCGGCTCTACCCAAACAAGACAAACAAGCAAACAGAACACAATCAACCACGTGCAAACTCAAACAACATGATGCAAACATGGTATGCTATGCGGGATGCGACATGTGATGCATATGCAAGATTTGACAAGGAATGAATGAACATGGCCTCAACTTGGAAATCCAAGTGTGCCACTGGAAAGGTGAGATGAAATCGCTTGAAAATGATATAAAGAATGCCGGAATCGGAGTCACGGTTTGGAAATGGCAAGCAATTCAAATATGGCACCGGTCTACGATATACAGCAAGTAGCCATCTAAATGCAACAAGATGAACATGCTACAGCACTCAAACATGGCAACAAAATACATGGCAGGGATCCATTCATGATTCTTAACAAAAGATGAACACTGAGCTACGGCCAATTCATCCATTAACAGGTTCAAACAAGCATGGCAAAAGAGCATTTGGTAAACAGATTTCAGACTTAGTGAAATTAACACTTGTCTGGAATTTCAGATCAGGTAGCACACTTTGGAGCATGAAAACAATATGTTACAGGTCCTGCTCATGGCAAAGTAAAGCATGGAATGGAGCTACTCAAAGAGCTTAACAAAAGTCCCTTAGTGACCTTGAGCCAAAAGGGATCAGAAAATACATTTGCAAGCATGTGAACATGGCAAAAACATAATTAGTTCTCAGACTTAGTGAAAACTGGAGCATGCAAAACAGATATCAAGTAGGCATGTTTACGAGCTCGATGCACTCACTAGAGATCAATTCATGACAATCTAAGCATACACCCATCAAGAATACACATTATACAAGCTAGACATGGCAAGAACAATAGCATAGCATGTACGGATTAACTACAACATCCTCGGCAAAATCGCTAACAAGTAGACAATCTGCCCAGATTCACGAAATAGCAAAAGTAGAGCTTGATTGACTCAAGCTAGGGTGCTCCATAATTGCAAACAAAGACATGGATGGATAGAGCACTACAAGATTAACAAAACATCCTTACTGATCATCCTCAAAAGAGGCACGGATCACTAGGAAACAACATGAACATATGGCATATTGAGATAAACAGATCAAGGACTTAGTGGAATTGCTAAGTCCCTGAAATCAGCATTAACGAATGCACCACTTTGCAAGCTTGTGCTAGTCACCACACACATCACAAAAATACATGGGTTGCACCTATGGAAAGATGGCAAAACATATAACAAAACTCATGTAGAGCTCAGGGGCATATCATGCACACATTAATCATGGCAAAAATGACAAATATCTAAATGGAGCAGCAGATCTGACAATTATCTCAAATAGCACTCTTCCCACAGCATTTCGGGCATCAAGATGAACTCAAATGAAAATGACGCAGTGAGATGAAATAATGTGCTCTCTGAGACGAACATTTTGATTTGCTATATGCCCAAAATGGAGCTACGGATGCGGAGTTACGGCACGACGAACATAGCAAAATAATTAGGGTTTCGGGGCAAAAAGTCAACCGAGATGTTTAGATCTGAGATTTGCATGCTTCCCGAGGATCGTCCTCGAGCTTGCCGGAGGAGGGGTTCGGCGCGGGGACGGCTGGAGTGGAGTTGGCCGGAACCGGCCTTGGGCGGTGCGGTGGAGGCGGCGGAGAGGGGCGCCGGCGATGGGGCGTCGGGCGGCGGTGTGGTGGTGGCGCCGGGCGGCGGTGTCTCGCCGGAGCGGCGAGGCCGGCGATGGCGGGCGGCGGCGCCGGGCACCGGGCGCGGGGAAGGAGAAGGGCGCGGGGCGGCACCGGATCTGGCCCGTGGGAGGCGGCGGCTCGGGCCGGGGGGCCCACCTAGGCCCAGGCGGGCCGGCGGTGATGTGGTCTCCCCGGGACAGGTGGCGGCACCGGGTTGGTTGGCGGAGGCGGCGGACGTGTCCGGTTGCGGCCGGACGTGTCCGATGCGCGCGAGGTAGGTGGATCTAGGGTTTCGGGGGGAGGAGAAGGAGAATTTCGAAGGGGGTCTTTATATAGGCATAGGAGAAGCTAGGAGAGTCCAAATGAGGTGCGGTTTTCGGCCACGCAATCGTGATCGAACGCTCTAGATGATGGAGAGGGTTTTTGTGGGTTTTGGACCAACTTGGAGGGGTGTTGGGCTGCAACACACACGAGGCCTTCTTGGTCCCTCGGTTAAACGTTGGAGCATCAAACGAAGTCCAAATGGTACGAAACTTAACAGGCGGTCTACCGGTAGTAAACCAAGGCCGCTTGGCAAGTCTCGGTCCAATCCGGAAATGTTTAACCTCCACACACGAAAAAAAGGTAGAAATGACCACCGGAGGAGAACGGAGCGCCGGAATGCAAAACGGACAACGGGAAAAATGCTCGAATGCATGAGACGAACATGTATGCAAATGCAATGCACATGATGACATGATATGAGATGCATGACAACGATAACAACACACGGAGACACAAACCTGAACACGAAAAAATAAAATAACTTAACGCCGGAAACGGCAAGAGTTGGATTACATATTAGGTAAATCATATCCGGGGTGTTACATCGGACATGCATGCATTAGGGCATCGCGCGCGTTTTTGCGTCCATGTGTACGTGTGACTGTTGCATACACGTAGGAGGAGTATGTGTAGGGGCCACTAAGGAGCAGTCAAATCATACAGTAAGTTAGTCGGAAGAAGCAACCATCATTTCACTCTTGAATGACACGTACGCAATATAAAATGGTTGATATGGAGAGAAAAAGAAAACCACTATATATACACTAGCAGGAGCCTAAGCTACAAGCCTGCTTGCTTAGGTTGCTCTCTTCACAAGCATAGAACGACGGGCCTGATCCCGCGGCTGGGGGAAGGGAACAATGTTCTGCGTAGACGCGGTCGACATCGGCGAGGGAGAAAACCCACAGTCGATGCGTCCCAATCGGGGGTCACCGCGGTATGGGCCGATGCCGCGTCCCAACCGCCCTTCTAGCTACAGCCCGACGTCCCAGGTAGTCCGTCTTCCTTTTGGAGCCGGCTTGCTCCACTGCCGTAGCTCCATCTCCATGTCGATCTTTCTCTACTTCTACCGGCTTCTATTTGTGATGAGTTTATGTCTCATGAACTAGTGCCAGTACTATTATTATCATCACACTTCTTCAATATCTTTGCCATCAGGGATGCTCAGGTCGGTTTTAGTGGAACTGCACAAAAGCATCGTATTATCCGAGGGTGCCGGCCGTCTTTCCTTCCCGACATGGAAAGTGCTATGGAACAAGAGGTACCAAAAGGTGGAGAACCAAAGAGTGCTGCTTCTATTGTTGCTGACATTCTCACTAAAGAATCTCCCTCTAGCACATTCCTTCGACAGGTTCTACCTGGCCAGGAAATTAAATCATGTTTAGGGTTTAGGGTTTAAGTCGTAGTGACCCCATCAGTAGTTTTTCTATCGTACACGCTCTCACAATTTTTTTTCTTTAGTTGTGAAGTAAATATTGGTTATGATCTGTGAATCATTGAGATGCATCAGCATGCGTGTTAGTTTTCCTTTGTATTTGATGGAATGTTATAACGGAGCAACCTTGGAATAGGAATGAAAATGGAGTGGAAAAGTTTCCGTTTTTCTGGAGAAAAAATGGAAATGGAGAGAAACCAACGTTTCGTTTCGTTGGATCGCGCCATCAAGCAAAACCAACGTTTAAATCACGTCTGTCGTGTTCGTGTCTCACCCTCCTCCATGGCTCGACCCCACATGGTCGCTCGGCATGCCACTCACCGCAAACCGAGTAGTATACCATAACTTTCCCGCCTGCTTGTCGATGGATCATGCCATGGAGTACTAGCACTATTGGAAGAGATTGACGAGTTGGGGGAGGACAGCTAGCTGTAGCACGGACTCCCGAGAACTTACTACTGGAAGAGATCACGCATGTTGTAGCTAGCTATTGCGACCTTTGAACGCGGAGCAGCCGCGTGCACCCGGAAGTGGCGCGGGCGACGCTCTCTCGGCCGGTGCGCCGCAATCAATGCCGGCGCCAGTGAGAGGTCGTGTCCGCTCTGGCCGGGCATGAATGCGGCACTGACCGTTTTAGGCGGGAAGCACGCGCGGGTGATGAAGAGGGTTCGGATTGGTCAGGACCGGCCGTGGCAGCGGTCCGGACGTGCGCAAACAAGAGATGATGTACGTTAATATTGCTGCGTATATAATTAATAACATAAATAATGTGCCAGTTGGACAAATATGATTGGAGATGGAGATGGAAATGGAATTTTACGTAAACACGGATATGCATGTCTATGTCTATGTGTGTGTGCGCGACGACTCTCGCGACGTGGAAGCGGGGGCGTGTTTTTGATCGAGTTTTCTTTCTTGGTACGTTAGAAAATCAGTTTGTCGAATTCACATCTAGATGTTATTTAAGGATATCACATCTAAGCTCCCACAAGTATATAATGTAGCAACAAGAAACAAAAAAAACTAGGACAAGACCACAAACAGAGTGGACATCAACTTATATGTGACATAACTATGTCACATCTAGATGTGTCCTAGACAGACCCTTAAAAAATTGTCCGCCAGTTTTCGTTTCTTTTTTCCGGGAACGCGCGTATTCTATTTAAAACCACTGCTATGGAGAGCTTTTTTAATCCATTATAGCCTCCTGTTTGATAGAGTTTCTCGCGTCTCGCTCTCTCACCCTCTCCATATCAAAACAAGATGACAGTGTCAACTCTATCTCTCTCCTCACTCGTGGTCACAGATCTGGACAAATCACGTCCGCTGCGGGAGGTGAGGAGGTGCAGTGTTGACGTTGTCGCCGTCAGTGACGGAGGAAGCCGATGCGCACCGTCCTCTCGGAGCCGGCGCTGGCATGGACGAAGATCCTCCGTGCCCTTGTTCGTTGCCGTCGTGTGGGCAGATCCCGCCCGCCCGCCTAAACGACATCTCGCCCACCTGAGGTATAACTTCTTGTACTGGTCCAGCTCCCCAGGTCACTGCGTGCGGGTTTTCTTCTATGCGACTACTCCCCATCTCCCCATGCATAGTAGCTAGGGTTCATCGGCTGGTCCAACATCACCTACTAGTACTATTATAGAGGAAATGCCACTCAAAAAGTTGTCCTGATTTATGCCTCGGTGGAGGTATACATGTTGTTTCGACAAAAAGTACATGGTGGTTGTGCGGTCATTATCCATATGCTAGTAGTACTATCACTGGTTAAATGAAGAAATGCTTTTTTTCTCGGGTATCCTGGTTTAGTTCCCATCAAGATAATTATGATGCTTCTGTTTGTTGGTGTACTTTTCATTAATTCTTATTGACAATTGAGATGTCGTTGCTAACCCTTTTTTATATTTTTGGAAACAGCGATGCGTGTCTCCATACCCAGGCATGTCTTCCTCAATTTTAGTGGAACTGCACAAAATTGGATGGCCATTGTTGTTCCGCCTCACTGTCCTCTGCCACGTGGTTCTTCCTTCCTCGAGCTTGATTACTGAGAAGAAACAGACCACAGTGAGGATTTGTCGAACTTCTTAGGTGCATCACCCAAACTTGATGCCAAATGGATGATGCATCACCACGATGACCTATCGATGCTCATGGTTGCGCCTCATGGTTGCGTCGGCTGGTGAAGCTGATCGATTTTTCATGAAAAACAAGCTGTCTTCCATCAGTGCTCTTTGCTTGTTACGCACAAAGATGATATCCTTTGTCAGTTGCCTTGGTTGCGTTCGAGACGCGGTCGTCTTTCACATTGGTGCAATTTTGGCTAGGGTTTTACGACAAGTGGGCCCAAAATGTGGCTAGCTCACCTATCATACAGCCAAAAGCAGGTGCAGTGAAGGCACCGGAGCTCAGTCTGTACTACAGTAGTATATATATAAGCGGGAGCCTCAGCGCTTGTTCGCTAGGGTTTGCACTCTCCACACGCTCGCCGCACTACATATATGTTACATGCTAGAGGCTCAGCGTTCATTTGCTAGGGTTTGCTATATTCACAGTCTCTCACCCTCTCTTCACCAGATCTAAACAAGACTACATTGGCCACTTGTCTCTCTCTCCCCCCTCACATCTGGTGAAGGAGGCGTCCGTATCCCGTCCCACCGGGAAGGGGAGGAGGTGCAGCGTTCACTCTATCACCTTCGGCGAAGGAGGCAATCCACTGCCGGCTGCGTTGTTCTCTTTCACCCAGTGCCTGTGCAGGAGGGCCACCGACCCCTTCTTCCTCGTTGTCGTACGTAGTGTGGGCAGATCCGCCTCCCGCCGCACGCCTTGCCACATCCCGACGACCCTAAGGTATAAGTTTCTTTGAAACTGTCGTTGCTCTAGCTGCATGTGGATCTTTTTTGATCTATAGTTGAATCTAGGTATTGGTTCAAAGAGGAAAGAAGGGTGCGGTGGGCTGGAGCAAGAATCTAGGACGTGGTTCAATGAGGAAAGGAGGGGCAGAAAGTAGTATAGACTGGCTATCCAGCCGCTTTGTAGGTCGAAAAGGGAAAAAGGGGGTCACCTAGTACACACATCTGTAAGGAACCGATCTCTTTGTTGAAAAGGGAAAGAAACTGGGGGGTCGGGTAGTTTGTGCACGACTAGATTTGCTGCCCTCACATAGGAAGAAGGTTCAAAGAGAACAAATATGGGACCAGCGCATATATGTTGCTTGGCTACATACTCTGCATCACCCATTTATACGTGTGGACGCACATGGTGCTGCCATGTCCCATGCAGCTATTTTGCTGTTGTTAATCTCAGAATTAACTACTGATCTATTTTAAAAGAATTTCTCTGTTAATATGAATCAATGCAACCATTTTAGTAATGCTATTGTCCTATACTTTGTTTTCCATCAAGATAAGGTAGATGCTTCTTTTTGTGGCCGCATGTTTCATCCTCCTTTATTGGCCAGTAATTGTTTTCTTTTTTGCCTCTTAAAACAGGGATATCTATTCAACTTGTTAAGCTACTTGTATTGGTACTGTTTTAAATAAATGATGAATTGAAGCTATTGTATTGCTGTCTTTTCCCATTAAGTAGTGAACAAAAATGGGACCAACCCAGACATGATGCTTGTTGCTTTGTTACAACAAATTCAGCATCACCCCCTTTATAAGCCAGTAATTGATGCCACTCTCAGAATTAACTATTGAATCTTATTTCAAAACTGCAACACTTGTTAGGGATTGGCGGGATTACCATTTTTGTGGCCGCATGTTTCATCCTCCTTTATTAGCCAGTAATTGATTCCTTTTTTGCCTCTGTTTATACAGGGATATCTATTCAACTTGTTGCTATTGTGACATTTTGCTTTGCTACGCGAAACACTTTGCTTGATTTCAGTGCAACTGCACAAAATGAGATTGGATTTCCTATTCGTGTTGGCAGATTCGTACGTGATCTTGTGTGCGTCATGATAGGTTGGTACTTGCCTTCATCCACATGATCGTGCAGTGTGTTTTGAGATGTTGTGCTACTTGTATTGGTACTATTTTAAATAAATGATGAATTGAAGCTATTGTATTGCTGTCTTTTCCCATTAAGTAGTGAACAAAAATGGGACCAACCTAGACATGATGCTTGTTGCTTTGTTACAAAAAATTCATCATCACCCCCTTTATAAGCTTTGTCGTTCTTAATACATGTTGAAACAAGGCATTGTTAAGATAATGTCTCAGTCAATATGAATGAATCACACTGATGGAGAATTGCTACTCTCCTGCTTTGTTTCCCATTAAGATAAAGTAGATCAGTAGATGCTTTTCTTCTGGGAGTACAAGTCATCAACCATTATTTCTTAGTAATTGTTTCCCTTATACCTATTGTTGTTTACAGGGATATCAAAATTAAAGCTCGGTTTTATTCCGACTTTGATTTTAGTTGAACTGCCCATAAGGAGCCAATGTGTAAGGCAAACTGCTGCATTACTGGGTCTAGTTGGTCGTTCCACTTTGCAGAAAGAAGCAGTCACTATTTCCGCTACATTACAGAAGGAATGACCGAGAAGCTTTACAGAGTATTATTAGACACTGATGACATGACTAGTCTGCAAAGACCATTGGCAATTTAACAACACGTGGAGTGCCCTGGGCAAAAAGTGCCCAAACAAGTACAAAAGCTACGACAGGACTCCACGATCATAGGCATTACATATTTTAAATGGGAAAAGCTTGTCAAAGTTTAATCATTGATGTTAGCAAGAAGACATTAGTTTAATATATTGGAATTGGAAAACCTTGTCAAAATTTGCTCATTGATGTTAGCCAGAAGACATGCATTTGATAATTTTGAGTGGGACGCCCTTGCTGTGAGCAGTGTCCAGTGTTTTTTCCTATACATGTGTTCAGTTTAGAAGTAAATAGTTACTCTGCTGAGATATTCCTGTGTTAAGAGTTTGTTCTAAATATTGTCTATGTAATGACAGGCCTTGTGTTTGAGTGCAAAGTTGAGCTTGGAATGTTGTGGCATGCGGCATCACGAGCTGTTCACCGTGCCTCCTGAGAATAATGTTTCGTATTGTTTTGCATGTCGATCTAATGCCAGTGATTTGCTTGTTAAGAAGATCATCCTCTTCTGTTGTTTCCGTGCTTAAGAAGTTCATCGCCTGATGTTTCATTC
The DNA here is from genome assembly GCF_056163025.1 of Triticum urartu. NCBI lineage: Eukaryota > Viridiplantae > Streptophyta > Magnoliopsida > Poales > Poaceae > Triticum > Triticum urartu. Next base: position 475,931,066 of record NC_141877.1, read on the forward strand.
ATAGCCTATATGACAAGTCGGGTAGGTTAGACGTGAAACCATATGATCTTCTGACCAACTCATGATATTAGGTTGTGATTGGATCGTCGTTTTCCAACCAAAACCGCTTGTAAAACTGACGCTTGTAAATTAAAGCAGATGGTCTCGGGCGAAGGCGCTTGGTTGGTCGATTTCGACTAGTAAAATATCGGAAGTACTTGACACACGATAAAAACGTTGAACGACACTCGGACGATTGCTAATCCAGCCGTTAGCTGCTGTTTCAGCCTTGCCCATGGATGGCATGATATGCACGTCGTGCATGTATCATGTGGTAATGTCGTCCATATAGCAGTGCTCGTAAAATATACACTGGTCTCTCAAATTACATGCGTAACCCGCCGGTTTTACTTACAGACCTCGGGCCCTCGGTTTCATTACGCCTATATTTTACGCGTTGTTCTCGATGACGAGTAAATTACACCTGTATGTTAATACAGGTTTGAAATAAACTAGAGCTCCCAAGCGCGGCCTTACCGTTTCATGCCGTCTCAGTTTCTCGAAGGTGCTCATAGGTGTCCGATGATCCTGGCTTCCTGAATGAGTAGCGGGCGCTGTATCAGACCATCTATAGGGCCCGCGAGGCCCTCTCCGTTGTCCTTCGAGTTGTTGCGCTTGCCGTGGCGCCGAGCATTGTTAACATCGTCAACGAACATGAGGATTCAGGAGATGACTTTATTTTGACTGGATGACACAAGGGACCCACTAGGGCCATAGCCGTACGTACGCAAGTGCCTCCTTATTATGTACAACTATATTTTTTTTGCTTTCTCCTGGTTTCCTGACATCACGATCCCACACCATTGTCAACCTATGTAGTCAATATAAACGAGAGAATTGCACAAGGTGCGGCCGACAGCTGGGACCAAGCAGCTCGAGCAGTATTTGTGTTTTTGAGGCGTGAGCACTGCAGAGTTTTTCTTGGCGATGATTTCATTGTTGTTTAGAGGAGAGCAGGGTATTAACTGCGCGGGCTGTGGCCCGTCTAGCCCAGGCCAAATATCCAGCCCAGATACTAATTTTTTTCAAGATGAAAATGGCTAGCCCAGCTATACGTCTTTTTGAGGAATACCCAGGCAAGGTCAACTTGTTATTCTCCACCCTGCTGGCTGCAAATCTTTCCTAGGAGGGATGCATTAGGCTTAACAGGAAAATGGGCTTTAAAAAATAATAAATGGGATGTAATTATAAAAACTGGGCAGTAACTATAAAAAATGCACCAAACACGAAATTAGTTTATAAAATATTATTTATGGATTTTGAAAATCTTAAATTTTCATTGTTGCACGCGCAATGTTTCATTGGATTTTTACGTAATACAAATTTATATTTAATCTGACTAGAAATTTTGGGATAAAAATATTTCGGAGCCCATCAAAATGTGGGAAATTTTATTGAATTCTGTCTTCAACGGTTGGTTGAAATTATTAATCATTGTCCTAGCTAGAAAATGGGATGTACTTTTAACAAACTGTAAATGGGCTGTTGTAAATTCCATTAGAATTCCAAAATGGGCTGTACATTCTTACAAAACGCAAATGGGCTATAAGTTCTCTGCCACACACTTGTGGGACTACTAAGTGACGCGTCCCCTAAAAAAATAAGTTGACGCGTATGCAAGGCTTTGCCAACTTATTATAGTCAACACACTGTTCTAGCAGCAGTGGCCGTTGGATGTCTATCCAACGAATGTCGTGCTTATTCTTCAATCTCGGATATTCTTAGCTTCGGCCGCCCAAAAAATGATTCCTCCCCCTGACATCTAGGGCGCACCGTTTCAGAGGCTGACCTGTGGCCCTACTAAGTTGGAGCGTACCAAGGGCTTTGTCAACTTAGTCAATAATAAATGTTTCTAGCTTCAGTGACCGTACGATGTCCATCCAACGGCCGTAGTGCTTCTTCAACATCTGGTCTTCTTGGTCCAGCCGCCCAAAGCAGCGCCGGTCGTGCCGCCTGCTCCTGCCTCCCGTGGCCGGCTGTGCTGTCGCGGAGGCCTCACCGCCCTCATACTACTCCCACCACTGGCCAGGCCATCCCTCCACTCACCCACACCCCCTATTATTCTGCGGTGACGGCAACCTCACACCGCAGCCGAACTAGTGAACCCTCGTACTCCTCTCCTTGCGGGCTTCCACTGCTGCGTCTTCCCCGGCTCCGCGTCGTCCCCTTCCTAGGCCTCGTCGTCGTCCAGACCACCGCCCTGGTGCTCTCGGCGCGGCGTGGTCAACGTGGTCAATGACCGACTTCCATCGGAAGAGTACTGTACGTGGAGAGGCTGACAGCTGGGTCCAGGCGGCCGCAAGGAAGTGCCTCCTTATTACGCGCAAAATAATTATTCCTCCACCTTACAGCAGGGACCCACCAGACGGGCCACCTTATTTCGCAAAAAAAACATTTCCCCCCTGACTGCTCGGACCCACCGGACGGGCCAGTGTATTTCGTGAAAAAAACGTTCCCCCCGCTGTCAGCTCGGACCCACCGGAAGTGCCTCCTTATTACGCACAAAAAAATGAATGCTCCCCTGCTAGCTGGGACCCACCATGGTGGGAGGCTGACATGTGGGCCTACTAAGTTGACTGGGACGGGGGCCTTTGTCAACTGTAGTCAATATGAACGATTCTAGCTCCAGTGACCGTACGATGTCCATCCAACGGCCGTACTGATTCTTCAACCTCTGGTCTTCTTGCTCCAGCCGCCCAAAGCAGCGTCGGTCGTGCCGCATGCTCCTACCTCCCATGGCTGGCTGTGCTGCCGCGGAGGCCTCACCGCCCCCTACTATTCCCACCGCTCGCCAGGCCCTGCGGCGACGGCAGCCTCACACCTCAGCTGAACCAGTGAACCCTCGTACTCCTTTCCGCGCGGGCTTCCGCTGCCGCGTCTTCCCCGACTCCCCGTCGTCCCCTTCCTAGGCCTTGCCGTCATCCACCGCCCTGGTGCTCTCGGCGCGGCGTGGTCAACGTGGTCAAGGAACGACTTCCATCGGACATGGACTGTACGTGGAGAGGCTGACAGCTGGGTCCACGGCCGCAGCAAGGAAGTGCCTCCTTATTACGTGCAAAATAATTATTCCTCCACCTGACAGCAGGGACCCATCGGACGGGCCACCGTATTTCGCGAAAAAAATGTTTCCCCCCTGACTGCTGGGACCCACCAGCTACACCTTCGCATGCAAGGAAGTGCGTCCGGGCAAAAAAACGATTCGCCCCCCTGACTACTGGGACCCACCAGCTACATCTTCACACGCAAGGAAGTGCCTGACAGTCGGGACCCACCTAGTCGAAGCGTACATAGCATTGTCATTCTGGTCGCGAACATGTACGTACATATATACTGGTCGATGTAGAGGCGCGCGCGTGTCGTAGTAGAGGCGCGCACGTAGCATGTACACATACGTACAGCGGTCAGGGTGCAAGAAAGAAAATACGGCCACGTATGTGTACATACGGGCGGGGTCTCGAACGCCTACTCGCGCATACGTACGGTGAGGGCTCGTGTACATGGCTGGGTCGGAACGGAGAAATAGCGTCGTCGTCGTGTTCATGGGGAGGCAACGGAATGCGTCATGTTCATCGGGAGGGCTTGGATGGAACAGGCGATGGAAACGAGGCCTGGCGTACCGCAGAACAGAGGAAACGGCCTTGTGTTCAACCAGCCACGTTCGAAACGGGATCCTGTTCATCGGGAGGGGTGTGGCGTACCGCAAAACGGAGGAAACGGACCTCCTACGGTCGAAACGGGGGTCCTGTTGATCGGGAGGGGTGTGGCGTACCGCAAAACAGAGGAAACGGACTTGTGTTGGAGCGCTACGATCGAAACGGGGGTCCTGTTCATCGGGAGGGGTGTGGCGTACCACAAAACGGGACTCCACGGGATACTGTTCATCTCCACCGTCGACCTCCTCCAGCCTCCACGGGCTCCTGTTCATCCAGCCTCCACGAGCTCCTGTTCATCCAGCCTCCACCGCGCGCTACTCCACCGGCTACTGTTCAACCACCCCTCCACCGTCTACTGTTCATCCAGCCCTCCACCCCACGGGGTCCTGTTCAACCACCCCTCCACCATCTACTGTTCATCCAGCCCTCCACACCACGGGGTCCTGTTCATCCACCCCTCCACGGGCAACCCTCCACCGTCTACTGTTCATCCAGCCCTCCACCACACCACGGGGTCCTATTCATCCAGAGGCAACGCCACCGCTCACTGTTCATCCAACCCCCCCCCCCCGGCAACGCTCATTGTTCATCCCATCGATCGGCTTCAGTTAGCAGCAGTAGCGAAGGAATCGCTCGATCGGGTTCAGTTAACAGCCATCGATTGATCGCTCGGGTTCAGTAACGCGTAGCCTGCAATGCAATCGCTCGGGTTCAGTTAGAGCCCAACGCCTCGCTCGGGTTCAGTTAGGGCCAACGCCTCGCACACACGCGCGTACGTGTATGAGAGAAACATGCATCGCTCGGCCCCCGACCTCCCACTGTAACCGGGAACTCCCCGAAATTTTCCTCCCCCTCGCTTCTACCACGGTTTTTTCCATCATGGACGGCCCAAAGAATGTCATGCAGCTGCGTCTCCGGCCCGCCCAGGACGAAAATCCCATTTTCTGTCATGATTTTTTGTCATAGAAGTAGGAGCCCACCACATCTATGATGATACCGGGTTTTCTCACAATTATCGTCATAGAAGTGTCATATGTATGGCAGAAAAAAAAAATCGTTCGGCCCAAAATGTCACGGATGTGTCTTTTTTTTGTAGTGAGGCAGGGGACACGATGTTTACCCAGGTTCGGGCCCTCTTGATGGAGGTAATACCCTACGTCCTGCTTGATTGTTCTTGATGATATGAGTATTACAAGAGTTGATCTACCACAAGATCAAAGAGGCTAAACCCTAGAAGCTAGCCTATGGTATGACTGTATGTTGTCCTACGGACTAAAACCCTCTGGTTTATATAGACACTAGAGGGGGGCTAGGGTTACACAAGGTCGGTTACAAAGGTAGAGATATACATATCCGTATTGCCTAGCTTGCCTTCCACGCCAAGTAGAGTCCCATCCGGACACAGGACGAAGTCTTCAATCTTGTACCTTCATAGTCCAATAGTCCGGCCAAAGGATATAGTCCGGCTGTCCGGAGACCCCCCTAATCCAGGACTCCCTCAGTAGCCCCTGAACCAGGCTTCAATGACGATGAGTCCGGCGCACAGTGTTGTCTTCGGCATTGCAAGGCGGGTTCCTCCTCCGAATACAATTTTGAATACAAGGATAATGTCCGACCCTGCAAAATAAGTTCCACATACCACCGTAGAGAGAATAATATTTTCACAAAACTAATCTGTTGACACGTTTTGACAGCATGACATCATGCCATGGCCTGGTTTTTATTCGAACCGCTTTTCTTAACCAGCTCTGCACATATCGCGAGGCGGTTTTCTTGACACGTCTTGTCAAAGCAGAGATCGTGTTCCCCTTATCACGGGATTCTCATCAATACGGACGTGGGTAACCCAACCGCGCCATCAATTACAGCGCCTGGGGAATAAGCGGTTTTGCTAGGCAAGTGGGGAGGCACACCGCCTCTTTCGCCCTTATAAAAGGGACAAAGATTTACTTTTTTCACCCACGCCTTCTTCCTCCTTGCTTACTGTCGGTGTCAAAACCGGCGGATCTCGGGTAGGGGGTCCCAAACTGTGCGTCTAAGGCGGATGGTAACATGAGCCAGGGGACACGATGTTTTACCCAGGTTCGGGCACTCTTGATGGAGGTAAAACCCTACGTCCTGCTTGATTTATTCTTGATGATATGAGTATTTACAAGAGTTGATCTACCACGAGATCGGAGAGGCTAAACCCTAGAAGCTAGCCTATGGTATGATTGTATGTTGTCCTACGGACTAAAACCCTCCGGTTTATATAGACACCGGAGAGGGTTAGGGTTACACAAGGTCGGTTACAAAGGAGGAGATATCCATATCCGTACTGCCTAGCTTGCCTTCCACGCAAAGTAGAATCCTATCCGGACACGGGACGAAGTCTTCAATCTTGTATCTTCATAGTCCAACAGTCCGGCCAAAGGATATAGTCCGGCTGTCCGGAGACCCCCTAATCCAGGACTCCCTCAGTAGCCCCTGAACCAGGCTTTAATGATGATGAGTCTGGCGTGCAGTGTTGTCTTCGGCATTGCAAGGCGGGTTCCTCCTCCGAACACATCACAGAAGAGTTTGAATACCAGAATAGTGTCCGACCCTGCAAAATAAATTCCACATACCACCGTAGACAGAATAATATTTCCACAAATCTTAATCTGCTGACACGCTTTGGCAACATGACATCAGGCCATGGCTTGGTGATTATTCGAACCGTTTTTCTTCAACCAGCTCCACACATAACGTGAGGCGGTTTCTTGACACGTCTTGTCAAAGAAGAGATCGTGTTCCCCTAATTATGGGATTCTCATCAATACGGTCGTGGGTAACCCAACCGTGCCTAGGACTCCTAGATTTTAGGCAAGTCCCAAACGGCCACTAGGAGGACACTTGATATTCACCCTCTTTATAAAGGGACAAGGTTTTTACTTTTTTCCCTCCCGTGCTCAATCGAATCCTTCCCCCGCCTCGAGTTCTAACACCCAAAGCCCAGGTCAGGTGCTTCGGACCTTCAATCATGTCTGGATCTAGCCCTCAAGGCCGGTGGATGCCCTCCTCCGTTAAGGAAGAGGATATCAAGAAGTTGAGGGAGGCCAGATACCTGACCGCCGAGGTTTTGCATCGGCTGCCTACCCGAGGGCAGGTTGTCCCTACTCCCGAACCCAACGAGAACGTTGTGTTCATCTCCCACTTGGTCCGAGGTCTAGGCCTCACTCTGGATCCCTTCGTTAGGGGTTTGATGTTCTATTACGGGCTAGATTTCCATGATCTAGCCCCGGACTCCTTTCTCCACATCTCGGCATTTATTGTCGTATGTGAGGTCTTCCTCCGCATTACCCCTCACTTCGTCCTATGGCTCAAGACCTTTGACGTGAAGCCGAAGATGGTCGAGGGGCAGCATGTAGCGTGCGGAGGCGCATTAATAAGCCAGATCGCTGGAGCTCCATGGCCAAAGGGTTCCTTTCCAGAGGTGTCCGGATTATGGCAACAGGAGTGGTTTTACATCACAGCTCCCAGAAGTGCCAAGTGGGTGGCTGCCCCTGCTTTCCGCTCGGGCCCTCCACCACAACTGATGTCATGGATTAGCAGAGGGCTGAGCTGGGGTCCAGCCAAGGACGTGCCTATACTGCAGAGACGCATTCAAGATCTCTTCGAAGGAGATTTCAGTCTGGTTACGGTGGTGCAAGTCATGATGGTTCGTCGAGTCCATCCTTGCAAACGTCGGCCCCTCCGCATGTGGGAGTTCAACCCAGAAGGACCGTGCACTATTCAGAATTTCCTCGGCTTGACGCACGAGGAGATGTATAAATTATTCTTCGGACCCCAAATAGAGTGTCCGGATACTACCGAGGACGTGGGCCTGAGCAGTAACCGCACCACCGACCAAGTAAGTAATCCTCTAGCCGAACACACCGTCTTTCATTTATCATGACGTCATTCTGAGAAATCGCTCTTTGACCAGGACTGGCTAACAAAGGCAAAGATGATTCGGTGTTCGGCCCCCCTTCCCGAGGGTTTGGACAATCCGGTACTGGAAAAGATGCTCGAGCTAGCACCTGGCCCGGAGCCCTCAAAGGAAGATAAAGGGGGGGAATAATGAGGGCAAAAGCGGGCCCCCACCGCTACCAATTCCAACCGAGGAAATAAGCGCCTCCGTGAAGGAGGATAACCAAGGGGAAGAATCTGACATTCTCTCGCTCCAGGGAAGGAAGAGGACTGCCTCTGAAGAGCCGGAAACCAAGGCTTCCAAATGGGAGAAGAAGTCTCCACCAAAGGGTCCTGCCTCGGAGGGTGCTCTTGCCGCACAAAGTCCGCACGGGGATCAGCCCTCTAACGAGCCGTAAGTGATAAAAATCCTTAATAGTAAAGATATTATAACTTCCTTCTTAGGAAAATAACCAAAGCGTTTATCTTGCAGTTCGGATCTTAGCCCTTCTCAACAGAGCTCGTCTTTAGGGGATCTTCTTCCGGAGATGATGGAGAGCGAAACGCCTCCCCCGGACTCCCCCGCTCAAGAAGCGGGCGACCTTGAGGTGTCGTCACGGAGGGCCTCCTCGGGTCCGGTGAGGCCAGAAGATAATACTATGGTCACCCGAAGTCCCCAGTATCCGGCCCTTGAAGAGGGCAAACAAAAGAGTCTGGCGCCGTCTGGTATGCGGTCGGACGCACTGAGGGATCTGCTGAAGCGAGCGACCATCTCGGAAGAACACTGATACGTCTCCGTCATATCTATAATTTTTGATTGTTCCATGCCAATATTCTACAACTTTCATATACTTTTGGCAACTTTTTATACTATTTTTGGGACTAACATATTGATCCAGTGCCCAGTGCCAGTTCCTGTTTGTTGCATGTTTTATGTTTCGTAAAATATCCATACCAAATGGAATCCAAATATCTTTACTATTTTTGGAATATTTGGAAAATTCCGGAAGAAAAATCCACGCGAGACGGTGCCCGAGGTGGTCACGAGGTAGGGTGGCGCGCCTGACCCCCCTGGGCGCGCCCCCTACCCTCGTGAGCCACCCGTAAGACGGTTGACGCTCTTCTTTTGCCGCAAGAAAGCTAATTTTCAGGATAAAAATCACGGCGAAGGTTTCAGGCCAATCGGAGTTACGGATGTCCATATATACACGAAACGGTGAAACAGAGCCAGAGGAGAACGCAGAAACAGAGAGAGACAGAGAGACAGATCCAATCTCGGAGGAGCTCTCGCCCCTCCCATACCATGGAGGCCATGGACCAGAGGGGAAACCCTTCTCCCATCTAGGGAGGAGGTCAAGGAAGAAGAAGAAGGAGGGGGGCTCTCTCCCCCTCGCTTCCGGTGGCACCGGAGTGCCACCGGGGGCCATCATCATCACCGCGATCTACACCAACACCTCCGCCATCTTCACCAACATCTCCATCACCTTCCCCCTCTATCTACAGCGGTCCACTCTCCCGCAACCCGTTGTACCCTCTACTTGAACATGGTGCTTTATGCTTCATACTATTATCCAATGATGTGTTGCCATCCTATGATGTCTGAGTAGATTTTCGTTGTCCTATCGGTGGTTGATGAATTGCTATGATTGATTTAATTTGCTTGTGGTTATCTTGCTGTCCTTTGGTGCCCATCATATGATTGCGCGCGTGGATCACACCCTAGGGTTAGTTGTATGTTGATAGGACTATGTATTGGAGGGCAAGAGTGACGGAAGCTTCAACCTAGCATAGAAATTGATGCATACGGGATTGAAGGGGGGCCGATTTATCTTAATTCTATGGTTGGGTTTTACCTTAATGAACGTTAGTAGTTGCGGATGCTTGCTAATAGTTCCAATCATAAGTGCATAGAATTCCAAGTCAGGGATGACATGCTAGCAGTGGCCTCTCCCACATAATACTTGCTATCGGTCTAGTAAGGTAGTCAATTGCTTAGGGGCAATTTCGCAACTCCTACCTCCACTTTTCCACACTCGCTATATTTACTTTATTGTTTCTTTATCTAAACAGCCCCTACTTTTTATTTACGTACTCTTTATTATCTTGCAAACCTATCCAACAACACCTACAAAGTACTTCTAGTTTCATACTTGTTCTAGGTAAAGCGAACGTCAAGCGTGCGTAGAGTTGTATCGGTGGTCGATAGAACTTGAGGGAATATTTGTTCTACCTTTAGCTCCTCGTTGGGTTCGACACTCTTACTTATCGAAAACTGTTGCGATCCCCTATACTTGTGGGTTATCAAGACCTTTTTCTGGCGCCGTTGCCGGGGAGCAATAGCGTGGGGTGAATATTCTCGTGTGTGCTTGTTTGCTTTATTGCTAAGTAATTTTTATTTGTTGTTCTTAGTTGTTCTTTATCTTTAGTTATGGATATGGAACACGAAATACCAAAAAAAATAGGTGTACTTGCTACTCATGGAGATGGGGAACCTCCTAAAACCCTCGATGCTGGTTATGTGAAAGATATTATGTACTACTTTAATAATCCTGAGAAAACCCCATTCAATTATGTAATGGGAGTAACGTTGGATCAACGTGAATACTTTAGGGATTACCGCTTGACACAAAAAGGGAAACTATTATGGGATCAAATTTATATATTGAAGTGGTATGCTAGACAACTATGCTCGGAATATGATTATACTTGTTGCTCTAGGATGAATTCTCCACACCTCCCCTTTTCATGCAGATTTAATGATAATGAAACCTTAGCTTCTTATGCTAGAGGTATATATGATTACTATGATGTGGAACAAATAGAAGAATTTGTTGCTTTTATGGGTGCTTATGAAATTGAATCTATGTTTAAAGAGTTTGATGATGTTGAAGATGCTTGTTATAGATATGAAAATTTAGCTATCCTCAAATATTGCTATGAGAATTATGAATACAATTATGAAATTAATGCACTTACTAAGAAAGTCTCCGCTGTCCAAGAAGAGACTAATATTTTGCAGGAGTCTATGGAAGAAGAAATTGATGAAATTGTGAGCTCATTGGATGAAAAAGATGATGAGGAGAGCGAAGAACAAAAGGAGGAAGAGCGGATTAGCTACCCGTGCCCACCTTCTAATGAGAGTAACTCTTCAACTCATACATTATTTAATTTCCCTTCGTGCTTACCGAAGGATGATTGCTATGATGACTGTTATGACCCCTATGATTCTTTTGAAATATCCCTTTTTGATGATGCTTGCTATGCTTATGGCCAAGATGCCAATATGAATTATGCTTATGGAGATGAACTTGCTATAGTTCCTTATGTTAAACATGAAATTGTTGCTATTGCACCCACGCGTGATAGTCCTATTATCTTTTTGAATTCTCCCGATTATACTATATCGGAGAAGTTTGCACTTATTAAGGATTATATTGATGGGTTGCCTTTTACCGTTGCACATGATGATTTCGATAAATATAATATGCATGTGCTTGCTGGTCCTACTTGCAATTATTATGAGAGAGGAACTATATCTCCACCTCTCTATGTTTCCAACGTGATAAAATTGCAAGAAACTGTTTATACTATGCATTAGCCTTTACTAGGTGTGCATGAATTGTTCTTTTATGACATGCCGATGCATAGGAAGAGAGTTAGACTTCTTCATTGCTTGATATATGTTGCTTTGTGCTCACTACTAAATTACAAATCATTGTTAATTAAAATTGGCTTTGATATACCTTGGGATCCGGGTGGATTCACTACTTGAGCACTATATGCCTAGCTTAATGGCTTTAAAGAAAGCGCTGCCAGAGAGACAACCCGGAAGTTTTAGAGAGTCATTTATTTCTGTTGAGTACTTTCATATAGTTTAAAAACAACAAAAATAAAGAGGGGAACCCAAAACTTTTTCAAAAAGGAAAGCGAAAGTGAGAAAGACAAGCATTGTTGAAGTGGGAGAGCTCCTTGAACTTTGTTCATGCTCACTGAAACTTTGTGAATCTTGATTACAGAAACTTTTCAACAAAAATAATTATCCCCTTGTACAATTCCATTGTATTATAAAAATAATGTGCCAAGGTTTGCCTTTAGGATGTTTACATTTGCTTGATGGTTTGTACAGTGCAGGACAGAAACTTTGGCTGTGGTGCGCAATTTTACATTTTTAGATGGAACTTCAAATGGTTCTGATTCTTTTTGTACTGTCTTCCTATACAAATTTTTTATTTTTCCTAATTTTGGTAGAATTTTTCAAGTATCATAAGTATGGTGAATGTTCAAATTATTACAGACTGTTCTGTTTTAGACAGATTCTGTTTTTTATGCATAGTTTGCTTGTTTTGATGAAACTATCAATTTATATCAGTGGATTAAGCCATGAAAAAGTTATATTACAGTAGACACAATGCAAAAACAAAATATGAATTGGTTTGCAACAGTACTTATAGTGGTGATTTGCTTTATTATACTAACGGATCTTACCGAGTTTTCTGTTGAAGTTTTGTGTGGATGAAGTGTTCGATGATTGAGAAGGTTTCGATGTGAGAAGAAGGAAGAGAGGCAAGAGCTCAAGCTTGGGGATGCCCGAGGCACCCCAAGTAAATATTCAAGGAGACTCAAGCGTCTAAGCTTGGGGATGCTGGGGAGGCATCCCCTCTTTCTTCAACAAATATCGGTATGTTTTCGGATTCGTTTCGTTCATGCGATATGTGCAAGTCTTGGAGCGTCTTTTGCATTTAGGTTTTTATTTTTTATGCACCATGCCAGTATGAGATGGTCCTTGGTTGATTTATAGAATGATCATTGCACTTCACTTATATCTTTTGAGTATGGCTTTATAGAATGCTTCATATGCTTCACTTATATCATTTGAAGTTTGGATTGCCTGTTTCTCTTCACTTAGAAAACCGCCATTTGTAGAATGCTCTTTTGCTTCACTTATATTTGTTAGAGCGTGGGCATATCTTTTGTAGAAAGAATTAAACTCTATTGCTTCACTTATATCTATTTAGAGAGATGACAGGAACTGGTCATTCACATGGTTAGTCATAAAATCCTACATAAACTTGTAGATCACTGAATATGATATGTTTGATTCCTTGCAATAGTTTTGCGATATAAAGGTGGTGATATTAGAGTCATGCTAGTCGAGTAATTGTGAAATTGAGAAATACTTGTGTTGAGGTTTGCAAGTCCCGTAGCATGCACGTATGGTGAACCGTTATGTAACGAAGTCGGAGCATGAGGTGTTTATTGATTGTCTTCCTTATGAGTGGCGGTCGGGGACGAGCGATGGTCTTTTCCTACCAATCTATCCCCCTAGGAGCATGCGTGTAGTACTTTGTTTCGATGACTAATAGATTTTTGCAATAAGTATGTGAGTTCTTTATGACTAATGTTGAGTTCATGGATTATACGCACTCTCACCCTTCCACCATTGCTATCCTCTCTAGTACTGCGCAACTTTCGCCGGTACCATAAACCCACCATATACCTTCCTCAAAACAGCCACCATACCTACCTATCATGGCATTTCCATAGTCATTCCGAGATATATTGCCATGCAACTTCCATCATCATCATATACATGACTTGAGCATCATTGTCATATTGCTTTGCATGATCGTAAGATAGCTAGCATGATGTTTTCATGGCTTGTCCGTTTTTTTGATGTCATTGCTACGCTAGATCATTGCACATCCCGGTACACCGCCGGAGGCATTCATATAGAGTCATATCTTTGTTCTAGTATCGAGTTGTAATACTGAGTTGTAAGTAAATAAAAGTGTGATGATCATCATTAATAGAGCATTGTCCCAAAAAAGGAAGAAAGGCCAAAAAAGGCCAAATAAAAAAAGGAAGGCCAAATAAAAAAAGCCCAAATTAAAAAAAAGGGACAATGCTACTATCCTTTTTCCACACTTGTGCTTCAAAGTAGCACCATGTTCTTCATATAGAGAGTCTCTTGAGTTATCACTTTCATATACTAGTGGGAATTTTCATTATAGAACTTGGCTTGTATATTCCGATGATGGGCTTCCTCAAATGCCCGAGGTCTTCATGAGCAAGCAAGTTGGATGCACACCCACTTAGTTTCAGTTTGAGCTTTCATATACTTATAGCTCTAGTGCATCCGTTGCATGGCAATCCCTACTCACTCACATTGATATCTATTGATGGGCATCTCCATAGCCCGTTGATACGCCTAGTTGATGTGAGATTTTCTCCTATTTTGTCTTCTCCACATAACCCCCACCATCATATTCTATTCCACCTATAGTGCTATGTCCATGGCTCATGCTCATGTATTGCGTGAAAGTTGAAAAGGTTTGAGAACGTCAAAAGTATGAAACAATTGATTGGCTTGTCATCGGGGTTGTGCATGATGTGAATGCTTTGTGTGGTGAAGATGGAGCATAGCCAGACTATATGATTTTGTAGGGATGAGCTTTGTTTGGCTATGTTATTTCAGTAAGACATAATTGCTTGGTTGGTATGCTTGAAGTATTATTATTTTTATGTCAAAGGATAGACTATTGCTTTGAATCACTCGTGTCTTAATATTCATGCCATGATTAGACATATGATCAAGATTATGCTAGGTAGCATTCCACATCAAAAATTATCTTTTTTATCATTTACCTACTCGAGGACGAGCAGGAATTAAGCTTGGGGATGCTGATACGTCTCCGTCGTATCTATAATTTTTGATTGTTCCATGCCAATATTCTACAACTTTCATATACTTTTGGCAACTTTTTATACTATTTTTGGAACTAACATATTGATCCAGTGCCTAGTGTCAGTTCCTGTTTGTTGCATGTTTTATGTTTCGCAGAATATCCATACCAAATGGAATCCAAACGGGATAAAAATGGACGGAGCTTATTTTTGGAATATTTGGAAAATTCCGGAAGAAAAATCCACGCGAGACGGTGCCCGAGGTGGTCACGAGGTAGGGTGGCGCGCCTGACCCCCCTGGGCGCGCCCCCTACCCTCGTGAGCCACCCGTAAGACGGTGGACGCTCTTCTTTTGCCGCAAGAAAGCTAATTTTCAGGATAAAAATCACGGCGAAGGTTTCAGGCCAATCGGAGTTACGGATGTCCATATATACACGAAACAGTGAAACAGAGCCAGAGGAGAACGCAGAAACAGAGAGAGACAGAGAGACAGATCCAATCTCGGAGGAGCTCTCGCCCCTCCCATACCATGGAGGCCATGGACCAGAGGGGAAACCCTTCTCCCATCTAGGGAGGAGGTCAAGGAAGAAGAAGAAGGAGGGGGGCTCTCTCCCCCTCGCTTCCGGTGGCACCGGAGTGCCACCGGGGGCCATCATCATCACCGCGATCTACACCAACACCTCCGCCATCTTCACCAACATCTCCATCACCTTCCCCCTCTATCTACAGCGGTCCACTCTCCCGCAACCCATTGTACCCTCTACTTGAACATGGTGCTTTATGCTTCATACTATTATCCAATGATGTGTTGCCATCCTATGATGTCTGAGTAGATTTTCGTTGTCCTATCGGTGGTTGATGAATTGCTATGATTGATTTAATTTGCTTGTGGTTATCTTGCTGTCCTTTGGTGCCCATCATATGATTGCGCGCGTGGATCACACCCTAGGGTTAGTTGTATGTTGATAGGACTATGTATTGGAGGGCAAGAGTGACAGAAGCTTCAAGATGCATACGGGATTGAAGGGGGGCCAATTTATCTTAATGCTATGGTTGGGTTTTACCTTAATGAACGTTAGTAGTTGCGGATGCTTGCTAATAGTTCCAATCATAAGTGCATAGAATTCCAGGTCAGGGATGACATGCTAGCAGTGGCCTCTCCCACATAATACTTGCTATCGGTCTAGTAAGGTAGTCAATTTCTTAGGGGCAATTTCTCAACTCCTACCTCCACTTTTCCACACTCGCTATATTTACTTTATTGTTTCTTTATCTAAACAGCCCCTACTTTTTATTTACGTACTCTTTATTATCTTGCAAACCTATCCAACAACACCTACAAAGTACTTCTAGTTTCATACTTGTTCTAGGTAAAGCGAACGTCAAGCGTGCGTAGAGTTGTATCGGTGGTCGATAGAACTTGAGGGAATATTTGTTCTACCTTTAGCTCCTCGTTGGGTTCGACACTCTTACTTATCGAAAACTGTTGTGATCCCCTATACTTGTGGGTTATCAAACACCGTATGTTGATGGGCATGGTGATGGAAAGGATTTCGTCCACCGAAAGCGGGTTGCATGACGCCTTTATGAGTCTACTAACAGGCTTTGAGGTACGTAAAATGATATACATTTGTGATAGTACTGCACATTTTTATGTGTGCCCTATGTAGGTAGTAGCCCCTGAGACTCTGGTTGTCGCCGAGAACGGCGACAAACAGAGGATCGTAGTCCCAGGTAATAACCATACCGCTTTTATGTGCAGGTGGTGGAAGCTCCGGTGGCTAGCCGGACTAATGAGTTTGTCGAACTAAAGCGGCAACTGGATGCGGCAGATGCCGACATCGAGCTTGTTAACAAGCGGCTTGACGAGGCATAGGGTAAGTGATGTTTTCTGGTGAATGTCACATAGGAAGAGCAGCGTGATGCCAGTATCTTTAATATGTTGTGACTGCAGATGGAGCTGCCACCGTGGAGACCCTTCGGGCAGAACTTGCCCGAGCCAAAGAACAAGCGAGGAGTAGTAATGCGGCTGCTTTGAAGGTGGCCGAAGAGTTGAGAGCCGAGAAGGCCGCGCATTACGATAGCAAAGAGAAAATGGCCAAGATGGCTGTAAAGTTAAAAGACACTGCCGACCGTTGCCAGTTCCTTGAAGAAGAAAACCGAGCGAAGGCGACGGACCTTGAAAAGGCCACGATGGCGACCAAAGACACCCGCTATGCTATGAGGGCAAAGAAGGAAGAGCTGCGTGAAGCTGGTGATATTGTGGCTGGGAAGCCCTTTTTGCTGCGGAGGAAGTTCGGAGATCCGCGGTATGCCCCTCTGGATCGGCTGTGGAGTTCGGCAGACACATATCTGGATTTGACGGCGAGTGCTGTCGATGCGGCCGAATACTTCTGAGGTCAAACAGATCGTGAAGTGGACAAGCTATTCTGGTCGCAGTTTAACGTTCCAGAGCATCCGCTTCCACTAACTGATCATCTTGCCGAATGGGCCGAACTCAATAGATTGTCCAGACTCGCCATGAGGTCCGTCGTAGATCATCTGTGGCCGGAGAAGCCGAAGCCGAACAGCTATTTCGGCTTAGTGCAGTAGTTCCTTGGTGCGGTGTCGCGCATTAATGCGATGAAGAGGTCGGCGTGCATAGAAGGCTCGCGGATGGCCCTTGCCCGTGTCAAAGCATACCGGGCGAAGATGGATGCCACTACTGTTGCGGCACAGGGTTCGGCCATAGGCCGAGTGGCTGCCGAGCACTATTTCGAAGAAGTTCTCGAGGGTGCTCGTTTGATAGAGGCCCAGTGCTCGAAGAATATTATGTTTGAGTGACATGTATTCCCATTGTAAAAACAATGTTTATGAAAGTTATTAGGGCTGTATTTATACTTTTGCTTGAAAGTAATATGATGCCTCATGTGCGGCCATTTATGTATATATGTATATAACCTGAAAGATTGCAGTCGTCGGCTTCAACCCCCACGCATATAATGCGGAGGTGTTCGCAGAAGACGCGTGTTCACACTTAATCCAACGTCTTGGTCCTATTAAGGAGGTCATAGCGCAGCGAACGAGGCAACCGGACTATAATGCTTTAACACTTTCACTTAGCCATAGGAGTTTGGCGTTGGGGCTACTATATAGCCCCTGGTGGCTCCGCACTCTCCCGAATTCGGGGTGCGTACATGCCTGGCCGGGAAACGGCCCTTCGTTAAGGCGGAGGAATTCTATCATTCCGATAGGTCATCGAGTGGTCGACCAGTCTCACGCTATATCATGACAGTCAGTTTTCGGCTTTCTCTACTGAGGTGCTTGTCCGGATGAACCGGGGCACAATCACAGTAGTTCTCCTGGTGCCGCCTTAGCCGATAGAGCGGAACATAAGGCAGCAAAACACAGGAGCCGGGCAAACCCAACATTTGACCAAAGACATGATTCGGAGCTGATGCATATAAGGCCAAACTCGCGACGTCGAACACTCCCTAAGGTATTCGGTCTTTATGGTATAACCCGGGCCTAAACAGTGCCCTTTGTAAGAAGCCCCTGGTGTCCAGGTACGTGCATTATTCTGACGTGGCCACATGCCAAGACGTCAGCCTCCTTCTCAATAGTACTGAGAATCCGAGGGATGTGTATCAACAAGAGACAGTAAGAAAGGTTTACGCAGGGTCTTAATCTAAAAAGAATCCTTGGAACGGGTCCTTGCTGCACGTCTGCGCATGTGTCTCTATTGTGCCGTATCCTGGACGGGTGTAGCACGATGGTCATCTGTAAAAGAGAGGAACTTAGGTGAAAAGTTGTCGTGCAAAAAGGTAGGTTTAAAGAAACCATGTATAATTCAAGATGAGTAAAAATTGCCACTTGTCTGCGCGCGTTGAGCCCCTTGTATTTGTAATAGGGGTGTGGCCATCAAACCTGTATGAAATACATATAGCTGCGTCGGACTCGTCTAACCGTGTCTGTAGTCTTGACGACCTATCGAGTGCTTTAGTTGGTGAGGCCGCTTTAGTGTGCGGCTGCCACTCTTCGGCGCGCAGGGATCGCTCAATATTTCCATTTACTGTAATGATGCCACGTGGACCGGGTATCTTAAGCGTGAGGGAAGCGTAATGCGGTATTGCATTAAAGCGAGCGAAAGCTTCGCGTCCGAGTAGTGCTTGATAGCCACTTTGCAACGGAGCAATGTATGGAAGGTTAAATTTTCGCTACGGAAGTTATCGGGGAAGCCGAATATAACCTCTAGTAGCAGGGAGCTCGGGCAATGAGCCCCTGAACCTGGCGTTACTCCTCTAAAGTTAGTATTGTTGTGGCGAATTTTTGTTGGGTCTATCCCCGTTTTGCGGACTGTGTCCTGATATATCAGGTTTAGACTGCTGCCATCGTCCATCAAGACTCGTGTGAAGAGGTATCCGTCAATTATTGGGTCTAATACCAAGGCAGCCCATCCTGCATGCCGGATACTTGCTGAGTAATCCCGATGGTCGAAAGTGATCGGTTGAGACGACCAGTGGCAGGACTCTGCGGTGATAGGCCCTTGGGCATATTTCTCCGGGAGTGCCGCTTTGTTTCTCCCCTTGATCACGTGTAACACGTTTACTGTTTTCACTTTTGGTGGAAATTTCTTTTGTTCCCCAGTGTCTTGCTTGAGAGGCTCATCCTCGTCTTCGCTTGGTGTATCCTCCCCCTTGTGTATGGCGTTGAGCTTGCCGGACTGCTTGAAGACCCAACATTCTCTATGGGTATGATTCGCGGGTTTACCAGGGGTGCTATGGATCTGACATATTTGGTCCAGAATTTTGTTTAGGCTGGACAGTTCGTCTCTGCTGCCTTTAGAGGGCGGCTTTTGCTGACCTGGCCGAGAGCTTCTGAATCCTGCGTTGACCTTCGTGCTCTTCGGGTTGTCTTCTTTATTTCGGCGCTTATTATTTTTGTTGCGTCGTGATTTCCCACTTCCATCTCTAACTTCGGATGTACTTGGGTCGCTGGTGCTGCATCGGGCTAGCCAGCTGTCCTCGCCCGCGCAAAAGCGGGTCATGAGGCTTGTTAATGCTGCCATTGTTCTCGACTTTTCTTGGCCGAGGTGTCTGGCAAGCCATTCATCTCGGACGTTGTGCTTAAAAGCTGCCAAGGCTTCGGCGTCCGGACAGTCGACTATTTGGTTCTTTTTAGTAAGAAACCTATTCCAAAGCTTTCGGACTGACTCTCCGGGCTGTTGAGTTATATGACTCAAATCTTCCGCATCCAGAGGTTGGACATAAGTCCCTTGAAAATTTGCCCGAAAAGCATCTTCGAGTTCTTCCCAGCTTCCAATGGAGCTTTTGGGGAGGCTTTTAAGCCAGTGCCGAGCTAGCCCTTTGAGTTTGAGGGGTAAATACTTAATGGCGTGGAGATCATCTCCTCGAACCATATGGAAATGGAGGATATAGTCCTCAATCCAGACCCCCAGGGTCTGTTGTTCCATCGTATGCCTCTATGTTTACGGGTTTGCATCCCTCTGGAAATTCATGGTCCAGCACCTCGTCGGTGAAACATAGGGGGTGTGCGGCACCCTTGTATCTGGGTGTACCGCGTTGTTCGGATGTTTGTTGTTTGCATCGTATGCTGGAGCGCGCTTGCGTGGTCCATAGATGGATCTGGTTGCGTCGTCCTTTTGATGCGAGCCCTCGCGGGGATCGCGTATTGGCTTATGTGCGGCGTTGTTTGCCGCTCTATGTTGGCCGTGAGGTCGTCTATCCGGCCAGATGGCCGTTTTAATTTTTGGTTGCGGGGGATCTAAGGCCTCCTCATCGAATTCAGGTAGCAACTTCCGCTTCGGGTAGCTCTTGGTGGGGCGATTATCGCCGTACTTCGCTGCTGTGTTGAGTACTTTACTCCATCTGATTCTGAGTGTGTCTTGCGCAGCCTTGAGCCTTTGCTTCTGCGTTTTTAGACTCCTCGCGGTGGCAACAAGCCTTTGACGGGCATTCTGTTGCTCCGGGTGTCTGTCCGGTGTGATGTCGTCCGGACTATTATCTTTGACAGAGTCGGGTTGTTCGGTTTGATTCTCCGTGTTGTCGTGGTTCGGCGATGGTTCACCCTGCTCTAACGCTGGGTCTATACGATCGTTGTTTCTGCCAAGGCGGGATTTGGAGCGGCGCTTACACCTCCGCTTTGACTGCTTCTCGAGGGGACAACCCTTCGTTGCATCCTTCCATTCCTCGTCGTCGTTTTCTTTTGGTGTGTCCACCATGTATACGTCATGTGATGAAGTGGGCGTCCAATGCCCTGTGGGCAGTGGTTCCTGTTCGTCTCCTGCATCGTCGTCCATACTGTCGATGTCTTCGGAGTCAAAGTCGAGCATGTCAGTTAAGTCATTGACAGTGGCTACTAAGTGGGTGGTGGGTGGGCAGCGAAGTTCTTCATCATCCGCATCCCGACCCTGTCGGACATAGTTCGGCCAGGATCCTCCTGACAAGGAGAGAGACCTTAATGAGTTCAGTATGTCGCCGAAGGGTGAGTGCTGAAAAATATCCGCGGAGGTAAACTCCATGATCGGCGCCCAATCGGATTCGATAGGAACGGGCGCAGGAGGTTCGGAGTCCGTGGCCGGGGAAGGATCCGGCAGTTTGGCAACACGGCTCTCATGAAGGGTAAGGTCGATATTCAGCTCGATCGCCGCTGAGGATACGGCCTCCGTGACGGGGTCTATCCACCCATCCATGGATGGCGCAACTGGCTCTGAATTGAGGCTCGGAGCGGCTGCCGGTGCGATCTCCTGAATACGGTCCGATGGTAGAGCTAAATCGTACTCATCGTGACCGCGTGGCGCACAAGGCAGGGGCTCGAATCCGTCGAAGATCAAGTCTCCACGGATATCGTCTGTGTAATTTAAGCTTCCAAACCTGACCTGATGGCCAGGGGCGTAGCTTTCGATCTGCTCCAGATGGCCAAGCGAATTGGCCCGCAGTGCAAAGCCGCCGAATACAAAAATCTGTCCGGGGAGAAAAGTCTCACCCTGGACTGCATCGCTAACGATGATCGAAGGATCCATCAAGCCTGATGATGGCGACACAGAGGAACTCTCAATGAAAGCACCAATGTAAGTGTCAAAACCGGCGGATCTCGGGTAGGGGGTCCCGAACTGTGCGTCTAAGGCGGATGGTAACAGGAGGCAGGGGACACGATGTTTTACCCAGGTTTGGGCCCTCTTGATGGAGGTAAAACCCTACGTCCTGCTTGATTTATTCTTGATGATATGAGTATTTACAAGAGTTGATCTACCATGAGATCGGAGAGGCTAAACCCTAGAAGCTAGCCTATGGTATGATTGTATGTTGTCCTACGGACTAAAACCCTCCGGTTTATATAGACACCGGAGAGGGTTAGGGTTACACAAGGTCGGTTACAAAGGAGGAGATATCCATATCCATACTGCCTAGCTTGCCTTCCACGCCAAGTAGAGTCCTATCCGGACACGGGACGAAGTCTTCAATCTTGTATCTTCATAGTCCAACAGTCCGGCCAAAGGATATAGTCCGGCTGTCCGGAGACCCCCTAATCCAGGACTCCCTCAGTTACCCATTCCCGCACACTCGAGCTCTAGCGCCCAAGCTCGCGTTCTTCTTCTTGAACCACTCCAAGCATGCCTGGAGCAGGAGGCAAGTGGATGGTCTCCTCCGTCACGGAGGAGAACATCAAGGAGTTACGGGAAGCCGGATACCTGGCTCCGGATATCGCGCACCGGCTGCCGAATGCAGGGCAGATCGTCCCAACGCCCGAACCCCATGAGAGGGTAGTTTTTCTTACCCATTTCATCCGCGGACTGGGATTCCCTCTCCACCCGTTTGTCCGCGGGCTCATGTTCTACTACGGGCTGGATTTTCATGATCTGGCCCCCAATTTCATCCTCAACATCTCGGCGTTTATCGTCGTGTGCGAGGCCTTCCTCCGCATCAGGCCCCACTTCGGCCTATGGCTAAAAACCTTTAATGTCAAACCAAAGGTGGTGGGAGGCCAGCAAGTAGAGTGCGGAGGCGCCATGGTGGGCAAGATGCCTAATGTCACATGGCTCGAGGGCACCTATGTGGATACCATAAAGGGGTGGCAATCGGGGTGGTTCTACATCACCGAGCCGCGCGACTCCAACTGGGTGGCGGCCCCCAAATTTCGATCCGGAATCCCCACGCGGCTCACCTCCTGGAAAAAGAAGGGCCTGTCCTGGGGTTCCTCGATAGAGCTGACCGGACTCCAGACCTGCATCTAGAACATGACGAGCAGAAAAATCAAGCTTGTCAATGTGGTCCAGGTTATGCTCTTCCACCGGATCCTTCCATGCCAAAGACGGGCATTCAATTTGTGGGAGTTCGACTCGGCCAAGCACCAGACGCTGTGAGAGCTCTATGACACGATGCACGAGGACGTCTGGAGGGGGGTGTTATTCAAGAGCGCCGAGATGCCTCCCTCCCTCACCGAGGACCGCGGACTTAGCGCAAAGCGCCGCGCCAATCCGGTAGGTTTTCATATCTCCCAGGGTATTTATTTGCCCCGGTTTAGTTGTGTGCAGGATCTGAACTTCCATGTCATTAACAGGACTGGATAGAGACGGCGGAGCAGCTTGATAGCCTAGCCCCGCTACCCGAAGATCCTGCAGACCCTCTTCTGACGAAGATGCTGACTCTGGCACCCTACGAGGTGCCGGAAAAGAAGACCAAGAAGAAGACCGCGGGGACCCGAAAGGGTCTTCGGTGCAAGGTTGTATCGAAGTCATCGGACGATGACTCTGACGCACACTCCTCCCATGGAAATGAGGAGGAGGAGAAAAGTTCTCCCCCCCCCAGCCGGGGGAGACAAGAAAAGGAAGGCCGACCCATCCGGGGAGGCCGAAGGGTCCAAGAAGGGAAGGGCCCTCCCTCCAGACTACGCGACGACGGCCGCCGACTGCGGCGACGAGTGGCTACCCAGGGTCAAGCCCCTGGCGAAATCATAAGTGTCCGGACACCATAGTACTTCATGGTATGTTTTATTGTACTGCCTGCCCTCATGCCGAACATGATTATGCAGTCCGCCCCGAGCTCATCTCGACGTACATTCATCGAGCGGCTCTTTGGGCTCATCGGATATGAACTGCGGTTCTCCTCCGACCGCTTCCACCCCTCGCCCTGCGGACAACGCCGAGGTGTTGTCTCAAAAGGCACCAAGCCAAGGGGAGCTGATCCTGGGGGCGCCTCACGGCGACCTCCCGGAACCAGGGTACCAAGGGAGCGAGGCTCCTACGGGCTTCGAGTTCGAACCCCAGCCGGACTCTGCGCCGGAACCTTTGATGGTTCCGGACCCCGGCAGGCGGTCCGCCATTAAGGGGGGCCAACCATCCGTGCCGGTGTCCTCTGTCCAACGATAGGCACCGGACAACTTGTTGGAAGTGCTTCACAACGCTTCCATCGATGAAGAGCACCACACTATTATGAGTGCAGTGGTCGAGAAGGTTCAGTCTGCCAAAAACGGACTGACCGAAGCTTGCGCCAGCCTCCTAACAGGCTTTGAGGTAAGCAATCAAAATATAAGAAAATATTACCGCATAGATAGTAGCCCCTGATGCTTTGTTCGGCGTTCGCGAAGAAAAGCCGAATAGAGGATCAAATGATAACTCAGGAGTCTAATTAGAGTATGTCTATGTGTATGTGCAGGCTTCACTGCGGGCCGCTGCCGCACGTACTGCGGAGGTCTCTGCGCTGAAGCAGGCCCTGAAGCGGTCCGAGGAGGAGCTCGGCCTTACCAAGAGGCAGCTCGAAGAGAGCAAAGGTAAGATATACCCATGTCTATATAGTTAAAAAGAAGTTCGGGTGTAAAGTAATAGGATCATCATGAATTTGTCAGGGGCCACGACCGAGGTGGAGACCCTGAGGAAGGCGTTGTCCGAGGCCGAAGACAAAGCAGCCAAAGAACGCATTGAACGGGAGAAACAAGAGGCCCGAGTGGGCGAGGTGCAGCAAGAGCTCGAGGCTCTTGCCAAAAAGCACGAGTTCTTGGAGCTTGACTCCAAGATGCGAGAGTCCAAGCACGCATAGGCGCTTGAAAGCATCCGGAGCGCCAAGGCCGAAGCCCACAAGGCCCTCCAGGAGATTGACACGGCGAAGAAGATAGCAGCGGGTAAGGCATTCAATATGCAAAGCAAGCATGTGAAGGAGACTTTCCTTTTTCTTACCCGAGTTCGGAGCTCTCCAGGAGCATTTGCAGATCTTCCCTGCAGTGTGCTGGATGCCGCGGAGTTTTACCGGGCTGAGGAGGGAAGCTCAACGGAGAAGTTGTTCTGGTCTCAATATACTGGGACCGAACACCCCGTGCCCTTGAGCGACCAACTGAAGTAGTTGGTCGAGCTTCACAAGGCGGCCGAACAGGCCATGAGGGGCCTCATAGTCCAGATGTGGCCTGGCGAGCCCCTGTCCGGCAGCTACTTCGGTCTGGTGAGGCGGCTTGCGGAAGCCTGCCCACGGCTTGAAGTCATCGAGCGGTCCGTCTGCATTGAGGGTGCACGCAGGGCTTTTGCCCGGGCGAAGGTGCACTCGGCGAAGCTGGACGCCGTAAAGATGGTGAAGGAGGGACCACCGGAGGGCAAGGAGCATCGCTGCCTCGAGAATTATTATGAAAGTGTCTTGAAGGGTTCCCGCTTAGTGGCAGATGAGTGTGCCAAGGATGTAATTTTTGAATGAACATGCCCATGTGATCCTGTAATATTAAACGAGTTCGTTTGCGCCATGCGATGCTTTCTTAATTTAAAATATTACCTTCTGTGTGGCCGTTTATAAAACCTGAGAATTTGCCAGTCGTCGGCTTCTACCCCCATGTAACTAGTACTGGGGTGTTCGGGATAAATCTGAACACTCTTTACTCCAATTTTGGGTCCTTCAAGGGAGGTGTTCAGCGCAACGGACCAGGCAATTGGACTATAATGCTTTATCACTCTCACTTAGCCATAGAAGTCTATGATTTTAAATTTTTGGCGAAGCCCCTGGTATTCGGAGGGTCGAATTTGGGGCACTATACATGCCTAAGCCGGACAAGGCCGACTCCTCGCCCGAAGCGGAAAAAGTCTTTAAGGACTTGAGACCTCTCGAACAGTGACCAGTCTCTCGCCTTATCATGACAGTCAGTTTTTGGCTTTCTCTACTGAGGTGCTCGTCCGAAAGAACCGGGACACAATCACAGTAGTTCTCCCACCGCTACCTTAGCCGATATAGCGGAACGTAAGGTACCAAAGCGTGGGAGCCGGGCAACCCAACATTTGACCAAAGACATGATTCGGAGCTGATGCATATAATGATATAAGTTCGGGGTGCCGCACTGTCGAAAGTGTTCGGACTTCTTGCACCGTATTATGGGGTAAACGAGGACCCCTGGCGAACTGACCGTACCCGCACGTGCGGGTGCGGATTGTCGTAAATGGACATATAAGAGAAAGAGAAAGACTTAAATAATGCAACGACAGATTAATGATATGCATTGTTATTTGAATAATACATCGAAGCGTACTGGTACAAGTAGTGCAATAAGCATAAAGTAGGACAATTCGAAATGTCCTATCCCAAGGCAAGCTACGCATATATAGTGAAAAACGGGTATATCAAGTATTACTAGAGACCACCTGGCGGTTCCCGTGTTCATCTTAGCTTCTTGCTGCCTTGGTTGTTGCTTCTGGAATGTGTGCGGCAATCGTACTGCCGGGAAGGGCTTCCAAAGAGTTAGGCCCTGAAGGAGAAAAGTAACGTCGAAGGTATACAGCCCCTAGTGTGGTTAAGCCACAATGCGGGGCGTGTCCTGATCGTGCCCCCGCCCATGTCCATGGTATTTTTAATGTGTAGTTATGTACGCGCGACACAGATTTCATCGCTTCACTAGGACTGGGACGGGGGCCGGATTGCTAGGCGAGCTCTGATCGTGCCTGGCGATCCTGTTGCAGCTTGTTCTGGACTCCTTTGAAGGTTTCCGGTGGCCATGACGCCGAATGAGTGGTATGCCTGAACAGGATGCTTTGTGCCTCTGCTGCAAGGGCCGCAGTGTGCTCTTCCGTACGGAGCGAGCGTTCTGTGTTTCCATTTACTGTTATGACCCCGCGAGGTCCTGGCATCTTGAGATTGAGGTATGCGTAATGCGGCACTGCATTGAATTTTGCAAATGTTGTCTGTCCGAGCAGTGCATGATAGCCACTGCGAAAAGGGACGATGTCAAAGATTATCTCTTCGCTTCGGAAGTTATCCGGTGATCCGAAGACCACTTCCAGTGTGATTGAGCCTATGCAATGGGCCTCTACACCCGGGATGACGCCTTTGAAGGTGGTTTTGCTGGGTTTGATCCTCGAGGGATCGATGCCCATTTTTCGCACTGTATCCTGATAAAGCAGGTTCAGGCTGCTGCCGCCGTCCATAAGGACTCGAGTGAGGTGAAATCCGTCAATGATGGGGTCTAGGACCAGTGCAGCGGATCTGCCATGATGGATGCTAGTGGGGTGATCCCTGCGATCGAAGGTGATCGGGCAAGCAGACCATGGGTTGAACTTTGGGGCAATGGGCTCCATCGCATAGACGTCCCTTAGTGCACGCTTCCGCTCCATCTTGGGGATGTAGGTTGCATATATCATGTTCACGGTCTTCACTTGTGGGGGAAACCCCTTCTGTCCTCCTGTGTTCGGTGGCTGGGGCTCCTCCTCGTCATCGCTATGCAGCCCCTTGTCCTTGTTTTCGGCATTTAACTTGCCAGCCTGCTTGAACACCCAGCATTCTCTGTTGGTGTGATTGGCTGGCTTGTCGGGGGTGTCGTGGATTTGACAGGAGCGATCCAGTATGCGATCTAGACTGGATGGAGCCGGAGTATTTCTTTTGAATGGCTTTTTCCGTTGACCAGATCTAGAGCCTCTGAATCCGGCATTGACTGCCGTATCTTCGTTGTTATCGCCGTTATTGCGGCGCTTTGGTCTATTACGACGCTGCCTACCGTTAACATCTTTGGTATCCGAGGTATCCGGATTCTTTGATGTGTTGTTGCTGCGAGCCAGCCAGCTGTCCTCGCCCATGCAAAAGTGGGTCATAAGTGTTGTGAGGGCTGCCATAGATTTCAGCTTCTCCTGGCCGAGGTGGCGGGCGAGCCATTCGTCGTGGATGTTGTGCTTGAATGCCGCTAGGGGCTCTGCATCCGGACAGTCTATAATTTGATTTTTCTTAGTAAGGAACCGTGTCCAGAATTGTCTGGCCGATTCCCCTGGCTGCTGGGTTATGTGGCTCAAGTCATCAGCATCCGGTGGCCGCACATAAGTGCCCTAGAAGTTGTCAAGAAATGCGTCTTCCAGATCCTCCCAACTGCCGACGGAATCTGCTGGCAAGCTATTCAGCCAATGCCGAGCTGGTCCTTTGAGTTTTAGTGGGAGGTACTTGATGGCATGTAGATCATCACCGTGAGCCATGTGGATGTGAAGGAGGAAATCCTCAATCCATACGACGGGATCTGTTGTGCCATCATATGATTCGATATTTACGGGTTTGAAACCCTCCGGGAATTCATGATTCATAACTTCATCAGTGAAGCATAGGGGGTGTGCAGCATCTCTGTGCCCGGCTATATCCTGACGTAGTTCGTATGAGTCTTGTCTGCTGTATTCGGCCCGGTCGGATTTACTCTTGGTGTATCCAGCGTGACGATCATCGTCCCATGTGGGCGCACATGCCTGTGTCCCATATATTGACCTTGCGATTTTTGTCTTGCTGTCCAATATGTCTCGCAGGTCCTCTGTGTTGCCTCGGGCCTTAGTATTTTTGACTGAGTGGCGACGGGGTGCAGGCTGAACTTTAGGCTGAAACACCTCTCTGGCTCGGCCGCGTAGTGGCCGGTCAGCCGCATCGTACACTGGTGAATGAGGTTACAATGCTTCCTCCTCGAGGTGAGGTGGCAACCTACGTTTTGGGTAACTCTTGGACGGGCGCTCGAGTTCATGCTCCTCGGCCGCAAGGACTTCGGTCCACCTGTCTGCTAGCAGGTCTTGATCAGTTTGAAGTTGTTGCTGTTTTTTCTTAAGGCTATTTGCCGTGGCCATAAGCCGACGCTTGAAGCGCTCTTGCTCGACGGGGTCCTCACGCACAATAAACTCATCGTCGCCGAGGCTCGCCTCATCTTCAGAGGGAGGCATGTAATTGTCCTCCTCCGGTTCTCCATCCGCTGTCTGCTCTGGAGGGCTAGCTTGTTCGTCCTCTAGCTCTACACCGTGCTGGAGGGGATTGTTGTTGTCTTCGGCGCTATCCGGAGTGTTATTATCTCCTGTGCCGGTATCACTACTCTTGCTACGGCGGGACTTAGAGCGGCGCCGCTGTCATCGGCGCTTGGGTTGCTTGGCGGGGTCATCCTCTGTTGTCTCGTCGCCATTGCCTTCTTTGGGTGTGTCCACCATGTATATATCATATGATGAGGTGGCGGTCCAGCGCCCTGAGGCCGGCGGTTCCTGTTCGTCTCCGGCTTCGTCGTCCATACCGTCGAAGTCTTTGGAGTCAAAGTCGAGCATGTCGGTTAAGTCGTCGACAGTGGCTACTAAGTGGGTGTTGGGTGGGCAGCGAATCTCTTCGTCATCCGCATCCCATTCTAGCTGGACATAGTTCGGCCAAGGTTCTCCTAACAGGGAGAGAGATCTTAATGAATTTAGCACCTCTCTGAAAGGTGAGTGCTGAAAGATATCCGCGGAGGTGAACTCCATGATCGGCGCCCAGACGGACTCGATGGGCACGGATGTGAGCGGCTCGGAGTCCATGGCCGGAGATGAATCCAGTGGTTCAGCGACACGGCTCTCGTAAGGGGTGAAGTCAGTATCCGGCTCTATCGCCACTGAGAGTGCGGCCTCCATGGCGGGGTCCATCCCTCCGCTCTCGGATGGCGCGACTTGCTCCGGATTGAAGGCCGGAGTGGTTGCGGATGCGATCTCCCGGACATCGTCCGACGGCAGAGTTACGTCATGCTCATCGCGACTGTGCGGCGTGTCCGACATGGGCTCGAATCCGTCGAAGATCAAGTCTCCGCGGATGTCGGCCGTGTAGTGCAAGTTTCCAAATCTGACCTGATGGCCAGGGGCATAGCTTTCGATCTGCTCCAGATGGCCAAGCGAATTGGCCCGCGGAGTGAAGCCGCCGAATACGAAGATCTGTCCGGGGAGGAAAGCCTCACCCTGGACCGCATCGCTAGCGATGATCGAAGGAGCCATCAAGCCTTGCGGTGACGACACAGTGGAACTCTCAATGAAAGCACCAATGTCGGTGTCAAAACTGGCGGATCTCGGGTAGGGGGTCCCGAACTATGCGTCTAAGGCGGATGGTAACAGGAGGCACGGGACACGATGTTTACCTAGGTTCGGGCCCTCTTGATGGAGGTAATACCCTACGTCCTGCTTGATTGTTCTTGATGATATGAGTACTACAAGAGTTGATCTACCACGAGATCAAAGAGGCTAAACCCTAGAAGCTAGCCTATGGTATGATTGTATGTTGTCCTACGGACTAAAACCCTCCGGTTTATATAGACACCGGAGGGGGCTAGGGTTACACAAGGTCAGTTACAAAGGTGGAGATATACATATCCGTATTGCCTAGCTTGCCTTCCACGCCAAGTAGAGTCCCATCTGGACACGGGACGAAGTCTTCAATCTTGTACCTTCATAGTCCAATAGTCTGGCCAAAGAATACAGTCCGGCTGTCCAGAGACCCCCCTAATCCAGGACTCCCTCATCTTGCTATTAGTAGTCATGTGAATTTGGTATTCGTTCGATATTTTGATGAGATGTATGTTGTCTCTCCTCTAGTGGTGTTATGTGAACGTCGACTACATGACACTTCACCATTATTTGGGCCTAGAGGAAGGCATTGGGAAGTAATAAGTAGGTGATGGGTTGCTAGAGTGACAGAAGCTTAAACCCTAGTTTATGCGTTGCTTCGTAAGGGGCTGATTTGGATCCACATGTTTCATGCTATGGTTAGGTTTACCTTAATACTTTTGTTGTAGTTGCGGATGCTTGCAATAGAGGTTAATCATAAGTGGGATGCTTGTCCAAGTAAGGACAGCACCCAAGCACCGGTCCACCCACATACCAAATTATCAAAGTAGCGAACGCGAATCATATGATCGTGATGAAACCTAGCTTGACGATAATCCCCATGTATCCTCGGGAGCGCTTTTCTCTATATAAGAATTTGTCTAGGCTTGTCCTTTGCTACAAAAAGGATTGGGCCACCTTGCTGCACTTTATTTACTTTTGTTACTTGTTGCTCTTTACAAATTATATTATCACAAAACTATTTGTTACCTATAATTTCAGTGCTTGCAGAGAATACCTTGCTGAAAACCGCTTATCATTTCCTTCTGCTCCTCATTGGGTTCGACACTCTTACTTACCGAAAGGACTACGATAGATCCCCTATACTTGTGGGTCATCAAGACTCTTTTCTGGCGCCGTTGCCAGGGAGTGAAGCGCCTTTGGTAGGTGGAATTTGGTAAGGAAATATTTATATAGTGTGCTGAAATTTACTTTCACTTGTTACTATGGAAAGTAATCCTCTGAGGGGCTTGTTCGGGGTATCTTCACCCCGACCACTAGAGCAAAGAGTTGCTCCTCAACCTATTGAACCTACTGAAAATGAAAATGTCTACTTTGAGATTCCTTCGGGTATGATAGAAAAACTGCTAGCTAATCCTTTTGCAGGAGACGGAACAATGCATCGTGATGAGCACCTAATATATGTGGATAAAGTTTGTGGATTATTTAAGCTTGCAGGTGTGCCCGATGATGTTATTAATAAGAAGGTCTTCCCTTTATCTTTGAAGGGAGATGCATTGACATGGTATAGGCTATGTGATGATATGGGATCGTGGAACTACAAATGATTGAAATTGGAATTTCATCAGAAGTTTTATCCTATGCATCTTGTTCATCATGATCGCAATTATATATATAATTTTTGGCCTTGCGAAGGAGAAAGCATCGCTCAAGCTTGGGGGAGGCTTAAATCAATGTTATATGCATGCCCCAATCATGAGCTTCCAAGAGAAATAATTATTCAAAATTTATATGCTCGGCTTTCTGATAACAATCACACCATGCTTGATACTTCTTGTGTTGGATCTTTTATGATGAAGACTATTGAATTCAAATGGGATTTATTGGAAAGAACTAAATGCAACTCTGAAGATTGGGACCTCGACGAAGGTAAGGAGCCAGGTATGACACCTAAGTTTGATTGTGTTAAATCTTTTATGGATACCGATGTTTTCCGTAAATTTAGCACTAAATATGGACTTGACTCTGAAATAGTAGCTTCTTTCTATGAATCTTTTGCTACTCATGTTGATCTGCCTAGGGAGAAGTGGTTTAAATATCATCCTCCTATAGAAGTAAAAGTAGCTGCACCTATTAAAGTTGAAGAAAAGACTGTCACTTATAATGATCCTATTGTTCCTACTGCTTATGTTGAGAAACCACCTTTTCCTGTTAGGATAAAAGATCGTGCTAAAGCTTCAACTGTGGTTCGTAAAAGCAATATTAGAACTTATACACCTCCTGAGCAAGTTAAAGTTGAACCTAATATTGCTATGGTTAAAGATCTCTTGTCTGATAATATTGATGGGCATGTTATCTATTTCTGTGATGAAACTGCTAGAATTGCTAAACCTTGTGCTAAAGATAAACCTAGACTTGTGGTAGGCATGCATGTTATTTCTGTTAAAATAGGAGATCATTGTTATCATGGCTTATGTGATATGGGTGCTAGTGCTAGTGCAATACCTATTGACCTATACAAAGAAGTTATGCATGATATTGCACCTGCTGAGTTAGAAGAAATTGATGTCACCATTAAACTTGCCAATAGAGATACTATTTCACCAATGGGAATTGTTAGAGATGTTGAAGTCTTGTGTGGGAAAACTAAATATCCTGCTGATTTTCTTGTTCTTGGTTCCCCACAAGATAGCTTTTGTCCCATTATATTTGGTAGACCCTTCTAAAACACTGTTAATGCTAGGATAGACTGCAACAAGGATGTCGTTACTATTGGTTTAGGTGATATGTCTCATGAATTTAATTTCTATAAATTTCATAGACAACACCGTGAAGAGGAATTGCCTAGTAAAGATGAAATCATTGGTCTTGCTTCTATTGCCGTGCCTCCTAGTGATCCTTTAGAACAGTATTTGCTAGACCATGAAAATGATATGTTTATGAATGAAAGAAGGGAAATAGATGAAGTATTCTTTAAACAGGAACCCATCCTAAAACACAATTTGCCTGTTGAAATCCTAGGGGATCCTCCTCCACCCAAGGGTGATCCCGTGTTTGAGCTCAAACCGTTACCTGATACTCTTAAATATGCTTATCTTGATGGGAAAAAGATATATCCTGTTATTATTAGTGCTAACCTTTCAGAGCATGAAGAAGAGAGATTATTGAAAACTCTGAAGAAGCACCGTGATGCTATTGGATATACTCTCGATGATCTTAAAGGCATTAGTCCCACACTATGTCAACACAAAATAAATTTGGAGAAAGATGCCAAACCAGTTCGTGATCACCAACGATGGCTGAATCCTAAGATGAAAGAAGTGGTAAGAAAGGAAATACTAAAGCTCCTTGAGGCAGGTATAATTTATCCTGTTGCTGATAGTCAGTGGGTAAGTCTTGTCCATTGTGTCCCTAAAAAGGGAGGTATTACTGTCGTTCCTAATGATAAAGATGAATTGATTCCGCAAAGAATTGTTACAGGTTATAGGATGGTAATTGATTTCCGCAAATTAAATAAGGCTACTAAAAAGGATCATTACCCCTTACCTTTTATTGATCAAATGCTAGAAATATTATCCAAACATACACATTTTTGCTTTCTAGATGGTTATTCTGGTTTCTCTCAAATACATGTGTCAGCTGATGATCAATCTAAGACCACTTTTACTTGCCCATTCGGTACTTTTGCTTATAGACGTATGCCTTTTGGTTTATGTAATGCACCTGCTACCTTCCAAAGATGCATGATGGCTATATTCTCTGACTTTTGTGAAAAGATTTGTGAGGTTTTCATGGACGATTTCTCCGTCTATGGATCCTCTTTTGATGATTGCTTAAGCAACCTTGATCGAGTTTTGCGGAGATGTGAAGAAACTAACATTGTCTTGAATTGGGAGAAGTGCCACTTTATGGTTAATGA
Organism: Triticum urartu; assembly: GCF_056163025.1. Classification (NCBI taxonomy): domain Eukaryota; kingdom Viridiplantae; phylum Streptophyta; class Magnoliopsida; order Poales; family Poaceae; genus Triticum; species Triticum urartu. The sequence continues at coordinate 475,964,535 of NC_141877.1, forward strand.
AGGTATTGTCTTGGGGCATAAAGTTTCTGAAAGAGGTATTGAAGTTGATAAAGCTAAGGTTGATGCTATTGAAAAGATGCCATGTCCCAAGGACATCAAAGGTATAAGAAGTTTCCTTGGTCACGCCGGTTTTTATAGGAGGTTCATTAAGGACTTCTCAAAAATTTCTCGACCTCTGACTAATTTATTACAAAAAGATATACCATTTATTTTTTATGATGATTGCGTAGAAGCATTTGAAATACTTAAGAAAGCATTGATCTCTGCACCTATTGTTCAGCCACCTGATTGGAATTTACCCTTTCAAATTATGTGCGATGCTAGTGATTATGATGTAGGTGTTGTTCTAGGGCAAAGAGTTGATAAGAAATTAAATGTTATTCAATATGCTAGTAAAACTCTAGACAATGCTCAGAGAAATTATGCTACTACTGAAAAGGAATTCTTAGCAGTTGTATTTGCTTGTGATAAGTTCAGACCTTATATTGTTGACTCTAAAGTAACTATTCACACAGATCATGCTGCTATTAAATATCTTATGGAAAAGAAAGATGCTAAACCTAGACTCATTAGATGGGTTCTCTTGCTACAAGAATTTGATTTGCATATTATTGATAGAAAGGGAGCTGAGAACCCCGTTGCAGACAACTTGTCTAGGCTAGAGAATGTTCTTGATAACCCACTACCTATTGATGATAGCTTTCCTGATGAACAATTAAATGTCATAAATGCTTCTCGTACTGCTCCATGGTATGCTGATTATGCTAATTATATTGTTGCTAAATTTATACCACCTAGTTTCACATACCAGCAAAAGAAAAAGGTTTTCTATGATTTAAGACATTACTTTTGGGATGACCCACATCTTTATAAAGAAGGAGTAGATGGTGTTATTAGACGTTATGTACCTGAGCATGAACAGGAACAGATCCTACGCAAGTGTCATGATACGTCTCCGTCGTATCTACTTTTCCAAACACTTTTGCCCTTGTTTTGGACTCTAACTTGCATGATTTGAATGGAACTAACCCGGACTGACGCTGTTTTCAGCAGAATTACCATGGTGTTATTTATGTGTAGAAACAAAAGTTCTCGGAATGACCTGAAACTTCACGGAACATCTTTTCGGAAATAATAAAAAATCCCTGCAAAAGATGAAGACTAGGGGGCCCACACCCTAGCCACGAGGGTGGGGGCGCGCCTGCCCCCCTAGGGCGCGCCCCCCTACCTCGTGGCCCCCCTGGAGCTCCTCCGACCTCAACTCCAACTCTATATATTTGGTTCCGGGGAGAAAAAATCAAGGAGAAGGATTCATCGTGTTTTACGATACGGAGCCGCCGCCAAGCCCTAAAACCTCTCAGGAAGGCTGATCTGGAGTCCGTTCAGGGCTCCGGAGAGGGGAATCTGTCGCCATCGTCATCATCAACCTTCCTCCATCACCAATTTCATGATGCTCACCGCCGTGCATGAGTAATTCCATCGTAGGCTTGCTGGACGGTGATGGGTTGGATGAGATTTATCATGTAATCGAGTTAGTTTTGTTAGGGTTTGATCCCTAGTATCCACTATGTTCTGAGATTGATGTTGCTATGACTTTGCTATGCTTAATGCTTGTCACTAGGGCATGAGTGCCATGATTTCAGATCTGAACCTATTATGTTTTCATCAATATATGAGAGTTCTTGATCCTATCTTGCAAGTCTATAGTCACCTAGTATGTGTTATGATCCGTTAACCCCGAAGTGACAATAATCGGGATACTTACTGGTGATGACCGTAGTTTGAGGAGTTAATATCCCTTAGTTTCCGCTAGGACCCCGCTGCCACGGGAGGGTAGGACAAAAGATGCCATGCAAGTTCTTTTCCATAAGCACGTATGACTATATTCGGAATACATGCCTACATTACATTGATGAATTGGAGCTAGTTCTGTGTCACCCTAGGTTATGACTATTACATGATGAACCGCATCCGGCATAATTCTCTATCATCGATCCATTGCCTACGAGCTTTCCATATATTGTTCTTCGCTTATTTACTATTCCGTTGCTATTGCTATCATCACTACAAAATACCAAAAACATTATTTTTGTTATCATTACCTTTTGCTATCGTTACCACTACTATCATATTACTTTGCTACTAAATACTTTGCTACAGATATTAAGTTTCCAGGTGTGGTTGAATTGACAACTCAGCTGCTAATACTTGAGAATATTGTTTGGCTCCCCTTGTGTCGAATCAATAAATTTGGGTTGAATACTCTACCCTCGAAAACTGTTGCGATCCCCTATACTTGTGGGTTATCATGTCACTCCGAAGCTTATGGAGGACACCACGCTGGAGATAGAACTGCACATAAGGTATTGCAATCCGGTTTTTATTGGCCTACTCTCTTCAAGGATGCCCGTAAGTTTATCTTATCTTGTGATGAATGTCAAGGAATTGGTAATATTAGTATACGTCAAGAAATGCCTATGAATTACTCGCTTGTTATTGAACCATTTGATGTTTGGGGATTTGATTATATGGGACCTTTTCCTGCCTCTAATGGATATACACATATTTTAGTTGCTGTTGATTACGTTACTAAGTGGGTAGAAGCTATTCCAACTAGTAGTGTTGATCATAACACCTCTATTAGATGCTTAATGAAAGGATCGAGAAGAGGTGTCTAGAGGGGGGTGATTAGACACTAAGTACCAAAAGTTGCAGTTTTTTTATTTCTTTAAGTTGAAGTGGAGTTTTGGCACAAGTTTAACAAACACAATACATATCAAGCAAGCATGCAAAGAGTATATGAGCAGCGGAAAGTAAAGCATGCAACTTGCAAGAATTTAAAGGGAAAGGTTTGGAGAATTCAAACGCAATTGGAGACACGGATGTTTTTGTCGTGGTTCCGATAGGTGGTGCTATCGTACATCCACGTTGATGGAGACTTCAACCCATGAAGGGTAACGGTTGCGCGAGTCCACGGAGGACTCCACCCACGAAGGGTCCATGAAGAAGCAACCTTGTCTATCCCATCATGGCCATCGCCCACGAAGGACTTGCCTCACTAGCGGTAGATCTTCACGAAGTAGGCGATCTCCTTGCCCTTACAAACTCCTTGGTTTAACTCCACAATATTGTCGGAGGCTCCCAAGTGACACCTAGCCAATCTAGGAGACACCACTCTCCAAGAAGTAACAAATGGTGTGTTGATGATGAACTCCTTGCTCTTGTGCTTCAAATGATAGTCTCCCCAACACTCAACTCTCTCTCACGGGATATGGATTTGGTGGAAAGGAGATTTGAGTGGAAAGCAACTTGGGGAAGGCTAGAGATCAAGATTCATATGGTGGGAATGGAATATCTTGGCCTCAACACATGAGTAGGTGGTTCTCTCTCAGAAAATGTGTATTGGAAGTGTAGGTATGTTCTGATGGCTCTCTCCACGAATGAAGAGTGGGTGGAGGGGTATATATAGCCTCCACACAAAAACTAACCGTTACACACAATTTACCAATCTCGGTGAGACCGAATTGAGAAACTCGGTCGGACCGATTTAGCAAACCTAGTGACCGTTAGGATTTTCGATGGGACTGAGATGCAATTCGGTAGGACCGATATGGTTAGGGTTAGGGCATAACGTAATCTCGGTGAGACCGACTACACAAACTCGGTGGGACTGATTTTGGTAATAAGCTAACCAGAGAGTTGGTCAGGCAAACTTGGTGAGACCGATTACACAAACTCAGTGGGACCGATTTTGGTAATAAGCTAACCAGAAAGTTTGCATTGTAATCTCGGTAGTACCGATTGCTCAATCTCGGTGGGACCGATTTGGGTAATGGACATACACAGAGAGATTACAATCCCATCTCGGTGAGACCGAGATCCCTATCGGTGAAACCGATTTGCCTAGGGTTTGTGGCAGTGGCTATGACATCTGAACTCGGTGGCGCCGGATAGAAAGAATCGGTGGGGCCGAGTTTGACTTTTGGTTTAGGTCATATGTGGATGTGGGAAGGTAGTTGAGGGTTTTGGAGCATATCACTAAGCACTATGAAGCAAGAACCTCATCAAGCAACACCTCATCCCCTCTTGATAGTATTGGCTTTTCCTATAGACTCAATGTGATCTTGGATCACTAAAATAGAAAATGTAGAGTCTTGATCTTGAAGCTTGAGCTAATCCTTTGTCCTTAGCATCTTGAAGGGGTTCCGCATCCTTTAGTCCACGTCACTTAATTTGTTGAACTTGTCTGAAACATACTAGGTAAAAGTATTAGTCCAACAAGAGATATGTTGTCATTAATTATCAAATTCACCCAGGGAGCACTTGTGCTTTCACTTAAAGAAGTTATTTTTCCAAGGTTTGGAGTCCCTAGATATTTAATGACTGATGGGGGTTCACATTTTATTCATGGTGCTTTCCATAAAATGCTTGCTAAATATGATGTTAATAATATAATGGCATATCCTTATCACCCACAGTCTAGTGGTCAAGTAGAATTGAGCAATAGAGAACTCAAATTAATTTTGTAAAAGACTGTTAATAGATCTAGAAAGAATTGGTCCAAGAAACTTGATGATGCATTATGGGCCTATAGAACTGCATATAAAAATCCTATGGGTATGTCTCCGTATAAAATGGTTTATGGAAAAGCATGTCACTTACCTCTCGAACTAGAACATAAGGCTTATTGGGCTATTAAAGAGCTCAATTATGATTTCAAACTTGCCGGTGAGAAGAGGTTATTTGACATTAGCTCACTTGATGAATGGAGAACCCAAGCCTATGAGAATGCCAAATTATTTAAAGAAAAGGTTAAAAGATGGCATGACAAAAGAATACAAAAGCGTGAATTTAATGTAGGTGATTATGTATTGCTATACAACTCTCGTTTAAGATTTTTTGCAGGAAAACTTCTCTCTAAATGGGAGGGTCCTTACGTTATCGAGGAGGTCTATCATTCTGGTGCCATAAAAATCAACAACTTCGAAGGCACAAATCTGAAGGTGGTGAACGGTCAAAGAATTAAACATTATATCTCAGGTAATCCTATAAATGTTGAAACCAATGTTATTGAAACCGTAACACCGGAGGAATACATAAGGGACACATTCCGGAACGTTTCAGACCCCGAAAAGGAATAGGTATGTGGTACGATAAGTAAACCGACTCCAAAACAGTTCTAATGTCAATTTTCTTCCATTTTGGAATATTTAGAAAAATAGAAAAATAAGAAGCAGTCCGGGAAGGACACGAGGGCTCCACGAGGGTGGTGTTGGGTTTCGTAGTAATTTCAAAAAAATTCCTACGCACACGCAAGATCATGTGATGCATAGCAACGAGAGGGAAGAGTATTGTCTACGTACCCACGCAGACCGACTGCGGAAGCGTTGACACAACGTAGAGGAAGTAGTCGTACGTCTTCACGATCCAACCGATCAAGCACCGAAACTACGGCACCTCCGAGTTCGAGCACACGTTCAGCTCGATGACGATCCCCGGACTCTGATCCAGCAAAGTGTCGGGGAAGAGTACCGTCAGCACGACGGCGTGGTGACGATCTTGATGTACTACAGCAGCAGGGCTTCGCCTAAACTCCGCTACAGTATTATCGAGGACTATGGTGGCTGGGGGCACCGCACACGGCTAAGGAATAGATCACGTGGATCAACTTGTGTTTCTTGATCTATCTTTGGTGCTAGCCCTGCCCCTCTATTTATATCTTGAGCCCTGGGGTCGAAACTTGGAGTTAAAGCCTTCACAAAGTCGGTTTCACCCGATAGGCAAGAGTCCTTCTCGGACTCCAGGGCCAGACGCCAGGGATCCCGGCGTCTGGACCCAGACGCCAGGGACCCTGGCGTCTGGCCCCTGGACTCCACAAAACTTCCTTTTGCGCTTTCCAAAAACCTTGTGGGCTTTCCCCTTTGGCCCAAATAAAGTGTTCTCGTACCCAAACATTTCGGAAACATCCGGAACCCCTTCCGGTGATTTCCGGAACCCTTCCGGTGACCAAACACTATTATCACATATATCAAACTTTATCTCTGGACCATTCCGGAGTTCCTCGTCATGTCCGTGATCTCATCTCGGGACTCCGAACAACCTTCAGTATATCAAAATGCATAAACTCATAATATAACTGTCATCGTAACCTTAAGCGTGCGGACCCTACGGGTTCGAGAACAATGTAGACATGACCGAGACACGTCTCCGGTCAATAACCAATAGCGGGACCTGGATGCCCATATTGGCTCCTACATATTCTACGAAGATCTTTATCGGTCAGACCGCATAATAACATACGTTGTTCCCTTTGTCATCGGTATGTTACTTGCCCGAGATTCGATCATCGGTATCCAATACCTAGTTCAATCTCGTTAGCAGCAAGTCTCTTTACTCGTTCTGTAATACATCATCCCGCAACTAACTCATTAGTTGCAATGCTTGCAAGGCTTATGTGATGTGCATTACCGAGAGGGCCCAGAGATACCTCTCCGACAATCGGAGTGACAAAACCTAATCTCGAAATACGCCAACCCAACATCTACCTTCGGAGACACCTGTAATGCTCCTTTATAATCACCCAGTTACGTTGTGACGTTTGGTAGCACCCAAAGTGTTCCTCCGGCAAACGAGAGTTGCATAATCTCATAGTCATAGGAACATGTATAAGTCATGAAGAAAGCAATAGCAACATACTAAACGATCGGGTGCTAAGCTAATGGAATGGGTCATGTCAATCAGATCATTCAGCTAATGATGTGACCTCGTTAATCAAATAACAACTCTTTGTTCATGGTTAGGAAACATAACCATCTTTGATTAACGAGCTAGTCAAGTAGAGGCATACTAGTGACACTTTGTTTGTCTATGTATTCACACATGTATTATGTTTCCGGTTAATACAATTCTAGCATGAATAATAAACATTTATCATGATTATAAGGAAATAAATAATAACTTTATTATTGCCTCTAGGGCATATTTCCTTCAGTCTGCCACTTGCACTAGAGTCAATAATCTAGATTACACCGTAATGATTCTAACACCCATGGAGCCTTGGTGCTGATCATGTTTTGCTCGTGGAAGAGGCTTAGTCAACGGGTCTGCAACATTCAGATCCGTATGTATCTTGCAAATCTCTATGTCTCCCACCTGGACTAGATCCCGGATGGAATTGAAGCGTCTCTTGATGTGCTTGGTTCTCTTGTGAAATCTGGATTCCTTTGCCAAGGCAATTGCACCAGTATTGTCACAAAAGATTTTCATTGGACCCGATGCACTAGGTATTACACCTAGATCGGATATGAACTCCTTCATCCAGACTCCTTCGTTCGCTGCTTCCGAAGCAGCTATGTACTCAGCTTCACATGTAGATCCCGCTACGACGCTTTGTTTAGAACTGCTCCAACTGACAGCTCCACTGTTTAATGTAAACACGTATCCGGTTTGCGATTTAGAATCATCCGGATCAGTGTCAAAGCTTGCATCAAAGTAACCATTTACGACGAGCTCTTTGTCACCTCCATATACGAGAAACATATCCTTAGTCCTTTTCAGGTATTTCAGGATGTTCTTGACCACTGTCCAGTGATCCACTCCTGGATTACTTTGGTACCTCCCTGCTAGACTTATAGCAAGGCACACATCGGGTCTGGTACACAGCATTGCATACATGATAGATCCTATGGCTGATGCATAAGGAACATCTTTCATATTCTCTCTATCTTCTGCAGTGGTCGGGCATTGAGTCTTACTCAACTTCACACCTTGTAACACAGGCAAGAATCCTTTCTTTGCTTGATCCATTTTGAACTTCTTCAAAATCTTGTCAAGGTATGTGCTTTGTGAAAGTCCAATTAAGCGTCTTGATCTATCTCTATAGATCTTTATGCCTAATATGTAAGCAGCTTCACCGAGGTCTTTCATTGAAAAACTCTTATTCAAGTATCCCTTTATGCTATCCAGAAATTCTATATCATTTCCAATTAGTAATATGTCATCCACATATAATATCAGAAATGCTACAGAGCTCCCACTCACTTTCTTGTAAATACAGGCTTCTCCGAAAGTCTGTATAAAACCAAATGCTTTGATCACACTATCAAAGCATTTATTCCAACTCCGAGAGGCTTGCACCAGTCCATAAATGGATCGCTGGAGCTTGCACACTTTGTTAGCTCCCTTTGGATCGACAAAACCTTCTGGTTGCATCATATACAACTCTTCTTCCAGAAATCCATTCAGGAATGCAGTTTTGACATCCATTTGCCAAATTTCATAATCATAAAATGCGGCAATTGCTAACATGATTCGGACAGACTTAAGCATCGCTACGGGTGAGAAGGTATCATCGTAGTCAACCCCTTGAACTTGTCGAAAACCTTTTGCGACAAGTCGAGCTTTATAGACAGTAACATTACCGTCAGCGTCAGTCTTCTTCTTGAAGATCCATTTATTCTCAATTGCTTGCCGATCATCGGGCAAGTCAACCAAAGTCCATACTTTGTTCTCATACATGGATCCCATCTCAGATTTCATGGCTTCAAGCCATTTTGCGGAATCTGGGCTCACCATCGCTTCTTCATAGTTCGTAGGTTCATCATGATCTAGCAGCATGACTTCCAGAACAGGATTACCGTACCACTCTGGCGCGGATCTCACTTTGGTTGATCTACGAGGTTCAGTAGTATCTTGATCTGAAGTTCCATGATCATTATCATTAGCTTCCTCACTAACTGGTGTAGGTGTCACTGGAACAGTTTTCTGTGATGTACTACTTTCCAGTAAGGGAGCAGGTACAGTTACCTCGTCAAGTTCTACTTTCCTCCCACTCACTTCTTTCGAGAGAAACTCCTTCTCTAGAAAGTTTCCGAATTTAGCAACAAAAGTCTTGCCTTCGGATCTGTGATAGAAGGTGTATCCAATAGTTTCCTTTGGATATCCTATGAAGACACATTTCTCCGATTTGGGTTCGAGCTTATCAGGTTGAAGCTTTTTCACATAAGCATCGCAGCCCCAAACTTTTAGAAACGACAACTTTGGTTTCTTGCCAAACCACAGTTCATAAGGCGTCGTCTCAACGGATTTTGATGGTGCCCTATTTAACGTGAATGCGGCCGTCTCTAGAGCGTATCCCCAAAACGATAGCGGTAAATCAGTAAGAGACATCATAGATCGCACCATATCTAGTAAAGTACGATTACGACGTTCAGACACACCATTACGCTGTGGTGTTCCGGGTGGCGTGAGTTGCGAAACTATTCCACAATTTTTCAAATGTACACCAAACTCGTAACTCAAATATTCTCCTCCACGATCAGATCGTAGAAACTTTATTTTCTTGTTACGATGATTTTCAACTTCACTCTGAAATTCCTTGAACTTTTCAAATGTTTCAGACTTATGTTTCATTAAGTAGATATACCCATATCTGCTTAAATCATCTGTGAAGGTGAGAAAATAACGATATCCGCCACGAGCCTCAATATTCATCGGACCACATACATCTGTATGTATGATTTCCAACAAATCTGTTGCTCTCTCCATAGTACCGGAGAACGGCGTTTTTGTCATCTTGCCCATGAGGCACGGTTCGCAAGTACCAAGTGATTCATAATCAAGTGGTTCCAAAAGTCCATCAGAATGGAGTTTCTTCATGCGCTTTATACCGATATGACCTAAACGGCAGTGCCACAAATAAGTTGCACTCTCATTATCAACTCTGCATCTTTTGGCTTCAACATTATGAATATGTGTGTTACTACTATCGAGATTCAACAAGAATAGACCACTCTTTAAGGGTGCATGACCATAAAAAATATTACTCATATAAATAGAACAGCCATTATTCTCTGATTTAAATGAATAACCGTCTCGCATCAAACAAGATCCAGATATAATGTTCATGCTTAACGCTGGCACCAAATAACAATTATTTAGGTCTAATACTAATCCCGAAGGTAGATGTAGAGGTAGCATGCCGACTGCGATCACATCGACTTTGGAACCGTTTCCCACGCGCATCGTCACCTCGTCCTTAACCAATCTTCGCTTGATCCGTAGTCCCTGTTTCGAGTTGCAAATATTAGCAACAGAACCAGTATCAAATACCCAGGTGCTACTGCGAGCATTAGTAAGGTACACATCAATAACATGTATATCACATATACCTTTGTTCACCTTGCCATCCTTCTTATCCGCCAAATACTTGGGGCAGTTCCGCTTCCAGTGACCAGTTTGCTTGCAATAGAAGCACTCAGTTTCAGGCTTAGGTCCAGGTTTGGGTTTCTTCTCTTGAGTAGCAACTTGCTTGCCGTTCTTTTTGAAGTTCCCCTTCTTCTTCCCTTTGCCCTTTTTCTTGAAACTAGTGGTCTTGTTGACCATCAACACTTGATGCTCCTTCTTGATTTCTACCTCCGCAGCTTTCAGCATCGCGAAGAGCTCGGGGATAGTCTTGTTCATCCCTTGCATATTATAGTTCATCACGAAGCTCTTGTAGCTTGGTGGCAGTGATTGAAGAATTCTGTCAATGACGCAATCATCTGGAAGATTAACTCCCAATTGAATCAAGTGATTATTATACCCAGACATTTTGAGTATATGCTCACTGACAGAACTGTTCTCCTCCATCTTGCAGCTATAGAACTTATTGGAGACTTCATATCTCTCAATCCGGGCATTTGCTTGAAATATTAACTTCAACTCCTGGAACATCTCATATGCTCCATGACGTTCAAAACGTCGTTGAAGTCCCGATTATAAGCCGTAAAGCATGGCACACTGAACTATCGAGTAGTCATCAGCTTTGCTCTGCCAGACGTTCATAACATCTGGCGTTGCTCCTGCAGCAGGCCTGGCACCCAGCGGTGCTTCCAGGACGTAATTCTTCTGTGCAGCAATGAGGATAATCCTCAAGTTACGGACCCAGTCCGTGTAATTGCTACCATCATCTTTCAATTTTGCTTTCTCAAGGAACGCATTAAAATTCAACGGAACAACAGCACGAGCCATCTATCTACAATCAAACATAAACAAGCAAGATACTAATCAGGTACTAAGTTTCATGATAAATTTAAGTTCAGTTAATCAAATTAATTAAAGAACTCCCACTTAGATAGACATCTCTCTAATCCTCTAAGTGATTACGTGATCCAAATCAACTAAACCATAACCGATCATCACGTGAGATGGAGTAGTTTTCAATGGTGAACATCGTTATGTTGATCATATCTACTATATGATTCACGCTCGACCTTTCGGTCTCCGTGTTCCGAGGCCATATCTGTATATGCTTGGCTCGTCAAGTATAACCTGAGTATTCCGCGTGTGCAACTGTTTTGCACCCGTTGTATTTGAACGTAGAACCTATCACACCCGATCATCACGTGGTGTCTCAGCACGAAGAACTTTCGCAACGGTGCATACTCAGGGAGAACACTTCTTGATAATTTAGTGAGAGATCATCTTATAATGCTACCGTCAATCAAAGCAAGATAAGATGCATAAAAGGATAAACATCACATGCAATCAATATAAGTGATATGATATGGCCATCATCATCTTGTGCTTGTGATCTCCATCTCCGAAGCACCGTCATGATCACCATCGTCACCGGCGTGACACCTTGATCTCCATCGTAGCATCGTTGTCGTCTCGCCAAGCTTATGCTTCTACGACTATCACTACCGCTTAGTAATAAAGTAAAGCATTACATCGTGATTGCATTGCATACAATAAAGCGACAACCATATGGCTCCTGCCAATTGCCGATAACTCGGTTACAAAACATGATCATCTCATACAATAAAATTCAGCATCATGTCTTGACCATATCACATCACAACATGCCCTGCAAAAACAAGTTAGACGTCCTCTACTTTGTTGTTGCAAGTTTTACGTGGCTGCTACGGGCTTAAGCAAGAACCAATCTCACCTACGCATCAAAACCACAACGATAGTTTGTCAAATAGACTCCGTTTTAACCTTCGCAAGGACCGGGCGTAGCCATACTTGGTTCAACTAAAGTTGGAGAGACAGTCGCCCGCAAGCCACCTATGTGCAAAGCACGTCGGGGGAACCGGTCTCGCGTAAGCGTACGCGTAATGTTGGTCCGGGTCGTCTCATCCAACAATGCCCCGAACCAAAGTATGACATGCTGGTAGGCAGTATGACTTATATTGCCCACAACTCACTTGTGTTCTACTCGTGCATATAACATCAACATAAATAACCTAGGCTCGGATGCCACTGTTGGATTTCGTAGTAATTTCAAAAAAATTCCTACGCACACGCAAGATCATGTGATGCATAGCAACGAGAGGGAAGAGTATTGTCTACGTACCCACGCAGACCGACTGCGGAAGCGTTGACACAACGTAGAGGAAGTAGTCGTACGTCTTCACGATCCAACCGATCAAGCACCGAAACTACGGCACCTCCGAGTTCGAGCACACGTTCAGCTCGATGACGATCCCCGGACTCCGATCCAGCAAAGTGTCGGGGAAGAGTACCGTCAGCACGACGGTGTGGTGACGATCTTGATGTACTACAGCAGCAGGGCTTCGCCTAAACTCCGCTACAGTATTACCGAGGACTATGGTGGCTGGGGGCACCGCACACGGCTAAGGAATAGATCACGTGGATCAACTTGTGTTTCTTGATCTATCTTTGGTGCTAGCCCTGCCCCTCTATTTATATCTTGAGCCCTGGGGTCGAAACTTGGAGTTAAAGCCTTCACAAAGTCGGTTTCACCCGATAGGCAAGAGTCCTTCTCGGACTCCAGGGCCAGACGCCAGGGATCCCGGCGTCTGGACCCAGACGCCAGGGACCCTGGCGTCTGGCCCCTGGACTCCACAAAACTTCCTTTTGCGCTTTCCAAAAACCTTGTGGGCTTTCCCCTTTGGCCCAAATAAAGTGTTCTCGTACCCAAACATTTCGGAAACATCCGGAACCCCTTCCGGTGATTTCCGGAACCCTTCCGGTGACCAAACACTATTATCACATATATAAAACTTTATCTCCGGACCATTCCGGAGTTCCTCGTCATGTCCGTGATCTCATCTCGGGACTCCGAACAACCTTCGGTATATCAAAATGCATAAACTCATAATATAACTGTCATCGTAACCTTAAGCGTGCGGACCCTACGGGTTCGAGAACAATGTAGACATGACCGAGACACGTCTCCGGTCAATAACCAATAGTGGGACCTGGATGCCCATATTGGCTCCTACATATTCTACGAAGATCTTTATCGGTCAGACCGCATAACAACATACGTTGTTCCCTTTGTCATCGGTATGTTACTTGCCCGAGATTCGATCGTCGCTATCCAATACCTAGTTCAATCTCGTTAGCGGCAAGTCTCTTTACTTGTTCTGTAATACATCATCCCGCAACTAACTCATTAGTTGCAATGCTTGCAAGGCTTATGTGATGTGCATTACCGAGAGGGCCCAGAGATACCTCTCCGACAATCGGAGTGACAAAACCTAATCTTGAAATACGCCAACCCAACATCTACCTTTGGAGACACCTGTAATGCTCCTTTATAATCACCCAGTTACGTTGCGACGTTTGGTAGCACCCAAAGTGTTCCTCCGGCAAACGGGAGTTGCATAATCTCATAGTCATAGGAACATGTATAAGTCATGAAGAAAGCAATAGCAACATACTAAACGATCGGGTGCTAAGCTAATGGAATGGGTCATGTCAATCAGATCATTCAGCTAATGATGTGACCTCGTTAATCAAATAACAACTCTTTGTTCCTGGTTAGGAAACATAACCATCTTTGATTAACGAGCTAGTCAAGTAGAGGCATACTAGTGACACTTTGTTTGTCTATGTATTCACACATGTATTATGTTTCCGGTTAATAAAATTCTAGCATGAATAATAAACATTTATCATGATTATAAGGAAATAAATAATAACTTTATTATTGCCTCTAGGGCATATTTCCTTCAGGTGGAGGGCGCGCCCTAGCCCCCTGGGCGCGCCCCCTACCTCGTGGGCACCTCGTGTGCTCTCCGGACTCCGTTTTCTTACACGTCACGTATTTTGGTCGGCAAAAATTCATTATATAACCTCCCAAAGGTTTTGACCACCGTATCACGCAAAAAATCTCCTGTCTTTGTTTCGAGCTGTTTTTCTAACAGATCCAGGTCTTCATGTCGTCTTCAAGTGCCCCCAAGGACCAGTTCTTCAAGAAGGTCATCAACCCCTACCTCGCGGAAGTGCTGCAACACCCTCAAACCATTGAGATGCGTGAGGGGTTGTTGCACATCCGCGATGTTGAGGGATCAAGGAAGACCGGAAGCACAGAGGCAAGGCTCGAGGCATTGGAGCAACAAGTTTTCAAGTGTCCGGAGATGGTGGAGCGTGGACTCGATTCCAATCACATTATGATCACGGAGTTCACCAACAACCACAAGCTGGACGTCAAGGACATTGGGGAGGCCATCTTCAAGCTTCATGAGAAAATCGAGCACCTCCAAGCCCAGATCTATGACCTGCAAAATCAAAACTGTGAGTATGAATATAGATTCAAGAGGATGAGTTAGGCTGCAGATTTGAGGTTTCAGGAGACTCGATCATCCTTCTATGATGGTGAGCCTATGCCTTGGAAGCAGGACGACAAGCCTACGCCATCAACAAAACCATCAACTCCTTCACCGACAAAAGAGATATAATCACATGGGTATGGGCACTCCCCTTGGCAACTACCAAGCTTGGGGGAGTGCCTCGGTATCGTATCACCATCACTTCTATCTTTACCGTTTTTCTTAGTTCAATCCTTTTGGTAATATCTTGATCTAGTAGAATAAAGTTTTAGTATGATCTAGTTGTGAGTTTTGCTTTATGATCCTTCTATGTAATCGAGTCCGCGAGCTATATATAATAAAGATTAGTGTTGAGTCAAGGGCTTGATTATTTTGCCATGATCTTGAGGGAATAAAAGAAAAGAGAAAGAATAAAAAGAAATAAGAGAAATCATATGGATCTTATGGAGAGTAATGAGCTTACATATAAAAAGTATGATGAATAAAAGTTGTTGAGAGTAGACAAACATAGTTTTGGTCATCGTTGCAATTAATAGGAAGTAATAAAGAAACAGAGGTCTTCACATATAAATATACTATCTTGGACATCTTTTATGATTGTGAGCACTCATTAAAATATGACATGCTAAAGAGTTGAAGTTGGACAAGTAAGACAACGTAATGGGTTATGTTTTCTTACATCTGAAATAAATTATATTGTCATGGATCATCCAACATGATTGAGCTTGCCTTTCTCCCTCATGCTAGCCAAATTCTTTGCACCAAGTAGAGATACTACTTGTGCTTCCAAACACCCTTAAACCAGTTTTGCCATGAGAGTCCACCATACCTACCTATGGATTGAGTAAGATCCTCCAAGTAAGTTGTCATTGGTGCAAGCAATAAAAATTGCTCTCTAAATATGTATGACTTATTAGTGTGGGAGAAAATAAGCTTTATACGATCATGTGATATGGAAGAAATAAAAGCAACGGACTGCATAATAAAGGTCCATATCACAAGTGGCAATATAAAGTGACGTTCTTTCGCATTAAGATTTTGTGCATCTGACCATAAAAGCGCATGACAGCCTCTGCTTCCCTCTGCGAAGGGCCTATCTTTTACTTTTATCTCCTACCTTACATAAGAGTCATGGTAATCTTCACCTTTCCTTTTTACATTTCATCTTTTGGCAAGCACAACATGTTGGAAAGATCATGGTATATATGGCTAATTGGATGTGAGTTTTCATGAACTATTATTGTTGACATTACCCTTGAGGTAAAACGTTGGGAGGCAAAACTATAAGCCCCTATCTTTCTCTGTGTCCGATTAAAACTCTATACCCATAAGTATTGCTTGAGTGTTAGCAATTGTGAAAGACTATATGATAGTTGAGTATGTGGACTTGCTGAAAGGCTCTTATATTGACTCTTTCCTATGTTATGATAAATTGCAATTGCTCCAATGACTGAGATTATAGTTTGTTAGTTTTCAATGAAGTTTAGGATTCATACTTGAAATTGTGATTGAATTGTTACTCTAGCATAAGAGATCATATGATAAGAATTATATAAGTCGTTGTTCTAAGAATGATCATGATGCCCTCATGTCCGTATTTTTATTTTTATCGACACCTCTATCTCTAAACATGTGGACATATTTTTCGATTTCGGCTTTCGCTTGAGGACAAGGGAGATCTAAGCTTGGGGGACTTGATACGTCCATTTTGCATCATGCTTTTATATCAATATTTATTGCACTATGGGCTGTTATTACACATTATGTCACAATACTTATGCCTATTCTCTCTTATTTTACAAGGTTTACATAAAGAGGGAGAATGCCGGCAGCTGGGATTCTGGGCTGGAAAAGGAGCAAATATTGGAGACCTATTCTACACAGCTCCAAGAGTCCTGAAACTTCACGGAAGTCATTTTCAGAATATATAAAAATATTGAGTGCAAGAAGTTCCAGAGGGGGGCCACACCCTGCCCACGAGGGTGGGGGCGCGCCCTACCCCCCTGGGCGCGCCCCCTGCCTCGTGGGCCCCCTGGTGGCCCTCCAATGCCCATCTTCTGCTATATGGAGTCTTTCTATGAGGAAAAACTCATAAGCCAGCTTTCGGGACGAGACTCCGCCGCCACGAGGCGGAACCTTGGCGGAACCAATCTAGGGCTCTGGCGGAGCTGTTCTGCCGGGGAAACTTCCCTCCGGGAGGGGGAAATCATCGTCATCGTCATCACCAACGATCCTCTCATCGGGAGAGGGCAATCTCCATCAACATCTTCACCAGCACCATCTCCTCTCAAATCCTAGTTCATCTCTTGTATCCAATTCTTGTCTCCAAGTCCGGGATTGGTACCTGTGGGTTTCTAGTAGTGTTGATTACTCCTTGTAGTTGATGCTAGTTGGTTTATTTGGTGGAAGATCATATGTTCAGATCCTATATGCACATTAATACCCCTCTAATTATGAACATGAATATGCTTTGTGAGTAGTTACGTTTGTTCCTGAGGACATGGGAGAAGTCTTGCTATTAGTAGTCATGTGAATTTGGTATTCGTTCGATATTTTGATGAGATGTATGTTGTCTCTCCTCTAGTGGTTTTATGTGAACGTCGACTACATGACACTTCACCATTATTTGGGCCTAGAGGAAGGCATTGGGAAGTAATAAGTAGATGATTGGTTGCTAGAGTGATAGAAGCTTAAACCCTAGTTTATGCGTTGCTTCGTAAGGGGATGATTTGGATCCACATGTTTCATGCTATGGTTAGGTTTACCTTAATACTTTTGTTGTAGTTGCGGATGCTTGCAATATAGGTTAATCATAAGTGGGATGCTTGTCCAAGTAAGGACGGCACCCAAGCACCGGTCCACCCACATACCAAATTATCAAAGTACCAAACGCAAATCATATGATCGTGATGAAACCTAGCTTGACGATAATCCCCATGTGTCCTCGGGAGCGCTTTTCTCTATATAAGAATTTGTCTAGGCTTGTCCTTTGCTACAAAAAGGATTGGGCCACCTTGCTGCACTTTATTTACTTTTGTTACTTATTGCTCATTACAAATTATCTTATCACAAAACTATCTGTTACCTATAATTTCAGTGCTTGCAGAGAATACCTTGCTGAAAACCGCTTATCATTTCCTTCTGCTCCTCGTTGGGTTCGACACTCTTACTTATCAAAAGGAGTATGATAGATCCCCTATACTTGTGGGTCATCACGGTGCTCTCCAACTGGTGCTTTTTAATAAGAGGATGATGACTCAACATAAAAGTAAATAGATAGGCCCTTCGCAGAGGGAAGCAGGGATTTGTAGAGGTGCCAGAGCTCGATTTTGAAATAGAGATGAATAATATTTTGAGCGGGTATACTTTCATTGTCAACATAACAACCGAGAGATCTCGATATCTTCCATGCTACACACATTATAGGCGGTTCCCAAGCAGAATGGTAAAGTTTATACTCCCCACCACCAACAAGCATCAATCCATGGCTTGCCCGAAACAACGGGTGCCTCCAACTAACAACAATCTTGGGGGAGTTTTTTTTGCAATTATTTTGATTTGATTTGAGCATGGGACTGGGCATCCCGGTGACCAGTCATTTTCTCGTGAGTGAGGAGCAGAGTCCACTCCTCTTGAGAATAACCCGCCTAGCATGGAGGATATAGACAGCCCTAGTTGATACATGAGCTATTCGAGCATACAAAACAGAATGTTTATTTGAAGGTTTAGAGTTTGGCACATACAAATTTACTTGGAACGGCAGGTAGATACCGTATATAGGAAGGTATGGTGGACTCATATGGAATAACTTTGGGGTTTATGGAATTGGATGCACAAGCAGTATTCCCGCTTAGTACAAGTGAAGGCTAGAAAGAGACTGGGAAGCGACCAGCTAGAGAGCGACAACAGTCAGGAACATGCATTAAAATTAATCAACACCGAATGCAAGCATGAGTAGGATATAATTCACCATGAACATAAATATCATAGAGGCTATGTTGGTTTTGTTTCAACTACATGCGTGAACATGTGCCAAGTCAAGCCACTCAAATCGTTCAAAGGAGGATACCACCCTATCATACCACATCACAACCATTTTAATAGCATGTTGGCACGCAAGGTAAACCATTATAAACTCCTAGCAAATTAAGCATGGCATAAGCAACTATAATCTTTAATTGTCATTGCAAACATGTTTCATTCATAATAGGCTGAATCAGGAACGATGGACTAATCATATTTACAAAAACAAGATAGGTCGAGTTCATACCAGCTTTTCTCATCTCAATCAGTCCATCATATATCGTCATTGTTGCCTTTCACTTGCACAACCGAATAGTGTGGATAATAATAAGAGTGCACGTGCATTGGACTAAGCTGGAATTTGCAAGCATTCAATACTTGGGAGAAGACAAGTAATATGGGCTCGTTGTTAGATCAACAATAATGCATATAAGAGCCACTCAACAATTTCATCATGGTCTTCTCCTCTCGACCCCCAAGGAAAAAGAAAAGAAACAAAGCTATTTACACGGGAAAGCTCCCAACAAGCAAAAGAAGAACGAGAAATCTTTTTGGGTTTTCTTTTTAATTACTACTACTACATGCATGGAAAGTAAACTAGCTAAAAGCTACAACTAAATTTTTTGGTTTTTCTTAAGGTTTTTCAAACACACAAGAACAAAGCCTAAAAACAGAAAATAAACTAGCATGGATGATACAATGAAAAAGTATGAGCACCGAAAATTGGCATGAGTGTGTGAACATGAATGTAATGTCGGTGAGAAATACGTACTCCCCCAAGCTTAGGCTTTTGGCCTAAGTTGGTCTATGCCCACGGATCAAAACTGCTCTCTCCGGTGTACTGAGGAGGATCCTCAGGCTGCCACTGGTTGGCGATCTCCCCCGGATTCCATTGATAAACAGACTGACGGTGAGGATCAGATGGTGGCTCCAGCTCTACAGCTGACATCTGGCTCCGGTAGGCATGAATGGCCTCCGGCAGAACAAGGTACATGCCTGAAAATATGTTGAACAAAGAGGGCACTGGCAAGGTAATAAACTCACAATATTTTTTGTTAAATATCAATTTATATTTGAGTGTCTTATTCTTATCCTTAACAATAAACTCATGTGCTACCATACTCTTATAACCTAGAACAATAGGAGGCAACAGCTTTTCCTCTTTCTCATAATGCCTGATAGGTATGTTAAAGTGTGCAGCAAGGCGCGAGGCAAAGATGCCTCCGAGGACGGGGCCCTTAGTATGGTTCAGATTTAACCGTTTAGCAACAATAGCACCTAAACTGAAAGTAGTATCATGAAACAAGGCATGGCACAAAATAACAATATCAGGAGCACTAAGGTTTCCACAGTTCCCGTGACCAATTGAGCATCTACTAGCAAATATTGCGAAGTAACGTAGAACAGGAAAATGTATGCTAGTGATTCTTGCATCGGAAACTTTCCTCGTCTCCCCTACAGCAATCTTATCAATAAATCTTTCCACATCATTACAATGTGGTTCCTCTATGCTGCCCTCAAATGGTATCAAACAGACCCGACAAAATCATAAAGTGACATCTCCTTATGCTCATCATATAAATAAAATTCCACTGAAGGTGGTGATCTCCTAGCATGGAAATGAAAATTTTGCACAAAGATATTGGTGAGTAAGAGATATTGTTCACGCTGGTCATGGAGGAAGGCGGTGAGGCCTGCATTCTCAGCCAAATGATAAAAATCTTCATGAATCCCGGCTTCTCTCAAGAACTCATCACAAGGCCATTCACATGGCCGAACCTCCGCAGTACGAGGGAGATTATACTTGGGCTTCTTGTTCTCTTCACTTTGCTTATCCTTCGAACTTCGGCTCGATGAGCCCCTCAAAAATCTCATCTTTTTCTGAAAATTTCTGAATTTTTTAGTAACTTAAAATAAAAGTGAACCAAACTCAACAAGATTGATAGCAACTACTCCTACAAGTGCCTAGAGGCTATATCATGCATTAAAACTACTTTTGACCACATAAATTTGACATGCAAGCTCAATAACAGGGTCACCTAAGCAGTAAAAATTTGCAATAAATAAAGCACTAGAACAAAAACTAATTGGACCATTGGAGGAGTCACATACCGAAGAACAATCCCCCAAAGAAGTTTTGTGAATGGAGCTTTGATCAAGGAGATCGAAAATGGCAGCAAGAGGAGCAAGAACTCGGGTTTGAGCTGGCTAGTGATTTTTTCTGGAGCAAGACGAAGTGTATGGGTGCAAGGACAAGTGGAGGGGACCCACGTGGGGTCCACGAGGCAGGGGGCGCGCCCTCCACCCTCGTGGGCACGTGGCTGCTCCCCCTACTGTGTTCTCAGTGCCTAAAATCCTTAAATATTCTAGAAAAAATCATATTTCATTTTCAGGGCATTTGGAGAAATTTATTTTCGGGGTATTTTTTATTGCATTGATAATTCAGAAAACAGACAGAAAATACTACTTTTGCTTTATTTAATATAAATAACAGAAAGTAAAAAGAGGGTACAGAAGGTTGTGCTTTCTAAATTCATCCATCTCATGCTCATCAAAAGGAATCCACTAACAAGGTTGATCAAGTCTTGTTAACAAACTCTTTTCAAATAACATGAAACCAGAGAATTTTCGAATAACATTAGGTTACCTCAACGGGGATATGCATGTCCCCAACAATAAGAATATCATATTTCTTCTTGACAGTAGGAAGAGGAAATTCAAAACCTCTGATAATAATCGTTGAATTTTTTTCAATGGAATTGATACTGTGGACTTGAGGTTGTTTCCTCAGAAAGTGTACGGTATCCTCATTACCATTAACATGAAAAGTGACATTGCCTTTGTTGCAATCAATAACAGCCCCTACAGTATTCAAAAAGGGTCTTCCAAGAATAATAGACATACTATCGTCCTCAGGAATATCAAGAATAACAAAGTCCGTTAAAATAGTAACGTTTGCAACCACAACAGGCACATCCTCACAAATACCGATAGGTATAGCAGTTGATTTATCAGCCATTTGCAAAGATATTTCAGTAGGTGTCAACTTATTCAAATCAAGTCTACGATATAAAGAGAGAGAGGCATAATACTAACACCGGCTCCAAGATCACATAAAGCAGTTTTAACATAGTTTCTTTTAATGGAGCATGGTATAGTTGGTACTCCTGGATCTCCAAGTTTCTTTGGTATTCCACCCTTAAAAGTGTAATTAGCAAGCATGGTGGACATTTCAGCTTCCGGTATCTTTCTTTTATTTGTAACAATATCATTCATGTACTTAGCATAAGGGTTCATTTTAAGCATATCAGTCAAACGCATACGCAAAAAGATAGGTCTAATCATTTCAACAAAGCGCTCAAAATCCTCATCATCCTTTTTCTTGGATTGTTTAGGAGGAAAAGGCATGGGTTTCTGAACCCATGGTTTTCTTTCCTTACCGTGCTTCCTAGCAACAAAGTATCTCTTATCATAACGTTGATTCTTTGATTGTGGGTTATCAAGATCAACAGCAGGTTCAATTTCTACCTCATTATTATTGCTAGGTTGAGCATCAACATGAACATCATCATTAACATTATCACTAGGTTCATGTTTGTTAGCAGACTGTGTTTCAGCATCAGAAATATAAATATCATTGGGATTCTCAGGTGTATCAACAACAGATTCACTAGAAGCATGCAAAGTCCTATCATTTTTCCTTTTCTTCCTCTTAGAAGGACTAGGTGCATAAATATTAGTTCTCTGAGAATCTTGCTCAATTCTCTTAGGGTGGCCCTCAAGATACAAAGGTTCCTGAGTCATTTTACCCCCTCTAGTCATAACTCTAACAGCATTATCATTCTTCTTATTATTTAATTCATTGAGCAAATCATTCTGAGCTTTAAGTACTTGTTCTGGTTGAGTGGTAACCATAGAAGCATGTTTACTAATAAGTTTAAGTTCACCTTTAACTCTAGACATATAATCACCCAAGTGTTCAAGCATATCAGCATTGTATTTCAATTGTCTACCAACATAAGCATTGAAGTTTTCTTGTTTAACAATAAAGTCATCAAACTCATCCAAGCACTGGCTAGCAAACTTAGTAAATAGAATTTCACATTTATCAAATCTATAGAGAGAATTTACCTTTACTACTTGTGTCGGGTTATCAATACCATGTATTTCTTCAATAGGTGGTAAATTCTTAACATTTTCAGCTTTAATACCTTTTTCTTTCATAGATTTCTTTGCCTCTTGCATATCTTCAGGACTGAGAAATAGAATATCCCTTTTCTTCGGAGTTGGCTTAGGAGTTGGTTCAGGAAGTGTCCAATTATTTTCATTAGTCAACATATTATTCAATAGCAATTCAGCTCGATCAACAATTCTTTCCCTGAAAACACAACCAGCACAACTATCCCGGTAGTCTCTGGAAGCATCAGTTCGTCCATTATAAAAGATATCAAGTATTTCATTTTTTAAGAGGATGATGATACGTCTCCAATGTATCTATAATTTTTTATTGCTCCATGCTATTATATTATCTATTTTGGATGTTAATGGGCTTATTTTTACACTTTTATATTATTTTTGGGACTAACCTATTAACCAGAGGTCCAGCCCAAATTGCTGTTTTTTTGCCTATTTTAGAGTTTCGCTGAAAAGAATATCAAACGGAGTCCAAACGGAATGAAACCTTCAGGAGCATTATTTTTGGAACAAACGTGATCCAGGAGACTTGGAGTGGACGTCAAGAATCAATCGAGGAGGCCACGAGGCAGGGGGGCGCATCCACCCCCTGGGCGCGCCCTCCACCCTCGTGGGCCC
Source organism: Triticum urartu (assembly GCF_056163025.1). Classification (NCBI taxonomy): domain Eukaryota; kingdom Viridiplantae; phylum Streptophyta; class Magnoliopsida; order Poales; family Poaceae; genus Triticum; species Triticum urartu. The sequence continues at coordinate 475,987,934 of NC_141877.1, forward strand.
CTCGTTGCTCCACCGACGTACTTCTTCCTCCTATATATATCCATATACCCCCCCCCAACATCCAGGAGCACCACGAAAACCTAATTCCACCGCTGCAACCTTCTGTACCCAAGAGATCCCATCTTGGGGCCTTTTCCGGAGCTCCGCCGGAGAGGGCATTGATCACGGAGGGCCTCTACATCAACTCCATGGCCTCTCCAATGATGTGTGAGTAGTTTACTTCAGACCTTCGGGTCCATAGCTAGTAGCTAGATGGCTTCTTCTCTCTCTTTGGATCTCAATACAAAGTTCTCCTCGATTCTCTTGGAGATCTATTCGATGTAATCTTCTTTTGCGGTGTCTTTGTCGAGATCCGATGAATTGTGGGTTTATGATCAAGATTATCTATGAACAATATTTGAATCTTCTCTGAATTCTTTTATGTATGATTGGTGTATCTTTGCAAGTCTCTTCGAATTATCAGTTTGGTTTGGCCTACTAGATTGATCTTTCCTGCAATGGGAGAAGTTCTTAGCTTTGGGTTCAATCTTGCGGTGCTCGATCCCAGTGACAGAAAGGGAAACGACATGTATTGTATTGTTGCCATCGAGGATAAAAAAGATGGGGTTTATATCATATTGCATGAGTTTATCCATCTACATCATGTCATCTTGCTTAAGGCGTTACTCTGTTCTTATGAACTCAATACTCTAGATGCATGCTGGATAGCGGTCGATGTCTGGAGTAATAGTAGTAGATGCAGAATCGTTTCGGTCTACTTGTCTCGGATGTGATGCCTATATACATGATCATGCCTAGATATTCTCATAATTATTTGCTTTTCTATCAATTGCTCGACAGTAATTTGTTTACCCACCGTAATACTTATGCTATCTTGAGAGAAGCCACTAGTGAAACCTATGGCCCCGGGGTCTATCTTCCATCATACAAGTTTCCAATCTACTTTATTTTGCTATCTTTTACTTTCAATCTGTATCATAAAAATGCCAAAAATATTTATCTTATTATTATCATCTCTATCAGATCTCACTCTTGCAAGTGGCCGTGAAGGGATTGACAACCCCTTTATCGCGTTGGTTGCGAGGTTCTTATTTGTTTGTGTAGGTACGAGGTGACTCGCGCGTGGTCTCCTACTAGATTGATACCTTGGTTCTCAAAAACTGAGGGAAATACTTACGTTGCTTTACTGCATCACCCTTTCCTCTACAAGGGAAAACCAACACAGTGCTCAAGAGGTAGCAGATGATCAGGCAAAGCATTAAGTAATCGGAGAAGCCTCCCCCAAGCTTGTGGGAGACTCTCTTCTTCAATTTGCACAAAATTATATATTTCCCTTAAGGCAGCTTGTTTCTTATGAGCGGGGAAATATTTAGCAGAGAAGTAATAAATCATATCCTGGGGGCTATGCACACAACCAAGATCAAGAGAATTAAACCATGTTTTAGCATCACCCTTTAATGAGAATGGAAATTTTTTTAAGGATAAAGTAATAGCGAGTTTTCTCATCATGAGTAAACAGGGTGGCTATATCATTTAATTTAGTAAGATGTGCCACAACAGTTTTAGATTCATAGCCATACAAAGGATAGGATTCAACTAAAGTAAGTAACTCAGGATCGACAGAGAAATCATAATCCTTATCAGTAATAAAGATAGGTGAAGTAGCAAAAGCAGGGTCATATTTCATTCTAGCATTCAAAGATTTTTCTTTAAGCTTAGCTAATAATTTCTTGAGATCAGATCTATCATTGCAAGCAAGAAAGTCTCTAGAAGTTTCTTCATCCATAACATAACCCTCAGGCACAACAGGCAATTCATATCTAGGGGGAGAATCTTCATCATCACTTTCATCAATATTATCAGTTTCAATAATTTCATTCTCTCTAGCCCTAGCCAGTTGTTCATCAAGAAATTCACCTAGTGGCACAGTATTATCAAGCATAGAAGTAGTTTCATCATAAGCATCATGCAAAGCAGAAGTGGCATCATCAATAACATGCGACATATCAGAATGAATAGCAGCAGTAGGTGTCACAAGTTTACTCAAAACAGAAGGTGAATCAAGTGCAGAGCTAGATGGCAGTTCCTTACCTCCCCTCGTAGTTGATGGAAATTTTTTGGTTCTTTGATCTTTCAAGTTCTTCATAATGATAAGCAGATATAAATCTCAAGTGACTCAAACAATAGAGCTATGCTCCCCGGCAACGGCGCCATAAAATAGTCTTGATAACCCACAAGTATAGGGGATCGCAACAGTTTTCGAGGGTAGAGTATTCAACCCAAATTTATTGATTCGACGCAAGGGGAGCCAAAGAATATTCTCAAGTATTAGCAGCTGAGTTGTCAATTCAACCACACTTGGAAACTTAATATCTGCAGCAAAGTATTTAGTAGCAAAGTAATATGATAGTAGTGATAACGGTAGCAAAAGTAATATGTTTGGGTTTTATAGTGATTGTAACAGTAGCAACGGAAAAGTAAATAAGCGAAGAACAATATGTGAAAAGCTCGTAGGCATTGGATTAGTGGTGGATAATTATGTCGGATGCGATCAATCATGCAACAGTTATAACATAGGGTGACACAGAACTAGCTCCATTTCATCAATGTAATGTAGGCATGTATTCCAAATATAGTCATACGTGCTTATGGGAAAGAACTTGCATGACATCTTTTGTCCTACCCTCCCGTGACAGCGGGGTCCTATTGGAAACTAAGGGATATTAAGGCCTCCTTTTAATAGAGTACTGGACCAAAGCATTAACACATAGTGAATACATGAACTCCTCAAACTACGGTCATCACCTGTAAGTATCCCGATTATTGTCACTTCGGGGTTAACGGATCATAACACATAATAGGTGACTATAGACTTGCAAGATAGGATCAAGAGCTCACATATATTCATGAAAACATAATAGGTTCAGATCTGAAATCATGGCACTCGGGCCCTAGTGACAAGCATTAAGCATAGCAAAGTCATAGCAACATCAATCTCAGAACATAGTGGATACTAGGGATCAAACCCTAACAAAACTAACTCGATTACATGATAAATCTCATCCAACCCATCACCGTCCAGCATGCCTACGATGGAATTACTCACGCACGGCGGTGAGCATCATGAAATCGGTGATGGAGGAAGGTTGATGATGACAATGGCGACGGATTCCCCTCTCCGAAGCCCCGAACGGACTCTAGATCAGCCCTCCTGAGAGAGTTTAGGGCTTGGCGGCGGCTCCGTATCGTAAAACGTGATGAATTCTTCTCTTTGATTTTTTTCTCCCCGAAAGTGAATATATGGAGTCAAGATGGACGTCGGTGGAGCATCAGGGGGGCCACGAGGCAGGGGGCACGCCCCCCACCCTCGTGGACAGGGTGTGGGCCCCTGACATGGATTCTTCTTCCAGTATTTTTTATATATTCCAAAAATAATCTCTGTTGATTTTCAGGTCATTCTGAGAACTTTTATTTCTGCACAAAAATAACACCATGGCAATTCTACTGAAAACAACGTCAGTCCTGGTTAGTTCCATTCAAATCATGCAAGTTAGAGTCCAAAACAAGGCCAAAAATTGTTTGGAAAAGTAGATACGACGGAGACGTATCACTTGGTAGGGCGCCATAACCAACATCTTCGTCAGGAGCGGGATAGCTGGGTTTTCGGGCACCGGAGTCGGGCACTGGATCCGCTCCGCCTTCTTTATCCAGCTCTGAAAAGACAAATGGAGAAACTTAGACATCTTCCTTGGATGCACATGAAGAGATACACCTTGAAGTATGAAGAACTTACCGGACTAGCTAGATGGGTCAGGTCATATCTGCGGTCCTCGGATGTCTGCGGCCATGTCTGATTGGCCTTGAAAAGCACCTTCTAGATATCTTCATGCGTGGAGCCGAAGAACTGTCGCAAGGTCTGGTGCTTGGCCAGATCGAACTCCCACAGATGGCAAGTCCGACTTTGGCAGGGAAGGATCCGGCGAAAAAGCATCACCTGGATCACATTGACGAGCTTGATGTTCTTGTCCACCATGCTCTTGACGCGTGCCTGCAGCGCCGATATCTCGTTTGACGACGACCAGTCCAGGCCCTTTTTTAGCCAGGAGGTAAGCCGCATTGGGGGCCCGGACTTGAATTCGGGAGTCGCGGCCCAGGTGGTGTCGCGGGGCTCAGCGACATAGAACCACTGCTTCTGCCACCCCTTGACGGTTTCCACGAAGGTGCCGGTGGGCCATATGACATTGGATAGTTTGTTCACCATGGCACCTCTACACTCCGCATGTTGACCATCCACCACTTTCGGCTTCACATTGAATATCTTCAGACATAATCCAAAGTGGGGTGGGATGCGAAGGAAGGCCTCGCACACGATAATGAATGCCGAGATGTTGAGGAAATAATTCGGGGCTAGATCGTGGAAATCTAGCCCGTAGTAGAACATGAGTCCGCGGGCGAAGGGGTGGAGGGGAAATCCTAACCCGCGGATGAAGTGGGGGATGAATACCACCCTCTCGTTGGGCTCCGGAGTGGAGACGATCTGCCCCTTGGCCGGAAGCCGGTGGGCGATTCCCTAGGCCAAGTACCCCGCTTCCCGGAGCTCCGTGATGTTCCCCTCCGTGACGGAGGAGGCCATCCACTTGCCCTGCGTTCCAGATCCGGACATGGTCGGGGTGCTTTTTGGAGGCAGAAAGGATGGAAGCTTGGGCGCTGGAGCTCGAGAACGGATGGGCAGAGAGGAAGAAGGCGTGGGTGAAAGAGTGGATCTTTATCGTCTTATAAAGGCAGCGAATATCAAGCGCCTCCCCACTTGCCTTAAAACTCACCTATTCCCCAAGGGGTGTGCGGATGGCGCGGTTGGATTACCCACGCCCGTATTGATGAGAATCCCGTGATAAGGGGACACGATCTCTGCTTCGATAAAACGTGCCAATGAACGGCACCTCGGAATGTGGAGCGGGAAGCTAAAAAACGGTTCGAAATCATGACCGGGCAGGGACGTAACGTCTCGCTACAAAAAGTTGTCAGTAGATGGGACTTGTGAAATATTATACTCTTTGCGGCTATATTGGTGCTTGTCTTGCAGAGCTGGACACATTTTCTGTGTTTGAAGTATTCGGAGGAGGAACCCGCCTTGCAATGCCGAAGACAATTTGCGCGCCGGACACATCGCCATTGAAGCCTGGTTCAGGGGCTATTGAGGGAGTCCTGGATTAAGGGTCCTCGGGTGTCCGGGCTATGTGACATGGGCCGGACTAATGGGCCATGGAGATACAAGACAAAAGACTTCCTCCCGTGTCCGGATGGGACTCTCCTTGGCATGGAAGGCAAGCTTAGCGTGCGGATGTGAATATTCCTTTCTCTGTAAACCGGCTCTGTATAACCCTAGCCCCCTCCGGTGTCTATATAAACCGGAGGGCTTAGTCCGTAGAGGCGATCATAATCATACAGGCTAGACAATTAGGTTTTAGCCATTACGATCTCGTGGTAGATCAACTCTTGTAACCCCTATACTCATCAAAGTCAATCAAGCAGGACGTAGGGTATTACCTCCATCAAGAGGGCCCGAACCTGGGTAAAACATCGTGTCCCCTGTCTCCTGCTACCATCAATCCTTAGACGCACAGTTCGGGACCCCCTACCCGAGATCTGCCGGTTTTGACACCGACACTATATCAATAGGTTAGTCCCAAAAAATGATATAAAGTTACTAGTAAATGAATATAAAATATCCAAGATTGATAGTATAACAACATGAAACAATCAAAAATATAGATACGTTGGAGACGTATCTGCGAGCATGCTAAAGGAAGATGTTATCAACCGATAGGTGACAGCAACACATATAAATGAAATCAAGCATCTGCTGAGCTCTTGCCGTGAACACAAAATAGAGGTTATCAAATGTGAGGCGAACTTTGTTAGTCACTCTCTTGCTAGATATGGGTGTTGCACGCCTCGTGCAGCGGTTTGGCTGCCATAGCATATCTAGCATACACGTACTTCAACATAAACAATTATTGAAAATATAACCGTGTCGCGAGGGGGAGGGGGCCAGAGCCCCTGCCATAGCACAAGGTGGGGGAAGGGCGTGGAATCCTCCCTAACTCTAACTTAACTAGTACTTCCTCCGTCCCATAATATAAGACCGTTATATTATGGGACAGGGGGAGTAGTTATTTGATATGATTTGAATACACTATAAGTGTTTATAGGTAACGTATATTGATTATCATTTCGATGTTTATATAAAAGGTGTCTCGGATTTAGTTCTGCTTGGGCCATCAAAATCTCAAGACTGGCCTTGCTCTTGCTTCCTCCCACTAGCGATGGGTTCACTGTCGATCTGTAAGGTGATATTGATCGTCTTAGGGTCGCTGGTCATTGTGGCAGTAGTAGCCAAGCTAGCACACTACATCTACAAGCACCGCTGATGCACGTCATCGCCAATGCCACCACCACCTTCCCACTCGTTGTCGGCGCCACCACCAACTGCCCACTCATTGCCTTGGGTTGACTATCCATGTCCTTTCGTCGCCGAGAACCTCTGCATTGTGCCTTGGAGCCCAGTGCACGAGCTCATTGACGTCCTCATGTTGTTGCACTGATGGAGAGCCACACGATCTCCTCCTGCGACGAGGAGGAAGTTGCCACAATGACAAACATCGATCTTGTTTGACCCCGAATTGAGGTGTTATAGATCGCCAACTCTTTTGTAACAAAAAGGGCTCTAATTCCACATTTTTTTTTCTTCTTTACATCAATCAGGAATGACCTGTACAATATTTTGGTTTCCTGTATGGGCAAATTTGAGTTTAGTTACTCTCTTTGTTTGACAGTACTTTCAATCTAATTCCCTCATTATCTGCATTTACACAGTTTCCAAATTATTCCATTTCACTCTTGTAAAGATTCAATTCTTTTCTTTCTATAGCCCTCGAATTTTTCAACTAGGAAATAGATGGGAGCACCAAAGGACGCTGACACTCTCTATGATGGATTCATAAACGTGTGGTGGATTGTTCCTCAGAAGTTATCATGGATAAGCGAGCCCTAATGATTCTCACTTACATTATATATATTCTAACTTGGCAGTAAGATCTTTTTTTTCCTTCAACAATGCACTTTTCATATTCATGGCTATGCATTCCCAACAATTTAATGGTCACAACAATTTATTGGATTCACGGGTAATGAAATCAAGTTTGAACCATTCCCTATAGAAAGATGTTTTCACAGAGGCTATGGTTGGTTTCAAACTAGAGAGAGCTAGTTCGGTGAGCTTCTGAAACTCATCCTTTACAATAGAACTGATTTTTGCCTTTTTGTGGGTTTTACTATGAATCACCTATTCTCTTACTTATTTGCAAAAATAGGTTGATCTTCCTTGTCCAATACAAAAACATTCCACTGGGCATATTCTTTGGTTCTTGATTCTGGCGAATTTTATTGACAAGAGTTTTGATGCATTAAATCCAGATAACAATACAAACAAATATCTATCCAGAATTTCAGTTGTTGTGTACAATTTCAAGATTCTTTTCATGGCAAGCTATCCTCACTGTCCTTTTTTCAACATTCGATATTTTCAAATAAGACATGTGCAAGCACCAAAGTTGGAAAAACATGTTTTATTCTTCTTGCTCATGTCAATAGTACTTCACCCGTATAGTTCAGTTGATCTGTTCATGCAATGGTAATCTAACATTTATTAGTCTGCAACAGAGAAATGCAAATGATTAAGGTATTTACGTCTCCAAGTACATGTCAACTTACGGTGGAATTGAGACCTTTTTTTTTCAAATGTTGGTACTGTCGTTTTTTTCATTCAATTTCCGTCTTCAAGTGTTAGTTGTACTTCTACATTTGCTTTCTCCAAAATGAATTATCATTTTTTTTGGATAAGTAGCTTGTTAGTTCACTTTTCAACTTGCTTATTTCTTTATTTTTATTTCTGCAGCTGGATTTACAAGCAACACGAGAAAATTTTGTCTTTCATCTTGTGACAAAACAAGTACAACCGAATTAAACTACTATTTTTCAAGGAATTTATGGATAAATATGTTACAAGATTGATGTCTATTCACTTTTTTCTTGCAATTCGATTTTAAATCAATTTTTTTACAACAATCATGTTGCAGCTCTGAACTAAACATCCAGTTAACCTGAAATGCAGGCTTCACATGTCTTGCACTAAGCAATAACATATGATCAAACATGAGCAGTTTCCATCACTTATGTTGTCCTAGCTTCAAAAAGTGAAGAAAGAACCATCTTCCAAATTGTAATAGGAATTGTAGAGTGAGTACTTTCCTTCTTGTTAAGTTTTTGTGCAACTTCAAGCATTGCAGGTATAATTCCTCAAAAAATAGCCGATGAGCATTTTTCACCTATGAGCATTTTTCTCAAAGCATAGGGTGAACTTTTTTTTTGTCAAATAGCTGATGAAAATTCTTTCAGTGACAACGTATACTATCATCAATGTTATGTTCTCTTTTTCTCCATTTTTGTGTAATTGCCATCATTTCACCTAAAAACACTGAAGTTTCTATGCAACTACAAAGAGTTGCACGTAGCTGACGAAAATTCTTTCAACACACTCTGAAAGTACACTATAATCATTTTATGTGCTTTTTTCATCTTTCCTGTTCAATGATTCATTGTCTTTGAGAAATCGAAAGAAAGTAGCTTTTTTTAGACATTCAAAATAAATTAGTTTTTTTACAAGATCAAAAGAAAGTAGCTAGGAGAAGAAAATCACAAAAAAAAAATTGAGACAGAGAAGAAATTCACATGAAGAAACTATGCTCACCGAGCGAATGAACGAACGAACGAGCGAGCGAACGAAACGGGCTGGGCCCAAGAGAACCGTTTCTTCAGGGACGAGAGACACCTTCTGTCTCGCAGCAAGCGGCAGACGGGCTTTATCCGAGAGTCTAAGCGGGTCATTGGGCCGAGAACGCGGCGGCCCATCGCGCCGATCCCACCACCTAGGGTTTCTCCTCGCCCGCCGTGAGATAAGACCCCCTCACACCCCCGCCCGAACGGCTTCTCCCTCCCCCCCTACGCCGCCGCCGCCGCCGCCCGCCCGCCCGCTCCGCCGCAGTTCTCCCAAGGTACCTCTAACTCACTTCCGCGCAGATGAGCACGCTCTCGGTTCCGGATCTTCTCACCTCGAGTTTCCTCTGTGCGCTGTGCAGATGGCGGTGCCTCTGCTGAAGAAGGCGATCGTGAAGAAGAGGGTGAAGCACTTCAAGAGGGCGCACAGCGACCGCTACATCGGCCTCAAGGTGAGACCCCGACCGCTCGCTCTCGCCGTCGCTCGCTCGGCTTCTCTTCCAGAACCGCGCCATTTTTCTAGATGGATTACCCTTGGCTTAGTTCATGTGGGGTTCGCTGCCCGACCTCCTCTGCTAGCTCTCGATGCGTGGATCTGGTTTAGATGTCCCGTTAATTAGCTGGCGTCGTCTGCGTAATCGTGGCTATAAAATTGGGACTTGTGGTTGATGTTTTGTGAACATGGTAGGGGGTGGTTTTGTTGTAAGATGAACTGTAGTATTGCAACGTGGTCATTCATTCACGGTCTATCTTTTCTGTAGACACCACTGAGTCGTATGGTGCTCTGTAGTGCTCGAAATTTCCTTCTAAGATGTTGTGTTTGTTCTTGAGAGCTCATTGTGGAAACCCCCCCTTGTTTTATGGAATCCACTAAGAAAAATTCAAAATGTTTTGAGATCCCACTGCACACTGGTTGAGCCTAGACATACCACCCCGCGATGCCAGGCACATGTGACCGGTAACGTGCAGCATGACAAAATCTTGGGTGGGAGACGTGCTGCTGCTGCAGCGGAAGGACTATGCAACTTTGTTCTAAATGTTGGGTGTAGCCTTGTGAGTCTGGTCTGGTTATGCATAACTGTTGCATTTTGCATGATGTAAATTAAAATACCATGAAAGCTTGTTGGTACATCAGTTTCTTCAAGTGTCTTGGATTTTATCCTGGCGTGCACAGCACTCCTGCAATGTTTCTGGAAAACAAAGTCCGATATCCTTGAATTTGGACGACTCATTTAGCTGAAACTAGTCTCTGCACCATATGCTATCTATCTGCGGGTGTTATTCGGTTATTCCTTCACAATGTTTGTATGCTTATGTAATAAATAGTCGCCATAAAGGATTCAGTATATCGACTGTATTAACAACACATATGTTTTTCTGTTTTATTATTGATAGTTTCAAGTTATCTATTGTGTTAACTAATTCACCTGTTCTGCTCTTATTTATAGCAAAGCTGGCGTAGGCCAAAGGGTATCGACTCCCGCGTCAGGCGGAAGTTCAAGGGATGCACCTTGATGCCCAACATTGGGTACGGTTCAGACAATAAGACCAGGCACTACCTGCCCAACAAGTTCAAGAAGTTCGTTGTCCACAATGTCTCTGAGCTGGAGCTGCTTATGATGCACAACAGGTATGCATTTCAAAACTACTCACCAATCTTGGTTTGTTATCAGGAGATCTGCAGTTATCACCTATCATTGTTCATTGCTCGATCATGCAGCGTTTGCTAATGACTATCATCTTTCTGCAAACAGGACCTACTGTGCCGAGATCGCACACAATGTGTCCACACAGAAGCGCAAGGCGATCGTTGAGCGTGCTGCGCAGCTGGATGTCGTGGTCACCAACAAGCTTGCCAGGCTCCGCAGCCAGGAGGACGAGTAAAGCATTATCTAGTCAACTAGTCTTGGTTGCTACCTTTGTAGTAGACGTTACATCCCTGTTTGAGAAGAAAAATACTGCCATTTTGCAAGATTTCATGTATGAACTGCCTTTTTGGTGTGAGCAATGGTGAAATGTACTATCTGGTTTTGTCGGTTGCACGTGTTGAATTACGCAAACGTCTTGAAGTATGCACTTGAAATTTGAGTAGAGACCTGTGTGTTTTGGTTGATGCAATTGCTGTTATTGTTCCTGGAACGTTTTGTGGTGCTGTTGCTATATCTTCTTACCAGAAAGAAGTTTGAGAGTGGCTACACGTCAGTTGCCTGATTTTCAAATTTGCGTCAGGCAATCGTTTTTGGCCGTTGGTTGCAGATTGAACGGTGGGCAGCCCTTCTTCCTCCAGCTTCTTCCCCAGGCCGCCTCTAGCTGAGCCCGTGACCGGTTTTTTTCTCCGGCGGAGCCCTGCCACCGCCCCCGTCCTAAACCCTAAGATAGATAATGGGGTGGCTCTCCGGCTCACTCGGGCGAACTCTCAAAATAGACTAACCCCAAATTTGAAAGTCAGGCGACTGACATTTAGCTAATGTGAAGAAGTTTCAGAGAATCTGCTGTCGGTATTTCTTCTTGCCTGAAAGAAGTCCCAGATCAGTTACCTTGCAACCAGAGTATCATATGAGTTCTGATTATGTCTGTACTAATGTTTGAATCGATGACAGATTTATGAATAAAGCACTGGTCTGGAATATGGTGCATTGGCACTCGTCAGTTTTGGTTGTCACACAGCTCTCGTCTGTCTGAACTTTGGCCCTGAAATTACCCTCAGCAACACAGACCAAAACGGGACCAGAAAACAAGTGATCCAAACTCCTCAGCCACAGGCCGGAAGCCGGAACCACACCATCATCACCCGCCGCATATCCACGATATACTCATTCAGTTCATCCAAGTAAAAGCCATCGCCATTGCCGGACGACAGCGATTTGCGCGAGAAATTCGACCCCGGCTGCTCGACAGATTCACATGGGCAAGATAAGATGAAGCGCCCCGGCCGCCCCGGCGGATCACACGACATGGAGCAGTCAATCGCTGGCGCTGCACTGGCAGCCATGGCTTCCACCACTGGCCGATCGGCGCTCGCTCGTGGACCTGATCGCCCGCCTCTGGATAACGGCAGCGTCCTGGAAGTCATGGGGTTGATCTTTTTGCCCCCTCTCGTTGGTAGGAATGTCCGGGATCGCCGCGACGGCGACGGCCCGGTGAAGCCGCATCCGAATCATTGCATTCGTAATCATCACTCTCCTTTTATCCTCTTCGACGCCTTCCCCGTTGATGGCTACACATGGACCGTGACCTGATGCGATTGCTCTCCGGGGAAAAATTCAGAAATTTTGGTACGGGAGCAAATTCTCTACCGACGCTCGGCACAAAGAAATACTATGGTATGAGCTCACACTCATGTCCTGATTCTCTAGTTCACTGCTGTGCTGATTAAGCTTGCATGGTTTCCTTGTAAGCCCTCTGACGGCAGACTCTGTGTCCACTGTTCAACGAAAGAAAGCTACTGCTTCCTCTGAAGAAAAGAGAGAGAGATTCCTTTGAAATAACTACAGTATGTTGTAGACAACTGTTCAAGAATTTGGAGGGAAAGAAACACTTTTGAAATAATGATATTATTATCCAACCGTCTAATACAGTGCTCCATACTAAAAACAAGAAGTGCGGCACGAACATCGTGCGCGCGTCGATACAGAAAAAGGCTTGACACACCACCAAACAATAAAGAGCCAATCGCGAGACACGTGCTCAAAGTTATATATTGTTTTCTTCTCTTTATATCCATTATTATTCCTAGTATGTTTTTGCATGCGAATTCCTTGTTCTTGTGGCCTAGTATGTACTTATGCAGTAGCATTTTCGTTGCGTGTCAACCGAGGCCTATATGCTTAGAAATTCCCTTGTTCCAAAAGCGGCCTACAATTTCGCTCCCCTTTTCCGGCCGGATCACTCACATTTCGGGGCAACATCTGAGCCATCAACCCTATCATATCATGCATCCACTCTTCATGCCATCATAACCGTTTGAATTGAGAAATATAGGGCCTTCCCTGATTGAGCGATCGGATAGAAGCAAGGGAGTACCTAGAACTCATCTAGATGAGACGTAATTTGGTCTCATTCACCTAAAAAACAAGAATGGATACAACCCACGTCAGCACACACACATCTTATAGCATCACATTCAATGGCTATAAAATATGAATGAGACCAAATTAAATCTCATCTAAATGAGTTCTAGCAAAACTGTAGAAGCAAAGGGCCAGCCATTCAATCCGTTCCTTCCCTCCTTGCTTCCAGGGTTTCATTCAGATCCGGCGCACGGTGATCATTGATCAGTTCCGGCAGCTACAGTCCCATCATGGTGCAATGGACCATGACAGTATCATGGATGCATGGTCTCATCACATTCCATACACAGTAGGACATTGCCACCCGATCGCCCGCCGCCGCCGTCGTCGTCGTCCCCGCGCCCACCATCCGCAATGGCACCGAGCGCGATCCGAAGGCTCGACGACGACGACATGGATGACAGGCGCACCGGTGTTCCTCCGTCGGGCACGTCGCGCGATTTCCCTCCATGGAACGGGCAGCAGTGGCCACTGGGAGGGGAGGAGAGGGACTTGTGGATTATGAATTTTTAGTGCCCGTCAGCGGGGTGAACATGTGACACGAGAGGAAGAGCGCAAGAGGAGGAGGGGCGGTTGTACCATTTGGCCATCATTGTGTAGCCCCTCAAGCACCGGACATTCAAGGCCAGCGGATATATATTGGGCTCGGCAAGTTCGGCGGGCGACGGCGATCCAAGAGTCGTGACGTCTCGGTGATTCGTATCGCATGCATGGGAGTAAACTCTACTACTGTACTGCCGATGGATGGCTTGCTGGTTTCAGTTAATAGAGAACAGTTGAGCAGTGGCTTGCTCCGGGGTCAAAATTCATGTCGTTTTTGAGGTCGACATGGGTTACAGAAGTACTCCCTCCGGTCCTTTTTAGCCCGCACATAAGTTTATTTTCACTTTGACCAAACGTATGAAAAAAAATATCAACATTCATAATGTCAAATCAATATTGTTAGATTTATTATGAAATATAGTTTTATAGTATATATATTTGGTATTGTAGGTGTTGATATTTTTTAACATAAATTTAGTCAGACTTTGCATGGTTTGACTTAACAAAAATCTAATATGCGGAGTAAAAAAGATCGGAGGGAGTAATACTTTTGGCCAATCATTTTGGATGCTAATGTGTTTCTTAAAATTTAAACTAGTTAAATATTATGAGGTAATTTACGAAACCACTTTCAGTAAATTATCCATGGAAGATACGCTAGTACTATGAAATAAGAAGATACACTAGTACTTCATTTTTGTTCAAAAGTCAAATGAGTTCATGTTTGGCCATGTTTTAAAAAAAATATTAGTATCTACAATACAAAATTTATATCATTTGATCCATTATGAGAAGTAGTTTCATATTTTCTCTATTAGGTATTGCATATGTTGATATTTTATTCTATAATCTTGGTCAAATATTTGAATGGTTGACTTGCACAAAAATCAATACATCTTATTTTGTGGGAAGGGATGGAGTCCAACACCAAGTCTGAAGTCACCATGTTGGCAACATCTGTTGCTACTCCTATCCACTTGACAAAGGGATGCCGATAGTCCGAGCCGAATACCAAACAGACCTCGCATCAAATGCTAATATCTAAAACCGGAGGCCCCAACCAAGCCACATTACCGGGTCTGCGGCACACACCAGTCCGACGCACTCTCATACGATACCGTCGCCGTCTTCCACCGACCCATCTTCAAAGCAGGTACTGACACGTCAACCTTGTCAGGCCTGTCGTCGACGTCACCACGACGCCAGACAGCGCCATCCTCCTGTGCGGGTCTGTCCACACTCTTTGGACACCGAGACTCCGCTGCGCCACGCGGCCGAGATTCACCGTCGTCGATGCGGAGGAGAATAGATAACACCCCTCCACCTCTGGACCCCTCCAATCAGCACCTGCTCTGTACTTCATAGTATGAGATAAGAAAATATCTCCTGTCCTGTCAATGTGCAACACTCGTTTAAAGCAGAAAAGTAAGTGAAGATTATGAAAGTATATCCGGAGACGGAACACGATCACCGATTGAGTATTCCGGACGTATCTTCCGGGACCATGTTCTGAAGCAAGCAAAGTTTTCAGTGCAGCGGCGCCTATTCAAGCACAGTGGTAGCACTGGCGTATCGGCAGGCGGGGGTAGGGTATCTGTCCGTCCATGTACAATAGAATACAGTGGCCCATACGTACAGATACAGTGGCGGGCGGCCCTCTCCAGCTTCACAAGGTATTCCATTCTTGTACGAAAGGGCGTCCATCCTGGGGTCTCCGGTGCAGTGCACATACTCAGCTCATGCCCTTCAATCTTCAATTCCTGAGCTGTATGCAGCCATCACTCTCCCGGACAGCCTGTTGCTCGCTCGCTGACGACAATGACAATGCCGCGGCAGTCCCGCGATTCCACGGGGATATTATTTAGCCCCGAGCCCCAAGCGACTAAGAGAGAAAATTAATTAGTGCTCCCTCTGTTTCAAAATAAGTATCTCAATTTTAGTACTATGATTTGGTATTAATTTTAGTACAAAGTTATGCTGAAGCACCGGACTTTATACTGACTTTATTGTAAAGTTGAGACACTTATTTCGAGACGAAGGGAGTAGGATCGGAGCCGATCGAGCGCGACGCGGAACCTAACCGTGGGGATCGGTATAGTATAGGGTTCCTCTGGAGATATGTAGGGAGGGGGACAGCAAAAGGCCTCAGCCTGATGCTGATGCCGCGCTAGGAGTAAGCAGCACACTTCGGCGTAGCGTAACGTAACCTTAGAGCAAGCTCAAGCAAATTACAGCCACCATGTTTAGAGAAATGGATTTCAGTTGAACAAAAATTTCTTTCTGCTGTGTGCATCTTCCGATGCAGAGGTCGAGAGGGTTTCCGGCCGTGCTCCGGTAAGAGGAGAAACACGGTCGGTTCATGGTAAATGGTTTGTTTGTTTCTGACGGAAAACGGTAAAAGTTCCTCTGTTCCAAACAGGGATTGAGTAGAAACTACTTCCTCCATTCCATAATATATAAGAGCATTTTTTACGCTATGGGACGGAGGGAGTAGAAACTAAACTTTATGAAGACTTGTTTTTAATTATTTTAACAAAAGCTGGACACTACTACTGCAAGGTGGCGCGGCGGAAGGGATGACATGGTCATGGACGGATACGAAATGAGATCCAGCGGAGAGCGGATAAAAGGGACGGGTAACCTACCAAAGCTGGGAGACAGCGACGCCCCTCGCCTCTTCTCCTACGTGCACCACCCACATGCAACAACCACCGGCTGTAACTAGCACCACCATTTCTGCCTACGCAGGTGAAAATGTGATGTGGAGTTCCATCTCATCTCAGAAAAGAAGGGATGCTAGCTGCTGGTGAATGGTGATGTTGATGGTGAAATGAGAGTTTCTGATGATGATGATGATGATGATTAAAAGGTTCCAACAGCTGCAAGTCGCATACTACCCTCCCTCCGTTCACTGTTTTAAGACGTTTCAGGTATTTCAATATAGACTAATACGGATCGAAATGGGCGAACAAACACGCTAAAACGCGTCTATATACTTTCAATTCAGAAAAACAAAAAGTTTAAACATCTTATGATGTTGAAAGGACAGAGCATCTATTACGAACTTACAGCTGGTGATAAGTCACTATTCACTGTGATTGGTGAGCATTCAGTAAGTACCGAAATGAGTGAACAACACGCTAAACCGTGATTGACAAGTAACTGTTCGCTGTGATTGATGAGCATTCAGCGAGCACCACTTAACTGTAATTTGGCGGCCCAATCATTGGGCTGTAAAACAGTACAGAACATATAGTATATGCATTGGTAGTATATATGTTCATAATTGCCATTTCCACGACAAATGCAAAATAGAAGTACATGGTAGTAGTATCGTCCCAATATCTGCCAAGTTCTTACACATTAGGGGAGATGATGGTGATTCTAAATATTTTCACCATATCTAAGTACATGATTTACTATTTTTGAGACCACATAATCTCATCAACACGAGAAGAATCAAGGAGAGGATGGTAGTTCAGCTGGGATTCATTCTAGTGTCCCCGAACCCCGCCGTCTTGGTACCATTCGGCATCGGATGTGGATGATCAAATCAGTTCTCAGTCCGGAAGTCAAAAGACCGTTAGCTTAGGAGCTTCACTCGCCATACTTTTCTTATGTACAAAAATATGGGCCTTGGTGATTATCAGTGATCCTGTGATCGTCTAGAACTCAATCTCTGGATGATCTGCTGCTTGTAACTGACCTGCGTAAGCCGAACCACACAAACCTGTTAGTCCAAGCTGAATTACCAAGGCGTGCAGCAAGCAACGATCCATCATTGTTCACTATACGAACCATCGAAATTCGGCGCCGAACCCGCATTCTCCTGGCTTTGCTCGTGGTCCATATGCAGGCCATTTTGGGCACTCGCCTCCCAGAAATCCTGTTGCTGAGAAAAAAAGAGGCAAAGAGTATCAGGATCAGATGCATATTAACTATCTTAATTGAGTAGGTATATTGCAGTTTTCCAGGCAATCAACAGTCACCTGTTTTTGAAAAGGGTACTGCGGTGCGGGCGGTAGAGCCATGTCTAACAGACCCATGGAGCATTGGTTCTCCATAGCACCCGAGCTGAAGGACTGGTAAAGGTCTGCTTGGTCACACAATGGGTACACCGTGCCAGCACTCTCCAATGGAAAGACCGTGCTCGCCGAAGGGCCGAGTGCTTGGTTCATCTGAATATACAGAGGAAACAGCATGTTAGAGGCAGATTGTTTCATAGAGACAACGCGCGAGAAGATACGAGATAAACTCGAGCTCACATCTTTGTGCAGGAGGTTAGACAAGGTGTCGAAGTCAAGTTGCGGGTTCACGGTCGAGAGCTTCATGGACAAGAACTGAAAGAGTAAAACAGCAAAAGTATTAGAGAATTCGCAGAGAGCTACAAACTATTTTGGTACTGTGACCAATTGTGTGTTGCGTCTAACCTCGACTTGCTGCTGCAGCGATTGAACATAGTTTATGATCTCATCAAGCATGAGCGCTTTGCCAATCACCTAGAAATGGGAATTTCTACAAATTAGACAAACTAGAGATGGTAACAAGTGACACTTGCACACAAAAATGTTATGTTCCCAGTCTAGATGGAATATTTTGATACCTTGTTACATCCTGGCACCAGGTCCTGGAGCATCTTCATCTTGAGGGTGATCTTCTCTCTTCTAACCTGTCATATGAACCCACAATTGAGGACAGCGTGCAAAAAATTTGTACTACTGACAACTTTTCATTCAGGCATGTAAAAGAGACGGCGAGAGTAAAATTAGAGTATTTACCCTCTCAGCAAGGCTGTGGCTGTCGGTTGCCTGGCCTCTCCTGGCCCGGACGTGGACGTAGTCCCGGGGCGGCTCGTCCGCCGCCGGCTGCTTGGACTTGGAGCCCTTGCCCTTGGCCTGCTTGCGGCCTCGCTCCCCGCCGGCCGACCCATCGCTGGCCGTGGCCGTGGCCGCCTCCTCCTCCACCTTGGGCCTCACGGTCTCGTCCTCAATTTTGCACTTCTTCGAGTCCGGCCCCGTCGGCTCCCCCATCTGCAGACCAAATTCCGGCGTCAACTTCGGGTAGAACCAGCCAGGAAGATAATGCACGGCATAATTTCCTCAACAACCGAAAATTAAATGAACTCCATGGAACAAGAAGTCACCTTGGAGAAACAGGACGCGGCCTCCTTGCCCTTGCCGGCGCCCGCGGCCGGCGCCTTCCGCTTCCTGGCATTCGCGCCGTACGCCCACGCCGGGTCGGAGACCGAGGACCCCTCCCGGGACGCGGCGCCGAGCTCGCCGCCGCCGCCGCCCCCCTCCACGGCACCGAACTGGCCGCCGTTGCCGCCGAAGCCGGGCATCCCCGCCGCCCGGTCCCCGAACATGGCGGCGAGGCCCGCGGCGCCCGCGCCGCCGCAGAGCGTCTCGAAGAAGCCGGCGTCGAGGCCCGGCACGCCGAAGTCGAGCCCCACGGAGCCCATGAGCAGGCCGGAGACGTAGTCGCCGTCCATCGCGCGCTCGATCGGCGAGCAGAGGAGAGGAGAAGGGACCGGCCGCGATGATTGCGCAGGAAGGAAGCAAGGCGGACGGAAGGGAGGGGGAGGGTGAAGGCAAGAAGTGGACTTGGGGAAAGTGGGTGCGGGGGGCGAGGCGGGGGAGGGAGGGACGGTAGGTGGGTGTGGAGGGGATTCCGCGGATTGATTTATAGAAAGGGGCTGTGGAGCCGGCCCTCGCCCAGCGCGGCGGAGGGGAGGGGTGGAGATGCTTGCGGCGGTGGGCTACCGCGGGTGGGCGGAGGTCAAAACAAAAGAGACGGACGGGGGTGGAGGGTAACCTCGCCCGTAAGACGCTGCAGGGGCGGAGACACCGCCCCGGGATTTCCGCTCCGGGGAGGAGGGGGCCGACGGCGATGGGTTTCACGGTTCTCTTTTCCTCTTCTTCTTTTACCCCCGGTGGACTGGGCCGCTGTCATGCCGCCGCAAACGCGAGCGCGACCGCACTCATTACTGCCAAAATCACGGACGGGGTCTGTAAAGTGCGCTCCCTCTGATTTTTTATCAGTGCGCCACTGAGTTCGCGAGCACCGCGTCACGTCGTGCTCCGACTCGGCAGCTACTCTCGCCTTCTTCTTTTTTCTCCATATTGGCTTAGCTTTGATTCAAGCCAAACTTCAAAAACATATATTGTGCGAAAATAAATTCAATGATGATCGTAATGGTATTGTGGATGTTGATATTTTTCTATAAACTTGATCAACGTTTATAGAGTTTGACTTGAGAACCTAATATGTGAAGTAAATAGAAACGGAGACGTTATAAAAGGGCAGAGATTACTCTTCTATAAGTCACTAAATGTGTTTATAAAAGTCACTAAACTTACTTTTTTAAGAAGAATTTGTGGCTCCTCATCCAAAAATTTCCAAGAATACAACGTCCGAAATACATATGAAGGCCACGGAAAAATAGTTTGAGGGCAGGGCAAAGGCAGCATATGCTCACTGGATTCAAATGAACCCAATGAATTTAGTCAAATCCCTTTATAATAACAAGTTATTTATTCCCTATTACTCCCTCTGTCCCATAAAACGTCTTACATTATGGGACGGAGGGAGTACTAGTTTAAATTTAATTTCACTGCATACTAAATTCAGGAATGCCATTTTCTTACTACTCCCATGTCCGGGGTCTACATGTAAGTTTGACAAAGATTATTGCCACAGCTAAGCCCGGGCATTCAATCGGGTCATTTTGGTCTTACAAGAATTCGGTCTTCCAATTGAAGAGCGAAATTGTTGCGGCCTTCTCGGTTCCCCGCTATTCAGTCTACGGTCTTTACAAATGTTGTTCGGTCCGTCCAGCCCGAATTTCAACTCAAATTGATGTACACTACAGTACAAACAGAATTCAAACAGTGGGTATGTGTAACAAGTATATGCAAACAAAAATTCAAAGTCCAGACAACATGTGTATGTTGTAGGTGTATTCAAGCAGAATTGCGCCGTAAACATCCAAAGCGTTGTGCTAATTCAGTACATTTGGGTTATTCAGCCGTCCAAATAAGAAGACCGGTTTGACCGAATTTAATTCGGTCTTCTAGTTTTGATAGTCGATTTCAGTTTGGTCTTTACATGTTCGGTCTCGGTCTTTATGGGTTTGGTCTTCGGTTTTTATGCTCGGGCATAGCCACAATCTCCTATCGCTAAGATGTGTGCTGCATTATTTGCTGAACACCACACCCAGAACACATTTTTCTAAACCTAGTGAATAATCATTAGATAATGAACGAGTGTGCTCATTCTTAGTTAAGAAAAATATATATGTTTTGAGACTTACTCTATAATACATTGAGGTACGACTTTTGTGTGTGACTCGAGGACGCCCAAACCCTGGTTGTTCTAGCTCCCTTCCCAAGCAGCTTTTCCTTCCTTGTCTAATCTAGATCTGGTCGAGTTGCCTGATCTACAAAGCTTCAAGGGTGCTGCGACGGTAGCCCTAAAAGATGCTCATGTATTGTTCTCCCTCCCTGCTATGCCATGTATAGACCCCCCCCCCCCCCAATTCCCAAGTGAAAAGTTAAGCCTCATTGGCTGGGCAATGCTAGCGCTCAAGCGCCTTAGTTCTCATTGGATGCGCCTCCTTGGGTGAGTTGGAGCATGTGGACATGTTGTGAGTTAGTGGTACCTAGCTCTCGAGGAACAACAACGGTGGTGGAGGCGAGGTTGTTTCATTATTTCTCTCATCACTTCTTTGGCTTTCTTTCTTGTCCCTTCATAGGTTGTTGGCCAGTGGGGTGGTGTCCTCATGCAATGGCATGACAAAGGCAAGGGAGAGATTGTAGTCTTCCCTCTGCCAGTGACACGGTATGGTTCGCAACAAAGCTTCTTTTCTTCCTGCAGACATGACCTTCTCTTTAACTTCACTGGTGCTTCCTCAACTACTTCTACACATGTTGTTCCTACTTGCAACGAGCACTCTTGCGACTTGATCAAGTTTCCCTTGTGGTTGCGTTTGTGATCCTAGTAGTGTTGCTTGTTGGTCATAGTAACTACCTCGAGCGTCCTTGATGACCCACAAGTATAAGGGATCTAACGTAGTCCTTTCAATAAGTAAGAGTGTCGAACCCAATGAGGAGCAGAAGGAAATGATAAGCGGTTTTCAGCAAGGTATTCTCTGCAAGTACTGAAATAAGTGGTAACACATAGTTTTGTGATAAGATAAATTGTAACGAGCAACAAGTAACAAAAGTAAATAAAGTGCAGCAAAGTGGCCCAATCCTTTTTGTAGCAAAGTACAAGCCGGAACAAACTCTTATAATAGGAAAAGCGCTCCCGAGGACACATGGGAATATCGTCAAGCTAGTTTTCATCACGTTCATATGATTCGCATTCGATACTTTGATAATTTGGTATGTGGGTGGACCGGTGCTTGGGTGCTGTTCTTACTTGAACAAGCATCCCACTTATGATTAACCTCTATTGCAAGCATCCGCAACTACAACAAAAGTATTAAGGTAAACCTAACCATAGCATGAAACATGTGGATCCAAATCAGCCCCTTACGAAGCAACGCATAAACTAGGGTTTAAACTTCTATCACTCTAGCAACCCATCATCTACTTATTACTTCCCAATGCCTTCCTCTAGGCCCAAATAATGGTGAAGTGTTATGTAGTCGACGTTCACATAACACCACTAGAGGCTAGACAACATACATCTTATCAAAATATCAAACGAATACCAAATTCACATGACTACTAATAGCAAGACTTCTCCCTTGTCCTCAGGAACAAACGTAATTACTCACAAAGCATATTCATGTTCATAATTAGAGGGGTAATAATATGCATATAGGATCTGAACATATGATCTTCCACCAAATAAACCAATTAGCATCAACTACAAGGAGTAATCAACACTACTAGCAACCTACTAGCACCAATCCCGGACTTTGAGACAAGAATTGGATACAAGAGATGAACTAGGGTTTGGAGATGAGATGGTGTTGGTGAAGATGTTGATGGAGATTTCCCTATCCCGATGAGAGGAGCGTTGGTGATGACGATGGTGATGATTTCCCCCTCCCGGAGGGAAGTATCCTGATACGTCTCCAACGTATCTATAATTTTTGATTGCTCCATGCTATATTATCTACTGTTTTGGACTATATTGGGCTTTATTTTCCACTTTTATATTATTTTTGGGACTAACCTATTAACCGGAGGCCCAGCCCAGAATTGCTGTTTTTTTGCCTATTTCAGTGTTTCGAAGAAACGGAATATCAAACGGAGTCTAAACGGAATAAAACCTTCGGGAACGTGATTTTCTCACCGAACGTGATCTAGGAAACTTGGACCCTACTTCAAGGAACAAAAGAGACGGTCACGAGGGTGGCCCCCCCCTAGGGCGCGCCCCCTGCCTCATGGGCCCCTCGGTGCTCCTCCGGCGTACTCCTTCCTCCTATATATACCTACGTACCCCCAAACGATCAGACGAGGAGCCAAAAACCTAATTCCACCGCCGCCACTTTCTATATCCACGAGATCCCATCTTGGGGCCTGTTCCGGAGCTCCGCCGGAAGAGGGCCGTCATCACGAAGGGCTTCTACATCATCCTAGCCCCTCCAATGAAGTGTGAGTAGTTTACCTTAGACCTTCGGGTCCATAGTTAGTATCTAGATGGCTTCTTCTCTCTCTTTGAATCTCAATACAAAGTTCTCCCCCTCTCTTGTGGAGATCTATTCGATGTAATCTTCTTTTTGCGGTGTGTTTGTTGAGACCGATGAATTGTGGGTTTATGATCAAGTCTATCTATGAATAATATTTGAATATTCTCTGAATTCTTTTATGTATGATTGGTTATCTTTGCAAGTCTCTTCGAATTATCCGTTTGGTTTGGCCAACTAGATTGGTAGTTCTTGCCATGGGAGAAGTGCTTAGCTTTGGGTTCGATCTTGCGGTGTCCTTTCCCAGTGACAGAAGGGGCAGCAAGGCACGTATTGCATCGTTGCCATCGAGGATAACAAGATGGGGTTTATTTCATATTGCATGAATTTATCTCTCTACATCATGTCATCTTGCTTAAGGCGTTACTTTGTTTTTAACTTAATACTCTAGATGCATGCTAGATAGCGGTCGATGAGTGGAGTAATAGTAGTAGATGCAGAATCGTTTCGGTCTACTTGTCACGGACGTGATGCCTATATACATGATCATGCCTAGATATTTTCATAACTATGCTCAATTCTGTCAATTGCTCAACAGTAATTTGTTCACCCATCGTAGAATACTTATGCTCTTGAGAGAAGCCACTAGTGAAACCTATGGCCCCCGGGTCTATTCTCATCATATCAATCTCCATCACTTTAATCTTGCTTTGCCTTTTACTTTGCTTTTACTTTTTACTTTGCATCTTTATACCAAAAATATTATATCTATCAGATCTCACTCTCGTAAGTGACCGTGAAGGGATTAACAACCCCTAATCGCGTTGGTTGCGAGTAGATATCGTTTTGTGCAGGTACGAGGGACTTGAGCATGGCCTCCTACTGGATTGATACCTTGGTTCTCAAAAACTGAGGGAAATACTTACGCTACTCTGCTGCATCATCCCTTCCTCTTCGGGGAAAACCAACGCAAGCTCAAGACGTAGCAAGAAGGATTTCTGGCGCCGTTGCCGGGGAGTCTACGCAAAAATTCAACATACCAAGTACCCATCACAATCCCTATCTCTCGCATTACATTATTTGCCATTTGCCTCTCGTTTTCCTCTCCCCCAATTCACCCTTACCGTTTTATTTGCCCTCTCTCTCTCTATCCTCCCTCTCTATTTGCCTCTTTTGCCCGCTTGCTTTTTGTTTGCCCATGTGTTAGATTGCTTGTTTGTCGTGATGGCTCAAGATAATACCAAATTGTGTGACTTCACCAATACCAATAATAATGATTTCCTTAGCACTCCGATTGCTCCTCTTACCGATGCTGAATCTTGTGAAATTAATACTGCTTTGTTGAATCTTGTTATGAAAGATCAATTCGACCGGCCTTCCTAGAGAAGATGTCGCTACTCATCTGAATAGCTTCGTTGATTTATGTGATATGCAAAACAAAAAAGATGTCGATAATGATGTCGTTAAATTGAAGCTATTTCCTTTTTCGCTTAGAGATCGTGCTAAAACTTGGTTTTCACCTTTGCCTAAAAATAGTATTGATTCATGGAACAAGTGCAAAGATGCTTTTATCTCTAAGTGTTTTCCTCCCGCTAAGATCATCTCTCTTAGAAACGATATTATGAATTTTAAGCAACTTGATCATGAACATGTTGCACAAGCTTGGGAGAGAATGAAATTAATGATACGTAATTGCCCTACTCATGGTTTGAATTTGTGGATGATCATACAAAATTTTTATGCCGGATTGAAATTTGCTTCTAGAAATCTTTTAGATTCGGCCGCGGGAGGCACTTTTATGGAAATCACTTTAGGAGATGCTACTAAACTCCTAGATAATATTATGGTTGATTATTCTCAATGGCATACTGAAAGATCTTCTAATAAAAAAGTGCATGTGATAGAAGAAATCAATGTTTTGAGTGGAAAGATGGATGAACTTATGAAATTATTTGCTACTAAGAGTGTTTCTTCTGATCCTAACGATATGCCTTTGTCTACTTTGATTGAGAATAACAATGAATCTATGGATGTGAATTTTGTAGGTAGGAATAATTTTGGTAACAACGTTTATAGAGGGAATTTTAATCCTAGGCCATATCCTAGTAATCCTTCTAATAATTATGGGAATTCCTACAACAACTCTTATGGAAATTATAATTAGATGCCCTCTGAATTTGAGAATAGTGTTAAAGAGTTTATGAATTCACAAAAGAATTTTAATGCTTTGCTTGAAGAGAAATTGCTTAAAGTTGATGATTTGGCTAGGAACGTTGATAGAATTTCTCTTGAGGTTGATTCTTTAAAGCTTAGATCTATCCTCCTAAGCATGATATCAATGAGTCTCTGAAAGCCATGAGAATTTCCATTGATGAGTGCAAGGAAAGAACCGCTAGGATGCGTGCTTCCAAAGATGCCTTCATTAAAGCGTCTTCTTCCAATTCCTATGAAAATCAAGATGAAGATCTAAAAGTTATTGATATGTCCCCTATTAAATCTTTTTTTGCAATATAAATCTTGATGAAACTGAATATGATCTCCCTTTACCTAGAAGGCGTTCTAAAAATTCGGAGTATTTAGATCTTAATGATGAAATTGATGAAAGTGGGATTGAAAGAAATAAAAATCTAGATGTTGCTAAACCCACTATATTGGATTTCAAGGAATTTAATTATGAAAGTTGCTCTTTAATTGATTGTATTTCCTTGTTGCAATCCGTGCTAAATTCTCCACATGGTTATAGTCAAAATAAAGCCTTCACCGAACATATTGTTGATGCCTTGATGCAATCTTATGAAGAAAAACTTGAGTTGAAAGTTTCCATCCCTAGAAAACTCTAT
Source organism: Triticum urartu (assembly GCF_056163025.1). NCBI lineage: Eukaryota > Viridiplantae > Streptophyta > Magnoliopsida > Poales > Poaceae > Triticum > Triticum urartu. The sequence continues at coordinate 476,013,862 of NC_141877.1, forward strand.
GATGAGTGGGAATCAACTATTAAAATTAAAATTAAAGATCATGAGTTTTATGCTTTGTGTCATTTGGGTGCTAGCGTCTCTACTATTCCCAAGACTTTGTGTGATTTGCTAGATTTCCGTAATTTTGATGATTGCTCTCTAAACTTGCATATTGCGGATTCCACCATTAAGAAACCTATGGGAAGGATTAATGATGTTCTTATTGTTGCAAATAGAAACTATGTGCCCGTAGATTTCATTGTTCTTGATATAGATTGCAATCCTTCTTGCCCTATTATTCTTAGTAGACCTTTCCTTAGAACGGTTGGTGCGATTATTGATATGAAGGAAGGGAATATTAGATTTCAATTTCCATTAAAAAAGGGCATGGAACACTTTCCTAGAAAGAAAATAAAATTGCCATATGAAACTATCATGAGAGCCACTTATGGATTGCCTACCAAAGATGGCAATACCTAGATCTATCCTCGCTTTTATGCCTAGCTAGGGGCGTTAAACGATAGCGCTTGTTGGGAGGCAACCCAATTTTATTTTTATTCCTTGCTTTTTTCTCCTGATTAGTAATAAATAAATAATTTAGCCTCTGTTTTGGTTGTGTTTTTTGTGTTTAATTAGTGTTTGTTCCAAGTAGAACCGTTGGGAAGACTTGAGGAAAGTCTTGTTGAACTTGCTGTAAAAAACAGAAATTTTAGCGCTCACGAGAACTGCTGTAATTTTTATTTGAAGAGTGCTATTTAGTTAATTCTTTTTGAAGATGATTAATAGATAAATTACTCACTTCCAGAAATTTATTTTAGAATTTTTGGGGTTCTAAATCTTGCGCTAGCTACAGATTACTACAGACTGTTCTGTTTTTGACAGATTCTGTTTTTCGTGTGTTGTTTGCTTATTTTGATGAATCTATGGTTAGTAAAATAGTTTATAATCCATAAAGAATTTGGAATACAGTAGGTTTAACACCAATATAAATAAGTAATGAGTTCATTACAGTACCTTGAAGTGGTCTTTTGTTTTCTTTCGCTAACGGAGCTCACGAGTTTTATATTTTGAGTTTTGTGTTGTGAAGTTTTCAAGTTTTGGGTGAATTCTTTTGATGGATCATGGAACAAGGAGTGGCAAGATACTAAGCTTGGGGATGCCCATGGCACCCCCGAGATAATCCAAGGACACCAAAAAGTCAAAGCTTGGGGATGCCCGGGAAGGCATCCCTCTTTCGTCCACTTCCATCGGTAATTTACTTGGAGCTATATTTTTATTCACCAACATGATATGTGTTTTGCTTGGAGCGTCTTGTATTATTTGTGTCTTTGTGTCTTAGTATGCCACAATAATCCTTACTGTACACACCTTTTGAGAGAGCCATACATGAATTAAAATTTGATAGAATACTCTATGTGCTTCACTTATATCTTTTGAGCTAAGTAGTTTTGCTCTATGTGCTTCACTTATATCTTTTGAGCGTTATAATTTTGCTCTATGTGCTTCACTTAGATCTTTTAGAGCACGGTGGTGGATTTTTTTTAAAGAAACTATTGATCTCTCATGCCTCACTTCAATTATTTTGAGAGTCTCTTAATAGCATGGTAATTTGCTTAATAATAATATGCTTGGTATTCAAGATTTGTGAAACTTTCTTTTGAGTGTGTTGAATACTAAGAAAAGATTGAAGTTTGATAATTGTTTTGAGATATGGAGGTGATAATATTAAAGTCATGCTAGTTGAGTAGTTGTGAATTTAAAGAATACTTGTGTTAAAGTTTGTGATTCCTGTAGCATGCACATATGGTGAACCGTTATGTGATGAAGTCGGAGCATGATTTATTTATTGATTGTCTTCCTTATGAGTGGCGGTCGGGGACGAGCGATGGTCTTTTCCTACCAATCTATCCCCCTAGGAGCATGCACGTAATACTTTGCTTTGATAACTTCTAGATTTTTGCAATAAGTATATGAGTTCTTTATGACTAATGTTGAGTCCACGGATTATACGCATTCTCACCCTTCCACCTTTGCTAGCCTCTCTAATACCGCGCACCTTTCGCCGGTATCATACACCTACCATATACCTTCCTCAAAACAGCCACCATACCTACCTATTATGGCACTTCCATAGCCATTCCGAGATATATTGCCATGCAACTTTCCACCGTTCCGTTTATCATGACACACTCCATCATTGTCATATTGCATATCCCGGTACACCGCCGGAGGCATTCATATAGAGTCATATTTTGTTCTAAGTATTGAGTTGTAAGAAAAATAAAAGTGTGATGATCATCATTATTAGAGCATTGTCCCAGTGAGGAAAGAATGATGGAGACTATGATTCCCCCATAAGTCGGGATGAGACTCCGGACGAAAAATAAAATAAAAAAAGAGGCCAAAGAAGCCCAAATAAAAAGAGGCCATAAAAAAGAGAAAAGGTCCAAATAAAAAAATGATGAGAGAAAAAGAGAGAAGGGACAATGTTACTATCCTTTTACCACACTTGTGCTTCAAAGTAGCACCATGATCTTCATAGTAGAGAGTCTCTCATGTTATCACTTTCATATACTAGTGGGAATTTTTCATTATAGAACTTGGCTTGTATATTTCAATGATGGGCTTCCTCAAATTGCCCTAGGTCTTCATGAGCAAGCAAGTTGGATGCACACCCACTTAGTTTCTTTCTGAGCTTTCATATACTTATAGCTCTAGTGCATCTGTTGCATGGCAATCCCTACTCACTCGCATTGATATATAATGCTATATCCATGGCTCACGCTCATGTATTGCGTAAAGATTGAAAAAGTTTTGAAAAAGTTAGAGTGTGAAACAATTGCTTGGCTTGTCATCGGGGTTGTGCATGATTTAAATACTTTGTGTGGTGAAGATAGAGCATAGCCAGACTATATGATTTTGTAGGGATAACTTTCTTTGGCCATGTTATTTTGAGAAGACATAATTGCTTTATTAGTATGCTTGAAGTATTATTATTTCTATGTCAATATAAACTTTTGTCTTGAATCTTTCGAATCTGAACATTCATATCACAATTAAGCAGATTTGCATTGAAATTATGCCAAGTAGCACTCCGCATCAAAAATTCTCTTTTTATCATTTACCTACTCGAGGACGAGCAGGAATTAAGCTTGGGGATGCCTGATACGTCTCCAACGTATCTATAATTTTTGATTGCTCCATGCTATATTATCTACTGTTTTGGACTATATTGGGCTTTATTTTCCACTTTTATATTATTTTTGGGACTAACCTATTAACCGGAGGCCCAGCCCAGAATTGCTGTTTTTTTGCCTATTTTAGTGTTTTGAAGAAACGGAATATCAAACGGAGTACAAACGGAATAAAACCTTTGGGAACGTGATTTTCTCACCGAACGTGATCCAGGAGACTTGGACCCTGCTCCAAGGAACAAAAGAGGCGGTCACAAGGGTGGGGGGCGCCCCCCTAGGGCGCGCCCCCTGCCTCGTGGGCCCCTCAGTGCTCCTCCGGCGTACTCCTTCCTCCTATATATACCTACGTACTCCCAAACGATCAGACGAGAAGCCAAAAACCTAATTCCACCGCCGCAACTTTCTATATCCACGAGATCCCATCTTGGGGCCTGTTCCGGAGCTCCGCCAGAAGAGGGCCGTCATCACGGAGGGCTTCTACATCATCCTAGCCGCTCCGATGAAGTGTGAGTAGTTTACCTCAGACCTTCGGGTCCATAGTTAGTAGCTAGATGGCTTCTTCTCTCTCTTTGAATCTCAATACAAAGTTCTCCCCATCTCTTGTGGAGATCTATTCGATGTAATCTTCTTTTTGCGGTGTGTTTGTTGAGACCGATGAATTGTGGGTTTATGATCAAGTCTATCTATGAATAATATTTGAATATTCTCTGAATTCTTTTATGTATGATTGGTTATCTTTGCAAGTCTCTTCGAATTATCCATTTGGTTTGGCCAACTAGATTGGTAGTTCTTGCCATGGGAGAAGTGCTTAGCTTTGGGTTCGATCTTGCGGTGTCCTTTCCCAGTGACAGAAGGGGCAGCAAGGCACGTATTGCATCGTTGCCATCGAGGATAACAAGATGGGGTTTATTTCATATTGCATGAATTTATCTCTCTACATCATGTCATCTTGCTTAAGGCGTTACTCTGTTTTTAACTTAATACTCTAGATGCATGCTGGATAGCGGTCGATGAGTGGAGTAATAGTAGTAGATGCAGAATCGTTTCGGTCTACTTGTCACGGACGTGATGCCTATATACATGATCATGCCTAGATATTCTCATAACTATGCTAAATTATGTCAATTGCTCAACAGTAATTTGTTCACCCACCGTAGAATACTTATGCTCTTGAGAGAAGCCACTAGTGAAACCTATGGCCCCCGGGTCTATTCTCATCATATCAATCTCCATCAATTTAATCTTGCTTTGTCTTTTACTTTGCTTTTACTTTTTACTTTGCATCTTTATACCAAAATACCAAAAATATTATATCTATCAGATCTCACTCTCGTAAGTGACCATGAAGGGATTGACAACCCCTAATCGCGTTGGTTGCGAGTAGCTATCGTTTTGTGCAGGTACGAGGGACTTGAGCGTGGTCTCCTACTGGATTGATACCTTGGTTCTCAAAAAATGAGGGAAATACTTACGCTACTCTGCTGCATCATCCCTTCCTCTTCGGGGAAAACCAACGCAAGCTCAAGACGTAGCATATCCCCGGCAGAACAGCTCTGTCGAAGCTCTAGATTGGTTCCGCCTCGTGGCGGCGGAGTCTCGTCCCGAAAAGTTCCCTCCTATTTTTTCTCATCAAAAGACTTCATATAGGAGAAGATGGACGTCGGAGACCCACCAGGGGGCCCACAAGGTAGGGGGCGCGCCCTAAGGGGGGCGCCCCCCACCCTCGTGAGCAGGGTGTGGCCCCTGGCCTTCATCTTTAGCGAGGATTTTTCTTTATTTATTTTAAGATGTTCTGTCGAGTTTCAGGACTTTTGGAGTTGCGCAGAATAGGTCTCTAATATTTGCTCCTTTTCCAGCCTAGAATTCCAGCTGCCGGCATTCTCCCTTCCTTATGTAAACCTTGTAAAATAAGAGAGAATAGCCATAAGTATTGTGACATAAAGTGAAATAACAGTCCATAATGCAATAAATATCGATATAAAAGCATGATGCAAAATGGACGTATCAACTCCCCCAAGCTTAGACCTCGCTTGTCCCCAAGCGAAAAGCCAATAACAATAAATATGTCCTCATGTTTAGAGGTAGAGGCGTCGATGAAAATAAAATACGGACATGAAGGCATCATGATTATTCTCATAACAGCAACATACATAGATTTTGTCATATGATTACTTATGTTCAAGTGATGATCTATTCACAATGCAAAAGTATAAATCATAAACCTTATTGGGCTCCGACAAACTATAATCTCAGTCATTGCAGCAATTGCAATTTATCATAACATCGGAAAGAGTCTATGTCAGAGCTAAAAAGCAAGTCCACATACTCAACTATCATTTAGTCCTCCATAATTGCTAACACTCACGCAATACTTGTGGTTACGGAGTTTTAATCGGACAAAGAGAAAGATAGGGGCTTATAGTTTTGCCCCACAACCTTTTACCTCAAGGGTAATGTCAACAATAATGGTCCATGCTCCCCTACATCCAATTAGATAGATATATATATATATCATGTTCTTTCCAACATGCTGAGCTTACCAAAGGATAAAATGAAAAAGAAAAGGTGAAGATCACCATGACTCTTGCATAAGATAGAAGATAATAATAAAGGATAGGCCCTTCGCAGAGGGAAGCAGAGGTTGCCATGCGCTTTTATGGTTGGATGCATAAAATCTCAATGCGAAAGAACGTCACTTTATATTGCCCCTTGTGATATGAACCTTTATTATGCAGTTTGTCGCTTTTATTATTTCCACATCACAAGATCGTATAAAGCTTATTTCTCCCACACCAATCAATCATACATATTTAGAGCAATTTTTATTGCTTTGAACCGATGACAACTTACTTAAAGGATCTTACTCAATCCATAGGTAGATATGGTGGACTCTCATGGCAAAACTGGTTTAAGGGTATTTGGAAGCACAAGTAGTATTTCTACTTGGTGCTGAGAATTTGGCTAGCATGAGGGGGAAAGGCAAGCTCAACAAGTTAGAGGATCCATGACAACATACTTTATCTCAGATAAAAGAAAGAGATAACTCATTATGTTGTCTTCCTTGTCCAACATCAACCCTTTAGCATGTCATATTTTAATGAGTGCTCCCAATCATAAAAGATGTCAATGATAATATATCTATATGTGAAACCTCTCTTTCCTTATTACTTCCTATTAATTGCAACGATGACCAAAGCTATGTCTGCCAACTCCCAACAACTTTTAATCATCATACTCTTTTTATGTGAAGTCATTACTCTCAATAAGATCAATATGGACTTTTTGCTTCTTTTTATTCTTTTCTCTTTTCTTTTATTCACCCAAGATCATGGCAAAATAATCAAGCCCTTGACTCAACACTAATCTTTATTATATATAGCTCACGGACTCGATTACAAAAAGAGATCATAAAGCAAACTCAAAACTAGATCATGCCATAGACTTTATTCTACTAGATCAAGATACTACTAATAAGATCGAACTAAGAAAAACGATAAAGATAGGAGTTGTGATGGTGATACGATACCGGGGCACCTCCCCCAAGCTTGGCAGTTGCCAAGGGGAGTGCCCATACCCATGTGATTATATCTCCTTTGTCGGTGAAGAAGGTGGAGGTGTTGTAGATGATGCGGGCCTTGCGTCCATCTTCCAAGGCATAGGTTCTCCATCATAGAAAGATGACCGAGTCTCCGGGATCCTCAAATCTGCAGCCAAACTCATCCTTTTGAATCTATATTCATACTCACAGTTTTGGTTTTGCAGGTCATAGATTTGGGCTTGGAGGTGCTCGATCTTCTCATGAAGCTTGTAGATAGTCTCCCCGATGTTGTCAGCATCCAACTTGTGCTTGCTAGTGAACTCCGCGATCATCATGTGATTAGAGTTGGGTCCATGTTCCACCATCCCTTGGCACTTGAAAACTTGTTGCTCCACTGCTTCGAGCCTCGTCTCCATGCTTCCGGTCCCCTTTGGTCCCTCTTCATCGCGGATGTGCAGCAACCCATCACGCAACTCAATGGTTTGAGGGTGTCGCAGCACCTTGCTACGTCCTGAGCTTGCGTTGGTTTTCCCCGAAGAGGAAGGGATGATGCACCAGAGTAGCGTAAGTATTTCCCTCAGTTTTTGAGAACCAAGGTATCAATCCAGTAGGAGCCCACGCTCAAGTCCCTCGTACCTGCACAAAGCGATAGCTACTCGCAACCAACGCGATGAGGGGTTGTCAAGCCCTTCATGGTCACTTACGAGAGTGAGATCTGATAGATAGAATATTTTTGGTATTTTTGATATAAAGATGCAAAGTAAAAAGTAAAGGCAAAGTAAAAAAGCAAAACAATATACAAGTGATGGATATTGATATGATGAGAATAGACCCGGGGGCCATAGGTTTCACTAGTGGCTTCTCTCAAGAGCATAAGTATTCTACGGTGGGTGAACAAATTACTGTTGAGCAATTGATAGAATTGTGCATAATTATGAGAATATCTAGGCATGATCATGTATATAGGCATCACGTCCGTGACAAGTAGATCGAAACAATTCTGCATCTGCTACTATTACTCCACTCATCGACCGCTATCCAGCATGCATCTAGAGTATTAAGTTAAAAACAGAGTAACGCCTTAAGCAAGATGACATGATGTAGAGAGATAAATTCATGCAATATGAAATAAACCCCATCTTGTTATCCTCGATGGCAACGATACAATACGTGCCTTGCTGCCCCTTCTGTCACTGGGTAAGGACACCGCAAGATCGAACCCAAACTTTGAGCTTATCAGGATGAAACTTTTTCATATAAGCATCACAATCCCAAACTTTAAGAAATGACAACTTTGGTTTCTTGCCAAACCACAGTTCAGATTGTGTCGTCCCAACGGACTTAGATGGTGCCCTTTTAAACGTGAATGTAGCTGTCTCTAATGCATAACCCCAAAACGATAGTGGTAAATCGGTAAGAAACATCATATATTGTACTATATCTAATAAAGTACGGTTATGACGTTCGGACACACCATTATGCTGTGGTGTTCCAGGTGGCGTGAGTAGTGAAACTATTTCACATTGTTTTTAACTGAAGGCCAAACTCGTAACTAAAATACTCTTCTCTACGATCAGATCGTAGAAACTTTATTTTCTTGCTATGATGATTTTCCACTTCACTCTGAAATTCTTTGAACTTTTCAAATGTTTCATACTTATGTTTCATCAAGTAGATATACTCATATCTTCTCAAATCATCTGTGAAGATTAGAAAATAATGATACCTGTCGCGAGCCTCAATATTCATCGGACCACATACATCAGTATGTATGATTTCCAACAAATCTGTTGCTCGCTCCATTGTTCCGAAGAACGGAGTCTTAGTCATCTTGTCCATGAGGCATGGTTCGCAAGCATCAACTGATTCATAATCAAGTGATTCCAAAAGCCCATCAGCATGGAGTTTCTTCATGCGCTTTACACCAATATGACCTAAACGTCAGTGCCACAAATAAGTTGCACTATCATTATTAACTTTGCATCTTTTGGTTTCAATATTATGATTATGTGTATCACTACGATCGAGATCCAACGAACTATATTCATTGGGTGTGTAACCATATAAGGTTTTATTCATGTAAACAGAACAACAATTTATTCTCTTACTTAAATGAATAACCGTATTACAATAAACATGATCAAATCATATTCATGCTCAACACAAACACCAAATAACACTTATTTAGGTTCAACACTAATCCCGAATTTATAGGGAGTGTGCGATGATAATCATATCAATCTTGGAACTACTTCCAACACACATCGTCACTTCACCCTTAACTAGTCTCTGTTTATTCTGTAACTCCCGTTTCGAGTTACTAATGTTAGCAACTGAACTAGTATCTAATACTGAGGGGTTGCTATAAACACTAGTAAAGTACACATCAATAACATGTATATCAAATATACTTATGTTCACTTTGCCATCCTTCTTATCCGCCAATCACTTGGGGTAGTTCCGCTTCCAGTGACCAGTCGCTTTGCAGTAGAAGCACTTAGTCTTAGGCTTAGGACCAGACTTGGGCTTCTTCACTTGAGCAGCAAGTTGCTTGCTGTTCTTCTTGAAGTTCCCCTTCTTCCCTTTGCCCTTTTCTTGAAACTAGTGGTCTTGTCAACCATCAACACTTGATGTTTTTCTTGATTTCTACCTTCATTGATTTCAGCATCACGAAGAGCTTGGGAGTTGTTTCCGTTATCCCTTGCATATTATAGTTCATCATGAAGTTCTACTAACTTGGTGATGGTGACTAGAGAATTCTGTCAATCACTATCTTATCTGGAAGATTAACTCCCACTTGATTCAAGCGATTGTAGTACCCAGACAATATGAGCACATGCTCACTAGTTGAGCGATTCTCCTCCATCTTTTAGCTATAGAACTTGTTGGAGACTTCATATCTCTCAACTCGGGTATTTGCTTGAAATATTAACTTCAACTCCTGGAACATCTTATATGGTCCATGACGTTCAAAACGTCTTTGAAGTCCTGATTCTAAGCCATTAAGCATGGTGCACTAAACTATCAAGTAGTCATCATATTGAGCTAGCCAAACATTCATAACGTCTGCATCTGCTCCTGCAATAGGTCTATCACCTAGCGGTGCATCAAGGACATAATTCTTCTGTGCAGCAATGAGGACAAACCTCAGATCACGGATCCAATCCGCATCATTGCTACTAACATCTTTCAATACAATATTCTCTAGGAACATATCAAAATAAACACAGGGAAGCAACAACGCGAGCTATTGATCTACAACATGATTTACAAAATACTACCAGGACTAAGTTCATGATAAATTTAAGTTCAATTAATCATATTACTTAAGAACTCCCACTTAGATAGACATCCCTCTAATCCTCTAAGTGATCACGTGATCCAAATCAACTAAACCATGTCCGATCATCACGTGAGATGGAGTAGTTTCATTGGTGAACATCACTATGTTGATCATATCTACTATATGATTCACGCTCGACCTTTCGGTCTCCGTGTTCCGAGGCCATATCTGTATATGCTTGGCTCGTCAAGTATAACCTGAGTATTCCGCGTGTGCAACTGTTTTGCACCCGTTGTATTTGAACGTAGAGCCTATCACACCCGATCATCACGTGGTGTCTCAGCACGAAGAACTTTCGCAACGGTGCATACTCAGGGAGAACACTTCTTGATAATTAGTGAGAGATCATCTTATAATGCTACCGTCAATCAAAGCAAGATAAGATGCATAAAAGATAAACATCACATGCAATCAATATAAGTGATATGATATGGCCATCATCATCTTGTGCTTGTGATCTCCATCTTCGAAGCACCGTCGTGATCACCATCGTCACCGGCGCGACACCTTGATCTCCATCGTAGCATCGTTGTCGTCTCGCCAATCTTATGCTTCCACGACTATCGCTACCGCTTAGTGATAAAGTAAAGCATTACAGCGCGATTGCATTGCATACAATAAAGCGACAACCATATGGCTCCTGCCAGTTGCCGATAACTCGGTTACAAAACATGATCATCTCATACAATAAAATTTAGCATCATGTCTTGACCATATCACATCACAACATGCCTTGCAAAAACAAGTTAGACGTCCTCTACTTTGTTGTTGCAAGTTTTACGTGGCTGCTACGGGCTTAAGCAAGAACCAATCTTATCTACGCATCAAAACCCAACGATAGTTTGTCAAGTTGGTGTTGTTTTAACCTTCGCAAGGACCGGGCGTAGCCACACTCGGTTCAACTAAAGTTGGAGAAATTGTCACCCGCTAGCCACCTTTGTGCAAAGCACGTCGGGAGAACCGGTCTCGCATAAGCGTACGCGTAATGTCGGTCCGGGCCGCTTCGTCCAACAATACCGCCGAACCAAAGTATGACATGCTGGTAAGCAGTATGACTTATATCGCCCACAACTCACTTGTGTTCTACTCGTGCATATAACATCAACACATAAAACCTAGGCTCGGATGCCACTGTTGGGGAACGTAGTAATTTCAAAAAAATTCCTACGCACACGCAAGATCATGGTGATGCATAGCAATGAGAGGGGAGAGTGTGATCAACGTACCCTTGTAGACCGACAGCAGAAGCGTTAGCACAACGCGGTTGATGTAGTCGTACGTCTTCACGGCCCGACCGATCAAGCACCGAAACTACGGCACCTCCGAGTTCTAGCACACGTTCAGCTCGATGACGACCCCCGGACTCCGATCCAGCAAAGTGTCGGGGAAGAGTTCCGTCAGCACGACGGCGTGGTGACGATCTTGATGTACTACCATCGCAGGGCTTCGCCTAAGCACCGCTACAATATTATCGAGGATTATGGTGGAAGGGGGCACCGCACACGGCTAAGAATATGATCACGTGGATCAACTTGTGTGTCTATGGGGTGCCCCCTGCCCCCGTATATAAAGGAGCAGGGGAAGGTGCAGCCGGCCAGGAGGAGTCCTACTCCCACCGGGAGTAGGATTCCCCCCCTTTCCTAGTTGGAATAGGATTCGGGAGGGGGAAAGAGGAGAGAGAGAAGGAAGGGGGGGGGCGCTGCCCCCCTCTCCTTGTCCTATTCGGACTAGGGGGGGAGGGGCGCGCGGCCCAGCCCTGGCCACCTCTCCTCTCTTCCACTAAAGCCCACTAAGGCCCATATACCTCCCGGGGGGTTCCGGTAACCTCCCGGTACTCCGGTAAAATCCCGATTTTACCCGGAACACTTCCGATATCCAAATATAGGCTTCCAATATATCAATCTTTATGTCTCGACCATTTCGAGACTCCTCGTCATGTCCGTGATCACATCCGGGACTCCAAACAAACTTCGGTACATCAAAATGCATAAACTCATAATATAACTGTCATCAAAACCTTAAGCGTGCGGACCCTACGGGTTCGAGAACAATGTAGACATGACCGAGACACGTCTCCGGTCAATAACCAATAGCGGAACCTAGATGCTCATATTGGCTCCCACATATTCTATGAAGATCTTTATTGGTCAGACCGCATAATAACATACATTGTTCCCTTTGTCATCGGTATGTTACTTGCCCGAGATTCGGTCGTCGGTATCTCAATACCTAGTTCAATCTCGTTACCGGCAAGTCTCTTTACTCGTTTCGTAATACATCATCTCGCAACTAACTCATTAGTTGCAATGCTTGCAAGGCTTATGTGATGTGCATTACCAGAGGGCCCAGAGATACCTCTCCGATAATCGGAGTGACAAATCCTAATCTCGAAATACGTCAACCCAACATGTACCTTTGGAGACACCTGTAGAGCTCCTTTATAATCACCCAGTTACGTTGTGACGTTTGGCAGCACACAAAGTGTTCCTCCGGCAAACGGGAGTTGCATAATCTCATAGTCATAGGAACATGTATAAGTCATGAAGAAAGCAATAGCAACATACTAAACGATCGGGTGCTAAGCTAATGGAATGGGTCATGTCAATCACATCATTCTCCTAATGATGTGATCCCGTTAATCAAATAACAACTCTTTGTCCATGGTTAGAAAACATAACCATCTTTGATTAACAAGCTAGTCAAGTAGAGGCATACTAGTGACACTTTGTTTGTCTATGTATTCACACATGTATTATGTTTCTGGTTAATACAATTCTAGCATGAATAATAAACATTTATCATGAAATAAGGAAATAAATAATAACTTTATTATTGCCTCTAGGGCATATTTCCTTCAATCTCCCACTTGCACTAGAGTCAATAATCTAGTTCACATCGCCATGTGATTTAACATCAATAGTTCACATCACCATGTGATTAACACCCATAGTTCACATCGTCATGTGACCAACACCCAAAGGGTTTACTAGAGTCAATAATCTAGTTCACATCGATATGTGATTAACACCAAAAGAGTACCAAGGTGTGATCATGTTTTGCTTGTGAGATGATTTTAGTCAACGGGTCTGTGACATTCAGATCCATAAGTATTTTGCAAATTCTATGTCTACAATGCTCTGCACAGAGCTACTCTAGCTAATAGCTCCCACTTTCAATATGTATCCAGATTAATACTTAGAGTCATCTGGATTAGTGTCAAAAACTTGCATCGACGTAGCCCTTTATGACGAACCTTTTGTCACCTCCATAATCGAGAAACATATCCTTATTCCACTAAGGATAATTTTGACCGCTGTTCAGGGATCTACTCCTAGATCACTATTGTACTCCCTTGCCAAAATCAGTGTAGGGTATACAATAGATCTGGTACACAGCATGGCATACTTTATAGAACCTATGGCCAAGGCATAGGGAATGACTTTCATTCTCTTTCTATCTTCTGCCGTGGTCGGGCTTTGAGTCTTACTCAATTTCACACCTTGTAACACAGCCAAGAACTTCTTTCTTCGACTGTTCCATTTTGAACTACTTCAAAAACTTGTCAAGGTATGTACTCATTGAAAAAACTTATCAAGCGTCTTGATCTATCTCTATAGATCTTGATGCTCAATATGTAAGCAGCTTCACTGAGGTCTTTCTTTGAAAAACTCCTTTCAAACACTTCTTTATGCTTTACAGAATAATTCTACATTATTTCCGATCAACAATATGTCACTCACATATACTTATCAGAAATGTTGTAGTGCTCCCACTCACTTTCTTGTAAATACAGGCTTCACCGTAAGTCTGTATAAAACTATATGCTTTGATCAACTTATCAAAGCGTATATTCCAACTCTGAGATGCTTGCACCAGTCCATAGATGGATCATTGGAGCCTGCATATTTTGTTAACACCTTTAGGATTGACAAAACCTTCTGGTTGCATCATATACAACTCTTCTTTAAGAAATCCATTAAGGATTGCAGTTTTGTTATCCATTTGCCAGATTTCAGAAAATGCGGCAATTGCTAACATGATTCGGACAGACTTTAAGCATCGATACGAGTGAGAAAATCTCATCGTAGTCAACACCTTGAACTTTGTCAAAAACCTTTTTCGACAAGTCTAGCTTTGTAGATAGTAACACTACTATCAGCGTTCGTCTTCCACTTGAAGATCCATTTAATCTCAATGGCTCGCCGATCAATGGGCAAGTCAATCAAAGTCCACACTTTGTTCTCATACATGGATCTCATCTCAGATTTCATGGCCTCAAGCCATTTCGCAGAATCTGGGCTCATCATCGCTTCCTCATAGTTCGTAGGCTCGTCATGGTCAAGTAACATGACCTCCAGAACTGGATTACCGTACCACTCCGGTGCGGATCTCACTCTGGTTTACCTACGAGGTTCGGTAGTAACTTGATCTGAAGTTACATGATCATCATCATTAGCTTCCTCACTAATTGGTGTAGTAGTCATAGGAACAGATTTCTGTGATGAACTACTTTCCAATAAGGGAGAAGGTACAATTACCTTATCAAGTTCTACTTTCCTCCCACTCACTTCTTTCGAGAGAAACTCCTTCTCTAGAAAGGATCCATTCTTAGCAACGAATGTCTTGCCTTCGGATCTGTGATAGAAGGTGTACCCAACTGTCTCCTTTGGGTATCCTATGAAGACATATTTCTCCGATTTGGGTTTGAGCTTATCAGGATGAAACTTTTTCATATAAGCATCACAATCCCAAACTTTAAGAAACGACAACTTTGGTTTCTTGCCAAACCACAGTTCAGATTGTGTCGTCCCAACGGACTTAGATGGTGCCCTTTTAAACGTGAATGTAGCTGTCTCTAATGCATAACCCCAAAACGATAGTGGTAAATGGGTAAGAAACATCATATATTGTACTATATCTAATAAAGTACGGTTATGACGTTCGGACACACCATTATGCTGTGGTGTTCCAGGTGGCGTGAGTAGTGAAACTATTTCACATTGTTTTTAACTGAAGGCCAAACTCGTAACTAAAATACTCTTCTCTACGATCAGATCGTAGAAACTTTATTTTCTTGTTACGATGATTTTCCACTTCACTCTGAAATTCTTTGAACTTTTCAAATGTTTCAGACTTATGTTTCATCAAGTAGATATACTCATATCTGCTCAAATCATCTGTGAAGATTAGAAAATAATGATACCTGTCGCGAGCCTCAATATTCATCGGACCACATACATCAGTATGTATGATTTCCAACAAATCTGTTGCTCGCTCCATTGTTCCGAAGAACGGAGTCTTAGTCATCTTGCCCATGAGGCATGGTTCGCAAGCATCAACTGATTCATAATCAAGTGATTCCAAAAGCCCATCAGCATGGAGTTTCTTCATGCGCTTTACACCAATATGACCTAAACGTCAGTGCCACAAATAAGTTGCACTATCATTATTAACTTTGCATCTTTTGGTTTCAATATTATGATTATGTGTATCACTACGATCGAGATCCAACGAACTATATTCATTGGGTGTGTAACCATATAAGGTTTTATTCATGTAAACAGAACAACAATTTATTCTCTTACTTAAATGAATAACCGTATTACAATAAACATGATCAAATCATATTCATGCTCAACACAAACACCAAATAACACTTATTTAGGTTCAACACTAATCCCGAATTTATAGGGAGTGTGCGATGATAATCATATCAATCTTGGAACTACTTCCAACACACATCGTCACTTCACCCTTAACTAGTCTCTGTTTATTCTGTAACTCCCGTTTCGAGTTACTAATGTTAGCAACTGAACTAGTATCTAATACTGAGGGGTTGCTATAAACACTAGTAAAGTACACATCAATAACATGTATATCAAATATACTTATGTTCACTTTGCCATCCTTCTTATCCGCCAATCACTTGGGGTAGTTCCGCTTCCAGTGACCAGTCGCTTTGCAGTAGAAGCACTTAGTCTTAGGCTTAGGACCAGACTTGGGCTTCTTCACTTGAGCAGCAAGTTGCTTGCTGTTCTTCTTGAAGTTCCCCTTCTTCCCTTTGCCCTTTTCTTGAAACTAGTGGTCTTGTCAACCATCAACACTTGATGTTTTTCTTGATTTCTACCTTCATTGATTTCAGCATCACGAAGAGCTTGGGAGTTGTTTCCGTTATCCCTTGCATATTATAGTTCATCATGAAGTTCTACTAACTTGGTGATGGTGACTAGAGAATTCTGTCAATCACTATCTTATCTGGAAGATTAACTCCCACTTGATTCAAGCGATTGTAGTACCCAGACAATATGAGCACATGCTCACTAGTTGAGCGATTCTCCTCCATCTTTTAGCTATAGAACTTGTTGGAGACTTCATATCTCTCAACTCGGGTATTTGCTTGAAATATTAACTTCAACTCCTGGAACATCTTATATGGTCCATGACGTTCAAAACGTCTTTGAAGTCCTGATTCTAAGCCATTAAGCATGGTGCACTAAACTATCAAGTAGTCATCATATTGAGCTAGCCAAACATTCATAACGTCTGCATCTGCTCCTGCAATAGGTCTATCACCTAGCGGTGCATCAAGGACATAATTCTTCTGTGCAGCAATGAGGATAAACCTCAGATCACGGATCCAATCCGCATCATTGCTACTAACATCTTTCAATACAATATTCTCTAGGAACATATCAAAATAAACACAGGGAAGCAACAACGCGAGCTATTGATCTACAACATGATTTACAAAATACTACCAGGACTAAGTTCATGATAAATTTAAGTTCAATTAATCATATTACTTAAGAACTCCCACTTAGATAGACATCCCTCTAATCCTCTAAGTGATCACGTGATCCAAATCAACTAAACCATGTCCGATCATCACGTGAGATGGAGTAGTTTCATTGGTGAACATCACTATGTTGATCATATCTACTATATGATTCACGCTCGACCTTTCGGTCTCCGTGTTCCGAGGCCATATCTGTATATGCTTGGCTCGTCAAGTATAACCTGAGTATTCCGCGTGTGCAACTGTTTTGCACCCGTTGTATTTGAACGTAGAGCCTATCACACCCGATCATCACGTGGTGTCTCAGCACGAAGAACTTTCGCAACGGTGCATACTCAGGGAGAACACTTCTTGATAATTAGTGAGAGATCATCTTATAATGCTACCGTCAATCAAAGCAAGATAAGATGCATAAAAGATAAACATCACATGCAATCAATATAAGTGATATGATATGGCCATCATCATCTTGTGCTTGTGATCTCCATCTTCGAAGCACCGTCGTGATCACCATCGTCACCGGCGCGACACCTTGATCTCCATCGTAGCATCGTTGTCGTCTCGCCAATCTTATGCTTCCACGACTATCGCTACCGCTTAGTGATAAAGTAAAGCATTACAGCGCGATTGCATTGCATACAATAAAGCGACAACCATATGGCTCCTGCCAGTTGCCGATAACTCGGTTACAAAACATGATCATCTCATACAATAAAATTTAGCATCATGTCTTGACCATATCACATCACAACATGCCTTGCAAAAACAAGTTAGACGTCCTCTACTTTGTTGTTGCAAGTTTTACGTGGCTGCTACGGGCTTAAGCAAGAACCAATCTTATCTACGCATCAAAACCCAACGATAGTTTGTCAAGTTGGTGTTGTTTTAACCTTCGCAAGGACCGGGCGTAGCCACACTCGGTTCAACTAAAGTTGGAGAAATTGTCACCCGCTAGCCACCTTTGTGCAAAGCACGTCGGGAGAACCGGTCTCGCATAAGCGTACGCGTAATGTCGGTCCGGGCCGCTTCGTCCAACAATACCGCCGAACCAAAGTATGACATGCTGGTAAGCAGTATGACTTATATCGCCCACAACTCACTTGTGTTCTACTCGTGCATATAACATCAACACATAAAACCTAGGCTCGGATGCCACTGTTGGGGAACGTAGTAATTTCAAAAAAATTCCTACGCACACGCAAGATCATGGTGATGCATAGCAATGAGAGGGGAGAGTGTGATCAACGTACCCTTGTAGACCGACAGCAGAAGCGTTAGCACAACGCGGTTGATGTAGTCGTACGTCTTCACGGCCCGACCGATCAAGCACCGAAACTACGGCACCTCCGAGTTCTAGCACACGTTCAGCTCGATGACGACCCCCGGACTCCGATCCAGCAAAGTGTCGGGGAAGAGTTCCGTCAGCACGACGGCGTGGTGACGATCTTGATGTACTACCATCGCAGGGCTTCGCCTAAGCACCGCTACAATATTATCGAGGATTATGGTGGAAGGGGGCACCGCACACGGCTAAGAATATGATCACGTGGATCAACTTGTGTGTCTATGGGGTGCCCCCTGCCCCCGTATATAAAGGAGCAGGGGAAGGTGCAGCCGGCCAGGAGGAGTCCTACTCCCACCGGGAGTAGGATTCCCCCCCTTTCCTAGTTGGAATAGGATTCGGGAGGGGGAAAGAGGAGAGAGAGAAGGAAGGGGGGGGGGCGCTGCCCCCCTCTCCTTGTCCTATTCGGACTAGGGGGGGAGGGGCGCGCGGCCCAGCCCTGGCCACCTCTCCTCTCTTCCACTAAAGCCCACTAAGGCCCATATACCTCCCGGGGGGTTCCGGTAACCTCCCGGTACTCCGGTAAAATCCCGATTTTACCCGGAACACTTCCGATATCCAAATATAGGCTTCCAATATATCAATCTTTATGTCTCGACCATTTCGAGACTCCTCGTCATGTCCGTGATCACATCCGGGACTCTGAACAAACTCCGGTACATCAAAATGCATAAACTCATAATATAACTGTCATCAAAACCTTAAGCGTGCGGACCCTACGGGTTCGAGAACAATGTAGACATGACCGAGACACGTCTCCGGTCAATAACCAATAGCGGAACCTAGATGCTCATATTGGCTCCCACATATTCTATGAAGATCTTTATTGGTCAGACCGCATAATAACATACATTGTTCCCTTTGTCATCGGTATGTTACTTGCCCGAGATTCGGTCGTCGGTATCTCAATACCTAGTTCAATCTCGTTACCGGCAAGTCTCTTTACTCGTTTCGTAATACATCATCTCGCAACTAACTCATTAGTTGCAATGCTTGCAAGGCTTATGTGATGTGCATTACCGAGAGGGCCCAGATATACCTCTCCGATAATCGAAGTGACAAATCCTAATCTCGAAATACGTCAACCCAACATGTACCTTTGGAGACACCTGTAGAGCTCCTTTATAATCACCCAGTTACGTTGTGACGTTTGGCAGCACACAAAGTGTTCCTCCGGCAAACGGGAGTTGCATAATCTCATAGTCATAGGAACATGTATAAGTCATGAAGAAAGCAATAGCAACATACTAAACGATCGGGTGCTAAGCTAATGGAATGGGTCATGTCAATCACATCATTCTCCTAATGATGTGATCCCGTTAATCAAATAACAACTCTTTGTCCATGGTTAGAAAACATAACCATCTTTGATTAACGAGCTAGTCAAGTAGAGGCATACTAGTGACACTTTGTTTGTCTATGTATTCACACATGTATTATGTTTCCGGTTAATACAATTCTAGCATGAATAATAAACATTTATCATGAAATAAGGAAATAAATAATAACTTTATTATTGCCTCTAGGGCATATTTCCTTCATAAACCCCATCTTGTTATCCTTGATGGCAACGATACAATACGTGCCTTGCTGCCCCTTCTGTCACTGGGTAAGGACACCGCAAGATCGAACCCAAAGCTAAGCACTTCTCCCATGGCAAGAACTACCAATCTAGTTGGCCAAACCAAACGGATAATTCGAAGAGACTTGCAAAGATAACCAATCATGCATAAAAGAATTCAGAGAAGATTCAAATATTATTCATAGATAGACTTGATCATAAACCCACAATTCATCGGTCTCAACAAACACACCGCAAAAAGAAGATTACATCGAATAGATCTCCACAAGAGAGGGTGAGAACTTTGTATTGAGATTCAGATAGAGAGAAGAAGCCATATAGCTACTAACTATGGACCCGAAGTTCTGAGGTAAACTACTCACACTTCATCGGAGGGGCTAGGATGATGTAGAAGCCCTCCGTGATGACGACCCTCTTCCGGCGGTGTTCTGGAACAGGCCCCAAGATGGGATCTCGTGGATACAGAAAGTTGTGGTGGTGGAATTAGGTTTTTGTCTCCTCGTCTGATCATTTGGGGGTACGTAGGTATATATAGGAGGAAGGAGTACGCCGGAGGAGCACCGAGGGGCCCACGAGGCAGGGGGCGCGCCCTAGGGGGGCACCCGCACCCTCGTTACCGCCTCTTTTGTTCCTTGGAGGAGGGTCCAAGTCTCCTGGATCACGTTCGGTGAGAAAATCACGTTTCTGAAGATTTTATTCCGTTTGGACTCCGTTTGATATTCTGTTTATCCGAAACACTGAAATAGGCAAAAAACAGCAATTCTGGGCTGGGCCTCCGGTTAATAGGTTAATCCCAAAAATAATATAAAAGTGGAAAATAAAGCCCAATATAGTCCAAAACAGTAGATAATATAGCATGGAGCAATCAAAAATTATAGATACGTTGGAGACGTATCAGGCATCCCCAAGCTTAATTCCTGCTCGTCCTCGAGTAGGTAAATAATAAAAAGAGAATTTTTGATGCGGAGTGCTACTTGGCATAATTTCAATGCAAATCTTCTTAATTGTGGTATGAATATTCAGAATAGAAAGATTCAAGACAAAAGTTTATATTGACATAGAAAATAATAATACTTCAAGCATACTAATAAAGCAATTATGTCTTCTCAAAATAACATGGCCAAAGAAAGTTATCCCTACAAAATCATATAGTCTGGCTATGCTCCATCTTCCCCACACAAAGTATTTAAATCATGCACAACCCCGATGACAAGCCAAGCAATTGTTTCATACTCTAACTTTTTCAAAACTTTTTCAATCTTCACGCAATACATGAGTGTGAGCCATGGATATAGCACTATAGGTGGAATAGAATGGTGGTTGTGGAGAAGACAAAAAGGAGAAGATAGTCTCACATCAACTAGGCGTATCAACGGGCTATGCAGATGCCCATCAATAGATATCAATGTGAGTGAGTAGGGATTGCCATGCAACGGATGCACTAGAGCTATAAATGTATGAAAGCTCAACAAAAGAAACTAGTGGGTGTGCATCCAACTTGCTTGCTCACGAAGACCTAGGGCAATTTGAGGAAGCCCATCATTGGAATATACAAGCCAAGTTCTATAACGTAAAATTCCCACTAGTATGTGAAAGTGACAACATATGAGACTCTCTATATGAAGAACATGGTGCTACTTTGAAGCACAAGTGTGGAAAAAAGGATAGTAGCATTGCCCCTTTTTATTTTTTTATTTTTTTTGGGGCCTTCTTTTTTCTCTTTGGCCTTTCCCATTTTTTTGAGACAATGCTCTATTGAATGATGATCATCACACTTCTATTTATTTACAACTCAATGATTACAACTCGATACTAAAACAAAGTATGACTCTATATGAATGCCTTCAGCGGTGTACCGGGATATGCAATGAATCACGAGTAACAAGTATGAAAGAATTATGAACGGTGGCTTTGCCACAAATACTGTGTCAACTACATGATCATGCTAAGCAATATGACAATGATGAATATGTCATGATGAACTAGATGGTGGAAAGTTGCATGGCAATATATCTCGGAATGGCTATGGAAATGTCATAATAGGTAGGTATGGTGGCTGTTTTGAGGAAGGTATATGGTAGGTGTATGATACCGGCAAAAGTTGCACGGTATTAGAGAGGCTAGCAAGGGTGGAAGGGTGGGAGTGCGTATAATCCATGGAGTCAACATTAGTTATAAAGAACTCATATACTTATTGCAAAAATTTAGAAGTTATCAAAGCAAAGTATTACGAGCATGCTCCTAGGGGGATAGATTGGTAGGAAAAGACCATCGCTCGTCCCCGACCGCCACTCATAAGGAAGACAATCAATAAATAAATCATGCTCCGACTTCATCACATAACGATTCACCATACGTGCATGCTACGGGAATCACAAACTTCAACACAAGTATTCTTTAAATTCACAACTACTCAACTAGCATGACTTTAATATTATCACCTCCATATCTCAAAACAATTATCATGCTTCAATCTTTTCTTAGTATTCAACACACTCAAAAGAAAGTTTCACAAATCTTGAATGCCAAGCATATTATTATTAGGCAAATTACCATGCTATTAAGAGACTCTCAAAATAATTTAAGTGAAGCATGAGAGATCAATAGTTTCTTTAAAACGAATCCACCACCGTGCTCTAAAAAGATCTAAGTGAAGCACATAGAGCAAAATTATCTAGCTCAAAAGATATAAGTGAAGCACATAGAGCAAAATTATCTAGCTCAAAAGATATAAGTGAAGCACATAGAGTATTCTATCAAATTTTAATTCATGTATGGCTCTCTCAAAAAGGTGTATACAGCAAGGATGATTGTGGAATACTAACAAACAAAGACACAAATAACACAAGACCCTCCAAGCAAAACACATATCATGTTGGTGAATAAAAATATAGCTCCAAGTAAATTACCAATGGAAGTGGACGAAAGAGGGGATGCCTTCCCGGGCATCCCCAAGCTTTGACTTTTTGGTGTCCTTGGATTATCTTGGGGGTTCCATGGGCATCCCCAAGCTTAGGCTCTTGCCACTCCTTGTTCCATGATCCATCAAAGAATTCACCCAAAACTTGAAAACTTCACAACACAAAACTCAAAATAGAAAAATCGTGATCTCCGTTAGCGAAAGAAAACAAAAGACCACTTCAAGGTACTATAATGAACTCATTATTTATTTATATTGGTGTTAAACCTACTGTATTACAACCTCTCTATGGATTATAAACTATTTTACTAGTCATAGATTCATCAAAATAAGCAAACAACACACGAAAAACAGAATCTGTCAAAAACAGAACAGTCTGTAGTAATTTGTAGCTAGCGCAAGATCTGGAACCCCAAAAATTCTAAAATAAATTTCTGGACGTGAGGAATTTATCTGTTAATAATCTACAAAAATAATTAACTAAATATCACTCTTCAAATAAAAATGACAGAAGTTCTCGTGAGCGCTAAAGTTTCTGTTTTTTACAGCAAGTTCAACAAGACTTTCCCCAAGTCTTCCCAACGGTTCTACTTGGCACAAACACTAATTAAACACAAAAAACACAAAAAAACAGAGGATAAATAATTTATTTATTACTAAACAGGAGCAAAAGCAAGGAATAAAAATAAAATTGGGTTGCCTCCCAACAAGCGCTATCGTTTAACGCCCCTAGCTAGGCATATCAAGCAAGGATAGATCTAAGTATTGCCATCTTGATTCTTAATTTTTTTAGCGATGTTATGCTCGAATCCGGGAGGTTCCTTACGTTTCCCTTCATATTCAGAGATCTTGAGATCTAAAGAATCCAACCGCTTATTGGAAAGAGTAATCAACATATTCATGCGGTGAAGATTTAAGCTAACACTCTTAAGAGGTTCAAGAGATTTCTGTAAAATCTTAGTTACCTCGCAATTTTTTTCAAAAACTTGCGTTTTCTCTTGGGTATGATGGAGCCCCTTTTGTTGAGGTAAAGTTCCTACTATACCTTCTATAATTCATGCGCGGTACTGGGATCAATTTCAATAAAATTGCCATTGGCAACACAATCTAAAAGTTGTCCATGAGACAAATTAAGCCCAACATAAAAGTTGCGAAGCAAAATTCTGAAATTTACTTCTAGGGTGCATTTACGATAAGATTCCATCATTCTAAACCAAGCATCCTTTAAATTTTCTCCTTGCTTTTGTTTGAGGTGAAGGACTTCAAACTCAGGGGACATAGGAGCAGAAAGAGGACTAGCCATGACGACAAGCAAACAAAGAGGCAAATAGAGAGGGAGGATAGAGAGAGAGGGCGAATAAAATGGCAAGGGTGAATTGGGGGGAGAGGAAAACGAGAGGCAAATGGCAAATAATGTAATGCGAGAGATAGGGATAGTGATGGGTACTTGGTAGATTGACTTTTTGCGTAGACTCCCCAGCAACGGCGCCAGAAATCCTTCTTGCTACGTCTTGAGCTTGCGTTGGTTTTCCCCGAAGATGAAGGGATGATGCAGCAGAGTAGCGTAAGTATTTCCCTCAGTTTTTGAGAACCAAGGTATCAATCCAGTAGGAGCCCACGCTCAAGTCCCTCGTACGTGCACAAAGCGATAGCTACTCGCAACCAACGCGATTAGGGGTTGTCAAGCCCTTCACGGTCACTTACGAGAGTGAGATCTGATAGATAGAATATTTTTTGGTATTTTTGATATAAAGATGCAAAGTAAAAAGTAAAGGCAAAGTAAAAACTAAAACAATATAAAAGTGATGGAGATTGATATGATGAGAATAGACCCGGGGGCCATAGGTTTCACCAGTGGCTTCGCTCAAGAGCATAAGTATTCTACGGTGGGTGAACAAATTACTGTTGAGCAATTGATAGAATTGTGCATAATTATGAGAATATCTAGGCATGATCATGTATATAGGCATCACGTCCGTGACAAAGTAGATCGAAACGATTCTGCATCTACTACTATTACTCCACTCATCGACCGCTATCCAGCATGCATCTAGAGTATTAAGTTAAAAACAGAGTAACGCCTTAAGCAAGATGACATGATGTAGAGAGATAAATTCATGCAATATGAAATAAACCCCATCTTGTTATCCTCGATGGCAACGATACAATACGTGCCTTGCTGCCCCTTCTGTCACTGGGTAAGGACACCGCAAGATCGAACCCAAAGCTAAGCACTTCTCCCATGGCAATAACTACCAATCTAGTTGGCCAAACCAAACGGATAATTCGAAGAGACTTGCAAAGATAACCAATCATGCATAAAAGAATTCAGAGAAGATTCAAATATTATTCATAGATAGACTTGATCATAAACCCACAATTCATCGGTCTCAACAATCACACTGCAAAAAGAAGATTACATCGAATAGATCTCCATAAGAGAGGGGGAGAACTTTGTATTGAGATTCAAAGAGAGAGAAGAAGCCATCTAGCTACTAACTATGGACCCGAAGGTCTGAGGTAAACTACTCACACTTCATCGAAGGGGCTAGGATGATGTAGAAGCCCTCCGTGATGACGGCCCTCTTCCGGTGGAGCTCCGGAACAGACCCCAAGATGGGATCTCGTGGATACAGAAAGTTGCGGCGGTGGAATTAGGTTTTTGGCTCCTTTTCTGATCGTTTGGGGGTACGTGTGTATATATAGGAGGAAGGAGTACGTCGGTGGAGCACCGAGGGGCCCACGAGGCAGGGGGGCGCGCCCTAGGGGGGCGCCCCCACCCTCGTGCGCACCTCTTTGATCCCTTGCAGTAGGGTCCAAGTCTCCTGGATCACGTTCGGTGAGAAAATCACGTTTCCAAAGATTTTATTCCGTTTGGACTCCGTTTGATATTCTGTTTATCCGAAACACTGAAATAGGCAAAAAAAACAGCAATTCTGGGCTGGGCCTCTGGTTAATAGGTCAGTCCCAAAAATAATATAAAAGTGGAAAATAAAGCCCAATATAGTCCAAAACAGTAGATAATATAGCATGGGGCAATCAAAAATTATAGATACGTTGGAGACGTATCACACCTCCGCGAGGTAAGGGTTGATGAACTTCTCGAAGAACTTGTCCTTGGAGGCGCTTGGGGCCGTCATGATAACCTAGATCTGTCAGAAAAATAGCTCGAAACAAGAACAGAGGAGGTTTGCGTGATACGGGAGTCAAAACCTTTGGGAGAATATATAATGAATTTTTACCGACCAAAATACATATCGTGCAAGAAAATGGAGTCCGGAAGGCACACGAGGTGCTCACGAGGTAGGGGCGCGCCCAGAGGGGTAGGGCGCGCCCACCACCCTCGTGGGACCCTCGTGTCCTTCCCGGACTGCTACTTATTTTTCTAAATATTCCAAAACGGAGAAATATTGCCTTAAAAATTGTTTTGGAGTCGGTTTACTTACCGTACCACATACCTATTCCTTTTTGGAGTCTGAAATGTTTCGAAAAGTGTCCCTTATGCATTCCTCCGGGGTTACGGTTTCAATAATATTGGTTTCAACATTTATGTGATTACCTGAGATATAATGTTTGATTCTTTGACCGTTTACCACCTTCGGATTTGTGCCCTCGAAGTTGTTGATTTTTATGGCACCAGAACAATAGACCTCTTCGATAACGTAGGGGCCTTCCCATTTAGAGAGAATTTTTCCTGCAAAAAATCTTAAACGAGAGTTGTATAGCAATACATAATCACCTACATTAAACTCACGCTTTTGTATCCTTTTGTCATGCCATCTTTTAAATTTTTCTTTAAACAACTTGGCATTTTCATAAGCTTGGGTTCTCCATTCATCAAGTGAGCTAATATCAAATAACCTCTTCTCACCGGCAAGTTTAAAATCATAGTTGAGCTCTTTAATAGCCTAATACGCCTTATGTTCTAGTTCGAGAGGTAAGTGACATGCTTTTCCATAAACCATTTTATACGTAGACATACCCATAGGATTTTTATATGCAGTTCTATAAGCCCATAATGCATCATCAAGTTTCTTAGACCAATTCTTTCTAGACCTATTAACAGTCTTTTGCAAAATTAATTTGAGCTCTCTATTGCTCAACTCTACTTGACCACTAGACTGTGGGTGATAAGGAGATGCAATTCTATGATTAACATCATATTTAGCAAGCATTTTATGGAAGGCACCATGAATAAAGTGTGAACCACCATCAGTCATTAAATATCTAGGGACTCCAAACCTCGGGAAAATAACTTCCTTAATCATTTTAATAAAAGTGTTATGATCAGCACTACTAGTTGGAATAGCTTCTACCCACTTAGTAACGTAATCAACAGCAACTAAAATATGAGTATATCCATTAGAAGCAGGAAAAGGTCCCATATAAAGCCCCAAACATCAAACGGTTCAATAACAAGGGAATAATTCATAGGCATTTCTTGACGTCTACTAATATGACCAATTCTTTGACATTCATCACAAGACAAGACAAACTTACGGGCATCCTTGAAGAGAGTTGGCCAATAAAAACCAGATTGCAATACCTTATGTGCAGTTCTATCTCCAGCGTGGTGTCCTCCATAAGCCTCGGAGTGACACTTGCGTAGGATCTGTTCCTGTTCATGCTTAGGTACACAACGTCTAATAACACCATCCTCTCCTTCTTTATAAAGATGTGGGTCATCCCAAAAGTAATGTCTCAAGTCATAGAAAACCTTTTTATTTTGCTGGTATGTGAAGCTAGGTGGTATAAACTTAGCAACAATATAATTAGCATAATCAGCATACCATGGAGTACTACGAGAAGTACTTATAACATTTAATTGTTCATCAGGAAAGCTATCATTAATAGGTAGTGGGTCATCAAGAATATTCTCTAACCTAGACAAGTT
This sequence comes from Triticum urartu, assembly GCF_056163025.1. NCBI lineage: Eukaryota > Viridiplantae > Streptophyta > Magnoliopsida > Poales > Poaceae > Triticum > Triticum urartu. The sequence goes on from NC_141877.1 coordinate 476,041,450, forward strand.
GTCTGCAACGGGGTTCTTAGCTCCCTTTCTATCAACAATATGCAAATCAAATTCTTGTAGCAAGAGAACCCATCTAATAAGTCTATGTTTAGCATCTTTCTTTTCCATAAGGTATTTAATAGCAGCATGATCAGTATGGATAGTTACTTTAGAATCAACAATATAAGGTCTGAACTTATCACAAGCAAATACAACTGCTAAAAGCTCTTTTTCAGTAGTAGCATAATTTCTTTGAGCATTTTCTAGAGTCTTACTAGAATAATGAATAACATTTAATTTCTTATCAACTCTTTGCCCTAGAACAGCACCTACAGCATAATCACTAGCATCACACATAATTTCAAAGGGTAAATTCCAATCAGGTGGCTGAACAACAGGTGCAGAGACTAATGCTTTCTTAAGTGTTTCAAATGCTTCTACACAATCATCATCAAAGACAAATGGTATATCTTTTTGCAATAATTAGTCAGAGGCCGAGAAATTTTTGAGAAGTACTTAATGAACCTCTTGTAAAATCCGGCGTGACCAAGGAAACTTCTTATACCTTTGACGTCCTTGGGACATGGCATCTTTTCAATAGCATCGACCTTGGCTTTATCGACTTCAATACCTCTTTCAGAAACTTTGTGCCCCAAGACAATACCTTCATTAACCATAAAGTGGCACTTTTCCCAATTCAAGACAAGATTAGTTTCTTCACATCTCTGCAAAACTCAATCAAGATTTCTCAAGCAATCATCAAAAGAGGAACCATAGACGGAAAAATCATCCATGAAAACCTCACAAATCTTTTCACAAAAGTCAGAGAATATAGCCATCATGCATCTTTGAAAGGTACCAGGTGCATTACATAAACCAAAAGGCACGCTGGGGAACGTAGCAGAATTTTAAAAAAATTCTACGCATCACCAAGATCAATCTATGGAGTCATCTAGCAATGAGGGATAGAGGAGTGCATCTACATACCCTTGTAGATCGCGCGCGGAAGCGTTTAAGAGAACGGGGTTGATGGAGTCGTACTCGTCGTGATCCAAATCACCTATGACCTAGCGCCGAACGGACGGCACCTCCGCGTTGAACACACGTACGGTTGAGAAGACGTCTCCTCCGACTTGATCCAGCAAGGGGGAAGGAGAGGTCGATGAAGATCCAATAGCACGACGGCGTGGTGGTGGAAGCAACGGTGATCTCGGCAGGGCTTCGCCAAGCTCAGGGAGAGGGAGGAGTGTCACGGGAGGGAGAGGGAGGCGCCAGGGGCTAGGGTGCGGCTGCCCTCCCTCCCCCCCACTATATATAGGGTCCCTAAGGGGGGGCGCCGGCCCTAGGAGATCCAATCTCCAAGGGGGGGCGGCGGCCAAGGGGGTTGCTTGCCCCCCAAGCCAAGTGGGGCGCCCCCACCCTTAGGGTTTCCAACCCTAGGCGCAGGGGGAGGCCCAAGGGAGGCGCACCAGCCCACTAGGGGCTGGTTCCCCTCCCACTTCAGCCCATGGGGGCCTCCGGGATAGGTGGCCCCACCCGGTGGACCCCCGGGACCCTTCCGGTGGTCCCGGTACAATACCGATTACCCCCGAAACTTTCCCGATGGCCGAAACTTGACTTCCTATATATAAATCTTCACCTACGGACCATTCCGGTACTCCTCGTGACGTCCGGGATCTCATCCGAGACTCCGAACAACTTTCGGGTTACCGTATACTAATATCTCAACAACCCTAGCGTCACCGAACCTTAAGTGTGTAGACCCTATGGGTTCGGGAGACACGCAGACATGACCGAGACGACTCTCCGGTCAATAACCAACAGCGGGATCTGGATACCCATGTTGGCTCCCACATGCTCCTCGATGATCTCATCGGATGAACCACGATGTCGAGGATTCAATCAATCCGTATACAATTCCCTTTGTCAATCGGTACGTTACTTGCCCGAGACTCGATCGTCGGTATCCCAATACCTCGTTCAATCTCGTTACCGGCAAGTCACTTTACTCGTACCGTAATGCATGATCCCGTGATCAACCACTTGGTCACATTGAGCTCATTATGATTATGCATAACCGAGTGGGCCCAGAGATACCTCTCCATCATACGGAGTAACAAATCCCAGTCTCGATTCATGCCAACCCAACAGACACTTTCAGAGATACCTGCAGTGTACCTTTATAGTCACCCAGTTATGTTGTGATGTTTGGCACACCCAAAGCACTCCTACGGTATCCGGGAGTTGCACAATCTCATGGTTTAAGGAAATGATACTTGACATTCGGAAAAGCTATAGCAAACGAACGACACGATCTTTGAGCTATGCTTAGGATTGGGTCTTGTCCATCACATCATTCTCCTAATGATGTGATCCCATTATCAATGACATCCAATGTCCATAGTCAGGAAACCATGACTATCTTTTGATCAACGAGCTAGTCAACTAGAGGCTCACTAGGGACGTGTTGTGGTCTATGTATTCACACATGTATTACGATTTCCGGATAACACAATTATAGCATGAACAATAGACAATTATCATGAACAAAGAAATATAATAATAACCATTTTATTATTGCCTTTAGGGCATATTTCCAACAGTCTCCCACTTGCACTAGAGTCAATAGTCTAGTTACATTGTGATGAATCGAACACCCATGCAGTTCTGGTGTTGATCATGTTTTGCTCTAGGGAGAGGTTTAGTCAACGGATCTGCCACATTTAGGTCCGTATGTACTTTACAAATATCTATGTCTCCATTTTGAACACTTTCACGAATGGAGTTGAAGCGACGCTTGATATGCCTGGTCTTCCTGTGAAACCTGGGCTCCTTGGCAAGGGTAATAGCTCCAGTGTTGTCACAGAAGAGAGTCATCGGGCCCGACGCATTGGGTATGACTCCTAGGTCGGTAATGAACTCCTTCACCCAGATTGCCTCTTGTGCTGTCTCCGAGGCTGCCATGTACTCCGCTTCACATGTAGATCCCGCCACAACACTTTGCTTGCAACTGCACCAGCTTACTGCCCCACCATTCAAAATATACACGTATCCGGTTTGTGACTTAGAGTCATCCAGATCTGTGTCGAAGCTAGCATCGACGTAACCCTTTACGACGAGCTCTTCATCACCTCCATAAATGAGAAACATATCCTTAGTCCTCTTCAGGTACTTCAGGATATTCTTGACCGTTGTCCAGTGTTCCATGCCGGGATTACTTTGGTACCTTCCTACCAAACTTACGGCAAGGTTTACATCAGGTCTGGTACACAGCATAGCATACATGATAGACCCTATGGCCGAGGCATAGGGGACGACACTCATCTTTTCTCTATCTTCTGCCGTGGTCGGGCATTGAGCCGTGCTCAATCTCGTACCTTGCAATACAGGCAAGAACCCCTTCTTTGACTGATCCATTTTGAACTTCTTCAATATCTTGTCAAGGTACGTACTCTGTGAAAGACCAATGAGGCGTCTCGATCTATCTCTATAGATCTTGATGCCTAATATATAAGCAGCTTCTCCAAGATCCTTCATTGAAAAACACTTGTTCAAGTAGGCCTTTATGCTTTCCAAGAATTCTATATCATTTCCCATCAACAGTATGTCATCCACATACAATATGAGAAATGCTATAGAGCTCCCACTCACTTTCTTGTAAATGCAGGCTTCTCCATAAGTCTGCGTAAACCCAAACGCTTTGATCATCTCATAAAAACAAATGTTCCAACTCCGAGATGCTTGCACCAGCCCATAAATCGAGCGTTGGAGCTTGCACACCTTGTCAGCATTCTTAGGATCGACAAAACCTTCCGGTTGCATCATATACAATTCTTCCTTAAGGAAACCATCAAGGAATGCCGTTTTGACATCCATTTGCCATATCTCATAATCATAGAATGCGGCAATTGCTAACATGATTCGGACGGACTTCAGCTTCGCTACGGGTGAAAAAGTCTCATCATAGTTAACCCCTTGAACTTGTCGATAACCCTTAGCGACAAGCCGAGCTTTATAGATGGTTACATTACCATCTGCATCTGTCTTCTTCTTAAAGATCCATTTATTTTCTATGGCTCGCCGATCAATGGGCAAGTCAGTCAAAGTCCATACTTCGTTTTCATACATGGATCCTATCTCGGATTTCATGGCTTCCAGCCATTTGTCGGAATCCAGGCCCGCCATCGCTTCTTCATAGTTCGAAGGTTCACCATTGTCTAACAACATGATTTCCAAGACAGGGTTGCCGTACCACTCTGGTGTGAAATGTGTCCTCGTGGACCTACGAAGTTCAGTAGCAACTTGATCTGAAGTTTCATGATCATCATCATTAACTTCCTCTCTAGTCGGTGCAGGCACCTCAGGAACATTTTCTTGAGCTGCGCCACTTACCGGTTCAAGAGGTAATACTTCATCAAGTTCTACTTTCCTTCCACTTATTTCTTTCGAGAGAAACTCTTTCTCTAGAAAGGATCCATTCTTGGCAACAAAGATCTTGCCTTCGGATCTGAGGTAGAAGGTATACCCAATAGTTTCTTTAGGGTATCCTATGAAGACGCATTTTTCCGATTTGGGTTCGAGCTTTTCAGGTTGAAGTTTCTTGACATAAGCATCGCATCCCCAAACTTTTAGAAACGACAGCTTAGGTTTCTTCCCAAACCATAATTCATACAGGGTCGTCTCAACGGATTTCGACGGAGCCCTATTTAAAGTGAATGCGGCAGTCTCTAAAGCATAGCCCCAAAATGACAGCGGTAGATCGGTAAGAGACATCATAGATCACACCATATCCAATAGAGTGCGATTACGATGTTCGGACAGACCATTACGCTGAGGTGTTCCAGGCGGCGTGAGTTGTGAAACTATTCCACATTTTCTTAAGTGTGTGCCAAATTCATGACTCAAGTATTCTCCCCCACGATCTGATCGCAAGAACTTGATTTTCCTGTCACGTTGATTCTCAACCTCACTCTGAAATTCCTTGAACTTTTCAAAGGTCTCAGACTTGTGTTTCATTAAGTAGACATACCCATATCCACTCAAGTCATCAGTGAGGGTGAGAACATAACGATAGCCAGCGCGAGCCTCAACACTCATTGGACCGCACACATCAGTATGTATGATTTCCAATAAGTTGGTTGCTCGCTCCATTGTTCCTGAGAACGGAGTCTTGGTCATTTTACCCATGAGGCATGGTTCGCACGTGTCAAATGATTCGTAATCAAGAGACTCCAAAAGTCCATCGGCATGGAGCTTCTTCATGCGTTTGACACCTATGTGACCAAGGCGGCAGTGCCACAAGTATGTGGGACTATCATTATCAACCTTACATCTTTTGGTATTCACACTATGAATATGTGTAACATTACGCTCGAGATTCATTAAGAATAAACCATTCACCAGCGGAGCATGACCATAAAACATATCTCTCATATAAATAGAACAACCATTATTCTCGGATTTAAATGAGTATCCATCTCGAATTAAACGAGATCCTGATACAATGTTCATGCTCAAAGCTAGTGCTAAATAACAATTATTGAGGTTTAAAACTAATCCCGTAGGTAAATGTAGAGGTAGCGTGCCGACGGCGATCACATCGACCTTGGAACCATTCCCGACGCGCATCGTCACCTCTTCCTTCGCCAGTCTCCGCTTATTCCGCAGCTCCTGCTTTGAGTTACAAATGTGAGCAACCCCACCGGTATCAAATACCCAGGAGCTACTATGAGTATTGGTAAGGTACACATCAATTACATGTATATCACATATACCTTTAGTGTTGCCGGCCTTCTTGTCCGCTAAGTATTTGGGGCAATTCCGCTTCCAGTGACCACTTCCCTTGCAATAAAAACACTCAGTCTCGGGCTTGGGTCCATTCTTTGGCTTCTTCCCGGCAGCTTGCTTACCGGGCGTGGCAACTCCCTTGCCGTCCTTCTTGACGTTCTTCTTACCCTTGCCTTTCTTGAACTTAGTGGTTTTATTCACCATCAACACTTGATGTTCCTTTTTGATTTCCACCTCTGCTGATTTCAGCATTGAATATACCTCAAGAATGGTCTTTTCCATCCCCTGCATATTGAAGTTCATCACAAGGCTCTTGTAGCTCGGTGGAAGCGACTGAAGGATTCTGTCAATGACCGCGTCATCCGGGAGATTAACTCCCAGCCGAGTCAAGCGGTTATGCAACCCAGACATTTTGAGTATGTGCTCACTGACAGAACTATTTTCCTCCATCTTACATCTGAAGAACTTGTCGGAGACTTCATATCTCTCGTCCCGGGCATGAGCTTGGAAAACCATTTTCAGCTCTTTGAACATCTCATATGCTCCGTGTCTCTCAAAACGCTTTTGGAGCCCCGGTTCTAAGCTGCAAAGCATGCCGCACTGAACGAGGGAGTAATCATCAGCACGTGACTGCCAAGCGTTCATAACGTCTTGGTTCTCTGATGGGTGCGTCACCTAGCGGTGCTTCTAGGACATAATCTTTCTTGGCAGCTATGAGGATGATCCTCAAGTTCCGGACCCAGTCCGTATAGTTGTTGCCACCGTCTTTCAGCTTGGTTTTCTCTAGGAACGCGTTGAAGTTGAGGGCAACATTAGCGTGGGCCATTTGATCTACAAGACATAGTGTAAAGATTTTAGACTAAGCTCATGATAATTAAGTTCATCTAATCAAATTACTTAATGAACTCCCACTTAGATAGACATCCCTCTAGTCATCTAAGTGAAACATGATCCGAGTAAACTAGGCCGTGTCCGATCATCACGTGAGACGGACTAGCCAACATTGGTGAACATCTTCATGTTGATCGTATCTTCTATACGACTCATGCTCGACCTTTCGGTCTTCCGTGTTCTGAGGCCATGTCTGTACATGCTAGGCTCGTCAAGTTAACCAGAATAACCATCTAGAAAGCAATAGTGTGTATGTTTGCATAATCTTTCTAACATTTGATCATTTAAAGGTAAGGGGTAATGATCTTTCTTAGTAGCTTTATTTAACTTGCGGAAATCAATTACCATCCTATAACCTGTAATAATTCTTTGTGGAATCAATTCATCTTTATCATTAGGAACAACAGTAATACCTCCCTTCTTAGGGACACAATGGACAGGACTTACCCACTGACTATTAGCAACGGGATAGATTATACGTGCCTCCAGAAGCTTGAGTATTTCTTTTCTTACCACTTCTTTCATTTTAGGATTCAGACGTCGTTGAGGATCATGAACCGGTTTGGCAACTGCTTCTAGATTTATTTTATGTTGACATAGAGTGGGACTAATGCCCTTAAGATCATCAAGAGTATATCCAATAGCAGCACGATGCTTCTTCAGAGTTTTCAATAATCTTTCTTCTTCATGCTCTGAAAGGTTAGCACTAATAATAACAGGATATATCTTCTTTTCATCAAGATAAACGTATTTAAGATTATCAGGCAAAGGTTTAAGCTCAAACACAGGATCACCCTTGGGTGGAGGAGGATCCCCTAAAATTTCAATAGGCAAATTGTGTTGCAGAATAGGTTCCTGTTTAAAGTATACTTCATCTATTTCCCTTCTTTCATTCATGAACATATCATTTTCATGGTCTAGCAAATAGTGTTCTAAAGGATCACTAGGAGGTATGGCAATAGAAGCAAGACCAATAATTTCATCCTTACTAGGTAATTCTTCCTCATGATGTTGTTTACTAAATTTAGAGAAATTAAACTCATGAACCATATCATCCAAGCCAATAGTAACGACATTCTTTTTGCAATCTATCCTAGCATTAACAGTGTTCAAGAAGGGTCTACCAAATATAATGGGACAAAAGCTATCTTGCGGAGAAGTAAGAACAAGAAAATCAGCAGGATATTTAGTTTTCCCACACAAGACTTTAACATCTCTAACAATTCCAATTGGTGAAATAGTATCTCTATCAGCAAGTTTAATTGTGACATCAATACCTTCTAACTCAGCAGGTGCAATTTCATTCTTAATTTCTTCGTATAAAGTATGCGGTATAACACTAGCACTCGCACCCATATCACATAAGCCATGATAACAATGATCTCCTATTTTAACAGAAATAACAGGCACGCCTACCACGGGTCTATGTTTATCTTTATCACAAGGTTTAGCAATTCTAGCAGTTTCACCTTCGAACCGAATAACATGCCCATCAATATTATCAGACAAGAGATCTTTAACAATAGCAATATTAGGTTCTACTTTAACTTGCTCAGGAGGTGTATAAGTTCTAATATTGCTTTTACGAACAACAGTTGAAGCTTTAGCATGATCCTTTATTCTAACAGGGAAAGGTGGTTTCTCAACATAAAAAGTAGGAACAATAAGATCATTATAAGTGACAGTCTTTTCTTCAACTTTAACAGGTGCAGCTACTTTTACTTCTATGGGAGGATGATATTTAAACCACTTCTCCTTAGGGAGATCAACATAAGTAACAAAAGATTCACAGAAAGAAGCTACTATCTCAGAGTCAAGTCCATATTTAGTGCTAAATTTACGGAAAATATCGGTGTCCATAAAAGATTTAACACAATCAAACTTAGGTGTCATACCTGACTCCTTACCTTCGTCGAGGTCCCAATCTTCAGAGTTGCGTTTAATTCTATCCAATAAATTCCATCTGAATTCAATAGTCTTCATCATAAAAGAGCCAGCACAAGAAGTATCAAGCATGGTTTGATTATTATGAGAAAGCCGAGCATAAAAGCTTTGCATAATTATTTCTCTCGAGAGCTCATGATTGGGGCATGAATATAACATTGATTTAAGCCTCCCCAAGCTTGAGCGATGCTTTCTCCTTCGCGAGGCCAGAAATTATATATATAATTGCGATCACGATGAACAAGATGCATAGGGCAATACTTTTGATGAAATTCCAACTTCAATCTTTTATAGTTTCATGATTTCATATCATCACATAGCCTATACCATATCAATGCGTCTCCCTTCAAAGATAAAGGCAAGACCTTCTTCTTAGTGACATCATCGGGTATACCTGCAAGCTTAAATAATCCACAAACTTCATCCATATATATTAAGTGCTCATCAGGATGCTTTGTTCCATCTCCTGTAAAAGGGTTAGCTAGCAGTTTTTCCATCATACCCAAAGGAAATTCAAAAGGAGTTTCATTTTCAATAGGTTCAGTAGGTTGAGGAGCAACTCTTTGCTCTACTGGACGAGGTGAAGATACCCCGAACAAGCCCCTCAGAGAATTACTTTCCATAGTAACAAGTGACAGTAAATTTCAGCACACTATATAAATTTTTCCTTACCAAATTCTACCTACCAAAGGCGCTACACTCCCCAGCAACGGCGCCAGAAAAGAGTCTTGATGACCCACAAGTATAGGGGATCTATCGTACTCTTTCGATAAGTAAGAGTGTCGAACCCAACGAGGAGCAGAAGGAAATGATAAGCGGTTTTCAGCAAGGTATTCTCTGCAAGTACTGAAATAAATGGTAACACATAGTTTTGTGATAAGATAAATTGTAACGAGCAACAAGTAACAAAAGTAAATAAAGTGCAGCAAGGTGGCCCAATCCTTTTTGTAGCAAAGGACAAGCTGGAACAAACTCTTATAATAGGAAAAGCGCTCCCGAGGACACATGGGAATATAGTCAAGCTAGTTTTCATCACGTTCATATGATTCGCGTTCGATACTTTGATAATTTGATATGTGGGTGGACCGGTGCTTGGGTGCTGTTCTTACTTGAACAAGCATCCCACTTATGATTAACCTCTATTGCAAGCATCCACAACTACAGCAAAAGTATTAAGGTAAACCTAACCATAGCATGAAACATGTGGATCCAAATCAGCCCCTTACGAAGCAACGCATAAACTAGGGTTTAAGCTTCTGTCACTCTAGCAACCCATCATCTACTTATTACTTCCCAATGCCTTCCTCTAGGCCCAAATAATGGTGAAGTGTTATGTAGTCGACGTTCACATAACACCACTAGAGGCTAGACAACATACATCTTATCAAAAATATCGAACGAATACCAAATTCACATGACTACTAATAGCAAGACTTGTCCCTTGTCCTCAGGAACAAACGTAATTACTCATAAAGCATATTCATGTTCATAATCAGAGGGGTAATAATATGCATATAGGATCTGAACATATGATCTTCCACCAAATAAACCAATTAGCATCAACTACAAGGAGTAATCAACACTACTAGCAACATACTAGCACCAATCCCGGACTTTGAGACAAGAATTGGATACAAGAGATGAAATAGGGTTTGGAGATGAGATGGTGCTGGTGAAGATGTTGATGGAGATTGCCCTCTCCCGATGGGAGGAGCGTTGGTGATGACGATGGTGATGATTTCCCCCTCCCGGAGGGAAGTATCCCCGGCAGAACAGTTCTGCCGGAGCTCTAGATTGGTTCCGCCAAGGTTCCGCCTCGTGGCGGCGGAGTCTCGTCCCGAAAAGTTCCCTCCTATTTTTTTCTCATCGAAAGACTTCATATAGGAGAAGATGGACGTGGAGACCCACCAGGGGGCCCACGAGGTAAGGGGCGCGCGGGCGCGCCCCCCACCCTCATGAGCAGGGTGTGGGCCCCCTGGCCTTCATCTTTAGCGAGGATTTTTCTTTATTTATTTTAAGATGTTCCGTGGAGTTTCAGGACTTTTGGAGTTGCGCGGAATAGGTCTCTAATATTTGCTCCTTTTCCAGCCCAGAATTCCAACTGCCGGCATTCTCCCTCCTTATGTAAACCTTGTAAAATAAGAGAGAATAACCATAAGTATTGTGACATAAAGTGAAATAACAGTCCATAATGCAATAAATATTGATATAAAAGCATGATGCAAAATGGACGTATCAGTCCTCCCTATGTAATCTTGCAATTTGTTTTCAAGGCGTTTCACATATATTCACCACCATTGTATCTTCTTAAATCTAAGGCTGGGTATGTCTTGCGTCCCTCTCTCGCTCATGCCGACCTCGCCTCTGGAGCCCACCAGTGCCCTCGAGCCTCCTCCTCTTTTTAGTCATCCCTTGGCATCTGCCGTGCGCCCACCACGACAGTTGTCGTTATGATCACCTTGTTACAGATGACGTTTGAGCAACCGCAAAGCCCACCGTCTGGTAGAAAGTGACCGAGACATTCTCATGGTCTGAGGAACTAAAACACATGCTAACACTCCGTGTTATAACATATGATTTCTGACAATATGATCATAAAGTATAACAGACAAGTATTGGGTCGATTCAATATGATCGTTCTTCTAACGTCATACCTGTAATGTTGTTTTAGAACTATCGTTACACTTAACGATATCCTAAGATCCGGAAAACGTGATCACCAATAACACTTGAGCCGGTCTTAGAGGTGAGACCAGGAACATGTTGCTTACCGTTTATCATTTCACACGTGCATATAAGTTTTTCACTAAATCGCATATTCCAGTATCATAGCAGTTATAGCATGAAATATAAACTCTTGATTATGAATAACAAAAATATAATAATATAATATTATTGCATCTAGGGCATATTTTAACACTATCATCGTCAAGGGGTCATCTTATTACTGTATTTCATATCTAGTTTAAGATCGCAACAAGCTAAGCATGAGCCAACTCCGCTACTCGACCTCTAGCTCAAGTCAAAGTAATCTCACTCATTTTATAACTAGTTGAACTTGCACTCCAAAAGCCGGGGTAAGAGCATCCTTAGCAAACCCCATATCCTAAAAGTGCAAATTTTTCTCCCTGTCCCATTTCCTTAAAACTATTTAGGAAAATAATTATTGCTCGTCTAGCAAATCTCCTATAAATTATTTCCCTAAACAAATTAAGCACATCAAATTCATTTCAAACACATATTTAAATTATAATGGCATAATTCAACAAATTTTAGGCATTGACATCATACATAGCATTATGAAATTGTCCATTGCCTACTACATACAAGATATGTCTACTCGTCGTCACCTAAACTAAGAACATCATCAGTGCAATGGCTTCCACCAAAAGAAAAGTTTAAAATGATCCTGGGATTAAGAACCAAATCATGATAGCAACTACGAGTGCAAGATGAAGCTTCTTAAATTTTCTTCTTTGGGCTTGCCTCGACTTGATTCCGGCTTGCATCTCGTTGATTTGATCTTGCTTCTCATTGATTTGATTTTGCTCTTGACTCCATCTAGCAGTGCATCATCTAGTTTCTCTCACAGTGATCGATAGTAATAGTTAAGTGGTTGGTTTACATAAAGCGTTACGAGATCGACCCATATCCACATTAATAGTAATTTTAGGAAAATATGGATATGAAGGATCTGCTAGCTAGTGCTTAGGCCTCGTTTGGTTCATAGGATAGGAATTTTATAGGAATAGGAAAATCATAAAAAGTGAGATGACATGCATCTCATTTTCTATAGAGGAAGAGATGCCATTTGATGCATAGGATAGGAATTTTTCCATTGAGTCTAGGCTAATGTTTTTTTCCTTTCTAAGGCCTCCATTGGTTTAGAGGAATCTTGTAGGAATTTCATAGGATAAGATTTCTATAGAAATCTTTCCTTTAGAGCCCTTTAGTTTGTAGGAATGGAATCCTATTCCTGTGAAGGAATTCTTCCTATCCTCCACATTTCATAGGAAAATAAATATTAGCCTAGACTCAATGGAAAAATCCTATGGCTTCTTTTGGTTCATAGGATAGGATTATCATAGGAATAGGAATCTTGTAGGAAATGAGATGACATGTATCTCAAATCCTATGAGTAGGAATAGGAAACAAGATGTCATTTGGTTGACACCAAAGGAATTTTTCCATTGAGTCTAGGCTCTTTTTTATTTTCCTATGAAATGTGGAGGATAGGAACCAATCCTATGTAGGAATAGGAATCCATTCCTATGAACCAAAGGGCTCTAAAGGAAAAAATCCTATAAGAATCCTATCCTCTAGAATTTCTATGAAATTCCTCTAAACCAAAGGAGGCCTATGATGTGAATCAAAGAACATCTTCTTTCTTATTCCTACTCATATGATTTGAGATACATGTCATCTTATTTCCTATGACTTTCCTATTCCTATATTTTCCTACCGGCCTTCTTTGGTTCATAGGATAGGAATTTTATAGGAATAGGAAAATCATAGGAAGTGAGATGACATGCATGTCAATTCCTATAGAGAAAGTGATGTCATTTGGTGCATAGGATAGAATTTTTTCCATTGAATCTAGGCTAATGTTTTTCCCTCCAAAACGTGAAGGATTGATTCCTATCCTACATAGGAATAGGAATCCATTCCTACAAACCAAAGGGCTTTAAAAAAAATTTTTCCTTTGCAAATCCTATCCTATAGAATTCCTATAAAAATCCTACAAACCTAAATGTGAAGGATTGATTCCTATCCTACATGGGAATAGGAATCCATTCCTACAAACCAAAGGGCTTCAAAGGAATTTTTCCTTTGCAAATCCTATCCTATAAAATTCCTACAAACCAAAGGAGGCGACCATCGTTATTTGAATGCTGATGGTAAGTCCCGCCTATGCTTTGAAGTCTTCAACTGATGGGATAAATCCGAGAACACACACACACACACAAAAAGCAGTTCTAGTACTAAACACGTTCGCTCGTGATTGTGTATAAATTTCAACATCACAAATTTGGACCATGGTAGGTGACATGGTGATCTGACCTACCGAGTTTGTACGTTCCATTTGGGAGTTTGGACGCAACTCACGCACGCAAGCTACTCATATACACCGGTGTTTGGTTGAAACGGAATTGAATGGGTCCGGCTGCCCACCAGCCAAATTGCCTCTTGCTCCTAGTGGAAGAGTCTGGATGCAAATGCCATCGCACGAGGACGATACATGCATGCAGTCATGTGAACCAGCATATACTATGTGTGTCAAAAATACAAATAGTAATGCAGACCTCCGTCTCACAATAAGCATTTGTTAACACTCTTTTATTATGGGACGGAGGAGTATTTTTTGAGAGTACTTACTTGTGGCCTCTGGTGAGGTGAGCCGATGGAGTAGAGCTGACCCAACCGGAGCTCTCAAACGCTCGGGTTGATCGGCACCCCTCATATTCGTCCCAAATGTAGAGCGAATATAAGGCGGCTCGGGCACGTTCGTCTGACAAGCCCGGCCCACCACCGACCCCGGGATGTCCAAAAAAAATTGGCTCATTGCTCTTAAACCCTAGCTCACTCACTCTCGTCTCTCGCTCCGTCCTCCCCTCTTCCCACATCGATTCCAATCAAATCCGGCGCAATGTCGAGTTCCAGCAGCCGCTCCGACGACGTGCTGGATCCGAAGTATAAGCTTGCCCTCTGCATTGCCTTGGAGCAGTCCAAGGTGGAGACCGTGGGCAGCTCCGGATCTACAACCTCGCCGCAGCTTCCCCGTCGGCACAGCTCGGACGCCGGCGCTGGTCCCTCCCGGCCCGGGGGGCAGCTTCGACAGGCGGCCTGCGCAATCCGTGACTCCCATGCGCCGTCCCCTGGCCCTGCCGGCTGCTGCTCCCCCTCGTGGGCAGTGGTGGGTGATTGTGCCCGCCCCGCCGGCCTGGACGCGCATGCCGGAGTCGGAGGCGCGTGTCGCCCACCGCGAGAGGCAGCGGGCAAGGGAGAGGGACGCTGCGGAGAGCTCTGTCCGCCGCCGCCGTGGGGTACCGGCGGAGCCCGACGAGGTCACACGGCTCCTCGCGTGGTTCTACCGCCGGTCGCTTACGACGGCGAAGACGGACGCTTGGCGGCTCCGCCGTAAGAACGCGAATGCTCTTCGACTTGCCATCGAGTTGTCCGAGTGGAGGCGAATGAGAAGGCGACAGAGGCGGCTCGGCTGGCCAAGCTCAGGCGCCAGCAGGACCGGGTCGTCCAGCGCCTCAAGGGCCTCGTCATCGTCTCCTCCTCCGACAACGAATCGAATGATCCTCCACCAGCCGTCGACGACTACAGCTACGCCGCCGATCAGAAGTGGAAAGGGCTGGCCCGGAAGAGGTGAAGTTCAATTTCATTTCAAGTTTTAGATGTAGTATAAGTTCTCCGACGTTTATGTGAACTTTGGTGGACCTATGAACAGCCGTGATCTTTTGGTGAACTATTGTGCTATCCCATGTCAGATTCTATGTCCGATCAGCTGATCTATGTAGTTTGATCGACGTTGCATGATTTAGTATGGATATAGGGGTTTGGATATGAGATACACGGATCTGGATGGCGTGATTTGAGGAGTGTCGATAAATGTCCGTGGACATGCCCGGACGCGTCCGCGAGCTATTGAAGCGTCCGGACGCGTCCGCAAGCTATTGAAATGTCGGATTTGTCAAGTCGGGCTGTAGATGCTCTTATATCCCTGCCCCGTCCTGGAGTGAGGGATTCGGCATGATGTCCACGAGTCCGGGGAGAGAGGCACAGAATGAGAGCCTGCGCTTTAGGGTTAAGAAGGGAAAGGGATTTTGACTTGCATAGGGATTTAATCCTCCTCGATCCACTTCAATCCTATTCAAACCCTTCCATCCAAACAAAGCCTTTGCTTGGCGCGGCGTCACTGTCAGTCACATTAACATGCAGGGGGGCGTAACGTGAAAAATGTGAAAATTCAAAAGAAATAATCGAGGCCATGCATGGAGTAATGCAACAATGAGAAGGCAAAATCTACTGCTCACGGTACAGCACGACAAAACGATCGGTTAAACTAAGGGACGGAGCTGAAACACAGTACACGTCGCCCCCTCAAAAAAAAGAGAGTACACCTCGCTGTTCTACAAGCAATTGGATTTCTCTTGTGGCATGCATTATGCAGTTGTGGTGGTACTGCACTAACACTAGTACTCCTACTCTTACTACTGAAAGGCAGAGAGAGACGTGTGTAGGCAGATGGATATTGCACATGTGTAAAGTTTGGTGATGAAATAAGTAAACATGTGAGCTACACACAAATGGCAATATCATAATTTTGAAAATATGAACAATGTGTTTTTTTAGAAAAAAAGGATTACCTTCGGTCTCTCCATCAGGTGATGCATGCAGCTATTTTATTAATTATTGACAAAGACCTTACAAAGTAGTGCATCAGGTAGTTTGAATCCATCATCTTAGCAACAACTGTTGCTACTCCTATCCACTTGATGAAGTGATGCCGATAGTCCGAGTCTAATACCAAACAGACATCGTACCAAAACTAACATCTAAAGCCGGAGACCCCAACCAAGCTACATACTGCGTTTGGGATACAAACCGGTCCGACGCACTCTCATGTGTCGTCACCGCCGTCTTCCATCAATCCATCTTCAGAGCAGAAACTAATGCACCGACCTTGCCAGGCCTCTCTGCCATCGACGCCACCATAATGCCACACAACATCCTCCTCCGCGTGAGTCCATCTCCGTGCATCGGACGCCGAGTCTCTACTGCGCCACGTCGGTGAGATCCGTCGCCATCAATGTGTAAGATAAAGCACCACTCTACCGAAGAAACCGTCCACTGGTCCCTCGAACCCATGTACACCTCCAAGAATGACGCCATCAAGGGGCAAACAACACCAGAGCGCCGCCGGCATTCGATCTACTGATCTAGGGTTTCCCCCAAAGGTAGCGGATAGAGGTCTGGAGCTTCTCCATGGCGATGCCTTCAAGAAGATAACGACACAAAAGAGTGCCGCCATCGCCGGTCTTGGCAACAAACTGAGAACGAGATTTTCACCCGGATCCGCTCGACGAACCTCCACCAAGCATCGGGTGCACGGGTCGCCATCTATCTGAGCCGCCACGCAACGAGCAGGCCGCACAGGCCAGATCAGATCTGTCCGGAGGCCAGACCACGCATGTCGCCGACCTGAGGTCAAATGGCCCATCGTCGCAGATCCGATCACCGCCGCTGCCCGAAGCAAGGTCGGCCGCTGCGCCCGCAGCCATCGGCGCCCGAGGCAAAGCCGGCGTCGCGCCACAGCCGATCAAGGCAGGGACTCCCGTCCTACCGCCAAGGCCAGATCGGTCGCGCCTCCTCACGTCGCGGGGCTCCGCACCATCCCCATGGCGCAGGATAGAGGGAGGCCCCCGCCACCGCCGTCGCCCCCCGAGCTATAGGCCGGCGGCGTCATTCGACGGCGGCGGAGGACGGGAGGGAAGGAAGAAGAGCCCCCGGCGGCTAGGGTTTCATCCCCGCCCGAGTCGCCCGAGCGGGGGCGACGCGGAGGCAGGCGTCTCTCACTCATCAAATATCACAATGTGGGTTGGTTTTACACTCATTTCCTTACTTACGTTGCCCGGGATACATTGTCGCCAAGGCTTCACATAAATGATTTTACTCGTATCGTAGCAATACGGCATATGTGTTGTGGTGAGTTTGCTGGTCATCTCACGTTGCTTTGACGACCGGTGGGGACTTGGGGCTCTTTATATCAGACCTTCGTCCGTTTCTTCATAATAGACTGAACAGCTCTATTCTTCGAGTGAAAAAGACAGTGCTCTTGCTAGTTCATCGGGAAAATAAGTGCATCTCATGATAATCCTACTGAAGCACGCTCACGTGTATGACAATAATACTAGCAACAAGATATGAACCACTGTATATAGGATCTGTAGGTGAAGAGTTGTCCTACCACCTCACTAGCCAGGAGACGGTTCTGGTGGCATAGCATGGTTGTGTAGGCTGGTTCATTTGAAGGAGTTGCTTGGTTGAAAGAAGAGATAATAGGTCTAGGTCTCGGCCACCCGCCCGACTGCCTCTCCCAAAGTGCAATTTGGATGCAAAAGCTAGCGCACGAGGGTTAAGCTAGTACGTACGCGAGAATTAATGCATGCCTGTGGCCTAGCGGGTTGAGTAGAGGGTAGGTTTTTATATCGCTGCCCTGCTTGGCATGCCTCTGCTTCCACTGAATTCGATTGCATTAGCGGCTCATGCAAGGCAGTCCACAATTTGGCATGAGTTGCACGGGTCCGGCCAAGAGGATCCTTAATTGCAAACGGTGTTACAAGAGAGCATTTTTTTTAACACAATACAGTCGAGGTCACTCACAAACACGAGCATACATCCATCACTATAAAAGCACACACGCACACCTTACCCCTGTGAGCATTTCCAAGAGTGTTGTTAAAATCTAGTTATATATGAATCCACTTTTCGAGACTTACTAAAGCTCATACTAATAAATTGTCGTAAATCCACTAAAACAAATTACGCACTCTGGGAGTAGATAGAAATGCATCCTCTTAAATTCTCATAAAGGATAATCACTATTTTTTTGTTCTGTGTAAAAATTTAAAAATAAATTTCTGCATAATAAGCTACGATTTGTGCATGGTTCACAAAGGATCATATTTTGAAGGGTAACTTTAGCTTTTTACCCTATAGTTCAAAATTTTGTCAGTAATTACCTATTTTACAAGATTGCACTCAATGAGGTAATTCATGTGAAAATTGTCAAAACATGAAGTAAAAACTGAATTTTACTACTTTATTTTTAACGAAAGGTACCAAGAATGAGTTTGAACTTACATGGGATTTTCGCAATATAGAAGCATGATATTCTTTTTTCTAAGTACCAAGATATAAGCTCATACCCAGGTTGTAGTCAGCATTTTCCGCGGTGTTACATGAACAGTTTTTTTTTCATAATTATTACCCAGAGTTACCTTTTTTTACGGAACTAATTTCAAGGTACTCCTCCGTTCCAAAACACTTATAGTTCTAACTTTGTCCTAAGTCAAACTTATTTAGGTTTGAACAGACTTATGACAAAATCTACTAATATCAACAACATCAATATATTTTCCGATCAAACAAGATCCAATATATGTATGTAGCATGAAAATATATTTTATGATGAACCAGATAAAACTGGTTTGGTATGACAGATATATATATATATAATTTGAAACCGGGGGAGGGGTAATCAATGGCTGGTCCATGGTGCAGTCATAATGCAACATGAAACCAAAGCTGAATTGGTCTCGATGGACTGACCACAGAAGGTACTGCACTACCGTTCATGGTGGGGAAAATCAATCAAAATAAGCATATACACATAAGGTCCACATCTTTCTCGTGCCGACGGCCGACCGGATACACATAATAAGCAAGCAAGCAAGCAAAATATAAATGAGGCCGATCCCGAACGGGGGTGCGTGCCTCCGTCGTCCTGCGCTTGAGATTGCAGAAGATATCTGCGATCATAGTATCATACATACATACATACATACATACATAGGGATAGGGGACCTGAAGCGTACGGTGCATATAAGCTGGATCCGCGTTGCAGCACACGTCGCGCGCGGTGTGTGTGTGTGTGTGTTAGTAGTGTAATATGTACTACGCGGTAGTGTGTGTGGTATGCATGCAGTACGGAGATATTTTGTTTCTCTGATCGCTCTTTTGAGATACACACACGTACAGTACAGATCGGCAACGGCGCCAACGTAAAAAAGGATCGGATCAGGCAACCGGTACAAGGGAAGGGAAGGGGGTCTGGCGTCGACCGTGGAGGTTAGTCGCCGAGGGGAGGAGGCTTCGTGGAGCGGCGCTACGTAGGTGGTAGTGGGACGCGCCCTCGCTAGAGTAGTAGGATAAGAAATTGGTTGCATCATTGCCTGCGTCGTCAGTACGTTCTCTATCTAGGACCGGGCTGGATTCATATATTAGCCAGCCAGCGTCCGTCCCAATCAGTCGAGTAACATGCACGGCTACTTATTCATTACTAGTATTATTTGTCAATATGCTCCTGCATGATTAAGTAAGCCCGCGACGACGAGTCCGCACACACTCTGCTCCTCATCGGCAGCTGCAAGTTTGGTCGAATGCTGCTAATACATTAATTTGTAATATCCGGGACTTCCCCTGCTGATGTGAGTTTCAGTTTTTCCGAAGAAATTATACCGTTAAAAGCTTTTTGTTACAGATTTTGTAACAAGTTACATTTATTGTGGAAACCCAAGTTAATAGCTTTCAAGAGTATGCTCCCCTTAAAAAAAACTTTTAAGAGTATGCCTATAAACAAGTGAAATTCCAACTTCTTGTTTACGCAAGCATGTACTCAAAAAAGTAAAGTAAAATTTCATGTTCAAACTCATGGAACGACCTTGTCTTCCCTCCAAAGACTAGCCCCCTTTTCTGAAGATATGCAAAAGGCAAATTATGTTTGGCACTCGATAAATATTCAGGTGGGAGAACTACCCCCCGCGTGCGCTCGCGATTCCTTTAAAAAATAAAGCCATCAGTAATTTCTTATCTCATACAACTCATGAATTTGTTTTTGGACTTGGGGATTTTAGGTGCTTATAGAACACCATTACCTCTATAACATATATACTTTTCTTTTGAACTTTTGGGATCTTTACAAAGTCAAGATTATAGGAGGTGAATCTTTTTGAAATCTAATTTTGAGCATTAATCTAAAAGATCTATGGTTACATTGATATGAAAATACTAGTATTATTTAATTCTTTGCTGAATCTTTCTAATTTTGAATCTGATATTGTACCATGTAATCTATATATTGTTGGACTAATTGGTGGTCAAACTGAAAATCTTATGCACCGCACTACACATAAATCAGCAAAGAAAGTGAGGTTTTTATAAATGACACAAGCACCACTACTCTGCATTAACCATGGACTTTCTTGTTTTGTTTTTGTTTTTGTCTATGCTAGTTTGTTAATCATGGACTTGACTTAACCCCGATGCTGCTATACATGACAATCAATGCAGACTTGCGTCCAAGCGGGTTTGTGTACAGATGCCTAAAATCGGTAGGCTTTTATATCGTTTTCCCTATTAGTATGCCTCTGTCTTCACTAAACTTGATTGCATTATCGGCTAAAGTAGCAATGTCAACTTTGTCATTTTTAATGATCTTAAAAGTTCTAGAGTCAAGTTTTTTGATCGAAATAGGGATCATTCTTCTTCTTGAGCACGACAAGACATTGGTGGGCTTGACGTTGTCGCTGAGTATGACGGAGGTGTAGTAACCCTGCCTAATGAGGGCATGCCTTGGGGGGGGGGGGGGGGGGGGTCAATGAGGAGGTTCTCTTGGAGCTTGAGGTTGGATATGATGTGCTCTCGTTAGCGAGGTTGAGGTGGAAAAAGGTGGGGAAGGCACGCAACAATGTTTGGCGTCATCGTATGTGTGATGTTGCAGGTCACGCGAACCTGACAGGTGAGCCCAAGCTGTCAGAACGGGTAAAAACACCAACCAAGTTCATAAAATAAATCAACCAAATGGGAAGTGCGACATTCTGGCTAAACATGGTAATTGGTGTTCCAGCTCCTCCATCCTAGGCATCTTGTATCGCTTTGATGTTCTGTTTTTGGGCACGTTTGTGTTGCTGCTTCAACATTTATTATTAACTCTTCTCGCGCCTGGATGGTGTATTGCATGAACTTGGTTGGCGTTTTATTTATAAAACAGGTTGAAAACATATTCTGAGGTGTAATAATGCCACATATGTACACGCAAGGACCTTTCATAAGAAGAAAACTAACAAAGGATTAAAACGGAATATATCCGTGTCGTGTGCGGAGCCATTTCGTTTATATGTCTGGACAAGCTGAGAAATGCACTGTTCATGGTGTAGAAAATTCAGTCGGCTCGCCGTTTTCTGAAAATAAAATAAAAGCAGGCCGTGATTGTTTAAAAAAGATGGCACGACGATCGATCGATCAATCAATCAATCAATCAACCAACCATCCAACCCATGCAACGGAAACGGTGGCACTCAGCAAAGCCGAAGCTGAGGTTTACATCAGGCGGCGATGCACGGCCGGCCGTGCTCTGATCCGATCGCAGATCATCAGATCAAGGTTCAGAATCAATCAGGGCTGCCCTCCTGCACGGCAGATTTCAGAAGATACTGCTTACGCAAAAGGGAGCTGAAGCATAGTATGCGAGGCGTACTGTACGAGGGCGGGATCTTTATAGCTGAATTCGCGTCGCATGCATGCAGCACACGTCGCGTGCTCTTCCACCAGCATCTGAGTTTCTCTTGGTGTATCATATCATTACTGTATTGGTATTATTACAGGACCCGTGCGTACGTACGCCGCATGCACTAGTATATCTTCTCTTCTATGGGCAACACGTACGCCGCTGAGTAGCTAGTGTGGTGTACACATGGATATTTTCATTTCGTCCTCCTTTCTTGCTTGAGATCATGAATGTACACGTCGGTGGAGACAAGTAGTAACGGGGGGAGTTGAGGCCTTCTTTGGTTCATAGAATAGAAATGTTGTAGGAATAGAAAAATCATAGAAAGCGAGATGACATGCATCTCAATGTCATCTCAATTTCTATAAAAAAAGAGATGTCATTTGATGCATAGGATAGAGATTTTTTTATTAAAGCCTCTTTTGGTTTGTAGGAATGTCATAGGATTTCTATAGGATATGATTTGTATAGGAAAATTTCCTTTGAGTCCCTTTGGTTTGTAGGAATGGATTCCTATTCGTATATAGGATAGGAATCAATCCTTCACATTTTGGAGGAAAAAAACATTTGGTAAGACTCAATGGAAAAATTTCTATCCTATGCATCAAATGACATCTCTTTCTCTATAGGCATTAAAATGACATTGAGATGTATGTCATCTCACTTCCTATTATTTTCCTATTCCTATAACATTTCTATCCTATGAACCAAAGCATAGGATTTCTATAGGATATGATTTGTATAGAAAAATTTCCTTTGAGTGCCTTTGGTTTGTAGAAATGGATTCCTATTCGTATATAGGATAAGAATCAATCCTTCACATTTTGGAGGAAAAAAAACATTAGATAAGTCTCAATGAAAAAATTTCTATCCTATGCATCAAATGACATCTCTTTCTCTATAGAAATTGAGATGACATTGAGATGTATGTCATCTCACTTCCTATTATTTTCCTATTCCTACAACATTTCTATCCTATGAACCAAAAGAGGCCTGAGTCTTAGCTAATGTTTTTTCTCTCCAAAATGTGAAGGATTGATTCGTATGCTATATAGGAATAGGAATCCATTCCTACAAACCAAAGAGCCTCAAAGAAAATTTTCCTATACAAATCCTATCCTATAAAATTCTATGGCATTCCTACAAATCAAAGGAGGCCTGAGGTTAATTAGTCGCCGAGTGAAGGAGATTTTTAGTGGCAGGGTGGTGTGGCATGCCCGTTGCATCGTTTCACTACTACGTTACGCTTGTCAATATACTCTTCTGTTCCGCAATATAAAAACGTTTTTGACACTATTGCCTCCGTCCTGTTAGTGTAAAAATTATTTTTATATTACGGGACAGAGTAAGTAATAAATAAAGCAGCAAAACAGAGGTTGAGGTCTACATCAGGCGCCGATGCTCTGACCGCAAAGGTCCATTGCCTCCATGGCCGTCCATCCCGCACGGCAGATCGCAGAAGATACTGCTCGCTCGTACGTACAGAAAGGGAGCCGATTCATCAGCATATGCGGGATGCACACGCACCGCACGTACGAGGGGGGAGGTGAGGATCCATAGCTGGATTCGCGTTGCATGCATGCGGCACACATGCATCGCGCGCTCTTCCGCCAGCATTTGAGCTTCTCTTGGGGTGTCATTGGTGTATTATTACACGACACGTACGTACGTACGCCGCATGCAGCAGTGCATGCTCTCTTCTTTTGGCAACACGTACGCGGCTGTGCGGTGTACGGTCCGGAGATATTTTTCTTCCTCCTTTCTTGTTTGAGATCATGCGTGCTGCGTGCATGTGTCCAGTGTGGTCGGTCGAGACGAGTAGTAACAAGAGGAGGAGTTGAGGTTAATTAGTCGCCGAAGGGAGGAGATTTTTTTTCTTGAAAAACAACTTGAACTTTATTCATTTGATGAAATAATGGCTACGTCGTCTATAAGGAGAGTTACAAGATTTCTCATGGGCTTCTCTATCCAATGCCTGGTCATGAAACATTTTGCTAATCTAGCAAGCTCAGGAGCTATTTTATTCGCTTTTCTATTATAATGTTTAAAACTGGTTTGAGAAAAATCATCCGAAGGGAGGAGACTTGGTGGGAGACGAGTAGTATGCCCGCTGCATCATTCCACTAGTACGTTATTATGCTTGGTGATTACAAAATTAAGCGACCAAAACCTGCGATGATTTATTTGTATGCCAGACTAATTGCAAGTCAAAGCGAAATCTTATGCCAGGCGCGCACAAAAATCATCCGAGGACGTGGTGTTTTTCTCTCTCTTATAAGGCAAATGGCACAGGCACCCCTACCCCTCATTAAGGCATTAGGACTTTGAAGCTCCGTTTTGTGATTTGGCGTACGTTTGTAAGTTTGTTAATTGTTTATGGACTTGACCAACCGCGATCGATCGATGCTGCTGCCACGCAGGAACGGGTCGCGGTGGTACCATTATATAAAACCCAACTGCTATGCCGGAAATGATATATAGTATTACTCCCTTCGATTCATATTAATTGTCGATGACTTAGTCGCACAGACAATATAACTACTGTAAAAACAGCAAAATAGAGGGTACAAACTGCAATTCGCTCTTTTTCTTTCTCCTTTGTTATTTGAGATCAAGTGCAGATCGGTCGAGAGGAGTAACAATTCACACAAAAAAGTACGTACTCGTAAAAGGAGGTTAGTCGCCGAGGGGAGGATACTTGGTGGCAGGGCAGTATGCATGCGGTCAGTTGAAAAAACTCGCTGCATCATCTCACTGCGTGCGTCGTCACGTACGTACGTACGTACGCTCTCTGAGACCGGATTAATTAGGCAGTCAGCCAGCCAAGAAGGCTCGCTCACATGCGCCGCGGCTACGTTACGTACTGGTGATTAAATTAAGCAAAACCAGCGACGAGCTCTGGGCTCGCGGCGCGCCGCGCGCGAACGCTGTCCGCGGATGGCGACCCCAGCCGCAGCCCACAGGGTGGAGATGCCACCGCTCTACGCCCTCCGATTTACGATTAATTAAAGTACACTACTCTCTCCGATTCAAAATACATCGTAGTTTTGAACTAATGTTAGTTCAAATTTTTTTTGCGGAAAATGTTAGTTCAATCTTAACTTAAAGTTGCGGCACTTATTATGGATCGGCGGGGGTGATCGTTTGCCAAAGTGAAATCTTACACAGGTTGAACATTGTAGACAACACACAAGATCATCGTTAACCATGGACCTTTTATATTCCATGTTTCTGCGCGTAAGACTAGACTCTGCTAATCATGCATGGACCCGACCCGCCGCGATGCCGCCAGTGCTAGCTAGACATGGCGAAGAACAAGTCCCCATCGTACTGCCACCATATAAAACCCCAACTACTGTGCTGGGAATATTAGTACCACCAGATAAATTATCTGATTATCAGGCGTCTACCTTCGGTTCGTTCGCGGCACAAAGCTAGAGTAGCCTGCTTGTTTAATCCAATCGTCCACGTCCGAGCTGATGAACTTTCATGCGAAACGACGGGGCCCGGCCGGTTGATTAGATTAACCAAATCGCCACCCCTCTCGCTCGCTAGCTCAATCATTTCGGCAGGCCCATAAAATAAAATACAACCCGGCTTAAACAAATGGGATTGCGTTTACCGACCTGTGGTGGGGCGATGGGGTTTCCGCCTTAAACAAATCGTCTTTGGACTTTTGTACCGCATCAAAGCACTATTTTAATATAGCTAAAACTTTTTATCGCTGAACCAGCAGGCAGCTGGATGCATTAGAGAATGGAAAAGAAATCTGCGCTGCGCTGCAGTGGCTGTTCGTTTGGTATATATGCTCTCTCCCTCGCTTAACCCTGTCGCTACTGCTGGTTTAGCGGTGGTTGGATGGATCTCAACTAACAGCAACCCGAACAGGGGTGGTGGGTAGGCGCCCTGCTGGATCAGCGTATGGTAACCCATTTTTGTAGTCCCTTCTTCTCTTCTTTTCCCCCCATAGGAGTACTAACTAATAAGCAGGGACAGATCACCGGCACAAGTAAAATAAGAAATGCTATGATGCCGTTCAAGATCATCCTCACATTTTTCGTGGCAGGCTATGGAATGGAATTCATGCTTTCCTCTTGAAGAGAAAAGTGAGATCCAAATTTTACTTTATTCTCCAGCTTAGTTCCCTCTACTTTTCCGAACGGGAGTGGTTCGAGTTTCTGTTGCCCAATAGGGCGCGTGTACGGTGTACACCCAATCTTTCGAAAAGAGAAGAAAAAAATAGGCCGTGTACCCTACTGTGCTGTATCACTTCCAAGTAAATGGAACGGGGCGAGGAGCCTTTTGATCTACGTATTTTCATTATAGATTTATTTGATACAAACAAAACAAGTATATTAGCATCACATTTCTCGTGCACTCCTCTACAAAACAAGTATAGCACTATTGTCACGTCTTGGGCCCAAGGTGCATGAATTGTTAGGCCAAAAAACCCAAACAGCGAGCTACGCACTATTGTCATGTCTAACACCTGCACGTTGCTGCTCCGTTGAAGTGTTGATCAAACCGAGATCAAGACTTGCAATGCACGGGTTTGGCCGTTGCCCAAACAGTAGTAAGAGTACAACTTTGCGATGCAAGAACCGAGGCAAGGCTACTACTGGACATTACTCTGCAAACTACTCCACTTCATGACCTACCCTAACCTAACTAGCTTAACTTTCTGTCAGAGATGCCTTAGCATGACTCGACAAAACGTAACAATGAAGCATCCCCACTGTGACAACTAGAGGACGCACGAATCCACTCAGCATTTCAGCACATGAAGCAGCCATGGGTGCAAATGCCTCGTAAGATCCAGAACCTAACATGTCAAAGCACTGCTGAAAAACATGCAAGAACCCCAAGATCTTGAAAAGCGGCCCAGAAAATCTTTCCATAGCTGATGATTAAAGGCAACCCGGACTTCACGTCAAAGTCGATGTGCTTATAGTACGAGAGCATGACCAGCATCGATAGCAAGGTGTTCAACAGCGTCGAATCAACAAGGCGAACAGAGAAGAAAACTCCAGATTCGGCATTAAGTCTACTACAGGGAACGGAACAAAATGATCCAAAAGTGCTACTGTTTGAAACATTTCACTCATCCTCCTGGCTGCGGAGCCTGGCGAGCTTGTTGGTGACCACGACGTCGAGCTGGGCGGCACGCTCCACTATCGCCTTGCGCTTCTGGGTGGACACGTTGTGCGCGATCTCAGCACAGTACGTCCTGTTTGCGGACAGACGATAGTTATTAGCAAAGGCCGCCACTAGATCAGGCACTGAACAGTGAAGACGATAGCTGCAGCTCCCGTAAGCAATCAAGCTTGGTGAGTCTCAAAGACGCATACCTGTTGTGCATCATAAGCAGCTCCAGCTCAGAGACGTTGTGCACCACAAACTTCTTGAACTTGTTGGGCAGGTAGTGCCTCGTCTTCTTGTTAGAACCATATCCAATGTTGGGCATCAAGGTGCATCCCTTGAACTTCCGCCTGACGCGGGAGTCGATACCCTTTGGCCTGCGCCAGCTTTGCTACAAATAAGAGCAGGACAGATGAATTAATAAGGGCTCCCAATTAATTAACGCAATGGATAGCAGCTTCGGCGACTATAGCAAGAGAACTACAGAATGGAGGAAAACAAAGAAGGCATCCAACTATCCAAGCATTCAGTGTACGACAATGGTGATGAAACTATTCATAACAAAACAGAAAAATAGATGAGGTGCGGAGATAATCAATTACTGGATCCTTTATGGCGACTACAGTAATACATAAGCATACAAACATTGCAAAGAAATAACTGAATAAGCCTTTGCAACAAAGTAACTAGAATTAGCACCAACTGCTAGATGGCATATAGTGCAGCATGCAATTTCAGCTAGAAGAGCATGTCCAAATACATACATCATCACCAGAATGGTGAAGACATGATCTGATTGTACATAAATTCTAGGGTATCTGACTTTGCTATCCAAAAGAAATATAGCACAAGTGCCGTGCACACCAGGATAAATCTAAACAAGGATCACGCAGACGCTTGGAGCAAGCAACTGACTGATGCAACAAGCTTCCATGGTATATAATTTTATATGATAATGCTAAATGCAACAGGAATGGACACGCAGACGCTTGGAGCAAGCAACTGACTGATGTAACAAGCTTCCATGGTACAGTATATAAGTTTATATGATCATGCTAAATGCAACAGGAATGCACAGCCCCATTCACAAGGCCACAAGCAACATATAACACAACATATGAAAACAAGCTCTCACGAACAAAAAGGCACAGCTTAAAAGGATATATACAGTATCACAGCACACCATACGAATCCGTGGTGTACACACTGAAGATAAAGAGCATGACTGAATGGCCCCAATGCACTATTACAGTTCGTCGAACATCAAAGCCACCCCCTAGCGTGCTCACTAAACACCAACGACCAGACCCAACTTCGCACTAGAAAATCAACGCGACATGTAAACCAGATCCACGCATCCATGGCAAACGGCTGAGGTCGGGAAACCGGCATGAACCCCACGTGAACAAAGCTAATCCTAAGAATCCATCACAAAAATGGCGCGGCTCTGGAACAGAAGCTAGGGGACTGGCTGGCTAGGGGTCTCACCTTGAGGCCGATGTAGCGGTCGCTGTGCGCCCTCTTGAAGTGCTTCACCCGCTTCTTCACGATCGCCGTCTTCAGGATAGGCACCGCCATCTGCAACGCGCACGGGGGAGGCCAACAGATGGAGGCAGGGGGTGTTAGTTCTCAGGTCGAGACGAGATCGACGGATTCACGCGTCGGCGGCGGGATGGAGGGACGTACCTTGCAAGGCGAGCGGCGGCGGCGGCGGCGGCGATGGGAGGGAGTGTGAGGGGAGGAGGAGTCTAGGTGGTGGGCAACGCGAGAAGAGATAAAACCCTACTGAAGGGTGGGCTCGGACCTGGCATGGTGCCATCTCGCCGATCAAACGGGCCGGGCGTACATTCGGACGAGGCCTGGACGTAAGCCATTTTACGCGTGCATGCTACCGGGCCGCCAAGAATGTGCGTTTTCTCGGACATAACAAATACTCCCCTGCGTTCAAAATTACTTGTCGCGGAAGTGAATAAAAATAGATGATATAGAACTAAAAATCCATCTAGATACATCCATTTCTTCGACAAATATTTCTGGATGGCACCGGCAAAGAAAAAGTACTTCTGGATCGAGTGAGTAGTTTTCAATTAAAGGTGGATTACATTGTGGTTGTTAATCACACCTGGACTATATTTGGATAAGTGTTTGTTTAAACTTGGAAGTGAATACAGACCAAGACTCTGAATTTAGCAGTATAAGAAGGTCCCATCATCTAGCCTCAAATTGCATTGTGAGCGGCACCGGCGATAAGGCAGAGGAATAGAGGGTAGGGCTAAACCCTATATTTTTCTAACATTTTGTTTATATTTTCAAAAATATTTTGAATGCATATATTCCAAAAAACTTAATTTACTTAAAACTTTTAAAAATGTTGACAATGAATTTGAAAAATGTTAATGCATTGTAAAAACATTGTTAGCATAACTTTCATAAATATTGATAGCATTAAAAATATTCGTGACATTTAAAACAACACTCATGGGTTTCAAAAAAATGTACGTGACATTTTTGGAAAATTTCATATAACGTAAAGAAATGTCACATGTTCCAAAAAAGTTCTTCGTATTTCTTTGAAAAAATAAAAAATGTAAATAAAATCTCCTTGTAGTTTAAAAAAGGTTTCATGCCATTAATAAATGTTCAACGTACATTTAGTAAATATTTAGCATGCATTTGAGAAGG
Source organism: Triticum urartu (assembly GCF_056163025.1). Lineage (NCBI taxonomy): Eukaryota > Viridiplantae > Streptophyta > Magnoliopsida > Poales > Poaceae > Triticum > Triticum urartu. The sequence continues at coordinate 476,071,169 of NC_141877.1, forward strand.
TGTACATCATATATTTGAAAATTGTTCAACATGTATCAAAGAAATGTTACGCGTGTGTAAGAAAAATAAACAATGACTGGAAATTTTCATGTGTTAAAACAAAGGAAAAATAAAAATTACCAACAAAAACAAAAGAAAGAAGCAAAAGAAAACCCAAGAAACCGACACTCAAAACAGAAGGAAAAAAAAGAAATACGAAAAAAAAAGTAAGCACTTGGTCTTCCCTTGTTCCGGTCACTCCGTCGGACTCTCGGTCTGTTTTCAGGGACAGCGCGTCCATCTGCCCGGCCTTAGAGCATCTCTAGCCGCACCCCCGAGGGCGTGTCTTTTTCCGCCGGTTCGGTCCATTTTTTGGCCTGGCGATCCCAGAGCGAACCCAGTGCACCAAGGGGCTCTTCGGGGGGGGGGGGGGGGCAAAAGGGAAAACGGTGCATGGGCCACCACTAAGCGAAAAACGTTTTTTCCACCTCCAGATTCGCCCCCCTCCCCCCCGCACTAGCCCTTCTGCCGCTATGCCGATCCCGACGTCGCTTACCTGCCCACTGCTGCTATAGAGGCCAATTCCCTGCCGAGAAAGAGAGGGTTCGCCGCGGTAGCGTCCACCCCGCTCCTGGGAAAGCTTTTCTGGTGCTCCAGCCACGCAAGCGGGGATACAGGCCGCTGCGTGCCTACCACGCTCGCTAGGTGTTCGGCGATTTGTCTCCTCGGCAATGGACTCCGAAGACGAGGAGGCGTTCGTGGCGCTGCTGGAGGAGGAAGTCGATGCCGATGCCCAAGATGAAGAGCACCTCGTGGTCCTCGCCGCTCTGGTCGGCCTATTCGTGAGCAAGGCAAAGCCGAGATGAGGTGGCTTGGCGTCAGGCCGGCTGAAGGCAAAGCAGAGGCATCGACTGGAAGGCTATTGCTTGCTCTACGCCGACGCTCCACTGCACGGCGACAAAGTATTTCGGCACCGTTATCAGATGAGCTGAAATCTCTTCCTCAGGATTGTGAATTACATCCGTGGGTTCGACAGCTACTTCAAGTGCAAGAAGGATTGCACTGGCACACTTGGATTCACCTCACTCCAGAAGTGCACGACATCTATGATGGTGCTCGTATACGGAGCTCCCGATGATTCACTAGAAGACTATGGGCGCATGGCCGAGTCCATGACCATTGAGTGTATGTACAAGTTCTGCAGGGCAGTGGTGGCAGTGTTTGGACCTTAATACTTGCGATCACCCAATGTTGAAGGCATTGCTCGAATCTGTTGGGGAACGTAGCATGCAATTTCAAAAATTTCCTGCGATCACACAAGATCTATCTAGGAGATGCATAGCAATGAGAAGGGGAGAGTGTGTCCGCGTACCCTCGTAGACCAAAAGTGGAAGCGTAAGCTTAACGCGGTTGATGTAGTCGAACGTCTTTGCGATCCAACCGATCAAGAACCGAACGTACGACACCTTCGAGTTCTACACACGTTCAGCTCGATGACGTCCCTCGAACTCTTGATCCAGCAAAGTGTTGAGGGAGACTTTTGTCAGCATGACGACGTGGTACGGTGATGTAACGCCCTCGATGCGGCTATATCTCCCACGTGTCGAGGCACGACTTAGAGGCATAACCGCATTGAAAGCAATGTCGCAAGTTAGGCAATCTTCACAACATCCCATGTAATATAGATAATAAAAGGGGAGATACATAGTTGGCTTACACTCGCCACGTCAATCCAAGTACATAAATAGCATTACATCAATCAAACACTCATGGCCCGACTACGGCGCCAAAATAAAAGATAACCCAACATGCGACACGGTCCCGATCACCCCAACTGGGCACCACTACTGATCATCAGGGAAAGACACGTAGTATCGGCGTGAGTCCTCGTCGAACTCCCACTTGAGCTCAAGCGCGTCATCTGGAACGGAATCATCAGGCCCTGCATCTGGTTTGGAAGTAATCTGTGAGCCACAGGGACTCAGCAATCTCGCACCCTCGCGATCAAGACTATTTAAGCTTATAGGTAAGGCAAGGTAAAATATATGTGGAGCTGCAGCAAGCGACTAGCATATATGGTGGCTAACCTGTTCGCAAAAGAGAGCGAGAAGAGGAGGCAAAGTGTGAACAAGAAACTAGAGAGCAACCTGCGGCAAGCATTACTCCAACACCATGTTCGCTTCCCGGACTCCGCCGAGAAGAGACCATCACGGTAACTCACACTGTTGATTCATTTTAATTAAGTTAAGGTTCAAGTTGTCTACAACCGGACATTAACAAATTCCCATCTGCCCATAACCGCGGGCATGGCTTTTGAAAGTTCAAATCCCTGCAGGGGAGTCCCAACTTAGCCCATGACAAGCTCTCATGGTCAACGAAGGAATAGACCTCCTCCCGAGACATTCCGATCAGACTCGGTATCCCGGTTCTACAAGACAACTCCGACAATGGTAAAACAAGTCCAGCAACACCACCCGCTGCGCCGACAAATCCCGATAGGAGCTGCACATATCTCGTTCTCAGGGCACACCAGATAAGCTAAGCGTACGGGAGCCAACGTAACCCAAGTTGCCAAGGAACGACCCCGCATGGTGCTCTAGGTTGGACCAACACTTACAGAAGCACTGGCCCGGGGGTTTAAAATAAGATGACCCTTGAGTCCGCGAAACCCAAGGGAAAAGGCTAGGTGGCAAATGGTAAAACCAAGGTTGGGCATTGCTGGAGGAGTTTTATTCAAGGCGGACTGTCAAGGGGTTCCCATTATAACCCAACCGCGTAAGGAACGTAAAATCCGGGAACATAACACCGATATGACGGAAACTAGGGCGGCAAGAGTGGAACAAAACACTAGGCGAGAGGCCGAGCCTTCCACCCTTTACCAAGTATATAGATGCATTAATATAACAAGATAATATAATGATATCCCAACAAGTAAAAAATGTTCCAACAAGGAACGGTCTCCAATCTTCACCTGCAACTAACAACGCTATAAGAGGGGCTGAGCAAAGCGGTAACATAGCCAATCAACGGTTTGCTAGGACATGGTGGGTTAGAGGTTTGACATGGCAATTTGGGAGGCATGACAAGCAAGTGGTAGGCATCGTAGCATATGCATAGCAAAAGAGCGAGCATCTAGCAAAGCAAAGATAGTAGTGATTTCGAGGGTATGATCATCTTGCCTGCGAAGTTGTTAGAGTTGACTGGATCCTCGAAATCAAACTCAACGGGCTCCTCGTTAGCGAACTCGTCTCCCGGCTCTACCCAAACAAGACAAACAAGCAACAAGGACACAATCAACCACGTGCAAACTCAAACAACATGATGCAAGATGGTATGCTATGTGGGATGCAATATGTGATGTATATGCAAGATTTGACAAGGAATGCATGAACCTGGCCTCAACATGGAAATCCAAGTGTGCCACTGGAAAGGTGAGATGAAATCGCTTGAAAACGATATAAAGAACGCCGGAATCGGAGTTACGGTTTGGAAATGGCAATCAATTCAAATATGACCGCGTTCTGCGATTTACAGCAAGTAGCCATCTAAATGCAACAAGATGAACATGCTACAGCACTCAAACATGGCATAAAAATACATGGCAGGGATCCACTCATGATTCTTAACAAAAGACTAGCACTGAGCTACGGCCAATTCATCCATTAACAGGTTCAAACAAGCATGGCAAAAATGCATTTGGCAAACAGATCTCAGACTTAGTGAAATTAACATTTGTCTGGAATTTCAGATCAGATAGCACACTTTGGAGCATGAAAACTATATGCTACAGGACCTGAACATGGCAAAGTAAAGCATGGCATGGAGCTACTCAAAGAGCTTAACAAAAATCCCTTAGTGACCTTGAGCCAAAAGGGATCAGAAAATACAATTGCAAGCATGTGAACATGGCAAAAACGTAATCAGTTCTCAGACTTAGTGAAAAACTGGAGCATGCTAAAACAGATATCAAGTAGGCATGTTTACGAGCTCGATGCACTCACTACAGAGCAAGTCATGACAATCTAAGCATAACCCATCAAGAATACACAAAATACAAGCTAGACATGGCAAGAACAATAACATAGCATGCACGGATCAACTACAACATCCTCGGCAAAATCGCTAACAAGTAGACAATCTGCCCAGATTCATGAAATGAAAAAAGTAGAGCTCGATTGACTCAAGCTAGGGTGCTCCATAATTGCAAACAAAGACATGGATGGATAGAGCACTACAAGATTAACCAAACATCCTTACTGATCATCCTCAAAAGAGGCACGGATCACTAGGAAACAACATGAACATATGGCATATTGAAATAAACAGATCAAGGACTTAGTGGAATTGCTAAGTCCCTGAAATCAGCATTAACGAATGCTCCACTTTGCAAGCTTGTGCTAGTCACCACACACATCACAAAAATACATGGGTTGCACCTCTGGATAGATGGCAAAACGTATAACAAAACTCATGAAGAGCTCAGGGGCATATCATGCACACAATAATCATGGCAAAAAAGACAAATAACTAATTGGAGCAGCAGATCTGACAATTATCTCAAATAGCATACTTCTAACAGCATTTCGGGCATCACGGTGAACTTAAATGAAAATGATGCAATGAGATGAAATGATGTGCTCTCTGAGACGAACATTTTGATATGCTATATGCCCAAAACGGAGCTACAGATGCAGAGTTACGATGCGATGAACATAGCCAAAATATTAGGGTTTCGGGGATAAAAAGTCAACCGGGCCAAGTCTCAGATCCAGATACGGCGCACGGACTTCGAGGTTCGCCGGGATCACTGTAGCTCGCCGGAGGAGGGAGTTCGCCAGAGATCGTCGGGAGCACGCCGGAGAGGGACTTGCCGGTCTTGGGCGGCGCGGATGACGAGGGGGCGGCGGACGACGGCGGGAGGCGCCCGACGGCCGGGTGGCGGCGAGCTTGGCGGCGGGGCGGCGGAACTCTGGTGGCGGCGGCCGGAGATGGCGGGCGGCGGCGCTTGACGGCTCGGGTGGCCGGACTGGAGGAGGACGGCGGCGGGGTCGCGAAGGAGGCGGCGCGCGGCATCGGGCCCGCGGGGGCTCTCCCCGGGCCGAGCGGGCCGGAGCGGGCGCGGGTGGCGGCGCGCCACGTGGCGGCACGCCACTGGCTGCGGGCGGCGGCGGCGACTCGTCCGATGGGAACCGGACGTGTCCGGCGGCGGAGATGGGCGAGGCTAGGGTTTATGGTAGAAGGGGATCCGGGAATTTTGAGGAGGGGGTCTATATATAGACATAGGGGGAGCTAGGAGTGTCCAAATGAGGTGCGGTTTTTGGCCACACGATCGTGATCGAACGCTCTAAATGATGGAGAGGGTTTTGGTGGGTTTTGGGCCAAAATGAAGGGGTGTTGGGCTGCAACACACACGAGGCCTTTTTGGTCCCTCGGTTAACCGTTGGAGCATCAAACGAAGTCCAAATGGTACGAAACTTGACAGGCGGTCTACCGGTAGTAAACTAAGGCCGCTTGGCAAGTCTCGGTCCAATCCGGAAATGTTTAATCCCCACACATGAAATAAAGGTAGAAATGACCACCGGAGGAGAACGAAGCGCTGGAATGCAAAACGGACAACGGGGAAAATGCTCGAATGCATGAGATGAACACGTATGCAAATGCAATGCACATGATGACATGATATGAGATGCATGACAACGATAACAACACACGGAGACAAAAACCCGAACCCGAGAAAATAAAATAACTTAACGCCGGAAACGGCAAGAGTTGGATTACATATTAGGAAAATCATATCCGGGGTGTTACAACACTCCACCACTACGAAAGGATTTCGTCCCAAGATCTAGGACTGAAAGAACGCCGGGTACTCAGAACGGAGGTGATCCTCGCGTTCCCAGGTAGCTTCACGGTCGGAATAGTGTGACCACTTGACTTTGAGGAATTTGATTGACTTGTTGCGAGTCTTGCGTTCAGTCTCTTCAAGAATAGCAACAGGGTGCTCATGATAAGAGAGATCTTCTTGGAGCTCAATGTCTTCGAAGTTGATGGTGCGGTCAGGAGTCTTGAAGCACTTTCGGAGCTGAGAGACATGGAACACGTCATGCACATTTGCAAAGTTTGAAGGAAGCTCGAGTTGATAAGCGAGATCGCCTCTCTTGCTGACAATCTTGAAAGGTCCCACGTATCTAGGGGCAAGCTTCCCTTTGATACCGAAGCGACGAGTACCTTTCATAGGAGAGACGCGGAGGTAAACATGATCTCCGATCTCGAAAGCCAAATCACGGTGCTTACTATCATAGTAGCTCTTCTGGCGCGATTGGGCTGCTTTGAGGTTATCTCGAATGACTTTGCACATTTCCTCTACTTCTGTGATTAAGTCATTTTCGAGAAGCTGACGTTCACCGGTTTCAGACCAGTTGAGAGGGGTATGGCACTTCCTGCCATACAGAATTTCAAATGGGGCCTTGCCCGAAGTTGCTTGAAAACTGTTGTTGTAGGAGAATTCAGCATATGGAAGACAATCCTCCCACTTCATGCCGAAGGAGATCACACAAGCCCTGAGCATATCTTCAAGAATCTGGTTGACACGCTCGACTTGACCACTAGTTTGAGGATGGAAAGCTGTGCTGAAGCGGATGTTGGTGCCCATGGCCTTCTGAAAAGAATCCCAAAACTTGGAGGTAAAGATGCTGCCACGGTCTGAAGAGATCACTTGTGGAATACCGTGCACAGAGACAATTCGAGAGGTATAGAGCTCCGCCAATTGAGCTGCAGTGATTGACTCTTTGATAGGCAGAAAGTGAGCCACTTTAGTGAGTTTGTCGATGACAACGAATATAGCATCATTGCCACGCTTGGACTTTGGAAACCCAGTAACGAAGTCCATTTCAATGTGGTCAAACTTCCATTCTGGAATGGCAAGAGGTTGGAGGAGACCAGCTGGCCTTTGGTGTTCTGCCTTCACTCTTCTGCAGACATCACACTCATTCACGAACTGAGCAATCTCGCGCTTCATTCGAGTCCACCAATAAGCCTGCTTGAGGTCCTGATACATCTTCGTGCTCCCAGGGTGGATGGAGAGGAGAGAATTGTGAGCCTCATTCAAGATCACTTTACGAAGGTCACCTTTGGGCACAACAATACGATCCTCGAAGAAGAGAGTATCCTTGTCATCAAGGCGGTAGCACTTGTACTTGGGTTGACTCTTGGCAATCCCAATCTTCACCTTTTTCACCATAGCATCAAGAAGTTGAGCTTGGCGAATCTGGTCTTCCAAGGTAGGAGAGACTTGAAGGTTGGCGAGGAAACCTTGAGGAACAACTTGCAGATTAAGTTTGCGGAAAGCTTCACAAAGCTCGGGTTGATAAGGCTTGAGAATCAGACTGTTGCAGTAAGCCTTCCTGCTCAATGCGTCAGCACTCACATTGGCCTTGCCTGGAGTATACTCGATACTCGGATTATACTCTTGAATCATTTCGACCCATCGAGTCTGCCTGAGGTTGAGATTGGGCTGAGTGAAGATGTACTTGAGACTCTTGTGATCAGTGAAAATGTCCACTTTTCTTCCCAATAAGAGATGTCTCCAAGTCAAAAGAGCATGCACAACTGCCGCCAACTCGAGATCATGAGTGGGGTAGTTCTTCTCATTGGGCTTCAACTGGCGAGAGGTATAAGCAACAACTTTCTTCTCTTGCATCAACACTGCGCCAAGACCTTGGAGAGAGGCATCGTAAAAGACCTCATACGGTTTGGATTCATCAGGCGGAGTCAGAACTGGAGCAGTGACCAATTTCTCTTTCAAGGTGTTGAAAGCAATGTCACACTCCGGAGACCAAACGTACTTGACGTGCTTCTGGAGAAGATTTGAGAGAGGCTTCGCGATCTTAGAAAAGTTTTCAACGAATCTTCGGCAGTAGCTTGCGAGACCGAGGAAGCTACGGAGTTGCTTCACGTTCTGAGGAGGTTCCCAATTCACAATTGCAGACACCTTCTCGGGATTCACCGCAATGCCCTTGGCAGAGATGATATGACCAAGATAAAGAACCTCATCGAGCCAAAATTCGCACTTGGAGAACTTGGCGTAGAACTGGTGTTCCCTGAGCTTATCGAGTACCAAACACAAGTGCTTGGCATGATCTTCCTTGTTCTTCAAAAAGACCAGAATGTCGTCGAGATAGACCAAAACAAAGTCATTGGTGTAGGCGTTGAAGATGAAGTTCATCATGCGAGAGAACGTCGGAGGAGCGTTGACGAGGCCAAAAGACATGACAGTGTATTCATATGAGCCAAAACTTGTCCTGAAAGCCGTCTTGGGAATATCTTGCTCACGGATTCGAATCTGATGATAACCCATACGGAGATCAAGCTTGGAGAATACTTGGGCGCCTTTGAGTTGTTCGAACAGCTCGTTAATGTTGGGAAGTGGGTATTTGTTCTTGATGGTCTTCTTGTTCAATGGACGGTAATCAACACAAAGTCGGTCCGTTCCATCCTTCTTCTTCACAAAAAGAACACCACAACCCCACGGAGAAGAACTAGGTCGGATGAGACCCATTCTCTCTTGAGCATCGAGTTGCTTCTTCAGCTCCTTCAACTCTTCAGGTCCGAGCTTGTAAGGACGCTTGCACACTGGTTCCGTGCCAGGCTCAAGATCGATGACGAATTCAACTGGCCGGTGTGGAGGCATTCATGGAAGCTCTTCTGGAAAGACGTCTTGATATTCGCAAACGACTGGAATTTGCGAGATAGCATCCAGTTCACCCTTCTCATTGAGAGAGAACAGACGGATGGTATCGTCATTCGCGGCAAAGACAATTACATCCTCAGACGAATGAGTCAATTGAATCTGCCTGGCTGCACAATCAAGCTGAGCCTTGTGCTTAGAAAGCCAATCCATCCCGAGAATAAGATCAATATCCGAATTACCAAGGACAATTGGAGAAGCCAGAAACTTGAAATCACCCATCATGATAGAAACATCCGGGACTATTGAAGTAGCCCTCATAGACTTAGCCAGAGAAACCACTCCCATAGGTTTACCCAACATTTGCGAAACGAAGTCATGCTTGGAAACAAATGATCTTGACATGAAACAATGCGATGCACCAGTGTCAAAAAGAACTTTTGCGGGAAAAGAGTTAACTGGAAAGTTACCCATGATGACATCTGACGAGTCCTCTGCCTGAGCTGCATTCAGCAAGTTGACCTTGGCGTGCTTGGGGTTATTCTTGACCACAGCTGTACTTGCCGATCTCACAAGAGGAGGAGGAGAGAGACGCCTCTGATTGAAGCATTTGTTGGCATAGTGACCCTTCTGTTGGCACTTGTTGCACGTGACCTCTGAAAGCAGATGGTGATACGGAGCACTTGATCTTGGAGCTTGCGACGAAGTCTTATTCTGAAAGCCAGGGTTGCGTGGGTGGGAAGATCCACTGCCACCTTTGCTCTTATGATACGGCTGATGGAACGGAGGAGGAGGAAGCCAATACTTCTGCTGCTTGGCCACTTGAGTAGAGGAAGAAGGAGTAGTGTCTCTGACTCGCTTCTTGGAAGCATCACACCTCAGTTGAGCAGCCTCTTGCTTCAATGCCATGTTGTAGAACTCATCGTACCTCAAGGGCTCAAAGAGAACAAGAGCTAGCTGAATTTCTTCTCTGAGACCACCCCTGAACTGGTATATCATACTCTTCTCGTCGGGGACGTCCTGCTTAGCAAAGCGGGCGAGCTTCTGAAACAACTTGTTGTAGTCATAGACAGACAAAGAGCCTTGCTTCAGGTTGCGGAATTCCTCACGCTTGCTTTCAACCACGCTCTGAGGGATATGATGAGCTTTGAAGTCTTGACAGAATTCATCCCAGGTAATCGCACGGCCTCCTCTGGAATCCTTGTACTGCTGGAACCATTCTGCAGCTTGGTCTTTGAGTTGGAAGGAAGCGAACTTGACAAAGTCCTCAGGCCTGACGTTACTGCACTCGAAATGCTTGCACAGATCCACGAGCCAATCATCAGCATCAGTTGCCTCAACACAATTGCTGAAAGTCTTTGGCCCGTTAGCAAGGAATTGGTTGAGTGTAGCAAAGTGATTCTGATTGTTGCCTTGGTTGCCTTGGTTCGCTTGATTGCGCTCTTGAAGAATTTGCATGATCAACTGTGTGTTTGCATTGGTTGTGGCCATCACAGCTTGCCATGCCTCCGGAGGAGGTGGAGGTGGTGGCGGATCCTGATTCTGATTCTGATTGGTGCTCTTAGCGGGAGCCATCCTGGAGAGGGTGACAACCGTTAGCACATTGATAGGTAAATATTGAAGCTGAATCCAACGGAATGAAAATTGCAACATATAGTCTTCACATCCGAACAAAATGAACGAATGCATTCCTCTTGAAATGGTCACATATCCATAAATTGAGAAGCCCACTTAGAATTTAGGTAGAGGAATAAATCAAGAAGGTACGGATGAAGAACGAATACTCGGTAAGAAATCCCAATATCAAACCCAATATCCGTGGAAGAAGAACTAGAGCTACAAGAATTCCCACCTATGAAACTCCCGAACCTTTCCGGTTATGCAATCAGGTGTTGGGGATACAGGGGAAGCATAATATCTCACCCAAACCTAGCAAATCCTACATCCAGCTGTATCCATCCTTCAACACATAACCGAGAAAAACTTCGGAAACCATCTACCTCAACCTTCGAAAAGCATCCGTTATACAAGTTATGGCGATACTCCCGAACTCCCGCCCCAGTACTGGGTGGCGTCGAGGTTATCTCACCAACGAACTGCATAAAAGAGATTTTCGATGTCGGTGTACTAAACTCAGGTATTCCAGAATTGCAACGATAAAATTGTGACGACAACACCTCGGAGCTCAACTCCCCGGGACACTGCCACAACCCCTAAAGACAGGAGGCACCAAGAACAATGTTCTCGTCACAAAACCATCGGAACGATTCCAAGATACCCGCGTGATCCTAAATTTTTTTTAGTGAAATTTGAGAAGAGAAGAGTCAAAACTCTACGTCAGGATGCCTTACCAGAGCGATGAGGAGACTGGGGAGTAAAAAGAATTCCTAAACTCTCCGATATATAATTCCTAAATGACTCAAAACATTTTTTCTAGACACAACTCGGCCGCTAATAACGATCAAGCAATGGGGCTCCTAAGGTCGGGGAAGGCTCTGATTACCAACTTGTAACGCCCTCGATGCGGCTATATCTCCCACGTGTCGAGGCACGACTTAGAGGCATAACCGCATTGAAAGCAATGTCGCAAGTTAGGCAATCTTCACAACATCCCATGTAATATAGATAATAAAAGGGGAGATACATAGTTGGCTTACACTCGCCACGTCAATCAAAGTACATAAATAGCATTACAGGTGATGCTGATGTGATCCGCACAGGGCTTCGCCTAAGCACTACGACAATATGATCGGAGGAGTAAACTCTGGAGGGGGGCACCGCACACGGCTAAGAAACAACTGTTGTGCTTTGTGGTGCCCTCCTGCCCCCATATATAAAGGAGGAGGGGAGGAGGCCGGCCCTAGGGGCGCGCCCATGTGGGGGGAAACCGACTAGGACTCCCAATCCTAGTCAGCCCGCCTTTTCCTTTCTTTCGGAGGGGGGAAGATGAGGGAGAGGGAGAGGGAGAAGGAAAGGGGGTCGCGCCCCTCCCCCTTGTCCAATTCGGAATCCCATGGGGGGAGGGGGGTTCCACCCCTTGCGGGCTCCCCTCTCTCTCCCCTATGGCCCATGTAGGCCCATTACTTTCCCAGGGGGTTCCGGTAACCTCCCGGTACTCCGAAAAATACCTGAAACACTCTGGAACCATTCCGGTGTCCGAATACCATCGTCCAATATATCAATCTTTACCTCTCGACCATTTCAAGACTCCTTGTCATGTCTGTGATCTTATCCGGGACTCTGAACAATCTTCGGTCACCAAAACACATAACTCATAATACAAATCGTCATCGAACATTAAGCATGCGGACCCTGTGGGTTTGAGAACTATGTAGACATGACCGAGACACATCTCCGGTCAATAACCAACAGTGGAACCTGGATGCTCATATTGCTTCCTACATATTCTACGAAGATCTTTACCGGTCAAATCGCAAGGACAACACATGTTATTCCCTTTGTCATTGGTATGTTACTTATCCGAGATTCGATCATCGGAATCTTCATACCTAGTTCAATCTCGTTACCGGCAAGTCTCTTTACTCGTTCCGTAATGCATCATCTCGCAACTAACTCATTAGTCACATAGCTTGCAAGTCTTATCGTGATGTGCATTACCGAGAGGGCCCGGAGATACCTCTCTCATACTCAGAGTGATAAATCCTAATCTCGACCTATGCCAACCCAGCAAACACCTTCGGAGACACCTGTAGAGAATCTTTATAATCACCTAGTTATGTTGTGACGTTTGATAGCACACAAGGTGTTCCTCCGGTATTCGGGAGTTGCATAATCTCATAGTCAAAGGAATATGTATAAGCCATGAAGAAAGCAATAGCAATAAAACTTTACGATCATTATACTAAGCTAATGGATGGGTCTTGTCCATCACATCATTCTCCTAATGATGTGATCCCGTTCATCAAATGACAACACATGTCTATGGTCATGAAACTTAACCATCTTTGATTAACGAGCTAGTCAAGTAGAGTCATACTAGGGACACTTTGTTTTGTCTATGTATTCACACATGTATCAAGTTTCCGGTTAATACAATTCTAGCATGAATAATAAACATTTATCATGATATAAGGAAATAGAAATAACAACTTTATTATTGCCTCTAGGGCATATTTGCTTCAGTCTCCCACTTGCACTAGAGTCAATAATCTAGATTACATTGTAATGATTCTAACACCCATGGAGTCTTGGTGATGATCATGTTTTGCTCATGGAAGATGCTTAGTCAACGGGTCTCAACATTCAGATCCGTATGTATTTTGCAAATCTCTATGTCTCCCTCCTTGACTTGATCGCGAATGGAGTTGAAGCGTCTCTTGATGTGTTTCGTTCTCTTGTCAAATCTGGATTCCTTCGTTAAGGCAATTGCTTCAGTGTTGTCATAAAAGATTTTCATTGGACCCGATGCACTAGGTATTACACCTAGATCGGATATGAACTCCTTCATTTGCTGCTTCCGAAGCAGCTATGTACTCCGCTTCACACATAGATCCTACCATGACGCTCTGCTTGGAACTACACCAACTGACAGCTCCACCATTCAATATAAATATGTATCCGGTTTGCGACTTAGAGTTATCCGGATCAGTGTCAAAGCTAGCATCAACGTAATCATTTACAATAAGCTCTTTGTCACCTCCATAAACGAGAAAAATATCCTTAGTCCTTTTCAGGTATTTCAGCATGTTCTTGACTGCTGTCCAGTGATCCACTCCTGGATTACTTTGGTACCTCCCTGCTAAACTTATAGCAAGGCACACATCAGGTCTAGTACACAACATTGCATACATGATAGAACATATGGCTGAGGCATAGGGAATGACTTTCATTTTCTCTCTATCTTCTGCAGTGGTCGGGCATTGAGTCTGACTCAACTTCACACCTTGTAACACATGCAAGCACCCTTTCTTTGACTGATCCATTTTGAACTTCTTCAAAACTTTATTAAGGTATGTGTTTTGTGGAAGTCCAATTAAGCGTCTTGATCTATCTCTATAGATCTTGATGCCCAATATATAAGCAGCTTCACTGAGGTCTTCCATTGAAAAAATCCTTTTCAAGTATCCTTTTATGCTATCCAGAAATTCTATATCATTTCCAATCAACAATATGTCATCCACATATAATATTAGAAATGCTATAGAGCTCCCACTCACTTTCTTGTAAATACATGCTTCTCCAAAAGTCTGTATAAAACCATATGCTTTGATCACACTATCAAAGCATATATTCCAACTCCGAGAGGCTTGCACTAGTCCATAAATGGATCGCCGGAGCTTGCACACTTTGCTAGCACCTTTAGGATCGACAAAATCTTTTAGTTGCATCATATACAACTCTTCTTTAAGACGTCCATTAAGGAATGCAGTTTTGACATCCATTTGCCAAATTTCATAATCATAAAATGTGGCAATTGCTAACATGATTCGGACAGACTTAAGCATCGCTACGGGTGAGAAGGTCTCATCGTAGTCAACTCCTTGAACTTGTCGAAAACCTTCTGCAACAAGTCGAGCTTTGTAGATAGTAACATTACCATCAGCGTCAGTCTTCTTCTTGAAGATCCATTTATTCTCTATGGCTTGCCGATCATTGGGCAAGTCAACCAAAGTCCATACTTTGTTCTCATACATGGATCCCATCTTAGATTTCATGGCCTCATGCCATTTTGTGGAATCTGGGCTCATCATCACTTCCTCATAGTTCGCAGGTTCATCATGGTCTAGTAGCATGACTTCCAGAACAGGATTACCATACCACTCTGGTGCGAAACGTACTCTGGTTGACCTACGAGGTTTGGTAGTAACTTGATCTGAAGTTTCATGATCATCATCATTAGCTTCCTCATTAATTGGTGTAGGCATCACTGGAACTGATTTCTGTGATGAAATACTTTCCAATTCGAGAGAAGGTACAACTACCTCATCAAGTTCTACTTTCCTCCCACTCACTTCTTTTGAGAGAAACTCCTTCTCTAGAAAGGATCCATTCTTAGCAACAAATATCTTGCCTTTGGATCTGTGACAGAAGGTATACCCAACAGTTTCTTTTGGGTATCCTATGAAGACGCACTTCTCCAATTTGGGTTCGAGCTTATCAGGTTGAAGCTTTTTCACATAAGCATACAACCCCAAACTTTAAGAAATGACAGCTTAGGTTTCTTGCCAAACCACAGTTCATACGGTGTCGTCTCAATGGATTTAGATGGTGCCCTATTTAATGTGAATGCAGTTGTCTCTAATGCATAACCCCAAAACGATAGTGGTAAATCGGTAAGAGACATCATAGATTGCACCATATCTAATAAAGTACGGTTACGACGTTCGGACACACCATTACGCTGTGGTGTTCCAGGTGGTGTGAGTTGCGAAACTATTCCACATTGTTTTAAATGAAGACCAAACTCGTAACTCAAATATTCGCCTCCGTGATCAGATAGTAGAAACTTTATTTTCTTGTTATGATGATTTTCCACTTCACTCTGAAATTCTTTGAACTTTTCAAATGTTTCAGACTTGTGTTTCATTAAGTAGATATACCCATATCTGCTCAAATCATCTGTGAAGGTCAGAAAATAACGATACCCGCCACGAGCCTCAACACTCATCGGACCGCATACATCAGTATGTATTATTTCCAATAAGTCAGTGGCTCGCTCCATTGTTCTGGAGAATGGAGTCTTAGTCATCTTGCCCATGAGGCATGGTTCGCAAGCATCAAGTGAGTCATAATCAAGTGATTCCAAAAGCCCATCAACATGGAGTTTCTTCATGCATTTTACACCAATATGACCTAAATGGCAGTGCCACAAATAAGTTGCACTATCATTATTAACTTTGCATCTTTTGGCATCAATATTATGAATAGTGTATCACCATGATCGAGATTCAACAAAAATATACCACTCATCAAGGGCGCATGACCATAAAAGATATTACTCATATAAATAGAACAACCATTATTCTCTGATTTAAATGAATAACCATCTCGCATTAAACACGCTCTAGATATAATGTTCATGCTCAATGCTGGCACCAAATAACAATTATTCAGGTCTAAAACTAATCCCGAAGGTAGATGTAGAGGTAGCGTGCCGAGGCGATCACATCGACCTTGGAACCATTTCTGACGTGCATCATCACCTCGTCCTTAGCCAATCTTTGTTTAATCTGTAGCCCCCATTTCGAGTTGCAAATATGAGCAACAGAAGCAGTATCAAATACCCAGGCGCTACTACGAGCATTAGTAAGGTACACATCAATAACATGTATATCAAATATACCTTTCACTTTGCCATCCTTCTTATCCGCCAAATACTTGGGGCAGTTCCGCTTCCAGTGACCAGTCTCTTTGCAGTAGAAGCACTCAGTTTCAGGCTTAGGTCCAGACTTGGGCTTCTTCCCGGAAGCAGCAACTTGCTTTCTATTCTTCTTGAAGTTCCCTTCTTCCCTTTGCCCTTTTTCTTGAAACTAGTGGTCTTGTTAACCATCAACACTTGATGATCCTTCTTGATTTCTACCTCGGCAGCCTTGAGCATTGCGAAGAGCTCACGAATCGTCTTGTTCATCCCTTGCATATTATAGTTCATCATGAAGCCTTTATAGCTTGGTGGCAATGATTGAAGAACTCTGTCAATGACACTATCATCCGGAAGATTAACTCCCAGCTGAGTCAAGTGGTTATGGTACCCAGACATTCTGAGTATGTGTTCACTAACAGAACTGTTCTCCTCCATCTTGCAGGTATAGAACTTGTTGGAGACTTCATATCTCTCAACTCGGGCATTTGCTTGAAATATTAACTTCAACTCCTGGAACATCTCATATGCTCCATGACGTTCAAAACATCTTTGAAGTCCTGATTCTAAGCCGTAAGCATGGCACACTGAACTATCGAGTAGTCATCAGATTTAGCTTGTCGGACGTTCATATCGTTCGGAGTTGCTCCTGCAGGGGGTCTTGCACCTAGTGGTGCATCAAGGACGTAATTCTTCTGTGCAGCAATGAGGATAATCCTCAAGTTACGGACCCAGTCCGTGTAGTTGCTACCATCATCTTTCAACTTAGCTTTCTCTAGGAACGCATTAAAATTCAAGGGAACGGTAGCATGGGCCATTGATCTACAACGTAGATATGCAAAAACTATCAGGAGTAAATTCATGATAAATTTAAGTTCAATTAATCATATTACTTAAGAACTCCCACTTAGATAGACATCCCTCGAGTCATCTAATTGATCACATGATACATATCAACTAAACCATGTCCGATCATCACGTGAGATGGAGTAGTTTTCAATGGTGAACATTTCTATGTTGATCATATCTACTATATGATTCACGTTCGACCTTTCGGTCTCAGTGTTCCGAGGCCATGTTTGTACATGCTAGGCTCGTCAAGTTTAACCCGAGTATTCTGCACGTGCAAAACTGTCTTGCACCCGTTGTATGTGAACGTAGAGCTTATCACACCCGATCATCATGTGGTGTCTCGGCACGATGAACTGTCACAATGGTGCAGACTCAGGGAGAACACTTATACCTTGAAATTTAGTGAGGGATCATCTTATAATGCTACTGTTGTACTAAGCAAAATAAGATGCATAAAAGATAAACATCACATGCATCAAAATATGTGACATGATATGGTCATCATCATCTTGTGCCTTTGATCTCCATCTCCAAAGCACCATCATGATCTCCATCGTCACCGGCTTGACACCTTGATCTCCATCGTAATGTCATTGTCATCTCGCCAACTATTGCTTCTACGACTATAGCTAACACATAGTGATAAAGTAAAGCAATTACACGGCGATTGCATTTCATACAATAAAGCGACAACCATAAGGTTCCTGCCAGTTGCCGATAACTTTTACAAAACATGATCATCTCATACAATAACGTATATCACATCATGTCTTGACCATATCACATCACAACATGCCCTGCAAAAACAAGTTAGACGTCCTCTACTTTGCTGTTGCAAGTTTTACATGGCTGCTACGGGCTTCTAGTAAGAACCGTTCTTACCTACGCATCAAAACCACAACGATTTTTCGTCAAGTGTGCTATTTGAACCTTCAATAAGGACCGACCGTAGTGAAATTCGATTCAACTAAAGTTGGAGAAACAGACACCCGCCAGGCACCTTTATGCAAAACTAGTTGCATGTCTGTCGGTGGAACCAATCTCATGAACGTGGTCATGTAAGGTTGGTCCGTGCCGCTTCATCCAACAATACCGCTGAATCAAAATAAGACGTTGGTGGTAAGCAGTATGACTATGATCACCCACAACTCTTTGTGTTCTACTCGTGCATATCATCTACGCATAAACCTGGCTCAGATGCCACTATTGGGGAACGTAGCATGCAATTTCAAAAATTTCCTACGATCACGCAAGATCTATCTAGGATATGCATAGCAACGAGAGGGGGAGAGTGTGTCCACGTACCCTCGTAGACCGAAAGCGGAAGCATTAGCTTAACGCGGTCGATGTAGTCGAACGTCTTCGTGATCCAACCGATCAAGCACCGAACGTATGACACCTATGAGTTCTGCACACGTTCAGCTCGATGACGTCCCTCAAACTCTTGATCCAGCAAAGTGTCGAGGGAGAGTTTCGTCAGCACAACGGCGTGGTGACGGTGATGGTGATGTGATCCGCGCAGGGCTTCGCCTAAGCACTACGACAATATGACCGGAGGAGTAAACTGTGGAGGGGGCACCGCACACAGCTAAGAAACAACCGTTGTGCTTTGGGGTGCCCCTGCCCCTGTATATAAAGGAGGAGGGGAGGAGGCCGGCCCTAGGGGCGCGCCCAAGTGGCGGGAAACCGACTAGGACTCCCAATCCTAGTCAGCCCCCTTTTCTTTTCTTTCGGAGGAGGAAAGGGGAAGGAGAGGGAGAGGAAGAAGGAAAGGGCGCCGCGCCCCCTCCCCCTTGTCCAATTCGGACTCCCATGGGGGGCACCCCTTGCGGGCTCCCCTCTCTCCCCTATGGCCCATTTAGGCCCATTACTTTCTCGGGGGGTTCCGGTAACCTCCCGGTACTCCGAAAAATACCCGAAACACTCCGGAACCATTCCGGTGTCCGAATACCACCGTCCAATATATCAATCTTTACCTCTCGACCATTTCAAGACTCCTCGTAATGTCCGTGATCTTATCCGAGACTCCAAACAATCTTCGATCACCAAAACATATAACTCATAATACAAATCGTCATTGAATGTTAAGCGTGCGGACCCTACGGGTTCAAGAACTATGAAGACATGACCGAGACACATCTCTGGTCAATAACCAATAGTGGAACCTGGATGCTCATATTGGTTCCTATATATTCTATGAAGATCTTTATCAGTCAAATCGCAATGATAACATACGTTATTCCCTTTGTCATCGGTATGTTACTTATCTGAGATTCGGACGTCGGTATCTTCATACCTAGTTCAATCTCGTTACCGGCAAATCTCTTTACTCACTTCGTAATGCATCATATCGCAACTAACTCAGTTGTCACATTACTTACAAGGCTTATCGTGATGTGCATTACCGAGAGGGCCCAGAGATACCTCTTCGATACTCGGAGTGACAAATCCTAATCTCGATCTATGCCAACCCAACAAGCACCTTCGGAGACACCTATAGAGCATCTTTATAATCACCCAGTTATGTTGTGACGATTGATAGCACACAAGGTGTTCCTCCGGTATTCGGGAGTTGCATAATCTCATAGTCAAAGAAATATGTATAACTCATGAATAAAGCAATAGCAATAAAACTTAACGATCATTATGCTAAGCTAACGGATGGGTCTTGTCCATCACATCATTCTCCTAATGATGTGTCCCCTTTCATCAAATGACAACACATGTCTATGGTCAGGAAACTTAACCATCTTTGATTAACGAGCTAGTCAAGTAGAGGCATACAAGGGACACTTTGATTTGTCTATGTGTTCACACATGTATCAAGTTTCCGGTTATTACAATTCTAGCATGAATAATAAACATTTATCATGATATAAGGAAATATAAATAATAACTTTATTATTGCCTCTAGGGCATATTTCCTTCGGGATCCTATCACAGAATGGAGCAAGAGGATTTCCTGGGATGCTTGGAAGCATCGACTACATGCATTGGAAATGGAAAAGCTGTCAATTTGCTTGTAAGTGGATGTACAAAGACGCCAAAGGCGGTTGTAGTGTGGTACTTGAGGCAGTGGCCACACAGGACATCTAGATTTGGCACTCCTTCTTTGGTACGCCAGGACCTCACAATGACATCAACGTACTGCAGTAATTGAATGTCTTTGCCAAGCTTGTTGAAGGTCATGCTCCTCCGGCGAACTTCGAGGCCAATGGGCGCCACTACAACAAGGGATACTACCTAGCAGATGGCATCTATCCGAGATGGTCCACATTGGTGAAGACTATCTCAAACCCTGTGCCAGGAGGCAAGAAATCCTACTTTACTAAGTGTCAGGAGGCTTGCAAGAAGGATGTCGAGCGGGCATTTGGTGTGCTCCAGTCTCGATTTGCTGTTGTCTGATACCCCGCTCAGACCTGGTCGAAAGATCAAATGCGGGAAGTCAGGACTTGTTGTGTCATCTTGCACAACATGCATGATCATTGAGAGCGAGCAGGAAGAGATAGTGTTTGACACTGAGCCATATTACATGCAGGGTCCTCTTGCCTAAGTTGATCACCAGTTACCGATAACCTGGAATGCCTTCCTCAATGCTACCTCTTGAGCTTGCGTTGGTTTTTCCCTTGAAGAGGAAAGGGTGATGCAGCAAAGTAGCCTAAGTATTTCCGTCAGTTTTGAGAACCAAGGTATCAATCCAGTAGGAGATAACGCGACATGCCACCGAATACCTACACAAACAAACACCAACTTGCAACCAACGCGACAAAGGGGTTGTCAATCCCTTCACGGTTATTCGCAAAGTGAGATCTGATATAGATGGATAAATGGTAAAGTAATATTTTTGGTATTTTTGATTTATGGAATGGAATGTAAAAGCTTGCAAAAGAAAGTAAATAGGAAACTAGAATTGTAGATCAGAAACTTATATGATGGAAAATAGACCGAGGGGCCATAGGTTTCACTAGAGGCTTCTCTCAAGAAAGGAATTATTACGGTGGGTGAACAAATTACTACCGAGCAATTGATAGAAAAGCGCAAAGTTATGACGATATCTAAGGCAATGATCATGAATATAGGCATCACGTTCGTGTCAAGTAGACCGAAACGATTCTGCATCTACTACTATTACTCCACACGTCGACCGACTCCTGCCTGCATCTAGAGTATTAAGTTCATAAGAACAGAGTAACACATTAAGTAAGATGACATGATGTAGCGGGATTAACTCAAGAAAATTGATGAAAACCCCATCTTGTTATCTAGGTCAGGAGGCCATCGAGGGGCCCACAAGGTTGGGGGGCGCGCCCCACCCCCTGGGCGCACCCTCCACCCTTGTGGTAGCCTCGTGGCTCTTTTGACTTGCACTCCAAGTCTCCTGAGTGTCTTCTGGTCCAAGAAAAATCATCGCAAAAGTTTTATTCTTGGACTCCGTTTGGTATTCCTTTTCTGCAAAACTCTAAAACAAGGAAAAAACAGAAACTGGCACTGGGCTCAAGGTTAATAGGTTAGTCCCAAAAATCATATAAAATAGCATATTAATGCATATAAAACATCCAAAACAGATAATATAATAGCATGGAACAATCAAAAATTATAGATACATTAGAGATGTATCAAGCATCCCCAAGCTTAATTCCTGCTCGTCCTCGAGTAGGTAAATGATAAAAACAGAATTTTTGATGTGGAATGCTACTTAACATATTTATCCATGTAATTCTCTATATTGTGGCATGAATGTTCAGATCCGTAAGATTCAAAACAGAAGTTTAATATTGACATAAAAACAATAATACTTCAAGCATACTAACAAATAAGTATGTCTTCTCGAAATAACATGGCCAAAGAAAGCTTATCCCTACAAAATCATATAGTCTGGCTATGCTCCATCTTGTCACACAAAATATTTAAATCATGCACAACCCCGATGACAAGCCAAGCATTTGTTTCATACTTTCGATGTTCTCAAACTTTTTCAACTTTCACCCAATACATGAGCGTGAGCCATGGACATAGCACTATAGGTGGAATAGACGGTGGTTGTGGAGAAGACAAAAAGAAGGAGATAGTCTCACATCAACTAGGCATTTCAACGGGCTATGGAGATGCCCATTAATAGATATCAATGTGAGTGAGTGGGGATTGCCATGCAATGGATGCACTAGAGCTATAAGTTTATGAAAGCTCAAAAAGGAAAACTAAGTGGGTGTGCATCCAACTCGCTTGCTCATAAAGACCTAGCGCGTTTTGAGGAAGCCCATCATTGGAATATACAAGCCAAGTTCTATAATGAAAATTCCCACTAGTATATGAAAGTGATATCATAGGAGACTCTCTATCATGAAGATCATGGTGCTACTTTGAAGCACAAGTGTGGTAAAAGGATAGTCACATTGCCCCTTCTCTCTTTTCTCTCATATTTTTTTATTTGGGCCTTCTCTCATTTTTTGGCCTCTTTTTTTGTCCGGAGTCTCATCCCGACTTGTGGGGGAATCATAGTCTCCATCATCCTTTCCTCACATGGGACAATGATTTAATAATGAAGATCATCACACTTTTATTTACTTACAACTCAAAGATTACAACCCGATACTTAGAACAAAATATGACTCTATGTGAATACCTCCGGCGGTGTACCAGGATGTGCAATGAATCAAGAGCGACATGTATAAAAAATGATGAACGGTGGTTTTGCCACAAATACGATGTTAACTACATGATCATGCAAAGCAATATGACAATGATGGAGCGTGTCATAATAAACGGAACGGTGGAAAGTTGCATGGCAATATATCTCGGAATGGCTATGGAAATGCCATAATAGGTAGGTATTGTGGCTGTTTTGAGGAAGGATATGTGGTGGGTTTATGGTACCGGTGAAAGTTGCGCGGTACTAGAGAGGCTAGCAATGGTGGAAAGGTGAGAGTGCATATAATCCATGGACTCAACATTAGTCATAAAGAACTCACATACTTATTGCAAAAATATATTAGTCATCAAAACAAATTACTATGCGCATGCTCCTAGGGGGATAGATTGGTAGGAAAAGACCATCGCTCATCCCCAACCACCACTCATAAGGAAGACAATCAATAAATAAATCATGCTCCGACTTCATCACATAACGGTTCACCATACGTGCATGCTATGGGACTCACAAACTTTAACACAAGTATTTCTCAAATTTACAACTACTTACTAGCATGTCTCTAGTATCACCATCTTCATATCTCAAAACAATCATAAGGAATCAAACTTCTCATAGTATTCAATGCATTTTATATGAAAGTTTTAATTATATCCCTCTTCGATGCCTATCATATTAGGACTAATTTTATAACAAAAGCAAATTACCATGCTGTTCTAAAGACTCTCAAAATAATATAAGTGAAGTACGAGAGTTCATCAATTTCTATAAAATAAAACCACCGCCGTGCTCTAAAAAGATATAAGTGAAGCACTAGAGCAAAATTGCCTAGCTCAAAAGATATAAGTGAAGCACATAGAGTATTCTAATAAACAAGATTCATGCGTGTGTCTCCCAAAAGGTGTGTGCAGCAAGGATGATTGTGACAAACTAAAAAGCAAAGACTCAAATCATACAAGACGCTTGCTACCTCTTGAGTTTGCATTGGATTTCCCCGAAGAGGAAAGGATGATGCAGCAGAGTAGCGTAAGTATTTCCCTAAGTTTTTGAGAACCAAGGTATCAATCCAGTAGGAGGCCACGCTCAAGTCCCTCGTACCTGCACAAAATGATAGCTACTCGCAACCAACGCGATTAGGGGTTGTCAATCCCTTCACGGTCACTTACGAGAGTGAGATCTGATAGATATAATATTTTTCGTATTTTTGGTATAGAGATGCAAAGTGAAAAGTAAAAGGCAAAGTAAAAAAGCAAAGCAAGATTAAAGTGATGGAGATTGATATGATGAGAATAGACCCCGGGGCCATAGGTTTCACTAGTGGCTTCTCTCAAGAGCATAAGTATTCTATGGTGGGTGAACAAATTACTGTTGAGCAATTGACAGAATTGAGCATAGTTATGAGAATATCTAGGAATGATCATGTATATAGGCATCACGTCCATGACAAGTAGACCGAAACGATTCTGCATCTACTACTATTACTCCACTCATCGACCGCTATCCAGCATGCATCTAGAGTATTAAGTTAAAAACAGAGTAACGCTTTAAGCAAGATGACATGATGTAGAGAGATAAATTCATGCAATATGAAATAAACCCCATCTTGTTATCCTCGATGGCAACAATGCAATACGTGCCTTGCTGCCCCTTCTGTCACTGGGAAAGGACACCGCAAGATCGAACCCAAAGCTAAGCACTTCTCCCATGGCAAGAACTACCAATCTAGTTGGCCAAACCAAACGGATAATTCGAAGAGACTTGCAAAGATAACCAATCATACATAAAAGAATTCAGAGAAGATTCAAATATTATTCATAGATAGACTTGATCATAAACCCACAATTCATCGGTCTCAACAAACACACCGCAAAAAGAAGAAGATTACATCGAATAGATCTCCACAAGAGAGGGGGAGAACTTTGTATTGAGATCCAAAAAGAGAGAAGAAGAAGTCATCTAGCTAATAACTATGGACCTGAAGGTCTGAGGTAAACTACTCACACTTCATCGGAGAGGCTATGGTGATGTAGAAGCCCTCCGTGATGACGACCCTCTACGGCAGAGCTCCGGAACAGGACCCAAGATGGGATCTCGTGGATACACAAAGTTGCGGCGGTGGAATTAGGTTTTTGGCTCTGTATCTGTTTGTTTGGGGGTACGTAGGTATATATAGGAGGAAGAAGTACGTCGATGGAGCTTCGGTGGGCCCACGAGGGTGGGGGCGCGCCTGGGGGTATAGGGCGCGCCCCCTACCTCGTGCCCACCTCGAATCTTCCTTGGCGTAGGGTCCAAGTCTCCTGGGTCATATTCGGGAAGAAAATCACGTTCCAGAAAGGTTTATTCCGTTTGGACTCCGTTTGATATTCCGTTTTTCGAAACACTGAAATAGGCAAAAAACAGCAATTCTGGGCTGGGCCTCCGGTTAATAGGTTAGTCCCAAAAATAATATAAAAGTGGAAAATAAAGCCCAATATAGTCCAAAACAGTAGATAATATAGCATGGAGCAATCAAAAATTATAGATACGTTGGAGACGTATCAGGCATCCCCAAGCTTAATTCCTGCTCGTCCTCGAGTAGGTAAATGATAAAAAGAGAATTTTTGATGCGGAGTGCTACTTGGCATAATTTCAATGCAAATCTTCTTAATTGTGATATGAATATTCAGATTCGAAAGATTCAAGATAAAAGTTTATGTTGACATAAAAATAATAATACTTCAAGCATACTAACAAAGCAATTATGTCTTCTCAAAATAACATGGCCAAAGAAAGTTATCCCTACAAAATCATATAGTCTGGCTATGCTCTATCTTCACCACACAAAGTATTTAAATCATGCACAACCCCGATGACAAGCCAAGCAATTGTTTCATACTCTAACTTTTTCAAACTTTTTCAATCTTCACGCAATACATGAGCGTGAGCCATGGATATAGCACTATATGTGGAATAGAATGGTGGTTGTGGAGAAGACAAAAAGAGGGGAAGATAGTCTCACATCAACTAGGCGTATCAACGGGCTATGGAGATGCCCATCAATAGATATCAATGTGAGTGAGTAGGGATTGCCATGCAACGGATGCACTAGAGCTATAAGTATATGAAAGCTCATCAAAAGAAACTAAGTGGGTGTGCATCCAACTTGCTTGCTCACGAAGACCTAGGGCATTTTGAGGAAGCCCATCATTGGAATATACAAGCCAAGTTCTATAATGTAAAATTCCCACTAGTATATGAAAGTGACATAACGAGAGACTCTCTATCATGAAGATCATGGTGCTACTTTGAAGCACAAGTGTGGTAAAAGGATAGTAACATTGTCCCTTCTCTCTTTTTCTCTCATTTTTTTATTTGGGCCTTTTCTCTTTTTTTGGCCTCTTTTTTTATTTTTTTTATTTTTCATCCGGAGTCTCATCCCGACTTATGGGGGAATCATAGTCTCCATCATTCTTTCCTCACTTGGGACAATGCTCTAAAAATGATGATCATTACACTTTTATTTTTCTTACAACTCAACAACTCGATACTTGGAACAAAATATGACTCTATATGAATGCCTCCGGTGGTGTACCGGGATATGCAATGAATCAAGAGTGACATGTATGAAAGAATTATGAATGGTGGCTTTTCCACAAATACGATGTCAACTACATGATCATGCTAGCAATATGACAATGATGGAGCGTGTCATGATAAACTGGATGGTGGAAAGTTGCATGGCAATATATCTCGGAATGGCTATGGAAATGCCATAATAGGTAGGTATGGTGGCTGTTTTGAGGAAGGTATATGGTAGGTGTATGATACCGGCGAAAAGTGCGCGGTATTAGAGGGGCTAGCAATGGTGGAAGGATGGGAAAAAGTGCATATAATCCATGGACTCAACATTAGTCATAAAGAACTCATATACTTATTGCAAAAATCTAGAAGTTATCAAAGCAAAGTATTACGCGCATGCTCCTAGGGGGATAGATTGGTAGGAAAAGACCATCACTCGTCCCCGACCGCCACTCATAAGGAAGACAATCAATAAATAAATCATGCTCCGACTTCATCACATAACGGTTCACCATACGTGCATGCTACGGGAATCACAAAATTTAACACAATTATTCTTTAAATTCACAACTACTCAACTAGCATGACTCTAATATTATCACCTCCATATCTCAAAACAATTATCATGCTTCAATCTTTTCTTAGTATTCAACGCACTCAAAAGAAAGTTTCACAAATCTTGAATACCAAGCATGTTATTATTAAGCAAATTACCATGCTATTAAGAGACTCTCAAAATAATTTATGTGAAGCATGAGAGATCAATAGTTTCTTTAAAACAAATCCACCACCGTGCTCTAAAAGATCTAAGAAGCACATAGAGCAAAATTATAACGCTCAAAAGACATAAGTGAAGCACATAGAGTATTCTATCAAATTTTAATTCATGTATGGCTTTCTCAAAAGGTGTGTACAGCAAGGATGATTGTGGCACACTAAAACACAAATACACAAGTAATACAATACGCTCCAAGCAAAACACATATCATGTTGGTGAATAAAAATATAGCTCCAAGTAAATTACCGATGGAAGTGGACGAAAGAGGGGATGCCTTCCGGTGCATCCCCAAGCTTTGAATTTTTGGTGTCCTTGGATTATCTTGGGGGTGCCATGGGCATCCCCAAGCTTAGGCTCTTGCCACTCCTTGTTCCATAATCCATCAAAAGAATTCACCCAAAACTTGAAAACTTCACAACACAAAACTCAATAGAAATCTCGTGAGCTCCGTTAGAGAAAGAAAACAAAAGACCACTTCAAGGTACTGTAATGAACTCATTCTTTATTTATATTGGTGTTAAAACTACTGTATTCCAACTTCTCTATGGATTATAAACTATTTTACTAACCATAGATTCATCAAAATAAGCAAACAACACACGAAAAACAGAATCTGTCAAAAACAGAACAGTCTGTAGTAATCTGTAGCTAGCGCAAGATCTGGAACCCCAAAAATTCTAAAATAAATTTCTGGAAGTGAGGAATTTATATATTAATCATCTTCAAAAATAATTAACTAAATAGCACTTTCCAAATAAAATTGCAGCAGTTCTCGTGAGCGCTAAAGTTTCTGTTTTTTACAGCAGGATTAACAAGACTTTCCCCAAGTCTTCCCAACGGTTCTACTTGGCACAAACACTAATTAAACACAAAAAACACAACCAAAAAATAGGCTAGATAAATTATTTATTACTAAACAGGAGCAAAAATCAAGGAATAAAAATAAAATTGGGTTGCCTCCCAACAAGCGCTATCGTTTAACGCCCCTATCTAGGCATAAAAGCGAGGATAGATCTAGGTATTGCCATCTTTGGTAGGCAATCCATAAGTGGCTCTCATGATAGTTTCATATGGAAATTTTATTTTCTTTCTTGGAAAGTGTTCCATGCCCTTTTTTAATGGAAATTGAAATCTAATATTCCCTTCCTTCATATCAATAATCGCACCAACCGTTCTAAGGAAAGGTCTACCAAGAATAATAGGGCAAGAAGGATTGCAATCTATATCAAGAACAATGAAATCTACGGGCGCATAATTCCTATTTGCAACAATAAGAACATTATTAATTCTTCCCATAGGTTTCTTAATAGTGGAATCCGCAAGATGCATGTTTAGAGAGCAATCATCAAAATCGCGTAAATCTAGCAAATCACACAAAGTTTTGGGGATAGTGGAAACACTAGCACCCAAATCACACAAAGCATAAAACTCATGATCTTTAATTTTAATTTTAATTGTTGGTTCCCACTCATAATAGAGTTTTCTAGGGATAGAAACTTTCAACTCAAGTTTTTCTTCATAAGATTGCATCAAGGCATCAACAATATGTTCGGTAAAGGCTTTCTTTTGACTATAAGCATGTGGAGAATTTACCACGGATTGCAACAAGGAAATACAATCAATTAAAGAGCAACTTTCATAATTAAATTCCTTTAAATCCAATATAGTGGGTTTAGCAACATCTAGACTTTTATTTCTTTCAATCCCACTTTCATCAATTTCATCATAAAGATCTAAATACTCCGAATTTTTAGAACGCCTTCTAGGTAAAGGAAGATCATATTCAGTTTCATAAAGATTCATATTGCAAAACAAAGATTTGATAGGAGACACATCAATAACTTTTAGATCTTCATCTTGATTTTCATAGGTATTGGAAGAACACGCTTTAATAAAGGCATCTTTGGAAGCACGCATCCTAGCGGTTCTTTCCTTGCACTCATCAATGGAAATTCTCTTGGCTTTGAGAGACTCATTGATATCATGCTTAGGAGGAATAGATCTAAGCTTTAAAGAATCAATCTCAAGAGAAATTCTATCAACGTTCCTAGCCAAATCATCAACTTTAAGCAATTTCTCTTCAAGCAAAGCATTAAAATTCTTTTGTGAATTCATAAACTCTTTAACACTATTATCAAATTCAGAGGGCATCTTATTATAATTTCCATAAGAGTTGTTGTAGGAATTCCCATAATTATTAGAAGGATTGCTAGGATATGGCCTAGGATTAAAATTCCCTCTATAAGCGTTGTTACCAAAATTATTCCTACCAACAAAATTCACATCCATAGATTCATTGTTATTCTCAATCAAAGTAGACAAAGGCATATCATTAGGATCAGAAGAAATACTCTTAGTAAATAATTTCATAAGTTCATCCATCTTTCCACTCAAAACATTGATTTCTTCTATCGCATGCACTTTTTTATTAGAAGATCTTTCAGTATGCCATTGAGAATAATTAACCATAATATTATCTAGGAGTTTAGTAGCATCTCCTAAAGTGATTTCCATAAAAGTGCCTCCCGCGGCCGAATCTAAAAGATTTCTAGAAGCAAAATTCAATCCGGCATAAAAATTTTGTATGATCATCCACAAATTCAAACCATGAGTAGGGAAATTACGTATCATTAATTTCATTCTCTCCCAAGCTTGTGCAACATGTTCATGATCAAGTTGCTTAAAATTCATAATATCGTTTCTAAGAGAGATGATCTTAGCGGGAGGAAAATACTTAGAGATAAAAGCATCTTTGCACTTGTTCCATGAATCAATACTATTTTTAGGCAAAGGCGAAAACCAAGTTTTAGCACGATCTCTAAGCGAAAAAGGAAATAGCTTCAATTTAACGGCATCAATATCGACATCTTTTTTGTTTTGCATATCACATAAATCAACGAAGCTATTCAGATGAGTAGCGACATCTTCTCTAGGAAGGCCGGCGAATTGATCTTTCATAACAAGATTCAACAAAGCAGTATTAATTTCACAAGATTCAGCATCGGTAAGAGGAGCAATCGGAGTGCTAAGGAAATCATTATTATTGGTATTGGTGAAGTCACACAATTTGGTATTATCTTGAGCCATCGCGACAAACAAGCAATCTAACACATGGGAAAACAAAAAGCAAGCAGGCAAAAGAGGCAAATAGAGAGGGAGGATAGAGAGAGAGGGCGAATAAAACGGCAAGGGTGAATTGGGGGGAGAGGAAAACGAGAGGCAAATGGCAAATAATGTAATGCGAGAGATAGGGATTGTGATGGGTACTTGGTATGTTGAATTTTTGCGTAGACTCCTCGGCAACGGCGCCAGAAATCCTTCTTGCTACGTCTTGAGCTTGCGTTGGTTTTCCCCGAAGAGGAAGGGATGATGCAGCAGAGTAGCGTAAGTATTTCCCTCAGTTTTTGAGAACCAAGGTATCAATCTAGTAGGAGGCCATGCTCAAGTCCCTCGTACCTGCACAAAACGATAGCTACTCGCAACCAACGCGATTAGGGGTTGTCAATCCCTTCACGGTCACTTACGAGAGTGAGATCTGATAGATATAATATTTTTGGTATAAAGATGCAAAGTAAAAAGTAAAAGCAAAGTAAAAGGCAAAGTGATGGAGATTGATATGATGAGAATAGACCCGGGGACCATAGGTTTCACTAGTGGCTTCTCTCAAGAGCATAAGTATTCTACGATGGGTGAACAAATTACTGTTGAGCAATTGACAGAATTGAGCATAGTTATGAGAATATCTAGGCATGATCATGTATATAGGCATCACGTCCGTGACAAGTAGACCGAAACGATTCTGCATCTACTACTATTACTCCACTCATCGACCGCTATCTAGCATGCATCTAGAGTATTAAGTTAAAAACAGAGTAACGCCTTAAGCAAGATGACATGATGTAGAGAGATAAATTCATTAATATGAAATTGTAACGCCCCAGATACACTTTCCATATTTGTATCCAACTCTTGCCGTTTCCGGCGCTAACTTATATTTATTTCTCGGGTTCGGGTCTTTGTCTCCGTGTGTTGTTTTCGTTTTCGTGCATCTCATATCATGTCATCTCGTGCATTGCATTTGCATACATGTTCATCTCATGCATCCAAGCATTTTCCCCGTTGTCCGTTTTGCATTCCGGCGCTTCGTTCTCCTCCGGTGGCCATTTCTAGCTTTCTTTCGTGTGTGGGGATTAAACATTTCCGGATTGGACCGGGACTTGTCATGCGGCCTTGGTTTACCACCGGTAGACCGCCTGTCAAGTTTCGTATCATTTGGACTTCGTTTGATACTCCAACGGTTAACCGAGGGACCGAAAAGGCCTCGTGTGTGTTGCAGCCCAACACCCCTCAAATTTGGCCCAAAAACCCACCAAACTCTGCTCCATGTCCTAGAGCGTTCGATCATGATCGCGTGGGTGAAAACCGCACCTCATTTGGACTCTCCTAGCTCCACTTATGCCTATTTATACCCCCTCCATTCGGATCTTCTTCCCCGTCCAAACCCTAGTCTAAAAAAAAACATCAGATCCCGCGCGCCGCCGGACACTTCGCCCGCCGACGGACATTGTCCGCCCGATCCGTCCGGGCCAATCCCGCGCTGCCACGTGGGCAAGCGCGCCCACTTCGCCGCCGCCGTCCACCGCGGCCCGCCGAGCCCGCGAGGGGCCCTCCCCGGCCCGTCGGCGCCCGCCGCCGCATCGCCTCACCGCCGCCACCTTCGCCGACGCCGCCATCGCCCGCCACCGCAGGCCCCGGCGCCGACCACCGCCGCGCCAATGCCGGAGCTTCGCCCCGCCGCCGTCGGTAGCCGCCGCGACCGCCGCCGCCCGCCCGCGACCTCCGCCGCCGTGCGCCGCCCCCCCCCCTTGGCCGGAGCATCGCCGGCCCGCTGCCGCCCCTCGCCGGAGTGCTCGGGCTCGCCGGAGCTTCGCCGGCTCGATCCGATCCGGTTGGACCAGATCCACCGGGTCAGCGATCCAAACACGCCTCGCCGCGCCTGAACCACTCCATCCCGCTCCACCTCGTCCCGCGTTGACTTTTTCGCGGAGGTAAAAATTCGTCTAAGTCCCCAGATCTCAGATCCATGATGCCCTGTTCGAGGCCTCGTAACTCTGTAACCGTAACTCTGTTTTGGGCATATGATATATCAAAATCTTCGTCTCGACATGTACATCATTTCATTCCATTGCATCATTTGCATTTGGGGTCATCTTGATTCCCAAAATGCTATTAGTAGGAGGCTTCGTGAGTTAAATTGCAGATCCGTTAGTTCATCATGCACTTTTGTCATTTTTGCCATGTTTAATTCGTGCATGATATGCCTGTGCCCCTTTGGGATGAATTGTTAAGCATTTTGTCTTCTTTCCAGAGGTGTCACGCATGCATTTTTAGGATGTGTGTGTTGTCTTGTGCAAGCTTGCGAAGAGAGGTACCTGAGATTGCTGATTCCAGGGACTTAGTGATTTTCACTAAGTCTGGGATATTTTAGATCATGATGCTATATGTCCAGCTTGTTTCCTAGTGATCCGTGCCTCTTTTGAGGATGATCAGTAAGGGAGTTTTAATACTTATGTTATGCTCTATCCATCCATGTCTTTGTTTGCATATGTGGAGTGCTCTAGGTTGACTCAATCGAGCTCAACTTTTGCTTCGTTGTTAATCTGGGCAGATCGTCAACTTGTTTGCGATTTTGCCGATGCTACCGTTAGTGTTCCATGCATGTTATGCCTTTGTTCTTGCCATGTGTAGCTAGCATATTGTGCCTTCTTGCTGGATATATGCTTGCTTTGCCATGACTTGCACCGTAGTGAGTGCATCGAGCTCGTTTACATGCCTTCGTGAGTTAAATTTCTGCATGTCTCAGTTTTCACTAAGTCTGAAAACTGATTGTGTTCGAGCTATGTTCGTGAGCTCGGTAGAGTATTTTGTGAACCCTTTTGGCCCCAGGTCACTTTGGGTGTTTTGTTAAGCTTGTTGAGTAGATCCATGCCATGTTCTTACTTGTCATGTTCAGGTCATTTATCATGTTGTTTTGCTGCTCCAAAGAGAGCATCGTGATCTGAAATTTCAGGCTAGTGTTAATTTCACTAAGTCTGGAATCTGTTTTGCATATTCATTTTTGCCATGCTTGTTTGAAACTCTTAATGGATGAATTTGCCTATGGCTCAGTGCTAGTGTTTTGTTAACCATCTTGTGTACATAACTGCCATGTATTTTATTTTCATGTTTGGTGGATGTAGCATGTTTATTTCGTTGCATTTAGATGCCTACTTGCTGTAAATCGCAGACCGATGTCATATCTTAAAACGCTTGCCATTTCCAAACCGTAACTCCGATTCCAACGATCTTTATATCGTTTTCAAGCGATTTCATCCCCTCTATCCAGTGGTACCATTGTAATTCCAAGTTGAGGCCAGGTTCATGCATTTCTTGTCATATCTTGCATTTTGCATCCCGCATAGCATGTCATCATTTCATCATATTGCTTGGTCTTGCACGTGGTTGATTGTATCCTTGTTGCTTATTTGTCTTGTTGGGTAGAGCCAGGAGACGAGTTCGCTACCGAGGAGCCCGTTGAGTTTGCTTGTGAGGATCCAGTAAACTCTGACAACTGTGCAGGCAAGATGATCATACCCTCGAAATCACTACTATCTTTGCTATGCTAGTTTGCTCGCTCTTGCTATGCCAATGCTACGATGCCTACCTTTTGCTTGTCAGCCTCCCAATTGCCATGTTGAACCTCTAACCCACCATGTCCTAGCAAACCGTTGATTGGCTATGTTACCGCTTTGCTCAGCCCCTCTTATAGCGTTGCTAGTTGCAGGTGAAGTTTGGAGGCCGTTCCTTGTTGGAACATTTATTTACTTGTTGGGATATCATTATATTGCCATGTTATCTTAATGCATCTATATACTTGGTAAAGGGTGGAAGGCTCGGCCTCTCGCCTAGTGTTTTGTTCCACTCTTGCCGCCCTAGTTTCCGTCATATCGGTGTTATGTTCCCGGATTTTGCGTTCCTTACGCGGTTGGGTTATAATGGGAACCCCTTGATATTTCGCCTTGATTAAAGCTTTTCTAGCAATGCCCAACATTGGTTTTACCATTTGCCACCTAGCCTTTTTCTTTCCCTTGGGTTCTGCAGACTCAAGGGTCATCTTATTTTAACCCCCCCGGGCCAGTGCTCCTCTGAGTGTTGGTCCAAACTAGAGCACCGTGCGGGGCCGTCCCTCGGCAACTTGGGTTACGTTGGCTCCCGTACGCTTAGCTTATCCGGTGTGCCCTGAGAACGAGATATGTGCAGCTCCTATCAGGATTTGTCGGCACAACGGGTGGTGTTGCTGGTCTTGTTTTAACCTGTCGAAGTGTCTTGAGTTACCGAGATACCGAGTCTGATCGGAACGTCTTGGGAGGAGGTCTATTCCTTCGTTGACCGTGAGAGCTTGTCATGGGCTAAGTTGGGACCCCCCTGCAGGGATTGAACTTTCGAAAGCCGTGCCCGCGGTTATGGGCAGATGGGAACTTGTTAATGTCCGGTTGTAGATAACTTAAACCTTAATTAATTAATTAAAATGAATCAACCGAGTGTGTTGCCGTGATGGCCTCTTCTCGGCGGAGTCCGGGAAGTGGACACGGTGTTGGAGTAATGCTTGCGCAGGTTGTTCCTCTAGATTCTCGCTCGCGCCTTGCCTCCTCTTCTCGCTCTCTTTTGCGGATAAGTTAGCCACCACATATGCTAGACGCTTGCTGCAGCTCCACATATACTTGCCCTATCCTTCCTATAAGCTTAAATAGTTTTGATCGCGAGGGTGCGAGATTGCTGAGTCCCTGTGGCTCACAGATACTATAATTCCAGATGCAGGTCCAGGTGATTCCGCTCCAGGTGACGAGTACGAGCTCAAGTGGGAGTTCGACGAGGACTCTCAGCGCTATTATGTTTCTTTTCCCGACGATCAGTAGTGGTGCCTAGTTGGGGTTATCGATTCAGGGCCTTGTCGCATGTTGGGGGGTCTTTTCTATTTTGGCACCGTAGTCGGGCCATGAGTGATTTGTATGATGGATGTTATTTATGTACTTTGATGTGACGTGGCGAGTGTAAGCCGACTATGTTCCTCCCCTTTATATTATTTATGTACATGGGATGTGTAATGACTTCCCGACTTGCGACATTGCTTTCAATGCGGTTATGCCTCTAAGTCGTGCCCCGACACGTGGGAGATATAGCCGCATCGAGGGCGTTACAAGTTGGTAATCAGAGCCTTCCCCGACCTTAGGAGCCCCATTGCTTGATCGTTTTTAGCAGCCGAGTTGTGTCTAGAAAAATGTTTTGAGTCCTTAGGAATTATATATCGGAGAGCTTAGGAATTCTTTTTACTTCCCAGTCTCCTCATCGCTCTGGTAAGGCATCCTGACGTAGAGTTTTGACTCTTCTCTTCTCAAATTTCACAAAAAAAAATTAGGATCACGCGAGTATCTTGGTTTTGTTCCGATGGTTTTGTGACGAGAACATTGTTCTTGGTGCCTCCTGTCTTTAGGGGTTGTGGCAGTGTCCCGGGGAGTTGAGCTCCGAGGTGTTGTCGTCACAATTTTATCGTTGCAATTCTGGTATACTTGAGATTTGTGCGCGACATCGAAAATCTCCTTTATGCAGTTCGTTGGTGAGATAACCTCGACGCCACCCAGTACTGGGGTGGGAGTTCGGGAGTATCGCCATAACTTGTATAACGGATGCTTTTCGAAGGTTGAGATAGATGGTTTCCGAAGGTTTCTTGGTTATGTGTTGAAGGATGGATACAGCTGGATGTAGGATTGCTAGCTTGAGTGAGATATTATGCTCCCCTGTATCCCCAACACCTGATTGCATAACCGGGAAAATTTCGGGAATTTCATAGGTGGGAATTCAAGTAGCCTTAGGATATCTTTCCGACAGATGTATGATATGAAATTGGGGTTCGACGTCTAGTGGTTCGCCTATTCACGGTCGATTTTACAGTGGTCTCGTTGTGTCTTAAAGAGTCCTTGGCTATGCTGACTCGGGGACGCTTCGTATGTCATGTGCACTGCCTTGTACATGATGGTGCTGTACGATCGAGCCCGTGTAGGTTCCACCACGAAAACTTCGGACGAAATTTCTATCATGTATTTGTTCCGGCTTATTCCGCAAGCCAACCCTTGGTTTTATTTCGAGTTGTAGCATTCGTTTTGCTTTGACGTCATATGATGATTCCATCCCTCGTTGTTGTACCCCTTCTACCTGATTCTTCGTGGCTTCGCAATTTAGGAATATGTGACCACTTCAAGAGAAGTGCATTCGTTCATTTTGTTCGGATGTGAAGACTTTATGTTGCAATTTTCATTCCGTTGGATTCAGCTTCAATATTTGTCTGTCAATGTGCTAATGGTGGTCAACCTGTTCAGGATGGCTCCTCCAACACGCACGACTCCGAATCCTGACCCGCCTCCACCTCTGCCTCCTCAGGAAGCATGGCAAGCTGTGATGGCCGCTACTAATGCAAACACACAGTTGATCATGCAAATCCTCCAAGAGCGCAATCAAGGCAGTCAAGGGAATCAAGGCAGCAATCAGAACCATTTTGCTACACTGAACCAGTTCCTCGCAAATGGTCCAAAGACGTTCAGCAATTGTGTTGAGGCTACCGATGCTGACGATTGGCTAGTGGATCTAGGCAAGCATTTCGAGTGCAGTAACGTCAGGCCTGAGGACTTTGTGAAGTTCGCTTCCTTCCAACTCAAAGATCAAGCTGCAGAGTGGTTCCAGCAGTACAAGGATTCCAGAGGTGAACGTGTTATCACTTGGGATGATTTCCGTCGAGATTTCCGAGCTCATCACATTCCGCAGAGCGTGGTTGAAAGCAAGCGTGAGGAATTCCGCAATCTGAAGCAAGGCTCTTTGTCTGTCTATGACCACAACAAGTTGTTCCAGAAGCTCGCCCGTTTTGCCAAGCAGGATGTTCCTGATGAGAAGAGCATGATCTATCAGTTCAGGGGTGGTCTTCGTGAAGAAATTCAGCTCGCTCTTGTCCTCTTTGAGCCGTTGAGATACGATGAGTTCTACAACATGGCACTGAAGCAAGAGGCTGCTCAGTTGAGGTGTGATGCTTCCAGGAAGCGAGTCAGAGATGTTACTCCTTCTTCCTCTACTCAAGTGGCCAAGCAGCAGAAGTTTTGGCTTCCTCCTCCTCCGTTCCGTCAGCCGTATCAGCAGAAGAGCAAAGGTGGCAGTGGTTCTTCCCACCCACCCAACCCAGGCTTTCAGAACAAGGCTTCGTCTCAAGCTCCAAGATCGAGTGCTCCGTATCACCGTCCGCTTTCAGAGGTCACGTGCAACAAGTGCCAACAGAAGGGTCACTATGCCAACAAGTGTTTCAACCAGAGGCGTCTTCCTCCTCCTCCTCCTGTGAGATCGGCAAGTACAGCTGTGGTCAAGCATAACCCCAAGCATGCCAAGGTCAATTTGATGAATGCAGCTCAGGCAGAGGACTCGTCAGATGTGATCATGGGTAACTTTCCAGTTAACTCTTTTCCAGCAAAAGTTCTTTTTGACTCTGGTGCATCGCATTGTTTCATGTCAAGATCATTTGTTTCCAAGCATGACTTCGTTTCACAAATGTTGGGTAAACCTATGGGAGTGGTTTCTCCGGCTAAGTCTATGAGGGCTACTTCAATAGTTCCGGATGTTTCTATCATGTTGGGTGATTTCAAGTTTCTGGCTTCTCCAATGATTCTTCGTAACTCGGATATTGATCTTATTCTCGGGATGGATTGGCTTTCTAAGCACAAGGCTCAGCTTGATTGTGCTGCCAGGCAGATTCAATTGACTCATTCGTCTGAGGATGTAATTATCTTTGCCGCTTGGGATAATACCATCCGTCTGTTTTCTCTCAATGAGAAGGGTGAATTGGATGCCATCTCTCAAATTCCAGTCGTCTGCGAATATCCAGACGTCTTTCCAGAAGAGCTCCCAGGAATGCCTCCGCACCGGCCAGTTGAATTTGTTATTGAACTTGAACCTGGCACGGAACCTGTGTGCAAACGTCCCTACAAGCTCGGCCCCGAAGAGTTGAAGGAGCTGAAGAAGCAACTCGATGAGCAAGAAAGATTGGGTCTTATCCGGCCTAGTACTTCTCCGTGGGGTTGTGGTGTTCTTTTTGTGAAGAAGAAGGATGGAACGGACCGGCTTTGTGTTGATTACCGTCCAGTGAACAAGAAGACCATCAAGAACAAATACCCACTTCCCAACATCAATGAGCTGTTCAAACAACTCAAGGGTGCTCAAGTATTCTCCAAGCTTGATCTCTG
Organism: Triticum urartu; assembly: GCF_056163025.1. Taxonomy (NCBI): domain Eukaryota; kingdom Viridiplantae; phylum Streptophyta; class Magnoliopsida; order Poales; family Poaceae; genus Triticum; species Triticum urartu. Next base: position 476,109,302 of record NC_141877.1, read on the forward strand.
TATGGGTTATCATCAGATTCGTATTCGTGAGCAAGATATTCCCAAGACGGCGTTTAGAACAAGCTTTGGTTCATATGAATACACCGTCATGTCTTTTGGCCTCGCCAACGCTCCTCCGACGTTCTCTCGCATGATGAACTTCATCTTCAACGCCTACACCAATGACTTCGTTTTGGTCTATCTCGACGACATTCTGGTTTTCTCGAAGAACAAGGAAGATCATGCCAAGCACTTGCGTTTGGTTCTTGACAAGCTCAGGGAACATCAGTTCTACGCCAAGTTCTCCAAGTGTGAATTTTGGCTCGATGAGGTTCTTTATCTTGGTCATATCATCTCTGCCAAGGGCATTTCCGTGAATCCTGAGAAGGTGTCTGCAATTGTGAATTGGGAACCTCCTCAGAACGTGAAGCAACTCCGCAGTTTCCTCGGTCTCGCAAGCTATTGCAGAAGATTCGTTGAAAACTTTTCTAAGATCGCCAAGCCTCTCTCAAATCTTCTTCAGAAGCACGTCAAGTACGTTTGGTCTCCGGAGTGTGATATTGCTTTCAACACTTTGAAAGAGAAGTTGATCACTGCTCCAGTTCTGACTCCGCCTGATGAATCCAAGCCGTACGAGGTCTTTTGTGATGCCTCTCTCCAAGGTCTCGGTGCTGTACTGATGCAAGAGAATAAAGTTGTTGCTTATACCTCTCGCCAGTTGAAGCCTAATGAGAAGAACTACCCCACTCATGGTCTCGAGTTGGCGGCAGTTGTGCACGCTTTGTTGACTTGGAGACATCTTCTATTGGGAAGGAAAGTGGACATTTTCACTGATCACAAGAGTCTCAAGTACATCTTCACCCAGCCTAATCTCAACCTCAGGCAGACTCGATGGGTCGAAATGATTCAAGAGTATAATCCGAGTATTGAGTATACTCCAGGCAAGGCTAATGTGATTGCTGACGCTTTGAGCAGAAAAGCATATTGCAACAGTCTGATTCTCAAGCCCTATCAACCCGAGCTTTGTGAAGCTTTCCGCAAACTTAATCTGCAAATTGTTCCTCAAGGTTTCCTCGCCAACCTTCAAGTATCTCCTACCTTAGAAGACCAGATTCGCCAAGCCCAGCTTCTTGATGCTATGGTGAAAAAGGTGAAGATTGGGATTGCCAAGAGTCAGTACAAGTACAAGTGCTACCGCCTTGATGACAAGGACACTCTCTTCTTCGAGGATCGTATTGTTGTGCCCAAAGGTGAACTTCGTAAAGTGATCATGAACGAGGCTCACAATTCTCTCCTCTCCATCCACCCTGGGAGTACGAAGATGTATCAAGACCTCAAGCAAGCTTATTGGTGGACTCGAATGAAGCGCGAGATCGCTCAATTCGTGAACGAATGTGATGTCTGCAGAAGAGTGAAGGTAGAACACCAAAGGCCAGCTGGTCTCCTCCAACCTCTTGCCATTCCAGAATGGAAGTTTGACCACATTGAAATGGACTTCGTGACTGGGTTTCCAAAGTCCAAGCGTGGCAATGATGCTATATTCGTTGTCATCGACAAGCTCACCAAAGTGGCTCACTTTCTGCCTATCAAAGAGTCGATCACTGCAGCTCAATTGGCGGAACTCTATACCTCTCGCATTGTCTCTCTGCACGGTATTCCTCAAGTGATCTCTTCAGACCGTGGCAGCATCTTTACCTCCAAGTTTTGGGATTCTTTTCAGAAGGCCATGGGCACCAACATCCGCTTCAGCACTGCTTTCCATCCTCAAACAAGCGGTCAAGTCGAGCGTGTCAACCAAATTCTTGAAGATATGCTCAGGGCTTGTGTGATCTCCTTCGGCATGAAGTGGGAGGATTGTCTTCCTTATGCTGAATTCTCCTATAACAACAGTTTTCAAGCAAGTTCGGGCAAGGCCCCTTTTGAAATTCTGTATGGCAGGAAGTGCCGTACCCCTCTCAACTGGTCTGAAACTGGTGAACGTCAGCTGTTGGGTAATGACTTAATCACAGAAGCAGAAGAAATGTGCAAACTCATTCGTGATAACCTCAAAGCAGCCCAATCCCGCCAAAAGAGCTACTATGATAGTAAGCACCGTGATTTGGCTTTCGAGATCGGAGATCATGTTTACCTCCGTGTCTCTCCCATGAAAGGTACTCGTCGCTTCGGTATCAAAGGGAAGCTTGCCCCTAGATACGTGGGACCTTTCAAGATTGTCAGCAAGAGAGGCGACCTCGCCTATCAACTCGAGCTTCCTTCAAACTTTGCAAATGTTCATGATGTGTTCCATGTCTCTCAGCTTTGAAAGTGCTTCAAGACGCCTGACCGCACCATCAACTTCGAGGACATTGAGCTCCAAGAAGATCTCTCCTATCGTGAGCACCCAGTTGCTATTCTTGAAGAGACTGAACGCAAGACCCGCAACAAGTCAATCAAATTCCTCAAAGTCAAGTGGTCTCACCATTCCGATCGTGAAGCTACCTGGGAACGCGAGGATCACCTCCGTTCTGAGTACCCAGAGTTCTTTCAGTCCTAGATCTCGGGACGAGATCTTTTCGCAGTGGTGGAGTGTTGTAACGCCCCAGATACACTTTCCATATTTGTATCCAACTCTTGCCGTTTCCGGCGCTAACTTATATTTATTTCTCGGGTTCGGGTCTTTGTCTCCGTGTGTTGTTTTCGTTTTCGTGCATCTCATATCATGTCATCTCGTGCATTGCATTTGCATACATGTTCATCTCATGCATCCTAGCATTTTCCCCGTTGTCCGTTTTGCATTCTGGCGCTTCGTTCTCCTCCGGTGGCCATTTCTAGCTTTCTTTCGTGTGTGGGGATTAAACATTTCCGGATTGGACCGGGACTTGTCATGCGGCCTTGGTTTACCACCGGTAGACCGCCTGTCAAGTTTCGTATCATTTGGACTTCGTTTGATACTCCAACGGTTAACCGAGGGACCGAAAAGGCCTCGTGTGTGTTGCAGCCCAACACCCCTCAAATTTGGCCCAAAAACCCACCAAACTCTGCTCCATGTCCTAGAGCGTTCGATCATGATCGCGTGGGCGAAAACCGCACCTCATTTGGACTCTCCTAGCTCCACTTATGCCTATTTATACCCCCTCCATTCGGATCTTCTTCCCCGTCCAAACCCTAGTCTAAAAAAAACATCAGATCCCGCGCGCCGCCGGACACTTCGCCCGCCGACGGACATTGTCCGCCCGATCCGTCCGGGCCAATCCCGCGCTGCCACGTGGGCAAGCGCGCCCACTTCGCCGCCGCCGTCCACCGCGGCCCGCCGAGCCCGCGAGGGGCCCTGCCCGGCCCGTCGGCGCCCGCCGCCGCATCGCCTCACCGCCGCCACCTTCGCCGACGCCGGCATCGCCCGCCACCGCAGGCCCCGGCGCCGACCACCGCCGCGCCAATGCCGGAGCTTCGCCCCGCCGCCGTCGGTAGCCGCCGCGACCGCCGCCGCCCGCCCGCGACCTCCGCCGCCGTGCGCCGCCCCCCCCCCTTGGCCGGAGCATCGCCGGCCCGCTGCCGCCCCTCGCCGGAGTGCTCGGGCTCGCCGGAGCTTCGCCGGCTCGATCCGATCCGGTTGGACCAGATCCACCGGGTCAGCGATCCAAACACGCCTCGCCGCGCCTGAACCACTCCATCCCGCTCCACCTCGTCCCGCGTTGACTTTTTCGCGGAGGTAAAAATTCGTCTAAGTCCCCAGATCTCAGATCCATGATGCCCTGTTCGAGGCCTCGTAACTCTGTAACCGTAACTCCGTTTTGGGCATATGATATATCAAAATCTTCGTCTCGACATGTACATCATTTCATTCCATTGCATCATTTGCATTTGAGGTCATCTTGATTCCCAAAATGCTATTAGTAGGAGGCTTCGTGAGTTAAATTGCAGATCCGTTAGTTCATCATGCACTTTTGTCATTTTTGCCATGTTTAATTCGTGCATGATATGCCTGTGCCCCTTTGGGATGAATTGTTAAGCATTTTGTCTTCTTTCCAGAGGTGTCACGCATGCATTTTTAGGATGTGTGTGTTGTCTTGTGCAAGCTTGCGAAGAGAGGTACCTGAGATTGCTGATTCCAGGGACTTAGTGATTTTCACTAAGTCTGGGATATTTTAGATCATGATGCTATATGTCCAGCTTGTTTCCTAGTGATCCGTGCCTCTTTTGAGGATGATCAGTAAGGGAGTTTTGATATTTATGTTATGCTCTATCCATCCATGTCTTTGTTTGCATATGTGGAGTGCTCTAGGTTGACTCAATCGAGCTCAACTTTTGCTTCGTTGTTAATCTGGGCAGATCGTCAACTTGTTTGCGATTTTGCCGATGCTACCGTTAGTGTTCCATGCATGTTATGCCTTTGTTCTTGCCATGTGTAGCTAGCATATTGTGCCTTCTTGCTGGATATATGCTTGCTTTGCCATGACTTGCACCGTAGTGGGTGCATCGAGCTCGTTTGCATGCCTTCGTGAGTTAAATTTCTGCATGTCTCAGTTTTCACTAAGTCTGAAAAATGATTGTGTTCGAGCTATGTTCGTGAGCTCGGTAGAGTATTTTGTGAACCCTTTTGGCCCCAGGTCACTTTGGGTGTTTTGTTAATCTTGTTGAGTAGCTCCATGACATGTTCTTACTTGTCATGTTCAGGTCATTTATCATGTTGTTTTGCTGCTCCAAAGAGAGCATCGTGATCTGAAATTTCAGGCTAGTGTTAATTTCACTAAGTCTGGAATCTGTTTTGCATATTCATTTTTGCCATGCTTGTTTGAACCTCTTAATGGATGAATTTGCCTATGGCTCAGTGCTAGTGTTTTGTTAACCATCTTGTGTACATAACTGCCATGTATTTGTTTTTCATGTTTGGTGGCTGTAGGATGTTTATTTCGTTGCATTTAGATGCCTACTTGCTGTAAATCGCAGACCGGTGTCATATCTTAAAACGCTTGCCATTTCCAAACCGTAACTCCGATTCCAACGATCTTTATATCGTTTTCAAGCGATTTCATCCCCTCTATCCAGTGGCACCCTTGGAATTCCAAGTTGAGGCCAGGTTCATGCATTTCCTGTCATATCTTGCATTTTGCATCCCGCATAGCATGTCATCATTTCATCATATTGCTTGGTCTTGCACGTGGTTGATTGTATCCTTGTTGCTTGTTTGTCTTGTTGGGTAGAGCCGGGAGACGAGTTCGCTACCGAGGATCCCGTTGAGTTTGCTTGTGAGGATCCAGTAAACTCTGACAACTGTGCAGGCAAGATGATCATACCCTCGAAATCACTACTATCTTTGCTATGCTAGTTTGCTCGCTCTTGCTATGCCAATGCTACGATGCCTACCTTTTGCTTGTCAGCCTCCCAATTGCCATGTTGAACCTCTAACCCACCATGTCCTAGCAAACCGTTGATTGGCTATGTTACCGTTTGCTCAGCCCCTCTTATAGCGTTGCTAGTTGCAGGTGAAGTTTGGAGGCCGTTCCTTGTTGGAACATTTATTTACTTGTTGGGATATCATTATATTGCCATGTTATCTTAATGCATCTATATACTTGGTAAAGGGTGGAAGGCTCGGCCTCTCGCCTAGTGTTTTGTTCCACTCTTGCCGCCCTAGTTTCCGTCATATCGGTGTTATGTTCCCGGATTTTGCGTTCCTTACGCGGTTGGGTTATAATGGGAACCCCTTGATATTTCGCCTTGATTAAAGCTTTTCCAGCAATGCCCAACATTGGTTTTACCATTTGCCACCTAGCCTTTTTCTTTCCCTTGGGTTCTGCAGACTCAAGGATCCTTATTTTAACCCCCCCGGGCCAGTGCTCCTCTGAGTGTTGGTCCAAACTAGAGCACCGTGCGGGGCCGTCCCTCGGTAACTTGGGTTACGTTGGCTCCCGTACGCTTAGCTTATCCGGTGTGCCCTGAGAACGAGATATGTGCAGCTCCTATCGGGATTTGTCGGCACAGCGGGTGGTGTTGTTGGTCTTGTTTTAACCTGTCGAAGTGTCTTGAGTTACCGAGATACCGAGTCTGATCGGAACGTCTTGGGAGGAGGTCTATTCCTTCGTTGACCGTGAGAGCTTGTCATGGGCTAAGTTGGGACCCCCCCTGCAGGGATTGAACTTTCGAAAGCCATGCCCGCGGTTATGGGCAGATGGGAACTTGTTAATGTCCGGTTGTAGATAACTTAAACCTTAATTAATTAATTAAAATGAATCAACCGAGTGTGTTGCCGTGATGGCCTCTTCTCGGCGGAGTCCGGGAAGTGGACACGGTGTTGGAGTAATGCTTGCGCAGGTTGTTCCTCTAGATTCTCGCTCGCGCCTTGCCTCCTCTTCTCGCTCTCTTTTGCGGATAAGTTAGCCACCACATATGCTAGACGCTTGCTGCAGCTCCACATATACTTGCCTTATCCTTCCTATAAGCTTAAATAGTTTTGATCGCGAGGGTGCGAGATTGCTGAGTCCCTGTGGCTCACAGATACTATAATTCCAGATGCAGGTCCAGGTGATTCCGCTCCAGGTGACGAGTACGAGCTCAAGTGGGAGTTCGACGAGGACTCTCAGCGCTATTATGTTTCTTTTCCCGACGATCAGTAGTGGTGCCTAGTTGGGGTTATCGATTCAGGGCCTTGTCGCATGTTGGGGGGTCTTTTCTATTTTGGCACCGTAGTCGGGCCATGAGTGATTTGTATGATGGATGTTATTTATGTACTTTGATGTGACGTGGCGAGTGTAAGCCAACTATGTTCCTCCCCTTTATATTATTTATGTACATGGGATGTGTAATGACTTCCCAACTTGCGACATTGCTTTCAATGCGGTTATGCCTCTAAGTCGTGCCTCGACACGTGGGAGATATAGCCGCATCGAGGGCGTTACAGAAATAAACCCCATCTTGTTATCCTCGATGGCAACGATGCAATACGTGCCTTGCTGCCCCTTCTGTCACTGGGAAAGGACACCGCAAGATCGAACCCAAAGCTAAGCACTTCTCCCATGGCAAGAACTACCAATCTAGTTGGCCAAACCAAACGGATAATTCGAATAGACTTGCAAAGATAACCAATCATACATAAAAGAATTTAGAGAAGATTCAAATATTATTCATAGATAGACTTGATCATAAACCCACAATTCATCGGTCTCAACAAACACACCGCAAAAAGAAGAAGATTACATCGAATAGATCTCCACAAGAGAGGGGGAGAACTTTGTATTGAGATCCAAAAAGAGAGAGGAAACCGTCTAGCTAATAACTATGGACCTGAAGGTCTGAGGTAAACTACTCACACTTCATCGGAGAGGCTATGGTGATGTAGAAGCCCTCCGTGATGACGACCCTCTCCGGCGGAGCTCCGGAACAGGCCCCAAGATGGGATCTCGTGGATACACAAAGTTGCGGCGGTGGAATTAGGTTTTTGGCTCTGTATCTGTTCGTTTGGGGGTACGTAGGTATATATAGGAGGAAGAACTACGTCGGTGGAGCTTCGGTGGGCCCACGAGGGTGGGGGCGCGCCTGGGGGTATAGGGCGCGCCCCCTACCTCGTGCCCACCTCGAAGCTTCCTTGGCATAGGGTCCAAGTCTCCTGGGTCATATTTGGGAAGAAAATCACGTTCCAGAAAGGTTTATTCCGTTTGGACTCCGTTTGATATTCTGTTTCTTCGAAACACTGAAATAGGCAAAAAAACAGCAATTCTGGGTTGGGCCTCCGGTTAATAGGTTAGTCCCAAAAATAATATAAAAGTGGAAAATAAAGCCCAATATAGTCCAAAACAGTAGCTAATATAGCATGGAGCAATCAAAAATTATAGATACGTTGGAGACGTATCAACGCTTCAAGTAAAACACATATCATGTGGTGAATAAAAACATAGCCTCAAGTAAAGTTACCGATAGACGAAGACGAAAGAGGGGATGCCTTCCCGGGGCATCCCCAAGTTTAGGTTTTTTGACATCCTTGAATATTACCTTGGGGTGCCTTGGGCATCCCCAAGCTTAGGCTCTTGCCAATCCTTATTCCATAGCCCATCAAATCCTTACCCAAAACTTGAAAACTTCACAACACAAAACTCCAACAGAAAATCTCGTAAGCTCCGTTAGTATAAGAAAATAAACACCACTTTTGGTACTGTTTTGAACTCATTTTCTTTATTTATATTGGTGTAATAGCTAATGTATTCCAACTTTTCCATGTTTCATACCCCCCGATACTATCCATAGATGCATCAAAATAAGCAAACAACACGTGAAAAACAGAATCTGTCAAAACAGAACAGTTTGTAGCAATCTGGGTATTTCAAATACTTCTGTAACTCCAAAAATCTGAGAAATTAGGAAGTCCTAGAAAATTTGTTTTTTAATCCTCTGGAAAAAGAATCAGTATTTTATCACGCTTCTGTAAAAAATTAAGACTAATCTCCTGGTCGCAAAAGTTTCTGTTTTTCAGCAGGATCAAATCAACTATCACTGTAAGCTATCCCAAAGGTCTTATTTGGCACAAACACTAAATAAAACACAAAACTACATATAACCAGAGGCTATATGAAATATTTATTGCAAAACAGGACCTAAAAAGCAAGAACAAAAATAAAATTGGGTTTCCTCCCAACAAGCGCTATTGTTTAACGCTCCTAGCTAGGCATAAAAACACGAATGGATCTAAGTATTATCATCTTTGGCATGCAATCCATAAGTGGCTCTCATAATAGATTCATAAGGCGATTTAATTTTCTTTCTAGGGAAGTGTTCCATGCCTTTACTTAATGGAAATTGAAATCTAATGTTTCCTTCTTTCATATCAATAGTTACACCAATCATTCTAAGGAAAGGTCTACCAAGAATAATAGGACATGTAGGATTGTAATATATATCAAAACAATGAAATCTACGGGCACATAATTCCTATTAGCAACAATAAGAACATCATCAATTCTTCCCATAGTTTCTTAATAGTGGAATCTGCAAGATGCAAATTTAAAGAACAATCATCAAATTCATGGAAACCTAACACATCACATAAAGTTTCGGAATCGTGGAAACACTAGCACCCAATTCACACAAAGCATAACACTCATAATCTTAAATTTTAATATTAATAGTAGGTTCCCACTCATCATAAAGTTTTCTAGGGATAGAAACTTTCAATTCAAGCTTTTCTTCAAAAGATTGCATCATACCATCAATGATATGTTTAGTAAAAGCTTTGTTTTGATTATAAGCATGAGGAGAATTCAACATGGATTGCAACAAGGTAATACAATCTATTAAAGAACAATCATGAAGATCTGTTTTTTTTTGTTTTTTCGGTTTAGTTATTTAGCGGATATTCGTCCGTTCGTTCATTTTAATGAACGATGTTCGGCGGTTAGGTTCAGACAGTGAACGTTCGTTAGTTAGCTTTCTCTTTTTATTTTATTTTTCGACCAGGGACCTATCTGTGATTATTTTTATCACAGATTAGCCCCTGAACTTCAAACCCTCGCCCTTTCTAAAGCGTTTGTCCAAATCCAGTGAAACCAACGCCAAACTCTTAGTCTCGAGCCCCTCTTTATGTTTAATCCACTTGAACAAGGTTTTGACAATTTAAAATTTGGTTCCAAGCAGATTTGAATTCAAAGTTCTTTTGACCGTAGTTTCAGTTCCGTAGCTTCGATTCGATTGATTATTTTTGCAGATTGAAACTCTTCAGTTGAACTTTCAGGTTTGATCTTCTTATTTGAGTTTTACCCATGCATCTTTGCTTCATTGCTTATGTATGCTATTGTTTGTTTGCGATAGAATTCCCGGAGTGCGCAGCGTGCTACTACGAGTCTCTAGGTTTTGCGGATCATCAGCAAGGCAAGTAACACTTTGATCATACCCCTTTATTACCCAGTTTTTATGCATTAGCTCAACCCTCAAACATTGCATGAGTAGGATCCTTAACATGTGGGTTTTGGGAAGTAGATGTTGAGGTAGAACCTATCGTCCTTTTTATTATCAAACCCTTGGGAGTTACTTCTACGTTATGCTTATATTGCCATGCTATGCTTGTAGACATGGGTCGGGTTTGAGTGATCCATGACAGATGTGAGATTGTTAATTAATGGTTAACTTAAGGTGGCTACTTAAATACACATCTGGGTGGATTGGTTGCGGGCACCTGGAGAATCCAGTGTTGTCCTAGGATATCCTGGAGTACCTGTGTGATCATCCTATGGTTTGCCACCCAGGCTCAAAGGGATCATAAGATTATTCATGCTAGAAACTTACGTGTGCAGCCACAAGCCATTATGGGCTCTGACATAGTTGAGTATGTTGCATGACCACTTTCAGTGGTGGGCTAGCAAATGTAGGGGAAAGTAGGTGTAACTGTCCACCCAGAGTAAAGAGTTAATGCCTCTGAAAGACTGTGTCTCGGTCATCCGTTTCTCAAACACCATGGAGTGTGAGAAATTCAACAGAGGAGATCGATTCTTGTGGGAAAAAATGCGCAAACCTCTGCAGAGTGTACAAACTAATCATGGTTAGCCGTGTCCCCGGTAATGGACATCTTGAGTATCTGGTTCTTGGATTATCATGTTGATCTCATCACTCTAAATTAATTTGTTGGGTTGTAAATACTACTTAATTGGGATTGAGTTGGAGGAACCTTCTCAATGTTTAACAACTACCATGATAGTTAAACAAATTATATTCCTTTGTTGTAGGGAAAAATTGGCTTTTCGCAAAACACTATAACCATAGAGCCTCCACCAGCCATATATGCATGTAGTGATAGCTTTTATTCTATTCATTACCCTACTGTGTATTGTGTTACATTGCTAGCATATTCCATGTGCTAACCCGTTTTCGGGCTACAACGTATCATGTTGCAGACTTTTCAGACGAAGAGTAAGGTGCGCTAGGTCGTTGTTGTGCACTCAGCTATGCCGTTGGAGTTGATGGACTCACTTTATCTTCCAAGCCTTATGTTGTTATCGTAATTAGATGGCCTTAAGCCACATTTATTGTAATAAGTTCTCTTTTGAGACATTCGATGTAATAAGTGTATGATTGCAACTCTGTTATAAATCCTTCAAAGTACTGTGTGTGTCAGCATTACCGATCCAGGGATGACACTTATACACATAGATCTGTCCGCCTGAGGTCGGATCGCTACAGATCTCGTATTTTAACTGAGACAACGGGCATGCCAGCAACAGGTCTATGTTTATCCTTTTTATCAGGTTTGGCAATTCTAGCAGCTTCTTCACAGAAGTAAATAACATGCCCATCTACATCTTCTTCCAAGAGATCTTTAACCATAGCAATACTAGGTTCCACTTTAATTTGTTCACCGGGTTTCAGTGTTCTAATATAGCTTTTGTTAACCACAGTTGAAACTTTAGCATGTTCCTTTATCTTAACAGGGAAAGGTGGTTTCTCAATATAAGCAGAAGGAACAACTGGATCAACATTGTAGAGTATAGTTTGTTCTTTAACTGGTACCCATCCTTTGATTTCTTCTTTAATAGGTGGGTTATATTTAAAACACTTCTCTTTAGGGAGATGAACATGAGTAGTAAATGATTCAAAAAAGGAGGCTACTATCTCAGAGTCAAGTCCATATTTAGTGCTAAACTTTTGAAAAGCATCGATATCTATAAAAGATTTAACACAATCATACTTCGATAAGTAAGAGTGTCGAACCCAATGAGGAGCAGAAGGAAATGACAAGTGGTTTTCAGCAAGGTAATGTCTGCAAGTGCTGAAATTGAAAGTAGCAGAGTAGTTTGATAGGAAAGTAATTTGTAACGAGCAAGTAACGCTAGTAGTAACAAAAGTGCAGCAAGGTAGCCCAATCCTTTTGAGGCAAAGGATAGGCCAAAATGGTTTCTTATAGTAAGCAAAGCGTTCTTGAGGGTACACAGGATTTTCATCTAGTCACTTTCACCATGTTGGTTCGATCTGTGTTCGCTACTTTGATAATTTGATATGTGGGTGGAATGTTGCTTAGGTGTTGTTCACACTTGAACAAACCTCCTACTTATGATTAACCCTCCCGCAAGCATCCGCAACTACGAGAAAAGTATTAAGAATAAATTCTAACCATAGCATTAAACTTTTGGATCCAATCGGTCCCTTACGAAATAGTGCATAAACTGGGGTTTAAGCTTCTGTCACTCTCGCAACCCATCATCTAATTGCTACTCCACAATGCATTCCCTTAGGCCCAAGTATGGTGAAGTGTCATGTAGTCGACGTTCACATGACACCACTAAGGGAATCACAACATACATACTATCAAAATATCGAGCACATATCAAGTTCACATGATTACTTGCAACATGATTTCTCCCGCGACCTCAAGAACAAAAGTAACTACTCACAAACGATAATCATGCTCAAGATCAGAGGGGTATTAAATAGCATATTGGATCTGAACATATAATCTTCCATCAAATAAACCATATAGTAATCAACTACAAGATGTAATCAACACTACTAGTCACCCACAAGCACCAATCTATAGTTCCGGTAACAAGATTGAACACAAGAGATGAACTAGGGTTTGAGATGAGATGGTGATGTTGAAGATGTTGATGGAGATTGCCCTCCCCAAGATGGGAAAGTTGTTGGTGATGATGATGACGATGATTTCCTCCTCCGGGAGGGAAGTTCCCTCGGCGGAATCGCTCCGCCAGAGGGCAAAAATGCTCCTGCCCAAGTTCCACCTCGAGACGACGGCGCTCCATCCCGAAAGTCCCCTCCTTATTTTTTCTTGGTCAAAATGACTTATATACTAGAAGATGGGCATCAGAGGTGGGCCTGGGTGAGCACAACCCACCAGGACGCGCTTGGGCTCCCTGGCGCGCCCAGGTGGGTTGTGCCCACCTAGTGGGCCCCCTCTGGTAGTTATTTGTTCCAATATAAATCATATAATTGATAAAAATCTCCGTGAAGTTTCAGCTTGTTTGGAGTTGTGCAGAATAGGTGGCCTGACGTAGCTTTTCCAGGTCCAGATTTCCAGCTGCTGGAATTCTCCCTCTGTGTGTATACCTTGCATATTATGAGAGAAAAGGCATTGGAATTACTCCAAAAATCATTATTATGGATAAAAACATCATAAATAACAGTAAGAAAACATGATGCAAAATGGACGTATCATGGAGGCCTCGTGGCTCTTCTGGCCCAACTCTTTTGCTTCAGGGGTTTCTTCTGGTCCAAAAACAACCGTCGTGAAGTTTCGGGTCAATTGGACTTCGTTTGATATTCTTTTCCTATGAAACTCAAAAACAAGGAAAAACAGAAACTCGCACTGGGCTCTAGGTTAATAGGTTAGTCCCAAAAATCATATAAAATAGCATATAAATGCATATAAAACATCCAAGATATATAATATAATAGCATTGAACAATCAAAAATTATAGATACATTGGAGACGTATCAACACTCAGTGTAACCTGAATCAGACCGAGTCGCTTCCGCGCCGACCCCTCCGCCGCCGTTGTGCCACCTCTGCCGCCGTCATGCCACCTCCTTCGCCGTCGTGCCGCCTCCGCCGCATCTACCCTCTCTCCCCATCTAGGATTAGGAAGCGATGTCGGGGGGGCACCCCGTCCAGCCCATCGACCGTGGAGATGATTGGGTCGAATCAGAGGCGGATAATTCATGAATTCCACCTGGGTAAGCATCATTTTCCTCTCAAATTGATTAGGAGATCCCTAAATTAGGTTGTATTTGACCACCGTTGGCGTGAATTAGTGCAATTTATCTGAAATTTTTTTGGCCTAACTGCTCCCTTTATCTTATTTCAATCGAATAGGGTTGATCCTGCACTTGCTTTTCGGCTGGCGGTTAGAATAGAAACTAGCAAGCCGCGTGGAACTAAATCGTGTCTGATTTCTTGATTTTTATATCCTAAAGTGGTAGAAACTAGCGTTTCGTTCACAGATTTCTGCGAGGCACTCTGTTGTGAGTATCCGTGGAGCCCTCCCGATGCTGTTGAACTAAGATATTTCGACAGTAGCGGGCAAAGATTTGTCCCATTAACTTATGATGAGCATCTGGTATTGCTATTTAGTTTGAATGCTGACAACCATTTCGGTAAAATCCGTATCGGTGTGATTCAGACACGCAAACAACGTATCCCGAAGGGGAAGGGTATTCAAACATCATCTGTCTCTGCTGATAGTGAGTGTCATCGCACTCCTTGTAGGTCGAGACCAAGTAAACCTAGTGGTTCTGAAAGCCACAACAGGTCGGCTGCCGCTAATTCTGCCACTTCTCCTCTCCCTTCTGCACCCGATGTAGAAGTAGATGCAGAGCCTGACGAGGAAGTGCCTCGACATGATGATGAGAATGAGATTCTATTCCCTGAACTGGTAGATAGAGTCAGTCAACGGGCAGTGGAAGATGAATATACAGAGGAGCCTAGCAGCTGTGCTAGATTTGATGACACTGACGATGAATATAGGGAGGAGAACATTGACTCCTTAGTTTTACAAGAATATGATGGTGAGGACATGCCAACAATTGAGTGGAATAGGGAGAATCCTGAGCTTACTCCAGGAACCGTATTCAAATCGATGGTGGACTGTCATAATGTAGTGACTACATATTGCATTCTCACTGAAAACTCTTATGAGGTTGATAGGAGTGAGTCAGGAAGATTCACTGTTCATTGCCCTTATGATAGGTGTAGGTGGAGGTTGCATGCATCCACTATGCTAAAGAGCAAATTGATTCGGGTATTACAACTGAATCTTCTTATCAGATTATTTATCCATTCTATATTCAGATCATGTGTACTATTTCTTAATTGTATTTGACATCATTTTTCATTTTGTTTTAGATAAAAAGCAACCCACACGGGCACACTTGCCCACCTGGAGAGGGAGGGGAAAGGACAAATCAAAGCTTGCAAAGACTAGGTGGGTGGCAGATGCAATCTTGGATTGGGTGAGGGAAACACCAACAATTGGTCCAACAACACTCCATGGAAGCTATTTGAGAAGTACAAGATTAATATACCTTACATGAGGATTTTCTATGCTAAGAAAAGGGCTCTTGATAGGATTAATGGTCCATGGAATGAGAGTTTTCAATTGCTTTACACCTTCAAAGCTGAAGTGGAGACGGCTAGTCCAGGGAGTGTTGTAGAGATTGACAAGCATACAGTTAAGTACAAATTAAAAGGGAAGGCACTGGAGAAGGAGTGCTTCAGGAGGGCTTTTGTTTGTTTCAAGGCTTGCTCGCAGGGGTTTCTGAATGTTTGTAGGCCCTATTTGGCTGTCGATGCAGCTGCTTTGAATGGAAGATGGAGAGGCCAGCTAGCAGCAGCTTCTGCAGTTGATGGACACAACTGGCTATTTCCAGTTGCATTTCGTGTGTTGGAGGTAGAGTCCGAGGAGAGTTGGGTCTGGTTTCTGCAGCAGGTACGCAATATTATAGGTACACCCTCAGGTTTAGTTATACACACAGATGCTTGCAAGGGTTTAGAAACTGTGGTAGAAATTGTATTCCCTGGAGTGGAACATAGGGAATGTATGCGACACCTAGCGCAGAATTTTAAAAAGAAATTCAAAGGCAAAGTTTATGATGAGAATCTATGGCCAGCATCATACACATGTGATAACCCACAAGTATAGGGGATCGCAACCGTTTTCGATAAGTAAGAGTGTTGAACCCAACGAGGAGCTAAAGGCAGAACAAATATTCGCTCAAGTTGTATCGACCACCGATACAACTCTACGCACGCTTGATGTTCGCTTTACCTAGAACAAGTATGAAACTAGAAGTACTTTGTAGGTGTTGTTGGATAGGTTTGCAAGATAATAAATATTGCATAAATAAAAAGTATGGGCTGTTTAGGTAAAGACACAACTAAGTTAATTTTAGTAAAGAGCTTTTTGTTACGAGAAAGTTATTTGTCCCTAGGCAATCGATAACTAGACCGGTAATCATTATTGCAATTTTATATGAGGGAGAGGCATAAGCTAACATACTTTCTCTACTTGGATCATATGCACTTATGATTGGAACTCTAGCAAGCATCCACAACTACTAAAGATCATTAAGGTAAAACCCAACCATATCATTAAAGTATCAAGTCCTCTTTATCCCATACGCAACAACCCCCTTACTCGGGTTTGTGTTTCAGTCACTCACGCAACTCACTATAAGCGAATCATGAACGTATTGCAACACCCTACAGCGGGAATCCCTCACACTTGCGCAACACGGAGAGCACCATAGGACAGCACCAATAATAAAACATGCAACTCAAACCAATATTGATCATCAAATAGCCCATAGGACAAAACGGATCTACTCAAACATCATAGGATAGCCATACATCATTGGGAAATAATATATAGCGTTGAGCACCATGTTTAAGTAGAGATTACAGCGGGTAAGAGAGAGGTTACACCGCTGCATAGAGGGGGGAAGAGTTGGTGATGATGGCGGTGAAGTTGTTGGTGAAGATTGTGGTCATGATGATGGCCCCCGGTGGCACTCCGGTGCCACCGGAAGCGAGGGGGAGAGAGCCACCCGGATCCCAAGGTATATCAAAGCCAATTTTAATTAACAATGATTTGTAATTTAGTAGCGAGCACAAAGTAACATATATCATGCAACAACGAAGTCTAACTCTCTTCCTATGCATCGACATGTCATAAAAGAACAATTCACGCACACAAAGTAAAGGCCAATGCATAGTATAAATAGTTTCTTGCAATTTTATCGTGTGGGAAACATAGAGAGGTGGAGATGTAGTTCCTCTCTCATAATAATTGCAAGTACGAGCAGCAAGCACATGCATGTTATATTCATCAAAATCATCATGTGTAATAGTAAAACGCAACCCATCAATATAATCCTTAATAAGTGCAAACTTCTCTGATATAGTGTAGTTGGGAGAATTCAAAAAGATAATAGGACTATCATGCGTAGGTGCAATAGCAACAATTTCATGTTTAACATAAGGAACTATAGCAAGTTCATCTTCATAAGCATAATTCATATTGGCATCTTGGCCACAAGCATAGCAAGCATCATCAAAAAGGGATATTTCAAAAGAATCAACGGGGTCATAGCAATTATCATAGCATTCATCCTTCAGTAAGCATGAAGGGAAATTAAACAATGTATGAGTTGAAGAGTTACTCTCATTAGAAGGTGGGCACGGGTGATCAATCCGCTCTTCCTCCTTTTGTTCTTCGCTCTCCTCCTCATCTTTTTCATCCAATGAGCTCACAGTTTCATCAACTTCTTCTTCCATAGATTCCTGCAAAATATTAGTCTCTTCTTGGACCGCGGAGACTTTCTCAATAAGTGTATTAATATCAGAATTGTATTCATAATTCTCATAGCAATATTTAAGGATAGCTAAATTTTCAGGTTTATAAACCGAATCATCAAGATCTTCAAACTCTTTAAACATAGATTCAATTTCATAAGCACCCATAAAAGCAACAAATTCTTCTATTTGTTCCACATCATAGTAATCATATATACCATTAGCATAAGAAGCTAAGGTTTTATTATCATTAAATTCGCATAAAAAGGGAAGGTGTGGAGCCTTCATCCTAGAGCAACAAGTATAACCATATCTCAAGCATAGTTGCCTAGCATACCAATTCAATATATGAATTTGATCCCATAATAGTTTCCCTTTTTGTGTCAAGCGGTAATCCCTAAAGTATTCATGTTGATCCAACGTTACTCCCATTACATAATTGAATGGGTTTTCTCAGGATTATTAAAGTAGTACATAATATCTTTCACATAACCAGCATCCAGGGTTTTAGGAGGTTCCCCATCTCCATGAGTAGCAAGTACACCTAATTTTTTTGGTATTTTGTGTTCCATATCCATAACTAAAGATAAAGAACAACTAAGAACAGCAAATAAAAATTGCTTAATGATAAAGCAAACAAGCACACACAAGAATATTCACCCCACGCTATTGCTCCCCAGCAACGACGCCAGAAAAAGGTCTTGATAACCCACAAGTATAGGGGATCGCAACAGTTTTCGATAAGTAAGAGTGTCAAACCCAACGAGGAGCTAAAGGCAGAACAAATATTCCCTCAAGTTCTATCGACCACCGATACAACTCTACACATGCTTGATGTTCTCTTTACCTAGAACAAGTATGAAACTAGAAGTACTTTGTAGGTGTTGTTGGATAGGTTTGCAAGATAATAAAGATTGCGTAAATAAAAAGTAGGGGCTGTTTAGGTAAAGACACAACTAAGTTAGTTTTAGTAAAGAGCTTTTTGTTACGAGAAAGTTATTTGTCCCTAGGCAATCGATAACTAGACCGGTAATCATTATTGCAATTTTATATGAGGGAGAGGCATAAGCTAACATACTTTCTCTACTTGGATCATATGCACTTATGATTGGAACTCTAGCAAGCATCCACAACTACTAAAGATCATTAAGGTAAAACCCAACCATATCATTAAAGTATCAAGTCCTCTTTATCCCATACGCAACAACCCCCTTACTCGGGTTTGTGTTTCAGTCACTCACGCAACTCACTATAAGCGAATCATGAACGTATTGCAACACCCTACAGCGGGAATCCCTCACACTTGCGCAACACGGAGAGCACCATAGGACAGCACCAATAATAAAACATGCAACTCAAACCAATATTGATCATCAAATAGCCCATAGGACAAAACGGATCTACTCAAACATCATAGGATAGCTATACATCATTGGGAAATAATATATAGCGTTGAGCACCATGTTTAAGTAGAGATTACAGCGGGTAAGAGAGAGTTTACACCGCTGCATAGAGGGGGGAAGAGTTGGTGATGATGGCGGTGAAGTTGTTGGTGAAGATTGTGGTCATGATGATGGCCCCCGGTGGCACTCCGGTGCCACCGGAAGCGAGGGGGAGAGAGCCCCCTCCTTCTTCTTCTTCCTTGACCTCCTCCCTAGATGGGAGAAGGGTTTCCCCTCTGGTCCATGGCCTCCATGGCATGGGAGGGGCGAGAGCCCCTCCGAGATTGGATCTGTTTCTCTGTCTCTCTCTGTTTCTACGTTCCCAGATTCTACCCTTTCACCGTTTCTTATATTCCCGGAGATCCGTAACTCCGATTGGGGTGAAATTTTAACACGATCTCTATCCGGATATTAGCTTTCTTGTGGTGAAATAAGGGCACCAACCGCCTTACGGTGTGGCCACGAGGGTCAGGGGCGCGCCCCCTGCCTCGTGGGCCCCTCGAGCATCGTCTCACATAGATTTTTCTTCCCAAAAATCATATATATTCCAGAAAAATCTCCGTCAGTTTTTATTCCGTTAGGACTCCGTTTGATATGGATATTCTGCGAAACAAAAAACATGCAACAAAAAGGAAGTGGCACTGGGCACTGGATCAATATGTTAGTCCCAAAAATAGTATAAAAAGTTGCCAAAAGTATATGAAAGTTGTAGAATATTGACATGGAATAATAAAAAATTGTAGATACGACGGAGACGTATCAGCATCCCCAAGCTTAATTCCTGCTCTTCCTCGAGTAGGTAAATGATAAAAAAATAATTTTTGATGTGGAATGCTACCTAGCATAATCTTGATCACATATCTAATCATGGCGTGAATATTAAGATATGAGTGATTCAAAGCAATAGTCTATCATTTGACATAAAAACAATAATACTTCGAGCCTACTAATAAAGCAATCATGTCTTTTCAAAATAACATGGCCAAAGAAAGCTATCCCTACAAAATCATATAGTCTGGCTATGCTCCATCTTCACCACACAAAATATTCACATCATGCACAACCCCGATGACAAGCCAAGCAGTTGTTTCATACTTTTGACGTTCTCAAACCTTTTCAACTTTCACGCAATACATGAGTATGAGCCATGGACATAGCACTATAGATGGAATAGAATGGTGGTTGTGGATAAGACAAAAAGGAGAAGATAGTCTCACATCAACTAGGCGTATCAACAGGCTATGGAGATTCCCATCAATAGATATCAATGTGAGTGAGTAGGGTTTGCCATGCAACGGATGCACTAGAGCTATAAGTGTATGAAAGCTCAGACTGAAAACTAAAGTGGGTGTGCATCCAACTTGCTTGCTCATGAAAACCTCGGGCATTTGAGGAAGCCCATCATCGGAATATACAAGCCAAGTTCTATAATGAAAATTCCCACTAGTATATGAAAGTGATAACTCAAGAGACTCTCTATATGAAGAACATGGTTCTACTTTGAAGCACAAGTGTGGTAAAAGGATAGTAACATTACCCCTTCTCTCTTTTTCTCTCATTTTTTTATTTATTATTTTTTTGGGCCTTCTCTTTTTTTGGCCTTTCTCTTTTTTTTCGTCCGGAGTCTCATCCCGACTTGTGGGGGAATCATAGTCTCCATCATCCTTTCCTCACTGGGGCAATGCTCTAATAATGATGATCATCACACTTTTATTTACTTACAACTCGATACTAAAACAAAGATATGACTCCATATGAATGCCTCCGGCGGTGTACCGGGATGTGCAATGATCTAGCGTAGCAATGACATCAAAAAATGGACAAGCCATGAAAACATCACGCTAGCTATCTTACAATCATGCAAAGCAATATGACAATGAATGCTCAAGTCATGTATATGATGATGATGGAAGTTGCATGGCAATATATCTCAGAATGGCTATGAAAATGCCATGATAGGTAGGTATGGTGGCTGTTTTGAGGAAGGTATATGGTGGGTGTATGGTACCGGCGAAAGTTGCGTGGTACTAGAGAGGCTAGCAATGGTGGAAGGGTGAGAGTGCGTATAATCCATGGACTCAACATTAGTCATAAAGAACTCACATACTTATTGCAAAAGTCTATTAGCTATCGAAACAAAGTACTACGCGCATGCTCCTAGGAGGATAGATTGGTAGGAAAAGACCATCGCTCGTCCCCGACCGCCACACATAAGGAAGACAATCAATAAATACCTCATGCTCCGACTTCGTTACATAACGGTTCACCATACGTGCATTCTACGGGAATCACAAACCTCAACACAAGTATTTCTACTAATCCACAACTACCCACTAGCATGACTCTAATATCACCATCTTTATATCACAAAACTATTGCAAGGAATCAAACATATCATATTCAGTGATCTACAAGTTTTATGTAGGATTTTATGACTAACCATGTGAATGACCAATTCCTGTCATCTCTCTAAATAGATATAAGTGAAGCAAGAGAGTTTAATTCTTTCTACAAAAGATATGCCCGTGCTCTAACAAATATAAGTGAAGCAAAAGAGCATTCTACAAATGGTGGTTTTCTATGTAAAGAGAAACAGGCAATCCAAACTTCAAATGATATAAGTGAAGCACATGAAGCATTCTATAAGGCCATACTCAAAAGATATAAGTGAAGTGCATAGAGCATTCTATAAATCAACCAAGTACTATCTCATACCAGCATGGTGCACAAAATAAAGATGAAAACTAAATGCAAAAGATGCTCCAAGATTGCACATATCGCATGAACGAAATGAATCCGAAAGCATACCGATACTTGTTGAAGAAAGAGGGGATGTCTTCCGGGGCATCCCCAAGCTTAGATGCTTGAGTATCCTTGAATATTTACTTGGGGTGCCTTGGGCATCCCCAAGCTTGAGCTCTTGCCTCTCTTACTTCTTCTCACATCGAGACCTTCTCGATCATCGAACACTTCATCCACACAAAACTTCAACAGAAAACTCGGTAAGATCCGTTAGTATAATAAAGCAAATAACTACTCTAAGTACTGTTTCAAACCAATTCATATTTTGTTTTTGCATTGTGTCTACTGTAATATAACTTTTTCATGGCTTAATCCACTGATATAAATTGATAGTTTCATCAAAACAAGCAAACTATGCATCAAAAACAGAATCTGTCTAAAACAGAACAGTCTGTAATAATTTGAACATTCACCATACTTCTGATACTTGAAAACTTCTACCCAAATTTTAAAAAATAAAAAATTTGTATAGAAAGACAGTGCAAAAAGAATCAGAACCATTTGACGTTCCAGCTAAAAATGTAAAATCGCGCACTACAGCCAAAGTTTCTGTCCTGCACCGTACAAACCATCAAGCAAATGTAAACATCCTAATGGCGAACCTTGGCACATTGTTTTTATAATACAATGGAATTGTACAAGGGGATAAATATATTTTTGTTGAAAAGTTTCTGTAATCAAGATTCACAAAGTTGTCGTGAGCATGAACAAAGTTCAAGGAGCTCTCCCACTTCAACAATGCTTGTCTTTCTCACTTTCACTTTCCTTTTTGAAAAAGTTTTGGGTTCCCCTCTTTATTTTTTTTGTTTTTAAACTATATGAAAGCACTCAACAGAAATAAATGACTCTCTAAAACTTCCGGGTTGTCTCCCTGGCAGCGCTTTCTTTAAAGCCATTAAGCTAGGCATATAGTGCTCAAGTAGTGAATCCACCCGGATCCCAAGGTATATCAAAGCCAATTTTAATTAACAATGATTTGTAATTTAGTAGCGAGCACAAAGTAACATATATCATGCAACAACGAAGTCTAACTCTCTTCCTATGCATCGACATGTCATAAAAGAACAATTCACGCACACAAAGTAAAGGCCAATGCATAGTATAAACAGTTTCTTGCAATTTTATCGTGTGGGAAACATAGAGAGGTGGAGATGTAGTTCCTCTCTCATAATAATTGCAAGTAGGAGCAGCAAGCACATGCATGTTATATTCATCAAAATCATCATGTGTAATAGTAAAATGCAACCCATCAATATAATCCTTAATAAGTGCAAACTTCTCTGATATAGTGTAGTTGGGAGAATTCAAAAAGATAATATGACTATCATGCGTAGGTGCAATAGCAACAATTTCATGTTTAACATAAGGAACTATAGCAAGTTCATCTTCATAAGCATAATTCATATTGGCATCTTGGCCACAAGCATAGCAAGCATCATCAAAAAGGGATATTTCAAAAGAATCAACGGGGTCATAGCAATTATCATAGCATTCATCCTTCAGTAAGCATGAAGGGAAATTAAACAATGTATGATTTGAAGAGTTACTCTCATTAGAAGGTGGGCACGGGTGATCAATCCGCTCTTCCTCCTTTTGTTCTTTGCTCTCCTCCTCATCTTTTTCATCCAATGAGCTCACAGTTTCATCAACTTCTTCTTCCATAGATTCCTGCAAAATATTAGTCTCTTCTTGGACCGCGGAGACTTTCTCAATAAGTGTATTAATATCAGAATTGTATTCATAATTCTCATAGCAATATTTAAGGATAGCTAAATTTTCAGGTCTATAAACCGAATCATCAAGATCTTCAAACTCTTTAAACATAGATTCAATTTCATAAGCACCCATAAAAGCAACAAATTCTTCTATTTGTTCCACATCATAGTAATCATATATACCATTAGCATAAGAAGCTAAGGTTTTATTATCATTAAATTCGCATAAAAAGGGAAGGTGTGGAGCCTTCATCCTAGAGCAACAAGTATAACCATATCTCAAGCATAGTTGCCTAGCATACCAATTCAATATATGAATTTGATCCCATAATAGTTTCCCTTTTTGTGTCAAGCGGTAATCCCTAAAGTATTCATGTTGATCCAACGTTACTCCCATTACATAATTGAATGGGTTTTCTCAGGATTATTAAAGTAGTACATAATATCTTTCACATAACCAGCATCGAGGGTTTTAGGAGGTTCCCCATCTCCATGAGTAGCAAGTACACCTAATTTTTTTGGTATTTCGTGTTCCATATCCATAACTAAAGATAAAGAACAACTAAGAACAGCAAATAAAAATTACTTAATGATAAAGCAAACAAGCACACACAAGAATATTCACCCCACGCTATTGCTCCCCAGCAACGACGCCAGAAAAAGGTCTTGATAACCCACAAGTATAGGGGATCGCAACAGTTTTCGATAAGTAAGAGTGTCAAACCCAACGAGGAGCTAAAGGCAGAACAAATATTCCCTCAAGTTCTATCGACCACCGATACAACTCTACACATGCTTGATGTTCTCTTTACCTAGAACAAGTATGAAACTAGAAGTACTTTGTAGGTGTTGTTGGATAGGTTTGCAAGATAATAAAGATTGCGTAAATAAAAAGTAGGGGCTGTTTAGGTAAAGACACAACTAAGTTAGTTTTAGTAAAGAGCTTTTTGTTACGAGAAAGTTATTTGTCCCTAGGCAATCGATAACTAGACCGGTAATCATTATTGCAATTTTATATGAGGGAGAGGCATAAGCTAACATACTTTCTCTACTTGGATCATATGCACTTATGATTGGAACTCTAGCAAGCATCCGCAACTACTAAAGATCATTAAGGTAAAACCCAACCATAGCATTAAAGTATCAAGTCCTCTTTATCCCATATGCAACAACCCCCTTACTCGGGTTTGTGTTTCAGTCACTCACGCAACCCACTATAAGCGAATCATGAACGTATTGCAACACCCTACAGCGGGAATCCCTCACGCTTACGCAACACGGAGAGCACCATAGGACACCACCAATAATAAAACATGCAACTCAAACCAATCTTGATCATCAAATAGCCCATAGGACAAAACAAATCTACTCAAACATCATAGGATAGCCATACATCATTGGGAAATAATATATAGCGTTGAGCACCATGTTTAAGTAGAGATTACAGCGGGTAAGAGAGAGGTTACACCGCTGCATAGAGGGGGGAAGAGTTGGTGATGATGGCGGTGAAGTTGTTGGTGAAGATTGCGGTGATGATGATGGCCCCCGGTGGCACTCCGGTGCCACCGGAAGCGAGGGGGAGAGAGGCCCCCTCCTTCTCCTTCTTCCTTGACCTCCTCCCTAGATGGGAGAAGGGTTTCCCCTCTGGTCCATCGCCTCCATGGCATGGGAGGGGCGAGAGCCCCTCCGAGATTGGATCTGTCTCTCTGTCTCTCTTTGTTTCTGCGTTCTCAGATTCTACCCTTTCACTGTTTCTTATATTTCCGGAGATCCTAACTCCGATTGGGCTGAAATTTTAACATGATCTCTATCCGGATATTAGCTTTCTTGCGGCGAAAGAAGGGCGCAAACTGCCTTACGGAGTGGCCACGAGGGTCAGGGGCGCGCCCCCTGCCTCGTGGGCCCCTCGAGCATCGTCTCGCGTGGATTTTTCTTCCCAAAAATCATATATATTCCAAAAAAAATCTCCATCAGCTTTTATTCCGTTTGGACTCCGTTTGATATGGATATTCTGCGAAACAAAAAAATGCAACAAACAAGAACTGGCACTGGGCACTGGATCAATATTTTAGTCCTAAAAATAGTATAAAAAGTTGCCAAAAGTATATGAAAGTTGTAGAATATTGACATGGAACAATCAAAAATTATAGATACGAAGGAGACGTATCAACATGCAGCTTGAGGAAGCATGAGCACCATTTGAGAGTGTCGTGTGCTCATAATCCTTTGGTGAAGGAGTACATGGATGAACATCATGGATAGGTGTGGTCAAAAAGCAAATTCAATGAAATCTGCAAAGTAGACTATGTGACCAATAACCTCGCTGAGTGTTTCAGTGCAAAGTTCAAGTCAGTGAAAGGGCTTTTGTTGTGGCAAGCATTTGATAAGATCAGGCAGATGATCATGATAAAGATGGCTCTTCGTAAAAGAATTGCAGAAACACAATATGTTGGCCATCTTATGCTCCCATCTCTGATTAAGGCATTGCATGCCAAGGCAAGAGGACTAAGGATGAAATGCATTTCAACGTATCTATAATTTTTTATTGTTCCATGCTGTTATATTATCATTCTTGGATGTTTTACAATTATTTTATAGCAACTTTATATCATTTTTTGGGACTAACCTATTGACACAGTGCCCAGTGCCAGTTCTTGTTTAATGCTTGTTTTTTACTTCGCAGAAAATCAATAACAAACGGAGTCCAAATGCAGCGAAACTTTTTGGAGAATTTTTCTGGGCCAGAAGACACACGTTGGGCCAAAGAAGTGCCAGAGGGGTACCCCGAGGGGGGCACAATCCACATGGGCGCGCCTGGGGGCCCAGGCGCGCCCTGGTGGGTTGTGCCCACCTTGGTGGCCTCTTGCACCACCTCTTTGCTCTATAAATATCCCAATATTCCAGAAACCCTAGGGGAGTCGACGGAAATCAATTCCAGCCGCTGCAAGTTCCAGAAACCACATATCCAATCTAGACACCATCACGAAGGGGTTCATCATCCTCATTGGTGCCTCTCCGATGATGCGTGACAGCGTGAGTAGTTCATTGTAGACCTACGGGTCCGTAGTTTGTAGCTAGATGGCTTCCTCTCTCTTTTGATTCTCAGTGCAATGGTCTCTTGGAGATCTATTTGATGTAACTCTTTTTGCGGTGTGTTTGTTGGGATTCGATGAACTTTGAGTTTATGATCGGATCTATGCTTTTATCCATGAAAGTTATTTGATTCTTTTATGCATGATTACTTATAGCCTCGTATTACTTCTCCGAATCTTTGATTTAGTTAGGCCGACTAGATCGATTTTTCTTGCCATGGGAAGAGGTGCTTTGTGATGGGTTCGATCTTACGGTGCTCGATCCCAGTGACAGAAGGGGAAACGACACGTATGTATCGTTCCTATTAAGGATAACAAGATGGGGTCTATTCCTATATGACTAGATCTTGTCTACATCATGTCATTGGTCTTATTGCATTACTCCATTTCTCCATGAACTTAATACACTAGATGCATGCTGGGATAGCGGTCGATGTGTGGAGTAATAGTAGTAGATGCAGGCAGGAGTCGGTCTACTAATCTTGGACGTGATGCCTATATAATGATCATTGCCTGGATATCGTCATGATTATTTGAAGTTCTATCAATTGCCCAACAGTAATTTGTTTACCCAGCGTATGCTATTTTTCTCGAGAGAAGCCACTAGTGAAATCTACGGCCCCTGAGTCAGAGGTACTTCACCAGCCATGTGTGTAACTTCTGAAGCGGCATAGGTGGCCTCCCTCGAGGAGGCCTGTTGGGTGAAATGAGTCTCTTCTACTAGAACTGTTTTGGAGTGGGCTCCTCTGCGATAGTTTGTGGGCTTCGCAATTTCGCGAGGCAATTTGCCCGGTCAGTGCTATGTATAGTTGAAACTTAGCTGCCCAAAGCTCGAGTAGAAAACTTGTTAGACACTTTAGGTTTTGATGATGCTTATACAGTTAGGAGAGGTTTGGGTTTGTTTTGGAATAATGAAATAAAGGTCGAAGTGTTTGGTTACTCTAACTATCACATTGATGCTTATGTTACTTTGGAAGGCAGTGACCCGTGGCATCGACATGCATGTGTGGTGAGGCACATGTCATTGAGAGAAAACAAACGTGGGATCTTATGCGCTCTCTTATCTCCAAAGAGTGATAAACCATGGATTTGTATAGGTGATTTTAATGAAGTGCTCATGTTGGATGAGTTTGAAGGGATAGGACAGAGAAGTATGTCTCAAGTGACGGATTTCAAAGATGGAGTGGATGTGTGCGGTCTCAGAGATATTAAATTTTCCAACACTAGGTGGACTTTCGAAAAGCGTGTGGCCGGGGACAGCTACACCAAGGTACAACTGGACATAGCTCTAGCTTCGGTTGACTGGTGCAGCAAGTTTCCTAATGTTGTGCTCGCATCAACATCCACATCTGACCACAACCCTATAGTCCATCACTTCTGATCAAATCCGATGAATTGATGTGGGAATCCTATGATGGGTTCAAGGAAACCATAGAGCAACATTAGCAAGGCCCGAGAACTCATATGTTCGACGGATTCTAGGCCAAACTCAACTCCCTGTCAGCCACATTAACTCGTTGGAACAAGACAACTGTTGGGCATGTTAAATCGAAAATAAGGAAGCTGAGAATTAAAAAGCTTAATGCGCCGGGATGGAACTTGCATCGAGGATGCTGCGAAGACGGAGCAGATGGTTACAACCTTTTATCGGGACCTTTTCATATGAGGGAACGACCAACATGGATAAAGTGATCAATACAGCATGTCACCAACGTGATGAATGAAAGGTTAACAACAAACTATATAATAGAGGAGGTAAAGTCTGCCCCGCAAAAGCACCAGACTCTGATGGATATCCGACTCAATTTTTCCAGCAACACCTAGAGATGTGTGGAGAAGAAGTGACCATGTTGGTCTTATGTATCTTGAGAGGAGTAGAGGATATTGGGGCCTGAATGACACAATTTTGGTTCCAAATCCAAAGGTAACAAGCCCGACCCTCCTATCTCAGTTTCGATCTATGAGTCTGTGCGATGTCCTTTATAAGATTGCTTCGACGGTTCTGCCTAACCATCTGAAGTTGATCCTACCTAAGATTATTTCAGAAGAACAATCTACTTGTGTGTGGGGGGGGGGGGGGTTACAAACAATGTAACTTCAACTGATGAATAACTTCATTTAATGAAAAGCAACAACTCAAAGAAAATAATGTTTGTGCGCTGAAACTGGATATAATGAAGGCATATGACCAGTTGGAGTGGAACTACCTTCAGGAAATAATGACCAAGCTGGAGTTTGCACCAATTTGGTTTTCTTCGGTTATGTGTTTGATGAGCTCTTTAAAAATTTATGGTATGTTTAATGGAAAGATGCTCGAGGAGTTCAAACCTATGAAGGAAACTCCTTACGGAGACCCGATTTTGCCTAACCTCTTCTTGTTGACACTAGAGGGCCTTTCATCCCTCTTAAAAAAATCACCTGATCATCGATTGTGAGTGGGATTAAAGTGGCAGAATCGGGACCACCAGCGAGTCACTTACTTTTCGCGAATGACAGCCTGATGTTCGTCAAGGCTGGGGGTGATGGTGCAACTTTGGTATCCTCTTTGTTGGAGACATATTGTCGGGCGGGGGGGGGGGGGGATCTTTCCAAGTCTTTGAGTTTTTTGAGTAAAGGGTGCCCTCAAGTGGTTAGGGATGAGATGAAGGCTATTCTCAACGTCCACAATGAAAGTTTATCGGAGAAGGTACTTGGGGATGCCTACTGATGTAGGTACTGGCAAAATGGAGCTTTCAAGTATCTTAAAAAGAAGGTTTGGAATAAGGTAACATGTTTGACGAACAAAATTCTTTCTTCCGGACGAAAAGATATGCTTAACAAATTTGTGGCGCAAGCGATACCAGTCTACTCTGTCTTGCTTTAAACTACCGCGTGGACCCTAACTTCAAATAAACTCTATCAATAGGAAGTTGTAGCGGGGTAGTATGCGTGAGTTAAGGAAGATGAGTTGGGTGTCATGGAAGGTTATGGCATGACCAAAATACCAAGGGTGCTAGGTTTCAGAGATATAGGGGTATTTAATTTGGTCATGTTGACAAGGCAAGCATGGCGGATCTTGCAAGCTCCCGACACTTTAAGCGCAAACAATCTGAAAGCAAGCTATTATCCTAATACTGTTTTTTTTTTTTGAAAGCTCAACTTGGTGGCCATCTTTCGCAGATTTGGAGGGAAATAGTGAAGGGGAAGGAGGTCCTCCCACACGGCCTAAGTCGTCGTATCGATGAGGGTACAATGCAGATATCTGGCGGCAAAATTGGATCCCACGGGATTACTCTATGCGGCCCATTGCATGCCTAACTCACCACCGGCCATAGGAAGTTTGTGAGTTAATTGATGAAACCTCAGCACATTGGCAGAAAGATGTGGTCGGGTCCGTCTTCCTTCCTTTCAAGTACACAGGTGAATGTAATCTGAGACGGTTTAAAAATCTGAAATTTCTCTTGACTCGTTACATCCATGCTGCACTGGAGTCAAATCCAAGTCGACATGACTAATCTTATAGTCCCTCCATTCCTTTTTACTCCGCATATTAGGTTTGTCGTAAGTCCATTTGTTGATGTTTGAACAAGTTAAAAATAATACCAGCATTGCAAATACCAAATGGATATCATTAGATCCATCATGTAACATATTTTCACACTGTATTTATTTGATATTGTAAATGCCAATATCTTTTAATATAAATTAGGTTAACCAAGTATGACTTAAGACAAACCTAATATGCTGAGTAAAATAAGAAACGCAAGGAGTAGTACTTTATAACCATTCCAAGAATAAAAGCAGAAGTAACAAGGTAGATAGAAGAATTATTCCAGAGAATTACATAGGGTAGCAAAAGTCACTTGATCTATTCGATTTTGAGAACTAGACTCCTCTGTTTGATCATGGTAAGACAATGTTCCTGTCTCATTGTGTCTGCCCTACAAGAGTAAGTTTCCCATACGTAGTCCTATTCGATTTGATAACTGGGCGATCGTGCTGCGCCGAGCTGCCTACAGATCAGCGTCATCCTCATCTGATTTGCTAGATGGCTCGCCATTGACAGCGACAAGCTCTGTGTCGAATATGAGAGTTGCTCCGCCTGCAAGAGAAAAACAGGACTCATATCAGAAATCTGCAAGAAAAACAGTTGCCTACTAGCTAGAGAGCGTAAAATGGTATACCTGGAATGGTAGGTGGCGATCCCTGATCCCCATAGCCGAGCTTTGAAGGGATCTTCAGCTTCCTCTTCTCACCAATGCACATGCCCAAAATTCCCTGGTCCCATCCTACAGAGTGAAGTATAGACATTCAGACACAGAACCAAATTGTAAATGAAGAAATTACTAGTTATCCAATGAGCTGTTTTCACAATTACCTTTGATCACTTGACCAGTGCCCAATTCAAATTCAATCGGGTCACCCCTTTCATAGCTAGAATCAAAAACTGTTCCATCGGTAAGTGTTCCCTGGTGATAGAATAGACATGATTCAGAAATGAATTCCTATATCATGTAGCATCAAAACCTCTTGAAGTACACCTATGGAATGGTTGAATTAACAAATTCTAGCATAAGTTCTAACTATCTTTACATTGGATCAAAAAGATGTCTTGTAGCTTCCTCAAAGCAAATTCACATTTTATTTTTTCAATATCATACATATTGCAGTAGATAAAATCCTTAGGGGAGTACTGAAGGACTAAGTTCTCTTTTCTTCTTTTACGGAATGAAGGGGTAAGTTAAGGCATACTAGTTAGAGTGAAATGAAGGGGAAAGAGAAGAGGACAATAAAGTTATCTAATGCCACAATAAAAGAGAAACTCAAGTCAGAACTCTCCATGACAAATTGCCATGGCTTATATATTGCAAAAATAAACAACAGATCCAGGTCACCCAGCAGAATATTGAACTTACACGGTAGTGAACTTTAACTCTGTCACCTTTGTGAGCCGAGATGCTGCACGATTCTGGCTTGTACTGAAAATTTCAACATGGGCATAATAATAAGATAAGAGGCATAATAACTGAATTCCGGAAATGAAGCTAGCAAATGGTGTTGCCTATGCTCTATTGCTTTCTTATAAAAAAAGCAGGGCCATACAGCCTTTTCTCTAAATTTATCTATGCTCTATTGCAGTTCAGCTTGAAATCCAGTATCCATGTAACTACTGTTTGTTTCATTAGTAGCAATTATTTTCTTTGAACTATCTCGATCCATAACAACGTATCTTTAAGATCAGTACTGCACCAAATTCTGGATGATGATTTTCACAAGAAGGCTTTGTTAATACTTATAAGATAAGTATACTGCGCCAAATTGTGGATGATGCTTCTCGGAACATGGGTTTTGAAATATACTTTGAGGCAATTCACTTCAGCTTGGTCCGCTAGCATATTCAGTTTTTGAATGAAAAGCAGAAATGTTTGCTCTACACGCTTACGGATTCAGGTCACCGGTTGTGCCAAACCTTTGATATGTTAACAAGCTACTAAACTAAACCAAAATGGTGATCCGTCACCTCCAAGTCCACACTGTAAATCTCGAGTTGTGTGAACATCAGCCACACCAAGACAGTTCGTTTCTGAAAATTGGATCCCTCCAGAATGTTATCCGACGGGATCTACTCTAACACAATTCGCGCATACTAGGCCTCAGATCCGACGAAATCCACGGTCGCACAGCATCTAATCTATTTTCCTCAGGCTGAATCGATCCACCCGACGAGACGCGCAGTAGGAAGACACACAATTTCGAACGCGCGCAGGCGGAATCCATTGATGGCACCAGAGCCGAGAGCCCGAGGGGCGAGGGCACGTACCTTGACGCCGATCTGGAGCGCCGAGACGTCGCCGGACTTCTTGGCGGAGGCTGCAGGGAAGGAGCCAGATCGGATCAGACATCAGAGTGTGCCGCGTAGGGATGGGGGCGCGCGGGGCGTGATATGGATCGAGGGTACGGCGGGCGGGCGGGGTCGCTTACCGACGAGCAGGAGCGCGGTGGCGGCGACCAGCAGGAAGAGAAGAAGCCGCGGCTTCGCCATGGATGCAGCTGGGGTTTGTTCGGGGGAGAGAGGAGTATTTTTTGCCGAACTCGTGAGGGGTTGCGTTTATAGAGGAGCAGTGGCAGTGCCAACTACCAGTAGTATCTGGGTTGGGTTGGACTTGACCAAACTGACTCGTATTTTTCATATACAAAAAATAAAATAGATAAAGTTTATTTTGTTTTCATTTATTTTCAGATCGTAAATAGATATAGTTTATTAATGGCTAGCATGCAATTGATATTGTATAATAATCTTACTCTGATACTACAATCGTCCAATCCAATGCATTTCTTTTTTGCGAATTAATTCAATGCATTTGATATCCAATCTAAACAGATGTGTAATATAAAAAAAATCAAAAAGAAGGATTACCCCTGATATTTGCATGAAATGATACACACAGCTATTTTATACAGTATTAAATAAATAAAGTAGCAAAGTAGTACAAATTCATCTCAGATTCACAAGCAAGTTCAAAACAAAAGAATAAAATATCAATTTTGCTAAAGTAGATCTAGATGTGTTATAAGTATTGCATGTCTAAGTCCTACGTCATTGATCTATTGATCTTACGTGAAGATTCGTGTGATTATTTTCTTTTTCCTTTTTCTTTTCCTTCTTATGCTTGATTGTGTTACTTAGATGTGCAATAACTAGGGCACATCTAGATGTAGACAAACCCATAAAAATATAGCACCTTGCTCAAATATGTTGGAGCCAAGGCAACTTGGGCCAGAGAACCAAGGCAACTCGGGCTAGAAAGACGAGCTGATGAACCTAGTCAGCGGCCGTGCAGGACCGAAGCCACATCCAAATGCAAATGAGACCAAACAACATCCGTACCACAAAGTCAGGTGGCGATACATCGGTACATCAAAATCGCACTGATCCAAAGCATCTGAACAACGACATATTTCGGCAATCAGGTGAGATACCAGACCATCTTAACTTCAGTGATTATCTACACGTACATGACAGTAGTTCGGGTGGCATATGTTTGCAAGACATAAGCTTATCCAATATCCAGTCCTCACGCAAATATACTAAAAAGGGTGCCACGGATTCAAACAAGATGCGCATGGCGTGTGTAGAAAGAAGATCGTAGCTGAGGAAGAATGAATGGCAGCATCAGTGCACGGAGTGGCAGCAGATGAAGGGCATCCACGGCTGCTTTCTCACTTTGGACCTCTTGTCGACGTTGTTGTTGTCGTGGGGCATCTTCGCGGGGGAATTCCAGTACTGGTCGTCCGAACCGGCTGCCCCTGGCTTCGCCGATGAGGCGTCGTCCTTCGACGCTCCTCGCCGTGTGAATGACAGGACCCGCTCCTTGGTGCTGGGTTTCTTCTCTTTGCCCTCCAGGCTCGCCTCAGCAAGGAGGACCTTCAAGGGGACGCTGATCCTTGCTGAATTCAGCCTCGAGCCGATAGCGGCGATCTCTCCATTCTGCTTGTTTCCCTCCAGTCTGACTGTTCCTTCACCCTGCTTCTGCTCTTCAGCATGATCCCTGCTTTGCATGGCGTTCGTCTCCTTTGCACTAGCTTCTGGAGCCGGCTTCTTTTCTTCGGCACTATCTGTCTGTTGCACCTCATCTGTCTCCTCTTCTTTGCTCGTCTCATCGGTCTGCCTGTTATCAACATCAGCTGTATTAAATTCCCTGTCCATCTCCTTTGCACTACCGTCTTCAGTCTGATCTTTTTCATGAATATTTTCTGTGCTTTGTACTGCAGTCACTTCATTTGAACCAGTATCCTCAGCCAGTTTATCCTCTTCGACATTATCTGAGTGCAGTACTGCAGTCATCTCCTTCACGCTAGCATCTTGAGTCTGTTTCTTTTCTTCTGAGTCATCTATATTCTCTACCAGAGGCTCATCTTTTGCTTTGGTGTCTTCCGTGCCAGTCTTTTCTTCAACATGTGTGCTGACTGCATTGGTCTCCTGAGAGACAGGCATTGTGCCAAATTCTGTCGGAAATACTTGAGATCGTGCATCGATGATGCCATTTGTATGCGATTCACCTTCCTTCTTGTCATGGTTCACCGAGGCATCATGCAAGAAAATGTTCTT
The DNA here is from genome assembly GCF_056163025.1 of Triticum urartu. Classification (NCBI taxonomy): domain Eukaryota; kingdom Viridiplantae; phylum Streptophyta; class Magnoliopsida; order Poales; family Poaceae; genus Triticum; species Triticum urartu. Next base: position 476,143,681 of record NC_141877.1, read on the forward strand.
CAGAGGATCTGCACTGCTACCGACCGACGCATCTTCTGCATCAACTGCATATTCATTTTTACTTGACACAGCTACCATGCGATCATCTGCCAGAAATGTTCAGTAAGTTTCAGTGCAGAACATCATGTAATCCAAACTTGTAAGAACTAACATAGGGAAAGAATTAGTACTACACTTAAGACTGCAATAACAAGACTCAGTAATTTTAACATACGAAAATAACATGTTACTAATCCTTCTGTTTGTATTTAGACAACAGACTTGAAACATCATACACTATTCATCCCAGCTACGACCATATGAAAGTGTTCAAACACATCCATCAACCAAAACTAGACTAAACAACTGAGATGAACTTCCTCCATAGCTTACATGTTTCTTTTACTGTTATTACTAGGTGATTTCCCCGCGCGTTGCAGCGGGAATTTAAAGATTAATTCCAGATGAATTATATATGATGAAACTGATCTAAATCAAAAGCTGATATTTATTTAATACAGAAATCTTTCATACTTGCACTGTATGTGAACAAAGAGTATGCATGTGGTTTGCATGGGGCTACAAAATAATGTTAGTGGATGCTTACATGGCACACTTGGTCGCACACTTGGTGAGATGGAGAGCCGCATGTTGAGAGAATTAGAGTTAATGGGGATTAACTATTTAGGAATAGCCCAAAAATAGAAGAATTGGTAGAACAAACCTGTTTCAAGATTGGAACAACTTGTTGCCGAAAAACATCCAGCAGGCAAACTTCGAACAAGCGACACTCAAGCTAGCCGAAGCTTATTCAGGTTATAATTTCTATTTACCGGTATTTTTGGACTTCCGGGGTCGAAATTACCGCCACGGTCCCTTTCATTTACACGAACGAGATCTATTGAGAGGGCTGTTTCTCTTTGCAAGAGAGGATGATTATAGGTTGCTATGTGGTTTGGAAGCTGGTACAAATACGTCCAGTAAAGTTTTATGTTCTGAACTGTCTGAATTTCAGCAACAAACTAAGACATTACTAGTACTACAACAGAAATAATAACCACCAACTTGTACAAAGCACACACAGGTTGAAAGTGAAAACCCAGAATTCTCACCTGAGATCGGACAGTGTTTCCCATCAGCAACGCTGGTTTGGTTGGAAACTGTCTGAGATGTAGAGTCAACTTCCTGCTCTGATTCAAAAACATTTGGTGCCTCCAAATGGTAACCAGAAGCAAGCTCAAATAAGTCATCACTCCTGGTGTCATCTATATTGAATGGATTCTTGGTAGAAGACACTTGATCCATTAGTAATGTGACATGCTCCTGACTTGTAGACACTTGATAATTTGTTGGAACCTCAGTGGCACTCTCTCTGTTGCAGATTTCCTCTTGTTGTTCAGGCCTCGCCTCACAGGAAGAATCCAACGCACTGCCCTTAACTAAAATGCCTTTACTGCAGTTGTCTTCAGCAATGGACTTGAGCATGCCATTCACATTAGTAACAGCCAGATCATTCTGATAACCAGGTACAGAGCATACTGAATTTACCAAGCAAGAGTTATCAACTGGCAGCTGAACACCTGAAGTACCTTGAGCAGACAAGTTCTGTGAAGAGCGCTCTGTGGAGTGATCAGTCGATGTATTTTCAGTATGAATTAGCTTCACCTCGTCTCCAGAATTAGATACTGTTTCAGATCCAATAGGATATGATTCTACAATTTCTTCTCTTGGCGATACTTCAGACATGCAATCCAGAACTTCCATACCATCTTTAAAGAAGCTGTCCACCTTCCTGGAACATGCAGATTGGGATTCTGGGTCGGACATAAGCGGAGAGCACTTCTGAAGAGATGAGGAATTCAAATCACAAATAAACTCACAACTGCCAGATGTTTTATCAGATTTGCTGTCAACCACAACATCTGTATTGTTGCTGTCAATTTCTGCTGAGCAGTCATCTGTACTCTGGAGGTTTAAGCCATCTTCACGCCCAACCAATCCAGGAGTTATATTCCCCACATAATATTCAGCTTCGTTTTCAACTTCAGATCCAGCAGGAAAATCAGCCATGCTTGATTCTCTTGAAAACTGATATTTGCATGTGTCATATCTTTCAAGAGAGCCTTTATCTATATTCTTGATTTCCATAGGAACATCTGACTCACGTGCTATTGCTGCACCATCTTCCGGATCTGATTGATGAAGAAAAGAAGATGCATCCTGGTACTCCTCAAGACAATCTTCTCGTTCAGTTGGGTGTGCAACTGCAAGCGGTCCAATTCCAGTGAAACTTTCAGACACTTTATGTTGAATTCCATTGGTGCTAGGCCTTTCTGAATCAGTTCCATTGCCTTCATCTGCAGTTTCAGAAGAATTATTGGGAATCAGGCCGGTTTCAATGTAGTCACTGGTGATGGCTTGAGTTCTAGCAGCATTAGTAGAAGCATGTTCTGTAAAAACAGTGAATCAATAGGTCAGCACACACACGCTGATATATGAATAAAAAGGTAGAATGATTAAATACAATGGCATCTGGGAATAGCCAGAAACAACTGAAAAAAAGGGCATGGCAGTATTTCTACTTGGAATAAACATTGGTCAAATTTCAAGGCATGTTTAACACAACACAATAAATGAGTATGAAAGAATAAAGGAAATTAGATGGGCAGAAGAAAGAGGTAAGATGGATTGTTGTAGTTAGCAGGAAAGGCAAAATCAAAGTCATACTGACAAGTCTAACTAGAGAGTAACACAGTCAAGACAACTAAAGATAATTGGTAGTGCAAAATGTAACTGATGTTTGCAAACTTGAACAAACAGTAAAAATAAAACAGACGCTACAATTGGATGTTGTCTCCTAGGACCTACAGTTGTTAGTAATTTTTTAGTGGCGATGGTATCCGGCAATGATATGCAATGATGGACAAAGGGCACTGAATCCACAACTACACCTGAGATAAAAGTTAGAATACGAAAGATCATTGCAATGCCTCTCTTGCAGCTAAGTTTGTAAAGCAGTCAGAAGCAACTAACTGCAAAAACATGCCTGAAATGACATTGCTTTTTTTAAGATGAAATGACATTGTTAATATAGGGGACAAAGCTAAAAAATGGGCTTTCAAATAAATAAATGGGCAAGCCTGAAAAACACCTAACAGTAGCTGAATGTACCGTTGCAGAACCAAAATTATTAGAAACTTAACAGCATGGTGACTTCAGAACTGACAGGTACTAATACATGACAACAAGGACACAGGTGACAACAAGTAGGTATTAATAAATTATGGCAACAAATGTCAACACCGAAATATGAGATCTTCCAAAGTAGATATAATTAACAACATGTGTGTACACAAGGATACGTTCAAAACTTTGGGAGATAGGCACATAACTAACGAGACTAAAATATTTCGCACACCCAACAGAACAAAACGCACATGTGACTAGGACAGCATGTGGTGGAAGACCACTACGAGCAAGCTAAGCAAAGGGAAACCAATGTAGAAACGACATGTTCCAAGATATCCTACCCAGCAGCACGACTAACCAACGTCAGATATGTTGGATTTCGAGGACAAAATCCGGATAACCAAGACACAAACAAATCATTTCGCCCATTCCCGACTGTCAGACTCGAGAAAGAATCCAATGCATCAACGCACAGACTATTCTTATTTGCTGACAGCCACCAACTTGCCATAAGACACGGAACGATGATTAATCTAGGTAAGAGAAGGTGGAACCGTGTACTTGCGCCTCAGCGATTAGCGCGCCGGAATCCACTAATTTATTCAAGGCCGAAGATAGGTAACTCGAGCAAAGTTCAGATCTACAGTTCAAATTGCTCCACATCGTACTTGTCACCCAAAATAAATATTGCCCGAAGGCCCAAACCCAAGAGGAACAGCAAAGTGCCTGCGCTTTCAGCTTTAATGCTAAACCATGAAATGAATCGATCGGATTATTATTGCAGGCCCCCACGGAAGTACTATTTCCACTATTAACTCTTCAACGGGAGGGACTGAGGAAAAAGGCAACCAATCATTTTGCCTTTTGCAAACTCTAGAAAGGGAGAAGCAAAACAACAAAAGGAACAACATCAATATTGCGCATAACATAAGCAAGCTATGCAATTAACAGAAGAAGTTATGCAAATTAGTTATGCGTTTACACGAATCAGCAGTGTGATAGTGGACAAATTGAAATGGCCGGGTAAGCACTAAGCAGATTGACCAGTAGAGAGGAGCAGAGAGCACGCACCTGCGTTCTCCTTGTCCTCCGCCGATTCGACGCCTCCGTTCGCAGATCCGGGCGACGCAGAGCCTCCGCTCGCCGCGCCATTGCCGGGCTCCTCCCCGTCTCCTGGTCCTCCCGCAGCACCTGCAGCGCACACGCGGCGCATCAAAACCGGCGAGCCCAAAACCACGACCAAACCCCAAGCAGAACAAAACAAAATCAAAGCACCGCCGCGTCGCACGGCACGGGCCCGTACTGACGGTACGTACCAAGCACGAGGCGGCCCTCGCCCGCATTGCGCGGCCCGGCGTCTTCCTCCTCGGCGGCCGGCGTGACCTTGCGGCAGGAATTCCTGCGGTGGGAGCGGCGGAGCTTGGCGCTGGGGTTGGGGTTGGGGTACTGGTGCCCGCACACGTGGCAGAGGTGGCCCCCGCTCAGCGCCTCCCTCCCGCGCCTCGCCGCCTCGTCGCCCTCCATGGCCGCCTCGCCCGCCCGTCCGCTCGCTCGCTCGCTCGGCCGGCGGCAATGGCGGAGTCGTCGACGGCGACAAGCCCGGGGACGATGTGCAGATGGGAACGGACTCAACGGACCCTTGCTTCCTTTTTAGAGAGGACGAGACGAGACAAACGGCGGGGGTTTGGGTGGAGTTAAAAGGCTTTGGGCGGCACGGGCGGGGGCTTAGCCAGGCCGGGCCGGAGGCTGACGGGCGGGGCCGGTGGAGCGTGGGGCCGGGACGTCGGCGAGGGGGGTGGCCCGTGCGGTGGCGCCATCAATGCGGGCCATGTGCGCGGTGGACTCGGCGGGCGGGCTGGGTTTCGTTTCTAGGGCAGGGGTGGAGGGAAAAAGGGAAGGGCCGGGGTCGGGGTGGGCGAGCGTGCGGGGCGAGCGTGGGCGTGGCGCGGGATCCAGCCGTTGGGTGCAAGATGGACGGCTGAGATGATGGGGAGCGGGCGACGGGGAGGGAGGCCGTGCGTGCCGCTGGTGGAATGGCGCGTGTGGGGGCGGAAAGCGATGCGGGCTGCCTTTTTCCCTCGTTCTTTTTTTTTCCCTCGTTCTTTTTGTTCGCTGGGTAAAGGGTCGCTGCTGTGCTTTGCACGGTTACCCATGGATGGGGCTTGGATTGCCTTGATTAGACTAGCCACAGTGGAACATACACTGGTGCCATACACATATCCCTAGACTATATTACTATCTTCAGACTAGCCACAATGGATAGTAATATACACATATCCCTAGATTATGTTACTACCTTCATAGTGGGTAGTAACTTAAAGATGGTAACATGCAAATATTCATTTATTAGGTTATAGACTCATATTGCATTGGGACATGTGATGTTACAGTAACTAGCTAAATTACTACTACTACCTTTCTCCTCATTGACACATAAGCAAATTTGCTGAGTTGGACTCGATGTTACTGCTGAAATTACTCCCACTGTGGCTAGTCTCATAGTGGGTAGTAACATAAGTGTGGTAACATGCAAAGCTTCATTTATTATGTTATAGATTCATATTGTATTGGGACATGTGATGTTACAGTAACTAGTTAAGAGGGTGTTTGGATACGTTTTAGTCTCATGACTAAAATTAGTGGGACTAAAACTTGCTAGCCTCACCCATGTCTGGATCCAAATACTAAAGAAACTAAAATCAAGTTAATGAGTATTTATTATCCTCCAAATCCTCCAATTTCAGAACTCGCATGTGTTAAAGGAGAGGAGTTAAATGAGGAGAGAGAGAACTAATTCATACTTTAGTAGGGATACCCTTGACTAAAAAATTTTAGTCTCAAGACTAGTTTTAGCCTCTCTTTAGTCAGGGGTGCTTGGAACTTTAGCCTCTTAAAGAGACTATTATTAGTCAGACTAAAATAAGTCCCTTGGATCCAAGCACCCTCCGCAACTACCTCTCTCCTCATTAACTCATTGTCACATAAGCAAATTTGATGAGTTGGACTCGATATTATTACTGAAGTTATTCCCATTGTGCCTAGTCTGAGCACAATTGGTCCGGTACACCGAGCTACCAGTAGAGTGTAGGAGACTGTGTCTAGTGGGTCATTTGAGTTTTTATGGATAGATGTGCTTGCGTATTTTTGATAACGTTTATTCTCATGTGAAAACATGCACTTATGAATAACCTCAGTTGATGACGTATTATCAGTGTATATGCGGACTTTCTCCATCCTGGTATTTTGTGTTTTGGATCAAACTTTTACCATGAATTAAACTGGTAAAAATATTACCATTGAACCTTCTTTCGAATATGGATCTACGATTCAACTTTTGTAGCATAAACGTACATTTTGCTAGTCAGTTCTATGATCAAAAATCTTGACTGTACAACTATGGCGCTATACAGCTATGTTTTTTCGCATAAAATTCGTGCGTTGAGTGTTTGAAATCCCTGGAACCAAAAATAGTTATCCGGCGCAAATTCTACCACGGTCACAGGCTACAGAACACGGAGGACAGACACGTGGCCCCTCTCGTCGACCCACGCACGCATGCGGGACCGACGGACCATCTCTTCCCCGTGATCTCGAATCTCGCCCCCTGCCCACTGGCACTGGGCCATCATGAACTAGTTCATGGCATTCTCCCTTTTCCTCCTTATCTTTCCAGAGGAAAACGGATCTGATATATGCTCAGCTCCATCATGGGCGTGCTGTGCTAGCTACACGTACGTACGCGCCTGTGCCTGCGTGCTCGTGCCGCACTGCACGTACGGCTGTTCGCGCTGGAAAAGGCAAGTGCCCATTTCAACCTAGCTCATCTCGTCATTATCCTCCCATAAAAAAAGATAATTACCGAACGTGAGTTACGAGCACATGACAACTTTAAACGTTTTCGACACAAACTTTAGTGACGGAAGAATAGTAAGTTAGTTGACAAGCACGTCAATTTTATGTCAAAAATAAACCAAAGCACGAAAGTTGTCATCGTCGCGTCGCTGTCAAAAATGTTCGGAGTCATTATGTGTTCATACCAAATGTTCAACACTTATCAAATTCCAAAAACGAAAAGCTCATCTCATCATCGTCCCCGCTCGGATCGCTGGGTAGCCACAAGGTGGGCTGCATAGGCCCAATTTTGGAATATCGAATATGAGTGTGGTCATGTCCGCCATCGTCTATACTCTTTAGGTGTGATGACAGGACCGTTAAAGGTCCTTTTTTTTTGAGGTAATAAGGAGTTAACGTGACTAATAAAGCAGAGGAAAAGGTGGCGAGCGAGAAGGATTCCCTTGGAGGATGAGGATGATTTCTCATCTAGTTTATTGTCTATTTATTTTTTGTGGGGGGTCTAGTTTATAATCCAGGCCGATTTACTTTCTTGTACATCAACACAAACGTTTTGAGTTCAAAACCAGATTCATGGCATGTTCATTATTGGCATATCTATGGGGAGTGCTGGCAGATGATATGGAAGGAGCGACGTGCCAACTGACACCACACCACACCAGGAATGTTGGTATCCGTCTACTATTCTACTGACCTTAATTTACTTGTAAGTAACCTACCATGCGGTTTCGTGTAGTATGGATAATGTAGATGACAGGTACTGTAGTGGTTAAAGACTTGAAGCTAAGCTTGCACTAGCATGCATGCAGTTGAAGTGGACGTGGTTGTCCATGCCACTGACCTCCACTCCACATGCCAAACTCGTACATTATCTAGCTTGGCTAGCTAGCTAGCTAGAGAGACTTGATCTGCACATGAACCCCTCATCATGCACCGCACACCATCTCACCCTATCATTTCCCCGATCCCTACGTCTCGAGCCGTTTCTGGCATGTCGTTTTCTCATTCTGAGAGTGGTGTATGGACGCTTTGGAGCACTTTAGTTCGAAGTTTTTTTTAAAAATCCAAAAATGATTTGTCCATTTCTTGCGGGTCAATTTTACAATGGTCACAATCAGATCGGATAGCTAACAATGTTGACCGATATACAATTTTCTTCATCGTTTTTTTTAAAAGGAGAATGACCCTCGGCCTCTGCATCTGGAAGATGCATACGGCCACTTTGATTATTCTCGAAGACCTTACAAAGTATTACAAACAATATACCTGAATCCACCATCTTGACAACATATGCCATTACTCATATCCATATGATGAAGAGGTGCTAGCTGGGCCACTACCCCAAACCACTCACCTAAGCCTAACATCAAAAGCCGGAATCCCCAGCCGAGCCACATACCGAGTCTGGGGCATAATCCGGTCAGACGCACTCGTGTGTCGTCGCCGCCATCTTTCACAGGTCTGTCTTCAGATCATATTGAGGCTTCTACCTTGTCTGGCCACTCTGCCATCGACGCCCCCATGACGCCAGACAGTTTCCTCCTCCTGCACGAGTCCATCTCCGCGCATCAGACGCCGAGTCTCCACAGCACCATGCCGCCGAGATCCGCCACCATCAATGTGTAAGATGAAGCACCGCTCCACCAAAGTCGCCGTCCTCTAGTCCCTCGAGTCCGTGTGCACCTCCAAGAATGACGCCCCCAGGGGGAAACGACAGCAGAGAGCCGCCGTCATCCGATCTACTGATCTAGGGTTTCCCCCGGAGGTAGCAGAGAGTAGCCTTGAACATCTCCATGGCGATGCCTTCAGGAAGGGAACGGCGCAGACAGCGTCGCCATCGCCGGCCTTGGCAATAGTCAATAGCAGGTTTTCACCCAGATCTGATCGAAGACCTCCATCTCTCGTGCACGGGTCGCCGCCGTCCTTGCCGGGATCTGGATGATCCCGCTTGCCAGATCTCAGCACGGAGAAGCCCCCCCACCGAGACCCGCCGGCCGAGCAGGGGAGGCCGAGACCGCGCCCACAGGTCAGATCCGCGATGGATCCAAGCCCGCGCCGCCGCCCCAGAATCAGCCCCGTGCGCAGCCGCCACCGCCTGCCGAGGCTCGCCGCCGCGTGCCCCGCGCCCCGCCACCGCTCACCGAGGCCTGCCGCCGCAGGACACCGCCGCCCACGGAAGAAGGGGAGTCGGGAGAGGGAGTCCCGCCGCCGCCGCCGTCTGCCACGCGGGTTTCACCCGGTGGCGTCACCCGGCGGCAGCGTGAGGAGGGGAGAAGGAGAGGGCGGCGGCGGTGCCTAGGGTTGGAGGCCCCCGAGTCGCCCAGGGCGGGGGCGACGCGAGGGACGCGATGGACACGCCGATGACAAATTTTTTTAATCGTCTTAGCCGTTTTATTTCACAAGAGAATAGTCCTACAAATCAAGTATAGTTTATTTCCATAAATTGCATGTGCACAATGTAAACATGTCCCGCAAGAAGCTATAACCGTACCTTAGTTTGCGTGACCAACCCTTCCTTTTCTTTAACCGTAGCCGTCACCCCTCAATATCCTAGCCGTTTTCATCTATAAAATCATCGCTCCCCCACATCCCATAGTCTCTACGACGTTGTGAGGTTGGGGGAGGCTGAATATTTTCCTTGTGTTTTTAGTGTGTCGTGGTTCGTTGTGCCCGCTATAATACATCGGCTTGCGTAATAATTGTCCTTCTCCTTAGGGTATGTGTTTCACGTTAACCCGTGGTTTCAAATCGCAAGGTCTGGTCAACCATGGCATGACGTTCCTTAGCTCTTCTGGACTCAACGGGTATGTGACGTGCATCCTGGTTTTCTGGAGTGATGACAGCATGTCTTCTCCTTGTCAAAGCTCGGACGATGCTACGACGAATGTGCAAAGACTTTCTTCTTCTTCTTCTGATTGTACCTCATACGGTGGGCTCCTTTCGTGGTGAGGACTTTGTGTTCTGCTTCGGCTCCAGCGGGAATTCAAGAGTTTTGATTTGATGAAGTAATTGGTATGTTTGGTCGTGGACAGGGGTGCGTGAAAACTTGCTATCCATGTGCCAGAACCATGAGTTGGTTGCAAGATTTTATGGATTTCACCTCTTACCTATCCCAACTTATTTGAGACTAGACGCTTTGTTGTTGTTGTTGTTGTTGTTGTTGTTGTAGTATTGGTGTCGTAGTTTCACCTCTACCTTTAACATCACTTTTTTTTCTTTCAAAAAGGAGGATAAGCCTGGCCTCTGCATCGGCCTATGCATGCAACCTGTTTTAACATCACTTGGCCTCCATAATCCAATTTTCCTAGCTCCGACACCACCTACAGGTTTCCTTGTTGAAAATGAAGAAGGGGAAGCTATGATCGGAACAACCACAGTGAAGAGTTTCCTACCCTTGCCTCTGCTCATAAGCTCATTATACCGGCCACCACTTGGCAGAGGAATCTCATATGCGTAACATGCACGTCAAGCAAAGGGACCGTCTTGTTTTCCCCTAAACTCCTGTCATGATAATCTCACCATCAGTTAGCACTCAGCGGTCATGGGTATTATCTCTCTCTTTCTTGTTTGTACTACTTCCCGTCTCATAATATAAGAGCATTTTTGACACTACACTAATGAACGGAGTATGTGCGCGTGCAATTCTTTTTTCCCATCCGGCGCAATGAGACAAACTTTGTACTACTAGTGAGGATCGAAGGCAAAATTGACAAATTTGACCTATGGACGAAATCAAATCACAGAATAAACTACCCGTGAAACCATTTCACGTGGCTGACCTTTTTATGTGACGCCCGACACAAAGACGTCACACCACACTGTGCAACGCCTCACAGATAGGTGCTACACGCCTGGCCAACGTCGCACTCGTGTGATCCGGAATTTGCTAAGTCAGTGTGCAGCGCTTGAGAGCTAGGCGCCACACTATACAGTGTGGCGCCTAGCTTCTAGGCGTTGCATTAGTGGTTGCTTCATTTTATAGTGCAACCACTAGTGCAGCGCTTGAGAGCTAGGCGCCACACTATACAGTGCAGCGCCTATCTCTTAGGCTCTGCACAATGACTTAGCAATTTTTAGGCAGTCTGGGGTGCAACGCTGGCCAGACGGGCAAAATTGACAAATTTGACCTTAAAACGAAAGTATTTTCATAAACTAAACTGTTTTAGAAAATATTTCACACTACTGACCCTTTTGTGCAGCGCCCGACAACAAGGCGTTGCACTCTACTGTGCAACTCCTTACAGCTAGGCGCTGCACAGTGTAGTGCAACTCCTTAGAGTTAGGCGCTGCATAAAATAGTTTCGACCTGAGGTTAGATTTGTGCCTTTTACCGGCCAGACGTGTATCTTATGTGATTTGATTCCGTCCACAGGTCAAATTAATCAAATTTGACAGGATCGAACACGTACGAGTGCTTGCCAAGTACTACTACAGAGCACAGACCCGAGTAGCGAGAGGCCACATGCAGTCGACATGGATGGGCAGAGATTGGACGCATAATGGTCAGTGGGCAGGCACAGCTATAGCAATTGTGACGAGGAAAGGTTCAGTGATGGAAACGAGCGAGAGGTACGTCGTGGCTTCGCGCAATTGTGCACAAGGGCGCAGAGTGAAATAGGCAAGCGAACGTTGCATTCTAGTAGTTGGTGGAGTATGGGACAGACGAGAGACAAAAGAGACAAAAGGATAAGATTGTTGGTGCCAAGTGACATGATTAGCAAGAGGCAGTAATAAATAAGATGAGAGCGACTATCATTTCATCTGTCAACATATGACGTACAGTACATGAATGTGATATTGAAACAACAAAAGGACAGCGGCCTAACCACAACGACAAACGGTCAAACGGACGGTCAGCTATCGCTGTTACATCAGAAGGTTTGAGAACATGAGTAGGATCATCATAATACACCACCCTGGCCGTCCTCGCTCCATGTCCTTCCGTCCTTGCGTGAATCAATCAGCCCGATGAGCTGCCGAACTCGCAGGATCCGTGCCCTGGAAAAGGGCAGAGTTAACCAGTTAACAACCACTTTCCCGCAAAACAAACAGCTAACAACAACCAAAGGCTGAAAAAGAGAAGCAAAGCAGTTGCATGTGGAGATCAGAGGGAGAACACGGTCAGTTCCTTGAGCTAGCAGAGACCTGAAACCGCCAGTAAAGCTCCTCGTAAGTGGTAGTGCAATAATTAAGTTCTCGAGAATCGTCATTGGTATACATACATTTGTAGTAAGATATAATAAGTGGTTTGTAGCTTGCAGATTATGGTTTCTTACTTATATTTAGTAGTAATTGAAAGGTCTTTTATGCTTTTCAGACCAAAGTCACACTCTGCAACATCATCTTTTACCAAGTTAAGCTAAAGTGACAAGCTAAACGAACTCAAGGAAAGAAGCACGCACAAGCAGGAGTGCGTGGATGGATGGGTTTCAGCTCTGAAAGGAAACTACTCCTACTACGCATATATGCAGACGTCTCACCTGCAGCGGTCGACACTCAGCGCCCATCATCCTCTTCTGCTTATGAATAACATGCTAATGGACTAAAGCAAGGGTTTCAGGAACCAAACCAGCCCAGCAGATGGAATTCAGACATAAGCGTATGAGGTGTTCTGCATATACTAACCCTGATGCTTCTAAATACGCCCTAACAAGTAACACCTAAGGCCATGGCTGTGCAGAAATGATGTCAAATATGTCCAGACGAATCGGCACTGCCGATTCAGACAACGATGACTGCATCTGCAAGCTAATGCTGATGGCAGATGGGCAATGCAGATGCAGAGGATCCAAAGGCAATGTGAGATGCGCGGTTGGACTTTGACTAGGTCAACGAACGGAGGACCCAAGTGCACCTGGGCTTACGCCAACTCCACCGCGCGACCCTATCCTGTTCGCCCCCGTTCGTTTGGGTAAAACGGACGAATAGCGCGGCCCAGCGCACGGCCTCACACGGACAAATGTCCGGATTCCGTCCGTTTTCGGCTCATCCCCGGCCTAAACTTGCGCTCGGTTTGGGGTGAAACGGACGCGTGCGGACGGCCTGGACGCACGCCCTTGTCCCCCCCTCCTCCCCCCGTGGCCCGCCTGTCGGGGGCACTAGCAGTCCCTCCGCTCCAACGCTTTCACCCTCTCTCTCTCGCCCCGCCCCGCCGCCGGCGCCGCCGCTATTCTCCGGCCGCCTCCTCACCGCGCAGCCTCCGACCGTCCCTACCAAACCACTTCTCGACATGGCCGCCCCCACGCCCGTGCTATGGCCGTAGTTTTGGCCGTCGATCGGAGGTTTGGCCGTCGCCGTCTTTGCCAGCCGCAGAGGGGACAGGACCGCCGGCGACGCACCACGGCGTCCTCGGCAGCTTCCGACGAGAGCTCCACAGCGGCCAGTAGCCGGCCGGCAACCACCCCTGCTGCGTCGAGGTGATCATCGCGGCCTCTTCGCCACCACGCCCGCAAGGTGTTCAGCATTTTGCCCACAAAGGTATGGACAGTGGAGACGAGTTTTTCTTCCATCACTTCCTTTGTTCATCGGACAATTCGTCGTCGGATGATGAAGATATTATGGTGGCTGCACTGGTCGTTCACGACCACATTCAACGGCAGCTTCCTCGGTACAGGGGGTCACTCCCTGGCCGTGCTCCCAACCTGAACCGCAACAGGGAGAGAGGCCACGCCCTGCTCTATGCTGATTACTTTGCCAACACTCCTCTCTTCAAGCCGGATAAATTTCGTCGCCGTTTTCGAATGGCTAGGCATGTGTTCAATCGTATCCGAGAGGGAGTGGTTGCTCATGACCCATACTTCGAGTGCAAGACGGATGCCCTTGGCAAGCTTGGATTCTCCTCTTACCAGAAATGCACCGCGGCCATCCGCATGCTTGCATATGGAATTCCAGGCGATCTGGTGGATGAGTATGTGCGTATGAGTGTCTGATGTCAATGTACAAGTTTTGCCAGGCTGTGATCGAGGTGTTTGGCCCAGAGTACTTGAGGCAGCCAACTGCCGCTGATACAGAGAGATTGTTGGCGACCAACGCAACTAGAGGCTTTCCAGGCATGCCTGGCAGCATAGATTGTATGCACTGAGAGTGGAAGAACTGTCCATTTGCTTGGCAGGGCCAGTACAAAGGGCATGTCAAGGCGTGCACTGTCATATTAGAAGCGGTGGCATCACAGGATCTTTGGATATGGCATTCTTTCTTCGGCATGGCAGGTTCTCACAATGATATCAACGTGCTGCAGCGTTCTCCAGTCTTCGCGAGGCTTGCAGAAGGCCACTCCTCACCTGTCAACTTTGAGATCAACGGCCACCATTACAACAAGGGATACTATCTAGCAGATGGTATATATCTTCAGTGGTCAACTTTTGTGAAGACAATCTCGAAACCCCAAGGTGAGAAGAGAAAGAGATTTGCCCAAATGCAAGAGAGTGTTAGAAAGGATGTGGAACGTGCTTTTGGTGTGCTTCAATCCCGGTGGGGTATCGTTCGAAACCCTGCACTGTCATGGGATGAAAGGAAGCTTTGGGAGGTGATGACTGCTGGTGTGATCATGCACAACATGATCGTCGAGGACGAGCGTGATGAGAGTATCTTCGACCAAGGATTTGACTATCAAGGTGAAAATATTGAGCCCCTGCACCAAGACTAGGGCACATTTGAACAGTTTGCCCAATTCCACCGTGAGATGCGTGATTGACACACTCATTTGAATCTTCAAAATGACTTGATTGAGCACGTGTGGGATCACATTGGCAACCAATAGATGTATTGGTCCATTTTATATTTAGTCAAGACAATTTCGATTTGGTTGTAAAACTATTTTGTTAAAGACAATTTCAATTGGGTTGTAAAACTATTTTAATTTTCAGACAAATATTTGGGTTGGAAACTAGTTTTGATGAAAATTTAGGCATTTTTGGCCTGACTGACAGGATGAGGCAAAAGGATGCGTTCGCGCGCTGGGCGCGCAGCCACCGCATCTCAGCACACGTCCGGACACGACCCTAAATTCCTATCCAAACAGTCAGAATCCGGACAAAACGGACGTTCATTTGGGATCGCGTGGTGGAGTTGACCTTAGCATTTAAAAGCAATGGGGAGACGACGGCCAGCTCTACTATGCCTATCTGAATGGATCTTTCCGAACAAGGACGGCAGCTGCAACCTGATCATCTCAGCACAATTTCTGTCAGCGAGCCATCAACGCTGCGGCAGGCCAAAGTCTGCATAGTACCAACTCTTTGCCAAATGGATAGAAAAATGCTTTCTACCGCATGGCATTATGCTAATGTGGAGTTGGAGATGATAGCTTCAACAGGCACATACTCCCCCCGTTCCAAATTATTCGTCGTGGTTTTAGTTTAAATTGGAACCGAGGGAGTAGCTGTTAAGCTAAGAATTGGTGTACACTGTAAGGAACCATCCTATCCTAGTCAGTAAAATGAAATCATGCTACGTGTTCCTAACTGCATTCAGAAAAGGGGAGTCCATGGTGCTCTAAACCGAACACACCAGTTTCATGTGTTCATCTCATCAATTAGATGAAGTTGTCAAGAAACGACCTTCTAGTTATGCTTATGACAATATCTAAGACAGTCCAGATCCAACTGTGCTGGGTCAACAATATGTCAGCTGATTATATTTTGGCAACAACAGATCTCATGCACAAGTATTTTGTGCGTATCAATATCTGGATTGATCTCCAAGCTGGGGGTCAACTCTCTTGGCAGAATAATTACTTGTTTTGTTGCCCGTTATAACCCTCATGTATCGTTAACAGAATACTCTAGATTAACCACGGGATCAATCAGCTATGGCAATTGTGACGAGGAAAGGACCAGTGCAGTGATGGAAGCGAGTGAGAGGTACGTCGTGGCTTCGTGCAGCTGTGCACAAGGGCAGAGAGTGAAGTAGAAAAGTGAACGTTGCATTCCAGTAGTAGGTATGGTATGGGACAGACAAAAGGACAAAAGGATAGGATTGTTCGTGCCAAGTGACAGGATTAGCGAGAGCCAGTGATAAATAAGATCAGAGTGGCTATCATTTCATCTGTCAATCGACGACGTACAGTACATGAATGATTTTGAAACAAGAAAATGACAGCGGCCTAACCACAACGAAAAACGGTCAAACGGACGGTCAGCTATCACTGTTACATCGCAAGGTTTGGGAACATCAGTAGGATCATAATACACCACCCTCGCCGTCCTCCTCCTTGTGTGAATCAATCAGCCCTATGAACTGCTGAACTTGCAGGATCCGTGGCCTGAAAAAGGCAGAATTAACCAGTTAACAACAATCAAAGATAACACAATCAAAGCAGTTGCATGTCGACATTAGAGGGGAACACAGTCAGTTGCTTCAGCTAGTAGAAACCGCTTATATGGTCATCGTATATAGTAGCTTCCAGTAAAGCTTGTCACAAGTGGTGTGGTAATGTAATAATTAAGTCCTGAAGAATCATTGGTATGTTAGCATTAGTAAGATATAATTACGTGGTTTGCAGCTGGAGATTCTGTTTTCTTCTTCAAGTAATAATGGAAAGGCCTTTCATGCTTTTCAGACCAGATTAACACTCTGCATCATCATCTTTTACCAAGTTTAAGCTAAAGCAACAGGCTAAAAGAACTGAAGGAAAGACACGCAAGCAGGAGTACGTGGATGGAGGGGTTTCAGCTCTGAAAGGAAACTACCCCTACTACGCATATGCAGACGTCTCACCTACAGCCATCAACACTCGCCACCCATCCCCTTCTGCTTACCAGAATTCGACAAAAGCATACGAGATGTTCTGCATCCTGAACCCTGATGTTCTCTAAATATGTGCAGAAATTATGATTCTGTATCCACCCTACTCTCAAATGTCCAAGACGTATCAAGGGACTGACGATTCAGACAGCCATTGCCTGCCATGCTCATGCCGATGGCAGACGAGCAATGCAGTCATGCAGATGCAGGGTGTCCGAAGGTAAATGTGAAATGTGCAGTTGGACTTTGACTCGGATCAACAGTGCACCTGGGTTTAGCATTAAAAACCAATGGAGAAACGACAGCCAGCTCTACTATGCCTATCTGAATGGACCTTTCAGAGCAAGGATGACAACTGAAGCCTGATCATCTCAGCACAATTAATTTGTCAGCGAGCCAGGTGTACATAGTGCTATGGTAGGATCCTCTGTGCCATATCACTGTGCTAATGTGGGGTTGCGGATACTACTAGCTTTGCCTAGTCAGTAAAATGAAATCATCTATATGTTCATTAGGGGGGAGGGTTCATGATGCTCTCTAAATCGAACACCAGTTTCATGTGTTCATCTCATTCCATAAGATGAAGGTGTCAGAACCGACCTACTTATGCTTAGAACAACATTTAAAACAATTAACATCCAGATGTACTGGGTCAACACTATGTCTGCTGATTAAATTTTGGCAGCAACAGGAACCTCATGCTCATCTTGTGCATATCAGTATCTCTTATATCTGGATCTCCAAGCTGGGGGTCAACTCTCGCGACAGAACTTATTGACCACACGATTCGTTATAATCCTCATGTATCATTGCCAGGATAGATTATCCAGGGGAATCAATCAGCTATGGGCACCAAATGTCTCTAAAGCTTACAGGCCAGCAACTACTTGTAACTTTGTAAGTGGTGAGCATTTTCCAATATCTCGATCCTAATCTCTTTAGTGAACCACCTACCTAAGATATGTGAGTACACCAAATGCATCACAACAGGGACATCTAGTAGTATAATATTAGGAGAGACGTTAGGGCAATTTGATTTCATCGCCCTAATCATCATTATAATAACTAAACCCTCCGTAGCAGCTAAGCACAGCATCGGATGGATCTCCTAATTTGGAATGACGTGATTTGGTCATTTGAATAATCCGATATAATCTCAGATGACAAGTTAGAACAGTTTAATTTAATCACCCCCGATCATACCTAGAAGCAAGCTGGTCCTGCACTGTTCTCCTAGACTGTATAGCCTTGGCTAGTTTCAGAAGGTTCATCCCACGGCCAGCTAATAAAGAAACTAAAGACACTACCTCTTTTGCTCATCTGAATAATGTACTGTCTATTCTGTTCACCAGGTACTGCTAATCAACGCCAAGAGTACACAGTTTCATTAACCCAATGCACGAGCTCAAATGATCTACTGTAGTTGCAATGTTCATGCATAAATCATTTTATGTTCATCATGTACTAATTTCACCATGTATATAGAGTAGTGTTGAGTTAAGAGCATGCTTACTTGGGTCCTTGATGGTCTGCTCTGCGAGGTTGTTGAAGTAGCACGTAGCCCCGGTCTTCCTGAACTGCTGCCAGTAGGAGTTGAAGGCGTAGCTGGCGTGCGCCGCGCCGGTGTTGGGCTGGAAGCACTCGCCGCCGGGCTGGATGGCGTCGCAGGTCCCGTTCCCCTGCCCGCACGCGTACGTCAGCGCGTCCCCCACCGCCGTCTCGTTCAGCTTCCTGCCGGCGTGGCCGGCCAGCACGCACCATATCGGGCCCTTGTACGGCGTGTCGTTCCCCGCCGCCGGCAGCGGCGGGTACGCCCACAGCGGCCGCCGCCCGGTGAGGTCGACCGGGTACACGGCCGTGCCGTTGGCGTAGTAGAGGCCCCAGTGGCGCTCGGTGCCCGGCCCGGGCTTGAGGTTCTCGTTGTAGAGGGAGAAGACGAACACCGGCATCCTGGCGCCCGGCCGCGCCGGCGTGCCGGGGTTCCTGGCCATCCGCGCCGCCAGGTTCCTGTTGTAGACGGCGGCGTTGCGCACGTTGGCGCCGACCTGGTCGTAGTCGCCGCCGTTGGGCCAGCCGGTCTCCGCGACGGCGATCCTGACGCCCCCGTGGCCGAGCTTGGACATGGCGGCGCCCACGGCGTCGAGCATTTCGTCGAGCAGGTTGGTGTAGGTGAGCCCCGTGCCGGGGTCGACGTAGCGGGCGCGCGCGGCGGGCTGGAGGAGCGCGTAGTCGAGCGGGACGGTGCCGTTGCTGCCGGCCCAGACGAAGTAGGTGTAGGCGTCGACGAAGTAGTAGGAGTTGGTGCCCTCCAGGAAGCGGAGCAGCGGGCGGAGGACGGACTCGGCGATGTCGGGGCGGAACGCCGCGGCGGAGGGCGGGCGCGGGAAGGCGCCCGTGACGAGCGCGTCCATGGCGAGCGTGGTGCCGAGCTTGACGCGGTTGACGCGGCGCGCGCGGAGGCTGCGGTGGAGGTTCTCCATGGCCGGCACGATGCGTGTCCAGGTGGAGGCCGCGATGGAGCCGTCGGAGAGCACCTCGTTGCCGACGAGCAGGTACTTGACCCGCGTCCGCGGGAGGTAGGGGAGCAGGTTGTCGGCGACCCAGCGGTCGGCCGCGGCGTAGGAGGCGGCCAGGTCCGGGATGAGCTGGTTGGGCACCATGATGGAGACCGCCATGCCCGTGCCGGCCAGGGCGCGGAGCACCGCCGGGTTGGCGTCGTAGATCTTGACGGAGCCCGCGCCCGCCGCGCGCAGCAGCTGCACGGACCGCCGAGGCGCCGGGATGTCGTCCGCCACCCTGCCGTAGTTGACGCCGAGGCCGCGGTCGCGCCCGTGGCGGAAGGGGCTCCCGCTCCAGCTCGCGTCCGCCGCTGCGGGAGCGAAAGAAACGGACAGGGCAACGTAGCGCACGTCAGCAACTGGCTCGGGTCGGGGTGGGTCGGGTGAGCGGACGGAGGAATGGCTTACCGTGGCAGGCGAGGGCGGCGAGGAGGAGAAGGAGGAGCGGCCGGAGGGGGGAGGCCGCCATGGACGCCGCCATGGGCCCTGCTCTGTTGCGCGCGGTCGTGCGGAGTCGACGTTGGAGAGCGAGCGAACGTTGACGTGTGGAGGACCAGAGGGAGGTTTAAGTAGGGGTTTAAAACCCGAAGCTGCCTTGCTTTGACGACGGTAACGGTACAGTCGGTATCATGCACTAAGAGCATCTCCAACAGGCGCCGGACCCGCCGCACGCAAAAAACAGATTTACCACGCGCGCATCGTCTGATTTGGCACGACGCGCAGAGCTGGCTTCAGCAGCCGCGCTAAAATACAGCACGAGTGCGCCCCTCGAGCAGCACGCTAAAATGCAGCGCGCGCGACAATATTTTCGGAAGCATAAAATTAAAAATAAATTGCATAGATAAAAAATAAAGATAAATTACATAGATAAAAAAAGATACAAAGGTATTTTACATCGGTGCAACTAGATAGATAGTTCGAAAACATAGATAGATAGAACTACGGTGCAACTAGATAGAAACTACTACGGCATACTAGATAGAAACTACTCCAAATCGCTACCACCATCATCATCCTCGTCGGTGTTGTCCGAGGTATCGAGCCAAATGTCGTCCCAACGTTCATCGTCTGACGTGAAGATCGACCTCCCACCTGCTGAAACGATGTCGCACTGCGCATTCGCCAATGCCTTCCGCCGACACCGGTCCGCCCGCTCCGCGCGGCGCCTTGCCGTCCTCTCCGCCCAGTAGGCACGCTCGTCAGCGACGTCCTCCGAGTGGCGACGACGCCACTCCGCCATGGCTCGCTCGTCCTCCTCGGCGATGAGGAGGCGGCGGCAGCGCCGAGCGTGGTCGGCACGGTCCATGTCGGTGATGAGACGCGGCGGAGGGGCGACGTGCTGCGCCTGCTCGCGCGTGAAGACGTCCCGGAAGTTCATCTGCGTCCGGGGCCTATCCAACCGCCACGCCGCCGCGTCGTACGCGCGGGCCGCCTCGTACGCGCTCGGGAACGACCCGAGGCCGAGCCGGACGTCGCCGGACCGGATCTCGGCGGAGTACCAGCCGTTGGGGCGCTCGCGGACGCCACGGTAGCCCGACGAACCCCGGTGGCGCGGCGGCATGGTGGCGCGGTGGTGACGCGGAAAGCGGCGAAGCGGCGAGGTTGCGAGAGGAGGGCGCGTGGCTGTGTCTGTGCGCGTGGTGAGCGCGGCATTTTATAGACGCGCGCGAAGCGGCGCGCCAAATCTACCGCGCCGCGTGCCGCTTTCTCCCGCGCGCGGTAACTTTCCGCTACCGCTGGAGCGCGCGGAACCAGCCGGCACGCGCTAAACCCAAATTTTATCACACCAGCGCGTCTTTTGCAGCACGTGTTGGAGATGCTCTAATCAACGGCAGTTGGGGCAGTCGTGAGACGCGGCTTTTGAGTTTTGAGTATCTCGGCGACATCATTGACACAGGTGGCGAGCTCAGACGGCAGTACTACATTACTCTGATGGATCCTACTCTGAGTCTCTGATCTGATTCAAGTACACGTACGTGTACGCGTACAGCGAACACATGCTGAGACTGAGTTGGGACTGTGGAGCTCTGAGATCGGGGAAAAGAAAAGCCAGAAACAGGGGCAAAGGGGAAGGGAAATTGTGCCGTTGCATGGGTGGCTTGCCTTTTGTTTTTGCACATCGGATCCATCCTGCATTCCTGCTGCCGGCATCAAAGTTTTGGAACCAACGGGGTGAAGTGAAGTGAAGCTGCCTTTCCGGCACGTCTCGTCTCGCCGGTGCGAGTTTGGCCCTGTTCCAACGGGACAAAGGCCACTGTTACGGCCATCCTCGGGTGTCCGTCCGAGATATTTTACTCACGGCCAAGTTTCCTTCGCCTTTTTCCCAGTACTTTCTTTTCAGGTGAGGGGAGAAAGCGCGTGGCCATTCTCAGCACGTCTGTCGCCGCATCGCACCGGCCAGCCAGCGTTCGTTCCCTCCCGTCCCATGGTGGTGCGCACAGCGGCAGCGCACCGTGCCGGTCGAGGCGGCAGCACCCCCGCCCCGTGCGCCACACCACCACAATTCACAAACACAGGCCGAGGTCAACTCTGCTCTACCTCGCCTCACTCACCGCCATCAGATCGGGAAATGGGGGAGCTGTGCGTTGGATTCCGTCTTCGTCTTCAGAGAGAAGCTCCTTCTGCCTTTTTCCCGTCTGATTGAGATGAAAGCTCCTTCTTTCAAAAAAGGATAGGAAAAAAAAGAAGATGAAAGCTCCTTCTGTTTTTCTTTTTCCCTTTATATAGATGAAAGCTCATTCTGCCTTGCCACGCTCCTTTGTACAGACTGGGCAGGACTCGCTTGTTCTCAAGTTGGCTTTGTTTTTTTCCTTTTCCATTGACAGTCTCTGAAGGTGGCTTCGCTACTGCCTTTTCTCCTGTAAAAACCTCTTTATCGTCCTCAAAAGGGTGAGGAAATTATCACCAACTTGCATATAGTGCATTATGCTACTAATCTCTCCGTTTCAAATTACTCGTTGTGGTAATTTGAACTAAAACCATAACAAGTAATTTGAAATATAGGAAGTATATACGTAACACACTACTACCAACGACCAAACAATATTCAAGCCATACACCCACGCAATAATATAATACGGAGTACACTATAAGAGCATCTCTAGTAAACCCCGTAAAAAGGGTCAAATCTTCAGATTTATGATACATGTTAAAAAATGCATTGAATAGATCTTGTAAAATAACATATCTAGTGTTTTTTTACAGGTTCCGTATATTAGTGCAACCATTCATCATATATGGAGGATTCAAGCTGTTTTTTGAGGGTCCTGTAAAACCGGTCAACGCCAGAGCAGGGGGCCTCGCGACGTCGCACACAAGCAGCAAGCAGGCGGAGGAGCTCGGCAGCGGCCGGCCAGAGCATCCTCGGAGCACGCGGCGGGCCTGGGCGTCATCGGAGCAGGCAGTAGGCCAGAGCGGCGCTGTTCTGGCCGGCCGGAGTTCAAATTCGTCCATGCATGCGTCCTGGTGAAGAAGAAGCGCGAGGAGAAGAAAAACAAAAAATATTGCGGTACAGGTTTACGAGATCTGTTCCGTCCGATACCTCACGATGCCATAAATTCGTTTTAAGGGGACCTTTATACCGTTTTTACGGGATCTGCTAGAGATGCTCTAAGTATGTCGCCAACGCCGACCCTTAGGCCACTCGCAACCGTCCGGACAACACAGTTCGAACGTGTTTTGCCATCTAACAAGGGCATGTATTGGGCGGTCCGCACTTTTTCCCATAAATCGGAGACAAACTGGGGGGCTTTGCGGGCGTTTGGCCGCTGCCAAGTCCGCTTCTGACTGACTTGGCCCGCCAAAAACCCCTCTCCCATGCCCGCCCGAAGCCATCCGCCCGCATTTATGGCAGATCAGAACGGACGCGACCGTTCACTAGAGCCGGCATTAAAGCGGCTCGCCGGCCGAGAGTGTCGCCCGCTGCTCACGCCTTCTCTTCGCATTGAAATGGCATCGTCTGCCCGCCTACCTTCATTAAACCGGCGTGTGTGCCGAGGAACCTACTCTGGCGCCCCGAGCGCCACACGTCCATTCATGTGCGGGCCGACATTAAACACCTTTCGGGTTGGCTCCTCGCATCCGCCAGCTATATAAATGTGGTGAGTGATACGTCCCCATCGTATCTACTTTTCCAAACTCTTTTGCCCTTGTTTTGGACTCCAATTTGCATGATTTGAATGGAACTAACCCGGACTGATGCTGTTTTCAGCAAAATTGACATGGTGTTATTTTTGTGCAGAAATAAAAGTTATCGAATTGACCTGGAAATTTATGGAGAATATTCCTGGAATATATAAAAAATACTGTCGGGAAAAGATACCAGAGGGGAGTCACCTAGGGGCCACAAGCCATAGGGGCACGCCTCCCAGGCTTGTGGGCCCCTGGAATGTCTACAACCCTAACTCCAACTCCATAAGTACCTATTCGCGGAGAAAAAAATTAGAGAGAAATATACATCGCGTTTTATGATACGGAGCCGCCGTCACCTCATGTTCTTCATCAGAGGGCTGATTTGAAGTCCGTTCGGGGCTCCGGAGGATGGAATCTATCGCCATAATCGTCACCAACCTTTCTCCATCATCAATTCCATGATGCTCACCGCCCTGAGTAAGTAATTCCATCGTAGGCTTGCTGAACGGCGATGGGTTGGATGAGATTTATCATGTAATCGAGTTAGTTTTGGTAAGGTTTGATCCCTAGTATCCACTATGTTCTGAGATTGATGTTGCTATGACTTTGCTATGCTTAATGCTTGTCACTAGGGCCCGAGTGCCATGATTTTAGATCTGAACCTATTATGTTTTCATGAATATATGCGTGTTCTTGATCCTATCTTGCAAGTTGTAGACACCTATTACGAGTTATGATCCGCATACCCCAAGGTGACAATAATTGGGATTCTTTCCGGTGATTACCGTAGTTTGATGAGTTCATGTATTCACTAAATGCTAATGCTTTGTTCCGGTTCTCTATTAAAAAAAGGCCTTAATATTTCAATTAGGACCCGGCTGCCACGGGAGGGTAGGACAAAAGATGCCATGCAAGTTATTTTCCATAAGCATATATGATTATATGCGGAATACATGCCTACATTATATTGATGAATTGGAGCTAGTTCTGTGTCGCCCTAGGTTATAACTGCTACATGATAAATATCATCCAACACAATGCCTACGAGCTTTTCACACATTGATCTTTGCTAAGTTACTTTCGTTGCTACTGCTGTTACAATCACTACAAAACTATTACTGTTACTTTTGCCACTTTTACCGTTACTTCCGTACTACTTTGCTACTAAATACTTTGCTGCAGATATTAAGTCTTATAGGTGTGGTTGAATTGACAACTCAACTGATAATACTCGCAAATATTCTTTGGCTCCCCTTGTGTCGAATCAATAAATTTGGGCCGAATACTCTACCCTCAAAAACTGTTGAGACCCCCTATACTTGTGGGTTATCAAGACCTTTTTCTGGCGCCGTTGCCGAGGAGCATAGCTCTATTTCCTGAGTCACTTGAGATTTATATCTATTGATCACTATGAGGAATCTGAAAGATACTAGAACCAAGATTTTTTTCCTCTACTACGAGGGGAGGTAAGGAACTGCGGTCTAGCTCTCCACTTGATTCACCTTCTGTTTTATGTAAGCTTGCGACACCTACACCTTCTATTAATTCTGATATGTCGCAAGTAATTGATGATGCTACTTCTGCTATGCGTAATGTTTATGATGATACTATTACTTTGCTTGATAAGACTGTGCCACCGGGTGAATTTCCCGATGACCACCTTGCTAGAGCTAAAGATATTGAGAATGCCGAAACCGATGATATTTCTAAAACTGATGAAATTATTGAAACTGAAAACTTTGAAACACCCATTAGATCTAGCACTCTTAGATATGAATTGCCTGTTATATCTGAAGGTTATGTTATGGATGGAGAGGTAGCTAGGGACTTTCTTGCTTGCAGGGATTGAGAGGATCTTAAGAAATTACTAGTCAAGTTGAAAGAAAAATCTTTGGATGCTAGAATGCAATATGATCCTAAGTTTGATACTTCACCTATCTTTGTTACTGAAGGATTATGAATTTTCTATCGATCCTGAGTTAATTACTTTGGTTGAATCTGTTCCTTTCCACGGTTATGAAACTGAAACTATTGTGGCACATCTTACTAAGTTGAATGACATAGCCACCCTATTTGCTCATGAGGAAAAAAATTGCTATTACTATATTCTTAAGTTGATTTCTTTCTCATTAAAGGGTGATGCTAAGATATGGTTTAATTCTCTTGCTCCTGGTTGTGTGTATAGTCCCCAGGATATGATATATTACTTCTCTAAAAAATATATTCCTGCTCATAAGAAACAAGCTGCTTTAAAGAAAATATTTAACTTTTTGCAAATTGAAGAAGAGAGTCTCCCACAAGCTTGGGGGAGGCTACTCCAATCACTAAATGCTTTGCCTGATCATCCTCTCAAGAAAAATGAAATACTTGATATCTTTTATAATGGACTAATCGATACTTCTAGGGAGCACCTAGATAGTTGTGTTGGTTGTGTTTTCAGGGAACGAACTGTTGAACAACTGAAGAATTATTGAATAATATATTGAGTAATGATAATGATTGGACTCTTCTAGAACCACCTCCTAAGCCAACTCCGAAGAAGAGGGGTATTCTATTTCTCAATCTCGAAGATATGCAAGAGGCAAAGAAATCTATGAAAGAAAAAGGTATTAAAGCTAAAGATGTTAAGAATTTACCACCTATTGAATAAATACATGGTCTCAATACCCTGACACAGGTAGTAGTGGTAAATTCTCTCTATAGATTTGATGAAGGTGATATTCCTTATAATAAATCTGCTAGTCAATGCTTGGGTGAATTTGATAAATTTATTGTTAAATAAGAAAACTTCAATGCATATGTTAGTGGACAATTGAAACGAAATGCTTATATGCTTGAACGCTTGAGTGACTATATGTTTAGGACTGTTAATGATCTCAAGGTTGTTAGTGAACATGCTTCTATGGTAAAAACTCAAGTAGAACAAGTTCTCAAAGCACAAAATGATTTGCTTAATGAGATGAATAACAAGATGAATGATCATGCTGTTAGAGTAATGACTAGAGGTGGTAAAATGACTCGGGAACCCTTGTATCCTGAAGGCCATCCTAAGAGAATTGAGCAAGACTCTCAAAGAATTAATAATGATGCACCTAGTCCTTCTATAAATAAAAAGAAAGATGATAGGACCTTGCATGCCTCTAGTGAACCTATTGTAGACACACCTGAAAAACCAAATCATATTTCTATTCTGATGCTGAAACATAATTTGGTGATGAACATGAGCCTAGTGATAATGTTAATGATGACGTTCATATTGATGCTCAACCTAGTAATGATAATGATGTGGAGATAGAACCTGTTGTTGATCTTGATAACCCATGACCTAAGAATAAAAGATATGATAACAGAGATTTCGTTGCTAGGAAACATTGTAAAGAAAGAGAGCCATGGGTTCAGAAACCCATGCCCTTTCCTCCTAAAGCCTCCAAGAATAAAGATGATGAGGAATTTGAGCGTTTTGTTGAAATGCTTAAACCTGTCTTTTTGCATTTGCATTTGACTGATATTTTAAAAATGTCTCCTTATGCTACGTATATGAAAGATATTGTTACTAATAAAAGAAAGATACTGAAAGCTAAGATTTACACCATGCTTGCTAATTATACATGAAACTAGGAGATCCAGGAATACCAACTATACCATGCTCCATTAAAAGGAACTATGTTAAAACTGCTTTATGTGATTGGGGAGCCGGTGTTAGTGTTATGCCTTTCTCTTTACATCAAAGACTTGATTTGAATAAGTTCACACCAACTGAAATCTCTTTGCAAATGGCTGATAAATTAACTGCTATACCCATCGGTATTTGTGAGGATGTGCTTGTCGTAGTTGCAAATGTTACTATCTTAATGGACTTTCTTATTCTTGATATACCTAAGGACGAAAATATGTCGATCATCCTTGGTAGACCCTCTGTGAATACTGCATGGGCTATTATTGATTGCAATAAAGGCAATGTCACTTTTCATGTTAATGGTAATGAGCATACCGTACTTTCCAAAGAAACAACCTTAAGTTAATAGCATAATTTCTATTGGAAAATTTTCAACTATTGCTATTGGGGGTTTTGAATTCCCTGTTCCTACTATCAAAAAGAAATACAATATTCTTATTGTTGGGGACGTGCATATCCCCATTGAGGCAACCTAGTGTTATACGAAGATTCTCCGGTTTCATGTCATTCAGAAGAAGTTTGTTAATAAGACTTGACCAACCTTATTAATGGATTCCTTTTGATGGGCATGCGATGGATGAACTTAGTAAACACAACTTTTTGTACCACCTTTTTATTTTCTGTTATTTAGATTTAATAAAGTAGAAATGCTATTATTTCACTATTGTCTGAATTATCCGTGCAATAAAAAAATGACCAAAAAATAAAAGTTCTCCAGATGCCCTGAAAATTTAGTATGAATTTTTTATACAATATTTGAAAAAATTTGGCACTGAACACGCCCCTGGGGTGCACCCTGATGTCGCTTGAAGCTATGTCGGTATTTCCCCAAAGAGGAAGGGATGTTGCAGCATAGTGGTGGTAGGTATTTCCCTCAGATATGAAACCAAGGTTATCGAACCAGTAGGAGAACCAAGCAACACAATGTAAACAACCCCTGCACACAAATAACAAATACTTGCAACCCGACGTGTTGAAGGGGTTGTCAATCCCTTTCGGGTAACGGTGCCAGAATTTGGTGCGTTGATGGGAGAAAGTTGTAAATATTGATAGATCGAATGCCAAATAAAATGCAGCAAGGTATTTTTGTATTTTTTGGTTTAGTAGATATGAAAATAAAAGGAAAATAAAATTAGATCACGAAGGCAAATAATATGAGAAAGAGATCCGGGGGCCGTAGGTTTCACTAGTGGCTTCTCTCGAGAAAAATAGCGAACGCTGGGTAAAAAAATTACTGTTGGGCAATTGATAGAACTTCAAATAATCATGACGATATCCAGGCAATGATTATTATATAGGCATCACATCCAAGATTAGTAGACCGACTCCTGCCTGCATCTACTACTATTACTCCACACATCGAGCGCTATCCAGCATGCATCTTGTCGTGGTTTTGTCATGGCAGATGTCCTAGTGAAAGGACTTAGTCGTGGAGCCATCGCGATGGGTTAGCTTAAAGGGGTTAAAGCGGACAAGGGACGCAAGGAATTATACTGGTTCGGCCCCTTACGAGGAAGGTAAAAGCCTACTCCAGTTGTGATGGAATTGCTAGGGTTTCGATGACCAGGGAGCGAATCCGCTTTGCCTGGCTCTCGAGTTGTTGTTGTCTGTCCCTAAACCCCCGCCAGGTCGTCCCTTTATATACACAGGTTGACACCCGCCGGTTTACAGAATCCTGGCCGATTCATAAACGTGTCCGGCCTGGTTTCTACCCTTACCTATCTTACAATACAAGTTACATGCTATATGGCGGTTTATGTCTATGGGCCCTAAACCGCCTTTGGGCCCTGGGCCTCCGTGCTAGCTCTCCTTCGTAAAGCGCCATACTCCTTGTCTTCATGGGCTTCAGATATAAATAACTCATTACAGGCATAACCCGACCCCTCCTGGCCGGTTTATACTCAGTAGTAATATTCCCAACATTAGGCCCCGGATTGATTTGAACATGTTCATGTCAATCTTCAACACTTAGGAAAATTCCCCTTTTAGCGCCTTTGCATATCCTTGTAATCCCTGTGACGTCATCCTCCAAGATTGTAATAAACTGCCATGATGTCACATGTTATAAAAAATTATATGTCTCACCTTCATTAATGAGCCTCCGACAATCGAGGCAACATCTCTGTCACAGATCCAATTTTTGGGCTCCTCGATTTTCGTGCCTGTCACTTATCCCTTCGCCTTATAAATAAGACCGGGGGTCCTTTTCATTCCCCCCCCCCCCGTGCCTCCTCGCGTCCTCTTCTTCCTTGCGCCGACCTGACCCTTGCGCGCGGCCGTCGTTGTCAAGCTCCGCCCTCGACCTCATCTCCGGCCGCTGCATCAACCTGAACGTACCAGAGAAACGCGCCATGCCTTCGCTGCTCTATCAGCAACAATAAGTTTCCCTTTCCCTTGCTCTAGATTCTCCATTAGGGTTTCGGTGTTCATCAAAGCTCGCGACTGTTCTTCTCTGTTCATCTCCATAGTGTAAGTAGCGAACTCAGATTCTAACATTTTCTTGCGCAGTCGTAGTTGTAATCCCCCTTTTTCATCCTTAGAATATCTTCTCTGTATAGAAAAACTCATCTGGACCTGACAAACTACTTAAACACCTATATTTTGAGTCTGAATGTGTTTCGATTTACTGATACGCTACAGATCTAAAATTACCATATCGATCTGTGGAACTTGTTTTTCCCTTACTTAAATATTTTAGATCTGTGCCTTCCATACTAATATAGGCGGTTTAACCTTTTTAGGAAATGATAATCTGGCAGGTACCATTAGACCCCTTTTAAACCACCGATTCATTTATCCTTGTCGGGCTCTGGTTTAACAATGTGCATCCGCCTCTATCTTATCCCTCTGATCTTATGTTGTTTTATGCTTGTCCATCATAAACCTTAAACTGGCATTAATCTTTTTCCAGCTCTTCATTTGAAATGGCCAAACAATTTTATGCTTGTAACCGGGCCTCTTCTCGGGTTACTGAAGAGGAACTAGATGGATGCATCAGAACTGGCGCTTTACCAAAACAAAGCGAAATCCACTGGCGAGTTCCCGGTCCAGAAAATCCTCCTACCCCCAAGGATGGCGAGGTAGTGGTATTTGTTGATCATATGAGCCGTGGTTTTAAACCGCCTGGATCCAAGTTTTTTCATGATGTACTTGCCAGCTTCCAGATCCACCCTCAAGATATTGGACCTAACTCCGTGTCCAATATTTGCAACTTTCAAGTGTTTTGTGAGGCCTATCTTCAAGAAGAGCCGACCGTTGAATTGTTCAGGGATTTTTTCTACTTGAACCATCGTACTGAATTTGTAGACGGGCCCAACACTGAACTTGGCGGCGTTTCCATTCAGAAAAGGAAGGACGTCAACTTCCCTCACGCCAAACTTCATAGTCATCCTAAGGATTGGAACCAGACTTGGTTCTACTATAAGGATACTTCCCCTGATGATGAGAACCCTATGCCGGGTTATCGTGCTCACCGGCTTACCAACACACATCCATTTCCGCAATGGCTGACTGCCAAGGAATGGGCCACATATGCGCCACAACTCGCCAAGCTCAGAGCTTCTATGGCTAATGGTTTGACAGGAGTTGACTTTGTTCATTGCTGGATATCTTGGAGTATTTTACTGTTAAGCCGTCGCCCCGGTTTAATGTGTGAGTACACAGGGGACTCAAAAGATCCTCAACGACATATTGATATTCAGCTAACAGAGGCTGAAGTTACTGAGTCTGTTAAAAAATACTGAATGAATCGGAGGCTGTCTGCGGCAAGACCGGGTTAAGTCCCTTCTATACTTTGAATAAACCGCTAACTGTAAGAATTGTCTCACTCCTGCTTGCACTTGATATTCTTAACTGTGTAATCTTTTATATCCTCTGTCAATCTTTTAACAGGGTGACGACTCATTCTGGAAGAAGAAACCTCAAGATAAACCGGCCAAGACCCCTCGACCTAAGACGAAGGTTGTTAAGAAACCTGCCAAGAAGAAGGCAGCTGAATCCACCGGGTTGAACCTCGATGAGGACCTTGATAATCCGGACTCAGAGGTAGAACTTGACTCTCTTGGTTTGTTTTTCATACACCTCATTGACAATGATTATTATCAGGATGACGCTGAAGGCAGCCAAGCCGATGACACAGAGGTAATTACTCTTTCCTCCGGTTCAGACACTCTGCCAACACAGAAAATCCGTCAAACAATCTGGAAAACAAGATTTTATCACCCCTAGCTCACTTGGACCCAAACTTTCTTTTGAAGAAGCAGCAACATGAAGCTCGCCGCACAACCCGGCACATCGGCCAAGTAGTCACTTCAGGTGGTTTACCGAACACTCCGGTTCGGAAACGTCAATATGAGGTCTCACACACTTCTGATACTTCTTATCCCAAGGCAGGTTATTTCCAACAACCTCTTAATTCGTCTGATTCAAATTATCAGGGAACGCCTCATTCATCATCTGGCGAATCAATGACCACACAACTCCCTCCTCTTAAGAATGTTCCTGGGTAAACACTTTAAACTTAATCTTTTGATGCTTTATACTAACCTTTATATTTTTCCCTTTCAGAGCCAAGGCCAGACCCAGCAAGAAAGCTCGGGTAAATAAACCGTTTGATGACAATGTGGTTATTGAACCGGAGAGAACTCTAGAATCGGAAGGAACAAATGCTGACACCATGCTTGATGATTCGCCACCTCAAGATCATGAATTTTTTGTTGAACAAGTAGAAGTTGATGCAACAGGCCATGCTGATAATCCGACAAGCCCGGTCCGCACTGATGATAAACTGTCAAGTCCGGCTAAGGCTACTGATACATCGTTAACTCCAGTGCAGGCTGCTGATGACAAGGAAGATGACATTACGATTACCAGCTTTGGCCACACCACTCCTGGAAATCCTGTTGCTTTATCAAAACATAGTGCCAAGGAAGAGCTTTCTGCTATGGACAAAGGCAAGTGGAACACAGACTTGTCAAGCTACGCCCACCTCAACGCCCAAGAACTTCATTCTGGTTTTTTAAACCGTCTGTACACAAGCCGTGACTACGAAGCCGGTTTAGTGAATCTGATGAAGGAGCGATATGAGGTAACTATATAACTATTTCTCTCTTATGTCCAATTTCAAGTACCAACTCCACTAGCCCCCAAGGGCCGATTTATGATGCCAATCTAAACTGGGACTTTGTAATATCTCAATTTTGCATGCTTAGCCTCCAAGGGCCGGTTGATCTTTTTAAGATGAACCGGTACTGTAGAATTGTAATCTTTTAACTTTTGCCTGTGTAGTCCCCAAGGGCCGGTTTATCTTTCCAAGCTGAACCGAGACTTTGACCAATGTTACTTTGAGCAAATGTACATTAGCCCCCAAGTGCCAAGAATAATACTTGTATTGCGCTTGGGACTTGTAAAAATTTCTGATAATCAAGCAAATAGGCATTAGCCCCCAAGTGCCAAGTGTATAACTTGTTATGTGCTTGGTACTTCAAATATGTACTGCCAACTCATGATATGTCTGTCTCGTATAGGCTGAGCTGAGCAAAAAGGAGGCCCAAACCGCTGATATCCAAGAAAATATTAAATCCCAGCAAGCAGAAACCTCCAAAGCCAAAGAGGAACTGACCAGTGCCTTAGAAGCCATGGAGAAGTTGAAAGAAACGTTTAAGAAGGAGCAGGCGGATTGGGGGATAGAGAAGACCGCATTGCAAAAGAGATCTGAGGATGCAGAAGCAACCCTTAAACCGGCGGCCGAAGAACTGATCGGTTTAAAGCGGCAGATAAATGCCATGACCGCTGATGTGTTTGGTAAGTATCTTCACCTGAAGTTTTCAACATACATTATCTCATCAGGTACCGGTTTACTGATGCTCACAATGATGCAGGAACTTGCATTACCCATCTGGGCTCTGACATGCGGAAGAAGCTGAAGGCTGCCTATACTCTTATAGAGCAGTTATATTCCAGAGCCCAACGAGCCATTTGCACTGCTGCTCATAACAAACCGCCCCCAACTTTGATAAAGGAAACCCTTGAGAAGCTGTCAATGCTGCCTGCCCGGTTGGACGAGTTAAAAAGATCAGCTGCAAGGTCAGGGTGCACTGACTGTGCTAATCCGGGCTAAGGCATGGATACCAGATCTTGACTCGTCGAATATAGGCAGCGGCTATCCTGGCATAAAGGAGGATGGTTCAGAGTTTAACAATGATGATCTTCGAAGGTTGACAAAGGAAATGCACCCCTTAGCGAGCAAATTGGCTGAAGAAACAAATATCTCTCACTATCAGCCGGTTTATGATCCTGATCATAAAAGATTTCCTGCGCCAACACATGATGTAGAAGATCTTATTCCGCCAATCCGTAAGCACACCTATGCCCCTGATGTTGACCCCTCCAACCTTATAAGCGATGAAGCTGTGTTCCAAGCCTTAACTGGAATCGATTGGGAAACCATTGACTTCCAGCCACTGGGTAGAGAAGAGGAGGACGCACCAGCGCAAGACGATCCACAACCTTCAAGTCAGCATGGTGACGAGTCATGATCCGAAGGCCAGTTTAGCCTTCTGCATACTGCCACACTTGTTGAAAACAATTATTCTATTTGGGCATTAAAGCGCCTTTGTAATAGGCTAGTTCAAAACACTTGGTTTGCTATGCCATCACGCATATTTATTTTGCCTGATACTATGAATCCACCATGCTTTAGGATATATTATGTTCATAATCCATAGCAGTGTTATTCAAACTGTTCCTGCATAGAAGAAGTTGAAAGTGTCCTGGCGGTTTACTGCAGGACGGGTCATGATGCCCAAATATATATAGCCGGGGTTTATAACCCAGGATGTACTTTGAAAATAATTAAAGATGATGAAGAGATGATACCTGTGATATTGAATCACACCGTTGGTTGACCAACTTTTGTATATTAAGGGTGATAACCCCAATCTTCGGTATTGATAACTCCTTCCATGTTTTGCCGGTTTATGATAAAACCGTACCGGGTTATAATAAACATCGGTGTATCCATATATAATGCTGGTGACTTGTAGTCGAAACCAGACCGGGTCAATAAACGCCGGATTATAACTGATCATGTACTTACAACTTATCGTTGAAAGCCAACCCGGGTCAATAAACGCCGGCTTATCATAAGATATTATGAATCTCACCAAAGGAGAGAAAACTTGGCAAATAAAAACATAAAAAGAACATGCAAGGCTTTTCATGGGCTGCCAGGCCCAAAATCGAGGCTTTTCATGGGCTGCCAGGCCACTGAGTTAAACCATTTTTCGAAGCCTTTTAAGATGGACCTCACATTAACCAATCGTCGTTTTAACTTTGATAATTTCAGGGTCTATGAGATTGACTTGTCAAACGTTCGGCGGGTCATACCAGGATTACCTAGATGGAGTGGCTTACTTAAAAAGGCAGGATAACCCGGGGTTTTAGGTGAATACACCTGGCTTCCAAGCCTGGCTTGATAGCCTATTACAAGGGTGTAGACTCTTTGTTCTTTTGAGAAGCAAAGAGCCCCCGAGCAATATTTTGAGTTGTGCTCAGTGGGTGCCTATGTTTGAGTTGTGCTTTTGCAACACTCTCTTTGGCCCCACGTGATTTCCTTTTGGCCTTAAGCCGATCAAGAGGTGTAGCTATGGTTCAAATACAACCAAGCCCCCAAGTGATTTCCATGGTGGCCTTATGCCAATCAAGAGGTGTAGCTATGGTTCGAATACGACCAAGCCCCCAAGTGACTATATATATATGGCCTTATAAGCCGGATCAATGGGTAAATAGAACTCCGCTTTATAAACAGAAGCCCCCCTGTAACCACACACGATGTAAGAAAAACAACAGAGACCCCACTTTAGCTGAGGCTCCGGTTTATTGTATTGATCATATATATACATTGTCATCACTATGTACATAAGAAGAGCCTGTGGGTCAAGTATAGTAAGGCCAAAGATGAGCTATATTCCACGGCCGTTGGGTCTCCTCCTCCGATTTACGTGAGTCTTTGTGCTCTCGAACATCGATAAGGTAGTATGATTCGTTGTGCAGATTTTTGCTGACCACAAAGGGTCCTTCCCAAGGTAGGGACAACTTGTGCATATCAGTCTGATCCTGGATGAGCTGGAGCACCAGATCATCTTCTTGAAAAGCTCTAGTTTTAACCCGGTGGCTGTGATAACGACGCAGGTCTTGCTGGTAATCGCCGAACGAGCCGCTGCAATATCATGCTCCTCATCTAACACGTCAAGTGAATCCTGACGTGCTTTCTCATTATCAGCTTCAACATAAGCCGCCACAAGGGGCGAGTCATGACGGATGTCACTAGGGAGAACCGCCTCTGCTTCGTAAACCATGAAGAAAGGTGTATAACCCGTGGATCTGTTCGGTGTGGTATTGATGCTCCATAACACAGAAGGTAACTCCTCCACCCAACAACCCGGCGTCCGCTTTAAAGGAACCAGAAGCCGGGGTTTGATGCCTCTCAAAATCTCTTGATTGGCTCTCTCTGATTGACCATTAGATTG
The DNA here is from genome assembly GCF_056163025.1 of Triticum urartu. Taxonomy (NCBI): domain Eukaryota; kingdom Viridiplantae; phylum Streptophyta; class Magnoliopsida; order Poales; family Poaceae; genus Triticum; species Triticum urartu. The sequence continues at coordinate 476,179,338 of NC_141877.1, forward strand.
GAGGTGAGCCACCGATGACACGTCAAGCCGGATGTGCTCACGTTGACAAAATTCTTCCATAGCCCCCTTGGACAGATTAGTACCATTATCGGTTATGATGCTGTGTGGAAAACCAAAACGAAGATCACCTTTTTGATGAATTGAACCGCCATAGCTGCATCACACTTACTGACTGGCTCTGCCTCCACCCACTTGGTGAACTTATCAACCGCCACCAGAAGGTGGGTCTTCTTGTCCTTGGACCTCTTAAAGGGCCCAACCATATCCAACCCCCAAGTTGCAAACGGCCAAGTGATTGGAATCATCCTTAACTCTTGAGACGGAACATGAGCGCGGCGTGCAAACTTCTGACAACCATCACACCTCTTTACCAAATCCTCAGCATCAGTATGAGCTGTCAACCAATAGAAACCGTGACGAAAAGCCTTAGCTACCAAGGATTTTGAACCGGCGTGGTGACCACAATCTCCTTCGTGGATCTCACACAAAATCTCACAACCTTCTTGAGGAGACACACAACACTAAAACGCCCCTATTACACTGCAATGATGCAACTCCCCATTGATAATGGTCATTGACTTGGATCGCCGGATTATCTGCTTGGCCAAGGCTTCGTCTTCCGGTAACTCGCCCCGGTTCATATACGCCAAGTATGGGACTGTCCAATCCAGGATAACGTGAAGAGCCGCCACCAATTGAGCCTTCGGGTCAGGAACAACCAAATCCTCCTCTGTAGGTAGCTTGACCGACAGATTATGTAGCACATCCAGAAAAACATTGGGCGGCACCGGTTTACGTTGAGAGCCTAAGCGACTTAAAGCGTCCGCCGCTTCATTCTTTCGCCGGTCTATATGGTCAACTTGATAACCCTTGAAATGACCGGCCACTATGTCCACCTCTCGTCGCGCCGCCATGAGTGGATCCTTAGAATCCCAAGTGCCAGACACCTGTTGTGCTACCAGGTCCGAGTCACCAAAGCACTTAACCCGGCTTAAATTCATCTCTTTATCCATTCGAAGACCATGGAGCAAGGCCTCATATTCAGCTGCATTGTTAGTGCAAGGAAATATTAAACGGAGAACATAACAAAACTTATCACCTCGTGGGGAAGTTAACACGACTCCAGCCCCCGAGCCCTCCAATTGCCTGGACCCATCAAAATGAATAGTCCAATAAGTGTTATCCGTCTTTTCTTCCGGTGCCTGTAACTCTGTCTAGTCATTGACGAAATCCACAAGCGCTTGGGACTTGATCGCCGTGCGAGGCATATACTTTAACCCATGGGGTCCAAGCTCAATAGCCCACTTGGCAACTCGGCCAGTTGCTTCCCTGTTTTGAATTATGTCTCACAAGGGGGTAGAACTAACCACAGTAATGGGATGATCCTGAAAATACTGCTTGAGCTTCCGGCTTGCCATAAAAACTCCATACACCAGTTTCTGCCAATGTGGGTACCTTTGCTTGGACTCAATAAGCACCTCACTGATATAATAAACCGGCCATTGAACCGGATACTCCTTCCCAGCCTCCTTGCGCTCCACCACAATGGCCACACTAACAGCTCGGGCATTAGCAGCCACATACAATAACAGTGGCTCTTTATCCACCGGAGCCACAAGAATAGGTGGTTCGGTTAACTGTTTCTTTAAGTCATCAAACGCCGCATTAGCAGCCTCATTCCAGACAAAGTTGTCTGTCTTCTTCATCATCTGATACAGAGGGATTGCCTTTTCTCCCAAACGGCTGATAAACCGGCTCAATGCTGCAATACGACCCGCCAGACGCTGAACATCGTTAATACACGCCGGTTTAGCCAGAGACGTAATAGCTTTGATCTTTTCTGGATTAGCTTCAATGCCCCTGTTAGACACTAGAAAACCCAAGAGCTTGCCTGCCGGAACACCAAAAACACACTTGGCCGGATTAAGCATCATCTTGTAGACCCGGAGATTATCAAAGGTTTCCTTCAAGTCATCTATTAACGTCTCCTCCTTTCTGGACTTTACTACAATATCATCCACATAAGCATGAAGATTGCGCCCAATCTGATTATGAAGACAATTCTGCACACAACACTGATAAGTCGCCTGGGCACTCTTGAGCCCAAAAGGCATAGACACATAGCAGAAGGCTCCAAAGGGAGTTATGAAAGCTGTCTTCTCCTGGTCCTTAACTACCATTTTGATCTGATGATAACCAGAATAAGCGTCGAGAAAACTCAAACGGTCACAACCCGTCGTAGCATCAATGATCTGATCAGTACGAGGGAGAGCAAAGGGATCAGCTGGACAGGCCTTGTTCAGGTCTGTGTAGTCCACACACATAAGCCAAGTGCCGTTCTTCTTAAGTACCAGCACCGGATTAGCCAGCCACTCAGGGTAAAAAACTTCCACAATAAACCCTGCTGCGAAGAGCCGGTCTACCTCCTCACCAATAGCCCTGCGCCTTTCTTCATTGAAGCGGCGGGGAAACTTCCTGACCGGTTTAAACTTAGGATCTATATTAAGAGTGTGCTCAACGAGTTCCCAAGGTACACCTGGCATGTCAGAAGGCTTCCATGTAAAGATGTCCCGGTTCTCACGGATGAACTCGATGAGTGCACCTTCCTATTTCGGATCCAGGTTAGCGCTGATGCTGAACTGCCTGGATTTGTAACATCCCAAATTTTCAATTTGGAATGTTATACTTTAGGTCATCATTGCATATCATATTTCATTTCATTTTGGCTTGATCCTAGAAATTCTACGCAACTCAAGGACCCACAGAGAGAGTTGTGGATTTCGTTATTTTCATATTTGAGTTTTCTCAAATTTTGAAAAGAGGATCGTTTGATTTCAATTATTTTCTCTTTGAATATTTCTTTTATAAAAATAAAAGAGAGAGGATAAAATGACTTCCTCAAAATAAAGAAATATTGGAGATTTAATATTAAAAACAAATAAGAATTTTATTCAGAGTTTTATCGCTATTTTATTTGAATTAGGAAAAATATATGCGTTTTTCAAAATTGCATTATAGTCCCAAATAAATGTTCACCTTGTCCGTTAGATTTTCAGAGGACGGTGAAAATTTATTTCAGGATTTTTGGAGTCCGTTTAGTATTTCTTTTATTCATTTTTCTGAGCGGAATTTATTTTAAAAAATGGAAACCGACCTACGGGCCGTATCCGGCCCGGACTCCTCCCAGGCCCCCTCCTTATAAGCGCCCCCCTGCCCCCATCGCAGCCCACCCCAGCCCACCCCGCCGCCGTCCTGCCCTAGCGCCGCCTCCTAGCGCTGCCGCCGCCTAGCGCCGCGCCGCCGCCCGCCGGAGTTCGAGGTAGCTGTCGGTTTTTCTTTTAAAACCGTTCGGTTTTTTATAAACCCTAGTTTCAGTTTTTTCGGTTCGGTTAAATAGTGGACGTTCATCCGTACGTTCGTTTTAACAAACGGTTTTTGCCCGTTAGCCACAGAGAGCGAACATTCGTTCGTTAGCCTATTCGTCAGTTTTCCTTTTTCTCGGATTTTTCACGGTTATTTTCGATTGCGATTTCTAATCCGATTTTCGTTTTAGTTTATCTTTTCGCTCGTTTATCGGAATCAGGCGATTCAAGCGCCTAGAGTTTCGTCTTGAAGCCCTCTTTCTGTTTAATCAACTTAAACAAGTTTTTGCTACAGTAAAATTTGACTTTAGTCCAGATTAGTAATCGAAGCTTGTTTCTTTCGTAGTTTGAGTTTTGTTGCTTCGTTTGTTTTGATTCCTTTTGCAAACCGGAGTTCTTAAGTTGAACTTTCTGGTTAGATGTTCTTATTTGAGTTTTTCCCGTGCATCTTTGCTTGATTGCTTATTGTATGCTTGTTTGATTGCGATAGAGTACCCAGAGTGCGAAGCGTGCTACTATGAGTCTCTAGGTTTCACGGATCATCAACAGGGCAAGTAACACTTTGATCATACCTATTTACTACCCAGTTCTATTGCATTAGATCAATCCTCAAACAATTGCATGGTTATGATCTAATTAAATTGTGGGTTATGGGAAGTAGATGAGGTAGTACCTATTGTCCTGTTTATTACCAAACCTTTGGGAGATACTTCTACGTTGCTTATAGTGCTATGCCATGCTCGTAGACGTGGTTTGGGTTTGAGTGTATTCATGACAGATGTGAGTATTGTTAATTACTGGTTAACTTAAGGTGGCAACTTTAATACACATCTGGGTGGATTGAGGCACCTGGGGAACCGAGTGTTGCTTGTATTTTTGGAAATCCTGGGGTACCGTGTGATTCTCCTATGGACTGCCACCCAGGCTCAAAGGGATCATAAGATTATTCATGCTAGAAACTTCTGTGTGCAGCCACATGCCATTATGGGCTCTGGCATAGTTGAGTAAGTTGTGGGAAACCTTTCCATGATGGGCTAGCAGATGTAGGAGATTGTAGGTGTACATGCCTATCTATCGGTTAAGGGGACCTCTTCGGAAAGACGGTGTCTCGCTCACCCGTTTCTCAAAAATTATGTAGTGCGAGAAATCCAACGGAGGAGATCGAGTCGTGTGGGGAAAAGTGCACAAACCTCTACAGAGTGTACAAACTAATCATGGTTAGCCATGTCCCCAGTTATGGACATCTTGAGTATCTAGTTCTTGGATTATCATGTGGATCTCATCACTCTTAATATAACTTGATTGGGTTTAATGATGATGCTTAATTGGGATTGAGTTGGGTGAACCTTCTCAATGTTTAACAACCACCATGATAGTTAAATAAAATTTATTCCTTTGTTGTAGGGAAAAATTGGCTTTCCGCAAAACATATTAACCATACAGCCTCCACCAGCCAAATATGCATGTAGTGATAGCATTATTCTGTTCAGTACTCTCTTGTGTTACATTGCTAGCATATTCCATGTGCTGACCCGTTTTCGGGCTGCAACATTCATGTTGCAGACTTTTCACACGACGAGTAAGGAGCCTTAGGTCGTGGTCTTTCACTCAGTGATGCCGTTGGAGTTGATGGACTCACTTTATCTTCCAAGCCTCCGCTATTATCGTATTAGATGGCCTTAAGCCATATTTATTGTAATAAGTTCTCCTTTGAGACATTCAATGTAATGAGTGTGTGATTGCTACTCTGTTATAAATCCTCAAGTACTGTGCGTGTTAGCATTACCGATCCAGGAATGACACTGATGCACAGAGATCAGACTGTTTGAGGTCTGGTCGCTACAAGATGGTATCAGAGCACACGCTGACTGTAGGACACGACCACTAAGCTAAAGCCCTAGATCACTACTCTCTTCTCATTTCTGACTCCTCACCATTTTCTACTCTTTAGGATGGCGGACGCAAGCAACAAGTCTGTACAACCGGATGAAGACACACATTTTGTACGCCACTTGAAGGAAGTCACTAGGTACCTGAACATTGGAATACCAAGCTTCACCGGGACTTACAACACCACTTTACCAGAAGAGGAGCGCTGGATGGTTCAAGTTCAAGTTCCAGGAAGGAAATTTATGCCAGTCACTGAGCCCATAGAGTTTTCCTTTGATGCACCAATCTGGAGCCTAGGAAAGAGTATGGCAGCCCACATCACCATGGGACGCATTGGAGAAGTTTACCACAAGGATCTCAAGGATACTATCTACCAGATTTGTGGGCGCCGAGATGAGCAATGGGAGATGATCAACACTAGGAAGGATAGATCAATTGCCGCTTTCATCCAGGAGTTAAAGCAGCACATATGTCGCTAGGAGAACCAGATGTGCGCATGCATGATAGATCTGAAGAAGGCAATGACAAGGATCACCGAGCTTGAAGAAGAACTCAAGGCAACTCGCGAAGATTATGAGGAGGAAATCGCCGTACTAGTGCAGAAGAATGATGATCTGACAAGGAAGCTGGGAGTCTTCATGGGAGACCCCGCGCCAGGAGGAGAAGACGACGATTCTACTTGCCTGGAGAACTACATCATCATCGATGACACCGACTCGGACCCCGACGATAGCGATGATGACTATGTTGATGAAGCTAGAGCGGATATTATGGAGTCTTCTACCGATCAATTTTTCTAGTCGACCACCAAAATAGTAGTAGTATTCCACCATGTATATAGATTAGTTCGAGCACTTTTGTAACGATAGTTCTAGACCAATTGTATGCCCTTGTTTGAATTGATTGAAGTGATATGATTGTGTTTGTCTCATGTGCATATGGGTAGTGTTTTCTCACTAGACCTCATTCTATTCTATTCTCTTCCCTCTAAGCCCTCAGATGCCTCCGAGACGTGACCCCGGATTTACCTTTCCACCGGAGCTTGATGACCCACAAGTATAGGGGATCTATCGTAGTCCTTTTGATAAGTAAGAGTGTCGAACCCAACGAGGAGCAGAAGGAAATGATAAGCGGTTTTCAGCAAGGTATTCTCTGCAAGCACTGAAATAATAGGTAACAGATAGTTTTGTGATAGGATAATTTGTAACAAGTAACAAGTAACAAAAGTAAATAAAGTGCAGCAAGGTGTCCCAATCCTTTTTGTAGCAAAGGACAAGCCTGGACAAACTCTTATATGATGTAAAGCGCTCCCGAGGACACATGGGAATATCGTCAAGCTAGTTTTCATCACGTTCATATGATTCGCGTTCGGTACTTTGATAATTTGGTATGTGGGTGGACCGGTGCTTGGGTGCTACCCTTACTTGGACAAGCATCCCACTTATGATTAACCTCTATTGCAAGCATCCACAACTACAACAAAAGTACTAAGGTAAACCTAACCATAGCATGAAACACATGGATCCAAATCAGCCCCTTACGAAGCAACGCATAAACTAGGGTTTAAGCTTCTGTCACTGCAACCCATCATCTACTTATTACTTCCCAATGCCTTCCTCTAGGCCCAAATAATGGTGAAGTGTCATGTAGTAGACGTTCACATAACACCAGTAGAGGAGAGACAACATACATCTCATCAAAATATCAAATGAATACCAAATTCACATGACTACTAATAGCAAGACTTCTCCCATGTCCTCAGGAACAAACGTAACTACTCACAAAGCATATTCATGTTCATAATCAGAGGGGTATTAATATGCATATAGGATTTGAACATATGATCTTCCACCAAATAAACCAACCAGCATCAACTACAAGGAGTAATTAACACTACTAGCAACCCACAGGTACCAATCCCGGACTTGGAGACAAGAATTGGATACAAGATATGAACTAGGGTTTTGAGAGGAGATGGTGCTGGTGAAGATGTTGATGGAGATTGCCCTCTCCTGATGAGAGGAGCGTTGGTGTTGACGATAGCGATGATTTCCCCCTCCAGGAGGGAAGTTTCCCCGACAGAATAGCTCCGCCAGAGCCCTAGATTGGTTCCGCCAAGGTTCCGCCTCGTGGTGGCGGAGTCTCGTCCGGAAAGATGGCTTATGATTTTTTCCTCATCGAAAGACTCCATATAGCAGAAGATGGCCATCGGAGGGCCACAGGGGGCCCACGAGGTAGGGGGGCACGCCCAGGGGGTAGGGCGCGCCCCCCACCCTCATGGGCAGGGTGTGGCCCCCCTGGTGAACTTCTTGTGCTCAGTATTTTATATATATTCTGAAAACATCTTCCGTGAAGTTTCAGGACTTTTGGAGCTGTGCAGAATAGGTCTCTAATATTTGCTCCTTTTCCAGCCTAGAATCCCAGCTGCCGGCATTCTCCCTCTTTATGTGAACCTTGTAAAATAAGAGAGAATAGGCATAAGTATTGTGACATAATGTGTAATAACAGCCCATAATGCAATAAATATCGATATAAAAGCATGATGCAAAATGGACGTATCAACTCCCCCAAGCTTAGACCTCACTTGTCCTCAAGCGAAAGCCGAAATTGAAAAATATGTCCACATGTTTAGAGATAGAGGTGTAGATAAAAATAAAATATGGACATGAGGGCATCATGATCATTCTTAGAACAACAACTTATATAATTATTATCATATGATCTCTTATGCTAGAGTAATAATTCAATCACAATTTCAAGTATGGATCATAAACTTCATTGACAACTAACAAACTATAATCTCAGTCATTGGAGCAATTGCAATTTATCATAACATAGGAAAGAGTCAACATAAGAGCTTTTCAGCAAGTCCACATACTCAACTATCATATAGTCTTTCACAATTTCTAACACTCACGCAATACTTATGGGTATGGAGTTTTAATAGGACACAGAGAAAGATAGGGGCTTATAGTTTTGCCTCCCAACGTTTTACCTCAAGGGTAATGTCAGCAATAATAGTTCATGAAAATTCACATCCAATAATCCTTCTTGCTACCTCTTGAGCACTGCGTTGGTTTTCCCTTGAAGAGGAAAGGGTGATGCAGCAAAGTAGCATAAGTATTCCCCTCAGTTTTTGAGAACCAAGGTATCAATCCAGTAGGAGGCTACACACGAGTCCCTCGCACCTGCACAAAACAAATAAATCCTTGCAACCAACGCGATAAGGGGTTGTCAATGCCTACATGGTCACTTACGAGAGTGAGATCTGATAGATATGATAAGATAATATTTTTGGTATTTTTATGATAAAGATGCAAAGTAAAATAAAAGGCAATGAAAATAACTAAGTATTGGAAGATCAATATGATGGAAGATAGACCCGGGGGCCATATGTTTCACTAGTGGCTTCTCTCAAGAGCATAGATATTTTACGGTGCGTGAACGAATTACTGTTGAGCAATTGACAGAATTGAGCATAGTTATGAGAATATCTAGGTATGATCATGTATATAGGCATCACGTCCAAGACAAGTAGGCTGACTCCTTCCTGCATCTACTACTATTACTCCACACATAAGAACAGAGTAACACCTTAAGCAAGATGACATGATGTAGAGGGATAAATTCATGCAATATGAAATAAACCCCATCTTGTTATCCTCGATGGCAACAATACAATACATGCCTTGCTGCCCCTACTGTCACTGGAAAAGGACACCGCAAGATTGAACCCAAAGCTAAGCATTTCTCCCATTGAAAGAAAGATCAATCTAGTAGGCCAAACCAAACTGATAATTCGAAGAGACTTGCAAAGATAACCAATCATACATAAAAGAATTTAGAGAAGATTCAAATATTGTTCATAGATAAACTTGATCATAAACCCACAATTCATCGGTCTCAACAAACACACCGCAAAAGAAGATTACATAGAATATATCTCCACAAGAGAGGGGGAGAACTTTGTATTGAGATCCAAAAAGAGAGAAGAAGCCATCTAGCTAATAACTATGGACCCGTAGGTCTGAGGTAAACTACTCACACTTCATCGGAGAGGCTATGGTGTTGATGTAGAAGCCCTCCGTGATCGATGCCCCCTCCGGCGGAGCTCCGGAACAGGCCCCAAGATGGGATCTCGTGGATACAGAAAGTTACGGCGGTGGAATTAGGGTTTTGGCTCCATGTCTAATCGTTTGGGGGTACGTAGGTATATATAGGAGGAAGAAGTACGTCGGTGGAGCAACAGGGGGCCCACGAGGGTGGAGGGCGTGCCTGGGGGGGGGGGGTAGGCGTGCCCCTACCTCGTGGCCTCCCTGTTGGTTGCTTGACGTAGGGTCCAAGTCTCCTGGATCTTGTTCGGTGAGAAAATCACGTTCCCGAAGGTTTCATTCCGTTTGGACTCCATTTGATATTCCTTTTCTTCGAAACCCTAAAATAGGCAAAAAACTACAATTCTGGGCTGGGCCTCCGGTTAATAGGTTAGTCCCAAAAATAATATAAAAGTGGATAATAAAGCCCAATAATGTCCAAAACAGTAGATAATATAGCATGGAGCAATCAAAAATTATAGATACGTTGGAGACGTATCAAGCATCCCCAAGCTTAATTCCTGCTCATCCTCGAGTAGGTAAATGATAAAAACAAAATTTTTGATGTGGAATGCTACTTGGCATAATTTCAATGTAATTCTTCTCAATTGTGGCATGAATATTCAGATCCGAAAGATTCAAGATAAAAGTTTAATATTGACATAGAAATAATAATACTTCAAGCATACTAACTAAGCAATTATGTCTTCTCAAAATAACATGGCCAAAGAAAGTTCATCCCTACAAAATCATATAGTTTAGTCATGCTCCATTTTCGTCACACAAGAATGCTCTCATCATGCACAACCCCGTTGACAAGCCAAGCAATTGTTTCATACTTTAGTAATCTCAAACTTTATAAACCTTCACGCAATACATGAGCGTGAGCCATGGATATAGCACTTATGGGTGGAATAGAGTATAATGATGGGGGTTATGTGGAGAAGACAAAAAAGGAGAAAGTATCACATCAACGAGGCTAATCAATGGGCTATGGAGATGCTCATCGATTGATGTTAATGCAAGGAGCAGGGATTGCCATGCAATGGATGCACTAGAGCTATAAATGTATGAAAGCTCAACAAAAGAAACTAGTGGGTGTGCATCCAACTTGCTTGCTCACGAAGACCTAGGGCACTTGAGGAGGCCCATTACTGGAATATACAAGCCAAGTTCTATAATGAAAAATTCCCACTAGTATATGAAAGTGACGAAACAAGAGACTCTCTATCATGAAGATCGTGGTGGTACTTTGAAGCACAAGTGTGGAAAAAGAGGATAGTAGCATTGTCCCTTTTTATTTCTTTTTTTGGGCCTTCATTTTTTATTTGGCCTTTCTCTTCTTTTTTTATTGGGACAATGCTCTATTAAATGATGATCATCACACTTCTATTTATTTACAACTCAATGATTATAACTCGATACTAGAACAAGGTATGACTCTATATGAATGCCTCCGGCGGTGTACCGGGATATGCAATGAATCAAGTGTGACATGTATGAAAAATTATGAACGGTGGCTTTGCCACAAATACGATGTCAACTACATGATCATGCAAAGCAATATGACAATGATGAACGTGTCATGATAAACGAAATGGTGGAAAGTTGCATGGCAATATATCTCGGAATGGATATGGAAATGCCATAATAGGTAGGTATGGTGGCTGTTTTGAGGAAGATATAAGGAGGTTTATGTGTGAAAGAGCGTATCATATCATGGGGTTTGGATGCACCGGCGAAGTTTGCACCAACTCTCAATGTGAGAAAGGGCAATGCACGGTACCGTAGAGGCTAGCAATGATGGAAGGGTGAGAGTGCGTATAATCCATGGACTCAACATTAGTCATAAAGAACTCACATACTTATTGCAAAAATCTACAAGTCATCAAAAACCAAGCACTACTCGCATGCTCCTAGGGGGATAGATTGGTAGGAAAAGACCATCGCTCGTCCCCGACCGCTACTCATAAGGAGAACAATCAAAGAACACCTCATGTTTCAAATTTGTTACATAATGTTTACCATACGTGCATGCTACGGGGCTAGCGAACTTCAACACAAATATTTCTCAATTTCAAAACTACTCAACTAGCATAACTTTAATATCACTACCTCCATATCTCAAAACAATCATCAAGTATCCAACTTCTCTTAGTATTCAAAACACTCATAAGAAAATTTTACTAATCTTGAATACCTAGCATATTAGGATTTTAAGCAAATTACCATGCTATTTAAGACTCTCAAAATAATATAAGTGAAGCATGAGAGATCAATAATTTCTATAAAAAAATCCACCACCGTGCTCTAAAAGATATAAGTGAAGTACTAGAGCAAAACTATATAACTCAAAAGATATAAGTGAAGCACATAGAGTTTTCTAATAATTTCCGAATCATGTGTGTTTCTATCAAAAGGTGTGTACAGCAAAGATGATTGTGGTAAACTAACAAATACAAAGACTCAAGTCATACAAGACGCTCCAAGCAAAACACATATCATGTGGTGAATAAAAATATAGCTCCAAGTAAAGTTACCGATAGAAGTAGACGAAAGAGGGGATGCCTTCCGGGGCATCCCCAAGCTTTGGATTTTAGGTGTCCTTAGATTATCTTGGGGGTGCCATGGGCATCCCCAAGATTAGGCTCTTGCCACTCCTTGTTCCATAATCCATCAAATCTTTACCCAAAACTTGAAAACTTCACAACACAAAACTTAAAGTAGAAAATCTCGTGAGCTCCGTTAGCGAAAGAAAACAAAAGATCACTTCAAGGTACTGTAATGAACTCATTATTTATTTATATTGGTGTTAAACCTACTGTATTCCAACTTCTATATGGTTTATAAACTATTTTACTAGCCATAGATTCATCAAAATAAGCAAACAACACACGAAAAACAGAATCTGTCAAAAACAGAACAGTCTGTAGTAATCTGTAGCTAGCGCAAGATCTGGAACCCCAAAAATTCTAAAATAAATTTCTGGACGTGAGGAATTTATATATTAATCATATTCAAAAAGAATTAACTAAATAGCACTTTCCAAATAAAAATTGCAGCAGTTCTCGTGAGCGCTAAAGTTTCTGTTTTTTACAGCAGGATTAACAAGACTTTCCCCAAGTCTTCCCAACGGTTCTACTTGGCACAAACACTAATTAAACACAAAAAACACAACCAAAAAATAGGCTAGATAAATTATTTATTACTAAACAGGAGCAAAAAGCAAGGAATAAAAATAAAATTGGGTTGCCTCCTGTTGGGGAACGTAGTAATTTCAAAATTTCCTACGCACACGCAAGATCATGGTGATGCATAGCAACGAGAGGGGAGAGTGTTGTCTACGTACCCTCGTAGACCGACAGCGGAAGCGTTAGCACAACACGGTTGATGTAGTCGTACGTCTTCACGGTCCGACCGATCAAGCACCGAAACTACGGCACCTCTGAGTTCTAGCACACGTTCAGCTCGATGACGATCCCCGGACTCCGATCCAGCAAAGTGTTGGGGAAGAGTTCCGTCAGCACGACGGCGTGGTGACGATCTTGATGTACTACCGTCGCAGGGCTTCGCCTAAGCACCGCTACAATATTATCGAGGATTATGGTGGAAGGGGGCACCGCACACGGCTAAGAATATGATCACGTGGATCAACTTGTGTCTAGAGGTGCCCCCCTGGCCCCGTATATAAAGGAGCAAGGGAGGAGGAGGCCGGCCCTAGGAGGGGGCGCGCCAAGTGTGGAGTCCTACTAGGATTCCCTAGTCCTAGTAGGATTCCGCCTCCCATATGGAATAGGAAAAGAGGAAGGGAAAAGGAGAAGGAAGGAAGGGGGCGCCCCCCTTCCCTAGTCCAATTCGGACCTGACCAAGGGGAGGGGTGCGGCCACCCTTGAGGCCCTTTTTCTTCTTTCCCGTATGGCCCAATAAGGCCCAATACGTATTCCCATAACTCTCTGGTACTCCGAAAAATACCCGAATCACTCGGAACCTTTCCGATGTCCGAATATAGTCATCCAATATATCGATCTTTACGTCTCGACCATTTCGAGACTCCTCGTCATGTCCCCGATCTCATCCGGGACTCCGAACTCTTTCGGTACATCAAAACTCATAAACTGTCATCAAAACCTTAAGCGTGCGGACCCTACGGGTTCGAGAACAATGTAGACATGACCGAGACACATCTCTAGTCAATAACCAATAGCGGAACCTGGATGCTCATATTGGCTCCCACATATTCTACGAAGATCTTTATCGGTCAGACCGCATAACAACATACGTTGTTCCCTTTGTCATCGGTATGTTACTTGCCCGAGATTCGATGATCGGTATCTTAATACCTAGTTCAATCTCGTTACCGGCAAGTCTCTTTACTCGTTCCGTAATACATCATCTCACAACTAACTCATTAGTTGCAATGCTTGCAAGGCTTATGTGATGTGCATTACCGAGAGGGCCCAGAGATACCTCTCCGACAATCGGAGTGACAAATCCTAATCTCGAAATACGCCAACCAAACATGTACCTTTGGAGACACCTGTAGAGCTCCTTTATAATCACCCAGTTACGTTGTGACGTTTGGTAGCACACAAAGTGTTCCTCCGGCAAACGGGAGTTGCATAATCTCATAGTCATAGGAACATGTATAAGTCATGAAGAAAGCAATAGCAACATACTAAACGATCGGGTGCTAAGCTAATGGAATGGGTCATGTCAATCACATCATTCTTCTAATGATGTGATCCCGTTAATCAAATAACAACTCTTTTGTTCATGGTTAGGAAACATAACCATCTTCGATTAACGAGCTAGTCAAGTAGAGGCATACTAGTGACACTCTGTTTGTCTATGTATTCACACATGTATTATGTTTCCGGTTAATACGATTCTAGCATGAATAATAAACATTTATCATGATATAAGGAAATAAATAATAACTTTATTATTGCCTCTAGGGCATATTTCCTCCAGTCTCCCACTTGCACTAGAGTCAATAATCTAGTTCACATCACCATGTGATTCAACACTAATAGTTCACATCACCATGTGATTAACACCCATAGTTCACATCGTCATGTGACCTATACCCAAAGGGTTTACTAGAGTCAATAATCTAGTTCACATCGTTTATGTGATTAACACCCAAAGAGTACTAAGGTGTGATCATGTTTTGCTTGTGAGATAATATTAGCCAACGGGTCTGTCACATACAGATCCATAAGTATTTTGCGAATTCTATGTCTACAATGCTCTACATGGAGCTACTCTAGCTAATTGCTCCCACTTTCAATATGTATCTAGATCGAGACTTAGAGTCATCCAGATCTGTGTCAAAACTTGCATCGACGTAACTTTTTACGACGAACCTTTTTGTCACCTCCATAATTGAGAAATATTTCCTTATTCCACTAAGGATAATTTTGACCGCTGTCCAGTAATCTACTCTTAGATCACTATTGTACTCCCTTGCTTAACACAGTGTAGGGTATACAATAGATCTGGTACACAGCATGGCATACTTTATAGAACCTATGTCTGAGGCATAGGGAATGACTTTCATTCTCTTTCTATCTTCTGCCGTGGTCGGGCTTTGAGTCTTACTCAATTTCATACCTTGTAACACAACCAAGAACTCTTTCTTTGACTGTTCCATTTTTGAACTACTTCAAAATATTGTCAAGGTATGTACTCATTGAAAAAACTTATCAAGCGTCTTGATCTATCTCTATAGATTTTGATGCTTAATATGTAAGCAGCTTCACCGAGGTTTTCTTTGAAAAAAATCCTTTTAAACACTCCTTTATGCTTTGCAGAATAATTCTACATTATTTCCGATCAAGAATATGTCATACACATATACTTATCAGAAATGCTGTAGTGCTCCCACTCACTTTCTAGTAAATACATGCTTCACCGCAAGTCTGTATAAAACTATATGCTTTGATCAACTTATCAAAGCATATATTCCAACTCCGAGATGCTTGCACCAGTCCATAGATGGATCGCTGCAGCTTGCATATTTTGTTAGCACCTTTAGGATTGACAAAAACCTTCTGGTTGCATCATATACAACTCTTCTTTAAATCCATTAAGGAATGTAGTTTTGTTTATCCATTTGCCAGATTTCATAAAAATGCGGCAATTGCTAACATGATTTGGACAGACTTAAGCATCGCTACGAGTGAGAAAATTTCATCATAGTCAACACCTTGAACTTTGTCAAAACCTTTTTCGACAAGTCTAGCTTTGTAGATAGTAACACTACTATCAGCGTCCGTCTTCCTCTTGAAGATCCATTTATTTTCTATGGCTTGCCGATCATCGGGTAAATCCATCAAAGTCCATACTTTATTCTCATACATGGATCATATCTCAGATTTCATGGCCTCAAACCATTTCGCGGAATCTGGGCTCATCATCGCTTCCTCATAGTTCGCAAGTTCGTCATGGTCTAGTAACATGACTTCCAGAACAGGATTACCGTACCACTTTGGTGCGGATCTCACTCTGGTTTACCTACGAGATTCGGTAGTAACTTGATCTGAAGTTACATGATCATCATCATTAGCTTCCTCACTAATTGGTGTAGTAGTCACAAGAACAGATTTCTGTGATGAACTACTTTCCAATAAGGGAGAAGGTACAATTACCTTATCAAGTTTTCTACTTCCCTCCTACTCACTTCTTTCGAGAGAAACTCCTTCTCTAGAAAGTTTCCGTATTTAGCAACAAAAAGTCTTGCCTTCGGATCTGTGATAGAAGGTGTATCCAATAGTTTCCTTTGGATATCCTATGAAGACGCACTTCTCCGATTTAGGTTTGAGCTTATCAAGTTGAAACTTTTTCACATAAGCATTGCAACCTCAAACTTTAAGAAACGACAGCTTAGGTTTCTTGCTAAACCATAGTTCATACGGTGTCATCTCAAATGGATTTAGATGGTGCCCTATTTAACGTGAATGTAGCTGTCTCTAATGCATAACCCCAAAAAAATAGCGGTAAATCTGTAAGAGACATCATAGATCGCACCATATCAAATTAAGTACGATTACGACGCCATTACACTGTGGTGTTCCAGGTGGCGTGAGTAGTGAAACTATTTCACATTGTTTTAACTGAAGACCAAACTCGTAATTCAAATACTCTTCTCCACGATCAGATCATAGAAACTTTATTTTCTTGTTACGATGATTTTCCACTTCACTCTGAAATTCTTTGAACTTTTCAAATGTTTCAGACTTATGTTTCATCAAGTAGATATACTCACATCTGCTCAAATTATCTGTGAAGAACAGAAAATAATGATACCTGTCGCGAGCCTCAATATTCATTGGACCACATACATCAGTATGTATGATTTCCAACAAATCTGTTGCTCGCTCCATTGTTCCGAAGAACGGAGTCTTAGTCATCTTGCCCATGAGGCATGGTTCGCAAGCATCATCTGATTCATAATCAAGTGATTCCAAAAGCCCATCAGCATGGAGTTTCTTCATGCGCTTTACACCAATATGACCTAAACGGCAGTGCCACAAATAAGTTGCACTATCATTATTAACTTTGCATATTTTGGTTTCAATATTATGATTATGTGTATCACTATGATCGAGATCCAATGAACTATTTTCATTGGGTGTGTAACCATATAAGGTTTTATTCCTGTAAATAGAACAACAATTTATTCTCTTACTTAAATGAATAACCGTATTACAATAAACATGATCAAATCATATTCATGCTCAACGCAAACACCAAATAACACTTATTTAGGTTCAACACTAATCCCGAAATTATAGGGAGTGTGCGATGATGATCATATCAATCTTGGAACCACTTCCAACACACATCGTCACTTCACCCTTAACTAGTCTCTGTTTATTCTGCAACTCCCATTTCGAGTTACTAATCTTAGCAACTGAACTAGTATCAAATACTGAGGGGTTGCTATAAACACTAGTAAAGTACACATCAATAACATGTATATCAAATATACTTATGTTCACTTTGCCATCCTTCTTATCCGCCAATCACTTGGGGTAGTTCCGCTTCCAGTGACCAGTCCCTTTGCAGTAGAAGCACTTAGTCTCAGGCTTAGGACCAGACTTGGGCTTCTTCACTTGAGCAGCAACTTGCTTGCTGTTCTTCTTGAAGTTCCCCTTCTTCCCTCTGCCCTTTTCTTGAAACTAGTGGCCTTGTCTACCATCAACACTTGATGTTTTTCTCGATTTCTACCTTCGTCAATTTCCGCATTACGAAGAGCTTTGGAATCGTTTCTGTTCTTCTTGAAGTTCCCCTTCTTCCCTCTGCCCTTTTCTTGAAACTAGTGGTCTTGTCTACCATCAACACTTGATGTTTTTCTCGATTTCTACCTTCGTCAATTTCCGCATTACGAAGAGCTTTGGAATCGTTTCCGTTATCCCTTGCATATCATAGTTCATCACGAAGTTCTACTAACTTGGTGATGGTGACTAGAGAATTCTGTCAATCACTACCTTATCTGGAAGATTAACTCCCACTTGATTCAAGCGATTGTAGTACTCAGACAATCTGAGCACATGCTCACTAGTTGAGCGATTCTCCTCCATCTTTTAGCTATAGAACTTGTTGGAGACTTCATATCTCTCAACTCGGGTATTTGCTTGAAATATTAACTTCAACTCCTGGAACATCTTATATGCTCCATGACGTTCAAAACGTCTTTGAAGTCCCGATTCTAAGCCATTAAGCATGGTGCACTAAACTATCAAGTAGTCATCATATTGAGCTAGCCAAACGTTCATAACGTCTGCATCTGCTCCTACAATAGGTCCGTCACCTAGCGGTGCATCAAGGACATAATTCTTCTGTGCAGCAATGAGGATAAACCTCAGATCACGGATCCAATCCGCATCATTGCTACTAACATCTTTCAACACAATTTTCTCTAGGAACATATCAAAATAAACACAGGGAAGCAACAACGCGAGCTATTGATCTACAACATAATTTGCAAAATACTACCAGGACTAAGTTCATGATAAATTTAAGTTCAATTTAATCATATTACTTAAGAACTCCCACTTAGATAGACATCCCTCTAATCCTCTAAGTGATCACGTGATCCAAATCCTCTAAACCATGTCCGATCATCACGTGAGATGGAGTAGTTTCATTGGTGAACATCATTATGTTGATCATATCTACTATATGATTCACGCTCGACCTTTCGGTCTCCGTGTTCCGAGGCCATATCTGTATATGCTTGGCTCGTCAAGTATAACCTGAGTATTATGCGTGTGCAACTGTTTTGCACCCGTTGTATTTGAACGTAGAGCCTATCACACCCGATCATCACGTGGTGTCTCAGCACGAAGAACTTTCGCAACGGTGCATACTCAGGGAGAACACTTCTTGATAATTAGTGAGAGTTCATCTTAAAATGCTACCGTCAATCAAAGCAAGATAAGATGCATAAAAGATAAACATCACATGCAATCAATATAAGTGATATGATATGGCCATCATCATCTTGTGCTTGTGATCTCCATCTTCGAAGCACCATCGTGATCACCATCGTCACCGGCACGACACCTTGATCACCATCATAGCATCGTTGTCGTCTCGCCAATCTTATGCTTCCACAACTATCGCTACCGCTTAGTGATAAAGTAAAGCATTACAGCGCAATTGCATTGCATACAATAAAGCGACAACCATATGGCTCCTGCCAGTTGCTGATAACTTGGTTACAAAACATGATCATCTCATACAATAAAATTTAGCATCATGTCTTGACCATATCACATCACAACATGCCCTGCAAAAACAAGTTAGACGTCCTCTACTTTGTTGTTGCAAGTTTTACGTGGCTGCTATGGGCTTAAGCAAGAACCAATCTTACCTACGCATCAAAACCACAACGATAGTTTGTCAAGTTGGTGCTGTTTTAACCTTCGCAAGGACTGGGCGTAGCCACACTCGGTTCAACTAAAGTTGGAGAAACTGTCACCCGCTAGCCACCTTTGTGCAAAGCACGTCGGGAGAACCGGTCTCGCGTAAGCGTACGCGTAATGTCGGTCCGGGCCGCTTCGTCCAACAATACCGCCGAACCAAAGTATGACATGCTGGTAAGCAGTATGACTTATATCACCCACAACTCACTTGTGTTCTACTCGTGCAAATAACATCAACACATAAAACCTAGGCTCGGATGCCACTGTTGGGGAACGTAGTAATTTCAAAATTTCCTACGCACACGCAAGATCATGGTGATGCATAGCAACGAGAGGGGAGAGTGTTGTCTACGTACCCTCGTAGACCGACAGCGGAAGCGTTAGCACAACACGGTTGATGTAGTCGTACGTCTTCACGGCCCGACCGATCAAGCACCGAAACTATGGCACCTCCGAGTTCTAGCACACGTCCAGCTCGATGACGATCCCCGGACTCCGATCCAGCAAAGTGTCGGGGAAGAGTTCCGTCAGCACGACGGCGTGGTGACGATCATGATGTACTACTGTCGCAGGGCTTCGCCTAAGCACCGCTACAATATTATCGAGGATTATGGTGGAAGGGGGCACCGCACACGGCTAAGAATATGATCACGTGGATCAACTTGTGTCTAGAGGTGCCCCCCTGCCCCCGTATATAAAGGAGCAAGGCCCTAGGAGGGGGCGCGCCAAGTGTGGAGTCCTACTAGGACTCCCTAGTCCTAGTAGGATTCCACCTCCCATATGGAATAGGAAAAGAGGAAGGGAAAAGGAGAAGGAAGGAAGGGGGCGCCCCCCTTCCCTAGTCCAATTAGGACCAGACCAAGGGGAGGGGTGCGGCCACCCTTGAGGCCCTTTTTCTTCTTTCCCGTATGGCCCAATAAGGCCCAATACGTATTCCCGTAACTCTCCAGTACTCCGAAAAATACCCGAATCACTCGGAACCTTTCCGATGTCCGAATATAGTCGTCCAATATATCGATCTTTACGTCTCGACCATTTTGAGACTCCTCGTCATGTCCCCGATCTCATCCGGGATTCCGAACTCCTTCGGTACATCAAAACTCATAAACTGTCATCGAAACCTTAAGCGTGCGGACCCTACGGGTTCGAGAACAATGTAGACATGACCGAGACACATCTCTAGTCAATAACCAATAGCGTAACCTGGATGCTCATATTGGCTCCCACATATTCTACGAAGATCTTTATCGGTCAGACCGCATAACAACATACGTTGTTCCCTTTGTCATCGGTATGTTACTTGCCCGAGATTCGATCGTCGGTATCTTAATACCTAGTTCAATATCGTTACCGGCAAGTCTCTTTACTCGTTCCGTAATACATCATCTCACAACTAACTCATTAGTTGCAATGCTTGCAAGGCTTATGTGATGTGCATTACCGAGAGGGCCCAGAGATACCTCTCCGACAATCGGAGTGACAAATCCTAATCTCGAAATACGCCAATCCAACATGTACCTTTGGAGACACCTATAGAGCTCCTTTATAATCACTCAGTTACGTTGTGAAGTTTGATAGCACACAAAGTGTTCCTCCGGCAAACGGGAGTTGCATAATCTCGTAGTCATAGGAACATGTATAAGTCATGAAGAAAGCAATAGCAACATACTAAACGATCGGGTGCTAAGCTAATGGAATGGGTCATGTCAATCACATCATTCTTCTAATGATGTGATCCCGTTAATCAAATAACAACTCTTTTGTTCATGGTTAGGAAACATAACCATCTTCGATTAACGAGCTAGTCAAGTAGAGGCATACTAGTGACACTCTGTTTGTCTATGTATTCACACATGTATTATGTTTCCGGTTAATACAATTCTAGCATGAATAATAAACATTTATCGTGATATAAGGAAATAAATAATAACTTTATTATTGCCTCTAGGGCATATTTCCTTCTCCTCCCAACAAGCACTATCGTTTAACGCCCCTAGCTAGGCATAGAAAGCAAGGATAGATCTAGGTATTGCCATCTTTGGTAGGCAATCCATAAGTGGCTCTCATAATAGATTCATAAGGTAATTCAATTTTCTTTCTAGGAAAGTGTTCCATGCCTTTCCTTAACAGAAGTTGGAATCTAATATTTCCTTCCTTCATATCAATAATTGCACCAATCATTCTAAGGAAAGGTCTACCAAGAATAATAGGACATGAAGGATTGCAATCGATGTCAAGAACAATAAAATTTATGGGCACATAATTCCTATTTGCAACAATAAGAAAATCATTAATTCTTCCCATAGGTTTCTTAATAGTGGAATCCGCAAGGTGCAAGTTGAGAGAGCAATCATCAAAATCACGGAAACCTAACAAATCACACAAAGTCTTTGGAATCGTGGAAACACTAGCACCCAAATCACACAAAGCATAGAATTCATGATCTTTAATTTTAATTTTAATAGTAGGTTCCCACGCATCATAAAGTTTTCTAGGTATAGAAACTTCCAACTCAAGTTTTTCTTCATAAGATTGCATCAAAGCATCAACGATATGTTTGGTAAAAGCTTTATTTTGGCTATAAGAATGAGGAGAATTTAGCACGGATTGCAACAAGGAAATACAATCTATTAAAGAGAAATTATCATTATTAAATTCCTTGAAATCCAAAATAGTAGGTTCATTAACATCTAGAGTTTTGATCTCTTCAATCCCACTTTTATCAAATTTCTTATCAAGATCTAAAAACTCCGAATTTTTAGAACGCCTTCTAGGTAAAGGTGGATCATATTCAGTCCCATCATTATCAAGATTCATATTGCAAAAGAAAGATTTAATAGGGGACACATCAATAACTTTTAGATCTTCATCTTTATTTTCATGGAAACTAGAAGAACACGCTCTTATAAAGGAATCTTTCTTAGCACGCATCCTAGCGGTTCTTTCTTTGCACTCATCAATGAAAATTCTCATGGCTTTGAGAGACTCATTGATATCATGCTTAGGTGGAATAGATATAAGTTTCAAAGAATCAACATCAAGAGAAATTCTATCAACGTTCCTAGCCAACTCATCAATCTTAAGCAATTTCTCTTCAATCAAAGCATTGGAATTCTTTTGCGAAGTAATAAATTCTTTAATATTAGATTCAAAATCAGAGGGCATCTTATTATAATTTCCATAAGAATTGTTGTAGGAATTACCATAATTATTAGAGGAATTGCTAGGATAAGGCCTAGGATTAAAGTTTCCTCTATACGCGTTGTTACCAAAATTATTCCTACCAACAAAATTCACATCCATAGATTCATTATTATTCTCAATCAAAGTAGACAAAGGCATATCATTAGGATCAGAAGAAACACTTTTATTAGCAAACAGTTTCATAAGTTCATCCATCTTTCCACTCAAAACATTAATTTCTTCTATCGCATGCACTTTCTTATTAGTAGATCTTTTAGTGTGCCATTGAGAATAATTAACCATAATATTATCTAGGAGTTTAGTAGCTTCTCCAAAAGTGATTTCCATAAAAGCATCATTAATTTCCCGCGGCCGAATCTAAAATATTTCTAGAAGCAAAATTCAATCCGGCATAATTTTTTTGTATAATCATCCTCTCCCAAGCTTGTGCAACATGTTCATGATCAAGTTGCTTAAAATTCATAATATCGTTTCTAAGAGAGATGATCTTAGCGAGAGGAAAATACTTAGAGATAAAAGCATCTTTGCACTTATTCCAAGAATCAATACTACTTTTACGCAAAGACGATCTCTAAGCGAAAAAGGAAATAGCTTCAATTTAACAATATCATTATCAACATCCTTCTTCTTTTGCATATCACACAAATCAACGAAGCTATTTAGATGAGTAGCGGCATCTTCACTAGGAAGGCCGGAAAACGGATCTTTCATGACAAGATTCAGCAAGGCAGCATTAATTTCACAAGATTCAGCATTGGTAAGAGGAGCAATCGGAGTGCTAATAAAATCATTATTGTTGGTATTGGTAAAGTCATACAATTTAGTGTTATCTTGAGCCATCATGACAAGCAAGCAATCCAACACACAAGCAAACAAGAAACGGGCAAAAAGAGGCAAATAGAGAAAGAGAGGGAGGATAGAGAGAGAGGGCGAATAAAACAACAAGGGTGAAGTGGGGGAGAGGAAAACGAGAGGCAAATGGCAAATAATGTAATGTGGGAGATAAGGGTTTGTGATGGGTACTTGGTATGTTGACTTTTGCGTAGACCTCCCCGGCAACGGCGCCAGAAATCCTTCTACCTCTTGAGCACTGCGTTGGTTTTCCCTTGAAGAGGAAAGGGTGATGCAACAAAGTAGCGTAAGTATTTCCCTTAGTTTTTGAGAACCAAGGTATCAATCCAGTAGGAGGCTACGCGCGAGTTCCTCACACCTCCACAAAACAAATAAATCCTTGCAACCAATGCGATAAGGGGTTGCCAATCCCTACACGGTCACTTACGAGAGTGAGATCTGATATATATGATAAGATAATATTTTTGGTATTTTATGATACAGATGCAAAGTAAAATAAAAGGCAATGAAAATAACTAAGTATTGGAAGATTAATATGATGGAAGATAGACCCGAGGGCCATAGGTTTCACTAGTGGCTTCTCTCAAGAGCATAGATATTTTACGGTGGGTGAACGAATTACTGTTGAGGAATTGACATAATTGAGCATAGTTATGAGAATATCTAGGTATGGTCATGTATATAGGCATCACGTCCAAGAAAAGTAGACCGACTCCTGCCTGCATCTACTACTATTACTCCACACATCGACCGCTATCCAACATGCATCTAGAGTATTAAGTTCATAAGAACAGAGTAACGCCTTAAGCAAGATAACATGATGTAGAGGGATAAATTCATGCAATATGATAAAAAACCCATCTTGTTATCCTCGATGGCAACAATACAATACGTGCCTTGCTGCCCCTACTGTGACTGGGAAAGGACACCGCAAGATTGAACCCAAAGCTAAGCACTTCTCCCATTGCAAGAAAGATCAATCTAGTAGGCCAAACCAAACTGATAATTCAAAGAGACTTGCAAAGATAACCAATCATACATAAAAGAATTCAGAGAAGATTCAAATATTGTTCATAGATAAACTTGATCGTAAACCCACAATTCATCGGTCTCAACAAACACACCGCAAAACAAGATTACATCGAATAGATCTCCACAAGGGAGGGGGAGAACTTTGTATTGAGAACCAAAACGAGAAGAAGAAGCCATCTAGCTAATAACTATGGACCCGTAGGTCTGAGGTAAACTACTCACACTTCATCGAAGAGGCTATGGTGTTGATGTAGAAGCCCTCTGTGATCGATGCCCCCTCCGGCGGAGCTCTGGAACAGGCCCCAAGATGGGATCTTGTGGATACAGAAAGTTACGGCGGTGGAATTAGGGTTTTGGCTCCGTATCTGATCGTTTGGGGGTACATAGGTATATATAGGAGGAAGAAGTACGTCGGTGGAGCAACAGGGGGCCCACGAGGGTGGAGGGCGCGCTTGGGAGGGGTAGGCGCGCCCCCTACCTCGTGGCCTCCCTGTTGGTTGCTTGAAGTAGGGCCCAAGTCTCCTGGATCTTGTTCGGTGAGAAAATCACGTTCCCGAAGGTTTCATTCCGTTTGGACTCCGTTTGATATCCCTTTTCTTCGAAACCCTAAAATAGGCAAAAAAACAGCAATTCTGGGCTGGGCCTCCGGTTAATAGGTTTGTCCCAAAAATAATATAAAAGTGGATAATAAAGCCTAATAATGTCCAAAACAGTAGATAATATAGCATGGAGCAATAAAAAATTATAGATACGTTGGAGACGTATCAGAGCTCACTCAGTTGATCCACCAGCAGAATGCCTTAATGCACTTGTTAGTTTAGAACCAAGGCAACAACAACAACAACCCACCACCACCACCCCCAGTTGACAACTTAGCCCGTTTTCTAAGGTTGCAACCACCAGTGTTTTCCAGCAGCACCGAGCCGATAGTTATAGAAGATTGGCTCCGCAGGATTGGAAGGGAGTTAACCACTGCAGTATGCACAGATGCGGAGAAGGTGCGTTTTGCCGCGCACCAATTGGATGGACCAACAGCCTCATGGTGGGAGAATTACACAACCACTTTTCCTATAGCCAATGTTACATGGGACCAGTTCCAGCAGGCCTTTCGCACTGCCCATGTATCAGCAGGAGCTATGGCCATGAAGAAGCGTGAGTTTCGCAACTTACGCCAAGGAGGACGCATCGTTGGCCAGTATGTGGATGACTTTAGCAAGCTAGCATGTTATGCCCCAGATGACGTTGCTACGGATGCAGCTAAACAGGAGAAGTTTCTGGAAGGACTGAATGATGAGCTGAGTATGCAGTTGATGGTAGCAACCTTTAATAACTACCAACAGTTGGTAGATAGAGCTCTCATGCTTGAAGGGAAGCAACAGCAGATTAACAACCGCAAGAGGAAGTATGCACAAGGGAAGTATAATTCTGGAGCTCAGCAGAGACCCCGTTTCACCCTGAACTCGGGAGGACCCCTACAACATAACCATGGAGGTCACAATCACACTGGAGGAAGTTCGCACAACCATAGTGGCTCCAAGAATGGAAATGGTAATGGAGGAAGTAATAGACAGAACTGTTCCAACCCAGCAACGCTCGCCGAGAAAGATCTAAGACACGTTACTTGCTACAAGTGCCAGAAGACCGGACATTATGCCAATGAATGCCCTGAAGCTAAGAATGGAAACGACAATGGAAGTTCTGGGAAGAAGCCCAACCCTTTCAACATGGGACAAGTGAACCACGTTAACGTGGAGGAGGTTGAAGCCCAGCCAGATGCAGTAATAGGTAATTTTTTGGTTAAGTCATTTACTTCAGTCGTTCTTTTTGATACTGGTGCATCACATTCATACATATCGAGGGGATTTGTGGATAAGTATAAACTGCCCACCAAAGTTCTTAGTACAACTATGTTAGTGAGCTCGCCAGGAGCAGAGTATATGGCAAGCCAAGGATGTTTTCAGATACCATTGACCATAGGTAGGCATGTTTTCCCCTCAGACTTGATAATTTTGGAGTCGCAAGGTTTGGATGTGATTCTGGGTATGGATTGGCTATCGATGTATGGCGGAAACATCAATTGCGCCAGTAAGACGATTTTACTCACCACCCCAGAAGGAAGAAGGATCAAGTATGTATCCCGGCATGTGCCGAATAGGACGCAAGTAAATTCCTTATCAGGAGTTGTACAGGAGGTAGTACCAGTGGTGAAGGATTTCCCGGATGTATTTCCAGAAGAATTGCCAGGCATGCCACCAGATAGAGACATCGAGTTTTTGATTGAGCTTTTGCCAGGCACAGGGCCAATATCTAAGAGACCGTATAGGATGCTCGCATAGGATTTAGAGGAAATTAAGAAGCATATTAAGGAGTTACTGGATAAAGGATATATTCCCCCAAGCTCGTCACCTTAGGGATCACCAGTACTTCTAGTGGAGAAGAAGGATGGATTATTGAGGATGGTTGTTGATTACCGAGGATTGAATGAAGTGACGATCAAGAACAAGTACCCACTGCCGATGATCAATGATTTGTTTGATCAGCTACAAGGAGCTAAGGTGTTTTCCAAGATCGATTTGCGATCAGGGTACCACCAGCTGAAGATTCGAGAGCAGGATATACCTAAGACAGCTTTTACCACGAGGTACGGGCTATACGAGTATACCGTTATGTCATTTGGCCTGACTAACGCACCTGCCTACTTTATGAACATTATGAACAAGGTGTTTATGGAGTTTTTGGATAAGTTTGTTGTGGTGTTCATTGATGATATTTTGGTCTACTCAAAGAATGAAGAAGAGCATAAGCAGCATTTGCGTTTGGTACTTGGGAAGCTCAGAGAACATCAGCTATACGCCAAGTTCAGCAAGTGTGAGTTTTGGTTGAAGGAAGTTGGATTCCTTGGACATGTTATATCCGGAGAAGGAATAGCGGTAGACCCCACCAAAGTTGTCACTGTGACAAAACGGGAGGCACCCACGTCAGTTGGAGAGATCTGGAGTTTTCTTGGATTCACAGGATACTACCGGAGGTTCATTGAGAATTTCTCGAAGATTGCAAAGCCTATGACGGAGTTGTTAAAGAAGGACACCAAGTTCAAATGTATCGAGGAATGTGAGGCCAGTTGTCAGGAGTTGAAGAAACGCTTGGTTACATCACCAGTGTTGATTCTGCCAGATCAACGCAAGGATTATGAAGTGTATTGCGACACTTCTCGTCGAGGACTTGGAGCCGTACTTATGCAGGAAGGAAGAGTTGTTTCATATGCCTCACGACAGCTTAAACCCCATGAGTTAAGTTATGCTACGCATGATTTGGAGTTAGCAGCAGTAGTGCATGCGTTGAATACATGGAGACATTTTCTCATCGGAAATCATTGTGAGGTATACACAGATCACAAGAGTTTGAAGTATATCTTCACGCAGAAGGAGTTGAATCTCAGGCAGAGGAGATGGTTGGAACTAATTAAGGATTATGATATGAAGTGCACTATCATCTCGGAAAGGCTAACGTAGTAGCCGATGCGTTGAGCCGCAAGAGTCATGTCAATACACTCATGACCGGAGAGTTACCCAAGGAGTTAGCAGAGGATCTTCGCAAGCTATGTTTGGAGATAGTTCCGAGAGGCTATGTAGCAGCATTGGAGATTCGGTCCACTTTGATGGATAAGATCAGAGAAGCTCAGAATACGGACAAGGAGATTGCCGAGATAAAGGAAAGGATGAGCAAAGGAAAGGCTAAAGGATTTCGTGAGGATGAACACGATACCTTATGGTTCGAGGACCGCGTATATGTACCAAATGATCAGGAGATCAGGAAGCTGATTTTGCAGGAGGCCCATGATTCGCCATATTCGATTCACCCAGGAAATACTAAAATGTACCTGGATTTCAAGGATAGTTTCTGGTGGACTGGAATGAAGAAGGATATTGCGAAGTATGTAGCAGTTTGTGATGTATGTCAGAGAGTGAAGGCAGAGCATGAGAAGCCAGCAGGATTGCTACAACCATTATCGATACCCGAATGGAAGTGGGACAAGCTAGGCATGGATTTTATCACAGGATTGCCCAAGACTCATTAAGGCTATGACTCGATATGGGTTGTAGTCGATCGTTTGACGAAAGTAGCTCATTTCATCCCAGTGAAGACCACTTACACCAGTGCTAAGTTGGCAAAGATATACATGACCAGGATCGTATGTCTGCATGGAATTACGAGGACCATTGTATCAGATAGAGGAACCCAGTTTACCTCAAAATTTTGGAATCAGTTGCATGAAACTTTGGGAACCAGGCTAGAGTTCAGTACAGCTTTTCACCCGCAGACAGATGGACAGACCAAGAGAGTCAATCAGATTTTGGAGGACATGTTGAGAGCTTGTGCACTAGACTATGGATCTAGTTGGGACGATAATTTGCCGTACGCAGAGTTCTCTTACAACAATAGCTATCAAGCCAGTTTGAAGATGGCCCCTTTTGAAGCATTGTACGGAAGGAGGTGCAGGACAGCGTTGTTGTGGGATGAAGTTGGAGACCGACAGTTGTTTGGACCAGATTTGATTAAAGAGTCTGAAGAGAAGGTTAAGCTGATTCGCGATAGACTCAAGGTAGCCCAGTCTAGGCAGAAGAGTTATGTGGATTCTAAACGCAAGGAGACAGTTTACGAAGTCGGAGACAGAGTGTATCTTCGTGTATCACCACTTTGAGGAGTGAAGCGTTTTGGAGTTAAGGGAAAGTTAGCACCACGTTTTGTGGGACCATACAAAGTTTTGGAACTTATGGGAGAAGTCGCTTACAAGTTGGAACAGCCCGAAGGATTGTCAGGAGTTCATGATGTGTTCCACGTTTCTCAGTTGAAGAAGTGCCACACAGAGATGGCTGATATCCCTCTGAGAGATACAGTGCCACTGGAAGCGATTCAGTTGGATAGCGAGTTGACCTACGAGGAGAAACCAGTCAAGATTCTCGAGTTTGCCAGATGAGTTACACGCAACAAGGTTATCAAGTTCTATAAAGTTCAGTGGAGCCACCATACTGAAGATGAAGCCACCTGGGAACGAGAGGAAGACCTATGGAAAGATCACCCTCACCTATTTTCTAGCCAACCCGAATCTCGAGGGCGAGATTCATCTTAAGGGGGGTAGGTTTGTAACATCCCAAATTTTCAATTTGGAATGTTATACTTTAGGTCATCATTGCATATCATATTTTATTGCATTTTGGCTTGATCCTAGAAATTCTACGCAACTCAAGGACCCACGGAGAGAGTTGGGGATTTCGTTATTTTCATATTTGAGTTTTCTCAAATTTTGAAAAGAGGATCGTTTGATTTTAATTATTTTCTCTTCGAATATTTATTTTATAAAAATAAAAGAGAGAGGATAAAATGACTTCCTCAAAATAAAGAAATATTGGATATTTAATATTAAAATCAAATAAGAATTTTATTCGGAGTTTTATCGCTATTTTATTTGAATTAGGAAAAATATGCGTTTTTCAAAATTGCATTATAGTCCCAAATAAATGTTCACCTTGTCCGTTAGATTTTTAGAGGATGGTGAAAATTTATTTCAGGATTTTTGGAATCCGTTTAGTATTTCTTTTATTCATTTTTCTGAGCGGAATTTATTTTTTTTAAACAAGGAAACCGACCTACGGGCCGTATCCGGCCCGGACTCCTCCCAGGCCCACTCCTTATAAGCGCCCCTGCCCCCACCGCAGCCCACCGCAGCCCACCCCGCCGTCGTCCTGCCCCACCGTCGCCGCCGTCGCCCGCCGGAGTTCGAGGTAGCCGTCGGTTTTTCTTTTAAAACCGTTCGTTTTTTATAAACCCTAATTTTGGTTTTTTTGGTTCGGTTAAATAGCGGACGTTCATCCATACGTTTGTTTTAACAAATGGTTTTCGCCCGTTAGCCGCAGACAGCGAACGTTCGTTCATTAGCCTCTTCGTCAGTTTTCCTTTTTCTCGGTTTTTTTGCGATTATTTGCGATCGCGATTTCTAACCCGATTTTCGTTTTAGTTTATCTTTTCGCTCGTTTATCGGAATTAGGCGATTCAAGTGCCTAGAGTTTCGTCTTGAAGCCCTCTTTCTGTTTAATCAACTTAAACAAGTTTTTGCTACTGTAAAATTTGACTTTAGTCCAGATTAGTAATCGAAGCTTGTTTCTTTCGCAGTTTGAGTTTTGTTGCTTCGTTTGTTTTGATTCCTTTTGCAAACCGGAGTTCTTAAGTTAAACTTTCTGGTTAGATCATCTTATTTGAGTTTTTCCCGTGAATCTTTGCTTGATTGCTTATTGTATGCTTGTTTGATTGCGATAGAGTACCCGGAGTGCGAAGCGTGCTACTACGAGTCTCTAGGTTTCACGGATCATCAACAAGGCAAGTAACACTTTGATCATACCTCTTTACTACCCAGTTTTATTGCATTAGATCAATCCTCAAACAATTGCATGGGTAGGATCTGATTAAATTGTGGGTTATGGGAAGTAGATGAGGTAGTACCTATTGTCCTGTTTATTACCAAACCTTTGGGAGATACTTCTACGTTGCTTATATTGCTATGCTGTGCTCGTAGACGTGGTTTGGGTTTGAGTGTATTCATGATAGATGTGAGTATTGTTAATTACTGGTTAACTTAAGGTGGCAACTTTAATACACATCTGGGTGGATTGAGGCACCTGGGGAACCTAGTGTTGCCTGTATTTTTGGGAATCCCGGGGTACCGTGTGATTCTCCTATGGACTGCCACCCAGGCTCAAAGGGATCATAAGATTATTCATGCTAGAAACTTCCGTGTGCAGCCACATGCCAGTATGGGCTCTGGCATAGTTGTGTAAGTTGTGGGAAACATTTCCATGATGGGCTAGCAGATGTAGGGGATTGTAGGTGTACATGCCTATCTATCGGTTAAGGGGACCTCTTCGGAAAGACTGTGTCTCGGTCATCCGTTTGTCAAACAGTATGTAGTGCGATAAATCCAACGGAGGAGATCGAGTCTTGTGGGGAAAAGTGCACAAACCTCTGTAGAGTGTACAAACTAATCATGGTTAGCTGTGTCCCCGGTTATGGACATCTTGAGTATCGAGTTCTTGGATTATCATGTGGATCTCATCACTCTTAATATAATTTTATTGGGTTTAATGATGATGCTTAATTGGGATTGAGTTGGGTGAACCTTCTCAATGTTTAACAACCACCATGATAGTTAAATAAAATTTATTCCTTTGTTGTAGGGAAAAATTGGCTTTCCGCAAAACATATTAACCATACAGCCTCCACCAGCCAAATATGCATGTAGTGATAGCATTATTCTGTTCAGTACTCTCTTGTGTTACATTGCTAGCATATTCCATGTGCTGGCCCGTTTTCGGGCTGCAACGTTCATGTTGCAGACTTTTCACATGACGAGTAAGGAGCCTTAGGTCGTGGTCTTTCACTCAGTGATGCCGTTGGAGTTGATGGACTCACTTTATCTTCCAAGCCTTCCGCTGTTATCGTATTAGATGGCCTTAAGCCATATTTATTGTAATAAGTTCTCTTTTGAGACATTTGATGTAATGAGTGTGTGATTGCTACTCTGTTATAAATCCTCAAGTATTGTGCGTGTCAGCATTACTGATCCAGGGATGACACTGATGCACAGAGATCAGACTGTTTGAGGTCTGGTCGCTACAGGATGAATTGCGAGGAACAAAGTCAACTAGCTTAGTCTCCTCAACCGATTTAAACTTCAAAGCTGGATCATGCTCTGTAGTTGGCTTTTTCAGAGAAGTCATATCTGCCGGATCAACATTGTCCTTATAGAACTTCAGCTCCTCCATTGCACAAACCGACTCAGCATAAGCCGCGTCAGCTTCTTCACATTCCAAAGCAATCTTCCTGCTCCCATGTACTGTGATTGTCCCCTTATGACCTGGCATCTTAAGCTGCAGATAAACATAACAGGGCCTTGCCATGAACTTAGCATAAGCCGGCCGTCCAAACATGGCATGATATGTACTCTTGATTTTCACCACTTCAAAAGTCAATGTCTCTGATCTTGAATCAACATCATCTCCAAAAGCAACCTCTAGAGCTATCTTGCCAACTGGGTACACCGATTTTGTAACGCCCCGAGACCGATGTGCCAGGTGTCCTCCAGTTATTCGTTGTTGTTGCCTTGTCTTTTGCTTGCGTGTTGCATCTTGTCATGTCATCATGTGCATTGCATCATCATGTTTTCAAAACTTGCATTCGTCCGGGTTCCCCCAATTCCGTCTGTTTTCTGTTCTCAGCCCAGACACACTTGCACGCGCCCGCGGCACGTCCGAAATAGTATTTTATAAGTGGCCGGAAGATGTTCTCGGAATGGGTTGAAATTTGGCGTGTGGTCTTATTATAGTGTAGGTAGGACGCCTGTCAAGTTTCATTGCATTCGGAGTCCGTTTGACGCCCCTACAGATAACTATAGCGGCAATAGTAGCCGGTTTTTTCGTCGGACGTTTTCGGTCTCCGGAAACCGCTGCCGGGTCTCTCTCTCTCTCTCTCTCTCTCTCTCTCTCTCTCTCTCTCTCTCTCTCTCTCTTCTCTTCTCTCCGCCTGCGGTTTTCTGCACAGCCCACCACCAGGCCCAACCTAACCTCTCTCGTCAGCCCGCGGCCCTCGCGCGCGTCCGAAAATTGTCCCGGACCCGACCCGAGCAGTCGTCACCGTTGGGTCCGGAACATCCTCGAACATCTACAAAACGTCTCCGTTTTCTTATTAGGACTTCCTAACATATTTTTTTCCGTCCGTCCAATTACGATCGGAGGGACGAGATAGCCCCTAGTCTAACCTACCCGCTATATAAACTAGTCTAAACCGAGACCAAATCCCTAATTTCTAGGGATCCTACTTAGCGCCGCCGCCACTCCCTTCGTTTTCAGCGCCGAACCAACCAGCTTCGTCCCCCCAGATCCCCTCCTCCTGCTTCGATCCCTGAGCTCCTCTCTTCGCCTACGACCACCACCGCCTTGCCTCGTCACCGCCCGTCTGCTCGAGCACGATCGGCCGTGCCTCCTCTTCCCTCCTCTGGTCGCTCCTGAATGGATCGTGAGAACCGAGCGTGCCCCGCCGCCTTGCACGTTCACGCCACCGACCGCCCGCGCCTCTGCTTCGAGGACCTCCTCGTCCCCAACCAGGAGCGCCGTCCGGTCCCGAGCACCACACCATGGCCCCGCCGTCAAGGCCGCTCGCGCCCCTTCTGTCCCGTCGCCAGGATCGCGCGCTGCAAGTCCCTGTCTCCAGCGCCGCCGCACCTTGGCAAGACTTGGTGGCTTCGTCCTCCTCTGAACCCCGCTATCCTCGTCTTCTTGCGCGGCCAGCCGCCTCGACAGCGCCCGAAGCATGGACTCCCGCTGCCGACGCCGCTGAGCTCCTCTGCCACCAAAACGGACTCCCCACGTGCGGATCTGACCACCCTCGCCTGCATCCGCCCGTTGCCGGCCATGCTCCGTCGTCCTTCACGCCGGATCTCGCGCCGCCGGCTGATTTTTTTCCCCTGCTGCTTTGCCCACACGAGGTGAACGAAGACCATGAGCAGCGCCTGTGCCCGTTGACCCGTCATCCCACGTTGTCGTGGTTTTGTCACGGCAGATGTCCTAGAGAAAGGACTTAGTCGTGGAGCCATCGCGATGGGTTAGCTTGAAGGGGTTAAAGCGGACACAGGGATGCAAGAGAGTTTATACTAGTTCGGCCCCTTCAATGAAGGTAAAGCCTACGTGTAGTTGTGATGGAATTGATGGGGTTTCGATGACTAGGGAGCAAACAAGCTTCGCCTATGTCTCGAGTTGTTGTCTGTTGTCCTTGAACCGCCGCCGGGTCGTCCCCTTATATACACGGGTGACACCTGTCGGTTCACAGAGTCCCAACACCGGTCGATATTCGTATCCGGGTTGGTCTCTCCTTATTCCTAACTTACAATACAAGTTTATATACAAATTCCGGTTTACAGTTACAAGTCTTGAACCGGCGACGGGCCTTAGGCCCTCATCTGCCTTCTTGGGCTTTATCACTTCTGGAACTACTGATGAAGTTGACCCGGCCCAGATAGGCCGATTTACGCCCAGCAGTAATATCCCCAACATTAGGCCCCAGATTGATTTGAACGGGTTCATGTCAATCCTTTAACAAAAACTTCATCTTCAACGTCTTCTCATAAATTGGTAAACCGCCATGATGTCATCTTCTCTGATTACTGTAAACCGGAGTGACGTCACCTGTCATAACGAAGATATCCATTATGCTTCTTTATTTAATATATCTGCAGAAATCGAGGCAACAGCTCCGTTTCGTGGCCCCTTGATTGTCGCGCCTGACACATGTCTTTTTGCCTTATAAATAGGACCGAAGGGTCATTTCCTTTCTCTTTCCCTTCTTCCCCTTCTGCTTCGTCTTCCTCGCATCGCCCGGCTTCAGAGCTCCGCCGCCACCATCGACCTCTGCCTCAACCTTGGCCGCTGCATCAACCTGGTCGCACCAGAGCATCGCGGCAACCTTCCGCGTCTTCCTCAGCTCCGGTAAACCTTCTATCCTTTCCCCTGCAGATCTGTTTTAGGGTTTCACAGTTCTTCAGTATTCGTCGTCTGCCTCTTGCTCATACGATAGATCTTTAGATGAATCCGCAAATCTTTACTCTGTGCAATGATAGTTGTTTGACCTTCGCCTTCACTTATGCATCTCAAAACCATAGATCTATATGAACGTTTTGCTCATTGGTTCGGTACTGCTCCTTTGAACCTCTAAGTATTTATCTCTTTTCTGAACTTTCTTCAGATCCAATGCTATAAGGAAATCTTGTGAAACCTGTTTCTGTGTACTTGTCCATCCGCAATGCTTAGATCAGGTGGTTTAACCTTATAGAATTTTTTTCCAAACCGGTATATGCCATTAGTCCCCTTATTGAACCGCCAGATGCTTGTTGCTTCATAAAACTCCGGTTCAGATAGTTCTGTCTCTGGTTTAACAGTGCCCATACCAATGTATCTTGATCAAATGCATTTTTGAACCGGGATCTTCTACCTTGTAGATTCCATCATGGCCAAGCAAGTGTATGAGTGCAATTGGGTTCCTTCTCGCGTCACAGAGGCTCAACTGGATGATTTAGTCCTGATTGGCGCTTTAGGCAGCAAAGATACCATCCATTGGAGGGCTCCTGGCAAAGAATGCCCTCCCACACCTCGAGAAGGAGAGGTTGTTTTCGTAGATCACTTAGCCCGGGGCTTTAAGCCGCCCGGTTCTAAATTTTACCGGGATGTTTTAGCCGATTTCCAGCTCCATCCACAAGATACTGGCCCCAACTCTGTTACAAATATGTGTCACTTCCAAGTGCTTTGTGAATTGTTCTTTCAAGAGGAACCCACAGTGGAATTGTTCAGAGACCTTTTCCATCTAAACCGCCGTACTGAGTTTACTGACGGCTCCAATACGGAGCTGGGTGGCGTGGCGATTCAGAAAAGGAAAGATGTCACATACCTTCACGCTAAACTGCATAGCCACCCCAAAGAATGGAATCAGACATGGTTCTACTGCAAAGACACCTCCCCTGCTGGTGAGAATCCCTTGCCTGGCTTTCGTCCGGAGCGGCTCAGCAATACACACCCTTTTCCACAAAGATTGACTGCACAGGAGAGAAGCAAATATGCTCCTCAACTGTCAAAGCTCAGAGCCTTTATGGACAATGGTTTAACAGGGGTTGATCTCGCTCGCTGTTGGATATCATGGAGCATATTGCCCCTTAGTCAGCGCTCCGGTTTGATGTGCGAGTATACTGGCAGTGTTGATGACCCACTGCGACATTCCAAAATCCAGCTCACCGATGAAGAAATCACAGAGGCTGTGAATAAGATGCTGAATGAACCGCAACACGTCTGTGCTAGAAACAGCCTGCTTCCCTTCTGTGCCACCAACAAACCGCCAGCTGTAAGACTTTGATTTTTCTTTTTGCTGAATCTGTTAATGATATATCTGGTCTTTGTTTAATATCAGTGTCTGTGTAATCAGGGCAATGATCCGTTTTGGAGCAAGAAACTGCCGCAGGAGAAACCAGAAAAACCAGACAAACCGGAAAGAGCAACTCGGCAAAAGACTAAAGCTGTGAAGAAGACTGCCCACAGGAAAAGAACCACTGCATCTTCTAATCCGGCCCCTGATGATGATGTGGATAATCCAGACTTTGAGGTAGAGCTTGACTCACTTGGTTTATTTTTCATGCGTCTTATTGATGATGATATTTGTCAGGATGATGCCGAAGCCAGCCACACGGATGTTGCAGAGGTAATTATTCTCTCTTCCGATTCAGAAACTTTGCCTTCACAAAAAATCCGTCAGGCAAACCGGAAAGTTAAATTTTCTCATCCTCTTGCTTATTTGGATCCTAAATTTCTTATGAAGACCCAACAACACGAAGCTCGTCGCACAACCCGGCACAACGGCCAGGTAGTTACCTCCGCCGGTTTACCGAACAGTCCAGTTCGGAAATGCCATTCAGAGGTCTCTAATTTGCTTGTCAGTGCTTGTCCTAAAGCGGGCTGCTTTCGTCAACCTCTTAATCTGTCTGACTCCGATTACCAGGTTACTTCCCACTCATCTTCTGGCGAGTCATCGGCTACTCAGCTCCCACCGCTCAAAATGGTGCTTGGGTAAGCTATACTTATTGTGATGTTTACAGTACATCGCCTTAGAACATATGCTGTATTTGATTTTGTTATTCTTCTCAGGGCCAAACCTAGGCCAAGCAAGAAGGCGCGCCTGGACAAAGCGGCCGAAGAAGATGTCGTTCTTGAACCAGGCAAGACACCCAATCTTGAAGCGGCTATTCCTGAGGATATACCCAACGATCCACCGCAGCAAGACGATGATCTTATTGCTGAAGAGAGACCTACTGATGCCTCAGGTCCTGTCAATCAGCCCACAGGTTCCATCCGGATTGAAAGCTCCACCGGTCCAGCAAAACCTACTAACAAGCCAACAGCCCCAGTGCAAACCGGCGGTACCCAGGATGATGAGGTTGTCATTACTGGCACTGGCCATACTGAGCCAAGCAATCCTGTCGCTTTATCCAAACATTCTGCCAAGGAAGAATTTGCTGCCTTTGGTAAAGGCAAGTGGAACGCTGATCTGACGACTTATGCTGCTCTGAACGCCCAAGATATCCATTCCAGCTATCTAAACCGGTTGTATACCAGTCGCGACTATGAAGCCGGTCTGGTTAATATGATGAAAGATAAATATGAGGTAACTTCCATATGCTCCTTCCTGCTTGTATGCTTCCATTCTTGCTGACTCTCCTAGCCCCCAAGGGCCGGTTTGTAATATTCTTTCAAACCGGGACTTACTAATATAAATCTTGATGCTTTGAAATTCGCTAATGTAGCCCCCAAGGGCCGGTTCAACTTAGCGTAGTTAAACCGGTACTTTAAGTAATTGAAATTGCCGCATCAAAATATATACGAGCAAATAGCCATTAGCCCCCAAGTGCCAAGTTGAATACTTGTATTGATCTTGGGACTTTGTAAACAATTGAAAGATGAAGATCGAATATGCATTAGCCCCCAAGTGCCAAGTGCATAACTTGTTATGTGGCTGGTACTTCAATCCTTGTACCGTTTTGTTGAAGCATATAACTGTCTGCATGCAGGCTGAGCTGAAGACGAAAGAAAACCAAATAGCCGACCTCCAAGAAAACCTGAAAACCCAACAAGCTGAAACCTCCAAAGCAAAAGAGGAATTAGTCAGCGCTTTAAGCGCCATGGAGCAGCTTAAGGAGAGCTTCAAGAAGAAACAGGCGGATTGGGCCACTGAAAAGTCCACTTTAATCAAACGAGCAGAGGATGCCGAGGCTGCACTAAAACCGGTGGCGGATGAATTGACCAGTATAAAGCGGCACGTGCATACTATGACCACTGCTATCTTTGGTAAGCCATTTTGACTTTTGAATTGACTCGGACTTCTTACAGAGCTTCCAGTTTAACCCTTATGATATTTCAGGGACACGCACTGGTCATTTGGGTTCAGATGTGCGGAAAACATTGAAGGCCGTCTACACGTTGGTCGAACAGCTGTATACTTGCGCACAGCGGATCATCTGTACCGCATCTCACAACAAACCGGCGCCCACTTTGATTCAAGATACCCTGATGAAACTGTCGGTGCTTCTCGCCCGGGTTGAAGAGCTGAAGAAATCTGCTGCTCGAACCGGTGCGATCAATGCCTTAATGCGGGCAAAAGCCTGGGTGCCGGATTTTGATCCTATTGAAGCGGCTCAGGGCTATCCCAGCTTGAAAGAAGATGGGTCAGAATTTAGTGAAGCGGATCAGCGAGCCATAAACCGAGAGGTGCGTCCGCTAGCTTGTCAACTGGCTGAAGAAGCAGACTTGTCTCGTTATCAAGCTCAATATGATAATCAGAACAAGCGGATAGCTGCCCCAATTCATGAGTCGGAAAATCTTGTCCCTCCAATCCGTAAGCACACTTACGCTCCCGATATTGACCCGTCATTGCTGATCCACGATGAAGCTGTTTTTCAAGCATTAATGGGAATAGACTGGACAACTGTTGATTTCCAGCCACTGGGTAGAGAAATGGAGGCTGAAGCGGCACAGGGTGACCCACAACCATCAGGCCAGGCTGGTGACCAAGCTTGAACCGGAAGCCGGTTTTGAAACTGCCTCTCCTTTGCGAAAAACAATGATATTATTATGGGCACCGTGTTGCCTTGTAATAGGCTAGCTGATACTTTTGATGTTGATATGCCTTCGTGCATAATTTGTTCTTCCTGTGGTGATGAACTTTCCAAAGCACCTTCTGCAATAAAAAACTCTTCAAGTGCCACCGCGGTTGTACCGTCCGGCGGAATATGATGTCTGCATATATGAAGTCAAAATATCCAAAAAAAATTCTTAAGTATATGACCAAAATTTTGTGATACATAATACCTGCCCTCGTTGAGCATGAAGTTGGCTTGGCCAATCTTGAAGCGGAGTTTTGCAAACCCACACTGTTGGAGGAGATAACAGCTCCTGTATATATATGACGCTGGCTTACCATGTAAACCGTGCCGGGTTATAATAAACACCGTGTTACTCCATAAGAGGATGTTAACAACAAGGATCAAACTGGGCAAATAGTCTCCGGATTGACGTGAACTGTGTTCCGTCAATTGATTGGTTAAAAAACTTTGTCGGTTTAAAAAACGCAATAAAAAGCAAAACCCCCCTTCAAAGAAAAGTGTAAATCAAGTGCAATGACAAAACGTTGCAAAAAAGGTTTATTTGAGCTGATCAGATGGTGTTACCATGGCCGAACACGACCAAGCTCCCGTTAGGTGTAACTATGGTTCTAGTCAGCCAGGTCCCCAAATGAAACCGTGGCATTTATGCCGATCAAGTGGCATGGTCATGGTTTGGGTTCGACCAAGCCCCCAAGTGATTCTGTGGCCTTAAGCCGATCAAGAGGCATGACTGGTTCAGACATGACCAAGTCCCCAAGTGATCTGGTGGCTTTCGCCTATCAAGAGGCATGGTATTGGTTCGGACACGACCAAACCCCCAAGTGATATAACATGATGCTTTTAAAAAGCGAACTCAAGGGGTAAACCGGAGGCCGCTTTAGAGCAACTCCGTGTAACCTCACATGATGTAAAAGAACAGATACCCCGCTTTAGCTGAGGTTCCGGTTTATTATATTTAATCATAATATATACATTGTCGTAATATGTACATAAGTATAGCCAATGGCTCAGGTATAGTAAGGCCGAAGATGAGCTATGTTCCACGACCTGTTAGTCTCCTCCTCGGATGTACGTGAGTCTTTATGCTCTCGAATATCGATCAGATAGTACGACCCGTTGTGCAGATTCTTGCTGACCACGAAAGACCCCTCCCAAGGTGGGGATAACTTATGCATATCAGTCTGATCTTGGATGAGCCGAAGCACCAAATCTCCTTCCTGAAAGGTTCTGGTTCTGACTCGGCGACTGTGATAACGACGAAGATCCTGCTGGTAAATCACCGATCGGGCGGCTGCGATGTCACGCTCTTCATCCAACCGGTCCAAAGCATCTTGCCGTGCTGTCTCGTTGTCCGCTTCAATATAAGCCATTACACAAGGTGAATCATGACGGATATCACTGGGGAGAACCGCCTCCGCTCCATAAACCATGAAGAACGGCATGTATCCTGTTGATCTGTTGGGTGTTGTATTGATGCTCCATAACACAGATGGTAATTCTTCTACCCAACAACCCGGCGTTCTCTGCAAAGGAACCATGAGCCAGGGCTTGATGCCTCTCAAGATCTCTTGATTAGCTCTTTCTGCTTGACCATTGGACTGTGGATGTGCCACTGATGAAACGTCGAGCCGGATGTGCTCCCGTTCGTAGAACTCCTTCATAGCACCTTTGGACAAATTGGTACCATTATCTGTGATAATACTGTGCGGAAAGCCAAACTGGAAAATCACCTTTTTGATGAACTGAACCGCCGTGGCTGCATCACACTTGCTAACAGGTTCTGCCTCCACCCACTTTGTAAACTTGTCAACTGCCACCAGGAGGTGGGTCTTCTTATCTTTGGACCTTTTGAAAGGCCCAACCATATCCAGCCCCCAAGTCGCAAACGGCCAAGTAATTGGAATCATTCTCAATTCTTGAGCCGGTACATGAGCACGTCTTGAAAACCTTTGGCAACCATCACATCGTCTGACCAGATCCTCCGCATCAGCATGAGCAGTTAACCAATAGAAGCCATGGCGAAACGCTTTAGCCACCAGTGACTTTGAACCAGTGTGGTGACCATAATCTCCTTCGTGGATCTCACGCAAAATTTCACGGCCTTCTTCAGGAGACACGCAGCGTTGAAAATCTCCTGATACACTGCAATGATGCAACTCGCCGTTGATGATAGCCATGGACTTGGATCGCCGGATTATCTGCCGGGCCAGAATCTCATCCTTTGGCAACTCGCCCCGGTTCTTGTACGCCAGGTAAGGAAGCGTCCAATCTGGAATAACATGAAGAGCCACCACCAATTGAGCCTCCGGATCAGGAATAGCCAAATCCTCTTCACCAGGGATCTTGACCGACGGTGAGGGAGTCCTGGATTAGGGGGTGTTCGGGTAGCCGGACTATACCTTCAGCCGGACTCCAGGACTATGAAGATACAAGATTGAAGACTTCGTCCCGTGTCCGGGTGGGACTTTCCTTGGCGTGGAAGGCAAGCTTGGCGATGCGGATATGCAAGATCTCCTACCATTGTAACCGACTCTATGTAACCCTAACCCTATCCGGTGTCTATATAAACCGGAGGGTTGTAGTCCGTAGGCGATCAACTCCATATACAACAATCATACCATAGGCTAGCTTCTAGGGTTTAGCCTCCTTGATCTCGTGGTAGATCTACTCTTGTACTACCCATATCGTCAATATTAATCAAGCAGGACGTAGGGTTTTACCTCCATCAAGAGGGCCCGAACCTGGGTAAAACATCGTGTTCCCTGCCTCCTGTTACCATCCGGCCTAGACGCACAGTTCGGGACCCACTACCCGAGATCCGCCGGTTTTGACACCGACATTGGTGCTTTCATTGAGAGTTCCTCTGTGCCGTCACAATCAGGAAGGATGCCTCCTCCCGTCTTTAAAGACGGCGCCATTGCTAAGGGAGCCTTGGCTATCGGCCAAACCCTCCGGCTAGGTGGTTTCCTCATGACCGCCTGTTCGGCTGTTGCCCCGATGGTGACCTCTCGGGTCATCAAAAGCAACCTACACGTCAGCTCGGAGCTCGTCGAGCAGCTAGATCCAATGGAGCTCTCTTCCGTAAACGAGCTCTTGGATCGCATCGCCACCCTGGGGGTCGCTACGGATTACGACCAGGTTGGGCTTAAACCCGATCTAAGATAAATTAACTCTCCCCAAGTCACCCACCACGTTGCCGTGGTAGAGACGCAGTGCGGAGACCCTTCATCTATTTTAAGGACTAGCTACGTCCGAATTCTCGACCCCTCCAAGCCGGATACCCGCGGAGGGGGAGATGTAACTCAAGACCTGAGCTTAGGATCAGGCAACGGGCCAGATTCACTGGACAACATCCAAGAATCCGAACTTCAGAGTTCGGAAACTCTTCGGCCTCCGAATCTTGGATTGGGTGAGGTTTCAGATTCAACGACACCCGCCCACCCGATCATAAGCGATCTCTCCCAAATCAAGCAGAGGCCCGAGGAAACAGTACATCATTACTGGGCCAGATTCCTCCTGGTTATGAACAGGATAAAGGATTGCCGCGAGGAAGACGCAATCTCAATTTTCTGCAGTAATTGCACGGACAAGGGAATCCTTAACGCCGTAAGTCGTCGTGATATCACATGCTTCGCTGACTTGGCGTCCATAGTACAAAAATACTGTGCGATGGAAAGCGCCTAGAAAACCGAAATAAATTTTTGGGATAATCCGGCCTTGAATAGTAATCCCATCCGAACTAAGAGGGTGCATTATCACAGGACACCCGGGATAAACACCAAAAAGCCAAAACCCTCTACAGGGCATGGAACCATACTGGAAAGATGGCTTGATGGACCCTGTAGAATTCACAGTACAGAGGATGCCACACCAACTCACAGCCTTAGAGCATGTTGGATACTCCGGCAGGTGGCCAAAATCGGTGAGGACCTCTTAATTCCGGAGGCCACAGAAAGCCAGCCCAAGGACACCAGTACCGTCCTCACAGTCTTTGAGACTTTCGCATCAAACAATGTGCGAAAAAGAACACTCCGCAGCCTCACCGAAGTCTATCAAGTTGCAACAATAAATCCATGGAGCGACACTGCCATTACCTTCAATGCAAGTGATGAACCTAGATTCTGAACAGCCCGAGCACCAGCCGCATTGGTCCTTAGTCCCATAGTGGACGGCTTTCGCCTCACCAAGGTGCTCATGGATGGAGGCAGCGGACTGAACCTCATTTATGAGGAAACCCTTCAAAAAATGGAAATAGACTGGAACTGCGTCGAGCGAAGCAACACAACCTTTAGAGGAATAATCCCCAGTCGGGAAGCGCGCTGCACAGGAAAAATCACACTAGATGTGGTGTTCGGCACGCCGGATAATTACAGGTCCGAAGAAGTCACGTTTCAGGTGGCCCCGTTCAAAAGCGGATATCACGCTTTACTAGGGCAGGAAGCATTCACAATCTTCCAAGCAATACCCCATTACGGGTACATGAAGCTTAAGATGCCTGGGCCGAACGGAATTATCACTCTAGCTAGTGATCCAGACGTAGCACTCCGCGCTGAAAACAAGACGGCTGCATTAGCCCTTGAGGCACTATCCGAAGCCTTAGCGGCCGAGGAACTGACTGCGCTGTGCTCCACGGTTAACAGGGATGATGTGATACTCGACAAGAGATCCAAATCCACATCCTTCAAGCCAGCTGACGAAATAGTCAAATTCCAGGTCC
This sequence comes from Triticum urartu, assembly GCF_056163025.1. NCBI lineage: Eukaryota > Viridiplantae > Streptophyta > Magnoliopsida > Poales > Poaceae > Triticum > Triticum urartu. The sequence goes on from NC_141877.1 coordinate 476,223,161, forward strand.
ATCCAACGGACCCCAATAAAACAGCTTCCATCGGGGCATGACTGAACCCTGATGTAGACGCCGAACTGCAAGAGTTCCTACGAGAGAACTGGGACATTTTCACCTGGCACCCTTCAAACATGCCAGGGATCCCACACAGGCTGGCCGAACACAGCTTAAATATCCTAAAAGGATTCAAACCTGTCAAACAAGCCCTTCGGCGTTTTTCCGAACCCAAGAGACAGGCTATGGGAGAGGAGCTAGCCAAGCTATTGGAGGCCGGATTCATTAGAGACATAAAACATCCGAACTGGCTAGCAAACCTAGTGATGGTACCAAAGAAGGACAAATCCTGGCGCCTATGTGTCGATTTTAAAGACCTTAACAAGGCTTGCCCAAAGGATCCCTTCCCCCTCCCTCGTATCGATCAAATTATCGATGCCACCGCAGGACACGACTCGTTGTGTTTCCTCGACGCATACTCCGGTTACCATCAAATCAAGATGGCAGAATTAGACCAAGCCGCAACAGCATTCATCACACCATATGGCCCATTCTGCTTCAACACAATGCCCTTCGGGCTGAAAAATGCCGGTGCAACATAACAACGCATGATCCAGACATGTCTGGCAAACCAGATCGGCAAACAGTGGAGGCGTATGTGGATGATGTGGTCATCAAATCAAGACATGTCGAATCTCTAGTAGACGACTTGAGGCTTGTATTCGATAACCTCCGAAAATATGACATCAAGCTCAACCCGGAAAAATGTGTCTTCGGCATTCCAGCCGGAAAGCTCTTGGGCTTCATTGTATCCGGTAGAGGAATTGAAGCAAATCCAGCCAAGATCCGAGCTTTGTCACAATTGGATATCCCAAAGGATCTCAAACAAATACAAAAATTAACCGGATGCGTAGCGGCTTTAAGCCGCTTCATCTCCCGCTTGGGAGAAAAGGCACTACCCCTCTATCGCCTCCTTCGGCGCACCGAACACTTCGAGTGGACGGATGCCGCCACGGCCGGACTTGATGAAATAAAAGCCATATTGGCAACAAACCCAGTCCTGGCCGCGCCGAACACCGGCGAACCAATGTTATTGTACATTGCAGCAACACATCAAGTTGTCAGCGCAGTGCTCGTTGTCGAGCGGGAAACGGACGGACACAAATTCCCCCTTCAAAGGCCGGTCTACTACGTATCCACTGTCCTCATTCCATGCAAATCACGGTACCCGCATTATCAAAAGATTGCATATGCGGTATTCATGGCATCCCGGAAGCTACGACACTACTTTCAAGAGTGTTCCATAACAGTAGCCTCGGAAGTACCACTCAACGATATTATCAACAACCGCGGTGCAACGGGCCGGATTGCAAAATGGGCCATCGAGCTTCTCCCATTCGATATAACCTATAAGCCACGGCGAGCTATTAAATCGCAAGTTTTGGCCGACTTCGTCGCAGAATGGACGGAGGCCGAGCTCCCTAAAGAGTACGGCACATATTCAAACTGGATTATGCATTTCGACGGGTCCAAAATGTTGGCCGGACTGGGGGCTGGCGTCGTCCTAATGTCCCCCACAGGAGACACAGTCCAATATGTGCTCCAGATCATGTACACGGATTCCAACAATGCAGCCGAATATGAGGCCCTCCTACATGGTCTCCGAATAGCAGTATCCATGGGTATCCAGCGCCTAGAGGTACGTGGGGATTCAAACCTCGCGATATCCCAAATAAATGGAGACTTCGACGCCAAGGACCCAAAAATGGCAGCTTACCGCAACGCCGTCCTAAAAATGTCAGCTCGGTTTGAAGGGCTGGAGTTTCACCATATAGCCCGAGAAAACAATCAAGCAGCGGACGTCCTGGCACGCATCGGAGCAAAACGCGATGCAGTCCCACCCAACATCTTTTTGGAAAGATTTTTCAAGCCATCCGTAGCATGGGAGGGGGAACCCAAAAATAACAGCCCGGACCCAGCCGCACCACTCGACGCCAAACAATCTGACACAATTGGAGGCTCTGCCAATGAAATTACACCTTCAGCCCACGTAATAATGGCGGTTATCGCCCCGTGGATAGAACCATTCCTAGCCTACCTTACTAGGCAGGAACTCCCGGAGGACCAAAACGAGGCCCGATGCATAGTGCGGCGATCTAAAGCCTATAGAGTCCATGAGGGAGAGCTTTATAAGAAAAGCACTACCGGAGTCCTTCAAAGGTGCATCTCCGAAGAGGAAGGGAGGAACCTTCTGGCTGAAATTCATGCCGGACTCGGTGGTCACCACGCCGCTGCTCAGTCCCTTGTTAGCAAGGCTTTCCGTACAGGCTTTTATTGGCCGACGGCCCGGGCAGGCGCTCAGGACCTAGTCCAACGATGCGCTGGTTGCCAACTTTTTGCCAACCAAAGCCATATGCCACCCACCGCACTCCAAACTATACCCATCACCTGGCCTTTTGCAGTCTGGGGGCTTGACATGGTCGGACCCCTTAAAGGTGGGACCGATAGGAAAAAATACTTACTAGTCATGGTGGATAAATTCACCAAATGGATAGAAGCCAAGCCTGTTAAAATGGCCGAATCCGGACCTATGATAGACTTCATATCCGGGGTTGTACACCGTTATGGCGTCTCCCACAGCATCATAACCGATAACGTTACAAACTTTACCGCCGATGAGGTAAAACTCTGGTGCAAAAACATGGGCATCAAGCTCGATTATGCTTCTGTCTATCACCCACAAACCAACGGCCAGGTCGAACGTGCAAATGGTCTTATCATGAGCGGCATTAAACCCAGACTGGTGCGGTCCCTCAAGGAATCTAACACGCACTAGGTAGAGGAGCTCAACTCCATGCTATGGGGGCTGCGGACCACGCCAAATTGCTCCACTGGATACACACCATTTTTTATGGTGTACGGCGCAGAGGCAGTTCTGCCCTGCGACATAATTCATGACTCACCTAGAGTGCGCATGTACGAAGAAAGAGAAGCCGAGCTCGATCGGCAGGACAACTTGGACGCCTTGGAGGAGGAGCGTGACGTGGCAAAAGCCCGTTCCGCATTTTATCAACAGCAGGCCCGAAGATATCAAAGCAGAGAAGTACGGGCCAAAAATTACAATGTTGGCGAACTAGTTCTACGCCTGCCGGATAAGAAAAAGGACAAACTCAAGCCCAAGTGGGAAGGTCCATTCATAATCGACCAAGTCCTGACTGGTGGGGCGTACCACCTGCGAGATGCGTCGGATAACGGACTCGAGCCGAACCCGTGGAACGCCAGCCGTCTCCGAAGATTCTATGCCTAGCGCCGGACTCTGTGTTCGTCTCCTTCCTCTGTCCATTTTTTGCATTTTTCTGTCTTACATTTCTCTCCTTCCCCTCTTTTCTTTTATAGCACTTAAAGGCTCATCTAGTGACGCGCCACTCGCGCTCATTAAACCTGGGGGCTTCTTTAACAGAAGCTTATTTATACGGGCTTCACGCCCAACACATGCGTCGAACTTCCGCATGTACCTTTTTCTTCACCATTATATGCATCGATATGACTTAAGTTTTGGCAAAGCTGGGTTGCCTGGCTCCTGTGCTTACCCCTACGTTCCCGATTGTTCGGCTAGGCGGTAAAGGGAGCACCTCTGCGATTGTTACTACCGGGTCAGCCGGATGTGTACCTCAGACTGGGTGAAGCCGAAAGCTAGCATTCTTAAGGGAATATTCGGTCGGTGAAATAAAAGATGATCTTTTTACTGATTTTATGCGCCCCCAGATGCTTTTTTCTGCGTCTTTCCACGCAGTCCGGACATGCACTTTAGGGCATGCCTCCCAGCGAAAGGAACCCTTAACGGAACTATTCTCTCTGGAAGATGTTTCTTACTAACCATGTAATATAACATAACTAGTTGGGCACTTGTCTGATAAAGCACTGATGACCCCTACACCTAGTCTCCATGCATACCCCGGTTCTTATATAACCGCTAGGGTATTCGGACACACTCCGGACCGTCAAGTCCCGAGGTTGAAGCGAAAAGGTCGGCAACGACAAACGATCTACAATCCGGCTAGAAGGCATTACACATGTCAATTCAAAATTACACAGTCATTCTGACTGATTGTATTCCTCTTCTATACCATCTAACAGGCTGTCTAATTTACAGTCCTGCTGGGAATACTTCGCGGCCAACTCTACTTGGCCGTATACTAAGCTTACAGGGATCTCCTTCCCGCCAGGCCCCACTGGTCCGACCTCGGCCATGTGGTTTGGGTCAGACTTCGTAAAACGGGTCTTCACCATGGCCCAGGCCTCCCTAGCGCCTTGTCGGTAGGCCGATATCTTCCACAACCGGAAGCGCCACCGAGCTCCCTTCAGCTTCTCCGCAAGCTCTCCAAGGCCCTCGGGCACGGAGTGGGCAGGCCATAAGGCTTGGGCAATACCCCGCATCGCCTGCCGAATTCGCTCGTGCAGTTGCAAGAGTTCGGGAAGAAGGTCACCCGTAGAACCGGGCATCTCCTCTGCAGGACGACCTGTGAGCATACCTACAGACATTACTCTGTTAGTCGACTTCCTCGCCGAACTCTTTTTTCAAAGTTCGTTCAAGCACTTACTAAAAATGCCGCATCAAAGCCGCTGATTCTCCTTCGTGGAGTCCGACAGCTGGCCACGAACATCTTTAAGTTCGACGTCCAGCTTGGTGTTGGCATCCTGAAGCTCATTCTTCTCTCGCCTCACCTTTGTCAATGTACTCTCACCGGCCTTTAGCCGGCGTAAGAGTTGTTGCTTATCCGGATCGAGTCCGGCGCCATCTGCAATATGATTTGTCAGATTTGCACCCACACCGCACAATACTAATCTTTCGAAGTATATCTTACCTGAGGGGGTCTCTTTGGGCTCCCCTGATGCGGTTAGTGCGGCCTCTAGTTGGGCCTTGCACTTTTCCAGCTCCTGGGACAGTACGGTATTCTTCTCTGTAAGAAGCTGCATATTAAATGATCCTTAAATCAGTTGCTCTAGCTGCTTCAAGTCTCGGGGGCTACTGGCATATATATATTTAACCAAAATTTTCTTACCCGTATGTCTTTTACATACTGCTCAGTGGCTCTGGCTAAACCATTTTGAGCGGCACGGAGGTACGCATCTCCCAAATTAAAGGCATCTAAAGCCTCTTGGGAGAAACAAGCGTCGCGTAGAATTGTCCAGCGACGCCTGTGGTTCATGGCACTCTCCACTTCAGAATTTGTGGCAGACAGCCTGTCCGCATCCTCTGTCGGAGGAGCGTCCGGTGCGCGCCTTGCGCTCGCCTCTGCTTCCTGGCCAGACGTTGGAGCCTGGCTGGTGGAGGCGCGATTGGCAACCTCTCCGGATGTAGTCCGGCGAGGTCTCTTCGTTCTGAAGATAGCACGAGCGTTAATATGCCCTGACAGAATAACTCCAGGGAAACAAAGGGTGCACTATACCTTTGCACCGGCATCTCAGTCCGGACTACATTCCTTTTTTCCCCATGGGGCCCTGCGGCCCCTCATTGCCTAGCCGCCACAGGTTCGGCCTCCTGCCTCGGAAATCTCCCCTGCAAAACACGGCTGTCGTCAGAAACGCCAGGCTACGTGCGGGTGGAATCTCTTTCAAGGGAATAAGACCCCGGTTTCTGTCACCTGGGAGGCCGGGATTAACCCTGGGTAATCCGCCATAATGGCTACCAAGGTATTGTCCTTGCTTAGTTGATGGAACACCCCGTCGATAAGCTCCACCGATATGTTCGGATCCTCTTCGGAGTCCGGATTGAGGGACCGCTCTGGGTCCTCGGGCTGTGGAGGGCGGCTGTTTATATCCTTCACCTCCTGTCGCAGTTCCTGCATTGAATTTGTTAGACTACCTATCTAACCATGGGAGTATAAAACAAACGGGCAAGCGCAATTGTTCACTTACCCAACTTGGAGGATCTTACATACTGAATCCGACCCGCGGGTTGACACGGAGGAATTCCTCCTTTTCTCCCTTGTACAAAGAGGATAAGATCTTTACTAAGGCGGCGGCTGAGGCCGGCCCCTTACGACCGTAACGAGTGGCGTCATCCTCCCCGTTGAAATCCCACATGGGGTGGCCTCTATATTGAAGCGGCTGCACCCCCCGCATAATGCATGCGGCCATGACTCCAATCATGGTTAGTCCAGAATGAGCCAACAGTCTTATTCGGCCCATCAGGTAAAGGACGTCTCTGTCGCTTTCTCTCTGAGAGCTCCGCGGACACCAGCTCAAGCGTTTCTTCAATGGAGCACTGCTGAACTCAGGGAGACCGACCCGGATAGGGTCCGGTAGCGGGACGTCATCTATGTAAAACCATCCTGAAGGCCAGTCCTCGAACGCCTTCTTTGGGGTTCCGGATAGGTATCCGGTCCCAGCGATGCGCCATACTTCGGCTCCGCCTACTTGGTATATAGACCCCTCTTGAGAATGGGGCACCAGGCAGAATAACCTCTTCCACAGCGCGAAATGAGCCTCAACGCCTAAAAATAGCTCACAAAGGGCGACGAAACCCGCAATATGCAATACGGAGGCGGGCGTGAGATTGTGCAGCTGGAGGCCGTAGAACTCCAGAAGCCCGCAGAGAAATGGATGAATTGAAAATCCCAGTCCCCTTATTAGATAGGGGACGAGGCACACCCACTCTCCTTTAGAAGGATTGGGGGTGCTCTCCGCTTGTCTTCCGCCATTGTAGGTGGCGAGACCGGCTCGGACCGGGACCATGTATGCCTGAGGGAGAAATCCCTTGGCCTGAAGCGTCACTAACTCGCTATGCGGGATGGTGCAACTCTCCCAGTCCCCGGGTTTGGGACCGGAGGGGCGAGGGGAGGAGCTGCGATGGCTGGTCATGTTGGAATGGACCTTTGCTGGAAGCGCTCTGATGATAACTCGCGTAAAGGAGAAGATGTGGTTTGGACCTAAATCCCCATCCCGTTAAATAGGCGGCTCGTTTATACGGCTAGGGGTGTGGGTGTAAAAACGCCTCGGCTTTTCGCATTCGTTTGACACGTGGAAGACGGCCATTATTGGGCGTGGAAGCCGAGGAGCACTACATTACAAAAAACGGACATTATTCCTACAGGTACACAAGATTTGGAGAAGAACCCGCCTTGCAATGCCGAACAATCTGCGCGCCGGACTCGTCGTCATTGAAGCCTGGTTCGGGGGCTACTGAGGGAGTCCTGGATTAGGGGGTGTTCGGGTAGCTGGACTATACCTTCAGCCGGACTCCAGGACTATGAAGATACAAGATTGAAGACTCCGTCCCGTGTCCGGATGGGACTTTCCTTGGCGTGGAAGGCAAGCTTGGCGATGCGGATATGCAAGATCTCCTACCATTGTAACCGACCCTATGTAACCCTAACCCTATCCGGTGTCTATATAAACCGGAGGGTTGTAGTCCGTAGGCGATCAACTCCATATACAACAATCATACCATAGGCTAGCTTCTAGGGTTTAGCCTCCTTGATCTCGTGGTAGATCTACTCTTGTACTACCCATATCATCAATATTAATCAAGCATGACGTAGGGTTTTACCTCCATCAAGAGGGCCCGAACCTGGGTAAAACATCATGTTCCCTGCCTCCTGTTACCATCCGGCCTAGACGCACAGTTCGGGACCCACTACCCGAGATCCGCCGGTTTTGACACCGACAGACGGGTTGTGCAGCACATCCAGAAAAACATTGGGCGGGACCGGTTTGCGCTGAGAGCCCAACCGGCTTAAAGCGTCCGCCGCTTCACTTTTCCGCCGGTCCATGTGGTCCACCTGATAGCCTTTGAAATAACCTGCAACAGTATCCACCTCCCGACGATACGCTGCCATGAATGGGTCCTTGGAGTCCCATGTGCCAGACACTTGCTGAGCCACAAGGTCCGAGTCACCGAAGCACTTAACTCGACTTAGATTCATCTCCTTAGCCATCCGGAGACCATGGAGCAAGACTTCATACTCAGCTGCATTGTTAGTACAAGGGAACATTAAACGGAGAACATAACAAAACTTATCACCTCGTGGGGAAGTTAATACGACTCCAGCCCCCGAGCCTTCCAACTGCCTGGATCCGTCAAAATGGATGGTCCAATACGTGTGATCCGGCTTTTCTTCAGGTGCTTGCATTTCCGTCCAATCATTGATGAAATCAACAAGTGCTTGAGACTTAACCGCTGTCTGAGGCACATACTTCAAACCGTACGGCCCCAGCTCTATGGCCCACTTTGCAATCCGGCCAGTTGCTTCCCGGTTCTGGATGATATCTCCCAAAGGAGCAGAACTGACCCCTGTAATTGGGTTCCCTTGGAAATATTGTTTAAGCTTACGGCTTGCCATAAAAACTCCATACACCAGCTTCTGCCAATGCGGATACCTTTGCTTGGACTCGATTAGCACCTCGCTGATATAATAGACCGGTCGTTGAACCGGATGCTCCTTGCCTGCCTCCTCTCGCTCCACCACAATAGCCACGCTGACCACCCGAGCATTAGCAGCAACTTATAGCAGTAACGGCTCCTTGTCAATGGGAGCGGCGAGCATAGGTGGATTGGTCAACTGCCGCTTTAAGTCCTCAAATGCTTCATTAGCGGCGGAGCTCCAAACAAACTGATCCGTTTTTTTCAACATCTGATACAAAGGGATTGCCTTCTCACCAAGACGACTGATAAACCGGCTTAACGCGGCAATCCGGCCTGCCAGGCGTTGAACATCGTTGATACACTTTGGTTTAGCCAGGGAGGTGATAGCCGTGATCTTCTCCGGATTAGCCTCAATTCCCCTGTTGGACACCAGAAAACCCAATAGCTTGCCGCTGGTACATCAAAGACACACTTGTCCGGATTAAGCATCATCTTGTATGTTCTCAGGTTATCAAAGGTTTCCTTCAAATCATCAATCAGAGTCTCCTTCTCCCTGGACTTAACCACGATATCATCCACGTAAGCATGTACATTACGGCCAATCTGCTTGTGAAGACAATTTTGTACACACCGTTGGTAAGTTGCCTGGGCACTCTTGAGCCCGAAGGGCATAGACACATAGCAGAAGGCTCCAAAGGGAGTTATAAATGCTATCTTCTCCTGGTCCTTAACTGCCATTTTGATCTGATGATAGCCAGAATATGCATCCAAAAAACTTAAACGCTCACAACCCGCTGTAGCATCAATAATTTGATCAATACGGGGGAGGGCAAAAGGATCTGCCGGACAAGCCTTATTAAGATCTGTGTAATCCACACACATGCGCCAGGTGCCGTTTTTCTTGAGGACCAGCACCGGATTGGCAAGCCACTCAGGGTGAAAAACTTCAACAATAAAGCCAGCTGCTAAGAGCCTGGCTACCTCTTCTCCAATCGCCTTGAGTCTTTCTTTGTTAAACCGGCGGAGGAACTGTTTCACCGGTTTATATTTAGGATCGACATTAAGTGTGTGCTCAGCGAGTTGCCTCGGTACACCTGGCATGTCAGAGGGCTTCCATGCAAAAATGTCCCGATTCTCACAGATGAACTCGATGAGAGCGCTTTCCTATTTCGGATCCAAGTTGGCACTGATGCTGAACTGCTTGGACGAATCGCCAGGTACGAAGTCAACAAGCTTAGTTTCTGCTGCCGATTTGAACTTCAGGGCCGGATCATGCTCCGTAGTTGGCTTCTTCAACGGAGTCATGTCCACCGGATCAACATTGTCTTTATAGTACTTCAACTCCTCGGTGGCACAAACCGACTCTGCATAAGCCGCATCTCCTTCCTCGCATTCCAAAGCGATTTTGCGGCTTCCGTGAACCGTTATTGTCCCCCTGTGACCCGGCATCTTGAGCTGCAAATACACATAATAGGGTCGTGCCATAAACTTAGCGTAAGCCGGTCGCCCAAACAGGGCGTGATATGGACTCTGGATTTTCACCACTTCAAACGTCAATGTCTCCGACCTGGAATCATGGTCATCCCCAAAGGCCACTTCCAGAGCTATCTTACCAACGGGATATGCTGATCTGCCTGGCACTACGCCGTGGAACACTATATTAGACGGTTTGAGATTTTTATCTGTTAGTCCCATACGACGGAAGGTCTCATAATACAGGATGTTAATGCTGCTCCCTCCGTCCATGAGCACCTTGGTGAACTTATAACCTCCCACCTGAGGCGCCACCACTAGAGCCAACTGACCCGGATTATCGACCTGGGGAGGGTGATCCTCTCTGCTCCATATGATTGGTTGTTCCGACCAACGTAGATAACGGGGTATGGCCGGTTCAACAGAGTTGACCGCCCGCCTCTGAACCTTCCGGTCTCGCTTGTCCAAGCTAGTGGTGAAGACATGGTACTACCCACTACTCAACTGCTTTGGGTTGCTCTGGTAACCTGACTGTTGCTGTTGTTGGTTGTAACCACCCTGGCTGTTCTGACTATTTTGACCAGTATGTCCGCCCGAATTACCATTGAATCCTGAACCGGAACTTCCTCCACCGTAACCTGGCCCGGATCCTGAGCCACCGCCAGATTCGTGATCATACCGGAAATTATTAGAATTCTTGAACTCCTGCATAATAAAGCAATCCTTCCAAAGGTGGTTTGCTGGCGCCTCCTTCGTCCCATGTCTTGGACAGGGCTGGCTTAGCAGATAGTTTAGGTAGTTTGGGTTAGGGTTGGGTGCTCCATATTGATTTTTCGGTCTACCCTTGCGTCGCTGGCCATTGTCCTGTGCGTTGGTATTAGCCACAAAGTCCATGTTACCATCCGCTTTACGCTTGCCTCCACCACCATTGCCTGCCCAGTGATGCTGCTGACCTTTGGAGCTACTGTTCTTCTTCCCTTTCCCTGTCTTGTCATCATCGGATTCGGGATCCTTGGTACTATCAGAATCAGCATATTTCACCAAAGCGGCCATGAGGGTCCCCATGTCAGTGCAATGACACTTCATCCGTCCCAACTTCGGCTTCTGGGGCCCAAACCGGCAGTTGCCTTCTAGGGTTAATACTGCAGTGTCAGCGTTGATGCGGTCTGAGGAGTGCAACACTTGTGAAACCCGGCGCACCAATGAGTCGTTGATTCTCCTTCCTCCTGGATGCATGTAGCTAAGTCCACTATCGACATAGGCTGTTTACAGGTATCCTTGAAATTGCTGATAAACCGGGCTCGTAATTGGGCCCATGAACTGATAGAATTAGCCGGCAAGCTTTTTAACCAAGTACGGGCCGTTCCTTCAAGCATCATGGTGAAGTATTTCGCACACGCCGCGTCATCCACATCAAGCATCTCCATGGCCATCTCATAGCTCTCCACCCATGTCTCCGGAGGTTGATCCGCCGTGTAATTTGGTACCTTGCGCGGGCCTTTGAAATCCTTGGGCAGGCGCACGTTGCGTAAAGCGGGGATAAGGCAAGGCACCCCCAAAGAACTAGAAGTAACACCAGGTTCAGTCAAGGTGGTTGGACGAACCGGCGTGAGCTGCCGAGCCTGATGCTGTGTGGCTAACTCGGCCTCCCTGCGCGCGCGGGCCCGGTCCACCACTCCTTGAGCGTTATCAGCACCACCTGCCGGGTTGTTGTCACGGGGTGCCCCATGTCGTTCATTACTCGACACTGCTGGTTCATCCATATGTCTGCTATAGCTCTGGCTTGGACGGGGGGTCGAGTGGATCCGGTCGCGGCTGTACGAGTACGCTTCCTATTGGGCCAAAGCTATCCTCAGAAGTTCCTTGACCCGTCACGTCTCTACTGCCTGTGGCGAGTCACCTTCAATTGGAATGGCCTCCAACCGTGCAGCAGCGGCAACAAGATTGTCCATTGGGTTGGAGTAGTGACCCGGAGGTGTTAAAGCAGCCTGAGGTATAACGGTGTTTTGACGAGGCGGGTCCATCTCACAAGGCTGAACCGGTGCACCGGTCCCAGGGGCTTTTGCCCGGTTTCCCTCCAGCGGATTGCCGGCTCTTGGTCCTGGAGTGTTGAAAAGGTCTCTGGCCTCGAAAACCGGAGGTAAGCGGGATCGGTGCTTCCTCCTCATGACTTCATGCGACGCGCTCTGGTCCAACATAAGCATGTAGGCCTGTGCGTCTAAAGCGGCCCGCTCTGTGGCCATCCTGGTGTCCTCAGCCGCCAGATCCGCCTTGGCCTGGGTGATCTGTTCCTTTACCTTTGCAATCTCCGCGTTGTGAACGTCCTTATCCGGCGGATTAACTTCCGCCATAAGCACAGCCAACGCATCAAATAGTTCTGATAGAACCTGAGCCGGCGGGCGCACAGGGCCTCCTGCCCCGGCAGCCGTCACCGCTGCTGAACCGGAGATCGTTGCCGCAGCTGTCGAAGAATGAAGCGCTGCTTGTGTTCCGGCCATGAATATTCCAACCCGGTTGGGCAGATCAGAGGGGTCCGGAATACTGTCGCCATCGGAATAGCTCCCAATCTGGCCATCTTGTAGCTGATAAAGAGATTCGGTTTCTCCGGTCGAAGATTCGTCACCGGAACAAACGATGGTCGCGCCGTGAAATTCTGACCCGTCCTCATAACTTCCCCCATGGATGACTCCCACGAAGGCACGCTTCATGGCCGGTTTAACCCGGGCGGATCGCGCATGCTGAGCCGTCTCGACGAGGTCGGTGCAGATGTCCGGCTCAGGGCCCGGTTCACCGATCTTGCCAATGAAAACGTGAATGCTACCAAAGGGGACCCGGTACCCGTACTCAATTGAGCTGGCCTCGGGGCCCCAGCTTGCGTCGTCGATGTAGAGCTTGCCGCGATGATTCTTAGTCATCCGGCCTACAGCGTAGCCCTCGAGTCCTTCAAAGCGGCCCTCCAAGAACCGGAAACCATCGTGCGATTGCCCCACGGTGGGCGCCAACTGTCGTGGTTTTGTCACGGCAGATGTCCTAGAAGGACTTAGTCGTGCAGCCATCGCGACATGTCAACAAATTTATCTTTTATGCAGGGAATTTCAGTTTTGCATATTAGTCCCTAGACTTCATGCATATCTTAATTCACAAACTAAGCATCGCATGTAAAAACTTTATATATGAAACTTGCTTAGAATTTTGTGTAGATTAATAATTTGACACTTTCACCCATGCTTAAAATGTTTAAATTGCTGTTTGTGTAATTTTACTCTTATGCCATGCTAAAATGGTTTATTTCATAACTAAATAACCGTAGCTCCAAATTTAATAAACTTTATATGTAAATGGGGTAGAATAATGCCTAGTTTAACATGGTGGAATCACTTTGCATGTTTAACAACCCTAAAAATTGTGTTTAGGGCAGATCAGTACCAAACCTAAAATATGCACATGAGGAGTTTCCGGACTTGTTGTTTTGTTGTTCCGGCCTCATTTAAACTTGCCTAGAAAGGTAGTTTCATTATGCTTCACCTCTTGCCATGCTAAAAACATTTAATCTTGTTGGGTACATAAACGAGAGAGAACTAAATAAGTCATGTGGTGTTTCGTCAATATGCAACGGAGTTGCATATTGAGCTCCACTTAATACGTAGGGTTGTTTGTGCATTTTGCCATGCCATGCCTCATTAAACCGAACATGCATCATAATTGTTTGTGCATCATGCCATGTTTATGTGATGGTTGTTTACTATGTTGTTTGCTCCTTTCCGGTGTTGCTTCTTCGGGTTGGTTCTTATAACGTTGCGTTTGTGAGGATTCGTTGGCTACGACCATTTGTCTTCTTCATGGACTCGTTCTTCTTCCTTTCGGGATCTCAGGCAAGATGACCATACCCTTGAAATCACTTCTATCTTTGCTTGCTAGATGCTCACTCTTTTGCTATGCCTATGCTGCGATACCTACCACTTGCTTATCATGCCTCCCATATTGTAAGCCAAGCCTCTAAACCACCTTGTCCTAGCAAACCGTTGTTTGGCTATGTTACCGCTTTGCTTAGCCCCTCTTATAGCATTGTTAGTTGCAGGTGAAGATTGGAGCTTGTTCCATGTTTGGAACATGGTTACTTTGTTGGGATATCACAATACCTCTTATTTATATTAATGCATCTATATACTTGGTAAAGGGTGGAAGGCTCGGCCTTATGCCTGGTGATTTGTTCCACTCTTGCCGCCCTAGTTTCCGTCATATCGGTGTTATGTTCCCGAATTTTGCGTTCCTTACACGGTTGGGTTATAATGGGAACCCCTTGACAGTTCGCTTTAAATAAAACTCCTCCAGCAAGGCCCAACCTTGGTTTTACCATTCGCCACCTAGCCTTTTTCCCTTGGGAGTCGCGCATCCCGAGGGTCATCTTTATTTTAAACCCCCGGGCCAGTGCTTGTCTAAGTGTTGGTCCAACCCAGAGCACCGTGCGGGGCCGTCCCTTGGCATCTTGGGTTACATTGGCTCCCGTACGCTTAGCTTATCCGGTGTGCCCTGAGAACGAGATATGTGCACCCCCTATTGGGATTTGTCGGCACAGCGGGTGGTCTTGCTGGACTTGTTTTACCATTATCGAGGATGTCTTGTAACCGGGATACCGAGTCTGATCGGATTGTATTGGGAGAAGGAATATCCTTCGTTGACCGTGAGAGCTTGTGATGGGCTAAGTTGGGACACCCCTGCAGGGATTTGAACTTTCGAAAGCCGTGCCCGCGGTTATGGGCAGATGGGAATTTGTTAATGTCTGATTGTAGAAAACCTAAAACCTAACTTTATTAAAATGCATCACCCGCATGTGTAGCCGTGATGGTCTGTTTCCGGTGGAGTCCGGAACGTGAACACGATGTTGGAGTAATGCTTGCCGTAGGTTGATCTAGGATCACTTCTTGATCATAGTTTCTCGACCGTGCTTGGCCTTGTCTTCTCGCTCTCATTTGCGTATGTTAGCCACCAAATATGCTAGTCGCTTGCTGCAGCTCCACCTCATACCTTTACCCCACCTATAAGCTTAAATAGTCTTTATCGCGAGGGTGTGAGATTGCTGAGTCCCCGTGACTCACAGTTACTTCCAAAACTAGCTTGCAGGTGTAGTTGAACCGTGCAAGTGACGCAACCGAGTTCAAGGAGGAGCTCGATGAAGATTATGTTCGTAGTGTTGTTCCGTTTCCAGTTGATCAGTAGTGGAGCCCAGTTGGGACGATCGGGGATCTGTGTAGCTTTTGGGGTAGTCTTCTTTTATTTTGGTTCCACAGTCGGACCTTGATTGTATCTGGTTGATGTAATGCTTTATTCATGTAATTATGTGAAGTGGCGATTGTAAGCCAACTATGTAACTCTTTCCCTTATGTATTACATGGGTTGTGTGAAGATTACCTCACTTGCGACATTGCTTTCAATGCGGTTATGCCTCTAAGTCGTGCTTTGACACGTGGGAGATATAGCCGCATCGAGGGCATTACAAGTTGGTAATCAGAGCCTTCCCTGACTTTAGGAGCCCCCTGCTTGATCGAATCGCTGGCGTTGTTGAGTCTAGAAAAAAATGTTTTGAGTCATTTAGGATTATATATATCGGAGAGTAGGAATTCTTTTTACTCCTCAGTCCTTTCGTCGCTCTGGTGAGGCATCCTGACGTAGAGTTTTGACTCTTCTCTTCTCAAATTTCACTAAATTTTGTTAGGATCACGCAGGTATCTTGGAATCGTTCCGATGGTTTTGTGACGAGAACATTGTTCTTGGTGCCTCCTGACATTTAGGGGTTGTGGCAGTGTCCCGGGGAGTTGAGCTCCGAGGTGTTGTCGTCACAATTTTATCGTTGCAGTTCTGGAATACCTGAGTTTCGCCGACATCGAAAATCTCTTTTATGCAGTTGTTGGTGAGATAACCTCGACACCACCCAGTACTGGGGCGGGAGTTCGGGAGTATTGCCATAACTTGTATAACGGATGCTTTTCGAAGGTTGAGGTAAATGATTTCCGAAGGTTTCTTGGTTTGAAGGATGGATACATCTGGATGTAGGATTTGTTAGTTTTGGGTGAGATATTATGCTTCCCCTATATCCCCAACACCTGATTGCATAACCGGAAAATTTCGGGAGTTTATAAGTGGGAATTCAAGTAGCTCTTAGGATATCTTTTCCGACAGATGTATGATATGAAATTGGGGTTCGACGTCTAGTGGTCCGCCTATCCACGGTTGGTTTTACAGTGGTCTCGTTGCGTCTTAAAGAGTCCTTGGCTATGCTGACTCAGGGACGCTTCGTATGTCATGTGCACTGCCTTGTACATGATGGTGCTGTACGATCGAGCCCGTGTAGGCCCCACCACGAAAACTTTGGACGAAATCTCTATCATATGTTTGTTCCGGCTTATTTTGCAAGCCAATCCTTTGTTTTGTTTTGAGTTGTGGTATTCGAGTTGCTTCGAAGTCAAATGTTGATTCCATACCTTTTCCATGCGGTGTTCTCATACTCCGATGTGAATACCAATCCTTCATGATCATCGAGTTTGTCATGTCAATTCTTTTTCAACCGGTGTGTTTTCTCTTCAAGTGGATCCGATCATTTCAACATTTGCAAGATCCAATCTCAGTTTTTCATCAACGTTATTCGTTTCATCCGTCTTCAAGTTGACTTTGTTTTCCCTCCCTCCCACCCTTTTTCTTCAAGGACTCATATATCTTAATAAAGTATCCATTTTATTCATGTGAAGACTCTTCATTCTTGTCTTTGAATGTTCTTATCCGGTGATGCTCATAAGATTCTAACGGAGCTTCTAGTTCATCATTCTCCATTCTTTTCTTCTCTGGTGGTTTCAATTCAAGCGTTATTGATCATATCTTTTTCCTTGTTCCAATGCCTTCTTATACCGGTGCACCTCATAATAATTCACTTCTCGCTATTCATTTGTTTCAGAGTGCTCAAGATATCTCAAAAGGCTCGTCGTGTCATTCAAGATCCGTTCAACCTATTTCGAGGTTGTTATCCTATTCAAGCCATTTGAATCAACCGGTGCAATCTCTTTTCAAAATCGTTCAACGTTATATCTTTTCAGTGGGCCCTAACCCACAGGTCTTTTTCCAGGATCTTACCCGACTCTTCTAATTTTTTCCGGAGCTATCCTAAATTCTTTTCAAAGTTTGACGTAAGTATGATTCATCATCAGTCATATGTATTTCTCCAAGATCTTTCAAATTCTTTTCATCGTTGGCTCAACCTTTTCCACTCTTCATTACGGAGTGCCTCAACAATTCTTGGTGGTGTTTCTCATCGTCATTCTCGGATTTTGAAGACCGAAGAAGAGTTTTTCCTCCATATCTTATCCGTTCTCTCAGAGATTCATGATTCTAGTTTGAGGCCATCCTCTCATAATTGTTTTTGATTGTGGGAATTCTTTTCATCCATCCGGAGCATTTCATGAGTTGTTTTCTATTTTCCTTCCTCCGGAGCCCATCATTTCAGAAAACTTATTCATTCTCAGCCTTCAGCTATCATTCTCCAAATCTTACCGGTGCATCATTCAATATTCTCTAATTAGCTCGTGATCTCTTTGTTTCAGTGGTATCTAAATCCCCTCAAGTATCCTCACTCGATCTCTAATTCTTACCGGTGATTCATCCCTTTACTTTGTTCATTTCCAATTCTTACGGTGGCTATTCAGGATTTTTCTTCCTTGCTATCATATTAATTCATTCGTTGTTTCATCTTACCGGTGGTTCGTGGAAGACATTCTCAAGTTTATGTTATATCTCTCCTAATCTTTTCTACGAGAATAAGTAATATGTCAAATCCATTGTTTGTCATCAATTTAATTGGTGAAGGATAAGCATAATGTAATTCTTATTCTTGTTTCATCGAGTGAACTCAATTCCCTATTCCGGAGGTTCATAAAAAATTCTTGGGCTCAATAGCTCATCTTTCTTTTCCGGAGTTCCAAGATCTCGCAATTATATCATCATGGAAATACATCTAAATCATTACAAGGTTCACCTTGTGTTTTCAACTTCCCTTTCTTTTCGTTATCCTTTTGTTTACCGGAGTTCTTCATGGAGGTTCTACATGTTGGTTCATCAAGGACGTATTTCCTTCTCGAAGTGTTCATCAAGATTCTTTTCAGAGGAGCTCAAGTATTCTTCATCTTGCTATTTGGAGTGTTTCTACCTTATCATTGCAGGTGGTATTATGTCATTCTTGATGATTTGAGTTCATGTTTCATGATTCACATGTTGTTAAGAATGAGGTATTTTAAGTCCATTAACCAATTCGTTGGAGCTATCTTGTGTCATGTTTCACCTAAAGCCTTCACTAAGGATTGTTTCTATTTATGGTGCTCTTAAATGACCCAAGATCTTCATTTATCCTCCCGATGATATAGTTTCTCATCTCCATGGTCATACCAATCCAATTCTTCTTTCCGTGAGTGGCAGGTTGTCACCTCATAATTTGAGGTGTATTCCATAAGACCATATCAAGCTTATCCTTTCGTTGTTGGATTTCCAACAACTCCGCTCGACCCTTCTCCTAAGGATGCCTTTTCAAGCTCTTTTGTGGCAGAAGTTGGCATTTTCTTCTCCATTCTCCTATTTAAATTATCTATCTTCTATTCTTTCGTCCCGGAGGCATTGTGACGTTGCTCTCTTCACTCATCATCTCGATTTGTGAAGATCGTGTTCTTTTCTTGCTTATCCATTTAACCGGAGTGTTATGTCTATCATTCCTCTTCTAACCGGAGTCTCATCCAAGTGCTTTCATCTTGCCAAGCTCATATTTTTTACCTTCCATTTCCAACCGGAGTGTTGTCATAATTGATCTTTATCGTTCCTTCTACATCTCGTTTCTACCGGAGTACTTGCATGTACTTCTTGTCCTTTGTAACACTTTTCTTATGCCTTTCAACCTACAAGGTTCTAGTAACGTTCCTTGTTCCTCTTTTCTAACAGAGTGTTTCCAACTTTGTTCATCTCCGTTGTGTTCTTTTCTCAAAAGGGCTTAACCTCTCAAGGGTCTTTGGTTTCTCTCGTTTGTCTAAGAAGCAACTTAGTTTTACCTCTACTCTTTCTCTTCCGTTTTCCTTTCGGTGCCATTCTAGATCTCGGGACGAGATCCTCTCGTAGTGGTGGAGTGTTGTAACGCCCCGAGACCGATGTGCCAGGTGTCCTCCAGTTATTCGCTGTTGTTGCCTTGTCTTTTGCTTGTGTGTTGCATCTTGTCATGTCATTATGTGCATTGCATCATCATGTTTTCAAAACTTGCATTCGTCCGAGTTCCCCCAGTTCCGTCCGTTTTCCGTTCTGAGCCCAGACACACTTGCACGCGCCCGCGGCACGTCCGAAATAGTATTTTATAAGTGGCTGGAAGATGTTCTCGGAATGGGTTGAAAGTTGGTGTGTGGTCTTATTATAGTGTAGGCAGGACACCTGTCAAGTTTCATCGCATTAGGAGTCCGTTTGACGCCCCAACGGATAACCATAGCGGCAATAGTAGCCGGTTTTTTCGTCGGACGTTTTCGGTCTCCGGAAACCGCTGCTGGGTCTCTCTCTCTCTCTCGTCTCTTCTCTCCGCCTGAGGTTTTCTGCGCAGCCCACCACCAGGCCCAACCTAACATCTCTCGTCAGCCCGCGGCCCTCGCGCGCGTCCAAAAATTGTCCCGGACCCGACCCGAGCAGTCGTCACCATTGGGTCCGGAACATCCCCGAACATCTACAAAACATCTCCGTTTTCTTCCTAACATATTTTTTTCCGTCCGTCCGATTACGACCGAAGGGACGAGATAGCCCCTAGTCTAACCTACCCGCTATATAAACTAGTCTAAACCGAGACCAAATCCCTAATTTCTAGGGATCCTACCTAGCGCCGCCGCCACTCCCTTCGTTTTCAGCGCCGAACCAACCAGCTTCGCCCCCAGATCCCCTCCTCCTGCTTCGATCCCCAAGCTCCTCTCTTCGCCTACGACCACCACCGCCTTGCCTCGTCACCGCCCGTCTGCTCGAGCACGACCGGCCGTTCCTCCTCTTCCCTCCTCTGGTCGATCCTGAATGGACCATGAGAACCGAGCGTGCCCCGCCGCCCTGCATGTTCACGCCACCAGCCGCCCGCGCCTCTACTTCGAGGACCTCCTCGTCCCCAACCAGGAGCGCCGTCCGGTCCCGAGCACCACGCCATGGTCCCGGCGTCAAGGCCGCTTGCGCCCCCTCTGTCCCGTCGCCAGGATCGCACATTGCAAGTCCCTGTCTCCAGCGTCGCCGCACCTTGGCAAGACTTGGTGGCTTCGTCCTCCTCTGAACCCCACCGTCCTCGTCTTCTTGCGCGGCCAGCCGCCTCGACAACGCCCGAAGCATGGACTCCCGCTGCCGACGCCGCTGAGCTCCTCTACCACCAAAACGGACTCCCCACGTGCGGATCTGACCACACTTGCCTGCATCCGCCTGTTCCCGGCCATGCTCCGTCGTCCTTCACGCCGGATCTCGCGTCGCCGGCTGATTTTTTCCCCTGCTGCTTTGCCCACGCGAGGTGAACGAAGACCATGAGCAGCGCCTGTGCCCGTTGACCCGTCGTCTCGTGTCGTGCCTCTCTAGCCCAGCTCCGCGGCCTGCCTTCGTTCAGCCCAACACCAGATCCGGCCTAAGGCCCCTCTGGTGAGCACCTACGCGCTATCCCACACCCCCTTGCGCACTATAGTTTCCAGAGCGGCCCATGTGGTTCAGTTTCGGCCCAACTCTATTTTTTCCTGTCAACAAATTTATCTTTTATGCAGGGAATTTCAGTTTTGCATATTAGTCCCTAGACTTCATGCATATCTTAATTCACAAACTAAGCATCGCATGTAAAAACTTTATATATGAAACTTGCTTAGAATTTTGTGTAGATTAATAATTTGCCACTTTCACCCATGTTTAAAATGTTTAAATTGCTGTTTGTGTAATTTTACTCTTATGCCATGCTAAAATGGCTTATTTCATAACTAAATAACCATAGCTCCAAATTTAATAAACTTTATATGTAAATGGGGTAGAATAATGCCTAGTTTAACATTGTGGCATCACTTTGCATGTTTAACAACTCTAAAAATTGTGTTTAGGGAAGATCAGTACCAAACCTAAAATATGCACATGAGGAGTTTCCAGACTTGTTGTTTTGTTGTTCCGGCCTCATTTAAACTTGCCTAGAAAGGTAGTTTCATTATGCTTCACCTCTTGCCATGCTAACAACATTTAATCTTGTTGGGTACATAAACGAGAGAGAACTAAATAAGTCATGTGGTGTTTCGTCAATATGCAACGGAGTTGCATATTGAGCTCCACTTAATATGTAGGGTTGTTTGTGCATTTTGCCATGCCATGCCTCATTAAACCGGACATGCATCATAATTGTTTGTGCATCATGCCATGTTTATGTGATAGTTTTTTACTATGTTGTTTGCTCCTTTCTGGTGTTGCTTCTTCGGGTTGGTTCTTATAACGTTGCGTTTGTGAGGATTCGTTGGCTACGACCATTTGTCTTCTTCATGGACTCGTTCTTCTTCCTTTCGAGATCTCAGGCAAGATGACCATACCCTCGAAATCACTTCTATCTTTGCTTGCTAGATGCTCGCTCTTTTTCTATGCCTATGCTGCGATACCTACCACTTGCTTATCATGCCTCCCATATTGTTAGCCAAGCCTCTAAACCACCTTGTCCTAGCAAACCGTTGTTTGGCTATGTTACCGCTTTGCTCAGCCCCTCTTATAGCGTTGTTAGTTGTAGGTGAAGATTGGAGCTTGTTCCATGTTTAGAACATGGTTATTTTGTTGGGATATCACAATACCTCTTATTTATATTAATGCATCTATATACTTGGTAAAGGGTAGAAGGCTCGGCCTTATGCCTCGTGATTTGTTCCACTCTTGCCGCCCTAGTTTCCGTCATATCGGTGTTATGTTCCTGGATTTTATGTTCCTTACACGGTTGGGTTATAATGGGAACCCCTTGACAGGTCGCTTTGAATAAAACTCCTCCAGCAAGGCCCAACCTTGGTTTTACCATTCGCCACCTAGCCTTTTTCCCTTGGGAGTCACGCATCCCGAGGGTCATCTTTATTTTAAACCCCTGGGCCAGTGCTTGTCTAAGTGTTTGTCCAACCCAGAGCACCGTGCGGGGCCGTCCCTTGGCAACTTGGGTTACGTTGGCTCCCGTACGCTTAGCTTATCCGGTGTGGCCTGAGAACGAGATATGTGCAGCTCCTATCAGGATTTGTCGGCACAGCGGGGGGTCTTGCTGGACTTGTTTTACCATTGTCGAGGATGTCTTGTAACCGGGATGCCGAGTATGATCGGATTGTCTTGGGAGAAGGAATATCCTTCGTTGACCGTGAGAGCTTGTGATGGGCTAAGTTGGGACACCCCTGCAGGGATTTGAACTTTCGAAAGCCGTGCCCGCGGATATGGGTAGATGGGAATTTGTTAATGTCCGGTTGTAGAAAACCTAAACCCTAACTTTATTAAAATGCATCACCCGTGTGTGTAGCCTTGATGGTCTCTTTCCGGTGGAGTCCGGAAAGTGAACACGGTGTTGGAGTAATGCTTGACGTAGGTTGATCTAGGATCACTTCTTGATCATAGTTTCTCGACCGTGCTTGGCCTTCTCTTCTCACTCTCAGTTGCGTATGTTAGCCACCAAATATGCTAGTCGCTTACTGCAGCTCCACCTCATACCTTTACCCCACATATAAGCTTAAATAGTCTTGATCGCGAGGGTGTGAGATTGCTCAGTCCCCGTGACTCACAGTTACTTCCAAAACCAGCTTGCAGGTGCCGTTGAACCATGCAGGTGATGCAACCGAGTTCTAGGAGGAGCTCGATGAAGATTATGTTCGTAGTGTTGTTCCGTTTCCAGTTGATCAGTAGTGGAGCCCAGTTGGGACGATCGGGGATCTGTGTAGCTTTTGGGGTAGTCTTCTTTTATTTTGGTTCCATAGTCGGACCTTGATTGTATCTGGTTGATGTAATGCTTTATTCATGTAATTGTGTGAAGTGGCGATTGTAAGCCAACTATGTAACTCTTTCCCTTATGTATTACATGGGTTGTGTGAAGATTACCTCACTTGCGACATTGCTTTCAATGCGGTTATGCCTCTAAGTCATGCTTCGACACGTGGGAGATATAGCCGCATCGAGGGCGTTATAGATTTACCAGGCACCACACCATGAAAAACGATGTTCGGCGGTTTAAGATTTTTATCTGTCAATCCCATGCGACGGAAGGTTTCATAGTAAAGAATATTGATACTTCTCCCTCCATCCATGAGCACCTTGGTGAACTTATACCCCCCAAGCTGAGGTGCCACCACTAAGGCTAGATGACCCGGATTATCAACCTGGGGTGGATGATCCTCACGACTCCACAAAATGGGTTGTTCAGACCAGCGCATATAACGGGGACCGCCGGTTCAACGGAGTTTACTACCCTTTTATGAAGCTTCTGATCGCGCTTACATAAGCTAGTGGTGAAGACATGGTACTGGCCACTATTCAACTATTTCGGATTACTCTGATAACCCGATTGTTGCTGCTGCTGACTCCCCTGATGATTATAACCTCCCTGGTTGCCAGGACTGCCTTGATTGCCATGTCCGGTTTGGTTGCCTTTGAATCCTGAATTGGAGCTGCCTCCACCATAACCCGGCCCATGAGAACCGCATCCTGAACCGCCGGGCGGTCCATGGTCGTATTGGAAAAGATTCGAATTTTTAAACTCCTGCATGATAAAGCAATCCTTCCAAAGGTGCGTAGCGGGCCTTTCTCACGATCCGTGCTTTGGGCAAGGCTGGTTTAATAGGCACTCAAGATTGGGACCTGATCCTCCACCCCGCTGGGGCGGTTTACCCTTACAACGCTGACCATTATCCTGGGTGTTGGTATGAGCCACAAAGTCCAAGCTATTATCCTCCTTGCGCTTACCGTTGTTCCCATGACCCGCTGGGTTATGCTGTTGCCCCTTGGCACTGCCATTCTTCTTTCCCTTCCCCAGCTTTTCATCCTCAGACTCAGGGTCCTTGGTACTATCCGAGTTGGCATACTTAACCAGAGCTGCCATAAGCGTTGCCACGCCATTGCAGTGACGCTTGAGCCCCAACTTCAGTTTCAAAGGCGTAAACCGGTAATTGCCTTCCAATGTTAAGACTGCCGTATCAGCATTGATGTGGTCTGATGAATGCAGAATAGCTGAGACTCGCTTTACCCAATGGGTTGTGTACTCCCCCTCCTCTTGAACACAGGCGGCTAAGTCTACGATTGACATGGGCTGCTTGCACATATCTTTGAAATTCTGGATAAACCGGCTTTTTAACTCAGCCCATGACCCAACGGAGTTAGCTGGTAAACTTTTTAGCCAGGTACGAGCTGTTCCTTCTAGCATCATGGTGAAGTACTTAGCACAAGCCGCATCATCCACGTCCAGCATTTCCATCGCCATCTCATAGCTCTCGACCCATGATTCGGGGGGTAAATCGGTAGCGTAATTGGGCACCTTACGAGGACCCTTGAAATCCTTGGGTAGTCGCACGTTACGTAAGGCCAAGGTGAGACACAACACTCCCAAAGAACTAAAAACCACACCTGTTCCACCGAAGTGGTTGGACGAACCGGGGTAAGCTGACGGGCCGCATACCGCGCTGCTAACTCGGCTTCTTGACGTGCTCTACCGTGATCCACCACATCCTGGGCATTAGCGCCGCCGCCTGCTGGGTTATGGCCTCGCGGCGGGTTACGGTTTCGCGCACTGCTTGATACGGCTGGTTCATCAATATGGATGATGTAGCTCCGACTTGGGCAGGGGGTGGAATGCCTCTCATGACTGTGCGAATAAGCCTACTTTTGGGTTAAAGCTGTCTGAAGGAGCTCTCTAGCCCGCCGTGTTTCAACTGCCATTGGAGACTCGCCTTCAATCAGAAGAGCTGCCAATCGTGAAGCGGCGGCAACGATGTTATCCAACTAGTTAGAGTAATGACCCGGAGGCGTTGAAACGTGATGTGACAGGACATTGTTCTGACGAGGCAGATCCGTCGTGCGTGGCTGAACCGGCGTCCCCGTTCTAGGTGCCTCCACCTTGTTTACCACTGGTTGGTTGCTGGTTCCTGCCCTTGGCGTGTTAAAGAGATTCCTTCCCTCGTAAACTGAGGGCAGGTGAGACCGGTACCTTCTCCTCATGACATCATTTAATGCACTCTGATCCAGCATAAGTCGATAGACATGTGCCTCTAATTCGGCCCGCTCTATGGCCATCCTGGTGTTCTCTGCTGCCAGATCTACCTTAGCTTGAGCTATCTGATCCTTCACCTTTGCAATTTCTGCGTTATGCTGATCCTGATCGGCCGGATTAACCTCAGCTGCCAGCAATGTTGCCAAAGTGTCAAATAAATCGGACAAAACCTGAACCGGTGCTAGCGCGGGGCCTCCTGCCCCAGCGGGTGTTGCAGCTACTGAACCAAAAATTATTGCCGCTGCGGTAGAAGAATGCTGCACCGACTGCGTACCAGCCATGAAAATTGCAACTCGGCTCAGTGGATCAAAGAGGTCCAGAATACTGTCGCCATCGGAACCGCCACCAATCTGGCCATCATGCAGCTGATATAGCGACTCAGTTTCTCCAGTTGAAGACTCGTCATCAGAGTAAACGACGGTTTTGCCACCAGATACCGATCTATCCTCAGATTCCGCTCCGTGGATGACTCCCACGAAGGTACGCTTTACGGCAGGCTAAACTTGGGCAGGTCTTGCATGCTGAGGCGTCTCGACGATGTTGGTGCAGATGTCCGGCTCAGGGCCCGGTTCGCCAATCTTGCCAATGAAGACGTGTATTCCTCCAAAGGGGACCCGGTACCCGTACTCAATCGAGGCGGCCTTGGGGCCCCAGCCTGCGTCGTCGATGTAGAGCTTTCCACGACGAATCTTGGTCATCCGGACTACAACGTATCCCTTGAGTCCTTCGAAGTTGCCCTTCAAGAACTTGAAACCATCGTGCGATAGCCCCACGGTGTGCGCCAACTGTCGTGGTTTTGTCATGGCAGATGTCCTAGTGAAAGGACTTAGTCATGGAGCCATCGCGATGGGTTATCTTAAAGGGGTTAAAGCGGAAAAGGGACGCAAGGAATTATACTGGTTCGACCCCTTACGAGGAAGGTAAAAGCCTACTCCAGTTGTGATGGAATTGCTAGGGTTTCGATGACCAGGGAGCGAATCTGCTTTGCCTTGTGTCCGGCCTGGTTTCTACCCTTTCCTATCTTACAATACAAGTTACATGCTATATGGCAGTTTATGTCTATGGGCCCTAAACCGCCTTTGGGCCTTCGGCCTCCGTGCAAGCTCTCCTTCGTAAAGTGCCATACTCCTTGTCTTCATGGGCTTCAGATATAAATAACTCATTACAGGCATAACCCGGCCCCTCCTGGCCGGTTTATACTCAGTAGTAATATTCCCAACACATCTAGTTTATTAAGTTAATGGAGAAACGGGGTAATGCAATAAGAACGATGACAAGATGTAGACAAGATCTATCTATGTAGAGATAGACCCCATCGTTTTATCCTTAGTAGCAACGATACATACGTGTCGGTTCCCCTTCTGTCACTGGGATCAAGCACCATAAGATCGAATCCACTACAAAGCACCTCTTCCCATTGCAAGATAAATAGATCAAGCTGGCCAAACAAAACCTAAATATCGAAGAAGAAATACTAGGCTATAAGCAATCATGCATAAAAGAGATCAAAGAAACTCAAATACTTTCATGCATATAAAAAGATAGATCTGATCATAAACTCAAAGTGCATCCGATCCCAACAAACACACCGCAAAAAGAGTTACATCATATGGATCTCCAAGAGACCATTGTATTGAGAATCAAACGAGAGAGAGGAAGCCATCTAGCTACTAACTACGAACCCGAAGGTCTACAAAGAAGTACTCACGCATCATCGGAGAGGCACCAATGGAGGTGGTGAACCCCATCCGTGATGATGTCTTGATTGGATCTGGTGGTTTTGGACTCTGCGGCGACTAGAATTGATTTTCATCGACTCCCCTAGGGTTTCTGGAATATTGGGGTATTTATAGAGCAAAGAGGTGGTCCGGGGGCACCCGAGGTGGGCACAACCCACCAGGGCGCGCTTGGGCCTCCTGGCATGCCCTGGTGGGTTGTGCTCTCCTCAGAGCACCCCCAGGCGCAGCCTTGGCACATTAGGTGTCTTCTGGTCCATAAAAAATCTCCGCAAAGTTTCGTTGCATTTGGATTCCGTTTGGTATTGATTTTCTATGATGTAAAAAAACATGCAAAAAACAGCAACTGGCACTATGTCAATAGGTTAGTACCAAAAAATGATATAAAATGACTATAAAATAATTATAACAACATCCAAGATTGATAATATAACAACATGGAACAATAAAAAATTATAGATACGTTGGAGACGTATCACACCCATGGGCCGCAAGCCCACAGGGCACGCCTACAAGGCTTGTGGGGCCCACGTAGGCCCCCTCACTTATTCCAGCCACCCAACCACTTCGTCTTCCTCCAGAAAAAATCACACCTTTGGTCAAACCCGTGTTCTTGCTCATCTTGCTGCCATTTTCGATCTCCTTTCTCAGAGCTCTATTTCTGAAACTGTTTTGGGGGATTGTTCTTCGGTATGTGACTCGTCCAATGGTCCAATTAGTTTTTTTCTTGTGCTTTATATATTGCACATTTTTCCTGTTGTGGTGACCTTGTTCTTGAGTTTCATGTCAAATTTATATGGTCCAAAGTAGTTTTGTTGCATCATATAGCCTCTAGGAACTTGTGGGAGTAGTTGCTATCAATATTGTTGAGTTTAATTTGGTCCACTTTTATTTCGAGTCACTAAATTTTTTTGCAGAAATTTTCAGAGGGAGAAAATGTTTAGGAAAATATTCCAAGGTGGTTCCTCGAAGAAGAAAGCCCTAAGGCTCGTGATACGTGAGCCGGACCTTGAACCACCGTGGGAAGCTCTAGTGCGGCCTTGCGAATGGCTGTCGGATCATTTCATGACTCGTGCATATTTCAAGTAAGAATTTGATATGTACGGGCACAACGCAGACCTGATGGACTTCGTGTCAGATAAGTGCTTGCAGTACTACAACCTTACTGATTCCTTTATGCGGAGATTTAAGTATTCAGTCCATCAAAATACACATTTTGTTTTATTTGATCTCTATGATAAATCATTCCGCATGGACCTAGATGAATTTAATGAAGCATGCAAAATTCTGCAATGGGTCACTTATAATGAACATCATAAAGCTGATTGTATTGATTTCTTTGCTAGCATTACTGTGGGTGAAACCTGAACCATAACACAAGCAACTATAGGGAGCATTCACTTTTATGCATTACATTATTTTGCTCTCTTTATAGGTAGATGCATTAATGGTAAACATGACCGTAACCACCTTTGCGCTTCCGATCTGAGTGTCCTCAAGAGCGAGGTAATGAACAATAAACAATTTAACTTGGGGTGTATTATTGCAAGGCGGGTACATAATAATGCCTTAGTTGGATACTTATTTGGTGGAATTTATGCCACTCGTTTAGCTCATTATCTTGGGGTCCCTATAAAAGAAAACAATGCTCCATTGCCACCTTCTTACCTTGATTATGATGCTATGGAATGTTTCCAATTTCTCTAGAGGGGCGAACAACATCTCCAATAAAGACTAATCCTTGACAAGCGGCGTGTCGTCTATGTTATGCTTCCCGCTCCTTCTTTCTTTGACTTTCAGGGAAAAGGGAGATATTTTATACTTAGAGAGGAGGTAGATGAGTACGAGAGGGCAAGGGAGACCGCTCGCCTCGACGAGGCAGCCCTCCAAGCGGTAGCAGCTGCAAACCAGTACAACCCCAACTACGACTTTGGATATCCGCCTGG
Source organism: Triticum urartu (assembly GCF_056163025.1). Classification (NCBI taxonomy): domain Eukaryota; kingdom Viridiplantae; phylum Streptophyta; class Magnoliopsida; order Poales; family Poaceae; genus Triticum; species Triticum urartu. The sequence continues at coordinate 476,251,931 of NC_141877.1, forward strand.
CCAGCCGTGGCCATACACCAACTTAGACCAAAATCCTAAGCTTTGAGGAGTACATATCTCTCACTGACATTACATTCATGTTCACACATTCATTCTAGTTGTCGGTGTTCATCCTTTTTCATTGTATAATCGATGTTAGTTTATTTTTCTTGATTTCTTCTTGTGTGTCTGAAAAACTTTGATAAAATCCAAAAATATCTCACTTCTTTTTAGTTTTTCTTTCTAGTTTAATTAGTTGTAGTATTAAAAGAAAGCCCAAAAAGATTTCTCGTTCTTATTTTGTTTTTTGGGAGCTTTCCTGTGTAAATAGTATTTTCCTTGTTTTTGTTCTACTTTCTTCAGAAAAACAAAAACTCCAAAAATATTTCAGTGTGTTTCTTTGAAATTATTTTCTTTTTTATTTGGGTTGTAAGAAGAAGACCACGATGAAAATGTTGAGTGGATCTCATATGCATAATTGTTGATCTAAGAAAAGAGCCCATATTACCTTGTCTTCTCCTTTGAATAATTTTTTCTAGATTCCCAGCATAGTCCAATGCACATGCACTATTATTATCATTCACATCATTCGGTCATGCAAGTGAAAGGCAATAATGACGATATTTGATGAAATAATTGAGATGAAGAAAAGCTGGTATGAACTCGATCTATTTTGTTTTTTCTAAATATGATTGGCTCATCGTTCTTGGTTTAACCCATTATGAATGAAACATGTTTGCAATGACAATTAGAGATCATAGTTACTCATGCCATGCTTAATTAGCTAGGTGTGGATAATGGTTTATCTTGTGTGCCAACATGCATCTAAAATGGTTATGATGTAGTATGATAAGATGGTATCCTCCTTTGAATGATTCAAGTGGCTTGACTTGGCACATATTTACGCATGTAGTTGAATCAAAGCCAACATAGCCTTCACGATATTTATGTTCATGGTGATTTATATCCTATTCATGCTTGCATTCAATGTTGATTAACCTCAATGCATGTTTATGACCGTTATCGCTCTCTAGTTGGTTGCTCCTCAATCTTTTTGCTTGCCTTCACTTGTACTAAGAGGGAATGCTGCTTGTGCATCCACTTCCTTAAACCCAAAGTTGTTCCATATGAGTCCACCATACCTACCTATATGCGGTATTTACCTGCCATTTCAAGTAAATTTGCATGTGCCAAACTCTAAACCTTCAAATAATAATCTATTTTGTATGCCCGAATCGCTCATCTAGCGACTGGGGGTTGTCAGTATCTTCCATACTAGGTAGGTTATTCTCACGATGAGTGTTTATTCACTTGTCATTCATGAGAAAGTGGCTAGTAATCGGGATGCTCAGTTCCATGCTCAAATCAAATCAAAATATAATAATTAAACAAAACTCCCGCATGACTGTTGTTGGTATGGATGGTACCCGTGGATTCGGCTAGTCATGGAGTGTGTTTGTTGGTGGAGGGGGAGTAAAATTTTACCATTCTGTTTGGGAACCGCCTATAATGTGTCTAGCATGGATGATAGTGAGATCTCTTGGTTGTTATGCTGACAATGAAAGCATGCCTCTCAAAGTTATATTCATCTCTGTTTTAAAAGCTTCGAGCTCTGGCACCTCTGCAAATCCCTGCTTCCCTCTACGAAGGTCCTATCTATTTACTTTATCTGTTGAGTCATCATCCTCTTATTAAAAGTACCAGCTAGGGAGCACTATTGTCATTTATATGCTTTGTTTTTAGTTGATGCTGAGTATGATTGTGATTGGATCTCTTTTGCCATGAATTATAATGTCTAGTCAGTCATTGATCTTCAGGGGTGCTCTGCATTTATGTTTTGCGGTCTCAGAAACAGCTAGCGAGATACCATTTTGTCATATTATATCATGATTATTTTGAAAAAGTGTTGTCATCCGAGATATCCTATTATTGCTCGCTAGTTTCTTATGCCATTGATATGGGTAAATGTGAGACCTAAATGTTATTGTGAATATGGTTAGTTCATAATCTTTGTTGAACACCTGAATATTGGCTAGACATATTTGTAACAACAAGATCAAACAGAGTTTGTAAAAGTTTTTCTTTGTCATTTTCAATTTGTCAACTGAATTGCTTGAGGATAAGCAATGGGTTAAGCTTGGGGGAGTTGATACATCTCCATCGTATCTACTTTTCCAAAATCTTTTGCCCTTGTTTTGGACTCTAATTTGCATGATTTGAATGAAACTAACCCGGATTGACGCTATTTTCAGCAGAATTGCCATGGTGTTATTTTTGTGCAGAAATAAAAGTTCTCGGATTGACCTGACAATTTACAGAGAATATTCCTGGAATATATAAAAAATACTGGCGGAAAAAGATACCAGAGGGGAGTGACCTAGGGGCCACAAGCCCTGGGGGGCGCCTACCCCAAGGGTGCGCCTCCCAGGCTTGTGGGGCCCTTGGAACGTCTACAACCCTAACTCCAACTCCATAAGTACCTATTCGCGGAGAAAGAAAATCAAAGAGAAGGATTCATCGCGTTTTATGATATGTCTACAACCCTAACTCCAACTCCATAAGTACCTGTTCTTCCTCGGGAGGGATGATCTGGAGTCCGCTCGGGGCTCTGGAGGGTGGAATCCATCGCCATCATCATCATCATCATCAAAAACCTTCCTCCATCACCAATTCCATGATGCTCATCGCCGTGAGTGAGTAATTCCATCATAGGCTTGCTGGACGGTGATGGGTTGGATGAAATTTATCATGTAATCGAGTTAGTTTTGTTAGGGTTTGATCCCTAGTATCCACTATGTTCTGAGATTGATGTTGCTATGACTTTTGCTATGCTTAATGCTTATCACTAGGGCCTGAGTGCCATGATTTCAGATCTTAAACTATTATGTTTTCATGAATATATGTGTGTTATTACGAGTTATGATCCGCATACCCCAAGGTGACAATAATTGGGATTCTTTCCGGTGATTACCATAGTTTGAGGAGTTCATGTATTCACTAAGTGCTAATGCTTTGTTCTGGTTCTCTATTAAAAGAAGGACTTAATATCCCTTAGTTTCCATTAGGACCCCGCCGCCATGGGAGGGTAGGACAAAAGATGTCATGCAAGTTCTTTTCCATAAGCACGTATGACTATATGCAGAATACATGCCTACATTATATTGACGAATTGGAGCTAGTTCTGCGTCACCCTAGGTTATAACTGCTACATGATCAATATCATCCAACACAATTATCATTTCTGACCCAATGCCTACAAGCTTTTCACACATTGATCTTTGCTAAGTTAATTTTGTTGCTGCTGTTGTTACAATCACTGCAAAATTGTTACTGTTACTTTTGCCACTGTTACCGTTTCCATACTACTTTGCTACTAAGTACTTTGTTGCAGATAGTAAGTCTTACAGCTGTGGTTGAATTGAAAACTCAGCTGCTATTACTTGTGAATATTCTTTGGCTCCCCTTGTGTCGAATCAATAAATTTGGGTTGAATACTCTACCCTCGAAAACTGTTGCGATCCCCTATACTTGTGGGTTATTAGTGAGGCATCGAGCTATAACCACACCTCACATCCACTCTCCATATCCTCCTTGTACAACACCCACCATGGCCTCCGAAGAGCAGAAGAAGGAGTTCTTTGTCATTGCAGCGGCCTGGGTTGCCCAATGAGCCAACCCGATACAGGTTGGCTTGCCGGCAAACCCTTCGCATTTGGTGCCATGATACGTGTCCAACGTATCTATAATTTTTTATTGTTCCATGCTATTATATTATCTATTTTGGATGTTTTATATGCATTAATATGCTATTTTATATTATTTTTGGGACTAACCTATTAACCTAGAGCCCAGTGCCAGTTTCTGTTTTTTCCTTGTTTTTGAGTTTCATAGAAAACGAATACCAGACGGAGTCCAAACGTAATAAAACCTTCGCGATGATTTTTCTTGGACCAGAAGACACCCAGGAGACTTGGAGTGCAAGTCAAAAGAGCCACGAGGTAGCCACAAGGGTGTAGGGCGCGCCCCCTACCTTATGGGCCCCTCGGTGACCCCCTGACCTAGATCTTCCTCCTATATATTCACATATATTCCCAAACCATCAGAAGCATCCATGAAAACACTTTTCCGCCGCTACAACCTTCTGTTCCCGTGAGATCCCATCTAGGGGCCTTGTCCGGCATCCTGTCGGAGGGGGGGTTTGATCACGAACGGCTTCTACATCAACTCTATTGCCCTTTCGATTAAGCGTGAGTAGTTTACCTCGGGCCTACGGGTCCATAGCTAGTAGCTAGATGGCTTCTTCTCTCTCTTTGATTCTCAATACCATATTCTCCTTGATGTTCTTGGAGATCTATCCGATGTAATCTTCTTTTGCGGCATGTTTGTCGAGATCCGATGAATTGTGGATTTATGATCAGCTTATCTATGAATATTATTTGAATCTTCTCTGAATTCTTTTATACATGATTTGATATCTTTGTAATTCTCTTTGAACTATCGGTTTGTTTTGGCCAACTAGATTAGTTTTTCTTGTAGTGGGAGAAGTGCTTAGCTTTGGGTTCAATCTTGCGGTGTCCTTTCCCAATGATAGTACGGCCAGCAAGGCACGTATTGTATTGTTGCCATCGAGGATAAAAAGATGGTGTTTACATCATATTGCTTGAGTTTTTTCCTCTACATCATGTCATCTTACTTAATATGTTACCCTGTTCTTCATGAACTTAATACTCTAGATGCAGGCAGGAGTCGGTCGATGTGTGGAGTAATAGTAGTAGATGCATAATCGTTTCGGTCTACTTGACAGGGACGTGATGCCTATATTTCATAATCATTGCCTTAGATATCATCATAACTTTGCGCTTTTCTATCAATTTCTCGATAGTAATTTGTCTGCCCACCGTATTATTTTCCTTCAAGAGAGAAGCCACTAGTGAAACCTATGGCTCCCGGGTCTATTTTCTATCATATAAGTTTCATATCTACTATTTTCCATCATATTAGTTTCCGATCTACTATTTTGCAATCTTTTACTTTCCGATCTATAAACCAAAAAACCCAAAAATATTTACTTTATATTTTGTTTAGTTTCATCTATCTCTATTAAATCTCACTTTTGCAAGTGATCGTGAAGGGATTGAAAACCCCTTTATCGCGTTGGGTGCAAGTTGTTTGATTGTTTGTGCGGGTATTGGTGATTTGTGCGTTGTGTCCTATTGGATTGATACCTTGGCTCTCTAACTAAGGGAAATACTTATCTCTACTTTGCTGCATCACCCTTTCCTCTTCAAGGGAAAAACCAACGCAAGCTCAATAAGTAGCATGCCACTTCCAGCCCCTCCTCGCCCTTCCAAGCTGGCCAATGCCTTCTCGCGGCAACTCCGCCGCGAGCAATGGCGGCAATCGTCAGCCAGGTGGGGAAAGAAGCCATGTCTATGGAGGCTAACATGTCCGCAGCCACCACGGACAATGAGGCAAAGTAGACCATGGGAGCCCGCCGGTGCTTGGGTCCCACGAAGGCCACCACCACCGCATCATCGGTTAACATAGCCTATGATTATTACTTGTGAGCTGCATTGGGATTTTCCCCGAAGAGGAAGGGTGAAGCAATATAGTAGCTGATAAGTATTTGCCTTGGTGAGAACCGATGTTATCAAACCAATAGGAGAATCACGCAAAGCCTAGTGAACAGTACCTGCACACACAAGAGCAAATACTTGCACCCAATGCGCGCAAAAGGGTTGTCAATCCCCTTGAACTCGTTACTGCTGGGGAACGCAGTATTTCAAAAAAAAAATACCTACGGTCACGCAAGATCTATCTAGGATATGCATAGCAACGAGAGGGGAGAGTGTGTCTACGTACCCTCGTAGACCCAAAGCGGAAGCGTTTACTAACGCGGTTGATGTAGTCGAAAGTCTTCGCGATCCAACCGATCAAGTACCAAACGTACGACACCTCCGCGATCTGCACACGTTCTGCTCGGTGACGTCCCTCGAACTCTTGATCCAGTTGAGGCTGAGGGAGAGTTCCGTCAGCACGACGGCGTGGTGACGGTTATGATGAAGTTACCAACACAGGGCTTCGCATAAGTACTACGAAGATATGACCGAGGTGTGTAACTCTGGAGGGGTGCACCGCACACGGCTAGAAGATCAACTTGTGTCTTTGGGGCGCCCCTACCTCCGATATAAAGGAGGGAGAGGGAGAGGCAGCCGACCCTAGGGGGCGCCAAAGTGTGGAGTCCTACTAGGACTCCCTAGTCCTAGTAGGATTCCACCTCCCACACAGAGTAGGAAAGGGGGAAGGGAGAGGGAGAAGGAAAGGGGGGGATACCCCCTTATCCTAGTCCTAATCGGTCTCCTACCCAAGGGGGGTGCACCAGCCCCTTGTGGGCTGGTGTGCTTCCCTCTTATGGCCCATAAGGCCCATAAATTCTCCCGGGGGGTTCCGGTAACCTCCCGGTACTCCGTAAAAAATGCCCGAACCACTCGGAACCATTCCGATGTCTAAATGCAACCTTCCAATATATGAATCTTTACCTCTCGACCATTTCGAGACTCCTCATCATGTCTGTGATCTCATCCGGTACTCCGAACAAACTTTGGTTCATCAAATCACATAACTCATAATACAAATCGTCATCGAACATTAAGCATGCGGACCCTACGGGTTCGAGAACTATGTAGACATGACCGAGACATATCTCCGGTCAATAACCAATAGCGGAACCTGGATGATCATATTGGATCCTACATATTCTACGAAGATCTTTATCGGTCAAACCGCATAACAACATACGTCTTTCCCTTTGTCATCGGTATGTTACTTGCCCGAGATTCGATTGTCGGTACCTAGTTCAATCTCGTTACCGGTAAGTCTCTTTACTCGTTCCGTAATACATCATCCCGCAACTAACTCATTAGTCACATTGCTTGCAAGGCTTATAGTGATGTGTATTATCGAGAGGGCCCAGAGATACCTCTCCGATACACGGAGTGACAAATCCTAATCTCGATATATGCCAACCCAACAAATACCTTCGGAGACACCTGTAGAGCATCTTTATAATCACCCAGTTACGTTGTGACGTTTGATAGCACACAAAGTGTTCCTCTGGTATCCGGGAGATGCATAATCTCATAGTCGAAGGAATATGTATAAGTCATGAAGAAAGCAATAGCAATAAAACTTAACGATCATTATGCTAAGCTAACAGATGGGTCTTGTCCATCACATCATTCTCTAATGATGTGATCCGTTCATCAAATGACAACACATGTCTACGGTCAGGAAACTTAACCATCTTTGATTAATGAGCTAGTCAAGTAGAGGCATACTAGGGACACTCTGTTTGTCAAGTATTCACACATGTACTAAGTTTCCAGTTAATACAATTCTAGCATGAATAATAATCATGTATCATGATATAAGAAAATATAAATAACATCTTTATTATTGCCTCTAGGGCATATTTCCTTCAGTCTCGCACTTGCACTAGAGTCAATAATCTAGTTCACATCGCCATGTGATTTAACACCAATAGTTCACATTGTCATGTGATTTAACACTCTATAGTTAACATCACCATGTGACCAATACCCAAAGGGTTTACTAGAGTCAATAATATAGTTCACATCGCCATGTGATTAACACCCAAAGAGTACTAAGGTGAGATCATGTTTTGCTTGTGAGAGAAGTTTAGTCAACGTGTCTGCCACATTCAGATCCGTGTGTATTTTGCAAAAATTTTATGTCTACAATGCTCTGCATGGAGCTACTCTATAGCTAATTGCTCCCACTTTCAATATGTATCCATATTGAGACTCAGAGTCATCCAGATCGGTGTAAAAGCTTGCATCGACGCAACTCTTTATCACCTCCATAACCGAGAAATATCTCCTTAGTCTTCTAAGGATAATTTTGACCGCTGTCCAGTGATCCACTCCTGGATCATTATCGTACCCCCTTGCCAAATTCATGGCAAGGTACACAATAGGTTTGGTACACAGCATATCATACTTTATAGAACCTATGACCGAGGCATAGGGAATGACTTTTCATTCTCTTTCTATTTTCTGCATTGGTCGGGTTTTGAGTCTTTACTCAACTTCACACCTTACAACTCAGGAAAGAACTCCTTCTTTGACTGATCCATTTTGAACTCCTTCAAAATCTTATCAAGGTATGTACTCATCGAAAGTATTATCAAGTGTCTTGATCAATCTTTTATATATCTTGATGCCCAATATGTAAGCAGCTTCACCGAGGTCTTTCTTTGAAAAACTCCTTTCAAACACTCCTTTATGCTTTCCAGAAAATTCTACATCATTTCCGATCAACAATATGTCATTCACATATAGTTATCAAAAAGGTTGTAGTGCTCCCACTCACTTTCTTGTAAATACAGGCTTCACCGCAAGTCTGTATAAAACTATATGCTTTGATCAACTCATCAAAGCGTATATTCCAACTCCGAGATGCTTGCACTAGTCCATAGATGGATCGCTGGAGCTTGCACATTTTGTTAGCACCTTTAGGATTGACAAAACCTTCTGGTTGTATCATATACAACTCTTCTTTAATAAATCTATGAAGGAATGCAGTTTTGACATCCATTTGTCAGATTTCATAAAATGTGGCAATTGCTAACATGATTCGGACAGACTTTAAGCATCGATACGAGTGAGAAAATATCATCGTAGTCAACACCTTGAACTTGTCAAAACCCATTTTCGACAAGTCAAGCTTTGTAGACAGTATCAGTACTATCAACGTCCGTCTTCCTCTTGAAGATCCATTTATTCTCAGTGGCTTGCCGATCATCGGGCAAGTCCACCAAAGTCCACACTTTGTTCTCATACATGGATTCTATCTCAGATTTCATGGCCTCAAGCCATCTATCAGAATCTGGGTTCATCATCGCTTCCTCATAGTTCGTAGGTTCATCATGGTCTAGTAAGATGACTTCCATAACAGGATTACCGTACCACTCTGGTGCGGATCGTACTCTGGTTGACCTACGAGGTTTGATAGTAACTTGATCTGAAGTTTCATGATCATCATCATTAACTTCCTCACTAGTTGGTGTAGGCATCGCGGGAACGGTTTTCTGTGATGTGCTACTTTCCAATTTGAGAGAAGGTACAATTACCTCATCAAGTTTTACTTTACTCCCACTCCCTTCTTTTGAGAGAAACTCCTTCTCTAGAAAGGATCCATTCTTAGCAACAAAGATCTTGTATTCGGATTTGTGATAGAAGGTGTACCCAATAGTTTCTTTTTGGGTATCCTATGAAGATGCACTTCTCCGATTTGGGTTCGAGCTTATTAGGCTGAAGCTTTTTTCACATAAGCATCACAACCCCAAACTTTAACAAATGACATCTTAGGTTTCTTGCTAAACCATAGTTCATACGGTGTCATCTCAGGGGATTTAGATGGTGCCCTATTTAACGTGAATGCAGCTGTCTCTAATGCATAACCCCAAAATGATAGTAGTAAATCGGTAAGAGACATCATAGATCACACCATATCTAATAAAGTACGGTTACGATGTTCAGACACACCATTATGCTGTGGTGTTCCAGGTGGCGTGAGTTGTGAAACTATTCCACATTGTTTTAAATGAAGGCCAAACTCGTAACTCAAATATTCACCTTCGCGATCAGATCATAGAAACTTTATTTTCTTGTTACGATGATTCTCCACTTCATTATGAATTTCTTTGAACTTTTCAAATGTTTCAGACTTGTGTTTCATTAAGTAGATATACCCGTATCTACTCAAATCATCTGTGAAGGTCATAAAATAATGATACCCGCCACGAGCCTAAACACTCATCGGACCGCATACATCAGTATGTATTATTTCCAATAAGTCAGTGGCTCGCTCCGTTTTTCTGGAGAACAGAGTTTTAGTCATCTTGCCCATGAGGCATGGTTCGCAAGCATTAAGTGATTCATAATCAAGTGATTCCAAAAGCCCATCAGCATGGAGTTTCTTCAAGCGCTTTACACCAATATGACCTAAACAGCAGTGCCACAAGTAAGTTGCACTATTGATAACCCACAAGTATAGGGGATCGCAACAGTTTTCGAGGGTAGAGTATTCAACCCAAATTTATTGATTCAACACAAGGGGAGCCAATGAATATTCTCAAGTATTAGCTGCTGTGTTGTCAATTCAACCACACCTGGAAACTTAATATCTGCAGCAAAGTATTTAGTAGCAAAGTAATATGATAGCAGTGGTAACGGTAGCAAAACGTAATTATAGCAAAAGTAATGTTTTTGGTATTTTGTAGTGATGATAATAATAATAGCAACAGAAAAGTAAATAAGCGAGGAACAATATATGGAAAGCTCGCAGGCAATGGATCAGTGATAGAGAATTATGCCGGATGCGGTTCATCATGTAACAGTCATAACCTAGGGTGACACAGAATTAGCTCCAATTCATCAATGTAATGTAGGCATGTATTCCGAATATAGTCATACATGCTTATGGAAAATAACTTGCATGCCATCTTTTGTCCTACCCTCCCGTGGCAGTGGGGTCCTAATGGAAACTAAGGGATATTAAGGCCTCCTTTTAATAGAGTACCGGACCAAAGCATTAACACATAGTGAATACATGAACTCCTCAAACTACGGTCATCACCGGGAGTGGTCCCGATTATTGTCACTTCGGGGTTGCCGGATCATAACACATAGTAGGTGACTATGACTTGCAAGATAGGATCAAGAACTCTCATATATTGATGAAAACATAATAGGTTCAGATCTGAAATCATGGCACTCGGGCCCTAGTGACAAGCATTAAGCATAGCAAAGTCATAGCAACATCAATCTCAGAACATAGTGGATACTAGGGATCAAACCCTAACAAAACTAACTCGATTACATGATAAATCCCATCCAACCCATCACCGTCCAGTAAGCCTACGATGGAATTACTCACGCACGGCGGTGAGCATCATGAAATTGGTTATGGAGGATGGTTGATGATGATGACGGCGACGAATCCCCCTCTCCGGAGCCCCGAACGGACTCTAGATCAGCCCTCCCGAGAGGTTTTAGGGCTTGGCGGCGGCTCCATATCATAAAACGTGATTAATCCTTCTTCTTGATTTTTTCTCCCCGAAAGCAAATATATAGAGTTGGAGTTGAGGTCAGAGGAGCTCCAGGGGGCCCACGAGGTAGGGGGCGCGCTCAGGGGGGGCAGGCGCGCCCCCACCCAGGTGGCTAGGGTGTGGGCCCCCTGGTATTCATATTTTGCAAGGGTTTTTTATTTTTCCAAAAAGACATTCCGTGAAGTTTCAGGTCATTCCGAGAACTTTTGTTTCTGCACATAAATAACACCATGGCAATTCTGCTGAAAACAGCGTCAGTCCGGGTTAGTTCCATTCAAATCATGTAGAGTCCAAAACAAAGGCAAAAGTGTTTGGAAAAGTAGATACGACGGAGACCTATCAACTATCATTATTAACTTTGCATCTTTTGGCATCAATATTATGTGTATCACTGTGATCGAGATTCAGTAAACCATTTACATTGGATGTAAGACCATATAAGGTTTTATTCATGTAAATAGAACAATAATTATTCTCTGACTTAAATGAATAACCGTATCACAATAAGCATGACCCAATCATATCTATGCTCAACGCAAACACCAAATAACATTTACTTAGTTCCAATACTAATCCCGAAGGTAGAGAGAGTATGCGATGGTGATCTTATCAACCTTGGTATCATTTCCAACACACATCGTCACCTCGCCCTCAACTAGTCTTTGTTCATTTTGACAGTCCTGTTTCGAGTTACTAATCAATGCAACTGAACTGGTATCAAATACACAGGGGATACTATCAACACTAGTAAAGTACACATCAATAACATGTATATCATATATAATTTTGTTTACTTTGCCGTCCTTCTTATTCGCCAAGTATTTGGGGCAGTTCCGCTTCCAGTGACCATTTTGTTTGCAGTAGAAGCACTCAGTTTCAGGCTTGGGTCTAGCTTTGGGCTTCTTCATGGGAGTGGCAACTTGCTTGTCATTCTTGTTGAAGTTCCCTTTCTTTCCCTTGCCCTTTTACTTGAAACTAGTGGTATTGTCAACCATCAACACTTGATGATTTTCTTGATTTCTACCTTCACCGATTTCAGCATCGCGAAGAGCTCGGGGTATCGTTTTCGTCATCCCATGCATATTATAGTTCATCACGAAGTTCCAGTAACTTGGTGATAGTGACTAGAGAACTCTGTCAATCACTATCTTATCTTGAAGATTAACTCCCACTTGATTCAAGCGATTGTAGCACTCAGACATTCTGAGCACATGCTCACTGGTTGAGCTATTCTCCCCCATCTTGTAGGGAATAATACTTGTCAGAGGTCTCATACCTCTCAACTCGGGCATGAGTCTAAAATACCAATTTCAACTCTTGGAACATCTCATGTGCTCCATGGCGTTTCAAAACATTTTTGAAGCCCCGGTTCTAAGCCGTAAAGCATGGTGCACTAAACTATCAAGTAGTCATCATACCGAGCTTGTCAAACGTTCATAACGTCTGCATATGCTCCGGCAATAGTTATGTCACCTAGCGGTGCATTAAGGACCTAATTCTTCTGTGCAGCAATGAGGATAATCCTCAGATCACGAACCCAGTCCGCATCATTGCTAATATCAACTTTCAACTTAGTTTCTCTAGGAACATATCATAAATAAAACGGGGATTCTATACGCGAGCAATTGATCTATAACATAGATATGCAAATACTATCAGGACTAAGTTCATGATAAATTTAAGTTCAATTAATCATATTACTTAATAACTCCCATTTAGATAGACATCCCTCTAGTCATCTAAATGATCACGTGATCCATATCAACTAAACCATGTGCGATCTTCACGTGAGATGGAGTAGCTTTCAATGGTGAACATCACTATGTTGATCATATCTACTATATGATTCACGTTCGACCTTTCGGTCTCAGTGTTCCGAGGCCATATCTGCATATCCTAGGATCGTCAAGTTTAACCCGAGTATTCTGCATGTGCAAAACTGGCTTGCACCCGTTGTATGTGAACGTAGAGCTTATCACACACGATCATCACGTGGTGTCTCAGCACAAAGAACTGTCGCAACAGTGCATACTCAGGGAGAACACTTATACCTTGAAATTTTAGTGAGGGATCATCTCATAATGCTACCATCGTACTAAGAAAAATAAGATGCATAATAGATAAACATCACATGCAATCAAAATATGTGACATGATATGGCCATCATCATCTTATGCCTTTGATCTCCATCTCCAAAGTACCATCATGATCTCCATCGTCACCAGCATAACACCATGATCTCCATCTCCAAAGTACCGTCATGATCTCCATCATCACCGGCATGACACCATGATCTCAATCATCTCGATCTTTATCAACGTGTCGCCACATGGTCGTCTCGCCAACTATTGCTTTTGCAATTATTGCTATCGCATAGCGATAAAGTAAATCAATTATATGGCGCTTGCATCTTATGCATTAAAGAGACAACCATAAGGCTCCTGCCAGTTGTCGATAACTTTAACAAAACATGATCATCTCATACAACAATTTATATCTCATCACGTCTTGACCATATCACATCACAACATGCCCTGTAAAAACAAGTTATATGTCCTCTACTTTGTTGTTGCAAGTTTTACGTGGCTGCTACGGGCTTCTAGCAAGAACCGTTCTTACCTACACATCAAAACCACAACGATTTTTCGTCAAGTGTGCTGTTCTAACCTTCAACAAGGACCGAGCGTAGTCAAGCTCGATTCAACTAAAGCTGGAGAAACAGACTCCCACTAGCCACCTGTGTGCGAAGCACGTCGGTAGAACCAGTCTCATGAACGTGGCCATGTAATGTCGGTCGGGGCCGCTTCATCCAACAATACCGCTGAATCAAAGTATAACATGCTGGTAAGCAGTATGACTAGTATCGCCCACAACTCTTTGTGTTCTACTCATGCATATAACATCTACGCATAGACCTGGTTCGGATACCATTGTTGGGGAACACAGTATTTCAAAAAAAATACCTACGATCACGCAAGATCTATCTAGGAGATGCATAGCAACGAGAGGGGAGAGTGTGTCTACGTACCCTCGTATACCGAAAGCGGAAGCATTTAGTAACGCGGTTGATGTAGTCAAACGTCTTCGTGATCAAACCGAGCAAGTATTGAACGTACGTCACCTCCGCGATTTGCACACGTTCACCTCGGTGACATCCCTAGAACTCTTGATCCAGTTGAGGCCGCGGGAGAGTTCCGTCAGCACGACAACATGGTGACGGTGATGATGAAGTTACCGGCGTAGGGCTTCGCCTAAGCACTACGACGATATGACCGAGGTGTGTAACTGTGGAGGGGTGCACCGCACATGGCTAGAAGATCAACTTGTGTGTCTTTGGGGTGCCCCCTGCCTCCGTATATAAAGGAGGGAGAGGGAGAGGCAGTCGGCCCTAGGGGCGCGCACCAAAGTGTGGAGTCCTACTAGGACTCCCTAGTCCTAGTAGGATTCCACCTCCCACACGGAGTAGGAAAGGGGGAAGGGAGAGGGAGAAAGAATGGGGGGAGACCCCCTTATCCTAGTCCTAATCGGTCTCCTACCCAAGGGGGGCGCACCAGCCCCTTGTGGGCTGGTGTGCTTCCCTCTTATGGCCCATAAGGCCCATAACTTCTCTCGGGGGGTTCCGATAACCTCCCGGTACTCCGTAAAAAATGCCCGAACCACTCGGAACCATTCCGATGTCCAAATGCAACCTTCCAATATATGAATCTTATCTCGACCATTTCGAGACTCCTCATCATGTCTGTGATCTCATCTAGTACTCCGAACAAACTTCGGTTCATCAAATCACATAACTCATAATACAAATCGTCATCGAACATTAAGCATGCGGACCCTACGGGTTCGAGAACTATGTAGATATGACCGAGACATATCTTCGGTCAATAACCAATAGCAGAACTTGGATGATCATATTGGATCCTACATATTCTACGAAGATCTTTATCGGTCAAACTGCATTACAACATACGTCTTTCCCTTTGTCATCGGTATGTTACTTGCCCGAGATTCGATCGTCGGTATCATCATACCTAGTTCAATCTCGTTACCGGTAAGTCTCTTTACTCGTTCCGTAATACATCATCCTGCAACTAACTCATTAGTCACATTGCTTGCAAGGCTTATAGTGATGTGTATTATCGAGTGGTCCCAGAGATACCTCTCTGATACACGGAGTGACAAATCCTAATCTCGATCTATGCCAACCCAACAAATACCTTCGGAGACACCTGTAGAGCATCTTTATAATCACCCAGTTACGTTGTGACATTTGATAGCACACAAAGTGTTCCTTCGGTATTTGGAAGTTGCATAATCTCATAGTTCAAGGAATATGTATAAATCATGAAGAAAGCAATAGCAATAAAACTTAACGATCATTATGATAAGCTAACGGATGGGTCTTGTCCATCACATCATTCTCGAATGATGTGATCCCGTTCATCAGATGACAACACATATCTATGGTCAGGAAACTTAACCATCTTTGATTTACAAGCTAGTCAAGTAGAGACATACTAGGGACACTCTATTTGTCTATGTATTCACACATGTACTAAGTTTCCGGTTAATACAATTCTAGCATGAATAATAAACATGTATCATGATATAAGGAAATATAAATAACATCTTTATTATTGCCTCTGGGGCATATTTCCTTCAGTTACTTGCAAGGATCAAATTTGCTAGTGGTAGATATATAAATTGCAAAACAAAATAAACAAAATAAAAGATAATAAATTGCAGCAAGGTATTTTTGGTTTTTGCAATATGATAAAAGTGTACCCCAGGGCCATAGTTTTCACTAGAGGCTTCTCTCTCAAATAAATAGCATGCGGCGGGTAGACAAATTAATGTTGGGCAATTTATAGAAAAATGCATAGTTATGATGTTATTCATGGCAATGATCATGTATATAGGCATTAAGTCCGTGACATGTAGACCGAAACGATTCTGCATCTACTACTATTACTCCACCAATCAACCACTATCCAGCATGCATCTATGGTATTAAGTTCATGACAAACAGAGTAATGCTTTAAGCAAGATGACATTATATATAAAGAATAAACTCAAGAAATATGAATAAAGCCATCGTTCTACCCTTAATGGCAACAATCCAAATACATGCCTCGCTACATTGTCCTTTCGGATGATGAAGACAAGTAGCCGTCCATTTGTTGTCACTATCACCGTCGGCCGGCCATCTTATGTCGCCCCAATTAAAATATCATATTAGTGTAATGTCACTATGTAAATTTATTCTGTTAAGCGTTGGACAAATCTAAGAACGCGGTTATTAAGTTTATCCGAATCTCTGAATCTGTTATGTTGTACACCGTCGTATTCTATCTTTCTAGTATCATTGATTCATGGGCCTTCCCGCAACATAAACACCGCCACATTCTATCTTTCCTATGTCACTGGCTCATGGGCCCTTCTGTAACATAGAAAATATCAGGTCAAAAAGCTTCAGCTATGCCCATAAGCAAACAGACGCACACAGCTGAAATGGCTCACACGATGCATAATCAAGCATTGGTCCCGAGTTCGACCCCATGGGCGGCATTATGTTCCATCATTATATTTCAAATAAATCATACACTGACATGTGGGTCCTCCAGTGTCCCAGGCGTTCAACTGCATTGACCCGGCGGAAACACTCCTTTTGGGCGTTTTTGAGTGTGGGGCGAGTGGTGGAAATGAGGAGTACTAAGCAACCGAGGGCACAAAAATAGAAATCCCTTTAAAAATATTGACATTTTAAAAATGTTCATGCATTTCAAAAGAATGTTTGTGATGTTTATAGAATTGTATTGTACAATGATTTTTTTGTAACATTCAAAGAAATGTTTGTGGTGATTTTTTAGAAGAAACTTCACACATGTCAAAAAGAACACGACATTTTCTAGAAAAAATTTTATGCAATGTAAAAAATGTTAGCATAAATTTTAAAGAAGTTTCAAACAATTTAGAAAAATGATGAGCAGGAATTTGAAATTTTTACCATGTATTCTAAAAAATTCTCGAGCCTCTATTTGAAAAAATATATTTATCATGTATTTTGAATAAAAATCAGCGTGTGTTAAAAAATGTTCCCCGTGTATACAAAAAATATATAGTGTGTATTACAACAGAGCTTTATGACAAAGAAATAGGGTTGGGAGTTCACGAAGAAATAAGTTGTCTGCTGAAGAAGCTATGTTTTGGCGCTGGCAAAACAATGTTTGGACGAGTTTAGATATCTCAACTTGCGAAAGATTTTCATAACTCAAGTTTGCTTCTGAAGAAAACATTGTTCCGACTCCAGTGAACAATGTTTTGTCGGGAACAGCCAACCACGTCCAACGAGAGATTTCCAGAAGCTACCTCATTAAGTCTCGAAGCTGGTTTAGTCACACCAAAGTTGGTTCTCTTGCACACCTAAGCTGGTTCCTAAAGCTAGTTTGATTTCACACCTATCCAGGGGGTTGTCCCTATAAATAGGCTAGCTCTTCCCTTTATTGGGGACTTTTCTCATCTTGAGATTTTAGCTCAAAGACATAGACTCACCCTGAGATTGGAGAGTTCTTGCTACCCTTATTCTCGTGATTCCTTGCAGAGTTGCTCCTAACCGGTGCTCCAAGACTTGAGTGTGGTTCTGTGGGTTATAGTTTGTGATTTACCTTGTGGATTGCACCTATCCCATGCTCCATGTCTCGAGCATGGTTGTGTGGGGTAGTTTTGCAGATTGTCGATCGGTGAATGTTCGGATTGCAAGCTAGGGCTGACATCCTCCTCGTCGGGTCATACTCTCTTGTTTCTATTTTGGTTTCTTGTAGCTAGTTATCCCCTCCATTCAATGATTCTACACCATGAAGATCTGGCAATCTTTCACACACCGTCTCCCACGAAGACGGTGTTGCATCATCTCATCTCCATAGCCATCACCACCATAGCCATTCTCTCAAGTTAGCCAAAATTGCAATCAGTGCATCGCAATCGCCGACCAATGTAAGACTATTTATCAAGTAATCATTCATATTAAATGATTTCTCCTTGTGATTTGATCATGATGGGTGAGCAAGTCACTAAGGCATTGGGCCGAGGCAAGGCCCTGCAACATTATGTATTTGTACACGTGATAGTTGGATGAATTTGCTTAATTGACGTTATTTCTATGTGCGATTCGTAACGGAGTTATCTTTTTGTCTTCTTCTGTTGTAAGGTCCCGTGGGTACCCGTGATCTTTTAGGTCAACAAAGGAGTACTCCCTCCGTCCTTGAAAGAGTGTACTTCCAACTTTGTTGGAAATTCAAACTTTTTTATGTTTGACAGTATTTATACAATAATAGACCAACATTTATGCCATCAAATCAGTAGCATTAGATTCATGATAAAATATATTTTCATCATACACCTGTTTGGTTTCACAAGCATTGATATATTTTTTCACAACCTCGGTTAAACTTTGAGATAATTTGTCCCTCCAACAAAGTTGGAAGTACACTCTTTCAATGATGGAGGGAGTAGGTAAGAAGCGAGGATGTGTGGAACGCTATTATGAAAGCTAGTGACAGAAAGGATTATTACCGTAGTGGCCAACAATTCCTTGGGGACCAATGAGGTTTATTCATTAAACATCCAATGCTCTTGTCCAGAGAAATCCTTAATAACCGAGGTAACCCTACGCGATGGTAAAGGCCATCAATTGGACAACTGACTCTCGATAGATCGTAACCGGCCGTGACCTATTTTGGACACATCCCCACTTCATCACGTTGTTAGCACATTGTAACGGGAGTCTACCAGGACCATGTTTAATATCAAGATGAGATCCCAAGCACAAATACACGTGCGCGCCTCTACGACACGTGCCCTTCCTTACACGACCACGGTTCAGCGATGCAGCCTGTAGACAGACCGATCGACCAGTATGTACGTACACATTCGCCAACAGAATGACAACGCTATGTACGCTTCAACCAGGTGGGTCCCAACTGTCAGGCACTACTTTGCGTGCGAAGATGTAGCTGGTGGGTCCCAGTAGTCAGGCGGGCAAATCATTTTTTTGCCCGTAATATGGACACACTTCCTTGCGTGCAAAGATGTAGCTGGTGGGTCCCAGCAGTCAGGGGGAATGTTTTTTCATGAAATATGGTGGCCCGTCTGGTGGGTCCCTGCTGTCAGGTGGAGGAATCATTATTTTGTGCGTAATAAGGAGGCATTTCCTTACTGCGGCCGTGGACCCAACTGTCAGCCTCTCCACATACAGTACTCTTCCGATGGAAG
The DNA here is from genome assembly GCF_056163025.1 of Triticum urartu. Classification (NCBI taxonomy): domain Eukaryota; kingdom Viridiplantae; phylum Streptophyta; class Magnoliopsida; order Poales; family Poaceae; genus Triticum; species Triticum urartu. The sequence continues at coordinate 476,271,309 of NC_141877.1, forward strand.
TCGTTCATTCACCACATTGACCATGCTGCGCCGAGAGAACCAGGGAGGTGGACGACGGTGAGGCCTAGGAAGGGGACGACGCGGAGACGGGGAAGATGGTGCAGTGGATGCCCACGCGGAGGGGAGTACGTGGGTTGACTGCTTCGGCTGCGGTGTGAGGCTACCGTCGCCGGAGAATAACACGAGGTGTGGGTGAGTATAGAGGGATGGCATGGCCAGCAGTGGCAGCACAGCCGGCCACAAGAGGCAGGAGCAGGAGGCACGGCCGACGCTTGTTTGGGCGGTTGGAGCAAGAAAACCATAGGTTGAAGAAGCACTATGGCCGTTGGATGGACATCGTACGGTCACTGGAGCTAGAATCGTTCATATTGACTAAGTTGACAAAGCCCTCCGTCCCCGTCAACTTAGTAGGCCCACAAGTCAGCCTCCCATTATGCTGGGTCCTAGCTAGCAGGGGGAGTATTAATTTTTTTGTGCATAATAAGGAAGCACTTCCTTGCATGAGAAGATATAGCTGGTGGGTCCGAGCTGTCAGTGGCTGGAACATTTTTTTCATGAAATACAGAGGCCCTTTCGGTTGGTCCCAGATGTCAGGTGGAGGAATCATTATTTTGCGCGTCATAAGGAGGCATTTCCTTGTGTGCGGCCGTGGACCCAGCTGTCAGCCTCTCCATGTATAGTCCACTTCCGATGGATGTCGTTCGTTGACCACGCCATGTATAGTCCACATTTTAACCATAGGTTTAACTAACAAAATGTCAATGCATGAAAATTATTCCATGGGAAACTATGTTCAAATACGAATAATGTCGGATTTCGGGTTCCGGCAGACCCTTGAGGTTCGAACACTGGGGTGCGCGCGGAGATCTCTCCCCTACCGATCTACGTCCAATCTCCTCGCGTGATCTAAGCTGGAAACAACGAACAACACAAGGGACACGAGGTTTATACTGGTTCGGGCCACCGTTGTGGTGTAATACCCTACTCCAGTGTGTGGTGTGGTGGATTGCCTCAGGGGATGACGATGAACAGTACAAGGGAAGAACAGCCTCACGAGAGGTGTTCTTGGGCCAGTGCGATGAACTATTTGGGTGAGTTCAGTCGCCTCTCTCTCTCCTAGGGCTCTACCAGATCTCTAGATGTCCTCCCTCTACTCTATGGTGGCTAGCTCTATTTATAAAGGCCCTGGGCCTCTCCCCAAATAATGAGCGGGAAGGGCGCCAACAATTGGCCATTTTGAAGGGGAACATCTAGTACAAGTTATCCTGACCAAAGGTGGTCTTCGGCAGCCAAAAGCACTGGTGGTGACGCCGTCTTGGGCTCCACGGTGACCTTCGTCCTGCCGCTTTGCTGGTCTTTGTCTTGTTGCACCGGAATGGTAACCTTTGCCCGATGCCTTGGTCTATGCTTGCCCCCTTTGCACAAAAGGGGAAACAAGGACACTGCGCAGGCCGGCGCCCACCTGGCGCCCGCCTGGTCTCGATCGTCATGGCTTGCGTCACGGTCTCCTCGCGAGGTACCCCTGCCTTGATCTCTCCGCCTCCTCCCGAGCCTGCCTGATGAGGCTGCCTCTGAGGAAGCTTCCGGTCATCTGCCCCGCGAGGCTTGGCCCCTCGCGAGGGTCTTGAGCTTGAGCTGATGAAGATGGGCCGCGCTGGGCCCCCACTTGAGCCACGCCGCGGGCCGCAGGCAGGCAAGTGTGGGGACCCCCGTTCCCAAAACACCGACAGTAGCCCCCGGGCCCAAGGCGCGCTCGGTCATGGCCTAGCAGGGAAGCGAAGAGGCAAGCGCGAAGCGCCGCAGGCCCAAAAAGCCTGCGGTCTCGGGCGCCGTGTGGCGATTGATTGGTCGTGGACATCTGCGCTTCCCCACGACGCCTCGGTGACCGCACGACTTGACATGTCCCTGCATGCAGAGAAACCGGTCATGATTACCTGTGATCGTGGTGCTCGGCGATCGGCCTCCTCCGGCTATAAGTACGAGGCTGCGCGAGCCCCTTCAGTCCATCCCTTCCCACTGCTCCTTTCCTTCTTCTTCCTCATTCTTGCTCCTCCTTATGCCAATGGCACCAATTCGCCGGTTTTTTGCAAAAGAGAAGGGAAAGGCCCCCCGAGAGGGTCCTGACCCACTTCCGCCGAAGAAGCGGCTGGTCCTCTGCCAACGAGATGAGGGTGCTCAGCAGGAGGCATCGAGGCCCTGGTATGAGCGGCCGCCGCCTGGGTTTCCGCTACCCTTGGACGGCGTCGTGGGTCCTGGGGGAGAAGGCGTCGAGCGACATCGACGGTGCCGCCATCGACGTCGGCGAGTCACGGTGGTGTGCGTCGTTCCTCCTGGAGTCCACGCCGAGCGCTCCTCTCGCGAGCTCATGCTCCATGCCGCCATGCCTCCAAGCTCTTGGATTCGCCTTCCTCCTTCCTTCGCCTTCGAGATGCCGCCGAGCGGGGCTCTGGAGCTCTGGCTGCAGCACGCTGACTGCAGTACCCTTGCGACCGGAGCGGAGGTCGCGGTCGTCGCTCCGGGCAAGGTCTTCATGACCCGGGGCTGGGGCGAAATCGCCCGGGTCTGCCGGACGGTAGGTGCCCTCGTAATTCATCTTGAATACGATGACGCCTCCCTGATGTTCTTCAAGGTCTTTGATGCTGAAGGACGCCGGCTGGAGTGCTGCCCCAAGGAGAGCGACAGGGGCAACGAACTGGCGAGGACCTGGCCCGCCCATCGGTCCTCCAGCAGCTCCTCAGGCAGCAGCGGAGGAGCTGGGGAATCCAGCGGCTCCCCCGAGCTCCTCGCGACTCTGGAGACGAGCGACAACACCTACGAGCCCGCGAGCTCGCGCCGTGCTCGGAGCGGGGCAGCTGCGTCCAGCCACCGACGCCACTGATCTGGATGGGGTTGGCGTTGACGTTGGGCAGCCCACTATTGATGATGGCCTCCCTTGCAGAGGTGCAGGCGATTAGCGTTCCTTAGGATTAGTACTTTTGTTCCCTGCGAGGAATCGAAGCAACACCCCGTGGGGGTATGTAAGGCGCCTGCCATGTCTTTTGTGAACATTATATCTTAATATGAAATCAATGCGAGGTGCTTGTCCTGTCTCGGCTCGGCTCCCCCTTTCTATCCTTACGAGGATTTGGCGCTCTACGCTGACAGGTCCCAGTCCCCAGGCAGGCTTCAGCCGTCGCTGGTATGCCAGGTCGCGATGCCGTGGTCAAGGCCAGGAGGTGAGCGGCCCGAGGTCCGGTAAGAGCCCCTGAGTCGCGATGCTCGGGAGGTCCCCTTTAGCGCTCAAGTAGCCCTCGCTGGGCGAGAAAGGAAGGCAACGTCGTCGTGGCAAAGCCGCACTGGGCGAGGGTTAGGCGCTGCGTTGGTCCAACTCCTGTACGGGCGTGACTTATCTCTTGAGTCTGGTGTAGTTCCTTGACGAAGCACCCGGCCGGAGTGGTGGCAGCTGAGGTGCTGCTGGGTTAGGTCCTCGCGAGCTTCTTCCCACTCCCCCGCACTTTCCTTAATGCTCTACGTCCTCAGGTCCCGGCCCTCGAGCGAGCTCAGCCGCCGCTGGTATGACAGGTCGCGATGCCGTGGGTTAAGGCCAGGGGGTGAGGGCTGGAGAGCCAGTAGGAGCCCATGAGTCACGATGCTCAAGCGCCCCCCTTTTAACGTGCAAGCGGTCCGTGCCGGAGAGAGGGAGAGACAGCTCGCGACGTCCCCAGCGTTGCTCCTGGAGTGGGTCCTGCACACCAATCATGAAGAGAGACAAGACCTATTGTTACGGTTGCCAGCCAACCTTTGGTCGCTCCGGGGAAGTGATTGGGGCACTGAGGGCCTGGTGAGGTGGCGCCTTGCGGGGCTGCCGCGGCCAGAGCTCGACCACTCAGATTTATCGGCGTTGCAGGGATGGACCCGTGCACAAATGCCGTGCCAGAGCGAGTGGCTCCATAGGTAGGCGTCAATCGAGCAGGCGATTAGGTCGGGTACGTTAAGCACACAAGAGGAAATTCATTTTAAGTAGACACAGGAAAAGCAAACGCCGTTGGGCCAGGCCCAAGCAGCTTGGGGTTGATGCAGCCCGAGGGGCGCCCCCAACAAGGTAGGTAAAGAGCATAAGCAAAATGGATACATGTCATAGGGACAGACCCACGCGACCTGGGAATGATGCGGCCCTATGGGCGCTCCCAGCTAAATCGGAACTTAGAAAGATGTCACCTGGTGCCGTTGAAGATGAAGTTATGCTGAAGAAGCGGGCGATTCGCGATGAGGATGCCGACCCTCACGAGCCCCCAGGCCCAGGAGCCTCGGGAGGCTCCGCGGGCACAGGCGGGTCTCCGAGGGCCATCTCCATCTCCGCTAGGACCGCACAATGCCTGACCTCCTGAGCCTCCAGAATGCTCCTCAGTAGGCGCTGATGAGCGGCGACCGCGTTCGGCAGGCCGAAAGGCATGCGAACGTAGCTGTGAGGTGGACCCTCGCAACGCCCCACGCGCGAAGGCCAGAGGCACTCCTGAGACGCAGCTCGATTGAGCCCTGGCACGTCAATGTAGACGCGTAGCCCACCATCCTCGCCTGGATGTGGGGCTACGGCGGGCAAGCGGCGGCTGCCGCGCATGACTCTCGACTCCTGTAGCTCCTGGGTGTTTCTTGCGATGAACTCCTGAGGGTTTGGTCTTCCTTGCCTTGTACCTTCCTGAGGGAAACGTGCGTAGAAGCACCCATCCAAGTGGTGCCCGAGCGCCTCCCTCGCGACCTTGGCCAAGTCGGTGGCTCTCCAAGAAGGAGCCACGGTGCCCTGCCCGAGGAGGGCGTCGGGCGCGCCTTCCTATGCAAGAGAGGGTGGCGCTCCTTGATTGGGCGCAGATCCTAACGCAACACCTCCGGAGGCGCCTGCCTCCTTATGGCTTGGGCCAGGCGAAACCTTCTTCTTCTTAAGGGTCGCCTTGGGAAGTCTTCCGTTCTTGTGGTCCGGGTCTTCGATTGCTGTGGCTTGGAACGCGTGCTCTAATGAACACACTGCATCCCTTTCTTCACAGGGTACGGTGATGACTCCACCGCTTCCTAGCATCTTGAGGACAATGTATCCATGATGAGTCACTGCCATGAACTTGGCCAGGGTTGGGTACCCGAGGATGGTGTTGTATGGCAGACGGATGCGGGCGACGTCGAAGTCGATGAGCTCGGTGCGGTAGTTGTTGCGTTGCCTGAAGGTGACTGGAAGGCGAACCTGCCCTATTGGAATAGTGGAACCATCGGTGACTCCTGAGAAGGGCTTGGTTGGCTGAAGCAGATTGTATGGCACTTGGAGATTGTCGAACGTCTCGACGGACAAGATGTTGAGTCCTGCTCCGCCGTCAATGAGGGTCCTGGTGACCTGCACATTGCTGATGACCGGGGAGCAAAGCATCGGGAGGGCTCCGACCGTTGCCGCGCACCTGAGCTGATCCGCTAAGCTGAACATGATAGCGCACACAGACCACCTGAGAGGGCGCGTGGCCTCAGGCTCTGGGAGGACTGCATTCACCTCGCGAGCAAACTTTTTGAAGATGCGATATGAGGCTGGGGCCTGCGCGCCACCCAAGATGCAAGCGATTGCGCGCGGCTCCTGGAAGCTCCCAGCCCCCTCATCTTGATGTTGGTCTTCGTTCCTCCTTGGTGGTGGTGGCAGAGGAGGAAGGCATGCGTTGCCGTGCGGGCGATTTTCACGAGGCTGATCTCCCCAGCCTCCCTCGCGAGGCTGGTCCTGCCAATGATCCTCGCGAGGTCGGTCATGCCACCCTTGGCGAGGGCCATGGTCTTCCCATCGTCCGCCACCTCTTCCTCCTCCTCGGCCATAGCCCCTGTCGTTGCGCTCGGGGCGTCGGCCGATACGTCCATATCTCACGGCCATGAGCTCTTGACATTCGTTGGTGTTGTGGGTGTGGAGGTCATGGTACACGCAGTACCGGCTGCCCTTGGATGACTCGGGCTGATCCCTGCCTCGCTTGGTGTCTGGTTTAGCTGCTAGCACGGCAGCCCCCTTGCGCTTCACATCCTTGGCCTTGGGTTTCTTCTCTTCTGGGTCGGCAGCCGAGAGTTTGAGGAGGGAAAGGCGCCCTTCCTCAGCCCTGGGGCACTTGGTCGCCAAGTTGAACAGCTCCAGGGATGTGCACAGGTCTTCATGGATTGCTAGCTCCTCCTTCATCTTGATGTCGCGTACGCCATCGGAGAAGGCCAAGATGATGGCTTCTTCAGTCACCTTGGGGATCTTGAGGCGAGTGTTGTTGAAGCGCTGGATGTATTTCTGCAGGGTTTCCCCTTGCTGCTGCTTGATGCGGCGCAGATCGCTCACGGCCAGGGGCCGGTCACGAGTTCCCTGGAAGTTGGCGATGAAGCGAGTGCGCATCTCGTCCCAGGAGGAGATCGTGCCAGGAGCCAGGTTCAGGAGCCAGGTGCGGGCCCCGTCCTTGAGCGCCATGGGAAACCAGTTCACCATGACCCTTTCGTCTCCGTTGGTGGCTTCGATGCATAGCTCGTAGAGCTGTAGGAAATCCGCGGGGTCCGCCGTGCCATCGTAGCGAGGGGGCAGGTCAGGCTTGAACTTGCCTAGCCATGTGACGCCGCGTAGCTCAGGGGTGAGGGCACGGCAGCCTGCTGTGGCCACCGGCGCCTTTTGCTAGTGCTGGGCTTGTTCCTGGGGATTACCGCGTGTCGCGGCTTGGAGCACCGCGGGGTCTTGGCGTGGAGGTGCAGGGACGCGATCTTGGCGCGCCGGTGCTGGGAGCGCGCGAGCACCTTCTTGGGGACGAGGTATCTCTTGGCAGCTCCTTTCTTGCTGCGCAGGTGCCGGACGTGGAGGGTCTCGCCCTGGGGCTGCACGCCTTGGAGCCAGGGCGCCTTCTTGGGGAGGAGGTGGTGGAGGCACCTCCTGATCCTCGCCTCCTGCGCGGAATGGAGGGCGAGGCAGCGAGAGGGACGGCAAGGGGGAGCCCCCTGCAGCGCTGACGAGCTCGGTGATGCGGGCGAGCCAGTCCTCATAGAGGTCATCGACGGGGCGGTAGTGCAGGAGCTCTCTTGCCAGGAGCAGCGAGGCGTGCGCGTCCGTGGGGGCGCGACGGGCGTGGGACGACGAAGCGGCTGGAGTCGGCGACGGGGTGGCGGTGCGGCCCTCCCGCCGTACCGAAGGATGCTGGGACGAGGCCTGCTGCTCATTCCCCGCCGGGCTGGTGGCGGCATTGGCGGCAGACGACGGGGAACGGCGAGGGCGTCCACCGACGGGCGCCGTCTGGGCGACGCAGGTGGCGAGAGCAGCCCGGCGCTCGGCGCGAGACCGACGAGCGTCAGCCATGGACTCGATGGAAGATCGCACACGAATAGCGGAAGAAAGATTCCGGCGCACCCCTACCTGGTGCGCCAAATGTCGGATTTCGGGTTCCGGCAAACCCTTGAGGTTCGAACACTGGGGTGCGCACGGAGATCTCTCCCTTACCGATCTACGTCCAATCTCCTCGCGTGATCTAAGCTGGAACCAACGAACAACACAAGGGACACGAGGTTTATACTGGTTCGGGCCACCGTTGTGGTGTAATACCCTACTCCAGTGTGTGGTGTGGTGGATTGCCTCAGGGGCTGACGATGAACAGTACAAGGGAAGAACAGCCTCGCGAGAGGTGTTCTTGAGCCGGTGCGATGAACTGTTTGGGTGAGTTCAGTCGCCTCTCTCTCTCCTAGGGCTCTACCAGATCTCTAGATGTCCTCCCTCTACTCTGTGGTGGCTATCTCTATTTATAAAGGCCCTGGGCCTCTCCCCAAATAATGAGCGGGAAGGGCGCCAACAATTGGCCATTTTGAAGGGGAACATCTAGTACAAGTTATCCTGACCAAAGGTGGTCTTCGGCTGCCAAAAGCACTGGTGGTGACGCCGTCTTGGGCTCCACGGTGACCTCCATCCTGCCGCTCTGCTGGTCTTGGTCTCGTTGCACCAGAATGGTAACCTTTGCCCGATGCCTTGGCCTGTGCTTGCCCCCTTTGCACAAAAGGGGAAACAAGGACACTGCGCAGGCCGGCGCCCGCCTGGTCTCGATCGTCATGGCTTGCGTCACGGGCTCCTCGCAAGGTACCCCTGCCTTGATCTCTCCGGCTCCTCGCGAGCCTGCCTGATGAGGCTGCCTCTGAGGAAGCTTCCGGTCGTCCACCCCGCGAGGCTTGGCCCCTCGCGAGGGTCTTGAGGTTGAGCTGATGAAGATGGGCCACGCTGGGCCCCCACTTGAGCCACGCCACGGGCCGCAGGCAGGCAAGTCTGGGGACCCCCGTTCCCAGAACGCCGACAAATAATATGACATATTTTTTGTGACATGCATTAACATTTAGTTAGTGAAATTTATGGTCAAAATTTGACACAAATTACGAAGGGGACCAGTAAACCAGGAAGGAGGTAGTAGTACGAGTAGCGCAATAAACAGTATAGAGGACTAGTACAAATTTAGAAATGGGGAAAGAAGTTACAAGGTTGTGTGACAGACTTTGTAGGCTACATGAGTAATACAAAATATAATTCCCATTGGACAACACTTTCACCATCAAGTACACACTTGAAGCCACTGGAAACAATATGATATAAACCCCATCTTTTTATCCTCGATGGAAACAATACAATACGTGCCTTACTGCCCCTGCTGTCACAGGGAAAGGACACCGCAAGATTGAAACCAAAGCTAAGCACTTCTCCCATTGCAAGAAAGATCAATCTAGTAGGCCAAACCAAACTGATAATTTGAAGAGACTTGCAAAGATAACAAATCATACATAAAAGATTTTTGAGAAGAATCAAATATTGTTCATAGATTATCTTGATCATAAACCCACAATTCATCGGATCTCGACAAACACACCGCAAAAAGAATTACATCGAATAGATCTCCAAGAAGATCGAGGAGAACTTTGTATTGAGAACCAAAGAGAGAGAAGAAGCCATCTAGCTAATAACTATGGACCCGAAGGTCTGTGGTAAACTACTCACACATCATCGGAGAGGCTATGGTGTTGATGTAGAAGCCCACCGTGATTGATTCCCCCTCCGGCGGAGCTATGGAAAAGGCCCCAAGATGGGATCTCTTAGGTATAGAAGATTGCGGCGGTGGAAATAGGGTTTTGTGGTGCTCTCAGATGTTTTCGGGGTATATGGGTATATATAGCAGGAAGAAGTACGTCGGTGGAGCTGCGAGGGGCCCACGAGGGTGGGGGCACGGCTGCCCCCCTGGGCGCACCCCCTGCCTCGTGGCCTCCTCGCTTCTTTCTTGACGGCCACTCCAAGTCTCCTGGATCACGTTTGTTCCTAAAATAACTCTCCCGTAGGTTTCATTCCGTTTGGATTTCGTTTGATATTCCTTTTCTATGAAACACTGAAATAGGCAAAAACAGCAATTTACACTGGGCCCTTGGTTACTAGGTTAGTCCCAAAAATAATATTAAAAGGTATTTTAAAGCCCATTAAACATCCAAAACGGATAATATAATACAATGGAACAATAGAAAATTATAGATACATTGGAGACGTATCAAGCATCCCCAAGCTTAATTCCCGCTCGTCCTCGAGTAGGTAAATGATAAAAACAGAATTTTTGATGTGGAATGCTACCTAGCATAATTCTCAATGTAATTTTCTTTATTGTGGCATGAATGTTCAGATCCGAAAGATTCAAGGCAAAAGTTTAATATTGACATAAAAATAATAATACTTCAAGCATACTAACAAAGCAATCATGTCTTCTCAAAATAACATGGCCAAAGAGAGTTATCCCTACAAAATCATATAGTCTCGCTATGCTCCATCTTCACCACACAAAATATTTAAATCATGCACAACCCCTATGACAAGCCAAGCAATTGTTTCATACTTTTGATGTTCTCAAACTTTTTCAATCTTCATGCAATGCATGAGTGTGAGCCATGGACATATCACTATTGGTGGAATAGAATGGTGGTTGTGGAGAAGACAAGAAGGAGAAGATAGTCTCACATCAACTAGGCATATCAACGGTCTATGGAGATGCCCATCAATGGATATCAATGTGAGTGAGTAGGGATTGCCCTGCAACAGATCCACTAGAGCTATAAGTGTATGAAAAAGAAACTAAGTGGGTGTGCATCCAACTCGCTTGCTCACGAAGACCTAGGGCATTTTGAGGAAGCCCATCATTGGAATATAAAAGCCAAGTTCTATAATGTGAAATTCCCACTTAGTATATGAAAGTGACAACATAGGAGACTCTCCAAGGGAGTCCTGGATTAGGGGGTCTCCAGACAGCCGGACTATATCCTTTGGCCGGACTGTTGGACTATGAAGATACGAGATTGAAGACTTCGTCCCGTGTCCGGATGGGACTCTACTTGGCGTGGAAGGCAGGCTAGGCAATATGGATATGTATATCTCCTCCTTTGTAACCGACCTTGTGTAACCCTAGCCCCTTCCGGTGTCTATATAAACCGGAGGGTTTTAGTCCGTAGGACAACATAAAATCATACCATAGGCTAGCTTCTAGGGTTTAGCCTCTCTGATCTCGTGGTAGATCTACTCTTGTACTACTCATATTATCAAGAACAATCAAGCAGGACGTAGGGTATTACCTCCATCAAGAGGGCCTGAACCTGGGTAAACATCGTGTCCCCTGCCTCCTGTTACCATCCGCCTTAGACGCACAGTTCGGGACTCCCTACCCGAGATCCGCCGGTTTTGACACCGACATTGGTGCTTTCATTGAGAGTTCCTCTGTGTCGTCATTGTTAGGCTTGATGGCTCCTTCGATCATCGATAGCGATGCAGTCCAGGGTGAGACTTTTCTTCCCGGACAAATCTTTGTATTTGGCGGCTTCGCACTGCTGGCCAACTCGCTTGGCCATCTGGAGCAGATTGAGAGTTACGCCCCTGGCCACCAGGTCAGGTTTGCAAGCTTAAACTACACGGCCGAGATCCTCGGAGACTTGATCTTCGATGGATTCGAGCCCTTGCCGAGTGCGCCGCACGGTCACGATGAGCATGATTTAGCTCTACCATCGGACAGTGTTCGGGTGATCACACCGGCGACCGCTCCGACCCTCAATTCGGAGACAATTGCGCCATCCATGGATGGGTGGATAGACCCCGCCACGGAGGCCGCATTCTCAGTGGTGATCGAGCCGAGTGTCGACCTTACCCTTCACGAGAGCCGTGGCACCAAACTGCCGGATTCTCCCCCGGCCACGGAATCCGAACCGCCTGCGCCCGTGCCTATCGAATCCGACTGGGCGCCGATCATGGAGTTCACCTCCGGGGATATTTTTCAGCACTCGCCCTTCGGCGACATACTGAACTCATTAAGGTCTCTCTCCTTGTCATGAGAGTCCTTGCCGAACTATGTCCGACAGGATTGGGATGCGGATGACGAAGAAATTCGCCGCCCACCCACCACCCACTTAGTAGCCACTATCGACGATTCGACCGACATGGTCACCTTCGACTACGAAGACATCGATGGTATGGACGACGATGCAGGAGACGAACAGGAGCCAGTGCCCATTGGACGCCTACTTCATCATATGATGTATACATGGTGGACACACCCAAATAAAACGACGACGAGGAACGGAAGGACGCAGCGAAGGATCGTTCCCTCGAGAAGCAGTCAAAGCGGTGGCGTAAGCGCCACTCCAAATCCTGCCTCGGCAGAAACAGCGATCATATAGATCCAGCGATAGAGCAGGGTGAGCCAGCGGACGACAAACACGGCATTGAACCACCGTCCGACCACGGCAACACGGAGAATCAAACCGAACAACCCGTCTCCGGCGAAGATAACAGTCCGGATGACATCACACCGGACTGGCACCCAGAGCAATAGAATACCCATCAAAGGCTTGTCGCCACTGCGAGGAGTCTGAAAAAGCAGAAGGAAAGGCTCAGGGCTACACAAGACACACTCAGAATTAGATGGAGTGAAGTACTCAACACTGCAGCAAAGTACGGTGGTAGTCGCCACACAAAGAGCTACCCAAAGCGAAGGCTTCTACCTGAATTCAATGAGGAGGCCTTAGATCCCCCACAATCAAAAAACAAAACAGCCATCCGGTCGGATAGACGACCTCGTGGCCAACATAGAGCGGCAAACGACGCTGCACACAAGCCAGTACGCGATCCACGTGAGGGCTCGCATCAAAAGGACGGTGCAACCAGATCCATCTACGGACCAAGCAAGCGCGCTCCAGCACGCAATGCAACACAACAAAAATCCGAACACCACTGTACACCCAAATACAGGGGTGCCGCACACCCCCTATGTTTCACCGATGAGGTGCTGGACCATGGATTTCCAGTGGGATTCAAACCCGTAAACATAGAGGCGTACGACGGAACGACAGACCCTGGGGTCTGGATTGAAGACTACATCCTCCATATCCACATGGCTCGAGGAGACGATATCCATGCCATCAAGTACTTACCCCTCAAGCTCAAAGGGCCAGCTCCGCACTGGCTTAAAAGCCTCCCCGAAAACTCCATTGGAAGCTGGGAAGAGCTCGAGGACGCTTTTCGGGCAAATTTCCAAGGGACCTATGTCCGACCACCGGATGCAGACGATTTAATTCATATAACTCAATAGCCTGGAGAGTCAGCCCGAAAGCTTTGGAACAGGTTTCTCACTAAAAAGAACCAAATAGTCGACTGTCCGGACACCGAAGCCTTAGCAGCAGCACAGCGTTCGAGACGAATGGCTTGCCAGAAACCTCGGCCAAGAAAAGCCAAGAAAAATGGCAGCATTAACAAGCCTCATGACCCGCTTTTGCGTGGGCGAGGACAGCTGGTTAGCCCGATGTAGCACGAGCGACCCAAGTACATCCGAAGTTAGGGACGGAAACGGGAAGACACGACGCAGCAAAAACAAGCGCCAGAATAAAGAAGACAGCCCGAAGAGCATGGCGGTAAACGCTGGATTCAGAAGCTCTCGGCCACGTCAGCAAAAGCTGGCCTCCAAAGGCAACAGAGACGAATTGTCCAGCCTGAACAAGATTCTGGACAAACTATGTCAGATCCACAGCACCCCCGATAAACCTGCAAATCATACCCATAGAGAATGTTGGGTCTTCAAGCAGTCTGGCAAACTCAACGCCGAACACAAGGGGCAGGATACTCCAAGCAAAGACGAGGACGAGCCTCGCAAGCAAAGCACTGGGGAATAGAAGAAATTCCCACCAGAAGTCAAAACAGTAAACGTGTTACACGTGATGAAGGGGATAAACAAAGCGGCACTCCTAGAGACACATGCCCCAGGGCCTATCACCGAGTTCTGCCACTGGTCGTCCAAACCGATCACCTTTGACCATCGGGATTACTCGGCAAGTATCCGGCATGCAGGATGGGTTTCCTTGGTGTTAGACCCGATAATTGACGGATACCACTTCACACGAGTCCTGATGGACGGCGGCAGTAGTTTAAACCTGATATACGAGGACATAGTCCGCAAAATGGGGATAGACCCAAAAAAAATCAGCCATAGCAATACTACCTTTAAAGGAGTAACGCCAGGCCCAGAAGCCCATTGCACGGGCTCCCTGCTACTAGAGGTTATATTCGGCTTTCCCGATAACTTCCGCAGCGAAAAGTTAACCTTCCACATCGCTCCGTTCCAAAGTGGCTATCAAGCACTACTTGGACGCAAAGCTTTCGCTCGCTTTAACGCAATACGGCATTACGCTTCTCTCATGCTTAAGATGCCCGGTCCACGTGGCATCATTACAGTAAATGGAAATATTGAGCGCTCCTTGCGCGCGGAAGACCGTGCGGCTGCCTTGGCAGCCGCACACTAGATGGCCTCACCAACTAGAGCATCTGACAGGTCGTTCAGACCACAGACACGGTTAGACGAGTCCGGTGTAGCTATATATAATTGATACAGGTTTGATGGCTATACCCCTATAACAATACAAGGGGCTCAACGCGTGTAAACAAGTGACAATTAGGCTCAACTTTACTCATCTTGAACTGTACATGGTTTATTTAGTATAACCTACCTTTTGCATGACAACTTTTCAACTAAGTTCTTCTCTTTTTCAGATGACCATCGTGCTACACCCGTCCAGGATACGGCACAACGGAGACACAGGCGCAGACGTGCAGCAGGGACCCGTTCCAAGGATTCTTTTTAGAATAAGACCCTGCGTAAACCTTTTTTACTGTCTCTTGTTGATACACATCCCCCGGATTCTCAGTACAACTGAGAAGGATGTTGACGTATTGGCATGTGGCCACATCAGAATATTGCACATACCTGGACACCAGGGGCTTATTACAAAGGGCACTGTTTATCCTGGTTTACATCATAAAGACCGAATACCTTAGGGAGTGTTCGGCGTCGCGAGTTTGGCCTTATATGCATCAGCTCCGAATCATGTCTTTGGTCAAATGTTGGGTTTGCCCGGCTCCTGTGTTTTTCTGCCTTACGTTCCGCTCTATCGGCTAGGGCGGCACCAGGAGAACTACTGTGATTGTGCCCTGGTTCATCTGGACGAGCACCTCAGTAGAGAAAACCGAAAACTGACTGTCATGATATAGCGTGAGACTGGTCAACCACTCGATGACCTAGCGGAATCTTTGGGATTCCTCCGCCTTAACGAAGGGCCGTTTCCCGGCCAGGCATGTACGCGCCCCGAATTCGGATGAGCGCGGAGCCACCAGGGGCTATATAGTAGCCCCACTGTCAAACACCTATGGCTAAGTGAAAGTGTTAAAGCAATATAGTCCGATTTCCTAGTTCGCTGCGCTATCACCTCCTTAATGGACCAAGACGTTGGATCAAGTGTCAACATGCGTCTTCTGCGAGCACCCCCGCATTATATGCGTGGGGGCTGAAGCCGACGACTGCCATCTTTCAGGTTATATACATATATACATAAACGGCCGCATAGGAGGCATCATAGTACTTTCGGGAAAAAGTATAAATACAGCCTTGATAATTCAATAAAACATTGTTTTTACAATGGGAATACATGTCACTCAAACATAATATTCTTCGAGCACTGAGCCTCTATCAAACGAGCGCCTTCAAGAACTTCTTCAAAGTAGTGCTCGGCAGCCACTCGGCCTATGGCCGAACCCTGTGCCGCAATAGTGGTGGCATCCATCTCCGCCCAGTATGTTTTGACACGGGCAAGGGCCATCCGCGAGCCTTCTATGCACGCCGACCTCTTTACAGCATCGATGCGTGGCACAGCACCAAGGAATTGTTGCACTAAGCTAAAGTAGATATTCGGCCTTGGCCCTCCCGGCCACAGATGATCCACAACGGACCTCATGGCAAGTCCGGATAATCTATGGAGCTCGGCCCACTCGGCCATTTGCTCATTCAACAGCAGCGGACGGGCTGGGGCATGAAACTGTGACCAAAACAGTTTTTCCACTTCGTGATCTTTCCGATCCTTGAAGTACTCGGCTGCATCAGCAGCACTTGCAGCCAAATCCACGTAGGCGTCCGCAGAACTCCATAGCCGGTCCAGAGGTGCATACTTCGGATCCACGAACTTAGTCCGCAACAAGAAGGGCTTCCCAGATACAATATCCGTAGCTTGATGCAGCTCCTCCTTCGTCACTCTAATTTTGGAGCGGGCTTCCTTGGCAGCCACCCGGGCCTTTTCCAGGTCCGTCGCCTTCACCCGGTTTTCTTCTTCAAGAAGCTCGTAATGGTCAGCAGCATCTTTTAACTCTATAGCCATCTTGGCTATTTTTTCTTTGCTCTCGCAATGCGCGGCCTGTTTGGCCCTTAACTTTTCGGCCGCCTTTAAAGCGGCCGCATTGCTACTCCTTGCTTGCTCTTTGGCTCGGGCAAGCTCCACCCGAAGGGTCTCCACGGTGGCAGCTCCATCTGCAGTCACAACATATTAAAGATACTGGCATCATGCTGCTCTTATTATGTGACAATCACTAGAAAAATCACTTACCCTGTGCCTCATCAAGCCGCTTGTTAATAAGCATGATGTCGGCATCTACCGCATCCAGCTGCTGCCTTAGTTCGGCAAACCCATCAGTCCGGCTAGCCATCGAAGCTTCAACCACCTGCACATAAAGGCGGTCTGGTTATTACCTCGGACTATGATCCTCTGTTTGCCGCCGGTTTCGACGACAACCAGAGTCGCAGGGGCTACTATCTGCATAGGGCACACCTAACGGGTGCGGTACTGTCAAAAATGTACATCATTTCACGTACCTCAAAACCTGTCACTAGACTCATAAAGGCTTCATGCAACCCTCTTTCGGCGAACGAAATCCTTTCAATCACCGTACCCATCAACGTGCGGTGCTCTTCTAAGATAGCCGCATGTTCTAGCAGATCCCTCAGTACGTCCGACCGCACACCAGACGGTGCTGGATTCTTTAGATTTCTCTCTTCAAGAGCCGGATACTGAGGACTTCGGGTGGCCATAGGATTACCTTCTGGCCTTGCCAGATCAGGAGAAACCCTCTGCGACGACACCTCGGGGTCGCCCGCCTCATGAGGCGGTATGGCAGGGGGAGGCGTTTCACTCTCCATCATCTCTGGAAGAAGATCCCCGGAAGACGAGCTTTGCTGAGAAGGGCTAAGATCCAAACTGCAAGATAAATGCTTCGGTTATTTTCCTCAGGAGTAAGGCGAGATATTTTCATTATTAAGTACCCTTTTACTTACAGCTCGGTGGAGGGCTCATCCTCTTGAGGGCATAGTGCGGCCGGGGTATCCCCTAGGGCAGGACCCTCCGGCGAAGATTTCTTCCCCCGTTTGGAGATCGTGGTCTCCGGGTCCTCAGAGGCGGTCCTCTTCCTTCCCTGGGGAGAGTGATGAAGCTATGTACCTAGGGTAGGGTCATGGACCTGTACTAACTACCCTACCCAAGGACATCTCTAGAAGAAATCACCTTTCAATCGACTTGAAGGTGTTCCACTCGACAGACTCGAAGTCACTCGACCAAGAAGCGATCACTCGACCAAGATCCAACCACTCGACGGCCAGGAGACCTAAAGTCACCCCGCACGCTAACGGTCGGTCATTAAATAGCTTTTATGGTCATCGTAGCACTTTATTACTAGCATTACCAGTAACGCCCTACCTTAATGTACATTGAACCCTTCGTAACGTGGGCTGGCCGGGGTCCTGGCGCACTCTATATAAGCCACCCCCCTCCTCCGAGACAAGGGTTCACACCTCTGTAACTCATACACACATAATCCATTCGACCGCCTCCGGGCTCCGAGACGTATGGCTTTTACTTCTTCCGAGAAGGGCCTGAACTCGTAAACCTTGCGTCCTTACAACCTCTCCATAGCTAAGACCTCGCCTCTCCATACTTACCCCCCTACATTACTGTCAGACTTAGAACCACGACAGTTGGCGCCCACCGTGGGGCAGGTGTTTTAGCGTTTGTTGGAGAAGTTGCGACTTTTTTCCGACCCGAACCATTATGGTTTTCGGCGGAGTTTCGGTGGAGGGCCGTGAGATCCGTCTCGGCGCGCTCACGTTCATCGTCGACGACTCTGCTTGGCTCCAGGAGGCTCCGCTCGACGTGGACGCACTCCCTGCTCGCGGGGCAACGCACTTTAGCGCGTGCGTCCACGGCGTTCTCATGCGGCAACCGTCGACCCCTTATCGGTCGGCTCCTGTGTTGTCCTCACTCCCCGTTTCCCACCGGCGCAAGCGTTCCGGTCGGTCGAGACATCAGCGGTGGGTGAGGCACGCGGTGGCACGTCAGTCGGCCACCCCCCAGGTCGCGGCGATCGAGCCCGACGAATCCCTCTACGGACTGTTCGACTGGCTCCGCAGAGACTGCATCCGAGTGCGACAGCAGCGATCCGGCGGCGGAGGTTCTAATGGTCGATGGACCGCCCAGTCCTCCCGGTTTTCCCCGTACCGACGGAGGCGCGGGTGGAGGCGACCCGTCGCGTCTCCATGAGGAGTATCTTCCCGAGCCTCTCACATCGCTGCAGAGAGAAGAACTTCGCCGCCGGAACATGGATGCACTGCACACTCCTATCGTTGGAGAGACCCCCCGAGGCTCGCGCCTTGGAGGACGCGCGCCTGGCAAACTTACCCGAGCGCACTCGACTGGAGAACCTCCAGCGAGCACTCGACGAGCGTGCGCGAACACGGGTTCCCGAATCCAGTCGACGTCAGCTCTTCCCGCCCCCGTAGGTATATCGGACTCCGATTCAGAATTTAGCAGCTGCGGCCCATATAGCGGAGTCGATTCAGCCTTCCCAGTCGGAGGCTGGCAGAGGCTTGCTGCAGATCAGAGCGTTACTTCGGGCAGCAGATCAGAATTCCGCTGTTTCTCAGTCGTGGAACAGAATTCACAGCAGGTCCGTTGCCGCGGACACAGTCCAGTCGGCTCATAGCCCGAGATCGCCCCCGAGGCATGAGGGACGTGGAGACCGGCGTGACCAGTATGGGAACCATGAGCAGTATGATCACCGAGTCGATCGTGACGGTCGACGTCGAGTGCCCACGCCTCCCCCGAGGAGTGGGTCGTATGTGCCTCGCCAGCAGGATGACAGGCGCCCTCATAGTGGTGGGCGAAGGATTCCAGTCGACCCCAGAGGGCCAGGCTTTGACGCGAGATCCATCCTCATCCAGGGTCTGGTCAATAGGAACAGGGCTCACCGAGAAGGCCACGACAGAGATGCGCCTGCCAGCAGCAGAGTACATGTTTCGGGGCCAGAGTGCTTTAGTAGAGCCATCAGAGCTGCTGTGATTCCTCCCAATTTTAGGTTGGCGACTGGAGTCAATAAGTTCACTGGCGAGTCCAAGCCTGATACTTGGCTTGAGGACTACCGAGTGGCCGTCCAGATTGGCGGCGGCAATGATGAAGTGGCCATGAAGCACCTGCCTCTCATGTTGGAGGGCTCGGCCAGAGCGTGGCTAAACCAGTTAGCACCTCGCAGCATTTACACTTGGGAAGATCTCTCCCGGGTGTTCGTCACCACATTTGAGGGCACATGCAAGCGACCAGCAGGACTGACGGAATTGCGGTCTTGTGTGCAAAATCCGAATGAAACTTTGAGGGATTACATCCAGAGATGGATCACGTTACATCACTCGGTGGAGAATGTGCCTGACCACCAAGCAGTTTGTGCCTTCAAGGAAGGCGTCAAGTACAGAGAGCTGAATTTGAAATTCGGTCGAACCGTAGATATGTCCCTGAATCGGATGATGGAGATTGCCACCAAGTACGCTAATGGTGAAGATGAGGATCGACTCAGGAGTGGCAAGCTCAAGTCAGTCGCCCAAGAAACCGGAGGCAATTCCAATCGGAAACAGAAGCGGAAAGCCGAGCCAACGGCTCCCGGGGAAGCCTTAGCTTTGGCCCAAGGAAAGTCTAAAGGGAAACCTAAAGGGCCTTGGAATCCCAAAAAGATTAAAGACCAGGAGGGGAATGATGTGTTGGACTTACCATGTCTCGTCCACACAAAGAAACATGAAGAGGGTAATTTCATTTACCCGAAACATACCACTCGGCAGTGTCGACTCTTGATCCAGCAGTTCCAGGGCAAGCAGCCCAAGGGTAAGGAAAAGGAGTCAAACAAGGTCGAGGACAAAGAGGACAGTGATGAAGGATACCCTCAAGTCAATTCCACCCTGATGATTTTTGCTGATGTTGAGAGGAAAAGTTGACTGAAAGTTATTAACCGAGAGGTGAATATGGTCGCTCCGGCGACACCTAGTTACCTGAAATGGTCTCAGACTGCCATAACATTCAACCAGTCCAACCACCCAATACACATCGCCACCCCTGGGAGGCAAGCTTTGGTGGTCGACCCAGTTGTTGAAGGCAATCGACTGACCAAAGTCCTGATGGATGGCGGCAGTGGTTTGAACATATTATACGCTGAGATGTTGAAAGGGATGGGCATTCCGATGTCCAGACTCAGTGCCAGCAACATGAGTTTCCATGGAGTCATTCCTGGGAAGAAGGCTGAATCACTCGGCCAGATTGCTCTTGATGTGGTTCTCGGTGATTCCAAGAATTACCGCAAAGAAAAGTTGACATTTGAAGTTGTGGACTTCCAGAGTGCCTATCACGCTATTCTGGGCAGGCCGGCTTATGCACGCTTCATGGCCCGACCATGTTACGTGTATCTCAAATTGAAGATGCCTGGCCCCAAAGGTGTGATCACCATTACGGGCAATCGTAAGAAAGCGGAAGAATGTTTTCAGAAAGGTTCGAGGATCGCCGACGCTCAGATGGCAGTGGTGGAGTTGCAGGAATACCAGAAGACTGCAGACCCGAGTGATCTGTTGCAAGCCAAGAAGCCCGCTACAGAGTCAGCTTTCCAGTCGACTGGCGATACGAAGACAGCTCACATCCACCCAACCGACCCCAGCGCCGCTCCGACTCATATCTCGACAACACTCAACTCCAAATAGGAAGAAGCGCTCATCCAGTTCCTCCATGAGAACTGGGACATTTTCGCATGGAAGCCTTCTGACATGCCAGGTGTTCCCAAGGAGCTGGCTGAGCATCGCCTGAGAGTCGACTCAAAAGTAAAACCTGTCAAGGAACATCTCCGACGGTCCGCCGTCCAAAAGAGAAAGGCTATTGGCGAGGAAGTGGCTCGGCTCTTAGCAGCGGAGTTCATCCGAGAAATCTACCACTCCGAGTGGCTCGCCAACGTTGTCATGGTCCCCAAGAAGGACAAGTCACTTCGCATGTGCATTGATTTTAAACATATCAATCGGGCCTGCCCGAAAGATCATTTTCCTCTCCCCCGCATCGACAAGATAGTCGACTCGACCGCGGGATGTGAGCGACTGTCTTTCTTGGACGCCTATTCCGGGTACCATCAGATCCGTCTGTATGGACCTGACGAGATCAAGAAAGCTTTCATCACTCCATTTGGGTGCTTCTGTTATGTTACCATGCCATTCGGCCTCAAGAATGCCGGAGCTACATTCATGAGGATGATTCAGAAGTGTTTACTCACTCAAATCAGTCGAAATGTAGAAGCATACATGGATGATATCGTGGTCAAGTCACGGAAGGGTTCTGACCTGCTGACTGACCTTGCCGAAACCTTTGCCAACCTCAGGAGGTATGATACCAAGCTTAATCCATCAAAGTGCACATTCGGAGTCCCTGGCGGAAAGCTACTCGGTTTTCTCGTTTTCGAACGGGGAATCGACGCCAATCCAGAAAAAGTTGGCACTATACTCCGAATGAAAAGCCCTGTGCGAGTGCACGACGTCCAGAAGCTTACTGGTTGCTTGGCCGCCCTAAGTCGATTCATATCTCGTCTCGGTGAAAAGGCATTGCCTCTTTACCGATTGATGAAGAAGTCCGACAAGTTCGAGTGGACTCCTGAAGCTGATGCAGCATTTGCAGAGCTCAAAGCTCTGCTCTCCACCCAGCCGGTGCTTGCTGCCCCAATCAGCAAGGAGCCTTTGCTGCTTTACATTGCAGCCACAGGACAAGTCGTCAGTACGGTACTTACGGTCGAGCGGGAAGAGGAAGGGAAAACCTTCAAAGTTCAGCGCCCAGTATATTATATTTCTGAAGTCTTGACCCCGTCAAAGCAAATATATCCTCACTATCAGAAGCTTGTATATGGGATTTATATGACCACCAAGAAAGTTGCTTACTACTTCTCTGATCATTCCATTACAGTCGTCAGCGGCGCTCCATTGTCAGAGATCCTGCATAACAGGGATGCAACCGGTCGAGTGGCAAAATGGGCGATCGAACTCCTTCCCCTAGATATCAAGTTTGAGGCAAAGAAAGCTATCAAGTCCCAGGCAATCGCGGATTTCGTCGCCGAGTGGATTGAACAACAACTGCCGACTCAAGTTCACTCGGAGCATTGGACCATGTTCTTTGACGGTTCCAAGATGCTAAATGGTTCCGGCGCCAGAGTGGTGTTGATCTCCCCCAGAGGAGATAAACTCAGATATGTTCTTCAAATCCACTTTGATTCCTCTAACAACGAGGCAGAATACGAAGCACTTTTATATGGGTTGCGCATGGCCATTTCACTCGGCGTCCGTCGCCTCATGGTCTATGGCGACTCAGATTTGGTGGTCAATCAAGTGATGAAGGAATGGGACGTCAGAAGTCCAGCCATGACTGGTTATTGCAATGCAGTGAGAAAGCTGGAGAAGAAATTCGAGGGGTTAGAGCTTCACCACATACCCCGACTGAAAAATCAAGCAGCTGATGATCTGGCAAAAATAGGTTCCAAAAGAGAAGCCATTCCCAGCAATGTGTTTCTGGAACATATCCACACACCATCAGTCCAGGAGGATCCCTTCGCTGAAGAGGCCCCGCAGCCAAAAAGTGCCACGGATCAGAGTGAAGTTGAAGTTCCAGCTGTGGTCGACCTGGTCATGGAAGTCTTGGTTATCACTCCCGTCTGGACAAAACCGTACATCGCGTACATCCTAAGGAAAGAACTCCCAGAAGACGAAGAAGAGGCTTGACAGATCGTCCGTCGATCCAAGGCCTTTACAGTCATAAAGGGACAGTTATATAGAGAAAGCGTGACTGGGGTCGGCCAGAAGTGTGTTACACCAGAAGAAGGTCAGATGATCCTTAACGATATCCACTCGGGGACCTGTGGTCATCATGCGTCCTCTCGGACCATTGTGGCTAAAGCATACCGAGCAGGGTTCTACTGGCCAAGAGCCAATGAGATGGCGAAAGAGATAGTCAACAAATGTGAAGGATGTTAGTATTACTTCAATATGCCGCACAAGCCCGCGTCAGCCCTGAAAACCATTCCACTCGTCTGGCCCTTCGCTGTTTGGGGGCTGGACATGGTTGGACCACTGAGAACAGGCAGGAGCGGCTTCACTCATGTGCTGGTAGCAGTCGACAAGTTCACCAAATGGATTGAAGCCAAGCCTATCAAGAATCTTGATGCTTGCACTGCTATCAGTTTCATCAGAGAGTTGATATTCAGATATGGAGTTCCACACAGCATCATCACCGACAACGGGTCAAACTTCGATTCCGACAAATTCAGGGCCTTCTGCGCCTCTCAGGGCACTCGGGTCGACTATGCTTCAGTCGCTCACCCCCAGTCGAATGCGCAAGCAAAAAGGGCAAACGGCCTAATTCTCAAAGGACTGAAACCCCGATTGATGCGCGATCTCAAGCACGCAGCAGGTGCATGGGTCGACGAGCTTCCATCAGTCCTTTGGGGATTGAGGACAACCCCGAATCGATCGACCGGAAGAACCCCATTCTTTCTGGTCTACGGAGCCGAGGCAGTCTTACCGAGTGACCTGCTTCACAACGCTCCCAGAGTCGAACTCTACTCAGAAGATGAAGCAGAACAAGCCCGATAGGACGCAGTCGACCTCCTAGAAGAAGAAAAAGAAATGGCCTTGATTCGATCGACCATCTATCAGCAAGACTTGCGTCGATTCCATGCCAGAAACGTGAAGAGTCGAGCCTTCCAAGAAGGAGACTTAGTCCTCCGAGTGGATCAGCAGAAACCACACAAGCTCGCTCCTACTTGGGAAGGCCCCTTCATAGTCACCAGAGTCCTCCACAATGGAGCATACCACCTCTATAATGTCGATCGCCAGATTGATGAGCCACGAGCCTGGAATGCGGAGCTACTCCGCCCCTTTTATACTTGAATTCTCACTCGGATGAGATGTAATAAGAAAAACTCCTGTAGTTTATTTGTCAAAGACAACAGCGTTATAATTTTCCCAGTGATTATTATTGTTTTTGTTTGCGTAAGAAATCCCCCAGTGGGTGGCTTAGCTGCGAATCCGCTTCGCCTAAGTTTGTAAAAACAGTTTCCTACCGAGTGGTGAGCCAGCCTCCCACTCGGAGGCTTAGCTGCGAATCCGTTTCGCCTAAGTTTGAAAAAATCCTACCGAGTGGAGAGCAATCCTCCCACTCGGGGCCTTAGCTACAGTCCAGTACTCGCCTAAGTTCTCTCGCTTGGAGACTTAGCTACAGTCAGGCACTCGCCTAAGTTTGAAAAAATCCTACCGAGTGGAGAGCAATCCTCCCACTCGGGGGCTTAGCTGCAGTCCAGTACTTGCCTAAGTTCTCTCACTTGGAGACTTAGCTGCAGTCAGGCACTCGCCTAAGTTTGAAAAAATCCTACCGAGTGGAGAGCAATCCTCCCACTCGGAGGCTTAGCTGCAGTCCAGTACTCGCCTAAGTTCTCTCACTAGAAGACTTAGCTGCAGTCAGGCACTCGCCTAAGTTTGACAAAATCCTACCGAGTGGAGAGCAATCCTCCCACTCAGGGGCTTAGCTACAGTCTAGTACTCGCCTAAGTTCTCTCACTAGAAGACTTAGCTGCAGTCAGCACTCGCCTAAGTTTGAAAAAATCCTACCGAGTGGAGAGCAATCCTCCCACTCGGGGGCTTAGCTGCAGTCCAGTACTCGCCTAAGTTCTCTCACTTGGAGACTTAGCTGCAGTCAGGCACTCGCCTAAGTTTGAAAAAATCCTACCGAGTGGAGAGCAATCCTCCCACTCGGGGGCTTAACTGCAGTCCAGTACTCACCTAAGTTCTCCCACTTAGAGACTTAGCTGCAGTCAGGCACTCGCCTAAGTTTGAAAAAATCCTACTGAGTGGAGAGCAATCCTCCCACTCAGGGGCTTAGCTGCAGTCCAGTACTCGCCTAAGTCCTCCCACTTAGAGACT
This sequence comes from Triticum urartu, assembly GCF_056163025.1. NCBI lineage: Eukaryota > Viridiplantae > Streptophyta > Magnoliopsida > Poales > Poaceae > Triticum > Triticum urartu. The sequence continues at coordinate 476,295,929 of NC_141877.1, forward strand.
TAGCTGCAGTCAGGCACTCGCCTAAGTTCAAAAAAAATCCTACCAAGTGGAGAGCGATCCTCCCACTCGGGGGCTTAGCTGCAGTCCAGTACTCGCCTAGGTTCTCTCACTAGGAGACTTAGCTGCAGTCCGGCACTCGCCTAAGTTTGAAAAAAAAATCCTACCGAGTGGAGAGCGATCCTCCCACTCGGGGGCTTAGCTGCAGTCCAGTACTCATCTAAGTACGAAACACATCTCAATCCTCAAGGACGACGAGGGGCGGGTCGACTGCCACCTTCTCCTGGAGAGCTTCGCCACAAATACAAGACATGGGTCGACTGCTTCCCTCTCCTTCGGAACTGCGCTGCGAGTGCAAAAGTTGTCTCGAATGAAGAATGGGTTCACTCAGCAGGAGATTCATAAAGATATTCAACGGTAAACCAAGTTCAGATAAATTCTAAAGGTTCCAGACCACAGATCGAAGTACTCGGGCATGCAGCCCGAAAAAGTTTAACGGTTACAAAAACCACTCGGCATTCCGAGGCAAATTTAAGGTGGGACATAAGAGTTTGTTCACTCCGCGGGAGGAGGGCTGGCAGGCTCGACGAACTCATCCAGGTCGACGCCGTCGGCTATCCAAGTGGCTGCAGCGATGAAAGTCTCCATAAAGGTTCGGAAGTCATGCTTCTGGGTGTTGGCGACCTTGATTGCTGCTAGCTTGTCTTGTCGCACCTCCTTGCAGTGGACATGAACCAAGGATAGAGCCACATCAGCGCCACACTGAGCAGAAGACTTCTTCCACTCCTGCACTCGCTCAGGGATTCCGTTAAGTCGAGTCATCAGAGACTCGAGATCGTTTTGGAGCGTAGCCTCTGGCCAAAGTGCCGGGTCGATCCGTGACATGGCGACCTTCAGTCGAGCCAAGTAGTCCACGGCACCGTCGATGCGAGATTCTAGTCGGAGCAGATTCATGGCAGTTTCATCTTTCACGGGAGAGTTGATTGGATCCAAACCTGGTTCAATCTGCCCAGTCTCCTCTTCAAAGTTCTGGCAAAACTCTGCATTCACGATCCAAGGATAAGTCAATTTTCATACACTGAGTCGACACAAAAAAAACACCAGTCGGAACTAAATGTGCACCTTCAAGCTTGATGTACAACTTCTTGGTGAGGCTCCTCAAGTAGCTCTCCAGATCGTCCCTCCTGCGAGCGATGCCTTCCATCTTTTCGTTCAGGTTGAGGTTATCCTTCTTCCAACGTGTACACTCCCTGTTGGCTTCATTCAGAGCGGTCTTCAGCCTGGTATTCTCTTCTTCTAACTGGCCGACCGAAGCCAGCTTCTGTTCGGCCAGAGCGGTCTTGTCGTCAGCCTCCTTACGGGCAGCAGCCAAGTCCTGATCCTTCTTCGCCAGAGCTTCTCTCAGTTTTTCTGCAAAGAAATGATGATTGATTCGGAAATAGCAGAAGGGTACTCAAGCCTAAAAACAAACCAGTCGATAAAATCATCTTACCTGCGGCGCCGTCTCTGACCTTTTGCAGCTCTGTCCTGGCCAGCTCCAAATCAAGGTTCAGTTGAATCTGCTGCTTCTCCAAGTCAGCAAAGCGAGCTCCAAGATCGCAAGATTTCTGAAATCAAAGGGGAGAAGTTATCGTTACAGCAAAAAAACAACAAAGGCAATAAATACTAAGACTATGGTCGACTGCCAGCAGTCCACCATAGTCTCGGGGGCTACACCCAGTGGGTGCACTTAGCGTGCCCCCACCGGTTCTGATCCCACTCGACCGGATCGAGTGGAAGAGATAAACTACCAGTTCGGTTTATACATTTGGCAAAATACGAAGACTACAGTCGACTGCTAGCAGTCCACCGTAGTCTCGGGGACTACACCCAGTGGGTGCACTCAGCGTGCCCCCACTAGTCCAAAAATTCAATCGACACACCCAGTGGGTGTACAGATGAAAAGATTTTCGGAAAGAATCTTCAGATAGCATATCCTAACAGAACAAGCGGCGACCAACTAACCTGAACATTGCTCTGGAGAGCCGAGCTGGCATCATAGGCGGCTTGGCTGGCATCCCGCACCGTCTTCATCTTCTCCATCATAATGCCCGCCTGGCGTATGGCTTCCCTAGCAGCATTCACCTCGTCCTCCGGGACATGATGGGTTGCAAAAAGTGAAGGCGGGTCGACAGGGGCTCGAGCAGTCGACGAAGAAGGCAAGGCACTCGACAATGGCTCGGCGAAGGTAACAGAACCCTGATTGACGTCGCCAGTGTCCTGAACGACCGGCTCCGCCCTCGGCGTCGACTGTAGCGCCTCACTTACAGGAGCTCGCCTATTCCTCCTCGTCAAAGGCCTCTCGGACTCTTCATCATCATCAGGGAGGTCAATAATGTTGGGAGCTGTGCAAAGTTCAATTGCCAAAATCACGTCACCCAATGAGGCACATTGCAGTTGAATCGACCGAATAAAGATAGTATGGCAGAAATCATACCCGGATTAGAAGTGACCGCATCCTCCATCACCTCATCATCATCCCTGTAAGCTGAGGTCCCGGAAGTGGCAGTGCTGACAATTCCAAAGTTCGTCCAGTCAAAACAAGAAAAACAAACAGCGCGGAGCGTCAAGTGAATGCAAAGAGAGGCACTCACGCGGAAGCGACGGGGATATCAATCTTGATTTTCGGCAACGCCTTCCAAGTCTTCGGCTCTACAACTCTGGGGTGCTTTGGCGCCTTCTCAGTCGGGGTTGGTGAAGAGATCCGAGGGCGCTTTGGAGACTGACCATCCGGAGCAGTTGCCTTGTCACGGGCACTCGGTCGTTCTTGGTAAAGCTTGGATCGCCTCTCCCTGCGAGGAGGCGACTCGACTTCTTCTCCACCGCTTGAGTCGTCGCTTCCTCCATCCCCTTCACCATCAGAAGTCCACTCGTCGCTTTCGCCGCCACTCGCCTCGCCTTCCAGAGCTTGCTCTTGCTCCCCGTTGGGCATTGAATACATTTCAATAATGGCCTGAAAGAAAGCAGGTAGATCAAAGTCAGTCGACGCAATATAGGCAGCTACGCGAGTGAATTCAGATTACAAGCAAAAACTCAGAATCAGACCTGCTCTGGTGCGTGGGACTGGTCGAATGGAGGGACTCTCCTGGCTCCCCTGGGATTGTCCTTATTCCCGGTAATGCCAGACAGCCACTTCTCCAGCGTGTCGTCGTCGACCTCCTCCGAGTGGATCCGAGTGGAGTCTTCAAGACCCGAATACATCCAGATCGGATGGTCTCGGGCTTGGAGAGGCTGGATGCGCCGCTGAAGGAAGACCTCCAAGAGATCCATACCAGTGACCCCGTCACGAATAAGCTGGACCACTCGGTCGACCAGCACCTTCACATGCGCCTTCTCCTCTGGGAGCACCTTCAAAGGGGAGGGTTTTTCCACTCGATCCATGGTAAAGGGAGGGAGGCCAGTCGATTGCCCTGGCGTCGACTGGTCTTTACAGTAAAACCAGGTCGACTGCCATCCGCGAACTGAGTCGGGAAGAATCATGGCCGGGAAGGAGCTTTTTCCTCTCGTCTGGATGCCAAGACCCCCACACATCTGGATCACTTGGGTCCTATCGTCACTCGGATTAGCCTTTTTCACTGTCTGGGAGCGACAAGTGAAAATATGCTTGAAGAGACCCCAGTGAGGCCGACAACCCAGGAAGTTCTCACACAAAGAAATGAAAGCGGTAAGATAAACGATTGAGTTGGGGGTAAAATGATGGAGTTGTGCCCCAAAGAAGTTCAGAAACCCTCGGAAGATGGGGTGAGGGGGCAAGGAAAACCCATGGTCGACGTGGGTGGAAAGAAGGACACGCTTGCCCTCCCGAGGCTGCGGCTCAGATTCCTTCCCCGGAAGCCGCACCGAGTCGTAGGGGATCAGCCCCCCTTCGGCCAAGTCGTCGAGGTCTTCTTGGGAGATCCTCGAGTGGATCCAGTCGCCCTGGATCTAGCCCCTCGGCAGGCCGGACCGCGAGGAAGATCCGCCCCGGCTGGTCGCCTTCCCCTTCGACCTCGCTGTCACCTTCTTTGCCCGCTCCAGAGCCGCTATCTTCTCCTTCCCCATTGTCGCTGGCGAGACGCGTACGGTGCGGTGGTGCTGGGGCGAGAGCGAGCGCAGCGGAGGGGCATGAGGAAGAGAAGAGGAAATGAGATGCACTATTCGGGAGACTCCGGTCCGGCGCTTTATATGAGGCCGCTTCCGAGTGGCTGACGGGTAGGCCCAGGTGACTCTGTCAAATCCCGTAACGATCGTGCGCGCGGTACGTGGCGAAAAAGGCGACGCGGGGATCGAGGCATCTCCGCTCTATCACATCCGATTACTGCGGCCTCCCCCGTCCCGCGCGCTTCCCAAAATTCGGATCCCATGAAATCTGCGGGCAGCAAACAAACTTGTCAGACTAAAAGATCTCCTCCGCAACGTCACTCGGAGCCTTACCAGTAAAGAAACTCACTCGACGAAGAATTAAGAATAGATCAAGGTGACTGAAAAGGAAGTTGATGTCATCACTCGGGTCCATTGATCCGGAGCAAGATATGCTCACGGCATGAAAAACGAGTCGGAGAGGTCCTCAACTCCTTCCCCACTCAAACCTCGATCCATTCGGGGGCTAATGATGAAGCTATGTACCTAGGGTAGGGTCATGGACCTGTCGTAACTACCCTACCCAAGGACATCTCTAGAAGAAATCACCTTTCAATCGACTTGAAGGTGTTCCACTCGACAGACTTGAAGTCACTCGACCAAGAAGCGATCACTCGACCAAGATCCAACCACTCGACGGCCAGGAGACCTAAAGTCACCCCGCACGCTAACGGTCGGTCATTAAATAGCTTTTATGGTCATCGTAGCACTTTATTACTAGCGTTACCAGTAACGCCCTGCCTTAATGTACATTGAACCCTTCGTAACGTGGGCTGGCCGGGGTCCTGGCACACTCTATATAAGCCACCCCCCTCCTCCGAGACAAGGGTTCGCACCTCTGTAACTCATACACACATAATCCAGTAGACCGCCTCCGGGCTCCGAGACGTAGGGCTTTTACTTCTTCCGAGAAGGGCTTGAACTCGTAAACCTTGCGTCCTTACAACCTCTCCATAGCTAAGACCTCGCCTCTCCATACTTACCCCCCTACATTACTGTCAGACTTAGAACCACGACAGAGAGGAAGTTTCAGTTCCTCCTCCCCGGTTAACCTCCTTCGCAGAGGCGCTAGCCTCCTTGTCCCCCCCTTTATCTTCTCATGAGGGCGCTTGATAAGGCGCGATCTCCAGCATCTTGGTTAGCACGAGATTTGGTGATGTCTCAGGGAGGGGGGCGGACACCTGATTAACTTTGCCTTCACTATCCAATCCTGGTCAAAGAGCGGCTTTTTAAGGGCGACGTTGCGATAAATAAACGGACAGTGTGTTCGGATGAGGGACTACTTACGTGGGTATTCGGGCGATTGCAGCTCAGACCTGCATCCTCAGTAATGTCCAGACACATTATTTGTGGCCCGAAGAACCTGACCTGAGTTTTGGGTGTTAGAACTCGAGGCGGGGAAGGATTTGATTGAGCACGAGAGGAAAAAAGAAAAAGCCTTGTCCCCTTTATAAAGAGGGTGAATATCAAGCGTCCTTCTCGTGGCCGTTTGGGACTTGCATAAGATCTAGGAGTCCTACCAATAGGCACGGTTGGGTTACCCACGTCCGTATTGATGAGAATCCCGTAATAAAGGGGACACGATCTCTGCTTCGACAAGACGTGCCAAGGAAACCACCTCGCGAAACATGCTGAGATTGGTTATGAATAAAGACCTGGCTGTGGTGTGATGTCACACTACGGGGTACGTCAGCAGATTAGATTTATGGAAATATTATTCTCTCTACGGTGGTATGTGGAACTTGTTTTGCAGAGCCGGACACGATCCTCGTATTCAAAATCTTCTATGAAGTATTCGGAGGAGGAACCCGCTGTTGGGGAACGTAGCAGAAATTCAAAATTTTCCTACGTGTTACCAAGATCTATCTATGGAGAAACCAGCAACGAGGGGAAGGAGAATGCATCTACATACCCTTGTAGATCGCTAAGCGGAAGCGTTCAAGTGGACGGGGTTGATGGAGTCGTACTCGTCGTGATCCAAATCACCGATGATCCTAGTGCCGAACGGACGGCACCTCCGCGTTCAACACACGTACAGCCCGGTGACGTCTCCCATGCCTTGATCTAGCAAGGAGAGAGGGAGAGGTTGAGGAAGACTCCATCCAGCAGCAGCACAACAGTGTGGTGGTGGTGGAGGAGCGTGGTACTCCAGCAGGGCTTTGCCAAGCATCGCAAGAGACGAGGAGGGAGAGGGGTAGGGCTGCGCCAAGAAGGAGAGGAACTCGTGTGTCTTGCAGCCTCCAATACCTCAAGTATATATAGGGGAAGGGGAGGGGCTGCGCCCCCACCTAGGGTTCCCTCCCTAGGGGTGGCGGCAGCCCCCAGATCCCATCTGGGTGGCGACCACAAGGGGGGAGGGGGAGGCGCACCTGGGGTGGGCCTTAGGGCCCATCTGCCCTAGGGTTTGTCCCCCTTCCCTCTTGGAGGCGCCTTGGGCCTTGGTGGGGGGGCGCACCAGCCCACCTGGGGCTGGTCCCCTCCCACACTTGGCCCATGCAGCCCTCCGGGGCTGGTGGCCCCACTTGGTGGACCCCCGGACCCCTCCGGTGGTCCCGGTACACTACCGGTGATGCCCGGAACACTTCCGGTGGCCAAAACCATACTTCCTATATATCAATCTTTACCTCTGGACCATTCCGGAACTCCTCGTGACGTCCGAGATCTCATCTGGGACTCCGAACAACATTCGGTAACCACGTATATCTATTCCCTATAACCCTAGCGTCATCGAACCTTAAGTGTGTAGACCCTACGGGTTCGGGAAACATGCAGACATGACCGAGACACCTCTCCGGTCAATAACCAACAGCGGGATTTGGATACCCATGTTGGCTCCCACATGTTCCACGGTGATCTCATCGGATGAACCACGATGTCAAGGACTTAATCAATCCCGTACACAATTCCCTTTGTCTAGCGGTACGATACTTGCCCGAGATTCGATCGTCGGTATACCGATACCTTGTTCAATCTCGTTACCGACAAGTGTCTTTACTCGTTCCGTAACACATCATCCCGTGATCAACTCCTTGATCACATTGTGCACATTATGATGATGTCCTACCGAGTGGGCCCAGAGATACCTCTCCGTCACACAGAGTGACAAATCCCAGTCTCAATTCGTGCCAACCGAACAGACACTTTCGGAGATACCCGTAGTGCACCTTTATAGCCACCCAGTTACGTTGTGACGTTTGTCACACCCGAAGTATTCCTACGGTATCCGGGAGTTGCACAATCTCATGGTCTAAGGAAATGATACTTGACATTAGAAAAGCTTTAGCATACGAACTACACGATCTTTGTGCTAGGCTTAGGATTGGGTCTTGTCCATCACATCATTCTCCCAATGATGTGATCCCGTTATCAACGACATCCAATGTCCATGGTCAGGAAACCGTAACCATCTATTGATCAACGAGCTAGTCAACTAGAGGCTTACTTGGGACATAGTGTTGTCTATGTATCCACACATGTATCTGAGTTTCCTATCAATACAATTCTAGCATGGACAATAAACGATTATCATGAACAAGGAAATATAATAATAACCAATTTATTTTTGCCTCTAGGGCATATTTCCAACAGTCTCCCACTTGCACTAGAGTCAATAATCCAGTTCACATCGATATGTGATTAACACTCAAGGTCACATCCCCATGTGACTAACACCCAAAGAGTTCTGGGTTTGATCATGTTATGCTTGTGAGAGAGGTTTCAGTCAATGGGTCTGCAACATTCAGATCCGTATGTACTTCGCAAATTTCTATGTCATCTTGTAGATGCAACTACTACGCTACATTTGGAGCCATTTCAAATAACTGTTCTACTTGGAGCTATTCCATTATACGTATCTGGTATCTCTACTCAGAGCTATCCGGATAGGTGTTAATCTTGCATTGACGTAACTCTTTACGTCGAACTCTTTATCACCTCCATAACCGAGAAACATATCCTTATTCCTCTAAGGATAATTTAGACCGCTATCTGGTGATCTACTCCTAGATTACCTTTGTACCCTCTTGCCAGATATATGGCAAGGCACACATCAGGTGCGGTACTCAGCATGGCATACCGTATAGAGCCTATGACAAAAGCATAGGGGACGACCTTCGTCCTTCCTCTTTCTTCTGCCGTGGTCGAGCTTTAAGTCTTAACTTCATACCTTACAACTCAGGCAAGAACTCCTTCTTTGACTGATCCATCTTGAACACCTTCAATCATGTCAAGGTATGTGCTCATTTGAAAGTACCATTAAGCGTTTTGATCTATCCTTATAGATCTTGATGCTCAATGTTCAAGTAGCTTAATCCAGGCTTTCCATTGAAAAACACTTTCCAAATAACCCTATATGCTTTCCAGAAATTCTACGTCATTTTTGATCAACAATATGTCAACAACATATATTCATCAGAAATTCTATAGTGCTCCCACTCACTTCTTTGGAAATACAAGTTTCTCATAAACTTTGTATACACCCAAAATCTTTGATCATCTCATCAAAGCGTACATTCCAACTCTGAGATGCTTACTCCAGTCCTTAGAAGGATTGCTGGAGCTTTGCATGCTTGTTAGCATCTTTCAGGATTGACAAAACCTTTCGGTTGTATCACATACAACCTTTCCTCAAGAAAAACATCGAGGAAACAATGTTTTGATATCCTATCTACAAGATTTCATAAATAATGCAGTAATCGCTAATATAATTCCAACATACTCTTAGCATCGCTACGAGTGAGAAAGTCTCATCGTAGTCAACTCCTTGAACTTGTCAGAAAACATCTTAACGACAAGTCGAGCTTTCTTAATGGTGACACTTACCATCATTGTCCGTCTTCCTTTTAAAATCCATATGTACCTAACAGCCTTACGACCATCAAGTAGTTCTTCCAAAGTCTACACTTTGTTTTCATATATGGATCCTCTCTCGGATTATATGGCCTCGAGCCAATTTTCGGAATCCAGGCCCACCATCGCTTCTCCATAGCTCATAGGTTCATTGTTGTCTAGCAACGTGACTTCCAAGACAGGATTACATACCACTCTTAAGTAGTACGCATCCTTGTCATCCCACAAGGTTTGTTAGTGACTTGATCTGAAGTTTCATGATCACTATCATAAGCTTCCGCTTCAATTGGTGTAGGTGCCACAGGAACAACTTCCTGTGCCCTGCCACACACTAGTTGAAGAGACGGTTCAATAACCTCATCAAGTCTCCACCATCCTCCCACTCAATTCTTTCGAGAGAAACTTTTCCTCGAGAAAGGACCCGATTGTAGAAACAATCCCTTATTGCTTTCAGATCTGAGACAGGAGGTATACCCAACTGTTTTGGGTGTCCTATGAAGATGCATTTATCCACTTTGGGTTCAAGCTTATCAGCCTGAAACTTCTTCACATAAGCATCGCAGCCCCAAACTTTTAAGAAATGACAGCTTAGGTTTCTCTAAACCATAGTTCATACGGTGTCATCTCATCAGAATTACGTGGTGCCCTATTTAAAGTGAATGTGGTTGTCTCTAATGCCTAACCCATAAACTATCGTGGTAATTCGATAAGAGACATCATGGTATGCATCATATCCAATAGGGTGCAGTTATGATGTTCGAACACACCATCACACTATGGTGTTCCAGGCTGTATTAGTTGTGAAACAATTTCCACAAAGTCTTAATTCTGTGCCAAACTCGTAATTCAGATATTCATCTCTATGATCATATCATAGATATTTTATCCTCTTGTCACGACGATCTTTCAACTTCACCCTGAAATTACTTGAACCTTTCAATAATTCAGACTCATGATTCATCAAGTAAATATACTCAACATCTACTCAAATCATCTGTGAAGTAAGAACATAACGATATCCACTACACGCCTCAGCACTCATTGGACTGTACACATCAAAATGTATTACTTCCAACAAGTTGCTTTCTAGTTCCATTTTACTGAAAACGAGGCTTTCAGTCATCTTGCCCATGTGGTATGATTTGCATGTCTCAAGTGATTCAAAAATCAAGTGAGTCCAAACAGTCCATTTGCATGGAGTTTCTTCATGCATATACACCAATAGACATGGTTCGCATGTCTCAAACTTTTCAAAAACGAGTGAGCCCAAAGATCCATCAACATGGAGCTTCTTCATGCGTTTTATACCGATATGACTTACGTGGCAGTGCCACAAGTAGGTGGTACTATCATTACTATCTTATATCTTTTGGCATGAACATGTGTATCACTACGATCGAGATTCAATAAACCATTCATTTTAGGTGCAAGACCATTGAAGGTATTATTCAAATAAACAGAGTAACCATTATTCTCCTTGAATGAATAACCGTATTGTGACAGACATAATCCAATCATGTCTATGCTCAACGCAAGCACCAATCTCGATGGTAGAGGGAGCGTGCGATGCTTGATCACATCAATCTTGGGAAAAACTTCCAACACATATCGCTAGCTCACCTTTAGCTAGTCTCCGTTTACTCCGCAGCTTTTTATTTCGAGTTTACTAACATTTAGCAACCGAACCGGTATCTAATACCATGGCGCTACTAGGAGTACTAGTAAAGTACACATTAACACAATGTATATCCAATATATTTCTATCGACTTTGCCAGCCTTCTCATCTACCAAGTATCTAGGGTAATTCTGCTCCAGTGGCTGTTCCCCTTATTACAGAAGCACTTAGTCTCGGGTTTGGGTTCAACCTTGGGTTTCTTTACTAGAGCAGCAGCTGATTTGTCATTTCATGAAGCATCCCTTTTTGCTCTTGCCCTTCTTGAAACTAGTGGTTTCACCAACCATCAACAATTGATGCTCCTTCTTGATTTCTACTTTTGTGGTGTCAAACATCGGGAATATCTCAAGGATCATCATATATGTCCCTGATATATTATAGTTCATCACGAAGCTCTAGCAGCTTGGTGGTAATGACTTCGGAGAAATATCACTATCTCATCTGGAAGATCAACTCCCACTCGATTCAAGCGATTGTTGTACTCAGACAATCTGAGCACAAGCTCAACAATTGAGATTTTCTCCCTTAGTTTGCAGGCTAAGAAAATCGTCGAAGGTCTTATACCTCTTGACGTGGGCACGAGCCTGAAATCCCAATTTCAGCCCTCGAAACATCTCATATGTTTCGCGACGTTTTAAAACGTCTTCGGTGCCTCAACTCTAAACCGTTTAACTGGACTACCACGTAGTTATCAAAATGTGTATGTCAGATGTTCGCAACATCCACAGACGACGTTCGAGGTTTAGCACACTGAGCGGTGCATTAAGGACATAAGCCTTCTACTGTCTGCATAATTGCTACTATCAACTTTCAACTAATTTTTCTCTAGGAACATATCTAAGCAGTAGAACTAAAGCGCGAGCTATGACATAATTTGCGAAGACCTTTTGACTATGTTCAGGATAATTAAGTTCATCTTATGAACTCCCACTCAGATAGACATCCCTCTAGTCATCTAAGTGATTACATGATCCGAGTCAACTAGGCCATGTCCGATCATCACGTGAGACGGACTAGTCATCATCGGTGAACATCTTCATGTTGATCGTATCTACCATACGACTCATACTCGACCTTTCGGTCTCATGTGTTCCGAGGCCATGTCTGTACATGCTAGGCTCGTCAAGTAAACCTAAGTGTTTCGCGTGTGTAAATCTTTCTTACACCCGTTGTATGTGAACGTTAGAATCTATCACATCCGATCATCACGTGGTGCTTCGAAACAACGAACTGTCGCAACGGTGCACAGTTAGGGGGAACACTTTCTTGAAATTATTATGAGGGGTCATCTTATTTACTACCGTCGTTCTAAGTAAACAAGATGCAAAAACATGATAAACATCACATGCAATCAAATAATACTGACATGATATGGCCAATATCATATAGCTCCTTTGATCTCCATCTTGGGGCTCAATGATCATCTTGTCACCGGCATGACACCATGATCTCCATCATCATGATCTCCATCATCGTGTCTCCATAAAGTTGCTCGCCAACTATTACTTCTACTACTATGGCTACCGGTTAGCAATAAAGTAAAGTAATTACATGGCGTTGTTCAATGACACGCAGGTCATACAATAAATAAAGACAACTCCTATGGCTCCTGCCGGTTGTCATACTCATCGACATGCAAGTCGTGATTCCTATTACAAGAACATGATCAATCTCATACATCACATATCATTCATCACATTCTTCTTGGCCATATCACATCACATAGCATACCCTGCAAAAACAAGTTAGACGTCCTCTAATTGTTGTTTGCATGTTTTACGTGGTTGCTATGGGTTTCTAGCAAGAACGTTTCTTACCTACGCAAAAACCACAACGTGATATGCCAATTGCTATTTACCCTTCATAAGGACCCTTTTCATCGAATCTGATCCGACTAAAGTGGGAGAGACAGACACTCGCTAGCCACCTTATGCAACTAGTGCATGTCAGTCGGTGGAACCAGTCTCACGTAAGAGTACGTGTAAGGTCGGTCTGGGCCGGTTCATCCCACGATGCCGCCGAATCAAGATAAGACTAGTAACGGCAAGTAAATTGACAATATCGATGCCCACAACTGCTTTGTGTTCTACTCGTGCATAGAAACTACGCATAGACCTAGCTCATGATGCCACTGTTGGGGAACGTAGTAGAAATTCAAAATTTTCCTACGTGTTACCAAGATCTATCTATGGAGAAACCAGCAACGAGGGGAAGGAGAGTGCATCTACATACCCTTGTAGATCGCTAAGCGGAAGCATTCAAGTGAACGGGGTTGATGGAGTCGTACTCGTCGTGATCCAAATCACCGATGATCCTAGTGCCGAACGGATGGCACCTCCGCGTTCAACACACGTACAGCCCGGTGACGTCTCCCATGCCTTGATCCAGCAAGGAGAGAGGGAGAGGTTGAGGAAGACTCCATCCAGCAGCAGCACAATGGTGTGGTGGTGGTGGAGGAGCGTGGTACTCCAGCAGGGCTTCGCCAAGCATCGCAAGAGACGAGGAGGGAGAGGGGTAGGGCTGCGCCAAGAAGGAGAGGAACTCGTGTGTCTTGCAGCCTCCAATACCTTAAGTATATATAGGGGAAGGGGAGGGGCTGTGCCCCCACCTAGGGTTCCCTCCCTAGGGGTGGCGGCAGCCCCCAGATCCCATCTGGGTGGCGGCCACAAGGGGGGAGGGGGAGGCGCACCTGGGGTGGGCCTTAGGGCCCATCTGCCCTAGGGTTTGTCCCCCTTCCCTCTTGGAGGCGCCTTGGGCCTTGGTGGGGGGGCGCACCAGCCCACCTGGGGCTGGTCCCCTCCCACACTTGGCCCATGCAGCCCTCCGGGGCTGGTGGCCCCACTTGGTGGACCCCCGGACCCCTCCGGTGGTCCCGGTACATTACCGGTGATGCCCGAAACACTTCCGGTGGCCAAAACCATACTTCCTATATATCAATCTTTACCTCTGGACCATTCCGGAACTCCTCGTGACGTCCGGGATCTCATCCGGGACTCCGAACAACATTCGGTAACCACGTATATCTATTCCCTATAACCCTAGCGTCATCGAACATTAAGTGTGTAGACCCTACGGGTTCGGGAAACATGCAGACATGACCGAGACACCTCTCCGGTCAATAACCAACAGCGGGATCTGTATACCCATGTTGGCTCCCACATGTTCCACGATGATCTCATCGGATGAACCACGATGTCAAGGACTTAATCAATCCCGTATACAATTCCCTTTGTCTAGCGGTATGATACTTGCCCGAGATTCGATCGTCGGTATATCGATACCTTGTTCAATCTCGTTACCGGCAAGTCTCTTTACTCGTTCCGTAACACATCATCCCGTGATCAACTCCTTGATCACATTGTGCACATTATGATGATGTCCTACCGAGTGGGCCCAGAGATACCTCTCCGTCACACGGAGTGACAAATCCCAGTCTCGATTCGTGCCAACCCAACAGACACTTTCGGAGATACCCGTAGTGCACCTTTATAGCCACCCAGTTACGTTGTGACGTTTGGCACACCCAAAGTATTCCTACGGTATCCAGGAGTTGCACAATCTCATTGTCTAAGGAAATGATACTTGACATTAGAAAAGCTTTAGCATACGAACTACACGATCTTTGTGCTAGGCTTAGGATTGGGTCTTGTCCATCACATCATTCTCCCAATGATGTGATCCCGTTATCAACGACATCCAATGTCCATGGTCAGGAAACCGTAACCATCTATTGATCAACGAGCTAGTCAACTAGAGGCTTACTAGGGACATGGTGTTGTCTATGTATCCACACATGTATCTGAGTTTCCTATCAATACAATTCTAGCATGGACAATAAACGATTATCATGAACAAGGAAATATAATAATAACCAATTTATTATTGCCTCTAGGGCATATTTCCAACACCCGCCTTGCAATGCCGAAGACAATCTGCGCGCCGGTCTCATCGTCATTGAAGCCTGGTTCAGGGGCTACTGAGGGAGTCCTGGATTAGGGGGTATCCGGACAGCCGGACTATATCCTTTGGCCGGACTATTGGACTATGAAGATACAAGATTGAAGACTTCGTCCCGTGTCCGGATGGGACTCTCCTTGGCGTGGAAGGCAAGCTTGGCAATACGGATATGTAGATCTCCTTCCTTGTAACCGACTCTGTGTAACCCTAGCCCCCTTCGGTGTCTATATAAACCGGAGGGTTTTAGTCCGTAGGACAACATACAATCATACCATAGGCTAGCTTCTAGGGTTTAGCCTCTCTGATCTCATGGTAGATCTACTCTTGTACTACTCATATTATCAAGAACAATCAAGCAGGACGTAGGGTATTACCTCCATCAAGAGGGCCCAAACCTGGGTAAACATCGTGTCCCCTGCCTCCTGTTACCATCCGCCTTAGACGCACATTTCGGGACCCCCTACCCGAGATCCGTCGGTTTTGACACCGACACTCTCTATTATGAAGATCATGGTGCTACTTTGAAGCACAAGTGTGGTAAAGGGATAGTAACATTGTCCCTTCTCTCTTTTTCTCTCATTTCTATTTTTATTTGGGCCTTTTTATTTTTCTCTTTCTTTTTATGGCCTCTTTTTTTCTTCTTCTTTTGTCCGTAGTCTCATCCTGACTTTTGGGGGAATCATCTCCATCATCCTTTCCTCACATGGGACAATGCTCTACTAATAATGATCATCACACTTTTATTTACTTACAACTCAAGAATTACAACTCGATACTTAGAACAAAATATGACTCTATGTGAATGCCTCCGGCGGTGTACCGGGATGTGCAATGACTCATGAGTGACATGTATGAAAGAATTATGAAGGTGGCTTTGCCAGAAATACAATGTCAACTACATGATCATGCAAAGCAATATGACAATGATGAAGCGTGTCATAACAAACGGAACGGTGGTAAGTTGCATGGCAATATATCTCGGAATGGTTATGGAAATGCCATAATAGGTAGGTATGGTGGCTGTTTTGAGGAAAGTATATGGTGGGTTTATGGTACCGGCGAAAGTTGCGTGGTACTAGAGAGGCTAGCAATGGTGGAAGGGTGAGAGTGCGTATAATCCATGGACTCAACATTAGTCATAAAGAACTCACATACTTATTGAAAAAATCTATTAGTTATCGAAACAAAGTACTAGGCGCATGCTCCTAGGGGGATAGATAGGTAGGAAAAGACCATCGGTCGTCTCCGACCACCACTCATAAGGAAGACAGTCAAAAAATAAATCATGCTCCGACTTCATCACATAACGGTTCACCATACGTGCATGCTACGGGAATCACAAACTTTAACACAAGTATTTATCAAATTCACAACTAGTCAACTGGCATGACTCTAATATCACCATCTTCATATCTCAAAACAATCATCAAGTATCAAACTTCCCGTAGTATTCAATGCACTTTTTATGATAGTTTTTATTATACCCATCCTGGATGCCTATCATATTAGGACTAATTTTATAACCAAAGAAAATTACCATGTTGTTCTAAAGGAATCTAAAAATAATATAAGTGAAGCATGAGAGATCAATAATTTCTATAAAATAAAACAACCACTGTGCTCTAAAAAGATATAGGTGAAGCACTAGAGCAAAATTGTCTAGCTCAAAAGATATAAGTGAAGCACAAAGAGTATTCTAATAAATTCCGATTCATGTGTGTCTCTCCAAAAGGTGTGTACAACAAGTATAATTGTGGTAAACTAAAAAGCAAAGACTCAAATCATACAAGACGCTCCAAGCAAAACACATATCATGTGGTGAATAAAAATATAGCATCAAGTAAAGTTACCGATGGACGAAGACGAAAGAGGGGATGCCTTCCGGGGCATCCCCAAGCTTAGGCTTTTGGTTGTCCTTGAATTTTACCTTGGGGTGCCTTGGGCATCCCCAAGCTTAGGCTCTTGCCACTCCTTGTTCCATAATCCATCAAATCTTTACCCAAAACATGAAAACTTCACAACACAAAACTCAACAGAAAATCTCATGAGCTCCGTTACTATAAGAAAACAAACCACCACTTAAGGTACTGTAATGAACTCATTATTTATTTAAATTGGTGTTAAACCTACTGTATTCCAAATTCTCTATGGTTCATACCCCCGGATACTAGCCATAGATTCATCAAAATAAGCTAACAACACAACAGAATCTATCAAAAACAGAACAGTCTGTAGTAATCTGTAGGTTTCGAATACTTCTGTAACCTCAAAAATTCTGAAATAAATTGTTGGACGTGAGGAATTTATCTATTAATCATCTTCAAAAAGAATCAACCTAATCTCACTCTCCAGTAAAACATGGCAGCAAATCTCGTGAGCGCTAAAGTTTCTGTTTTTTACAGCAAGATCGCAAAAACTCTCCCCAAGTCTTCCCAAAGGTTCTACTTGGCACAAACACTAATTAAAAGCATAAAACCACATATAAACATAATATATATGAATTATTTATTACTAAACAGAACCAAAAAGCAAGAAACAATAATAAAATTGGGTTGCCTCCCATCAAGCGCTATCGTTTAACGCCCCTAGCTAGGCATAAAAACAAGAATAGATCTAGGTATTATCATCTTTGGTATGCTATCCATAAGTGGCTTTCATAATAGATTCATAAGGTAATTTAATTTTATTTCTAGGAAAGTGTTCCATGCCTTTCCTTAACGGAAATTGTAATCTAATATTCCCTTCTTTCATATCAATAATTGCACCAATCGTTCTAAGGAAAGGTCTACCAAGAATAATAGGACATGTAGGATTGCAATCAATGTCAAGAACAATGAAATATACGGGCACATAATTCCTATTTGCAACAATAAGAACATCATTAATCCTTCCCGTAGGTTTCTTAATAGTGGAATCCGCGAGGTGCAAATTTAAAGAACAATCATCAAATTCACGGAAACCTAACACATCACACAAAGTTTTGGGAATCGTGGAAACTCTAGCGCCCAAATGACATAAAGCATAGCATTCATGATCTTTAATTTTAATTTTAATAGTAGGTTCCCACTCATCATGAAGTTTTTTAGGGATAGAAACTTCTAATTCAAGCTTTTCTTCATAGGATTGCATTAAATCATCAACGATATGTTTGGTAAAAGCTTTATTTTGACTATAAGCATGCGGAGAATTTAGCATGGATTGCAACAAGGAAATACAATCTATCAAAGAGCAATTATCATAATTAAATCCCTTGAAATCCAAAATAGTGGGTTCATTGCTATGTAAAGTTTTGACCTCTTCAATCCCACTTTTACTAATTTTTGCATCAAGATCTAAAAACTCTGAATCATTGGGACGCCTTTTAACTAAAGTTGACTCATCTCCAGTCCCATAATTATCAAGATTCATATTGAAAAACAAAGATTTAATAGGAGACACATCAATCACTTTTAGATCTTCATCCTTATTATCATCAAAACTAGAAGAACACGCTTTTATAAAGCAATCTTTTTTGCACGCATCCTAGCGGTTCTTTCTTTGCACTCATCAATGGAAATTCTCATGGCTTTGAGAGACTCATTGATATCATGCTTGGGTGGAATAGATCTAAGCTTCAAAGAGTCAACATCAAGAGAAATTCTATCCATGTTCCTAGCCAACTCATCAATCTTAGACAATTTCTCTTCAATCAAAGCATTGAAACTGTTTTGCGAACTAATAAATTATTTAATACTAGATTCAAAATCAGAGGGCATCTTATTATAATTTCCATAAGAATTGTTGTAGGAATTACCATAATTATTAGAGGAATTACTAGGATACGTCCTAGGATTAAAGATTCCTCTATACGCGTTGTTACCAAAATTGTTCCTACCAACAAAATTCACATCCATATATTCATTATTATTCTCAATCAAAGTAGACAAAGGCATATCATTAGGATCAAAATGAGCACTCTTATTAGCAAAAAACTTCATAAGTTCATCCATCTTTTCACTCAAAACATTAATTTCTTCTATCGCATGAACCTTTTTACTAGTAGATCTTTCGGTGTGCCATTGAGAATAATTAACCATAATATTATCTAGGAGTTTGATAGCTTCTCCTAAAGTGATTTCCATAGAAGTGCCTCCCGTGGCCGAA
Organism: Triticum urartu; assembly: GCF_056163025.1. NCBI lineage: Eukaryota > Viridiplantae > Streptophyta > Magnoliopsida > Poales > Poaceae > Triticum > Triticum urartu. The sequence goes on from NC_141877.1 coordinate 476,314,708, forward strand.
TCTAAAAGATTTCTAGAAGCAACATTCCGGCATAAAAAATTTGTATGATCATCCATAAATTCAAACCATGAGTAGGGCAATGGTGAATCATTAATTTCATCCTCTCCCAAGATTGTGCAACATGCTCATGATCTAGTTGCTTAAAATTCATAATATCGTCTCTTAGAGAGATGATCTTAGTGGGAGGAAAATACTTAGAGATAAAAGCATCTTTGCACTTATTCCAAGAATCAATACTATTTTTAGGCAAAGAAGAAAACCAAGTTTTAGCACGATCTCTAAGCAAAAACGGAAATAGCTTCAATTTAACAATATCATTATCCACGTCCTTTTTCTTTTGCATGTCACACAAATCAACAAAGTTGTTTAGATGGGTAGCGGCATCTTCACTAGGAAGGCCAGCAAATTGATCTTTCATGACAAGATTCAGCAAGGCAGTATTAATTTCATAACAAATCATACATAAAAGATTTCAGAGAAGAATCAAATATTGTTCATAGATAATCTTGATCATAAACCCACAATTCATCGGATCTCACACCGCAAAAAGAATTACATTGAATAGATCTCCAAGGAGATCAAGGAGAACTTTGTATTGAGATCCAAAGAGAGAGAAGAAGCCATCTAGCTAATAACTATGGACCTGAAGGTCTATGGTAAACTACTCACACATCATCGGAGAGGCTATGGTGTTGATGTAGAAGCCCTCCGTGATTGATTCCCCCTCCGGTGGAGCTTCGGAAAAGGCCCCAAGATGGGATCTCTTGGGTACAGAAGGTTGCGGCGGTGGAAATAGGGTTTCCTGGTGCTCTCGGATGTTTTCGGGGTATATGGGTATATATAGGAGGAAGAAGTACGTCGGTGGAGCTGCGAGGGGCCCACGAGGGTGGGGGCACGCCTGCCCCCTGGGCGTGCCCCCTGCCTCGTGGACTCCTCGCTTCTTTCTTGATGGCCACTCCAAGTCTCCTGGATCATGTTTGTTCCAAAAATAACTCCCCCGAAGGTTTCATTCCATTTGGATTCCGTTTGATATTCCTTTTCTGCGAAACACTGAAATAGGCAAAAAAACAGCAATTTGCGCTGGGCCTTTGATTAGTAGGTTAGTCCCAAAAATAATATAAAAAGGTATTTTAAAGCCCATTGAACATCCAAAACAGATAATATAATAGCATGGAATAATCAAAAATTATAGATACGTTGGAGACGTATCATCATGTTCAGAGTATGTGTGGAATTAAGATTATTATAACAGTGGCACATATCATAGACAGAGAATTGCAATGTCGTGGTCATAATCATACCCCAAGTTAAAAAATAAGACGATGGCTTTCATATTCTCTACTCCTATAAAAGACTCAGTTGGTGATGATGGTGTGTCTGCCATCCGTCATTTCTGACCATCAGATCTGCATCTAACGACTATGGTGTAAGTCATGGCATTTTTCTAACAAGACCCCACTCCTCTGTTCCAATTTGCAGAAACCCCTTAGTATCTTGAAACCAACCACATCCCTCCCCCACCTCATCAAAACAGCCACAAAGAATATATTTTGAGTGAAATCTAATACGAGTATATTTTTAGTGATATATACACCAAACTATAGTGTTTTTCTTTCAATTTTGTGAACATGTATTAATCTATTTTGGATCCGTTGCAACGCACGGGCACATTGCTAGTCTAGCAATATATCATGGTTCAAACATCATGTAACAATGAGAGGAAAATATATATGACAGGGCCTACTCATATTCTACCATAGCACTTACTACAGTTATCATATCAACTCTAAGCAATAACATGTGTTGTTATAAAAATCCTGGAAATAATTGTAACATATAGCAATCATGAGGTTATACTCATAATATATATTCTAACAATCATTAGATGCCAATTGTTCTCATATCAACTCTAAGAATAACATGTGTGGTCATAAAAATCTAGGAAATGAGAGGAACATATAGCAATGATGTGGTTATAGACATACTATATATTCTAAATTTGTAACAATGAGCAGGCAGTCGTATTCTTAAGGTAAAGATGAGATGAGATAGAACAATTACACGACGATAGATTCCACCAGTATAGGCAGCCAATCTGTGCGTCGACCGCATAAACGATGCCATCATGCACTATAGCATCAGACAGAAATGTTGCGTGAAGAGGATCGACGATGAGCCATAACCATGTATGGCGACCGGATTCCAGATAGACTAATCCCATGTTGAACGCGGCAATGAGCTTGTAATCCATGTAGTCTTGTGATGTTGTGGGCACTTTGTAGATTACAACCTTCAGGAAACAGAGGTCGAGCCAAAAGCTCGACGCGTCTCATGCGTAGTAGGCAGGAGTGTCCGGCGGGCCGCGAGGCTCGATGGCGGCGGTATCAAACGATGGAAGGGTGATCTCTTGCTGGGTGTAGATATCCATGAGACGCCACGGACTATCGGATTGGTGGATGAGGATGATCCAGTTGACCTTCATGCCCGCCCAGTAGTGGCCGCGCATGAAGGACAGGTGGACGGGTAGTGGTAGCATGTCGAGGGGCACCACGGCAACCTCTGTAGGATCGTCAAGTCGGTGTCTAGGCCACCTGCAAGGATCGGGCATCAGCAAGCAGGGTGTCTTGAAAAGAGCCTGCCGTTTGGAGACAAGTAGACGGTACAAAGACACCGAGCATGCGGCCAGACGAACGGTACTGAGCAGGTCCATACGATTACAGATCTGCTCCAAGAGAACATCGGGGAGGGAATTCCAATCGCGGCTCTGCGTGTCAGTCCCTTCTGTCATAGGGTTTTTTAGGGTGCTGAGTGACTAGGGTTTTCGGTGCCTGCGAGCCAGCGGGGAAGTGGATTCGGGCGGGCGAGCGAGCGAAGAAGATGGCGTGTGTGGCCGAGTAGTGAGCGGGGGGATATGGTATGCGCGAGCTACCAAGGAAGATGGCGCGGGCGGGTGAGCAGTGAGCGGGGGAAAATGGTGTGCGGCCGACGATGGGGAAGAGAGGAGGAAGAAGAAGAGAGGAGGAAGAAGAGTGAAAGACGGGGAAGAAAGTGCATTAAATCTCAATTCTACTAGTACTACTACCAGGATATACCGTCCTTCGGAGTGTAAATAGTTACGCTAATGACATGTGGGTTGTAACGCCCTCGATGCGACTATAGCTCCCACGTGTCGAGGCACGACTTAGAGAAATAATCGCATTGAAGGCATAAGTCGCAAGTGAGGTAATCTTCTCACAACCCATGTAATAGATAAGGGAAAGAGATACATAGTTGGCTTACAATCGCTACTTCACACAAATACATGAATAAAGCATTACAACAACCCAATACAATCAAGGTCCAACTACGGAACCAAAATAAAAGAAGAACCCCAAATGCGACAAAGGTCCCCGATCGACCCCAACTGGGCTCCACTACTGATCAACTAGAACGAAACAACACAACGGACAAAGTCTTCATCGAGCTCCTCCTCAGCTTGGTTGCGTCATCTGCACGGGCTCAACGGCACCTGCAAGCTGGTTTGGAAGTATCTGTGAGCCACGGGGACTCAGCAATCTCGCACCCTCGCGATCAAGACTATTTAAGCTTATGGGTAAGGTAAAGGTATGAGGTGGAGCTGCAGCAAGCGACTAGCATATATGGTGGCTAACATACGCAAATGAGAGCGAGAAGAGAAGGCAAAGTACGGTCGATAAAAGTATGATCAAGAAGTGATCCTAAAACAACCTACGTCAAGCATAACTCCAACACCGTGTTCACTTCCCGAACTCCGCCGGAAAGAGACCATCACGGTAACACACGCGGTTGATTCATTTTAATTAAGGTCATGTTTAGGTTTTCTACAACCGGACATTAACAAATTCCCATCTGCCCATAACCGCGGGCACGGCTTTCGAAAGTTCAAATCCCTGCAGGGGTGTCCCAACTTAGCCCATGACAAGCTCTCACGATCAACAAAGGAATAGACCTCCTCCCGAGACATTCCGATCAGACTCGGTATCCCGGTTCTTCAAGACATCCTCGACAATGGTAAAACAAGTCCAGCAAGACCACCCGATGCGCCGACATCCCGATAGGAGCTGCACATATCTCGTTCTCAGGGCAACACAGGATAAGCAATCCGTACAACTAAAACCAGCCCTCGAGTTTCCCCGAGGTGGCGCTGCAAGGGGCTCTAGTTTGGACCAACGCTTAGATAAGCACTGGCCCGGGGGGGTTAAAATAAGATGACCCTCGGGATGCGCGACTCCCAAGGGAAAAGAAAGGCTAGGTGGCGAATGGTAAAACCAAGGTTGGGCCTTGCTGGAGGAGTTTTATTCAAAGCGAACTGTCAAGGGGTTCCCATTATAACCCAACCGCGTGAGGAACGCAAAATCCGGGAACATAACACCGATATGACGGAAACTAGGGCGGCAAGAGTGGAACAAAACACCAGGCATAAGGCCGAGCCTTCCACCCTTTACCAAGTATATAGATGCATTAATTAAATAATATATATTGTGATATCCCAACAAGTAAACATGTTCCAACTAGGAACAACATCTCCATGTTCCAACAAGGAACAAAACTTCAATCTTCACCTGCAACTAACAACGCTATAAGAGGGGCTGAGCAAAGCGGTAACATAGCCAATCAACGGTTTGCTAGGACAAGGTGGGTTAGAGGCTTGACATGGCAATTTGGGAGGCTTGAAAGCAAGTGGTAGGCATCGTAGCATTGGCATAGCAAAAGAGCGAGCAAATCTAGCATAGCAAAGATAGTAGTGATTTCGAGGGTATGATCATCTTGCCTGAGATCCCGCAAGGAAGAAGAACGAGTCCATGAAGAAGACAAACGGAAGCAGTCGAACGAATCCTCACAACACGACGTTATCGGAACTAACCTGAAGAAGCAACACCGAAAAGAAGCAAACAACATAGTAAGCAACCACCACATAAGCATGGCATGATGCACAATCAAGTATGATGCATGTCCGGTTTAATGAAGCATGGCATGGCAAAGTGCACAAGCAAATTCTACAAATTAAGTGGAGCTCAATATGCAACGAGTTGCATATTGACGGAACACCACATTAATTATTTAGTTCTCTCCCGGTTAGGTACCCAACAATATTAAATGTTGATTAACATGGCAAGAGGTGAAGCATAACAAAAACTATACCATTTAAACAATTTAAATGGGGCCGGATATAACAAACAACAAATCCGGTAAATCCCCATATGCATTTATCAATTTGGTGCAACAACAATTTTAAACATAAAGTTGTTAACATGATGCGGATGGCATGTTCAAGTTTATGCAATTTTTATTAAAAGTTGACAAGAGCATTAAGAAGCATTTGTCATCGTGGCAGAAACAAAAGGGGTGCCACAGCAACGATAATGAAACGGTGCCACGGCAACGTTCCGGTTCCCAGTAACTCGATTGAGATACCGATGCAAAGGAGAAGTGTGCGGATGCGGGTCATGCGATAAACGGTGGGGTGCTCCCGGTTACTGGATTCCCACGGATTAGCGGCAAACGAAGAGGACCGAGCAAGTGACAACTCGGACACGGTGCAGACAACGGGTGCATCTCAAACATCGCAAGCATTCATTCACAGACGTCATCTCGGGGTTATACCTTCGGAGCGTGCAAAGGGGACGGCTCTCGTTCGTAGAGGGAAGTAGGCGTTCTCGCGACGGCGGTAGTGGAAGTAGTCGTTCACGTTCATTCGGAGAGGTACTTGCACCTTCGGTCTTGACGAATCCGAGGGCTTCGGGGTCGAAGGTAGTGGTACACGTTTAGTAGACGTTCGAGCCATATCGGTAGCGGTACTTGGCGAATCCCGAAACGGACTTGGCGTCTTCACGCGTAGGGATACTTGGCGTTTCTGGTTCGGTGGTCGTTCGGGCGCCGTATGCCGTGGTACTTGCCGTGCAACCAAAGATGGACTCCGGGTGTCGGTGTTGACCTGGCCACGACAAAGGCAGCAAGGACAACGGGGCAGCCAGCTCGTCGGGGTCCGATGCAGGGACGGGCAGAACAGGCGGCGATGGTGTGGCAGAGGACGGCGGCTCCGGCGATGGACTTGGCGGCGGGGACGATCGGACGAGATCCCGCCGGATCTGAGGCCAGGGCGGCGGTATGGGGAGGCGGACGAGCTCCAGGACGGCAGCGAGGTCGGGCGTCCAAGGCGGCGGGTTGCTCCGACGGTGTCGAACGGCGATGAGGAGAAAGGGTTTCGGGAGGAGCTCCTCTCCCTGGGTCGATGAGGAGAGCGAGGAGGCTCAGGCACAAGGCCTCCTGTTCGGCTGCTTCGGCCACGAGGACGAGGAGGCGGGCACGCATGATGGAGCTCGGGCGCACGAGAGGCCCGGCGAGGATGCGGCTTGAGCTGCAGCCATCCATGGCGCGGCGGCAGAGGAGGTTCTGTGCTCCGGCGAGGTGGGACTCCGGCGTGGGGTGGAGGAGGATTGGGGTCGAGCCGCGGCTTCCCCTGGCGGCGCGGTCGGGAGGAGGACAAGGGGGATCGAGAGAGATGACGGCGCTGAGGGGAAGCACGAGGGAGAGATCGAGAGGAGGGGGGGTCGGCTCCCTGGCGGCTAGGGTTAGAGGTTAGGTGCGGCTGGGCCTAGGTGGCCGCGGGGATGGCTGGGCCTGGTTGGCCGGCCCAGAGGAGAGGGAGGCTGCTGGGCTCTCCACTCCCTCTCTCATATTGCTTTAGCAGAAAAGACAAAAAAAAGAGGGGAACAGAAAGAGAGGTTTAGGAAAAGATTTTGGACAAGGGGATAATTTCCCCGAACTCACAAAAATACGCTTGTTCCGAGAAAATAGAAAAAGCCAAGATTGGAAGATGTAAATTCAAACTCATTTGAATTTAATTCAAATGTGTTTGAACTAGGACTAGGTTCTAGGAGTTTCCAAAAATGTTGAGAATTTTGGTAGAGCTCCGGAAAATGATGAAAGAATAAATGGCAAGGTTCGAGGTCAAGCAGCGAGATAACAAAGGCATGGGGAAATTTGCAAGTGTGTTTTTGGTGATTCCATAAGAATGGATTATTTTATAATAGCTCCACTAATATCGGGAGGATATATTATAAAGAGAAATCATCCTTCCCTCGATTTAAATGGATCGAAGGTCCATACGATTTATTTAGTTGAGATGCAAAAGATTTATGAGATGATGGCATGATGACATGATGCAATGCACATGATGCAAAGATTAAATGCAACGGACCAAACCAACTCACATGACGAAAAACCCGGAAACCCTGGAAGGCATCTGAAGCTCCGGTCTTGGGGCGTTACAACACTCCACCACTACGAGAGGATCTCGTCCCGAGATCTAGAATGGCACCGGAGGGAAAACGGAAGAGAAAGAGAAGAGGTAAAACTAAGTTGCTTCTTTGACAAACGAGTGAAACCAAAGAACCTTGCGAGGTTGAACAAATTGAAAGAAAAGAATACATTGAAGATGAACGAAGTGGAAAACACTCCGTTAGGAAAAAGGAACAAGGAACATCATGAGAACCCTGTAGGTTGAAAGACATGAGAAAAAGGGTTGCAATGAACAAGAAGTACATGCAAGCACTCCGGTAGAAAACGAGAAGTACAAGGAACGATAAAGATCAATTACGTCAACACTCCGGTTGGAAATGGAAGGAATTGAACATGATCTTGGCAAAACAAGATGATGGGTCGAAGAGAGCGACATCACAATGCCTCCGGAACGAAAGAATAGAATATAGATAATTGAAATAGGAGAAATGACGAGAAAATGCCAACTTCTGCCAAAAGAGCTTGAGAAGGCATCCTTAGGAGAAGGGTCGAACGGAGTTGTTGAAAAAAAAACCCAACAACGAAAAGAACAGGGTTGTAGTGGGCTTATGGAGAACATCTCAAAACTATTAGGTGAAATTCTGCCACTAACAGGAACGATATATCCTATTGATAACAACAAGGAGATGAGAAGTTTAAATCACCGGGAGGATAGGTGAATAACTTGGGTCATTTATAAACACCACTATAGCAACAATCCTTAGGGAAGGCTTTAGGTGAAATATACCCCCAGATAACTCCAAAGAAGAGATTGATGGATTTAAAATACCTCATTCTTAATAACATGTGAATCATGAACTCAAATTATCAAGAATGATGTAAAACCACCTCCAAAGATACGGTAGAAAGAAATTGTACTCCGGATAGAAAGATGAAGAAAGCTTGAGCTCCTTTGAGAAGAATCTCGATGAACACTTCGAAAAGGAAATAAATCCTCTATGAACCAACAAGTGGAACCTTCATGAAGAACTCCGTTAACAAAAGATGACGAAAAGAAAGAGAAGTTGAAAACACAAGGTGAAACCTTGTAATGATTTAGATGGATCTCCGTGGTGATATAATTGAGAGAACTTGGAAGTTCGGGAAAAAGAGAAGATGAAACAATTGAATTCGGGAATTTGATGGACCTCCGGAATAAGGAATTAATCACTTGGATGGAACAAGAATAAGAATTATGTTATGCGTATCCTCCACCAATTTAAAATTGATGACAAGCAATGGAATTGGCATACTACTTATTCTCGTAGAAAGGATTAAGATAGATATAGCGTCAATTTTGTCTTCCATGAACCACCGGTAGAATTGAAACCACGAATGAATTGATACGAAAGAGAAATATTGAACGAACCACCGTAAGAATTGGAAATGAACGGAGTAAAGATAAAGAAACACCGGGAAGAATTTAGCGAATGAACGAAGATGCTTGAGAGAATTTAGATACATGAGAACGAAGAGATCACGAGCCGATTAAATATCACTTAAACGAAGCGCTGGTAAGATTGGAGAATGATAACTGAAAGCTGAGAAAGAATACACCTGAATTGATGGACTCCGGATAACAAATTGAGAAGACTCTTGAATTAGCTCCGGATAGTTGAAAAGAATTCTCGCAATCCAAAAACAACTATGAGAGGATGGCAACAAGCTAGAATCACGAATCTTGAAGAGAATGGAGCAAGATATGGAGGAAAATTCTTCTTCGGTCTTCAAATCTCCGAGAACGACGACGAGAAACACCACCATGAATTATTTAGAAACTCCGGAAGAATCAAAACGAAGAGGTTGAGCCAACGATGAAAAAATTTGACAGATCTTGGAGAAATACATATGACTGATGATAACTCATTCTTACGTCAAACTTCAAAAGAATTTAGGAAAGCTCCGGGAAAAATAAGAAGAGACAGGTAAGATCCTGGGAAAAGACCTGTGGGTTAGGGCCCACTCAAAAGAAACACCGTTGAACGATTGCTTGAAAAGAGAGATTTCACTGGTTGAATTTAAATGGCTTGAATGAGGTAACATCCTCAAAAGATCTTGAACGAATGTAGAGTGGAAACACGAATCTTCTGAGATATCTTTGGCACTCCGAAACAAATGAATAGCGAGGAGTAGATGATTAAGAGGTGCACCGGTATGAGAAGGTATTGAAATGAGGAATAGATATGATCAACACAGCTTGTATTGGATCCACCGGAGAAGAAAAGAATGAAGAATGACGAACTAGTAGAACATCTCCTTGAGAACCACCGGGTAAGAATATTGACGAAAAAGAATGGAGTGACTTCACATGAATTGAATGGATACCCGATGAAGAAATTTGGGTCCTCGAAGAAACAAAAAGGGAGGGAGGGTGGGAAAAAGAAAGACAACTTGGAGATGGATGAAACGAACGCCGTTGAGAGAGCTGATACTTGATCTTGCAGATGTTGAAATGATCGGATCCACTTGAGGAGAGACACATCGGTTGAAAAGGTTTTACATGACAATCTCGATTATCATGAAGGATTAGTATTCACATGGGAACATGAGAACACCATTTGGGAAAGGTATGGAATCAACACTTGACAATTAAGCAACTCGAATACCACAACTCAAAACAAAACAAAGGATTGGCTTGCAGAATCAGCCGAAACAAACATATGATAGAGATTTCGTCCGAAGTTTTCGTGGTGGGGCCTACACGGGCTCGATCGTACAGCACCATCATGTACAAGGCAGTGCACATGACATACGAAGCGTCCCCGAGTCGGCATAGCCAAGGACTCTTTAAGACACAATGAGACCACTGTAAAATCGACCGTGAATAGGCGGACCACTAGACGTCGAACCCCAATTTCATATCATACATCTGTTGGAAAGATATCCTAAGAGCTACTAGAATTCCCACTTATAAAACTCCTGAAACTTTCCGGTTATGCAATCAGGTGTTGGGGATACAGGGGAAGCATAATATCTCACCCAAACTAGCAAATCCTACATCCAGCTGTATCCATCCTTCAACACATAACCAAGAAACCTTCGGAAATCATCTACCTCAACCTTCGAAAAGCATCCGTTATACGAGTTATGGCGATACTCCCGAACTCCCGCCCCAGTACCGGGTGGCGTCGAGGTTATCTCAACAACGAACTGTATAAAAGAGATTTTCGATGTCGGCGTACTAAATTCAGGTATTCTAGAACTGCAACGATAAAATTATGACGACAACACCTCAGAGCTCAACTCCCCGGGACACTTCCACAAAACCCCCGACAGGAGGCACCAAGACAATGTTCTCGTCACAAAACCATCGGAACGATTCCAAGATACCCGCGTGATCCTAAAAAAAATTAGTGAAATTTGAGAAGAGAAGAGTCAAAACTCTACGTCAGGATGCCTTACCAGAGCGATGAGGAGACTGGGAAGTAAAAAGAATTCCTAAACTCTCTGATATATAATTCCTAAATGACTCAAAACATTTTTTCTAGACACAACTCGGCTGCTAAAAACGATCAAGCAATGGGGCTCCTAAGGTCAGGGAAGGCTCTGATTACCAACTTGTAACACCCTCGATGCGACTATAGCTCCCACGTGTCAAGGCACGACTTAGAGACATAATCGCATTGAAGGCATAAGTCGCAAGTGAGGTAATCTTCTCACAACCCATGTAATAGATAAGGGAAATAGATACATAGTTGGCTTACAATCGCTACTTCACACAAATACATGAATAAAGCATTACAACAACCCAATACAATCAAGGTCCGACTACGGAACCAAAATAAAAGAAGAACCCCAAATGCGACAAAGGTCCCCGATCGACCCCAACTGGGCTCCACTACTGATCAACTAGAACGAAACAACACAACGGACAAAGTCTTCATCGAGCTCCTCCTGAGCTTGGTTGCGTCATCTGCACGGGCTCAACGGCACCTGCAAGCTGGTTTGGAAGTATCTGTGAGCCACGGGGACTCAGCAATCTCGCACCCTCGCGATCAAGACTATTTAAGCTTATGGGTAAGGTAAAGGTATGAGGTGGAGCTGCAGCAAGCGACTAGCATATATGGTGGCTAACATACGCAAATGAGAGCGAGAAGAGAAGGCAAAGCACGGTCGATAAAAGTATGATCAAGAAGTGATCCTAAAACAACCTACGTCAAGCATAACTCCAACACCGTGTTCACTTCCCGAACTCCGCCGGAAAGAAACCATCACGGTAACACACGCGATTGATTCATTTTAATTAAGGTCAAGTTTAGGTTTTCTACAACCGGACATTAACAAATTCCCATCTGCCCATAACCACGGGCACGGCTTTCGAAAGTTCAAATCCCTGCAGGGGTGTCCCAACTTAGCCCATGACAAGCTCTCACGGTCAACGAAGGAATAGACCTCCTCCCAAGACATTCCGATCAGACTCGGTATCCCGGTTCTTCAAGACATCCTCGACAATGGTAAAACAAGTCCAGCAAGACCACCCGATGCGCCGACATCCCGATAGGAGCTGCACATATCTCGTTCTCAGGGCAACACCGGATAAGCAATCCGTACAACTAAAACCAGCCCTCGAGTTTCCCCGAGGTGGCGCTGCAAGGGGCTCTAGTTTGGACCAACGCTTAGACAAGCACTGGCCCGGGGGGTTAAAATAAGATGACCCTCGGGATGCGCGACTCCCAAGGGAAAAGAAAGGCTAGGTGGCGAATGGTAAAACCAAGGTTGGGCCTTGCTGGAGGAGTTTTATTCAAAGCGAACTGTCAAGGGGTTCCCATTATAACCCAACCGCGTGAGGAACGCAAAATCCGGGAACATAACACCGATATGACAGAAACTAGGGCGGCAAGAGTGGAACAAAACACCAGGCATAAGGCCGAGCCTTCCACCCTTTACCAAGTATATAGATGCATTAATTAAATAAGATATATTGTGATATCCCAACAAGTAAACATGTTCCAACCAGGAACAACATCTCCATGTTCCAACAAGGAACAAAACTTCAATCTTCACCTGCAACTAACAACGCTATAAGAGGGGCTGAGCAAAGCGATAACATAGCCAATCAACGGTTTGCTAGGACAAGGTGGGTTAGAGGCTTGACATGGCAATTTGGGAGGCTTGAAAGCAAGTGGTAGGCATCGTAGCATTGGCATAGCAAAAGAGCGAGCAAATCTAGCATAGCAAAGATAGTAGTGATTTCGAGGGTATGATCATCTTGCCTGAGATCCCGCAAGGAAGAAGAACGAGTCCATGAAGAAGACAAATGGAAGCAGTCGAACGAATCCTCACAACACGACGTTATCGGAACTAACCCGAAGAAGCAACACCGAAAAGAAGCAAACAACATAGTAAGCAACCACCACATAAGCATGGCATGATGCACAATCAAGTATGATGCATGTCCGGTTTAATGAAGCATGGCATGGCAAAGTGCACAAGCAAATTCTACAAATTAAGTGGAGCTCAATATGCAACGAGTTGCATATTGACGGAACACCACATTAATTATTTAGTTCTCTCCCGGTTAGGTACCCAACAATATTAAATGTTGATTAACATGGCAAGAGGTGAAGCATAACAAAAACTATACCATTTAAACAATTTAAATGGGGCCGGATATAACAAACAACAAATCCGGTAAATCCCCATATGCATTTATCAATTTGGTGCAACAACAATTTTAAACATAAAGTTGTTAACATGATGCGGATGGCATGTTCAAGTTTATGCAATTTTTATTAAAAGTTGACAAGAGCATTAAGAAGCATTTGTCATCGTGGCAGAAACAAAAGGGGTGCCACAGCAACGATAACGAAACGGTGCCACGGCAACGTTCCGGTTCCCGGTAACTCGATTGAGATACCGATGCAAAGGAGAAGTGTGCGGATGCGGGTCATGCGATAAACGGTGGGGTGCTCCCGGTTACCGGATTCCCACATATTAGCGGCAAACGAAGAGGACCGAGCAAGTGACAACTCGGACACGGTGCAGACAACGGGTGCATCTCAAACATCGCAAGCATTCGTTCACGGACATCGTCTCGGGGTTATACCTTCGGAGCGTGCAAAGGGGACGGCTCTCGTTCGTAGAGGGAAGTAGGCGTTCTCGCGACGGCGGTAGTGGAAGTAGTCGTTCACATTCGTTCGGAGAGGTACTTGCACCTTCGGTCTTGATGAATCCGAGGCTTCGGGGTCGACGGTAGTGGTACACGTTTCGTAGACGTTCGAGCCATATCGGTAGCGGTACTTGGCGAATCCTGAAACGGACTTGGCGTCTTCACGCGTAGGGATACTTGGCGTTTCCGGTTCGGTGGTCGTTCAGGCGCTGTATGCCGTGGTACTTGACGTGCAACCAAAGATGGACTCCGGGTGTCGGTGTTGACCTGGCCACGACAAAGGCAGCAAGGCCAACGGGGCAGCCAGCTCGTCGGGGTCCGATGCAAGGACGGGCAGAACAGGCGGCAATGGTGTGGCAGAGGACGGCGGCTCCGGCGATGGACTTGGCGGCGGGGACGACCGGACGAGATCTCGCCGGATCCGAGGCCAGGGCAGCGGTATGGGGAGGTGGACGAGCTCCAGGACGGCAGCGAGGTCGGGCGTCCAAGGTGGTGGGTTGCTCCGACGGCGTCGAACGGCGATGACAAGAAAGGGTTTTGGGAGGAGCTCCTCTCCCTGGGTCGATGAGGAGAGCGAGGAGGCTCAGGCACAAGGCCTCCTGTTCGGCTGCTTCGGCCACGAGGACGAGGAGGTGGGCACGCATGATGGAGCTCGGGCGCGCGAGAGGCCCGGCGAGGATGCGGCTTGAGCTGCAGCCATCCATGGCGCGGCGGCAGAGGAGGTTCTGTGCTTCGGCGAGGTGGGACTCCGGCGTGGGGTGGAGGAGGATTGGGGTCGAGCTGCGGCTTCCCCTGGCGGCGCGGTCGGGAGGAGGACGAGGGGGATCGAGAGAGATGACGGCGCTGAGGGGAAGCACGAGGGAGAGATCGAGAGGAGGGGGTCGGCTCCCTGGCGGCTAGGGTTAGAGGTTAGGTGCGGCTGGGCCTAGGTGGCCGCGGGGATGGCTGGGCCTGGTTGGCCGGCCCAGAGGAGAGGGAGGCTGCTGGGCTCTCCATTCCCTCTCTCATATTACTTTAGCAGAAAAGACAAAAAAAAGAGGGGAACAGAAAGAGAGGTTTAGGAAAAGATTTTGGACAAGGGGATAATTTCCCCGAACTCACAAAAATACGCTTGTTCCGAGAAAATAGAAAAAGCCAAGATTGGAAGATGTAAATTCAAACTCATTTGAATTTAATTCAAATGTGTTTGAACTAGGACTAGGTTCTAGGAGTTTCCAAAAATGTTGAGAATTTTGGTAGAGCTCCGGAAAATGATGAAAGAATAAATGGCAAGGTTCGAGGTCAAGCAGCGAGATAACAAAGGCATGGGGAAATTTGCAAGTGTGTTTTTGGTGATTCCATAAGAATGGATTATTTTATAATAGCTCCACTAATATCGGGAGGATATATTATAAAGAGAAATCATCCTTCCCTCGATTTAAATGGATCGAAGGTCCATACGATTTATTTAGTTGAGATGCAAAAGATTTATGAGATGATGGCATGATGACATGATGCAATGCACATGATGCAAAGATTAAATGCAACGGACCAAACCAACTCACATGACGAAAAACCCGGAAACCCTGGAAGGCATCTAAAGCTCCGGTCTTGGGGCGTTACATGGGTCTACCTCAAGAGGGCCCATATGTCAGTTAATGGAGGAGAGAGGTGTGTAGTCGTATTTGCGGAAGCATGCTCCACTGGCAAACATGATGGCAGTACTGGGTAAGGCTGATTTAGTAACACCAACACGCTGGTTCAGCTTATTAATCAAGTGTCTCATCTGCTGCAGCGTGTATTGTCACTTCACTGTGAAGACTAGTTGAATAGTTCTCTCTGACCGAGATGGGGAGTAATGGATCGCAAAGACTTCCTATCTACAGCATCCCTATGCCTGTATGCTTGGGCCTCTCCCAATGCTCCGCCTTGTATAGGTGCTAAGGCTGCCATGTAGGCAAAAAGTCTGATGCGGCAAGGTAATTAAGAGGAGAGATAAGTGTGGTGACCCCAGTACTAAGCACGAGAACCTAGACAAAAGACTTAAATGGAAGAATCCCACCAATGCATGAAGAACTTTAGTTACAAAATCATTAAATAAAGGATGCTTAGCTCCAACAAGTTAAGCACATGTACATGTAAGCATTGGGAGCTTTAGTTGCTAAAGTTTTTAATGTGCTTAGCACACCATGTAAGCACCGATGCATCCTGTCCAACAAGATGAAACATTGGCCAAGGCACCCGGCGCCAATAATGTAGGAGTACTAGTACTACCTCCTTTCCGGTTTATAGGGCTCAATTCAAAAATCTCATCAACCAAGGTAGATGATGAGTGGTGGAATAATTTTTGTAGTTTGCAAAAACACTCAATTAATGCACTTGTTTTCCTCAAAAAATTGTGTTTACCAATGCATTAATTTTGTGTCAAACTTTGACCATCTACTCCCTCCATCCAGGTGAGTCATCTTTGGTTGTGCACCATGACCAAGGAGGGAAAAACAAGAGAACTTAATGTTTATTTTCTACTCCCTCCATTCCTACATATTGTATTTTTAGACATTCAAATGGAATACAACATATGGATGTATGTAGACATATTTTAGAGTGTAGATTCACTCATTTTGCTCCATACGTAGTCACTTGTTGAAATCTCTAGAGAGAGAAATACACCGTGGGAATAGAGGGAGGCTTTTACTCCGTATTTGGGAACAGAGGGAGTATCACAATATGGAGGGAACAGAGGAAGCTTGAAATATGAACATGTCAATAGGAGGGAGTAAAAGCCTCATGCATGCATGCAACATGCAACACTCACACGTACACATGGACGCACGCAACACTCATGCACCCATGCGGCACACAGCACGCGATGCAACACACACGCTCACGCTCAAGTGCTCAACCTACTCCCTACGTCCGTGAAAGACTGTACATTTAGAGATTTACACATTGACCAAGGCATAATTAATGCCCAAAAGTAGCAGATTTATGTGTGCATGCGACCATTGAGAGAAGAAGATTAAATGAAGGTTGTTGCATGTTGTAATTAAGGATGGACATGTAGCCTATAGCTAGAGCCCAAGTTGGTGCATTAGTTAATCAATATCGATTTTAGATTAAAGGCTAAATGCACTGGAAGTGTAGATGTACACTCTTTGTTTTTTAGCCGATGTACACTCTTTGTTGGAAGACCGAGGGAGTACACGTGCATGCACTTACATACATAGCTAGGGTGGTTCGCGCGCAAGGGTTGGACTCATGTCGTGCCTGCGTAAAGTTTTGTTCAACTGATTTCTTTGCTCTGCCAACTGACAAGTGGGACCCAGAAACCAGGTGACAATTTAACCAGTCAACAAAGTGCCACGTCGACTATGTGGCCGGTCAGTATGGTGCAATACAGTGCTCTACGATGAGCTAGTGATCATATAATCACCGCCAAACTATATATAGTGCCCGTAAAGAGCGTATTGTTACATATGTTGACCGCCAGTGTATTTTTCTCGTTTCAAATTAAGCGATATTTAACCAGAAAGGACTAGTACTTGTACTGCTTTGATGTGTCCCTCAACTCGCCGAACAAGGAGAAGCTTGCTTACTACGCCTCTCCCTTGCCCATGCGCGCGGTGGCTCGCAGGACGAGGAGAGTGTTTTGACTACAGCACCCTCTCGCTCTCCCTTTCGGTCGCCCTTGCCCTCACGGTGGACGTGCAACAGTTCAATCGATGTCAGATTGCCAGAAGCATATTGTACTATAGTATCATCATTGTTGGACCTTCCGAAGAGGCAAAGAGCCAAGTGCAAGGTTCACACGAGTACGAACTGTTGAACCTCCCGAAGAGGCAAAGAGCCAAGCGCGAGGTTTTATAGGAGTTGTCGTCCTAGTAGGAGTTACAACTATAGCGAACGATGCTACTGTATGATGCCGCCACGTCACCTATATCCAAAGTTGTGCCACCTTTTTTCTCAATGAGCGTGTTGGATCCCGTGCAACAACCACACAAGTTGCACGTACAAATGCCAGTATGCCACACAAGTTCATCTCCAATTCATGTGATAAATTTGTGCACGACTAGTCTACATATACTCACAGCGCTACTGTTCACAACTTACCATACCCCACTTACACGTTATAGATGGGCTACATGTCCTCCTCCAGGTTACAGTCCCAGGTGTTCTTCATGGATGGCACGATCCATAGCGGTGGGCAACGGGAATCATTGTCACAGCTTTCTAGTCCGGTTCCACATGATGGAGACTCATCCAAGCTAAAGCGGCATAAATCAGGGATAGCGTGTCCCAACATGTCATTCATCCGGCGGTGCGCACTAAAGACACAACCATCCTTCATGAACGGTAGGCCTTCAGTGTCGTGCACGGAAGGTGGCATCCGCTTCACAATGGGGTAGCTGTCCCAATGAAAAGCGAGTACTCTCCAATAGTGTTCCTCGGCACCCACGTAGCATCACGGGGGTCGAACTCGGCGCCGTTCATCTGGTACACGCGACATCTCAGATATGGGCACATGGTGACGTACACAGTCAAGGTCCATGCATAATAATGTTGTGCTCAAATATGGCGGTCAGTAATACTGTGCAGCAAATAGTACTACTCTGGTATAGAGGAAGTAAAATAACCGGCTTATTATATATAGCCACTCTTGGCTACATGGATGAGATAGTAAGACATGGAAAAACAAAAATGGTGGCAGCTAGTGGGTTCAAGTCTTCAAGGGCCTAGCTAGCTATACGCGTCCTCCAAGGTAAAAAGTACTCCTACTAGTACTAGTAAGTAGTACAACAATGAAAGAGAAGGCGAGAGGGTTAAAAAATATAATACTAAATGAAATACCTGGGTAGATGGTGATGGTCCGATCGTGGTAGATTGTGTGACCATGTTGCACATCAGTGGTACCGTGGGTAACGACTGCTAAGATAGTTGATCCCAATATGCCAAAATCAGCTATAAGGTTCCAGGTTAGACCGAATCGCAGATGCAAATGCACATCCAGGATCGGCGATCTTATTTTGATCGGGGGATGACTGGTCCCTGGAATATAATGGAGCACCGTTAGGGATGCAAATGATGGTTTGTGCATTCCGTTTATAATCTCCCGTACCGTAGGATGGCAACCAGATGAAACAAGTCACCTGGCTTGTCACCGCAAAGATGCGGCCTAGATGGCACACGGCGTCTTCAAACGTGTAGGGGTACAAATCTGTCACGGCCAACATGGGCCAGCCTCTGTCGTTACTGCCTCTTGCATTGATGGAAATCCTAATGTCGAACACAACGATGAGATAGTAATCATCATAGCCGCGTCGCTTTGTCGGCGGGTCCGCAGTTGCTATCTTCTTCAATCTCATGTAGGCATCATCATACGTATTCAAGCCCAGCCAGTCCGGAAGGCCAATCCCAATGGTTGAGAAGGGGTCTACGGGAACGGCCGCGCTGCTGTGGATGTTGTGCAAAATGATGGTGGTATCCGGCCGGAGGTATGCAAGCCAATCTTCGTTGGCACCGACCCAGACCTATATATAAGAGGGTGGGCAGCGAAGAAATTACCGGATGGAAATGGAATAACTAAGTACTACATGATCAAACTCCATGATTGACCTGCTCATCGGACAAAATCCGACTACCTCTCAACATCGGCAACTCTAGCGGAGTCAACATGCAACCATGGCCAGGGAGCGATGGACTATTCAAAGGATTGTCCCATAGAAGAACCTTCTCCTCGAGGACGCATGGAAGACCAACAAGCATGCCCTTTTCCCAAGCCTGTTTAAGCACCGTCTTGAAAAAGTTGGTGCAGGAAGCATCGAGTCTTGCGGCGGTGAGGACGTTGGAGCGGCATGCGATTTCTCCCAAAGGATCGTCGTCCAAGGTCTCCCAGCCCCAACGAGGAGGAGAACCGCCTGGGGAATCCATGGGAGCAGCAACGAACTGCCTTCTCTTCGGGGGGGCTGGCGAGGAGGAGATAAGAGCGTAGTAACCGCAGGGCCTCGTCCCTTCCAACTGTAGCTCCTCGATCGTTCCTTAACGAAGGGGTGAGGCTATTATTTACTACGTACTCCTACTATAGCAGTACTAGTACTATTTTCTCAACTAGTAGTGCGATGTACTGTGCTTCTAATATAGTGCACCAGTTTTGAACTCTTAATCTCAGGGCCAAGGAGCTACAGTTGGAAGTGGAGGGTAGTACTGTAACACCCCGCGTGTCATGCTACAGTAAACTCCTGTTAATGGTGCCACGTCATCATAATTAATTTTTGCTAATCTTCACTTTGTTCCAAACCGACCTTAATTTCATTTAAAAAACAAGTCAAATTATTTTTCCATCGAACTATAAAACTAAAATGTTCGAATAGTTCTATAAATGCCCCAGATCGTTTTCTTGTGGAACTAACTTCTTTTGACTCACAGATAAATCCCTAGGAATTTTATAAGTGTTCCAACAGCAAATAAATTGGTCCTTTCAAAAATAAAGGATTAATTGTACGCTACAAAATGCCCCCTAAACTTTGTGGTTAGATCCCAAAGTATTGCAAGGTATTTATATGAAAAGTTTCATGTGCAACAAAATTCTTTTGAATTTAATTGAAATGTGAAACAGTGCCTAACAATTGAGAGCAGAAAGATAATAGTAGTAAAGATGAGGTGGATCACTGTGCACTTAGGCCCAATGTGCACAACACAGGCCCAGCCCACCCCTGCACCTTCTCCTATCTCTGTTCACAAGGGCGTGCTGGACGAACAGCACTCGTCCATTGCTCGGATGGCCGCGTGCCGAGCATCCCCCCCTCCCTCCCTCGCTCTCTCTTCTCCCCGTGTGAAACCGCCGCTGCCGTCGCGATGGCCGCGACCACCGTGCTCCCCGCGTCGCGAGAAGACGCCCAGAAGGACCGCCACGGTCCACTTCGTCCATCCCGAGGACCGAATCCACCGGGACAGGCCCGTACACTCGCCATCGCCACCATCTTTATCTTGTACGTCGTCATCGTCCGCCGTCGATTCCCGCCACTCCGGCCCACCCCGACCTCCCCGACGACGCCCTCGGCTCTGCGGTGAGCTTCTCCTCCGGATCGCCCCTTCCTACGCCTCGATTTGGTCGTCGTTTGCTGTCCGCGAGTTCATCCGAGTTCGCGTGTACGCGTACGTACGTGCGTGTGTGTGTTGCTCGTGCTGCTCTTGCTACTACCGCTACCCCGCGCACCCGCGTAGCCGACCACGCCTGCAGCCGCCGCGCCCTTGCCCTGCCCGCTCGCGCTTGCCGCGACCATGACCGCGCTCCTCTGCTGCCCTCGCGTGCGCGCCGCCCGCCCACACCTGCGCTGCACTGCGCCGCACGCCCGCGCCTTGTGCTCTGGCCGCCCCGCTCGCCTAGCCCCGCGCTTCACTTGCCTAGCTCCGTGCCCGCCGCCGCCTCCCCAGCCGCGCGCCCCGGCAGCCCTGCTGCTGCTTACATGCGGCTGCCGCTGCCGCGGCTGCTGCTCGTTGCCGCCGCAACTGCTCTGCTGCTTGCTGGCGTTGCTGATGTTCCTGCCTCTATGCTGCCGCTGCTCGCCGCCTCGGCCACTCGCCCGTCGTTTCCGCCACCGCCGCTGCACTTGCCTCTGCATCGCCGCGCCGGCACCCCCACGCCGCTGCACGCACGCGCACGGCCGGCGCCGCATCTGCCAAAACGAGGTTGCGCCCTCCTGGCCCTTCCCGCGCCAAGCGCCTGGCCATGGCCGCCGCACGCGAGCGTGCGTGCCTAGCCATGGTGGCTGGCTATGCCTTGGCCGGCCCTGTGTATATCCGTGTGTGCGTGTGTGTTAGATTAGAAATAATGGGCCCCCTACTAATTAGGTTAGTTAGATTAGTTACTAACATTAGTTTAGCCACTGTCACTTACCACCAGGCCCCACCTGCTATTAATAATAAAACCAATTTGTTACTAACTGGGTCAATGACAGGAGGACCCCGATCAGCCCTTTGAGTAGTCAAAGTTGACCCTTTGACTAGTCAAAGTTGACTAGTCAACTTCTGAGTGAGTAGTTGACCTGGCCCACCAGTCAGCCCTCGGTGGGTGTACTTTACACTTAGCAATATCAGTGGTTAATTTTAAATTAAAAATAAAACCAAAAATTCTAGAAAATTGTTTTTAAACTTTAGAAATTCATAAAAAATAAACCATAACTCGAATGAAAATGTTTACTACATGGAAGTTGCTCAGAACGACGAGACAAATCCGAATACGCTCTCCTTTCATCTGTCACGTGCTCCTAGCATGCTGAATATGAAACCGTCCCCTCTCTTTTGTCTGTCCGGAAAAAGGCAGACGCCGGGAAAACCCCTACGGATGTTTTCCCTCTCCGTCTGCAACGTGTAGTACTGCGTTAGAGCACTCCTAGCGTAGCTTACTGCCATGTCGTGCTTTCTATTGCATTTGTATGCTTGCTATTTATTGTTTCTTCCCCCCTCTTCTCTCCGGTAGACCCCGAGAACGATGTTGATGCCCTTGTGATCGACTACGTCGACGACGACACTTCTTCCTTTTCAACAGAGCTTCCAGGCAAGCAAACCCCCCTTGAGCATTCCGATATCGCCCATTTCTTTCCCTCTCATGCTTGCATTAGAACTGCTATTGCTTTATGTATGATCCTACTCTGATGCATAGCCTGTTGTTGTTACCTGCTTTCATACCTTGCCTGCTTATCCTAAACTGCTTAGTATAGGTTGGTTAGTGATCCATCAGTGACCCCCACCTTGTCCCAGTTGCCCCGCTTTATGTTTGATGACTCGATCAACGTGATCGACGTCCAGGCCCCGACACCGCACATCACCCCCCTTAGTTGTACAACTCTGCAGAGTTACCATCGAGTGTCGTGGGTGGAACCTCTTACATCACTCCTGATGAGATCTCTGTAGTGTAGCTATACGGTCGAGGTCATCAAGGGTGATTTCCTCCTTAACCACTTCCGTTACCGCTCTGTCGTGCAACCCCTCAAGTGTGAACCTCGAGGGTGGATCCTCTTACGTTCACCTTGATGATAACATCGAGTGGGATTCACCGGGGGTGATTCCTCGGGTTTTCCCCTTGGTGTTAGACACACAGTTACTATGGTTATTATGACTTTACACTGAACCATGTTACTAAAGACAGGTTGACCTGGAAGGTACCCGCGCGGGCTTAATAGCGAGTGATGTGGAGTCGGGTTGACCTGGAAGGTGCCCGCGAGATAACTACGAGGCGTGGCCGGGCATTCTTAGCCCTTGCCGCAAGTACTCGAGACGGGGCAACGGGGTCACATCTTTCGTGAGTCTCTGCTTGTTACCGCGTGCTCCCAATCCACTACGATTTGGATATTTGATCCGAGGGGCCTCTGGCCTGATAGCACTAACCATCACGCGGGCATAGTATGGGCGTTCTGCGTCGTATACATCAACCGAAGCTTAATAGACGTCAGCGACTGAGCGGCGTGCGCCAGGTTGGACTGCGTAAGCACCTGCCTTGTTGAAGGAGGTAGCTAGGTCTGCTCACCGGATGCGTACGCAACGTGCAGGAGTTCCCGAGGAGATGGCCCATGACCCCTGGGGGCATAGGTTTAGTCCGGCGTGCTGGCCTCTCTATTAAGTCTAGGTCGGGTTGCGGCGTATTGTTTGGCCGAGGCCGGGCATGACCTAGGAAAGTGTGTCCGGCCGGAGTTAATCAAGCGTGGTGGGTAAGTTGGTGCACCCCTGCAGGGAAGAAAACATCTATCGATAGCCTGTCCTACGGTAATGGACACTTGGAGTTGTATCCTGATCGATACAACTAGAACTGGATACTTGTGATGGGAAATGAACGGATGGTGATGAGAACTGGATTGTGATGATAAGTGGATAGTATGGCTCTGGGATTGCTTTCTCGCAGGGAGTCGAGAAAGGATCTCTGGCCGAGGTTGATAACACTACTGCTACTTTACTTTATGCTACTCTACTCCCTCATGTTTGCTGCAAGATGGTGGTTTCCATAAGATGCTAGTCTTCGATAAGCTAGGCTTTCCCCTTCCCTTCTGGCATTCTGCAGTTTAGTCCACAGATACAACCCATTCCTTTGATACAGATACATACTTAGTTTAGATCTGATGTAAGTCTTGCGAGTACTTTGGATGAGTACTCACGGTTGCTTTGCTACTTCCTTTTCCCCCATACCCGATTGTTGTGACCAGATGACGGATCCCAGGAGCCAGACGACGCCACTGATAACTACTACTACCCGGAGGATGCCTACTACTACGTGAAGACCGCAGACGACTAGGAGTAGTTAGGAGGCTCCCAGGCAGGAGGCCTTGCCTTTTCGATCGTTGTTGCTTTTGTGCTAGCCTTCTTAAGGCACACTTGTCTAACTTAGGTCTGTACTCAATTATTGTTGCTTCCGCTGACTATTGTGTATTCGAGCTGATGTATTCGAGCCCTCGAGGCCCCTGGCTTGTAATATAAAGCTTGTATTATTTTAATTTGTGTCTAGAGTTGTGTTGTGATATCTTCCCGTGAGTCCTTGATCTTGATCGTACACATTTGCGTGTATGATTAGTGTACGATTGAATCGAGGGCGTCACAAGTACTGTTCTCTAGAACCATCGATGTACTATCAATGCAGGGAAAGTACACCTGCGTAGTGGGTACTCTCAGTGCTCTATTCAAGCACGTAGCTGGCCTACTCAGCCGCTCCTCTCACACACACACTAGCAGCCTGTTTATCAGCGATGGTTACTGCAGGGGCAGAACATTTGAGTTATTTGATATAGCGAGACTAGGCTTTTCGCTTCCATTTGTGGAGGTGTAATGGATCTCATCGAACTTTGTTAGTAGTTCCTTCTTTATAAATGAGATGAGACAAAGCTTTTGTCTCTGTTTCAAAAAAATCACGTCAAGAGGAATTTCTTTTATAGAGCCGATAATGAAGTGAAGTCCATGCGTGCAACGCCACAAGCTACAGAGTACTAGTAGAGTACTAGCACTATACGTACAGAGCCATATTGCATAGTTCCCAATACCATGCTAGGCTTTTCCGTCTCCTCGGCCTTAATTGGGAGGCGCTAGTTTAAATATGCTACTAGCTGATGAGGAAGTTGCGAGCGAGGTGCGGCTAGGGCGAGCACGCGAGCCACGAGATGATGAGAAGGAAAACCCGTTCACGTGGCTGGGCTATCCATTGCACCCAGATTGTGGTGCGACACGTCTGTTCGACTTCAAAACTCAAACTACCCGTGTACAATATTGGCTCGCAACAAACTTACTATTTAAAAAAAGGCTGCCGTGCGTTCGGCCAGGATCGAACCCACAAAACGAGGTATACACTCCCGTGACCACAAGTAGTACTCGTTGTAGTACAAGGCAACCTAGAATCGCCTTTTGTCACTAGTAGTACATTGTTCCTTACAAGAAACCACTAAGGGCATCTCCAATGGTTGTAAGATAGTTGTTGGTAGATTTTGCCACATAGGATTTTTTATGATGTGTCATACAATAAATGAGGGAAGAGAGGAAGGTTGCATGTACATGAACCAACACCCCTTACACAAGCTCCAATGTAGAATGAGAGAGCACCTTATTTATCATCTCACATCCTATTGGGCAAACTAGATAAAATCCATTGGAGTTGTCGTATGTTAAGGTGTTGGTTGATGACATGGCATCCAACAAGCTAACATACAAACTGTTGGAGATGCCCTAATAATGCAAAGAAACCATTAATAATGCCAAGAAACTACTACCACTTGCATACGTGGCAGACTTAAGATAAGATTACCTTATCAACCATTGTACATGCCCTTACCAACCAGCCCTACCAAGAAACGACTACTCTACAAAGTGTCGTTATAGGCACGTTCCAACCCATGTCGCCCCTTAAGTCAACGCCTTCTATTCGACCGGCAAGTTAGGCATTATGACTTGTGGGACCTACATGTCAGTCTGCACAAAAATCCCCGAGTGATCTCCTACCTCCGGCCCACCCACCTAGTCATCCTCGGCCATGGGACATAGCTACCGCTTCCGGCAGAAGGCGAGGTCAAAACCGGCGGCGGTGCGGAGCCCATCTTGCGGCAGCCCGGATGCCAGCTCCGTCCGGTGCTCACGGTTGCTAGCTAGCCAAGATAGCTCCGTCCACTGCTTGTCTGCAAGGTTTGCTAGCTAGATTGGCATGGCGGCGTGGCGGCTTGCTCGCGTGCGCCGCGCTAAGGCTAGCCATCTGGCTCGAGCGGAGGCCAGTGCGGCGGCTTGCTCGCGCGTGAGTCACGCTCGGGCGAGCCTGCCAACACGGGCGGAGGCTAGCGCGTCGTCCGGCCCGTCCGGCGGAGCGGCGGCCAACTCCCTCATCACTGGCACCATCGACGAACATGCATCAGTACTGTTTGAAGTAATGTTCAGGAAAAAATAATGATTTGAGGGGGAATATAACATGATAGAATGTCAGATGTGGGTCCCTCGTGTGAACGGTCAAATAAAATGTGTTGGTTTAAGCTGCCTCGTGAGCACGGACGTGTGGTCCAACCCTGTCATAAATGAGTTTAAACGAGCCTAATCGGCACTAGGTAGTAGTTTTTGGCATGGATTAAGTAATTTTGGGTATGGTTTTGCTATTTTTTGTACAATAGTTTCTTCCTAGGGCTGGTTGAAAGTGGTAGTTTTTTGTTAAATACTCGTACATATTGTAAGTAGGAGTGAAAGTTAAGCTTTGGAAGCCAATAAGCAAGGGTAGTTACATAGTGCCTATGTGTACGTGATTGAAAGTATATATCAACCATGGGTGACTAATATCTTGATGGAAAACTCGAAACTATGGAAATACTAGCATTTTTTTGAATGGTTGGAAATACTAGCAATGTTCACATGTGTTGCAATGGATCATAATTAGAATAATACTTATTCACAAACTTTATACAAAACACTCTAATTTTGATATATATACTAGCAAGAGGCCCATGTGTTGCATGGAACGTCAAGATGCATTTATACGAGTTGTTTATCTTGTGGGAGACGAAGATGAACGAGGGAAGTCCTTATCTACAAATGTGGAGAGGGGTGCGGGTATCTTTTTGCAAAATTGTCATAGTTTGCTTTCTATCCGTCAGATATAGATCGGACGGTCTATATTGCAGGATGGCAGGCACACCATCATGACCAACTCGGTTTTTTATAAGAGTGTAGATATCACTAGAGATATATTATGTTTCAATCGGAAAATATTCCTTGGGCTGTTTTGGTGAGGTGAGGGAGGTGTGTGGTTGGTTTTAAGATACTAATTATGGGTTTTTCTGCAAATTGGTAGATAAGTGGGATGTTGGTGAGAAAAGGTAACAACTTACCTCACAAATGTTAGATGTAGATCTAATGGTCAGAAATGACGGATGGCAAACACACCATCATCACCAACTTTGTCTTCTGTAGGAGTACTAGCAAGATGTCTGTGCATTGCACGGAACATCAAGATGCATATTTTTATAAAACACTTGTTGTGATTGACCCATGTAGGAGTAGTCCCATGTGTAAAAACTAATGATATCTCGTGAAATAGGAGATAAGGTGAAGAGTAGTGGGGCGTGGTGGTGATTGGTGGTCGGACTGAGTGGAGGCAAGGGGATGGACGACGCTGGCAGCGGCCACCAGGCCAGTTTGTTCCAGAGGCTTCCTTTTTTAATTTCTAAACAATGAGGTTGTTGGAGATAAGGATGAACGAGGGAAGGCCTTGTCTGCAAATGTGGAGAGAGGTGCGGGTATCTTTTAGTTTAATTTGCATCCGTCAGATATAGATCGGACGGTCTATTGCAAGATGGCACGCATACCATGATCACCAACTCAGTTTTTTATAAGAGAAGAAATATAAGTATGGAGATACAAATGTATTATTGATACTAGCTTGTTTCCTTAAACTAGGATCTACATTCTATTCAACGGCTCAGCATGTGGGGCCTTAGCACAATGACTTCTCGACTGTGTAAAACAAAGGTTTTCCCGTCGCCGATAAGGAGGGGGTGACGGTGGCGCGCTTTCGTCTTGCTCTAGTCCTAGTAGTCATACTAGGTGGTCTACGCACGTGTAGATTTATTCTTTTCCGCGTCTCGTGTTCGCCGTACTGCCATGACTGTTGATGAATAGACGGTAAGTTATTCACGGGGAAACCCTTGTTGAGCGTGTTTGCGAGAGAGAGAGAGAGAGAGAGCATGTGTGATATGTCTAGAGACTGAGGCAATGATAATAGATTATTTGTGTCTATGTGTGTGGAGGATAGAGAGAGACATGTACATGGGGCTTTGTGTTGTGTAACGTGGAGACACATAGACATAATCACAGAGTGAGTGTGTGAGATACACATGCGGGCATGGAGAGAGATGTGTGAGTTAGAGAGATGGAGAATTTTGGTGTGCATCTGAGCTAGAGAGGGGGGTATATACATATCTAGAGTTGTAGAGAATATGCAAGGTGTGTGTCATAAAAGAAGGATCCAGATAGCTAGCTGGGTGTTTGTGCGTGTTTGTGCGCGCGTTTGTGTGTGAGAGGGAGTGTGTGTATGTGGAGTAGAGAGACCACTAATGATGTAAACCTAGTATAAGGGAAGGGGGAATGGTGTGACATGTGTGTCAAAGAGAGACAAAGGCATGTGTAGTAGCGGGATAGCATGGGTGCGGGCGGGGAGCAGACTATTTGGAAGAGACATCGAGTGTGTGTGGGAGAGGGGTGAGAGAGAGAGAGAGAGCTAGCGACGGAGAGAGAGAGAGAGAGAGGAAAAGAGGGGGGAGAGGGGTCGTTTTTGTCCATAAGTGGCGTATAGATAGGGAGACAATGTTGATGTTGTTCGAAATTGGCCTATGTACGGAGACGCAAGGGAAGCGGGTCATCATGTGTGTGATAGGGACTTCATGAGAGATCGAGAATAGATGGTGTAGAGAACAACGTGCGAGATTGAGAATGATGATACATTAGGAAGCTATGGAAAGAGTCACGGCATATATGTATATAGGGAAGGAGCTGGGGCGGGTCCGCCTGTGGGAGAGATAGAAAGAGGAGAGTGGTGCACAAGGAGACAAAGTGTGCTTGTTTTCAGTGGGGGTGGTGTGTGAGGTGAGTGTGCGAGAACCACATAACTAGGGAGATAGGCGTTTGGGGGCGACGTTTTGTGTGTATGAGAAAGATACACTCTACATAGTGTGTGTGCTTGGGAAAGAGAGATGCCGGGAGACCTGGAGAGTGGGGGAAATATATGTGTGCATGCCCGAGAGACAAAGTGATAAGAGACCTATATTGGGGTCCGGACTTTAGAAGAGAGGGGGTGTTAATGTGCTCGTGTGTTCGTGTCTGGGGAGAGAACGGCGTGTGTGTGGGGGGTGGCTTCAAATAATGAGTTAGGTGTCTATATTTGAGGGACTTTAGCGTACTTGAGATATATATGGTCAATAATGTGTGCACTCATGGTTGACCAATTTGTTTCACAATTTGGACTATGAGATAACGATACTTTTGAACATGCGTGATATACCTTGATGTATCAGAATTACAAACCTAATATTGGAATTTTGGAATTCGACTCCATCATTAGCTTTTGTAATTCATTTAAACGGAGGTACATTTTTTAAGCCGGGATTTCGTGATTTCAAATTCATATATCAAACCTAGAGATATACACATACGGGCATGTTCAAACTTTATAATCATCCACCTTATTCATGCACATACACATTTTTGCTTTTGTCATCATATTTAGGATAAACACATTTGGAATATCATTTGAATTGCACCGTATGATGGTATTTAATTGTACTAGCTCAATGATCCATATTTGAATTGAATGGACAATCTAAGTTTCGAGTTGGAGACATTGATTTTCAAAACTAGCACTTTTTTTGGGTGCAAAACAAATAAATTCTCGGCCATGATATCATAGTCGGCCATACAAGAGCAGAACACTTATAATTCCAGGCGCCAAAAGCTTTCAAACTTCCCACTCACATCGAAATATCTCGCGCCCGAAAGTTTAGCCCTGCGATATTCCTATTTTACCCCTGCCACATGAACGGAAAAGGGCTGCTTTGGTAACTCCATTGTTTGCCCAACTTTGCCCCCAACATTCTTCCCCAGAGCCCCTCCCCTTTCCCCTCCCCGACCCCCCCAACCACGGCAAGCCACCGAATCTAGTCCTCCGCCGCAATGGTGGACCTCACACCCCGCCGGATCTACCTTCCGCACCTTGGAACCCCCAACTACCAACTCACCACTTCACCGGAGCTGCTTCACCGACTGGCTTGTCCACCGCTCTAGATCTCCTTGACCGCCATCATGGTCCACCACACCGGATCTGCTTAACCGGCGCCCTCGTCCACCATAGTGTAGGCCCTTCAGTGACTCCCTCGTCCGCTCGATCGCTGGCCCTTCATACAAGCCCTCATCCGCCGCAAAAGATCCGCCTCACCGAAAGCACTGTACACTACACCCGCCGAAGCCTTCGTCCACTGCACCGGACCTGCTCCACGGACGCCATATTCAACTCCACCGGCCCTGCTTTACTGACGTCGCAGCCTCATCGGGTTATTTTGATTTGTACTCCTTCGGTTTTTCTCTTCTTTATCGTGCAACTATTCACTTACCACAGATGAGCTTTCTTGTATGTCGACAGGCGCCGCAACCGAAGCACCGGAGCCGCTTCAGCGACGGCGACAGCCTGCCCAAACTTAACCGCAACACGAGCACCATCGACGATCCTTAGCTATCAAGTATGACAATGATACCCATACGCCACCGAGAATCAGGTACTATTATCCAACGACCAGCGCCTACGTTCACTTTCTTAGCATAAGCACCGCACCTTTGAATTTCTTCAGGGCATCATTCAATTTTTCATGAGACGCGTTATTCTGCTTGCACCTATAGGGCCATACTTCTGGCAGTGAACATGTTACATGTGCTAAATTACATGCCAGTGCACATCTAGTTAATATGCTTTAGTTTTATCCTAAGTATTATTGTACTTCCTAGATATCACTGCCTACTATTTTACTTCTTGCATGATATATTTATGATAATGGTGTTGTTCTGATGCCACCTGTTGGTTCCATCAGACTGCTTCATGTTCTCTATGCTTAATTACACATCAGCAAACTAGCATGTGGTTCCGCTGCTTTTTGTTCATTTTACCCTACATTTCCTGATGCTAGCTATTACATCACTGCTCCGACCCTCTGTTCATTAATTTTTTGTGTGTTCTTGATCTTCCCAAGTTGCATGACTAATTAAAAACTAGCCAGTCTTTTGGGGTATGAAACCCATTTGGGCGAGAGTAGTACTAGGATGGGTGACCTCCTAGGAAGTCCTCGTGAAAGGGTTTCATATCTAGCCTACTCCAACTTGTTTGGGATAACAGGCTTCATAAGTAAGGATTAATTATGGAGCTGCCAACCCCATCAAGCAAAATATTTGTTCTTTTGGGGCTGGCACCTCGAACAAGCATAAAAATATAATGAAGCAGATATATTGTTGTGTAAGCACACACCCTTCTTTCATTAGTTTAGATGGACCATTGATGATCAATTTGAACCAGTGCATGCGATTAAAATTAATTTTACCTAAATAGAGGGTGCAGAATAAACTACAACAACTAGATTTGCAACCACGGGATGCTGACGATATCTTCAAAGAACATTGCGACATCACCGAGGCTTCACAGCAACATATGGTAAGCCAGTGTGTTTTAGTACATGTGAAATGTAATGCGTGTGGGCTGCTTTCTTGGCTTGTGCCCTCAACCTGTAATCCTACAAAATTACAAATAGTTCAGTTGTCTACTTTGCTGTATTGCTTGATTCGAATGCTTGTTTGTTACTTGTTAGGCTATACCTGAGTTGGCCAATATGTCAGCAATGCCTGCTGTACTATTGTAAAGAAATGCATGCCTAGTTCATTTGAGTCCTTAACTTTTCCTCTGAACTTCATCACAAGACTGTCTTCGTAGTTTATATGAGGCCACACTGTTAAGTGCTTTCTCAGATTATTTGAACTTCTTAGATGCCTTGACAACTAAAATATAGCGGTGGTACACTCCCTTTCAAGTTTCATCTTACCATTTTAATTTCTTTTCGGCTGATGCTGCTTTGAACCATTTAAACATAGCTTGCCATGCTCGGCAATAATTCGTATGTCGTTTACCATGTAAGCTTACTGCCTTAATCATGCGATAACTATCTCTTACTTATGTCCAACGGAAACCTTTTAGGATGCCATTCACACTAGGACACAACGCACAACCCCAGAATCTATCTGTGGAAGCAGTGCGCCATCCATGTTACCAGATGGTAGCAGTTCAGAGGCAACACCGCCAGAGAGCAGTCTGAGCACAGATATTATAGTTCTTGAGGCTCTACTAGAGGCAGAAAGAGATGATGTGGCTGCCATGAATGAGGTAATCTTGATCTTGAGGCTGGAAATTATGCAATCAGCTGCACACATTATGCAAGCAACCCAAGAATTGGAGGAAGTAAGAATGCTGCATTTGAAGACGGAGGAGGTCATGTTGTTTCTGCTATCTGAAGCCCAGGGTAATTACAGTTCTTCTTTAGATACCAGTTGAAATTCTTAATAGATTATTGTACTTGCATGTTGTGTCATGTCTCTGAATGGATTATGTTGTAAGTGTTGGGGAACGCAGTAATTTCAAAAAAAATCCTACGCACACGCAAGATCATGGTGATGCATAGCAACAAGAGGGAAGAGTGTTGTCCACGTACCCTCGTAGACCGTAAGCGGAAGCGTTATGATAACGCGGTTGATGTAGTCATACGTCTTCATGATCGACCGATCCTAGCACCGAAGGTATGGCACCTCCGCGATCTACACACGTTCATCTCGGTGACGTCCCATGAACTCACGATCCAGCAGAGTGTCGAGGGAGAGCTTCGTCAGCACGACGACATGATGACGGTGATGATGTTGCTACCGGAACAGGGCTTCGCCTAAGCATCGCTACGATATGACCGAGGTGGATTATGGTGGAGGGGGGCACCGCACACGGCTAAAAGATCAATGATCAACTTGTGTGTCTATGGGGTGCCCCCCTCCCCCGTATATAAAGGAGTGGAGGAGGGGGAGGAGGCCGTCCTCCTAGGCGCGCCCCAAGGGGAGTGCTACTCCCACTGGGAGTAGGATCCCCCCCCCCCCTTCCCTAGTTGGATTAGGAGAGAAGAAAGGGGGGAAGGAGGAAAGAAAGGGGGGGCGGCCCCCTCCCAATTCGGATTGGGCTTCGGGGGGGCGCCCCCTCCTTTGCTCCCTTCTCCTCTCTCCCACTATGGCCCAATAAGGCACATATACCTCCCGGGGGGTTCCTGTAACCTCCTGGTACATCGGTAAATGCCCGATCTCACCCGGAACCATTCCACTATCCAAATATAGTCGTCCAATATATCGATCTTTATGTTTCAACCATTTCGAGACTCCTCGTCATGTCCATGATCATATCTGGGACTCCGAACTACCTTCGGTACATCAAAACACATAAACTCATAATACCGATCGTCACCGAACGTTAAGCATGCGGACCCTACGGGTTCGAGAACTATGTAGACATGACCGAGACACGTCTCTGGTCAATAACCAATAGCAGAACCTGGATGCTCATATTGGTTCCTACATATTCTACGAAGATCTTTATCGGTCAAACCGCATAACGATATACGTTGTTCCCTTTGTCATTAGTATGTTAGTTGCCCGAGATTCAATCGTCAGTATCTCAATACCTAGTTTAATCTCGTTACTGGAAAGTCTCTTTACTCGTTCCATAATGCTACATCCAGTAACTAACTCATTAGCTACATTGCTTGCAAGGCTTATAGTGATGTACATTACCGAGAGGGCCCAGAGATACCTCTCCGCAATCGGAGTGACAAATCCTAATCTCGATCTATGCCAACTCAACAAACACCATCGGAGACACCTGTTGAGCACCTTTATAATCACCCAGTTACGTTGTGACGTTTGGTAGCACACAAAGTGTTCCTTCGGTATTCGGGAGTTGCATGATCTTGTAGTCATAGGAACATGTATAGGTTACAGAGAAAGCAATATCAACAAACTAAACGATCATCGTGCTAAGCTAACGAATGGGTCAAGTCAATCACATCATTCTCTAATGATATGATCGTGTTAATCAAATGACAACTCATGTCTATGGTTAGGAAACATAACCATCATTGATTTAACGAGCTAGTCAAGTAGAGGCAAACTAGTGACACTCTGTTTGTCTATGTATTCACACATGTACTAAGTTTCTGGTTAATACAATTCTAGCATGAATAATAAACATTTATCATGAAATAAGGAAATATAAATAACAACTTTATTATTGCCTCTTGGGCATATTTCCTTCAGTCTCCCACTTGCACTAGAGTCAATTATCTAGATTACATTGTAATGATTCTAACACCCATGGAGTCTTGGTGCTGATCATGTTTTGCTCATGAGAGAGGCTTAGTCAACAGGTCTGCAACATTCAAATCTGTATGTATCTTGCAAATCTCTATGTCTCCCTCCTTGACTTGATCGCGGATGGAATTGAAGTGTCTCTTGATGTGCTTGGTTCTCTTGTGAAATCTGGATTCCTTGGCCAAGGCAATTGCACCAGTATTGTCACAAAATATTTTCATTGGACCCGATGCACTAGGTATGACACCTAGATCAGATATGAACTCCTTCATCCAGACTCCTTCATTTGCTGCTTCCAAAGCAGCTATGTATTCCGCTTCACACATAGATCCCGCCACGACGCTATGCTTGGCACTGCACCAACTGACAGCTCCACCATTTAATAAAAACACGTATCCGGTTTGTGACTTAGAGTCATCCAGATCAGTGTCAAAGCTTGCATCGACGTAACCGTTTACGACGAGCTCTTTGTCACCTCCATATAAGAGAAACATATCCTTAGTCCTTTTCAGGTATTTCAGGATATTCTTGACCGCTGTCTAGTGATCCACTCCTGGATTACTTTGGTACCTTCTTGCTAAACCGATAGCAAGGCACACATCAGGTATGGTACACAGCATTGCATACATGATAGAGCCTATGGCTGAAGCATAGGGAACACCATTCATTTTCTCTCTATCTTCTGCAGTGGTCGGGCATTGAGTCTAACTGAACTTCACACCTTGTAATACAGACAAGAACCCTTTCTTTGCTTGATCCATTTTGAACTTCTTCAAAACTTTATCAAGGTATGTGCTTTGTGAAAGTCCAATTAAGCGTCTTGATCTATCTCTATAGATCTTGATGCCCAATATATAAGCAGCTTCACCGAGGTCTTTTATTGAAAAAATTCTTATTCAAGTATCCTTTTATGCTATTCAGAAATTCAGTATCATTTCCAATCAACAATATGTCATCTACATATAATATCAGAAATGCTATGGAGCTCCCACTCACTTTCTTTTAAATACAAGCTTCTCCAAAAGTCTGCATAAAACCATATGCTTTGATCACACTATCAAAGCGTATATTCCAACTCCGAGAGACTTGCACCAGTCCATAAATGGATCGCTGGAGCTTACACTTTGTTAGCACCTTTTGGATCAACAAAACCTTCTGGTTGCATCATATACAACTCTTCTTTAAGATATCCATTAAGGAATCCAGTTTTGACATCCATTTGCCAAATTTCATAATCATAAAATACGGCAATTGCTAACATGATTCAGACGAACTTAAGCATCGCTACGGGTGAGAAGATCTCATCGTAGTCAACTCCTTGAACTTGTCGAAAACCTTTTGCAACAAGTCAAGCTTTGTAGACAGTAATATTACCGTCAGCGTCAATCTTCTTCTTGAAGATCCATTTATTCTCTATGGCATGCCGATCATCGGGCAAGTCAACCAAAGTCCATACTTTGTTCTCATACATGGATCCCATCTTAGATTTCATGGCCTGAAGCCATTTTGCGGAATCTGGGCTCATCATCGCTGCCTCATAGTTCGTAGGTTCGTCATGGTCAAGTAACATGACTTCCAGAATAGGATTACCGTACCACTCTTGTAACGCCCTCGATGCGGCTATATCTCCCACGTGTCGAAGCACGACTTAGAGGCATAACCGGATTGAAAGCAATGTCGCAAGTGAGGTAATCTTCACACAACCCATGTAATACATAAGGGAAAAGATACATAGTTGGCTTACACTCGCCACTTCACACAATTACATGAATAAAGCATTACATCATCCAAATACAATCAAGGCCCGACTACGGAGCCAAAATAAAAGAAGACTACCCCAAATGCTACACAGATCCCCGATCGACCCCAACTGGGCTCCACTACTGATCAACTAGAACGAAACAACACAAAGGACAAGATCTTCATAGAGCTCCTCTTTGAGCTTGGTTGCATCATCTGCACGGTATCCTCGGCACCTGCAAACTGGTTTTGGAAGTATTTGTGAGCCACGGGGACTCAGCAATCTCGCACCCTCGCGATCAAGACTATTTAAGCTTATGGGTAAGGTAAAAGGTATGAGGTGGAGCTGCAGCAAGCGACTAGCATATATGGTGGCTAACATACGCAAAAGAGAGCGAGAAGAGAAGGCAAAAGCACGGTCGATCATCTATGATCAAGAAGTGATCCTAAAACAACCTACGTCAAACATAACTCCAACACCGTGTTCACTTCCCGGACTCCGCCGAGAAGAGTCCATCATGGTTACACACGCGGTTGATGTATTTTAATTAAGGTCAACTTCAGGTTTTCTACAACCGAACGTTAACAAATTCCCATCTGCCCATAACCGCGGGCACGACTTTCGAAAGTTCAAATCCCTGCATGGGTGTCCCAACTTAGCCCATCACAAGCTCTCACGGTCAATGAAGGATATTCCTTCTAGCGGGAAGACCCGATCAGACTCGGAATCCCGGTTACAAGACATTTCGAAATGGTAAAACAAGTCCAGCAACACCGCCCGAATGTGCCGACAAATCCCGATAGGAGCTGCACATATCTCGTTCTCAGGGCACACTCAGATGAGACTAGCTACGAGTAAAACCAACCCTCAAGTTTCCCCGAGGTGGCCCCGCAGGCAGCTCAGTTCGGACCAACACTCAGAGGAGCACTGGCCCGGGGGGTTACAATAAAGATGACCCTTGAGTCTGCAGAACCCAAGGGAAAGAAAAGGCTAGGTGGAAAATGGTAAAACCAAGGTTGGGCATTGGTGGAGGAGTTTTATTCAAGGCGAACTGTCAAGGGGTTCCCATTATAGCCCAACCGCGTAAGGAACGCAAAATCCGGGAACATAACGCCGATATGACAGAAACTAGGGCGGCAAGAGTGGAACAAAACACCAGGCATAAGGCCGAGCCTTCCACCCTTTACCAAGTATATAGATTCATTAATTAAATAAGAGATATTGTGATATCCCAACAAGTAAACATATTCCAACAAGGAACAACATCTCCATGTTCCAACAAGGAACAAACTTCATCTTCACCTGCAACTAACAACGCTATAAGAGGGGCTGAGCAAAGCGGTAACATAGCCAAACAACGGTTTGCTAGGACAAGGTGGGTTAGAGGCTTGGCTCAACAATATGGGAGGCATGATAAGAAAGTGGTAGGTATCGCAGCATAGGCATAGCAAAAGAGCGAGCAACTAGCAAGCAAAGATAGAAGTGATTTCGAGGGTATGATCATCTTGCCTGAGATCCCGCAAGGAAGAAGAACGAGTCCATGAGGAAGACAAACGGACGTAGTCGAACGAGTCCTCACAAACGCGACGTTATCGGAACCAACCCGAAGAAGCAACACCGGAAAGGAGCAAACAACATAGTAAACAACCACCACATAAGCATGGCATGATGCACAACCAAGTATGATGCATGTCCGATTTAAAGAGGCATGGCATGGCAAAGTGCACAAGCAATCCTACAAATTAAGTGGAGCTCATTATGCAACGGAGTTGCATATTGAAGAAAACACCACATGACTTATTTAGTTCTCTCTCGTTTATGTACCCAACAAGGTTAAATGTTGTTAGCATGGCAAGAGGTGAAGCAAAAGTAAACTACACACTCTAAGCAACTTATATGGGGCCGGATATAACAAACAACGAATCCGGTGAATCCCCCTATGCATTAGTAATTTATTGCAACAACAATTTAAACATTTTAATTATTGTTATCATGATGCGGATGACATGAACAAGTTTTATGCAATTTTTTATTAAGACTTGATAAGAGCATTAAGAAGCATTTTTGTCATCGTGGCGGAAACAAAAGGGGTGCCACGGCGACGATAATGAAACAGTGCCACGGCAATGTTTCGGTTCCGGTAACTCGATTGAGATACCGATGCAAAGGAGAAGTGTGCGGATGTGTGCAAAAGATGGTGGGGCGCTCTCGGATTCCGGGTGTCCCACGAGTTGGCGACAAGGAAACGAGAGACAATTTGGACACGGGGCAACACGAGCCTCTCAAACATCGCAAGCATTCAATCATGGACGTCGTCTCGAGGTTATACCTTCGAAGCGTGCGTTATCGGAGGGGTTCGAGTACGATGCGGTGTAGGGGAAGTAGACATTCTCGGGACGCCGAGGGAAGTAGTGGTTCATGTCCGTAGATGTTCGGGGTCACGACATGGAACTTGACGTCCACAGGGTCTTCAACGATGGTCGTGGTACATGTTCTGTAGACGTTAGGGCGGCGTAGTGGTACACGTTCACGGAGTAGGTCGTCGAGGGTCTTGCTGAAATCCACAGAGTCGGTGTGATTGTTCGGGCGTCGGTCTTGCCAATGGGGTACTTGGTGACATCCACGGGATCAGTAGTTATACATGGTCTTCGCGTTGTAGTTTGACTTGGCGATTCCAAAGCGTTCATCGGTAGTAGAACTTGGCGGTCTCGACGGTCGTCGTGGTACTTGACGTAATCCACGCAAACGGTGCCTGTCCAAGCATCGATCTTGACGAAGATGTACTTGACGAGTTACCCGAGCGCGTTAGTCCTCGGACTTGGGCTCCGGAGATGGTGTCGTGGTGGTCCTGCAGCCACAGCCTCCGCAAGGGCGTTGGGGGAGGAGATGGTCGTGACAGAGGACGAAACCAAGGAGCAGCAGTGCGAGGAGGGCCATGGCGGGCATCGTGGTTGAAGGCCCGAGGTGGGTGCGGCCAGAGCAGCGTCGAGTCATGGTGCTGGACTCGCCCGAGTCAACATGGGCGCGTGGTGGCGAAGCAGCAGCTGCAAGGGCAGAGCGAGGTCGGCGTTGTGGCGCAGCTCGACGGCAGCAAGGCGGCAGGGGGAACCGCGCAGGAGGAAGGAGAGGCCGGCGGCTGCGGTACAAGAAGCAACCGAGGCGCGGCTTCGGTCCATGGCGACAGCAAGGCGGCGGCGAACTTGGAGGCGGGGCGGCGTCGGGCACGCAGGTGGCTGTGGCCGGACGGCATCGCCATGGGACCGGAGGAGGCGCGAGCGAGGAGACAAGGACATCGCTCCTGCTCGGGGTCCTGGGCGCGCGAGGCTGCATGGCCATGGGGATTGGGATCCCCCCCTGGTCGCGCTGAGAAGGTGAGGGAGGACGCGAGAGGAGGGAGTAGGGATAGGGGAGAGAGCGAGAGATGGCATCGAGGACGTGGTGGCGGCGGCCACGGGAACGAGAGGGGAGAGATAGGGATCGGGCACGGGAACGAGAACGAGAGGGAGATAGTCTAGGGTTCGCTCGGGCCTTAGCTGGAGTTTGTGAGGCCCAGGTGGGCAGCGGGGAGAGATGGGCCTAGTGGAGAGGGAGGGCCGCGCCTAGGGAGACCGGCGGCCGGGCCTTAGGCCAATTTGATGGGCTGCGTTCTCTACTCTCTAAGCTCTCTTCTCAAGAAAAAAACAGCACATGGATAAGAAAGAAAAGAAAGGGAGGATAGGGGAAGGAGTTGGACACGCGGATAAACTTCCCGGGCTCACAAAAATGTGCTTGTTCCGAGAAAATAGAAAAAGGCCAAGATTGCAAAGTTTAAATCCAAACTCATTTGAATTTAAACAAAAGGTTTGAACTAAGACTCGGTAAAAGGAAGGTCCATAAATGTTGAGAATTTAGGAGGAGCCTCGATAAAAGAGATGAGAGATATTGGCAAGGTTTGAAGGTCAAACTCGAAGAGGAATAGACATGAGAATTTTTTTGCACGTGTGTTATGATGATTCCAAATTAATGGAATATTTATAATAACTCCCTAAATATTAGGAGGATAATGTTATAAAGAGAAGTCACTCTTCCCTCGATTTAAATGGATCGAAGATCCACACAAATTATTTAGTTGAGATGCAAAAGATTTATGACATGATGACATGATGCAATGCAAAAAATAAAAGGAGCAAGCAAAAATGAAACACACGGAGAAACCCGGAACCTATGGAAGTCTTCTCGAGCATCGGTCTTGGGGCGTCACAACTCTGGTGCAGATCTTACTCTCGTTGACCTACGAGGTTCGGTAGTAACTTGATCAGAAGTTTCATGATCATCATCATTAGCTCCTCACTTACCGGTGTAGGAATTACTGGAACTGATTTCAGTGATGAACTACTTTCCAATAAGGGAGAAGGTACAATTACCTCGTCAAGTTCTACTTTCCTCCCACTCACTTCTTTCGAGAGAAACTCCTTCTCTAGAAAGGATCCATTCTTAGCAACGAATATCTCGCCTTCGGATCTGTGATAGAAGGTGTACCCAACAGGATCCTTTGGGTATCCTATGAAGACACATTTCTCCGATTTGGGTTCGATCTTATCAGGTTGAAGCTTTTTCACATAAGCATTGCAGCCCCAAACTTTAAGAAACGACAACTTGGGTTTCTTGCCAAACCATAGTTCATAAGGTGTCGTCTCAACGGATTTAGATGGTGCCCTATTTAACATGAATGCTGCCGTCTCTAAAGCATAATCCCAAAATGATAGCGGTAAATCAGTGAGAGACATCATCGATCGCACAATATCTAATAAAGTGCGGTTATGATGTTCGGACACACCATTACATTGTGGTGTTCCAGGTCACGTGAGTTGCGAAACTATTCTGCATTGTTTCAAATGAAGTCCAAACTCATAACTCAAATATTCACCTCCACGATCAAATCGTAGAAACTTGATTTTTCTTGTTATGATGATTTTCCACTTCACTCTGAAATTCTTTGAAATTTTCAAATGTTTTAGACTTATTTTTCATTAAGTAGATATACCCATATCTGCTCAAATCATCTGTGAAGGTGGGAAACTAACAATATCCGCCGCGACCTTCAATGTTCATTGGACCACATACATCAGTATGTATGATTTCCAATAACTCTGTTGCTCGCTCCATTGTTCCGGAGAACTGAGTTTTAGTCATGTGGTGCCACAAATAAGTTGCACTATTATTATCAACTTTGCATCCTTTGGCTTCAATACTATGAACATGTGTATCACTACTATCAAGATTTAGTAAAAATAGACCACTCATCAAGGGTGCATGACCATAAAAGATATTACTCATATAAATAGAACAACCATTATTCTCTGATTTAAATGAATAACCGTCTCGCATCAAACAAGATCCAGATATAATGTTCATGCTCAATGCTGGCACCAAATAACAATTATTTAGGTCTAAAACTAATCCCGAAGGTAGATGTAGAGGTAGCGTGCCGACGGCGATCACATCGACTTTGGAACCATTTCCCACGCGCATCGTCACCTCGTCCTTAGCCAATCTTCTCTTAATCTGTAGCCCCTGTTTCGAGTTGCAAATGTTAGCAACTGAAACAGTATCAAATACCCAGGCACTACTGCGAGCATTAGTAAGGTACACATCAATAACATGTATATCAAATATACCTTTCACTTTGCCATCCTTCTTCTGCGCCAAATACTTGGGGCAGTTTCGCTTCCAGTGACCAGTTCCTTTGCAGTAGAAGCACTCAGTCTCAGGCTTAGGTCCAGACTTGGGTTTCTTCACTTGAGCAGCAACTGGCTTGCTGTTCTTCTTGAAGTTCCCCTTCTTCCCTTTACCCTTTTTCTTGAAACTGGTGGTCTTGTTGACCATCAACACTTGATGCTCCTTCTTGATTTCTACCTCCGCAGCCTTTAGCATTGCGAAGAGCTCATGAATCGTCTTATCCATCCCTTGCATATTATAGTTCATCACGAAGCTCTTGTAGCTTGGTGGCAGTGATTGAAGAACTCTGTCAATGACACTATCATCAGGAAGATTAACTCCCAGTTGAATCAAGTGGTTGTGGTACCCAGACATTCTGAGTATATGTTCATTGACAGAACTATTCTCCTCCATCTTGCAGCTGTAGAACTTATTAGAGACTTCATATCTCTCAATCCGGGCATTTGCTAGAAATATTAACTTCAACTCCTGGAACATCTCATATGCTCCATGACGTTCAAAACATCGTTGAAGTCCCGGTTCTAAGCCGTAAAGCATGGCACACTAAACTATCGAGTAGTCATCAGCTTTGATCTGCCAGGTGTTCACAACATCTGGCGTTGCTCCTGTAGCGGGTTTGTCACCTAGCGGTGCTTCCAGGACGTAATTCTTCTGTGCAGCAATGGGGATAATCCTCAAGTTACGGACCCAGTCCGTGTAGTTGCTACCATCATCTTTCAACTTAGCTTTCTCTAGGAACGCATTAAAATTCAATGGAACAACAGCACGGGCCATCTATATACAACAACATAGACATGCAAAATACTATCAAGTACTAAGTTCATGATAAATTAAAGTACAATTAATCAAATTACTTAAGAACTCCCACTTAGATAGACATCTCTCTAATCATCTAAGTGATCACGTGATCCAAATCAACTAAACCATGTCCGATCATCACGTGAGATGGAGTAGTTTTCAATGGTGAACATCACTATGTTGATCATATCTACTATATGATTCACGCTCGACCTTTTGGTTTCAGTGTTCTGAGGCCATATCTGCATATGCTAGGCTCGTCAAGTTTAACCCGAGTATTTCGCGTGTGCAAAACTGGCTTGCACCCGTTGTATGTGAACGTAGAGCTTATCACACCCGATCATCACGTGGTGTCTCGGCATGACGAACTGTAGCAACGGTGCATACTTAGGGAGAACACTTATACCTTGAAATTTAGTGAGAGATCATCTTATAATGCTACCACCGAACTAAGCTAAATAAGATGCATAAAGGATAAACATCACATGCAATCAATATAAGTGATATGATATGTCCATCATCATCTTGTGCCTTTGATCTCCATCTCCAGAGCACCGTCATGATCACCATCGTCACCGGCTTGACACCTTGATCTCCATCGAAGCATCATTGTCATCTCGCCAACTATTGCTTATACGACTATCGCTACCGCTTAGTGATAAAGTAAAGCAATTACATGGTGATTGCATTTCATACAATAAAGCGACAACCATATGGCTCCTGCCAGTTGCCGATAACTGTGTTACAAAACATGATCATCTCATACAATAAAATTTAACATCATGTCTTGACCATATCACATCACAACATGCCCTGCAAAAACAAGTTAGACGTCCTCTACTTTGTTGTTGCAAGTTTTACGTGGCTGCTACGGGCTGAGCAAGAACCGCTCTTACCTACGCATCAAAAACCACAACGCGATATAGTGATTGCTTTTTGATCTTCAGAAAGAACCATGTTCATTGAATCCGATTCAACTAAAGTTGGAGAAACTGACACCCACCAGCCACTTGTGTGTGAAGCACGTCGGTAGAACAAGTCTCGCGTAACCGTACGCGTAATGTCGGTCTGGGCCGCTTCATCCAACAATATCGCCGAATCAAGAAACAACTAGTGACGGCAAGCAATATGTGTATACCCACACCCACAACTCCTTTGTGTTCTACTCATGCATATAACATCTACGCATAAACCTGGCTCGGATGCCACTGTTGGGGAGTGCAGTAATTTCAAAAAAAAATCCTACGCACACGCAAGATCATGGTGATGCATAGCAACAAGAGGGAAAAGTGTTGTCCACGTCCCCTCGTAGACCGTAAGCGGAAGCGTTATGATAACGCGGTTGATGCAGTCGTACGTCTTCACGGTCGACCGATCCTAGCACCAAAGGTATGGCACCTCCGCGATCTGCACATGTTCAGCTCGGTGACGTCCCATGAGCTCACGATCCAGCAGAGTGTCGAGGGAGAGCTTCATCAGCACGACGGTGTGATGACGGTGATGATGTTGCTACTGGAACAGGGTTTCGCCTAAGCACTGCTACGATATGACCGAGGTGGATTATGGTGGAGGGGGGCACCGCACACGGCTAAAAGATCAATGATCAACTTGTGTGTCTATGGGGTGCCCCCTCCCCCGTATATAAAGGAATGGAGGAGGGGGAGGAGGCCGGCTTCCTAGGCGCGCCCCAAGGGGAGTCCTACTCCCACCGGGAGTAGGATTCTCCCCCCCCTTCCCTAGTTGGATTAGGAGAGAAGGAAGGGGGAAGGAAAG
Source organism: Triticum urartu (assembly GCF_056163025.1). Lineage (NCBI taxonomy): Eukaryota > Viridiplantae > Streptophyta > Magnoliopsida > Poales > Poaceae > Triticum > Triticum urartu. Next base: position 476,358,555 of record NC_141877.1, read on the forward strand.
GGGGGCTGGCCCCCTCCCAATTCGGATTGGGCTTGGGGTGCTCCCCCTCCTTTTCTCCCTTCTCCTCTCTCCCATTATGGCCCAATAAGGCCCATATACCTCCCGGGGGATTATGTTAACCTCTCGGTACATCGGTAAATGCCCGACCACACCCGGAACCTTTCCGATGTCCAAATATAGTCCTCCAATATATCGATCTTTATGTCTCGACCATTTCGAGACTCCTCGTCATGTCCGTGATCATATCTGGGACTCCGAACTACCTTCGGTACATCAAAACACATAAACTCATAATACCGATCGTCACCGAATGTTAAGCGTGCGGACCCTATGGGTTCAAGAACTATGTAGACATGACCGAGACACGTCTCCGGTCAATAACCAATAGCGGAACCTGGATGCTCATATTGGTTCCTACATATTCTACGAAGATCTTTATCGGTCAAACCGCATAACGATATACGTTGTTCCCTTTGTCATCGGTATGTTACTTGCCCGAGATTCGATCGTCGGTATCTCAATACCTAGTTCAATCTCGTTATCGGCAAGTCTCTTTACTCATTTCGTAATGCTACATCCCATAACTAACTCATCAGCTACATTGCTTGCAAGGCTTATAGTGATGTACATTACCGAGAGGGCCCAGAGATACCTCTCTGATGATCGGAGTGACAAATCCTAATCTCGATCTATGCCAACTCAACAAACACCAGAGACACCTGTAGAGCACCTTTATAATCACCCAGTTACGTTGTGATGTTTGGTAGCACACAAAGTGTTCCTCCGATATTCGGGAGTTGCATGATCTCATAGTCATAGGAACATGTATAAGTTATGGAGAAAGCAATAGCAACAAACTAAACAATCGTTGTGCTAAGCTAATGGATGGGTCAAGTCAATCACATCATTCTCTAATGATGTGATCCCGTTAATCAAATGACAACTAATGTCTATGGTTAGGAAACATAACCATCATTGATTTAACGAGCTAGTCAGGTAGAGGCAAACTAGTGACACTCTGTTTGTCTATGTATTCACACATGTACTAAGTTTCCGGTTAATACAATTCTAGCATGAATAATAAACATTTATCATGACATAAGGAAATATAAATAACAACTTTATTATTGCCTCTAGGGCATATTTCCTTCAGTAAGACCCCCTATGTTGTCCATGTGTTGTAATGATCCGAATTTTTTAGGCGAGGTAATCCTCAGTACTTGTATGATTGACATAAGGTGAACTGTTTTTCGTGTGAGCATATTGTATTGGATGAAATAACTGTTTGACTCAAAGTGTATCCAACCTACTGAATTTGAAGATCACGGCATTTCTAAATCATAATCATATATAAAGGTAGAATAAGTCTTTGTTGTGGTTTTGAAGAAATAAATAACAAAACGTAGAATTATCGATGGATATTCATAATCGAATACAAATTGGATTTGAATTTAGTTGCCAGGGCCCAGGGCAAACATGAATGCTAATTCTCCCAAGTTTTGAATGAAGCAGCTAAACACACACTATCATTTGTGGGCTGCCCGAAGCAAGTGTTTCCGAGATGGAAATTATTGTCTACCCCTGACACTTTAACATCCTTATCGACCGGATTTACACTATTGTCGATAGGGGTAGACTAGTAACTTCAATCAGACGTGACACGACCGCCTCTGAGACCATTCTGACACGGTGGTCGCCAAATGTGGACGGCCAAACACATTTGATTCAAGCTCGTCCGAAAGACATGTGTCTCTCCCTCCATTTCCCCATTCATACACGGTGGGCGGCAAAAAAACTCTCCTCGCCCGAAATCGATGTAGGCAAATATTTTAAATAGGGGCAGATGTGTAACTTCCCTCGGACGTGACACAACCGCCCTACCTGTCAGCCCCGTTCATACACTATGGGCGCCAACCGTGGGCGGCAAAACACCCTCTCCTCGCCCGAATCGCTACCGGAAAATATTTGGGAGATGAGAGATTACTGTCCTATCCCCAACCACGTGATGTCCGAAATTTTAAACGGCGGATAAGTTCGTAACTTTCCCACATTTCAGACAAGCGTGTCCCAAAGTTTGAGATCCCCACTCCCCTCCATTTCCCCATGCATACACCATCGGCGCCACAACAACCTCCCTACTGCGGCCAGCCTCCTCCGTCCGCCACCCCATCCTCCACCTTGCCGGAGCCGCTACCCCATCGTCCACTGCAAGAGATGGGCATCTCTCATCCATGGCGCCGGACCGGGATCCTTTCATCGCGTCCTCTCGCTTCATCGGCGCCATCGTCCACCTTGTCGTTGCCGCTCCTACGACCGCCTCATCCACGGCAACAGGATTTATCCCCCGACCCGGCCGTCTGCCGTCTAAAGTCTTCTTCCCGCTGCCGACAGCCATCGCACTCGCAGCAGGGGCCTACACGGCGTCACAAGAGAGGTGGTACTCTTCCATATGTGCTTAAGTAATTGATCTCACCCGGAAAATAGATCGTAAATTGTTTACTGTACTTTTCTTGTCCGTACCAAATCGTAGTGGTTAGTTGAAAGCAAACATTGGTTGCGAAGTAGCTTTGTCCGGTTTGCACCTTCAGATCCGCCATGGCATGGTCACTATACTCGTAAAGCTTATGGTTTTCCCCCTTTATATTCACTGCCATCATCGTAGGTGCTTCATGTCGTGCTAGCACTGCTCCTCAAGACCTCAACCCATCAAGCAAAACAACATGCCACTCATAATTCCAAAGCTTAGGTGTAGAAATACGAATCTGATATGATGCTCATATTACTAAAATAGAGAATGTTTAATTGGTCACCTAATATTCCTATATTCGTTTCAAAAAGCATGTGCGCCACCCACTGGTCCAGCTAGTTCCAATTTCCTGATTTTACTCTTGATGCTTAGGGTTTTCCCCTTTTATATACTCTACTATGATATGTGTAGGTGCTTTCTGTCGTACTAGCATGATTTCACCCATCAAGCTAAACAACACAAGGCTTAGTTGTTCAAATATGATTGTGATATGATACTGATATTAGTTAACAGACACATTTAATTGGTTAGCTAAAGGTCCCACTTGATTTTCCAAATGCATGTCGCGACATATAGAGAGACAGCAAAATTGCATTTCTTTGTCACTTGTTGACTGTACTTTCTTGTCCATACCAAATCTTAGTTGTTATTTCAAAGCAAAGATCGGTTGCTAACTACCCTTTCCGCAGTTTGCAGCTTCAGATCTGCCATCCCACTACCACGGTCAACATTATACTCATCATGCTTACGGTTTCCCCATTTTATGATGACCACGATCAGCCTACGTGGTTCATGTCGTAATAGCACTTCTCCACCCATCGAGCTAAACAAGCTTAGTTGTACACATTCAAATCTGATATTATGCTGATATTAGTAAAAATGAGAGATGTTTAATTGGTCAGCTAAATGTTCCTACTTTAGTTTCGAAATGCATGTGAGCCACATATGGAGAGACCGAAAGGAATACTATTTCTCTGTGCGCTCTGGTTCATCATGGGTGGGTAACCGACATTGTATAGAAAGACTTGTAATATCTTCAATCTGCTTGCTCTTCTGCTCTTCTTTAAGATGATCCTCTTCTCTTCTTTAATAAGTATGTTCCTTGTTGGGAAGAGTTGCAAAGATATTTGCGGTCGACTGGTCAGGTCGAGTTGTTCTCCCTTAGTATATTTTGAATCCGTCAAGTCAGGTTGACTTGTTCTTCTTTACTATATGTTGAACCTATCATCTGCAAAGTATCATCACTTCTGGAGCTCTCATATTTTGAGTAGTAGGCCACATTATATTAATGCACACACCAAGTTACAGCATGCATGGCATCTCTCAGAAGAATTGCAGAGATAGCACAAAGGGGTTTACAGGGAGGCAGTATTGGATTAGAATCACTTCTGCATTACAAAGATAATCTCACTTGTTTTTATGTTTTCATGCATGGCAGGTAATGAACATTATCAAAATGAATATGAGAATAGGCGCATGAGAGGAATATTGCGGAACAATCCACTGGCTAACAAACTTGGCATGGTGGAGGATGGCCTATCTTATTCACCCATCAAGGTGCTTGCTCTAACTTGGCAAGGTTGTATTGGTCGCACATATTTTGCATCTGACCTCTTGCATTACTTCTACTTTGTTACACCATCTGCTTAGTTTAAGCATCATATATGAGTATATGCCATACCTATCCATTTTCTGTACCTATTCCATGTGTAGTCATACTATGTTTTTCAGTCAAATGTTGTTCTTTCATAATAGATGTCCAAAAGGAAGAGGGTGAGTGCAGATCCTCAAGGAGTACAAACTATATATTTGGAAAAGGTAGTGATACCTGATAAATTAGATAGATCAGCAGCCACAGAAAACACAGGCCCAACTGTACCACACTCTACCCCTGCTCCACTGGCCAAACCCCTATTAGAACTGCTGACAGCCCAGCGTCAGGTACTGTCTATGATATCAATTCAAAATTTGAACTCCTAAATTTCTTCATGTGCCTTACCTTCTCTCTTGTATGAAAACTAATTTTAGATGAAGCTCCTTGCTCAAAGGATCATAGGATCTCACAACAATACTGGGCTCTGCATTGCTCTTGTCAGTACCTCTTGCCTTGTGTCAGGATACGTACACTCATTACTGTTTGATTATGTAGCATCACTGTAAATGTTCGCTTCTTTATCCTCCCTTTGGTTGAAATTATAAGATCTATATTTACTCTTAGATAAATGTAGAATTAACACAATGGTTATGAAGTTTTGGATTGCTCATGTATGTACATGTTGTCATGTACTCCCTCTGTATCGAATTAATTGTTGATCAATTAGATGTATTTAGAACTTAATAGTGCTAGATACATCCATTTGAGCGACAAGTAATAACGGGCGGTGCTGGTATTACTGTACTTGCATCGCGAGATAGTTGATTGTCTAGCATTACTCTGCATCTTATCTGCCCTTCCCTCCACTTTCTCCAAATTATCATATCTACATTTACTCTTACCAAAATGTTGAATAAAGCCAATGCCACTGCACACGTTGATGTATGCATTCCTCTTGTCAGTACCTTTTGCCTTGTAACCCTGTACTTAATTAATTGCTATTTGATTATGTATCATCAGTATGCACCTGAGCTTCATTATCCTCTATTTTTTCCAATATTATTTGATCTATATTTACTCTTTGCAAAATGTAGAAGAATGACAATGCTTATAAAGAATTTTCTTTGGGGAATTTATTGAATTATCCTTCCATCAACATGGAGATGGGCTTTGTCCAGCCCGTGTTAACATGTAATGTAAGTTCATCCTTCTCAAGCCTTCAAACTTTGTTCTAGTATAGAGTTGGATAGGCATCATTTCCTCCACTGCTGTTTACATATGATTGGATGTTTGCAACAACTACCAGTTTTAAATTGTAGTTGTAAAAACATGTTCCTTATGCAGAACAGATCCATTTATTTGCTTATATAATTATGAAACCTGTTATGTGTCTCATTGTTTCTCTTTCAGAGTCGTATCTCTTATGCCAGGCAAAACTTTAGGGAAGATAGTGAGCCAAATCATATTGAGGACAACGAGATGACCCCAAGGTCCTGTCTTGATGAAGACAGTGAGTTGAAGCTACTCACCAGCAGGTGTGAGACAACCTCTGTGTAGTCGCTGCCTCAATCAGTTTGACTACTTCAGCTCAGCATCGACCTGAAGTCAAAGATGCAAAGAAGATGTCAGAGGACTGCCACGCACTATCGTGCCATACAGCTAGGGATGGAGCATCTATCATTGACACAACTGAGGTCTCATTAGCTTGTTTGGCTGCTTGCGGGGCCCGTCCTGTAAAGGCCTAGTGCCTTCTGAAGTGCTCTCAATTTTGTATATTCTTTTGTCGGTGCGTTTATATGCACTGGTGGCGACCTTTGATGCCCAGTGTATGTAATCCGCAGTCACGTTGCGCTTTATTATCACCGGTAGCGAACTTTGATTCCCAGTGGTTGTAATATGTCGTAATTTCTTTATTGTATAGTCTAGGTTTATTCTTTGGTCGGTATGCTGTAATCTGGGCCGGAAGGTTTAGTGGATCTCGGTGTTGTCGATCTTCAGGCCGGCCCGTTACTCATATGGGCCAAAACGTGGGCCTATAGTCATCTTGTGCCATTAGCAGGTCTAAACCTATAGTAATTTCCCGCCTTTAACAGGACGAGTAAAGTTCTAGCCAGTTGGGCCAGAGAATACCATGGGCTTTTAACAGGCTAAAACCTAGATTGAGCCAGTGTTGGGCCAAAAAATTCACAGGCCAATACAAGCTGAAACTGCCTAAGGCCCATGTTTGGCCCAAATAGGACGAGTAGTTAACAGGCCAAAATATATCTCGGGCCAGTTTGGCCGAATAAAATTATGGGCTTTAAGCAGGCTGGTATCCACGCGAGCCATAGGCCCAAAAGTGCCATGGGCCATTATTAGATGGGCTCTAAGTAGGCCTGATTCAACGCGGGCTGTAATTAGGCCCAACTGTTCCACGGGCCATTAACAGGCCGATAGGCCTATTGGGCTGAAATTTATCCACGAAGACTACGGGCCATTAAGAGGCCTAAAGTTACTTCGGGCAAGAAATATCCCAGTTTCTGCATGGGTCATTAAAGGGCCTAAAGTTAAACCGGGCCGACAGCGTCCCAGATGCACCACGGGCCGCTAACAGGCCGAAACTATTATCGGGCCGAACTGGTTAACGAACATTTAATAGGCTGAAATACAAACCTATCTTAGAATGGGCCCAAAAGAACAATGGCTTGTTAACGGGCCTGATCCGATATGGGCCGTAATTTGGCCCAAAATACAGCAGGATGTGAACGGGCCTGATCTGCTATGGGCCTCAATTTGGCCCAAAAGATGGCAGGCTATTAACAGGCCAGCCCACTAGTGTGTCTGAAAAAATATGGTGGGCCTTTAGCTGGGCCGGCCTTTTCATCAGAATGGGCCTCTATTGGGCCGTGCCATGTGTCGACGTATCATAGGCGCCTCATGTCCAATGAGCGGATGACATCTGTCCGAACATTGAGCCAACACGTGTTTCCTCCGGCCAATGAGAATTTTACACGTGGAAAATCCCCATTGGTCCCGGCTATTAACGAGTTAACGGATCCAAAACCAGACCCGATAGCTTAACGACGACCCGTTATGGTCGATGCCACGTGTCGGTCACCCTTGACGAAAGCACTTCTATGACGCGCGATTTATCGTCATGGAAGTGGACACTTCTGTGATGATAATTTTGGTAATGTCATGGAACACTTCTACGACAGCACAAGTATGACTATCTTGATTCTGTCATAAAATTGTCATGGATGTACATGCATGACAGAAAACGTGACCTGCTGTGACAAACACGTATCATCACGGAAGTGTCTTTTTTTGTAGTGTCTCTTGCCTTCGGCTATAAAAATGCAGCCCCCTCATCGCTCCAACACACCTAGGGGGCCATCTCATTGCATTGTATCGCGGATTGAAGCGATGGAGAGAGCAGTGGTTTCACTGTAGTGGGCCAGGGGAGCTCAACGTCGTCGCCTCAATCTCCGCCAGCATCCACCACTCCCTGGCACTCGCGTTGATTCCACCCAATCCTAGGTACCTCTCTACTCCATGAAGCTAATGTGAGGTCGCCCCTTGCTTTCATTTTGTGTACGGAGCACACGGTCCAAAGTTTTCAGCGTTGCCGTTGGGGACAGAGATAATGAGCTTTCTTCCTCCTCCTAAGGAGTTGCGACCACCCATCTGGTTGCGCTCGTCACCTCTGAGGCACTGGCTGGACCCTTTTTCACTTGGATCCAAACTCTGAAATCCAAGACCCAGCTATGATATGATGTCAGGGGCAATCCCTTTACACGACACAAGATAGCTTTGCTGGACTTGTGTTAGACCAGCTGCCACCTTGATTTCAGGCGGAATTCATGATAAGCTCCTCGCCAAGCCACGAGTAACTCTCTTCAACGGGGCACAACAAATATCACCGGGACTTACCCCTTACTAGCTCACTAACTTCATTGTTCATGCCGTTCGGGTGAACTTTGCAAAATTCATCAGTTTTTCAAGAATTCCATGAGTCTATCGATATCTTGCTGCAAAGTACAAAACATCGCGCTAAGTTCAATTTCCTTTCAGAATCGGCCAGACCTTGAAGGACTCGGGGCTTTTGATGATGGCATGCCCTCGGGGTATACCGATGGAGGCAAGAGTCAGCCCGTCTACCACGGGATGGCCCAAGCCCGCGGCTCGGACCTTGACGTACACCAAGGTGGGTCATCAACTTAACGTACAAGACACAGATATCCCAAAGATCTACCGTGATCCCTCAAGAATAGGGTGGATCGTAGACAACTTGGCATGTAAACCCTATTCGTGTGCCCCTATATAAGGCAAGGCAGGAACTCCTGGCTGCTCTCAGACACATCTTGACCTACGCGATCCATATGGTAATCCTAGCGCTCAGACATGGCTATATCCATGGTATACGTCCGAGCCAAGGTAGGGCATACCTTGATCTTGAGGGGCCGAACTTGGGCAAACATTGCCCTGTGTGCTTCGCATCTGGGTTACCAGCTATGTGCAACATCCCATCATGAATATTGTCGAAATTTACCACGAGACCGAGGGAAGCTAGTTAAACAATGCAATCTTCTAATTCCACGTCTTCATTAATATCATCTAAACTATTACCATCAGACATAAGCTCCTACAGAAGCTTAGGGTCAAAACTGTCCAACTTTGATCCCTTCCATTTAACACAATTTAGTAGTCTAAGTTTCTCGATGAGGATAATTAATTCGGTCGTTGTGGTCGGACTCTATTATGGATTTCTGACTACATTCTCCATAGGTCCCTCTTAGATCTTCTTTCTCCAATCTTGGATTAGGGAAGAAGGAGATATTCACGACTACTGGCGATTTCATTATGGGGCAGCTCATGATCTTCATATCGATCTATTATCCACCTCTGTATCTATTCTTTCTTAGCTAAACAGGTGGAAGATCTATCCAATTTGGTTATATTATATCATGGACTCGAAAAACGGATTTGAATTTGACTGAAATGCACGATCTTCACAGGTATCACTTTTCACGATACCTAAAAGGTGGAATAGCGATTTTCGAACCATTTCCTATAAGAGAATGGTTTCCATTACATGGCATAATTCTACTCGAAAGAAAATTCAAGAGGTACATATAATTGCATCTCGCCAAGGAACATCAAATAAATAAATTAAAATCGTCTTACATGTAGATATAGTAATAAACTGTAGAAAACATGGCATTGGTCTAGTGACCATTTATTTAAAATGAAATTTCAATAGAGTAAAACAGATCTAAGATTTATTCTTCACGCCGATGGAAGATATGCGCCGACCGGCAAGGTTCATATTCTTTGCTAATTGGTCTAGTCGGACAGCTCTTGGTTTGCACCATCTTGCCTCCCACGACCACGAGCAGCTGCACCGGACACAAAAATGAAGCAAAGAATAGTGTTAAGCATGTGTCGCACTTGCATTTGAGCAAATGATACACGACGGATGAAGTACGCGGTGGTTACCTGCAAGGATGTCTGCGCGGGCTCTGGTCATAGTTTCTCTAATTCTAACCATCCTAGTCAGGCGCCACACCATGGGATCGTTTGTCATTGCCGCGGTCACTCGGTCGCCACCCCGTGTCGTGCTAGCAAACATACCCGTAGGATGTCTGCGCGACACCGATCCGGGGCTTCCAAGAGGTGTTGCACGGATCGTATGTTGCACGGATCCAGTGCCCGCAAGAAGCGCATGCCCGTGGAGGAGACCGCCGTTTAAGCCCGTTAGCTCATCACTGCGACCAAACGGCTCTCTTCGCTGCACAAATCTGTTGCCCGCTTCTTGTGTAAGTGCGCCACGGTGAGTGGAGCGAACGCTGTTGAGCAGCCCGACACTATGTGCTCGGCTTGATCCCGACGCTCCTAGCACCGACGAAGTGGTAAGAGGATTGGAAACCGCCAAGATTGGGCCACTAGGGACACCATGCTCCATGCGGAACTGTATGGGCACCTCCTGTCGTGGTTGTGCCAGAAACTCTGAAAATGAGCGGCCTGTGCAAGTGCATGGAGGTTGACGTTGCACACGACGATTCACCAAAATGGAGCCGGGGTAGTAGTTGGGATGAATCTGCACCGACACTTCGGAGTTGATGGCGTTGCTCGGGGACGCAAAGAGTGCTTGCGGCCATTGAAAGGAGAAATGGTGGTCACTCCGAGCCAGCATATTTGAAGACTCGGACACACCATTCCTCCGAGGTAGCATAGCCGAAGGCGCTGAAACACCGTTCCTCTGAAGCAGATTACGAGTTATGTCATTATTGCTTTGCACCGGCATGGCATGGCCGGTGAGGGGGGCAACAAGCTGGGAGCTCTGGACGGGGGAGAAACCCGTGGCCGAAAAACGAACGCGCGACGAGCCACCTCCAAAAGGACCGAGATGGGCGAAGGTTGCACTTGTAGGGACTCGGCTAATTGTCCACGCTCCTGCAGTAGCCGAAGCATGGGTGATGAGGTGGCCGTACGGATTTGCTGGTCGGGTCGAGTTCTCCCCGGTGCCTCCAATGTTGGGTAGGCCTCCCGATCGTCCCATCCTTTCGCTTCACAAATGCATTAAAAACATATTAGCTTCACATTAAAAACATATTAGCTACACAAAGTCAACAATATTCTATTATGCTTTGCACATGTTTAAGTCTACACAACCTACCCGGTCGGTCGTTTGCACGAGGTATGTATTTTGCCGAGACAAGTACGTCTTTTGGAAGTAGACAATACGCAAAAGCTGGTGCTCTGTACGAACAAAGATAGTTTGTATTTATAGCGTCTGCTGCAGCCCTATTTTAGAACAAAATTAACTCTCAGATAGCAAATATTAATTAGTGTTTATTTACAGCCAAATAAAAATATTAATTAGTGTTTATTTACAGCCAAATAAAAATATTAATTAGTGTTTATTTACAGCCAAATATACAAGCCAATATTAATTTTTTACCAATTATTCACATTCTAATACATATATCAATCAAATATTTCCCAATATATCTTTGTGCATTAATGAATAATCATTAAACTTTTCAAAGAAAGTTTCTGCCATAACTAATAATCAAATATTTTCCAGTATATCTCTGCGACTGAAGACTAAGCACCTGTTCGGCTGCTCTCCGCGGAGCGAAGCCGACGAAGCTCCCTTCGCTCCGCGAAGCTCCCTTTTAGCAGCTCTGCAGATTATACCTAGCAAGCCACTCCGCTCCAGCGCAGAGCGGGGGGAGTCCGACCACGGCCTAAAGCATTAGATAATTTGTACAAGTTCGTCCCTTCGCAAGTTTGTACAAGTTTTTGCTACTCTAGTTTAAACATCAGGGATAATATAATGATGCCGCTACTGCATACTCCCAAGTGCCAACAACTTCCTTTTCCTAACTTGAAGTGCCAACTGTTGGTCATGCCTGCTTGTTTGTTGAGGTAGAAACTTCTGCGCTACACATTGCGCATACCTGCACATAGTTAACGAAATCCTGTCAAAACTTTATAATCTGAGAGAACTGCAATTCAAGTTGTTGGTGAGGTCAACGCCACCAGACCTCTTTTGATTTAAAAATATATAAACAAAACAAAAACAAGTAATGCAATTGTGGAGTCTCGAACCCCTCATTTGCTGCTATAGACAACTCAATGGTACATGATTTCTTTTACTCAATGGTACATGATTTCTTTTACTGCGAGATGTTGAGGATATCACTTATCGTTATCGTCTCGGTCAGCTGGGGATTAGAGATTAATCAAAAATTGACCGATTAATCGATTTTATCGGTCGACAATTAATCAAATATTTTTTGCAAATCCAAGGTTCCCAACACTAAATTCAACACCAAAACAATATTGGACCGAAGTGTTACCTGAATTCATAGCATTTAAATCCTCGTATAATGACAAACAAAATAAGACAACAGTACATATTGTGTAACAAGATCCACAAAACACACATAAACATATTTTTTGCAAGCATAGTGCTATGAATAGGTCCGATTTATCGGTAGAATCACGATAAATCGCTTGTCAGAGCGATAAATCAGCTTATAAAAGATAAATGGTGAAGATAAGGCATAATTTTATCGGTCAACCCCTGAGGGAAGAAAAGATGGTCACTCCTTTTAGGAACATGGCGAGCCTTACTTACCACTGTTGCACTTCACTCGCTGCTCATTCATTCACTTGCCCATGAACTCGCTGCTTCACTAAAAGCAACTAGTCGCCTTCTTTCCGCCGCCGAAAGATGCTTAGCCGAAAGCAACGAAAGAGGGGAGCTGGAGCAGCAGACCTGATTCAAGACAACAGGAAGTTCCCGTTTGCAGATCTACATTTCTCAGGTTCAGGCTATTCGTGGAGTCGATCACCACCACTTGAGATAGACGATAAATCGGAAGATTAATCGCCGAATCGGAAGATTTTTTTTAACAATGCCAACACAAACCAACCAGTCAATTTGTCGATGATTTTTTTTCCCGGCAACCCCTGCTCCCCAATCCCCGTCTCCCGGCCACCCCTCCTCCCTATGCCCGTCATCCTAACTTTCAAATTTCAGAATCCAGCCATGACACGTGCCATTGGTTGATACTTGGTGTTCTTAGTGTTTTTATGGTTATGGTGTATTGCTTTTTATGATGTCAAGCAACAAGTGCATTGGCTGTTGTATACTACTCCCTCCGTTCCTAAATATAAGTCTTAGAGATTCTACTATGGACCACATACGGATGTATATAGATGCATTTTAGAGTGTAGATTCACTCATTTTGCTTCATACATAGTCCATAGTGAAATCTCTACAAAGACTTATATTTAGGAACGGAGGGAGTACTAATCAAATACAACTGCAATCAGTTTTTGCGGTTCAATAGCAAACGCACGGGCACTACGCTAGTGTGCACATAATCCTCTGCCAATATGGGATCAACAAGATACAATCTACTGGTAGGACTCTGGCATGGAGGCACGATATATACAACTTAAGTAATGTAGCAAGGAAACAACACACAGATTAATAGATTTTCCTTACACAAGTCATATTGATACCTTTGCACAAGATTAATACATTTTCCTTGTGGATGTCAGATTAATACCCTTGCACAAGGAAACCTCAAATTCAACTTCGTTGCTGGCTGAACTACTTGTGGCCTCTACCAAGGAAACACAATCCCTTTACATCATAGCTGACTTGAATTACCTCTCTAATTAACACACACAAAATCATGCTGTTAATACTGAACAAATGTTTTTTTAGCTGAAGCAGATAAAAAGGCACAAATGCTCTTTGTAAAATCATACTGACCACAAGCAGAAAATAAGCATGATGAATGCTTTGCCAGAGCAGAATTTTTTCGTACAGATCATATTCTTGTCAAGCAATTCTTATATAGGAAAATTTTACAAGCATAATAACCTTTGGATTATAGGCGGGATGCCAGGAGGGTGTCCAAGCGGGCTCTTCTGGCAACCTCCATGATCCTGGTTATCCTCATCATGCGACTTGTGCCTCGGCCTTGTTTGCCACCGGTCGGCCCCGCCACACGATGTGCCTACGTTTGACGCCTCCCCGATGCACATTGTGCCACAACCACCCAATGTTTCCATCATGGGCAGCCAGCCTCGGCACCGGCACAATTTGCATGGTGGAACCGTTAGGCGGTCATGGCATAGTATCAATTGGGGAGGTTTCGAACGCAAGGACGTGTGGCGTCGGCCAAGCGATGTTGCTGGTGGGAACAAGCCCAATGACGTCACATGAGTAGGATGGCCAGGATCAGGGAGTGCGCGGCCAGAGCCCACATAGGTAACCGCCACGTACTTCATCAATCATGTCTGCTCTACACAGATGCAATGCAATATAAGCTAAACACACATTTGACACTGGGAGCTAACACCTAAACATTCTATGTCTACGGGTACAGTTGCTCGTGGGGAACCTAATGGTGACAATCCCGAGCAATCCAACTAGTGAAGATGGATTTTATCTTTTTTATACCAGTCGGTAACTATTTCTATTGTTGGCAACTTGGCAACAAACAACAACAACAACAAAGCCTTTAGTCCCAAACAAGTTGGGGTAGACTAGAGGTGAAACCCATAAGATCTTGCAACCAACTCATGGTTCTGGCACATGGATAGCAAGCTTCCACGCAACCCCTGTACATGACTAGTTCTCTGTTGATACTCCAGTCCTTGAGATCCCTCTTTACGGATTCCTCCCGTGTCAAGTTCGGTCTATCCCGACCTCTCTTGACATTATCGACACGCTTTAGCCGTACACTATGCACTGGCGCTTCTGGAGGCTTGCGCTGAATGTGCCCAAACCATCTCAGACGATGTTGGACAAGCTTCTCTTCAATCGGCGCTACCCAACTCTATCTCGTATATCATCATTTCGGACTCGGTCCTTCCTTGTGTGGCCACACATCCATCTCAACATGTGCATCTCCGCCACACCTAACTGTTGAACATGTCGCCTTTTAGTCGGCCAACACTCGGCGCCATACAACATTACGGATCAAACCGCCGTCCTATAGAACTTGCCTTTTAGCTTTTGGGGCACTCTTGTCACAAAGAATGCCAGAAGCTTGTATTGTTGGCAACTTGGCATGAAGATGAATAATTCTTAGATTATTTAAAAAATAAACAAATTTTGTATGTATCTTTACTCTCTATTATAGCTATATTTGCATGGTTCTGAACTCTATATGTATCTTTACTCTCTATTATGTTTTATTTATATCGATGTGTATGATGAATTTTTAACTTGATTTATTTGTATCAAGATATGGCCGATGAACAAGTTCTTTATTGCTTTAGCAACCTCCCCACACGGTAAGGCCCACTTTTTTGTAGTAAGGGATACAAATTATGCGAAGTTAACTGGCTACAATTCAAAGGTCATTATATAAAAACTCTCAACAAGAATGTGCTCTTATGGGTCCACCTAGCTATTGCATCAGCCCACTAAGCTATTGGATATATAAGCCATGCTGAGAATAGAGTTATGTGTAACTTCACATCCTTAACTAACTTCACTAACTGGCACATGAAGACTGTCCAAGTGTTTCATTGATCCAGGCAACAGTGGAAAAAACCCCGCAGTCCACTAGTTTAAACTTTATACTTGATTGCCAAACCTTAAATTCATTACTTGACTCATACAAGTCAATATTGTAAACTGAATTTAGGTCTAATGGTAAATAACTTAGCCCTAATGGTAAATAACTAAATAAACCTAAAGTCTAAAAGGTGCAGCTGCACTATTTAGCAAAACCGGGAGCACACCCCTGCCGGCCATGCGATCTGCAACCACATGCTATTACCGCATGGTCGCATTTTACCTGGAACAGCTCATTACTTGATGATAATAAGATGGCATATGCACTGGATTGTCGCATTTCACCTGGGAAAGCTCATTACTTGCCACGCCTTCTTTTACTTTTTTGGAAACCTCGTGGGACAGCGTTTTCATACTTGCCTAAATAAAAGGGGGGAGGGGGGGTGCTACATGTTTGTTCTATAGCCACGTCCCTAAACATAACAAAGAAGATTGTTGTTTTCGGTGCATAATTGAGTGTTGGTAATCAGTGACATTTTGACTGGTTATAAATGCCACAGGTGACTTGTAGACAGTGATGTTGTTCAAGAAACTGAAGCCCAAACAGAGAAAGAAAATGCTAACGAGTACAACAAAGCAACCTCCCTTTCTTTTTCTTTCATCGTGCCATCTTCATTTAACCAAAGCAGGATGACAAAACTACTTAAACTATAGCACTAGCAACTACTTGAACTCTTTTGTGGCCAAAATAAATGTACTACTTATAATTACTATGGCATACCTCTTTCAATAGCACCCACTACTTATGATATTCTACTTGACTTAAGACAGAAAAAGGACTATGAAACTAGCTTTTTAAAAGGGGATATATGAAACTAAATCATAGATATTTGATCATACAGTGCTCTAGAGAGATATGCGCATAGAAGTGTATTTCAGACAATGGTATAAGGCTACAGCAAGCCATAGCTGCATAAAGTATAGTAATAAGCATAGACGTATGGTGCATAGTAGAGGTACAAAGGAACCTACATTTTCTATTCAGGTCACCAGATTAATAAGCATAGACGATGATGACTAGATTAATAAGCATAGACGGTTGGTGTATAGTGGAGGTACAAAGGAACCTTACATTTTTCATTCAGGCGCAGGTGTGATTGCCTGATATGCTTCATACCATGAAAATATAACATAGGCAATCCTCATCTATGGGGAACTATTGTATATGTTCTAACAATAACTAAGTCGAAAGTGGCACTGTACCTTATTTATTTGACTGGTTAATGCAGTCAGGGTGGTATGATTATGAATGCTTGTAGGGAAGTGCAACCAAGGATTCACCTTCCTCCAATCCCACGTGACAAATTACACATCTACCAACAATAATTACAAGTTAGCATGCCACTTCAATAATATATATTATTGGAAGGCTATGAAACTTATAAGTATTTGAACGTACTGTTCTGTGTTGCCGTCTTGCATGTCTTTTGTGTTGTAAGTTACTGAAGGTAAGGAAGCAAGTGTATCAGCAGAGAGACCTCTACTTTCTGTACTAACCACTCCGCCCAATGCAACTAATTCCTGAAATCATGACTAGAACCATTAGCATTGCATCTTTGAACTTTAGATGCAAGCCCAGGCACCAAAGGGAATAAAGCAAAAACAACTTGCCTCGTATGAGTACTCATCTGGATCAATCTCTTGCCATGAACCCTGTGTTTTTTCAATAACATGCCGATTTGTAAATGTAAGTTACTCGGTCAAATTTGGCTGGTTTCAATAAGTAAGCAAAAACACAGTACCACAATTTGAACAAAGACAAAGTTCTCCGTGCATAAATTAGACGAACCGGAGGTGCATGCCACAATCCCCGGAGAAAACATGGCAGGAGGTAAATTTACCACTTTTAGCATAATATATCAGAGAATAAATTAGCTCTACCAAGCAATTATGTCACTGCTTCAATGAAATAAGCAAGTACTACACTGTATGTCACACACATTAACGAAACTAGATGATGCCCCGCGCGTTGCTGCGGGAATTTGTAGCGCTATTTAGGAAGAGAATAACCTGGCAAAAAGAATATTATTAATTAGATATAGAAACAGGGGGATATAATTGATAATTGGAATCTGTTCTATACATTGTTGTGCACTGTCGGTTCATCTAAAGGAATCCTATAGAAGAAGCGAGCAAACACATACCAAGATTCCGGTCGATAATCCCAACAGGATAATCTCAGATGCTCATCCTCAGGAGAGTGAAGAGACACCCTGTCTACCATTAAAAACAACTCCTTTTTTGGAAATTTATAAATGAGAATTTGCTCCAGAAGCAGTAATATAAAATTTATAAAAGCTCTAATCCAATCATAAATAGTTATTGGGAGGACAGTAGTTCATTAAGCCAATGATTCCAAATGCTCAGCAAGAGCATATGCTGGATTGTATTCTAATCGACATGACTCCTTCTGCATACAAAAATGATAAATACAGAAAATGAAATTGAACAAAGCATTTGTGTTTGACATGGTCTAGTGGTATACTCATTTCTATGAGTATATAACTATATATATGATACATGGTGTTGGGTGCAAGTGAAGTTACGACGGGTCTGAAATCTTAAGATGTAGTTAAATATGTCTTGTTGTCAATAGCATAAATGCCTAATTTCACCTAGTGTATATACATGGGACATTATAGCTAGAACAGGAAAAGGTTGACCTAAGAAAATGGCAGTTTGCAACTCTATCAAGATTTCGGTGTGATGTAGATTTCTTGCAAGATTTAAGGTTTTCAGGTCGGAGTAATCCATAAATTTATTCTTTTCAGTATTCGACCGAACATGTAGGTAGCAAATTTATATGATACTTGGCTCAGAAAAAAGAAATGGAGCCTTTTCACCCTAGAGTAAACCTCCCAGGTGATCAAAACCACCAAAAAAATATTTTCTCTTCCATTTTACATGAGTAAAAAAAACAATTGGGTTGGATCCTTCTAGCACGGTACATGATAAGTATGAAAGTAGCATGTTCACAATTGATTTGGACTCAAACATAAGAGAATAAAATGGCATGTTTCATCACAGTAATTACTGCAGAAAACTAAAAAGCAAATGTTTCTGCCATGTGCATATCTGAACTTAAATATGCTATTCTCGTGTAGTATTGCAAAAGAAAGAGAACCCATCAATATCACAACCCAGAATATAGAATGTGAACAGTAAGATGGCATGTTTCATTGACGTGAATTGCAGTTAATCGGAAGAAAGAAAAAATAGAAAAAGAGAGCAAAGACATACCGAGATTCCGGTAGCAAAATGGATAGTCTCCTACGCTCCGCCTCAATAGAGTAAACACATATCCGCCTACTAATAAAAAACAATACCCTACTTGCTGCAGGCACTTGTAACTGGAATTTGCTCCCAATGGCATGCAGTAACATCAAAAATGTGAAAGTGAAAACCAATCTTAAATAGTTTTTCAGAGGCCCGTAGTATCATTCAGCCAATGGTTCCAAACTCTAGACAGGAGCACCTATTGGAGTGTCTTCCTCCTGTAGAACAGCTAATGCCAGGGTGAGGATTATATCGGAAAGAACTTCAACCATAAAGCATAGACCAAAAAAAAACTTAGCATCAGTGACAAATTTCAGCTACAGTATATACATGGAACATTAGTTAGAATAAGAAGAGGCTGGTCTGAGTAAATGGCAGTTTGTCAACACTACCATGTAGGGGGGGGGGGGGGGGGGGATCAATCAGGGAACAATAGGTGAGGTTGTACCTTTAATTAGTTTCCCTGCATTTTAGTTTCTGTGTTGTTTAGAGGTAATCTCTCTTCGTAAAGCTGATTTAATCCTGCAAACAAATTTGATGAGATGAGTAATTACGGGCCATCATAACAATCCAGAGAGAGAGATAGAAAAATATATGTGTAGAGAGAGAGATCGGAATCAGATCGGGCAATACTTGTTGACATCGCAGATTAGAATCAGATTGAGAGCCCTCGTCCATCCTCCTTGCCATTAGACTATTGGCTCCCGTGGATGTAGAATTTGTTGGAGAACATCAGCGCTCCAGTGAAGGACCAACACCAGAGCTGCGCCATGTGCGATGGCGAGGAGGGCCCTGAGGAAGCTATAGCACAGGCTATCTGGCGGTTTGCTCTCGGCGGCGAGGCGGGCCGGCCACAGGTGAAAACGGTGCACATGGACGGGGCGGTGGCAGGGTAGGCTTGACGCACTGGTTGTTGCAGCCATGGAGCTTGGATATTGGAGAAGATGCACGAAGCGACGGGCTGTGGGAAAGGAAGTGGTGGAGCCATGGAACTGAAGCGGAGAAGTAATGGGATCCGGCCCGGCGTGTGCTCCTGTCGGACTTCCACTCTTCGGTTACATAAATATCAACGGGGCCTCTTCGGTTTTTAGAGAGTAGGTTCACACGATTTTTTTAAGAATGCTGATGTGGTGAGCTGCATGACCAAAATAATTAAGAGAAATTGATTATGTGGCAAGGCTGCTGAGGTGGATAGGCTGCATGTCAAGAGAAATAGATTAGTGGGGATGAACTATTTAGGTATTGGGTATTATAGATAAGCATTGCTGTAGGTCCAAGGTCATTTCATCAAAATTTGAGTGCTCCCACCTTTGACCTTCCAACTTGCAAATACAAAAATTAAATCCATCCAAGACAAGGAAACATAAATCACTACCTGCGTGTCATTTATGTGATCCTCGACATGCTCCACCGCCCGCCCTACAAAGCAAAGGCAAAAGCAAAAGTGCACATTAGCAGCCCGCGGGAAACATGAATTGAGCTGGGAAAAAATCCATAAACAATCGCTGAATCCCAGTGAGGGCCCATAAGCTGCGCAGAGACCTCACGCTCCTCGGCGTCCTGAAGCACTCGAGCGTAAGCCTCGTCATCCTCATACTCTGCAGGGTCTAGCTCTGGCTCCACATCCTCCACCTCCTCATCATCATCGAATCCCTCCTCCTCGTACTCAGGAGAGCTCGTCCTCGCCTTCATCCTAGCACTTGCCCTCACCCTCAGCCTCGATATCACCGTCCCCATCACCGTCGACGCCACCCGGGTGCTCCTGGTGGTGGACGCGGAGGTGGTGCTCCAGCTCCTCCTCTCCCATAATCGCTGCCCTCACCGCCGGCGGCTTCGTTCATCCGCAGCATCATTAGGGCTTCTCCTGCATCGATCCAAACGGGATGTACATGTTAGTCGCTCCCGCAAAAGAATTAAAATATCGGGATGTCAGTCGCGCGCATCGGAACCCTAGGGACGAGGACGGGACGGCCGGGGCCGCGAGATCTATCAACTTGCCTGCTCCTGGAGGACGCGCGGCGAGGTCGGCGTGGACCTGGCTGAGGGGCGTGAAGGGGCGCCGCGCCGCGCCTCGTCCTCGGCCGCCGCAGCGGCATCGTCTCCCCCTCCGGAAGCGGCGGCCGGCGGCTGCGGGGAAGGTCGGGGCCGTGCCTCTCGCCGCCGCCGCTCCCGTTGGAATCCTCCAGGGGAGCGATGGGGCGGGGCGGGGCGGGGCGGACGGGATTACTCTGGTTAAGCGCAGCCTGGTCGCCGGGATCTGGTAAAACTAAGCAAACGACACGCATAACCCCCATCACCGGCGGGATCTGGTTCGTGTCCGCGGCTGCCTGGGCAAAAGGTGCCGCCGGGCCTTGGCTTGGTCTAACTCCACGAAAGCCTGTCGTTGGGCTATTTGGGTGTTTGGCTCTTGTGAAAACTCTTATTTCCGATGAAAACCAGATATAAATGTCTCAACTACTAAATGTGCTGCTTTGTGTTTCTCATTTTTAGTAGTAGTACTACTATATCCTATGATTGATACAAAGTTCATTTGGCAGATGTTTGAAGCTCGAAAATGGTTTTTTTTGCGCTATGGGACGCTAAGCTTGCTATATGGTTGCTAATGTGTTATATTGCGTACACCTTCTGTTCCTAATTATGTTTGTATATATGGGGTTAAGCGTGCGAACCAAGAACAGCTATTGTCATTCCTCCTTAATGAATTTGCCCTCGGATTAGTTTGCGTAGAATGCAGGACTGGGAGTTGAAGCGGTATTAATTCTCATGCATGGGGGTGCGACATGCTCTCCTAATTCCCTCCTCCGTGCATTGCATGCGACGGTCCATCTTCCATCTACATGGTAGAGGGGCAAAAATGGATAGTTACGACATAAACATAATGGATAATTACGACATAAACGTAAAACATTGTTGCGTTGACCTTCATCATGCAACCACACTGTTGTTGCGCTGACCTTCACCATGCAACCACGCCGGTGTTGCGCTGACCTTCACCATGCCTGCACCAAGCATGCATGCGGCCTTGCCTTCGCCTCCAATGGCTAATCCCATATTTAATATTAACCACCTTATTTTTGCTTTACATTCAAGTTGTTCTATTCACGGTTATATGCAAAATATGTTAAGCATGTATATAACATCATTATAATAGCAACTTGATGTTAATTTATTACATTAAGGGGAGTAATTGTTTCTACTTCCTCTGTAAAGAAATATAAGAGCGTTTAGATCATTATTTTAGTGATCTAGATGCGTTTCTACTTCCGTCTCGTCATATCCGTGATCACATCCGGGACTCCAAACAACCTTCGGTACATCAAATCACATAACTCATAATACATATCGTCATAGAATGTTAAGCGTGCGGACCCTACGGGTTCGAGAACTATGTAGACATGACCGAGACACATCTCCGGTCAATAACCAATAGCGGAACCTGGATTCTCATATTGGTTCCTACATATTCTACGAAGATCTTTATCGGTCAAACCGCACAACAACATACGTTGTTTCCTTTGTCATCGGTATGTTACTTGCCCGAGATTCGATCGTCGGTATCATCATACCTAGTTCAATCTCGTTACCAGCAAGTCTCTTTACTCGTTCCACAATGCATCATTGAAAGTGCTAGTTATCGACTAGAGGGGGGTGAATAGGCGATTTTTATGAAAGTCTTCAAAACATGGAAGTTTCGAAGACAAACGATAGAAATAAACCTATTAACATGCAGCGGAAGGTAGACTACACTAGGCAAGCCATAGTCAAGTATTCAATGAAGTGAAAGCACAAAGACTAATATCAGCTAGGCAGTATGGATCAGGATGGAAGATAGTATGAAGCCAATCAGAACAAGCAGTCACACGGTGAAGACAAATAGATAATGCAAACAGGCAATGACTTCACAAGGACCTACTGTAAATAAAGAGATGGGCAAGATAGAACCAGTGGCTTGTTGAAGACAATGATTTGTCGGACCAATTCCAGTTGCTGTGACAACTGTACGTCTGGTTAGGGAGGCTGAGATTTAACTCAGAAGACCGCGTCTTCACCTTATTCCCCTTGAGCTAAGGACACCCAGTCCTCACCCAATCACTCTGGTAAGTCTTCAAGGTAGACTTTCAAACCTTCACAGACTTCGTTCACCGGCGATCCACAATGACTCTTGGATGCTCAGAACGTGACGCCTAACCGGCTGGAGGATTCACAGTCCTTAAGTGTAACAAGTCTTCAGATCACACAGACAGGAAGACTTCAGTGATGCCTAACACTCTTTGGCTCTGGGTGTTTAGGGCTTTGTCCTCGCAAGGATTTCTCTCTCAAAGGCTTCGAGGTGGGTTGCTCTCAGACGATAAAAGTCGTGCACTAACTCTGAGCAGCCAACCAATTTATGGTGTAGGGGGTGGGCTATTTATAGCCACTAGGCAACCCGAGCTGATTTGTCCGAAATGACCCTGGGTCACTAAGGAACTGACACCTGTTCCAACGGTCAGATTTCAAACATACGCGGCAACTTTACTTGGGCTGCAAGTAAAGCTGACTCATCCAGCTCTGGATAAGATTTGCTCTCATTGTCTTCGCTCAAATACATAGGATTTTTGGTTAAGCATCACTTTAGTCATTCTGACTTTGTTCACTGGGACCCCACTTAACAGTACGGTGGTTCCTATGACTCAACAAAGAAGAAAAGGAAACAACGAAACAACTAAGTCTTCGCGCTCCATAGTCTTCACGCGATGTCTTCTCATGTCATAGTCTTCAATGTGAATATCTTCACATACCACCTTTGTCTTCAATGTCTTCATACATTTTTAGGGGTCATCTCCGATAGGAAAACCGAGTCAATGAGGGACTACTACCTGTGTTATCCTGCAATTCTCACAAACACATTAGTCCCTCAATCAGGTTTGTCGTCAATACTCCAAAACCAACTAGGGGTGGCACTAGATGCACTTACAATCATCACGTGACTAACTCATTAGTCACATTGCTTGCAAGGCTCATAGTGATGTGCATTACCGAGAGGGCCCAGAGATACCTCTCCGATACACGGAGTGACAAATCCTAATATCGATCCATGCCAACTCAACAAACACCATCGGAGACACCTGTAGAGCATCTTTATAATCACCCAGTTATATTGTGACGTTTGATAGCACACAAGGTGTTCCTCCGGTATTCGGGAGTTGCATAATCGCAGTCATAGGAACATGTATAAGTCATGAAGAAAGCAATAGCAATAAACTAAACGATCATAGTGCTAAGCTAACGGATGGGTCTAGTCCATCACATCATTCTCTAATGATGTGATCCCGTTCATCAAATGACAACACATGTCTATGTCTAGGAAACTTAGAAGATCTGCTTCGGCACTAAGCAATGTCAAACTCTTCCAGGATCGTCGACAGGTTTCATGTGTAACAAAGGCATTCTTGGTGGCAAGATTGCAAATGCGATTGACGTCCACCAAGAGGCTTTGCATCTGACGCTTAAGCCAGTCATGATGCTTATCCTGTTTCTGATGTAGAGCGATGAGAAGCTCTCGATCATTGAGAACACGAGATCGCTTCCGAGGCCTTTGGGCAATGGTACTTGCAGTGGCTTCAGTTTGGGTGTGAGGGGCGCGTGTATTGCCAGCCAAGGGATAAACACGAGAAACGGCCTGAACTCCTTCAATGGGTTGGGTGAAGCTTTGACGATCGACATTGTGAAGATAAATTGGCTCATTTGCAGGCTCTGGGTAAATGGCTTCAACAGACAGATCAACCTCTGGCAAGAATATAAGATGATTGCGCGCAGATGGCTGATAGTTGATAGCAGAGTGAAGCTTGATGAGACGCATTACCCATGGAGCATAGAACTTCAGACCAAAGATGTCGGAGCCAGATGCAGCCAACTGCCTGATGAAGAAGTCTTGAGCATTGAAGCTGATGCCATTGAAGATATAGAAAACCAAAGTCTTCATTACTCCTTTAAGCTTCACTGCAGAGGAATGTCCTTTGACATGCCATAGAGTTCATCTGATGATATGATATATGGTGCGGGGCAGATACTCTAGGTCTTCAACAAAGAATTCCGTTGAATATTCAGCATCGCATGGCAGAGGCTTCATCATGCTCAGCATTTGGCTCATGTTAGGCTCTGGCTTCTGGAAAATGCTCTCCAAAGCATTCTGGTGTTGCTGACAACCTGGTTCATAATATTAGCCAGGAGTGGGCAGGGTTGTGAGCTCAATGATGTCTTGGGCTTTAGCTTCATGATGTACATCGTCCGTCATCCACTCAAGGATCCAAGTCTTCGGATCCCTATTGTATCCACGAATGTGGAGTGTAGCATAGAATTGAAGCAGAAGTTCCTCATTCCAATGTTCCTTATCAGTCACAAAGTTGAGCAGACCCGCATCACGGAAGCAGTCAAGGGCTTCTTCAAGGCAAGACAATCCAGCAATGGCTTCACAGTCAAGACGCATATGTGGGAAGATGCGCCCCTGATTGTATAAGATGCAATAATAGTAGTTGCGCTGCTGATAACTCCAGAATCGATCTAAGGAGATTCTTGGCCTTGTGTAGGGGTTCTTGTCACTGTCAAAGAATGTGTTGTGTGCCTTGAAGCCATTCAGATTAAACGATCCTGGTGACATTACAATACCTGGAAACCGTGGTAGCCTTGGCTTTGGCTTCTGGACTTGAGGCTTGTGCTCCATGTGATAGGCAAATTGAGGTCCGGGAGCAGGCGGAGGAACCAGAATTGGCCAGCGGATGGTAACAAGCTGACCATGATCATATGCTTGCTCGATGGTGTGTGGCCTTGGAGGTGGTACAGGAGCAGAGGCATTGGCTTCAAGCTGCAGATTTGCATCAGGTGCAGCATTGGCTTCAGGTGCATTCACCACATTAGCTTCAGGCGCCACATTAGCTTCGGCCATGCCAACGTCATTGGCGTCAGTGTTGGTGTTGGTGGCCGCCTCAGTATTGGTAACCTCCACTTCAGGAGCTGGAGGGTCGGACACATTCTCCTCAAGAACAACTTTAGGGTTGGAAGGGGGTGTAGCAACACTTTCTTCATCTCTTGGTTCTTCTTTTTCATCGTCTGATGCAGCCGGAATATCTTCAGCCGCTTTGGCTTCAAATTCAGGGATGTTCGCAGTAGGAGAGGCTTCAGGAAAGACTTCGCGTGAAACGGATTGGCGCTCTTCTCCTTCTGGAACACTTGACAAAGTGACCCGTGGCCTTGGTCCTTTGTGAAGCCTACAAAACGCTGGCGACGCCTGTGGAGATGGAGTTGGTTGGGCCTCAAGGTCTTCATCGTCAATCACTGGAGTGGTGACCTGTGTTGGGGGAGTAACTGATGTTTCTTCATCACGAGGGGATTCTTGAGGGTGATTGACGGTGTCCTGGACTAGGGGGTACTCACCACGTAATCTCCCAATCTGTTAGATTGGGCCGAGGACCCCCATGGCCGTATACTCATGGGCCAGTTCGGACAGCTACCGCATACAAGGAAGATTCCACAAGACTTGGCGATCAAGACAAGGACTCCTCCCCACCGGCGTATTTGGCTAGGACTCTTGTTATCCTAGGCCTCTGGTGCATTATATAAACCGAGGCCAGGCTAGTCGATAGATCATATACAACAACAATCATACCATAGGCTAGCTTCTAGGGTTTAGCCTCTACGATCTCGTGGTAGATCAACTCTTGTAATACCCATATCATCAATATCAATCAAGCAGGACGTAGCGTTTTACCTCCATCAAGAGGGCCCGAACCTGGGTAAAACATCGTGTCCCCTGCCTCCTGTTACCATCGATCCTAGACGCACAGTTCGGGACCCCCTACCCGAGATCCACCGGTTTTAACACCGACATTGGTGCTTTCATTGAGAGTTCCGCTGTGTGTTCGACAAAAGGTTGATGGCTCGCCTGCAGATCAACTGTGACTTCGGCATCTTCGTCACCAGCTCGACTGGTCACCTTGGTTTGACCAAGGACTGCGCCCTACCTCCGATCGTCATGTTCGGATGAGGGCCTTTATAAACATCAACTCCGATCTCTATCAAGATCATGGAGGAATCATCCAGGGAGCCCGGAGGCTCAACGTCAACATTGCCCTCGGGCGACAGTGCTGTTTTTCTTGACAGCAAACTTGTGTCCACCGCCATCGCCTCCTCAAGTGTCTTTTTAAAGATCGCTTTGGTGGAATTGTGCGGAATTGAGTCTACAACAACCCTAAAAAATTTCGTCGAGTTCCGATGGAGGAATCTCTGGCAATCCACGATATACTGGAGCCCTATCAAATCTGGACGGGAATCTGGATGAGTTTAGGGCGTGGTGTCCAGCTTCTAGCTCGGACGTCCTTTGGAAGATCCAACCGTTGATCGGCTGCGGAATTCCTATATCTACCACCTCTCAAAATTTCAGCTCGATCCGACCATCCAAACTCCAGGAACCTTCCAATTAGTGCATCACTTTTCAAATCTGTTTTCTGCGCGAAAACGAATCCGACCCGAGTTCGTCTTTTTTATGAACGGGATTTCGGACATCCCTTTTGAAGGAAGTTTTGTATGGGGTATTGTGTTTTGTTCCCGAACACATCCCACTAACTTTAAGATCTTTTAAACATGATCTTCAACATCATGCTGGTGTCAAACCAGTCCGGCAATATTTCTCCACGACTGCCGACCTGCGCTAGACACGTCGTCACTTTGTTGAGCCGAGCTCAACTTCTTAGGATCATCATCTCGGCAAGATGAACAAGAGTCCAGCATCGCGAAGGATAAATCATCACCAACATCGCTGCCCCACGGATTACACGGAGTGGGCATACCGGCATCGCCGCATGGTCGCTTCATCAAGCCGGCATCGACCACGTCACGACCTGCATCGGCAGGGCCGCACTATTGCTTCTTCAAGCTGGTGTCCATCACACCGACCTACTTCGACTCATTGGCTGACATCGAGGCTTCGACATCTCGGCTGTACCGGAGACTTCGCCATCTCTTCATCAACCTACTCCGGACACTTTGACGTCACTAGCCGACCAGCTCCGTCACGTTAGCTGGACCGAGGGCTTTGCCTCGGCGAGCCAACCTTTGCCAGCATTGCCGTGCCGTCATTTTATCGCCCATCAGGCAATGGGTGTGCGGATCGAGTCCCAATTTTGGGAATCACCTTCCTTCGGATTGCTACAACTAATAAACCAGGTGTATCAAATGGTGGCCGCATTAACGACAGTCGCATGGTGGTTCGGTCAGTTTTCGTACACAGTCCAGCGAACGCCGCATCCGGAGCTCGGACCGACCTGTGAATTCAGGCTTTGTCACGCCTTCACCGCATCACGCCGACGCCCTGCACCAACATTGACTTAGGCGCCAGGCCATATTTCTTTTATTACTCACTTTGCATAAATTATTTATTATGCAACGTTTTTTTAATTATCATTATTACTATTATCTCCGGTTTGCACTATTTTTTGTGCACAGGAAAATGAACCGGGGACTTCGGCGTCACTCTGCCGGTCTGCATTGACCATGCTATGTCACCACTTCGGCGTGTCTAACTCTCCGCTCCGCCACCTCGGGACCGGCTTGGGGGATGGAACCTTGTCCGGCATCAAGCTCAGACCGCGTCATCAATACCGAACACATTAACCAGCTAAGTCGCTTTCATGCTCAAAGCTTTAATTTCTAACTTGTGTTCGGTTCGACCAAGCATTATACTTTTTTGGAAAAAAGTTGCTTGTAAAAAATTTCCTTGTCCAAACTTTGTTTGTGGCGCATAAATTCAAATACCCAATTCATTTGGGGGCTTCCTTCATGAAGCTTTTCCTCTTGCATATGATTATACTTGTACGACTTCGTTCCTTGTTCGTGTATTACGCCACAATATGCACCATATTGACTTAAGTGATTTGCAAGCTGGGTTGCCTCGCTCCTGTGTTTACCCCTATGTTCCCGATTGTTCGGCTAGGGAGTAAAGGGAGCACCTCTGCGATTGTCACGATCGGGTCACCCGAGCCGGACCTCAGACTGGGTGAAGCCGAAAGCTAGCGCTCTTATTGTTTTCAATTATGGTCGGCACACAACGGAACTCATGAGTACAAAAAATCTATTGCACAAGTCTCATAATAACAATGAGCACTGAAGAAAGGTATCGGTGGGGGTACTATTTTCTTCGAAGATGCTTCTTACACTTCGCAGTAATATAGCATAAGTTCCCTGAGCGTGCTTTGTCTGTTATAGCCTTATGGCCTGATTGCCTGGTTATTGGAAACACCGTCGATATTCTCGACAGATGGAGTACATAACACTTTTCGGTCCTTGACCGAAGAGGGAGAAGCCGATGGTCGGTTAAGACGCGTTTAAAGTTTGGTTGAACATAGATATGATATAAGTACTTCGGCAATCATTCTTTTACCCAAGTCACTTGAGGGCTCTTAAATTTATTTGAGCCGTTTTATAATAAGTGTTCTTCTTCTTAGTCGTTGCAAAGTTTTATTGTCATTATTATTTATCACTCCTTTTTTCGACACGAGTGTGTGGTCACTAGCCGGAGAGTCTAATTTCTCTCTCAAAGCCGCTAGAGTTTAGTTTGCTAAGCTGGCCTAACGAGAAGTACTCCGCCTTCAGGATAGGAGGTTGAAGCCGTAGGCTGACCCACTTGAAGTCTTGAGATAGGATGTATCATGTTAAAGCACGACAAAAGCACTTTTTTTCTAAGGCCAATTTTCAGATTGGCACCGAACACTTGATCTTGTTCGGACGTCAAGTTTTTACTGACGTTTTTTGGTTTTCCAAGCTTGTGGCACTTTTAAGCTATTTGTGTGTTTTCAGCACAAGTCTCGCAGTGCAATGCCGGACACCTTTAGAGATTCGGCAAAAACATTCTCGAATATTGCTATATATGCATCGGTTTTGAATTGTGTCTTCGGTCAATAGTTGGGTTGCCCGGCTCCTGCTCTTGCCTCCTACGTTCCGCTTTGTTCGGCTAGGTGTGCAAAGGGAGAACCACTGTGATTGTGCTTCCAGCTCACATGGTTAAGCACCTCAGTGGAGAAAGCCGAAAACTGACTGTCACAATAAGCGTAAATTGGTCAGCGATCCGATGACGGTGTTAAATGACGGGCCATTCATAACAATGGCCAAAGTGTTTACGGCTTGACCTCGACTATCGCCGAACACTACCGGGGGCTATTAACTGGCCTCCCAAACTAAATCCTCGATATTTTGCTCTTACATTGGAGCTGAGGTTTCATGATCATGCTTAGCATGACAACCCAAAGAAAGGAACCGATAGCGGGACTATTTTCTTTGGAAGACATTTCTTCTGTTAAACAATAATATAACATATCTCTCTGCGTACCTTTGTTTATAAAACCGTATGGCCAGATTGCCTTGTTTGTTGTAAGTCTTTGCCCTCATAAAGGCTTTATAAAGTAGGACAAACACTCCTCGGCTATTGGCCGAGGAGGTGGAAGCCGATGGTCGGTCAACAAAGTTTTGTACAATGCGGATCCGAGCATTAATGACGTAAAGTACTTGGATACATAGAGTCATTACACATAATTTGTGATTTTACTATGGATATCAATCCTTAATTCGGCCACCCGTGCCCGCATTAAGGCTCGGGGGCTACTGGGCTTCAGGCTTATTATTTACAAATATTAAAGGGGCACATCGATCCCCTGATCTGGTGTTGCCACCCGACCAGTGTCTCGGGGGCTACTACATTGCCTGTCCAATGCAGAAAATTTTAAGTGTAATACAGTTTCCGAGGAGATTTTGATCCTCAGGTTGGTCGGTCGCACCCAACCTAAGTCTCGAGGATTGAGCATGCCGCTTTTTGTGTCCCCAAGTATTCTGTCGAGCTAGGACTTGATCCTCAGACCAATTTTGCAAATCAACCTGAGTCTCAGCGGCTACTGGGATCAGCGGTCTTATGTCATCCTTCATGTGCATCTCGGGTTTTAGACCGATTCCCACCTTGAGGGCTACTGGCTATATATCTCGGCAGAGAATAAATTGCACCAATCAAAAATATTGACAAAAATCGGCCCACATTCGGGGTGGTGCACCACCTCGGAAGCAGTCCGGCATAAAGCTCGGGCGCTAGTGGCTGGCTCCATAGAGGGCATTTCCGGCATTAAGCTCGGCTAAACTCCTTTAAACTTCTTTGAACCAAGGTGATTTATGACACCTCGGATACAGTCCGGCGTTGGAGCTCAGATACATAGTCGGGCATTGGAGCTCGGATACATAGTCCGGCGTTGGAGCTCGGATACATTCCGGCGTTAGAGCTGGGAAGCGGTCCGGCGTTGGTGCTCGGCTGCAAAAGATACCTCGAATGCAGTCCGGCGTTGGAGCTCGGACGCAAGAGGACGCTGCCGTCCGGGAACAATTTCAAACCCGAGGTGTGGCATAAAAATAACAAGGCATTGATAAAGGCCGGAAACTTAAAGGGGCTCCTCGGTTACCCAACGTGTAAACTCGTCGAATGCATTTTGGCGATCCTCAAGATCGAAGATGAGAAGATTTGTTAAACCAGTTTTCAAGACCGACGATTGAAGATGAAGAACGGTTCGGAAGAATCGAGGAGCGTCCCTAACTTGAAGACCGGTTCAGGGGGCTACTGACGGTGTCCTGGACTAGGGGGTACTCACCACGTCATCTCCCGATCTGTTAGATTGGGCCGAGGACCCCCATGGCCGTATACTCATGGGCCAGTTCGGACAGCTACCGCATACAAGAAAGATTCCACAAGACTTGGCGATCAAGACAAGGACTCCTCCCCACCGGCGTATTCGGCTAGGACTCTTGTTATCCTAGGCCTCTGGTGCATTATATAAACCGAGGCCAGGCTAGTCGATAAATCATATACAACAACAATCATACCATAGGCTAGCTTCTAGGGTTTAGCCTCTACGATCTCGTGGTAGATCAACTCTTGTAATACCCATATCATCAATATCAATCAAGCAGGACGTAGGGTTTTACCTCCATCAAGAGGGCCCGAACCTGGGTAAAACATCGTGTCCCCTGCCTCCTGTTATCATCGATCCTAGACGCACAGTTTGGGACCCCCTACCCGAGATCCACCAGTTTTGAAACCAACAGTGATCAGCCCATGAGTCATCCCGAGCAATTGGCGTCAATGGACGACCAATGCTGATGAGTTCGCTGTTCGTGAGAATAGGCGATGATACCAAACTGTGCTCGATCTGAGGAAGGACTTCATCATCTTCAACATTGTCTTGATGACCAATGTCTTCAGCCGCGGTGGGGTCAACAGCTGGAATGTCTTCAGCTTCAGGAGCCTCTGTGGAAGCAGGCTCATGAACTACCAAACGACGTTCTTGGTGTGCAGAGGGAGGACGAGCAACGGAAATTGGTTCGACAACAAGGGGCTCTGTGGAAGCAGCCCGGTCTCTCTTCTTTGTCTTTCTCTTCTTGGTTGGTGGAGCATCATCAGTGGTGGCTTTGGTCTTGCGCTTTCTAGCTTCGGCTTCAGCCGCCCTAGTTTTCTTGAGCTCCGAAGCCACTATGGGGACCTTAGGCTTCGAGCCTGTCATACTGGCCGGGAAGACAATGCGAAGTTCTTCCTTCCTTGATGCTTCTGGTTGGGCCACAGTTGGCTTCTTCTTCTTCTTGGCAGCCATTCTGGGGTCGATGCCGAGTCACCCCAAAGCCTTGCGCTTTTCAGCTTCATTGTAGCCTTGAACACATTTGGCGGCGAGATTCTTCATGCGCTCACGAGAACCTCTTGCTTCTTCACGTTTCTTGTGAAACGCCTCCTTGAGCTCATGCAGCATGACCTTGAAGTTTTGAATGTCTTCAACATTGAGTTTGGCCATGTGCTTCTTGAACTGAGCCTTTTCATAGTCAATCTTGTGCTTCAGCTCAACAATCTTCTGTGCAAGAGCCAGCTCAGGAGCAATGGCTCCATGGAAAGAGACGCTGAGGCCAATCGGGAGCTGAAGATCATCAAAACTGAGGTCTAGGCTGTCAAACCACTCATCAATGAACTTGTACAGGATCTCCACATCAAAGAGGGGAAGATCATTGAAGATTTCCGCCTCTTTCTTGCTCTTTATCAATTGCTCATGAGCGTCATCGCCAAGATCGTCGTCGCTAGACAGATCAATGGCTTCGTTCTCGTTCCTCAAAACAGCAGCAGGGGTCAGAACAAGACTGGAGGAGTGCACGGGCTTTTTCTTTTTCTTCTCAGTCTTGGAGATGCGAGAGAGATCTTCAGACTGCACACTTGGTGTAGGAGGAGCAGTGGCCAATGGCTTCATGCACGACACTTTTGGTGGAGTGGAAAGCTTCGAAGCCTTAGGTTTCTTCTGCTTCTTCAGCTTTGGTGGTGCAGGCACTTCGTCAGAGTCAACGTCGTCTGCAGGTTGATCCACGTCTGCCCCTTGAACCATTATATGAGTGATGAGACCTTCTAAGTTGTAGAAGGCCCCAACAAGATTGGGTTCAGCTTCGCGTGTGCCATCGGCACGTGGCGCAGAGGGGCCTGGGTTGAAGTCTAATCCCAAAGACTTCTTGTTTTCCTTGGCCGAGTTCTTTGCAAATTGATAGTTGCGCTTGAACAGATTGTCATCTCGACACCACAGCAATGACGATGGGTCGGCATCAGTAGGCTGTGGCCCTCGGACCATGCAAGGGTAGAATCCTTGAGCAATGGCTTCAGTTCTGGTCTTGGGTTGAAGATTTTTATAGAGAATATCTCCCCAAGGACGCGTGATAGCATTCTTCTCAGCATACTCCTTGGTGACGAATTTGTACTTGAACCATCTCTCGGCCCAATATATTCGAATCCATTGGATTCGTGTCTTGCGCTGACCATAGCTTTCTTTGGGGTCAGTTTTCTATAGTTCATAGAGATCTTCGGGCAGATCCATTGATGTACCCCCATGGCGCTGTCTGCCACCCTTCCTTGCTTATTTCTCTGTTGCCATGAAGTTTAGACTGAAAGGCTTCAACACTGTTAAAGTCTTTCGTCTGCTGGTCAGACAGGAACTGGCTTCGGGAGAATTTATGTGATGCCGTAAGAACTCTGAAAATGAATGCAGACTATGAGAACCAAGGGATTCTCCCATGGACATGTACCTGTGACAGCATTAGAGATGCGAGGGAAGGGGAAGAGGTCATATGCATTCTTAGAAGATTTTGAAGATAAATCAGTTTAGAAGACATTGATCTCATAGTGCGAAGACATTCACTCATATGTAGAGAGTTGGTTCCAGATTTGTACGAATCCATGAATAAGTACAAATGAGGAATCTAACTACTTTGTGAAGCATAAGTGAATATACTAGGCATGTTATGAGATGCAGAACAGGATAGATCCAACTTTGTAGGAGCAGAAACCACTTGTGGTTGAAAAGGATGAATCTATCGGATCAAAAAGGACAGTAAAAGAGTTTTTATTTACCACTCGAGGAACTGCTAGACGGAGTAGGAGATGAGGCCGAGCAGTTCGATCTTCCGTGCCCTAACTTGGCGACGGAGGACACATACGGCGACGGCAGAGAAGACGATGTCCGCGGCCGGCGTGAGGACGGAGTCGGTGAGATCGCGGCAGCTAAGCGCTTCGTCGCCGACGTTGTCGAGGGCTAGCGGCGGCGCTAGGGTTTGTGCGAGAAGGAGAAGTGGAAGAAGAGATAATGACTGGGGTGAGGCGTGTATTTATAAGGACAGGGACGGCGCAACGTTATTACACAGGTGCCCCTGGCGGTTCACATCTGAAGGACACGTGGCGATCATGCAACACATCGGAGGTTGTTCCATGTTCCCACGTACGCCTGGATTGTCGGGTGGTCGTTCCCGCTTCTCCGGGTTTCAGGCAAAAAGGATTGAGCATTTTAAAACAGATTTAATGATTGTCACTGTATCTTCTGCCGACAAGGACGCAGCGAAGACATTCGACAGTTTCAATAGAATGCATATGATTTGGATAGATAGATTTGAGACGGGAGCATAGATAGGTTAGGATCCGATCACATTCACTTAGTTCAAAAGATTCAACTAGAAGACATAGCTATAAGTGAATGCTGTAGAGGATAGAAAGCAAATATATGAATATATCCGAATAAGACCAAACAACATAGTGAATATAAACATGAAGCCATGTTAATATTGAAGACGAACCAAATGCGAAGACTTTGCAAATGTAACACCAACAGAAAATACTCCAAAAAAAAGTTTGATGGTGGCGTTACCCACCGTATAGGAAGTATTAGACCCAGACACGGCGCACAATTATCGTGGCGCTCTGAAGTCAAATTCCGCGTTAATGTATTCACACTTAGAGTGTAAGTCTTCATTAGTTGAAGATATACATTACTTCGTGTGTTGCACATCTAAGTCATCAACATGCATAAGTGTTAGGATGTGTGCATGATCACATGACATTTGAGGATTCCAAGATATTTAGCTCACACCACAACTTGCAAAACCTTTTCTCATCCAAGGGCTTTGTGAAGATATCTGCCAGTTGCTCTTCAGTGTTGACGTGAATGATATCAATATCTTCCTTCATGACATGATCTCTGAGAAAGTGATGACGGATCTGAATGTGCTTTGTCTTCGAGTGCTGAACTGGGTTGTTGGCAATCTTGATGGCGCTTTCATTGTCGCAGTAGAGTGGCACTTGCTTCAAATGAATGCCATAGTCTTTGAGTGTTTGCTTCATACAGAGAAGCTGAGCGCAGCAAGATCCAGCAGCAATGTATTCAGATTCAGCAATGGAGAGAGATACACAGTTCTGCTTCTTTGAAGACCAACACACAAGTGATCGTCCCAAAAAGTGACATGTGCCTGATGTAGACTTGCGATCCACCTTGTCACCAGCATAATCAGCATCCGAGAATCCAACTAGATCAAACTCTGAGCCCTTTGGATACCATAATCCTAGTGTTGGGGTGTAAGCCAAATATCAAAGAATTCGCTTCATAGCTAAGTGATGCGATTCCTTTGGTGCCGCTTGGAATCGGGCACACATGCAAACACTAAGCATGATATCTGGCCTAGATGCACATAAATAAAGCAAAGAACCAATCATGGAGCGGTATACCTTTTGATCGAACTCTTTACCATTGGCGTCAGGATCCAGATGACTCTTGGTAGGCATTGGCGTCGTATAACCTTTGCAGTCTTGCATTCCAAACTTCTTCGGGCAATCTTTGAGGTATTTCTCTTGATATATGAAGATGTCGTTGCATTGCTGCCGTATTTGAAGACCAAGGAAGAACTTCAGCTCACCCATCATGGACATCTGATATTGCTCTTGCATCATGTATGCAAACTCATCACTGTATTTCTGATTAGTGCAGCCGAAGATAATGTCATCCACATATATTTGGCACACAAACAGTTCACCATCATATGTCTTCGTGAAGAGTGTGGGATCCAGGGAACCAGGTTTGACATCTTTTCTCTTCAGGAAGTCTTTGAGTGTGTCATACCAAGCACGAGGGGCTTGTTTGAGGCCGTACAGTGCCTTGTTGAGCTTCTAAACCATGTCAGGATGTTTTGGATCTTCAAAACCAGGCGGTTGTGCAACATACACTTCTTCTTCAATCTTGCCATTGAGGAAGGCACTCTTCACATCCATTTGATACAAAAGGATGTTATGATGATTTGCATAGGCTAGCAGTATGCATATGGCTTCAAGCCTAGCCACTGGAGCAAATGTTTCATCGAAGTCAATTCCTTCAACTTGAGTGTATCCTTGAGCAACGAGACGAGCCTTGTTTCTGACAACTTGACCATGCTCATCTTGTTTGTTGCGATATATCCATTTAGTGCCTATGATATTGTATTTACGAGGATCAGGATGCTTGACCAGTTCCCATACATTATTCAGCTCGAACTGTTGAAGCTCTTCTTGCATAGCTTGAATCCATTCAGGTTCCATGAAGGCTTTATCAACTTTCTTGGGTTCAGATATTGAGACGAATGCAAAGTGCCCACAGAAATTTGCTAGTTGTGTTGCCCTTGAACGAGTGAGTGGACCAGGTGCATTGATGCTATCGATTATCTTCTCAATCTGTACTTCATTTGCAACACAAGGATGAACTGGACGAAGATTTTGCTCTTGCCGATCATTGTCATCGTTTGAAGGATTGTCTTCAGGCTGAGCATTGTCTTCAGGTTGATTAGGTGTAGAGATGATAAGTTCCTCTTCAGGCTGTACTTCAGACGGTATGATTTCTCCAGTTCCCATAAGCTTGATGGATTCACTGGGTGAAATTTCATCTAGCACATTTGGCAGGTGCTCTCTTTGCGAGCCATTAGTCTCATCGAACCGCACATCCACAGTTTCAACCACTTTATAGTGAAAGAGGTTGAAGACTCTGTAGGAGTGCGAATCCTTTCCGTAACCAAGCATAAAACCTTCATGTGCTTTCGGTGCAAATTTTGAAGTGTGATGTGGATCCTTGATCCAGCACCTGGCACCAAATACTCTGAAGTAACTGACATTTGGCTTCTTACCAGTGAGGAGTTCATAGGATGTTTTCTTCAGAAGCTTGTGAAGATAAACACGGTTGATGACATGGAATGCAGTATCAATAGCTTCAGGCCAGAACTTTCTTGGTGTCTTGTATTCATCGAGCATCGTCCGAGCCATCTCAATGAGTGGTCTGTTCTTGCGTTCCACGATGCCATTCTGCTACGGCATGTACGGAGCTGAGAACTCATGAGTGATGCCCAATGTATCAAGATAAGTGTCGAGGCCGATGTTCTTGAATTCAGTGCGATTGTCACTTCTGATGTGCTTGATCTTGACGCCATAGTTGTTCATGGCTCGATTGGCGAAGCGTCTGAAGACATCCTGCACTTCAGTCTTGTAGAGGATTATATGCACCCATGTATATCTTGAATAATCATCAACAATGACGAAGCCATGAGACAAGCAGTAGTAGTAAGGGTAGAGTAGTGAGTAGGGCCGAAGAGGTCCATGTGTAGCAGTTCGAAGGGTTGAGACATTATCATGATTGTCTTCGGGGGATGCTTGGCCCTCGTCATCTTTCCAGCTTCGCAGGCGCCGCATAAGTGATCCTTCTTGAACTTGACGCCCTCGATGCCTATGACGTGCTTCTTCTTTGCAAGAGTGTGCAAGTTCCTCATGCCAGCATGCCCTAGCCTCCGATTCCAGAGCCAGCATTCTGAAGCTTTTGCAAGAAGACATACAACAAGCTGTGGTCCTGCTGAGAAATCCACCATGTACAAATCATCTTTCCGATACCCTTCAAAGACTAGAGACTTGTCAGATTCATTAGAACAAGGCAACGATATTTTTCAAATATCACAATCATGTTGAAATCGCAAAGCATTGAGACAGACATTAAGTTGAAACCAAGGGATTCAACAAGCATCACTTTATCCATGTGCTGATCCTTTGAGATTGCGACTCTACCTAGACCCAATACCTTGCTTTTACCAGTATCAGCAAATGTGATGTGACTTTTGTCAGATGGATGTAAGGTTGAGTCCATGAGAAGACTTCGCTTGCCAGTCATGTGATTAGTACATCCACTATCAATAATCCATTCTGAAGCAACTGGTGTCATACCCTACAGTGCAGTTAGGGGGATAGGCTTCACGAAGAGCGTTGTGAAGCATAAACATTTGACGAGCAAGAGGATTATTAAAGCTTAGATCAAGGTTAGGACTAATAGGGAAAGTAGCAAGCGACTCAGGAACAAAATACATAATAAGACCATTTGGGAATTTGATCTTGCGCCCTACAAGATGTTTAAGGTCCCCAGCAATAGCTTCAGACGCATTTGATTTTTGGCTGGAGACCTTTCCCTACAAAAGAGAGTTAAGCTTTCTTAGCCACCCACATCTTCAAGGGTGGCTTCGAAGCAATGAGTCTAAGTGCAGCATCTGAGAACTTTGGCTTTGGAGCCCTAGCAAATAGTCTTGCAGGTGGACAATAGTACTCATAAGAAGCAGAGTAGTTCTGGGTCTTATGAACATGGCGGGTTGATGAAACACGCTCATATTCATACGCCTGAGTATGGTTTCCCTGCAAAACATTTGCATTAGTGCGACTCAGGTGAGTCCTCTGTCTGTATGAAGCCTTTGGACCATATGAAGCCTGTGGTCTGGGGTTTGTCTTCTTCCCTTGTGGTGTCATGACGACATTCACAGGAAGATTCTCCAGACACCTTTTTGGCACCCAGACTTTCTTCATAGGTGGCCCATTCCTGCAGTTAGTACCACTATACCTGGCAAACACTTCACCATTCTGATTCTTAAACAGTTTATAATTTGCATCAAAGGATTCATCAATAGAGATGGGATTAGCACAAGTGAAGCCAGATAGGGTGGATGGATCCACTGAAGGTTCCTTTGCAGCAACCCATGTGGTTTTGGGGTACTGCTCAGGTTTCCAGTGAGAGCCATCATCATTCATTTTCCTTTCGAACCCAACACCCTGTTTCCTAGGGTTTTGGTTCAGGATCTGCCTTTTGAGGACATCACATAGTGTCTGATGCCCTTTGAGACTTTTGTACATCCCTATTTCAAGCAATGTCTTCAACCTAGCATTTTCATCAGTAATAGCAGTGGCATCCTCAGCATAGGGGTTAGTTACTACATCAACAATTGAAGATATTGCAATAGTAGCAGCAGTAGAACATCCAGCAACAGAAGTAGCGTTATCACACTCAAGGCATTTAAGACATGGTGGTTCAAATCCTTCCTGAGCGGGACTGATCTGTTCGGCGCGAAGTGACTCGTTTTCCTTTTGAAGATCTTCATGAGCTGCTCTCAATTTCTCAAGTTCTTGCTTCCTTTGAAGATAATCATAGGAAAGCTTTTCATGAGTTGTTGAGAGTGTTTCATGACGACTTTCAAGTTCCTCATACTTAACATGAAGATTTTTTATGTCTTCAATTATGGACTGAGATCGAGTCATTTCAGCATCCAACAGGTCATCGCTTTTGTCTAACAGTTTTTGAATATGTTCCATAGCTTTCTATTGTTTAGTTGCAATTTTAGCAAGTGTTTTGTAGCTGGGTTTGGAACCACAATCAGAGTCATCTTTGCTGGATGTTTGATAGTGAGTATTGCATGAGTTTACCTTGGCACCGCGTGCCATGAAGCAGTAGGTGGGAGCGGAGTTGTCCTTGTCATTAGCATCAGCGTCGGTGACGAAGTCATTGTCTTCAGTACTGAAGATGGACTTGGCAACGTAGGCTGTAGCCAGACTTGCAACGCCAGAATCGGACTCCTCCTCAGACTCCGCCTCTGCCTCCTCAGAAGCATACTCCTCCTCTGAATCCATTTCCTTGCCAACAAATGCACGAGTCTTGCCAGATGAGCTCTTCTTGTGTGATGAAGACTTTGAGGAAGACTTGGAAGAAGACTTTGAGTATTTCTTCTTCTTCTTGTCGTCAGAATCATATTCCTTGCTCTTCTTCTTCTTATTCTTCTTCTTCTTCTTCTTCTTGTTCTCATTGTCCCACTGCGGACACTCGGAGATGTAGTGACCAGGTTTCTTGCACTTGTGGCATGTTCTCTTCTTGTAGTCATGAGCAGAAGCTTCATCATTCCTTAAGCTGGATCGTGAGGACTTTCTGAAGCCTTTCTTCTTGGTGAATTTCTAGAACTTCTTCACAAGCATAGCAAGCTCCTTTCCAATCTCTTTAGGATCATCAGAACTACAGTCAGATTCTTCTTCAGATGAGGAAACAACTTTTGCCTTCAAGGCACGAGTTCGGCCATAGTTGGGACCGTAGATGTCTCTTTTCTCAGAAAGCTCAAACTCATGTGTGTTGAGCCTTTCAAGTATGTCAGACGGATCGAGTCTCTTGAAGTCAGGGCGTTCTTGAATCATCAGGGCTAGGGTGTCAAACGAGCTGTCAAGTGATCTCAGGAGTGTCTTGACGATTTCATGCTTGGTGATCTCAGTAGCGCCGAGAGCTTGAAGCTCATTTGTGATGTCAGTGACTCGATCAAACATGAGCTGAACATTCTCATTGTCGTTTCTCTTGAAGTGGTTGAAGAGGTTGTGAAGGACACTGATCCTTTGATCTCTCTGGGTTGAGACACCTGCGTTGACCTTGGAGAGCCAGTCCCAGACTAGCTTAGATGTTTCCAAAGCACTCACACGGCCATACTGCCCTTTGGTCAGATGACCACAGATGATGTTCTTGGCAGTGGAATCCAGTTGGACGAACTTCTTGACATCAGCAGCGGTGACACCTTCACCAGCCTTGGGAACGCCATTCTTGACGACATACCAGAGGTCGACATCAATGGCTTCAAGATGCATGCGCATCTTATTCTTCCAGTAGGGATATTCAGTTCCATCGAAGACGGGGCACGCATCGGAGACTTTGATTATCCCTGCAGTCGACATAGCTAAAACTCCAGGTGGTTAAACCGAATCACACAGAACAAGGGAGTACCTTGCTCTGATACCAATTGAAAGTGCTAGTTATCGACTAGAGGGGGGGTGAATAGGCGATTTTTATGAAAGTCTTCAAAACATGGAAGTTTCGAAGACAAACGATAGAAATGAACCTATTAACATGCAGCGGAAGGTAGACTACACTAGGCAAGCCATAGTCAAGTATTCAATGAAGTGAAAGCACAAAGACTAATAGCAGCTAGGCAGTATGGATCAGGATGGAAGATAGTATGAAGCCAATCAGAACAAGCAGTCACACGGTGAAGACAAATAGATAATGCAAACAGGCAATGACTTCACAAGGACTGCCGGTGTCAAAACCGGTGGATCTCGGGTAGGGGGTCCCGAACTGTGCGTCTAAGGCGGATGGTAACAGGAGGCAGGGGACATGATGTTTTACCCAGGTTCGGGCCCTCTTGATGGAGGTAAAACCCTACGTCCTGCTTGATTATTCTTGATAATATGAGTAGTAAAAAAGAGTTGATCTACCACGATATCGGAGAGGCTAAACCCTAGAAGCTAGCCTATGGTATGATTTTATGTTGTCCTACGGACTAAAACCCTCCGGTTTATATAGACACCGGAAGGGGCTAGGGTTACACAAGGTCGGTTACAAAGGAGGAGATATACATATCCATATTGCCTAGCTTGCCTTCCACGCCAAGTAGAGTCCCATCCGGACACGGGACGAAGTCTTCAATCTCGTATCTTCATAGTCCAACAGTCCGGCCAAAGGATATAGTCCGGCTGTCTGGAGACCCCCTAATCCAGGACTCCCTCAGTAGCCCCTGAACCAGGCTTCAATGACGATGAGTCCGGCGCGCAGTGTTGTCTTCGGCATTGCAAGGCGGGTTCCTCCTCCGAATACACCACGGAAGAATTTGAATACAAGGATAGTGTCCGACCCTGCAAAATAAGTTCCACATACCACCGTAGAGAGAATAATATTACCTCAAATCTAATCTGCGGACATGTTTTGGCAGCATGACATCACGCCACGGCCCGGTAATTATTTGAACCGTTTTTCTTTAACCAGCCCCCACACATAACGCGAGGCGGTTTCTTGACACATCTTGTCAAAGCAGAGATCGTGTTCCCCTTATTACGGGATTCTCATAAATACGGACGTGGGTAACCCAACCGCACCATAAATTACGACACTTGGGGGATAAGCGAGTTTTACCGGGCAAGTGGGGGTGCATAGTTTAGTCCGCCCTTATAAAGGGATAAGATCTCACCTTTTTCTACCCACGCCATCTTCCTCCTTGCTCATCCATTCTCGCGCACTCGAGCTCCAGCGCCCAAGTCTGCATCCTCCTCCTCAACTCTCTCCAAACATGTCCAGAGCGGGAGGCAAGTGGATGGCCTCCTCCATCACGGAGGGGCACATCAAAAAGTTACATGGAGCCGGATACTTAGCCGCGGATATCGCGCACCGGCTGCCAGCCGCGGGGCAGATCGTCCCTACCCCGGAACCTCATGAAAGGGTGGTTTTCCTCCCCCATTTCGTCCGCGGATTGGGGTTTCCCCTCCATCCATTCGTCCGCGGCCTCATGTTCTACTACGGGCTGGACTTTCATGATCTGGCCCCGAATTTCATCCTCAACATCTCGGCATTCATCATCGTGTGCGAGGCTTTCCTCCGCATCCGACCCCACTTCAGCCTATGGCTGAAGACCTTCAATATCAAGCCGAAGGTTGTAGGCGGCCAATAAGCGGAATGCGGCGGAGCCATGGTGGGAAAAATGCCCAATGTTGCATGGCTCGAGGGCTCCTTCGTGGAGACCGTAAAGGGGTGGCAATCGAGGTGGTTCTACATCACCGAGCCGCGCGACACCAACTGGGTGGCGGCCCCCGAGTTTCGATCCGGAATCCCCACGTGGCTCACTTCCTGGAAGGAGAAGGGCATGTCCTGGGGTTCATCGGTGGAGCTGGACAGACTCCAGAAGTGTATCCGGAACATGACAAGCAAGAAACTTAAGCTTGTCAACATAGTCCAGGTCATGCTCTTCCGCCAGATCCTCCCATGTCAACAACGGGATTTCAACTTATGGGAGTTCGACCCGGCCCGACACCAGACTCTAAGCGAGCTCTTCGACACGACGCACAAAGACGTCTGGAGGGTGCTGTTCAAGGGCGCCGAGGTCCCTCCCTCTCTCACCGAGGACCATGGGCTAAGCACGAAGCGCCCTGCGAATCTGGTAAGTTCTGTACATCTGGTAGGATATTTATTTCCCATAGCTTAACCATGTGCGGGGTCTAAGCTCCCATGCCTTTAACAGGACTGGGTGGAGGCATCAGAGCAGATTGACTGTCCGGCCCCTCTACCCGAAGACACTGCGGACGCTCTCCTGACAGAGATGCGGACTCCGGCTCCTTACGAGGTGCCGAAGAAGACCAAGAAGAAGGCCAAGGGAACCCGAAAGAGTTCCCGGCACCAGGTGGTATCGGACTCATCGTCCGATAACACCGAGACATCCTCCTCCCGTGAAAATGAGGAGAAGGAAGATGAAGATTCTCCCCCTCCAGCCGGTGGAGACAAGAAAAGGAAGGCTGCCCCAACCGGGGAGGCTGAAGGGTCCAAGAAGGGAAGAACTCTCCTTCTGGACTGCTCCGCCACCGCCGCCGACGGCGAAGACGAATGGCTGCTCAGGGCCAAGCCCCTGGCGAAGTCGTAAGTATTCGGATACCAGAGTAACTCATAGCATACCTTTGTCGCACTGCTTCTCCTAACGCCAAATATGATTATGCAGTCCGCCCCAAGCCCGTATCGATGTATCATCGTCGAACGGTTCCTTGGACTCGCCGGACATGAATAGTGATACACTTCCAACTGCCACCTCTCCTTGCCCTACGGATAATGCCGAGGTATTGTCTCAAGGGGCACCGAGCCGGGGGGAGACAGTCCTGGAGGCGCCTCAAGGCGACCTTCTGGACTCCAGGAGCAAAGGGAGCAAGGCTCCCGGTGTTGGGGATCGTAGCAGAAATTAAAAAATTTCTACGCATCACCAAGATCAATCTATGGAGTGTTCTAGCAACAAGGGGAATAGGAGTGCATCTACATACCCTTGTAGATCGCGAGCGGAAGCGTTCAAGTGAACGGGGATGATGGAGTCGTACTCGCCGTGATCCAAATCACCGATGACCAAGTGCCGAACGGACATCACTCCGCGTTCAACACATGTACGGTTGGGAAGACGTCTCCTCCTTCTTGATCCAGCAAGGGGGAAGGAGAGGTTGATGAAGATCCAGCAGCACGATGGCGTGGTGGTGGATGCAGCAGGATCCCGGCAGGGCTTCGCCAAGCACAAGCGGGGAGGAGAGGTGTTACGAAGGGAGAGGGAGGCGCCAAGAGCAAGGTGCGGCTGCCCTCCCTCCCCTCCACTATATATAGGGGCTAGGGGGGCGCATGCCCCCTTGGAGATCCCATCTAAAGGGGGGGTGGCCCCTGGGGGCAACGACCCCCTTAGGGTTTCCAACCAGGGGGGCGCATGCCCCCTCGGGGGGCAACGGCCCCCTAGGGTTTCCAACCCTAGGCGCCTTGGGCCCTTGGGTGGGGCGCACCAGCCC
Organism: Triticum urartu; assembly: GCF_056163025.1. NCBI lineage: Eukaryota > Viridiplantae > Streptophyta > Magnoliopsida > Poales > Poaceae > Triticum > Triticum urartu. The sequence continues at coordinate 476,403,043 of NC_141877.1, forward strand.
ACCAGGGGCTGGTTCCCATGCCACTTCAGCCCATGGGGCCCTCCGGGATAGGTGGCCCCATCTGGTGGACCCCCGGGACCCTTCCGGTGGTCCCGGTACAATACCGGTGACCTCTGAAACTTTCCCGATGGCCGAAACTGGACTTCCTATATATAAATCTTTACCTCCGGACCATTCCGGAACTCCTCGTGACGTCCGGGATCTCATCCGGGACTCCGAACAACTTTCGGGTTACTGCATACTAATATCTCTACAACCCTAGCGTCACCGAACCTTAAGTGTGTAGACCCTACGGGTTCGGGAGACACGCAGACATGACCGAGACGCCTCTCCGGTCAATAACCAACAGCGGGATCTGGATACCCATGTTGGCTCCCACATGCTCCTCGATGATCTCATCGGATGAACCACGATGTCGAGGACTTAATCAATCTCGTATTCAATTCCCTTTGTCAATGGGTACGTTACTTGCCCGAGACTCGATCGTCGGTATCCCAATACCTTGTTCAATCTCGTTACCGGCAAGTCACTTTACTCGTACCGTAATGCATGATCCCGTGACCAACCCCTTGGTCACATTGAGCTCATTATGATGATGCATTACCGAGTGGGCCCAAGAGATACCTCTCCGTCATACGGAGTGACAAATCCCAGTCTCGATTCGTGCCAACCCAACAAACACTTTCAAAGATGCCCGTAGTGCACCTTTATAGCCACCCAGTTACGTTGTGACGTTTGATACACCCAAAGCACTCCTACGGTATCCGGGAGTTGCACAATCTCATGGTCTAAGGAAATGATACTTGACATTAGAAAAGCTCTAGCAAACGAACTACACTATCTTTGTGCTATGCTTAGGTTTGGGTCTTGTCCATCACATCATTCTCCTAATGATGTGATCCCGTTATCAATGACATCCCCATGTCCATAGCCAGGAAACCATGACTATCTGTTGATCAACGAGCTAGTCAACTAGAGGCTCACTAGGGACACATTGTGGTCTATGTATTCACACATGTATTACGATTTCCGGATAATACAATTATAGCATGAACAATAGACAATTATCATGAACAAGGAAATATAATAATCTTTTATTATTGCCTCTAGGGCATATTTCCAACAGTCTCCCACTTGCACTAGAGACAATAGTCTAGTTACATTGTGATGAATCGTACACCCATGGAATTTTGGTGTTGATCATGTTTTGCTCTAGGGAGAGGTTTAGTCAACGGATCTGCCACATTCAGGTCCGTATTTACTTTACAAATCTCTATGTCTCCATTTTGAACACTTTCACGAATGGAGTTGAAGCGACGCTTGATATGCCTGGTCTTCCTGTGAAACCTGGGCTCCTTCGCAAGGGCAATAGCTCCAGTGTTGTCACAGAAGAGAGTCATTGGGTCTGACGCATTGGGTATGACTCCTAGGTCGGTAATGAACTCCTTCACCCAGACTGCTTCTTGTGCTGCCTCCGAGGCTGCCATATACTCTGCTTCACATGTAGATCCCTCCACGACGCTTTGCTTGCAACTGCACCAGCTTACTGCCCCACCATTCAAAATATACACGTATCCGGTTTGTGACTTAGAGTCATCCAGATCTGTGTCAAAGCTGGCGTCGACGTAACCCTTTACGACGAGCTCTTCGGCACCTCCATAAATGAGAAACATATCCTTGGTCCTTTTCAGGTACTTCAGGATGTTTTTGACCGCTGTCTAGTGTTCCTTGCTGGGATTACTTTGGTACCTACCTACCAAACTTACGGCAAGGTTTACATCGGGTCTGGTACATAGCATGACATACATAATAGACCCTATGGATGAGGCATAGGGGATGACACTCATCTCTTCGATATCTTCTGTCGTGGTCGGGCATTGAGCGTGCTCAATCGCACACCTTGCAATACAGGCAAGAACCCCTTCTTGGACTGATCCATATTGAACTTCTTCAATATCTTGTCAAGGTACGTACTTTGTGAAAGACCGATGAGGCGTCTCGATCTATCTCTATTGATCTTGATGCCTAATATATAAGCAGCTTCTCCAAGGTCCTTCATTGAAAAACACTTGTTCAAATAGGCCTTTATGCTTTCCAAGAATTCTATATCATCTCCCATCAACAGTATGCCATCCACATATAATATGAGAAATGCTACAGAGCTCCCACTCACTTTCTTGTAAACGCAGGCTTCTCCATAAGTCTGCATAAACCCAAACGCTTTGATCATCTCATCAAAGCGAATGTTCCAACTCCGAGATGCTTGCACCAGCCCATAGATTGAGCGTTGGAGCTTGCACACCTTGTTAGCATTCTTAGGATCGACAAAACCTTCCGGCTACATCATATACAATTCTTCCTTAAGAAATCCGTTAAGGAATGCCGTTTTGACGTCCATTTGCCATATCTCATAATCATAGAATGCGGCAATTGCTAACATGATTCGGACGGACTTCAGCTTCGCTACGGGTGAGAAAGTCTCATCGTAGTCAACCCCTTGAACTTGTCGATAACCCTTAGCGACAAGTCGAGCCTTATAGATGGTCACATTACCATCCACGTCTGTCTTCTTCTTAAAGATCCATTTATTTTCTATGGATCGCTGATCTTCGGGCAAGTCAGTCAAAGTCCATACTTTGTTTTCATACATGGATTCTATCTCGGATTTCATGGCTTCTAGCCATTTGTCGGAATCTGGGCCCGCCATCGCTTCTTCATAGCTTGAAGGTTCACCGTTGTCCAACAACATGATTTCCAAGACAGGGTTGCCGTACCACTCTGCTGCGGAACATGTCCTTGTGGACCTACGAAGTTCAGTAGGAGCTTGATCTGTAGTATCTTGATCATCATCATTAACTTCCTCTCTAATCGGTGCAGGCACCACAGGAACATTTTCCTGAGCTGCGCTACTCTCTGCTTCAAGAGGCAGTACTTCATCAAGCTCTACTTTCCTCCCACTTACTTCTTTCGAGAGAAACTCCTTCTCTAGAAAGGATCCATTCTTGGCAACGAAGATCTTGCCTTCGGATCTGAGGTAGAAGGTATACTGTAGCGACCCGACCCAAATGGATCAAGTGCTCTGTGCTCAGGTGTCATCCCTGGATCAGTAATGCTGACACCACACAGTACATCAAAGGATTTATAGCAGAGTGGCAATCACACACTTATTACATCGTTGTCTCAAAAGAGAACTTATTACAATAAAAATGGCTTAAGGCCATCTAGTGTCGATAACAGCGGAAGACTCGGAAGATAAAAGGGTCCATCAACTCCAACGGCATCACTGAGTATAGAACCACGACCTAAAAGCACCTTACTCGTCGTCTGAAAAGTCTGCAACATGAGAAGTTGCAGCCCGAAAACGGGTCAGCACATGGAATATGCTGGCAATGTAACACATAGAGAGTAATGGAATGAAACAGCTATACTATATGCATATATGGCTGGTGGAAAGCTCTATGGTTACAGTTTTGCGTAAAGCCAGTTTTTCCCTACTGCAAAGGAATAAATTTATTTAACTATCATGGTGGTTGTGAAACATTGAGAATGGTTGACAGCATTCTCAATCCCAATTAAGTGAACAATTAAAACCCAACAACATTAATTAGAAGTAACATGTTGAGATTCACATGATATTCAAGTACTAGATACTCAAGTTGTCCATAACTGGGGACACGGCTAATCATGATTAGTTTGTACACTCTGCAGAGGTTTGCGCACTTTTCCCCACAAGACTCGATCGCCTCCATTTGGTTTCTCGCACTACATGGTGTTTGAGAAGATGGATGACCGGGACATAGTCTTTCAGAAGCGCTAGCACCTTACGACCGGGTAGACCGGTACACCTACATCCCCTACATCTGCTAGTCTACCACTGTAAGAGTTCGCACAACTTAGTCAACTATGCCAGAGCCCATAATGGCTTGTGGCTGCACACGGAAGTTTCTAGCATGAAAGATCTTATGATCCCTTTGAGCCTAGGTGGCGGTCCAAAAAAACAGGCAAGTCCTGATAGACATCAGGTGCCTCAATCCACCCAGATGTGTGTTTAAGTTGCCACCTTAGATAAACCATTAAAATTATCAACTCACATCTGTCATGGATATCACTCACCCAATCCACGTCTACTAGCATAGCATGGCATAATAAGCAAACGTAGAAGTAACACCCAAAGGTTTCATAGTAATACAGGTGATAGGTACTACCTCATCTACTTCCCATCCCACAATTTAATTAGATCCTAATCATGCAATGTGAGAGGATTGATCTAATGCAATAAAACATGGGTTGTAGAAAAGGTATGATCAAAGTGTTACTTGACTTGCTGATGATCCGCGAGTCCTAGGGTTTCGAAGTAACAGGCGGCGCAATCTGGGTGATCTATCGCAGACAAACAACAAGCATGCAATAAGTACTCGTCTAATGCACAGGTAAAACTCGAACAAGAGAACGAACCAGAAAGTTCAACTTAAGAACTCCGGTTGCAAAGAAAGAACGAACCGAACAAAGAAACGGAAAACAAACGGCGGAAGAAAACAACTCGGTTCTAGCAAGTTGAAACTAGATCAAATTTTACCGGGGCAAAAACTTGTTTAAGTTGATTAGACGGAACGGCGGTTTCGAGACGAAACTCCGGGCACTTGAAACACCTGATTCCGATAAACGAGCGAGAAGAAAGACTAGAACGAAGATCGGATCTGAGATCACGATCGCGGAATAAATCCGACGAGAAAGAAAACGAAGAACGGTTAAACGAACGGGCGTCGTTAACCGGGAAAAATCGGTGATCACGTTCGTTGAGACGAACGGTCCGAAAAAAGAAAGAAAACTGATCTAGGGTTTTCGGAGAAAAGATCGAAAAGAAACGGAAAACCGATCTAGGGTTTCGGAAGAAAACCGGAACAAAAACCAGAAGAAAAAGAAAGAATCGGAGAGAAAACGGAACGGTTCTTTTAGGAAAAACCGGACCGGGGCGAGGAAAAAGAGAGGCGCGGCTACCTCGGGAGGCGGGCTCCGGGCGGCGACGGCTAAAGGCGGCGGCGCGGCTAGAGGCGGCGGCTTGGGGCTGCGCGCTGCTGCTTGCTGCGGCTTAGGAGGAGAGAGGCTTGTGTTTTGATGTGAGGAGAGGGGGGGGGTGTGGGGGTATTTATATTGGTGAGGGGAGGGGGTTACTTGGGGTAGGGGACAAGAAATAGAGTAGGAATAGGAAAACGAAACAAGGAAAGAGGGGGGGGGCTAACCGGCCTAAGTCCCGCTGGGACTCGGCCTCGAGCGAAGAGGCGGCGGCCTCGCCTGGCGCCTGGCGCCTGCGCGCGCGCGGCTGGGGCCTGGCCGGCCGGCCTGCTGGCTGGGCCTTGGCCCAGGCGGGCGCTGGTTCTCACCTTTTTTTTCCTAAATAGTTTCGCGCGCAGAAAAACAAAGAAAAAGAACTCCGAAAAACCTAAAGTAAATTTTCCCCGACTCCTAAAAATGAGTCGAACAAAATGAACTTTACTCCGGACCTAAAATGCAATTTTTGAAAACGCGCATTTTTCCCTATCCAAATAAAAGGCAAATAAAACTCCGGCAAAACCAAAATTTGATCGATTTATTAAATCTTCATTTTTCCTAAATTTTGGGAAATTCATATTATTCCCTCTCTTATTTTTTTGATATCGGATAATTATTGAAGATGAAATAAATAAATCAAATGATCCTCTTTTCAAATTTGAGAAAACTCTCAAATATGAAAATAACGAAATCTCCAACTCTCTCCGAAGGTCCTTGAGTTGCGTGAAATTTCTGGGATCAACCAAAATGCATGAAAATATGCTATGCATGATGATCTAGTGTATAACATTCCAAATTGAAAATTTGGGATGTTACAAACCTACCCCCCTTAAGGTGAATCTCGCCCTTGAGATTCGGGTTGGCTAGAAAATAGGTGAGGGTGGTCCTTGAGCAAATCTTCTTCTCTTTCCCAGGTGGCTTCATCCTCTGAGTGGTGGTTCCACTGAACTTTGCAAAACTTGATAACCTTGCTGCGGGTAACTCTGCTGGCATAATCGAGAATCTTGACTGGCTTCTCCTCATATGTTAAGTCGTCCTTCAACCGAATCGCTTCGAGTGGCACGGTATCTCTTAGCGGTACCTCCACCATCTCGGCGTGACATTTCTTCAGCTGAGAAACATGGAATACATCATGAACTCCTGACAGTCCCTCTGGTAATTCCAACTTATAAGCGACTTCTCCCATACGTTGCAAGATCTTGTACGGTCCAACGAAACGCGGTGCTAATTTTCCCTTAACTCCAAAGCGCTTAACTCCTCGAAGTGGGGATACTCGAAGATAAACTCTGTCTCCGGTTTCGTAAACTGTCTCCTTGCGTTTAGAATCTGTGTAGCTCTTCTGCCTGGACTGGGCTACCTTGAGCCTATCGCGAATCAACTTAACTTTCCGTTCAGACTCCTTAATCAAATCTGGTCCAAAGAATTGACGGTCTCCAACTTCGTCCCATGACAGCGGTGTCCTGCACCTCCTTCCGTATAAAGCTTCGAAAGGTGCCATCTTCAAACTGGTTTGGTAACTGTTGTTGTAAGAAAACTCCGCATACAGCAAGTTATCGTCCCAGCTAGATCCATAATCTAGTGCACAAGCTCTCAGCATATCTTCCAAAATCTGATTGACTCTCTCGGTCTGTCCATCTGTCTGTGGGTGAAAAGATGTGCTGAACTCCAGTCTGGTTCCTAAAGTTTCGTGCAACTGATTCCAAAACTTTGAGGTAAATTGGGTTCCTCTATCTGATATGATACTCCTCGGAACTCCATGCAAACAAATGATCCTAGTCATGTATATCTTCGCCAACTTAGCACTGGTGTAAGTGGTCTTAACTGGAATGAAATGTGCTACCTTCGTCAAACGATCAACTACTACCCATATCGAATCATAGCCTGATTTTGTCCTGGGTAGTCCTGTGATAAAATCCATGCCTATCTTATCCCACTTCCACTCGGGTATCGGCAATGGTTGTAGCGATCCTGCTGGCTTCTGATGCTCTGCCTTTACTCTCTGACATACGTCACAAACTGCTACATATGCTGCAATATCCTTCTTCATTCCGGTCCACCAGAATGTTTCCTTCAAATCCAAATACATCTTGGTATTCCCTGGGTGAATCGAATACGGCGAATCATGTGCCTCTTGCAAAATCAACTTCCTGATCTCCGGGTCATTGGGCACATAAACACGGTCCTCAAACCATAAGGTATCGTGCTCATCCTCACGAAATCCCTTAGCTTTTCCTTCGCTCAATTTCTCTTTTATAGCAGCAATCTCCTTGTCAGATTTCTGAGCTTCTCTGATTTTATCCATCAATGTTGACTGAATCTCCAATGCTGCTACATAGCCTCTCGGAACTATTTCCAAACATAGCTCACGAAGGTTTTCTGCTAACTCCTTTGGTATTTTCCACGTCATTAGGGTGTTGACATGGCTCTTACGGCTCAATGCGTCAGCTACTACATTAGCTTTTCCGGGATGGTAATGTAATCTCATGTCATAATCCTTGATGAGCTCCAACCATCTCCTTTGTTTGAGGTTCAACTCCTTTTGCGTGAAAATGTATTTCAAACTCTTGTGATCCGTGTACACCTCACAATGATTTCCAATGAGGAAATGTCTCCATGTCTTCAACGCATGCACTACGGCTGCTAACTCCAAATCATGCGTGGCATAATTCAACTCATGATGCTTCAGTTGCCGTGAAGCATACGAAACAACTCTCCCTTCCTGCATAAGCACTGCTCCAAGTCCTCGACGTGAAGCGTCGCAATACACCTCATAATCCTTGGTCTGATCTGGCAAAATCAATACTGGTGAGGTAACCAAACGTTTCTTCAATTCCTGGAAAACTAGCCTCACATTCCTCAGTCCAATTGAACTTAGTATCCTTCTTCAACAATTCAGTCATAGGCTTTGCAATCTTTGAAAAGTTCTCAATGAATCTCCGGTAGTATCCTGCGAGTCCAAGAAAACTCCGGATCTCTCCAACTGTCATTGGTGATTCCCATTCGGTTACTGTCTCAACCTTAGTGGGGTCAACTGCTATACCTTCTCTGGATATAACGTGTCCGAGGAATCCAACTTCCTTCAACCAAAACTCACATTTGCTGAATTTGGCGTATAACTGATGTTCCCTTAGTTTCTCCAAAACCAAACGCAAATGTTCCTTATGCTCCTCTTCATTCTTCGAATAAACTAGGATGTCATCAATGAACACTACGATGAACTTATCCAAAAACTCCATAAACACTTTGTTCATCAGGTTCATAAAATAGGCAGGTGCGTTAGTCAATCCAAATGACATAATGGTATACTCATACAGTCCATATCTTGTGGTGAATGCTGTCTTAGGTATGTCCTACTCTCGAATCTTCAACTGATGGTACCCTGATCGCAAATCGATCTTGGAAAACACTTTAGCTCCTTGCAACCGATCAAACAGATCGTTGATCATTGGCAGTGGGTACTTGTTCTTGATGGTTACTTCATTCAATCCCCGATAATCTACAACCATCCTTAATGATCCATCCTTCTTTTCCACTAGAAGTACGGGTGATCCCCAAGGCGAAGAACTTGGGCGAATGTAACCTTTATCCAATAACTCCTTAATCTGGTTCTTAATTTCCACCAAATCCTTTGCTGGCATCCTATATGGTCTCTTTGATATTGGCCCAGTGCCTGGCAATAACTCAATCAAAAACTCAATGTCTCTATCCGGTGGCATGCCTGGCAATTCCTCAGGAAATACATCAGGAAAATCCTTTACCACTGATACTTCCTCCTGCACAACTCCTGATAAGGAATTTACTTGTGTCCTGTTTGGCACATGCCGGGATACATACTTGATCCTTCTTCCTTCTGGTGTGGTAAGCAAAATTGTCTTACTGGCGCAATCGATGTTTCCTCCATACATCGACAGCCAATCCATACCAAGAATCACATCCAGACCTTGGGATTCCAGAATAATTAAATCCGCTGGGAAAACATGCCTTCCTATACTTAATGGCACTTGAAAACATCCTTGTCTGGCCATGTACTCTGCTCCTGGTGAGCTTACTAGCATAGGTGTTTTAAGAATCCTAGTGGGCAGGCTATACTTTTCCACAAATCCCCTTGATATGTATGAATGCGATGCACCAGTATCAAAAAGGACGAGTGCAGTAAATGACTTAACCAAAAACTTACCTATTACTGCATCAGGCTGATCTTCAATCTCCTCCACATTAACGTGGTTCACCTGTCCCCTATTGAAAGGGTTCGGCTTCTTCCCAGAGCTTCCATTGCCATTTCCATTCTGGCCTTCAGGACATTCATTTGCATAATGCCCTGGATTCGAACACTTATAGCAAGTGACGTGGCTCAGGTCCTTCTTGGCTGGGGTGGATGGGGTGGTCCGGTTCTGGCCGTTGCTTCCTCCGTTCCCATTACCATTCTTGTGGCCATTATGGTTGTGCGAGCTACCTCCTCCATGGGTGTGCTGAAACTGAAATCCCGGTTTAGGGGCAAAACGGGGCTTCTGCTGGGCTCCAGAGTTATACTTCCCCTGTCCATATTTCCTCTTGCGGTTCTCAATCTGCTGTTGCTTCCCTTCAATCATGATGGCACTATCTACCAACTCCTGGTAGTTGTTGAAACTTGCTACCACCAACTGCATGCTTAGTTCATCATTCAATCCTTCCAGAAACTTCTCCTGCTTAGCGGCATCCGTAGCAACGTCATCTGGGGCATAACGTGCTAACTTGCTGAAGTCGTCAACGTACTGGCCAACTGTCCTTCCTCCTTGGCGTAAGTTGCGAAACTCACGCTTCTTTATGGCCATAGCTCCTGCTGAAACATGGGCAGTGCGGAAAGCTTGCTGAAACTGATCCCATGTGACAGTGTCAACTGGGTAAGTGGCTGTGAAATTCTCCCACCATGCTGCCGCGGGTCCGTCAAGCTGGTGAGCGGCAAACTTTACTTTCTCACCATCCGTGCATCCTGCAGTGGTCAACTCCCTTCCTATCTTGCGGAGCCAATCGTCTGCTACTATTGGCTCGGTGCTACTAGAAAACACTGGCGGATTCAGCCTAAGGAAACGGGCTAAGTGGTCAACAGGTGGTGGTGGTGGTGGTGGGTTGTTGTTGTTGTTCTACTAGTTCTGAACTAACATTTGCATCAATTGATTCTGTTGCTGGATCAACTGAGTGAGCTCTGGTGGAAATCCATTGTCACGTCTCGGAGGCATCTGAGGGTTTAGAAAAGACGAGAATCAAGAATAGAATGAGGTCTAAAGGGAAAACACTACCCCAATGCACATGAGCAAATGCACACAGAATCACTTCATTCAATCAAACAAGGGCTTACAATCGGTCTAAAACTATCGCAAAAGTGCTCGACTATTGTGTTTACATGGGGGAATACTACTACTATCCGGTGGTCATCTAGAAATTTGAACCGGTGGAAGACTCCATGATATCTGCTCCAGCCTCGTCTTCAAAGTCGGGTTCACTTGGATCCGAATCGGTGTCGTCGATGATGATGTAGTTGTCCGGACATGCGACGTACTCGTCTTCCTCCGTGGATGCTAACTTTCTCTTGAGTTCTTCAATCTCCTGCTTAAGATCGCCATTGTGTCTCGCTAGAGCTATGATCTCGTCCATGTAGTCCTTGCGTGTAGACTTCAGTTCTCCTTCTAGCTCGATGATCCTTGCCTTTGCATTCTTCAACTCTATCATATCATTGCACATCTGGTTCTCGTGGCGTCGAATGTGCTGGTTTAACTCCTGGATGAAAGATGCAATGGACCTATCCTTCTTGGTGCTGACTAACTCCCATTGTTCGTCTCGGCGTCCGCAAATCTGGTAGATAGTGTCCTTGAGGTCTTCTTGGTAAACTTCTCCAATGCGTCCTATGGTGATATGAGCTGCCATGCTCCTTCCCAGACTCCAGGTTGGTGCATTGAAAACACTATCTATGGGCTTTGTGATTGGCGCGAATGTCCTTCCCGGAACGTGAGCTTGAATCTTCCAGCGCTCCTCTTCAGGCAGAGTGGCGTTGAAGGTTCCCGTGAAGCTTGGTAATCCAATGTTCAGGTACTTGGTGACTTCCTTCAGGTGAAATCCAAAAGGTGTGCCTTCATCCGGTTGGGCGTACTTAATCTTCGCGTGCGTCATCCTAAAAGAGTAGAAAAGATGAGGAGTTAGAAAATGAGAAGAGAATGGTGATCTATGGCTTTAACTTAGTGGTCGTGTCCTACAGTCAGCGTGTGCTCTGATACCATCTCTGTAGCGACCCGACCCGAATGGATCAAGTGCTCTGTGCTCAGGTGTCATCCCTGGATCAGTAATGCTGACACCACACAGTACATCGAAGGATTTATAGCAGAGTGGCAATCACACACTTATTACATCGTTGTCTCAAAAGAGAACTTATTACAATAAAAATGGCTTAAGGCCATCTAGTGTCGATAACAACGGATGACTCGGAAGATAAAAGGGTCCATCAACTCCAACGGCATCACTGAGTATAGAACCACGACCTAAAAGCACCTTACTCGTCGTCTGAAAAGTCTGCAACATGAGAAGTTGCAGCCCGAAAATGGGTCAGCACATGGAATATGCTGGCAATGTAACACATAGAGAGTAATGGAATGAAACAGCTATACTATATGCATATATGGCTGGTGGAAAGCTCTATGGTTACAGTTTTGCGTAAAGCCAGTTTTTCCCTACTGCAAAGGAATAAATTTATTTAACTATCATGGTGGTTGTGAAACATTGAGAATGGTTGACAGCATTCTCAATCCCAATTAAGTGAACAATTAAAACCCAACAACATTAATTAGAAGTAACATGTTGAGATTCACATGATATTCAAGTACTAGATACTCAAGTTGTCCATAACTGGGGACACGGCTAATCATGATTAGTTTGTACACTCTGCAGAGGTTTGCGCACTTTTCCCCACAAGACTCGATCGCCTCCATTTGGTTTCTCGCACTACATGGTGTTTGAGAAGACGGATGACCGGGACATAGTCTTTCAGAAGCGCTAGCACCTTACGATCGGGTAGACCGGTACACCTACATCCCCTACATCTGCTAGTCTACCACTGTAAGAGTTCGTACAACTTAGTCAACTATGCCAGAGCCCATAATGGCTTGTGGCTGCACACGGAAGTTTCTAGCATGAAAGATCTTATGATCCCTTTGAGCCTAGGTGGCGGTCCAAAAAAACAGGCAAGTCCTGATAGACATCAGGTGCCTCAATCCACCCAGATGTGTGTTTAAGTTGCCACCTTAGATAAACCATTAAAATTATCAACTCACATCTGTCATGGATATCACTCACCCAATCCACGTCTACTAGCATAGCATGGCATAATAAGCAAACATAGAAGTAACACCCAAAGGTTTCATAGTAATACAGGTGATAGGTACTACCTCATCTACTTCCCATCCCACAATTTAATTAGATCCTAATCATGCAATGTGAGAGGATTGATCTAATGCAATAAAACATGGGTTGTAGAAAAGGTATGATCAAAGTGTTACTTGACTTGCTGATGATCCGCGAGTCCTAGGGTTTCGAAGTAACAGGCGGCGCAATCTGGGTGATCTATCGCAGACAAACAACAAGCATGCAATAAGTACTCGTCTAATGCACAGGTAAAACTCGAACAAGAGAACGAACCAGAAAGTTCAACTTAAGAACTCCGGTTGCAAATAAAGAACGAACCGAACAAAGAAACGGAAAACAAATGGCGGAAGAAAACAACTCGGTTCTAGCAAGTTGAAACTAGATCAAATTTTACCGGGGCAAAAACTTGTTTAAGTTGATTAGACGGAACGACGGTTTCGAGACGAAACTCCAGGCGCTTGAAACACCTGATTCCGATAAACGAGCGAGAAGAAAGACTAGAACGAAGATCGGATCTGAGATCACGATCGCGGAATAAATCCGACGAGAAAGAAAACGAAGAACGGTTAAACGAACGGGCGTCATTAACCGGGAAAAATCGGTGATCACGTTCGTTGAGACAAACGGTCCGAAAAAAGAAAGAAAACTAATCTAGGGTTTTCGGAGAAAAGACCGAAAAGAAACGGAAAACCGATCTAGGGTTTCGGAAGAAAACCGGAACAAAAACCGGAAGAAAAAGAAAGAATCAGAGAGAAAACGGAACGGTTCTTTTAGGAAAAACCGGACCGGGGCGAGGAAAAAGAGAGGCGCGGCTACCTCGGGAGGCGGGCTCCGGGCGGCGACGGCTAAAGGCGGCGGCGCGGCTAGAGGCGGCGGCTTGGGGCTGCGCGCTGCTGCTTGCTGCGGCTTAGGAGGAGAGAGGCTTGGGTTTTGATGTGAGGAGAGGGGGGGTGTGGGGGTATTTATATTGGTGAGGGGAGGGGGTTACTTGGGGTAGGGGACAAGAAATAGAGTAGGAATAGGAAAACGAAACAAGGAAAGAGGGGGGGGGGCTAACCGGCCTAAGTCCCGCTGGGACTCGGCCTCGAGCGAAGAGGCGGCGGCCTCGCCTGGCGCCTGGCGCCTGCGCGCGCGCGGCTGGGGCCTGGCCGGCCGGCCTGCTGGCTGGGCCTTGGCCCAGGCGGGCGCTGGTTCTCACCTTTTTTTTTCCTAAATAGTTCCGCGCGCAGAAAAACAAAGAAAAAGAACTCCGAAAAACCTAAAGTAAATTTTCCCCGACTCCTAAAAATGAGTCGAACAAAATGAACTTTACTCCGGACCTAAAATGCAATTTTTGAAAACGCGCATTTTTCCCTATCCAAATAAAAGGCAAATAAAACTCCGGCAAAATCAAAATTTGATCGATTTATTAAATCTTCATTTTTCCTAAATTTTGGGAAATTCATATTATTCCCTCTCTTATTTTTTTGATATCGGAAAATTATTGAAGATGAAATAAATAAATCAAATGATCCTCTTTTCAAATTTGAGAAAACTCTCAAATATGAAAATAACGAAATCTCCAACTCTCTCCGAAGGTCCTTGAGTTGCGTGAAATTTCTGGGATCAACCAAAATGCATGAAAATATGCTATGCATGATGATCTAGTGTATAACATTCCAAATTGAAAATTTGGGATGTTACATATACCCAATGGTTTCCTTAGGGTATCCTATGAAGACGCATTTTTCTGACTTGGGTTTGAGCTTTTCAGGTTGAAGTTTCTTGACATAAGCATCGCATCCCCAAACTTTTTGAAATGACAGCTTAGGTTTATTCCCAAACCATAATTCATATGGTGTTGTCTCAACGGATTTCGATGGAGCCCTATTTAAAGTGAATGCGGCAGTCTCTAAAGCATAGCCCCAAAATGATAGCGGTAAATCGATAAGAGACATCATAGATCGCACCATATCTAATAGAGTGCGATCACGACGTTCGGACACACCATTACGCTGAGGTGTTCCAGGCGGCGTGAGTTGTGAAACTATTCCACATTTTCTTAAGTGTGTGCCAAATTCGTGACTCAAGTATTCTCCCCCACGATCTGATCGCAAGAACTTGATTTTCCTATCACGTTGATTCTCAACCTCACTCTGAAATTCCTTGAACTTTTCAAAGGTCTCAGACTTGTGTTTCATTAAGTAGACATACCCATATCTACTCAAGTCATCAGTGAGGGTGAGAACATAACGATAGCCACCGCGAGCCTCAACACTCATTGGACCGCACACATCAGTATGTATGATTTCCAATAAGTTGGTTGCTCGCTCCATTGTTCCTGAGAACGGAGTCTTGGTCATTTTACCCATGAGGCATGGTTCGCACGTGTCAAATGATTCGTAATCAAGAGACTCTAAAAGTCCATCTGCATGGAGATTCTTCATGCGTTTAACACCTATGTGACCAAGGCGGCAGTGCCACAAGTATGTGGGACTATCATTATCAACCTTACATCTTTTGGTATTCACACTATGAATATGTGTAGCATTACGCTCGAGATTCATTAAGAATAAACCATTCACCATCGGAGCATGACCATAAAACATATCTCTCATATAAATAGAACAACCATTATTCTTGGATTTAAATGAGTGGCCATCTCGAATTAAACGAGATCCTGATACAATGTTCATGCTCAAAGCTGGCACTAAATAACAATTATTGAGGTTTAAAACTAATCCCGTAGGTAAATGTAGAGGTAGCGTGCCACGGCGATCACATCGACCTTGGAACCATTCCCGACGCGCATCGTCACCTCGTCCTTCGCTAGTCTCCGTTTATTCCGCAGCTCCTGCTTTGAGTTACAAATGTGAGCAGCCGCACCGGTATCAAATACCCAGGAGCTACTACGAGTACTGGTAAGGTACACATCAATTACATGTATATCACATATACCTTTCGTGATGCCGGCCTTCTTGTCCGCTAAGTATTTGGGGCAGTTCCGCTTCCAGTGACCACTTCCCTTGCAATAAAAACACTCAGTCTCGGGCTTGGGTCCATTCTTTGGCTTCTTCCCGGCAGCTTGCTTACCGGGCGCGGCAACTCCCTTGCCGTCCTTCTTGAAGTTCTTCTTACCCTTGCCTTTCTTGAACTTAGTGGTTTTATTCACCATCAACACTTGATGTTCCTTTTTGACTTCTACCTCTACTGATTTCAGCATTGCAAATACTTCAGGAATGGTCCTTTCCATCCCCTGCATATTGAAGTTCATCACAAAGCTCTTGTAGCTCGATGGAAGCGACTGAAGGATTCTGTCAATGACCGCGTCATCCGGGAGATTAACTCCCAGCTGAGTCAAGCGGTTATGCAACCCAGACATTTTGAGTATGTGCTCGCTGACAGAACTATTTTCCTCCATCTTACAGCTGAAGAACTTGTCGGAGACTTCATATCTCTCGACCCGGGCATGAGCTTGAAAAACCATTTTCAGCTCTTCGAACATTTCATATGCTCCGTGTCTCTCAAAACGCTTTTGGAGCCCCGGTTCTAAGCTGTAAAGCATGCCGCACTGAACGAGGGAGTAATCATCAGCACGTGTCTGCCAAGCGTTCATAACATCTTGGTTCTGTGGGACGGGTGCGTCACCTAGCGGTGCTTCTAGGACATAATCTTTCTTGGCAGCTATGAGGATGATCCTCAGGTTCCGGACCCAGTCCGTATAGTTGCTGCCATCGTCTTTCAGCTTGGTTTTCTCTAGGAACGCGTTGAAGTTGAGGACAACGTGGGCCATTTGATCTACAAGACATATTGTAAAGATTTTAGACTAAGTTCATGATAATTAAGTTCATCTAATTAAATTATTGAATGAACTCCCACTCAGATAGACATCCCTCCAGTCATCTAAGTATAACATGATCCGAGTTAACTAGGCCGTGTCCGATCATCACGTGAGACGGACTAGTCAACATCGGTGAACATCTTCATGTTGATCGTATCTTCTATACGACTCATGCTCGACCTTTTGGTCTTCTGTGTTCCGAGGCCATGTCTATACATGCTAGGCTCGTCAAGTCAACCTAAGTGTATTGCGTGTGTAAATCTGGCTTACACCCGTTGTATTTGAACGTTAGAATCTATCACACCCGACCATCACGTGGTGCTTCGAAACAACGAACCTTCGCAACGGTGCACATTTAGGGGGAACACTTTCTTGAAATTAATTCGAGGGATCATCTTATTTAAGCTACCGTCGTTCTAAGCAAATAAGATGTAAAACATGATAAACATCACATGCAATCAAATAGTGACATGATATGGCCATTATCATTTCGCTCCTTTGATCTCCATCTTCGGGGCGCTATGATCATCGTCGTCACCGGCATGACACCATGATCTCCATCATCGTGTCTTCATGAAGTTGTCACGTCAACTATTACTTCTACTACTATGGCTAACGCTTTAGCAATAAATTAAAGTAATTACATGACGTTTAATGTTGACACGCAGGTCATAAATAAATTAAGACAACTCCTATGGCTCCTGCCGGTTGTCATACTCATCGACATGCAAGTCGTGATTCCTATTACAAGAACATGAACATCTCATACATCACATATATCATTCATCACAACTTTTGGCCATATCACATCACAAAGCACTTGCTGCAAAAACAAGTTAGACGTCCTCTAATTGTTGTTGCAAGTTTTTACGTGGCTGCTATAGGTTTCTAGCAAGAACGTTTCTTACCTACGCCAAAACCACAACGTGAATTGCCAATTTCTATTTACTCTTCATAAGGACCCTGTTCATCGAATCCGATCCAACTAAAGTGGGAGAGACAGACACCCGCCAGCCACCTTATGCAACTAGTGCATGTCAGTCGGTGGAACCGGTCTCACGTAAGCGTACGTGTAAGGTTGGTCCAGGCCGCTTCATCCCACAATACCGCCGAATCAAGAAAATACTAGTAACGGCAATAAAATTAACAATATCAACGCCCACAACTGCTTTGTGTTCTACTCATGCATAGAAACTACGCATAAACCTGGCTCTGATACCACTGTTGGGGATCGTAGCAGAAATTAAAAAATTTCTATGCATCACCAAGATCAATCTATGGAGTATTCTAGCAACAAGAGGAATAGGAGTGCATCTACATACCCTTGTAGATCGCGAGCGGAAGCGTTCAAGTGAACGGGGATGATGGAGTCGTACTCGCCGTGATCCAAATCCCCGATGACCAAGTGCCGTACGGACAGCACCTCCGCGTTCAACACACGTACGGTTGGGAAGACGTCTCCTCCTTCTTGATCCAGCAAGGGGGAAGGAGAGGTTGATGAAGATCCAGCAGCACGACGGCGTGGTGGTAGATGCAGCAGGATCCCGGCAGGGCTTCGCCAAGCACAAGCGGGGAGGAGAGGTGTTACGGAGGGAGAGGGAGGCGCCAAGAGCAAGGTGTGGCTGCCCTCCCTCCCCTCCACTATATATAGGGGCTAGGGGGGCGCATGCCCCCTTGGAGATCCCATCTAAAGGGGGGGGGCGGCGGCCCCTGGGGGCAACAGCCCCCTTAGGGTTTCCAACCAGGGGGGCGCATGCCCCCTCAGGGGGCAACGGCCCCCTAGGGTTTCCAACCCTAGGCGCCTTAGGCCCTTGGGTGGGGCGCACCAGCCCACCAGGGGCTGGTTCCCACGCCACTTCAGCCCATGGGGCCCTCCGGGATAGGTGGCCCCATCCGGTGGACCCCCAGGACCCTTCCGATGGTCCTGGTACAATACCGGTGACCCCCGAAACTTTCCCAATGGCCGAAACTGGACTTCCTATATATAAATATTTACCTCCGGACCATTCCGGAACTCCTAGTGACGTCCAGGATCTCATCCGGGACTTCGAACAACTTTCGGGTTACTGCATACTAATATCTCTACAACCCTAGCGTCACCGAACCTTAAGTGTGTAGACCCTACGGGTTCGGGAGACACGCAGACATGACCGAGACGCCTCTCCAGTCAATAACCAACAGCGGGATCTAGATACCCATGTTGGCTCCCACATGCTCCTCGATGATCTCATCAGATGAACCATGACGTCGAGGACTTAATCAATCCCGTATTCAATTCCCTTTGTCAATCGGTACGTTACTTGCCCGAGACTCGATCGTCGGTATCCCAATACCTTGTTCAATCTCGTTACCGGCAAGTCACTTTACTCATACCGTAATGCATGATCCCGTGACCAACCCCTTGGTCACATTGAGCTCATTATGATGATGCATTACCGAGTGGGCCCAAGAGATACCTCTCCGTCATACGGAGTGACAAATCCCAGTCTCGATTCGTGCCAACCCAATAGACACTTTCAGAGATGCCCGTAGTGCACCTTTATAGCCACCCAGTTACGTTGTGACGTTTGATACACCCAAAGCACTCCTACGGTATCTGGGAGTTGCACAATCTCATGGTCTAAGGAAATGATACTTGACATTAGAAAAGCTCTAGCAAACGAACTACACGATCTTTGTGCTATGCTTAGGTTTGGGTCTTGTCCATCACATCATTCTCCTAATGATGTGATCCTGTTATCAATGACATCCCCATGTCCATAGCCAGGAAACCATGACTATCTGTTGATCAACGAGCTAGTCAACTAGAGGCTCACTAGGGACACATTGTGGTCTATGTATTCACACATGTATTACGATTTTCGGATAATACAATTATAGCATGAACAATAGACAATTATCATGAACAAGGAAATATAATAATCTTTTATTATTGCCTCTAGGGCATATTTCCAACACCCGGGGCTCCAAGTTCGGCTCTCAGCAGCCGAACACCGCGTCGGAACCTCCAGTGGTTCCGGACTCGGGCATGCGGCCCCCTTCCAAAAGGGGCAAGACGCCCGTGCCAGTGACCTCTGTCCATCCAGAGGCACCGGACAACCTGCTGGGAGCGCTTCGCAGTGCTTCCATCGACGAAGAACACCGTACTATTATGAGTGCGGTGATCAAGAAGGTTCAGTCCGCCAAGAGCGGACTGACTGAAGCCTGTGCCAGCCTTCTAACAGGCTTTGAGGTAAGTATTTAAAATATAGGAAAAATATTACCGCATAGACAGTAGCCCCTGATGCTCTGTTTGGTGTTCACAAAGAAAAGTCGAATAGAGGATCAAATAATATATGCAGGATTCTAATATAAGTATGTCTGTATGCGTATGCAGGCTTCGATGCTGACCTCTGCCGCATTGACTGCGGAGGTCGCCGCACTGAAGCAGGACCTCGAGGGGTCCGAGAAAGAGCTCGGCCTTGCCAAGTGGCAGCTCGAGGAGAACAAAGGTAAGTAATACCTTGTCTATATATATAAACAAAAATGTGGTTGCGAAATGACAGGATCATCATGAATGTGCCAGGGGCCACGACCGAAGTGGCGACCCTGAAGCAAGCGTTGTCCGAGGCCGAAGACAAAGCGGACAAGGAGTGCACCGAGCGGGAAAAGCAAGAGGCACGGGTGGGCGAGGTGCAGCAAGAGCTCCAGGCTCTCGTGACGAAGCACGAGGCTTTGGAGCTTGACTCGAAGACGTGAGAGTCTGAGCTTGCCGCGCCAAGGCTGAAGCCCAAAAGTCCCTCCAAGAGATTGAGGCGATGAGGAAGATAGCAGCGGTAAGGCATTCAATATGCAAAGAAAGCATGTGAAAGTAATTACTTGTTACTTACCCGAGTCTGGAGCTCTCCAGGAGCATTCGCAGATTTGCCCCGTAGCGTGTCGGATGCCGCAAAGTTTTACCAGGCTGAGGAGGGAAGCTCGACGGAGAAGCTGTTCTGGTCTCAGTATACTGGGACCGAACACCTGATGACTATGAGCGACCAGTTGAAGCAACTGGTCGAGCTGCACAAGGCGGCCAAACAGGCCATGAGGGGCCTTATAGTCCGGATGTGGCCTGGTGACTCCCTTCCCAACAACTACTTTGGTCTGGTGAGGCGGCTTATGGATGCCTATCCACGGCTGGAGGCCATAAAGCGGTCCGTCTGCATCGAGGGTGCACGGCAGGCCTTTGCCCGTGCGAAGGTGAACTGGGCCAAGATGGATGCTGAGAAGCTGGTGAAGGAGGGGCCGCCGTAGGGCAAGTAGCATCGCCACCCCGAAATGTATTATGAGGGTGTCCTGAAGGGTGCCCGTCTTGTGGCGGACAAGTGTGCAAAAGATGTAATTTTTGAATGAACTTGCTCTTGTGATCCTTTATTATGAAAACTTGTTCATATGCGCTATGCAACGCTTGTTTGAATTTAAAATATTACCTTCTGTGCGGCTGTTTATCAAATCTGAGAGATGGCCAGTCGTCGGCTTCTACCCCCATGCCACGAGTGCTGGGGTGTTCGGGATAAACCTGAGCACTCTTTTTCCCATTGTTGGGTCCTTCGAGGGAGGTGCTCAGCACAACGAACAAGGCAACCGGACTATAATGCTTTATCACTCTCACTTAGCCATAGAATTCTACAATTTTAAATTTTGGCGAAGCCCCTAGTATTCGGAAGGCCGAATTCGGGGCGCTATACACGCCTGAAGCTAGACAAAGCCGACTCCTCGCTCTAAGCGACATAAGTCTTTAGGGACTCGAAACCTCTCGGACAGCGACCAACTCTCGCCTTATCATGACAGTCAGTTTTAGCTTTCTCTACTGAGGTGCTTAGCCCAGCTGAACCGGGGCACAATCGCAGTAGTTCTCCCAGTGCTACCTTAGCCGATATAGCAGAACGTAAGGTACCAAAACATGGGAGCCGGGCAAACCCAACTATTGACCCAAGACATGATTCAGAGCTGATGCATATAATGCTATAAGTTCGAGGTGCCGCATTGTCGAAAGTGTTCGGACTTCTCATGCCGTATTATGGGGTATGCTTAAGCCCCTGGCGTATTGGCCGTACCAGAGTGTACGGGTGCTGAATGTCATGAATGAACATATATATAAGAGGAATAGAGAATGCGATAATAGTCTAGTGCTATGCATTGTTTATTCAAAAATGTGTGTAAAGCAGAATGATACAAGTAGTGCGATAAGCAAAAAGTAGGACTATTTGACATGTCCCCTCCAAGGGCAAGCTGAGGAATGGTATTTAAAGCAGGTATTTCACTCGTTGTCAGAGACCACCTGGGAGTTCCGTGGTGCGACGTAGCTTTCTGCCTCCTTGGTTGTTGCATCGTGTGTCCGGCAACCATACTGTCGGATGGGGTTTCCAGAGATTAAAGTCCTGAAAGAGAGAAAAATAAAAAAGCGGGAAGCCCCTAGTGCGGTTGAGCCACGTCTTGGGGCGTGCCGTAGTCGTGCCCCCTCCCCACATGTGCCCATGGTATTTTTAATGCGTAATTATGTACGCGTGACACGGATTTCGCTGTTTGGCTGGTACTGGGGTGGGGGCCACATTGCTATGCGAGCCCGGAACGTGCCAGGCGGTCTTGTTGCCGATTACTCCGGGCGCGCTTGAAGGTGTCCGGGTCTTGAATCGCCGAACTGGTGGATTGCCTTAAGAGGCTGCTTTGCGCTTCTACTGCGAGGGCCGCGGTGTGCTCCTCCGTACAGAGAGAGCGCTCTGTGTTTCCATTGACTGTGATGACCCCCCGAGGTCCTGGCATCTTGAGCTTGAGATATGCATAATGCGGTACCGCATTGAATCTCGCAAATGCGGTTCGCCCGAGTAGTGCATGATAGCCGCTGCGGAACGGGACTATATCGAAGATTAACTCCTCGCTTCGGAAGTTATCCGGGGATCCGAATGTTGGGGAACGTAGCAGAAATTCAAAATTTTCCTACGTGCCACCAAGATCTATCTATGGAGAAACCAGCAACGAGGGGAAGGAGAGTGCATCTACATACCCTTGTAGATTGCTATGCGGAAGCGTTCAAGAGAACGGGGTTGAAGGATTCGTACTCGTCGTGATCCAAATCACCGGAGATCCTAGTGCCGAACGGCCGGCACCTCCGCGTGCAACACACGTACAGCCCGGTGAGGTCTCCCATGCCTTGATCCAGCAAGGAGAGAGGGAGAGTTTGAGGAAGACTCCATCCAGCAGCAGCACAACGACGTGGTGGTGGTGGAGGAGCGTGGTACTCCAGCAGGGCTTCACCAAGCACCGCAAGAGACGAGGAGGAGAGAGGGGTAGGGCTGCACCAACAGGGGAAGAATTCGTGTCTCTGGCAGCCCAAAACCTCAAGTATATATAGGGGAGGGGAGGGGCTGCGCCCCCACCTAGGTTTCCACCCCTAGGGGTGGCGGCCAGCCCTAGATCCCATCTAGGGGGGCGGCCAAGGGGGGAGAGAGGGGAGGCACACCTGGGGTGGGCCTCAGGGCCCATCTGCCCTAGGGTTTGCCCCCTTCCCTCTCCCTTGCGCCTTGGGCCTTGGTGTGGGGGGGGGGGGGGGCGCACCAACCCACCTAGGGCTGGTCCCCTCCCACACTTGGCCCATGCAGCCCTCTGGGGCTGGTGGCCCCACTTGGTGGACCCCCGGACCCCTCTGGTGGTCCCGGTACACTACCGGTAAAACCCGAAACTTTTCCGGTGACCAAAACAGGACTTCCCATATATAAATCTTTACCTCCGGACCATTCCGGAACTCCTCGTGACGTCCGGGATCTCATCCGGAACTCCGAACAACATTCGGTAACCACGTATATCTATTCCTTATAACCCTAGCGTCATCGAACCTTAAGTGTGTAGACCCTACGGGTTCGGGAACCATGCAGACATGATCGAGACGTTCTCCGGTCAATAACCAATAGCGGGATCTGGATACCCATGTTGGTTCCCACATGTTCCACGATGATCTCATCGGATGAACCACGATGCCGAGGATTCGATCAATCCCGTATTCAATTCCCTTTGTCTAGCGGCATTGTACTTGCCCGAGATTCGATCGTCGGTATCCCGATACCTTGTTCAATCTCATTACCGGCAAGTCTCTTTACTCGTTCCGTAACACATCATCCCATGATCAACTCCTTGATCACATTGTGCACATTATGATGATGTCCTACCGAGTGGGCCCAGAGATACATCTCCGTCACACGGAGTGACAAATCCCAGTCTCGATTCGTGCCAACCCAACAGACACTTTTGGAGATACCTGTAGTGTACCTTTATAGCCACCCAGTTACGTTGTGACATTTGGCACACCCAAAGTATTCCTACGGTATCCGGGAGTTGCACAATCTCATGGTCTAAGGAAATGATACTTGACATTAGAAAAGCTTTAGCATACGAACTACACGATCTTTGTGCTAGGCTTAGAATTGGGTCTTGTCCATCACATCATTCTCCTAATGATGTGATCCCGTTATCAACGACATCCAATGTCCATGGTCAGGAAACCGTAACCATCTATTGATCAACGAGCTAGTCAACTAGAGGCTTACTAGGGACATGGTGTTATCTATGTATCCACACATGTATCTGAGTTTCCTATCAATACAATTATAGCATGGATAATAAACGATTATCATGAACAAGGAAATATAATAATAACCAATTTATTATTGCCTCTAGGGCATATTTCCAACAGTCTCCTACTTGCACTAGAGTCAATAATCTAGTTCACATTGCCATGTGATTAACACTCACAGGTCACATCGCCATGTGACCAACATCCAAAGAGTTTACTAGTGTCACTAAACTAGTTCACATCATCATGTGATTAAGACTCAATGAGTTCTGGGTTTGATCATGTTTTGCTTGTGAGAGAGGTTTTAGTCAACGGGTCTGCAACATTCAGATCCGTATGTACTTCGCAAATCTCTAGGTCATATTATAAATGCTGATTTCACGCTCCACTTGGAGCTATTCCAAATGGTTGCTCCACTATACATATCCGGTTTGCTACTCAGAGTCATTCGGATAGGTGTTAAAGCTTGCATCGATGTAACCCTTTACACCGAACTCTTTATCACCTCCATAATCGAGAAACATGTCCTTATTACTCCAAGGACAATTTTGACCGCTATCTAGTGATCCACTCCTGGATCACCTTTGTACCCTCTTGCCAGACATGTGGCAAGGCACACATCAGGTGCGGTACTCAGCATGGCATACCGTATAGAGCCTATGACAAAAGCATAGGGGACGACATTCGTCCTTTCTCTTTCTTCTACCGTGGTCGAGCTTTAAGTCTTAACTTCATACCTTACAACTCAGGCAAGAACTCCTTCTTTGACTGATCCATCTTGAACACCTTCAAGATCATGTCAAGGTATGTGCTCATTTGAAAGTACCATTAAGCGTTTTGATCTATCCTTATAGATCTTGATGCTCAATGTTCAAGTAGCTTAATCCAGGCTTTCCATTGAAAAACACTTTCCAAATAACCCTATATGCTTTCCAGAAATTCTACATCATTTCTGATCCACAATATGTCAACAACATATACTCATCAGAAATTCTATAGTGCTCCCACTCACTTCTTTGGAAATACAAGTTTCTCATAAACTTTGTATACACCCAAAATCTTTGATAATCTCATCAAAGCATACATTCCAACTCCGAGATGCTTACTTCAGTCCTTAGAAGGATTGCTGGAGCTTTGCATACTTATTAGCATCTTTCAGGATTGACAAAACCTTCCGGTTGTATCACATACAACCTTTCCTCAAGAAAATCGTCGAGGAAACAATGTTTTGACATCCTATCTGCAAGATTTCATAAATAATGCAGTAATCGCTAATATAATTCCAACAGACTCTTAGCATCGCTACGAGTGAGAAAGTCTCATCATAGTCAACTCCTTGAACTTGTCAGAAAAATCTTAACGACAAGTCGAGCTTTCTTAATGGTGATACTTACCATCATTGTCCGTCTTCCTTTTAAAATCCATATGTACTCAACAGCCTTACGACCATCGAGCCGTTCTGCCAAAGTCTACACTTTGTTTTCATACATGGATCCTCTCTCGGATTTTATGGCCTCGAGCCATTTATCGGAATCCGGGCCCACCATCACTTCTCCATAGCTCGTAGGTTCATTGTTGTCTAGCAACATGACTTCCAAGACAGGATTACGTACCACTCTGAAGTAGTACGCATCCTTGTCATCCTACGAGGTTTGGGAGTGACTTGATCCGAAGTCTCATGAACAATATCATAAGCTTCCACTTCAATTGGTGTAGGTGCCACAGGAACAACTCTTTGTGCCCTGCTATACACTAGTTGAAGTGACGGTTCAATAACCTCATCAAGTCTCCACCATTCTCCCACTCAATTCCTTCGAGAGAAACTTTTCCTCGAGAAAGGACCCGATTCTAGAAACAATCCCTTATTGTTTTCGGATCCGAGACAGGAGGTATACCCAACTGTTTTGGGTGTCCTATGAAGATGCATTTATCCGCTTTGGGTTCGAGCTTATCAGCCTGAAACTTTTTCACATAAGCGTCGCAGCCCCAAACTTTTAAGAAATGACAGCTTAGGTTTCTCTAAACCATAGTTCATACGGTGTCATCTCATCGGAATTACGTGGTGCCCTATTTAATGTAAATGTGGTTGTCTCTAATGCCTAACCCATAAACTATCGTGGTAATTCGATAAGAGACATCATGGTATGCATCATATCCAATAGGGTGCAGTTATGATGTTTGGACACACCATCACACTATGGTGTTCCAGGCTGTATTAGTTGTGAAACAATTTCCACAATGTCTTAATTCTGTGCCAAACTCGTAATTCAGATATTCATCTCTATGATCATATCATAGATCTTCTATCCTCTTGTCACGACAATCTTTCAACTTCACCCTGAATTACTTGAACCTTTCAATAATTCAGACTCATGATTCATCAAGTAAATATACTCAACATCTACTCAAATCATCTGTGAAGTAAGAACATAACGATATTCACTACATGCCTCAGCACTCATTGGACTGCACACATCAAAATGTATTACTTCCAACAAGTTGCTTTCTAGTTCCATTTTACTGAAAATGAGGCTTTCAGTCATCTTGCCCATGTGGTATGATTTGCATGTGTCAAGTGATTCAAAACCAAGTGAGTCCAAACGGTCCATTTGCATGGAGTTTCTTCATGCATATACACCAATAGACATGGTTTGCATGTCTCAAACTCTTCAAAACGAGCGAGCCCAAAGATCCATCAACATGGAGCTTCTTCATGCGTTTTATACCGATATGACTTACGTGGCAGTGCCACAAGTAGGTGGTACTATCATTACTATCTTATATCTTTTGGCATGAACATGTGTATCACTATGATCGAGATTCAACAAACCATTCATTTTAGGTGCAATACCATTGAAGGTATTATTCAAATAAACAGAGTAACCATTATTCTCCTTAAATGAATAACCGTATTGCGATAGACATAATCCAATCATGTCTATGCTCAACGCAAGCACCAATCTCGATGGTAGAGGGAGCATACGATATTTGATCATCCTTGGAAATACTTCCAACACATATCGTCATCTCACCTTTCAGCTAGTCTCCGTTTATTCCGTAGCCTTTTGTTTCTAGTTACTAACACTTAGCAACCGAACCGGTATCTAATACCCTGGTGCTACTAGGAGTACTAGTAAAGTACACATCAACACAATGTATATCCAATATACTTCTATCGACGTTGCTAGCCTTCTTATCTACCAAGTATCTAGGGTAATTCTGCTCCAGTGGCTGTTCCCCTTATTACAGAAGCACTTAGTCTCGGGTTTGGGTTCAACCTTGGGTTTCTTCACTAGAGCAGCAGCTGATTTGCCGTTTCATGAAGTATCCTCTTTTTCCCTTGCCCTTCTTGAAACTAGTGGTTTCACCAACCATCAACAATTGATGATCCTTCTTGATTTCTACTTTTGTGGTGTCAAACATCGCGAATATCTCAAGGATCATCATATATGTCCCTGATACATTATAGTTCATCATGAAGCTCTAGCAGCTTGGTGGTAATGACTTCGGAGAAACATCACTATCTCATCTGGAAGATCAACTCCCACTTGATTCAAATGATTGTTGTACTCAGATAATCTGAGCACAAGCTCAACAATTGAGCTTTTCTCCTTAGTTTGCAGGCTAAGAAAATCGTCGGAGGTCTCGTACCTCTTGACGTGGGCACGAGCCTGAAATCCCAATTTCAGCCCTCGAAACATCTCATATGTTTCGCGACGTTTCAAAACGTCTTCGGTGCCTCAACTCTAAACCGTTTAACTGAACTATCACGTAGTTATCAAAATGTGTATGTCAGATGTTCGCAACATCCACAGACGACGTTCGAGGTTCAGCACACTGAGCGGTGCATTAAGGACATAAGCCTTCTATGAAGCAATGAGGACAATCCTCAGTTTACGGACCTAGTCCGCATAATTGCTACTATCAACTTTCAACTAAATTTTCTCTAGGAACATATCTAAACAGTAGAATTGAAGCGCGAGCTACGACATAATTTGCGAAGACCTTTTGACTATGTTCAGGATAATTAAGTTCATCTTATGAACTCCCACTCAGATAGACATCCCTCTAGTCATCTAAGTGATTACATGATCCGAGTCAACTAAGCCGTGTCCGATCATCACGTGAGACAGACTAGTCATCATCGGTGAACATCTTCATGTTGATCGTATCTACCATATGACTCATGCTCGACCTTTCGGTCTCTTGTGTTCCGAGGCCATGTCTGTACATTCTAGGATCGTCAAGTCAACCTAAGTGTTTCATGTGTGTAAATCTGTCTTACACCCATTGTATGTGAACGTTAGAATCTATCACACCCGATCATCACGTGGTGCTTCGAAACAACAAACTGTCGCAACGGTGCACAGTTGGGGGAACACTTTCTTGAAATTATTATGAGGGATCATCTTATTTACTATCGTCGTTCTAAGTAAACAAGATGCAAAAACATGATAAACATCACATGCAATCAAATAATAGTGACATGATATGGCCAATATCATATAGCTCCTTTGATCTCCATCTTGGGGCTCCATGATCATCTTGTCACCGACATGACACCATGATCTCCATCATCGTGTCTCCATGAAGTTGCTCGCCAACTATTACTTCTACTACTATGGCTACCGGTTAGCAATAAAGTAAAGTAATTACATGGTGTTTCTCAATGACACGCAGGTCATACAAAAAATAAAGACAACTCCTATGGCTCCTGCCGGTTGTCATACTCGTCGACATGCAAGTCGTGATTCCTATTACAAGAACATGATCAATCTCATACATCACATATCATTCATCACATTCTTCTTGGCCATATCACATCACATAGCATACCCTGCAAAAACAAGTTAGACGTCCTCTAATTGTTGTTTGCATGTTTTACGTGGCTGCTATGGGTTTCTAGCAAGAACATTTCTTACCTACGCAAAAACCACAACGTGATATGCCAATTGCTATTTACCCTTCATAAGGACCCTTTTCATCGAATCCGATCCGATTAAAGTGGGAGAGACAGACACCCGCTAGCCACCTTATGCAACTAGTGCATGTCAGTCGGTGGAACCAGTCTCACGTAAGAGTACGTGTAAGGTCGGTCCGGGCCGCTTCATCCCACAATGCCGCCGAATCAAGATTGGACTAGTAACGGTAAGAATATTGAACAAAATCAACGCCCACAACTACTTTGTGTTCTACTCGTGCAGAGAATCTACGCAATAGACCTAGCTCATGATGCCATTGTTGGGGAACGTAGCAGAAATTCAAAATTTTCCTACGTGCCACCAAGATCTATCTATGGAGAAACCAGCAACGAGGGGAAGGAGAGTGCATCTACATACCCTTGTAGATCGCTATGCGGAAGCGTTCAAGAGAACGGGGTTGAAGGAGTCGTACTCGTCGTGATCCAAATCACCGGAGATCCTAGTGCCGAACGGCCGGCACCTCCGCGTTCAACACACGTACAGCCCGGTGACGTCTCCCATGCCTTGATCCAGCAAGGAGAGAGGGAGAGGCTGAGGAAGACTCCATCCGGCAGCAGCACAACGGCGTGGTGGTGGTGGAGGAGCGTGGTACTCCAGCAGGGCTTCGCCAAGCACCGCAAGAGACGAGGAGGAGAGAGGGGTAGGGCTGCACCAACAGGGGAAGAATTCATGTCTCTGGCAGCCCAAAATCTCAAGTATATATAGGGGAGGGGAGGGGCTGCACTCCCACCTAGGTTTCCACCCTAGGGGTGGCGGCCAGCCCTAGATCCCATCTAGGGGGCGGCCAAGGGGGGAGAGAGGGGAGGCGCACCTGGGGTGGGCCTCAGGGCCCATCTGCCCTAGGGTTTTCCCCCTTCCCTCTCCCTTGCGCCTTGGGCCTTGGCGGGGGGCGCACCAGCCCACCTGGGGCTGGTACCCTCCCACACTTGGCCCATGCAGCCCTCCAGGGCTGGTGGCCCCACTTGGTGGACCCCCGGACCCCTCCGGTGGTCCCGGTACACTACCGGTAAAACCCGAAACTTTTCCGATGACCAAAACAGGACTTCCCATATATAAATCTTTACCTCCAGACCATTCCGGAACTCCTCTTGACGTCCGGGATCTCATCCGGAACTCCGAACAACATTCGGTAACCACGTATATCTATTCCTTATAACCCTAGCGTCATCGAACCTTAAGTGTGTAGACCCTACGGGTTCGGGAACCATGCAGACATGACCGAGACGTTCTCCGATCAATAACCAACAGCGGGATCTGGATACCCATGTTGGTTCCCACATGTTCCACGATGATCTCATCGGATGAACCACGATGTCGAGGGTTCGATCAATCCCGTATTCAATTCCCTTTGTCTAGCGGTATTGTACTTGCCCAAGATTCGATCGTCGGTATCCCGATACCTTGTTCAATCTCGTTACCGGCAAGTCTCTTTACTCGTTCCGTAACACATCATCCCATGATCAACTCCTTGATCACATTGTGCACATTATGATGATGTACTACCGAGTGGGCCCAGAGATACATCTCCGTCACACGGAGTGACAAATCCCAGTCTCGATTCGTGCCAACCCAACAGACACTTTCGGAGATACCTGTAGTGTAACTTTATAGCCACCCAGTTACGTTGTGACGTTTGGCACACGCAAAGTATTCCTATGGTATCCGGGAGTTGCACAATCTCATGGTCTAAGGAAATGATACTTGACATTAGAAAAGCTTTAGCATACGAACTACACGATCTTTGTGCTAGGCTTAGGATTGGGTCTTGTCCATCACATCATTCTCCTAATGATGTGATCCCGTTATCAATGACATCCAATGTCCATGGTCAGG
Source organism: Triticum urartu (assembly GCF_056163025.1). Lineage (NCBI taxonomy): Eukaryota > Viridiplantae > Streptophyta > Magnoliopsida > Poales > Poaceae > Triticum > Triticum urartu. The sequence continues at coordinate 476,433,704 of NC_141877.1, forward strand.
AAACCGTAACCATCTATTGATCAACGAGCTAGTCAACTAGAGGCTTATTAGGGACATGGTGTTGTCTATGTATCCACACATGTATCTGAGTTTCCTATCAATACAATTATAGCATGGATAATAAACGATTATCATGAACAAGGAAATATAATAATAACCAATTTATTATTGCCTCTAGGGCATATTTCCAACATCGAAGACCACTTCCAGTGTGACTGAGCCTGTGCAATGGGCCTCTACACCTGGTATGACACCTTTGAAAGTCGTTTTTGTGGGTTTGATTCTTGAGGGGTCTATACCCATTTTGCGCATCGTGTCCCAATAAAGCAGGTTCAGGCTGCTGCCGCCATCCATAAGGACTTGAGTGAGGTGAAATCCGTCAATGATTGGGTCTAGGACCACTGCGGCGAATCCTCCATGACGGATACTAGTGGGGTGGTCCCTGCGATCGAAGGTGATCGGACAAGAGGACCATGGGTTGAACTTTGGGGCGACTGGCTCCAACGCATATACGTCCCTTAGCGCACGCTTCCGCTCCCTCTTGGGAATGTGGGTTGCGTATATCATGTTCACCGTCCGCACTTGTGGGGGGAACCTCTTCTATTCTCCGGTGTTCGGCTGCCGGGTCTCCTCCTCGTCGTCGCTATGCAACCCCTTATCTTTGTTTTCGGCATTTAACTTACCGGCCTGCTTGAACACCCAACAATCCCTGTTGGTGTGGTTGGCTGGCTTGTCAGGGTGCCGTGTATTTGACACGAGCGATCGAGTATACGGTCCAAACTAGACGGGCCCGGAGTGCTTATTTTGAATGGCTTTTTCCGCTGACCGGGTTTAGAGCCTTTGAATCCGGCATTGACTGACGTATCCTCGGTATTGTCGCTGTTAATGCGGTGCTTATGTTTGTTGCAACATGACCTGCCATTGCCATCCTAGGTATCCGAAGTACCATGGTTCTTTGATATGTTATTGCTGCGAGCCAGCCAGCTGTCTTCTCCCGTGCAAAAGCGGGTCATGAGTGTCGTGAGGGCTGCCATAGATTTCGGCTTTTCTTGGCCAAGGTGCCGGGCGAGCCACTCGTCGCGGATGTTGTGCTTAAAAGCTGCTAGGGCCTCTGCATCCGGACAGTTGATGATTTGATTTTTCTTTGTTAGGAACCATGTCCAGAATTGCCTAGCCGATTCCTCTGACTGCTGAATTATGTGGCTCAAGTCATCGGCATCTGGTGGTCGCACATAAGTGCCCTGGAAGTTGTCAAGGAATGCGGCTTCCAGATCTTCCCAACAGCCAATGGATTCTGCTGGCAGGCTGTTGAGCCAATGCCGAGCTGGTCCTTTGAGCTTGAGTGGGAGGTACTTGATGGCATGTAGATCATCACCGCGGGCCATGTGGATGTGCAGGAGGAAGTCCTCGATCCATACCGCAGGATCTGTTGTGCCGTCGTATGATTCTATATTTACGGGTTTGAAACCCTCTGGGATTTGATGATCCATTACTTCGTCTGTGAAGCATAGGGGGTGTGTGGCGCCTCTGTACTGGGCTATATCGCGACGCAACTCAAATGATTCTTGTCCGCTGTGTTCGGCCCGGCCGGACTTACTTTTACTGTATCCGGTGTGACGGTTATCGTCTCGCATAGTGGCGCGCCCTCGCGATTCGTAGATCGATCTTGCGTGTTTTGCTTTGTCCTCCAATATGTCTCGCAGGTCTGGCGTATTTCCCCATGTCTTGACATTTTTATTTGAGTGGCGTCGGGGTGCGGGCTGAACTTTTGGCTGGAATGCCTCTTTGTCGCGGCCACGAGGTGGCTGATCAGATGCGTCATACGCCAGAGATGTAGGTTTTGGTGCTTCCTCCTCCAGTCGGGGTAGCAACCTATGCTTTAGGTAACTTGTGGAGGGGCGTTCAAGTTTATATTCCTCGGCCGCAAGGACCTCAGTCCATCTGTCAGCTAGCAAATCTTGATCAACTTGAAGCTGCTGTTGCTTTTTCTTAAGGCTATTTGCCGTGGCTATAAGCCGGCGCTTGAAGCGCTCTTGTTCGATGGGATCCTCAGGCACGATGAATTCTTCATTGTCGAGGCTTGCCTCGTCTTCGGAGGGAGGCATGTAATTATCATCCTCCGCCTCTCCGTCTGCCGCTCTCTCGGGAGGGCTGGCTTCTCCATCCTCCTGCCCTAAATCTTGCCGGAGGGGATTGTTGTCGTCTTCGGCACTGTCCAGAGTGCTATTATCTCCTGTGCTGGTGTCACCGCTTTTGCTTTGGCTAGACTTAGAGCGGCGCCGCTGACGTTAGTGCTTGGGTTGCTTCTTGGAGGGCTCATCCTCCGCTGTCCCATCGCCATTGCCTTCTTTGGGTGTGTCCACCATATATATGTCATATGACGAGGTGGCTGTCTAGTGCCCTATGGGTAGTGGTTCTTGTTCGCCTCCTGCATCGTCGTCCATGCCGTCGATGTCTTCGGAGTCGAAGTCGAGCATGTCGGTCAAATCGTCGATAGTGGCTACTAAGTGGGTGGTGGGTGGGCAGCGAATTTCTTCGTCATCCGCATCCCAATCCTGCCGGACATAGTTCGGCTAGGACTCTCCTGACAAGGAGAGAGACCTTAATGAGTTCAGTATGTCGCCGAAGGGCGAGTGCTGAAAGATATCCGCGGAGGTAAACTCCATGATCGGCGCCCACTCGGATTCGATAGGCACGGGCGCAGGCGGTTCGGAGTTCGTGGCCGGGGAAGAATCCGGTAGTTCGGCGTCATGGCTCCCATGAAGGGTAAGGTCGATACTCGGCTCGATCGCCGATGAGAGTGCGGCCTCCGTGGCGGGGTCTATCCACCCGTCCATGGATGGCGCATCTGGCTCTGAATTGAGGGTCAGAGTGGTTGCTGGCGTGATCTCCTGAACACAGTTCGATGGCAGAGCTAAATAATGCTCATCATGACCGTGTGGCGCACTAGGCAGGGGCTCGAATCCGTCGAAGATCAAGTCTCCGCGGATATCGGCCGTGTAGTTCAAGCTTCCAAACCTGACCTGGTGGCCAAGGGTGTAACTCTCGATTTGCTCCAGATGGCCAAGCGAGTTGGCCCGCAGTGTGAAGCCGCCGAACACAAAGATCTGTCCGGGGAGAAAAGTCTCACCCTGAACTGCATCGCTATCGATGATTGAAGGAGCCATCAAGCCTAATGATGACGACACAGAGGAACTCTCAATGAAAGCACCAATGTCGGTGTCAAAACCGGCGGATCTCGGGTAGGGGGTCCCGAACTGTGCGTCTAAGGCAGATGGTAACAGGAGGTAGGGGACACGATGTTTTACCCAGGTTCGGGCCCTCTTGATGGAGGTAAAACCCTACGTCCTGCTTGATTATTCTTGATAATATTAGTAGTACAAGAGTTGATCTACCACGAGATCGGAGAGGCTAAACCCTAGAAGCTAGCCTATGGTATGATTGTATGTTTTCCTACGGACTAAAACCCTCCGGTTTATATAGACACCGGAAGGGGCTAGGGTTACACAAGGTCAGTTACAAAGGAGGAGATATACATATTCATATTGCCTAGCTTGCCTTCTACGCCAAGTAGAGTCCCATCCGGACACGGGATGAAGTCTTCAATCTCGTATCTTCATAGTCCAACAGTCCGACCAAAGGATATAGTACGGCTGTCCAGAGACCCCCTAATCCAGGACTCCCTCAAGGACCTACTGTAAATAAAGAGATGGGAAAGATAGAACCAGTGGCTTGTTGAAGACAATGATTTGTTGGACCAGTTCCAGTTGCTGTGACAACTGTACGTCTGGTTAGGGAGGCTGAGATTTAACTCAGAAGACCACGTCTTCACCTTATTCCCCTTGAGCTAAGGACACCCAGTCCTCGCCCAATCACTTTGGTAAGTCTTCAAGGTAGACTTCCAAACCTTCACAGACTTCGTTCACCGGCGATCCACAATGACTCTTGGATGCTCAGAACGTGACGCCTAACCGGCTGGAGGATTCACAGTCCTCAAGTGTAACAAGTCTTCAGATCACACAGACATGAAGACTTCAGTGATGCTTAACACTCTTTGGCTCTGGGTGTTTAGGGCTTTGTCCTCGCAAGGATTTCTCTCTCAAAGGCTTCAAGGTGGGTTGCTCTCAAACGACAAAAGTCGTGCACTAACTCTGAGCAGCCAACCAATTTATGGTGTAGGGGGTGGGCTATTTATAGCCACTAGGCAACCCGACCTAATTTGTCCAAAATGACCCTTGATCACTAAGGAACTGACACCTGTTCCAACGGTCAGATTTCAAACACACGCGACAACTTTACTTGGGCTGCAAGTAAAGCTGACTCATCCAGCTCTGGATAAGATTTGCTCTCATTGTCTTCGCTCGAATACATAGGATTTTTGGTTAAGCATCACTTCAGTCATTCTGACTTTGTTCACTGGGACCCCACTTAACAGTACGGTGGTTCCTATGACTCAACAAGGAAAAAAAGGAAACAACGAAACAACTAAGTCTTCGCGCTCCATAGTCTTCACATGATGTCTTCTCATGTCATAGTCTTCAATGTGAATATCTTCACATACCACCTTTGTCTTCAATGTCTTCATACATTTTAGGGGTCATCTCCGGTAGGAAAACCGAATCAATGAGGGACTACTACCTGTGTTATCCTGCAATTCTCACAAACACATTAGTTCCTCAACCAGGTTTGTCGTCAATACTCCAAAACCAACTAGGGGTGGCACTAGATGCACTTACAATCATCACGTGACTAACTCATTAGTGTTGGAAATATGCCCTAGAGGCAATAATAAATTGGTTATTATTATATTTCCTTGTTCATGATAATCGTTTATTATCCATGCTAGAATTGTATTGATAGGAAACTCAGATACATGTGTGGATACATAGACAACACCATGTCCCTAGTAAGCCTCTAGTTGACTAGCTCGTTGATCAATAGATGGTTACGGTTTCCTGACCATGGACATTGGATGTCGTTGATAACGGGATCACATCATTAGGAGAATGATGTGATGGACAAGACCCAATCCTAAGCCTAGCACAAAGATTGTGTAGTTCGTATGCTAAAGCTTTTATAATGTCAAGTATCATTTCCTTAGACCATGAGATTGTGCAACTCCCGGATACCGTAGGAGTGCTTTGGGTGTGCCAAACGTCACAACATAACTGGGTGGCTATAAAGGTACACTACAGGTATCTCCGAAAGTGTCTGTTGGGTTGGCACGAATCGAGACTGGGATTTGTCACTCTGTGTAAACGGAGAGGTATCTCTGGGCCCACTCGGTAGGACATCATCATAATGTGCACAATGTGACCAAGGAGTTGATCATGGGATGATGTGTTATGGAACGAGTAAAGAGACTTGCCGGTAACGAGATTGAACAAGGTATTGGAATACCGACGATCGAATCTCGGGCAAGAACAATACCGCTGGATAAAGGGAATTGTATACGGGATTGATTGAATCCTCGACGTCGTGGTTCATCCGATGAGATCATCATGGAACATGTGGGAGCCAACATGGGTATCCAGATCCCGCTGTTGGTTATTGGCCGGAGAGTTGTCTCGGTCATGTCTGCATGGTTCCCAAACCCGTAGGGTCTACACACTTAAGGTTCGGTGATGCTAGAGTTGTTATGGGAAATAGTGTGTGGTTACCGAAGGTTGTTCGGAGTCCCGGATGAGATCCCGGACATGATGAGGAGCTCCGGAATGGTCCGGAGGTGAAGATCGTTATATTGGACGAAGGGTATTGGAGTCCGGAAGTGTTCCGGGGGTATCAGGCTATGGCCAGCATGACCGAAAGGTGTTTCGGGAGCCCCGACAAGTGTGGGAGGGCCTCATGGGCCAAAGGGGAAGGGGCAAACCAGCCCACTAAGGGGTGGTGCGCCCCCCGCACCCTTTCCCATGTTACTTGGGGGTTTGGGGCGCCTCCAGCTGGCTTGGGAGGCAAAGCCTCCACCTGCTTGGCTTGGGGGGCAAGTCTCCCTAGGATTTTCCCTAGGGAGATCCAATCTGCCTAGCCGCCGCCCCCTAGGGGAAACCCTAGGGCGCCTCCCCCTCTCCCCTTGCCCCTATATATAGTGGAGGGGTGGGAGGGCAGCCGTGACCTCTTCCCTGGCGCAGCCCTCCCTCCTCCTACACCTCCTCCTCCTCCATAGTGCTTGGCGAAGCCCTGCTGGAGAACCACGAGCTCCATTGCCACCATGCCGTTGTGCTGCTGGAATTCTCCCTCAACTTCTCCTCTCCCCTTGCTGGATCAAGAAGGAGGAGACGTCCCCAGGCTGTACGTGTGTTGAACGTGGAGGCGCCGTCCGTTCGGCGCTAGATCGGAATCAACCGCGATCTGAATCGCTGCGAGTACGACTCCTTCATCCGCGTTCTTGCAACGCTTCCGCTTAGCGATCTACAAGGGTATGTAGATGCACTCTCCTTCCCCTCGTTGCTAGATTACTCCATAGATTGATCTTGGTGATGCGTAGAAAATTTTAAATTTCTGCTATGATCCCCAACAATTAGTCACATTGCTTGCAAGGCTCATAGTGATGTGCATTACCGAGAGGGCCCAGAGATACCTCTCCGATACACGGAGTGAAAAATCCTAATCTCGATCTATGCCAACTCAACAAACACCATCAGAGACACCTGTAGAGCATCTTTATAATCACCCAATTATGTTGTGACATTTGATAGCACACAAGGTGTTCCTCCGGTATTCGGGAGTTGCATAATCGCAGTCATAGGAACATGTATAAGTCATGAAGAAAGCAATAACAATAAACTAAATGATCATAGTGCTAAGCTAACGGATGGGTCTAGTCCATCACATCATTCTCTAATGATGTGATCCCGTTCATCAAATGACAACACATGTCTATGGCTAGGAAACTTAACCATCTTTGATTAACGAGCTAGTCAAGTAGAGGCATACTAGGGACACTCTGTTTGTCTATGTATTCACACATGTACTAAGTTTCTGGTTAATACAATTCTAGCATGAATAATAAACATTTATCATGATATTAGGAAATATAAATAAAAACTTTATTATTGCCTCCAGGGCATATTTCCTTCAGTCTCCCACTTGCACTAGAGTCAATAATCTAGATTACATAGTAATGATTCTAACACCCTGGAGTCTTGGTGCTGATCATGTTTTGCTAATGAGAGAGGCTTAGTCAACGGGTCTGCAACATTTAGATCCGTATGTATCTTGCAAATCTTTTGTCTCCCTTCTTGACTTGATCGCGGATGGAATTGAAGCGTCTCTTGATGTGCTTGGTTCTCTTGTGAAATCCGGATTCCTTTGCCAAGGCAATTGCACCAGTATTGTCACAAAAGATTTCCATTGGACACGATGCACTAGGTATTACACCAAGATCGGATATGAACTCCTTCATCCAGACTCCTTCATTTGCTGCTTCAGAAGCAGCTATGTATTCCGATTCACACGTAGATCCCACCACGACGCTCTGCTTAGAACCACACCAACTGACAGCTCCACCATTCTATAAAAATACGTATCTGGTTTGTGACTTGGAGTCATCCAGATCAGTGTCAAAGCTTGCATCGACGTAACCGTTTACGACGAGCTCTTTGTCACCTCCATAAACGAGAAACATATCCTTAGTCCTTTTCAGGTATTTCAGGATGTTCTTGACCGCTGTCCAGTAATCCACTTCTAGATTACTTTGTTACCTCCCTGCTAAACTAATAGCAAGGCACACATCAGGTCTGGTACACAGCATTGCATACATGATAGAACCTATGGCCGAGGCATAGGCGTGATGCCCCGAGACTGTTGCGCTAGGTGTCTTCCAGTTTTGCGCCGTCATTGCCATGTAATTTGCTTGCATGTCGCATCTTGCCATGTCATCATGTGCACTGCATCATCATGGTTTCAAAACTTGCATTCGTCCGGGTCTCCCCGTTCTCTCCGTTGTCCGTTCCGAGCCTAGACACACTTGCACGCGCCCGCGACACGTCCGAAATATTATTTTATAAGTGGTCGGAAAATGTTCTCGGAATGGGTTGAAATTTTACATGCGGTGTTGTTATGTTGTCAGTAGGTCGCCTGCCAAGTTTTGTCGCATTCGGAGCTCGTTTGATGCCCCAACGGATAACTATAGCGACAATATAGTCGGTCTATCGTCGGACATTTCCGGTCTCCCGAAACGGTTGTGGGGTATCACATGTTGGAAATATGCCCTTGAGGCAATAATAAATTAGTTATTATTATTATTATATTTCATTGTTCATGATAATCGTTTATTATCCATGCTAGAATTGTATTGATAGGAAACTCAGATACATGTGTGGATACATAGACAACACCATGTCCCTAGTAAGCCTCTAGTTGACTAGCTCGTTGATCAATAGATGGTTACGATTTCCTGACCATGGACATTGGATGTCGTTGATAACGGGATCACATCATTAGGAGAATGATGTGATGGACAAGACCCAATCCTAAGCCTAGCACAAAGATCGTGTAGTTCATATGCTAAAGCTTTTCTAATGTCAAGTATCATTTCCTTAGACCATGAGATTGTGCAACTCCCGGATACCGTAGGAATGCTTTGGGTGTGCCAAACTTCACAACGTAACTGGGTGGCTATAAAGGTACACTACAGGTATCTCCGAAAGTGTCTGTTGGGTTGGCACGAATCGAGACTGGGATTTGTCACTCCGTGTAAACGGAGAGGTATCTCTGGGCCCACTCGGTAGGACATCATCATAATGTGCACAATGTGACCAAGGAGTTGATCACGGGATGATGTGTTACGGAATGAGTAAAGAGACTTGCTGGTAACGAGATTGAACAAGGTATCGGGATACCGACGATCGAATCTCGGGCAAGTATCGTACCGCTAGACAAAGGGAATTGAATACGGGATTGATTGAATCCTCGACATCGTGGTTCATCCGATGAAATCATCGTGGAACATGTGGGAGCCAACATGGGTATCCAGATCCCGCTATTGGTTATTGGTCGGAGAGGTGTCTCGGTCATGTCTGCATGGTTCCCGAACCCGTAGGGTCTACACACTTAAGGTTCGATGACGCTAGGGTTATAGGGAAAGTATGTACGTGGTTATCGAATGTTGTTCGGAGTCCCGGATGAGATCCCGAACGTCACGAGGAGTTCCGGAATGGTCCGGAGGTAAATATTAATATGTAGGAAGTATGGTTTTGGCCACCGGAAGTGTTCCGGGCATCACCGGTAGTGTACCGGGACCACCGGAGGGGTCCGGGGGTCCACCAGGTGGGGCCACCAGCCCCGGAGGCTTACATGGGCCAATAGTGGGAAGGGACCAGCCCCTAGGTGGGCTGGGGCGCCTCCCACCAAGGCCCAAGGCATCCTCAAGAGGAGAGGGGGCAAACCCTAGGCGCAGATGGGCCCTAAGGCCCACCCTAGGTGCGCCCCCCTCTCTCTCCCCCTTGGCCGCCTCCCAGATGGGATCTGGGGGCTGCTGCCACCCCTAGGGAGGGAACCCTAGGTGGGGGCGCAGCCCCTCCACTCCCCCTATATATACTTGAGCAAAGGGGCAGCCCGACACACGATTCAATCTCCCTGTTGGCGCAGCCCTACCCCTCTTCCTCCTCGTCTCTCGTAGTGCTTGGCGATGCCCTGCTGGAGTCCCGCGCTCCTCCACCACCACCACGCCGTCGTGCTGCTGCTGGATGGAGTCTTCCCCAACCTCTCCTTCTCCCCTTGCTGGATCAAGGCGTAGGAGACGTCATCGGGCTGTACGTGTGTTGAACGCGGAGGTGCCGTCCGTTCGGCACTAGGATCATCGGTGATTTGGATCACGATGAGTACGACTCCATCAACCCCGTTCACTTGAACGCTTCCGCTTAGCAATCTACAAGGGTATGTAGATGCACTCTCCTTCCCCTCGTTGCTAGATTACTCCATAGATTGATCTTGGTGATGCGTAGAAAATTTTGAATTTCTGCTACGTTCCCCAACAGTGGTATCAGAGCTAGGTCTATGCGTAGTTTCTATGCACGAGTAGAACACAAAGCAGTTGTGGGCATCGATATTGTCAATTTACTTGCCGTTACTAGTCTTATCTTGATTCGGCGGCATCGTGGTATGAAGCGGCCCGGACCGACCTTACACGTACTCTTACGTGAGACTGGTTCCACCGACTGACATGCACTAGTTGCATAAGGTGGCTAGCGGGTGTCTGTCTCTCCCACTTTAGTCGGATCGGATTCGATGAAAAGGGTCCTTATGAAGGGTAAATAGAAATTGGCATATCACGTTGTGGTTTTCGCGTAGGTAAGAAACGTTCTTGCTAGAAACCTATAGCAGCCACGTAAAAAAAACTTGCAACAACAATTAGAGGACGTCTAACTTGTTTTTGCAGCATATGCCATGTGATGTGATATGGCCAAAAGGATGTGATGAATGATATATGTGATGTATGAGATTGATCATGTTCTTGTAATAGGAATCACGACTTACATGTCGATGAGTATGACAACCGGCAGGAGCCACAAGAGTTGTCTTAATTTATTTATGACCTGCGTGTCAACATAAACGTCATGTAATTACTTTACTTTATTGCTAAAGCGTTAGCCATAGTAGTAGAAGTAATAGATGACGAGACAACTTCAAGAAGACACGATGATGGAGATCATGATGATGGAGATCATGGTGTCATGCCGGTGACAACGATGATCATGGAGCCCCGAAGATGGAGATCGAGAGGAGCAAAATGATATTGGCCATATCATGTCACTGTTTGATTGCATCTGATGTTTATCATGTTTTACATCTTATTTGCTTAGAACGACGGTAGCTTAAATAAGATGATCCCTCACTAAAATTTCAAGAAAGGTGTTCCCCCTAACTGTGCACCGTTGCGAAGGTTCGTCGTTTTGAAGCACCACGTGATGATCGGGTGTGATAGATTCTAACGTTCGAATACAACGGGTGTAAGCCAGATTTACACAGCAAAAACACTTAGGTTGACTTGACGAGCCTAGCATGTACAGACATGGCCTCGGAACACGGAAGACCGAAAGGTCGAGCATGAGTCATATAGAAGATACGATCAACATGAATATGTTCACCGATGTTGACTAGTCCGTCTCACGTGATGATCGGACACGGCCTAGTTGACTCGGATCATGTTTCACTTAGATGACTAGAGGGATGTCTATCTGAGTGGGAGTTCAATAAATTAACTCAATTATCATGAACATAGTCTAAATTGTCTTTGCAAATATGTTGTAGATAAATAGCTCACGTTGTAGCTCCCTGTTTCAATACGTTCCTAGAGAAAGACCAAGTTGAAAGATATTGTAAGCACTGATGCGGACTAGGTCCGTAGTCCGAGGAGTGTCCTCACTGCTACACAGAAGGCTTACGTCTTTGATGCACCGCTCAATGTGCAAACCCCTACAACGTCGTCTGTGGATGTTGTGAACACCCGACAGACACATCCTGATGACTACTTGATAGTTTAGTGCACCATACTTTATGGCTTAGAATCGGGATTCCAATGACATTTTTGAACGCCATAGAACATATGAGATGTTCCAAGAGCTGAAATTGGGATTTCAGGCTCATGCCCGTGTTGAGAGGTGTGAGACCTCTGACAAGTTCTTTTGCCAACAAGATGGAGGAGAATAGCTCAGCTAGTGAGCATGTGCTCAGAATGTCTGGGTGCTACAATCACTTAAATCAAGTGGGAGTTAAACTTCCAGATAAGATAGTGATTGATAGAGTTCTCTAGCCACTATCACTAAGCTACTAGATCTTCGTGATGAACTATGACATGCAAGGGATGGAGTTGATCCCGGAGCTGTTCGCGGTGCTTAAGACCGCAAAAGGTAGAAATCAAAGAAGGAGCATCAAGTGTTGATGGTTTAACAATACCACTGGTTTCAAGAAGGGCAAGGGCTAGAAGGGAAACTTCATGGATGGCAAACCAGTTGTCGCTCCAGTGAAGGAACCCAAGGTTGAACCCAAACCCGAGACTAAGTGCTTCTATTGTAAGGGGAACGGTCACTGGTAGCGGAATTACCCCAAATGCATGGTAGATAATAAGGCTGGCAACTTCAACAAAGTATATACGTGTTATTAATGTGTACCTCACTAGTACTCCTGGTAGCACCTGGGTATTGGATACCGGCACAGTTACTATTATTGGTGACTTGAAGCAAAAGCTACAGACTAAACGGAGACTGGCTGAGGGCAAGGTGACGATGTGTGTTGGAAGTGTTTCCAAAGTTGATGAGATCACCATCGCACGTTCCATCTGCCTTCGGGATTAGTATTGAACCTAGATAAATGTTATCAGGTGTCTACGTTGAGCATGGATATGATTAGATCATGTTCATTGCAATACGGTCATTAAGTTAGAGAATAATGGTTATTCTGCTTACATGAATGATACCTTTCATGGTCATGCACACTATGTGAATGGTTCATTGAATCTCGGTCATGGTGATACACATGTTCACGCCAAAAGATGTAGAGTTAATAATGATAGTACCACTTTCTCGTGGCACTGCCGCTTAGGTCATATTGGCGTAAGATGCATGAAGAAACTCCATGTCAATGGATGTTTGGAGTCACTTGATTTTGAATCACTTGACACACGCGAGCCATGCCTCATGGGCAGGATGACTAAGACCCCGTTTTCAGGTACAATGAAACGGGCAAGTGACTTGTTGGGAATCATACATGCTGGTGCGTGTGATCCAATGAGAATTGAAGCGTGCAGTGGATATCGCTATTTTCTCATCTTCACTGACGATTTGAGTAGATATAGGTATATTTACTTAATGAAGCATAAGTCTGAAACGTTTGAAAAGTTCAAGCGATTTCAGAGTGAAGTTAAGAATCATCATAACAAAAAGATCATGTTCCTACGATCTGATCAAAAGGGGATTTTTTGAGTTATGAGTTTGGCAATCACTTAAGACATTGTGGAATTGTTTCACAGTTGAAGCCACCTGGAACACCACAGTTGTAATGGTGTGTCCGGAAGTCGTAATCGAACCCTATGAGATATGGTGCGATCTATGATGTCTCTTGCCAATCTACCATTTTCATTTTGAGGTTATGCGTTAGAGACAGCTGCATTCACTTTAGATAGGACACCATCTAAGTCCGTTGAGACGGCGTCGTATGAACATTGGTTTGGCAAGAAACCAAAGTTGTCGTTTCTTAATGTTTGGGGCTGTGATGCTTAAGGCTTCAGCCGGAGAAGCTCGAACCCAAACCGGACAAACACATCTTCATAGGATACCCAAAGGTGACAGTTGGGTATACCTTCTATCTCAGATCCGACGGCAAATTGTTTGTCGCTAAGAACGGGTCCTTTCTCGAGAAGGAGGTTCTCTCGAAAGAATTGAGTGGGAGGAAGATAGAACTTGATGAGGTTGTCGAACCTTTATTTCAACCAGAGAGTGACGCAACACAGAAAGATGTTTTTTGTGGCGCCTACGTCTGTTGAATAGGAAGTTAATGATAGTGATCATTAAACTTCGGATCAAGTTGCTATGGAACCTCGTAGGTCGACAAGGATATGTACTACTCCTAAGTGGTACGGTAATCCTGTCTTAGATATCATGTTGTTAGACAACAATGAACCTACGATCTATGGAGAAGCGATGGTGGGCCCGTATTCCAACAAATGGTTAGAAGCCATGAAATCCGAGATAGGATCCATATATCAGAACAGAGTATGGACTTTGGTGGACTTGCCCGATGATCGGCAAGCCATTGAGATAAATGGGTCTTTAAGAAGAAGACGGACATGGGCGGTAATGTTACCATCTATGAAGCTCGACTTGTGGGAAAGAGTCTTTTCACAAGTTCAAGGAGTTGACTACGATGAGAATTTCTCACCCGTAGCGATGCTTAAGTCCGTCGGAATCATGTTAGCATTAGCTGTATTTTTCGATTATGAAATCTTACAGATGGATGTCAAAACAAGTTTTCTTACCAGTTTTCGTAAGAAAAGTTGTATGTGATACAATAAAAGGTTTTGTCGATCCTAAGGATGCTAAAAGGTATGCTGGCTCCAGCAATCCTTCTATGGACTAGAGCAAGCATCTCGGAATTGGAATATATGTTTTGATGGAGTAATCAAAGCTTTTAGGTTTATACAATGTTTGATAGAAACTTGTATTTACAAGAAAGTGAGTGGGAGCACTACAATATTTCTGATAAGTATATGTGGATGACATATTGTTGATCTAAAATAATGTAGAATTTCTGGAAAGCATAAACGGTTGTTTGAAGAGTGATTTTCAAAGGAAGACCTGGATAAAAGTGCTTACATATTGGGCATCAAGATCTATAGAAATAGATCAAGACGCCTGATGATACTTTCAAAGAAAGCACACCTTGACATGTTTTTGAAGGAGTTCAAAATAGATCAGTCAAAGAAGGGGTTCTTGCCTGAGTTGTAAGGTGTGAAGTTGAGTAAGACTCAAAGCTTGACCACGACAGAAGAAAGAGGAAGGACAAAGGTCGTCCCCTATGCTTTTGTCATAGGCTCTATACGGTATGCCATGCTGAAGTACCGCACCTGATGTGTGCCTTGCCACATGTCTGGCAAAAGGGTACAAAGGTGATCTAGGAGTAAATCACCGGATAGCGGTCAAAAATTATCCTTAGAGGAATAAGGAAATGTTTCTCGGTTATGTAGGTGATAAAGAGTTCGACGTAAAGAGTTACGTCGATGCAAGCTTAACACTTATCCGGATAGCACTGAGTAGAGATACCGGATACGTATAATGGAGCAACAATTTGGAATAGCTCCAAGTGGAACGTGGCAGCAGCATCTATGATATAAAGTTTTGCGAAATACATAGGGATCTGAATATGGCAAGACCCGTTGACTACAACCTCTCTCACAAGCATAACATGATCAAACCCAGAACTCTTTGAGTGTTTATCACATAGTGATGTGAACTAGATCATTGAGTCTAGTAGACTCTTGGACGTTGGTCACATGGCGATGTGACATGTGAGTGTTAATCACATGGCGATGTGAACTAGATTATTGACTCTAGTGCAAGTGGGAGACTGTTGGAAATATACCCTAGAGGCAATAATAAATTAGTTATTATTATTATATTTCATTGTTCATGATAATCGTTTATTATCCATGCTAGAATTGTATTGATAGGAAACTCAAATACATGTGTGGATACATAGACAACACCATGTCCCTAGTAAGCCTCTAGTTGACTAGCTCGTTGATCAATAGATGGTTACGGTTTCCTGACCATGGACATTGGATGTCGTTGATAACGGGATCACATCATTAGGAGAATGATGTTATGGACAAGACCCAATCCTAAGCCTAGCACAAAGATCGTGTAGTTCATATGCTAAAGCTTTTCTAATGTCAAGTATAATTTCCTTAGACCATGAGATTGTGCAACTCCCGGATACCGTAGGAATGCTTTGGTTGTGCCAAACGTCACAACGTAACTGGGTGGCTATAAAGGTACACTACAGGTATCTCCGAAAGTGTCTGTTGGGTTGGCACGAATCGAGACTGGGATTTGTCACTCCGTGTAAATGGAGAGGTATCTCTGGGCCCACTCGGTAGGACATCATCATAATGTGCACAATGTGACCAAGGAGTTGATCACGGGATGATGTGTTACGGAACGAGTAAAGAGACTTGCCGGTAATGAGATTGAACAAGGTATCGGGATACCGACGATCGAATCTCGGGCAAGTATCGTACCGCTAGACAAAGGGAATTGAATACGGGATTGATTGAATCCTCGACATCGTGGTTCATCCGATGAGATCATCGTGGAACATGTGGGAGCCAACATGGGTATCCAGATCCCGCTGTTGGTTATTGGCCGGAGAGGTGTCTCGGTCATGTGTGCATGGTTCCCGAACCCGTAGGGTCTACACACTTAAGGTTCGATGACGCTAGGGTTATAGGGAAAGTATGTACGCGGTTACCGAATGTTGTTCGGACTCCCGAATGAGATCCCGGACGTCACGAGGAGTTCCGGAATGGTCCGGAGGTAAATATTAATATATAGGAAGTATGGTTTTGGCCACCAGAAGTGTTCCGGGCATCACCGCTAGTGTACCGGGACCACCGGAGGGGTCCGGGGGTCCACCAGGTGGGGCCACCAGCCCCGGAGGCTTACATGGGCCAATAGTGGGAAGGGACCAGCCCCTAGGTGGTCTGGGGCGCCTCCCACCAAGGCCCAAGGCGTCCTCAAGAGGAGAGGGGGCAAACCCTAGGCGCAGATGGGCCCTACGCGGAGGTGCGTGTGTTGAACGCGGAGGTGCCGTCCGTTCGGCACTAGGATCATCGGTGATTTGGATCACGACGAGTACGACTCCATCAAACCCGTTCACTTGAACGCTTCCGCTTAGCGATCTACAAGGGTATGTAGATGCACTCTGCTTCCCCTCGTTGCTAGATTACTCCATAGATTGATCTTGGTGATGCGTAGAAAATTTTGAATTTCTGCTACGTTCCCCAACATCACACCCTAGATAGTTCATGCATTAGAGTGTTGCATCATGTTTATTTTCCCAGAAAACTGAAATGGGGATGACAGAACCCCCAACACCCCCCTGGAACAACTAGGGTTTACTAAAAACTTTTTCAATGAACCTGAAATGCCCTTCTAAAAAGTCCACCCTTTTTGTTTTGGGTTAAAACCTTTGAAAAAAATGGTGCACACTTTTCTAGGACATCATAAGGTCATTGGATTAATTCATTACTATTGCATTTGGGCAATTTAGATCCTATAAATATTTTAAAATGCCCAAACAATCCTGAAAGTAATTTTAGGCTGTTGAGAATATTTTCAAATGTGCCTCTGAATATTTTCAGGGTTTTCCTAAATGAAATAGTATTTTTACTATTTCAAAACACAAAACAGAATAAATGGAAAACAGAAAAAGAGAGAGAAAGGAAACTAACCTGGCAAGCCACCAGCCGGCCCACCTGGCGGCCCAGCACTATGCTGGCCCGTGCCAGCCAGCTGCTTCGTCCCCAACAGGCAGGCAGGGAGGTGACGCCGGCGCGTGAGAGCTCGCCACCGCGCCACCTGCTTGCCGCTCGCGCCCGTGGGACCTTGGGCGAGCTCCACGTCACCGCCCCGACCCCGCAGATACACCCATTCTCCCCCTGTCTCTCTCCCTCGCCCTCTCCCACCATGGCCGACGCCCCTGCCGCCGCACCGTCGACGTAGTCGCGCCCTCCGTCGTCCTTGCGCCACCGTGTCCACGAGCTCCGTCGTCGTCGACTACGTCGAGAAGGCCGAGCCCCGAGCGCTCGCCCGCTCTGGAGTCGCCTCGACCCCGTCTTCCCCAACTCCGGACACCGGAGATCCCCTTCGCCTTCACCGCAGCACCAGCTCGTCCCCGACCTCGCCGACTGCGTCGACATGACCCCCGTGAGATCAGCCACCTCCCCATCCTCTCCGTTTGCCTTCTCGAGCACCGCAGCGACCGCACCAAGCTCGGCCGCACCCACCGCCGCCACCGCACGTCGCCGTCGTGGCCAGAGCCACGTTGGCTCGCAACCGAGCACGTCATCATCTTCAACACACTCGCAAGAGCCCGTAGCACCCCCGCACGCTCCTCACCGTGCCTCCTAGTGACTAGTTCGACCTTGCCCGAACTCCGGTAGCCGCAACGCTCGTCGCCGGCGTCGTTTCCAGCGACCCTGAGCCCAGCCATTGCCACCACTCGACGCGGCTTGCTCCCAGCTACGCGTAGGAGGTCTCCGCCGTCCATTTGGTCGTCGGAGTGCAAAACCCGCACTGCCCCGCCGCGTCTGGCCTCGCCGGCGGCTAAACGCCGGCGAGTTTGACTTCGCTGACCCAGTTTGACCCCCCCCCCCAGTGTCACTGACGTGTGGGCCATGCCCCTGTTTAATTTTAGAATTAAATTAGTTAACACTAATTGCTTTAGTTAATAGGTTGACTCACTGACATGTGGGCCCAGGCCCTAACTAACCTAGTTTAGTGCTAACGAAACACTAACTAACTCTGTTAGTTAGTTGTTACAGTGACATATGGGGCCCACCGGTCAGGTTTGACCTAGCCTGGCGCCTTTGACCTGTTGACGTCACCCTGACGCAATGCTGATGCAATAACTCAATTACTGGAATTATTCTTATATAGGAAATTCCAGAAAATATTACAAACTTCAAAAATTCATAACTTTTAATCTGTAACTCCAAATGCAAAGATTTATATATGAAATTTGATCAGAAAAATTCAATCTTTCCATCGGTAATGGTTTCATGCATGACAGAACACTTTAACCTTGCTGTTTAGGTGAAACAAGCTAATACACTTATAATGCTTAAGAACATAAGCTTCCATTTGAATCTTTGATTCAAATGGACCCAAACCAACCTGTTTCACATTGCATTAGGCAGGACACCTCATATTGCCATGTCATAGCATGCATCATATTGTTGCATATTGCCATGTGATGATTGTGTTCTGTGGTGTCTTTCGTGGTAGGTTCTGCCTCCGAGGATATTTCCGAGTATCCAGCTGAAGGGCAGTACCCTACTACTACTCCATCAGGCAAGCAGCCCCATTGATCATATCGATACAATCCCATGTTCTTGCTTCTGCTCTCATTTACTGTGTGCTGCGGTAGTTGAACCCTTATCCTCTACATGACCTGTCATTGCCACAGTAACTAGATGAAACCCACTAGCATGTGTAGGAGTTGATTGAGCCATGTATGTGTTTCCTACCTTGCTATGTCTTCTATGCTTAGAGTTGTGTCAGGGCTGGTTCATCTGTGTGATGGGCTAGAGTGAAATGATTACATCGATAATGTGAGGGATGTGTTGAACATGTTTTGGTAAAGGAATCGATGAGAGGCCATGTAGGAGTACATGGTGGGTTGTTTCATTGAGGCCGTCCCTAAGAACTGAGATCTGTATGCGTGATTTAAGATTCAGCTACTACCACACATTGGGCCCTGAAATATGACCCTGCTCGACTTACTGTCCCCTCTCGTCCTCTGTCTAGGAGTTGCAACTAGTTTCTGGTGTTTATAGGTTATGTGTTGGTGGCCGTGCATAGCGATGACCCTAGGGGTGGGCTATGATGCGGTAGATACACCATGGCCGGGTATGCCGGGCGCCCGTTTGGCGTCTCGGGACCCTGTACACATCGTTTGGGGCCGTTTGGGACACCCCGACCGGATTTCCTTGTGGATGGAACCCGAATAGGCGATAAACCTGGACTAGAGACTTGTGTGGTTGGTCAGGTTGTGGTCTACACCCACGTCGGCTTTCGCTTGAAGTCTGCCGAGCACATGTAGTGTGCAGACGCTAAGTAATGGAAACATGTGTGATGAAGTACACCCCTGCAGGGTATAAAACTATTCGAATAACCGCGTCCGCGGTAAAGGACTACTTGGTTGCCTATACAGTTCATAGACAAGTTAATGGTTACTACTAAAAGACTCAAGATAAGTGTGAGTACCGAGGATGGCCCTCTCGTAGGATGACGAGGGAGGATCCCCGGTGGAGTGTTGTGTTGGTGATTAGTGGACTCATGTGCGAAAACTATTTTAAAGTGGTGTCTCGTAGGATAGCTTAGCCAAGAGTCAAAGCTGGCTTGCTGCAATAACTCCACCACCTTCTTGAGAATAAGCATGTATAGTAGGATCTGTTGTAAGACTTGCTGAGTACCTTTGTACTCATGTTGCTTTAATTATTGTTTCAGACAACAACACCGCCCCCTCCGATGGGTTTTACATAGACCTCGACGTCGATGAGTAACTTGCCACCCAGGTGGTGATTCTGGCCATGGAGGCCCTATGTAGATAGACAGGCTTCGACAAGCCTTCTTTCTTTCTAGTGTCTGTACTCAGACTATTTGCTTCCGCATGTGCTTGTATGCTTGTATGACTTGAGTGTCGGGTCTTGTGACCCCTACCTGTATGAACATGTTATGTATGGCTCTCCAGAGCCTTTAAATAAAGTACTTGAGTTGTAGAGTTTTGTTGTGATGCCATGTTGTATTTACACATATCGAGCATATTGTGTGTATGATTGAAATGCTTGGTATGTGTGGATCTGACAATCTAGTTGTTTATCCTTGGCAGCCTCTCTTATGGGGAAATGTAGTCTAGTGCTCCTTGAGCCATAGTAGTCTGCTATAGCCCGGTTCACCGGAGTCCTGCTAGCCCAGCACTACTGCTCAGGACACTTGACTGGCCGGCGTGTGTTTCACTTCATTCCTATGTCTGTCCCTTTGGGGAAATGTCACACGGTGACATCCGGAGTCCTGCCTAGCCTGCTACAGCCCGGGTTCCCCGGAGTCCTGTTAGCCCAGTGCTACAGCCCGGATTCACACGCTGTTGACCGACATGCTCGATGTGATTCATGTATGCCTGTCCCCATAGGTCTGTGCCGCTTTGGGTTCACGACTAGCCATGTCAGCCCGGGTTCTCTGTCATATGGATGCTAGCGACACTATCATATATGTGAGCTAAAAGGCGCAAACGGTCCCGGGCCTTGGTAAGGCGACACCCGTGGGGATACCATGCGTGAGGCCGCAAAGTGATATGAGGTGTTACCGGCTAGATCGATGTGACTTGGAATCGGGGTCCTGACAGCGTTGGCATCAGAGCCGGACTGCCTGTAGGTTTGTTGAGCCAAACTGGTCGATGTCGAGTCTAGAAATGCTTTAGTTATATGTAGGGGAATTGATTGTGGGAGGGAACGTAAGGCTCTTTTACTACTTTACCTTGTGCCCTCTGATCTGAGTCATTCTCTTCTCATTGTACGTGGGTTAAGGACTAGGCTCTCTTCTTTCTATCAGGTTCACATGTTACTAATCCGTAGTAGCTTATAGGATTGTTGTTACAAGCCTTAGTACAGTTTCTACTACTTTTAGTATGTTGTCAGTTGAACCAGAACCTTGATATGATGTTGTTGAGTGGTTTTGCAAACTGTTGTGGATGTCTCAAATCTTTTTCTGAGCATTTACGACCGTTATGCTGTCCATTTTCTCCTAGGAAATTCTAATGCCTTTGCATTATTCTGTGCTTTCAGATGGCCACCTGTTCCCAGAACCAAGTGGTTCGTCTAACCCGGTGCCTCGATGTACCCGGTCACACGGCCATGTTGGTTCGAGTGATGGTCGAGACAGGCTATCGATGGTATCCGGAATATACCGTCGAGGAGCAGTTCTGAGACTTCAACCAGAGCCAGTACCTTTGTACCGTTAGGATATATCCCTCTTATCCTGGAGCCACTGAACCCCTCCACTGCTCTTATGAGCTTGGGGTTACTATTGAGATGTCTGTGAAGGATGCAGCTTACTCAATGATGACTATCATTCGAGCCAGGACTGCCTTGCTTCAGAACACTGATTTCTGCTACATGCCAGCCTCACTCCCTGGAGCACAGGGGTACTATCAGGCTTTTTACTATGACTCTACCCATGAGGAGTCACTACTCCGCACCACTGCCGAGATGCTTGAGGACAAGGACCGCGAAAATCGGGCCTTGCAGATGGAGCTTTTCAACACTCGTTCTGATCACTGGGCCACTTTGACTCGGTTTGCACCTGCTGTGTAGGCAGGATACATGGACATGAGGGACCTGTACCCCGTACGGTCTGGATTGCCAGATTGTATGGAGTGGCGTGATGTAGGAGGCATCACCCCTCCTCGTGGTCCCCGTCTGCCACCGTTTGTGGGTCCAAGGCCACATCCGAGTCCCTATGGTCTGCAAGCTCCACAGGACCGTCTGTTCCCAGATGATCATGTTCCGCTTCCAGGTTTTGGTGGTGACTTTTATGAGGATTACTACGGAGCCGTCTGAGCTAGTAGTAGTTTCACTAGTACTGTAATAGTTGTATTCTCCATAGTCTTGCGTGACCGTGGGATACGACTTGGTGTGTATCACGCTCCGGAGGTGTAGAAAAATAATGTATAGGAGCTTGGAATGCCTCCGCTGAGATGTAATGTCTTTCACCGTAGTTGTACTCTAGCCTGGGCTTGTACTAAACTATGTACGGTGTGTATGACCAATGGTATATATATGGCAGTTTCTATATTACCATGTCGTGCAATGAACATCTCAGCATTCCATGTTATCCATTACATTCTGCACTTCCTTGCCAAGATTGTGCCATCCTTGTCTAAACCATTGTCTTGTTTTTCCTAGGATGGTCAACACCCGCAGCAACCCTGCTGCCCCGGAGCAGGGGGAAGCCAGTGCAGCTAGGGGTGAAAATCTGCCTCACCCGCCTTCTCTGGCCGAAGTTATGCTGGAGGCAGAAAGAAACAAGCGTGAGACTAACCGCTTGCTGGAGCGGATTGAGCAGAACACTGCACGTCATCAGCGAAATGACTTAGTGTCAATCAATGACTTTATCAAGTTGTACCCACCAAAGTTTAATCATTCCGTCGAGCCCCTCGACGCGGATGACTGGCTTTGCAGCATCACCCACAAGCTACGTTCTGCCAACGTAGCTGAAGCTGATAAGGTTACCTATGCTGCCTATCACCTCGAAGGCCCTGCTAGCCTTTGGTGGGAAAACTTTGAGGCTATGCACCCAGTCGGCCAAGTCACTACTTGGGCTGAATTCAGTGAGGCTTTCCATGAGCATCACATCCCGGAAGATCTCATGGATCGTAAGAGGGAAGAGTTCTGCAATTTCACCGAAGGCAGACTGACTGTGGATGCTTATAGTCGTGAGTTTGGGAATCTGGCACGTTATGCTCTGAAGAGGTATCCACCGACGCTAAGAAGCATGCAAGGTTCCACAAGGGACTTAGCCCGAGCTTCGCCACGATCTTCGTCTGCACGAGTGCACCTCCTTCCAGAAGTTGGTCAATAAAGCCATCAGTGTTGAGACAGGCCAGACTGACTATGACGCTTCACGCAAGCACTCTCGTGATTTTGGTTCTTCATCCGGCTCTGGATCTCAGAAGCGCCGGGTGTGGATTCCAAGTACAGCGCTGCCACCCAGGTTCATTCCGAGGCCATCCTTTGAGGCGCCTCGCCCCAACCAGCAGTTTACACTGCCTAAGACCTATGGTGGCCCCGCTGCTAATGCTGCTCCATGCCCCAATGTTGTGACATGTTTCAAGTGTGGAGAGCCGGGTCACTACAGTCAAGAGTGTCCCCAGAACAACAACCCCAACCAGTCTGGAAAGTCCGTTGGCCGTGGTAAGCCAGCGGGAAGGACCTTCTACGCCAAGCCAGCCACCAATACACGTGGCCATGTCAACTATGTCTCAGCCGAGGAGGCTCATGTTGATCCTAACATCGTCCTTGGTACGCTCCTTGTTAATTGCCATCCGTCATCTATTCTTTTCGATACTGGAGCATCTCATTCATTCATATCTAAGAGCTATGCTCGATTGCATAACACGACATTCTGTGACATGCCCACTACCATGGAAATTCAAACCCCTGGCTCTAGATGGCAAACCTCTAGAGTAAGCCATGGGAATGAAATTCTTGTCGATAGACTTGTCTTCCTTGCATCTTTAATAGCTCTCAAGTCCTCGGACATAAACATCATCTTGGGTATGGACTGGATGTCAGCCCATTATGCTAAGATTGATTGCTCTACTAGGACCGTTCAACTTACTCACCCATCGGGCAAGACAGTCAATATCTTAACTCGAGTGGCCAAGTGCCAGCTTTACTCCCTAAATGCCAACCCCTTCCAGACCTTGAAGATATTCCGGTAGTCCGAGACTTCCCGGATGTCTTTCCAGAAGAACTGCCAGGTGTTCCACCTGACAGGGATGTTGAGTTTGTGATAGACCTTGTTCCAGGAACCGTCCCAATTTCTACAAGACCCTATAAGATGGCACCCTTAGAGCTAGCCGAACTTAAGAACCAACTCGATGAGTCCTTGAAAAAGGGTTTCATCCGTCCTAGTTCTTCTCCTTGGGCTTGCCCCGTCCTCTTCGTCAAGAAGAAGGATGGAACGGATCGGATGGTTGTAGATTACCGACCTGTCAACTTGGCCACTATCAAGAACAAGTATCTGCTCCCCAGGATCAACGATCTGTATGACCAGCTCGTTGGATCCTCAGTCTTTTCCAAGATGGATTTGAGGTTGGGCTACCATCAAATCAAAATCAAAAATGGGGACATTCCCAAAACGGCCTTTGTTACTCGTTATGGCCAATACGAGTACACCGTTATGTCCTTCGGTTTAACCAATGCCCCAGCCACCTTCTCTCGGTTAATGAACTCAGTCTTCATGGAGTATTTGGATAAATTCGTCGTGGTATACCTCGATTATATACTCATCTACTCCAAGAGTGAGGAGAACATGCCGAACATCTAAGGCTGGTATTGACGAAACTTCGAGAGCATCGCCTTTATGCCAAATTCTCCAAGTGTGAATTTTGGTTACCAGAAGTGACCTATCTAGGCCATGTAATCTCCGGTAAGGGTATTGCTGTCAATCCCGAGTGAGTTCAAGCCGTCCTTGATTGGACTCCGCCTGAAACGGTCAAGCAAGTTCGGAGCTTCCTTGGCTTAGCGAGCTATTGTCGCCGCTTCATCGAGAATTTCTCCAAGGTTGCGAAACCTCTAACTGAACTTCTCAGGAAAGATAAAAAGTTTGAGTGGACCCCACAGTGCGAGTTCAGCTTTCAGGAACTGAAAAGATGCCTGACATCTGCTCCCGTACTGGTACCACCAGATCTCTCCAAGGACTTTATTATCTATTGCGACGCCTCGCGATAAGGACTAGGTTGCATACTCATGCAAGATCGTCAGGTAATTGCCTATGCTTCACGACAATTACACCCCATGAGGAAAACTATCCCACACATGATCTAGAGCTTGCAGCTGTAGTCCATGCACTTAAAACTTGGTGACATTACCTTCTCGGTAATCGTTGCGAGATGTTCACTGATCACCAAAGTTTGAAATATATCTTCACCCAACCGGATTTGAATCTCAGGCAAAGACGTTGGGTCGAGTTGATCTCGGATTACGACTTAGAAATAACTTACACCCCGGGCAAAGCCAATGTCATGGCTGATGCGCTAAGTCGTAAATCTTACTGTAACAACCTGATGTTACAACAAAGTCAACCACTTCTCCACGAGGAATTTCGTAAGCTTAACCTTCACATAGTTCCTTGAGGATTCCTATCCACCCTGGTGGCGAAGCCTAACCTTACAGATCAAATCATAGCTGCCCTACTACTACTTCTCCATGAGTATCAAGCTGAAGGGCAGTACCCTACTACTACTTCATCAGGCAAGCAGCCCCATTGATCATATCGATACAATCCCATGTTCTCGCTTCTGCTCTCATTTACTGCATTAAGACAACAACGTTTCAAACTACTGTGTGCTGTGGTAGTTGAACCCTTATCCTCTGCATGACCTGTCATTGCCATAGTAACTAGATGAAACCCACTAGCATGTGTAGGAGTTGATTGAGACATGTATGTGTTTCCTACCTTGCTATGCCTGCTATGCGTAGAGTTGTGTCTGGGCTGGTTCATCTGGGTGATGGGCTAGAGTGAAATGATTACATCGGTAATGTGAGGGATGTGTTGAACATGTTTTGGTAAAGGTATCGATAGAGGCCATGTAGGAGTACATGGTGGGTTGTTTCATTGAGGCCGTCCCTCAGAACTGAGATCTGTATGCGTGATTTAAGATTCAGCTACTACCACATATTGGGCCCTGAAATATGACCCCGCTCGACTTACTGACTCCTCTCGTCCTCTGTCGAGGAGTTGCAACTAGTTTCTGGTGTTTATAGGTTATGTGTTGGCGGCCGTGCGTAGCGCTGACCCTAGGGGTGGGCTATGATGCGGTAGATACACCATGGCCGGGTATGCCGGGCGCCCGTTTGGCGTCTCGGGACCCTGTACACATCGTTTGGGGCCGTTGAGGACACCCCGGCCGGATTTCCTTGCGGATGGAACCCGAATTGGTGATAAACCTGGACTAGAGACTTGTGTGGTTGGTCAGGTCGTGGTCTACACCCACGTTGGCTTTATCTTGAAGTCTGCCGAGCACATGTAGTGTGCAGACGCTAAGTGGTGGAAACATGTGTGATGAAGTACACCCCTGCAGGGTATAAAACTATTTGAATAGCCGCGTCCGCGGTAAAGGACTACTTGGTTGCCTATACAGTTCATAGACAAGTTAATGGTTACTACTAAAAGACTCAAGATAAGTGTGAGTACCGAGGATGGCCCTCTTGTAGGATGACGAGGGAGGATCCCCGGTGGAGTGTTGTGTTGGTGATTAGTGGACTCGTGTGCAAAAACTATTTTACAGTGGTGTCTCGTAGGATAGCTTAGCCATGAGTCAAAGCTGGCTTGCTGCAATAACTCCACCACCTTCTTGAGAATAAGCATGTATAGTAGGATCTGTTGTAAGACTTGCTGAGTACCTTTCTACTCATGTTTCTTTAATTATTGTTTCAGACGACAACACCGCCCCCTTCGATGGGTTTTACGTAGACCTCGACGTTGATGAGTAACTTGCCACCCAGGTGGTGATTCTGGCCATGGAGAGCCCTATGTAGATAGACAGGCTTCGACAAGCCTTCTTTCTTTCTTGTGTCTGTACTCAGACTATTTGCTTCCGCATGTGCTTGTATGCTTGTATGACTTGAGTGTCGGGTCTTGTGACCCCTACCTGTATGAACATGTTATGTATGGCTCTCCGGAGCCTTTAAATAAAGTACTTGAGTTGTAGAGTTTTGTTGTGATGCCATGTTGCATTTACACATATCGAGCATATTGTGTGTATGATTGAAATGCTTGGTATGTGTGGGATCCGACAATCTAGTTGTTTATCCTTGGAAGCCTCTCTTATGGGGAAATGTAGTCTAGTGCTCCTTGAGCCATAGTAGTCCGCTACAGCCCGGTTCACCGGAGTCCTGCTAGCCCAGCACTACTACTCAGGACACTTGACTGGCCGGATGTGTTTCACTTTGTTCCTATGTCTGTCCCTTCGGGGAAATGTCACGTGGTGACATCCGGAGTCCTACCTAGCCTGCTACAGCCCGGGTTCCCCGGAGTCCTGTTAGCCCAGTGCTACAGCCTGGATTCACACGCTGTTGACCGACATGCTCGATGTGATTCATGTATGCCTGTTCCCATAGGTCTGTGCCGCTTTGGGTTCATGACTAGCCATGTCGGCCCGGGTTCGCTGTCATATGGATGCTAGCGACACTATCATATACGTGAGCCAAAAGGCGCAAACGGTCCCGGGCCATGGTAAGGCGACACCCGTGGGGATACCGTGCGTGAGGCCGCAAAGTGATATGAGGTGTTACCGGCTAGATCGATGTGACTTGGAATTGGGGTCCTGACACCGGGTTGCATTCCTCCTCTCTCTTCTCAGTCCAACCACACACTTGACCTCGTTCGCCTAACCCCTCTTTGCACAGTGCATCGACCCCTCACGCGTGTCCGAAAACTTACCCGAACCCGACCCAGGTTGTCATTACCGATGGGTCCGGATCATCCCCAAACGTCTATAAAACATCACCGTTTTCTTATTTGGACTCCCTAGCCTATTTTTCTCGACCGCCCGATTTCAATCGGAGGGTCCAACATCAATCCTATTTCCATATATAAGACCAACACCTACCAAATCAAGCCAACCCTAAAATCCAGGGGATTTGTCCCTGCCGCCGCCGCCGCACTATCTCCCACCTCGGGATCCTCCCCAAATCCAAACCCCCCTCGAATTTCCAACCGGACCAACCCCCTCGTCGCCGCCAAATTCCACCCGCAGGCAGCCACCACTCCTCTCCTCGAGCTCCTCCAACCCAGCCGCCCGAGAACCTCCTCCTCACCGGTGTTTTTTCCATTGGAGTTTGCCGGGCGGAGCAACAATAACCACCATAAGGAACTGCCTCGCGCCATCGCCTCTCCTTCCTCCTTCCTCATGTTTTTCTTTCGGTCTCTCACGCATGGCTCTCTGTCTCTTCCAACACAGGACGCTCGCCATGGACAGCGTCTTCCCAGCAGCTCGCGTTGCCGTCCTACGTCGCTTGCTCCACCCCAAGTCTTCGTGACCTTCATGCCGAGCAGCAGCTCGCCGGATCACGAGCGCCACCCGGTCCGCCTCCTCTGCCTTGTGCTCGTCCGCGACGACGCTGGAAGGTTCTGGCCCTGCCTCAAGCACCCTCTGCTACTGCCTCCTCGTCATCGCCAGGACTATCCCGCGCCGCCGCTTCGTTAGAGAGACCACGCCATGGCCACCCGAAGCTTCCCGCCAGCACCGCTGGAGCTCCATCCCCGCGCCTAGATCCCGTCGTCCCAGTCCCTTCCAGCCGATCTCTCTGCGCCTTCCTTCTCGCTGGTGCCAAGCAACCGTTGTCGCCCGGCAAGTCCCGTCGGTGTTGACCTCGTCTCTCTTTGGATCGAGCAGGAGAACGCTCACCCATGCCTGTTGAACCGTTGCCCGCATCGCCTCCCCTACTCCATCGCGTGGACCGTGGCGCATGCCCCCTTTGAGGCCCACCTCCAGATCCGGCCGGGCCAAGGCCCATGGGTGAGGCAGCACCCGAGCCCCCCTCCACTGTTGGGCTGCCAGATTCGGCCCGATTAGTGTTTTTTCCTTTGGACGCATTTAATCTTTTATCCCAGGTTTTACAGATTTGCAGAAAAACCCCTAAGCTCCATGCATATCATAACTCACCAACCGGGCATCATTTGTAAAAACATTATATATGAAAAATGCTTAGTTTTTCATCTAGTTTCATAATATCCAACTTTCATGCATGTTTGAAATGTTTAAAATGTTGTTTGTTTAAATTTGCCTATTGACATGCTAAAATGTTTTATTTCATAACTAAATAACCATAGCTCCAAACTTAACAAACTTTATATGTAAATGGGGTAGAAAAATGCCTAGTTTAACATGGTGCACTCATCTTGCATGTTTAATAACTCTAAAATATGGTTTAGGGCAGGACAATACCAGATCCATAAATATGCACATGAGGTTTTTCCGGAATTGTTGTTTGTTGTTTCTGGCCTCATTTAAACTTGACTAGATAGTTAGTTTACTTATGATTCACCCTCTTGCCATGTTTAACAACATTTAATATTGTTGGGTACATAACCGAGAGAGAACTAAATAAGTCATGTGGTGTTTTGTTAATATGCAACTCGTTGCATATTGAGCTCCACTTAATTTGTAGTATTGTTTGTTGCACTTTGCCATGCCATGCCTCTTTAAACCGGACATGCATCATAATTGGTTGTGCATCATGCCATGTTTATGCTTGATTGTTTACTATGTTGTTTGCTTCTTTTTGGGTTACTTCTCGCGTTAGCTTCGGTTTCATTCCGGAGTTGTGATGATTCATTCGACTACGTCCGATTGTCTTCTTCATGGACTTGTTCTTCTTCCTTGCGGGATCTCAGGCAGGATGACCATACCCTCGAAATCACTTCTATCTTTGCTTGCTAGTTGTTCGCTCTATTGCTATGCCACGATACCTACCACTTGCTATATCATGCCTCCCATATTGCCATGTCAAGCCTCTAACCCACCTTTCCTAGGAAACCGTTGTTTGGCTAAGTTACCGCTTTGCCCAGCCCCTCTTATCGCGTTGTTAGTTGCAGGTGAAGCTGAAGTTTGTTCCATGTTTGGAACATGGATATGTTGGGATATCACAATATCTATTATTTTAATTAATGCATCTATATACTTGGTAAAGGGTGGAAGGCTCGGCCTTATGCCTGGTGTTTTGTTCCACTCTTGCCGCCCTAGTTTCCGTCATACCAGTGTTATGTTCCTTGATTTTGCGTCCCTTACGCGGTTGGGTGTTATGGGAACCCCTTGACAGTTCTCTTTGAATAAAACTCCTCCAGCAAGGCCCAACCTTGGTTTTACATTTGCCTAACAACCTATACCTTTCCCTTGGGAGTAATTAACCTGAGGATCATCTTTATTTTAACCCCCTGGGCCAGTGCTTCTCTAAGTGTTGGTCCGAACCGGGCAGCCTGCGGGGCCACCTCGGGGCAACTCGAGGGCTGGTTTTACTCGTAGCTTGACCTATCCGGTGTTGCCCTGAGAACGAGATATGTGCAGCTCCTATCGAGATTGTCGGCACATCGGGCGGCTTTGCTGGTCTTGTTTTACCATTGTCGAAATGTCTTGTAACTGGGATTCCGAGGCTGATCGGGTCCTCTCGGGAGAAGGAATATCCTTCGTTGACCGTGAGAGCTTGTGATGGGCTAAGTTGGGACACCCCTGCAGGGTTTTGAACTTTCGAAAGCCGTGCCCGCGGTTATGAGCAGATGGGAATTTGTTAATGTCCGGTTGTAGAGAACTTGACACTTAACTTAATTAAAATGAATCAACCGCGTGTGTAGCCGTGATGGTCTCTTCTTGGCGGAGTCCAGGAAGTGAACATGGTTCTTGTGTTATGCTTGAACGTAAGTAGTTTTAGGATCACTTCTTGATCACTTCTAGCTTCTCGACCATTGCATTACTTCTCTTCTCACTCTTATTTGCGTAAGTTAGCCACCATATATGCTTAGTGCTTGCTGCAGCTCCACCTCACTACCCTTTCCTACCCATAAGCTTAAATAGTCTTGATCTCGCGGGTGTGAGATTGCTGAGTCCTCGTGACTCACAGATACTTCCAGACAGTTGCAGGTGCCGATGATACTAGTGTAGGATGACTCAACCGAGCTCAAGTGGGAGCTCGATGAAGATCTTGTTCGTTGTGTTGTTTCATTTTCTGTTGATCAGTAGTGGAGCCCAGTTGGGATGATCGGGGATCTAGCATTTGGGGTTGTCTTCTTTTATTTTGGTTCCGTAGTCAGACCTTGATTGTATTCTAGATGATGTATGTATTATTCATGTTTTGTGTGAAGTGGCGATTGTAAGCCAACTCTTTATCCCTTTCTTATTCAGTACATGGGATGTGTGAAGATTACCCCTCTTGCGACAAGCCTACCATGCGGCTATGCCTCTAAGTCATGCCCCGACACGTGGGAGATATAGCTGCATTGTGGGTGTTACAATGGGGAATGACTTTCATTTTCTCTCTATCTTCTGCAGTGGTCGGGCATTGAGTATGACTCAACTTCACACCTTGTAACATAGGCAAGAACCCTTTGTTTGCTTGATTCATTTTGAACTTCTTCAAAACTTTATCAAGGTATGTGCTTTGTGAAAGTCCAATTAAGCGTCTTGATCTATCTCTATAGATCTTGATGCCCAATATATAAGCAGCTTCACCGAGGTCTTTCATTGAAAAAATCGTATTCAAGTATCCTTTTATGCTATTCAGAAATCCAGTATCATTTCCAATCAATAATATGTCATCCACATATAATATCAGAAATGCTACGGAGCTCCCACTCACTTTCTTGTAAATACATGCTTCTCCAAAAGTCCATATAAAACCATATGCTTTGATCACACTATCAAAGCGTATATTCCAACTCAGAGATGCTTGCACCAGTCCATAAATGGACCGCTGGAGCTTGCACAGTTTGTTAGCACCCTTTGGATCGACAAAACCTTCCAGTTGCATCATATACAACTCTTCTTTAAGAAATCCATTAAGGAATGCGGTTTTGACATCCATTTTCCAAATTTCATAATAATAAAATGCGGCAATTGCTAACATGATTCGGACGGACTTAAGCATCGCTACGGGTGAGAAGGTCTCATCATAGTCAACTCCTTGAACTTGTCGAAAACCTTTCGCAACAAGTCGAGCTTTGTAGACAATAACATTACCGTCAGCGTCAATCTTCTTCTTGAAGATCCATTTATTCTCTATGGCTTGTCGATCATCGGGCAAGTCAACCAAAGTCCATACTATGTTCTCATACATGGATCCCATATCAGATTTCATGGCCTCAAGCCATTTTCCGGAATCTGGGCTCATCATCGCTTCCTCATAGTTCGTAGGTTCGTCATGGTCAAGTAACATGACTTCCAGAATAGGATTACCGTACCACTCTGGTGCGGATCTTACTCTGGTTGACCTACGAGGTTCGGTAGTAACTTGATCAAAAGTTTCATGATCATCATCATTAGCTTCCTCACTAATTGGTGTAGGAATCACTAGAACTGATTTCTGTGATGAACTACTTTCCAATAAGGGAGAAGGTACAATTACCTCATCAAGTTCTACTTTCCTCCCACTCATTTCTTTCGAGAGAAACTCCTTCTCTAGAAAGGATCCATTTTTAGCAAGGAATATCTTGCCTTCGGATCTGTGATAGAAGTTGTACCCAACAGTTTCCTTTAGGTATCCTATGAAGACACATTTCTCTGATTTGGGTTCAAGCTTATCAGGTTGAAGCTTTTTCACATAAGCACCGTAGCCCCAAACTTTAAGAAACTACAACTTAGGTTTCTTTCCAAAACATAGTTCATATGGTGTCGTCTCATCGGATTTCGATGGTGCCCTATTTAACGTGAATGCAGCCGTCTCTAAAGCAACCCCAAAACGATAGCGGTAAATTAGTAAGAGACATCATAGATCGCACCATATCTAATAAAGTGTGGTTACGACGTTTAGACACACCATTACGCTGTGGTGTTCCAGGTGGCGTGAGTTGCGAAACTATTCCGCATTGTTTCAAATGAAGACCAAACCCATAACTCAAATATTCACCTCCACGATCAGATCACATAAATTTAATTTTCTTGTTACGATGATTTTCCACTTCACTCTGAAATTCTTTGAACTTTTCAAATGTTTCAGACTTATGTTTCATCAAGTAGATATACTCGTATCTTCTCAAATCATCCATGAAGGTCGGAAAATAACGATACCCGCCATGAGCATCAACACTCATCGGACCGCATACATCAGTATGTATTATTTCCAATAAGTCTGTTGCTCGTTCCATTGTTCCAGAGAACGGAGTCCTAGTCATCTTGCCCATGAGGCATGGTTCGCAAGCATCAAGTGATTCATAATCAAATGATTCCAAAAGCCCATCAGCATGGAGTTTCTTCATGCACTTTACACCAATATGACCTAAATGGCAGTGCCACAAATAAGTTGCACTATCATTATTAAACTTATATCTTTTGGCTTCAACACTATGAATATGTGTATCACTACTATCGAGATTCAATAAAAATAGACCACTCATCAAGGGTGCATGACCATAAAAGATATTACTCATATAAATAGAACAACCATTATTCTCTGATTCAAATGAATAGCCGTCTCGCATCAAACAAGATCCAGATAGAATGTTCATGCTTAATGCTGGCACCAAATAACAATTATTCAGGTCTAATACTAATCCTGAAGGTAGATGTAGAGGTAGTGTGCCGACTGCGATCACATCGACTTTGGAACCATTTCCCACGCGCATCATCACCTCGTCCTTAGCCAATCTTCGCTTAATGCATAGCCCCTATTTTGAGTTGCAAATATTAGCAATAGAACCAGTATCAAATACCCAGGCGCTACTGCGAGCATTAGTAAGGTACACCTCAATAACATGTATATCACATATACCTTTCACTTTGTCATCCTTCTTATCTGCCAAATACTTGGGGCAGTTCCGCTTCCAATGACCAGTCCCTTTGTAGTAGAAGCACTCGGTCACAGGCTTAGGTCCAGACTTGGGCTTCTTAACTTGAGCAGCAACTTGTTTGCCATTCTTCTTGAAGTCCCCCTTCTTCTCTTTGCCTTTTTTTGAAACTAGTGGTCTTGTTAACCATCAACACTTGATGCTCCTTCTTGATTTCTACCTCCGCAGCTTTAAGCATTGCGAAGAGCTCGTGAATTTTCTTAATCTGGGCATTTGCTTGAAATATTAACTTGAACTCCTGGAACATCTCATATGTTCCATGACGTTCAAAACGTCATTGAAGTCCCGATTCTAAGCCGTAAAGCATGGCACACTGAACTATCGAGTAGTCATTAGTTTTGCTCTGCAAGACGTTCATACCATCTAGTGTTGCTCCTGCAGTAGGCTTTGCACCTAGTGGTGCTTCCAGGACGTAATTCTTCTGTGTAGGAATGAGGATAATCCTCAAGTTACGGACCCAGTCCGTGTAGTTGTTGCCATCATCTTTCAACTTAGCTTTCTCTAGGAACGCATTAAGATTCAACGGAACAACATCACGGGTCATTTATCTACAACAACATAGACATGCAAAATACTATCAGGTACTAAGTTCATGATAAATTAAAGTTCAATTAATCATATTACTTAAGAACTCCCACTTAGATAGACATCCCTCTAGTCATCTAAATGATCACGTGATCCATATCAACTAAACCATGTCTGATCATCACGTGAGATGGAGTAGTTTTCAATGGTGAATATGTTGATCATATCTACTATATGATTCACGCTCGACCTTTCGGTCTCAGTGTTCCGAGGCCATATCTGCATATGCTAGGCTCATCAAGTTTAACCCGAGTATTCTGCTTGTGCAAAACTGGCTTGCACCAGTTGTATGTGAACGTAGAGCTTATCACACCTGATCATCACGTGGTGTCTCGGCACGATGAACTATAGCAACAGTGCATACTCAGGGAGAACACTTATACCTTGAAATTTAGTGAGAGCTTGATGTCTACTACACAACCTTCTTCTTGTAGAGGTTGTTGGGCCTCCAAGTGCAGAGGTTTGTAGGACAGTGGCAAATTTCCCACAAGTGGATGACCTAAGGTTTATCAATCCGTGGGAGGCGTAGGATGAAGATGGTCTCTCTCAAGCAACCCTGCAACCAAATAACAAAGAGCCTCTTGTGTCCCCAACACACCCAATACAATGGTAAATTGTATAGGTGTACTAGTTCGGCGAAGAGATGGTGATACAAGTGCAATAAGGATGGTAGATAAAGGTTTTTGTAGTCTGAAAATATAAAAACAGCAAGGTAGAAAGTGGTAAAAGTGAGCACAAACGGTATTGCAATGCTAGGAAACAAGGCCTAGGGTTCATACTTTCACTAGTGCAAGTCCTCTCAACAATAATAACATAATTGGATCATATAAATATCCCTCAACATGCAACAAAGAGTCACTCCAAAGTCACTAATAGCGGAGAACAAAAGAAGAGATTATGGTAGGGTACGAAACCACCTCAAAGTTATTCTTTCTGATCGATCTATTCAAGAGTTCGTACTAGAATAACACCTTAAGACACAAATCAACCAAAACCCTAATGTCACCTAGATACTCCAATGTCACCTCAAGTATCCGTGGGTATGATTATACGATATGCATCACACAATCTCAGATTAATCTATTCAACCAACACAAAGAACTTCAAAGAGTGTCCCAAAGATTCTACCAGAGAGTCAAGACGAAAACGTGTGCCAACCCTTATGCATAAGTTCACGAGGTCATGGAACTCGCAAGTTGATCACCAAAACATACATCAAGTGGATCACGTGATATCCCATTGTCACCACAGATAAGCACATGCAAGACATACATCAAGTGTTCTCAAATCCTTAAAGACTCAATCTGATAAGATAACTTCAAAGGGAAAACTCAATCATCACAAGAGAGTAGAGGGGAGAAACATCATAAGATCCAACTATAATAGCAAAGCTCGCGATACATCAAGATCGTGCCAACTCAAGAACACGAGAGAGAGAGAGATCAAACACATAGCTACTGGTACATACCCTCAGCCCCAAGGGAGAACTACTCCCTCCTCGTCATGGAGAGTGTCGGGATGATGAAGATGGCCACCGGAGATGGATTCCCCCCCTCCGGCAGGGTGCCAGAACGGGTCTAGATTTGTTTTCGGTGGCTATGGAGGCTTCTGGCGGCGGAACTCCCGATCTAGGTTTCTTTCTGGAAGTTTCAGTATATATAAGAGGTTTTGGCATCGAGAACGAGTCAGGGGGGTCTCCAGGCTGTCCATGAGGTAGGGAGGCGCACCCAGGGGGGTGGGCGCGCCCCCACCCTCGTGGGCAGCCTGGGACTCTTCTGGCCCAACTCTTTTACTCCATGGCGTTCTTCTGGTCCAAAAATAAGTTCCGTGAAGTTTCAGGTCAATTGGACTCCGTTTGATTTTCCTTTTCTGTAAAACTCAAAAACAAGGAAAAAAACAGAAACTGGCACTGGGCTCTAGGTTAATAGGTTAGTCCCAAAAATCATATAAAATAGCATATAAATGCATATAAAACATCCAAGGTAGATAACATAATAGCATGGAACAATAAAAAATTATAGATACGTTGGAGACGTATCAAGCATCCCCAAGCTTAATTCCTGCTCGTCCTCGAGTAGGTAAATGATAAAAACAGAATTTTTGATGTGGAATGCTACCTGACATATTTATCCATGTAATTTTATTTATTGTGGCATGAATATTCAGATCCATAAGACTCAAGACAAAAGTTTAATATTGACATAAAAATAATAATACTTCAAGCATACTAACCAAACAATTATGTCTTTCTCAAAGTAAAATGGCCAAAGAAAGCTTATCCCTACAAAATAATATAGTTTGGCTATGCTTCATTTTCGTCGCACAAAAATGCTCTCATCATGCACAACCCTGATGACAAGCCAAGCAATTGTTTCATATTTTAGTAATCTCAAACTTTTTTCAACTTTCACGCAATACATGAGCGTGAGCCATGGACATAGCACTATGGATGGGATAGAATATAATGATGGGGGTTGTGTGGAGAAGACAAAAAAGGAGAAAGTCTCACATTGACACGACGAATCAACAGGCTATGGAATGCCCATCAATTGATGTCAATACGAGGAGTAGGGATTGCCATGCAACGGATGCACTAGAGCTATAAATGTATGAAAGCTCAACAAAAGAAACTAAGTGGGTGTGCATCCAACTTGCTTGCTCATGAAGACCTAGGGCATTTGAGGAAGCCCATTGTTGGAATATACAAGCCAAGTTTTATAATGAAAATTCCCACTAGTATATGAAAGTGACAGAATAAGTGACTCTCTATCATGAAGACCATGGTGCTACTTTTAAGCACAAGTGTGGTAAAAGGATAGTAGCAATGTCCCCTTTTATTTCTTTCCTTTTTTATTATTTGGCCTTTTTTGACCTTTCTCTTTTTTTGGGACAATGCTCTATTAATGATGATCATCACACTTCTATTTATTTACAACTCAAAGATTACAACTCGATACTAGAACAAAGTATGACTCTATATGAATGCCTCCGGCGATGTACCGGGAATCAAGAGTAATATGTATGATAAATTATGCATGGTGGCCTTGCCACAAATACGATGTCAACTACATGATCATGCAAGGCAATATGACAATGATGATGTGTGTCATGATGAACGGAATGGTGGAAAGTTGCATGGCAATATATCTCGGAATGGCTATGGAAATGCCATAATAGGTAGGTATGTTGGCTGTTTTGAGGAAGATATAAGGAGGTTTATGTGTGACAGAGCGTATCATATCACGGGGTTTGGATGCACCGGCGAAGTTTGCACCAACTCTCGAGGTGAGAAAGGGCAATGCACGGTACCGAAGAGGCTAGCAATGATGGAAGGGTGAGAGTGCGTATAATCCATGGACTCAACATTAGTCATAAAGAACTCACATACTTATTGCAAAAATCTACAAGTCATCAAAAACCAAGCACTACGCACATGCTCCTAGGGGGATAGATTGGTAGGAAAAGACCATCGCTCGTCCCCGACCGCCACTCATAAGGAAGGCAATCAAAGAACACCTCATGTTTCAAATTTATTACATAAAGGTTACCATACGTGCATGCTACAGGACTTGCAAACTTCAACACAAGTATTTATCAAATTCGCAACTACTCAACTAGCAAGACTCTAATATTACCATCTTCATATCTAAAAACAATCATCAAGTATCAAACTTCTCATAGTATTCAATGCACTTTTATGAAAGTTTTTATTATACCAATCTTGGATGCCTATCATATTAGGACTAGTTTCATAACCAAAGCAAATTACCATGCTGTTCTAAAGACTCTCAAAATAATATAAGTGAAGCATGAGAGTTCAATAATTTCTATAAAATAAAACCACCGCCGTGCTCTAAAAGGATATAAGTGAAGCACTAGAGCGAATGACAAACTACTCCGAAAGATATAAGTGAAGATCAATGAGTAGTCGAATAATTATGCAACTATGTGAAGACTCTCTAACATTTAAGAATTTCAGATCTTGGTGTTTTATTCAAACAGCAAGCAAAACAAAATAAAATAAAATGACGCTCCAAGCAAAACACATATCATGTGGTGAATAAAAATATAGCTCCAAGTAAAGTTACCGATGAACGAAGACGAAAGAGGGGATGCCATCCGGGGCATCCCCAAGCTTAGGATCTTGGTTGTCCTTGAATATTACCTCGGGGTGCCTTGGGCATCCCCAATCTTAGGCTCTTGCCACTCCTTATTCCATAATCCATCGAATCTTTACCCAAAACTTGAAAACTTCACAACACAAAACTTAACAGAAAACTCGTAAGCTCTGTTAGTATAAGAAAATAAATCACCACTTAGGTACTGTTGCGAACTCATTCTAAATTCATATTGGTGTAATATCTACTATATTCCAACTTCGCTATGGTTCATACCCTCCGATATTACTCATAGATTCATCAAAATAAGCAAACAACACAATGAAAATAGAATCTGTCAAAACAGAACAGTCTGTAGCAATCTGTATCAAACATATACTTCTGTCACTCAAAAATTCTGAAATAAATTGGTGGACGTGAGTAATTTGTCTATTAATCATCTGCAAAAATAATCAACCTAATTACACTCTCCAGTAAAAAATGGCAGCAAAACTAGTGAGCGCTAAAGTTTCTGTTTTTTACAGCAAGACCGCAAAGACTTCACCCAAGTCTTCCCAAAGGTTCTACTTGGCACAAACAGTAATTAAAACATAAAACCACATCTAAACAGAGGCTATATGAATTATTTATTACTAAATAGGAGCAAAAAGCAAATAAAATAAAATAAAATTGGGTTGCCTCCCAACAAGCGCTATCGTTTAACGCCCCTAGCTAGGCATGATGATTTCAATGATGCTCACATAAAGGATAAAAATTGAAACATAAAGAGAGCATTATGAAGAATATGACTAGCACATTTAAGTATAACCCACTTCCTATGCATAGGGATTTTTTGAGCAAACAACTTGTGGGAACAAGAATCAACTTGCTTAGGAAGGTAAAACAAGCATAACTTCTGGATTTTAAGCACATAGAGAGGAAACTTGATATTATTGAAACTCCCACAAGCATATATTCTTTTTCACGAATACGCAAAGCTTGTGTATCATTTCATTGATATAAAAAAAGCAGAAAAGTACATAGGAGGGTACAACACATAACACGAATGCATACAAGAGATGGCGTGGACATGGGACCCGGAGCAGAGAGACACAGGATGCTTAGCCCGAACAAAAGAAAAAACCACAGCTAAACCACCAAGCTAGACCCAAGTAGAGGGGCAACCCGAACCGGCCAAACATTAAACATCTCTAGATCCAACACCGGGGACACCACGAGCAAGCAAGATGGCGCCTTCAAGAAGGGGAGAGATGTCATGCCGCCGCCGCCATCCGATCCAAAGAACCGGACCAAGGGTTTCCCCCGTTGCTCGAAGAGGGGCATGGATAGAGGGCATGACAGCGCCTCTAGGGTGGGAAACGACACCCGTGGGTGCCACCACTGCCAGCATCGGCGGGCCGAGCAGGGATTTTTCCCTGGCCTAATTCCGAGCGATCCCATTGCCGCAGATCAGGGTTCGGAGATGAGGAAGTCGCTTTGCCGGTCAAGATCACCACCTCAAGAGAGGGTGGGTGGGGTTGCACCTGCCGCCGGAAGGTGGCACCAGGAGACGCCGAAAGACGCGAGCTTTGGGATTGGCACGCCGTGACGATGGATGGGGTCAGAAAGCGGCGAGGACGGAGAGAGCCGACGCGGAGGAGGGGATGGCGACTAGTGCCACAGACAAGCTAGGAGCCGAAAAGGAGCGCAAATCCAAGCTGTCGGTGACGGAGCCGCCGGGACACCGGCGAGACAAGTGCTGGAGAGGACGCATCAACTGGACCGCCAGGGCCGGAACCACGCCGGCAGAGGACGCTGGAGAATGCAAGTCCATGGCCACCAGGACAAGAGCAGTGCCGACAAAGTGTCCATCACGAGGCCGCAACCACACCCGCCAAGGAAGACCACCGTGACCACATAAATCAGACGGAGACAACACCAAAGCTCGGAGAAGGCGTCATCGAAGATGAGGAGTAGCCTGCAGCAGGGCAGGGCTAGAACCTCGGCTCGCCTGCCTCCACCACCAGCCAGAGCCGTGCCCGCACCATCAGCAGCAGCAAGGAAGGAGCATGCAGCCGAGGGAGGAGGCGGCCTGAGGAGGAGCAGACCGAGCACATGCAGCCACGCCGGCTCGGAGGACACAACAGCCGACTGGAGGGAGGGGGAGCAGCTTCTCCAGATCGGATCTGGGCGAGGGTGGGCCGTGCGCGCGGGGGGAGACACTGGGGCGCCACCGCCATGGATCTGGCCAGGGAGGGGGCGAGCATCGTCGCCGGAGACAAGGGAGGCGGTGCTGAAGGCGGGGCGCGGTGGTGGAGGGGCTCCGGCCAGATGGAAGGTTGGGGGGAGGGTACTGGCGCGGGGGAGGGGAACGAGACCGCCCCGCCGCCACCTTCGCTGGGCGCGGCGCGGCTTCGCCGGCCGGCCCTCCGGCGGCGGCGCAGCGGGAGCGGTGGTGTGCTGAGAGCTTGGCGGCGGCGCTGGTTTTCCCCCATGACGCCAGACGCGGGCGACGCCACAAGCATATATTCCTCCCTCATAATAATTTTTAGTAGCATCATGAATGAATTCAACAATATAACTATCACATAAAGCATTCTTTTCATGATCCCCAAGCATATAAATTTTATTACTCTTCACATAAGCGAATTTCTTCTCATGAATAATAGTGGGAGCAAACTCAACAAAATAATTACCATGTGAGGCGTAATACAAATTGAAATCTAAAATCATGATGACAAGTTTCATGGTTATAATTATTCTTAATAGCATACAAGTCATCACAATAATCATCATAGGTAGTAACTTTGTTCTCATAATCAATTGGAACCTCTTTCGAGATAGTGGAATCATTACTAAATAAAGTCATGACCTCTCCAAATCCACTTTTATAATTATCACAATAAGATTCAACATCCTCCAAAATAGTGGGATCATCACATCCTAAAGTTGACACTCTTCCAAACCCACTTTCATCAATATAATCATCATAAATAGGAGGCATGCTATCATCATAATAAATTTTCTCATAAAAACTTGGGGGATAAAAAATATCATCTTCATCAAACATAGCATCCCCAAGCTTGTGGCTTTTTGTATCATTAGCATCATGGGTATTCAAAGAATTCATACTAACAACATTGCAATCATGCTCATCATTCACATATTTTATGCAAAGCATTCTATGTAATTCTTCTTATAGTACTTGAGCACAATTTTCCTTTCCATCATTTTCACGAAAGACATTAAAAAGATGAAGCATATGAGGTACCCTTAATTCCATTTTTTGTAGTTTTCTTTTATAGACTAAACTAGTGATAAAACAAGAAACTAAAAGATTCGATTGCAAGATCTAAAGATATACCTTCAAGCGCTAACCTTCCCGACAACGACGCTAGAAAAGAGCTTGATGTCTACTACACAACCTTCTTCTGGTAGACGTTGTTGGGCCTCCAAGTGCAGAGGTTTGTAGGACAATGGCAAATTTCCCTCAAATGGATGACCTAAGGTTTATCAATTCGTGGGAGGCGTAGGATGAAGATGGTCTCTCTCAAGAAACCCTGCAACCAAATAACAAAGAGTCTCTTGTGTCCCCAACACACCCAATACAATGGTAAATTGTATAGGTGCACTAGTTCGGCGAAGAGATGGTGATACAAGTACAATAAGGATGGTAGATAAAGGTTTTTGTAATCTGAAAA
Source organism: Triticum urartu (assembly GCF_056163025.1). Classification (NCBI taxonomy): domain Eukaryota; kingdom Viridiplantae; phylum Streptophyta; class Magnoliopsida; order Poales; family Poaceae; genus Triticum; species Triticum urartu. Next base: position 476,475,641 of record NC_141877.1, read on the forward strand.
ATATAAAAACAGCAAGGTAGCAAGTGGTAAAAGTGAGCACAAACGGTATTGCAATGCTAGGAAACAAGGCCTAGGGTTCATACTTTCACTAGTGCAAGTCCTCTCAACAATAATAACATAATTGGATCATATAACTATCCCTTAACATGCAACAAAGAGTCACTCCAAAGTCACTAATAGCGGAGAACAAATGAAAAGATTATGGTAGGGTACGAAACCACCTCAAAGTTATTCTTTCTGATCGATCTACTCAAGAGTTCGTACTAGAATAACACCTTAAGACACAAATCAACCAAAACCCTAATGTCACCTAGATACTCCAATGTCACCTCAAGTATCCATGGGTATGATTATACGATATGCATCACACAATCTCAGATTCATCTATTCAACCAACACAAAGAACTTCAAAGAGTGCCCCAAAGATTCTACCGGAGAGTCAAGATGAAAACGTGTGCCAACCCCTATGCATAAGTTCACGAGGTCATGGAACTCACAAGTTCATCACCAAAACATACATCAAGTGGATCACGTGATATGCCATTGTCACCACAGATAAGCACATGCAAGACATACATCAAGTGTTCTCAAATCCTTAAAGACTCAATCTAATAAGATAACTTCAAAGGGATAAATCTATCCATCACAAGGGAATAGAGGGGGAGAAACATCATAAGATCCAGCTATAATAGCAAAGCTCGCAATACATCAAGATCGTGCCAACTCAAGAACACGAGAGAGAGAGATCAAACACATAGCTACTGGTACATACCCTCAGCCCCGAGGGAGAACTACTCCCTCCTCATCATGGAGAGCTCCGGGATGATGAAGATGGCCACCAGAGAGGGATTCCCCCTCCAGCAGGGTGCTGGAATGGGTCTAGATTGGTTTTCGGTGGCTACGGAGGCTTCTGGCGGCGGAACTCCCGATATAGGTTTCTTTGTGGAAGTTTTTGTATATATAAGAGGTTTTGGCGTCGAGAACAAGTCGGGGGGTCTCCGGGCCGTCCACGAGGTAGGGAGGCGCGCCCAGGGGGTGGGCGTGCCCCCCACCCTCGTGGGCAGCCCGAGACTCTTCTGGCCCAACTCTTTTACTCCATGGCTTTCTTCTGGTCCAAAAATAAGTTCAGTGAAGTTTCAGGTCAATTGGACTCCGTTTGATTTTCCTTTTCTGTAAAACTCAAAAACAAGGAAAAAACAGAAACTGGCATTGGGCTCTAGGTTGATAGGTTAGTCCCAAAAATCATATAAAATAGCATATAAATGCATATAAAACATCCAAGGTTGATAACATAATAGCATGGAACAATAAAAAATTATAGATACGTTGGAGACGTATCAAAGATCATCTTATAATGCTACCGCCGTACTAAGCAAAATAAGATGCATAAAAGATAAACATCACATGCAATCAATATAAGTGATATGATATGGCCATCATCATCTTGTGCCTTTGATCTCCATCTCCGAAGCACCATCATGATCACCATCGTCACCGGCTTGACACCTTGATCTCCATCATAGCATCATTGTCGTCTCGCCAACTATTGCGTCCATGACTATCGCTACCGCTTAGTGATAAAGTAAAGCAATTACATAGCGATTGCATTTCATACAATAAAGCGACAACCATATGGCTCCTGCCAGTTGTCGATAACTATGTTACAAAACATGATCATCTCATACAACAATTTATATAATCACGTCTTGACCATATCACATCACAAAATGCCCTGCAAAAACAAGTTAGACATCCTCTACTTTGTTGTTGCAAGTTTTATGTGGCTGCTACGGGCTTCTAGCATGAACCGTTCTTACCTACTGATATGTCTTTGCGTATCTATAATTTTTGATTGTTCCATGCCAATATTATACAACTTTCATATACTTTTGGCAACTCTTTATACTATTTTTTTTACTAACATATTGATCCAGTGCCCAGTGCCAGTTCCTGTTTGTTGCATGTTTTTTGTTTCGCAGAAAATCCATATCAAACGGAGTCCAAACGGGATATAAACTTACAGAGATTTTTTTGGAATATATGTGATTTTCGGGAATAAGAATCAACGCGAGACGATGCTTGAGGGGGCCACGAGGCAGGGGGCGCCCCAGGGGGTGGGCGCGCCCCTGACCCTCGTGGCCACCCCGTAAGGCGGTTGGTGCCCTTCTTTCGCTGCAAGAAAGCCAATATCCGAATAAAGACCGTGTTAAAATTTCAGCCCAATCGGAGTTACGGATCTCCGAGAATATAAGAAACGGTGAAAGGCCAGAATCTAGAACGCAGGAACAGAGAGAGACAAAGAGACAGATCCAATCTCGGAGGGGCTCTCGCCCCTCCGCTGCCATGGAAGCCATGGGCCAGGGGGTAAACCCTTCTCCCATCTAGGGAGAAGGTCAATGAAGAAGAAGAAGGGGGGCTCTCCTCCTCTCTCCCGGTGGCACCGGAATGCCGTCGGGACCATCATCGTACGGCGATCTACACCAACACCTCTGTCATCTTCACCAACATCTTCATCACCTTCCCCCATCTATCTACAGTGGTCCACTCTCCCGCAACCCGCTGTACCCTCTACTTGAACATGGTGCTTTATGCTTCATATTATTATCCAATGATGTGTTGCCATCCTATGATGTCTGAGTAGATTTTCTTGTCCTATCAGTAATTGGTGAGTTGCTATGATTGGTTTAATTTGCCTGTGGTTATGTTGTTGTCCTTTGGTGCCCATCATATGAGCGCGCATGTGAATCACACCATAGGGTTAGTTGTATGTTGATAGGACTATGTATTGGAGGGCAAGTATGACATAAGCTTCAACCTAGCATAGAAATTTATGCATACATGATTGAAGGGGGACCAATATATCTTAATGCTATGGTTGGGTTTTACCTTAATGAACATTAGTAGTTGCGGATGCTTGCTAATAGTTCCAATCATAAGTGCATAGAATTCCAAGTCAGGGATGACATGCTAGCAGTGGCCTCTCCCACTTAAAACTTGCTATCGGTCTAGTAGAGTAGTCATTTGCTTAGGGACAATTTCGCAACTCCTACCACCAGTTTTCCACACTCTCTATACTAACTTTATTGCTTCTTTACCTAAAACAGTCCCTAGTTTTTATTTACATGCTCTTTATATTCTTGCAAACCTATCCCGTTACACCTACAAAGTACTTCTAGTTTTTATACTTGTTCTAGGTAAAGCGAACGTCAAGCGTGCATAGAGTTGTATCAGTGGTCGATAAAACTTGAGGAATATTTGTTCTACCTTTAGCTCCTTGTTGGGTTCGACACTCGTACTTATCGAAAGAGGCTACAATTGATCCCCTATACTTGTGGGTTATCAAGACCTTTTTCTGGCGCCGTTGCCGGGGAGTTATAGCGAGGGGTGAATATTCTCGTGTGTGCTTGTTTGCTTTATCACTAAGTACTTTTTATTTTGTTGTCTTGTTTTCTATCTTTAGTTATTGGTAGGAAACACAAAATACCAAAAAAATTAGTGGTACCTACTGAACCAATGGTTGAAGAACCACTCAAAATCTATCACACTACTGAAGCTTTTTACTTGGATCATCTTCGATCCCTATGTGCTCGGGATGAAACCCCAACTACCTTAGTTGAGGGCAAATATTTAGATGAGCATGCTTGTTATGTGCGACACCGCATATCTGAAAAATGGAAACTTTTACTGGATCAAATTCATCGTTTGTAGTGCTATGCTTGGAATTTATGTGAAATATGTACTTGTTGTTCTAAAGACCCTAAGAAACACCTTCCTTCCGGATAATGGAATCGTAACTTCATATACTAAGGGTGTTTATAATTACTATGATGTTCAACAAATTGAAGAATTTGTTGCTTTTAGGGGTACTTGTGAAATTGCTTCTTTTATTGAAGAGTGTGATACTACTCTCTACAAATTTGAAAATTTGGCCATACTTAAATATTGCTATGATAATTATGCTTCTAATCCTTATATTAAACCATATATTGAGGACTCCTCCGTTGTCCAAGAAGAGATTAATATTTTGCAGGAGTCTATGGAATAAGAAATTAATGACATTGTGAGCTCATTGGATGAAAAAGATGAGGAGGAGAGCGAAGAACAAAAGGATGAAGAGCGGATTGATCACCCGTTGTCGGTGTCAAAACCGGTGGATCTCGGGTAGGGGGTCCCGAACTGTGCGTCTAGGATCGATGGTAACAGGAGACGGGGGACACAATGTTTTACCCAGGTTCGGGCCCTCTCTGTGGAGGTAATACCCTACGTCCTGCTTGATTGATCTTGATGAATATGAGTATTACAAAAGTTGATCTACCACGGGATCGAGATGGCTAAACCCTAAAAGCCTAGCCTGTATGACTAGGGTAATGATTGTCCCTTCCAGACTAAGTCCTCCGGTTTATATAGACACCAGGAGGATCTAGGGTTATACCAGGTTGGTTACAAAGAAAGGAATCTACATATTTGATCGCCAAGCTTGCCTTCCACGCTAAGGAGTGTCCCGTCCAGACACGGATGCAGTCTTCGGTCTTCGTATCTTCACAGCCCATCAGTCCGGCCCATGGCTAACAGGCTGGATGCCCGAGGACCCCTTAGTCCATGACTCCCTCAGTAGCCCCTGAACCTGGCTTCAATGATGAGGTGTCCGGCGCGCAGATTGTCTTCGGCATTGCAAGGCGGGTTCCCCTTTCCGAATACTTTAGGATAGTCTTTGGACGAAACGACAGTGTCCGGACCTGAAAACAAGTACCACAACCGTAGAGTATAGTATTTTACGAGTCCAATCTGCTGATAATAATTTTTTATAACGTGGCATCATGCTCGCCCGGTTATTTATTCCGAACCATTTCCTATCCCGTCGTTCCATGTTCCGAGGCGTGGTTGTTATTGGCACGTCCTGTCGAAGCAGAGATCGTGTCCCCTTATTGCGGGATTCTCATCAATATGAGCATGAGTAACCCAACCGTTCTGTTGGAAAGATTCCTTAGGAATAGGCAAGTCTTCAAGCTCAGGAGGAGGCGTTCAATACCCGGTGCCTTTATAAAGGAACCAAGGGCCGTCTTTTTACGCCATATCTCTCCTCAACCTTGCCAATCTCGAGTTCTAGTACCCAGGGTTCGACTTCATTGCTCCAAGCTTCCCCATCATGTCCGGACCCAACCCTCAAGGTCGATGGGTGGCTTCCTCCGTTACAGAGGAGGATATCGCAAAGCTTCGGGCGGCCAGATACCTGACCGCGGAGATCCCCCACAGGCTTCCTGCTGACAGGTTATTCCGACCCTAGATCCGGCGAGAGGGTCGTATTCATCTCTCACTTCCTCCGAGGGCTAGGGTTCGCTCTCCACCCCTTTGTCCAGTGGCTAATGTTTTATTACGGACTAGATTTTCACGATCTAGCTTCGGAGTCTCTCCTCCACGTCTCGACGTTTATCATCACGTGCGAGGCCTTCCTCCGAATCCCCCCCCACACTTCGGCCCATGGCTCAAGACCTTTAGTGTGAAGCCGAAGGTAGTCGACGGGGAATAGGCGGAGTGTGGCGGTGCCGTAGTAAGCAAGCTTACCAACACTCTCTAGCCAAAAGGCTCTTTCACCGAAACTTCCAATCAATGGCAGCGAGAGTGGTTTTACATCACGGAACCCCGTAGTACCAAGTGGGTAGTTATACCCGCGTTCCGTTTCGGCCCTCCATTACATCTTGCATCATGGATCAATAAGGGGCTGGACTGGGGGTCAGTTGATGAAGTACAGACTCTACAGAGCCGCATCCGAACCCTCCTTGAGAAGGGCATCGATCTTGTCGACGTGATTCAAGTAATGCTAGTCCGCCGAGCTCTGCCATGCCAGCGTAGGCCTCTCCGCATGTGGGAGTTTAATCCGGAAGGACCACAAACGCTCCAACACTTCTTCGGCATTACGCACAAAGGGATGTGGAAGTTGTTTTTCAGGAAACGAAAACATTGGCCGGACACCACTAAGGACGCCGGCCTCGACTGCAACCATCCAGATGCCTCGGTAAGCACTTGACTTCCGAACACTTTGCAGTTAAGTATGCCGTATTAAGTCACTGAGCAAACTATATTCTTCCAGGGCTGGACAAAGAAAGCGGAACTAATTAGGTGTTCGGCCCCCCTTCCCGAAGGCTCAGCAGATCCCGTGTTAACTAGGATGCTGGCCCCGGCACCCTACCAGATGCCTGTGAAGGAGAGCAAAGCGAAGAGTGGGAGGACCAAAGATGGCCTCCATCCCAAAGGTATATCAGACATTGTGTCCGGGGGAGTCAAGATTCCATCGTCCGAAGACAAAAATGAATGGGAAGTTAACATCTCTTCCCCTCACAGAAAGAAAAGGGCCGCCTCCGAAGATTGGGAGGAAAAGGCTCCTAAGCGAGGCAATATGCCTCTGGCGGGTGGCCCGGGCTTGAAGGACGACGTCATCGCGCAGTCCCACGACAAGGACAGGCCTCAGGCCAAATCGTAAGTGAACAAGGGTGTTTTAAACATGTCCTGTTCCTTTTTGGTAATGTCTAGAATATATGTTTTTTGCAGTTCGGCACACAGTCTTCTTCAACAGTCCTCTTCCTTTGGGGACCTTCTCCCGGAGATGATGGAAAGCGAGACGCCTCCACCGGTCTCCTCGCCCAATAGGGCGGACGACTTCGAGGTGTCATCACGGAGGGTCTCCCCCGATCAACAAGTGGTGCCAGGGATGAAGACACCATTCAAAGGTGATACTTCGGAGGCCCAGGGTCCGGGGACCAATAATGGAGGCCCCGAGCAGTCCAGTCTACAGCCGGATACAAATAAACAGATTCCTTCAAAGGGAGGCTGTACTCCTTTAGCAGCTTCCGGGGACCCAGAGGCGCCGGATATATTGACGAACATGCTGCGGCAGGCATCCGTCTCAGAGGAACACCATACCTTGATGGGCATAGTGGTTGAAAAGGTCCTATCTGCGAAAAGCGGATTGAATGAGGCCTTCGTGAACTTGCTAAGAGGCTTCGAGGTTTGTACTGTAATATGTTCGATTGTGTTTTATTCATAAAGTACACCTGTGTATAGATAGTAGCCCCTGAGACTCTGATTGGCCTCCCGAGGGATGCGATCAGAGGATCAAAAGATATGCCCAGGAAATAATCTGATTAATTGGAACACATGTTGTGACCTCCCCGGCAACTGCCCGGACTACAGAAGTTGCCGATTTGCAACACAAGATTGATGAGGCGAATAATGATATCACGCTTATCAACAGGCGACTTGATGAGGCACAAGGTATGTTTTTGGGCAGCCATACTGTGCACATGTTTACAATATGAGCATGATGCGAAGATTTGTGTAATAAGACGTACATATCTGCAGATGGTGCTGCCGCGGTCGAGATCCTTCGAGCTGAGCTAGCCCGGGCCAAGGAGCAGGCCCGGATTAGTAATGAGGCTGCCAAAAAGGCATCTGCGAGTTAAAGGCCGAACAGGCTGCTCGGCACCAATGCGAGGAGAAAATATCCTCGATGATGCTTGAGCTAAAGGAGGCTGCTAGCCACTTCGAATTTCTCGAGAGGGATAATAAAGCCAAAATGGTTGATCTTGACAAGGCCTTACAAGAGGCGAGAGAAGCCCGGTCCGAATCTAGAGCGGCCCGGGAGGAGATCCGGCAAGCTGGGGAGATCGCGACTGGTAAGCCCTTTTTACTGCAAACTAAGTTTGGCGATCCGAATTATGCCCCGCTTAATCAAGTGTGGAGTTCTCCAGATGCTTTATTGGATTTGCCGAAGAGTGCTTTCGATATGGCGCGGTTTTACCAAGCGCAAGAAGGGTAGGCAACGGAGAAGCTTTTCTGGTCGCAGTTTGGTGAGTCAAAGTGCCCACTGTTGCTGAACGAACAGATGACCCAATGGGCAGAACTGTACCGGATATCCGGCGCTGCCATGAAAGACGTTGTAGTCCGGCTGTGGCTGATGCTACCTCTTGAGCACTGCGTTGGTTTTCCCTTGAAGAGGAAAGGGTGATGCAGCAAAGTAGCATAAGTATTTTCCTCAGTTTTTGAGAACCAAGGTATCAATCCAGTAGGAGGCCACGCACGAGACCCTCGCACCTACACAAACAAATAAAATCCTCGCAACCAACGCAATAAAGGGGTTGTCAATCCCTTCACAGTCACTTACGAAAGTGAGATCTGATAGATATGATAAGATAATATTTTTGGTATTTTTATGATAAAGATGAAAATTAAAGAAAGAAAAATAAACGAAAAAGGAAATAGCTTGTTGACGGAAGATTAATATGATGGAAAATAGACCCGGGGGCCATAGGTTTCACTAGTGGCTTCTCTCGAGAGCATAAGTATTATGGTGGGTAAACAAATTACTGTTGAGCAATTGACAGAATTGAGCATAGTTATGAGAATATCTAGGTATGATCATGTATATAGGCATCACGTCCAAGACAAGTAGACCAACTCCTGCCTGCATCTACTACTATTACTCCACACATCGACCGCTATCCAGCATGCATCTAGAGTATTAAGTTCAAAAGAACAGAGTAACGCTTTAAGCAACATGACATGATGTAGAGGGATAAACTCATGCAATATGAAATAAACCCCATCTTGTTATCCTCGATGGCAACAATACAATACGTGCCTTGCTGCCCCTACTGTCACTGGGAAAGGACACCGCAAGATTGAACCCAAAGCTAAGCACTTCTCCCATTGCAAGAAAGATCAATCTAGTAGGCCAAACCAAACTGATAATTCGAAGAGACTTGCAAAGATAACCAATCATACATAAAAGAATTCAGAGAAGATTCAAATATTGTTCATAGATAAACTTGATCATAAACCCACAATTCATTGGTCTCAACAAACACACCGCAAAAGAAGATTACATCGAATAGATCTCCACAAGAGAGGGGGAGAACTTTGTATTGAGATCCAAAAAGAGAGAAGAAGCCATCTAGCTAATAACTATGGACCCGAAGGTCTAAAGTAAACTACTCACACTTCATCGGAGAGACTATGGTGTTGATGTAGAAGCCCTCTGTGATCGATGCCCCCTCTGGCGAAGCTCCAGAAAAGGCCCCAAGACGGGATCTCACGGGTACAGAAAGTTACGGTGGTGGAATTAGGGTTTTGGCTCCGTATCTGGTAGTTTGGAGGTACGTAGGTATATATAGGAGGAAGAAGTACATCGGTGAAGCAACATGGGCCCCACGAGGGTGGAGGGCGCGCCTAGGGGGGGAGGCGCGCCCCCTACCTCGTGCCCTCCTGGTTGCTTTCTTGACGTAGGGTCCAAGTCCTCTGGATCACGTTCGTTCCAAAAATCACGTTCCCGAAGGTTTCATTCCGTTTGGACTCCGTTTGATATTCTTTTTCTGCGAAACTCTGAATTAGGCAAAACCAGCAATTCTGGGCCGGGCCTCCGGTTAATAGGTTAGTCCCAAAAATAATATAAAAGTGTATAATAAAGCCCAATAATGTCCAAAACATGATATAATATAGCATGGAACAATCAAAAATTATAGATATGTTGGAGACGTATCAAGCATCCCCAATCTTAATTCCTGCTCGTCCTCGAGTAGGTAAATGAAAAAAACTGAATTTTTGATGTGGAATGCTACTTGGCATAATTTCAATGTAATTCTCTTAATTGTGGTATGAATATTCAGATCCAAAAGATTCAAGACAAAAGTTCAATATTGACATAGAAATAATAATACTTCAAGCATACTAACTGAGCAATTATGTCTCTTCAAAATAACATGGCCAAAGAAAGTTATCCCTACAAAATTATATAGTTTGGCTATGCTCCATCTTCACCACACAAAGTATTTAAATCATGCACAACCCCGATGACAAGCCAAGCAATTGTTTCATAGTTTTGGTGTTCTCAAACTTTTTCAATCTTCAGGCAATACATGAGCGTGAGCCATGGACATAGCACTATATGTGGAATAGAATGGTGGTTGTGGAGAAGACAAAAAGGAAGAAGATAGTTTCACATCAACTAGGCGTATCAACGGGCTATGGAGATGCCCATTAATAGATATCAATGTGAGTGAGTAGGGATTGCCATGCAACTGATGCACTAGAGCTATAAGTATATGAAAGCTCAACAAAAAAGAACTAAGTGGGTGTGCATCCAACTCGCTTGCTCATGAAGACCTAGGGCATTTTGAGGAAGCCCATTATTGGAATATACAAGCCAAGTTCTATAATGAAAAATTCCCACTAGTATATGAAAGTGATAACATAGGAGACTCTCTATCATGAAGATCATGGTGCTACTTTGAAGCACAAGTGTGGAAAAAGGATAGTAGTATTGTCCCTTTTTCTTTACCTAATAATACAGCAAATTGGGTTTCTTTCGTCCGTCATGGCATTTTTCAGAAAAGTCCCTCTATTTTAGAGAATTAAACCGCAGTCCCGTTTTAAGTTAAAACGAATCGTTATTTTCGTATTTTACACAAAAGTCCCTTTCTTTTTTTGAAATTGACCCGCCGTCCAGATTTAAGTCACACCCGAACCGTTATTTTACATTTTTCAAACCCCCCCCCCCCTGATGTTTCAGGTAATTCATCCGCGGATCATATTTAAGTCAAACAAATGCTTTTTAAAATTATCCATATCTTTTAAACCGTAACTCCGATTTGAACATGTTATATATGAAATTTGATTAGAAAAATATGTAGAATATGAATATGAGATTAATTTTACCTATTAAGTATTTTCAAATATTATTTTGTAATATATTTGAGTCAAACCAAATGATTTTCTTAATTATCTGTATCTTTTAAACCGTAACTTCGATTTTAACATATTATATATGAAATTTTATTAGAAAAATGTGTGGAATCTAAATATGATGTTAATTTTACCTGTTAAATATTTTTAAATATTGTTATGGAAGCAAACTTATAATTTATAGTGCAAGATTCATTTTTTTCATACCGGCGGCGATCCGGATTGCAAATAAACACCCCACCATAACCATATACGGAAAAGAAAACATCGATAACTAAACATGCATACCTCTGAAAAATGTCGCAGGGGAAAACAACAGATTTCTCATCGCGAGAGTGAGAGAAAGCGAGTGAGAGAGAGAGGGAGAGGGAGGAGAGAGGGAGAGAGAGACGCCTTAGGATTAACCATATTCAACACACGTTTTTTTGTTGTTTTGTGTGAACACCGAGGCCATCGCCGATGAGGGTGAGAAGGGGGATAAGCGGCAACACAAATATGATGCCTTGCAAAAATAAAGGAGATGGACCTATTGTGGTCTTGAGTGATGGTTGTTGAGTTAAGAGCGTGTGTTATGTTTTCTCTCCCGTTGCAACGCACGGGCTCTTTTGCTAGTATATATATATGGGTCTTCCTTTTTTTATTTGGCCTTTCTCCTTTTTTTAGGACAATACTCTATGAATGATGATCATCACACTTCTATTTATTTACAACTCAATGATTACAACTCCATACTAGAACAAAGTATGACTCTATATGAATGCCTCCAGCGGTATACCGGGATAGCAATGATGCATGAGTGACTTGTACGAAAGAATTATGAACGGTGGCTTTGCCACAACTAAAATGTCAACTACATGATCATGCAAAGCAATATGACAATGATGGAGAGTGTCATAGTAAACAAAACGGTGGAAAGTTGCATGGCAATATATCTCGGAATGGCTATTGAAATGCCATGATAGGTAGGTATGGTGGCTGTTTTGAGGAAGGTATATGGTGGGTGTATGATACCGGCGAAAGGTGCACGGTATTAGAGAGGCTAGCAATGATGGAAGGGTGAGAGTGTGTATAATCCATGGACTCAACATTAGTCATAAAGAACTCACATACTTATTGCAAAAATCTATTAGTTATCCAAGCAAAATACTACGCGCATGCTCCTAGGGGGATAGATTGGTAGGAAAAGACCATCGCTCGTCCCCGACCATCACTCATAAGGAAGACAATCAATAAATAATTCATGCTCCAACTTCTTCACATAACGGTTCACCATACGTGCATGCTACAGAAATCACAAACTTCAACACAAGCATTTCTCAAATTCACAACTACTCAACTAGCACGACTCTAATATCACCATCTCCATATCTCAAAACAATTATCAAGTATCAAACTTCTCATAGTATTCAACACACTCATAAGATTTTTTTTTATTAATCTTGAATGCCTAACATAATTAAAGCAAATTACCATGCTGTTTTGTAGGACTCTCAAAATAATCTAAGTGAAGCATGAGAGAACAATAGTTTCTATAAAACAAATCCACCACCGTGCCCTAAAAGATATAAGTGAAGCACTAGAGCAAAAACTATATAACTCAAAAGATATAAGTGAAGCGCATAGAGTATTCTAACAATTTCGGAATCATGTGTGTATCTCTCAAAAGGTGTGTATAGCAAGGATGATTGTGGAAAACTAACAAATAAAGACTCATATAATACAAGACGCTCCAAGCAAAACACATATCATGTGGTAAATAAAAATATAGCTCCAAGTAAAGTTACCGATGGAAGTAGACGAAAGAGGGGATGCCTTTCGGGGCATCCCCAAGCTTGGGCTTTTAGGTGTCCTTAGATTATCTTGGGGTGCCATGGGCATCCCCAAGCTTAGGCTCTTGCCAGTCTTTGTTCCATAATCCATCAAATCTTCCACCCAAAACTTGAAACTTCACAACACAAAACTTAAAGTAGAAAATCTCGTGAGCTCCATTAGCGAAAGAGAACAAAACACCACTTCAAGGTAATGTAATGAACTCATTCTTCATTTATATTGGTGTTAATAATACTGTATTCCAACTTCTCTATGGTTTATAAACTATTTTACTAGCCATCGATTCATCAAAATAAGCAAACAACACACGAAAACAGAACAGTCTGTAGTAATCTGTAGCTAACACAAGTTCTAGAACCCCAAAAATTCTAAAATAAATTTCTGGACGTGAGGAATTTATATATTAATAATCTGCAAAAAGAATTAACTAAATATCACTTTCCAAATAAAAATGGCAGCAATTCTCGTGAGCGCTAAAGTTTCTGTTTTTTACAGCAAGATTAAAAAGACTTTCCCCAAGTCTTCCCAACGGTTCTACTTGGCACAAACACTAATTAAACACAAAAAACACAACCAAAACAGAGGATAGATAAATTATTTATTACTAAACAGGAGCAAAAAGTAAGTAACAAAAATAAAATTGGGTTGCCTCCCAACAAGCGCTATCGTTTAATTCCCTTAGCTAGGCATTGATAATTTCAATGATGCTCACATGAAAGACAAGAATTGAAGCACAAAGAGAGCATCATGAAACACGTGAAAAACACATCTATATCTAACATACTTCCTATGCATAGGCATATTATAGGCAAACAAATTATCATAGCAAGCAAAAACTAGCATATGCAAGGAAGCGGAAAGACACAATAGCAATCTCAGAATAATGAGAGGTAATTTAGTAACATGAAAATTTCTACAATCATATTTTCCTCTCTCATAATAATTACATGTGGGATCATAAGCAAATTCAACAAAATAGTTATCACATAAAATATTTTCAACATGATCCACATGGATGCAAAGTTGACACTCTTCCAAAATAGTGGGATTAACATTAACTAAAGTCATGATCTCTCCAAACCCACTTTTATCAAAAATACCATAAGATTGAACATTCTCCAAATATGTGGGATCTAAAGTTGACACTCTTCCAAACCCACTTTCAATATTATTGCAAACACTATTATCAATCTCATATTCATCATGGGGCTTAAATAAATTTTCAAGATCAAAAGAAGAATCACCCCAATCATGATCATTACAACAAGTAGTAGTCATAGCAAAACTAGCATCCCCAAGCTTGGGGTTTTGCATATCATTAACATAATTGACATTAAGAGAATTTATAATAACATCATTGCAATCATGCTTTACATCGAAGGAACTATCAAGTATGGGTGCAATAGCAACAATCTCATGTTTAACATAAGGAACTATAGCAAATTCATCTTCATAAATATTGGCATCATGGCCACAAGAATAGCAAGCATCATGTTCATCAAGGGATATTTCAATCAAATCATCAGAATCATAATTATCTATAGATTGATGCATATCATTATTTTCTTCCGAAGCAACGGTCATTCTTTAAATAAATTCTTTGACATGGACATTATGAGCATAGTTTTCATAGCAATATTTAAGTATGTCAAAATTTTCAGATTCGTAGAGAGTAATATCATACTTCTAAATCAAAGAAGCAACTTCATAAGCACCCTTAAAAGCAACAAATTCTTCAATTTGTTTGATATCATAGTAACTGTAAACACCCCTTGCATAAGAAGATACGATTTCATTATTATTAAACTCACATAGGTAGGGGAGGTGTTTTTTAGGTTTCTTAGAGCAACAAGTAAAATCACAAATTTCACAAAGATTCCAAGCATAACATAGCAATATGTTTATTTGATCCCATAAGAGTCTCCCTTTTTCAGACAAACGGTGACGCACAAAATGAGCATGCTCATCTAAAGATTTCCCATCAACTAGGATAGTTGGGGTTTCAGCACGGGCGCATGAGGATTGAAGATGATCCAAGTAGAACACTTTAAGTGGATCCATAACAACAGATTTTTGGCAAGCAAAGATGCAAGCAAATAGAAGGCACATGGAAACACAAAGAAAGATACATACATGAAGAAGGCGAATGGAAAAAGGGCGAATAAAACGGCAAGGGTGAAGTGGGGGAGAGGAAAACAAGAGGCAAATGGCAAATAATGTAATGCGGGAGATAAGGGTTTGTGATGGGTACTTGGTATGTTGACTTTTGCGTAGACTCCCCGGCAACGGTGCCAGAAATGGCTTGTTGTCGGGAGTAAAATCTTGACTTGACTTGGCGCGAATCTCCCCGGCAACGGCACCAGAAATCCTTCTTGCTACCTCTTGAGCACTGCGTTGGTTTTCCCTTGAAGAGGAAAGGGTGATGCAGCAAAGTAGCGTAAGTATTTCCCTCAGTTTTTGAGAACCAAGGTATCAATCCAGTAGGAGGCCACGCACGAGTCCCTCGTACCTACACAAACAAATAAAATCCTCGCAACCAATGCAATGAAGGGGTTGTCAATCCCTTCACGGTCACTTACAAAAGTGAGATCTGATAGATATGATAAGATAATATTTTTGGTATTTTTATGATAAAGATGCACAGTAAAGAAAGCAAAATAAACGGAAAATGAAATAGCTTGTTGAAAGAAGATTAATATGATGGAAAATAGACCCGGGGGCCATATGTTTCACTAGTGGCTTCTCTCGAGAGCATAAGTATTATGGTGGGTAAACAAATTACTGTTGAGCAATTGACAGAATTGAGCATTGTTACGAGAATATCTAGGTATGATCATGTATATAGGCATCACGTCCGAGACAAGTAGACCGACTCCTGCCTGCATCTACTACTATTACTCCACACATCGACCGCTATCCAGCATGCATCTAGAGTATTAAGTTCAAAAGAACAGAGTAACGCTTTAAGCAACATGACATGATGTAGAGGGATAAACTCATGCACTATGAAATAAACCCCATCTTGTTATCCTCGATGGCAACAATACAATATGTGCCTTGCTGCTCCTACTATCACTGGGAAAGGACACCGCAAGATTGAACCCAAAGCTAAGCACTTCTCCCATTGCAAAAAAGATCAATCTAGTAGGCCAAACCAAACTGATAATTCGAAGAGACTTGCAAAGATAACCAATCATACATAAAAGAATTCAAAGAAGATTCAAATATTGTTCATAGATAAACTTGATCATAAACCCACAATTCATCGGTCTCAACAAACACACCGCAAAAGAAGATTACATCGAATAGATCTCCACAAGAGAGGGGGAGAACTTTGTATTGAGATCCAAAAAGAGAGAAGAAGCCATCTAGCTAATAACTATGGATCTGAAGGTCTGAAGTAGTTACACTTCATCGGAGAGGCTATGGTGTTGATGTAGAAGACCTCCGTGATCGATGCCCCCTTCGGTGGAGCTCCGAAAAAGGCCCCAAGATGGGATCTCACGGGTACAGAAAGTTACGGCGGTGGAATTAGGGTTTTGGCTCTGTATCTGGTAGTTTGGGGGTACGTAGGTATATATAGGAGGAAGAAGTACGTCGGTGGAGCAACATGGGCCCCACGAGGGTGGAGGGCGCGCCTGGGGGGGGTGGGGGGTAGGCGCGCCCCTACCTCGTGCCCTCCTAGTTGCTTTCTTGACGTAGGGTCCAAGTCCTCTGGATCATGTTTGTTCCGAAAATCACGTTCCCGAAGGTTTCATTCCGTTTGGACTCCGTTTGATATTCTTTTTCTGCGAAACTCTGAAATAGGAAAAAAAACGACAATTCTGGGTTGGGCCTCCGGTTAATAGGTTAGTCCCAAAAATAATATAAAAGTGTATAATGAAGCCCAATAATGTCCAAAACATGATATAATATCGCATGGAACAATAAAAAATTATAGATACGTTGGAGACGTATCAGCCGGCCAAGCCAATTCCGGATAGTTATTTTGGTTTGGTGCGGCGACTTGCTGCCGCGGTGCCGCGCATCGACACCGTTAAGCGATCAACATGCATTGAAGGTGCCCGGATGGCCCTTGCCCATGTGAAAACATACTGGACGAAGATGAAGGCCATCGATGTTGCAGCGAAGAGTCCACCCAAGGGCAAGGACCATTACACACCAGAGCATTATTTCAAAGATGTCTTAGCGGCTGCCCGGTTGATAGAGGGTCAGTGCTCGAAAGATATGATATTCGAGTGAGATGCATTGATATTGTGAAAGACAATATTATGAAATAATAAAGTTTATTTTAGAGTTGCTTAAAAGCTTTTAATCCTCCCGTGCGACCATTTTTATATAATCTGAAAGATTTCCAGTCATCGGCTTCAGCCCTCTCGTAGAAAATACGGGGGTGTTCGGAAAAGCAATTGATCACTCTTAACCCAACGTCTTGGTCCAAAAAGGAGGTGTCAATGCGGTGAACTAGGCAATCAGACTATAGGGCGTTAACACTTTCACTTAGCCATAGGAGTTTTATGGTGGATCTACGATATTGATCCTGTTATGTACGCGGTTATCCCAATGCGGTGCGTTACATGTATGACCCGAAAGAAGGTCCTTCGTATAATACAGGGGAATCTCAAAAGACCCCGATAAATCGTCGAGCGGTTGACTAGCTCTCGCCGCATCATGACAGTCAGTTTTCGGCTTTCTCTACTGAGGTGTTTGACCAGGTGAACCAGAAACACAATCGCAGTAGTTCTCCCTTTACTACCCTAGCCAATAGAGAGGAACGTAAGGTAGCAAGCACAGGAGCCAGGCAACCCGACTATTGACCCAAGACATGATTCGGAGCTGATGCATATAAGGCCGAACTCGCGACGCCGAAGTATGCTATGAAGCTGTTCGGACTTTGTTGGCAACTCATTTTGTTCCCATGTCAAGCCCCTGGCAAGGTATGTCGGGGTGGGTTTGTGAAACAACAAAAAGGAGAAAAATTCGGTTCTTTATAGAAAAGGGAATACCGGATACGGAGTATGTTCACTAGAACCTAACTGACATGCCAATTGTTATTTTATAGATGATAATGCCACAACCCCGGCTATTTGGCATGCCAGGGGTCGGCGGCTGAGGAAACAGGCACTTTACATGCTCGAAAAATAGAGAGTGCGGCCTACAAAAAGTTATTTTGGACCTCCTGTCGCACGTCTGCGCCGCCTTTCCTCTGTGGAGGGGCTCCTTAACAGGAGTAGCCTTTAGGTGAATTTATGAACCCGGACTCTGATACCGTCCATGAGATGACCAGGCTTTGTGCTACCTGTGGTAAAGGATGATGGAAAAAGAAAGAGTAATTTAGGAAAAGGGAAAAGGAAGTAGTTTATGGGAATACTTGTAGATCCGTCCGTGTTATGCTTCCGCCAATGCCCAGGCTATTTGAAGTGCATAGTTATGTATGCGCGGTACAGATTCTGCAGGTATATGAGGTGGACGGCGGAAGACGAACTGCTAGTCCTACTCCAAACTTGGTAGATCCTATTGAATGGAGGCCGGTGGCTTAATGGCCAACAAGGTATGCGGTTTAATGAGACCACTTTGTACTTTGGCTGAGGGCGCCGTAGTGTGATCCTCAGTCTGGAGGGAGTGTTTCTCCTGCTCCCCTGTAGAGTTGTATGTCACGTATACCATGTTCACTGTTTTCACTTCAGGGGGAATTGCTTCTGACCCCCGGTATTTGGTTGGTGACCCTCTTCGTCGTCGCTATCGCCCGGCGGCCTCCTCGCTTTGTGTTCGGCGTTGAGCTTGCCGACCTGCTTGAAGACCCAACAGCTTCTATTGGTATGATTAGCTGGCTTATCAGGGTGGCCATGAATCTGGCTGGGCCGGTCCAATATCTTGTCCAAATTGGACGGTCCATCTCTATTTGCCTTGAATGGCTTCTTCCATTGACCGGATTTTGGGCCGCTGAATCCGGCATTGACCACTGTGTCATGCGTTCTTTCGTTATCACTGTGGCGCTTGTTTTTGCTGCGTCATGGTCTGCCATTACTGTACCGGACTTCGGAAATGCCCGGATCGCTGGTACTGTTGCTTCTACGAGCGAGCCAGCTGTCTTCTCCCGTGCAAAAATGGGTCATCAGAGTAGTAAGGGCTGGCATGGATTTTGGTTTTTCTTGACCGAGGTGGCGAGCAAGCCACTCGTCCCGGACGCTATGCTTGAAGGCCGCTAGGGCTTCCGCATCCGGACAGTCGACAATTTGGTTCTTTTTAACTAAGAACCTAGTCCAGAGCTTCCTTGCTGACTCTCCGGGTTGCTGGACAATGTGACTTAAGTCATCAGCATCTGGTGGCCGGACATATGTGCCTTGGAAGTTGTCGAGGAAAGCCTCTTCCATGTCCTCCCAGCTGCCAATAGAATTTTTAGGCAGACTGTTTAGCCAGTGCCGAGCTGGGCCTTTAAGTTTTAAAGGGAGGTATTTGATGGCGTGGAGGTCATCTCCATGAGTCATATGAATGTGGAGAATAAAGTCCTCAATACACACCGCGGGGTTAGTTGTTCCATCATATGATTCGATATTTACGGGTTTAAACCCTTCCGGGAATTTGTGATCCATTACTTTGTCAGTGAAGCAAAGTGGGTGTGCGGCGCCTCTATATCGGGCCGCATCGCGACGCAGCTCCGATGGAGTCTGTCCGCGGTGTTCGGCCCGTGCATGACTAGGCTTGTCACATCCGAATAGATAGCCGTCGACACGTGCCGAGGTACGTCCTCGTGATCCGTAGATCGATCTGTTATGCCCTGCTCTATTGTTCAGGTCTTGCCGGAGGTCATATGTGTGACCACGAGCTATTTTATCTTTGCCTTTATATTGAGGCGGGGCGGGCTGGTGTTCGGCTTGAGTTGCCGCTTTATCCCGACCACGTGGTAGTCGGACATCCTCATTGCATGGTGATGGTATGGGCTCTAGCGCCTCATCATTGAACTGATGTAGCGGCTTGCGCTTCGGGTAACTTTTGGCTGGGCACTTAAGGCCGTATTCTTCGGCTGTCAGGACATCAGTCCATCTATCATTTAGCAGATCTTGATCAGCTTGAAGTTGCTGCTGCTTCTTTTTCAGGCTTCTTGCAGTGGCTATTAGTTGGCGCTTGAAGCGCTCCTGCTCGAGAGGTTCTTAAGGTACGATGAAATCTTCATTGCCGAGGCTCACCTCGTCCTCGCAGAGCGGAAGATAATTACTGTCCTCCGAGTCTTCATTTATGGCATGTTCATTAGGGCTAACTTGCCCATCCTCCCGATTGTCTTGTTCGACAGTTCGTTCGTCGGGATCTTCTCTGTCTCCGGCATCGTCCGGAGTGTTATCGTCTCCCGTGCCGGTATTGCTATCTTTCGCACGACGTGACTTAGAGCGGCGCCGCTGACATCGACGCTTAGGCTGTGTCTCAGGAGGTTTGTCCTCGACTGGATCTTGTTTGTTGTCGTCGTTAGATTTTTTAGGCGTATCCACCATATATACGTCGTATGAAGAAGTGGTCGTCCAGCGTCCGATAAACGGCGGGTTTTGGACATGCTCCTCATCTACATCGTCGTCCATACCGCCGACGGCTTCGGAGCCGTAATCGAGCATGTCTGTTAAGTCCTCGACCGTGCCTATGAAGTGGGTGGCGGGTGGGAAGCGAAATTCCCTGTCATCAGCTTCTAGTTCGAACCGGATATAGTTCGGCTGTGAATCTCCCGTTAAGGATAGATTTTTTAATGAATTCAACACATCTCCCAAAGGTGAGTGCCGGAAGACGTCCGTGACGCTGAATTCGGCAATCGATGACTGATCATGCTTGACATGCGCGGACGCACATAGTTCGGAACTTTTAGCCGGGAACGAGCCCGAGGTTCCGGTGACAGGCATTATCATAGGTTTGGTCTATATGCGGCTCCAACGCCGTGGAGTCAGCGACTTCCGTGGCGGGGTTAAGCTTCCTGTCCTCGGATGGCCCGACCTGCTCCGGATCTAAGGCCAGAGCGGTTACAGGTGCAGTTTCCTGGGTGTGGCCCGGTGACAGATCTAAGTCATGTTCATCGAGGTGACGGGGAGTGATTGACGTGGTATCAAATCTGTCGAAGATCAAGTCTCCGCGGATATCTGCGACGTAGTTCAAGCTCCCGAATTTGACCTGACGGTCGGGGGCGTAGCTGTCGATCTGCTCCAGATGGCCAAGCGAGTTGGCCTGCAGTGCGAAGCCGCCGAACACAAGGATCTGTCCGGGGAGGAAGACCTCCCCTTGGACAGCGTGATTGTGGATGATTAAAGGAGCCATCAAACCTTTTGAGGACGACACAATGGAACTCTCAATGAAAGCACCAATGCCGGTGTCAAAACCGGCGGATCTCGGGTAGGGGGTCCCGAACTGTGCGTCTAGGATCGATGGTAATAGGAGACGGGGGACACAATGTTTTACCCAGGTTCGGGCCCTCTCTGTGGAGGTAATACCCTACGTCCTGCTTGATTGATCTTGATGAATATGAGTATTACAAGAGTTGATCTACCACGAGATCGAGATGGCTAAACCCTAAAAGCCTAGCATGTATGACTAGGGTAATGATTGTCCCTTCCAGACTAAGTCCTCCGGTTTATATAGACACCGGGAGGATCTAGGGTTATACCAGGTCGGTTACAAAGAAAGGAATCTACATATTTGATCGCCAAGCTTGCCTTCCATGCCAAGGAGTGTCCCGTCTGGACACGGATGCAGTCTTCGGTCTTCATATCTTCACAGCCCATCAGTCCGGCCCATGGCTAACAGGCCGGACGCCCGAGGACCCCTTAGTCCATGACTCCCTCACCTGTTCCCACCATCTAATGAGAGTAACTCTTTATCCCATACATTGTTTAATTTCCCTTTGAATTTACCGAAGGATGAATGCTATGATGATTGTTATGACCTCGTTGATTATTTTGAAATATCCCTTTTTGATGATGCTTGCTATGCTTGTGGCCAAGATGCCAATATGAATTATGCTTATGGAGATGAACTTGATATAGTTTCTTATGTTAAACATGAAATTGTTGCTATTGCACCCACGCATGATAGTCCTATTATCTTTTTGAATTCTCCCGACTACACTATATCAGAGAAGTTTTCCCTTATTAAGGATTATATTGATGGGTTGCGTTTTACTACTACACATGATGATTTTGATAGATATAATATGCATGTGCTTGCTGCTCCTACTTGCAATTATTATGAGAGAGGAACTACATCTCCGCCTCTCCATGTTTCCAATATGATAAAATTGCAAGAAACTGTTTATACTATGCATTGGCCTTTACTATGTGTGCATGAATTGTTCTTTTATGACATGCCGATGCATAGGAAGAGAGTTAGATTTCGTTGTTGCATGATATATGTTACTTTGTGCTCACTACTAAATCACAAATCATTGTTAATTAAAATTGGCTTTGATATACCTTGGGATCCGGGTGGATCCATTACTTGAGCACTATATGCCTAGCTTAATGGCCTTAAAGAAAACGCTGCCAGGGAGACAACCCGGATTTTTACAGAGTCATTTATTTCTGTTGTGTGATTTTATAAAGTTTAAAACAAAAGATAAAAATAAAGAGGGGAACCTAAAACTTTTTCAAAAAGAAAAGCGAAAGTGAGAAAGACGAGCATTGTTAAAGTGGGAGCTAGCCTTGAACTTTGTTCATGCCCATGGAAACTTTGTGACCCTTGATTACAGAAACTTTTCAAACAAAAATAATTATTCCTTTGTACAAATCCATTGTATAGAAAAATAATGTGCCAAGATTTGCCTTTAGGATGTTTACATTGCTTGTTGGTTTGTGCGGTGCAAAACAGAAACTTTGGCTGTAGTGCGCGATTTGTTTTTTACTGGAACATCAAACGGTTCTGAAACTTTTTGCACTGTCTTTCTATACAAATTTTTTATTTTTCCTAATTTTTTCAGAATTTTTGGAGTACCAGAAGTATGGTGAATGTTCAGATTACTACAGACTGTCCTGTTTAAGACAGATTCTGTTTTTGATGCATTGTTTGTTTGTTTTGATGAAACTATCGATTTCTATCAGTGGATTAAGCCATGGAAAAGTTATATTACAGTAGATACAATGAAAAAACAAAATATGAATTGGTTTGCAACAGTACTTAGAGTAGTGATTTGCTTTATTATACTAACGGATCTTACCGAGCTTTCTGTTGAGTTTTGTGTGGATGAAGTGATCAAAGATCGAGGAGGTCTCGATATGAGGAGAAGGAGGAGAGGCAAGAGATCAAGCTTGGGGATTCCCAAGTCACCCCAAGTAAATATTTAAGGAGACTCAAGCGTCTAAGCTTGGGGATGCCCTGGAAGGCATCCCATCATTCTTCAACAAGTATCGGTATGTTTTCGGATTCGTTTCGTTCATGTGATATGTGCAAATCTTGGAGCATCTTTTGCCTTTAGTTTTCACTTTTCTTTGATGCACCATGCTGGTATGAGATATTCCATGGTTGATTTATAGAATGCTCTTTGCACTTCACTTATATCTTTTGAGTATGTCTTTATAGAACGCTTCATGTGCTTCACTTATATCTTTGGAAGTTTGGATTGCCTATTTCCCTACACATAGAAAACCGCCATTTGTAGAATGCTCTTTTGCTTCACTTATATCTATTAGAGCGTGGGCTTATCTTTTGTAGAAAGAATTAAACTCTCTTGCTTCACTTATATCTATTTAGAGAGAGGACAGGAATTGGTCATTCACATGGTTAGTCATAAAATCCTACATAAAACTTGTAGATCACTGAATATGATATGTTTGATTCCATGCAATAGTTTTGCAATATAAAGATGGTGATATTAGAGTCATGCTAGTGGGTAATTGTGGATTGTAGAAATACTTGTGTTGAAGTTTGTGATTCCCGTAGCATGCACGTATGGTGAACCGTTATGTAATGAAGTTGGAGCATGAGGTATTTATTGACTGTCTTCCTTATGAGTGGCGGTCGGGGACGAGCGATGGTCTTTTCCTACCAATCTATCCCCCTAGGAGCATGCGTGTAGTACTTTGTTTCGATAGCTTCTAGACTTTTGCAATAAGTATGTGAGTTTTTTATGACTAATGTTGAGTCCATGGATTATATGCACTCTCACCCTTCCATCATTGCTAGCCTCTTCAGTACCGTGCATTGCCCTTTCTCACCTCGAGAGTTGGTGCAAACTTCGCAAGTGCATCCAAACCCCATGATACGTGTGAAGCCCCAAGACCGACGCTCCAGAAGACTTCCAACTATTCCGATTTTCATCATGTGATTTGTTTGTTTGTGCATTGCATCATGTCATCATGTATCATATCATTAATTTTTTTTTGCAACTCAACTAAATAAATCGTATGGATCTTTGGTCCATTTAAATCGAGGGATATTCATAATGGTGATTTTTCTTCAGAACATATACTCCCAATATTATTAGGGAGCTATAATAAATATGCCATTCTTATGGATTCAGCCAAAACACACTTGCATCTTTCTCTTGCCACCAAATCCCCCATCTAGTTGAAACCCAATCACTAGCTTCCTTCTTTCAATTTTCCCATTCATTGCAAGTGACATTTTTCTGTCACATAAAAATGTTCATTCTTTTCCTATAATTATTGGACCATGCCACTTACCTCTCTGCCAAATCACTTCTATTTCTGAGTTATTTTGGTTGGGTTAAAAAATGTGTCAAGTTTGAATTAATATTTTTCTACCTCTAAAAAATTGCCAAAGCATTTTATTCAAATATCTCAGAAACCCAGGATCCCAGGGATATTTTTATATACTCCATACCCTTCTCCTTACCCCTGTTCTTTTCTTGTAACTTCTGGTTATTTTTTTAAACAGAATATGAGAATTAAGAGGGGGAAGAGAGTGCCAGCCCAGCAGGCCACGAGGCCCAACCAGCGGCTCAACCATCCCTGCCCTAAGGCCCTGCCGCACCTAACCCTAGCCTCTCTCCCGATCCCCATCCCCCCTCGTCTCCTCCACCTCGCGCCGTCAGGGAGATGCTCGCTCGATCCCCACCCTCCTCCCTCCTCTCGCTCTCTCCCTCACCCTGTAGCGCCTCGCCTCGCTGCTACCTCCCTGCCGCCCCGCAACATCTCGTCAGACCGCACCCTGCTGCAGCTGGTCTTCCCGTGCGCCGCTGGACCTCCCCGCTGCCAGCACCATCGCCTCCCCGCCATGGCGTCGCCACGAAGCTCCCAGCCGCTAGCCCGACCGCTCCTCTACTCCCGTTTTCCCTCTGCTTCCCGGATCCCGCTGCCGCCTTGCCGCTGTCGAGCTGCGCCGCAGTGCCGCGTTCCTCTACCCCGACCTCGTATCCGGCCATGGCAGCCGAGGGCCACCTCGTGCCCACGCCTCTTCCTCCCTCCGTTCAGCCTCAAGCACGCCGCCGCTGCCCTCCTCTGCTTCGCCTTCTCACCGGAGATCGCGTCGTTGTGTCTTCTTCACCTTCTGCCCGAGTCCCTACAACAGCCCCGGTAGCCGCCGTCCCCTGCCGGTGGTCTCCGCTGTCCTTGTGCACCTCCGTGTGCTGCTGCCGTTGACGCCAAGTCGGATGACTAACAAACAGGGAGTAGCGCCAAGTTCGATCGCTGAAGATTTCATCAAGCACCCCCTGTTTTCGCCAAACACCACATCGCAAGCGCGAAGTACCACGGCGGCTCTCCAAGAGTTTGGATTCGACAATTTCGACGATGCTCTTGTACAACTACATTACCGAGACCGACTAAACGAAACCGCCAAGTACCTATACGCATGGATGCGTCAAGGCTGCCTCGGATATCGCCAAGTACACCACCGGCAAGACCACACAGATGCTCGAACGAGTACTGTACGAAACGCCAAGTACCACGACGACCATCGACATGTACCCCTACACCGCACCGAAACGCCGAGTTCCTCCCTGAACGTGTGTACGACTACCATGGCCGAAAGACCCGTATACCACAACTGTCACCCCGAAGACGTTGGATTCTTCAAGCACCTCTCCAAAAATGAACGTGTACCACTACTTTCACTATGACCATTCCGAGAACGTCTACTTCCTCTACACCGCTCCGAACTCGACCCGCTCCGAACCGCACGCTTTGGAGGTATAACCGCCGAGATGACTTTCCGAGAACAAATGTTGGTGATGTATGAGTTGCTCATGTTCGAACCGTGTCGGAGTTGTTCCTTGCGCGTTCCTCGGTATCCGGGATCACTCCTGTCACTCTTGCATGTTTCGTGCACCCACACTTGTTCCTTTGCACTAGCATCTCAATCGAGTTGCCGGATCACCGAAGTGTTGTCGTGGTAACATTTTAGGATTCCCCGCCGTGGCACCTGTCGGATCTCGGTTCCGGCAAACCCTCGGTTTAAACACTGGGGTGCGCGCGAAGATCTCCCCCTACCAACTCATGCCCTCAACCTCGCCACGATCTCAAAGGCAAGCTCGACGAACTCGCAACACAAGGGACACAAGATTTATACTGGTTTGGGCCACCGTTGTGGTGTAATACCCTACTCCAGCGTGGTGTGGTGGATTGTGATACGTCTCCAACGTATCTATAATTTTTGATTGCTCCATGCTATATTATCTACTGTTTTGAACATTATTAGGCTTTATTATCCACTTTTATATTATTTTTGGGACTAACCTATTAACCGGAGGCCCAACCTAGAATTGCTTTTTTTTGCCTATTTTAGGGTTTCGAAGAAAAGGAATATCAAACGGAGTCCAAACGAAATGAAACCTTCGGGAACGTGATTTTCTCAACGAACAAGACCCAGGAGACTTGGACCCTACGTCAAGCAACCAACAGGGAGGCCACGAGGTAGGGGGGCGCGCCTACCCCCCAGGCACGCCCTCCACCCTCGTGAGCCCCTTGTTGCTCCACCGACGTACTTCTTCCTCCTATATATACTTATGTACCCCCAAACAATCAGATACGGAGCCAAAACCTTAATTTCACCGCCGCAACTTTCTGTATCCACGAGATCCCATCTTGGGGCCTGTTCCGGAGCTCCGCCGGAGGGGGCATCCATCACGGAGGGCTTCTACATCAACACCATAGCCTCTCCGATGAAGTGTGAGTAGTTTACTTCAGACCTTTAGGTCCATAGTTATTAGCTAGATGGCTTCTTCTCTCTTTTTGGATCTCAATACAATGTTCTCCCCCTCTCTTGTGGAGATCTATTCGATGTAATCTTCTTTTTGCGGTGTGTTTGTTGAGACCGATGAATTGTGGGTTTATGGTCAAGATTATCTATGAACAATATTTGAATCTTCTCTGAATTCTTTTATGTATGATTGGTTATCTTTGCAAGTCTCTTCGAATTATCAGTTTGGTTTGGCCTACTAGATCGATCTTTCTTGCAATGGGAGAAGTGCTTAGCTTTGGGTTCAATCTTGCGGTGTCCATTCCAGTGACAGTAGGGGCAGCAATGCATGTATTGTTGTTGCCATCGAGGATAACAAGATGGTTTTTTTATCATATTGCATGAATCTATCCCTCTACATCATATCATCTTACTTAAGGCGTTACTCTGTTTTCATGAACTTAATACTCTAGATGCATGCTGGATAGCGGTCGATGAGTGGAGTAATAGTAGTAGATGCAGGCAGGAGTCGGTCTAGTTGTCTCGGACATGATGCCTATATACATGATCATACCTAGATATTCTCATAACTATGCTCAATTCTGTCAATTGCTCAACAGTAATTCGTTCACCCACCATAAAATACCTATGCTCTTGAGAGAAGCCACTAGTGAAACCTATGGCCCCCGGGTCTATATTCATCATATTAATCTTCCAATACTTAGTTATTTCCTTTGCTTTTATTTTACTTTGCATCTTTATCACAAAAATACCAAAAATATTATCTTATCATATCTATCAGATCTCACTCTCGTAAGTGACCGTGAAGGGATTGACAACCCCTTATCGCGTTGGTTGCGAGGAGTTATTTGTTTTGTGCAGGTACGAGGGACTCGCGCATAGCCTCCTACTGGATTGATACCTTGGTTCTCAAAAACTGAGGGAAATACTTACGCTACTTTGCTGCATCTCCTTTCCTCTTCAAGGAAATCCAACGCAGTGCTCAAGAGGTAGCAGATTGCCTCTTGTGTTGAGGATGAACTGTACAAGGGGAAGAACAACCTCCTGAAGTGAGGTGTTCTTGTGCTTGGTGGTGTGTGGATGGGTTGGATCTAGTCCAAGATGAGATGGCTGAGGTTCTCTCTGCTTGTCCCCTAGTTGGTTGGTTCGTTTCTTCGTTTCCCCCTACTGTGGTGGCTAATCCTATTTATAGAGCTCCTGTTCCTCTCCCCAAATATCGAGCGGGAAGGGAGGCAACAACGACCAATTTGAAAGGGGACAGGTAGTATAAGTTATCCTGACAAAAGCAGTCTTCGCCTGCCAAAGGCTCTGGTGGTGACGCCGCCTTGGGCTCCATGGTTACCTCCGTCTTGCCGTCCTGCTGGTCTTGGTCTCGTTGCACCGATATGGAAACCTTTGATTGACCCCTCGGTACTCTTCGTCTGCGCTTGCCTCCTTAGCACCAAAGAGGAAACAAGGACACTGTGCGCGCTGGCGCCCGCCTGGTCTCGGTCGTCATGGCTCACGTCATTGGAACCTCACGAGGTTTGCCTGGCCTCGATCTCTCCGCCCCTCGCGAGCCAGCCTGGTGAGGCCGCTCCTGAGGAGGTCTTGTGTCATCCGCCTCGTGAGGCTCAGCCCCTCGTGAGTGTCTTGTATGCTTGTTGGTGAAGATGGGCCATACGGGCCCGCTTGCGGAGCCACGCCGTGGGCCGCAGGCAGGCAAGTCTGGGGACCCCCGTGCCCAGAACGCCGACAGTAGCCCCCGGGCCCAAGGCGCGCTCGGGCTTGGCTTCGAGGCGAAGCCAAGGGGCAAGTGCGGAGCGACGCGGGCCCCAATAGCCTGCGGCCTTGGTCGATGCATGGCGGTTGATTGGTCGTGGGCGTCTCCACTTCCCCACGTTGCCTCAGCAACTGCCTGACTGTCAAAAGGCTGGCGTAGACAATGCTTGCCTTCATTGCTTCCTTTTGCCTTTCGCCTTGCTCCAGATCCCCTTTCTTGCTCCCTGCTTTCGAAATCTCCAGATCTACTCCCATCCCCTTCCGCATTAGCGACCAATGGCGCCCCGGAGGGTCCAGCCTGCCTCGTCGCCGGCTTGGTACGAGCCAGCTCTCGACGTGCCCAACGTCTCGGAGAAGAACCTCGCCGCCACACGCTTGTTGACGGCGGGGGAAAGCAACGAGAGGGGGGATACTGAGCTCCGGGCTGGCTCCGACGTGCCGGAGCCCGAGGGAAGTACCTTCTTCCCCTTCTTCACGAGTAGCATCGTCGCAGGGCTGGTTCCTCCCTTCTCTGATTTCTTCTATGAGGTCCTTGGCCACTACGGACTGCAGGTGCTGCATCTTCATCCCAACTCTATCCTTCTCTTGTCGATCTTCGCTTACTACTGTGAGGCGTACCTCGGTGTGATGCCGTCCGTGGCTCTGCTGCGCCACTTCTTCTTCCTCCGCATCAACAAGGGTCATACCTCAGGGTGTGCCAATTTTATCGCGGCCGGCAAGGCCAACTCAATCTCGAAGACTGGGAAGAAGGCCGATGGCTTCAGGAGCAAGTGGGCCATGATGGACGCCAAGTGCGTCCACCCACGCTTGATGCTGCCAACGGAGATGCTCCAGTTCGACAAGGGGTGATCTTGCACGAAGCTCACTGATGAGCGGGCGACATTGGTGCTGGAGCAGATGACCGCCGACCTGAAGCCAGGCAACGCGAAGGCGGCAAAGGTGAGAGGGGCCATGCTCCTGAGGAAAATCCTGATGCTGCGTGTAGCCCCGCTTCAGGCGCATACACGCCCCTTGTGGGAGCTTGGGGACGAAGAGGACAAGGTTCGCCTGAGCCCGGAAGCCTTGTCCGACGGTGAGCTGGCTGTGGCTCTCCGCCTCCTGGCCGGGGACGACTAGGAGTACCCGCCGAGTGTCTTCACTCCCTTGTTCTGCCGCAAGGACGGGGCGCAGGTCGCGGCCGCCAGGCCGAACTTTAACGGGCGCGGGCTGGTGCCACCGGCGCCCATCGGGGCCCCTGCGACGCCGATGCCGGTGGAGCTATCTTCTGGTGAGTCTCGTGGGGAGGAAGAGGACAAGGAGGAGGAGGAGGAAGACTCGGATGTGACCCCTGAAGGGATGGGGGAGACCTCCCCCTTGAGCAAAGCTGACATCCTCCGCACTCTTCCTGACGACGACGATGCTGACGCCCGCTAGGAGAAGGGAGAGCCGCCCGTCACCCTGATGAGGGGCCGATCAGCGCTGATCTCCCAGGATGCTGCTTCTATTTTGGCACCGCCTGGAGCCACTTCCGGCTCAGCTACTGCTCCTGCTTCTGCTTCTGGAGCTAGCGCGCCCGCGCCTCGGGTCGCGAAGCTCTCCGGCTCCAAGCTCCCGAAGCGGAGGGAGTACGCCGTGGTGGATCAGTGAGTGTTCTCGTCCTGCCTTGTTCTTGTTGCTGATGCTTGTTTCTGACTCTTCTTCCTTGTTGTGTAACTAGGCCAATGCTTGCGACGAATAGGAGAAGGGAGGGCGAGGTGGTGCTGCTTGAGCCAAGGTTGCCTCCTGCGGCTGCGCCCCTATCCATGGGCAAGGGTGGGGACGGTGCTCATACTTCTCCAGCTCGATCATCCTCGCGAGGCTGGGTGGAGCATCCTCGGGAGAAGTCATCCCCCAAGGCCCCGCTGGCTCGGGAGGTGCCAGAGTCCGGCTCAGGTGCTGAGGTCCAAGAGGCTCAGGAGCCTCCAGCCTCCCAGGCCATGGTGACGACGACGCCTCTTCCTCCTCCTTCTGCCGTGTTCCCGGCCCTAGGTTCCTTTGCTTCTCCTGTCGTCCTGGAGCGGGCCCTTTCTGAGATGGCCCGGCTGCGAGAAGATCTCTAGAGCGCCGAACACCTCCTGGCGGCTGGGCACCTGGAGCTGGTCTCTAGTTGGCTTCATTCTGATGTGTCCGTTTGGGTGGCGCTGAGCCAGGTCGCGACAACCTCTGAGGGGGAGAAGCGAGCCGCAGCTCACGCAGCAGTTGCTCGCAAGGGGGCGCCGAAGGACGCCGAGGCTGCCCAAGGTCGCTGCCGGGTGCTGGAGGCCGAGCTGAAGATCCTGCGTGAAGAGCGTGCCGAAGATGCCCGTGGCCGTAAGGCGGAGGAAGAGAGGATGAAGGCTCTGGAGGATGCCGTTAAGGGTCACGACACCGAGCTAGAGCAGCTGGCGCAGTCGCAGGCTGCTGAGTGCGGCCGGCTAGAGGAACTAGAGCAAAAGGTGCAGGCTGAGAAAGCCGAACTCGACGCCAAGATGAAGGTTCTGGCCGAGGACCGCGCAGCCTTCGCGCTTCTCGAGAAGAGGTCTCGCGAGGCTCTGAAGTCACTCTATGAGAAGGGCTTGGAGAAGCCGCTGGCCACCGATGAGGACGGTGATGACCCACAGGTATAGGGGATCTATCGTAGTCCTTTCGATAAGTAAGAGTGTCGAACCCAACTAGGAGCAGAAGGAAATGATAAGCGGTTTTCAGCAAGGTATTCTCTGCAAGCACTGAAATAATAGGTAACAAATAGTTTTGTGATAGGATAATTTGTAACGAGTAACAAGAAACAAAAGTAAATAAAGTGCAACAAGGTGGCCCAATCCTTTTTGTAGCAAAGGACAAGCCTGGACAAACTCTTATATGATGTAAAGCGCTCCCGAGGACACATGGGAATATTGTCAAGCTAGTTTTCATCACGATCATATGATTCGCGTTCGGTACTTTGATAATTTGGTATGTCGGTGGACCGGTGCTTGGGTGCTGTCCTTACTTGGACAAGCATCCCACTTACGATTAACCTCTATTGCAAGCATCCGCAACTACAACAAAAGTATTAAGGTAAACCTAACCATAGCATGAGACATATGGATCCAAATCAGCCCCTTACAAAGCAACGCATAAACTAGGGTTTAAGCTTCTGTCAGTCTAGCAACCCATCATCTACTTATTACTTCCCAATGCCTTCCTCTAGGCCCAAATAATGGTGAAGTGTCATGTAGTCGACGTTCACATAACACCACTACAGGAGAGACAACATACATCTCATCAAAATATCGAACAAATACCAAATTCACATGACTACTAATAGCAAGACTTCTCCCATGTCCTCAGGAACAAACGTAACTACTCACAAAGCATATTCATGTTCATAATCAGAGGGGTATTAATATGCATATAGGATCTGAACATATGATCTTCCACCAAATAAACCAACTAGCATCAACTACAAGGAGTAATTAACACTACTAGCAACCCACAGGTACCAATCCCGGACTTGGAGACAAGAATTGGATACAAGAGATGAACTAGGGTTTTGAGAGGAGATGGTGATGGTGAAGATGTTGATGGAGATTGCCCTCTCCCGATGAGAGGAGCGTTGGTGCTGACGATGGCGATGATTTCCCCCTCTCGGAGGGAAGTGTCCCCGGCAGAACAGCTCCGCCAGAGCCCTAGATTGGTTCCGCCAAGGTTCCGCCTCGTGGCAGCGGAGTCTCATCCGGAAAGATGGCTTATGATTTTTTCCTCGTTGAAAGACTCCATATAGCAGAAGATGGACATCGGAGGGCCACCAGGGGGCCCATGAGGTAGGGGGCGCGCCCCCACCCTCGTGGGCAGGGTGTGGCCCCCCTGGTGAACTTCTTGTGCTCAGTATTTTTTATATATTCTGAAAATGACTTCCGTGAAGTTTCAGGACTTTTGGAGCTGTGCAAAATAGGTCTCTAATATTTGCTCCTTTTCCAGCCCAGAATCCCAGCTGCCGGCATTCTCCCTCTTTATGTAAACCTTGTAAAATAAGAGAGAATAGGCATATATATTGTGACATAATGCGTAATAACATCCCATAATGCAATAAATATCCAAGCTTAGACCTCGCTTGTCCTCAAGAGAAAGCCGAAATCGAAAAATATTTCCACATGTTTATAGATAGAGGTGTCGATAAAAATGAAATACGGACATGAGGGCATCATGATCATTCTTATAACAACAACTTATATAATTCTTGTCATATGATATCTTATGCTAGGGTAACAATTCAATCACAATTTCAAGTATGAATCATAAACTTCATTGAAAACTAACAAACTGTAATCTTAGTCATTGAAGCAATTGCAATTTATCATAACATAGGAAAGAGTCAATATATAAGAGCTTTTCAGCAAGTCCACATACTCAACTATCATATAGTCTTTCACCATTGCTAACACTCACGCAATACTTATGGGTATGGAGTTTTAATCGGACACAGAGAAAGATAGGGGCTTATAGTTTTGCCTCCCAACGTTTTACCTCAAGGATAATCTCAACAATAATAGTTCATGAAAACTCACATCCAATTAGCCATATATACCAGGATCTTTCCAACATGTTGTGCTTGCCAAAAGATAAAATGTAAAAAGGAAAGGTGAAGATCATCATGACTCTTGCATGAAGTATAAGACAAGAATAAAAGATAGTCCCTTCGCAGAGGGAAGCAAAGGTTGTCATGCGCTTTTATGGTTGGATGCACAAAATCTTAATGCGAAAGAACGTCACTTTATATTTCCACTTGTGATATGGACCTTTATTATGCAGTCCGTCGCTTTTATTTCTTCCATATCACACGATCGTATAAAGCTTATTTTCTCCCACACTAATAAGTCACACATATTCAGAGAGAAATTTTTATTGCTTGCACCGATGACAACTTACTTGGAGGATCTTAATCAATCCATAGGTAGGTATTGTGGACTCTCATGGCAAAACTGGTTTTAGGGTGTTTGGAAGCACAAGTAGTATCTCTACTTAGTGCAAAGAGTTTGGCTAGCATGAGGGGGAAAGGCAAGCTCAATCATGTTGGATGATCCATGACAATATAGTTTATCTCAGATGTAAGAAAACATAACCCATTACGTTGTCTTCCTTGTCCAACGTCAACTCTTCAGCATGTCATATTTTAATGAGTGCTCACAATCATAAAAGATGTCCAAGATAGTGTATTTATATGTGAAGACCTCTCTTTCTTTATTACTTCCTATTAATTGCAATGATGACCAAAACTATGTTTGTCAACTCTCAACAACTTTTATTCATCATACTCTTTCTATGTGAGCTCATTACTCTCCAGAAGATCCATATGATCTCTTTTATTCTTTTTATTCTTTCTCTTTTATTTTATCCACTCAAGATCATGACAAAATAATCAAGCCCTTGACTCAACACTAATCTTTATTATATATAGCTCACGGACTCGATTACATAGAAGGATCATAAAGCAAAACTCACAACTAGATCATACTAAAAACTTTATTCTACTAGATCAAGATATTACCAAAAGGATCGAACTAAGAAAAACGGTAAAGATAGAAGTGATGGTGATACGATACCAGGGCACTCCCCCAAGCTTGGCAGTTGCCATGGGGAGTGCCCATACCCATGTGATTATCTCTCTCTTTTCTAAGATGGTGATGTGATATTCTTGGTGATGATGCCCATCAGGATACGATTTTCCTCCTCGAGCTTGTTGACTTGCTGCTTGAGGTCCATTATTTCTTTCGAAGCTTTCCTATAACAGCCAAAGCTCCCTGCACCCAAGGGTGCTGCATAGCTGCGGGAGAACCAGTGACACTCTTTTTCATATTCTCATAAGAAAGAAATCTAACATTAGAAGGGATAACCGAGTTTGGAATAGCCGAGCTCTGCAGTTCCCCCATTGTGAATCCAACTCGGAAGCGAGAAGTGACTTCTTGATCCTCCTCCATGGCATCTATTCTCTTCAAATCAGCCTCCATCTCTTCCTCCGTTGCTGGCCCAAAGTGGTCAACATTGTTGTTTGTCATTGATCTCGGTGCCGGATGAGACACCTGGCTCTCCCCGACTGACTCTTGCGAAGACATCTTGCTCTAATCTGCAGCAATAACAGCTCGAAACACAAATAGAGGATAATTGCGTGATACGGGAGTCAAAACCTCCGGGAGATTATATAATGAATTTTTACCGACCAAAATACGTAACGTGTAAGCAAACGGAGTCCGGAGAGCACACGAGGTGCCCACGAGGTAGGGGGGCGCGCCCAGGGGGGTAGGGCGCGCCCTCCACCCTCGTGGAGCCCTCTTGTCCTTCCTGGACCGCTTCTTATTTTTCTATTTTTCTAAATATTCCAAAACGGAAGAAAATTGCCATTAGAACTGTTTTGGAGTCGGTTTACTTACCGTACCACATACATATTCCTTTTCGGAGTCTGAAACGTTCTAGAAAGTGTCCCTTATGTATTCCTCCGGGGTTACGGTTTCAATAACATTGGTTTCAACATTTATAGGATTACCTGAGATATAATGTTTAATTCTTTGACCGTTCACCACCTTCGGATTTGTGCCTTCGAAGTTGTTGATTTTTATGGCACTGGAACGATAGACCTCCTCGATAACGTAAGGACCTTCCCATTTAGAGAGAAGTTTTCCTGCAAGAAATCTTAAACGAGAGTTGTATAGCAATACATAATCACCTACATTAAACTCACGCTTTTGTATTATTTTGTCATGCCATCTTTTAACTTTTTCTTTAAATAATTTGGCATTCTCATAGGCTTGGATTCTCCATTCATCAAGTGAGCTAATGTCAAATAACCTCTTCTCACCGGCAAGTTTGAAATCATAGTTGAGCTCTTTAATTACCCAATAAGCCTTATGTTCTAGTTCGAGAGGTAAGTGACATGCTTTTCCATAAACCATTTTATACGGAGACATACCCATAGGATTTTTATATGCAGTTCTATAGGCCCATAATGCATCATCAAGTTTCTTGGACCAATTCTTTCTAGATCTATTGACAGTCTTTTGCAAAATTAATTTGAGCTCTCTACTACTCAATTCTACTTGACCACTAGACTGCGGGTGATACAGAGATGCAATTCTATGATCAACATCATACTTAGCAAGCATTTTACGGAAAGCATCATGAATAAAATGTGAACCACCATCAGTCATTAAATATCTAGGGACTCTAAACCTCGAAAAATAACTTCTTTAAGCATTTTAATAAAAGTGTTATGATCAACACTACTAGTTGGAATAGCTTCCACCCACTTAGTAACGTAATCAATAGCAATTAAAATATGTGTATACCCATTAGAGGAAGGAAAAGGTCCCATATAATCAAAGCCCCAAACATCAAATGGTTCAATAACAAGTGAATAATTCATAGGCATTTCTTGACGTCTACTAATATTACCAATTCTTTGACATTCATCACAAAATAAGACAAACTTACGGGCATCCTTGAAGAGATTAGGCCAATAAAAACCGGATTGCAATACCTTATGTGTAGTTCTATCTCCAATGTGGTGTCCTCCATAAGCCTCGGAGTGACACTTGTGTAGGATCTGTTCCTGTTCATGCTTAGGTACACAACGTCTAATAACACCATCTACTCCTTCTTTATAAAGATGTGGGTCATCCCAAAAGTAATCTCTCAAATCATAGAAAACTTTTTCTTTTGCTGGTATGTGAAACTAGGTGGTATAAATTTAGCAACAATGTAATTAGCATAATCAGCATACCATGGAGCAGTGTGAGAAGCATTTATGACATTTAATTGTTCATTAGGAAAGCTATCATCAATAGGTAGTGGGTCATCAAGAACATTTTCGAACCTAGACAAGTTGTCTACAACGGGGTTCTCGGCTCCCTTTCTATCAACAATATGCAAATCAAATTCTTGTAGCAAGAGAACCCATCTAATAAGTCTAGGTTTAGCATCTTTCTTTTCCATAAGGTATTTAATAGCAGCATGATCCGTGTAAATAGTTACTTTAGAATCAACAATATATGTCTAAACTTATCACAAGCAAATACAACTGCTAGGAATTCCTTTTCAGTAGTAGCATAATTTCTTTGAGCATTGTCTAGGGTTTTACTAGCATATTGGATAACATTTAATTTCTTATCAACTGTTTGTCCTAGAACATCACCTACATCATAATCACTAGCATCACACATGATTTCAAAAGGTAAATTCCAATCAGGTGGCTGAACAATAGGTGCAGAGACCAATGCTTTCTTAAGTATTTCAAATGCTTCTACACAATCATCATCAAAAACAAATGGTATATCTTTTTGTAATAAATTAGTCAGAGGCCGAGAAATTTTTGAGAAGTCCTTAATGAACCTCCTATAAAAACCGGCATGACCAAGGAAAATTCTTATACCTTTGATGTCCTTGGGACATGGCATCTTTTCAATAGAATAAACTTTGGCTTTATCAACCTCAATACCTCTTTCAGAAACTTTATGCCCCAAGACAATACCTTCGTTAACCATAAAGTGACACTTTTCCCAATTCAAGACAAGATTAGTTTCTTCACATCTCTGCAAAACTCGGTCATGGTTGCTTAAGCAATCATCAAAAGAGGATCTATAGACGGAAAAATCGTCCATGAAAACCTCACAAATCTTTTCACAAAAGTCAGAGAATATAGCCATCATGCATCTTTGAAAGGTAGCAGGTGCATTACATAAACCAAAAGGCATACGTCTATAAGCAAAAGTACCAAAATGGCGAGTAAAAGTAGTCTCTGATTGATCATTGGCTGACACAGGTATTTGAGAGAAACCAGAATAACCATCTAGAAAGAAAAAATGTGTATGTTTGGATAATCTTTCTAGCATTTGATCGATAAAAGGTAAGGGGTAATGATCTTTTTTAGTAGCTTTATTTAATTTGCGGAAATCAATTACCATCCTATAACCTATAATAATTCTTTGCGGGATCAACTCATCTTTATCATTAGGAACGACAGTAATACCTCCCTTCTTAGGGACACAATGGACAGGACTTACCCACTGACTATCAGCAACGGGATAAATTATACCTGCCTCAAGAAGCTTTAGTATTTCCTTTCTTACCACTTCCTTCATCTTAGGATTCAGCCGTCGTTGATGATCATGAACTGGTTTGGCATCTTCCTCCAAATTTATTTTGTGTTGACACAGAGTGGGACTAATGCCCTTAAGATCATCAAGAGTATATCCAATAGCAGCACGGTGCTTCTTCAGAGTTTTCAATAATCTCTCTTCATGCTCTGAAAGGTTAGAACTAATAATAACATGATATATCTTTTTCTCATCAAGATAAGCATATTTAAGAGTATCAGGTAACGGTTTAAGCTCAAACACGGGATCACCCTTGGGTGGAGGAGGATCCCCTAGGACTTCAACAGGCAAATTGTGTTTCAGGATGGGTTCCTGTTTAAATAATACTTCATCTATTTCCCTTCTTTCATTCATAAACATATCATTTTCAATATCTAGCAAATATTGTTCTAAAGGATCACTAGGAGGTACAGCAATAGAAGCAATACCAATAATTTCATCTTTACTAGGCAATTCCTCTTCACGGTGTTGTCTACGAAATTTAGAAAAGTTGAACTCATGAGACATATCACCCAAACCAATAGTAACAACATCCTTTTTGCAATCTATCTTAGCATTAACTGTGTTCAAGAAGGGTCTACCAAAAATAATGGGACAAAAGCTATCTTGTGGGGAGCCAAGAACAAGAAAATCAGCAGGATATTTAGTTTTCCCACACAAGACTTCAACATCTCTAACAATTCCCATTGGTGAAACAGTATCTCTATTGGCAAGTTTAATTGTGACATCAATATCTTCTAACTCAGCGGGTGCAATATCATGCATAATTTCTTTGTATGAGTCAATAGGTATTGCACTAGCACTAGCACCCATATCACATAAGCCATAATAACAATGATCTCCTATTTTAACAGAAATAACAAGTATGCCTACCACAGGTCTAGGTTTATCTTTAGCACAAGGTTTAGCAATTCTAGCAGTTTCATCATAGAAATAAATAACATGCCCATCAATATTATCAGACAAGAGATCTTTAACAATAGCAATATTAGGTTCAACTTTAACTTGCTCAGGGGGTGTATAGGTTCTAATATTGCTTTTACGAACCACAGTTGAAGCTTTAGCATGATCTTTTATCCTAACAGGAAAAGGTGGTTTTTCAACATAAGAAGTAGGAACAATAGGATCATTATAAGTGATAGTCTTTTCTTCAACTTTAATAGGTGCAACTACTTTTACTTCTATGGGAGGATGATATTTAAACCATTTCTCCTTAGGGAGATCGACATGAGCAGCAAAAGATTCACAGAAAGAGGGCACTATCTGAGTGTCAAGTCCATATTTAGTGCTAAATTTACGAAAAACATTGGTATCCATAAAAGATTTAACACAATCAAACTTAGGTGTCATACCTGACTCCTTACCTTCATCGAGGTCCCAATCTTCAGAGCTGCGTTTAATTCTTTCCAATAAATCCCATTTGAATTCAATAGTCTTCATCATAAAAGAGCCAGCACAAGAAGTATCGAGCATGGTGCGGTTGCTATCAGAAAGCCGAGCATATAAATTTTGAATAATTATTTCTCTTGAGAGCTCATGATTGGGGCATGAATATAAAATTGATTTAAGCCTCCCCCAAGCTTGAGAAATGCTTTCTCCTTCGCGATGCCAGAAATTATATATATAATTGCGATCACGATGAACATGATGCATAGGATAAAACTTCTGATGAAACTCCAATTTCAATCGTTTGTAGTTCCATGACCCCATATCATCACATAGCATATACCATGTCAATGCATCTCCCTTCAAAGATAAAGGGAAGACCTTCTTCTTAATAACATCTCAAGACACACCTGCAAGCTTAAATAATCCATAAACTTCATCCACATATATTAGGTACTCATCAGGATGATTGGTTCCATCTCCTGCAAAAGGATTAGCTAGCAGTTTTTCTAACATACCCGAAGGAATTTCAAAGCAGACATTTTCATTTTCAGTAGGTTCAATAGGTTGAGGAGCAACTCTTTGCTCTACTGGTCGGGGTGAAGATACCCCGAACAAGCCCCTTAGAGGATTACTTTCCATAGTAACAAGTGACAGCAAATTTCAGCATACTATATAAATTTTTCCTTACCAAATTCCACCTACCAAAGGCGCTTCACTCCCCGGCAACGGCGCTAGAAAAGAGTCTTGATGACCCACAAGTATAGGGGATCTATCGTAGTCCTTCCGATAAGTAAGAGTGTCGAACCCAACGAGGAGCAGAAGGAAATGATAAGCGGTTTTCCGTAAGGTATTCTCTGCAAGCACTGAAATAATAGGTAACAGATAGTTTTGTGATAGGATAATTTGTAACGAGTAACAAGAAACAAAAGTAAATAAAGTGCAGCAACGTGGCCCAATCCTTTTTGCAGCAAAGGACAAGCCTGGACAAACTCTTATATGATGTAAAGTGCTCCCGAGGACACATGGGAATATCGTCAAGCTAGTTTTCATCACGATCATATGATTTGCGTTCGGTACTTTGATAATTTGGTATGTCGGTGGACCGGTGCTTGGGTGCTGTCCTTACTTGGACAAGCATCCCACTTATGATTAACCTCTATTGCAAGCATCCGCAACTACAACAAAAGTATTAAGGTAAACCTAACCATAGCATGAAACATATGGATCCAAATCAGCCCCTTACGAAGCAACACATAAACTAGGGTTTAAGCTTCTGTCACTCTAGCAACCCATCATCTACTTATTACTTCCCAATGCCTTCCTCTAGGCCCAAATAATGGTGAAGTGTCATGTAGTCGACGTTCACATAACACCACTAGAGGAGAGACAACATACATCTCATCAAAATATCGAACGAATACCAAATTCACATGACTACTAATAGCAAACAGCTAGTGGAATGGAGATGCAATGGTAGGTCTAGTGTTCTACGTCGGCAGGGCCCGACCCCACACATACCTCAGTCGCCATTGGTCCGACTGGATCACCAGGACGGGCCAAGGAGTGAGGGGCTATGTGGTCAGTTAGGCTCCTGAGTCGCGATGCTCAGGAGTCCCCCTTGATGTTCAAACGACATTCATACCTTGGCTCCTCTTGGGAGGGCGTGCGACGACTAGGTCCGCGGGACCTAGCAGGGTGGCATACGCTTGGGTGTGACCCGAGCGCAGCTCCCGTGCCCAGCCCCCTCGCACGGCTCTCCTGAGGGGAGGCGTTGCGATGAGGCCAGACACCGAGCCCGGAGGCTCCCTGAGGTTGATACGACTGTGAGGCTGCCCTCAGTTGTTTATCACCAGGACGGACCATGGCGCTTCCGCACTTGCACAGGCATAGCCACTCCTCGGCAGTGTCGACTGCCAGCACGGAGCATGGTGCTTCCATTGGTATGTGGGAGGGGACTCCCTACTTCGGAGAGCCCCCAGGGCGTGCATAGCCCCGCCCTGACACGTGGCTTGCACGACAGGGCTAGAAGAGGTGTGTCTGGGCACTCGTGAGCCAGCGCGGGACTCACGAGGCCCTACCTCAAGGCGGGTTGCGCCTAGTCTTGATTCTTGTTCGCTGGGTGGTCCTGCAAGGTGGTTAGATAACCTGCACCGGACGAATCTCCTGAGGTTATCGCGTGAGAAGGCCAAACACCAACGGCCCCAGGAGGTGATGTGAATGGGACCAGCCCGCCAGACAGAGCTCAGCCATTGGATTTATCGATGCTGCAGGGACGGGCCCGAGCACAGACGCCGTGCCTAGCCTTCTCATGCAAAGGATCATGAAGAAAGACGATCGGCGCGTGGCTCCCATGGTGGGTGACAATCAAGTAAGTGATAACCATAGATAGATTATGCATGAAAAGCAACATGCCACTAGGTCAGGCCCGAGCGGCTTGGGGATGATGCAGCCCGAGGGGCGTCCCCAGCAAGGTAAGCTAAAGACATAAACAAGAAGGGATACATGCCACATGGATAGACCCACGCGGCCTAGGAATGATGCAGCCCTGAGGGCGCTCCCAGCTAAATAAACTTGGAAAATGTCACCTGATTCTGTTGATGAAGGGGTGTTGA
Source organism: Triticum urartu (assembly GCF_056163025.1). Lineage (NCBI taxonomy): Eukaryota > Viridiplantae > Streptophyta > Magnoliopsida > Poales > Poaceae > Triticum > Triticum urartu. Next base: position 476,517,213 of record NC_141877.1, read on the forward strand.
GGCAGCTGAAGGTATGCGGTGAAGGGGTTGTTCCTCACGAGCCATCAGGCCCCTGAGCCTCGGGAGGCTCTGGGGGTCCAGGCGGTTCCTTGAGGACCGTCGCCATCTCCGCCAGGACTGCGTGATGCCTGTCCTCCTGACCAGCCATGACGCTCCGCAGGTTGCGCTGGAAGGCAGCAGCCACGCTCGGTAGGCCGAATGGCATGTGAATGTAGCTGTGCGATGGGCCCTCGCAGCGTCCCAAGCGCAAAGGCCAGAAGAGCTCTTGAGACACAACCCTGTTGGGCCCAGTGATGTCGATTCAGACGCGCAGCTCACCTTCCTCGCCTGGGTGGGGAGCAACGCCAGGTGGGCGGCGGTCGCTGCGAATCGCTCTTGCTTCCTGAAGCTCCTGAGTGGTCTTGGTAATGAACTCCTGAGCGCTGGGCGCTCCTCGCCCTGTGTCCTCCTGAGGGAAACGTGCCACGAAGCACGCATGGTGCCCGAGCGCCTCCCTCATAACGTTGGGAAGGTCTGAGGCCCTCTAGAAGAGAGCCCCCGAGCCCTGCCCGAGGAGGGTGCCGACCATGCCTTCCTATGCGACGGAGGGAGGCGCCCCAGGTGCGGGCGCTGATCCTGACGTGGTGCCACTTGCGGCGCCACTCTCCTGAGGCCCAGTACGGAGTAGCTGCTTCTTCTTCTTCTTGGGGATGGCCTCAGGAGGGTACTCGCCCTTGCTGTAGGGGTCGTCGATTGCTGCAGCTTGAAAGGCACGCTCGAGGGAGCACACCGAATCTCTTTGTTCGCAGGGCACTGTGATGATTCCGCCTATTCCTAGCATCTTGAGGACGTTGTAGCCGTGGTGGGTCACCGCCATGAACTTTGCCAAGGCTGGATACCCGAGGATGGAATTGTACGGCAGACGGATGTGGGCGACGTCGAAGTCGATGAGCTCGGTGCGGTAATTGTCGCTATGTCCGAAGGTGACTGGGAGGCAGACCTGACCTATCGGGGTGGTGGAGCCGTAGGTCACTCCTGAGAAAGGCTTGGTAGGCTGAAGCTGATCGTAGGGCACTTGAAGGTTGTCGAACATCTCGACGGATAGGACGTTATGCCCTGCGCCGCCGTCGATGAGAGTCTTGGTGACTTGCACGTTGCTGATGACGGGTGAATAGAGCATCGGGAGAGCGCCAACGATGGCCACGCACTTGAGCTGGTCTGCCGAGCTGAAGATAATAGCGCACTTGGACCACCTGAGCGGGTGTGTGGCCTCGTGGCCATCTCTTCGTAGAACAAGATGCGCCACCGCTGTGAGGCTGGGGCTTGAGCTCCGCCCAAGATGCAGGAGATAGCACGCGGCTCCTGGAAGCCCCCAGCCCCCTCGTCTTGGTGGTGGTCGTCGTTCCTTCTTGGTGGTGGTGGCAGTGGAAGAAGCCCAGTATTGCCCTGAGGACGGTCCTCACGAGGCTGATCCCTCCAGACACCTTCGCGAGGCTGATCCTACCAGCGGTCCTCACGAGGCTGGTCAAGCCACTCCTGGCATGGGCCCTGGTCATCCCAGCATCCTTCGCCACGTCCTCCTCCTCGGCCGTAGCCTCGGTCGTTGCGCTCGGTGCGTCGACCGAAGTGTCCGTCGCGAATGGCCCTGAGCTCTTGACAATCGTTGTTGTTGTGGCTGTGCACGTTGTGGAAGGAGCAGAACGGTCGGCTGCTCTTGGATGACCCAGGCTGGTCCCTGCCGTGCTTCATGTCTGGCTCTGCCGCGAGTACGACTGCTCCCTCGTGCTTCACGTCCTTGGCCTTGGCTTTCTTCTCTTCCAGGTCGGCAGCTGGGAGCTCGAGAAGGGAAAGACACCCTTCCTCAGCCCTTGCACACTTGGTCGCCAGGTTGAACAGCTCCAGGGATGTGCACAACTCCTCGTGGATGGCGAGCTCCTCCTTCATCTTAACGTCGTGGACGCCATTGGAGAACGCAGAGATGATGGCCTCATCCGTCACCTTGGGGATCTTGAGACGAACATTGTTGAAGCGTTGGATGTACTTCTGGAGGGTTTCCCCTGGTTGTTACTTGACGCGGCGCGGGTCACCCGCGGCCAGAGGGCGGTCGCGAGTGCCCTGAAAGTTGGCGACGAAGCGGTGGCGCATCTTGTTCTAGGAAGAGATGGAGCCTGGAGGCAGGTCCAGGCGCCACGAGCGTGCGCCATCCTTGAGAGCCATGGGGAACCGGTTCGCCATGACTTTCTCGTCGCCGTTGGCCACCTCGATGCTCAGCTCGTAGAGCTGTAGGAACTCTGCGGGGTCGGGGGGTGCCGTCGTAGCACGGAGGCAGGTCTGGCTTGAACTTGCCCGGCCATGCGATGCTACGTAGCTCGGGGGTGAAAGCGCGGCAGCCCGCGGTGGCCACCGGGACCCTTTGCTGATGTGGAGCCTGGCCTTGACGCCCTCGCACCGCCATCACAGGCGGCGCACGGTCTTGTCGTAGCGGCACCGGGAGCGCATGAGCGTTTTTTTGCGGATGAGGGACTTCCTGGCAGCTTCCTTCTTCGCGTACAGGCGCCCGATGCGGCGGATCACGCCGGGGGGGGGGGGGTGGGGGGGCGCACGCCTTGGCGTCAGGGCGCCGTCTTGGGACAGAGGTGGTGGAGGCGCTCCATGAGCCACGTCGCCCGCCGCTGGCGGAGGGCAAGGCTGCGAGAGGGATGGCACAGGGGAGCCTCTGTGGCGCTGACAAGCTCAGCGATGCGGTCGAGCCAGTCCTCATAGAGGTCGTCGATGGGGCGGTAGCGCAGGAGCTCACGCGCCATGCACAGCGCGGCCTGCGCATCCATGGGAGCGCGACATGTCGGATCACGGGTTGTGGCAAACCCTTGAGGTTCGAACACTGGGGTGCACACGAAGGTTTTCTCCCTATCGATCCATGCCCTTGCCCTCAAAGATCTTGTGGACGAACTCAACGAACTCGCAACACAGAAAGACACAAGATTTATACTAGTTCAGGCCACCATTGTGGTGTAATACCCTACTCTAGTGTGGTGGTGGTGGATTGCCTCTTGGGCTGATGATGAACAACACAAGGGGAAGAACAGCCTCCTGAGGTTGAGGTGTTCTTGTGCTCGGTGAACTTGTGTGCGTAGGATGCCTCTTTATCTTGATCTCGATCTTGACTTGTGGTGAGCTCGATCCTCTCTGGTCCATCCTCTACTCTGTGGTGGCTAGTTCTACTTATATAGGCCCTGGTCCTCTCCCCAAATATTGAGTGGGAAGGGAGCCAACAACGGCCAATACGAAAGGGGACAACTAGTACAAGTTATCCTGACAAAAGGTGGTCTTCGCCTGCCAAAGGTTCTGGTGATGACACCGTCTTGGGCTCCATGGTGACCTCCGTCCTGCCGTCCTTCTGGTCTTGGTCTCGTTGCACCAATATGGAAACCTTTGCCTAATGCCTCGGTACTCCGCACCCGCGCTTGCCCCCTTGGCACCAAAGAGGAAACGAGGACACCGCGAGCGCTGGCGCCCGCCTGGTTTGGAACGTCATGGCTCACGTCACGAGGACCTTGCGAGGTTTGCCTTGCCTTAATCTCTCCACCCCTCGTGAGCCTGCCTGGCGAGGCCGCCCCTGAGGAGGTCTTGCGTCATCCGCCTCGCGAGGTTTGGCCCCTCGCGAGGGTCTTGAATGTCTTGTCGATGAAGATGGGCCGTACAGACCTGCCAGCCCAGCCACGCCGTGGGCCGCAGGCAGGCAAGTCTGGGGACCCCCGTTCCCAGGACGCCGACAGTAGTCCCCGGGCCCAAGGCGCGCTCGGGCCTGGCTTCATGGAGAAGCCAAAGGATCAAGCACGGAGCGCCGCGGGCCCTCCCAAAGCCTGCGGCCTCGGTTGACGCGTGGTGGTTGATTGGACGTGGGCGTCTCCGCTTCCCCATGCTGCCTTGGTAACCGCCAGACTTGACAAGTCCCTGCGACATGCAAGCAAAAACATCATTACCTGCAATCATGGGGGTGCTGGTTGAGCTTCTCCTGCTATAAATGGGGAGGGGGCCAGAGCCCCCGTCGCTCATCTCTTTCCATTCCGCTCGCTTCTTCTTCTTCTTCTTCTTCTTCTTCTTCTTCTTCTTCTTCTTCTTCTTCTTCTTCTTCTTCTTCTTCTTCTTCTTCTTCTTCTTCTTCTTCTTCTTCTTCTTCTTCTTCTTCTTCTTCTTCTTCTTCTTCTTCTTCTTCTTCTTCTTCTTCTTCTTCTTCTTCTTCTTCTTCTTCTTCTTCTTCTTCTTCTTCTGCTCCACCACCGACTCTAATGGCGCCGTCGAAGAGGTTCTCCACCGTGGAGAAAGGAAAGGCCCCTCGCGAGGGGCCCGGCTCCCCGGCGCCTAAATGGGGACATGGCCACCCCTGCAAACACACCACGACTCCCGCCATGGCCCCCTGCTCCTGGGTGGCGCCGCTGCGCGTGGCGGGGGTCTGTCCAGTCGCGGTAGCCCCGTCAATGAGGGGAGACGCGCCGTGGTTGCACGGCCTCCCCGGCCACGCTTCCACTCGTCAGAGGTGCTACCGGAGTTCGTTGTCTGGTCGGTGGATCCGGCCGGCAACTGCCTCCAGCTTCCGCGCTTCTTCGTCAACGAGCTGCTGGCCCCTGGTCCAGGCGGGCTCTGGCTGCAGGCAGATGAGGGCTTCCTAGGTCGCGGTTGAAGTCTTCGCCGAGGGCAACATAGCTCTGGCCCGCGGTTGGCAGGCGTTCGCCCGCGCGCGCGGCCTGGGCAAGCGGTGCACCCTCCACTTCAAGTATGCCGGTGATGCGGCCCTCTACGTGAGGGTGTTTGGGGAAGATGGTCGCCGCGCCGGGTGCTGCCCCGAGACGAACAACGGCGAGGAGGTGCTCGGTCTCGGGGATGGCCGCGACGAGGGTGAGCCCGCCAGCCACGCCTCGTCTAGCTACGACGGCTCTTCTCTTGGCGATAACTCTAGTAGCGGTGGCTATGACCAGCCACCATGCTGCCGTGCTCGCTTTGAAGGTGGTAGCGGGTCGTCCCGTCGCCGCGCCTCCGTGAAGTGCGAGGAGGGATCCGGCTAAGCTCGGGACGTCGCTAGAGGCCTGCCCCCGTGGTTTGCTGCAACGCCGCTTTTGCTTTGTTCCTCTTTTCTTTCCTGCATCCAAATGAAACCAGTATGGGCCCAGAGGGGCGTGTATCAAATTGTGATTCCTCACTCATTATGCTATGCTTGTTACTTCCATGCTGTGTCGTTATTTTGTGTGGAGATAACTTAGCCTGGCGCGATCAGGGTAGCTTCTTCTTCACAAAGCACTTGTTTCCTCGTGCCCGTCTTGGCCTAGTGGTTGCTTAGGAACTGCAAAAATTCGTTAGGAGGCTCGCTAGGAGACTCATCGCTCAGCCGAGCCTTGACCCAGCGCTTCATATCACGGTACCCGAGGGGCATGGATTAGGAGAGATGTGACGGTTCTGGGCTCGAACGAGGGTGCCTCGCGAGAAGGTAGACCAAATACAGAGAGAAGGACCAACGCAAGAAGAAGAAACCCTCGCGAAGGCACCTGCCTAGCCCCTTCGCGAGGTATGCGAGAGAGAGAACTCAAGCGAACTGGATTCGGAAAAAGGTGGCAAAAGGCGACGAAACCAAATCAGCAAGGGACACCAGAAGCAAACTTTGATTAAGAGAAGGTGAGCCAACTACAGAAAGCAAATGAAAAGCCGCGTCTGACACCTAGTGTAGTCTTCGACGTCTTCTCACCAGCGCGGAGCTAAGTGCTGCCACTAGGCATGGGAGGGACCCCCGAGGCCCGAGGGCGGCTCTCCGAAGACTCCGGGGCGTGTAAAACCCCACTCATTATTACGTGAGAGTGTCACGGGAGGCGATTCTTCACAGGCACCGGGCCTTCTTCACATGCACTGGGCCTTTCTTCACAGGCACGAGGCCTTGCTTCACAGCCACGGGGCCTTGCTTCGTGTGGATTGGGCTTTGCTCCACAGGCACGGGGCCTTGCTTCACAGGCACTGGGCCTTGCTTCATGGGTAGAACTTCCAGAGGTGCTGGATGTTCCAGGCGTTCTGGACGGGCACCCGTTCCTGCATCTCCAGGCGCGCGGAGCCAGGCTTGGAGATATGGACGACCTTGAACGGGCCCTCCCACATGGGCGAGAGCTTGTGCAACCCTTCCCTGGAGAGGACCCGCCTCAGGACGAGGTCGCCTGCCTCGAGCGTCCTGGAGCGGATGCTGCGACAGTGGTACCGCCGCAGCGCTTGCTGGTACCTTGCCGCCCTCAATGCAGCTTCGCGGCCTCGTTCCTCCCCCAGTACGAGGTCCATCCCCCACGTGACGTCCTACTGCGTTTCATCAAATGCCAGAACCCATGTGGAGCGATGCTTGACCTCGTGAGGGAGGACCGCTTCGGCTCCGTAGACAAGGAAGAATGGGGTCTCGCCCGTCGACTTCGTGGCGGTGGTGCGGATGGACCACAACATGGACTGGAGTTCGTTGTGCTAGCCCCTGCCGCAGGCCTCGAGCTTCTTCTTGAAGGTCCTGGTCTTGAGGCCTCTCAGGACCTCCGCGTTGGCGCGTTCAGCTTGGCCATTGCTCCTGGGGTGTGCCACCGAAGCGTAGCAGATCTGCATTCCAAGGTTAGCACAGTATGTTTTGAAGAGGTTACTGGTGAACTGCGAGCCGTTGTCGGTGATGATGCGGTTGGGGACCCCGAAATGGCTCACGAGGCCCTTGATGAACTTAACCGCGGAACCGGCTGTGATGGTGCAGACGGCTTCCACTTCCGCCCACTTGGTGAACTTGTCAATGGCGATGTAGAGGTAGCGGTAGCCCCCTGGAGCTCGAGGGAATGGGCCCAAGATATCCAGCCCCCAGACTACGAATGGCCATGTGAGCGGTATAGTCTGGAGGCCCTGAGCTGGCTGATGGATCTGCTTGGCATGGAACTGGCAAGCTTCGCAGGACTTCACCAGCTCAGCTGCGTCGTTGAGCGCCGTGGGCCAGTAGAATCCATTGCGGAACACCTTGCCGACGAGAGTCCGTGATGATGAGTGGTGTCCGCAGTCCCCGCCGTGTATGTCAATCAGCAACTCCTTCCCCTGGTCCCTGGAAATGCAACGTAATGAAACATCATTTGGTCGCTTCCTGTACAGCTCACCGTCCTGGATGCAGTATGCCGTGGCTTGCCGGGCTACGCGCTCTGTGTCCTCTTCCTTCTCTGGTAGTGCCCCTTGCATCAGATATTCCTTGAATTCCTTGGTCCAACATCCCTCTTGAGGCTCGAGCGCCAAGAGCAAGCGAGCCCATGAGGTTGGGCCACAAGCTGGGGCTCCCGTGGCAGGCGGTTGTGGGAGCTCCTTCCGAGGCCATGCCGTGCGTGAAAGTGGTGGCGTCACTGACGGCTTGAAGAGCCGCTCCTTGAAGACGCGGTGCTGCCACTTGGATGCCCTCCTGGCGATGTCGTCGGCTTCCTTGTTGGTGCCACGGGGCACATGCTGCACCTCCATGCCTAGGAACTGCTTTTCCATCTTACGTACTTCTGTGAGGTACGCCTCCATGTGCTCGTCCTTTGGCTCATACACTTTGTTGGAAAAGTTGACAAGGAGCTGTGAGTCGCCCCTAACGGTGAGGCGCTTCACCCCTAGTGCTGCCGCGGCCTTTAGGCCATCTATGAGGCCTTCGTATTCTGCGATGTTGTTGGAGACCTTCTCGCCCTGCTGAAAGCAGAGCTGCACGGCGTAGTAGAGCTTGTCCTATGTGGGTGAGATGAGCACTGCTTCAGCCCCCGCGCCCTGGTGCGTGAAGGCACAATCGAAATACACGACCCATCCGTCTGGCGCCTCACTTCCTGGCGAGGTGGACCGGTCCTCGCCTGCTTCCAGTGCCGGGACATCCATCCATTCCGCCACGAAGTCCGCGAGTGCGGCTCCCTTGATGACCTTGGTGGTGCTGAACTCCAACTGGAACGCCTGCAGCTTGATGTTCCACTCGGCGACCCTTCCAACAGAGTTGGGGTTTCTGAGCACCCTCTCCAATGGGTAGGCCGAGATGACTTTGATGGGGTGGAACTAGAAGTAGTGCCGTAACTTGCGCGAGGCCACCAGGAGCGCGAGCAGGAGCTTTTGAGGCATGGGATAACGTGCCCTCGCGTCCCGCAACACCGTGCTAACGAAGTACAATGGGTGCTCGATGAGGACCAGTGTGTTGGTGAGGCTCGCGTCTTGCGCAAGATGGGGTACCTCCTGAGGTGGTGGGGCCTCTGGCACCTGGTCGCTTGCGAGAATCTCTATGGTGTCATCATGCCGAGCTTGGTTTTCTGTTGCTGCTGCTATGGCTCTTGCTGCGCCTTCCTGATCTTGCGTCATCTCAGCTGGCAACGTAGCTTGGCGCGGCGCACTCTTGGCCTAGTGCTCCTCCCGAACCGCCAATAGCGCAGCGCTGGCGGAGTATGGGGTGGCGGCAAGATAAAGTACTATAGGATCAAGAGGCCGTGGCGCCACCAACACCGGTGGGCTGGTCAGGCTCTTGAGGTCTTGGAAGGCTCGATCGGCCTCCGGAGTCCACTCGAACGGGCCCTTCTTCTTCATCAGCTTGAAAAAGGGTAAGGCGCGCTCTCCTAGCTTGGAGATGAAGCGCCCCAATGCAGTCACCCGACCAGCCAGCTTCTGCATTTCCTTGAGGGTCTGCGGCGGGCTCATGCCCTCAATGGCCTTTATCTTCTCCGGGTTCGCCTCGATCCCTTTGTGCGACATGGGGAATCCCAGCAGCTTGCTAGAAGGAACACCGAACACACACTTTTCTGGGTTAAGCCACAGGTTCACCTGACACAGGCTTTCGAAGGTCTCCTCAGGTCTTGGATCAAGGTTCTCGCCTCCCTAGACTTCACCGCAATGTCATCGACGTATGCCTCCGTGTTCCTCCCGAGCTGCCGCCCTAAAGCGATGTGCATCAGCCGCTGAAAGGTCGCACCCGCATTGCGCAGTCCGAAGGGCATACAGGTGTAGCAGTACACCCCACACAGGGTCAGGAAGGCTGTCTTCTCTACATCTTCCACCGCCATCTTGATTTGGTGATACCCTGAGAATGCATCCAGGAAGCACAGTAGGTCACACTCAGCGGTGGAGTCGATGATCTGGTCGATGCGCGGGAGAGGGAACGGATCTTGAGGGCACGCCTTGTTGAGGTTGGTGCAGTCGACACACATTCGCTCCTTCCCGCCTTTCTTCGGCACCACGACTAGGTTCGCCAGCCATTCGGGGTACCTAACCTCACGAACGACACCCGCCGCCTCCAACTTGCGGGTCTCTTGGACGATGAAGGCCTGCTTCTCCATGGACTGCCACCTTGCTCGCTGCTTCACAGGGCGCACATAGGGGCACACCCTTAAGTGGTGATGAATCACCTCTCTCGGGACCCCCACCAGCTGATTGGGCTCCCATGCGAATATGTCCTTGTTTGCGTGCAAGAACTTCACCAATGCTTCCTCTTGGCTGGGGTTGAGGCCGGCACCTATGGTGAAGGTGGCTCCTGAGGAGCCGTCCTCGTCGACTGGCACCTGCTTTGTCTCTGCCTTGTCTTGGGTGAACATCTGCTTCTTCTTGGTTGGCGCGGCCTCCTTGGCCTTGGGGGCACCGGTGCCGACGGGCTGCACTGCCGCAGCGGTCCTGAAGGCAAGTTTGAGCACCGTCACGGTCTCCTTGGTGTCCCCCTTGATGGTGAGGACACCTTTGCTTCCTAGCATTTTCATGAGGTTGTAGGACGGATGAGTCGCCGCCATGAACTGGGCCAGAGCTGGGTACCCGAGGATGGCGTTGTACGGGAGGCCGATGTGGGCGATGTCGAAGTCGGCCAGCTCGGTGCGGTAGTTGTCGCGCGTGCCAAAGGTAACCGGAAGGCGGATCTGCCCCTGTGAGCGGGCAACGCCACCACCAACTCCTGAGAAAGGCTTGCTGAGGCTGAGTCGCTTGAGCGGCACGTGAAGAAGGCTGAAGGCCTCCATGGAGAGCAAGTTGAGGCCAGCGCCGCTGTCGATGAGGGTCTTGGTGATGGCCACATTGCAGATGGTGGGTGTGCGGAGCATCGGAAGCATGCCCGAGCCGGTGGTAGTGACGGGGTGGTCTTCTGAGCTGAAGGTGAGGTCGGCCTCAGGCACGGCCCAGCCCGGCGGAGCCCCCGAGCGCGTCGAAGCGGCGCCGATCTGGCGGAGGAACGACTTGATGTGGCGCTCTGAAGGCGGCGCCTGTGAGTTGCCTAGCAGGGCCGCGACCGCGTGGTGCACCGGTGCAGCGTAGCGCGTAGTGAAGAGGTTGCAGAGCTCCTCCCAAGACACCACCGTGGATCCGGGAAGGTTGAGAAGCCAGGCGCGCGGCTCGCCGGCGAGGGCCATGGGAAGCCAATTGGCCATGACCTTGTCATCACCCCGGCTTCGAGGACGGCCTCATTGTACTCCAGCAGAAAAGCTGACGGGTCCGCCGCACCATCGTAGCGCGGCGGCATCTCCGGCTTGAACTTGGGCGGCCAATGCACCTGCCGCAGGGCGGGGGCCAGGGCTCGGAGCCGCCTGACCCCGTGGTCAATGCTGGCCGTCGGAGTCGGCGGCAGGGCGCCCCCCATGTGGGCGGAACGCAGTGTCGACGGAGCTCAGATCGACGAAAGAGAAGCTACGGCGCACCCCTACCAGGAGCGCCAAATGTCGGATCACGGTTTTCGACAAACCCTTGAGGTTCGAACACTGGGGTGCGCGCGAAGGTTTTCTCCCTATCGATCCACGCTCTAGCCCTCTAAGATCTTGCGGACAAACTCAACGAACTCGCAACACAGAAAGACACAAGATTTATACTGGTTCATGCCACCGTTGTGGTGTAATACCCTACTCCAATGTGGTGGTGGTGGATTGCCTCTTGGGCTGATGATGAACAATATAAGGGAAAGAACAACCTCCTGAGGTTTAGGTGTTCTTGTGCTAGGTGAACTTGTGTGGGTTGGATGCCTCTTGTTCTTGATCTCGATCTTGACTTGTGGTGAGGTCGATCCTGTCTGGTCCGTCCTCTACTCTGTGGTGGTTAGTTCTACTTATATATGCCTTGGTCCTCTCCCCAAATATTGAGCGGGAAGGGAGCCAACAATGGCCAATTTGAAAGGGGACAACTAGTACAAGTTATCCTGACAAAAGGTGGTCTTCGCCTGCCAAAGGTTCTGGTGATGACACCGTCTTGGGCTCCATGGTGACCTCCATCCTGCCGTCCTTCTGGTCTTGGTCTCGTTGCACCAATATGGAAACCTTTTCCTAATGCCTTGGTACTCCGCACCTACGCTTGCCCCCTTGGCACCAAAGAGGAAACGAGGACACTGCGTGCTGCCGCCCGCCTGGCGCCCACCTGGTCTCGAACACCATGGCTCACATCACGAGGACCTCGCGAGGTTTGCCCTACCTTGATCTCTCCACCCCTCGTGAGCCTGCCTGGCGAGGCCACCTCCGAGGAGGTCTTGCATCGTCCGCCTCGCGAGGCTTGGCCCCTCGCGAGGGTCTTGAATGTCTTGTCGATGAAGATGGGCCGTACAGACCTGCCAGCCTAGCCACGCCATGGGCCGCAGGCAGGCAAGTCTGGGGACCCCCGTTCCCAGGACGCCGACACGACGGGCGTGAGACGACGAGCCGGCTAGGGTCAGTGGTGGAGTGGTGGTGCGGCCGTCCCGCCGCACCGAGGGATGCAACGAGGAGGCTTGCTGCTCATTCCCCATTGGGCCGGTGATGGTGTTGGCGGAGGCGGCGGAGAATGACGGGGCGGCCCACCGACGGGAGCCATCTAAACGGCGCGGGCGGCCCGACGCTTAGCGCGAGCTCGACGAGCGTCCTACATGGAGGTGACGAAGTGACGAGACGCAGAGTGATGGAAGGAAAGCTTCGGCGCACCCCTACCTGGCGCGCCAAATGTCGGATCTCTGGTTTCGGCAAAACCCTCAAGGTTCGAACACTGGGGTGCGCGCGAAGATCTCCCCCTACCAACTCACGCCCTCAACCTCGTCACGATCTCAAAGGCAAGCTCGATGAACTCGCAACACAAGGGACACAAGATTTATACTGGTTCGGGCCACCGTTGTGGTGTAATACCCTACTCCAGTGTGGTGTGGTGGATTGCCTCTTGGTCTGAGGATGAACTATACAAGGGGAAGAACAGCCTCCTGAAGTGAGGTGTTCTTGTGCTTGGTGGGTGTGTGGATGGGTTGGATCTAGTCCAAGATGAGATGGCTGAGGTTCTCTCTGCTTGTCCCTTAGTTGGTTGGTTCGTTTGTTCGTTTCCCCCTACTGTGGTGGCTAATCCTATTTATAGAGGCCCTGGTCCTCTCCCCAAATATCGAGCGGGAAGGGATCCAACAACGGCCAATTTGAAAGGGGACAGCTAGTACAAGTTATCCTGACAAAAGCAGTCTTCGCCTGCCAAAGGCTCTGGTGGTGACGCCGCCTTGGGCTCCATGGTGACCTCCGTCTTGCCGTCCTGCTGGTCTTGGTCTCTTTGCACCGATAGGGAAACCTTTGCTTGACCCCTCGGTACTCTTCGTCTGCGCTTGCCTCATTAGCACCAAAGAGGAAAGAAGGACACTGTGTGCGCTGGCGCCCGCCTGGTCTCGGTCCTCATGGCTCACGTCATTGGAACCTCGCGAGGATTGCCTGGCCTCGATCTCTCTGCCCCTCACGAGCCATCTTGGTGAGGCCGCTCCCGAGGAGGTCTTGTGTCGTCCGCCTCGCGAGGCTTGGCCCCTCGCGAGGGTCTTGTATGCTTGTTGGTGAAGATGGGCCGTACGGGCCCGCTTGCAGAGCCACGCCGTGTGCCGCAGGCAGGCAAGTTTGGGGACCCCCATTCCTAGAATGCTGACAGCACCCCTTTCTTTCTGCCGTGGCGACAAAATGGTCCCTACCATATTAAAGGTCAACATTTCCATAAAAAATGTATTAAACTTGCATATGTCATGTGCATCATGTTAACAACACTTAAAATGTTTAAAACCGTTGTTTGCATTAAATTGCTAAACGCGTATGGGGATTTACCGAAATTGTTGTTTGGTGTTCCGGCCTCACTTAAACTTGCCTAAATAGATAGTTTCTTTATGCTTATTCTCTTGCCATGTTAACCAATATTTAATATTGTTGAGTACCTAACCGGGAGTGAACTAAATAATTGAATGTGGTGTTTTGTCAATATGCATCTCGTTGCATATTGAGCTCCACTTAACTTGTAGTTTTGTTTGTGCACTTTGCCATGCCATGCATATTTAAATCGGACATGCATCATACTTGTTTGTGCATCATGCCATGTTTATGCTTATGTGTTTACCATGGTATTTGCTTCTTTCCGGTTTGCTTCTCACGTTAGCTTTGGTTTCATTCCAGAGTTGTGAGGATTCGTTCGACTCCGTCCGTTTGTCTTCTTCATGGACTCGTTCTTCTTCCTTGCGGGATCTCAGGCAAGATGACCATTACCCTCGATATCACTTCTATCTTTGCTTGCTAGTTGTCCATTCTATCGCTATGTTGTGCTGCCTACCACTTGTTATCATGCCCCCATATTGCCATGTCAAGCCTCTAACCCACCTTCCTAGCAAACCATTGTTTGGCTATGTTACCGCTTTTGCTCAGCCCCTCTTATAGCGTTGCTAGTTGCAGGTGCAGTGCAGGTTGTTCCATGTTGGAACATGGATATGTTGAGATATCACAATATCTCTTATTTAATTAATGCATCTATCACTACAAAAAAAGACACATCCGTGACATTTTGGGCCGAACGATTTTTTTTTTCTGTCATACATATGAAACTTCTATGACGATAATTGTGACAAAACCCGGTATCATCATAGATGTGGCGGGCTCCTACTTCTATGAAAAAAAATCATGATAGAAAATGGGCTTTTCGTCCTGGGCGGGCCGGAGACGCAGCTGCATGACATTCTTTGGGCCGTGGTGTGGAGGGCTGGATGAACAATAGACGGTGGAGGGGTGGTTGAACAGTAGCCGGTGGAGTAGCTCGCGGTGGAGGCTGGATGAACAGGAGCCCGTGGAGGCTGGAGGAGGTCGACGGTGGATGAACAGTAGCTCGTGGAGGCTGGAGGGGGTCGACGGTGGAGATGAACAGTATTCCGTGGAGTCCCGTTTTGCGGTACGCCACACCCCTCCCGATGAACAGGACCCCCGTTTCGACTGTAGCGCTCCAACACAAGTCCGTTTCCTCCGTTTTGCGGTACGCCACACCCCTCCCGATCAACAGGACCCCCGTTTCGACCGTAGGAGGTCCGTTTCCTCCGTTTTGCGGTACGCCACACTGAAAGTGCAACTATCCCTAGGTGGTTTTGGTAATTCATAACAACATATAGCTCATTGAGCTAATGCTATTCCAAGATGATTATTTCAGGAAAGCTCAATGATTGGCATGGCATGGATGTGAAAGTGGAACCCTCAAAATGCTAAGGACAAAGGATTGGCTCAAGCTCAAAAGCTCAAGACTCTTCATTTTATATTTTAGTGATCCAAGATCACATTGAGTCTTTAGGAAAAGCCAATACTATCAAGGAGGGATGAGGTGTTGCTTAATGAGCCTCTTGCTTCATGTGCTTAGTGATATGCTCCAAAACCCTCAACTACTTTCCCATATCCACTTGTGACCTAAACCCTAAGCCAAACTCGGTCCTACCGATTCTTTCTATCCGGCGCCACCGAGTTTCACTTGTCATAAGCCACTGCCAAACCCTAGCAATTCGGTTCTACCGATGGGGATCTCGGTCACACCGAGATGGGATTGCAAACTCTCTGTTTCCCTTTCGTAACTTTTCGGTCTCACCAAAAGAGCGAATCGGTCCCACCGAGATTGCAATGTAAATTCAGTGTTTCCTTTTTGTAACTTTTCGGTCTCACCGAAAGAGCAAATCGGTCCCACCGAGTTTGCCTGACCAACTCTCTGGTTAGCTAATTACCAAATTCGGTCTCACCGAGTTTGTGTAATCGGTCTCACCGAGATTATGTTATGCCCAAACCCTAACCATATCGGTCCTACCGAGTTGCATGTCAGTCCCACCGAAAATCTCTAATGGTCACTAGGTTTACCTTTTCGGTCCGACCGAGTTTGTTGATTCGGTCCCACCGAGATTGGAAAACTGTGTGTAACGGTTGGATTTTGTGTGGAGGCTATATATACCCCTCCACCTCCTCTTCATTCGTGGAGAGAGCCATCAGAACACATACACAATTCGAACTCATATGTTCTGAGAGAGAACCACCTACTCATGTGTTGAGACCAAGATATTCCATTCCTACCATATGAATCTTGATCTCTAGCCTTCCCCAAGTTGCTTTCCACTCAAATCTTCTTTCCACAAAATCCAAATCCTATGAGAGAGAGTTGAGTGTTGGGGAGACTATCATTTGAAGCACAAGAGCAAGGAGTTCATTACCTACACACCATTTGTTACTTCTTGGAGAGTGGTGTCTCCTAGATTGGCTAGGTGTCACTTGGGAGCCTCCGACAAGATTGTGGAGTTGAACCAAGGAGTTTGTAAGGGCAAGGAGATCGCCTACTTCGTGAAGATCTACCGCTGGTGAGGCAAGTCCTTTGTGGGCGATGGCCATGGTGGGATAGACAAGGTTGCTTCTTCGTGGACCCTTTGTGGGTGGTTGCTTCTTCATGGACCCTTCGTGGGTGGAGCCCTCCGTGGACTCGCGCAACCGTTACCCTTTGTGGGTGGAGCCCTTCGTGGACTCGCGCAACCGTTACCCTTTGTGGGTTGAAGTCTCCATCAACGTGGATGTAGGATAGCACCACCTATCTGAACCACGGGAAAAACATCCGTGTCCCCAATTGCGTTTGAATTCTCTAAACCCTTCCCTTTACTTTCTTGCAAGTTGCATGCTTTACTTTCCGCTGCCAATATACCCTTTGCATGCTTGCTTGAATTGTGTGATGATTGCTTGACTTGTCCTACATTAGCTAAAATCTGCCAAGAACTAAAATTGGGAAAAGGTTAAGTTTTTATTTGGTCAAGTAGTCTAATCACCCCCCCTCTAGACATACTTTCGATCCTACAAGTGGTATCAGAGCCTTGGTCTCCATTTGCTTTGATCTCCATAGCTTTTGGCGGTCATAGCCTTGGTTTCACAACCTAGGAGAGTATGGCGTCTAGCGAGGGAAATTATCACTGTAGAGGTCCTTACTTTGATGGTACTAATTTTGCTAGTTGGAAGCATAAAATGAAAATGCATATTCTTGGACATAACCCTGCCGTTTGGGCTATTGTGTGTGTTGGTTTGCAAGAAGACTTCTTTGATGGGAAAGAACCAAACCGTGAAGCTACCGCGGATGAGTTGAAGATGTTGCAATACAATGCTCAAGCTTGTGATATTCTCTTCAACGGATTGTGCCCCGAAGAATTCAACAAAATCAGCCGTCTTGAGAATGCAAAGGAAATTTGGGACACTTAGATTGATATGCACGAAGGTACCGACTCCGTCAAGGAATCCAAGTTGGATGTGCTTCAAAGTCAACTTGACAAGTTCAAAATGAAGGATGGTGAAGGTGTCGCTGAAATGTACTCTAGGCTTGCTCTCATCACAAATGAGATTGCCGGCTTAGGAAGTGAAGAGATGACCGATAGATTCATCATCAAGAAGATTCTAAGTGCCTTGGATGGAAAATATGATACCGTATGCACACTGATCCAAATGATGCCCAATTATAAAGATCTCAAGCCAACGGAGGTGATTGGAAGAATTGTTGCTCATGAGATGTCACTTAAGGATAAAGAGGAACTTCACAACAAATCAAGTGGTGCCTACAAAGCCTCATGTGAAGCCCCTACATCATCAAGTGAGAAACAAAACTTCAATGAAGAATTGAGCTTAATGGTGAAGAACTTCAACAAGTTCTACAAGAGTAGAAGCAAAGATAGAAGCTTCAAGTCAAGGTCCTACAATGACAAAAGATCTTCTAGTCGAGAGCGAAACTGCTACAGTTGTGGAAGACCCGGACACTATTCCAATGAGTGTACGGATCCCTACAAGAGAAGAGAAGATTCTCCAAAAAGAAGAAGCAAAGAATCACCACCAAGAGAGAGAGAAGGAGTAGAGATGATCGTTATGAACGAAGATACTCACGGAGAAGCAAGGATTCGGAAAGGAAGGAAAAATCATCAAGGAGCTACACAAAACGAAGACATCAAGCTCATGTTGGTGAATGGGTATCCGGCTCTGACTCCGACAGCCACTCCGAGAGAAGTTATCACTCCGACTCCGAAGATACTCAAGATGAAGGTGTTGCCGGTCTAGCACTTGTGTCAACCAACTCCTACGACATATTTGACTCACCAAATGAAGGAATTGGAAGATGCTTCATGGACAAAGGTCCTAAGGTAAGACACCCCGAGTATGTTGATTTCAATAGTGATGAAGATGACTTGTTAGGTGATGATTTGCTTGTTGACAACTCTAGTGATGAATACTACGATGAAACGTCAATTAATCATGCTAATCAAGATAAAATGAATGACAATGATAAGGAGAAGATTGAGGCTCTAACTAAAGAACTAAACACTCTTAAGTTAGATCATGAAACTATCTTCAAAGATCATCGAGAACTTTTAAGAGCTCATGAGAAATTACGCTTTGAAAAGCTCAATCTTGAGCAAGAGCATGAGTTCTTAAAAGCAATCAATGATGATCTCCGCAAGAAAAGTTCTTCCTACATTGCCAAGCGTTTACTCTTATCCACTTACATGCCTCAAGTCAAGTCTAGTAACAAGAACAAGAAAGATTCTTCCTCTAGCAGTAACAATGATCATGCTAAATCCAATATTGTTGCTTCTAGTAGTTCTCTTGATTACACTAATGATTCTCTTAGCCAAGTTACACTTGAGCAAGAAAATAGCTTATTGAAGGGAATTATAGAGAAAGGAGTGTACAAAAGCCTTGCCGGGAGTAAGCAATTCGAGGAAATTGTGCACAAGCAAGGAATGCACCGGAAGAATCAAGGTGTTGGTTTTGAACGAAAGTTCAATGCCAATGGAGTTGAGTGGGAAGAAGATCAATACCCCAAGACAAAGTTTGTTCCTCAACAAGAGAAGTATGATACTTCTTTCAAGGGGACACAAGTTCAAGATGATCTTCCACCACAAGACTACAAGCAAAAAGGGAAGGACAAGCTTCAAGAGGAAATTGATGCATTTGAAGAAGCTCCTAAGACCTTAGTCAAGTGGATTCCCAAGACCACTTCAAGTTCCACTTCATCAAGTACGACTACAACTCCAAGGATTCCCATCAAGATGGTGTGGATCCAAAAGAAGAAGAACTAGAGAGTTCTTGAGGGTGACTCCGCCAACATACTTCACTCTTATCATTTTGGCAAGAACAAGTGCAATCAACTTCCACATCTTGCACTAGTTCAAGGAGTCACAAACCCTCTTGTTGGTAAGACAAGGGACAAGGTAACCTAAAAGTTTTCATGGACATCATCTTGTGCGTGCATCACTCTATGTCTATGGATATCCTTGTTTGTTCCTTGTGGGACTAACCCATGTAGGTATTGAAAGTGCAATTCACTCAAATGGATAGCTCCAAGTGATCTACATCAACATTGAGCATCCACATCTTCAACATCTACATGAAGTCATCATCGACAAAACCCGAGGTTAGTTCATCCCTCTAAGGGGGGATATCACATCTAGGGGGAGCTTTACTCTAAGACTTGAGCTAAAGCAACTCTAAAGATGTGAACACAACAATGCTTTATGTAAAAGTGGTAACCCCACTTGAGCTTAAACGATGAGTATGACCTATGATCAAGTGTTCTCACTTGACTCCTAAGTCAATATACTCATATATAGATGACCTTGTCATCACAAATTGCTTGATAGATGCTAGAATTGGTTGTGCATGCCTTGTCACATATTTCATTTGCCATCTTATTGTGTGAGCATGCTGGTTGCATATTTCACTCATTCGAGGACATCCACTTGTTGTTTTGATTGTTTGGTTTTATTTCCTTTTGCCACGTGGATGGACAAGAATGCCTAAGAACCTCCTCTAGCTATCTATGCTTTTCTCGTCTCAAACTCTATTCATGCTACATCAAAAAATTTGATCAAGTCAGATTCGAACCACTCTATGTGAGGAGCGCTCGGAGTCCCCGATTCGTCATAGACTTAAACTTCCAAAACCTCTTTATGATTCTCGGTCTGACCGATACCCCACTTTCGGTCCTACCGAGATCATTAAGTTGATCTAGGTTTTCGATCTCGGTGCAACCGATTTGAACCTTTCGGTCACACCGAGTTTCAGTAACTGCTTGCAGTTATGAATCTCGGTGCCACCGAGTTGTTCCACTCGGTCACACCGACAGGGTCGGGCTATATATAGTCACGGGCAAAATTTGGTAATTTCTCCGAACCCCTTCGCCCGCGCGATAGCCTGCTCTGCCAACGTGGTCTCCGGATCGTCTTCTCGCCGCCATCCGCCTCCAGTCGCTGGTCTCCGTCGCCATCAACGGGAATTCTACCCCGCTGTTGCCGCCGTAGCGAGTCTCCGCCGAACTAGGGTATGGACTCGATCTTTGTGCTATTCCCAATCCGATTCTTAGCACATTGTGATCATCATGATTCTTGCCACGATTGAAACACTCCTATCCAGTCAATGCGTTCGTAGATTAGGTTTGATGCGAAAATTTTAGGGTTAGGTTTCCGCCGAAACCATCTCGGACCCACCGAGTTGAAAAACTCGGTCCCACCGATTTGGCTTATGCCATTGCACAAGTGAGACTCGGTCTGACCGAGAATTACTTATCGGTGTGACCGATTTTGGAATTCTGTGAAACCCTAGCAGCCTCGGTTCCACCGAACTGTGACTCGGTCTGACCGAGTTCACTAGTTTAGGTGCCAAAACTGCTTCGGTATCACCGAGTTTAAAAATCGGTAGATCCGAGATGATTTCAGTGGAAAGCTATAACTAAGTTTTTGGATCATTCTTTTGCAAAAATCTCTGCATTTTGTGATGCTCATCTATTCTACCTCATCTACAAACTATTCACAGGGTCAGCAGTCAGCTTGTTCATCATGTTAGATCAGAGTGACAGCCAGAATGTGTCAGAACAGCAAGTGTAGATGAGTGAGGGCACTAGTCCCTCCAGTTCTTCAGATGATGGCAGCAGGAGCACTCCTAGCAATTTGCCAAAAGCTGCCACCAGACAGAGGAAGAAGAGAACTTCAGATTCTGAGGATGAAGATTATGTGGCACAAGAGGAAGCCACATCAAAGAGAGTTGAGCCAGCACAGGGCACAAAGCCAGGCCTGAAAGTCAAAAGGCCAGCAGGCAGGCAGCCTATGTCAAAGGCCAGAGCTTCAACTGAAAAGCCTGCACCAAAAGAGCCAGTTGCTGCTGAAGGCAAGGAAAGGAAGGAAAGGGTGAAGAAGACCGTAGCCAGAGTGCTTGGAAAGGCTTCCATCATGGAAGAGGAAGAGGAAGAAGAGGTTGCTGCACCAGCAGCTAAGGCACCTAAGCTTATGGGTGATGCTACCAGGACAGGGGCTGCCACATCTAAGCCCAAAGAAGCACCCAAAGCTGCCTCCAAGCCCAAGTCTGCACCAAAGAGAAATACAAGAAGCATCCCAGCTGCTGAGAAGAACAAGGCCCCAGTGCCTGAAGCTGCAGAAGAAGATGAAGAAGAGCAAGTTCTTAGAAAACTCAAGCCCAAGATCCCAGACCACAACGATGCTCATCCTATGGCTGAGGATATGAAGCTCAGGAGAGACTCAGGGCTCAGGAAGTGGAGAGAAGCAGATCCGTATGCTTCAAGGAGAAGAACTGCTGTGGATTACAGATTTCACACCAAGGAACAGCAGGACTTCTATGAGACAGTTTTGCTTGATAAGAAGCCCATAGTTTGTGACATGAGATGGGTTGATTGGGAGTACATGAAGGAAAATGAGGAACACTACCCTGGAGTGTATGGAAGCTTTAGTGCTTGTGGAGTTGCAGACTTTGTTGGGCAGAAGCTCACAAAGTGGAACGAGGATCTTATCATGCAATTCTACTCCACAGCACACTTCTACCTAGATGGAAGGATTACATGGATGTATGAAGGTACGAGGTACCAATCTACTGTTGCTGAGTGGGCACAGCTCATCAATGCCCCAGAGGAGCATGAGGATGACTTCGATATCTATTCCAAGAAGAAGATGGACCACAACTCAATGTCCAACATGTACAAGGAGATTCCCAATGAAGCTCTTGAAACTTTCAAATTTGGCTCAGTGCATTATCTTCTGTCAGGGCTGCCAACCATCAATTGGATATTGAGGCACACCTTGTTGCCCAAGTCAGGTGATCACAAGATGATCAGAGGCCATGCAATCAACTTGCTACATATCTTTGATGTGCCACAGAAGTTCAAGGTGATGAGCCTCATGGTAGAGACAATCAAGAGGACAACAGCTGATCAGAAGAGGAGCTGTGGATATGCCCCACAAATTCAGGAGCTCATTAACTCCAAGATGGGCACGGGCATATACTTATTGGACAAGGAACACCTGCCCATCCGTCCAGATTTTGAGGACAATCAAGTTGTGATGACTGAGAATGAACCATCATCTGCCCAAGCACAAGCAAAGAAGGAGAAGGCAAGGAAGGAGAAAGATACCAAGATGCCTACTCAAGAGGAGGCATATGAATATTTCTTGAAGACCAAACAAGAGCAGCTTGGTTACCTGATTGCATCCACCTTGCGGATTGAGAAAGGACTAGCCACCCTAACTCAGAACCAGGCAAGCCTAGGGAGAATCATGGAACAAAAGTTCTATGACTTGGATGTCAAGGTGACAGAGATTCGGACTGCAGTGGAGCAGCTCCAAGATGACATGCAGGAGAGGAGAGGCAGGACTACAACTGATGCCTTTGCCAGAGTGCCACGAGGTCCGAGGTCGTCTGCAGTGCCAGTTGCTGACACCAGAGCCACCACTTCTGCACCAGCTACAGCCTCAGTTCCACCAGCTCCAGCGTCTACTTCAGCTCCAACTCCAGCGTCTACTTCAACGTCTACAGAAGCCTTCGTCCTTGGAGTGATCCGGACTCCACCACCACCTGAAGATCAAGCCTGAGCGTCGATCTAGCACTATGCATTTTCTAGGAACTTTTTGGTAACTTGTTGCCAAAGGGGGAGAAAAATGTATAGATCATAGGCTTCGAGAGAGAGAGAGTGTTGCTTTTTTCTCTCTTGCTTTATTTGGTGGTTTTTCGAACTTTGTTTGCTTTTGAGTGCTTGAGATACTATGCTTGCGAGACATTGATGGTCATGTGTTTGATCATAAGCTACACTTAATGTTTGCTTAATGCTATTATCTTATCTATCTTATGTGATCATTCACTATTCTTGGTGATGAGTGCATGTATTTCATTCTTATCATTTTAAGCGCTCCACCAAGATGTATGTGACATGGAAGAGTAACCCATGACTCTAACTCCTTGTGCATTTGCAGTCCAAAGCAAATTTTAAATATGCACAAATTTAGGGGGAGCTCTTACTTATCACATACTTCTCAAAGCGACGATATATTTCATGCTTATTATCATTTGTCGAAGCTTTGATCTATATGTTGTCATCAATTACCAAAAAGGGGGAGATTGAAAGTGCAACTATCCCTAGGTGGTTTTGGTAATTCATAACAACATATAGCTCATTGAGCTAATGCTATTCCAAGATGATTATTTCAGGAAAGCTCAATGATTGGCATGGCATGGATGTGAAAGTGGAACCCTCAAAATGCTAAGGACAAAGGATTAGCTCAAGCTCAAAAGCACAAGACTCTTCATTTTATATTTTAGTGATCCAAGATCACATTGAGTCTTTAGGAAAAGCCAATACTATCAAGGAGGGATGAGGTGTTGCTTAATGAGCCTCTTGCTTCATGTGCTTAGTGATATGCTCCAAAACCCTCAACTACTTTCCCATATCCACTTGTGACCTAAACCCTAAGCCAAACTCGGTCCTACCGATTCTTTCTATCCGGCGCCACCGAGTTTCACTTGTCATAAGCCACTGCCAAACCCTAGCAATTCGGTTCTACCGATGGGGATCTCGGTCACACCGAGATGGGATTGCAAACTCTCTGTTTCCCTTTCGTAACTTTTCGGTCTCACCGAAAGAGCGAATCGGTCCCACCGAGATTGCAATGTAAATTCAGTGTTTCCTTTTTGTAACTTTTCGGTCTCACCGAAAGAGCAAATCGGTCCCACCGAGTTTGCCTGACCAACTCTCTGGTTAGCTAATTACCAAATTCGGTCTCACCGAGTTTGTGTAATCGGTCTCACCGAGATTACGTTATGCCCAAACCCTAACCACATCGGTCCTACCGAGTTGCATGTCAGTCCCACCGAAAATCTCTAACGGTCACTAGGTTTACCTTTTCGGTCCGACCGAGTTTGTTGATTCGGTCCCACCGAGATTGGAAAACTGTGTGTAACGGTTGGATTTTGTGTGGAGGCTATATATACCCCTCCACCTCCTCTTCATTCGTGGAGAGAGCCATCAGAACACATACACAATTCGAACTCATATGTTCTGAGAGAGAACCACCTACTCATGTGTTGAGACCAAGATATTCCATTCCTACCATATGAATCTTGATCTCTAGCCTTCCCCAAGTTGCTTTCCACTCAAATCTTCTTTCCACAAAATCCAAATCCTATGAGAGAGAGTTGAGTGTTGGGGAGACTATCATTTGAAGCACAAGAGCAAGGAGTTCATTACCTACACACCATTTGTTACTTCTTGGAGAGTGGTGTCTCCTAGATTGGCTAGGTGTCACTTGGGAGCCTCCGACAATATTGTGGAGTTGAACCAAGGAGTTTGTAAGGGCAAGGAGATCGCCTACTTCGTGAAGATCTACCGCTGGTGAGGCAAGTCCTTTGTGGGCGATGGCCATGGTGGGATAGACAAGGTTGCTTCTTCGTGGACCCTTTGTGGGTGGTTGCTTCTTCATGGACCCTTCGTGGGTGGAGCCCTCCGTGGACTCGCGCAACCGTTACCCTTTGTGGGTGGAGCCCTTCGTGGACTCGCGCAACCGTTACCCTTTGTGGGTTGAAGTCTCCATCAACGTGGATGTAGGATAGCACCACCTATCTGAACCACGGGAAAAACATCCGTGTCTCCAATTGCGTTTGAATTCTCTAAACCCTTCCCTTTACATTCTTGCAAGTTGCATGCTTTACTTTCCGCTGTCAATATACTCTTTGCATGCTTGCTTGAATTGTGTGATGATTGCTTGACTTGTCCTACATTAGCTAAAATCTGTCAAGAACTAAAATTGGGAAAAGGTTAAGTTTTTATTTGGTCAAGTAGTTTAATCACCCCTCCCTCTAGACATACTTTCGATTCTACACACACCCCTCCCGATCAAGAGGACCCCCGTTTCGACCGTAGGAGGTCCGTTTCCTCCGTTGTGCGGTACGCCAGGCCTTGTTTCCATCGCCTCTTCCGTCCAAGCCCTCCCGATGAACATGACCACGCATTCCGTTCCGACCCATGAACACGACGACGACGCTGTTTCTCCGTTCCGAACCACCATGTACACGAGCCCTCGCCGTATGTATGCGCGAGTAGGCGTTCGAGACCCCGCCCGTATGTACACATACATGGCCGTATTTTCTTTCTTGCACCCTGGCCGCTGTACATACGTGTACATGCTATGTGCACGCCTCTACTACGACACGTGCGCGCCTCTACTATGACACATGCGCGCCTCTATATCGACTAGTATGTACGTACACGTTCGCGACTAGAATGTCAACGCTACGTACGCTTCGACCAGGTGGGTCCCGACTGTCAGGCACTTCCTTGCCTGCGAAGATGTAGCTGGTGGGTCCCAGCAGTCAGGGGGAGAATTGTGTTTTTTGCCCGGACGCACTTCCTTGCGTGCGAAGATGTAGCTGGTGGGTCCCAGCAGTCAGGGGGGCGAATCATTTTGTTTTTTTTGCCCGGACGCACTTCCTTGCGTGCGAAGATGTAGCTGGTGGGTCCCAGCAGTCAGGGAGGCGAATCGTTTTTTTGCCCGAATGCACTTCCTTGCATGCGAAGGTGTAGCTGGTGGGTCCCAGCAGTCAGGGGGGAAACGTTTTTTCGTGGAATACGGTGGCCCGTCCGGTGGGTCCCTGCTGTCAGGTGGAGGAATCATTATTTTCCGCGTAATAAGGAGGCACTTCCTTGCTGCCGCCGTGGACCCAGCTGTCAGCCTCTCCACGTACAGTCCACGTCTGATGGAAGTCGTTCCTTGACCATGTTGACCACGCCGCGCCAAGAGCACCAGGGCGGTGAACGACGGCGATGCCTAGGAAGGGGACGACACGGAGGCAGGGAAGACTCGGCAGTTGTTTCCCACGCGAAGGGGAGTACGACTGTACGTGGGTTTACTGGTTCATCTATCGTCGCCGGAGAATAACAGCAGGTGTGGGTGAGTAGAGGGATGGCTAGGCCAGCTATGGGAGTACGGTCGGGCGGTGAGGCCTGCGCGGCAGCACAGACGGCCATGCGGAGGAGGGAGTAGGCAGTCCCACCGGCGCTTGTTTGAGCGGCTGGAGCAGAAAGAGCAGAGATTGAAGAAGCACGACGGCCGTTGGATGGACATCCAACAGTCAGTGCTTGTGCGTCAACCTTTTTTTAGGAAAGCCTCAAATATGTGGAAAACAGCATACAACCCATTTGCCATTATTTCTAATAATTTACAGCCCATTTGCTAGTTCTTAAGGTTTTCTTTGGAGCCCATATTCTTTTTGTTAGCATTACAGCCCATATTGTGGCAACGGTTAAAAATTATACGAAATTTTGCATATTTCGGTGTGGTCCGAACTGTTTTTAAAAATAAATGTATATCAATATAAAATCCAACAAATTCTCCACGCATAAAAATTAATGTCATTTAAAATCTTGAAATGAAAAAAAAGATATTTGAAACTAATTGCCGGTTTGATGTGTTTTAAAAATGTACAACCCATTTCTCTTGACTGATGGGCCATTTTCTCAGCCAGCCGAATGAAAGCTCTCCTCGTCTTGAAAGATTTGCAGCCCAACAGGCCTGACAAAGCGACTTACTTGGAAAATCACAAAAAAACTGGGCTGTGGCCGTGGACCCAGCTGTCAGCCTCTCCACGTACAGTACTCTTCCGATGGAAGTCGTTCCTTGAGCACGCCGCACGGAGAGCACCACGACGGTGGACGACGGCGAGGCCTAGGAAGGGGACGACGCGGCAGTGGAAGCCCGCGCGGAGAGGACTACGAGGGTTCACTGGTTCGGCTGCGGTGTGTGGCTGCTGTCGCCACAGGGCCTGGCCGGCGGTGGGAATAGTAGGGGGCGGTGAGGCCTCTGCGGCAGCACAGCCGGCCACGGGAGGCAGGAGCATGCGGCATGACCGGCGCTGCTTTGGGCGGCTGGAGCAAGAACACTAGAGGTTGAAGATGCACTACGGCCGTTGGATGGACATCGTACGGTCACTGGAGATAGAATCGTTCATATTAACTAAGTTGACAAACCCTTTGTCCCCATCAACTTAGTAGGCCCACAAGTCAGCCTCCCAGCAAGGTGGGTCCCAGCTAGCCGGGGGAGTATTCATTTTTTGTGCGTAATAAGGAGGCACTTCCGGTGGGTCCGAGCTGACAGCGGGGGGAACATTTTTTTCGCGAAATACGGTGGCCCGTCTGATGGGTCCCAGCAGTCAGGGGAAATGATTTTTTCTCAAAATAATGGTGGCCCGTCCGGTGGGTCCCCGCTGTCAGGTGGAGGAATAATTATTTTCTGCGTAATAAGGAGGCACTTCCTTGCGGCTGCCGTGGACCCGGCTGTCAGCCTCTCCACGTACAGTACTCTTCCGACGGAAGTCGGTCGTTGACCACATTGACCACGCCGCGCCGAGAGCACCACGGCGGTGGGCGACAGCGAAGCCTAGGAAGGGGACGACGCGGAGCCGTGCAAGACGCGGTAGTGGATGCCCACACGGAGAGGAGTACGAGCGTTCACTGGTTCGGCTGTGGTGTGAGGCTGCCGTCGCCGCAGAATAACAGGGCGTGTGGGTGAGTGGAGGGATGGCCTGTCCAGTGGTGGGAGTAGTATGGGGGCGGTGAGGCCTCCCCGGTAGCACAGCCGGCCACGGGAGGCAGGAGCAGGCGGCACGACCGGCGCTGCTTTGGGCGGCTGGAGCAAGAAGACCAGAGGTTGAAGAAGCACTATGGCCGTTGGATGGACATCATACGGTCACTGGAGTATTGACTAAGTGGACAAAGGTCTCCGTCCCTGTCAACTTAGTAGGCCCACAAGTCAGCCCAACAATATGGTGGGTCCCAGCTAGCAGGGGGGGTATTCATTTTTTTGGGCGTAATAAGGAGGCACTTCCTTGTGTGCGAAGATATAGCTGGTGGGTCCAACCTGTCAGCGGGGGGTACGTTTTTTTTCACGAAATACAGAGACCTTTCATGTGGGTCCTAGCTGTTAGGTGGAGGAATCATTATTTTGCGCGTAATAAGGAGGCATTTCCTTGCGTGCCGCCGTGGACCCAGCTGTCAGCTTCTCCATGTACAGTCCACTTCCGATGGATGTCGTTCATTGACCATGTTGACCAGGCCGCGCCGAGAGCACCAGGGTAGTGGACGACGACGAGGCCTAGGAAGGGAACGACACGGAGCCAGGGAATACTCAGCAGTTGTTTCCCACACGGAGGGGAGTACGGTTGTACGAGGGTTTACTGGTTCGTCTACCGTCGCCGGAGAATAACAACAGGTGTGGGTGAGTAGAGGGATGGCTAGGCCAGCGATGGGAGTACGGTCGGGCGGTGAGGCCTGTGCGGCAGCATAGCCGGCCGCGCGGAGGAGGGAGCAGGCAGTCCCGCCGGCGCTTGTTTGAGCGGCTTGAGCATGAAGAGCAGAGATTGAAGAAGCACGACAGTTGTTGGATGGACATCCAACAGTCACTGCTCTCGTGTGTTGACTAAGTTGACAGGGCGTTGCGTGTGCGTCAACCCTTCTTTTATGAAAGCATACGCGTCAACCTGTAGTAGGCGCACAAGTCAGCCTCAAATCTATGGAAAACAGCATACAGCCCATCTGCCATTATTTCTAATAATGTACAACCCATTTGCTAATTCTTAAGAATTTTTTTGGAGCCCATCTTCTTTTTGTTAGGATCACACCCCATATTGTGGCAACAGTTAAAACGTATACGAAATTTTGCATATTTCGGTGCGGTCAACTGTTTTTAATCCAGAAATATCGATTCACATTCAAACTATTTTGAAAAATAATTTATATAAATATAAAATCCAAATAATTGTCCACGCATAAAAATCAATGGAATTTAAGATCTTGTAATGAAAAAAACTAAAACTAATTCCCGGTTTGATGTGTTTAAAAAATGTACAGCCCATTTCTAGGCAAACCGAATGAAACTCTCCTTGTCTTGAAAGATTTGCAGCCCAGCAGGGCCGATAAAGCAAGTAGGCCTTGTTTGGGTATTTCTTTAAAAAAAATAGAACTGGGCTAACCATTTTCAGCAAGAAAAAAACACAACTGGGCTCATGATGTGGTAAACATAAATAAAACCCTGGCTAGACGGGCCACAGCCCCCGCACAGCCCCGTTGTTACCCTGATCCGTCGCTAAAACTAGTATAAATAACAACTGCTTGTTCCTAAAAAAAACTACGTGACTTGCTGGGTCCCTGGTGTCAGCCGCTCGTAGTGTAATTCTCTCGTTTATTGACTACATTGACAATGGCGTGAGCCCCAGATGTCCAGCCTTTCCTATGAAAATTTAGAGCCCATTTGATGTGCTAGTTCGAAATAAGTTTGTGGGTGCTGGTGGGGGCTAATCACTTGGCTTCTATAATGAACAGTGAGCTCAAGAAGCCGGCGAGAGTGATGTTATTTCCCTTGGTTTGGATTTGTTACAATATTTCACTCTAAATTAAACGAATGGCAAGCCATTTGCCTTGTTTCAAAGAAAATATGACAGTCACAGCCGAGTTGAAAAGGGCAGGAACATCTAACTCCAGCTTACAAACTGTACAAAAGCACGAGGGTTAATTGTTCATCAGGTTTACAAAAAAACCAGATTGAAAAGGGCAACAACATCTAACTCCAGCACTATTTTTGGCAGTCACAGTCAAATGCATCGGTCAGGTCCATAGAATGAACATCCTGGGTCGTAAAATTTACTGGATTATGACCACAATATGTTTTAAATAGAAGCCCGGCACGTTCAGAAGCTCTTTTGCCCACCTGAAACTCCTTTTTTTGCTCTTCGACATACCCATCCGTCAAAACCATGCTACTGATAAACTTAAGCCTGATGGACAATAGTAACCTCGCATTCAGCAGGAAGAATGTGACAAATCTTGTGTTTGCACGGTTGGCTACATATCATTCTAGCGTTATTGTCTTCAATCGAATCTCATGAGAAGTGAGAAAATCCCGATGCTTACGAATCCACTGATTGGTTATAACTTTCTTACCCCGTCCTGTTGCCTAAATAGACATGAAGATTGAAAACAGTTAAGGTCTAAAAGAAGAGTGTCGAAAGAGCAAGAACTGAACGGTTAATTCTAGTACACTATATGCGGGCTTCCAATGTGCGTGAAATTATCACCTTTATATACAACTTCTTCAGACATGGAAAGCATTGCAGCAAGCCAATAATCTTGTTCAGATCAAAACTATTCATTTGGATATATAAGATCTTGACAGCATCCAGCACCATTCATAGGCCATCCATGGAGAAACTCTTCATTGAGCATAGAACATAATATTAGTACAAAATCTGTACTCCAAGATGATATATAAATTATGCGCGGAAATTTAAAATGCAGCTTATGGTTACAAGTGTAGATGATAATATAAAGTACATGAATAACTGTGGAGCCAAACACCATATTGAAATGAGCACAGAGATCATGTATTACACCCAAGGTCTCCAGTTTAGGCGCAGAGAGGACGGTTATTTGCAACGGTGAATAACTAGAATCAAGGATCAACCTTTGAAGTGAAGGGGCATCTTGGATGATGAGCTGCCTTCCGTCAAAAGAAATTCCAATTCTTACAAGGTTAGGCTACTTTATTTGGAGACAACCGATTCTAACTGTGAAAACAAGCAACAAGCACTCTAGCGCAGGGCAACTGGAGTGGATGATGCTGTGCAATGAGGCCTCCGATATACGAACCCGCACAAGTGAAAGTTTCTTGAGAAATGGGAGTCGAAGGTTTAGTACCAGATTGTCTGGTAGGTAGCACTGCGCAAAGGTGGCGGTGTGGAGAGAGGATGAAAACCCCGAGATGGACATCGGTGCTGAGGGCACAAGTTCATGGCATTCGGTATGTGGTATGTGATTTCCAAGGGAATAGTAGAACTCAAGCAACTGTAGTTCTGTGAATTCTGGGGATTCCAGCTAGGCGTCCACCATGCAGGGCATGGTATGCTTGCTCAGGTAGCATGATGGGATGCAGAGGCTTTGAACGGAGCCCTGGTGGGAGGAGATGATGGCTCTGGGGATTTCAAAATCATTGAAGAGAGATAGCTGACGACAATAGAGATTAAGGGGAACGTCACGCCATAGAGGGCGCCACCGAATTGAGAGGATTTGGGTGCGGCAGCAATCCTTGGTGGGGAGAAGCGAGATGATCTCCCCAAGGATGGCGTCCGGGAGAACGCTGATGTGGTCCACCTGAGATTCTACGGGTTCCTGGGATCCGGTGGGGGCAGGGTCGCCGCTTCTCCCCGCGCTGCCGGGTGCAGGATCTACCACAGGCGTCGCCGCTGGAGGGAGCCTCATCTTCTTGGCGCTGGGGTCAGCCGACTCCATTTTCCTCGAGGGCGTCGCGTCGCGCTCACGGATTTGAGCAGAGTAACGAATGACGAGCCTAGTTGTAGTGCGAGCGAAGAAGAAGGGGAGCTGGGGGTTTTCTGTAGGAGTGAGGAAGAAGGGGAGCTAGGGTTTTCTGTAGGAGCGAGGAGGAAGAAGAGCACCCAGGTTTGGGGGGGGGGCGGTATGCTGGGTGTGGGTAGCGCATCTCATTCAGTAAATATATGGGCTTTTGAATTGATTTTACTATTTACTAGTGTGGATGGGCTGTTTTGTCTTGGGACCCGAGAAACAATTACTACTAGTACAGTGGAGACACTCTACAGCTACCCAGAAAACAATTACTACTAGTACAGTGGAGACACTCTACCGCTTCTGGCTCCTCCTAGGTCATTGAAACGTCTCCCTCTACTGAATGCCGTTATACTTTTGTTCACCGACATGCGGGCCATGCAGCGCGCGGGCCCAAATGCCATCCACCAAATTAGAAGGCAGTATGCAGGCAGAGAGTCACCCCGGTCGTAGCGCGGCAGTAACGAGCCGTCGTATCACAAAACCCCACCTCCCCGCAGTCTAATCTTAACGGACAAAGCAACCATCATTTCACTCTTCGCTGAATCCCCTTCTCCCTCACCGTCTTCAAGAAAGGCAACACTTGCATCTGCCACTGTTCTTCTCTCCGAACGAAGGGAAGGTAAGCGGATCCGTGATGTTGGTATATTTTCGTTCGGAGGAAAAAAAGAACTTTTGCAAAGCAGTAACCGATCCTCACTCTCTTTTTTGTTTCATTGTCATTGCGACTGTGTTTTCCTTTCAGTGGTCTCCGAGTATTCGTCAGTTTCATGATGGACCAAGGAGAACCAGGCAAAGATCTGCCGATATTGGAGCAGACGCGGGAGGCTGATCCCCACGAGACAGAGAGCTCCAAGAAGATGGAGGCAACCACCGAGGCGACCCCGGATACTGAGATGGTCAACGCCCCGTTTGAGGTTACAGCCCCCGTGGCACTGCAGGAGCAGTTTTCCCCCTTCGAGGATGTGTCCCCCCCCCCCCCCCGCTGAGCTGCCCAAGGTAATTTCCTTCTTTGCCGATCTCGATTGTGGTTTCTCATCTAAGTATGTGGTGATTTTTTTAGAAAAGGAAGTATGTGGTGATTAATAATGCAAAATTTTATTAGCTTCGATGCCATGGTATACGTAGTGGTTTAAATAACTTGTGTTTCTTATACTGAAAAGTAATTCAGAATTTGTTTCTGTTTCAATTAGAGCCCTGATGCAGACAAGGATTGTGTGGTTGTACATGTCACTCGCTATGAGGCGGGCGACCTGAATATACGCACTGGGAAAACAGAGTTCTTAGGCTGTTGGATCCTGGAAGCCATTTGCGGTTATACCAATGAAGAGTTGTATTCCAACCTCACTGTTGTCAGGCGTGTTGTCCAGGGTGTACTGAAGCACAAGAAGTTCAAAGCTACTCCTTCGTTTGTGAGGAATACTGTTCTTGTCAAGCTTACGCAGGAATATGACATGGCATGCCTCCACAAACAAGTTTATCAGTGGCAAGGCCACAAGGTTTTCTTCATGAAGGTTCACAGGATTGAGCTGCTACGGGACGTCCTCGATGATGTTCATGGCAAGGTCCGTCTTGTGTCCAGCCCAAATTAGATCGAGGCATGAAATAGTTGCCCCAGCTAGTGTTTAATAGTAGTTTGGATTGTGTCTAATTATCCGAACCTTGCCTGTTACCGACCCCTCTGGGGCTAGTACTCTGTTTGAATCCGTCTATGGGAACTGCTGCTACTTTTGTGTGCCCGTGAATCATGTGAGAACCATCGTAATTGTTGCCGAAACAGATGCGTCCTCACTAGTTTTTTCATGAATATGACATGGTAAGACATAAGTTGTCACGGTTTATCATACGAGCAGTGTGTGTTTTGATGAAATAGAGCACTCATTCGAGAACCGTGTGCCGACGTATACATAAGTACTTGTAAACACTGTTGGTGCTACCCCACTTGTAAGCAGTTGTGCAAAACACGGCACATTGTCTCAGCTCGCTTCAACACTAGGCTATCGACCAGCTAACAATCAACAATCTGCTGTCTGACATATAATCAACTATGTATCTTGTTATAGTGGTTCATGCAGTTAATTGAGGCCACAATGTAATAAATTCCAAATGTTCACACGCTAGTCCAGCGCTCATGTGGAACACTCACATTAAATTCGTCTTCATAAAAAACTTGAAAAACATAAGTTCAGCAATTTTATACATCTCAATGATTCATAGAACATATCAAACATATACTAGTTCACAGCAAAAGACAAAGTTGTGAGAAGGTTTACAAATTAGGAAAAAAACAAGCAAGGCTTCTCTCTGAGCAAAGGGCCTCCCGGCAGGCTTAAATTTCCTGGAGTTACTCTGGTTTTTTCTTGTTGCCATCATTCAGGGTTAGGTTCTCTCATTCCAGAATAACCAATTATAATTGTGGTCTCAGCTGGAATGCTGAACTGAACCATGCAGTGTACTGACCAGGTGAAATTCTTGTGCATTCCACTAAATTTAAGCACCGCTATTTGCAGAAATAAGGAGACCACAATGCCTCTTGTCCGCGCACCTGTACAAAAAACCGCCGTGCCAGCTAGTCCTCGGTCCATGGATGAACTGGTAGAAAGTGCATTGCGGACTAGGATGCAGTTGTTTTCGCTTGTCCCTGCACTGCAATCAGGAAGTAAAACGTACGAATCAGCTTCTTTTAGATTGCATTGGTCATTCTACCTTAGTTACTACCAATGTAGGGATACCTTGAAGACGGGAGGTTAGACGACGGCAACGAGGGATAGCCATCTCATTTTGCGCAGTTGTACTAAAACTGAGGTGTGTGCTTTTGATTGCGTGGATAGAAACGATACGGAGACAGACATCCCGAAACGATATGGAGACAGACATCCCTGTTTGCGCAAATAAGAACTACGGTTATTTAAACAGTGACAGATATTACTACTTTCCCTCGTTTCCTCTTAGAACCAAGTCCTAGATTCATGCTATAGCTTTCCCACTTTCTTCCCTGTTTGAACCAACGCTTTGAGTTGACTGTATGGGATAGCTTTACTTCTAATAATAGTAGAAGTCTAGGTGGCTTTGGAACTGCGGACGGAAGTAGAAAAGGATCCACACGAAGGGAGCTGTGGCAGTAGAGCAAGGCAGGTTTCGAAGGAATATATACCTGAGGGTCGTCGGCATGTCGCAAAGACGGTGTCGGGAGGCCGCATCTTGGCCACAATACCGCAGGGAGGAAGAAGGGGTCGGAGGCCCTCCCGAGCTGGCGCTCTCTCGGAGAGAACGACACGGCCGCCGATCGGGACGCGCGGGCAGCCGTTGGTCTCCTCCCTCGCCGCCGACGAAAGCGTGAACGATGCACCTACACCCTTGCCCCGGTCGAGGTTGTCCGGCCGGATTTGTGACCAGCCGTGAGCTGAGAGAGAGTGTGGCCACCTATGTGTTGCTTAGATCTAGAGAGCATGAGAGAATGAACGAGAGGAACCCTAGTAAAGCAAGCGCTAAGGCTCCTGATTTTATATATAGTGGAGTGATTTTGTTGTACCAGCTTCAAAAAAATGCCCTCCTACGTGTACCCGCGAGTGGGTGTGAGAGAACTAGTGCGTGCGTGCACTGCTTCTCTTCGTGAGAGTACAATATACTATGCCCAAAGAACGTTCGCCGCAAGAGTAATAGTACAAGTGTGTGACGTGTGAGCTAAAATAAAATGTGCGCACTGTCTTTTGTTTTTTAGAAGTTCTGAGGGTAGGGTGTGAAGAGCACATATGTGCGTGATGTCTACCTGCAAATAGACGATGGGTGCGACGTGCGAGTCTACGAGAGGACTCGGGAGATTCATGACTCGTGAGGGTGCAAGTGCGTGAGATAGAGGGGGGCACATATCAATTCAATGCATGTGTCCATAAATCATTATCCGACAAACGTTCGCCACAAGCCTTTTCCTAACGAACGCCGTAAGAACCATTAGATCGGCATCCGACAGTGTCAGTTTTGCCATGTCATTTAACAGAACAGCCACTCCTCCTACACACAAATCTTCCACGTGAGTGTTAGCAACTGCCGTATGCTCCATCCGTTCCGAAATGCAGTGCATATAGCTTTATTGAAAATTCGAACCTCGCAAACTTTTACCGAGTTTTCGTGTACCAAATTGCACATCTAGAATACCATGTATATGTCATTTCATTCATCTTCGAGAGGTAACTATAAAGTTGGGTGAAGAGTCTACAAAGAAAGACCATCGTATCACCCGCAGCAATTTCAAGCATCCTTTAGTGTCGAGGAATATCATAGGAACTCTATATGATATGATTTTTATAGGATTTTTTCCTTTAGAGCCAATTGGTTCATAGGAATATATTCATATACTCCACATTTCAAAGGAAATAAACATGATATCATTTCTATAGCTTTAGAGCCACTTGGTTCATATGAATGGATTCCTATACTCCCTTAATTTCAAAGGAAAATAACCATTAGCGTATATTCAATAGAAAAGTTCCTATGATATGAACCAAATTACATCTCTTTTCTAATCCCTCCTCATAGGAATTGAGATACATGTCATCTCTAGATTCAATAGAAAAGTTCCGATGATGTGAACCAAATGCCATCTCTTTTCCAATCCCTACTCATAGGAATTGAGATGCTCCATGTCATCTCTTTCCCTACAACTTCCATGTATACATCTTCTATTCCTAAATAGATAGTACAACCCACTAGTAGCTTTTTTCCAAAACATGCAACTATGGCACAAGAACTATATAGTGTGCCAATAACATTGAAAGATGGTCGCTGGATGAAGCTAACCCGACAATGCAGAGATAGGCAAATCCGAGCACTACTGGCCGTTGGATATCATCAACATTGCACCAGATCTGCCACATGTACAATTTAGAAGACTCCATGGTTGAACTTAAGCATAATGCACAAACCTCAAAACGCAAGCACTTCTCCTTTGTTCTAGAATCTTCTGTATCATAATTGATTATTTTTTTCTAAATGAATTGCCATTATTTTTTTTCTTTATGATTTACTCCCTCCGTTCCAAAATAGATGACCCAACTTTGCACTAACTCAAAGTTAGTGCAAAGTTGGGTCATCTATTTTGGAACGGAGGGCGTACAATGCACAACCCCATGAATCTTAACATTTTTATAAAACTTATTGATTTTGAATGAGATGAACTATAAGAACTAAATGAACATCTACATCATGCATATATGACTCAAAGCTTTACATGCTATAGTGTGTATTTATTCATAATTTGGTTTTGAAATCTCATGCGTTCAATACATGTGTACTCCCTCCATCCGCGAATAAGTGTACTTCTAGCCTTTCTTCTAAGTCAAAGTTTTAAATTTTTGACCAAATATATACAAAAGAGTAGTAACATATATGACATAAAATTGATATATTATGAAATTACAATTCAAAACGAATCTAGTGATACTAATTTAGTGTCATAAATGCTGCTACTTTTCCCTATAAAGTTGGTCAAAGTTTTAAAACTTTGACTTAAGACAAAAGCTAGAAGTACACTTATTCATGGACAGAGGGAGTACCTTACTAGTAGTTTTGAGTAGAGTAGCAAATTTCACGCGGCCTCGGGTATATCAAAATGCAGGGCCCATGCATCATTGCCTTTCGGTCGAACCTACGTCCACAATTTTTTGTACGTACTATATCTCCACTGGTCCCCGAACCCAAAATGCTGCCTCGTTCCCGTAAAACCAAGCGACCCACACATATTTAAGGCGTCGGCTCGAACCCGTTTACTATGACGTGGCCCCGCATGCCATAGTACTCCTACAAACCCTACCGCTGCACTCATCATCGGTTTTCTTCAAGAGGACGAGGGAGAAGCCGATTTGTAGTGGGGGCACTTTCAAAAAAAGGATCTGCAGTGGAGACCCCTACCCTAGGGTGCCCTAGGTAGCTGCCGCATGCATCATTGTTTTCTCTTTTCTTTATGCTCTTGCGCCCTAGAGTGAAATGATGGTTGCTTCGTCCGTCCAGCTTAATGCGGGAAAGATGGGGATTTGTGATTTGACCCCTCGTCGCTCATTTTCTACTACTGCGGCGCTACGACCGGGGTGCCTCCAATTCCAACCGCTGCTCCGAACTGTAATTTGGTGCATCGCATGTGGAACAAGACGGTGGATGAGCCACATGTCGGCCAAGGGGGTCCTGTTAAGTGTGTCGCCATTTCGTGTGCGGACTGACCCTGCTTGAGTTGCTACGCCAACACGACAGGAGCAGCCTACCACTTGGTTTTGCTCCTTGGTGAATCCCGACTATATTGATCTAAAAAGATACGTGCTGACTACCCTCTCCATCTCGGTTTTTTTATTTTAGGCGTCTCGGTTTATAGGGCCTGCACGTAGTTCTAGGTCATCCATTTGACTAACTAAATAGGAGTTACTATGTCACAAAAAGTATATCATTGGATTCTTAAGCGGATGTAGTTGTATTTAAAAGTCGAGGGCGGGGCTTTTCCTGCACGGTAGGTGGCGGGGCAGTTCCGCCTAGTCGGTTCGACAGAGATGCGAGAAGACGAGGGAGTAGCTGCTTCAAACGTAGGGTTGTGTGATTTGACAGCGAGTTACTACTGGCAGGTGGGGCCCCGTGATTTGACTTGCCATTATCATTTTAACTGCGGCGCTACGACCGGCGTGAGTCTCCCAGATTCCTGACCACCTCCATACAGGTGCCTCTCCCAATGCTCCACCATGTAGTAGAGGCTGGCTCTTGCATGAGAGCCCACTTCTCCACTTTTTCCTTGCCTCTCTTTCCTCCACATATGCAAAAATGCCATGTAAAGCACACTATTGTACTTACTTTTACTTGCTCCTACAGGTGCTTAAGCTTGCCACATAGGCATAAAGTCTGATGTGGCAAGTTAATCAAGAAGAGAGAGACTAGTTTGGTGACCCAAGGAAGAAACGGTGCTAAGCGCGTGTACCTAGGTGAAAAGACAATTTTGAGTATATAGCTAATTAAATGAAGCAAACTTAGCAACACCATTTCATTGGAAGAGGTCACTCCTTGGCAAATGCAATACATACACGCGCTTACTAGCACCGTTTCTTCCTTGAGTACGAAGAAAGAGATAGAGAGGAGTAACAAAAAATACACTTATAGCCAACCTTGTTGTAGTATGAGTGACTAAGTGATGACTATGTATGACATGCCAACATCAGATAGCCTAACGCACCGTGTTAAATCTCCAAGGGCGCGACCGCGCGAGCGACGCGACGGTCGTGGTAGGCGCGACCATGATATGGGCTACTGACAGCCCTTGGATCTGAGATCAAACAGTCACATGCTAAGTTGCTGAAAATTTGCAGAATAACCCTCCAAGATAGGATATTCACCCATAGGTCTAGAATCACGCCATGCAACCGTTCAATATCAGATCCAAGGGCTCTCGGAAGACCGTATCATGGGAGAATGGAAAGCCACTACCCCACCGTTCGCACGCTGGCAGTTCCCTCCTACTCGTCCACGCACGTCCTTCAATACTACGACAGTTCGCTCCTAGTTGTCCCGTCCATTCACATTATGGCAGTTCCACTAATCCTAACCCCTCCCAAATCCATGGCGTCCCAAATCTCCATGATTGGCGGTGAGTACAAGGTTAGAACCATCACCAGCGATGAGTTCGACGTCATCTACACCCGTTCTTACGCGACGGTGAAAGGGTGCCTTTCTCGCTTCAGACGCATGTTCGAAAACTCAGATGATGAGTGGGTCGCTGGGCTAGATGTTGAGTACACCACAGTCCTGGGACGAGAGAAGGATCTAAAGGACGAAGAGAGGAAGAAGCCTGCCATGATCCAGGTTTGCGTGCATGACTTATGCTTGGTCTACCACATATGCCATGCTGACATTGAGTGCCAGGAGTTTAAGGACTTCCTCGGGAGGAACCTAGTCAAATTCGTTACTGTAGACTTTGGTAACGACAAAGAAATCCTGGGTCGGATAGGCCTCGTTGTAGGCAACCCCTTCGACCTCCAGAAGAATCGGCTGGTGCCCTCTCATCAGCCTTCAATGCTGACCCTGGCAGGAGCCATGGTTCATCCTTCGTACGGTAAACTGGTGAAATCTCCATACAGGTTTCATCATCATGCATGGCAGCGGAATTTACTAGATATAGACCACATCCACTATGCTGCAATGGATGGCTACCTTTGCTTCAATATCTACAAGGGTTGGATGAAGAGCAACAGCCAAGTGTGCGGTTCAAGCAAAGAAGTATCGGCCAAGAGGAATAGGGACAAGGACGAAGTCGAGGACGTGGACGAGGACTCCGAGTAAGGTGGCAGTGTCGTTGCTCATGGTGGTTCTAAACTTCTAATGCAGTGTCTACTGGATTAGTTTCATAGTTTAATTTCAGGTGTGCTTAGTTTAATTTGAGGGGTGTGTTGTGCTGAGCCCCCAGCAGAACTATGTTATGTTTCTTCTCGTTACTTTAACTCTTCAGTATGTACATACTACTAGTATTTTTTAATTGAATTTAGCACCCCAATTAAGCACGTACTAGCTTTTTTAATAGTACTATATGCATAATTTGGCGACGAGCGCTCTCTATATGTACCACCTTTTTTTCAATTTCAAGTTTTGCTCCATGGCGCAATCCATCGATAGTACTACTGTACAAAAGTATACATTTTTTAAAAGGCTAGAGTACTGTTCATCACATATATAGCCAGTTAAATTCTCAACCTAGAACGACATGCATGCCATGTAGTAAACCGATACTGAGGAAGTATAGTAAAAATGAGGTGTTTTTACCGAGCGATCGGCGGGGGAGCATGGCCTGTCATGCGGTCCCACGTGTCATGATGTACCAAGGCAATGCGCGTGTCCCTCTTGAGGCAGAAGCGATACTAGTACGTGGTTTGAGATGATGGCGAACCGAAGGCCCTGTTTGGATCAATGGGTTAGAGTTAGTTTGGGTTAGTTTGGACTCAACTTACTCAAAAAGATCCAAACAGGAGGGTTAGTTTGGGTTAGATGCATCTAACCCATCCAAAAACACTAACCCATACAAGAGGTGTTTATTCGGGTTAGTTCTTCTCAAGGCCATTAAAAAATATTTTTTCTCTCGCTCTCCCCGCAGCAGATCCCTCCCCACTTCCTCGAAGCTTATCCTCCTCTCCCTCCCTCCCTCCCTCATGCACCGTCCGTGAAGGCGCCTCGCCGTATCCGCGCTCCATCTAACCCTGCCATCCAAACACCTCTTTGGTTAGAGTTAGTTCAGGGTTAGTTCAGGGTTAGAATCTAAATCTAACCTCTAACTGAGTTAGAGTATCCAAACAGGGACGAAGTGTGAAATAAGGGTTGCTTCATCCGTCTGGGAAAGTGCGGCATTGTGATTTGACTACTGGGCTGGTACGAGTGGGGTGTGTCCCCCCTGCTGTTCTGCACTGTTATTTGGTGCTTGACACATCGACCCGGTTGCTATATGTCCCACATGTCGGTGACAGGAAGTACAGAATTCATGAAAGGGAGCGTCGACGGAGGAGTATACTACTACAGAATTCATGAAAGGGAGCGACTTAGTTTTGGAAAAATCTGTTTTTACGGAGTACGTACCCACTAGGGTTTATAGGGCTCATCTAAAAACATTCGTTTTTCCGTTTGATAAGTCTCAATTCTACTCCACTATACTAGTAGTAGTACCATTACATGTTGGATTTTGAGGTGCGTTTGATCACCCGACGCAAGCAGTGTCAAGAGGAAACTAACCAATGCATGTACAAGTTCATGGAAATTTAGTGGTCATTCATGCATTCGTTCTAATTAATGCCTCGGTAAACACAACTTCTTGAAAAAAACGAGCGTACTAATTACTTGTGCAAACTACGAAATTAATTCGACCACTCACCGTCTACCTTGGTTGGAGAGATTTTGAAATTGAGCCATAAACTGGAAAGGAGGGAGTAGTAACTTTTGTCTCGATTACTATTTGTGGCCTTGTATAGATGCAAAATGTATTTTTTATAGTGGCCTTGTATAAGTAAATGGAGGGAGTACTAACCAAAGTATGTAGTAGGGACGAGGAGTAAACGGAGGGAGTAGTAAAATTTTCTCCTCGGGCTGCGAGCCACCGCGCGCGTGGGCGAGGGAGCGGGCATAAGGCGTGGTAAGCAAGCTTCACCTCATCTTGCGAGCCACCGCGCCCGTGGGCGGGGGAGACGACGTACTAAGCAAGCTTCTCCTCGTTCTGCGAGTTGACGGTACACATCAAAAGTACTCCAGTGTATAGAGCCTTGCCTCTAAGGTAGGCCACACATGGTTTGCCTCTTTTTTTTAATTTAACATAACGCGTCAAGTCGTAATTTGTTTGTTCACCTGTGGTAGACGATCCTCCCTCCACCAAGTGGACAACTAGTACACATGCCAAATTACCACTGGGCTGCCTTTTTCGTACAGAAATGAGCTCCACCGTGTAACCGCGCGGGTGTGGTTGGGAAAGAGGCGGGAGTACGTGCGCCGTGCGTGCACCTCTTCTCTTCGTGCACGTCCCCCACCTACGTGGGTGTGTGTGAGAGAGATACAAACCTAGACATAATGCGCCGTCCATCCCCATGCCTCCGCCTAGTCCGACCACTAGTCACCACCACACCCCACTCCTCCTCGCCTTATCTCTCATCTTTCTCCCTCCATTTTTATATATAAGGGGCCACTATCAAAATTACAATTTGCATATATACAAGGCCACTAACACTAACTGATGCAATATCAATGGTGTTTGCCTCG
The DNA here is from genome assembly GCF_056163025.1 of Triticum urartu. NCBI lineage: Eukaryota > Viridiplantae > Streptophyta > Magnoliopsida > Poales > Poaceae > Triticum > Triticum urartu. The sequence continues at coordinate 476,558,865 of NC_141877.1, forward strand.
TGGTACTTGCAAAGGAGGACATTAATTATCCCTTGCATGCATGCAGGAGTTTGTAAAAAAATGCATCTTGATGTTCCGTGCAATGCACGGGCATCTTGCTAGTCCATGAAAACAACACATGGCAAAATTCCACGGCGAACGAGGGATTTGAATCTGTTGGGAGGGGCTGTTTGGATCTTGCCCGGGGTAGCCAAAATATTGGCGACTACTTCGCCATGGCCGGCACCGGCTCGAGTTCATCCTAACATTGCCCTCTTCTGTGGAGCCCATGCGGGGTCGACGAAGGTCCTCGCAACAAAAGGATTCGGCAAGACACCTGCTGTGTATGCCGGCGTCACCTCCGCGGTGGCCTTCATGGGACCCAAGCGGCGGCGGCCTCCCGTGTTCTACTTCTCCTCGATGATGGCGGCGCACGCGGAGGCGCTGGCCACCGACTCGCTGCTCTCCGCGCACCCGGGTTCTGTCGCTGCTTGCATGGCGCGGCCGTCGGCATGGGAGTCTCGGCCGCAGAAACGGGAGACGCGGTACGAAGCGGCGGCGTGGACGGCAGCAACGACGCCCGTGCGCCGCTCCTCGTCGAGCTGGCCTGGAGCGGCGAGTTGCTGAACCGCGCGCCGGCTTGGGGCGGCAACTGGCTCCGTCGGGCGAGGGGAGGGAGGTGGATCAGCGAGCTGCATAGCTCGTATCCGGCGGGCTACCCAGCCGGCTTGGATGCGGAATAACTACTCTTCGTAAGCCATTGTAAGAGTGGACAAAATGGTGGAGGAGATAGGGGAGCGGCAGAGGTGTACGATTCTTGGCCGGCGTTTGGCCTCGTTTAAATAGGAGATTAAATAGACGGCGGACGGGAGGAGCTCGGCTGGCGTTGCGTTTAACGCCGGCCCGGTCATGAACGGACGTGTGCCCAGAGTGGGTTTCTCGGCTTCCACACGGGCGGGTTTCATGGAGGCATTTGAATGCGGCAGGGAGGCGTGTTCAGCCGGGCGTGCCGCGAGTGGCGCCCTCGACTCTGACCTAGGACACCGCGCCATTCTTCCACTGACGTGTGGGCTCTTTGGGTGCATGGCCTGCATGTGAGTGACCCAAAGCAGGCAGCGCACAGCAGAGGAACCTTTGGTGGGCCAGGGCGGTCAGAAGCGGGCATTTCATAAACCGATAATTGTTCATTGAGTGTGACGTCATCTTTTTCATGTAGATAAGCCTACTATGTTGATAGCCCGTTCGATACGTTGTGATTCATACAGACCGCTGCAAACATCAATGTTCTGCTTATCACAGATAAGATTGATTAATACCCGTAACAATCCATGTCCTTAACAAAGGGTGCATGCACGTATAGGTTGAACGTGTGTCTTGCGTCGTGTGCTGTGTGCATGCAGGCGTGCGAGTGTTGCGTGCGTGCAAGGGTACGTTTCAGTGTTGCATGCATGGGTGCGTACATGCGTGTGTTCGTGAGTGCATGTGTACGTGTCAGTGTTGCACGCTAGCATGCGTGCGTGTGTACGTGTCAGTGTTGCACGCCTACATGCGTGCGTGTCTTGCGTGCGTGCATGTGTACGTGCAGGGTGAGGCTACACGTTAGTTGACTGACTTTTTCATCTCTGGTCATTAGATTTTCCAGCCGTTGGATACGAAATCAAGGGCCTCCAGTTTATCATCAAACTCCACCCCCGGAGCCGCCAGCCACCACTGGCCGAACCGCCAACCCCTGCCGCCCACGGCTGGCCCGCCCTCCCCGAAACCACTCCCCACCGCCGGTCCGCCGCCGCACCGGCCATCCCTCTAGCCCCCCCACCCCCCACCGAGCTTTTTCTCCGGGGATCCCCACCCCACCGCCCAATGAACGCCCCCAACCGCCGATGACTGCCAACCAGAGGTCTCACGACTTCGAATACCCGCCGACCACTAATTTATTACCATTTCTGTCCTTCATATACGCATTGATGGGTGGTCCCTATGGTAATGTGCGCTGCTGAGTGTGGACTGTTTGACTGGTCAATTGATCGTGTTATCAACAAATTACAGAGCTGTATGGTGAGCTAGTGACCGTACGATCACCCTAAAATGTACTCCTATTTTATTATCACAGTACAGACTCAAACTACCATTTCTTTCTTTCATATATGGGCTGACAGGTGGGCCCCACGGTTACGCGCCCCGATGGTGCAACACTAGTTGCGCCGCATGGAACGTTTGACTAGTCAATTGATTGTGTCATCAACAAAATACGGAGTTGTACGGGTGAGCCAGTGACCGTAAAATCATGATATGTATTTGTTTAACATGGTACAGACGCAAGGGCGTATATACACGCGCAAGCACTCACTGCTATAAGCGCACACACGCGAACCCGACCCCTATGAGCACGTTCGAGAGAGTGGGCCAGCATATTGTTGGGGATCGAAGCAGAAATTTAAAATTTTCTACGCATCACCAAGATCAATCTATGGAGTAATCTAGCAACGAGGGGAAGGAGAGTGCATCTACATACCCTTGTAGATCGCTAAGCGGAAGCGTTGCAAGAACGCGGATGAAGGAGTCGTACTCGCAGCGATTCAGATCGCGGTTGATTCCGATCTAAGCGCCGAACAACGGCGCCTCCGCATTCAACACACGTGCAGCCCGGTGACGTCTCCCACGCCTTGATCCAGCAAGGGGAGAAGGAGAGGTTGGGAAGACTCCATCCAGCAGCAGCACGACGGCGTGGTGGTGAAGGAGGAGCGTGGCGATCCTGCAGGGCTTCGCCAAGCACCGCGGGAGAGGAGGAGGACTTGGGAGAGGGGGAGGGCTGCGCCAGAACTTGGGTGCGGCTGCCCTCCCACCCCCCACATATATATAGGGGCAAGGGAGAGGGGGCCCGGCCCCCTCAGATCCAATCTGAGGAGGGGGCGGCGGCCAGGGGGGTTGCCTTGCCCCCCAAGGCAAGGGGGGCGCCCCCCCTTTAGGGTTCCCCCAAACCCTAGGCGCATGGGCCCTAGGGGGGGGAGGCGCCCAGCCCACTAAGGGGATGGTCCCTCTCCACACACAGCCCATAGGGCCCTCCGGGGCAGGTGGACCCTCCCGGTGGACCCCCGGAACCCCTCCATTGGTCCCGGTACAATACCGGTAACCCCTGAATTATTCCGGTGACCGTATGATGACGTCCCATATATAAATCTTTACCTCCGGACCATTCAGCAACTCCTCGTGTCGTCCGGGATCTCATCCGGGACTCCGAACAACATTCGGTAACCACGTATATCTATTCCCTATAACCCTAGCGTCATCGAACCTTAAGTGTGTAGACCCTACGGGCTCGGGAGTCATGCAGACATGGCCAAGACAAATCTCCGATCAATAACCAACAGCGGGATCTGGATACCCATGTTGGCTCCCACATGCTCCACGATGATCTCATCGGATGAACCACGATGTCAAGGATTCAATCAATCCCGTATACAATTCCCTTTGTCTATCGGTACGATACTTGCCCGAGATTCGATCGTCGGTATCCCGATACCTTGTTCAATCTCCTTACCGGCAAGTCTCTTTACTCGTTCCGTAACACATCATCCCGTGATCAACTCCTTGATCACATTATGCACATTATGATGATGTCCTACCGAGTGGGCCCAGAGATACCTCTCCGTTTACACGGAGTGACAAATCCCAGTCTCAATTTGTGCCAACCCAACAGACACTTTCGGAGATACCCGTAGTGTACCTTTATAGCCACCCAGTTACGTTGTGATGTTTGGCACACCCAAAGCACTCCTACGGTATCCGGGAGTTGCACAATCTCATGGTCTAAGGAAATGATACTTGACATTAGAAAATCTTTAGCATACGAACTACACGATCTTGTGCTAGGCTTAGGATTGGGTCTTGTCCATCACATCATTCTCCTAATGATGTGATCCCGTTATCAATGACATCCAATGTCCATGGTCAGGAAACCGCAACCATCTATTGATCAACGAGCTAGTCAACTAGAGGCTTACTAGGGACATGGTGTTGTCTATGTATCCACACATGTATCTGAGTTTCCTATCAATACAATTCTAGCATGGATAATAAACGATTATCATGAACAATGAAATATAATAATAATAACTAATTTATTATTGCCTCTAGGGCATATTTCCAACACATATATATGATCTTGAGATTTTACGAAGTCACCATAGGTGCCTCGTAGTCGAGTGGAAACGTCTCCTCCCATTGAACGTACGTCGCCGGAAAATACTGAAATTAACACAAGATAAATGCGAGCACTGGGACTTTAACCTTGGTGGGCTCGAGAAACCACTGTCCTCTAACCATCCAACCACATGTTGGTTAGCACGACAAAATGTATGCGGTGACCGTGATGAGCTTATTCTGAATTCCAGTGACCATATCATGCTTTCGCTTCAAATACAATGACCATAAGTGTCGTCAACAAAATACGGAGCACGCATCAAATGCAAAGTCTGTCGGTGTCATCAACAAAATATGGAGACGTATCGTGAGCTAGATACCGTTGTACTATTGTATATGCTTATTCTCTTAGTGGTTGATTGCGTGTGTGGTGTGGTGGGCACATCATTTCTAGTTGTGGTGGGTCAACATGAAGACTCATGGGTCGGTTCCATCCTGCGCCACATATAGGTTGGACCGAGACGTGTTATACGAAGACCCATGTGGAGGACTCGGCGTACAACACGAAGCTACCAGAGTCGCGGAGGACTCTATCCCCACTGGTGATAAGCCGACTATATATGATTTCTAACCCTAGGACCTTAGTATGTTATACAAGCTTGGGGGCTAGTTCGTCGATAGTATGCACACACGCACAATGCCTGGTATTCACGTGTACTTTGTACACACCCCTATCACTAATATACAGTACCAGGAGTAGCCTCTTTCTTCAACTGCAATTGAATTCTAGCATGTGCATGTGTTTATTTCATATTATCGATCCATAGAGTGAGAGCGGTTTGAAATACAGGCAATGGATGCTTTTGCAATTCATATATGAACATTAATTAGTCCACTCCATGTTGTTAGTGTGAAGAACTTTATACATTTGTCACTTTCATGGATACATTACAAATTGCTAGCTACGAAATAGAATACATGTCGAATTCAACATAAAGGGGGTTTCAAAGATTCGAATTCATAGGAAGTGCATTCATCTATTTGAACCCGAGATAATGGCATTTGTAAATCAGATGTAAAAGGGGGCATCAATCTTTGTTGTGAGTTTGAACATGCTATATATATATTCATACGCATATCTAACTTTTTTTGCAACCAAGGAGATTATATCTGGAACCATGCATGAACTGAGGTAAGTTGCATATTTTTTAATATATACTCGTGTACAATGTATATTCAAATGTACCCCCTCCATTCAAAAATAATCGTAGCTTTAGGATTTTCAAGAGTAAAGATTTGTGAAGTTTGACAAATCCTGAAAGTTCAATTCAAGAGAACCGAAAACGTTAATGCTTCTACTCCCAAATATTGAACGAAGCGCCAAATAGGCCTCTGGTCACCCGAAACCACGCGAGACTAATGTTTTGGTGGTAGGAAATTACTGTCCTGACTCTGGCCCATGTAGCCTATCGGCCCGATGTCCAAAGGTCTAAACCGGGGTAGGTTTGTAACTTCACCAAGACGCCAGAGAAGCATTCATACGCCGTGGGCGCCTACCCATGCGCCCGGCCGAAATCTATCCCGCCCACATTTGGGACACCTAACATGACTGTCCTACCCCCAACCCACAATATGTCCGAAATTTTAGATGGGGGGAAAGTTTGTAACTTTCCCCACATTTCAAACAAGCGCGTCTCAAACCGAAACATTGTTCCCTCTTAGTTCCCTGCCTCCCTCCGTTTCCCCATTCATACTCTGTGGGCGCGAAAACGCCCTCTCCACCAGCCGCGAAACCCCAGTCTCCTCCGTCCTCCACCCCATAGCAGCCAATCCACCGCCGCCCTCCTCCATCACGCCGGAGCCGGTACCCCGACGTCATCGTCCAACGCAACCGCAACGCCCTCAAGGACTTAGCAGCTGAAGCCGAGGCAGAGCTGCCTCCACGATGCCGACGCCGACGTGTGCCATAGCAGAACCACTCCGACCACGCCGTCCTGTACCTCACTACTGCGGCTCATCTGTCGCAACCGTCCACCGCACCGGAGCTGTTCCCGCTACGCCGTCGTTCGCCGCCTCGGATCTGCTTCCCCGCCGCCGACAGACGGCCACCGCACCACACTCAAAAACTTGGCCATGGGTTCTTCCAAGGCTGCACCGTCCTCCACAACTTTTGGTTTCCGGCGAACAACAAGAAGATCGTCGGAAAAACAGAAGGAGGACATAGCACTGCCAGCAGAAAGAGGTACTCCTCTTCCCATATTCGTGCAAATCTTACGTCTCCGCTCACACCGTATTCATCCCACGAAAGAAACTAGTTGAGCGCTTCTTACTGCATCTTCTTTGTGATACTAAATGCACAAGGTTTCCTCCCTTTTACTATTTCACCTTTGCTAGAGGTCAGTAGCCCGCCTGGATTTCAATTCAGGGTTAGTCGAACCGCAATTAAAAGAAGCAGCACCCACTTAGGCGCGCGGAGCACCTAGTCCGCCTGCTCCCCGGGGAAGCGGGGTGTGGGGCGCGGGAGCTGCTTGCGCCCGATCTGGAGGTCGGCGGGGCTTGAATGGATGGCCGGGGGGGCGGTGCCAAGCACGGCGGTGCGGTGAGGTCGAGGGGAGGGCGCAGGCAGGGGAGGAATACTGGGCCGGTGGTCGCTGGCGTTTCGAGGAAGATCGTCAACACTAACTGGCTAGAGGTAGATGAAGGCGATCTGCCCGTTCTTTGTACATCAGACGATGCAGAAAAAATGGACTGACCTATTTGCTTTCAATCGACTGTTATTTTCATAGAATCCTGTAGTAATTTAGTGTGCCATGCATGTTGTAGAGCTATCATATGTCTCCCGTCATTTATTTCTCACCGACCTACTATCTGCTACCTTTACACTGTACTAATTGTGCACACACTTCACCCATACTCACACTATTGTTTTTTATGCATGGGTATTTCAGACTCTGATGCAGTGTTGATGAATGCAGAAAAGAAAAGACAGAAGTCGCTCTAGTGTAATTCGAAGATAAGCACTAAGCGTTCCAGCGCTCTAACGGGTGCAGTGTCAGCAGTTGGAGACAGTAAATGTAGCTCTGCAGTTGATGATCTCAATTGCCACACACAACCATCCCAAGTGCTTGCTTTAACTTCGCCCTGTCAAATGTGGTTGCATGTTGCATATGGTGTCTAGCTTGTATTGCTTCCAATTTGGTTAAATTGCATCTGCTTACTTTACACATTATACCTTTGATAATGACATGCCTTCCTGTTTTCGATACATACTACATATGTCTATTAACCATGTTCGTACATCAAACTAATGCTCTTTTGTATCCCTCATCAATCACTTATGATGAGACAGTCACCCGGGTGGGTTACTGTGAGACCCCATACTCGTTTAAAGAGTGCAGTGTCATCCTCCCCACATGATTTTCAAGAAACAGCAAGGATAAATGAAGATAGTCAACGTAACTCTCTAGTTGATCACCGCAATTCCCCCACACCACCATCGCAGGTGCTTGCTTTTACTTGGTAGTGTGATATGTGGTTGCATGTTGCATACGGTGTCTAGCTTGTAATGCTTCTAATTAGGGTAAATTGCATCTGCTTAGTTTACACACTATACCTGTGAATATGACAGGCCTTCCTATTTTTGGTACACACTACATCTATGTGTTAACCTTGTTCTTACATGAAACTACCTCTCTTCTGTATCCTGCATCAATCACTTACGATGAGTCACCTTTATTCGTTGCATATTGCATATTATTTCTAGCCTGTTGCCATGTATTGCTTCTAATTTGGTCAAATACATTTGTTAGGGCACCCTTTTAATTTGGCAGAGTGATATTGGTTTCATCTTTCATATGGTTTCTAACTTGCATCGATTCTAACAAGTTCAAGCACCTTGTGCTTAGTTTACACTTTATACATCATACATGTCAATATGTCACACCGTCCTGTTTTTCATACATATTCCATCCTCCTATCATGCGGCTGCCTTACATGAAAGTAGTGTTCGTCAGTATCATGCATCAATGAGTTCTGAAGAGCAAATTTTATTCCTTTTTCTTGTGGGTTTGACTTGACAAGGCAAAATCAAGAAAGAGGAAGGAAAAGAGTAAGGAAGGCGATGATGGTGGTCCTCTGCAGCAACGTAAACGGAGCATCTGTACCGATTCTCCTTGTACTGATAGTGCATTACAAGGTCCAAGTCTCCGCTCCCCTACTCCACCATCCAAGGTGCTTGCTCTAACTTGGCAGTGTGATATCTGGTTGCATGTTGCTTATGGTGTCTAGCTCGTATTGCTCCTAATTAGTGTAAACTGCATCTGCTTAGCTTACACATGATACATGTGGATATGACACGCTTTCCTATTTTTGGTACATACTATATCTTATGATAAGGCACCTTTAAGTCGCCACTGTGATAATGGTTGTGTCTTGCATATGATTTCTAGCATGTACTGCTTCTAATTTGTTGAAACGCCATACAGTTTGAACTTGGCAGAGTGATATTGGTTGCATCTTTCATATGGTGTCTAGCTTGCAGTGCTTCTAATTTGTTGAAATGCCTTCTTCTTAGTTACCACATCATAGGTGTGAATATGTCACACCATCCTGTTTTTCATACATATTCCATCCTCGCATCATGTGTTTGCCTTTCATCCGAGTAGTGTTTGTCAGTATCATGCATGAATGAGTTCTGAAGAGAGAATTTTATTCGTTTTTCTTATCGGTTTGACTTCACAATGCAAAATCATTACAGCTGAAGGAAATTAGTCCGATAGTGGATGATGGTGGTCCTTCGGAGCAACTCAAACTGGGGGTCTCTACAGATTCTACTCCGCCATCCTCCCAACAAGATTCGCAAGACAACACAAGGCTGGACAGTCAACGTAGCTGTGTAGATGATGAGCACATCTCCCCTACTCCACCATCAAAGGTGCTTGCTCTAACTTGACACTATTATATGTGGTTGCATGTTGCGTATGATGTCTAGCTTGTATTGCTTCTAACTTGAATTGCATCTGCTTACTTTACACATAATGCCTGTGAATATGACACGTGTTCCTGTTTCTAGAACATACGTGTACATGATGAGCACATCTCCCCTACTCCACCATCACAGGTGCTTGCTCTTACTTGGAACTGTTATACGTGGTTGCGTTTTTCGTATGATATCTAGTTTGTATTGCTGCTGATTATGTTGAATTGCATTTGCGTAGCTTACAACTTATACCTGCAACGATCACTTACCCATAAGACACATTTAACTTGGGACTGTGATGTAGGTTGCATCTTGCATTGTCTTCTAGCTTGTACTGCTTCTAATGTCTTGAAATGGCACTTACGACGAGACACTTTTTACCCGATAGAGTGATATTGGTTGCATGTTCATATGGTGCCTAGCTTTCATTTCTTCTAATTTTGTTGAAATGCCTTCCGCTTACTGTTTTTCATACATATTCCATCCTCCTATCGTATGTGTATATGAAACGCTGTCTTTTTTTGTATATATTCCATCCTCCTATCCCGCGCTTGCCTTACATCAAAGTAGTGTTCGTCTGTATCATGCATCAACTAGTTATGCAGAGCTAATTTTATTCATCTTGTGGTTTTGACTTCATAAGGCAATATCAGAAAATAGGAAGGAAAAGAGTAAGTTAGGGGATGTTGGTGGTCCTCCGCACCGAAGCAAACAGAGACTCTCTAGATTTTCCACTGCTACTGCTAATGAAGTTGAAGTCCCAAGTCTACATGATGAGTTCATCTCCCGTACTCCACCATCGCAGGTGCTTGCTCTAAGTTGACAGTGTGATAGTTGGTTTCATGTTGCATATGTTGTCTAGCCTGTATTTCTTCTATTTTGATTAAATTGCACCTGCTGAGTTTATACGTTATACATGTGCATATGACATGGTTTTCTGTGTCTAGAATACACTGCATCTATCTATCATACCATGTTCTTACATCAAAGTACTGGTGTTGTGTATCCCGCATCAGTCACTCATGATTGGACGCTTTTAACATGGCAGTTTGATAGTGGTTGCATCTTGCATTGATTTCTACGTTGTACTGCTTCTGATTTTTTGAATTGCCACTTATGACAAGACACTTTTAACTTGGCAGAGTAATATTGGTTGCATCTTTCATATGGTGTCTAGCTTGCATTACTTCTATTTTCTTGAAAATCCTTCTGCTTAGTTTGCACATCGTAGTTGTGAATATGTCATGCCGTCCTGTTTTTCTTACATATTCCATCCTCATACGGTTGTCTTACATCAAAGTATTGCTTGTCTGTATCATGCATCAATGAGTTCTGAAGAGTGATTTTATTCTTTTGTGTTGTGGGTACAACTTGACATGCCAAAGTCAAAAAAGAGCAAGAAAATAATATAGTAGGGAGTGCTATTACTCGTCGGGTGAAACGGAAAAGATTCTGCCGTCGAGATTCTACTGGTACTTATAGTGCAGTAGAAGGTCCAAGTCCACTGGCTAAATCTACAAACACAGTATCACCTGCTCCACCAGCTGCAGCATCCGCTTCAACTGTACTAGCGTCTCAACCAGTTACTTGTTTGTTTGCTCCGGAACTGGCCAGTTCCCAAGATGCCTTCACACCTAACACTACTTCCGAAGCACTGCTGACACAACAGGACTTGGAAAGATCAGATGAACCTCATGAGCATCAACACCAAGACGGTACCTGACCGAGTCAAGTTGCAGTTGCATGCTCCTTTATATGTACTCTCACAGTTTGATGTACACTAACACTTTCCATATTCGTTGTTGAACTAGCACCACGGCGCAAGCGGAAACAGACATCATGGATAATGCTTGACAGATTAACAAAATCTAAAGGAGGAAGAATGGAGATCCATTTTGAGGCAAGTTTAAAAAGGCCACGTGATGCTACAAAGTCTGCCAAGTTAGTATCAGAGGCAGCCGTTGTCGTTAGGTGTCATGCACGTATCCTCCCAACGTGGATCCAGTACAGGAATGAGAAAGACAATACCCAGTTTAACACCTTCCTTGACCATTTATCCGTAAGTAATGTTATTCATCGCAATTAGTAATATTGTCTTGCTCTGTCCCATACTTTCTAGCTTCCTCCTAATAAGACTCACAATCTTTTTTCAACAGATGAGGTTCAAGTTGGATCCGAAAGATGATGCAACTAGACAAGCATGCACTCATGTTTTTCAGTCTGCTCTGCGACAATATCGATACCACCTTAGAAAATCTCACTTTGAAGGCAAGGCTAACAATGAAATCGCCCAAACATCTCTAGTGGAATATATTACAGATGAAGACTGGACATCCCTCGTTAAACACTGGTCTGATCCAAAGTATCAGGTAGGCTATATGTATTTGATCAGACCACATATTGAACTTGTATTTATGTATGTGCCTTACAAGTGTATCTTCTTCTAGGCTAATTGTTTGAAGCAAAACCAACCGTTCTAAAGTGAAATTCCAACAGACCACAGGATCTCGTAGCTATATTGCACACTGCGAGGCTCTTGTAAATAGCTGCTACTTCCTTCTTTTTTTGTGCCATATTATCGTATCTATATTGACTTGTTCCAAATACAAAGGAAATCCCGTGCGGACCAAAAAGAACCTGAACCGAATGCAGTGCAAATCTTCAAGGATTGCCACACCAGCAAGATGAAGGGCATGAGCATACCAGTTCAAGACGCTATTGTAAGTCCATACTCCTCCTGCCTTGAACTGATTGGTACTGTGATGTGTTCATTTAACTACTTGGTTTGCAGCCAATGTCAGTTACTCTGTTCACTTTTATTCATAGTTGTCTTAACGTATCATTTCACCTTACATGGTTTAAACGAGATGAAGGATATTCTTTTGGTCTTGATCTGTAATCTAGTTGTTATGTTCACGTGCGCACACAATGATAAAATAGCCTGTTTGTTTTATATCTGTTTGCCCATGATATGAATGATGTCATACTATGTTCATCCTACTTTAAACCATGTCTCTTTATCCTCAGATGTCAACGAATGTGAGGAAATAGATAATACAGTAGGCATGCTACATGGACATATGTTCCGAAAGTGATTTTATTATGTAGTTGGCACTACAATACATGCTAATGTATTACAGTAGTTCACCAAAATAAGTTATGTATAAACGTTTAACCTACTTTGTTTGTTTTTGTCTCATTAGTAACTTATCTGGTACACTAATCTACAAGTTCAAACTTTCAGGAAGCTATGGAACAAATGATTGAACAACCACAACCACCTGAAGGTGACGAGGTTACTACAGGCACAATGTCACCTCTTGCTGCAGTGCGTCAGTATCTCTCCACTAACAGTGCAAAAAGCACCTTCCTGCGTAATTCTGGGTTGGTTGTCAAGGTAACCTCGTCCAAATCGCCTACTGAACAAAATCTTCCTGCTAGATAGAGTGATATATCTGTGCTCCAGACACAAGTCCAATCCCTAATGGACGTTGTTTCAGAAACAAGAATAGTGGTTGAGAAATGTCGTCAAGATATGAATGGTTTTGAAACCAGACTATCAGACATTCGTTTCGTTGTTCAAGAGCAATGGCGGAAAAAAGGTGGAGATCGTGCTGCTCCATCAGATTCTACAGCCTAAAACATTAGCACTCAGGTCAAATGATCTGTGCTTCTATACATCTGATGGTGCTTTTATCTGGAAGGATTGTAAACTTTATGCCAACAGGCCTTTTGTTGTATGGTTGGAGTTTATTTTGTTGTGATACAACATTTATGATGCTGCCTCAGGCTGCAGTAATTACAACACTATTTTTGTATAGTGTAGGTTTATCTTAGTAATGTATTCGGCCGAAACCTTCGTAGGAGCCCAACATGCCAACATTCGTCGTGCCCATTCCAATTGGGCTAAAAACGATTACGGGCCGAAATTGGCATGTAGCCCACTAAAAATATCTAGGCCTAAATCAGCATAAGCTTTCATATTTTTCTGGTAGGCCTGTGCCCATAGTTGGCCTTTAACAGGCCTAAACATAATTTGGGCCCTCAGTAAAAATAGGACGTTTACAGGTGTAAATATCTCGAGCCCATAAAATACATGGGCCTTTAATAGACCGAAAGTGAGATTGGGCCCTGATTGTGCCAAATAACCCACTGGACTTTAACAAGACGAAATTCGGACGGGCCGTAAATGCGCCGACCTAATACACGGGCCTTTAACAGGCCAGAACTTTGGTCGGGCTAGATTATTGTCATTTTTATATGGGCCGTTAATGGGCCCGATATGACATTGGGCCACATATGGCCCATGGTTTACGTCCGCCATTAACAGGCCGAAAATGACAACAGGCCGAAAGTGGCCCAAAGCTATAGTGGCCCTCTAACAGGACAAATGTCAGACATGGCCGAATATGACCCAAATCCTTCACGGTCGTTTATGGGCCGAAAGTTTTGATGGCCTGTAAATGGGCCCAAATGAAGCCGGACCTTTAACAGGCCGGAAATACACCGAGCCGTAATTCGGCCCAATTACTTAGCAGACTGTTAATGGGCCAGAAGTGACCATGGGCCGCGTTGATGACAAGTTTAGGATAGGCCGTTGACGGGCCAATTTGACAGAGAATGTTGGGCCTTTAGCTGGGCCGGCCCATTATGGTCGGCAGAATCTAGTGGGCCTTTAGCTGGGCCGGCCCATTGTGGTCCGGCAAATCTTGTGGGCCTTTAGCTGGGCCAGCCCATTATGGTCAGCTAAATCTTATGGGCCTTCGGTTGGGCCGGCGCATTTAATCTTTGTGGGCCACTTTTGGGCCGGTCCACGTGTCAAGATATCATAGGCCCATCTCGACTGTTGGATGAGTGACACCTGTGCCAACACGGAGCTGACGCATGGATCCGTCAGCCAATGAGAATTTTACACGTGGAAAATCGGCATTGGTCGTGGCTGTTAACGGGTTATCGGATCCAAAATCCGACCCAATAGCTTAACGGCGTTCCGTTACGGTGGATGCCACGTGTCGGTCACCCTTGACAAAAGCACTTCTGTGACGCGCAATTTATCGTCATGGAAGTGGACACTTCCATGATGATAATTTTGGCAATGTCATGGAACAATTCTACGACAGCACAGGTATGACTATCTTGATTCTGTCATAAATTTGTCATGGATGTACATGCATGACAGAAAACGCTACCTACTGTGACAAACACGTATCATCACGGAAGTGTATTTTTTTTGTAGTGTATATACTTGGCAAAGGGTGGAAGGCTTGGCCTTTTGCTCGGTGTTTTGTTCCACTCCTGCCGCCCTAGTTTCCGTCATACCGGTGTTATGTTTCTTGATTTTGCGTTCCTTACGCGGTTGGGGTTATGGGACCCCCTTGACAGTTTGCTTTGAATAAAACTCCTCCAGCAAGGCCCAACCTTGGTTTTAACATTTGCCTAATAACAACCTAAAACTTTTCCTAGGGAGTAATTAACCCGAGGATCATCTTTATTCAACATCCCCGGGCCAGTGCTCCTTTGAGTGTTGGTCCGAACCGAGTAGACTACGGGGCCACCTCAGGGAAACTTGAGGGTTGGTTTTACTCGTAGGATGTCTCATCTGGTGTGCCCTGAGAACGAGATATGTGCAGCTCTTATCGGGATTTGTCGGCACATTTGGGCGGTCTCGCTGGTCTTGTTTTACCATTGTCGAAATGTCTTGTAACCGGGATTCCGAGACTGATCGGGTCTTTCCGGGAGAAGGAATATCCTTCGTTGATCGTGAGATCTTGTGATGGGCTAAGTTGGGACACCCTTGCAGGGTATAAACTTTCGAGAGCCGTGCCCGCGGTTATGTGGCAGATGGGAATTTGTTAATATCTGGTTGTAGGGAACTTGACACTTGACTTAATTAAAATGAATCAACCGCGTGTGTAGCCGTGATTGTCTCTTTTCGGCGGAGTCCTCGAAGGGAACACGGTTTGGGTTATGTTTGAACGTAAGTAGTTTCAGGATCACTTCTTGGTCACTTCTAGCTTCACGTCCGTTGCGTATCTTCTCATCTTACTCTTGTATGCGTATGTTAGCCACCATATTTGCTTAGCACTTGCTGCAACTCCACCTCATTACCTTATCCTACCCATAAGCTTGAATAGTCTTGATCTCGCGGGTTTTGAGATTGCTGAGTCCTCGTGACTCATAGATACTACCAAAACAGTTGCAGGTGCCGATGATACCAGTGTAGGTGACGCAACCGAGCTCAAGTGGGAGCTCGACGAGGACCTTGGTCGTTACTATGTTTCTTTCCTGATGATCAGTAGTGGAGCCCAGTTGGGACGATCGGGGATCTAGCATTTGGGGTTATCTTCTTTTCATTTGGATTTGTCCATAGCCGGACTATGTGTTTACTCTGAATGATGTATGGATTATTTGAATATTGTGTGACGTGGCGATTGTAAGACAAATCTATTTATCCCTTTCATGTTCATTACATGGGATTGTGTGAATATGACCCTTCTTGCGACAAAACCACAATGCGGTTATGCCTCTAAGTCGTGCCTCGACACATGGGAGATATAGCCGCATCGTGGGCGTTACAAGTTGGTATCAGAGCCATCTTCGACTTGGGAGCCCCCTTCTTGATCGAATAGCTGACGTTGTTGAGTCTAGAACAAAAAATGTTTTGAGTCTTAGGATTATATATATTGGAGAGTAGGATTCTTTTTACTCCTCAGTCCCTTCGTCGCTCTGGCGAGGACTCTTGACGTAGATGTTTTGACTTTCCTCTCCTCATTTTCACTAAAAAAAATTTAGGATCACGCGGGTATCTTGGGATCATTCCGATATTCTTGTGATGAGAACATTGTTCTTGGTGCCTCCTGACATTTAGGGGTTGTGGTAGTGTCCCAGGGAGTTGAGCTCTGAGGTGTCGTCACAATTTTATCATTGCAGTTCTGGAATACCTGAGTTCGTCGACATCGAAAATCTCTTTTATGCAGTTAGTGGTGAGATAACCTCGACGCCACCCAGTACTGGGGAGGGAGTTCGGGAGTATTGCCATAGCTTGTATAACAGATGCTTTGTGAAGGTTGAGGTACACGATTTCCGGAGTTTTCTTGGTTATGTGTTGACGGATGGATACAGTTGGAGCGTAGGGCTTGTTAGTTGTGTGATATATATTGTGCCTCCCTGTATCCCCAACACCAGATTGCATAACCAAAAAGTTTCGGGAGTTTTAGGTGGGAATTCAAGTATCTCGTAGGATATCTTTCCAACAGACACATGATACGATATGGGGTCTATCATATGTTTGTTCCGGCTTATTCTGCAAGCCAAATCCTTCATTTTTTTATTGTGGTATTCGAGTTGCTTCATTGTCAAGTGTTGATTCCATACCTTTCCTAAGCGATGTTCTCATATTCCTATGGGAGTTCTAATCCTTTCGATCATCGAGGTTGTCATGTTAATTATTTTCAACCGGCACACTTCTCTTCAAGATGATCCTATAATGTTTCCCATTTGCAAGATAAACTCTCGGTTTTCTCACCGGTGTTTGTTCCATCCATCCCAAGTTGCCTTTGTTTTCCCGCCCTCTCACCCTTTTTCTTCAAGAACTCATATTTTTAAATCAAGTATCCATCTTATGGATGTGAAGTTTCTTCATTCTTTCCTTCAATCTTCTTATCCAGTGATTATCATGAAGATTGGAAGGAGTTTCAAGTTCATCATTCTTTGTTATCATTTTCCTCCCCGGTGGATTCAATGCAAGCTTTTGGTGTTGATCATATCCCTTTCCTCGTTTCAAATGCTTTCTCATGCCGATGCACCTCTTAATCGCTCACCTCTCTCTAGTCATATCCTAAGGGCCGAAGATATCTCAGAAGATTTGTGTGTAACGCCCACGATGCGGCTATATCTCCCACGTGTCGAAGCACGACTTAGAGGCATAACCGCATTGTAAGCAATGTCGCAAGTGGGGTAATCTTCACACAACCCATGTAATGAATAAGGAAAAGAGGTACATAGTTGGCTTACACTCGCCACGTCACACAATAACATAAATATCATTACATTCATCCAGATACAATCAAGGTCCGACTACAGAACCAAAATAAAGAACAACCCCAAATGCAACAAAGTCCCCGATCGCCCCAACTGGGCACCACTACTGATCATCTGGAAAGGAAACATAGTATCGTCCTGAGTCCTCATCGAACTCCCACTTGAGCTCAGTTGAATCTCCTGGAGCGGTATCATCGATCCCTGCATCTGGTTTTGGAAGTAATCTGTGAGTCACGGGGACTCATCAATCTCACACCCTCGCGATCAAGACTATTTAAGCTTATAGGTAAGGTAAAAGGTATGAGGTGGAGCTGCAGCAAGAACTAGCATATATGGTGGCTAACGTACGCAAATGAGAGCGAGAAGAGAAGGCAAAGGCACGATCGATAAACTATGATCAAGAAGTGATCCTAGAACAACCTGCGTTCAAGCATAACACGAAACCGTGTTCTCTTCCCGGACTCCACCGAACAGAGACCATCATGGCCACACACTCCGTTGATTCATTTTAATTAAGTTAAGTTTAAGGTTTTCTACAACCGGACATTAACAAATTCCCATCTGCCCATAACCGCGGGCACGGCTTTCGAAAGTTCAAATCCCTGCAGGGGTGTCCCAACTTAGCCCATCACAAGCTCTCGCGGTCAACGAAGGATATTCCTTCTCCCAAGACAACCTGATCAGACTCGGAATCCCGGTTACAAGACATCTCAACAATGGTAAAACAAGTCCAGCAAGACCACCCGCTGTGCTGACAAATCCCGATAGGAGCTGCACATATCTTGTTCTCAGGGCACACCGGATGAACAGTACGTACAACTAAAACCAACCCTCAAGTTTCCCCGAGGTGGCGCTGCAAGTGGCTCTGTTTTGGACCAACACTCAGAGGAGCACTGGCCCGGGGGTTTAAATAAAGATGACTCTTGAGTCCGCGGAACCCAAGGGAAAAGAGGCTAGGTGGCGAATGATAAAACCAAGGTTGGGCCTTGCTGGAGGAGTTTTATTCAAGGCGAACTGTCAAGGGGTTCCCATTATAACCCAACCGTGTAAGGAACACAAAATCAAGAAACATAACACCGGTATGACGGAAACTAGGGCGGCAAGAGTGGAACAAAACACCAGGCATAAGGCCGAGCCTTCCACCCTTTACCAAGTATATAGATGCATTAAAATAGATCAAGATATAATAATGATATCCCAACAATAAACATGTTCCAACAAGGAACAAACTCCAATCTTCACCTGCAACTAGCAACGCTATAAGAGGGGCTGAGCAAAGCAGTAACATAGCCAAACAACGGTTTGCTAGGACAAGGTGGGTTAGACATTTGACATGGCAATATGGGAGGTATGATAAGCAAGTGGTAGGTATCGTAGCATAGGCATAGCAAAAGAGCGAGCATCTAGCAAGCAAAGATAGAAGTGATTTCAAGGCTATGGTCATCTTGCCTGCAAAGTTCTCTGAGTTGACGTTAGCTTGATCCTCGTAAACGTACTCAACGGGCTCCTCGATCACGTACTCGTCTCCCGGCTCTACCCAAAAGCAAGAACACAAGAAAAGGGAGACACAATCAACCACGTGCAATGCACAAGCAACATGATGCAAAACATGGCATGATATGCGGGATGTGATATGCGATGCATATGCATGTTTCGGAAAGGAAAGATTGAACCTGGCCTCAACTTGGAAAACCAAGAGTGCCACTGGAAAGAGGAGTTGATTTCGGTCGAAATCGATATAAAGATCACCGGAACTGGATGCACGGTTTGCAAATGACAAGCAAAACAAATATGGCACCGATCTGGGATTAACAGCACGAGACCATCTAAATGCATCAAGAAAAATAAGCTACATCCCTCTAACATGACAACAAATCACATGGCAGGGATCCACTCAAGATGCTTGACAAAATATGAACACTGAGCTACGGCTAATTCACTCAATAGCAGGTTCAAACAAGCATGGCAAAAGTGCAAAAGATATCAGGTTACACACTTAGTGAAAATAACATGTCAGGAATTTAACATCAGGAAGCAATGTTTAGAGCACGATAACAACATGTTACAGGAACATATCATGGTAAAACAAGGCATGGCATGAAGCTACTCAAAGCATACAACAAAAGTCCCTTACTGACCATAAGCCAAAAGGGATCAAAAAATACAATGGCAACCATGTGAACATAGCAATTATCGTTAACAGATGCAGACTTAGTAGAAAACTGGAACATGGCAAAACAAATATTAAGTACGCATGTTTACGAGCTCGATGCACTCACCACGAGGCATTGCGTGACAAACTAAGCATACACCCAGCAAATAGACATGGCATAGAAGCTAAACATGGCAAGAACAACAACATAGCATGCATGGATCAACTACAACAAGCTTGGCAAAGATGCTTAACACGTAAACATTCTGCCAGGAACATTTTATAGCAAAAGTAGAGCTTGATTGAGTCAAGCTAGGGTGCTCCATAATTGCAAACAAAGACATGGATGGATAGAGCACAACAATATCTACAAAACATCCTTACTGATCATGCTCAAAAGATGCATGGATCACTCTGTAGCAACAAGGATACATGGCATAAAAATATTGACAGGACAAAGACACAGAAGAATTCTAAGTCCCTGAAATCAGCAACATTATGAGGGCTACTTTGCATGCTTGTGCTAGTCACCACAGAGATCACAAAAATACATGGCATACACCCCTATAAATATGGCATGGCATACTTCAAAACACATGTAGGGCTCAAGTTCATAGGAGGCACACAACAACCATGGCAAAAGTGTTTATGGCCCGTGTCAAGGCCCAGCCCGTGATGAATTTGTTCAGTGGTTATATAATCTTAATATTCAGTTTGGTGAGAATTGGCTGCTTTTGGGTGATTTCGACTTCATGCGATCGCTTGAAAACCACAATCTTCCGGGAGGTGATGTCAACGATATCTTCTTGTTTAATGAGATAATTGGTCATTTGGGTCTGGTTGAGCTGCCAATCAAGGGGCGCCAATATACTTGGTCGAATATGCAAACTTCACCGCTTCTAGAGCAGATTGATTGGTTTTTTACGTCGGCTGCTTGGACATCGGATCACCCCAACACGATGGTTTTTCCACTTGCACGCACTGCCTCCGACCATGTTCCGTGTGTGGTATCGATCGCCACTTCTATCCCCAAGGCTAAGGTTTTCCGCTTTGAGAATTATTGGGTTGATTTGCCCGGGTTTGCTGACTGTGTTGCCGAGGTTTGGAATAGGCCAGTGGTTAAAACATCGATTGCATTAACAATTTTGGCTAAGTTTAAGTCCCCCCGATATGCTCTCAAGAAATGGCATTTAAACCTGTCCACAGTCAAAGCTTTAATTGCTGATTGTAATAAAGTGATTATTTTTTTGGATAATCTAGAGGAAATCAGGCCTTTGAGTTGGCCGGAGTTCAACTTTCGTAGAATTGTTAAATTTCATCTTGAGGACATCTTACACTGGCAATTTATTTATTGGAAGCAGCATTGCACGATCAGAAACATCAAAGTTGGTGAAGAGAATTCAAAAAAAATTCATGCCATGGCTACGGAAAGATTCCATAGGAATACTATCTCCTCGATAAAGTCTGTGGAGGGTGATGTGGTAACGGATCATCAACAATTGGCGGGAATGTTCTGGGCTGATTTTAATTAGCGAATGGGCCAATCAAAAGGCATTCAGATGGGTTTTGATCTAGACACATTAATTACCCGAATAGATGGTCTAGAGGAGTTGTCTTTACCGTTCACTGATTCTGAGGTGGATGCAGTAATTAAGAATATGCCTACTGATCGCGCTCCGGGGCCAGACGAGTTTACTGGGCTTTTTAAAGAAATGTTGGTCTGTTTTAAAGGAGGACTTTATGAAACTTGTGCAAGAATTCTATGGGGGGGGAATGCAATTTGGAGTGTCTCAACACATCTCTTATCACCCTCATTCCGAAGAAGCTAAGCCCTGAATACGTTGGTGATTTCAGGCCCATATCTTTGACTAATACTTGCTTAAAGTTCTTAACCAAGCTCTTGGAAAATCGTCTTCAGGGTGTGATCTTGAAATGTATCCACCACAACCAATATGGTTTTCTATGGTGTCGATCCATACAAGACTGTCTGGCGTGGTGTTTCAAGTACATCCACCAATGCAAAGCTTCCAAGAGGCCTATCATTCTTCTTAAACTTGATTTCACAAAGGCATTTGACACCATTGAACATGAACTGATTCTTAGGATTTTGAAATGCAAGGGATTTGATGATCGTTGGACAAGTTGGATTGACAGCATTCTGTCCACGGCTCCTCTTCGGTTCTTGTGAATGGAGTGACTGGTAATCATTTTGTCTGTCGTTCAGGTGTACGCTAAGGAGATCCGCTTTCTCCCTTAATCTTTGTGATCGCGATGGACTTACTCCAATCGATTGTAAATGAGATGTTCTCAAGGAATATTCTCACCTTGCCAATCCCAACCACCTCGATGGACTATCCGATCGTACAGTATGCTGACGATACTCTCATCGTTCTTCCAGCTATTGACAGTCAGCTCATTGCTTTCAAAGAAATGCTTGAAGTCTTTGCCAATTCAACCGGATTAAGGGTGAATTTCAGTAAGTCCTCTTTGATATCCATCAATATGAGTGATGACGAGGGCAGGCGTGTTGCTTCCTTGCTTAGTTGTGATGTTGGTTCCATGCCATTCACTTACCTGGGCCTGCCCATGGGTACTTCCAGGCCAACAATTTATGATCTGTTGCCTTTGGTGGATCGTATTGAGAGACGATTATCTGCGTCCTCTTGCCTTTTGAATCAAGGAAGCCGACTCCAACTTTTGCAATCTGTCCTTAGTTCTATGTCAATATATTTCTTGTGCACCCTTTCGCTACCACAGGGTATCTTGAAGCAGATTGAGCGGATTATGCGGCAATGCTTGTGGAGAGGGAACACGGATACGCCCCGGCAATCATTGGCGGCTTGGGACTTGGTATGTCGTCCTAAATCATTTGGTGGTCTGGGAGTCATGGACTTGAGCATTCAAAATGTTGCCTTGCTCATCAAGCATCTTTTTAAGTTCTTCAATAAGAGGGACGTACCATGGGTATCTCTTATTTGGGACACTTATTACGCGTCTGCGCCCCCTCAAGTCACTCAAAGCTGCGGTTCTTTTTGGTGGGGAGACGTATTCAAGTTATATGATAAGTTTTGCAAGTTGGCAGCTCCAGTAGTTCGAACGGGGGATACTGTGATCTTCTGGCTTGACCGTTGGCAACTTGGCAACAATACGGTTAGCTTGCAACATCAGTTCCCGAGGCTCCACTCCTTTGTGATCGATGACACTCTCACAGTCAAGGATATTATGGAGCTATCAGACCTAACTGACAATCTCCATCTGCCACTATCTGCTGAGGCCTTTGAGGAGTTTAATCAACTACAGGCGTTGCTTCCTTTGGTTAATCTTCAAGATGGGGAAAATGATGTCTGGAAATGGCCTTCCAAGTCTGGTGATTACCTGTCCAGGATTTATTACTTGTCATGTTTTTCGGACACAGTGGTTGATCCCATATTCACATGGATCTGGAAATGTTCTTGTACTCTGAAGTTTAAGGTTTTTGGGTGGCTCCTTTTGATGGATCGCCTCAACACTAGAGACATGATGCAGCGGCGGCATTGGATTATCCAGGATGACACTTGTGTTCTATGTAACTTGGCATCACATGAGGATAGAGCACATCTCTTCTTTGCTTGTAATTTTAGCCAGCGTATCTGGAATTACCTGGGTATTTCATGGAGTCCTCAACCCAACCAGACCACTTATGACATGGCTTCTGATGCTAGGAGGGATTTTGGTCATCCTTTTTTCTCTGAGATAGTATTCACCGCCACTTGGAATATTTGGACACAAAGAAATGGGAAGATCTTCAAGAATGAATCACCTTCTTTCAGGGCATGGAGGAGAAATTTTTTGCATGACATTTCTCTTTTAGCTCATAGAATCAAATGTAAATATAGGAATAGATTAATCTCTTGGATAGCTGCCCTACCTTAATCCTTTCTTTTGTAAGTATTACTCTCCCCTCCTCTCTCTTAACTTTGTAAGTTTGTATTTCTTTGGTTCCGTGGTTTAATAAAACACTGTGAGGCTGTTGCCTTGCAGTACATAGTCAAAACAAAAGTGACAAATGTCCAATCTCTGCTAAGAAACTGGACCTAACATTGCATAGCTCTCTTCCAACAGCATTTAGGGCATCAAGATGAACTCAAATGAACATGGTGCAGTGAGATGAAATGAAGTAATCGTCGAGATGAACAATTTGATATGCTACATGCCTAAAACGGAGCCACAGATGCAGAGTTATGACATGATGAAATATGCAAAAATTACTAAAAACGGAGGCAAAAAGTCAACCCGATCCAGATCTAGGGTTCCTCGCGGCGCGCGAACCGAGGACAAAACTTGAGCTCGTCGGAGCTCTTGCCAGCATCGACGGACGGTGGCGGCCGGAGTGCGCTGCGTCGGCGGCGAGGCGGCGGCCGACGTCGGTGATGTGGCGGCGACGAGGAGACGGGCCGCGGGGGCCTGGTTCGGGCTCCGGCGGGCCGCGCGGTGAGAGGAGGCAGTGGCGACAGGTGGCGGCGCGTGATTGGTGGCGGCGAGGATGTCCGGCCCGGACCGGACGTGTCCGGCGCGCGGAGAGGAGCGGGACTAGGGTTAGGGTAGGAATGACTCGGGATTTTCGGGGAAGAGACCTTTTAATAGGTAGAGGGAGCTAGGAGGCTCCAAATTGAGCACGGTTTTCAGCCACGCGATCGTGATCGAACGACCTAGATGATGGAGGAGGTTTAGGTGGGTTTCGGGCCACTTTGGAGGGGTGTTGGGCTGCAACACACACGAGGCCTTTACGGTCCCTCGGTTAACCATTGGAGTATCAAACGAAGTCCAAATGGCACGAAACTTGACAGGCGGTCTACCGGTAGTAAACCAAGGCCGCTTGGCAAGTCTCGGTCCAATCCGAGAACGTTTAACACCCGCACATGAAAAGAGGTATAAAGGGGCACCGGAGGACATAGAAGCACTGGAATGCAAAACGGACAACGGGGAAAATGCTCGGATGCATGAGACGAACACGTATGCAAATGCGATGCACATGGTGACATGATCTGTGATGCATGACAAAGACAAAAACACATGAAGACAAAAACCCGACAACGAGGAAATATCATAACTTAGTGCCGGAAAAGGCAAGAGTTGGAATACAAATATGGCAGGTTACATACGGGGTGTTACAACACTCCACCACTACAAAAGGATCTCGTCCCGAGATCTAGGACTGGAAAAACTCCGGGTACTCGGAACGGAGGTGGTCCTCGCGTTCCCAGGTGGCTTCACGGTCGAAATGATGTGACCACTTGACTTTCAGGAATTTGATAGACTTGTTGCGAGTCTTGCGCTCAGTTTCTTCAAGAATACTAACGGGGTGCTCATGATAAGATGGGTCTTCTTGTAGATCAATCTCTTCAAAGTTTACGGTGCGGTCAGGAGTCTTGAAACACTTGCGGAGTTGAGACACGTGAAACACGTCGTGCACGTTTGCAAAGTTGGATGGAAGCTCAAGTTGATAGGTGAGATCGCCTCTTTTGCCAATGATCTTGAAAGGACCCACGTATCTAGGGGCAAGCTTCCCTTTGATACCGAAGCGACGAGTACCTTTCATTGGAGAGACACGGAGGTAGACATGGTCTCCGATCTCGAAAGCCAAGTCACGATGCTTGCTATCATAGTAACTCTTCTGGCGCGATTGCGCGGCTTTGAGATTTTCACGAATGACTTTGCACATTTCTTCAGCCTCTGTGATCAAGTCATTGCCGAGAAGTTGGCGTTCACCAGTCTCTGACTAGTTAAGAGGAGTACGGCACTTCCTGCCATAGAGAATCTCAAATGGGGCCTTGCCCGAACTCGCTGGGAAGCTGTTGTTGTAGGAGAACTCGGCATATGGAAGACAATCTTCCCACTTCATACCGAAAGAAATGACACATGCCCTGAGCATATCTTCAAGAATCTGATTGACTCGCTCGACTTGGCCACTAGTTTGAGGATGAAAAGCTGTGCTGAAGCGAATGTTGGTGCCCATGGCCTTCTGAAAAGAATCCCAGAACTTAGAGGTGAAGATGCTGCCATGATCTGAAGATATCAACTGCAGAATGCCATGCAGAGAGACAATCCTGGAGGTATATAGCTCTGCCAACTGAGCTGCTGTGGTAGATTCTTTGATAGGAAGAAAATGATCCACTTTGGTGAGCTTGTCGATGACAACGAAGATAGCATCATTTCCACGCTTGGACTTTGGAAATCCAGTCACGAAGTCCATCTCAATATGGTCAAACTTCCATTCTGGAATGGCAAGAGGTTGGAGGAGACCAGCCGGTCGTTGGTGTTCTGCTTTCACTCTTCTGCAGACATCACATTCATTCATGAACTGAGCAAACTCGCACTTCATTCGAGTCCACCAATACGACTGCTTGAGGTCATGGTACATCTTTGTACTTCCCGGGTGAATAGAGAGGAGTGAATTGTGAGCCTCGTTCTTAATGACTTTATGAAGGTCACCCTTAGGAACAACAATGCGATCCTCGAAGAATAGAGTAACCTTGTCATCAAGACGATAGCACTTGTACTTGGGTTGACTCTTGGCAATCCCAATCCTCACCTTCTTCACCATAGCATCAAGAAGTTGAGCCTCATGAATCTGATCTTCCAAAGTAGGAGAGACTTGGAGGTTGGCAAGGAATCCTTGAGGAACAACTTGGAGATTGAGTTTGCGGAAAGCTTCACAAAGCTCTGGTTGGTAAGGCTTGATAATCAAACTATTTTCAGTAAGCCTTCCTGCTCAATGCGTCAGCAATTACATTGGCCTTGCCTGGAGTATATTCAATACTCGGATTATACTCTTGAATCATCTCGACCCAATGAGTCTACCTGAGGTTGAGGTTTGGCTGAGTGAAGATGTACTTGAGACTCTTGTGATCAGTGAAGATGTCCACTTTTCTTCCCAATAAGAGATGTCTCCTTGTTAAAAGAGCATGGACAACTACCGCCAACTCGAGGTCATGAGTGGGGTAGTTCTTTTCGTTGGGCTTCAACTGGCGAGAGGTATAGGCCACAACTTTCTTCTGTTGCATCAACACTGCACCGAGACCTTGAAGGGAAGCATCACAGAAGACCTCGAACGGTTTGGATTCATCAGGAGGAGTCAGAACTGGAGCAGTGACTAACTCCTCTTTCAGGGTGTTGAAAGTGATGTCACATTCAGGCAACCGGACGTACTTCACATGCTTCTGGAGAAGGTTGGAAAGAGGCTTCGCGATCTTAGAGAAATTCTCAACGAACCTTCGACAATAGCTTGCGAGCCCAAGGAAGCTGCGGAGTTGCTTCACATTCTGAGGTGGTTCCCAATTCACAATTGCAGACACCTTCTCAGGATTAACAGCTATGCCCTTGGTGGAGATGATATGCCCAAGGTAGAGAACCTCATCGAGCCAAAACTCGCACTTTGAAAACTTCACATAGAACTGATGTTCTCTGAGCTTATCCAGCACCAATCTCAAGTGCTTGGCATGATCCTCCTTGTTCTTGGAAAAGACCAGAATGTCGTCGGGGTAGACCAAGATGAAGTCATTTGTATAGGCGTTGAAGATGAAGTTCATCATGCGAGAGAATGTTGGAGGTGCATTGACAAGGCCGAAAGACATGACAGTGTATTCATATGAACCATAGCTTGTTCTGAATGTTGTCTTGGGGATATCTTCTTCACGAATGTGAATCTGATGATAGCCCATACGGAGGTCAAGCTTGGAGAATACTTGAGCACCTTTGAGTTGTTTGAAAAGCTCATTGATGTTGGGAACTAGGTACTTGTTCTTTATGGTCTTCTTGTTCAATGGACGGTAGTCGACACAAAGTCGGTCTGTTCCATCCTTCTTCTTGACAAAAAGAACACCACAACCCCATGGAGAAGAACTTGGTCGGATGAGACCCATATGCTCTTGAATATCGAGTTGCTTCTTCAGCTCCTTCAACTCTTCAGGTCCAAGCTTGTAAGGACGTTTGCAAACACGTTCTGTGCCAGGCTCAAGATCGATGACGAATTCAACTGGCCGGTGAGGAGGCATTCTTGGAAGCTCTTCTGGAAAGACGTCTTGATATTCACAAACTACTGGAATATGAGAAATGGCATCCAACTCGCCCTTCTCGTTGCGAGAAAACAGTCGAATGGTATCATCACGAGCGGCAAAGATGATTGCATCCTCAGGCGAATGTGTCAATTGAATCTGCCTGGCAGCACAATCAAGCTGAGCCTTGTGCTTAGAAAGACAGTCCATTCCGAGAATAAGATCAATATCTGAGTCACCAAGTACCGTAGGAGAAGACAGAAACTTGTAGTCACCCATCGTGATGGTAACATCCGGAACCATGGAGTTAGTGTTCATGCGTTTACCCAGAGAGACAATTGTTAACGGTCTAGGCAAAACTTGGAGAGCCAACTCATGCTTAGATGCAAATGGTCTCGAGATGAAACAATGCGATGCACCAGTGTCAAAAAGAACTTTTGCAGGAATATCGTTAACAGGAAGGTTACCCATAATCACATCCGACGAGTCCTCTGCCTGAGCTGCGTTCATCATGTTAACCTTGGCGTGCTTAGGATTATGCTTGACCACTGCGGTGCTGGCAGACCTCACAGGAGGAGGAGGAAGACGCCTCTGATTGAAGCATTTGTTGGCATAGTGACCCTTCTGCTGACACTTGTTGCAAAACATCCTTACTGATCATGCTCAAAAGAGGCATGGATCACTCTGTATCAACAAGGATACATGGCATAAAAATATTGACAGGACAAAGACTTAGAAGAATTCTAAGTCCCTGAAATCAGCAACATTACGAGGGTTACTTTGCATGCTTGTGCTAGTCACCATAGAGATCACAAAAATACATGGAATACACCCCTGTAAAGATGGCATGGCATACTTCAAAGCACATGTAGGGCTCAAGTTCATAGGAGGCACACAACAATCATGGCAAAAATGACAAATGTCCAATCTCTGCTAAGAAACTGAAACTAACATTGCATAGCTCTCTTCCAACAACATTTAGGGCATCAAGATGAACTCAAATGAACATGGTGCAATGAGATGAAATGAAGTACTCGTCGAGACGAACAATTTGATATGCTACACGCCCAAAACAGAGCCACGGATGGAGAGTTATGACATGATGAAATATGCAAAAATTACTAAAAATGAAGGCAAAAAGTCAACCCGATCCAGATCTAGGGTTCCTCGCGGCGCGTGAACCGAGGCCGAAACTTGAGCTTGCCGGAGCTCTTGCCGGCGTCGACGGGCGGTGGCGGTCGGAGTGCGCTGCGGTGGCGAGGAAGGAGAGGCCGGGCGGCGAGGAGGCGCGGCGTCGGCGGCGTGGAAGCCGGGGCGGCGGAGGACGGCGTCGGCGGCGAGGCGCCGGCCGGCGTCGGTGATGCGGCGGCGCCGAGGAGACGGGCCGCGGGGGCCTGGTTCGGGCTCCGGCGGGCCACGCGGTGAGAGGAGGTGGTGGCGACAGGTGGCGGCGCGTGATTGGCGGCGGCGAGGATGACCGGCGCGGACCGGACGTGTCCGGCGCGCGGAGGGGAGCGGGACTAGGGTTAGGGTAGGAATGACCCGGGATTTTCGGGGAAGAGACCTTTTAATAGGTAGAGGGAGCTAGGAGGGTCCAAATTGAGCACGGTTTTCGGCCACGCGATCGTGATCGAACGGCCTAGATGATGGAGGAGGTTTAGGTGGGTTTTGGGCCACTTTGGAGGGGTGTTGGGCTGCAACACACACGAGGCCTTTACGGTCCCTCGGTTAACCGTTGGAGTATCAAACGAAGTCCAAATGGCACGAAACTTGACAGGCGGTCTACCGGTAGTAAACCAAGGCCGCTTGGCAAGTCTCGGTCCAATCCGAGAACGTTTAACACCCGCACACGAAAAGAGGTATAAAGGGGCACCGAAGGACATAGAAGCACCGGAATGCAAAACGGACAACGGGGAAAATGCTTGGATGCATGAGACGAACACGTATGCAAATGCGATGCACATGATGACATGATATGAGATGCATGACAAAGACAAAAAACACACGAAGACAAAAACCCGACAACGAGGAAATATCATAACTTAGTGCCGGAAAAGGCAAGAGTTGGAATACAAATATGGCAGGTTACATACTGGGTGTTACATTTTGTCTCGATTATCAATCCGTTCAAGCTATTTTGAGGTTGTTATCTCATTCAAGCCATTTAATTCAACCGGTGCAATCTCACTTTTCAAGCAACCATTTCAACGGTGTTTCTTTTGAGTGGGCCCTAACCCACAGGTCTTTTCCCAGGATCTTACCTGGCTCTTCTAATTATTCTTGAGTTATTCTCAATTCTTTTCAAAGTATGACATAAGTATGGATTCCATCAGTCATATGCCTCCTTCAAGATCGCTTTCAAATTCTTTTCCTCTTTGGCTCAATTTTTCTATTCTTCATTACTCTGGAGTGTCTCAACAATTCATGGTGGTGTTTCTCGTTGTCATTCTCGAATTTTGAAGACTGAAGAAGAGTTTCTCTTAAATCTTGGTCCGTTCTCTTGAAGATTCATGGTTCTAGCTTCATGCCATCCTCTCAAATTGTTCCGATCATCAGGAATTCTTTTCATACCCATCCGGAGCATTTCAGGAGTTTTTTTTTTCATTTCTTGATCATCCAAAGGCCATCATTTCAGAAGATTTCTTCGTTCTAAACTTTCAGCTTCGTTCTCCAATTATTCTAAATTGACGCCTCTTCGTTCGTCTCCTTATTCTTCCGTTGCTTCGTTCAAGTATTCTTTAACCAGTTTGTGATCTCTTTGTTCTCTTGTATCTAAATCCCCTCAAGTATCTTCATTCGTTTTCTAATTCTTCCCGATGATTCGTTCTATTTTCTTCATTTGTTTTCAATTCTTACGGTGGCTCATTGAAGACCTTCCCAAGGTTGGCTATATCTCTTCAATCTTTTCAAGAGGAATAAGTAGTATGCCAAATCCATTGCTTGTCATCAATTTAAATTGGTGAAGGATATACATAAGATAATTCTTATTCTTCTTTCATCAAGATGATTTAATTTATTCTTCCGGAGTTCGTTTAGGATGCCAATTTCTCGGTTCTAAGATGTTCATCTTTTCTTTCCAGAGTTCCAAGTTCTCTCAGTTATATCGTCCTGAAGCTCCATCTAAATCATTGCAAGGCTTCACCTTGTTCTTTCAACTTATCTTGTCTTAACATCATTCTTTTTTTACCGAAGTTCTCACGAAGGCTCTACATGGTGGTTTGCCAAGGATACCTTTCATCCTTCAATTGTTCGTTAAGATTTTTCTTGGAGTTACAACCGCCAAGTTATACTCTAAAATAAACATGGTGTTCAACACATGTCTTGTTTTGAGGAGTACAAGAATTCTTCATCTTGCATTCCGAAGTGCAATTCTTGCTCCCTTATCTTTTGAGGTGGTGTTATGTCATTCTTGACAATTTCCTTATTCTACCAGTTGTCAGGAATGAGATATTTAAACCCATCATTTTCTCTTCGTTTAGGAGATCCTTTGCAACCCATCAATCTCTTCATTGGAGTTATCTTGGGTTACATTCCACCTAAATCTTTCCCTAAGGATTGTTGATATTTATGGTGCTTATAAATGACCCAAGTTCTTCATTTATCCTTCCGGTGAAATAAGTTTCTCGTCTCCTTGTTGATATCAATCCAATCTATTGTTTCCGTTAGTGGCAGAATTGCACCTCATAATTTTGAGATGTTTTCCATAAGCCCACAACAACCTTATTATTTTGTTGTTTAATTTTCTACAACTCCATTCAATCCTTCTTTCTAAGGATGCTTTCAAATTCATTGGTGGTAGAAGTTATCATTTTCTTCTACTTTCTTTCTTCCCTAACGATCTAGTTTCTATTGTTTCGTTCCGGATGCATTGTGATGTTGCACTCTTCGACCCATCATCCCATTTTTTTTGTCAAAGATCATGTTCTTTCCTTTGCTTATCCATTCAACCGGAGTGTCGTGTCCTCCATGCAAGTTCTCTCACCT
Organism: Triticum urartu; assembly: GCF_056163025.1. Taxonomy (NCBI): domain Eukaryota; kingdom Viridiplantae; phylum Streptophyta; class Magnoliopsida; order Poales; family Poaceae; genus Triticum; species Triticum urartu. The sequence continues at coordinate 476,590,171 of NC_141877.1, forward strand.
TATCAAGTTTTGCCTCCCTTCTCAACCGGAGTGCTGTCTGAAATATTTCTTACCCCTTGTGCCATTCTTTTAATTGTTTTGGAGGCAGTGTGTTGTTGATTTCCTCAAGTATCATCCAATCTTCCCAAGTTTCCATTTTCAGTCGGAGAGCTGTCCGAGTTATTTCATTCTTATTCCTTCTCTATCTTATTTTAACCGGAGAGGTTTCAACGTCTATCTTGTCACTTAAGCTCTTCTTTTTCGCCATATTCCTTGTTCCTTGTCCAACGGAGTGTTTTCATTTCGTTCATCTCCAATGTATTCTTTCTTTAAATTTGTTCAACCTCTCAAGGTTCATGGTTTGACTTGTTTGTCGAAGAAGCAACCTTGTTTTACCTCTTCCTTTCCCGTTTCTCTATGGTGCCATCCGTAGGATCTTGGGTCAAGATCCACTGTTAGTGTGGAAGAGTTGTGAAGCCCGAAGACCGACGCTCTAGAAGACTTCCAACTATTCCGAGTTTCATCATGTGATTTGTTTGTTTCTGCATTGCATCATGTCATCATGTATCATATCATTTTTTTTGCAACTCAACTATATAAATTGTATGGATCTTCGGTCCATTTAAATCGAGGGATATTCACAATGGTGATTTCTCTTCAGAACATATACTCCCAATATTATTAGGGAGCTATAATAAATATTCCATTCTTATGGATTCAATCAAAACACACTTGCATCTTTCTCTTGCCACCAAATCCCTCATCTAGTTGAAACCCAATCACTAGCTTCCTTCTTTCAATTTGCCCATTCATTGCAAGTGACATTTTTCTATCACATAAAAATGTTCATTCTTTTCCTATAATTATTGGACCATGCCACTTACCTCTCTGCCAAATCTCTTCTATTTCTGAATTGTTTTGGTTGGGTTAAAAAATGCGTCAAGTTTGCTACCTCTAAAAAATTGCCAAAGCATTTTATTCAAACATCTCAGAAACCCAGGATCCGAGGGATATTTTTATATACTCCATACCCTTCTCCTTACCCCCTGTTCTTTTCTTGTAACTTCTGGTTATTTTTTTAAACACAATATGAGAATTAAGAGGGGGAAGAGAGTGCCAGCCCAGCAGGCCACAAGGCCCAACCAGCGGCCCAACCGTCCCTGCCCTAAGGCCCTGCCGCACCTAACCCTAGCCTCTCTCCCGATCCCCATCCCCCCTCGTCTCCTCCACCTCGCGCCGTCAGGGAGAAGCTCGCTCGATCCCCATGCTCCTCCCTCCTCTCGCTCTCTCCCTCACCCCGTAGCGCCTCGCCTCGCTGCTACCTCCCTGCCGCCCCGCGGCATCTCGTCAGACCACACCCTGTTGCAGCTGGTCTTCCCGCACGCCGCCGGACCTCCCCGCTGCCAGCACCATCACCTCCCCGCCATGGCGTCGCCATGAAGCTCCCAGCCGCTAGCCCGACCGCTCCTCTACTCCCGTTTTCCCTCTGCTGCCCGGAGCCCACTGCCGCCTTCCCGCCGTCGAGCTGCGCCGCAGTGCCGCGTTCCTCTACCCTGACCTCGCCTCCGGCCATGGAAGCCGAGGGCCACCTCGCGCCCGCGCCTCTTCCTCCCTCCGTTCGGCCTCAAGCACGCCGCCGCTGCCCTCCTCTGCTTTGCCTTCTCGTCGGAGATCGCGTCGTTGCGTCTTGTTCACCTTCTGCCCGAGTCCCTACAACAACCCCGGTAGCCGTCGTGCCCTGCCGGTGGTCTCCACTGTCCCTGTGCACATCCGCGTGCTGCTGCCGTTGATGCCAAGTCGGATGACTAACGAACAGGGAGTAGCGCCAAGTTCGATCGCTGAAGATTTCGTCAAGCACCCCCTGTTTTCGCCAAACACCACATCACAAGCGTGAAGTAGCACGACGGCCCTCCAAGAGTTTGAATTCAACAAGTTCGACGATGTTCTTGTACAACTACGTTACGGAGACCGGCAAGACCGACTACATGAAACCGCCAAGTACCTCTACGCAAGGATGCGTCAATGCCGCCTCAGATATCGCTGTTGGTGTCAAAACCGGTGGATCTCGGGTAGGGGGTCCCGAACTGTGCGTCTAAAGCGGATGATAACAGGAGGCAGGGGACACGATGTTTACCCAGGTTCGGACTCTCTTGATGGAGGTAATACCTTACGTCCTGCTTGATTGTTCTTGATAATATTAGTAGTACAAGAGTTAATCTATCACGAGATCAGAGAGGCTAAACCCTAGAAGCTAGTCTATGGTATGATTGTATGTTGTCCTATAGACTAAAACCCTCCGGTTTATAGACACCGGAGGGGGGTTAGGGTTACACAAGGTCGGTTACAAAGGAGGAGATATACATATCCGTATTGCCTAACTTGCCTTACACACCAAGTAGAGTCCCATCCGGACATGGGACGAAGTCTTCAATTTTGTATCTTCATAGTCCAACAGTCCGGTCAAATGATATAATCTGGCTGTCCGGAGACCCCCTAATCCAGGACTCCCTCAGTAGCCGCTGAACCAGACTTCAATGACGATGAGTCCGGCGCGCAATATTGTGTTCGACATTGCAAGGCGGGTTCCTCCTCCGCATACATCATAGAAGAGTTTTGAATACAAGAATAGTGTCCGGCCCTGCAAAACAAATTCCACATACCACCGTAGAGATAATTATATTTCCACCAATCTAATCTGCTGATACGTTTTGACAGCATGACATTGCGCCACGACCCGATTATTATTCGAACTGCTTTTCTCAACCAGCTCCGCACATATCACGAGGCGGTTTTCTTGACAGATCTTGTCAAAGCAGAGATCGTGTCCCCCTTATCACGGGATTCTCATCAATACGGATGTGGGTAACCCAACCGCGCCATCAATTACGGGGCCCGGGGAATAAGCGGTTTTACTAGGCAAATGGGGAGACACATCGCCTCTTCCGCCCTTATAAAGGGATACGGATTTACTTTTTTCACCCACGCCTTCTTCTTCCTCGCTTACCCATTCCCGCACACTCGAGCTCTAGCATCCAAACTCGCTTCTTCTTCTCAAACCACTCCAAGCATGTCGGGAGCAGGAGGCAAGTGGATGGTCTTCTCCGTCACGGAGAACGTCAAAAAATTACGGGAAGCCGGATACCTGGCCGCGGATATCGCGCACCGGCTGCCCGATGCGGGGCATATCATCCCAACGCCCGAACCCCATGAAAGGGTAGTTTTTCTTACCCATTTCGTCTGCGGACTGGGATTTCCCCTCCACCCGTTTGTCCGCGGGCTCATGTTCTACTATGGGCTGGATTTTCATGATCTGGCCCCCAACTTCATCCTCAACATCTCGGCATTTATCGTCGTGTGCGAGGCCTTCCTCCGTATCAAGCCCCACTTCGGCCTATGGCTGAAAACCTTCAATGTCAAACCGAAGGTGGTGAGCGGCCAGCAAGCAGAGTGTGGAGGCGCCATGGTGGGCAAGATGCCTAATGTCACCTGGCTCGAGGGCACCTATGTGGATACCATAAAGGGGTGGCAATCGGGGTGGTTCTACATCACCGAGCCGCGCGACTCCAACTGGGTGGCGGCCCCCAAATTTCGATCCAGAATCCCCACGCGGCTCACCTCCTGGAAAAAGAAGGGCCTGTCCTGGGGCTCTCCGGTAGAGTTGACCGGACTCCAGACCTGCATCCAGAACATGACGATCAAGAAAATCTAGCTCGTCAACGTGGTCCAGGTTATGCTCTTCCGCCGGATCCTTCCGTGTCAATGGCGGGCATTTGTTTTGTGGGAGTTTGACTCGGCCAAGCACCAGACGCTGCGAGAGCTCTATGATACGACGCACGAGGACGTCTGGAGGGTGCTGTTCAAGAGCGCCGAGATCCCTCCCCCCCTCAACGAGGATCGCGGACTCAGCGCAAAGCGCCACGCGAATCCGGTAGGCTTTTTATATCTCTCAGGGTATTTATTTGCCCTGTTTTAGTTGTGTGCAGGATCTGAACTTCCATGTCATTAACAGGACTGGATAGAGACGGTGGAGCAGCTTGATAGCCCAGCCCCGCTGCCCGAAGATCCTGCAGACGCTCTTCTGACGAAGATGCTGACTCCGGCACCCTACGAGGTGCCGGAAAAGACCAAGAAGAAGGCCGCGGGGACCTGAAAGGGTCTCCGGTGCAAGGTTGTATCGGAGTCATCGGATGATGACTCCGACGCGCACTCCTCCCATGGAAAGGAGGAGGAGGAGAAAAGTTCTCCGCCAGCCAGGGGAGACAAGAAAAGGAAGGCCGACCCATCCGGGGAGGCCGAAGGATCCAAGAAGGGAAGAACCCTCCTTCCGAACTATGCCACGACGGCCGCCGACAGCGGCGACGAGTGGCTACCCAGGGACAAGCCCTTGGCGAAGTCGCAAGTGTCCGGACACCATAGTACTTCATGGTATGTTTTATTGTACTGCCTTTCCTCATGCCGAACATGATTATGCAGTCCGTCCCGAGCTCATCTCGACGTACCCTCGTCGAGCGGCTCTTTGGACTCGTCGGATATGAACAGCGGCTCTCTTCCGACTGCTTCCACCCCTCGCCCTACGGACAACGCCGAGGTGTTGTCTAAACAGGCACTGGGCCAAGGGGAGGTGGTCCTGGGGGCGCCTCGCGGCGACTTCCCTGACCCTGGGTACGAAGGGAGCGAGGCTCCCACGGGCTTCGAGTTCGATCCCCAGCCGGACACTACACCGGAACCTTCAATGGTTCCGGACTCCGGCAGGCGGTCCCCTGTCAAGGGGGCCAACCATCCATGCCGGTGTCCTTTGTCCAACCAAAGGCACCGGACAACCTGCTGGAAGCGCTTCGCAGCGCTTCCATCGAAGAAGAGCACCGCACTATCATGAGTGCGGTGGTAGAGAAGGTTCAGTCCGCCAAAAACGGACTGACCGAAGCCTGTGCCAGCCTCCTAATAGGCTTTGATGTGAGCAATCAAAGTATAAGAAAATATACCGCATAGATAGTAGCCCCTGATGCTCTGTTCGGCGTTCGCGAAGAAAAGCCGAATAGAGGATCAAATGATAACTCAGGAGTCTAATTAGAGTATGTCTATGTGTATGTGCAGGCTTCACTGCTGGCCGCTGCCGCATGTACTGCGGAGGTTGCTGCGCTGAAGCAGGACCTGAAGTGGTCCAAGGATGAGCTTGGCCTTACCAAAAGGCAGCTCGAAGAGAGCAAAGGTAAGAAATACCCCTGTCTATATAGTTAAAAAGAAGTTCGGGTATAAAGTAATAGGATCATCATGGATTTGTCAGGGGCCAAGACCGAGGTGGCGACCATGAGGAAGGCGTTGTCTAAGGCCGAAGACAAAGCGGCCAAAAAACACATTGAACAGGAGAAACAAGAAGCCCGAGTAGGCGAGGTGCAGCAAGAGCTCGAGACTCTTGCCAAAAAGCACGAGTCCTTGGAGCTGGACTCTAAGACACTATAGTCCAAGCTCGCGCAGGCGCTTGAAAGCATCCGGAGCGCCAAGGCCGAAGCCCACAAGGCCCTCCAGGATATTGACGCGGTGAAGAAGATAGCAGCGGGTAAGGCTTTCATTATGCAAAGCAAGCACGTGAAGAAGACTTTACTTTTTCTTACCCAAGTTCGGAGCTCTCCGGGAGCGTTTGCAGATCTTCCCCGCAGTGTACTGGATGCCGCGGAGTTTTACCGGGCTGAGGAGGGGAGCTCAACGGAGAAGTTGTTCTGGTCTCAGTATACTGGGACCGAACACCCCGTGCCCTTGAGCGACCAGCTGAAGCAGTTGGTTGAGCTTCACAAGGCGGCAGAACATGCCATGAGGGGCCTTATAGTCCGGATGTGGCCTGGCGAGCCCCTGTCCGGTAGCTACTTCGGCCTGGTGAGGCGGCTTGTGGAAGCCTGCCCGCGGCTTGAAGTCATCAAGCGGTCCATATGCATTGAGGGTGCATGTCACATCCCTAGTTCTGGTATGACCTAGGCTAGCTAGTCATGTGTGCATCATGTTTAAATTCCATTTAAATTTGAAATGGGGATTTGTGAAACCCTCAGAAATCATTTCTGGAAATGACCCAGATAAAAAGTGCTCCAAAAGGGTCCAAGAAAATGTTCATGTCTCTCTCTGAAAATATTGGGCAGAGGTAAAATTCTAACCAATATTTTTAGGAGCTCATAAATATTTATTTTGACCATTTGGAATTAATCCAGAAATTATTTGTGTTGGATAAATATTTTTATATATATAAAATATTGTCCAATAATTCTGAATTTTGGTGAGGGGCTTTGGATTAATCCCTTAGGCCCCTGCAAAAATTGTCAGAATTAAATAAAATGATTTGGTATTTTTATCAAATCAAAACAAATGTCAGAAAATAGAAAACAAAAACAAAATAGAAAAAAAGGAGGAACTACCTGGACTTACCTGGGCCACTTGCTGGCCTGGCACTATGCAGCCAACCGGCCCAGCTGTGCGGCCCAGCTGGCCCAGCTCGCCTCCTCCTCTGTCTTCTTCCTCGCGCCTACTGGCAGAGGCGTGTGGCCGCCGTGCGTGCGCGCACGCGCTCGCCAGCTCCTGCTTGCTGCTGCTGCTGGAGACGGCCATGAGCGCCACGTCACCCCCCTGACCGCCCCTCTCTCTCTGGACCCCCTCCTTCTCCTCTGCCCTCTCTCTCCCGCGACCGACCATGAGCACCTGAGAGCGCCGACGATCACCACCGCGGCCCTCGTCCACCCCTCGCCTCTTCGATGCTTCCAGAAGAACCGTCGCGCCTTCCTCTTTGTCTCCACCAACCCACGTGACGCCGGAAGCCCCATAGCACCGTCCCCGCCGTCGTCTTCTTCCTCCGGACGCCGGAGATCGGCTTCGCCGTTCCGCCCGCACCGGACCTCCCCCGAGCCGCTGACCTCTTCAACATGATCGCTGTGAGCTTCCGCGCCGAACCCCTCTCTTCTCCCTCGCGTTCACGAGCTCCAGGACGCATCTCCGCCATGGCCGAGAGCTCGGTTCCGCCGCGCATGTCACCGCCGTCGTTCTAGCCACTGCCGCTCGCGTCCGAACCTATAAACGCACTCAGCGCGTTCCCAGGAACCCGTAGCACTCGCGGGTTCGCCCTACCGTGCCCCGCAGCCCGTTTTCGCCCGGAGCCGAACTTCGGCCGCCGCCTCGAGCCCCGCTCCGGCGAGCTCTGGCGCCCCCGCAGCCTCCCACCAGCTCCCCTGGATGCGGACAACGACGGGCTACGCCCCGGTGGTCTTCGCGCGTCCAGACGCCGCTCGTAGCGCAATTCCGACGAGTCGCCGCCACGCTATTGGTTGCCGCCGGCCAGAACTCCGGCGGGCTGACGTGGCATCGTAGTTAGGCACTAACTACCCCCCTAGAGACACTGACAGTGGGCCCCAGAGCCACTAATCTAAATTAGATTAGGAATAACTCCTCTATTAACTAATTGAGTCGCTGACGTGTGGACCCCACATGTCAGGTTTGACCCGGTCAGCCACGTTGACTCGCTGACGTAGTGATGACATCATGCTGACGCAGTTATTCTTTTTCTGGAATTATTTTAAAACAGGAAATTCCAGAATTTATTCAAAACTTCAAAAATTCATAGAAATTCAACCGTAGCTCAGATTGAACTAATTTATATATGAAAAATTATCAAAAAAATTCAATCTATCCATCTGTACCATTTCCATGCATGACAAACCAACCTATACATGCTGTATATATGAAAACACACTTATGGCATATTTAAGAGCTTAATTTGGAGTTGTATTTGAACCCTTGGTTCAAATGGACTTCAACTAAATGAATGCTAGTTGCATTAGCTCAAATAACATCACATCTTCATGCCATCTTCATGCATCATATTGTTGCATATGATTGTGTATTGATTGCCGACACCGTTCCTTCTCGATAGGTCCTGCTCCGGAGATCGATCCAGAGTACCTGTCTGAGGAGCAGTGCCCCCTTGTTGATCTACCAGGCAAGCAACCCCCCTTGTTCATTCTGATAAAATCCTACTCTCTCGCTCCTGCTCTCATTTATTGCATTAGGACAACAATGATTCAACTGCTACTTTATGCTGCGGTAGTTGAACCCATCCCTCTGCATGACCTGTCATTGCCACAGTAAATAGTTGAAACCCACTAGCATGTGTAGGAGTTGCTTGAGCCATGTGGTGTTCCTACCATGCCATACCTGCTATTTCTTAGAGTTGTGTCAGGTCTGATTCATCGGGAATGAATTGGAGTGTTATGATATGTTCTGGTAATGAGAATTAAGCGTGTGAACATGATTTGGTAAAGGTAGCGGTGAGAGGCCATGTAGGAGTACATGGTGGCTTGTCTCATTGGGACCGTCCTGAAGAATTGAGTTCTGTGTAAGTTGTCCAATGACTAGCTACTACCACACATTGGGCTCCGGGCGCTCCAAGCTCTCTCGACTTATTAACCACCTTGAACTCTGTCCAGGAGTTGCAAATAGTTTCTGGTGTTTGTAGGTAGTGCTATTTTTCTACCGAGTGGCACCCGGCAGGGTGGACTTGGGACAGAGTAGGCACACGTGGCCTGGTGTACCGAGTGGCACCCGGATGGTGGGCTCGAGAACCCTGTACACATCGTTTGGGGCCGTGAGCGAAACCCCGGCCGGATCTCCTTGCGGATGGAACCCGAATAGGCGATAAACCTGGTCTAGAGTCTTGTGTGGTTAGTTAGGTCATGGTCGACACCCTCGCCAGGCTTCCGCTTGAAGGTTGCCGAGATACATGACGGGTATATGGTGATAAGTGGTGAGAGCGTGTGTGATGAAGTACACCCCTGCAGGGTTATCATGATCTATTCGAATAGCCGTGTCCTCGGTTATGGACTTCTTGGATGCTTACGTGGTACATAGACAACTTTAAGTGGATACTCTAAAATGCTCAAGACAAGTGTGAGTGCTATGGGTGGCCTTCTCATAGGAGAGACATGGATGAATCCATAGTAGTGTATTGATATGGTGATTAGTGGACTCGTGTGCGCTGCCTCACCTCAAAGAAGTTTCTCATTGTCATAGAACAGGATAGCCACTGAGTCAAAGCTGGCTTGCTGCAACTAAACCCCACATTACCTTCTTGATACAAATGCATGTATGATAGGATTTGATGTAAGTCTTGCTGAGTACCTTTGTACTCACGTTTGCTTTAATTATGTTTTGCAGATGAGACGTCTGTCTCACTAGTAGTACCGCTTGGACTTCGACGAGTAGCTTGTTACCTCAACTACGATCTTGTACCTTGGAGGGACTTGTAGATAGTCAGGCTTCTCGGCCTTTTTCTTTTGTAGTTGTCTATACTCAGACATGTAATGCTTCTGTTGCTTGTATGCTCTGAATGATGGGTCATGTGACCCCTGTTTGTATTTATGCTATGTGGCTCTTCTGAGCCTTTATCTATATGAGTTGCGTTATGTTGTGATGCCATGTTGTACATCACATACTTGCATGTTATGCGTACGTGTGACGTGTATTGCTATGTGTGGGATCCGACAATCTAGTTGTTTGTCCTTGGCAGCCTCTCTTATGGGGAAATGTAGTCTAGTGCTTCCTTGAGCCATAGTAGTCCGCTACAGCCCGGTTCACCGGAGTCCTGCTAGCCCAGCACTACTGCTCAGAACACTTGACTGGCCGGCATGTGTTCCACTTCGTTCCTATGTCTGTCCCTTCGGGGAAATGTCATGCGGTGACTTCCGGAGTCCTTTTAGCCTAGTGCTACAACCCGGATTCATACACTGTTGACCGACATGCTCGATGTGATTCATGTATGCCTGTCTCCATAGGTCTGTGTTGCTTTGGGTTCACGACTAGCCATGTCGGCCCGGGTTCTTTGTCATATGGATGCTAGCGACACTATTATATACGTGAGCCAAAAGGCGCAAACGGTCCCGAGCCATGGTAAGGCGACACCCGTGGGGATACCATGCGTGAGGCCGCAAAGTGATATGAGGTGTTACATGCTAGATCGGTGTGACTTAGAATCGGGGTCCCGACAGCTTTGGTATCAGAGCTTGGCTGCCTGTAGGATTACCAAGCCAACCTGGTCGAAGTTGGGTCTAGAAATTCTTTAGCTATATAGGGGGATTGATTGTGGAAGGGAACGTAAGGCTCTTTTTACTCCTTATGCCTCATGCCTTCTGATCTGAGTCATCCTATCTTCCTATGGGGTTAAGGAACTGAAGGAAATATGCCCTAGAGGCAATAATAAAAGTTATTATTTATTTCCTTATATCATGATAAATGTTTATTATTCATGCTAGAATTGTATTAACCAGAAACATAATACATGTGTGAATACATAGACAAACAAAGTGTCACTAGTATGCCTCTACTTGACTAGCTCGTTAATCAAAGATGGTTATGTTTCCTAACCATGAACAATGAGTTGTTATTTGATTAACGGGATCACATCATTAAGTGAATGATCTGATTGACATGACCCATTCCATTAGCTTAGCACCCGATCGTTTAGTATGTTGCTATTGCTTTCTTCATGACTTATACATGTTCCTATGACTATGAGATTATGCAACTTCCGTTTGCCGGAGGAACACTTTGTGTGCTACCAAACGTCACAACGTAACTGGGTGATTATAAAGGAGCTCTACAGGTGTCTCCAAAGGTACATGTTGGGTTGGCGTATTTCGAGATTAGGATTTGTCACTCCGATTGTCGGAGAGGTATCTCTGGGCCCTCTCGGTAATGCACATCACTTAAGCCTTGCAAGCATTGCAACTAATGAGTTTGTTGCGGGATGATGTATTACAGAACGAGTAAAGAGACTAGCCGGTAACGAGATTGAACTAGGTATTGGAATACCGACGATCGAATCTCGGGCAAGTAACATACCGATGACAAAGGGAACAACGTATGTTGTTATGCGGTCTGACCGATAAAGATCTTCGTAGAATATGTAGGAGCCAATATGGGCATCCAGGTCCCGCTATTGGTTATTGACCGGAGACATGTCTCGGTCATGTCTACATTGTTCTCGAACCCGTAGGGTCCGCATGCTTAAGGTTACGATGACAGTTATATTATGAGTTTATTCATTTTGATGTACCGAAGTTTGTTTGGAGTCCCGGATGTGATCACGGACATGACGAGGAGTTTCGAAATGGTCGAGACATAAAGATTGATATATTGGAAGCCTATGTTTGGATATCCGAAGTGTTCTGGGTGAAATCGGGATTTTACCGGAGTACCGGGAGGTTACCGGAACCCCCCGGGAGCTATATGGGCCATAGTGGGCCTTAGTGGAAAAGAGAAGGGGCTGCCCAAAGTGGGCCGCGCGCCCCTCCCCTCCCCTCCCTTGGTCCGAATAGGACAAGGAGAGGGGGCCGGCCACCCTCTCTCTTTTCCCCCCTCCGCGAATCCTATTCCAACTAGGATTGGGGGGGGGGGAATCCTACTCCCAGAGGGAGTAGGACTCTCCTGGCGCGCCTCTCCTAGGCCGGCCGCAACCCCCCCCTTTAGTCCTTTATATACGGAGGCAGGGGCACCCCAGAGACAGACAAGTTGATCCACGTGATCATATTCTTAGCCGTGTGCGGCGCCCCCTTCCACCATAGTCCTCGATAATATTGTAGCGGTGCTTAGGCGAAGCCCTGCGACAGTAGTGCATCAAGATCGTCACCACGCCGTCGTGCTGACGGAACTCTTCCCCGACACTTTGCTGGATCGGAGTCCGGGGATCGTCATCGAGCTGAACGTGTGCTAGAACTCGGAGGTGCCGTAGTTTGGGTGCTTGATCGGTCGGGCCGTGGAGACGTACGACTACATCAACCAAACGCTTCCGTTGTTGATCTACTAGGTACGTAGATCACACTCTCCCCTCGTTGCTATGCATCACCATGATCTTGCGTGTGCGTAGGAAAATTTTGAAATTACTACGTTCCCCAACAGTGGCATCAGAGCCTAGGTTTTATATGTTGATGTTATATGCACGAGTAGAACACAAGTGAGTTGTGGGCGATATAAGTCATAGTGCTTACCAGCATGTCATACTTTGGTTCGGCGGTATTGTTGGATGAAGCGGCCCAGACCGACATTACGCGTACGCTTACGCGAGACCGGTTCTCCCGACATGCTTTGCACAGAGGTGGCTTGCGAGTGACAGTTTCTCCAACTTTAGTTGAACCAAGTGTGGCTACGCCCGGTCCTTACGAAGGTTAAAACAACACCAACTTGACAAACTATCGTTGTGGTTTTGATGCGTAGGTAAGATTAGTTCTTGCTTAAGCCCGTAGCAGCCACATAAAACTTGCAACAACATAGTAGAGGACGTCTAAGTTGTTTTTGCAGGGCATGTTGTGATGTGATATGGTCAAGACATGATGCTGAATTTTATTATATGAGATGATCATGTTTTGTAACCGAGTTATCGGCAACTGGCAGGAGACATATGGTTGTCGCTTTATTGTATGCAATGCAATCGCAATGTAATGCTTTACTTTATCACTAAGCGGTAGCGATAGTCGTGGAAGCACAAGCTTGGCGAGACGACAACGATGCTACGATGGAGATCAAGGTGTCACGCCAGTGACGATGGTGATCACGACGGTGCTTCGGAGATGGAGATCACAAGCACAAGATGATGATGGCCATATCATATCACTTATATTGATTGCATGTGATGTTTATCTTTTATGCATCTTATCTTGCTTTGATTGACGGTAGCATTATAAGATGATCTCTCACTAATTATCAAGAAGTGTTCTCCCTGAGTATGCACCGTTGCGAAAGTTCTTCATGCTGAGACACCACGTGATGATCGGGTGTGATAGGCTCTACGTTCAAATACAACAGGTGCAAAACAGTTGCACACGCGGAATACTCAGGTTATACTTGACGAGCCAAGCATATACAGATATGGCCTCGGAACACGGAGACCGAAAGGTCGAGCATGAATCATATAGTAGATATGATCAACATAGTGATGTTCACCAATGAAACTACTCCATCTCACGTGATGATCGGACATGGTTTAGTTGATTTGGATCACGTAATCACTTAGAGGATTAGAGGGATGTCTATCTAAGTGGGAGTTCTTTAAGTAAATTAACTAAACTTACATTTATCATGAAACTTAGTACCTGATAAGTATCTTGCTTGTTTATGCTTGATTGTAGATAGATGGCTCGTGCTGTTGTTCCGTTGAATTTTAATGCGTTCCTTGAGAAAGCAAAGTTGAAAGATGATGGTAGCAATTACACGGACTGGGTCCGTAACTTGAGGATTATCCTCATTGCTGCACAGAATAATTACGTCCTGGAAGCACCGCTGGGTGCCAGGCCTGCTGCTGGAGCAATGCCGGATGTTATGAACGTCTGGCAGAGCAAAGCTGATGACTACTCAATAGTTCAGTGTGCCATGCTTTACGGCTTAGAATCGGGACTTCAACGACGTTTTGAACGTCATGGAGCATATGAGATGTTCCAGGAGTTGAAGTGAATATTTCAAGCAAATGCCCGGATTGAGAGATATGAAGTCTCCAATAAGTTCTATAGCTGTAAGATGGAGGAGAACAGTTCTGTTAGTAAGCATATACTCAAAATGTCTGGGTATAATAATCACTTGATTCAATTGGGAGTTAATCTTCCAGATGATTGCGTCATTGACAGAATTCTCCAATCACTGCCACCAAGCTACAAGAGCTTCGTGATGAACTATAATATGCAAGGGATGAATAAGACTATTCCCGAGCTCTTCGCGATGCTGAAAGCTGCGGAGGTAGAAATCAAGAAGGAGCATCAAGTGTTGATGGTCAACAAGACCACTAGTTTCAAGAAAAAGGGCAAAGGGAAGAAGAAGGGAAACTTCAAAAAGAACAGCAAGCAAGTTGCTACTCAAGAGAAGAAACCCAAACCTGGACCTAAGCCTGAAACTGAGTGCTTCTACTGCAAGCAGACTGGTCACTGGAAGCGGAACTGCCCCAAGTATTTGGCGGATAAGAAGGATGGCAAGGTGAACAAAGGTATATGTGATATACATGTTATTGATGTGTACCTTACTAATGCTCGCAGTAGCACCTGGGTATTTGATACTGGTTCTGTTGTTAATATTTGCAACTCGAAACAGGGACTACGGATTAAGCGAAGATTGGCTAAGGACGAGGTGACGATGCGCGTGGGAAACGGTTCCAAAGTCGATGTGATCGCAGTCGGCACGCTACCTCTACATCTACCTTCGGGATTAATATTAGACCTAAATAATTGTTATTTGGTGCCAGCGTTAAGCATGAACATTATATCTGGATCTTGTTTGATGCTAGACGGTTATTCATTTAAATCTAAGAATAATGATTGTTCTATTTATATGAGTAATATCTTTTATGGTCATGCACCCTTGAAGAGTGGTCTATTCTTGTTGAATCTCGATAGTAGTAACACACATATTCATAATGTTGAAGCCAAAAGATGCAGAGTTGATAATGATAGTGCAACATATTTGTGGCACTGCCGTTTAGGTCATATCGGTGTAAAGCGCATGAAGAAACTCCATACTGATGGACTTTTGGAACCACTTGATTATGAATCACTTGGTACTTGCGAACCGTGCCTCATGGGCAAGATGACCAAAACACCGTTCTCCGGTACTATGGAGAGAGCAACAGATTTGTTGGAAATCATACATACAGATGTATGTGGTCCGATGAATATTGAGGCTCGTGGCGGATATCGTTATTTTCTCACCTTCATAGATGACTTAAGCAGATATGGGTATATCTACTTAATGAAACATAAGTCTGAAACGTTTGAAAAGTTCAAAGAATTTCAGAGTGAAGTTGAAAATCATTGTAACAAGAAAATAAAGTTTCTACGATCTGATCGTGGAGGAGAATATTTGAGTTATGAGTTTGGTGTACATTTGAAAAATTGTGGAATAGTTTCGCAACTCATGCCACCCGGAACACCACAGCGTAATGGTGTGTCCGAACGTCGTAATCGTACTTTACTAGATATGGTGCGATCTATGATGTCTCTTACTGATTTACCACTATCGTTTTGGGGATACGCTCTAGAGACGGCCGCATTCACATTAAATAGGGCACCATCAAAATCCGTTGAGACGACGCCTTATGAACTGTGGTTTGGCAAGAAACCAAAGTTGTCATTTCTGAAAGTTTGGGGCTGCGATGCTTATGTGAAAAAGCTTCAACCTGATAAGCTCGAACCCAAATCGGAGAAATGTGTCTTCATAGGATATCCAAAGGAGACTATTGGATACACCTTCTATCACAGATCCGAAGGCAAGACTTTTGTTGCTAAATTCGGAAACTTTCTGGAGAAGGAGTTTCTCTCTAAAGAAGTGAGTGGGAGGAAAGTAGAACTTGACGAGGTAACTGTACCTGCTCCCTTATTTGAAAGTAGTACATCACAGAAAACTGTTTTTGTGACACCTACACCAGTTAGTGAGGAAGCTAATGATGATGATCATGAAACTTCAGAACAAGATACTACTGAACCTCGTAGATCAACCAGAGTAAGATCCGCACCAGATTGGTACGGTAATCCCGTTCTGGAAGTCATGCTACTAGATCATGATGAACCTACGAACTATGAAGAAGCGATGGTGAGCCCAGATTCCGCAAAATGGCTTGAGGCCATGAAATCTGAGATGGGATCCATGTATGAGAACAAAGTATGGACTTTGGTTGACTTGCCCGATGATCGGCAAGCAATTGAGAATAAATGGATCTTCAAGAAGAAGACTGACGCTGACGGTAATATTACTGTCTACAAAGCTCGACTTGTCGCAAAAGGTTTTCGGCAAGTTCAAGGGATTGACTACGATGAGACCTTCTCACCCGTAGCGATGCTTAAGTCTATCCGAATCATGTTAGCAATTGCCGCATTTTATGATTATGAAATTTGGCAGATGGATGTCAAAACTGCATTCCTGAATGGATTTCTGGAAGAAGAGTTGTATATGATGCAACCAGAAGGTTTTGTCGATCCAAAGGGAGCTAACAAAGTGTGCAACCTCCAGCGATCCATTTATGGACTGGTGCAAGCCTCTCGGAGTTGGAATAAACGTTTTGATAGTGTGATCAAAGCATTTGGTTTTATACAGACTTTTGGAGAAGCCTGTATTTACAAGAAAGTGAGTGGGAGCTCTGTAGCATTTCTGATATTATATGTGGATGACATATTACTAATTGGGAATGATATAGAATTTCTGGATAGCATAAAGGGATACTTGAATAAGAGTTTTTCAATGAAAGACCTCGGTGAAGCTGCTTACATATTAGGCATTAAGATCTATAGAGATAGATCAAGACGCTTAATTGGACTTTCACAAAGCACATACCTTGACAAAGTTTTGAAGAAGTTCAAAATGGATCAAGCAAAGAAAGGGTTCTTGCCTGTGTTACAAGGTGTGAAGTTGAGTAAGACTCAATGCCCGACCACTGCAGAAGATAGAGAGAATATGAAAGATGTTCCCTATGCTTCAGCCATAGGCTCTATCATGTATGCAATGCTGTGTACCAGACTTGATGTGTGCCTTGCTATAAGTCTAGCAGGGAGGTACCAAAGTAATCCAGGAGTGGATCACTGGACAGCGGTCAAGAACATCCTGAAGTACCTGAAAAGGACTAAGGATATGTTTCTCGTATATGGATGTGACAAAGAGCTCATCGTAAAAGGTTACGTTGATGCAAGCTTTAACACTGATCCAGACGATTCTAAATCGCAAACCGGATACGTGTTTACATTAAACGGTGGAGCTGTCAGTTGGTGCAGTTCTAAACAAAGCGTTGTAGCGGGATCTACATGTGAAGCGGAGTACATAGCTGCTTCGGAAGCAGCAAATGAAGGAGTCTGGATGAAGGAGTTCATATCCGATCTAGGTGTCATACCTAGTGCATCGGGTCCAATGAAAATCTTTTGTGACAATACTGGTGCAATTGCCTTGGCAAAGGAATCCAGAATTCACAAGAGAACCAAGCACATCAAGAGACGCTTCAATTCCATCCGGGATCTAGTCCAGGTGGGAGACATAGAGATTTGCAAGATAGGTACGGATCTGAATGTTGCAGACCCGTTGACTAAGCCTCTTCCACGAGCAAAACATGATCAACACCAAGGCTCCATGGGTGTTAGAATCATTACTGTGTAATCTAGATTATTGACTCTAGTGCAAGTGGGAGACTGAAGGAAATATGCCCTAGAGGCAATAATAAAAGTTATTATTTATTTCCTTATATCATGATAAATGTTTATTATTCATGCTAGAATTGTATTAACCGGAAACATAATACATGTGTGAATACATAGACAAACAAAGTGTCACTAGTATGCCTCTACTTGACTAGCTCGTTAATCAAAGATGGTTATGTTTCCTAACCATGAACAATGAGTTGTTATTTGATTAACGGGATCACATCATTAAGTGAATGATCTGATTGACATGACCCATTCCATTAGCTTAGCACCCGATCGTTTAGTATGTTGCTATTGCCTATCTTCATGACTTATACATGTTCCTATGACTATGAGATTATGCAACTCCCGTTTGCCGGAGGAACACTTTGTGTGCTACCAAACGTCACAACGTAACTGGGTGATTATAAAGGAGCTCTACAGGTGTCTCCAAAGGTACATGTTGGGTTGGCGTATTTCGAGATTAGGATTTGTCACTCCGATTGTCGGAGAGGTATCTCTGGGCCCTCTCGGTAATGCACATCACTTAAGCCTTGCAAGCATTACAACTAATGAGTTAGTTGCGGGATGATGTATTACAGAACGAGTAAAGAGACTTGCCGGTAACGAGATTGAACTAGGTATTGGAATACCGACGATCGAATCTCGGGCAAGTAACATACCGATGACAAAGGGAACAACGTATGTTGTTATGCGGTCTGACCGATAAAGATCTTCGTAGAATATGTAGGAGCCAATATGGGCATCTAGGTCCCGCTATTGGTTATTGACCGGAGACATGTCTCGGTCATGTCTACATTGTTCTCGAACCCGCAGGGTCCGCACGCTTAAGGTTACGATGACAGTTATATTATGAGTTTATGTATTTTGATGTACCGAAGTTTGTTCGGAGTCCCGGATGTGATCACGGACATGACGAGGAGTCTCAAAATGGTCGAGACATAAAGATTGATATATTGGAAGCCTATGTTTGGATATCGGAAGTGTTCAGGGTGAAATCGAGATTTTACCGGAGTACCGGGAGGTTACCGGAACCCCCCGAGAGCTATATGGGCCATAGTGGGCCTTAGTGGAAAAGAGAAGGGGCTGCCCAAAGTGGGCCGCGCGCCCCTCCCCTCCCTTGGTCCAAATAGGACAAGGAGAGGGGGCCGGCGACCCTCTCTCTTTCCCCCCCTCCGCGAATCCTATTCCAACTAGGATTGGGGGGGGGGGGAATCCTACTCCCAGAGGGAGTAGGACTCTCCTGGCGCGCCTCTCCTAGGCCGGCCGCAACCCCCCCTTTAGTCCTTTATATACGGAGGTAGGGGCACCCCAGAGACAGACAAGTTGATCCACGTGATCATATTCTTAGCCGTGTGCGGCGCCCCCTTCCACCATAGTCCTCGATAATATTGTAGCGGTGCTTAGGCGAAGCCCTGCGACAGTAGTGCATCAAGATCGTCACCACGCCGTCGTGCTGACGGAACTCTTCCCCGACACTTTGCTGGATCGGAGTCCGGGGATCGTCATCGAGCTGAACGTGTGCTAGAACTCGGAGGTGCCGTAGTTTCGGTGCTTGATCGGTCGGGCCGTGGAGACGTACGCCTACATCAACCAAATGCTTCCGTTGTCGATCTACTAGGTACATAGATCACACTCTCCCCTCGTTGCTATGCATCACCATGATCTTGCATGTGCGTAGGAAAATTTTGAAATTACTACGTTCCCCAACAGGAACTAGGCTTTCTCTTCCGTCTATCAGGATCACGTGTTACTACTCCGTAGTCTCTAAGGTTTGGTTGATCTGAGTCATATCCCAGTTTGAGTACCTCCTGTGTAGCATGTTTAGTAATATCTCAGAACCTTGAGTAATGATGTTGAGTATGGTGCTACCCCGTCTTTTGAAGAATGTCTCATTTCGAGCATTTTACTGCCGTTATGCTGCCGGAATTGTCCTAGGAGTTCAAGAGATAGTATTTTTTCTCGTACTATATTCTACATCCTTATGATGATGCTGAATCCATCCTTGTTTCCTTGGTTGGTTCTTTAGGATGTTGTCGGTTAACGAAGTTCTGTTGCTCGTATCCGGAACCACGGAGATGGTAGGGATGAGGATCCTCCCGACCAGTCTTTGTTGGCAGAGTTCATGTTAGATCTTGAGAAGAACAAGCGAGAGTCTAACCGCTTGTTGGCACGTATTGAGGAGAACACCTCCCATCAGCACAAAGAGTTTGTGTCCATCCATGACTTCATCGGTCTGAAACCACCTACCTTCCATGATTCCATCGAACCACTCGATGCAGATGACTGGCTCCGTAGTATCACACACAAGCTGTGCTCTGCGAACGTAGCTGAAAGTGACAGGGTCACCTACGCTGCTTATCATCTGGAAGGTCCTGCTAGTATTTGGTGGCAGAACTATGAGGCTATGCTTCCAGCTGGCCAGATAACCGCCTGGAGAGATTTCACCGAGGCTTTTCGCGAGCATCACATTCCTCAGGCCCTCATTGACCGCAAGAGAGAAGAGTTCTGTAGTTTGACCTAGAGTAAGATGGTTGTTGATGCTTATAGTAGAGAATTTGAGAACCTCGCCCGCTATGCTACAGAAGAAGTGTCCACAGACGCCAAGAAGCAGGCTAGGTTCCGGAAGGGTCTCAACCCCAAGTTGCGTCGTGATCTCCACTTGCATCATTGCAATACATTCCAAGCTCTTGTGAACAAGGCCATTAATGCAGAGACAGCTCAACTCACTTACGAGGAGTCTCATAAGCACACCTGTGGTTTGGGTTCTTCTTCCGGTTCTACTTCTCAGAAGCACCGGATTTGGGTTCCGAACTCCGCTCTTCCACCCGGTTATACACCAAGGACATCTTGTGTGGCACCTCACCCAGTTCAGTTACATGCTCCACCTAGGCCTATTGATAGACCGCTTGTCAAAGCGGGTCCACGTCCTACTTCAGGGACTTGTTTCACCTGCGGAGAGCCAGGACACTATGCACGTGACTGCTCTCAAACCAACTATGCTCCACCCCAGCCTGAGAAGTCTGTTGGCCGTGGTAAGCCATCACGCAAGATGATTAGTGTCAAGTCAGCTCCCACTGAACGTGGATGTGTGCATCACGTTTCAGCTAAAGACACTCATGATGATCCGGATGTCGTTCTTGGTACCCTCCTTGTCAATTGCCATCCAGCTTCGGTTCTGTTCGATACCGGAGCATCTCACTCCTTCATTTCTGAAGGCTATGCTCGTTTGCACGACATGTCATTTTGCGATATGCCAACTCCACTTGAAATCCAAACTCCAGGGTCTAGATGGCAAACTACCAGAATAAGCCATGGTAATGAAATCCTTGTTGACAGACTTGTATTCCTTGCATCACTTATAGCCCTCAAGTCTACAGATATTAACATCATCTTGGGTATGGACTGGATGAAAGCTCATCATGCCAAGATTGATTGTTACACAAGGTCTGTTCAGCTTACACACCCATCTGGCAAGATAGTCACCGTCTCCACTAGAGTTGCAAAGCGTCGGCTCTATTCTCTTAATGCCAACCCTCTTCCAGACCTTGAAGATATTCCGGTAGTCCGTGACTTTCCGGATGTCTTTCCAAAGGAACTGCCAGGTATTCCACCTGACAGAGATGTAGAATTTGTCATAGATCTTATCCCAGGAACCGCTCCTATCTCTAGGAGACCTTACAAGATGGCACCCTTAGAACTAGCTGAGCTTAAGAAACAACTCAATGAATCCTTGCAAAAGGGTTTCATCCGTCCTAGTTCTTCTCCCTGGGCTTTGCCCCGTCCTCTTCGTCAAGAAGAAGGATGGTACGGACCGGATGGTTGTAGATTATCGTCCCGTTAATTTGGTCACGATAAAGAACAAGTATCCGCTCCCCAGGATCAACGACTTGTATGATCAGCTCGCTAGATCCTCAGTCTTTTCCAAGATGGATTTGAGGTTAGGCTACCACCAAATCAAGATCAGAAATGGGGATATTCCTAAGACGGCTTTTGTCACTCGTTATGGTCAGTACGAGTACACCGTCATGTCCTTTGGTCTAACCAACGCTGCAGCTACTTTCTCTCGCTTGATGAACTCGGTCTTCATGGAGTACTTAGATAAGTTCGTCGTGGTTTACCTCGATGATATTCTTATTTACTCGAAGAACGAGGAAGATCATGCCGAACATCTTAGACTTGTGCTAGAAAAATTTAGAGAGCACCGCCTTTATGCCAAGTTCTCCAAGTGCGAATTTTGGTTGCCAGAAGTGACCTATCTCGGCCACGTAATCTCTGGTAAGGGCATTGCTGTTAATCCCGAAAGAGTTCAGGCCGTTCTTGATTGGACTCCGCCTGAAACAGTTAAGCAAGTTAGGAGTTTCCTTGGTCTAGCCAGTTATTGTCGCCGATTCGTTGAGAACTTCTCCAAAGTGGCCAAACCTCTCACAGAACTTCTCAAGAAAGATAAAAAGTTTGAGTGGTCCCCACAGTGTGAGCACAGTTTTCAGGAACTGAAAAGATGCCTGACTTCTGCTCCCATACTTGTGCCACCGGATTTCACTAAGGACTTTGTTATCTATTGTGATGCCTCACGACAGGGACTAGGTTGCATTCTTATGCAAGATCGCCATGTGATTGCCTATGCATCTCGACAGTTGCATCCACATGAGGAGAATTATCCTACACATGATTTAGAGCTTGCAGTCGTAGTCTATGCACTTAAGAACTGGCGACATTACCTTCTTGGTAAACGTTGCGAGATTTACACCGATCACCAGAGTCTCAAGTATATCTTCACCCAACCAGATTTGAACCTTAGGCAAAGACGTTGGTTGGAGTTAATCTCAGATTACGACTTAGGGATTACCTACACCCCAGGCAAGGGGAATGTCATGGCTGATGTGCTAAGTCGTAAGTCCTATTGCAACAATCTCATGTTGCAGCAGGGCCAACCACTTCTCCATGAGGAATTATGTAAACTTAACCTTCACATTGCTCCTCATGGATTCCTTTCTACCTTGGTGGAGAAACCTACTCTTGTGGATCAAATCATCTCTGCTCAGAAGCAGGATATGGGAATTTCCCGGATCAAGAGAAACATTAACAAAGGAGTTGGTGGTAGTTTCTCTATAGATGATCGTGGTGTTGTTTTCCTTGAGAGTCGCTTGGTGGTTCCCAAGAATCAACATCTTCGACAATTAATCCTTAAGGAGGCACATGAATCTCCTCTCACGATTCATCCCGGTAGTACTAAGATGTATCAGGACCTACGCTAGAGGTTCTGGTGGACTAGGATGAAGAGAGAAATTGCTCAATTTAT
Source organism: Triticum urartu (assembly GCF_056163025.1). Classification (NCBI taxonomy): domain Eukaryota; kingdom Viridiplantae; phylum Streptophyta; class Magnoliopsida; order Poales; family Poaceae; genus Triticum; species Triticum urartu. Next base: position 476,612,638 of record NC_141877.1, read on the forward strand.
TGCTAACTGTGACGTTTGTCGTCGCGTGAAGGCAGAGCATCAGAGACCTGCTGGCACCCTTCAACCTTTAGCTATTCCTGAGTGGAAATGGGATAAAGTTGGTATGGACTTCATCACCGGCTTTCCCAGGACCAAGAGAGGGAATAATGCTATCTTCGTAGTCATTGATCGTCTTTCTAAAGTGGCTCACTTCCTACCTATTCGAGAGTATCACTGCTAGTCAGCTTGCTGACTTATATATTTCTCGAATAGTGTCACTTCATGGTGTTCCACTAGAGATCAATTCAGACCGTGGTAGTCTTTTCACTTCTCATTTCTGGGAGAGTTTCCAAACTGCCATGGGCACCCATCTTTCCTTCAGTACCGCTTTCCACCCTCAATCAAGTGGTCAGGTGGAAAGGGTCAACCAAATTCTCGAAGACATGCTTAGAGCTTGTGTTATCTCATTCGGTATGGATTGGGAGAAGTGTCTTCCCTTCGCCGAGTTTGCTTATAACAACAGCTACCAATCCAGCCTCAAGAAAGCTCCTTTTGAGGTTCTGTATGGATGAAGATGTCGAACACCTTTGAACTGGTCAGAAACCGGTGAAAGACAATTCTTTGGACCGGATGTGATCTAGGAGGCAGAAGAGCAAGTTCGGATCATTCGTGAGAATTTGAAAACAGCCCAATCTCGTCAAAAGAGCCAGTATGACCGTAGTCATAAGGAAGTGGCTTATGAAATTGGCGACAAAGCTTACCTTCGGGTTACCCCTTTGAAGGGTACCCATCGATTCAGTATCAAGGGCAAGTTGGCTCCTTGTTACATTGGTCCCTTTCTCATTCTCGCTAAACGAGGAGAGGTTGCCTACCAGTTGGAACTACCCCCACATCTTTCTCAAGTTCATGATGTCTTCCACGTCTCTCAACTCAGGCGTTGCTTCTCGGATCCCATCCGCGAAGTGGACCACGAAACGCTTGATCTCCAAGATAACCTCACTTATCGAGAGTACCCTGTCTGCATCCTTGATCAAGCAGAGCATGTCACCCGACGTCATAACATCAAGTTTCTCAAGGTTCAGTGGTCTCATCATTCCGAGAGAGAAGCTACCTGGGAGCGTGAAGATCGTCTTCGACTTGAGTACCCCACTTTCTTTCCGCCGACTCCTGAATCTCGGGACGAGATTTCTTCGAGTGGGGGCGAGTTGTCACATCCCTAGTTCTGGTATGACCTAGGCTAGCTAGTCATGTGTGCATCATGTTTAAATTCCATTTAAATTTGAAATGGGGATTTGTGAAACCCTCAGAAATCATTTCTGGAAATGACCCAGATAAAAATTGCTCCAAAAGGGTCCCAGAAAATGTTCATGTCTCTCTCTGAAAATATTGGGCAGAGGTAAAATTCTAACCAATATTTTTAGGAGCTCATAAATATTTATTTTGGCCATTTGGAATTAATCCAAAAATTATTTGCGTTGGATAAATATTTATATATATAAAATATTGTCCAATAATTATGAATTTTGATGAGGGGCTTTGGATTAATCCCTTAGGCCCCTGCAAAAATTGTCAGAATTAAATAAAATGATTTGGTATTTTTATCAAATCAAAACAAATGTCAGAAAATAGAAAACAAAAACAAAATAGAAAAAAGGAGGAACTACCTGGACTTACCTGGGCCACTTGCTGGCCTGGCACTATGCAGCCAACCGGCCCAGCTGTGCGGCCCAGCTGGCCCAGCTCGCCTCCTCCTCTGTCTTCTTCCTCACGCCTACTAGCAGAGGCATGTGGCCGCCGTGCGTGCGCGCACGCGCTCGCCAGCTCCTGCTTGTAGCTGCTGCTGGAGACGGCCACGAGCGCCACGACACCCCCCTGACCACCCCTCTCTCTCTGGACCACCCTCCTTCTCCTCTGCCCTCTCACTCCCGCGACCGACCACGAGCACCTGAGAGCGCCGACAATCACCACCGCGGCCCTCGTCCACCCCTCGCCTCTTCGATGCTTCCAGAAGAACTGCCGCGCCTTCCTCTTCGTCTCCACCAACCCACGTGACGCTGGAAGCCCCATAGCACCGTCCCCGCTGTCGTCTTGTTCCTCCGGCTAGAGATCGGCTTCGCCGTTCCGCCCGCACCGGACCTCCCCCGAGCCGCTGACCTCTTCAACGTGATCGCTGTGAGCTTCCGCGCCGAACCCCTCTCTTCTCCCTCGCGTTCGCGAGCTCCAGGACGCATCTCCGCCATGGCCGAGAGCTCGGCTCTGCCGCGCATGTCACCGCCGTCGTTCTAGCCACCGCCGCTCGCGTCCGAACCTATAAACGCACTCAGCGCGTTCCCAGGAACCCGTAGCACTCGCGGGTTCGCCCTACCGTGCCCCGCAGCCCGTTTTCGCCCGGAGCCGAACTCCGGCCGCCGCCTCGAGCCCCGCTCCGGTGCCCCCGCAGCCTCCCACTAGCTCCCCTGGATGCGAACGACGACGGGCTACGCCCCGGTGGTCTTCGCGCGTCCAGACGCCGCTCGTAGCGCAATTCCAGCGAGTCGCCGCCGCGCTATTGGTCGCCGCCGGCCAAAACTCCAGCGGGCTGATGTGGCATCATAGTTAGGCACTAACTACCCCCCTAGAGACACTGACAGTGGGCCCCAGAGCCACTAATCTAAATTAGATTAGGAATAACTCCTCTGTTAACTAACTGAGTCACTGACGTGTGGACCCCTCACATCAGGTTTGACCCGGTCAGCCACATTGACTCGCTGACGTAGTGATGATGTCATGCTGACGCAGTTATTCTTTTTCTGGAATTATTTTAAAACAGGAAATTCCAGAATTTATTCAAAACTTCAAAAATTCATAGAAATTCAACCGTAGCTCAGATTGAAATAATTTATATATGAAAAATTATTAGAAAAATTCAATCTATCCATCTGTACCATTTTCATGCATGACAAACCAACCTATACATGCTGTATATATGAAAACACACTTATGGCATATTTAAGAGCTTAATTTGGAGTTGTATTTGAACCCTTGGTTCAAATGGACTTCAACTAAATGAATGCTAGTTGCATTAGCTCAAATAACATCACATCTTCATGCCATCTTCATGCATCATATTGTTGCATATGATTGTGTATTGATTGCCGACACCGTTCCTTCTCGATAGGTCCTGCTCCGGAGATCGATCCAGAGTATCTATCTGAGGAGCAGTGCCCCCTTGTTGATCTACCAGGCAAGCAACCCCCTTGTTCATTCGAATAAAATCCTACTCTCTCGCTCCTGCTCTCATTTATTGCATTAGGACAACAACGATTCAACTGCTACTTTATGCTGCGGTAGTTGAACCCATCCCTCTGCATGACCTGTCATTGCCACAGTAAATAGTTGAAACCCACTAGCATGTGTAGGAGTTGCTTGAGCCATGTGGTGTTCCTACCATCCCATGCCTGCTATTGCTTAGAGTTGTGTCAGGTCTGATTCATCGGGAATGAATTGGAGTGTTATGATATGTTCTGGTAATGAGAGTTAAGCGTGTGAACACGATTTGGTAAAGGTAGCGGTGAGAGGCCATGTAGGAGTACATGGTGGGTTGTCTCATTGGGACCGTCCTTAAGAACTGAGTTCTGTGTAAGTTGTCCAATGACTAGCTACTACCACACATTGGGCTCCGGGCGCTCCAAGCTCTCTGGACTTATTAACTGCCTTGAACTCTGTCCAGGAGTTGCAAATAGTTTCTGGTGTTTGTAGGTAGTGCTATTTTTCTACCGAGTGGCACCCGGCAGGGTGGACTTGGGACAGAGTAGGCACACGTGGCCTGGTGTACCGAGTGGCACCCGGATGGTGGGCTCGAGAACCCTGTACACATCGTTTGGGGCCGTGAGCGAAACCCCGGCCGGATCTCCTTGCGGATGGAACCCGAATAGGCGATAAACCTGGTCTAGAGTCTTGTGTGGTTAGTTAGGTCATGGTCGACACCCTCGCCAGGCTTCCGCTTGAAGGTTGCCGAGATACATGACGGGTATATGGTGATAAGTGGTGAGAGCGTGTGTGATGAAGTACACCCCTGCAGGGTTATCATGATCTATTCGAATAGCCGTGTCCTCGGTTATGGACTTCTTGGATGCTTACGTGGTACATAGACAACTTTAAGTGGATACTCTAAAATGCTCAAGACAAGTGTGAGTGCTATGGGTGGCCTTCTCATAGGAGAGACATGGATGAATCCATAGTAGTGTATTGATATGGTGATTAGTGGACTCGTGTGCGCTGCCTCACCTCAAAGAAGTTTCTCATTGTCATAGAACAGGATAGCCACTGAGTCAAAGCTGGCTTGCTGCAACTAAACCCCACATTACCTTCTTGATACAAATGCATGTATGATAGGATTTGATGTAAGTCTTGCTGAGTACCTTTGTACTCACGTTTGCTTTAATTATGTTTTGCAGATGAGACGTCTGTCTCACTAGTAGTACCGCTTGGACTTCGACGAGTAGCTTGTTACCTCAACTACGATCTTGTACCTTGGAGGGACTTGTAGATAGTCAGGCTTCTCGGCCTTTTTCTTTTGTAGTTGTCTATACTCAGACATGTAATGCTTCTGTTGCTTGTATGCTCTGAATGATGGGTCATGTGACCCCTGTTTGTATTTATGCTATGTGGCTCTTCTGAGCCTTTATCTATATGAGTTGCGTTATGTTGTGATGCCATGTTGTACATCACATACTTGCATGTTATGCGTACGTGTGACGTGTATTGCTATGTGTGGGATCCGACAATCTAGTTGTTTGTCCTTGGCAGCCTCTCTTATGGGGAAATGTAGTCTAGTGCTTCCTTGAGCCATAGTAGTCCGCTACAGCCCGGTTCACCGGAGTCCTGCTAGCCCAGCACTACTGCTCAGAACACTTGACTGGCCGGCATGTGTTCCACTTCGTTCCTATGTCTGTCCCTTCGGGGAAATGTCACGCGGTGACTTCCGGAGTCCTGTTAGCCCAGTGCTACAGCCCGGATTCATACGCTGTTGACCGACATGCTCGATGTGATTCATGTATGCCTGTCTCCATAGGTCTGTGCCGCTTTGGGTTCACGACTAGCCATGTCGGCCCGGGTTCTCTGTCATATGGATGCTAGCGACACTATTATATACATGAGCCAAAAGGCGCAAATGGTCCCGGGCCATGGTAAGGCGACACCCGTGGGGATACCGTGCGTGAGGCCGCAAAGTGATATGAGGTGTTACATGCTAGATCGGTGTGACTTAGAATCGGGGTCCCGACAGTGCACGCATGGCTTTTGCCCGGGCGAAGGTGCACTGGGCGAAGCTGGACGCTGTGAAGCTGGTGAAGAAGGGGCCACCGGAGGGCCAGGAGTATCGCCGCCTCGAGAATTATTATGAGGGTCTCCTAGAGGGTTCCCGCCTAGTGGCAGATGAGTGTGCCCATGATGTAATTTTTGAATGAACATGCTCATGTGATCCTGTAATATGAAACGAGTTCATTTGCGCCATGCGATGCTTTCTTAATTTAAAATATTACCTTATGTGCGGCCGTTTATAAAATCAGATAGTTGGCCAGTCGTCGGCTTCTGCCCCCATGTAACTAGTACCAGGGTGTTCGGGATAAACCTGAACACTCTTTACCCCAATGTTGGGTCCTCCAAGGGAGGTGTTCAGCGCAACGAACCAGGAAATCGGACTATAATGCTTTATCACTCTCACTTAGCCATAGAAGTCTATGATTTTAAATTTTGGCGAAGCCCCTGGTATTCGGAGGGCCGAATTTGGGGCGCTATACACACCTAAGCCAGACAAGGTTGACTCCTCGCCCGAAGCGGAAAAAGTCTTTAAGGACTTGAGACCTCTCAAACAGCGACCAGTCTCTCGCCTTATCATGACAGTCAGTTTTTGGCTTTCTCTACTGAGGTGCTCGCCCGAAAGAACCGGGACACAATCGTAGTAGTTCTCCCACCGCTGCCTTAGCCGATATAGCAGAACGTAAGGTACCAAAGCATGGGAGCCGGGCAACCCAACATTTGACCAAAGACATGATTTGGAGCTAATGCATATAATGCTATAAGTTCGGGGTGTCGCACTGTCGAAAGTGTTCGGACTTCTTGCGCCATATTATGGGGTAACCGAGAACCCCTGGTGAACTGACCGTACCCGAACGTGCGGGCGTGGATTGTCGTAAGTGGACATATAAGAGAAAGAGAAAAACTTAAATAATGCAATGATAGATTAATGATATGCATTGTTATTTAAATAATACGTCTAAGCGTACTGGTACAAGTAGTGCAATAAGCATAAAGTAGGACAATTCGAAATGTCCTATCCCAGGGCAAGCTATGCATAAATAGTGAAAAGCGGGTATATCAATTATTACTAGAGGGCACCTGGCGGTTCCCGTGTTCATCTTAGCTTCTTGCTGCCTTGGTTGTTGCTTCCGAAATGTGTCCGGCAATCGTACTGCCGGAAAGGGCTTCTGGAGAGTTAGGCCCTGAAAGAGAGAAGGAATGACAAAGGTATACAGCCCCTAGTGCGGTTAAGCCACAATGCGGGGCATGTCCTGGTCATGCCCCCACCTATGTCCATGGTATTTTCAATGCATAGTTATGTACGCGCGGCACGGATTTCGTCGCCTCACTAGGACTGGGACGGGGGCCGAACTGCTAGGCGAGCTCTGATAGTGCTAGGCGATCCTGTTGCAGCTTGTTCCAGACTCGCTTGAAGGTGTCCGGGGGCTGTGACGCCGAATGAGTGGTCTGCCTGAACATGCTGCTTTGTGCTTCTGCTGCAAGGGCCGCAGTGTGCTCTTCCGTACGGAGCGAGCGTTCTGTGTTTCCATTTACTGTTATGACCCCGCGAGGTCCTGGCATCTTGAGCTTGAGGTATGCGTAATGTGGCACTGCGTTGAATTTTGCAAATGCTGTTCGTCCGAGAAGTGCATGATAGCCACTGTGAAACGGGACGATGTCGAAGATTAACTCTTCGCTTCGGAAGTTGTCCGGTGATCCAAAGACCACTTCCAGTGTGATTGAGCCTGTGCAATAGGCCTCTACACCTGGGATGACGCCTTTAAAGGTGGTTTTGCTTGGTTTGATCCTCGAGGGATCGATACCCATTTTTTGCACTGTATCCTGATAAAGCATGTTTAGGCTACTGCCGCCATCCATAAGGACTCGGGTGAGGTGAAATCCATCAATGATGGGGTCTAGGACCAGTGCGGCGGATCTGCCATGACAGATGCTAGTGGGGTGGTCCCTGCGATCGAAGGTGATCGGGCAAGCAGACCACGGGTTGAACTTTGGGGCGACGGGATCCATCGCATAGACGTCCCTTAGTGCACGCTTCCGCTCCCTCTTGGGAATGTGGGTTGCGTATATCATGTTCACCGTCTTCACTTGTGGGGGAAACCCCTTCTGTCCTCCTGTGTTTGGCGGCCGGGGCTCCTCCTCGTCATCTCTATGCAGCCCCTTGTCCTTGTTTTCGGCATTTAGCTTGCCGGCCTGCTTGAACACCCACCATTCTCTGTTGGTGTGATTGGCTGGCTTTTCGGGGGTGCCGTGGATTTGATACGAGCGATCCAGTATGCGATCCAGACTGGACTGAGCCGGAGTATTTCTTTTAAATGGCTTTTTCCGCTGACCGGATCTAGAGCCTGTAAATCTGGCATTGACTGCCGTATCTTCGGTGTTATCGCCGTTATTGCGACGCTTTGGTCTGTTACGATGTTGCCTACCGTTAACATCTTTGGTATCTGAGGTATCCGGATTCCTCGATGTGTTGTTGCTGCGAGCCAGCCAGCTGTCCTCGCCCGTGCAAAAGCGGGTCATGAGTGTCGTGAGGGCTACCATAGATTTCAGCTTCTCCTGGTCGAGGTGGCGGGCGAGCCATTCGTCACGGATGTTATGCTTGAATGCCGCTAGGGCCTCTGCATCCAGACAGTCTACAATTTGGTTTTTCTTTGTCAGGAACCGAGTCCAGAATTGTCTGGCCGATTCCCCTGGCTGCTGGGTTATGTGGCTCAAGTCATCAGCATCCGGTGGCCGCACATAAGTGCCCTGGAAGTTGTCAAGAAATGCGTCTTCCAGATCTTCCCAACTGCCGATGGAATCTGCTGGCAAGCTATTTAGCCAATGCCGAGCTGGTCCTTTGAGTTTTAGTGGGAGGTACTTGATGGCATGTAGATCATCACCGCGAGCCATGTGGATGTGAAGGAGGAAATCCTCAATCCATACAGCGGGATCTGTTGTGCCATCGTATGATTCGATATTTACGGGTTTGAAACCCTCCGGGAATTCATGATTCATAACTTCATCAGTGAAACATAGGGGGTGTGCGGCACCTTTGTGCCGGGATATATCCCGATGTAGTTCGTATGAGTCTTGTCTGCTGTATTCGGCCCGGCCGGATTTACTCTTGGTGTATCCGATGCGACGATCATCGTCTCATGTGGGTGCACATGCCCGTGTCCCGTATATTGACCTTGTGATTTTTACCTTACTGTCCAATATGTCTCGCAGGTCCTCTGTGTTGCCCTGGGCCTTAGTATTTTTGACTGAGTGGCGACGGGGTGCGGTCTGAACTTTAGGCTGAAACGCCTCTCTGGCTCGGCCGCGTAATGGCCGGTCAGCCGCATTGTACACTGGTGAATGAGGTTTCAATGCTTCCTCCTCGAGGTGAGGTAGCAACCTACGTTTTGGGTAACTCTTGGACGGGCGCTCGAGTTCATGCTCCTCGGCCGCAAGGACTTCGGTCCACCTGTCTGCTAGCAAGTCTTGATCAGCTTGAAGCTGTTGCTGATTTTTCTTTAGGCTATTTGCCGTGGCCATAAGCCGGCGCTTGAAGCGCTCTTGCTCGACGGGGTCCTCAGGCACGATAAACTCGTCGTCACCGAGGCTCGCCTCGTCTTCGGAGAGAGGCATGTAATTGTCCTCCTCCGGTTCTCCATCCGCTGCCCGCTCTGGAGGGCTAGCTTGTTCGTCCTCTGGCTCTACATTGTGCTGGATGGGATTGTTGTTGTCTTCGGTGCTATCCGGAGTGTTATTATCTCCTGTGCCGGTATCACTGCTCTTGCTGTGGCGGGACTTAGAGCGGTGCCGTTGACGTCGGCGCTTGGGTTGCTTCCTGGAGGGGTCATCCTCCGCTGTCTCGTCGCCATTGCCTTCTTTGGGGGTGTCCACCATGTATATATCATATGATGAGGTGGCAGTCCAGCACCCTATGGGCGGTGGTTCCTGTTCGTCTCCGGCTTCGTTGTCCATACCGTCGAAGTCGAGCATGTCGGTTAAGTCGTCGATAGTGGCTACTAAGTGGGTGGTGGGTGGGCAGCGAATTTCTTCGTCGTCCGCATCCCATTCTAGCCGTACATAGTTCGGCCAAGGTTCTCCTGACAGGGAGAGACCTTAATGAATTTAACACATCTCCGAAAGGTGAATGCTGAAAGATATCCGCGGAGTTGAACTCCATGATCAGCGCCCAGTCGGACTCGACAGGCATGGATGTGAGCGGCTCAGAGTCCGTGGCCGGAGATGAATCCAGTGGTTCGGCGACATGGCTCTCGTAAGGGGTGAAGTCAGTATCCGGCTCTATCGCCACTGAGAGTGCGGCCTCCATGGCGGGGTCCATCCCTTCGCTCTCGGATGGCACGACTTGCTCCGGACTAAAGGCCGGAGTAGTTGCGGATGCGGTATCCCGAACATTGTCCGACGGCAGAGCTACGTCATGCTCGTCGCGACTGTGCGGCACGTCCGACATGGGCTCGAATCCGTCAAAGATCAATTCTCCATGGATGTCGGTCGTGTAGTTCAAGTTTCCAAATCTGACCTGATGGCCAGGGGCGTAGCTCTCGATCTGCTCCAGATGGCCAAGCGAATAGGCCTGCAGTGCGAAGCCGCCGAATACGAAGATCTGTCCGGGGAGGAAAACCTCACCATGGACCGCATCGCTAGCAATGATCGAAGGAGCCGTCAAGCCTTAAGGTGACAACACAGTGGAACTCTCAATGAAAGCACCAATGTCGGTGTCAAAACCGGCGGATCTCGGGTAGGGGGTCCCGAATTGTGCGTCTAAGGCGGATGGTAACAGGAGGCAGGGGACACGATGTTTACCCAGGTTCGAGCCCTCTTGATGGAGGTAATACCCTACGTCCTGCTTGATTGTTCCTGATAATATGAGTAGTACAAGAGTTGATCTACCACGATATCAGAGAGGCTAAACCCTAGAAGCTAGCCTATGGTATGATTGTATGTTGTCCTACGGACTAAAACCCTCCGATTTATATAGACACAGGAGGGGGCTAGGGTTACACAAGGTCGGTTACAAAGGAGGAGATATACATATCCGTATTGCCTAGCTTGCCTTCCACGCCAAGTAGAGTCCCATCCGGACACGGGACGAAGTCTTCAATCTTGTATCTTCATAATCCAACAGTCCGACCAAAGGATATAGTCCGGCTGTCCGGAGACCCCCTAATCCAGGACTCCCTCAATCGCCAAGTACACCACCGGCAAGACCACACGGATGCTCGAACGAGTACTGGACAAAACGCCAAGTACCACGACGACCATCGACATGTACCCCTACATCACACCGAAACGCCGAGTTCCTCTCCGAACGTGTGTACGACTACCATGGACGAAAGACCCGTATACCACTACCGTCACCCCGAAGACGTTGGATTCTTCAAGTACCTCTCCAAAAATGAACATGTACCACTACTTCCACTACGACCATTTCGAGAACGTCTACTTCCTCTACACCGCTTTGAACTCGACCCGCTCCGAACCGCACGCTTTGGAGGTATAACTGCCGAGATGACCTTCCGAGAACGAATGTTGGTGATGTATGAGTTGCTCATGTTCGAACCGTGTCCGAGTTGTTCCTTGCGCATTCCTCGTTGCCTTGCCATTGACATGTGGGACACCTGGTATCCGTGATCACTCCCTATCACTCTTGCATGTTTTGCACACGCACACTTGTTCCTTTGCACCAGCATCTCAATCGAGTTGCCGGATCACCGGAATGTTGCCGTGGTAACATTTTTGGATTCCCCGCCGTGGCACCCCTTTCTTTTCTCCATGGCGACAAAATGCTCCCTATCATATTAAATGTCAACATTTCCATAAAAATGTATTAACACTGCAAAAATACACTTTTGTGATGATACGTGTTTGTCATAGTAGGTCACGTTTTCTGTCATGTATGTACATCCATGACAAATTTATGACAGAATCAAGATAGTCATACCTGTGCTGTCATAGAAGTGTTCCATGACATTACCAAAATTATCATCACGGAAGTGTCCACTTCCATGATGATAAATCGCGCATCACAGAAGTGCTTTCATCAAGGGTGACCGACACATGGCATCCACCGTAACGGAACGCCGTTAAGCTATCGGGTCCAATTTTGGATCCGATAACCCGTTAACAGCCCCGACCAATGGGGATTTTCATTGGCTAGAGGAAACACGTGTCGGCTCACCGTTGGGACAGATGTCATCCACTCATTGGACCCAAAGCGCCTATGATACGTCGACATGTGGCACGGCCCAACAGAGGCCCATTCCTGTGAAAAGGCCAGCTCGTTTGACTTGGTCAAAAGGTGGCAGGCTGGCCCACGACAAGCCTATTAACGGCCTGTTCACATATAGCCCATTTACAGCCCGCTAACCCAGGGCCTGTTTGCGGCCTATCTGAATTAGGCCCAGTAGCGTCATCTGGGCCGTCCAATATAATTCCAGCCCGTTTTAACTTCCGGCCCATGTATGGCCCATGAGATCTTTTGGCCCATATGAGGCCCTTAGTAACCCTTGGTCCATTAACGGCCCATGGTAAAACTGGCCCGTAATGAACAATGTATCACTTTATACCCATTAACGGCCCATTATTCCATTGGGCCATTTCTAGCCCATGTTATCTTTCGGCCTTCTCAGGGCCCATTTATTCTTGGGCACATTTCCAACATTTGTTTACTTTTGGCCCGTTACTGTCATTTTCTGCTTGTGGGCCAAATAAAGACCGTGGTTACAGTCGTCCCGTTTGTGGCCCGTTAATACGTTGGGCCATTTTCATAGCATCATCAAATACGGCCGATTAACGATGGCCTGTTATGGTCAGCCCATGAACGGACGATTTCAACTCTAGCCCATTTACGACCATAATGTGGTCTATTATTGGCCCATGTTTGGCCAACCGATCATACGGCTCGTAGAAGGCCCATTGATGATACGGCCCGTAGAAGGCCCATTGTGTCTAAGCCCCATAGAAGGCCCATTGTTTCTACGGCACGTAGGAGGCTCATGTTAACTACAGTAAATATGTAGCCCATTGTTAATGTGGAAGAATAGGTTATTGCGGCCACTAGCAAACCGCAGAAAAACAACTGCACTGACTACAAGAAAACAAATAAACAAGACAACGGAAATAAATAAGCAAGAAACTTATGCTAGGCTATCATGGCTACTACACATATTACATCCACTGGGTATCAAACTTCGCCACAAGTGCAAATATAGGGAACAAAGCAGCATATAAACACCGCAATGAAACAAGTCCAGAACTGAAACCACTTCAGAAGAGCTCAAGAAACAATATCCTGGGTACCCATAATGTTGGCAAGATGCTTAGCAAGCTTATTAACTTTCTCTTGTTTGGCGCTTAAATCCTCCAGCACTTGCTGTTGCACCAGAAAGTATGCATCTGAATTCTGCAGGGACTTCCTCAGTCCTTCGGCTTCCTGTCGCATAACATCTGATCGATGTCTTTCAACTTGAAGTTGAGACTGAAGAAGCCGAACTAATTCAGGCAGCGATTTCGAAGAGCTGGTGCCAGCAGTAGTAGCCAGTAACTCGAACACCACATCAAGACAGGACTTTGGGGTTGTCTCAGTGTCTTCAGTATAGTTTTTATCAGCTTTCTTGGAGAACAACAGGGATATCTCACTATCTTGAACCTGATCTGCATTACTTCCTTTACCATTGCATAACGGGGGTACTCTTCTCCAATATTTTATCCGCGTTCTAAAGGAGAAACAAACAAACACATCACAGGTTTACAATGTTGTATATGAAACTCATTTTGGTAAACTAGTTCAGTAGTAAGGTGGACATGATAACAGCATGAAACAAACATATATCTATGTAGTATGGTCACTCTATGGTCTATATGATTCTAGTTTATGTTGCCAAATCAAGATAGATACAGTTCGAATCATATATATTTAAGACAAAGCATCATAGACAGAATATAAGTGTGGGAAACTACACAGCAATAACAACACTTGTAATGTGCATGGCATGAGAACATAACTGTTTATTCAATTGAAACTGAAATCGACATAGAGCAAGTTACAACAGCAAACACGTTAAAGAAACAGGTTTAAAACATACCTGTTGCGCCATTGGAGTTTCAATTGCATCCTTCAAATTTGAAATTAGTTGGTATGAGAAAATACAGTGATGCAAGAGCAAAGTAGTATGAACCATAGGTACGGAACCTGACCTGAGAACAATTGTTCTTCTGCTTTAAGCATTGACTTGGGGTTCGGAGTGGTGGTCCTCGTGCTTTGGGCACTGCAGTTGCCTTACCAACTGCTCGTGTTTGGGTGCTCTATGGTGGAGATGGTGTTGTGTCAATGGGAACTAGGTTACTATCTGCTGGGGTTGGGGTTAGAAGGGGTGTAGCTGGTTCTCTGTCCAACTGGGTAGGGGTACAATCTACGTGAGTCTGGGTTATGTGTGGTGGGGCTGGTTCTTGGGCAAGTACAACCGTGGTTCTATCTCCATCGACAGGTAGCACGATCTTTTCTGAAGACCGTGTTTTTACTCCCACAGATACTGCCATCACCCCCTCCAATTGAAATGGCCGATAAACAAGAAAAGTAATTGAATGTACAAACATTGTAAGATAGACAGGTGCAATGGATCGTAGGGAAGAAAACAGGGCATGCAATAATTCACATTTATGTTGTCTAACCAAACAGAATAGCAGGACATAATTTCAAATATATGATGGCTAATTAAACAGGATAGCATGGCACAATTTTGCATGTATGATGGCTAACTAAACAGGATAGAATGACATATTTCAAAATATGATGACTATGTAAACAGGATGACATGATATAACTATACGATGTGTCTATTAAAGTGGTTGGCATGCCATAAATCCCAAACATGCCATCAACGGAAACAAGATGGCATGATATAATTCACGGATAGAATGACATAATTCAAAATATGATGACTATGTGAACATGATGAGATGATATAACTATATTATGTCTTTAGAAAATGGGTTGGCATGCCATAATTCAGATACATGCTGTCTATGTAAACATCATGGCATGATATAATTCAAATATATGACTTATATACTAAGGAAGTGAGCAGAGGGCAATCGCATATATGATGTGTCAACTAAGGATACGGCATTCAATATCGTGTATATGATGTAAAAACCAAGCATTGCAATACAACATATGCATGATATGAGTAATATAACCCTGCCAAGTTTGAGCATACATGTCAGGGGGATAAATAGGACTGGTCATCTGCCTCCGAATCCTCCTCTGAAGAGCTATCTGTAACCAGCAACATATCTGCTTCACCAAGTAGCATTGTCTGCTCTGAAGACCTTGTTTTCACTCCAAATTTCTCCATCACCAATTCAAATGGCTGATGCATAGGAGGAGCAGTTGAATATACAAACATTGTCGACAAAAGCAATGAGAAATACAAAAAAAAGACGGCATGATATAATTCACATATATGACGCTTGGCTAAACAACATGGCATTGCATAATTCACATATATAATGCCTTGCAACAAGATATCATTGCATAATTCACATATATAATGTCTTGCAAAAGGATGTCATTGCATAATTCACATATATGGTAATTAGACACTAAACAGGTGGCATTCACACAAATCATGTCTAAACTAAGCAAATGACATAGCAATGCAAGATACCATACACATGATATGAGCAACATAACCCTGCCAAGTTAGAGCATGCACCTCAGGGGGGGATAGGACTGGTCATCTGTCTCTAAGTCCTCCTCTGAGGAGCTATTTGTAACCAGTAAGACATGCGCTTCGTCAGATAGCATTGTCTGCTCTGAAGACCATGTTTCCACTCTAGATTTTTCGATGACTGTGCCGAATGGCTGATGCACAAGAAGAGTAATTGAATGTACTAAAATTGTTGACAAATTTAACACGTAATAAAAAAATGATGTCATGATATAATTCACATATAAGATGACTGGCTAACCAGGGTGGCATTGCAAAATTCACATATATGATGTATGGCTAAACAAGATGGCATTGCATGATTCACATATACGATAAAGAAACTAAACAGATGGCACTGCCACAAAGCATGTCTAAACTAAGTAGATGACATCTATGATGTATACAGTAAGCAATGCAAGGCACCATATGCATGATATTACCAACACCAGCATGCCAAGTTAGAGCGAAGACCTCATGGGGTAAATAGGAGTGGTCTTCTACTTCTAAATCCCCCTCAGAATAGTTATCTTCCTCTTGATTACGACCGAAATGGGTGGAGGGGGGGGGCTGCCTTTGCGCCCACCATGGAGCGACGTCTGCATGAAATTTTATTGCCACGCAAGGCTCTTCTCTTTTGCTCTACATGTTTGTCGGATGTGGGGTTCCGGCAAACCCTTAAGGTTTGAACACTTGGGTGCACGCAAAGTCTTTCCTTCCTACCAATCTACTCCCTAGCTCACTAAGATCTCGCGGACGAACTCGACGAACTCGCAACACAAAGAGACACAAGGTTTATACTGGTTCGGGCCACCGTTGTGGTGTAATACCCTACTCTAGTGTGGTGGTGGTGGATTGCCTCTAGGGCTGATGATGAACAGTACAAGGGAAGAACAACCTCCTGAGGTTGAGGTGTTCTTGCGTGTAGGCTCTCGATCGGGTTGGATCAAGCTAAGGTGAGACGAGATGATGATCCGATCCTCCCCTCTACTATGGTGGCTAGCTCTACTTATATAGGCCCTGGTCCTCTTCCCAAATATCGAGCAGGAAGGGAGCCAACAATGGTGGGCCGATTTGAAGGGGGGCAGCTAGTACAAGCTATCCTGACAAAAGTGGTCTTCGCCTGCGAAAAGCTCTATGGTGACGCCGTCTTGGGCTCCACGATGACCTCCGTCTTGCCGTCCTCTTGGTCTTGGTCTCGTTGCACCAATATGGCAACCTTTACCTCACGCTTCGTTACTCTTCGCCTGCGCTGGCCTCCTTAGCACCAAAGAGGAAACAAGGACGCACCCGCCTGGTGTCGTGCGTCATGGCTCACGTCACGAGGGCCTCATGAGGTTTGCCCCGCCTTGATATCTCCGCTCCTCGCGAGCCTGCCCGGCTAGGCTACTCCAGAGGAGGCCTTGTGTCGTCCGCCTCGCGAGGCTTGGACCCTTGCGAGGGTCTTGGATGCTTTGCTAGTGAAGATGGGTCGTACAGCCTGCTGGCTCAGCCACGCCGCAGGCCACAGACAGGCAAGTCTGGGGACCCCCGTTCGCAGAACGCCGACAATGTTCAGTTCCATTGTGTACAATAACTGACATGCATAGGAATAAAACATAGTGAGATTATGTAAGGAGTGCATGCACAAATCCAGAGTGAAGGTAGAAAACTATGGATAGACCCAAAACCAATGATAGCAGGCAGATAATAGCTTTAGTTAAAAAATACAGATAATGGCTCCTTTAATGTTTGTTTGCACCCAACATGAAACTCATAGTAGACACCCGAGATTAACCATATAGTAGATAGATAATACTGATTGTTGCCCCAATATGTACCCCACAACCATTTAAAAACTCAAGTTTCAGCATAATTTTGGACCCGAGTCGGAGTCTAATAGGTGAACACGACGATAAAGTAGCATGCCATCATATTAAGCGATGCATAACGTAAGCAGACATGGAAGAGTGCGACCTCTCTTGCGGACCCGTGTAGTCCTCAAGGTCATCTGCTTAGTTGATGATGGTAATGCAGTTGTCGTGGCTGCTGGTGGCGGGGAAGAAGATCTGAGGCGGCGAAAGACAGTCTGGAGAGCGGATCCCTGCTGTGGTGAACCCTTCTGTCATTGGAGCAGCTGAGCTGGGGTGGAACACAACACCATAGGAGTAGGACAAACCACACAAGGTTTTCTTTGACACATATCTATAACAGAAGTAATTGTGTAAGGGCTTGTTTGAATTTCAGGATTCTAACAATGCAGGGATAGGAAATAGATAGGAATAGGATATGAATGCACGTGCAAAACAGAGAATTTAAAAACACATGATTTCTGCCAATCTGGGTGTTTGGTTCACAAGAATTGGAAGATCATAGGATGCAAAGAAGCATGGTGAGATTAAGTCAAACCACAAGAAGTGTACAACCTCTTTGGCGAAGCCATGCCGATCTTAGCATGATTGGGTTGGCCGATGAGGATGCTCCGGCTAACTTGGCTGTCGGACGAGGGGAAGAAGATCTTAGGCGTATGGAGATGGAGCCCGAGGTATTGCTCCGCTGTGATGGAGGGTTTCGTCGTCGGAGCAGGCCCGGTGAGTTGTACGACGCCGAGGCTGAAGTAGGACAAGAGAGACAACGCTAACCTGAGTGGAATTCTAATAGCATCTCCAATAGATGACGTAAAATACATAACCACAAACTGCTAGATGTATACATCAGCCGCTCATCTCCGAACTTAACTGTCGAAACTGAATTTAACTGTCGAAACTGAACTTAACTGTCAAAACTGAATTTTGCTGTCGAAACTGAATTTTACTGTCGAAACTGAATGCACTAGAGGTGAGACTACAAGTCAGTCGACTGACTTTTTCATCTCTGGTCAGTCGATTTTGCAGCCGTTGGATACGAAATCAAGGGCCTATAGTTCTTCTTCAACCTCCACCCTCTGAGCCGCCAGCCACCACCTGCCAAACAGCCACCCCCCAACGCCCGCGGCCGGGGGTGCGCCGCCCCGCCCGCCCCGAAAACACTCCCCACCGCCGCCCCGGCCATCCCTGTAGCCCCCCCGTGCCGAGCTTTTTCTCCGGCGATCCCCACGCCATCGCCCCACCACCTCCGGCGACCACCGCCCCACCCTGAACCCTAAGATAGATAGTGGGGTACCTCTCTGGTGAGCCCCCCTCCCCGCTGCGGCTGGTTCTTCCTTAACTCCGGCGAGCCCCCCACCCCCTGAAAATCGACTGACCCAAAAGTCGATTCAGTCACTGAAGGGTAGCTAAATCGAAGCAGCATCGCAAGCAAGAGCAAGAGCGAGAGCAGCAGTGCGAGCAAGAGCAAGAGCAAGAGGAGACCAGGCAGGGACCGAGAGCAAGAGCAGAGCAACAGCGAGCGAGAGCTAAAGCAGAAGCAGCTCCTACTGATGTGGACGTCGCCGCCGAGGGAGCGACGTCGTGGAGGAAGTGGCCAGCGATGCCGTCGTGGATGGAGCCGCGCCGTGTCAGCTCGGGACCGAGCGTCTACAGCACCGTGAGATTGAATCAAGAAGAAAATGTGACGATTAGTGTACAACCTCTTTGGTGGCGCCAATTAGGCCGTAGCTTCATCCGAGGAAACGGTGATGATGATGCTCTTCCGGTGGTGAAGGTGAAGACGACGATGTGGGAATGGAGGTGGCGCGAAAGACGAGGGAAATGTCGGGGCAGCTCCTTGGAGGTGGAGGACGGGGTGGCTGAACCAGCAGGACGACCAGATCGACGACGGATCCTCATCCGGTACGGTGGATGAGGGACGCCGAGGTGTTGCTGTGGACGATGTCGTCGGGGAAGAGGCTCCAGCTGGGTGGCGGACGGAGGAGGGTGTGGGGCTTCACAGGTTTTGCCGGCCTCACTGTACGAATGGGTGGGCGGATGGGATGGGAGTGGGGGATCCATAGCTTAGGGACGTGCTTGTCCGAAATGTGGGGTAAGTTACGAAAGTACCCCCACCGATTTGAGGCGGTTCTTTCGGTTCAGGGGTATCACGGGCATTTCGTGTGTTGGGATTTCACAGGAGGTGGGAGTTTTCACACGCATTGTAATTTTGGAATAGCAAGGCGCGGGTTGAGATGGAGGGAGTTGTCAGAGCACAACGAGACAAAGATATATCTTAAATATTTCGGGCTAACAAGGCGCGGGTTGAAATTTCCGGACAAGCCTAACATGTACTGTACCAAATCAATTCGCACTGCAAATGTCATTCAAAACTTTGAATTCATGTTATGTTCAATTAAAATATTTTGCTACGTGTATAATGCATGCAACCTAGTACTCAAATGAACGTTTTAGTGCATTCCAAATGTATATACTACCGCTTCAATATGAACTAAATTTGAATTCATTTCTCTATTTGAATAAGATCTACAATAATGATTGTTGTGAAGTCAAAGCATTTGAATTTGTTTCTCTGTTTTAATAAGATGTACAATCGTCATTATTGTCAAGTTAAACCATCGTTTGTGTATTATCTTCACAGCACACCACATGATTAGTCTCGAGTTACATGTGAACTATGTGTACTATATGAACTCGAACTCGATTTTTTGAATCCACTTTATGTTGATTTCAAATCATAGTACATTTCAAGCTCTAGATAGATCTTCACAAACTAAACCATGTCTCATATGTATAATGTGTTTATCACATTATGTATGGTGCCCCGCCCCTACGCCTACAAGTATATAGATGTGAGTTGCAAACACCACACATTACCACAAATTCAAATAAAATGTGAGAATGTTCGATATATAGTATTGTTTAGATTGTTCGATATTTAGTTGTAAGCTGCAAATGCCACACATTATCACAAATTCAAATAAAATGTGAGATTGTTCGATTTATAGTATGGTTTAGATTGTTCGACATTTAGCTGTGAGTTGTGAATGCCATGCATCATCACATTATGGTATAACATGTGCAAAACCACAACACACGTATCACCGCTATATTCATGCATGCATATGTTTAAAACACTATGATCTCCTATTCAAATATATGAATCTACTTTCATATCAAATTCTGATCTTTGTTAGTCTCTTAAACCCACACAATCCTCTAACGTTTGTAGCTACCACTAACTTTCTCTCGTGCATGCACATGCCCTCCCCCTCCCTCAACATTCTATCCATCACGCACATTCATTTTTTTTCTTTAGGTCGTTCTCCCACAGTCTCCACAACTCCTTTCCGACACACACCGATCAATAAACCTCTCCAGCGATGTCTGCCTACAACATACACACACACCTTCAATCTCCTCCTTTATGTGTCCTTGCCTCGTGTCTCTCATACGGTCCCACACACGTCTAATCTCTCACCCCTCTTTTCATCGATCTCACAACCACACACTCCTCCCCTATCTAGCTAGTAGCTGGGCCTCTCGCACCACCTCCTAGCTCCATTCTCTCTGTCTATCCATCTCGCCGGGCCTTATTTGCCTCTAACAAATGGACGTACACCAACCGATCTCCCGCTATACATATAGCTAGCTAGGTCCTTATAACTCGTTTTCCCCACGCGTCGATCGATCTACCTCATTAGTTATGTCTCTCCCTTCCTCCGACAAACAACAATTGATCTACTGATCTAGTTAGGTTTGCTTACCAAACACATGGTTCCCCTTCATCATCCATGGATATGTCCCGACAGATCTATCATGCATAGGCACACACAGAAACACATCCCCACTCTTATTGATAATATTGCAGTTCCACCCTCAGTTTGTCTAGTAGGCCTCTCCCACCATCTTTGAGAAGCAACTCCATCACCCATCCAGTACTCTACCCCTCTCCCTCCCTCTCTCTCCTCTCTCTCTCTCTGTCCCATCCTACTTCACGCCCTTCAGTTATGTATGGATGTCGACCGATCTCCCTCAAGACATAGCTGGGTCTCTCCTTCTCAACACATATACGAGTCGTTCTACCTCTATAGTTAGGCATCTGCCTACCCCTCCCCCCACCCCCTCCCCCATACACACACCGATACATCAAGCACTCTAGTCATGTCTCCCTTCCACACACAAACTTGACCTGTGCCCTCTGACGTTCCGGTAGCTAGGTCAGTCGCCCTATATTTTTGACTTGCACACACACACAATTTCGATGGCTCCCTTCATCGATCTCGCACCCACCCACTTGATCCTCTCTTCGACTCTATCGATATCTCTGACCCCTCCCTCTCTTCTGGTGGATCGCTCGACCCTCTATATATGATATGGATAGGCCTCCATTTCACACACATTGCATGCAAAATTTCGTTTGAGATGTCATCGACACATATTCCCACAAATACATTCATGAAATCAACCTCCCCCCCAAAACAGAAAACACTCATGAACGCACAAGCCATTTTTCTAGGTTTGTATCTCTCACACACCCACGTAGGTGGGGGACGTGCACGAAGAGAAGAGGTGCACGCACGATGCACGTACTCCCGTCTCTTACCCAACCACACCCGCGCGGGTACACGAGGGAGCTCATTTCTGTACGAAAAGGCAGCCCACATGGTAATTTGACACGTGTACTGGTTGTCCACTAGATGGAGGGAGGATCGTCTACCATGGGTGAACAAACAAATTGCGACTTGACGCGTTATGTTAAAAAAGAGGCAAACCATGTGGGGCCTACCTTAGAGGCAAGGCTCTATACACTGGAGTACTTTTGATGTGTCCCGTCAACTCGGAGAACGAGGAGAAGCTTGCTTGTACGCTGTCTCCCCCGCCCACGGGCGCGGTGGCTCACAGGATGAGGTGAAGCTTTCTTACTACGCCTTACGCCCGCTCCCTCACCCACGCGCGCGGTGGCTCGCAGGACGAGGAGAAAATTTTACTAGTACTCCCTCCGTTTACTCCTCGTCCCTACCTTGGTTAGAGAGATTATCATATTGTTTGGAATATATGTCCTTTAATAGATTTCAATATGAACTACTAGTACATACTCCAAACACTGATGTATATAGACGTATTTTAGAGTGTAGATTCACTCATTTTGCTCCGTATGTAGTCCATATTGAAACAGACGTAATAGTACGCACTCTCCCTCACCCCTCGACTGTCGCCACGTGGTGGACGTGCAGCAATTCATTCGGTCTCATATAGCCAGAACGATATATACCGCAGTACCATTATTGCTCGACTTCCCGAAGAGGCGAAGAGCCAATCGCAAGGTTAATAGTTTGGAGATGCCAATCGCAAGGTTTATAGGAGAACGAGTAGTAGGTGCCGCATCATTTATAAATAAAGTTGTCGTGTGTGGTGGGCCATGTAATCACTGAGCTTGCGTGTTTTCACTGCTCTTGCACTCCTCCGCCGTAAGAATGGAGAAAATTGTAATCTAGTAGTACCTCCTTTCGCCGAAAGCGTGGGACATCCAGCAGTCCTACCACCTCAGTAATAATGACCAATGAGCCATTAAATCACATAGACCCAGCAGTAAGTTGGACGGACGAAGCAACCATCACTCTTGAATCCGCTTCTCCCTTCAACGCAGGTGCCAGTGAGAGGTCGCGTATGCTCTGCCCGGGCATGAATGCGGCACCGATTCTTTGGAGCGGCGCTGACTGTTTCGGGCGGGAAGCACGCGTGGGTGATGGAGGGGCTTTGGGTGGGCCAGGCTGGTTAGGAGCAGGCGTGGCAGCTGTCCGCCTGTCCCTACCGGACGCTCGGAAACGAGAGGATGCACCAACTCTCGTGGCTAAAATCGTACACTACACACCATCTCTCTGTAGGAGTAGGTCGATCTGTCGCTCTCTCTAACACACACATGCTATTAAACACACACACACACGCACACACAGGTTCATAGAATAGGAAAATCGTGCGAGTGCGAAGCCATAGGAAGTGAGTTACAAATGGAGTACGTACAAGAAGAGAAGAGGTGATGAATATTCCATCAAACCTGGACTGAGGAGTAGTACCCCCTCCGTCTAGGTGTTAAGTCATCCTACGGAAATCAGATATTCCCAAAATGTTTAGGCGTCGTCCATTAACTTCGCATCTCAATCCCCTCCCGGCCTCGCTGCTAGCGAGCGTTGTTACTTAGGGAGCGTTTGGATCCTTAGCAAGAACAGCTTATAGCATAGCCGGGCAAGGTTAGGCATTTGGAACTATTAAAATATGTTAGCTTTTGTGGGCCAGCTAGCTTGGGTGCGCTAGAAAAACCTTGCTAGCTCAGGAGTGCCATATCGGCTGGCTTCCAACGGCAAACTTCGCGTAGTAGTAACATAGACTAGTAACGTATGCATGTTGTACAAGTCCAAGTTACTCACCACTATGACCAGCCTAAGCAATGTAACCAAACGCTCCTTACTCTGCCTTGTTATCTCCCCCAGAAACCCAATGCATGGAGCGCAACTACGCGTTGATCAGTCAAGAAATCAAAGTCGGCTTGCATGCGAGTTAATATGTGGCCCTGCATGGTAGCTAAAACGGCATCTCTTAGTTGTTTGGATTAATTATTGCGTTTAGAGACAGGAATCAGGGCTTTGATTGGAGGAATGACCGGTCAAGTTTCTCCTTCTCCTCCAATCTGCTTGCACCTTGGTCCTGCTGCACCTTCTAACGTGACTTATTACACCTAGACGGAGGGAGTCGTACGAGATACGATGGCACACTAACTTAGGTCGAATACAAGTGCCCAAAAATTGTGTGCATGTTATAATAAGGATTCACTTAAAATAGTATGTGAGCGAACAGAGGGATCAATTGGACAGTGTTCCCGAGCAGTAGCGAGATGTGTGAGGTAATATACACCGCTGGGGCTTTTAATTTTTCTTATTAATTTTTTTTGTTTCACCCCCTGACTGGTGGCACCCAACGTACTACGTGGAGAGAGGTAAGGTGACTAAGGCTGCATTATTTCTGCACCACTGTGGATAGTTTTACCACCAAAGCCACATGACACGATTATGATTTAAATCCCAATGACTCCCACACACAAAAAACACGGCTTGCTTGTCACACGAATGCAGGAATGTATAAAAGGTTATTTTCCTCTCGTTGAACATAACGGGAGGGTTGTGTAGCTGGTTAGCCTGTTTGCTCATCAAACTTGAGGTCTCGGGTTCGATAACTACACTTGAGCATACATCGTGCCAGGAGGATTCTTTGACTGGTCAAAATGGATGGATATGGAGCTATACGATCTCGTAGTGACCGTATAATCACCTCATCACATATAAGCTGCAGCCTCGGCGCTTGTTTTCTAGGGTTTACACTCTTCACACTCTCTAGTATATATATACACGCTGGAGCCCCAGGGCTTGTAGTTTCTCTCTTCACACCCTCTCACCCTCTCCAGATCTAAACAAGACTTTGTTGGCCTCTCTCTCTCCCCTCACTGCTGTTCTGCTTGTAGTTGCTCTCTTCACACTCTCTCACCCTCTCCAGATCTAAACAAGACTTCTTGGCCTCTCTCTCTCTCTCCCCTCACTGCTGGTCAAAGAGCTGGCAGGATCCGTCTGTCGGGAAGGGAAGGAGGCTTAATGCTGTCGCCGTTGGCGAGGGAGGGAATCCACTACCGGCGTAGCTATTCACTTTCACCCAGCGGCAGCGCAGGAGAGCCTCCGACCCCTTATTCTTCGCTGCCGTACATAGTGTGGGTCGAACGGCCTCCGGTCGCCCACCGAACCACACCCCAAGAACCTTAAGGTATAATTTACTTATTCCACATGCATTGCTCTAGCTGCATGTGGGATTTTTCCGCTTCTGCACTCAAATCTAGGTGTTGGATCAAACAGGAAAGTAGTGGGGAAAGTTGTATACCATGAATCTAGGATGTGGTTCAAAGAGGAAAGGAATGGGGGAAAGTAGTGGGAAAAGTTGTATAGCATGAATCTAGAACGTGGTTCAAAAAGGAAAGGAAGGGGGAAAGTAGAGGGGAAAGTTGTATCGAATGAATCTAAGACGTGGTTCAAAGAGGACAGGAATGGGGGAAAGTTGTATAGCATAAATCTAGGACGTGGTTCACAGAGGAAAGGAAGTGGGGAAAGTACTAGTACAGACTGGCTATCTAGCACCTACGTTGGTCAAAAAGGGAAAACAATGACAAACGCAGTATGCACATATGTAACGAACTGATCTTTTGTTTTGGGGGACAAGGCTGTAGAGTTTGAGCAGGACAAGATTTGCTGCGCTCACATAGGGAAAGGTGTCTAAAGATAACAAAACTGCGACCAACACAAATATGCTCCTTGGTTGTTTGTTCTTTGTTGCAACAGACTGTGCATCACCCTAGTACATCGGTAGATGCACATGGTGCTGGTGCGTCTACTGTCCCGTGCAACTCTTTAGCTGTTGTTAATCTAAGGCCATGTTTGGTTAAAAACTCCCTAGTCCCTACCTGCTTGGTTCCAGGGACTAAACATGGACTAGAGGTTATTAAATGACATGCTAAAAGACCATGTTACCCCTAGTAATGAACTAATAGAGACAAGGTGTGATGCGTGGCAGGGGCAACTGTTGGAAAAAGTCCCAAAAAGACTCTCCCTCGGGGTCTTCTTTCTTTAGTCCCAAATGCCCACTTTTAGTCCCTAAAAGTCCCTCCTGTTTGTTTTAGATGGGACTGACACAGAGTTTTTTAAGTCCCTCCACCAAAATGTCCCTGTAAACAAGCACCCTCTAATAATGCCGCTAGAAAATTAATGCAATGCCACAGTTAAAAGCAAATTACATGTTTAACGAATTTTATTGTTAATATAATCTCTCTGTTAATATTAATCAATGCCACCATTTGAGAAATGCTACTGTGTTGCTTTATTTCCCATTTAGATAAGGTAGATGCTTGTTTTTGTTGGCTTCTGTGTCATCCACCGTTATTGACCACTAATTGTTTCCTTTGCACCTCTGTGTAAACAGGGTTATCTACTTCACCTTGTTGCCATTGTGACCTTTTGTTGCACTTCACAAAACACTTTTGTTTTAAGAGTGTTTTGTACAGTTCAACCAAAGTGTCACACCGACAACGTTGTTTGATTGCTTGATCTTAGTGGAACTGCACAAGAGGAGATCTTACTTCCTATTCGTGTTGGCCAATTTGGTTCAGATCTTCTTCTTGTGAGTTGTTTGAATTCCGCGTCAAGAGAGGTCAGTACTAGCCTTGTTTCTCATGATTCTGGAGTGTACTTTCATATGTTGTGCTACTTGTATGGTAATGTTGCTTGATTTTAGTGAACTGCACAAATGGAGACAAGACTTCCAATCTGTATGTGCACCGCAATATCCCATTGAGGTAAGATAAGGATATTTCACAACTATTGGCCTGTATTTTGCCACTTTCATCAGAAAATTAATGTCATTGTTTAGTGCTATACTTGTGCAACATAATTGAAATGCCAACTCTTACATTGAAGGCGAAGCTTGTCTGTTATTGAACCAAGTGATAAGGGGAAGAACAAGCGGAAGAAAAACAAAAATCAACTCCTGGTGCTGTAATGAAGCACTGGAACTGTGATGACACAAGTAATGATATAGTTTTGCATCTTAATTTATTGTTGTGCCTGGAATGAGCAATTGTTTTGCCACTCTTAATTAATATGTAATTATCTCTACTTGTGCAAACAGGGATCTTCTTTGAAGATACCATATATTTTAGTGGAACTGCACAAGAAGTTGTTGGAAACATTAATCTAATCGAGGAGTATATAGTAAGCATGGCCACCACAGTAGATAGCAAGAGATGGTTCCAAAGAAGTGCTTCATCTGTAAGCTCTACACAATAAGCCTCCTGACAAAGGCTGGTACTCGCCCACTGATTTCATCCATATGATTGAGCTTTGTCATCTCTATTGGTGTTATGCTACTGTTTAGATACTGTCATCTAAAAGTGGTATTATCCTTGAGAAGTGCTTCATCTGTGCTATTTTAAATATTTTCTTTCCTTTTTTGAGCAAACAGGGATGCTAGCATTTAGTTATCCTCTTGTCTTTTCACAACAGGATCATCCTCCTCTGAAGAAGAATATGGAGTACGTGAAGTGACTAGTTCCGATTATGCCAGGATGAAGAAGCCCTGTCTATCTTCTCATCAGAAAGAGCAGTTGAAGGATGGTTACATTACCCCCCGCAAGACCAAACTAACTTCAGCTCGGAAGGACTAGCAAATCTCCATTTTCTTGCTTTGATGCGCGAGTACAATGTTGTTCTAGGATTCTTTCCGGTGAGTTCCATTTTTCTAAAAGTGTGATCTACATGGACCATGTAGGTGCATGTTTAAACTATCAATTCATAGTACAATTTGCTTTATACTAATCACTTTTTTGTATTTGTGCAAACATGGGTGCTCAGCTTGATTTCAATGGGAACTGCACAAAATGTTCATGAATACATCGAATCATTCATTTCCACCACAAGAAAGGAGGTGCCGATAAGTTCAAGGCGTTGCAACATATAAGGGCGAAATCATACAACCTACGCGCGAATTTGGTTGATTTTGGTGGAACTGCACAAAAAGAACAGCTGGTTTATTTAGCACGAGGTGCCATGTCAATGTCCGAGCTGATGGAAAACCCTGCCCATTCCACAATCGTAGGCATTTGATATTTTGGACTGGGAAAACCTTGTCAAATTTTGCTCATTGGTTTTAGCAAGAAGACATGCGTTTGATATTTTCAAATGGGACGCCCTTTGCTGTCAGCAGCGTCGATCCATTTTTTCCTTATTATTTAGCTGTGAAGTAAATATTGGCTCTAACATGTGAATCGCTGAGATGCATAATCATTGATTGTTTTGAATGTTCTCTATGAATTGCCAGGCCTGTGTGTTTGATTGCAATGTACATGAACGCTAAAAAGCTGCTCAAACTCTTTGTACTCCTTCTGTTCCTTTTTACTTCGCACATTGTGAAAGTGCATACTTTTTTCTATAAGATTGGTCAAAGTAGAGATACTTTGACTGCAGACAAAACTTGTATGCAGACTAGAAAGGACCGGAGGGAGTACATGTGAAACTGCTGCAAACGAGGTGATCACCCTGGGAATAATGCTAGTACGTATTGTTTTGCATGCTCATCCAATGCTAGAGATACAAGAATCCGAACTAATCGAAATAAATTCATTCATACATGGTCAGATTTCATATAAGCATGCCGGATTTCATTACATTTCATACATTCTTCAACTAAAAAGGGGTGCGCTGGAGGTATAATTAATTAACCGAAGGTACCCACCTATGTCCCGCTGAGCTGAACAGAAGCTTCAGTGACTTAACTCCAGGTGCAGTTGCGTAACTAAGATGTGGCCCAGATGCCTGTCGGGCCCACATGTCAGTCAACCAACTGCACCAGCAGTTAAGTAGAAGCAGCGTCCTTCTCCAACATAGCTCTCCGACTCCACGTCGCCGCCAAGAAGCTAACCGGCTGTCAGTGGTCAACCCCCCTAGCTTGTCACATCGATCAGGGCAACTAGGAGCCCAATGATCAGGATCCCCACATGACAAACACTTTTCTTCTTGTCATTCTTCTTCCTGAAGTTCGTGTGTTGCACAGCCTTGTTCTTCCCATAAAACTTTTCTTTACCATCAAAATTTGCTTTACCATCAAACTTGCCCTTGTTCTTGAACTTGTGGGGCTAGAAGTTCTTCTTCTGTACTAGATTGGTACTAGATCCTCCCTCAATTCCTCGAGCACATGTGTCCTTTGCTCTCGCCTTTTCTTCCACATCAAGAGTGCCAATGAGATCCACGAAGGAGGAAGCATAGTGATGATAGCTTCGGCAACAAACTTGTACGGTAGCATACAACTAAAGTGCTCAAGTTCTCTAGCAAATTACTGTATCTCATGAGCTTGCTCAACCACGAAGCGCTCTTCAATCATCCTATAATCATAGAATTGCTCCATGATGTATAGCTCAGTGACAACAACTGGAGGGTAGCAGCGGTGGCCTTACTTGGACCCGAGCGGCGGCGACCTACCGTTTTCTGTGTGGCACCGCCTCGTTGGCAGCGGGGCGGGGCCTCGGCGGAGCCGGCAATGTCCTCTGTCTTGTTGCCTGCGGGCGGCGCCTCGGCGGAGCGGGTGTCGGTGTCAAAACCGGCGGATCTCGGGTAGGGGGTCCTGAACTGTGCGTCTAAGGCGGATGGTAACAGGAGGCAGGGGACACAATGTTTACCCAGGTTCGTGCCCTCTTGATGGAGGTAATACCCTATGTCCTGCTTGATTGTTCTTGATAATATGAGTGTTACAAGAGTTGATCTACCACGAGATCAAAGAGGCTAAACCCTAGAAGCTGGCCTATGGTATGATTGTGTGTTGTCCTACGGACTAAAACCCTCCGGTTTATATAGACACCAGACGGGGCTAGGGTTACACAAGGTCGGTTACAAAGGAGGAGATATACATATCCGTATTGCCTAGCTTGCCTTCCACGCCAAGTAGAGTCCCATCCGGACACGGGACGAAGTCTTCAATCTTGTATCTTCATAGTCCAACTGTCCGGCCAAAGGATATAGTCTGGCTGTCCGGAGACCCCCTAATCCAGGACTCCCCAGCGGAGGAAATCCTCCCCCTCGTTGCTGGCAGGGTGGGGCCTCGACGGAGCCGGCAGTGTCCTCTGCCTCGTTGTTGGCGCCGCAGGGCCTCAGCGGAGCAGGGCCTCGTCGACGCTAGCGGAGCGGGGACTCGTCGGTGCCGGCATTGTCCTCTGCCTCGTCCTCGGTCTCGCCAAATAGCGCCTCGCCCGCTTCATCGCCCTCATTGTAGGCGGCTGCAGCCTCCGCCACCCGCATGCGGTACCGCCAGCGCTCGAGGCGGCCCTCGCGGGCGGAGCGGTACGAGTCGAGCAGCGCCTCTTGCTCTGCCCGCTCCGCGGCGATCTGCTCCTCCGCCTGCAGGTGCTCCTGGAGGAGATGGTGGTTGTAAGCGGCCTCAGCCTGCGCCTCCCAGAACTGCTCCTCACACTTTCTGCCTCACCGTGTCCATATATTGGGCACAAGCCTCGCTGATGGTCATGGTGCAATGCACCAGCGAGGATGGCATGAAGGAGGGGGTTGGCGTCGGATCATCGACTACCATGTTCTCCATTGGGACGTCGTCGTCCTTCGGCTGCCTGCCGGCTAGCTAGTCGGCAGCAATCGCTGCCATCTCCTTGTGGTCCGTCGTCCGCCCATCCCGAAGAGCACTGGAGCGCGAGGAAGCCATGGTGGACAGGAGAATAGGAACGGATGCGGATGACTGCGGCTATGGCCAGCGCTGCAGTTTATATAGCAATGGTGGGCGGCGGAGCGGCGTACGTGTGGCGCTGGTGTAGCCGCCTCGGCAACCGCGTATCATTAATGTGGGCGGCAGAAGGACGAACGACACTTGTGTCGTTTGAAGGCGGAGCAATCGCATGCATCGAGAAGCGGGGCGGGCGGCGCTGACCATTTCGGGCGGAAAGTGCGCGTGGGTGAGGGAGGCGGTCTGGGTGGGCCAGGGCAGTCAGACTCGTGCTTGGCAGCGGGTCGGTCCAGCATCCGGACATGCTGGCTCGCCAGCTACCTCGCGGAGCTGAGAGACGACAATCAGACGATGGACGTAGCTTCTGACCAAGAGCCGGCGCCACTGTCCAAGCCGGTTCATGCCGTGTTCATCATAGAGTAGGTGCAGCCGCACTTCGACGCCCTAATGGCGAAAGAGCTACCAGTGCAAGAGGACCTGTGCTGCAACCTCCGTCTCCTCAACGAGAACCGGTGAACAAGTGAACGACAATGCCATCACGGACATGTGGCCCTAAGAGCATGGCTTCCCGAATGAGCGGTGGGCGCTATATCAGACCATCCGTAGGGCCCGTGAGGCCCTCTCTGTCGTCCTTCGAGTTGTTGCGCTCGCCGTGGCACCGTCGTCTCGCGTTGTCAACATGGTCAACGGACATGAGGATGAGGAGATGACTTTACTTGGAGAGGATGACAGTGGGGACCCACCAGGGCCATAGCCGCACGTACGCAAGTGCCTCCTTATTAGTATACAAAACTATTTTTTGCTTCCTCGTGGTTTCCCGACATCACGGTCCCACACCATTGTCAACCTATGTAGTCAATAAACGAGAGAATTGCACAAGAAGCGGCCGACAGCTGGGACCAAGCAGCTCGAGCAGTATTTGTGTTTTTGAGGTGTGAGCATTGCAGAGTTTTTCTTGAGCGATGTTTAGCCCAGATATTAATTTTTCTCCTCAGGACAACAACAAAAACATCGCTGCAGCTATTAACTAGGTGGGCTGTGGCCCGTCTAGCCTAGGCCAGATATCCAGCCCAGATCTTAATTTTTTTCAAGTTAAAAATGGCTAGCCCAGCTATACTTTTTTTAGGAATACCCAGGCAAGGTCAAGTTGTTATTCTCCGCCCCATTGGGCTGCAAATCTTTCCTCGGAGGGATGCATTAGGCTTAACAAGAAAATGGGCTTTAAGAAATAATAAATGGGATGTAATTATAAAAACTGGGCAGTAACTATAAAAAATGCACCAAACACGTAATTACTTTATAAAATATTATTTTTGGATATTGAAAATTTTAATTTCATTAATTGTTGTTTGCGCAATGTTTCGTTGGATTTTTACATAATATAAATTTATATTGAAATTGTATTTAATCTGACTAGAAATTTCGGGATAAAAATATTTCGGATTCCATCAAAATTTGGGAATTTTTATTGAATTATGTTTTGAACGGTTGGTTGCAATGGGCTGTACTTTTAACAAACTGTAAATGGGCTGTAGTAAATTCCATTAGAATTTTGAAATTGGCTGCACATTCTTACAAATCTCAAACTGGCTATAAGTTCTCTGCCACACACTTGTGACCTTACTAAGTTGATGCGTCCCCTCAAAAAAAAAGAGTTGACGCGTATGCAAGGCTTTGTCAACTTATAGTCAACACACGGTTCTAGCAGCAGTGGCCGTTGGATGTCCATCCAACGGATGCCGTGCTTCTTCTTCAATCTCAGATATTCTAGCTTCATCCGCCAAAAAAATGATTCCTTCCCCTGACATCTGGGGTGCACCGTTTCGGAAGCTGACCTGTGGGCCTACTATAAGTTGATGCGTACCAAGGGCTTTGTGAACTTAGTCAATATAAACGATTCTAGCTGCAGTGACCGTATGATGTCCATCCAACGGCCATCGTGCTTCTTCAACCTCTGGTCTTCTTGCTCCAGCCGCCCAAAGCAGCGCCGGTCGTGCCACCTGCTCCTGCCTCCCGTGGCCGGCTGTGCTACCGCGCAGGCCTCACCCCCTACTACTCGCACCGCAGGCCAGGGCATCCCTCCACTCACCCACACCCCTATTATTCTGCGGCGATGGCAGCCTCACACCGCAGCCAAACCAGTGAACCCTCGTACTCCTCTTCGCGTGGGCGTCCACTCCCGTGTCTTCCCTGGCTCCGCGTCGTCCCCTTCCTAGGCCTTGCCGTCGTCCACCACCCTGGTGCTCTCGGCGCGGCGTGGTCAACGTGGTCAAGGAACGACTTCCATCGGAAGAGTACTATACGTGGAGAGGCTGACAGCTAGGTCCACGACAGCCGCAAGGAAGTGCCTTCTTATTACATGGAAAATAATTATTTCTCCACCAGACAGCAGGGACCCACCGGATGGGCCACCGTATTTGGCGAAAAAACGTTTCTCCCTGACAGCTGGGACCCACCTGACGGGCCAACGTATTTTGCAAAAAAACGTTCCCCCCGCCGTCAGCTTCAACCCACCGGAGGTGCCTCCTTATTACGCACAAAAATTGAATACTCCCCCTGCTAGTTGGGACCCACCTTGGTGGGAGGCTCACTTATGGGCCTACTAAGTTGACGGGGACGGATTGCTTTGTCAACTTAGTCAATATGAATGATTCTACCTCTAGTGACCGTACGATGTCCATCCAACGGCCGTAGTGCTTCTGCCTCCCATGGTCGGCTGTGCTGCCGCAGAGGCCTAACCGCCCCTACTATTCCCACCGCTGGCCAGGCCCTTCGGCGACGGCAACCTCACACCGCAGACGAACCAGTCAACCCTCGTAATCCTCTCCGCACGGGCTTCCACTGCCGCGTCTTCCCTGGCTCCGCGTCGTCCCCTTCACAGGCCTCACCATCATCCACCGCCCTGGTGCTCTCGGCGTAGCGTGGTCAACGTGGTCAAGGAACGACTTCCATCGGAAGAGTACTGTACGTGGAGAAGCTGACAGCTGGGTCCACGGCGGCCGCAAGGAAGTGCCTCCTTATTACGCGCAAAATAATTACTCCTCCACCTGACAGCAGGGACCCACCGGACGAGCAACTGTATTTCGTGAAAAAAAACGTTTCCCCTGACTGCTGGGACCTACCAGCTACATCTTCGCACGCAAGGAAGTGTGTCCGGTCAAAAAAAATGATCCACCCCCCTGACTGCTGGGACCCACCAGCTACATCTTCGCACGCAAGGAAGTGCCTGAGAGTCGGGACCCACCTGATCGAAGCGTACGTAGCGTTGTCATTCTGGCCGCGAACGTGTACGTACATACTGGTCGATGTAGAGGCGCGCATGTGTCGTAGTAGAGGCGAGCACGTAGCATGTACACGTATGTAGAACGGCCAGTTTGCAAGAAACAAAATACGTCCACGTACGTACAAACGGGCAGGGTCTCGAACGCCTACTCGCGCATATGTACGGCCAGGGCTCGTGTACATGGTTGGGTCAGAATGGAGAAACTGCGTCGTTGTCGTGTTCATGGGGAGCCAACCGGCTAGGTCGGAACGGAATGCGTCGTCGTGTTCATCGGGAGGGCTTGGACAGAACAACCGATGGGAACGAGGCCTGGTGTACCACAGAACGGAGGAAACGACCTTGTGTTCGACCGGCCATGGTCGAAACGGGATCCTGTTCATCGAGAGGGGTCTGGTGTACCGCAAAATGGAGGAAACGGACCTCCGACGGTCGAAACGGGGGTCCAGTTGATCGGGAGGGGTGTGGCGTACCGCAAAATAGAGGAAACGGACTTGTGTTGCAGCGCTACGGTCGAAACGGGGGTCCTGTTCATCGGAGGGGTGTGGCGTACCGCAAAACGAGACTCCATGGTATACTGTTTATTTCCACCACCGACCCCCTCCAGCCTCCACGGGCTACTGTTCATCCACCGTCGACCTCCTCTAGCCTCCACCTGCGACTGTTCTTCCACGGGCTCCTGTTCATCCAGCCTCCACCGCACGCTACTCCACCGGCTACTATTCAACCAGCCCTCTCCACGGGATCCTGTTCAACCACCCCTCCACGGGCTACTATTCATCCAGCCCTCCACCGTCTACTGTTCATCCAGCCCTTCACGGGGTGGTCCTGTTCATCCTACCCTCCACGGGATGGTCCTGTTCATCCCGCCCTCCATGAGGTCCTGTTCATCCAGCCCCAACTGGCTCGATCGATCGGGGTCCTGTTCATCCATAGGCAACACCACGGGGGGCTGTTCATCCACCACCACCGGGAACTGTTCATCCACCCCCCAGCAACACTCAATGTTCATCCAGAGGCAGCATCGACCGGCTTCAGTTAGCAGCAATAGCAAAGGAACCGCTCGATCGGGTTCAGTTAATAGCCATCGATCGATTGCTCGGGTTCAGTAACGCGTAGCCTGCAGTGCAATCGCTCGGGTTCAGTTAGAGCCCGACGCCTTGTGTGCGTGTACGAGAGAAACATGCATCGCTCGGCCCCGACCACCCACCATAACCGGGAACACCCCGATATTTTCCTCGCCCTCTCTTCTACCATGGTTTTTTCCGTCATGGACGGCCCAAAGAATGTCATGCAGCTGCGTCTCCGGCCCGCCCAGGACGAAAAGCCCGTTTTCTGTCATGATTTTTTGTCATAGAAGTAGGAGCCCACCACATCTATGATGATACCGGGTTTTGTCACAATTATCGTCATAGAAGTGTCATAAGTATGACAGGAATTTTTTCGTTTGGCCCAAAATGTCACGGATGTGTCTTTTTTTTTGTAGTGTAAACTTGCATATGTCATCCACGTCATGTTAACAACACTTAAAATGTTTAAAACTGTTGTTTTCATTAAATTGCTAAATGCATATGGGGATTTACCGGAATTGTTGTTTAGTGTTCCGGCCTCATTTAAACTTGCCTAAATAGATATCTTCTTTATGCTTCTTCTCTCGCCATGTTAACCAACATTTAATATTGTTGAGTACCTAACCAGGAGTGAACTAAATAATTGAATGTGGTGTTTTGTCAATATGCATCTCGTTGCATATTGAGCTCCACTTAACTTGTAGTTTTGTTTGTGCACTTTGCCATGCCATGCATATTTAAACCGGACATGCATCATACTTGTTTATGCATCATGCCATGTTCATGCTTGTGTGTTTACCATGTTGTTTGCTTCTTTCCAGTTTGCTTCTCTTGTTAGCTTTGGTTTCGTTCTGGAGTTTTGAGGATTCATTCAACTCCGTCCGTTTGTCTTCTTCACGGACTCGTTCTTCTTCCTTGCGGGATCTCAGGCAAGATGACCATTACCCTTGATATCACTTCTATCTTTGCTTGCTAGTTGTCCATTCTATCGCTATGTCACGCTACCTGTAACTTGTTATCATGCCTCCCATATTGCCATGTCAATCCTCTAACCCACCTTCCTAGCAAACCGTTGTTTGGCTATGTTACCGCTTTTGCTCAGCCCCTCTTATAGTGTTGCTAGTTGCAGGTGCAGTGTAGGTTGTTCCATGTTGGAACATGGATATGTTGGGATATCACAATATCTCTTATTTAATTAATGCATCTATATACTTGGCAAAGGGTGGAAGGCTTGGCCTTTTGCTCGGGGTTTTGTTCCACTCTTGCCGCCCTAGTTTCCGTCATACCGGTGTTATGTTCCTTGATTTTGCGTTCCTTACACGGTTGGGGTTATGGGACCCCCTTGACAGTTCACTTTGAATAAAACTCCTCCAGCAAGGCCCAACCTTGGTTTTAACATTTGCCTAATAACAACCTAAAACTTTTCCTAGGGAGTAATTAACCCGATGATCATCTTTATTCACCCCCGGGCCAGTGCTCCTCTGAGTGTTGGTCCGAACTGAGTAGACTGCGGGGCCACCTCGGGGAAACTTGAGGGTTGGTTTTACTCATAGGATGTCTCATCTGATGTTCCCTGAGAACGAGATATGTGCAGCTCTTATCGGGATTTGTCGGCACATTCGGGCGGTCTTGCTGGTCTTGTTTTACCATTGTCGAAATGTCTTGTAACCGGGATTCCGAGACTGATCGGGTCTTTGTGGGAGAAGGAATATCCTTCGTTGATCGTGAGAGCTTGTGATGGGCTAAGTTGGGACACCCCTGCAGGGTATAAACTTTCGAGAGCCGTGCCCGCGATTATGTGGCAGATGGGAATTTATTAATATCCGGTTGTAGAGAACTTGACACTTGACTTAATTAAAATGAATCAACCGCATGTGTAGCCGTGATGGTCTCTTTTCGGTGGAGTCCGGGAAGGGAACAAGGTTTGGGTTATGTTAGAACGTCAGTAGTTTCAGGATCACTTCTTGGTCACTTCTAGGTTCACGTCCGTTGCGTAGCTTCTCATCTTACTCTTGTATGCGTATGTTAGCCACCATATTTTCTTAGCGCTTGCTACAACTCCACCTCATTACCTTATCCTACCAATAAGCTTAAATAGTCTTGATCTCGCGGGTTTTGAGATTGTTGAGTCCTCGTGACTCATAGATACTACCAAAATAGTTGCTGGTGCCGATGACACCAGTGCAGGTGACGCAACCGAGCTCAAGTGGGAGTTCGACAAGGACCTTGTTCGTTACTATGTTTCTTTCCTGATGATTAGTAGTGGAGCCCAGTTGGGACGATCGAGGATTTAGCATTTGGGGTTATCTTCTTTTCATTTGGATTTGTCCGTAGCCGGACTATGTGTGTACTCTGAATGATGTATGGATTAATTGAATATTGTGTGACATGGCGATTGTAAGCCAAATCTATTTATCCCTTTCTTGTTCATTACATGGGATTGTGTGAAGATGAGCCTTCTTGCGACAAAACCACAATGCGGTTATGCCTCTAAGTCGTTGCTACCTCTTGAGCACTGTGTTGGTTTTACCCGAAGAGGAAGGAATGATGCAGCAAAGTAGCGTAAATATTTCCCTCAGTTTTTGAGAACCAAGGTATCAATCCAGTAGGAGGCTATGCGCAAGTCCCTCGTACCTACACAAAACAAATAAATCCTCGCAACCAATGCGAATAGGGGTTGTCAATCCCTACACGGCCACTTACGAGAGTGAGATCTGATAGATATGATAAGATAATATTTTTGGTATTTTTGTGATAAAGATGCAAAGTAAAATAAAGGCAAAGTAAAAAAGCAAAGGAAGTAACTAAGTAATAGGAGATTAATCTGATGAAGATAGACCCGGGGCCATAGGTTTCACTAGTGGCTTCTCTCGAGAGCATAAGTATTCTACGGTGGGTGAACAAATTACTGTTGAGCAATTGACAGAATTGAGCATAGTTATGAGAATATCTAGGTATGATCATGTATATAGGCATCACGTCCGAGACAAGTAGACCGACTCCTGCCTGCATCTACTACTATTACTCCATTCATCGACCGCTATCCAGCATGCATCTAGAGTATTAAGTTAAAAACAGAGTAACGCCTTAAGCAAGATGACATGATGTAGACGGCTAGACTCATGCAATATGAAGAAAACCCCATCTTGTTATCCTCGATGGCAACAATACAATACGTGCCTTGCTGCCCCTACTGTCACTGGGAAAGGACACCGCAAGATTGAACCCAAAGCTAAGCACTTCTCCCATTGCAAGAAAGATCAATCTAGTAGGCCAAAATAAACTGATAATTCGAAGATACTTGCAAAGATAACCAATCATACATAAAAGAATTCAGAGGAGATTCAAATATTGTTCATAGATAAACTGGATCATAAACCCAGAATTCATCGGTCCCAACAAACACACCGCAAAAAGAAGATTACATCCAATAGTTCTCCACAAGAGAGGGGGAGAACATTGTATTGAGATCCAAAAAGAGAGAAGAAGCCATCTAGCTACTAATTATGGACCCGTAGGTCTGAGGTAAACTACTCACACTTCATTGGAGAGGCTATGGTGTTGATGTAGAAGCCCTCCATGATCGATGCACCCTCAGACAGAGCTCCGGAACAGGCCCCAAGATGGCAAATAATGTAATGCGGGAGATAAGGGTATCTGATGGGTACTTGGTATGTTGACTTTTGCGTAGACCTCCCCGGCAACGGCGCTAGAAATCCTTCTTGCTACCTCTTGAGCACTGCGTTGGTTTTCCCCGAAGAGGAAGGGATCATGCAACAAAGTAGCATAAGTATTTCCCTCAGTTTTTGAGAACCAAGGTATCAATCCAGTAGGAGGCTATGCACAAGTCCCTCGTACCTGCACAAAACAAATAAATCCTCGCAACTAACGCGAATAGGGGTTGTCAATCCCTACACAGCCACTTACGAGAGTGAGATCTGATAGATATGATAAGATAATATTTTTGGTATTTTTGTGATAAAGATGCAAAGTAAAATAAAGGCAATGTAAAAAAGCAAAGGAAATAACTAAGTAGTAGGAGATTAATATGTTGAAGATAGACCCGGGGCCATAGGTTTCACTAGTGGCTTCTCTCGAGAGCATAAGTATTCCATGGTGGGTGAACAAATTACTATTGAGCAATTGACAGAATTGAGCATAGTTATGAGAATATCTAGGTATGATCATGTATATAGGCATCACGTCCGAGACAAGTAGACCGACTCCTGCCAGCATCTACTACTATTACTCCACTCATCGACCGCTATCCAGTATGCTTCTAGAGTATTAAGTTAAAAACAGAGTAACGCCTTAAGCAAGATGACATGATGTAGAGGTATAGACTCATGCAATATGAAGAAAAATCCATCTTGTTATCCTCGA
Source organism: Triticum urartu (assembly GCF_056163025.1). Lineage (NCBI taxonomy): Eukaryota > Viridiplantae > Streptophyta > Magnoliopsida > Poales > Poaceae > Triticum > Triticum urartu. The sequence goes on from NC_141877.1 coordinate 476,651,507, forward strand.
TGGCAACAATACAATATGTGCCTTGCTGCCCCTACTGTCACTGGGAAAGGACACCGCAAGATTGAACCCAAAGCTTAGCACTTCTCCCATTGCAAGAAAGATCAATCTAGTAGGCCAAACGAAACTGATAATTCAAAGAGACTTGCAAAGATAACCAATCATACATAAAAGAATTCAGAGGATATTCAAATATTGTTCATAGATAAACTTGATCATAAACCCACAATTCATCGGTCTCAACAAACACACTGCAAAAATAAGATTACATCCAATAGTTCTCCACAAGAGACGGGGAGAACATTGTATTGAGATCCAAAAAGAGAGAAGAAGCCATCTAGCTACTAACTATGGACCCGTAGGTCTAAGGTAAACTACTCACACTTCATCGGAGAGTCTATGGTGTTGATGTAGAAGCCCTCCGTGATCGATGCCCCCTCTGACGGAGCTCCGTAACAGGCCCCAAGATGGGATCTCGTGGATACAGAAAGTTGCGGCGGTGGAATTAGGTTTTTGGCTCCGTATCTGATCGTTTGGGGGTACATAGGTATATATAGGAGGAAGGAGTACGTCGGTGGAGTAACAGAGGGCCCACGAGGGTGGAGGGCGTGCCTGGTGGGGGTGGGCACGCCCCCTACCTCGTGGCCTCCTCTTTTGTGCCTTGACGTAGGGTCCAAGTCTCCCAGGTCTTGTTTGTTGAGAAAATCACGTTCCCGAAGGTTTCATTCCGTTTGGACTCCATTTGGTATTCCTTTTCTTTGAAACTCTATAACAGGAAAAAAAACAACAATTCTGGGCTGGGCCTCCGGTTAATAGGTTAGTCCCAAAAATAATAAAAAAGTGGATAATAAAGCCCAATAATGTTCAGAACAGTAGATAACATAGCATGGAGCAATCAAAAATTATAGATACATTGGAGACGTATCAAGCATCCCCAAGTTTAATTCCTGCTCGTCCTCGAGTAGGTAAATGATAAAAATAGAATTTTTGATGCGGAGTTCTACTTGGCATTATTTTAATGTAATTCTTCTTAATTGTGGTATGAATATTCAAATCCGAAAGATTCAAGACAAAAGTTCATATTGACATAAAAATAATAATACTTCAAGTATACTAACTAAGCAATTATGTCTTCTCAAAATAACATGGCCGAAGAAAGTTATCCCTACAAAATCATATATTCTGGCTATGCTCCATCTTCACCACACAAAATATTTAAATCATGCACAACCCCGATGATAAGCCAAGCAATTGTTTCATACTTTTGACATTCTCTAACTTTTTCAATCTTCACGCAATACATGAGTGTGAGCCATGGATATAGCACTATAGGTGGAATAGAATGGTGGTTGTGGAGAAGACAAAAAAGGGGAAGATAGTCTCACATCAACTAGGCGTATCAACGGGCTATGGAGATGCCCATCAATAGATATCAATGTGAGTGAGTAGGGATTGCCATGCAACGGATGCACTAGAGCTATAAGTATATGAAAGCTCAAAAAGAAACTAAGTGGGTGTGCATCCAACTTGCTTGCTCATGAAGACCTAGGGCATTTTGAGGAAGCCCATCATTGGAATATACAAGCCAAGTTCTATAATGAAAAAATCCCACTAGTATATGAAAATGATAACATGAGAGACTCTCTACTATGAATATCATGGTGCTACTTTGAAGCACAAGTGTGGTAAAAGGATAGTAACATTGTCCCTTCTCTCTTTTTCTCTCATTTTTTTATTTGGGCCTTTTCCTTTTTTATGGCCTCTTTTCTTTCTCTTTTTTTTTTATTTTTCGTCCGGAGTCTCATCCCGACTTGTGGGGGAATCATAGTCTCCATCACCCTCTCCTCACTGGGACAATGCTCTAATAATGATGATCATCACACTTTTATTTTTCCTACAACTCAACATTTACAACTCAATACTTAGAACAAAATATGACTCTATATGAATGCCTCCGGCGGTGTACCGGGATTTGCAATGAATCAAGAGTGACACGTATGAAAGAATTATGAATGGTGGCTTTGCCACAAATACGATGTCATCTACATGATCATGCTAAGCAATATGACAATGATGGAGCGGAACGGTGGAAAGTTGCATGGCAATATATCTCGGAATGGCTATGGAATTGCCATAATATATAGGTATGGTGGCTGTTTTGAGGAAGATATATGGTGGGTGTATGATGCCGGCAAAAGGTGTGCGGTATTAGAGAGGCTAGCAAAGGTGGAAGGGTGAGAGTGCGTATAATCAATGGACTCAACATTAGTCATAAAGAACTCATATACTTATTGCAAAAATTTAAAAGTTATCAAAGCAAAGTATTACGTGCATGCTCCTAGGGGGATAGATTGGTAGGAAAAGACCATCGCTCGTCCCCGACCGCCACTCATAAGGAAGACAATCAAAAAATAAATCATGCTCCGACTTCATCACATAACGGTTCACCATACGTGCATGCTACAGGAATCACAAGCTTCAACACAAGTATTTCTCAAATTTACAACTACTCAACTTGCATGACTTTAATATCACCATCTTTGTATCTCAAAACAATTATCAAGTATCAAACTTCTCATAGTATTCAGCACACTCATAAGAGAATTTTATTATTCTTGAATACCTAGCATATTAGGATTTTAAGCGAATTACCATGCTATTAAGACTCTCAAAATAATCTCAGTGAAGCATGAGAGATCAATAGTTTCTATAAAACAAATCCACCACCGTGCTCTAAAAGATATAAGTGAAGTACTAGAGCAAAATTATACAACTCAAAAGATATAAGCGAAGCACATAGAGTATTCTAACAAATTCCAAATCATGTATGGTTGTCTCAAAAGGTGTGTACTGCAAGGATGATTGTGGTAAACTAAAAATCAAAGACTCAAATAATACAAGACGCTCCAAGCAAAACACATATCCCGTGATGAATACAAATATAGCTCCAAGTAAAGTTACCGATAGAAGTAGACAAAAGAGGGGATGCCTCCCGGGCATCCCCAAGCTTTGGCTTTTAGGTGTACTTAGATTATCTTGGGGGTGCCATGGTCATCCCCAAGCTTAGGCTCTTGCCACTCCTTGTTCCATAATCCATCAAATCTTTACCCAAAACTTGAAAACTTCACAACGCAAAACTTAAAGTAGAAAATCTCGTGAGCTCCGTTAGCGAAAGAAAATAAGAGACCACTTCAAGGTACTGTAATGAACTCATTATTTATTTATATTGGTATTATACCTACTGTATTCCAACTTCGCTATGGTTTATAAACTAATTTACTAGCCATAGATTCATCAAAATAAGCAAAACAACACACGAAAAACAGAATCTGTAAAAAACAGAACAGTCTGTAGTAATCTGTAGCTAGCGCAAGATCTGGAACCCAAAAATCTAAAATAAATTGATGGACGTGAGGAATTTATCTATTAATCATATGCAAAAAGAATTAACTAAATAGAACTTTCCAAATAAAAATGGCAGCAGTTCTCGTGAGCGCTAAAGTTTCTGTTTTTTACAGCAAGTTCAACAAGACTTTCCCCAAGTCTTCCCAACGGTTCTACTTGGCACAAACACTAATTAAACACAAAAAACACAACCAAAACATAGGCTAGATAAATTATTTATAACTAAACAGGAGCAAAAAGCAAGGAATAAAAATAAAATTGGGTTGCCTCCCAACAAGCGCTATCGTTTAATGCCCCTAGCTAGGCATAACAAGCAAGGATAGATCTAGGTATTGCCATCTTTGGTAGGCAATTATTCAATGAGGCATCTACCATCTTTAGGAATTTCTTTGTTTTTATTAATAATCAAACTTTTAGGCACAAGATCGAAAAATTCATTTGTAACAAATGGTTCCTTAATGATAGCAAAAAGATTAGGATGAATACTTATAGATTTGAGATCAGCAGTTTCCTTACTAGATGATTCACCCTTATTTTTAGGAACATACATAAGCTTGGCAATTTTAGTGGGAGGACTTGGAGTATTCTTTGCGGAAGAAAAAGCGGTTCCCAAGTTGGTAATAATATCCTCAAGTTTATCGATCCTAGTGGAATCGTGATTTATTTTCTCATTAACTATGGGTTCCTTTTATTTAATATTCTTCAAAGTAACTCATACTTTAGATCCATATTGAGAGATTCGGCTGTGGATCTTTTTATCCAAATTTTCAATTAACTCTACGTTTGCAATCTTATTTTCAACAATTTCAAGCCTTTGCATTACATGCTCCAAAGTTAATACAGTTCCATTAACCAAAAGAGGGGGGTGAGCCAAATAAATCTATCATAGCATTATAAGAATCAAAAGTATGGCTACCCAAGAAGTTCCCTTCGGTAATAGTATCAAGAGCATATCTGTGCCAAGGAGTAATGCCTACATAAAAATCATGAAGGAGAACGGAAGTAGATTGCTTCCTAGTAGATCTATTTTGAGCATTGCAAATTCTATACCAAGCATATTTTAGATTTTCTCCCTCCCTTTGCTTAAAATTTAGAATTTCACTCTCGGGAGACAATAGAGAAGATAAGGGACTAGCCATAACGACAAGCAAACTAACACACAATCAAGCGGGCAAAAAGAGGCAAATAGAGAAAGAGAGGGTGAATAAAACGGCAAGGGTGAAGTGGGGGGACAGGAAAACGAGAGGCAAATGGCAAATAATGTAATGCGGGAGATAAGGGTATGTGATGGGTACTTGGTATGTTGACTTTTGCGTAGACCTCCCCGGCAACGGCGCTAGAAATCCTTCTTGCTACCTCTTGAGCACTACGTTGGTTTTCCCCGAAGAGGAAGGGATGGTGCAACAAAGTAGCGTAAGTATTTCCCTCAGTTTTTGAGAACCAAGGTATCAATCCAGTAGGAGGCTATGCGCAAGTCCCTCGTACCTGCACAAAACAAATAAATCCTCGCAACCAACGCGAATAGGGGTTGTCAATCCCTACACGGCCACTTACGAGAGTGAGATCTGATAGATATGATAAGATAATATTTTTGGTATTTTTGTGATAAAGATGCAAAGTAAAATAAAGGCAAAGTAAAAAAAAGCAAAGGAAATAATTAAGTAGTAGGAGATTAATATGTTGAAGATAGACCCGGGGGCCATAGGTTTCACTAGTGGCTTAGTATTCTACGGTGGGTGAACAAATTACTGTTGAGCAATTGAAAGAATTGAGCATAGTTATGAGAATATCTAGGTATGGTCATGTATATAGGCATCACGTCCGAGACAAGTAGACAGACTCCTTCCTGCATCTTCTACTATTACTCCATTCATCGACCACTATCCAGCATGCATCTAGAGTATTAAGTTAAAAACAGAGTAACACCTTAAGCAAGATGACATGATGTAGAGGGATAGACTCATGCAATATGAAGAAAACCCCATCTTGTTATCCTCGATGGCAACAATACAATACGTGCCTTGCTGCCCCTACTGTCACTGGGAAAGGACACAGCAAGATTGAACCCAAAGCTAAGCACTTCTCCCATTGCAAGAAAGATCAATCTAGTAGGCCAAACTAAACTGATAATTCGAAGAGACTTGCAAAGATAACCAATCATACATAAAAGAATTCAGTGGAGATTCAAATATTGTTCATAGATAAACTTGATCATAAACCCAGAATTCATCGGTCCCAACAAACACACTGCAAAAAGAAGATTACATCCAATAGTTCTCCACAAGAGAGGGGGAGAACATTGTATTGAGATCCAAAAAGGGAGAAGAAGCCATCTAGCTACTAATTATGGACCCGTAGGTCTGAGGTAAACTACTCACACTTCATCGGAGAGGCTATGGTGTTGATGTAGAAGCCCTCCATGATCGATGCCCCCTCCGGTGGAGCTCCAGAACAGGCCCCAAGATGGGATCTCGTGGATACATAAAGTTGCGACGGTGGAATTAGGTTTTTGGCTCCGTATCTGATCATTTGGGGGTACGTAGGTATATATATAGGAGGAAGGAGTACGTCGGTGGAGCAACAGAGGGCCCACAAGGGTGGAGGGCGCGCCTGGTGGGGGTGGGCGTGCCCCCTACCTCGTGGCCTCCTCTTTTGTGCCTTGACGTAGGGTCCAAGTCTCCCGGGTCTTGTTTGTTGAGAAAATCACGTTCCCGAAGGTTTCATTCCGTTTGGACTCCGTTTGGTATTCCTTTTCTTCGAAACCCTAAAACAGGCAAAAAACAACAATTCTGGACTGGGCCTCCGGTTAGTAGGTTAGTCCCAAAAATAATAAAAAAAGTGGATAATAAAGCCCAATAATGTTCAAAACAGTAGATAATATAGCATGGAGCAATCAAAAATTATAGATACGTTGGAGACATATCGGTCGTGCCTCGAGACGTGGGAGATATAGCCGCATCGTGGGCGTTACAATACGATACGCTCTATCACACATAAGCCTCCCTATATCTTCCTGAAAACAACCACCATACCTACCTATTATTGCATTTCCATGGCCATTCCGAGATATATTGCCATGCAACTTCCATCATCATGATCATATACATGACTTGAGCATTTATTGTCATATTGCTTTGCATGATCGTAAGATAGCTAGCATGATGTTTTCATGGCTTGTCCGTTTTTTGATTTTATTGCTATGCTAGACCATTGCACATCTCGGTACACCGCCGGAGGCATTCATATAGAGTCATATTTTTGTTCTAGTATCGAGTTGTAATATTGAGTTGTAAGTTAATAAAAGTGTGAAGATCATCATTATTAGAGCATTGTCCCATGTGAGGAAAGGATGATGCAATCTATTATTCCCTCACAAGTTGGGATGAGTCTCCGGACTTTACAAAAAAATAAAAGAGGCCAAAGAAGCCCACCAAAAAAACAGAAAAGAGAGAAGGGGCAATGTTACTATCCTTTTACCACACTTGTGCTTCAAAGTAGCACCATGTTCTTCATAGAGATAGTCTTCTATGTTGTCACTTTCATATACTAGTGGGAATTTTTCATTATAGAACTTGGCTTGTATATTCTGATGATGGGCTTCCTCAAATGCCTGAGGTTTCATGAGCAAGCAAGTTGGATGCACACCCACTTAGTTTTTAGTTTGAGCTTTCATACACTTATAGCTCTAGTGCATCCGTTGCATGGGAACCCCTACTCCTCACATTGACATCAATTGATGGGCATCTCCATAGCCCATTGATTAGCCACGTCGATGTGAGACTTTCTTCCTTTTTGTCTTCTCCACACAACCTCCACCATCATATTCTATTCCACCTATAGTGCTATATCCATGGCTCACGCTCATGTATTGCATGAAAGTTGAAAAGGTTTGAGAACATCAAAAGTATGAAACAATTGCTTGGCTTGTCATCGGGGTTGTGCATGATTTGAATACTTTGTGTGGTGAAGATGGAGCATAGCCAGACCATAAGATTTTGTAGGGATAACTTTCTTTGGCCATGTTATTTCGAAAAGACATGATTGCTTTATTAGTATGCTTGAAGTATTATTGTCTTAATGCCAAATGATAGACTATTGCTTTGAATCACTCGTGTCTTAACATTCATGCCATGATTAGATTACAAGATCAAGATTATGCTAGGTAGCATTCCACATAAAAAATTAACTTTTTTTTATCATTTACCTACTCGAGGACGAGCAGGAATTAAGCTTGGGGATGATGATACGTCTCCATCGTATCTATAATTTTTGATTGTTCCATGCCAATATTATACAACTTCTATATACTTTTGGCAACTCTTTATACTATTTTTGGGACTAACATATTGATCCAGTGCCCAGTGCCAATTCCTGTTTGTTGCATGTTTTTTGTTTTGCAGAATATCCATATCAAACGGAGTCCAAACGGGATAAAAACTTACGAATATTTTTTTGGAATATATGTGATTTTTGGGGAGAAGAATCAACGCGAGATGATGCCCGAGGGGGCCACGAGGCAGGGGGCACGCCCCTGACCCTCGTGGACAGCCCATAAGGAAGTTGGTGCCCTTCTTTTGCCGCAATAAATCCAATATCCAGATACAATTCGTGTTAAAATTTAAGCCCAATCGGAGTTACGGATCTCCGGGAATATATGAAACGGTGAAAGGCCAGAATTTGGAATGCAGAAACAGAGAGAGAGAGAGAGAGAGAGAGAGATCCAATATCGGAGGGGCTCTCGCCCCTCCGCCGCCATGGAAGCCATGGACCAGGGGGTAAACCATTCACCTATCTAGGGAGAAGGTCAAGGAAGAAGAAGAAGAAGGGGGGCCCTCTCCCCCTCTCTCCCGGTGGCGCCGGAACGCCGCCGGGGACATCATCGTGTGACGACGATCTACACCAACACCTCTGTCATCTTCACCAACATCTTCATCACCTTCCCCATCTATCTACATCGGTCCACTCTCCCACAACCCGCTGTACCCTCTACTTGAACATGGTGCTTTATGCTTCATATTATTATCCAATGATGTGTTGCCATTCTATGATGTCTGAGTAGATTTTCATTGTCCTATCGGTAATTGGTTAATTGCTATGATTGGTTTAATTTGCTTGTGGTTATGTTGTTGTCCTTTGGTGCCCATCATATGAGCGCACGCGTGGATCACACCATAGTGTATGTTTATAGGACTATGTATTGGAGCGCAAGAGTGACAGAAGCTTCAACCTAGCATAGAAATTGATGCATATGGGATTGAAGGGGGGGCAATATATCTTAATGCTATGGTTGGATTTTACCTTAATGAACATTAGTAGTTGCGGATGCTTGCTAATAGTTCCAACCATAAGTGTATAGAATTCCAAGTCAGGGATGACATGCTAGCGGTGGCCTCTCCCACATAGAACTTTCTCTCTGTCTAGTAGAGTAGTCAGTTGCTTAGGGACAATTTCGCAACTCCTACCACCACTTTTCCACACTCGCTATACTAACGTTATTGCTTCTTAAACTAAAACAGCCCCTAGTTTTTATTTACGTGCTCTTTATATTCTTGCAAACCTATCCCGTTACACCTACAAAGTACTTCTAGTTTTATACTTGTTCTAGGTAAAGCGAACGTCAAGCGTGTGTAGAGTTGTATCGGTGGTCGATAAAACTTGAGGGAATATTTGTTCTACCTTTAGCTCCTCGTTGGGTTCGACACTCTTACTTATCGAAAGAGGCTACAATTGATCCCCTATACTTGTGGGTTATCACCTACGCATCAAAAACCACAACAATTTTTTGTCAAGTGTGCTGTTTTAACCTTCAACAAGGACCGGGCGTAGGCACACTCAATTCAACTAAGGCTGGAGAAACAGACACCCACCAGCCACCTGTGTGTGAAGCACGTCGGTAGAACCAGTCTCATGAACGCGATCATCTAATGTTGGTCTGGGTCGCTTCATCCAACAATACCGCCGAATCAAAGTATGACATGCTGGTAAGCAGTATGACTATTATCGTCCATGACTCTTTGTGTTCTACTCGTGCACATAGCACCTACGCATAGACCTGTCTCGGATGCCACTACCGGGGAACGCAGTATTTCAAAAAAAAATCCTATGATCACGCAAGATCTATCTAGGAGGTGCGTAGCAATGAGAGGGGAGAGTGTGTCTGTGTACCCTCGTAGACCGAAAGTGGAAGCGTTTAGTAACGCAGTTGATGTAGTCGAACATCTTCGCGATCCAACCGATCAAGTACCGAATGCACGACACCTCCGCGATCTGCACACATTCAGCTCGGTGACGTCCCTCATAAATTGATCCAGCTGAGGCTGAGGGTGATTTGCGTCAGCACGATGGCATGTTGACAGTGATGATGAAGTTACCGACGCAGGGCTTCGCCTAAGCACCACGACAATATGACCGAGGTGGAAAACTGTGGAAGGGGGCACCGCACACGGCTAAAGATCAACTTGTGTGTCTATGGGGTGCCCCCTTCCCCCGTATATAAAGGAGAGAGGAGGGGAGGACCGGCCGGACCCTAGGGTGCGCCCAAAGAGGGGGAATCCTACTCCTAGTAGGAGTAGGTTCCCCCTTTCCTAGTCCAACTAGGAGAAGAAGGAAGTAGAGTGAAAGGGAGAGGGAAAGAGGGGCCGCGCCCCCTTCCCATTCCCTATTCGGACTCCCCTAGGGGGTGCGCCACCTCCTGGCTGCGGCCCTCTCTCTCCCCTAAGGCCCACTAAGGCCCATAACTTCCTGGGGGGGGGGGTTTCGGTAACCCTCCGGTACTCCGGTTTTATCTGAAACTATCCAGAACACTTCCGGTGTCTGAACAACATTGTCCAATATATCAATCTTTATGTTTTGACCATTTCGAGACTCCTCGCCATGTCCGTGATCACATCCGGGACCCCGAAAAACCTTTGGTACATCAAATCACATAACTCATAATACATATCGTCATCGAACGTTAAGCGTGCGGACCCTACGGGTTCGAGAACTGTGTAGACATGACCGAGACACATCTCCGGTCAATAACCAATAGCGGAATCTGGATGCTCATATTGGTTCCTACATATTCTACGAAGATCTTTATCGGTCAAATCGCACAACAACATATGTTGTTCCCTTTGTCATCGGTATGTTACTTGGCCGAGATTCGATCATGGGTATCATCATACCTAGTTCAATCTCGTTACCGGAAAGTCTCTTTACTCATTCCGCAATGCATCATCCTGCGACTAACTCATTAGTCACATTGCTTGCAAGGCTCATAGTCATGTGCATTACCGAGAGGGCCCAGAGATACCTCTCCGATACACAAAGTGACAAATCCTAATCTTGATCTATGCCAACTCAACAAACACCATCGGAGACAACTGTAGAGCATCTTTATAATCACCCAGTTACATTGTGACGTTTGATAGCACACGATGTGTTCCTTTGGTATTCGGGAGTTGCATAATCTCATAGTCATAGGAACATGTATAAGTCATGAAGAAAGCAATAACAATAAACTAAACTATCATAGTGCTAAGCTAACAGATGGGTCTAGTCCATCACATCATTCTCTAATGAGGTGATCCCGTTCATCAAATGACAACACATATCTATGGCTAGGAAACTTAACCATCTTTGATTAATGAGCTAGTCAAGTAGAGGCATACTAGGGACACTCTGTTTGTCTACTAAGTTTCCGGTTAATACAATTCTAGCATGAGTAATAAACATTTATCATGATATAAGGAAATATAAATAACAACTTTATTATTTCCTCTAGGTCATATTTCCTTCAAGAAGGGGTAGTGAGACACGTATTTGTATTGTTGCCACTAAGGGTAAAATGACGGGGTTCATTCATATTGCCTGAGTTTATTCTATCTGCATTATGTCATCTTGCTTAAAAGCGTTACTCTGTTTGTCATAAAATTAATACCATAGATGCATGTTGGATAGCAGTCAATTAGTGGAGTAATAGTAGTAGATGCATAATTGTTCTGGTCTATTTGTCATAGATGTAATGCCTATATACATGATCATTGCCATGAATAACATCATAACTAAAAGGACATGCGGTGCCCCCATGTGTGGTTTTGGTAATTGATGACATTCTCTATGGACTAATGGTTGCATTGAGTTATATTTGAAGGATTTGTCCATGGGCATTTCTTGAAGTCCGTGTGTTGGTTTCAAGGAGTTTATGTGTTGACCAAGGTGCTATTAAGGAATTATCCAAAGATTAGTCATGTGAGAGTTGAGCTTATTGCAAGCATGTCTTGAAGAACAAGATTGTGTGATCATTCATGCTTACCTTCAAGTCATCATCCAAATGAAGAGAGATGGAAAGGTTCAAGGTTGATCAAGACTAAGTCAAGAGTGAATCAAGTTGATCAACTCACAAAGCATAGAAGATGTACCGAGAGGGATCAAGTGATCCCATGTTCTGGTAAGCATTATCCACTATGCTTTGTGTACTAACCCATCATCTACGTGTGACTTCTATGTGGGGTTAGGTTTGTTTCCATGGGTTTGCATCAAGAGGAAGATCTTATACAACCCATGGAAGATGACATCAAGTGGTGATCGTCATCAAGTTTGCGGTGTGCAACTTCAAGTGCAGCATCACGAAGAGATCATCCTTGAAGCTTCCCGTCCATTGTGATGTCAATGGACTTGTGAAGATGTGCCAAAGAGTGCCTCACCCATAATGGAGTATGGGGGAGCAATCAACTAGTCTTCATCGAGCTAACGCAATCAAGAAAGTTGGTCCAACTTGAGGGAGTCAAGATCGTCATCATCTAGCTCAAGTGGACTTCGTGCAAGGCAAAGGTTTGCCATTGATAGGTTTTCTATTTTACCGGTCTCGTGGTGATAGTTTGGAGACCGGGTTATAGGATCAATAGTCATACTATCAAGGGGGGCTCTCAAGTGAGTAGCTTGACCGTATCATTCGTCAAGAGCTCAAACCATTGCATACTTGCATCATCTTTCTTGATTATTATTTGTATTTTCTCTTATGGAGGTTTTAGATCTTGTGGTTTTCTTCGTGTCAATCTCTAGTACATCGAAAATGGATTTCATGTGCTTCTTCTATTGCGTTTTCGGTGTCAGAGGTTTTACCGGTCTTATTCGAGAGAGGGTTCTCACCTTTTTCTCATGGGCCTTTCCTCATTTTCTTATTTTTGTTATTTCTATCAATATTGTGTTATCCCATGTCGTTAGCTTTCTAACAAACTTGGTTTCATTGAATTCGGAGTCCGTTTGCAGATGTTGTGACAGTTTTGGTGCCCTTAAAAGGCTACAGCGATACTACCGCGGCCACTACCGCTTGGAGGGGATGTAATTTTTTTACTACCGCTCCAGAGCGGTACTACCGCGGCTACTTCAGTGGCTACTTCTGCTCCAGACCAAAATCTCGTTTTAAGTCCACCGGTGGTAGGCACAGATGTATTTTTTAGTACCGCTCCCCCTAGCGGTAGTACCGCTCCGGCGGTTTTACTTGTCTTTTGCCTCCTCCCTGTTGTTTTTCAAAGGGCTTCCACCGCCCTAGTGGTAGTACTACTCTGTGCGGGCTGTGAGCATAACGGTTGGATTTTCCCCCACCTATAAAAGGGGGTCTTTGAGGGAGTCCTGGATTAAGGGGTCCTCGGGCATCCGGCCTGTGTGACATGGGCCGGACTAATGGGCTATGAAGATACAAGACAGAAGACTCTCTCCCATGTCTGGATGGGACTCTCCTTGGCGTGGATGGCAAGCCTGGCGTTCGGATATGAAGATTCCTTTCTCTGTAACCGACTTTGTACAACCCTAGTCCCCTCTGTTGTCTGTATAAACTAGAGGGTTTATTCCGTAGAGGCAATCATAATCATACATGCTAGACTTCTAGGGTTTTAGCCATTATGATCTCGTGGTATATAAACTCTTGTAATCCTCATACTCATCAATATCAATCAAGCAGGACATAGGGTATTACCTCCATCAAGAGGGCCCGAACCTGGGTAAAACATTGTGTCCCCTGCCTCCTGTTACCATCAACCTTAGACGCACAGTTCAGGGCCCACTACCCGAGATCCGCCGGTTTTGACACCGACATTGGTGCTTTCATTAAGAGTTCCTTGGTGTCGCCGTCAGAAGGTTTGATGGCTCCATCCATCATCTGCAACGATGCTACCCTAGGGGAGGTTTTTCTCCCCGGACAAATCTTTGTATTCGGAGGCATCGCACTATGAGCCAACTGCTTGGCCATCTAGAGCAGGTCGACAGCTACGCCTCAGGTCACCAGATTAGTTTTGGAAACTTGGATTATGTCGCTGATATCCGACGAGACTTGATCTTCCAAGGATTCATGACCCCAACCTCCGCTCTGGCCTTAGAGCCGGACCGCCTCGCTAGGACCGAAGACGGGATTTCTAAACCCGCCGGACTATCTGTGGCCACTAGGCCCAGTACTGGAGAGCCGGAGGAAGCAGTGTCGCCGACAACCATCACAAAGCTGGACTCTTCCCCGGACACTGGCTCCGAACTCTCGGAGTCAGCATCGTGTGAGGTCGGCCGAGGAATTCCCTTCCCGCCATACTCCACTGGTCCTTTCCTCCCTCGACAAACCACGCCTTTAAGTGAGGCTCTGGACTTGATGCAATCCCTCATGATTACAGAGGAGCAACGTCCGAACTACACCCAACCCGGACTAGGGGCTGAGAGCGGGGAATTTTATGTCCCACCCACCACCCACTTCATCGCCACAGTCGAGGACTTAACTAACATGCTCGATTATGACCCCGAAGACATGGACGGTATGGACGATGATGCCAGAGAGGAGCAAGCCGAAAACCCGTCGTTTACCGGACGCTGGACGGCCACCTCTTCGTATGACGTGTACATGGTGGATACACCCAAGGAGGGTGACAGCGATAATGAGAATAATCCAGTAGAGGATAAACCTCCCGCGATACAACCAAAGCGCCGACGGCGCCGCTCTAAATCACACCGCAGCAAAGACAACAATACCGGCACGAGAGACAACAATACTCCGGATGATGCCGAAGACCAAGAAAACCCCGTCGAGCAAAACTCTGAACAAGACGGTCGGGAGGATGGGCAAGTTAGCCCTGATGAACAGGCTACAAACTCGGAGGACAGTAATTACCTTCCACCCTCCGAGGATGAGGTGAGCCTCGATGACGAAGACTTTATCGTGCCTAAGGAACCTCTCGAGCAGGAGCGCTTCAAGCAATGACTAATAGCCACTGCAAGGAGCCTGAAAAAGAAACAGTAGCAGCTTCAAGCTGATCAATATCTACTCAACGATAGATGGAATAATGTGCTGGCAGCCGAGGAATATGGCCTCGTGCGCCCAACCAAAAGTTACCCGAAGCGTAAACTACTACCTCAATTCGACGACGAGGCACGCGAGCCCGTACCAGCACCACATAATGCAGCTGGCCGACCACCACGTGGCCGGGACAAAACGGCAACTCAAGCCGAACACTGACCCATACTATCTCGCCGTAAAGGTAGAGACACAACAGTTTGAGGATACACATATGACCTGCGACAGGACCTGAATAATAAAGCAAGTCTGGCCAGATCGATCTACGGATCGTGGGGGCATGCCCCGACGCGCGACGATGGCTATCAAGCCAAACATGACAAGCACAATCACGTGCGATCCGAAAACCGCAGACGGACTCCATCCGAACTACGTCGTGATCCGGCCCGATATAGAGGCGGCACACACCCCCTTTGCTTCACTGATGAAGTAATGGAGCACGAATTCTCAGAAGGGTTTTAACCCGTGAACATCGAATCATATGATGGGACAACAGACCCCACGGTATGGATCGAAGATTTCCTTCTCCATATTCATATGGCCCGCGATGATGATCTTCATGCCATCAAATACCTCCCACTAAAACTCAAGGGGCCAGCTCGTCACTGGTTGAATAGCCTGCTCGAAAATTCCATTGGCAGCTAGGAGGACCTGGAAGACGCCTTCCGCGACAACTTCCAAGGCACATACGTCCGACCTCCGGATGCCGATGACCTAAGTCACATAGTCCAACAGCCCGGAGAGTCAGCCAAGAAATTCTGGACTAGGTTCTTACCTAAGAAGAACCAGATCATTGACTGCCCGGATGCCAAAGCCCCCTAGCGACCTTTAAGCATAGCATCCACGACGAATGGCTCGCCCGACACCTCGGCCAAGAAAAGACGAAGTCCATGGCAGCCCTCACGGCACTCATGACCCACCTTTGCGCAGGCGAAGATAGCTGGCTAGCCCATAGCAATAACAATGCAAGCAAACCTAGCACCTCTGAAGCCAAAAAATAGCAACAGCAAACCCCGACGCAACAGACACAAGCGTCGAAACAATGGTGACAATACTGATGACACAACGGTCAACGCCGGATTCAGTGGCTGCAAGTCCGGTCAGTGGAAGAAGCCATATAAAAGGAATAATCAGGGCTCTTCCACCTTGGACCGCATACTCGACCGTCCATGTCATATCCACGGCACCCCTGATAAACCAGCCAATCATACCCACTGGAGCTGTTGGGTCTTTAAACAGGCCGGCAATTTAAAGGCCGAAGACAAGGAGAAGGGGTCGCAAAGCGAGAATGACGACGAGGAGCCCCGTCGGCCGAACACAGGGGGACATAAGAAGTCCCCCCAGGTCAAAAGGGTGGACATGATATACGTTACCCATATCCCCAAGAGGGAGCGCAAATGTGTGCTCTGGGACGTCTATGCGATAGAGCCAGTCGCTCGAAAATTCAACCCATGGTCGTCCTGTCTGATCACCTTCTATCGCAGGGACCATCCGACCAGTATCCGTCACGGCGGTTCAGCCGCACCGGTCCTCGACCCAATCATTGATGGATTCCACCTCACACGACTCCTCATGGACGGTGGCAGCAGCCTCAACCTGCTCTATCAGGAGACAATGTGCAAAATGGGCATCAATCCGTCAAGAATCAAGCCCACAAAAACTACCTTTAAAGGAGTAATACCAGGTGTAGAGGCCCGCTACACAGGCCCAATTACATTGGAAGTCATCTTGGGATCTCCAAACAAATTCCGAAGCGAGGACTTGATCTTCGATATTGTCCCCTTCCGCAGTGGCTATCACACACTGCTCGGACGAACTGCATTTGCGCGATTCAATGCGGTGCCACACTATGCTTATCTCAAGCTCAAGATGCCCGGACCATGCAGTGTAATCATAGTCAATGGAAACACGGAGCGCTCCCTCCGTACTGAGGAGCACACAACGGCCCTAGTAGCAGAAGTACAGAGCGGCCTTAACAAGCAGAACCTTAATTCGGCGGCTGATACGTCCATTTTGCATCATGCTTTTATATTGATATTTATTGCATTATGGGCTGTTATTACACATTATGTCACAATACTTATGCCTTTTCTCTCTTATTTTAGAAGGTTTGCATGAAGAGGGGGAATGCCGGTAGCATGAATTCTGGGCTGGAAAAGGAGCAAATATTAGAGACCTATTCTGCACATCTCCAAAAGTCCTGAAACTCCACGGGAATTATTTTTAGAATATATAAAAAATATTGGGCGAAAGAAGTACCAGAGGGGGCCACCCACTGTCCATGAGGGTGGGGGCGCGCCCTACCCCCTGGGTGCGCCCCTGTCTCGTGGGCCCCCTGGTGTCCCTCAGATGCCCACCTTTGGCTATATGGAGTCTTTCATCGAGGAAAAAATCATAAGCTAGCTCATGGGACGAAACTGCGCCGCCATGAGGCGGAACCAATCTAGGGCTCCGGCGGAGCTGTTCTGCCGGGGAAACTTCTTCCGGGAGGGGGAAATAATCACCATCGTTGAGGGAGTCCTGGATTAGGGGGTCTCCGGACAGCCGGACTATCTCCCTTGGCCGTACTGTTGGACTATGAAGGTACAAGATTGAAGACTTCGTCCCGTGTCCGGATGGGACTCTCCTTGGCGTGGAAGGCAAGCTAGGAAATACAGATGTGTAGATCTCCTCCCTTGTAACCGACTCTGTGTAACCATAGCCCCCTCTGGTGTCTATATAAACCAGAGGGTTCAGTCCATAGAAATACATACAATCATACCATAGGCTAGCTTCTAGAGTTTAGCCTCTACGATCTCGTGGTAGATCAACTCTTGTAATACTCATATCATCAAGAATAATCAAGCAGGACATAGGGTATTACCTCCATCAAGAGGGCCCGAACCTGGGTAAACATCGTGTCCCCTGCCTCCTGTTACCATCCGCCTTAGACGCACAGTTCGGGACCCCCTACCCGAGATCCACCGGTTTTGACACCGACATTGGTGCTTTCATTGAGAGTTCCACTGTGTCGTCATTATAAGGGGGTATGGCCTGCCTCATTGTCAAGGACAACATCACCTCTGGGGGAGCCTTGGCTGTAGGCCAAACTCTCCGACTAGGCGGCTTCATCATGACCGCCCGCTCGGCCGCTGCACCGATGATGACTTCTCGGGTCATCAAAAATAGCCTCCACATCAGCTCGAAATTCACCGGGCAGATGGATCCAATGGAGCTTTCCTATTTGAACAAGGTCTTGGATCGCATCGCCGCTCTGGGAGTCTCTACGGACTACTATCGGATCGGGCTTAAACCCGACCAAAGGGAGATTAACTCTCTGCCGGTCACCCATCAGATAGCGGTGGTGGAGGAGCAATGCGGAGATTCTCCCTCTATCCTGAGGACGAACTATGTCCAGATTCCCGAGCCCTCCGAGCCGGATACCCGCTCACGGGAGGACATCGCCCTAACCCCGAACCTAGAATCAGGTTGCATACCAAACCCGCGGGGTAACATCCCGGAGCCCGAACTTCCAGGATCAGAAACTCCCCTGCCCCGGGATCTTAGATTGGGTCAAGGTCCGGACTTAAATCCACCCACCCACCCAGGTACCAACGATCTTTCCCACATTAGGTAAGCGCCCCAAGAGACAGTACATCACTATTAGGCCAGATTCCTCCTTGTAATGAACATGGTCAAGGACTGTCGTGAGGAAGACGCAATTTTGTTCTTTCGCAACAATTGCACGGACAAGGGAATCCTCAACGCCATAAGTTGCCGTGACATAGCACACTTTGCAGACTTGGTGGCCATAGTACGGAAATACTGTGCGATGGAAAGCGCCTGGAAAACCCAAACACAATTTTGGGATAATCCGGCTCTGACAAAACCCCCAGTCCGAACTAAAAGGGTGCACTCCCATAAGTCACCCGACTCAATTACAAAGCAAAAGCCCTCTACAGGGCGTGGAACCGTATTGGAGGGATGGCTTAACGGGCCCTACAAAATTCATAGTACAGCGGATACCATATCAACACACAACCTTAGAGCATGTCGGGTACTCCGGCAGGTGGCCAAGAGCGGTGAGGATCTCCTCATCCAAAATACCTTAGAACACCCTCCCGTGGATAACAATACGGTATTAACGGTCTTCGAGACCTTCACCTCAAATAATAGGTGTAAGCGAGCACTCCGCAGCCTTGCCGAAGTCTGCCACGTGGCAGCAATAAATCCATGGAGCGACACGGCTATCACCTTCAATGCCAGTGACGAACCTAAATTCCGAACAGCCCGAGCACCAGCCGCTTTGGTCCTCAGTCTAATTATGGACGGCTTTTGGCTCACTAAAGTGCTCATGGACGGCGGCAGCGGATGAAACCTCATTTATGAGGAGACTCTTCAAAAAATGGAAATAGACAACAACCGTATTGAGCAAAGAAGCACGACCTTCCGAGGGATCATCCCTAGTCGGGAGGCACGTTGCGCTGGGAAAATCACACTAGATGTGGTATTCTTCACTCCGGAGAATTACAGGTCCGAAGAAATCACATTCCAATTGGCCCCGTTCAGTACCGGATACCACGCCCTTCTAGGGCGGGAGGCTTTCACGAATTTTCAAGCCATACCCCATTACGGGTACACGAAGCTCAAAATGCCCAGACCCAATGGAATCATCACTCTAGCTAGTGATCCGGACATAGCACTCCGCGCCGAGAACAAAACAGCCGCACTGGCCCTCGAGGCATTATCTGAAGCCCTTGTGGCGGAGGAGCTAAACCGCGCTGTGCTCCATAGTGGACAGGGATGATGTGATACTAGACAAAAGATCCAAGTCCACCTCCTTTAAACCAGCAGATGAAATAGTCAAATTCCAAGTCCATCCAACGGACCCCACCACTACAAAAAAATACACTTCCGTGATGATACGTGTTTGTCACAGTAGGTCGCTTTTTTTTGTCATGCATGTACATCCATGAAAAATTTATGACAAAATCAAGATAGTCATACCTGTGCTGTCGTAGAAGTGTTCCATGACATTACCAAAATTATCATCACGGAAGTGTCCACTTCCATGACGATAAATCGCGCATCATAGAAGTGCTTTCGTCAAGGGTGACCGACACGTGGCATCCACTGTAACGGAACGCCGTTAAGCTATCGGGTCGGGTTTTGGATCCGATAACCCATTAACAGCCCCGACCAATGGGAAATTTCCATGTGTAAAATCATCATTGGCTTGTAGAAACACGTGTCGGCTCATCGTTGGGACAGATGTCAACCACTCATTGGACAGAAGGCGCCTATGATACGTCGACACGTGGCACGGCCCAACAGAGGCCCATTCCTGTGAAAAGGCCAGTCCGTTTGACTTGCTCAAAAGCTGGCAGGCCGGCCCACGGAAATCCTGTTAACGGCCTGTTCGAATATAGCCCATTTACAGCCCGCTAACCCAAGGCCCGTTATGCCCTATCCGAATTAGGCCCAGTAGCATCATCTGGGCCATCCAATATGATTCCAGCCCGTTTTCACTTCTGGCCCATGTATGGCCCATGACGTCTTTCGGCCCATATGAGGCCCTATGTAACTCTTGGACTACTAACGGCCCGTGGTGAAACTGGCCCGTAATGAACAGTGTATCACTTTACACCCATTAACGGCCCGTGGTGAAACTGGCCTGTAATGAACAGTGTATCACTTTATACCCATTAACGGCCCGTTATTCCGTTGGGCCGTTTCCAGCCCATGTTATCTTTCGGCCTTCTCAGAGCCCATTTATTCTTGGGCTCATTTCCAGCATTCGTTTACTTATGGCCCGTTACTGTCATTTTCTGCTTGTGGGCCAAATTCAGCCCGTGGTTACAGTCGGCCCATTTGTGGTTTGTTAATACGTTGGGCCGTTTTCATAGCGTCATCAAATACGGCCTATTAACGATGGCCTATTATGGTCGGCCCATGAACGGACGATTCCAACTCTAGCCCATTTACGGCCATAATGCGGCATGTTATTGGCCCATGTTTGGCCATCGATCATGCTGCCCATATAAGGCCCATTGATGATATGGCCTGTAGAAGGCCCATTGTTTCTACGGCCCATAGAAGGCCCACTGTTTCTACGGCCCGTAGGAGGCCCAGTGTCACTACAGTAAATATTAGCCCATGGTTATTGTGGCCTAGTTTTAAAAAATAGGTTATTGCAGCCACTAGCAAACCGCGGAAAAAGAACTGCAATGACTAGAAGCAAACAAATAAACAAGACAACAAGGAAATAAATAAGCAAGCAACTTACGCTAGGCTATCACGGCTATCACACATATTACATCCACTGGGCATCAAAGTTCGCCACCAGTGCAAATAAACGTGCCGACAAAAGAATATACAAAACTGAGAGCACATCAGAAGGCACCAGGCCTGGCCAGGTCGGGCCCCCCCAAACAGCTGAAGAAGCTGAGTAGACCTCAGTTCTGTCAACAATAGATGCATCAACACTATATTTAAGGAATGATGGTGCGCACGGTAGTCCTCTGACATCTTCATTGCATCTTTGACTTCAAGTCGGAGCTGAGCTGAAGCAAGCCTTTCCGCTTTAAGTTGAGACTGAAGAAGTCGAACTAATTGAGGCAGCGAGTACACAGAGGTTGTCTCACACCTGCTGGTGAGTAGCTTCAACTCACTGTCTTCATCAAGACAGGACCTTGGGGACATCTTGCTGTCCTCAAGATGGTTTGGCTCACTATCTTCCCTAAAGTTCTGCCTGGCATAAGAGATACGAGTTTGAAAGAGAAACAAGGAGACACGTAATAGGTTTCACCACTATATAAGCAAATAAATGGATCTGTTATGCATAAGGAACATGTTTTTACAACTACAATTTGAAACTGGTAGTTGTTGCAAACATCCAATCAGATGTAAACAGCAAAGCAAACAACAGTGGAGGAAATGATGCCTATCCAAATCTATACTAGAACAAAGTTTGATGGCTTGAGAAGGATGAACTTACATTACATGTTAACACGGGCTGGACAAAGCCCTTCTCCATGTTGATGGAAGGATAATTCAATAAATTCCCCAAATAAAATTCTTTATAAGCATTGCCATTATTCTACATTTTGCAAAGAGTAAATATAGATCAAATAATATTGGAAGAAACAGAGGATAATGAAGCTCAGGTGCAGACTGATGATACATAATCAAATAGCAATTAATTAAGTACAGCGTTACAAGGCAAAAGGGAGAGAGGTACTGACAAGAGCAATGCAGAGCCCATTATTGTTTTGAGATCGTATGATCCTTTGAGCAAGGAGATTCATCTGAAATTAGTTTTCATACAAGAGAGAAGCTAAGGCACAAGCAGAAATTTAGGAGTTCAAATTTTGAATTGATATCATAGGAAGTACCTGACACTGGGCTCCCAGCAGTTCTCATAGGGGTTTGGCCACTGGAGTAGGGGTAAAGTGTGGTACAGTTGGGCCTGTGTTTTCTGTGGCTGCTGATCTATCTGATTTAACAGGTATCACTACCTTTTCCAAATACCTAGTTTGTACTCCTTGATGACCTGCACTCACCCTCTTCCTTTTGGACACCTATTATGAAAGAACAACATTTGACTGGAAAAACATAGTGTGACGACACATGGAATAGGTACAGAAAATGGATAGGTATGGCATATACTCATATATGATGCTTAAACTAAGAAGATGGTGTAACAAAGTAGAAGTAATGCAAGAGGTCAGAAGCAAAATATGTGCGACGAATACAACTTTGCAAAGTTAGAGCAAGCACCTTGATGGGTGAATAAGATAGGCCATCCTCCACCATGCCAAGTTTGTTAGGCAGTGGATCATTCCGCAATATTCCTCTCGTGTGCCCATTCTCGTATTCATTTTGATAATGTTCAATATCTGACATGCATGAAAACATAAAAACAAGTGAGATTTTCTTTGTAATGTAGAAGTGATTCTAATCCAATACTGCCTCCCTGTAAACCCCTTTGTGCTATCTCTGCAATTATTTTAAAAGATGCCATGCATGCTGTAATTTGTTGTGCGCATTAATATAATGTGGCCTACTACTCAAAATATGAGAGCTCCAGAAGTGATGACACTTCGCAGATGATAGCTTCAACATATAGTAAAGAAGAACAAGTCGACCTGACCTGACAGATTCAAAATATACTAAGGGAGAACAACTCGACCTGACCAGTCGACCGCAAGAGAAGAGTATCATCTTAAAGAAGAGCAGAAGAGCAAGCAGATTGAATATATTACAAGTCTTTTAATACAATGTCGGTTGGCCACCCATGATGAACCAGAGCGCACAGAGAAATACTATTCTTTCCGGTCTCTCCATATGTGGCTCACATGCATTTCAAAACTAAAGTAGGAACATTTAACTAACCAATTAAACATCTCTCAGTTTTACTAATATCAACAATAATATCAGATATGAATTTGTACAACTAAGCTTGTTTAGCTCGATGGGTGGAGCAGTGCTATTACGACATGAACCACGTAGGCTGATTGTGGTCATCATAAAATGGGGAAAACATAAGCATGATGAGTACAGTGTTGACCGTGGCAGTGGGATGGCAGATATGAAACTGCAAACCGCGCAAAGGGTGGTTAGCAACCGATGTTTGCTTTGAAATAACAACTAAGATTTGGTATGGACAAGAAAGTACGGTCAACAAGTGACAAAGAAATGCAATTATGCTGTCTCTCTATATGTCGCGACATGCATTTGGAAACTCAAGTGGGACCTTTAGCTAACCAATTAAATGTGTCGGTTAACTAATATCAGTATCATATCCCAATCATATTTGAACAACTAAGCTTTCGAATTCTAAGTGTTGTGTTGTTTAGCTTGAAGGGTGGAGTAATGCTAGTACGACAGAAAGCACCTACGCAGATCATAGTAGAGTAGATAAAAGGGGAAAACCCTAAGCATCAAGAGAAAAATCAGGAAAGTGGAACTAGCTGGACCAGTGGGTGGCGCACATGCTTTTCGAAACAAATATAGGAGCATTAGGTGACCAATTAAACGTTCTCTATTTTAGTGATATGAGCATCATATCATATTCATATTTCAACACGTAAGCTTTGGGTTGAGGACTTGAGGAGCACTGCTAGCACGACACGAAGCACCTACAATGATGGTAGTGAATATAAAGGGGGGAAACCATAAGCTTTACGAGTATAGTGCCCGTGCCATGGCGGATCTGAAGGTGCAAACCGGAAAAAGCTACTTCGCAACCAATGTTTGCTTTCAACTAGCCACTACGATTTGGTACAGACAAGAAAAGTACAGTAAACAAATTACGATCTATTTTCCGGGTGAGATCAATAACTTAAGCACATATGGAAGAGTGTACCACCTCTGTTGCGACCTCGTGTAGGCCTATGCTGAACGTTGAGGGTGCTGCGGGTGCGATGGCTGTCGGCGGCGGGGAAGAAGACTTTAGATGGCAGACGGCCGGGTCAGGGGATATATCCTGTTGCCGTGGACGAGGCGGTCGTAGGAGCGGCAACGGCAAGGTGGACGACGGCGCCGATGAAGCGATAGGAGGCGATGAAAGGATGCTGGTCCAGCATCGTGGATGAGAGACGTCCATCTCTTGCAGTGGACGACGGGGTAGCGGTAGCGGCTCTGGCAAGGTGGAGGATGGGGTGGCGGATGGAGGAGGCTGGCCGTAGTGCAGAGGTTGTCGTGCCGCCGATGGTGTATGAATGGGGAAATGGAGGGGGGGATCTCAAACTTTGGGACGTGCTTCTCTGAAATGGGGGAAAGTTATGAACTTATCCCCCATTTAAAATTTCGGACATCACGTCGGTTGGGGATAGGACGGTAATCTTGCATCTCCCAAATATTTTCCGGTAACTATTCCGGGCGAGGAGAGGGTGTTTTGCCGCCCACAGTTGGCGCCCACGGTGTATGAACGGGGCTGACAGGTAGGGCGGTTGTGTCATGTCTGATGGAAGTTACACATCTGCCCCTATTTAAAATATAAGCCTACATCGATTTCGGACGAGGAGAGTTTGTTTTGCCGCCCACCGTGCATGAATGGGGAAATGGAGGAAGAGACACATGTCTTTAGGACAAGCTTGAATCAAATGTGTTTTGCTGCCCACGTTTGGTGCCCACCGTGTCTGAATGGGCTCAGAGGCCGTCGTGTCACGTCTGATTGAAGTTACTAGTCTACCCCTATCGACAGCAGTGTAAATCATGTCGATAAGGATGTCAAGTGTCAGGGGTAGACAATAATTTCCATCTAACAAACACTTGCTTCAAGCAGCCCACAAATTATAGTGGGTGTTTAGCCGTTTCGTTCAAAACTTGGGAGAATGAGCATTCACGTTTGCCCTGGGACCTGGCAAGCTAAATTCAAATCCAATTTGTATTCGATTACGAATATCCACAGATAATTATACGTTTTGTTATTTATTTCTTCAAAACCACAAAAAAGATTTATTCCACCTTTATATATGATTATGATTTAAAAATGTCGTGATCTTGGAATTTGGTAGGTTGGATACACTCCGAGTCAAACAGTTATTTCATCCAATACAATATGTTCACATGACAAACAGTTCACCTTATGTCAATCATACAAGTTCTGAGGATTACCTCGCCTAAAAAATTCGAATCATTACAACACATGGACAACATAGGGGGTCTTGCAACATAATCCATTCAGAGACATGACACAACATGCAAGTACAATAATCTAATGAAAATTTGAACTGGTATCTAAAGAATAACCGGGATTATCTTGGGCTTCAGATAGCAGAAACAGCAGGACCTCCTCCGTCTTCAAATGCAACATTCTTACTTCCTCCAATTCTTGGGTTGCTTGCATAATGCGTGCCGCTAATTCCATAATTTCCAGCCTCAAGATAAATATTACCTCATTCATGGCAGCCACACCATCTCTTTCTGCCTCTAGTAGAGCCTCAAGCACTATAATATCTGTGCTCAGACTGCTCTCCGACGGTGTTGCCTCTGAACTGCTACCATCTGGTAACATGGATGGCACACTGCTTCCACAAATAGATTCTAGGGTTGTACATTGTGTCCTAGTGTGAACGGCATCCTGAAAGGTTACCGCTGGACATCAGTAAGAGATAGTTATCGTATGATCCAGGCAGTAAGCTTAAATGGTAAACGAAGGACGAATTATTGCCGAGCATGGCAAACTATATTTAAATGGTTCGAAGCAGCATCAGCTGAAAAGAAATTAAAATGGTAAGATGAAACTAGGGATGTAAGTGGCAAATAAACGAAATCCGCCAGTCCCATCTAGTTAGTTTTTGCTACCTCCCTAGTTCATTTTCCTCAAAAAAACAAAAACTCTTTTGAACTATCATACCACTAGTGGACTTTAATCGGGATTAAACCGGACCCAGTTGACATCCCTAGTTGAAAGGGAGTGTACAACCGCTATATTTAAGTTGCCAAGGCATCTAAGAAGTTGAAATAATCTGAGAAAGCACTTAATAGTGTGGCCTCATATAAAGTACGAAGACAGTCATGTGATGAAGTTGAGAGGAAAAGTTAAGGACTCAAATGAAATAGGCATGCATTTCTTTATGATAGTACAGCAGGCACTGCTGACATATTGGCCAACTCAGGTATAGCGTAACAACAAATAAGCATTCGAATCAAGCAATACAGCAAAGCAGACAACTGAACTATTTGTAATTCGGTAGGATTACACGTTGAGGGCACAAGCCAAGAAAGCAGCCCACTTGCATTACATTTCACATGTACTAAAACACACTGGCTTACCATATGTTGCTGTGAAGCCTAGCTGCTGTTGCAATGTTCTTTGAAGATATCGTCAGCATCCCGTGGTTGCAAATCTAGTTGTTGTAGTTTATTCTGCACCATCTATTTAGGTAAAATTAATTTTAATCGCATGCACTGGTCCGAATTGATCATTAATGGTTCATCTAAACTAATGAAAGAAGGGTGTGTGCATACACGCAATACTCCCTCCGATTCTTTTTACTTTGCGTATAACTTTTTCTCAGTTTTCTCGTATTAGTCTGCGCGTTGCCGATTCCTAGCGCTGGTTTCCTTTTGTGCCCCACCCCATCCGCCTCTGCCCTAATTAATCAGTAAATTAGTCCAGAAAACTTAAACCAGTGCCCTCCTTGGTATGCGGGTCAAGAGTTATGGGCAGAGTAAATAGAATCGGAGGGAGTATATCTGCTTCCCTCTATTTTTATGCTTGTTCGAGGTGCGAGCCCCAAAAGAACAAATATTTTGCTTGATGGGGTTGGCAGCTCCATAATTAATAGAAGCATCAAATTAGTCATGCCACTTGGGAAGATCAAGAACACACAAACAAGTAATGAATAGAGGCTTGGAGCAGTGATGTAATAGCTAGCATCAGAAAATGTAGGGTAAAACGAACAAAAAGCAGCAGAACCACATGCTAGTTTGCTGATGTGTAATTAAGCATAGAGAACATTAAGCAGTCTGATGGAACCAACAGGTGGCATCAGAACAAAACTAAAGCATATTAACTATATGTGCATTGGTATGTAATTTAGCACATGTAACATGTTCACTGCCAGAAGTATGGCCCTACAGGTGCAAGCAGAATAACGCGTCTCATGAAAAACTGAATGATGCCCTGAAGAAATTCAAAGGTGCGGTGCTTATGCTAGGCAAGTGAACGTAGGCACCGGCCGTTGCATAATAGTACCTGATTCTCGGCGACGTATGGGTATCGTTGTCATACTTGATAGCTAAGGATCGTCGATGGTGCTCGTGTTGCGGTTGAGTTTGGGCCGGCTGTCGCCGTCGCTGAAGCGGCTTCGGTGCTACGGTTGCGGCGCCTGTCGACATATAAGAAATTTCATCTGTGGTAAGTGAACAGTTGCACGATAAAGAGAAAACCGAAGGAGTACAAATCGAAATAACCTGATGAGGCTACGGCGTCGGTAAAGCAGGGCCGGTGGAGTTGAATATGGCGTCCGTGGAGCGGATCTGGTGTAGTGGACGAAGGCTTCGGCGGGCGCGTTGTACAGTGCTTTCGGTGAGGCGGATCTATTGTGGCGGACGAGGGCTTGTATGAAGGGCCAGCGAAGGGGCGGACGAGCGAGTCAGTGAAGGGCCTACACTGTGGTGGATGAGGGTGCTGGTTAAGCAGATCTAGTGCGGTGGACCATGATGGCGGTCAAGGAGATCTGGAGCGGTGGACAAGCCAGTCGCTGAAGCGGCTCCAGTGAAGTGGTGAGTTGGCAGTTGGGGGTTCCAAGGTGCGGAATGTAGATCCGGTAGGGTGTGAGGTCCACCGCTACGGCGGAGGACTAGATTCGGCAGCTTGCTGTGGTTGGGGGGGTCGGGGAGGGGAAGGGGAGGGGCTCTGGGGAAGAATGTTGGGGGCAAAGAGGGGAAAACAATGGAGTTACCAAAGCAGCCCTTTTCCGTTCATGTGGCAGGGGTAAAATAGGAATATCGCAGGGCTAAACTTTCGGGCGCGTGATATTTCAATGTGAGCGGGAAGTTTGAAAGCTTTTGGCACCTAAAATTATAAGTATTCTGCTCTCGTACGGCCGACTATGATATCATGGCCGACAATTTGTTTGTTTTGCACGCAACAAAAATGTGCAAGTTTTGAAAATCAATGTCTCCAACTCAAAACTTAGATTGTCCATTCAATTCAAATATGGATCATTGAGCTACTACAAGCAAATACCATCATACGGTCCAATTCAAATGAAATTCCAAATGTGTTTATCCTAAATATGATGACAAAAGCAAAAATGTGTATGTCTATGAATAAAGTGGATGATTATAAAGTTTGAACATGCCCGTATGTGTATATCTCTAGGTTTGATATATGAATTTGAAATCACGAAATCCCGGCTTAAAAAATGTACCTCCGTTTAAATGAATTACAAAAGCTAATGATGGAGTCAAATTCCAAAATTCCAATCTTATGTTTGTAATTCCGGTACATCAAGGTATATCACGCATGTTCAAAAGTATCGTTATCTCATAGTACAAATTGTGAAACAAATTGATCAACCATGAGTGCACAATATCTCAATTACGCTAAAGTCCCTCAAATATAGACACCTCACTCTTTATCTGAAGTCAACCCCCCCACCACACACACACACACACACAGAGAAGTCGTTCTCTCCCCCAAACACCAACACACGAGCACATTAACACCCCTCTGTCTTGTAAAGTCCGGACCCCAACATAGGTCTCTATCACTTTGTCTCTCGGGCATGCACACATCTCTTCCCTCACTCTCTAGGTCTCCTGCTATCTCTCTTACCCAAGCACACACACTATGTAGAGTGTATATTTCCCATACACACAAAACGTCGCCCCCAAACGTCTATCTCCCTAGTTATGTGGTTCTCGCGCACTCACCTCACACACCACCCCCACTGCAAACAAGCACACTTTGTCTCCTTGTGCACCACTCTCCTCTTTCTATCTCTCCCACATGAGGATCCGCCCCAGCTCCTTCCCTGTATACATATAGGCCGTGACTCTTTGCATAGCTCCCTAATGTATAATCGTTCTCGATTTCGCACATTGTTCTCTACACCATCTATTCCAGCTATCTCATGAAGTCCCTATCACACACACGATGACTCGCTTCCCTTGCGTCTCCGTTCATAGGCCAATTTCGGACAACATCAACATTGTCTCCCTATCTATACGCCATTTATGGACACAAACGACCCCTCTTGCCCCTCTCTTCCTTTCTCTCTCTCTCTCTCTCTCCGGCGCTAGCTCTCTCTTTCTCTCGCTCTCACACTCCTCTCCCCCCCACACACTTGATGTCTCTTCCAAATAGTCTGCTCCCCCCGCCCGCACCCGTGCTATCTCGCTACTACACATGTCACACCATTCCCCCTTCCCTTATACTAGGTTTACATCATTAGTGGTCTCTCTACTCCACATACATCCTCCCCGTCTCACACACAAACGCGTGCACAGACACACATAGACACGCACAAACACCCATTTACCTGGATCCTCATCTCTCCTCATGTCTGCATGTGTATCTCACACACTCACTCTCTAATTATGTATATGTGTCTCTACGTTACACAACACAAAGCCCCATGTACATGTCTCTCTCTATCCTCCACACACATAGACACAAAGAATCTGTTATCATTGCCTCAGTCTCTAACATATCACACACGCACACACACACACACTCTCTCTCTCTCTCGCAATCACGCTCAACAAGGGTTTCCCCGTGAATAACTTACCGTCTATTCATGAACAGTCATGGTAGTACGGCAAACACGAGACGTGAAAAAGAATAAATCTACACGTGCTTAGACCACCTAGTATGACTACTAGGACTAGAGCAAGCCAAAAAGCGCACCGCCGTCACACCCTCCTTGTCGGTGACGGGAAAATCTTTGTTTTACACAGTTGAGAAGTCATTATGCTAAGGGCCCACATGCTGAGGCGTTGAATATAATGTAGATGCTAGTTTACGGAAGCAAGTATCGATAATACGTTTGTATCTACATACCTATATTTCTTCTCTTATAAAAAACCGAGTTGGTGATGATGGTACATGTGCCATCTTGCAATATAGACCATCCGATCTATATCTGACGGATGGAAATTAAACTAAAAGATACCCGCACCCCTCTCCACATTTGCAGACAAGGCCTTCCCTCGTTCATCCTTATCTCCAACGAACCTCATTGTTGAGCAATTAAGAAAGGAAGCCTCTCGAACAAACTGGCCTGGTGGCCGCTGCCGGCATGGTCAATCCCCATGCCTCCTCTCAGTTCGACCACCAACCATCACCACACCCCACTCCTCTTCACCTTATCTCATATTTATCGAGATATCATTAGTTTTTACACATGGGATTACTCCCGCAAGGGTCAATCACAACAAGTGTTTTATAAAAAAAATGCATCTTGATGTTCCGTGCAATGCACGGATCTTGCTAGTACTCCTACACAAGACTAAGTTGGTGATGCTGGTGTGTCTGCCATCCGTCGTTTATGACCATTAGATCTACATCTAACGATTGTGAGGTAAGTTGTTGCCTTTTCTCACCAACATCCCACTTGTCTACCAATTTACAGAAAAACTCATAATTAGTATCTTAAAACCAACCACATCCCTCCCTGACCTCACCAAAACAGCCCAAGGAATATATTCTAGTTGAAACATAATATATCTCTAGTGACATATGTATATCAAAATTAGAGTGTTTTGTACCATGTTTGTGAATAAGTATTATTCTAATTATGATTCGTTGCAACAGACATGAACATTGCTAGTATTTCCAACCATGCATTTCTTTTCCTAGTATTCCATAGTTTCGAGTTTTCCATCAAGATATTAGTCACTCATGGTTGATATTTACTTTCAATCATGTACACATATGCACTATGTAACTAGCCTTGCTTATTGGCTTCCAAAGCTTAACTTTCACTCCTACTTACAATATGTAGAGTATTTAACAAAAAACTACCACTTTCAACCAGCCCTAGGAGGACTCTATTGTACAAAAAATAGCAAAAACATACCCAAAATTTCTTAATCCATGCCAAAAACTACCTAGTACTCCTACCGATTAGGTTCGTTTAAACCCATTTATGACAGGGTTGGCCCACATGTCCATGCTGACGAGGCAGCTTAAACTAACACATTTTGTTTGACCGTTGACACGAGGGACCCACATCTGACCTTCTATCCTGTTATTCCCCCTCAAATCATTATTTTTCTTGAACATTACTTCAAACAGTACTGATGCGTGTTCATCGGTGGCGCCGGTGATGAGCGAGTTGGCCGCCGCTCCGCCGGACGGGCCAGACGCCGCGCTGGCCTCCGCACGGGTTGGCAGGCTGGCCCGAGCGTGACTCACGAGCGAGCAAGCCACCGCGCTGGCCTTCACACGAGCCAGATGGCTGGCCTTAGCGCGGTGTGCGCGAGCAAGCCGCCGCGCTGCCTTGCCAATCTAGCTAGCAAACCTTGCAGACAAGCAGCTGGACGGAGCTATCTTGGCTAGCTAGCGACCGCGAGCGCCGGACGGAGCTGGCATCCGGGCTGCCGCAACATGGGCTCCGCACCGCCGGCGGTTTTGACCTCGCCTTCTGCCGGCGGCGGTAGCTGCGTCCCATGGCCGATGATGACTAGGTGGACGGGCCAGAGGTAGGAGGTCACTCGAGGATTTTTGTTGGTAAGAGCATGTACAATGGTTGATAAGGTAGTCTTATCTTAAGTCTGCCACGTATGCAAGTGGTAGTAGTTTCTTGTCATTTTAGTGGTTTCTGGCATTATTAGAGCAAGTACAATAGAGCTGAGTCAGCGGGCTATAAGAAATAAACTACTAGTACATGTTGGCTATAAGATGGGTTGTAGATGACATGGCACTGGCTTATAGCCAGCAACTGGCTATACTATTAACCATGCTCTTAGGGGTTTCTTGTAAGGAACAATGTACGTACTACTAGCGACAAAAGGCGATTCTAGGTTGCGTTGTACTCCAACGAGTACTGCTAGTGGTTGCAGGAGTGTATACCTCGTTTTGTGGGTTCGATCCCGGCCGAACACACGGCGGCCTTTTAAAAAAAATAGTACTACTACACTTCGCTGCGAGCCAATATTTTACATGGGTAGTTTGAGTTTTGAAGTCAAACAGACGTGCGGCCCCACAATCTGGGTGCACTGGACAGCCTAGCCACGTGAACGGGTTTTCCTTCCCAACATCCCGTGGCTCGCGTGCTCGCCCTAGCCGCACCTCGCTTGCAGCTTCCAGCTAGTAGCATATTTAAACTAGCGCCTCCCAATGAAGCCCGAGGAGCCGGAAAAGCCTGGCGGGGCATTGGGAACTGTGCAATATGGCTCTGTACGTAAAGTGCTCTAGTACTACTCTGTAGCTTGTGGCGTTGCATGCATGGACTTCACTCCATTATCGTCTCTACTATAAAAGAAATTCCTCTTGCCGTGTTTTTTTTGAAACGGAGGAAAAAGCTTTGCTTCATCTCATTCATAAAGAAGGAACTACTAACAAAGTTTGACGAGATCCATTACACCTCCACAAATGGAAGCGAAAAGCCTAGTCTCGTTGTATCAAATAACTCAAATGTTCTGCCCCCGCAGTAACCGTCGCTGATAAACAGGCTGCTAGTGTGTGCGTGAGAGGAGTGGCTGAGTAGGCCAGCTACGTGAGAGGAGCGGCTGAATAGAGCACCGAGAGTACCCACTAGGCCACTACGCATGTGTACTTCCCCTGCATTGATAGTACAGCGATGGTTCTAGAGAACAGTAGTACCCTCCACTTCCAACTGTAGCTCCTTGGCCTTGAGATTCAAGAGTTCAAAACTGGTGCACTATACTAGACTAGACTAGAAGTACAGTACATCGCACTACTAGTTGAGAAAAGTAGTACTAGTACTGCTACAGTACAAGTACGTACTCCTCCGTCACATAATGTAAGACGTTTTTTGACACTAGTTGGCGTGTACAAAAATGGCAAAAACATACCCAAAATTTCTTAATCCATGCCAAAAACTACTACCTAGTGCCAAAAATTTCTTACTAGTGCTATTATTTACAGTATAATGCAATCCCATAACGTTCCATAATCCCTTTCTTTCAAAAAAATCACTTCTAGAGAGAAGATTGCTATCTCCACGCGAGCTTCTCATAGGCCAGCACCACCGCATGTAGTCATGTGAGAGAGAGGGAGACATCCATGCAACATGCAGAGAGAGGAGAACGCGGGTGGACAGCCAATGGGCTGCATGGGGCATTTATAGCTGCTAACTCCTCCCGTCCATGCACCAGGGGTATTTCCGTCTAGAAAGCATGCAGCGAGCCCCTGCCTTGGTATCCGGGTCTGCTCTTATGCGCAGAGTAAAAAGAATTGGAGGGAGTACTAGTAAATAATAGCCTCACCCCTTCGATGAGGAATGATCTATAGTTGGAAGGGACGAGGCCCTGCGGTTACTACGCTCTTATCTCCTCCTCGCCAGTTCCCCTCCCCCGAAGAGAAGGCAGTTCGTCGCTGCTCCGATGGATTCGCCAGGCGGTTCTCCTCCTCGTCGGGGCTGGGAGACCTTGGACGGCAATCCTGTGGGAGAAATCGCATGCCGCTCCGATGTCCTCACCGCCGCAAGACTCGGTGCTTCCTGCACCAACTTTTTCAAGACACTGCTTAAACAGGCCATGCTTGTTGGTCTTCCATGCATCCTCGAGGAGAAGGTTCTTCTATGGGACAATCCTTCGAACAGTCCACCACTCCCTGGCCATGGTTGCACGTTGACTCCGCTAGAGTTGCCGACGTTGAGAGGTAGTCGGATTTTGTCCGATGTGTAGGTCAGTAATGGAGTTTGATCATGTAGTACATAGTTATTCCATTTCCATCCTGTAATTTCTCCGTTGCCCACCGTCTTATATATAGGTTTGGGTCGGTGCCAACGAAGATTGGCTTGCATACCTCCGGCCGGATACCACCATCATTTTGCACAACATCCACAGCAGTGCGGCCGTTCCGGTAGACCCCTTCTCCACAACTGGGATCGGACTTCCGGACTGGCTGGGCAAGAATACGTATGATGATGCCTACATGAGATTGAAGAAGATAAAAATTGCAGAACCGCCGACAAAGCGACGCGGCTACGACGATTACTATCTCATCACAGTGTTCGACATAAGGATTGCCATCAATGCAGGAGGCAGTAACAGCAGAGGCTGGCGCATGTTGGCGGCGGCAGATTTGTACCCCTACACGTTCGAAGACGCCGTGTGCCACCTAGGCCGCATCTTCGCGGTGACAAGCCAGGGGACTTGTTTCATCTGGTTGACATCCTACGGTACGGGAGATTACAAACGGAATGCACAAACCATCATTTGCATCCCTAACGGTACTCCATTATTTTGCAGGGACCAGTCATCCTCCGATCAAAATAAGATCGCCGATCCTAGATGTGCATTTGCATCCGCGATTCGGTCTTACTTGGAACCTTGTAGCTGACTTTGGCATATTGGGATCAACTATCTTAGCAGTCGTTACCCATGGTACCACTGATGTGCAACATGGTCACATAATCTACCATGATCGAACCGTCACCATCTACCCAGGTATTCCATTTTTTAACCCTCTCGCCTTCTCTTTCATTGTTGTACTAGTAGTATACTTTGTAGTACTAGTAGGAGTACTTTTTACCTTGGAGGACGCGTATAGCTAGCTAGGCCCTTGAAGACTTGAACCCACTAGCTGCCACCATTTTTGTTTTTCCATGTCTTACTATCTCATCCATGTAGCCAAGAGTGGCTATATATAATAAGCCGGTTATTTTACTTCCTCTATACCGGAGTAGTACTATTTGCTGCACAGTATTACTGACCTCCACATTTGAGCACAACATTATTATGCATGGACCTTGACTATGTACGTCACCATGTGTCCAGATCTGGGATGCCGCGTGTACCAGATGAACGGCGCCGAGTTCGACCCCCGTGATGCTACGTGGGTGCCGAGGAACACTCTTGGAGAGTACTCGCTTTTCATCGGGGACAGCTACCCCATTGTGAAGCGGATGCCAGCTTCCGTGCACGACACGGAAGGCCTGCCATTCATGAAGCATGGTTGTGTCTTCAGTGCGCACCGCCGGATGAACGACATGCTGGGACACACTATCCTTGATTTATGCCGCTTCAGCTTGGATGAGTCTCCATCGTGTGGAACTGGACTAGAAAGCTGCGACAATGGTTCCCGTTGCCCACCGCTATGGATCGTGCCATCTATGAAGAACACCTGGGACTGGAACCTGGAGGAGGACATGTAGCCCATCTATAACGTGTATCTGGAGTACGGTAATTGTGAACGGTAGCACTGTGAATATATGTAGACTAGTCATGCACAAATTTATCACATGAGTTGGAGATGAACTTGTGTGGCATACTGGCATTTGTCCTTTAGAATTTATTACTAGTAAATGTGTTATGTGTACGTGCAACTTGTGTGGTTGTTGCACGGGCTCCAACACGCTCTTTGAGAAAAAAAAGGTGGCACATCTTTGGATATACATGACGTGGCGGCATCATACAGTAGCATCGTTCGCTATAGTTGTACTAGTACACTCCTACTAGGACGACAACTCCTATAAAACCTTGCGCTTGGCTCTTTGCCTCTCCGGGAGGTTCAACACTTCGTACTTGTGTGAACCTTGCACTTGGCTCTTCGCCTCTTCGGAAGGTCCAATAATGATGATACTATAGTACAATATGCTTCTGGCAATCTGACACCGATTGAACTGCTGCACGTCCACCACGAGGGCGAGGGCGAGGGAGAGGGAGAGGGAGATGGCGCTGTAGTCAAAACCCTCTCCTCGTCCTGCGAACCACCGCGTGCGTGGGCGAGGGAGAGGCGTAGTAAGAAAGCTTCTCCTCATTCAGTGAGTTGATGGGACACATCAAAGAAGTACTAGTACTAGTATTAGTAGTCCATACTGAGTCCTTTCCAATTAATATGGCTTAATTTAAAACAAGAAAAATACACTGGCGGTCAACGTATGTAATAGTACGCTCTTTACGGTCACTATATATAGTTTTGCGGCGATTATGCGATCACTAGCTCATCGTAGAGCACCGTATTGCACCCTACTGACCAGCCACATAGTCGACGTGGCACTTTCTTGACTGGTTAAATTGTCACCTGGTTTCTGGGTCCCACCTGTCAGTTGGCAGAGCAAAGAAATCAGTTAAACAAAACTTTACGCAGGCGCGACACGAGTTCAACCCTTGCGCGTGAACCGCCCTGGCTGTGTATGTGCGTGCATGCACGTGTCCTCCCTCGGTCTTCCAACAAAGAGTGTACTACATGATGTACATCTACACTTCCAATGTGTTTAGCCTTTAATCTAAATCGATATTGATTGACTAATGCACCAACTTGTGCTGTAGGTATAGGCTACATGTCTATCCTTAATTACAGCATGCAACGACCTTCATTTAATCTTCTTATCTCAATGGTCACATGCACACATAAGTCTGCTACTTTAGGGCGTTAATTATGCCCTGGTCAATGTGTAAATCTCTAAATGTACAGTCTTTCACGGACGTAGGGAGTAGGTTGAGCACTTGAGCATGAGCATGTGTGTTGCGTCGTGTGTTGTGTGTCGCATGGGTGCGTGAGTGTTGCGTGCGTCCATGTGTACGTGTGAGTGTTGCATGTTGCATGCATGCATGCATGCATGCATGGGGCTTACTCCCTCCCATTGACATGTCCATTTGGCTATAGATTTCAACAAGTGACTAGGTACGGAGCAAAATGAGTGAAGTGAGCGTAGAGGCATAGGGATACAGTAGAAAGGAAGTCCTCACGATCCATTTATTCCCCATCTCGGTCAGAGAGAACTATTCAACTAGTCTTCGCAGTGAAGTGACAATACACACTGCAGCAGATGGGACACGCAATTAATAAGCTGAACCAGCATGTTGGTGTTACTAAATCAGTCAGTTATGTTTGGTAGTCTCAAGTCATTGAAAGCATGCACAGCCCACATATCTTATTGGTTGATATGCCACAAAACAAAAAATGAGAAGGGAGTTAATGTATGGTGCCTAAGTATTTTGGGATTATTTGGTTTTCGTAAGGTGACTTACACACCTAGACGGAGGGAGTAGTAGAATTGAGATTGAATGCACTTTCTTCGCCGTCTTCCACTCTTCTTCTTCCTCCTCTCTTCCCCATCGTCGGCCGCACACCATTTACCCCTGCTCACTGCTCGCCCGCCCGCGCCATCTTCCTTGGTAGCTCACGCGTACCATATCCCCCCGCTCACTGCTCGGCCACATGAGGAGAAGCTTCTTCGCTCGCCCGCCCGAATCCACTTCCCCGCTGGCTCGCAGGCACCGAAAACCCCAATGGGAGAACCGACTGACACGCAGAGCCGCGATTGGAATTCCCTCCCCGATGTTCTCTTGGAGCAGATCTGTAGTTGTATGAACCTACTCAGCACCGTCCGTCTGGCTGCATGCTCGGTGTCTTTGTACCATCTACTCGTCTGCAACCGGCCGGCTCTTTTCAAGACACCCTGCTTGCTGATGCTCGATTCTCGCAAGCGGCCCAGACACCGACTTGACGATCTTACGGAGGTTGCCGTGGTGCCCCTCGACATGCTACCACTACCCGTCCACCTGTCCTTCATGCGCAGCCACTACTTGGCGGGCATGAAGGCCAACTGGATCGTCCTCATCCACCACACCGGTAGTCCGTGGCGTCTCATGGATATCTACACCTAGCGAGAGATCACCCTTCCATCGTTGGATACCGCCGCCATCGAGCCTCGCGGCCCGCCGGACACTCCTGCCTACTACGCACGAGACGCGTCAAGCTTTTGGCTCGACCTCTGTTTGCAGAAAGTTGTAATCTGCGAAGTGCCCACACCATCAGAAGACTACATGGATTACAAGCTCATTGCCTTGTTCAACAAGGGATTAGTCTATCTGGAATCCGGTCGCCATACATGCATGGTTATGGCTCATCATCAATCCTGTTGAGGAAACATTTCTGTCTGATGCTATAGTGCACGATGGCATCGTTTATGCGGTCGACGCACAGATTGGCTACCTATATTGGTGGAATCTATCGTCGTGTAATTGTTCTATCTCATCTCATCTTTACCTTATGAATACGACTGCCTGTTTATTTGTTACAAATTTAGAATGCATAGCATGTCTATAACCACATCATTGCTATATGTTCCTCTCATTTCCTAGATTTTTATGACCACACATGTTATTGTTAGAGTTGATATGAGAACAATTGGCATCTAATGATTGTTAGAATACATATTATGAGCATAACATCATGATTGCTATATGTTACTCTCGTTTACAAGATTTTTATAACAACACATGTTATTGCTTAGAGTGGATATGAGAACAGTAGTAGTAAGTGCTATGGTAGAATATCAGTAGGCGCTGTCATAGCTATTTTCCTCTCATTGTTACATGATGTTTGAACCATGACATATTGCTAGAATATGAAAGCCATTGGCTTATTTTTTTAACTTGGGGTATGATTATGACCACGGCATTGCAATTCTCTGTCTATGTATGTGTCACTGTTATAATAATCTTAATTCCACACATACTCCGAACATGATTGTTTATTTTTGTCCTTTTGGTCTCCAATTTAAATTGTTGCAGCAGACGCAAATGTGCGGGCCTTCATGATTCCAGGACCTGGAATCATACCAGCTGATGGGTGGTGGTTTATCACTCGTTCAGCTGACGGCGGTCATTTGATGCTCATTCACACGTACCAAATGGACCAAACCATTACATCAAACCACATGCAGTATAATGCGTGGGGCATTCATGACATTGATGGCTATGGCTGCTTCGTGTTTGAGAAAGATCCGAGCTCCATTGGGCCAGGCGTATTCAACTGGAGGCGGGTTTACACCATCGGCAACCATACCTTGTTCCTCGGGCTCAATTATCCGATCATCCAACCAATCATCGATCATATCACCGGCGATGATTACTGTGCTATGCAACTTCCATTCGCGAGGGGGGCTGTGTTTACACATCATACCATGGGTTTCATGAATCACCATATCCAGAGATTCGTCGACACAGCTTGTTGCCAGATAATCTTCAGTGTGTGAAAGGCATCAAGCTTCCATGCGATGGATGGCTTTTGCAAACCCGACATGCGGCAATGTGGTTCATGCCAACAGCAAATATGCACAACTTGATTTGTGCTGATATCTAGACTGAGCCATGTATTCTGCTGCTGTAGCACGACCCTCTTTTGTTGGATATTATGTACTGCTGTTAGTTTGAAGCACTCCTCTGGTTTGAAGGATAGATACCTTCCTGGGATCAAGTGCATCCTAACTCACCTGCATAGGATGTACTGATAATGATGATGGAGATGCTATGCAGAAGCCATATATATATCAGTTAGGCTTCAAGTGCGTACTTGTTAGTTAAACCTATGTATAAATCGTGACACTAAATACGACTAATAAGTAGTACAGTAGCAGTACTAGTATATGTCGGTCAAATTATTCATCATGTCCACACATTGAATTGACGTGA
Source organism: Triticum urartu (assembly GCF_056163025.1). Taxonomy (NCBI): domain Eukaryota; kingdom Viridiplantae; phylum Streptophyta; class Magnoliopsida; order Poales; family Poaceae; genus Triticum; species Triticum urartu. Next base: position 476,691,273 of record NC_141877.1, read on the forward strand.
CAACACGCTGCGCGTGAGGTGACACAAGAATCCCGGCGGCGTGTTCGGGTATTCTTGACTTCAGATTTGGAGTACCACTTATCTGTCGAAATCTTTCATCATTCACTTAAAACAGTCGATTGATCATACATTGAGTACCATATAACTGGAGTTACCGATGCAAGTTGAAGAGGGATTGGCCCGTGCTACCGCTGGCGTCAAGTTCGATCCCACGGATCAGGAGCTGATCGAGTACCTTGAGGCCAAAGTGAGTGCTGACAGCGCGAGATTTCAGTCTCTCATTGATTTGTTCATACCAACCATCGACAGCGAGCACGACATATGTTACACCCAACCTGAGAAACTTCTAGGTAAGACACCGATCGGCCGTCTACTTGCACAAACATATTCCTTTGTTTATAGCTCTATTTTTCTTTTTAGACGCAGACCTGGTGAAGCAATTACAATTTGACAGTTAATAAAAAGTGAAACAAGTGACTGCAACATGCCAAAGATGTTATGAAAATGCCAACTAGGAACACTAAAACCTGTATTCCACAATACTGCAGGTATCACACTGAGTGGCCTAAGGAAGCATTTCTTCCAGCGCAATTCCAGGGCGTTCAAAAGGGGCGCGTGGACGCGTCGCAAGATACAGTCGGAGTGCGGCATGCACGCGATGTGGCACAAGACCGACAATACCTTGCCGGTGATGGTCAACGGCCGGCAGACGGGCAGCAAAAAAATTTCTGGTGCTGCACACCAACAAGAACTTCGACCAGCAGAGGACCAACTAGGTGATGCACCAGTACCACCTCAGGGACCTGGAGTAAGAGAAGGAGCGGGATCTGGTCCTCTGCAAGATTTTCTACCATACGAACACTAGGGCCAGGTGTAAAAAGATTATAAGTTAGTTTGGTACTGGTAGTTGTACTACCTTGTCGTCCGCAAGTTGGTATTTTTGTTAACGATCTTTTGGTATGAACTTGCATTTGCTTCCAACCATCATGCTGAGGGTCGACGTGGATATAAAGCTGAATCATTTGTTTTGAAACGAATTTTCAGGCACCTGATTTTTATTTGATGGGTAGCACAAGCACCCGCCGTTCGAATTCCCAGTTCTCCAATTTTTTCGAAACAAGTGCATGCACTTATTATCATGATAAAAAAAAATATCCGTGCTGCATCCCAGTTATCAGTCTGTACTTGCAGAATTCTCTCCTTTATTGAGCACGTATATTGTTTTTTCAGGTCGAGCAAGTTTCAACTGGGCTGTGGATTGCCCAGTGTTGTTTTGTTTTTAATAGGCCCAGCTCATGACGACAATGGGGCACAAAGATCCAGCAGGTATCTACTCGCCTCTGGCCCGCCAGCATTAGTTATACTTTGTCTTACAACATCCGCATGCAGTTTTTTTTACTGAATCAAACACACAGCTCAATTCTATTTTCCTCTTGAAACGCATGTCCTACATCCGTTTTCTAATCTCTACCTATAGTTTTACTAGTTCATATACACGTATCATTATATTGAAAACACATAAAATTCCCTTTTCATATTTACATCCTTATTTTTGTTGTTTTTTCCCACCCAGCGCTGATTTTTTTACCATTGGTTTTCCCTTAAACCAACTAAATTGTCCCACGTCTTATTTGCTTACAAAAAAAAAATGATTTTTTGGCAAATCAATAAATTCTTAAAAAAATGTTTATCATTTCGGGATTACAATAGTTCGGACTCCACCGAAATATGAAAAATAAGGTTGGACTTTTTGACCGTGGTCCTGGGCAGAAAATGGGCTGTAATAAATTACTTAAGAATTAGCAAATGGGCTGCAAATTATAAAAAATAGCAAATGGGCTTTATGTTGTCGGCCACAGATTTGGAGGCTGACTTGTGGGCCTACTAAGTTCATGCGTACACAAGGTTTCTCAAAAAAGAAACTTAGTCAACAATCGACTCTACCAGCGTCAGACCGTTAGATGTCAATCTAACGGCAATCGTGCTTCTTCAGTCTCTGATCTTCCTGCCCTAGCCGCCCAAACCAGTGCCGTCGGAACCGCCTGCTCCCGCTTCCCGTGGCCGGCAGTGCTGCCGGGAAGGCCTCACGGCTCCATCATACTCGCATCCCTGGTCTGTCTATCCCTCTACTCACCCACACCTCATGTTATATTCCGGCGATGGCAGCCGAACCAGTCAACTCTCGTACTCTCCACCGCGTGGGCAGCCACTGCCTGTCTTCCCCGGCTCCGTGTCGTTCCCTTCGTAGGCCTCGCCGTCGTCCACCGCCCTAGTGCTCTCGGCGTGGTGTGGTCAACGATGTCCATCCAACGGCCGTAGTGCTTCTTCAACCTCTGGTCTTCTTGCCCCAGCCGCCCAAAGCAGCGCCGGTCGTACCGCATGCTCCTGACTCCCGTAGCCGGCTGTGCTGCCGCGGAGGCCTCACCGTCCCCATACTACTCCCACCGCTGGCCAGGCCATCCCTCCACTCACCCACTCCCCCTGTTATTCTGCGGCGATGGCAGCCTCACACCGCAGCCGAACCAGTGAACCCTCGTACTCCTCTCCGCGTGGGCATCCACTGCCGCGTCTTCCCCGGATCCATGTCATCCCCTTCCCAGGCCTCTCCGTCGTCCACCGACGTGGTGCTCTCGGCGTGGCGTGGTCAATGTGGTCAACGACCGACTTCCATCGGAAGAATACTGTACGTGGAGAGGCTGACAGCTGGGTCCATGAAAGCCGCAAGGAAGTGCCTCCTTATTATGCGCAAAATAATTATTCCTCCACCTGACAGCAGGGACCCACCGGACGGGCCACCAATATTTCGCGGAAAAAAACGTTTCCCCCCTAACTGCTGGGACCCACCGGACGGGCCACCGTATTTCGCGAAAAAAACATTTGCCCCTGACTGCTGGGACCCACCGGACGGACCGCAGTATTTCGCAAAAAAAATGTTCCCCCCGCTGTCAGCTCGGACCCATCGGAAGTGCCTCCTTATTAGACACAGAAAAATGAATACTCCCCCTGATAGCTGGGACCCAACCTGGTGGGAGACTGACTTGTGGGCCTACTAAGTTGACGAGCATGGAGGGCTTTGTCAACTTAGTCAATATGAACGATTCTAGCTCCAGTGACCACACGATGTCCATCCAACGGCCGTAGTGCTTCTTCAACCTCTGGTCTTCTTGCTCCAGCCGCCCAAAGCTGCGCCAGTCGTGCCGTGTGCTCCTGCCTCTCATGGCCGGCTGTGATGCCGCGGAGGCCTCACCGCCCCCTACTACTCCCACCGCTGGCCCATGCTATCCCTCTACTCACCCACACCCCCTGTTATTCTGCGGCGGCGGCAGCCTCACGCCGCAGCCGAACCAGTGAACCCTCGTACTCCTCTCCGCATGGGCATCCACTGCCGCATCTTCCCCGGCTCCACATCGTCCCCTTCCTAGGCCTCGACGTCGTCCACCACCTTGGTGCTCTCGGCGCGGCATGGTCAATGTGGTCAACGACCGACTTCCATCGGAAGAGTACTGTACGTGGAGAGGCTGACAGCTGAGTCCATGGCCACAGCCCAGTTTTTTTGTGATTTGCCAATTAAGTCGCTTTGTCATGCCTGTTGGGCTGCAAATCTTTCAAGATGAGGAGAGCTTCATTCGGCTGGCCGAGAAAATGGCCCATCAGTAATGAGAAATGGGTTGTACATTCCTAAAACACATCAAACCGACAATTAGTTTAAAATATCTTTTTTTCATTTCAATATTTTAAATTACATTAATTTTTATGCGTGGAGAATTTGTTGGATTTTATATTGATATACATTTATTTTTAAAATCAGTTTGAATGTGAGTCGAAATTTCGGGATTAAAAACAGTTCGGACCGCACCGAAATATGCAAAATTTCGTTAATTTTTGAACCGTGGCCACAATATGGGCTGTAATGCTAACAAAAAGAATATGGGCTAAAAAAACCTTAAGAATTAGCAAATGGGCTGTAAATTATTAGAAATAATGGCAGATGGGTTGTATGTTGTTTTCCACAGATTTGAGGCTTTCCTAAAAAAGGTTGACACATAAGCACTGACTGTTGGATGTCCATCCAACGGCCGTCGTGCTTCTTCAATCTCTGCTCTTCCTGCTCCAGCCGCTCAAACAAGCGTCGGCAAGACTGCCTGCTCCCTCCTCCTCGCGGCCGGCTGTGCTGCCGCGCAGGCCTCACCGCCAGACCGTACTCCCATAGCCGGCCTAGCCATCCCTCTACTCACCCACAACTGCTGTTATTCTTCGATGACGGCAGACGAACCAGTAAACCCTCGTACAGTCGTACTCCCCTCCGCGTGGGAAACAACTGCCGAGTCTTCCCTGCCTCCATGTCGTCCCCTTCCTAGGCCTCGCCGTCGTCCACCGCCCTGGTGCTCTCGGCGCGGCGTGGTCAATGTGGTCAAGGAACGACTTCCATCAGATGTGGACTGTACGTGGAGAGGCTGACAGCTGGGTCCACGGCCGCAGCAAGGAAGTGCCTCCTTATTACGCAGAAAATAATGATTCCTCCACCTGACAGCTGGGACCCACCTGACGGGCCACTGTATTTCGCAAAAAAAAAATGTTTCCCCCTGACTGCTAGGACCCACCAGCTACATCTTCGCACACAAGGAAGTGCGTCCGGGAAAAAAAACGATTCGCCCCCTGACTGCTGGGACCCACCAGCTACATCCTCGCAGGCAAGGAAGTGCCTAACAGTCGGGACCCACCTGGTCGAAGCGTACATAGCGTTGTCATTATGGTCGCGAACGTGTACGTACATACTAGTCGATGTAGAGGCGTGCACGTGTCGTAGTAGAGGCGCGCACGTGTCATAGTAGAGGCGCGCACGTGTCGTAGTAGAGGCGCGCACGTAGCATGTACACGTACGTACAGTGGCCAGGGGGCAAGAAAGAAAATATGGCCACGTATGTGTACATACGGGTGGGGTCTCGAACGCCTACTCGCGCATACGTACGGCCAGGGCTCGTGTACATGGCTGGGTCGGAACGGAGAAACAGTGTCGTCGTGTTCATGGGGAGGCAACGGAATGCGTCGTGTTCATGGGGAGGCAACGGAATGCATCGTGTTCATCGGGAGGACTTGGACGGAACAAGCGATGGAAACGAGGCCCGACATACCGCAGAACGGAGGAAACAGCCTTGTGTTCGACCGGCCACGTTCGAAACGGGATCCTGTTCATCGGGAGGGGTCTGGCATACCGCAAAACGGAGGAAACGGACCTCCTACGGTCGAAACGGGGGTCCTGTTGATCGGGAGGGGTGTGGCGTACCGCAAAACGGACGAAACAGACTTGTGTTGGAGCGCTACGGTCGAAACGGGGGTCCTGTTCATCGGGAGGGGTGTGGCGTACCGCAAAACGGGACTCCTCGGGATACTGTTCATCTCCACTGTCGACCCCCTCCAGCCTCCACGAGCTACTGTTCATCCACCGTCGACCTCCTCCAGCCTCCACCTGTGACTGTTCATCCACGGGCTCCTGTTCATCCAGCCTCCACCGCGTGCTACTCCACCGGCTACTGTTCAACCAGCCCTCTCCACGGGCTCCTGTTCAACCACCCCTCCACGGGCTACTGTTCATCCTGCCCTCCACCGTCTAATGTTCATCTTGCCCTCCACGGGGTGGTCCTATTCATCTAGCCCTCCACGGGGTCCTATTCATCCAGCCCCAACCGGCTCGATCGATCGGGCTCCTGTTCATCCAGAGGCAACACCACGGGGTCATGTTCATCCACCCCCACCGGGAACTGTTCATCCAGCCCCCCCCCCCCCCGCAACACTCACTGTTCATCCAGAGGCAGCATCGATCGGCTTCAGTTAGCAGCAGTAGTGAAGGAATCGCTCGATCGGGTTCAATTAACAGCCATCGATCAATCGCTCGGGTTCGGTAACGCGTAGCCTGCAGTGCAATCGCTCGGCTTCAGCTAGAGCCCAACGCCTCACTCGGGTTCAGTTAGAGCCAACGCCTCGCACACACACGCGTACATGTACGAGAGAAACGCGCATCGCTCGGCCCCCGACCTCCCACCGTAACTGGGAACTCCCCGAAATTTTCCTCCCCCTCGCTTCTACCACGATTTTTTCTGTCATGGATGGCCCAAAGAATGTCATGCAGCTGCGTCTCTGGCCCGCCCAGGACGAAAAGCCCATTTTCTGTCATGATTTTTTGTCATAGAAGTAGGAGCCCACCACATCTATGATGATACCGGGTTTTGTCACAATTATCGTCATAGAAGTGTCATATGTATGACAGAAAAAAATTTGTTCAGCCCAAAATGTCATGGATGTGTCTTTTTTTTGTAGTCCACAAAAATGTCATACATTGGGGCACAGTTAAACCCCGTCGTAGACGCCGCACTACAGGAGTTCCTACGTGAGAATTGGGACATATTCGCATGGCATCCTTCAGACATGCCAGGAATCCCACACAGGCTGGCCGAGCATAGCCTTAACATTCTAAAAGGATTCAAGCCGGTCAAGCAGACTCTTTGGCATTTCTCTGAACCCAAGCAGCAAGCTATGGGAGAGGAGCTAGCCAAATTACTGGAGGCCGGATTCATTAGAGAAATAAAGCATCCGGACTGGCTAGCAAACCTGGTGATGGTGCCAAAGAAGGACAAATCCTGGCGCGTGTCGTCGACTTCAAGGACCTTAATAAGGCTTGCCCAAAGGATCCCTTCCCCCTCCCTCGCATCGATCAAATTATCGATGCTACCGCAGGACACGACTCATTGTGCTTCCTCGACGCATACTCCGGTTACCACCAAATTAAAATGGCAGAGTCCGACCAAGCCGCAATGGCATTCATCACTCCATACGGCCCCTTCTGTTTTAACACAATGCCCTTTGGGCTCAAAAACGCCGGCGCAACATATCAGCGCATGATTCAGACATGTCTGGAAAAGCAGATCGACAAAACAGTGGAGGCATACGTTGACGATGTGGTCGTTAAAACTAGACACGCCGACTCCTTAATAGAACACTTGAGGCTCACGTTCGACAATCTCCGAACATACGACATTAAGCTCAATCCGGAAAATGCGTTTTCGGCGTACCCGCCGGAAAGCTCCTGGGCTTTATCATCTCCAGCAGAGGAATTGAAGCAAATCCGGCCAAAATCCGGGCTCTGTCGCAGTTGGCTATCCCAACTAACGTCAAGCAAATCCAGAAGTTAACTAGATGTGTGGTGGCTTTAAGCCGCTTTATCTCCCGATTAGGAGAAAAGGCACTCCCCCTTTATCGCCTTCTGCGGCGCACCAAACACTTCGAGTGGACGGACGCGGTCACGGCCGGATTGGAAGAAATAAAAGCCATCCTGGCCACCAACCCAATCTTGGCCGCGCCAAATGTCGGCGAACCAATGCTATTATATATAGCGCCAACTCACCAAGTTGCAAGGGCAGTGCTCGTTGTCGAACGAGAGACGGACGTGCACAAATTCCAACTTCAAAAGCCGGTATATTATGTATCCACCGTGCTCACTCCATACAAATCACGGTACCCACATTATCAAAAGATAGCATACGTGGTATTCATGGCATCCCGGAAACTACGACACTACTTTCAAGAGTGTTCAATTACGGTGGCCTCCGAAGTACCACTCAACGACATAATAAACAACCGCGATGCCATGGGCCAGATTTCCAAATGGGCTATCGAGCTCCTCCCGTTCAACATAACATATAAACCACGGCGAGCCATTAAGTCGCAAGTACTGGCCAATTTCGTAGCCGAATGGACAGAAGTCGAACTCCCTAAAGAGTATGGCGCATACTCCAATTGGATCATGCACTTCGAGGGCTCTAAAGTGCTGGAGGGTCTGGGGGCTCGCGTCGTCCTGACGTCCCCCACCGGAGATACAGTGCAATACGTACTCCAAATACTATACACAGACTCCAATAACGCAGCCGAATGTGAGGCCCTATTACACGGTCTCCGGATGGCAGTTTTCATGGGCATTCAACGCCTGGAGGTGCGTGGGGACTCGAACCTCGCAATATCCCAAATAAATGGAGACTTTGATGCCAACGATCCGAAAATGGCGGCATATCGCAACGCCGTCCTCAAAATGTTAGCTCGGTTCAAGGGCCTTGAATTCCACCATGTGGCTCGGGGAAACAACCAGGCGGCGGACATCCTCACCTGTATCGGTGCTAAACGCGACCCTGTCCCACCTAACATCTTCCTGGAAAAACTGATTAAGCCATCCGTGGTATGGGAAGGGGACACCGGCAACAATAGTCCGGACCCGGCCACAACACCATATACCAAACACTCTGACACAATCGGAGGCTCTGCCATCGAAATAACACCTTCAGCCCACGTAATAATGGCCGTCATCGCCCTGTGGACAGAACCATTCCTGGCCTACCTAACTAGGCAGGAACTACAGGAGGACCAAAATGAGGCACGCTGCATAGTGCGGCGATCTAAAGCCTACAAGGTCCACGAGGGAGAGCTCTATAAGAAAAGCACTACCGGAGTCCTTCAAAGGTGCATCCCCCAAGAGGAAGGGCGGAAGCTTTTGGCAGAAATCCATGCCGGACTCGGCGGCCATCACGTCGCAGCCCGGTCCCTTATAAGCAAGGCCTTCCGTAAAGGTTTCTATTGGCCGACGGCCCGGGCAGATGCGCAGCATCTGGTCCAACATTGCGTCGGTTGCCAGCTTTTTGCAAACCAAAGCCATATGCCGCCTACAGCTCTCCAAACAATCCCCATTACTTGGCTCTTTGCGGTCTGGGGGCTTGATATGGTCGGACCCCTTAAAGGGGGAACCCATAAGAAAAAATACTTACTGGTCATGGTGGATAAATTCACCAAATGGATAGAAGCCAAACCTGTCAAAACGGCTGAATCCGGACCAGTGATAGACTTCATATCCGGGGTCGTACACCGTTATGGCATCCCCCACAGCATCATCACTGACAACGGCACGAACTTTACAGCCGACGAGGTGAAACTTCGGTGCAGCAACATGGGCATCAAGCTCGATCATGCTTCTGTCTATCACCCGCAAACTAACATTCAAGTCGAGCGAGCGAACGGTCTTATCATGAGTGGCATTAAACCCAGATTAGTGCGGTCCTTAAAGGAATCAAACACGCACTGGGTAGAGGAGCTCGACTCCGTACTATGGGGGCTGCGGACCACGCCAAATCGCACTACCGGATACACACTGTTCTTCATGGTGTACGGCGCAGAGCCGGTTCTGCCTTGCGATATAATTCATGACTCACCTCGAGTGAGCATGTACGAAGAAAAAGAGGACGAGCTTGATCGACAGGACAGTTTGGACGCCCTGGAAGAAAAAGAGGACGAGCTTGATCGACAGGACAGTTTGGACGCCCTGGAAGAGGAGCGCGATGTGGCAAAAGCCCGTTCCGCATTTTATCAGCAACAGGCTCGAAGGTATCAAAGCAGAGAAGTATGGGCCAAAACCTATAACGTTGGCGAACTAGTTCTACGCCTACCGGAGAAGAAAAAGAACAAGCTCAAGCCCAAATGGGAAGGTCCTTTCATTATTGATCAGGTTCTGACCGGCAGAGCGTACCATCTGCGGGATGCGTCAGATAATCGACTCGAGCCAAACCCATGGAACGCAGCCAGACTCCGAAGATTCTATGCCTAGCGCCGGACTCTATGTTCGTCTCCTCACCTCCGTCCATTTTTCGCATATCTGTCTTTTCTCTCTTTCTCTCTTTTTTTATTATTCCCTTCAAGGCCCTAAAGGGCTAAACTTGTGTCTTGGTTACACAATCTTGACGCGCTAACTGCGCTCATTATACTTGGGGGCTTCTTACATAGAAGCTTAATCTAATTATTTTTCCGGGCTTTATGCCCCACACATGTGTTACTCTTCCACATGTACCTTTTTTCACCATTATATGCATTGATATGACTTAAGTTTTGGCCAAGCTGGGTTGCCTGGCTCTTGTATTTATGCCCTACGTTCCCATTAATTCGGCTAGGGCATAAGGGGAGCACCTCTGCGATTGTTACTGCCGGGTCATCCGGATGTGTACCTCAGACTGGGTGAAGCCGAAAGCTAGCGTTCTTAAGAGAATATTCGGTCGGTGAACTAAAGATGACTTTTATTTAATTTGACACATGCCCCCAGATGTTTATAACTTGCATCTCTTTTCACAGTTCAGAAATGCACATTAGGGCATGCTTACCCAGGGAAAGGAACCCTTAACGGAATTATTCTCCCTGGAAGATGTTTCTTACTACCCATGTAATATAACATAACTAGTTGGGTACTTGTCTATTCAAGCACTTATGACCCCTACGCCTGGTCTCCATGAATACCCCGGTTGTTTCATAACCGAGCGGGTATTCGGATACACTCCGGACTATCGGGTCCAGAGGTCGAAGCGAAAAGGTCCGCCATGACAAATGATTTACAATCCGGCTAGGGACATTACATATGTCACTTGAATTACACAGTCACTAAGACTGATTAAATTCTTCTTCTATACCATCCAACAGGTTGTCTAGCCTACAATCCTGTTGGGAATACATTGCGGCTAATTCTACTTGATCATACACTAAACTGATGGGGATCTCTTTCCCATCAGGCCCCAAAGGTCCAACCTCGGCCATGTGGTTTGGGTCCGCTTTGGTATAGCGCGTCTTCACCATAGCCCAGGCTTCCCTTGCACCTTGTCGGCAGGCGGATATCTTCCATAATCGGAAGCGCCGTGCCGCTCCCTTGAGCATCTCTATAAGCTCCCCTATGCCTCCTGGCGGGGACGCGGATGTCCACAAGGCTTGGGCAATACCCTGAATCACCTGCCGAACTTGCTCGTGCAGTTGTGAGAGCTCTGGTAGAAGATCACCCGAAGACCCGGCCATCTCCTCCGCGAGACGACCGGTCAACATACCTGCAGACATAACTCTGTTAGTCGGCTTCTTCGCCGAACTCCTTTAAAAGTTCGTTCAAGCACTTACTAAAAATGCCACGCCGAAGCCACTTATTCTCCTTCACGGAGTCCGCAACCTGGGCTCGGACATCTTTCAGTTCCACGCCCAGCCGGATATTGGCGTCTTGGAGATCATTTTTCTCCTGCCTGACTCGCGTAAGCACGCGCTTGCCAGCATCTAGCTATCGATCAGCACGTGCCGCGTTCACCCCCACGGCCTCCGGATTCACTCCGGCGTCATTTGCAACATCTATTGTTAGATTTGCATGCATGCCGTATACTACCTGGTACCTGTATTCTTTGTAATGGAAACAAGTATTACCAGAGGGGCCCTTCTCGGACTCCTTCAACGCGGCAACAACGACCCCTAGTTGGGCCTTGCACTCTTCTCTGTACGAACCTGCATAATAATGATCCTTAAATCAGTTGCGCAACTGTTTCAAGTCTTAGGGGCTACTGATATACATAATCATCAGATTTACCTACCCGTATATCCTTTACATACTGGTCCGTGGCTCTGGCAAGACCATTTTGAGCAGTGCGGATGTATGCATCTCCTGAGTTGAAGGCATCGAACGCCTCTTAGGAGAAACAAGCATCACAGAGTACGGCCCGGCGACGCCTGTGATTCATGGCGCTCTCCACTTCGGAATAGGTAGCAGATAATCTGTCCGCATCCTCTGTAGGGGGAACATCCGGCGTCTGTCCCGTGTTAGCTTCCGCATGTGTGTCCGTCCCTGGAGCCCGACTGGTCGAGGCGTGATCGGCAGCCTCCCTGGATATAGTTCGGCGAGCGTTTTTTCTCCTAAGAAACATGGATGTCATTATATTTTAAGACAGACGACAACCACGGAGCGAGGTTTTGTTTCATACCTCTGCGTCGACGTCTCCATCCTAACCGCCTTCCTTTTGGCCTACCTGGCTTCGGTGCCCCTTGTTGGCGAGCTGCTGCGGGTTCGACACGGCGTCCCGAAGGCCTTCCCTATAAAACACCATATGTGTACGGTAGGTGAAGTGCATAAAGGGGGATCCTTTTTGGGAGTTGGGACTTTCGTTTTTCTTACGTGCGATGCAGGGAGTAGTCTGGGATAGTCGGCCGTTGTGGCCACCATGGCGTCGTCGCAGCTCAATTGACAGAATTGCCTGTCTATCAGCTCCACAAATATGTCCGGATCCTCTTCGAGTCCGGGATCGAGGGCCCGGTCAGGATCCTCCAGTCGTGGAGGTGGGCTGCTGACCTCCCTTATAGCTTTTCGTAGTTCTTGCCGTGAAATGGCAAGGAGAGTATCTACGACGAAGAATGCGGGAAAGTTGGGAGTAAAGAGTGATGACTCACCCAGCTCGGAGGGTTGTACATGGAGAACCCATCCCGTGGCTTAATACGGATGAACTCCTCTTCCTCTCCCTTGAACAACTCGGACAGAATTTTTGCTAAAGCAAGAGCAGAGTTCGGTCCCTTACGCCCGCAGCGGGTGGCATCATCTTCTCCGTTAAAACACCACAGGGGGTGCCATCGATATTGAAGCGGCTGCACCCCCCGCATTATGCATATTGACATAACCTCGATTGTTGCCAATCCTGATTGAGCCAGCACTTTAATCCGGTCCATCAGATAAAGGACTTCTCCGTTGTCTTCCTCCTGGGGGCTCCGTGGGCGCCAACTTCGGCATTTCTTCAGAGGAGCATTGTTGAACTCGGGGAGACCCCTCCGAACAGGGTCCGGAAGGGGGATGTCCTCCATGTAAAACCACTCCGAAGGCCAGTCTTCGGTCGTCTTCTTTGGGGTACCGGACAGGTATCCGGTCTCGGCCATGCACCATATTTCAGCTCCGCCCACTTGATAAAGTGACCCCTCCCGTGTGCGGGGTACAAGGCAAAATAGCCTCTTCCACAGCTCGAAATGAGCCTCGCAGCCCAAAAACAGCTCACAAAGGGCAACATAACCGGCGATGTGTAATAGGGAAGCAGGGGTGAAATTATGCAACTGGAGGCCGTAAAACTCCAGGAGCCCGTGGAGGAACGGATGAATTGGAAATCTGAGTCCCTTTAGTAAGTAAAGGACGAGGCATACCCGCTCCCCCTTGGAGGGATTGGGGAAGCTCTCCGCTTGCTCCCCGCCATTATAGGTGGCGAGCCCGGCTCGGAGGGGACCATATACGCTGGAGGAAGAAATCCCTGGGTCTGCAACTCTACTAATCGGCTGTGTGGGACGGAACACTTCTCCCAATCACCAGGCTTAGTGCTACGGGAGTGGGAGGAGGAGCTGCAATGGCTGGCCATGATGGAATGGATTTTTTCGAGCGCGCTCCGATGGACTCTCGCCGTGGGAGGATGGTGTGGATTGGATCTAAGAATTCCCATCCCTTTAATAGACGATTTATTTACCTGGCTAGGGGGCGAATGTAAAAATGCCCTGGCTCCTTGCCTTCGCTCGCCACGTGGAAGATATCCCTTATTGGGCGCAGAAGCCAAGAAGTGCAACATTTATGGGGAGCCGGACACTACTTAGCAGATATCCAGGATTTAGAGAAGAACCCGCCTTGCAATGCCGAAAACAATACTACGCGCCAGACTCATCGTCATTGAAGCCTGGTTCAGGGGCTACTGAGGGAGTCCTGGATTAGGGGGTCTCCGAACAGCCAGACTATCTCCCTTGGCCGGACTGTTGGACTATGAAGATACAAGATTGAAGACTTCGTCCCGTGTCCGGATGGGACTCTCCTTGGCGTGGAAGGCAAGCTAGGCAATACGGATGTGTAGATCTCCTCCCTTGTAACCGACTCTGTGTAACCCTAGCCCCCTCCGGTGTCTATATAAACTGGAGGGTTTAGTCCATAGAAATACATACAATCATACCATAGGCTAGCTTCTAGGGTTTAGCCTCTATGATCTCGTGGTAGATCAACTCTTGTAATACTCATATCATCAAGAACAATCAAGCAAGACGTAGCGTATTACCTCCATCAAGAGGGCCCGAACCTGGGTAAACATCATGTCCCCTGCCTCCTATTACCATCCGCCTTAGACGCACAGTTCGGGACCCCCTACCCGAGATCCGTTGGTTTTGACACCGACAATCGTCATCACCAACGATCCTCTCATCGGGAGGGGGTCAATCTCCATCAACATCTTCACTAGCACCATCTCATCTCAAACCCTAGTCCATCTCCTGTATCCAATCTTTGTATCCAAACCTCATATTGGTACCTGTGGGTTGCTAGTAGTGTTGATTACTCCTTGTAGTTGATGCTAGTTGGTTTACTTGGTGGAAGATCATATGTTCAGATCCATTATGCATATTAATGCCCCCCTGATTATGAACATGAATATGCTTTGTGAGTAGTTATGTTTGCTCCTGAGGACATGTGAGAAGTCTTGCTATAAGTAGTCATGTGAATTTGGTATTCGTTTGATATTTTGATGAAATGTATGTTGTCATCCCTCTAGTGGTGTCATGTGAACGTCAACTACATGACACTTCACCACTGTTTGGGCCTAGAGGGAGGCATTGGGAAGTAATAAGTAGATGATGGGTTGCTAGAGTGACAGAAGCTTAAACCCTAGTTTGTGTGTTGCTTCGTAAGGGGCTGATTTGGATCCATATGTTTCATGCTATGGTTAGGTTTACCTTAATAGTTCTGTTGTAGTTATGGATGCTTGCAATAGGGATTAATCATAAGTGGGATGCTTGTCCAATTAAGGGCAGTACCCAAGCACCGGTCCACCCACATATCAAATTATCAAAGTACCGAACACGAATCATATGAGCGTGATGAAAACTAGCTTGATGATAATTCCCATGTGTCCTCGGGAGTGCTTTCCTTTATATAAGAGTTTGTCCAGGCTTGTCCTTTGCTACAAAAAGGATTGGGCCATATTGCTGCACCTTATTTACTTTTACTATTTGTTACCTGTTACCAATTACCTTATCACAAAACTATGTATTACCGATAATTTCAGTGCTTGCAGAAAATACCTTGCTAAAAACCGCTTATCATTTCCTTCTGCTCCTTGTTGGGTTCGACACTCTTACTTATCAGAAAGGCTAAGATAGATCCTCTACACTTGTGGTTCATCAAAACTCTTTTCTGGCACCGTTTCTGGGGAGTGAAGCGCCTTTGGTAGCTGGAATTTGGTAAGGAAAAATTTATATAGTGTGCTGAAATTTACTGTCACTTGTTACTATGGAACATAATCCTTTGAGGGGCTTGTTTGGGGTATCTTCACCCCGACCACTAGAGCAAAGAGTTGCTCCTCAACCTACTGAACCTACTGAAAATGTACTTTGAAATTCCTTCGGGTATGATAGAGAAACTGCTAGCTAATCCTTTCACAGGTGACGGAACATTAGATCCTGATTTGCACCTAATCTATGTGGATGAAGTTTGTGGATTATATAAGCTTGCAGGTGCTACCTCTTGAGCACTCCGTTGATTTTCAGTTGAAGAGGAAAGGGTGATGCAGCAAAGTAGCGTAAGTATTTCCCTCAATTTTTGAGAACCAAGGTATCAATCCAGTAGGAGGCCACACGCAAGTCCCTCGTACCTACACAAACAAATAAGAACCTCGCAACCAACGCGATAAAGGGGTTGTCAATCCCTTCATGGTCACTTACGAGAGAGAGATCTGATAGAGATAATAATGATAAGATAAATATTTTTGGTATTTTTATGATATAGATTGAAAGTAAAGATTGCAAAGTAAAATAGATTGGAAACTTATATGATAGAGAATAGACCCGGGGGCCATAGGTTTCACTATTGGCTTCTCTCAAGATAGCATAAGTATTATGGTGGGTGAACGAATTACTGTCGAATAATTATGAGAATATCTAGGAATGATCATGTATATAGGCATCACGTCCGTGACAAGTAGACCGACTCCTGCCTGCATCTACTACTATTACTCCACACATCGACCACTATCCAGCATGCATCTAGATTATTAAGTTCATAAGAACAGAGTAACGCATTAGGTAATATGACATGATGTAGAGGGATAAACTCAAGCAATATGATATAAACCCCATCTTTTTATCCTGGATGGCAACAATACTATACGTGCCTTGCTGCCCCTGCTGTCACTGGGAAAGGACACCGCAAGATTTAACCGAAAGCTAAGAACTTCTCCCATTGCAAGAAAGATCAATCTAGTAGGCCAAACCAAACTGATAATTCAAAGAGACTTGCAAAGATAACCAATCATACATAAAAGATTTAAAAAAGAATTAAATATTGTTCATAGATAGACTTGATCATAAACCCACAATTCATCGGATCTCGACAAACACACCGCAAAAAGAGTTACATTGAATAGATCTCCAAGAAGATCGAGGAGAACTTTGTATTGAGATCCAAAGAGAGAGAAGAAGCCATCTAGCTAATAACTATGGACCCGAAGGTCTGAAGTAAACTACTCACACATCACCGGAGAGGCCATGGAGTTGATGTAGAGGCCCTCTATGATCGATGCCCCCTCCGGCGGAGCTCCGGAAAAGGCCCCAAGATGGGATCTCTTGGGTGCAAAAGGTTGCGTGGTGCTCCTGGATGTTTTCAGGGTATATGAGTATATATAGGAGGAAGAAGTAGGTCGGTTGAGCCACGAGGGGCCCACGAGGGGGAGGGCGCACCCAAGGGGGTAGGTGCGCCCCCTGCCTCGTGGACTCCTCGTTTATTTCTTGATGTCCACTCCAAGTCCTCTGGATCACGTTTGTTCCAAAAATAACTCTCCCGAAGGTTTCATTCCGTTTGGATTTCATTTGATATTCCTTCTCTACGAAACACTGAAATAGGCAAAAAAACAGGAATTTGCACCGGGCCTTGGGTTAGTAGCACTACTAGGAAAAGGCATGCTAGTGGCGCACCGAATTTGCCTTCTAATGGCGCACTACCGTTGCGCCACTGGCATCACGCCATTAGAATTAAATTCGGTGGTGCGCCATTAGTATCTGGTGTTCTAATGGCGCACCACGTAGTGTGCCATTAGTATAGCCTGCAGTGCGCCATTAGAATGCCTCCCAGGGGGCCATATGTACCCATGTGCTTTGGCATTCTAATGGCGCACCAGCAGTTAATGCACCATTAGTGTGATGATCACAGTGCACCATTAGTGTCTTGTGTGGTGCGCCATTAGTATGAATATTAGGTTTTATTTTTTTTTTGCTTTTCTAATTTTTGCACAGGTTACAAAATATATTATTGGACAGAATATAGACAGCAGCACACAGCAACATCAGATTCATCGAATACAATAGAAGATTAGTCTCCGAATACAATTCATCATATTAGTCTCCGAATTCAAAAGACCGAACAAAGATAAAACATTACAAGTCTCAAGACCGCGAGTATTGAGTTTGCCTTCACATTACAAGTCGATATCGATCATCTAAACTACCATCACATAGAAGAGAGCTGTGGTCATCACGATGAGCATCATCGCGATCAAACTGGTCTTCATCCGGTTCCTCCAACGCTCCCTCCTCTCTCCCTCTAGATAGCGGGCGTATCTACATTCGGCCTCCGCCCTAGTGGTGTACCCTTTGTAACTGTTACCGCTGAAATGGTGAACCTGTCTCCGACACTCCTCCCAGTCGTCGTAGACTCCGGGAACCTTACCCTTGTACACGACATACGACGGCATCTCTATGCACAAGCCAAACAACAGACAATACATAAGCAATATGTAAGTATGCAACAAAAGGATCGGAAGAGAAAAGCAAGACACTAATAGCACGATTCATGGTCCTACTAATAAATAGCATCGATTACATCTAAGTTGAACGACTGTCCAAACCAAAGAGACATACGAATTCATTAAAGTATAATTACAACATGAGCCAATCAATGTTTCAGAACTACACATCACTACTTTCGACTCGACTCATCGGACAGGAACATGGATGAAGCCGCCGTCTGTCGTGATGGTCATGAAATCGCGGTCGTTGTCACCCTGCATTTGTAGCATTTCATCTATCTCACTGTTGGACGGTTGGTATCTGAGGAAGAACTGCCCCGAGGTATGAAGGACATCTTAATGGATGATGTCCGCAAACTCCGACTGGATGCGAAAGAATTCTTGTCTGAGGTCCGCGTCCTGGACTACCGACAAGCTCGCGGCCCAATCTTTGAGATTATCTGGTAGCAGAAGTTGATGATGGTCCCTTACGATCGCCCGCATGTGATGGAGGGCGTAGTAGGCATCCTTCTGACCGCCAGGCGGCTGCTTGACGCAGCAGAACTTTGTATTGTGTGAGAACATGTGCTTGCCGTACTTACGAACTGCCCTGGTGAAGGTGCCTCCAGATTTGGCGTAGGCGGGGAGAACATCATCAAGAACTTTCTTGACATTTGTGTAGTCTATCTTGGAGTTACGGTTCGGTTCTAAATACGTGGCCATGGAATATTTCGGGCTTAAGAGGATGAGTGTGCAATGTGTGTCACTGCACAGAACACGGAATGTTAGAAAAAAAAAAGAACGATCGAAATCTAAGAAATCATATGTTACGGGGCGGTTAAGGGATGACTTACTCGGGAAAGTAAGCCACAAGGAAGTTATCCTTATCTGGGTTTGCCAGAATGACGCCTTCGAGGTGTGAACTCGCAACTTGGCGGTCCCCAGCGCTGCTCAAGTGCTTGGCACGCATGTAGAAGGGGTCGACTATCACGATGTCCGGGGTCTTGTCTCTAATGATCCGCATCTCCATACTCAGCAAAAACAGCCGAACGAAGGTGTAGTGCAGCGGATGAAGGTTAAACATAGCAAAGATGTCATCAAACCGCAGGACGATCGTACCCCCGATGTCGCCATCCACAAAGCCCTTGCCCTCTGGCACCTTGGCCACAAAAACCGGGTATGCCACATCCTTCTCTCTGAGACGCTGCTTCTCCAAAGAAAGAACACTGTCGTGCAGACTCCGCATAGCACCGGTTGCAGCATTCAGCATATTTGGCGGTAGCATCGCCCTACCCGCCACATGCACCCTCCTCGAGATATCCTTTGGTGAAGGTGGCCCGTCCTGAGCACGGATCGAACACGGTGCCGACTGGCTCGCACCGGCGCCCTTGTTAGTCTTTTGTTTCCATCCCTTCTTCTTGATCTCCTGTAATGGGACCGAGTTCTGCTCACAGACCGCCTTCTTGAGCGTGTTGGGGCTGATAATATTTCGCACCTCAGCTATCTGAGGCTCGGTGAAGGCGGGAGCTGGAGGCGTGTCCTGAGAACTGAACGCCAGGCGACGCCTGTTGCAATTGGATTTCTCCACCGTACCAGCTAGATCGCGGTCGTCTTGGTTGGGTTCTTGAAAAAGAGGCCCGCAGAACTCGTCAGCGTACCCATGTTCGGCAAAGTACTTATCAACTTTGGTAAATGTACCATCGTCGTTGTCGTCGCCGTCCGGATCCTGTGCCATAGGGCTGTCCGGATCCTGTGCCATAGGGATGTCCGGCAGGTCCGGTAGCATTGCGGCGTTCTTGCCATGGCTTGGCGCCGGCACGACTGGCGGTATTGTCTGTGGGGTGGTGTCCCCCGCCCCCAAACGAATCTGGCTCTTCGGCCAAAGCAGGGGCCAGTTTACATAGGTGCTGAGGGTCATCTCATCTTCTTTGTCGGCCCTAGCGGGTCGAATTGGAGGTAACAGCTCGTCGCAGCCTGGCAGCACCTGAACCACTTCAACCCTATACATTGTGGGTGGCATCGGATTACCGTGGAACATGGGGTTGCCCGGTTGAACGATTCTGCCCTTGGCGACATCGACCAACTCGGCACCCACGAAGTGCAGAAGAGTGCAAGGAATGTCGGCGGTGCCCTGCGAAAACATGTACAGGGCGTCAGGGATGCCCAGTCAAAGACAAGGAGATGAAGTCATTGGCCGAGAGGCTTAGTTACCGTGATGCCGTCGAGCTCGGCTAATGTCGAGGCACCGCCAACGGCGGGCGTGCAACTGACAGAGGGGGCGCTTGCTGGCGAGGTGCCGGCCGGCGGACACCCGGGTGCATTAAGCTCCAATGCCCGTGCCGGCGCCGGAGACACGAATACCGCCTCCGCCGGAGACACCAATGGCGCCGCCGTCGGAGACACCAATGGCGCCGCCAGAGACACCAATGGAGCCGCCTGCGCGCTGTGCGAGTTGCTGGCCGTGAAGCTGGGAACCGGGGGAGGCACCTGTTGGCCGCCCGCAATCCATGTCGTCAGCCCATGAATCAACGTAGGCACCATGGCGTTGAGCGTCGTTCCAAGTTGTTGTTGCACTTGCTCTTGGACAAGCTCCGGAATCCGCGCCACTTGTGCCTTGAGTTCTTCAACCTCGTGCGTCTGGCTTTCTGAGCTGGTCTTTTTCTCCTTCCGCACACCAGCGGTATAGTATGACCCCCATTTTGTGGACAAGCCTTTGCCGGCCACACGACCAGCTGATGTCGGCTTAGTGAGCTTATCCTTGTTTTTCATTACGTTGAACGCCCTATTTAAAGGGGTGTCGAAAGGGGAGCTCTTAGACGACCCGGCGCTACTGCTTTCAGTGTCCTGCGAAAGGAACGTGAACCATTTAGAAATATTGGGGATTAATTAGAGTGCAACCATATGGAGCTAATTACGCGGGGGTGTATTCCTTACCAGAAGAAGCTCAAGCGCCCTGGTCTTCGGATCCGTGGTAAGCTCCTTTGTTATCGGGTCCTCCTTGTACCGAGCCCTGACATAGTTCCTGGTCTGCTTGTCACCGCTGTATTTCTCGAAGCGGGGCGGTAGGCCTTGCTCGGCACGCTCCGCGTCCTCCTTGTCCCATATAGGCTCCGCCACTCTGTAACTGCCGGGACCGAGTTTGTGTTCCCCTAAGTTCAACTCCCGCATTTCTTTCCCCCACTGACTTGATTCGGAGGTTGCACTGCTCTCGCACTTGATCTTGAACTCCTTGTACTCATATTCGCTCATCAAAGGATATTTCGCCTTGATCTTCTCATAACTATCACCTTTATCAATCATTCTCTTCACCGCGCTTTTCCAAGTAGACAGGGTCGTGCTCATCTTCGTGAGGGCGGCACTATTCACTTTATTCCCTGAGAGGCGTGTGTTTTCAAATTCGGCGGGGAACTTGTATCGTTCGTGCAGCTTCGTGAAGAGGAGGTTGCGCAAATTCCCTCGGTCCTTATGCCTCAGGTTCTCGGTATTGATCGAGACGGTGCTTCGTAGAATGCACCCGAGCTGAACCGAGTTCCCCTTGACTATATGTTTGGGCTCCGTTGGATTCCCGTCGGAGTCCACTTGAGTGAATTCCTCCTTGACGGTGCGGAGCGCATTTGGGCGCCGGTCCTTCCTTTGCTTCTTCGGTTGGCTGCCATCTGTGTGTGCGCCGCCATCATCAGTGGTGGCATCCTCGGCGGCACCATCAGTGGTGTCATCCCCGACGCCACTAGGGGTTGTGTAATCAGGATCGGTGTCTTCCGCGGCGTCCTCATAGCGGTGAGGTTGTTCCTCCATCTCCTAGGACAGCTCCCAGAATTGCTTGCCGCCCGAACCACCGGCCTCATCGTTGTGGGCCATGTTTCGCTCCAAATAGGAAAAAAGTTTGGTCAAAAAGT
Source organism: Triticum urartu (assembly GCF_056163025.1). NCBI lineage: Eukaryota > Viridiplantae > Streptophyta > Magnoliopsida > Poales > Poaceae > Triticum > Triticum urartu. The sequence goes on from NC_141877.1 coordinate 476,712,775, forward strand.
TGGTTATTGTCAAGGAACAAGATCATGGTCTCGTCATTTAGGGTTTGTCGACACCGAGGCACCCTAAAAGCCTAAGCTTTCATCATTTAGGGTTTGTCGACGCCGAGGCACCCTAAAAGCCTAAGCGTACATCATTTAGGTTCTCATCGACACCGAGGCATCCGGGGCAGCCAAGTTAAGTTTTCATCATTTAGGGTTTATTGATGCCGAGGCACCCTAGGTTGGGCCTAATCACTTGGCACTAATCACTTGGCTCTATTGCCACCTATGGTTTAATACAGCAAGAATAAAGGGGCAGTTGATCCTACTTAATTAAGTACTAAGATACCCCGGCCCATGCATTAGTAGCAAGTACCTCATATGTCCGATTTTTAGCAAAGTCATGCGAAAATTCACGGAAAATTTCAGCATGACCTTTGCTGAAAATAGGACATATGGAGTACCCGAATTTGCCGGAACGGAAGTTAATCGACATTCCGTCAAACTCAAGGGCCTCTCGGGGTACCTACAAAATCATCACGACAAGAAGGGCCTCTCAAGGGCCTCAAGCAGCAGCAGCCCTTCACGAGCGAACTCAATGAGTGTGAACCAACAGAGTGTGGGTCACCACAGATTCTGTAGTCAAAAACCTTCAGGACAGAGTGAAAATAGTTACAATATGCTTGCAAGTAATTTTTCTGTAACTAAGGCACAATATGCTTGCAAGTAAATCACAATATGCTTGCAAGTAATTTTTCTGTAACAGTCTTGCCCCTATTTGAAGGACAAGCAAATAGATACAATGGGTAGCTTTGGCACAATCCTAAGGCACAATCCTCTGACTAATTCATCACTGTAGGCCGGCATGAAACACACTCCTCCAAAAAAGCCTAAAATTCCACTATTATTGCATGTAAAAAAGCCTAAAATCCACTAGTATTGCCTCTAAGAAAGCCTTAAAAGTCCACTATTATTGACAATCAAAATATGATCTGAACTGTAAGGAGTTAACTGAAAAATGAGTGTTAACTGAAGTTTTCCAGTACAGATCATAACTGAAGTTATTCATAGAATATAGTGACATCAAATGCAGTTAATTAGTCTTAATTGAATCTTAGTAAGGTTCATTCTGAAGTCAAAAGTCCCCAAACAGTGAAAGGGAACAAACAAAAAATGTTCGGGAAATTCCAAAAGAGTCTAAAGGTATGGGTTGGTTTTTGGTTCCAATTTGAAAACCCAAAATTTCATCAACACATTAATTATAATTTGTTTGTGCAAATACTTCTCTCAGGCAGCCACACACATCTTTCTTCATCCAATTTTTTCCTACAGCATCATTGAACATCTGAAACTTACCAGCTCAACTTGAGAAAAAAATGGATAGGCAGGGACATTTGTGCTTTTTGCCATCTAATCTAATCTACCTCTACTTGATTAACTATTGTTTTGGTTTTCACTTTGTGCTAGCCCATTAGATTAGTTGGTAAAGCACATGCTTCATCTTACATTCCCTACCTGTGTGTACATGCATTTGCAGGCTTTCAGTCCCTGACTAATTAACTACATTGCTGATCAAAGACCCTGCTGTTTACTGGGAGGTGGCAGTACTACTGTGCTAGTGTGCTAGTACTGGTTTTTATTCTTTGGAACCTTCTACTTATGAAGCTCTCTCAAGTAAAGATTTTCAACTAGTAGTACATTTTTGTATGGTGCAAAAGTCCAGCAGCACTAGAACTGAACTGATTGATCTATACATGTTGTAGGAGGAGCTATATCATTTTCTCCATGGGGAATTTTGTGTAGGTACTTAGACAGCCACACACATCACCAAATTTCAACAGGAGGCGGATACAAACTTACTAACCAGAATTTAGCTAGCAGTGCAGTAACTTGCAAGTGTTAATAGCTATAAACACTGAAATATGCATTTCTATCCATAAGCTGTCAAATATCATCAGAAGATAACAGACACGGTCGAGGGGAGGGAGGGATGGAATGGGGAGAAAGGGTGGAGAGGGAGGAAGGAGGAAGGAGGAGAGGTACCTGGGCGGGCGCGGCCGGTCGCCGGAGGGGTTGGGGTCAGGGTTGGGGTTGGCGGCGGCGTCGTCGAAGGGATGGCTCGATTGGTCGTCGGGGAGGCCTCCTGGGCTTCTCGGTTGGTCATGGGGAGGCCGGCGGCCGCGGTCGTCGTCCTGCACCCCGTGCCCAGACTAAGGTAGAGGCGGCGCAGGGCAGGGGCCGATGCGGGGAGGCTGTCGGCGACGGCAAGGTCGCGGAGGCGTCGTCTATGGTGGAGCTGCAGTGGTGGGGGGCGCGGGGGCGGCGGTGCACGTAGGGGCGGCGGCGACGTGGGGCGGGGCAGCGCGCGGGGGGGGGGGGGGGGAGGGACTAGATCTGGCGAGAGGGAGGGACGAAGGGGTCGGGCTAGGTAGAGCTAGGGGGAAGATTACTAATGGTGCACCCCCGAGCGGTGCGCCATTAGAATGTTTTTTCTAGATAGCAATGGCGCATCCCAGAGCGGTGCGCCATTAGAATGTTTTTATATAGCAATGGCGCACTACCAGAGCGGTGCGCCATTAGAATGTTTTTTAGATAGCAATGACGCACTACACGAGCGGTGCGCCATTAGTATGTTTATTATTATTATTTTTTGTTGCTATTTTTTAATATTTTTTTATAAAAACAGTAATAATTTTTTCATGAATACGAAAAAATATCATCAAATGGGGGTGCTCGGCGGCGGTGGAGCGGGGCGGGGAGGGTGCGGTGGGTCGGCGGCGACGGTGGAGCGGGGGAGGGTGCGGTGGGTCATCGGCGGCGGTGGAGCTAGCGGGGGAGGGTGCGGGGGGTGTTCGGCGGCGGTGGAGCGGGCCGGGGAGGGTGCGGTGGGTCGGCGGCGGCGGTGGAGCGGGGGAGGGTGTGGTGGGTCGGCGGCGGCGGTGGAGCTAGCGGGGGAGGGTGCGGGGAGGGGATCGAGATCGAGATGAAGGGGGATAGCGATCGAGATTTAAAAATATTCATCAAATTTGAAAAAATATTCATGAATTCGAAAAGTGCCCATGAAATTTAAAAATATTCATGAGTTCAAAAAATGTCCATGTAATACAATCGAGAAACGAAGACTACGATTTAAATACAATCGATCTTAGCTAGCTAGCTATCTATTCACAATCTTCTTGCCCTTCTTTTTTGCAAATGGAGTTCTTCTGTGGAATGGACATCCTTTAGGTAGGGTGGTCCTGCTTCTTCTTGTGGTGTATGCTGCTACTTCATCGTCGTCATCATGTTCGATCTTCGGGTCGCCGTACTTGTCGAAGTCTTGCTCATTGGCTACTCCATCCATTCTGATGATCTTCCTTTTGCCTCTCCTCACGACAACACGACTAGGCTTTGACGGGTCGGTAATGAAGAAGCATTGGTCCACTTGGGAAGCCATTACCCATGGCTCATTTTTCGCGGTGACGTTTGCGCCCGCGGTCTTGGATTTGGCTTCGGGTATAAGCAAGGTGGTGAAATACCGGTCTTCTTTTAGGACGCTCTTGGCCCATCTGACACGGAACATCGGGACCTTCTCTCCAGCGTAGCTCAGCTCCCAGATCTCCTCGATCCTTTCGTAGTATCTGTCCTTGTCGTTACCGGTGTAGGATTCCATCGTTACCCCGGAGTTCTGATAACCATCGCTCTTCATGTCCTTGTCCTCGGTGTAGAATGTGTAGCCGTTGATATCATATGCCTCATAGGTCATCAGGTTGTGCTGGGCGCCCTGTGACAAGGCGAATATGAGTTGTTCTTCCGCGGAAGAATCTTCATGTAAAGGGTACGACAGAAGCTTCTGCTTGAACCAACGCGTGAAACATGAGTTGTGCTCTTTGAGTATATCTCCGTCCGTCCTCTGTTGGCCTCGGTCATTGTACGTCTTCTCAATAAAGGTTTTGTGCTCTACCACCCAAGGATCGACCACGTCTATGTGTTGTAGCGCGACTAGGTTTGCTCTTTCAAAGTCGGCGAGTCGACCCTCGAAGTCGACATGCATTTCGCGGCGACCCTCACGGTGACCCCATCCAGCAAGCCTGCCGAGGTGCCTGTTGACGGGAAGACCAATGGGGTTCTCGATGCCTAGATAATTCGTGCAGTAGGAGATGCACTCTTCGGTCAGAAAGCCCCTGGCTATACTTCCCTCTGGACGTGACATGTTGCGAACGTATCCTTTGATGACACCATTCATCCTTTCGAACGGCATCATGCTGTGCAGGAACGTTGGCCCGAGTTGGATGATATCATCCACGATATGGACTAGCAGATGCACCATAACGTCGAAGAATGCGGGCGGGTACATCTCAAGCTCGCATAGTATCACCACGATCTCTTCCTGTAGACTTCTAAGTTGCCTCACGCCAATCGACTTCCGAGAGATGACGTCGAAAAAGTTGCATAGGCCAAATAGCGTTTCACGGACGTGCGCGTCCATGATCCCACGGATTGCAACTGGAAGTATCCGCATCATCAGCATGTGACAGTCGTGAGACTTCATCCCGCTGAACTTTTGCTTCGCTAGGTCTAGGTATCTGCTTATCTTCCCCGCGTAACCATAAGGAAGTTTTACTCCTAGGAGGCAGGTGAAAAACTGCTCGATCTCCTCCTGACTTAGAGTGAAGCACGCGGGAGGGTAGTCATTTCCGGTCTTCTTGGCCTTTTTGCCTTTGCAACGACTTTCTGTGTCCTGCTTCGCCTCATCATCATCATCATCATCATCATCATCATCATCATCATCATCATCATCATTAGCGTGAAGCTCCTGCCTGATGCCCATTGATTTCAAGTCTGCCCTTGCTTTTGGCCCATCTTTGGTCCTCTCTGGCATGTTGAGCAGGGTACCAAGCAGACTCTCGCACATGTTCTTCGTGATATGCATGACATCAAGGCTGTGAGGCACACGGTGGATCTTCCAGTATGGCAAGTCCCAGAAAACAGACCTCATTTTGCATACCTTCAGCAGCGGCTCTGGCGCCTTTCGCTTCTTTCCCGGCTCTGGCGCCTTTTGCTTCTTTCCCGGCAGTGGGCAGTCTTTCCAATTTTTCAACAGCTTGTCTATTTCCTCGCCGCTCCTCGTACACAGGCGTTTTCGGGGTTCGGTTTCACCATCGAACAGATCCTTGTGTTTCCTCCACGGGTCATCGTCGCGAAGCCACCTTCGATGTCCCATGACCACGGTTTTCGAAGACCCGGGATCTCTATCTAGCTGGCGATACGTTGTGTCATCCATGCACCTTACGCATCCAGAAAATTCGTGGACTACCTGCCCCGCGAGATATCCGTAACCGAGATAGTCGTGCACCGTCGTGAGCAGTGCGGCTCTCATAGGGAAATATTCTTTCTCTGCGGCGTCCCACGTATTGGCTGGCGTTTTCCACAGCGTGTCTAGCTCCTCCTTCAGCAGCCCCAGATACAGATTGATGTCGTTCCCTGGTTGTTTCGGCCCTTCAATTAGCATACTCATGTGAATGTACTTCCTCTTCATGCACAACCAGGGGGGAAGGTTGTACATCCACACAAACACAGGCCAGGTGCTATGTGTGCTTCTCTGGCTGCCAAACGGATTGACTCCATCGGTGCTTGCACCCAGCATGATGTTCCTGGGATCCTTCCCAAAATCTGGGTATTCGAAGTTCAACGCTTGCCATTGGCTCGCATCCTTAGGGTGACTTGGCATCTTGTCTTTTTTATTTATCTCCGGATCATTTCCGTCATCTTCCCGCTTCTTCTCCTCCCTATCCGCGTGCCAACGCAGGAGCTTTGCTACCTTAGGGTCCGCGAAATACCGCTGCAGACGAGGAGTGATCGGAAAGTACCACACCGATTTTTGAGGAGCTTTCTTCCTCTTCTTGTATCAAGTGACGCCGCACACCGGACATATGGTAGACTCCGCGTGCTCGTCCCGATAAATGATACAATTGTTCATGCACACATGGTATTTCATGTGCGGTAAATCCAGAGGACACACGATTTTCTTCGCCTCCTCGAAACTGGTCGGGCACTTGTTCCCCTTGGGAAGACGTTCGTGCCAGAATGACATGTTCTCGTCGAAGCATGCGTCGGTCATTTTGTGTTTTACCTTCATCTCTAGAGCCATGAGCGTTACTTTTAGGCGGGTATCCTCGGGCCTGCATCCTTCATACAATGGAGTAACCGCGTCTATCTCCAGTTGATCCAGCTTGGCTTTCTCTCGGGCGGCAGCTCTTGCGTTATTCGTCTGCTTGAGAAGCAGCTCTTGAATATGAGGGTCCTGCACCCAGCCTCCATCGTCGTCTGCTCCGGCATCTTCATCTTCATGATCATGCCCTTCGTCTTAATCTTCCTCATCATCATGTACGACATCTTCTACATGATGACTGTGTACAGCATCACCGTCGTGATCATGTCCTGGAGATTCTTCATCTTCTCGCCCGCCCTCGCCGCGGTGGTACTTGTCTTGTTGCCCTTCCTCATTTCTTTCCCGGCCCCCATGGACGACTTCATAGTCATCTTCATCACCTTGCCACCGATAGCCATCCATGAAACCACGCAAGAGCAGGTGGTCCCGCACCTGCCCGGAATCTGGGTCCGCAATAAGGCTCTTCAGCTTGCATCTTCGACACGGACATCTTATCTCCGTCTCGTTCTTTTGAAGCATCTCGGCCTTCGCAGAGCTCAAAAACCTATTCACGATGCCTTCAGTCATCGTGCGGACCATGGTCGCCTGCGGGGTAGAGCAAAACGATATTTTAGAACCAAGAAAAAATTTGGCATGACCTTCCCTAAAAATAGGACCAAAAAGAATGCATAGTGCCAAAATTCTCGCCGAAACGGAAGTGAATCAAAACATTCCGGCAAAATAGTGGCAACTATCGCATTTCAAATACCGGTACCTTCAAACACAAACATATATGCAACACCACAAACACATGCAACACCACAAACATACATAGATCTAGCTAGGCCACAAAAAGTGCATGTGCACGTTGTTGGAGCGAGCTAGGGAGAAAAAAAGTAGATCTACATCATGAAGATAGCTTTCCCCTTACTTACCTATCAAAAAAAGGTAATTTCACCACTTAATTTTGATGAATCTATGGTGGAAATGAGGTGAGGAGGAGGAGATGGCCGAAAGCTTGGAGAAGGAGGTGGAGGGAATGAAGTGGGGAAAGTGAGTGGGTAGGTGTGGGGCTGTCCAAAATATCTTGTTGGGGTCCCAGGTTACTAATGGCGCACCACCAGCAAATGCGCCATTAGTAACCCTAGTTACTAATGGCGCACCTGCAGGTGGTGCGCCATTAGTAGTTTTGTAAAAAAGTAAAAAAAATATATATATATATATATATATACTAATGGCGCACCGGGTAATAGTGCGCCATTACTAGTTTAAACTAGTAATGTTGCACTGTGAAACGATGCGCCATTAGTAGTTTTGCAAAAAAAAAGAATAATTTTTTTACAGTAATGGCGCACTGTCTGCTTGGTGCGCCATTACTACTTAGAACTAGTAATGGCCCACTTCGACCTGATGCGCCATTAGTATGTATGGAAAAATGGAAAAATAATAATTTAATACTAGTGGCGCACCCTGTTTCTGGTGCGCCATTAGTGTCTTCCACACTAATGGCGCATCACCAACCGGTGCGCCATTAGTATATAGTAGTGGCGCACTGCTTCCATGGTGCGCCATTAGTATCAATCCTATCTATAGCCCTTTTCCTAGTAGTGTAGGTTAGTCCTAAAAATAATATAAAAGTGTAAGATAAAGCCCATTAAACATCCAAAACAGAATATATAATAGCATGGAACAATCAAAAATTATAGATACGTTGGAGACGTATCAAGCATCCCCAAGCTTAATTCCTGCTCGTCCTCGAGTAGGTAAATGATAAAAACAGATTTTTTTGATGTGGAATGCTACCTAACATAATTCTCAATGTAACTATCTTTATTGTGGCATGAATATTCAGATCCGAAAGATTCAAGACAAAAGTTTAATGTTGACATAAAAATAATAATACTTCAAGCATACTAACTAAGCAATTATGTCTTCTCAAAATAACATGGCCAAAGAAATTTATCCCTACAAAATCATATAGTCTAGCTATGCTCTATCTTCACCACACAAAGTATTTAAATCATGGACAACCCCGATGACAAGCCAACCAATTGTTTCATACTTTTGATGTTCTCAAACTTTTTCATAGTTCGAAGAGACTTGCAAAGATATCAAATCATGCATATAAGAATTCAAAGGAGTTTCAAATAATATTCATAGATAAGCTGATCATAAATCCATTATTCATCGGATCTCGGCAAACACAACGCAAAAGAGTATTACATCGAATAGATCTCCAAGAACATCAAGGAGAACATGGTATTGAGAATCAAAGAGAGAGAAGAAGCCATCTAGCTACTAGCTATGGACCCGTAGGTCTGTGGTAAACTACTCACGCTTCATCGGAGAGGCAATGGTGTTGATGTAGAAGCCCTCCGTGATCAAATCCCCCTCCGGCAGGATGCCGGAAAAGATCCCTAGATGGGATCTCATGGGTACAGCAGGTTGAGGTGGTGGAAAAGTGGTTTCGTGGCTCCCCTGGAAGTTTTCGGGGTACATGAGAATATATAGGGGGAAGATCTAGGTCAGGGGTCACCGAGGGGCCCACAAGGTCGGGGGGTGCCCTACCCCCCTGGGCGCGCCCTCCGCCCTTGTGGCCACCTTGTGGCTCTTCTGACTTGCACTCCAAGTCTCCTAGGTGTCTTCTGTCCAAGAAAAATAATTGCAAAAGTTTTATTCTGTTTGGACTCCGTTTGATATTCCTTTTCTGCGAAACTCTAAAACTAGGAAAAAAAACAGAAACTGGCACTGGGCTCTAGGTTAATAGGTTAGTCCCAAAAATCATGTAAAATAGCATATTAATGCATATAAAACATCGAAAACAGATAATATAATAGTATGGAACAATCAAAAATATAGGTATGTTGGAGACGTATCAAGCATCCCCAAGCTTAATTCATGCTCATCCTCGAGTAGGTAAATGATAAAAACAGAATTTTGTGATGTGAAATGCAACCTAACATATTTATCCATGTAATTCTCTTTACTATGGCATGAATGTTCAGATCCGTAAGATTCAAAACAAAAGTTTAATATTGACATAAAAACAATAATACTTCAAGCATACTAACAAAATAATTATGTCTTCTCAAAATAACATGGCCAAAGAAAGGTTACCCTTACAAAATCATATAGTCTGGCTATGCTCCATCTTCATCACACAAAATATTCAAATCATGCACAACCCCGACGACAAGCCAAGCAAATGTTTCATACTTTTGATGTTCTCAAATCTTTTCAACTTTCACGTAATACATGAGTGTGAGCCATGGACATAGCACTATATGTGGAATATATGGTGGTTGTGGAGAAGACAAAAAAGAAGGAGATAGTCTCACATCAACTAGGCGTATCAACAGGCTATGGAGATGCCCATTGATAGATATCAATGTGAGTGAGTAGGGATTGCCGTGCAATGGATGCACTAGAGCTATAAGTTTATGAAAGCTCAAAAAAGGAAAACTAAGTGGGTGTGCGTCCAACTTGTTTGCTCATGAAGACCTAGGATGTTTTGAGGAAGCCCATTGTTGGAATATACAAGCCAAGTTCTATAATGAAAAATTCCCACTAGTATATGAAAGTGATATCATAGGAGCTGACTCTCTATCATAAGATCATGGTGCTAATTTTAAGCACAAGTGTGGCAAAAAGGATAGTAACATTGTCCCTTCTCTATTTTTCTCTTATTTTTTCTTCCTTTTTTGGGCCTTCTATTTTTTTGGCCTTTCTCTTTTTTTATTTCCCACATGGGACAATGCTCTAATAATGAAGATCACCACACTTCTATTTACTTACAACTCAAAGATTACAACTCGATACTAGAACAAAAATATGGCTCTATGTGAATGCCTCCAGCGGTGTACCGGGATGTGCAATGAATCAAGAGCGACATGTATAAAAAATGATGGACAGTGGCTTTCCCACAAATACGATGTCAACTACATGATCATGCAAAGCAATATGACAATGATGGAATGTGTCATAATAAATGGAACGGTGGACAGTCGCATGGCAATATATCTCGGAATGGATATGGAAATGCCATGATAGGTAGGTATGGTGGCTGTTTTGAGGAAGGATATGCGGTGGGTTTATGGTACAGGCGAAAGTTGAGCGGTACTGGAGAGGCTAGCAATGGTGGAAAGGTGAGAGTGTGTATAATCCATGGACTCAACATTAGTCATAAAGAACTCACATACTTATTGCAAAAATCTATTATTCATCGAAACAAAGTACTACACGCATGCTCCTAGGGGGATAGATTGGTAGGAAAAGACCATCTCTCGTCCCCGGCCGCCATTCATAAGGAAGACAATCAAAAAACATCTCATGCTCCAACTTCGTTACATAACGGTTCACCATACGTGCATGCTACGGGACTCACAAACCTTAACACAAGTATTTCTCAAATTCACAACTACTCACTAGCAGGACTCTAATATCACCGTCTTCATATCTCAAAACAATCATAAGAATCAAACTTCTCATAGTATTCAATGCACTCTATATGAAAGTTTTTATTATATCCCTCTTGGATGCCTATCATATTAGGACTAATTTTATAACCCAAGCAAATTACCATGCTGTTCTAAAGACTCTCAAAATAATATAAGTGAAGTACGAGAGTTCATCAATTTCTATAAAATAAAACCACCGCCGTGCTCTAAAAAGATATAAGTGAAGCACTAGAGCAATTTTGCCTAGCTCAAAAAATATAAGTGAAGCACATAGAGCATTCTAATAAATCACGATTCATGCGTGTCTCTCCCAAAAGGTGTGTACAGAAAGGATGATTGTGGAAAACTAAAAAGAAAAGACTCAAATCATACAAGACGCTCCAAGCAAAACACATATCATGTGGTGAATAAAAATATAGCCTCAAGTAAAGTTACCGATAGACGAAGACGAAAGAGGGGATGCCTTCTCGGGGCATCCCCAAGCTTAGGCCTTTTGGCCTTCTTGAATATTACCTTGGGGTGCCTTGGGCATCCCCAAGCTTAGGCTCTTGCCACTCCTTATTCCATAGTCCATCAAATCCTTACCCAAAACTTGAAAACTTCACAACACAAAACTTCAACAGAAAATCTCGTAAGCTCCGTTAGTATAAGAAACTAAATCAACACTTTTGGTACTGTTGTGAACTCATTCTTTATTTATATTGATGTAATATATACTGTATTCTGACTTTTCCATGGTTCATACCCCCCGATACTAGCCATAGATTCATCAAAATAAGCAAACAACACGCGAAAAACAGAATCTGTCAAAAACAGAACAGTCTGTAGCAATCTGAATATTTTGAATACTTCTGTAACTCCAAAACTCCTGAGAAATTAGGAAGTCCTAGAAAATTTGTTTTTTAATCCTCTTAAAAAAGAATCAGTATTTATTGCACTTCTGTGAAAAACGAAAACTAATCTCCTAGGCGCAAAAGTTTCTGTTTTTCAGCAGGATCAAATCAACTATCACCGTAAGCTATCCCAAAGGTCTTACTTGGCACAAACACTAACTAAAACATAAACCATATCTAAACAGAGGCTAGAATAAATATTTATTACAAAATAGAGCCTAAAAATCAAAAACAAAAATAAAATTGGGTTGCCTCCCAACAAGGGTTATTGTTTAACGCCCCTAGCTAGGCATAAAACACGAATAGATCTAAGTATTGTCATCTTTGGCTTTTACATTTTTAATAGCGTTATGCTCGAATCCGGGAGGTTCCTTGCATTTCCCTTCATATTCAGAAATTTTTAGATCTAGAGTATCCAACCGCTTATTGCAAAGAGTGATCAACATGTTCATGCAGTGAAGGTTTCCACTAACATTTTTGAGAGGTTCAAGAGACTTTTGCAAAAAAATTGTTACTTCACATAGTTTCTCAAAAACTTGCGTTTCTTGAGTATGATGTAGTCCCTTTTGTGGGGGTAGTATTCCTACTATTCCCTCTATAATTTCATACGCAATACCGGGATCAATTTCAATAAAATTTCCTTTAGCAGCGAAATCCAAGAGTTGCCTATGGGGCATGTTTAGCCCAACATAAAAATTACGCAGTAAAATCTTGAAGTTTCCCTCTATAGTGCAATTATGATAGGATTCCATCATCCTATACCAAGCGTCTTTCAAATTTTCTCCTTGCCTTTGTTTGAAGTGAAGAACTTCAAAGTCAAGAGACAAAGGAGGGGGAAAAAGGACTAGCCATAGGAGCGAGAAAGGCAGAAGGAGAAGACAGACAGAAAAAGGGCAAAGAAAAGGTGAATCTTTTCGATAATCGTTTTAGAAGTGGTGGAGAGGAAAATGAGAGGCCAATGGAGAATAATGTAATGCGAGGGATGAGAGTTTCTGATGGGTACTTGGTATGCCTTGGCTTGGCGTAGATCTCCCCGGCAACAGCGCCAGAAATCCTTCCTGCTACCTCTTGAGCTTGCATTGGTTTTTCCCTTGAAGAGGAGGAAAGGGTGATGCATCAAAGTAGAGTAAGTATTTCCCTTAGTTTTGAGAACCAAGGTATCAATCCAGTAGGAGACAATGCAACAAGCCACCGAATACCTGCACAAACAAACACCAACTTGCACCCAACGCGACGAAGGGGTTGTCAATCCCTTCATGGTTATTTGCAAAGTAAGATCTGATATAGATGGATAAACGGTAAAGCAATATTTTTGGTATTTTTGGTTTATGGAACGGAAAGTAAAAGATTGCAAAAGAAAGTAAATTAGAAACTAAAATTGTAGATCGGAAACTTATATGATGGAAAATAGACCCGGGGGCATAGGTTTCACTAGAGGCTTCTCCCAAGATAGAAATTATTACAGTGGGTGAACAAATTACTGCCGAGCAATTGATAGAAAAATTCAAAGTTATGATGATATCTAAGGCAATGATCATGAATATAGGAATCACGTTTGTGTTAAGTAGACTGAAACGATTCTGCATCTACTACTATTACTCCACACATCGACCGACTCATGCCTACATCTAGAGTATTAAGTTCATAAGAACATAGTAACTCATTAAGTAAGATGACATGATGTAGCGAGATTAACTCAAGCAATATGATGAAAACCCCATCTTGTTATCCTTGATGGCAACAATACAATATGTGTCGGTTCCCCTTCTGTCACTAGGATCGAGCACCACAAGATTGAACCCAAAGCTAAGCACGTATCCCATTGCAAGAAAAACCAATCTAGTTGTCCAAACCAAATCGATAGTTTAAAGAGACTTGCAAAGATATCAAATCATGCATATAAGAATTCCAAGGGGATTCAAATGATATTCATAGATAAGCTGATCATAAATCCACAACATCGGACCTCGGCAAACACACTGCAAAAGAGTATTACATCGAATAGATCTCCAAGAACATCGAGGAGAACATGGTATTGAGAATCAAAGAGAGAGAGAATAAGCCATATAGCTACTAGCTATGGACCCATAGGTCTATGTTAAACTACTCACGCTTGATCGGAGAGGAAATGGTGTTGATGTAGAAGCCCCCCGTGGTCAAATCCCCCTCCGGCGGGATGTCCGAAAAGGTCCCTAGATGGGATCTCACGGGTAGAGAAGGTTGCGGAGGTGGAAAAGTGGTCTCATGGCTCCCCTGAAAGTTTTCTTTTTTTCACAAATACGCAAGTTGCGTATCATTTCATTGATAGGTGGAAAGCAAGAGTTTTAGGGGACCAAATACATACTCCAACACCAGTGGGAGAGCGTGCATCTAGGGTGAGCAAGAGACCGGGATGCTCAGCCCGGAAAACAGAGCAAAGATGTGCCTAAGGCGGATTGAATTGGGTGATCGCGTCAAGCCCTCTGGCTCTGGCCAAGGCCCAGGTCCGTGACTCGTCAAGGATGCCTTGCGTCACCAGGTTAGTGGATGGGCGGGCGGAGTCGAATACCACAGAGTTGCGGTGCCTCCAAGTGCACCAAGCAGTAAGGACAGCAAGGGAGGCAAAACCTTTCCGAAGTGAGTACGGGGTGTTAAGGGTGGCGACACTCCACCAGTCGATGAACTTGTCATGTGCCGTCGGAATCGCCGCTGTAAGCCTGAAGCTCGAGAGCACACGGTGCCAAATCTCGTGGGAGAACGGACAGCCGACCAGGAGATGGTCGATCGTCTCAAGGGTCTGGTCACAGAGGACGCATGTAGGGTTGTGGGAGAGCCCATGGCGGGCGCGGTGCTCCGCGGTCCAGCAACGATCAAGGGTGACCAGCTAGATGAAGACCTTGTAACATAGCGGAGCCCATGTTTTCCAGATCAGCTTGGCGTGCGGCGACGAGGTGGATCCAAGGAAGAGGGCGTCGTAGCAGGATTTGGCAGAATAGATGCCCGAGGTCGTCCAGTGCTAGCGGGTGGCGTCAGGAGCGGAGGAGAGGGGGATGTCACGGACGCAGCGCCAGAGCTCCAAGTACTGAAGAGCCGCAAGGGGCCAAGTGCCCCTTGGATGTCCTGGGTCCAGGAACGAAGATGGGGGTCGTCCGCCATGGAGCAGGCCTTCCGGCGTCGTTTGGACACAAGGGCGAGGATCGCCGACGTGAACTCGGCCACGCACTGTCCTTGGATCCAGTGATCGGTCCAGAAGTGGCAGGTATGGCCATTGCCAAGGATCCAAGTGGTAGACGCCTAGAAGATCGCGCGAACTTCCGTGTCATGGGGGAGCTGGAGGTGTTTCCATGGCCGGTTGTGGTCAGTGTGCTGGAGCCAGAGCCACCGGACCCGGAGGGCGATGTCCATGCGAAAGAGATCGCACACGCCAAGGCCGCCAAGGTTGAGCGACATGCACACTCTGCGCCAGCTGACACCCCTGAAAGTTTTCGGGGTATATGAGAATATATAGGAGGAAGGTCTAGGTCAGGAGGTCGCCGAGGGGACCACAAGGTCGGGGGGACGCGCCCTCCACCCTTGTGGCCGCTTCATGGCTCTTCTGAGTTGCACTCCAAGTCTCCTGGGTGTCTTCTGGTCCAAGAAAAATCGTCGCAAAAGTTTTATTCCGTTTGGACTCCGTTTGGTATTCCTTTTCTGTGAAACTCTAAAACAAGGAAAAAAATAGAAACTAGCACTGGGCTCTAGGTTAATAGGTTAGTCCCAAAAATCATATAAAATAGCATATTAATGCATATAAAATATCCAAATTAAACAGATAATATAATAGCATGGAACAATCAAAAATTATAGATACATTGGAGATGTATCACTCATGAGTTGTGGACAAAGCTTCAAGATAAATATGGTGTGTCCAAGATTTGTGGGGATGATTGTTATCCCTCCACCTCCGCCCGTGTTGCCTTCTCAACTTCTTCTACTTCACCTACATGTGGATTGCCACAAGGTAATGTTAGCGTGAGTAGTGTTGGTCATTACAATGATGATAGTGTGCTTGTTCTTGGTGATCCTTCATCACTATCTTATTGCAATGGTCCTTATTTGGACTTTAACACTTCGAGCACCTTACATGTTTCACAAGCTTGTGTTAATAGTGCTTGCATATCATGTAGAAATTGCTTGCTGAAATCTCATGATGATATGCTTGCTATGTATTGTTGCCATGATAAAAATGTATCTATTTCCTCGAGTTGATGTGCTAACAATGTAGAGCAAACTCAACACTCCATGGAACAAGGTGTGATCTTAAATGGTGCTTCAAGGGATCCTACATCATCATCTATTGCTTTTTGCCTTATGGCTAAGGCTTCAAAGGTATCTCCTACTTTGAATCCCAATATGTCTCTTGATGATGATGTTAATGCTAATGATGATGAGGATAATGATGAAGAGAGTGATAATGTTGCCTCCTTAAAAATTAAGGGGGAAATGGTTTTTAAAGCTCTTCATAAAAATAAAATTGCTTGTTCCAACTTCATGGAAATCATGTCCATTGCCATTGAGGGAAAGAAATACATTGAGGGGTTGGAATCTCATCTCGAGGAGCATGAGGTCACCATTGATAAAATGGAAGGTCATGAGCGTGATTACACTAATGATATCGCGGACCTCTCTCAAGCTCTTGAACTTGAACAAACCACCAAGGAAACTCTTGAGGAGACCTTTTCTCTAGAATTATCTAGAATAAAGGAATCTCATGATAGAGTACTTGAGGTGGCCAATGATTTCAAAACTAAAAATGTTAAGCTTGAAGTTTCTCATGCTAAACTCCTTGAGGATTTTGAGCACCTCGAAAATGGCTCAAGGGTCATCAAGAGTGAGCTCATCAAACTCACTGAGTCTCATGCTCAACTTGAAGCTTCTTATTTAAAAGAGCTTGCCAAGTTGTCCTCTCCTCTTGTTGTTAATGATGATGCTTGTGCTACTAACTCTATTGCTTGTGAAGCATCCATTTCGAAGGAGAATGTTGAGCTACAGGCTCAACTTGAGTTGCTATCTAGCAATTATGGGAAATTAGAAGAAAGCCATGAAAAGCTCTCAAGCTCTCATGATGATCTTCTAGTATCCCATAATGTGCTAAACATGGCTCATGAGGTCATGATTGCTAAGGTAACATCTAGTGAGCCTCATGTGGATACTAGCACTACTTCAAGTCAAAAATGCTATATTGCCATGTGCTAGTCCTTGTAATTCATCTACTCACAATGTTAGTACATCTTGTGATGAATTTCTCTCCTTGCCGTGTTGCTCTAATGATGAATCTTATACTTCCTCTAGTACTTGTGTTGAGGCTAACCATGTAGAGGAAATCAAAGAGCTCAAGGCCCAAGTCACTTTATTAAAGAAAGACTTGGAAATGTGTCATGAAGGGAAGTCCACACTCAACAATATCTTGAGTGTGCAAAAATCCCCCAATGACAAAGGTGGACTTGGATTCAACTCCAATAAGAAGAAGAAGTCCAAGATGAACAAGAAAAAGGGCCAAAAACAAGTCAAGAATTCGGCCAAGATTATTTGCTTCAAGTGCAAAGTTGAAGGGCATCATGATAGATCTTTCCAATTGAAGAAGAAGGCCATAAGTGACAAGCAACAAGGGAAGTGGCCACAAGTTCATTCCCATGCTCAACCTTAAGTTGAAGAAAGGCCTCTTCCCAAGATGACTCAAGCTAATGCTTCTCAAGTTTATAAATCAAGTGAGAAGAAAGTGAAGAGTAGATGTTGCTACCTATGTCGTGAGAAAGGACACGTAGCTTCTTCATGCACGAATGGTACCTTATCCAACCCTATTCTAATAGATGATGTCTATTATCTTGGGAAGGATAAGGTTGGCAATGTGTTTGCCAAGTTTGTTGGTACTCAAAGTGGTGTCAAGAAAATAACCATTTGGGTTGTCAAGCCTATTGTGACTAACCTCTTAGGACCCAACTTAGTTGGGGACCAACTAGCTCAAACTTGATCAATAGGTGTTGTTGGAGGGCATTGGAGACTTGGCTACAACATGAAGAATTAAGGGGACTTCATCATTCTTATTGTCTCAAGCCAAGTCAATTGGGTTATCAGGTTTCTATCTTATATCCAATGTGCCTCCTTGCGGTAACTTGTACTTAAATTGTTTACATCGAAAGTTACTTGCCACTTTGCATGTTTTGGTTTTGTTCCTTGCATGTGTTTGTATATGGTGTATCTCTAAGTTGCTTATCTTGAGTAATCAAGTATGTGTATGTTGGTTTCCACATCATGTCATGTGTGTCGTACGTTGAGCCCTTGTGCATCTTGTTTGTATCTTAGTTGGCTATTGTGAGAGATTAATGGAATATCCTATTGTGGGGGAGTGATATGCCCTGTGCACCTCACAATCCTATAAATGTGTGTACATGAGGAATACCATCTAGTATTGGTATTACAAGTTTATCTAGTCGCTATGTGGTATGTCCTCTCATGAGATATTCAAAATCTAAATAGTCCATTAATTATCTCTTGTTGGATTCTTATTGCCTCTTGTGCAGTTTTCTTTGGTATCACATTATGGGGGAGTGATGTGCTACGTGCCAATTACAAGCCTAGGAAATGTGTACATTTGAGATATTGTGACCTAGAATTGATATTGTAAATTATCTTCTCCCTAGGTGGCATGTTAGCTCTACAATTTGCAATTTTCTTATGTATTTGGTGTGAAGATGATGATGGATATCTTTGAAATCTACCACCGGGAATTATTTCTAAATACTCCTTGTCTCTTGACAATTGGTAATCATTTATGTGGTAGAAATTGTTGATCATATTTACATTTTCCTTTGGTTTTATTTTCCTTATCTCTTGCCTAGGATTGTTTCAACTCCCATTGTCTTCCGCACCACTTGTGGATCACGTTTATTTCTTGATCTCGTCTAGTGCATCTATGGATATAGTGAAAGGAGTGATCCCATCTTGTGCATTTTGGATTCAAATGAAAATTCTATAATGCACAACTCTTGGGGGAGCTATCCTATTTTCTTTAGAACACTCATCTTGTGATCCTTATCAAGTGTGTGTTGGTGGAAGACAAATCGTTTCTTTTTGGTACTGTGTGCCATCATGAAACTTTGTAGAGGTCTTGGTTTGTTAGGAACTTTCCTCTCTTTTGGGAGTTTGGTATCTTCCTTTTGGTGTTTATCAATGGATATCTCATTCCTTGATGTATCTTGTATTTGGTATCCTTCAAGTGATAAGTTCTTCTTTGAGTATCTTATTTTCAGTCGGTATCTTTTCTTTTGGGATCCTATCAACCATGTGTTGATTTGGTCCTTGAAGTCTAGAGCATGCATATTTACCTTATGTACATTCTTTGGCATGCTTTCTTTCTTTGACCCAATATATAAGGGAAACTCCACCAAGTCTCTAATTGGCTAAGATGTGCATGAAATTCTATTTCATATCTAGCATTCAGAGATTTTTTGTTTATACTTGTGTAGTAATTTCTCTAGATCATCTCTATCATTGCAAGAAAGAATATCTCTAGTTGCTTCTTCACTCATAACATAACCTTCCGGTACCTTAGGCAATTCATATTTAGGAAGGCTAGTTCTAGTAGGTGTCTCAGGAGATTCAGTTTCAAGCTCATCATCAGATTCAACAACATCATGTTGTATAACTCTAGCAATTTGTATATCAAGAAATTCACGTGGCACATCATCATTATCAAGCAAGGTACTAGCATCATCATAAGCATCATTCATGGTAGAAGTGGCATCATCAATAACTTGCGACATCTCAGGATTAATAGAATGTGGTGGTGTTGCAAGTTTATTCATAACAGAAGGTGAATCTAAAGCAGAACTGGATGACAGTTCCTTACCTCCCCTCGTCCTTGAGGGAAATATCTTAGTCTTTGGATCCTTCAGATTCTTCATAGTGATAATATGATAATAATTTGAAGTGACTCAACAAATATAGCTATGCTCCCCGGCAACGGCGCCAGAAAAAGGTCTTGATAACCCACAAGTATAGGGGATCGCAACAGTTTTCGAGGCTAGAGTATTCAACCCAAATTTATAGATTCGACACAAGGGGAGCCAAAGAATATTTTAAGGTATTAGCAGCTAAGTTGTGAATTCAACCACACTTGTAGATTAATTATTTGCAGCAATATGATCAGTAGCAAAGTAGTTTGATAGTTTTGATAGTAGTGACAGTAGCAACGGTAACAGTAACAGTGATGATAGCATTAGTAACGCAGCAAGATCAATAAGGATAAATTCATAGACATTGGATCGGTGACTTGTTGGATGATATTCATCGTGAGACAATTATAACCTAGGGCGATACGGCACTAGCTCCAGTTCATCGATATAATGTAGGCATGTATTCCGTAAATATTCATACATGCTTTATTAAAAGAACTTGCATGGCATCTTTTGTCCTACCCTCCCGTGGCAGCGGGGTCCATATTGGAAACTAAGGGATATTAAGGCCTCCTTTTAATAGAGAACCAGAACAAAGCATTAACACATAGTGAATACATGAACTCCTCAAACTACGGTCATCACCGGGAGTGGGCCCGGTTGTTGTCACTCTGGGGTTGCCGGATCATAATCGTAGTAGGTGACTATAACTTGCAAGATCGGATCTAAAACATGGATATAATGATGAATTCATAAACGGTTCAGATCTAAAAACATGGCACCCGGGCCAAAAGTGACAAGCATTAAGCATGGCAAAGTCATAGCAACATCAATCTAAGAACATAGTAGATACTAGGGATCAAGCCCTGACAAAACTAACTCGATTACATGATGAATCTCATCCAACTCCTCACCGACCAGTGAGCCTATGAAGGAATTACTCACTCCCGGTGGGGAGCGGCATGGAATTGTCAATGGAGATAGGTTGGTGATGAGGAAGATCGAAGATCCCCCTCTCCGGAGCCCCAAACGGACTCCAGATCTGCCCTCCCGAGGAAGAACAGGGCTTGGCGGCGGCTTCGTCTCATCGATCGCGATAATTCTTTCTCCCTAACTTTTTTATGGAATAATGTGAATTTATAGTATCAGGGGGGTCATTAGTGGGGCCAGGAGAGGGGGCGCACCCTGGTGGGTTGTGCCCACCCAGGAGCCCCTCTCCGGTGGGTCTTGGCTCCAGAAATTCTTATTATTGGTATAAATTCTCAAAAAGTTTCGTTCCATTCCAAGAACTTTTATTTCTCCACAAAAACAACACCATGGTAGTTGTGCTGAAAACAGCGTCAGTCTGGGGTTAGTATCATTCAAATCATGCAAATTGGAGTCCAAAACAAGAGGAAAAGCGTGAGAAAAAGTAGATACGTTGGAGACGTATCATGCATCATCCCTTCCTCTTTGGGGAAATACCGACGTAGTCCTAGTAGACAGGAGCTTTTCTGGCGCTATTGTTAGAGAGCGATCAGGGGGTTCCGGTAACCTCCTGGTACTCCGAAAAATACCCGAACCTTTATGAAACCATTCCTGTGTCTGAATACCTTCGTCCAATATATCAATCTTTACATGTCGACCATTTTTAGAATCCTCGTCATGTACGTGATCTCATCCGGGACTCCGAACAAACTTCGGTCATCAAAACACATAATTCATAATACAAATCGTCATCTAACGTTAAGCATGCGGACCATATGGGTTTGAGAACTATGTAGACATGACCGAGACACATCTCCGGTCAATAACCAATAGCGGAACCTGGATGCTCATATTGGCTCCTACATGTTCCACGAAGATCTTTATCGGTCAAACCGCATAACAACATACGTTATTCCCTTTGTCACCGGTATGTTACTTGCCCGAGATTCGATCATCGGTATCATCATACCTAGTTCAATATCGTTACCGGCAAGTCTCTTTACTCGTTCCGTAATGCATCATCCCACAATTAACTCATTAGTCACATTGCTTGCAAGGCTTACAGTGATGTGCATTACCGAGAGGGCCCAGAGATACCTCTCTGATACTCGGAGTGACAAATCCTAATCTCGATCTATGCCAACTCAAGAAACACCTTCGGAGACACCTGTAGAGCATCTTTATAATCACCCAGTTATGTTGTGATGTTTGATAGCATAAAATGTGTTCTCCCGGTATTCGGGAGTTGCATAATCTCATAGTCAGAGGAATATGTATAAGTCATGAAGAAAGCAATAGTAATAAAACTAAACAATCATAATGCTAAGCTAACAGATTGGTCTTCTCCATCACATCATTCTCTAATGATGTGATCCCATTCATCAAATGACAACACATATCTATGGTCAGGAAACTTAACCATCTTTGATTAACGAGCTAGTCAAGTAGAGGCATACTAGGGACACTCTGTTTGTCTATGTATTCACACATGTACTAAGTTTCCGGTTAATACAATTCTATAATGAATAATAAACATTTATCATGATATAAGGAAATATAAGTAACAACTTTATTATTGCCTCTAGGGCACATTTCCTTCAGTCTTCCACTTCCACTAGAGTCAATAATCTAGATTACATAGTAATGATTCTAACACCCATGAATCTTGGTGCTGATCATGTTTTGCTCGTGAGAGAGGCCTAGTCAATGGGTGTGTAACATTCAGATCCGTATGTATCTTGCAAATCTCTATGTCTCCTCCTTGACTTGATCGCGGATGGAATTGAAGCGTCTCTTGATGTGTTTGGCTCTTGTCGGCGTTCTGGGAACGGGGGTCCCCAGACCTGCCTGCCTGCGGCCCACAGCGTGGCGGAGCCAGCAGGCCGTACGGCCCATCTTCACCAATAAAGCATCCAAGACCCTCGCGAGGGTCCAAGCCTCGTGAGGCGGGCGACACAAGACCTCCTCTCGAGCGGCATAGTCAGGTAGGCTCGCGAGGGGCGGAGATATCAAGGCGAGGCGAACCTCACGAGGCTCTTGTGATGTGAGCCATGATGATCGACACCAGGCGGGCGCCAGCGCGCGCAGCGTCCTTGTTTCCTCTTTGGTGCAAAGGGGGCAGGCGCAGCCGCGGAGTACCGAGGCATTAGGCAAAGGTTGCCATTTCGGTGCAACAAGACCAAGACCATGGACTACAAGACGGATGTCATCGTGGAGCCCAAGACGGCGTCACCACCAGAGCTTTGTGCAGGCGAAGACTACTTTTGTCAGGATGGCTCGTACTAGCTGTCCCCCTTCAAATTTGCCCGATGTTGTTGGCTCCCTTCTCGCTCAATATTTGGGAAGAGGACCAGGGCCTCTATAAATAGGACTAGCCACCACAGTAGAGGGGGGCTGACAAGACCGAGAGAGATCTGATCAGACCGAGGGAGGATCAGACCTAGATGATCTCATCTTAGCTTGAGAGAACCTACACACCACAAGTTCATACGCACAAGAACACCTCAACGTCAGGAGGTTGTTCTCCCCTTGCATTGTTCATCAGCCCAAGAGGCAATCCACCACCACCACACTGGAGTAGGTTATAACACCACAACGGTGGCCCGAACCAGTATAAACCCCGTGTCTTTCTGTGTTGTGAGTTCGTCGAGTTCGTCCGCAAGATCTTAGCGAGCTTGAGCGTAGATCGGTAGGAGGGAAAGACTTCGCACGCACCCCAGTGTTCGAACCTTAAGGGTTAGCCGGAGCCCCACATCCGGCATTTGGCGTGCCAGGTAGGGGTGCGTCGTAGCTTCCCTTCCATCAGTTCGTCGCTCCGTCGCTCCGTCATCTCCATGGCGGAGGCTCGCCATGCTCGAGCTGAGCGCTGGGCTGCCCTCGCCGCCCGCGTCGCTCAGACGGCTCTCATCGGCGGGCCGCTTCATCGTTCTACGTCCCCCTCGGCCAACGCTGCCACCGGCCCGGTGGGGAACGAGCAGCAGGCATCCTCGCTGCATCCTTCAGTGCAGCAGGACGGCCGCACCGCTACTCTATCACTCACCCCTGCTGGTTCTTCGTCTCATGCGCACCGTGCTCCCATGGAGGCACGGGCCGCACTCATCATGGCGAACGAGCTCCTGCGTTACCGCCCCATCGACGACCTCTATGAGGAGTGGCTCGACCACGTCGCCGAGCTCGTCCGTGCAGCGGGGGCTCTCCGACGCCGTCCCACTCTCTGCCTCCTCCTCAACCAGCCACAGGCGACGGGGCTCATGGCGTGCCTACACCGCCTCGACCCCAAGACGGTGCCTTGGCACCAAGGCGGGCGCCTCCGCGGTGTGATCCACCGCACCCGGTGCCCGCGCGTGAAGAAGGAAGCGGCCAAGAAATCCCGCGGCTGTGAGAAGCTGCACTGGCACTCCCCGCGCCACCTCGTCAAGACCGCATGCCGCCTGCAGTGGCGCAGCGCGGACCTCGCCAAGACCAAGCTCCGCCTCAGAAGCAGGCCCCGGCGACCACGGCTGGCTGCCGTGCCTTCACCCCTGAACTGCGTAGCGTCGCCTGGCCAGGCAAGTTCAAGCTAGATCTAGCTCCTCGATACGACGGCACCGCCGACCCCGCGGAGTTTCTGCAGCTCTATGAGCTAAGCATCGAAGTGGCCAACAGCGACGAAAAAGTCATGGCGAACTGGTTTCACATGGCTATCAAAGATGGGTCCCGCTCCTGGCTCTTCAACATGCAGCACGGCTCGATCTCCTCCTGGGACGAGATGTCCGACCGCTTCGTCGCCAACTTCCAGGGCACTCGCGACCGCCCACCGGCCGCGGGTGATATACGCTGCATCAAGCAACAGCCAGGAGAGACCCTTCAGAAGTACATCCAATGCTTCAACAACACCCGCCTCAAGATCCTCAAGGTCACGGACGAAGCCATCATCTCCGCATTCTCAGACGGCGTCCGTGACGTCAAGATGAAGGAAGAGCTGGGTATCCACAAGGAGCTTTGCACATCTCAGGAGCTGTTCAACCTAGCGACCAAGTGCGCAAGAGCTGAGGAAGGGCGCCTATCTCTCCTTGAGCTGCCAGCTACAGGAGTGGAGGAGAAGAAGGCCAAGGCCAAGGACGTGAAGCGCAAAGAGGCACTAGTGCTCGCAGCGGAGCCCGACACCAAGTGAGGCAGAGATCAGCCCGAGTCATCCAAGAACGGTCGTCCGTTCTGCGCCTTCCATAACCTGAACACCCACAACACCAACAACTGTCAAGAGCTCAGAGCCATACAGGAAGGACGCTTCAGTCGACGCCCCGAGCGCAACGACTGGGGCTATGGCCGTGGAGGAGGACACAGAGGCGGACGCTGGGACGACCGTGGCCCGCGCCAGGAGTGGCGCAACCGGTCTCGTGAGGACCGCTGGTAGGACCAACCTTGCAAGGGCACCTGGAGAGACCGGCCTCGTGAGGATCGCCCCTAGGGCAACGCTGGTCTTCCCCCGTTGCCACCACCGAGAAGGAACGACGACCACCACCAGGAAGAGGGGGCTGGGAGCTTCCAAGAGCCGCGTGCGATCGCTTGCATCTTGGGCTGTGCTCAGGCCCCAGCCTCTCAGCGCATCTTCAAACAGTTCGATCGCGAGGTGAACGCAGCGCTCCCCAAGCTTGAGGCCACGTGCCCGCTCAGGTGGTCCCAATGCTCCATCACCTTCGACTCGGCCGACCAGCTCAAGTGCGCAGCCACCGCTGGCACACTCCCTATGTTGTGCTCCCCAGTCATCAGCAATGTGCAAGTCACCAAGACTCTCATCGACAGCGGCGCAGGGCTCAACGTCCTATCCGTTGACACGTTCGACAACCTCCAAGTGCCCTATGAGCAGCTCCAGCCAACCAAACCTTTCTCAGGATTGACTGACGGTTCCACCACACCGATAGGGCAAGTCCGCCTACCTGTCACCTTCGGGGAGCGCAAGAACTACCCCACCGAGCTCATCGACTTCGACATTGCGCACATCCTCTTGCCGTACAATGCCATCCTCGGGTATCCAGCCCTGGCCAAGTTCATGGCAGTCACTCACCACGGCTACAACGTTCTCAAGATGCCAGGAAGTGGGGGAATCATCACGGTCCCATGTGAAGAAAGGGATGCGGTGTGCTCCCTTGAGCGCGCCTTCCAAGCCGCAGCACTCGACAACCCTGATAGCAGAAGTGAAGGCCCTCTAGAGACCATCCCCAAGAAGAAGTTGTCGTGCCGCGCTGGACCCCAAGAAGATGGCGTCGCGTTAGGAGCCTCCGGATCAGCGCCCGCTCCAGGGGCGCCTCCCTCAACCGCATAGGAAGGCATGCCCAGCGCCCTCCTCAGGCAGGACTCGGGGGCTCTCTCCTGGAGAGACTCAGACCTTGCCCACCTCATGAGGGAGGCGCTTGGGCACCACTTGGAAGCATGCTTCACGGCATGCTTTCCTCAGGAGAGCACAGGGCAAGGAGTGCCCACCACCCAGGAGTTCATCACCAAGACCACCCAAGAGCTACAAGACGCGAGAGCCGTGCGCGGCGACAGCCGCTCACCGAGCGCGGCTCACCATCCAGGCGAGGGTGCTGAACTGCGTGTCTGCATCGACATCACAGGGCTCAACAGGGCCGCATCTCAGGAACGCTCCTGGCCATCTAATACGTCTCCAACGTATCTATAATTTTTGTTTGTTCCATGCTATTATATTATCAACCTTGGATGTTTTATATGCATTTATATGCTATTTTATATGATTTTTAGGACTAACCTATTAACCCAGAGCCCAGTGCCAGTTTCTGTTTTTCCCTTATTTCAGTATTTCGCAGAAAAGGAATATCAAATGGAT
This sequence comes from Triticum urartu, assembly GCF_056163025.1. Lineage (NCBI taxonomy): Eukaryota > Viridiplantae > Streptophyta > Magnoliopsida > Poales > Poaceae > Triticum > Triticum urartu. The sequence goes on from NC_141877.1 coordinate 476,738,937, forward strand.
TCCAAACGGAATGAAACCTTCAAAAAAGTTATTTTTGGAAAGAAAGCAATACAGGAGACTTGGAATGCACGTCAGGGGATCAACAAGGAAGCCACGAGGCAGAGGGGCGCGCCCTCCACCCTCGTGGGCCCCTCGTGGCTCCCCTCATGTATTTCTTCCACCTAAATATATCCATATACCCTAAAACTATCGGAGAGCACGATAGATCGGGAGTTCCGCCGCCAGAAACCTCCGTAGCCACCAAAAACCAATCTAGACCCGTTCCGGCACCCTGTCGGAGGGGAAATCCCTCTCCGGTGGCCATCTTCATCATCCCAGAACTCTCCATGACGAGGAGGGAGTAGTCCACCCTCGGGGCTGAGGGTATGTACCAGTAGCTATGTGTTTAATCTCTCTCTCTCTCTCTCTTGTGTTCTTGAGGTGGTATGATCTTGATGTATCGCGAGCTTTGCTATTAATGGTGGATCTTATGTTTCTTCTCCCCCTCTACTCTCTTGTAATGGATTGAGTTTTCCCCCTGAAGTAATCTTGTCGGATTGAGTCTCTAATGATTTGAGAACACTTGATGTATGTCTTGCCTTATGTATTTGTGATGACAATGGGATATCACGTGATTCACTTGATGTATGTTTTGGTGACCAACTTGCGGGTTCCGCCCATGAACTTATGCATAGGGGTTGGCACACATTTTCATCTTGATTCTCCGGTAGAAACTTTGGGGCACTCTTTGAGGTCCTATGTGTTGGTTGAATAGATGAATCTGAGATTGTGTGATGCATATCGTATAATCATACCCACGGATACTTGAGGTGACATTGGAGTATCTAGGTGACATTAGGGTTTTGGTTGATTTGTGTCTTAAGGTGTTATTCTAGTACGAACTCTAGGGCTGTTTGTGACACTTATAGGAATAGCCCAACGGATTGATTGGAAAGAATAAGTTTGAGGTGGTTTCGTACCCTACCATAATCTCTTCGTTCGTCCTCCGCTATTAGTGACTTTGGAGTGACTCTTTGTTGCATGTTGAGGGATAGTTATGTGATCCAATTATGTTATTATTATTGAGAGGATTTGCACTAGTGAAAGTATGAACCCTAGGCCTTGTTTCAACGCATTGCAATACCGTTTGTGCTCACTTTTATCATTAGTTACCTTGCTGTTTTTATATTTTCAGATTACAAAAACCCATATCTACTATCCATATACCACTTGTATCACCATCTCTTCGCCGAACTAGTGCACCTATACAATCTACCATTGTATTGGGTGTGTTCGGGACACAAGAGACTCTTTGTTATTTGGTTGCAGGGTTGCTTGAGAGACCATCTTCATCCTACGCCTCCTACGGATTGATAAACCTTAGGTCATCCACTTGAGGGAAATTTGCTACTGTCCTACAAACCTCTACACTTGGAGGCCCAACAACGTCTACAAGAAGAAGGTTGTGTAGTAGACATCAAGCTCTTTTCTGGCGCCGTTGCCGGGGAGGTTAGCGCTTGAAGGTATATCTTTAGATCTTGCAATCCAATCTTTTAGCTTCTTGTTTTATCACTAGTTTAGTTTATAAAGGAAAACTACAAAAATGTGGAATTAAGTTTGCCTCATACACTTCATCTTTTTAATATCTTTCGTGAGTATGATGGAAAGGAAAATTGTGCTCAAATGCTAGAAGAAGAATGCATTAAAATGTTTGGCACTAAATCTTTGAACAATGAGCATGATTGCAATTTTGTTAGTACGAACTCCTTGAATATCCATAGTACTAATGATGATTGCACTAGTCATGATGAAAATATCTCTTATAAGCATGTCGATTTTTGTGGAGTATATTGGGTTTGCAAGTACACACCAAATAGGGAAGATAGATATTGCAAGAGGCATAAGTACGTGGAAACTAAATGGTTGCAAGAAAGGCTAGATGCTTGTGCTGAAAATTTAAATTTTCTTTGCCGTACTTGTGAACTTTGCAATGAACATGATCATTTCAGTACCCAATGCAAATTGTTTCATGATCGTATCGTGTTGAAAAATTGTGATGACTTGATTTCCCTTGCACATCATAATGAACTTAGTTTGCTCTTGGGTTATGAAGAAATGAATCGTATAACTAAGGATATTCCAAAAATTTCCCTTGATGGAGTTCTTCATTTTGATCTAGAGGAAAATTATATGTATTGCGCGGTGAATTGTATTGAAAATCCTTATATTGCCAACTACATAAAGAAAAGAAAACAAATAGAAGATGAAGAGAATACTAACGAAAGGGAAGAGACTTCCCAATACCCTCCTATTATTTTTATGATGAATCGGGTAACGAGGAGGAGCCTCCTATTCAACCAATCTCGGTTAATAAGGATCTCCAAAAAGAGAATTGAACCCACACATGATGTGGTGAAGAAGAAGAAAAGAAAAAGGAAGAGAGGTAAAAAGATATCTCTCCCAAATAATGCTGCTCCTATTACTATTGTGCCTCATGAAAATATAATTGTGGAAGATAATGATACTTCTTATGATCTTGAAAATCTTTTTGGCACTTGCTTGGAAGAATATGATAATTGCTATACTACTATTGCTATCCATACTATTAATGATGAGAGTGATTATGCTTATGATATGAAAAGGCCCAAGCTTGGGGATGTTATGTCTGATAAAGATGATGTTTTTGAGAATATATTTGCTGCAATTAATGTTTGTACCAAGCTTGGGGAAGCTATGTTTAGTGAAGATGATATTTTTAGTCTCCCAAGTTTTGATATGCAAATTTATAATGATGATAGCATGCCTCCTACTTATGATGATTATATTGATGAAAGTGGGTTTGGAAGAGTGTCAACTTTATGAAGTAATGATTCCACTATTTTGTAAGATGTTGAATCTTATTATGATAATTATAAAAGTGGATTTGGAGAGGTCATGACTTTATTTAGTGATGATTCCACTATCTTGGAAGAGGTTTCAATCGATTATGATGAGAACAAAGTTGCTACTTATGATAATTATTGTGATGATAAATATGCTATAAAAAGTAGTGATGATTATATTTATAAAACTTTTCATGATTATTATTACCCTTTTTCTGAACATTACTCTTTTAATGTGGAAACAATTTATAGTATTCGAGTTTCTTATGATAGTTCCACTATTCCGAATGAGAAGAATCTTGCTTATGTGGAGAGTAGTAAATTTTCTATGCTTGTAGATCATGAAAAGAATGCTTTAGGTGCTGGTTATATTGTTGAATTCATTCATGATGCTACTGAAAATTATTATGAGGGAGGAATATATGCTTGTAAGAATTGCAATAATATCAAGTTTCCTCTCTGTGTGCTTAAAATTTTGAAGTTATGCTTGTTTTACCTTCCTATGCAAGTTGATTCTTGTTCTCATAAGTTTTTTGCTCACAAAATCCCTATGCATAGGAAAAGGGTTAGACTTAAATGTGCTAGTCATATTCTTCGTGATGCTCTCTTTATGTTTCAATTCATATCCTTTATGTGAGCATCGTTGAAATCATCATGCCTAGCTAGGGGCGTTAAACGGTAGCGCTTGTTGGGAGGCAACCCTACTTTATTTTTGTTCCTTGCTTTTTGTTCCTGTTTAGTAATAAATAATTCATCTAGCCTCTGTTTAGATGTGGTTTTATGCTTTTAATTAGTGTTTGTGCCAAGTAGAACCTTTGGGAAGACTTGGGGAAAGTCTTTGCGATCATGCTGTAAAAAACAGAAACTTTAGGGCTCACTAGAATTGCTGACATTTTTTATAGGAGAATTATATTTAGTTAATTATTTTTTTATATGATTAATAGATAAATTCCTCACGTCCAGCAATTTATTTTAGAATTTTTGGGGTTCCAGAAGTTTGCGTTAGCTACAGATTACTACAGACTGTTCTGTTTTTGACAGATTCTGTTTTTCGAGTGTTGTTTGCTTATTTTGATGAATCTATGGCTAGTAAAAGAGTTTATAAACCATAGAGAAGTTGGAATACAGTAGGTTTAACACCAATATTTACCTAATAATAAAGCAAATTGGCTTTCTTTCATCTGTCATGGCATTTTTTAGAAAAGTCCCTCTATTTCAGAGAATTCAACCCCCAGTTTTGTTTTAAGTTAAAACGAATCATTATTTTCGTATTTTACACAAAAGTCCCTGTCTTTTCTTGAAATCAACCTGCCGTCCGGATTTAAGTCACACCCGAACCGTTATTTTACATTTTTTGAAAACCCCCTGATGTTTTAGGTAATTCATCCGCGGATCATATTTAAGTCAAACAAATACTTTTTAAAATCATCCATATCTTTTAAACCGTGACTCCGATTTGAACATGTTATATATGAAATTTGATTAGAAAAATATGTAGAATATGAATATGAAAACAATAGATTTCTCATCGCGGGAGTGAGAGAAAGCGAGAGAGAGAGAGAGAGAGAGAGAGGGAGAGGGAGGAAAGAAGGAGAGAGAGAAGCCTTAGGATTAACCATATTCAACACACGTTTTTTGTTGTTTTGTGTGAACATCGAGGCCATTGTCGGCGAGAGTGAGAAGGAGGATAAGCGGCAACACAAATATGATGCCTCACAAAAATAAAGAAGATGGACCTATTGTGGTCATGAGTGATGGTTATTGAGTTAAAAGCGTGTGTTATGTTTTCTCTCCCGTTGCAATGCACGGGCTCTTTTGCTAGTATAAATAAAGAATGAGTTCATTACAGTACCTTGAAGTGGTGTTTTCTTTTCTTTCGCTAACGGAGCTTACGAGTTTTCTATTAATTTTTGTGTTGTGAAGTTTTCAAGTTTTGGGTAAAGATTCGATGGACTATGGAATAAGGAGTGGAAAGAGCCTAAGCTTGGGGATGCCCAGGGCACCCCGAGGTAATATTCAAGGACAACCAAAAGCCTAAGCTTCGGGATGCCCTGGAAGGCATCCCCTCTTTCGTCTTCGTTCATCGGTAACTTTACTTGGAGCTATATTTTTATTCACCACATGATATGTGTTTTCCTTGGAGCGTCAATTTATTTTCTTTTGTTTTGCTTGCTGCTTGAATAAAATACCAAGATCTGAAATTATTAAATGTTAGAGAGTCTTCATATAGTTGCATAATTGTTCGACTACTCATTGATCTTCACTTATATCTTTCGGAGTAGTTTGTCATTTGCTCTAGTGCTTCACTTATATCTTTTTAGAGCATGGTGGTGGTTTTATTTTGTAGAAATAGATGAACTCTCATGCTTCACTTATATTATTTTGAGAGTCTTTAGAACAGCATGGTAATTTTCTTTGGTTATGAAACTAGTCCTAATATGATGGGCATCCAAGAGGGATATAATAAAAACTTTCATATAAGTGCATTGAATACTAAGAGAAGATTCATACTTGATGATTGCTTTGAGATATGGAGATAGTGATATCAAAGTTGTGCTAGTTGGGTAATTGTGAATTTGAGGAATACTTTGTTGAATTTTGCAAGTCCCGTAGCATGCACGTATGGTAAACGTTGTGTAACAAATTTGAAACATGAGGTGTTATTTGATTGTATTCCTTATGAGTGGCGGTCGGGGAAAAGCGATGGTCTTTTCCTACCAATCTATCCCCCTAGGAGCATGTGCGTAATGCTTGGTTTTTGATGACTTGTAGATTTTTGCAATAAGTATGTGAGTTCTTTATGACTAATGTTGAGTCCATGGATTATACGCACTCTCACCCTTCCATCATTGCTAGCCTCTTCGGTATCGTGCATTGCCCTTTCTCACATTGAGAGTTGGTGCAAACTTCGCCGGTGCATCCAAACCTCGTGATATGATACGCTCTATCACTGTCGGTGTACTAGAGTAGGGGTACCCTAGTATCCCGAACTTGTGCACGGGCAGTCGCAGCATCCCGCGGCAAGGCTTGCCGGGTGACCGCCAGGGTCCTCCGTGGTTTCTTTGGAGCCATTCAAGGACAAAGTATCCAAGCCAAGGCATTTCAAGACCCCGGCAAGAGGAGCTTGCCGCGACGCGCCACGCGTCCCGGCAAGGCCCGGTGAGCGACAAGCTCCCGGACGCGACAAGACAACGACCGCGGCAAGGCGCTTGCCGCGGCAAGCCACCACTCTGTGCTCGCGCTCCAGCACATCCACCAACGTGTCGCTCTGGGACCCTTCCAGGCGTACGTGGCGGGAGGCTGTGCAGCCAGCGGCGCGCGGTGGCGAGCGGCGCTGACAAGATTACCATCGTGGCGAGCGGTGGCGTCCCTGACGGTCCCTTTTTGCACTGTTTAGGCGACGCAGACGGGCATTTAATGCCCTTGTCCCCTGCCGTCAGGGTTAGGTATGATACACTATAGCAGGTAGCTGTACCTACCGCAGCACCTTTCCATTTTTACCCTTGTCTACGTTGCCACCTGTCGGTGACCCCTTGAGCATATAAAAGGAGGCCCATGCGCAACGTAGAGGGGGTTCGGTTCCGCAGAGAGAGAGAACACTCACGCTCGGTCTCGTTAGCTGCTGGTGTGTACTGTAGCACTCCACGCTCCCGAGCAAGAACTCAATACAAACCACAAAGCAGGAGTAGGGTTTTACGCATCCGTGCGGCCCGAACCTTGGTAAATCGCTCGTGTGCTTCGCCTCGATCCGCTCTTCGTGCGACCTCCGCCCCCGCCGAACCGAAAGGGACTCGGCCCGCCGGTCCCATAGGTTTTCGTGGATCAGTCCCCCGACATCTTTGGCGCGCCAGGTAGGGGCGTCGAGGTTGTGTGAACCAGATCCGGCGTTCACGCGAGCTAGATCTTCATCATCTTCATCGACATGCCGCCGAAGAAGAAGGCTTCGGAGGCGGCTGCTCCGTCCGCCCCGCTACCACCGGAGCAAACGGCTGATGGGGCGGACGCCGGCGGAAGAACGGGCGTCGACGAGGGAGCTCACGGTTCTGCCAGGTCCAAGGACAAGGCTGCGCTGCCCATCGGCGGCGTAGCCGGCTCCCACAACGACCGGGCGCACTCCAAGACCTCAGCGTCCGTACATGCACCGCGCCCATCTCAGGAGGCGCGGGACCGGCAGCGTCATGGTACTCACGGTACCATGCGTTTGCTGGACCAAGATCGAGCTGGTGGATCTCGGAGTGCTCAAGACCAGCATGCACGCCAACATGCTGGCCCGAGCGAGGCGCGGTCGCCTGGACGGGATACTGCTCCTTCTAACATAGTTAGAAGTCCGAGCATATCCCGCTCCTCACACCGTTCGCCACCACCACCCGCCACTGCAGCAGAAGCTTTGGCGCGAGCTCAACTGCTCCTGGACTACCCTCCAACAGCAGACAAGATCGACGACTGGAGGGCCACCATCTGGAGTCTCATTGGCTTCGCCAATGGCGACACTGAACGGCAGCCGAGCACGTCGCAGTCGCGGCAAGTCGGCCAGGCACGAGCCGGTGGCGACAAGACCGGTGGGGGTGCAACTACTGTGCACTCTCCGCCCCGAAGGCCAAGATCGCCGACTCGCCGGATCCACCTCGACAGTGACTCCACCGCGTCATCAGATCCGCGAGCTCGTCGCGATCAGCGCCAAGTTCTTCATGAACGACAGCGAGAAGACGCTCGTACTCGCATCGAGCGCCGAAGAGAAGCGCGACGTCAATCAGACCAGCGCGCTGGGCCCTCTGTCGACATGCATGCGCCAGGGGAACCAGGCGACTTGCCGTACGCAGTAGGTTGCCCTGCGTTTACTCGTGAGCTGCGGCAAGTCCAGTGGCCCAGCATGAAGAATTTCAAGCCAGACGTACCAGAGAAGTACGACGGCAAGTCGCATCCGTCGGAGTTCCTCAGCATCTACACCATCGCGGTGCAGGCTGCCGGGGGGCGGGACGACAAGATCCTTGCCAACTACTTCCCGCTGGTTCTCAAGCCCAACGTCAGGTCCTGGCTCATGCACTTGCCGGACAACTCCATATCCTCCTGGGCAGACCTATGCCATCAGTTTGTCGGCGCCTTTACAGGCGGCCACAAACCTCATGGCCAAGAGAGTGACCTTCATCTGCTCGCCCAGAAGGAAGGAGAGCCCCTGCGCAAGTACATTCAGAGATTCAGTCGTGTACAGCACAACATCCCAGATGTCCACCCTGCCACGGTCATCAGCGCGCTCCATCAGAACATGCGTAACCGCAGGATGCGGGAGGAGATGGCGATGTGCAAGATCAGAGACGTCAGTGAGCTATATGCCCTGGCCGACAAGTGTGCACGTGCTGAGGAAGGGAGGAAACTCCCTGGAGAGAATACAGGAGCAGGAGGATCTGACAGCGAGGATGCTGCCCCGGCAAAGAAAAACCGGCGGCAGAACAGGAAGAAGAAAGGCAAAGATGTGCTAGTCGTTGAGCAGTCCGGCAACGAAGGTGGCGCCAAGAAAGCCAAAGTTGGTAGCTCCGGCAAGGAGATTGCCGCATGCACCAACTGCCAGGCTGTGGCGGTCGCCGACAAGCAGGACGGCACCGACAAGCAGTACTGCAAGATCCACCGCACCAAGGGCCATGACCTCCACAGCTGCAAGAAGGTCGAGCAGCTTGTCCAGCAACAAAAGGCTGAGTACGAGCGACGAGACAAGGAGAGGGCCCAAGGAGGCGCTGGAGAATCTGGCAAGAAGCGCGCCGGCCGGGGAGGACGCCGCGGCAAGGCCAAGCAGCGGCAAGGAGACCGACCTCCCCGCGGCCGCGACAAGGATGAAGATGACGACGACGAAGACATGGATGATGTCGAGACCAGTGAGCAGGAGTTCCAGAAAGCCATAGAGGTCTTGTGCGTTGACGGTGGTGCTTCTCTGCATACTTCGCACCGCCAACTCAAGCAGTGGGTGCGGGAAGTCAATGCGGCAGAACCACCCGTCGAATCACGCAAGCTTCTGAAATGGTCCAGCACGCCTATCATCTTTGATATTGAGGACCACCCTGATCGCACAACTGCGGTCGGGTGCTTGCCGATGTTGGTTTCACCAACTATCCGCAACCTCAAAGTCACTAAGATGCTAGTTGACGGCGGGGCCGGCTTGAACTTGATCTCCTCCACTGTACTCCAGAAACTCCAGATCCCTGACAGCGAGCTTGAAGAGACCGGCACATTCCAAGGAATCAACCCGGGAAGGAGCAAGCCGAAGGGGAAGGCCATGTTGCCAATAACATTTGGCAGCGAGTTGAACTTCAGGACGGAGAGGGTCACTTTTGACGTTGCCGATATTCCATTGCCTTACAATGGGATACTTGGTCATCCAGCACTCGCCAAGTTCATGGCAGCCTCTCACTACGCATACAACATGCTGAAGATGCCAGGCCCGATAAGCGTCATCTCTGTCCCCGGCGACAAGAAGGATGCTCTTATCTGCACCGACAAGATCTACCGGGAAGCGGCAGCCGCAACAGATCGCAAGTCACTTGCCGTTGAAGCTCCCGGGGGGAAGAAGAAGACCAAGTCCGGCAAGAGTTCTGATGCCCACTCCGGCAAGCGCACCTCTTCGGAGTGCTGCGCTGCAGTCGAGGACGCACCATCGAGCTCCACCGGCAAGTGTAAGAAGGTGTCCGCCAAGGAGGACGGCACTGGTGGTACCTTCACCATCAGTGCCACTCTCGACCCTAAATAGGAAAGCGCGCTCATTGCTTTCCTGCGGGCGAATGTCGACGTGTTCGCGTGGCAACCATCTGACATCCCCGATGTTCCCAGGAAAGTAATTGAGCACCACCTTGCCGTTTGTCCTCATGCGTGGCCCGTCAAGCAGAAAGTCAGGAAGCAAGCAGTGGAGCGCCAAGAATTCATCGCAGAAGAGATCAAGAAGTTGGAAGCAGCAGGCCTTGTCAGAGGAGTGCTCCATCCTACGTGGTTGGCCAATCCTGTAGTCGTGCGCAAGGCGAACGGGAAATGGAGACTTTGTATCGACTTTACCGATGTTAACAAAGCTTGTCCTAAAGACCCATTCCCTTGCCGCGCATTGACCAGATTGTTGACTCCACGGCCGGATGTGATTTGCTTTCATTTCTTGACGCATATTCAGGATACCATCAGATCTTCATGGCAGAAGAGGATGAGGAGAAGACCGCATTCATTACTCCATGTGGCACGTACTGTTTCATACGGATGCCTTTCGGTTTGAAAAATGCTGGTTCAACATTTGCAAGGGTAGTCCATGTCGCTTTTGATCCGCAAATACATAGAAATGTGGAAGCCTACATGGATGACATAGTGGTCAAGAGCAAGGACAAGGCAACTCTGATTCAAGATTTAGACGAGACCTTTGCAAATCTGCGCAAGATCAACCTCAAGCTCAACCCCAAGAAGTGTGTGTTTGGAGTCCCCTCCGGCAAGCTTCTCGGGTTCTTCGTGTCTCAGCGGGGAATCGAAGCCAATCCCGACAAGATCAAGGCCATTGAGCAAATTGAAGCACCAAAGCGCGTCAAGGATGTACGAAGACTTGCTGGTTGCGTGGCTGCTCTCAGCAGGTTTATCTCTAGGTCTGCTGAGCGCGCCCTGCCGTTTTTCAAAATATTGAAAAAGGCAGGTCCAATGAAATGGACTCCAGAAGCGGAGGCTATGCTGCAAGACTTGAAAAGATACCTGTCCTCCACTCCAATACTTGTCGCACCTAAGCCACAAGAGAAGTTGCTGCTGTATATAGCGGCAACCAATCAAGTGGTTAGTGCTGCGTTAGTAGTGGAGAGGGAGGCAGATGACGAGCCAGCAACCACGGCAGACGCATCCAGCGACAAGCAGGGGGCTTCCTCGGCAAGATCTGGTCCCGACAAGGATGGATCTGCGCAGACGCGCGAGGAGATACAGAAGAGAATGGTGCAGCGACCAGTTTAGTTTGTCAGTTCCCTTCTGCAGGGGGCTAGGTCAAGGTACTCTGGCGTGCAGAAATTGCTTTTCGGCCTTCTCATGGCCTCGAGAAAGCTGCGCCATTACTTCCAAGCACATGAGATCACAGTTGTCACTCGCTTTCCGCTGAAGAGGATACTACAGAATCCAGAAGCGACAAGCAGGATTGTCGAGTGGGCACTGGAACTGTCAAGCTTTGGCCTTAAGTTTGAGAGTACTTCAACTATCCAAAGCAGAGCATTGGCAGAATTCATAGCAGAATGGACGCCAACACCAGATGAAGAAATTCCAGAAACGAGCATCCCCGTCAAGGAAGTAAGCAAAGAGTGGCTGATGTACTTTGATGGTGCCTTTTCGCTGCAAGGCGCCAGCGCTGGCGTGCTGCTTGTCGCACCCACCGGAGAGCACCTCAAGTACGTAGTCCAGATGCACTTTCCCAAGGAGCAAGCAACAAACAATACTGCAGAGTATGAAGGCTTGCTTGCCGGTCTCAGGATTGCGGCAGACCTTGGGATCAAGAAGCTCATTGTCAGGGGTGACTCACAGCTTGTCGTCCGCCAAGTGAACAAGAGCTATCAGAGTCCGTTGATGGAAGCCTACGTCGACGAAGTGAGAAAGCTAGAAGAGCACTTTGACGGCCTACAGATGGAGCATGTTCCAAGAGCTCAGAACGCCGTTGCCGATGGCCTGTCAAAGTGCGCTGCACTTAAGTTACCTGTGGAACCAGGGATCTTTGTGCTCAAGCTGACTCAACCGTCCGTAACGCCATCAACTGGACAGAGCAAGAAGAGGAAGTTGATTTCTGGTGACTATTTTCCGGCAGAGCTTCCCGAAGCCGCCGCCAAGAAGGTCCCCAAGATCAACGCCAAAGGCGCTGAGGAGCAGTCTGCTCCGGCAAGCCCTGGGGTTTGTTCCGTTGAAGCAGAAGCTCCCGACAAGTTTTGCTCCGGCAAGCTTGCCGGGGAACGTCAAGCTCCAGCAGAGCCACAGGCTCTCGCCGTAGAAGCGGATGTTCCCGCAGCAGCAGATTTGCCTTTAGTCCTTGTTGTCGAGCCACAAGCTCCAGCATGGGCACAGCAGATTGTCCGTTTCCTTCAGACAGGAGAACTTCCCGAAGAGCAAGAAGAAGCGGAAAGAGTAGCCCGGCAGTCAAGTATGTACCAGTTTGTCGACAAGACACTGTACAGAAGAAGACTCAACGGTGTGAAATTGAAGTGTATTCACCGGGAAGACGGACAAAAGCTGTTGGCAGAGATACATGGAGGCATATGTGGACACCACATTGGCGCAAGAGCACTTGTCGGCAAAGCATTCCGGCAAGGTTTCTTTTGGCCGACAGCCCTCCAGGATGCAACTGCACAAGTAACCAAGTGTGAAGCGTGCCAGTTCCATTCCAAGCAGATACACCAACCAGCTCAAGCTCTCCAGACGATCCCTTTATCCTGGCCATTTTCGGTCTGGGGGCTCGACATCCTCGGCCCCTTTCCCCGAGCAGTCGGGGGCTTTGAGTACTTGTATGTTGCAATCGACAAGTTCACAAAGTGGCCGGAAGTGGAACCAGTGAGGAAGGTGACAGCACAGTCAGCAGTCAAGTTCTTCAGGTCGATTGTTTGCCGCTTCGGGATCCCTAACAGGATAATCACCGACAACGGTACGCAATTCACGAGCCGCACCTTCATGCAGTACGTCCAAGATCTTGGCGCCAAGGTCTGCTTCGCTTCTGTTGCTCACCCGAGAAGCAACGGTCAAGCGGAGAGGGCAAATGCTGAAGTGCTGCGTGGGCTCAAGACCAGGACTTTCGACAGGCTGCACAAGTGCGGAAGAAACTGGATCGAGGAGCTGCCGGTGGTTCTTTGGTCGATCAGGACGACGCCAAATCGAGCCACTGGCCAGACACCTTTCGCTCTACTATATGGAGCAGAGGCATTTCTCCCCACGGAACTCGTATACGGGTCACCTCGAGTGCTCGCTTATGATGAGCTTGAGCAAGAGTAGCTGCGACAAGATGACGCGCTACTCCTTGAGGAAGACCGTCTTCAGGCTGCTGTGCGAGCTGCTTGCTACCAGCAAGCTTTGCGCCGCTACCATAGCCGCAAGGTTAACGCCAGAAGTCTCGAGGAAGGCGACCTTGTTCTTCGGCGTGTTCAGTCCGCCAAGAATTCCAACAAGTTGACGCAGAAGTGGGAAGGCCCTTACCGGGTGAAACGAGTCACTAGGCCTGGCGCTATCCGCCTTGAGACCGAAGATTGCATTCCGGTGAGCAATTCCTGGAACATTGAGCATCTTCGTAAGTTTTACCCGTAAGGCGCGGTTGCCGGAACCTATTCCGGCAACCACCTTTTGTACAAGTCTTGCCGCTATTGCATGTAATCCTTTGTACAAAGCCGGGCGCAGACCCCGTGCATAAGTAAAGCTCATGTGCTCCGCACATCTTGTCAATTTCATGCTTTCTATTTTTTGGCATATGTGATCTGACACTTTGTGCAGCATCAACTCCTCGGTAAGCAATAACGAGCCGTAAGGCTCCATATCTTTATTTTCTCTTCTTTCTTTTTTCTCAAGGAAAGGAAGGTTCCCTCGCCCACAAGTTTGCCGGGGGGGAAAGGAGAAGATAATGGTATGGACCAGGCGTCATTTAAGAAAAGTTTCGCCTTACCGGGAAGCAAACAACAAAAAAGCTAAGTTGCCAAAGTTTGAGCAATCAGATTTTTCTTACCTGTGCGCGGAGGAACCAACTCGTAGCTAGTTGCGCCCTTATTTTGTTTCGAGTCCGCTCAACAACTTAAGTGAGCTGCAACTAGTTGCGACAAGGTTTCTTGTCGGTAGTGGCACCGCCAGCAGGCTGCTGACGTCCCGCACTCAGCGCTCGCGGCTTAGGTGCCTGCACCGGCAAGTTCCCTAAAAGCGTAGGGTAAAAAAAGCATACAAAGGGAGGAATCAAGTAAAGGGAATAACATTGCAATCATTACCCGGAATAGAGTTATATTACAAAGATAGTTTGTCGCGGCTCTAACAGATTGTTTTCATAACATGACAAACAGCGACAAGAAAAGAAGAAACGGGCGGCCTAGTCTACGCGATCGCCCTCGATCCTCTTGATCCCGCTCACCTTGTCCACAATGGGTGCGACAAGGGTCTTGAGCGCCTCCAGATCAGCATCCGGCGGCAGGGTCTTGAGGACGTTGGTGTGGTTGAGGCCCGGATTGCGGAAGGCCACCTTCACCAACACTTTTTGAAGAGCTCCCGCGCAGATCTTGCACGACTCGTCGGCCAGCTGCTTTGGGATCTTCTCCCGGAGCCGCTGAAGGGTCGTCGCCACGCCTTTGAAGAACAAGGTGAGCTTGGCGCTAGCTTGGAGGTTCTCATCAGAGGGATACCCAAGATCCTCCACCCCCAGCTGTGCCAGCTCCCTGTCAATATCTGCGGCAGCACTCACGAGGCTCTCCGTCCAGTGCTCCACATTTTCCCTGAAAGCATTCTGGGCGGCGACAGTACTTTCCAGCAGCGCCTTGTCGGCCTTGATCTCCTCCTTCAAGGCCACCTCCTGCTCCTTGGCGCCGTCCAGCGTCTTGGTCAAAGTGGTCAGCTTCAACTCAAGATCTGCGTTGGAGTCCTTGGCGGCGCTAAGCTCTTCACCGCTCGCCTTGAGATTGGCCTCTAGCTGTGCCACCTTCATCTCCAGCTCCTTCTTGGCGGCCTCGGCATCTGCGGCAGCATCCTCCGCTTGCTTGAGGGCTCCGCCAAATTTTTCCTCACGCGCGGCAAGCTCCTCCTCGTGAGCATCAAGGTTGACCTTCCGCTGCGCCAGCTCGCCCTCCTGCGCAGACAGCTTCTCAGCGGCAAGCCGCTGTTGCTCTCTGACTTCAGCCTTCTCGAGGAGGAAGGCCTTCTGCTCTTCGGCGAGTTGCTCCCGCTCCTCCGCCAGGGACCGGAGAGCTTCCTGGAGGAGACCCCGGAGCTCCTCCGCGCGCTTCTCGATGTCTGCTCCCGCCTTCGCGACAAGCGCCTCGCGGGATTCCAGCTTGGCTTGCCGCGCGCGGTAGAGCGACAACAACTTCCGCAGCAGCCGCTCTTCCTCAGGCTGGTTGCTGCTGCTGCTCGGCGCGTCAACCAGCGTCAGCCCAGCGGAGGCGAGCACCTCCCCGTCGAAGATCTCTCCCTCGACCGGCGCCCTCGAGCTTGATGCCCAGGGGAGGTTGATGAAGACGTCATCGCCGGCCTTCAAGTAGACGCCTGGCTGGGGCTCTTCGGAGCCTGGCGCTGCGGCAGCGGCGGACAGGTCGGTGGTCGACGTAGCGCCTGGCGCTCCTGCGGCCTCAGGGCCGTCAGTGCGATCGCCAGACCCCTCGCCAGTTGCTACGGCGGCAGCCTTGGCGGCCTCTGCACCGGCGGGATCGTCAGCACCGGCTGCTTCTTCGGCGGCAACCTCGGTCTCCATCGGCTCCATAGCAGATGGGTCTGACAGCCGGAAAAGGGAGAAGAGTCAAGCAAAAACCCAAGAAGATCAAAAGAAGAAGAACCCAAGGGAAGTCTTGCAGCGAAAGGATTACCTGTACCGGGTTCTGCAGTCGTGGTCTCCGCCGTCGGGGGGCCGCTGGTGCCGTCCCTTGCCGGAGACTTCTCCCTTATCGGAAAGCTCTCCCTTGCCGGAGGACTCTCCCTTGGCTCCTGGTGGGGCTGCTCTGCTCCTACGCAAACCAACAGTCAGATATCAGCAAAGACAGAGTATCCATGCGCACCTCACAGCGGAAAGCGAACCGTATACTTACGCTGGGGGCTGCTCTGGAGAAAAGTTGCCGGGTCCGGCAAGGTTGTCTCGGGCGCACCCCCTATTGTCGCGGTGGGTTCGTCCTCGATGACAATCACCGGGACCTTGGCCCTCTTCGCTGCTCTCTGGGCCAGAGTCCTAAAAAGGAACAAGTTCAGAGTAAAGCAAATGAGATACAAGACAAAACAGCAAGGATTGAAGAACTACAAGTACAACAAGAGAATCTTACTCTTCTTCTTCTTCCTCGTCGGAGCTGAACGCGGAGAAGTCAAAATCCGGCTCACGCCCAGCGCGATGAGGCGGAGGAGTAGTTTCCCTTGGCCGCTTGGCGGGAACGGTGGCGGTGACCTGAGACGACCCGGCTCCGGTTGCCGTCGCGGCGTGAGAAGCGGCAGGAGCAGAAGCGGTGGTCCGGCTAGACCCCGCTCCAGTTGCCGTCGCAGCATGAGGTGCTCCCGCGGCAACGGTGTTTGCCGCGGTGGAGCGTGTCACGCGGCGCGGCGACTGTTGACCCGCCTGCCACTTCGCTACGTCACCGGCCTTGCGGAGACGCCTTCTTGGTGGGGATGGAGGCTCTGCTTGCGGCGAGCTGCCCGAAGATGAGGAGGAGGAGGAGTTGATTTCCAGCGAGCCGCTCGTATCCTTGGCGGGCTCGCTCGACTCGACGCCATGACCGGCAAGCTCTTTCTCGCCGGCGGGCTCCCCTCGCTCGGCACGGCTTGCCGCCTCTGCTGCCTCTGCCTCCTCCACGGTGAATCCAAATTCGCCCGCGGCTGCGGCTGCCGCCGCCTCTTCCAGCCTAGTGGCGATGCATGTCATCTCCGCATCGGTGGTGTCGCGGGTGAGGCTATCTTTCTCGTCGGAGCGGATCGGCACTTCTACCAAGCCATCAAAGAATTGTTGCACGACGTCATCCGCAGGCTCTTGCCAAGTTGGGACAATTCCATGCGAGTTGCACAGCGGCATCATTGCACGGATGCGGTCGAGCGCGGAGTTGTTGCACAGCGGAACGACGCCCCCTGGCAACCTGAACACTTCGGGATGTTGGGGGTCATACTTGAACAGCTCCTGGAGCATCGCGTTGAGCTCCAGAACAGTGAAGTTGAAGTTGAGGCCCGGCCGCAGCCTCATGATATCCGCCGCATTCTTGAACTCCCAGGTGGGTCTCCCTCGTTCCTGCAGGGGGGCGATGTGGCGGCGAAGAAAATCTGCGCCAACAGCGCCTACAGTGAGCCCGGCAAGCCTGAGGCGTAGGATCCGGGTGACAGCAATCTTCAGCATGTCGTCTTTCGGGGCCACGTCACTCCAGTCGCTGCCGCGTGCTACTGGGGCTTGGCGCCGGGCGGTGAATGGCTGCAGGTTCTCCTCGTCAATCCAGCACCAGTCTGCTCTCCATTCCTCCCACTTGCCACGGAACTCTCCCTCCAGATAAGTGTCCTTCTTGCCGGCCCTTGAGATCCAGGCGATCCCGCCGGATAAAGGCTCTCCTCTCTCTACTCGGGGCATAAAGAAGTGTCGAAAAAGGGCTACATTGGGATGGACTCCGACAAAGTTTTCATAGAGATGTGTGAAAACTGCCATGGTCAGAACGGCATTGGGGGTGAAGTCAAGGAGGTGGAACCCGTAGGTGTTCATGATATCGCAGAAGAACTCAGAGAAGGGCGGGCAGAGCCCGCAGTAGAAGAACAAGGCGAAGAAAGGGTATCCGTTTGGAGCCGTCTTCCAAGCGGCAACGGGAAGTACCTTCATGCGCGGATGCGCTCGCGTCTCCGTCGACCAGAAGAGGTAGTAGTTCTCCCTCAGCTCCCTCGCGGCGAGCTTGGGGGGGAAGACCGCCCGCTCCTTTCACAGCGCCGCAAGCCGCTGCGCCTCGGTCGACTTCACAACCTTCCCCTTGTCGGATTTTGGAGCCATGGCGGAAGTGGTGGAGGAGGTCGACGGCGTTGGTGGTGCTGGTGGCGATGGGGGGCGGAGCGCTGCTCTCTTTCGACTTTGGGAAGACAAGGGAGCGGCGGAGATTTCCGAGATTGAAGCAGCAACTGGTGAATGGGCGAACTACCCCTGTTTCCTCTGCTTATAAAGAGGAAGGGGGTGGACATTCCGCATTTCCGAATAAAGAAACCCCCCACGATCTCTCCCACGACGCCGCATTCAACGCGTGCCGTTCGGGGAGGGCGCGGTGGATACGGAGAGAGATACGGCGTAACCTAGGCCGCGCGTGCCCGTGCCCTGTTTTGGGCCTGGCCCAACAGCGCTCAGCACCGTGTATGGCCCAGGCCCGGGGGCTCCTATCGGTGTACTAGAGTAGGGGTACCCTAGTATCCCGAACTTGTGCACGGGCAGTCGCAGCATCCCGCGGCAAGGCTTGCCGGGTGACCGCCAGGGTCCTCCGTGGTTTCTTTGGAGCCATTCAAGGACAAAGTATCCAAGCCAAGGAATTTCAAGACCCCGGCAAGAGGAGCTTGCCGGGAAGGCCAACCAAGGCATCTCAAGGAGCTTGCCGCGACGCGCCACGCGTCCCGGCAAGGCCCGGTGAGCGACAAGCTCCCGGACGCGATAAGACAACGACCGCAGCAAGGCGCTTGCCGCGGCAAGCCACCACTCTGTGCCCGCGCTCCAGCACATCCACCAACGTGTCGCTCTGGGACCCTTCCAGGCGTACGTGGCGGGAGGCTATGCAGCCAGCGGCGCGCGGTGGCGAGCGGCGCTGACAAGATTACCATCGTGGCGAGCGGTGGCGTCCCTGACGGTCCCTTTTTGCACTGTTTGGGCTTGCAGACGGGCATTTAATGCCCTTGTCCCCTGCCGTCAGGGTTAGGTATGATACACTATAGCAGGTAGCTGTACCTACCGCAGCACCTTTCCATTTTTACCCTTGTCTACGTTGCCACCTGTCGGTGACCCCTTGAGCATATAAAAGGAGGCCCATGCGCAACGTAGAGGGGGTTCGGTTCCGCAGAGAGAGAGAACACTCACGCTCGGTCTCGTTAGCTGCTGGTGTGTACTGTAGCACTCCACGCTCCCGAGCAAGAACTCAATACAAACCACAAAGCAGGAGTAGGGTTTTACGCATCCGTGCGGCCCGAACCTGGGTAAATCGCTCGTGTGCTTCGCCTCGATCCGCTCTTCGTGCGACCTCCGCCCCCGCCGAACCGAAAGGGACTCGGCCCGCCAATCCCATAGGTGTTCGTGGATCAGTCCCCCGACATTCACACATAAACCTCCTTATATCTTCCTCAAAACAGCCACCGTACCTACCTATTATGTTATTTGCATAGCCATTCCGAGATATATTGCCATGCAACTTTCCACCGTTCCGTTCATCATGACACACATCATCATTGTCATATTGCCTTGCATGATCATGTAGTTGACATCATATTTGTGGCAAGGCCACCATACATAATTTATCATACATGTCACTCTTGATTCATTGCCCATCCCGGTACACCGCCGGAGGCATTCATATAGAGTCATACTTTGTTCTAGTATCAAGTTGTAATCTTTGAGTTGTAAATAAATAGAAGTGTGATGATCATCATTAATAGAGCATTTTCCCCAAAAAAAGAAAGGCCAAAAAAAGGAAGGCCAAATATAAAAAATAAAAAAATAAAGGGGACAATGCTACTATCCTTTGCTACACTTGTCCTTCAAAGTAGCACCATAATCTTGATGATAGAGAGTCTCTTGTTTTGTCACTTTCATATACTAGTGGGAATTTTTCATTATAGAACTTGGCTTGTATATTCCAACAATGGGCCTCCTCAAGTGCCCTAGGTCTTCGTGAGCAAGCAAATTTGATACACACCCACTTAGTTTCTTTTGTTGAGCCTTCATATATTTATAGCTCTAGTGCATCTGTTGCATGGCAATCCCTACTCCTTGCATTGACATCAATTGATGGGCATCTCCCTATCCCATTGATTAGCCGCGTCGATGTGAGACTTTCTCCTTTTTGTCTTCTCCACATAACCCCCTCATTATATTCTATTCCACCCATAGTGCTATATCCATGGCTCACGCTCATGTATTGCGTGAAAGTTGAAAAAAGTTTGAGATTACTAAAGTATGAAACAATTGCTTGGCTTGTCATCGGGGTTGTGCATGATGAGAGCATTCTTGCGTGACGAAAATGGAGCATGACCAAACTATATGATTTTGTAGGGATGAACTTTCTTTGGCCATGTTATTTTGAGAAGACATGATTGCTTAGTTAGTATGCTTGAAGTATTATTATTTTTATGTCAATATTAAACTTTTGTCTTGAATCTTATGGATCTGAACATTCATGCCAAAATGAAGAGAATTACTTAGAGAAATATGTTAGGTAGCATTACACATCAAAAATTTCTGTTTTTATCATTTACCTACTCGAGCACGAGCAAGAATTAAGCTTGGGGATGCTGATACATCTCCAATGTATCTATAAGTTTTTATTGTTCCATGCTATTATATTATCAACATTGGATGTTTTATATGCATTTATATTCTATTTTATATGATTTTTGGGACTAACCTATTAACCCAGAGCCCAGTGCCAGTTTCTGTTTTTCCCTTGTTTCAGTGTTTCGCGGAAAAGGAATATCAAACGGAGTCCAAACGGAATGAAACCTTCGGAAAAGTTATTTTTGGAAAGGAAGCAGTACAGAGACTTGGAGTGCACGTCAGGGGATCAACGAGGAAGCCACGAGGCAGGGGGCGCGCCCACCCCCCTGGGCGTGCCCTCCACTCTCGTGGGCCCCTTGTGGCTCCCCTGATGTATTTCTTCCGCCTATATATATCCATATACCCTAAAACTAACGGAGAGCACAATAGATTGGGAGTTCCGCCGCCAGAAGCCTCCGTAGCCACCAAAAACCAATCTAGACCCGTTCCGGCACCCTGCCGGAGGGGGAATCCCTCTCCGGTGGCCATCTTCATCATCCCAGAGCTCTCCATGACAAGGAGGGAGTAGTCCACCCTCGGGGCTGAGGGTATGTACCAGTAGCTATGTGTTTGATCTCTCTCTCTCTCTCGTGTTCTTGAGGTGGTACGATCTTGATGTATCGCGAGCTTTGCTATTATAGTTGGATCTTATGTTTCTTCCCCCCCCTCTACTCTCTTGTAATGGATTGAGTTTTCCCCTTGAAGTAATCTTATCGGATCGAGTCTTTAATGATTTGAGAATATTTGATGAATGTCTTGCCGTGTGTATCTATGGTGACAATGGGATATCGCGTGATTCACTTGATGTATGTTTTGGTGACCAACTTGCGGGTTCCGCCCATGAACTTATGCATAGGGGTTGGCACACGTTTACGTCTTGATTCTTTGGTAGAAACTTTGGGGCACTCTTTGAGGTCCTATGTGTTGGTTGAATAGATGAATCTGAGATTGTGTGGCGCATATTGTATAATCATACCCACGGATACTTGAGGTGACATTGGAGTATCTAGGTGACATTAGGGTTTTGGTTGATTTGTGTCTTAAGGTGTTATTCTAGTATGAACTCTAGGGCTGTTTGTGACACTTATAGGAATAGCCCAACAGATTGATTGGAAAGAATAACTTTGAGGTGGTTTCGTACCCTACCATAATCTCTTTGTTTGTTCTTCGCTATTAGTGACTTTGGAGTGACTCTTTGTTGCATGTTGAGGGATAGTTATGTGATCCAATCATGTTATTATTGTTGAGAGGGCTTGCACTAGTGAAAGTATGAACCCTAGGCCTTGTTTCAACGCATTGCAATACCGTTTGTGCTCACTTTTATCATTAGTTACCTTGCTGTTTTTATATTTTCAGATTGCAAAAACCCATATCTACTATCCATATACCACTTGTATCACCATCTTTTCGCCGAACTAGTGCACCTATACAATCTACCATTGTATTGGGTGTGTTGGGGAAACAAGAGACTCTTTGTTATTTGGTTGCAGGGTTGCTTGAGAGAGACCATCTTCATCCTATGCCTCCTACGGATTGATAAACCTTAGGTCATCCACTTGAGGGAAATTTGCTACTGTCCTACAAACCTCTGCACTTGGAGGCCCAACAATATCTACAAGAAGAAGGTTGTGTAGTAGACATCACTATCACGTGCAGGCCGCGATGAGGGTCCACCACACAGCTACGTTTGCATGCCCTTCGGCTTGCCGAGCATGGCGTCGGCCTATCAGCACAACGGGCAGCAAGTCCTGGCGGCTCAGGAGGCCAGGTTACACGCAGTTCTGGAGGAGATGGGGACGGTCTTCAGGGAACCTCTGG
This sequence comes from Triticum urartu, assembly GCF_056163025.1. NCBI lineage: Eukaryota > Viridiplantae > Streptophyta > Magnoliopsida > Poales > Poaceae > Triticum > Triticum urartu. Next base: position 476,760,774 of record NC_141877.1, read on the forward strand.
AGCCCCCAGAGCCTCCCGAGGCTCAGGGTCCCGGTGGCTCATGAGGAGTCATTCCTTCAACGCGTGGCTTCGGCTGCACCAACTCTACTTCGTCTACAGAACCAGGTGACATCTTCCAAGTTCATTTAAGCTGGGAGGGCCCCTCGGGCTGCATTATTCCCAGGTCACACGGGTCTATCCCTGTGGCATGTATCCCTTTTTCTTATGTCTTTAGCTTACCTTGTTGGGGGCGCCCCTCGGGCTGCATCATCCCCACGCCGCTCGGGCCAGACCTAGTGGCATGTATCTTCCTGCATTTATCCAAGTCGATCCGCTCTTCATACTTAACCTGCCGACGGCTATCGCCTGCTCGGTTGCCGCCCACTGCGGGTCTGTTTATCCCATGCAACCCGCTTGCACGTTAAAAGGGAGCTCCTGAGCATCGCGACTCAGGAGCCTAACTGGCCACGTAGCCCCTCACTCCTTGGACCGTCCTGGTCTCCGGACGGCCCCATGGCGGTTGAGGTATGCGCGGGGCCGGGCCCTACCGACGTAGAACATTAATCTATCCTCATGAACTCTCTCTATATGTTGTTCGCATGTCAAGGGGGACTCCTGAGCATCGCGACTCAGGAGCCTAACTGGTCACGTAGCCCCTCACTCCTTGGACCGTCCTGGTCTCCGGTCGGCCCAATGGCGGTTGAGGTATGCGCGGGGCCGGGCTCTGCCGATGCAGAACAAAGCAAATAGGAAGGAAAATGCAAAATCTCGAAGCAAATATTACAAGCATATTGTTCTCACAATACCAAATGAAAAGTCTAAACGCCTCCACGAGGCCTGGTGTATGTCGCAGGAATGAAACAAGAAGAATAGCCGTAGGTCACCCCTGGATGTCGCCGTCGCCTGTGGAAGGTGCTACCCCGTGGGCGACGATGTGCTCACCTTCACCACCAGCCGCAAGATCTGCGGCATCGCCAGACAGAGGATCGAAGACAAAGCCGCGGAACTTCCCCAGTAAAGCCTCCACTTGACCTTGAACAGCTGTGGAGGTGGCTTCGCAAAGATCTTTAGCCACAGGCTCCAGCAGCTCGTCAAGGCGGGTGTTGGGGTCGCGGAGGTGCAGATGGCTGAGGACGCGAGTTAGTGCGGCTGAAGACAGAACGTGAGCCTCTGCCTCCGCCATGGGACCCAGGCCCTCAACGACCTCCTCAAGCGCCTTCACCACGAGAGGAAGCAGCTGGGCGGGGCCGTCCTCGTCAGTGTCCAGCGACTTCTCCAGGCCATGCTCGTAGAGCGTCCTCAGCGCCTTGCGAGATCTCTTCTCGAGATCGGCGAAGGCCACACGGTCTTCGGCCAGGACTCGCACCTTGGCGGCAAGATCGGCCTCCCTCGCCCCCATCTTCTGCCCTAGCTCTTCCAACCGGTTAAGCTCGGCATCCTGCTCCTTCCCTAGCTCCGCCTGCTCAGCATCACGGTTCTTGACGGCTTCCTCCTGGGCCTTCATCTCCTTCTCCTCTGCTTGGAGGCGGCGTACCTCTTTGGCGTGCTTGTCGTGCAGGCTCTGCAACTCACCCTCCAGCACTTGGCAGCGGTCATGGGAGGCCTTGGCGTCTTTCAGCGCCGCCTCACGATCGGCTGTAGCACCGGCGGCTCCTTGCTTCTCCCTCTCCGAAGCCGCAACAGCCTGGCCCAGTGCCGCGCGTACCACCAGGTCAAAATAAAGCCAGCCGGAGGCCAACTCCAGCCGCCCGGCCACCAGGCGTGTGTCAGCGCTCAGGAGATCTGCCTACAGTTGGGTCATCTCTGAAAGGGCACGCTCCAAGATGGCAGCAGGAGCAGAAGGACCAGGAAGTGGAGATGCAGCAGTAGGAGGAAGCAACATCATCACCAGGGGTTGGGAGACCGCAGGTTCCGGAGCTCTGGGACCTCATCAGCCGCGCCAAGTACCGGCACCTCCGGAGCCAGTGGGGCCATGGGGGCTGAATCCATGCGGCGGTGCTCCTCTTGGACCCACGAGGACGACCGGGTTGGGGAGACACGGGCGATGTTGCGTCCTTGCTCTGCGGAGGGAGACACAGCCTCCGTACCCTCCTTTCTCTTCTTCATCGAAGATGTCGGCCTGATCAACCAAAGGTGAGCGTTAGGAAATAACAAGTACCAGCAGGGACAAAGCGAAGTTCGAGACACCTACCGGTCCACCGCGAAGTACTCCACCTTTCGCTTGTGAAGCTTGAGGCCTGATAGCATCGGGGCCTGAGGGGCAGGCGTTCGGGCTCAAGTGGCGCCATGCGGTGCGGAGGCAGAACCGGATCCCACCCCAGGAGGCGTTGGGGTGGACGCGACACCACGGTCCACCAGCGACGACCTACCCTTCGTCGGGACGAGGGGTTGCTCCTTCCCTCCTTGGTAGGCGTCGGCCTCGGCATCATCAGGAAGGGCGCGGAGAATCTCGGCCTTGCTCGGAGGGGAGGTCTCCCCCGCCTCTTCTAGGGTCTCCTCCGAGTCCACCTCCTCTTCCCCCTCTCCGCGGGATTCGCCAAAAGACACCTCCACCGGTTTCTGCACCGTAGGAGCTCCCGAAAACACCGGCGGCACCACCCCGCGCGCATCAAAAGTCGCCCTGGAGGCGACGAATTCCTCCCGGTCCTTGCGTTGAAACAGGGGAATGAAGGCGCTAGGCAGGTACTCCTGGTTGTCTCCAACTATGAGACGCAGGAAGACATCCAGTTCATCTTTAGGTAGGTCCCCCGGCCTCAGGCGGGTCTTGTTTTCCCCTCTTTCAAGCTCCTAGAAGGGGCGCGTGCGCGCTTGGAGCGGGGCAACCCGCAGCGTCAAGAACTCCCTCAGGAGCATCGCTCCCATTATTTTGGCCGCCCTCGCATTGCCCGGCTTTAGGTCAGTCATCATCTTCCCCAACAGTGATGATGCCCGCTCGTCGACAAGCTCCGCCCTAGGCCACTCCTTGCCTTGCTGGGGCGCCTCTGTCGGCAACACCAGGCGCGGATGGGCGAGCTTGGCGTCCACCATGACCCATTTGGATCGAATGTTGTCAACCCTCTTCCCAGTGCTCGAGATCGAGTTGGCCTTGCCGGACGCAATGAAGTTGGCGCATCCAGAGATGTGACCCTCGCTGACGCGGAGGAAGAAGAAATGGTGCAGGAGCGCCACAAATGGCATCACGCCCAGGTACACCTCACAATAGTAGGCAAAGATGGATAGGAGGACGACAGAGTTGGGATGGAGATGCAACGCTTGCAGCCCATAGTGGTCGAGGACTTCATAAAAGAAATCGGAGAAGGGAGGAACCAACCTGACGGCGACGCTGCTCGAAAAGAAGGGAAAGAAGGTGCTCCCCTCAGGCTCCGGCTCGTCGGAGGCAAGCCGGAGCTCCGTCTTCCCCCACTCGTTGCTCTCTCCCGCCGTCAACAGGCGCACAGAGGCAAGGCTCTTCTCCGTGACAGTGGGCGCCTCAAGAGCGGGCTCGTACCAAGCCGGGCCGAGGAAGTCTTGACCTTGCACGGAGCCATGGGCGGCAGATGCAGAGCAAGGCCGGAGCAGATCTGTAGGTAGCGGTGGCGAAGAGCAAGAAAGGGGATCTAGAGCGAGGCAAGGAAGAAGCAATGAAGGCAAGTGCCGCCTGCGCCAGCCTTTTGTCAGGTCAAGCAGTTGCCGAGGCAACGTGGGGAAGCGGAGACGCCCGCGTCCAATCAACCGCCACACGTCAACCGAGGCCACAGGCTTTTGGGGCCCGTGGTGCTCCGAACTTGCCCCTTGTCTTCGCCGCGAAGCCAAGCCCGTGCGCACCTTGGGCCCGAGGGCTACTGTCGGTGTTCTGGGAACGGGGGTCCCCAGACCTGCCTGCCTGCCTGCCTGTCAGCCAACAAAGCAGCCAAGACCCTCGCGAGGGTCCAAGCCTCATGAGGCGGGCGACACAAGACCTCCTCTCGAGCGGCCTAGTCAGGCAGGCTCGCGAGGGGCAGAGATATCAAGGCGAGGCGAACCTCACAAGGCTCTCGTGATGTGATCCATGACGATCGACACCAGGCGAGCGCCAGCGCGCGCAGCGTCCTTGTTTCCTCTTTGGTGCAAAGGGGGCAGGCGCAGCCGCGGAGTACCAAGGCATCAGGCAAAGTTTGCCATTTCGGTGCAACAAGACCAAGACCATGGACTACAGGACGGATGTCATCGTGGAGCCCAAGACGGCGTCACCACCAGAGCTTTGTGCAGGCGAAGACTACTTTTGTCAGGATGGCTCGTACTAGATGTCCCCCTTCAAATTTGCCCGCCGTTGTTGGCTCCCTTCCCGCTCAATTATTGGGAAGAGGACCAGGGCCTCTATAAATAGTACTAGCCACCACAGTAGAGGGGGGCTGACAAGACCAAGAGAGATATGATCAGACCGAGGGAGGATCAGACCTAGATGATCTCATCTTAGCTTGAGAGAACCTACACACCACAAGTTCATACGCACAAGAATACCTCAACCTCAGGAGGCTGTTCTCCCCATGTATTTTTCATCAGCCCAAGAGGCAATCCACCACCACCACACTGGAGTAGGATATTACACCGCAATGGTGGCCCAAACCAGTATAAACCCCGTGTCTTTCTGTGTTGTGAGTTCGTCGAGTTCGTCCGCAAGATCTTAGCGAGCTTGAGCGTAGATCGGTAGGAGGGAAAGACTTCGCGTGCACCCAGTGTTCAAACCTTAAGGGTTAGCCGGAGCCCCACATCCGACAGTTCTCTAGTGAAATCTAGATTCCTTCACCAAGGCAATTGCTCCAGTATTTTCACAAAAGATTTTCATTGGACCCGATGCACAAGGTATTACACCTAGATCGAATATGAACTCATTCATCCAGACTCCTTCATCTGCTGCTTCTGAAGCAGCTATGTACTCCGCTTCACACGTAGATCCCGCCATGATGCTCTGCATGGAACTGCACCAACTAACAACTCCACCATTCAATATAAATATGTATCCGGTTTATGACTTAGAGTCATCCGGATTAGTGTCAAAGCTTGCATCAACGTAACCATTTACGGCAAGCTCTTTATCACCTCCATAAACGAGAAACATATCCTTAGTCCTTTTCAGGTATTTCAGGATGTTCTTGACCACTATCGAGTGATCCACTCTGGATTACTTTGGTACCTCCCTGCTAAACTTATAGCAAGGCATACATCAGGTCTGGTACACAGCATTGCATACATGATAGAACCTATGGTTGAGGCATAGGGAATGACTTTCATTTTCTCTCTATCTTCTGTAGTGGTCGGGCATTGAGTCTGACTCAACTTCACACCTTGTAACACAAGCAAGAACCCTTTCTTTGACTGATCCATTTTGAACTTCTTCAAGACTTTATCAAGGTATGTGCTTTGTGAAAGTCCAATTAAGCGTCTTGTTCTATCTCTATAGATGTTGATGCCCAATATATAAGCAGCTTCACCAAGGTCTTTCATTGAAAAATTCATATTCAAGTATCCTTTTATGCTATCCAAAAATCATGTATTATTTCAAATCAACAATATGTCATCCACATATAATATTAGAAATGCTACAGAGCTCCCACTCACTTTCTTGTAAATACAGGCTTCTCCAAAAGTCTGTATAAAACCACATGCTTTGATCACACTATCAAAGCGTATATTCCAACTCCGAGATGCTTGCACCAGTCCATAAATGGATCACCGGAGCTTACACACTTTGTTAGCACCTTTTGGATCGACAAAACCTTCTGGTTGCATCATATACAACTCTTCTTTAAGATATCCATTAAGGAATGCAGTTTTGACATCCATTTGCCAAATTTCATAATCATAAAATGTGGCAATTGCTAACATCATTCAGACGGACTTAAGCATCACTACGGGTGAGAAGGTCTCATCGTAGTCAACTCCTTGAACTTGTCGAAAACCTTTCGCAACAAGTTGAGCTTTGTAGACAGTAAAATTACCTTCAGCGTTAGTCTTCTTCTTGAAGATCCATTTATTCTCTATGGCTTGCAGATCATCGGGCAAGTCAACCAAAGTCCACACTTTTTCTCATACATGGATCCCATCTCAGGTTTCATGTCCTAAAGCCATTTCGCGGAATCTGGGCTCACCATCGCTTCCTCATAGTTGGTAGGTTCGTCATGGTCAAGTAACATGACCTCCAGAACAGGATTACTGTACCACTCTGGTGCGGACCGTACTCTGGTTGACCTACGAGGTTCGGTAGTAACTCGATCTGAAGTTTCATGATCATCCTCATTAGCTTCCTCACTAATTGGTGTAGGAATCACTAGAACTGATATCTGTGATGAACTACTTTCCAATTCGGGAGAAGGTACAATTACCTCATCAAGTTCTACTTTCCTCCCACTCACTTCTTTCGAGAGAAACTCCTTCTCTAGAAATGATCCATTCTTAGCAACAAATATCTTGCCTTCGGATATGTGATAGAAGGTGTACCCAATAGTCTCCTTTGGGTATCCTATGAAGACACATTTCTCCGATTTGGGTTCGAGCTTATCAGGTAGAAGCTTTTTCACATAAGCATTACAGCCCCAAACTTCAAGAAATGACAACTTATGTTTCTTGCTAAACCACAGTTCATATGGTGCCCTATTTAACGTGAATGCAACCGTCTCTAAAGCATAACCCCAAAACGATAGTGGTAAATTGGTAAGAGACATCATAGATTGCACCATATCTAATAAAGTACGGTTATGACGTTCAGACACACTATTACGCTGTGGTGTTCCAGGTGGCGTGACTTGTGAAACTATTCCACATTGTTTCAAATGAAGGCCAAACTCATAACTCAAATATTCACCTCCACGATCAGATCATAGAAACTTTACTTTCTTGTTACGATGATTTTCCACTTCACTCTGAAATCCTTTGAACTTTTCAAATGTTTCAAACTTATGTTTCATTAAGTAGATATACCCATATATAATCAAATCATCTGTGAAGGTCAGAAAATAATGATACCCGCCGCGAGCCTCAACACTCATCAGACCGCATACATCAGTATGTATATTTCCAATAAGTCAGTTGCTTGCTCCATTGTTCCAGAGAATGGAGTCTTAGTCATCTTCCCCATGAGGCATGGTTCGCAAGCATCAAGTGATTCATAACCAAGTGATTCCAAAATCCCATCAGCATGGAGTTTCTTCATGCACTTTACACCAATATGACCTAAACGATAGTCCCAGAAATAAGTTGCACTATCATTATTAACTTGGCATCTTTTGGCTTCAATATTATGAATATGTGTATCACTACAATCGAGATTCAACAAAAATAGACCACTCATCAAGGGTGCATGACCATAAAAGATATTACTCATATAAATAGAACAACCATTATTCTATGATTTAAATGAATAACCGTATCGCATCAAGAAAGATCCAGATATAATGTTCATGCTCAACACTGGCACCAAATAACAATTATTTAGGTCTAAAACTAATCCTGACGGTAGATGTAGAGGTAGCGTGCCAACGGCGATCACATCGACTTTGGAACCATTTCCCACATGCATTTTCACCTCGTCCTTAGCCAATCTTCGCTTACTCCGTAGCCCCTATTTCGAGTTGCAAATATTAGCAACAGAACCAGTATCAAATACACAGGCGCTACTGCTAGCATTAGTAAGGTACACATCAATAACATGTATATCAAACATACCTTTCACTTTGCCGTCCTTCTTATCCGTCAAATACTTGGGGTAGTTCCGCTTCCAGTGACTAGTCCCTTTGTACTAGAAGCACTCAGTCTCAGGTTTAGGGCCAGACTTGGGCTTCTTCACTTGAGCAGCAACTTTTTTGTCGTTCTTTTGAAGTTCCCCTTCTTCCCTTTGCCCTTCTTCTTGAAACTAGTGGTCTTGTTGACCATCAACACTTGATACTCCTTCTTGATTTCTACCTCCACAGCTTTTAGCATCGCGAAGAGCTCGGGAATTGTCTTATCGATCCCTTGCATATTATAGTTCATCATGAAGCCTTTATAGCTTGGTGGCAGTGATTGAAGAGCTCTGTCAATGACACTATCATCAAGAAGATTAACTCCCAGCTGAGTCAAGTGGTTATGGTCCCAGACATTCTGAGTATGTGTTCACTGACAGAACTATTCTCCTCCATCTTGCAGCTATAGAACTTGTTGGAGACTTCATATCTCTCAACTCGGGCATTTTCTTGAAATATTAACTTCAACTCCTAGAACATCTCATATGCTCCATGATGTTCAAAACATCGTTGAATTCCCGATTCTAAGTCGTAAACCTGGCACACTGAACTAACGAGTAGTCATCAACACGCGACTACCGGGCATTCACAATGTCCGCAGTTGCTAGAGGGGGTGGCACACCTAGCGGTGCTTCAAGGATGTAATTCTTCTGTGCAGCAATGAGGATAATCCTTAAGTTACGGACCCAGTCCGTGTAGTTGCTACCATCATCTTTCAACTTAGCTTTCTCTAGGAACACATTAAAATTCAAGGGAATGGTAGCATGGGCCATTGATCTACAACAACATAGATATGCAAAAACTATCAGGTACTAAGTTCATGATAAATTAAAGTTCAATTAATCATATTACTAAAGAACTCCCACTTAGATAGACATCCCTCTAGTCATCTAAATGATCACGTGTTCCATATAAACTAAACCATGTCCGATCATCACATGAGATGGAGTAGTTTTCAATGGTTAACATCACTATGTTGATCATATCTACTATATGATTCACGTTTGACCTTTCGGTCTCAGTGTTCCGAGGCCATATCTGTATATGCTAGGCTCGTCAAGTTTAACCTAAGTATTCTGCACGTGCAAAACTGGCTTGCACCCGTTCTATGTGAACGTAGAGCTTATCACACCCGATCATCACGTGGTGTCTCGGCATGACGAACTGTAGCAACAGTGCATACTCAGGGAGAACACTTATACCTTGAAATTTAGTGAGGGGTCATCTTATAATGCTACCGTCATACTAAGAAAAATAAGATGCACAAAGGATAAACATCACATGCAATCAAAATATGTGACATGATATGGCCATCATCATCTTGTGCCTTTGATCTCCATCTCCAAAGCACCGTCATGATCTCCATCGTCACCGGCTTGACACCTTGATCTCTATCATAGCATCGTTAGCGTCTCGCCAACTATTGCTTCTATGACTATCGCTGTCGCTTAGTGATAAAGTAAAGAAATTACATGGCGATTGCATTTCATACAATAAAGCGACAACATTAAGGCTCCTGCCAGTTGCTGATAACTTTTACAAAACATGATCATCTCATACAACAATTTATATCTCGTCACGTCTTGACCATATCACATGACAACATGCCCTGCAAAAACAAGTTAGACGTCCTCTACTTTGTTGTTGCAAGTTTTACGTGGCTGCTATGGGCTTCTAGCAAGAACCGTTCTTACCTACGCATCAAAACCACAACAATTTTTCGTCAAGTGTGTTGTTTTAACCTTCAACAAGGATCGACCGTAGTCAACCTTGATTCAACTAAAGTTGGAGAAACAGACACCCGCTAGCCACCTGTGTGTGAAGCACGTCGGTAGAACCAGTCTCATGAACACGGTCATGTAATGTCGGTCCAAGCCGCTTCATCCAACAATACCGCCGAATCAAAGTAAGACGTTGGTGAGCAGTAGTATGACTATTATCGCCCACAACTCTTTGTGTTCTACTCATGCAAATCATCTACGCATAGACCTGGCTCTGATACCACTGATGGGGAACATAGCATACAATTTCAAACAAATTCCTACGATCACACAAGATCTATCTAGGAGATAAATAGCAACGAGAGGGGGAGAGTGCGTCCACGTACCCTTGTAGACGGAAAGCGGAAGCATTATGTAAACGCAGTTGATGTAGTCGAACGTCTTCGCGATTCAACTGATCCAAGTACCGAACTGAAGGAAATATGCCCTAGAGGCAATAATAAAGTTATTATTTATTTCATTATTTCATGATAAATGTTTATTATTCATGCTAGAATTGTATTAACCGGAAACATAATACATGTGTGAATACATAGACAAACATAGTGTCACTAGTATGCCTCTACTTGACTAGCTCGTTAATCAAACATGGTTAAATTTCCTAACCATAGACATCAGTTTTCATTTGATTAACGGGATCACATCATTAGGGAATGATGTGATTGACTTGACCCATTCTGTTAGCTTAGCACTTGATCGTTTAGTATGTTGCTATTGCTTTCTTCATGACTTATACATGTTCCTATGACTATGAGATTATGCAACTCCCGTTTACCAGAGGAACACTTTGTGTTCTAACAAACATCACAACGTAACTGGGTGATTATAAAGGTGCTCTACAGGTGTCTCTGAAGATACTTGTTGAGTTGGCGTATTTCGAGATTAGGATTTGTCACTCCGATCGTCAGAGAGCTATCTCTGGGCCCACTCGGTAATACACATCACTATAAGCCTTGCAAGCATTCTAACTAATGAGTTAGTTGCGGGATGATGTATTACGAAATGAGTAAAGACTTGCCGGTAACGAGATTGAACTAGCTATTGATATACCGGCGATCGAATCTCGGGCAAGTAACATACCGATGATAAAGGGAACATTGTATGTTGTTAGGCGGTTTGACTGATAAAGATCTTCGTAGAATATGTAGGATCCAATATGAGCATCTAGGTTCCGCTATTGGTTATTGACCGGAGACGTGTCTCGGTCATGTCTGCATAGTTCTCAAACCCGTAGGGTCCGCACGCTTAACGTTCGGTGACGATTTGTATTATGAGTTTATGTGTTTTGATGTACCGAAGGTAGTTCGGAGTCCCGGATGAGATCGGGGACATGATGAGGAGTCTCGATATTGTCGAGACGTAAAGATCGATATATTTGACGACTATATTCGGACATCGGAAAGGTTTCGAGTGATTCGGGTATTTTTCGGAGTACCGGAGAGTTACGGGAATTCGCCGGGCAGTATATGGGCCTTATTGGGCTTTAGGGGAAAGAGAGAGGAGAGGCTTCACGCCCCCAATGCTTAGTCTGAATTGGACTAGGGGGAGGGGCGGCGCCCCCTCCTTCCTTCTCTTCTCTTTTCCCTTTCCTTCTCACCTACTCGTACTACTTGGAAGGGCTCCTAGTTCTACTAGGAAAGGGGGAATCCTACTCCCGGTGGGAGTAGGACTCCCCTAGGGCGTGCCATAGAGAGGTCCGGCCCTCCCCTCCTCCACTCCTTTACATACGGGGAGGGGGGGACCCCTTGGAGACACAACAATTGATCATTGATCTTTTAGCCGTGTGCGGTGCCCCCCTCCACCATAATCCACCTCAATCAGATCGTAGCGGTGCTTAGGCGAAGCCCTGCATCGGTAGCATCATCATCACCGTCATCACGCCGTCGTGCTGACGGAACTCTCCCTCGAAGCTCTGCTGGATCGGAGTTCGTGGGATGTCATCGAGCTGAACGTGTGCTGAACTCGGAGGTGTCGTGCGTTCTGTACTTGGATCGGTCGGATCGTGAAGACGTTCGACTACATCAACCGCGTTCTCATAATGCTTCCTCTTACGGTCTACAAGGGTACGTGGACGGTACTCTTCCCTCTCGTTGCTATGCATCACCATGATCTTGCGTGTTTGTAGGAAAATTTTGAAATTACTACGTTCCCCAATAGTGGTATCAGAGCCTGGTTTTATGCGTGGATGTTATATGCACGAGTAGAACACAAGTGAGTTGTGGGCGATACAAGTCATACTGCTTACCAGCATGTCACACTTTGGTTCGGCGGTATTGTTGGATGAAGCAGCCCGGACCGACATTACACATATGCTTACGCGAGACTGGTTCTACCAACGTGCTTTGCACACAGGTGGCAGGCGGGTGTCAGTTTCTCCAACTTTAGTTGAACCGAGTGTGGCTATGCCCGGTCTTTGAGAAGTTTAAAACAGCACTAACTTGACGAACTATCGTTATGGTTTTGATGTGTAGGTAAGAACGGTTCTTGCTCAGCCCGTAGCAGCCACGTAAAACTTGCAACAACAAAGTAGAGGACGTCTAACTTGTTTTTGCAAGGCATCTTGTGATGTGATATGGTCAAGATGTCATCAAATATAAATTGTTGTATGAGATGATCATGTTTTGTTAAAGTTATCGGCTACTGGCAGGAGCCTTATGGTTGTCTCTTTATTTGCATAAGATGCAAGTGCTATGTAATTGTTTTACTTTATCGCTATGTAATAGCAATAGTTGCAAAAGCAGTAGCTGGTGAGACGACCATGTGACGACACGTTGATAAAAGATCAAGATGATGGAGATCATAGTGTCATGCCGGTAACAATGGAGATTATGACAGTACTTTGGAGATGGAGATCAAAAGCACAAGATGATGATGGCCATATCATGTCACATATTATGATTGCATGTGATGTTTATCTTTTATACATATTATTTTGCTTAGTTTGGCGGTAGCTTTATAATATGATCCCTTACTAAATTTCAAGGTAAAAGTGTTCTCCCTGAGTATGCACCGTTGCCAAAGTTCGTCATGCCGAGACACCACGTGATGATCGGGTGTGATAAGCTCTACGTTCATCTACAATGGGTGCAAGCTAGTTTTGCACACGCAGAATACTCGGGTTAAACTTGATGAGCCTAGCATATGCAGATATGGCCTCGGAACACTGGAGACCGAAAGGTCGAGCATGAATCATATAGTAGATATGATCAACATAATGATGTTCACCATTGAAAACTACTCCATCTCACGTGATGATCGGACATGGTTTAGTTGATTTGGATCATGTGATCACTTAGATGATTAGAGGGATGTCTATATAAGTGGGAATTCTTAAGTAATATGATTAATTGAACTTAAATTTATCATGAACTTAGTCCTGATAGTATTTGCATATCTATGTTGTAGATCAATAGCTCGCACATAGCTTCCCCGTTTATTTTTGATATGTTCCTAGTGAAAAATAAATTGAAAGATGTTAGTAGCAATGATGCGGATTGGATCCGTGATCTGAGGATTATCCTCATTGTTGCACGGAATAATTATGTCCTTGATGCACTGCTAGGTGACGGACCTATTGCAGGAGCATATGTAGACGTTATGAACGTTTGGCAAAGCTCGCTATGATGACTACTTGATAGTTGAGTGCACCATGCTTTACGGCTTAGAACCGGGACTTCAAAAATGTTTAGAATGCCATGGAGCATATAAGATGTTCCAAGAGTTGAAATTGGTATTTCATACTCATTCCCATGTCAAGAGGTATGAGACCTCTGACATTACTTTGCCTACAAGATGGAGGAGAATAGCTCAACCAGTAAGCATGTGCTCAGATTGTCTGAGTACTACAATCACTTGAATCAAGTGGGAGTTAATCTTCTAGATAAGATAGTGATTGACAGAGTTCTCTAGTCACTATCACCAAGTTGCTAGAACTTCGTGATGAACTATAATATGCAAGGGATAACGGAAACGATTCCCAAGCTCTTCGTGATGCTGAAATCGACGAAGGTAGAAATCAAGAAAAGCATCAAGTGTTGATGGTTAACAAGACCACTAGTTTCAAGAAAAGGGCAAAGGGAAGAAGGGGAACTTCAAGAAGAACGACAAGCAAGTTGCTGCTCAAGTGAAGAAGCCCAAGTCTGGACCTAAGCCTGAGACTAAGTGCTTTTACTGCAAAGGGACTAGTCACTGGAAGCGGAACTACCCCAAGTATTTGGCGGATAAGAAGGATGGCAAAGTGAACAAAGGTATATTGGATATACATGTTATTGATGTGTACTTTACTAGTGTTTATAACAACCCCTCGGTATTTGATACTAGTTTGGTTGCTAAGAGTAGTAACTTGAAACGGGAGTTGCAGAATGAACAGAGACTAGTTAAGGGTGAAGTAACGATGTGTGTTGGAAGTAGTTCCAAGAATGATATGATCATCATTGCACAGTCCCTATACTTTCAGGATTAGTGTTGAACCTAAATAAGTGCTATTTGGTGTTTGCGTTGAGCATGAATATGATTTGATAATGTTTATTGCAATATGGTTATTCATTTAAGTTAGAGAATAATTGTTATTCTGTTTACATGAATACAACCTTCTATGGTTATACACCCAATGAAAATGGTTTGTTGAATCTCGATCGTAGTGATACACATATTCATAATATTGAAGCCAAAATATGCGAAGTTAATAATGATAGTGCAACTTATTTGTGGCACTGCCGTTTAGGTCATATTGGTGTAAAGCGCATGAAGAAAATCCATGCTAATGGGCATTTGGAATCACTTGATTATGAATCAGTTGATGCTTGTGAACCATGCCTCATGGGCAAAGATGACTAACACTCCGTTCTCCAGAACAATGGAGCGAGCAACTGACTTATTGGATATAATACATACTGATGTATGAGGTCCGATGAGTGTTGAGGCTCGCGGCGGGTATCATTATTTTCTGACCTTCACTGATGATTTGAGCAGATATATCTACTTGAAGAAACATAAGTCTGAAACATTTGAAAAGTTCAAAGAATTTCAGAGTGAAGTGGAAAATCATCGTAACAAGAAAATAAAGTTTCAACGATCTGATCGCAGAGGCGAATATTTGAGTTACGAGTTTGGTCTTCAATTAAAATAATGTGGAATAGTTTCACAAACTCATGCCACCTAGAACACCACAGCGTAATGGTGTGTCTGAACATCATAACCGTACTTTATTTGATATAGTGCAACCTATGATGTCTCTTACCGATTTACCACTATCGTTTTAGGGTTATGCATTAGAGACAGCTGCATTCACATTAAAAAGGGCACCATCTAAATCCGTTGAGACGACACCATATGAACTGTGGTCTGGCTAGAAACCTAAGATGTCGTTTCTTAAAGTTTGGGGTTGCGATGCTTATGTGAAAAAGTTTCATCTTGATAAGCTCAAACCCAAGTCAGAGAAGTGCGTCTTCATAGGATACCCAAAAGTAACTGTTGGGTACACCTTCTATCACAGATCCGAAGGCAATATATTTGTTGCTGAGAATGGATCCTTTCTAGAGAAGGAGTTTCTCTCAAAAGAAGTGAGTGGGAGGAAAGTAGAACTTGATGAGGTAACTGTACCTGCTCCCCTATTGGAAAGTAGTTCATCATAGAAATCTGTTTATGTGACTCCTACACCAATTAGTGAGGAAGCTAATGATGATGATCATGTAACTTCAAATCAAGTTACTACCAAACCTCGTAGGTCAACCAGAGTGAGATCCGCACCAGATTAGTATGGTAATCCTGTTCTGGAGGTCATGTTAATTGACCATGACGAACCTACGAACTATGAGGAAGCGATGATGAGCCCAGATTCCGCGAAATGGCTTGAGGCCATGAAATCTGAGATGTGATACATGTATGAGAACAAAGTCTGCACTTTGGTTGACTTGCCCGATGATCGGCAAGCCATAGAAAATAAATGGATTTTCAAGAGGAAGACGGACGCTGATAGTAGTGTTACTATCTACAAAGCTAGACTTGTCGAAAAGAAGGTTTTGACAAAGTTCAAGGTGTTGACTATGATGAGATTTTATCACTCGTAGCGATGCTTAAGTCTGTTCGAATCATGTTAGCAAATTGCCACATTTTATGAAATCTGGCAAATGGATGTCAAAACTACATTCCTTAATGGATTTCTTAAAGAAGAGTTGTATATGATGCAACTAGAAGGTTTTGTCGATCCTAAAGGTGCTAACAAAATGTGCAAGCTCGAGCGATCCATCTATGGACTGGTGCAAGAATCTTAGAGTTGTAATATACGCTTTGATGAGTTGATCAAAGCATATAATTGTATACAGACTTGTGGTGAAGCCTGTATTTACAAGAAAGTGAGTGGGAGCACTACAGCATTTCTGATAAATATATGTGAATGACATATTATTGATCAGAAATAATGTAGAATTTTTCTAGAAAGCATAAAGGAGTATTTGAAAGGAGTTTTTCAAATAAAGACCTCGGTGAAGCTACTTACATATTGAGCATCAAGATCTATAGATAGATCAAGATGCTTGATAAGTTTTTTCAATGAGTACATACCTTGACAAGATTTTGAAGTAGTTCAAATGGAACAGTCAAAGAAAGAGTTCTTACCTGTGTTACAAGGTGTGAAATTGAGTAAGACTCAAAGCTCGACCACGACAGAAGATAGAAAGAGAATGAAAGTCCTTCCCTATGCCTCAGCCATAGTTTCTATAAAGTATGCCATGCTATGTACCAGATATTGTATACCCTACACTGAGTTTAGCAAGGGAGTACAATAGTGATCTAGGAGTAGATCACTGGACAGCGGTCAAAATTATCCTTAGTGGAATAAGGATATGTTTCTCGATTATGGAGGTGACAAAAGGTTCGTCGTAAAGGGTTACATCGATGCAAATTTTGACACTGATCCAGATGACTCTAAGTCTCAATCTGGATACATTTTGAAAGTGGGAGCAATTAGCTAGAGTAGATCCGTGCAGAGCATTGTTGACATAGAAATTTGCAAAATACATATGGATCTGAATGTGGCAGACCCATAGACTAAACTTCTCTCACAAGCAAAACATGATCACACCTTAGTACTCTTTGGCTGTTAATCACATAGCGATGTGAACTAGATTATTGACTCTAGTAAACCCTTTGGGTGTTGGTCACATGACGATGTGAACTATGGGTGTTAATCACATGGTGATGTGAACTATTGGTGTTAAATCACATGGCGATGTGAACTAGATTATTGACTCTAGTTCAAGTGGGAGACCTCTGTTGGAAAAGGCAGTGTCTAGGAGGACCTTAGGCAAGCCTAGGCGCTAGGAAATGGCCAAACGCCTCGCCTAGGGCATAAATGGAGGTCTAGGCAGGGCAAGCAAGGAATTGCCTACCCAAGAAAGAAATCATGCCACATACTACACTGATATGCCAAACGGGTTATATTCCAATTGCAGTAGACGATAATTAACTTATTTATATGCCCTAAACTAATATCAACACCCATATAATAGTCACAAATGCACTACAAATAAAAACCATATCACCGTCTAGGCTGCGCCTAGGGTGCTTAGGCACCGCCTAGGCACTAGACGAAGGCCAACCGCCTTGCTTACGCCTACCGCTTTTTCCAACCTTGTAAGAGACTGAAGGAAATATGCCCTAGAGGCAATAATAAAGTTATTATTTATTTCATTATTTCATGATAAATGTTTATTATTCATGCTAGAATTGTATTAACCAGAAACATAATACACGTGCGAATACATAGACAAACATAGTGTCACTAGTATGCCTCTACTTGACTAGCTCGTTAATCAAAGATGGTTAAGTTTTCTAACCATAGACATGAGTTGTTGTTTGATTAACGGGATCACATCATTAGGGAATGATGTTATTGACTTGACCCATTCTGTTAGCTTAGCACTTGATCGTTTAGTATGTTGCTATTGCTTTCTTCATGACTTATACATGTTCCTATGACTATGAGATTATGCAACTCCCGTTTACCGAAGGAACACTTTGTGTGCTACCAAACGTCACAATGTAACTGGGTGATTATAAAGGTGCTCTACAGGTGTCTACGAAGGTACTTGTTGAGTTGGCATATTTCAAGATTAGGATTTGTCACTCCGATCGTCGGAGAGGTATCTCTGGGCCCACTCGGTAATACACATCACTATAAGCCTTGAAAGCATTGTAACTAATGAGTTAGTTGCGGGATGATGTATTACGAAACGAGTAAAGAGACTTGCCGGTAACGAGATTGAACTAGGTATTGAGATACTGACGATCGAATCTCGGGAAAGTAACATACCGATGACAAAGGGAACAACGTATGTTGTTATGCGGTTTGACCAATAAAGATCTTCATAGAATATGTAGGAGCCAATATGAGCATCCAGGTTCCGCTATTGGTTATTGACCGGAGGCGTGTCTTGGTCATGTCTGCATAGTTCTCGAACCCATAGGGTCCGCACGCTTAACGTTCGGTGACGATTTGTATTATGAGTTTATGTGTTTTGATGTACCGAAGGTAATTCGGAGTCCCGGATGAGATCGGTGACATGATGAGGAGTCTCGAAATTGTTGAGACGTAAAGATCAATATATTGGACGACTATATTCGGACATCGGAAAGGTTCCGAGTGATTCGGGTATTTTTCGGAGTACTGGAGAGTTACGAAAATTCGCCGGGGAGTATATGGGCCTTATTGGGCTTTAGGGGAAAGAGAGAGGAGAGGTTGCGCGCCCCCCAATGCTTAGTCCGAATTGGACTAGGGGGAGGGGCGGTGCCCCCTCCTTCCTTCTCTTCTCTTTTCCCTTTCCTTCTCTCCTACTCCTACTACTTGGAAGGGCTCCTACTTCTACTAGGAAAGGGGGAATCCTACTCCCGGTGCGAGTAGGAATCCCCTAGGGCGCGCCATAGAGAGGGCCGGACCTCCCCCTCCTCCACTCCTTTATATACGGGGAGGGGGGCACCCCTTGGAGACACAACAATTGATCATTGATCTTTTAGCCGTGTGCGGTTCCCCCCTCCACCATAATCCACCTCGATCATATCGTAGCAGTGCTTAGGAGAAGCCCTGCGTCGCTAGCATCATCATCACCATCATCATGCCATCGTGCTGACGGAACTCTCCCTCAAAGCTCTGCTGGATAGGAGTTCATGGGACGTCATCGAGCTGAACGTGTGTTGAACTCGGAGGTGCCGTGCGTTCGGTACTTGGATCGGTCGATCGTGAAGACGTTCGACTACATCAACCGCGTTCTCATAACGCTTCCGCTTACGGTCTACGAGGGTACATGGACAATACTCTTCCCTCATGTTGCTATGCATCACCATGATCTTGCGTGTTCGTAGGAAAATTTTGAAATTACTACGTTCCCCAATACGAACGTACTGCACCTCCGTGTTCAGCACACGTTCAGCATGATGATTTACCTCGAGCTCTTGATCTAGTAGAGGG
This sequence comes from Triticum urartu, assembly GCF_056163025.1. Classification (NCBI taxonomy): domain Eukaryota; kingdom Viridiplantae; phylum Streptophyta; class Magnoliopsida; order Poales; family Poaceae; genus Triticum; species Triticum urartu. The sequence goes on from NC_141877.1 coordinate 476,779,733, forward strand.
TCGAGACAGAGTTTCGTCAGCAGGACGACGTGGTGACGGTGTTGATGATGTGATCCGCACAGGGCTTCGCCTAAGCACTACGACAATATGATCGAGGTGGTAAATTGTGGAGGGGGGCACCGCACACGGCCGAGGAACAATTGATGTGTCTTTGGGGAGCCCTCCCCCCCCCCCGCCCCGTATATAAATGAGGAGGGGAGGAGGCGTCCGGCCTAGGGGGTGTGCCAAAAGCGGGGAGTCCAACTAGGACTTCCAATCCTAGTTGGACCCCCTTCCTTTTGCGGAGACGGGAAAGAGGGAAGGGAGAGGAAGAGGAGAAGGAAAGGGGGGTGCGCCCCCCTCCCTAGTCCAATTCGGACTCCCTATAGGGAGGGGGCGCGACCACCCTTTGTGGGCTGCCTCCCCTCTCCCCTATGGCCCATGTAGGCCCAATATTCCCCTAGGGGGTTCCGGTAACCTCCTAGTACTCGGAAAAATACACGAACCTTTACGAAACCATTCCGGTGTCCGAATACCTTCGTCCAATATATCAATCTTTACCTCTCGACCATTTCGAGACTCCTCGTCATGTCTGTGATCTCATCAGGGACTCCGAACAAACTTCGGTCATCAAAACACATAACTCATAATACAAATCGTCATCAAACGTTAAGCGTGCGGACCCTATGGGTTCGAGAACTATGTAGACATGACCGAGACACATCTCCGTTCAATAACCAATAGCAGAACCTGGATGCTCATATTGGCTCCTACGTATTCCACGAAGATCTTTATCGGTCAAACCGCATAACAACATACGTTATTCCCTTTGTCATCGATATGTTACTTGCCCGAGATTCGATCGTCGGTATCATCATACCTAGTTCAATCTCGTTACCGGCAAGTCTCTTTACTCGTTCCATGATGCATCATCCCGCAACTAACTCATTAGTCACATTGCTTGCAAGGCTTATAGTGATGTGCATTACCGAGAGGGCCCAGAGATACCTCTCTGATACTCGGAGTGACAAATCCTAATCTCGATCTATGCCAACTGAACAAACACCTTCGGAGACACCTGTAGAGCATCTTTATAAGCACCCAGTTATGTTGTGACGTTTGATAGCACACAAGGTGTTCCTATGGTATTCGGGAGTTGCATAATCTCATAGTCAGAGGAATATATGTATAAGTCATGAAGAAAGCAATAGCAATAAAACTAAACGATCATAATGCTAAGCTAACGGATGGGTCTTGTCCATCACATCATTCTCTAATGATGTGATCCTGTTCATCAAATGACAACACATGTCTATGGTTAGGAAACTTAACCATCTTTGATTAACGCTCTAGTCAAGTAGAGGCATACTAGGGACACTATGTTTGTCTATGTATTCACGCATGTACTAAGTTTCTGGTTAATACAATTCTAGCATGAATAATAAACATTTATCATGATATAAGGAAATATAAATAACAACTTTATTATTGCCTCTAGGGCATATTTCTTTGATTAAGGCCTCCCTTTAATAGAGAACCGGAACAAAGCATTAACATATAATGAATACATGAACTCCCCAAACTACGATAATCACCGGAAAGAATCCCAATTATTGTCACCTTGGGGTATGTGGATCATAACACGTAATAGGTGCATACAAGTTGGAAGATAGGATCAAGAACTCAAATATATTCATAAAAACATCAAGGGTTCAGTTCTAGAATCATGGCACTCGGGCCCTAGTGACAAGCACTAAGCATAGCAAAGTCATAACAACATCAATCTCAAAACATAGTGGATACTAGGGACCAAGCCCTAACAAATTGACTCGATTACATGAAAAATCTCATCCAACTCCATCACCGTCCAGCAAGCCTACAAAGGAATTACTCACTCACGGGGGTGAGCATCATGGAGTTGTTGATGGAGAAGGGTTGATGATGATGATGGCAATGATTTCCTCCCTCCGGATCCCCGAACGGACTCCACATCATCCCTCCTGATGAATAACATGAGGTATATATGGAGTTGGAATTAGGGTTGCTGGAGGCTTTAGGGGCCCACAAGCCTGGGCATGCGCCCTGGGGGTAGGCGCACCCCCTGAGCTTGTGGCTCCTGGGTAGCCCCCCTCCATTAGTTCTCTTTGCCAATATTTTTATATATTCTTGAATTATTCTTTGTAAATTTTCAGCCTAATCCGAGAACTTTTATTTCTGGACAAAAATAACACCATGGCAATTTTGCTGAAAATAACGTCAGTCTGGGTTAGTTCCATTCAAATCATGCAAATTAGAGTCCAAAAGAAGAGCAAAGGTAATTGGAAAAGTAGATATGTTTGGGACGTATCAACGACACCGAACACGAACACCTACCCTTGCACATAAGTCACGTCAGAGCCGATCTAAGCGTTGATCCGAAATCCCATCGAGCTGGCTCGTTCACCTAGCATGACCTGCATGGGCCACCACTATCGGAGCTAAATCTGGCAGGTCCCTCTCTAGGGTATCCTAAATAGGCGACTTGGCTGGATGGTCATAGGTGAAAGGATTTACCCAGGTCCAGGCTCTCATAGTAGAGATATTACACTACTCCCACCATCGTATATTGCGTTGGTGTGTGTACAAAGTACAAATCAATACCAAGGGATTGTATGTTGTCCTATCGACGAGCCCTGCCCTGGCTTATATTGCATTCGTAGGATCATAGGTTTACATATCTCGGTTGGCTCCGCTGGTGGAGGTAGAGTTCTCCACAGCTTTGATATCTTCGACTTTTACATCAACTCTTCTATGGTCTTTGTATGATCTGCCATGAGCTGCCCAATGTGGCCCATGTTGGAACAGGCCTAGGAGTCCTCAGCCAGGCCACCAGGTCGGGAACCGACATGGCAAGGGATCCCTCGGTCGGGATACCCTCACATAGGAAAAATTCTAACTTCATAAAGAATCAAACCAACAAAAATAGCATGGCGCAATAAGATAGATTCATCAGATCTTAACAACAGGATATGTGAGGACACAAACCTCTTTACCTCAATGACATCACAAATAAGAGATTAGAGTAACTTTATTCACAGAAATATCACGACCACCATTAGACATTGACGAAGAAAATAAACTCCTAAAGATATAATGTTCATCCACCTCTCACCATTGATACGTCTCCAACGTATCTATAATTTTTTATTGTTCCATGCTATATTATATCCTGTTTTGGACATTATTGGGCTTTATTATACACTTCTATATTATTTTTGGGACTAACCTATTAACCGGAAGCCCAGCCCAGAATTGCTATTTTTTTGCCTATTTTAGGGTTGCACAGAAAAAGAATATCAAACGGAGTCCAAACGGAATGAAACCTTCGGGAACGTGATTTTTGGAACAAACATGATCCAGAGGACTTGGACCCTATGTCAAGCAATCAACGAGGAAGGCACGAGGTAGGGAGCGCGCCTACCCCCCAGGCGCGCCCTCCACCCTCGTGGGGCCCATGTTGCTCCACCCACGTACTCCTTCCTCCTATATATACCCACGTACCCCCAAACTACCAGATACGAAGCCAAAACCCTAATTCCACCACCGTATCTTTCGGTATCCATGAGATCCCATCTTGGGGCCTTTTCCGGAGCTCCGCCGGAGGGGGTATCGATCACGGAGGGCTTCTACATCAACACCATAGCTTCTCCGATGAAGTGTGAGTAGTTTACTTTAGACCTACGGGTCCATAGTTATTAGCTAGATGGCTTCTTCTCTATTTTTCGATCTCAATACAAAGTTCTCCCCCTCTCTTGTGGAGATCTAGTCGATGTAATCTTCTTTTGCAGTGTGTTTGTTGAGATCGATGAATTGAGGGTTTATGATCAAGTTTATCTATGAACAATATTTGAATCTCCTCTGAATTCTTTTATGTATGATTGGTTATCTTTGCAAGTCTCTTCGAATTATCAGTTTGGTTTTACCTACTAGATTGATCTTTCTTGCAATGGGAGAAGTGTTTAGCTTTGGGTTCAATCTTGCGGTGTCCTTTCCCAGTGACAGTAGGGACAACAAGGCATGTATTGTATTGTTGCCATCGAGGATAACAAGATGGGATTTATATCATATTGCATGAGTTTATCCCTCTACATCATGTCATCTTGCTTAAAGCGTTACTCTGTTCTCTTGAACTTAATACTCTAGATGCATGCTGGATAGCGGTCGATGTGTGGAGTAATAGTAGTAGATGCAGGCAGGAGTCGGTCTACTTGTCTCGAACGTGATGCCTATATACATGATCATACCTAGATATTCTCGTAACTATGCTTAATTCTGTCAATTGCTCAACAGTAATTTGTTCACCCACCGTAATACTTATGCTCTCTAGAGAAGCCTCTAGTGAAACCTATGGCCCCCGGATCTATTTTCCATCATATTAATCTTCCAATACTTAGTTATTTCCTTTCCCATTTATTTCACTTGCATCTTTATTTCTCTTTATCATAAAAATACCAAAAATATTATCTTATGATATCTATGAGATCTCACTCTCGTAGGTGACCGTGAAGGGATTGACAACCCCTTTATCGCGTTGGTTGTGAGAAGTTTATTTGTTTGTGTAGGTGCGAGGGACTCATGCGTGGCCTCCTACTGGATTGATACCTTGGTTCTCAAAAACTGAGGGAAATACTTATGCTGCTCAACTGCATCACCCTTTCCTCTTCAAGGGAAAACCAACGCAGTGCTCAAGAGGTAGCAAGAAGGATTTCTGGCGCCGGTGCCGGGGAGTCTACGCGAAAGTCAACATACCAAGTACCCATCACAAATCCTTATCTCCCGCATTACATTATTTGCCATTTGCCTCCCATTTTCCTCTCCCCCCACTTCACCCTTGTCGTTTTATTCGCCCTCTCTCTGTCTATCCTCCCTCTCTTTCTCTATTCGCCTCTTTTTGCTCGTTTCTTGTTTGCTTATGTGTTGGATTGCTTGCTAGTTACGATGGCTCAAGATAATACCAAATTGTGTGACTTTACCAATACCAACAACAATGATTTTATTAGCACTCTGATTGCTCCTCTTACCGATGCTGAATCTTGTGAAATTAATGTTGCTTTGCTGAATCTTGTCATGAAAGATCCGTTTTCCGGCCTTCCTAGTGAAGATGCCGCTACCCATCTAAACAACTTCATTGATTTGTGTGATATGCAAAAGAAGAAAGATGTGGACAATGATATTGTTAAATTGAAGCTATTTCCTTTTTCGCTTAGAGATCATGCTAAAGCTTGGTTTTCGTATTTGCCTAAAAATAGTATTGATTCGTGGAATAAGTGCAAACATGCTTTTATCTCTAAGTATTTTCCTCCCGCTAAGATCATCTCTCTTAGAAACGATATTATGAATTTTAAGCAACTTGATCATGAACATGTTGCACAAGCTTGGGAGAGGATGAAATTAATGATACGTAATTGCCCTACACATGGTTTGAATTTGTGGATGATTATACAAAAAATTTATGCCGGATTGAATTTTGCTTCTAGAAATCTTTTAGATTCGGCCGTGGGAGGCACTTTTATGGAAATCACTTTAGGAGAAGCTACTAAACTCCTAGATAATATTATGGTTAATTATTCTCAATGGCACACTGAAAGGTCTACTAATAAGAAAGTGCGTGCGATAGAAGAAATTAATGTTTTGAGTGGTAAGATGGATGAACATATGAAATTATTTGCTAATAAAAGTGTTTCTTCTGATCCTAATGATCTTCCTTTGTCTACTTTGATTGAGAATAATAATGAATCTTTGGATGTGAATTTTGTTGGTAGGAATAATTTTGGTAACAACGAGTATAGAGGAAACTTTAATCCTAGGCCGTATCCTAGTAATTTCTCTAATAATTATGGTAATTCCTACAATAATTCTTATGGAAATTTTAATAAGATACCCTCTGATTTTGAGTCTAATATTAAAGAATTTATTACCTCACAAAAGAATTTCAATGCTTTGATTGAAGAAAAATTGCTTAAGATTGATGAGTTGGCTAGGAACGTTGATAGAATTTCTCTTGATGTTGATTCTTTGAAACTTAGATCTATTCCTCCTAAGCATGATATCAATGAGTCTCTCAAATCCATGAGAATTTCCATTGATGAGTGCAAAGAAAGAACCGCTTGGATGCGTGCTAAGAAAGATTGCTTTATAAAAGTGTGTTCTTCTAGTTTCCATGATAATAAAGATGAAGATCTAAAAGTTATTGATGTGTCCCCTATTAAATCTTTGTTTTGCAATATGAATCTTGATAATGATGGGACTGAATATGATCCACCTTTACCTGGAAGGTGTTCCAAAGATTTGGAGTATTTAGATCTTGATGCTAAAATTGTTAAAAGTGGGATTGAAGAAGTCAAAACTTTAAATATTAATGAACCCACTATTTTGTATTTCAAGGAATTTAATTATGATAATTGCTCTTTGGTAGATTGTATTTCCTTGTTGCAATCCGTGCTAAATTCTCCTTATGCTTATAGTCAAAATAAAGCCTTTACCAAACTTATCGTTGATGCTTTGATGCAATCTTATGAAGAAAAACTTGAGTTGGAAGTTTCTATCCCTAGAAAACTTTATGGTGAGTGGGAGCTGTCGGCGTTATAGGAACGGGGGTCCCCAGACTTACCTGTCTGCGGCCTGCGGCGTGGCTCAAGCGGGGGCCCAGCGCGGCCCATCTTCATCAGCTCAAGCTCAAGACCCTCGCGAGGGGCCAAGCCTCGCGGGGCGGACGATAGGAAGCTTCCTCAGAGGCAGCCTCATCAGGCAGGCTCGCAAGGAGGCGGAGAGATCAAGGAAGGGGTACCTCGTGAGGAACCCGTGACGCAAGCCATGACGATCGAGACCAGGCGGGCGCCAGGCGGGCATCGGCCTGCGCAGTGTCCTTGTTTCCCCTTTGGTGCACAGGGGGCAAGCACAGGCCAAGGCATCGGGCAAAGGTTGCCATTCCGGTGCAACAAGACCAAGACCAGCTGGACGGCCGGACGGAGGCCACCGTGGAGCCCAAGACGGCATCATCACCAGTGCTTTTGGCAGCTGAAGACCACCTTTGGTCAGGATAACTTGTACTATATGTTCCCCTTCAAAATGGCCAAGTGTTGGCGCCCTTCCCGCTCATTATTTGGGGAGAGGCCCAGGGCCTCTATAAGTAGAGCTAGCCTCCACAAAGTAGGGGGGCAGGAAGGAGAGAAGGGAGAGAGATCTGGTAGAACCCTAGCGGAGAGAAAAAAGAACCCAGTGGAGACTAAGTAGAACACACCGCACCAGCTCAAGAACACCCCTCGCTAGGCTGTTCTTCCCTTGTACTGTTCATCATCAGCCCCAGAGGCAATCCACCACACCACACACTAGAGTAGGGTATTACACCACAACGGTGGCCCGAACCAGTATAAACCTCTTGTCTCTTGTGTTGTTCATCATTTTCATCTTAGTTCGCACGAGAGGATCAGACGTAGATCGGTAGGGGAGAGATCTCCACGTGCACCCCAGTGTTGAACCTCAAGGGTCTGTCGGAACCCGAAATCCGACATTTGGCGCACCAGGTAGGGGTGCGCCGGAACCTTTCTTCCGCTGTTCGCGTATGATCTTCCGTCGTGTCCATGGCTGACGCTCGTCAGGCTCGCGCCGAGCGCCGAGCTGCTCGCGCCACTCGCGTCGCCCAGACGGCGCCCGTCAGCGGCCCCCCTCGTCGTTCCCCATTGCCCGCCGCCAACACCGCCACCGGCCCGGCGGGGAACGAGCAGCAGGCCTCGTCCCAGCATCCTTCGGTGCGGCGGGATGGCTGCACCGCCACCCCGTCACTGACTCCAGCTGGCTCGTCGTCCCACGCCCGTCGCGCACCCATGGATGCGCATGCCTCACTGCTCTTGGGACGGGAGCTCCTACACTATCGCCCCATCGACGACCTCTACGAGGACTGGCTCACCCGCATCACCGAGCTCGTCAGTGCCGCGGGGGGCTCCCCTTTGCGGTCCCTCTCGCTGCCTCGCCCTCCGCCCCGTGCAGGGGGCGAGGATCAGGAGGCGCCTCCGCCGCCTCCTCCCCAAGAAGGTGCCTTGGCTCCAAGGCGCGCAGCCCCAGGGCGGGACCCTCCACGTCCGGTGCCTGTGCAGCAAGAAGGGAGCTGCCAAGAGATCTCACGTCCCCGGGAAGGTGCTCGCGCACTCCCAGCGCCGGCGTGCCAAGATCGCGCGCCGGCGTGCCAAGATCGCGCCCCGGCGCCTCCACGACAAGACCCCACGCTGCTCCTAGTGGCGGCACATGGTGACCCGCGAGGACAAGTCCAGCACCAGCAAAGGGCGCCAGTGACCACAGCGGGCTGCCTCACCTTCACCCCCGAGCTACGTGGCGTCACATGGCCAGGCAAGTCGAGCCTGACCTCCCTCCCCGCTATGATGGCACAGCGGACCCCACGGAGTTCCTGCAGCTCTACGAGCTGGGCATCGTAGCCGCCAACGGAGACGAAAAGGTCATGGCGAATTGGTTCCCCATGGCGCTCAAGGATGGCACCCGCACCTGGCTCCTGAACCTGGCTCCCGGCACGATCTCCTCCTGGAACAAGATGCGCACCCGCTTCATCACCAACTTCCAGGGCACTCGCGACCGGCCCCCGGCAGTGAGCGACCTGCGCCGCATCAAGCAACAGCGAGGAGAAACCCTGTAGAAGTACATCCAGCGCTTCAACTACGCCCGCCTCAAGATCCCCAAGGTAACTGAAGAAGCCATCATCTCAGCCTTCTCCGACGGCGTGCGCGACGTCAAGATGAAGGAAGACCTAGCAATCCATGAAGACCTGTGCACATCCCTGGAGCTGTTCAACTTGGCGACCAAGTGCGCCAGGGCTGAGGAAGGGCGTCTCTCCCTCCTCGAGCTCCCGGCAGTCGACCCAGAAGAAAAGAAGCTCAAGGCCAAAGACGTGAAGCGCAAGGGGGCTACCGTGCTAGCAGCGGAACCGGACACCAAGCGAGGCAGGGATCAGCCTGAGTCATCCAAGGGTGGATAGTACTGCGTGTACCACGACCTCCACACCCACAACACCAATGAATGTCAAGAACTCAGAGCCGTGCGAGATGGGCGAATCGGCCGACGCCCAGAGCGCAATGACAGGGGCTATGGCCGAAGAGGAGGAAGAGGTGGCGGACGATGGGAAGACCGTGGCCTTCGCCAGGGATGGCGTGACCGCCCTTGCGAGGACCGCTGGCAGGACCAGCCTCACGAGGGAGGCTGGAGGGACCAGCCTCATGAGGGCCACCCGCACGGCAGCGCAGGCCTCCCTCCTCTGCCGCCTCCACCAAGGAGGAACAAAGACCAACACCAAGACGATGGGGTTGGGGGCTTCCAAGAGCCGCGTGCAATTGCTTGCATCCTGGGTGGCGCCCAGGCCCCAGCCTCACAGCGCATCTTCAAGCAGTTTGCTCGCGAGGTGAATGCAGTCCTTCCCAAGCTTGAGGCCACGCGCCCTCTCAGGTGGTCTTCGTGCATGATCACATTCAGTTCCGCAGACCAGCTCAAGTGTGCAGCAACGGCCGGAGTCCTCCCGATGCTTTGCTCCCTAGTCATCAGCAACGTGCAGGTCACCAGGACCCTCATTGATGGCGGGGCAGGACCCAACGTCCTATCCGTCGAGACGTTCGACAATCTCCAAGTGCCGTACGACCAGCTTCAGCCGACCAAGCCTTTCTCAGGAGTCACCGATGGTTCCACTGTTCCAATTGGGCAGGTTCGCCTTCCGGTCACCTTCGGGCAACGCAACAACTACCGCACCGAGCTCATCGACTTCGACGTCGCTCACATCCGCCTGCCATACAACGCCATCCTCGGGTACCCTGCCCTAGCCAAGTTTATGGTAGTGACTCACCATGGTTACAATGTCCTCAAGATGCCAGGAAGCGGTGGAGTCATCACCGTACCTTGTGAAGAAAGGGACGCAGTGTGCTCGCTCGAGCGTGCGTTCCAAGCCGCAACAATCGAAGACCCAGATCGCAGGAGCGGGAGGCCTCCCGAGGCGACCCTCAAGAAGAAGAAGACCTCACCTGGCCCGAGCCACAAGGAAGCAGGCACCTCCGGAGGTATTGCGTCAGGATTCGCGCCCGATCAGGGAGCATCGCCCTCTCGCGCATAGGAAGGCGCGCCCAGTGCCCTCCTCAGGCAGGGCTCGGGGCTCTCTCTTGGAAAGCCGCGAACCGTGCCAAGGTCGCGGGGGAGGCGCTCGGGTACCACTTGGAGGGGTGCTTTCAAGCACGCTTCCCTCAGGAAGGTACAAGTCAAAGGAGACCAAACCCCCAGGGGTTCATCGCAAGGAACACCCATGAGCTACAAGAGTCCAGAGTCATGCGTGGCGGCCGCCGCTTACCTGCCTTGGCCCCACATTCGGGCAAGGATGGAGGACTGCGCATCTGCATCGATGTACCAGGGCTCAACCGAGCTGCGTCCCAGGAGCGCCTATGGCCTTCGGACGTAGGGCGCTGTGTGGGACCACCTCACAGCTACATTCGCATGCCCTTCGGCCTGCATAGCGCGGTTAACGCACATCGGCGCCTGTTGAGGAGCATTTTGGAGGCTCAGGAGGCCAGGCATCACGCGGTCCTGGCGGAGGTGGCGATGGTCCCCGAAGACCTGCACGTGCCACCAGAGCCTCTCGAGGCCCCTAGGCCTGGGGGCTCATGAGGGCCGACGTCTTCACCGTGCATCGCTCACTTCCTCAGCATCACTTCATCTTCAACAGCACCAGGTGACATCTTTCAGAGTTCTACTTTCAGCTGGGAGCGCCCACAGGGCTGCACCATTCCCAGGCCGCGTGGGTCCGTCCCCGCGGCATGTATCCATTTTGTTTATGCTCTTTACTTACCTTGTTGGGGGCGCCCCTCGGGCTGCATCATCCCCACACCGCTCGGGCCCGACCCAGCGGCAGTTGCTTTTCCAGCATTTACCCTAGGATGAAGTTGTTCTTTCACGCTTAATCTGATTCCCATAACTATCACCTACTACTTGTCGTCATGCAAAGCGCTTGCACGTTAAAAGGGGGGCGCCTGAGCATCGTGACTCATGGGCTCTTAGTGGCTCCCCAGCCCTCACCCCCTGGCCTTGACCCACGGCATCGCGACCTGTCATACCAGCGGCGGCTGAGCTCGCTCGAGGGCCGGGACCTGAGGACGTAGAGCATTTGCATTCTAACAACCCTGAAGGAACACACCAATTGATAAAGGCCCAGAGCCAGGCGCAACCTGCCTCGAGGTAGGGCCTCGTGAGTCCCGCGCTGGCTCACGGGTGCCCAGATACACCTCTCCTAGCCCTACCGTGCCGGCCACGTGTCAGGGCGGGGCTGTACACGCCCCGGGGGCTCCTCCCAGAGGGGAGCCCCCTCCCACGCACCAGTGGAAGCACCATGCTCCGCGCTGGCTGACGACACTGCCGAGGAGCGGCTATGCCGGTACACATACGGAAGCACTATGCTCCGCGCTGGTGATAAACAACTGAGGGCGGCCCACGGTCATACCAACCTCAGGGAGCCCAGAGCTCAGTGTCTGGCACCATCGCAACGCCTTCCCTCGGGAGTGCCGCGCGAGGGGGCTGGACATCGGGGCTACGCCCGGACCTCGCCCGAGCGCACGCCACCCAGCCAGGTCCCTTGGACCTGGTCGTCGCGTGCCACTCCTCGAGCGGAGCCAAGGTACGAAACCCGTTTGAGCGTCTAGGGGGACTCCTGAGCATCGCGACTTAGGAGCCTAACTTGCCACGTAGCCCCTCACTCCTTAGTCCCGTCCTTGGTTTCTGCTCGGGGCTAACGCTGGGTGAGGTACGCGCGAGGCCGGGCCCTGCCGACGTAGAACGATCAATCCACTCCTCGCTCCCCCCTTCCCTACTTGTTGCTCGTGCGTCAAGGGGGACTCCTGAGCATCGCGACTCAGGAGCCTAACTTGCCACATAGCCCCTCACTCCTTAGTCCCATCCTTGGTTTCCGGTCGGGGCTAACGCTGGGTGAGGTACGCGCGGGGCCGGGCCCTGCCGACGTAGAGCGTAAGCAAGTAGGAGAGGAAAATGCAAATTCCAGGAAATTCAAAGCAAATATTACAAGCCATAAGATTGTTCCACAACGCCAAACACAAGTTTTAACGCCTCCACGAGGCATGGTGCATGTGCAGGAATAAAACAGGATGGAAGTCGCGAAGGGATCACTCCCCAGTAACGCCATCACCGGTGGTGGAGTCATGCTGGACGGCTTCGCCTCTCGAGGTCGCAAGACCGGCGGCACCGCGCCCGGGCAGGACGCTGGGGGAGCGAAACTTCCCCAGCAAAACCTCGGTTCGGCCCCTCACGGCCTCAGCGGCGGCAGCGGCACGGTCGCCGCTCACGGGCTCCAGCAGGCTGTCAAAGTCAACGTTGGGGTCGCGCAGGTAGACATGGCTGAGGACATGCGTCAGCGTCGCAGAAGATAGGGCACGTGCCTCGGCCTCGACCATGGGGCCAAGGCCGTCTGCGACGTCCTCAAGCGCATCAATCAGGAAGGGGAGCAGCTTGGCGGGGCCGTCCTCCGCACCAGCCAACGGCTCCTCCAAGACGCTCTCATACAGTGTCTTCAGTATGCCTCGAGCCTTCTTCTCCAGCTCCGCGAAGGCCACCCAGTCCTCCGTCAGGACCTTCGCCTTGGCGTCCAGCTTAGTCCTCTCCGCCTTCAGCGACCGCTCCAGCGTCTCCAGTCAGCGGTGGCGGTCATCAAGCTTGGCGTTCCGGTCCTTGGTGGCGGCCTCCCTGGCCTTCATCTCCTTCTCCTTCTCCTGGCGGCTGTGCACCTCCTTGGCGAGCTCATCACGCAGGCCTTGCAGATCGGCCTCAAGCGTCTTGCAGCGGCTCTAGGCAGTTGCAGCGTCGCCCAGGGCAGCGTCGTGAGCGGCCTTGGCTTGGTTGGCAGCCCGCTTCTCCTCGTCAGAGGACGACATGGCCTGGCTCAGTACTGCTTGGACGGAAACAGCAGAACGGGCCCAGCCAGAGGCCAACTCCAGGCGCCCGGCCACCAGACAAGGGTCCGCGCTTAGGAGATCCTCCCGCAATTGGCTCAGCTCGTTGGCAACCTGGTCCAGGACAGCGGCGGAGGGAGCAGAAAAGACAAGAACCTATGCAGCAGGCGGAGAAGATGGCAGCGTGACCACGACTTGGCAGGAAGGGACCTCCTGAGCCTTGGCCGCCACGGCCGCAGCGTCGGGCACAGTCGACTCCAGGTCCAGCGGGGCCACGGGGGCTGACTCCTCGCCGGGGTGCCCTAGTTGGCCTTGCGAGGGCGGTTAGGTCAGAGAGGCCTCGCCGTCCTCTCCCCCAACAGCCGAAGGCGTCGCCCTGGCAAACGGATTCGTCCCAAGTAGTGCCGCAGAAGCCTCCTTCAACCTCTTGGCCGCAGGTGCCGGCCTGGTAAAAGAGCGCAAACGTCAAGCCTCAGCGGCAGAAACCAAGCAGAGCACGAATCGAGCACTTACTGGACGTCGTCCGTGGACTCAAGCAACCTTCGGGCAAACTTGAAGCCCGAGAGCCTGCAGCGGGGGTCAGCCTTGGGGGCCCGGAGGCAGAAGGCGCGTCAGGAAGGATGGAGCTGGCCTTGGACCCCCCAGGGACCAGAGCAGACCCTGGGGGAACCAGGCTCGACCTGCCCTTCCTCGTGACCGAGGAAGAGCCCCCCCTCCTCTCCTGGCGCTGGCCTCGTCGTCGTCCGGCATGGAGCGGAGGGTCTGGGACCTGCGCCGAGGGAAGGACTCCCCCCAATCCTCGCCAGTCTCCTCCGAGTCGGACGCTTCCTCCTCCGCCTCTTCTTCCTCCTCTCCCCCGCTGGAGCTGCCGGAGGACAAGTTCACCGTCGCCAAGACCGCCAGATCTTCGGGAGCTGCCGCCGGCACCAGCCCCTCACCGTTGAAGGTGGGCATGGCGTTCACCACCTGCTCCCAGTCATCACGAAGGAACAGGGGGACGGGGCGCCCACCGGGCTCGCCACGTCTCCCCCAACCAAGGAATGGAGGGCCACAGGCAGATCCTCGTTGGTCAGGGCCTCAGAGCTCAGGCGCAGGGCGGCGTCTGCTCCTCCAAGCCTCCGCAGTGGGAGCGGGTGCTCCTGGAGCGGAGCCACCCGGTGCTCCAAGAACTCCCTCAGGAGCATGGCCCCGGTCAGCTTCGCCGCCTCCGAGTTGCTTGGTCTCAGGGACTTGTCAAGTTGTGCAGTTGTTGAGGCGTCGTGGGAAGCGCAGTCGCCCACGTCCAATCAGTCGCCACGAGGCGCCCAAGGCCGCAGGCTGTTAGGGCCCATGGCGCTTCGTGCTTGCCCCTTCGCTTCTCTGCTAAGCCAAGCCCGCGCGCGCCTTGGGCCCGGGGGCTACTGTCGGCGTTCTGGGAACGAGGGTCCCCAGACTTGCCTGCCTGCGGCCTGCGGCGTGGCTCAAGAGGGGGCCCAGCGCGGCCCATCTTCATCAGCTCAAGCTCAAGACCCTCGCGAGGGGCCAAGCCTCGCGGGGCGGACGACAGGAAGCTTCCTCAGAGGCAGCCTCATCAGGCAGGCTTGCGAGGAGGCAGAGAGATCAAGGCAGGGGTACCTCGCGAGGAACCCGTGACGCAAGCCATGACGATCGAGACCAGGCGGGTGCCAGGCGGGCACCGGCCTGCGCAGTGTCCTTGTTTCCCCTTTGGTGCAAAGGGGGCAAGCATAGGCTAAGGCATCGGGCAAAGGTTGCCATTCCGGTGCAACAAGACCAAGACCAGCCGGACGGCGGGACGGAGGTCACCGTGGAGCCCAAGACGGCGTCATCACCAGTGCTTTTGGCAGCCGAAGACCACCTTTGGTCAGGATAACTTGTACTATATGTTCCCCTTCAAAATGGCCAAATGTTGGCGCCCTTCCCGCTCATTATTTGGGGAGAGGCCTAGGGCCTCTATAAGTAGAGCTAGCCTCCACAAAGTAGGGGGGCAGGAAGGAGAGAAGGGAGAGAGATCTGGTAGAACCCTCGCGGAGAGAAAAAAGAACCCAGTGGAGACTAAGTAGAACACACCGCACCAGCTCAAGAACACCCCTCGCGAGGCTGTTCTTCCCTTGTACTGTTCATCATCAGCCCCAGAGGCAACCCACCACACCACACACTAGCGTAGGGTATTACACCACAACGGTGGCCCGAAACAGTATAAACCTCGTGTCTCTTGTGTTGTTCATCATTTTCATCTTAGTCCGCACGAGAGGATCAGACGTAGATCGGTAGGGGAGAGATCTCCGCGCGCACCCCAGTGTTCGAACCTCAAGGGTCTGCCGGAACCCGAAATCCGACAGGAACCTACTACTAAAATTAAGATTAAAGATCATGAATGCTATGCTTTGTGTGATTTGGGTGCTATTGTTTCCACGATTCCAAAAACTTTGTGTGATTTGCTAGGTTTCTGTGATTTTGATGATTGCTCTTTAAACTTGCACCTTGCGGATTTCACTATTAATAAACCCACGGGAAGAATTAATGATGTTCTTATTGTTGCAAATAGGAATTATATGCCCGTGTATTTTATTGTTCTTGACATAGATTGCAATCCTTCATGTCCTATTATTCTTGGTAGACCTTTCCTTAGAACGATTGGTGCAATTATTGATATGAAGGAAGGGAATATTAGATTCCAATTTCTGTTAAGGAAGGGCATGGAACACTTCCCTAGAAAGAAAATTAAATTACCTTATGAATCTATTATAAGATACACTTATGGATTGCCTTCCAAAGATGGCAATACCTAGATCTATCTTTGCTTTCATGCCTAGCTAGGGGCGTTAAACGATAGCGCTTGTTGGGAGGCAACCCAATTTTATTTTTATTCCTTGCTTTTTTCTCCTGCTTAGTAATAAATAATTTATCTAGCCTCTGTTTTGGTTGTTTTTTGTGTTTAATTAGTGTTTTTGCCAAGTAGAACCGTTGGGAAGACTTCGGGAAAGTCTTTTTAATCTTGCTGTAAAAAACAGAAACTTTAGCGCTCATGAGAACTAGTGCCATTTTTATTTGGAAAGTGATATTTAGTTAATTATTTTTGCATATGATTAATAGATAAATTCATCACGTCCAGAAATTTATTTTGGATTTTTTGGGGTTCCAGATCTTGCATTAGCTACAGATTACTACAGACTGTTCTGTTTTTGACAGATTCTGTTTTCGTGTGTTGTTTGCTTATTTTGATGAATTTATGGCTAGTAAAATAGTTTATAAACCATAGATAAGTTGTAATACAGTAGGTTTAACACCAATATAAATAAAGAATAAGTTCATTACAGTACCTTGAAGTGGTGTTTTGTTTTCTTTCGCTAACAGAGCTCACGAGATTTTCTACTTAGTTTTGTGTTGTGAAGTTTTCAAGTTTTGGGTAAAGATTTGATGGATTATGGAACAAGGAGTGGAAAGAGCCTAAGCTTGGGGATGCCCATGGCACCCCCAAGATAATCTAAGGACACCTAAAAGCCAAAGCATGGGGATGCCCCGGAAGGCATCCCCTCTTTCGTCTACTTCTATTGGTAACTTTACTTTGAGCTATATTTTTATTTACCACATGATATGTGTTTTGCTTGGAGCGTCTTGTATTATTTGAGTCTTTATTTTTTAGTTTTCCACAATCATCCTTGCTGCACACACCTTTTTGAGAGAGACACTCATGATTCAGAAATTGTTAGAATACTCTATGTGCTTCACTTATATCTTTTGAGTTATATAGTTTTTGCTCTAGTGCTTCACTTATATCTTTTAGAGCACGTTGGTAGATTTGTTTTATAGAAACCATTGTTCTCCCATGCTTCACTTAGATTATTTTGCGAGTCCTACAAAACAGCATGGTAATTTGATTTAATTATGTTAGGCATTCAAGATTAATAATAAAATTTTCTTATGAGTGTGTTGAATACTATGAGAAGTTTGAAACTTGATAATTGTTTTGAGATATGGAGATGGTGATATTAGAGTCGTGCTAGTTGAGTAGTTGTGAATTTGAGAAATGCTTGTGTTGAAGTTTGTGATTCCCGTAGCATGCACGTATGGTGAACCGTTATGTTAAGAAGTCGGAGCATGATGTATTTATTGATTGTCCTCCTTATGAGTGGCGGTCGGGGACGAGCGATGGTCTTTTCCTACCAATCTATCCCCCTAGGAGCATGCGCGTAGTACTTTGCTTCGATAATTAATAGATTTTTGCAATAAGTATGTGAGTTCTTTATGACTAATGTTGAGTCCATGGATTATACGCACTCTCACCCTTCCACCATTGCTAGCCTCTCTAATACCGCGCACCTTTCGCCGGTATCATACACCCACCATATACCTTCCTCAAAACAGCCACCATACCTACCTATCATGGCATTTCCATAGCCATACCGAGATATATTGCCATGCAACTTTCCACCATTCCGTTTACTATGACACGCTCCATCATTGTCATATTGCTTCGCATGATCATGTAGTTGACATTTTAGTTGTGGCAAAGCCACCATTCATAATTCTTTCATATAAGTCACTCATGCATCATTGATATCCCGATACACTGACGGAGGCATTCATATAGAGTCATACTTTGTTCTAGTATTGAGTTGTAATCATTGAGTTGTAAATAAATAGAAGTGTGATGATCATCATTCATAGAGTATTGTCCCAAAAAAGAAAAAAAGAGAAAGGCCAAATAAAAAAAGAAGGCCAAAAAAAGAGAATAAATAAAAAGGGGCAATACTACTATCCTTTTTTTCCACACTTGTGCTTCAAAGTAGCACCATGATCTTCATGATATAGAGTCTCCTATGTTATCACTTTCATATACTAGTGGGAATTTTTCATTATAGAACTTGGCTTGTATATTCCCACTAGTGTAGAACCAGGCAATAGCACCGATTCGTAAGGCCCTTTAGTGTCGGTTCGGTAACCGGCACTAAAGTGTGGGCACTAAAGCCCCCCCCCCTTTTAGTACCGGTTCAGCACGAACCGGTGCTAAAGGGCAATCACGTGGCACGAGCCAGCTCCGGGGGCAGGGAGCCCTTTAGTACCGGTTGGTGACACCAACCGGTATTAAAAGGTTGGGGGGTTTTGGGTTTATGATTTCTTTTTCATTTAATTTTGTGTTTTCCATTTAATTCTTTTTCGTTTGCTGGTATTTTACAATACTACCTATTATACACGGTATGCATATATATAAATAGAATTTCTAGTAGAACCGATCATATATATATATATATCATCGAATGTCTCACAACCACCATTAATTCACACGTATATACACACATGTATATATATACAATTAGCTAGCTATATACAATTTCTCCTAATTGGTGCCTTCGGAGCCAGTGGCATTAGCCTAATTGGTGCCTTCGGAGCACGATGACAATTGAAAGTGGTTCATGGGGGCGGTAGCGGGTAATAGTATTCTCCTTTGGGATCTATGACCTGGTCGAGCAAAAATCCCGCTATTTCCCCTTGAATTGCTTCTATGCGCTCCTCTGTTAGGAGCTTCTCCCGCACCTCTCTGAACTGTTAAGAAGGAGATCAATATGCATGTGTATTAGTTGTGTGACTAGATATCGATAATGGTGTAAAAATTGTGAATAGTGTTCTGACAAACGTACCCAGTCCTGTCTTTGAGATCTACTTCTTTCGGACGCCATCATGCGAATGTTCTCGCAAACGTAGTATGCACACAGATTATTCCCCGGCGCCTGCTTCAGGGCCTTTACGAGAATGGAAGTTGATCAGATAATAATTAATCAAGCATGATAATTAAAGAGATGGCAGCTAGCTAGCTAGTACTACTTAATTACTTACCTTGGGTCGATACCATTTCATCTTTCGTTTCCATTGGCCTGGAGTGACGCTGATGAACTTTGCCCAAGCCCTGCCTGCCAACAAAGAAAATGAATAAAGGGGTTATTAAATAGTTCATATCAGGAAATGACGAACTAAATTGGCCGAGATATAGTTAATAATGATTGAAATTACCTGTTGACTATCCCAAACAAGATGGTGTAGTCACTTGCTTTTTTAAGTAGTGAGTCCAGTATTTCAACTGTTCCTTCATCAACTTTAATGATTAACAAGATCCAGTGAAATCTGCATGCACACACGTTTGCATGTCTTAATTAAGCGGGCATATGTAAGCAAAAACATGTAGATAGCTAGTAGGCAAAAACATAATTTGTAGTACAAGACAGTGTGACTCACTCGAAGTTGTAAGGAAGTAGTATATCTTCATTGGTATTGAGGTGCTTGAAGAACTCTAGCATGCTTTCCTCTACACTTTTTTCATAATATGCATCTAATTTCCATGTGTATTCATTAATGGTATTTGGGTCAATGAACCCAATGCCATAGTGAGGATAATTACAGGTAATGATTGATCAAAATGATCACTACAGCTAGCTTGAGACTTAAATTACAGAAAGAAATCACTTACAGACAATAGCAACTGACGATAGATTTGTTGAGTGCGTCTTAATTGTATAACTGAAATAGTTCTGAATACTCAACGGACACAGCTTTCTCATGGAAGTAATGATCCTTCTTGACATTCACCATGAGGGACTCTCGATTGGAAATCTTGGTAATGTCCATGTACCATTGATGCAATTCATACATTCTCGTTGGGAGTTTCTTGACCTCGTCTGGCTCGACCAAAGGTTGGCCCCGGACATATTTCCATTTTATTTCCTCCTCTCTAATCAGAGACATGGGCTCGATATCGAGGAGTTGTCCAACAATGATCATGAGCCTTTCAGCCTGCTCAATATGCTCCTCGGTTATTACCACATCGCCTAGCCCGGGAACGTTAACAGTTGGTCCACAATAATATTGGGCGCGCATACTCTCATGTGTTGTTGGCACAACAAGCGGGGGGGGGGGTTGATTGCACCGCCTGTTCTCCCAGCTGGGGAATGGTTTTACTGCTCCTTTTGCCAGCTGATTTGCTCGAGCTCGAGCTCGCCTCTTTCTATAGACGTGCTCGATTTAACTTCCTGAGGTGCGCTCATAGTCTGTGTCAACAGGCTTGGGAGCTGGTGCTCTAGCCATACGAATGAAGTGATCAATCTTTTCCTCAATCACTTTCTCCCTTGGCGGTGGTGGCGGTTTCGGTGCAAAATGGGCTTCCACCTCGGGCTTCGATATGGCTGCCTTTTCCTCCTCGGACTTGTCGTAAGGCCTCTACGGAAGAGGCGCGAGGCTGCTTGGACCATATTGAAATCGCTTGCCTCCGCCTGTACCTCCAGTACTACCTCGACTTGTACCGCTACGCACCATAGCTGAGGCGGCTCTCTTCCGTGATTGCTGAGGCGGCAGAGATGGCTGACGTGGCTGAGTTGGAGGAGGAGGAGTGGCCTGAAGCTATGCCGGACTTGGAGGAGGAGTGGCCTGACGCTTTGCCGGACTTGGAGGAGGAGGAGTGGCCTGAAGCTATGCCGGACTTGGAGGAGGAGTGGCCTGGCGCTTTGCCGGACTTGGAGGAGGAGGAGGGGCCTGACGCGTTGGTGGACTTGGAGGAGCGGGAGTCTGCTGGCTCGGTGGCGGACTTCGACGAGGAGTCGGCTGATGCGGTGTCGATGGCCTTCGAAAGATGATGCAATCCTTTCTCCATAGGATGATACGATGGTTGGCCTCTCCCAGTGTGTGCTCCTCGTCACCTCCAGGAATGTCAAGCTCTAGCCCCGAATATTGGTCCACCACCTCATCAACCAAGACACGAGCATAGCCCGCTGGAATCTAATATTTCTATAACTAAAAAACATTTCTATATAACTAACATTTTATATAACTAACATTTCTAATAGTTCTATAACTAAAAAAATTCTATATAACTAACATTTCTAATATTTCTATAACTGAAAAACAGAAAAATTGCTAACATTTCTATAATAATGTGTGTGTGCTACATGGCGGCCGGGGCAGGAGCTCACCGGCGAGGCGCGACGACAGGGGGGCGGCGACGGGGACGGAGACGGGCGGTGACGACGGGGATGGGGACGGGGCGGCAACGACGGGGACGGGGACGGGCCGGGCGCCGGGGACAACAGGAGGACAGGGCAGGGCGCGGCGATGGACGGCGACGGGGGCGGCGGCGAGGGGCGGCGGCGACGAGGCAGAGGAGAAAGAAGCAGAGGGAGAGATGAGAAACTGGCAAATTTTTTGAAGTGTTTTCTTATATAGAACAACCTTTAGTACCGGTTGGAGCCACCAACCGGTACAAAAGGTCTGTATTGGCCAGGCCAAGCGGCGGGAACGACACCCCTTTAGTACCAGGTGGTGGCTCCAACCGGTACTAAAGACCCTCCCCTTTAGTATCGGTTTGAGCCACCGCCCGGTACTAAAGGGGGTGCGCTGGCGCAGGTGCGGTGCGAAATGTTTAGTCCCACCTCGCTAGCTGAGGGGCGTCCGCACTGGTTTATAAGCCCCAGTGCGGTAGCTCTCTCGAGCTCCTCTCCAAAGCAGGCCTACTGGGCCTAAATGTTCTGTGCTGCCCTGTGGGCCTACTGGGCCTTTGCGGGCCTGCATCCTGGCCCAACAACAGGTTGGGTTTCTAGTCGTATGCAGGCCGCTGTGGCGCAGTAGGCGGGCTTTTTTATTTTCTTATTTTTTTTGCTTTATTTAATTTTGTTTTATTTATTTTTGAGTTGTTTTTTGATGTATTTAGAGTTTCTTTGTGAATATTTTTGCTTTAGGTACAAAAAATTACAAACTTTCTGTTAGTGCCGGTAGTTTACAAATTTGAATATTTTAAATTTTGAATTATTTGAAATTTGTGTGAATCACTAGTTTGTGAATAACTTAACTTTGAAAATAGATTTTTCAGTGATTTTTTTTCTTATGTTTAATATTAGTGTGTTTTATCATTATATTCAATTTGGTAATGCTTAGGTTATTTAAAAAATGAAATGCCTTTGTAACGGATGAGTTTTCGTCCGAAACCCTCATACTTCGAAAGAGATTGTCCATTTTGTACACGAAGTGCATCCAGTTTTTGCAGTAACCCTCTCTACTTTTTTGCACATGCTATGTGGGTGAAATTATGATACCATGCCAACTTTCAACCTTTTCTGAGTTTATTTGAAATGCTTTTCAATTTCAGGGTCATTTAGCTGAAAAAATCAGTAAATGCATGAAAAAATTTGTTTGCACATAAAATTTCTTCGCGTTTCAAATGCCAAAACACATAACTACCCGAACTATTACAGAGATTCCCTCCTGGGTGTGAAACACGGAAGAAAGTGATGATAGTGAAGTCGATCACATCATAGATCTTTGGGTGTGAAACTTTTTCTTCGCGTGTGTCCCTTTGCGCCATAGCCATGGAAAATCTTCATCATTTAACTGGATGCTTGGGTCAATATTCACTGTGAATGGAGCAATTTCATCAAACTTTTCATAATCTTCTAACATGTCTATCTTGTCATCCACTCCCACGATGTTTCTCTTCCCAGAAAGAACTATGTGGCGCTTTGGCTCATCGTATGATGCACTCGCTTCCTTATCTTTTCTTTTTCTCAGCTTGGTAGACATATCCTTCACATAGAAAACCTGTGCCACATCATTAGCTAGGACGAATGGTTCGTCTGCATACGCAAGATTGTTGAGATCCACTGTTGTCATTCCATACTACCGGTCTTCCATTACCCCGCCTCGTGTCATATTGACCCATTTGCACCGAAACAAAGGGACCTTCAAACCACGTCCATAGTCAAGTTCCCATATCTCCTCTATGTAACCATAATATATTTCCTTTCCCGTCTTGGTTGTTGCATCAAAGCGGACACCACAGTTTTGGTTGGTGCTCTTCTTATCTTGGGCGATCGTGTAAAATGTATTACCATTTATCTCGTACCCTTTGAAAGTCATTATATTAGAAGATGGTAACTGGGACAGCGAGTACAGGTCATCTTCAATAGAGGCGTCATGCATGGTACGTGTCTGCAACCAGCCGGCGAAACTCCTGGTTTGTTCACATGTAATCTAGTCATCAGACCGCTCCGGGTGTTTGGAGCATAGAAAATTCTTGTGTTCGTCCATATACGGAGCCACCAAGGCGGAATTCTGTAGAATTGTGTAGTGTGCTTCAGAGAATGTCCGTCCATACATATTATTTGATCCCCTTCTAGCGTGCCTTTTCCATCTAGTCTGCCCTTCTGCCACGATCCAGGAACACCAATCGGCTTAAGGTCAGGAATAAAGTCAATACAAAACTCAATGACCTCCTCATTTTCATGGCCCTTGGAGATGCTTCCTTCTGGCCTAGCACGGTTATGAACATATTTCTTTAAGACTCCCATGAACCTCTCAAAGGGGAACATATTGTGTAGAAATACAGGACCCAAAACGTTAATCTCTTCGCATAGGTGAACTAGGATGTGCGTCTTGATGTTGAAGAAGGATGGTGGGAACACCAACTCAAAACTGACAAGACATTGCACCAAATCATTCTCTAACCTTGGTATGATTTCTGGATCGATTACCTTCTGAGAGATTGCATTGAGGAATGCACATAGCTTCACAATGGCTAATCGAACGTTTTTCGGTAGAAGCCCCCTCAATGCAACCGGAAGCAGTTGCGTCATAATCACGTGGCAGTCATGAGACTTTAGGTTCTGGAACTTTTTCTCTGCCATGTTTATTATTCCCTTTATATTCGACGAGAAGCCAGACGGTACCTTAATACTGAGCAGGCATTCAAAAAAGATTTCCTTCTCTTCTTTGGTAAGAGCGTAGCTGGCATGACCCTGATGTATGCCGTCTTTTCCGTGCATACGTTGCTGGTCCTCCCGTGCCTCAGGTGCATCTTTTGTCTTCCCATACACGCCCAAGAAGCCAAGCACGGTCACGCAAAGATTCTTCGTCACGTGCATCACGTCGATTGCGGAGTGGACCTCTAGGTCTTTCCAATAGGGCAGGTCCCAAAATATAGATTTCTTCTTCCACATGGGTGCGCGTCCGTCAGCGTCATTCGGAATAGGTTGTCCACCAGGACCCTTTCCAAAGACTACCTTCAAATCCTTGACCATATCATGTACAACAGCACCAGTACGGTGGCGAGGCTTCGTCCGGTGATCCGCCTCACCTTTGAAATGTTTGCCTTTCTTTCTTATGGCATGCCTGCTCGAAAGAAATCGACGATGTCCAAGGTACACATTCTTCTTACAATTAGCCAAATATATACTGTCGGTATCGTCCAAACAATACGTGCATGCGCGGTATCCCTTGTTTGTCTGTCCTGAAAGGTTACTGAGAGCAGGCCAATCATTGATGGTCACGAACAGCAATGCCTTTAGGTCAAATTCTTCCCCCATGTGCTCATCCCACGCACGTACACCTATTCCATTCCACAGTTGTAAGAGTTCTTCAACTAATGGCCTTAGGTACACGTCAATGTCGTTGCCGAGTTGCTTAGGGACTTGGATGAGCACTGGCATCATAATGAACTTCCGCTTCATGCACAACCAAGGAGGAAGGTTATACAAACATAGAGTCACAGGCCAGGTGCTATGGTTGCTGCTCTGCTCCCCAAAAGGATTAATGCCATCTGCGCTTAGACCAAACCATACGTTCCTTGCGTCATCTGCAAACTCCTTCCTGTACTTTCTCTCGATTTTTCTCCACTACGACCCGTCAGCGGGTACTCTCAACTTTCCGTCTTTCTTACGGTCTTCTCTGTGCCATCGCATCACCTTGGCATGCTCTTTGTTTTGGAACAAATGTTTCAACCGTGGTATTATAGGAGCATACCACATCACCTTGGCAGGAATCTTCTTCCTAGGGCGCTCGCCCTCGACATCACCAGGGTCATCGCGGCTGATCTTATAGCGCAATGCACTGCATACCGGGCAAGCGTTCAAATCCTCGTACTCATCGCGGTAGAGGATGCAATCATTAGGGCATGCATGTATCTTCTGCACCTCTAACCCTAGAGGGCAGACAGCCTTCTTTGCTTCGTACGTACTCTCGGGCAATTCGTTGTCCTTTGGAAGCATATTCTTTATCATTACCAGCAACTTTCCAAATCCCTTGTCAGATACACCATTCTCTGCCTTCCATTGCAGCAATTCCAGTGTGGTGCCCAGCTTTTTCTTGTCACCTACGCAATTCGGGTACAACAATTTTTTGTGATCCTCTAACATGCGCTGCAACTTCTTCTTCTCCAAATCACTTGCGCAGTTTCTCTTTGCATCGGCAATGGCCCGACCTAGATCATCAACGGGCTCATCTGATGCCTCTTCTTCAGCTTCTTCCCGCATTGCCGGCTCAGCTTCTTCCCGCATTACCAACTCAGCTTCTTCCCTCATTGTTGTATCATCGTATTCAGGGAACCCATGGCCAGGATAGCTGTCATCGTCCTCTTCTTCTTCATTGTCTTCCATCATAACCTCTCTTTCTCCGTGCTTGGTCCAAACATTATAGTGGGGCATGAAACTGGACTCAAACAGGTGGACGTGAATGGTTCTTGATGTAGAGTAATTGTGACCATTCTTACAGCCAGCACATGGACAAGGCATAAAACCATCCGCCCGCTTGTTTGCCTCAGCCGCAAGCAGAAAAGTATGCACGCCATTAATGAACTCGGGAGAGCATCGGTCATCGTACATCCATTGCCGGCTCATCTTTAATACACAGCACCGAAAACACCAAATTCATACAATACATAAAGTTCATACAACACTTAAATGCAACAAACAAATAACTCTCTAGCTAAAGAATTTAAATGCAACAACAAATGCGATCAAGATCGCAACTAAGGTAACAATTGATCCAACAACATAATGATACCAAGCCTCACTATGAATGGCATATTTCTAATCTTTCTAATCTTCAAGCGCATTTTCTCCATCTTAATCTTGTGATCATCGACGACATCGGCAACATGCAACTCCAATTCCATCTTCTCCCCCTCAATTCTTTTCAATTTTTTCTTCAAATCCTCGTTTTCTCTTTCAACTAAATTTAACCTCTCGACAATATGGTCGGTTGGAATTTCCGGTTCAACTACCTCCTACATACAAATATCTATGTCAACTTGATGGGCATAATTTGTCATAAACACGAAATGCAACAAAAATAGTTTTAAAAGAGAATATACCACATCTGAATCATAACCCGGATGAGGGCCGACGGGGACGGATATCAAAACCATGGCACTATGTATAACAAACAACGTATGGGTAAGATAATTATACGAGTAACTATATATCCAAATCACACAAACATCATTTTTTTATAAAACATTCATGAACAAGAGGCTCACCACAAGGTGGTGCCGGCGACGGGACGTTGCGGGCGATCGACGGTGGTTACGACGGAGATTTAGAAGGCACTAAGTAAACCACACCTACATATGCAAAATAAGTGTTATTTTTGACCTCAAATTGCATATAAATCAAATACTAGCACATATATATAATTCCTCCCAAATTACTAAACTCGAAAATCAATCACTATATAAAGCATTGCACGAGCTAATCTAGCAATGAGAGATGAAAGGACAAATTTGCTAACCTTTGTGATCATTTGAATGGATGGGGGCCTTCAAATCTTGACAAATTTTGGGCAAAATGTGTGATGAGCTTGAGAGGAAGAGGGAAAGAATAGAGAGGAGAGGGGAAAGGGGAAGAACAGAGCGAGCTCGGGTGGACGAAGGGTGTATGTAGGACGACCTTTAGTACCGGTTCGTGATACGACCCGGTACTAAAGGTGCTGGAGGGGCCCCGGACTGACAACATCCTTCCACCACTCACTTTAGTACCGGTTCGTGGCACGAACCGGTGCTAAAGGTTCACCACGAACCGGTACTAATGATGCCCGCCCGCCTAGCCGTTGGAACCGGCACTAATGGACACATTAGTGCCGGCTCAAATTCAAACCGACACTAATGTGCTTCACATTTGACCCTTTTTCTACTAGTGTCCAATGATGGGCTTCCTCAAAATGCCCTAGGTCTTCGTGAGCAAGCAAGTTGGATGCACACCCACTTAGTTCTTTTTGTTGAGCTTTCATATACTTATAGCTCTAGTGCATCTGTTGCATGGCAATCCCTACTCACTCACATTGATATCTATTGATGGGCATCTCCATAGCCCGTTGATACGCCTAGTTGATGTGAGACTATCTTCTCCCTTTTTGCCTTCTCCACAACCACCATTCTATTCCACCTATATTGGTATGTCCATGGCTCACGCTCATGTATTGCGTGAAGATTGAAAAAGTTTGAGAACACCAAAAGTATGAAACAATTGCTTGGCTTGTCATCGGGGTTGTGCATGATTTGAATACTTTGTGTGGTGAAGATGGAGCATAGCCAGACTATATGATTTTGTAGGCATAACTTTCTTTGGCCATGTTATTTTGATGAGACATAATTGCTTAGTTAGTATGCTTGAAGTATTATTATTTCTATGTCAATATTAAACTTTTGTCTTGAATCTTTCGGATCTGAATATTCATACCACAATTAAGAGAATTACATTGAAATTATGCCAAGTAGCATTCCACATCAAAAATTATGTTGTTATCATTTACCTACTCGAGGACGAGTAGGAATTAAGCTTGGGGATGCTTGATACGTCTCCAACGTATCTATAATTTTTTATTGTCCATGCTATATTATATCTGGTTTTGGACATTATTGGGCTTTATTATACACTTTTATATTATTTTTGGGACTAACCTATTAACCGGAGGCCTAGTCCACAATTGCTGTTTTTTGGCTATTTTAGGGTTTCGCAGAAAAAGAATATCAAACGGAGTCCAAACGGAATGAAACCTTCGGGAACGTGATTTTTGGAACGAACATGATCCAGAGGACTTGGACCCTACGTCAAGCAATCAACGAGGAAGACACGAGGTAGGGGGGGTGCGCCTACCCCCCCCCCCCCAGGCATGCCCTCCACCCTCGTGGGGCCCACGTTGCTCCACCGACATACTCCTTCCTCCTATATATACCTACATACCCCCAAACTACCAGATACGAAGCCAGCCAAAACCCTAATCCCACCGCCGTAACTTTCTGTATCCATGAGATCCCATCTTGGGGCCTTTTCTGGAGCTCCGCCGGAGGGGGTATCGATCACGAAGGGCTTCTACATCAACACCATAGCCTCTCCGATGAAGTGTGAGTAGTTTACTTCAGACCTACGGGTCCATAGTTATTAGCTAGATGGCTTATTCTCTCTTTTTGGATCTCAATACAAAGTTCTCCCCCTCTCTTGTGGAGATCTATTCGATGTAATCTTCTTTTGCAGTGTGTTTGTTGAGATCGATGAATTGAGGGTTTATGATCAAGTTTATCTATGAACAATATTTGAATCTTCTCTGAATTCTTTTATGTATGATTGGTTATCTTTGCAAGTCTCTTCGAATTATCAGTTTGGTTTTACCTACTAGATTGATCTTTCTTGCAATAGGAGAAGTGTTTAGCTTTGGGTTCAATCTTGCGGTGTCCTTTCCCAGTGACAGTAGGGACAGCAAGGCATGTATTGTATTGTTGCCATCGAGGATAACAAGATGGGATTTATATCATATTGCATGAGTTTATCCCTCTACATCATGTCATCTTGCTTAAAGCGTTACTCTGTTCTCTTGAACTTAATACTCTAGATGCATGCTGGATAGCGGTCGATGTGTGGATTAATAGTAGTAGATGCAGGCAGGAGTCGGTCTACTTGTCTCGAACGTGATGCCTATATACATGATCATACCTAGATATTCTCGTAACTATGCTTAATTCTGTCAATTGCTCAACAGTAATTTGTTCACCCACCGTAATACTTATGCTCTCTAGAGAAGCCTCTAGTGAAACCTATGGCCCCCGGATCTATTTTCCATCATATTAATCTTCCAATACTTAGTTATTTCCTTTCCCATTTATTTCACTTGCGTCTTTATTTCTCTTTATCATAAAAATACCAAAAATATTATCTTATGATATCTATGAGATCTCACTCTCGTAGGTGACCGTGAAGGGATTGACAACCCCTTTATCACGTTGGTTGCGAGGAGTTTATTTGTTGGTGTAGGTGCGAGGGACTCGTGCGTGGCCTCCTACTGGATTGATACCTTAGTTCTCAAAAACTGAGGGAAATACTTACGCTGCTCTACTGCATCACCCTTTTCTCTTCAAGCAAAAACCAACACAGTGCTCAAGAGGTAGCAACCATCAAGATGGCACTTGGAGGTGATGGACCGAAATCTTAGACGACAGCTGTTGTTCTTCAAATAAACCCTAACACACATTTGCTGTGACAGGAATAGTAAGTGCAACATGATTTATCCTCCCGTGCATTCTACTTGGGTCGGCCCTCTAGGCGTGAGAGCCTCCTTGGGGTGGCCAAAGAATCGAATTAGCATAGATCGGCCGCTCATACTGAGAGCCCATAATCAGTGACCTGCGCGCTGGATACTCC
Source organism: Triticum urartu (assembly GCF_056163025.1). Lineage (NCBI taxonomy): Eukaryota > Viridiplantae > Streptophyta > Magnoliopsida > Poales > Poaceae > Triticum > Triticum urartu. The sequence continues at coordinate 476,809,128 of NC_141877.1, forward strand.
GTGAACGCGCACCCCCTCCCTCCTCCGTAAATGATTGGGGTTAGCCCATGTGCAAGCGTGTGGCGCCCATGTTTTTTCGTTTCCTTCTTTCATTTTTTTTGTTCCTTTAGTTTTTTGGTTTTTTTACATTGAGAACTGTTCATGAATCTCAAGGTCGAAACAATGGTCGGTATTTCAAAAGAGTTCCTTAATTCTGAAACTCTTCATGAATTTGAAAAATTGAAAAATGTTTATGAATTCAAAAAATTTCACTAATTTGAAAGATGTTTGAGATTGCATAAAATGTTCATGGATTTTCTAAAAAATGATCACAAAATTCAAAATATTTTCGAATTTTAAAAATCATTCCCAAATTTATAAAAAAATCATAGGTTCAAATTTTTTCCCCGATTCAAAAAATGTTCATGAATTCGGATAATGTTTGTAAAAACAAAGAAAGTTTGTGAATTAAAAAAATTCTTTGCAAATTTTGAACAAACATGTTCTTTGATTCAAAAAAAACTTCACAAGTTTATGAAAAATGTTCACAATTAAAAAATGTTTATGATTTCGAAATCTTTCACAAATATGAAAAATGTTCATGAATTTGGGAAATGTCCATGAATTTGTAAAATATGTTCGTGAATTTGGGAAAAGTTCACGATTTTAAAAAAATGTTCAAGTATTCAAAAAATATTCATGAATTTTACAGAGGTTTGCAAAATGAAAAAAGGAAAATAGAAAAAGGAAAGAAAGAAGAAAAAGGAAAGGAAAGTGAAAAATAAAAAGAAAAGGAAAAAACGAACATGAAAAAAAAGGAATAGAATAAACGAAATTTTAAAATAAAATAAAAGGGAAAACTGAAAAGATAAAACCAGAAGAAAAAACAAAGAAATAAAATCCATTCAGGGAAGGTTCTTTTTTTTTGAGGAATCTCGCCACTTTGTTAAGAAACAGTAATGTTCATAGGTACACGATGTTGGTCATGAGGGATTCCCATCCAGACATGCTAACCTACTCCTAAATTACAAGAAAATTTGACGAGATTATGAGCTTCGAAATTATGGTTTCTCCGCTCGTGAACAAAAGAGACCGAAGCATAAGTGTTCCTTCGACCCATTATTTCATGTATAATGGCCGAGTATGGACCTCCTGTCCCTTGGTTTATATCCATCACCACACCTTGGCAATCCGAAGCTACTATCAAGTTTGTTTCATGTAGATCAGCTGCAAGTGCTAACGCCTCCCTGCATGCAAGTGTCAAACATGTTGGATATATATTGTATGGCCTCTTGGCAAAGGATAAATAGGGAGAAATCATTAATTTTCTTCAGTAAGGGATGTCCACAGATTGTGAGATATGCAGTTAAGGGGTGTCTGCAGGTGCCCAGTGAGTCTTTAAGTGACATGTATCTTGGCATGCCCACGGATGTAGGACACTCAAAGAAGGGCACGTTCAAATATTTGAGTGATCGAGTTTGGGACAAGGTGAAGGGATGGATGGGAAAATGCTTATCAGCTGATGGCAAGGAGGTGTTAATTAAGTCAGTAGCACAAGCTATCCCTGTATACTCGATGTCTTGCTTTAAACTCCCTAGAGGCTTATGCAATCACATCAACTCTATTATCAGAAAGTTTTGGTGGGGATGCAAGTAGGGTCAAAGGAAGCCGGCGTGGGTATCGTGGGAAGTGATGACAAGGCCAAAATACCTGGGAGGACTTGGCTTTAGAGACCTGGAACTGTTTAACCTTGCACTTTTAGCAAGACAGGCCTGGAGGGTTCTGCAGGATCAATCTTCGCTTAGTGCAAGGATACTTAAAGCCTCCTATTTCCCCGGTACAGATTTTCTTACTGCAGAGCTTGGGTCCAGACCATCACAGATTTGGCGAGCATTATTAGAGGGGCGTGACATCCTAAGAAAGAAATTATACGCAGAATTGGCAATGGGCAGTCCACTAACATTTGGGGCCATAATTGGGTCCCAAAGGAGGGATCACTACGGCCTATTGTTTCCTTGGTCCATGATCCGCCGCAACTGGTTTCTGACTTGTTACTACCAGCTTTGGCATCCTGGAATGAAGCGCTTGTGCGCTTGATTTTTGTGCCAACTGATGTGGAAGCTATCATGAAAATTCTAGTATGCACGAGTAATATCGATGATTTCTGGACTTGGCACCCAGAGAAGAGGGGGAGGTTCTCGGTGAGTTCAGCCTACAAGTACTTGATTACAACGAAAATAACAAGGGAAAACTGGCTCGAGGGTAGAAGCGGTTCTTCAAGCACTGACAGAGAGGAGAAGGACCGGACCAACCTATGGTCATTGACGGTGCCGTCAAAAATCAAGGTCTTTCTATGGCGTTTAGCACGGCACTCGCTTCCAACGACGGATGTATTGAATAGAAGAAACATGTCGACCCGAGATACTTGCCCGTTGTGTGGTTCCCCCGACTCATGGCGCCACGGGTTGGTCTCATGCACGTCGGCAAGGTGCACATGGGCTCTTTCCGACCCCGTGCTAGTGGCGAAAATGGCTGAGAACTCCGAACCCCATGCAAAGAACTGGTTGTTTCAGTTGAATGACGCTCTTGATCATAGTTCATACACAACAATGGTGGTCACCTTATGGGCGATATGGTATGCTAGGAGGAAGGTGATCCATGAGAGTATATTTCAATCTTCGATGCATACCTTATCCTTTGTAGCCTCATATATAAGCGAGCTGGAGCAGATAGCCAAACCCGCAAAGTCTAATGCGGCGATAGGGGCTCGATGGGAAGGCCCGAGGAGCTGGCTACCTTCCCCGATGGGAGTGGCAAAGATCAACGTCGATGGAGCCGTGGCGCGCCACAAACGCGGCGGGGCGGTTCGGTTGTGTGCCGAGATCATACAGGTTATACTTGGGCTCCTCGGCGGTGGTTTTCAGAGGCATCACTGATCCCACAACCTTGGAAACATTCAGAGAAGGTTCTAGAACCTTTCGCAGAACCAGTGGAAGGAAAACCAAAATGGGCCGACGAACGGAAAGAGAACGTGATAGGTTGGGGAAGCGGAGTAATTGCGCTCGAGCTGAAATGAGCCCGTTATCGTGCACGTTCGCTAGCGCATCAGGATCTGAGCCAATTGTTTATTCAGGCGTTGGAGGGTCGCTAGGAAAATGCACACTGTAGATAAATACGTACGCAGCAAAGCTTGGTGGCGGGCCAGAGTTAACGTGGAGTTGGGCGTCCGTTCGTCCTAGTGAAGGTGGGACGTGGATCAGAATCGCACGTCCTCATCTGATCCGTGGCCCTGGTGGGGACAGGCAGGATCCAGAGTGTTCTTTGGCTACAAGCGGCGGTCATATGTGGGAACAGGGGTCTCCGGCGGAGAGAAAAGGAGCAGCGGCGGCGATCCAGCATGGAGTTTCTGATGCAGCCATTCAGCAGGTACGTGGATCTTTGCTTGTCTGACGGATTCATCGCAAATCTTACCCGCATGGCTTTGGTGGCTGAAAGGATTTGGTTTTGGCTTGAATGAGATCCAGTGTCCTTGAAGAAGTAGGAGAGAGCTTGGTGCCGGCCCCTGTGCTGAGGGCGCCGACGGGAGGCGGTATGCTGGTGGAGCAGGATATGGCGGTCAGAACCACTGTCCTTGAGGAACTAGGAGATTGGTTGATGCCGGACGCTGTGCTGCCTTGTTCGAGGGGAGATGGTACGGTGGAAGAGCAGCAAGTGGCAGAGCAGCCATGAGCGGTGGACAGCGCGGGTGCTCAGGTTTTTGCTGCCACTGATGCCCTGGTGGGGAGGAGGGATAGTTCGCCTCCGACGTCAGAGCTGTCAACTGCGAAGATGAATCTCCTGGTTGGAACTAGAGGTTAGTGTTGGATTGTATTTCAGTCAGTATACTAGGGATTTACATTATAGTTGGAATTGGATAAATCCTACCATTAGAACAACTAGTGATGCTTCAGTTAGGAAGCAGAACCATCTTTGCTGAACCAAGTCAGTTCATATGATAAAATTGCTGATTGCTGATTTGAGGGAGTTAATATGTGAAGTTACTGAACCCAGACAATTCACATGAGAAGAAATAGTGATTTTGTAGTGATATTCAGGGAATCATGCTTAGTGCCCCATGAGGCATTTCATCTAAGGAAAATGCTGGTTACTGAAATCCAAACAGTTAATATGTGGAGGCTGTTTTTACAGGCTGAGAATTGGGGCTGCCGCACCGAGCAGAACACCCTGCCCAAATTATGTCAGCGCATTTGAGAAGGCTAGGAGTTATGCCGACAAACCGGCTAAGAATTTGATCACACCAGTGATTGGCACTACTTTTGACTCTTTGGGTGAGGCTTATGACTTCTATAATTTGTATTCATGGGAGAAAGGCTTTGTCATCCGATATGGGAAGAGCCGGCTGAATCTCGAGAGGACACCTGGGTCTATCTCGCGCACTACTGGAGGTACTGCGATGGCTGTACCTTGAGAGGCACATTGGTGAGGTGAGTATATAGTTGGAGAAGAAATAGTGATGTTGTAAAAATTTGATTGTGTTCTATAGGTGCTAACTCCTGGAATTGAACTGTATTGCAGTATGAGCTGGCTTATCTTAAGAAGCAGATTGCATACGAGGTGATCTCAGTGAAGGGGAACAAGGGTGAGCACCCAAGCTTCATGATCGAGGAAGTGCTGTTCCGATGAAGACCGGAGTGGCTGTCTCATTGTCTGCTTAGTTATATTATGCATTTACCATGAGTTTGCAAAAAACTAGTTATATTATGCATTTACCATCAGTGGTTGTCTCATTATCTGTTTGCAAATAGTTATCTAAAATGGATCCTGAAGGTCGAATACAAATTATATTATGCATTTACCATGAGTGGTTGTCTCATTATCTGTTTGCAAATAGTAAGCTAAAATGGATCTTGAAGGTCCCGTACAAATGCTGCTGCTTTGAAAGACTGAATCTATGAATCTATGAAACTAGAGACAGCATAGATTTGGGAGACTGAATATTTTGATTTATGAATCTATGAAGGCATGCATCTACACCCAGCCTTGAATTGAAAAAAACAATCTAAAAATGTATGCATCTGTCATGACACCGAAACTATGAGGCTATGAATCTCGAGGCAGTATTGTTTTAAAAACTAGGAATATATCCATCTAAACATGTACATTATTCTGCATACATTAAAAATACCGCCTCATGTTTAGGAGTATGCATTAGTCTGAATCTTTGAATCTATCCCTTTTTAGGAGTATGCATTAGTCTGAATCTTCTAGGAGTATGCATTAGTCTGAATCTTTGAATCTATCCATCTAAAAATGTATGCATCAGTCTGAATCTAAAGACTGCAGCTATGATTTTCCATGGCTGAAAGCAGCAGGGGCATGGAGATTAAAATAGATGTACAGGTACGAACCCGGAAGGCCGGCGCCTCCTGGTGTGGCAAGGCAAGAAGAGTCAGCACCGAATAGCCGTGCAAAATAAATGGGCGGGGTTGGACGCCCGCCGTCTGGTGGTTAACGTCTGAGCCGTGGCTCACAACGTGATGGCCCATCTGATCCGCCGCTGCGAGGAGGACGGACGTCGCATTAAATAGCCGTAGCAGAGTGGACCAGGGTCTGGAAAAAAGGCGTCCATACATCTCCAAATACATAGTAAAATAATTGGGGTAGTGCTTATCTTTGCGCCAGCTGACGGCTGAGATATAGAGTCCATCTGAGCTCGAGCTCAGAATAGACTTTCCCATAGGTTGGTTGCTATTTGGCGACTTAGGCGCGAAATAAGACTGGCCGCTCATACCGTGCCCTGGCTGGTTCGGACGGATCGGTTACGTAGTCGGCTGGGGTCTGGGGAGCTGCGAACCTGCAATCTGAAACGGATTTGAACCTGCAAATATGACTGCCCCAATCGTGTCACGCGCATATATATTTCACCGCGCGCTGACATCGTCTACCCCAATCCTTCAGCTCCTCGAAACGGACTCCCCTGACTAATCATCATCGTCGTCGTCTGTGCAGCAGGGCAAAGGGATGGAGGAACGAGCCAAGTATGACGACGACAGGCTGAGCGCGCTCCCCGACGACGTCCTGCTCGCCGTCCTCCAGCTCCTCGACGCGGGCACCGCCGTCAGGGCCGGCGCCCTCGCGAGGCGATGGAGGCACCTCCGCTGTCTGCTTACCGATCTCACCATCGACGTCGCCGACCTGGTACCACGTTCTCCGGACCCCTCCTCTCCTTGTCAGACGGTACACGATATGATGACGGCCTACACCGCCGCCACGGCGTGGTTCCTCACCCCGAACAAGCAACGGAGCATCAAGAGCCTGCGCCTCACCTTCTACCTCGTGGACCCTTACCTGCGCTCCATCGGAGACGCCGTCGCCAAGAGCGGCGGGAGCGCGGCCGGGCCCCTGGAGTTCACCATACTGGCGGACGTCGACGTCCTCACCGTCAACGACGCGGAGCGCGCCATGCTTGCACGGCGCTTCATGTCGTTCCTCGCCGCTTGCCCCGTCGCCTTCAGTGGGCTCACCAGACTCTCCCTGCAGAACCTCTGCTTCGGCGACTCCGATATCTCGGATCTCCTCGGCACCTGCAGTCGACTAGAGCTGCTCTCCTTGAGCCAGTGTGGCTCTAGCTCCGCAGACATGCTACTACGCATAGACGCTCCGACATCTTCGTTCCGGACCTTGGAAATCCGCGAGCCTTTCTTCCATGGAGTTGAGCTGACCAATGTGCCGAAACTGGAGCGGCTTTTCTGCGACGAGGACGTCGTTAGCTTTCACGGGAGCTGCCCAGCAGTGCGGTTTGGACATGTTCCTTGCCTTGATGACGTATACCTCTCAACGATACATCTGCGTTACTACTATGAAAATCCAAGAGAGCTCTTCCCCGCCTTCAGTAACCTCAGAGCTATTTATCTCAACAACTTGGGAACTCACAGACTGGTGGGGACTCTTTTCATCCTACAAGCCGCACCTTTGCTGAACAAACTGTCTATTAAGGTACGCCTTCTTTTCTTCCCTAAAATTCGTGTTGCAAAGTGCAAACACATGCAAGCCCATGTACTTTGAGGCATTATTGTATTCAGTATGCATTCAGTATCCATCCTTATTAGTGCTATTTTTTTGTACTACTTCATTTTTGTGTGCGGCATAAAGTTTGATCTTATTTCCTCGTCGTAATATAAACAGCTTTCTAAGCATGTTCAAAGTCCTACTATCTTATATTTGATCAAACTTATAGAGAACAATATCAACATCTATGACATCAGGTAAATACACCAAGAAAAATTAGATGTTGATCCTCTTCTCTACAAAGTTGGTCAAATTTGGTAAGCTATATAAAAAAAAAGAGACATTTGGACTTACGATAAAACTAGAAAATTCATTGCTTTTGCTACAAAGAAAGTAGTAACAACAATGGAATTGCACGGCTACTTTATACATACAAGAATGTATAATAAACAAAGTTAGTACTACATGATTATCACTTTCTATGACAAATTTAGTGTTAGCATTATCATGTAACCAGTCAATAGCTTATTTTACAACTATTATTTCGCAATCAAAGATAATTTTTTTGAATTGCACATGTTCTAATTATTCTGGCATGTTCTTGTTTCTATGTACGATTTGTTCTGAGAAGCTATACCAGCCATTTTTTATTCCCCCGGATCGCTATGACTACAATACCAACACGGAGGGGGAAACACCAAAATTTGAGCATCGCAACTTGAGCTTCCTGGAGTTGAAAGGCTATGCTGGGCTTAGAGAAGACATCAAGGTGGTGCGATACATCTGGCTCGTCACGGAGCGTGCCGCGTGCCTGAAGAAAATCCACTTACTTGAACAATATCCGCTTCAAAATTGCTATGGTGCTAGATGTGCATGTCATGTCGATGAGCCACATACGACTCTATTAAGCGAGGCACTCTCTAGTAGAGCAGCTTCGTCTCCAGAGATAACCGTAGAATTAATCAATGTCCCATGTTGAATTAGTTCGTGCAACTGTGACATTAGCCCCTAGCTTGTGCAGCTTCTTTGTTCATGGTTGATTCTGGTTGTAATCCATAAATTGTTTCTAAGCAAACGGTTTTGAGTTGGGATGTAGTTCATCGTGAAACGAAATTTCTCTCTCCTGATTGGGAATACAGGGTGGGTACTTAGTAGTGTTTTGATTTGTTGACGAGTTGTTTATAGAGAGGAGAGTTTTAGGACCACGGTCCACCCGAACACACGGTCGGTCATGTTGGATGTAGTACTGTTATCCATGTGGATTTGTGTCCTATTAGAAATTTGAATTCTTGATTTGCGTACGAACCTCTGGCTCCAAATCGGGGGAAGGGCGCCCTGTCGGTGTCAAAACCGGCGAATCTTGGATAGGGGGTCTTGAAATTTGCGTCTAAGGATCGAAGGTAATAGGAGGCTGGGGACACGATGTTTACCCAGGTTCAGGCCCTCTTAATGGAGGTAAAACCCTACGTCCTACTTGATTGACTTTGATGAGTATAGGGGTTATAAGAGTTGATCTACCTCGAGATCGTAATGACTAAACCCTAGATGTCTAGCCTGTATGATTATGACTGCCTCCACGGACTAAACCCTCCGGTTTATATAGATACCAGAGGGGGCTAGGATTTGTACAAAGTCAGTTTATAGAGAAAGAAATCTTCATATCCGAACGTCAAGGAGAGTCCTGTCTGGACACGGGGGAAGCCTTCTATCTTGTATCTTCACGGCCCACCAGTCCGGCCCACGTCACATACCCCGGACGCCTGTGGACCCTCTAATCCAGGACTCCCTCAGTAGCCCCTAAACCAGACTTCAATGACGATGTACCCGATACACAGATTATCTTTGGCATTGCAAGGCGGGTTCCTGCTCCAATACTCCAAAGTAGCTCGACCAAGAGAACTATATCCGGCTCTGTACAATAATCACAACCCTGAACAACAAAGGAAAAATACTTAAGCAAAAAATAGGTCATGTCTTCTGACAACCTTTTCGGCGAGGCATTGAATCCCAGCCTTATTTCAGCCTCCCATTTTGCGTTTCGAGACGCAACTCCCAGCGACACGTCTTGTCAAAGCAAAGATCGTGTCCCCTTATTGCGGGATTTTCATCAATGAAGGCTTGGCTAATCCAACCGTGCCATCCGCTCGACCCCTTGGGAATAGGCAAATTTTAAGGCTTGCACGAGGTCGTTTGATATTCGTTGCCTTTATAAAAGGATAAGGACCCATCTTTTTCCCCACGCCTTCTCCTTCCTCAGCCTTCCCATCTCTAAGCTCCAGCGCCCAAGTCCCAACCCTTCTCCATTGCCACCACGCGCTTCGACCATGTCCGGATCCGGTTCTCAAGGCAAGTGGGTGGCCTCTTCCGTGACGAAGAAGGATATCCAGGGACTCCGGGAGGCGAGGTACTTAACCGCGGAAATCGCACACAGGCTTCCGACAAAGGGGCAAGTCAGCCCTACTCCAGAGCCTGGTGAAAGGGTCGTGTTCATCCCCCACTTCCTCCGCGGGTTAGGGTTTCCCCTTCACCCCTTTGTTCGTGGCCCCATGTTCTACTACGGGCTAGATTTCCAGGATCTAGCCCCGAACTTCTTTCTCCATATCTCGGCGTTCATCGTCATGTGCGAGGCATTTCTCCGCATCCCCCCACACTTCGGCCTATGGCTCAAGACCTTCCACGTGAAGCCGAAGGTGATCGACGGGGAGCACGCGGATTGCGGCAGAGCCATGGTGAGCAAGCTTCCTCACGCTATCTGGCCTAAAGGGGCCTTTGTGGATACCGTTAAGACATGGCAGCAGGAGTGGTTCTATATCACCGAACCCCGTGGCACTAAGTGGGCGGCCACTCCTGCATTTAGATTCGGGCCCCCTCTGCGACTCGCTTCATGGACCAACAAGGGTCCGGACTGGGGATCGATCGATGAGGTGCTGATGCTGCAAAAGTGCATCAAAAGTATCATAGAGAAGAACACCCGTCTCACTGACGTGATTCAGGTGATGCTCATCCGCCGAACCCTTTCCTGCCAGGGACGACCTCTCCGTTTATGGGAGTTTAATACAGAAGGGACGCGAACTCTGCGCCAATTCTTCGGCATGACGCACAAAGAGATCTGGAAGTTGCTCTTTAAATCTCAAAAGTCGTGGCCGGAGACGTCCGAAGACGTTGGTCTTGACTGCAACCATCCCCCCCTCGGTAAGGGCTAAGCTTCAGCCTATAGCTTGGCTTGTTAATCCAGGGGACACACTAACCATTCCATCATTTACACAGGTCTGGACAAAGAAGGCAGAGCGGATCAGGTGTCCGCCCCCCCCCCTTCCTGAAGGCTCAGCCGATTCCCTCCTAATGAGGATGCTGGTCCCGGCACCATACCAGGTGCCGGTAAAGAAGGATAAGAACAAGGAGGCCGAAAGTGGCCTCCACCATGAAGGTACCTCGGACACTATGTCCGGAGGAACCGAGGCTCCCTCCTCTCACGAGGACGAGGAGGAGGGGGAAGAAGATAATTGATACGTCTCCAACGTATCGATAATTTATGAAGTATTCATGCCAATATATTATCATTCTTGGCTGTTTTACAATCATTTTATAAAAACTTTATATCATTTTTTGGGACTAACCTATTGACCTAGTGCCTAGTGCCAGTTGCTCTTTTTTGCTTGTTTTTTTTACATCGCATGAGGTCAATATCAAACAGAGTCCAAACACCGTGAAACTTTACGGAGATTTTTTTGGACCAGAAGGAACCCAATGGGCCAGAGCTGCACCTGGGGGTGCCCCGAGGGGGGCACAACCCACCAGGGCGCGCCAGGGCCCCCTGGCGTGCCTAGGTGGGTTGTGCCCACCTTGGTGGCCTCCCGTACCCCCTCTTTGCACTATAAATTCCCAAATATTCCGAAACCCTTCGGGGGTTAACCTAGATCAGAAGTTCCGCCGCTACAGGGCTCCGTAGCCACCGAAAACCAATCTAGACCCGTTCCGGCACCCTGCCGGAGGGGGGAATCATCTCCGGTGGCCATCTTCATCATCCCGGTGGCCACCACGATGAGGAGGGAGTAGTCCACCCTCGGGGCTGAGGGTTTGTATCAGTAGCTATGTGTTTAATCTCTCTCCTGTTCTTGAGATGTCACGATCTTGATGTATCGTGGACTTTGTTAATATAGTCGGATCATATGGTGTTTTCCCCTCTCTATCTTGTTGTGATGAATTGAGTTTTTCCCTCTGAGATATCGTTGTCATCGGATTGAATACTTTTATGGATTTGAGAACACTTGATATATGTCTTGTAATTGAATACTCGTGGTGACAGTGGGGTATCGTATTGATTCACTTGATATATGTTTTGGCACTCAACTTGCGGATTCCCGCGGTGACATTGGGGTAATCTATGCATAGGGGTTGATGCACGTTCTTGTCCTTGTTTCTCCGGTAGAAATCTTGGGGCACTCTTGTAGTTCTTTGTGTTGATTGAGTATTATGAATATGAATATGCTTTGGTGTTATTCTAGTACGAACTCTAGGATAGATTGAACGGAAAAAATAGCTTTGCGTTATTTTAGTACGAACTCTTGAATAGATCAAACGGAAAGAATAGCTTTGAGGTGGTTTAGTACCCTACAAAGAATTCCTATCTTTTGTTCTCTACTAATAGGAACTCGCGAGTGACTCTTCGTTACACTTTGAGGGATAATCATATGATCCAACTATGTTAGCACTGTTGAGAGATTGCACTAGCGAAAGTATAGACCCTAGGCCGCCGGAGATGATGGAGAGCGAAACGCCCCCGCAAGTTTCCTCGCCTCCTAGGGCGGATGACATCGAGGTGTCATCCCAGAGGATTTCTTTGGATCGTCGAGAGGTGCAGGGGACCATCAATACGGCACCGGAGGGTAATACCTCGGCCGTTGAGGACACAGGGGACGCGACCCCCGTGAAGACCGGGGATGGGGGCCCTGGATTGTTCGGCCCCAAGCCGAATACCGCTTTGGAGATGGATCCGGAGTCGAGTGAGCGGCCCCCTTCAAGGGAGGGGGGAGTGCCTATTCTTGCGGCGACCTCCATGAACTCGGAGGCGCTGAACATGCTGAGGGACGGACTGCGGAGTGCGTCCTGATACGTCTCCGTCGTATCTATAATTTTTGATTGTTCCATGCCAATATTCTACAACTTTCGTATACTTTTGGCAACTTTTTATATTATTTTTGGGACTAACATATTGATCCAGTGCCCAGTGCCAGTTCCTGTCTGTTGCATGTTTTTGTTTTCGCAGAATATCCATATCAAACGGAATCCAAACGGGATAAATCGGACGGAGCTTATTTTTGGAATATTTGGAAAATTCTAGAAGAAAATCAACGCGAGACGGTGCCCGAGGTGGCCACGAGGCAGGGGGCGTGCCTACCCCCCTGGGCGGTTGATGCCCTTCTTCGGACGCAAGAAAGCTAATTTTTGGAGAGAGAAAATCGCGGCGAAGGTTTCGATCCAATCGGAGTTACGGATCTCCATATATATACAAAACGGTGAAAGGGCAGCAGGGAGGAACGCAGAAACAGAGAGATACAGAGAGACATATCCAATCTCGGAGGGGCTCTCGCCCCTCCCACGCCATGGAGGCCATGGACTAGAGGGGAAACTCTTCTCCCATCTAGGGAGGAGGTCAAGGAAGAAGAAGAAGAAGGAGGAGGGGGGCTCTCTCCCCCTCGCTTCCGGTGGCACCGGAGTGCCACCGGGGGCCATCGTCATCACCGTAATCTTCACCAACAACGTCACCGCCATCATCACCAACTCTTCCCCCCTCTATGCAGCGGTGTAACCCCTCTTTTACCCGCTGTAATCTCTACTTAAACATGGTGCTCAACGCTATATATTATTTCCCAATGATGTATGGCTATCCTATGATGTTTGAGTAGATCTGTTTTGTCCTATGGGCTATTTGATGATCGTGATTGGTTTGAGTTGCATGCTTTATTATTGGTGCTGTCCTATGCCGCTCTCCGTGTCGTGCAAGCGTGAGGGATTCCCACTGTAGGGTGTTGCAATATGTTTATGATTCGCTTATAGTGGGTGGCATGAGTGACAGAAGCACAGACCCAAGTAAGTAGGTTGTTTGCGTATTGGATAAAGAGGACTTGATGCTTTAATGCTATGGTTGGGTTTTACCTTAATGATCTTTAGTAGTTGCGGATGCTTGCTAGAGTTCCAATCATAAGTGCATATGATCCAAGTAGAGAAAGTATGTTAGCTTATGCCTCTCCCTCATATAAAATTGCAATAATGAGTACCGATCTAGTTATCGATTGCCTAGGGACAAATAACTTTCTCGTAACAAAAAGCTCTTTACTAAAACTAACTTAGTTACTTCTTTATCTAAACAGCCCCTACTTTTTATTTACATGCTCTTTATTATATTGCAAACCTATCCAAAAACACCTACAAAGTACTTCTAGTTTCATACTTGTTCTAGGTAAAGCGAACGTCAAGCGTGGGAAGAGTTGTATCGGTGGTCGATAGAACTTGAGGGAATATTTGTTCTGCCTTTAGCTCCTCGTTGGGTTCGACACTCTTACTTATCGAAAACTATTGTGATCCCCTATACTTGTGGGTTATCACGTCTTAGAGGAGCACCGTACCTTGATGGGTATGGTGGCTGAGAAGATTCAGTCCGCTAAAAGTGGTCTGCATGAAGCCTTTACGAGCCTACTAACAGGCTTCGAGGCATGCGATGTAATGTCTTTAGCCACTTTCCATATGGAAAATATGCCTGTATATGGATAGTAGCCCCTGAGACTCTGGTCGGCCCAGGAAGAAGGGCGAACAGAGGATCTACATATATGTGCAGGAAGTAACTGATACGTCTCCAACGTATCTATAATTTATTATTGTTCCATGCTATTATATTATCAACCTTGGATGTTTTATATGCATTTATATGCTATTTTATATGATTTTTGGGACTAACCTATTAACCTAGAGCCCAGTGACAGTGCTAGTTCCTGTTTTTCCCTTGTTTTAGAGTATCGCAGAAAAGGAAAATCAAATGGAGTCCAATTGACCTGAAACTTCATGGAACTTATTTTTGAACCAGAAGAAGCCCACAGAGAATCGGAGTTGGACCAGGAGAGTCACGGGCTGCCCACGAGGGTGGGGGCGCGCCCACCCCCTGGGAGCGCCCCCATGCCTCGTGGATAGCCCGGAGGTCCACCGACGTACCTCTTCCTCCCATATATACCCATATACCCTAAAAACTTCGGGAAGCAGAATAGATCAGGAGTTCCGCCGCCAGAAGCCTCCGTAGCCACCGAAAACCGACCCGTTCCGGCACCCTGCCGGAGTGGGAATCCTTCTCCGGTGGCCATCTTCATCATCCCGGTGCTCTCCATGATGAGGAGGGAGTAGTTCTCCCTCAGGGCTAAGGGTATGTACTGAAGGAAATATGCCCTAGAGGCAATAATAAAGTTATTATTTATTTCCTTATATCATGATAAATGTTTATTATTCATGCTAGAATTGTATTAACCGGAAACATAATACATGTGTGAATACATAGACAAACAGAGTGTCACTAGTATGCCTCTACTTGACTAGCTCGTTAATCAAATATGGTTATGTTTCCTAACCATAGACAAAAGAGTTGTTATTTGATTAACGGGATCACATCATTAGTTGAATGATCTGATTGACATGACCCATTCCATTAGCTTAGCACCCGATCGTTTAGTATGTTGCTATTGCTTTCTTCATGACTTATACAGGTTCCTATGACTATGAGATTATGTAACTCCCGTGTGCCGGAGGAACACTTTGTGTGCTACCAAACGTCACAACGTAACTGGGTGATTATAAAGGTGCTCTACAGGTGTCTCCAAAGGTACATGTTGGGTTGACGTATTTCGAGATTAGGATTTGTCACTCCGATCGTCGGAGAGGTATCTCTGGGCCCTCTCGATAATGCACATCACATAAGCCTTGCAAGCATGGCAACCAATGAGTTAGTTGCGAGATGATGTATTACGGAACGAGTAAAGAGACTTGCCGGTAACGATATTGAACTAGGTATTGGATACCGACGATCGAATCTCGGGCAAGTAACATACCGATGACAAAGGGAACAACGTATGTTGTTATGCGGTCTGACCGATAAAGATCTTCGTAGAATATGTAGGAGCCAATATGGGCATCCAGGTCCCGCTATTGGTTATTGACCAGAGACGTGTCTCGGTCATGTCTACATTGTTCTCGAACCGTAGGGTCCGCACGCTTAACGTTATGATGACAATTATTATGAGTTTATGCATTTTGATGTACCGAAGTTAGTTCGGAGTCCCGGATGTGATCACGGACATGACGAGGAGTCTCGAAATGATCGAGACATAAAGATTGATATATTGGAAGCCTACATTTGGACATCGGATTCATTCCGGGTGAAATCGGGATTTTACCGGAGTACCGGGGGGTTACCGGAACCCCCCCGGGGGTTAATGGGCCTACATGGGCCATAAGGGAGAACAGAGGGGCCGGCCAGGGAAGGCCACGCGCCCCCTCCCCCCCTAGTTCGAATAGGATAAGGAAGGGGGGCGGCGCCCCCCTTTCCTCTTCTCCCTCCCCCTTTCCTTCTCCAACAAGGCAAGAGAGGGGGGAGTCCTACTCCCGGTGGGAGTAGGACTCCTCCAGGCGCACCCCTTTGGGCCGGCCGCACCTCCCCCTCCCTCCTTTATATACGGGGGCAAGGGGGCACCCTCCTCGTGATCGTTCCTTAGCCGTGTGCGGTGCCCCCTTCCACCATATTCCACCTCGATCATATCGTTGCAGTGCTTAGGCGAAGCCCTGCGTCGGTAGAACATCATCATCGTCACCACGCCGTCGTGCTGACGGAACTCATCCCCGAAGCTTTGCTGGATCGGAGTCCGGGGAGCGTCATCGAGCTGTACGTGTGCTAAGAACTCGGAGGTGCCGGAGTAACGGTACTTGGATCGGTCGGATCGGGAAGACGTACGACTACTTCCTCTATGTTGCATCAACGCTTCCGCTTCAGTCTACGAGGGTACGTAGACAACACTCTCCCCTCTCATTGCTATGCATCACCATGATCTTGCGTGTGCGTAGGAATTTTTTTTTGAAATTACTACGTTCCCCAACAGTGGTATCAGAGCCAGGTTTTATGTGTTGATGTTATATGCACGAGTAGAACACAAGTGAGTTGTGGGTGATATAAGTCATACTGCTTACCAGCATGTCACACTTTGGTTCGGCGGTATTGTTGGACGAAGCGGCCCGGACCAACATTACGCGTACGCTTTCGCGAGACCGGTTCTCCCAACGTGCTTTGCACAGAGGTGGCTTGCGGGTGACAGTTTCTCCAACTTTAGTTGAACCAAGTGTGGCTACGCCCAGTCCTTGCGAAGGTTAAAACAGCACCAACTTGACAAACTATCGTTGTGGTTTTGATGCGTAGGTAAGATTGGTTCTTGCTTAAGCCCGTAGCAGCCACGTAAAACTTGCAAACAACAAAGTAGAGGACGTCTAACTTGTTTTTGCAGGGCATGTTGTGATGTGATATGGTCAAGACATGATGCTAAGTTTTATTGTATGAGATGATCATGTTTTGTAACCGAGTTATCAGCAACTGGCAGGAGCCATATGGTTGTCGCTTTATTGTATGCAATGCAATCGCCCTGTAATGCTTTACTTTATCACTAAGCGGTAGCGATAGTCGTAGAAGCATAAGATTGGCGAGACGACAACGATGCTACGATGGAGATCAAGGTGTCGCGCCGGTGACGACGGTGATCATGACGGTGCTTCGGAGATGGAGATCACAAGCACAAGATGATGATGGCCATATCATATCACTTATATTGATTGCATGTGATGTTTATCTTTTTTTTGCATCTTATCTTGCTTTGATTGACGGTAGCATTATAAGATGATCTCTCACTAATTATCAAGAAGTGTTCTCCCTGAGTATGCACCGTTGCCAAAGTTCGTCGTGCCCAGACACCACGTGATGATCGGGTGTGATAAACTCTACGTCCATCTACAACGGGTGCAAGCCAGTTTTGCACACGCAGAATACTCAGGTTAAACTTGACGAGCCTAGCATATACAGATATGGCCTCGGAACACGGAGACCGAAAGGTCGAGCGTGAATCATATAGTAGATATGATCAACATAACGATGTTCACCATTGAAAACTACTCCATTTCACGTGATGATCGGTTATGGTTTAGTTGATTTGGATCACGTGATCACTTAGAGGATTAGAGGGATGTCTATCTAAGTGGGAGTTCTTTAAGTAATTTGATTAATTGAACTTAAATTTATCATGAACTTAGTACCTAATAGTATCTTGCTTATGTATGTTTGATTGTAGATAGATGGCCCGTGCTGTTGTTCCGTTGAATTTTAATGCGTTCCTTGAGAAAGCAAAGTTGAAAGATGATGGTAGCAATTACACGGACTGGGTCCGTAACTTGAGGATTATCCTCATTGCTGCACAGAAGAATTACGTCCTGGAAGCACCGCTGGGTGCCAGGCCTGCTGCTGGAGCAACACCAAATGTTATGAACGTCTGGCAAAGCAAAGCTGATGACTACTCAATAGTTCAGTGTGCCATGCTTTACGGCTTAGAATCGGGACTTCAACGACGTTTTGAACGTCATGGAGCATATGAGATGTTCCAGGAGTTGAAGTTAATATTTCAAGCAAATGCCCGGATTGAGAGATATGAAGTCTCCAATAAGTTCTATAGCTGCAAGATGGAGGAGAACAGTTCTGTCAGTGAGCATATACTCAAAATGTCTGGGTATAATAATCACTTGATTCAATTGGGAGTTAATCTTACAGATGATTGCGTCATTGACAGAATTCTCCAATCACTGCCACCAAGCTACAAGAGCTTTGTGATGAACTATAATATGCAAGGGATGAATAAGACTATTCCCGAGCTCTTCGCAATGCTAAAAGCTGCGGAGGTAGAAATCAAGAAGGAGCATCAAGTGTTGATGGTCAACAAGACCACTAGTTTCAAGAAAAAGGGCAAAGGGAAGAAGAAGGGGAACTTCAAAAAGAACGGCAAGCAAGTTGCTACTCAAGAGAAGAAACCCAAGTCTGGACCTAAGCCTGAAACTGAGTGCTTCTATTGCAAGCAGACGGGTCACTGGAAGCGGAACTGCCCCAAGTATTTGGCGGATAAGAAGGATGGCAAGGTGAACAAAGGTATATGTGATATACATGTTATTGATGTGTACCTTACTAGAGCTCGCAGTAGCACCTGGGTATTTGATACTGGTTCTGTTGCTAATATTTGCAACTCGAAACAGGGACTACGGATTAAGCGAACACTGGCAAAGGACGAGGTGACGATGCGCGTGGGAAATGGTTCCAAAGTCGATGTGATCGCGGTCGGCACGCTACCTCTACATCTACCTTCGGGATTAGTATTAGACCTAAATAATTGTTATTTGGTGCCAGCGTTGAGCATGAACATTATATCTGGATCTTGTTTGATGCGAGACGGTTATTCATTTAAATCAGAGAATAATGGTTGTTCTATTTATATGAGTAATATCTTTTATGGTCATGCACCTTTGAAGAGTGGTATATTTTTGATGAATCTCGATAGTAGTAACACACATATTCATAATGTTGAAGCCAAAAGATGCAGAGTTGATAATGATAGTGCAACTTATTTGTGGCACTGCCGTTTAGGTCATATCGGTATAAAGCGCATGAAGAAACTCCATACTGATGGACTTTTGGAACCACTTGATTATGAATCACTTGGTACTTGCGAACCGTGCCTCATAGGTAAGATGACTAAAACACCATTCTCCGGTTCTATGGAGAGAGCAACAGATTTGTTGGAAATCATACATACAGATGTATGTGGTCCGATGAATATTGAGGCTCGTGGCGGATATCGTTATTTTCTCACCTTCACAGATGATTTAAGCAGATATGGGTATATGTACTTAATGAAACATAAGTCTGAAACATTTGAGAAGTTCAAAGAATTTCAGAGTGAAGTTGAAAATCATCGTAACAAGAAAATAAAGTTTCTACGATCTGATCGTGGAGGAGAATATTTGAGTTACGAGTTTGGTGTACATTTGAAACAATGCGGAATAGTTTCGCAACTCACGCCACCCGGAACACCACAGCGTAATGGTGTGTCCGAACGTCGTAATCGTACTTTACTAGATATGGTGCGATCTATGATGTCTCTTACTGATTTACCGCTATCGTTTTGGGGTTATGCTTTAGAGACGGCCGCATTCACGTTAAATAGGGCACCATCGAAATCCGGTGAGATGACGCCTTATGAACTATGGTTTGGTAAGAAACCAAAGTTGTCGTTTCTTAAAGTTTGGGGCTGCGATGCTTATGTGAAAAAGCTTCAACCTGATAAGCTCAAACCCAAATCAGAGAAATGTGTCTTCATAGGATACCCAAAGGAAACTGTTGGGTACACCTTCTATCACAGATCCGAAGGCAAGACATTCGTTGCTAAGAATGGATCCTTTCTAGAGAAGGAGTTTCTCTCGAAAGAAGTGAGTGGGAGGAAAGTAGAGCTTGACGAGGTAACTGTACCTGCTCCCTTATTGGAAAGTAGTACATCACAGAAACCTGTTTCTACGACACCTACACCAATTAGTGAGGAAGCTAATGATAATGATCATGAAACTTCAGAACAAGATACTACTGAACCTCGTAGATCAACCAAAGTAAGATCTGTGCCAGAGTGGTACGGTAATCCTATTCTGGAAGTCATGCTACTAGATCATGATGAACCTACGAACTATGAAGAAGCGATGGTGAGCCCAGATTCCGCAAAATGGCTTGAAGCCATGAAATCTGAGATGGGATCCATGTATGAGAACAAAGTCTGGACTTTGGTTGACTTGCCCGATGGTCGGCAAGCAATTGAGAATAAATGGATCTTCAAGAAGAAGACTGACGCTGATGGTAATGTTACTGTCTACAAAGCTCGACTTGTCACAAAAGGTTTTCGACAAGTTCAAGGGATTGACTACGATGAGACCTTCTCACCCGTAGCGATGCTTAAGTCTGTCCGAATCATGTTAGCAATTGCCGCATTTTATGATTATGAAATTTGGCAGATGGATGTCAAAACTGCATTCCTGAATGGATTTCTGGAAGAAGAGTTGTATATGATGCAACCGGAAGGTTTTGTCAATACAAAGGGAGCTAACAAAGTGTGCAAGCTCCAGCGATCCATTTATGGACTGGTGCAAGCCTCTCGGAGTTGGAATAAACGCTTTGATAGTGTGATCAAAGCATTTGGTTTTATACAGACTTTTGGAGAAGCCTGTATTTACAAGAAAGTGAGTGGGAGCTCTGTAGCATTTCTGATATTATATGTAGATGACATATTACTGATTGGAAATGATATAGAATTTCTGGATAGCATAAAGGGATACTTGAATAAGAGTTTTTCAATGAAAGACCTCGGTGAAGCTGCTTACATATTAGGAATAAAGATCTATAGAGATAGATCAAGATGCTTAATTGGACTTTCACAAAGCACATACCTTGACAAGATTTTGAAGAAGTTCAAAATGGATCAAGCAAAGAAAGGGTTCTTGCCTGTGTTACAAGGTGTGAAGTTGAGTCAGACTCAATGCCCGACCACTATAGAAGATAGAGAGAAAATGAAAGATGTTCCCTATGCTTCAGCCATAGGATCTATCATGTATGCAATGCTGTGTACCAGACCTGATGTGTGCCTTGCTATAAGTCTAGCAGAGAGGTACCAAAGTAATCCAGGAGTGGGTCACTGGACAGCGGTCAAGAACATCCTGAAGTACCTGAAAAGGACTGAGGATATGTTTCTCGTATATGGAGGTGACAAAGAGCTCATCGTAGACGGTTACGTTGATGCAAGCTTTGACACTGATCCGGACGATTCTAAATCGCAAACCGGATACGTGTTTACATTAAACGGTGGAGCTGT
This sequence comes from Triticum urartu, assembly GCF_056163025.1. Lineage (NCBI taxonomy): Eukaryota > Viridiplantae > Streptophyta > Magnoliopsida > Poales > Poaceae > Triticum > Triticum urartu. The sequence continues at coordinate 476,830,085 of NC_141877.1, forward strand.
CAGTTGGTGCAGTTCTAAACAAAGCGTTGTGGCGGGATCTACATGTGAAGCGGAATACATAGCTGCTTCGGAAGCAGCAAACGAAGGTGTCTGGATGAAAGAGTTCATATCCGATCTAGGTGTCATACCTAGTGCATCGGGTCCAATGAAAATCTTTTGTGACAATACTGGTGCAATTGCCTTGGCAAAGGAATCCAGATTTCACAAGAGAACCAAGCACATCAAGAGACTCTTCAATTCCATCCGGGATCTAGTCCAGGTGGGAGACATAGAGATTTGCAAGATACATACGGATCTGAATGTTGCAGACCCATTGACTAAGCCTCTTCCATGAGCAAAACATGATCATCACCAAGGCTCCATGGGTGTTAGAATCATTATTGTGTAATCTAGATTATTGACTCTAGTGCAAGTGGGATACTGAAGGAAATATGCCCTAGAGGCAATAATAAAGTTATTATTTATTTCCTTATATCATGATAAATGTTTATTATTCATGCTAGAATTGTATTAACTGGAAACATAATACATGTGTGAATACATAGACAAATAGAGTGTCACTAGTATGCCTCTACTTGACTAGCTCGTTAATCAAAGATGGTTATGTTTCCTAACCATAGACAAAAGAGTTGTTATTTGATTAACGGGATCACATCATTAGTTGAATGATCTGATTGACATGACCCATTCCATTAGCTTAGCACCCGATTGTTTAGTATGTTGCTATTGCTTTCTTCATGACTTATACAGGTTCCTATGACTATGAGATTATGTAACTCCCGTGTGCCGGAGGAACACTTTGTGTGCTACCAAACGTCACAACGTAACTGGGTGATTATAAAGGTGCTCTACAGGTGTCTCCAAAGGTACATGTTGGGTTGACGTATTTCGAGATTAGGATTTGTCACTTCGATCATCGGAGAGGTATCTCTGGGCCCTCTCGGTAATGCACATCACATAAGCCTTGCAAGCATTGCAACCAATGAGTTAGTTTCGAGATGATGTATTACGGAACGAGTAAAGAGACTTGCCGGTAACGAGATTGAACTAGGTATTGGATACCGACGATCGAATCTCGGGCAAGTAACATACCGATGACAAAGGGAACAACGTATGTTATTATGCGGTCTGACCGATAAAGATCTTCGTAGAATATGTAGGAGCCAATATGGGCATCCAGGTCCCGCTATTGGTTATTGACCAGAGACATGTCTCGGTCATGTCTACATTGTTCTCAAACCGTAGGGTCCGCACGCTTAACGTTACGATGACAGTTATTATGAGTTTATGCATTTTGATGTACCGAAGTTAGTTCGGAGTCCCGGATGTGATCACGGACATGACGAGGAGTCTCGAAATGATCGAGACATAAAGATTGATATATTGGAAGCCTACATTTGGACATCGGATTCATTCCGGGTGAAATCGGGATTTTACCGGAGTACCGGGGGGTTACCGGAACCCCCCCCCCCCCCCGGGGGGGGGGGGGGTTAATGGGCCTACATGGGACATAAGGGAGAAGAGAGGGGCCGGCCAGGGAAGGCCACGCGCCCCCTCCCCCTTAGTCCGAATAGGACAAGGAAGGGGGGGGGGCGGTGCCCCCCTTTCCTCTTCTCCCTTCCCCTTTCCTTCTCCAACAAGGCAAGAGGGGGGAGTCCTACTCCCGGTGGGAGTAGGACTCCTCCAGGCGCACCCCTTGGGGTCGGCCGCACCTCCCCCTCCCTCCTTTATATACGGGGCAAGGGGGCACCCTAGAACACACAAGTTGATCCTCGTGATCGTTCCTTAGCCGTGTGCGGTGCCCCCTTCCACCATATTCCACCTCGATCATATCGTTGCAGTGCTTAGGCGAAGCCCTGCGTCGGTAGAACATCATCATCGTCACCACGCCGTCGTGCTGACGGAACTCATCCCCGAAGCTTTGCTGGATCGGAGCCCGGGGAGCGTCATCGAGCTGTACGTGTGCTAAGAACTCGGAGGTGCCGGAGTAACGGTACTTGGATCGGTCGGATCGGGAAGACGTATGACTACTTCCTCTACGTTGCATCAACGCTTCCGCTTCGGTCTACGAGGGTACGTAGACAACACTCTCCCCTCTTGTTGCTATGCATCACCATGATCTTGCGTGTGCGTAGGATTTTTTTTTTGAAATTACTACGTTCCCCAACACTAGACTCCCGTCTTTGGACCTGTCGGCCTGCTCTGGATCTAAGGCCAGAGCGGTAATCGGGCCGCGAACCCTTCGAAGATCAAATCTCCTCGGATATCAGCGACATAGTTTAGGTTCCCGAAACTGATCCAATGACCAGGGGCATAGCTGTCAATCTGCTCGAGGTGACCAATCGAATTGGCACGTAGCGCGAAGTCGCCAAATACGAAAATTTGGCACGGGGGGGATCTCCCTTGAAATAGCATCATTGTGGATGATTGAACGAGCCATCGAATCCTTTGTTGACATCACAGAGGAACTCTCAATGAAAGCACCAATGTCGGTGTCAAAACCGGCGGATCTCGGGTAGGGGGTCCTGAACTGTGAGTCTAAGGATCGAAGGTAACAGGAGGCTAGGGACACGATGTTTACCCAGGTTCGGGCCCTCTTGATGGAGGTAAAACCCTACGTCTTGCTTGATTGACTTTGATGAGTATAGGGGTTACAAGAGTTGATCTACCTCGAGATCATAATGACTAAACCCTAGATGTCTAGCCTGTATGATTATGACTGCCTCCACGGACTAAACCCTCTGGTTTATATAGATACCGGAGGGGGCTAGGGTTTGTACAGGGTCGGTTTACAGAGAAAGGAATCTTCATATCCGAACGCCAAGCTTGCCTTCCACGCCAAGGAGAGTCCCATCCGGACACGTGGGAAGCCTTCTATCTTGTATCTTCACGGCCCACCAGTCCGGCCCACGTCACATAGCCCGGACGACTGGGGACCCCCTAATCCAGGACTCCCTCACGCCCCCTCTGATCTTGGGTATGATCCGCTCGGATATGGTCCCTTGGTCATCGGCGGGCGGCTCAGGGGGTTGCCTAGTGGTGCGCGGTGTGTGGAGCGCTGGATCCGATGGTGCTGGCCAGTTCCGACGATGGTGTCACCTTCCGTACGGCCAATTTCGGCGAGGGTGTCCCCTTCCGGGCAGTGGGATGGCACTTGTTGTGCAGCGTGCTATCTTGGCCGCTCGGGCAGCGAGACAACAGAGTTTGCGGTTTTCATGCTGAAGATGGGGACCCTACCCTCGCTCCTCCTCTCCCCACCCCATTGGCCGAAGATGCCGGTATCCTCCGTGCGACTGGATCTGGTGGTGGTAGGGGGCCGGGGTAACCCCTTGACAGGTGTGCCGGCCACGATATCGATGGCGCTCTAGACGCCGCTTCCCTTCTTGAAGGCGGCTTCGAGGTCCATCCCCTGCTCCCGCCTCCATGTCTTGGGTGAAATCCCACAAATTTCGCATTAGGCGACGATGGCGCTACGATGTCCTTTTCCCATCCTGAAGATGCCGCCTTGGGACGGAGGAGGTAATGGTTGGAGTTGCGGCTTGGGTGTGGGTCGCCGATGCTCTTCAGTGTTTCCCATTGAGCGGCTTACAATGGGCACCATGGTCCCTTCTGGTGAAGTGATGTTGCCAGGGTTGCCGCTCGGCGAGGTGAGGTAGCCGTGCTTTTCATACTCTCCCCGGCAACCGTTTGGTCCCGTTCATGAGTGCCCCGGGGTGAGCTGCCCTACCAGCCGATGGCGTAACGTCTTTCGATCCATGACTAGAAGGTGGGGGGGGGGCTTCCTCGACAGTGAATGGCGGATCGGTAGGGTTTGTCCTTGGGAGTTGAAGATGGGTCAGAAAGAGCTAAGATGCATCGTGACATTGTACATTCAAGGAGGGCATGTCTCCATGAATCCTCCCGTCCACACAGGGCACATGAGCAAGTAGTTGACATGTTGCGGTGCTGAAGAAGATCCGCCGTAGGCATCGAGTGCCTTGCCAGGCGCCAAAGGAATATTTTCAGTTTGGAAGGAACCTTGGTATGCCATAGTTCTGTCCAGGCACTTCTTCTATAACGTAGATCAGACGCACCTGCATTCTCATCCATCCAATTCCTCCCGGTGTTCCTTTTTGTTCTGTACTAAACGGTATGCCGACTTGACTGAGAACTTGCCATTGCGCTCTCCAGACCAAGGCCAGAAAGCATCAACTGCCCTCGTACATAGAGGCAACGCCAAAATAGCACCCGCATCGAAAGGTAAGAAAGTCGCCCGGATTACTTCCTCTCTCCAAGAGGCAGTAGTGTTGTCAATGAGCTCCGACACCATAGTAGGCGGGTTAGCCGTCAACTAGGTGACCGGTCGCAAAGGGCCAATCCTGGGTAGCCAATTGGTGTTCCATATATTTGTGGTTGCCCCATTCCCAATTCTCCTGATAATGCCCTGTTTCAAGATTTCTCTTCTTCCTCTGGCGGCAGGTAGCTCCCTTGGTCGCAATGCATCAATGGCGGGGCCTGGGTTCGTTGTGGATAACCGTTCTGTAGCTCCTTGTATCTTTCTCATTTTCTTTCTTTTTCTATCCTCTAAACTATGTATTCTTGGTGTGGTGGTTGTTTTTATAATATAAAATGGGGAAACCCTTTTTCGTCGATATGAGGATGCCCCAGCGAGTTTCACCCAATCCCCAATCCCATCTTCTTACTGGTCTCCTGTTCATCGCCATGGCCGCTAGCTGAAGCTCGTCATTCCCTGTTCGTTATAACTTCGTTATAACTTCAGTTTTTTACCGGTTTTCTTTTTTTCTTTAACGGTTTTCATAGACTTTTGTTTTGTTCCCCTTTTTCTTTATTTTTGTATGGGTTTCTTAGTTTCTGTCCCGGTTTATTTGGTTTCTTTGTTTCTTTTTCTTTCTTTCTTGGTTTTTATTGGGTTTTTTATTTTCTTTATGTTCTTATGTTTTATTTGGTTTTCTTTTTTTCATTATACTTCATTTTTCTTGTTTCTTCCTTTGTTTTTCTTTTGGTTTCTTTTTGTTTCTTTCATGGTTTTTATTTGTTTTTCTTTTCTTTCTCATTTTCCTTTCTTTTCTTCAATTCTTTGTTTATTTCTTAGTTTCCTATTTTTTGTTTTGCTTTGTTTCTTTATCGGGTTTCACTGTCTTTTTCATTCTTTTTGTATACATTTTTTCAATTTTTGCTTTTCATTTTCTTTTTCTTTGGTCTTTCTTGGTTTTCTTTGTTTCTTTTGATTTTTATTCTACATTTCTTGTATATGTCAACAAAAAATTTCGAATACATGTTTAATATTTTTTTAGTACGAGTTTAACATTTTTTAATACATGTTCAACATTTTTTTCTATACATATTTTAAAAAATTCAATGCTTGATTAACATTATTTGTATACAATATTAATATTTTTTAAATTCATGGTCAAGAATTTTTCTATACACACTTTCAAACTTTTTCAAATGCAAGATTAAAATTTTCTAATACATGGTTAACATGTTTTCTATGCACAATTCACATTTTTCAAATTCTTTATTAACATTTTTTAAATGTTTTAACACATGGTCAACATTTTCATAAACAAATTTAATATTTCCAAATGTTTGATTAACATTTTTGAACTACTTGTTTAACATTTTTTTCAAATGCTTGATAACATTTTTATATACCTAATCAAAATTTTCCATCATTTTTTTATACATAGTCAACATTTTATCTATACACATTTAATATTTTTCAAATACTTATTTCACATTTTTTTCAAATGCTTGATTAACATTTTTATATACATGGTCAACTTTTTAATCAATTTTTAATACATGGTCAAATTTTTCTCTATACACATTTAACATTTTCCAAGTGCTTGATTAACATTTTTCAAACACTTGATCATTTTTTTTCAAATGCTTGATTAACATGTTTTAAATACATGATCATATTGTTTCATACACATTTACTTTTTCTGTACACATTTTTCGTATACGTGGAAAACATTTCCTCTATATACATTTAACATTTCTCAAATGCTTGGTCAACATTTTTCAAATGTTTATGTAGAGTATTTTTTGTAATATATTGGTTTAGAATATTTGAAAGTATAAATAAAAGTAAAAAAAGAAGCAAAAAAACAAAAAAGAACAGGATGTGTCCTCCCGCGCAGCTGGGTCGACCCATCTCGTGCTGCCATACCGGGAGGGCTCCCTTTGACGCTATAAGTGAGACATAGGGGCGCCCCCTCTTGGTCGCCACCATTCTCCACTGGCGAGAACCCCTCCGAGGCCGTGGTAGGCGACCGTTCCTCCTCGTCCTTTGTGGAGCCGTCCTCCCCTCTGGATTCCACCTCCTGGACCCTGGCATCGCCAGTCCTCACGACCGGTCCCGCTCGGCGCCGCCATTCTCCTCCTCGGGCAAGAACCCCTACCGCCTCAGAGCCCTCTGAGGCCGTGGCGGGTGACCGCTCCTCCTCCTCATCCTCTGTGGAGTCTCCTCTAACACCCTTGCAGGTGGCCAGGTGGAACCGCCGGATTTTGGGTAGAACCGTCGGGGAGATCTCTATTTGGGGAACGAGGGCAGCGAGGAGGAGGAGAGAAGGCAGGAGAAGGCATGGACAGAATGATTTCAGATCCAATTCCACTAGTAAGTGTGTACGTGCAACGCACGTCTATTTGAACTAATAAGTGTGCACATGCAACACACGTCTATTTGGATTGACACATTATACTATAAACTTAATACAAGACAATTTATTCATAAATTTGAATTTTTCCTATAAAATACACAATCTCTTATTCCCTACTCGTACAAACAATTTGAAATATTATTTCTCCTTAATCAACATGTCTCTTGTATTAAAAGACCGCCCAGTGTTCCCAATGTATAAAACTCAAAATTATTTAGAAGATTTATCATGATCCTCCATATGCACACATTTATGCAAGTATAATTATACATGAAAATGTCACTTAGGACAAGCTAAGGATCCGTTTCAGTGCCAACAAACTCCAGTCAAGAATTATTTATTACAATTGAGTGTCAACCACAATAGTGGGAAGAGACCTCTATGGTTTGTTGAAAAGAGGAAGCCATTGTCAGATAGAAAAGTGTAGAGATGTCTTGACTGCATAGAATCAGCTGTGAAACAAGACAAAAAAAATGCTAGTTGGACCATCCGATTCTACTATTGCACACAAGTGTCGTAATGTCTGGAAGCAAGAAAAGTGACTTATTTTATTATGAAAATAGAACATGTAAACCAAATAAAAATTACAGTGATAAATTGCATAATTATACTTGTTGTTCACTGGACAAAAGTATTAACACGACAACTTGGAACAGTTATTTGAGTACTACACCTTTATTTAAGGGCTCAACATTCTAAAATTTTGGCAATATAACAAATACCCTCTCAGTTTGTAGTAATAATGATATGAAGATAAATAATTTGGAAATGATCTTCAACATGCGTAGGCTACCACTTGTAAGAATAACAGTGGCAAAAAAAGGCCAACAAATGCCGGTTTAGAAACAAAAAAACTGCAGACATGCTTCCAATTTTAGCAACTCTAGTGGATAAAACATACCTTACCTCTCAAGTCAGGAAATAGTCAAATAAAAAAATGTACTTTTTATAAGTAGTAGAGATGAAGTCATAAGGATCATGATTCAAGATATTTGGAGAAACATGGTTGCTCTCTCTGTATAATGCGAACCCGTCACCTCTACCAAAGTGGTCTTGCGTAGTATGTAATGCAGAGTGCAATAATGAAATAAAATGAATGATATGAGAATTTACCATGACCACAAAATATTCTACATTCGTCATCATCATAATCAACATGCATTTTTTGCTTCTCTTGTATGTGGTCCAAGTTTTCTATCAGGAAAGCATGTTAACTCAACTGTAGATAAGGACAGTATGAAAATGCTCATGTAAAATTACAATTGCCATGTATCTGTTGAACAAACAAATACACTTATGCAAACTTCAGGTTTTTTTAGTAAAACTTATGCGAACTTTATTTATTTTTCACTAAAACTTATGCAAACTTCTAGGTTTTTTCCACGTAATTTCATGACTGCAAGTAAAGTCTTGGTTCAGCGAATTTGTCTGTGAGTTCACTATATAGTCGTGAGTTCGCCATGTAATAACCGGTAGTCAGTACTTAAAAAACAGGGATGTCTGTTGTAGGTACGCGAAAATCAGTGAAAAAATAAAGAAAGAAAGAAGGCATTGGTTGCCTGAAACCCAACTGTGTGTGTTCCAGCGCGCCTCTGTTTCTCATTGCCTCATCTCTAGTTCCTGTAGTTCTAGATTTGTCACCACTGGCGAGGTAGCGATGACAGTAAAAAAACAACACTCGGTGCTTACTTGATTAGTGCGTGCGTGCGGCGCGTTCGCGTGAAGGCGAGCGTCTCCGTCGTTCAGGCCTACGAGCGGCCGCGGCGACCGTGTCCTCGGACCAGCTGGGTGGCGTTGTCGATGCAGGTGAATCAGTCGTCCAGCTTTGAGGCGGCGCCCTCCATGCACCGGGGCGCCCCCACTCGATTTTTTTGGCCCGCTTATACTGGTCCAGAATACTCAGCGTTGCCCCCACTTGAAGGGCGTCGGCGGTGGGTGGTTGTCAGCATGGGTATTGTGGACGGAGCTGAAGTCGACGCGGGTGCCGGTGGTTCCCGGAGAGCATGCCAGGACATGGACGAAGTCATTGCAGTAAGTAGAAAAGTGACCTGGCCTCCAGGCAGAAGACGAAAGCGGCGACGTCACGTGTGTGTTCGGAGGAAGCCGCGGCTACTCCTCGCATGTCTCCCACTGTGGCTCGCGTGGGTGGTGGGCTGGTGACGGCAGACGACTCGCGATGGCGATTCCCGAGACGATAGGATGCGCTTGCGATTAGTTTTCTAATAATTAGATGCGTTCATGATTAGTTATCTAACAGGATTCATCCGTGATTAGTTTTCTAATAATTAGATGCGTCCATGATTAATTTCCTAATAGGATGCACGCGTGATTATTTTCCTAATAATAGGATGCGCCCGTGATTAGTTTCCTAATAATAAGATGCGTTTGTAATTAGTTTCTTAATAATTAGATGCGACCGTGATTAGTTTCTTAATAGGAGTGTCCGTGATTATAGTTTCCTAATTGACCGGACATGGACTTTCATATTTTGCTCCGCGGTGGAGTACGGTCAGTCAATGTAAATTGCTAAATGCACACAGAGAACAAATTAGGTTAAGACTAGCCGTTAGATTGAGTTTAGTGGGACTAATCATGCGGTGATAATGTATCCATGTACGTTTTGTGGGGTGTACTTAAAGAAGATAATGTTTGCTCTTTTATAAGTAGTATAGATGAAAACGTTTGTTTGACGCGGTCCTGAGTTTTTTTTTTTAGACAAATGCGGTCCTGAGCTTATAACCTGGTCGTACAGAGACACACACGAGGCCCACGATCCACGCACACACTCAGCCCACCAGTTTACATTTGAACCTCCCGCAACTTAATAGGGCGCCTAAAAGGCGGTGTATTTGGCCAGCCCAGTACTCAAGCATTATTTTGACTGTTTGGCATTGGCTTCTTCGGGAGGGCTTTTTACCAGTTTTTTTTCTTTTTATTATTATCTTTTGTTCTTGGTTTTCTTCTGTCTTCACATTGTTCATTTGTTTCATTAGGTTTACATCGTTTTTCTTCTTTTTTTTTTCAATACATTACTACCTTTCTCACACACAATGTACATTCTTCATATACATCAAGATTCTTTTATACATCTTTATAATTTTAAAAATAGACAATTAACATTTTAAAAATAATTTTTTTCGTGTCTAAAAGTTTTGTATACACCAAGAACATTTTTTGTACACATTTAGCAACTTTCCAATACATGATTAAGATTTTTTGAAAACATTTGATTTCTACTTTTGTCATGCACATTATACATTCTTGTATACGTATGAACAATTATTTTTGTACATGTTTACCATTTTATAAATACCTTTTTCATATACATTGTACATTTTTCGTGTACAGAAGGAACAATTAGGTCCTAATGAAAACGTCCGTAAGTAATATAATTTTCGGCGACGAGAGAGTATCTCAGAGTACTCGCGCGGTTCCGCATCCTGAAAGGTGTCGGGAGAAAATGAAGCCATGGTCGTGATGAATCAAGCTAAGCTTGAGATGCAAGCAACCAAATCCAAAGCTTGTACTGAACTGACTCGGACTGCATTCCGATTTCTTCCCGGATCACAAATGAACACGGCTTCGATCACATCACGGATCACTTCACTAGTTAAAAGGCCTTCGATCCCATCTACAGCGCCCATCCAATCTTCCCCATCGTCTCCTCTCCTCCACCGCGCGCTTCCAATCGCCTCTTCCGGCCCTTACCACAGCGACCGCCGTCCGCTGTTCCCATGGAGGTTGCCCACCGGAACCGGGAGCCCTTCTGCGTCATGTCCGGCCGGAAGCGCCCGCTGGAGACCCTTCGCCAGCGGTTCCAAGCAGAGCTCGTCGCGGCCCGTCGCCTCCTCGCCGAGGCGGCCGCCGTGCTTCCAGCCTCGGCCCCGTCAGCTCCCCGCGTGCGCGTCAAGGACAGTCGTCCAGCCGAGGAGCCGCCAGCCAAGAAGAGGAAGGCGTCCCATGCCGTTCCCGTGAGGAAGATGACGTCCAAGGAGCGGAGCCAACTCTACGCGGACCTCACCAAGCTAGCCAAGCTCTCTGAATCTCATGTGCTCCCTGCTCATATCCTGGAGCTGTTGAAGAAGCAGAGCCGCCGCGGCATCTGCGACGATTACATCGAGATCGAGATGAACGCCGTCCAAGACGAGGCCCTTGTGGAGATGCAGAAGCAGCTGGACAAGTTCGTTCGAGAGAGGGCGAATCCGTCCACGCATCAGCACAAGAACATGATGGCCGAGGAGGAGGACGAAGACGTTGACATCGTCGGCGGCGTCTCCCCTTTGCCGATCAGGCCGACACCAGTGCAGCTTGTAGACATCTGCAGCGAGGCCTCACCTCTGAAGAATCTTGGCGAAGATGCAACCATCAGCGGCAGCAACGGTTTGGTTTCTGGTTCTTCTCACCAGAGCATCGACAGTCTAGCTCCGGCAGAGCTCGCTGCCAACACTAGGCCTCCAACACGCGACCTCATCGCCCGTGCCAGCGAGATTCTGGAAAGGCGGCGAAAGGAGGCGACGTCCCGGGCGAGGGAGAAGGCCCGTCAGCAAGTGCTCGAGATGGAGAGGACGGCAATGTTCAACGAGAGCCTAGACGAGGACGTGAAGGTGCTCGGCATCGATCAGTACAACACGGTGAGGTCGAACAACTTGTTGCGACAGATGGGACTCTTCCCGAAGGACAAGGCTGACGACGACGACGACCTGAAGCAGCAGCAGCAGCCGCAGCGTCAAAGCTTCCAAGAAGATTTAGAGGAAGGGGAGATTCGGCTGTGATCGTCGTGGCTAGCAAACAAAGCTTGTAGTTCTCTTCTACTGCTGAACGTAGTAATTCTGATGATGATAGCTGAGACTTAATGCTGTTCTTGAGGCCTCAGAGTAGGCGTGTAAGCATGATTGATTGAGAAAGTTGTGTCTCTGTTTAGTCATGACCTCTTATCTAGACCATATTTGGAAGTACACGATCGATTATACAGAGTATCAGCTAAATTACTTTGTGGTGCTGCATTGTGTAAACTAGATGACACCCCGCGCATTGCTGCGGGATCTCTTGGTAGTCATTAAAAGTAGCATTGCAACTAAATAGAAGCACAAATCAGCACTAAAATTTCCAAGGTCTACAATTTAATAGCAAAGAGAATAGGTTCTTCACTGGTAATAGACAGAGTCTTAATGGATGCACGGCCAGAGTATAGATATCAATTTTCGATCTTATTGTATTAACAATTCTTGAGGGTCAACATGATTTGATATATCTAAATTGCACTACAATAGTGCATCAGAGGATTGACATATGGAACGGTGCCTCGATAGTCGATACTGATGAAGACTTATTCCTTTTCCCTCTAAATTATGGGGGTTGACTTTCAACTGAAATGGGTTAAGAAGAACTTGTCTTCTTTCGAAACTTCTCACAGTACAAATTCAAGCAAACAATGGACTTGATCTGAATCAATCAGCAAAGCATGGGCCAATGAATACAAGTTGAGTCACTTATTTTGGGAAGGAGGGAGTAGTAGACTGGGATTAAATATGGTGACAAACATAGCATCTATGGAGATCAAAAGATTATTCAGGTGAGTGACGGTACAATTCTGAAGATATTTGGCAAAAGCTAAAAGGGAAGCACATCTTTGAATGCTAGCCTATGACCACTATTGTCGATTAAGTAGAATTGTTCTTTTTTCAAGGGAAAACTACGACACTTTTGGAATAGAAATTACTCGATGATACACTGGTTGGAAACATAACTAAGACAAACACATGTTAAATGTTGTACTTTCCACAAAATGATGAAGAAACCTCTCTGATTGGAAAATACCAGTTCTTGTCGAATCTCTCACTTGGTATATCGTAAAGCACAACCTGCAAAGGCATATCTAAAATCACTTAGGGATGCTCAATACTGTTATTACCAAATATTTCATGGGCATACAGCTACACGGGTCATGATACAATGATATACATATTGTAAATATAAGAAAGACATCAATCCAGATAGCTCAATTGAACTTATCTATATTTTTTAATGTGGAGAACATACCTCAGACTTTCATCAACACTATCTGCAGTTGATACTTGTGTACAAACAATTACATGTGCCATAAACATTCAAATGGTTGAACAATTACGAAAATAATATTTTGCCCAAGCCACATCCCACGTACAACCAGCCATTAGATAAGGAATATGAGGAGAACAAACATGTTAATTTAATTTGGCTAGATCTGTAACAATGCCTTGCCTGCAAACAACACGGAGAGAAGTACATGTCCACCGAAGTCAAGTTATCCTGGCTGGATCTGTAACATTGGCTTGCCTGCAAACAACATGGAGAGAAGTACAATTCCACCAAAGTGTTGTCATCCAAATAGCAGATCAAGATGAGCGATGGTACTGGCTCATGTATCACAAAAACCATTATCATTCACTGTGCAGGCTTGGGAAGATTAAAATTCGAAATTGTACTCAATTAAGTTTGGATGGGAAAGACTGACCTCTTCCTCCTGATAAATATAAACAACTTCAAGGCAAACAACTGAATCTGGTACATGAGAATCTAACACTAATCTCTTTTTTGTTGACATGCACATGACAAAGGAAAATGGAAACTGCATACTTTTGGGGATTTGAGGATGGGATAACCATAGCCAACTTAGGACTTTGGGGTCAATCTCCTCATGTACAGTGTGCTGCTTGCTGAAGGGAGGGGATGAGACCTATTGAAACATCCACACGGCGCAGCCCAATAGACGTACTGATGCATTGACAGTATATGGAATCCTAAATACTCGGTCGCCGCATCTGTATTCGAGAAGGAAGCCCACCTGAAATAGGTGCTGCGGGAGATGAGGAGACGGTGAAGACGGTAGGTGACGCCCATGGCCTTGACAACGACATTGGAGAAGCCGCCGGAGCCGAATCCCTCTGCCTGGACGTTGTCGCAGAGCGCCGAGAGGTTGCAGTCCATGGAGCGGAGCTCCGCCGCCGCGAACACCAGCTCGTACGGCCGCGGCGCCTCTGCCGGCCCGGGCAGGCCGCCGCCCCCTCCGCCATCACGGGCGGCAGCGGGTGCGACTGCTGCGTTTTTTGTTTTGACATTACGGCCGGGAGGTGGAAACGAAGGGTATGCCGTGGGCGTGGGGACAGACAGTTGGGCTTCTTTCTTATGTTTGCGTTTGGAGACCATTGGGCTTCGGTATGCACTTTAAGTCTGGAAAAGGGAGCAACGAAGCGGCATATAAAAATGTCAATAAAAATTGGTTAAAATGGAAAATAATCGCTAATGTGGCAGTTTGCTGAGGTGGATAGGCTGCATGTCTAGAGAAATAGCATAGTGGGGATGAACTATTTAGGTATTATAGATGGCTAAATGCTCATCATAAGTTGGCCCATCTCCAAGAAAGATTAACAGTGATGTCCATTTCGAGAAAGTTTAACAGAGATGTGCTCTCTGAAATCACCGTTGCCTTTTGCCTCAGTTACCTGTGTTTGATCCACATCAAAGTCATATGTTGCTGCTCTTGAACTTATAATTATCACAAATAAGATGAATTGGGAGTGAGACTGATCTGATGTGTACATGACTTGAGGCTAGGTTCTTCACGCAAATGTTCGGTCAGAGTACAATTTTTTTTGACAACGGGTCAGAATAACAATTTAATTGCTTGGCAATCTACAATGTAGTTTATCTCCCTCTTGTAAATTGCATATTTGATAAACTGGTTTTGAGGTTCAATGTGAATAAGCTTGGATCAAACCATTTATGCTATGGAAGTGTTAGTGTGGGCTATTTTTGGTTTTACATCAAGAAAATAGTGTAGGAAGTGTACTAGTGTTCCAAAGTTTTCAGAAGGAATATTTTATTACCTTAAAAAACATCAAGCTGGCGTATTGTTATTCTAATTAATAACTGTTGTTGTCCTTTCACCTTTCAAGATACTAAATCACGGCCGTCAATCTGCTCTGGTTGATATATTGCAAATTCTCACAATTATTTGTGAAGGACACAAGCTGCCATTGGCTCAAACCTGGATTCCATATTGCAATAACAAAAATGGTATGTCCCATGGTGGTAGCCTCAAGAATGGGCGGTTACATTTTGATGGTTGTCGCATTAACGGAGTATGCATTTCAACATGTGATGTGGCATTCCACATTGGCGATGCTCATATGTGGGGATTTAGGAATGCATGTGTGGGGAGTGTTTGACAAAAAAAATTACCAAAATTAAGGTTCGCGTCCCACAGAACTATCACTTTTAAAAAAGTGACTGATAACTGCCAAAAAATTGGAATCCTGTGACTAAAAACCACCACTTTTAAAAAATGACCAGTTTAGAAGATTTAAATATGTTTATGACATGCAGGCCCGTTTGTCATGGCTGACATGACGGGAAAGTCAACTTCGCTTATTTTTTACAGTTAAGTTGACCGTTAGCAGGTAGACCCCACACGTCAGCATCACCTTCTTCCTCCACCATGCCCCTGCCTCTCGTCTTCTCCAAGAAGTCAGCCGGGAGCAGCCGCTCGAGGTCCGGCTCGGGGAACTCCCTCTGTTCCTCCGGCGGGCTCCTCACCGCCCGCAGGAACCGGTGCCCGGAGCTCTCTAGCCCGCGAGTGATCTCCTTCAGCTGCGCCGCCGAGAAGGCGCCCTTGCTGCCGAAACAGAGGAACACAACGCTCTTCTCCGGCTGCGCGTCGAGCCACGCGAGGCACTCGTGCCGCTTCTCGCCGCCTGCGCCCGCGTCGCCGCCGTTCACCAATGGCCCGATGCAGTAGACCCTCGGCGTCGGTCGGTCGGGCACGCAGACGCCGTCGGCGAGCGCTTTCAGGGCCGTGGGCTCCAGCCAGTCGAAGCTGTTGACCAGCACGCCCCTCCCCTCCGCGATGCGCTTGAACTGGTGCAGCCAGACCTTGGTGAGGTCGCTCTCCTTGTCCTGCACCGTGACCAGCATGTCCACCGCGTGGATCGGCGGCACGCCGGGGCAACGCACGAGCGCGTCGCGCATGTCCCTGAAGGACGGCAGGCCGGGGGTAGAGGTACGGCAAGTTGAGGAAGACGGCGAGGTCGCTGGCGGCGAAGGCGAAGAAGAAGTAGGCGGGGAGGGCGAGCTCGGTGGCGACGTCGAGCGCGTCGACGCAGAACATGTCGAGCAGGAGCGCGTCGGCGGGGGCCGGCAGCGTGCGCAGGAAGGCCCGGAGCGCGGGGTTGGCGAGGCGAAGCGTGTCATGGGCGCGCCTGACCGGGTGCGCGGCGGGGTCCGGGCTGGGAGGGACCGGGAGGAGGCGGAAGGCGATGGAAGGGTTAGCCGCGGCGAGTCGGGCCACGGCGGCGGCCTAGGCGGCGTCGCCGTCCGGTGGGTCGACGATGGCGAGGACGGTGTTGTGGCCATGGCGGAGTAGGTGCTTGGCCAACTCCACCCATGCTGCCTGGTACGCCGTAGTGCGTGTAGAAGATCGGTGCGCATAAGGTGGCGGTGAGAAGAGCAAGATGGCGGACCCGAGACGGCCGGGGCACGCCGCCATCCGGCTTGCCGGCGGCGTCCACGGCATCCTGCTGGATCTCTGCTGCGAAGGTGGTGATAGACTTCATCGGCGATTCGGCATCCCGGACTACCGCCGGTGTGCTGCTCTACTGCTGGTAAGGTGTTTGTTGAAATGTCAAAGAGAGAGGAGGAAGAAGGTGATGCTGATGTGTGGGGTCCACCTGTCGTAATGGTCAGCTTGACGGTAAAATATAAACGGAGTTGAATTTCCCGTCACGTCTGCCCTGACACACGGGCCCCGCATGTCATAAACACATTTAAGTCTTCTAAACTGGCCATTTTTTAAAATGGTAGTTTTTAGTCACGAGTTTCTAATTTTTTGGTAGTTATTAGTCACCTTTTTAAAAGTGGTAGTTTTGTGGGACGTGAACCTCAATTGTGATAGTTTTTTGTGAAACACTTCATGTGTGGCCGTGTAGGGCATCACCTACAGAAGGGACAGGGGGTTGCTGGAGATGCATTTTTCTTGAACATGCCTTGTTTCTCGAAAGATGTCAGTCAGCTCTCTAAACTGGATTACCCCCTGTTTTTCCTGCCACTGGATTGCCGAGAAGGCAGTGAGCAGACGACACTTCTCGAGTCTATTTATGCTATGATGAAACAGAACAGGCATAGTTTGAAGGTACCTTATCATGGAGACTTTGGTTCTCCTCAGTTCAGTGACATGCGTGTAATTGAGAATGGAAACATGAAGGAAACAGATGCACAGAATTCAGAAAGTAGGCATTGTGATTTGTGAATCACCTTTGGTGCTTGACAGAAGCAAAAAGATGCGGGGGAACACTGAAAATGCTGCAGCAAACATCAGTGTCCAACACCATCCCTATCCACAACCGATAAATACACCACAAGCAAAACCAAGATCAAAAGTATGGAATCACTTTACGAAGATGGATAGAGCGTGGGCGATTTGTATCCACTGCAGAAAGGACTATGCAACTGACCCAAAACAACATGGGACTTCTCGCCTATCGAGACATTTGTAAGCATGACCATGAAAGCCTCATCATCAGGAAGTGGGAACTAACCCTCCCATTTCCATCCAACTGTTGGGCGCTGGTGTAGCTGTATGCATAGGATTGCATCTAAAGACCGGAATACCTATCAGAATCCGGGTTATGTATTTTCCTAGAAAATATGGTAAGAAAGGAGCGCTCGATATATGTTTCTTATAAACTAAGCTCTACGTGGTGTTTGTATTATTGTGTTCTTCTTGTTTTGCCAATATTACTCTGTCTCCTCGGTTAGTCGCAGCTATATACAGTTTCAAATTGCATTAGAAGGCACCCATATTTACTGGTCGTGGGGTGTTGAGTGTCTTTTGGTCGACTCATCGCTCAAAGAACCCTTCAAATGGTTTGAAAATGGGGGTATATCCCGTAAAAACGTATTTGTATCTTTTTTCAGGTAAAAGCTATATAACTAGCCTTTTATTTTTTGAGGGAAAGCTATATAACTAGCCGGGAGATTAATTCATAGTGGCCACCTCATCCAGATCCAGGCATCGGCCCAGCCACTGACGACATGCTGGGCCAAATACGTCAACTATGTAGCCGCTTCCTCCTCCTTCATAAAAAAGTCAGGGTTTCTGCCTCCCGCCGGCGCCGCCGCAGATCCGCCTCCTCTTGAGGTGAAAAATGCTTCGGTGAGGTTTGTGCCAAATTTCACCTTATTTGAGCATCTGAGTAGCCCTTAGCAAAAAATACAAATTTTGGTATGCGAAACAGTTTACTGTTCTTGTACTGTTCGGACCCTTTGTTTTTGCTGAGAACTACTCAGATGTCCGAATGAGCTAAAAATTAGCACGGACCTCACACACTAAAACATCTCCTATGGAAAAAAATCTTGTGAATTCAAAAAATGGAACAAGAAAAAGGAAATAAAAAACCAGGAAAAAGGAGAATGTAAACAAAAGAATCGGAAAATGTTCTCAAACTCGAAAAAGGAATCATGAATTTAGAAAATTGTGATTTGATTTTCTAAATGTTCAAAAATTTTAGAAAATGAAAATCGGACAATATTCGTGCATTTTAAAAGTTTTCAGGAAATCAAAATAATGTTCCTAAATTTTAAAAACTAGAAGAAAGTCGAATAAATCGAGAAACGTAATTGGCCAGGGAAGGTTATAGAACCTTTACAAAACAAGCCCAAAACAGACTCAAGAATGGGCGCTCACATTTTGATGGTTTTCGCAGTCACGGAGTATGCATTTCAACATGTCATGTGGCATTCCACATTGCCGATGCTCATATGTGGGGATTTAGGAATGCATATGTGGGGCATCGATCATCTACAGAAGGGACATGGGGTTGCTGGAGATGCATTTCTCTCGAACATGCCTTGTTTCTCGAAAGATGTCAGTCAGCTCTCTAAACTGGATTACCCCCTGTTTTTGCTGCCACTGGATTGCTGAGAAGACAGTGAGCAGAAGGCACTTCTCGAGTCTATTTATTCTATGATGAAACAGAACAGGCACAATTTGAAGGCACCTTATCATGGAGACTTTGGTTCTCCTCAGTTCAGTGACATGCCTGTAATTGGGAATGGAAACCTGAAGGAAACATATGCCCAGAATCCAGAAAGTAGGCATTGTGATTTGTGAATCACCTTTGGTGCTTGACAGAAGCAAAAGGATGCGGGGGAACACTGAAAATGCTGCAACAAGCATCACTGTCCAACACCATCCATATCCACAACCTATAAATACACCACAAGCAAAACCAAGATCAAAAGTATGGAATCACTTCACGAAGATGGATAGAGCGCGAGCGATTTGTATCCACTGCAAAAAGGACTATGCAGCTGACCCAAAACAACATGGGACTTCTCGCCTGTGGAGACATCTATAAGCATGACCATGGAATTGACCTCAAAGCCTCATCATCAGGAAGTGGGAACTAACCCTCCCATTTTCATCCAACTGTTGGGCGCTGGTGTAGCTGTATGCATAGGACTGCATCTAAAGACTGGAATACCTATCAGAATCCGGGTTATGTATTTTGTTAGAAAATATGGTAAGAAAGGAGCGCTCGATATATATTTCTTATAAACTAAGCTCTACGTGGTGTTTGTATTATTGTGTTCTTCTTGTTTTGTCAATATTACTCTGTCTCCTCGGTTAGTCGCAGCTATATTCAGTTTCAAATTGCATTAGGAGGCACCCATATCTATTGGTCGTGGGGTGTTGAGTGTCTTTTGGTTGACTCATCGCTCAGAGAACCCTTCAAATAGTTTGAAAATGGGGGTATATCCCGTAAAAACGTATTTGTATCTTTTTTTCGGGTAAAAGCTATATAAGTAGCCTTTTCTTTTTTGAGGGAAAGCTATATAACTAGCCGGGAGATTACATTCATAGTGGCCACCTCATCCAGATCCAGGCATCGGCCCAGCCACTGACGACATGCCGGGCCAAATACGTCAACTACGTAGCCGCTTCCTCCTCCTTCACAAAAAAGTCAGGGTTTCTGCCTCCCGCCGACGCCGCCGTAGATCCGCCTCCTCTTGAGGTGAAAAATGCTTCGGTGAGGTTTGTGCCAAATTTGACCTTATTTGAGCATCTGAGTAGCTCTTATAAAAAAATACAAATTTTGGTATGCGAAACAGTTTACTGTTCTTGTACTGTTCGGACCCTTTGTTTTTGCTGAGAGCTACTCAGATGTCCGAATGAGCTGAAAATTAGCACGGACCTCACACACTAAAACATCTCCTATGAAAAAATAAACTCTTGTGAATTCAAAAAATGGAACAAGAAAAAGGAAATAAAAAAACCAGGTAAAAAGAGAATGAAAACAAAAAAACAAAAAATGTTCTCAAACTCCAAAAAGGAATCATGAATTTGGAAAATTGTGATTTGATTTTTTAAATATTTGCAAATTTTAGAAAATGTTAAAAAATTTGGACAATATTCGTGCATTTTAAAAGTTTTCAGGAAATCAAAATAATGTTCCTAAAATTTAAAAACTAGAAGAAAGTTGAATAAATCGAGAAACGAAATTGGCCAGGGAAGGTTATAGAACCTTTACAAAACAAGTGCAAAACAGACTTATAGAATAACTGTGTTGCGCGGGTTAGGGGAATACATGGTTATCCAGGGACGTGGAGTAACTGGTCACGAGCACAGATGTGCTCGATATCCCGTGCGTTCGCTGCTGTGTGGGGATCTGGGTTGATTCTTTATACGGTGGGCTAAGAATTGCTGGTAAATGGGCACTGTGTGGGAATACGTATGTGGCAGACCTGGGAAGTGGGCCAGTTCAGGACGGCCGTCAACTGGTGACGGGCTGAGCCGTGGCCCAGTTTCACCTACGTCCGTCTGATCCGTGGCTCCGATAAATCTCTTTCGTTCAGAGGGCGGCAGTCTCGAACGGAATGCAGTTCTAGTATCTTCTTCCTCAACTCGGCCGCCATTTTTGGTAACTGACGAAGGAGAGATATAGTGACGGAGAACAGGTGGCCGACGCGCAAAATGGAGTTCCTCGTGCAGCCAATCATGAGGTATGTCAGTCAGATGCATTTTTTGTCCACCGTAGCGTGCGATTTGAAGAGTGGAGCTCAGGCGGCTGAGGTTTTCTATGCTTTCTCCGCCACAGATCCACTCTGATTGAGGAGGTCGGAAGATTCGCCGACGGATGGTACTAGGCGAACGTTTGTGCAGGTGGCACCGCAGGAGGCCACGGGTGTGAGCGGCGAAGAGCAGATCTACCGGGTGTGGAGCGGCGGCAATCGACGGGGAAGATGGATCCCTA
Source organism: Triticum urartu (assembly GCF_056163025.1). NCBI lineage: Eukaryota > Viridiplantae > Streptophyta > Magnoliopsida > Poales > Poaceae > Triticum > Triticum urartu. The sequence continues at coordinate 476,851,038 of NC_141877.1, forward strand.
GGATCTTGGTCGGAATAAGAGGTGAGGGGAACTGGATTTAAATCGATCAGTGCTATGAGGAATTTCAGTAACCTATTTTCAAGCTGTGTATGGCCGTGCAGTGTTGTTGACTGAATTGTTTGCGGCAGTAGATAGCCAATGCACCTTGTCGATTTAAGATTAGTAGACACAGCACTGCAATTATAATATAGCTGGGGAGGCCGTACTAAACTCTAGAACTGAGCAGTGGAGCCATTTTTATAGATTTTGAGAGCACATTAAGTATACTATGTACATAACAAAACTCTGTAGATCCATGACAGTAGTCGACAGGCAGTTAATTAAACATTCATTTAAAATGGTGCAAAATGTGGAATCTGCAGTTGGAAATGGAAATGCTGTAGATGCTATTTAGTTTGTCCTATGTTTTGTCCTGCTGCATATAAGACGAATGAAATGAGTGTAGAAGGTCGATGTAAAAATATAGCATAAATGAGAAACAATGCAAAGTGGTTTCAAATGGATGATTGACGGCACCGAGTTGTATGGTTCTATGTGGTCATGAAAATAGGCCTAGAGCATATGGAGAGTCTGCAAAACTCGAAAACGCTAGATAAAAACTACGTGCAGCTGATTCCATAAGATTTTTGGGAATGCATAGGTCCTGACACGAGTAATCTCGAGTGCAGGGTGAGGATCGGTGCTACTGCCCCCGGAAGGACGCCTTGAGGCATCAGAATTGTCCACCGGGAAGATGAACCTGCAGGCACTTGGTTGGGCTAAGAGGTGCATCCTCATTAATCTCTGTGTGTAGTTTTCAATTTTTCGCTGGCATGGAGCAGGTTTGCATGAATAGGTTTGGGCATCTGGTAATTTTCTTAGGCTGAGTTCTGGTGGGCATGATGGTGTATAATGGATTATCAGATGTAGATCCCCTAGTAAACTTGTGTGGATGAAGCATTAAATTTTTGAGAGAGAAGTTAACCATGATCCTGGACACCTGTAGTGAATAGGGCATTGGTATTTTGCAAGACAGTTGGGAATGTTTCGGCATTTAATTATCGACACAAAAAATAGAGAAGTATAATGTTGAACCTGATGCAATTCTCTGTTGATCTTCGGAAATGAGCAAGTGCTACCTGTAATGAAGTTTATTAGTAATTTGATGGCTGAAGATAGACCAGTCTCCTGCAAGTTTTAATATATGTAGCTAGAATTCCGGGTACATGGCCTGTGGAATTATAGTGTGATATAATTAGCAATGGATTGTCAGATGTAAATCCGTAGTCTAAACTGGTATGAATGCAGCGTTTAATTTTTGAGAGAAAAGTTAACCATGATCATGGACACGTGTAGTGAATAGTGCATTCGTATTTTGCAGGCATATCTATCTCCTCTGTGGTAGATGGCGAATCCAGGGTGTTCTAGTCTCTAATTTGTTGACTCATCTCTTTTTTTGTGGCCATGGTTGTGTGCAAGTTTCTGTTTGTTGAGGAGGTGGATGAGAGCGCGGCTCCAATGGATCCGGTTGTCATGGTTTCGCTCCCGGGCGCCGTCCAGGCGACAGCAACATGCAAGGGGGCTGGTAGTTCGCCAGCGCTGGCCATGAGTGTGGACGCACAGATCTGCGAGGAGGGAAGGGGCGGGAAGGATAGATGCGAGTCGTCACTGCAGGTATCGGAAATGTCCATTGGTAAGATGACACCGCTGCTACCTGGATGGGCTAAGATGTCAGTCAGCTCGAATCCCTTTTGCGGTTTTCCATTTACTGCACTTTGAAAATTGATATAGTTGCGAAGTTTACAATTGCAAGCAGAGTGTGACAGTGGATTAGATGGGGGTCGCATCAAAATGATGTAGGATTAGAAAAATTGTTAGGCCTCTCAATGGTTATAATGTGCATTATGGGCATGAATCAACTGGTACAGTCAGCCCATTTTGGGTGTGGTTTTCATGGGGTTCCAGGTACAAGACATTGAAAATAGAAACATTCTATTGTTGGTGCTTGTGAGCGGCGGAAAATGCATATGAAAGATCATTATTGTGGGACGGTTTTAGTTCTTTTCGTGTTTCCTAAGATGGGCTAGGTGTAATTGCTGTTCGATGTGGCTGTTTGGTTCGGAAAATGTGGTTAGTTGTTAGATTTAAATTTTAATAGCTGCATTTATGAGGCTGTTGGATTGGGAAATGTCTGCATCTCTTGGATTTAATCCCTGTTTCATGGGGATGTTGGGTTTGGAAGTGTGGCACAATTCCTAAGGCATGGGCACTGCAATTGCAGGGTGAGGATAGGCACGGCCGCTCGTTGCAGGAAACCATGCTCGTCGTGTGTGACTGCATTTGAGAAAATTGTAAGGGGGTATGCAGAGAACCCTTCTAAGAACGTCATTGTGCCAATTCTGGGCGCAAGCTTTGATTCGCTAGGAGAAGCTTATGATTTCTGCAACCTTTATTCCTGGGAGAGAGGATTTGGAATAAGGTACAAGAAGAGTAGAGTGAATGTCGAGAGGATGAAGGGCATGCAGGAGATCGTGTGCGGGTGCTCGGTATGTGCCGTCGGCAGCCAGCATAAATTCTTTTCTATTCCTTTTTCTTGTGGGGAATTTATGCACACGCTGTGAAATTTTCTTGCAGGGGAAGGCTGGCGTGGAGAACACTAGGTCCTGCTGAAGGAAATATGCCCTAGAGGCAATAATAAAGTTATTATTTATTTCCTTATTTCATGATAAATGTTTATTATTCATGCTAGAATTGTATTAACCGGAAACATAATACATGTGTGAATACATAGACAAACAGAGTGTCACTAGTATGCCTCTACTTGATTAGCTCGTTAATCAAAGATGGTTATGTTTCCTAACCATAGACAAAGAGTTGTTATTTGATTAACGAGGTCACATCATTAGTTGAATGATCTGATTGACATGACCCATTCCATTAGCTTAGCACCCGATTGTTTAGTATGTTGCTATTGCTTTCTTCATGACTTATACATGTTCCTATGACTATGAGATTATGCAACTCCCGTTTACCGGAGGAACACTTTGGGTGCTACCAAACGTCACAACGTAACTGGGTGATTATAAAGGAGCATTACAGGTGTCTCCAAAGGTAGATGTTGGGTTGGCGTATTTCGAGATTAGGATTTGTCACTCCGATTGTCGGAGAGGTATCTCTGGGCCCTCTCGGTAATGCACATCACATAAGCCTTGCAAGCATTGCAACTAAAGAGTTAGTTGCGAGATGATGTATTACAGAACGAGTAAAGAGACTTGCCGGTAACGAGATTGAACTAGGTATTGGATACCGATGATCGAATCTCGGGCAAGTAACATACCGATGACAAAGGGAACAACGTATGTTGTTATGCGGTCTGACCGATAAAGATCTTCGTAGAATATGTAGGAGCCAATATGGGCATCCAGGTCCCGCTATTGGTTATTGACCGGAGACGTGTCTCGGTCATGTCTACATTGTTCTTGAACCCGTAGGGTCCGCACGCTTAAGGTTACGATGACAGTTATATTATGAGTTTATGCATTTTGATGTACCGAAGGTTGTTCGGAGTCCTGGATGTGATCACGGACATGACGAGGAGTCTCGAAATGGTCGAGACGTAAAGATTGATATATTGGAAGCCTATGTTTGGATATCGGAAGTGTTCCGGGTGAAATCGGGATTTTACCGGATTACCGGGAACCCCCCGGGAGCCATATGGGCCTTATTGGGCTTTAGTGGAAAAGTGAAAGGGGCTGCCCATGGTGGGCTGCGCGCCTCCCCCCCTCCCCTAGTCCAACTAGGACTAGGAGAGGTGGCCGGCCACCTATCTCTCTCTTTCCCACTTGGGAATCCTATTTGGAATAGGATTGGGGGGGGGAGTCCTACTCCCGGTAGGAGTAGGACTCCTCCTGCGCCTCCATAGGGCTGGCCGCACCCCTCCCCCTTGGCTCCTTTATATACGGAGGCAGGGGGCACCTCTAGACACAAGTTGATCCACGTGATCTATTCCTTAGCCGTGTGCGGTGCCCCCTGCCACCATATACCTCGATAATACTGTAGCGGAGTTTAGGCGAAGCCCTGCTGCTGTAGTACATCAAGATCGTCACCACGCCGTCGTGCTGACGGAACTCTTCCCCGACACTTTGCTGGATCAGAGTCCGGGGATCGTCATCGAGCTGAACGTGTGCTCGAACTCGGAGGTGCCGTAGTTTCGGTGCTTGATCGGTTGGATCGTGAAGACGTACGACTACTTCCTCTACATCGTGTCATCGCTTCCGCAGTCGGTCTGCGTTGGGTACGTAGACAACACTCTCCCCTCGTTGCTATGCATCACATGATCTTGCGTGTGCGTAGGAAATTTTTTGAAATTACTGCGTTCCCCAACAGTGGCATCCGAGCCTAGGTTATTTATGTTGATGTTATATGCATGAGTAGAACACAAGTGAGTTGTGGGCGATATAAGTCATACTGCCTACCAGCATGTCATACTTTGGTTTGGCGGCATTGTTGTACGAGACGACCCGGACCAACCTTACGCATACGCTTACGCGAGACCGGTTCCCTCGACGTGCTTTGCACATAGATGGCTTGCGGGCGACTGTCTCTCCAACTTTAGTTGAACCGAGTGTGACTACGCCCGGTCCTTGCGAAGGTTAAAACGGAGTCTATTTGACAAACTATCGTTGTGGTTTTGATGCGTAGGTAAGATTGGTTCTTGCTTAAGCCCGTAGCAGCCACGTAAAACTTGCAACAACAAAATAGAGGACGTCTAACTTGTTTTTGCAGGGCATGTTGTGATGTGATATGGTCAAAACGTGATGAGATATAAGTTGTTGTATGAGATGATCATGTTTTGTTGAAGTTATCGGCAAATGGCAAAAGCCTTATGGTTGTCTCTTTATTGCATAAGATGCAAGCGCCAAATAATTGCTTTACTTTATCGCTATGCGATAGCAATAGTTGCAAGAGCAATAGTTGGCGAGACGACCATGTGACGACATATTGATATAGATCAAGATGATGGAGATCATGGTGTCATGCCGGTGACGATGGAAATCATGACGATGCTTTGGAGATGGAGATCAAAGGCACAAGATGATGATGGCCATGTCATGTCACATATTTTGATTGCATGTGATGTTTATCTTTTATACATCTTATTTTTCTTAGTTTGACGGTAGCATTATAAGATGATCTCTCACTAAATTATCAAGAAGTGTTCTCCCTGAGTATGCACCGTTACCAAAGTTCGTCGTGCCCAGACACCACGTGATGATCGGGTGTGATAAGCTCTACGTCCATCTACAACGGGTGCAAGCCAGTTTTTGCACACGCAGAATACTCGGGTTATACTTGACGAGCCTAGCATATGCAGATATGGCCTCGGAACACGGAGACCGAAAGGTCAAGCGTGAATCATATAGTAGATATGATCAACATAATGATGTTCACCATTGAAGACTAATCCATCTCACGTGATGATCGGACATGGTTTAGTTGATTTGGATCACGTAATCACTTAGAAGATTAGAGGGATGTCTATCTAAGTGGGAGTTCTTAAGTAATATGATTAATTGAACTTTAATTTATCATGAACTTAGTCCTGGTAGTATTAGCATATCTATGTTGTAGACCAATAGCTCGCGTTGTTGTTTTCATATGTTTATTTTGATATGTTCCTAGAGAAAATTGTGTTGAAAGATGTTAGTAGCAATGATGCGGATTGGATCCGTGATCTGAGGTTTATCCTCATTGCTGCACAGAAGAATTATGTCCTTGATGCACCGCTAGGTGACGGACCTATTGCAGGAGCAGATACAGACGTTATGAACGTTTGGTTAGCTCAATATGATGACTACTTGATAGTTTAAGTGCACCATGCTTAACGGCTTAGAATCGGGACTTCAAAGACGTTTTGAACGTCATGGACCATATGAGATGTTCCAGGAGTTGAAGTTAATATTTCAAGCAAATACCCGAGTTGAGAGATATGAAGTCTCCAACAAGTTCTATAGCTAAAAGATGGAGGAGAATCGCTCAACTAGTGAGCATGTGCTCAGATTGTCTGGGTACTACAATCGCTTGAATCAAGTGGGAGTTAATCTTCCAGATAAGATAGTGATTGACAGAATTCTCTAGTCACCATCACCAAGTTAGTAGAACTTCGTGATGAACTATAATATGCAAGGGATAACGGAAACAACTCCCAAGCTCTTCGTGATGATGAAATCAATGAAGGTAGAAATCAAGAAAAACATCAAGTGTTGATGGTTGATAAGACCACTAGTTTCAAGAAAAGGGCAAAGGGAAGAAGGGGAACTTCAAGAATAACGGCAAGCAAGTTGCTGCTCAAGTGAAGAAGCCCAAGTCTGGTCCTAAGCCTGAGACTAAGTGCTTCTACTGCAAAGGGACTGGTCATTGGAAGCGGAACCACCCCAAGTGATTGGCGGATAAGAAGGATGGCAAAGTGAACATAAGTATATTTGATATACATGTTATTGATGTGTACTTTACTAGTGTTTATAGCAAACCCTAAGTATTTGATACTAGTTCAGTTGCTAAGATTAGTAACTCGAAACGGGAGTTGCAGAATAAACAGAGACTAGTTAAGGGTGAAGTGACGATGTGTGTTGGAAGTGGTTCCAAGATTGATATGATCATCATCGCACACTCCCTATAATTTCGGGATTAGTGTTGAACCTAAATAAGTGTTATTTGGTGTTTGCGTTGAGCATGAATATGATTTGATCATGTTTATTGTAATACGGTTATTCATTTAAAGTAAAAGAATAAATTGTTGTTCTGTTTACATGAATAAAACTTTATATGGTTACACACCCAATGAAAATAGTTCATTGGATCTCGATCTTAGTGATACACATATTCATAATATTGAAACCAAAAGATGTGAAGTTAATAATGATAGTGCAACTTATTTGTGGCACTGCCGTTTAGGTCATATTGGTGTAAAGCGCATGAAGAAACTCCATGCTGATGGGATTTTGGAATCACTTGATTATGAATCACTTGATGCTTGCGAACCATGCCTTATGGGTAAGATGACTAAAACGCCGTTCTCCGGAACAATGGAGCAAGCAACAGATTTGTTGGAAATCATACATACTGATGTATATGGTCCGATGAATATTAAGGCTTACAACAGGTATCATTATTTTCTGACCTTCACAAGATGATTTGAGCAGATATGGGGATATCTACTTGATGAAACATAAGTCTGAAACATTTGAACAGTTCAAAGAATTTCAGAGTGAAGTGGAAAATCATCGTGACAAGAAAATAAAAGTTTCTACGATATGATCGCAGAGGTAAAATATTTGAGTTACGAGTTTGGTCTTCAGTTAAAACAATGTGAAATAGTTTCACTACTCACGCCACCTGAAACACCACAGCATAATGGTGTGTCCGAACGTCATAACCGTACTTTATTGGATATAGTGCAATCTATGATGTCTCTTACCGATCTACCACTATCATTTTGGGGTTATGCATTAAAGACAGCTACATTCACGTTAAATAGGGCACCATCTAAATCCGTTGAGACGACGCCTTATGAACTGTGGTTTGGCAAGAAACCAAAGTTGTCGTTTCTTTAAAGTTTGAGGTTGCAATGCTTATGTGAAAAAGTTTCAACCTGATAAGCTAAAAACCCAAATCAGAGAAGTGCGTCTTCATAGGATACCCAAAGGAAACAGTTGGGTACACCTTCTATCACAGATCCAAAGGCAAGACATTCGTTGCTGAGAATGGATACTTTCTAGAGAAGGAGATTCTCTCGAAAGAAGTGAGTGGAAGGAAAGTAGAAAACTTGATAAGGTAATTGTACCTTCTCCCTTATTGGAAAGTAGTTCATCACAGAAATCTGTTCCTGTGACTACTACACCAATTAGTGAGGAAGCTAATGATGATGATCATGTAACTTCAGATCAAGTTACTACTAAATCTCGTAGGTAAACCAGAGTGAGATCCGCACCAAAGTGGTACGGTAATCCTATTTTGGAGGTCATGTTACTTGACCATGACGAACCTACGAACTATGAGGAAGCGATGATGAGCCCAGATTCTGATAAATGGTTTGAGGCCATGAAATCTGAGATATGATCCATGTATGAGAACAAAGTATGGACTTTGGTTGACTTGCCCGATGATCGGCAAGCAATTGAGAATAAATGGATCTTCAAGAGGAAGACGGACGCTGATAGTAGTGTTACTATCTACAAAGCTAGAATTGTCGCAAAAAAGGTTTTCGACAAGTTCAAGGTGTTGAATACGATGAGAGTTTCTCACTCGTATCTATGCTTAAGTCTGTCCGAATCATGTTAGCAATTGCCGCATTTTATGAAATCTGGCAAATGGATAAACAAAACTGCATTCCTTAATAGAGTTATTAAAGAAGAGTTGTATATGATACAACCAGAAGGTTTTGTCAATCCTAAAGGTGCTAACAAAATATGCAAGCTCCAGCGATCCATCTATGGACTGGTGCAAGCATCTCGGAGTTGGAATATACGCTTTGATAAGTTGATCAAAGCATATAGTTTTATACAGACTTGCGGTGAAGCCTGTATTTACAAGAAAGTGAGTGGGAGCACTATAGCATTTCTGATAAGTATATGTGAATGACATATTGTTGATCGGAAATAATGTAGAATTATTCTGTAAAGCATAAAGGAGTGTTTGAAAGGAGTTTTTTTTCAAGGAAAGACCTCGGTGAAGCTGCTTACATATTGAGTATCAAGATCTATAGAGATAGATCAAGACACTTGATAAGTTTTTTCAATGAGTACATACCTTGACAAGATTTTGAAGTAGTTCAAAATGAAGCAGTCAAAGAAAGAGTTCTTGCCTGTATTACAAGGTGTGAAGTTGAGTAAGACTCAAAGCCCGACCACGGCAGAAGATAGAAAGAGAATGAAAGTCATTCCCTATGCCTTGGCCATAGGTTCTATAAAGTATGTCATGCTGTGTACCAGATCTATTGTATACCCTGCATTGATTTGGCAAGGGAGTACAATAGTGATCTAGGAGTAGATCACTGAACAGCGGTCAGAATTATCCTTAGTGAAATAAGGATATGTTTCTCGATTATGGACGTGACAAAAAGGTTCGTCGTAAAGGGTTACGCCGATGCAAGTTTTGACACTAATCTAGATGACTCTAAGTCTCGGTCTAGATACATATTGAAAGTGGGAGCAATTAGCTAGAGTAGCTCCATGCAGAGCATTGTTGACATAGAAATTTGCAAAATACTTACGGATCTGAATATAACAGACCCGGTGACTAAAATTATCTCACAAGCAAAACATGATCACACCTTAGTACTCCTTGGGTGTTAATCACATAGCGATGTGAACTAGATTACTGAATCTAGTAAACCCTTTGGGTGTTGGTCACATGGCGATGTGAACTATGGGTGTTAATCACATGATGATGTGAACTATCGATGTTAATCACATGGTGATGTGATCTAGATTATTGACTCTAGTGCAAGTGGGAGACTGAAGGAAATATGCCCTAGAGGCAATAATAAAGTTATTATTTATTTCCTTATTTCATGATAAATGTTTATTATTCATGCTAGAATTGTATTAACCGGAAACATAATACATGTGTGAATACATAGACAAACAGAGTGTCACTAGTATGCCTCTACTTGACTAGCTCGTTAATCAAAGATGGTTATGTTTCCTAACCATAGACAAAGAGTTGTTATTTGATTAACGAGGTCACATCATTAGTTGAATGATCTGATTGACATGACCCATTCCATTAGCTTAGCACCCGATCGTTTAGTATGTTGCTATTGCTTTCTTCATGACTTATACATGTTCCTATGACTATGAGATTATGCAACTCCCGTTTACCGGAGGAACACTTTGGGTGCTACCAAACATCACAACGTAACTGGGTGATTATAAAGGAGCATTACAGGTGTCTCCAAAGGTAGATGTTGGGTTGGCGTATTTCGAGATTAGGATTTGTCACTCCGATTGTCGGAGAGGTATCTCTGGGCCCTCTCGGTAATGCACATCACATAAGCCTTGCAAGCATTGCAACTAAAGAGTTAGTTGCGAGATGATGTATTACAGAACGAGTAAAGAGACTTGCCGGTAACGAGATTGAACTAGGTATTGGATACCGACGATCGAATCTCGGGCAAGTAACATACCGATGACAAAGGGAACAACGTATGTTGTTATGCGGTCTGACCGATAAAGATCTTCGTAGAATATGTAGGAGCCAATATGGGCATCCAGGTCCCGCTATTGGTTATTGACCGGAGACGTGTCTCGGTCATGTCTACATTGTTCTCGAACCCGTAGGGTCCGCACGCTTAAGGTTACGATGACAGTTATATTATGAGTTTATGCATTTTGATGTACCGAAGGTTGTTCGGAGTCCTGGATGTGATCACGGACATGACGAGGAGTCTCGAAATGGTCGAGACGTAAAGATTGATATATTGGAAGCCTATGTTTGGATATCGGAAGTGTTCCGGGTGAAATCGGGATTTTACCGGATTACCGGGAGGTTACCGGAACCCCCCGGGAGCCATAAGGGCCTTATTGGGCTTTAGTGGAAAAGTGAAAGGGGCTGCCCATGGTGGGCTGCGCGCCTCCCCCCCTCCCCTAGTCCAACTAGGACTAGGAGAGGTGGCCGGCCACCTATCTCTCTCTTTCCCACTTGGGAATCCTATTTGGAATAGGATTGGGGGGGGGGAGTCCTACTCCCGGTAGGAGTAGGACTCCTCCTGCGCCTCCATAGGGCTGGCCGCACCCCTCCCCCTTGGCTCCTTTATATACGGAGGCAGGGGGCACCTCTAGACACAAGTTGATCCACGTGATCTATTCCTTAGCCGTGTGCGGTGCCCCCTGCCACCATATACCTCGATAATACTGTAGCGGAGTTTAGGCGAAGCCCTGCTGCTGTAGTACATCAAGATCGTCACCACGCCGTCGTGCTGACGGAACTCTTCCCCGACACTTTGCTGGATCGGAGTCCGGGGATCGTCATCGAGCTGAACGTGTGCTCGAACTCGGAGGTGCCGTAGTTTCGGTGCTTGATCGGTTGGATCGTGAAGACGTACGACTACTTCCTCTACATCGTGTCATCGCTTCCGCAGTCGGTCTGCGTTGGGTACGTAGACAACACTCTCCCCCTTGTTGCTATGCATCACATGATCTTGCGTGTGCGTAGGAAATTTTTTGAAATTACTACGTTCCCCAACACCTGCCGGTGTGAGTGTCATGCGCTGATCAGATTACTCAGATCAGAGGACAATGAGTGGTACATCGTTCAGCACAGGAGAAGCACATCCACTCTCTCTAGCCAAATTTTGGCAGAAGATTCATTGGCCATCCCACAAACACATTGATGTGTACAGTCGTGAGTTGTGACTTGATCAAGCAGGTGAGGCAGAACAATGTCAACCTTGCAAAAAATGTACAACATTGTTGGGAGTTTTTTCGGGTCAATGAAGAATGTGCCGTTTATGAAGAGGTCTCTGAAAAATCTATGTGGAAAGATTAGCTAGGAGCAGGCGAATGACGATGTGAGGAAGACAATGGAAGTGTTTGCTGGATTGGGGGCAAAGGATCCACACTTTACATACCATGTGCAGGCAGACAAAGAGGGTCGGATAAAGAACTTGATGTGAGCGAATGGCAGCAGCAGGCTGAAGTACAGTTTCTTTGGTGATATAGTGATGTTTGATACAATGTACCGGACTAACCTTTACGACATGCCCTTAAGACTTTTTGTTGGGGTTAACAACAATTTTCAGAGTATTATACTGGCTGGTGTACTGGTATGCGACGAGACTGAGGAAAGTTTTGAGTGTGTCTTTTCAGATTTTCTACAGATGATGAGAGGCGTGGCGCCGAAGACAATACTCATTGGTAATATGGCTTGTTTGATGATGTAAGATGATAACCTTATGATTCTTTGAGGATGAACTGATTAACTTGCTTATGTCATGATTGCAGACAAGAATCGGACGATGAATTGCATAAAAGAACAACATGTTTGGACATGGGTGATGTCCAGGGAGCAACCTCGGAAGTCTGCGAGGTGTAAGAATTGCGGGGTTGAGGGCCATAGGAGAAACACCTGCACTAAGGCAATGGAGATGAGGTTAGCAAATGTGGGATGCTGGAGTGTAGTGCTAGGCCCGACGGGCTGTTTTTTGTTAGTTGTAAACCTGTTATGTTGTGTTGTGGATTATTTTAGATTTTGTGTTGCACTCGTTGGCAGGCTGAACTGCAGTTAAAAAATCTAGCATTATTTCAGTAATTAAATGCCCATGGTGCGAATGATGGCTGTTGTCGTAGTTAGCTGCTTGATCTTACTGATTCTTGCAATTTGTATGTTGAATCCTTGGGGTGATCTTGCTTATTTTTGCAGTATGGTTTGTTCTGTTGAATGATCTGGTCATTCAGATCTGGGATGGCGGCGCTGTGAAAGAATCTTGCTTTTTTTAAAGGTAATAATGAAAACATCTTGCTGTGTGGAGGGGGTGGAGAAAAATAAAGGGGCAAACGACGCCCGTCATTACGTCTGAGCTGTGGCCCAGAACGGTGTCCCGCGTCTGAGCCTTCCCGTGTTAGACGGCAACCGTCCCATTGATTGCGATAGTTGGTGGGCCATGGCCCGAAATTTGTGCACATATACTAACTGGAATACCCTGACACATACAGTGGACTGGTGTGGATCTAGATGCCAACGGGCGATTCAGATAACGGGCGCATCTGTGATCGAGCTCAGAATAGCACTTCCGGTTATCCAGCCACTATGTCTATATATAACCGGTGCTGATTTTAATAGGGCGCCTAAAAGGCGGTGTATTTGGCCGGCCCAGTACTCAAGCATTATTTTGACTGTTTTGCATTGGCTTCTTCGGGAGGGCTTTTTACCAGTTTTTTTTCTTTTTATTATTATCTTTTGTTCTTGGTTTTCTTCTGTCTTCACATTGTTCATTTGTTTCATTAGGTTTACATCGTTTTTCTTCTTTTTTTTTTTCAATACATTACTACCTTTCTCACACACAATGTACATTCTTCATATACATCAAGATTTTTTTATACATCTTTATAATTTTAAAAATAGACAATTAACATTTTAAAAATAATTTTTTTCGTGTCTAAAAGTTTTGTATACACCAAGAACATTTTTTGTACACATTTAGCAACTTTCCAATACATGATTAAGATTTTTTGAAAACATTTGATTTCTACTTTTGTCATGCACATTATACATTCTTGTATACGTATGAACAATTATTTTTGTACATGTTTACCATTTTATAAATACCTTTTTCATATACATTGTACATTTTTCGTGTACAGAAGGAACAATTAGGTCCTAATGAAAACGTCCGTAAGTAATATAATTTTCGGCGACGAGAGAGTATCTCAGAGTACTCGCGCGGTTCCGCATCCTGAAAGGTGTCGGGAGAAAATGAAGCCATGGTCGTGATGAATCAAGCTAAGCTTGAGATGCAAGCAACCAAATCCAAAGCTTGTACTGAACTGACTCGGACTGCATTCCGATTTCTTCCCGGATCACAAATGAACACGGCTTCGATCACATCACGGATCACTTCACTAGTTAAAAGGCCTTCGATCCCATCTACAGCGCCCATCCAATCTTCCCCATCGTCTCCTCTCCTCCACCGCGCGCTTCCAATCGCCTCTTCCGGCCCTTACCACAGCGACCGCCGTCCGCTGTTCCCATGGAGGTTGCCCACCGGAACCGGGAGCCCTTCTGCGTCATGTCCGGCCGGAAGCGCCCGCTGGAGACCCTTCGCCAGCGGTTCCAAGCAGAGCTCGTCGTGGCCCGTCGCCTCCTCGCCGAGGCGGCCGCCGTGCTTCCAGCCTCGGCCCCGTCAGCTCCCCGCGTGCGCGTCAAGGACAGTCGTCCAGCCGAGGAGCCGCCAGCCAAGAAGAGGAAGGCGTCCCATGCCGTTCCCGTGAGGAAGATGACGTCCAAGGAGCGGAGCCAACTCTACGCGGACCTCACCAAGCTAGCCAAGCTCTCTGAATCTCATGTGCTCCCTGCTCATATCCTGGAGCTGTTGAAGAAGCAGAGCCGCCGCGGCATCTGCGACGATTACATCGAGATCGAGATGAACGCCGTCCAAGACAAGGCCCTTGTGGAGATGCAGAAGCAGCTGGACAAGTTCGTTCGAGAGAGGGCGAATCCGTCCACGCATCAGCACAAGAACATGATGGCCGAGGAGGAGGACGAAGACGTTGACATCGTCGGCGGCGTCTCCCCTTTGCCGATCAGGCCGACACCAGTGCAGCTTGTAGACATCTGCAGCGAGGCCTCACCTCTGAAGAATCTTGGCGAAGATGCAACCATCAGCGGCAGCAACGGTTTGGTTTCTGGTTCTTCTCACCAGAGCATCGACAGTCCAGCTCCGGCAGAGCTCGCTGCCAACACTAGGCCTCCAACACGCGACCTCATCGCCCGTGCCAGCGAGATTCTGGAAAGGCGGCGAAATGAGGCGACGTCCCGGGCGAGGGAGAAGGCCCGTCAGCAAGTGCTCGAGATGGAGAGGACGGCAATGTTCAACGAGAGCCTAGACGAGGACGTGAAGGTGCTCGGCATCGATCAGTACAACACGGCGAGGTCGAACAACTTGTTGCGACAGATGGGACTCTTCCCGAAGGACAAGGCTGACGACGACGACGACCTGAAGCAGCAGCAGCAGCCGCAGCGTCAAAGCTTCCAAGAAGATTTAGAGGAAGGGGAGATTCGGCTGTGATCGTCGTGGCTAGCAAACAAAGCTTGTAGTTCTCTTCTGCTGCTGAACGTAGTAATTCTGATGATGATAGCTGAGACTTAATGCTGTTCTTGAGGCCTCAGAGTAGGCGTGTAAGCATGATTGATTGAGAAAGTTGTGTCTCTGTTTAGTCATGACCTCTTATCTAGACCATATTTGGAAGTACACGATCGATTATACAGAGTATCAGCTAAATTACTTTGTGGTGCTGCATTGTGTAAACTAGATGACACCCCGTGCATTGCTGCGGGATCTCTTGGTAGTCATTAAAAGTAGCATTGCAACTAAATAGAAGCACAAATCAGCACTAAAATTTCCAAGGTCTACAATTTAATAGCAAAGAGAATAGGTTCTTCACTGGTAATAGACAGAGTCTTAATGGATGCACGGCCAGAGTATAGATATCAATTTTCGATCTTATTGTATTAACAATTCTTGAGGGTCAACATGATTTGATATATCTAAATTGCACTACAATAGTGCATCAGAGGATTGACGTATGGAACGGTGCCTCGATAGTCGATACTGATGAAGACTTATTCCTTTTCCCTCTAAATTATGGGGGTTGACTTTCAACTGAAATGGGTTAAGAAGAACTTGTCTTCTTTCGAAACTTCTCACAGTACAAATTCAAGCAAACAATGGACTTGATCTGAATCAATCAGCAAAGCATGGGCCAATGAATACAAGTTGAGTCACTTATTTTGGGAAGGAGGGAGTAGTAGACTGGGATTAAATATGGTGACAAACATAGCATCTATGGAGATCAAAAGATTATTCAGGTGAGTGACGGTACAATTCTGAAGATATTTGGCAAAAGCTAAAAGGGAAGCACATCTTTGAATGCTAGCCTATGACCACTATTGTCGATTAAGTAGAATTGTTCTTTTTTCAAGGGAAAACTACGACACTTTTGGAATAGAAATTACTCGATGATACACTGGTTGGAAACATAACTAAGACAAACACATGTTAAATGTTGTACTTTCCACAAAATGATGAAGAAACCTCTCTGATTGGAAAATACCAGTTCTTGTCGAATCTCTCACTTGGTATATCGTAAAGCACAACCTGCAAAGGCATATCTAAAATCACTTAGGGATGCTCAATACTGTTATTACCAAATATTTCATGGGCATACAGCTACACGGGTCATGATACAATGATATACATATTGTAAATATAAGAAAGACATCAATCCAGATAGCTCAATTGAACTTATCTATATTTTTTAATGTGGAGAACATACCTCAGACTTTCATCAACACTATCTGCAGTTGATACTTGTGTACAAACAATTACATGTGCCATAAACATTCAAATGGTTGAACAATTACGAAAATAATATTTTGCCCAAGCCACATCCCACGTACAACCAGCCATTAGATAAGGAATATGAGGAGAACAAACATGTTAATTTAATTTGGCTAGATCTGTAACAATGCCTTGCCTGCAAACAACATGGAGAGAAGTACATGTCCACCGAAGTCAAGTTATCCTGGCTGGATCTGTAACATTGGCTTGCCTGCAAACAACATGGAGAGAAGTACAATTCCACCAAAGTGTTGTCATCCAAATAGCAGATCAAGATGAGCGATGGTACTGGCTCATGTATCACAAAAACCATTATCATTCACTGTGCAGGCTTGGGAAGATTAAAATTCGAAATTGTACTCAATTAAGTTTGGATGGGAAAGACTGACCTCTTCCTCCTGATAAATATAAACAACTTCAAGGCAAACAACTGAATCTGGTACATGAGAATCTAACACTAATCTCTTTTTTGTTGACATGCACATGACAAAGGAAAATGGAAACTGCATACTTTTGGGGATTTGAGGATGGGATAACCATAGCCAACTTAGGACTTTGGGGTCAATCTCCTCATCTACAGTGTGCTGCTTGCTGAAGGGAGGGGATGAGACCTATTGAAACATCCACACGGCGCAGCCCAATAGACGTGCTGATGCATTGACAGTATATGGAATCCTAAATACTCGGTCGCCGCATCTGTATTCGAGAAGGAAGCCCACCTGAAATAGGTGCTGCGGGAGATGAGGAGACGGTGAAGACGGTAGGTGACGCCCATGGCCTTGACAACGACATTGGAGAAGCCGCCGGAGCCGAATCCCTCTGCCTGGACGTTGTCGCAGAGCGCCGAGAGGTTGCAGTCCATGGAGCGGAGCTCCGCCGCCGCGAACACCAGCTCGTACGGCCGCGGCGCCTCTGCCGGCCCGGGCAGGCCGCCGCCCCCTCCGCCATCACGGGCGGCAGCGGGTGCGACTGCTGCGTTTTTTGTTTTGACATTACGGCCGGGAGGTGGAAACGAAGGGTATGCCGTGGGCGTGGGGACAGACAGTTGGGATTCTTTCTTATGTTTGCGTTTGGAGACCATTGGGCTTCGGTATGCACTTTAAGTCTGGAAAAGGGAGCAACGAAGCGGCATATAAAAATGTCAATAAAAATTGGTTAAAATGGAAAATAATCGCTAATGTGGCAGTTTGCTGAGGTGGATAGGCTGCATGTCTAGAGAAATAGCATAGTGGGGATGAACTATTTAGGTATTATAGATGGCTAAATGCTCATCATAAGTTGGCCCATCTCCAAGAAAGATTAACAGTGATGTCCATTTCGAGAAAGTTTAACAGAGATGTGCTCTCTGAAATCACCATTGCCTTTTGCCTCAGTTACCTGTGTTTGATCCACATC
Organism: Triticum urartu; assembly: GCF_056163025.1. NCBI lineage: Eukaryota > Viridiplantae > Streptophyta > Magnoliopsida > Poales > Poaceae > Triticum > Triticum urartu. The sequence continues at coordinate 476,868,529 of NC_141877.1, forward strand.
AAAGTCATATGTTGCTGCTCTTGAACTTATAATTATCGCAAATAAGATGAATTGGGAGTGAGACTGATCTGATGTGTACATGACTTGAGGCTAGGTTCTTCACGCAAATGTTCGGTCAGAGTACAATTTTTTTTGACAACGGGTCAGAATAACAATTTAATTGCTTGGCAATCTACAATGTAGTTTATCTCCCTCTTGTAAATTGCATATTTGATAAACTGGTTTTGAGGTTCAATGTGAATAAGCTTGGATCAAACCATTTATGCTATGGAAGTGTTAGTGTGGGCTATTTTTGGTTTTACATCAAGAAAATAGTGTAGGAAGTGTACTAGTGTTCCAAAGTTTTCAGAAGGAATATTTTATTACCTTAAAAAACATCAAGCTGGCGTATTGTTATTCTAATTAATAACTGTTGTTGTCCTTTCACCTTTCAAGATACTAAATCACGGCCGTCAATCTGCTCTGGTTGATATATTGCAAATTCTCACAATTATTTGTGAAGGACACAAGCTGCCATTGGCTCAAACCTGGATTCCATATTGCAATAACAAAAATGGTATGTCCCATGGTGGTAGCCTCAAGAATGGGCGGTTACATTTTGATGGTTGTCGCATTAACGGAGTATGCATTTCAACATGTGATGTGGCATTCCACATTGGCGATGCTCATATGTGGGGATTTAGGAATGCATGTGTGGGGAGTGTTTGACAAAAAAAATTACCAAAATTAAGGTTCGCGTCCCACAGAACTATCACTTTTAAAAAAATGACTGATAACTGCCAAAAAATTGGAATCCTGTGACTAAAAACCACCACTTTTAAAAAATGACCAGTTTAGAAGATTTAAATATGTTTATGACATGCAGGCCCGTTTGTCATGGCTGACATGATGGGAAAGTCAACTTCGCTTATTTTTTACAGTTAAGTTGACCGTTAGCAGGTAGACCCCACACGTCAGCATCACCTTCTTCCTCCACCATGCCCCTGCCTCTCGTCTTCTCCAAGAAGTCAGCCGGGAGCAGCCGCTCGAGGTCCGGCTCGGGGAACTCCCTCTGTTCCTCCGGCGGGCTCCTCACCGCCCGCAGGAACCGGTGCCCGGAGCTCTCTAGCCCGCGAGTGATCTCCTTCAGCTGCGCCGCCGAGAAGGCGCCCTTGCTGCCGAAACAGAGTAACACAACGCTCTTCTCCGGCTGCGCGTCGAGCCACGCGAGGCACTCGTGCCGCTTCTCGCCGCCTGCGCCCGCGTCGCCGCCGTTCACCAATGGCCCGATGCAGTAGACCCTCGGCGTCGGTCGGTCGGGCACGCAGACGCCGTCGGCGAGCGCTTTCAGGGCCGTGGGCTCCAGCCAGTCGAAGCTGTTGACCAGCACGCCCCTCCCCTCCACGATGCGCTTGAACTGGTGCAGCCAGACCTTGGTGAGGTCGCTCTCCTTGTCCTGCACCGTGACCAGCATGTCCACCGCGTGGATCGGCGGCACGCCGGGGCAACGCACGAGCGCGTCGCGCATGTCCCTGAAGGACGGCAGGCCGGGGGTAGAGGTACGGCAAGTTGAGGAAGACGGCGAGGTCGCTGGCGGCGGAGGCGAAGAAGAAGTAGGCGGGGAGGGCGAGCTCGGTGGCGACGTCGAGCGCGTCGACGCAGAACATGTCGAGCAGGAGCGCGTCGGCGGGGGCCGGCAGCGTGCGCAGGAAGGCCCGGAGCGCGGGGTTGGCGAGGCGGAGCGTGTCATGGGCGCGCCTGACCGGGTGCGCGGCGGGGTCCGGGCTGGGAGGGACCGGGAGGAGGCGGAAGGCGATGGAAGGGTTAGCCGCGGCGAGTCGGGCCACGGCGGCGGCCTAGGCGGCGTCGCCGTCCGGTGGGTCGACGACGGCGAGGACGGTGTTGTGGCCATGGCGGAGTAGGTGCTTGGCCAACTCCACCCATGCTGCCTGGTACGCCGTAGTGCGTGTAGAAGATCGGTGCGCATAAGGTGGCGGTGAGAAGAGCAAGATGGCGGACCCGAGACGGCCGGGGCACGCCGCCATCCGGCTTGCCGGCGGCGTCCACGGCATCCTGCTGGATCTCTGCTGCGAAGGTGGTGATAGACTTCATCGGCGATTCGGCATCCCGGACTACCGCCGGTGTGCTGCTCTACTGCTGGTAAGGTGTTTGTTGAAATGTCAAAGAGAGAGGAGGAAGAAGGTGATGCTGATGTGTGGGGTCCACCTGTCATAATGGTCAGCTTGACGGTAAAATATAAAAGGAGTTGACTTTCCCGTCACGTCTGCCCTGACACACGGGCCCCGTATGTCATAAACACATTTAAGTCTTCTAAACTGGCCATTTTTTAAAATGGTAGTTTTTAGTCACAAGTTTCTAATTTTTTGGTAGTTATTAGTCACTTTTTTAAAAGTGGTAGTTTTGTGGGACGTGAACCTCAATTGTGATAGTTTTTTGTGAAACACTTCATGTGTGGCCGTGTAGGGCATCACCTACAGAAGGGACAGGGGGTTGCTGGAGATGCATTTTTCTTGAACATGCCTTGTTTCTCGAAAGATGTCAGTCAGCTCTCTAAACTGGATTACCCCCTGTTTTTCCTGCCACTGGATTGCCGAGAAGGCAGTGAGCAGACGACACTTCTCGAGTCTATTTATGCTATGATGAAACAGAACAGGCATAGTTTGAAGGTACCTTATCATGGAGACTTTGGTTCTCCTCAGTTCAGTGACATGCGTGTAATTGAGAATGGAAACATGAAGGAAACAGATGCACAGAATTCAGAAAGTAGGCATTGTGATTTGTGAATCACCTTTGGTGCTTGACAGAAGCAAAAAGATGCGGGGGAACACTGAAAATGCTGCAGCAAACATCAGTGTCCAACACCATCCCTATCCACAACCGATAAATACACCACAAGCAAAACCAAGATCAAAAGTATGGAATCACTTTACGAAGATGGATAGAGCGCGGGCGATTTGTATCCACTGCAGAAAGGACTATGCAACTGACCCAAAACAACATGGGACTTCTCGCCTATCGAGACATTTGTAAGCATGACCATGGAATTGACCTCAAAGCCTCATCATCAGGAAGTGGGAACTAACCCTCCCATTTCCATCCAACTGTTGGGCGCTGGTGTAGCTGTATGCATAGGATTGCATCTAAAGACCGGAATACCTATCAGAATCCGGGTTATGTATTTTCTTAGAAAATATGGTAAGAAAGGAGCGCTCGATATATGTTTCTTATAAACTAAGCTCTACGTGGTGTTTGTATTATTGTGTTCTTCTTGTTTTGCCAATATTACTCTGTCTCCTCGGTTAGTCGCAGCTATATACAGTTTCAAATTGCATTAGAAGGCACCCATATTTATTGGTCGTGGGGTGTTGAGTGTCTTTTGGTCGACTCATCGCTCAAAGAACCCTTCAAATGATTTGAAAATGGGGGTATATCCCGTAAAAACGTATTTGTATCTTTTTTCAGGTAAAAGCTATATAACTAGCCTTTTCTTTTTTGAGGGAAAGCTATATAACTAGCCGGGAGATTAATTCATAGTGGCCACCTCATCCAGATCCAGGCATCGGCCCAGCCACTGACGACATGCTGGGCCAAATACGTCAACTATGTAGCCGCTTCCTCCTCCTTCATAAAAAAGTCAGGGTTTCTGCCTCCCGCCGGCGCCGCCGCAGATCCGCCTCCTCTTGAGGTGAAAAATGCTTCGGTGAGGTTTGTGCCAAATTTCACCTTATTTGAGCATCTGAGTAGCCCTTAGCAAAAAATACAAATTTTGGTATGCGAAACAGTTTACTGTTCTTGTACTGTTCGGACCCTTTGTTTTTGCTGAGAACTACTCAGATGTCCGAATGAGCTGAAAATTAGCACGGACCTCACACACTAAAACATCTCCTATGGAAAAAAAATCTTGTGAATTCAAAAAATGGAACAAGAAAAAGGAAATAAAAAACCAGGAAAAAGGAGAATGTAAACAAAAGAATCGGAAAATGTTCTCAAACTCGAAAAAGGAATCATGAATTTAGAAAATTGTGATTTGATTTTCTAAATGTTCAAAAATTTTAGAAAATGAAAATCGGACAATATTCGTGCATTTTAAAAGTTTTCAGGAAATCAAAATAATGTTCCTAAATTTTAAAAACTAGAAGAAAGTCGAATAAATCGAGAAACGTAATTGGCCAGGGAAGGTTATAGAACCTTTACAAAATAAGCCCAAAACAGACTCAAGAATGGGCGCTCACATTTTGATGGTTTTCGCAGTCACGGAGTATGCATTTCAACATGTCATGTGGCATTCCACATTGCCGATGCTCATATGTGGGGATTTAGGAATGCATATGTGGGGCATCGATCATCTACAGAAGGGACATGGGGTTGCTGGAGATGCATTTCTCTCGAACATGCCTTGTTTCTCGAAAGATGTCAGTCAGCTCTCTAAACTGGATTACCCCCTGTTTTTGCTGCCACTGGATTGCTGAGAAGACAGTGAGCAGAAGGCACTTCTCGAGTCTATTTATTCTATGATGAAACAGAACAGGCACAATTTGAAGGCACCTTATCATGGAGACTTTGGTTCTCCTCAGTTCAGTGACATGCCTGTAATTGGGAATGGAAACCTGAAGGAAACATATGCCCAGAATCCAGAAAGTAGGCATTGTGATTTGTGAATCACCTTTGGTGCTTGACAGAAGCAAAAGGATGCGGGGGAACACTGAAAATGCTGCAACAAGCATCACTGTCCAACACCATCCATATCCACAACCTATAAATACACCACAAGCAAAACCAAGATCAAAAGTATGGAATCACTTCACGAAGATGGATAGAGCGCGAGCGATTTGTATCCACTGCAAAAAGGACTATGCAGCTGACCCAAAACAACATGGGACTTCTCGCCTGTGGAGACATCTATAAGCATGACCATGGAATTGACCTCAAAGCCTCATCATCAGGAAGTGGGAACTAACCCTCCCATTTTCATCCAACTGTTGGGCGCTGGTGTAGCTGTATGCATAGGACTGCATCTAAAGACTGGAATACCTATCAGAATCCGGGTTATGTATTTTGTTAGAAAATATGGTAAGAAAGGAGCGCTCGATATATATTTCTTATAAACTAAGCTCTACGTGGTGTTTGTATTATTGTGTTCTTCTTGTTTTGTCAATATTACTCTGTCTCCTCGGTTAGTCGCAGCTATATTCAGTTTCAAATTGCATTAGGAGGCACCCATATCTATTGGTCGTGGGGTGTTGAGTGTCTTTTGGTTGACTCATCGCTCAGAGAACCCTTCAAATAGTTTGAAAATGGGGGTATATCCCGTAAAAACGTATTTGTATCTTTTTTTCGGGTAAAAGCTATATAAGTAGCCTTTTCTTTTTTGAGGGAAAGCTATATAACTAGCCGGGAGATTACATTCATAGTGGCCACCTCATCCAGATCCAGGCATCGGCCCAGCCACTGACGACATGCCGGGCCAAATACGTCAACTACGTAGCCGCTTCCTCCTCCTTCACAAAAAAGTCAGGGTTTCTGCCTCCCGCCGACGCCGCTGTAGATCCGCCTCCTCTTGAGGTGAAAAATGCTTCGGTGAGGTTTGTGCCAAATTTGACCTTATTTGAGCATCTGAGTAGCTCTTATAAAAAAATACAAATTTTGGTATGCGAAACAGTTTACTGTTCTTGTACTGTTCGGACCCTTTGTTTTTGCTGAGAGCTACTCAGATGTCCGAATGAGCTGAAAATTAGCACGGACCTCACACACTAAAACATCTCCTATGAAAAAATAAACTCTTGTGAATTCAAAAAATGGAACAAGAAAAAGGAAATAAAAAAACCAGGTAAAAAGAGAATGAAAACAAAAAAACAAAAAATGTTCTCAAACTCCAAAAAGGAATCATGAATTTGGAAAATTGTGATTTGATTTTTTAAATATTTGCAAATTTTAGAAAATGTTAAAAAATTTGGACAATATTCGTGCATTTTAAAAGTTTTCAGGAAATCAAAATAATGTTCCTAAAATTTAAAAACTAGAAGAAAGTTGAATAAATCGAGAAACGAAATTGGCCAGGGAAGGTTATAGAACCTTTACAAAACAAGTGCAAAACAGACTTATAGAATAACTGTGTTGCGCGGGTTAGGGGAATACATGGTTATCCAGGGACGTGGAGTAACTGGTCACGAGCACAGATGTGCTCGATATCCCGTGCGTTCGCTGCTGTGTGGGGATCTGGGTTGATTCTTTATACGGTGGGCTAAGAATTGCTGGTAAATGGGCACTGTGTGGGAATACGTATGTGGCAGACCTGGGAAGTGGGCCAGTTCAGGACGGCCGTCAACTGGTGACGGGCTGAGCCGTGGCCCAGTTTCACCTACGTCCGTCTGATCCGTGGCTCCGATAAATCTCTTTCGTTCAGAGGGCGGCAGTCTCGAACGGAATGCAGTTCTAGTATCTTCTTCCTCAACTCGGCCGCCATTTTTGGTAACTGACGAAGGAGAGATATAGTGACGGAGAACAGGTGGTCGACGCGCAAAATGGAGTTCCTCGTGCAGCCAATCATGAGGTATGTCAGTCAGATGCATTTTTTGTCCACCGTAGCGTGCGATTTGAAGAGTGGAGCTCAGGCGGCTGAGGTTTTCTATGCTTTCTCCGCCACAGATCCACTCTGATTGAGGAGGTCGGAAGATTCGCCGGCGGATGGTACTAGGCGAACGTTTGTGCGGGTGGCACCGCAGGAGGCCACGGGTGTGAGCGGCGAAGAGCAGATCTACCGGGTGTGGAGCGGCGGCAATCGACGGGGAAGATGGATCCCTAGGATCTTGGTCGGAATAAGAGGTGAGGGGAACTGGATTTAAATCGATCAGTGCTATGAGGAATTTCAGTAACCTATTTTCAAGCTGTGTATGGCCGTGCAGTGTTGTTGACTGAATTGTTTGCGGTAGTAGATAGCCAATGCACCTTGCCGATTTAAGATTAGTAGACACAGCACTGCAATTATAATATAGCTGGGGAGGCCGTACTAAACTCTAGAACTGAGCAGTGGAGCCATTTTTATAGATTTTGAGAGCACATTAAGTATACTATGTACATAACAAAACTCTGTAGATCCATGACAGTAGTCGACAGGCAGTTAATTAAACATTCATTTAAAATGGTGCAAAATGTGGAATCTGCAGTTGGAAATGGAAATGCTGTAGATGCTATTTAGTTTGTCCTATGTTTTGTCCTGCTGCATATAAGATGAATGAAATGAGTGTAGAAGGTCGATGTAAAAATATAGCATAAATGAGAAACAATGCAAAGTGGTTTCAAATGGATGATTGACGGCACCGAGTTGTATGGTTCTATGTGGTCATGAAAATAGGCCTAGAGCATATGGAGAGTCTGCAAAACTCGAAAACGCTAGACAAAAACTACGTGCAGCTGATTCCATAAGATTTTTGGGAATGCATAGGTCCTGACACGAGTAATCTCGAGTGCACGGTGAGGATCGGTGCTACTGCCCCCGGAAGGACGCCTTGAGGCATCGGAATTGTCCACCGGGAAGATGAACCTGCAGGCACTTGGTTGGGCTAAGAGGTGCATCCTCATTAATCTCTGTGTGTAGTTTTCAATTTTTCGCTGGCATGGAGCAGGTTTGCATGAATAGGTTTGGGCATCTGGTAATTTTCTTAGGCTGAGTTCTGGTGGGCATGATGGTGTATAATGGATTATCAGATGTAGATCCCCTAGTAAACTTGTGTGGATGAAGCATTAAATTTTTGAGAGAGAAGTTAACCATGATCCTGGACACCTGTAGTGAATAGGGCATTGGTATTTTGCAAGACAGTTGGGAATGTTTCGGCATTTAATTATCGACACAAAAAATAGAGAAGTATAATGTTGAACCTGATGCAATTCTCTGTTGATCTTCGGAAATGAGCAAGTGCTACCTGTAATGAAGTTTATTAGTAATTTGATGGCTGAAGATAGACCAGTCTCCTGCAAGTTTTAATATATGTAGCTAGAATTCCGGGTACATGGCCTGTGGAATTATAGTGTGATATAATTAGCAATGGATTGTCAGATGTAAATCCGTAGTCTAAACTGGTATGAATGCAGCGTTTAATTTTTGAGAGAAAAGTTAACCATGATCATGGACACGTGTAGTGAATAGTGCATTCGTATTTTGCAGGCATATCTATCTCCTCTGTGGTAGATGGCGAATCCAGGGTGTTCTAGTCTCTAATTTGTTGACTCATCTCTTTTTTTGTGGCCATGGTTGTGTGCAAGTTTCTGTTTGTTGAGGAGGTGGATGAGAGCGCGGCTCCAATGGATCCGGTTGTCATGGTTTCGCTCCCGGGCGCCGTCCAGGCGACAGCAACATGCAAGGGGGCTGGTAGTTCGCCAGCGCTGGCCATGAGTGTGGACGCATAGATCTGCGAGGAGGGAAGGGGCGGGAAGGATAGATGCGAGTCGTCACTGCAGGTATCGGAAATGTCCATTGGTAAGATGACACCGCTGCTACCTGGATGGGCTAAGATGTCAGTCAGCTCGAATCCCTTTTGCGGTTTTCCATTTACTGCACTTTGAAAATTGATATAGTTGCGAAGTTTACAATTGCAAGCAGAGTGTGACAGTGGATTAGATGGGGGTCGCATCAAAATGATGTAGGATTAGAAAAATTGTTAGGCCTCTCAATGGTTATAATGTGCATTATGGGCATGAATCAACTGGTACAGTCAGCCCATTTTGGGTGTGGTTTTCATGGGGTTCCAGGTACAAGACATTGAAAATAGAAACATTCTATTGTTGGTGCTTGTGAGCGGCGGAAAATGCATATGAAAGATCATTATTGTGGGACGGTTTTAGTTCTTTTCGTGTTTCCTGAGATGGGCTAGGTGTAATTGCTGTTCGATGTGGCTGTTTGGTTCGGAAAATGTGGTTAGTTGTTAGATTTAAATTTTAATAGCTGCATTTATGAGGCTGTTGGGTTGGGAAATGTCTGCATCTCTTGGATTTAATCCCTGTTTCATGGGGATGTTGGGTTTGGAAGTGTGGCACAATTCCTAAGGCATGGGCACTGCAATTGCAGGGTGAGGATAGGCACGGCCGCTCGTTGCAGGAAACCATGCTCGTCGTGTGTGACTGCATTTGAGAAAATTGTAAGGGGGTATGCAGAGAACCCTTCTAAGAACGTCATTGTGCCGATTCTGGGCGCAAGCTTTGATTCGCTAGGAGAAGCTTATGATTTCTGCAACCTTTATTCCTGGGAGAGAGGATTTGGAATAAGGTACAAGAAGAGTAGAGTGAATGTCGAGAGGATGAAGGGCATGCAGGAGATCGTGTGCGGGTGCTCGGTATGTGCCGTCGGCAGCCAGCATAAATTCTTTTCTATTCCTTTTTCTTGTGGGGAATTTATGCACACGCTGTGAAATTTTCTTGCAGGGGAAGGCTGGCGTGGAGAACACTAGGTCCTGCTGAAGGAAATATGCCCTAGAGGCAATAATAAAGTTATTATTTATTTCCTTATTTCATGATAAATGTTTATTATTCATGCTAGAATTGTATTAACCGGAAACATAATACATGTGTGAATACATAGACAAACAGAGTGTCACTAGTATGCCTCTACTTGACTAGCTCGTTAATCAAAGATGGTTATGTTTCCTAACCATAGACAAAGAGTTGTTATTTGATTAACGAGGTCACATCATTAGTTGAATGATCTGATTGACATGACCCATTCCATTAGCTTAGCACCCGATCGTTTAGTATGTTGCTATTGCTTTCTTCATGACTTATACATGTTCCTATGACTATGAGATTATGCAACTCCCGTTTACCGGAGGAACACTTTGGGTGCTACCAAACGTCACAACGTAACTGGGTGATTATAAAGGAGCATTACAGGTGTCTCCAAAGGTAGATGTTGGGTTGGCGTATTTCGAGATTAGGATTTGTCACTCCGATTGTCGGAGAGGTATCTCTGGGCCCTCTCGGTAATGCACATCACATAAGCCTTGCAAGCATTGCAACTAAAGAGTTAGTTGCGAGATGATGTATTACAGAACGAGTAAAGAGACTTTCCGGTAACGAGATTGAACTAGGTATTGGATACCGACGATCGAATCTCGGGCAAGTAACATACCGATGACAAAGGGAACAACGTATGTTGTTATGCGGTCTGACCGATAAAGATCTTCGTAGAATATGTAGGAGCCAATATGGGCATCCAGGTCCCGCTATTGGTTATTGACCGGAGACGTGTCTCGGTCATGTCTACATTGTTCTCGAACCCGTAGGGTCCGCACGCTTAAGGTTACGATGACAGTTATATTATGAGTTTATGCATTTTGATGTACCGAAGGTTGTTCGGAGTCCTGGATGTGATCACGGACATGACGAGGAGTCTCGAAATGGTCGAGACGTAAAGATTGATATATTGGAAGCCTATGTTTGGATATCGGAAGTGTTCCGGGTGAAATCGGGATTTTACCGGATTACCGGGAGGTTACCGGAACCCCCCGGGAGCCATAAGGGCCTTATTGGGCTTTAGTGGAAAAGTGAAAGGGGCTGCCCATGGTGGGCTGCGCGCCTCCCCCCCTCCCCTAGTCCAACTAGGACTAGGAGAGGTGGCCGGCCACCTATCTCTCTCTTTCCCACTTGGGAATCCTATTTGGAATAGGATTGGGGGGGGGGGGGGGAGTCCTACTCCCGATAGGAGTAGGAATCCTCCTGCGCCTCCATAGGGCTGGCCGCACCCCTCCCCCTTGGCTCCTTTATATACGGAGGCAGGGGGCACCTCTAGACACAAGTTGATCCACGTGATCTATTCCTTAGCCGTGTGCGGTGCCCCCTGCCACCATATACCTCGATAATACTGTAGCGGAGTTTAGGCGAAGCCCTGCTGCTGTAGTACATCAAGATCGTCACCACGCCGTCGTGCTGACGGAACTCTTCCCCGACACTTTGCTGGATCGGAGTCCGGGGATCGTCATCGAGCTGAACGTGTGCTCAAACTCGGAGGTGCCGTAGTTTCGGTGCTTGATCGGTTGGATCGTGAAGACGTACGACTACTTCCTCTACGTCGTGTCATCGCTTCCGCAGTCGGTCTGCGTTGGGTACGTAGACAACACTCTCCCCTCGTTGCTATGCATCACATGATCTTGCGTGTGCGTAGGAAATTTTTTGAAATTACTGCGTTCCCCAACAGTGGCATCCGAGCCTAGGTTATTTATGTTGATGTTATATGCACGAGTAGAACACAAGTGAGTTGTGGGCGATATAAGTCATACTGCCTACCAGCATGTCATACTTTGGTTTGGCGGCATTGTTGGACGAGACGACCCGGACCAACCTTACGCATACGCTTACGCGAGACCGGTTCCCTCGACGTGCTTTGCACATAGATGGCTTGCGGGCGACTGTCTCTCCAACTTTAGTTGAACCGAGTGTGACTACGCCCGGTCCTTGCGAAGGTTAAAACGGAGTCTATTTGACAAACTATCGTTGTGGTTTTGATGCGTAGGTAAGATTGGTTCTTGCTTAAGCCCGTAGCAGCCACGTAAAACTTGCAACAACAAAATAGAGGACGTCTAACTTGTTTTTGCAGGGCATGTTGTGATGTGATATGGTCAAAACGTGATGAGATATAAGTTGTTGTATGAGATGATCATGTTTTGTTGAAGTTATCGGCAAATGGCAAAAGCCTTATGGTTGTCTCTTTATTGCATAAGATGCAAGCGCCAAATAATTGCTTTACTTTATCGCTATGCGATAGCAATAGTTGCAAGAGCAATAGTTGGCGAGACGACCATGTGACGACATATTGATATAGATCAAGATGATGGAGATCATGGTGTCATGCCGGTGACGATGGAAATCATGACGATGCTTTGGAGATGGAGATCAAAGGCACAAGATGATGATGGCCATGTCATGTCACATATTTTGATTGCATGTGATGTTTATCTTTTATACATCTTATTTTTCTTAGTTTGACGGTAGCATTATAAGATGATCTCTCACTAAATTATCAAGAAGTGTTCTCCCTGAGTATGCACCGTTACCAAAGTTCGTCGTGCCCATACACCACGTGATGATCGGGTGTGATAAGCTCTACGTCCATCTACAACGGGTGCAAGCCAGTTTTTGCACACGCAGAATACTCGGGTTATACTTGACGAGCCTAGCATATGCAGATATGGCCTCGGAACACGGAGACCGAAAGGTCAAGCGTGAATCATATAGTAGATATGATCAACATAATGATGTTCACCATTGAAGACTAATCCATCTCACGTGATGATCGGACATGGTTTAGTTGATTTGGATCACGTAATCACTTAGAAGATTAGAGGGATGTCTATCTAAGTGGGAGTTCTTAAGTAATATGATTAATTGAACTTTAATTTATCATGAACTTAGTCCTGGTAGTATTAGCATATCTATGTTGTAGACCAATAGCTCGCGTTGTTGTTTTCATATGTTTATTTTGATATGTTCCTAGAGAAAATTGTGTTGAAAGATGTTAGTAGCAATGATGCGGATTGGATCCGTGATCTGAGGTTTATCCTCATTGCTGCACAGAAGAATTATGTCCTTGATGCACCGCTAGGTGACGGACCTATTGCAGGAGCAGATACAGACGTTATGAACGTTTGGTTAGCTCAATATGATGACTACTTGATAGTTTAAGTGCACCATGCTTAACGGCTTAGAATCGGGACTTCAAAGACGTTTTGAACGTCATGGACCATATGAGATGTTCCAGGAGTTGAAGTTAATATTTCAAGCAAATACCCGAGTTGAGAGATATGAAGTCTCCAACAAGTTCTATAGCTAAAAGATGGAGGAGAATCGCTCAACTAGTGAGCATGTGCTCAGATTGTCTGGGTACTACAATCGCTTGAATCAAGTGGGAGTTAATCTTCCAGATAAGATAGTGATTGACAGAATTCTCTAGTCACCATCACCAAGTTAGTAGAACTTCGTGATGAACTATAATATGCAAGGGATAACGGAAACAACTCCCAAGCTCTTCGTGATGATGAAATCAATGAAGGTAGAAATCAAGAAAAACATCAAGTGTTGATGGTTGATAAGACCACTAGTTTCAAGAAAAGGGCAAAGGGAAGAAGGGGAACTTCAAGAATAACGGCAAGCAAGTTGCTGCTCAAGTGAAGAAGCCCAAGTCTGGTCCTAAGCCTGAGACTAAGTGCTTCTACTGCAAAGGGACTGGTCATTGGAAGCGGAACCACCCCAAGTGATTGGCGGATAAGAAGGATGGCAAAGTGAACATAAGTATATTTGATATACATGTTATTGATGTGTACTTTACTAGTGTTTATAGCAAACCCTAAGTATTTGATACTAGTTCAGTTGCTAAGATTAGTAACTCGAAACGGGAGTTGCAGAATAAACAGAGACTAGTTAAGGGTGAAGTGACGATGTGTGTTGGAAGTGGTTCCAAGATTGATATGATCATCATCGCACACTCCCTATAATTTCGGGATTAGTGTTGAACCTAAATAAGTGTTATTTGGTGTTTGCGTTGAGCATGAATATGATTTGATCATGTTTATTGTAATACGGTTATTCATTTAAAGTAAAAGAATAAATTGTTGTTCTGTTTACATGAATAAAACTTTATATGGTTACACACCCAATGAAAATAGTTCATTGGATCTCGATCTTAGTGATACACATATTCATAATATTGAAACCAAAAGATGTGAAGTTAATAATGATAGTGCAACTTATTTGTGGCACTGCCGTTTAGGTCATATTGGTGTAAAGCGCATGAAGAAACTCCATGCTGATGGGATTTTGGAATCACTTGATTATGAATCACTTGATGCTTGCGAACCATGCCTTATGGGTAAGATGACTAAAACGCCGTTCTCCGGAACAATGGAGCAAGCAACAGATTTGTTGGAAATCATACATACTGATGTATATGGTCCGATGAATATTAAGGCTTACAACAGGTATCATTATTTTCTGACCTTCACAAGATGATTTGAGCAGATATGGGGATATCTACTTGATGAAACATAAGTCTGAAACATTTGAACAGTTCAAAGAATTTCAGAGTGAAGTGGAAAATCATCGTGACAAGAAAATAAAAGTTTCTACGATATGATCGCAGAGGTAAAATATTTGAGTTACGAGTTTGGTCTTCAGTTAAAACAATGTGAAATAGTTTCACTACTCACGCCACCTGAAACACCACAGCATAATGGTGTGTCCGAACGTCATAACCGTACTTTATTGGATATAGTGCAATCTATGATGTCTCTTACCGATCTACCACTATCATTTTGGGGTTATGCATTAAAGACAGCTACATTCACGTTAAATAGGGCACCATCTAAATCCGTTGAGACGACGCCTTATGAACTGTGGTTTGGCAAGAAACCAAAGTTGTCGTTTCTTTAAAGTTTGAGGTTGCAATGCTTATGTGAAAAAGTTTCAACCTGATAAGCTAAAAACCCAAATCGGAGAAGTGCGTCTTCATAGGATACCCAAAGGAAACAGTTGGGTACACCTTCTATCACAGATCCAAAGGCAAGACATTCGTTGCTGAGAATGGATACTTTCTAGAGAAGGAGATTCTCTCGAAAGAAGTGAGTGGAAGGAAAGTAGAAAACTTGATAAGGTAATTGTACCTTCTCCCTTATTGGAAAGTAGTTCATCACAGAAATCTGTTCCTGTGACTACTACACCAATTAGTGAGGAAGCTAATGATGATGATCATGTAACTTCAGATCAAGTTACTACTAAATCTCGTAGGTAAACCAGAGTGAGATCCGCACCAAAGTGGTACGGTAATCCTATTTTGGAGGTCATGTTACTTGACCATGACGAACCTACGAACTATGAGGAAGCGATGATGAGCCCAGATTCTGATAAATGGTTTGAGGCCATGAAATCTGAGATATGATCCATGTATGAGAACAAAGTATGGACTTTGGTTGACTTGCCCGATGATCGGCAAGCAATTGAGAATAAATGGATCTTCAAGAGGAAGACGGACGCTGATAGTAGTGTTACTATCTACAAAGCTAGAATTGTCGCAAAAAAGGTTTTCGACAAGTTCAAGGTGTTGAATACGATGAGAGTTTCTCACTCGTATCTATGCTTAAGTCTGTCCGAATCATGTTAGCAATTGCCGCATTTTATGAAATCTGACAAATGGATAAACAAAACTGCATTCCTTAATAGAGTTATTAAAGAAGAGTTGTATATGATACAACCAGAAGGTTTTGTCAATCCTAAAGGTGCTAACAAAATATGCAAGCTCCAGCGATCCATCTATGGACTGGTGCAAGCATCTCGGAGTTGGAATATACGCTTTGATAAGTTGATCAAAGCATATAGTTTTATACAGACTTGCGGTGAAGCCTGTATTTACAAGAAAGTGAGTGGTAGCACTATAGCATTTCTGATAAGTATATGTGAATGACATATTGTTGATCGAAAATAATGTAGAATTATTCTGTAAAGCATAAAGGAGTGTTTGAAAGGAGTTTTTTTTCAAGGAAAGACCTCGGTGAAGCTGCTTACATATTGAGTATCAAGATCTATAGAGATAGATCAAGACACTTGATAAGTTTTTTCAATGAGTACATACCTTGACAAGATTTTGAAGTAGTTCAAAATGAAGCAGTCAAAGAAAGAGTTCTTGCCTGTATTACAAGGTGTGAAGTTGAGTAAGACTCAAAGCCCGACCACGGCAGAAGATAGAAAGAGAATGAAAGTCATTCCCTATGCCTTGGCCATAGGTTCTATAAAGTATGTCATGCTGTGTACCAGATCTATTGTATACCCTGCATTGATTTGGCAAGGGAGTACAATAGTGATCTAGGAGTAGATCACTGAACAGCGGTCAGAATTATCCTTAGTGAAATAAGGATATGTTTCTCGATTATGGACGTGACAAAAAGGTTCGTCGTAAAGGGTTACGCCGATGCAAGTTTTGACACTAATCTAGATGACTCTAAGTCTCGGTCTAGATACATATTGAAAGTGGGAGCAATTAGCTAGAGTAGCTCCATGCAGAGCATTGTTGACATAGAAATTTGCAAAATACTTACGGATCTGAATATAACAGACCCGGTGACTAAAATTATCTCACAAGCAAAACATGATCACACCTTAGTACTCCTTGGGTGTTAATCACATAGCGATGTGAACTAGATTACTGAATCTAGTAAACCCTTTGGGTGTTGGTCACATGGCGATGTGAACTATGGGTGTTAATCACATGATGATGTGAACTATCGATGTTAATCACATGGTGATGTGATCTAGATTATTGACTCTAGTGCAAGTGGGAGACTGAAGGAAATATGCCCTAGAGGCAATAATAAAGTTATTATTTATTTCCTTATTTCATGATAAATGTTTATTATTCATGCTAGAATTGTATTAACCGGAAACATAATACATGTGTGAATACATAGACAAACAGAGTGTCACTAGTATGCCTCTACTTGACTAGCTCGTTAATCAAAGATGGTTATGTTTCCTAACCATAGACAAAGAGTTGTTATTTGATTAACGAGGTCACATCATTAGTTGAATGATCTGATTGACATGACCCATTCCATTAGCTTAGCACCCGATCGTTTAGTATGTTGCTATTGCTTTCTTCATGACTTATACATGTTCCTATGACTATGAGATTATGCAACTCCCGTTTACCGGAGGAACACTTTGGGTGCTACCAAACGTCACAACGTAACTGGGTGATTATAAAGGAGCATTACAGGTGTCTCCAAAGGTAGATGTTGGGTTGGCGTATTTCGAGATTAGGATTTGTCACTCCGATTGTTGGAGAGGTATCTCTGGGCCCTCTCGGTAATGCACATCACATAAGCCTTGCAAGCATTGCAACTAAAGAGTTAGTTGCGAGATGATGTATTACAGAACGAGTAAAGAGACTTGCCGGTAACGAGATTGAACTAGGTATTGGATACCGACGATCGAATCTCGGGCAAGTAACATACCGATGACAAAGGGAACAACGTATGTTGTTATGCGGTCTGACCGATAAAGATCTTCGTAGAATATGTAGGAGCCAATATGGGCATCCAGGTCCCGCTATTGGTTATTGACCGGAGACGTGTCTCGGTCATGTCTACATTGTTCTCGAACCCGTAGGGTCCGCACGCTTAAGGTTACGATGACAGTTATATTATGAGTTTATGCATTTTGATGTACCGAAGGTTGTTCGGAGTCCTGGATGTGATCACGGACATGACGAGGAGTCTCGAAATGGTCGAGACGTAAAGATTGATATATTGGAAGCCTATGTTTGGATATCGGAAGTGTTCCGGGTGAAATCGGGATTTTACCGGATTACCGGGAGGTTACCGGAACCCCCCGGGAGCCATAAGGGCCTTATTGGGCTTTAGTGGAAAAGTGAGAGGGGCTGCCCATGGTGGGCTGCGCGCCTCCCCCCCTCCCCTAGTCCAACTAGGACTAGGAGAGGTGGCCGGCCACCTATCTCTCTCTTTCCCACTTGGGAATCCTATTTGGAATAGGATTGGGGGGGGAGTCCTACTCCCGGTAGGAGTAGGACTCCTCCTGCGCCTCCATAGGGCTGGCCGCACCCCTCCCCCTTGGCTCCTTTATATACGGAGGCAGGGGGCACCTCTAGACACAAGTTGATCCACGTGATCTATTCCTTAGCCGTGTGCGGTGCCCCCTGCCACCATATACCTCGATAATACTGTAGCGGAGTTTAGGCGAAGCCCTGCTGCTGTAGTACATCAAGATCGTCACCACGCCGTCGTGCTGACGGAACTCTTCCCCGACACTTTGCTGGATCGGAGTCCGGGGATCGTCATCGAGCTGAACGTGTGCTCGAACTCGGAGGTGCCGTAGTTTCGGTGCTTGATCGGTTGGATCGTGAAGACGTACGACTACTTCCTCTACGTCGTGTCATCGCTTCCGCAGTCGGTCTGCGTTGGGTACGTAGACAACACTCTCCCCTCATTGCTATGCATCACATGATCTTGCATGTGCGTAGGAAATTTTTTGAAATTACTACGTTCCCCAACACCTGCCGGTGTGAGTGTCATGCGTTGATCAGATTACTCAGATCAGAGGACAATGAGTGGTACATCGTTCAGCACAGGAGAAGCACATCCACTCTCTCTAGCCAAATTTTGGCAGAAGATTCATTGGCCATCCCACAAACACATTGATGTGTACAGTCGTGAGTTGTGACTTGATCAAGCAGGTGAGGCAGAACAATGTCAACCTTGCAAAAAATGTACAACATTGTTGGGAGTTTTTTCGGGTCAATGAAGAATGTGCCGTTTACGAAGAGGTCTCTGAAAAATCTATGTGGAAAGATTAGCTAGGAGCAGGCGAATGACGATGTGAGGAAGACAATGGAAGTGTTTGCTGAATTGGGGGCAAAGGATCCACACTTTACATACCATGTGCAGGCAGACAAAGAGGGTCGGATAAAGAACTTGATGTGAGCGAATGGCAGCAGCAGGCTGAAGTACAGTTTCTTTGGTGATATAGTGATGTTTGATACAATGTACCGGACTAACCTTTACGACATGCCCTTAAGACTTTTTGTTGGGGTTAACAACAATTTTCAAAGTATTATACTGGCTGGTGTACTGGTATGCGACGAGACTGAGGAAAGTTTTGAGTGTGTCTTTTCAGATTTTCTACAGATGATGAGAGGCGTGGCGCCGAAGACAATACTCATTGGTAATATGGCTTGTTTGATGATGTAAGATGATAACCTTATGATTCTTTGAGGATGAACTGATTAACTTGCTTATGTCATGATTGCAGACAAGAATCGGACGATGAATTGCATAAAAGAACAACATGTTTGGACATGGGTGATGTCCAGGGAGCAACCTCGGAAGTCTGCGAGGTGTAAGAATTGTGGGGTTGAGGGCCATAGGAGAAACACCTGCACTAAGGCAATGGAGATGAGGTTAGCAAATGTGGGATGCTGGAGTGTAGTGCTAGGCCCGACGGGCTGTTTTTTGTTAGTTGTAAACCTGTTATGTTGTGTTGTGGATTATTTTAGATTTTGTGTTGCACTCGTTGGCAGGCTGAACTGCAGTTAAAAAATCTAGCATTATTTCAGTAATTAAATGTCCATGGTGCGAATGATGGCTGTTGTCGTAGTTAGCTGCTTGATCTTACTGATTCTTGCAATTTGTATGTTGAATCCTTGGGGTGATCTTGCTTATTTTTGCAGTATGGTTTGTTCTGTTGAATGATCTGGTCATTCAGATCTGGGATGGCGGCGCTGTGAAAGAATCTTGCTTTTTTTAAAGGTAATAATGAAAACATCTTGCTGTGTGGAGGGGGTGGAGAAAAATAAAGGGGCAAACGACGCCCGTCATTACGTCTGAGCTGTGGCCCAGAACGGTGTCCCGCGTCTGAGCCTTCCCGTGTTAGACGGCAACCGTCCCATTGATTGCGATAGTTGGTGGGCCATGGCCCGAAATTTGTGCACATATACTAACTGGAATACCCTGACACATACAGTGGACTGGTGTGGATCTAGATGCCAACGGGCGATTCAGATAACGGGCGCATCTGTGATCGAGCTCAGAATAGCACTTCCGGTTATCCAGCCACTATGTCTATATATAACCGGTGCTGATTTTAATAGGGCGCCTAAAAGGCGGTGTATTTGGCCGGCCCAGTACTCAAGCATTATTTTGACTGTTTTGCATTGGCTTCTTCGGGAGGGCTTTTTACCAGTTTTTTTCTTTTTATTATTATCTTTTGTTCTTGGTTTTCTTTTGTCTTCACATTGTTCATTTGTTTCATTAGGTTTACATCGTTTTTCTTCTTTTTTTTTTCAATACATTACTACCTTTCTCACACACAATGTACATTCTTCATCTACATCAAGATTTTTTTATACATCTTTATAATTTTAAAAATAGACAATTAACATTTTAAAAATAATTTTTTTCGTGTCTAAAAGTTTTGTATACACCAAGAACATTTTTTGTACACATTTAGCAACTTTCCAATACATGATTAAAATTTTTTGAAAACATTTGATTTCTACTTTTGTCATGCACATTATACATTCTTGTATACGTATGAACAATTATTTTTGTACATGTTTACCATTTTATAAATACCTTTTTCATATACATTGTACATTTTTCGTGTACAGAAGGAACAATTAGGTCCTAATGAAAACGTCCGTAAGTAATATAATTTTCGGCGACGAGAGAGTATCTCAGAGTACTCGCGCGGTTCCGCATCCTGAAAGGTGTCGGGAGAAAATGAAGCCATGGTCGTGATGAATCAAGCTAAGCTTGAGATGCAAGCAACCAAATCCAAAGCTTGTACTGAACTGACTCGGACTGCATTCCGATTTCTTCCCGGATCACAAATGAACACGGCTTCGATCACATCACGGATCACTTCACTAGTTAAAAGGCCTTCGATCCCATCTACAGCGCCCATCCAATCTTCCCCATCGTCTCCTCTCCTCCACCGCGCGCTTCCAATCGCCTCTTCCGGCCCTTACCACAGCGACCGCCGTCCGCTGTTCCCATGGAGGTTGCCCACCGGAACCGGGAGCCCTTCTGCGTCATGTCTGGCCGGAAGCGCCCGCTGGAGACCCTTCGCCAGCGGTTCCAAGCAGAGCTCGTCGTGGCCCGTCGCCTCCTCGCCGAGGCGGCCGCCGTGCTTCCAGCCTCGGCCCCGTCAGCTCCCCGCGTGCGCGTCAAGGACAGTCGTCCAGCCGAGGAGCCGCCAGCCAAGAAGAGGAAGGCGTCCCATGCCGTTCCCGTGAGGAAGATGACGTCCAAGGAGCGGAGCCAACTCTACGCGGACCTCACCAAGCTAGCCAAGCTCTCTGAATCTCATGTGCTCCCTGCTCATATCCTGGAGCTGTTGAAGAAGCAGAGCCGCCGCGGCATCTGCGACGATTACATCGAGATCGAGATGAACGCCGTCCAAGACAAGGCCCTTGTGGAGATGCAGAAGCAGCTGGACAAGTTCGTTCGAGAGAGGGCGAATCCGTCCACGCATCAGCACAAGAACATGATGGCCGAGGAGGAGGACGAAGACGTTGACATCGTCGGCGGCGTCTCCCCTTTGCCGATCAGGCCGACACCAGTGCAGCTTGTAGACATCTGCAGCGAGGCCTCACCTCTGAAGAATCTTGGCGAAGATGCAACCATCAGCGGCAGCAACGGTTTGGTTTCTGGTTCTTCTCACCAGAGCATCGACAGTCCAGCTCCGGCAGAGCTCGCTGCCAACACTAGGCCTCCAACACGCGACCTCATCGCCCGTGCCAGCGAGATTCTGGAAAGGCGGCGAAATGAGGCGACGTCCCGGGCGAGGGAGAAGGCCCGTCAGCAAGTGCTCGAGATGGAGAGGACGGCAATGTTCAACGAGAGCCTAGACGAGGACGTGAAGGTGCTCGGCATCGATCAGTACAACACGGCGAGGTCGAACAACTTGTTGCGACAGATGGGACTCTTCCCGAAGGACAAGGCTGACGACGACGACGACCTGAAGCAGCAGCAGCAGCCGCAGCGTCAAAGCTTCCAAGAAGATTTAGAGGAAGGGGAGATTCGGCTGTGATCGTCGTGGCTAGCAAACAAAGCTTGTAGTTCTCTTCTGCTGCTGAACGTAGTAATTCTGATGATGATAGCTGAGACTTAATGCTGTTCTTGAGGCCTCAGAGTAGGCGTGTAAGCATGATTGATTGAGAAAGTTGTGTCTCTGTTTAGTCATGACCTCTTATCTAGACCATATTTGGAAGTACACGATCGATTATACAGAGTATCAGCTAAATTACTTTGTGGTGCTGCATTGTGTAAACTAGATGACACCCCGTGCATTGCTGCGGGATCTCTTGGTAGTCATTAAAAGTAGCATTGCAACTAAATAGAAGTACAAATCAGCACTAAAATTTCCAAGGTCTACAATTTAATAGCAAAGAGAATAGGTTCTTCACTGGTAATAGACAGAGTCTTAATGGATGCACGGCCAGAGTATAGATATCAATTTTCGATCTTATTGTATTAACAATTCTTGAGGGTCAACATGATTTGATATATCTAAATTGCACTACAATAGTGCATCAGAGGATTGACGTATGGAACGGTGCCTCGATAGTCGATACTGATGAAGACTTATTCCTTTTCCCTCTAAATTATGGGGGTTGACTTTCAACTGAAATGGGTTAAGAAGAACTTGTCTTCTTTCGAAACTTCTCACAGTACAAATTCAAGCAAACAATGGACTTGATCTGAATCAATCAGCAAAGCATGGGCCAATGAATACAAGTTGAGTCACTTATTTTGGGAAGGAGGGAGTAGTAGACTGGGATTAAATATGGTGACAAACATAGCATCTATGGAGATCAAAAGATTATTCAGGTGAGTGACGGTACAATTCTGAAGATATTTGGCAAAAGCTAAAAGGGAAGCACATCTTTGAATGCTAGCCTATGACCACTATTGTCGATTAAGTAGAATTGTTCTTTTTTCAAGGGAAAACTACGACACTTTTGGAATAGAAATTACTCGATGATACACTGGTTGGAAACATAACTAAGACAAACACATGTTAAATGTTGTACTTTCCACAAAATGATGAAGAAACCTCTCTGATTGGAAAATACCAGTTCTTGTCGAATCTCTCACTTGGTATATCGTAAAGCACAACCTGCAAAGGCATATCTAAAATCACTTAGGGATGCTCAATACTGTTATTACCAAATATTTCATGGGCATACAGCTACACGGGTCATGATACAATGATATACATATTGTAAATATAAGAAAGACATCAATCCAGATAGCTCAATTGAACTTATCTATATTTTTTAATGTGGAGAACATACCTCAGACTTTCATCAACACTATCTGCAGTTGATACTTGTGTACAAACAATTACATGTGCCATAAACATTCAAATGGTTGAACAATTACGAAAATAATATTTTGCCCAAGCCACATCCCACGTACAACCAGCCATTAGATAAGGAATATGAGGAGAACAAACATGTTAATTTAATTTGGCTAGATCTGTAACAATGCCTTGCCTGCAAACAACACGGAGAGAAGTACATGTCCACCGAAGTCAAGTTATCCTGGCTGGATCTGTAACATTGGCTTGCCTGCAAACAACATGGAGAGAAGTACAATTCCACCAAAGTGTTGTCATCCAAATAGCAGATCAAGATGAGCGATGGTACTGGCTCATGTATCACAAAAACCATTATCATTCACTGTGCAGGCTTGGGAAGATTAAAATTCGAAATTGTACTCAATTAAGTTTGGATGGGAAAGACTGACCTCTTCCTCCTGATAAATATAAACAACTTCAAGGCAAACAACTGAATCTGGTACATGAGAATCTAACACTAATCTCTTTTTTGTTGACATGCACATGACAAAGGAAAATGGAAACTGCATACTTTTGGGGATTTGAGGATGGGATAACCATAGCCAACTTAGGACTTTGGGGTCAATCTCCTCATGTACAGTGTGCTGCTTGCTGAAGGGAGGGGATGAGACCTATTGAAACATCCACACGGCGCAGCCCAATAGACGTGCTGATGCATTGACAGTATATGGAATCCTAAATACTCGGTCGCCGCATCTGTATTCGAGAAGGAAGCCCACCTGAAATAGGTGCTGCGGGAGATGAGGAGACGGTGAAGACGGTAGGTGACGCCCATGGCCTTGACAACGACATTGGAGAAGCCGCCGGAGCCGAATCCCTTTGCCTGGACGTTGTCGCAGAGCGCCGAGAGGTTGCAGTCCATGGAGCGGAGCTCCGCCGCTGCGAACACCAGCTCGTACGGCCGCGGCGCCTCTGCCGGCCCGGGCAGGCCGCCGCCCCCTCCGCCATCACGGGCGGCAGCGGGTGCGACTGCTGCGTTTTTTGTTTTGACATTACGGCCGGGAGGTGGAAACGAAGGGTATGCCGTGGGCGTGGGGACAGACAGTTGGGATTCTTTCTTATGTTTGCGTTTGGAGACCATTGGGCTTCGGTATGCACTTTAAGTCTGGAAAAGGGAGCAACGAAGCGGCATATAAAAATGTCAATAAAAATTGGTTAAAATGGAAAATAATCGCTAATGTGGCAGTTTGCTGAGGTGGATAGGCTGCATGTCTAGAGAAATAGCATAGTGGGGATGAACTATTTAGGTATTATAGATGGCTAAATGCTCATCATAAGTTGGCCCATCTCCAAGAAAGATTAACAGTGATGTCCATTTCGAGAAAGTTTAACAGAGATGTGCTCTCTGAAATCACCGTTGCCTTTTGCCTCAGTTACCTGTGTTTGATCCACATCAAAGTCATATGTTGCTGCTCTTGAACTTATAATTATCGCAAATAAGATGAATTGGGAGTGAGACTGATCTGATGTGTACATGACTTGAGGCTAGGTTCTTCACGCAAATGTTCGGTGAGAGTACAATTTTTTTTGACAACGGGTCAGAATAACAATTTAATTGCTTGGCAATCTACAATGTAGTTTATCTCCCTCTTGTAAATTGCATATTTGATAAACTGGTTTTGAGGTTCAATGTGAATAAGCTTGGATCAAACCATTTATGCTATGGAAGTGTTAGTGTGGGCTATTTTTGGTTTTACATCAAGAAAATAGTGTAGGAAGTGTACTAGTGTTCCAAAGTTTTCAGAAGGAATATTTTATTACCTTAAAAAACATCAAGCTGGCGTATTGTTATTCTAATTAATAACTGTTGTTGTCCTTTCACCTTTCAAGATACTAAATCACGGCCGTCAATCTGCTCTGGTTGATATATTGCAAATTCTCACAATTATTTGTGAAGGACACAAGCTGCCATTGGCTCAAACCTGGATTCCATATTGCAATAACAAAAATGGTATGTCCCATGGTGGTAGCCTCAAGAATGGGCGGTTACATTTTGATGGTTGTCGCATTAACGGAGTATGCATTTCAACATGTGATGTGGCATTCCACATTGGCGATGCTCATATGTGGGGATTTAGGAATGCATGTGTGGGGAGTGTTTGACAAAAAAAATTACCAAAATTAAGGTTCGCGTCCCACAGAACTATCACTTTTAAAAAAGTGACTGATAACTGCCAAAAAATTGGAATCCTGTGACTAAAAACCACCACTTTTAAAAAATGACCAGTTTAGAAGATTTAAATATGTTTATGACATGCAGGCCCGTTTGTCATGGCTGACATGACGGGAAAGTCAACTTCGCTTATTTTTTACAGTTAAGTTGACCGTTAGCAGGTAGACCCCACACGTCAGCATCACCTTCTTCCTCCACCATGCCCCTGCCTCTCGTCTTCTCCAAGAAGTCAGCCGGGAGCAGCCGCTCGAGGTCCGGCTCGGGGAACTCCCTCTGTTCCTCCGGCGGGCTCCTCACCGCCCGCAGGAACCGGTGCCCGGAGCTCTCTAGCCCGCGAGTGATCTCCTTCAGCTGCGCCGCCGAGAAGGCGCCCTTGCTGCCGAAACAGAGGAACACAACGCTCTTCTCCGGCTGCGCGTCGAGCCACGCGAGGCACTCGTGCCGCTTCTCGCCGCCTGCGCCCGCGTCGCCGCCGTTCACCAATGGCCCGATGCAGTAGACCCTCGGCGTCGGTCGGTCGGGCACGCAGACGCCGTCGGCGAGCGCTTTCAGGGCCGTGGGCTCCAGCCAGTCGAAGCTGTTGACCAGCACGCCCCTCCCCTCCGCGATGCGCTTGAACTGGTGCAGCCAGACCTTGGTGAGGTCGCTCTCCTTGTCCTGCACCGTGACCAGCATGTCCACCGCGTGGATCGGCGGCACGCCGGGGCAACGCACGAGCGCGTCGCGCATGTCCCTGAAGGACGGCAGGCCGGGGGTAGAGGTACGGCAAGTTGAGGAAGACGGCGAGGTCGCTGGCGGCGGAGGCGAAGAAGAAGTAGGCGGGGAGGGCGAGCTCGGTGGCGACGTCGAGCGCGTCGACGCAGAACATGTCGAGCAGGAGCGCGTCGGCGGGGGCCGGCAGCGTGCGCAGGAAGGCCCGGAGCGCGGGGTTGGCGAGGCGGAGCGTGTCATGGGCGCGCCTGACCGGGTGCGCGGCGGGGTCCGGGCTGGGAGGGACCGGGAGGAGGCGGAAGGCGATGGAAGGGTTAGCCGCGGCGAGTCGGGCCACGGCGGCGGCCTAGGCGGCGTCGCCGTCCGGTGGGTCGACGACGGCGAGGACGGTGTTGTGGCCATGGCGGAGTAGGTGCTTGGCCAACTCCACCCATGCTGCCTGGTACGCCGTAGTGCGTGTAGAAGATCGGTGCGCATAAGGTGGCGGTGAGAAGAGCAAGATGGCGGACCCGAGACGGCCGGGGCACGCCGCCATCCGGCTTGCCGGCGGCGTCCACGGCATCCTGCTGGATCTCTGCTGCGAAGGTGGTGATAGACTTCATCGGCGATTCGGCATCCCGGACTACCGCCGGTGTGCTGCTCTACTGCTGGTAAGGTGTTTGTTGAAATGTCAAAGAGAGAGGAGGAAGAAGGTGATGCTGATGTGTGGGGTCCACCTGTCGTAATGGTCAGCTTGACGGTAAAATATAAACGGAGTTGACTTTCCCGTCACGTCTGCCCTGACACACGGGCCCCGTATGTCATAAACACATTTAAGTCTTCTAAACTGGCCATTTTTTAAAATGGTAGTTTTTAGTCACGAGTTTCTAATTTTTTGGTAGTTATTAGTCACTTTTTTAAAAGTGGTAGTTTTGTGGGACGTGAACCTCAATTGTGATAGTTTTTTGTGAAACACTTCATGTGTGGCCGTGTAGGGCATCACCTACAGAAGGGACAGGGGGTTGCTGGAGATGCATTTTTCTTGAACAGGCCTTGTTTCTCGAAAGATGTCAGTCAGCTCTCTAAACTGGATTACCCCCTGTTTTTCCTGCCACTGGATTGCCGAGAAGGCAGTGAGCAGACGACACTTCTCGAGTCTATTTATGCTATGATGAAACAGAACAGGCATAGTTTGAAGGTACCTTATCATGGAGACTTTGGTTCTCCTCAGTTCAGTGACATGCGTGTAATTGAGAATGGAAACATGAAGGAAACAGATGCACAGAATTCAGAAAGTAGGCATTGTGATTTGTGAATCACCTTTGGTGCTTGACAGAAGCAAAAAGATGCGGGGGAACACTAAAAATGCTGCAGCAAACATCAGTGTCCAACACCATCCCTATCCACAACCGATAAATACACCACAAGCAAAACCAAGATCAAAAGTATGGAATCACTTTACGAAGATGGATAGAGCGCGGGCGATTTGTATCCACTGCAGAAAGGACTATGCAACTGACCCAAAACAACATGGGACTTCTCGCCTATCGAGACATTTGTAAGCATGACCATGAAAGCCTCATCATCAGGAAGTGGGAACTAACCCTCCCATTTCCATCCAACTGTTGGGCGCTGGTGTAGCTGTATGCATAGGATTGCATCTAAAGACTGGAATACCTATCAGAATCCGGGTTATGTATTTTCTTAGAAAATATGGTAAGAAAGGAGCGCTCGATATATGTTTCTTATAAACTAAGCTCTACGTGGTGTTTGTATTATTGTGTTCTTCTTGTTTTGCCAATATTACTCTGTCTCCTCGGTTAGTCGCAGCTATATACAGTTTCAAATTGCATTAGAAGGCACCCATATTTATTGGTCGTGGGGTGTTGAGTGTCTTTTGGTCGACTCATCGCTCAAAGAACCCTTCAAATGGTTTGAAAATGGGGGTATATCCCGTAAAAACGTATTTGTATCTTTTTTCAGGTAAAAGCTATATAACTAGCCTTTTCTTTTTTGAGGGAAAGCTATATAACTAGCCGGGAGATTAATTCATAGTGGCCACCTCATCCAGATCCAGGCATCGGCCCAGCCACTGACGACATGCTGGGCCAAATACGTCAACTATGTAGCCGCTTCCTCCTCCTTCATAAAAAAGTCAGGGTTTCTGCCTCCCGCCGGCGCCGCCGCAAATCCGCCTCCTCTTGAGGTGAAAAATGCTTCGGTGAGGTTTGTGCCAAATTTCACCTTATTTGAGCATCTGAGTAGCCCTTAGCAAAAAATACAAATTTTGGTATGCGAAACAGTTTACTGTTCTTGTACTGTTCGGACCCTTTGTTTTTGCTGAGAACTACTCAGATGTCTGAATGAGCTGAAAATTAGCACGGACCTCACACACTAAAACATCTCCTATGGAAAAAAAATCTTGTGAATTCAAAAAATGGAACAAGAAAAAGGAAATAAAAAACCAGGAAAAAGGAGAATGTAAACAAAAGAATCGGAAAATGTTCTCAAACTCGAAAAAGGAATCATGAATTTAGAAAATTGTGATTTGATTTTCTAAATGTTCAAAAATTTTAGAAAATGAAAATCGGACAATATTCGTGCATTTTAAAAGTTTTCAGGAAATCAAAATAATGTTCCTAAATTTTAAAAACTAGAAGAAAGTCGAATAAATCGAGAAACGTAATTGGCCAGGGAAGGTTATAGAACCTTTACAAAACAAGCCCAAAACAGACTCAAGAATGGGCGCTCACATTTTGATGGTTTTCGCAGTCACGGAGTATGCATTTCAACATGTCATGTGGCATTCCACATTGCCGATGCTCATATGTGGGGATTTAGGAATGCATATGTGGGGCATCGATCATCTACAGAAGGGACATGGGGTTGCTGGAGATGCATTTCTCTCGAACATGCCTTGTTTCTCGAAAGATGTCAGTCAGCTCTCTAAACTGGATTACCCCCTGTTTTTGCTGCCACTGGATTGCTGAGAAGACAGTGAGCAGAAGGCACTTCTCGAGTCTATTTATTCTATGATGAAACAGAACAGGCACAATTTGAAGGCACCTTATCATGGAGACTTTGGTTCTCCTCAGTTCAGTGACATGCCTGTAATTGGGAATGGAAACCTGAAGGAAACATATGCCCAGAATCCAGAAAGTAGGCATTATGATTTGTGAATCACCTTTGGTGCTTGACAGAAGCAAAAGGATGCGGGGGAACACTGAAAATGCTGCAACAAGCATCACTGTCCAACACCATCCATATCCACAACCTATAAATACACCACAAGCAAAACCAAGATCAAAAGTATGGAATCACTTCACGAAGATGGATAGAGCGCGAGCGATTTGTATCCACTGCAAAAAGGACTATGCAGCTGACCCAAAACAACATGGGACTTCTCGCCTGTGGAGACATCTATAAGCATGACCATGGAATTGACCTCAAAGCCTCATCATCAGGAAGTGGGAACTAACCCTCCCATTTTCATCCAACTGTTGGGCGCTGGTGTAGCTGTATGCATAGGACTGCATCTAAAGACTGGAATACCTATCAGAATCCGGGTTATGTATTTTGTTAGAAAATATGGTAAGAAAGGAGCGCTCGATATATATTTCTTATAAACTAAGCTCTACGTGGTGTTTGTATTATTGTGTTCTTCTTGTTTTGTCAATATTACTCTGTCTCCTCGGTTAGTCGCAGCTATATTCAGTTTCAAATTGCATTAGGAGGCACCCATATGTATTGGTCGTGGGGTGTTGAGTGTCTTTTGGTTGACTCATCGCTCAGAGAACCCTTCAAATAGTTTGAAAATGGGGGTATATCCCGTAAAAACGTATTTGTATCTTTTTTTCGGGTAAAAGCTATATAAGTAGCCTTTTCTTTTTTGAGGGAAAGCTATATAACTAGCCGGGAGATTACATTCATAGTGGCCACCTCATCCAGATCCAGGCATCGGCCCAGCCACTGACGACATGCCGGGCCAAATACGTCAACTACGTAGCCGCTTCCTCCTCCTTCACAAAAAAGTCAGGGTTTCTGCCTCCCGCCGACGCCGCCGCAGATCCGCCTCCTCTTGAGGTGAAAAATGCTTCGGTGAGGTTTGTGCCAAATTTGACCTTATTTGAGCATCTGAGTAGCTCTTATAAAAAAATACAAATTTTGGTATGCGAAACAGTTTACTGTTCTTGTACTGTTCGGACCCTTTGTTTTTGCTGAGAGCTACTCAGATGTCCGAATGAGCTGAAAATTAGCACGGACCTCACACACTAAAACATCTCCTATGAAAAAATAAACTCTTGTGAATTCAAAAAATGGAACAAGAAAAAGGAAATAAAAAAACCAGGTAAAAAGAGAATGAAAACAAAAAAACGAAAGATGTTCTCAAACTCCAAAAAGGAATCATGAATTTGGAAAATTGTGATTTGATTTTTTAAATATTTGCAAATTTTAGAAAATGTTAAAAAATTTGGACAATATTCGTGCATTTTAAAAGTTTTCAGGAAATCAAAATAATGTTCCTAAAATTTAAAAACTAGAAGAAAGTTGAATAAATCGAGAAACGAAATTGGCCAGGGAAGGTTATAGAACCTTTACAAAACAAGTGCAAAACAGACTTATAGAATAACTGTGTTGCGCGGGTTAGGGGAATACATGGTTATCCAGGGACGTGGAGTAACTGGTCACGAGCACAGATGTGCTCGATATCCCGTGCGTTCGCTGCTGTGTGGGGATCTGGGTTGATTCTTTATACGGTGGGCTAAGAATTGCTGGTAAATGGGCACTGTGTGGGAATACGTATGTGGCAGACCTGGGAAGTGGGCCAGTTCAGGACGGCCGTCAACTGGTGACGGGCTGAGCCGTGGCCCAGTTTCACCTATGTCCTTCTGATCCGTGGCTCCGATAAATCTCTTTCGTTCAGAGGGCGGCAGTCTCGAACGGAATGCAGTTCTAGTATCTTCTTCCTCAACTCGGCTGCCATTTTTGGTAACTGACGAAGGAGAGATATAGTGACGGAGAACAGGTGGCCGACGCGCAAAATGGAGTTCCTCGTGCAACCAATCATGAGGTATGTCAGTCAGATGCATTTTTTGTCCACCGTAGCGTGCGATTTGAAGAGTGGAGCTCAGGCGGCTGAGGTTTTCTATGCTTTCTCCGCCACAGATCCACTCTGATTGAGGAGGTCGGAAGATTCGCCGGCGGATGGTACTAGGCGAACGTTTGTGCGGGTGGCACCGCAGGAGGCCACGGGTGTGAGCGGCGAAGAGCAGATCTACCGGGTGTGGAGCGGCGGCAATCGACGAGGAAGATGGATCCCTAGGATCTTGGTCGGAATAAGAGGTGAGGGGAACTGGATTTAAATCGATCAGTGCTATGAGGAATTTCAGTAACCTATTTTCAAGATGTGTATGGCCGTGCAGTGTTGTTGACTGAATTGTTTGCGGCAGTAGATAGCCAATGCACCTTGTCGATTTAAGATTAGTAGACACAGCACTGCAATTATAATATAGCTGGGGAGGCCGTACTAAACTCTAGAACTGAGCAGTGGAGCCATTTTTATAGATTTTGAGAGCACATTAAGTATACTATGTACATAACAAAACTCTGTAGATCCATGACAGTAGTCGACAGGCAGTTAATTAAACATTCATTTAAAATGGTGCAAAATGTGGAATCTGCAGTTGGAAATGGAAATGCTGTAGATGCTATTTAGTTTGTCCTATGTTTTGTCCTGCTGCATATAAGACGAATGAAATGAGTGTAGAAGGTCGATGTAAAAATATAGCATAAATGAGAAACAATGCAAAGTGGTTTCAAATGGATGATTGACGGCACCGAGTTGTATGGTTCTATGTGGTCATGAAAATAGGCCTAGAGCATATGGAGAGTCTGCAAAACTTGAAAACGCTAGATAAAAACTACGTGCAGCTGATTCCATAAGATTTTTGGGAATGCATAGGTCCTGACACGAGTAATCTCGAGTGCAGGGTGAGGATCGGTGCTACTGCCCCCGGAAGGACGCCTTGAGGCATCGAAATTGTCCACCGGGAAGATGAACCTGCAGGCACTTGGTTGGGCTAAGAGGTGCATCCTCATTAATCTCTGTGTGTAGTTTTCAATTTTTCGCTGGCATGGAGCAGGTTTGCATGAATAGGTTTGGGCATCTGGTAATTTTCTTAGGCTGAGTTCTGGTGGGCATGATGGTGTATAATGGATTATCAGATGTAGATCCCCTAGTAAACTTGTGTGGATGAAGCATTAAATTTTTGAGAGAGAAGTTAACCATGATCCTGGACACCTGTAGTGAATAGGGCATTGGTATTTTGCAAGACAGTTGGGAATGTTTCGGCATTTAATTATCGACACAAAAAATAGAGAAGTATAATGTTGAACCTGATGCAATTCTCTGTTGATCTTCGGAAATGAGCAAGTGCTACCTGTAATGAAGTTTATTAGTAATTTGATGGCTGAAGATAGACCAGTCTCCTGCAAGTTTTAATATATGTAGCTAGAATTCCGGGTACATGGCCTGTGGAATTATAGTGTGATATAATTAGCAATGGATTGTCAGATGTAAATCCGTAGTCTAAACTGGTATGAATGCAGCGTTTAATTTTTGAGAGAAAAGTTAACCATGATCATGGACACGTGTAGTGAATAGTGCATTCGTATTTTGCAGGCATATCTATCTCCTCTGTGGTAGATGGCGAATCCAGGGTGTTCTAGTCTCTAATTTGTTGACTCATCTCTTTTTTTGTGGCCATGGTTGTGTGCAAGTTTCTGTTTGTTGAGGAGGTGGATGAGAGCGCGGCTCCAATGGATCCGGTTGTCATGGTTTCGCTCCCGGGCGCCGTCCAGGCGACAGCAACATGCAAGGGGGCTGGTAGTTCGCCAGCGCTGGCCATGAGTGTGGACGCATAGATCTGCGAGGAGGGAAGGGGCGGGAAGGATAGATGCGAGTCGTCACTGCAGGTATCGGAAATGTCCATTGGTAAGATGACACCGCTGCTACCTGGATGGGCTAAGATGTCAGTCAGCTCGAATCCCTTTTGCGGTTTTCCATTTACTGCACTTTGAAAATTGATATAGTTGCGAAGTTTACAATTGCAAGCAGAGTGTGACAGTGGATTAGATGGGGGTCGCATCAAAATGATGTAGGATTAGAAAAATTGTTAGGCCTCTCAATGGTTATAATGTGCATTATGGGCATGAATCAACTGGTACAGTCAGCCCATTTTGGGTGTGGTTTTCATGGGGTTCCAGGTACAAGACATTGAAAATAGAAACATTCTATTGTTGGTGCTTGTGAGCGGCGGAAAATGCATATGAAAGATCATTATTGTGGGACGGTTTTAGTTCTTTTCGTGTTTCCTGAGATGGGCTAGGTGTAATTGCTGTTCGATGTGGCTGTTTGGTTCGGAAAATGTGGTTAGTTGTTAGATTTAAATTTTAATAGCTGCATTTATGAGGCTGTTGGGTTGGGAAATGTCTGCATCTCTTGGATTTAATCCCTGTTTCATGGGGATGTTGGGTTTGGAAGTGTGGCACAATTCCTAAGGCATGGGCACTGCAATTGCAGGGTGAGGATAGGCACGGCCGCTCGTTGCAGGAAACCATGCTCGTCGTGTGTGACTGCATTTGAGAAAATTGTAAGGGGGTATGCAGAGAACCCTTCTAAGAACGTCATTGTGCCGATTCTGGGCGCAAGCTTTGATTCGCTAGGAGAAGCTTATGATTTCTGCAACCTTTATTCCTGGGAGAGAGGATTTGGAATAAGGTACAAGAAGAGTAGAGTGAATGTCGAGAGGATGAAGGGCATGCAGGAGATCGTGTGCGGGTGCTCGGTATGTGCCGTCGGCAGCCAGCATAAATTCTTTTCTATTCCTTTTTCTTGTGGGGAATTTATGCACACGCTGTGAAATTTTCTTGCAGGGGAAGGCTGGCGTGGAGAACACTAGGTCCTGCTGAAGGAAATATGCCCTAGACGCAATAATAAAGTTATTATTTATTTCCTTATTTCATGATAAATGTTTATTATTCATGCTAGAATTGTATTAACCGGAAACATAATACATGTGTGAATACATAGACAAACAGAGTGTCACTAGTATGCCTCTACTTGATTAGCTCATTAATCAAAGATGGTTATGTTTCCTAACCATAGACAAAGAGTTGTTATTTGATTAACGAGGTCACATCATTAGTTGAATGATCTGATTGACATGACCCATTCCATTAGCTTAGCACCCGATTGTTTAGTATGTTGCTATTGCTTTCTTCATGACTTATACATGTTCCTATGACTATGAGATTATGCAACTCCCGTTTACCGGAGGAACACTTTGGGTGCTACCAAACGTCACAACGTAACTGGGTGATTATAAAGGAGCATTACAGGTGTCTCCAAAGGTAGATGTTGGGTTGGCGTATTTCGAGATTAGGATTTGTCACTCCGATTGTCGGAGAGGTATCTCTGGGCCCTCTCGGTAATGCACATCACATAAGCCTTGCAAGCATTGCAACTAAAGAGTTAGTTGCGAGATGATGTATTACAGAACGAGTAAAGAGACTTGCCGGTAACGAGATTGAACTAGGTATTGGATACCGATGATCGAATCTCGGGCAAGTAACATACCGATGACAAAGGGAACAACGTATGTTGTTATGCGGTCTGACCGATAAAGATCTTCGTAGAATATGTAGGAGCCAATATGGGCATCCAGGTCCCGCTATTGGTTATTGACCGGAGACGTGTCTCGGTCATGTCTACATTGTTCTTGAACCCGTAGGGTCCGCACGCTTAAGGTTACGATGACAGTTATATTATGAGTTTATGCATTTTGATGTACCGAAGGTTGTTCGGAGTCCTGGATGTGATCACGGACATGACGAGGAGTCTCGAAATGGTCGAGACGTAAAGATTGATATATTGGAAGCCTATGTTTGGATATCGGAAGTGTTCCGGGTGAAATCGGGATTTTACCGGATTACCGGGAGGTTACCGGAACCCCCCGGGAGCCATAAGGGCCTTATTGGGCTTTAGTGGAAAAGTGAAAGGGGCTGCCCATGGTGGGCTGCGCGCCTCCCCCCCTCCCCTAGTCCAACTAGGACTAGGAGAGGTGGCCGGCCACCTATCTCTCTCTTTCCCACTTGGGAATCCTATTTGGAATAGGATTGGGGGGGGGAGTCCTACTCCCGGTAGGAGTAGGACTCCTCCTGCGCCTCCATAGGGCTGGCCGCACCCCTCCCCCTTGGCTCCTTTATATACGGAGGCAGGGGGCACCTCTAGACACAAGTTGATCCACGTGATCTATTCCTTAGCCGTGTGCGGTGCCCCCTGCCACCATATACCTCGATAATACTGTAGCGGAGTTTAGGCGAAGCCCTGCTGCTGTAGTACATCAAGATCGTCACCACGCCGTCGTGCTGACGGAACTCTTCCCCGACACTTTGCTGGATCGGAGTCCGGGGATCGTCATCGAGCTGAACGTGTGCTCGAACTCGGAGGTGCCGTAGTTTCGGTGCTTGATCGGTTGGATCGTGAAGACGTACGACTACTTCCTCTACGTCGTGTCATCGCTTCCGCAGTCGGTCTGCGTTGGGTACGTAGAAAACACTCTCCCCTCGTTGATATGCATCACATGATCTTGCGTGTGCGTAGGAAATTTTTTGAAATTACTGCGTTCCCCAACAGTGGCATCCGAGCCTAGGTTATTTATGTTGATGTTATATGCACGAGTAGAACACAAGTGAGTTGTGGGCGATATAAGTCATACTGCCTACCAGCATGTCATACTTTGGTTTGGCGTCATTGTTGGACGAGACGACCCGGACCAACCTTACGCATACGCTTACGCGAGACCGGTTCCCTCGACGTGCTTTGCACATAGATGGCTTGCGGGCGACTGTCTCTCCAACTTTAGTTGAACCGAGTGTGACTACGCCCGGTCCTTGCGAAGGTTAAAACGGAGTCTATTTGACAAACTATCGTTGTGGTTTTGATGCGTAGGTAAGATTGGTTCTTGCTTAAGCCCGTAGCAGCCACGTAAAACTTGCAACAACAAAATAGAGGACGTCTAACTTGTTTTTGCAGGGCATGTTGTGATGTGATATGGTCAAAACGTGATGAGATATAAGTTGTTGTATGAGATGATCATGTTTTGTTGAAGTTATCGGCAAATGGCAAAAGCCTTATGGTTGTCTCTTTATTGCATAAGATGCAAGCGCCAAATAATTGCTTTACTTTATCGCTATGCGATAGCAATAGTTGCAAGAGCAATAGTTGGCGAGACGACCATGTGACGACATATTGATATAGATCAAGATGATGGAGATCATGGTGTCATGCCGGTGACGATGGAAATCATGACGATGCTTTGGAGATGGAGATCAAAGGCACAAGATGATGATGGCCATGTCATGTCACATATTTTGATTGCATGTGATGTTTATCTTTTATACATCTTATTTTTCTTAGTTTGACGGTAGCATTATAAGATGATCTCTCACTAAATTATCAAGAAGTGTTCTCCCTGAGTATGCACCGTTACCAAAGTTCGTCGTGCCCAGACACCACGTGATGATCGGGTGTGATAAGCTCTACGTCCATCTACAACGGGTGCAAGCCAGTTTTTGCACACGCAGAATACTCGGGTTATACTTGACGAGCCTAGCATATGCAGATATGGCCTCGGAACACGGAGACCGAAAGGTCAAGCGTTAATCATATAGTAGATATGATCAACATAATGATGTTCACCATTGAAGACTAATCCATCTCACGTGATGATCGGACATGGTTTAGTTGATTTGGATCACGTAATCACTTAGAAGATTAGAGGGATGTCTATCTAAGTGGGAGTTCTTAAGTAATATGATTAATTGAACTTTAATTTATCATGAACTTAGTCCTGGTAGTATTAGCATATCTATGTTGTAGACCAATAGCTCGCGTTGTTGTTTTCATATGTTTATTTTGATATGTTCCTAGAGAAAATTGTGTTGAAAGATGTTAGTAGCAATGATGCGGATTGGATCCGTGATCTGAGGTTTATCCTCATTGCTGCACAGAAGAATTATGTCCTTGATGCACCGCTAGGTGACGGACCTATTGCAGGAGCAGATACAGACGTTATGAACGTTTGGTTAGCTCAATATGATGACTACTTGATAGTTTAAGTGCACCATGCTTAACGGCTTAGAATCGGGACTTCAAAGACGTTTTGAACGTCATGGACCATATGAGATGTTCCAGGAGTTGAAGTTAATATTTCAAGCAAATACCCGAGTTGAGAGATATGAAGTCTCCAACAAGTTCTATAGCTAAAAGATGGAGGAGAATCGCTCAACTAGTGAGCATGTGCTCAGATTGTCTGGGTACTACAATCGCTTGAATCAAGTGGGAGTTAATCTTCCAGATAAGATAGTGATTGACAGAATTCTCTAGTCACCATCACCAAGTTAGTAGAACTTCGTGATGAACTATAATATGCAAGGGATAACGGAAACAACTCCCAAGCTCTTCGTGATGATGAAATCAATGAAGGTAGAAATCAAGAAAAACATCAAGTGTTGATGGTTGATAAGACCACTAGTTTCAAGAAAAGGGCAAAGGGAAGAAGGGGAACTTCAAGAATAACGGCAAGCAAGTTGCTGCTCAAGTGAAGAAGCCCAAGTCTGGTCCTAAGCCTGAGACTAAGTGCTTCTACTGCAAAGGGACTGGTCATTGGAAGCGGAACCACCCCAAGTGATTGGCGGATAAGAAGGATGGCAAAGTGAACATAAGTATATTTGATATACATGTTATTGATGTGTACTTTACTAGTGTTTATAGCAAACCCTAAGTATTTGATACTAGTTCAGTTGCTAAGATTAGTAACTCGAAACGGGAGTTGCAGAATAAACAGAGACTAGTTAAGGGTGAAGTGACGATGTGTGTTGGAAGTGGTTCCAAGATTGATATGATCATCATCGCACACTCCCTATAATTTCGGGATTAGTGTTGAACCTAAATAAGTGTTATTTGGTGTTTGCGTTGAGCATGAATATGATTTGATCATGTTTATTGTAATACGGTTATTCATTTAAAGTAAAAGAATAAATTGTTGTTCTGTTTACATGAATAAAACTTTATATGGTTACACACCCAATGAAAATAGTTCATTGGATCTCGATCTTAGTGATACACATATTCATAATATTGAAACCAAAAGATGTGAAGTTAATAATGATAGTGCAACTTATTTGTGGCACTGCCGTTTAGGTCATATTGGTGTAAAGCGCATGAAGAAACTCCATGCTGATGGGATTTTGGAATCACTTGATTATGAATCACTTGATGCTTGCGAACCATGCCTTATGGGTAAGATGACTAAAACGCCGTTCTCCGGAACAATGGAGCAAGCAACAGATTTGTTGGAAATCATACATACTGATGTATATGGTCCGATGAATATTAAGGCTTACAACAGGTATCATTATTTTCTGACCTTCACAAGATGATTTGAGCAGATATGGGGATATCTACTTGATGAAACATAAGTCTGAAACATTTGAACAGTTCAAAGAATTTCAGAGTGAAGTGGAAAATCATCGTGACAAGAAAATAAAAGTTTCTACGATATGATCGCAGAGGTAAAATATTTGAGTTACGAGTTTGGTCTTCAGTTAAAACAATGTGAAATAGTTTCACTACTCACGCCACCTGAAACACCACAGCATAATGGTGTGTCCGAACGTCATAACCGTACTTTATTGGATATAGTGCAATCTATGATGTCTCTTACCGATCTACCACTATCATTTTGGGGTTATGCATTAAAGACAGCTACATTCACGTTAAATAGGGCACCATCTAAATCCGTTGAGACGACGCCTTATGAACTGTGGTTTGGCAAGAAACCAAAGTTGTCGTTTCTTTAAAGTTTGAGGTTGCAATGCTTATGTGAAAAAGTTTCAACCTGATAAGCTAAAAACCCAAATCGGAGAAGTGCGTCTTCATAGGATACCCAAAGGAAACAGTTGGGTACACCTTCTATCACAGATCCAAAGGCAAGACATTCGTTGCTGAGAATGGATACTTTCTAAAGAAGGAGATTCTCTCGAAAGAAGTGAGTGGAAGGAAAGTAGAAAACTTGATAAGGTAATTGTACCTTCTCCCTTATTGGAAAGTAGTTCATCACAGAAATCTGTTCCTGTGACTACTACACCAATTAGTGAGGAAGCTAATGATGATGATCATGTAACTTCAGATCAAGTTACTACTAAATCTCGTAGGTAAACCAGAGTGAGATCCGCACCAAAGTGGTACGGTAATCCTATTTTGGAGGTCATGTTACTTGACCATGACGAACCTACGAACTATGAGGAAGCGATGATGAGCCCAGATTCTGATAAATGGTTTGAGGCCATGAAATCTGAGATATGATCCATGTATGAGAACAAAGTATGGACTTTGGTTGACTTGCCCGATGATCGGCAAGCAATTGAGAATAAATGGATCTTCAAGAGGAAGACGGACGCTGATAGTAGTGTTACTATCTACAAAGCTAGAATTGTCGCAAAAAAGGTTTTCGACAAGTTCAAGGTGTTGAATACGATGAGAGTTTCTCACTCGTATCTATGCTTAAGTCTGTCCGAATCATGTTAGCAATTGCCGCATTTTATGAAATCTGGCAAATGGATAAACAAAACTGCATTCCTTAATAGAGTTATTAAAGAAGAGTTGTATATGATACAACCAGAAGGTTTTGTCAATCCTAAAGGTGCTAACAAAATATGCAAGCTCCAGCGATCCATCTATGGACTGGTGCAAGCATCTCGGAGTTGGAATATACGCTTTGATAAGTTGATCAAAGCATATAGTTTTATATAGACTTGCGGTGAAGCCTGTATTTACAAGAAAGTGAGTGGGAGCACTATAGCATTTCTAATAAGTATATGTGAATGACATATTTTTGATCGGAAATAATGTAGAATTATTCTGTAAAGCATAAAGGAGTGTTTGAAAGGAGTTTTTTTTCAAGGAAAGACCTCGGTGAAGCTGCTTACATATTGAGTATCAAGATCTATAGAGATAGATCAAGACACTTGATAAGTTTTTTCAATGAGTACATACCTTGACAAGATTTTGAAGTAGTTCAAAATGAAGCAGTCAAAGAAAGAGTTCTTGCCTGTATTACAAGGTGTGAAGTTGAGTAAGACTCAAAGCCCGACCACGGCAGAAGATAGAAAGAGAATGAAAGTCATTCCCTATGCCTTGGCCATAGGTTCTATAAAGTATGTCATGCTGTGTACCAGATCTATTGTATACCCTACATTGATTTGGCAAGGGAGTACAATAGTGATCTAGGAGTAGATCACTGAACAGCGGTCAGAATTATCCTTAGTGAAATAAGGATATGTTTCTCGATTATGGACGTGACAAAAAGGTTCGTCGTAAAGGGTTACGCCGATGCAAGTTTTGACACTAATCTAGATGACTCTAAGTCTCGGTCTAGATACATATTGAAAGTGGGAGCAATTAGCTAGAGTAGCTCCATGCAGAGCATTGTTGACATAGAAATTTGCAAAATACTTACGGATCTGAATATAACAGACCCGGTGACTAAAATTATCTCACAAGCAAAACATGATCACACCTTAGTACTCCTTGGGTGTTAATCACATAGCGATGTGAACTAGATTACTGAATCTAGTAAACCCTTTGGGTGTTGGTCACATGGCAATGTGAACTATGGGTGTTAATCACATGATGATGTGAACTATCGATGTTAATCACATGGTGATGTGATCTAGATTATTGACTCTAGTGCAAGTGGGAACTGAAGGAAATATGCCCTAGAGGCAATAATAAAGTTATTATTTATTTCCTTATTTCATGATAAATGTTTATTATTCATGCTAGAATTGTATTAACCGGAAACATAATACATGTGTGAATACATAGACAAACAGAGTGTCACTAGTATGCCTCTACTTGACTAGCTCGTTAATCAAAGATGGTTATGTTTCCTAACCATAGACAAAGAGTTGTTATTTGATTAACGAGGTCACATCATTAGTTGAATGATCTGATTGACATGACCCATTCCATTAGCTTAGCACCCGATCGTTTAGTATGTTGCTATTGCTTTCTTCATGACTTATACATGTTCCTATGACTATGAGATTATGCAACTCCCGTTTACCGGAGGAACACTTTGGGTGCTACCAAACGTCACAACGTAACTGGGTGATTATAAAGGAGCATTACAGGTGTCTCCAAAGGTAGATGTTGGGTTGGCGTATTTCGAGATTAGGATTTGTCACTCCGATTGTCGGAGAGGTATCTCTGGGCCCTCTCGGTAATGCACATCACATAAGCCTTGCAAGCATTGCAACTAAAGAGTTAGTTGCGAGATGATGTATTACAGAACGAGTAAAGAGACTTGCCGGTAACGAGATTGAACTAGGTATTGGATACCGACGATCGAATCTCGGGCAAGTAACATACCGATGACAAAGGGAACAACGTATGTTGTTATGCGGTCTGACCGATAAAGATCTTCGTAGAATATGTAGGAGCCAATATGGGCATCCAGGTCCCGCTATTGGTTATTGACCGGAGACGTGTCTCGGTCATGTCTACATTGTTCTCGAACCCGTAGGGTCCGCACGCTTAAGGTTACGATGATAGTTATATTATGAGTTTATGCATTTTGATGTACCGAAGGTTGTTCGGAGTCCTGGATGTGATCACGGACATGACGAGGAGTCTCGAAATGGTCGAGACGTAAAGATTGATATATTGGAAGCCTATGTTTGGATATCGGAAGTGTTCCGGGTGAAATCGGGATTTTACCGGATTACCGGGAGGTTACCGGAACCCCCCGGGAGCCATAAGGGCCTTATTGGGATTTAGTGGAAAAGTGAAAGGGGCTGCCCATGGTGGGCTGCGCGCCTCCCCCCCTCCCCTAGGCCAACTAGGACTAGGAGAGGTGGCCGGCCACCTATCTCTCTCTTTCCCACTTGGGAATCCTATTTGGAATAGGATTGGGGGGGGGAGTCCTACTCCCGGTAGGAGTAGGACTCCTCCTGCGCCTCCATAGGGCTGGCCGCACCCCTCCCCCTTGGCTCCTTTATATACGGAGGCAGGGGGCACCTCTAGACACAAGTTGATCCACGTGATCTATTCCTTAGCCGTGTGCGGTGCCCCCTGCCACCATATACCTCGATAATACTGTAGCGGAGTTTAGGCGAAGCCCTGCTGCTGTAGTACATCAAGATCGTCACCACGCCGTCGTGCTAACGGAACTCTTCCCCGACACTTTGCTGGATCGGAGTCCGGGGATCGTCATCGAGCTGAACGTGTGCTCGAACTCGGAGGTGCCGTAGTTTCGGTGCTTGATTGGTTGGATCGTGAAGGCGTACGACTACTTCCTCTACGTCGTGTCATCGCTTCCGCAGTCGGTCTGCGTTGGGTACGTAGACAACACTCTCCCCCTCGTTGCTATGCATCACATGATCTTGCGTGTGCGCAGGAAATTTTTTGAAATTACTACGTTCCCCAACACCTGCCGGTGTGAGTGTCATGCGCTGATCAGATTACTCAGATCAGAGGACAATGAGTGGTACATCGTTCAGCACAGGAG
This sequence comes from Triticum urartu, assembly GCF_056163025.1. Taxonomy (NCBI): domain Eukaryota; kingdom Viridiplantae; phylum Streptophyta; class Magnoliopsida; order Poales; family Poaceae; genus Triticum; species Triticum urartu. Next base: position 476,910,934 of record NC_141877.1, read on the forward strand.
AAGCACATCCACTCTCTCTAGCCAAATTTTGGCAGAAGATTCATTGGCCATCCCACAAACACATTGATGTGTACAGTCGTGAGTTGTGACTTGATCAAGCAGGTGAGGCAGAACAATGTCAACCTTGCAAAAAATGTACAACATTGTTGGGAGTTTTTTCGGGTCAATGAAGAATGTGCCGTTTACGAAGAGGTCTCTGAAAAATCTATGTGGAAAGATTAGCTAGGAGCAGGCGAATGACGATGTGAGGAAGACAATGGAAGTGTTTGCTGAATTGGGGGCAAAGGATCCACACTTTACATACCATGTGCAGGCAGACAAAGAGGGTCGGATAAAGAACTTGATGTGAGCGAATGGCAGCAGCAGGCTGAAGTACAGTTTCTTTGGTGATATAGTGATGTTTGATACAATGTACCGGACTAACCTTTACGACATGCCCTTAAGACTTTTTGTTGGGGTTAACAACAATTTTCAGAGTATTATACTGGCTGGTGTACTGGTATGCGACGAGACTGAGGAAAGTTTTGAGTGTGTCTTTTCAGATTTTCTACAGATGATGAGAGGCGTGGCGCCGAAGACAATACTCATTGGTAATATGGCTTGTTTGATGATGTAAGATGATAACCTTATGATTCTTTGAGGATGAACTGATTAACTTGCTTATGTCATGATTGCAGACAAGAATCGGACGATGAATTGCATAAAAGAACAACATGTTTGGACATGGGTGATGTCCAGGGAGCAACCTCGGAAGTCTGCGAGGTGTAAGAATTGTGGGGTTGAGGGCCATAGGAGAAACACCTGCACTAAGGCAATGGAGATGAGGTTAGCAAATGTGGGATGCTGGAGTGTAGTGCTAGGCCCGACGGGCTGTTTTTTGTTAGTTGTAAACCTGTTATGTTGTGTTGTGGATTATTTTAGATTTTGTGTTGCACTCGTTGGCAGGCTGAACTGCAGTTAAAAAATCTAGCATTATTTCAGTAATTAAATGCCCATGGTGCGAATGATGGCTGTTGTTGTAGTTAGCTGCTTCATCTTACTGATTCTTGCAATTTGTATGTTGAATCCTTGGGGTGATCTTGCTTATTTTTGCAGTATGGCTTGTTCTGTTGAATGATCTGGTCATTCAGATCTGGGATGGCGGCGCTGTGAAAGAATCTTGCTTTTTTTAAAGGTAATAATGAAAACATCTTGCTGTGTGGAGGGGGTGGAGAAAAATAAAGGGGCAAACGACGCCCGTCATTACGTCTGAGCTGTGGCCCAGAACGGTGTCCCGCGTCTGAGCCTTCCCGTGTTAGACGGCAACCGTCCCATTGATTGCGATAGTTGGTGGGCCATGGCCCGAAATTTGTGCACATATACTAACTGGAATACCCTGACACATACAGTGGACTGGTGTGGATCTAGATGCCAACGGGCGATTCAGATAACGGGCGCATCTGTGATCGAGCTCAGAATAGCACTTCCGGTTATCCAGCCACTATGTCTATATATAACCGGTGCTGATTTTAATAGGGCGCCTAAAAGGCGGTGTATTTGGCCGGCCCAGTACTCAAGCATTATTTTGACTGTTTTGCATTGGCTTCTTCGGGAGGGCTTTTTACCAGTTTTTTTTTCTTTTTATTATTATCTTTTGTTCTTGGTTTTCTTCTGTCTTCACATTGTTCATTTGTTTCATTAGGTTTACATCGTTTTTCTTCTTTTTTTTTCAATACATTACTACCTTTCTCACACACAATGTACATTCTTCATGTACATCAAGATTTTTTATACATCTTTATAATTTTAAAAATAGACAATTAACATTTTAAAAATAATTTTTTTCGTGTCTAAAAGTTTTGTATACACCAAGAACATTTTTTGTACACATTTAGCAACTTTCCAATACATGATTAAGATTTTTTGAAAACATTTGATTTCTACTTTTGTCATGCACATTATACATTCTTGTATACGTATGAACAATTATTTTTGTACATGTTTACCATTTTATAAATACCTTTTTCATATACATTGTACATTTTTCGTGTACAGAAGGAACAATTAGGTCCTAATGAAAACGTCCGTAAGTAATATAATTTTCGGCGACGAGAGAGTATCTCAGAGTACTCGCGCGGTTCCGCATCCTGAAAGGTGTCGGGAGAAAATGAAGCCATGGTCGTGATGAATCAAGCTAAGCTTGAGATGCAAGCAACCAAATCCAAAGCTTGTACTGAACTGACTCGGACTGCATTCCGATTTCTTCCCGGATCACAAATGAACACGGCTTCGATCACATCACGGATCACTTCACTAGTTAAAAGGCCTTCGATCCCATCTACAGCGCCCATCCAATCTTCCCCATCGTCTCCTCTCCTCCACCGCGCGCTTCCAATCGCCTCTTCCGGCCCTTACCACAGCGACCGCCGTCCGCTGTTCCCATGGAGGTTGCCCACCGGAACCGGGAGCCCTTCTGCGTCATGTCCGGCCGGAAGCGCCCGCTGGAGACCCTTCGCCAGCGGTTCCAAGCAGAGCTCGTCGCGGCCCGTCGCCTCCTCGCCGAGGCGGCCGCCGTGCTTCCAGCCTCGGCCCCGTCAGCTCCCCGCGTGCGCGTCAAGGACAGTCGTCCAGCCGAGGAGCCGCCAGCCAAGAAGAGGAAGGCGTCCCATGCCGTTCCCGTGAGGAAGATGACGTCCAAGGAGCGGAGCCAACTCTACGCGGACCTCACCAAGCTAGCCAAGCTCTCTGAATCTCATGTGCTCCCTGCTCATATCCTGGAGCTGTTGAAGAAGCAGAGCCGCCGCGGCATCTGCGACGATTACATCGAGATCGAGATGAACGCCGTCCAAGACGAGGCCCTTGTGGAGATGCAGAAGCAGCTTGACAAGTTCGTTCGAGAGAGGGCGAATCCGTCCACGCATCAGCACAAGAACATGATGGCCGAGGAGGAGGACGAAGACGTTGACATCGTCGGCGGCGTCTCCCCTTTGCCGATCAGGCCGACACCAGTGCAGCTTGTAGACATCTGCAGCGAGGCCTCACCTCTGAAGAATCTTGGCGAAGATGCAACCATCAGCGGCAGCAACGGTTTGGTTTCTGGTTCTTCTCACCAGAGCATCGACAGTCCAGCTCCGGCAGAGCTCGCTGCCAACACTAGGCCTCCAACACGCGACCTCATCGCCCGTGCCAGCGAGATTCTGGAAAGGCGGCGAAAGGAGGCGACGTCCCGGGCGAGGGAGAAGGCCCGTCAGCAAGTGCTCGAGATGGAGAGGACGGCAATGTTCAACGAGAGCCTAGACGAGGACGTGAAGGTGCTCGGCATCGATCAGTACAACACGGCGAGGTCGAACAACTTGTTGCGACAGATGGGACTCTTCCCGAAGGACAAGGCTGACGACGACGACGACCTGAAGCAGCAGCAGCAGCCGCAGCGTCAAAGCTTCCAAGAAGATTTAGAGGAAGGGGAGATTCGGCTGTGATCGTCGTGGCTAGCAAACAAAGCTTGTAGTTCTCTTCTGCTGCTGAACGTAGTAATTCTGATGATGATAGCTGAGACTTAATGCTGTTCTTGAGGCCTCAGAGTAGGCGTGTAAGCATGATTGATTGAGAAAGTTGTGTCTCTGTTTAGTCATGACCTCTTATCTAGACCATATTTGGAAGTACACGATCGATTATACAGAGTATCAGCTAAATTACTTTGTGGTGCTGCATTGTGTAAACTAGATGACACCCCGCGCATTGCTGCGGGATCTCTTGGTAGTCATTAAAAGTAGCATTGCAACTAAATAGAAGCACAAATCAGCACTAAAAATTCCAAGGTCTACAATTTAATAGCAAAGAGAATAGGTTCTTCACTGGTAATAGACAGAGTCTTAATGGATGCACGGCCAGAGTATAGATATCAATTTTCGATCTTATTGTATTAACAATTCTTGAGGGTCAACATGATTTGATATATCTAAATTGCACTACAATAGTGCATCAGAGGATTGACGTATGGAACGGTGCCTCGATAGTCGATACTGATGAAGACTTATTCCTTTTCCCTCTAAATTATGGGGGTTGACTTTCAACTGAAATGGGTTAAGAAGAACTTGTCTTCTTTCGAAACTTCTCACAGTACAAATTCAAGCAAACAATGGACTTGATCTGAATCAATCAGCAAAGCATGGGCCAATGAATACAAGTTGAGTCACTTATTTTGGGAAGGAGGGAGTAGTAGACTGGGATTAAATATGGTGACAAACATAGCATCTATGGAGATCAAAAGATTATTCAGGTGAGTGACGGTACAATTCTGAAGATATTTGGCAAAAGCTAAAAGGGAAGCACATCTTTGAATGCTAGCCTATGACCACTATTGTCGATTAAGTAGAATTGTTCTTTTTTCAAGGGAAAACTACGACACTTTTGGAATAGAAATTACTCGATGATACACTGGTTGGAAACATAACTAAGACAAACACATGTTAAATGTTGTACTTTCCACAAAATGATGAAGAAACCTCTCTGATTGGAAAATACCAGTTCTTGTCGAATCTCTCACTTGGTATATCGTAAAGCACAACCTGCAAAGGCATATCTAAAATCACTTAGGGATGCTCAATACTGTTATTACCAAATATTTCATGGGCATACAGCTACACGGGTCATGATACAATGATATACATATTGTAAATATAAGAAAGACATCAATCCAGATAGCTCAATTGAACTTATCTATATTTTTTAATGTGGAGAACATACCTCAGACTTTCATCAACACTATCTGCAGTTGATACTTGTGTACAAACAATTACATGTGCCATAAACATTCAAATGGTTGAACAATTACGAAAATAATATTTTGCCCAAGCCACATCCCACGTACAACCAGCCATTAGATAAGGAATATGAGGAGAACAAACATGTTAATTTAATTTGGCTAGATCTGTAACAATGCCTTGCCTGCAAACAACACGGAGAGAAGTACATGTCCACCGAAGTCAAGTTATCCTGGCTGGATCTGTAACATTGGCTTGCCTGCAAACAACATGGAGAGAAGTACAATTCCACCAAAGTGTTGTCATCCAAATAGCAGATCAAGATGAGCGATGGTACTGGCTCATGTATCACAAAAACCATTATCATTCACTGTGCAGGCTTGGGAAGATTAAAATTCGAAATTGTACTCAATTAAGTTTGGATGGGAAAGACTGACCTCTTCCTCCTGATAAATATAAACAACTTCAAGGCAAACAACTGAATCTGGTACATGAGAATCTAACACTAATCTCTTTTTTGTTGACATGCACATGACAAAGGAAAATGGAAACTGCATACTTTTGGGGATTTGAGGATGGGATAACCATAGCCAACTTAGGACTTTGGGGTCAATCTCCTCATGTACAGTGTGCTGCTTGCTGAAGGGAGGGGATGAGACCTATTGAAACATCCACACGGCGCAGCCCAATAGACGTGCTGATGCATTGACAGTATATGGAATCCTAAATACTCGGTCGCCGCATCTGTATTCGAGAAGGAAGCCCACCTGAAATAGGTGCTGCGGGAGATGAGGAGACGGTGAAGACGGTAGGTGACGCCCATGGCCTTGACAACGACATTGGAGAAGCCGCCGGAGCCGAATCCCTTTGCCTGGACGTTGTCGCAGAGCGCCGAGAGGTTGCAGTCCATGGAGCGGAGCTCCGCCGCTGCGAACACCAGCTCGTACGGCCGCGGCGCCTCTGCCGGCCCGGGCAGGCCGCCGCCCCCTCCGCCATCACGGGCGGCAGCGGGTGCGACTGCTGCGTTTTTTGTTTTGACATTACGGCCGGGAGGTGGAAACGAAGGGTATGCCGTGGGCGTGGGGACAGACAGTTGGGCTTCTTTCTTATGTTTGCGTTTGGAGACCATTGGGCTTCGGTATGCACTTTAAGTCTGGAAAAGGGAGCAACGAAGCGGCATATAAAAATGTCAATAAAAATTGGTTAAAATGGAAAATAATCGCTAATGTGGCAGTTTGCTGAGGTGGATAGGCTGCATGTCTAGAGAAATAGCATAGTGGGGATGAACTATTTAGGTATTATAGATGGCTAAATGCTCATCATAAGTTGGCCCATCTCCAAGAAAGATTAACAGTGATGTCCATTTCGAGAAAGTTTAACAGAGATGTGCTCTCTGAAATCACCGTTGCCTTTTGCCTCAGTTACCTGTGTTTGATCCACATCAAAGTCATATGTTGCTGCTCTTGAACTTATAATTATCGCAAATAAGATGAATTGGGAGTGAGACTGATCTGATGTGTACATGACTTGAGGCTAGGTTCTTCACGCAAATGTTCGGTGAGAGTACAATTTTTTTTGACAACGGGTCAGAATAACAATTTAATTGCTTGGCAATCTACAATGTAGTTTATCTCCCTCTTGTAAATTGCATATTTGATAAACTGGTTTTGAGGTTCAATGTGAATAAGCTTGGATCAAACCATTTATGCTATGGAAGTGTTAGTGTGGGCTATTTTTGGTTTTACATCAAGAAAATAGTGTAGGAAGTGTACTAGTGTTCCAAAGTTTTCAGAAGGAATATTTTATTACCTTAAAAAACATCAAGCTGGCGTATTGTTATTCTAATTAATAACTGTTGTTGTCCTTTCACCTTTCAAGATACTAAATCACGGCCGTCAATCTGCTCTGGTTGATATATTGCAAATTCTCACAATTATTTGTGAAGGACACAAGCTGCCATTGGCTCAAACCTGGATTCCATATTGCAATAACAAAAATGGTATGTCCCATGGTGGTAGCCTCAAGAATGGGCGGTTACATTTTGATGGTTGTCGCATTAACGGAGTATGCATTTCAACATGTGATGTGGCATTCCACATTGGCGATGCTCATATGTGGGGATTTAGGAATGCATGTGTGGGGAGTGTTTGACAAAAAAAATTACCAAAATTAAGGTTCGCGTCCCACAGAACTATCACTTTTAAAAAAGTGACTGATAACTGCCAAAAAATTGGAATCCTGTGACTAAAAACCACCACTTTTAAAAAATGACCAGTTTAGAAGATTTAAATATGTTTATGACATGCCGGCCCGTTTGTCATGGCTGACATGACGGGAAAGTCAACTTCGCTTATTTTTTACAATTAAGTTGACCGTTAGCAGGTAGACCCCACACGTCAGCATCACCTTCTTCCTCCACCATGCCCCTGCCTCTCGTCTTCTCCAAGAAGTCAGCCGGGAGCAGCCGCTCGAGGTCCGGCTCGGGGAACTCCCTCTGTTCCTCCGGCGGGCTCCTCACCGCCCGCAGGAACCGGTGCCCGGAGCTCTCTAGCCCGCGAGTGATCTCCTTCAGCTGCGCCGCCGAGAAGGCGCCCTTGCTGCCGAAACAGAGGAACACAACGCTCTTCTCCGGCTGCGCGTCGAGCCACGCGAGGCACTCGTGCCGCTTCTCGCCGCCTGCGCCCGCGTCGCCGCCGTTCACCAATGGCCCGATGCAGTAGACCCTCGGCGTCGGTCGGTCGGGCACGCAGACGCTGTCGGCGAGCGCTTTCAGGGCCGTGGGCTCCAGCCAGTCGAAGCTGTTGACCAGCACGCCCCTCCCCTCCGCGATGCGCTTGAACTGGTGCAGCCAGACCTTGGTGAGGTCGCTCTCCTTGTCCTGCACCGTGACCAGCATGTCCACCGCGTGGATCGGCGTCACGCCGGGGCAACGCACGAGCGCGTCGCGCATGTTCCTGAAGGACGGCAGGCCGGGGGTAGAGGTACGGCAAGTTGAGGAAGACGGCGAGGTCGCTGGCGGCGGAGGCGAAGAAGAAGTAGGCGGGGAGGGCGAGCTCGGTGGCGACGTCGAGCGCGTCGACGCAGAACATGTCGAGCAGGAGCGCGTCGGCGGGGGCCGGCAGCGTGCGCAGGAAGGCCCGGAGCGCGGGGTTGGCGAGGCGGAGCGTGTCATGGGCGCGCCTGACCGGGTGCGCGGCGGGGTCCGGGCTGGGAGGGACCGGGAGGAGGCGGAAGGCGATGGAAGGGTTAGCCGCGGCGAGTCGGGCCACGGCAGCGGCCTAGGCGGCGTCGCCGTCCGGTGGGTCGACGACGGCGAGGACGGTGTTGTGGCCATGGCGGAGTAGGTGCTTGGCCAACTCCACCCATGCTGCCTGGTACGCCGTAGTGCGTGTAGAAGATCGGTGCGCATAAGGTGGCGGTGAGAAGAGCAAGATGGCGGACCCGAGACGGCCGGGGCACGCCGCCATCCGGCTTGCCGGCGGCGTCCACGGCATCCTGCTGGATCTCTGCTGCGAAGGTGGTGATACACTTCATCGGCGATTCGGCATCCCGGACTACCGCCGGTGTGCTGCTCTACTGCTGGTAAGGTGTTTGTTGAAATGTCAAAGAGAGAGGAGGAAGAAGGTGATGCTGATGTGTGGGGTCCACCTGTCGTAATGGTCAGCTTGATGGTAAAATATAAATGGAGTTGACTTTCCCGTCACGTCTGCCCTGACACACGGGCCCCGTATGTCATAAACACATTTAAGTCTTCTAAACTGGCCATTTTTTAAAATGGTAGTTTTTAGTCACGAGTTTCTAATTTTTTGGTAGTTATTAGTCACTTTTTTAAAAGTGGTAGTTTTGTGGGACGTGAACCTCAATTGTGATAGTTTTTTGTGAAACACTTCATGTGTGGCCGTGTAGGGCATCACCTACAGAAGGGACAGGGGGTTGCTGGAGATGCATTTTTCTTGAACAGGCCTTGTTTCTCGAAAGATGTCAGTCAGCTCTCTAAACTGGATTACCCCCTGTTTTTCCTGCCACTGGATTGCCGAGAAGGCAGTGAGCAGACGACACTTCTCGAGTCTATTTATGCTATGATGAAACAGAACAGGCATAGTTTGAAGGTACCTTATCATGGAGACTTTGGTTCTCCTCAGTTCAGTGACATGCGTGTAATTGAGAATGGAAACATGAAGGAAACAGATGCACAGAATTCAGAAAGTAGGCATTGTGATTTGTGAATCACCTTTGGTGCTTGAAAGAAGCAAAAAGATGCGGGGGAACACTGAAAATGCTGCAGCAAACATCAGTGTCCAACACCATCCCTATCCACAACCGATAAATACACCACAAGCAAAACCAAGATCAAAAGTATGGAATCACTTTACGAAGATGGATAGAGCGCGGGCGATTTGTATCCACTGCAGAAAGGACTATGCAACTGACCCAAAACAACATGGGACTTCTCGCCTATCGAGACATTTGTAAGCATGACCATGGAATTGACCTCAAAGCCTCATCATCAGGAAGTGGGAACTAACCCTCCCATTTCCATCCAACTGTTGGGCGCTGGTGTAGCTGTATGCATAGGATTGCATCTAAAGACCGGAATACCTATCAGAATCCGGGTTATGTATTTTCTTAGAAAATATGGTAAGAAAGGAGCGCTCGATATATGTTTCTTATAAACTAAGCTCTACGTGGTGTTTGTATTATTGTGTTCTTCTTGTTTTGCCAATATTACTCTGTCTCCTCGGTTAGTCGCAGCTATATACAGTTTCAAATTGCATTAGAGGGCACCCATATTTATTGGTCGTGGGGTGTTGAGTGTCTTTTGGTCGACTCATCGCTCAAAGAACCCTTCAAATGGTTTGAAAATGGGGGTATATCCCGTAAAAACGTATTTGTATCTTTTTTCAGGTAAAAGCTATATAACTAGCCTTTTCTTTTTTGAGGGAAAGCTATATAACTAGCCGGGAGATTAATTCATAGTGGCCACCTCATCCAGATCCAGGCATCGGCCCAGCCACTGACGACATGCTGGGCCAAATACGTCAACTATGTAGCCGCTTCCTCCTCCTTCATAAAAAAGTCAGGGTTTCTGCCTCCCGCCGGCGCCGCCGCAGATCCGCCTCCTCTTGAGGTGAAAAATGCTTCGGTGAGGTTTGTGCCAAATTTCACCTTATTTGAGCATCTGAGTAGCCCTTAGCAAAAAATACAAATTTTGGTATGCGAAACAGTTTACTGTTCTTGTACTGTTCGGACCCTTTGTTTTTGCTGAGAACTACTCAGATGTCCGAATGAGCTGAAAATTAGCACGGACCTCACACACTAAAACATCTCCTATGGAAAAAAAATCTTGTGAATTCAAAAAATGGAACAAGAAAAAGGAAATAAAAAACCAGGAAAAAGGAGAATGTAAACAAAAGAATCGGAAAATGTTCTCAAACTCGAAAAAGGAATCATGAATTTAGAAAATTGTGATTTGATTTTCTAAATGTTCAAAAATTTTAGAAAATGAAAATCGGACAATATTCGTGCATTTTAAAAGTTTTCAGGAAATCAAAATAATGTTCCTAAATTTTAAAAACTAGAAGAAAGTCGAATAAATCGAGAAACGTAATTGGCCAGGGAAGGTTATAGAACCTTTACAAAACAAGCCCAAAACAGACTCAAGAATGGGCGCTCACATTTTGATGGTTTTCGCAGTCACGGAGTATGCATTTCAACATGTCATGTGGCATTCCACATTGCCGATGCTCATATGTGGGGATTTAGGAATGCATATGTGGGGCATCGATCATCTACAGAAGGGACATGGGGTTGCTGGAGATGCATTTCTCTCGAACATGCCTTGTTTCTCGAAAGATGTCAGTCAGCTCTCTAAACTGGATTACCCCCTGTTTTTGCTGCCACTGGATTGCTGAGAAGACAGTGAGCAGAAGGCACTTCTCGAGTCTATTTATTCTATGATGAAACAGAACAGGCACAATTTGAAGGCACCTTATCATGGAGACTTTGGTTCTCCTCAGTTCAGTGACATGCCTGTAATTGGGAATGGAAACCTGAAGGAAACATATGCCCAGAATCCAGAAAGTAGGCATTGTGATTTGTGAATCACCTTTGGTGCTTGACAGAAGCAAAAGGATGCGCGGGAACACTGAAAATGCTGCAACAAGCATCACTGTCCAACACCATCCATATCCACAACCTATAAATACACCACAAGCAAAACCAAGATCAAAAGTATGGAATCACTTCACGAAGATGGATAGAGCGCGAGCGATTTGTATCCACTGCAAAAAGGACTATGCAGCTGACCCAAAACAACATGGGACTTCTCGCCTGTGGAGACATCTATAAGCATGACCATGGAATTGACCTCAAAGCCTCATCATCAGGAAGTGGGAACTAACCCTCCCATTTTCATCCAACTGTTGGGCGCTGGTGTAGCTGTATGCATAGGACTGCATCTAAAGACTGGAATACCTATCAGAATCCGGGTTATGTATTTTGTTAGAAAATATGGTAAGAAAGGAGCGCTCGATATATATTTCTTATAAACTAAGCTCTACGTGGTGTTTGTATTATTGTGTTCTTCTTGTTTTGTCAATATTACTCTGTCTCCTCGGTTAGTCGCAGCTATATTCAGTTTCAAATTGCATTAGGAGGCACCCATATCTATTGGTCGTGGGGTGTTGAGTGTCTTTTGGTTGACTCATCGCTCAGAGAACCCTTCAAATAGTTTGAAAATGGGGGTATATCCCGTAAAAACGTATTTGTATCTTTTTTTCGGGTAAAAGCTATATAAGTAGCCTTTTCTTTTTTGAGGGAAAGCTATATAACTAGCCGGGAGATTACATTCATAGTGGCCACCTCATCCAGATCCAGGCATCGGCCCAGCCACTGACGACATGCCGGGCCAAATACGTCAACTACGTAGCCGCTTCCTCCTCCTTCACAAAAAAGTCAGGGTTTCTGCCTCCCGCCGACGCCGCCGCAGATCCGCCTCCTCTTGAGGTGAAAAATGCTTCGGTGAGGTTTGTGCCAAATTTGACCTTATTTGAGCATCTGAGTAGCTCTTATAAAAAAATACAAATTTTGGTATGCGAAACAGTTTACTGTTCTTGTACTGTTCGGACCCTTTGTTTTTGCTGAGAGCTACTCAGATGTCCGAATGAGCTGAAAATTAGCACGGACCTCACACACTAAAACATCTCCTATGAAAAAATAAACTCTTGTGAATTCAAAAAATGGAACAAGAAAAAGGAAATAAAAAAACCAGGTAAAAAGAGAATGAAAACAAAAAAACGAAAAATGTTCTCAAACTCCAAAAAGGAATCATGAATTTGGAAAATTGTGATTTGATTTTTTAAATATTTGCAAATTTTAGAAAATGTTAAAAAATTTGGACAATATTCGTGCATTTTAAAAGTTTTCAGGAAATCAAAATAATGTTCCTAAAATTTAAAAACTAGAAGAAAGTTGAATAAATCGAGAAACGAAATTGGCCAGGGAAGGTTATAGAACCTTTACAAAACAAGTGCAAAACAGACTTATAGAATAACTGTGTTGCGCGGGTTAGGGGAATACATGGTTATCCAGGGACGTGGAGTAACTGGTCACGAGCACAGATGTGCTCGATATCCCGTGCGTTCGCTGCTGTGTGGGGATCTGGGTTGATTCTTTATACGGTGGGCTAAGAATTGCTGGTAAATGGGCACTGTGTGGGAATACGTATGTGGCAGACCTGGGAAGTGGGCCAGTTCAGGACGGCCGTCAACTGGTGACGGGCTGAGCCGTGGCCCAGTTTCACCTACGTCCGTCTGATCCGTGGCTCCGATAAATCTCTTTCGTTCAGAGGGCGGCAGTCTCGAACGGAATGCAGTTCTAGTATCTTCTTCCTCAACTCGGCCGCCATTTTTGGTAACTGACGAAGGAGAGATATAGTGACGGAGAACAGGTGGTCGACGCGCAAAATGGAGTTCCTCGTGCAGCCAATCATGAGGTATGTCAGTCAGATGCATTTTTTGTCCACCGTAGCGTGCGATTTGAAGAGTGGAGCTCAGGCGGCTGAGGTTTTCTATGCTTTCTCCGCCACAGATCCACTCTGATTGAGGAGGTCGGAAGATTCGCCGGCGGATGGTACTAGGCGAACGTTTGTGCGGGTGGCACCGCAGGAGGCCACGGGTGTGAGCGGCGAAGAGCAGATCTACCGGGTGTGGAGCGGCGGCAATCGACGGGGAAGATGGATCCCTAGGATCTTGGTCGGAATAAGAGGTGAGGGGAACTGGATTTAAATCGATCAGTGCTATGAGGAATTTCAGTAACCTATTTTCAAGCTGTGTATGGCCGTGCAGTGTTGTTGACTGAATTGTTTGCGGTAGTAGATAGCCAATGCACCTTGCCGATTTAAGATTAGTAGACACAGCACTGCAATTATAATATAGCTGGGGAGGCCGTACTAAACTCTAGAACTGAGCAGTGGAGCCATTTTTATAGATTTTGAGAGCACATTAAGTATACTATGTACATAACAAAACTCTGTAGATCCATGACAGTAGTCGACAGGCAGTTAATTAAACATTCATTTAAAATGGTGCAAAATGTGGAATCTGCAGTTGGAAATGGAAATGCTGTAGATGCTATTTAGTTTGTCCTATGTTTTGTCCTGCTGCATATAAGATGAATGAAATGAGTGTAGAAGGTCGATGTAAAAATATAGCATAAATGAGAAACAATGCAAAGTGGTTTCAAATGGATGATTGACGGCACCGAGTTGTATGGTTCTATGTGGTCATGAAAATAGGCCTAGAGCATATGGAGAGTCTGCAAAACTCGAAAACGCTAGACAAAAACTACGTGCAGCTGATTCCATAAGATTTTTGGGAATGCATAGGTCCTGACACGAGTAATCTCGAGTGCACGGTGAGGATCGGTGCTACTGCCCCCGGAAGGACGCCTTGAGGCATCGGAATTGTCCACCGGGAAGATGAACATGCAGGCACTTGGTTGGGCTAAGAGGTGCATCCTCATTAATCTCTGTGTGTAGTTTTCAATTTTTCGCTGGCATGGAGCAGGTTTGCATGAATAGGTTTGGGCATCTGGTAATTTTCTTAGGCTGAGTTCTGGTGGGCATGATGGTGTATAATGGATTATCAGATGTAGATCCCCTAGTAAACTTGTGTGGATGAAGCATTAAATTTTTGAGAGAGAAGTTAACCATGATCCTGGACACCTGTAGTGAATAGGGCATTGGTATTTTGCAAGACAGTTGGGAATGTTTCGGCATTTAATTATCGACACAAAAAATAGAGAAGTATAATGTTGAACCTGATGCAATTCTCTGTTGATCTTCGGAAATGAGCAAGTGCTACCTGTAATGAAGTTTATTAGTAATTTGATGGCTGAAGATAGACCAGTCTCCTGCAAGTTTTAATATATGTAGCTAGAATTCCGGGTACATGGCCTGTGGAATTATAGTGTGATATAATTAGCAATGGATTGTCAGATGTAAATCCGTAGTCTAAACTGGTATGAATGCAGCGTTTAATTTTTGAGAGAAAAGTTAACCATGATCATGGACACGTGTAGTGAATAGTGCATTCGTATTTTGCAGGCATATCTATCTCCTCTGTGGTAGATGGCGAATCCAGGGTGTTCTAGTCTCTAATTTGTTGACTCATCTCTTTTTTTGTGGCCATGGTTGTGTGCAAGTTTCTGTTTGTTGAGGAGGTGGATGAGAGCGCGGCTCCAATGGATCCGGTTGTCATGGTTTCGCTCCCGGGCGCCGTCCAGGCGATAGCAACATGCAAGGGGGCTGGTAGTTCGCCAGCGCTGGCCACGAGTGTGGACGCACAGATCTACGAGGAGGGAAGGGGCGGGAAGGATAGATGCGAGTCGTCACTGCAGGTATCGGAAATGTCCATTGGTAAGATGACACCGCTGCTACCTGGATGGGCTAAGATGTCAGTCAGCTCGAATCCCTTTTGCGGTTTTCCATTTACTGCACTTTGAAAATTGATATAGTTGCGAAGTTTACAATTGCAAGCAGAGTGTGACAGTGGATTAGATGGGGGTCGCATCAAAATGATGTAGGATTAGAAAAATTGTTAGGCCTCTCAATGGTTATAATGTGCATTATGGGCATGAATCAACTGGTACAGTCAGCCCATTTTGGGTGTGGTTTTCATGGGGTTCCAGGTACAAGACATTGAAAATAGAAACATTCTATTGTTGGTGCTTGTGAGCGGCGGAAAATGCATATGAAAGATCATTATTGTGGGACGGTTTTAGTTCTTTTCGTGTTTCCTGAGATGGGCTAGGTGTAATTGCTGTTCGATGTGGCTGTTTGGTTCGGAAAATGTGGTTAGTTGTTAGATTTAAATTTTAATAGCTGCATTTATGAGGCTGTTGGGTTGGGAAATGTCTGCATCTCTTGGATTTAATCCCTATTTCATGGGGATGTTGGGTTTGGAAGTGTGGCACAATTCCTAAGGCATGGGCACTGCAATTGCAGGGTGAGGATAGGCACGGACGCTCGTTGCAGGAAACCATGCTCGTCGTGTGTGACTGCATTTGAGAAAATTGTAAGGGGGTATGCAGAGAACCCTTCTAAGAACGTCATTGTGCCGATTCTGGGCGCAAGCTTTGATTCGCTAGGAGAAGCTTATGATTTCTGCAACCTTTATTCCTGGGAGAGAGGATTTGGAATAAGGTACAAGAAGAGTAGAGTGAATGTCGAGAGGATGAAGGGCATGCAGGAGATCGTGTGCGGGTGCTCGGTATGTGCCGTCGGCAGCCAGCATAAATTCTTTTCTATTCCTTTTTCTTGTGGGGAATTTATGCACACGCTGTGAAATTTTCTTGCAGGGGAAGGCTGGCGTGGAGAACACTAGGTCCTGCTGAAGGAAATATGCCCTAGACGCAATAATAAAGTTATTTTTTATTTCCTTATTTCATGATAAATGTTTATTATTCATGCTAGAATTGTATTAACCGGAAACATAATACATGTGTGAATACATAGACAAACAGAGTGTCACTAGTATGCCTCTACTTGACTAGCTCGTTAATCAAAGATGGTTATGTTTCCTAACCATAGACAAAGAGTTGTTATTTGATTAACGAGGTCACATCATTAGTTGAATGATCTGATTGACATGACCCATTCCATTAGCTTAGCACCCGATCGTTTAGTATGTTGCTATTGCTTTCTTCATGACTTATACATGTTCCTATGACTATGAGATTATGCAACTCCCGTTTACCGGAGGAACACTTTGGGTGCTACCAAACGTCACAACGTAACTGGGTGATTATAAAGGAGCATTACAGGTGTCTCCAAAGGTAGATGTTGGGTTGGCGTATTTCGAGATTAGGATTTGTCACTCCGATTGTCGGAGAGGTATCTCTGGGCCCTCTCGGTAATGCACATCACATAAGCCTTGCAAGCATTGCAACTAAAGAGTTAGTTGCGAGATGATGTATTACAGAACGAGTAAAGAGACTTTCCGGTAACGAGATTGAACTAGGTATTGGATACCGACAATCGAATCTCGGGCAAGTAACATACCGATGACAAAGGGAACAACGTATGTTGTTATGCGGTCTGACCGATAAAGATCTTCGTAGAATATGTAGGAGCCAATATGGGCATCCAGGTCCCGCTATTGGTTATTGACCGGAGACGTGTCTCGGTCATGTCTACATTGTTCTCGAACCCGTAGGGTCCGCACGCTTAAGGTTACGATGACAGTTATATTATGAGTTTATGCATTTTGATGTACCGAAGGTTGTTCGGAGTCCTGGATGTGATCACGGACATGACGAGGAGTCTCGAAATGGTCGAGACGTAAAGATTGATATATTGGAAGCCTATGTTTGGATATCGGAAGTGTTCCGGGTGAAATCGGGATTTTACCGGATTACCGGGAGGTTACCGGAACCCCCCGGGAGCCATAAGGGCCTTATTGGGCTTTAGTGGAAAAGTGAAAGGGGCTGCCCATGGTGGGCTGCGCGCCTCCCCCCCTCCCCTAGTCCAACTAGGACTAGGAGAGGTGGCCGGCCACCTATCTCTCTCTTTCCCACTTGGGAATCCTATTTGGAATAGGATTGGGGGGGGGGGAGTCCTACTCCCGATAGGAGTAGGAATCCTCCTGCGCCTCCATAGGGCTGGCCGCACCCCTCCCCCTTGGCTCCTTTATATACGGAGGCAGGGGGCACCTCTAGACACAAGTTGATCCACGTGATCTATTCCTTAGCCGTGTGCGGTGCCCCCTGCCACCATATACCTCGATAATACTGTAGCGGAGTTTAGGCGAAGCCCTGCTGCTGTAGTACATCAAGATCGTCACCACGCCGTCGTGCTGACGGAACTCTTCCCCGACACTTTGCTGGATCGGAGTCCGGGGATCGTCATCGAGCTGAACGTGTGCTCAAACTCGGAGGTGCCGTAGTTTCGGTGCTTGATCGGTTGGATCGTGAAGACGTACGACTACTTCCTCTACGTCGTGTCATCGCTTCCGCAGTCGGTCTGCGTTGGGTACGTAGACAACACTCTCCCCTCGTTGCTATGCATCACATGATCTTGCGTGTGCGTAGGAAATTTTTTGAAATTACTGCGTTCCCCAACAGTGGCATCCGAGCCTAGGTTATTTATGTTGATGTTATATGCACGAGTAGAACACAAGTGAGTTGTGGGCGATATAAGTCATACTGCCTACCAGCATGTCATACTTTGGTTTGGCGGCATTGTTGGACGAGACGACCCGGACCAACCTTACGCATACGCTTACGCGAGACCGGTTCCCTCGACGTGCTTTGCACATAGATGGCTTGCGGGCGACTGTCTCTCCAACTTTAGTTGAACCGAGTGTGACTACGCCCGGTCCTTGCGAAGGTTAAAACGGAGTCTATTTGACAAACTATCGTTGTGGTTTTGATGCGTAGGTAAGATTGGTTCTTGCTTAAGCCCGTAGCAGCCACGTAAAACTTGCAACAACAAAATAGAGGACGTCTAACTTGTTTTTGCAGGGCATGTTGTGATGTGATATGGTCAAAACGTGATGAGATATAAGTTGTTGTATGAGATGATCATGTTTTGTTGAAGTTATCGGCAAATGGCAAAAGCCTTATGGTTGTCTCTTTATTGCATAAGATGCAAGCGCCAAATAATTGCTTTACTTTATCGCTATGCGATAGCAATAGTTGCAAGAGCAATAGTTGGCGAGACGACCATGTGACGACATATTGATATAGATCAAGATGATGGAGATCATGGTGTCATGCCGGTGACGATGGAAATCATGACGATGCTTTGGAGATGGAGATCAAAGGCACAAGATGATGATGGCCATGTCATGTCACATATTTTGATTGCATGTGATGTTTATCTTTTATACATCTTATTTTTCTTAGTTTGACGGTAGCATTATAAGATGATCTCTCACTAAATTATCAAGAAGTGTTCTCCCTGAGTATGCACCGTTACCAAAGTTCGTCGTGCCCATACACCACGTGATGATCGGGTGTGATAAGCTCTACGTCCATCTACAACGGGTGCAAGCCAATTTTTGCACACGCAGAATACTCGGGTTATACTTGACGAGCCTAGCATATGCAGATATGGCCTCGGAACACGGAGACCGAAAGGTCAAGCGTGAATCATATAGTAGATATGATCAACATAATGATGTTCACCATTGAAGACTAATCCATCTCACGTGATGATCGGACATGGTTTAGTTGATTTGGATCACGTAATCACTTAGAAGATTAGAGGGATGTCTATCTAAGTGGGAGTTCTTAAGTAATATGATTAATTGAACTTTAATTTATCATGAACTTAGTCCTGGTAGTATTAGCATATCTATGTTGTAGACCAATAGCTCGCGTTGTTGTTTTCATATGTTTATTTTGATATGTTCCTAGAGAAAATTGTGTTGAAAGATGTTAGTAGCAATGATGCGGATTGGATCCGTGATCTGAGGTTTATCCTCATTGCTGCACAGAAGAATTATGTCCTTGATGCACCGCTAGGTGACGGACCTATTGCAGGAGCAGATACAGACGTTATGAACGTTTGGTTAGCTCAATATGATGACTACTTGATAGTTTAAGTGCACCATGCTTAACGGCTTAGAATCGGGACTTCAAAGACGTTTTGAACGTCATGGACCATATGAGATGTTCCAGGAGTTGAAGTTAATATTTCAAGCAAATACCCGAGTTGAGAGATATGAAGTCTCCAACAAGTTCTATAGCTAAAAGATGGAGGAGAATCGCTCAACTAGTGAGCATGTGCTCAGATTGTCTGGGTACTACAATCGCTTGAATCAAGTGGGAGTTAATCTTCCAGATAAGATAGTGATTGACAGAATTCTCTAGTCACCATCACCAAGTTAGTAGAACTTCGTGATGAACTATAATATGCAAGGGATAACGGAAACAACTCCCAAGCTCTTCGTGATGATGAAATCAATGAAGGTAGAAATCAAGAAAAACATCAAGTGTTGATGGTTGATAAGACCACTAGTTTCAAGAAAAGGGCAAAGGGAAGAAGGGGAACTTCAAGAATAACGGCAAGCAAGTTGCTGCTCAAGTGAAGAAGCCCAAGTCTGGTCCTAAGCCTGAGACTAAGTGCTTCTACTGCAAAGGGACTGGTCATTGGAAGCGGAACCACCCCAAGTGATTGGCGGATAAGAAGGATGGCAAAGTGAACATAAGTATATTTGATATACATGTTATTGATGTGTACTTTACTAGTGTTTATAGCAAACCCTAAGTATTTGATACTAGTTCAGTTGCTAAGATTAGTAACTCGAAACGGGAGTTGCAGAATAAACAGAGACTAGTTAAGGGTGAAGTGACGATGTGTGTTGGAAGTGGTTCCAAGATTGATATGATCATCATCGCACACTCCCTATAATTTCGGGATTAGTGTTGAACCTAAATAAGTGTTATTTGGTGTTTGCGTTGAGCATGAATATGATTTGATCATGTTTATTGTAATACGGTTATTCATTTAAAGTAAAAGAATAAATTGTTGTTCTGTTTACATGAATAAAACTTTATATGGTTACACACCCAATGAAAATAGTTCATTGGATCTCGATCTTAGTGATACACATATTCATAATATTGAAACCAAAAGATGTGAAGTTAATAATGATAGTGCAACTTATTTGTGGCACTGCCGTTTAGGTCATATTGGTGTAAAGCGCATGAAGAAACTCCATGCTGATGGGATTTTGGAATCACTTGATTATGAATCACTTGATGCTTGCGAACCATGCCTTATGGGTAAGATGACTAAAACGCCGTTCTCCGGAACAATGGAGCAAGCAACAGATTTGTTGGAAATCATACATACTGATGTATATGGTCCGATGAATATTAAGGCTTACAACAGGTATCATTATTTTCTGACCTTCACAAGATGATTTGAGCAGATATGGGGATATCTACTTGATGAAACATAAGTCTGAAACATTTGAACAGTTCAAAGAATTTCAGAGTGAAGTGGAAAATCATCGTGACAAGAAAATAAAAGTTTCTACGATATGATCGCAGAGGTAAAATATTTGAGTTACGAGTTTGGTCTTCAGTTAAAACAATGTGAAATAGTTTCACTACTCACGCCACCTGAAACACCACAGCATAATGGTGTGTCCGAACGTCATAACCGTACTTTATTGGATATAGTGCAATCTATGATGTCTCTTACCGATCTACCACTATCATTTTGGGGTTATGCATTAAAGACAGCTACATTCACGTTAAATAGGGCACCATCTAAATCCGTTGAGACGACGCCTTATGAACTGTGGTTTGGCAAGAAACCAAAGTTGTCGTTTCTTTAAAGTTTGAGGTTGCAATGCTTATGTGAAAAAGTTTCAACCTGATAAGCTAAAAACCCAAATCGGAGAAGTGCGTCTTCATAGGATACCCAAAGGAAACAGTTGGGTACACCTTCTATCACAGATCCAAAGGCAAGACATTCGTTGCTGAGAATGGATACTTTCTAGAGAAGGAGATTCTCTCGAAAGAAGTGAGTGGAAGGAAAGTAGAAAACTTGATAAGGTAATTGTACCTTCTCCCTTATTGGAAAGTAGTTCATCACAGAAATCTGTTCCTGTGACTACTACACCAATTAGTGAGGAAGCTAATGATGATGATCATGTAACTTCAGATCAAGTTACTACTAAATCTCGTAGGTAAACCAGAGTGAGATCCGCACCAAAGTGGTACGGTAATCCTATTTTGGAGGTCATGTTACTTGACCATGACGAACCTACGAACTATGAGGAAGCGATGATGAGCCCAGATTCTGATAAATGGTTTGAGGCCATGAAATCTGAGATATGATCCATGTATGAGAACAAAGTATGGACTTTGGTTGACTTGCCCGATGATCGGCAAGCAATTGAGAATAAATGGATCTTCAAGAGGAAGACGGACGCTGATAGTAGTGTTACTATCTACAAAGCTAGAATTGTCGCAAAAAAGGTTTTCGACAAGTTCAAGGTGTTGAATACGATGAGAGTTTCTCACTCGTATCTATGCTTAAGTCTGTCCGAATCATGTTAGCAATTGCCGCATTTTATGAAATCTGGCAAATGGATAAACAAAACTGCATTCCTTAATAGAGTTATTAAAGAAGAGTTGTATATGATACAACCAGAAGGTTTTGTCAATCCTAAAGGTGCTAACAAAATATGCAAGCTCCAGCGATCCATCTATGGACTGGTGCAAGCATCTCGGAGTTGGAATATACGCTTTGATAAGTTGATCAAAGCATATAGTTTTATATAGACTTGCGGTGAAGCCTGTATTTACAAGAAAGTGAGTGGTAGCACTATAGCATTTCTGATAAGTATATGTGAATGACATATTGTTGATCGAAAATAATGTAGAATTATTCTGTAAAGCATAAAGGAGTGTTTGAAAGGAGTTTTTTTTCAAGGAAAGACCTCGGTGAAGCTGCTTACATATTGAGTATCAAGATCTATAGAGATAGATCAAGACACTTGATAAGTTTTTTCAATGAGTACATACCTTGACAAGATTTTGAAGTAGTTCAAAATGAAGCAGTCAAAGAAAGAGTTCTTGCCTGTATTACAAGGTGTGAAGTTGAGTAAGACTCAAAGCCCGACCACGGCAGAAGATAGAAAGAGAATGAAAGTCATTCCCTATGCCTTGGCCATAGGTTCTATAAAGTATGTCATGCTGTGTACCAGATCTATTGTATACCCTGCATTGATTTGGCAAGGGAGTACAATAGTGATCTAGGAGTAGATCACTGAACAGCGGTCAGAATTATCCTTAGTGAAATAAGGATATGTTTCTCGATTATGGACGTGACAAAAAGGTTCGTCGTAAAGGGTTACGCCGATGCAAGTTTTGACACTAATCTAGATGACTCTAAGTCTCGGTCTAGATACATATTGAAAGTGGGAGCAATTAGCTAGAGTAGCTCCATGCAGAGCATTGTTGACATAGAAATTTGCAAAATACTTACGGATCTGAATATAACAGACCCGGTGACTAAAATTATCTCACAAGCAAAACATGATCACACCTTAGTACTCCTTGGGTGTTAATCACATAGCGATGTGAACTAGATTACTGAATCTAGTAAACCCTTTGGGTGTTGGTCACATGGCGATGTGAACTATGGGTGTTAATCACATGATGATGTGAACTATCGATGTTAATCACATGGTGATGTGATCTAGATTATTGACTCTAGTGCAAGTGGGAGACTGAAGGAAATATGCCCTAGAGGCAATAATAAAGTTATTATTTATTTCCTTATTTCATGATAAATGTTTATTATTCATGCTAGAATTGTATTAACCGGAAACATAATACATGTGTGAATACATAGACAAACAGAGTGTCACTAGTATGCCTCTACTTGACTAGCTCGTTAATCAAAGATGGTTATGTTTCCTAACCATAGACAAAGAGTTGTTATTTGATTAACGAGGTCACATCATTAGTTGAATGATCTGATTGACATGACCCATTCCATTAGCTTAGCACCCGATCGTTTAGTATGTTGCTATTGCTTTCTTCATGACTTATACATGTTCCTATGACTATGAGATTATGCAACTCCCGTTTACCGGAGGAACACTTTGGGTGCTACCAAACGTCACAACGTAACTGGGTGATTATAAAGGAGCATTACAGGTGTCTCCAAAGGTAGATGTTGGGTTGGCGTATTTCGAGATTAGGATTTGTCACTCCGATTGTTGGAGAGGTATCTCTGGGCCCTCTCGGTAATGCACATCACATAAGCCTTGCAAGCATTGCAACTAAAGAGTTAGTTGCGAGATGATGTATTACAGAACGAGTAAAGAGACTTGCCGGTAACGAGATTGAACTAGGTATTGGATACCGACGATCGAATCTCGGGCAAGTAACATACCGATGACAAAGGGAACAACGTATGTTGTTATGCGGTCTGACCGATAAAGATCTTCGTAGAATATGTAGGAGCCAATATGGGCATCCAGGTCCCGCTATTGGTTATTGACCGGAGACGTGTCTCGGTCATGTCTACATTGTTCTCGAACCCGTAGGGTCCGCACGCTTAAGGTTACGATGACAGTTATATTATGAGTTTATGCATTTTGATGTACCGAAGGTTGTTCGGAGTCCTGGATGTGATCACGGACATGACGAGGAGTCTCGAAATGGTCGAGACGTAAAGATTGATATATTGGAAGCCTATGTTTGGATATCGGAAGTGTTCCGGGTGAAATCGGGATTTTACCGGATTACCGGGAGGTTACCGGAACCCCCCGGGAGCCATAAGGGCCTTATTGGGCTTTAGTGGAAAAGTGAGAGGGGCTGCCCATGGTGGGCTGCGCGCCTCCCCCCCTCCCCTAGTCCAACTAGGACTAGGAGAGGTGGCCGGCCACCTATCTCTCTCTTTCCCACTTGGGAATCCTATTTGGAATAGGATTGGGGGGGGAGTCCTACTCCCGGTAGGAGTAGGACTCCTCCTGCGCCTCCATAGGGCTGGCCGCACCCCTCCCCCTTGGCTCCTTTATATACGGAGGCAGGGGGCACCTCTAGACACAAGTTGATCCACGTGATCTATTCCTTAGCCGTGTGCGGTGCCCCCTGCCACCATATACCTCGATAATACTGTAGCGGAGTTTAGGCGAAGCCCTGCTGCTGTAGTACATCAAGATCGTCACCACGCCGTCGTGCTGACGGAACTCTTCCCCGACACTTTGCTGGATCGGAGTCCGGGGATCGTCATCGAGCTGAACGTGTGCTCGAACTCGGAGGTGCCGTAGTTTCGGTGCTTGATCGGTTGGATCGTGAAGACGTACGACTACTTCCTCTACGTCGTGTCATCGCTTCCGCAGTCGGTCTGCGTTGGGTACGTAGACAACACTCTCCCCCTCATTGCTATGCATCACATGATCTTGCATGTGCGTAGGAAATTTTTTGAAATTACTACGTTCCCCAACACCTGCCGGTGTGAGTGTCATGCGTTGATCAGATTACTCAGATCAGAGGACAATGAGTGGTACATCGTTCAGCACAGGAGAAGCACATCCACTCTCTCTAGCCAAATTTTGGCAGAAGATTCATTGGCCATCCCACAAACACATTGATGTGTACAGTCGTGAGTTGTGACTTGATCAAGCAGGTGAGGCAGAACAATGTCAACCTTGCAAAAAATGTACAACATTGTTGGGAGTTTTTTCGGGTCAATGAAGAATGTGCCGTTTACGAAGAGGTCTCTGAAAAATCTATGTGGAAAGATTAGCTAGGAGCAGGCGAATGACGATGTGAGGAAGACAATGGAAGTGTTTGCTGAATTGGGGGCAAAGGATCCACACTTTACATACCATGTGCAGGCAGACAAAGAGGGTCGGATAAAGAACTTGATGTGAGCGAATGGCAGCAGCAGGCTGAAGTACAGTTTCTTTGGTGATATAGTGATGTTTGATACAATGTACCGGACTAACCTTTACGACATGCCCTTAAGACTTTTTGTTGGGGTTAACAACAATTTTCAAAGTATTATACTGGCTGGTGTACTGGTATGCGACGAGACTGAGGAAAGTTTTGAGTGTGTCTTTTCAGATTTTCTACAGATGATGAGAGGCGTGGCGCCGAAGACAATACTCATTGGTAATATGGCTTGTTTGATGATGTAAGATGATAACCTTATGATTCTTTGAGGATGAACTGATTAACTTGCTTATGTCATGATTGCAGACAAGAATCGGACGATGAATTGCATAAAAGAACAACATGTTTGGACATGGGTGATGTCCAGGGAGCAACCTCGGAAGTCTGCGAGGTGTAAGAATTGTGGGGTTGAGGGCCATAGGAGAAACACCTGCACTAAGGCAATGGAGATGAGGTTAGCAAATGTGGGATGCTGGAGTGTAGTGCTAGGCCCGACGGGCTGTTTTTTGTTAGTTGTAAACCTGTTATGTTGTGTTGTGGATTATTTTAGATTTTGTGTTGCACTCGTTGGCAGGCTGAACTGCAGTTAAAAAATCTAGCATTATTTCAGTAATTAAATGTCCATGGTGCGAATGATGGCTGTTGTCGTAGTTAGCTGCTTGATCTTACTGATTCTTGCAATTTGTATGTTGAATCCTTGGGGTGATCTTGCTTATTTTTGCAGTATGGTTTGTTCTGTTGAATGATCTGGTCATTCAGATCTGGGATGGCGGCGCTGTGAAAGAATCTTGCTTTTTTTAAAGGTAATAATGAAAACATCTTGCTGTGTGGAGGGGGTGGAGAAAAATAAAGGGGCAAACGACGCCCGTCATTACGTCTGAGCTGTGGCCCAGAACGGTGTCCCGCGTCTGAGCCTTCCCGTGTTAGACGGCAACCGTCCCATTGATTGCGATAGTTGGTGGGCCATGGCCCGAAATTTGTGCACATATACTAACTGGAATACCCTGACACATACAGTGGACTGGTGTGGATCTAGATGCCAACGGGCGATTCAGATAACGGGCGCATCTGTGATCGAGCTCAGAATAGCACTTCCGGTTATCCAGCCACTATGTCTATATATAACCGGTGCTGATTTTAATAGGGCGCCTAAAAGGCGGTGTATTTGGCCGGCCCAGTACTCAAGCATTATTTTGACTGTTTTGCATTGGCTTCTTCGGGAGGGCTTTTTACCAGTTTTTTTTCTTTTTATTATTATCTTTTGTTCTTGGTTTTCTTCTGTCTTCACATTGTTCATTTGTTTCATTAGGTTTACATCGTTTTTCTTCTTTTTTTTTTCAATACATTACTACCTTTCTCACACACAATGTACATTCTTCATATACATCAAGATTTTTTTATACATCTTTATAATTTTAAAAATAGACAATTAACATTTTAAAAATAATTTTTTTCGTGTCTAAAAGTTTTGTATACACCAAGAACATTTTTTGTACACATTTAGCAACTTTCCAATACATGATTAAGATTTTTTGAAAACATTTGATTTCTACTTTTGTCATGCACATTATACATTCTTGTATACGTATGAACAATTATTTTTGTACATGTTTACCATTTTATAAATACCTTTTTCATATACATTGTACATTTTTCGTGTACAGAAGGAACAATTAGGTCCTAATGAAAACGTCCGTAAGTAATATAATTTTCGGCGACGAGAGAGTATCTCAGAGTACTCGCGCGGTTCCGCATCCTGAAAGGTGTCGGGAGAAAATGAAGCCATGGTCGTGATGAATCAAGCTAAGCTTGAGATGCAAGCAACCAAATCCAAAGCTTGTACTGAACTGACTCGGACTGCATTCCGATTTCTTCCCGGATCACAAATGAACACGGCTTCGATCACATCACGGATCACTTCACTAGTTAAAAGGCCTTCGATCCCATCTACAGCGCCCATCCAATCTTCCCCATCGTCTCCTCTCCTCCACCGCGCGCTTCCAATCGCCTCTTCCGGCCCTTACCACAGCGACCGCCGTTCGCTGTTCCCATGGAGGTTGCCCACCGGAACCGGGAGCCCTTCTGCGTCATGTCCGGCCGGAAGCGCCCGCTGGAGACCCTTCGCCAGCGGTTCCAAGCAGAGCTCGTCGTGGCCCGTCGCCTCCTCGCCGAGGCGGCCGCCGTGCTTCCAGCCTCGGCCCCGTCAGCTCCCCGCGTGCGCGTCAAGGACAGTCGTCCAGCCGAGGAGCCGCCAGCCAAGAAGAGGAAGGCGTCCCATGCCGTTCCCGTGAGGAAGATGACGTCCAAGGAGCGGAGCCAACTCTACGCGGACCTCACCAAGCTAGCCAAGCTCTCTGAATCTCATGTGCTCCCTGCTCATATCCTGGAGCTGTTGAAGAAGCAGAGCCGCCGCGGCATCTGCGACGATTACATCGAGATCGAGATGAACGCCGTCCAAGACAAGGCCCTTGTGGAGATGCAGAAGCAGCTGGACAAGTTCGTTCGAGAGAGGGCGAATCCGTCCACGCATCAGCACAAGAACATGATGGCCGAGGAGGAGGACGAAGACGTTGACATCGTCGGCGGCGTCTCCCCTTTGCCGATCAGGCCGACACCAGTGCAGCTTGTAGACATCTGCAGCGAGGCCTCACCTCTGAAGAATCTTGGCGAAGATGCAACCATCAGCGGCAGCAACGGTTTGGTTTCTGGTTCTTCTCACCAGAGCATCGACAGTCCAGCTCCGGCAGAGCTCGCTGCCAACACTAGGCCTCCAACACGCGACCTCATCGCCCGTGCCAGCGAGATTCTGGAAAGGCGGCGAAATGAGGCGACGTCCCGGGCGAGGGAGAAGGCCCGTCAGCAAGTGCTCGAGATGGAGAGGACGGCAATGTTCAACGAGAGCCTAGACGAGGACGTGAAGGTGCTCGGCATCGATCAGTACAACACGGCGAGGTCGAACAACTTGTTGCGACAGATGGGACTCTTCCCGAAGGACAAGGCTGACGACGACGACCTGAAGCAGCAGCAGCAGCCGCAGCGTCAAAGCTTCCAAGAAGATTTAGAGGAAGGGGAGATTCGGCTGTGATCGTCGTGGCTAGCAAACAAAGCTTGTAGTTCTCTTCTGCTGCTGAACGTAGTAATTCTGATGATGATAGCTGAGACTTAATGCTGTTCTTGAGGCCTCAGAGTAGGCGTGTAAGCATGATTGATTGAGAAAGTTGTGTCTCTGTTTAGTCATGACCTCTTATCTAGACCATATTTGGAAGTACACGATCGATTATACAGAGTATCAGCTAAATTACTTTGTGGTGCTGCATTGTGTAAACTAGATGACACCCCGTGCATTGCTGCGGGATCTCTTGGTAGTCATTAAAAGTAGCATTGCAACTAAATAGAAGCACAAATCAGCACTAAAATTTCCAAGGTCTACAATTTAATAGCAAAGAGAATAGGTTCTTCACTGGTAATAGACAGAGTCTTAATGGATGCACGGCCAGAGTATAGATATCAATTTTTGATCTTATTGTATTAACAATTCTTGAGGGTCAACATGATTTGATATATCTAAATTGCACTACAATAGTGCATCAGAGGATTGACGTATGGAACGGTGCCTCGATAGTCGATACTGATGAAGACTTATTCCTTTTCCCTCTAAATTATGGGGGTTGACTTTCAACTGAAATGGGTTAAGAAGAACTTGTCTTCTTTCGAAACTTCTCACAGTACAAATTCAAGCAAACAATGGACTTGATCTGAATCAATCAGCAAAGCATGGGCCAATGAATACAAGTTGAGTCACTTATTTTGGGAAGGAGGGAGTAGTAGACTGGGATTAAATATGGTGACAAACATAGCATCTATGGAGATCAAAAGATTATTCAGGTGAGTGACGGTACAATTCTGAAGATATTTGGCAAAAGCTAAAAGGGAAGCACATCTTTGAATGCTAGCCTATGACCACTATTGTCGATTAAGTAGAATTGTTCTTTTTTCAAGGGAAAACTACGACACTTTTGGAATAGAAATTACTCGATGATACACTGGTTGGAAACATAACTAAGACAAACACATGTTAAATGTTGTACTTTCCACAAAATGATGAAGAAACCTCTCTGATTGGAAAATACCAGTTCTTGTCGAATCTCTCACTTGGTATATCGTAAAGCACAACCTGCAAAGGCATATCTAAAATCACTTAGGGATGCTCAATACTGTTATTACCAAATATTTCATGGGCATACAGCTACACGGGTCATGATACAATGATATACATATTGTAAATATAAGAAAGACATCAATCCAGATAGCTCAATTGAACTTATCTATATTTTTTAATGTGGAGAACATACCTCAGACTTTCATCAACACTATCTGCAGTTGATACTTGTGTACAAACAATTACATGTGCCATAAACATTCAAATGGTTGAACAATTACGAAAATAATATTTTGCCCAAGCCACATCCCACGTACAACCAGCCATTAGATAAGGAATATGAGGAGAACAAACATGTTAATTTAATTTGGCTAGATCTGTAACAATGCCTTGCCTGCAAACAACACGGAGAGAAGTACATGTCCACCGAAGTCAAGTTATCCTGGCTGGATCTGTAACATTGGCTTGCCTGCAAACAACATGGAGAGAAGTACAATTCCACCAAAGTGTTGTCATCCAAATAGCAGATCAAGATGAGCGATGGTACTGGCTCATGTATCACAAAAACCATTATCATTCACTGTGCAGGCTTGGGAAGATTAAAATTCGAAATTGTACTCAATTAAGTTTGGATGGGAAAGACTGACCTCTTCCTCCTGATAAATATAAACAACTTCAAGGCAAACAACTGAATCTGGTACATGAGAATCTAACACTAATCTCTTTTTTGTTGACATGCACATGACAAAGGAAAATGGAAACTGCATACTTTTGGGGATTTGAGGATGGGATAACCATAGCCAACTTAGGACTTTGGGGTCAATCTCCTCATCTACAGTGTGCTGCTTGCTGAAGGGAGGGGATGAGACCTATTGAAACATCCACACGGCGCAGCCCAATAGACGTGCTGATGCATTGACAGTATATGGAATCCTAAATACTCGGTCGCCGCATCTGTATTCGAGAAGGAAGCCCACCTGAAATAGGTGCTGCGGGAGATGAGGAGACGGTGAAGACGGTAGGTGACGCCCATGGCCTTGACAACGACATTGGAGAAGCCGCCGGAGCCGAATCCCTCTGCCTGGACGTTGTCGCAGAGCGCCGAGAGGTTGCAGTCCATGGAGCGGAGCTCCGCCGCCGCGAACACCAGCTCGTACGGCCGCGGCGCCTCTGCCGGCCCGGGCAGGCCGCCGCCCCCTCCGCCATCACGGGCGGCAGCGGGTGCGACTGCTGCGTTTTTTGTTTTGACATTACGGCCGGGAGGTGGAAACGAAGGGTATGCCGTGGGCGTGGGGACAGACAGTTGGGCTTCTTTCTTATGTTTGCGTTTGGAGACCATTGGGCTTCGGTATGCACTTTAAGTCTGGAAAAGGGAGCAACGAAGCGGCATATAAAAATGTCAATAAAAATTGGTTAAAATGGAAAATAATCGCTAATGTGGCAGTTTGCTGAGGTGGATAGGCTGCATGTCTAGAGAAATAGCATAGTGGGGATGAACTATTTAGGTATTATAGATGGCTAAATGCTCATCATAAGTTGGCCCATCTCCAAGAAAGATTAACAGTGATGTCCATTTCGAGAAAGTTTAACAGAGATGTGCTCTCTGAAATCACCGTTGCCTTTTGCCTCAGTTACCTGTGTTTGATCCACATCAAAGTCATATGTTGCTGCTCTTGAACTTATAATTATCGCAAATAAGATGAATTGGGAGTGAGACTGATCTGATGTGTACATGACTTGAGGCTAGGTTCTTCACGCAAATGTTCGGTGAGAGTACAATTTTTTTTGACAACGGGTCAGAATAACAATTTAATTGCTTGGCAATCTACAATGTAGTTTATCTCCCTCTTGTAAATTGCATATTTGATAAACTGGTTTTGAGGTTCAATGTGAATAAGCTTGGATCAAACCATTTATGCTATGGAAGTGTTAGTGTGGGCTATTTTTGGTTTTACATCAAGAAAATAGTGTAGGAAGTGTACTAGTGTTCCAAAGTTTTCAGAAGGAATATTTTATTACCTTAAAAAACATCAAGCTGGCGTATTGTTATTCTAATTAATAACTGTTGTTGTCCTTTCACCTTTCAAGATACTAAATCACGGCCGTCAATCTGCTCTGGTTGATATATTGCAAATTCTCACAATTATTTGTGAAGGACACAAGCTGCCATTGGCTCAAACCTGGATTCCATATTGCAATAACAAAAATGGTATGTCCCATGGTTGTAGCCTCAAGAATGGGCGGTTACATTTTGATGGTTGTCGCATTAACGGAGTATGCATTTCAACATGTGATGTGGCATTCCACATTGGCGATGCTCATATGTGGGGATTTAGGAATGCATGTGTGGGGAGTGTTTGACAAAAAAAATTACCAAAATTAAGGTTCGCGTCCCACAGAACTATCACTTTTAAAAAAGTGACTGATAACTGCCAAAAAATTGGAATCCTGTGACTAAAAACCACCACTTTTAAAAAATGACCAGTTTAGAAGATTTAAATATGTTTATGACATGCAGGCCCGTTTGTCATGGCTGACATGACGGGAAAGTCAACTTCGCTTATTTTTTACAGTTAAGTTGACCGTTAGCAGGTAGACCCCACACGTCAGCATCACCTTCTTCCTCCACCATGCCCCTGCCTCTCGTCTTCTCCAAGAAGTCAGCCGGGAGCAGCCGCTCGAGGTCCGGCTCGGGGAACTCCCTCTGTTCCTCCGGCGGGCTCCTCACCGCCCGCAGGAACCGGTGCCCGGAGCTCTCTAGCCCGCGAGTGATCTCCTTCAGCTGCGCCGCCGAGAAGGCGCCCTTGCTGCCGAAACAGAGGAACACAACGCTCTTCTCCGGCTGCGCGTCGAGCCACGCGAGGCACTCGTGCCGCTTCTCGCCGCCTGCGCCCGCGTCGCCGCCGTTCACCAATGGCCCGATGCAGTAGACCCTCGGCGTCGGTCGGTCGGGCACGCAGACGCTGTCGGCGAGCGCTTTCAGGGCCGTGGGCTCCAGCCAGTCGAAGCTGTTGACCAGCACGCCCCTCCCCTCCGCGATGCGCTTGAACTGGTGCAGCCAGACCTTGGTGAGGTCGCTCTCCTTGTCCTGCACCGTGACCAGCATGTCCACCGCGTGGATCGGCGGCACGCCGGGGCAACGCACGAGCGCGTCGCGCATGTCCCTGAAGGACGGCAGGCCGGGGGTAGAGGTACGGCAAGTTGAGGAAGACGGCGAGGTCGCTGGCGGCGGAGGCGAAGAAGAAGTAGGCGGGGAGGGCGAGCTCGGTGGCGACGTCGAGCGCGTCGACGCAGAACATGTCGAGCAGGAGCGCGTCGGCGGGGGCCGGCAGCGTGCGCAGGAAGGCCCGGAGCGCGGGGTTGGCGAGGCGGAGCGTGTCATGGGCGCGCCTGACCGGGTGCGCGGCGGGGTCCGGGCTGGGAGGGACCGGGAGGAGGCGGAAGGCGATGGAAGGGTTAGCCGCGGCGAGTCGGGCCACGGCGGCGGCCTAGGCGGCGTCGCCGTCCGGTGGGTCGACGACGGCGAGGACGGTGTTGTGGCCATGGCGGAGTAGGTGCTTGGCCAACTCCACCCATGCTGCCTGGTACGCCGTAGTGCGTGTAGAAGATCGGTGCGCATAAGGTGGCGGTGAGAAGAGCAAGATGGCGGACCCGAGACGGCCGGGGCACGCCGCCATCCGGCTTGCCGGCGGCGTCCACGGCATCCTGCTGGATCTCTGCTGCGAAGGTGGTGATAGACTTCATCGGCGATTCGGCATCCCGGACTACCGCCGGTGTGCTGCTCTACTGCTGGTAAGGTGTTTGTTGAAATGTCAAAGAGAGAGGAGGAAGAAGGTGATGCTGATGTGTGGGGTCCACCTGTCGTAATGGTCAGCTTGACGGTAAAATATAAACGGAGTTGACTTTCCCGTCACGTCTGCCCTGACACACGGGCCCCGTATGTCATAAACACATTTAAGTCTTCTAAACTGGCCATTTTTTAAAATGGTAGTTTTTAGTCACGAGTTTCTAATTTTTTGGTAGTTATTAGTCACTTTTTTAAAAGTGGTAGTTTTGTGGGACGTGAACCTCAATTGTGATAGTTTTTTGTGAAACACTTCATGTGTGGCCGTGTAGGGCATCACCTACAGAAGGGACAGGGGGTTGCTGGAGATGCATTTTTCTTGAACAGGCCTTGTTTCTCGAAAGATGTCAGTCAGCTCTCTAAACTGGATTACCCCCTGTTTTTCCTGCCACTGGATTGCCGAGAAGGCAGTGAGCAGACGACACTTCTCGAGTCTATTTATGCTATGATGAAACAGAACAGGCATAGTTTGAAGGTACCTTATCATGGAGACTTTGGTTCTCCTCAGTTCAGTGACATGCGTGTAATTGAGAATGGAAACATGAAGGAAACAGATGCACAGAATTCAGAAAGTAGGCATTGTGATTTGTGAATCACCTTTGGTGCTTGACAGAAGCAAAAAGATGCGGGGGAACACTAAAAATGCTGCAGCAAACATCAGTGTCCAACACCATCCCTATCCACAACCGATAAATACACCACAAGCAAAACCAAGATCAAAAGTATGGAATCACTTTACGAAGATGGATAGAGCGCGGGCGATTTGTATCCACTGCAGAAAGGACTATGCAACTGACCCAAAACAACATGGGACTTCTCGCCTATCGAGACATTTGTAAGCATGACCATGAAAGCCTCATCATCAGGAAGTGGGAACTAACCCTCCCATTTCCATCCAACTGTTGGGCGCTGGTGTAGCTGTATGCATAGGATTGCATCTAAAGACTGGAATACCTATCAGAATCCGGGTTATGTATTTTCTTAGAAAATATGGTAAGAAAGGAGCGCTCGATATATGTTTCTTATAAACTAAGCTCTACGTGGTGTTTGTATTATTGTGTTCTTCTTGTTTTGCCAATATTACTCTGTCTCCTCGGTTAGTCGCAGCTATATACAGTTTCAAATTGCATTAGAAGGCACCCATATTTATTGGTCGTGGGGTGTTGAGTGTCTTTTGGTCGACTCATCGCTCAAAGAACCCTTCAAATGGTTTGAAAATGGGGGTATATCCCGTAAAAACGTATTTGTATCTTTTTTCAGGTAAAAGCTATATAACTAGCCTTTTCTTTTTTGAGGGAAAGCTATATAACTAGCCGGGAGATTAATTCATAGTGGCCACCTCATCCAGATCCAGGCATCGGCCCAGCCACTGACGACATGCTGGGCCAAATACGTCAACTATGTAGCCGCTTCCTCCTCCTTCATAAAAAAGTCAGGGTTTCTGCCTCCCGCCGGCGCCGCCGCAAATCCGCCTCCTCTTGAGGTGAAAAATGCTTCGGTGAGGTTTGTGCCAAATTTCACCTTATTTGAGCATCTGAGTAGCCCTTAGCAAAAAATACAAATTTTGGTATGCGAAACAGTTTACTGTTCTTGTACTGTTCGGACCCTTTGTTTTTGCTGAGAACTACTCAGATGTCTGAATGAGCTAAAAATTAGCACGGACCTCACACACTAAAACATCTCCTATGGAAAAAAAATCTTGTGAATTCAAAAAATGGAACAAGAAAAAGGAAATAAAAAACTAGGAAAAAGGAGAATGTAAACAAAAGAATCGGAAAATGTTCTCAAACTCGAAAAAGGAATCATGAATTTAGAAAATTGTGATTTGATTTTCTAAATGTTCAAAAATTTTAGAAAATGAAAATCGGACAATATTCGTGCATTTTAAAAGTTTTCAGGAAATCAAAATAATGTTCCTAAATTTTAAAAACTAGAAGAAAGTCGAATAAATCGAGAAACGTAATTGGCCAGGGAAGGTTATAGAACCTTTACAAAACAAGCCCAAAACAGACTCAAGAATGGGCGCTCACATTTTGATGGTTTTCGCAGTCACGGAGTATGCATTTCAACATGTCATGTGGCATTCCACATTGCCGATGCTCATATGTGGGGATTTAGGAATGCATATGTGGGGCATCGATCATCTACAGAAGGGACATGGGGTTGCTGGAGATGCATTTCTCTCGAACATGCCTTGTTTCTCGAAAGATGTCAGTCAGCTCTCTAAACTGGATTACCCCCTGTTTTTGCTGCCACTGGATTGCTGAGAAGACAGTGAGCAGAAGGCACTTCTCGAGTCTATTTATTCTATGATGAAACAGAACAGGCACAATTTGAAGGCACCTTATCATGGAGACTTTGGTTCTCCTCAGTTCAGTGACATGCCTGTAATTGGGAATGGAAACCTGAAGGAAACATATGCCCAGAATCCAGAAATTAGGCATTATGATTTGTGAATCACCTTTGGTGCTTGACAGAAGCAAAAGGATGCGGGGGAACACTGAAAATGCTGCAACAAGCATCACTGTCCAACACCATCCATATCCACAACCTATAAATACACCACAAGCAAAACCAAGATCAAAAGTATGGAATCACTTCACGAAGATGGATAGAGCGCGAGCGATTTGTATCCACTGCAAAAAGGACTATGCAGCTGACCCAAAACAACATGGGACTTCTCGCCTGTGGAGACATCTATAAGCATGACCATGGAATTGACCTCAAAGCCTCATCATCAGGAAGTGGGAACTAACCCTCCCATTTTCATCCAACTGTTGGGCGCTGGTGTAGCTGTATGCATAGGACTGCATCTAAAGACTGGAATACCTATCAGAATCCGGGTTATGTATTTTGTTAGAAAATATGGTAAGAAAGGAGCGCTCGATATATATTTCTTATAAACTAAGCTCTACGTGGTGTTTGTATTATTGTGTTCTTCTTGTTTTGTCAATATTACTTTGTCTCCTCGGTTAGTCGCAGCTATATTCAGTTTCAAATTGCATTAGGAGGCACCCATATGTATTGGTCGTGGGGTGTTGAGTGTCTTTTGGTTGACTCATCGCTCAGAGAACCCTTCAAATAGTTTGAAAATGGGGGTATATCCCGTAAAAACGTATTTGTATCCTTTTTTCGGGTAAAAGCTATATAAGTAGCCTTTTCTTTTTTGAGGGAAAGCTATATAACTAGCCGGGAGATTACATTCATAGTGGCCACCTCATCCAGATCCAGGCATCGGCCCAGCCACTGACGACATGCCGGGCCAAATACGTCAACTACGTAGCCGCTTCCTCCTCCTTCACAAAAAAGTCAGGGTTTCTGCCTCCCGCCGACGCCGCCGCAGATCCGCCTCCTCTTGAGGTGAAAAATGCTTCGGTGAGGTTTGTGCCAAATTTGACCTTATTTGAGCATCTGAGTAGCTCTTATAAAAAAATACAAATTTTGGTATGCGAAACAGTTTACTGTTCTTGTACTGTTCGGACCCTTTGTTTTTGCTGAGAGCTACTCAGATGTCCGAATGAGCTGAAAATTAGCACGGACCTCACACACTAAAACATCTCCTATGAAAAAATAAACTCTTGTGAATTCAAAAAATGGAACAAGAAAAAGGAAATAAAAAAACCAGGTAAAAAGAGAATGAAAACAAAAAAACGAAAAATGTTCTCAAACTCCAAAAAGGAATCATGAATTTGGAAAATTGTGATTTGATTTTTTAAATATTTGCAAATTTTAGAAAATGTTAAAAAATTTGGACAATATTCGTGCATTTTAAAAGTTTTCAGGAAATCAAAATAATGTTCCTAAAATTTAAAAACTAGAAGAAAGTTGAATAAATCGAGAAACGAAATTGGCCAGGGAAGGTTATAGAACCTTTACAAAACAAGTGCAAAACAGACTTATAGAATAACTGTGTTGCGCGGGTTAGGGGAATACATGGTTATCCAGGGACGTGGAGTAACTGGTCACGAGCACAGATGTGCTCGATATCCCGTGCGTTCGCTGCTGTGTGGGGATCTGGGTTGATTCTTTATACGGTGGGCTAAGAATTGCTGGTAAATGGGCACTGTGTGGGAATACGTATGTGGCAGACCTGGGAAGTGGGCCAGTTCAGGACGGCCGTCAACTGGTGACGGGCTGAGCCGTGGCCCAGTTTCACCTATGTCCTTCTGATCCGTGGCTCCGATAAATCTCTTTCGTTCAGAGGGCGGCAGTCTCGAACGGAATGCAGTTCTAGTATCTTCTTCCTCAACTCGGCTGCCATTTTTGGTAACTGACGAAGGAGAGATATAGTGACGGAGAACAGGTGGCCGACGCGCAAAATGGAGTTCCTCGTGCAACCAATCATGAGGTATGTCAGTCAGATGCATTTTTTGTCCACCGTAGCGTGCGATTTGAAGAGTGGAGCTCAGGCGGCTGAGGTTTTCTATGCTTTCTCCGCCACAGATCCACTCTGATTGAGGAGGTCGGAAGATTCGCCGGCGGATGGTACTAGGCGAACGTTTGTGCGGGTGGCACCGCAGGAGGCCACGGGTGTGAGCGGCGAAGAGCAGATCTACCGGGTGTGGAGCGGCGGCAATCGACGAGGAAGATGGATCCCTAGGATCTTGGTCGGAATAAGAGGTGAGGGGAACTGGATTTAAATCGATCAGTGCTATGAGGAATTTCAGTAACCTATTTTCAAGATGTGTATGGCCGTGCAGTGTTGTTGACTGAATTGTTTGCGGCAGTAGATAGCCAATGCACCTTGTCGATTTAAGATTAGTAGACACAGCACTGCAATTATAATATAGCTGGGGAGGCCGTACTAAACTCTAGAACTGAGCAGTGGAGCCATTTTTATAGATTTTGAGAGCACATTAAGTATACTATGTACATAACAAAACTCTGTAGATCCATGACAGTAGTCGACAGGCAGTTAATTAAACATTCATTTAAAATGGTGCAAAATGTGGAATCTGCAGTTGGAAATGGAAATGCTGTAGATGCTATTTAGTTTGTCCTATGTTTTGTCCTGCTGCATATAAGACGAATGAAATGAGTGTAGAAGGTCGATGTAAAAATATAGCATAAATGAGAAACAATGCAAAGTGGTTTCAAATGGATGATTGACGGCACCGAGTTGTATGGTTCTATGTGGTCATGAAAATAGGCCTAGAGCATATGGAGAGTCTGCAAAACTTGAAAACGCTAGATAAAAACTACGTGCAGCTGATTCCATAAGATTTTTGGGAATGCATAGGTCCTGACACGAGTAATCTCGAGTGCAGGGTGAGGATCGGTGCTACTGCCCCCGGAAGGACGCCTTGAGGCATCGAAATTGTCCACCGGGAAGATGAACCTGCAGGCACTTGGTTGGGCTAAGAGGTGCATCCTCATTAATCTCTGTGTGTAGTTTTCAATTTTTCGCTGGCATGGAGCAGGTTTGCATGAATAGGTTTGGGCATCTGGTAATTTTCTTAGGCTGAGTTCTGGTGGACATGATGGTGT
Source organism: Triticum urartu (assembly GCF_056163025.1). Lineage (NCBI taxonomy): Eukaryota > Viridiplantae > Streptophyta > Magnoliopsida > Poales > Poaceae > Triticum > Triticum urartu. The sequence goes on from NC_141877.1 coordinate 476,949,095, forward strand.
ATAATGGATTATCAGATGTAGATCCCCTAGTAAACTTGTGTGGATGAAGCATTAAATTTTTGAGAGAGAAGTTAACCATGATCCTGGACACCTGTAGTGAATAGGGCATTGGTATTTTGCAAGACAGTTGGGAATGTTTCGGCATTTAATTATCGACACAAAAAATAGAGAAGTATAATGTTGAACCTGATGCAATTCTCTGTTGATCTTCGGAAATGAGCAAGTGCTACCTGTAATGAAGTTTATTAGTAATTTGATGGCTGAAGATAGACCAGTCTCCTGCAAGTTTTAATATATGTAGCTAGAATTCCGGGTACATGGCTTGTGGAATTATAGTGTGATATAATTAGCAATGGATTGTCAGATGTAAATCCGTAGTCTAAACTGGTATGAATGCAGCGTTTAATTTTTGAGAGAAAAGTTAACCATGATCATGGACACGTGTAGTGAATAGTGCATTCGTATTTTGCAGGCATATCTATCTCCTCTGTGGTAGATGGCGAATCCAGGGTGTTCTAGTCTCTAATTTGTTGACTCATCTCTTTTTTTGTGGCCATGGTTGTGTGCAAGTTTCTGTTTGTTGAGGAGGTGGATGAGAGCGCGGCTCCAATGGATCCGGTTGTCATGGTTTCGCTCCCGGGCGCCGTCCAGGCGACAGCAACATGCAAGGGGGCTGGTAGTTCGCCAGCGCTGGCCATGAGTGTGGACGCATAGATCTGCGAGGAGGGAAGGGGCGGGAAGGATAGATGCGAGTCGTCACTGCAGGTATCGGAAATGTCCATTGGTAAGATGACACCGCTGCTACCTGGATGGGCTAAGATGTCAGTCAGCTCGAATCCCTTTTGCGGTTTTCCATTTACTGCACTTTGAAAATTGATATAGTTGCGAAGTTTACAATTGCAAGCAGAGTGTGACAGTGGATTAGATGGGGGTCGCATCAAAATGATGTAGGATTAGAAAAATTGTTAGGCCTCTCAATGGTTATAATGTGCATTATGGGCATGAATCAACTGGTACAGTCAGCCCATTTTGGGTGTGGTTTTCATGGGGTTCCAGGTACAAGACATTGAAAATAGAAACATTCTATTGTTGGTGCTTGTGAGCGGCGGAAAATGCATATGAAAGATCATTATTGTGGGACGGTTTTAGTTCTTTTCGTGTTTCCTGAGATGGGCTAGGTGTAATTGCTGTTCGATGTGGCTGTTTGGTTCGGAAAATGTGGTTAGTTGTTAGATTTAAATTTTAATAGCTGCATTTATGAGGCTGTTGGGTTGGGAAATGTCTGCATCTCTTGGATTTAATCCCTGTTTCATGGGGATGTTGGGTTTGGAAGTGTGGCACAATTCCTAAGGCATGGGCACTGCAATTGCAGGGTGAGGATAGGCACGGCCGCTCGTTGCAGGAAACCATGCTCGTCGTGTGTGACTGCATTTGAGAAAATTGTAAGGGGGTATGCAGAGAACCCTTCTAAGAACGTCATTGTGCCGATTCTGGGCGCAAGCTTTGATTCGCTAGGAGAAGCTTATGATTTCTGCAACCTTTATTCCTGGGAGAGACGATTTGGAATAAGGTACAAGAAGAGTAGAGTGAATGTCGAGAGGATGAAGGGCATGCAGGAGATCGTGTGCGGGTGCTCGGTATGTGCCGTCGGCAGCCAGCATAAATTCTTTTCTATTCCTTTTTCTTGTGGGGAATTTATGCACACGCTGTGAAATTTTCTTGCAGGGGAAGGCTGGCGTGGAGAACACTAGGTCCTGCTGAAGGAAATATGCCCTAGAGGCAATAATAAAGTTATTATTTATTTCCTTATTTCATGATAAATGTTTATTATTCATGCTAGAATTGTATTAACCGGAAACATAATACATGTGTGAATACATAGACAAACAGAGTGTCACTAGTATGCCTCTACTTGATTAGCTCGTTAATCAAAGATGGTTATGTTTCCTAACCATAGACAAAGAGTTGTTATTTGATTAACGAGGTCACATCATTAGTTGAATGATCTGATTGACATGACCCATTCCATTAGCTTAGCACCCGATCGTTTAGTATGTTGCTATTGCTTTCTTCATGACTTATACATGTTCCTATGACTATGAGATTATGCAACTCCCGTTTACCGGAGGAACACTTTGGGTGCTACCAAACGTCACAACGTAACTGGGTGATTATAAAGGAGCATTACAGGTGTCTCCAAAGGTAGATGTTGGGTTGGCGTATTTCGAGATTAGGATTTGTCACTCTGATTGTCGGAGAGGTATCTCTGGGCCCTCTCGGTAATGCACATCACATAAGCCTTGCAAGCATTGCAACTAAAGAGTTAGTTGCGAGATGATGTATTACAGAACGAGTAAAGAGACTTGCCGGTAACGAGATTGAACTAGGTATTGGATACCGACGATCGAATCTCGGGCAAGTAACATACCGATGACAGAGGGAACAACGTATGTTGTTATGCGGTCTGACCGATAAAGATCTTCGTAGAATATGTAGGAGCCAATATGGGCATCCAGGTCCCGCTATTGGTTATTGACCGGAGACGTGTCTCGGTCATGTCTACATTGTTCTCGAACCCGTAGGGTCCGCACGCTTAAGGTTACGATGACAGTTATATTATGAGTTTATGCATTTTGATGTACCGAAGGTTGTTCGGAGTCCTGGATGTGATCACGGACATGACGAGGAGTCTCGAAATGGTCGAGACGTAAAGATTGATATATTGGAAGCCTATGTTTGGATATCGGAAGTGTTCCGGGTGAAATCGGGATTTTACCGGATTACCGGGAGGTTACCGGAACCCCCCGGGAGCCATAAGGGCCTTATTGGGCTTTAGTGGAAAAGTGAAAGGGGCTGCCCATGGTGGGCTGCGCGCCTCCCCCCCTCCCCTAGTCCAACTAGGACTAGGAGAGGTGGCCGGCCACCTATCTCTCTCTTTCCCACTTGGGAATCCTATTTGGAATAGGATTGGGGGGGGGGAGTCCTACTCCCGGTAGGAGTAGGACTCCTCCTGCGCCTCCATAGGGCTGGCCGCACCCCTCCCCCTTGGCTCCTTTATATACGGAGGCAGGGGGCACCTCTAGACACAAGTTGATCCACGTGATCTATTCCTTAGCCGTGTGCGGTGCCCCCTGCCACCATATACCTCGATAATACTGTAGCGGAGTTTAGGCGAAGCCCTGCTGCTGTAGTACATCAAGATCGTCACCACGCCGTCGTGCTGACGGAACTCTTCCCCGACACTTTGCTGGATCAGAGTCCGGGGATCGTCATCGAGCTGAACGTGTGCTCGAACTCGGAGGTGCCGTAGTTTCGGTGCTTGATCGGTTGGATCGTGAAGACGTACGACTACTTCCTCTACGTCGTGTCATCGCTTCCGCAGTCGGTCTGCGTTGGGTACGTAGACAACACTCTCCCCTCGTTGATATGCATCACATGATCTTGCGTGTGCGTAGGAAATTTTTTGAAATTACTGCGTTCCCCAACAGTGGCATCCGAGCCTAGGTTATTTATGTTGATGTTATATGCACGAGTAGAACACAAGTGAGTTGTGGGCGATATAAGTCATACTGCCTACCAGCATGTCATACTTTGGTTTGGCGTCATTGTTGGACGAGACGACCCGGACCAACCTTACGCATACGCTTACGCGAGACCGGTTCCCTCGACGTGCTTTGCACATAGATGGCTTGCGGGCGACTGTCTCTCCAACTTTAGTTGAACCGAGTGTGACTACGCCCGGTCCTTGCGAAGGTTAAAACGGAGTCTATTTGACAAACTATCGTTGTGGTTTTGATGCGTAGGTAAGATTGGTTCTTGCTTAAGCCCGTAGCAGCCACGTAAAACTTGCAACAACAAAATAGAGGACGTCTAACTTGTTTTTGCAGGGCATGTTGTGATGTGATATGGTCAAAACGTGATGAGATATAAGTTGTTGTATGAGATGATCATGTTTTGTTGAAGTTATCGGCAAATGGCAAAAGCCTTATGGTTGTCTCTTTATTGCATAAGATGCAAGCGCCAAATAATTGCTTTACTTTATCGCTATGCGATAGCAATAGTTGCAAGAGCAATAGTTGGCGAGACGACCATGTGACGACATATTGATATAGATCAAGATGATGGAGATCATGGTGTCATGCCGGTGACGATGGAAATCATGACGATGCTTTGGAGATGGAGATCAAAGGCACAAGATGATGATGGCCATGTCATGTCACATATTTTGATTGCATGTGATGTTTATCTTTTATACATCTTATTTTTCTTAGTTTGACGGTAGCATTATAAGATGATCTCTCACTAAATTATCAAGAAGTGTTCTCCCTGAGTATGCACCGTTACCAAAGTTCGTCGTGCCCAGACACCACGTGATGATCGGGTGTGATAAGCTCTACGTCCATCTACAACGGGTGCAAGCCAGTTTTTGCACACGCAGAATACTCGGGTTATACTTGACGAGCCTAGCATATGCAGATATGGCCTCGGAACACGGAGACCGAAAGGTCAAGCGTTAATCATATAGTAGATATGATCAACATAATGATGTTCACCATTGAAGACTAATCCATCTCACGTGATGATCGGACATGGTTTAGTTGATTTGGATCACGTAATCACTTAGAAGATTAGAGGGATGTCTATCTAAGTGGGAGTTCTTAAGTAATATGATTAATTGAACTTTAATTTATCATGAACTTAGTCCTGGTAGTATTAGCATATCTATGTTGTAGACCAATAGCTCGCGTTGTTGTTTTCATATGTTTATTTTGATATGTTCCTAGAGAAAATTGTGTTGAAAGATGTTAGTAGCAATGATGCGGATTGGATCCGTGATCTGAGGTTTATCCTCATTGCTGCACAGAAGAATTATGTCCTTGATGCACCGCTAGGTGACGGACCTATTGCAGGAGCAGATACAGACGTTATGAACGTTTGGTTAGCTCAATATGATGACTACTTGATAGTTTAAGTGCACCATGCTTAACGGCTTAGAATCGGGACTTCAAAGACGTTTTGAACGTCATGGACCATATGAGATGTTCCAGGAGTTGAAGTTAATATTTCAAGCAAATACCCGAGTTGAGAGATATGAAGTCTCCAACAAGTTCTATAGCTAAAAGATGGAGGAGAATCGCTCAACTAGTGAGCATGTGCTCAGATTGTCTGGGTACTACAATCGCTTGAATCAAGTGGGAGTTAATCTTCCAGATAAGATAGTGATTGACAGAATTCTCTAGTCACCATCACCAAGTTAGTAGAACTTCGTGATGAACTATAATATGCAAGGGATAACGGAAACAACTCCCAAGCTCTTCGTGATGATGAAATCAATGAAGGTAGAAATCAAGAAAAACATCAAGTGTTGATGGTTGATAAGACCACTAGTTTCAAGAAAAGGGCAAAGGGAAGAAGGGGAACTTCAAGAATAACGGCAAGCAAGTTGCTGCTCAAGTGAAGAAGCCCAAGTCTGGTCCTAAGCCTGAGACTAAGTGCTTCTACTGCAAAGGGACTGGTCATTGGAAGCGGAACCACCCCAAGTGATTGGCGGATAAGAAGGATGGCAAAGTGAACATAAGTATATTTGATATACATGTTATTGATGTGTACTTTACTAGTGTTTATAGCAAACCCTAAGTATTTGATACTAGTTCAGTTGCTAAGATTAGTAACTCGAAACGGGAGTTGCAGAATAAACAGAGACTAGTTAAGGGTGAAGTGACGATGTGTGTTGGAAGTGGTTCCAAGATTGATATGATCATCATCGCACACTCCCTATAATTTCGGGATTAGTGTTGAACCTAAATAAGTGTTATTTGGTGTTTGCGTTGAGCATGAATATGATTTGATCATGTTTATTGTAATACGGTTATTCATTTAAAGTAAAAGAATAAATTGTTGTTCTGTTTACATGAATAAAACTTTATATGGTTACACACCCAATGAAAATAGTTCATTGGATCTCGATCTTAGTGATACACATATTCATAATATTGAAACCAAAAGATGTGAAGTTAATAATGATAGTGCAACTTATTTGTGGCACTGCCGTTTAGGTCATATTGGTGTAAAGCGCATGAAGAAACTCCATGCTGATGGGATTTTGGAATCACTTGATTATGAATCACTTGATGCTTGCGAACCATGCCTTATGGGTAAGATGACTAAAACGCCGTTCTCCGGAACAATGGAGCAAGCAACAGATTTGTTGGAAATCATACATACTGATGTATATGGTCCGATGAATATTAAGGCTTACAACAGGTATCATTATTTTCTGACCTTCACAAGATGATTTGAGCAGATATGGGGATATCTACTTGATGAAACATAAGTCTGAAACATTTGAACAGTTCAAAGAATTTCAGAGTGAAGTGGAAAATCATCGTGACAAGAAAATAAAAGTTTCTACGATATGATCGCAGAGGTAAAATATTTGAGTTACGAGTTTGGTCTTCAGTTAAAACAATGTGAAATAGTTTCACTACTCACGCCACCTGAAACACCACAGCATAATGGTGTGTCCGAACGTCATAACCGTACTTTATTGGATATAGTGCAATCTATGATGTCTCTTACCGATCTACCACTATCATTTTGGGGTTATGCATTAAAGACAGCTACATTCACGTTAAATAGGGCACCATCTAAATCCGTTGAGACGACGCCTTATGAACTGTGGTTTGGCAAGAAACCAAAGTTGTCGTTTCTTTAAAGTTTGAGGTTGCAATGCTTATGTGAAAAAGTTTCAACCTGATAAGCTAAAAACCCAAATCGGAGAAGTGCGTCTTCATAGGATACCCAAAGGAAACAGTTGGGTACACCTTCTATCACAGATCCAAAGGCAAGACATTCGTTGCTGAGAATGGATACTTTCTAGAGAAGGAGATTCTCTCGAAAGAAGTGAGTGGAAGGAAAGTAGAAAACTTGATAAGGTAATTGTACCTTCTCCCTTATTGGAAAGTAGTTCATCACAGAAATCTGTTCCTGTGACTACTACACCAATTAGTGAGGAAGCTAATGATGATGATCATGTAACTTCAGATCAAGTTACTACTAAATCTCGTAGGTAAACCAGAGTGAGATCCGCACCAAAGTGGTACGGTAATCCTATTTTGGAGGTCATGTTACTTGACCATGACGAACCTACGAACTATGAGGAAGCGATGATGAGCCCAGATTCTGATAAATGGTTTGAGGCCATGAAATCTGAGATATGATCCATGTATGAGAACAAAGTATGGACTTTGGTTGACTTGCCCGATGATCGGCAAGCAATTGAGAATAAATGGATCTTCAAGAGGAAGACGGACGCTGATAGTAGTGTTACTATCTACAAAGCTAGAATTGTCGCAAAAAAGGTTTTCGACAAGTTCAAGGTGTTGAATACGATGAGAGTTTCTCACTCGTATCTATGCTTAAGTCTGTCCGAATCATGTTAGCAATTGCCGCATTTTATGAAATCTGGCAAATGGATAAACAAAACTGCATTCCTTAATAGAGTTATTAAAGAAGAGTTGTATATGATACAACCAGAAGGTTTTGTCAATCCTAAAGGTGCTAACAAAATATGCAAGCTCCAGCGATCCATCTATGGACTGGTGCAAGCATCTCGGAGTTGGAATATACGCTTTGATAAGTTGATCAAAGCATATAGTTTTATATAGACTTGCGGTGAAGCCTGTATTTACAAGAAAGTGAGTGGGAGCACTATAGCATTTCTAATAAGTATATGTGAATGACATATTTTTGATCGGAAATAATGTAGAATTATTCTGTAAAGCATAAAGGAGTGTTTGAAAGGAGTTTTTTTTCAAGGAAAGACCTCGGTGAAGCTGCTTACATATTGAGTATCAAGATCTATAGAGATAGATCAAGACACTTGATAAGTTTTTTCAATGAGTACATACCTTGACAAGATTTTGAAGTAGTTCAAAATGAAGCAGTCAAAGAAAGAGTTCTTGCCTGTATTACAAGGTGTGAAGTTGAGTAAGACTCAAAGCCCGACCACGGCAGAAGATAGAAAGAGAATGAAAGTCATTCCCTATGCCTTGGCCATAGGTTCTATAAAGTATGTCATGCTGTGTACCAGATCTATTGTATACCCTACATTGATTTGGCAAGGGAGTACAATAGTGATCTAGGAGTAGATCACTGAACAGCGGTCAGAATTATCCTTAGTGAAATAAGGATATGTTTCTCGATTATGGACGTGACAAAAAGGTTCGTCGTAAAGGGTTACGCCGATGCAAGTTTTGACACTAATCTAGATGACTCTAAGTCTCGGTCTAGATACATATTGAAAGTGGGAGCAATTAGCTAGAGTAGCTCCATGCAGAGCATTGTTGACATAGAAATTTGCAAAATACTTACGGATCTGAATATAACAGACCCGGTGACTAAAATTATCTCACAAGCAAAACATGATCACACCTTAGTACTCCTTGGGTGTTAATCACATAGCGATGTGAACTAGATTACTGAATCTAGTAAACCCTTTGGGTGTTGGTCACATGGCAATGTGAACTATGGGTGTTAATCACATGATGATGTGCACTATCGATGTTAATCACATGGTGATGTGATCTAGATTATTGACTCTAGTGCAAGTGGGAGACTGAAGGAAATATGCCCTAGAGGCAATAATAAAGTTATTATTTATTTCCTTATTTCATGATAAATGTTTATTATTCATGCTAGAATTGTATTAACCGGAAACATAATACATGTGTGAATACATAGACAAACAGAGTGTCACTAGTATGCCTCTACTTGACTAGCTCGTTAATCAAAGATGGTTATGTTTCCTAACCATAGACAAAGAGTTGTTATTTGATTAACGAGGTCACATCATTAGTTGAATGATCTGATTGACATGACCCATTCCATTAGCTTAGCACCCGATCGTTTAGTATGTTGCTATTGCTTTCTTCATGACTTATACATGTTCCTATGACTATGAGATTATGCAACTCCCGTTTACCGGAGGAACACTTTGGGTGCTACCAAACGTCACAACGTAACTGGGTGATTATAAAGGAGCATTACAGGTGTCTCCAAAGGTAGATGTTGGGTTGGCGTATTTCGAGATTAGGATTTGTCACTCCGATTGTCGGAGAGGTATCTCTGGGCCCTCTCGGTAATGCACATCACATAAGCCTTGCAAGCATTGCAACTAAAGAGTTAGTTGCGAGATGATGTATTACAGAACGAGTAAAGAGACTTGCCGGTAACGAGATTGAACTAGGTATTGGATACCGACGATCGAATCTCGGGCAAGTAACATACCGATGACAAAGGGAACAACGTATGTTGTTATGCGGTCTGACCGATAAAGATCTTCGTAGAATATGTAGGAGCCAATATGGGCATCCAGGTCCCGCTATTGGTTATTGACCGGAGACGTGTCTCGGTCATGTCTACATTGTTCTCGAACCCGTAGGGTCCGCACGCTTAAGGTTACGATGATAGTTATATTATGAGTTTATGCATTTTGATGTACCGAAGGTTGTTCGGAGTCCTGGATGTGATCACGGACATGACGAGGAGTCTCGAAATGGTCGAGACGTAAAGATTGATATATTGGAAGCCTATGTTTGGATATCGGAAGTGTTCCGGGTGAAATCGGGATTTTACCGGATTACCGGGAGGTTACCGGAACCCCCCGGGAGCCATAAGGGCCTTATTGGGCTTTAGTGGAAAAGTGAAAGGGGCTGCCCATGGTGGGCTGCGCGCCTCCCCCCCTCCCCTAGGCCAACTAGGACTAGGAGAGGTGGCCGGCCACCTATCTCTCTCTTTCCCACTTGGGAATCCTATTTGGAATAGGATTGGGGGGGGGAGTCCTACTCCCGGTAGGAGTAGGACTCCTCCTGCGCCTCCATAGGGCTGGCCGCACCCCTCCCCCTTGGCTCCTTTATATACGGAGGCAGGGGGCACCTCTAGACACAAGTTGATCCACGTGATCTATTCCTTAGCCGTGTGCGGTGCCCCCTGCCACCATATACCTCGATAATACTGTAGCGGAGTTTAGGCGAAGCCCTGCTGCTGTAGTACATCAAGATCGTCACCACGCCGTCGTGCTAACGGAACTCTTCCCCGACACTTTGCTGGATCGGAGTCCGGGGATCGTCATCGAGCTGAACGTGTGCTCGAACTCGGAGGTGCCGTAGTTTCGGTGCTTGATTGGTTGGATCGTGAAGACGTACGACTACTTCCTCTACGTCGTGTCATCGCTTCCGCAGTCGGTCTGCGTTGGGTACGTAGACAACACTCTCCCCCTCGTTGCTATGCATCACATGATCTTGCGTGTGCGCAGGAAATTTTTTGAAATTACTACGTTCCCCAACACCTGCCGGTGTGAGTGTCATGCGCTGATCAGATTACTCAGATCAGAGGACAATGAGTGGTACATCGTTCAGCACAGGAGAAGCACATCCACTCTCTCTAGCCAAATTTTGGCAGAAGATTCATTGGCCATCCCACAAACACATTGATGTGTACAGTCGTGAGTTGTGACTTGATCAAGCAGGTGAGGCAGAACAATGTCAACCTTGCAAAAAATGTACAACATTGTTGGGAGTTTTTTCGGGTCAATGAAGAATGTGCCGTTTACGAAGAGGTCTCTGAAAAATCTATGTGGAAAGATTAGCTAGGAGCAGGCGAATGACGATGTGAGGAAGACAATGGAAGTGTTTGCTGAATTGGGGGCAAAGGATCCACACTTTACATACCATGTGCAGGCAGACAAAGAGGGTCGGATAAAGAACTTGATGTGAGCGAATGGCAGCAGCAGGCTGAAGTACAGTTTCTTTGGTGATATAGTGATGTTTGATACAATGTACCGGACTAACCTTTACGACATGCCCTTAAGACTTTTTGTTGGGGTTAACAACAATTTTCAGAGTATTATACTGGCTGGTGTACTGGTATGCGACGAGACTGAGGAAAGTTTTGAGTGTGTCTTTTCAGATTTTCTACAGATGATGAGAGGCGTGGCGCCGAAGACAATACTCATTGGTAATATGGCTTGTTTGATGATGTAAGATGATAACCTTATGATTCTTTGAGGATGAACTGATTAACTTGCTTATGTCATGATTGCAGACAAGAATCGGACGATGAATTGCATAAAAGAACAACATGTTTGGACATGGGTGATGTCCAGGGAGCAACCTCGGAAGTCTGCGAGGTGTAAGAATTGTGGGGTTGAGGGCCATAGGAGAAACACCTGCACTAAGGCAATGGAGATGAGGTTAGCAAATGTGGGATGCTGGAGTGTAGTGCTAGGCCCGACGGGCTGTTTTTTGTTAGTTGTAAACCTGTTATGTTGTGTTGTGGATTATTTTAGATTTTGTGTTGCACTCGTTGGCAGGCTGAACTGCAGTTAAAAAATCTAGCATTATTTCAGTAATTAAATGCCCATGGTGCGAATGATGGCTGTTGTTGTAGTTAGCTGCTTGATCTTACTGATTCTTGCAATTTGTATGTTGAATCCTTGGGGTGATCTTGCTTATTTTTGCAGTATGGCTTGTTCTGTTGAATGATCTGGTCATTCAGATCTGGGATGGCGGCGCTGTGAAAGAATCTTGCTTTTTTTAAAGGTAATAATGAAAACATCTTGCTGTGTGGAGGGGGTGGAGAAAAATAAAGGGGCAAACGACGCCCGTCATTACGTCTGAGCTGTGGCCCAGAACGGTGTCCCGCGTCTGAGCCTTCCCGTGTTAGACGGCAACCGTCCCATTGATTGCGATAGTTGGTGGGCCATGGCCCGAAATTTGTGCACATATACTAACTGGAATACCCTGACACATACAGTGGACTGGTGTGGATCTAGATGCCAACGGGCGATTCAGATAACGGGCGCATCTGTGATCGAGCTCAGAATAGCACTTCCGGTTATCCAGCCACTATGTCTATATATAACCGGTGCTGATTTTAATAGGGCGCCTAAAAGGCGGTGTATTTGGCCGGCCCAGTACTCAAGCATTATTTTGACTGTTTTGCATTGGCTTCTTCGGGAGGGCTTTTTACCAGTTTTTTTTCTTTTTATTATTATCTTTTGTTCTTGGTTTTCTTCTGTCTTCACATTGTTCATTTGTTTCATTAGGTTTACATCGTTTTTCTTCTTTTTTTTTCAATACATTACTACCTTTCTCACACACAATGTACATTCTTCATGTACATCAAGATTTTTTATACATCTTTATAATTTTAAAAATAGACAATTAACATTTTAAAAATAATTTTTTTCGTGTCTAAAAGTTTTGTATACACCAAGAACATTTTTTGTACACATTTAGCAACTTTCCAATACATGATTAAGATTTTTTGAAAACATTTGATTTCTACTTTTGTCATGCACATTATACATTCTTGTATACGTATGAACAATTATTTTTGTACATGTTTACCATTTTATAAATACCTTTTTCATATACATTGTACATTTTTCGTGTACAGAAGGAACAATTAGGTCCTAATGAAAACGTCCGTAAGTAATATAATTTTCGGCGACGAGAGAGTATCTCAGAGTACTCGCGCGGTTCCGCATCCTGAAAGGTGTCGGGAGAAAATGAAGCCATGGTCGTGATGAATCAAGCTAAGCTTGAGATGCAAGCAACCAAATCCAAAGCTTGTACTGAACTGACTCGGACTGCATTCCGATTTCTTCCCGGATCACAAATGAACACGGCTTCGATCACATCACGGATCACTTCACTAGTTAAAAGGCCTTCGATCCCATCTACAGCGCCCATCCAATCTTCCCCATCGTCTCCTCTCCTCCACCGCGCGCTTCCAATCGCCTCTTCCGGCCCTTACCACAGCGACCGCCGTCCGCTGTTCCCATGGAGGTTGCCCACCGGAACCGGGAGCCCTTCTGCGTCATGTCCGGCCGGAAGCGCCCGCTGGAGACCCTTCGCCAGCGGTTCCAAGCAGAGCTCGTCGCGGCCCGTCGCCTCCTCGCCGAGGCGGCCGCCGTGCTTCCAGCCTCGGCCCCGTCAGCTCCCCGCGTGCGCGTCAAGGACAGTCGTCCAGCCGAGGAGCCGCCAGCCAAGAAGAGGAAGGCGTCCCATGCCGTTCCCGTGAGGAAGATGACGTCCAAGGAGCGGAGCCAACTCTACGCGGACCTCACCAAGCTAGCCAAGCTCTCTGAATCTCATGTGCTCCCTGCTCATATCCTGGAGCTGTTGAAGAAGCAGAGCCGCCGCGGCATCTGCGACGATTACATCGAGATCGAGATGAACGCCGTCCAAGACGAGGCCCTTGTGGAGATGCAGAAGCAGCTGGACAAGTTCGTTCGAGAGAGGGCGAATCCGTCCACGCATCAGCACAAGAACATGATGGCCGAGGAGGAGGACGAAGACGTTGACATCGTCGGCGGCGTCTCCCCTTTGCCGATCAGGCCGACACCAGTGCAGCTTGTAGACATCTGCAGCGAGGCCTCACCTCTGAAGAATCTTGGCGAAGATGCAACCATCAGCGGCAGCAACGGTTTGGTTTCTGGTTCTTCTCACCAGAGCATCGACAGTCCAGCTCCGGCAGAGCTCGCTGCCAACACTAGGCCTCCAACACGCGACCTCATCGCCCGTGCCAGCGAGATTCTGGAAAGGCGGCGAAAGGAGGCGACGTCCCGGGCGAGGGAGAAGGCCCGTCAGCAAGTGCTCGAGATGGAGAGGACGGCAATGTTCAACGAGAGCCTAGACGAGGACGTGAAGGTGCTCGGCATCGATCAGTACAACACGGCGAGGTCGAACAACTTGTTGCGACAGATGGGACTCTTCCCGAAGGACAAGGCTGACGACGACGACGACCTGAAGCAGCAGCAGCAGCCGCAGCGTCAAAGCTTCCAAGAAGATTTAGAGGAAGGGGAGATTCGGCTGTGATCGTCGTGGCTAGCAAACAAAGCTTGTAGTTCTCTTCTGCTGCTGAACGTAGTAATTCTGATGATGATAGCTGAGACTTAATGCTGTTCTTGAGGCCTCAGAGTAGGCGTGTAAGCATGATTGATTGAGAAAGTTGTGTCTCTGTTTAGTCATGACCTCTTATCTAGACCATATTTGGAAGTACACGATCGATTATACAGAGTATCAGCTAAATTACTTTGTGGTGCTGCATTGTGTAAACTAGATGACACCCCGCGCATTGCTGCGGGATCTCTTGGTAGTCATTAAAAGTAGCATTGCAACTAAATAGAAGCACAAATCAGCACTAAAAATTCCAAGGTCTACAATTTAATAGCAAAGAGAATAGGTTCTTCACTGGTAATAGACAGAGTCTTAATGGATGCACGGCCAGAGTATAGATATCAATTTTCGATCTTATTGTATTAACAATTCTTGAGGGTCAACATGATTTGATATATCTAAATTGCACTACAATAGTGCATCAGAGGATTGACGTATGGAACGGTGCCTCGATAGTCGATACTGATGAAGACTTATTCCTTTTCCCTCTAAATTATGGGGGTTGACTTTCAACTGAAATGGGTTAAGAAGAACTTGTCTTCTTTCGAAACTTCTCACAGTACAAATTCAAGCAAACAATGGACTTGATCTGAATCAATCAGCAAAGCATGGGCCAATGAATACAAGTTGAGTCACTTATTTTGGGAAGGAGGGAGTAGTAGACTGGGATTAAATATGGTGACAAACATAGCATCTATGGAGATCAAAAGATTATTCAGGTGAGTGACGGTACAATTCTGAAGATATTTGGCAAAAGCTAAAAGGGAAGCACATCTTTGAATGCTAGCCTATGACCACTATTGTCGATTAAGTAGAATTGTTCTTTTTTCAAGGGAAAACTACGACACTTTTGGAATAGAAATTACTCGATGATACACTGGTTGGAAACATAACTAAGACAAACACATGTTAAATGTTGTACTTTCCACAAAATGATGAAGAAACCTCTCTGATTGGAAAATACCAGTTCTTGTCGAATCTCTCACTTGGTATATCGTAAAGCACAACCTGCAAAGGCATATCTAAAATCACTTAGGGATGCTCAATACTGTTATTACCAAATATTTCATGGGCATACAGCTACACGGGTCATGATACAATGATATACATATTGTAAATATAAGAAAGACATCAATCCAGATAGCTCAATTGAACTTATCTATATTTTTTAATGTGGAGAACATACCTCAGACTTTCATCAACACTATCTGCAGTTGATACTTGTGTACAAACAATTACATGTGCCATAAACATTCAAATGGTTGAACAATTACGAAAATAATATTTTGCCCAAGCCACATCCCACGTACAACCAGCCATTAGATAAGGAATATGAGGAGAACAAACATGTTAATTTAATTTGGCTAGATCTGTAACAATGCCTTGCCTGCAAACAACACGGAGAGAAGTACATGTCCACCGAAGTCAAGTTATCCTGGCTGGATCTGTAACATTGGCTTGCCTGCAAACAACATGGAGAGAAGTACAATTCCACCAAAGTGTTGTCATCCAAATAGCAGATCAAGATGAGCGATGGTACTGGCTCATGTATCACAAAAACCATTATCATTCACTGTGCAGGCTTGGGAAGATTAAAATTCGAAATTGTACTCAATTAAGTTTGGATGGGAAAGACTGACCTCTTCCTCCTGATAAATATAAACAACTTCAAGGCAAACAACTGAATCTGGTACATGAGAATCTAACACTAATCTCTTTTTTGTTGACATGCACATGACAAAGGAAAATGGAAACTGCATACTTTTGGGGATTTGAGGATGGGATAACCATAGCCAACTTAGGACTTTGGGGTCAATCTCCTCATGTACAGTGTGCTGCTTGCTGAAGGGAGGGGATGAGACCTATTGAAACATCCACACGGCGCAGCCCAATAGACGTGCTGATGCATTGACAGTATATGGAATCCTAAATACTCGGTCGCCGCATCTGTATTCGAGAAGGAAGCCCACCTGAAATAGGTGCTGCGGGAGATGAGGAGACGGTGAAGACGGTAGGTGACGCCCATGGCCTTGACAACGACATTGGAGAAGCCGCCGGAGCCGAATCCCTTTGCCTGGACGTTGTCGCAGAGCGCCGAGAGGTTGCAGTCCATGGAGCGGAGCTCCGCCGCTGCGAACACCAGCTCGTACGGCCGCGGCGCCTCTGCCGGCCCGGGCAGGCCGCCGCCCCCTCCGCCATCACGGGCGGCAGCGGGTGCGACTGCTGCGTTTTTTGTTTTGAAATTACGGCCGGGAGGTGGAAACGAAGGGTATGCCGTGGGCGTGGGGACAGACAGTTGGGCTTCTTTCTTATGTTTGCGTTTGGAGACCATTGGGCTTCGGTATGCACTTTAAGTCTGGAAAAGGGAGCAACGAAGCGGCATATAAAAATGTCAATAAAAATTGGTTAAAATGGAAAATAATCGCTAATGTGGCAGTTTGCTGAGGTGGATAGGCTGCATGTCTAGAGAAATAGCATAGTGGGGATGAACTATTTAGGTATTATAGATGGCTAAATGCTCATCATAAGTTGGCCCATCTCCAAGAAAGATTAACAGTGATGTCCATTTCGAGAAAGTTTAACAGAGATGTGCTCTCTGAAATCACCGTTGCCTTTTGCCTCAGTTACCTGTGTTTGATCCACATCAAAGTCATATGTTGCTGCTCTTGAACTTATAATTATCGCAAATAAGATGAATTGGGAGTGAGACTGATCTGATGTGTACATGACTTGAGGCTAGGTTCTTCACGCAAATGTTCGGTGAGAGTACAATTTTTTTTGACAACGGGTCAGAATAACAATTTAATTGCTTGGCAATCTACAATGTAGTTTATCTCCCTCTTGTAAATTGCATATTTGATAAACTGGTTTTGAGGTTCAATGTGAATAAGCTTGGATCAAACCATTTATGCTATGGAAGTGTTAGTGTGGGCTATTTTTGGTTTTACATCAAGAAAATAGTGTAGGAAGTGTACTAGTGTTCCAAAGTTTTCAGAAGGAATATTTTATTACCTTAAAAAACATCAAGCTGGCGTATTGTTATTCTAATTAATAACTGTTGTTGTCCTTTCACCTTTCAAGATACTAAATCACGGCCGTCAATCTGCTCTGGTTGATATATTGCAAATTCTCACAATTATTTGTGAAGGACACAAGCTGCCATTGGCTCAAACCTGGATTCCATATTGCAATAACAAAAATGGTATGTCCCATGGTTGTAGCCTCAAGAATGGGCGGTTACATTTTGATGGTTGTCGCATTAACGGAGTATGCATTTCAACATGTGATGTGGCATTCCACATTGGCGATGCTCATATGTGGGGATTTAGGAATGCATGTGTGGGGAGTGTTTGACAAAAAAAAATTACCAAAATTAAGGTTCGCGTCCCACAGAACTATCACTTTTAAAAAAGTGACTGATAACTGCCAAAAAATTGGAATCCTGTGACTAAAAACCACCACTTTTAAAAAATGACCAGTTTAGAAGATTTAAATATGTTTATGACATGCAGGCCCGTTTGTCATGGCTGACATGACGGGAAAGTCAACTTCGCTTATTTTTTACAGTTAAGTTGACCGTTAGCAGGTAGACCCCACACGTCAGCATCACCTTCTTCCTCCACCATGCCCCTGCCTCTCGTCTTCTCCAAGAAGTCAGCCGGGAGCAGCCGCTCGAGGTCCGGCTCGGGGAACTCCCTCTGTTCCTCCGGCGGGCTCCTCACCGCCCGCAGGAACCGGTGCCCGGAGCTCTCTAGCCCGCGAGTGATCTCCTTCAGCTGCGCCGCCGAGAAGGCGCCCTTGCTGCCGAAACAGAGGAACACAACGCTCTTCTCCGGCTGCGCGTCGAGCCACGCGAGGCACTCGTGCCGCTTCTCGCCGCCTGCGCCCGCGTCGCCGCCGTTCACCAATGGCCCGATGCAGTAGACCCTCGGCGTCGGTCGGTCGGGCACGCAGACGCTGTCGGCGAGCGCTTTCAGGGCCGTGGGCTCCAGCCAGTCGAAGCTGTTGACCAGCACGCCCCTCCCCTCCGCGATGCGCTTGAACTGGTGCAGCCAGACCTTGGTGAGGTCGCTCTCCTTGTCCTTCACCGTGACCAGCATGTCCACCGCGTGGATCGGCGTCACGCCGGGGCAACGCACGAGCGCGTCGCGCATGTCCCTGAAGGACGGCAGGCCGGGGGTAGAGGTACGGCAAGTTGAGGAAGACGGCGAGGTCGCTGGCGGCGGAGGCGAAGAAGAAGTAGGCGGGGAGGGCGAGCTCGGTGGCGACGTCGAGCGCGTCGACGCAGAACATGTCGAGCAGGAGCGCGTCGGCGGGGGCCGGCAGCGTGCGCAGGAAGGCCCGGAGCGCGGGGTTGGCGAGGCGGAGCGTGTCATGGGCGCGCCTGACCGGGTGCGCGGCGGGGTCCGGGCTGGGAGGGACCGGGAGGAGGCGGAAGGCGATGGAAGGGTTAGCCGCGGCGAGTCGGGCCACGGCAGCGGCCTAGGCGGCGTCGCCGTCCGGTGGGTCGACGACGGCGAGGACGGTGTTGTGGCCATGGCGGAGTAGGTGCTTGGCCAACTCCACCCATGCTGCCTGGTACGCCGTAGTGCGTGTAGAAGATCGATGCGCATAAGGTGGCGGTGAGAAGAGCAAGATGGCGGACCCGAGACGGCCGGGGCACGCCGCCATCCGGCTTGCCGGCGGCGTCCACGGCATCCTGCTGGATCTCTGCTGCGAAGGTGGTGATAGACTTCATCGGCGATTCGGCATCCCGGACTACCGCCGGTGTGCTGCTCTACTGCTGGTAAGGTGTTTGTTGAAATGTCAAAGAGAGAGGAGGAAGAAGGTGATGCTGATGTGTGGGGTCCACCTGTCGTAATGGTCAGCTTGATGGTAAAATATAAATGGAGTTGACTTTCCCGTCACGTCTGCCCTGACACACGGGCCCCGTATGTCATAAACACATTTAAGTCTTCTAAACTGGCCATTTTTTAAAATGGTAGTTTTTAGTCACGAGTTTCTAATTTTTTGGTAGTTATTAGTCACTTTTTTAAAAGTGGTAGTTTTGTGGGACGTGAACCTCAATTGTGATAGTTTTTTGTGAAACACTTCATGTGTGGCCGTGTAGGGCATCACCTACAGAAGGGACAGGGGGTTGCTGGAGATGCATTTTTCTTGAACAGGCCTTGTTTCTAGAAAGATGTCAGTCAGCTCTCTAAACTGGATTACCCCCTGTTTTTCCTGCCACTGGATTGCCGAGAAGGCAGTGAGCAGACGACACTTCTCGAGTCTATTTATGCTATGATGAAACAGAACAGGCATAGTTTGAAGGTACCTTATCATGGAGACTTTGGTTCTCCTCAGTTCAGTGACATGCGTGTAATTGAGAATGGAAACATGAAGGAAACAGATGCACAGAATTCAGAAAGTAGGCATTGTGATTTGTGAATCACCTTTGGTGCTTGAAAGAAGCAAAAAGATGCGGGGGAACACTGAAAATGCTGCAGCAAACATCAGTGTCCAACACCATCCCTATCCACAACCGATAAATACACCACAAGCAAAACCAAGATCAAAAGTATGGAATCACTTTACGAAGATGGATAGAGCGCGGGCGATTTGTATCCACTGCAGAAAGGACTATGCAACTGACCCAAAACAACATGGGACTTCTCGCCTATCGAGACATTTGTAAGCATGACCATGGAATTGACCTCAAAGCCTCATCATCAGGAAGTGGGAACTAACCCTCCCATTTCCATCCAACTGTTGGGCGCTGGTGTAGCTGTATGCATAGGATTGCATCTAAAGACCGGAATACCTATCAGAATCCGGGTTATGTATTTTCTTAGAAAATATGGTAAGAAAGGAGCGCTCGATATATGTTTCTTATAAACTAAGCTCTACGTGGTGTTTGTATTATTGTGTTCTTCTTGTTTTGCCAATATTACTCTGTCTCCTCGGTTAGTCGCAGCTATATACAGTTTCAAATTGCATTAGAGGGCACCCATATTTATTGGTCGTGGGGTGTTGAGTGTCTTTTGGTCGACTCATCGCTCAAAGAACCCTTCAAATGGTTTGAAAATGGGGGTATATCCCGTAAAAACGTATTTGTATCTTTTTTCAGGTAAAAGCTATATAACTAGCCTTTTCTTTTTTGAGGGAAAGCTATATAACTAGCCGGGAGATTAATTCATAGTGGCCACCTCATCCAGATCCAGGCATCGGCCCAGCCACTGACGACATGCTGGGCCAAATACGTCAACTATGTAGCCGCTTCCTCCTCCTTCATAAAAAAGTCAGGGTTTCTGCCTCCCGCCGGCGCCGCCGCAGATCCGCCTCCTCTTGAGGTGAAAAATGCTTCGGTGAGGTTTGTGCCAAATTTCACCTTATTTGAGCATCTGAGTAGCCCTTAGCAAAAAATACAAATTTTGGTATGCGAAACAGTTTACTGTTCTTGTACTGTTCGGACCCTTTGTTTTTGCTGAGAACTACTCAGATGTCCGAATGAGCTGAAAATTAGCACGGACCTCACACACTAAAACATCTCCTATGGAAAAAAAATCTTGTGAATTCAAAAAATGGAACAAGAAAAAGGAAATAAAAAACCAGGAAAAAGGAGAATGTAAACAAAAGAATCGGAAAATGTTCTCAAACTCGAAAAAGGAATCATGAATTTAGAAAATTGTGATTTGATTTTCTAAATGTTCAAAAATTTTAGAAAATGAAAATCGGACAATATTCGTGCATTTTAAAAGTTTTCAGGAAATCAAAATAATGTTCCTAAATTTTAAAAACTAGAAGAAAGTCGAATAAATCGAGAAACGTAATTGGCCAGGGAAGGTTATAGAACCTTTACAAAACAAGCCCAAAACAGACTCAAGAATGGGCGCTCACATTTTGATGGTTTTCGCAGTCACGGAGTATGCATTTCAACATGTCATGTGGCATTCCACATTGCCGATGCTCATATGTGGGGATTTAGGAATGCATATGTGGGGCATCGATCATCTACAGAAGGGACATGGGGTTGCTGGAGATGCATTTCTCTCGAACATGCCTTGTTTCTCGAAAGATGTCAGTCAGCTCTCTAAACTGGATTACCCCCTGTTTTTGCTGCCACTGGATTGCTGAGAAGACAGTGAGCAGAAGGCACTTCTCGAGTCTATTTATTCTATGATGAAACAGAACAGGCACAATTTGAAGGCACCTTATCATGGAGACTTTGGTTCTCCTCAGTTCAGTGACATGCCTGTAATTGGGAATGGAAACCTGAAGGAAACATATGCCCAGAATCCAGAAAGTAGGCATTGTGATTTGTGAATCACCTTTGGTGCTTGACAGAAGCAAAAGGATGCGCGGGAACACTGAAAATGCTGCAACAAGCATCACTGTCCAACACCATCCATATCCACAACCTATAAATACACCACAAGCAAAACCAAGATCAAAAGTATGGAATCACTTCACGAAGATGGATAGAGCGCGAGCGATTTGTATCCACTGCAAAAAGGACTATGCAGCTGACCCAAAACAACATGGGACTTCTCGCCTGTGGAGACATCTATAAGCATGACCATGGAATTGACCTCAAAGCCTCATCATCAGGAAGTGGGAACTAACCCTCCCATTTTCATCCAACTGTTGGGCGCTGGTGTAGCTGTATGCATAGGACTGCATCTAAAGACTGGAATACCTATCAGAATCCGGGTTATGTATTTTGTTAGAAAATATGGTAAGAAAGGAGCGCTCGATATATATTTCTTATAAACTAAGCTCTACGTGGTGTTTGTATTATTGTGTTCTTCTTGTTTTGTCAATATTACTCTGTCTCCTCGGTTAGTCGCAGATATATTCAGTTTCAAATTGCATTAGGAGGCACCCATATCTATTGGTCGTGGGGTGTTGAGTGTCTTTTGGTTGACTCATCGCTCAGAGAACCCTTCAAATAGTTTGAAAATGGGGGTATATCCCGTAAAAACGTATTTGTATCTTTTTTTCGGGTAAAAGCTATATAAGTAGCCTTTTCTTTTTTGAGGGAAAGCTATATAACTAGCCGGGAGATTACATTCATAGTGGCCACCTCATCCAGATCCAGGCATCGGCCCAGCCACTGACGACATGCCGGGCCAAATACGTCAACTACGTAGCCGCTTCCTCCTCCTTCACAAAAAAGTCAGGGTTTCTGCCTCCCACCGACGCCGCCGCAGATCCGCCTCCTCTTGAGGTGAAAAATGCTTCGGTGAGGTTTGTGCCAAATTTGACCTTATTTGAGCATCTGAGTAGCTCTTATAAAAAAATACAAATTTTGGTATGCGAAACAGTTTACTGTTCTTGTACTGTTCGGACCCTTTGTTTTTGCTGAGAGCTACTCAGATGTCCGAATGAGCTGAAAATTAGCACAGACCTCACACACTAAAACATCTCCTATGAAAAAATAAACTCTTGTGAATTCAAAAAATGGAACAAGAAAAAGGAAATAAAAAAACCAGGTAAAAAGAAAATGAAAACAAAAAAACGAAAAATGTTCTCAAACTCCAAAAAGGAATCATGAATTTGGAAAATTGTGATTTGATTTTTTAAATATTTGCAAATTTTAGAAAATGTTAAAAAATTTGGACAATATTCGTGCATTTTAAAAGTTTTCAGGAAATCAAAATAATGTTCCTAAAATTTAAAAACTAGAAGAAAGTTGAATAAATCGAGAAACGAAATTGGCCAGGGAAGGTTATAGAACCTTTACAAAACAAGTGCAAAACAGACTTATAGAATAACTGTGTTGCGCGGGTTAGGGGAATACATGGTTATCCAGGGACGTGGAGTAACTGGTCACGAGCACAGATGTGCTCGATATCCCGTGCGTTCGCTGCTGTGTGGGGATCTGGGTTGATTCTTTATACGGTGGGCTAAGAATTGCTGGTAAATGGGCACTGTGTGGGAATACGTATGTGGCAGACCTGGGAAGTGGGCCAGTTCAGGACGGCCGTCAACTGGTGACGGGCTGAGCCGTGGCCCAGTTTCACCTACGTCCGTCTGATCCGTGGCTCCGATAAATCTCTTTCGTTCAGAGGGCGGCAGTCTCGAACGGAATGCAGTTCTAGTATCTTCTTCCTCAACTCGGCCGCCATTTTTGTTAACTGACGAAGGAGAGATATAGTGACGGAGAACAGGTGGCCGACGCGCAAAATGGAGTTCCTCGTGCAGCCAATCATGAGGTATGTCAGTCAGATGCATTTTTTATCCACCGTAGCATGCGATTTGAAGAGTGGAGCTCAGGCGGCTGAGGTTTTCTATGCTTTCTCCGCCACAGATCCACTCTGATTGAGGAGGTCGGAAGATTCGCCGGCGGATGGTACTAGGCGAACGTTTGTGCGGGTGGCACCGCAGGAGGCCACGGGTGTGAGCGGCGAAGAGCAGATCTACCGGGTGTGGAGCGGCGGTAATCGACGGGGAAGATGGATCCCTAGGATCTTGGTCGGAATAAGAGGTGAGGGGAACTGGATTTAAATCGATCAGTGCTATGAGGAATTTCAGTAACCTATTTTCAAGCTGTGTATGGCCGTGCAGTGTTGTTGACTGAATTGTTTGCGGCAGTAGATAGCCAATGCACCTTGTCGATTTAAGATTAGTAGACACAGCACTGCAATTATAATATAGCTAGGGAGGCCGTACTAAACTCTAGAACTGAGCAGTGGAGCCATTTTTATAGATTTTGAGAGCACATTAAGTATACTATGTACATAACAAAACTCTGTAGATCCATGACAGTAGTCGACAGGCAGTTAATTAAACATTCATTTAAAATGGTGCAAAATGTGGAATCTGCAGTTGGAAATGGAAATGCTGTAGATGCTATTTAGTTTGTCCTATGTTTTGTCCTGCTGCATATAAGACGAATGAAATGAGTGTAGAAGGTCGATGTAAAAATATAGCATAAATGAGAAACAATGCAAAGTGGTTTCAAATGGATGATTGACGGCACCGAGTTGTATGGTTCTATGTGGTCATGAAAATAGGCCTAGAGCATATGGAGAGTCTGCAAAACTCGAAAACGCTAGATAAAAACTACGTGCAGCTGATTCCATAAGATTTTTGGGAATGCATAGGTCCTGACACGAGTAATCTCGAGTGCAGGGTGAGGATCGGTGCTACTGCCCCCGGAAGGATGCCTTGAGGCATCGGAATTGTCCACCGAGAAGATGAACCTGCAGGCACTTGGTTGGGCTAAGAGGTGCATCCTCATTAATCTCTGTGTGTAGTTTTCAATTTTTCGCTGGCATGGAGCAGGTTTGCATGAATAGGTTTGGGCATCTGGTAATTTTCTTAGGCTGAGTTCTGGTGGGCATGATGGTGTATAATGGATTATCAGATGTAGATCCCCTAGTAAACTTGTGTGGATGAAGCATTAAATTTTTGAGAGAGAAGTTAACCATGATCCTGGACACCTGTAGTGAATAGGGCATTGGTATTTTGCAAGACAGTTGGGAATGTTTCGGCATTTAATTATCGACACAAAAAATAGAGAAGTATAATGTTGAACCTGATGCAATTCTCTGTTGATCTTCGGAAATGAGCAAGTGCTACCTGTAATGAAGTTTATTAGTAATTTGATGGCTGAAGATAGACCAGTCTCCTGCAAGTTTTAATATATGTAGCTAGAATTCCGGGTACATGGCCTGTGGAATTATAGTGTGATATAATTAGCAATGGATTGTCAGATGTAAATCCGTAGTCTAAACTGGTATGAATGCAGCGTTTAATTTTTGAGAGAAAAGTTAACCATGATCATGGACACGTGTAGTGAATAGTGCATTCGTATTTTGCAGGCATATCTATCTCCTCTGTGGTAGATGGCGAATCCAGGGTGTTCTAGTCTCTAATTTGTTGACTCATCTCTTTTTTTGTGGCCATGGTTGTGTGCAAGTTTCTGTTTGTTGAGGAGGTGGATGAGAGCGCGGCTCCAATGGATCCGGTTGTCATGGTTTCGCTCCCGGGCGCCGTCCAGGCGATAGCAACATGCAAGGGGGCTGGTAGTTCGCCAGCGCTGGCCACGAGTGTGGACGCACAGATCTGCGAGGAGGGAAGGGGCGGGAAGGATAGATGCGAGTCGTCACTGCAGGTATCGGAAATGTCCATTGGTAAGATGACACCGCTGCTACCTGGATGGGCTAAGATGTCAGTCAGCTCGAATCCCTTTTGCGGTTTTCCATTTACTGCACTTTGAAAATTGATATAGTTGCGAAGTTTACAATTGCAAGCAGAGTGTGACAGTGGATTAGATGGGGGTCGCATCAAAATGATGTAGGATTAGAAAAATTGTTAGGCCTCTCAATGGTTATAATGTGCATTATGGGCATGAATCAACTGGTACAGTCAGCCCATTTTGGGTGTGGTTTTCATGGGGTTCCAGGTACAAGACATTGAAAATAGAAACATTCTATTGTTGGTGCTTGTGAGCGGCGGAAAATGCATATGAAAGATCATTATTGTGGGACGGTTTTAGTTCTTTTCGTGTTTCCTGAGATGGGCTAGGTGTAATTGCTGTTCGATGTGGCTGTTTGGTTCGGAAAATGTGGTTAGTTGTTAGATTTAAATTTTAATAGCTGCATTTATGAGGCTGTTGGGTTGGGAAATGTCTGCATCTCTTGGATTTAATCCCTGTTTCATGGGGATGTTGGGTTTGGAAGTGTGGCACAATTCCTAAGGCATGGGCACTGCAATTGCAGGGTGAGGATAGGCACGGCCGCTCGTTGCAGGAAACCATGCTCGTCGTGTGTGACTGCATTTGAGAAAATTGTAAGGGGGTATGCAGAGAACCCTTCTAAGAACGTCATTGTGCCGATTCTGGGCGCAAGCTTTGATTCGCTAGGAGAAGCTTATGATTTCTGCAACCTTTATTCCTGGGAGAGAGGATTTGGAATAAGGTACAAGAAGAGTAGAGTGAATGTCGAGAGGATGAAGGGCATGCAGGAGATCGTGTGCGGGTGCTCGGTATGTGCCGTCGGCAGCCAGCATAAATTCTTTTCTATTCCTTTTTCTTGTGGGGAATTTATGCACACGCTGTGAAATTTTCTTGCAGGGGAAGGCTGGCGTGGAGAACACTAGGTCCTGCTGAAGGAAATATGCCCTAGAGGCAATAATAAAGTTATTATTTATTTCCTTATTTCATGATAAATGTTTATTATTCATGCTAGAATTGTATTAACCGGAAACATAATACATGTGTGAATACATAGACAAACAGAGTGTCACTAGTATGCCTCTACTTGATTAGCTCGTTAATCAAAGATGGTTATGTTTCCTAACCATAGACAAAGAGTTGTTATTTGATTAACGAGGTCACATCATTAGTTGAATGATCTGATTGACATGACCCATTCCATTAGCTTAGCACCCGATCGTTTAGTATGTTGCTATTGCTTTCTTCATGACTTATACATGTTCCTATGACTATGAGATTATGCAACTCCCGTTTACCGGAGGAACACTTTGGGTGCTACCAAACGTCACAACGTAACTGGGTGATTATAAAGGAGCATTACAGGTGTCTCCAAAGGTAGATGTTGGGTTGGCGTATTTCGAGATTAGGATTTGTCACTCTGATTGTCGGAGAGGTATCTCTGGGCCCTCTCGGTAATGCACATCACATAAGCCTTGCAAGCATTGCAACTAAAGAGTTAGTTGCGAGATGATGTATTACAGAACGAGTAAAGAGACTTGCCGGTAACGAGATTGAACTAGGTATTGGATACCGACGATCGAATCTCGGGCAAGTAACATACCGATGACAGAGGGAACAACGT
Source organism: Triticum urartu (assembly GCF_056163025.1). NCBI lineage: Eukaryota > Viridiplantae > Streptophyta > Magnoliopsida > Poales > Poaceae > Triticum > Triticum urartu. Next base: position 476,975,844 of record NC_141877.1, read on the forward strand.
ATGTTGTTATGCGGTCTGACCGATAAAGATCTTCGTAGAATATGTAGGAGCCAATATGGGCATCCAGGTCCCGCTATTGGTTATTGACCGGAGACGTGTCTCGGTCATGTCTACATTGTTCTCGAACCCGTAGGGTCCGCACGCTTAAGGTTACGATGACAGTTATATTATGAGTTTATGCATTTTGATGTACCGAAGGTTGTTCGGAGTCCTGGATGTGATCACGGACATGACGAGGAGTCTCGAAATGGTCGAGACGTAAAGATTGATATATTGGAAGCCTATGTTTGGATATCGGAAGTGTTCCGGGTGAAATCGGGATTTTACCGGATTACCGGGAGGTTACCGGAACCCCCCGGGAGCCATAAGGGCCTTATTGGGCTTTAGTGGAAAAGTGAAAGGGGCTGCCCATGGTGGGCTGCGCGCCTCCCCCCCTCCCCTAGTCCAACTAGGACTAGGAGAGGTGGCCGGCCACCTATCTCTCTCTTTCCCACTTGGGAATCCTATTTGGAATAGGATTGGGGGGGGGGAGTCCTACTCCCGGTAGGAGTAGGACTCCTCCTGCGCCTCCATAGGGCTGGCCGCACCCCTCCCCCTTGGCTCCTTTATATACGGAGGCAGGGGGCACCTCTAGACACAAGTTGATCCACGTGATCTATTCCTTAGCCGTGTGCGGTGCCCCCTGCCACCATATACCTCGATAATACTGTAGCGGAGTTTAGGCGAAGCCCTGCTGCTGTAGTACATCAAGATCGTCACCACGCCGTCGTGCTGACGGAACTCTTCCCCGACACTTTGCTGGATCAGAGTCCGGGGATCGTCATCGAGCTGAACGTGTGCTCGAACTCGGAGGTGCCGTAGTTTCGGTGCTTGATCGGTTGGATCGTGAAGACGTACGACTACTTCCTCTACGTCGTGTCATCGCTTCCGCAGTCGGTCTGCGTTGGGTACGTAGACAACACTCTCCCCTCGTTGATATGCATCACATGATCTTGCGTGTGCGTAGGAAATTTTTTGAAATTACTGCGTTCCCCAACAGTGGCATCCGAGCCTAGGTTATTTATGTTGATGTTATATGCACGAGTAGAACACAAGTGAGTTGTGGGCGATATAAGTCATACTGCCTACCAGCATGTCATACTTTGGTTTGGCGTCATTGTTGGACGAGACGACCCGGACCAACCTTACGCATACGCTTACGCGAGACCGGTTCCCTCGACGTGCTTTGCACATAGATGGCTTGCGGGCGACTGTCTCTCCAACTTTAGTTGAACCGAGTGTGACTACGCCCGGTCCTTGCGAAGGTTAAAACGGAGTCTATTTGACAAACTATCGTTGTGGTTTTGATGCGTAGGTAAGATTGGTTCTTGCTTAAGCCCGTAGCAGCCACGTAAAACTTGCAACAACAAAATAGAGGACGTCTAACTTGTTTTTGCAGGGCATGTTGTGATGTGATATGGTCAAAACGTGATGAGATATAAGTTGTTGTATGAGATGATCATGTTTTGTTGAAGTTATCGGCAAATGGCAAAAGCCTTATGGTTGTCTCTTTATTGCATAAGATGCAAGCGCCAAATAATTGCTTTACTTTATCGCTATGCGATAGCAATAGTTGCAAGAGCAATAGTTGGCGAGACGACCATGTGACGACATATTGATATAGATCAAGATGATGGAGATCATGGTGTCATGCCGGTGACGATGGAAATCATGACGATGCTTTGGAGATGGAGATCAAAGGCACAAGATGATGATGGCCATGTCATGTCACATATTTTGATTGCATGTGATGTTTATCTTTTATACATCTTATTTTTCTTAGTTTGACGGTAGCATTATAAGATGATCTCTCACTAAATTATCAAGAAGTGTTCTCCCTGAGTATGCACCGTTACCAAAGTTCGTCGTGCCCAGACACCACGTGATGATCGGGTGTGATAAGCTCTACGTCCATCTACAACGGGTGCAAGCCAGTTTTTGCACACGCAGAATACTCGGGTTATACTTGACGAGCCTAGCATATGCAGATATGGCCTCGGAACACGGAGACCGAAAGGTCAAGCGTTAATCATATAGTAGATATGATCAACATAATGATGTTCACCATTGAAGACTAATCCATCTCACGTGATGATCGGACATGGTTTAGTTGATTTGGATCACGTAATCACTTAGAAGATTAGAGGGATGTCTATCTAAGTGGGAGTTCTTAAGTAATATGATTAATTGAACTTTAATTTATCATGAACTTAGTCCTGGTAGTATTAGCATATCTATGTTGTAGACCAATAGCTCGCGTTGTTGTTTTCATATGTTTATTTTGATATGTTCCTAGAGAAAATTGTGTTGAAAGATGTTAGTAGCAATGATGCGGATTGGATCCGTGATCTGAGGTTTATCCTCATTGCTGCACAGAAGAATTATGTCCTTGATGCACCGCTAGGTGACGGACCTATTGCAGGAGCAGATACAGACGTTATGAACGTTTGGTTAGCTCAATATGATGACTACTTGATAGTTTAAGTGCACCATGCTTAACGGCTTAGAATCGGGACTTCAAAGACGTTTTGAACGTCATGGACCATATGAGATGTTCCAGGAGTTGAAGTTAATATTTCAAGCAAATACCCGAGTTGAGAGATATGAAGTCTCCAACAAGTTCTATAGCTAAAAGATGGAGGAGAATCGCTCAACTAGTGAGCATGTGCTCAGATTGTCTGGGTACTACAATCGCTTGAATCAAGTGGGAGTTAATCTTCCAGATAAGATAGTGATTGACAGAATTCTCTAGTCACCATCACCAAGTTAGTAGAACTTCGTGATGAACTATAATATGCAAGGGATAACGGAAACAACTCCCAAGCTCTTCGTGATGATGAAATCAATGAAGGTAGAAATCAAGAAAAACATCAAGTGTTGATGGTTGATAAGACCACTAGTTTCAAGAAAAGGGCAAAGGGAAGAAGGGGAACTTCAAGAATAACGGCAAGCAAGTTGCTGCTCAAGTGAAGAAGCCCAAGTCTGGTCCTAAGCCTGAGACTAAGTGCTTCTACTGCAAAGGGACTGGTCATTGGAAGCGGAACCACCCCAAGTGATTGGCGGATAAGAAGGATGGCAAAGTGAACATAAGTATATTTGATATACATGTTATTGATGTGTACTTTACTAGTGTTTATAGCAAACCCTAAGTATTTGATACTAGTTCAGTTGCTAAGATTAGTAACTCGAAACGGGAGTTGCAGAATAAACAGAGACTAGTTAAGGGTGAAGTGACGATGTGTGTTGGAAGTGGTTCCAAGATTGATATGATCATCATCGCACACTCCCTATAATTTCGGGATTAGTGTTGAACCTAAATAAGTGTTATTTGGTGTTTGCGTTGAGCATGAATATGATTTGATCATGTTTATTGTAATACGGTTATTCATTTAAAGTAAAAGAATAAATTGTTGTTCTGTTTACATGAATAAAACTTTATATGGTTACACACCCAATGAAAATAGTTCATTGGATCTCGATCTTAGTGATACACATATTCATAATATTGAAACCAAAAGATGTGAAGTTAATAATGATAGTGCAACTTATTTGTGGCACTGCCGTTTAGGTCATATTGGTGTAAAGCGCATGAAGAAACTCCATGCTGATGGGATTTTGGAATCACTTGATTATGAATCACTTGATGCTTGCGAACCATGCCTTATGGGTAAGATGACTAAAACGCCGTTCTCCGGAACAATGGAGCAAGCAACAGATTTGTTGGAAATCATACATACTGATGTATATGGTCCGATGAATATTAAGGCTTACAACAGGTATCATTATTTTCTGACCTTCACAAGATGATTTGAGCAGATATGGGGATATCTACTTGATGAAACATAAGTCTGAAACATTTGAACAGTTCAAAGAATTTCAGAGTGAAGTGGAAAATCATCGTGACAAGAAAATAAAAGTTTCTACGATATGATCGCAGAGGTAAAATATTTGAGTTACGAGTTTGGTCTTCAGTTAAAACAATGTGAAATAGTTTCACTACTCACGCCACCTGAAACACCACAGCATAATGGTGTGTCCGAACGTCATAACCGTACTTTATTGGATATAGTGCAATCTATGATGTCTCTTACCGATCTACCACTATCATTTTGGGGTTATGCATTAAAGACAGCTACATTCACGTTAAATAGGGCACCATCTAAATCCGTTGAGACGACGCCTTATGAACTGTGGTTTGGCAAGAAACCAAAGTTGTCGTTTCTTTAAAGTTTGAGGTTGCAATGCTTATGTGAAAAAGTTTCAACCTGATAAGCTAAAAACCCAAATCGGAGAAGTGCGTCTTCATAGGATACCCAAAGGAAACAGTTGGGTACACCTTCTATCACAGATCCAAAGGCAAGACATTCGTTGCTGAGAATGGATACTTTCTAGAGAAGGAGATTCTCTCGAAAGAAGTGAGTGGAAGGAAAGTAGAAAACTTGATAAGGTAATTGTACCTTCTCCCTTATTGGAAAGTAGTTCATCACAGAAATCTGTTCCTGTGACTACTACACCAATTAGTGAGGAAGCTAATGATGATGATCATGTAACTTCAGATCAAGTTACTACTAAATCTCGTAGGTAAACCAGAGTGAGATCCGCACCAAAGTGGTACGGTAATCCTATTTTGGAGGTCATGTTACTTGACCATGACGAACCTACGAACTATGAGGAAGCGATGATGAGCCCAGATTCCGATAAATGGTTTGAGGCCATGAAATCTGAGATATGATCCATGTATGAGAACAAAGTATGGACTTTGGTTGACTTGCCCGATGATCGGCAAGCAATTGAGAATAAATGGATCTTCAAGAGGAAGACGGACGCTGATAGTAGTGTTACTATCTACAAAGCTAGAATTGTCGCAAAAAAGGTTTTCGACAAGTTCAAGGTGTTGAATACGATGAGAGTTTCTCACTCGTATCTATGCTTAAGTCTGTCCGAATCATGTTAGCAATTGCCGCATTTTATGAAATCTGGCAAATGGATAAACAAAACTGCATTCCTTAATAGAGTTATTAAAGAAGAGTTGTATATGATACAACCAGAAGGTTTTGTCAATCCTAAAGGTGCTAACAAAATATGCAAGCTCCAGCGATCCATCTATGGACTGGTGCAAGCATCTCGGAGTTGGAATATACGCTTTGATAAGTTGATCAAAGCATATAGTTTTATACAGACTTGCGGTGAAGCCTGTATTTACAAGAAAGTGAGTGGGAGCACTATAGCATTTCTGATAAGTATATGTGAATGACATATTGTTGATCGGAAATAATGTAGAATTATTCTGTAAAGCATAAAGGAGTGTTTGAAAGGAGTTTTTTTTCAAGGAAAGACCTCGGTGAAGCTGCTTACATATTGAGTATCAAAATCTATAGAGATAGATCAAGACACTTGATAAGTTTTTTCAATGAGTACATACCTTGACAAGATTTTGAAGTAGTTCAAAATGAAGCAGTCAAAGAAAGAGTTCTTGCCTGTATTACAAGGTGTGAAGTTGAGTAAGACTCAAAGCCCGACCACGGCAGAAGATAGAAAGAGAATGAAAGTCATTCCCTATGCCTTGGCCATAGGTTCTATAAAGTATGTCATGCTGTGTACCAGATCTATTGTATACCCTGCATTGATTTGGCAAGGGAGTACAATAGTGATCTAGGAGTAGATCACTGAACAGCGGTCAGAATTATCCTTAGTGAAATAAGGATATGTTTCTCGATTATGGACGTGACAAAAAGGTTCGTCGTAAAGGGTTACGCCGATGCAAGTTTTGACACTAATCTAGATGACTCTAAGTCTCGGTCTAGATACATATTGAAAGTGGGAGCAATTAGCTAGAGTAGCTCCATGCAGAGCATTGTTGACATAGAAATTTGCAAAATACTTACGGATCTGAATATAACAGACCCGGTGACTAAAATTATCTCACAAGCAAAACATGATCACACCTTAGTACTCCTTGGGTGTTAATCACATAGCGATGTGAACTAGATTACTGAATCTAGTAAACCCTTTGGGTGTTGGTCACATGGCGATGTGAACTATGGGTGTTAATCACATGATGATGTGAACTATCGATGTTAATCACATGGTGATGTGATCTAGATTATTGACTCTAGTGCAAGTGGGAGACTGAAGGAAATATGCCCTAGAGGCAATAATAAAGTTATTATTTATTTCCTTATTTCATGATAAATGTTTATTATTCATGCTAGAATTGTATTAACCGGAAACATAATACATGTGTGAATACATAGACAAACAGAGTGTCACTAGTATGCCTCTACTTGACTAGCTCGTTAATCAAAGATGGTTATGTTTCCTAACCATAGACAAAGAGTTGTTATTTGATTAACGAGGTCACATCATTAGTTGAATGATCTGATTGACATGACCCATTCCATTAGCTTAGCACCCGATCGTTTAGTATGTTGCTATTGCTTTCTTCATGACTTATACATGTTCCTATGACTATGAGATTATGCAACTCCCGTTTACCGGAGGAACACTTTGGGTGCTACCAAACGTCACAACGTAACTGGTTGATTATAAAGGAGCATTACAGGTGTCTCCAAAGGTAGATGTTGGGTTGGCGTATTTCGAGATTAGGATTTGTCACTCCGATTGTCGGAGAGGTATCTCTGGGCCCTCTCGGTAATGCACATCACATAAGCCTTGCAAGCATTGCAACTAAAGAGTTAGTTGCGAGATGATGTATTACAGAACGAGTAAAGAGACTTGCCGGTAACGAGATTGAACTAGGTATTGGATACCGACGATCGAATCTCGGGCAAGTAACATACCGATGACAAAGGGAACAACGTATGTTGTTATGCGGTCTGACCGATAAAGATCTTCGTAGAATATGTAGGAGCCAATATGGGCATCCAGGTCCCGCTATTGGTTATTGACCGGAGACGTGTCTCGGTCATGTCTACATTGTTCTCGAACCCGTAGGGTCCGCACGCTTAAGGTTACGATGACAGTTATATTATGAGTTTATGCATTTTGATGTACCGAAGGTTGTTTGGAGTCCTGGATGTGATCACGGACATGACGAGGAGTCTCGAAATGGTCGAGACGTAAAGATTGATATATTGGAAGCCTATGTTTGGATATCGGAAGTGTTCCGGGTGAAATCGGGATTTTACCGGATTACCGGGAGGTTACCGGAACCCCCCGGGAGCCATAAGGGCCTTATTGGGCTTTAGTGGAAAAGTGAAAGGAGCTGCCCATGGTGGGCTGCGCGCCCCCCCCCCCCTCCCCTAGTCCAACTAGGACTAGGAGAGGTGGCCGGCCACCTATCTCTCTCTTTCCCACTTGGGAATCCTATTTGGAATAGGATTGGGGGGGGGGAGTCCTACTCCCGGTAGGAGTAGGACTCCTCCTGCGCCTCCATAGGGCTGGCCGCACCCCTCCCCCTTGGCTCCTTTATATACGGAGGCAGGGGGCACCTCTAGACACAAGTTGATCCACGTGATCTATTCCTTAGCCGTGTGCGGTGCCCCCTGCCACCATATACCTCGATAATACTGTAGCGGAGTTTAGGCGAAGCCCTGCTGCTGTAGTACATCAAGATCGTCACCACGCCGTCGTGCTGACGGAACTCTTCCCCGACACTTTGCTGGATCGGAGTCCGGGGATCGTCATCGAGCTGAACGTGTGCTCGAACTCGGAGGTGCCGTAGTTTCGGTGCTTGATCGGTTGGATCGTGAAGACGTACGACTACTTCCTCTACGTCGTGTCATCGCTTCCGCAGTCGGTCTGCGTTGGGTACGTAGAAAACACTCTCCCCCTCGTTGCTATGCATCACATGATCTTGCGTGTGCGCAGGAAATTTTTTGAAATTACTACGTTCCCCAACACCTGCCGGTGTGAGTGTCATGCGCTGATCAGATTACTCAGATCAGAGGACAATGAGTGGTACATCGTTCAGCACAGGAGAAGCACATCCACTCTCTCTAGCCAAATTTTGGCAGAAGATTCATTGGCCATCCCACAAACACATTGATGTGTACAGTCGTGAGTTGTGACTTGATCAAGCAGGTGAGGCAGAACAATGTCAACCTTGCAAAAAATGTACAACATTGTTGGGAGTTTTTTCGGGTCAATGAAGAATGTGCCGTTTACGAAGAGGTCTCTGAAAAATCTATGTGGAAAGATTAGCTAGGAGCAGGCGAATGACGATGTGAGGAAGACAATGGAAGTGTTTGCTGAATTGGGGGCAAAGGATCCACACTTTACATACCATGTGCAGGCAGACAAAGAGGGTCGGATAAAGAACTTGATGTGAGCGAATGGCAGCAGCAGGCTGAAGTACAGTTTCTTTGGTGATATAGTGATGTTTGATACAATGTACCGGACTAACCTTTACGACATGCCCTTAAGACTTTTTGTTGGGGTTAACAACAATTTTCAGAGTCTTATACTGGCTGGTGTACTGGTATGCGACGAGACTGAGGAAAGTTTTGAGTGTGTCTTTTCAGATTTTCTACAGATGATGAGAGGCGTGGCGCCGAAGACAATACTCATTGGTAATATGGCTTGTTTGATGATGTAAGATGATAACCTTATGATTCTTTGAGGATGAACTGATTAACTTGCTTATGTCATGATTGCAGACAAGAATCGGACGATGAATTGCATAAAAGAACAACATGTTTGGACATGGGTGATGTCCAGGGAGCAACCTCGGAAGTCTGCGAGGTGTAAGAATTGTGGGGTTGAGGGCCATAGGAGAAACACCTGCACTAAGGCAATGGAGATGAGGTTAGCAAATGTGGGATGCTGGAGTGTAGTGCTAGGCCCGACGGGCTGTTTTTTGTTAGTTGTAAACCTGTTATGTTGTGTTGTGGATTATTTTAGATTTTGTGTTGCACTCGTTGGCAGGCTGAACTGCAGTTAAAAAATCTAGCATTATTTCAGTAATTAAATGTCCATGGTGCGAATGATGGCTGTTGTCGTAGTTAGCTGCTTGATCTTACTGATTCTTGCAATTTGTATGTTGAATCCTTGGGGTGATCTTGCTTATTTTTGCAGTATGGTTTGTTCTGTTGAATGATCTGGTCATTCAGATCTGGGATGGCGGCGCTGTGAAAGAATCTTGCTTTTTTTAAAGGTAATAATGAAAACATCTTGCTGTGTGGAGGGGGTGGAGAAAAATAAAGGGGCAAACGACGCCCGTCATTACGTCTGAGTTGTGGCCCAGAACGGTGTCCCGCGTCTGAGCCTTCCCGTGTTAGACGGCAACCGTCCCATTGATTGCGATAGTTGGTGGGCCATGGCCCGAAATTTGTGCACATATACTAACTGGAATACCCTGACACATACAGTGGACTGGTGTGGATCTAGATGCCAACGGGCGATTCAGATAACGGGCGCATCTGTGATCGAGCTCAGAATAGCACTTCCGGTTATCCAGCCACTATGTCTATATATAACCGGTGCTGATTTTAATAGGGCGCCTAAAAGGCGGTGTATTTGGCCGGCCCAGTACTCAAGCATTATTTTGACTGTTTTGCATTGGCTTCTTCGGGAGGGCTTTTTACCAGTTTTTTTTCTTTTTATTATTATCTTTTGTTCTTGGTTTTCTTCTGTCTTCACATTGTTCATTTGTTTCATTAGGTTTACATCGTTTTTCTTCTTTTTTTTTTCAATACATTACTACCTTTCTCACACACAATGTACATTCTTCATATACATCAAGATTTTTTTATACATCTTTATAATTTTAAAAATAGACAATTAACATTTTAAAAATAATTTTTTTCGTGTCTAAAAGTTTTGTATACACCAAGAACATTTTTTGTACACATTTAGCAACTTTCCAATACATGATTAAGATTTTTTGAAAACATTTGATTTCTACTTTTGTCATGCACATTATACATTCTTGTATACGTATGAACAATTATTTTTGTACATGTTTACCATTTTATAAATACCTTTTTCATATACATTGTACATTTTTCGTGTACAGAAGGAACAATTAGGTCCTAATGAAAACGTCCGTAAGTAATATAATTTTCGGCGATGAGAGAGTATCTCAGAGTACTCGCGCGGTTCCGCATCCTGAAAGGTGTCGGGAGAAAATGAAGCCATGGTCGTGATGAATCAAGCTAAGCTTGAGATGCAAGCAACCAAATCCAAAGCTTGTACTGAACTGACTCGGACTGCATTCCGATTTCTTCCCGGATCACAAATGAACACGGCTTCGATCACATCACGGATCACTTCACTAGTTAAAAGGCCTTTGATCCCATCTACAGCGCCCATCCAATCTTCCCCATCGTCTCCTCTCCTCCACCGCGCGCTTCCAATCGCCTCTTCCGGCCCTTACCACAGCGACCGCCGTCCGCTGTTCCCATGGAGGTTGCCCACCGGAACCGGGAGCCCTTCTGCGTCATGTCCGGCCGGAAGCGCCCGCTGGAGACCCTTCGCCAGCGGTTCCAAGCAGAGCTTGTCACGGCCCGTTGCCTCCTTGCCGAGGCGGCCGCCGTGCTTCCAGCCTCGGCCCCGTCAGCTCCCCGCGTGCGCGTCAAGGACAGTCGTCCAGCCGAGGAGCCGCCAGCCAAGAAGAGGAAGGCGTCCCATGCCGTTCCCGTGAGGAAGATGACGTCCAAGGAGCGGAGCCAACTCTACGCGGACCTCACCAAGCTAGCCAAGCTCTCTGAATCTCATGTGCTCCCTGCTCATATCCTGGAGCTGTTGAAGAAGCAGAGCCGCCGCGGCATCTGCGACGATTACATCGAGATCGAGATGAACGCCGTCCAAGACGAGGCCCTTGTGGAGATGCAGAAGCAGCTGGACAAGTTCGTTCGAGAGAGGGCGAATCCGTCCACGCATCAGCACAAGAACATGATGGCCGAGGAGGAGGACGAAGACGTTGACATCGTCGGCGGCGTCTCCCCTTTGCCGATCAGGCCGACACCAGTGCAGCTTGTAGACATCTGCAGCGAGGCCTCACCTCTGAAGAATCTTGGCGAAGATGCAACCATCAGCGGCAGCAACGGTTTGGTTTCTGGTTCTTCTCACCAGAGCATCGACAGTCCAGCTCCGGCAGAGCTCGCTGCCAACACTAGGCCTCCAACACGCGACCTCATCGCCCGTGCCAGCGAGATTCTGGAAAGGCGGCGAAAGGAGGCGACGTCCCGGGCGAGGGAGAAGGCCCGTCAGCAAGTGCTCGAGATGGAGAGGACGGCAATGTTCAACGAGAGCCTAGACGAGGACGTGAAGGTGCTCGGCATCGATCAGTACAACACGGCGAGGTCGAACAACTTGTTGCGACAGATGGGACTCTTCCCGAAGGACAAGGCTGACGACGACGACAACCTGAAGCAGCAGCAGCAGCCGCAGCGTCAAAGCTTCCAAGAAGATTTAGAGGAAGGGGAGATTCGGCTGTGATCGTCGTGGCTAGCAAACAAAGCTTGTAGTTCTCTTCTGCTGCTGAACGTAGTAATTCTGATGATGATAGCTGAGACTTAATGCTGTTCTTGAGGCCTCAGAGTAGGCGTGTAAGCATGATTGATTGAGAAAGTTGTGTCTCTGTTTGGTCATGTAGGCACACCTCTTATGTAGACCATATTTGGAAGTACATGATCGATTATACAGAGTATCAGCTAAACTAGTTTTTTCTTTACACATATTTGTGGTGCTGCGGTGTGTAAATGCTCATTATAAAAGTTGGATCATCTCCGGGAAAGATTAACGGAGATTTCCATTTTTGAGAAAGATTAACAGAGATGTCCATTTCCGAGAAACAGAGATGTCTGTTAGGGGAGAGTTTGCACATGCTCTGGGGAGTATACTTGGAGTTTTCACATTAATTTATTTGTCACAAGCTGCCCTTGGCTCAAACCTGGGTTCCACGTTGCAATGAAGGAATTGGTAGCGTCAAGAATACAAGCTCAAGGATTTCATCCTGTGATGTGGCATTCCATGTTGCGGATGCTCGCATATGGGGATTTAGGGATGCATTTGTGAAGCATCACCTACAGAAGGGACAGGGAGTTGTTGGAGATGCAGTTATCTCAAACAAGCCCAGTTTTTCAAAAGATGTCAGTGATGCAGTATCCCCTGGCACACTATGCTCGTATGTTTGCATTAGCTGCCTGTGTTGCAGTATACTAGTGATGATGTTTACATATTGGAATCTTTTCCTGCCACTGAACTGTCGAGAAGATGGCGACCAGAAGGCACTTCTGGAGTCTATTTATGGTCTGATGAAATCGTGGAGCATAGTGATGACATGCCTGTGACTGGTAATGGGTTTCTGAAGAAAACAGATGCCCAAAATCCAGAAAGTAGGCGTTGTGAATCAGCTTGGTGCTTCACAGAAGCAAAAGGATGCGAGGGAGCACTGAAAATGCTGTAGCAAGTATCAGTTTGTCCGACCGATAAAAGCACCAAGATCAAAATCAAGATCTAAAGCATGGAATCACTTCACGAAGAAGGATGGAGCACAGGCAATTTGCAACTATTGCAAAAAGAGCTATGCAGCCGACCCAAAAAATACATGAGACTTCTCTTAAGCATGACAATGGAATTTATCTCAAGGCCTCATCCTCAGAAAGTGGGAAGTAAACCCATTTTCATGGATTTTATTAGATTGTGGGCAACGCAACCATTTTCTGACAATCCAACTGTTGAGCACTCGTGTAGCTGTATGCATAGGATATGACTCTGCATTTGGAATTTCTCTCAAGATCCGGGTTGATGTCGTTTCTTCTGAAAAGTAGGGTGAAGAAAGGAGCGCTGGATCGATGTTGTAATAAACTAAGTTCTACATGTAGCTTGTGTGGTTGTGCTGTTGTGCTAAACTTTCTTCTTGCCTTGTACTAAATATTTTCGTGAGTTAGTCGCAGTTATATTATATTTGAAAGTGCGTTAGCACATACTCCATCCGGATTGCGATCGGGCGTGGTGTTTGTCTAAGCGGTTCAGCCCTGGCTATGGCGCTGCTCATGCCGGCTATCAGTAACCTATCAAGAAGCCCAAAGAGCTGCCGCACACATAGCTTCTGAGTACATATCAGTGTCTTGGTGTAGGTCTAATTAACAAAGTAGAATAATTGAACAAGCTGAAGTGCATCTCAAAACACTGATGAAAGTAGATAATTTGTTCAGAGTAAACTGTATAGAGCAACTGGAGCTTTGTCCTTATGCAAACTTGTGTCCTGCTGTGTGCAAAGATAAAGTATATATGAATCCTTTGCATTATCACCATCATCATCATCAAAACTGCATACACTACCATACCGGTCCCTTATTTCACTTAGAGAAACCCGTTGTTCACAAATACTACCCATGTTCGGGTGTTGGTTCGACCTTCATGACAGTCAATCTGAGCATTTTTTTAGGCACATATTTTCTGAATCATTTCATGTACCTTGGCCATGCCATCAGCAATCTTCAAAATAATTACTGGAGCAGAGAAGAGTGAGCATGAAACATGCAGTGAAGCTTCAGGAGGAAACTTCAGTGGAGTAGTTAAAGAAATTAGGTCTTGGAAAAATCTGTTTACCTCTCTTGTACTTTTACAAATGAGTCTAGGAGCTCAAATTTTGAGCCTCATAATCTTGCTAGGCATGCGCTTTCATTGGATCAGGATTCAGGGGCGCCATCTTTGGTTTGGACAGCCACATGATCCGAATGTAACACCTTCATCATTTTAACCTATCCCAATGAAATACCTATAACATCTGATGAATAAAGAGTAGCAGAGTTTCTGTGTAAACATCAAATGTAATGACCACACCATTGTAGATATCCATTACTTTTAGAAAATGACACACGATAGGAGTATTATTCTAAAAGGAAATTCTAAGGTTTTTAAAAAATCATGAATTTGGAAAAAAAAAGGGAAAATTATTGCAAATTTGGAAAAAAATGTTCATGAATACAAAAAAATTCTTCTGAATTTAAAAATTGGAACAAGAAAAAGGAAATAAAAAACCTGGAAAAAATAGAATTAAAACAAAAGAGAATCCAAAAATGTTCTCAATTTCGAAAAGGAATGATGAATTTGGAAAAAGTGTGATTTGACATTATTTAAAAAATGTTTACAAATTTTAATTTTTTTTCATAAATTCGGAAAATATTCGTGCATTTTAAAAGTTTTCAGGAAATTAAAATAATGTTCCTGAATTTAAAAAAACTAGAAGAAAGTCGAATAAATCGAGATATAAAATTGGCCAGGGAAGGTTATAGAACCTATGCAAAACAAGTGCAAAACAGACTTAGAGAATACGAATAACTGTGTTGCGCGGGTTGGGGGAATACTACTACATGGTTATCCAGCCGCTATGTCTATATATCGCCCGTGCTGATGTTTAATAGGGCTTGCCGGAAAGGCGGTGAATTTGGCCGGCCCAGTACTCAAGCATTATTTTGACTGTTTTCCATTGGTTTCATCGGGGTTTCCTTTGTTCTTGGTTTTCTTCTGTTTTCACGTTGTTCAATTGTTTCATTAGGTTTACAACGTTTTTCTTCTTTTTTTCAATATATGACTGCCTTTCTCACACACAATATACAGTATTCATATACATCTTTATCATTTTAAAAATAGACAATTACATTTTAGAAATTATGTTTTTGGTGTCTAAATTTTTTTTATACACCAAGAACATTTTTTGTACACATTTAACAACTTTCCAATACAAGATTAAGATTTTTTTGTAAACAAATTGATTTCTACTTTTTTCACGCACATTGTAATTCTTGTATACATTTTTTTGGAAAGGAGGAAGACCCCGGGCCTCTGCATCTGGGTGATGCATGCAACTATTTTATTATTATTCACAAAAGACCTTACAAAGTAATACATCAGTAAGACTAAAGCAACTATCTAGGCAATATCTGTCGCTACTCCTATCCAGTTGATGAAGGGATGCTGATAGTCTGGGCCTAATGTCAAATAGACCTCGCAACCAAACCTAACATCTAAGACCTGAGGCCCCAACCAAGCCACCTGTTGGGTATGGGACACCCACCGTCCGGCACACACTTAGAGGCCGCCGCCGCCAACTGCCACCAATCCATCTTCAGAGTTGTACTGACGCATCAACCTTGCCCGGTCTAGCTGCCACGCCACCACGATGCCAGACAAAGTCACCATCCTGCGCTCATCCACCAGCACACGCCCAGAGCGAGACATCTGCGGCGAGGCCTCACCTCCGAAGAATCTTGGCGAAGATGCAACCATCAGCGACAACGGCGGTTTGGTTTCTGGTTCTTCTCACCAGAGCGTCGACAGTCCAGCTCCGGCAGAGCTCGCTGCCAACACTAGGCCTCCAACACGTGACCTCATCGCCCGTGCCAGCAAGATTCTGGAAAGGTGGCGAAAGGAGGAGACGTTTTGGGTGAGGGAGAAGGCCCGTCAGGAAGTGCTCGAGATGGAGAGGACAACAATGTTCAATGAGAGCCTAGACGAGGACGTGAAGACGCTCGACATTGATCAGTACGACACAGTGAGGCCGAACAACTTGTTGCGACAGATGGGACTCTTCCGCAAGGACAAGGCCGACGACGACGACGACTTGAAGCAGCAGCAACAGCAGCATCAAAGCTTGCAAGAAGATTTAGAGGAAGGGGAGATTCGGCTTTGATCGTCGTGGCTAGCAAAGAAAGCTCGTACTGTAGTTCTCTTCTGCTGCTGAACGTGATGTTTTGTTTGTGTACACATGTTTGGGATGTGACGATGGCAGCTAATTGATTTGATTGCAATCTTGTCTAGCAACATGCTGACACTAGCTTGATGCTGTTCTTCAGGCCTCAGAGTAGGCGTGTAAGCATGATTGAATGAGAAATTTACATGATCGATTATAGAACAGAGTATCAGCTAAATTAGTTACTATATCTTTTTTACACAAGTTTGTGGTGCTGCGGTGTGTAAATGCTCATCATAAATTCGGCCCATCTCCGTGAAAGATAACAGAGATGTCCATTTTTGAGAAAGATTAATAGAGACTTTCTCTCCGAAATCACTGTTGCCTTTTGCCTCAGTTTCCTGTCTTTGATCCACATCAAAGTCACATGTTGCTGGTCTTGAACTTATAATTATCACAAATAAGATGAATTGGGAGTGAGGCTGATCTGCTGTGTACAGGACATGAGGCTAGGTTCTTCACACAAATGTTCGGTCAGAGTAGCCATTTTTTTGACAATCGGTTAGAGTAACAATTCAATTGCTTAGCAATCTACAATGTAGTTTATGTCCCTGTTGTAAATTGCATATTTGATAAACTGGTTTTGAGGTTCAATGTGAATAAGCTTGGATCAAACCATTTAAGCTATGGAAGTGTTAGTGTGGGCTATTTTAGGTTTTACATCAAGAAAATAGTCTAGGAAGTGCACTGGTGTTCCAAAGTTTTTCAGAAGGAATATTTTATTACCTTAAAAAACATCAAGCTAATGTATTGTTGTTCTAATTAATAAATGTTGTTGTCCTTTCACCTTTCAAGATATCACGGCCATCAATCTGCTCTGGTTAATATATTGGAAATTCTCACAATTATCTCTGAAAGACACAAGCTGCCCTTGGCTCAAACCTGGGTTCCATGTTGCAATAACAGAAATGGTATGTCCCATGGTGGTAGCCTCAAGAATACATTCTTACATTTTCATGGTTGTTACATTCACGGAGTATGCATTTCAACCTGTGATGTGGCATTCCACATTGCCGATGCTCATATGTGGGGATTTAGGGATGCTTGTGTGGAGCATCACCTACAGAAGGGATAGTGGGTTTCTGGAGACGTATTTCTCTCAAACATTCTCTGCTTCTTGAAAGATGTCAGTCAGGTCTCTAAACTGGATTGCAGAGTTCATACACCAGTGATGATGTTTACATATTGGAGTTTTTCCTCCCACGGGATTGCTGAGAAGATGGTGAGCAGAAGGCACTTCTGGAGTTTGTTTGCGTTATGATGAAACAGAATCTACTGCGCAGTCTGAAGGTATCTACTCATGTAGACTTTGATTCTCCTCAGTTCGGTGACATGCCTTTGGTACTTCACAGAAGCAAAAGGATGTGCAGGAACACTGAAAATGCTGCATTATAAGAAACACCCAACGCTCCTTTCTTACCATATTTTCTAAGAAAATACATAACCCGAATTCTGATAAAAATTCCATTCTTCAGGTGCAGTCCTATGCATACAGCTACACCAGCGCCCAACAGTTGGATGAAAATGGGAGGGTCAGTTCCCACTTTCTGAAGATGAGGCT
Organism: Triticum urartu; assembly: GCF_056163025.1. Classification (NCBI taxonomy): domain Eukaryota; kingdom Viridiplantae; phylum Streptophyta; class Magnoliopsida; order Poales; family Poaceae; genus Triticum; species Triticum urartu. The sequence goes on from NC_141877.1 coordinate 476,993,105, forward strand.
TTGAGGTCAATTCCATGGTCATGCTTAAGATGTCTCAACAGACGAGAAGTCCCATGTTGTTTTCGGTCAGCTGCGTAGTCCTTTTTGCAATGGATGCAAATCATCCGTGCTCCATCCATCATTGTGAATTGATCCCATACTTTTGATATTAATCTTGGTGCATTTATGGATTGTGTAGAAGGATGGTGTTGGATAACATTGATGTTCTTATAAACTAAGCTCTACGTGGTGTTTGTACTATTGTGATCTTCTTGTTTTGCCAATATTATTCTGTCTCCTCCGTTAGTCACAGCTATATACAGTTTCAAATTGCACTAGCGTGCCTATATTTATGCAGTCGCGGAGTGTTGAGTGTCTTGGTCGACACATCGCTCAGAGAACTCTTCAAATGGTTTGAAAATGGGGGTATATCAGACCTTTCGGTCCCCAGGCTTGTACCTGTTTTGAAATATATATATATATATATATATATATATATATATATATAAGGTAGAGCTCTATCTACCTTTCAATTCAAAAAAGGGGTATATCCCGTAAAAACGTGTTTGTATCTTTTTTCAGTAAAAACTCTCTAATTAGCCTTTTTTAGAAACACCTATAACTTTATTCATACTCGTAACAATTACAGGTACATAGATTTGGACCTAAAATCCAAGAAAATACAAAATAACTCTTATACAAAGTAACTCTTATGACTAAGAATTACAATGAAATCTTTTGAAAATACCTTCTTCATAGCGTCAATCTCGGCTCGAAGAAATACTCCAAAGACTTCGGTTAAGAGGGTGCAATTTGACTGGAGCAATGAAGTTGTCACTCTTTCACCCGCACAAACATTACCAATAATGGTTTTTGAAAGCGCCTTGAGTCACCCATCCAAAAAGATGAAAAGCCTTGATCGATGAATGTACTTGGGCCAGGGATGATCCCCTGGAAGTGCAGGCTATCGAATCACTATATCTTCACCATGTTGTCGATGAAAGATTTCACCTCCACAAAGAATTAGACCAACAAAAAATGCTTGACACAACAACATAAACTCATCAGATCTGAGAGGACAAAAAACTCTCTAACCTCATGGCACCGCCAAAAGAAAGAGACAAAATTTATTATCACAAAACTATTATGATCACTAGACGATGACGAAGAACATAGAGGTCTTGAAGATCCTAAGGTCCCCCAACTTCTCAGCGCCAAGATGGCAGCCAGAGGCGAGGGGACCAAAATTTCTTAGATGACGACGGCGACCGCGCAAGAAACCCTAGTTGAAGACGTACCTAGAGCTCACTAATTAGCCAGGATATTACATTCATGAAGGAAATATGACCTAGAGGCAATAATAAAGTTATTATTTATTTCCTTATTTCATGATAAATGTTTATTATTCATGCTGGAATTGTATTAACCAGAAACATAATACATGTGTGAATACATAGACAAACATAGTGTCACTAGTATGACTCTACTTGACTATCTCGTTAATCAAAGATGGTTAAGTTTCCTAACCATAGACATGAGTTGTCATTTCATTAATGGGATCACATCATTAGGAGAATGATGTGATTGACTTGACCCATTCCGTTAGCTTAGCACTTGATCGTTTAGTATGTTGCTATTGCTTTCTTCATGACTTATACATGTTCCTATGACTATGAGATTATGCAACCCCCATTTACCGGAGGAACACTTTGTGTGCTACCAAACATTGCAACGTAACTGGGTGATTATAAAGGTGCTCTACAGGTGTCTCCGAAGGTACTTGTTGAGTTGGCGTATTTCGAGATTAGGATTTGTCACTCCGATCGTCGGAGAGGTATCTCTGGGCCCACTCCGTAATACACATCACTATAAGCCTTGCAAGCATTGTAACTAATGAGTTAGTTGCGGGATGATGTATTACAGAACAAATAAAGAGCCTTGCCGGTAACGAGATTGAACTAGGTATTGAGATACTGACGATCGAATCTCGGGCAAGTAACATACCGATGACAAAGGGAACAACGTATGTTGTTATGCGGTTCGACCGATAAAGATCTTCGTAGAATATGTAGGAGCCAATATGGGCATCCATGTTCAGCTATTGGTTATTGACCAGAGAAGTGTATCGGTCATGTCTACATAGTTCTCGAACTCGTAGGGTCCGCACGCTTAACGTTCGTTGACGATATTGTTGGGGAATGTAGCAGAAAATCAAAATTTTCCTATGTGTCACCAAGATCTATCTATGGATAAACCAGCAACGAGGGGAAGGAGAGTGCATCTACATACCCTTGTAGATCGCTATGCGGAAGCGTTTAAGAGAACGGGGTTGAAGGAGTCGTACTCGTCATGATACAAATCACCGGAGATCCTAGTGCCGAACGGACGGCACCTCCGCGTTCAACACACGTACAGCCCGGTGACGTCTCCCATGCCTTGATCCAGCAAGGAGAGAGGGAGAGGTTGAGGAAGACTCCATCCAGCAGCAGCACAACGGCGTGGGGGTGGTGGAGGAGCGTGGTACTCCAGCAGGGCTTCGCCAAGCACCGCAAGAGACGAGGAGGAGAGAGGTAGGGCTGCGCCAGGGAGAGATCAAATCGTGTGTCTTGCAGCCCTCCTAACCTCAAGTATATATAGGGGAAGGGGAGGGGCTGCGCCCCCATCTAGGGTTCCCTCCCTAGGGGGGCGGCAGCCCTCAAAACCCATCTAGGGTGCGGCCAAGGGGGGAGAGAGGGGGGGCGCACCTAGGGTGGGCCTTAAGGCCCATCTGGACCTAGGGTTTGCCCCCTCCCACTCTCCCTGCGCCTTGGGCCTTGGTGGAGGGGGGGCACACCAGCCCACCTGGGGCTGGTCCCCTCCCACACTTGGCCCACGCAACCTTCTAGGGCTGGTGGCCCCACTTGGTGGACCCCCGGGACCCTCCCGGTGGTCCCGGTACGTCACCAATAAAACCCGAAACTTTTCCGGTGACCAAAACAGGACTGCCCATATATAAATCTTTACCTCCGGACCATTCCGGAACTCCTCGTGACATCCGGGATCTCATCCGGGACTCCGAACAACATTCGGTAACCACGTATATCTATTCCCTATAACCCTAGCGTCATCGAACCTTAAGTGTGTAGACCCTACGGGTTCGGGAACCATGCAGACATGACCGAGACGTTCTCTGGTCAATAACCAACAGCGGGATCTGGATAACCATGTTGGTTCCCACATGTTCCACGACGATCTCATCGGATGAACCACGATGTCGAGGATTCGATCAATCCCGTATTCAATTCCCTTTGTCCAGCGGTATTGTACTTGCCCGAGATTCGATCGTCGGTATCCCGATACCTTGTTCAATCTCGTTACCGGCAAGTCTCTTTACTCGTTCCGTAACACATCATCCCGTGATCAACTCCTTGATCACATTGTGCACATTATGATGATGTCCTACCGAGTGGGCCCAGAGATACCTCTCCGTCACACGGAGCGACAAATCCCAGTCTCGATTCGTGCCAACCCAACAGACACTTTCAGAGATACCTGTAGTGTACCTTTATAGCCACCCAGTTACGTTGTGACGTTTGGCACACCCAAAGTATTCCTACGGTATCCGGGAGTTGCACAATCTCATGGTCTAAGGAAATGATACTTGACATTAGAAAAGCTTTAGCATACGAACTACACGATCTTTGTGCTAGGCTTAGGATTGGGTCTTGTCCATCACATCATTCTCCCAATGATGTGATCCTATTATCAACGACATCCAATGTCCATGGTCAGGAAACCGCAACCATCTATTGATCAACGAGCTAGTCAACTAGAGGCTTACTAGGGACATGGTGTTGTCTATGTATCCACACATGTATTTGAGTTTCCTATCAATACAATTCTAGCATGGATAATAAACGATTATCATGAACTAGGAAATATAATAATAACTAATTTATTATTGCCTCCAGGGCATCTTTCCAACAGTCTCCCACTTGCACTAGAGTCAATAATCTAGTTCACATCGCCATGTGATTAACACTCACAGGTCACATCGCCATGTGACCAACATCCAAAGAGTTTACTAGTGTCACTAAACTAGTTCACATCATCATGTGATTAAGACTCAATGAGTTCTGGGTTTGACCATGTTTTGCTTGTGAGAGAGGTTTTAGTCAATGGGTCTGCAACATTCAGATCCGTATGTACTTCGCAAATCTCTAGGTCATATTATAAATGCTGCTTCCACGCTCCACTTGGAGCTATTCCAAATGGTTGCTCCACTATACGTATCCGGTTTTCCACTCAGAGTCATTCGGATAGGTGTTAAAGCTTGTATCGATGTAACCCTTTACGCCGAACTCTTTATCACCTCCATAATCGAGAAACATGTCCTTATTACTCCAAGGACAATTTTGACTGCTATCTGGTGATCCACTCCTGGATCACCTTTGTACCCTCTTGCAGACATGCGGCAAGGCACACATCAGGTGCGGTACACAGCATAGCATACTATGGAGCCTATGTCTAAGCATAGGGGACGACCTTCGTCCTTTCTCTCTATTCTGCCGTGATCGAGCTTTAAGTCTTAACTTCATACCTTACAACTCAGGCAAGAACTCCTTCTTTGACTGATCCATCTTGAACACCTTCAAGATCATGTCAAGGTATGTGCTCATTTGAAAGTACCATTAAGCGTTTTGATCTATCCTTATAGATCTTGATGCTCAATGTTCAAGTAGCTTAATCCAGGCTTTCCATTGAAAAACACTTTCCAAATAACCCTATATGCTTTCCAGAAATTCTACGTCATTTCTGATCAACAATATGTCAACAACATATATTCATCAGAAATTCTATAGTGCTCCCACTCACTTCTTTGGAAATACAAGTTTCTCATAAACTTTGTATACACCCAAAATCTTTGATCATCTCATCAAAGCATACATTCCAACTCCGAGATGCTTACTCCAGTCCTTAGAAGGATTACTGGAGCTTTGCATACTTATTAGCATCTTTCAGGATTGACAAAATCTTCCGGTTGTATCACATACAACCTTTCCTCAAGAAAATCGTCGAGGAAACAATGTTTTGACATCCTATCTGCAGGATTTCATAAATAATGCAGTAATCGCTAATATAATTCCAACAGACTCTTAGCATCGCTACGAGTGAGAAAGTCTCATCGTAGTCAACTCCTTGAACTTGTCGGGAAACATCTTAACGACAAGTCGAGCTTTCTTAATGGTGACATTTACCATCATTGTCCGTCTTCCTTTTAAAATCCATCTGTACTCAACAGCCTCACGACCATCGAGCCGTTCTGCCAAAGTCTACACTTTGTTTTCATACATGGATCCTCTCTCAGATTTTATGGCCTCGAGCCATTCATCGGAATCTGGGCCCACCATCGCTTCTCCATGGCTCGTAGGTTCATTGTTGTCTAGCAACATGACTTCCAAGACAGGATTACGTACCACTCTGAAGTAGTACGCATCCTTGTCATCCCACGAGGTTTGGTAGTGACTTGATCTGAAGTTTCATGATCACTATCATAAGCTTCCACTTCAATTGGTGTAGGTGCCACAGGAACAACGTCCTGTGCCCTGCCACACACTAGTTGAAGAGACGGTTCAACAACCTTATCAAGTCTCCACCATCCTCCCACTCAATTCTTTCGAGAGAAACTTTTCCTCGAGAAAGGACCCGATTCTAGGAACAATCCCTTATTGCTTTCGGATCTGAGACAGGAGGTATACCCAACTGTTTTTGGGTGTCCTATGAAGATACATTTATCCGCTTTGGGTTTGAGCTTATCAGCCTGAAACTTTTTCACATAAGCGTCGCAGCCCCAAACTTTTAAGAAATGACAGCTTAGGTTTCTCTAAACCATAGTTCATACGGTGTCATCTCATCGGAATTACGTGGTGCCCTATTTAAAGTGAATGCGGTTGTCTCTAATGCCTAACCCATGAACCATCATGGTAATTCGATAAGAGACATCATGGTATGCATCATATCCAATAGGGTGCAGTTATGATGTTCGGACACACCATCACACTATGGTGTTCCAGGCTGTATTAGTTGTGAAACAATTTCCACAATGTCTTAATTCTGTGCCAAACTCGTAATTCAGATATTCATCTCTATGATCATATCATAGATATTTTATCCTCTTGTCACAACGATCTTTCAACTTCACCCTGAAATTACTTGAACCTTTCAATAATTCAGACTCGTGATTCATCAAGTAAATATACTCAACATCTACTCAAATCATCTGTGAAGTAAGAACATAACGATATCCACTACATGCCTCAGCACTCATTGGACTGCACACATCAAAATGTATTACTTCCAACAAGTTGCTTTCTAGTTTCATTTTACTGAAAACGGGCTTTTAGTCATCTTGCCCATGTGGTATGATTTGCATGTGTCAAGTGATTCAAAATCAAGTGAGTCCAAACGGTCCATTTGCATGGAGTTTCTTCATGCATATACACCAATAGACATGGTTCGCATGTCTCAAACTTCTCATAAACGAGTGAGCTCAAAGATCCATCAACATGGAGCTTCTTCATGCGTTTTATACCGATATGACTTACGTGGCAGTGCCACAAGTAGGTGGTACTATCATTACTATCTTTTGGCATGAACATGTGTATCACTACGATCGAGATTCAATAAACCATTCATTTTAGGTGTAAGACCATTGAAGGTATTATTCAAATAAACAGAGTAACCATTATTCTCCTTAAATGAATAACTGTATTGCGATAGACATAATCCAATCATGTCTATGCTCAACGCAAACACCAATCTCGATGGTAGAGGGAGCGTACGATATTTGATCAACCTTGGAAATACTTCCAACACATATCGTCATCTCACCTTTAGCTAGTCTCCGTTTATTCCGTAGCTTTTATTTCGAGTTACTAACACTTAGCAACCGAACCGGTATCTAATACCCTGGTGCTACTAGGAGTACTAGTAAAGTACACATTAACACAATGTATATCCAATATACTTCTATCGACTTTGCCAGCCTTCTCATCTACCAAGTATCTAGGGTAATTCTGCTCCAGTGGCTGTTCCCTTTATTACAGAAGCACTTAGTCTTGGGCTTGGGTTCAACTTTGGGTTTCTTCACTAGAACAGCAACTGATTTGTTGTTCCATGAAGTATCCCTTTCTTGCCCTTGCCCTTCTTGAAACTAGTGGTTTCATCAACAATTGATGATCCTTCTTGATTTCTACTTTCGCAGTGTCAAACATCGCGAGTATTTCAAGGATCATCATATCTATCCCTGATATGTTATAGTTCATCACGAAGCTCTAGCAGCTTGGTGGCAATGACTTTGGAGAAACATCACTATCTCTGGAAGATCAACTCCCACTCGATTCGAGTGATTGTGGCACTCAGACAATCTGAGCACAAGCTCAACGATTGAGCTTTTCTCCCTTAGTTTGCAGGCTAAGAAAAATCGTCGGAGGTCTCATACTTCCTGACGTGGGCACGAGCCTGAAATCCCAATTTCAGCCCTCGAAACATCTCATATGTTCCGCGACGTTTTGAAAAACGTCTTTGGTGCCTCAACTCTAAACCGTTTAACTGAACTATCATGTAGTTGTCTAAACGTGTATGTCCGATGTTCGTAACATCTACAAACGATGTTTGGGGTTCAGCACACTGAGCGATGCATTAAGGACATAAGCTTTCTACTGTCCGCATAATTGCTACTGTCAACTTTCAACTATATTTTCTCTAGGAACATATCTAAACAGTAGAACTAAAGCGCGAGCCACGACATAATTTGCGAAGACCTTTTGACTATGTTTAGGATAATTAAGTTCATCTTATGAACTCCCACTCAGATAGACATCCCTCTAGTCATCTAAGTGATTACATGATCCGAGTCAACTAGGCCGTGTCCGATCATCACGTGAGACGGACTAGTCAACATCGGTGAACATCTTCTTGTTGATCATATCTACCATACAACTCATGCTCGACCTTTTGGTCTCTTGTGTTCCGAGGCCATGTCTGTACATGCTAGGCTCGTCAAGTCAACCTAAGTGTTTCGCGTGTGTCAATCTGGCTTACACCCGTTGTATGTGAACGTAAGAATCTATCACACCCGATCATCACGTGGTGCTTCGAAACGACGAACTTTCGCAACGGTGCACAGTTAGGGGGAACACTTTCTTGAAATTTTAATGAGGGATCATCTTATTTACTACTGCCGTTCTAAGCAAATAAGATGTATAAACATGATAAACATCACATGCAATCAAATAATAGTGACATGATATGGCCAATATCATATAGCTCCTTTGATCTCCATCTTGGGGCTCCATGATCATCTTGTCACCGGCATGACACCATGATCTCCATCATCGTGTCTCCATGAAGTTGCTCGCCAACTATTAGTTCTACTACTATGGCTACCGGTTAGCAATAAAGTAAAGTAATTACATGGCGTTGTTCAATGACACGCAGGTCATACAATTAATAAAGACAACTCCTATGGCTCCTGCCGGTTGTCATACTCATCGACATGCAAGTCGTGATTCCTATTACAAGAACATGATCAATCTCATACATCACATATATCATACATCACATCCTTTTGGCCATATCACATCACATAGCATACCCTGCAAAAACAAGTTAGACGTCCTCTAATTGTTGTTTGCATGTTTTACGTGGCTGCTATGGGTTTCTAGCAAGAACGTTTCTTACCTACGCAAAAACCACAACGTGATATGCCAATTGCTATTTACCCTTCATAAGGACCCTTTTCATCGAATCCGATCCGACTAAAGTGGGAGAGACAGACACCCGCTAGCCACCTTATGCAACTAGTGCATGTCAGTCGGTAGAACCAGTCTCACGTAAGAGTACGTGTAAGGTCGGTCCGGGCCGCTTCATCCCACAATGCTGCTTAATCAAGATTCGACTAGTAACGGTAAGCATATTGAACAAAATCAACGCCCACAACTACTTTGTGTTCTACTCGTGCATAGAAACTATGCATAGACCTAGCTCATGATGCCACTGTTGGGGAACGAAGCAGAAAATCAAAATTTTCCTACGTGTCACCAAGATCTATCTATGGAGAAACCAGCAACGAGGGGAAGGAGAGTGCATCTACATACCCTTGTAGATCGCTATGCGGAAGTGTTCAAGAGAACGGGGTTGAAGGAGTCGTACTCGTCGTGATCCAAATCACCGGAGATCCTAGTGCCGAACGGACGGCACCTCCGCGTTCAACACACGTACAGCCCGGTGACGTCTCCCATGCCTTGATACAGCAAGGAGAGAGGGAGAGGTTGAGGAAGACTCCATCCAGCAGCAGCACAACGGCGTGGTGGTGGTGGAGGAGCGTGGTACTCCAGCAGGGCTTCGCCAAGCACCGCAAGAGACGAGGAGGAGAGAGGTAGGGCTGCGCCAGGGAGAGATCAAATCGTGTGTCTTGCAGCCCTCCTAACCTCAAGTATATATAGGGGAAGGGGAGGGGCTGCGCCCCCATCTAGGGTTCCCTCCCTAGGGGGGCGGCAGCCCCCAAAACCCATCTAGGGTGCGGCCAAGGGGGGAGAGAGGGGGCGCACCTAGGGTGGGCCTTAAGGCCCATCTGGACCTAGGGTTTGCCCCCTCCCACTCTCCCTGCACCTTGGGCCTTGGTGGAGGGGGGGGGCACACCAGCCCACCTGGGGCTGGTCCCCTCCCACACTTGGCCCACGCAACCTTCTAGGGCTGGTGGCCCCACTTGGTGGACCCCCGAGACCCTCCCGGTGGTCCCGATACGTTACCGATAAAACCCGAAACTTTTCCGGTGACCAAAACAGGACTTCCCATATATAAATCTTTACCTCCGGACCATTCCGAAACTCCTCGTGATGTCCGGGATCTCATCCGGGACTCCGAACAACATTCGGTAACCACGTATATCTATTCCCTATAACCCTAGCGTCATCGAACCTTAAGTGTGTAGACCCTATGGGTTCGGGAACCATGCAGACATGACCGAGACGTTCTCCGGTCAATAACCAACAGCGGGATCTGGATACCCATGTTGGTTCCCACATGTTCCACGATGATCTCATTGGATGAACCACGATGTCGAGGATTTGATCAATCCCGTATTCAATTCCCTTTGTCTAGCGGTATTGTACTTGCCCAAGATTCGATCGTCGGTATCCCGATACCTTGTTCAATCTCGTTACCGGCAAGTCTCTTTACTCGTTCCGTAACACATCATCCCGTGATCAACTCCTTGATCACATTGTGCACATTATGATGATGTCCTACCGAGTGGGCCCAGAGATACCTCTCCGTCACACGGAGTGACAAATCCCAGTCTCGATTCGTGCCAACCCAACAGACACTTTCGGAGATACCCGTAGTGTACCTTTATAGCCACCCAGTTACGTTGTGACGTTTGGCACACCCAAAGTATTCCTACGGTATCCGGGAGTTGCACAATCTCATGGTCTAAGGAAATGATACTTGACATTAGAAAAGCTTTAGCATACGAACTACACGATCTTTGTGCTAGGCTTAGGATTGGGTCTTGTCCATCACATCATTCTCCCAATGATGTGATCCCGTTATCAATGACATCCAATGTCCATGGTCAGGAAACCGTAACCATCTATTGATCAACGAGGTAGTCAACTAGAGGCTTACTAGGGACATGGTGTTGTCTATGTATCCACACATGTATCTGAGTTTCCTATCAATACAATTCTAGCATGGATAATAAACGATTATCATGAACTAGGAAATATAATAATAACTAATTTATTATTGCCTCTAGGGCATATTTCCAACAGATATAGTATTTATGAGTTATGTATGTTGGTAACTGGATGTTGTTCGGAGTTCCGGATAAGATGACGGACATGACGAGGAACTCCGGAATGGTCCGGAGATAAAATTTGATATATGGGATAATAGTGTTTGGTCTCCGGAAGGGTTCCGGTATTCACCGAAGGGGTTCCGGATGTTTCCCGAAATGTTTGGGTACGAGAACACTTTATTTGGGCCAATGGGGAAAGCACACAAGGTTTTTGGAAAGCGCAAAAGGAAGTTTTGCAGAGTCTAGGGGCCAGACGCCAGGGTCCCTGGCGTTTGGGTCTAGATGCCGTGAACCCTGGCATCTGGCCTTGGAGTCCGAGAAGGACTCTTGCCTTTCGGGTGAAACCGACTTTGTGGAGGCTTTTACTCCAAGTTTCGACCCCCAAGGCTCAACATATAAATAGAGGGTAGGGCTAGCACCCAAGACATATCAAGAAACACCAAGCCGTGTGCTGGCAACCCCGTCCCCTCTAGTTTATCCTCCATCATAGTGTTCGTAGTGCTTAGGCGAAGCCCTGCAAAGATTGTTCTTCACCAACACAGTCACCACGCCGTCATGCTGCTGGAACTCATCTACTACTTCACCCCTCTTGCTGGATCAAGAAGGCGAGGACGTCATCGAGCTGAACGTGTGCTGAACGCGGAGGTGACGTACGTTCGGTACATGATCGGGACGGATCGTGAAGGTGTACGACTACATCAACCGCGTTGATAAATGCTTTCGCTTTCGGTCTACGAGGGTACGTAGACATACTCTACCCTCTCGTTGCTATGCATCACCATGATCTTGCATGTGCGTAGGATTTTTTTTTGAAATTACTACGTTCCCCAACAGTGGCATCCGAGCCAGGTTTTATGCGTAGATGTTATATGCACGAGTAGAACACAAGTGAGTTGTGGGCAATACAAGTCATACTGCTTACTAGTATATCATACTTTGGTTCGGCGGTATTGTTGGGTGAAGCGGCCCATACCGACATTACGCGTACGCTTACGTGAGACTGGTTCTACCGACGTGCTTTGCACACAGGTGGTTGGCGGGTGTCAGTTTCTCCAACTTTAGTTGAACCAAGTGTGGCTACGCCCGGTCCTTGCGAAGGTTAAAACAACACTAACTTGACAAACTATTGTTGTGGTTTTGATGTGTAGGTAAGAATGGTTCTTGCTCAGCCTGTAGCAACCATGTAAAACTTGCAACAACAAAGTAGAGGACGTCTAGCTTGTTTTTGCAGGGCATGTTGTGATGTGATATGGTCAAGACGTGATGCTATATTTTGTTGTATGAGATGATCTTGTTTTGTAACCGAGTTATCAGCAACTGGCAGGAGCCATATTGTTGTCGCTTTATTGTATGCAATGCAATCGCCCTGTAATTGCTTTACTTTATCACTAAGCGGTAGCGATAGTCGTTGAAGCAATAATTGGCGAGATGACAACTATGCTATGATGGAGATCAAGGTGTCGCGCCGATGACGATGGTGATCATAACGGTGCTTCGGAGATGGAGATCACAAGCACAAGATGATGATGGACATATCATATCACTTATATTGATTGCATGTGATGTTTATCCTTTATCCATCTTATTCTTCTTTGTTTGACGGTAGCATTATAAGATGATCTCTCACTAAATTTCAAGGTAAAAGTGTTCTCCCTGAGTATGCACCGTTGCCAAAGTTCATCGTGCCGAGACACCACGTGATGATCGGGTGTTATAAGCTCTACGTTCATCTACACCGGGTGCAAGCCAGTTTTGCACACGCAGAATACTCGGGTTAAACTTGACGAGCCTAGCATATGCAGATATGTCCTCGGAACACTGAGACCGAAAGGTCGAGCGTGAATCATATAGTAGATATGATCAACATAGTGATGTTCACCATTGAAAATTACTCCATCTCACGTGATGATCGGACATGGTTTAGTTGATATGGATCACGTGATCACTTATATGATTAGAGGGATGTCTATCTAAGTGGGAGTTCTTCAAGTAATATGATTAATTGAACTTAAATTTATCATGAACTTAGTCCTAGTAGTATTAGCATATCTATGTTGTAGATCAATAGCTCTCGTTTAGCTCCCCTGTTTTATTTTTGATATGTTCCTAGAGAAAAATAAGTTGAAAGATGTTAGTAGCAAAGATGCGGACTAGCTCCGTGATCTGAGGATTATCCTCATTGCTGCACAGAAGTATTATGTCCTTGATGCACCGCTAGGTGACAGAACTATTGCAGGAGCAGATGGAGACATTTTGAACATTTTTACAAAAGCTCGGTATGATAACTAGTTGATAGTTTAGTGCACCATACTTTACGGCTTAGAACCGGGACTTCAAAAATGTTTTGAACACCACAGAGCATATAAGATGTTCCAAGAGTTGAAATTGGTATTTCATATTCATGCCCGTGTCAAGAGGTATGAGACCTCTGACATTGCTTTGCCTACAAGATGGAGGAGAATAGCTCAACCAGTAAGCATGTGCTCAGATTGTCTGAGTACTACAATCACTTGAATCAAGTGGGAGTTAATCTTACTGATAAGATAGTGATTGACAGAGTTCTCTAGTCACTATCACCAAGTTGCTAGAACTTTGTGATGAACTACAATATGCAAGGGATAACGGAAACGATTCCCAAGCTCTTCGTGATGTTGGTAGAAATCACGAAAAGCATCCAGTGTTGATGGTTAACAAGACCACTAGTTTCAAGAAAAGCTCAAAGGGGAGAAGGGGAACTTCAAGAAGAATGGCAAGCAAGTTGCTGCTCAAGTCAAGAAGCCCAAGTCTGGACATAAGCCTGAGACTAAGTGCTTTATTACTGCAAAGGGACTAGTCACTGGAAGCGAAACTGCCCCAAGTATTTGGTAGATAAGAAGGATGGCAAAGTGAACAAAGGTATATTGGATATACATTTTATTGATGTGTACTTTACTAGTGTTTATAGCAACCCCTCGGTATTTGATACTAGTTCAGTTGCTAAGAGTAGTAACTTGAAACGGGAGTTGCAGAATGAACAGAGACTAGTTAAGGGTGAAGTAACGATGTGTGTTGGAAGTAGTTCCAAGAATGATATGATCATCATCGCACACTCCCTATACTTTCGGGATTAGTGTTGAACCTAAATAAGTGTTATTTGGTGTTTGCGTTGAGCATGAATATGATTTGATCATGTTTATTGCAATACGGTTATTCATTTAAGTTAGAGAATAATTGTTATTCTGTTTACATGAATAAAACCTTCTATGGCTATACACCCAATGAAAATGGTTTGTTGAATCTCGATCGTAGTGATACACATATTCATAATATTGAAGCCAAAAGATTCAACGTTAATAATGATAGTACAACTTATTTGTGGCACTACCGTTTAGGTCATATTGGTGTAAAGCGCATGAAGAAAATCCATGCTGATGGGCTTTTGGAATCACTTGATTATGAATCAGTTGATGCTTGCGAACCATGCCTCATGGGCAAAGATGACTAAAACTCCGTTCTCCAGAACAATGGAGCGAGCAACTGACTTATTGGATATAATACATACTGATGTATGAGGTCCTATGAGTGTTGAGGCTCGCGGGGGTATCATTATTTTCTGACCTTCAAAGATGATTTGAGCAGATATGGGTATATATACTTGTGAAACATAAATCTGAAACATTTGAAAAGTTCAAAGAATTTCAGAGTGAAGTGGAAAATCATTGTAACAAGAAAATAAAGTTTCTACGATCAGATCGCAGAGGCGAATATTTGAGTTATGAGTTTGGTCTTCAATTAAAACAATGTGGAATAGTTTCACAAACTCATGCCACCTGGAACACCACAGCGTAATGGTGTGTCCGAACATCATAACCGTACTTTATTTGATACAGTGCAATCTATGATGTCTCTTACCGATTTACCACTATCATTTTGGGGTTATGCATTAGAGACAACTGCATTCACATTAAAAAGGGCACCATCTAAATCCGTTGAGATGACACCATATGAATTGTGGTTTAGCAAGAAACCTAAGCTGTCGTTTCTTAGAGTTTGGGGTTGCGATGCTTATGTGAAAAAGTTCCATCTTGATAAGCTCAAACCCAAGTTGGAGAAGTGTGTCTTCATAGGATACCCAAAAGTAACTGTTGGGTACACCTTCTATCACATATCCGAAGGCAAGATATTTGTTGCTGAGAATGGGTCCTTTCTAGAGAAGGAGTTTCTCTTGAAAGAAGTGAGTGGGAGGAAAGTAGAACTTGATGAGGTAACTGTACTTGTTCCCTTATTGAAAAGTAGTTCATCACAGAAATCTATTTCTGTGACTCCTATACCAATTAGTGAGGAAGCTAATGATGATGATCATGTAACTTCAGATCAAGTTACTACCGAACCTCGTAGGTCAACCAGAGTGAGATCTGCACCAGAGTGGTACGGTAATCCTATTCTGGAGGTCATATTAATTGACCATGACGAACCTATGAACTATGAGGAAGCGATGATGAGCCCAGATTCCGTGAAATGGCTTGAGGCCATGATATCTGAGATGGGGTCCATGTATGAGAACAAAGTGTGGACTTTGGTTGACTTGCCCGATGATCGGCAAGCCATAGAAAATAAATGGATCTTCAAGAGGAAGACGGACGCTAATAGTAGTGTTACTATCTACAAAGCTAGACTTGTCGAAAAAGGATTTGACAAAGTTCAAGGTGTTGACTACGATGAGATTTTCTCACTCATAGCGATGCTTAAGTCTGTCCGAATCATGTTAGCAAATTGCCACATTTTATGAAATCTAGCAAATGGATGTCAAAACTACATTCCTTAATGGATTTCTTAAAGAAGAGTTGTATATGATGCAACCATAAGGTTTTGTCGATCCTAAAGGTGCTAACAAAATGCGCAAGCTCCAGCGATCCATCTATGGACTCGTGCAAGCATCTCAGAGTTGGAATATATGCTTTGATGAGTTGATCAAAGCATATAGTTTAATACAGACTTATGGTGAAGTCTGTATTTACAAGAAAGTGAGTGGGAGCACTACATCATTTCTGATAAATATATGTGAATGACATATTGTTGATCGGAAATAATGTAGAATTTTTTGGAAAGCATAAAGGAGTATTTGAAAGGAGTTTTTCAAATAAAGACCTCGGTGAAGCTACTTACATATTGAGCATCAAGATCTATAGAGATAGATCAAGACGCTTGATAAGTTTTTTCAATGAGTACATACCTTGACAAGATTTTGAAGTAGTTCAAATTGGAACAGTCAAAGAAAGAGTTCTTACCTATGTTACAAGGTGTGAAATTGAGTAAGACTCAAAGCCCGACCACGGCAGAAGATAGAAAGAGAATGAAAGTCATTCCCTATGCCTCAGCCATAGTTTCTATAAAGTATGCCTTGATGTGTACCAGATCTATTGTATACCCTACACTGAGTTTAGCAAGGGAGTACAATAGTGATCTAGGAGTAGATCACTGGACAACGGTCAAAATTATCCTTAGTGGAATAAGGATATGTTTCTCGATTATGGAGGTGACAAATGGTTCGTCGTAAAGGGTTACGTCGATGCAAATTTTGACACTAATCCAGATGACTATAAGTCTCAATCTGGATACATTTTGAAAGTGGGAGCAATTAGCTAGAGTAGCTCTGTGCCGAGCATTGTTGACATAGAAATTTGCAAAATACATATGGATCTGAATGTGGCAGACTCATAGACTAAACTTCTCTCACAAGCAAAACATGATCACACCTTAGTACTCTTTGGGTGTTAATCACATAGCGATGTGAACTAGATTATTGACTCTAGTAAACCCTTTGGGTGTTGGTCACATGACGATGTGAACTATGGGTGTTAATCACATGGTGATGTGAACTATTGGTGCTAAATCACATGGCGATGTGAACTAGATTATTGACTCTAGTGCAAGTGGGAGACTGAAGGAAATATGCCCTAGAGGCAATAATAAAGTTATTATTTATTTCCTTATTTCATGATAAATGTTTATTATTCATGCTGGAATTGTATTAACCAGAAACATAATACATGTGTGAATACGTAGACAAACATAGTGTCACTAGTATGCCTCTACTTGACTAGCTCGTTAATCAAAGATGGTTAAGTTTCCTAACCATAGACATGAGTTGTCATTTGATTTAACGGGATCGCATCATTAGGAGAATGATGTGATTGACTTGACCCATTCTGTTAGCTTAGCACTTGATCGTTTAGTATGTTGCTATTGCTTTCTTCATGACTTATACATGTTCCTATGACTATGAGATTATGCAACTCCCGTTTATCGGAGGAACACTTTGTGTGATACCAAACGTCACAATGTAACTGGGTGATTATAAAGGTGCTCTACAGGTGTCCCCAAAGGTACTTGTTGAGTTGGCGTATTTCGAAATTAGGATTTGTCACTCCGATCGTCGGAGAGGTATCTCTGGGCCCACTCGGTAATACACATCACTATAAGCCTTGCAAGCATTGTAACTAATGAGTTAGTTGCGGGATGATGTATTATGGAACAAGTAAAGAGACTTGCCGGTAACGATATTGAACTAGGTATTGAGATACCGACGATCGAATCTCGGGCAAGTAACATACCGATGATAAAGGGAACAACGTATGTTGTTATGTGGTTCGACCGATAAAGATCTTTGTAGAATATGTAGGAGCCAATATGGGCATCCAGGTTCTGCTATTGGTTATTGACCAAAGAAGTGTCTCGGTCATGTCTACATAGTTCTCGAACCCGTAGGGTCCGCACGCTTAACGTTCGTTGACGATATAGTATTTATGAGTTATGTATGTTGGTAACCGAATGTTGTTTGGAGTTCCGGATAAGATCACAGACATGACGAGGAACTCCGGAATGGTCCGGAGATAAAGTTTGATATATGGGATAATAGTGTTTGGTCTCCGGAAGGGTTCCGGAATTAACCAGAAGGGGTTCTGGATGTTTCCCGAAATGTTTGGGTACGAGAACACTTTATTTGGGCCAATGGGGAAAGCCCACAAGGTTTTTGGAAATCCCAAAAGGAAGTTTTGCGGAGTCCAGGGGCCAGACGCCAGGGTCCCTAGCGTCTGGGTCCAGACGCCGGGAACCCTGGCGTCTGGCCCTGGAGTCCGAGAAGGACTCTTGCCTTTCGGGTGAAACCGACTTTGTGGAGGATTTTAATCCAAGTTTCGACCCCAAGGCTCAACATATAAATAGAGGGGTAGTGCTTGCACCCAAGACATATTGAGAAACACCAAGCCATGTGCCGGCAACCCCGTCCCCTCTAGTTTATCCTCCATCATAGTTTTCGTAGTGCTTAGGCGAAGCCCTGCGAAGATTGTTCTTCACCAACACCGTCACCACGCCGTCGTGCTGCCAGAACTCATCTACTACTTCGCCCCTCTTGCTGGATCAAGAAGGCGAGGACGTCATCGAGCTGAACGTGTGCTGAATGCGGAGGTGTCGTACGTTCGGTACTTGATCGGGACGGATCGTGAAGGTGTACGACTACATCAACTGCGTTGATAAACGCTTCCGCTTTCGGTCTACGAGGGTACGTAGACATACTCTCCCCTCTCGTTGCTATGCATCACCATGATCTTGCGTGTGCGTAGGATTTTTTTGAAATTACTACGTTCCCCAACAATTCATGTGTTACAATGGTGGCCACCTCATCGGGGCACCGTCCCAGCCACTAACGATGCCAGCATGGTCACCCTTGGAGCATTCGGCCCGGACAAACTAGGTGAGTTCCACCGTAAAAAAACGGGTGAGTTCGGTGCGCCAAAGGAAGCCGGCCACCGCGTTGTGCAAGGACTTGTAGTTAACTCATGAGCTAAGCACCGGCCTTGTTGCGGGCTTCTCGCAGTTGAACTGGAGGAAGTTGGATGGCGTCGATGAGGTTGTGGCCAAACACGGCGCCGATGCGCAGCACCTCGTGCCACTCGCACAGACCGCACAACCATCTGCACATACATGCCCTAGAACGCATCCTTGGCTCCTCCCGGAGGCCGACTCACAGTGGGCTCGTGTTATTATTGTTATTTTAGCGAAAGAGAAGCCTTCGTTTTCGATTCATAAAAGGTTTGTTTTTTGCATTGTTACTATAGTGACCATCTATCCCCTCTCATTAGCCACATGTATCCCGGATCTTATATCTCGGACTGCATGACCCGAGGAGAGCTGTCTAGGGAACTACCACCCATGGAATTGAAGTTTCTCTATGATACGTCTCCATCGTATCTATAATTTTTGATTGTTCCATGACAATATTCTACAACTTTCATATACTTTTGGCAACTTTTTATACTATTTTTGGACTAACATATTGATCCAGTGCCCAGTGCCAGTTCCTGTTTGTTGCATGTTTTTTGTTTCGCAGAATATCCATATCAAACGGAGTCCAAACAGGATAAAAACTGACAGAGATTTTTTTGGAATATATATGATTTTCGGGAAGAAAAATCCACGCGAGACGGTGCCCGAGGGAGGCACGAGGCAGGGGCCGCACCCCTGACCCTCGTGGCCACCCCGTAAGGCGGTTGGTGCCCTTCTTTCGCCACAAGAAAGCTAATATCCGGATAGAGATCGTGTTAAAATCTCAGCCCAATTGGAGTTATGGATCTCCGGGAATATAAGAAACGGTGAAAGGGTAGAATCTGGGAACGCGGAAACAGAGAGAGACACAGAGACAGATCCAATCTCGGAGGGGCTCTCGCCCCTTCCATGCCATGGAGACCAAGGACCAGAGGGGAAACCCTTATCCCATCTAGGGAGGAGGTGAAGGAAGGAGAAGAAGGAGGGGGCCCCTCTCCCCTTCTCTTTCGGTGGCGCCGGAACGCTGCCGTGGCCATCATCATCACCGTAATCTTCACCAACAACTTCACCGCCATCATCACCAACTCTTCCCCCCTCTATGCAGCGGTGTAACCTCTCTCTTACCCGCTGTAATCTCTACTTAAACATGGTGCTCAACGCTATATATTATTTCCCAAGGATGTATGGCTATCCTATGATGTTTGAGTAGATCTATTTTGTCCTATGGGCTATTTGATGATCAAGATTGGTTTGAGTTGCATGTTTTATTATTGGTGCTGTCCTATGGTGCTCTCCATGTCGTGCAAGCATGAGGGATCCCCGCTGTAGGGTGTTGCAATACGTTCATGATTCGCTTATAGTGGGTTGCGTGAGTGACTGAAATACAAACGCAAGTAAGGGGGTTGTTGCATATGGGATAAAGAGGACTTGATGCTTTAATGCTATGGTTGGGTTTTACCTTAATGATCTTTAGTAGTTGCGGATGCTTGCTAGAGTTCCAATCATAAGTGCAGATGATCCAAGTAGAGAAAGTATGCTAGCTTATGCCTCTCCCTCATATAAAATTCCAATAATGATTACTGGTCTAGTTATCGATTGCCTAGGGACAAATAACTTTATCTTAACAAAAATCTCTTTACTAAAACTAACTTAGTTGTGTCTTTACCTAAACAGCCCCTACTTTTTATTTACTTGCTCTTTATTATCTTGCAAGCCTATCCAAAAACACATACAAAGTACTTCTAGTTTCATACTTGTTCTAGGTAAAGCGAACGTCAAGCGTGCGTAGAGTTGTATCGGTGGTCGATAGAACTTGAGTGAATATTCGTTCTACCTTTAGCTCCTCGTTGGGTTCGACACTCTTACTTATCGAAACAGGCTATAATTGATCCCCTATACTTGTGGGTTATCAAGACCATTTTCTGGCGTCGTTGCCGGGGAGCAATAGCGTGGGGTGAATATTCTCATGTGTGCTTGTTTGCTTTATCACTAAGTAATTTTATTTGTTGTTCCTAGTTGTTTTCTATCTTTAGTCATGGGTAGGAAACGCAAAATACCAAAAAAATTAGTTGTACCTACTGAACCAATGGTTGAAGAACCACTCAAAATCTATCACACTCCTGAAGCTTATTACTTGGATCATCTTCGATCCCTATGTGCTCGTGCTAAAACCCCAACTAGCTTAGTTGAGGGAAAATCCTTAGATGAGCATGCTTGTTATGTGCGACACCGTATATTTGAAAAAGGGAAACTTTTACTGGGTCAAATTCATCGTTTGCAATGCTATTCTTGGAATTTATGTGAAATATATGATTTTACTTGTTGTTCTGAAAACCTTAAGAAACACCTTCCCTATCAATGTGAGTTTAGTGATAATGGAATCGTATCTTCGTATGCTAAGGGTGTTTATAATTACTATGATGTTCAACAAATTGAAGAATTTGTTGCTTTTAAGGGTGCTTATGAAATTGCTTCTTTGATTGAAAAGTATGATGCTACTCTTTACAAATCTGAAAATTTTGCCGTACTTAAATTTTGCTATGATAATTATGCTTCTAATGCCTATGTTGAACCATATATTGAGGACTACTCCGCTGTCCAAGAAGAGACTAATATTTTGCAGGAGTCTATGTAAGAAGAAATTGATGAAACTGTGAGCTCATTGGATGAAAAAGATGAGGAGGAGAGCGAAGAACAAAAGAAGGAAGAGCGGATTGATCACCTGTGTCCACCTTCTAATGAGAGTAACTCTTCAACTCATACATTGTTTAATTTCCCTTCATGCTTACCGAAGGATGAATGCGATGATAATTGCTATGATCTCATTGATTCTTTTGAAATATCCCTTTTTGATGATACTTGCTATGCTTGTGGCCAAGATGCCAATATAAATTATGCTTATGGAGATGAACTTGCTATAGTTCCTTATGTTAAACATGAAATTGTTGCTATTGCACCCACACATGATAGTCCTATTATCTTTTTGAATTCTCCAAACTACACTATATCGGAGAAGTTTGTTCTTATTAAGGATTATATTGATGGGTTGCCTTTTACTACTACACATGATGATTTTGATAGATATAATATGCATGTGCTTTCTTCTCCTACTTGCAATTATTATGAGAGAGGAACTATATCTCCACCTCTCTATGTTCCCAACACGATAAAATTGCAAGAAACTGATTATACTATGCATTGGCCTTTACTATGTGTGCATGAATTGTTCTTTTATGACATGCCGATGCATAGTAAGAGAGTTAGACTTCGTTGTTACATGATATATGTTACTTTGTGCTCACTACTAAATAACAAATCATTGTTAATTAAAATTGGCTTTGATATACCTTGGGATTTGGGTGGATTCACTACTTGAGCACTATATGCCTAGCTTAATGGCTTTAAAGAAAGCGCTGCCAGGGAGACGACCCGGAAGTTTTAGAGAGTCATTTATTTCTGTTGTGTGTTTTTATAAGGTTTAAAAATAAAAATAATGTGCCAAGGTTTGCCTTTAGGATGTTTACTTTCCTTGTTGGTTTGTACGGTGCAGGACATAAACTTTGGCTGTAGTGCGCGATTTTACATTTTTTTTACTGGAACGTCAAATGGTTCTGATTCTTTTCGCACTGTCTTTCTATACAAATTTTTTATTTTTCCTAATTTTGGCATAATTTTTAAAGTATCATAGGTATGGTGAATGTTCAGATTATTACAGACCGTTCTGTTTTAGACAGATTCTGTTTTTGATGCATAGTTTGCTTGTTTTGATGAAACTATCGATTTATATCCGTCGATTAAGCCATGCAAAAGTTATATTATAGTAGCTACAATGCCAAAACAAAATATGAATTGGTTTGCAACAGTACTTAGAGTAGTGATTTGCTTTATTATACTAAGTGATCTTACCGAGTTTTCTGTTGAAGTTTTGTGTGGCTGAAGTGTTCGATGATCGAGAAGGTCTCGATGTGAGAAGAAGGAAGAGAGGCAAGAGCTCAAGCTTGGGGATGCCCGAGGCACCCCAAGTAAATATTCAAGGAGACTCAAGCGTCTAAGCTTGGGGATGCCCCAGAAGGCATCCCCTCTTTCTTCAACAAGTATCAGTATGTTTTCAGATTCGTTTCGTTCATGCGATATGTGCGATCTTGGAGCGTCTTTTGCATTTAGTTTTCATTTTTCTTTTATGCACCATGCTGGTATGAGATAGTCCTTGGTTTATTTATGGAATGCTCTATGCACTTCACTTATATCTTTTGAGTATGGCTTTATAGAATGCTTCATGTGCTTCACTTATATCATTTGAAGTTTGGATTGCCTGTTTCTCTTTACATAGAAAACCGTCATTTGTAGAATGCTCCTTTGCTTCACTTATATTTGTTAGAGCACGAGCATATCTTTTGTAGAAAGAATTAAACTCTCTTTATTCACTTATATCTATTTAGAGATATGACAGGAATTGGTCATTCACATGGTTAGTCATAAAATCCTACATAAAACTTGTAGATCACTGAATATGATATGTTTGATTCCTTGCAATAGTTTTGCGATATAAAGATGGTGATATTAGAGTCATGCTAGTGGGTAGTTGTGGATTGTAGAAATACTTGTGTTGAAGTTTGTGATTCCCGTAGCATGCACGTATGGTGAACCGTTATGTGATGAAGTCGGAGCATGATTTATTTATTGATTGTCTTCCTTATGAGTGGCGGTCGGGGACGAGCGATGGTCTTTTCCTACCAATCTATCCCCCTAGGAGCATGCGCGTAGTACTTTGTTTCGATGACTAATAGATTTTTGGAATCAGTATGTGAGTTCTTTATGACTAATGTTGAGTCCATGGATTATACGCACTCTCACCCTTCCACCATTGCTAGCCTCTCTAGTATCGCGCAACTTTCGCCGGTACCTTAAACCCACCATATACCTTCCTCAAAACAGCCACCATACCTACCTATCATGGCATTTCCATAGCCATTCCGAGATATACTGCCATGCAACTTCCATCATCGTCATATATACATGACTTGAGCATTCATTGTCATATTGCTTTGCATGATCATAAGATAGATAGCATGATGTTTTCATGGCTTGTCCGTTTTTTTATGTCATTGCTACGCTAGATCACCGCACATCCCGGTACACCGCCGGAGGCATTCATATAGAGTCATATCTTTGTTCTAGTATCGAGTTGTAATATCGAGTTGTAAGTAAATAAAAGTGTGATGACCATCATTATTAGAGCATTGCCCCAGTGAGGAAAGGATGATGGAGACTATGGTTCCCCCATAAGTCGGGATGAGACTCCGGACGAAAAAAATAAAAAAAGAAGAAAAAAGCGAAAGGCCAAAAAAAGAGAAGGCCCAAAAAATTAAAAAAATGATGAGAGAAAAAGAGAGAAGGGGCAATGTTACTATCCTTTTACCACACTTGTGCTTCAGAGTAGCACCATGTTCTTCATATAGAGAGTCTCTTGAGTTATCACTTTCATATACTAGTGGGAATTTTCATTATAGAACTTGGCTTGTATATTTCGATGATGGGCTTCCTCAAACGCCCGAGGTCTTCATGAGCAAGCAAGTTGGATGCACACCCACTTAGTTTTCAGTCTGAGCTTTCATACACTTATAGCTCTTAGTGCATCCGTTGCATGGCAATCCCTACTCACTCACATTGATATCTATTGATGGGCATCTTCATAGTCTGTTGATATGCCTAGTTGATGTGAGACTATCTTCTCCCTTTTGTCTTCTCCACAACCACCATTCTATTCCACCTATAGTGCTATGTCCATGGCTCATGCTCATGTATTGCGTGAAAGTTGAAAAGGTTTGAGAACGTCAAAAGTATGAAACAATTGCTTGGATTGTCATCGAGGTTGTGCATGATATGAATATTTTGTGTGGTGAAGATGGAGCATAGCCAGACTATATGATTTTGTAGGGATAACTTTCTTTGGCCATGTTATTTTGAAAAGGCATGATTGCTTTATTAGTAGGCTTGAAGTATTATTGTTTTTATGTCAAATGATAGACTATTGCTTTGAATCACTCGTATCTTAATATTCATGCCATGATTAAATATGTGATCAAGATTATGCTAGGTAGCATTCCACATCAAAAATTATCTTTTTTATCATTTACCTACTCGGGGACGAGCAGGAATTAAGCTTGGGGATGCTAATATGTCTCCGTCGTATCTATAATTTTTGATTGTTCCATGCCAATATTCTACAACTTTCATATACTTTTGGCAACTTTTTATACTATTTTTGGGACTAACATATTGATCCAGTGCCCAGTGCCAGTTCATGTTTGTTGCATGTTTTTTGTTTCGCAGAATATCCATATCAAATAGAGTCCAAACGGGATAAAAATGGACGGAGATTTTTTTTGGAATATATATGATTTTTGGGAAGAAAAATCCACGCAAGACGGTGCCCGAGGGAGGCACAAGGCAGGGGGCGCGCCCCTGACCCTCGTGGCCACCCCGTAAGGTGGTTGGTGCCCTTCTTTCGCTGCAAGAAAGCTAATATCCGGATAGAGATCATGTTAAAATGTCAGCCCAATCGGAGTTACGGATCTCCGGGAATATAAGAAACGGTGAAAGGGTAGAATCTGGGAGTGCAGAAACAAAGAGAGAGACAGGGAGACAGATCCAATCTCGGAGGGGCTCTCGCCCCTCCCATGCCATGGAGACCAAAGACCAGAGGGGAAACCCTTCTCCCATCTAGGGAGGAGGTCAAGGAAGGAGAAGAAGGAGGGGGGCCCCTCTCCCCTTCTCTTCCGGTGGCGCCGGAACGGTGCCATGGCCATCATCATCACCGCAATCTTCACCAACAACTTCACCGCCATCTGATACGTCTCCTTCATATCTACTTTTCCAAACACGTTTGCCCTTGTTTTGGACTCTAACTTGTATGATTTGAATGGAACTAACCCGAACTGATGCTGTTTTTAGGAGAATTGCCATGATGTTGTTTTATGTGCAGAAAACAAAAGTTCTCGGAATGACCTGAAACTCCACGAAATATCTTACAATAAATAATAAAAAATCCTTGCCAAAGATGAAGACCAGGGGGCCCACACCCTGTCCACGAGGGTGGGGGGTGCACCCCCTACCTTGTGGGCCCCCTGGAGATCTCCTGACTCCAACTCCAACTCTATATATCTGCTTTCGGGGAGAAAAAAATAAGAGAGAAGAAATCATCGCGTTTTACGATACGGAGCCACCGCCAAGCCCTAAAACCTCTCGGGAGGGCTGATCTGGAGTCCGTTTGGGGCTCCGGAGAGGGGGATTCGTCGCCGTCGTCATCATCAACCATCCTCCATCACCAATTTCATGATGCTCACCGCCGTGCGTGAGTAATTCCATTGTAGGCTTGCTGGACGGTGATCGGTTGGATGAGATTTATCATGTAATCGAGTTAGTTTTGTTAGGGTTTGATCCCTAGTATCCACTATGTTCTGAGATTGATGTTGCTATGACTTTGCTATGCTTAATGCTTGTCACTAGGGCCCGAGTGCCATGATTTCAGATCTGAACCTATTATGTTTTCATCAATATATGAGAGTTCTTGCTCCTATCTTGCAAGTCTATAGTCACCTATTATGTGTTATGATCCGTTAACCCCGAAGTGACAATAATCGGGATACTTACCGGTGATGACCATAGTTTGAGGAGTTCATGTATTCACTATGTGCTAATGCTTTGTTCCGGTTCTCTATTAAAAGGAGGCCTTAATATCCCTTAGTTTCCATTAGGACCCCACTGCCACGGGAGGGGTAGGACAAAAGATGTCATGCAAGTTCTTTTCCATAAGCACGTATGACTATATTCGGAATACATGCCTACATTACATTGACGAATTGGAGCTAGTTCTGTGTCACCCTATGTTATGACTGTTACATGATGAACCGCATCCGACATAATTATCCATCATTGATCCGATGCCTACGAGCTTTCCATATACTGGTTTACGCTTATTTACTTTCCCGTTGCTATTGTTACAATCACTACATAATACCAAAAATATTACTTTGCTTTCATTACTCTTTTGTTACCATTACCATCACTATCATATTACTTTTCTACTAAACACTTTGCTGTAGATACTAAGTTTCCAGGTGTGGTTGAATTGACAACTCAGCTGCTAATACTTGAGAATATTCTTTGGCTCCCCTTGTGTCGAATCAATAAATTTGGGTTGAATACTCTACCCTCGAAAGCTATTGCGATCCCCTATACTTGTGGGTTATCAAGACTAATTTCTGGCGCCGTTGCCGGGGAGCATAGCTCTATTCTTTGAGTCACTTGGGATTTATATCTGCTGGACACTATGAAGAATTTGAAAGACGCTAAGACAACAATTTATCCCTCAACTACGAGGGGAGGTAAGGAACTGCCATCTAGCTCTGCACTTGATTCACCTTCTGTTATGAGTAAGCTTGTGACACCTAAACCTACTTCTGCTACTCGTTCTGATATGTCACATGTTATTGATGATGCTACTTCTGCTATACATGATACTTATGATGAAACTACTTCTATGCCTGATACTACTATGCCACTTAGTGATTTTCTCGAGGAACGACTTGCTAGCACTACTAGGGAAAAGGCTAGCAGCAGCGCGGGTTTTAGGTGTATCAGTAGCGCGGGGACCGGCGCTACTAATAAGGCGCTACAGCTAACACGTAGCAGTAGCGCGTGCTCACCAGCGCTACTGCTACACAAGTGTAGCAGCAGCACGCTTAATGGAAGCTCGCTACTGCTAATAGCTATAGCGCGCTTCTCATGTGCGCGCTACTGCTACTACCACGCTGCTGCTAACTTTTCTCCACTCGCTACTACTAATTTTAGTAGTTTTTTGTTTTTTTGGGCATATTTGTTTTGTATTTGAACAGGCTTTATAGAAGAATCTTTAGCACATACAAATGTCATCATGATACACATACAAATGCCTGCGAGACCACAAATGTAATCATAGCATATACATACAAATAGTCTCATCATAATCATCATCCCACACAAAGTGGTATATTGTCATCATCTTGAAAATAGCGATACATGCAAGTCTCGAATACTTGCAACTACAACGTCATCCATCTAAACAAAGGTATACGCGAGAAGAGCTATCACTATGAGTGAGAGCGGAACTATGCAGCACATGAGGTGGCGGTTACGAGTCCTCTCTCGCGCTAGCGTGAACCTCAAGTAACTAGCTTCTCGTTCTTGTATGTTTTTGAAGCCTTTATGGCTGGCGCCCGAGAACCCATTCACTTGCACCTGACACTCATGCCACTCGTTGTACACCCCCGGAACCTTCCCTTTGTACACGACATAGCACTTCCATCTCGCCATCAAGAAACTAGGTACCTGTTAGAGATGCATGTTCATGAAGAGGATGTACAATCATATATATGCAACAAAATATACTAGAGCAACACCGAAAAAGAAAGGGTTAGCAACTAGATGCAACATACAGTATGCAAATCAATTAACTAGAGGTACGCAGGTCATCATACGCAAACTAACAAAGTAGCGTTACACAAGTTCGGGAGGGACCGTGGACATCACAAAGTTTCATCGCTACAAAAAGTATACAAGTTCAACCGACACATATCATCATCATCGGCATCATAAATCACTAGAAGTTCCATCCTTCCATATCATCGAGGATGGACCCTAGCTTCTTGAATGGTGTGAGGTCTAGACGTTGCATGCCTATGCGAGTTCGGACGTCAGCTCGCGATATAGGGCCGTGGTGCAACATCCCCTTCTCATCGACGACTTCTTTCATGATGATCGTCGCAATGTCACTTTGGATGCGAAAGAAGTCATCTCTAAGTTTATAATCCGCTTCTCCATGAGATTCTAGCCACCTGTGGATATGATCATCATTTCTGCTTTCATGCGAAGCTTTTGGTGATCCGTGTTGAACTGAATCATGAGATGGATGATGTAGAATCCATCCTTCTTGCTTGGTTTTGGGACATGGATGCAGGAGAAGTTAGTTTTATGCGCGAAACCCATCTTCTTGTTCCTTTGTTTCCTGATCTGCATGTGGCCACCTCTAATGCTGAAGCCTTGGAGAGCATCATCTAGAATATTCATTATGTGGGTGTAGTCTTTTTTTCTCGTAGTCTCTGGAAGGGTCAAAATACATGGCCTGGGAGACTTGCGGGTAAAGAACGATAAGGATGGTGCGCCCATTGCTGCGGGGAAAAGACACCTCAAATTATTCCCCATATGAGAGAGAAGGAATGATTGAAATGTACGAAAGGGTTGTCCGGAATTGACTTACTTTGGATGATAAGGCACGAGGACAAATTCCCGGTCCTTATTCTGTACCATGAAGTTTTGGAGGTAATCCCTAGCAGTTTCATGCTCAAAGTCGCCGAGACTCAAGAAAGACTCGTGCATGTAGTATGGATCCGCCACACAGATTTGCTAGACTTCTTCACTCTTCATGACGAAGCTCATATTTAGCGCAAAAAGGCGGACGATTGTAAAATTGAGCCGCCTTGTCAGAAACATCTCAAAGATATGGTCAAACCGCAGGAAGAACACCTCCGTGGGCCGTGTCTCGACGTAGCACTTCCCCTCAGGAACACGAGCCGCGTATGTCGGATATCCTGGATCCTTTGAGGCTAGTAGGCTTTTCTTAGTCGACAGCACATGGTCGTGCAGTCTCCTGAGATCCCCTGATAGTGCCTCCAGCGGTTTCGGTGGTAGCATCAGCTCACCCGTGAGATGGAACATGGCCACACCTTTCATGGGTACACTCTCTTCAGAATGCATCCTCTGGCTGCTATGTGCTCTGGCTTGTTTGGAGGCAGCTATCTTCCCCGATCTCTTTCCCTCCTTTTTCTTGGGCACACCTTCTAGACCCTTCCTTAACCCCTACCCCAGTGTCCCTAGGCTAAGTACTGTACGACCCTCGCGCCCGGCTAGTTGAGCCTGTGTTGAGGCGGCATCTTCAGGCTTGTCCTGTGAGGATTTCATGAAGAGAGACTTTTTGCAATCCCTGCTACGACCTTCCTGCCTGGGCATATCATCCATATCCTCATTAGCAAGCTGTGTCGGTTTCGGGTTCCGGCAGACCCTTGAGGTTCGAACACTGGGGTGCGCGCGGAGATTTCGCCTCCTACCTACCTGCACTCCTCCGCCTTGCTAGGATCTAAACTAAGGAAAGAACAACACGAGAGACGCAGGGTTTATACTGGTTCGGGCCACCGTTGTGGTGTAATACCCTACTCCAGTGTGTGGTGTGGTGGATTGCCTCTTGGGCTGATGATGATGAACAATACAAGGTAGAACAGCCTCCCGAGGGTGTGTTCTTGGCTGGGGCGATGAACTCCTGGGAAGAGCTCAGTCACCTTTCTCTCTCTCTTTCTGATCTTCTCTATCCTTCCAACCCCCGGGCTCCCTTTGCTCTGTGGGTGGCTGGTCCTATTTATAGAGGCCCTGGTCCTCTTCCCAAATATCGAGCGGGAAGGGAGCCAACAATGGCGGGCTAATTTGAAGGGGGACAGCTAGTATCAGCTATCCTGACAAAGGTAGTCTTCGCCTGCGCAAAGCTCTGGTGATGACGCCGTCTTGGGCTCCACGGTGACCTCCGTCTCGTAGTCCTCCTGGTCTTGGTCTCGTTGCACCGAAATGTCAACCTTTGCCTGATGCCTCGGTACTCCGCGACTGTGCTTGCCCCCTTTGCACCAAAGAGGAAGGGAGGACACTGCGCGGGCTGGCACCCGCCTGGCGCCCCCGATCGTCATGGCTTGCGTCACGGGCACCTCGTGAGGTACCCCGCCTTGATCCCTCCGCCTCCTCGTGAGCCAGCCTGACGAGGCCGCACCTGAGGAAGCTCCGTGTCGTCCGCCCCGCGAGGCTTGGCCCCTCACGAGGGTCTTGGGTTTGTGTTGGTGAAGATGGGCCGCGCTGGGCCCCCCTTTGAGCCACGCCGCAGGCCGCAGGCAGGCAAGTCTGGGGACCCCCGTTCCCAGAACGCCGACAGTAGCCCCCGGGCCCAAGGCGCACCCGGACTTGGCCGTGCAGGGAGGCGGAAGGGCAAGAGCGAAGCGCCGCGGGCCCTAACAGCCTGCGGCCTTGGGCGCCGCGTGGCGGTTGATTGGACGTGGGCGCCCTAGCAACCGCGCGAGTTGATAAAGGAGCGGCCTCCACCTAGGCTTTGCTTCTTGCTTACCCCGGTTGCTGCTCAGACCCCCTTTCCTGTGCCTCTCCTTCCTCCAAAATTTCCAGATCCACTCCGACCGTGTGACCTAGGAACCCATGGCGCCTCGTCAGCCCCCGGCCGTAGCTTGGTACTCGTCTGCCCTGGACCCGTCGAACGTGTCGGAGGCGAGCCTTGCCCGGTTGCGCCGGATGGCGACGGCGCGGGGCATCAACGGGGCGAAGGTGTTTAAAGCCGGCTCCGCCATCCCTGAGGGTCAAGGGAGCACCTTCTATCCGCTCTTCGTAAGTGCCATTGCTGCTGGCCTGGTGCCTCCCTTCTCCGAGTTCTTCTTCTCTGTCCTCCGCCACTATAAGCTACAAGCCCTGCATCTCCACCCCAACTCCGTCCTTCTCCTGGCAATCTTCGCCTATTACTGCGAGGCTCACGTAAGGGTGCAGCCCTCAGTGGACTTGCTGCGCCACTACTTCTACCTCCGGACCTCTCGTGGTACTGCTTCCGCGTGCGCGAGCTTCATCGCGTACGGTGGCGCCATTGCCATTTCAAACCCCGGGAAAAGGATTGAGGACTTCAAGAGCAAGTGGGTCTTGGTGGATGCTGGGCGCATCCACCCTCGGCTGATCTTGCCCACGGAGCAGCCCACGAGCTCCAGCGATTGGGGTCGAGCGGAGCTCACGGACCCCCGCGCGAAGCTGATGTTGGAGAAGATGGACGCGGATCTGAGGCCGGCCAACATGGCAGCGGCGAAGCTGACTGGCGCGTTGCTGCTGAGGGAATTCCTGGAGCACCAGCTGGCCCCGCTTTGGCAGTACTCACTTCCGATGTGGAGGCCCCGTCCGAGCCCCGCGGCCTTAGCCGACGGAGATCTGGCTGCGGTCCTCCAATCTCTGGTCGGGGGCGATGTGGCGAGGTTGGCGGGCGCTCCTACGCCCTTGTTCCTCCGCGACGACTGGGAGCAGGTAGTGGAGTCCATGCCCGTCTTCAACGGGGATGGGCCCGTGCCCGTGGAAACTCCTGAGGAATCGGTGAATGTGCCCTCCGACGACTCCAGCGAAGAGGAGGAAGGAGGGGAGCGGGGAAAGGGGCCTGACTCCGAGGCGACTGACGGAGAGTCGGGGGCTCCCCTCCCTCGGCGCAGGTCCCGCGTTCTCCGCATCTCTCCGAGCGATGACGACGAGGATGACGATGAGGACAACGACGAGCAGGACGGCGGGAGCTCGCCCCCGATCACGAAGAAGGACAGGACCGGGCTGATCTCCCGCGGGTCTGCCCCAGCCCCGGGGCGGACCGCAGATGCGCCTTCCGCCTCCAAGCTTCCCGAGGTTGACCCTTCCAGCCGGCATTCAGGCTTCAAATTTGGCCGGAGGCCGCTTGAGCTCACTAGCGACGACCCGTAAGCATTTGATTCTTGTCTTTATCTCTTGCTCTGCTTCTGAGGCTTTATGTCCGCATCTCTTGGGTAGGCTGGCGTCCGCCGCAAAGAAGCTGAAGGGGGCTCCTGAGGTTCCATCCATGGCAGCGCTTCTGCCCGCGAAGGAGGGTGACAGCGACGCACAGGCTTCTCCTGCCCGGTCGTCCTCGCGAGGCCTGGCTGAGCCAGCTGGGGCGAGCTCAGCCCCCACGGCCCAAGTGGCTCCCGAGGTGCTCTTGCCTGCCGCCGCCACTTCAGCTGTCGGGGCGCGGCAGACTCCGCCTCAGGATGCTGTGGCCGCACTGCCGTCTTCTCCCCCTACTCCACCGGCTGCTGTCTCTCCGACTCCTTCTGCCGTTCTGGATCATGCTGTTGCTGAGCTGGACCGACTGCGTCAGGATCTTCTTGGCGCCGACCCCCGCTTGGTGGCCGGGCGCTTGGAGCTGGCTTCAGGATGGGTTCGCTCTGACGCTTCGATTCGGGCGGCGCTAGTCCAGGCCTTGACGGCATGCGACGAGGAGAAGCAGACCGTCCTTGAGGCGAAGGCTGCTCATGATGCAGCCCTGGGGGAGGTGGTCGACATCCGTGGCCGTTGCAAGGCGCTGGAGGGCGAACTGCAAGGTTTGCGGGACCAGCTCGCGAACGAGGTCCGCCTTCGCCAAGAGCAGGAAGAAGGCGTGAAGTCTCGCGAGGCGGCTCTCAAGGAGAGGGAGGTCAAGCTCAAGAAACGCCGCGGCCGCCTAGGCGCGCTGGAGCAGGAGTTGGGGGCGAGGAAGGCCAAGCTGGACGACGAGGCCCTGGTTCTTGCCGAGGACCGCGTGGCCTTCGCGGAGATGGAGGCGAGGGCTCGCTCCTCACTGAGCATGCTTTACGACAGCGGCCTGGAGAGCCCACTGGCTGGTGCCGAGGACGTCCCCGCCAAGCTGCTTCCCTTCCTGGTTCACGCTCTTAAAGATGTCGCCCTTGGCCTTGGCCCCGCGGCCGAGGCCGAGGTGCGTGTCCTGTCTTCTGCAACAATGACGCGGGTCCTCACCCACATCTACCTTCGCGATCCCGGTGTCG
Source organism: Triticum urartu (assembly GCF_056163025.1). Lineage (NCBI taxonomy): Eukaryota > Viridiplantae > Streptophyta > Magnoliopsida > Poales > Poaceae > Triticum > Triticum urartu. The sequence goes on from NC_141877.1 coordinate 477,026,384, forward strand.
ACCTTGACAGCCTGCTGGAGCCAGTGAGCGGCGAGCGTGCCACTGCGGCTGCCGAGGCCGTGAAGGGTCGCGCAGAGGCCCTGTTGTGGAAGTTCCGGGCCTTCAGCACCAAGCCGAAGCAAGGCGCTGCCGACCCCACCGCTCTGTGAGGCGTACCCAATCCGCGCTGCTCCATCGCCGACAAGTGACTCCGTCGCGGCTCCTGTCCTGCCTTTAATTCCTGCACATGTATCATGCCTCGAGGAGGCGTTTAAACTTGCGTTTGGCATTGAGATAACAGTGTGGACTGTAATATTTGCTTTTGAATTCCTTGAAATTTGCGCCTTTCCTTCCTACTTGCTTATGTTCTACGCCGACAGAGCCCGGCCCCGCGCATGCCTCACCCAGCGTTGGTCCCGACCGGAAACCAGGACGGGGCCAAGGAGTGAGGGGCCACGTGACAAGTTAGGCTCCTGAGTCGCGATGCTCAGGAGTCCCCCTTGGTGCACGAACAACAAGTAGGGAGGTGTGATGCGGGTGGATCTACCGTTCTACGTATGCAGAGCCCGGCCGCGCGCGTACCTCACTCAGCGTTGGTCCCGACCGGAAACCAGGACAGGGCCACAGAGTGAGGGGCTACGTGACCAGTTAGGCTCCTGAGTCGCGATGCTCAGGAGTCCCCCTTGACGCTCAAACGGCCTTCGTACCTTGGCTCCGCTCGGGGAGAGACGCGCGACGAACCAGGCCCGGGGGGACCTGGCTGGGTGGCGTGCGTCTGGGTGTGACCCAGGCGCAGCCCCCATGCCCAGCCCCCTCGCGCAGAACTCCCGAGGGAAGGCGTTACGATGAGGCTAGACACTGAGCTCTGGGCTCCCTGAGGTTGGTGCGGCCTGGGGGCCACCCTCAGTTGTTTATCACCAGCGCGGAGCATAGCGCTACCATATGTGTACGGGCATAGCCGCTCCTCGGCAGTGTTGTCAGCCAGCGCGGAGCATGGTGCTTCCACTGGTACGTGGGAGGGGCCCCCCTCCGGGAGGAGCCCCCGGGGCGTGTACAGCCTTGCCCTGACACGTGGCTGGCACGGTAGGGCCTGGCGAGGTGTATCTGGGCACCCGTGAGCTAGCGCGGGACTCACGGGGCCCTACCTCTAGGCGGGTTGCGCCTGGCACTGGGCCTTATCTTGTGATGTGTCCCTGCAAATTTGGTTAGATGTCGGCACTCTACGTCCTCGGGTCCCGGCCCTCGAGCTGGTCTCAGCCGTCGCTGGTATGCCAGGTCACGATGCCATGGACAAGGCCAGAGGGTGAGGGCTGGAGAGCCAGTAAGAGCCCTGAGTCGCGATGCTCAGGTACCCCCCTTTAACGTGCAAGTGGTCGGCATGGAGGAGAAGAGGTGCCATGGACCGGCATCAAATAATCAAGCATGGTGGGTCTAACGCATAATCGGAAATAAACGCAAACGGGATACATGCCGCTGGGCCTGGCCCGAGCGGCTTGGGGATCATGCAGCCCGAGGGGCGCCCCCAACAAGGTAAGCTAACAACATGGAATAAAAAAGGGATACACGCCGCAGGGACGGACCCACGCGGCCTGGGAATAATGCAACCCTGGGGGGGCGCTCCCAGCTGGAAATAAAACTCGAAAGATGTCACCTGATGATGTTGAGGACGAAGGAGCGTTGATGTAGCAAGCTCGGTGGGCTGCGGGAGCCGATCCTCACGAGCCCCCAGGCCCAGGGGCCTCGGGAGGCTCCGGAGGCGCTGGCGGCTCCTCACGGGCCATCTCCATCCCTGCTAGGGCTGTGGAACGCCTGGCCTCTCGTGCCTCCGTGATGCCCCTCATGAGGCGCTGGTACATGTCAGCCGCGTTCGGCAAGCCGTAAGGCATGCGAACGTAGCTGTGGGGTGGGCCTCCGCAGCGCCCCACTCACGAGGGCCAGAGGCGCTCCAGAGAAGCGACTCGGTTGAGCCCTGGTATGTCGATGCAGACGCGCAGCCCACCATCCTCGCCTGGATGGGGAGCCACTACTGGTAGGCGGCGGACGCCTTTCATGACTCTTGACTCCTGTAGCTCCTGAATGGCCTCGCTGACGAACTCCTGAGGGTCAGGGTCTCCTTGCCTTGCTCCTTCTTGAGGGAAACGTGCTTCGAAACACGCCTCCAGGTGGTGCCCAAGCGCCTCCCTCATGACCCTAGCTAGGTCGGTGGCCCTCCAGGGGAGAGCCCCCGAGCCCTGCCTGAGGAGGGCGCTGGGCGCGCTTTCCTATGCGATGGAAGGAGGTTCCCCCTGGGCAGGCGCGGGCCCAGAGGGGCCTGCCTCCTGAGTGGTCGGGCCAGACGATTTCTTCTTCTTAGGGGCGGTCTCGAGAGGCCTCCTGCTTCCACGATCCGGGTCTTCGAGTGACGCGGCCTGAAAGGCTCGTTCCAGGGAACACACCACGTCCTTCTCTTCACACGACACCGTGATGACTCCGCCGCTTCCTGGCATCTTGAGGACGTTGTAGCCATGGTGAGTTACGGCCATGAACTTGGCCAGCGCTGGGTACCCAAGGATGGCGTTGTACGGCAGGCGAATGTGAGCGACGTCGAAGTCGATGAGCTCGGTGCGGTAGTTGTCGCGTGCCCCGAAGGTGACAGGGAGGCGGACCTGCCCAATCGGGACCGTGGAGCCATCGGTGACACCGGAGAAAGGCTTGGTTAGCTGAAGCTGGCTGTAGGGCACTTGGAGGTTGTTGAATGTTTCCACGGACAGGACGTTGAGCCCCGCACCGCCATCAATGAGGGTCTTGGTGACCACCACGTTGCTGATGATTGGGGAACAAACCATCGGGAGAACTCCGGTTGTAGCCGCACACTTGAGCTGATCTGCTGAGCTGAACGTGATGGCACATGCCGACCACCTGAGAGGGCGCGTGGCTTCGAGCCTGGGGAGGACTGTGTTCACTTCGCGGGCGAACTGCTTGAAGATGCGCTGAGAGGCTGGGGCTTGTGCCCCGCCCAGGATGCAGGCGATCGCGCGTGGCTCCTGGAAGCCCCCAGCCCCCTCGTCTTGGTGGCGGTCCTCGTTTCTCCTTGGCTACAGCGGCAGCGGTGGGAGGCCTGCGTTGCCTTGCGGGCGATCCTCGCGAGGCTGATCCCTCCAGCCTCCCTCGCGAGGTGGGTCTTGCCAGCGTTCCTCGCGAGGTTGATCGCGCCACCCTTGGCGCGGGCCATGGTCTTCCCAGCGTCCTGCGTTCCTTCCTCCTCCTCGGCCATAGCCCCGGTCACTGCGGTCAGGGCGACGGCCGATCCTTCCTTCTCGCACGGCTCGGAGCTCTTGACATTCGTTGGTGTTGTGGGTGTGGAGGTTGTGGTACACACAGTACCGGCTGCCCTTGGAAGGTTCGGGATGATCTCTGCCCCGCTTGGTGTCTGGTTCTGCCGCGAGCACGGCAGCCCCCTTGCGCTTCACATCCTTGGCCTTGGGCTTCTTCTCTTCTAGGTCTACGGCAGGCAGCTCGAGGAGGGAGAGACGCCCTTCCTCGGCCCTGGCGCACTAGGTTGCCAGGTTGAACAGTTCCAAGGAAGTGCACAGGTCTTCATGCATCGCCAGCTCCTCCTTCATCTTGACGTCGCGCACGCTGTCGGAGAAGGCCGAGATGATGGCCTCCTCAGTCACCTTGGGAATCTTGAGGCACGCGTTGTTGAAGCGCTGGATGTACTTCTGCAGGGTCTCCCCGGGCTGTTGCTTGATGCAGCGCATGTCGCTCACGGCGGGTGGCCGATCGCGAGTGCCTTGGAAGTTGGCGATGAAGCGGGTGTGCATCTCGTCCCAGGAGGAGATTGTGCCTGGAGCCAGGTGCGGGCCCCGTCCTTGAGTGCCATGGGGAACCAGTTCGCCATGACCTTCTCGTCTCCGTTGGCACCTTCGGTGCCCAGCTTGTAGAGTTGGAGGAACTCCGCAGGGTCAGCCGTGCCGTCGTAGCGAGGAGGCAAGTCTGGCTTGAACTTGCTGGGCCACGCGACACTGCGTAGCTCGGCGGTGAAGGCGCGGCAGCCTGCCGTGGCCACGGGAGGCCTTGGATGATGGGGAGCTTGGTCTTGCATGTCCCCATGCGCTGCAGCTGGGAGCAGCGCGGGGTCTTGACGCGCGGGAGCAGGAGCATGGTCGCGACATGCTGGAGCAGGGAGCGCCCGGGCAGCTTCTTGCGGGCGAGGGACTTCTTGACAGCTCTGCTCTTGCCGCGCTGGCGCTTGACGGAGCAGGTTCCGCCCAGGGGCCACGCGCCTTGGAGCCATGGCGCCTTCCTGAGAAGGAGGCGGCCGGGGCACCGCCGGAGCTTCATTGCCCGCGCAGGGCGGGGTGCGGTGCAGCGGAACGGACGGCGCAGGAGAGCCCCCTGCGGCGCGGACGAGCTCGGAGACGCGGTCGAGCCATTCTTTGTAGACATCGTCGACGGGACGGTAGCGCAGGAGCTTGTTCGCTGCGATGAGTGCAGCCCGAGCCTCCATGGGCGCGCGGAGCGCGTGGGACGAAGAACCATCTGGGGTGAGCGAGGGAGTCGCGGTGCGGCCGTCTTGCCGCACGGACGGATGTTGGGATGATGCTTGCTGCTCGTCCCCCACCGGGCCGGTGGCGGTATTGACGGCAGGTGACGGGGAACGGCGAGGACGCCCGCCGACAGGGGCCGTCTGGGCGACGCAGGTAGCGAGCGCGGCCCGGCGCTCGACGCGGGCCCGACGAGCGTCGGACATGGGCGTGATGGTCGGAGGAGAACGGGGTGGTGGAAGACGAATCCCGGCGCACCCCTACCTGGCGAGCCAAATGTCGGATTTTGGGTTCCGGCAGACCCTTGAGGTTCGAACACTGGGGTGCGCATGGAGATTTCACCTCCTACCTACCTGCACTCCTCCGCCTTGCTAGGATCTAAACTAAGGAAAGAACAACACGAGAGACGCAGGGCTTATACTGGTTCGGGCCACCGTTGTGGTGTAATACCGTACTCCAGTGTGTGGTGTGGTGGATTGCCTCTTGGGCTGATGATGATGAACAATACAAGGTAGAACAGCCTCCCGAGGGTGTGTTCTTGGCTGGGGCGATGAACTGCTGGGAGGAGCTCAGTCACCTTTCTCTCTCTCTTTCTGATCTTCTCTATCCTTCCAACCCCCCGGCTCCCTTTGCTCTGTGGGTGGCTGGTCCTATTTATAGAGGCCCTGGTCCTCTTCCCAAATATCGAGCGGGAAGGGAGCCAACAATGGCGGGCTAATTTGAAGGGGGACATCTAGTATTAGATATCCTGACAAAGGTAGTCTTCGCCTGCGCAAAGCTCTGGTGATGACGCCGTCTTGGGCTCCACGGTGACCTCCGTCTCGTAGTCCTCCTGGTCTTGGTCTCGTTGCACCGAAACGGCAACCTTTGCCTGATGCCTCGGTACTCCGCGACCGCGCTTGCCCCCTTTGCACCAAAGAGGAAGGGAGGACACTGCGCGGGCTGGCACCCGCCTGGCGCCCCCGATCGTCATGGCTTGCGTCCGGGGCACCTCGTGAGGTACCCCGCCTTGATCCCTCCGCCTCCTCGTGAGCCATCCTGATGAGGCCGCGCCTGAGGAAGCTCCGCGTCGTCCGCCCCGCGAGGCTTGGCCCCTCGCGAGGGTCTTGGGTTTGTGTTGGTGAAGATGGGCCGCGCTGGGCCCCCATTTGAGCCACGCCGCAGGCCGCAGGCAGGCAAGTCTGGGGACCCCCGTTCCCAGAACGCCGACAAGCCGATAGCGCGATTCGTCATATGGTTGACTCATCAATTCTATGTCACAGTCATACGCGTTTGTATTGAGGAAATCCATAGGGTCGACCTCCGTCTCATCATCCATTCTCTATTCTACAGGACAAATTACATCAGCCAGTACTATTGCACCCCCTTCATCATGTCGTTCGCTGCTCTCACCCGGCACTACAGGAGCTGGTAATTGCGTAGGTGGGGTGGTGGTCTCTGCACATGCTTGTTGATGTGTGGTTATTGGTGTGCTCTCGGCCGGCTCCAGACGAATAAGATTCTTCGGCCATAGCAGCACCCAACCCTTGCAGCTTCCAATCCGCGGCGGGGTCTTGTCGTCCGCTCCCACATGCTGTACTGGAGGAGGCAAATCCTCGTGCCCCGATTTCACACTGGACAAGCTAACCCTGAAGTGCCCAGCGGGGATCGGCTGGTTGTGGAACGTGGGTTGCAAGGGGTCCATTATCATCCCCTTTCCCACATCCACCTTCTGGCCTTTGATCAAGTAGAGTATGGTGCACGGGGTTTCTTTCGCCTGCAAACACATATGTCTGTGGCGTAAAACATCCGAAAGGCAACAAAAATGGAATAATATATATATATATATATGTGTTGGTGCGACATGTAATTACCGTGATGGCGTCGAGCTCAGCCAAAGACGAAGGCCCACCGAGCACGCCAGAGACTAAGGACGGGCTGCTATGAGCGGGAGCGGCTGCGAGAGGAGGCCCGGTTGCGTGGGCAAGTGATGGTGCGATGGTGTTGTTGTTCATGGAGTTGCTCCCGACGAAACTGGGCAACGGGAAATCATGTACCGTCTTGTCTGGATTTTCCTTCATCCAGTTGATGATAACTGGAACCAAGTTAGTAGCGAAATCATTTCTGCAGGCAGTTACAGGTGCATTGACTGCCTGCTGTAGCAACTCATATTTGTCCTCGGCTGCTTTTTTCGCATCCTCAGCTGCTTTTTTCTCGACCGCAAGCTTCACCTTCGCGTCGATGTCCGCCTGACTAAACTTCTTTTTCTGCTTCTTGGCCTCCGAGCCCTCGTTGTAAAACACCTTCCACGTGGCACCGTCTCCAGCGCCGTGCACACGACCATATTGCGGCCGCTGGCCCAAAGGGAGTCCCTTAAGTTCGTTCAAGGCTCGGCTGAGAGGGGTGTCCCACTTGGGCCTCATCAGAGAAGTAGGGCTTTCGGCTGCAAGCTGGTGTTGCTTCTCCAGTAGTCTAATCAATTTCCTCGTGATCTGGTCCGTGTAAAAAACCTTTTTCTCCTTGTCCCACTTGTAGCGGGCCCTGATGAAGTCACGCTCCAAGGGGTTGGTGAACTTCGCGAAGGGGTCTGGGAGACCCGTGGCTTCACGTTCCGCGTCCTCCTTATCCCATATGGGCCTTTTACCGAGGTAGCCACGGCTTCCGAGGTGATGCTTCCCCGTGTTCCTTTGTTGAAGGCTATTGAATTTCACAGCCTTAGCCTTGGCGTCCTCGGTAGCGCAAGTGTCCTTGAACTTTTCGAACTCCTCTTCCGTAAGTGTCGGATTTTCCTCCAGAATCTTGGACAGGGGTTCCTCAGCCTCAATAGCTCGTTTCACCCTCCCTTTCCAGGAGGCCAAATCATTGCTGAACATGCCCATGGCATGATTGTTAATCCTTTTCATCTTCGGATCATCCCACGGTTGTTCTATGTTATCATCCCGGTCGGGGAACTTGAATCTCTTGTGCAACTTCGTTAGGAGCAACTGCGTCAAATGTTCTTTACTCCTTAAGTCATCATCGTTGATGCTCGCGCATTCCCGTAGGATGCATCCTACTTGGTTCCCATAGCACTTGCGAGGTTCTTCCGACTCTAACGGCTCAAACTTGCCAGGTGCCATCTTTGTGATCACAAGTCGTCCAATCCCTAGTTTGTTAGGTTTTCGTATCCTCTGCTTCTTATGCTTCCTCTTTTCGGTAGCGGCATTGGTGCCGGTACCTTCCCCGCTGGTACCTTCCCCACCAGTCTCGGCGCCGCCATCGGTGCTGGCGCCGTCGGTGTCGATGTCGGCGTCAGTACCATCATCGAGGCGGACCTGCAAACCTTGCTTAGCAGTCAAAAAGTCGAGGTAGTCTTGTTCACCCTGATAATCCATCTCGTATGCATCTTGGTCAAAAGGCCCAGTTTCTTCGTTGTTCGACATGTTTCCTATGATTAAGTGTCCTCATTTATTTCTAAAAGTATGAATAAATTAGAAATGACATAAAAAAAGAAATCTATGTGCCAGCACTCGATATGCCAACTATGTAGCAAAAATCATGCCTTTATTCACGGGAAATTTCGGCATGACCTTTGCTAAAAAATGGACATATCAAGCGCCTGAAATTCACCGGAACGGAAATGGATCAACATTCCGGCGTAACATAGGCCACTCGGATCATTTACCAAAACATGACATGTCCAAAACATGACATATCCACATATCACATGTCCAGTTCAAATTTGCATATAAATTCAGCTAATTTTGAAACCTTTCTAAATTCATAACTAAATAGATAACCTAATTAACATAACTAAAACCTAAGTAAATTAACTGAAGAACCCTAGCTAGCAGAGAGAGAGGGGGGATGGTTTACAGAGGGTGCAGGGGTGAGGAGGCAGGCCCGACGATGGCCGAGGTTGGGAGGGGAGGAAGCAGAGGAGGGAGGTGAGGGCCGACGGGTCGGGGGCGAGCGCCGGGGCCGAGTCGGGCGCGGCGGTGCGACGGGGGAAGAGAGTGGGGATTTGGGGGAAAAGAGGCGGGATGAAGGAGGGAGAGTGAGAATTTTGGGTTAAGTGGACGTAGCAGTAGCGCATTTAGACAAAACGCGCTACTACTATTAAAGGCAGCTATAGTGGGTTTATACAGAAAGCACTACTACTACCTTGACTAGTTGTAGCTCTTTTTCAGTAAAGCGCTACTGCTATAACCAGTTTCCCTTTTTCGTTTCCTTTATTTTTCTCACTTTTCTCTTTTTTCCGAGAGCAGTGAACGAAGGGAAGGGGATATATATTGCATCATTTGACGGTTAAATATGTATGCAAAATAGGAACATATATATTACATCATTGGACCCATGCATAATAATGACTAAGTGTGTATACAAAATAGGAACATATATATATATTACATCATTTGACCGATTCCTCAGCGCTGACGTTTTCGTTTTTGAGTTAGCTTCTTTCCCTTCTTGTTAGTCGAAGAATAATTGAGCCCCTCATTGTGACTTTGCCTTTTCCATGGAGTACGATTTTTCTTAGGTAATGTAGTATTGATTCTTCTTTTGACGTATACTTCATCATCATCGTCATCTTCCCTCATTGAGTTGCCATACTGATCATAGTCTTCCTCGTTGGAGACTCCATCCATTCCAATGATGTTCTTTTTGCCTCTCCTCACAACAACACGACTGGGATTGCATGGGTCGGTTATGAAGAATCATTGTGTCACGTGCTTAGCGTGTGCCCATGGCTCGTTTTTTACGATAGCGTTCACGGTAGCGCTCTTGGCGTCGGGTATAGTCATGGTAGTGAAAATCCGGTTTTCTCTTTCGACATTCTTAGCCCATCTGACACGGAACATCGTCGTGTTGTGCAGTCCAGAGTAGTCAAGCTCCCAGATCTCCTTGACCCTTCCATAAAATCATTCAGTTGCGCCGTTATCGCTGCCGGTCATGCATTCCATCGTCACCCCTGAGTTCTGATCATCACTGTCCATATCTTTGGCCTCTGTGTAGAACGTGTATCCGTTGATATCATATGCCTGATAGGTTACGAGGTTGGGCGAGGGGCCATGTGCTAAGGCGTATATGAGCAATCCATCCTTAGAGCCCTCCTCCGGGGGATTAGCAATAATATGCTCTTTCAACCAATGCAGGAAAGTGGAGTTGTGCTCTCTAGTAACTTTGGCGTCTGTCTTGCATACCCCCCGGTCACGATACTTCTTTGCGATAATTTATTTGTGTAGTGCCACGAAAGGATCTACCTCGTCTAGATGTTGTAGCACTACCAAGTTTGCTCTGTCAAAGTCGCTGCGTCGATCTGAGTATGCCACGTGCAATTCCCTGCGACCGTTGCAGTGACCTTCTCCTTCGAGCCTCCCATCATGCTTGTTAACGGGAAAACCAACACTAACACCAGGTGGCTGGTCTGTGCCATATAGAAAATTCTCACAGAAAGAGATGCACTCTTGTATCAAATAGCCCTGGACGATGCTTCCATCCGAACGGGACATGTTACGAATGAATCCTTTGATGATCCCATTCATCCTCTCAAACAACATCATGTTGTGCAGGAATGATGGCCCCAGGTCTATTATGTCATCCACAATATGGACACACAGATGCACCATGACGTCAAAGAACGCTGGCGGGAAGTACATATCAAGCTCATTCAGTATCACAACGATCTCTTCCTGTAGCCTTCGGAGCTACTTCACACTGATTGACTTTCGAGAGATGATGTCGAAAAAGTTGCAGAGACCAATAAGAGTGTCACGGATGTGCTTGTCCATTATCCCTCTAAGGGAAACATGTAGTATCTGCGTCATCATCACATGACAGTCATGGGAGTTCATCCCACTGAACCTTTTCTTGTCCGTGTCTAGATATCTGCTTATCTTGCCATAGTAACCGGAACTAACTTTGACTCTGGTAAGGCACTTAAAGAATTGATGGATCTCAGCCTGACTTAAGGTGAAGCAAGAAGGGGGGCAATAATCCTCTATCTTTATTTTCTTGCCCTTCTTCTCCCGTGCCTCTGTCTCCGTCTCTGTCTCGTCTGACATTTTACAGGGCGGCATGTGCAGATCTTCCCTGATTTTCAAATCTTGCAAGTCTTGTCTTGCCTTCGGCCCATCCTTGGTCTTATTCGGCATGTTCATTAGTGTTGCGAGCAAGCTCTCAAGGACATTCTTACAGATATGCATTTGATCAAGGCAATGAGGTGTATCGAGTTTGTGCCAGTACTCCAAGTCCCAGAACACAGACCTCGTCTTCCATACCTTCAGTAGTGGCTCTGGCGCCTTTCTCATCGTCTTTCCCGACGCGGGGCACTCCTTCCAGTTTTTCAACAGCTCATCGATTTCGGCACCGCTCTGCTTACGTGGAGGTCCTCGATGCTCAGCGTGACCGTTGAATAGATCTCCACGGTTTCTCCACCGGTCGTCCTGTTCGAGCCATCTTCGATGCCCCATGTACATGATTTTCCCAGACCCGCCATCTTTCCTTGATGTTAGCTGCTGAGACGTCGTATCATCCATGCACCGCGTGCATTCGCAATATCCATGGCACACCTGGCCTGCCACATATCCGTAACCGAGATAGTCCTGCACTGTCGTGATCAGCCCGGCTCTCATGTTGAAATACTTGCCTTTGCTGGCGTCCCATGTCTTGGCCGGTGTTTTCCATAACGTGTCTAACTCCTCTTGAAGTAGCCCCAGATACAAATTAATATTATTTCCTGGTTGTTTCGGCCCTTGAATAAGCATGCTCATGTGAATGTACTTCGATTTCATGCACAACCAGGGGGAGGTTGTACATCCATACAAACACGGGCCATGTGCTATGGTTGGTGTTCTGATTGCCAAATGGATTCATGCCATCGGTACACGCGCCGAGCACGATGTTCCTTGCATCACATCCAAAATACCGATAGAAGCTGTTCAACGCTCTCCACTAGCTTCCATCCTTGACGTGTCTCAGCTTCGGATCATCTCCATCGTCGGGCTTCTTCCTCTCCGCGTGCCAGCGCATTAGCTTTGCTTCCTTGGGATCTACAAAATACCTCTGGAGACGGGGAGTGATCGGTAAGTACCATACCACTTTCTGGGGACATTTCTTCCCAGCCTTCTTGTATCGAGAAGCATTGCACACCGGACAGCTTGTTTTTTCCACGTGCTCCTTCTGATAAATTATGCAATCGTTGATGCATGCATGGTATCTAACGTGTGGTAGATCAAGAGGGCACACGATCTTCTTGGCCTCATCAACACTACTAGGACATAGATTACCCGCGGGAAGAACATCCTTTAGGTACTTGAGATGCTCATCGAGGCTAGTGTCGGTCCATTTGTTTTTAGCCTTCGTCTTCAGGAGTTGGAGCGTGAAACTCAAGCGGGTCACCTCAGGATTGCAACCATCATACAATGGAGTGTTCGAGTCTACCACCAGTTGCTCTAGCTTAGCCTCCTCTCTAGAAGCAGCTCTCTCGGTACTCGTCTCCTTGCGAAGCAATGCTTGAACATGAGGGTCCCGCACGATTGAACTTAGTACCAACGAACTCTGTTGTGTGGAGTCCATGTCGTTCTCTCCGCCGCCATGTCCGGCCCCTTCTCCGCCGCCATGTACGGCCTCTTCCCCGTCGCCATTATCGATCATCTCTTCGTCTTGCCCCGTGTCATCATTGCCTGCCCCGTCGGCATCCTCAACATCGTCATCCTCATCTTCAATTATCCACCGAGTATAGCCATCCATGAAACCAGTCATGAGCAGGTGTGCTTCGACACGACCATCGTCATGGGGGTCGAGCCAAACTATTCCTTTGCATTCTCGACACGGACATAAAACCTCTGTCAGGTTATTTTCCTTCATGTCCTGCACCGCCGACCGCAACCACCTGTCCACCATCGTTCCACTGACCATCGTCAACTCTGCATGGTAATAATAAACAAATTGATTATAAAAATGCATGCATTCATCAAAGTCATATAAAAATTCGGCATGAACTTCCTTAAAAATAGGACATATATAGATCTAGAGTTTGCCCGGAATTCGCCGAAACGGAAATAAATCGACATTTCGGCAAAACATAGGCAACTCAAAAGCACAATTTGGCGTCAACTCATGCCACACACAAAATTTCCATACACATATCACACACACATAAACATATTTCCATTTTGCAAAAGCATGAAATTTTAATCACCTCTATCTCGAGATCGAGCACACAGTGGAGATGATGTTGTAGGGAGTCAAAAGTGCACAAATCTCTTCTTGACAAAGATAGATCTAGTTAGGGGCAAATAGGTCACTTAACTAAATGCTACATCTACCTAGCTACCTAATTTGGGAGGAGACAACTTCAACTAGTGGAGGGGGAAGGAAAAAGAGAAAGGAGATGCATTAATGGAGGTGGTGTAGTTATAGCTAGGAGTAATGAAGAGAAAGAAAGGTAGGTAGAAGAGGGAGAGTAATGGGGGGAGAAGTATTGAGGAATAAGAAGAGTGAGAGGGGGAGGATGTGGGAGGTAGGGGAAAGGGAGGAGAGGAGATGGGGAGGGGGTGGAAAAAGGTGGTGGGTGCTACGTCTTAGTAGTAGCGCGGGAGCAAAAGTGCGCTGCTGCTAAGAGCGTAGCAGCAACGCGCTTTCCTATCACGCGCTACTGCTAAAAGGTCCAACCGTGTGGACAATTTCAAAATTAGCAGCAGCGACGTGACTAAAAAGAGCGCTACTACTATGGCATTAGCAGCAGCGCGCTTCCTGACGCCACGCTACTGGTAAACTTATGTCGTTGTGTACTGTTGGTGGATTTTTGTAGCAGCGCGGTTTAAACATCACGCGCTACTGCTAAATTTGCACCAGTAACGTGCTTTCCGTAACCGCGCTGCTACTAATTAGCAGCAACGCCTCTTTTTATGCCGCGCTGCTGCTAAGATTCTGTGCATAAGGTTTTCCCTATTAGTGTAGGGCTAGAGAGATTGAAAATATTGAATCTGATTATGATGACGAAAGTGATGATGAAGAATCACTTGTTATTCCTGAGGGTTATTTATTTGATCAAGAAGCTTCTTTAGCTATTTTAGCTTGCAAAGATAGATATGAACTCAAAAGGTTATTAGCTAAATGGAATAAGCAATCTCTAAATGCTAGGATGAAACCTGACCCTGCTTTTGCTACTTCACCTATCTTTGTTACTGATAAGGATTATGAATTCTCTGTTGATCCTGATATAATTACTTTAGTTGAATTTGATCCTTTTCATGGTTATGAATCTGAAACTGTTGTGGCACATCTTACTAAATTAAATGATATAGCCACCCTGTTCACTAATGATGAGAGATCTTGCTACTTTTATATCCTTAAAATATTTCTGTTCTCATTAAAGGGAGATGCTAAGATATGGTTTAATTCTCTTGATCCTGGTTGTGTGCGTAGTCCCCAGGATATGATTTACTACTTCTCTGCTAAATATTTCCCTGCTCATAAGAAACAAGCTGCTTTAAAGGAAATATACAACTTTGTGCAAATTAAAGAAGAGAGTCTCCCACAAGCTTGGGGGAGGCTTATCAAGTTACTTAATGCTTTGCCTGATCATCCTCTTAAGAAAAATGAAATACTTGATATCTTTTATAATGGACTAAATGATGCTTCCAGAGATTACCTAGATAGTTGTGCTGGTTCTCTTTTCAGGGAAAGAACACCGGATGAAGCTGAAATCTTATTGAATAATATGTTGACAAATGAAAATAATTGGGCACCTCCTGAGCCAGCTCCTGATCCAGCTCCTGCTGCAATTAATGATCCTATTCCTAAACCAACTCCGAAGAAGAGAGGTGTTCTATTTCTCAGTCCTGAAGATATGCAAGAGGCAAAGAAATCTATGAAAGAAAAAGGTATTAAATCTGAAGATGTTAAGAATTTACCTCCTATTGAAGAAATACATGGTCTTAATTTACCGCCTATCGAAGAAACATATGATCTTGATCCTTTACTTATTGAAGAACCTCCAGACCTCGATAACCTGACACAGGTAGTAAAGGTAAATTCTCTCTATAGATATGATAAAGCTGAAATCCCTCCTGCTAAAATTGCTAGTCAATGCTTGGATGAATTTGATAATTATATATTTTTTTGACTATATACTGCAAGGCAACAGCCTCACAGCCCTTTATTAAAGACAATAGGTACGCTGTACAAAATTACAAAGGATAAAGAAAGGCTACTCACAGAGAGAGATTAGGAAGGGAAGCTATCCAAGAGGTTAGTCTATCTCTATATTTACACTTAATTCTATGAGCTAAAGGAGAAATATCATGAATAAAATTCCTCCTCCAAGATCTGAAAGTGGGCAACTCATTTCTGAAGATCCTTCCATTTCTTTGAGTCCAAATATTCCAAGTAGCCGTAAAGACAACCTCAGTGAAAAAAGGCTGACCAAATTCCTTCCTGGCTGCGCAAGCCACTTCAAAAGTATTCTGGTTAGGGTGAACACTCCATGAGATGCCCAAATAATTCCAGACCCGTTGACTAAAGTTGCAAGCAAAGAAGAGATGAGCTCTATCTTCATGCAAACCTGAGGAGCACATAGCACGTGTACCATCCTGAATAATCCAATGTCGTCGCTGCATCATATTCCTAGTGTTTAGACGATCCATCAAAAGGAGCCAGCCAAACACCTTGAGTTTGAGGGTGCAAGAACATTTCCAGATCCACCCAAATATGGGGTCAACCACAACTTCGGAAAAACAAAACTGATAGTAGATCCTGGATCGATAATCCCCAGTCCTTGAAGGCCATTTCCAGACATCATTAACTCCCTCATGCAAATTGATCAGAGGCATTAAAGCCTGGAGCTGGTTGAATTCCTCAAAAGCTTCAACTGATAGAGGCAGGTGAAAATTGTCGGTCGGTTCTGGCAACTCCATCACCTCCTTAATGGTAAGAGTGTCATCAATCACGAAAGAATGAAGCCTCGGGAAATGTTGTTGCATGATAACCACCTCGTTATTAAGTTGCCACCGATCCAGCCAAAAAACCACCGAGTCTCCGGAGCGCACGTGAGGGACAGCCAATTTACAAAATTTATCAAACAGTTTCATCACGTCACGCCACCAAAACGAACCACAACTTCGAGTTACTTGGGGCGGTGCAGCAGCATAATATGTGTCCCAGATAAGAGAAACCCAAGGTACATCCAACTTGTTAGAAAATTTGAAGAGATGCTTGATCAACAAGGCATCATTCTGTATGCCCAGGTCCAGAACCCCAAGTCCTCCATGGCTCTTGGGCCGACATACTAACTCCCAAGCTGCCAATGATTGCCTTGGTGTATCAGAGTTGCCTCGCCACAAACACTGCCGCATTATGCGTTCAATCTTCTTCAAAATTCCTTGAGGTAATGAGAGAGTGCACAAGAAATATATTGGCATCGATGAAAGAACAGATTTCAAGAGTTGTAGCCGGCTGCCCTGATTCAACAGACAAGAGGAGGCAGACAATCTTCGCTCTATGCGGTCCACTAAGGGGAGCAGGTCATAAATTGTGGGTCTACTAGTACCCATTGGCAATCCCAGGTAAGTAAATGGCATGGAGCCAACATCACACCCAAGCAAAGTAGCCACACGTTTACCCTCCTCATCTGACATATTCATTGGGATTAATGAAGATTTACTAAAATTAACCCGGAAACCCGTAGACTTAGCAAAGGTCTCAAGCATATCCTTGAAAGCAATGAGCTGGCTGTCCATGGCAGGAAGGACAATTAAAGTGTCATCAGCGTATTGCACAATCGGATAGTCCCGTGAAGAGGTTGGTATGGGCAGTGTGAGAATGTTTCTTGCACACATCTCATTAACCACAGACTGCAATAAATCCACAGCAATCACAAATAACAAAGGGGATAATGGGTCGCCTTGACGCACACCCGAACGAACCCGAACGACAGACAAAATGACTACCAGGCACACCATTTAAAAGAACCGAAGAGGATCCAGAGGACAAGATGCTCTCAATCCAACCTGTCCAGCGATCATCAAAACCCTTACATTTCAGGATCCTGAGAATCAGTTCGTGCTCGATGGTATCAAACGCCTTCGTGAAATCCAACTTGAGTAGGATTATAGGCCTTTTGGATGCCTTGCACTGATGGATATATTCAAAACACCATGCGAGACAATCTTGAATGGATCTACAGCGAAGAAACCCATATTGATTGCGGTGAATACATTTTAAGATCACACTTTGTAAATGATTTGCCAAAAGTTTAGTTAAAAACTTGAGGCAAGTATTTGTCAACGAAATGGGCCTAAAATCACCAATATACTCCGGGCTCAACTTCTTGGGAATAAGGGTAATGAGAGATGTATTTAGACACTCCAGGTCACACTTTCCCTCATAAAATTCCTTGACCAGCTTCATAAAATCTGGCTTTAGAATATTCCAGCATTTCTTGAGAAAAAGACCAGTAAACCCATCAGGGCCCGGAGCGCGGTCAGAAGGCATGTTCTTAATCACTGTATCCACCTCGGAGTCCGTGAAAGGCAAGGACAAATTCTCCAGGCCATCAATCCGCGTAAGTAATGTGTCAAGGTCAAAACCCATTTGAATACCTTTTGCCTGGCCCATTCTACTATTGAAGTCAGACCAAAACATCCCTGCTAACTGATGATGGTCAGAAATCACCTCCCCATCCACAGATTTGATCGAGGAGATGGTGTTTCTCCGATACCTTTCCGTTGCCATAGCATGGAAAAATTTTGAATTTTCCTCACCAACTTTGATATTTCTGATCGTGCAACGTTGCTTCCAATAAATGAACTGCCAGTGCAAAACATCTTCGAGATGTAATTTGACAATCTTGCGAAAATTGAACTCCGGCCAACTCAAGTGCCTAAATTCCTCAATATTATCCAAAAACATGATTACTTTGTTGCAATCCGAAATGAGAGCCTTGACTGTGGATAGGTTGAGATGCCATTTCTTAAGAGCAGAACGAAGGGTTTTGAATTTAGTAGAAATGATTAATGCAGATGAAGATCTATCCACAGGTCTGTTCCAAACCTCAGATACGCAATCCATAAAACCAGGCAGATCAACCCAATAGTTTTCAAAGCGAAAAACTTTTGCCTTAGGAATACAAGTGGCAATGGAAACCACACACGGAACATGATCAGAGGCAGTGCGCGCAAGCGGTAAGACCATTGTGTTGGGGTGATCATGTGTCCAGGCCACAGATGTAAAGAACCAATCAAGTTGTTCTAGCAGAGGTGTGGTTTGCATATTAGACCATGTGTACTGACGACCCTTTATTGGCAGCTCAACAAGACCCAAATGACCAATTATTTCGTTAAACAAAAAGATATCATTCACATCACCACCTGGCTGATTTCGGTTCTCAAACGACCGTATAAAGTTAAAATCGCCTAAAAGCAGCCAATTATCCTCAAAATGAATATCCAGATTATATAACCACTGTACAAAATCATCGCGCGCCGGTCCTTGACACGGACCGTAAATTGAGACAAGAGACCAAGTCTCTGATGTATGCTTAGATTGAAACTTTATAATAATACCAAATGACTTAGCCTCAATTAAATTGCCTGTGAAGAAGGATGAATTCCATATGACCACCATACCAGCTGATGCCCCAACCGATGGCACATAAACAAAGTTATCAAAACGCCGAGGACAGAATTTCCTAATGAAGCGTTGATCAATATGCATGCATTTGGTTTCTTGGAGGCAAACAACAGAGCACCCACTTTCATTGATCTTTTGCCTAACAGCGAGCTGACGCGCTTCAGAATTCAAACCCCTAACATTCCAACAAAGTACTTTCCACTCTCTAAACGAAGTTTGATTCATTACAAACCAAAAGAGCACACAATTAAAAGTAAGCCACGCAATGGCCTACAACCCACTAAACAGACGAAAACAGCAATGTTCCAAACAGATAAGAACAGATAAATGACGATTATGGTACGCCATGGACCTAAACCCTGGATGAAGCAACTAATCATCTGAACTTGCACTTTTGTTTGAGCGGGTAGGATTAGCTGTAAGCTTATCCGTCGTGATCTTCTCCGGCGCGATACGAAGACGAGTACCAATTTGCTGAAGATCTACTATGGCCATCAGGGGAGGCACTGTAGAGTCTTCGTCAGGCTGGGAAGGCATAGATTTGCGCTTCTTCAGTGTATGCGGCCTCCTAGGAGATGTGCCAGAAGTTACCTGACGATATCCATCACGCATCGCACTAAGACGAGCACTGCGCCTGACCTCAGAATCCACCATAACTCGAGAGGCCTTTGGCTTTCTCCCACGCTTTAGAGTAACTTTAGAAACAGTCGTAAACTCAAATGCTTCAGCAACAGGTTCATCAATATCGTCAAAACAAAGAGCTCGGGCTACCGGCCGTTTAACAGGTGTCACTTCCATAGACTGAGTCACAGAAACAGGTGCAGGCAGAAGCTGCAATTTTGGGGATGGACTGTGTAAAAGAGTCGCCCAGGACTGCTTGTTCAGAAAAGCACCAAGATCAGATCGGAAGCCAAACTTTGGGATATCAGAGATCCCCATAAGCGGCAGTACCTTCTCAAAAGTACGTTTCCACTGCATTACAGGGGGCATAACAGGCCCAAAAGTAGTTAGAACTTGTCCGATCATCAGAGGAGGCTGCTGTAGTCCCATTGGGTGTTGGAGAACAGCCATTTCAGCAGCATCATTCGCATTATTAACTGAATCCTCAGACAGCTGGAGCACGATGGATTCCTGAGACTGAACTTCCTCAACATTATCCTGCTGCAGAACTTCCTGAAACTGCGGGGGCTCATTCTGTGGCTGCCCATTGTTAGGTGCAGGCACATCGTTCCAGCCCAGTTCTGGGAACTCAGGCAAGACCCAGTTATGGTTGTTGAACTGCATGTTGCCAGGGAGAGGGTGGGGATTGCCATTGAAGGCCATTGGGTCCTCATCAGCAGGTAGGATATCAGCAAAGTCCGTAGATAGAATATAAACTGGTGCAGACCAAGAGATCCGAACCCCTCCAAAGTCTGCAAATTCTCTGTATGTGACTGATCTCGGAACCATAGTCGGCGCAGGAAAAGACACATAGACCAATGATCGGACCATCATCGGATCATCCTGGTGCCAATGATGAAAACGGCCAAAAGTACTAATAACATCTGCAAGATATTGAGAACGCCTATAGTCCAAAGGAACGCCTAGTAGCATAACCCATCCCCTTCTAAAACCCTGTGCAGCTCTGTAGTTGATACCTTCATCATGCGGAATAAACCTGACAAATCTATCGTTGCCCAAGTTGAAAGGAGGATGATCAACTAATGCTTGGCGGGCCAGAGCACTACGCAATCTAAACAAACCAACCCCTTGGATCCACGGCTGGGCATCCAACACAGCTCTCTACAGATTATTGACAACAAAATCACTGACCATGTTCCGGAAGATGGCAACTTCTTCAGGTAGCGGAGCCGGCTCGACAATGGCGATGGCATACTCCTCATGCTGTCTATCCGGAGCCACCGCCGGCGCAAAGAAGGTGCGAGGCAGGCGCAGCTCCCCTCCATCAATAATGTCAAAGCCATGCGGGAGGAAATCCATCGGGTCCAGCGAGAAGTTGGCCATTGCCGGAGCTGGGAAGGGATGATCCAAAGCCAGAGTCGAGACGACTGAAGGCGGTGGTGAGGTGGGCGGCAGAGGCATTGTGGGCGGTGGCTCAACTGGCAATGGTGGGATGGACGGGGTGGCAGGCTTGATTGGACTGGGCATAGACCCCTCCGGGCTAGCTATGGGAGAAATCGAGGAGTCCCGCTCCGATAAACTAGTAGACCGGTTAGATACGATGGATTTGCTCCGTGGGACCCACTTGTAAGAGGGAGATAGACTAGAATCGGAACAGCCCTTTGCCCGGTGTCCCAACCGAAAACATCTACGGCACCTAACCTTGCTATTGCACGCGCTGGATAAATGCCTCATGGACAAACAATTTTGACATTTCCAGACTTTGAAAACCATGTCATCCACCAAATCATTAAATCTGTCATAATCAATAGGTGATTCCGATGCCCTCGGGGTAATAGACTCCTCATTTCCAATAACAGGTGGAGGGGTAGATTGAGATCCAGCTGCAGCTTGGACCAAATCAAACTGGACCGGGGAAACTTCCTGGGGCTGGGTATTAATCTGGGCTGAAGTGGTCACCTGGGCCGCAGCCGGACCAGCCCGTTCCTTCCCATGCACATGCAGATTCACGTCCGAAATGGCTGGATTAGAAATCCCAGCCGAGGAAATAGCTTGGACGTTGACTGTTCCGAAAATAATGGGTGGCTCTGCCACCGTCCATCGGAGTTCAGTCACCGGCGGTGGAGCCACGATTTCTCTCTCGCGAGGCAGCAATGCATACCCAGCATCTGAAACCAGATCAACAAGGCCTAGCGAAGCAGGATAAGAGTATCCCTTGCAGGCATCGTACTGTTGGAAAGTAGTGAAAGAAATGTTCCTCGGAGGCCTAGAACCCGAACGTAAGGCAGATTTGGAAGGAGGCTTATGCATAGCAAGCAAACCAATAGAAGCACGCCTCTTAGAGGGACTGATGATAATCCATTCCGCATCACACTCTTTCTTCCAAATAGTAAACTCACGTTTCCAATTAGGGCCGCCATTTCCCCACAGATGAAAATAACATTTGAATTGCGGACACGCGAAAGAGCGCAAATGGAGAATAAACATTCCAACACGTTTGCAAGATACCATAAATGAGAATACCTTGTCCGCAATGAGTTGCACAGATAGATCGATTGCAGATCCTCCAGTTGCACATTCCAATGCCACCGCCACCGAATCCTCATCAAGACGGAATCTATGTCTGCTGAAAGACACAACCATAATAAAATGGTTCGTGTCATCCGAGGGATGAATGGTTTTCCCACAAGATCTAAAAACCTCAGCCGCAAAAGTCACTCCTTTGGAGAAATCCAGATCCAAGGTGGATCCACCATGAGAACCCATGTGAGATGGGTATAGGGTGGTAGATCAGAGAGCGCCGGAGAAGATGGGTGGAGAGAAAACCAAATTTACTGGCTGAGGAGGAAGATCGCCGGGGAGCCTAGGGCGCCGGAGGGAGGAGAGGTGGGACTCTCATTTTCCTCGATAATTTTATATTTAAGCAAGAAGACTTCAATGCTTATTTTGGTAGACAATTAAAACAAGATGCTGATATGATTAAATACTTGGGTGATTATATGGCTAATATTAGAGGTGAACTTAAACTTGTTAGCAAACATGCTTCTATGGTTAACACTCAAGTAGAACAAGTACTTAAAGCTCAATGAGATGAATAGTAAGAAAAATAATTATGTTGTTAAAGTGGCTACTAGAAATGGTAGAATGACTCAGGAACCTTTGTATCCTGAAGGCTACCCTAAGAGAATTGAGCAAGATTCTCAGAGAAATAATATTGATGCACCTAGTTCTTCTAAAAGGAAGAAAAAGAAAAATGATAGAACCGTGCAAACTTCTAGTGAACCTATTGCTGAACCACGTGATAATCCAAATGATATCTCTATGTCTGATGCTGAAACACAATCTGGCAATGAACATAAACCTAATGAAAATGTTAATGATGATGTTCATAATAATGCTCAACCTAGTAATGATAATGATGTAGAAATTGAACCTGCTGTTGATCTTGATAACCCACAATCAAAGAATCAACGTTATGATAAAGAAGACTTTGTTGCTAGGAAACATGGTAAAGAAACAGAGCCTTGGGTTCAGAAACCCATGCCTTTTCCTCCCAAACCATCCAAGAAAAAGGATGATGAGGATTTTGAGCGCTTTGCTGAAATGATTAGACCTATCTTTTTGCGTATGCGATTAACTAATATGCTCAAAACAAATCCTTATGCTAAGTATATGAAAGATATTGTTACAAATAAAAGAAAGATACCAGAAGCTGAAATTTCCACCATGCTTGCTAATTATACTTTTAAAGGTGGAATACCAAAGAAACTTGGAGATCCAGGAGTACCTACTATACCATGCTCCATTAAAAGGAACTATGTTAAAACTGCTTTATGTGATCTTGGAGCCGGTGTTAGTGTTATGCCTCTTTCTTTATATCGTAGACTTGACTTGAATAAGTTGACACCTACTGAAATATCTTTGCAAATGGCTGATAAATCAACTGCTATACCTGTCGGTATTAGTGAGATGTGCCTGTTGTGGTTGCAAATGTTACTATTTTAACGGACTTTGTTATTCTCGATATTCCTGACGACGATAGTATGTCTATTATTCTTGGAAGACCTTTTCTTAATACTGCAGGGGCTGTTATCGATTGCAACAAAGGCAATGTCACTTTTCATGTTAATGGTAATGAGCATACGGTACACTTTCCGAGGAAACAACCTCAAGTTCATAGTATCAATTCTATCAGAAAAATTCCATGGATTATATTTGGAGGTTTTGAATTTCCTCTTCCTACTGTCAAGAAGAAATATGATATACTTATTATTGGGGATGTGCATATCCCCGTTGACGTAACATAGTGTTATTCGAAATTTTTCCGGTTCCATGTTAATCGGAATGAGTTCGTTAACAAGACTTGATCAACATTGTTAGTGGATTCCTTTTGATGATCATGAGATGGATGAAACTAGAAGCACAACCTTCTGTACCCTCTCTATACTTTCTGTTATTTAGTTGAAATAAAGTAAAAATAAATAATTTTCTGTCTGTTATCTCATTATCCATGCAATATAAAAATACCTCAAAAATAAAAGTTCTCCAAATGCCCTGAAAATTAAATATGATTTTTTTCTAGAATATTTGAGGATTTATGGAACAAAGAACACACCAGGGGGGCCAACCACCTTGCCACGAGGGTGGAGGGCGCGCCCCCTACCTCGTGGGCCCACGGTGGTCCTCCTCCACTTATTCCTGCACCCATCCTCTTCTTCTTCCTCATCACAGTACGACCGTAACTATTATTATGGATATCAGCCAGGCCAGTCGTGGCCATAGACCAACTTAGGCCAAAAGCCAAAGCTTGGGGGAGTACGTATTTCCCACCGACATTACATTAATATTCACACACACTCATTGCTAGATGTCGGTGCTCATACTTTTTCATTGTATCATCCATTCTAGTTTATTTCCTTTTATGCTTTCTTCCTGTGTGTTTAATAAACCTTAAGAAAAACCAAAGAAATTAGTTGTAGCTTTTAATTAGTTTTAATTTCCATGCTTGTAGTAGTAACTAAAAAAACCCAAAAAGATTTCCTGTTCTTCTTTTGCTTGTTGGGAGCTTTCCCATGTAAATAGTTTTATTTCTTTTCTTTTCTTTGGGGGTCAGTAGGAGAAGACCATGATTAAATTGTTGAAGTGGCTCTTATATGCTTTATTGTTGATTTAACCAAGAGCCCATATTGCTTTGTCTTCTCCTGTTTATTGAATGCTCACAGATTCCAGCTTAGTCCAATGCACGTGCACTCTTATTATTATTCACATCGTTCGGTTGTGCAAGTGAAAGGCAATTATGATGATATATGATGGACTGACTGAGATGAGAAAAGCTGGTACGAACTCGACCTCTTTTGTTTTTGTAAATATGATGAGTTCATTGTTCTTGATTCAGCTTGTTATGAATAAACATGTTTGCAATGACAATTAGAGATCATAGTTGCTTGTGCCATGCTTGATTAGCTATGAGTTATAATGGACCTTGCGTGCCAGCATGCTATTGAGATGGTTATGATGTGGTATGATGGGGTGGTATCCTCCTTTGAATGATTTAAGTGACTTGACTTGGCATATGTTCACGCATGTAGTTGAAACAAATCAACATAGACTTCACGGTATTTATGTTCATGGTGGATTATATCCTACTCATGCTTGCATCCAATGTTTATTAATTTTAATGCATGTACATGGCTGTTGTCGCTCTCTAGTTGATCGCTTCCCAGTCTTTTGCTAGCCTTCACCTGTACTAAGCGGGAATACTGTTTGTGCATCCAATCCCTTAAGCCCCAAACTTATTCCAGATGAGTCCACTATACCTTCCTATATGCGGTATCTACCTGCCGTTCCAAGTAAATTTGTATGTGCCAAACGCTAAACCTTCAAATAATAATCCTGTTTTGTA
Organism: Triticum urartu; assembly: GCF_056163025.1. Taxonomy (NCBI): domain Eukaryota; kingdom Viridiplantae; phylum Streptophyta; class Magnoliopsida; order Poales; family Poaceae; genus Triticum; species Triticum urartu. The sequence continues at coordinate 477,051,005 of NC_141877.1, forward strand.
TGCTCGAATAGCTCATGTATCAACTAGGGCTGCATGTATCTTCCATGCTAGGCGGGTTATTCTTAAGAGGAGTGGACTCCGCTCCTCACTCACGAGAAAATGGCTGGTCACCGGGATGCCCAGTCCCATGCTTTATGCAAACTAAATCAAAAATAATTCCAAAACAAAACTCCCCCTGGGACCTGATGTATGTTGGAGGCACTCGTTGTTTTGAGCAAGCCATGGATTGATGTTTGTTGGTGGAGGGGGAGTATAAACTTTACCATTCTGTTTGGGAACCTCCTATAATGTGTGTAGCATGGAAGATATCGCCATCTCTTGGTTGTTATGTTGACAATCAAAGTATACTGCTCAAAATATTATTCACCTCTATTTCAAAACCGTGCTCTGGCATCTCTACAAATCCCTGCTTCCCTCTGCGAAGGGCCTATCTATTTACTTTTATGCTGAGTCATCATCCTCTTATTAAAAAGCACCAGTTGGAGAGCACCTCTGTCATTTGCATTCATTACTGTTAATTTATATTGGGTGTGACTATGATTGGATCTCTTTTACCATGAATTACAATGTCTAGTCAGTCCTTGATCTTTAAAGGTGCTCTGCATTTATGTTTTGCGGTCTCAGAAAGGGCTAGCGAGATACCATCTTGTTATATCATATTATGATTGTTTTGAGAAAGTGTTGTCATCCGAGATTTATTATTATGGCTTGCTAGTTGATTATGCTACTGATATGGGTAATCATGAGACCTGAGAATTATTGCAAATATGGTTAGTTATAATCTTTGCTGGAAACTTGAATGTTGGCTTGACATATTTACAACAAGAAGAGCAAACAGAGTTTGTAAAAGTTTTTCTTTATTTCTTTCAGGACAAGCAAGGGTTTAAGCTTGGGGGAGTTGATACGTCTCCGTCGTATCTACTTTTCCAAACACTTTTGCCCTTGTTTTGGACTCTAACTTGTATGATTTGAATGGAACTAACCCGGACTGACGCTGTTTTCAGCAGAATTGCCATGATGTTGTTTTATGTGCAGAAAACAAAAGTTCTCGGAATGACCTGAAACTCCATGGAATATCTTACAATAAATAATAAAAAATCCTCGCCAAAGATGAAGACCAGGGGGCCCACACCCTGTCCACGAGAGTGGGGGCGTGCCCCCCTACCTCGTGGGCCCCCTGGAGATCTCCCGACTCCAACTCCAACTCTATATATATGCTTTCGGGGAGAAAAAATAAGAGAGAATAAATCATCGCGTTTTACGATACGGAGCCACCGCCAAGCCCTAAAACCTCTCGGGAGGGCTGATCTGGAGTCCGTTCGGGGCTCCGGAGAGGGGGATTCGTCGCCGTCGTCATCATCAACCATCCTCCATCACCAATTTCATGATGCTCACCGCCGTGCGTGAGTAATTCCATCGTAGGCTTGCTGGACAGTGATGGGTTGGATGAGATTTATCATGTAATCGAGTTAGTTTTGTTAGGGTTTGATCCCTTGTATCCACTATGTTCTGAGATTGATGTTGCTATGACTTTGCTATGCTTAATGCTTGTCACTAGGGCCCGAGTGCCATGATTTCAGATCTGAACCTATTATGTTTTCATCAATATATGAGAGTTCTTGATCCTATCTTGCAAGTCTATAGTCACCTATTATGTGTTATGATCTGTTAACCCCGAAGTGACAATAATCGGGATACTTACTGGTGATGACCGTAGTTTGAGGAGTTCATGTATTCACTATGTGCTAATGCTTTGTTCCGGTTCTCTATTAAAAGGAGGCCTTAATATCCCTTAGTTTCCATCAGGACCCCGCTGCCACAGGAGGGTAGGACAAAAGATGTCACGCAAGTTCTTTTCCATAAGCACGTATGACTATATTCGGAATACATGCCTACATTACATTGACGAATTGGAGCTAGTTATGTGTCACCCTATGTTATGACTGTTACATGATGAACCGCATCCGGCATAATTATCCATCATTGATCCGATGCCTACGAGCTTTCCATATACTGGTTTACGCTTATTTACTTTCCCGTTGCTATTATTACAATCACTACATAATACCAAAAATATTACTTTGCTTTCATTACTCTTTTGTTACCGTTACCATCACTATCATATTACTTTGCTACTAAACACTTTGCTGCAGATACTAAGTTTCCAGGTGTGTTTGAATTAACAACTCAACTGCTAATACTTGAGAATATTCTTTGGCTCCCCTTTTGTCGAATCAATAAATTTGGGTTGAATACTCTACCCTCGAAAGCTGTTGTGATCCCCTATACTTGTGGGTTATGACCATCATCACCAACTCTTCCCCCCTCTATGCAGCGGTGTAACCTCTCTCTTACCCGCTGTAATCTCTACTTAAACATGGTGCTCAACGCTATATATTATTTCCCAATGATGTATGGCTATCCTATGATGTTTGAGTAGATCCGTTTTGTCCTATGGGCTATTTGATGATCAAGATTGGTTTGAGTTGCATGTTTTATTATTGGTGCTGTCCTATGGTGCTCTCCGTGTCGCGCAAGCGTGAGGGATCCCCGTTGTAGGGTGTTGCAATACGTTCATGATTCGCTTATAGTGGGTTGCGTGAGTGACTGAAACACAAACCCGAGTAAGGGGGTTGTTGTGTATGGGATAAAGAGGACTTGATGCTTTAATGCTATGGTTAGGTTTTACCTTAATGATTTTTAATAGTTGCGGATGCTTGCTAGAGTTCCAATCATAAGTGCATATGATCCAAGTAGAGAAAGTATGCTAGCTTATGCCTCTCCCTCATATAAAATTGCAATAATGATTACTGGTCTAGTTATCGATTTCCTAGGGACAAATAACTTTATCTTAACAAAAATCTCTTTACTAAAACTAACTTAGTTGTGTCTTTACCTAAACAGCCCGTACTTTTTATTTACTTTCTCTTTATTATCTTGCAAACCTATCCAAAAACACCTACAAAGTACTTCTAGTTTCATACTTGTTCTAGGTAAAGCGAACGTCAAGCGTGCGTAGAGTTGTATCGGTGGTCGATAGAACTTGAGGGAATATTTGTTCTACCTTTAGCTCCTCGTTGGGTTCGACACTCTTACTTATCGATAGAGGCTACAATTGATCCCCTATACTTGTGGGTTATCACTCTCAGGAAAGAGATATAATGGAGGCATTGGTGTCGAAATCGGGCTATGCCATGAGCAATGTGCTAATGTCCAGACGATGACGAAGGAACTTGGGCTCAATGAAGAGGGCTTGCAAGATGTTGTGGTGGAGGATGACGATCTGCCTGAAGAAGAAACATGTTGGATGGCTATAACACGCGTTCACATGAACAAACCCTATAATCAGTATTGGTTTTTCTAGAATATGAGGTTCACATGGTATTTGGCCCAGGAGATTAAGTTCCGGTCGCTCAACGACAATCTCTTCACCCTGCAGTTCTCATGCCTCGGAGACTGGGCACGTGTCATGGAAGAAGGACCTTGGACCTTCAAAGGAAAAGTTGCAGTTCCTGCTCCCTTTGATGACTTCACAAGGCAATCAACTATCCCACTGAATAAGGTATACATATGGATACAAATCCATCATTTATCGGACAACTTCTGCTAGTTTATTAAGTCTCTCGGCAATAGTGAGTGAGTTCATCTATGAAGTGCCAAAATCTCTAGACTCTGAAGATAATTTCTTACAGTTCGGGTGAGGAATGATGTGACAAAGACCTCAAAGAATGTAGTCTCGCTCAAGATAAAGAAGAGGAGGACATTTTTCAGAGTCAAATATGAGAGATTGTATGATTGGTGTGCAGTTTGTGGCAACTGATAGTCCCCTTAGTGATCCGGTAATGGATAGGAGAAATTTTCCCAGCCTCCTTCCACAAGGTGTGACCTTGAGTTATCGAACCCATGAGAGGACGTGCACTTACGACAAGGGTTTCTTACACGCTTTTGTGAGAGAATTAAATTCCAGTTTTTAGATAGGATCGTTATCACCTTTGCTTCTGAAACAATCATAATAAAAACGGCATGGGTATGAAAACTTGATTCTTACAATCATATGCTTGTGATCAGGATCATTATGATCTTAACTTGTGCTATGAAAGACACCCGTTAAGACATGCTTGTAAAGAACTCGAAGTGGGGGATGTGTAAAAATTACATCTTGACCCGAATGCGCCCTGTATCAAGAGTCAGCTATCCAATCGTAGGCTCTTTCAATCGCATAGGGTTACATCGGTAATTAAGATAAATTGGAAAAAAGACATTGGACATTTAATGACTATGTTTCATGTATCCCCAAGAATTGGCTTCACACTACCGTACTAAACCTTTTTGTCATAGGTATTCACAACAGCGCTCCACTTCCTCCCTGCTCGTAACCTCCTCATGGCTCGAACTCCATGAATCTAGGTACCTATAGGATCGAAGAACATGAGAGTGACAAGAGACAATTACGATGCAATTTTATTTCACACATACATGATGTTCATTAAAAGTCATTCCATCGATCTCTCTTATAAATACATCGCAAGGCTATGCCTCAACCCATTGCCTTACCAAATTACTCACACATGGCGATCAAATTGCATGAAGAAATCACTGAAGAAGACATCAATAAGAAATCTTTATTGATAATAGGTCTTACAATGGTTGCTGGATGCTATACATGATTGCAAGTATGGCTAAATTGGAGGTGCATTGCTGCACTGGTGAAGATGGTGGTGGTTGTGGAGATGAGGTGGGAAATGGAGGCGGCTAGGGTTAGTGAATGGCTTCTGGTGTGGAGGTGGAGGTTTTTGGCAACGCTCCTTTGTGAATCTGGTACAAGGCCCTTTATAAAAGTTGTAGGGTTGGATGCCACTATGTGGTTCGCACTTGATACGGTCGCTGGTATGAGCGCCTGAGCTCATACTAGACATCGTGTGGCACTCTGTTTCTTCTGGTGCGCCTTCCAATTGATCTATTTTTCTCCATTCTGCTTCTTTTCATATAAATGATTATTTTTATCCATGTACGGCTTCTTTTACCGTGGAAATAAAATAAAGAGAGGATTTCACAATCTCAAACATTTGCTAATCATTAGTGGCAATATCAGAGGGAATATCTCAGATTTTATAAGATAATCCGGTTTAAACAACGGTGTGATGAGCTTAAAAAATACACTCATGAACTCCCCTAGACTTAAAACCTTTTCGTACTCGAGCAACGTAGATAGAAATTCAAACAATAAGGAACTTTGTTGTCTAACCGAAATAATGAGAATATTTTATTTCACTTACGACCGGTATGCCTAGATAGCCCTCCACTTCTTTACCGAAAAACTTAGTATATCTATATCAGTGGCATGATTATTATGCAAGTGTTAGTGAAGAAAATATAATCAACACAAAGTTCTTGCTCAACTAGATAAAATAATAGAGTAGCATTTATTCTATTTACTCTAGCTAACACTTGCTTCCCGAGAACGCACATAACAGATTTTATTTCTTGAAAATAAAAACATAAATTATGGGAGTGAAAGGTATGTAAAGACAACATGATACTAGAGAAAATTGCTAACACTTACGAGTGTCTACTCATCAAGGCTCTCAATTACTTCTTTTAATCATTACTTGTTGATGTTGGGGAATGCAGTAATTTCAAAAAAATTCCTACGCACACATAAGATCATGATGATGCATAGAAACGAGAGGGGAGAGTGTCATCCACGTACCCTCGTAGACCGTAAGAGGAAGCGTTATGACAACGCGGTTGATGTAGTCGTACATATTCACGATCTACCGATCCTAGTACCGAATGTACGGCACCTCCGCGGTCTGCACACGTTCAGCTCGGTGACGTCCCACGAACTCACGATCCAGTAGAGCTTTGAGGGAGAGTTCCGTCAGAACGATGACGTGATGACGGTGTTGATGAAGCTACCGATGCAGGGCTTTGCTTAAGCACCGCTACAATATGACCGAGGTGGATTATGGTGGAGGGGGCACCACACACGGCTAAAAGATCAATGATCAACTTGTGTGTCATGGGGTGCCCCCCTACCCCCGTATATAAAGGAGCAAGGGGGAGGCCGGCCGGCCCTAGGAGGGCGCGCCAAGAGGAGGAGTCCTCCTCCTAGTGGGAGTAGGACTCCCCTTTCCTAGTCCCACTAGGAGGGGGAAGGAAGGAGTGGGAGAGGGGAAAGGCAAGATGGGCGCCCCCCCCCCTTTCCTTGTCATATTCAGACTCAAGGGGAGGGGGCGTGCGGCCTGCCCTTGCTGGCCCCTCTCTCTCCACTAGGGCCCAACAAGGCCCATTAGCCCCTAAGGGGTTCCGGTAACCCCTCCGGCACTCCCGTTTTCTCCGAGATCACTCGAAACCTTTCCGGTGTCCAAATATAGCAGTCCAATATATCAATCTTTATGTCTCGACCACATCCTCGTCATGTCTGTGATCACATCCAGGACTCCGACCTACCTTCGGTACATCAAAACACATAAACTCATAATACCGATCGTCACCGAACGTTAACTGTGCAGACCCTACGGGTTCAAGAACTATGTAGACATGACCGAGACTCATCTCCGGTCAATAACCAATAGTAGAACCTGGATGCTCATATTGGTTCCTACATATTCTACGAAGATCTTTATCGGTCAAACCGCATAACAACATACGTTGTTCCCTTTGTCATCGGTATGTTACTTGCCCGAGATTCGATCATCGGTATCTCAATACCTAGTTCAATCTCATTACTGGCGAGTCTCTTTACTTGTTCCGTAATACATCATCCCGCAACTAACTCGTTAGTTGCATTGCTTGCAAGGCTTATAGTGATGTGCATTACCGAGAGGGCCCAGAGCTACCTCTCCGACAATCGGAGTGACAAATCCTAATCTTGATCTGTGCCAACTCAACAAGTACCATCGGAGACACCTGTAGAGCACCTTTATAATCACCCAGTTACGTTGTGACGTTTGGTAGCACACAAAGTGTTCCTCCGGTATTCGGGAGTTGCATAATCTCATAGTCGTAGGAACATGTATAAGTCATGAAGAAAGCAATAGCAATATACTAAACGATCAAATGCTAAGCTAACGGAATGGGTCAAGTCAATCACATCATTCTCTAATGATGTGATCCCGTTAATCAAATGACAACTCGTGTCTATGGTTAGGAAACGTAACCATCTTTGATTCAACGAGCTAGTCAAGTAGAGGCATACTAGTGACACTTTTGGTTGTCTATGTATTCACACATGTACTAAGTTTCAGGTTAATACAATTCTAGCATGAATAATAAACATTTATCATGATATAAGGAAATATAAATAACAACTTTATTATTGCCTCTAGGGCATATTTCCTTCAGTCTCCCACTTGCACTAGAGCCAATAATCTAGATTACACAGTAATGATTCTAACACCCAAGGAGTCTTGGTGCTGATCAAGTTTTTCTTGTGAGAGAGGCTTAGTCAACGGGTCTGCAACATTCAGATCCATATGTATCTTGCAAATCTCTATGTCTCCCTCCTTGACTTGATTGCGGATGGAATTGAAGCATCTCTTGATGTGCTTGGTTCTCTTGTGAAATCTGGATTCCTTTGCCAAGACAATTGCACGAGTATTGTCACAAAATATTTTCATTGGACCCGATGCACTAGGTATGACACCTAGATCGGATATGAACTCCTTCATCCAGACTCCTTCATTTGCTACTTCTGAAGCAGTACTCCGCTTCACACGTAGATCCCGCCACGACGCTTTGCTTAGAACTGCACCAACTGACGGCTCCACCGTTCAATATAAACACGTATCCGGTTTGTGACTTAGAGTCATCCGGATCAGTGTCAAAGCTTGCATCAACTTAACCATTTATGATGAGCTCTTTGTCACCTCCATAAATGAGAAACATATCCTTAGTCGTTTTTAGGTATTTCAGGATGTTCTTGATCGCTGTCCAGTGATCCACTCCTGGATTACTTTGGTACCTCCCTGTTAAACTAATGGCAAGGCACACATCTGGTCTGGTACACAGCATTGCATACATGATAGAGCCTATACTGAAGCATATGGAACACCTTTCATTTTCTCTCTATCTTCTGCAGTGGTCGGGCATTGAGTCTGACTCAACTTCACACCTTGTAACGCAGGCAAGAAACCTTTCTTTGCTTGATCCATTTTGAACTTCTTCAAAACTTTATCAAGGTATGTGCTTTGTGAAAGTCCAATTAAGCGTCTTGATCTATCTCTAAAGATCTTGATGCCCAATATATAAGCAGCTTCACCGAGGTCTTTCATTGAAAAACTCTTATTCAAATATCCTTTTATGCTATCCAGAAATTCTATATCATTTCCAATCAACAATATGTCATCCACATATAATATTAGAAATGCTACAGAGCTCCCACTCACTTTCTTGTAAATACAGGTTTCTCCAAAAGTCTGTATAAAACCATATGCTTTGATCACACTATCAAAACGTTTATTCCAACTCCGAGATGCTTGCACCAGTCCATAGATGGATCGCTGGAGCTTACACACTTTGTTAGCGTCCTTTGGATTGATAAAACCTTCAGGTTGCATCATATACAACTCCTCTTCCAGAAATCCATTTAGGAATGCAGTCTTTACATCCATTTTCCAAATTTCATAATCATAAAATGCAGCAATTGCTAACATGATTCGGACGAACTTAAGCATCACTACGGGTGAGAATGTCTCATCATAGTCAACTCCTTGAACTTGTCGAAAACCTTTCACAACAAGTCAAGCTTTGTGGACAGTAACATTATCGTCAGTGTCAGTCTTCTTCTTGAAGATCCATTTATTCTTGATGGCTTGCCGATCATCGGGCAAGTCAATCAAAGTCCACACTTTGTTCTCATACATGGATCCCATCTCAGATTTCATGGCCTCAAGCCATTTTGCGGAATCTAGGCTCGTCATCGCTTTCTCGTAGTTCGTAGGTTCATCATGGTCAAGTAACATGACCTCCAGAACAGGATTACCGTACCACTCTGGTGCGGATCTTACTCTGGTTGACCTACAAGGTTCGGTAGTAACTTGATCTGAAGTTACATGATCATCATCATTAGCTTCCTCACTAATTGGTGTAGGAGTCACAGGAACAGATTTCTGTGATGAACTAATTTCCAATAAGGGAGCAGGTATAGTTACCTCATCAAGTTCTACTTTCCTCCCACTCACTTCTTTTGAGAGAAACTCCTTCTCCAGAAAGGATCCATTCTTAGCAACGAATGTCTTGCCTTAGGATTTGTGATAGAAGGTGTAACCAACAGTCTCCTTTTGGTATCCGATGAAGCCACATTTCTCAGATTTGGGTTCGAGCTTATCAGGTTGAAGCTTTTTCACATAAGCATCGCAGCCCCAAACTTTAAGAAACGACAACTTTGGCTTCTTGCCAAACCACAGTTCATAAGGCGTCATCTCAACGGATTTAGATGGTGCCCTATTTAACGTGAAGGCAGCCGTCTCTAAAGCATAACCCCAAAACGATAGCGGTAAATCAGTAAGAGACATCATAGATCGCACAATATCTAGTAAAGTACGATTACGACATTCGAACACACCATTACGCTGTGGTGTTCCGGGTGGTGTGAGTTGTGAAACTATTTCGCATTGTTTCAAATGAAGACCAAACTCATAACTCCAATATTCTCCTCCACAATCAAATTGTAGAAACTTTATTTTCTTGTTGCGATGATTTTCCACTTCACTCTAAATTCTTTGAACTTTTCAAATGTTTCAGACTTATGTTTCATTAAGTAGATATACCCATATATGCTCAAATCATCTGTGGAGGTGAGAAAATAACGATACCCGCCGCGAGCCTCTATATTCATCGGACCACATACATCAGTATGTATGATTTCCAACAAATCTGTTGCTCGCTCCATTGTTCCGGAGAACGGCGTTTTAGTCATCTTGCCCATGAGGCATGGTTCGCAAGTACCAAGTGATTCATAATCAAGTGATTCCAAAAGTCCATCAGAATGGAGTTTCTTCATGCGCTTTACACCAATATAACCTAAACGGCAGTGCCACAAATAAGTTGCACTATTATTATCAACTCTGCATCTTTTGGCTTCAATATTATGAATGTGTGTATCACTACTATCGAGATTCAGAAAAAATAGACCACTCTTCAAGGGTGCATGACCATAAAATATATTACTCATATAAATAGAACAATCATTATTCTCAGATTTAAATGAATAACCGTCTCACATCATACAAGATCCAGATATAATGTTCATGCTCAACGCTGGCACCAAATAACAATTATTTAGGTCTAAAACTAATCCCTAAGGTAGATGTAGAGGTAGCGTGCCGACCGCGATCACATCGACTTTGGAACCATTTCCCACGCGCATCGTCACCTCGTCCTTAGCCAATCTTCGCTTAATCTGTAGTCCCTATTTCGAGTTGCAAATATTAGCAACAGAACCAGTATTAAATACCCAGGTGCTACTGCGAGCATTAATAAGGTACACATCAATAACATGTATATCACATATACCTTTGTTCACCTTACCATCCTTCTTATCCGCCAAATACTTGGGGCAGTTCCGCTTCCAGTGACCAGTCCCTTTGTAGTAGAAGCACTCAGTCTCAGGCTTAGGTCCAGACTTGGGCTTCTTCACTTGAGCAGCAACTTGCTTGTCGTTCTTCTTGAAGTTTCTCTTCTTCCCTTTACCCTTTTTCTTGAAACTGGTGGTCTTGTCGACCATCAACACTTGATGCTCCTTCTTGATTTCTACCTCCGCAGCTTTTAGCATCGCGAAGAGCTCGGGAATAGTCTTATCCATCCCTTGCATATTATAGTTCATCATGAAGCTCTTGTAGCTTGGTGGCAGTGATTGAAGAATTCTGTCAATGACACTATCATCTGGAAGATTAACTCCCAATTGAATCAAGTGAATATTATACCCAGGCATTTTAAGTATATGTTCACTGACAGAACTATTCTCCTCCATCTTGCAGCTGTAGAACTTATTGGAGACTTCATATCTCTCAATCTGGCATTTGCTTGAAATATTAACTTCAACTCTTGGAACATCTCATATGCTCCATGACGTTCAAAACGTCATTGAAGTCCCGGTTCTAAGCCGTAAAGTATGGCACACTGAACTATCGAGTAGTCATCAGCTTTGCTCTGCCATACGTTCATAACATCTGGCGTTGCTCCTGCAGCGGGTTTGGCACCTAGCGGTGCTCCCAGGACGTAATTCTTCTATGCAGCAATGAGGATAATCCTCAAGTTATGGACCCAGTCCGTGTAATTGCTACCATCATCTTTCAACTTTGCTTTCTCAAGGAATGCATTAAAATTCAACAGAACAATAGCACGGGCCATCTATCTACAACAACATAGACATGCAAAATACTATCAGGTACTAAGTTCATGATAAATTAAAGTTCAATTAATCAAATTACTTTAAGAACTCCCACTTAGATAGACATCCCTCTAATTATCTAAGTGATCACGTGATCCACATCAACTAAACCATGTCCGATCATCACGTCAGATGGAGTAGTTTTTAATGGTGAACATCACTATGTTGATCATATCTATTATATGATTCACGCTCGACCTTTCGATCTCCAGTGTTCCGAGGCCATATATGCATATGCTAGGCTCGTCAAGTTTAACCCGAGTATTCTGCGTGTGCAAAACTGGCTTGCACCCGTTGTATGTGAACGTAGAGCTTATCACACCCGATCATCACGTGGTGTCTCAGCACGACGAACTTTCACAACGGTGCATACTCAGGGAGAACATTTATACCTTGAAATTTAGTGAGAGATCATCTTATAATGCTACCATCGATCTAAGAAAAATAAGATGCATAAAAGATAAATATCACATGCAATCAATATAAGTGATATGATATGGCCATCATCATCTTGTGCCTTTGATCTCCATCTCCAAAGCACTGTCATGGTCACCATCATCACCGTCTTGACACATTGATCTCTATCAAAGCATCGTTGTCGTCACACCAACTATTGCCTCCACGACTATCGCTACCACTTAGTGATAAAGTAAAGCAATTACATGGCGATTGCATTTCATACAATAAAGCGACAACCATATGACTCCTGCCAGTTCTCGATAACTGTGTTAAAAAACATGATCATCTCATACAATAAAATTTAGCATCATGTCTTGACCATATCACATCACAACATGCCCTGCAAAAACAAGTTATATGTCATCTACTTTGTTGTTGCAAGTTTTACGTGGCTGCTACGGACTGAGCAAGAACCGTTCTTACTTACGCATCAAAAACCACAACGCGGTATAGTGATTGCTTTTTGATCTTCAGAAAGAACCCTGTTCATTGAATCCAATTCAACTAAAGCTGGAGAAACAGACACACACTAGCCCCTTGTGTGCGAAGTACGTCGGTAGAACCAGTCTCGCATAAGCGTACGCGTAATGTCGGTCTGGGCTGCTTCATCCAACAATGCCGCTGAATCAAGAATCAACTAGTGACGGCAAGCAATATGTGTATACCCATGCCCACAACTCCTTTGTGTTCTACTCGTGCATATGACATCTACGCATAAACCTGGCTCAGATGCCACTATTGGGGAATGCAGTAATTTCAAAAAAATCATACGCACACGCAAGATCATGGTTGATGCATAGCAACGAGAGGGGAGAGTGTCGTCCACATACCGTCGTAGACCGTAAGTGGAAGCGTTATGACAACACGGTTGATGTACTCGCACGTATTCATGATCGACCGATCCTAGTACCGAACGTACGGCACCTCCATGATCTGCACACGTTCAGCTCGGTGGCATCCCACGAACTCACGATCCAGTAGAGCTTCGAGGGAGAGTTCCGTTAGCACGACGGTGTGATGACGGTGTTGCTGAAGCTAACAACGCAGGGCTTCGCCTAAGCACCGCTACGATATGACCCAGGTGGATTATGGTGGAGGGGGGCACCGCACATGGCTAAAAGATCAATGATCAACTTGTGTGTCATGGGGTGCCCCCTGCCCCCGTATATAAAGGAGCAAGGGGGCAGGCCGGCCGGCCCTAGGAGGGCGCGCCAAGAGGAGGAGTCTTCCTCCTAGTGGGAGTAGGACTCCCCTTTCCTAGTCCCACTAGGAGGGAGAAGGAAGGAGTGGGAGAGGGGAAAGGCAAGGGGGCGCCGCCCCCCTTTCCTTGCCCTATTCGGACTCAAGGGGAGGGGGCGTGCGGCCTGCCCTGGCCGGCCTCTCTCTCTCTCTCCACTAGGGCCCAACAAGGCTCATTAGCCCCCGGGGGCTTCCGGTAACCCCTCCGGCACTTCAGTTTTCTCCGAGATTACCCGAAATCTTCCGGTGTCCAAATATAGCCATCCAATATATCAATCTTTATGTCTCGACCATTTCAAGACTCCTCGTCATGTCCGTGATCACATTCGGGACTCTGAACTAACTTCGGTACATCAAAACACATAAACTCATAATACCGGTCGTCACCGAACGTTAAGCGTGCGGACCCAACGGGTTCGAGAACTATGTAGACATGACTGAGACTCATCTCCCATCAATAACCAGTAGTGGAATCTGGATGCTCATATTGGTTCCGACATATTCTGTGAAGATCTTTATCGGTCAAACCGCATAACAACATGTGTTGTTCCCTTTGTCATCGGTATGTTACTTGCCCGAGATTCGATCGTCGGTATCTCAATACCTAGTTCAATCTCGTTACCGGCAAGTCTCTTTACTCTTTCCGTAATACATCATCCCTCAACTAACTCATTAGTTGCATTGCTTGCAAGGCTTATAGTGATGTGCATTACCGAGAGGGCCCAGAGATACCTCTCACACAATCAGAGTGACAAATCCTAATCTTGATCTATGCCAACTCAACAAGTACCATCGGAGGCACCTGTAGAGCACCTTTATAATCATCCAGTTACGTTGTGACGTTTGGTAGCACACAAAGTGTTCCTCCGGTATTCGGGAGTTGCATAATCTCATAGTCATAGTAACATGTATAAGTCATGAAGAAAGCAATAGCAATATACTAAACGATCAAATGCTAAGCTAACGGAATGGGTCAAGTCAAGCACAACATTCTCTAATGATGTGAGCCCATTAATCAAATGACAACTCATGTCTATGGTTAGGAAACTTAACCATCTTTGATTCAACGAGCTAGTCAAGTAGAGGCATACTAGTGACACTTTTGTTTGTCTATGTATTCACACATGTACTAAGTTTCCGATTAATACAATTCTAGCATGAATAATAAACATTTATCATGATATAAGGAAATATAAATAACGACTTTATTATTGCCTCTAGGGCATATTTCCTTCAGCTGAAACTTTTGTTGTCCAGTGATGGGATCATGCCAAAGGAATGCCACATGCGTAGGGCATCGTTTTGGCTTAAGGTCGAATACTATGGACCAATATGTTCTCTTTTCGAGCTCTTGCGATCAGTACTCAGTTATTACCAAATACACACACTCTTCAAGAGAAAGTCGAATAATATTCATTATAGTGTTGCCACTACAAATGTTACGAATCTCATAGCCGAAATTCGAGTTGAAACTCAGTTGGATCGTTCATTGGCCAGCAGAGTTCTCAATATAACATCAAGAGAGGTGACAAAATCACATCTACGCACGTAAATGCACATATAATGACAAGGCCATGGCACCAGCAAGAATCTAATGCACCATGTAAAAATGCAAAGTAGATTTTGGCATAATCTCGATCACTTTTCAACTGGGTTCCTCTGGTGCAAAAGATGGGAGTCGTAGGACATATGTTCATGATCATGAATTTCCACACTTCTCTTCTTTAAGGATCTGTTCCTCGATGTCCGATGTAGATCAACTCCGTTGTAAAAATATAGACAGAATGCAAACGAAATCCAGGCCAAAAAAGAAAAGAACAAGGCAAAAGAAACCTTATTCTTTTTGGGGGGACGGGGGCGGGGGGGTTTGAATGCTAACTTGCAAAAGAATTTGCAACTGGTGAAAAGAATAAAAAATAAATGAAAAGCTAATAAAAAGCAAAGTGTTGGAGCAAACCAAAGCGAGTGTTTGAAGCTCAGCGAGCTGAAATACAACCTCATTACAACTTGACAACATTGTTTCTTCCTTCAACCACCTGGGCGCCATCCTTTAGCTGCATTAAAGATCTCATTTGCTACTTGCTCGAGTAGCTTTAGCCCCATATTAGCTCTGTTTGTCTTTCCTAGTTTTTCTACAAATCGACCAAGAGTTAATTAACGCACAAACTCTATGCAGAATGACAAAAGGATCAAGCACCCTCTTGCATTCAAAGCAAGTCTCATTTTTGCAATTTCATATGGACCAAATCATAGCTGATATGCCAACTATAAGCATCACCTTTTTTCTTTGTCATATATTGCGCAAGCTAAGTAGTAAAAACAAAAAAGATTTCATATTTTCAGGAGGAGCTCTTAGATTAAAAGTGCATTGTAACAAGCTCCACATGAACTTAGCTAGCTGCAAAGCAATAGAGAAACAAATGATCAATTGATTCATCTTTTCCACCAAAAAACACAACATTTGTTTCCATTCCAACCTCTGTTCAAAAGATTGTCACTAGTATGTGTGAGAGCGACTATTTGCCTGTTGAGCTCATCTGCTTCCGTCATGAACAGTAAAATTAAACGAAAATAATAGAAAAATTCAAACAAAAAAAGATATATTTTTTGCATGGAGATGCTTCAGTGGTGAGGTCTTTGCCAAATTTCACCTCATTTGGGCATCTGAGTGGTGCTTAATTTTTGGTGGAGTTTTAACTTTCCACAAAAAGTTTAAAGTAACTTGCATCTCATTTAGAATCATCTGATTGTATAATTAAATGAATTGTGGTGAATAATTTTTTTAGAAAGCATTGTAATGAAAAACTGGGATCCAAACGAGTTGTATTTGATTTCAAAGTCAATCAATTTGACAAAACCAGTCGTCATAGAGAGACAGCGGTGAGCAGAGTAGGACGGAGGTGCTTTCCTAATTACACTCGGTTCCGCATCTTGGGACAGCGAGCAGCCATGGGCATTCCATTCCGATTTCTTCACGGATCATGAGCAGAACACGACTTCGATTTCATCATGGATCACAAATCTTCACCAGTATATGGCCTTGCCCTGAGTCTTCTCCAGCGCCCTTCCCATCTTTCCCATCGTCTCCTCTCCTCCACCGCATCCTCTCGCATCTTCCGGCCCTTACCCAGCGACCGCCATCCACCTGTTCCCATGGAGATTGCCCACCGGGAGCCCTTCAGCGTCATGTGCGGCCACGGCCGGAAGCGCCCGCTGGAGATCCTTCGCCAGCGGTTCCAGTCAGAGATCGTTGCGGTCCGTCGCCTCCTCGCCGAGGCGGCCGCCGTGCTTCCCGCCTCGTCCCCGACGTCGGCTCCCCGTGTGTTCGTCCGTCCAGCCGAGGAACCGCCAGCCAAGAAGAGGAAGGCGTCCCATGCCGTTCCCGTGAAGAAGATGACGTTCAAGGAGCTGGACCTGATGAAGCTATGTAGCTAGGGTACGGTCATGGATCTGTCCAACATACCCTCCCCAAGGACATCTCTACAAAGAATCAGAAGCAGTCGAAGAGAAACCATCATCCACTCGACCATGAAGATGTGCTCACTTGACCACCTTGAAGACACTCGACCACCAGAAGATGAGAAACCCTTCACTCCGCAACGGTCGGGGTTTAAACCATAGCTTTATGGGCATTTACAACACTTTACTGCAGACGTTACCAGTAATGCCCCTCCTTTATGAGCATTGAACCTTGTGTAACGGAGGAGAGCTAGGGTCCTAGCGTACTCTATATAAGCCACCCCCCTCCTCTGGGACAGGGGTTCGCACTTTATGTAATTCACACACATATATTCAGTCAACTGTCTCTGGGCTCCGAGACGTAGGGCTGTTACTTCCTCCGAGAAGGGCCTGAACTCATAAAACTCGTGTGTACAACTCCTCCATAGCTATGATCTTGCCTCTACATTCCTACCCCCTATTCTATTGTCAGTCTTAGAACCACGACAGTTGGCGGCCACCGTGGGGCCGGTGTCTTAGCGACTTGTTGGAGAAGTTGCAATTTTTCTGATCCCCATCATCATGGTTCCAGGCAGAGGTTTGGCTGAGGGCCGCGAGATCCGTCTCGGCGCGCTCGTGTTTGTCGCCGACGACTCCGCTTGGCTTCAGGAGGCACCACTCGACGCCGACGCGCTCCCCGCCCGCGGGGCGACGCACTTTCGCGCGTGCGTCCACGGCGTCCTCCTGCGGCAGCCATCGACCTAGTATCAGTCGACTCCAGCAGCTTTCCCCCTCCCTGCGGCCCGCCGAAGCAAACGGTCCAGTCGGCCACCCCTCAAGTCGCGGCGATCGAGCCCGATGAAACTCTCTACGGCCTGTTCGATCTGTCGACTGGCTCCGTAGAGACCTTATCCGAGTGCGACAGCAGTGACCCAGCGGCGGAAGTCCTGATGGTCAATGGACCATGCAACCCTCCTGGCTTCAACCGTGAAGACGGAGGGGACGGGAATGGCGATCCGTCGCGCGTTCACGAGGAGTACCGCCCCGAACCCCTCTCCTCACAGCAGAGGGAGGAACTTCGCCGCCGGAACATGGATGCACTGCATACTCCTATAGTTGGAGAAACCCCTGAGGCCCAGGCCTTGGAGCAGGCACGCTTGGCCAACCTGGCTGAGCGCACTCGACTGGAGAACCTCCAGCGCGCACTCGACGATCGCGCTCGACAACGTGCTCCTGAGTCCAGTCGACGCCATCTTTTTCCACCTCCGACTCAGGTATACCGAACACCGATCCAGAATCTAGCAGTTGCTGCCCGGATAGCAGAGTCGATCCAACCTTCCCAATCAGAAGCTGGCCGAGGTCTGGTGCAGATCAGAGCCTTGCTCCGGGCAGCGGGAGAGCAGAATACGATCGTATCTCAGTCGTGGAATAGGATCCATAGCAGATCCGTGGTCGCAGACACAGTTCAGTCGGCCCATAGCCCAAGATCGCCCCCGAGGCGTGAGGGACGTGGAGATCGGCGTGATCAGTACAGAAACTGAGAGCAGTATGATCGCCGTGCCGATCGCAATGATCGCCATCGAGTGCCCACGCCTCCTCCAAGAAGTGGGTCATACGTGCCTCGGCAACATGAAGAAAGACGCCCTCACAGTGTCGGACGAGGTATTCATTCGGCCCCACGGAGCCAGGCTTTGATGCAAGATCTATTCTCGTGCAGGGCTTGGTCGACAGAAACAGAGCTCACCGAGAGGGCCATGACAGAGATCCGCAAACCAGCAATAGGGTGCATGTCTCTGGTCCAGAGTGCTTCAGCAGAGCTATCAGAGTTGCGGTGATTCCCCCAACTTTAGGGTAGCGACTGGAGTCAGTAAGTTCACCAGAGAGTCCAAGCCTGACACTTGGCTTGAAGACTACCGAGTGGCTGTCCAGATTGGTGGCGGCAATGATGAAGTGGCCATGAAATGCCTTCCTCTGATGTTGGAGGGCTCGGCTAGAGCATAGCTGAATCAGTTAGCGCTTGGCAGCATCTATACTTGGGAAGATCTCGCCCGAGTGTTTGTCAGAACATTCGAGGGCACTTACAAACGGCCGGCAGGTTTGACAGAATTATAGTGTTGTGTTCAGAAACCGAATGAAACTTTGAGGGATTATATCCAGAGATGGATCACCCTACACCACACGGTAGAAGATGTGTCAGATCATCAGGTAATTTGTGCCTTTAAGGAAGGCGTCAGGTATCGAGAGTTGAATATGAAATTTGGCCGGACAGGAAATATGACTCTGGCTCGGATGATGGAAATTGCCACCAAGTATGCCAATGGTGAAGAAGAAGAGCGACTCCGGAGTGGCAAGCACAAAGCAGTCGCCCATGAAGCCGGAGGAGGAAACTCCGGTCGGAAACAGAAGCGCAAGGCCGAGCCAGCTGCTCCGGGTGAAGCCTTGGCTGTGGTTCAAGGAAAGTTCAAGGGGAAGCACAAAGGGCCGTGGAACCCCAAGAAAGTAAAAGATCAAGATGGAAATGACGTGTTGGATCTGTCGTGCCATATCCACACCAAAAAAGATGAAGAAGGTAATTTCATTTACCCGAAGCACACCACTCGGCAGTGTCGACTCCTAATCTGGCAGTTCCGAGAGAAACATCCCAAGGAAAAGGAGAAGGAAGAAGACAAGGCTGAGGATGAGGAAGAGGATGATGATGGTTATCCCCACGTGAATTCCACTCTGATGATTTTTGCTGACGTCGAGAGCAAAAGTCGATTGAAAGTCATCAACAGGGAAGTGAACATGGTCGCTCCGGTGACACCTAGTTACTTGAAGTGGTCACAGACTGCCATTACATTCGACCAGTTTGACCATCCATCGCACATAGCCACCCCTGGGAGGCAAGCAATGGTGGTCGACCCGGTGGTCGAAGGCACTCGACTGACAAAGGTCCTGATGGACGGTGGCAGTGGCCTGAACATACTGTATGCAGAGGCGTTGAAGGGAATGGGCATTCCGATGTCCAGACTCAGTGAAAGCCATATGAGTTTCCATGGGGTCATTTCAGGCAAGAAGGCGGCATCCCTCGATCAGATTGCGCTCGACGTGGTTTTCGGTGATTCCAAAAATTACCGCAAAGAAAAGTTGACATTTGAAGTTGTGGATTTCCAGAGTGCTTATCATGCAATTCTGGGCAGGCCAGCTTATGCACGATTTATGGCTCGACCACGTTACGTGTACCTCAAACTGAAGATGCCTGGTCCCGGAGGAGTGATCACTATCTCTAGCAATCGGAAGAAGGCAGAAGAGTGCTTTCAGAAGGGCTCAAAGATCGCCGATGCCCAGATGGTCGTGGTAGAATTGCAAGAATACCAGAAAAATGCAGATCCGAGTGACTTGCTGCGAGCCAAGAAGCCAGCCACAGATTCAGCATTCCAGTCGTCTAGTGAAACGAAGTCGATTCACATTCACCCGACAGATCCCAATGCAGCTCCGACTCACATTTCAACCACACTCGACTCCAAATAGGAAGAAGCGCTCATCCAGTTCCTCCATGAGAACTGGGACATCTTTGCATGGAAGCCTTTTGACATGCTGGGTGTTCCCAGGGGACTGGCTGAGCATCGTTTGCGAGTCGACCCGAAGGTGAAACCAGTCAAAGAGCATCTTCAACGGTCCGTCGTACAGGAAAGAAAGACAATCGGTGAAGAGGTGGCTCGGCTTTTGGCAGCTGAGTTCATCCGAGAGATTTACCACTCCGAGTGGTTAGCCAATGTTGTCGTGGTCCCAAAGAAAGACGACTCACATTGCATGTGCATTGATTTCAAGCATATCAATCGGGCCTTCCCGAAAGATCACTTTCCTCTCCCTCGCATTGATCAGATAGTCGACTCGACTGCAGGGTGCAAGCGTTTGTCCTTTTTGGACGCCTACTCCGGGTACCACCAGATCCGTCTGTACGGACCCGACGAGATAAAGACAGCTTTTATCACCCCATTTGGGTGCTTCTGTTATGTCACAATGCCATTCGGTTTGAAGAATGCCGGAGCCACATTCATGCGGATGATTCGGAAGTGCCTGCTCACTCAGATCAGTCGGAATGTGGAAGCATAGATGGATGACATTGTGGTCAAGTCACGTAAAGGTTCCGACCTACTAACTGACCTTGCTGAAACCTTTGCCAACCTCAGAAGGTATGATATCAAGCTCAATCCATCAAAGGGCACGTTTGGAGTTCCAGGCGGAAAGTTACTCAGTTTCCTTGTTTCCGAACGAGGAATCGATGCTAACCCAGAGAAAGTACGCTATACTCCGAATGAAACACCCTGTGCGTGTGCATGATGTCCAGAAGCTTACTGGTTGCTTGGCCGCCCTAAGTCGATTCATTTCTCGCCTCGGTGAAAAGGCGCTGCCTCTTTACCGACTGATGAAGAAATCAGATAAGTTCGAGTGGACCCCAGAAGCTAATGCAGCGTTTACAAAGCTAAAATCCCTGCTTTCCACCCAGCCGGTGCTTGCTGCTCCAATCAGCAAAGAGCCTATACTGCTTTATATAGCATCCACTGGATAAGTCGTCAGTCCAGTACTTACGGTCGAGCGGGAAGAAGAAGGAAAAGCTTATAAAGTTCAACGCCCAGTTTATTATATTTCTAAAGTCCTGACCCCGTCAAAGCAGAGATATCCTCATTATCAGAAGCTTGTCTATGGGATTTACACGACCAGGAAGAAGGTTGCACACTATTTCTCGGATCACTCTGTTACAGTCGTCAGCGACGCTCCATTGTCAGAGATTCTGCACAACAGAGATGCAACTGGTCGAGTGGCAAAATGGGCGATTGAACTCCTTCCCTTGGATATCAAGTTTGAGGCAAAGAAAGCTATCAAGTCCCAAGCAATAGCAGATTTCCTCGCCGAGTGGATCGAACAGCAACTGCCGACTCAAGTTCACTCTGAGCACTGGACCATGTTCTTTGACGGATCCAAAATGCTGAATGGTTCTGGTGCTGGGGTAGTTCTGGTATCCCCCCGAGGAGACAGGCTCAGATATGTCCTCCAGATTCACTTTGATTCCTCCAACAATGAAGCAGAATATGAAGCACTCCTGTATGGGACGCGCATGGCCATCTCACTCGGTGTCCGTCACCTCATGGTCTATGGCGACTCAGAGTTGGTAGTTAATCAAGTGATGAAGGAGTGGGACGTCAGAAGCCCAGCCATGACTGGTTACTGCAACGCGGTGAGAAAGCTTGAGAAGAAGTTTGAGGGGTTAGAACTCCACCACATACCCCAACTGAAAAATCAAGCAGCCGATGACTTGGCAAAGATAGGTTCTAAGAGAGAAGCCATTCCCAGCAATGTGTTTTTGGAGCATATTCACTCGCCGACAGTTTAGGAAGATCCTTTTACTGAAGAGCCACCGCAACCTAAGAGCGCCACAGATCTGACTGAAGTCGAGGTCCCAGCCGTGGTCGACCTGATCATGGAGGTTCTGGCCATTACTCCCGACTGGACGGTGCCCTACATTGCGTACATCCTCAAGAAAGAACTCTCAGAGGATGAAGAAGAGGCTCGACAGATCGTCCATCGATCCAAGGCCTTTACTGTGATAAGAGGACAATTGTTCAGGGAAAGCGTGACTGGAGTCAGTCAGAAATGCATAACACCAGAAGAAGGTTGAATGATCCTCAATGACATCCACTCGGGGACCTGTGGTCATCATGCGTCCTCTCGGGCCATCGTGGCTAAAGCATACCGAGATGGATTCTATTGGCCATGAGCAAATGAAATGGCAAAAGATATAGTCGACAGATGTGAAGGCTGCCAGTTTTACTCCGACATGTCTCACAAGCCAGCATCAGCCCTGAAGACCATCCCCCTCATCTGGCCCTTTGCTGTTTGGGGACTGGATATGGTTGGACCACTGAGAACTGGCAGGAGCGGCTTCACTCATGTGCTCGTTGCAGTCGACAAGTTTACCAAATGGATCGAAGCTAAACCTATCAAGAACCTTGATGCTAGCACTGCTGTCAGTTTTATCAGAGAATTGACATTCAGATATGGAGTCCCACACAGCATCATCACGGACAATGGGTCGAACTTCGATTTCGATGATTTCAGAGCTTTCTGCGCCTCTCAGGGCACTCGAGTCGACTATGCTTCAGTCGCTCACTCGCAGTCGAACGGACAAGCAGAAAGAGCCAATGGCCTAATTCTCAAAGGACTGAAACCCCGACTGATGCGTGATCTCAAACATGCAGCATGCGCTTGGGTTGATGAACTTCTGTCAGTTCTGTGGGGTTTAAGGACAACTCCTAATCGGTCGACCGGACGAACTCCTTTCTTCTTAGTCTATGGAGCCGAAGCTGTTTTGCCAAGTGACCTGCTCCACAACGCACCCCGAGTCGAGCTCTTCTCTGAAGAAGAAGCAGAGCAGGCCCGGCAAGATTCAGTCGATCTCTTAGAGGAGAAAAGACTTGTGTCGATTCCATTCCAGAAATGTGAGGGGTCGAGCCTTTCAAGAAGGAGACCTGGTTCTTCGAGTGGATCAACAGAAACCACACAAGCTTGCCCCGACTTGGGAGGGCCGCTTCATCATCACCAAAGTTCTCCACAATGGAGCATACCATCTTTACAGTATTGAGCATCATAAAGACGAGCCACGGGCTTGGAACGCGGAGCTGCTCCGCCCCTTTTACACTTAAGCACTCGTTCGAATAAAATGTAATAAGAAACACCTTTGTAATTTGTTTATCAATGACAAGAGCTTATGGTCCTATCATTCGATTGTTGTGTTCTTATTTACTTCTGAAATCCCCCAGTGGGTGGGCTTAGTCGCGAATCCGTTTTGCCTAAGTTCGAAAGAAAATCCTACTGAGTGGAGAGCAATCCTCCCACTCGGGGGCTTAGCTGCAGTGCAGTACTCGCCTAAGTTCTCTTACTAGGGGGCTTAGCTGCAGTCCAGTACTCGCCTAAGTTTGAAAAAATTCTACCGAGTGGAGAGCAATCCTCCCACTCGGGGGCTTAGCTGCAGTCCAGTACTCGCCTAAGTTCTCTCACTAGGAGACTTAGTTGCAGTCCAGTACTCGCCTAAGTTTGAAAAATCCTACCGAGTGGAGAGCAATCCTCCCACTCGGGGGCTTAGCTGCAGTCCAGTACTCGCCTAAGTTCTCTCACTAGGAGACTTAGCTGCAGTCCAGTACTCGCCTAAGTTTGAAAAACTCCTACCGAGTGGAGAGAAATCCTCCCACTCGGGGGCTTAGCTACTGTCCAGTACTCGCCTAAGTTCTCTCACTAGGAGACTTAGCTGCAGTCCAGTACTCGCCTAAGTTTGAAAAAATCCTACCGAGTGAAGAGCAATCCTCCCACTCGGGGGCTTAGCTGCAGTCCAGTACTCGCCTAAGTTTGAAAAATCCTACCAAGTGGAGAGCAATCCTCCCACTCGGGGGCTTAGCTGCAATCCAGTACTCGCCTAAGTTCTCTCACTAGGAGGCTTAGTTGTAGTCCAGTCCTCGCCTAAGTTTGAAAAAATCCTACCGAGTGGAGAGCAATCCTCCCACTCGGGGGCTTAGCTGTAGTCCAGTACTCGCCCAAGTTCTCCCACTAGGAGGCTTAGCTGCAGTCCAGTACTCGCCTAAGTTTGAAAAAATTTTACCGAGTGGAGAGCAGTCCTCCCACTCGGGGGTCTTAGCTGCAGTCCAGTACTCGCCTAAGTTCTCTCACTAGGAGACTTAGCTGCAGTCCGGTACTCGCCTAAGCTTGAAAAAATCCTACCGAGTGGAGAGCAATCCTCCCACTAGGAGGCTTAGCTGCAGTCCAGTACTCGCCTAAGTTCTCTCACTAGGAGGCTTAGTTGTAGTCCAGTACTCGCCTAAGTTTGAAAAAATCCTACCGAGTGGAGAGCAATCCTCCCACTCGGGGGCTTAGCTGCAGTCCAGTACTCGCCCAAGTTCTCCCACTAGGAGGCTTAGCTGCAGTCCAGTACTCGCCTAAGTTTGAAAAAAATTTACCGAGTGGAGAGCAGTCCTCCCACTCGGGGGTCTTAGCTGCAGTCCAGTACTCGCCTGAGTCTGAAACATACCCCTATCCGCAAGGACGATGAGGTGCAGGTCGACTGCAACCTTCTCCTTCGGAGCTACGGCACAAGTACAACGTACGCTCCATCCCTATCCGCAAGGGCGACGAGGTGCGGGTCGACTGCAACCTTCTCCTTCGAAGCTACGGCACAAGTACAACGTACGCTCCATCCCTATCCGCAAGGACGATGAGGTGCAGGTCGACTGCAACCTTCTCCTTCGGAGCTACGGCACAAGTACAACGTCCGCTCCATCCCTATCCGCAAGGACGACAAAGCGCAGGTCGACCGGAGCCGCCACCTCAGAGCTACATCTCTGGCGCAAAGACTATTCCGAGCAGTGAGCAAAGTCCATTCGAAGGCAAAAGCAAGCACATTTGGAGATAAACCAAATTCATATAAATCCTAAAAGTTCCAAGCAGCAAATGAAAAGTACTCGGGCATCAAGCCCGAAGGAGTTCAACGGTTACAGCAATCACTCAGCATTCCGAGGCAAATTTAAAGCAGATTCAAGTTTCATAAGTTTGTTCACTCGGCCGGAGGAGGGCTGGCAGGCTCCACGAATGAGTCCAGGTCGATCCCATCAGTGATCCGAGTGGCGGCAGCAATGAAAATCTCCATGAAGGACTGGAAGTCATGCTTTTTGGTGTTAGCGACTTTGATCGCAGCCAGCTTGTCTTCACGAGCCTCCTTACAATGGACTCGCACCAAGGACAGTGCCACGTCAGCACCACACCGGGCGGAGGATTTCTTCCATTCTTGCACTCGGTCAGGGATCTCGTTCAGTCGAGTCATCAGGGATTCCAGGTCATTTTGAAGCGTCGCCCTCGGCCAAAGCGATGAGTCGATTCGGGAGACTACCTCCTTTAGGCGCATGAGGTAGCTTGTGGCGCTGGCGATACGGGACTCCAGTCGGAGCACGTTCATTGCAGTTCCGTCGCAGACTGGAGAAGCGATAGGGTCCAGACCCGTCTCGACCCTTCCAGTTTCCTCGTCGAAGTCTTGGCAGAATTCTGCAGCCAAAAATTAGTGAATCGACCGAGCAAGATCCGATCGCAAGCATCAACACAGTCGATTTAGAAGAAATACCTTCCAGCGTGAGATAGAGCTTCTTGGCAAGAGTCCTCGGATAAGCTTCCATGCCATTCCTCTTGCGGATCGCAGACTCCAAATTTTCATTCAGGACAACCTTGTCCTTCTTCAGACTGGTCACTTCGCGGTTAGCTTCATTAAGACAAGATTTCAGTTTGTTCACCTCCCCTTCCAGCGTTCCGATTGAAGCAAGCTTCTGGTCTGCGAGAGTAGTTTTATCTTGGGCTGCTTTTTGCGCGGAGGCGAGGTCCGAGTCCTTCTTCTCCAGAGCCAACTTCATTTTCTCTGCAAAAGAAACAATCGAATCAAATAAATATATTGAAAGTCAGTCGACAGTCAGTTACCTTCCATACCAGCGGCTTCGCCTTGAGCTTTCTTCAGATTCTGCTGGGCCAATTCCAAGTCGAGGTTGAGTTGCCTCTGCTTCTCCTCAAGTTCAGCAAACTTAGAAATAAGAGTACAAGACTTCTACAGAAGGCAAAAGACGGATCAGTCGATAAGATCAAAGGTTGTTTACTTTCGAGTGAATAAAACCTAAAGAAGTTCGCTTAGACCCCAGCCGACTGCACACAGTCGACTGCGGTCTCAGGGGCTACACCCAGTGGGTGCACTTGGCGTGCCCCCGCTGACTAAGACTCAACTCGACCAGTCTGCCCGGACCAAGTCAAAAAAAAAGCTGTTCAGACCACAGTCGACTGCCAGCAGTCGACTGCGGTCTCGGGGACTACACCCAGTGGGTGCACTTGGCGTGCCCCCACCGGTTCGGATCCTACTCGACCGGTCTGCCTGAGTCGAGTGTAAGAAGTGAAAAAGAAAGGAAAGTAGAACTCAGACCCCAGTCGACTGCCAGCAGTCGACCGCGGTCTCGGGGACTACACCTAGTGGGTGCACTTAGCGTGCCCCCACCGGTTCAGATCCCACTCGCCCAGACCGAGTGGAAGAATAAAACTACCAAAAACAACAAAACACCCAGCGGGTTCTCTAATTCGACGCAAACAACAGGAGAATACAAAAACAGTCGAAAAGTCTACTCACCTGGACATTGGCCCGAAGAGCAGCACTGGCATCATAGGCAGCCTGGCTGTTCTCATGTACCGTCTTCACCCGCTCCATCATCATGTCAGCCTGTCGGATGGCTTCCGCAGCCGCTTCCGACTGGTTGTCCGGGACGGGATAGCTAGTGAAAAAGTGAGCAGACGACCCAGGTGCGGCGGCTTGGAGCTCCGTGGCGTGGAGTTGGACGACTGAAGGAATCACAGGCGCAGTCAACGGTGCGGGGTGCTCACTCGACAAGGGTGCAGCGAAGGTCACAGAGGCCCTACCCGCGTCTTCAGGTTGACGGACGGGAGGTGTCGTAGTTGGTTCTTGCCGAGACATCCTGCCAGTTGCTACCTTCTTGCTCTTCCTGGGCTTAAGAGCCACATCTTCATCGTCATCTGGAAGATCGATGACGTTGGGTGGAGCTGCAAGGCAGGACATTCGACCCCAAGTGAACCACTAGAACGCAATCGACCAAGGAATCGAGAACAAAATCACAAGAGTTTATACCTGGGTTGGAGGTTACCGCATCTTCCATCTCCTCATCCCGGTACTGGAGAGAAGAGGTTCCTGACGTAGCAGCACTGCAAAGACCCGCATTCAATCGGTTACGTCCGGTTAATCGAGTCGACGAAAAGGACAAGTCAGATGATTACCCGGAGATAGTAGGGACGGTCACTTTGATCCTGGGCAAAGCTTTTGGCAGTTTGGAGGAGGTGGCTTTCGGTGCTTTCGGCACTAGAGGTAGCACAACTTTGGACTGCTTTGGAGCCTTCTCAGTCGGCGTTGGGGAAGACGTCCTGGGATGCTTCAAAGACTGTCCAATCGGCGCGGCCACCGAGTCCGGAGCGCTCACCGGGTTGTGAGCGTGTTTGGATCTCCTCTCCTTGCGAGGAGGGGAGTCGACTTCTTCGTCATCAGTCGATTCGTCGCTCTCCTCGTCCTCCTTGGCATCCGAGTGCCCCTCGCCGCTCTCGCCCCCGCTCGCTTCTTCCTCGACGTCTTGCTCCTGCACTCCGTTGGGCATTGAGTACATGTCGATGAGGGCCTGAAAAGACAACGATCAAAGGAAATCCAGTCGACCATAAACAAGATGTCACACGGTGAATCGAAAAGATACTTGATAAAACAGAATTATACCTGCTCCCACTGGTGCGAGTTGTCGAATGGAATCACCCTCCTAGACCCCCGAGGGTTGTCTTTGTTGCTGGTGATCCCCATCAACCACTTCTCCAAGGTATCCTCGCTGACATCCTCCGGGTGGATCCGAGTGGAATCCTCGAGCCCAGAGTACATCCAATCGGATGATCACGCGCCTGAAGCAGTTGGATGCGCCGAACGAGAAAGACCTCCAGCAGGTCCATCCCGGTCACCCCATCGTGGACGAGTTGGACGACCCGCTCGACCAGCACCTTGACCTGCGCCTTCTCTTCTGGAACTACCTTCAGGGGGGCGGGCTTCTCCACTCGAGCCAAGGAAAAGGGAGGAAGTCCAGTCGACTGACCCGGGGTCGGCTGATCCTTACAGTAGAACCAAGTCGACTGCCAGCCACGGACCGAGTCGGGAAGGATCATGGCTGGGAAGGTACTCTTGCTCCTCATCTGGATCCCCAGACCCCCGCACATCTAGATCACTTGTGTACTCTCGTCACTCGGATTGGCCTTTTTGACCGACTGGGAGCGGCGGGTGAAGATGTGTTTGAAAAGACCCAAGTGCGGTCGACAGCCCAAGAAATTTTCACACATCGACATGAAAGCAGCCAGATAGACTATGGTGTTTGGAGTGAAATGGTGAAGCTAAGCCCCAAAGAAGTTCAAAAAAACCCGGAAAAAAGGATGGGGAGGCAGTGAGAATCCGTGATCTACATGGGTGGCGAGGAGAACACACTCACCCTCCCTTGGCTGCGGCTCGGTTTCGTTCCCCGGGAGCCGTGCCGACTTGTGGGGGATCAGTCCCCCCTCCACCAGGTTGTCGAGGTCGTCCTGGGTGATTGTCGAGCAGATCCAGTCACCCTGGATCCAGCCCGGCGGCAGGCCGGATCTCGACGAGGATCCGCCCCGGCTGGTCCGCTTGCCCTTCGCCTTCGCGGTCGCCTTCTTCGCGTGCTCCAGCGCCACCGTCTTCTCTTTCCCCATGGTGACGGGTCGAGCTCAAGCAAGAGTCCGACGACGAGAGTGGAAGCGAGCGTGGCGGAGAGATCGGGAGAAGAAGAAGAGAGAATGGGAGCGCATGGGGCAGAGGCCTGGTCCGGGGCCTTTTATAAGGTCGTCCCCCGAGTGACTGACTGGTGGACCCAGACGATCTAAACAAATCCCGCAACATTTGCGCGCAGTACGTGGCGAAAAAGGTGGCGCGGGGATCGAGGAGACTTGCCTAATCTGTCCCGATAACCTCGGTTCCATCCGTCTGGCGCACTTCCCAAAATTCGAATCCCGCGAAATCCGCGGAGAGCAGAGCAACCTGTCAGACTGAAGACAAACATCCTCTACATTATCATTCGGAATTCTACCATGAAAATTCACTCGACAAAAACCAAGAATGGACCAAGGCGACTGAGAAAGGAGTCGACGTCTTCACCTCAACTCATTGTTCCAGAACAAGATATACTCATAGCGCAAAGAATGGTTCGGAAGTTTTCCCAACTCCTTCCTCACTTAAACCCTGATCCATTCGGAGGCTAATGATGAAGCTATGTACCTAGGGTAGGGTCATGGATCTGTCCAACATACCCTCCCCAAGGACATCTCTACAAAGAATCAGAAGCAGTCAAAGAGAAACCATCATCCACTCGACCATGAAGATGTGCTCACTCGACCACCTTGAAGACACTCGACCACCAGAAGATGAGAAGCCCTTCACTCTGCAATGGTCGGGGTTTAAACCATAGCTTTATGGGCATTTACAACACTTTACTGCAGACGTTACCAGTAACGGCCCTCCTTTATGAGCATTGAACCTTGTGTAACAGAGGGGAGCCGGGGTCCTGGCGTACTCTATATAAGCCACCCCCCTCCTCTGGGACAGGGGTTTGCACTTTATGTAATTCACACACATATATTCAGTCAACCGCCTCCAGGCTCCGAGACGTAGGGCTGTTACTTCCTCCGAGAAGGGCCTGAACTCGTAAAACTCGTGTGTACAACTCCTCCATAGCTAGGATCTTGCCTCTACATTCCTACCCCCCCCCCCCTATTCTACTGTCAGTCTTAGAACCACGATAGGACCAACTCTACGCGGACCTCACGAAGCTAGCCAAGCTCTCTGAATCTCATGTGCTCCCTACTCATATCCTGGAGCTGTTGAAGAAGCAGAGCCACCGCGGCATCTGCGATGATTACATCGAGATCGAGATGCACGCCGTCCAAGACGAGGCCCATGTGGAGATGCAGAAGCAGCTGGACAAATTCCTTCAAGAGAGGGCAAATCCATCGACAAATCATCGACACAAAAATATGATGGCCGAGGAGGAGGACGAAGACGTCGACATCGTCGACGGCATCTCCCCTTTACCGGTCAGGCTGACACCCGTGCAGCTCGTCGAAGAGGATGAACAGTACGTGGACATCTGCGGTGACGCCTCACCGCTGAAGAATCTTGGCCAAGATGCAACCATCAGCGGCAGCGACGGTTCGGTTTCTGATTCTTCTCACCAGAGCGTCGATAGTCGTACTGCTCCAGCAGAGCGCGCCGCCAACACTATGCCTCCAGCCCGCGACCTCATCGCCCGTGCCAGCGAGATTCTGGAAAGGCGGCGAAAGGAGGAGACGTCCCGGGCGAGGGAGAAGGCCCGTCAGCAAGTGCTCGCGACGGAGAGGACGGTAATGTTCAACGAGACTCTAGATGAGGACGTGAAGGCCCTCGGCATCAATCAGTACAACACGACGAGGCCGAACAACTTGTTGCGACTGATGGGACTCTTCCGCAAGGACAAGCTTGACGACGACGACGACGACCTAAAGCAGCAGCAGCATCAAGGCTTCCAAGAAGATTTAGAGGAAGGGGAGATTCGGCTATGATCGATCGTCATGGCTAGCAAAGAAAGCTTGTAATTCTCTTCTGCTGCTGAACGTAGTAATTGTGAGGATAACAGCTGACCCTTGATGCTGTTCTTGAGGCCTCAAGAGTAGGCGTGTAAGCATAATTAAATGAGAAACTTATGTTTGTTTGGTCATGTAGGCACACCTTTTATCTATACCATATTTGGAAGTACATGATCGATTATACAGAGTATCAGCTAAATTAGTTATATCCTTCTTTACACATATTTGTGGTGCTGCGGTGTGTAAATGCTCATTATAAAGTTGGCCCATCTCCGAGAAAGATTAACAGAGATGTCCATTTCCGAGAATGATTAACAGGGATGTCTGTCAGGGGAGAGGTTTGCACATGTTCTGGGGAGTATACTTGGAGTTTTCACATTTATTTGTCACAAGCTACCCTTGGCTCAAACCTGGGTTCCACATTGCAATGACAGAATTGGTAGCATCAAGAATACAATCTTAAGGCATTCCATGTTGCTGATGCTCGCATGTGTGGACCATCGCCTATAGAAGGGACACGGAGTTTCTAGACACATTTCTCTCAAACATGCTCCGCTTCTCGAAAGATGTCAGCTGGTCGGGGACACGGGGCCCTAACTGTGGTGGCTACAATGATGGCCGTCGCGGCAACGACGGCTATGATGGCAGCAGAAGCTCGTATGCTATTGGCACTTCTCCCCCTCCCAAGCACCTATGAATCCTTTGCATGAACTATCTTCGGCACAGAAAGGTACACTACCATCATCAACTCCATACACTACCAGCAGGCGGCTTGGTAAGGCCTCTAGATTTTTCAGAGTGTGTGGCGCGAGGTCAGAGCATATCATCAATCTTATAGGTAGGGTGACAATTTTCGTCAGAAAAGTGTCTTTGATTTGATCTATATATTTATTTTACAAAACCTTGTTGAATAATGCAATAAATATGGTTGTGTGCAATGGAAAGGTCGGGAGTAATCCTCCATTTCGAAAAAACCAACAAGAGGGTGTTGGTTTGACCTCCATGACAAACAAACAAAGCACTTTTTATGACCATATTTCTAAATCATTTTGTTTACCATGGTCATTCCATCAGCAATCTCCAAAAGAATTATCGGAGCGGGAGAGGCAACGCAAAATGACTAAAGGGGTCGATAGCCAGCATGTTCGGGTAGATAATTCGGACACCACCCGAACAAAAAAATATCATTCAACCGGCCCTCCTATGTCTAGCCCATATGTCCGGGGTGTCTAACACCCCTCAAACCAAACCCATACATGGGGTGGATTTAATGCCGCCTGAATGCTTTCGTCACGTCGGATCAAATAGGATGGACCTTCTCTCGTGTCCGTCTTTCCTTTTTCACGTCTGGGCCGTCATCCTCTCTTTCCCTTGCTCCTCATTCATGCCACCGGTGCCCTCCTCTATCCTAGTTGTCTACACACGCTTCAAATTCATAGGATTTCTATCATTGGGAATAAAGCGGAGACAAAAAAATAAGACCAATCCAAAGACTATCCTCATTGGCTTTTATTTATAGAAAAAACTCTATGAACACCGCGTGTTAGGGGAATAATAAAGCGGAGACCATCCCCTAGCACCAAGGAGCTAGCGGCATGGGGCAGCAATTCCTATTAGAAAAAAAACTTCACAAAACCGCTCTTCTCATTTGGACCCACATGTCAGCTCACACTCTCCTCCACCTTGATCGCGGAGACCACTTACTCCACCTTCTCCATCTCTCTCTGACTCAGATCCGGCCATGGCGCCACCGCCACTCTTAGACCGGGCCTCATCAGCAGCAATCCCGTCATCACCGCCATCGATGCCGGCTTACACACCGTCGCGCATCGCGGGTGAATTTTCGGTGCGATTCGCTATATTTTTTCCTACAATTCGGTCGTTCTTCACGGCGTCGCGGGCGCTGGCCCTGGCCTGCTCCTTCGTGGCCAGCACGCAGCCACGCGGCCGTATTTTTGCGAGATGCCGGAGGAGGGAGACGAGGAGGAGCGCACCTGTCCCTCCTACTCAGGCGAGGGGTTGGATGTCGTTATCGGTGTTGTGGCCTCCTTGGACGCCATTTCTCTTTAGTTTAGCCAACGGTAGTGCTCGTTTAGTCGTCGAGGTGACATAGGCTGATCGATCAAGAATCCTACAAAAATCGAGCCCGAACTTTCCTGGCTTGACCATTTCATGCCATCTGAAGAAAGCAATTTATTCATAAGCTGTTAAGAGATTGGGCCTAGATTTTTAAATTTAGCCCGAACCTGACCTGCCTATTTTTGAAGAATAGGCCCAAAGATGCAAGTTTATATATTGATGAAACTTGAAAACCTCCCCAGTTCGCATTCAGCAGTTCATCCCTCATTAGTCCAGCACTTTCCCTTGGGACAGCATCATCTACTCCCATGGACTTAGATTTCCCAGCTGGTAGTAGCGGCGAGGATGTTGACACCTTCTTCATGGACGAAGAGATGATGCAACTCGTCATGGCATGCCTGTCGCCGCCTAGGATGCTGATTTCATGGTCGCCGCCACCACCAAGCCTGATGGCAGTAGCGGGGTTTGGTGGCCTGCAGAATTGTGATGACGATCGCATGTCACCTTTGCAGACGGCCCTCATCCCTGCACATGCCAGTCCTACCACCATCCAAGGTGAGCATGCGTCCTTTCCGTTAGCTCACTTTACCTTCCTTCTTTTACTTCAATCTTCCAGTTCTGCTCCGTATAGGTGATAATTCCCAAAGGAAACTAGAATGTGTTGGTAGTAAGTGGCATCTCCACGCTTTACTTCATGATGGCAGCACATATGGTTTATCCGTGTTGAAGGAGAGTCTTATACATGCTCTCGGATATTTTGAAGAGTCCACTGATTCATGCCTCCTAGTTCAGGTTTGGGCGCCTGTCAACAACAAAGGCCGCTCTGTGCTTACCACTTCAGGACAACCTTTCGTGCTTGACCATCGGAATACCAGGCTTCTTCAGAAGAGGCCCGTATCCATGATGTATGCCTTCTCTACTGAAGGCAGTAATGTAGGGGAATTTGGGTTACCAGGTCCGGTATTCAGGCTCAAAGTTCCAGAATGGAGACCCAATGTTCAGTACTACAGCAGCAAAGAGTATCCACTGCTTATCCATGCAATGAGTTACAATGTTTGTGCTGCTATTGCCTTGCCTGTGTTTGATCCTCATACAAAGTCATGTGTTGCTGTTGTTGAACTTATACTGACATCAAAGAAGGTGAATTTTGAGTCTGAGGTTGATTTGACATGCAAAGGACTTGAGGTGAGGTTCTTTCACACCCAACCAAGTGTTCTATCAGAGTAACAATCTAGTACCATATGTATAGGTTACATGCAATCGCTTATCACGTTACTTTGTTCTGTTAACAGGCAGTTAATCTCACAAGTTCTTATATTTCATTCCACCCAAGTGCCCAGGTGAGCATTTCGATCAAGAAAATAGTCTAGGAAGTGTACTGGTGTTCCAAAGTTTTTCAGAAGGAAGATTTTATTACCTTAGAAAGCATCAAGCTGATGTACTGTTGTTCTAATTAATAAATGTTGTTGTCCTTTCACCTTTCAAGATACTCAATCATAGCCGTCAATCTGCTCTAGTTGATATATTGGAAATTATCACAATTATTTCTGAAACACACAAGCTGCCCTTGGCTCCAACCTGGGTTCCATGTTGGAATAACAGAAATGGTATGCCATGGTGGTAGCCTCAAGAATTCATGCTTACATTTTGATGGTTGTTGCAGTCACGGAGTATGCATTTCAACCTGTGATGTGGCATTCCATATTGCCGATGCTCATATGTGGGGATTTAGGAATGCATGTGTGGAGCATCGCCTACAGAAGGGACAGGGGGTTTCTGGAGACGCATTTCTCTCAAACATGCTCTGCTTCTCGAAAGATGTTAGCCAGGCCTCTAAACTGAAATATCCCCTGGCACACTATGCTCGTGTATTTGGGTTAGCTGCTTGTATTGCAGTTTGCTTGCAGAGTTCATACACCGGTGATGATGTTTACATATTGGAGTTTTTCCTGCCACTAGATTGCCGAGAAGATGGTGAGTAGAAGGCGCTTCTGGAGTCTATGTCAGTTCTGATGAAACAGAATCTGCGCAGTTTGAATGCATCTTCTCATGGAGACTTCGGATCTCCTTAGTTCATTGACATGCCTGTGATTGGGAATAAAGAGCTGAAGGAAACATATGCCCAGAATCCAGAAAGTAGGCATTGTGAATCACCTTTGGTGCTAGACAGAAGCAAAAGGATGCGAAGGAACACTGGAAATGCTGCAGCAAGCATCAGTGTTGTCCACACACCATCCTTCTACACAGTCGATAAATGTACCAAGATCAAAATCAAAATCAAGATCAAAAGTATGGAATCACTTCAAGAGGACGGATGGAGCGCGAGCGATTTGCAACTATTGCAACAAGGACTACGCAGCCGACCCAAAAACGCATGGGACTTCTTGTTTGTTGAGGCATTTGAAGGATGACCATGGGATTGACCCCAAAGCCGCATCTTCAGCAAGTGGGAAGTGACACCATTTTGCTTGGTTTTAACTAGATTGTGGGCAACGCGGCTCTCGGCCCTCCACTCAAGCCACACCCCTTTACCGCCTCCTTCGGCGCACCGAACACTTCGAATGGACGGATGCAGCCACGGCCGGACTCGACGAAATAAAAGTCATATTGGCAACAAACCCAGTCCTGGCCGCGCCAAACATTGGCGAACCAATGCTATTGTACATTGCAGCAACACATCAGGTTTTAAGCATAGTGCTCGTCGTCGAACGAGAAACGGACGGACACAAATTCCCCCTTCAAAAGCCGGTCTATTATGTGTCCACTGTCCTCACTCCGTGCAAATCACGGTACCCGCATTATCAAAAGTCGCGTACGCGGTATTCATGGCATCCCGGAAGCTACGACACTACTTTCAAGAGTGTTCAATAACAGTAGCCTCGGAAGTACCACTTAACGATATTATAAACAACTGTGACGCAACGGGCCGGATTGCAAAATGGGCCATTGAGCTCCTCCCGTTCGACATAACTTATAAGCCACGGCGAGCCATCAAGTCGCAAGTTTTGGCCGACTTCGTTGCAGAATGGACGGAGGCCGAACTCCCTAAAGAGTACGGCACATATTCAAATTGGATCATGCATTTCGACGGCTCCAAGATTTTGGCCGGACTAGGGGCTGGCGTCGTTTTGACGTCCCCCACAGGAGACACGGTTCAATACGTACTCCAGATTATGTACACAGACTCCAATAATGCAGCCGAATATGAGGCCCTTTTACATGGTCTCTGGATGGCAGTATCCATGGGCATTCAACGCCTAGAGGTGCGCGGGGACTTGAACCTCGCAATATCCCAAATAAATGGAGACTTCGATGCCAAGGATCCAAAAATGGCAGCTTACCGCAACGCCGTCCTAAAAATGTCAGCTCGGTTCAAAGGGCTCGAATTTCACCATATAGCCCGGGAAAATAATCAGGCGGCAGATGTCCTGGCACGCATCGGCGCAAAACGCGATGTAGTCCCCCCCAACATCTTCTTGGAAAGGCTGTTCAAGCCATCCGTAGTATGGGAAGGGGAGCCGAACAATAACAGCCCGAACCCAACCGCACTGCCCGACACCGAACATTCTGACACGATCGGAGGCTCTACCAATGAAATAACACCTTCAGCCCACGTAATAATGGCCGTCATCGCCCCATGGACAGAACCATTCCTCGCCTACCTTACTAGGCAGGAACTCCCCGAGGACCAAAATGAGGCACGCTGCATAGTGCGGGCGATCCAAAGCCTACAAAGTCCACGAGGGAGAGCTTTATAAGAAAAGCACTACCGGCGTCCTTCAAAGGTGCATCTCCGAAGAGGAAGGGCGGAACCTCCTGGCTGAAATTCATGCCGAACTCGGCGGTCATCATGCTGCAGCTCGGTCCCTTGTAAGCAAGGCATTCCGTACAGGCTTTTATTGGCCGACGGCCCGGGCAGACGCCCAGGACTTAGTCCAACGATGCGTCGGTTGCCAGCTCTTTGCAAACCAAAGCCATATGCCACCCACCGCCCTCCAAACTATCCCCATCACTTGGCCCTTCGCGGTCTGGGGGCTTGACATGGTTGGACCCCTTAAAGGCGGAACCCACAAGCAAAAATACTTACTGGTCATGGTGGATAAGTTCACCAAATGGATAGAAGTCAAGCCTGTTAAGACGGCCGAATCCAGACCGGTGATAGACTTTATATCCGGGGTTGTACACCGTTACGGTGTCCCCCACAGCATCATCACTGATAACGGCACGAACTTTACGGCCGACGAGGTAAAACTCTGGTGCAAAAACATGGGCATCAAGCTCGATTATGCTTCCGTCTATCACCCACAAACTAACGGCCAGGTCCAACGTGCAAATTGTCTTATCATGAGCAGCATCAAAACCAGATTAGTGCGGTCCCTCAAGGAATCTAACACACACTGGGTAGAGGAGCTCGACTCCGTACTCTGGGGGCTGCGGACCACGCCGAATCGCACCACCGGATACACACCATTCTTTATGGTGTACGGCGCAGAGGCAGTTTTGCCTTGCGACATAATTCATGACTCACCTCGAGTGCGGATGTACGAATAAAGAGAAGCCAAGCTCGATCGGCAGGACTGTTTGGACGCATTGGAGGAGGAGCGTGACGTGGCAAAAGCCCGTTCCGCATTCTATCAACAGCAGGCTCGAGATACCAAAGCAGAGAAGTACGGGCCAAAAATTACAACGTTGGCGAATTAGTTCTACGCCTGCCGGACAAGAAAAAGGACAAACTCAAGCGCAAGTGGGAAGGTCCCTTCATAATTGACCAAGTCCTGACTAGTGGAGCGTACCGCCTGCGAGATGCATCGGATAACCGACTCGAGCCGAACCCATGGAACGCAACCCGTCTCCGAAGATTCTATGCCTAGCGCCGGACTCTGTGTTCGTCTCCTTCCTCTGTCCATTTTTTATATATTGTCTGTCTTGCATTTCTCTCCTTCTCCCCTTCCTTTCTCTTATAGCCTTTAAAGGCTCATCAAATGACGTGCTATTCGCACTCATTAAACCTGGGGGCTTCTTTTAACAGAAGCTTATTTATACGGGCTTCATGCCCAACACATGTGTTACACTTCCGCATGTACCTTTTATTTCACCATTATATGCATCGATATGACTTAAGTTTTGGCCAAGCTGGGTTGCCTGGCTCCTGTGCTTACCCCTACATTCCCGATTATTCAGCTAGGTGGTAAAGGGAGCACCTCTGCGATTGTTACTGCCGGATCAGCCGGATGTGTACCTCAGACTGGGTGAAGCCGAAAGCTAGCGTTCTTAAGGGAATATTCGGTCGGTGACCTAAAAGATGATCATTTCACTTATTTATTTATGCGCCCCCAGATGCTTTTTCCCGCGTCTTTTTTCGCAGAATGGGCATGCACTTTAGGGCATGCCTCCCAGGGAAAGGAACCCCTAACGGAACTATTCTCCCTGGAAGATGTTTCTTACTAACCATGTAATATAACATAACTAGTCGGGCACTTGTCTGTTCACGCACTAATGACCCCTACGCCTGGTCTCCATGCATTCCCCGGTTCTTATATAACCGCATGGGAATTCGGACACACTCCGGACCGTCAGGTCCCGAGGCTGAAGCGAAAAGGTCGGCCATGACAAACGATCTACAATCCGGCTAGAAGGCATTATAAATGTCAATTAAATTACATAGTCATTCTGACTGATTGTATTCCTCTTCAATACCATCTAGCAGGCTGTCTAATTTACAGTCCTGCTGGGAATACTTTGCGGCCAATTCTACTTGGTCGTATACTAAGCTTACAGGGATCTCCTTCCCATCGGGCCCCACAGGACCGACCTCGGCCATGTGGTTGGGGTCAGCCTTTGTGTACCGCGTCTTCACCATGGCCCAAGCCTCCCTAGCGCCTTGACGGCAGGCCGATATCTTCCACAATCGGAAGCGCCGACGTGCTCCCTTTAGCTTCTCCGCAAGCTCTCCAAGACCTTCGGGCATGGAGATGGATGGCCACAAGGCCTGGGCGACGCCTTGCATCACCTGCCGAACTCGCTCGAGCAGTTGCGAGAGCTCAGGAAGAAGGTCACCCGTAGAACCGGGCATCTCCTCTGCAGGACGACCTGTTAGCACACCTACAGACATTACTCTGTTAGTCGACTTCCCCGCCGGACCTTTTTTTTCAAAGGTTCGTTCAAGCACTTACTAAATATGCCGCGCCGAAGCCGCTGATTCTCCTTAACGGAGTCTGACAGCTGGGCACGAACATCTTTTAGGTCGACACCCAGCTTGGTGTTGGCATCTTGGAGATTGTTCTTCTCCTGCCTCACCTTTGTCAGCACCTTCTCACCAGCCTTCAGCTGGCGTAGGAGTTGTTGCCTTTCCGGACTCAATCCGGCGCCATCTGCAAATTCATTTGTCAGATTCGCACCCATGTCGTGCTTCGCAAAATACTTATCTTTCGAAGTGTATATTACCAGAGGGGGTCTCCTTGGGCTCCCCTGCCGCGGCTAGTGCGGCCTCAAGTTGGGCTTTGCACTCTTCCAGCTCCTGGGACAGTAGGGAATTCTTTTCTGTAAGAACCTGCATAACAAATGATCCTTAAATCAGTTATTCTAACTGTTTCAAGTCTCAGGGGCTACTGGTATATATATATAATTACCAAAATGTTCTTACCCGTATGTCTTTTACATATTGCTCCGTGGCTCTGGCTAGACCATTTTGAGCGGCACGGAGGTACGCATCTCCCGAATTGAAGGCATCTAATGCCTCTCGGGAGAAACAAGTGTCGCGAAGAATTGTCCGGCGACGCTTGTGGTTCATGGTACTCTCCACCTCAGAGTTGGTGGCAGACAACATGTCCACATCCTCCGTCGGAGGAGCGTCCGGTGTGCGCCTTGTGTTCGCCTCCTCCTCCGGACCAGGCTTTGGAGCCTGGCTGGTGGAGGCGCGATTGGTAGCCTCTCCGGATATAGTCCGACGAGGTCTCTTTGTCCTGAAGAGAGCACGAGTGTTAATATGCCTTGAAGGTATAACACCTGGGATAAGGGGGCGCGCCATACCTTTGCGCTGACGCATCGGTCCGGACTACACTTCTTTTCTGCCCATGGGGCCCTGCGGCCCCTTGTTAGCTTGTCGCCGCAGGTTCGGCCTCCCGTCTCAAAAACCTCCCCTGCAAAGCTCGGTTGTAATCAGGAAACTGAAAACACGAGAGGACGGACCCCTATTCGGGGTACTGGGACTTCGATCTCAGTTACCTGGGAGGCTGGGATTAGCCCTGGGTAATCGGACATAATGGCCACCAAGGCGTTGTCCTTGCTCAATTGACGGAACACTCCGTCAATCAGCTCCACAGATAAGTCCGGATCCTCTTGAGAGGCCAGGTCGAGGGACCGTCCTGGGTCCTCGGGTTATGGAGGAGGGCTGTTTATTTCTTTAACAGCCTGGCGCAGTTCCTGCGTTAAAGTCGTTAGACTGAATATTTAACAATGGGAATATAAAACGGATAGGCAAGTAAACCACTTACCCAGCTTGGGGGATTGTACATAGAGAATCCACCCTGTGGGTTGACGCGGAGAAATTCCTCCTCTTCTCCCTTGTACAAAGCGGACAAGGTCTTTGTTAGAGCCGCAGCCGAATCCGGTCCCTTACGGCCATAGCGGGTGGCGTCGTCCTCCCCATTGAAATCCCACATGGCGTGGCCTCTGTATTGTAGCGGCTGCACCCCTCGCATGATGCATGCGGCCATGACCCCGATCATGGTCAGTCCGGAATGAGCTAACAGTCTTATCCGGCCCATCAGGTAACAGACGTCCTTGTCGCTTTCCCTCTGAGGGCTCCGTGGACGCCAACTTAGGTGCTTCTTTAGTGGAGTACTATCAAACTCAGGGAGGCCGATCCGGACAGGATCCGGCAGCGGGACGTCCTCTATGTAAAACCATTTCGAAGGCCAGTCCTCGGACGCCTTCTTTGGGGTTCTGGATAGATATCCGGTCCCGGCGATGCGCCACACTTCGGCTCCGCCCACTTGAAATATCGACCCCTTCTGAGAACGGGGCACAAGGCAGAATAGCTCTTTCCACAGCCCGAAATGAGCCTCAACACCCAAGAACAGCTCGCGGAGGGCTACGAAGCCCGCGATATGCAATACGGAGGCAGGCGTGAGATTGTGTAGCTGGAGGCCATAGAACTCTAGGAGCCCCCGGAGAAATGGATGGATTTGAAATCCGAGCCCTCTTATTAAATAAGGGACGAGGCACACCCGCTCTCCTTTGGAGGGATTAGGGGCACTCTCCGCTTGCTCTCCTCCATTATAGATGGCAAGACCGGCTTGAACCGGGACCATATAGGCCGGGGGGAGAAATCCCTTGGTCTGGAGCGTCACTAGCTCGCTATGCGGGATGGAGCATCTCTCCCAATATCCAGGCTGGGGGCTGAAGGGCGAAAGGAGGAGTTGCGACGGCTGGCCATGGTGGTATGGACCTTTGTCGGATGCGCTCTGATGAACACTCGCGAAGGGGAGAAGGCGTGGTTTGGATCTAAATCCTCGTCCCCTTAAATGGGCGGCTCATTTACGTGGCTAGGGGTGTGGATGTAAAAACGCTCAGACTTTTCGTATTCGTTTGACACGTGGGAGACGTCCATTTTTGGGCGTAGAAGCCAAGGAGCTCAACATTTACAAGAAACCGGACTTTATTCAACAAGTACACGGAATTTGGAGGAGAACCCGCCTTGCAATGCCGAAGACAATCTGCGCGCCGGACTCATCGTCATTGAAGCCTGGTTTGGGGGCTACTGAGGGAGTCCTGGATTAGGGGGTGTCCGGATGGCCGGACTATACCTTCAGCCGGACTCCTGGACTATGAAGATACAAGATTGAAGACTTCGTCCCGTGTCCGGAAGGGACTTTCCTTGGCGTGGAAGGCAAGCTTGGCGATACGGATATGTAGATCTCCTACCATTGTAACCGACTTTGTGTAACCCTAACCCTCTCCGGTGTCTATATAAACCGGAGGGTTTTAGTCCGTAGGACAACATACATAACAACAATCATACCATAGGCTAGCTTCTAGGGTTTAGCCTCTCCGATCTCGTGGTAGATCTACTCTTGTACTACCCATATCATCAATATTAATTAAGCAGGACGTAGGGTTTTACCTCCATCGAGAGGGCCCGAACCTGGGTAAAACTTCGTGTCCCTTGCCTCCTGTTACCATCCGGCCTAGACGCACAGTTCGGGACCCCCAACCCGAGATCCGCCGGTTTTGACACCGACAACGGCCATTCTTGTCGATCCAACTGTTCAGCACTCATGTAGCACTATGGATAGGACTCTGCATTTGGTATTTCTCTCTGAGATCCGAGTTATGCTTTCTCATGGGTGGTGAATGTTGTTGTAGCCTGTCTAGTTGTACTATTTTTTTGTGTGGATTATCGTAGTTGTACTATTGTGCTAAACTCTTCTTGCTTGGTCTGTGGGTCAATATTGCTCTGTTTCCCGAGTTAATCGCAGCTACATCCTGTTTGGAAGTGCAATAGTACAACTATATTTATGCATTGGTGGAGTGTTTAGTGTCTTTGCTCATCAAACTGTTACATTTGTATGTGTTCGTTGTATGGATGCACCCTTAAATGTCCTAAATTTTCTTTATCAAGCAACGAGCCGCGTTTTTTAACTTCATATAGAGTAGGCAATACTTGTCAATATGATGGCTTCATGGAACTAAATGTGACCCAGGCATCACTTATTTGTGAACTATAATTTTCAGCGACTTCTATATCGAGTGAGCTACATTTTCTCAAAAATAGCATTCTCCAGTGGCATGAGATTCCCTTGTGAATACACTGACAATACATAGTAATAGACCTCCTTAATCATTTCTATATAAACTAGATCATTGTCCATGATTTACCTATTCGTATTAATGTGATTGTGTAAAAAATAGAATTTTGCACTTATTTGATACTCATCTATTAATTGTCTTATCAAAGAAAACTGAATTTTATTTGATAAGTCAAATAAAAGGCGATTTTTGCTCGTATTTTATTTATTGTTTTCCTCTGGTTCGGCACAGTCCACAACCTCTTGCTTTTCCCGACGCAACCAGGGAGCCCCTAGCCCCACAAGGTGTGTGCTCGAGGTCGTCGA
Organism: Triticum urartu; assembly: GCF_056163025.1. Classification (NCBI taxonomy): domain Eukaryota; kingdom Viridiplantae; phylum Streptophyta; class Magnoliopsida; order Poales; family Poaceae; genus Triticum; species Triticum urartu. The sequence continues at coordinate 477,093,953 of NC_141877.1, forward strand.
CATACCGGACAATGAGCCACCAAACTATTGCGAGTTGTGGAAACCGTGTGCCCTCCTCCTGTACCGCAAGACGGATTCCCCAGGTCACCTCAGCTCCTCTAGCATGCTTTGCTTCTGGAAGAAGATTATTACCGTACGCTACAGGCGTGTTTGGTAGAATGCCCTAATTTTTGCCCCTTGCATATGTGACTCAGTTGGGCCTGGTTCAGTGAATACAGTCTAAAAACCATGCTGCGCATATAGTCTGATATTATGCATCCTCCCCTGTCTGGCTGCGAAGAAATGCACGGACGGTGTTTGGTTGTGGGATTGTTCTAGGCAGATGCAGAGTATGTGGTGTTTAGTTAGATGCAACACATGTTGTCTAGTAACCTCCTTTCAGATTAGTGAGGTTACTAGCACACTCACAAACACGACAGAGATAAATAGGCAATGTCATTAACCCTTAAACTCGAGTCTTAAACACACAGTTAAACCCTTAAGCAGTTGCGGCAAAGTCTCAAACGATCTATGCAAAAGTCTTTGGTGCAGAGAGAACTTCCTAGGCATCCATGGCAAAGGCCTTGTCGATCGCCTTCAGGGTGTTGGGAGTCACCAGCTTGAAGGTGAAGAGGTACCCGATCCTGATCTGGTGAAAAATGGCGAAGGGGGTGCAACCCTTATCAAGGGTGAGCCTAACACTGAACATCGAGACCATCACTCTCTAGGCGTAGCCGATATTCGTCTTGAGCATGAATTCACTAAGACGGAGGGAAAGTGCTTGGTGAACTCCAGTGGCATTTGCAAGCACTCAAGCTTGGCTGCACTCAACCTTACAGAAGTGGGTTGGGGCAACCTCCTCATGGAAATGGTTGTCGTTCTTCCGCCGCTTTGGGGCATTGCCAAGTTCCACCACCGCCTTGCCCTTCTTGTCGGCCACAGCTATCTCCTTACTCTGGGAGCTCTCCAAAGTAGTCTAGTCGATCTGCATTATGGAAAACATGAATGAAGTTCAATGAAGGGAGAAATGCAACACACATATGAGCAATATCAATGAGGTATGTAGAATTGTTTGGCCACAATCACCGTAGATGTTGATCAAATATCAACATTCATTCATCCCATGCACCTACTCCAAAGCCCCTACTTATCTATCACTACACTCCACTACCTCTCCCAACCATCTATGTCTTTCTGTCTTCTAGCGTCTCCTCTTCCACAGCCCTATCTCTCTATCTCATCACCTCTCCATCGCCATGAACCCATCGCCAACCCCTTCCCCAACGACATTGGATGGAGGGCATTCCTCCTTGGTTGCTCGCTCGGTGACTGCACCAAGTTAGCAAAGATCATGGAGGTGTGCTCTCAGTTCAAGAGCATTGACGACATGCATAAGCAGGCAAACGCTGTGGTGTTGAAGGCGACGAAGGAGAAGTTGAAGACCCTAATACCTGATCCAATCAAAGGCTAGGTCAGCTGATGTTGGTCAGAGAGCCAGATGGGGCAAGTACATGCTTGTCGTGGCTCCTCATGGCCAATCTGCCATCGTAGTGGGGCTGGACGCCATGGTTCTAGAGGACAACGAGGACAAGGAGATGGTGGATATTGAAGTGGAGCCGGAGGACGCTAGCAATGCCAAAGCGGTGTAGATGGTGGTCAGGACACCGAAGCCAGAGGCTGTACACTGCCCATGGAGGTGGATGCCCACAAGCCTCAGGGCTACCGCCGCTCCAAGCGCCTCTAGGCTCACCGCGGCTAGGATGTTGGATATGCATAAATCGAGTATCAAATCAAACCCGAGAGGTATATTGGATGCCTAGTGCGTGAATCCAAGAGATATATTGGATGCCTTGCCACACCTTCTCTTCGATTGTCGTTTCTCCATTTGTGTTTGGAATGAGGTTCTCTCTTGGCGTGATCTTAATGTCAGCACTGCGCTTTGGCATCGGTATTCTCACCAACAACGTGCAACCAAGGAAGGCTTTGGCCTCTTTGCGTCACCTAGTTGGTTGGGAGATCTCGAAGGAAAGGAATGGGTGCGTCTTTAGGGCCAAGGCAAGACCGGTGACGGTGATCATGTGCAACATTAAGGATGAAGTGTCTATATGGGCCCTAGCTAGGGTTAGGCACTTGAGTAATGTAATGATGCGAGAGTAGCTCAGTGTCTTTGTTCCGCCTTCGTTATTTTTGTCTCACAAACTCTTCTTCTTAATCACTGAAATTGGTAGATCTTTTGCCTTATTTCGAAGAAAAGAATCTTGGTGATGCAGAGGAAGGAAAATGGTTCAAACTTCAAACCATGTAAATTTTCGCTGCTAACCTGGGTCGTCGGCATGCATCTATATGCTAGGCCGCAGCCGAAAACTCTCCGCCTGCTCGTAGAAATTTCCCATTCTTCTCACCCATGCCTGAGGTTCTCCTATTCAGCGCATAGGTCGTGCGCGAGCGGGAACACACGCACCCCCGTGCAAACAAGTGATCCGACCCATATTTTCTCCTTTCCGGTTTTGGGAATATTCTAGAACCTTCCCAAAGCGGTTTTGCTTTTTTTCTTCTTCTTTTTTCTTTTTTCCTTTCTCTTCTTCTTTTTGTTTTCACTTTTTCTTTTCTCATTTTCCTTTTACTTTTTAATTTTTAATTTTTTGGTTTTCCAAATTCGTGAGCATTTTTGCGAAAATCTGGGAACATTTTTTTTCAAATCAGTGAACTTTTTTCCAATTGGAGACATTTTATGAAATTCAATTTTTGTTCATCTAATTCAAAATGTGTTCATCAGATTTTTCAAATGTTCATGAAACTTTTAAGATATATTAAACACGCTCAAAATGATCATTGAATTCAAAATATGTTTTCAAATTCAAAAAAAATTCATCAAACTCCAAAAATGTTCATCATATCCAAAAATGTTCATCATATTCAAAAAATGTTCATCGCATTCGATTTTTTTTCTCAAAATTAAGATTTGTTCGTCAAATTCAAAAAATGTTCATTGAGTTTAAATTTTGTTCATCAACATGCAGTTTTTTGAAATGACAAGCATTTTTTTAATCAATGAACGTTTTTCTGAGATTCATAAATGTTTTTTTGAACTCATGAAAATTTTTTGTTTCAAAATCGTGAACATCTTATGATTTCTGGAGCATTTTTAGAAAATTCACTTTTATATGAAATGTGAAACTGTTTAAAAAATCATATTTATTTTATAAAGAATAAAAATTAAAACAGAAAAGTTCAAAAAAGGAAATAAATAAACTGGGGCGTCCAGCCCCGCTCATGGCCGGCCCAATAAGGGGGGGGGGGGGGGGGGGGTGCCAGCGCCTCACGCGCCAAATAGGAGCTCCCCCGTGCCCGTGCTGGCAGAAACAACGAAATGTATAAACTAACACGATCGGACGGCTTTTCTCCAGGTGGACTAAGAAGGATTAGCGAATCCGCAGACAAAACTAATCTTCCCATCGATCAATCCGTCGGGTGGATGAGGCTCGATGATGCCCAGAACGATGCCCATCGACTACCTCTTGTTCTTGGGGGCTCAATTTTTGTTTTTGTCTCCTTGTTCTGTTATAGCAGTGTTTTTGACCTGTTCCACGCTTACGCTGTTAAATGTGCATGCCGCATATGTTACTCCTACCACATCACGAGCTTTCTTTTAGTGTTGGGAGCTGAGAAACATCAGATGGGTCTCCTGTCGCTCATCACCGGCAGGCCGGGCGCCAGCGGGTTCGGGTCGGCGTCCACGGCGGAGCAGGTCACCGACGGCGTCGACGCCTCGAACCTCACCGTCGTCATCACAGGTAACAACACACAACACACCGCTGTCGTCGTCCCGGCATGCAGTGAGGAACTTTCACCCGAAACCATCAATTTGTTGGAGTAAACTTCAAGTTCTGTCACAATCAGTCCCTTTTGTAGCATGTTCGAAGGATCCATTCAGGGCAAGGAAACTCTGAAAGAAACTCGTGTTTTATTTACAGGAGGACCTAGCGGCATCGGCCTGGAGACGTCGAGGGTCTTGGCCCTGAGAGGAGCCCATGTCATCATCGCGGCGAGGAACACGGAGGCCGCGTGGGAGGCGAAGAAGAGCATAACGGAGGCGAACCCAGCCGCCCGGGTCGACGTTCTGAAGCTCGACCTCAGCTCCCTCAAGTCCGTCAGGGCCTTCGCCGAGCAGTTCAACTCCATGAACCTCCCTCTCAACATCTTGATGTAACTAACGGAGCGCTTCATCTCGATCTTATGATACTCCATTTTCTTCTTCCATATGTAACCAAGCCGTCCAAAAACTTTGTGCTCTGCAGAAACAATGCAGGTGTGATGTTCTGTCCCTTCCAGCTCTCCGAAGATGGGGTCGAGATGCAGTTTGCCACCAATCATCTCGGTATATATTGTCTCGACACATCGGTAGTTATCTATCTACAGTATCTTTTTTGATACTGATATTTGTCTCTCTTGTTATGATCAACCAGGTCACTTTCTGCTGACCAACCTGCTGCTTGATAACATGAAAGCCACTGCTGAGTCTACGGGTATCGAGGGCCGCATCGTGAATCTGTCATCGATCGCCCACGAACATACTTATCCGAAGGGGATTCAATTCGATACACTCAATGACAAGAAAACGTATGGGTTTCTTGTGGTTCTTTGGAATTGGAGAAGATCTTGAACTGTTACTGATGGTTTTTGCACTGGCAGATTCGACAGAAGGTCGGCCTATGGACAATCCAAGCTTGCGAACATACTACACGCTAAAGAGCTCTCTAGACGGCTCAAGGTATTCTTTTCCTCTCTCCATATTTTCGCCTATTACCTTATTTATTCAGAGGAAGATCAATACTAAATAGAGGGCTCATACTAATTGAGAGTGTCTTAAAAAGTTTCAAACTATTCTGACCCACCATAAACTGTATGTTACTGAAACAGGAGGAAGGAGCTAACATCACGGTTAATTCCCTTCATCCTGGAGTAATCATGACCAATTTGATGAGGCACTCCTATGCTGTCATGAGTACGCTCCCCGGCCCATTTTTCTGTTCTTTTGAATGTATTTGTCAAATGTCATCAAGTTTTAGCTATGCGCCATTTTATGGCAAGTGCCTTTATGGCTCCACGGCGTTATGAATTTCCTGTTTAACTTGCAGAGGCAATTCAAGTTGCCACCTGCTTGATCTGGAAGAATGTACCCCAGGTTCTCCTCTACTCTTGCCTTCAAGTAACGAATATTTCGTTGTGTAGTTTCTTCTGAATTTAACCTTGTCTAATAGAGGATGCCTTGCGGTTTCATTTCCAGGGAGCAGCAACTACCTGCTATGTAGGGCTCAGCCATCAGCTGAAGGGAGTCACAGGCAAATACTTTGCTGACTGCAACGAGGAGAAGACGAGCAAATTGGGAGAGAGCGACGTCTTGGCGAAGCAACTCTGGGAGTTCAGCGAAGAGCTGGTCAAGTCTGCGAGTCAGATCTAAAAGCAGGCGAGAGAAAGGCGTAGTAGGAACCTACCGCATGCATGGTGAACCAGTGTCGTTCATTAACAAATTTTCGTGCTTGTTGTTTGGATCGTGACCTAAGAGGCTAAGACCAATATGCACCCTGGTTAAATTTCTCTAATGTATCTGCCGATCTGTTCCGGATTGGGTCAATGGGACTGGTATATGTCATCCTAGTTTCAGATTTCTGTTGCCTGAAATATCACCCAAGTTTCAGAGATATTTTGGTGTTGCCTAATACTTTATCGTCCTAGAGTGATTTCGGGACTGATGGAGTCCCCGGTGCGGGCACGTCCTGATTAGGGTCATTATGAGCTTCGGGTCTCTGGCAGGCAGCCAGATGGATGCTATTGCTCTGCTGATGCTCCCCGTGCTTATCGTGCCGGCCCCTGGATCGAATCGCCAGCATAGACGATACCGATCTAATATCAAACATGTATCGTCCAATCGCAATAATCTAGAATTAACATAAGTCTTACAAACCACTATCAGAGGTTAGCCAAATGAATAATCTTACAAACTCAAAGAATTCACGACAATGAAAACATAAGCAAAGCCTAATGAAGTAGTTTTTGGTAGAGCTCCATCTACGTCACGAGGAACCATGTTGAGTGGATGCACGTAGCCGTACGTAAGTCACTCCTCGAAGAGTCACCTGCAACATGATAATGTTGCAGCCACTAGGCATCTATAGATTTAATGTATGGGCAGGTTCCACAAGAATTATAACAGTCATATCTCACCTACATGCTTTTCAAATAAGTGAAAATTTGGCTTAGTTTGCGTAAAGCGATAGTTTTATACAATCTTCATATATAAGTGGATCTACTCTATACATAGGACACACTACATCTCACAACAATCCGCAGTATACTTGGGTCCACGGCATCTCACAACAACCCTAGACCTTTAGCCCACTAGTTTGACCAATAGCATCACACCATTAGTGTCATCAAGCAGAGACCTATCCCGGCCCATTGTTCAACCCACCAAGTTTTTTTTATTGAAGAGATGATGATGGGATCTTCCAGAGAGTTTTCAGCCATGTTGCTCAAAGTTGTCCATGACTGAGGACACGACTAATCATGATCAGTTTGCACACTCTCCAGAGGTTTGTGTACTTTACCCGCAAGACCAAGTCGCACCCTTCTGCTACTAAACTCAACTGTAGAGTAGTCACAGGACGAGACTTATGTGAAGCAGTTGCTTGCTCCAGCAGGTAGACCCACTCCAACCTACGCACCTACATTTGCTGGTCTACCTGGGATGGTTCCCATAACTTACTTGGTCAAGACAGAGCCATATGACTCACGATTACACATGGAAGCTACTTAACTTAAAACTCAAACAGTCCCTTTGAACCTGCGCGGCAGGCCCCACCCAAATCACACCCTAATGACCCAATCAAAGCCAATCCACCTAGATGATTGATTAGTTAGGTTGTAATTAGGTAGCCAACCAATATACAGTAACATGTCTTCTAGTGTGATTCCAACCCCATTATATCATAGCAAGCTAATCATTGTCTACATGTTGTTTACAAGGAACAGGGTAATGGAACCTAAGGTTTTGCTACTAGGTATCCATACAATGTCATAGCTTAAGCCTGAACTCACATACCTATCGTGGCATACTACAATACATAATCAAAGTAGGGGAGTCATAATCAAAGTGAAACTTGCCTTGGTTATTGATGTCACTTGTGCACTGCTCACACTCACAGGGGTTGCACTCCTTGCAATCTAAAAGTTGAACAAACACATACAACATACATAAAAACGTAATCCATTCAAAAGGGAATGCTTGCATGAATGACAAATAAGAACCAAGCACACACACACTAGCAAAGTAGTTTGGCTTAGGATAGGATTTGGTTCTTCTCCATTTGGTTCAACATCCTAGGGTGTATGTGTTAGGATTTTGGTTTAAATGATTTTCATTCATAACTTGACTTAGTTTTGTTTCATTCAAAATTTGTTTCTAAGATTGAATTTTGGTTTTCAAAATGATTCATACTTCAACTTGGTTGTGTATCAAATTGGATTTCATATTGAAATTTGAAAATAGTTTAAATATAAAATTCAAGTTCAAATTTGAATTGGATTCAAATAGTTCAAGTGAGGTTTAGATCATTCAAAGTTTGATTTGAAATTAAATTTGAAGTTGAAATAGTATTCAAACTTTTTTGAATTGTTTTGAATTTGAATTTGAATTAAACTTGAATTAAGTCTTTAAAAGGCTCGGTTGAATTCAATTTAGTTCATAGTTGGTCCATGAATTCATTTCCAAAGCTTTCCATTTAATTTGAATTATTCAATTGGTTCATAAGTCCCATTTTAGTTTGAATTAAATCCAAATTAGGTTTGAATTTGATATGGTCAATATGTTCAAAAAATGCATTCCTAAAGTTTAGCTCAAAGTTCTGGAATTAAAGTGCAAACATTATTATTATTAATTCCATGGTTTGAAAGTTATAAACTAGTTAAGTTTCAATTTATTTGAATTAAGGTTTCTATTGAAATTTATTTTAATTTTAATTTTACCTTGTTCGAATTTGAATCCTAGTGAGTTCCTTTGAAGGTTCAACTAATTAGGATCATTTTGCAAAAAGAACCAGACGAATTGAATTATAGTTTGCATTTTAGACCCTATATAGGTAAAAAGAGACTCTATTTTAAATTCATTTTAACTATTTAAAATTGAATATATTTTTCTCCTGGTTGAATGTTTTTCTCTATAATTTGCAAAAAGTTTCACGTCAATTGGATTAGCAGAATAAAAGTTGTGATATTTTTAGTGCACATGAGCTTTTTGTAAAAGTTACAGAGCCTAATACCTAGTCGAATTCTTTTCATTTTAAGCAGAGACATGTGGTGCTCTCTGATTGGCTGCTACCGCTTTGACCTAGAATAAAAACGTGAACATTGGATTGTATGATCAGCGAACAACTCAGATCAAAACGTACCGCTTCAGTTAAGACTGTCACAATGGGGAGGAACTTAGGAATAACATCACATACTCTAATACAACTTTGCTTATGTGGCACATATTTAATGAAACATCACACACTCAGATCAAAATGAACATTGGATTGTATGATCAGCGAACAACTCAGATCAAAACGTACCGCTTCAGTTAAGACTGTCACAAAGAGGTGCTTGTGGTAACTAGCTAAGTTACCGGAACATCACACACTCCAAGAAACAATGAGTCTATAACCTAATAAATACATCGTTGCATGACACTACATAGATGTTCCTACCCACTATGGAGGTAGTAACATAGTCTAGGGAAGTGTGTAAGTTACTAGCTTATGTTCTTGCCCATTGTGACCAGCCTAAGTGAACTGACATAAGACGTTGGTTCCAGATCTAATAGGCGAGAACAGAAGGCAATGCTCATCGGGCGGCTAGGCCACCGAAGATGGGGAACATCGGCAGCGGTGGTGCTCGGGTTCGACGGTTGCAGCGTTAAGCAAAATATAATTCTCTTTTTTATGGTAAAACGTGTCTCATTCATATCACAAATATTAAAATACAGTTCAGGTACAGATCGACGTGACAAAACTGAAAAGACAGCAGAACGTCTCTGAGCTTGACACCAACGTCCGTCGCCTATCTCCAGCACCTCCACAACAACCGTCAAGGAAAAAATAACAGATCACCTCCTCATCCGAGCTCGACGCGGCTCCATCGCTGATATGCAGCTTTACGGGCCTTCAAGATGGCTCGCTAGAAATGAAGTCCTTGCCGTTGAACAAATGAGCCCGGGGCAAAACTCCGGACACGCCATCTAACCCCAGATCTGGCACCCCCACCACGGCTAAGATGCTGAAGAAGGAAAGCATACCTGCTATCCATCAATCATGAATCCAACACATGTTCCGTCTTCCAGATGTCATCAATGCAGACCATAATCTGCATTCGCTCTTGAACTACTTCCCAAGCTCCGCGCAGACGTTGGAGCAAACGCCGATGCAACGGCGGAGTCAAAGGTCACATGTGCACCACAGGATGTCGCCGCTGCCATGACATCCCAGCTTGAACAGACTGGTTCTCAAATCCATCGCTAACCGTAGAGACGGTCGTCTCGCCAGAGAAGAATCTGGAGCTTCTTTATTCAACATCGTTGTCATCGTTGCCGAAGCCAAGACGTCGAACAATACAAAAACCTAAGCTGCTAGGGGTCTATAACTAAAACTTAAACGATCCGCACGCGCGGGATCCGGCGACCCCCTCACCACCGACGACCAAGAGGTCACCGCCGGAGGGGAGCCGCCGGAAGGGTTGGCTCTCTTGGCTTCGATGGCTAGGGTTGGCAGGCTGTAATTAATCAAATCCATCCTTTGATGAACGTATGTCATGTGTATCTTGAATGTCTTCAAATATCTTGTTGGTGTAGAGGCTATGTGTATCTGGTATCCTCGCAATATTAATATATTCATCTTGTCAAAAAAAGTAGTGTGAAGGTCTGTCCACGTGTATGCATCCTGTGGCGTACCATACGAAAATTCAAAATTTCGAGAACCAGAGCGGGCGGGCGAAAGCAGCCGCCCTCCCGAGCTGCCAAAGGGTGGGCCCCACATCGTCCGCAGTCACACATCGGATACCGCGCTCGCGCCGCCTTCCTCCTCCAATCGCTCGGCGGCCACTTTCCCCGCCTCGCCGAGCCTGTTCGTCCGCTTCCCAGCTCGCCGCGCTCCCCTCCCGGCGCTCAAACCCGAAGCCCACGGGCTGCCGTGGCGGCATCGCGCTCCTCGGCGGATGGGCCCGCCGCCGCGCGACGTGGTGGTGATCAGCTCCGACGAGGACGAGGGCTCCCGGAGGTCGTCTGTCTCGCCCGGCTCCCTCGGACGGGTCGCGTTGCTCGGGGAATCGCTGCCGCCGGTGCCAGTGCCGCGGAGGAAGAAGGGCAAGTCCCGCGGCGTTCGCGCCAGAAAGGACAACGACGACGAGGAGGAGGACGACGACTGCGTGATCCTGGACGGCGACCCTGACGGGCCGGCTGTGGTTGTGGGCGCCAAGGGGAGGGGCGCGGGGGACGGCGCGTCAGACGAGGTGGAGATCGTCGCGGTCAAAGGCAAGGTACAGATTGGTTTGTTCCCTTCCGCTTTGATCCGCGCAATTTTTGCGCATTTCACTGAAGCAGTGCGAAACCTTGTTACGCTGCCTGGAGTCCGTGCCTAGAGATGAGCAGACCACTGATTTCATCAGAAATTTCGTTTCGAATCGAACTGTGGCTCAGCGAGCATATGTTCTAATTTAAGTATGTATTGCACGTTCACTGCTTCAGAACATACTTTTCCCGAAAGACTTTCATTGTTCAGCCTGTAACATGGAGGTGGTCTGCTGAAGTATCTGTCCCTGTTATTCACCCTTACTGTCGATGAGCATCTTCAGTTTTACTGCATTTTGCCTGTGGACTGTGTTGGCATTCTAAATCGCAGCTACTACAACATGCCCTCCTTCTGCAGATAGCGTGCAAGGATTTCCCTCACCCGCGGCATTTATGTTCTGAATTGCCCTTTAGCACCACTCCTCACCCAAAGCATTGTAAAATGGTAAGTCACAAGCATTGTCACCCCCTGTCCCTGATTCTGTTGGTAATATGATTACAGTAGCAGAGTTGACAGCATAGCTTTTGTAATGCGGCCCCGTTGCTGTTCTTTTTCTTTTCAAATGCAGTGCTACTGTTATGTGTGTGATGCTCCAGCTCCATGCAAGAGTTGGGGCAAAGGGCTCTTGAATGGTGATCATTGTCATGCCACCGACAAGGACACAAAGTGGGAAACACTGAGGCAATCATTCAAGCGCAACTTTGAGCCGGGCGAGGAGGCCACTGTGTCCGCTGGGAACCTACCCTATGGCTTTGACACCGAGCGCCTTCGCCAGCTCTTCAGGTATGCCCGAACTCTCACGTTCTCATAGGTGAGCCTTCTTAGTTCTCACAGGCGTTTGGATTGATCGTTATACTCATCAATTGTTGAGCATGCAGTTGTAACTTCTTGATAAACCCTGAAATAATTTAAATATGTTTCTTATCAAGACTGATTGCATTGCTTCCTGGCCTTATCTAGTAGGCTATTCATGCAGTGCGTGGTTCTGTTTCGTCGGTGTTCCTTTGTATGGGTTTTCTCTATGTGCTAAAACACAGTGTCTTACTTTGCTGATGTGCAGATCATTTACGACAAGGGAACAGGCAAGAGTTGTGGACAGGGGAACTGGTTTTGACATCGATCGCCTTGGCCAGCTCTTCAGGTACGCCCGAACTCTCACGTTCTCATAGGTGAGCCTTCTTAGTTCTCACAGGTGGCTGGATTGATCGTTATACTCATTAATTGTTGAGCATGCAGTTGTAACTTCTTGATAAACCCTGAAATAATTTAAATATGTTTGTTATCAAGACTGGTTGTATTGCTTCCTCGCCTTATCTAGGCTATTCATGCAGTGCGCGGTTCTGTTTCATCGGTGCTCTTTGTATGGGTTTTCTCTATGCTCTAAAACAGTGTCTACTTTGCTGATGTACAGATCATTTACGACAAGGGAACAGGCAAGAGTTGTGGACAGGGAAACTGGCTGAGTATGCTGTGCAGAATTTCCATCTGTGTGTGAGTATATTTCATAAATGATAACTTGATATGACAAATGTCCTTAATTAAGTTTAGAAGGGACTTGTTATCCTATGATCATGTCTTAGCAGTGCAGCTAATGTGCTCATAGTTAAAGCACTATGGTTGCAGTATGGTTGGAATGTCTTCCCCCAGTTTGCATTTGCATACGTTTCATGTATATGTAACACGGAGTATGTTCCTTTGGTAATATGATGCGGTACTTGTTTCTGGTTTGCATGCAAAGTTAATCTTTTTCATGACTGTGCTCTTAGTTTCTGATTTAGGGAACACCTAAATCTGAACACAAGCCAACCTAATTGCCCTCGCCGTTCTTCTAATTTGTTTATACTAGGGTGTTCCTTGACTTTTTAGCTGTTATTACTTCTTGAGGTCAGTATCATGTGCAATTTGTGCACCTCGGTTTACCGAGACAATCGGCGCCACAGCTGTTCTGTCGGTTGCCAAGTATATGATGGCACGCTTTCTTGTAAATATTCTTCTCTCTTTTATAAAGCTAAGGTATGCCTTTGGCGTACTCTCGAAAAAAAGTTTGAGGTTTGCAGGCTTGGAAGGGACGCAAACTGCGAGTTTGAGTTGGAAGATAGGAATGAACACGGTGAGGGTTTTAGGTGTTGGGTTTTGCGGGTTTTGCTAGGAACATCATTAGTTTTCTTGCCATGCTTCTCTCTCTTTCTAATGTTTACTACCTCCGTAGCTGATAGTGTCATAATTATTTTACAGATTTATTATGATTTTATTTTCATAAATCCTACTCCCTCCGTCCCAAAATAAGTGTCTTAACTAGCTTTAGTACGCGCGTACTAAAGCTAGTTAAGACACTTATTTTGGGACGGAGGGAGTATAAGTTTTCATCAACATCTGATGTCCAACAAAATAGCCGTTAAGTTTGTCGTGGAAACATCTCACGATCCTGTAAATGCTTACCATCTTTAGAGATTATATTTCAGGCATAAAACGTCGTGTACTAGGAACGGAACAGAAGGATTTTGCATCACAATTTGGTCTCAGGATCACTAAACAAAAACTGAACATACACATCCAGACATGCAATCTCCTATTCTTCACTAGACGACTTGCTTTGTTGCTCTCCTGCTGCCGCATCTGGTGGCGTCGCCGTCGTCTCATCGTCGCTGGCCTTGTGAATCACCAAGCATGGGCCGCCGTCCCGCTGGAACGCCCATATCTGGATCTCATCCATCGCTTCCATGCCACTAGTGTTGATGAAACTCCCGTGGTCTCCGAATTTCAGCACCGTCCTGCCGCTAGAATCCCACCGTGTCAGCTGACCATCCATCCGGTCGCCGGCGCGGTTGACGTAGACCGGCACGACGAGCCCGCCGGGCTTCTTCCCCCGCGCCCTGCGGCACGCCTGCGGTTCCGTCCTCTCCCGGGGGTTTTCCAGCTTGGCGGCGCGGCGCTGCTCGTCGGAGAGGAGCCGGAGGAGGCGGCCGACGGCATCGCCGTGCGGCATGGACAAGCGGCCCTGCTGCAGGTCGAGGTCCGTCCGCTGGACGCGCTTCTCGGCGATGAAGTGGAGCGGGTGGTCGGGCTGGAGGCCCAGCTTTTCGCGTATCCAGCCCGGCTCCGCCGGCCCGGGTTGGTGTCCAGCGGCCGGCGGCGGAACGGCGTCAGCGGGCTCACCGGAGAAGGGTGCCGCCGCGGCGCTGCTTGAGGCGGGCTCCAGCGCGGACGCCACGTCGTTCGTTGTGATCTCCGTGGGTTTGGCTTCAGCGTCGCCGCCGGCGGTTTCCGATGGCGATGTCGAGCAATATCGCTCCATGGTCGTTCGTAGGTGCAATGTCGATCGTTATCGTCTGTTGATTCAGCAAGTTGAGTCCTCCTGGCGTGAGAATATATATAGTACCGGAACGGGTGGATGATGGACATGCATTTGGACCCGAATCAGGATTCCGCATTCAAGTGTCCGTCTCTGATTCGTGTCCAAAGTGTTCGTGCGATGATGATGGCGGTAATCCGAGCTGGAGTAGTAAACAAACTACTCGCGGCGAGCGGCGATGACCATTATTTATATTTTGGACCACAATTTTTTTTTGACCACGGCAAACTTATTGCTTAGACCATGACAAATTTGTTTTGTACACACCAAGATTTTTTTTTTGAGAATGAGCCAAGAGAACTTTTATCACATACACCATATAAATTCTGTTTTGTAAATAAAATGAAACATATAAAATTTGTTGAACAATTTTTTTGTATACCATGGCTAATTACGTGAACATCACATGTCAACTTTCTTTCCAGAGAGCTGGGTGAAGGTCAACTCGGACGGTGCATTCTCACAAAACCGAGACAAAGGTGGGGCAGGGGTTGTGCTAAAGGATCGGAATGACGCTTTCAGAGCTAAAAATTGGTACATGTATGGGCCTGCTACAAAAGATTACAGGCCTTTCCTTAAATAATCTCCACCGCCCCATGATTTTCATCAGGGTGGGGCCCTTCCCTCCACCTTAATCCAATTAAAATCTGCCAGATCAACATCAGCCTGTAAACATTACTAGCAAAAAATGCCCGTGCGTTGCAACGGAAGAAAAATTTATCACATGTGTTTTCTAATTACCCTGAAAAATAAATATATTTTCAAACAAAATTTGTTTTACTCGTAGTTAATTTGCAAGCCAATGTCATATCTTCAATTCTGATCCAACATGTGATAGACAGGAACTATCAAGAAATTCTCAGGGGCATGTGTAACTAAAAAGATGAACAAAACCGAAAGGAATTATAGCTTTGCTTGTCTCTTTTCTCATTGTGCACTTGCCTGTCAGATAAAAATGATATGTTAATAACAACATTTTTTTGACGTTAATAACAACATATTAAAGTATGCATTATCTAAAGACTCATAGGGCCTGAAAATAGAAAGTAACAACATATTAAAGCATTCACTATCTACAAACCCCAAAACTGAACAACATTCGTACCATGGTAGCTTGAAGCCCTCAACATTAAGAATAAATCAGATAAGCAAATAAAAAATCACATGGACTATTACAATTCACCCTCATTACTGCTTGCATTTCATTCTCAAGGGGTGTAAGTTGTGCAGCAAAAGTCTAGTGATATTCTCAACTGTGCTGGAAAAATAAGATGAGAAGGTTCCGTGCAACGTCCTTTACATGTGCACTATATCATGAAAATTGTAAAGATAAACTGAGTAAAATTATGTTGAAATCTGAAGCACTTGCAAGGATGCCGATATAGTGACAAGGATAGTTGGCACGTCATAAACTCATCATGATCAAATAAACATTATGGTGGGCTTGCATTCTCACCAACAATCAATGGCATCTTGACTGAGCTCCGAGCTAAACGTCTGGGAGTAGAATCATAATCTCCCAAAGTTGTCGTTAATTTCAAAGATATCTTGGCACACGTTGAGAAAATTTTGCCATCTTGAAACAACCGTGAACTAAAAAAATGCATCCTAAAGACAACATGAGCAAGATCAAGTATACCAACTCCCTTAAGGAGAACAAAAATAATTACGAAAAATTATCAATACCTGTGGAGGTAAATTCATCGACGAACATGTGAGTTCTTGAGTGCACTATCATCAAAATACACATCCATATCAAGTTCTCCTATGAACTGAACCACCGGTTGTTTTCAGAAAAAGCAGCCAGAAAAAAAAGAACGGACATAGATCGTTTTGGTGTAATCACCCATGATTTTGACAAATATAGAACCGCGGCCATAGATCACTTTGATGTCTCGCATGCATGTGTTGCACCGTGGCTTAGCTAGCTTTGCAGCGAATCAATCAATCCATCGCTGTGTACTGCGGCGTCTTGCCGGAAGATTGATTGTCTCGGTAAGTAATCGATCCAGCTCCGAAGTTCTCAGTACGCGCGTCACCGTTGCCGTAAGCTTGTTGCGTGTATGTGGACAGGGCCAACATGCATCGATCACACAGGCGTCGTTCCATGGCGCCCACGGGCTTCCGCGACCTGCCGATGGAGGCCTTGGAACAGACGCGCGGCGCACCGGCCCCCTCGACAATGTCGCCCTGCTCCGCCGTTTGTGCACCGTGGCGCCGCACGCTCAAGGCCACTCCTCCGCCTAATCAAACTGCCGAACCAGCCACACCACGTGTACGTGGAGCGTTGCTGCGAGTGCCCGCTGCGGCTGCGAAACAAGCGCCCTTGCTAGGACAGAACCTGAATAATGGAACAAAAAGTATGCCTCTGACAGACGAACGGTACTGGCCCTCTCGTCGCCGTTTCCTTGGAGAGCAAGACCGACTCAGCAGTGCAGCCGACGCGCATCATAGGCTCCTCCTACGGCTGGGTGGTCAGCGTCGACGAGGCATGCACCCTGACCCTGCTGGAGCCGCTCACCGGTGGTCGGTTTCCGCTGCCTCCCATCACCTCGACGCTCGAGCGTAGCAAGCAAGGAGCAACGGCGGCGTAACATAGGGGATCGGCGAGGTGAGGAGCAGCAGCCGTAAGCACTTTGTCCTTGGTCCCCGTAGCCCCTACCTCTCGATCTAATAACGAATCGAATCGTTTTCTTTTCCTCGATCTGATATACGTTCAGGAGGACTTGTGCCCGTGAAGATGAAGGAGATCTAGTTGGAACAAAGAAGAAAACGGATACACCTAGTATTTGTGTCGGTGAAGAAGAAGGAGATCAAGCCACAACTTATTTTTCGTTGCGGACGGAAGGGCAGTGGATCGAAACGTGTCAACTTTCTTTCCAGAGGGCTGAGTGAAGGCCAACTCGGACGGTGCATTCTCACAAAACCGAGACAAAGGTGGGGCATGGGTTGTGCTAAAGGATCGGAATGACGCTTTCAGAGCTAAAAATTGGTACATGTATGGGCCTGCTACAAAAGGTTACAGGCCTTTCTTTAAATAATCTCCACCGCCCCCCTGATTTTCACCAGGGTGGGGCCCTTCCCTCCACCTTAATCCAATTAAAATCTGCCAGATCAACATCAACCTGTAAACATTATGTAATTGTTTTTTTTTTTGAGAAAAGGCTAGACGCCCGACTTTATAAATAAAGCCAATCACCACGAGTACCATATAGGAATAGAGTATGTCGAAAGGGGAATAACAAGGAGGCAACCAAGCAGGGTTGCAAAGTACAGTACAACCACTAGGGCAAAAGGCACGCAGGCCTGGGCAGCAGAAGAAGACTAAGCATTACTGAGCTTGAGGAACTTGAGATGGTACGACATGATGACCAAGGCTGATGGCGATCGCGCGGATCTTGGCTATGAGGGAATTGAAAGCATCCACGTCTCCAGCTTTAAACAGAGTCGCCCACTTCTGTAAGAAAGCAACCATTTTAAACAGACAATCAGAAGGCTTATTAGGGAAAACATGCTCAATAGTAAATTTATTTCTGGTCGTCCATAAGCTCCAGCACAAAGTCGCAAAGAAAACCCAGAAGATCCTACGCCCCTGCCCCGACAGGTTGCGGGATAGCTCAAATAGATCATTAAAGCTTTGGGGGTTCCAGGTGCACGAGAGCCACGAGCGAACGCAGCTCCAACCAAACCGCGCCAATGGGAAGTTGAAGAGAATGTGTTCTGTGTCTTCCACCACTCCACAAAGGGTGCAAGCCGGGTTAGCATTGCCATGCCGTTTAATGATTTGGTCGCTAGCCGGGAGTTTACGTCTGAGGGCTTGCCATAGAAAAATCTTGATTTTCAGGGGGATCCGGGCTTGCCACAGCCCCTTGAAGCGGTCATCAGTCCTACCAGGAATGAGCTTGTTATAAAGAGATTTGACCGAGAAGCGGCCCGAAGCAGAGTGAGGCCAAACCAACACGTCGGAGGACTCCGAGAGCGGGGGGGGGGGGGGGGGGTCAGGGCAATGAGGTCACTCTTCGGAAGTCAGAGTCCGGCAGAAGGCAAAGTCCCACTTAGCAGCTGCCAAAGAAGCCACCGAGGCATTTGGGTCGGAGACATAAGTAAAAAAGCAAAGGAAAGGCCACGGCCAGGGGACCGGTGCCCGTCCACCAATCAAGCCAGAAGCGGGTGGATGTCCCATCTCCAACCCCGAAACGGACCAAGCCTCTGAAAGTATCGCGAAGTTTCATCAAGGACGACCAAAATTGCGATCCGAACCTGATAGTCGACATGAGGGCAGGGCAGTTCGGGAAGTATTTAGCCTTCAGGATCCGGATCCACACATAATTAGGAGGTTCAGAGTATAAGCGCCACCACCATTTCATCATAAGACATTGATTCATGACAGCGGTGTAAGTGATACCGAGTCCGCCGAACTTCTTGGGTCTGCACATGAGTTTCCATTTCACCATTCTAAAATTTTCCTTGTTCTCAGCCGTGTTCCAGAAGAAGGCGCTATGGTCCTTGTCAAAAGACGCATGGTTGCTTGCGAAAAGGCGGTAGAAGCCCATGATGAAAGTTGGGAGAGAGGATAGACTAGAGTTGGTAAGCACCACTTTACCAGCAGTGGACTAATAACACTAGTGCAGAACCGGGCAATAGCACCGGTTCGTAAGGCCCTTTAGTGCCGATTCCATAATCGGCACTAAAGTGTGGGCACTAAAGGCCCCCCCCTTTAGTACCGGTTCAGCACGAAACGGTGCTAAAGGGCAATCACGTGGCACGAGCCAGCTCCGGGGTCCGGGAGCCCTTTAGTACCGGTTGGTAACACCAACCGGTACTAAAATGTTTGGGGTTTTTTTGGTTTTATGATTTCTTTTTCATTTAATTTTGTGTTTTCCATTTTAATTCTTTTTCGTTTGCTGGTATTTTACGATACTACACATTGTACACGTTATGCATATATATATAAATAGAATTTCTAGTAGAACCAATCATATATATATCATCAATGTCTCACAAACCACCATATTAATTCACACATACACACATGTATAGCTATATACAATTTCTCCTACATATGCATGTTGCCTTCGGAGCCAGTGGCATTAGCCTAATTGGTGCCTTCGGAGCACGATGACAATTGGAAGTGGTTCATGACCTGGTCGATGGGGGCGGTAGCGGGTAATAGTATTCTCCCTTCGGATTTATGACCTGGTCGAGCAAAAATCCCGCTATTTCCTCTTGAAGTGCTTCTACGCGCTCCGTTTCTAGGAGCTTGTCCCGCACCTCTGTGAACTGTTAAGAAGGAGATCAATATGCATGTGTATTAGTTGTGTGACTAGATATCGATAATGGTGTAAAAATTATGAATAGTGTTCTGACAAGCGTACACATTCCTGTCTTTGAGATCTGCTCCTTTCGGACACCATCATGCGAATGTTCTCGCAAACGCAGAATGCACATAGACCAGTCCCTTGCGCCTGCTTCAGGGCCTTTATTACGAGAATGGAGTTTAATTTGATCAGATAATAATTAATCAAGCATGATAATTAAAGAGATGGCAGCTAGCTAGCTAGCTAGTACTACTTAATTACTTACCTAGGGTCGAAACCATTTCAGCTGTCGTTTCCATTTGCCTTCCGTGACACTGATGAACCTTGCCCAAGCCCTGCCCGCCGACAAAGAAAATGAATAAAGGGGTTATTAAATAGTTCATATCATGAAATGACGAACTAAATAGGCCGAGATATATAGTTAATAATGATTGAAATTACCTGTTGACTATCCCAAACAAGATGTTATAGTCACTATTTGCTTTGAGTAGTGAGTCCAGTATTTCAACTGTTCCGGCGTCAACTTTAATGATACACAAGATCCAGTGAAATCTGCATGCACACACGTTTGCATGTCTTAATTAAGCGGGCATATGTAAGCAAAAACATGTAGCTAGCTAGTAGGCAAAAACAGAGAATTTGTAGTACAAGAAAGTGTGACTCACTGGAAGTTGTAAGGAAGTAGTATATCTTCATTGTATTTGAGGTGCTTCAAGAACTCTAGCATGCTGTCCTCTACCTGCTTTTCATGATTCTTGTTTATTTTCCATGTGTATTCATTAACGGTGTTTGGGTCAATGAACCCAATGTTATAGCGTCCACCTTTTCTCATTTCATACATCTTCATCCTACATAATACCACAGAAAAGAATATAGTGAGGATAATTACAGGTAAGGATTGATCAAAAGGATCACTACAGCTAGCTTGAGACTTAAATTACAGAAAGAAATCACTTACAGACAATAGCAACTGACGATAGATTTGTCGAGTGCGTCTTGATTGTATAACTGAAACAGTTCAGAATACTCAACGGTCACAGGTTTCTGATGGTAGTAATGATCCTTCTTGACTTGCACCATGAGGGACTCGATCGGATCTCTTGGTAATGTCCATGTACCATTGATGCAATTCATACATTCTCGTTGGGAGCTTCTTGACCTCTTCTGGCTTGACCAAAGGTTGGCCCCAGGCATATTTCCGTTTTATTTCCTCCTCTGTAAGCACAGGCATGTCCTCGATCTCGAGGAGTTGTCCAACAGTGATGTTGAGAGTTTCAGCCTGCATTATATGCTCCTGGGTTATTACCACATCGCTGTTGGAAATATGCCCTAGAGGCAATAATAATTGGTTATTATTATATTTCCTTGTTCATGATAATCATTTATTATCCATGCTAGAATTGTATGATAGGAAACTCAAATACATGTGTGGATACATAGACAACACCATGTCCCTAGTAAGCCTCTAGTTGACTAGCTCGTTGATCAATAGATGGTTACGGTTTCCTGACTATGGACATTGGATGTCGTTGATAACGGGATCACATCATTAGGAGAATGATGTGATGGACAAGACCCAATCCTAAGCCTAGCACAAAGATCGTGTAGTTTGTATGCTAAAGCTTTTCTAAATGTCAAGAATCATTTCCTTAGACCATGAGATTGTGCAACTCCCGGATACCGTAGGAATACTTTGGGTGTGCCAAACGTCACAACGTAACTGGGTGACTATAAAGGTACACTACAGGTATCTCCGAAAGTGTCTGTTGGGTTGGCACGAATCGAGAATGAGATTTGTCACTCCGTGTGACGGAGAGGTATCTCTGGGCCCACTCGGTAGGACATCATCATAATGTGCACAATGTGATCAAGGAGTTGATCACGGGATGATGTGTTACGGAACGAGTAAAGAGACTTGATGGTAACGAGATTGAACAAGGTATCGGGATACCAACGATCGAATCTCGGGCAAGTACAATACCACTAGACAAAGGGAATTGTATACGGGATTGATCGAATCCTCGACGTCGTGGTTCATCCGATGAGATCATCGTGGAACATGTGGGAACCAACATGGGTATCCAGATCCCGCTGTTGGTTATTAACCGGAGAACGTCTCGGTCATGTCTGCATGGTTCCCGAACCCGTAGGGTCTACACACTTAAGGTTTGATGACGCTAGGGTTATAAAGGAAGTTTGTACGTGGTTACCGAATGTTGTTCGGAGTCCTGGATGAGATCCCGGACGTCACGAGGAGTTCTGGAATGGTCCGGAGGTAAAGATTTATATATGGGAAGTCCTGTTTTGGTCGCCGAAAAAGTTTCGGGGTTTATCGGTAACGTACCGGGACCACCGGGAGGGTCCCGGGGGTCCACCAAGTGGGGCCACAAGCCCCGGAGGGCTGCATGGGCCAAGTGTGGGAGGGGACCAGCCCCAGGTGGGCTGGTGCGCCCCCCCACCAAGGCCCAAGGCGCAAGGAAGAGTGGAAGGGGGCAAACCCTAGGCTCAGATGGGCCTAAGGCCCACCTAGTGGTGCGCCCCCCTCTCTCCCCCCTTGGACGCCCCCCTAGATGGGATCTAGGGCTGGCCGCCACCCCTAGGGATGGAAACCTAGGTGGGGGCGCAGCCCCTCCCCTCCCCCTATATATACTTGAGGTTTTGGGCTGCCAGAGACACAAATTCTTCCCCTGTTGGTGCAGCCCTACCCCTCTCCCTCCTCGTCTCTTGCGGTGCTTGGCGAAGCCCTGCTGGAGTACCACGCTCCTCCACCACCACCACGTCGTTGTGCTGCTTCTGGATGGAGTCTTCCTCAACCTCTCCCTCTCTCCTTGCTGGATCAAGGCATGGGAGACGTCACAGGGCTGTACGTGTGTTGAACGCGGAGGTGCCGTCCGTTCGGCACTAGGATCATCGGTGATTTGAATCACGACGAGTACGACTCCATCAACCCCGTTCACTTAAACGCTTCCGCTTAGCGATCTACAAGGGTATGTAGATGCACTCTCCTTCCCCTTGTTGCTAGATTACTCCATAGATTGATCTTGGTGATGCGTAGAAAATTTTGAATTTCTGCTACGTTCCCCAACAGTGGTATCAGAGCTAGGTCTATGCGTAGTTACTATGCACGAGTAGAACACAAAGTAGTTGTGGGCGTCGATATTGTCAATTATCTTGCCGTTACTAGTCTTATCTTGATTCGGCGGCATCGTGGGATGAAGCGGCCCGGACCAACCTTACACGTACGCTTACGTGAGACCGGTTCCACCGACTGACATGCACTAGTTGCATAAGGTGGCTGGCGGGTGTCTGTCTCTCCCACTTTAGTCGGATCGGATTCGATGAAAAGGGTCCTTATGAAGGGTAAATAGCAATTGGCATATCATGTTGTGGTTTTTGCGCAGGTAAGAAACGTTCTTGCTAGAAACCCATAGCAGCCACGTAAAACATGCAAACAACAATTAGAGGACGTCTAACTTGTTTTTGCAGGGTATGCTATGTGATGTGATATGGCCAAAGGATGTGATGAATGATATATGTGATGTATGAGTTGATCATGTTCTTGTAATAGGAATCACGACTTGCATGTCGATGAGTATGACAACCGGCAGGAGCCATAGGAGTTGTCTTAATTTATTTATGACCTGCGTGTCAATATAAACGTCATGTAATTACTTTACTTTATTGCTAACCATTAGCTGTAGTAGTAGAAGTAATAGTTGGCGAGACAACTTCATGAAGACACGATGATGGAGATCATGATGATGGAGATCATGGTGTCATGCCGGTGACAAGATGATCATGGAGCCCCAAGATGGAGATCAAAGGAGCTATATGATATTGGCCATATCATGTCACTATTATTTGATTGCATGTGATGTTTATCATGTTTTTGCATCTTGTTTACTTAGAACGACGGTAGTAAATAAGATGATCCCTCATAATAATTTCAAGAAAGTGTTCCCCCTAACTATGCACCGTTGCGACAGTTCGTTGTTTCGAAGCACCACGTGATGATCGGGTGTGATAGATTCTAACGTTCACATACAACGGGTGTAAGACAGATTTACACACGCGAAACACTTAGGTTGACTTGACGAGCCTAGCATGTACAGACATGGCCTCGAAACACAAGAGACCGAAAGGTTGAGCATGACTCGTATGGTAGATACGATCAACATGAAGATGTTCACTGATGATGACTAGTCCGTCTCACGTGATGATCGGACACGGCCTAGTTGACTCTGAAAGTGCGTTATATCGACTAGAGGGGGGGTGAATAGGCGATTTTTCTGAAAGTCTTCAGAACATGGGAGTTTTGAAGACAAACGATAAAATTAAACCTATTACCATGCAGCGAAAGGTAGGCTACACTAGGCAAACCATAGTCAAGTATTCAATGAAGTGAAAGCACAAAGACTAATAGCAGCTAGGTAGTAAGGATCAGGTAGGAAGATATTGTGAAGCCAAACAAAACACACAGTCACTCAGTGAAGACAAATGATAGAGCAAACATACAATGACTTCACAAGGAGTAATAGTAAGTAAAGTGAAGTGAAGATGAAACCAGTGACTCGTTGAAGACAATGATTTGTTGGACCAGTTCCAGTTGCTGTGACAACTGTACATCTGGTTGGAGTGGCTAGGTATTTAAACCTTAGGACACACAGTCCCGGACACCCAGTCCTGAACACGCAGCTCAGGACACCCAGTCCTCACCGTATTCTCCTTGAGCTAAGGTCACATAGACCTCGCCCAATCACTCTGGTAAGTCTTCAAGGTAGACTCCCAAACCTTCATAGACTTCGTTCACTAGCAATCCACAATGTCTCTTGGAAGCTCAGAACGCGA
Organism: Triticum urartu; assembly: GCF_056163025.1. Classification (NCBI taxonomy): domain Eukaryota; kingdom Viridiplantae; phylum Streptophyta; class Magnoliopsida; order Poales; family Poaceae; genus Triticum; species Triticum urartu. The sequence goes on from NC_141877.1 coordinate 477,118,048, forward strand.
CGCCTAACCGGCTGGAGGATGCACAGTCCTCAAGTGTAATAAGTCTTCAGATCACACAGACAAGAAGACTTAAGTGATGCCCAATTCTCTCTGGCTCTGGTGGTTAGGTCTTTATCCTCGCAAGGAATTCTCTCTCAAAGGCTTCGAGGTGGGTTGCTCTCAAACGACAAAAGCCGTGCTTTCAATCTGAGCAGCCAACCATTTATGGTTGTAGGGGTGAGCTATTTATAGCCACTTGGCAACCCGACCTGATTTGTCCGAAATGACCCTGGGTCACTAAGGAACTGACACGTGTTCCAACGGTCAGATTTCAAACTCTCACGGTAACTTTACTTGGGCTACAAGCAAAGCTGACTTGTCCGACTCTGGACAAGATTCGCTCTCATTGTCTTCACTCGAAGACATAGGTTTTTGGTTTAGGCATCACTTCAGTCTTCATACTGGTTCTCTTGGACCCCACTTAACAGTACGGTGGTTCCTATGACTCAACACAAAAGAAAAAGAACTACGAAAGATCTAAGTCTTCGAGCTCCATAGGCTTCATATCGTGTCTTCTCTTGTCATAGTCTTCAATGTGAATATCTTCATATACCACCTTTGACTTCAATATCTTCATATATTTTTAGGGGTCATCTCTGGTAGTAAAACCGAATCATGAGGGACTTCTACCTGTGTTATTCTGCAATTCTCACAAACACATTAGTCCCTCAACTAGGTTTGTCGTCAATACTCCAAAACCAACTAGGGGTGGCACTAGATGCACTTACAATCTCCCCCTTTTTGGTGATTGATGACAAACTAGTTAAAGTTTTCAACGGGGAATATAATCTGTGAAACTATAAAGAATAAGGAATTGTCTTCATAAGTTGCAAGGGCTCCCCCTGAAGATGTGCATATAAGTTAATTTGCTTTTGGAATGCAAATGCACATGGCAGGTGGTACTTGTGGAGATCCACTTCAACTTATGATGACAATCCACTATGCATGTGAAAGTATATGAAGATAATGCCATGTATAATGGAAAATGGACGACTGCAGAATGATCTATGTGCGGAATTTATCGTCCCACATGCGGAATTTATCTTCACAAAACAAGGTGGAAAATAAGTAGCAGACGACCATCTAGTTTAAGTGTTACAACTCATAAGAACCAAATGTAGCAAAAAAAAAGAGAGTTGTAAGCACGAAGCAAAATATAAGGCACCCGCCCATATGAACCCGCTTGAAGACTATCAATCTCATATGCTTCTCCCCCTTTTGTCAGTAATGACCAAAAAGGTTTGAAGACATGGAGCCTCTACTCGTTCCCATGAGGAGTAGGTGAAGTAGCAGGGTTGTTGGTGTTGTTTGGCGGTGCAGAAGAGCTTGGAGGTGCTAAAGAAGGTGGCGGTGAAGTAGCATCGTCTTCTTCCTCAATAATTCTGGCAGTGACTGTGGCAGCAGAGGAAGAGAACTCAGAGTCTTCAAGGGATGGAGTTCCCAGCAGCACAGCCCTTCGAGGAGGTGTGGAGTCAAACTTGAATCTCTCAGTGAAGCCATCCTCTTGAAGATCAGCTTCAGAAAGCATCATCGTTAGCCCTTTCCATGTGCGGCGACAGGTTTCATGGGCAACGAAAGCATTCTTGGTGGCAAGATTTCGAGTGCGATTGACATCCACCAAGAGGCTTTTCATCTGACGCTTCAGCCAGTCATGATGCCTATCTTGTTTCTGATATAGGGCCACAAGAAGCTCTCGGTCATTGAGAACACGAGTGCGCTTCTTGGGTCTTGAAGCAGTGGCACTGTCAGTGGCTTCAGTGGAAGCAGGGTGTGGTGCACGTGTAGTTCCAGCCAAAGGATACACCCGAGAAACTGCTTCAACGCCTTCAACGTTCTGTGTAAAACTCTGATGTTCTGCATTCTGAAGACTTAGAGGTTGCTTGGCAGGCTCAGAATATATGGCTTCAGTAGACATGTCCACGTCAGGCAAGAAGATCCTATGGTTGCGGGCTGAGGGCTGATAAGAGATGGCGGAGTGTAGCTTGATCAGCCGCATGACCCAAGGGGCGTAGAACTTCAATCCAAACAGATCAATGCCTGATGCAGCAAGTTGGCGTATGAAGAAGTCCTGTGCATTGAAGCATTTGCCATGAAGTATATAGAAGACCAAAGTCTTCATTGCACCCTGAAGCTTGGCATTTGGAGAGTGCCCTTTGATAGGCCAGAGAGTTCGCCTGATGATGTGATAGATGGTTCTGCGCAGGTACTCAAGGTCTTCAACGAAGAACTCTGTAGGATACGCAGCATCTTGAGGCAATGGCTTCATCATGCTGGGCATTTGACTCATATTAGGTTCTGGCTGCTGAAAGATGCTCTCAATAGCTTCAGCATGCAGCTGACAGCCTTGCTCGAAGAGATCGCCAGGAGTGGGCAAGCCAGTGAGCTCAATGATGTCAAATGCCTTTGCTTCGTGATGAACGTTGCCAGTCATCCACTCCAGGACCCAAGTCTTCGGATCTCTGCTATACCCTTTGATGTGAAGTGTGGCATAGAATTGTAGCAGCAGCTCTTCATTCCAATGCTCTTCATCAGTAACAAACTGCAGCAGACCCACTTGCTTGAAGCAATCCAACGCTTCTTCTAGACAGGGCAGACCAGCTATAGCTTCAACATCAAGGCGCTTGTGTGGGAAGATGCGACCTTGGTTGTAAAGAATGCAAGAGTAATAGTTTCGCTGAGGATAGCTCCAGAACCGATCAGATGATATCCTTTCCCTTGAGTAGGGGTTCCTGGAGCTATAGAAGAATGTGTTGTCTGCCCTGAAGCCATTGATGTTGAAGGAGCCAGGTGCTGATGCAGGACCTGGAAACCTTGGCAGTCTTGGGATTGGCTTCTGGACCTGAGGCCTGTGCTCAACATGATAGTTGAATTAGGGACCGGCAGCAGACTCAGGAACAGAAGTGGCGGGATCAGTGGCTTCGCTGTCTTCTGAAGCTTTTGCTGGGGAGGGCTCCACATTAGCTTCGTTGTTGGTTGTGGCAGCCTCAAGATTTTCATCCTCCACTTGACTAGCTGGAGGGTCGGTCACAGGCACGTTCTCCTGGAGAACTGCTTCTTGGTGGAGCAGGGGAGTGGGATCTTGTGGTACTTCTTCTTCTGCGGCTGATGCAGCCGGAATGTCTTCAGCAGATACTTGAGGCCTTGGACCTTTGCGAAGCCTGCGGAATGCAGACGACGCCTGTGGAGTTGGAGTGGGCTGGGCCTCATAGTCTTCTTCTTCTTGTGGGCGATCCGCCCATGAAGCATTATGTGCAATTGGCGTCAGTGGACGACCAATGCTGAGGAGTTCGTTGTTTTCTAACTGAGGAAGGACTGCATCATCTTCTACATTGTCATGATGACCAATGTCTTCAGCAGCGATGGGATCAGCTGCTGGAATGTCTTCAGCTTCAGGAGCCTCTGTGGAAGCAGGCTCATGAACTGTCAGTTGACGTTCTGCGTCAGGATGAACCATAGAAATGGGTTCAACTATCAAGGGCTCTGTGGGAGCAGCCCGAGCTTTCTTGGTTTTTTGCTTTTTCTTGATGGGGCAGTAGGAGAGTCTTTAGAGTGTTTCCTCTTCCTGGCTTCAGCCTCAGCAGTTCTTGTCTTCTTGAGCTCTGAAGCTGTTGACCGGCTCTTTGGCTTCGAGCCAGTCATTCTTGTTGGGAAGACAATCGGAATTGCTTCTTGCCTTGGTGCATCAGATTCAGCCGTAGCAGGCTTCTTCTTCTTCTTTGCGGCCATCCTGGGGTCGATGCCAGGACGCCCAAGTGCCTTGCGCTTCTCAGCCTCATTATAGGCTTGCACACATCTGTCAGCCAGAGTCTTCATGCGCTCACGTGAACCCTGAGCTTCTGCATGCTTCTTCACAAAGGCTTCCTTGAGCTCGTGCATCATTGTCTTGAAGTTCTTCACTTCTTGCATGCTGAGCTTGGCCATGTGCTTCTTGAACTGAGCCTTTTCATAGTCAATCTTCTGCTTCAATTCAACAATGCGCTGGGCAATAGCAAGTTCTGAAGCAATGGCGCCTTGGAAGGCGACACTGAGGCCAATAGGTAGCTGCAGATCTTCAAAGCTGATGTTTGGCGTGTCAAACCACTCGTCAATGAAGTTGTGGATGATGGTGACATCAAAGAGAGGCAGATCATTGAAGATTTCTGCTTCTTCTTTGCTCTTGATGAGTTGCTCAAGAGCGTCATCTGCAAGATCTTCATCACTTGACAGATCAATGTCGTCATTGCGCAGGATGGCAGCAGCTGTTAGCTCTTTGCCAGTGTGAGACAGAGGCATCTTGGCCTTCTGAGGCTTGGAGACGCGTGATAAATCTTCAGACTGCACACTGTCTTCAGGAGGTGCAGTTGCCAATGGCTTCGCCCTTGAGATTTTTGGTGAAGGGGCTGGCTTTGAAGCTTTTGGCTTCTTCAACTGCTTTGGCTTCGGCACTACAGGCGCGTCATCAGACTCAATGTTAGCCGCAGGCTCATTTACTGCAGTCCCTTGAACCAAGATGTAGGTGATGAGGCCTTCAAGGTTGGCGAAAGGACCGATGACATTGGGTTCTGCATGTCGTGTGCCATCTGCCCTTGGAGATGAGGGACCAGGGTTAAAGTCTAACCCAAAAGTCTTCTTGTTCTTCTTCGCAGAGTTTTGAGCAAACTGGAAGTTGCGCTTGAACAAATTGTCGTCACGACACCATAGCAGTGACGACGAGTGTGCATCAGCAGGCTGTGGTCCACGGACCATGCATGGATAGAAGCCTTGAGCAATGGCTTCATCTCTGGACCTGGGTAGAAGATTCTTGAATAGGATGTCTCCCCACGGTCTCTTGATGGCGTTTTTCTCAGCATACTCCTGGGTCACAAATCTGTATTTGAACCATTGTTCTGCCCAATATCTCCGAATCCATTAGATTCGGGTCTTGCGCTGACTGTAATCCTCTTCAGAATCTGTCTTGTACATTTCTGAGAGTTCATCTGGCAGATCTCTGGAGGTCTCACCATGACGCTTTCTGCCACCCTTCCTTGCTGCCTTTTCTGAAGCCATAAACTTTAACTTGAAAGGCTTCAAGACGTTCAAAGGCTTCAAAGGTTTTCGTTTGCTGGACCAACAGGAACTGGCTTCGGGAGAATTTATGTGATGCTGTAAGAATTCTGCAAATGAATGCAGACTATGAGAACCAAAGGATTCTCCCACGGACATGTACCTGTGAAAGCATTAAGGTGCGAGGGAAGGGGAAGAGGTCATATGCATTCTCAGAAGATTTTGAAGATAAATCAGTTTAGAAGACATTGACCTCATCGTGCGAAGACATTCACTCATAGATAAGAAGTTGGTTCCAGATTTGTACGAATCCACAGATCAGTACAAGTGAGGAATCTAACTACTTTGTGAAGCACAAGTGAATATACTAGGCATGTTATGAGATGCAGTATGAGAGAGATCTAGCTTGTGTGAACAAAAACTGCTTGTGGTAGAAAGTGACAGATCAATAGGATCAACGGTGCTGTAAAAAGGGAGTTTTATTTACCACACTGAGAACTGCTAGACGGAGTGGGAGATGAGGTCGAGCAGTTCACTCTTCCGTGCCCTAACTTGGCGACGGAGGACACCTACGGCGACGGCGGAGAGGACGATGTCCGCGGTTGGCGTGAAGACGGCGTCGGAGAGGTTGCGGCAGCGAAGCGCTTCATCGCCGGCATCGTCGAGAGTTAGCGGTGGCGCTAGGGTTCGTGCGAGGGTGGAAGAAGAGATAATGACCGCTGTGAGTGTGTATTTATAGGCACATGGGCGGCACTGTGCTATTACACAGGTGCCCCTGGCGATTCGCATATGAGGAACACGTGGCCAGTATGCGGAATTTTGGGGTTTGTTCCACGTCCCACGCACGCCTGGATTGTCGGGTGGTCGTTCCTACTTCTCCGGATTTCATGTGGAGGAATGAGCATTGAAAACGGACTTAATGGTTGTATCTGTGTCTTCTGCTGACAAGGACGCAGAGAAGACATTCGATAGTTTCAATAGAATGCATATGACTTGGAGAGATAGAGTTTGAGATAGAAAGCATAGAGAAGTTGGGGTCCGATCACATTCACTTAGTTCAAAAGATTAAACACGAAGACATAGCTATAAGTGAATGCTGTAGAGGACAGAATACTAGCATATATATATATATATATAATCAACATAGTGAAGATAATCATGAAAATATGTTGAGATCGAAGCCAAACCAAATGTGAAAACATTGCAAGGTAACGCCATGAGTGAAACACTTCAAATTAGAACGTTTGGTGGTGGCGTTACCTACCGTATAGGAAGTATTAGACCCAGACACGGCGCACAATTATCGTGGCGCTCCGAAGTCAAATTCCACATTAATGTATTCACACTTAGAATGTATGTCTTCATTGATTGAAGATATACTTCACTTCGTGTGTTGCACATCTAAGTCATCAATATGCATAAGGGTTAGGATGTGTGCCTGATCACAGGAAATTTGAGGATTCCAGGATATTTAGCTCACACCGTAACTTGCAAAACCTCTTCTCATCCAAGGGCTTGGTGAAGATATCTGCCAATTGCTCTTCAGTGTTGACGTGTATGATATCAATGTCTTCCTTCACAACATGATCTCTGAGAAAGTGATGACGAATTTCATTGTGCTTTGTCTTCGAGTGCTGAACTGGGTTGTTGGCAATCTTGATGGCGCTTTCGTTGTCGCAGTAAAGTGGCACTTGCTTCAGATGAATGCCATAGTCCTTGAGTGTTTGCTTCATCCACAGAAGCTGAGCGCAGCAAGATCCAGCAGCAATGTATTCAGATTCAGCAGTGGAGAGAGATACACAGTTCTGCTTCTTTGAAGACCAACATACAAGTGATCGTCCCAGAAAGTGACATGTGCCTGATGTAGACTTGCGATCAACTTTGTCACCAGCATAATCAGCATCCGAGAATCCAACCAGATCAAACTCTGAGCCCTTTGGATACCATAATCCTAGAGTTGGGGTGTGAGCCAAATATCGAAGAATTCACTCCACAGCTAAGTGATGCGACTCCTTTGGTGCCGCTTGAAATCGAGCACACATGCAAACACTAAGCATAATATCTGGCCTAGATGCACATAGATAAAGTAAAGAACCAATCATGGAGCGGTATACCTTTTGATCGAACTCTTTACCATTGTTGTCAGGACCCAGATGATGTTTGGCTGGCATTGGTGTTGTGAAGCCTTTGCAGTCTTGCATACCGAACTTCTTCAGGCAATCTTTGAGATACTTCTCTTGAGATATGAAGATGCCATTGCGTTGTTGTCGTATTTGAAGACCAAGGAAGAACTTCAGCTCCCCCATCATGGACATCTGATATTGCTCTTGCATCATATATCCAAACTCTTCACTGTACTTCTGATTGGTGCAGCCGAAGATAATGTCATCCACATATATTTGGCACATAAACAGTTCACCATCATATGTCTTCGTGAAAAGAGTGGGATCTAGGGAACCAGGTATGAAGCCTTTGCTCTTCAGGAAGTATTTGAGTGTGTCATACCAGGCCCTAGGGGCTTGTTTGAGGCCATACAGTGCCTTGTTGAGCTTGTATACCATGTCAGGATGTTTTGGATTTTCAAAGCCAGGCGGTTGTGCAACATACACTTCTTCTTCAATCTTGCCATTGAGAAAGGCACTCTTCACATCCATTTGATATAGAAGTATATTATGATGATTTGCATAGGCCAGCAGTATGCGTATGGCTTCAAGTCTAGCCACAGGAGCAAATGTTTCATCAAAGTCAATGCCTTCCACTTGAGTATATCCTTGAGCAACGAGACGAGCTTTGTTTCTGACAACTTGACCATGCTCATCTTGCTTGTTGCGGTATATCCATTTGGTGCCTATTATATTGTGCTTCCGTGGATCAGGACGCTTAACCAGTTCCCATACATTATTCAGCTCAAACTGTTGAAGCTCTTCTTGCATAGCTTGAATCCATTCAGGTTCCATGAAGGCTTCTTCAACTTTCTTGGGTTCTGATATTGAGACGAATGCGAAGTGCCCATAGAAATTTGCTAGCTGAGTTGCCCTTGAACGAGTGAGTGGACCAGGTGCATTGATGCTATCAATTATTCTTTCAATCTGCACTTCATTGGCAACACGAGGATGTACAGGGCAAAGACTTTGCTCTTGCTGTTCATTGTTGTTGTTGGAAGGAATATCTTCAGGCTGAGCATTGTCTTCATGTTGATCAGGTGCTGAAATGATAAGTTCTTCTTCAGGATGAGCTTCAGAAGGTATAATTTCTCCAGTTCCCAGTAGCTTGATTGATTCACTAGATGGAACTTCATCTAGCACATTTGGCAGCTGCTCTCTTTGTGAACCGTTGGTCTCATCGAACCGCACATCCACTGTTTCAACCACTTTGTAATGAAAGAGATTGAAGACTCTGTAGGAGTGCGAATCCTTTCCATATCCAAGCATAAAACCCTCACGTGCCTTTGGTGCAAATTTTGAGGTGTGATGTGGGTCTTTGATCTAGCACCTTGCGCCAAATACTCTGAAGTAACTAACATTTGGCTTCTTGCCAGTAAGGAGCTCATAAGATGTCTTGTTCAGTAGCTTGTGAAGATAAACACGATTGATTGTATGGCATGCAGTATCAATGGCTTTGGGCCAGAATTTTCTTGGGGTCTTGTATTCATCTTGCATCGTTCTGGCCATCTCAATTAGTGTTCTGTTCTTGCGTTCGACGACGCCATTCTGCTGTGGCGTGTACGGGGCTGAGAATTCATGTGTGATGCCCAAGGTATCAAGATATGTATCAAGGCCAGTGTTCTTGAATTCAGTGCCATTGTCACTTCTGATGTGCTTTATCTTGGTGCCAAAATTGTTCATAGCTCGATTGGCGAAGCGTCTGAAGACATCCTGCACTTCAGTCTTGTAAAGGATTATGTGCACCCAAGTATATCTAGAATAATCATCAACAATAACGAAGCCATAGAGGCAAGCAGTAGTAGTTAGAGTTGAGTAATGAGTGGGACCGAAAAGATCCATGTGAAGCAGTTCGAAGGGTTGAGTAGTAGTCATGATTGTCTTCGAGGGATGTTTGGCCCTCGTCATCTTCCCTGCTTCACAGGCACCACATAAGTGGTCTTTCTTGAACTTGACGCCCTCGATGCCTATGACATGCTTCTTCTTCGCAAGGGTGTGGAGATTCCTCATGCCAGCATGTCCAAGCCTCCGATGCCAGAGCCAGCATTCTGAAGCCTTTGCTAGAAGACATACTGCAAGCTGTGGCCCTGCTGAGAAATCTACCACGTACAAATCATCTTTTCGATACCCTTCAAACACTAGAGACTTGTCAGATTCCATTAGTACAAGGCAACGATATTTTCCAAACATTACGATCATGTTCAAATCGCAAAGCATTGAGACGGACATTAAGTTGAAGCCAAGGGATTCAACAAGCATGACTTTATCCATGTGTTGATCCCTTGAGATTGCAACTCTACCTAGACCCAATACCTTACTTTTACCAGTGTCAGCAAATGTGATGTGACTCTTGTCGGATGGACGTAAGGTTGAGTCCATAAGAAGACTTCTTTTGCCAGTCATGTGATTTGTACACCCACTGTCAATAATCCATTCTGAAGACGCTGGTGTCGTACCCTACAGTGCAGTTAGGGGGATAGGCTTCACCAAGAGCATTGTGAAGCAAAAACATTTGACGAACCAGTGGGTTATGAAAGCTTAGATCCAGGTTAGGACTAATAGGGAAAGTAGCAAGCGATTCAGGTATGAAGTACATAGTAAGACCATTTGGGCATTTGATCTTGCGCCCTACAAGATGTTTAAGGTCCCCAGCAATAGCGTCAGACGATTTTGGTTTTCTGATGGAGACCCTTCCCTGCAAAAGAGAGTTAAGCCTTCTTAACCACCCACATCTTCAAGGGTGGTTTAGAAGCAATAAGTCTAAGTGCAGCATCTGAGAATTTTGGCTTTGAAGCCTTAGCAAACAGTCTTGCAGGCGGACAATAGTACTCATAAGAATAAGTAGAATAGTTCTTGGTCTTATGAACATGGCGGTTTGATGAACCGCTCTCATATTCATATGCCTGAGTATGATTTTCCTGCAAAACATTTGCGTTAGTGCGACTTAGGTGAGTCCTCTGTCTGTATGAAGCCTTTGGACCGCATGAAGCCTTTGGTCTGAGGTTTGTCTTCTTCACGTGAGGTGTCATGATGACATTCACAGGAAGACTCTCCAGACACCTTTTCGGAACCCAGATCTTCTTCATAGGCGGTCCATTCCTGCAGTTAGTACCAATGTACCTGGCAAACACTTCACCATTCTGATTCTTAAACAGTATATAGTTTGCATCAAAGGATTCATCAATGATAATGGTGTTAGCACAAGTGAAGCCAGACAGATTGGATGGATCTGCTGAAGGTTCCTTTGCAGCAACCCACATGGTTTTGGGGTACTGCTCAGGTTTCCAGTAAGAGCCATCTGCATTCATTTTCCTTACGAACCCTACACCCTCTTTCCTAGGGTTTCGGTTCAGAATCTGCTTTCTCAGGACATCACATAGCGTCTGATGTCCTTTAAGACTTTTGTACATCCCTGTTTCAAGCAATGTCTTCAACCTAGCATTCTCATCAGCAATAGCGGTGGTATCCTCAGCAGAGGGGTTAGTTACCGCATCAACAGTTGAAGATATTGCAACAGCAGTAGCAGTAGAACATTCAGCAACAGAAGTAGCATTATCACGCTCGATGCATTTAAGACATGGTGGTTCAAATCCTTCCTGAGCGGGACTGATCTGTTTGGCGCAAAGTGACTCGTTTTCAGTTTGAAGATCTTCATGAACCGCTCTCAATTTCTCAAGATCTTGCTTCCTTTGAAGATAATCATAGGAAAGCTTTTCATGAGTTGTTGAGAGAGTTTCATGACGACTTTCAAGTTCCTGATACTTAACGTGAAGATTTTTTATGTCTTCAATTAAGGATTCAGATCGAGTCATTTCAGCACCTAACAAATCATCGCTTCTGTCTAACAGTTTTTGAATATGTTCCATAGCTTTCTGTTGTTCAGTTGCAATTTTAGCAAGTGTTTTGTAGCTAGGTTTTGAACCACAATCAGAGTCATCATCACTAGATGTTTGATAGTGAGTAGTGCGTGTGTTTACCTTGACACCGTGCGCCATGAAGCAGTAGGTAGAAGCGGAGTAGTCCTTGTCATTTGCATCGGTGTCGGTGATGAAGTCATTGTCTTCAGTGTTGAAGATGGACTTGGCAACGTATGCTGTAGCCAGACTTGCGACGCCTGAGTCGGGTTCCTCCTCAGAAGCAGACTCCTCCTCTGAATCCATTTCCTTGCCAACAAACGCACGTGCCTTGCCAGATGAGCTCTTCTTGTGTGATGAAGACTTTGAGGAAGACATGGAAGAAGACTTTGAGTATTTCTTCTTCTTCTTCTTGTCATCAGAGTCATATTCCTTGCTCTTGTTCTTCTTTTTGTTCTCATTGTCCCACTGTGGACACTCAGAGATGAAGTGGCCAAGTTTCTTGCACTTGTGACATGTTTTCTTCTTGTAGTCATGAGCAGGGGCTTCATCATTCCTTGAACTTGATCGGGAAGACTTTCTGAAGCCTTTCTTCTTGGTGAATTTTTGGAACTTCTTGACAAGCATGCAAGTTCCCTTCCAATGTCTTCAGGGTCATCAGAACTGCTGTCAGATTCTTCTTCAGATGAGGAGACAGCTTTTGCCTTCAAGGCACGAGTTCGCCCATAGTTTGGACCGTAGATCTCTCTTTTCTCCGAAAGCTGAAATTCATGTGTGTTGAGCCTCTCAAGTATGTCAGACGGATCGAGTGTCTTGAAATCAGGACGTTCTTGAATCATCAGGGCCAGGATGTCAAACGAACTATCAAGTGATCTCAGCAGCGTCTTGACGACTTCGTGTTTGGTAATCTCAGTGGCGCCGAGGGCTTGAAGCTCATTTGTGATGTCAGTGAGTCGGTCAAATGTGTGCTGGACATTCTCATTATCATTTCGCTTGAAGTGGTTGAAGAGGTTGCGAAGGACACTGATTCTCTGATCTCTCTGGGTTGAGATTCCTTCATTGACCTTGGAGAGCCAGTCCCAGACCAGCCTGGATGTCTTCAAAGCACTCACACGGCCATACTGTCCTTTGGTCAGATGACCACAGATGATATTCTTGGCAGTAGAGTCCAGTTGAACGAATTTCTTGACATCAGCAGCAGTGACACCTTCTCTAGCCTTGGGAACGCCGTTCTCGACGACATACCATAGGTCGCCGTCAATGGCTTCAAGATGCATACGCATCTTATTCTTCCAGTAGGGATATTCAGTTCCATCGAAGACGGGGCACGCAGCGGAGAATTTAATTATCCCTGCAGTCGACATAGCTAAAACTTCAGGTGGTTAAACCGAATCACACAGAACAAGGGAGCACCTTGCTCTGATACCAATTGAAAGTGCGTTATATCAACTAGAGGGGGGAGGGTGAATAGGCGATTTTTCTGAAAGTCTTCAGAACATGGGAGTTTTGAAGACAAACGATAAAATTAAACCTATTACCATGCAGCGAAAGGTAGGCTACACTAGGCAAACCATAGTCAAGTATTCAATGAAGTGAAAGCACAAAGACTAATAGCAGCTAGGTAGTAAGGATCAGGTAGGAAGATATTGTGAAGCCAAACAGAACACACAGTCACTCAGTGAAGACAAATGATAGAGCAAACATACAATGACTTCACAAGGAGTAATAGTAAGTAAAGTGAAGTGAAGATGAAACCAGCGACTCGTTGAAGACAATGATTTGTTGGACCAGTTCCAGTTGCTGTGACAACTGTACGTCTGGTTGGAGCGGCTAGGTATTTAAACCTTAGGACACACAGTCCTGGACACCCAGTCCTGAACACGCAGCTCAGGACACCCAGTCCTCACCGTATTCTCCTTGAGCTAAGGTCACATAGACCTCGCCCAATCACTCTGGTAAGTCTTCAAGGTAGACTCCCAAACCTTCATAGACTTCGTTCACTAGCAATCCACAATGTCTCTTGGAAGCTCAGAACGCGACGCCTAACCGGCTGGAGGATGCACAGTCCTCAAGTGTAATAAGTCTTCAGATCACACAGACAAGAAGACTTAAGTGATGCCCAATTCTCTCTGGCTCTGGTGGTTAGGTCTTTATCCTCGCAAGGAATTCTTTCTCAAAGGCTTCGAGGTGGGTTGCTCTCAAATGACAAAAGCCGTGCTTTGATATCTGAGCACCCACCATTTATGGTTGTAGGGGTGAGCTATTTATAGCCACTTGGCAACCCGACCTGATTTGTCCGAAATGACCCTGGGTCACTAAGGAACTGACACGTGTTCCAACGGTCAGATTTCAAACTCTCACGGCAACTTTACTTGGGCTACAAGCAAAGCTGACTTGTCCGACTCTGGACAAGATTCACTCTCATTGTCTTCACTCAAAGACATAGGTTTTTGGTTTAGGCATCACTTCAGTCTTCTTACTGGTTCTCTTGGACCCCACTTAACAGTACGGTGGTTCCTATGACTCAACACAAAAGAAAAAGAACTACGAAAGATCTAAGTCTTCGAGCTCCATAGGCTTCATATCGTGTCTTCTCTTGTCGTAGTCTTCAATGTGAATATCTTCATATACCACCTTTGAATTCAATATCTTCATATATTTTTAGGGGTCATCTCTGGTAGTAAAACCAAATCATGAGGGACTTCTACCTGTGTTATTCTGCAATTCTCACAAACACATTAGTCCCTCAACTAGGTTTGTCGTCAATACTCCAAAACCAACTAGGGGTGGCACTAGATGCACTTACAGACTTGGATCATGTAATCACTTAGATGACTAGAGGGATGTCTATCTGAGTGGGAGTTCATAAGATGAACTTAATTATCCTGAACATAGTCAAAAGATCTTCGCAAATTATGTCGTAGCTCGCGCTTCAGTTCTACTGTTTAGATATGTTCCTAGAGAAAATTTAGTTGAAAGTTGATAGTAGCAATTATGCGGACTAGGTCCGTAAACTGAGGATTGTCCTCATTGCTTCATAGAAGGCTTATGTCCTTAATGCACCGCTCAGTGTGCTAAACCTCGAACGTCGTCTGTGGATGTTGCGAACATCTGACATACACATTTTGATAACTACGTGATAGTTCAGTTAAATGGTTTAGAGTTGAGGCACCGAAGACGTTTTGAAACGTCGCGAAACATATGAGATGTTTCGAGGGCTGAAATTGGGATTTCAGGCTCGTGCCCACGTCAAGAGGTATAAGACCTCCGACGATTTTCTTAGCCCACAAACTAAGGGAGAAAAGCTCAATTGTTGAGTTTGTGCTTAGATTGTCTGAGTACAACAGTCATTTGAATCGAGTGGGAGTTGATCTTCCAGATGAGATAGTGATGTTTCTCCGAAGTCATTGCCACCAAGCTGCTAGAGCTTCGTGATGAACTATAATATATCGGGAACATATATGATGATCCTTGAGATATTCGCGATGTTTGACACCACAAAAGTAGAAATCAAGAAGGAGCATCAATTGTTGATGGTTGGTGAAACCACTAGTTTCAAGAAGGGCAAGGGCAAAAAGGGATACTTCATGAAACGGCAATTCAGCTGCTGCTCTAGTGAAAAAACCCAAGGTTGAACCCAAACCCGAGACTAAGTGCTTCTGTAATAAGGGGAACAGCCACTGGAGCAGAATTACCCTAGATACTTGGTAGATGAGAAGGCTGGCAAGGTCGATAGAAGTATATTGGATGTACATGTGTTAATGTGTACTTTACTAGTACTCCTAGTAGCACCATGGTATTAGATACCGGTTCGGTTGCTAAATGTTAGTAAACTCGAAATAAAAGGCTGCGGAGTAAACGGAGACTAGCTAAAGGTGAGCTGGCAATATGTGTTGGAAGTTTTTCCAAGCTTGATGTGATCAAGCATCGCACGCTCCCTCTACCATCGAGATTGGTGTTTGTGTTGAGCATAGACATGATTGGATTATGTCTATCGCAATACGGTTATTCATTTAAGGAGAATAATGGTTACTCTGTTTATTTGAATAATACCTTCAATGGTCTTGCACCTAAAATGAATGGTTTGTTGAATCTCGATCGTAGTGATAAAGATGTTCATGCCAAAAGATATAAGATAGTAATGATAGCACCACCTACTTGTGGCACTACCACATAAGTCATATCGGTATAAAACGCATGAAGAAGCTCCATGTTGATGGATCTTTGGGCTCACTCGTTTTGAAGAGTTTGAGACATGCGAACCATGTCTATTGGTGTATATGCATGAAGAAACTCCATGCAAATGGACCGTTTGGACTCACTTGGTTTTGAATCACTTAAGACATGCAAATCATACCACATGGGCAAGATGACTGAAAGCCTCGTTTTCGGTAAAATGGAACTAGAAAGCAACTTGCTGGAAGTAATACATTTTGATGTGTGCAGTCCAATGAGTGCTGAGGCGTGCAGTGGATATCGTTATGTTCTTACTTCACCGATGATTTAAGTAGATGTTGAGTATATTTACTTGATGAATCACGAGTCTGAATTATTGAAAGGTTCAAGTAATTTCAGGGTGAAGTTGAAAGATCGTCGTGACAAGAGGATAAAAGATCTATGATATGATCATAGAGATGAATATCTGAATTACGAGTTTGGCACAGAATTAAGACATTGTGGAAACTGTTTCACAACTAATATAGCCTAGAACACCATAGTGTGATGGTGTGTCCGAACATCATAACTGCACCCTATTGGATATGATGCATACCATGATGTCTCTTATCAAATTACCACGATAGTTTATGGGTTAGGCATTAGAGACAACCACATTCACTTTAAATAGGGCACCACGTAATTCCGATGAGATGACACCGTATGAACTATGGTTTAGAGAAACCTAAGCTGTCATTTCTTAAAAGTTTGGGGATGCGACGCTTATGTGAAAAAGTTTCAGGCTGATAAGCTTGAACCCAAAGCGGATAAATGCATCTTCATAGGACACCCAAAACAGTTGGGTATACCTCCTATCTCAGATCCAAAAGCAATAAGGGATTGTTTCTAGAATCAGGTCCTTTCTCGAGGAAAAGTTTCTCTCGAAAGAATTGAGTGGGAGGATGGTGGAGACTTGATGAGGTTATTGAACCGTCTCTTCAACTAGTGTGTGGCAGGGCACAGGGAGTTGTTCCTATGGCACCTACACCAATTGAAGTAGAAGCTTATGATAGTGATCATGAAACTTAAGATCAAGTCACTACCAAACCTCGTGGGATGACAAGGATGCGTACTACTTCAGAGTGGTACGTAATCATGTCTTGGAAGTCATGTTGCTAGACAACAATGAACCTACGAGCTATGGAGAAGCGATGGTGGGCCCGGATTCCGATAAATGGCTCGAGGCCATAAAATCCGAGAGAGGATCCATGTATGAAAACAAAGTGTAGACTTTGGCAGAACGGCTCGATGGTCGTAAGGCTGTTGAGTACAGATGGATTTTAAAAGGAAGACGGACAATGATGGTAAGTATCACCATTAAGAAAGCTCGACTTGTCGTTAAGATTTTTTCCGACAAGTTCAAGGAGTTGACTATGATGAGACTTTCTCACTCATAGCGATGCTAAGAGTCTGTTGGAATTATATTAGCGATTACTGCATTATTTATGAAATCTTGCAGATAGGATGTCAAAACATTGTTTCCTCGACAATTTTCTTGAGGAAAGGTTGTATGTGATACAACCGGAAGTTTTTGTCAATCCTGAAAGATGCTAATAAGTATGCAAAGCTCCAGCAATCCTTCTAAGGACTGGAGTAAGCATCTCGGAGTTGGAATGTATGCTTTGATGAGATGATCAAAGATTTTGGGTGTATACAAAGTTTATGAGAAACTTGTATTTCCAAAGAAGTGAGTGGGAGCACTATAGAATTTCTGATGAATATATGTTGTTGACATATTGTTGATCAGAAATGATGTAGGATTTCTGGAAAGCATATAGGGTTATTTGAAAGTGTTTTTCAATGGAAAGCCTGGATTAAGCTACTTGAACATTGAGCATCAAGATCTATGAGGATAGATCAAAACGCTTAATGGTACTTTCAAATGAGCACATACCTTGACATGATCTTGAAGGTGTTCAAGATGGATCAGTCAAAGGAGTTCTTGCCTGAGTTGTAAGGTATGAAGTTAAGACTTAAGGCTCGACCGCGGCAGAAGAAAGAGGAAGGACGAAGGTCGTCCCCTATGCTTTTGTCATAGGCTCTATACGGTATGCCATGCTGAGTACCGCACCTGATGTGTGCCTTGCCACATATCTGGCAAGAGGGTACAAAGGTAATCTAGGAGTAGATCACCAGATAGCGGTCTAAATTATCCTTAGAGGAATAAGGATATGTTTCTCGGTTATGGAGGTGATAAAGAGTTCGACGTAAAGAGTTACGTCGATGCAAGCTTAACACCTATCCGGATAGCTCTGAGTAGAGATACCGGATACGTATAATGGAATAGCTCCAAGTAGAACAGTTATTTGAAATGGCTCGAAATGTAGCGTAGTAGTTGCATCTACAACATGACATAGAAATTTGCGAAGTACATACGGATCTGAATGTTGCAGACCCGTTGACTGAAACCTCTCTCACAAGCATAACATGATCAAACCCAGAACTCTTTGGGTGTTAGTCACATGGGGATGTGACCTTGAGTGTTAATCACATATCGATGTGAACTGGATTATTGACTCTAGTGCAAGTGGGAGACTGTTGGAAATATGCCCTAGAGGCAATAATAAATTGGTTATTATTATATTTCCTTGTTCATGATAATCATTTATTATCCATGCTAGAATTGTATTGATAGGAAACTCAGATACATGTGTGGATACATAGACAACACCATGTCCCTAGTAAGCCTCTAGTTGACTAGCTTGTTGATCAATAGATGGTTACGGTTTCCTGACCATGGATATTGGATGTCGTTGATAACGGGATCACATCATTAGGAGAATGATGTGATGGACAAGACCCAATCCTAAGCCTAGCACAAAGATCTTGTAGTTCGTATGCTAAAGCTTTTCTAAATGTCAAGTATCATTTCCTTAGACCATGAGATTGTGCAACTCCCGGATACCGTAGGAATACTTTGGGTGTGCCAAACGTCACAACGTAACTGGGTGACTATAAAGGTACACTACATGTATCTCCAAAAGTGTCTGTTGGGTTGGCACGAATCGAGACTGGGATTTGTCACTCCGTGTGACGGAGAGGTATCTCTGGGCCCACTCGGTAGGACATCATCATAATGTGCACAATGTGATCAAGGAGTTGATCACGGGATGATGTGTTACGGAACGAGTAAAGAGACTTGCTGGTAACGAGATTGAACAAGGTATCGGGATACCGACGATCGAATCTCGGGCAAGTACAATACCGCTAGACAAAGGGAATTGTATACGGGATTGATCGAATCCTCGACGTCGTGGTTCATCCGATGAGATCATCGTGGAACATGTGGGAACCAACATGGGTATCCAGATCCCGCTGTTGGTTATTAACCGGAGAACGTCTCGGTCATGTCTGCATGGTTCCCGAACCCGTAGGGTCTACACACTTAAGGTTTGATGACGCTAGGGTTATAAAGGAAGTTTGTACGTGGTTACCGAATGTTGTTCGGAGTCCTGGATGAGATCCCGGACGTCACGAGGAGTTCCGGAATGGGAGGCACAACAATATTGGGCGCGCGTATTGTCACGTGTTGTTGGCGGCACAACAAGTGGGGGAGGGGGGGTCGATTGCGCCACCTGTTCTCCCAGCTGGGCAATGGTTTTCACGCATTTTTTGACAGATGCTTGTTGTTTGCTCGAGCTCGAGCTCGCCTCCTTCTGTAGACGTTGTCGATGTAACTTCCTGATGTGGCGCCCATAGTCTGTGTCAACAGGCTTAGGAGCTGGTGGTTGAGCCATACGAATGAAGTGGTCAACTACTTCCACAGGCACTTTCTCCCTTGGCGGCGGTGGCAGTTTCGGTCCAAAATGGGCGTCGACTTTTGCCCGCACTATGGCATTGGTTTGCTCCTCGTTCCTGTCGTAAGCCCTCCCAGGAAGAGGAGTAGTGAGGTTTGGACCATATTTATATCGCTTGCCTCCGTCTGTACTTCCTGTACTATGACCTCGACTCGTACCGCTACGCACCATAGCTGCGGGGTGTCTCTTCTGCGATTGCTGAGGCGGCGGAGACGGCTGACGGGGCTGAGTTGGACGAGGAGGAGTGGCCTGAAGCTGTGCCGGACTTGGAGGAGGAGTGGCCTGAGGTTGTGCCGGACTTGGAGGAGGAGTGGACGTCTGACGCTGTGTAGGACTTGGAGGAGGAGTGGCCTGACACTTTGCCGGACTTGGAGGAGGAGGAGTGGCCTCACGCATTGGTGGACTTGGAGGAGCGGGAGTATGCTGACTCGGTGGCAGACTTCGACGAGGAGTTGGGTGATGCGGTGTCGGTGGCCTTCGAAAGATGATGCGATCCTTTCTCCATAGGATGATACGATGTTTGGCATCTTCGAGTGTGTGCTCCTCGTCACCTCCAGGAATGTCAAGCTCTAGCCCCGAATATTGGTCGACCACCTCATCAACTATGACACAAGCATAGCCTGCTGGAATCGGGTTGCAATGGAAGGTTGCATCGGGGGAATTTGTATAAGCAACGCCGTCCGCCACCTTCAAGGATATGTTCTTAATTTTGAAGTGTAGCTCGCAGTTAGTGTTCTCCGCGATGTCATCCACGGGGTATCTATCCAGCATTGCGTCAAACGGGGCGGAACCCACGCTGCTTCTCGGCATGGATGGGGCGGTGGTATCCAATGCTGGATCATCCGCTAGCTACTGCAGCTGCTGAGACCCCCTTTGCTGGCTATGTGAGTCGATCTGCTCCTGCTGCCGTTGGAATTTGACTACCAAGTCCGTGTGCGCTGATTCTAGGCCTTGAAGGCGTTCATAGTCCAGCTTCCTCTTCTCCTCCTCCATCTTCCTCTGCTTCTCCTCCGCAATCTTCCTTCTTGCACGGGTTCTGTAGTCGGCGTTCCAGTCCGAAAACCCCTCATACCACGGAATAGCGCCCTTGCCTCGTGTTCTTCCCGGGTGTTCGGGATTTCCCAGGGCACGCGTAAGCTCGTCGTTCTCTCTGTTGGGCTGGAACACCCCCGTTCGAGCCTCTTCTATTACAACAAGTATATTATCGTCGGCTTCGTTCAGACATGCCTTCGTCGAAACTTTGCCTGTCTTCGGGTCCAACTCCACCCCATGCGCATAGAACCATGTCCTGCACCTGGGGGGCCAGCTCTTAGTAACCAGAGTGACACCTTCATCCTCCATCTCTTTCTCAGACTTATCCCACTTAGGCATTGCCACCGCGTAGCCACCTGGCCCCAGCTTATGGAACTTATCCTTTTTTCGGCATTCTTCTTGTTTATTCTCGACCGTTCCTTAGCTAATTCTGAATCCTTGAATTTCACGAAATCGTCCCAATGAGCACTTTGATTCTCTAGTGTTCCCTCGAATACTAGAGTCTTCCTTCCTCCCTTGACGTACTTGTCCCATTCACGATTCTTGTGGTTCTTGAATGCAACCGCCATCTTCCTAAGAGCAGCGTCCTTGACTTTCTGCGCATCTACTTCTGTGAAATGATCTGGTAGGATGAAATGTTCCATGAGAGTATCCCAATGCAGACTTTTTTGTCTGTCGTCGACAAAAGTAAGATCTAGACGTGGCTTTGCTGGCTCTCTCCATTCTTGAAGGGAGATCGGGAGTTGGTCCTTCACAAGAACTCCGCACTGACGAACGAACTTGCCCGCAATCTTCTTAGGCGCTAATGGTTCGCCATTAGGTCTGATTGCCTCGATATTATACTTTACGCCCTCCTTCAACTTTTTGTTCGGGCCTCGTTTCGTCCTGTTGCCTGAAGATTTGCTCGATCCGGATGGCTGAAAGAAGAAAGATCGATTCGTTAATATATCTTCAACTCATTTAAAACATGTGATGATCACCAGATGCCTGCTTATATAAATATATATACCTCGCCGGTCTTTGTTGTTTCAGGATCAACATGTTCTTCGTCATTGTCATAATCGTAGTTCATGACTTCATCAATTCGGTCATCGCGATCGAATATCATATCACCCTCTCCGGTGTTGTTTAGAAATTCGGAGCCGTCATAATCTTCTTCATTCTGATCATCATCTGGCCCGCGTATTATATCGAACATGGTCTGTTCTCCCTCTCTGTCGGTATTGTCCGCCATAACTTTTATTTAACTATGCCAAAAGAAATATAAAACAATTTAGTATTCAAATTACATCGTCTTGAATAATAGATATAATCTCGAATACATCGTCTCGAATAATAGATATAATCTCGAATACATCGTCTCGAATAATAGATATAATCTCGAATACATCGTCTCGAATAATATATAATATTGAATAGTACATCACTGGCTAGGTAGCTAATTAAAGATCGAATACTACAGAAGAATCTAGGACACTCGCGGTTCCTGCGACGCGGGCGGTGGACACCCAAAGAGAAGGAACCCTCACAGGATCATAGCTGAAGTGAGATCCCTGAAGAAACTGCCAGATATTGGAGAACCTGCCGCCCTCTAACGCAACCATGTAGCGATGGACGTGCTCGTCCTCCTGCCTGACACGGCGACGTACCACCTCCGGCGGGGCCGGCTCCCTCCGCACCGAAACTGGCCCACGTGAACGCCACCAAACGAGATCAGGGTCGACGACGGGACCCGGAGCCGGGTTCCTCATCAAGCGGCGCGCCCCTCCAGGCAGCACCTCCCAGTACCAGCCCGGCGGAGCCCAGTCCCGGACATGGGTCAGTCGGACGTCGTCGCGGACGGGTCGACGGCGAGGATGCGGGCCGGACATCGTCGAGAACAAATACTAGCTATATGCCCGCAAAAAGTAACATTTTTTTAATGATTGGATTTTGATAACTAAAATTTCTAACATTTCTATATAACACTAATTATGCTATCATTGCATATGTCAAAATTCTATATGCTATTTCATACTAATTAAGCATCTAACACTAAAAACAGAAAACACAACTTTTACACATTCATTAAAAAACTCAAAAAACAACATTATATAAAAAATTTCCATACTAATTAAACACTAATTATATCCATCTAACATGCATTCATACATATATACTAGTGAAAAAATAATAATCTAAAAAATCTAAACTAATTAAACATACAAAATACGTATATACTAATATATACATGCATTAATTCATACATATGTACGTGTGTGTGTGTGTATGGGCTCGGGGAGGGGCGGCGCCCATGGTGGCCGCCGGGGGCGAGGGAGAGGGGTTAGAGGGGGAGAGCTCACAGCGGGGCGAGGGCGAGGGCGGCGACGGGCCGGGGCGTGACGCGGGGGCGGCGACGCGGGGACGGCGCGACGGGGACGGGCCCGGGGCGGCGACGGAGACGAGGGCGGCGACGGGGACGGGGGCGGCGACGGGGACGGGGGCGGTGACGGCGACGGCGTCGATCGATCGGGGCGCGCGGGCGGTGCTTCAATGGGGAAACAGAGAAAGAAACAGAGGGAGAATGAAATTTTCATAAGTGTTGTATATATAGAAGGCACCTTTAGTACCGGTTGGAGCCACCAACCGGTACTAAAGGCCTGTTTTGGCCAGGCCAAGCGGCGGGAACCGCACCCCCTGTAGTACCGGTTGGTGGCTCCAACCGGTACTAAAGGCCCCCCTTTAGTACCGGTTGGTGCCACGAACCGGTACTAAAGGGGGTGCGCTGGCGCAGGTGCGGTGCGCAAGTTTAGTCCCACCTCGCTAGCCGAGGGGCGACCGCACTGGTTTATAAACCCCCATGCGATAGCTCTCTCGAGCTCCTCTTCAAAGCAGGCCTACTGGGCCTACATGTTTTGTGCTGCCCTGTTGGCCTACTGGGCCTTTGCGGGCCTGCATCCTGGCTCAATAACAGGTTGGGTTTCTAGTCGTATGCAGGCCGCTCTGGCCTAGTAGGAGGGCTTTTTTTTATTTTTTTGCTTTATTTATTTTTGAGTTGTTTTTTTGTGTATTTAGAGTTTCTTTGTGAATATTTTTACTTTAGGTACAAAAAATTACAAACTTTCTGTTAGTGCCCATAGTTTTTAAATTTGAATAGTTTAAATTTTGAATTATTTGAAATTAGTGTGAATCACTAGTTTATGAATAACTTAATTTTAAAAATCAGTAAAGGCATGAAAGAATTTGTTTGCACATAAAATTTCTTCGCGTTTCAAATGCCAAAACACATAATTAACTACCCTAACTATTACAGAGATTCCCTTTTGGGTGTGAAACACAGAAGAAAGTGATGATAGTGAAGCCGATCACATCCCAGATCTTTGGGTGTGAAACTTTTTCTTCACGTGTGTCCCTTTGCGCCGTAACCATGGAAAATCTTCATCATTTAACGGGATGCTCGGGTCAATATTCACTGTGAATGGAGCAATTTCATCAAACTTTTCATAATCTTCTGACTTGTCTGTCTTGTCATCCACTCCCATGATGTTTCTCTTCCCAGAAAGAACTATGTGCCGCTTTAGCTCATCGTACGATGCATTCGCTTCCTTATCTTTTCTTTTTCTTGGCTTGGTAGACATGTCCTTCACATAGAAAACATGTGCCACATCATTGGCTAGGACGAATGGTTCGTCTGCATACGCAAGATTGTTGAGATCCACTGTTGTCATTCCGTACTGCGGGTCTTCCGTTACCCCGCCTCGTGTCATATTGACCCATTTGCACCGAAACAAAGGGACCTTCAAACCACGTCGATAGTCAAGTTCCCATATGTCCTGTATATAACCATAATATGCTTCCTTTCCCGTCTTGGTTTCTGCATCAAAGCGGACACCACTGTTTTGGTTGGTGCTCTTCTTATCTTGGGCGATCGTGTAAAATATATTAGCATTTATCTCGTACCCTTTAAAAGTCATTATATTCGAAGATGGTAACTGGGACAGCAAGTACAGATCATCTTCAATAGAGGTGTCATGCATGGTACGTGTCTGCAACCAGCTGGCGAAACTCCTGGTTTGTTCACGTGTAATCCAGTCATCAGACCGCTCCGGGTGTTTGGAGCGTAGCAAATTCTTGTGTTCATCCATATACGGAGCCACCAAGGCGGAATTCTGTAGAACTGTGTAGTGTGCTTCGGTGAGAGAATGTCCGTCAATACATATTATTTGTTCCCCTCCTAGCGTGCCTTTTCCATCCAGTCTGCCCTTATGCCGCGATTCAGGAACACCAATTAGCTTAAGGTCAGAAATAAAGTCAATACAAAACTCAATGACCTCCTCATTTTGACGGCCCTTGGAGATCCTTCTGGCCTAGCACGGTTATGAACATATTTCTTTAAGACTCCCATCAACCTCTTAAAGGGGAACATATTGTGTAGAAATACAGGACCCAAAACGTTAATCTCTTCGCATAGGTGAACTAGGACGTGCGTCATGATGTTGAAGAAGGATGGTGGGAACACCAACTCGAAACTGACAAGACATTGCACCAAATCATTCTCTAACCTTGGTATGATTTCTGGATCGATTACCTTCTGAGAGATTGCATTGAGAAATGCACATAGCTTCACAATGGCTAATCGAACGTTTTCCGGTAGAAGCCCCCTCAATGCAACCGGAAGCAGTTGCGTCATAATCACGTGGCAGTCATGAGACTTTAGGTTCTGAAACTTTTTCTCTGCCATGTTTATTATTCCCTTTATATTCGACGAGAAGCCAGACGGTACCTTAATACTGAGCAGGCATTCAAAGAAGATTTCCTTCTCTTCTTTGGTAAGAGCGTAGCTTGCATGACCCTGATGTATGCCGTCTTTTCCGTGCATACGTTGCTGGTCCTCTCGTGCCTCAGATGTATCTTTTGTCTTCCCATACATGCCCAAGAAGCCAAGCGGGGTCACACAAAGATTCTTCGTGACGTGCATCACGTCGATTGCGGAGCGGACCTCTAGATCTTTCCAATAGGGCATGTCTCAAAATATAGATTTCTTCTTTCACATGGGTGCGCATCCGTCAGCGTCATTCGGAACAGGTTGTCCACCAGGACCCTTTCCAAAGACCACCTTCAAATCCTTGACCATATCATGTACATCAGCACCAGTACGGTGGCGAGGCTTCGTCCGGTGATCCGCCTCACCTTTGAAATGCTTGCCTTTCTTTCTTACGGGATGCCTGCTCGGAAGAAATCGACGATGTCCCAGGTACACATTCTTCTTACAATTAGCCAAATATATACTGTCGGTATCGTCCAAACAGTGTGTGCATGCGCGGTATCCCTTGTTTGTCTGTCCTGAAAGGTTACTGAGAGCAGGCCAATCATTGATGGTCACGAACAGCAACGTCTTTAGGTCAAATTCTTCCCCCATGTGCTCATCCCACGCACGTACACCTGTTCCATTCCACAGTTGTAAGAGTTCTTCAACTAATGGCCTTAGGTACACATCAATGTCGTTGCCGGGTTGCTTAGGGCCTTGGATGAGCACTGGCATCATAATGAACTTCCGCTTCATGCACAACCAAGGAGGAAGGTTATACAAACATAGAGTCACAGGCCAGGTGCTATGGTTGCTGCTCTGCTCCCCAAAAGGATTAATGCCATCTGCGCTTAGACCAAACCATACGCTCCTTGCGTCATCTGCAAACTCCTTCCCGTACTTTCTTTCGATTTTTCTCCACTGCGACCCATCAGCGGGTACTCTCAACTTTCCGTCTTTCTTACGGTCTTCTCTGTGCCATCGCATCGCCTTGGCATGCTCTTTGTTTTGGAACAAACGTTTCAACCGTGGTATTATAGGAGCATACCACATCACCTTGGCAGGAATCTTCTTCCTAGGGCGCTCGCCCTCGACATCACCAGGGTCATCGCGGCTGATCTTATAGCGCAATGCACCACATACCGGGCAAGCGTTCAAATCCTCGTACTCACCGCGGTAGAGGATGCAATCATTAGGGCATGCATGTATCTTCTGCACCTCTAACCCTAGAGGGCAGACAGCCTTCTTTGCTTCGTACGTACTCTCGGGCAATTCGTTGTCCTTTGGAAGCATATCCTTTATCATTACCAGCAACTTTCCAAATCCCTTATCAGATACACCATTCTCTGCCTTCCATTGCAGCAATTCCAGTGTGGTGCCTAGCTTTTTCTTGTCACCTACGCAATTCGGGTATAAATTTTTTTTGTGATCCTCTAACATGCGCTGTAACTTTTTCTTCTCCAAATCACTTGCGCAATTTCTCTTTGCATCGGCAATGGCCCGACCTAGATCATCAACGGGCTCATCTGATGCCTCTTCTTCAGCTTCTTCCCGCATTGCCGGCTCAGCTTCTTCCCGCATTACCGGCTCAGCTTCTTCCCCCATTGTTGTATCATCGTATTCAGGGAACCCATGGCCAGGATAGCTGTCGTCGTCCTCTTCTTCTTCATTGTCTTCCATCATAACCCCTCTTTCTCCGTGCTTGGTCCAAACATTATAGTGGGGCATGAAACCGTACTTAAACAGGTGGACGTGAATGGTTCTTGACGTAGAGTAATTGTGACCATTCTTACAGCCAGCACATGGACAAGGCATAAAACCATCCGCCCGCTTGTTTGCCTCAGCCGCAAGCAGAAAAGTATGCACGCTCTCAACGAATTGGGGAGAGCATCGGTCATCGTACATCCATTGCCGGCTCATCTTCATTACACAACACCGAATAGACCAAATTAATACAAGTTCATACATAAAGTTCATACAACACTTAAATGCAACAAACAAATAACTCTCTAGCTAAAGCATTTAAATGCAACAACAAATGCGATCAAGATCGCAACTAAGGTAACAATGGATCCAACAGCATAATGATATCAAGCCTCACTATCGATGGCATATTTTCTAATCTTTCTAATCTTCAAGCGCATTTTCTCCATCTTGATCTTGTGATCATCGACGACATCGGCAACATGCAACTCCAATTACATCTTCTCCCCCTCAATTCTTTTCAATTTTTCTTTCAAGTACTCGTTTTCTCTTTCAACTAAATTTAACCTCTCGAAAATAGGGTCGGTTGGAATTTCTGGTTCACATACCTCCTAGAAAAAATTTCTATGTCAACTTGATGGGCATAATTTGTCATAAACACAAAATGCAACTAGTTTTAAAAGAGAATATATATACCACATCCGAATCATAACAAGGACGAGGGCCGACGGGGACGGATATCAAAACCATGGCACTATATGTATAACAAACAACGTACGGGTAAGATAATTATACGAGTAACTATATATCCAAATCACACAAACATCAATTTTTATATAAAATTTCATGAACAAGAGGCTCACCACAAGGTGGTGCCGGCGACGGGACGGTGCGGGCGATCGACGGTGGTTACGACGAAGATTTAGAAGGCACTAAGTAAACCACACCTACATATGCAAACTAAGTGTTATTTTTGACCTCAAATTGCATATAAATCAAATACTAGCGCGCGCGCACACACACACACACACACACACACACACACACACATATATATATATATATCCTCCCAAATTACTAAACTCACAAATTAATCACTATATAAAGCATTGCAAGAGCTAATCTAGCAATGAGAGATGAAAGGACAAAGTTGCTAACCTTTGTGATCATTTGAATGGATGGGGGCTTTCAAATCTTGACAAATTTTGGGCAAAATGTGTGATGAGCTCGAGAGGAAGAGGGGAAGAACAAAGAGACGAGAGGGGAAAGGGGAAGAACAGAGCGAGCTCGGTTGGACGAAGGGTTTATGTAGGACGACCTTTAGTACCGGTTCGTGCCAAGAACCGGTACTAAAGGGGCTGGAGGGGCCCCAGTCTGACAACAGCCTGCCACCACTCTCATTAGTACCGGTTCATGGCACGAACCGGTACTAATGAAAGCGGCCCGGCTAGCCGTTGGAATCGGCACTAATGTATACATTAGTGCCGGCTCAAATACAAACCGGCACTAATGTGCTTCACGTTTGACCCTTTTTCTACTAGTGTAACAACCCCTCCAAGGCGCTACGCGTCCACCAACTTTCTTCTCGAGCGGACGAAAGGATTCCGCCTTAATCTGCCTATGAGAGATAGGGACACCCAGGTAGGTAGTCGGGAAAGTGCCTAAGGAGCAATTCATAAGGTTAGAGATACGTTGTTGCTCCGGGGTGTCACAGCCGAGGACGAACACCTCGCTCTTGCTGAAATTGATTTTAAGACCAGAAAGGTACTCAAAGCGAGAATGAATTTCAAGTTTGCAAGCTGCAGGTCGTCCTTCTCAATGAGGATGATCGTGTCGTCCGCGTATTGTAGGTGAGACAGGCCGTTAGGGAAAAGGTCCAGCATTTTGGCGAGGGCATCAGCGACGAAATTGAAGAGCGGGGGGAGCTGGGGTCTCCCTGCGTGAGGCCCCGACCGTAGATGTAGCATTCCTCTTTAGAGCTGCAGCGTGCCATTCCTACAACCATGCTTCATGTCCGGAGAAGGTGGAGGTTCTGGCGTGTAGACGTGCTATACAAGTGGTCACGGAGATAAATGTTCAGAAGCTGCGCCTAAAACTAGATAACGTGGGAGTGGTGGCAGCAATTAACAACCCAGCTAGAGACCTCTCTGCGTTGAGGTCGTGCATGCAGGAGATCAAAGAAATGCTTCAACATTTCATGGAGGTGAAAGTAACGTGGGTAAGTAGAGATGCCAATAGTGCCGCAGACAAATTAGCTAAATTAGGCTTAGGCGACGATCTTTGTAAGGTTTGGTTTTCTGTATTAATTGCATTCTAACGACTATTTCCGACGAGATTCCTATTTACAGTTAAGTAATAAAACGACAACAATGATTCTAAAAAAAAATCTTTTCATTAGACTTTTTTACAATTTACTCTTTTAAGAAAAATGCCTATACGCAACATGTCATTGAGAGAATTGATTTTTGAAAGCCCCAACCAGACCTCCACCGTGACATTATGGCTACATGCTCGAGGGTAGGAACACGAGGATGATTCATCCGTGAGGGCGGCGTCACGTTGGTAGGGATGCACGGAGCTTGCATGGGATCTTTACATCGAGCTATGCACACAGTCAACTTAATAGTAATATTCAACAAGGTCTTATAAAATAGTAAACGTATAAATCAAGGACAACGCTAACGTCCACACGTGTGATGGGAGTGAAACCCGCCCACACGCCTTATAACACACAGACTACGCCACGTCACCGCATACATGCATGTGGAATTTTTTTTGGATTTTCAGTTTTTAAAATGTTTTATCTCTTAAATAAAAAATCCGATTGAAGATCCGTTTTCACCATTAAACCCTTCACGACGAGATCTTCGAAATTAGATCTCATATCAATATGTTTCGACGATATTTTTTTGGGTTTAAAATTGCCATGTCTATTGCACATGAATTGCCATGGTGTTTGCACTAAAGTTGCCATGATATGTTTCAGCTATTTTCTTCTACATTTAAAAGTAAATTTTGACATATTATAAAACGGAAGAATTAAGAAACTAGACTTGCCATGCACCATAAACTAAAATTGCCATGATATATGCACTTAAAATTGCCATGGTTCATACAAAAATTATTTTCATGGTCAAAGTACTGAAATTGCCATCATCAAAAACTAAAATTGCCGCATGCCAACTTTAGTTTAAGCACTATGGCAACTACAGTGTAAACATCATGGCAACTTTTGGGTAAAAAGAAATTTCGTCGAAACATATCAACATGGGGTCTAGTTTTTAAGATCTCGTCGAGACGGATTTAATGGTGAAAACGGATTTTTAATTTGCTTTTTAATTAGGAGATAAAACATTTTTAAGCCGAAAACCAAAAAAGATTTCTGCTGATGTCATCTGTTTATACGTGGCAAAATGAGTGATGATGGAGGTGTGTGGGCAATGTGCAAACGCCCACACGTGTGGGCGTTAGTTTTTTTTTCCGTAAATCAATCTAAAGCCACCTCTTCGAAAATTGTTGTCCTACCTAGTACAAGATTGATTATATGCCCTGACCTCATGCCACACACACTAAAAAAATCTAATGACCTCACCAAGCTGCCTGTCTTGGACCCTTTTGCCGTCAAAGCCACCATGATGCCGGACCATGTCAGCCTTCTGCACACACCCATCAAACGGTATCCAGGGCCGAGATCCTGCTGCACCTTGCTGTCAGGACTCGTCGTCATCGATACTATGGATGGCACACCGGTACACCTTGGTCACCGCACGAGAAACTTACGGAGACCTCAACCCAGTCACCAAGTGAAACACAAAGATGATGCCCCCATGGGGGTGACGATGTAGGAACCTCGCCATATCCGCTCCGGAAAGCCTGAATCTAGGGTTTTCATCGGGGCACACAGGAAACGTGAATCGCCCGGCAACGCCTCCAACAAGGTAATGATGCCAGCGGGCGCTGCCTTTGACGGTTCTGGTTGAGGACGAACCAAGCTTTCGCGGGCAAATTCACGCTCATCCCCGGCTGGACCACCAAATCGACCTCCTCCATCATCCAACACACCTATGAGCGACGTTTGCCGTCGGAAGACCGCATGACCTAAGCCGCACCGCTCGAAACCGTGGCCCCGCCTGGATGAGCCAGGTAGAGGGGCCCTCAAAGCTGCGCCGCCGACGCCGGACGATGCACACGTCCAGAACACCCACGCGGATCTCCACCGCAACCATATTCCGGAGCCGCGGTGGAGGAAGGCCCGCCGCCGTCATCCCCCGCCTGGGCTTTGCCCCACGGAGCTCCGGCGGCGGCTCAAAGCTCTAAATTGGATCGGGAGGGAGAGGATCGGGAGAAAGGGGGTCGAGGAGAGGGGCGGTGGCATGGACAGGGATGACGGCTGAATCCTGAAGGTTCGGTTCTTCGGAGAATCGCGACGAACGTGCGCCGACTTGTCATGTATTCGTGGCTAAGGCGATTTCGCACGTGTTATGCAGGCAGCGGAGTTGATTTTTCTTCGGTAGAAGCGCCGAGATGCATCCTCATATCGGCCCGTTTGCCGTCTCCTATCACGCGGACTTGTCACTGCCTCCTGGCGCACCCCGACCACGGCACCGGCGACCGGCGTGCGGCGCGGAGCCTGGCCACGTACATACATACGCTTTGTTCGCCGCGCCGTCGAGCGTTGATCGAGCCGGCGGTCATCTGGTCAAACTAATCAAGCTGCAGACGACCTTCGATCGGCGGCGACATATATAACATGATCCGCGCAGACACTCACGATCATTGCCAACTCCACGCATCATATCGTCTCGGCAATTAGACACCACTTGCAAGTTCCAACTACAATCCTCCGGCGAGCGGCGGACAAGTTCACGGCCATGGTTTCTTCCTCCCCTTCTTCTTCGAGGACGATGAGAGCCGTGCAGTACGACAAGTACGGTGGAGGAGCCGAAGGCCTCAAGGTACGTACGCCGGTACACGGCACGAATCGACTGGATGTACAAACACCCACTTAGACTGATTGACGTGTGCACTTTCAGCATGTGGAGGTGCCGATCCCGTCGCCCAAGAAAGGCGAGCTGCTGCTCAGGATGGAGGCGGCCAGCATCAACCGGGTGGACTGGAAGTTCCAGAACGGCAAGGCGCGGCCCTTCCTGCCCGGCAAGTTCCCCTTCACCCCCGTCTGCGAGCTCGCCGGCGAAGTCGTGGAGCTGGGCGTCGGAGTGAGCGGCTTCAGCCAGGGCGACAAGGTCATCGCCGTCAACTTCCCGGTACGTAAGAATTGATACATCAGCTGCAGTTTTCATGTCTAATTTGCTACCGTGGCCTGACGTACGTGCGGCGGTATTGTTGTGTTTGTTTATCAGGGCGGCGGCGGGCTGGCCGAGTACGCGGCGGTGCCGGCGTCGCAGGCAGCGCTGAGGCCGCCAGAGGTGTCCGCGGTGGAGGGCGCCTGCCTGCCGATGGCCGCGTTCACGGCGCTCGCCGCGCTCAGGAGGGCCGGGGTCGGCCTCGACGCCGGCGACGGCCCTCCCAAGAACGTGCTGGTGACCGCGGCCTCGGGCGGCGTCGGCACCTTCGCCGTGCAGCTGGCGAGCCTCGCGGGCCACCACCACGTCACGGCCACCTGCGGCGCGCGCAACCTGGACCTCGTCCGGAGCCTGGGGGCCGACGAGGCGCTGGACTATGGCACCCCGGAGGGCGCCGCGCTGCGCGGGCAGTCCGGGCGGAAGCACGACGCGGTGGTGCACTGCGGGGAGGGGTTCCCCTGGTCGGCCTTCGAGCCGGCGCTGGCCGACGCCGGCGGCGTGGTGGTGGACCTCACCCCGCGCCTCGCGTCCGTCGCCGTCGCGGTGCTCCATTGGGCGCTCTTCTCCAGGAAGAAGCTGGTGCCGCTGATCGCGTCTGCCAAGAAGGAGGACATGGAGGCGCTGCTGGGCATGGTGAGTCAGGGGAAGCTCCGGGTGGTGATCGACTCGCGGTACCCGCTGAGCAGGGCGCACGAGGGCTGGGCCAAGAGCATGAGCGGCCACGCCACCGGTAAGGTCGTCGTCGACATGGGCGTCGCCGATGACACAGAGTGATGATGACACTACAATACGTAAATTCAAAGTAAATAGTTGCAGTGATACCGATTGCCGAAGAAGCTAGAGCTGCTCCCATCTGTCCAAGAATGTAAATTAAGAAGCCCATTGCGATACATCATGTGATTAATAACGTCTTGATAATCTTTCAATAATGCTAAACATACAAAGAGTCTTCATAATCTTCAACACGTTGAAGTGTTTCTACGGATTTGCTATTTCTCATGTGCCTAGAATTCCTTCTCGTGTTAGTCACTTTTTTCCTTCTTCTTCCTTTCTTGGCCGGACCTTGCAGGAGAAGCTCGCCGGAGAAAAACTAGCCCCACCATCTATCTTAGAGTGAAGACGTGAAGTAATGGCCCCATTATCTATCTTAGGGGTGGGATGAGAGGTGCGGGGGATCGCGGGAGGTTTTCATGGGTGATGTTGGGCTTAGAGGGATGGTCGGGGCGGTGGCTAGCAACGACGGTGGGGGAGGGGGGGGGGGGGGTGAGAGGAAGGCGGGGCGCGGTAGCCCCTGCCGGCAGCAGGTGTTGTAGGCTGGGGGATCGGGAGGAGGAAGAAGGGAGGAAGACGATGAACAATCTCGATCAATTTTGGACCATTGGATCAAAATCTGATAGTTCATATAAAAATGACTATTTTTTCAAGCACCTGACAAATAGACAGTGGCGGAGGCACCGCAGGGTGGGGGGGGGGGGGGGGACACAGATCAGGTGACATGCATCTTTGCATGTCACCGTGTGCCTTGCGGCCCGAATTCAAATTTAAACATTACGAAAAAATCTGAAAAAAATCATGCATGTTCACAGCACATATTAAGATAACCCCTCAAAAATTTAGATCAAAATGTGAAACATACATCGAGAAGCAAAAAAGAGAAATCTGTCATGAATAGTTGCGAATAGTTCTCTGTATACTATTCACATCTGAGTTTCTCTTTTTTGCTTCTCGATGTATGTTTCGAATTTTGATCTAAATTTTTTAGGGGTTATCTTAATATATGCTGTGAATATGCATGATTTTTTTTCATTTTTTTGCATGTTTAAATTTGAATTCGGGCCGCAAGGCACACGGCCCCTCAACATCATATTTTAAGCATTCCTGCCTCTGCCACTGCAAATAGAGCCTCCCAAGTTTGCTTTTGCTTTTGGGATGTGGTGCTTGGCATTTGCTTGCTCCTTATATCCATGTTCATTTATTCGTTGCCACTTAAGTGATTTAGGTTCTGTTGGTAAAAAGTTCCTTGGCACATCCTATGTTGCTACTTTTTATTCAAAGTAATGCCTTATATAATTTTTGAAATGGAGGTAAAAGACTTGCCACATTAATTAATTAAGAAGAAGAGGGTTGGTTTGTTAATTAACGAAAAAAAGTTAAAACCATTACAATCCATTGAGTGGTGTACACAAAATGCCTCACACGCACGCGCGCGCGCACACACATACACACACACCTGTGAAGAAAGCTTCGTTGAGGTAGCAGATAGACTTCATCGTCATGACTTCTCGCCAAGCACGTGGAATCGCCACCCCAACTATCCGAGCAAGCGAGGTCGACTTTGTTGCACACAACCACGAACCTAGCTCGCACCATATAGGTCATGTGAAACCACATAAAGATCCATGTCAATCACTCATCCACCCAGAGACATCACAATTTCTATTTCGATGAAGAGCAGGGTATCTTCCTCCTCCCCTCTCTCTGGCATTTTCTCGAACAATCGTGTGCATGAGAGTGAAGCAGGGAAGCTCCGATCGACGATTGACCTGGGTCCATGGTTCGTTTGGTTTGTGTGCATGAAACGAAGTTGACTTTGCCGCCACGTCATCCCTAACAAGATCCCATATGTCAAAAACGTGTTCAAAATGTCAAAGAGTTCCGCTTCGGTACAACCCCATCATAATAAAACATATAAAGGGTAATATAGTCTTTTGACAACTCATCTGTACGTTTTTTTAGGTGAACTCATGTGTACGTATGTTCCTCAATACAACGCGCGCTGTGTTTGAGCCGCAGAGGGAGAGCCTCCTGACTGGGCCGGCCCATAAGAAATGACAGCAAAAGGATTCGAACCGTGCACCTCAGTTTGGAAAGGGCTACTCGCTAACCAGTCTAGCTGATGAGCTCAATGTTCAATAAAGAAACGCTAGCCATAAGAATAATCACAGCAACCGGTGTAGTATAACGAACCATTTTTTTCTTCTGTTTCTTCTTCTTTTTTTTGTTTCTTTTCAAAAAAATATTAACGCTTTTAAAATTTAGAAAATGTTCGTTTTCCCCAATTTTGTTCATAAATTTTAAAAATTCGCATTTTCAGAAAACATACAAGAATTTTTTTTAAATGTTTGTGTCCTTAAAAGATTGTTCAGAATGATAAAAATGAAGAACAGTACAATTTTTTTTTTGAAAACCAATAACTTTTAGAAAACACGAACAACAATTGGAATTTTCAAACATTTTTTCAATAATTCGAACAAAAAATTGAAAACAAAAAGGTTTTTTGAATTTCCTCAAACATTTTGCTGTATTTGCGAACAAAACAAATTGAAAGCAGGAACTTTTTAAAAATTAAAAAAAAAATTGAAAGCGCAAACGTTATTTGAAACTCCACGAACATTTTTTGAATAGCTGAATACATTTTGGAAAAAAGGTACGTTTTTAATTTTGTGAGAAAATTTTGTAAACTAGAAAAAAATGTGAATTTTTTTTGGAAGCACCAAACATTTTTTGAAATTCCTGAATATATTTTTAAGAGTAAAATACACCATAAGTCTTAAAACTATTTGGTGTGTGTCAAATTAGTCTGAATGCTATGAAAATGCATATATGGGTCCTAACAGTTTGCCAAGTATGTCGCCCGTAGTCCTATCCATGGTGCATCAACTTTGACTTGCACAGGGTGGGAGATTGACTACTCCGGTGTGACAACTTTTTGCACATCCGCTCCCAAAAGGTCATATGTTCTAATTTTGTGGCGTTCACCCTTGCACGCATCATATCCCTTGCCCTCCTCTCCAACTCCAATGGCCATCGTCCACCTCGGCGCTCGAGCGACATAAACATGAGCTTATATGATCAATTCAAGGCACCACGTCAAGATGTTTAAGTTTTTGACAATTCTTGCATTTTCTTGAGTTTTCTCGGTGAAAAATGACCAATATATGGACGGACATGACGCAACTTGCATATGGTGTAGGAATTTATTCAAACCTGACATGAATGCCTACCATGGGTATGACCACCTTCTTTCAAAAGTTGGGTTCATTTTACACATGTCAAAAAATAGAACTTGTTCAATAGAGGGTGTTTGAGTAGGCCAGAAGGGTCTATTTGGGAGCACTTCGTTTCACAACATCTCTAAAATGGCTACATTTTTTTTCTTGGAACTGTATGGCCAATTCAAAAGCACCATGTCGATGTTTTTAACAATTCTTGCATTTTTTTGAAGTTTTCGACGATAAATGGCCGGACATGACACAACTTGCATATGGTGTCAAAATTCGTTCAAACTTGGCAGAGATGACTACCATGGGCGTGTCCACCTACTTGCAAAAGTTGGGGTCAGTTCATGCATGTAAAAAATAGACCATGTTCAACGAAGGGAGTTCGAGTAGGCAAAAACGGTCTGTTTGAGAGTCCCTTTTTATTCATGGCCTTGTATGACCAATTCAAAGCACCATGCCAAGTTGTTTGAGTTTCCGACGATTCTTGCATTTTCCCGATGAAAAAATGACCAATAAATGGTTCAAAGCGACACAATTTGCATACGGTGTCGGAATTAACTCAAACCTGGCATGGGTGCCTACCATGGGTATACCTGCCTACTGGAAAAAGTTAGTTCATTTTTATACATGTCCAAAAATAGACCATATTCAACGGAGAGTGTTCGGGTAGGAGAGAAGGGTCCGTTTGAGACCAAATTTTTGTCCGGCATCCGTCACGTGACCCAAATTTATTCCATGAGCTTACATGGCCAATTCAAGGCACCATGTCAAGTTTTTTGACAAAAAGGAAAAAATGAATTGGCATTGGTCTAACTAGGCGACAACATCGATCCCGTCGGGAGCCTGTTGGTGTGTGGGGGGGGGGGGGGGCTATTAGACGCATATCATGTCAAACAGTGGCTGTTTTGCACATACCCAATCGATACGAGTGAACATGGGTGAGCCCATTTTAATTTGTCCATTGCCTCTGTAGATGCCGGTTTGGGAACCTCTAGACGTTTAAGAAGGTTCATGAATCTTTTTTTTTCATTTTCAAAATCGCACAGTTCAAAAAATGTTCATCCATTTTTTCGTATTTCTCAAAAAGTCCAAAAATACCAAAAAATGTTTGTGTTTTAAAAAAATTAGGGTTTCAAAATTGTTTGTGTTTTCAAAAGAAATTCAGAATTAATAAATATTTTTTTAGGAATTTTATAATGCGTTCCACGTTTCTGAAATTGTGTTTGCATTTTTTTGTTTACAATTTTGAAAAATGTTTGTGTTTAAATTTCCAGAAAAATGTTCAATTTTGTCGCTGCTCAAGTTCTTAAATCTCGGTGCTGTTCGTTAGTCAAGATACCTGGCTTATTGTAGTGGTACTGCTTGTTTGTGTGTTTGTGGGAGGTTATGGTTCGATTCCAGCTGCATGCTACTATTTTTAGGATTTTTCACTCTTTCACTAAAAGACGACTATATGTTGTGTTACAGGGTGATGTATTTTGTAGAAGGATCGTCCTACCCTTTTTTATGAAGGGCGGTTAGCAAAGTGGTGGTTCAGGGGACACAAACCGCAATTGTGGTGTTTTTTTTAATACTCACCTCACTACTGGACTCGCGGACTATGCCTACGGCCCACGGCCGTCGGCATAGACCCGTCGGCGTAGATCACGTCAGTGTAGTCTTGTCAGACCGTCGGCGTAGTATAGCCGTCGGCATAGGGGCCTATGTCGACGGCCCGGCATCAGCCGTCGGCATAGTATAGCCATCGGCACTATTTTTCGTCTGACGGCAACGGACGACGCCGTCAAAAGCGCGGACGAATCATGGAATGCCACGTGGCAGAGGTATGCCGACGGCTATGCCGAGCCGTCGGCATAGATAGAAATCTATGCCGATGGCCTAGCCGTCGGCATATCAGTGCCACGTGGCATCCCGTGGTGCCTCCTGGTGGCAGGTCTATGCCTACGGCAAAGCCGTAGGCGCCGTAGGCATAGACGGAATCTATGCCGACGGCTTTGCCGTAGGCATAGTTCTGCCACGTGTCGGCCCCTGGTTTCTCCTGGCGGCAGAGATATGCCTACGGCAAAGCTGTCGGCATAGACCGAAAACTATGCCGACAGCTTTGCCGTCGGCATATCTCTGCCACGTGGCGCGTCTTGGTATCTCTTGGGCTTATATATGCCGATGGCTTTGCCGTAGGCATAGTTTTTTTATTTTTTATTTTCTTTGTTTTCTATTTTTCAATTCATTTGACAACATTTCAAAGCAGAATAATATAGAATTATGCAGAAATATGACAGTTTATCATCTAAACATACTCAAGTTCATCATCATCATCTAAACATACTCAAAGTTCATCATCATCATGTAAAGATCATCACCGGCGAAAGTTCATGAACATAAAACTAGTGCAAGACATGGAACATAATAAAAGTAGGAACATGAAAGGCATGGCACGACGACCACATGCACGGAGTCATCATCGACATCAAACAAGACCACCTCTGCCAAAAGCACCACCACCAAGACCACCTCCGCCAAAAGCACCACCACCAAGACCACCTCCGCCAAAAGCACCACCGCTAAGACCACCTCCGCCAAAACCGCCACCGCGACCACCATCAGTCTGGAAGATCGGAGTGACTGGGGTCAACGGAGCAGGAGTCGAGCCACCGGTCCCCTACATGTTTGAGAGAAGATTCTAACGGTAAATATGATATGATAGTGTTGAATGAACGAGAACTAGTTTGTCAGTAGTTAGGCAAATGTACTAACCGGACTATCACTGCCTAGTGCCATCCATTCATCGAACATGGGCACGTGTGGGGGTTCTCCCGCAGGTGGTGGTGGGGGTCCCATTTGTGGTGGATCCGTGCGGTTACTTCAAGACGCCAACATAGTCTGGATGTTAGTTAAACAAGCAAACTAGAAGGTCAGAAGGAATGAAAGTGCAAAAATTTAGCTTGGTTTTAAGAGGGCAAAACTAACCGCCATCATCTGACGGTTGTAATCATCATTTGCCTTCACTCGTTGCAAGTACTCTCGCACCTCGAGATTCCTATGCTCGATAAAGGCCTTATATGCCTACATAATTTAGGTTGTTTCTAAGTGAGCAATGCTGAAAATGAACTGAGAATGCTAGAGAGAAAAAGATAAAGGGGAAGTACTTACAACATGCTGGCGGGCTAAGGGAGTCTGTGAACGCCCCGTACTCTCGAACTGGCTCGGGTTGGTAGACCAAAGCCGTGTGTACGAGATCGAAGACGGATACCGGCCGTGTGACTTCCCCTGGATGGCCACCACCGCCGTGTCGTCGATCTGAGACTGGGCGACCTCAGGAACAGGAACATCCGGATGCAACTTCTGATAGTGCTGAGTGTAAGACTCTAGGTGCTCCTCGGTCTTGCTGTAGTACCGGCTCTCGCCCTCCTTGGGATGACTCCGCTGGTGGGCCAGCTTCCACGACTCAATGTCTGAGAGCGGCCTTTTCAATTTGTCCTCCTGCAACGTCAAACAGAAGTTAGCCATACATAAGAACATGACGGTAAAGAAGAACAAAAATGCATCATGCATATAGATATACCTTCATGGCCTTGAAGCCCTAGTGGTTCCTGTTTCCTTGGCCGTGTGTCCCGTCTTTTCCACGGTTAGCCCGGGCCTTGATGCTCTTGGCAGCAAACTCTGCATCGTCGTCGAGCCACCTATCCACCAAACTCGCCCATCCGTCATGCCTTCCATAGCACCAACGAGGAACAACCTATGCAAATTTTGGAAGCATGACATGTGAGCACGAAACATATAGTTGACTGCTTGAAACAATGAAAAGTTAGTAATAGTTACCATCATGAACTGCTCCCTGTTCAAGGTAAGTCGTTGCTTCTGCGCTTGAGTTTTGGTCATCTTTTGTTGCAGGTAGATGTGGTAGTACTGCGAGACGGCAACCCAGCGCACCTCGTACTGCAACTGACGAGCTTTCTTCTTCGCAGCCGCAAGCAAGACTACGTCGGCTCTGGCCTTGTGCTCGTCAAGAACTCTATAGATTTGCTGCAATCATGCATAAACCATAAGCAAACAAGGCATGAGTTGAGTGATTCAATGATAAACTATGAACGAAACTGAAGACAAGTGATTCAGAAGAGAACTTACCCAAAATTTGGTGATCACGGCCTTAGCGGCCGTCCCGTACTCCGCGTTGCTGCAAGCCTCGTAGTGGGCCCAGCTCGTGGCCAAAACCCGCAGCTGCGGGTCCCTGTCTGGCCGCGGGCAAAATAGGCCAGGCCAAAACTCTTTCAACAGGACAGTGATAAGGCGTTCGGTTTACGACCCTTTCCGCGAAGGATCCAGTTTCTGTAAAAGAATCAAAGGATTGCCATGTGTACAATAAGAAAATGTTGTCATGTGTTGAAAATATGATTGAGAGGCACTTACTCTGTCCCCGCAGGTTCAATGAGCCACTTGTGCGCCTCGATAGAAGGTGGTGTAGGTAGTCCGACATTACCACGCAGCCACCCCTGCGGAGCACCAGGTGGCAAGTCACCCCACAACTCGGGATCAACCTCCCCTCCACCACCCTCCTCGCCCTCCTCCTCACCCTCCTCCGCCTCGGCCTCCTCCTCCTCCTCGCCCTCCTCCTCCTCACCATCAGGAACATACTCCTCCTCCTCAGACTCAGAAGGTGCCTCTGTATAGGAGGGCATCGAAGAAGACCCTCCTATTTCGGACACGGCCCAGAGTTTTTTGCTCCGGCTGCCTCTCCCCCCACCGCCTCCTCCTCTAGGGGCTCTCCCCCCACCGCCTCCTCCTCTAGGGTCTCCTCCCCCGACCCCTCCACCTCCATGTGAGGTGTCATCCTCGCGTAGTCGGGAGGGAACCTTGTGGGCTCGTCCACTCCGAGTAAGTCCTTTGAACTTACTGAGGAAACTGGCGCCGCTGGACTTGCCCATGATTAGCAAACCTGCATTGAGAAGAGAATAAACAATTAGTAAGGATATCAAATAAACAAGCATACAGGAAAAACATTAATAACAGAAGAGCACATTAAGCATACTATTGTAATGATCATTAAAAGAACTTACATTTTCTAGAACCCATATGAATCATCACTATCGTAATCTATTTGTGAACCGGTCTCATCATCACTATCACGCATATCTTCTTCGTTGTTTGACGGAGGTGGTGGCTCTTCCTCATCGTCAGCGTCTTCATTTAACTTTTCAAGCATAATTATGTCTCTTTGATTCACAACTGCCTCACCATCAATCCGTGCGTCGTCGTCGTTTGGGTCCAGGTCAACATAACCCAAGTCATCATCCTCGTTGTTTCCGACCACGTCATCATGTTCCTCTTGGTAGAACACTCCCTCGTATGTCATGGGGTTTATGTTGTAGTGATCATCATCGTTTGGGTCCGGTAGCTTACCATGTGGCGACACCTTGAACACAACTTCCCAACCCTTTAGGTACTCTTTCTGACATGGGTAAGGCAGATAATATACTTGTGTGGCCTGGGTAGTGGCGATAAAGAGATCAGCTCCGACATAGACGGTTGATGGTTTAACTTCAACTAAACCAATAGAAGGCGTATGTCTCAGACCCTTTTTGGGGTCGAACCATCGGCATTTGAACACAGTGAGACTTAGGTGTTCGCTGCTACGTTTGAATGTAAGCTCGTATATTTTTCCTACCCTTCCGTAGTAATCTACTTTATTATCTCCTTCAGTGAAGACTCCGGTATTTATGGTTTTGGGATCAGGCCGACTGTTCTGGTGCTCCCCTGTATGGAAGCGATACCCATTCACATCATACTTTTGGCATGTCATGACGGCAGGGTCAAAACCCATGGAAACCCATCTCAATTCTTCATCCATTGATTCGGTCGGATCATTTCCCTACAAGTTTAATTGAAATTATAGGGTGCATGAGTTTAATTGAAATTATAGGGTACATGAGTTTAATTTAAATAGGTAATAGTGAAGTGTGAAAAATTACTTTCTCCATGAACCACGCAATGAAATTTTTCCTTCCATCAGCACCCTTTCGGAGAAGAGCAAGTGCCTCCGCTTCGGTCGGAGGTAGCATTCCCGTCCACTCTTCTTCAACGAATCGACTACAATAAGAAAAGCGGAATAAGAACTAGGCAAAGTGAACATAACGAATTGACCAAAAGAATGGTGCAAAGGTATTACCTCATCCACTCATCCTCAACTTCCTTGATGTTGTGCAAGATATAGAACATGACATCCTCCCACTCATCTCGTGGCATGAGATAAGGTGTCGAGCATCCAGCCCTGCCACCTTGCCCGAATAGAGGCAACTTGGGTTTATACTTGGGTTCTTCTGTATTGTATCGAGACACCTTATTGTGCAACATGGGAACATGATCCGGATAGTAGGATGTCCTGAGGTCTGCCACCTCCTCTAGGATAACCGCCTCACCTATGGAAGCTTCAATCTTAGCTTTGTTTCCACATTTCTGTCTCAGATGCTTGTTCTGTCTCTCAAGGCCGTACTGCCAACGATTCTGCACAGGGCCCCCCAACAATACCTCGTTCGCGAGGTGCAAAATGAGATGTGTCATCGGAGTAAAGAAGCCTGGCGGGAAGATCTTCTCTAGCTTGCATATCAACTCCGACGCATTCTTATGCATTTTTTTATCTTCTCAAGACATACTTCTTTAGCACAAAGCGTGCGGAAGAAATGGCTTAACTCCGCAAGCACATGCCAGACACACTCGGGAACATAGCCCCGAACCATCACCGGCATAATCCGCTCAATCCATACATGATAGTCATGACTCTTGAGCCCGGTCACTCTGCCCGTTGAAAGATTGACCCCTTTACTTATATTCGACGCATAACCATCAGTGAACTTCACGACGTGTTTCAGCCACTTGAATGCCTCCATCTTATGATCCTTTTTAAGTACGAAGTCAGCATCTGGCTTGAACCAAGATTTTCGACTGCCTGTGGGAGGCTGCATGTGTAGACGTGGTCTATCACAAATATTCTGTTGATCGACTCTAGCATTAACATTAACCTTTGCCTTATCAGGAATGTTGAGGATCGTGTGAAAAAGGGACTCTGCGACATTCTTTTCGGTGTGCATCACGTCGATGTTGTATGGAAGTTTGAGGTCCTTAAAATAGGGAAGCTGCATGAAGGGATAATGTGAGTCCAGTTGTGCGTCTCACCATATCCTTCAAAACATTTTCCCTTTCCCTTTTCCTTTGCCCTCGCGCCTCGTCTTCGCTTGTGGCTTTGCCTTTGCCTTTGCCTTCACCGGCAGGCTTAAGAGCTTTCAGCTGAGCAAGCACATCCGCACCACAAAAAGTTGGAATCTCATTTACTTCATGGACAACTTTGCCTTTTGTGAAGTTCTTCTTGTCTTCCCTATCAGGATGGTCTGGAGGGAGGAACTGTCGATGCAGGTCAAAGGCAACATACTTGCCACCCTTCTTCAGCCAAATGAAAATCAAGGCCTGCATGCACACTGGGCAAGGCATCTTTCCACTTGTACACCATCCGCAGAACAGGGCATAGCCGGGAAAGTCATGCATGCAATATTGTAGCCAAACTTCCATCAAGAAATTTTTCTGCAGATGCTGGTCGTATGTCAACCTTGGGAAGTACTAAGAATGGTGCAAATCATCCACCAACGGCTGCATAAACACACTCAAATTCTTCCCCGGATATTCAGGCCCCGGAATTATAAGCAACAGGAACATGGTCTTGCGTTGCATTATGGCGCCGGGAGGGAGATTGAGTGGAATAACAAATACGGGCCAGCAGCTGTATGGATTAGACGACATACCATATGGATTGAACCCATCACCTGTTATAGCAATTCTGACATTCCCAGCCTCGGCTGCTTCCTCTAGGTACTCTATATCGAATGACTTCCATGCTTCACCTTCTGATGGATGTACAATTTTTTTTTGATTGTACCTTTTCCCTTCCTTGTGCCACTTCATCATTTTGGCAGACTCCTCGGTGACGAAAAGGCGCTGCAGTCATTTTATAAAATCAAGATACCGAAGAACCTTCACAGGGATTTTTAGCTGCTGCTTCTGACCATGCTTATCGACCACCTCAATATACCGAGAGGAACCGCACTTCCTACAGTACTTGTCATCCGCATACTCATGCCTAAACAAAAGGCAATTCTTTGGACAAACATGTATTTTCTCATAGTCCATGGAGAGTGCCTTCATGATTTTCTTCGTAGCGCACATGGTTTTCGACAGTTCATGGCCCTCAGGCAGGCTGTTAGCCCATACTCCTAGAAATGCTTCGAAGCAACCTCGGCTACAGCCGTACTCAGCCTTGACTGCCATCAGTTGCGAGATGGCATCCATCACAGACAGCTTGGCACCCTCATAGAGAGGTTTCTTTGACGAGGCCAAGATTTCCAGGAAGGCCTTTGCGGTTTCCTCCGGCTCCTTCGGTTCATTGGCTGAATGTGACGGAGGTGTCGGCTGTGTAGCAAAGACATCATCTAGCATGTCTCTAACCCTATCGTCCTCATAACCAGCGACGCGTTGTCGTATCACATCCTCTCTACCACGGTCCCGCTGGGCAATGTTTATCGGCATATTAAAGTTGGGCATAAATCCATGTGTGCGAAGGTGCTTAGTCATCTCACTCTTATCTCTGCGGATACGTCTCTTACATTTGGCACACGGGCATTCTGGCACCATCCTCATTGTACTACGGAATATCTCTTTCAAAAACACATCAGTTTTCTCGACCCACTCTGTTGTTACTTGATTCAGACAGAAAAACCCACTATACATCCACTGATTATCTGCCATCTCTGCTTTATTGGAAGCCACACAACAAAATTAAGGATTCATTTAAATTACTCACATCAATATTTTATTTTTTACAAGCTTGACGAGAAACGACATTTAATCCACCTACATCGCTAATAGGTAAAGATGGGTCCTAATCCCACCCGAGAATGTGTAGATTGAGTACGTTGTCCATGCTCTACCCCATTCCGAGACAAAATTTCGGCA
The DNA here is from genome assembly GCF_056163025.1 of Triticum urartu. Lineage (NCBI taxonomy): Eukaryota > Viridiplantae > Streptophyta > Magnoliopsida > Poales > Poaceae > Triticum > Triticum urartu. The sequence continues at coordinate 477,162,957 of NC_141877.1, forward strand.
GCACTTCCCCGCTGTTCTCCAAATACACGTCTCAGCAAAATGCCGAGAGAATGTGCATCCAGAGAACAACAGGGAGGCGCCGCCGAAATCCTGTCTCGGAACGGGGTAGAGCATGAACAACGTACCCAATCTACACAACCTCGGGCTGTCCGTGGAAAGCGCTGGACAATCCGAAAGAGCTGCGGTGATAAATATGCAATTGAATGCATATTTATCGATGCAACCCTTCCGGACGGGAGACCTAGGTTACGCGACTTGATATGAAAATTTAATCTAGTGACATGGAAAAAAAGTGGACGAGGTCATGGAATTGTTGCTCACCCTCCGATGTAGTCGATCAAAGGAGAGGGACGATCGTGGACCAACACCTCCAACGTCGACGATCACTCCACGAAGATGGAAACACCAAAAATCCTGTTAATTACACCGAGTGAAAAAAATTTAGGTCATCACCTCACATTAACAATTTGGCACAACATTATGAATCGACATGAAACAACATGTCAAATTGCAAAAAAATCTTTATTAAGTATTTTAGAAACCAAGTGCCTCGATTTGCTTCTTATATATGAATCAACATTACCAAAACACTAACTTCACCAATATCCATCCATCTATCACAAATTTGCCCAACATCTAATTCATCTATATTCACAAACTTAGTAAAAACTATCTAGTATGTATCTAAATACCTAATAAAACTACACAAAACTATCTAGTATGTATCTAAATATCCATCCATCTATCTATTCATCTAGCATCCATCTATCTATTCATCTAGCATCCATCCATCTATCTAGCATCTATCTATTCATCTAGCCACCATGAACACAAGCAACGACAACAACGGTTTGTGGGAGGGGGTGCTCACTGGGGCTGGGTGGGGGCACGGCGGCGTCCGGAGGTGGAGGGAGGTGCTCAATGAGGCGGAGAGGGTCGACGATGGACGAGAAGGGCCGGCCGAAGCCGCGCCCACAAGTGCTCGTCGGGGTGGCCTGCGTGCTCCGGGAGGCCGAGCCAGGGCGGGGAGCCCTGCGGTCGGCGGCGGCGTGAGACGGGGTCGGCGTGGGGCGGGTAGACGGCGGCGTTGTGGGGTCGGGTGGGGTTTGGGAGGCCGGGGCGGCGTCGGGTGGAGGCGGGGAGGAGCGGGCGGCGTCGGGGTGGAGGCGGGGAGGGGCGAGGGAAGGGGAGGTCGGGATGGAGGCGGGGAGGAGCGGGCGGCGGGCAGCTAGAGGCGGGGAGGAGCGGGCGGCGGTCGAGGTGGAGGCGAGGAGGAGCGGGCGGCGGTGCGGGGTCGAGGCGGCGGCGCGTGAGTGGATGAGGCTCGGGGGAGAGAATGAGTGGATGAGGGGTGGCCGCGAGTGGATAAGGCGACCTATGCCGACGGCTTAGCCGTCGGCATAGATATATTTCTTTTTTACATGTTAATTACAAACTAGCCATATACACGTGGCATATATTATTAACTGTCTTCAAATATATTTTTAGTGTATATTATTATTATATGCATTGAAAAGTTTCATATACATATAAAATATTTGTACGTGCATATTAAATATTTCCAAATACACGTTCTTGAATTTTTTTTGAATGATACATGGTATATAATTATATTAAAAATGATACATGGTATACATATTTTTGACATGCATGAACATTATTTAAAATGTACCATACATTTTCTTTAATGGTTTGAAACATCTATTATATTGTTAAAATGATAGAAAACGAACGGTGAAGATTTAACGCTCTAGAGTTAAGTTATTTGAGCGGCCTAGATTAATCTGATATATAAGCCACAACTAATCAACTAGAAATTTCTCCAAAAAAAAACTACCATCTAGATGTATACTGGTCGGTCAATCTGTACGTGAACCAAAGAAAAAGATAAGCTGACTTACGGCCAGGAGGAGACACGTCTAGAAAAGCATTACACGCCCTGACAGTTGCCTAATCAAAAGCGAGAAAGAATAAAGAAAGGAGAGTCTTAGACGGACACGTAGCTGAATAGTTTCCATCGCAAGGAGTCAAACAGAAGAGAAAAAAGATAAGGTGTCTGGCAAAAAAAAAAGGATAAACACACAGTTGTCTGATTGATTTTCATCGGATACATTATCAACACATGCGGCCTCAACACCAGCAAATTTAGGGCCAGACAGGAGACTGCGGTACATCTACAGTGCCATGACGCTCGGAAGCATCCAATACAGCGGCAGACAACAATGTAGTTAGATTTTTTCATGCCGTTTAGATGTATCCATCTTAGCCTATCTTCGTAGCTTACTAAATCATCTTTAATGTGCAGTGTTATATAGTTAAATCATTTAGTTCCCATCAGAATTCATATGTACACTATGAATAAACAACCATGTTTTTAATTTTGAAGGCAACAACAATGGGGCGTCCAAGAATTAGTGACTTTGGGATTATACTGAGAATAATGAGGATTATATTGAGTGTGAATAATGAGCGAGAGATTCGATCAACCCTTCAACTGGGGCATTTGTAAGCATCAATCCGATCTTGACAAACATATGTATTTTTAAATATTTGTAAATATATCGTCGTCCATAGGTAAATACTAATTTTTTTCTTCATTTTTTAAGGGCGATGACAAGTCATACTACTATATAGAAGAATCTGATAAAAATTTGCCAGTAAAAGATTAACGTAGAGTTCTATATATGTATTTGACAACTTTGCAATTGTAGAATGTACCAAATATCACGAGGTAGCCACTGAAAAAATAATGAAATTATTACTTTTATGTAAATTTATAATTTATACTGTAAAGGAAGTGAAAGGTTGGTTAGATAATTTTGCAGATTACTAATTTCAGTTCGCCACCAACAATAAATTACAAGATTTAAGCAGGTTTAGCTAATATACACCGATAAGTACAAAGTTCAGGTACGTCACGTGCAATGACACAAATGCACCATAAGTACGTGCATGCATGCGCATGACATAGGGGATTTACAAGCTGCCCTCTAGAATTCAAATGCTTTCCCAATTGCATTAGTAGTGCACCTCTGCTTTCTAATCATACAACTACCTCATCACGCAAGATTTGTTAGTATCAAACACTGTGCCACCAATCAAGAATTTTCATTTTTTTATTTGCCTCAACCTGCATATATTATTGCATAGACATCCATCAGTTTATGTTTAAGAGTACAATCATCAGTGCACGCCTTATTGTTTCGAATGTAGCATATTACAAGCATTCAAATCAAGCAGACCGATCAATTAACCGTGACCAAGACCAGGTGTGAGCCATGAGGAAAGAAATTAAATCATGATCAAATGGCGAGCAAACAAACTTCAGTATATAATGCAAGAGAGGTGAGGAAAACCCTAAAGATAGAGGTACCCAAATATCCATGTCTTGGAAGTCGCAACACTTTTTACACCCATATTAGTAGTTCAATATAAATATGATTTTTGAACTAAAAATATAATATGGATTGATAGAGGATAAATACCAACTAATTAACATACTTTTGATGTGTCGTACATAGGAGAAAATGATGTTCTTGCAACAACCATAATGGTTGGATAATGGCGAAAGAACGGCATGCTATTGCATGAATCAGAAAACAGTAGTTCAATATAAATATGATTTTTGAACTAAAAATATAATATGGATGATAGAGGATAAATACCAACTAATTAACATACTTTTGATGTGTCGTACAATGGAGAAAATGATGTTCTTGCAACAACCATAATGGTTGGATAACGGCGAAAGAACGGCATGCTTTTGCATGAATCAGAAAACACAACAACTAGGAAAAAAATAGAAAAAAACTCATATTTAATATATTGAGAAAATATATTAAAAAACTGCTGTCGTAAAGACAGATAGATAGAGGAATGTCAGTGTCGTATGAAACTGGAGAATACTATGAATCACTATGGCTTTGTATAAAAGGCGCCTGTCCTGACACAAAAAATATTAACCAACATTTACCCACTACACTTACATGGATTTTTTTTGGCAAAACAAGTGCCATATTTTACTCAAGCTGTTCATTTTTACTCATATAGGTGTGAACTATCAGATGAAACAGATAAAGGTAGTATTAAATAATTGGCTAACAATAATATGTACATACTCGCTCCGTATCAAAATATAAGACACATTTTGACACAATTATAGTGTCAAAGAGCATCTTATATTTTGATACAAATGAAGTATATAGTAAATCAAGCTGTGCAAATGGGCAAGTCACACATTCCTTTCTAAGACTTAGTTTTTGTTTATATTCCTAAAAAACTTGATACGCATAAAATACAAATACGTGTATGATGTAAAAAAATAGGGCTTCTAAATTTATAAAAATTTGCGTGATTTTACTATATATCCTGCAATAAAATGTCACCGCAAGAAAATGTGTGTCTTTCATGTGTCTACAAAGTCTCCTGAATGGAAACACCATCCTCACAAGTATTTGTTTCATGGTAGAAGCTGAAAGGCATACTTTTCACCGGGGCTAGCCAGGAGTGCTGATAACAAGCTGAGCACCGAAGAGATGAACAATGGCAAGAAAAAGATTGATTGAGATGAGAGACTACAAAGGAAATTAAGGAGTTCTTACAATCGTATAAGGTAGGAGAACAAAACATATTTGAGCTTGCTTCTTGACAAAAGAATTATGCTTAGCTCATAAAAAATTGGAAACTACATAAGCACTTTAAAATAAAGTAATAATTATAGTTAAGCAACTACCTATTCTAAAGTTGAACCTTAGTCAACCTACAAAAATAAGTGATACAAAGTTCCTAACCAACAACAAATTAACTACATATGTCCAACGCTAAAACCACGCATTCTGACATTTTTTGAATGTTTAAGCCTTCAGCTAAAATTAATGGAAAGTCACATGCAAATTTGAATTTAATGTTTCTAATATCCTTTTTGGCGTGTTCCCAGTATCCTAATAATTATTACACAGAATGATTTCCTAACAACATAACTACTAAAATTTGAAACAAAAAAGCGTACAACAAGTGCACTAGAGAACAGTTTTTCGAGAACTGAGAACAATTAAACTTTATCTAGCCGCGCGAATGCGCGGGTAACTCTGCTAGTTATTTTTAAATACATGATCTTTTTTTATATTGTACACCAATTTTCTAAAATATCACGTATATTTTTTTCTAAACCGAATTTTTCTATGGTCAGCAACATTTCTTTATGATACAATTACTTGCTAAATTGTACCATTACCGAGTGCCTGATCCGGTAACTATGCGAGTGCCCGATCCGTCTACTACCGTGTCATCGCCGTCCGTGAAGGGGGCCACACCCCGGAGACGCGTGCCGCCTCTTCGGACATGCCACCACACCACCCCATATGTATGAGGGGTCGATGCGACGCTCCGGTGGCATTGCTACCCCCAAGGGCCCCCGTCGTGCCGAACCCTGGAGCGATTGACCACGAGATCTAACCCTTTGACTTTCCACGGACGGGCTTTGAACAGTGGGCCTCTCCACCCGGTTGTGTCAGGTCAGCTCAGAGGGACACCTGGGAGCAACATCCGGGCCAAAACCACAGCTACATCCCCTCCGTGTAGACCCGACGCGTCCGTTTCCCCCCTCCAGGTGCTGGCGGCGGCGCCATCCGTGAGGGGTGCCACATCCCGGAGACATGTGCCGCCTCTTCAGACATGCCACAACACCACCCCGCATGTATGAGGGGCCGGTGCGACGCTCCGGTGGCATTGCTACCCCCAGGCCCCCCATCTCGCCTAACCGTGTAGCGTTTGACCACGGGATCTAGCCCTTTGACTTTGCACGGACGGGCTTTGACCAGTGGACCTCCCCACCCGGTTGTGTTAGGTCAGCCCATAGGAACACTTTGAAGCAACATCCGGGCCAGACCCACAGCAAGATCCCCTCCGTGTAGACCCAACGCATCCGTTTCCCCCAACAGGTGCCGGCGGCGGCGCCGTCCGTGAGCTTTGCCAAACCCCGGAGACGCGTGCCGCCTCTTCATACATGCCAACACACCACCCCGCATGTATGAGGGGCCGGTGCGACGCTCCGGTGGCATTGCTACCCCCCCAGGGCCCCCGTCCCGCCTAACCCTAGAGTGGTTGACCACGAGATCTAGCCCTTTGATCGACTTTCCACGGACGTGCTTTGAACAGTGGACCTCTCCACACCGGTTATGTCAGCTCAGCTCAGAGGGGCACCTGGGAGAAAAATCTGGGCCAAAACCACATCTACATCCCTTCCGTGTAGACCCGACGCGTGCGTTTCCCCCCTCCAGGTGCCGGCGGCGGCGCTGTCCGTGAGGGGGGCCAAACCCCGGAGACGCGTGCCGCCTCCTCGGACATGCCACCGCACCACCCCGCATGTATGAGGGGCCGGTGTGATGCTCCGGTCGCATTGCTACCCCCAAGGGCCCCCGTCCCGCCTAACCCTGGAGCGGTTGACCACGATATCTAGCCCTTTGACTCTCCACGGACGGGCTTTGAACAGTGGACCTCTCCACGCGGTTGTGTCAGGTCAGCACAAAGGGACACCTGGGAGCAACATCCGGGCCAAACCCACAGCTACATCCCCTCCATGTAGACCCGACGCGTCTGTTTCCCCCTCGAGGTGTCGGCGGTGGCGCTGTCCGTGAGGGGGGCCAAACCCCGGAGACGCGTGCCGCCTCTTCGGACATGCCACAACACCACCCCGCATATATGAGGGGCCGGTGCGACGCTCCGGTGGCATTGCTACCCCCCAGGGCCCCCGTCCCGCCTAACCCTGGAGCAGTTGACCACGAGATCTAGCCCTTTGACTTTCCACGTATGGGCTTTGAACAGTGGACCTCTCCACCCGGTTGTGTCAGGTCAGCTCAGAGGGACACCTGGAAGCAACATCCGGGCCAAACCGACAGCTACATCCCCTTCGTGTAGACCCGACGCGTCCGTTTCCCCCCTCCAGGTGCCGGCGGCGCGGGCGGGCTTTGACTTTGCACGGATGGGCTTTGACCAGTGGACCTCTCCACCCGGTTGTGTTAGGTCAGCCCATAGGAACACTTTGGAGCAACATCCGGGCCAGACCCACAGCAAGATCCCCTCCGTGTAGTCCCGACGCGTCCGCTTCCCCCTCCAGGTGCCGGCGGTGCTGCCGTTCGTGAGGGGGGCCAAACCCCGGAGATGCGTGCCGCCTCTTCGGACATGCCACCTAACCACCGCGCATGTATGAGGGGCCGGTGCGATGCTCCGGTGGCATTGCTACCCTCAGGGCCCCCGTCCCGCCTAACCCTGGAGCGGTTGACCACGATATCTAGCCCTTTGACTTTCCACGGACGGGATTTGAACAGTGGACCTCTCCACACGGTTGTGTCAGGTCAGCATAAAGGGACACCCGGGAGCAACATCTGGGCCAAACACATAGCTACATCCCCTCCGTGTAGACCCGACACGTCTGTTTCCCCCTCGAGGTGTCGGCGGTGGCGCCGTCCGTGAGGGGGGCCAAACCCCGAAGACGCGTGCCGCCTCTTCGGACATGCCACAACACCACCCCGCATGTATGAGGGGCCGGTGCGATGCTCCGGTAGCATTGCTACCCCCAGGGCCCTCGTCCCGCCTAACGCTTGAGCAGTTGACCACGAGATCTAGCCCTTTGACTTTCCACGTACGGGCTTTGAACATTGGACCTCTCCACCTGGTTGTGTCAAGTCAGCTCAGAGGGACACCTGGAAGCAACATCCGGGCCAAACCGACAGCTACATCCCCTTCGTGTAGACCCGACGCGTCCGTTTCCCCCCTCCAGGTGCCGGCGACGGGCATGCTTTGACTTTGCACGGACGGGCTTTGACCAGTGGACCTCTCCACCCGGTTGTGTTAGGTCAGCCCATAGGAACACTTTAGAGCAACATCCGGGCCATACCCACAGCAAGATCCCCTCCGTGTAGACCCGACGCGTCCGTTTTCCCCCTCCAGGTGCCGGCGGTGCTGCCGTTCGTGAGGGGGGCCAAACCTCGGAGACGCGTGCCGCCTCTTCGGACATGCCACCGCACCACCCCGCATGTATGAGGGGCCGGTGCGACGCTCCGGTGGCATTGCTACCCCCAGGGCCCCCGTCCCGCCTAACCCTGGAGCGGTTGACCACAATATCTAGCCCTTTGACTTCCCATGGACGGGCTTTGAATAGTGGACCTCTCCACGCGGTTGTGTCAAGTTAGCACAAAGGGACACCTGGGAGCAACATCCGGGCTAAACCCTTAGCTACATCCCTTCCGTGTAGACCCGACGCGTCCGTTTCCCACTCGAGGTGTGGACGGTGGCGCCGTCCGTGAGGGGGGCCAACCCCGGAGACGCGTGCCGCCTCTTCGGACATGCCACAACACCACCCCGCATGTATGAGGGGCCGGTGCGACGCTCCGGTGGCATTGCTACCCCCCAGGGCCCCCGTCCCGCCTAACCCTGGAGCAGTTGACCACGAGATCTAGCCCTTTGACTTTCCACGTACGGGCTTTGAACAGTGGACCTCTCCACCCGGTTGTGTGAGGTCAGCTCAGAGGGACACCTGGAAGCAACATCCGGGCCAAACCGACAGCTACATCCCCTTCGTGTAGACCCGACGCGTCCGTTTCCCCCCTCCAGGTGCCGGCGGCGGGCGGGCTTTAACTTTGCACGGACGGGCTTTGACCAGTGGACCTCTCTACCCGGTTGTGTTAGGTCAGCCCATAGGAACACTTTGGAGCAACATCCGGGCCAGACCCACAGCAAGATCCCCTCCGTGTAGACTCGACGCGTCCGTTTCCCCCCTCTAGGTGCCGGCGGTGCTGCCGTTCGTGAGGGAGGCCAAACCCCAGAGACGCGTGCCGCCTCTTTGGACATGCCACCGCACCACCCCGCATGTATGAGGGGCCGGTGCGACGCTCCGGTGGCATTGCTACCCCCAGGGCCCCCGTCTTGCCTAACCCTGGAGCGGTTGACCACGATATCTAGCCCTTTGACTTCCCACGGACGGGCTTTGAACAGTGGAAATCTCCACGCGGTTGTGTTAGGTCAGCACAAAGGGACACCTGGGAGCAACATCCGGGCCAAACCCACAGCTACATCCCCTCCGTGTAGACCCGAAGCGTCCGTTTCCCCCTCGAGGTGTCGGCGGTGGCGCCGTCCGTGAGGGTGGCCAAACCCCGGAGACGCGCGCCGCCTCTTCGGACATGCCACAACACCACCCCACATGTATGAGGGCCGATGCGACACTCTGGTGGCATTGCTACACCCAGGGCCCCCGTCCCGCCTAACCCTGGAGCAGTTGACCACGAGATCTAGCCCTTTGACCTTCCACGTACGGGCTTTGAACAGTGGACCTCTCCACCCGGTTGTGTCAGGTCAGCTCAGAGGGACACCTGGAAGCAACATCCGGGCCAAACCTACAGATATATCCCCTTCGTGTAGACCCGACGCGTCCGTTTCCCCCCTCCAGGTGCCGGCGGCGGGCGGGCTTTGACTTTGCACGGACGGGCTTTGACCAGTGGACCTCTCCACCCGGTTGTGTTAGGTCAGCCCATAGGAACACTTTGGAGCAACATCCAGGCCAGACCCACATCAAGATCCCCTCCGTGTAGACCCGACGCGTCCGTTTCCCCCCTCCAGGTGCCGGCGGTGCTGCCGTTCGTGAGGGGGGCCAAACCCCGGAGACGCGTGCCGCCTCTTCGGACATGCCACCGCACCACCCCGTATGTATGAGGGGCTGGTGCGACGCTCCGGTGGCATTGCTACCCCCCCCCCCCCAGGGCACCCGTCCCGCCTAACCCTGGAGCGATTGACCACGATATCTAGCCCTTTGACTTCCCACGGACGGGCTTTGAACAGTGGACCTCTCCACGCGGCTGTGTCAGGTCAGCACAAAGGGACACCTGGGAGCAACATCCGGGCCAAACCCGCAGCTACATCCCCTACGTGTAGACCCGACGCGTCCGTTTCCCCCTCGAGGTGTTGGCGGTGGCGCCGTCCGTGAGGGGGGCCAAACCCAGGAGACGCGTGCCGCCTCTTCGGACATGCCACAATACCACCCCGCATGTATGAGGGGCCGGTGCGACGCTCCGGTGGCATTGCTACCCCCCCAGGGCCCCCGTCCTGCCTAACCCTGGAGCAGTTGACCCTGAAATCTAGCCCTTTGACTTCCCACGTATGGGCTTTGAACAGTGGACCTCTCCACCCGGTTGTGTCAGGTCAGCTCAGATGGACACCTGGAAGCAACATCCGGGCCAAACTGACAGCTACATCCCCTCCGTGTAGACCCGACGCATCCGTTTGCCCCCTCCAGGTGCCGGCGGCGGCGCTGTCCGTGATGGGTGCCATGTCCCGGAGACCCGTGCCTTCTCTTCGGACATACCACAACACCACCCGGTTGTGGTAGGTCATCCGATATATATAAACACTTGGGAGCAAAGTCCCCTTCCTATATATAGACCGGATGCGGCTGTTCCCCACTCCAGGTGCCGGCCGGCGGCGGCGCCGTCCGTGAGGGGGGTCACACACCTCCCTATAGAACCAAAAATAATGTATGTATGCTTATCTTAACACATGCTATATGTAAGTTAGTCAAATAATAATATGTAAGAAAACATAAAATATAGCTATGAAAAAAGCAAATATATATATATATATATATATATATATGCCGACGGCATAGTTGCGGCCAGGGCAAATGGCCGGCACGGTGCGGATCGATGACGTGTCATCTATGCTGACGGCAACCGTCGGCATAGGCCTTGGCCGGTGCGCTTTGGATCGATGACGTGGCGTTCGTATCTATGCCGACGGCCGCCCGTCCCCGCCGTCGGCATAGATCTGACGCCGTTAGCCGCCTGTCACGGGCGTGGTCGCCGGACCCGCAGCTTTGCCGACGGCCTATATATGCCGACGGCGGCTGTAGGCGTAGATTGGTCTATGCCGACGGCCGTTCTTTGCCGACGGGGGCCGTCGGCGTATACTGGGATAGCCCGACGGCCGTTGTACGCCGACGGCCTGGGGCCAGCTGTCGGCATAGTCTAGAATAGGCCGACGGTGGCCGTCAGCATACTTTTGGCCGTCGGCATCGAGCCCTGTTCCGGTAGTGCCTCTGCAGTGTAGAAATAGAATTATGAGAGAAGAAACAGCTTGCCCCCTGCCGATGAAACACTGTACATACTTGCTGACCGACATGTTTCTGTCATTCAATCAAACAAGGGAGATAAAATTGAGAACCCTGCTGACCGTGGGATGGGATCCGGTGTGCCCCCCATGCTGGCATGGCACGAAACAAAAATCGAGACTGAAGAAGACGCAGCGCTAAATCGCGCTAGTGCTATCCATAAGCCAGCAAAGAAACAGGCAGCTGAATCGAATCGCACAGGAGGACAGGCCAGTTGCGAACATAAGATTCAGGGGGAACAGGGAGCTGGTTGAGTCGCGATACACTGCAAGAAGCCACCCAATTTGGAGCACGAAGCCACACCAAATCAAGACATGGTGATGATTGGAGCGCGCGTGCATGCGTGCCCAAGTGCAGAGTACTAGAGATTCAGGGGGCACCGCGGGCGCCGTGAACCCCATTGCCACGCGTGCGCGTTCCGGCCGCGGCCGCCGACCTTGGGTGATGCCGATGGCAGGACCCGGTGGTCCGTGTGCGCTGCGTCCAGACCAAGGAGAGCGAGGCGGGCACCGTCCGACGAAGATGTACTCATCGGTGAATATTCATCTCAATTCTCAAGCACACAAACCGTAATCGGTGAATATGCATCTCAATTCTCAAGCACATATATAGTACTACTGTATAGAAGAACAGGTACGTATTGTCTGACATCATTCTCAAGGAATTTATGATGCAGAAATCCTCTGATGGACTGGATTTACAGCTAAGGGATATGAAATACAGTACTACTACTCCCTCCGTTCTGAATTACTTGTCACAGATATGGATGTATCTAGATGTATTTTCAAGTAAATTGGAACGGAGGGAGTAGGATTTACAAGTAACAACCGATGATGACAAAGACTAACACCATCCAGAAGAAGCATTCCATGACTAGGAGCTTCAACTGCAAGCAGTAGGACGAGTCAATGCAAGTAGAGTATTCCATGGCGTTCAACTGGAGGCGGGCGCGCGGGGCGGACGAGCCCCTCACTGATCGTCCACCAGGATGACTGCGAGGTAGTCGTCGAGGTCGATCATCGCGCCGATGACGGTTTTGCGGATTGCCACGGGGGAGGCGGCTTGGTTTAGGGAGAGGTCGGCGATGAGGGCGAACCCGTTGGCGAACCCGCGGCTCCGCAGCTCGTGGTCCTCGTGGTCCACGCCGTAGGAGAGGACGTCGATGACGCGGGCGCAGCGGGCGACGTTCTCGGCCGCGCGCGGATAGTACGGGCGATGGCGGAGGTTGGGAAGGTGGTAGACGCGCAGACGACCAAGGTACCAGGCAATGGCGCCGAGGAAGCGACCTGGCGATAGTTGAGGAAGTCCCATCCGTGGAGCTTGGCGGGCGTCGCGTAGGAGGACGGCTAGCTCTGCGACGTCCACGAGCGAGCCGACGCTGCGGCCCGCCCGCATCGAACAGGTCGCGCGCCTCCTCCAGCGAGCGGATGTCGATGGGGATGGGGGCGCCCGCCATGGCTCGGACCTCGGACTCTACGTACGCTCGGTGGGAAGGCGAGGGCTCTCTCCTGGTGGTTGGCTGGGGGTGGAATGGGGACTGGGGTGGGGAATGCCGGTGATAGGGAAGGTGGGTTTATATGGGCAGACGGCAGGCAGCCGGCGCTGAGGAAGCATGCCCAGCGCGGCGCGGTTCAACTTTGCAAAGGGAGGAAGAAATGTGCGGCTTGGTGGCCCCACATGTAAGCCTCGTTGACCATTTGGTCTTCGTCTAGCGGCCCTCAATCCCCACCGCGCGGCGCGGCCTGAATCCCTAGCCCCCGCCCCCGCCCCCGCCGCGCCGTAGCCTAGCTCGACTGACGAGAAGCCCCGCCGTGCGCCTCCGCCCCCGCTGCCGAGAAGCCTCTCACGCGCGGAGCCGTTCCTGTTGGCGTGCCTGCTGCCCCAACCCCGTCCGCAGTTTCGGGGGATTCGTTTCTCAGGTACCTGACGCTTAAACCTCTCGAGGGACCCCTCCCTTGTGTTCCTTTGATTGGATCCCTGTGGTTTTCATGCCAGGCTCTTGTGTTTCAGGGGGCAGGGGTGGGGAAGGTTTCAAGGGCTGCCAAATCTTGGAAATACTACATGTTTCTTCAATGCAGTGCTGCAGAGCCTCCAAGGGCTTGTCAGGTTTCGCAGCATGATGGTAGGACCAGATGTTCCATCAGGACTGGAGCCATTGCTATGTCACTCAAGAAGCTGTTCCAATTCTACTATAAGAATTCCACTGTTTCTAGTACAGAACAGTTTTAGGTGCCTAGGTGTGTTGTAATTCTCAAGTTTAAAACCCAAGAGACATGCTTGCACAAGTTTAGGGACCTATTGTGCACTTTCCAATTCCATATCTGACTATCTGTGATTTATGGGTAGAAAGAGTCATTTACAGCCTTTAAATTGGCTTCTACTTTGGAAATAAGAAATAACTGTTTTCCTTAAAATGCAGATCTAAAGATAATGACATCACCACTTATCGGTTAGCAGTTGTTGTTGAGCACCTGGGAACCATGGCAGGACGGCATTATGTTGCATATGTAAGATCTGGCAAGATAGGGGGTCAGCAGCAGTAGAACCGGGCCACCAAGTCTTGGTTTTATCTTTTATGCAAGCGACACACAAGTCAGAGAAGCCTCTCTAGAGTAAGTTCTCAACTATGGGAGGCTTGCATTCTTTTTTACCAAAGGATGGTGGATTACGAATTATGTCAACTTTTGTTTTAATCAGATTTGGGGTTTAGGGTTTTTGCTAGATCACAGTTCAAAATAATTTCAACACTGGAATAGAAGGGGCCTTTTTTGTATGTGTTGTAGGCACACATAGCAATGGTTTCAGTGCGGAGGTTATTTACGGTGGATTTTTCATGGGGATTGGAAGTAGCAGATCCTACGTTGATGGAAATCAAATGATACTTGCAGAATTTAAGGAGTGAACCTGAATGTGAAGCGGGATATAAATTCTCTCTTCATACTATTAATTGGATACCGGAACTACAGAAAGCAAATAGTAAAGGCAGGGATATCATTGACTGTTAGTGTCACCATTTTTTAGGGGGTGAACATGATTACAGAGCAAGTACTACTGCTGAAGCATATTAGGATTCTTCGTGATATTTATGGGCAACTATAGGCCTCTAAACATGCCAATTGCTCCGATGTTTTGCATAATTGGAATTTTGCTGAAAGGGGAAATTTCCTCTAATGTTATCCGATAAACATATAGTTTGGATAAATATTTCAGTGTTGTAGTCAAAGAAGACATGAAACTTTTAACAGTTTTATTTCCTGATGGACACGAAGGGTGTACTTTTACTCTGAAGGTTGGTTTCAAATCTTCTACAATTCTTGGCATAGTGATCTTTGTGTTCCCATTGGGACGATTGACATTTCTTAGTATTGTTCTTCAGGATCAGTAAATAGCGGGGCAACAGGGGTGGCTGTGGGACTGGAGCAGTGGAACGTGGCAACTCTGGTTGTGATTGAGAGGGGCAATTGTTGGATTAATATTCAATACGACTACCATACCTGTGTGGCGCTCTCTAGGGATTTAATGGTGCGATCTTTTTCCAAGCAGGAAGAAACTACGGAGGAACTCAATAAGTGGAGAAGTGCATTAGAGAGTGCTTTAGCGCAGGCATCAAGTGTAGCGCGTACAGCGGGGCAAAATCCAATATTCAACACTGATGCAACAGAACCTTCTGAAGCTTCAACTGAACATTGTAAGCTATGTTAACTTTCACCAAACCTGCACAAGCTGGGCTAACCTCTAAGCTTTTGTGGTATTTTGAGCTAACGGTTTTTATATAAAAATAGGCAAGTCACATTGTGGTTGTATTTATGAAATTCTCCATGTACATTTTTTTTTCAGACTTCATTCTTATTGTTTGATAACACCTGTTTTCGTTTCATTTCAAATATCTGGTAAAGTATGGCAAAGTATGCTCTAGACTTCCAGTTTGGTGTTCTACTTCATCGTTCACTACTTAAAAAAACTTAATTATTCGCTTCCTAAACGTGTTAATGGTTGAGAAATTCTAGGGCACTGAAATAATGAAGTTTGTAGGATAAATTCCAGTTTGGATGTCATGTCTCTAGTCCTACACTAACACAGCTTATACAAGTGCACTTAGGGACAGAGCTCGCTTAATGGCACTGGGTTGAACTTACCCAATAAAAGTTAGAAAAGCCTTCATTGGTTAGTAGTAACTACTCCTTCTGTCTCAAAATGTAAGACGTTTTTTGGCACCACATTTTGAGACAGGGAGTACTATTTATTTGTAGATGATGACCCCACTTTAATAGACACAACATAGAGATGATAACCCTGTAGGGATTTATTTTCTTGCTTTGTTCATTTTCCTGGGTATAATTTGGATGTTGGTCTTCAGTTCTTATGGCAGGAGAATGACAGACAGTATGGTTGAAATGGCAAGGTCTGGACAGAGGTTTCTTACTGTGTATTATGATCATGGGCCCAATGTGGTGGGGAATGACATGGACGATGTCGTGATATATCCCACTGCCGAGCTGCCTCCTGTCATCAGTCCTCAAAAGCCAAGGAATCATATGCACTCAAGTCCTGAAGAGAAGCCAGAAAGGCAGATTGATGAGGCAGAAAGTCAGCTTGATGATTCTGATAGTAATGAGAAGGTTGGCAATGAGAAAGATTCAGATGATCCGGATTATGATGCCATAGTTGACAGTGACTATGGTCTTGAAGATGGAGATATTTGTGATGATGACTTTGACGATTTTGCTGATAAGAAGGGGAAGACAAAGTTAGCTGAAGAAGAACAATCTGATGAAGGAGAGCTCAAGTACCCAGAATCAGATGATGATGGACAGATCAAGTTTAATTTCAAAATTTTCAGAGAATAGGATATGAGTAGTCCAGTGTTCACTGTTGGACAAAATTTTCCCATTGTTGATGTGTTGAGGACTTCTATCAAGGAGTATTCTTGCAAGGAGAGAGTAAACATTATGTTGAACCGGTATGGGCCCTAGCCCATCAAGATCTGTCTCTTGGGCCCAAGCCCATGAGAGGTGCTGACCTAGAAGAGGAGCCCCTCTTCCCTTCTCCCGTGTGAGCCGTCACATCTGAGACACACACTCACGCAGGAAACAAGACATGAAGCGAGGCTGCTGTCTGAAGGTACCCATCTCCCGACTCGACATGGTATCGAGCCAGGCGACGATGGTGACGGCGTAGTCCCTCGCCGGAGAGGCGGCGGTGGGGCCCAGCGGGGTCAGGCGAGAAAGGAGGCTGCGTGCGTGCGCGAGGTGGCAGGTCTGCTGTGGTGCGTGCGGCGGCGGCGCGGCTGGGCTCGAGGAGCTGCGATGCGGCCTGGAAGGTGCTGCTTCCTCTTGTCCTGCTTTGCGTCCCTGGGGTGGCTAGCTGCAAAGGGGGCGGCCGAGGAGGGCTGCTGCGGGCTGTGCAGGCGGCTGCGGCAAGAAGAGGAGGAGGAAGAAGGCAGCGGCGGATTTGGGCTGTGTGCGAGTCAGGCTGCGGCGGGGAGCTGCTGCTGTTGGTGCTGCTGAACAGAAGAGGAACTGCAGCTGCTGCTGAACAGAAGAGGAACTGCAGCTGCTGCTGCTGCCTTGTGTTGTTCCTGGAAGCTTGCTGAGCTGCTGGTGCTTGTGCGGCTGGTTCTTGGTGCTGCGGCAGAGGAAGAAAGAAGTGCAGCCTGCTGGACTGCTCGTTCTGGAACAGGAAGAGGCTGGGCTGGACCGCTTGTGTGCTTTACAGAGATTTTTTTTCTCTGTGGACTTGCTGTTGTGAGCTTGGTGTTGTGGTGGTGGTGGTGGTGCTGCTTGGGAAAGAAGACTCTCTGAGGCTGAGTTTTGCTCTTGCTGCTTATCCTGTCAAACGATGGCTGAACCAACTGGTCTTGCCGAGGCTTTGGAGAAGCTCGCTAAGATCCTCGCGGAGTCCAACTCTGGGGCCATCGTTCCTCGACAGGAAGTGGCTCAAAAGCTTGAAATGTCGCCCCTGGACATGAAGCTAGAGGGGGCAACAAATTATTTGAGCTGGTCCAGGAGGGCTTTGTGGGCTGTGGAGCAGAAGGAGCTTGATGGATATTTGTTGGGCACCGTTGTAGAACCAGGGGACAAGCGTAGTGCAGAGGGCAAGAGGTGGAAGGTCATCCACTCTGTACTTATGGTGTGGTTGTTGAACTCTGTGATGCCCTCCATTGGACGCTCTGTGGAGGGGCTATCCTCACCTGCTGAGATATGGAAGATTCTGTCCACTCAATACTCTGGCAAGGGCAATGTCATGCTCATTGCTCAGATTGAGGACAAGATTAGGTTGCTGCGCCAAGATGATGGCATGTCAGTGATGACATACGTGGCAGAACTGCAGGCTCTATGGGCTGACCAGGATAACTGTGATCCCCTGGAACTCTATGACGCGGCTTCAATCGAGTCAGGGCATAAGTGGATGGCACGCAGGCGTGTGCTGAAATTTTTGGCTGGCCTCAAAGGTTGCTTTGATGGCAGGAAGGCTTCCTTGTTGCACCAACCTAGTCTGCCTACCATTCCCGAGGCTATTGCAGCGATGACTCAAGAGGAGGTGCGCCTATCCCTTGAGCATGCAGACGTGAAGGTTGTGCCAGCTTCGACATTTGCAGTCACTGAGCGCATGGAGTGGGGAGATCCCACCAAATGTCATATCTGTGGGGAGGTAGGTCACTGGAAGAGAGAATGTCCAACTCGTGGCAGAGGCAGGGGATATAACAGAGGGGGAACAGGCAGAGGTAGAAGTGCTAGAGGCAGAGGTGGATACTCAGAGACCTCATGGGGCCAGGCTTCTAGAGGCAGAGGTGGCTACTCAGGACACTCAGGGGGTCAGAGGGCTCACATGGCCGTTGCAGGAGACACTGGGAGGTCCAAAGGCAAAGATGTAGATGATGTTGTCTATGGAGACTTTGCTCACTGGGCCTCCACTGATGAAGGTAATCCGGAAAGAGCATCTCTTGCTACTAATGAGAGTGCTCCAGAGTGGGTTCTTGACTCTGGAGCATCTAAGCATGTTGCTAGTAACTCCTGTGTGTTCGAGTCTTACACTAAGCATCCTCCCTCTCACACGAGCACTATACAAACGGCTGATGGCACAAAACAACCAGTCATAGGGGTTGGTACAGTCAAGTGTACTCCGACCATTTCCCTATCGTCAGTTTTACATGTGCCAGCCTTTCCTGTCAATTTGGTCTCTTTCAGTGCACTCATTGATCAAATGGACTGTCGTGTGATCCTTGACAAGTTTGGTTGCTTGATTCAGGTGTGACAGACGAGCCAGACGGTTGGGACTGGCACCAGGCGTAGGGGGCTCTGGTACATGGACTAGGAGGTGCAGCCGGACTTGGTGTGTGCTGCAACCATGGAGGATAAGGAGAAGCAGGCGATGATCCATCACTATAGGATGGGGCATGTATCTTTTGATAAGATGAGTAGAATATTTCCGGATGTTATGTGTGGAATAGGCAAAGGCAAGCTGACATGTGATGCTTGTGAATATGCAAAACACACACGGGCCTCATATGTGAGTAAGGGGCTCAGGAGCATATCTCCTTTTATGCTTATTCATTCAGATGTATGGACTAGCCCAGTGGTGTCAATGGATGGGAAGAAGTATTTTTCTACCTTTATTGACTGCTATTCTCGCATGACTTGGATTTACTTGATGCGTCACAAGGATGAGGTGTTTAGCTGTTTTCAGCACTTCCATGCTCTTGTAAAGAACCAGTTTCAGGTACAGGTCAAGGTGCTCAGGACGGACAAGGGAACGGAGTATGTGAACAACATTTTTGGGGCTTTCATGGCTGACCATGGGATTCTTCATCAAACTTCATGTCCGGACACCCTCCCTCAGAATGGAGTGGCCGAACGAAAGAATCGTCATGTTCTTGAGGTTGCTCGGTCGTTGATGTTTACCATGAATGTGCCTAAGTTCTTGTGGGATGATGCAGTTATGACAGCCACATACTTGATCAACCGGACACCTTCCAGGATACTTGGCATGAAATCTCCGTCTGAGTTGCTCATTGGAGATAATAAGTTTGTTGTTCCGCCAAAGTTGTTTGGCAGTACCTGCTTTGTTCGTGATCACCGACCATCTGTTGGCAAGCTTGATCCTCGGGCAATGAAGTGTGTCTTTTTGGGATACTCGTCTAGTCAGCAGGGGTATAAATGTTGGTGTCCCTCTGAAAAACGCAGGTTTGTAAGTATGGACGTTACGTTCAGGGAGTCTGAGCCATTCTATGGTGAGCCGTCTGATCTCAGTCTGCTGTTTGCAGAGCTTGACCACCTACACCCTGTGCATGATGGTCAAGAGGGAGAGAAGGATGTGTCTCATACTCACGGGGATTCTGTGGACATTAACGCTGATAATGATGTGCAGGCTCAAGTTCAACCAATAGTGGGTACAATTCCGGTTAGTACCATCACTGATGATGATGTGCAGGCTCATGTCGAGCCAACTGTCGATACACTTAAGATTGGTGCTCTCCAGGTTCCTGTTCGGGATCGATGGCAGACGAATACCCTGGTGTACTCTTGACGGCAACCACAAGTGCAGGGGGAGCAGCAAGGCAGGGAGGCAAGAGTGCAGGGGGAGCAGCAAGGCAGTGAGGCAAGAGTGCAGGGGGAGCAACAAGGCAGTGAGGCAAGCTCATCTGACACAGTGGAGCTGCCCATTGCGTTGCGAAAACCTACACGTGAAGCGGCAAGGAAGGGTGAGGTAGCAAGGAAGGCTCTGCCAAAGGATGATGCTTGTGATGACCTTGATATTGGCAATTTTGTGTCTTACAAGGCTTTGTCACCTTCATATAAGGCGTTTGTTGCCTCTCTGCAAACCGTGTCTATCCCTAAGGATTGGAAGACTGCAAAGCAAGATCCGAAGTGGCGTGAATCGATGATAGAGGAGTTAGAAGCATTGAAAAAAAACAAGACATGGGTGCTAACCACATTGCCGGCAGGAAAGAAAGCAGTGAGTTGCAAGTGGATTTTTACTGTGAAGCAGAATCCTGAGGGCAAGGTGGAACTGTATAAGGCTAGATTGGTCGCCAGAGGATATAGTCAAACTTATGGAATTGACTATGATGAGACATTTGCTCCAGTTGCAAAGATGAACACAGTACGGGTATTGGTCTCGTGTGCTGCAAACTTTGGGTGGAAATTGCACCAGTTAGATGTCAAGAATGCCTTCTTACATGGTGACTTGAAAGAAGAGGTATACATGGAGATACCACCTGGTTTTGGCACAGAACAGACTACGGGGAAGGTATGCAAGCTGAAGAAATCCTTGTATGGTCTGAAGCAATCACCGAGGGCATGGTTTGATAGGTTCAGACGAGCTGTTTGGAATATGGGGTATGGCCAATGTAATGGTGATCACACGGTGTTTTATAGACACATTGATAAGAAGATCACCATTGTTGTAGTGTATATTGATGATATCATCATCACCGGAGATGATGAGGAGGAAATAAAGAGAGTGAAGGGGTGTCTGAACAAGGAGTTTGAGGTAAAAGACTTGGGAAATCTAAAGTACTTCCTTGGCATAGAAGTGGCTCGGACAGAGAAGGGAATATCTTTGTGCCAACGAAAATACACCTTGGATCTTTTGAGTGACATGGGCATGATGGGATGTCGTGCAGCCCCTACTCCGATTGAACAAAATCAACAAATAACAGCACAATCATGTGAGCTAGTGAATAAGGAAGATTATCAGAAGCTGGTTGGAAGGTTATTGTACTTGTGTCATACCAGGCCTGACATTACGTATGCCGTGGGGGTGGTGAGCAGATACATGCATGAACCAAGGAGTGGGCATCTTAATATTGTTCATAGAATCCTGAGATACTTGAAGGGGACTCCGGGTAAAGGGTTGTGGTTTGCGAAGAGTGGACATCTTGAGGTGGATGGCTATAGTGACTCTGATTGGGCTAGCTGTCAAGATGATAGACGATCAACTTCAGGCTACTGTGTGTTTGTGGGAGGAAATTTGGTGTCATGGAGAAGCAAGAAATAGACTGTTGTGTCTAGATCAACAACAGAAGCTGAATATAGAGCATTATCTCAAGGGTTGTGTGATATGCTCTGGGTGAAGCACCTACTATGCGAGTTAAAACTTTTGAGGAAGGGACCCTTAAGAGTGTGGTGTGACAATCAGTCAGCTATAGCCATTGCTAATAACCCAGTTCAACATGATAGGACGAAGCATGTGGAAATTGATCGCTTCTTCATTAAATAGAAACTAGATGCTGGGATCATCAGCCTTACTCATGTCAGCTCTGGGCAGCAGTTTGTAGATTGCTTGACAAAGGGACTAGGAACAAAGGACTGTAACTTGGCGTGTGACAAGATGGGGATGATAGATATCTACCACCCATCTTGAGGGGGAGTGTTGAACTGGTATGGGCCCTAGCCCATCAAGATCTATCTCTTGGGCCCAAGCCCATGAGAGGTGCTGACCTAGAAGAGGAGCCCCTCTTCCCTTCTCCCGTGTGAGCCGCCACATCTGAGACACACACTCACGCAGGAAACAAGACAGGAAGCGAGGCTGCTGTCTGAAGGTACCCATCTCCCGATTCGACACATTAGCATTCCAAAGAATGACAGAAAGTGGATATTTGCAGTATGTGCTGATGGTTGCCCATTTAATATGTGGGTATCTTATGACAATATAAGCAAGGTTATCATGATTAAGAAGTTTAACGAAGAAAACACCTGTAGGAAGGCATGGGATGTGAAGGCCTTTATCTACAAGTTCCTTTCTCTGAAGTATATAGAGGCATTCAGAGCTGATGATCGGATGAGTTTGAGAAAAATTTCTACAATTTGTGCAAAAAGACTAGCTTGGGAGAGCTAGGAGACATGCCATGAAGATTATTTATGGAGATGAAGATTTGCAGTAGTATTTCTCCTTTGATGCATGTAAAAGGGGATTTTTGACAGCATGTAGACCAATAATCTTCCTGGATGGGTGTCATATCAAGACCAAGTATGGTGGTGTTCTCCTAGCTGCTATTGGAATTGATCCCAATGACTGCATTAACCCATTGGCGATGCAGTAGAGGAGGTTGAAGATACTTGCGCTTGGAGGTGGTTTCTCACTGCATTAGTGCAAGATTTGGGGATTGTAAATACTGCTCCTTGGACTATCATGTCTGACAAACAGAAAGTACATATCAAGACCAAGTATGGCGGTGTTCTCCTAGCTTCTATTGGAACTGATCCTAGTGACTGCATTTACCCATTGGCGATGGGAGTAGAGGGGGTTGAACATACTTGCACTTGGAGGTAGTTTCTCACTGTATTAGTGCAAGATTTGGGGATTGTAAACACTGCTCCCTGGACTATCATGTCTGACAAAGAGAAAGTTATTATAGTTCTTTACTTCCAGTGTCATTGTGATCTGTTGCTCAATGGTTGGTTACTAAGTACATATTCAATTACATGAACAAGTATATCCTAGAGACCAAAGAACTGCCTATCCTTAGCATGATACCATGAGAGTCGGCGCTGGATACTCTCATCTCAAAGGCTACCAGGTGCGTAGAAACTGAAGTGTGGAAGGTTGCGGAGGATGCTTCCAGCGCTAGGGTTCCTACAATTGTTGATTCCATCTTTGAGTGTCACCTGTCTAGTACCGTGTCCAAAACTGAAAATGCACACATGGGTCTGTTAAGCATGACCAGTTCCTTGATCTCTCAGCTACAAGTTTGATCAAGGAAGCCTCCAGCCAAGAGTATTTCATCACCACCAGCAAAGAGGAGCAAGCAGTCCATACGAGAAAGGAGCAGAAATCACAGATATGGAAACATTGAGTGTCTCCTGCAATAGTGGAGACTGGAGAGTAGCAAAAAAAAGTCTGAACAGTTGCTGAATGCAATGATTCCCAGATTCCAGGTTCTGAATTGGGACAGGTTGTCAGTGAGAAAGTGCCTGAGTGCAATGAATCATGTGCTAACCAAGACCCGAAGGCCGCTTCATATGTGGTGGCCGACATCTCCTGGTTGGATTATGTTGCTGATGCAGATAAAACATAGTCTGAGATTATTGATTTGGCATGTTCTACTTGAGGCAGGACATTTCTGGGACAGCAATGATGCCATACATGGTTCATTGCACTGTCGAGATGATGCCATGCCCAAAGAGCAAGCCTTGAGTTCTAAGAACTCAGTTGAGAACACAGCTTATTTACATCCTGTTATATTGCTTCCTTACAAAGAATTTGGTACCACTGATGAAGGAATGGCAGGAATGGTAGAATGCTCACAAAATAGAATCCAAAAAATGTTAGTCCTCCAGCTGTTTATACAGTATTGGAATTGTAGAAAGCAAGATATTAGGGCCAGTTGTTCCAACAGGAGCCGTTGCTATGTTCACGGAAGGTGCACTGGGCCCAAAGACCTTCTCATGTATATGTGCAAAATACTTTCATCTAAAGTATTTGTGTGAAATACCCCCAGGAGGTGCACTGGAAACAGGCACAATGTTTGCCGTTGACACTACTGAGAACACCATAACATGCTACCAGGAGTGTAGGGATTTGAACAGCTAAGCAGTACTAATTTACGTCTTCTAGTAGGCAACCACACTTTGCCCAGCATAACAATGTGCATAATGTGGATGTAGACGCTGGAAAAAGAAGTGTGGCAATGAGTTGTGGTGATAATGACTCTACCTCTTGAAGTACTGCTAGCTACAAAAAGATTGAATCTGGTGGTGCCAACGCTGAGGAAGTTGTGACTAACTAGTAGCCGTTCACCTGGGACACAAAGCATCTTGCCCAGCGGCCAACACCAAAGATATGGTTGGCAAGGCACACAAGGGACAAGATAACCAAAAGAAACAGAAATAGGTTGAAACAAAGGTTGTAAGGGCATATTTATCCCTAAGGTGTTTTGGTGATTGATGACAATGTGTTTGCGAACTAATCGTGTGTCTTGAGTTTCCCAGACATTTCTTCGCTAGGCACAAGACGGCTTGGTGTCCCTCAAAGACTATTGAAGACATCGTTTTTCTACATTTCTTTCTGGTGGATTTGAGTCGTAGGAAAGCCGTACTATTAAGAGGGGGTCCGCGTCGGAAAGGTTCGGGTGGAATCATCACGTACACGTTTCTTCCTAGTCCCCTCCTTTCCCCTGCACCTTGGAGCATCCTCCGCTTGTCTCTCTTTACCTTGTTCTGGCTGCTGTGTTGGCTTGCGGTAGTACTGCTCCCTGATGAGTGGTAGTACCGTAGGCACCAGCGGTAGTACCGTGTTGTGGCGCGGTAGTATCGCAGGTGCCCACGGTAGTACCGCTCCTTTGGAGCCGTAGTACCGTGACCTCCAGGCCAAGTACCGCTCCCTCACGGTAGTAGGGGCGGATGTAATTTTTTACATCCGCGCTACCACGGTAGTACTGCAACCCTTCTGCGGTAGTACCGTGCGCGGCTTGGCTCAGCTGCCGGCGGTAGTACCGCTCCTCTGCGGTAGTACTGTGTTGGATTTTGGCTACGTCCGTTTTCCAACGGATGTAGGCACAGATGTTCTGTTATCCACACTCTTCCCAGGCTTGGGGTTCCTTGCCTTGCGGTAGTACCGCAAGGAGGAGCGGTAGTACCGCTGCTGCGGAAGTATCGTTCTCAGCCCATGTGCTTAAGTTCTGCCCTAGCTGCTGCTGCTACTGCTGCAGTAGTACCGCGGCTCCTCACGGTAGTACCGCGTGGCCCAACGGTAGTACCACTGTCCTGGAGCGGTAGTACCGCTGGTTGCGGGCTGGTTGGTGGATAACGGTTGGATTGTTGCCCCCACTATAAAAGGGGGTCCCCTTCTTCCCCGTTGACTTACCTCTTCCAACCCTAAAGCTCCATTGTTGCTTCAAGCTCCATTTTCGCCCGATCTCACTCCGTAGCCAATCAAACTTGTTGATTTGCTCGGGAGTGGTTGAGAAGGCCCCGATCTACACTTTCACCAAGAGAAAATTGATTCCCCCACTAATCCCTTGCGGATCTTGTTACTCTTGTGTGTTTGAGCACCCTAGACGGTTGAGGTCACCGCGGAGCCATAGTCCATTGTGGTGAAGCTTCGTGGTGTCGTTGGGAGCCTCCGATTGAGTTGTGGAGATTGCCCCAACCTTGTTTGTAAAGGTTCAGTCGCCACCTCCAAGGGCACCAATAGTGGAATCACGGCATCTCACATTGTGTGAGGGCGTGAGGAGATACAGTGGCCCTAGTGGCTTCTTGGGGAGCATTGTGCCTCCACACCGCTCCAACGGAGACGTACTTCCCCTCAAAGGGAAGGAACTTCGGTAACACATCCTCGTCTCCACCGGCTCCACTCTTGGTTATCTCGTGCCTTTACTTGAGCAAGCTTATTTGTGATATATCTCTTGCTTGCTTGTGTTCCTATCTTTGTTGCATCACATAGGTTGCTCACCTAGTTGCATATCTAGACAACCTACTTTGATGCAAAGTTTAAATTGTTAAAGAAAAGCTAAAAATTGTTAGTTGCCTATTCACCCCCCTCCTCTAGTCAACCATATCGATCCTTTCAATTGGTATCAGAGCCTCGTCTCTTTATTAAGGACTTTACCATCCGAAGAGTATGGTTGATACCGTAGACGATGTGGAGGAAAACTCCGGTGTGAATCCGATCTCGTCTACGGGCGATGGGGGAACCTCGGTCTCTCATGAGGAGTTCAATGTGGCCTTGGAGACATTGAAAACCTCCATGACGACCGAGGTTGAAAGCATGTTTACTAAATTCCTTGAAGGGCTTAAACTATCCACCGCACCGTTGAAAGTGGGTGATCCCACCGACAAGGTGACGGATGCTATCTCCGACAAGGGGGAAGCTAGTAGTGAAAAGGCTCCTTCTTCTAGTGGTAAAAATGGCACCGGCATCTTTGCTCATGTGGAACCACCACTTGTTTATGGTGGACCGGTTTCTTCCACTCATTTGAATCATGCCGGTCCTCCCCCTAAGATTGTGAAAAATGAGGACTTTGATTCTTGTGTTTACCGCTTTAAGCGCCATTTAAATCATGTGAACACTAATCTTTGGAGAATCATTGAAGAAGGTTTCCATCCGCATGATCCAAGCAACTTCACTCCTCGAGAAGCCGCGGATAACCAATTCAATGAGAATGCTCTCTTCATCATTCAAGATGCAATTCCACCCGAAGATCTACCTCATCTTGGGCCCTTCGACTTGGCCAAAGACGCATGGCTTTGTGTTGTCTCGCTCTACCGGGGAAGCACAAGCATTCAACGCTCCAACTATGAAGTGGTGCAAGATGAAGCCGATGAGTTTGCAATGAAAGAAGATGAAGAACCTCGTGAGCTTTATCGGAGAGTAACCAAACTCGCGGTCTTACTCCGAGGTCATGGGAGCAAGGACACGTATGACAATTGGATCAAGCGCAAATTCCTCAAGGCAATGATGCCTTACCACAAGGCCATGTCCTCCGTCATTCGTCAAAGGCCGGACTTCCACACTTTGACCTCAAGCGAAGTGTTGGATGAGTTTGTGGCCATGAACATCTTGGACAAGACCGCCGACAATGCGGTGCTTCGTTCTCAAAGGGCAAAGAAGCCCAACCTTGCATTGAAGGCCAAGGTCTGCGTTGAAGAAGAAGAAGAGGAAGAAGAGGAGAGCAACCCCGAAGATACAAAGTATGCATATCATGAACACATGGCACTTGCTTCAAGACAATTTTGGAGCAAGAAAAACTCAAGGCCAAACTTTAACAAAAACAACTCAAGTGGCACGAAGAGCAAGCAACGTGTAAGGACTTGCTACAATTATGGCAATGTGAGTCATTTTGTTGCGGAGTGCCCGTATGAGAAGAGGGAAGACAATGGTGGCAAGCTCATCCGAAAGGACAAGGCCAAGTCATTCCCCAACAAGAGCAACTTCACCAAGAAGACTCCTCCCAAGGCATGGTGGTACAAGAAGAGTACAATGAGGATGATGACGATGATGAAGATGGTGAGTCGGTTGCCATGGCCTCAGTTGCCATTGTGATGACTCCACGGGTGTATCTCTTCGACTCACCCAATGAGAGCATCACCGTCAAGTGCCTCATGGCTAAAGCCATCGACAAGGTAACCCCTAACATCAAAACTACCATCATTAATCATCCTTCTTTGACGGATAGCATTGATGAACACGAGGGAGCTAATGTGGAGGCGAATGAGTTTGAGGCCTTTATGGGCAAACTTAAGGATAAATCCAAGAAGCACTTTGTTGCTCTCTTGGAACAACTTGGTGAAGCCAATGACATGATCGAGGCTCACGAAGATACCATCTCTAAGATGGAAGGGCATAGTCGTGACTATGCCGATGAGATTTCGGATCTTTCCAATGCTCTTGAGGAAGAGCGTGGTCTTCGTTTGGCTCTTGAGGAGTCACACAACATTGATCATGCTAAGTTAAAGAAAGATTTTGATCATGTTCTCATTGTTTCTCGTGTGCTAAACTCCGAGAAGGCCGAACTTGAGGTTGATCTTGCTAGACTCAAAGAGGAGTTTGATCTACTTGACAAGGCTCACAAGGTCTTGAAGGGTGCTCATGCTAGCCTCAAAGAGTCTCATGATCAACTTCAAGTAAAGCTAACCAAGGAAAAAGCCACTTTTCCTCGTATGATGTTAATTGATAATGAAAATTCTACTAACCCGTGTTGTGAGCATGTGCATCTTATTGAGGAGAACGCTAAGCTAAAGGGGCAACTTGAGAGAGGTCTTGCGACTTGCATACAAGGCAAGAAGAACCTCAAGGACCTCTTGATCAACCAAAAGGGAGTTGTGGCCAAGGAAGGGGTGGGGTACGTGCCCGAGTCCAAGAACAAGAAGAAGAATGACAAGACCAAACGGCCTCCTCCTCTCATGCAAACCTTTGTGAAGGAGGGAGAGAGTGCTTCCAAGGAGAAGAAGAACAATGCAAAGGGTGGCGCTGTCAAAAAGGGCAATGCCACTCCTCTCATCAAAGCCGGCGACTTTAATCCTTCTTATATGTTATGTCGAGGCCCAATTTTAGCAAAAACAACTCGAGTGGCACAAGGGGCAAGCAACGTGTAAGGACTTGCTACAATTGCGGCAACATGAGTCATCTCGTTGCGGAATGCCCGTATGAGAAGACGGAAGACAATGGTGGCAAACTCATCCGAAAGGACAAGGCCAAGTCGTTCCCCAACAAGAACAACTTCACCAAGAAGACTCCTCCCAAGGCTTTGGTTGTGCAAGAAGAGTACAATGAGGATGATGACGATGATGAAGATGATGAGTCGGTTGCCATGGCCTCCGTTGCCATTGCAACAACGTCACGGGTGTCTCTCTTCGACTCACCCAACGAGAGCATCACCGCCAAGTGCCTCATGGCTAAAGCCACCAACAAGGTAACCTCCAACATCAAAACTACCATCATTAATCATCCTTCCCCAACGGATAGCATTAATGATCTTGAGGGGGCTAATGTGGAGGCTAACGAGTTTGAGGCCTTTATGGGCAAACTCAAGGGAAAATCCAAGAAGCACTTTGTTGCTCTCTTGGAACAACTGGGTGAGGCCAATGACATGATCGAGGCTCACGAAGACACCATCTCTAAGATGGAAGGGCATAGTCGTGACTATGCCGATGAGATTTCGGATCTTTCCAATGCTCTTGAGGAAGAGCGTGGTCTTCGTTTGGCTCTTGAGGAGTCACACAACGTTGATCATGCTAAGTTAAAGAAAGATTATGATCATGCCCTCATTGTTTTTCGTGTGCTAAATTCCGATAAGGCCAAACTCAGGGTTGATCTTGCTAGACTCAAAGAGGAGTTTGATATACTTGACAAGGCCCACAAGGCCTTGAAGGGTAGTCACGCTAGTCTCAAGGAGTCTCATGATCAACTCCAAGTGAAGCTAACTAAGGAGAAAGCAACTTTTCCTCATATGGTTTTAATTGATAATGCAAATGCTACTAACCCGTGTTGTGAGCATATACATCTTGTTGAGGAAAATGCTAAGTTGAAGGAGCAACTTGAGAGAGGTCTTGCGACTTGCATACAAGGCAAGAAGAACCTCAACGATCTCTTGATCAACCAAAAGGGAGGTGTGGCCAAGGAAGGGGTTGGGTACGTGCCCGACTCCAAGAACAAGAAGAAGAATGACAAGACCAAACGACCTCCTCCCCTCATGCAAAGCTTTGTGAGGGAGGGAGAGAGTGCCCCCGAGGAGAAGAAGAACAATGTCAAGAAGGGCAATGTCACCCCTCCCAATAAAGCCGGCGATTTTAATCCTTCTTATGTGTTATGCCGTGCTAGTGATGGGCATGTTTATGCCAAATTTGTTGGTTCTCTTCATGAGTACATCGAATGGTCTATTTGGGTTCCTAAGACCCTTGTTACTAACATCAAAGGACCCATTACAAAATGGGTACCTAAAACCAAGCATTGATCTCTTGTAGGTGTTTGCTTCCGGTGGTGGATCATGGTTGCTCGATAGCAGAGCTACAAATCATATGACCGGAAGCAATGACTTGGTGGTGGACGTGCACAAGATTCCATCTATGCCCACCAATGTCGAGTGGGGTCACGCCTCATCTTCTAAGGTATTGGGACTTGGCAAGGTGGCCATCTCTCATGATCTCACGATCGAGAAGGTCATGCTTGTTGAGTCCCTTGCATACAATTTACTTTCCGTTCGTCAACTTGCAATCATGGGCTTTTCCACTTTCTTTGATATCGATACCGTGGCCCTCTTGTGGAGCAATACTCTTATAGTATCCTTTGTTGGGCATGTCGAGAACGGTCTATATGTGATTAACTTTTCGGAGCGACCCACTAAGACCGCGGCATGCCTAATGGCTAAAGTTGATGTGGGATGGCTTTGGCATCGCCGTCTAGCCCATGTCAATATGAGATCTTTGCAAAGTCTTCTCAAGGGGGACCATGTCCGTGGGCTAGCGAATGTTAGTTTTGCTAAAGATCGTGCTTGCAGTGCTTGTATCGAAGGAAAGCTACATGAGAAGGCTCACCCTCCCACGACTATCATTTACTCAAAGAGGCCTTTGGAGCTCCTTCAATTGGATCTCTTTGGGCCTCCATCCTTCGATAGTCTTGGGGGTAGGAAGTATTGCTTGGTGATTGTGGATGACTACTCAAGATACACTTGGATGTATTTCTTCAAGAGGAAGAGCGAGACCCAACAAACCGTCATTGACTTTGCAAATGAAGCACAACGTCAACACAATGCAAAGATCTTGACAATAAGAAGTGACAACGGCACTGAGTTCAAGAACTACACCTTGGGTGAGTTTCTTAGTGATGAGGGGATCAGGCATCAATATTCCGCACCTTACACCCCTCAACAAAACGGTGTTGCGGAGAGGAAGAACCGGACGTTGATGGATGCAGCAAGGATCATGATGGCGGAGTTCAATTGTCCGTACAACTTTTGAGCCGAAGCCATCAACACCGCGTGTCATGCATCCAATCGGCTCTACCTCCGCAAGGGCTTGAACAAGACTCCATATGAGATACTCACCGGTAACAAGCCCAACCTCAAGTACTTTCGGGTGTTGGGGTGTAAGTGTTTCATTCTCAAGAAAGGTGTTCGGTTGTCTAAATTTGAGGCTAGAGCTTATGAGGGCATATTTGTTGGTTATGCTACAAACTCTCATGCTTACCGTGTCCTCAATAAATCCACGGGACTTATTGAGGAGACGTGTAACGTGGAGTTTGATGAGAATATCGGCTCCCAAGTGGAGCAAAGTGGCACTTGTGATGTAGGTGATGAAATTCCTCCTCAAGCCATAAGAAGAATGGGTGTTGGCTTTATCCTACCCATTGAGGAACCCCTTGTGGCCGAAGGAGAAGGACAATGCTCCACTCAAGTGGAGCCATCACCAACCCAAGGCCCACACGCTTCCGAAGAACAACATGAAGGCCCTCATCCTCAAGAACATGACCAAGGGCAAGATCATGCTCAAGACGGTGTTGACACATCAAGTGATGCCCAAGGTCAAGTTCTCTCCTCCGAGCAAGTTCAAGAACAATAACAAGCTCAAGATGACGCTCAAGATAATCAAGTGACCACTCCTCGTCTCACCCCCGGGGAGGAATTGGAGCGTCGTGCCGCCAAGGTTGCTTCCAAGCTCTCCACCAAGGATCATCTCATGACGAATGTGCTTGGAAGCTTAAGAAAGGGGGTAAGCACTCGTAGACAATTAGCAAACTATTGTGAGTATCACGCGTTTGTCTCTTGTGTCGAACCCCACAAGGTCTATGAGGCGCTCGAAGATCTGGATTGGCTCAATGCCATGCATGAAGAACTCAACAACTTCGAGCGCAACAAAGTGTGGAGATTGGTGCCAAGACCGGCGGGGAACCACAATGTCATTGGAACCAAGTGGATATTTAAGAACAAGCAAGATGCCCATGGGATTATCATTCGCAACAAGGCTCGTTTGGTAGCACAAGGCTACTCCCAAGTCGAGGGTATCAACTACGGTGAAACCTTTGCTCCCGTTTCTCGTCTTGAATCCATTCGCATGTTGATTGCATATGCTTCTCATCATAACTTTAAGTTACAACAAATGGATGTGAAGAGTGCTTTTCTTAATGATCCCATTAATGAATTGGTTTATGTCAAGCAACCCCCCTGGTTCGAGGATCCCTACTTTACCAATCATGTGTATCAACTCGATAAGTCACTATATGGCCTTAAACAAGCCCCACGTGTGTGGTATGACCACCTTACCGAGTTGTTACAAGACCGTGGTTTTGAAGTTGGGCTAATCGACCCCACTCTTTTTACTAAGAAGGTCAAAGGGGAATTGTTTGTTTGCCAATTATATGTTGATGATATTATCTTTGGTTCCCCTAACAAAGCTTTCAATGAGGAATTTGCCGCTCTCATGACCTCAAAGTTCGAGATGTCTTCCATGGGAGAGTTGAAGTTCTTTCTAGGGTTCGAAGTGAAGCAAAGAAGAGAAAGAACCTTCATCAACCAAGCCAAATACACTCAAGACATGCTCAAGAGATTCAAGCTAAGTGATGTCAAGCCGGCTTCCACTCCAATGCCCACCAAGTGCCAACTTGACATAGAACCCAATGGTAAAGTGGTGGATCAAAAGGTATATCGCTCCATGATAGGCTCCTTGCTCTACCTTTGTGCATCTAGACCGGATATCATGTTGAGTGTGGGAATTTGTGCATGGTTTCAAGCCGCACCTAAGGAAAGTCACTATGTGGCGGTCAAACGAATCTTTCGATATTTGGTTCATACCCCAAACTTTGGCTTATGGTACCCAAGAGGAGCAAACTTCAAGCTTGTAGGGTATTCGGATTTCGATTGGGCGGGAGACAAAGTGGATAGGAAGTCCACTTCCGGAGGGTGCCAATTCCGTGGTTGCTCTTTGGTATGTTGGTCTTCCAAAAAGCAAAGTTGTGTGTCTCTCTCGTCCACCGAAGTGGAGTATGTAGCAACCGGGAGTTGTTGTGCGCAACTCTTATGGATGAGGCAAACTTTGAAGGATTACGGTGTCATTTGTGACAAAGTGCCTCTTTGGTGTGACAATGAAAATGCCATCAAGATTTCTCTCAACCCGGTGCAACACTTCAAGACGAAGCATATTGAGATTCGGTATCACTTCATCCGGGATCACATTAGGCGAGGGGAGATCGAGCTCAACTACGTCAACACTCATGATACACTACTAGGGAAAACCTTATACACAGAATCTTAGCAGCAGCGCGGTCTAAAAACAGGCGCTACTGCTAATTAGTAGTAGCGAGCTTCAGTAAAGAGCGCTACTAATGACTAAGTAGCAGTAGCGCTCTAGGTGAAAAGCGCGCTACTACTATAATTGCCACGGTGTTGCCCCCAGGCTAGATATAGTAGTAGCGCCCTTCCCGTGGACGCGCTACTGCTAAAGAACTTAGTAGCATAGATTTTCTTCAAAACTCGCTGCTGCTAAGTATCACCGCAACTAATTAAGTTTAGTCCCATACTGCTAAGCGAACAAGGTGTTTACCACCTTAAATATGTTACTTCTCAACCTATCTCGAGCACTTGGTCTTCATTGAACTATATGTGTATGATTTGTGGTTGCAATATGAATCCTCGCCTGTACCTATACAGGTATAGTGAGGATTCGTGTTGACTATTTAGATTATACTCAAAAAGATCAATGATGACCAATGTATATTTTTGATGTTTTTACATTGCTTAGACTTATAGCATTTTTTTTCAGGACAAAGCGTTACTGATATTGGGATAAACAAAAGAAATAACTGCTACCATTAGCAGTAGCGGTTTTCTCTAAAACGCGGTATAGATAAGTTAGCTATAGCGTGTTTTTCATATGAGCGCTACTGCTAGTTTGAGTTAACCACCCCCCGAATCAAAATTCCGCTAAGTCCTCCTCCCCCCCCCCCCCCCCCCCGCACCCCGGCCGGTTCCCCTACTCCTGTCGCTGCCGCCCGAGCCCGAGTGCGCCTGCCCTCACCGCCGCCGCCGCCCGCCCGCCCTCAACCTCACCGCCGCCGCTCTCGACCACACTGTCGCCGCCCTCGACCTCACCGCCGCCGCCCTCGACCGAGCCCGCCGCCCAGGACCGCCGCCTCCCGATCCCGAGCCCGCCCTCGCCGCCCCTCCGTCGCCGAGCACCTCCCCGCCAACGTCTCTCCCTCTGTAAGCCCCCCACCCCTCCCCCACCCCCTCTCTCTTTGCTTAGTTAGTAGATGATTTTAGTACTAGTAGATGTTAATTTAGGGTTCATAGATAATGATCTTTAGAAGTAGTGATGGTAAACTAGTTGTATAATTAGCAGTAGTAGATGTTAATTAGTAGTAGATGTAGTAGTTAGATGTTAATTAGTAGTAGATGTAGTAGTTAGATGTTAATTAGTAGTAGTAGATGTGCTAGTTTCTTTCTATTTATAGTAAGTTTATATTTAGTAAGAACGAGTTGAATTAATAGAACTAGTTAGTAAGAACTTGTTGCTATTTTTTAGTTAAAGCAATTTTTCTCGCATCGACGTGGACGATGCCTATCCCGCATCCTCGTCGTCGAGTCGGCGGAGGATGACACCTGCTTGACCAGATGGGCCATGTCCGGGACTGGGCTCCGCCGGGGTGGTACTGGAGGCGCTACCTACCGGGGGGCGCAGATTGGTGAGGAGCCAGCCTGTCGTTGACCCGAACCTTCTTTGGTGGCGGTCGCGTGGGCCAGTGACGGTCCAGAGGCTCGAGGACTCCGCGGAGGTGGTGCATCACCGTGTCAGTGAGGAGGACGCGCACGTCCATCGCTACTTGTTTGCGTTGGAGCACAGGTTCTCCAATACCTGGCAGGTTCTCCAGGGATCTCACTGGAGCTATGATCCCGTGATGGTTCCTTCTCTGTGGGTGTCCACCGCCCGCGCCGATACCCATCGTGTGCTAGGGTTTTAGTTGTACTAGTGATGTTATATGTATGACACTATTCGGGATGTATTAGTGATAATATTCGACGATGTACGGACGCATGAGATGATTTACTTTTGCTTATTGAATGCATGCTAATTTGAGTCCTATAAGATATTTTGAAATGTATATCTTGTGTTGCTCAATATCCAAGTGGCCGGTCATGTTTGCAGGTTACACCTCTGAGTGGCCTATGTTTTGCCGGAGTGTTGATTCATTTCCGTTCCGGCAAATTTCAGGCGCTCGATATGTCCTATTTTAGCAAAGGTCATGCCGGATTTTTCCATGAATTTTGGCATGACTTTTGCTAGAATATGTAGGAAATATCGAGTGCCCCGGATTTGTGTGTTGAGTATCCTGGTAGTTGTCTTCTATCGGTTTTCAATTAATGTTTTAACTATGAACATAGGAAATGTCTGACGACAAAAAGGATTTCGGTATTTGCAAATACTGCGAAGACGAGCGCGGCTTGTGTGACGGCATCTTCCTAGATGATGATAGGCGCTTCAGCATCAAGCTGGACGAGAACTTCGAGGTGGATAAGTTAGCTATAGCGTGTTTTTCATATGAGCGCTACTGCTAGTTTGAGTTAACCACCCCCCGAATCAAAATTCCGCTAAGTCCTCCTCCCCCCCCCCCCGCACCCCGGCCGGTTCCCCTACTCCTGTCGCTGCCGCCCGAGCCCGAGTGCGCCTGCCCTCACCGCCGCCGCCGCCCGCCCGCCCTCAACCTCACCGCCGCCGCTCTCGACCACACTGTCGCCGCCCTCGACCTCACCGCCGCCGCCCTCGACCGAGCCCGCCGCCCAGGACCGCCGCCTCCCGATCCCGAGCCCGCCCTCGCCGCCCCTCCGTCGCCGAGCACCTCCCCGCCAACGTCTCTCCCTCTGTAAGCCCCCCACCCCTCCCCCACCCCCTCTCTCTTTGCTTAGTTAGTAGATGATTTTAGTACTAGTAGATGTTAATTTAGGGTTCATAGATAATGATCTTTAGAAGTAGTGATGGTAAACTAGTTGTATAATTAGCAGTAGTAGATGTTAATTAGTAGTAGATGTAGTAGTTAGATGTTAATTAGTAGTAGATGTAGTAGTTAGATGTTAATTAGTAGTAGTAGATGTGCTAGTTTCTTTCTATTTATAGTAAGTTTATATTTAGTAAGAACGAGTTGAATTAATAGAACTAGTTAGTAAGAACTTGTTGCTATTTTTTAGTTAAAGCAATTTTTCTCGCATCGACGTGGACGATGCCTATCCCGCATCCTCGTCGTCGAGTCGGCGGAGGATGACACCTGCTTGACCAGATGGGCCATGTCCGGGACTGGGCTCCGCCGGGGTGGTACTGGAGGCGCTACCTACCGGGGGGCGCAGATTGGTGAGGAGCCAGCCTGTCGTTGACCCGAACCTTCTTTGGTGGCGGTCGCGTGGGCCAGTGACGGTCCAGAGGCTCGAGGACTCCGCGGAGGTGGTGCATCACCGTGTCAGTGAGGAGGACGCGCACGTCCATCGCTACTTGTTTGCGTTGGAGCACAGGTTCTCCAATACCTGGCAGGTTCTCCAGGGATCTCACTGGAGCTATGATCCCGTGATGGTTCCTTCTCTGTGGGTGTCCACCGCCCGCGCCGATACCCATCGTGTGCTAGGGTTTTAGTTGTACTAGTGATGTTATATGTATGACACTATTCGGGATGTATTAGTGATAATATTCGACGATGTACGGACGCATGAGATGATTTACTTTTGCTTATTGAATGCATGCTAATTTGAGTCCTATAAGATATTTTGAAATGTATATCTTGTGTTGCTCAATATCCAAGTGGCCGGTCATGTTTGCAGGTTACACCTCTGAGTGGCCTATGTTTTGCCGGAGTGTTGATTCATTTCCGTTCCGGCAAATTTCAGGCGCTCGATATGTCCTATTTTAGCAAAGGTCATGCCGGATTTTTCCATGAATTTTGGCATGACTTTTGCTAGAATATGTAGGAAATATCGAGTGCCCCGGATTTGTGTGTTGAGTATCCTGGTAGTTGTCTTCTATCGGTTTTCAATTAATGTTTTAACTATGAACATAGGAAATGTCTGACGACAAAAAGGATTTCGGTATTTGCAAATACTGCGAAGACGAGCGCGGCTTGTGTGACGGCATCTTCCTAGATGATGATAGGCGCTTCAGCATCAAGCTGGACGAGAACTTCGAGGTGGATACAGTAAGTCACAACGAGAAGTCTTTTTCGTAATTAAGCATGACATCTTCTTCATTTGCTTTAACTTATATTTTTTTACTATTCTACTAGCGTATCCCCTGCCATGCAAGAGTTTTTGTATTGGATAAGATAGGTTTCAGTCATACTATGGAGGTAAAGAAAGTTTACTTGAAGACCGAGCATGGTTATATTTTCCACGCAAAATTAAACAATTCAGACGACTACACCTATTTTGGATGCAAAACATGGCAAGCACTATGCAAGACTTATGCATTTGAGCCTGATATGGTTATCACCTTTGATATTCGTCCGGAAGATGATATTGAAGGTAATACCGACATCTGGGTCGATGTGCAGACGCCTCCAGTTACACCATTATGTAAGATTCTCAACCATATTTATGTCTTTGATATTGTTTATTCAAAAATAGTTGACAACTAATTTGTATTGTCAGCTTATTTCGGTGCAAGCAAACATGTCCAGCGGTTGGTAGACAAGACCTACTATTGTCCCGGGGCTGAACTAAACTGCGAGGAGCTAAGTCATTATGTTTCATGGCTTGAGGATCTTGATACTGTCAAGACAAATTTTCTTCCTGGACTTAGAAATGTTAGTACTGAAAACGTGCGACCAATAGTGTTCGTAATGAACTACGGTCACATCTATTTAGAAAGGATGGTAAGATTTTTACTATTTGTCCTCAGTGCATCTTTTCCATACATTATTTGTGAAGCTAAACTTCATTGCTAAGTATGTTACCATACGATGTTTTTTTAACAGGGACTCCCGATGAATGTTGTGCCTTATGGGATCGAGACTAAAGGTACCATGAGTATTATTAGCTTACGGCCAAGATATCCTACATGTTACTTTAGTGCATTCAAGATCAGCGATGAATGCTTAATAGTGCAAGACTGGACCAGATATGTGATGGGGGAGCGCAGAGAAGTACTAGGGGGCAGCAAACAGATGTGCTACCCAAAATTAGGAGACAAGTTCATCTGCATGCTCCAACTTGATCAAGGAGGAGAGCTACACATGTTTTATGTTATTTTACCTAAGAGAGAGCAGCAGGAGTGATTAGCTAGCTAGAAATGAGTTTGAGGATGATGATGTGCTACACTATTACTATGATGATAAAATAGCTAGTGTTGGTGGTAATGACTATGATGATGATTATTAGCTAGTGTTGGTGGTGATTAGCTAGCTAGAATGAGAGTTTGAAGATGATGATGTGTGCTACACTATGACTATGATAATTAAATAGCTAATGTTGGTGGTAATGACTATGATGATGATTAAATAGCTTGTGTTGGCGGATTAGATTCAAGTGGAGGCAACATGTGGTGCACATCGAAAGTACTACTAGTCCAAACTAGATCAAGTTTGGATTTGTAGTATACTTTTGACATGCACCACATATTGCCTCCACTTGAAACTAATTCACCTTCATTTGACACACTGTTATGGACATAATGATGTAAACCTCATAACTGGTATTGTACCAATATTTGTACGATAAATACACTAAAAATTAAAAAAAAGAATACTAGTAGCGATGGACGGAAAACACGCTACCAGTAGTTACATTAGCAGTAGCGCGGGATTGAACAAACGCTGCAGCTACTTGTCCTAGCAGTAGTGCGTGTAACACGCGCTACTGCTAAGGAATAGTTGTAGCGCCTTATCAGTAGCGCATATCCCCGCGCTACTGATAGGCCTAAAACCCGTGCTGCTGCTAGCCTTTTACCTAGTAGTGATAACCTTGCAGATATTTTCACGAAGCCGTTGGATGAAGCAAGATTTCGCGAGTTAAGGCATGAGCTAAGTATCATTGATTCGAGCAATGTTTCTTGAACCCTTGCACACCCCACCATACTCAACTTGTTGTCTTGTTTAGATGTAGGCATGGACATAGGGGGAGTGTTGTTCTCTCAATGAACTCTCCCTCCCCCATTATGCATAAATTGATCAAGTCTTTCACACTAGCCATGTTTGATGGTACTTGTGCTTCAAAGATGAGTTTTGGTCATGGGCCCAAGGATAATTCTTCGTGGTGCCATACCAATTGACTCAAACATAGGTGGCTCGGCCACCGCCCTCTTGTTGGAGAGGTTGTGTCTCGTGGTCGTCTCTTGTTGTCGTTTTGCCCCTTCTTCTCCTTGTGTTTGAGCTTGTTGAGTGGTGTGGTGTTCGGTTGAAGTTTCCGTGCGAAGATCACTCTTTCTCTTGTGTTGGAAATGTGCTTCTTCTTGATCTCACGATACTACCGCGGCTTGCCACGGTACTACCGTGCGTGGAGTCTACGGTACTACCGGCCCAGCGTGGTACTACCGCCTGGGGGAGCGATACTACCGCTTTGGTGTGGTCCTTCCGCCCACGCGGTACTACTGCGATGATACGCGGTACTACCGCTTTGTCGGAGGCGCGTGGGGATAAGAACGGGAACTGGGGGGGTTCTAACTTCCCCATACCCATTCGTCAGTTTCCCCCACTTCGTCTCTCTCTCTCTCTCTCTCGCCCAAGAATGGGGCCGAAGTCCCTCGCCGGATCTCCGTCTTTGGCTGCTCTCTTTGGATTCCGACCGGTGGGATTGTTCCCCACCACTTCCTCTTGCCATGGACCAAGGTTTTTCCCCAAATCCCTCTCTTTCTTGTTGGTTCTCTTGTCTCTAGGTTCTTGGGGAGATGCTTGTGTTCTTGAGATTTTAGGCCAAATCTTTGCAAGAGAAGGTTGTAGGAGAGTAGTGTTGCGTAGACATTTTACTTGATATATTGTCCCGTGGTAGATGTGATCAACCGTAGTTCCGCCGTGGTTTCGCGCGTCTTCTCAGATTCAAAAGTAGGCTCGGATCTGACGCGGTGCGGTACTACCGTGTCTCTGATGCGGTACTACCGCTCGTTCGGTGCGGTACTACTGCTCGTCCGGTACTACCGCTCGTTCGGTGCGGTACTACTGCACGTTCCGTGGCACTAAGGTCTTACTACCACTCCAAGCCACGGTACTACCGTAACCTCACACGGTACTACCGCGACTAGGAGCGGTACTAAAATTTTAGTGCCACATGACCAGGCGGCACTACCGTTGTTGTCCCTTCTTCCTTGTGGCATTTATCCCGTATGATTTCTACTTGTTTCCCTTGCTTTGTTGTGGTCTTTTCATTGATTCTTAACGCTCTTTGTGCATGCTTTCTCTTGTGTCTTAGGTGGTGGCTCTCGCCGTTCCAATCCCAGTCGTGACACTGGCTCCAAGCGACTGCGCAATCCTCAAGATGAAGCACCAGAGGGCTCCAGTGCCCCCAAGCGCAATGTCAAGACAACTGCCAGCAAGCAAAAGGAACCTGCTAAGGGCATGGACGAGATTCCCCTCAATGAGTACGTCGAACGCCAGAAGATCAACCCTTATGTGAATCCTCATGCTGTCCTCAGAGGCACTGAGTTGTTTTGGACCAAGCAGCAGGCTCTCATTTATCTGGATGTGATCAAGAACAAGCAGAATACCTTCGTGGATG
Organism: Triticum urartu; assembly: GCF_056163025.1. Taxonomy (NCBI): domain Eukaryota; kingdom Viridiplantae; phylum Streptophyta; class Magnoliopsida; order Poales; family Poaceae; genus Triticum; species Triticum urartu. The sequence continues at coordinate 477,203,225 of NC_141877.1, forward strand.
TCAAGTGGATAGACATGAATCACATGAGGAAGGACAAGTTTCGGGATTATTTTGGAGAAGCTCTGGATTTGGTGGAGCAGTTCGCTATTGAGCCTGTGATCTCCTTTCACCTTGACTACGACCCTGAGCTCATCTGTCAGTTCTTTGCCTCGGTTTACTTTCACCCCGAGGAAAAGAGGAGGATGACCTGGATGACCAATGGCCGTCAGTTGTCTGCTACCTCGAAGGAGTTCATGGATCTGCTTCACGTTCCTGATGACGGGCTTCACACACCCGTTGGTGTTCGCCCCCACGCCAACTCTGAGTCTGCTAACAAGAACTTGCTTCAGCCGTACTATGTTGAGAAGGTGCTCCCCAGTGGCAAGTCGACTTGGGTGCTGAACTCTTTTCTGGATATCATGCATTGCATCTTCCGCAACACTCTGTTCCCACGCATTGGCGACAAGGACAAGGTTCATTCCTATCTGGTAGACATGATGCTCCCGTGCGCGGAGGCACGTTCGTCTCAAACTCAGCCACTTGATGTCTCACACATCATGAGCTTCGGTTTGCGGTGTACGCCCGCAAGGTACCTATCTATGGACCATACCTGTTTCTGTTGATCTCCAGGACTTGGGAGAAGATGTACCCCGGTGATGAGTTCCTTGCTCCAGACTGGGTTCGGCATGAGTCCATCAGTCTCCGTGTCAAGCCCAACTGGGCCAACACTACTACCTGTGCTGAGGCGTCTGCTGCTAGGAGGGCTGTTGGTGAGGAGGAGGCTGGTGCAGAGAATGTTGCTGAGGACCGTGCTACTAGGTCTTCCACACCTTCCTCTGAACCGTCGTGGGCCAAGAAGTTGAAGGACAAGATGAAGACTCTCTTCTGAATGCAGGCGAAGGGGCAGTACAGGACTCACGTGGCATCCAAGGAGAGTCGCCGCCGCGACAAGAAGGTCATGAGGCTCTTTGGAGAGGATGTCTCTGGCGGCTCTAAGGATGCCATCACGCCAGAGGCTTCATGCATGGCGAAGCAGGGTTACAAGTGGACTAGTTCTGAGGAGGACATCGAGGAGACCGTCCCCGCCGCCGAGTCTGACGAGGAGCACGAGGAGCATTGGGATGATTTCTTTGCCTGAGCCACCCCGTGTGTGTAGGTGTCCTCTCTGCCTTTTTGGCGTCTCGATGCCAAAGGGGGAGAGAGTGTAGGGATTTGCGTGTTTGTGAGTCGTGTGTCGTGTTTGGTGTGTTTGCTTTATCGTTTGGACCTCGTTTGCCTTTGTTTGGTTTGTGCCTTTGAGACTTATCCTTCATATGGTGTAAGACATATGCACTCTATTCTATCTTAGTGAGCTTATGTTTGTGCTATCTTGTCTAGTGTTAGCCTTACTATTGCAGGATATGCCTTGTCTCTATAATATAGGGGGAGCGTTGATCCTAGTATGTGTGCCGTGCAGTCCAAAGCACCCATCTAGTTGGCACACATCTAGGGGGAGCCCGCCTATATTCTAGAGAGGAGGGGTTTGCGTTTGCTTAATATTATTTTCCTTGTGCAAATCCCGTATTGTCATCAATCCACCAAAAAGGGGGAGATTGTAAGGGCATATTTATCCCTAAGGTGTTTTGGTGATTGATGACAATGTGTTTGCGGACTAATCGTGTGTCTTGAGTTTCCCAGACGTTTCTTCGCTAGACAGAAGACGGTTTGGTGTCCCTCGAAGACTATTGAAGACGGCGTTTTTCTACGTTTCTTTTTGGTGGATTTGAAGGAAAGCCGTACTATTAAGAGTGGGTCCGCGTCGGAAAGGTTCGGGTGGAATCATCACGTACACGTTTCTTCCTAGTCCCCTCCTTTCCCGTGCACCTTGGAGCATCCTCCGCTTGTCTCTCTTTACCTTGTTCTGACTGCTATGTTGGCTTGCGGTAGTGAAAGTGTGTTATATCGACTAGAGGGGGGGTGAATAGGCGATTTTTATGAAAGTCTTCAGAACATGGGAGTTTTGAAGACAAACGATAAAATTAAACCTATTACCATGCAGCGGAAGGTAGGCTACACTAGGCAAACCATAGTCAAGTATTCAATGAAGTGAAAGCACAAAGACTAATAGCAGCTAGGTAGTAAGGATCAGGTAGGAAGATATTGTGAAGCCAAACAAAACACGCAGTCACTCAATGAAGACAAATGATAGAGCAAACATACAATGACTTCACAAGGAGTAACAGTAAGTAAAGTGAAGTGAAGATGAAACCAGTGACTCGTTGAAGACAATGATTTGTTGGACCAGTTCCAGTTGCTGTGACAACTGTACGTCTGGTTGCAGCGGCTAGGTATTTAAACCTTAGGACACACAGTCCTGGACACCCAGTCCTGAACACGCAGCTCAGGACACCCAGTCCTCACCGTATTCTCCTTGAGCTAAGGTCACATAGACCTCGCCCAATCACTCTGGTAAGTCTTCAAGGTAGACTCCCAAACCTTCACAGACTTCGTTCACCAGCAATCCACAATGTCTCTTGGATGCTCAGAATGCGACGCCTAACCGGCTGGAGGATGCACAGTCCTCAAGTGTAATAAGTCTTCAGATCACACAAACAAGAAGACTTAAGTGATGCCCAATTCTCTCTGGCTTTGGTGGTTAGGTCTTTATCCTCGCAAGGAATTCTCTCTCAAAGGCTTCGAGGTGGGTTGCTCTCAAACGACAAAAGCCGTGCTTTTAATCTGAGCAGCCAACCATTTATGGTTGTAGGGGGTGGGCTATTTATAGCCACTTGGCAACCCGACCTGATTTGTCTGAAATGACCCTGGGTCACTAAGGAACTGACACGTGTTCCAACGGTCAGATTTCAAACTCACACGGCAACTTTACTTGGGCTACAAGCAAAGCTGACTTGTTCGACTCTAGACAAGATTCGCTCTCATTGTCTTCACTCGAAGACATAGGTTTTTGGTTTAGGCATCACTTCAGTCATTCTGACTGGTTCTCTTGGACCCCACTTAACAGTACGGTGGTTCCTATGACTCAACACAAAATAAAAAGAACTACGAAAGATCTAAGTCTTCGAGCTCCATAGGCTTCATATCGTGTCTTCTCTTGTCATAGTCTTCAATGTGAATATCTTCATATACCACCTTTGACTTCAATATCTTCATACATTTTTAGGGGTCATCTCTGGTAGTAAAACCAAATCATGAGGGACTTCTACCTGTGTTATTCTGCAATTCTCACAAACACATTAGTCCCTCAACTAGGTTTGTCGTCAATACTCCAAAACCAACTAGGGGTGGCACTAGATGCACTTACAATCTCCCCCTTTTTGGTGATTGATGACAAACTAGTTGAAGTTTTCAACGGGGAATATAATCTGTGAAACTGTAAAGAATAAGGAAGTGTCTTCATAAGTTGCAAGGGCTCCCCCTGAAGATGTGCATATAAGTTAATTTGCTTTTGGAATGCAAATGCACATGGCAGGTGGTACTTGTGGAGATCCACTTCAACTTATGATGACAATCCACTATGCATGTGAAAGTATATGAAGATAATGCCATGCATAATAGAAAATGGACGACTGCAGAATGATCTATGTGCGGAATTTATCGTCGCACATGCGGAATTTATCTTCGCAAAACAAGGTGGCAAATAAGTAGCAGACGACCATCTAGTTTAAGTGTTACAACTCATAAGAACCAAATGTAGCAAAAAAACGAGAGTTGTAAGCACGAAGCAAAATATAAGGCACCCGCCCATATGAACCCACTTGAAGACTATCAATCTCATATGCTTCTCCCCCTTTTGTCAGTAATGACCAAAAAGGTTTGAAGACATGGAGCCTCTACTCGTTCCCATGAGGAGTAGGTGAGGTAGCAGGGTTGTTGGTGTTGTTTGGCGGTGCAGAAGAGCTTGGAGGTGCTGAAGCAGGTGGCGGTGAAGTAGCATCGTCTTCTTCCTCAATAATTCTGGCAGTGACTGTGGCAGCAGAGGAAGAGAACTCAGAGTCTTCAAGGGATGGAGTTCCCAGCAGCACAGCCCTTCGAGGAGGTGTGGAGTCAAACTTGAATCTCTCAGTGAAGCCATCCTCTTGAAGATCAGCTTCAGAAAGCATCATCGTTAGCCCTTTCCATGTGCGGCAACAGGTTTCATGGGCAATGAAAGCATTCTTGGTGGCAGGATTTCGAGTGCGATTAACATCCACCAAGAGGCTTTTCATCTGACGCTTCAGCCAGTCATGATGCCTATCTTGTTTCTGATGTAGGGCCACAAGAAGCTCTCGGTCATTGAGAACACGAGTGCGCTTCTTGGGTCTTGAAGCAGTGGCACTGTCAGTGGCTTCAGTGGAAGCAGGGTGTGGTGCACGTGTAGTGCCAGCCAAAGGATACACCCGAGAAACTGCTTCAACGCCTTCAACGTTCTGTGTAAAACTCTGATGTTCTGCATTCTGAAGACTTAGAGGTTGCTTAGCAGGCTCAGAATATATGGCTTCAGTAGACATGTCCACGTCAGGCAAGAAGATCCTATAGTTGCGGGCTGAGGGCTGATAAGAGATGGCGTAGTGTAGCTTGATCAGCCGCATGACCCAAGGGGCGTAGAACTTCAAACCAAACAGATCAATGCCTGATGCAGCAAGTTGGCGTATGAAGAAGTCCTATGCATTGAAGCATTTGCCATGAAGTATATAGAAGACCAAAGTCTTCATTGCACCCTGAAGCTTGGCATTTGGAGAGTGCCCTTTGATAGGCCAGAGAGTTCGCCTGATGATGTGATAGATGGTTCTGGGCAGGTACTCAAGGTCTTCAACGAAGAACTCTGTGGGATACGCAGCATCTTGAGGCAATGGCTTCATCATGCTGAGCATTTGACTCATATTAGGTTCTGGCCGCTGAAGATGCTCTCAATAGCTTCAGCATGCAGCTGACAGCCTTGCTCGAAGAGATCGCCAGGAGTGGGCAAGCCAGTGAGCTCAATGATGTCAAATGCATTGGCTTCGTGATGAACGTTGCCAGTCATCCACTCCAGGACCCAAGTCTTTGGATCTCTGTTGTATCCTTTGATGTGAAGTGTGGCATAGAATTGTAGCAGCAGCTCTTCATCCCAATGTTCTTCAGCAGTAACAAATTGCAGCAGACCCACTTGCTTGAAGCAATCCAACGCTTCTTCTAGACAGGGCAGAGCAGCTATAGCTTCAACGTCAAGGCGCTTGTGTGGGAAGATGCGACCTTGGTTGTAAAGAATGCAAGAGTAATAGCTTCGCTGAGGATAGCTCCAGAACCGATCAGATGATATCCTTTCCCTTGAGTAGGGGTTCCTGGAGCTATTGAAGAACGTGTTGTCTGCCCTGAAGCCATTGATGTTGAAGGAGCCAGGTGCTGATGCAGGACCTGGAAACCTTGGCAGTCTTGGGATTGGCTTCTGGACCTGAGGCCTGTGCTCAACATGATAGTTGAATTGGGGACCGGCAGTAGACTCAGGAACAGAAGTGGCGGGATCAGTGGCTTCGCTGTCTTCTGAAGCTTTTGCTGGGGAGGGCTCCACATTAGCTTTGTTGTTGGTTGTGGCAGCCTCAAGATTAGCATCCTCCACTTGACTAGCTGGAGGGTCGTTCATAGGCACGTTCTCCTGGAGAACTGCTTCTTGGTGGAGCAGGGGAGTGGGATCTTGTGGTACTTCTTCTTCTGCGGCTGATGCAACCGGAATGTCTTCAACAGAGACTTGAGGCCTTGGACCTTTGCGAAGCCTGCGGACCGCAGACGACGCCTGTGGAGTTGGAGTGGGCTGGGCCTCATAGTCTTCTTCCTCTTGTGGGCGATCCGCCCATGAAGCATCCTGTGCAATTGGCGTCAGTGGACGACCAATGCTGATGAGTTCGCTGTTTTCTAACTGAGGAAGGACTGCATCATCTTCTACATTGTCATGATGACCAATGTCTTCAGCAGCGATGGGATCAGCTGCTGGAATGTCTTCAGCTTCAGGAGCCTCTATGGAAGCAGGCTCATGAACTGTCAGTTGACGTTCTGTGTCAGGATGAACCATAGAAATGGGTTCAACTATCAAGGGCTCTGTGGGAGCAGCCCGAGCTTTCTTGGTCTTTCTCTTTTTCTTGGTGGGGGCAGTAGGAGAGGCTTCAGAGTGTTTCCTCTTCCTGGCTTCAGCCTCAGCAGTTCTTGTCTTCTTGAGCTCTGAAGCTGTTGACCGGCTCTTTGGCTTCGAGCCAGTCATTCTTGTTGGGAAGACAATCGGAACTGCTTCTTGCCTTGGTGCATCAGATTCAGCCGTAGCAGGCTTCTTCTTCTTCTTTGCGGCCATCCTAGGGTCGATGCCAGGACGCCCAAGTGCTTTGTGCTTCTTAGCCTCATTATAGGCTTGCACACATCTGTCAGCCAGAGTCTTCATGCGCTCATGCGAACCCTGAGCTTCTGCACGCTTCTTCACAAAGGCTTCCTTGAGCTCGTGCATCATTGTCTTGAAGTTCTTCACTTCTTACACGCTGAGCTTGGCCATATGCTTCTTGAACTGAGCCTTTTCATAGTCAATCTTCTGCTTCAGCTCAACAATGCGCTGGGCAATAGCAAGTTCTGAAGCAATGACGCCTTGGAAGGCGACACTGAGGCCAATAGGTAGCTGCAGATCTTCAAAGCTTATGTTTGGCGTGTCAAACCACTCGTCAATGAAGTTGTGGATGATGGTGACATCAAAGAGAGGCAGATCATTGAAGATTTCTGCTTCTTCTTTGCTCTTGATGAGTTGCTCAAGAGCGTCATCTGCAAGATCTTCATCACTTGACAGATCAATGTCGTCATTGCGCAGGATGGCAGCAGCTGTTAGCTCTTTGCCAGTGTGAGACAGAGGCATCTTGGCCTTCTGGGGCTTGGAGACGCGTGATAAATCTTCAGACTGCACACTGTCTTTAGGAGGTGCAGTTGCCAATGGCTTCGCCCTTGAGATTTTTGGTGAAGGGGCTGGCTTTGAAGCTTTTGGCTTCTTCAACTGCTTTGGCTTCGGCACTGCAGGCGCGCCATCAGACTTAGTGTCAGCCGCAGGCTCATTCACTGCAGTCCCTTGAACCAAGATGTAGGTGATGAGGCCTTCAAGGTTGGCGAAAGGACCGATGACATTGGGTTCTGCATGTCGTGTGCCATCTGCCCTTGGAGATGAGGGACCAAGGTTGAAGTCTAACCCAAAAGTCTTCTTGTTCTGCTTCGCAGAGTTTTGAGCAAACTGGAAACTGCGCTTGAACAGATTGTCGTCACGACACCATAGCAGTGACGACGAGTGTGCATCAGCAGGCTGTGGTCCACGGACCATGCATGGATAGAAGCCTTGAGCAATGGCTTCATCTCTGGACCTGGGTAGAAGATTCTTGAATAGGATGTCTCCCCACGGTCTCTTGATGGCGTTTTTCTCAGCATACTCCTGGGTCATAAATCTGTATTTTAACCATTGTTCTGCCCAATATCTTCGAATCCATTGGATTTGGGTCTTGCGCTGACTGTAATCCTCTTCAGGATCTATCTTGTACATTTCAGAGAGTTCATCTGGCAGATCTCTGGAGGTCTCACCACGACGCTTTCTGCCACCTTTCCTTGCTGCCTTTTCTGAAGCCATAAACTTTAACTTGAAAGGCTTCAAGACGTTCAAAGGCTTCAAGGGTTTTCGTTTGCTGGACCAACAGGAACTGGCTTCGGGAGAATTTATGTGATGCTGTAAGAATTCTGTAAATGAATGCAGACTATGAGAACATTAAGGTGCGAGGGAAGGGGAAGAGGTCATATACATTCTCAGAAGATTTAGAAGATAAATCAGTTTAGAAGACATTGACCTCATCGTGCGAAGACATTCACTCATAGATAAGAAGTTGGTTCCAGATTTGTACGAGTCCACAGATCAGTACAAGTGAGGAATCTAACTACTTTGTGAAGCACAAGTGAATATACTAGGCATGTTATGAGATGCAGTATGAGAGAGATCTAGCTTGTGTGAACAGAAACTACTTGTGGTAGAAAGTGACAGATCAATAGGATCAACGGTGCTGTAAAAAGGGAGTTTTATTTACCACACTGAGAACTGCTAGACGGAGTGAGAGATGAGGCCGAGCAGTTCACTCTTCCGTGCCCTAACTTGGCGACGGAGGACACCTACGGCGACGGCGGAGAGGACGATGTCTGCGGTCGGCGTGAAGACGGCGTCGGAGAGGTTGCGGCAGCGAAGCGCTTCGTCGCCGGCGTCATCGAGAGCTAGCGGTGGCGCTAGGGTTCGTGCGAGGGTGGAAGAAGAGATAATTACCACTGTGAGTGTGTATTTATAGGCACAGGGGCGGCACTGTGCTATTACACAGGTGCCCCTGGCGATTCGCATCTGAGGAACACGTGGCCAGTATGCGGAATTTTGGGGTTTGTTCCACGTCCCACGCACGCCTGGATTGTCGGGTGGTCGTTCCTACTTCTCCGGATTTCATGTGGAGGAATGAGCATTGAAAACGGACTTAATGGTTGTCTCTGTATCTTCTGCTGACAAGGACGCAGAGAAGACATTCGACAGTTTCAATAGAATGCATATGACTTGGAGAGATAGAGTTTGAGATAGAAAGCGTAGAGAGGTTGGGGTCCGATCACATTCACTTAGTTCAAAAGATTCAACACGAAGACATAGCTATAAGTGAATGCTATAGATGACAGAACACTAGCATATATATATATATAATCAACATAGTGAAGATAATCATGAAAATATGTTGAGATCGAAGCCAAACCAAATGTGAAGACATTGCAAGGTAACGCCATGAGTGAAACACTTCAAAATAGAACGTTTGGTGATGGCGTTACCCACCGTATAGGAAGTATTAGACCCAGACACGACGCACAATTATCGTGGCGCTCCGAAGTCAAATTCCACATTAATGTATTCACACTTAGAATGTATGTCTTCATTGATTGAAGATATACTTCACTTCATGTGTTGCACATCTAAGTCATCAATATGCATAAGGGTTAGGTGTGTGCCTGATCACAGGACATTTGAGGATTCCAGGATATTTAGCTCACACCGTAACTTGCAAAACCTCTTCTCATCCAAGGGCTTGGTGAAGATATCTGCCAATTGCTCTTCAGTGTTGACGTGTATGATATCAATGTCTTCCTTCACAACATGATCTCTGAGAAAGTGATGACGAATTTCAATGTGTTTTGTCTTCGAGTGCTGAACTGGGTTGTTAGCAATCTTGATGGCGCTTTCGTTGTCGCAGTAAAGAGGCACTTGCTTCAGATGAATGCCATAGTCCTTGAGTGTTTGCTTCATCCACAGAAGCTGGGCGCAGCAAGATCCAGCAGCAATGTATTCAGATTCAGAAGTGGAGAGAGATACACAGTTCTGCTTCTTTGAAGACCAACATATAAGTGATCGTCCCAGAAAGTGACATGTGCCTGATGTAGACTTGCGATCAACTTTGTCACCAGCATAATTAGCATCCGAGAATCCAACCAGATCAAACTCTGAGCCCTTTGGATACCATAATTCTAGAGTTGGGGTGTGAGCCAAATATCGAAGAATTCGCTTCACAGCTAAGTGATGCGACTCCTTTGGTGCCGCTTGAAATCGAGCACACATGCAAACACTAAGCATAATATCTGGCCTAGATGCACATAGATAAAGTAAAGAACCAATCATGGAGCGGTATACCTTTTGATCGAACTCTTTACCATTGTCGTCAGGACCCAGATGATGTTTGGCTGGCATTGGTGTTGTGAAGCCTTTGCAGTCTTGCATACCGAACTTCTTCAGGCAATCTTTGAGATACTTCTCTTGAGATATGAAGATGCCATTGCGTTGTTGTCGTATTTGAAGACCAAGGAAGAACTTCAGCTCCCCCATCATGGACATCTGATATTGCTCTTGCATCATATATCCAAAATCTTCACTATACTTCTGATTGGTGCAGCCGAAGATAATGTCATCCACATATATTTGGCACACAAACAGTTCACCATCATATGTCTTCGTGAAAAGAGTGGGATCTAGGGAACCAGGTATGAAGCCTTTACTCTTCAGGAAGTATTTGAGTGTGTCATACCAGGCCCTAGGGGCTTGTTTGAGGCCATACAGTGCCTTGTTGAGCTTGTATACCATGTCAGGATGTTTTGGATTTTCAAAGCCAGGCGGTTGTGCAACATACACTTTTTCTTCAATCTTGCCATTGAGAAAGGCACTCTTCACATCCATTTGATATAGAAGTATGTTATGATGATTTGCATAGGCCAGCAGTATGCGTATGGCTTCAAGTCTAGCCACAGGAGCAAATGTTTCATCGAAGTCAATGCCTTCCACTTGAGTATATCCTTGAGCAACGAGACGAGCTTTGTTTCTGACAACTTGACCATGCTCATCTTGCTTGTTGCGGTATATCCATTTGGTGCCTATTATATTGTGCTTCCGTGGATCAGGACGCTTAACCAGTTCCCATACATTATTCAGCTCAAACTGTTGAAGCTCTTCTTGCATAGCTTGAATCCATTCAGGTTCCATGAAGGCTTCTTCAACTTTCTTGGGTTCTGATATTGAGACGAATGCGAAGTGCCCACAGAAATTTGCTAGCTGAGTTGCCCTTGAACGAGTGAGTGGACCAGGTGCATTGATGCTATCAATTATTCTTTCAATCTGCACTTCATTGGCAACGCGAGGATGTACAGGACGAAGACTTTGCTCTTGCTGTTCATTGTCGTTGTTGGAAGGAATGTCTTCAGGCTGAGCATTGTCTTCATGTTGATCAGGTGCTGAAATGATAAGTTCTTCTTCAGGATGAGCTTCAGAAGGTATAATTTCTCTAGTTCCCATTAGCTTGATTGATTCACTGGATGGAACTTTATCTATCACACTTGGCAGCTGCTCTCTTTGTGAGCCGTTGGTCTCATCGAACCACACATCCACTATTTCCACCACTTTGTAATGAAAGAGATTGAAGACTCTGTAGGAGTGCGAATCCTTTCCATATCCAAGCATAAAACCCTCATGTGCTTTTGGTGCAAATTTTGAGGTGTGATGTGGGTCCTTGATCCAGCACCTTGCGCCAAATACTCTGAAGTAACTGACATTTGGCTTTTTGCCAGTAAGGAGCTCATAAGATGTCTTGTTCAGTAGCTTGTGAAGATAAACACGATTGATTGTATGGCATGCAGTATCAATGGCTTCGGGCCAGAATTTTCTTAGGGTCTTGTATTCATCTAGCATCGTTCTGGCCATCTCAATTAGTGTTCTGTTCTTCCGTTCGACGACGCCATTCTGCTGTGGCGTGTACGGGGCTGAGAATTCATGTGTGATGCCCAAGGTATCAAGATATGTATCAAGGCCAGTGTTCTTGAATTCAGTGCCATTGTTACTTCTGATGTGCTTTATCTTGGCGCCAAAATTGTTCATAGCTCGATGGGCGAAGCGTCTGAAGACATCCTGCACTTCAGTCTTGTAAAGGATTATGTGCACCCAAGTATATCTAGAATAATCATCAACAATAATGAAGCCATAGAGGCAAGCAGTAGTAGTTAGAGTTGAGTAATGAGTGGGACCGAAAAGATCCATGTGAAGCAGTTCAAAGGGTTGAGTAGTGGTCATGATTGTCTTCGAGGGATGTTTGGCCCTCGTCATCTTCCCTGCTTCACAGGCACCGCATAAGTGGTCTTTCTTGAACATGACGCCCTCGATGCCTATGACATGCTTCTTCTTCGCAAGGGTGTGGAGGTTCCTCATGCCAGCATGTCCAAGCCTCCGATGCCAGAGCCAGCATTCTGAAGCCTTTGCTAGAAGACATACTGCAAGCTGTGGCCCTGCTGAGAAATCTACCACGTACAAATCATCTTTTCGATACCCTTCAAACACTAGAGACTTGTCAGATTCCATTAGTACAAGGCAACGATATTTTCCAAACATTACGATCATGTTCAAATCGCAAAGCATTGAGACAGACATTAAGTTGAAGCCCAGGGATTCAACAAGCATGACTTTATCCATGTGTTGATCCCTTGAGATTGCAACTCTACCTAGACCCAATACCTTACTTTTACCAGTGTCAGCAAATGTGATGTGGCTCTTGTCGGATGGACGTAAGGTTGAGTCCATAAGAAGACTTCTTTTGCCAGTCATGTGATTTGTACACCCGCTGTCAATAATCCATTCTGAAGACGCTGGTGTCGTACCCTAAAGTGCAGTTAGGGGGATAGGCTTCACCAAGAGCATTGTGAAGCAAAAACATTTGACGAACCAGTGGGTTATGAAAGCTTAGATCCAGGTTAGGACTAATAGGGAGAGTAGCAAGCGATTCAGGTACGAAGTACATAGTAAGACCATTTGGGCATTTGATCTTGCGCCCTACAAGATGTTTAAGGTCCCCAGCAATAGCGTCAGGCGATTTTGGTTCTCTTCTGGAGACCTTTCCCTGCAAAAGAGAGTTAAGCCTTCTTAACCACCCATATCTTCAAGGGTGGCTTAGAAGCAATAAGTCTAAGTGCAGCATCTGAGAATTTTGGCTTTGAAGCCTTAGCAAACAGTCTTGCAGGCGGACAATAGTACTCATAAGAATAAGCAGAATAGTTCTTGGTCTTATGAACATGGCGGTTTGATGAACCGCTCTCATATTCATATGCCTGAGTATGATTTTCCTGCAAAACATTTGCGTTAGTGCGACTCAGGTGAGTCCTCTGTCTGTATGAAGCCTTTGGACCGTATGAAGCCTTTGGTCTGAGGTTTGTCTTCTTCACGTGATGTGTCATGATGACATTCACAGGAAGACTCTCCAGACACCTTTTCGGAACCCAGATCTTCTTCATAGGCGGTCCATTCCTGCAGTTAGTACCAATGTACCTGGCAAAAACTTCACCATTCTGATTCTTAAACAGTATATAGTTTGCATCAAAGGATTCATCAATGATAATGGGGTTAGCACAAGTGAAGCCAGATAGATTGGATGGATCTGCTGAAGGTTCCTTTGCAGCAACCCACATGGTTTTGGGGTACTGCTCAGGTTTCCAGTAAGAGCCATCTGCATTCATTTTCCTTACGAACCCTACACCCTCTTTCCTAGGGTTTCGGTTCAGAATCTGCTTTTTCAGGACATGACATAGCGTCTGATGCCCTTTAAGACTTTTGTACATCCCTGTTTCAAGCAATGTCTTCAACCTAGCATTCTCATCAGCAATAGCGGTGGTATCCTCAGCAGAGGGGTTAGTTACCGCATCAACAGTTGAAGATATTGCAACAGCAGTAGCAGCAGAACATTCAGCAACAGAAGTAGCATTATCACGCTCAATGCATTTAAGACATGGTGGTTCAAATCCTTCCTGAGCGGGACTGATCTGTTTGGCGCGAAGTGACTCGTTTTCAGTTTGAAGATCTTCATGAACCGCTCTCAATTTCTCAAGATCTTGCTTCCTTTGAAGATAATCATAGGAAAGCTTTTCATGAGTTGTTGAGAGAGTTTCATGACGACTTTCAAGTTCCTGATACTTAACGTGAACATTTTTTATGTCTTCAATTAAGGATTCAGATCGAGTCATTTCAGCACCTAACAGATCATCGCTTCTGTCTAACAGTTTTTGAATATGTTCCATAGCTTTCTGTTGTTCAGTTGCAATTTTAGCAAGTGTTTTGTAGCTAGGTTTTGAACCACAATTAGAGTCATCCTCACTAGATGTTTGATAGTGAGTAGTGCGTGTGTTTACCTTGGCACCGCGCGCCATGAAGCAGTAGGTAGAAGCGGAGTAGTCCTTGTCATTTGCATCGGTGTCGGTGATGAAGTCATTGTCTTTAGTGTTGAATATGGACTTGGCAACGTATGCTGTAGCCAGACTTGCGACGCCTGAATCGGATTCCTCCTCAGACTCCACCTCCGCCTCCTCAGAAGCAGACTCCTCCTCTGAATCCATTTCCTTGCCAACAAACGCACGTGCCTTGCCAGATGAGCTCTTCTTCTGTGATGAAGACTTTGAGAAAGACTTGGAAGAAGACTTTGAGTATTTCTTCTTCTTCTTCTTGTCGTCAGAGTCATATTCCTTGCTCTTCTTCTTCTTTTTGTTCTCATTGTCCCACTGTGGACACTCAGAGATGAAGTGGCCAAGTTTCTTGCACTTGTGACATGTTTTCTTCATGTAGTCATGAGCAGGAGCTTCATCATTCCTTGAACTTGATCGGGAAGACTTTCTGAAGCCTTTCTTCTTGGTGAATTTTTGGAACTTCTTGACAAGCATAGCAAGTTCCCTTCCACTGTCTTCAGGGTCATCAGAACTGCTGTCAGATTCTTCTTCAGATGAGGAAACAGCTTTTGCCTTCAAGGCACGAGTTCGCCCATGGTTTTGACCGTAGATCTCTCATTTCTCCGAAAGCTGAAACTCATGTGTGTTGAGCCTCTCAAGTATGTCAGACGGATCGAGTGTCTTGAAATCAGGACGTTCTTGAATCATCAGGGCCAGGATGTCAAATGAACTACCAAGTGATCTTAGCAGCGTCTTGACGACTTCGTGTTTGGTAACCTCAGTGGTGCCGAGGGCTTGAAGCTCATTTGTGATGTCAGTGAGTCGGTCAAATGTGTGCTGGACATTCTCATTGTCATTTCGCTTGAAGCGGTTGAAGAGGTTGCGAAGGACACTGATTCTCTGATCTCTCTGGGTTGAGATGCCTTCATTGACCTTGGAGAGCCAGTCTCAGACCAGCTTGGATGTCTTCAAAGCACTCACACGGCTATACAGTCCTTTGGTCAGATGACCACAGATGATATTCTTGGCAGTAGAGTCCAGTTGAACGAATTTCTTGACATCAGCAACAGTGACACCTTCTCCAGCCTTGGGAACGCCATTCTCGACGACATACCATAGGTCGACGTCAATGGCTTCAAGATGCATACGCATCTTATTCTTCCAGTAGGGATATTCAGTTTCATCGAAGACGGGGCACGCAGCGGAGACTTTAATTATCCCTGCAGTTGACATAGCTAAAACTCCAGGTGGTTAAACCGAATCACACAGAACAAGGGAGCACCTTGCTCTGATACCAATTGAAAGTGCGTTATATCGACTAGAGGGGGGGTGAATAGGCGATTTTTATGAAAGTCTTCAGAACATGGGAGTTTTGAAGACAAATGATAAAATTAAACCTATTACCATGCAGCGGAAGGTAGGCTACACTAGGCAAACCATAGTCAAGTATTCAATGAAGTGAAAGCACAAAGACTAATAGCAGCTAGGTAGTAAGGATCAGGTAGGAAGATATTGTGAAGCCAAACAGAACACGCAGTCACTCAATGAAGACAAATGATAGAGCAAACATACAATGACTTCACAAGGAGTAATAGTAAGTAAAGTGAAGTGAAGATGAAACAAGTGACTCGTTGAAGACAATGATTTGTTGGACCAGTTCCAGTTGCTGTGACAACTGTACGTCTGGTTGTAGCGGCTAGGTATTTAAACCTTAGGACACACAGTCCCGGACACCCAGTCCTGAACACGCAGCTCAGGACACCCAGTCCTCACCGTATTCTCCTTGAGCTAAGGTCACATAGACCTCGCCCAATCACTCTGGTAAGTCTTCAAGGTAGACTCCCAAACCTTCACAGACTTCGTTCACCGGCAATCCACAATGTCTCTTGGATGCTCAGAACGCGACGCCTAACCGGCTGGAGGATGCACAGTCCTCAAGTGTAATAAGTCTTCAGATCACACAGACAAGAAGACTTAAGTGATGCCCAATTCTCTCTGGCTCTGGTGGTTAGGTCTTTATCCTCGCAAGGAATTCTCTCTCAAAGGCTTCGAGGTGGGTTGCTCTCAAACGACAAAAGCCGTGCTTTTAATCTGAGCAGCCAACCATTTATGGTTGTAGGGGGTGGGCTATTTATAGCCACTTGGCAACCCGACCTGATTTGTCCGAAATGACTCTGGGTCACTAAGGAACTGACACGTGTTCCAACGGTCAGATCTCAAACTCACACGGCAACTTTACTTGGGCTACAAGCAAAGCTGACTTGTCCGACTCTGGACAAGATTCGCTCTCATTGTCTTCACTCGAAGACATAGGTTTTTGGTTTAGGCATCACTTCAGTCATTCTGACTGGTTCTCTTGGACCCCACTTAACAGTACGGTGGTTCCTATGACTCAACACAAAAGAAAAAGAACTACGAAAGATCTAAGTCTTCGAGCTCCATAGGCTTCATATCGTGTCTTCTCTTGTCATAGTCTACAATGTGAATATCTTCATATACCACCTTTGACTTCAATATCTTCATACATTTTTAGGGGTCATCTCTGGTAGTAAAACCGAATCATGAGGGACTTCTACCTGTGTTATTCTGCAATTCTCACAAACACATTAGTCCCTCAACTAGGTTTGTCGTCAATACTCCAAAACCAACTAGGGGTGGCACTAGATGCACTTACAGGTAGTACTGCTCCCTGGTGAGTGGTAGTACCGTAGGCACCAGCGGTAGTACCGTGCTGTGGCGCGGTAGTACCGCAGGTGCCCACGGTAGTACCGCTCCTTTGGAGCCGTAGTACCGTGACCTCCAGGCCAAGTATCGCTCCCTCGCGGTAGTAGGGGCGGATGTAATTTTTTACATCCGTGCTACCACGGTAGTACCGCAACCCTTCCGCGGTAGTACCGTGCGCGGCCTGGCTCAGCTGCCGGCGGTAGTACCGCTCCTCTATGGTAGTACTGTGTCGGATTTTTGCTACGTCCGTTTTCCAGCGGATGTAGGCACGGATGTTCTGTTATCCACGCTCTTCCCAGGCTTGGGGTTCCCTTCATTGCGGTAGTACCGCAAGGAGCGGAAGTACCGCTGCTGCGGAAGTACCGTCCTCAGCCCATGTGCTTAAGGTCTGCCCTAGCTGCTGCTGCTGCAGTAGTACCGCGGCTCCTCACGGTAGTACCGCGTGGCCCAGCGGTAGTACCGCTGTCCTGGAGCGGTAGTACCGCTGGTTGCGGGCTGGTTGGTGGATAACGGTTGGATTGTTGCCCCCACTATAAAAGGGGGTCCCCTTCTTCCCCGTTGACTTACCTCTTTCAACCCTAAAGCTCCATTGTTGCTCCAAGCTCCATTTTTGCCCGATCTCACTCCCTAGCCAATCAAACTTGTTGATTTGCTCGGGAGTGGTTGAGAAGGCCCCGATCTACACTTCCACCAAGAGAAAATTGATTCCCCCACCAATCCCTTGCGGATCTTGTTACTCTTGGGTGTTTGAGCACCCTAGACGGTTGAGGTCACCGCGGAGCCATAGTCCATTGTGGTGAAGCTTCTTGTGGTGTCGTTGGGAGCCTCCAGTTGAGTTGTGGAGATTGCCCCAACCTTATTTGTAAAGGTTCGGTCGCCGCCTCCAAGGGCACCAATAGTGGAATCACGGCATCTCGCATTGTGTGAGGGCGTGAGGAGATACAGTGGCCCTAGTGGCATCTTGGGGAGCATTGTGCCTCCACACTGCTCTAACGGAGACGTACTTCCCCTCAAAGGGAAGGAACTTCGGTAACACATCCTCGTCTCCACCGGCTCCACTCTTGGTTATCTCGTGCCTTTACTTGAGCAAGCTTATTTGTGATATATCTCTTGCTTGCTTGTGTTCCTATCTTTGTTGCATCACATAGGTTGCTCACCTAGTTGCATATCTAGACAACCTACTTTGATGCAAAGTTTAAATTGTTAAAGAAAAGCTAAAAATTGTTAGTTGCCTATTCGCCCCCCCCCCCCCCCCCTCTAGTCAACCATATCGATCCTTTCAAAGGTTTTTAGAGCTGCAATGAGAAGGATTCTTATCAGCAAGGCACCACGTGTATTCACCATTACTTTGAACAGATTCAGCCACAACTCTCATGGTTGCTTCAAGAAACTGAAAGGGCATGTGCACTTTAAGGAGACGCTCAATTTATGGCCATTTATGGACCTAAGGTACTGATTTTTCTAACCCATTTGAACTTACCAATTTTTTAGTCAACCCAACAGTTTTCTGCTTACCTGCAGCCCTAGTTCCTACTTCCTGGTAGCCACAAGGAGACACCACTATATGTCCATGTGGTTTACTAAAGTAAAATGGTTGGCCATGTAACACTTTGCCCCAATGATATGGGAAGGAAAAAGTGGCACTATTACTTTCTCCCACTTGTTACTTTGGTGGATGTTTTTTTAATAATGATAGAACAGAATGCTCTTTTTAAATCACTAGTAACCATGTATGTGCAAAACACGTTTGAATTTTTAGATAGGGGATCTGCTAGAGATGGCCTTAGGATTGAAACTTCAATGTTAACCTCATGCTTGTGGAACCTGCTGAATTGCTGTTCTGAATCGAGGTGACTAGAATCACCAAGGTTGGCCTGCAAAACATTGAATGGAACACAGGCATCTGTAGCCATCTTTGCCAGATGCCTTTTTCCCTTTTAGTTGGCGTCGTAATCTCATTACTGACCACTATTTTACCGATAGTACTAACTCTACTTGGCCACAACATTTGTGCTCAAAAGCACAGAGTTCCATCTAGCCCAGAACAAGAACAAACAACAGGTTGAACAAAACACACGCCATCTAAAATTATATGACTACATTCCATAATCCTGAGCTTTGATTCCTAAATGTTAATAGCATTACATCGGCTGCAAGGCTCCAAAATATTTAACTTAGTCGTGGAGAGGACTTTTCCTGCGATATGAGTTTGGATAGCCTCAAGTGCTTTAGGGGCTTCCACAAGAGTAGCCTTGCTCTCATAGCATTTGCGAATTCTTTTGTCAGAACACTTTAACCCACCATCAGTTATGTCCAGTGTGAGGCACTCGAGTGATGGTGCATTCTCAAGAAGCATGTGAGCTCAACCAGAAGCTTTGTGGAGAAGAACCTAGTGATCTTCACACGCCTTAGATTGTCATAGCAGTGTCCTGGAATCCTCCCCAAATGTGAGGGATCTTCAAAGATGGAGTCATGGTTCCGGCTTCCCATTCGTGTCTGCAGACGAAAAACTAACACGCTTGAATTTATTAGTCACGAATAAATATCTCAGCAGGGTGAACAGTTACTTACATGTAGGTTGAAAGTCTCCAAGCAAGGAGACGCGTCAAGAAACGAAACTAGCGAGAAAAGATTGTAGGTCGTGCTGAAGATCCATCCAGATATTGTAATAGTTTTGAGGTGGAGGAATTTGCTTAGTAGCATTGGTGTACTGACCATCTGCATAAAAATATGTAAGATTAATCCCTTGTCTTATATTAAGGTACAGAGGTAGTAATAACTAAGGCAATGTAAGGCTATAGGCATATCGCTAGCCCATAGACACCTCAAGTTTTAGAGCATATACCTCACCAGTTGAAAATATATCAAGAGTTTCGAGATTTGGTGTACTGGACGGGAGCATGGCGCGAGCATAATGAAGAGCACAGGAATGTGATATGAAAATTTCCTTCATCTGCAATGGTTCTCCAAGAAATAGCTGTACTTGTTGATCACCAAAAAAGTGAAAACTGGAGATATTTGGAGCTTTGCTTTCAATCACTTGCAGCATGGAACACTGGGACACCTTCAGATAGCTGAGGCGCTGCAGCAGGGAAGGTATCTTTATGGAAGTTATCTCACTGCAACTGTTGAGATCCAATCGCTCCAAAGCAAGAGATTTGGAAAGAAGGAACCCCAGCTCATCCCTGGTAATATGCACAAAACGCAGAGATATACTTGTCAGGCTTCTCGTGCAACCGATCCCTACCGTAGGGCGGAAGGCGCAACCTACAAGCTTGAGCTCACGAATGGAGTTTCCACGCCCATCGGATAAAAGTGAGCACGGGAAGTGGTATTTTGCCTTGTCTAATAACTGGTCACTGTCTGAAAATAGTGTAAGGCTAAGTTCTTCAATGCCTGGTGCGACAGCAATCTGAAGCCAGCCATCAAGACAATAGCTGGTGTTGGCATTGTAAGGACCATAGAACAAAAGGTTGAATGTCTTCACGCCGGTGCCTGAGTGGTTTGCCAGAATATGGTCAATTCTGCTGTTGTAATCTCCTGTTATTTTTCTCTGTCTACGTGCATTTTCCTTCTAGCCCATTGTTTCCTTGCTGAAGGTGAGGTTGGGATGGCACCTCCACGAAATTCGAAACGCGCGGGAAACACAAGCAGCACGCGCAGCATCTTTCAATGGCAGAAAGTAGCATATATGTATAACTACTGGATATTAGCTGGGGAGAAGGTGGAGCAAGGGTGAGAAGGGATGAGTGAACCGTTAGGTGTACGGACTGGCGACTGCGCTGGCGACTGCGTGCCCTCGCCGGTGAGGCCTGCGGGCGGGGCTACCCCGGCGGGGTGGACCTTGGTGAGCCGCGGGGCGGGGTCCCCCCAGGTGCGCTCGCCGGTGGCGCATGCTGGGGCGTCGCCGGCGGGGGTTGAGACCTGCCACAACCGTTTTTGGGCGCTGTCGGCGGAGTCTTCTGAAGATGACGAAGACAGGGACGAGCTCGTGGAGCAGATGCGTGTGGTGCCGGCGGGCCCGTCGATTGGGGACTTCGTGGCCTTCGCGGCGGACGTGCGAGGCCTGGGCGCCGAACGCAGGCGGCGATTTGCGCCGGGAGGGCGCGGACCCAGGTCCACGGCGCTACGCATTTGGCAACCCTCGTCGGCTCGGTGTGTGGCCCCGGCGAGGGGGATGCGACCGACGTGGCTCGTCTCAGCAGATCCATGGCGGCGGAGAGCTTGGTGGTGGACAAGGCGGTGCCGTCTAGGGAGGACTGGCCGTGCCTACCTTCCCCCTCGTCCCCGGCGGCGGCGGCGGCGTCGTCGGTGGGTCGGGCGAGACCGCGGTCCCCGCCGTTGCCTAGGGTTGGTGCGGGTGGGCCGTGCGCTGTTGGGCCTGGGCCGGTGGGCGCGACTGACAGTGGGTCGGGCGTGTCTGCCGGGTCGGGACAGGAGTTGGCCCCAATGCCGTCTCCGCATGGGCCCCCAAGGCCCGTTGCGCCGCGGCCTGCCTTGCGCCCGGTCTCTGGCTATATTTGGCTGAGACGCGGCTGCCTGGACCCTCATTTAGGGTTTCCAGCCACTGCAAGTGAGGTGCGGCGCCTCGCTCACTCCGCCCGCACACTCCAGATCTCACTCCCCCTCCCCCTCTCCACAGATCCTTCGCGGCGGTGGTGATGGGCGATCGGTCGCGCGGACAAGCGCCCCATGGAGGTCTCAGATCCGGAGGTGGAGCGGCATCGTGAGCGCGAGCTGCGAGACAAGGCTAAGTGGGCGATGCGGGAGCGGTCGGATGGTCGGGAGGCCAGGGCCGAGCGCGGCGGAACACGCGACCAGGGCGGGCACGAGGGGGATTGGGGTCCTCCTCCCCCGTGGTGGCTTCAGCAGCAGGAAAGACGGAAGAAGAAGAAGGTCAGTCAACGACGGCGAGAGCTCAAGAAGAAGCCGGAGGCGCACCCTTTCTGTGGTGGGGGCCATGGAGACCCGCTGGCTCAGAAGCAGCGGGCGGCTGCAGATCCACTGGCAGTTACCTTCCCCTCCTACTCCAAGGGCACGGCGGAGGAACCCATTCCGGTGGAGGAAGTGCCCGATGTGGAGTGCTTCAAGTGCGGCCGCCTCGGGCACTATCAGTCCAAGTGCAAGTTCCCTCCCCTCTGTGTGCTGTGCAAGGAGGAGGGACATGCGTCTGCGCACTGCCCGACGAGGGGTCGGCAGCTGCAACTGCAGATCATGGGGAGCGCTATCACCGGTGAGGGTTTCTTCTGCTTGGAGTTCGACGAGGAGGCCGAGGGTGCGCTGCCCGTGGATGCACGGATCGAGAATGCGGCCATCTTATTGGCTGAGCCAGGGCGGCTCAATCTCCGCATCCTCAAGCAGGAACTACAACACATGGTGACCGGATCTTGGGATTGGCAAGTGACACAGGTGGGCGACAATGATTTCTTGGTGGTTTTCCCTTCTGCGGATCTTCTTCACATGGCAAAGACGAGTGGGAAACTCTTTCTGTCAATCAATAGCATCACGGCATCGGTTCGGGATATGCTCCACGAGGAGGTGCAACCAATGGCCATGCCAGAGACTTGGGTCCGGTTGCACGGCATTCCAAAGAAACACAGGCGTGAGGACCGCATCAGGGAAGGGTTCCGGATGCTTGGCCGCCCGATAGTGGTGGATGAATTGTCCCTTATCAGGTTGGGGCCTGTGAGGATGAAGTTAGCATGCAAGGCTCCGGAGAAACTGAATGGATTTGTGGAAGTATGGTTCAATCATGAAGGGTACCAGATCAAGGTGGAGCGTGAGGTTTTGCCCAAGCGTGGGGGAGAACGTGTGATGAATGGTTCTGAACCTCCCAACCCCCCGCCAAAAGACTCTGCTGGTCACGGTGGAGCTCGGCCATCGGGTAGCGCTCCGCCTAAAGGGGCCGCCCCTGGTAAGGAACCTTAGGGAGAGGACCGGGCGCTCGCCAAGGCCCCTGACGGCGACACCAAGATGCAGGAGGCGGGCGAAGAAGGGGATGACAGCCAACAGGACTACTCTATTGACACGGAGACTTGGGACAAGCTGGGAGCGGCGTCCACTGATTCGGGAGCCTTGGGTTTGGCGACCCAGGACACGGCGGTGAGTGTGCCACCCCTGGCCAGATCCCTGACGCTTTCCTTTGACGAGTATGGATCGAACATCCCGGCCCTGGCAAGGGCACAGACGAAAACTCAAGAGGTGGTTGGGGCCACTGTGGTTGCGGACCCATTGTCTTCCCTTTCTGTGGAGCAGGGGACTGACAACGACGTGACCCCTGCCAACAAGCGGGGTTCCAACAGTGCGGGACGGCAGGCTAAGAAGACGGCGGGGCGGAAGCCAGCCCCCAAGACAGTGTCGACGGTGGCGGTGGCGACGCTGGGTGGCGAGCTGGGGGAGGCGTTGGGCAAGGCAGACGTGGGCAGCAAGGCAAGACGCTCCAAGGCTACTCCGGTGACACCGCGGGCCCCCAGCGCCCGCGCCAAGGCCAAGATGGGAGAATTGACATCGTTGGAAAGTGCAAAACTGCGGCTCGCCGACAAGAACCTGGAGGTTACAGGTAATCCCCTACCATCTTACCGTATCTTGAATGCTTTTACGGATGATCAGCTTGCTAGCATTTTGGATGACAGTGGCGTGGCGATTAGTGACCCTTGTAGCGAGATCATCCCTATGGTTCGTGCTCGGGAAGAAGCGCAGGCCATGCTGGCGGCTGCGGCTGCTCGTGGGGACGAACAGATTTAGCGCGCCAGCGTTCCGGGTGCGGATGGCAGTGAGGTAGTGCTCGAGGAGGAGACAGAGGCTAGGGAGGTCTCTGATTTTCCTTCTTCCAATCGGATGCCGGCTAGGAAGCGCGTGGCGAGAGCGGTGACATCCAGGGGGGTGCGCCTGCGGAATCGTATCATTTAACATGCGTTATCTATTTTGGAACATTCGGGGTTGTGGCCACGGGGGGCGGCGTACACAACTCAAGGAGTACATGGCCAGAGAGAGGATTGACGTTGTAGCCCTTCAGGAAATGATCAAAGCTGACTTCTCGTTCCGTGATCTTCTGGCTTTCGATCCCTTACAGCGTTTCTCTTGGCACTGGTTGCCCTCTGCGGGCCACTCGGGTGGTATCTTAATGGGCTGTAATAATGATATCTGTGATGTTTTGCAATGGGATGTTGGTGAATTTTTTTTCTTTCTGCTACTATTAGTCACCGCGTCTCGGGCCTTTCGTGGGTAGTGGTGTGCGTTTATGGGCCGGCAGATCACTCGTGCTCGGCTATTTTCCTTCAGGAACTGACTAACTTGGTAGGGACCAAGCGAGCTAGCAATTTGCCCCTGGTGGTTGGTGGGGACTTCAATCTTATTCGCTCGGGTGCGGACAAGAACAACGCCAACATTGACTGGACTCGGGTGTCCATGTTCAATGCGGCCATAGCGGCATCGGCGTTGCGTGAGGCCGCTCGGACCGGTGCGAGATATACTTGGACTAACAAGCAGTTGTGCCCGGTCCGGAGCGTGTTGGATAGGGTATTTTTTACCCCCGAATGGGAGGTTCTATTTCCCTTATGCAACCTGGTGGCTGAAACTAGAATCGGCTCAGACCATGTTCCGTTGATATTCTCTTCGGGGGAGGAATATATTAGGCGAAGCCCCCGATTCTATTTCGAAACGGCTTGGTTTGAGTCCGAGGGGTTTGCTCAGATGGTGTTGGATCGTTGGGACACGATCTGCCACTAGCTTGGGCCGCAACGGGGACCGGCAGAGCGCTGGAACTTGGCGGCAAGCAAACTCAGGGCTTTCCTGCGTGGTTGGGGGGCTAACCACGGCAGCGAATCCAAGCGAGAGCGGGCCCAAATTGTTGAGGCAATTGCCGCGTTAGACTTGGAGGCTGACCGGCGGCCCTTCTCGGAGAGTGAATGGGCCGCTCGTTACGACTTGGAACGCCAAGTCATTGCCATACTCCGGGCCGAAGAGGAGTACTGGCGCCGCAGGAGCGGGATCAAGTGGGTCACCAAAGGTGACGCTAATACCGGCTATTTCCATGCTTACGCTAACGGTAGAAAACGTAAAAGTACGATCCTTAGACTTCAATCCGATCAAGGGCTCTTACTCTCCAACGAGCTCATCGTAGCTCACATCTATGAGTTCTTCATCGGGCTGTTGGGAACGACCGAGGAGAAAACTCTATGCCTCCGGGATGACCTTTGGGACCCTGCTGATCGGGTCTCTCAGGAGGAGAACGATGGGCTCGTCCTCTCTTTCCTTCCGGAGGAAATAGACCGTGCTGTGCACGATATGAAAACGGGCACGGCACCCGGTCCGGATGGGTGGCCGGTGGAATTCTTCAAGAAGTTCTGGACTAAGCTCAAAGATCTTTTCTACGACTTAGTGAATGGCTTTGCGCTAGGTACCGTTGACCTATCTCGTCTCAACTACGGGGCTATTAGTCTGATTCCTAAGGTTAAAGGGGCCGACGACATTAAGCAGTTCCGGTCTATCACTCTGATTAATGTCCCTTTCTAGATTTGTGCAAAATCTTACGCCTCCCGCTTGGCGCCTGTCGCTCAACGAGTGATTAGTCCTAGCCAATCGGGTTTCCTCAAACAACGTAATATTCTTGAAGGGCCGTTAGCGCTTCTCGAAATCGTTCATGAGCTCAAACGTACCAAGTCTAGAGGTGTTCTCCTTAAGTTAGATTTCGAAAAAGCGTACGATCGCATGAACTGGGAGTTCGTGCGAGAGGTCCTCATCAAAAAGGATTTTGATGTGGGCTTTGTCCACCATATCATGCACCTGGTTAGTAGTGGTCACACGGCTGTGACCATCAATGGTGTAATGGGCAAATTCTTTCGCAACAAACGCGGCCTTAGGCAGGGAGACCCTAGTTCTCCTTTGATCTTCAACTTTGTTGCGGACGCTTTGGTGGCCTTGATCAGCAAAGCCAGGGTTGCGGGGCACATCAAAGGGTTGATCTCCCACCTCATCCCCGGCGGCGTGACCCATCTGCAATATGCGGATTACACGATGCTGCTTTTCGAGCCAGACGACCATAGCATAGCAACAATTAAGTTGCTTTTGATTGCTTTTGAGATTCTTTCGGGTCTAAAGATTAATTTTCTCAAAAGCGAAGTGATCACCATAGGGATGGATGATCACGAAGGTCGGAGAATCGCAAACTTGCTCAATTGTAGGATTGGGAAGTTTCCGATCAAATACTTGGGACTACCGATAAACCACAAAAACTTGACGATTGCCGACTGGGCGCCAGTTTACGGCAAAGTGGTGAACCGGGTTAGTCCTTGGAGAGGTCGGTTCATGTCCTCTGCTGCTAGGCTGATTTTGACCAATTCTAGCTTATCCTCCTTGCCTATCTTTACGATGGGTATGTTCCTCCTAGCAGATGGAGTACATGCCAAGCTTGACACGCCTCGCGCCCGGTTCTTTTGGGAAGGAAGTGGGACAAAGCGCAAATACCATCTGGTTAAATGGGCTGCGGTCTGTCGCCCTAAGAAGTTCGGTGGTCTGGGGATCACGAATTCGAAGCTGATGAACGTTGCTCTCCTTACCAAATGGTGGTGGCGCCTGCCCAAAACGAGAAGGGTCTCTGGGCTGATATTCTCCGGGCCAAGTATTTCCCGGATGGCAACCTCTTTAAGGCCAAACCCAAAGGATCGCCCTTTTGGAATGGCATTCAAGCGGTTAGGCCAGCGTTTGCGGTTGGGGCCCAGTTTATAGTTAACAATGGCAAGTCCACGTGGTTTTGGTTGGATTGTTGGAAGGGTCAAACGCCGCTGTGGCATTCCTATACACAGCTGTACCAGCTTGCCACGGACACACACATTACGGTCGCTGACGCTCTCAGAGTGCACCCCCCGACGATCTCCTTCTTCAGACCTCTAGAAGCGGGAGAGGCGGCGTCTTGGGAGGCTTTGGTGGCTGAGCTCGAGAGTTGGAGTCTCAGCCACGAACAAGATCAGATTGATTGGAAGCTTTCGGCTTCTCGTAAATTCTCGGTTAAATCTTTATAGGAGAAGCTTACAGAGGGGACTGGGCTTGATATGGCCAGGGGTTGTGGAAGGCTGGCATTCCACTCAAAATCAAGATCTTTTTGTGGCAAATGTTCCGCAACCGTCTGCCAACATCGGACAATGTGGTCAAACGCAACGGGCCGGCGAACGGGACATGCGCCATCTGCGGGCTTGGGGAGGACGCTAACCATGTCTTCTTCAAGTGCTGCCTTGCTAGATTTGCGTGGAGCGCGGTTAGGGACACATTTAAACAGAATTGGAACCCGCAAAATAGCTCAGACCTTCTTTCTTTATTAACCGCACAGAGGGGTGCGAACGCGCGTTTGGTATGGCGCTGCGTTGGGGCGCTGTTTTGGTCCATTTGGACTATGAGGAACAAAATTACTATCGAACATAAATTCCCTGCTCACCCAGCTGAGATTTTTTTCAAATGCCATATTTTCCTACAGGCTTGGGCGCCATTGGGGAAGCAGCGTGACGAGGGGCGCATGAACGAGATCATGGAGCAGATCAAAGCATGCACGGCAAGAGCAAGACTCCAAGATCCGCCAGACTGAGCTTTTGCGTTTATTATCTTTATGGTTTTGTGCTTTCAGCGTCCTCTTGAACTTTAGTATCTTACTTTGCCGGGACTGCGAGCCCGCTGAACCTATATGTTTTGTGGTTGTGGAGTTTCGACCCGGTTGGATGCTGCCTAGTGGCTTTATTAATTTAAAGTCGGATGCTTCGTGCGTCTACGTTCCAAAAAAAAGTAGCATATATGACGCCAATATCCTGCAAGCATAAGTAGAAATGTTCAAGATTTGAATTACAGAAGTAAAAGATATTAAATACTCCCTCCGTCCGAAAAGGCTTGTCCCAAGATTGTCCCTCAGATGGATGTATCTAGCGCTAATTTGGAGCTAGGTCCATCCATTTGAGGGACAAACTTTTTCGGACGGAGGGAGTACTAGATAAAACCTTTGTGTCTATGTCAAACTATGGTTTTCACTTCCAGCGATATTTTGATGAATTTCAAAGTGAATGTTTCAGTCCTTTGGCCGAAATGCAAACCCAAATCATTGAAATTAATTGAAATTTAGTAATTTCTGTAGGTGGCGAAATATTTCTGAAACTGAAAAACCACTCAAATACAACATCGTAAACTGTGCAGATACGTGTCCAGGACATGCCTAAAATTTTCCATGTAAGAAGAAGAAAACACTTTTGGCTTCAGACACGGCTGGACTCGGTAGGAGCATGTGAGAAAGTGACCACAGATTTATAGCACATTTGCTTCAGATATCCAAAGGTTGGGATCAGTGTTTGCACATGTGACAGATCCTAGGATTGTACAATTTGTTGCTGAATTTGAGCGATCCTTACATGCTTATTATGATAAATTTAATCTTGTTCTCAAATTGAGCATTCTCTACTCCTGGCAAAGATACAGATGGAACTCAAGTTAAAGCACACTTGCATAAGACATCCGAGGTTGTTTGGCATCTTGGAGAACTAGTTGCTGCATTTCAGCGATGTTTATATGCCTATCCTAGACTGAAGTTTAGTATACAACTCTTGCTGAGCATTGTCTACTAGGTCATCCTAGTATATTGAACATTGTTCACCTTCTTTGATGCAGAAGAACTATGGTAAATCGGTAATATCAAAGCATAGGATGGTTTTCTTATTGCAGTTAGCACAAGTATATTGAACACACATTATATCAATTATGTTACAATTTAGTAGCAGTGGGAATACTGGGTAGCTCAATGATAGAACATATGGTCATCGTTACCTCCGGAAGGTGTGAACCTGAATATCTTAACTTTTTGCCAGTTTGAGAAGCATCCACTTGTGAGCGCTTTTCTTCAGCAAATGAACCAATTGATGCATCTGCAACAGGTCATCGTTATGGAAAGTAGGCACGGCAAATGAAGGAACACAACATGATTCAGAAAAAAATAGCATATGTAGATAAAATAAGGCAGTGGCTTACGGCTGCCTTGGATTTGCTGGCGAGGAGGATCCATGTGTCCAGACAAAAAATCCTCTCTTTTCCGCTCTGCCTCCTCTGACTCTCAAGCCCTCTAGTTATCAGGAACAGTTTTGTTAAAGCACATCTAGATGTGCCATAAGTATTGCACATCTAAGTCATATGTCATTGATCTTACACTGAGATTCGTGTGAATATTTCTTTTCTCTTTTTTCTTTTTCTTTTTATGCTTGATCCACTCACTTAGATGTGCAATAACTAGAGCATATCTAGATGTGCCCTAGACATACCCAATCAAGAATTAATCAATGGGTTTGTCTAGGGCACATCTAGATGTGCCCTAGTTATTGCACATCTAACTGGCTCAATCAAACTAGAAAGGAAAATAAAAAAGAGGAAAGAAAATATTTGCATAAATCTCCTTGTAAAATCAAGGACATGGGACTTAGATGTGCAATACTTAGGGCACATCTAGATGTGCTTTAGCAAAATTGTTAATCTATTTACGCCCAACCTGATCGGATTCTTCCTTTTTTGAGGCAAACCTGATCGGATTCGACTCCAAGTCTCCAACAATAACAATACGAAGGGAATCATCGTGTGACCCCGGGTCCACTATCCCCGCCCCTGGAAAGCGGAACCCTCCACTCTTTCGCATGGGCCATTGGGCCACCAGCAGATGTTACTCCGATGCGCTTCACATATTTCACCCGTTTCTAAAAAAAAAATAACATACTTCCTCCTTCCGGAAGGAAGGAAATACTTGTCATCAAAATATCTAGATGTATATTAGTTCTAAATACATCTTTTTTTATTCATTTTGATGACAAGTATTTTCGGACGGAGAAAGTACTATTTTACCCGCATATTCGCCCTCTAATCAAATAGCTGACTTGACTTGGGGTGCCCTTTACAAAGTTTAGTCTCACTTCCCTCACATGGTGACAAGTGACATACTGCAAGTGTGATACCTGTCGCAATCTGAGGCCTCTTTTGGTTCACAGGATAGGATTATCGTAGGAATAGGAATTTTGTAGGAAATGAAATGACATGTATCTCAAATCCTATGAGTAAGAATAGGAAACGAGATGTTATTTGATTGACACCAAAGGAATTTTTCCATTGAGTCTAGACTCATTTTTATTTTCCTATGAAATGTGAAGGATAGGAACCAATCCTATGTAGGAATAGGAATCCATTCCTATGAACCAAAGGGCTCTAAAGGAAAAAAATCATATAAAAATCCTATCCTCTAAAATTCCTATTACAAAACAGTAAAACGGAGCTACCCACGCCCCTCCACAGCGATTTGAACTCGTCAGCCGTTGGATCCTTGTACTGAACGCTCCAGATCTCCAGATCGCTGAACCTCTCTCCCCAGCATTGCGTTTTTTACCACACCACGGGCGCAACCAGCTCAGCCCACCGTAACCGGGCCGCTGCTCCGCAGGCCGACCTGGACGGTTGCTCCTTAATCGGGCCAACTGGGAAAAGCGTAAACAGGCCCAGAAAAGTGGGTAAACGAGGTCCTCTCGAGATTTGTTCATACGCTGGAGCCTGGATGCGTTCATCTTCATCCTGGCGGCGGCCGAATAATGGCGAGACAGTTAGGCCGTCCCCTGCTCGGAATGGAGGTGAGCTACTACTCCTTTCACTTGGTTCCTCTATATATGGGTTAGGGTTCCAATTGTTTTCCTTTGATTTCCTCGTCCGCCATTTATTTTTGCTTAGGTTGGCTGTCCTTCTTGTGGAATCCCGTTCCTATTTCCTTGTTTTCTCAGTGTGGATAGGAAAACTTCATGGGCGGGTTCCGGGTGGTGACGGCAGGGGTGTTCTTTCTTGTTAAGTTTTTTACCCCTGTTTCATTGATGAAGAGGCGAGTTCAGTTTTAAATCCCGTGTGAGAAGATCCTTATGAGGTTGGCCAAGAATAGGTACTAAAATTATGAATATACATAGCTATGTGATTTTAGAATTCATGTTTGGATTCATAGAGATAGTATGTGATTTGTTTATCTCCTGTTTGCATGAAATTGTCCAAGACATGGATTTGATTCCAGTTGTGCGAGATTTATGCCTCATTTGGACCATCTTGGAATTAATTTTTGCGTTGATCAAGTGATGCCAATGTTTTATCCTTTACTGAACTCTAATACATGTGAACCAATGTTTGTTTCCATCACTATTTTTTTAAAGTATCTACGTATTACTCCAAAGTATTTATACGCACAATTTATTCGTGCAAGTGTTTGTCCCTTTGTTGAGAGTATATATGCACAAAATTCCTGAGAGTAGATGTTTGTGTTGCTGAGCCAAGTATTCCTGAAAGTACTATATTACGTGGAGTGTACAGGTTGAGTTCCCATGTCTTAGCAATCTTCTTTCTAACTTTTGCAAGTTTTAGGCTTTAATTTTATTAAGAAAACTTGACTGAAGTGCGGATTGCTTGATCTATCGCTTTTAAGCTTTTGAGTGTCAATCCTGTTTTTGACGAGTAGTGTAGGACACTGATGAAGTTGAAATCAGTTGTGATTAGTTCGACAATGAGGGCCATGTAGATGCCTGCATTACTTAACAAAATGTTGCATTTGTGTTTGGAGCTAAGAATGTCATCAAAGTGCGCCAACCAGATTGGAAGGCAAGCATGGTGTGATAATTTGGAGCTAAGAATGTATGTTAATGTTATACTCCCTCCGTCCCATAGTTATACTAAATCACCCACACTTATTTTGGGATGAAGGGAGTAATTCAAATATTAGTGAATAATTTTCTTCACTTTCCAATACCATGGGCCGATGGTCATCAAATTTTCTTCACCTTTTGAGTGCTACAGCATAGCAGAGACTGACTCTGATACTGGATTGAAGAGAGGAGGAGGAAATAAATGGTAGCCATGCCATTTCTTGTTGGCAATGACCTTGATCTGCATGGTGTGCCAGGTTTTGGTTTGTGTAGCTATTTGATGAAGATAATATGATAGATAAGTATGCCTCGTGATTTTATGAGAGGTTCCGATTTTGAGCTGAACGAGTTGCCCATGATCCCACATCTCTACCTAATCTTACCTCTACTTCTCCAGATGATGAGATCCTCTCTATGCTCAAATTATGGTCACCACGGCAGCAATAAATCCATATCATGACATTCGGATCTGACTTCTGTTGTGTAGCTAATGCAGTGTAAGGAATAATGTGGTGCTAATATGAGGCACCAATTAACTCAAATTTGTTTTTAATCGATCTATTTGTTTACTACCTGGCGGAGTCAGATCCAAATATCTACATATTGCTTAATAGAATTCAGCTTAATTCTCCATCTGTGTCGCCGTTGGTATTGTGATTTGTCATGGTTTTAGTGCATGAGTGAGGTGCACTGTTAACAACCATTGCTCGTTATAGGTTTTTTGCTTACTTTGTAAAACTCGAATTCAAACTGCTATCTCGGGAACATGTCTCCCCTATATTTCTAAGATGATTGTCCCCATCTGGTTTATTGCTAGATAATTTAATTTTTTGTCGTCAATGTTGGGCGGGCGTGGCATAGCGAGCCTTCATGTTCTAGTGAAATTCCTTCAAACCAAAGGAGGCCTGAGTTTTGTGGGTTATTTCTTCATTTTCTTTTTCAAAACGTTCATCTTTGGAACCGTGCGTGTAAATCACAAACCGTTTAAATCATTGTGTTTCTTCTTTTGAGATCTTCGAAAATGGATCTCATGTTAATAGGTTTGGCTGTTTTTTTAAAGGGGAAACCAAAAAAATCAGAAATAAAAAAACAAAAAAAAGAGAAAAACAAAAGTCAACTAACAAAAAAATAAAAACCAGAAGCACATCTATGTTTTTCACTTTTTTGAAAGCACACATGTGTTTTTTTTCACTTTTTGAAAAGCACGTCTCTATTTTTCACTTCCTGAAAAGTACAACTATGTTTTTGCCTTTTCGGAAAGTACAGCTGTGGAAAGCATAGACACTTCACACGGAAGCACATCTATGCTTTTTTGCTTCAAATAAAAAAAATTCTGAAAACCTAGAAAAATCCAAGCAAAATATAACCCCCCCCCCCCCCCCCCTCTAAAAAAATCTAAAAACACGTGCAAAAAAAGACATGTCCCCGCGAAATGCATTACCGTGTGATACGTGGTGATAATAAGGCGCACCACATGACATGTTGGGGGCACTCCCGTAGTGCCCACCGTATGGGGTATATATGTTTTTATGATAAACTACTCTTCTCCACTTATCTCCCCTCCCCCCTCTCTTTTAAGGTGTCATTTGTTTCCATTGAACATCACAAATATATAAAAGGGATAGATGGATCTTCGGTCCTGGTGACCCACGTGAACCTCCTCGCTGGCAATTTATTTTTCGACTCAGCCGCTCGGTTTTCTGTGGACGGAAGATCAAACAGTGGACGAAGTGCCCCGTGTGGGGTGGGCATATAAACCGGAAACCGAAGGACCGAACCGTTTGGACCTGGACCGAAGCCGAAGTGACCGACACCAATTTTTTCGGTACTGAGATCGGTTAGTGATTCGTAGAAACCAAATTTGTTTCGGTAGTTTCGGTCCCCGTGCTCGGTCAACCGAACAGACTGAAGAACCGTCGAGGCCCACCACCATCTCCTCCTTTCCACGTCTCACAGCCCGCAGAGCAGGGCAGCTAGCGACGTCCTGACCCCGACCGGCCCAAGCAGCTTTGATCGCTAACATTTTTTTATTGAGAGAAAGTTGATTGCTAACCTGGTCTGCAGAAGCTTGTTCTATAGCCCACACAAACCAGCCCAGACAAGCAGCCGACCAGCACAGCACAACGCAGCGCTGCTGCGCCCAGGTGCCAGGCCAGAGCCCACTTCGGTCTCTTCGGTACATAACCGAGTACCGAACCGATCGATCGGTCCACCGAACGCTCGGTTCCACTAATTCCTGAAGACCGATCGGTGCTCATTTTTCAGGAACGGATAAATGTAAATCACCGAAGTACCGAACCGTTCGGTTCGGGGGAACACGGTGTGACAGAACGGTGAACCATGTGTTCATATCTATTATTAAAAACAGACCATTCGCCAATCAACTTTCAATTTTTAATATATATTTGACTAAATCTTATAACGTTTGACTTTAGGCAAATCTAATATGAGGAGTAAAAACAGACTAAGGGAGTATTGCTCCTTTCGTTTCATGATATACTGCATATAGATTTCTTTTCAAAAAGTCAAACTTTACAACTTTGAGCAAATTTATAAAGAAAACTATTCATATCTATAATATCAAATATATAAAATATAAAACTGCATCTTATGACGAATTTAATGATATATGTTTTGCATTCTAAATGTAAATGTCTTTCTCCATAAACTTAGTGAAAGTTTATGAGATTTGACTTTTCAAAAAAAAATGTACTCCCTCTATTTCATAATATAAGAATGTTTTTTATATTACTGTAGTGTCAAAAACGTTCTTATATTATGGGACGGAGGAAGTAATACATTATGAAACGGAAAGAGTAGTGTTTTATGGAAGCTGCATGTGAGACAATGCTGGCACCCCTTTATGTTAAACTTAATTTGAACAGAAAATGAATGGGTTATCTCTGACATGGTGAAACCATCAGCAGAAAATGGGTTATCTCGTTGCGGTTGTTTTGCATGCATTGTCATTTTCCGAGTCATAACCGGGCTCTGTAATCTTCGTGTATCTTCTGGGTCACTGTCCAAAATTCATATTTATACCATCGAAGAATCCAGAACTTCATCCGTCTGCGCTAGAATAC
Organism: Triticum urartu; assembly: GCF_056163025.1. Lineage (NCBI taxonomy): Eukaryota > Viridiplantae > Streptophyta > Magnoliopsida > Poales > Poaceae > Triticum > Triticum urartu. The sequence continues at coordinate 477,237,408 of NC_141877.1, forward strand.
AAAGAGCACATTTTCTTGCAAGTAGTCAAACCACGACTATATATGGCTGAGAGCAACTCTAGCAGACCCCGCAAAATGCCCCGGTCCGTAAAATAACCGCCAAATTGCGGGTAGGGGTCAGAAAATCTGCACGAGCAGACCCCGCAACCCGCCCTCGCCCGCAAATTTTTTTGTGGGGCGCGGCAAATCTTCTCCCCCAACCTCTATCTTCACGGGCTGGGAGGCCGACCCGAGCTCAACCCTTATCCCGCGCGAGATTTGGCGGGAGGAACATTTCCGCGCGGCCCTTCCCGCTCCTCGCACCCTCCGCCACCATTGCCCTCACTTCGCAAGCTCCGGCTGCTCTTCCCCGTCCGTCCCTCGCCGTCATGGACGACCCCATGTTGTCCCCCGTCACCGTCGAGGTCGAGCACGCCCCTTCCTCTCAGGCGGATCTCGTCGTCGGCCATGTTGGTCCCGCCGCCGTCGCCCAAGCCCACGCCGCGCCTGCCCGCAAGCGGCAGGGCAACGTGGTCGTGCAGGGCGGGAATCCGGACGCCCCCGCCGCGATGGCCCGCGCTCCGGGCGCCAACGCGGCAGCGCGATCCCAGCCGGCGGCGGAGAAGGTCAGCAAGGTTGCGGGCGTAGTGGAGGAAGGTTCCGGCTTCAAAGAAGCCACCTTCTTCAACCTCTCGCTCCATCCCGCCGCAAGGAGGTGCTCCGGCGATGCCGTTCAACGGTGTCGCTCCCCCACGAGCGAGGTGTTCGACGAAATGGCCGGAAGGTATGCGTCTTCGGTCTTGGCGATTCCCTTTCATTTTTCGGCGTTATTCTCGGTAGCGCGTGACTTGTTATCGTTCGCTATAGCGGTGGTTCGAACAATGCAACAACCGAGTTCGTGAACTTGTTGGACACGAACGCGGTTGACATTGATCAAGCCCCTTTCGAACCGTTCGAGTACAACAAAACGGAGGGCGGCGTGGATGATCATGGTTGTGCGGACGAATTGGAGGAGATCGAAGCGGAAGCGTTTGAGCAATCGCAAACAAAAACTAGGAAAACATAAAATCGAAGAACTACACGATCTTGAAAGATCAAGTTTTGATTCAAGTATGGAGTGCGGTGTCTCTTGATGCATGCACGGGTACTTCTCAGAAGATATTGGCAAAGGATCGAAGATCAATACTTCCGCATTATGTTAAAGCATCCCAATAGAACTCCACGCACATTTCGGTCGCTTCAAGGGCGTTGTGAGAACATCAAGCCTATGTCCAGCCGTTGGGCAGCTTGCTTGGAGCAAGTACGCAATGCACCTCCAAGTGGCACCATGGAGTCTGACTATGTGAGTTTGTTTTGCCTTTGTTCAAATTGTGCATCATCATATTGTATCATGAGAAATGATTGGATCACTTTGTTCACATTGTGCAGGACAAGATTGCTCAACATAGATATAAGGACATGGAAGCTTCGGAAGGCAAAATTTTCAAACTAGAGCATTGTTGGGAGTTTCTCCAAAAGTGCGAGAAGTGGAAGTTGATAGACAAAGAATCCTCACCAAAGAGAGGCTCACTTACAAACATGGATGAAGATGAGGATGATGATGGCCCAAGAAATTTGCACAAGCCCGATGGTGACAAGAAGACCAAGGAGAAGATGAAGAGAGAGCAAGAAGCACAAGCTTGAGGGAGAAGATTGATGCCATGGTGCAATCCAACGAGTCGATGTTGAAATCGTTGGAGATCAAGAAAGTGTTGGCCGAGAAGAAGGCGAAGGAGAAGCGAGAAAAGTGGTAGTTGTTCAAGGAAGAGGGGCTGCGCAAAGTTGCCATCGAGGAGAGAAGAGCACGCGCCGCCGAAAACAAAACTATGTCCATGTTGCTCACCGAAGAGAAAAAGATCATGTCAATGAACCGCAATGACATGGACGACCTCACCAAAACATGGCATGATATTGTAGGGGAACGTAGTAATTTCAAAATTTTCCTATGCACACGCAAGATCATGGTGATGCATAGCAACGAGAGGGGAGAGTGTTGTCTACGTACCCTCGTAGACCGACAGTGGAAGCGTTATGACAACACGGTTGATGTAGTCGTACGTCTTCACAGCCCGACCGATCAAGTACCGAAACTACGGCACCTCCGAGTTTTAGCACACATTCAGCTCGATGACGATCCCTGGACTCCGATCCAGCAAAGTGTCGGGGAAGAGTTCCGTCAGCACGACGGCGTGGTGACGATCTTGATGTTCTACCGTCGCAGGGCTTCGCCTAAGCACCGCTACAATATTATCGAGGAGTATGGTGGAGGGGGGCACCGCACACGGCTAAGAAAACGATCACGAGGATCAACTTGTGTGTCTAGAGGTGCCCCCTGCCCCCGTATATAAAGGAGCAAGGGGGGAGGCCGGCCGGCCCTTGGGCGCGCCAAGGAGGAGGAGTCCTCCTAGTAGGAGTAGGACTCCCCTCTTTCCTACTCCTACTAGAAGGGGGAAAGGAAGGGGGAGAGGGAGAAGGAAAGGGGGGCGCCGCCCCCCCTCTCCTAGTCCAATTCGGACCAGAGGGGGGGCACGGCCCACCCTGGCCGCCCCTCTCTCTCCACTAGGGCCCATAAGGCCCATTACTTCTCCCGGGGGGTTCCGGTAACCCTCCGGCACTCCGGTTTTCTCCGAAATCACCCGGAACACTTTCGGTGTCCGAATATAGCCGTCCAATATATCAATCTTTATGTATCGACCATTTCGAGACTCCTCGTCATATCTGTGATCACATCCGGGACTCCGAACAAACTTCGGTACATCAAAATATATAAACTCATAATGAAATTGTTATCGTAATGTTAAGCGTGCGGACCCTAAGGGTTCGAGAACAATGTAGACATGACCGAGACATGTCTCCGGTCAATAACCAATAGCGGAACCTGGATGCTCATATTGGCTCCCACATATTCTACGAAGATCTTTATCTGTCAGACCACATAACAACATACTTTGTTCCCTTTGTCATCGGTATGTTACTTGCCCGAGATTCGATCGTCGGTATCTCAATACCTAGTTCAATCTCGTTACTGGCAAGTCTCTTTACTCGTTTCGTAATACATCATCTCGCAACTAACTCATTAGTTGCAATGCTTGCAAGGCTTATGTGATGTGCATTACCGAGAGGGCCCAGAGATACCTCTCCGACAATTGAAGTGACAAATCCTAATCTCGAAATACGCCAACCCAACATGTACCTTTGGAGACACCTGTAGAGCTCCTTTATAATCACCTAGTTACGTTGTGACGTTTGGTAGCACACAAAGTGTTCCTCCGGCAAACGGGAGTTGCATAATCTCATAGTCATAGGAACATGTATAAGTCATGAAGAAAGCAGTAGCAACATACTAAACGATCGGGTGCTAAGCTAATGGAATGGGTCATGTCAATCACATCATTCTCCTAATGATGTGATCCCGTTAATCAAATGACAACACATGTCTATGGTTAGGAAACATAACCATCTTCGATTAACGAGCTAGTCAAGTAGAGGCACACTAGTGACGTTTAGTTTGTCTATGTATTCACACAAGTATTATGTTTCCGAATAATACAATTCTAGCATGAATAATAAACTTTTATCATGATATAAGGAAATAAATAATAACTTTATTATTGCTTCTAGGGCATATTTCCTTCAGTCTCCCACTTGCACTAGAGTCAATAATCTAGATTACACAGTAATGATTCTAACACCCATGGAGCTTTGGTGCTGATCATGTTTTGCTCATGGAAGAGGCTTAGTCAACGGGTCTGCTACATTCAGATCTGTATGTATCTTGCAAATCTCTATGTCTCCCACCTAGACTAGATTCCGGATGGAATTGAAGCGTCTCTTGATGTGCTTGGTTCTCTTGTGAAATCTGGATTCCTTTGCCAAGGCAATTGCACCAGTATTGTCACAAAAGATTTTCATTGGACCCGATGCACTAGGTATGACACCTAGATCGGATATGAACTCCTTCATCCAGACTCCTTCGTTTGCTGCTTCCGAAGCAGCTGTGTACTCCGCTTCACATGTAGATCCCGCCACAATGCTTTGTTTAGAACTGCACCAACTGACAGCTCCACCGTTTAATGTAAACACGTATCCGGTTTGCGATTTAGAATCGTCCGGATCAGTGTCAAAGCTTGCATCAACGTAACCATTTACGATGAGCTCTTTGTCACCTCCATATATGAGAAACATATCCTTAGTCCTTTTCAGGTATTTCAGGATGTTCTTGACCGCTGTCCAGTGATCCACTCCTGGATTACTTTGGTACCTCCCTGCTAGACTTATAGCAAGACATACATCAGGTCTGGTACACAGCATTTCATACATGATAGAGCCTATGGCTGAAGCATAGGGAACATCTTTCATTTTCTCTCTATCTTCTGCAGTGGTCGGGCATTGAGTCTTACTCAATTTCACACATTGTAACACAGGCAAGAATCCTTTCTTTGCTTGATCCATTTTGAACTTCTTCAAAACTTTGTCAAGGTATGTGCTTTGTGAAAGTCCAATTAAGTGTCTTGATCTATCTCTATAGATCTTAATGCCCAATATGTAAGCAGCTTCACCGAGGTCTTTCATTGAAAAACTCTTATTCAAGTATCCCTTTATGCTATCCAGAAATTCTATATCATTTCCGATTAGTAATATGTCATCTACATATAATATCAGAAATGCTACAGAGCTCCCACTCACTTTCTTGTAAATACAGGCTTCTCCAAAAGTCTGTACAAAACCAAATGCTTTGATCACATTATCAAAGCGTTTATTCCAACTCCGAGAGGCTTGCACCAGTCCATAAATGGACCGCTGGAGCTTGCACACTTTGTTAGCTCCCTTTGGATCGACAAAACCTTCTGGCTGCATCATATACAACTCTTCTTCCAGAAATCCATTCAGGAATACAGTTTTGACATCCATCTGCCAAATTTCATAATCATAAAATGTGGTAATTGCTAACATGATTCGGACAGACTTAAGCATCGCTACGGGTGAGAAGATCTCATCGTAGTCAATCCCTTGAACTTATCGAAAACCTTTTGCGACAAGTCGAGCTTTGTAGACAGTAACATTACCGTCAGCGTCAGTCTTCTTCTTGAAGATCCATTTATTCTCAATTGCTTGCCGATCTTTGGGCAAGTTAACCAAAGTCCACACTTTGTTCTCATACATGAATCCCATCTCAGATTTCATGGCTTCAAACCATTTTGCGGAATCTGGGCTCACCATCGCTTCTCCATAGTTCGTAGGTTCATCATGATCTAGTAGCATGACTTCCAGAACAGGATTACCGTACCACTCTGGTGCGGATCTTACTCTGGTTGATCTACGAGGTTCAGTAGTATCTTGTTCTGAAGTTTCATGATCATCATCATTAGCTTCCTCACTAATTGATGTAGGTGTCATAGAAACCGGTTTCTGTGATGTACTACTTTCCAATAAGGGAGCAGGTACAGTTACTCATCAAGTTCTACTTTCCTCCCACTCACTTCTTTCGAGAGAAACTCCTTCTCTAGAAAGTTTCTGAATTTAGCAACAAAAGTCTTGCCTTCGGATCTGTGATAGAAGATGTATCCAATAGTTTCCTTTGGATATCCTATGAAGACACATTTCTCCGATTTGGGTTCGAGCTTATCAGGTTGAAGCTTTTTCACATAAGCATCACAGCCCCAAACTTTCAGAAACGACAACTTTGGTTTCTTGCCAAACCACAGTTCATAAGGCGTCGTCTCAACGGATTTTGATGGTGCCCTATTTAACGTGAATGCGTCCGTCTCTAAAGCATAACCCCAAAATGATAGCGGTAAATCAGTAAGAGGCATCATAGATCGCATCATATCTAGTAAAGTACGATTACGACGTTCGGACACACCATTACGCTGTGGTGTTCCGGGTGGCATGAGTTGCGAAACTATTCCGCATTGTTTCAAATGTACACCAAACTCATAACTCAAATATTCTCCTCCACGATCAGATCGTAGGAATTTTATTTTCTTGTTACAATGATTTTCAACTTCACTCTGAAATTCTTTAAACTTTTCAAAAGTTTCAGACTTATATTTCATTAAGTAGATATACCCATATCTGCTGAAGTCATCTGTGAAGGTGAGAAAATAATGATATCCGCCACGAGCCTCAACATTCATCGGACCACATACATCTGTATGTATGATTTCCAACAAATCTGTTGCTCTCTCCATAGTACCGGAGAACGGTGTTTTGGTCATCTTGCCCATAAGGCACGGTTCGCAAATACGAAGTGATTCATAATCAAGTGGTTCCAAAAGTCCATCAGTATGGAGTTTCTTCATGCGCTTTACACCGATATGACCTAAACGGCAGTGCCACAAATAAGTTGCACTATCATTATCAACTCTGCATCTTTTGGCTTCAACATTATGAATATGTGTGTCACTACTATCGAGATTTAATGAGAATAGACCACTCTTCAAGGGTGCATGACCATAAAAGATATTACTCATATAAATAGAACAACCATTATTCTCTGATTTAAATGAATAATCGTCTCGCATCAAACAAGAACCAGATATAATGCTGATGCTCAACGCTGGCACCAAATAACAATTATTTAGGTCTAATACTAACCCCGAAGGTAGATGTAGAGGTAGCGTGCCGACCGCGATCACATCGACTTTGGAACCATTTCCCACGCGCATCGTCACCTCGTCCTTAGCCAATCTTCGCTTAATCCGTAGTTCCTGTTTCGAGTTGCAAATATTAGCAATAGAACCAGTATCAAATACCCAGGTGCTACTGTGAGCATTACTAAGGTACACATCAATAACATGTATATCATATATACCTTTATTCACCTTGCCATCCTTCTTATCCGCCAAATACTTGGGGCAGTTCGCTTCCAGTGACCAGTCTGCTTGCAGTAGAAGCACTCAGTTTCAGGCTTAGGTCCAGATTTGGGTTTCTTCTCCTGAGCAGCAATTTGCTTGCTGTTCTTTTTGAAGTTCCCCTTCTTCTTCCCTTTGTTGTTTTTCTTGAAACTAGTGGTCTTGTTGACCATCAACACTTGATGCTCCTTCTTGATTTCTACCTCCGCAGCTTTCAGCATTGCGAAGAGCTCGGGAATTGTCTTATTCATCCCTTGCATATTATAGTTCATCACGATGCTCTTGTAGCTAGGTGGAAGTGATTGGAGAATTCTGTCAATGACGCAATCATCTGGAAGATTAACTCCCAATTGAATCAAGTGATTATTATACCCAGACATTTTGAGTATATGTTCACTGACAGAACTGTTCTCCTCCATCTTGCAGCTATAGAATTTATTGGAGACTTCATTTCTTCCAATCCAGGCATTTGCTTGAAATATTAACTTCAACTCCTGGAACATCTCATATGCTCCATGGCATTCAAAACATCGTTGAAGTCCCGATTCTAAGCCATAAACCATGGCACACTGAACTATCGAGTAGTCATCAGCTTTGCTCTGCCAGACGTTCATAACATCTGGTGTTTCTCCAACAGCAGGCCTGGCACCCAGCGGTGCTTCTAGGACGTAATTCTTCTGTGCAGTAATGAGGATAATCCTCAAGTTACGGACCCAGTCCGTGTAATTTCTACCATCATCTTTCAACTTTGCTTTCTCAAGGAACGCATTAAAATTCAACGGAACAACAGCATGGGTCATCTATCTACAATCAAACATAAACAAGCAAGATACTATCAGGTACTAAGTTCATGATAAATTCAAGTTCAATTAATCATATTACTAAAGAACTCCCACTTAGATAGACATCCCTCTAATCCTCTAAGTGATCACGTGATCCAAATCAACTAAACCATGTCCGATCATCACGTGAGATGGAGTAGCTTCATTGGTGAACATCACTATGTTGATCATATCTACTATATGATTCACGCTCGACCTTTCAGTCTCCGTGTTCCGAGGCCATATCTGTATATGCTTGGCTCGTCAAGTATAACCTGAGTATTCCGCGTGTGCAACTGTTTTGCACCCATTGTATTTGAACGTAGAGCCTATCACACCCGATCATCACATGGTGTCTCAGCACGAAGAACTTTCGCAACGGTGCATACTCAGGGAGAACACTTCTTGATAATTAGCGAGAGATCATCTTAAAATGCTACCGTCAATCAAAGCAAGATAAGATGCATAAAAGATAAACATCACATGCAATCAATATAAGTGATATGATATGGCCATCATCATCTTGTGCTTGCGATCTCCATCTTCGAAGCACCGTCATGATCACCATCGTCACCGGCCCGACACCTTGATCTCCATCGTAGCATCGTTGTCGTCTCGCCAATCTTATGCTTCTACGACTATCACTACCGCTTAGTGATAAAGTAAAGCATTACAGGGCGATTGCATTGCATACAATAAAGCGACAACCATATGGCTCCTGCCAGTTGTCGATAACTCGGTTACAAAACATGATCATCTCATACAATAAAATTTAGCATCATGTCTTGACCATATCACATCACAACATGCCCTGCAAAAACAAGTTAGACGTCCTCTACTTTGTTGTTGCAAGTTTTACGTGGCTGCTACGGGCTTAAGCAAGAACCAATCTTACCTACGCAGCAAAAACCACAACGATAGTTTGTCAAGTTGGTGTTGTTTTAAACTTCGCAAGGACCGGGTGTAGCCACACTCGGTTCAACTAAAGTTGGAGAAACTGACACCCGCCAGCCACCTGTGTGCAAAGCACGTCGGTAGAACCAGTCTCGCGTACGCGTAATATCGGTCCGGGCCACTTCATCCAATAATACCGCCGAACCAAAGTATGACATGCTGGTAAGCAGTATAACTTATATCGCCCACAACTCACTTGTGTCTACTCGTGCACAACATCAACGCATAAAACCTGGCTCGGATGCCACTGTAGGGGAACGTAGTAATTTCAAAATTTTCCTACGCACACGCAAGATCATGGTGATGCATAGCAACGAGAGGGGAGAGTGTTGTCTACGTACCCTCGTAGACCGACAGCGGAAGCGTTATGACAACGCGGTTGATGTAGTCGTACATCTTCATAGCCCGACTGATCAAGTACCGAAACTACGGCACCTTCGAGTTTTAGCACACGTTCAGCTCGATGACGATCCCAAACTCCGATCCAGCAAAGTGTCGGGGAAGAGTTCCGTCAGCACAACGGCATGGTGACGATATTGATGTTCTACCGTCGCAGGGCTTCGCCTAAGCACCGCTATAATATAATCGAGGAGTATGGGGGAGGGGGGCACCGCACACGGCTAAGAAAACAATCACGAGGATCAACTTGTGTGTCTAGAGGTGCCCCCTACCCCCGTATATAAAGGAGCAAGGGGGGAGGCCGGCCGGCCCTTGGGCGTGCCAAGGAGGAGGAGTCCTCCTCCTAGTAGGAGTAGGACTCCCCTCTTTCCTACTCCTACTAGGAGGGGGAAAGGAAGGGGGAGAGGGAAAAGGAAAGAGGGGCGCCGCCCCCCTCTCCTAGTCCAATTTGGACCAGAGGGGGAGGGGGCACGCGGCCCATCCTGGCCGCCCCTCTCTCTCTCCACTAGGGCCCATAAGGCCCATTACTTCTCCCGGTAGGGTTCCGGTAACCCTCCGGCACTCCAGTTTTCTCCGAAATCACCCGGAACACTTCCGCTGTCCGAATATAGCCGCCCAATATATCAATCTTTATGTCTCGACCATTTTGAGACTCCTCGTCATGTCTGTGATCACATCCGGAACTCCGAACAAACTTCGGTACATCAAAATATATAAACTCATAATGAAACTGTCATCGTAACGTTAAGCGTGCGGACCCTACGGGTTCGAGAACAATGTAGACATGACCGAGACATGTCTCTGGTCAATAACCAATAGCGGAACCTGGATGCTCATATTGGCTCCCACATATTCTATGAAGATCTTTATCGGTCAGACCGCATAACAACATACTTTGTTCCCTTTGTCATCGCTATGTTACTTGCCCGAGATTCGATCGTCGGTATCTCAATACCTAGTTCAATCTCGTTACCGGCAAGTCTCTTTACTCGTTTCGTAATACATCATCTCGCAACTAACTCATTAGTTGCAATGCTTGCAAGGCTTATGTGATGTGCATTACCGAGAGGGCCCAGAGATACCTCTCCGACAATCGGAGTGACAAATCCTAATCTCGAAATACGTCAACCCAACATGTACCTTTGGAGACACCTGTAGAGCTCCTTTATAATCACCCAGTTACCTTGTGACGTTTGGTAGCACACAAAGTGTTCCTCCGGCAAACGGGAGTTGCATAATCTCATAGTCATAGGAACATGTATAAGTCATGAAGAAAGCAGTAGCAACATACTAAACGATCGGGTGCTAAGCTAATGGAATGGGTCATGTCAATCACATCATTCTCCTAATGATGTGATCCCGTTAATCAAATGACAACACATGTCTATGGTTAGGAAACATAACCATCTTCGATTAACGAGCTAGTCAAGTAGAGGCACACTAGTGACGTTTAGTTTGTCTATGTATTCACACAAGTATTATGTTTCCGGATAATACAATTCTAGCATGAATAATAAACTTTTATCATGATATAAGGAAATAAATAATAACTTTATTATTGCCTCTAGGGCATATTTCCTTCATATATGGCAAGGAGAGAAACCTTGAAGAGAAGAATGGTGCCGTCGGCCGGTCCGTGCTACAGTTCCGGTGATGTTTTCTCCGCTCCATATGGTGGCAATGTGGATGATTTCGGTGCGGGAGTTGGAACAAGCGACGGAGGTGGATTCTGTGGCGCCGATGAACTCCAAGGTGGACTCGATGGCGCGGAGTGAAAATCGATCAAGATGATGCCGGACATGGGCGCAAACCTTTTGCAGGGCCCTCCTTTGCGTTAGTCATAATGAACTTGGCTTCTATTTACGCGTAAAACTGTTTATGTCGTTTGAATTTGAACTTGTTTGTGAATTCCTATATCTAATGCGAGATTTGCAGTTTATCTGTTTGCGGGTCGTCACGATGGTATCCGAACAGAACCCGTATAGTCGACCCATAAAAAAGCATATTTCATGAATATACTTTTTTACAGATCCGTTTGAGGGGTCTGCATCTGTGCCAGCCCACACCGGTCTGCAAAAGCGATTTTGCGCGAACTGCAAACACGTTTTGCAAGCCGGTGGGATACAGGATCTGCTAGAGTTGCTCTGACAAGTTAAATTACGCACTCAAACAAACTGGCTATCAAAACAGCATGCATGATTCCCTCCAACCAGAGATTCCTGCACTCTGCCCGACCACCGCGTCGGAGGTATTTCTTCTTGTTTGATATACTAGTCTGGCCTCAGTTCTACTTCCTCCGTTTCAAAATAGATGGCCCAATTTTGTATTAATTTTAAAGCAACTTCAAAGAACTGATCCATTTCGTCCGTCTACGTCCGTTTGGATCGGCGCGAACAAAAGTGGCGGCCCAACGCGCCAATTCAAACTCAAATCACGCCCGTGTCGCGTCCGCGCCGACGCATTTGCGGCCCAAATTTGCGCCCCAAATGCGTCGGCGCGGACGCCGAACGGACGCTTCGCGCGCCCTCTCGCTATCCACCGCGTCCCCACATGGCGGCCGTCTAACTACCCCCTGCCCACGCGGTCAGCTTAATTTATGACAACGGGCCCACGCATCAACGACGGCGCTCGTCCTTTTTTAAGCCGACCGTGCGGCGGGGCCGTCCTCATCTAAACTCGCCGTCCCCATCTGCCCACCCTTGCTCCCTCGTCGCCGGCAAACCCTAGCCACCGCAGCCACAACGACGATGAGCCTCTTCTCCGGCGCCAGCGGCAGCAAGGCCAAGGGCAAGTCCCCCGCCACCCCTTTCCCCTCCGAGTTTCTCCCACCCCCGCCGGCGCCTCGCCGGCAGAGGCAGCGCGTCAGCGTGCCAGTGCACCAGGCGGAGTGGCACTGGCAGAACCGCCAGCCGCTGCCGTATCCCGACGTGACGCTGCCGCACGACTGGTATCTGGATCCAGATAGGATCCCAGTGCCGGCGGCGCCGCGGTCGGCTCGTGCTCACGCGAAGGAGGTGCGGCGCCGGCGGGCGCTGCTGACGGCGGAGCAGCGCCGCGACTCCGCCTACGCAACCAACTCGCCCAACTGGGCGAGGTGGTTCGCCTTCGAGCATGAGGAGGCGAGGCGTCGGGGCGTGCGCAAGGTTGACCGGAGGCCAACGCCGCTGGTCGTCCGCGAGGAGGACCAGGCGGCGGAGGACGCCTACCAGGCGGCCCTTGCGCCATCTACCGTGAGAGCGAAGATGACGAACGGCGCAGAACGGAGGCGGCGGAGGCGGCGTAGGCGGAAGAGGAGGCCTGCTACGAGGCGGAAATGGCGCATGCCCTTGCCCTCTCTGTGGCGGGCGACAGCGTGGTGCCGTCGGTGGCCCCGCCATCCCCCATTAAGACGCAGCCGCCGTCGGAGCCCGAGCCCGAGCCCATCGCGCGCTTCCCCTGGAATGGAGTGGTGCGCGAGTGGGTGTCCGCTCCACCGGTCTGGCTGGGGGCGACGCCGGCGCAGGAGCAGGCCTACCTCGAGATGTGGCGCCAGCGCCGGCTGGCAGAGGAGCGCTGGCAAGGCGAGTACGAGGAGATGCTCGAGCGCGAGGCCGAGGAGGAGGCGCGCCAGGCCGCGGCTGCACAGGCGGCCGCACAGCCCCCCGCTCCGGCACTGCCTGCGCCGGCACAACCCGACATGGCAGCGCTCTGGAAGACGGCGTTCGCCTGGGCCGGGCCGGCGCCGACGCTCATCGACCTCACGGACCCCGAGGACGACGACGACGCCGCCTAGGGCAGCGCGCCTCCTCGTAGTTTAGGTTGTTTTTTTTATGCAAATGTGGACGCGTAGACTCTCGCCGGCCTTCATGGCGGGCTTTAATGTTTAATTAATGCAATTTCTCTTTTTTTTAAATATACATGCGTTCATTTTTTTGGCGCCATCTAAATGGGTCGCAGGCCAGCGTTGGGCGCAGTGCCGACCCAAATGCGGAAGCGGGCATCCGTGTCCGTCTGGCCGACTCAAACGGACAAAAAGCGGACGAAATCATCGTCCTTTGGGTCGGCCTGTTGGAGGTTTTTTTTTTAGGGAAACAGCAGGACTCTGCTGCGTATTTTTATTGATTTTCAAAAATATATAGTACAAAGAATAAGGTCTGAAAAAATAAAAAAATAAAAACTATACATAGAAGATACAAACAAAACTAAGGAAAGAAAGAAGAGACAGTAAACAACAAATACAGCAGCAGCATAGCAAGTTATCTAAAGGATTTGATCCAAGCCTCAAATCCACTGTATTCCTTCCTCTTGACTCTGTAGATGATCCATTTGAGTTCTTCTTTTAGCTTCTTTCTGCATCTGTATATGCTTGGCTGAATGTGTTGGAATATGTGATCATTCCTAGTTGTCCAGATTGCCCAGCAGGTTAGGATGATATCTCCATCGCATATGGTACACTCAGCAGTTGCTTTAGGTTGCTAATTTCCTCCTGAATGCCTGTATGTGCTGGCTGCCAATTGGTGCAAATGTAGCTCCAGCATAATTATGTAAATTGACAATGAAAGAAAAGGTGATCCCTTGTCTCCAGGGCTTGCAGGTTGCACATGACATAAGTGTAATCCTGCAAAAAAAAACCTTTTCTCTGCAAAAGGGCCCTGGTGTTAATCCTGTCATTGAGTTAATGCAAAAGGGTCCGTTGGAGTTGCTTTTAGTACAGAGTTAATACAAAATTGAGTCATCTACTCTATTTTGAAATGGAGGGAATATAATATAAGATCTTTTCTAACACTAGTCTAATCTGTCTTACAATATAAAAGTGTCTTTTACACTGATGGGTGAAGTACTTCCTTCATTTTATAATATAGTGTGTCCACGCTTATCAAGATTAAAGTTTAACCATAAATTTAACCAACAAGACCAATTTGCGGCGGAAGCAAAAATTATATTACTGAATTCATATCAAAAATACGAATACAGTGACATAATTTTTGCTCCCGCCGTAATTGATCTTGGTAGTTAAATTCACGGTCAAATTTAATCTCAGAAATCTCAGGCACACTATATTATTGAAACGAAGGGAGTACTTTTGATGGCCGCCGTGACGCGTTTACAAAATCGGCAGGTAAACTGCCCGTTCAATTACCAGAAGAGTTGAGCGCACAGACAGCAAAAGAAAAGAAAAGAAAAGTCCTGGCGAAACATGCGCATCACTGCAGCGGGTACACTCTTGGGCATCGGGACACATTGGAGATTGGACAGGCTTGGTGGTTCTAGTTCACGTACCCGCGAGAACGGGCACGTTCAAGGGCCAACCATATCACACCACCCAACAGTCACTCTCTCACACACACGCGCGCACCCGGCAGAAGCAGGCAGCACGGCACGTCCATGGCGACTCCGAAGACGAGCCATGAGAGCTGTGCAGTACGACAAGTATGGCGGCGGAATAGAAGGCCTCAAGGTACGATCTCTCTGTGTGCACAACTGAACTAAACATCATCTCTTCTTCTTGGACGTGTTCACTGATGGAACTGACCGGCAAAGGCCCCCTTTGTTTAGGCTACAGATTCCTGAGAATCACTTTGCTATGGATTCCTGAGAATCAGCTGTGGCTCTGGATTCCTAAGAATCAGAATCTGGTTGTTTGTTTGCCCTGCTGTTTGTCAGCTTTAGCAGTTGTGGGTGTTGTGAAATGTCAGTAACACCCTCGATTGCTGACTGTGATGTTTATATGCAGATCAAAGCATAAGTTATATGTTTTGACTTGATAAAGTGAGAACTAGCACAAAAACACAATATATAGAATATATTTATGGAAAAATGACATGATGGTATGAATATATCATCCGACACAAACATAGGAAAAGTAACATCCAAAAAAAGAATCAACCCTCGTAGTCTTCCATACGAAATATATCATCCATATATGGACCAACCATCAGTCTTACATACGTGCACATATCATCCAAAATATGTACTAAACATCATAGTCTTACATACGTACACATATCATCCAAAATATGCACCAATCATCATAGTCTCATCAAATAATATGTGAAACTATACTTGATCCGCCATCAATCCATCAGCAATTTACAGAACATTCAGCATGGAATCAAGGCCTATTACTAATCTGAACAATTACTAACCTATTACTAAATCTGAACAATTACATTTTTTGGGACTGAACAATTACCTTTTCTCCTCATAGGAAGGAGATGGGGCAGAGCTGGTGCAGTCAGGGAGGACGTGGAGACGGGGGGCAAGGGGGACCTCCGGCGTGGTGCAGCTGGAGCTCCGGCGTGGTGCGTGGGCCGGCGACAGGGCGGCTACGGGGCCGGCGACGGGGCGGGGGAGGGTCGGCGACAGGGCGGGGGCGGGCCGGCAACGGGGCGGGGGAGAGACGGGGCCGGCGATGGGGCTTGTGAAGGTGGCGGCGGGCAAACCCTAGAGAGCCATCGACGGGGGCTGTTCGGTGTGGATGAGATGCGAACTGACGAAGGAAGGACTCGTCGATGGAGAAGTTGAGCTGGGGCAGGCGGTGGCATTTCCATTGTAATAATGGAGAGAAGTTGGCCCATATTTGAAAGGGGGTTAGTGGCAGCTCGGGAATCAGCAAAATCGCAGATTCCAGCTTCCGCCGCTGTCCAATGCAATTTGCAGAATCAATTCTGGGCAGCTGGCCTGCGAATCTGCCTGTTTGTTTGTGAATCCGATTTTGACTAGGCTAGAATCCGGGAATCACAATCTGTAGCCCAAACAAAGGCCACCAAAGTCTGGTTACTTTCACTCGCAGCGTGTGGAGGTGCCGGTCCCGTCGCCGAACAAAGGCGAGGTGCTGCTCAAGATGGAGGCGGCCAACATGAACCCCATCAACTACATTGGCTCTTGCAGCTCTTGCCAATACATTGTGGCTCAGTTGCTTTATACAGTGACTTATATTAGATGCAACGAGTATAATCAACATGTGTGTGGCATTTTTCTCAAATCAACATGTTCTGTTCGTCATGCAAATTGCAGTGGTGATATATATGAGAGAGACATATTGATGACTGTCAAATAATCTAAGTTGTAGAACATCAGTGCAAGTTCACAAATTCACAGTGGTGATAAGTATGTTCTATAGAGCATCCTAACTATTTTGAATTAGCGAGTTCTAGAACTAAATTTTCGGATGACAGTTTTTTATGCACGCCATAATTTTTACTCATGTAATGGAGCATTTTTTATCCACCCCATAATGAGCGGGCGACTCCACCTAGTCCGTACAAAGATTTCCATGCAAAAAGAAGAAGTGTAAGAACAGAGTATGATGTTGATCTGGCTTTGTTTGATGCATGCTAGAATCTGGACTTTATTTGATGCATGTTGGAATGACGGAAAACTTGTTTGTTAGGCCCAAATCTGCCGAATCACTCATGTTATGATCCTATAAGTATGAAACTGGGAAAGCTACATTTAGAAAAGGCTGCAAGTGTTAGATGATTATTTAATCAAATTACTTCAAAATCCATCACCATGGAATTTCTAAATGCGGGTTTCTTCAATGTGACCAAATACAGTGTCACACATATGTGGCATTCTTTTAGTCTTGCAACATTTAGTGTCAGTTTTATGGATGTCAAGTACTATCATCACGATCCATACATAAATCCCATTCACAATAAAAGTATGGCCTTTACGTAATTTAAACAGCAATTGTTCTTTTATGAGCCCCTTTACAACAATCATGATGCAATAGGCTAGACTGTAGTAATAGTGTACTAAAATTTTAAATAAATTATGAAGATAAATAAAGAGGTAATACATTGATGGTTAGCATAGTAACTTTAACTATGTCCTCATCGCGTCCATACCTCATTACTAGCTAGTCTTTTAGGATGTAGTAGTTCTTGCATCGAGTTACAAAAGTATGCAATCGAATTGGTGTCCTTGTGATCAACTTTTAATCACAATAAAAAAATTAAAAGACTAACAATTTATTCACAATTCCTAAGAATTACACATTTGACCAACCATCTATACATCTATAACACATATGACCTTCATACCTGAGGTGGACCTACCAGTCTTCTCTCTTTTTGCCTTCAAACTTTTAAAAAAATTTACTTCCAATATTTCTCATACTCATAGAAGAAGTACCCAATTTTAAGAGTGGCACTAACACCAAAACTTCCTAGGTGTCTAAATCTCACTATCACCCTTTGGACTTGTCCTTTCTCTTTAAGTTATCGCTTTATTCACCATCATCATATGACTAGTGTTCTTCTGGATCCCACTCATATCAGTCTTAAGCATAGAGAACACTCTAGTTAAACCTGTAAGCAAATATTGCTTTGGATATTTCATATCTTCCAGCCTTTGTTTGTTCCTGAAAAAAAATTCAAGAATATCACATAACTATCCAAATGTTTTGAAATTCGGGTCTCATGAAAGCAAGCATATTGCACTTTGGCTGTGACAGGATTCTAGCTTTTGGAGGAAGGATGTGAATCTCATCATCCATAGCATCAGCATATAAAAAGCATGCAATAGAACATAGTCCTTCTGGGTGCTTTTGAGGACAATCCTCACATTACAGTACCAACCGTAATATTTTAAGTAGATGTTTTAAAATAGCTAATCAATTTCAACATGGAAGGTGAAAACACGAGCCATTATTCTACAACTATAATGCAAATTATACTTAGAAATGTTCATGACAAATTGCACTTAGTAATTAAACAATTTTAATTTTAAAGTGCACTTCCACTCAAACCAACATCTCTCATAATTGATTGTGAGCAATTCAAGACCCATGTCTCAATTGTTCGCCAATGATGATAGCATCACTGATGATGAAAATTTCAACTGGTAGGCCAACTTGCCAATCACATCTCTCTGTGACTCTTGTTCATCTTTCGATGGGCGTGTTTAGAGCTTAAGATTCTCTTGCCATGAACGTCAAGACAACTAAATTATCTCGCTGTGTGGTCTGACCACACCTGCCTCCTATGGTTCAAGTTGTTCGTACCCATGGTAGCATGACGCATCACGAAGTGACATGCATCCAGACAGCACTACAATTGGGAGAACACTGATACGTCTCCAACGTATCTATAATTTTTGATTGCTCCATGCTATATTATCTACTGTTTTGGACATTATTGGGCTTTATTATCCACTTTTATATTATTTTTGGGACTAACCTATTAACCGGAGGCCCAGCCCAGAATTACTGTTTTTTTGCCTGTTTTAGGGTTTCGAAGAAATGGAATATCAAATGGAGTCCAAACAGAATGAAACCTTTGGGAACGTGATTTTCTCAACGAACAAGACCCAGAAGACTTGGACCCTACATCAAGACACAAAAGAGGAGGCCACAAGATAGGGGGTGCGCCTACCCCCCAGGCGCGCCCTCCACCCTCGTGGGCCCCCTGTTGCTCCACCGACGTACTCCTTCCTCCTATATATACCTACGTACCCCCAAACGATCAGATACGGAGCCAAAATCCTAATTCCACCGCCGCAACTTTCTGTATCCACGAGATCCCATCTCGAGGCCTGTTCCGGAGCTCTGCCGGAGGGGGCATCGATCACGGAGGGCTTTTACATCAACACCATAGCCCCTCCGATGAAGTGTGAGTAGTTTACCTCAGACCTAAGGGTCCATAGTTAGTAGCTAGATGCCTTCTTCTCTCTTTTTGGATCTCAATACAATGTTCTCCCCTCTCTTGTGGAGAACTATTCGATGTAATCTTCTTTTTGCGGTGTGTTTGTTGAGACCGATGAATTGTGGGTTTATGATCAAGTCTATCTATGAACATTATTTGAATCTTCTCTGAATTCTTTTATGTATGATTGGTTATCTTTGCAAGTCTCTTCGAATTATCAGTTTGGTTTGGCCTACTAGAATGATCTTTCTTGCAATGGGAGAAGTGCTTAGCTTTGGGTTCAATCTTGCGGTGTCCATTCCCAGTGACAGTAGGGGCAGCAAGGCACGTATTGTATTGTTGCCATTGAGGATAACAAGATGGGGTTTTCATCATATTGCATGAGTTTATCCCTCTACATCATGTCATCTTGCTTAAGGTGTTACTCTGTTTTCATTAACTTAATACTCTAGATGCATGCTGAATAGCGGTCGATGAGTGGAGTAATAGTAGTAGATGCAGGCAGGAGTCGGTCTACTTGTCTCAGACGTGATGCCTATATACATGATCATACCTAGATATTCTCATAACTATGCTCAATTCTGTCAATTGCTCAACAGTAATTTGTTCACCCACCGTAGAATACTTATGCTCTCGAGAGAAGCCACTAGTGAAACCTATGGCCCCCGGGTTTATCTTCGTCATATTAATCTCCCAATACTTAGTTATTTCCTTTGCTTTAACTTTTCTTTTATTTTGCTTTGCATCTTTATCTCAAAAATACCAAAAATATTATCTTATCATATCTATCAGATCTCACTCTCGTAAGTGGCCGTGTAGGGATTGATAACCCCTTATCGCGTTGGTTGTGAGGATTTATTTGTTTTGTGCAGGTACGAGGGACTGGCGCGTAGCCTCCTACTGGATTGATACCTTGGTTCTCAAAAACTGAGGGAAATACTTACGCTACTTTGCTGCATCATCCCTTCCTCTTCGGGGAAAACCAACCAGTGCTCAAGAGGTAGCAAGAAGGATTTCTGGTGTCGTTGCCGGGAAGGTCTACGCAAAAGTCAATATACCAAGTACCCATCACATACCCTTATCTCCCGCATTACATTATTTGCCATTTGCCTCTCGTTTTCCTCTCCCCCACTTCACCCTTGCCATTTTATTCACCCTTCTTTTGTTCGTCTTTTTGTTTGCTTTTATGTCTTACTTGGCACGTTTGCTCATTTGGTTGGAATAGTTGTTTATTTATTACTAAACAGAGAACCTAAGATCTATGGATCCTCATCCGCTTGCTAATCTCTTTAAGAGATCCAATTATGTTGAACCAATTGCTACTGAGTTTTGTGCACTAGATTATCTTTATGAAGTTTTGCTTGAAATTCGTGAATCTGAAAATTGTGATGAAGTATTTTATGAAGTGATTCACGATAGATCTTTGAATAAAAAGCATGATTGCAATGATGTTATTATAAATTCTATTAATGTCAATTGTGCTAATAATATGCAAAACCCTAAGCTTGAGGATGCTAGTTTTGCTATGTCCTCTACTTGTTGCAATGATCATGATTGGGGTGATTTTTCTTTTGATCTTGAAAATTTATTAAAGCCCCATGATGAATATGAGATTGATTATAATGTTTGCAATAATATTGAAAGTGGGTTTGCAAGAATTTCAACTTTAGATCCCACATATTTGGAGAATGTTCAATCTTATGAAGTTTTTGATAAAAGTGCGTTTGGAAAGGTCATGACTTTAGTTAATGTTAATCCCACTATTTCGGAAAAGTGCCAACTTTGCATGCATGTGGATCATGTTGAGAATATTTTATGTGATAGCTATATTGTTGAATTTGCTTATGATCCTACATATAATTATTGCGAGAGAGGAAAATATGGTGGTAGAAATTTTCATGTTACTAAATTACCTTTCGTTATGTTGAGATTGCTATTGTTTCTTTCCGCCTCCTTGCATATGCTAGTTTTTGCTTGCCTTGATAATTTGTTTGCTTATAAGATGCCTATGCATAGGAAGTATATTAGACTTAGATGTGTTTTTCACGTGTTTTATGATGCTCTATTTGTGCTTCAATTCTTGTCTTTCATGTGAGCATCATTGAAATATTATGCCTAGCTATAAGGCTTTAAAGAAAAGCGCTTGTTGGGAGACAACCCAATATTTTTCCTTGCTGTTATTCAATAAATAAATTATCTAGCCTCTGTTTTGGTTGTGTTTTTTGTGTTTAATTAGTGTTTGTGCCAAGTAGAACCGTTAGGAAGACTTGGGGAAAGTCTTGTTACACCTGCTGTAAAAAACAGAAACTTTAGCGCTCACGAGAACTGCTGTCAGTTTTATTTGGAAAGTGCTATTTAGTTAATTAATTTTTCAGATGATTAATAGATAAATTCCTCACGTCCAGCAATTTATTTTAGAATTTTTGGGGTTCCAGATCTTGCGCTAGCTACAGATTACTACAGACTGTTCTGTTTTTGACAGATTCTGTTTTTCGTGTGTTGTTTGCTTATTTTGATGAATCTATGGCTAGTAAAATAGTTTATAAACCATAGAGAAGTTGGAATACAGTAGGTTTAACACCAATATAAATAAATAATGAGTTCATTACAGTACCTTGAAGTGGTCTTTTGTTTTCTTTCGCTAACAGAGCTCAGGAGATTTTCTACTTTGAGTTTTGTGTTGTGAAGTTTTCAAGTTTTGGATAAAGATTTGATGGATTATGGAACAAGGAGTGGCAAGAGCCTAAGCTTGGGGATGCCCATGGCACCCCCAATATAATCTAAGGACACCTAAAAGCCAAAGCTTGGGATGCCCCGGAAGGCATCCCCTCTTTCGTCTACTTCTATCGGTAACTTTACTTGGAGCTATATTTTTATTCGCCACATGATATGTGTTTTGCTTGGAGCGCCTTGTATGATTTGAGTCTTTACTTTTTAGTTTACCACAATCATCCTTGCTGTACACACCTTTTGAGAGAGCCATACATGATTTGGAATTTGTTAGAATACTCTATGTGCTTCACTTATATCATTTGAGTTATATAGTTTTGCTCTAGTACTTCACTTATATCTTTTAGAGCACGGTGGTGGATTTGTTTTATAGAAACTATTGGTCTCTTATGCTTCACTTAGATTATTTTAAGAGTCTTAAATATCATGGTAATTTGCTTAAATAATCCTAATATGCTTGGAATTCAAGAATAGTAAAATAACTTCCTTATGAGTGTGTTGAATGCTATGAGAAGTTTGATGCTTGATAATTGTTTTGAGATATGAAGATGGTGATATTAGAGTTATACTAGTTGAGTAGTTGTGAATTTGAGAAATACTTGTGTTAAAGTTTGTGATTCCCGTAGCATGCACGTATGGTGAACCATTATGTGATGAAGTCGGAGCATGATTTATTTTTTGATTGTCTTCCTTATGAGTGGCGGTCGGGGACGAGCGATGGTCTTTTCCTACCAATCTATCCCCCTAGGAGCATGCGCGTAATACTTTGCTTTGATAACTTGTAGATTTTTGCAATAAGTATATGAGTTCTTTATGACTAATGGTGAGTCCATGGATTATACACACTTTTCTCACCCTTCCACCTTTGCTAGCCTCTCTAATACCGCACACCTTTCGCCGGTATCATACACCCACCATATACCTTCCTCAAAACAGCCACCATACCTACCTATTATGGCATTTCCATAGCCATTCCGAGATATATTGCCATGCAACTTTCCACCATTCCGTTTATTATAACATACTCCATCATTGTCATATTGCTTAGCATGATCATATAGTTGACATCGTATTTGTGGCAAAGCCACCATTCATAATTCTTTCATACGTGTCACTCTTGATTCATTGCATATCCCGGTACACCGCCGGAGGCATTCATATAGAGTCATATTTTGTTCTAAGTAACGAGTTGTAATTGTTGAGTTGTAAGAAAAATAAAAGTGTGATGATCATCATTATTAGAGCATTGTCCCAGTGAGGAAAGGATGATGGAGACTATGATTCCCCTACAAGTTGGGATGAGACTCCGGACGAAAAATAAAAAAAAAGGAAGAGAAAGAAAAGAGGCCATTAAAAAAGAGGAGAAAATGCCCAAATAAAATAAAATAAAAATGAGAGAAAAAGAGAGAAGGGACAATGTTATTATCCTTTTACCACACTTGTGCTTCAAAGTAGCACCATGATATTCATGATAGAGAGTCTCCTATGTTATCACTTTCATATACTAGTGGGAATTTTTCATTATAGAACTTGGCTTGTATATTCCAATGATGGGCTTCCTCAAAATGCCCTAGGTCTTCATGAGCAAGCAAGTTGGATGCACACCCACTTAGTTTCTTTTGTTGAGCTTTCATATACTTATAGCTCTAGTGCATCCATTGCATGGCAATCCCTACTCACTCACATTGATATCTATTGATGGGCATTTCCATAGCCCATTGATACACCTAGTTGATGTGAGACTATCTTCTCCCTTTTTGTCTTCTCCACAACCACCATTCTATTCCACTTATAGTGCTATATCCATGACTCACGCTCATGTATTGCGTGAAGATTGAAAAAGTTTGAGAACACCAAAAGTATGAAACAATTGCTTGGCTTGTCATCGGGGTTCTGCATGATTTAAATATTTTGTGTGGTGAAGATGGAGCATAGCCAGACTATATGATTTTGTAGGGATAACTTTCTTTGGCCATGTTATTTTGAGAAGACATGATTGCTTTGTTAATATGCTTGAAGTATTATTATTTTTATGTCAATATTAAACTTTTATCTTGAATCTTTCGGATCTGAATATTCATACCACAATTAAGAAGAATTACACTAAAATTATGCCAAGTAGCACTCTGCATCAAAAATTCTGTTTTTATCATTTACCTAGTCGAGGACGAGCAGGAATTAAGCTTGGGGATGCTTGATACGTCTCCAACGTATCTATAATTTTTGATTGCTCCATGCTATATTATCTACTGTTTTGGATATTATTGGGCTTTATTATTCACTTTTATATTATTTTGGGGACTAACCTATTAACCGGAGGCCCAGCCCAGAATTGTTGTTTTTTGCCTGTTTTAAGGTTTCGAAGAAAAGGAATATCAAACGGAGTCCAAACGGATTGAAACCTTCGGGAACATGATTTTCTCAACGAACAAGACCCAGGAGACTTGGACCCTACGTCAAGACACAAAATAGGAGGCCACGAGGTAGGGGGGCCTCCACCCTCGTGGGCCCCCTATTGCTCCACCGACATACTCCTTCCTCCTATATATACCTACGTACCCCCAAACGATCAGATACGGAGCCAAAACCCTAATTCCACCGCCGCAACTTTCTGTATCCACGAGATCTCATCTTGGGGCCTGTTTCGGAGCTCCGCCGGAGGGGGCATCGATCACGGAGGGCTTCTACATCAACACCATAGCCCCTCCAATGAAGTGTGAGTAGTTTACCTCAGACCTACGGGTCCATAGTTAGTAGCTAGATGGTTTCTTCTCTCTTTTTGGATCTCAATACAATGTTCTCCCCCTCTCTTGTGGAGAACTATTCGATGTAATCTTCTTTTTACGGTGTGTTTGTTGAGACCGATGAATTGTGGGTTTATGATCAAGTCTATCTATGAACAATATTTGAATCTTCTCTGAATTCTTTTATGTATGATTGGTTATCTTTGCAAGTCTCTTTGAATTATCAGTTTGGTTTGGCCTACTAGATTGATCTTTCTTGCAATGGGAGAAGTGCTCAGCTTTGGGTTCAATCTTGCGGTGTCCTTTCCCAGTGACAGTAGGGGCAGCAAGGCACGTATTGTATTGTTGCCATCGAAGATAACAAGATAGGGTTTTCATCATATTGCATGAGTTTATCCCTCTATATCATGTCATCTTGCTTAAGACGTTACTCTGTTTTCATTAACTTAATACTCTAGATGCATGCTGGATAGCGGTCGATGAGTGGAGTAATAGTAGTAGATGCAGGCAGGAGTCGGTCTACTTGTCTCGGACGTGATGCCTATATACATGATCATACCTAGATATTCTCATAACTATGCTCAATTCTGTCAATTGCTCAACAGTAATTTGTTCACCCATCATAGAATACTTATGCTCTCGAGAGAAGCCACTAGTGAAACCTATGGCCCCCGGATCTATCTTCATCATATTAATCTCCCAATACTTAGTTATTTCCTTTGCTTTTATTTTGCTTTGCATCTTTATCACAAAAATACCAAAAGAATTATCTTATCATATCTATCAGATCTCACTCTCGTAAGTGGCCGTGTAGGGATTGACAACCCCTTATCGCGTTGGTTGCGAGGATTTATTTGTTTTGTGCAGGTACGAGGGATTGGCGCGGAGCCTCCTACTGGATTGATACCTTGGTTCTTAAAAACTGAGGGAAATACTTACGCTACTTTGTTGCATCATCCCTTCCTCTTCGGGAAAAACCAACGCAGTGCTCAAGAGATAGCAAACACTAACTTCTTGATATTTTTAATATGAAAGATCACCCTAATAAATCACAATTACCACACATTCAAAAGGGTGCAAACTAAATGGCTAAACATCCCAAACAATTCATAATAGTGTGATTTGGCATAGCCCCTTACGACGAAGGCCATGTTGCTTCGCGCAGTTTTTGCGAAAATCCATTGGGGGAGTAGAAAAACGCTGCATGGCGAGGCCCCTTTATAGCCACCGTGCCACGCGAGGTACGGGTTTGTTCCACCACTGGAACTCCTCTCTCAGGACGGGTAGGAATACCATGAAAAATTATAGAAAGTGAGATTACATGTATCTTAGTTTTTATAAGAAAAGATGTGACATTTGATTCATAGTTTAAGAACATTTTTATTGGGTCTAGGCTAATGTCTTTTTTCCTTTAGAAATGTGAAAATTTTGTTTCTATCCTACTCGCTTCGTCCGAAATGTAAGACCATATTTTTACACTATACATAGAAATATAAATATATTCCTATATATAAACCAAAGAGATTTCAGAGAATATATTTTTCAATAATATTCTATATTTTAGAGTTCCTACAAAAAAAGATCTATAGACCAACAGATGCTGAAGCGTCAAGCCTGCAGACAGGCAGGGGGGAAACAGCAAAAGGAAAAGAAAAGCCCTGGCGAAACATGGGCAGCGTCACCACTACGGCACACTCTGCGGCATCCGGACACGTTGGACACGTTGTTGTTGGTGATGGTTCAGCAGGCTACAGCGAGTACGGACACGTCCCGTCCACAAGGGCCAACCATATCAGCATCAGCGCATTACACACCACACCGCCCACCAGCAGTACCCTCGTCCTTCTCTCTTTCTCCTCTCTCTCTCTCTCGCACGCGGGGACACGGCGCTGCCATGGCGACCCCGAGGACGATGAGAGCCGTGCAGTACGACAAGTATGGCGGTGGAGCTGAAGGCCTCAAGGTACGATCTCTCTGTGTGCACAACTGAGCTGAAAATCATCTCGTCTTCTTCTTCTTCGATGTGTTTGTTCACTGATGGAACTGGCCGACTAATAACACCATGGTGAATTTCATGGACAGCATGTGGAGGTGCCGGTGCCGTCGCCGAAGAAGGGCGAGGTGCTGCTGAAGATGGAGGCGGCCAGCATCAACCCCATCGACTGGAAGATCCAGAAGGGCATGCTCCGCCCCTTCCTCCCCGGCAAGTTCCCCTTCACGCCAGGTAACTAGCTTCAGACCGAGACATGGCTGCCCAATTCAGACTTGGTTGCGGCAATAATCCCCAAACAGAGATGAAAGTCGCAGGATACCTACCGGCTTGAAGGCTGATTAAACCCCCTCGATATCGTTTGGCTAGTGATTATGATCCCGTCTCCCTGTCACAACTACCATGCTCTGCTTCCTACTGAATTTTTTCTTTTTCTTGAGGAGTGAACTTTTTTGATTCCACTGTTAGTTCTCTGCTGCTGAATCAGAAACGAAACAAGCTTCTAAAATCCGTACCAATTCAAGCAGTTGCTCCCGATTCTAGATAAAACTACTTGAACGTAGACAGTTTGAGAAGGGAAAATGACTTGAATGCAGACTAAAACAGGCTGATGCAGACTGATGGACCCTTTTACATGGGCACTGCATCAAATTCCACATGTATACTGGATGCTCAATGCTCATGCAAGAATTCTTGCCATGGCGAAACATGCAGTGGGCGATCTGGCCGGCGAGGTGGTGGAGCTGGGCAGCGGCGTGACCAACTTCAAGCCGGGAGACAAGGTCATCTCCATCAGCTTCCCGGTAAGCAAAGACAACGCATTCACCGCCATGGTGCCACGCTACCATTCCGTCTGTACTACCCAACAGTCAAAATCTTAATGTTCTGCTTCTGACACGCTCGAGACCCGTTGCCTGTACTATGCAGAGCGGCGGCGGGCTCGCCGAGTACGCGGTGGCGCCGGCGTCGCTCACGGTGGCGAGGCCGCCGGAGGTGTCCGCCGTCGAAGGCGCCTGCCTGCCGGCCGCCGGAGGCTCCGCGCTGCAGCTGCTCAAGCTCGCCGGGGTCAGCTTCGACGGGACCTCCGGCACCACCGGCCCGAAGAACGTGCTGGTGACCGCGGCCTCGGGCGGCGTGGGCCACTACGCCGTGCAGCTCGCGAAGCTCGCAGGCCTCCACGTCACGGCCACCTGCGGCGCGCGCAACGTGGACTTTGTCCGGGGCCTGGGCGCCGACGAGGTGCTGGACTACGGGACGCCCGAGGGCGCGGCCCTGCGGAGCCCGTCGGGCAGGAGGTACGACGCGGTGGCGAACTGCGCGGCGGGGGTGCCGTGGCCGGCGCTCAAGGCGGTGCTGGCCGACGAGGGCGGCACGGCGGCGGACGTCACGCCGGGGGTCGGCGCCGCGCTCACGTCGATCCTGCAGAAGGCGACCTTCGCCAAGAAGAGGCTGGCGCCACTGATGCTGGCGCCCAAGCGGGAGGAGATGGAGTGGCTGGTGGGCTTGGCTAGGCAGGGGAAGCTCAGGACGACGG
The DNA here is from genome assembly GCF_056163025.1 of Triticum urartu. Classification (NCBI taxonomy): domain Eukaryota; kingdom Viridiplantae; phylum Streptophyta; class Magnoliopsida; order Poales; family Poaceae; genus Triticum; species Triticum urartu. Next base: position 477,265,081 of record NC_141877.1, read on the forward strand.
TGGACTCGCGGCACCCGCTGAGCAGAGCGCAGGAGGCCTGGGCTAAGAGCATGGAGGGGCATGCCACTGGCAAGATCGTTGTGGAAATGGGAGGCGCAGAATGAACATGAAACAGTTTATGTGTTTGTGTTATGTGGCAATTTGAGAAATTAAGAATTATGGAATCAAGATATACTAGCTATAGTATGCAGTGCATGTAAAAACTTATGTTAAGGCACTTACAAAACCTTATGTTCAGCATTAGAGCACCTCCATAGGCACCCAAAAAGGTTTGAGAAAAAAACTGGCACGAAAAATATTTTTTTTGCATAAATATGGGTCATCTCCAACAGCTGCCACGACAGCGGCATCTGCACTTTCCATCTCAAATAACATGCATATTGCATACAAATAATATCAAACATGACTTAAATATGCCAAAACATACATAATAATAATTCTATCAATCCACACCATCAAATTACTACATAGTTTATCATTCAAACCCACAACATCAAATGCAACACAAATTGTTCATGAAACATAATAACAAAGTCTTTTTCAGCACACAATACAACAAAGTTCATCACACAAATATAACAAACATAGAGATACAACTAGGACTGATAATTCCCATATCATGTCCACCACTTCTCCATGAGATCTTTTTGAAGATCATCACGTGTATCTGCATCTATAATGTGATGGTATACCTCCAAAAAGCGTTCAATTTGGTCTTGCCTTCTAATTGACCGCACGGTGTAATTCAAATCTTGCCCGCGGGACCTCTCGAAAGACTTGATCATTCAAAGTACCTCACTGGAACGAGTATTCTGCCCAAAGTAGTTGTGCATCAATCGGCCATGCGCCTCTTCCATTCTGTCCATAAAAACTCGCGGCTAAAGACGGAACTGCCATGCTTCGGGCTCTTGTTCTTGTGCATTGTCAAGATCAATGCAATATCTCCCTCCTCCTCTTCATACTCCTCTCCAACGAGGTATCATCGGAAAAGTTGGAGTCACATCAACTCTTGTACACTCGAAACTCACTATTAAGCTCAATCTTCGGTGTATAACTACATATGCAAAGAAAAGCACAACATTATTTTACCTTGTAGGAATTCCGTCGAACACCTTGTGTGCAACATGGAGCAAACAGTCTGATGGCTCGCCAGCAGCTAGATGATATAGGAATGGCCTCCTTGAGACGCCAAAGCGTCAATGTGGCTGGGGGGAAGGCGATGCGGCGCTGCTACTTGTGATTGGTGTTGGGATTTCCCTAAAGAGGAGGGTGATGTAGTATAGTAGCAAATAGTATTTTCCTCGGTTAAGAACCAAGGTTAGCGAACCAGTAGGAGACACCACACAAACAAGATAAGCGGTACCTGCACAAACACAAAGCAAACACTTGCACCCAACGCGGGCAAGAGGGTTGTCAATCCACTTGTACTCGTTAACTGCAAGGATTAAATCTGATAGTGGTAGATAGATAGCATAAAAAGTAAATAAATTGTAGCAAGTATTTTTAGGGTTTTAGTGAAGTGAATGGACCCGGGGGCCATAGCGTTCACTAGAGGCATCTCTCTGATGAGCATAGCAACGGTGGGTAAACAAATTATTGTTGGGCTATTCACATAATAGCGCATAGTTATGATGATTCTTCATGGCATGATCAATATATAGGCATTACGTCCAATATAAGTAGACTCACATCCATCTGCATCTACTACTATTACTCCACCCCAAGACCACTAGCGAACATGCATCTCAAAGTATTAAGTCCATAAAAAACAGAGTGATGCTTGAAGCAAGATGACATAATATAGACAAAGTAATACCAAATAATATGTTCGAACCCCATCGTTTTACCCTTAGTAGCAATAATACAAATATGTGCCTTGCAACTCCTCTTACCACAGAGTAAGGACACCGCAAGATTTGAACCCACTGCCAAACACCTCTCCCACTAAAATAAATCAATCTAATTGGCCATAAGAGATTGATCGGGTAGAAATACAAGACTATAAAATCACACATAGATAAATCTCAGAAAAGGTTCAAATACTTTCAATGAATAATTTGATCATAAACCCATAGTTCATAGGATCACAACAAACACACTGCAAAAGTTAAACATCACATTCATCTTAGATGGGATCATTGTATTGAATATCAAGAGAGAGAGAGGGAGAGAGAGAGAGCGAGAGAGAGAGGGAGGGACATCCATCTAGCTACTGCTATGGACCCGTAGGTCCTGTTATTACACATCATCATGGAGGCAGTAAGGTTGATGAAGATGGCCTCCATGATGAATTCCCCCTAATAGAGTACCTGATAAGGCCTTCAGATGGGATAGCGGAAGAACAGAGGCTTGCAACAGCGGAAGAATTGTTTTGGGACCTCCCCTGGGGGTTTTTGGATATATGGGACTTCATAGTGTTTGAATTAGGTCAATCAAAGCAAAAGGGGTGCCAGGCGCGCCCCCTACCTTGTCGCTCCCTCTTACGTATTCTGGCCTCCTCCCGAACCTTACAGGGTGTCTTCTTGTCTAAAAAAATTATCAAAAAGTTTCGTCTTGTTTGGACTTCCCTTGGTATGTGTCGTGGTTTTGTCACGGCAGATGTCCTAGAGAAAGGACTTAGTCGTGGAGCCATCGCGACGGGTTAGCTTGAAGGGGTTAAAGCAGACACAGGGACGCAAGAGAGTTTATACTAGTTCGGCCCCTTCAATGAAGGTAAAAGCCTACGTCTAGTTGTGATGGAATTGATGGGGTTTCGATGACTAGGGAGCAAACAAGCTTCGCCTATGTCTTGAGTTGTTGTCTGTTGTCCTTGAACCGCCGCCGGGTCGTCCCCTTATATACACGGGTGACTCCTGTCGGCTTTACGGAGTCCCAATACCGGCTCATAGATGTGTCCGGTTTGGTCTCTACTTATTCCTAACTTACAATACAAGTTAACTACTAACGCCGGTTTATGGCTACAGGCCTTGAACCGACCATGGGCCTTGAGCCCTCCTCTGTCTTCTTGGGCTTTAACATATTTAATTACTGACGAAGTTAACCCGGCCCAGATAGGCCGGTTTATGCCCAGTAGTAATATCCCCAACATTAGGCCCCAGATTGATTTGAACGGGTTCATGTCAATCCTTTAATAAAAGCTTCATCTTCAACATCTTCTTATAAATTGGTAAACCGCCATGATGTCATCTTCTCTGATTGCTGTAAACCGGAGTGACGTCACCTGTCATAACGAAGCTATCCATTATGCTTCTTTGTTTAATAGATCGGCAGAAATCGAGGCGACAACTCCATTTTGTGGCCCCTTGATTGTCGCGCCTGACTCATGTTTTTTCGCCTTATAAATAGGACCGAAGGGTCATTTCTTTTCTCCTTCCGTGCCTTCTTCGTCTTCCTCGCGTCGCCAGCCTTGGAGCTCCGCCGCCGCCGTCGACCTCTGCCTCATCCTTGGCCGCTGCATCAACCTGAGCGCACCAGAGCATCGCGGCAACCTTCCGCATCTTCCTCAGCTCCGGTAAATCTTCTATCCTTTCCCCCGCAGATCTGACCTAGGATTTCACAGTTCTTCAGTGTTCATCGTCTGCCTCTTGCTCATACGATAGATCTTTAGATGAATCCGCAAATCTTTACTCTGTGCAATGATAGTTGTTTGACCTTCGCCTTCACTTATGCATCTCAAACCATAGATCTATATGAACGTTTTGCTCATTGGTTCGGTACTGCTCCTTTGAACCTCTAAGTATTTATCTCTTTTCTGAACTTGCTTCAGATCCAATGCTATAAGGAAATCTTGTGAAACCTGTTTCTGCGTACTTGTCCATCCGCAATGCTTAGATCAGGCGGTTTAACCTTATAGAAAATTTTTCCAAACCGGTATATGCCATTAGTCCCCTTATTGAACCGCCAGATGCTTGTTGCTTCATAAAACTCCGGTTCAGATAGTTCTGTCTCCGGTTTAATAGTGCCCATACCAATGTATCTTGATTAAATGCATTTTTGAACCGGGATCTTCTACCTTGTAGATTCCATCATGGCCAAGCAAGTGTATGAGTGCAATTGGGTTCCTTCTCGCGTCACAGAGGCTCAACTGGATGATTTAGTCCTGATTGGCGCTTTAGGCAGCAAAGATACCATCCATTGGAGGGCTCCTGGCAAAGAATGCCCTCCCACACCTCGAGAAGGAGAGGTTGTTGTTTTCGTAGATCACTTAACCCGGGGCTTTAAGTCGCCCGGTTCTAAATTTTACCGGGATGTTTTAGCCGATTTCCAGCTCCATCCACAAGATACTGGCCCCAACTCTGTTACAAATATGTGTCACTTCCAAGTGCTCTGTGAAGCGTTCTTTCAAGAGGAGCCCACAGTGGAATTGTTCAGAGACCTTTTTCATCTAAACCGCCGTACTGAGTTTACTGACGGCTCCAATACGGAGTTGGGTGGCGTGGCGATTCAGAAAAGGAAAGAGGTCACATACCCTCACGCCAAACTGGATAGCCACCCCAAAGAATGGAATCAGACATGGTTCTACTGCAAAGACACCTCCCCTGCTGATGAGAATCCCTTGCCTGGCTTTCGTCCGGAGCGGCTCAGCAATACACACCCTTTTCCACAAAGATTGACTGCACAGGAGAGAAGCAAATATGCTCCTCAACTGTCAAAGCTCAGAGCCTTTATGGCCAACGGTTTAACAGGGGTTGATCTCGCTCGCTGTTGGATATCATGGAGCGTACTGCCCCTTAGTCAGCGCTCCGGTTTGATGTGCGAGCATACTGGCGGTGTTGATGACCCACTGCGACATTCCAAAATCCAACTCACCGATGAAGAAATCACAGAGGCTGTGAATAAGATGCTGAATGAACCGGAACACGTCTGTGCTAGAAACGGCCTGCTTCCCTTCTGTGCCACCAACAAACCGCCAGCTGTAAGACTTTGATTTTTCTTTTTGCTGAATCTGTTAATGATATATCTGGTCTTTGTTTAATATCAGTGTCTGTGTAATCAGGGCAATGATCCGTTTTGGAGCAAGAAACTGCCGCAGGAGAAACCAGAAAAACCAGCAAACCGGAAAGAGCAACTCGGCAAAAGACTAAAGCTGTGAAGAAGACTGCCCATAGGAAAAGAACCACTGCATCTTCTAATCCGGCCCCTGATGATGATGTGGATAATCTGGACTTTGAGGTAGAGCTTGACTCACTTGGTTTATTTTTCATGCGTCTTATTGATGATGATATTTGTCACGATGATGCTGAAGCCAGCCATGCGGATGTTGCAGAGGTAATTATTCTCTCTTCCGATTCAGAAACTTTGCCTTCACAAAAAATTCGTCAGGCAAACCGGAAAGTTAAATTCTCTCATCCTCTTGCTTATTTGGATCCTAAATTTCTTATGAAGACCCAACAACACGAAGCTCGTCGCACAACCCGGCACAGCGGCCAGGTAGTTACCTCCGCCGGTTTACCGAACAGTCCGGTTCGGAAACGCCATTCAGAGGTCTCTAATTTGCTTGTCAGTGCTTGTCCTAAAGCGGGCTGCTTTCGTCAACCTCTTAATCCGTCTGACTCCGATTACCAGGTTACTTCCCACTCATCTTCTGGCGAGTCATCGGCTACTCAGCTCCTACCGCTCAAAACGGTGCTTGGGTAAGCTATACTTATTGTGATGTTTGCAGTACATCGCCTTAGAACATATGCTGTATTTGATTTTGTTATTCTTCTCAGGGCCAAACCTAGGCCAAGCAAGAAGGCCCGCCTGGACAAAGCGTCCAAAGAAGACGTCGTTCTTGAACCAGGCAAGACACCCAATCTTGAAGCGGCTATTCCTGAGGATATACCCAACGATCCACCGCAGCAAGACGATGATCTTATTGGTGAAGAGAGACCTACTGATGCCTCAGGTCCTGTCAATCAGCCCACAGGTTCCATCCGGATTGAAAGCTCCACCGGTCCAGCAAAACCTACTAACAAGCCAACAGCCCCAGTGCAAACCGGCGGTACCCAGGATGATGAGGTTGTCATTACTGGCACTGGCCATACTGAGCCAAGCAATCCTGTCACTTTATCCAAACATTCTGCCAAGGAAGAATTTGCTGCCTTTGGCAAAGGCAAGTGGAACGCTGATCTAACGACTTATGCTGCTCTGAACGCCCAAGATATCCATTCCGGCTATCTGAACCGGTTGTATACCAGTCACGACTATGAAGCCGGTCTGGTTAATATGATGAAAGAGAAATATGAGGTAACTTCCATATGCTCCTTCCTGCTTGTATGCTTCCATTCTTGCTGACTCTCCTAGCCCCCAAGGGCCGGTTTGTAATATTCTTTCAAACCGAGACTTACCAATATAAATCTTGATGCTTTGAAATTCGCTGATGTAGCCCCCAAGGGCCGGTTCAACTTAACGTAGTTAAACCGATACTTTAAGTAATTGAAATTGCCGCATCAGAATATATATGAGCAAATAGCCATTAGCCCCCAAGTGCCAAGTTGAATACTTGTATTGATCTTGGGACTTTGTAAGCAATTGAAAGATGAAGATCGAATATGCATTAGCCCCCAAGTGCTAAGTGCATAACTTGTTATGTGATTGGTACTTGAATCCTTATACCGATTTGTTGAAGCATATATCTGTATGCATGCAGGCGGAGCTGAAGACGAAAGAAAACCAAGTCACCGATCTCCAAGAAAACCTGAAAACCCAACAGGCTGAAACCTCCAAAGCAAAAGAGGAATTGGCCAGCGCTTTAAGCGCCATGGAACAGCTTAAGGAGAGCTTCAAGAAGAAGCGGGCGGATTGGGCCACTGAAAAGTCCACTTTGATCAAATGTGCAGAGGATGTCGAGGCTGCACTAAAACCAGTGGCGGATGAACTGACCAGCATAAAGCGGCACGTGCATGCCATGACTACTGCTATCTTTGGTAAGCCAGTTTGCCTTCTGAATTGGCTCTGCCTTCTGACAGAGTCGCCGGTTTATTAACCCTTTATGGTATTTCAGGGACACGCATTGGTCACTTGGGGTCAGATGTGCGGAAGAAACTAAAAGCCGCATATACATTGGTTGAACAATTGTATACTGGTGCCCAGCGGATCATCTGTACTGCATCTCATAAAAAACCGGCGCCCACTTTGATTCAAGATACTCTGATGAAACTGTCGGTGCTTCCTGCCCGGGTTGAAGAGCTGAAGAAATCTGCTGCTCGAACCGGTGCAATCAATGCCTTAATCCGGGCAAAAGCCTGGGTGCCGGATTTTGATCCTATTGAAGCGGCTCAGGGCTATCCCAGCTTGAAGGAAGACGGGTCAGAATTTGGTGAAGCGGACCTGCGAGCAATAAACCGGGAGGTACGTCCGCTAGCTTGTCAATTGGCTAAGGAAGCAGACTTGTCTCATTATCAAGCCCAATATGACAGTCAGAACAAGCGAATAGCTGCACCAATCCATGAATCAGAAAATCTGATCCCTCCAATCCGTAAGCATACTTACGCTCCTGATATTGACCCGTCATTGCTGATCCATGATGAAGCTGTTTTTCAAGCATTAATGGGAATCGACTGGACAACTGTGGATTTCCAGCCACTGGGTAGAGAAACGGAGGCTGAAGCGGCGCAGGATGACCCACAACCATCAGGCCAGGCTGGTGACCAAGCTTGAACCGGAAGCCGGTTTTAAAACTGCCTCTCCTTTGCGAAAAACAATTATATTATTATGGGCACCATGTTGCCTTGTAATAGGCTAGCTGATACCTTTGATGTTGATATGCCTTCGTGCATAATTTGTTCTTCCTGTGGTAATGAACTTTCCAAAATACTTTTTGAAATGAGAAATTCGTCAAGTGCCACCGCGGTTGTACCGTCAGGCGGAATATGATGTCTGCATATATGAAATCAAAACATCCAAAACAAAATTTTCAGTATATAATCAAATTTTTGAGATACATAATACCTGCCATCATTAAGCGTGAAGTTAGCTTGGCCAATCTTGAAGCGGAGTTTTGCAAACCCACACTGTTGGAGGAGATAACAGCTCCTGTATATATATGACGCTGGTTTACCATGTAAACCGTGCCGGGTTATAATAAACACCGTGTTACTCCATAAGAGGATGTTAACAACAAGGATCAAACCGGGCAAATAGTCTCCGGATTGACGTGAACTGTGTTCCGTCAATTGATTGGTTAAAAAACTTTGTCGGTTTAAAAAATGCAATAAAAAGCAAAAAAACCCTTCAAAGAAAAGTGTAATCAAGTGCAATGACAAAACGTTGCAAAAAAAGGTTTATTTGAGTTGATCAGATGGTGTTACCATGGCCGAACACGACCAAGCTCCCGTTAGGTGTAACTATGGTTCTAGTCAGCCAGGTCCCCAAATGAAACCGTGGCATTTATGCTGATCAAGTGGCATGGTCATGGTTCGGGTTCGACAAAGCCCCCAAGTGATTCTGTGGCCTTAAGCCGATCAAGAGGCATGACTGGTTCAGACATGACCAAGTCCCCAAGTGATCTGGTGGCTCTCGCCTATCAAGAGGCATGGTATTGGTTCGGACACAACCAAACCCCCAAGTGATATAACATGATGCTTTTAAAAAGCGAACTCAAGGGGTAAACCGGAGGCCGCTTTAGAGTAACTCCGTGTAACCTCACATGATGTAAAAGAACAGATACCCCGCTTTAGCTGAGGTTCCGGTTTATTATATTTAATCATAGTATATACATTGTCGTAGTATGTACATAAGTATAGCCAATGGCTCAGGTATAGTAAGGCCGAAGATGAGCTATGTTCCACGGCCTGTTAGTCTCCTCCTCTGATGTACGTGAGTCTTTATGCTCTCGAATATCGATCAAATAGTATGACCCGTTGTGCAGATTCTTGCTGACCATGAAAGGCCCCTCCCAAGGTGGGGATAACTTATGCATATCAGTCTGATCTTGGATGAGCCGAAGCACCAAATCTCCTTCCTGAAAGGTTCTGGTTCTGACTCGGCGACTGTGATAACGACGAAGATCCTGCTAGTAAATCACCGATCGGGCGGCTGCGATGTCACGCTCTTCATCCAACCGGTCCAAAGCATCTTGCCGTGCTGTCTCGTTGTCCGCTTCAATATAAGCCGTTACACGAGGGGAATCATGACAGATATCACTGGGGAGAACCGCCTCCGCTCCATAAACCACGAAGAACGGTGTGTATCCTGTTGATCTGTTGGGTGTTGTATTGATGCTCCATAACACAGATGGTAATTCTTCTACCCAACAACCCGGCGTTCTCTGCAAAGGAACCATGAGCCGGGGCTTGATGCCTCTCAAGATCTCTTGATTAGCTCTTTTTGCTTGACCATTGGACTGTGGATGTGCCACTGATGAAACGTCGAGTCGGATGTGCTCCCGTTCACAGAACTCCTTCATAGCACCTTTGGACAAATTGGTACCATTATCTGTGATAATACTGTGCGGAAAGCCAAACCGGAAAATCACCTTTTTGATGAATTGAACCGCCGTGGCCGCATCACACTTGCTAACAGGTTCTGCCTCCACCCACTTTGTAAACTTGTCAACCACCACCAGGAGGTGGGTCTTCTTATCTTTGGACCTTTTGAAAGGCCCAACCATATCCAGCCCCCAAGTCACAAACGACCAAGTAATTGGAATCATTCTCAATTCTTGAGCCGGTACATGAGCACGTCTTGAAAACCTTTGGCAACCATCACATCGTCTGACCAGATCCTCCGCATCAGCATGAGCAGTTAACCAATAGAAGCCATGGCGAAACGCTTTAGCCACCAGAGACTTTGAACTGACGTGGTGACCACAATCTCCTTCGTGGATCTCACGCAAAATTTCACGGCCTTCTTCAGGAGACACGCAGCGTTGAAAAGCTCCTGATACACTGCAATGATGCAACTCGCCGTTGATGATAGTCATGGACTTGGATCGCCGGATTATCTGCCGGGCCAGAATCTCATCCTCTGGCAACTCGCCCCGGTTCTTGTACGCCAGGTAAGGAAGCGTCCAATCCGGAATAACATGAAGAGCCGCCACCAATTGAGCCTTCGGATCAGGAATAGCCAAATCCTCTTCACTAGGGATCTTGACCGACGGGTTGTGCAGCACATCCAGAAAAACATTGGGCGGGACCGGTTTACGCTGAGAGCCCAGCCGGCTTAAAGCGTCCGCCGCTTCATTTTTCCGCCGGTCCACGTGGTCCACCTGATAGCCTTTGAAATAACCTGCAACAGTATCCACCTCCCAGCGACACGCTTCCATGAGTGGGTCCTTGGAGTCCCAAGTGCCAGACACTTGCTAAGCCACAAGGTCCGAGTCGCCGAAGCACTTAACTCGACTTAGATTCATCTCCTTAGCCATCCGGAGACCATGGAGCAAGGCTTCATACTCAGCTGCATTGTTAGTACAAGGGAACATTAAGCGGAGAACATAACAAAACTTATCACCTCGTGGGAAAGTTAATACGACTCCAGCCCCCGAGCCTTCCAACTACCTGGATCCGTCAAAATGGATGGTCCAATACGTGTGATCCGGCTTTTCTTCAGGTGCTTGCATTTCCGTCCAATCATTGATGAAATCAACAAGTACTTGAGACTTAACCGCTGTCCGAGGCACATACTTCAAACCGTACGGCCCCAGCTCTATGGCCCACTTTGCAATCCGGCCAGTTGCTTCCCGGTTCTGGATGATATCTCCCAAAGGAGCAGAACTGACCACCATAATTGGGTGCCCTTGGAAATATTGTTTAAGCTTCCGGCTTGCCATAAAAACTCCATACACCAGCTTCTGCCAATGCGGATACCTTTGCTTGGACTTGATTAGCACCTCGCTGATATAATAGACCGGTCGTTGAACCGGATGCTCCTTGCCTGCCTCCTCTCGCTCCACCACAATAGCCACACTGACCGCCCGAGCATTAGCAGCAACATACAGCAGTAACGGCTCCTTGTCAATGGGAGCGGCGAGCACAGGTGGATTGGCCAACTGCCGCTTTAAGTCCTCAAATGCTTCATTAGCGGCGGAGCTCCAAACAAACTGATCCGTTTTTTTCAACATCTGATACAAAGGGATTGCCTTCTCACCAAGACGACTGATAAACCGGCTTAACGCGGCAATCCGGCCTGCCAGGCGTTGAACATCGTTGATACACTTCGGCTTAGCCAGGGAGGTGATAGCCGTGATCTTCTCCGGATTAGCCTCAATTCCCCTGTTGGACACCAGAAAACCCAATAGCTTGCCTGCCGGTACACCAAAGACACACTTGTCCGGATTAAGCATCATCTTGTCTCAGGTTATCAAAGGTTTCCTTCAAATCATCAATCAGAGTCTCCTTCTCCCTGGACTTAACCACGATATCATCCACGTAAGCATGTACATTACGACCAATCTGCTTGTGAAGACAATTTTGTACACACCGTTGGTAAGTTGCCTGGGCACTCTTGAGCCCGAAGGGCATAGACACATAGCAGAAGGCTCCAAAGGGGGTTATAAATGCTATCTTCTCCTAGTCCTTAACTGCCATTTTGATCTGATGATAGCCAGAATACGCATCCAAAAAACTTAAACGCTCACAACCCGCCGTAGCATCAATAATTTGATCAACTTGGGGAGGGCAAAAGGATCTGCTGGACAAGCCTTATTAAGATCTGTGTAATCCACACACATGCGCCAGGTGCCGTTTTTCTTGAGGACCAGCACTGGATTGGCAAGCCACTCAGGGTGACAAACTTCAACAATAAAGCCAGCTGCTAAGAGCCTGGCTACCTCTTCTCCAATCGCCTTGCGTCTTTCTTCGTTAAACCGGCGGAGGAACTGTTTCACCGGTTTATATTTAGGATCCACATTAAGTGTGTGCTCAACGAGTTGCCTCGGTACACCTGGCATGTCAGAGGGCTTCCATGCAAAAATGTCCCGATTCTCACAGATGAACTCGATGAGCGTGCTTTCCTATTTCGGATCCAAGGTGGCACTGATGCTGAACTGCTTGGACGAATCGCCAGGTACGAAGTCAACAAGCTTAGTTTCTGCTGCCGATTTGAACTTCAGGGCCGGATCATGCTCCATAGTTGGCTTCTTCAACGGAGTCATGTCCGCCGGATCAACATTTTCTTTATAGTACTTCAACTCCTCGGTGGCACAAACCGACTCTGCATAAGCCGCATCTCCTTCCTCGCATTCCAAAGCGATTTTGCGGCTTCCGTGAACCGTTATTGTCCCCCTGTGACCCGGCATCTTGAGCTGCAAATACACATAACAGGGCCGTGCCATAAACTTGGCGTAAGCCGGTCGCCCAAACAGGGTGTGATATGGACTCTGGATTTTCACCACTTCAAACGTCAATGTCTTCGACCTGGAATCATGGTCATCCCCAAAGGCCACTTCCAGAGCTATCTTGCCAACAGGATATGCTGATCTGCCAGGTACTACACCGTGGAACACCGTATTAGACGGTTTAAGATTTTTATCTGTCAGTCCCATACGACGGAAGGTCTCATAGTACAAGATATTAATGCTGCTACCTCCATCCATGAGCACCTTGGTGAACTTATAACCTCCCACCTGAGGCGCCACCACCAGAGCCAACTGACCCGGATTATCAACCTGGGGTGGGTGATCCTCTCTGCTCCATATGATTGGCTGTTCAGACCAACGTAGATAACGGGGTATGGCCGGTTCAACAGAGTTGACCGCCCGCCTCTGAACCTTCCGGTCTCGCTTGTCCAAGCTAGTGGTGAAGACATGGTACTGCCCACTACTCAACTGCTTTGGGTTGCTCTGGTAACCTGACTGTTGCTGCTGTTGGTTGTAACCACCCTAGTTGTTCTGACTATTTTGACCATTATGTCCGCCCGAATTACCATTGAATCCTGAACCGGAACTTCCTCCACCGCAACCCGGCCCGGATCCTGAGCCACCGCCAGATTCATGATCATACCGGAAATTATTAGAATTCTTGAACTCCTGCATAATAAAGCAATCCTTCCAAAGGTGGTTTGCTGGCGCCTCCTTCGTCCCATGTCTTGGACAGGGCTGGCTTAGCAGATAGTTTAGGCGGTTTGGGTTAGGGTTGGGTGCTCCATTACGATTTTTCGGTCTACCCTTGCGTCGCTGGCCATTGTCCTATGCGTTGGTATTAGCCACAAAGTCAATGTTACCATCCGCTTTACGCTTGCCTCCACCACCATTGCCTGCCCAGTGATGCTGCTGACCTTTGGAGCTGATGTTCTTCTTTCCCTTCCCTATCTTGTCATCATCAGATTCGGGATCCTTGGTACTATCAGAATCAGCATATTTCACCAAAGCGGCCATGAGGGTCCCCATGTCAGTGCAATGACGCTTCATCCGTCCCAACTTCAGCTTCAGGGGCCCAAACCGGCAGTTGCCTTCTAGGGTTAATACTGCGGTGTCAGCGTTGATGCGGTCTGATGAGTGCAACACTTGTGAAACCCGGCGCACCCAATGAGTTGTTGACTCTCCTTCCTCCTGGACGCATGCAGCTAAGTCCACTATCAACATAGGTTGTTTATAGGTATCCTTGAAATTGCTGATAAACCGGGCGCCCATGAATTGATAGAATTAGCCGGCAAGCTTTTTAACCAAGTACGAGCCGTTCCTTCAAGCATCATGGTGAAGTATTTCGCACACGCCGCGTCATCCACATCAAGCATCTCCATGGCCATCTCATAGCTCTCCACCCATGTCTCTGGAGGTTGATCCGCCGTGTAATTTGGTACCTTGCGCGGGCCTTTGAAATCCTTGGGCAGGCGCACGTTGCGTAAAGCGGGGATAAGGCAAGGCACCCCCAAAGAACTAGAAGTAACACCAGGTTCGATCGAGATGGTTGGACGAACCGGTGTGAGCTGCCGAGCCTGATGCTGTGCGGCTAACTCGGCCTCCCTATGCGCTCGGGCCCGGTTCACCACTTCCTGAGCGTCATCAGCACCACCCGTCGGGTTGTTGCCACGGGGTGCTCCACATCATTCATTACTCGACACTGCTGGTTCATCCATATGTCTGCTATAGCTCCGGCTTGGACAGGGGGTCGAGTGGATCCGGTCACGGCTGTACGAGTACGCTTCCTGTTGGGCCAAAGCTGTCCTCAGAAGTTCCTTGACTCGTCGCGTCTCTACTGCCTGCGGCGAGTCACCTTCAATTGGAATGGCCTCCATCCGTGCAGCAGCGGCAACAAGATTGTCCATTGGGTTGGAGTAGTGACCCGGAGGTGTTAAAGCATCCTGAGGTATAACGGTGTTTTGACGAGGCGGGTCCATCTGACGAGGCTGAACCGGTGCACCGGTCCCAGGGGCTTCTGCCCGGTTTCCCTCCAGCGGATTGCCGGCTCTTGGTCCTGGAGTGTTGAAAAGGTCTCTGGCCTCGAAAACCAGAGGTAAGCGGGATCGGTGCTTCCTCCTCATGACTTCATGCGACGCGCTCTGGTCCAACATAAGCCTGTAGGCCTGTGCGTCTAAAGCGGCCCGCTCTGCGGCCATCCTGGTGTCCTCAGCTGCCAGATCCGCCTTGGCCTGGGTGATCTGTTCCTTTACCTTTGCAATCTCCGCGTTGTGAACGTCCTGATCCGGCGGATTAACTTCCTCCATAAGCACAGCCAACACATCAAATAGTTCTGATAGAACCTGAGCCGGCGGGCGCACAGGGCCTCCTGCCCCGGCAGCCGTTGCCGCTGCTGAACCGGAGGTCGTTGCCACAGCGGTCGAAGAATGAAGCGCTGCTTGTGTGCCAGTCATGAATATTCCAACCCGGTTGGGCAGATCAGAGGGGTCCGGCATACTGTCGCCATCGGAACAACCCCCAATCCAGCCGTCTTGTAGCTGATAAAGAGATTCGGTTTCTTCGGTCGATGACTCGTCATCGGAACAAACGACGGTATGCCGCGAGATTCCAATCCATCCTCATAACTTCCTCCATGGATGACTCCCACGAAGGCACGCTTCATGGCCGGTTTAACCCGAGCGGATCGCGCATGCTGAGCCGTCTCGACGAGGTCGGTGCAGATGTCCGGCTCAGGGCCCGGTTCACCGATCTTGCCAATGAAAACGTGAATGCTACCAAAGGGGACCCGGTACCCGTACTCAATTGAGCCGGCCTCGGGGCCCCAGCCTGCGACGTCGATGTAGAGCTTGCCGCAACGACTCTTAGTCATCCGGCCTACAGCGTAGCCCTCGAGTCCTTCAAAGCGGCCCTCCAAGAACCGGAAACCATCGTGCGATTGCCCCACGGTGGGCGCCAACTGTCGTGGTTTTGTCACGGCAGATGTCCTAGAGAAAGGACTTAGTCGTGGAGCCATCGCGACGGGTTAGCTTGAAGGGGTTAAAGCGGACACAGGGACGCAAGAGAGTTTATACTAGTTCGGCTCCTTCAATGAAGGTAAAAGCCTACGTCTAGTTGTGATGGAATTGATGGGGTTTTGATGACTAGGGAGCAAACAAGCTTCGCCTATGTCTCGAGTTCTTGTCTGTTGTCCTTGAACCGCCGCCGGGTCGTCCCCTTATATACACGGGTGACTCCCGTCAGCTTTACGGAGTCCCAATACCGGCTCATAGATGTGTCCGGTTTGGTCTCTACTTATTTCTAACTTACAATACAAGTTAACTACTAACGCCGGTTTACGGCTACAGGCCTTGAACCGACCATGGGCCTTGAGCCCTCCTCTGTCTTCTTGGGCTTTAACATATTTAATTACTGACGAAGTTAACCCGGCCTAGATAGGCCGGTTTACATGAACAAAAAACAAGCAGTAAACATGAACTGGCAATGGGCACTAAGTTAATATGTTAGTTCCCAAAAAATGATATAAAATATTATATAAAGCATAAAAGATTGATAATATAATAACATGAAACAATCAAAAATTATGTTGGAGACGTATAGCGCGTTGTGCACCACTGGTTGAAACTTGGTGGGAAAGGCTCTGATAACCCACAAGTATAAGGGATCGCAACAATTTTCGAGGGTAGAGTATTCAACCCAAATTTATTGATTCGATACAAGGGGAGCCAAAGAATATTCTCAAGTATTAGCAGCTGAGTTGTCAATTCAACCACACCTGGAAACTTAATATCTGCAGCAAGGTATTTAGTAGCAAAGTAATATGATAGTACTGGTAATGATAGCAAAAGTAACGGTAGCAAAAGTAATATTTTTGGGTTTTATAGTGATTGTAACAGTAGCAACGGAAAAGTAAATAAATGAAGAACAATATATGAAAAGCTCATAGGCATTGGATCGGTGAAGGAGAATTATGCCGGATGCGATCGATCATGTAACAGTCATAACCTAGGGTGACACAGAACTAGCTCCAGTTCATCAATGGAATGTAGGCATGTATTCCGAATATAGTCATACGTGCTTATGGAAAAGAACTTGCATGATATCTTTTGTCCTACCCTCCCGTGGCAGCGGGGTCCTATTGGAAACTAAGGGATATTAAGGCATCCTTTTAATAGAGTACCAGAACAAAGCATTAACACATCGTGACTACATGAACTCCTCAAACTACGGTCATCACCGGGAGTGGTCCCGACTATTGTCACTTCGGGGTTGCCGGATCATAACACATAGTAGGCGACTATTGACTTGCAATATAGGATCAAGAACTCTCATATATTGATGAAAACATAATAGGTTCAGATCTGAAATCATGGCACTCGGGCCCTAGTGACAAGCATTAAGCATAGCAAAGTCATGGCAACATCAATCCCAAAACATAGTGGATACTAGGGATCAACCCTAACAAAACTAACTCGATTACATGATAAATCTCATCCAACCCATCACCGTCCAGCAAGCCTACGATGGAATTACTCACACACGGCAGTGAGAATCATTAAATTGGTGATGGAGAAAGGTTGATGATGACGGATTCCCCTCTCCGGAGCCCCGAACGGACTCCAAATCAGCCCTCCCGAGAGAGTTTAGGGCTTGGCGGCGGCTCCGTATCGTAAAACGCGATGAATCCTTCTCTTTGGGTTTTTTCTCCCCGAAAGTGAATATATGGAGTCAGGGTTGAGGTCGGTGGAGCGTCAGGGGGCCCACGAGGCAGGGGGAGCCCCCCCCACCCTCGTGGATAGGTGGAGGCCCCCCTGACGTGGATTCTTCTTCGAGTATTTTTTATATATTCCAAAATAATTCTCCGTTGATTTTCAGGTCATTCCGAGAACTTTTATTTTTGCACAAAAATAACACCATGGCAATTCTACTGAAAACAGTGTCAGTCTGGGTTAGTTCCATTCAAATCATGCAAGTTAGAGTCCAAAACAAGGGAAAAAGTGTTTGGAAAAGTAGATGCATTGGAGACGTATCAACTCCCCCAAGCTTAAACATTTGCTATCCTCAAGCAATTCAGTTGATAAACTGAAAGTGATAAAGAAAAACTTTTACAAACTCTGTTTGCTCTTGTTGTTGTAAATATGTAGAGCCAGCATTCAAGTTTTCAGCAAAGATTATGAACTAACCATATTCACAATAACATTTAGGTCTCTTGTTTACTCATATCAGTGGCATAATCAACTAGCGAGCAATAATAATAAATCTCGGATGACAACACTTTCTCAAAACAATCATGATATGATATAACAAGATGGTATCTCGCTAGTCCTTTCTGAGACCGCAAAACATAAATGCAGAGCACCTTTATAGATCAAGGACTGATTAGGCATTGTAATTCATGGTAAAAGAGATCCAGTCAAGTCATACTCAATGTAAACTAACAGTAATGAATGCAAATGACAGCGATGCTCTCCAACTGTTGCTTTTTAATAAGAGGATGATGACTCGGCATAAAAGTAAATAGATAGGCCCTTCGCAGAGGGAAGCAGGGATTTGTAGAGGTGCCAGAGCTCAGTTTTGAAATAGATATGAATAATATTTTGAGCGGTATACTTTCATTGTCAACATAACAACCGAGAGATCTCGATATCTTCCATGCTACACACATTATAGGCGGTTCCCAAATAGAATCATAAAGTTTATACTCCCCCTCCACCAACAAGCATCAATCCATGGCTTGCTCGAAACAACAAGTGCCTCCAACTAACAACAGTCCCGGGGGAGTTTTGTTTGCAATTATTTTGATTTGATTTGCATAAAGCATGGGACTGGGCATCCCGGTGACCAGGCATTTTCTCGTGAGTGAGGAGCGGAGTCCACTCCTCTTGAGAATAACCCGCCTAACATGGAAGATACGGACAACCCTAGTTGATACATGAGCTATTCGAGCATACAAAATAGAATGTTTATTTGAAGGTTTAGAGTTTGGCACATACAAATTTACTTGGAACGGTAGGTAGATACCGCATATAGGAAGGTAAACTAATTAAAAGCTTACAACTATTTTTTTGTTTTTCTTAAGGTTTATTAAACACACAAGAAGAAAGCATAAAAAGGAAAATAAACTAGCATGGATGATACAATGAAAAAGTATGAGCACCGACAACTAGCAATGAGTGTGTGAACATGAATGTAATGTCAGTGAGAAATACGTACTCCCCCAAGCTTAGGCTTTTGGCCTAAGTTGGTCTATGGCCAGGGCTGGCCTGGCGGATATCCAAAGTTATAGCTGGGGTCGTACTGTGAAGAAGCCTCAGATTGCCACTGGTTGGCAATCACCTCCGGATCCTACTGGTAATCAGACTGTCGTGGAGGATCAAATTTTGGTTCCGGCTCTGGCTCTGTAGCTAATGTAGGGTTCCGGTAGGCGTGAATGGCCTCGAACGGAACAAGGTACTTGCCTACAGATGAATCAAACAAGGAAGGAGCAGGCATGGTAATAGTCTCAGGATGATTTTTACCAAATATTAATTTGTACTTAAGCGCCTTTTCCCTATTCTTAAAAATAAAATCATGTGCTACCATACTCTTATAATCTAGATAAATAGGAGGCGGCAATTTTTCTTCTTTCTCATAATGCCTAATAGGTATGTTATAGTATGCAGCGAGGCGCGAGGCGAAGATTCCTCCCAAGATGGGGCCCTTAGTACGGTTAAGGTTTAAACCGCTTTGCAAAAATAGCGCCCATACTAAATGTGTCATCACGAAATAAGGCATGGCACAAAATAACAATATCAGGGGCACTCAGGTTTCCACAGTTTCTGCGCCCAATTAAGCATATACTAGCAAATATAGCAAAGTAACGTAGAACAGGAAAGTGTATGCTAGTAATTCGTGTGTCGGAAACTTTCCTTGTTTCCCCTACAGCAATGGTATCAATAAACCCATCCACATCGTCATGATGTAGTTCCTCTATGATGCCCGAAAAGGGAAACTTGCAAACCTCACAAAATTCATGAAGGGTCATCTTATTATACTCATCATATAAATAAAAATCCACCATAGGTGGTGACCTCCTAGAATGGAAATGAAAATTTTGCACAAAAATATTAGTGAGTAAGAGATACTGTTCGCGTTGGTCGCGGAGGAAGTCGGTGAGGCCTGCATTCTCAGCCAACTCATAAAAATCATCATAAATCCCGGCTGCTCTCAAGAAATCATCACAAGGCCATTCACATGGCCGAACCTCTGCGGTGCGAGGCAGATTATATTTGGGCCTCTCTTCTTCTTCACTTTGCTTATCCTTCGAGCTTCGGCTCGAAGAGCCCCTCCAAAATCTCTTCATCTATTTCTGAAATTTTCTGAAATTTTTAGTAACTTCAAAATAAAAGTGAACCAAACTCAACAAAATTGATAGAAACTACTCCTACAAGTGCCTAGAGACTATATCATGCATTAGAACCACTTGGAACCATATAAATTTGACATGCAAGATCAAGAACATGGTCACCTAGGCAGCACAAATTTGCAATGAACAAAGCAGTAGAACAAAAACTAATTGGACCATTGGAGGATCACATTCCAAGGAACAATCCCCCAAAGCAGTTTTGTGAGAGGTGCTTTGAGCAAGGAGATCGGAAATCGCAGCAAAATGAGCTTGGGCTCAGGTTTGAGCTGGCTAGTGATGTTTTTGGGAGGAATAAGGAGTGTGTGGTGGCTGGAATAAGTTGAGGGGAGCCACCATGGGCCCACGAGGCAGGGGGCGCGCCGAGGGGGTGGGCGTGCCCTGGACCCTCGTGGCCAGGTGCTTGCTCCCCCTGTTGTGTTCTCAGTGCCAGATATTCTCAAATATTCTAGAAAAAACATATTTAATTTTTAGGGCATTTGGAGAAATTTTATTTTCGAGGTATTTTTTCTTGCATTGATAATTCAGAAAACAGACAGAAAATACTATTTTGCTTTATTTAATATAAATAACAGAAAATAAAAAGAGGGTACAGAAGGTTGTGCTTTCTAACTTCATCCATCTCATGCTCATCAAAAGGAATCCACTAACAAGGTTGATCAAGTCTGGTTAACAAACTCTTTCCGAATAACATGGAACCGGAAAAATTTAGAATAGCACTATGTTACTGATGTCTACTACACAACCTTCTTCTTGTAGATGTTGTTGGGCCTCCAAGTGCAGAGGTTCATAGGACAGTAGCAAATTTCCCTCAAGTGGATGACCTAGGGTTTATCAATCCGTGGGAGGCGTAGGATGAAGATGGTCTCTCTCAAGCAACCCTGCAACCAAATAACAAAGAGTCTCTTGTGTCCCCAACACACCCAATACATTGGTAAATTGTATAGCTGCACTAGTTCGGCGAAGAGATGCTGATACAAGTGCAATATGGATAGTAGATAATGGTTTTTGTAATCTGAAATTATAAAAACAGCAAGGTAACTAATGATAAAAGTGAGCACAAACGGTATTGCAATGCTAGGAAACAAGGCCTAGGGTTCATACTTTCACTAGTGCAAGTTCTCTCAACAATAATAACATAATTGGATCATATAACTATCCCTCAACATGCAACAAAGAGTCACTCCAAAGTCACTAATAGCGGAGGACAAACGAAGAGATTATGGTAGGGTATGAAACCACCTCAAAGTTATCCTTTCTGATCGATCTATTCAAGAATCCATGGTAAAATAACACGAAGCTATTCTTTCCGTTCAATCTATCATAGAGTTCATACTAGAATAACACCTTAAGACACAAATCAACCAAAACCCTAATGTCACCTAGATACTCCAATGTCACCTCAAGTATCCGTGGGTATGATTATACGATATGCATCACACAATCCAAGATTCATCTATTCAACCAACAAAAAGAACTTCAAAGAGTGCCCCAAAGTTTCTACCGGAGAGTCAAGACAAAAACGTGTGCTAACCCCTATGCATAAGTTCACGAGGTCACGGAACTCGCAAGTTGATCACCAAAACATACATCAAGTGGATCACATGATATCCCATTGTCACCACAGATAAGCACGTGCAAGACATACATCAAGTGTTCTCAAATCCTTAAAGACTCAATTCGATAAGATAACTTCAATGGAAAACTCAATTCATCACAAGAGAGTAAAGGGGGAGAAACATCATAAGATCCAACTATAATAGCAAAGCTCGCGATACATCAAGATCGTACCACCTCAAGAACACGAGAAAGAGAGAGAGATCAAACAAATAGCTACTGGTACATACCCTCAGCCCCAAGGGTGAACTACTCCCTCCTCGTCATGGAGAGCACCGGGATGATGAAGATGGCCACCGGAGAGGGATTCCCCCCCTCCGGCAGGGTGCCGGAACGGGTCTAGATTGGTTTTTGGTGGTGATGTCTACTACACAACCTTCTTCCTGTAGACGTTGTTGGGCATCCAAGTGCAGAGGTTTGTAGGACAGTAGCAAATTTCCCTCAAGTGGATGACCTAAGGTTTATCAATCCATAGGAGGCGTAGGATGAAGATGGTCTCTCTCAAGCAACCCTGCAACCAAATAACAAAGAGTCTCTTGTGTCCCCAACACACCCAATACAATGGTAAATTGTATCGGTGCACTAGTTCAGCGAAGAGATGGTGATACAAGTGGTATATGGATGGTAGATAAAGGTTTTTGTAATCTGAAAATATAAAAAAAGCAAGGTAACTAATGATAAAATTGAGCGTAAACGGTATTGCAATGATAGTAAACAAGGCCTAGGGTTCATACTTTCACTAGTGCAAGTCCTCTCAACAATAATAGCATAATTGGATCACATAACTATCCCTCAACATGCAACAAAGAGTCACTCCAAAGTCACTAATAGCGGAGAATGAACAAAGAGATTATGGTAGGATACGAAACCACCTCAAAGTTATTCTTTCCAATCAATCCATTGGGCTATTCCTATAAGTGTCACAAACAGCCCTAGAGTTCGTACTAGAATAACATCTTAAGACACAAATCAACCAAAACCCTAATGTCACCTAGATACTCCAATGTCACCTCAAGTATCCGTGGGTATGATTATATGATAAGCATCACACAATCTCAGATTCATCTATTCAACCAACACATAGAACCTCAAAGAGTGCCCCAAAGTTTCTACCGGAGAATCACGACGAAAACATGTGCCAACCCCTATGCATAGGTTCATGGGCGGAACCCGCAAGTTGATCACCAAAACATACATCAAGTGAATCACGTGGTATCCCATTGTCACCACAGATACGCACAGCAAGACATACATCAAGTGTTCTCAAATCTTTAAAGACTCTATCCAATAAGATAACTTCAAAGGGGAAACTCAATTCATTACAAGAGAGTAGAGGGGGGATAAACATCATAGGATCCAAATATAATAGCAAAGCTCGCGATACATCAAGATCATATCACCTCAAGAACACGAGAGAGAGAGAGAGAGAGATCAAACACATAGCTACTGGTACATACCCTCAGCCCCGAGGGATAACTACTCCCTCCTCGTCATGGAGAGCACCGGGATGATGAAGATGGCCATCGGAGAGGGATTGCCCCCTCTGGCAGGGTGCCGGAACGGGTCTAGATTGGCTTTCGTTGGCTACAGAGGCTTCTGGCGGCGGAACTCCCGATCTATTGTGCTTCCCGATGTTTTTAGGGTATATGGAGATATATAGGCGGAAGAAGTATGTCAGGGGGGCCACGAGGGGCCCGAGAGGGTGGAGGGCGCGCCCCCCTACCTCGTGGCCTCCTCGAAGGTCCCTTGACGTGCACTCCAAGTCTTCTGGGCTTCTTCTGATCCAAAAATAGGTTCCGTGAAGTTTCAGGTCAATTGGACTCCGTTTGATTTTCCTTTTTTTCGAAACCCTAAAACAAGGTAAAAACAGAAACTGGCACTAGGCTCTAGGTTAATAGGTTAGTCCAAAAAATGATATAAAGGTGTATAATAAAGCCCATAAACATCCAAAACAGTAGATAATATAGCATGGAGCAATCAAAAATTATAGATACGTTGGAGATGTATCAGCATTCCCAAGCTTAATTCCTGCTTGTCCTCGAGTAGGTAAATTATAAAAACAGAAGTTTTGATGCGGAGTGCTACTTGGCATAATTTCAATGTAATTCTTCTTAATTGTGGCATGAATATTCAGATCCAAAAGATTCAAGATAAAAGTTTATATTGACATAAAAATAATAATACTTCAAGCATACTAACTAAGCAATCATATCTTCTCAAAATAACATTGCCAAAGAAAGTTATCCCTACAAAATCATATAGTCTGGCTATGCTTCATCTTCACCACACAAACTATTTAAATCATGCACAACCCCGATGACAAGCCAAGCAATTGTTTCATACTTTTGATGTTCTCAAACTTTTTCAATCTTCATGCAATACATGACCGTGAGCCATGGACATAGCACTATAGGTGGAGTAGAATGGTGGTTGTGGAGAAGACAAAAAGGAGAAGATAGTCTCACACTAACTAGGCGTATCAATGGGCTATGGAGATGCCCATCAATAGATATCAATGTGAGTGAGTAGGGATTGCCATGCAACGGATGCACTAGAGCTATAAGTATATGAAAGCTCAAAAGGAAACTAACACTACAAAAAAAAGACACATCCGTGACATTTTGGGCCGAACGAAAAAAATTTCTGTCATACATATGACACTTCTGTGACAATAATTGTGAAAAAACCCGGTATCATCATAGATGTGGTGGGCTCCTACTTCTATGACAAAAAATCATGACAGAAAATGGGATTTTCGTCCTGGGCGGGCCGGAGACGCAGCTGCATGACATTCTTTGGGCCGTCCATTACGGAAAAAACCATGGTAGAAGCGAGGGCGAGGAAAATTTCGGGGAGTTCCCGGTTACGGTGGGAGGTCGGGGGCCGAGCGATGCGTGTTTCTCTCATACACGTACGCGCATGTGTGCGAGGCGTTGGCTCTAACTGAACCCGAGCGAGGCATTGGGCTCTAACTGAACCCGAGCGATTCCACTGCAGGCTATGCGTTACTGAACCCAAGCGATCGATCGATGGCTGTTAACTGAACCTGATCGAGCGATTCCTTCGCTACTGCTGCTAACTGAAGCCGATCGATGCTACAGTGAGCATTGGGGGGGGGGTGGATGAACAGTTCCCGATGAGGGTGGATGAACAGGACCCCGTGGTGTTGCCTCTGGATGAACAGGACCCCGATCGATCGAGCCGATTGGGGCTGGATGAACAGGACCACCCCGTGGAGGGCAGGATGAACAGTAGACGGTGGAGGGCAGGATGAACAGTAGCCCGTGGAGGGGTGGTTGAACAGGAGCCCGTGGAGAGGGCTGGTTGAACAGTAGCCGGTGAGTAGCGCGCGGTGGAGGCTGGATGAACAGGAGCCCGTGGATGAATAGTCGCAGGTGGAGGCTGGAGGAGGTCGACGGTGGATGAACAGTAGCTCGTGGAGGCCGGAGGGGGTCGACGGTGGAGATGAACAGTATCCCGTGGAGTCCCGTTTTGCGGTACGCCACACCCCTCCCGATGAACAGGACCCCCGTTTCGACCGTAGCGCTCCAACACAAGTCCGTTTCGTCCGTTTTGCGGTACGCCACACCCCTCCCGATCAACAGGACCCCCGTTTCGATCGTAGGAGATCCGTTTCCTCCGTTTTGCGGTATGCCAGACCCCTCCCGATCAACAGGACCCTGTTCCGAACGTAGGAGGTCTGTTTCCTCCGTTGTGCGGTACGCCATGTCATGACCGGTTTTCCAATAAAAATATTTATTGAGAAACCAATCTTTTGAGTCCAGTATGAGAAAAATTCTCCTTACCGGTAGACAAATTCTTGATACAATAAGCCAGTAGCATAAAATATATTACAGGGTCGAACTACGGTTGCTCAACCAAATTATTACAAGCACGCCAATAATTATACATAATGGCGGACATGACACAGTGGTGTGGAGGCATACTACTGACTCGAGGATAGGGTGGTGGTGGAAAAACACAGCGGGAAGAGAGATACAAGACTCTAAACTGGCATCTCATCGAGCGTCGAGGTGAGGCTCGATGAATTTATTTGGTAGCGGAAGCGGATATGATACAGTGGCCAAATCTAGGGTCGTACGAGACTGACTGGGATTCCTCTAGGCGTCGGACTCACTATCAAATTCTTCATCCATGAGATCGCCTTCGTCAGCATCTGGCCAAATCAACAAGCCAGGTGAGTACTTTGAAAGCACTCGCAAGACAGTTCGGACGTAAGATATAACAAATGCATGCATGGATGCGTCATGATTAATTTTTAACAGTGGCTCATTAATTCGTAAAAATAAGACAGGTAAAAAAAGGGGGGTCGGCGGTAGTCCACTCGAAAACCCAACAAAATAACTGTAAACCCAATCAGGGTCGGAAGCGACACCTCGATAGGAAGATAAATAAATAAATCACGCCACAGTCGGGCGTCTGGGCGACACCACATAAAGGTCTTTGAAAGAAATGCCACAGTCGGGCGTCTGAGCGACGCCACATAAAGGGCTTTAAAAAAAATTCCACAGTCGGGCGTCTGAGCGACGCCACATAAAGGGCTTTAAAAGAAATGCCACAGTCGGGCGTCTGAGCGACGCCACATAAAGGGCTTTAAAAGAAATGCCACAGTCGGGCGTCTGAGCGACGCCACATAAAGGGCTTTAAAAGAAATGCCACAGTCGGGCGTCTGAGCGACGCCACATAAAGGGCTTTAAAAGAAATGCCACAGTCGGGCGTCTGAGCGACGCCACATAAAGGGCTTTAAAAGAAATTCCACAGTCGGACGTCTGAGCGACATCACAGAAAGGGCTTTTATTCACAAGTAAATAATACTCATAATAAACATTCAATTCATGAAAATAAACGGGTTAGTCCATCCACAGGAATAATCTTTTAACCGGACTTAGCACTCATGCGATTCACCGGAGTCTCTGTCATCAAAACTGGCACTTGTCAGGATAAGATAATACTGAACTTGGACATGGAATAGATGATTCAAGGAATATATGACTCTGCAGAGTTTGTACAAAAATTTCCCACAGCCAACGGATTTCCGTAGTCACGAAGGACTAGTTCCGTTTACGGTATTTCGGAAGAAAACACAGCTAACCAGTACACACCCATCCTACCTCTCGATGCTAGGAATCACCCTAGACATCGTCCAAGAAAAACTTTTGAGACGGGGAGATCACAATCTCGAATAGCATGGGATCAAATTTATATACGCGCGCTCTAAGGGGTGCCCCCCTCTCGGTCCCAACCGGAAACACCCATGCCCCCTGACCGGATGACTGGCTTTAATCCAGGGCCATGGAACCATCATCACGGCCTCTCCTTTTTGGTGTGTACCAGGTAAGCGGTTTACAACTTACTAAGCCATATTCCTTGCAGAAAACATGTGGTAGTACAGGGAAGGAAGAATGGAAGGAACTGGAATGATACGGGTTGACACTGAAGTCATATAGTCTGGCATAAGACTGGCATGCTACAACACTGCCATCTTACCCATCCTCATGCCAACACATGGCCATGCATACTCACATCCATCCACTTATGGATTTTCGAAACTCACTTGCCTCATCGTTGCATGTAACATGACATTTTATCGGTATACTCATCAACATGCCATGAAACTACTTAATGCAAACATGCCAAAACAATCATCATATCAAAAGTTCAAACATGCTTGCCTGGTTCAGAGTAGTCGGAGCTTAGCTCGGTGAAGTTTGCGGTCCCGTCACCTCCTTCGGTTTCTACGGTATAAAGAAAATATACGCGCTATCGTGAATACCGTGAGGTGCACAAAAATTATACCAAATATTTTTCAAATAAATATGATTAAAAACTAGACAAAAATCTGAAGAGGACAGAAAAAGAATCACTCAAAAATTCCTTTCTGTTAAAAAGTTATAAGGGTTTTAACCCAAGGACCCATCTGTAATGAAACAGAAAGTTCCCAGGGGCTAGCTTATAAAAAGAGAAAACGCTTCGGTAGCGACTACGCCAGCCCAGAGGGAAAGCGCATTTGGCAGAAGGCGTTTTCAGAAAACGCTTCGCTTAGAAAGGACAGAGAGGCTGACGGCGGGTCCCGCCCGTCAGGTTTGAATATTCAAACGGGGCGGCAGATTTCGCCGATGCCCGAGAGCCGCGGTGGTCGCCGGTGGCGATCCACGGCGAGGCAGGGGGATCGGAGGGTACCTCCGTGTTCAGGGCGCCATTCCACGCGGTTGGTGGTGGTGGTGGTCGCCGACGGGTACCACGTCGGCGGCGAGCCTTGCTCCGGCAGACGGCGGTTCGGGTGGTCGAGGGCCTCGTCGGAGAGAGCTACGAAGGCCAAATTGATGCTGGTGTTAGCTTACTGGGTGCTAGAGGGGGTATAGACGAGATTTGGGCGCCGGGAACGGCCTCACCGGAGCGAATCGAGCTGGTGGCCGAGGCGGATCGGGGCGGCCGGAGTTGGGGGAGGAGACCTCCTCGAGGTCCTCCTAGTGGCCTGGCGGGGCGTTGGTGAGGTGCAGGGGTGGTGCGTGCTCGAGGGTGAGCTCGGGGTCCCCTTTTATAGGCGATCCGAGGCGGTGGCCGTGAACGGAGTTCCCCGGCGATGGATTACGGCGGTGCAGTGGTTGGTCGGGAAGTTTAGGGGGTTGGCCATCAGCGTGGAGGTCCATTGGCTCCACTCCGACGCTCAACGGACTAGGATTAGAAGCTTAGGACAGGTTTTGTCGGAACGGGACGGCGCGGGTCCATCGGCGGCAGAGAGCGCGCCCAGCGCTTGCTGGGCCACGGCGACGGTGCAGCGGGGCTGCGCTGGCATGCGTGAGCCACGCGTAGGGCTAGGAAGCAAAGGGCGGCGCGGAACGGCGTTGCAAAGCTGGTGCTGCCACTGTTGGCCGCTACGGGAGGTTCGGCCGCCGCAAGACACGCCGGCGCGGGCGGCTCAGGGCGCCACCGACGCCAGGAAGACGCCAAGCGCGCGTGCGGGGTGCTGGCCAGGGAGAAGGGGCCGCGTGCAACGCGCCAGGGCGCACTGTGGCCACGTGACCGAGTCTGACGAAGGAAAAACGACACTGAATTCTGAATTTTAACTGAAGATGAACAGAACAATGTATGCAAGGTGTTCGACAGAATGATCTAGGCATCTAGGGATTTTTCCTTGAGCTGAAACTTGGTGGGGTGGCCTCTCATTGCACCAGGAGGCTGCCTGAATTTTTGTGGAATTTTTGGAGAAGTGTGGATATGAATTTCATCAAATTTGTCAAATCTGGTCCAAACTTGCAGAGAGTAAAATTTGAAATTTTTGAAAAGAAGAAGAGTGGATCAAGATGGTTCTAAGTTGTGGGTACTAAAGACAATCCAGGGGAGTTGGTTTGAGGTGAAAATTCAAAGGAAATGAGGTACTTGCTTTGAAAATCACTTAGGCTCAAAATAATTGGCAGAAATGATTTGGGAGATAAAATAATTGAAATAAAATCCAAAACTTGTTTGGACTTGTTGAGATAGAGAAATTAGATTGTTCAAAGGTGGAGGGAGGGATTTTGAGAAGCTTTACTATAGGAGACATGGTAAAACCATGGGAGTTTTCAAGATAAGAAAAACCTAAAAATTCATAGAGTTCCTTTTTATTAGAAAAGGAATAATTTCCAAAAATACATTTTGAGAAGGAAACCATCAGAGAAAGAGTTTTAAATGATCAAACACCATAATTTTGAAGAAGATAAAAAAAAATCCTTGCCAATGAAGTTTTTAAGAGGAAGGTTTACTGGAAAATTTTAAATGGCCTCTTTTCAAAAACCACAAAGTTTTTGCTAAAAACCAAATAAAAATTTTGGAGTGTCACACGCCAGGCCTCGTTTCCATTGCCTGTTCCGTCCAAGCCCTCCCGATGAACACGGCCACACATTCCGTTCCGACCTAGCCGGTTGGCTCCCACGCGTTCCGTTGCCTCCCCATGAACACGACGCATTCCCTTGCCTCCGCATGAACACGACGCATTCCGCTGCCTCCCCATGAACACGACAACGACGCTATTTCTCTGTTCTGACCCAGCCATGTACACGAGCCCTGGCCGTACGTATGCGCGAGTAGGCGTTCGAGACCCTGCCCGTATGTACACATACGTGGCCGTATTTTCTTTCTTGCACCCTGGCCGCCGTACGTACATGTACATCCTACGTGCGTGCCTCTACTACGACACGTGCGCGCCTCTACATCGACCAATATGTACGTACACGTTCGCGACCAGAATGACAAAGCTACGTACGCTTCGACCAGGTGGGTCCCGACTATCAGGCACTTCCTTGCCTGCGAAGATGTAGCTGGAGGGTCCCAGCAGTCAGGGGGCGAATCGTTTTTTTTGCCCGGACGCACTTCCTTGCGTGCGAAGATGTAGCTGGTGGGTCCCAGCAGTCAGGGGGAAACGTTTTTTTCATGAAATACAGTGGCCCGTGATACGTCTCCAACGTATCTATAATTTTTGATTGCTCCATGCTATATTATCTACTGTTTTGGACTATATTGGGCTTTATTTTCCACTTTTATATTATTTTTGGGACTAACCTATTAACCGGAGGCCCAGCCCAGAATTGCTATTTTTTGCCTATTTCAGTGTTTCGAAGAAACGGAATATCAAACGGAGTCCAAACGGAATAAACCTTTCTGGAACGTGATTTTCTTCCCGAATATGACCCAGGAGACTTGGACCCTACGCCAAGGAAGCTTCGAGGTGGGCACGAGGTAGGGAGCGCGCCCTATACCCCCAGGCGCGCCCCCCACCCTCGTGGGCCCACCGAAGCTCCATCGACGTACTTCTTCCTCCTATATATACCTATGTACCCCCAAACGAACAGATACGGAGCCAAAAACCTAATTCCACCGCCGCAACTTTCTGTATCCACGAGATCCCATCTTGGGGCCTGTTCCGGAGCTTCGCCGGAGAGGGCCGTCATCACGGAGGGCTTCTACATCATCATAGCCTCTCCGATGAAGTGTTAGTAGTTTACCTCAGACCTTCGGGTCCATATTTATTAGCTTGATGGCTTCTTCTCTCTTTTTGGATCTCAATACAAAGTTCTCCCCCTCTCTTGTGGAGATCTATTCGATGTAATCTTCTTCTTTTTTGCGGTGCGTTTGTTGAGACCGATGAATTGTGGGTTTATGATCAAGTCTATCTATGAATAATATTTGAATCTTCTCTGAATTCTTTTATGTATGATTGGTTATCTTTGCAAGTCTCTTCGAGTTATCGGTTTGGTTTGGCCTACTAGATTGGTTTTTCTTGCCATGGGAGAAGTGCTTAGCTTTGGGTTCGATCTTGCGGTGTCCTTTCCCAGTGACAGAAGGGGCAGCAAGGCACGTATTGCATCGTTGCCATTGAGGATAACAAGATGGGGTTTATTTCATATTGCATGAATTTATCTCTCTACATCATGTCATCTTGCTTAAAGCGTTACTCTGTTTTTAACTTAATACTCTAGATGCATGCTAGATAGCGGTCGATGAGTGGAGTAATAGTAGTAGATGCAGAATCGTTTCGGTCTACTTGTCACAAACGTGATGCCTATATACATGATCATGCCTAAATATTCTCATAACTATGCTCAATTCTGTCAATTGCTCAACAGTAATTTGTTCACCCACCGTAAAATACTTATTCTCTTGAGAGAAGCCACTAGTGAAACCTATGGCCCCCGGGTCTATTCTCATCATATCAATCTCCATCACTTTAATCTTGCTTTGCTTTTTACTTTGCCTTTTTACTTTTCACTTTGCATCTCTATACTAAAAATATTATATCTATCAGATCTCACTCTCGTAAGTGACCGTGAAGGGATTGACAACCCCTAATCGCGTTGGTTGTGAGTAGCTATTGTTTTGTGCAGGTACAGGGGACTTGAGCGTGGCCTCCTACTGGATTGATACCTTGGTTCTCAAAAACTGAGGGAAATACTTACGCTACTCTGCTGCATCATCCTTTCCTCTTCGGGGAAATCCAACGCAAGCTCAAGAGGTAGCAGCCCGTCCGGTGGGTCCCAGCTGTCAAGTGGAGGAATCATTATTTTTCGTGTAATAAGGAGGCACTTCCTTGCTGCGGCCATGGACCCAGCTGTCAGCCTCTCCACGTACAGTCCACGTTCGATGGAAGTCGTTCCTTGACCACGTTGACCACGCCGTGCCGAGAGCACCAGGGCGGTGGACGACGTCGAGGCCTAGGAAGGGGACGACATAGAGGCAGGGAAGACTCGACAGGTGTTTCCCACGCGGAGGGGAGTACGACTGTACGAAGGTTTACTGGTTCGTCTACCGTCGCCGGAGAATAACAGCAGGTGTGGGTGAGTAGAGGGATGGCTAGGCCAGCGATGGGAGTACGGTCGGGCGGTGAGGCATGCGCGGCAGCACAGCCGGCCGCGAGGAGGAGGGAGCAGGCAGTCCCGCCGGTGCTTGTTTGAGCGGCTGGAGCAGGAAGAGCAGAGATTGAAGAAGCACGACGGCCGTTGGATGGACATCCAACAGTCAGTGCTTATGCGTCAACCTTTTTTTAGGAAAGCCTCAAATCTGTGGAAAACAGCATACAGCCCATCTGACATTATTTCTAATAATTTACAACACATTTGCTAATTCTTAAGGTTTTTTTGGAGCCCATATTCTTTTTGTTAACATTACAGCCCATATTGTGGCAACGGTTAAAAAATTATATGAAATTTTGCATATTTCGGTGCGGTCCGAACTGTTTTTAATCCCAAAATTTTGACTCACATTCAAACTGATTTTAAAAATAAATGTATATCAATATAAAATATAACAAATTCTCCATGCATAAAAATTAATGTAATTTAAAATCTTGAAATGAAAAAAAAAGATATTTGAAACTAATTGTCGGTTTGATGTATTTTAAAAATGTACAACCCATTTCTCGTTACTGATGGGCCATTTTCTCGGCCAGCGGAATGAAAGCTCTCCTCGTCTTGAAAGATTTGCAGCCCAACAGGCCTGACAAAGCGACTTACTTGGCAAATCACAAAAAAAACTGGGTTGTGGCCGTGGACCCAGTTGTTAGCCTCTCCACATATAGTACTCTTCCGATGGAAGTCGTTCCTTGACCATGTTGACCACGCCGCACGGAGAGCACCACGGCGGTGGATGACGGCGAGGCCTAGGAAGGGGACGACGCGGCAGTGGAAGCCCGCGCAGAGAGGACTACGAGGGTTCACTGGTTCGGCTGCGGTGTGAGGCTGCCGTCGCCGCAGGGCGTGGCCAGCGGTGGGAATAGTAGGGGGCGGTGAGGCCTCTACGGCAGCACAGCCGGCCACGGGAGGCAGGAGCACGCGGCACGGCCGGCGCTGCTTTGGGCGGCTGGAGCAAGAAGACCAGAGGTTGAAGAAGCACTACGGCCGTTGGATGGACATCGTATGGTCACTGGAGCTAGAATCGTTCATATTGACTAAGTTGACAAAGCCCTTCGTCCCCGTCAACTTAGTAGGCCCACAAGTCAGCCTCCCAGCAATGTGGGTCCCAGCTAGCCGGGGGAGTATTCTTTTTTGTGTGTAATAAGGAGGCACTTCCGGTGGGTCCTAGCTGACAGCGGGGGGAACATTTTTTTCACGAAATACGGTGGCCCGTCCGGTGGGTCCCAGCAGTCAGGGGGAAACGATTTTTTTCGCAAAATACTGGTGGCCCGTCCGGTGGGTCCCTGCTGTCAGGTGGAGGAATCATTATTTTTCGTGTAATAAGGAGGCACTTCCTTGCTGCCGCCGTGGACCCAGCTGTCAGCCTCTCCACGTATAGTCCACGTCTGATGGAAGTCGTTCCTTGACCACGTTGACCATGCCGCGCCAAGAGCACCAGGGCGGTGGACGACAGCGAGGCCTAGGAAGGGGACGACGCGGAGCCGGTGAAGACGCAGCAGTGGATGCCCACGCGGAGAGGAGTATGAGGGTTCACTCATTCGGCTGCGGTGTGAGGCTGCCGTCGTCGTAGGGCCTGGCCAGCGGTGGGAATAGTAGGGGGCGGTGAGGCCTCCGCGGCAGCACAGCTGGCCACGGGAGGCAGGAGCAGGCGGCACGACCGGCGCTGCTTTGGGTGGCTGGAGCAAGAAGACCAGAGGTTGAAGAAGCACTACGGCCGTTGGATGGACACCGTACGGTCACTTCAGTTAGAATCGTTTATATTGACTAAGTTGACAAAGCCCTTGTTACGTCAACTTAGTAGGCCCACATGTCAGCTTCCGAAACGGCGCGCCCCAGATGTCAGGGGGAGGAATCATTTTTTGGGCGGGTGAAGCTAGAATATCCGAGATTGAAGAAGCACGGCATCCGTTGGATAGACATCCAACGGCCATTGCTGCTAGAATCGTGTGTTGA
Source organism: Triticum urartu (assembly GCF_056163025.1). Taxonomy (NCBI): domain Eukaryota; kingdom Viridiplantae; phylum Streptophyta; class Magnoliopsida; order Poales; family Poaceae; genus Triticum; species Triticum urartu. Next base: position 477,298,733 of record NC_141877.1, read on the forward strand.
CTATAAGTTGGCAAAGCCTTGCATACGCGTCAAATCTGTTTTTTTAGGGGACGCGTCAACTTAGTAAGGCCAGAAGTGTGTGGCAGAGAACTTATAGCCCATTTGAGATTTGTAATAATGTGTAGCCCATTTTTGAATTCTAATGGAATTTACTACAGCCAATTTACAGTTTGTTAAAAGTACAACCCATTTCAACCAACCGTTCAAAACAGAATTCAATAAAAGTTCCCACATTTTGATGGTATCCGAAATATTTTTATCCCGAAATTTCTAGTCAGATTAAATACAATTTCAATATAAATTTATATTACATAAAAATCCAACGAAACATTGCGCTCGCAACAATTAATGAAATTAAAATTTTCAATATCCGAAAATAATATTTTATAAAGTAGTCACGTGTTTGGTGCATTTTTTTATAGTTACTGCATAGTTTTTATAATTACATCTCATTTATTATTTCTTAAAGCCCATTTTCTTGTTAAGGCTAATGCATCCCTCCTAGGAAAGATTTGCAGCCCAGCGGGGCGGAGAATAACAACTTGACCTTGCCTGGGTATTCCTAAAAAAAGTATAGTTGGGTTAGCCATTTTCAGCTTGAAAAAAATTAATATCTGGCCTGGATATCTGGCCTGGGCTAGACGGCCACAGCCCGCCCAGTTAATACATGCAGCGATGTTTTCGTTGTTGTTCAGAGGAGAAAAATTAATATCTGGGATAAACATGGAAAAACTCTGTAGTGCTCACACCTCAAAAACATAAATACTGCTTGAGCTTCTTGGTCCCAGCTGTCGGCCGCTTCTTATGCAATTCTCTCGTTTATTGACTACTACATAGGTTGACAATGGTGTGCGACCGTGATGTCAGGAAACCAGGGGGAAGCAAAATAAATTACTCCAGCGAGCGCTTCCACCTCTGCCTCATTGTCTCCCGTGGAAACCCCTTTCCTCTTTTTTTTTGCTTGGGCAAGGACCAATGCATGCAGCACGTCCATGCGGTTATTAGGCAAGAAATAAAAGCGCTTTGCATGCTATGAATTACGATGGCCTGCATGGGTAGCTAATAAGGCATCCTCTTAACTGCTATGATTAAATGTTGTGTTTAGAAGAGAGAAATATTCTTCTTTTCCACCAATCTACTTGCACCTAGGTCGTGATGCACCTTCTAATACGACTTATTCACCTAGACGGAGGGAGTATAGTTTTATACATATATATATATAATAAGGAGGGACTTGCGTACGTGAGGCTATGGACCTGGTGGGTCCCCATTGTCATCCTCTCCAAGTAAAGTCATCTCCTCGCCCGCGCGCGCTTTCCGCCCAAAACAGTCAGCGCTGCCCGCCCCGCTTCCCGGTGCAGGCGATTGCTCCGCCTTCAAATGACACAAGTGACGTCTGTCCATCTGCCGCCCACATTAATGATACGCGGTTGCCGATGCGGCTACTCTGGCGCCACACGTCTGTCCCTCCGCCCGCCCACCATTGCTATATAAACTATTGTGCCGGCCATAACCGCAGTCATCCGCATCCGTTCCCTTTCTCCTGTCCACACCACTACTGCCCACCATGGCTTCCTCGCGCTCCAGCGCTCTTTGGGACGGGCGGACGATGGACCACAAGGAGATGGCAGCCATTGCTGCCGACCGGCTGGCCGGCAGGCAGTCGGAGGATGACGACGTCCCAATGGAGAACATGGTAGTCGACGATCCGGCGCCAACCCCCTCCTCCGCGCCATCCTCGCCGGTGCATTGCACCATGACCATCGGCGAGGCCCGTGCCCAATATATGGACAGTGTGAGGTAGATGCGTCAGGAGCAGTTCCGGGAGGCGCAGGCCGACGTCGCCTAAAACCACCATCTCCTCCAGGAGCACCTGCAGCCGAGGAGCAGATCGCCGCGGAGCAGGCGGAGCAGGAGGCGCTGCTCGACTCGTACCGCTCCGCCCGCAAGGGCCGCCTTGAGTGCTGGCGGTATCGCATGCAGGTGGCGGAGGCTGCGGCCGCCTACAAAGCGGCTAGCAAAGAGGGCGATGAAGCGGGCGAGGCGCTGTTTGGCGAGACCGAGGACGAGGCAGAGGACAATGCCGGCTCCGACAAGTCCCCGCTCCGCTGGCGTCGACGAGGCCCTGCTCCGTCGAGGCCCCGCCCCGCCAACAACGAGGCAGAGGACATCGTCGGCTCAGCCGAGGCCCCACCCTGCCGGCAACGCGGGGAAGGATTTCCATCGCTCCGCTGAGGCGCCGCCCGCCGGCAACGAGACAGAGGACATCGCCGGCTCCGCCGAGGCCCCGCCCTGCTACCAACGAGGCCGCGCCACACAGAAAACAAGGAAGAGTAGAACACAGTAGGTCACCGCCACTCGGGTCCAAGTAAGGCCACCGCTGCTACCCTCCTGTTGAAGCCAAGCTAGGCGGGTTGACCATCGATGGCCGGTTAGCTTCTTGGCGGCGATGTGGAGTTAGGGAGTTCTGCTGGAGAATAACGCTGCTTCTACTTAACTGCTGGTGCAGTTGGCTGACTGACACGTGGGCCCAAAAGGCCACATGTCAGTTACGCAACTGCACCTGCAGTTAAGTCACTGAAGCTTCTGTTCAGCTCAGCGGGACACAGGTGGGTAGCTTCGGTTAATTAATTATACCTCCAGCGCACCCTTTTTTAGTTGAAGAATGTATGAAATGTAATGAAATCTAGCATGTTTATATGAAATCCGACCGTGTATGAATGAATTTATTTCGATTAGTTCGAATTCCTGTATCACTGGCATTGGATGAACATGCAAAACAATACGTACTAGCATTATTCCCAGGGTGATCACCTCGTTTGCAGCAGTTTCACATGTAATCCCTCCGGTCCTTTCTAGTGTGCATACAAGTTTTTTCTGCAGTCAAAGTATCTCTACTTTGACCAATCTTATACAAAAAAGTATGCACTTTCACAACGTGCGAAGTAAAAAGGAACAGAAGGAGTACAAAGAGTTTGAGCAGCTTATTAGCGTTTCTGTACATTGCAATCAAACACACAGGCCTGGCAATTCATAGAGAACACTCAAAACAATCAATGATTATGCATCTCAGCGACTCACATGTCAGAGGCAATATTTACTTCACAACTAAAGAATAAAGAAAAAATTGATCGACGCTGCTGACAGCAAAGGGCGTCCCATTCGAAAATATCAAACGCATGTATTGCTAAAATCAATGAGCAAAATTTGACAAGGTTGTCCCATTCCAAAATATCAAATGCCTACGATTGTGGAATGGGCAGGGTTTGCCATCAATTCGGACATTGACATGGCACCTCGTGCTAAATAAACCAGCTGTTCTTTTTGTGCAGTTCCACCAAAATCAACCAAGTTCGCGCGTAGCTTGTATGATTTCGCCCTTATATGTTGCAACGCCTTGAACTTATCGGCACCTCCTTTCTTGTGGTGGAAATGAATGATTCGATGTATTCATGAACATTTTGTGCAGTTCCCATTGAAATCAAGTTGAGCACCCCTGTTTGCACAAATACAAAAAAGTGATTAGTATAGAGCAAACTATACTATGAATTGACAGTTTCAATAGGCACATACATGGTCCATGTAGAGCACACTTTTAGAAAATGGAACTCACCAGAAAGAATCCTAGAACAACATTGTACTCGCGCATCACAGCAAAAAAATGGAGATTTTGTCAGTCCTTCTGCTGAAGTTAATTTGGTCTTGTGGGGAGTAATGTAACCATCCTTCAACTGCTCCTTCTGATGATAAGATAGATAGGGCTTCTTCATCCTGGCATAATCGGAACTAGTCACTTCACGTACTCCATATTCTTCTTCAGAGGAAGATGATCCTGTTGTGCAAAGACAAGAGGACTACTAAATGCTAGCATCACTGTTTGCTCAAAAAAAGGAAAGGAAATATTTAAAACATCACAGATGAAGCACTTCTCAAGGACAATACCACTTTTTCATGACAGTATCTAAACAGTAGCACAACACCAATAGAGATGACAAAGCTCAATCATATGGATGAAATCAGTGGGCGAGTACCAACCTTTGTTAGGAGGCTTATTGTGTAGAGCATACAAATGAGGCAATTCTCTGGAACCATCTGTTGCTATCTACGGTGGTGGCCATGCTTACTATATACTCCTCGAGTAGTTTAATGTTTCCAACATCTTCTTGTGCAGTTCCACTAAAATATATGGTATCTTCAAAGAAGATCCCTGTTTGCACAAGTAGAGATAATTACATATTACATTAAGAGTGGCATCAAATCAGTGGCAAAACAATTGCTCGTTCCAGCCATAGCAATAAATTATGATGCAAAACTATATCATTACTTGTGTCATCACAGTTCCAGTGCTTCATTACAGCACCGGGAGTTGATTTTTGTTTTTCTTCCCCTTGTTCTTCCCCTTCATCACTTGGTTCAATAACAAACAAGCTTCGCCTTCAATGTAAGATTTGGCATGTCAATTAGGGAGCACAAGTATAGTAATAAACTTAATTTTCTGATGAAAGTGGCAAAATACAGGCCAGCGGTTGTGAAATATCCTTATCTTACCTCAATGGGATATTACGGTGCACATACAGATTGGAAGTCTTGTCTCCATTTATGCGGTTCACTAAAATCAAGCAAAATTATCGTACAAGTAGCACAACATATGAATGCACACTGCAGAATCATGTGAAAGAAGGCTAGTACTGACCTCTCATGATGTGGAATTCAAACAACTCACAAGAAGAAGATCTGAACCAAATTCGCCTTAACGGATAGGAAGTAAGATCTCCTCTTGTGCAGTTCCACTAAGATCAAGCAATCAAGCAACGTTGTTGGTGTGACATTTTGGTTGAACTGCACAAAACACTCTAAAAACAAAAGTGTTTTGTGCAGTGCAACAAAAGGTCACAATGGCAACGAGGTGAAGCAGATAACCCTGTTTACACAGAGATGCAAAGGAAACAATTAGTGGTTAATAACGGTGGATGACACAGAAGCCAACAAAAAGAAGCATCTACCTTATCTAAATGGGAAAGAAAGCAAGACAATAGCATTTCTCAAACGGTGGCATTGATTAATATTAACATAGAGATTATATTAACAATAAAATTCGTGAAACATGTAATTTGCTTTTAACTGTGGCATTGCATCAATTTTCCAGCGGCATTATTAGAGGGTGTTTGTTTACAGGGACATTTTGGTGTAGGGACTAAAAAAACTCTGTGTCAGTCCCATCTAAACCAAAGAGGAGGGACTTTTAGGGACTAAAAGTGGGCATTTGGGACTAAAGAAAGAAGACCCCGAGGGAGTCTTTTTGGGACTTTTTCCAACAGTTGCCCCTGCCACGCATCACACCTTGTCTCTATTAGTTCATTACTAGGGGTAACATGGTCTTTTAGCATGTCATTTAATAACCTCTAGTCCATGTTTAGTCCCTGGAACCCAGCAGGTAGGGACTAGGGAGTTTTTAACCAAACAGGGCCTTAGATTAACAACAACTAATGAGTTGCACGGGACAGTGGACGCACCAGCACCATGTGCATCTACCAATGTACTATGGTCATGCATAGTCTGTTGCGACAAAGAACAAACAACCAAGGAGCATATTTGTGTTGGTCCCAGTTTTGTTATCTTTAGACGCCTTTCCCTATGTGAGCGCAGCAAATCTAGTCCTGCTCAAACTCTACAGCCTTTTCCCTTCCTTTCCTTTTTGAACTAGTACTTTCGCCCCTTCCTTTCCTCTTTGAACCACGTCCTAGATTTATGTGATACAACTTTCCCCACTACTTTCCCCCATTCCTTTCCTCTTTGAACCACGTCCTAGATTAATGCTATACAACTTTCCCCCTTCATTTCCTCTTTGAACCACGTCCTAGATTCATGCTATATACAACTTTTCCCACTACTTTCCCCCACTCCTTTCCTCTTTGAACCACGTCCTAGATTCATGGTATACATGCAGCTAGAGCAATGCATGTGGAGTAAGTAAATTATACCTTAAGGTTCTTGGGGCGTGGTTCGGTGGGCGACGGGACGTCGGCGAAGAAGAAGGGGTCGGAGGCCCTCCCGCGCCGCCGCTGGGTGGAAAGTGAACAGCTGTGCCGGTAGTCCCTCGCCGACGGCAACAGTGTTAAGCCTCCTTCCCTTCCCGGCGGACGGATCCTGTCGGCTCTTTGAGCAGCAGTGAGGGGAGAGAGAGGCCAACGAAGTCTTGTTTAGATCTGGAGAGGGCGAGAGAGTGTGAAGAGAGCAACTACAAGTGCTGAGGCTCCAGCGGGAGAGGGCGAGAGAGTGTGAAGAGAGCAACTACAAGCGTTGAGGCTCCAACGTGTATATATATACTGGAGAGAGAGTGTGAAGCGTGCAAACCCTAGAAAACATTTTGACCAATCAAAGAATCCTCCTGGCACAAATTATGCTCAAGTGTAGTTATCGAACCCGAGACCTCAAGTTTGATGAGCGAACAGGCTAACCAGCTACACAACCCTCCCGTTATGTTCAACGAGAGGGAAATAACCTTTTATACATTCCTACTTTCGTGTGACAAGCATGACGTGTTTTTTTGTGTGTGTGGGAGTCATTGGGATTTCAATTATAATCGTGTCATGTGGCTTTGGTGGTAAGACTATCCACAGTGGTGCAGAAATAATGCAGCCCTAGTCACCTTACCTCTCTCCACGTAGTACGTTGGGTCCCACCATTTAGAGGGTGAAACAAACAAATTAATAACAAAAATTAAAAGTGCCAGCGGTGTATCATACCTCACACATCTCGCTACTGCTCGGGAACACTGTCCAATTGATCCCTCTGTTCGCTCACATACTATTTTAAGTGAATCCTTATTATAACATGCACACAAATTTTGGGCACTTGTATTCGACTTAAGTCAATGTGCCACCGTATCTCATATACTTACTACTCCCTCCGTCTAGGTGTAATAAGTCACGTTAGAAGGTGCAACGGGACCAAGGTGCGTGCGTGTGTGTGTGTTTAACACCATGTGTGTGTTAGAGAGAGCGACAGATCAACCTACTCCTATAGAGAGATGTTGTGTAGTGTACGATTTTAGCCGCGAGAGTCGGTGCATCCTCTCGTTTCCGGGCGTGTCCGGTAGGGACATGCGGACAGCCGCCACGCCCGCTCCTGACCAGCCTGGCCCACCCAAAGCCCCTCCATCGCCCATGCACGCTTCCCGCCCGAAACGGTCAGCTCCGCTCCAAAGAATCGACGTTGAATTCATGCCCGGGCAGAGCGGACGCGACCTCTCACTGGCGCAAGAGTGATGGTTGCTTCGTCCGTCCAACTTACTGCTGGGTCTATGTGATTTGACGGCTCATTGGTCTTTATTACTGAGGTGGTAGGACTGCTGGATGTCCCACGCTTTCGGCGAAAGGAGGTATACTACTAGTACTAGATTACAATTTTCTCCATTCTTACAGCAGAGGCGTGCAAGAGCAGTGAAAACACGCAGACTCAGTGATTACATGGCCCACCTCACACTATCACCGTGCGACACCTAACTCTTTACATAGTACTCCCTCCGTTCCTAAATATTACTAGATGAGGCCCCGCGCGTTGGCGCGGAACAGCAGTATATCTCTCTGCGCAAAATTATCGCTTTCATAGAACAAAAAAACTCTATAACCGCATGACAAATGTGGTAGCCAAACTAAATAAACTACCATCATCATTTAGATCATCCCACGTAAGGAAAAAGATCAGCTAACTCCTACTGCATAATGGGGTTATATTTTTCTTTTTGACATGTTAATGGGACTTAAAAGCTCACTTACATGCATGCTACCGGTGCATGCTTGCATGCAGACCTGTTGATGTGAATTAAAACTCACTCACATGCATGTGGCACGGTATTTCTGCATGCTTGCATGTGGCTTAGTGCGGAGCCTCTCAACGTCAAGATCAGACGACTATTATGGACTGATTTACTTCATCTAATGGCTACATCAATTTTGATGACGTGGCTCAAGGAGAGGATAGAGAATTCCTAGTAGTGGGGGCTAGCTATTACTAGTAGATATAAGTCTTTGTAGAGATTCCACTACATACGGAACAAAATGAATGAATCTACACTTAAAATGTATCTATATACATCCGCATGTGGTTCATGGTGAAATCTCTACAAAGACTTATATTTAGGAACGGAGGAAGTACTAGTATAGTACATACTGTAATTTATCAGCGAGATAAATTTGTACAATGCTATGAAGCTTCCAGCTTCTGTTACATGTATCTTGCGTCCAAGGTTGCCCATTGCAACATTTCATCAAATACAAAGGAGACTAACATGCATGCTATTACATCTCAATGATTGACAGATCCTAGCAAATATGTACTCCCTCTGTTCCAAAATAAGTTTCTCAACTTTGTGCAAACTTTAGTACAAAGTTGTACTACTACTAAAGTTGACACTTATTTTGGAACAGATGCAGCTAAAGAAAAAAACGATCCATGCAGTCCCTAGCCCTTGAACCATGAACCCTGACCAGGCTTCAATTTGCTGGCAACGTTCGAGCTTCCTAATAAATGAAGTTTGCAACCTTTTGACCATCGGATCATTTTGTGCAGTTTCACCAAAATCGAGATGAGCATCCCTGTGGCAAAGAAATTGAACAAGCGTGATTAGAATAAGATTACTGGGACTAGTTGATGAGACATAAACTCATCACAAATACAGTACGTAGAAGCCAGTAGAGGTATGTGCGGGGCAAAGAAGTAGAGAAATATCCACAAGGAGTGATGTGGGCAGCTGGAGCAGTGGTGCAAGCCGGCTGTAAAGGGAGTTGTACCTGAGGGACGTAGCTCAACCTTGAGGAGGGAGGCGGCAACTGCCCATGTCGCGGTAGTGAGCAAGGGACGAAGGGAACCTCACCGACTTTGTGAGAGAGCACGGCGGGGACCCCTGATCGGGACGTGCCGACAGTGGGTTTTCGCCGTCGGCGACGGCCACCGCATCTACACTAAGCATCCACCCCTTCCCCAAGCGGACGTGATCTGCCGGGATGTTAGAGATGTGTCCATAGTCGTTTTGTGCGAGAGAGTGTGAAGAGAGCAACCCCGGCAAGGAACCGTGTAGGCTGGCCCGTCCTGACTATGTATATAGTGGAGCGGTTTCCTTTTCTCTCCATATGAACCTATCATATTGCGTACGTGCCACTTAAGAAAAAAAACTTTATTTATAAATTACGCGGCACCTACTACTCGTTCTTCTATAACCTTGCGCTTGGCATCTCCAAAATATTAACCTTGCGATTGGCTCTTCACCTCTTCGGGAAGTCGAGCAATAATGGTAGTGCAGTATATATTATTCTGGCTATATGAGACCGAATGAATTGTTGCACGTCCACCACGTGGGCGAGGGTCGAGGGGCAAGGGAGAGTGCTACATACGGAGGAATGAGTGAATCTACACTCTAAAATACGTCTATATACATCAGTGTTTGGAGTATGTACTAGTAGTTCATATTGAAATCTACTAAAGGACATATATATTCCAAACAATATGATATAACCTCTATAACCAAGGTAGTAGGGACGAGGAGTAAACGGAGGGAGTAGTAAATTTTTCTCCTCGTCCTGCGAGCCACCGCGCGCATGGGCGAGGGAGCGGGCATAAGGCATAGTAAGCAAGCTTCACCTCATCCTGCGAGCCACCGCGCCTGTGGGCGGAGGAGACGGCGTACTAAGCAAGCTTCTCCTTGTTCCGCGAGTTGATGGGACACATCAAAAGTACTTCACTGTATAGAGCATTGCCTATAAGGTAGGCCCCACACGGTTTGCCAATTTTTTTAACATAACACGTCAAGTTGCAATTTGTTTGTTCATCCGTGGTAGACGATCCTCCCTCCACCAAGTGGACAACCAGTACACGTGGCAAATTACCACGTGGGCTGCCTTTTTCATACAGAAATGAGCTCCACCGTGTACCGCGCGGGTGTGGTTGGGAAAGAGATGGGAGTACGTGTGACGTGCATGCACCTCTTCTCTTCGTGCACGTCCCCCACCTACGTGGGTGTGTGTGAGAGATACAAACCGTGTTCGTGAGTGTTTTTTGTTTTGGGGTGGGGGTGGGGTGGGGGGTTGATTTCGTGAATTATTTGTGGGAATATGTGTCGATGACATCTCAAACAAAATTTTGCATGCAATGTGTGTGAAATGGAGGCCTATCCATATCATACATAGAGGGTCGGGCAATTCACGAGAAGAGAGGGAGGGGTCATAGCTATCGATAGAGTCAAAGAGAGGATCAAGTGGGTGGGTGCGAGATCGATGAAGAGAGCCATCGAAATTGTGTGTGTGTACAAGTCAAAGATATAGGGCGACTAGCCTACCGGAACGTTAGAGGGACACGTCAAGTTTGTGTGTGGCAGGGAGACATGACTAGAATGCTCGATGTATCAGTGTGTGGGGGGGAGGGGTGGTGGGAGGGGTAGGCAGAGGCCTAACTATAGAGGTAGAATGACTCGTATATGTGTTGAGAAGGAGAGACCCAGCTATGTCTTGAGGGAGATCGGTCGACATCCATACATAACTGAATGACGGGAAATATGATGGGAGAGAGAGAGGGGAGAGAGAGAGAGAGGGAGGGAGAGGGAGGGAGAGGGGTAGAGTGCTGGATGGGTGATGGAGTTGCTTCTCGAAGATGGTGGGAGAGGCCTACTAGACAAACTGAGGGTGGAACTACAATGTTATCAATAAGAGTGGTGATGTGTTTCTGTGTGTGCCTGTGCATGATAGATCTGTCGGGACGCATCCATGGATGATGAAGGGGAACCATGTGTTTGGTAAGCAAACCTAACTAGATCGGTAGATCAATTGTTGTTTGTCGGAGGAAGGGAGAGACACAACTAATGAGGTAGATCGATTGACGTGTGGGTAAAAACGAGTTATAAGGACCTAGCTAGCTATATGTATAGCGAGAGATCGGTCGGTGTACGTCCATTTGTTAGAGGCAAATAAGGCCCAGCGAGACGGATAGACAGAGAGAATGGAGCTAGGAGGTGGTGCGAGAGGCCCAACTACTAGCTAGATAGGGGAGGAGTGTGCGGTTGTGAGAGCGATGAAAAGAGGGGCGAGAGTTTACACGTGTGTCTGACCATATGAGAGACACGAGGCAAGGACACATAAAGGAGGAGATTGAAGGTGTGTTTGTATGTTGTAGGCAGGCATCGCTGGAGAGGTTTATCGATCAATGTGTGTCGGAAAGGAGTTGTGGAGACTCTGGGAGAACGACCTAAAGAAAAAAATGAATGTGCCCGGTGGATAGAATGCCGAGGGAGGGGGAGGGCGAGGAGGGCGTGTGCATGCACGAGAGAAAGTTAGTGGTAGCTACAAAGGTTAGAGGATTGTGTGGGTGTAAGAGACTAACAAAGATCATAATTTGATATGAAAGCGGATTCATATATTTGAATAGGAGATCATAGTGTTTTAAACATTGCATGCATGAATATAGCGGTGATACACGTGTTGTGCACATGTTATACCATAATGTGATAATGCATGGCGTTTGCAACTCACAGCTAAATGCCGAACAATCTAAACCATACTATACATCAAACAATCTCACATTTTATTTGAATTTGTGATAATGTGTGGCATTTGCAGCTTACAACTAAATATCGAACAATCTAAACAATACTATATATCGAACATTCTCACATTTTATTTGAATTTGTGGTAATGTGTGGTGTTTGCAACTCACAGCTAAATACTTGTAGGCGTAGGGGGCGGGGCACCATACATAATGTGATAAACAAATTATACATATGAGACATGGTTTAGATTATGAAGATCTAGCTAGAGCTAGAAATGTAATGTGATTTGAAATCAAAATAAAGTGGATTCAAAAAATCTAGTTCGAGTTCATATAGTACACATAGTTCATATGTAACTCGAGACTAATCATGTGGTGTGCTATGAAGATAATACACAAATGATGGTTTAACTTTACAATAATGATGATTGTAGATCTTATTAAAATAGAGAAACGAATTCAAATGCTTTGACTTCACAACAATCATTACTATAGATCTTATTCAAATAGAGAAACGAATTCAAATTTAGTTCATATTGAAGCGGTAGTATATACGTTTGGAATGCACTAAAACGTTCATTTGAGTAGTAGGTTGCATGCATTATACACGTAGCGAAATATTTTAATTGAACATAACATGAATTCAAAGTTTTGAATGACATTTGTAGGGCGTATTGATTTGGTAAAGTACACGTTAGGCTTGTCCGGAAATTTCAAGCCACGCCTTGTTAGCCCGAAATATTTAAGATATATCTTTGTCTCGTTGTGCTCCGACAACTCCCTCCATCTCAACCCGCGCTTGCTATTCCGAAATTACAACGCGCGTGAAAACTCCCACCTCCTCTGAAGTCCCGACACGTGAAATGCCCGTGGTACCCCTGAACCGAAAGAATCGCCTCAAATCGGTGGGGGTACTTTCGTAACTTACCCCACATTTCGGACAAGCGTGTCTCTAAGCCATGGTTCCCCACTGCCATCCCATCCACCCACCCATTCGTACACCGAGGCCACGAAAACCCGCGATGAAACCCCACACCCTGCTCCGTCCGCCACCCAGCCGGAGCCTCTTCCCCGACGGCGTCGTCCACAGCAACACCTTGACGTCCCTCATCCACCGTACCGGATGAGGATCCGTCGTCGATCTCATCGTCCCGTCGGTTCAGCCACCCCGTCCTCCACCTCCAAGGAGCTGCCCCGACGTTCCCCTCGTCTTTTGCGCCACCTCCATTCCCACATCGCCCTCTTCACCTGCACCACCGTAAGAGCATCATCATCACCGTTTCCTCAGATGAAGTTGCGGCCTAATCGGCGCCCCCAAAGAGGTTGTACACTAATTGCCGCATTTTCTTCTTGATTCGATCTCACGGTGCTGCCGGCGCTCGGTCCCGAGCCGACACGGCGTGACTCCATCCACGGCAGCGTCGCCGGCCACTTCCTCCACGGCGTCGCTCCCTCGGCGGCGACGTCCACATCAGTGGGACCTGCTGCTACTTTAGCTCTCGCTCGCGCTGCTGCTCTGCTCTTGCTCTCGGTCCCCTGCCTGGTCTGCTCTTGCTATTGCTCTTGCTCGCGCTGCTGCTCTTGCTATTGCTCTTGCTCGCGCTGTTGCTCTTACTTGTGATGCTGCTCCGATTTAGCTACACTTCACTCTGATGCCGCCGGGGTGAAGGAAGAACCAGCCGCAGCGGGGAGGGGGGCTCGCCGGAGAGGTACCCCACTATCTATCTTAGGGTTCAGGATGGGGGGGTGGTCGCCAGCGATGGCGGGGCGGTGGCGTGGGGATCACCGGAGAAAAAGCTCGGCACGGGGGGGCCTAGAGGGATGGCCGGGGCGCGAGCGGACCAGCGGTGGGGAGTGTTTTCGGGGCGGGCGGGGCGGCGGGGGCTGCTGTTTGGCCAGCTCAGGGGGGTGGAGGTTGAAGATGAACTGCAGGCCCTTGATTTCGTATCCAACAGCTGCAAAATCGACTGACCAGAGATGAAAAAGTCAGTCGACCGACGTGTAGCCTCACCTTGCTAGTGCGTTCCGTTTCGACAGCAAAATTCAGTGTCAACAGCAAAATTCAGGTTCGACAGTAAAGTTCAGTTTCGACAGTTAAGTTCAGTTTCGACAGTTAAATTCAGTTTCGACAGTTAAGTTCAGAGATGAGCGGCTAATGTATTTTACTTCTAGCACTTTGTGTTTATGTATTTTACGTCATGTATTGGAGATGCTATTAGAATTCCACTCAGGTTAACGTTGTTCGTTGTCTCTCTTGTCCTGCTTCAGCCTCGGCGTCGTACAACTCACCGGAGCTGCTCTAACGATGAAACCCTCCATCACAGCGGAGCGGTACCTCGGGCTCCATCTCCAGACGCCTAAGATCTTTTTCCCCTCCTCCGACAGCCAAGTCAGCCGGAGCATCCTCACCGGCCAACCCAATCACGCTGAGATCGACATGGCTTCGCCAAAGAGGTTGTACCTTTGTTGCATCTCTTTTTACTCTACATGTTATATATATTGTCCACTGAGCACACGGATTTGTTCCTTTAGTGTCTCCTTGAAATAAAAAACGTAGGAATTTTAATTTTCACTTGTCCTCCTTTTCAAATTCCTATTCATGAAGCACAAGACTAAGAGATAGTAGCATAATAGCATTATAACCGTACATTTTCTTATGGTTTGACTTAATCTCACCATGCTTCTTTGCATCCTGTGGTCTTCCAATTGTTGTGAATCAAACACCCAGATTGGCAGAAATCCTGTGTTTTTAAATTCTCTGTTTTGCACGTGCATTCCTATCCTATTACTGTCTATTTCCTATCCCTGCATTATTGGAATCCTCCAATTCAAACGAGCCCTTACAGAATTACTTCTCTTACAGATAGTTGTCAAAGAAAACCTTGCGTGGTTTGTCCCACTCCTGCTGCGCCGTCGTCCACCCCAGCTCAGCTGCTCCAACGATAGAAGGGTCCAGCACAACAGGGATCCAGCCTCCAGACTGTCTTTCGCCTCCTCAGATCTTCTTCCCCGCCGCTGGCAGCCATGAAAACTGCACTACCATCATCAACCGAGCAGATGACCTCAAGGACTACACGGGTCCGCAAGAGAGGTCGCACTCTTTCGTGTCTGCTTACGTTATGCATCGCTTAATATTACATGCTACTTTATCGTCGTGTTCACCAATTAGACTCTGAGTCAGCTCCAAACTAATGGTCAAACTTGAGTTTTTAAATGGTTGTGGGGTACATATCGGGGCCACTATCAATAGTATCTATCTACTATCTGGTTAATCTCCGGTGTCTACTACGAGTTTCATGTTGGGTGGGAAACAAACAGTAAAGAAGCCATTATCTGTATTTTTTAACTGAAGCCATTATCTGCCTGCTATTATTGGTTTTGGGTCTATCCACAAGTTGCTACCATCACTCTGGATTTCTGCATGCACTCCTTACATAATCTCACTATGTTTTATTCCTATGCATGACAGTTATTGTAAACAATGGAACTGAACATGTAGAGCAAAAGAGACGAGCCTTGCGTGGCAATAAAATTTCATGCAGACGTCGCTCCATGGTAGGCGCAAAGGCAGCCCCCCCCCACGCATTTCGGATTGTAATTGAGAGGAAGATATCTGTTCTGAGGGGGATTCAGAAGGAGAAGACAACTCCTATTTACCCCCTGAGGTCTTCGCTCTAACTTGGCATGATGATGTTGGTTATATCATGCATATGGTGTCTTGCATTGCTTACTTTATACATCAAATATGTCATCTTCTTAGTTTAGACATCCTTTGTGCGAATGCCATCTGTTTAGTTTATTCATCGTTTATGTGAATTATGCAACGCCATCTTGTTTAGCCAGGCATCATATATGTGAATTTTGCAATGCCATCCTGCTTAGCCAGTCATCTTATATGTAAATTATATCAGGCCATCCTTTTTTTCGTTACATATTACATTTATCAACAATGTTATTACATTCAACTGCTCTTCGTGTGCATCAGCCATTTGACACGGTGATGGCATATTCTGGAGTGAAAACAAGGTCTTCAGAGCAAACTATGCTATCTGACGAAGCGCATATCTCGCTAGTTACGGATAGCTCCTCAGAGGAGGATTCAGAGATAGATGACCAGTCCTATCCCCCCCCCCCGCGAGGTGTATGCTCTAACTTGGCAGGGTTATGTTGTTCATATCATGCGTATGGTGTCTCGCATTGCTATGTCATTTGATTAGTTTAGACATGCTTTGTGTGAATGCCACCTGTTTAGTGTCTAATTACCATATATGTGAATTATGCATTGCCATCTTGTTGCAAGACATTATATATGTGAATTATACAATGCTATCTTGTTGCAAAGGCATTATATATGTGAATTATGCAATGTCATGCTGTTTAGCCAATCACCATGTATGTGAATTATATCATGCTATCATTTTTTTGTATTACGTGTTCCATTTGTCGACAACGTTTGTATATTCAACTACTCTTCCTGTGCATTAGCCATTTGAAGTGGTGATGGAAGTATCTGGAGTGAAAACAAGGTATTCAGAGCAGACAATGCTACCTGCTGAAGCAGACATCTTGCTGGTTACAGAGAGCTCCTCAGAGGAGGATTCAGAGACTGATGACCAGTCCTATTTTCCCCCTGAGGTCTATGCTCAAACTTGGCAGGGTTATATTACCCATGTCATGCATGTTGTCTTGCATTGCTTAGTTTTTACATCATATATGGATTGACATCTGCTTACTTGCTTACTATATAAATCATATATTTGAATTATATCATGCCATCATGTTTACATAGTACATACACATCATCTATCTGAATTATGGCATGGCAACCCATTTAATAAAGACATCATATAGTTATATCATCTCATCCTGTTTAGTGTTTACAGTCATCATATTTTGAATTATGGCATTCTATCCGTGAATGTATGTGAATTATGGCATGCCAACCTATTTAATAAACACATTATATAGTTATGTCATGTCATCTTGTTTACATAGTCTCATATTTTGAACTATGTCTTTCCATCTTTTTTAGTTAGCCATCATAATGTGAAATTGTGTCATGTTATCCTGTTTAGTTAGCCATCATATATGTGAAGTTGTGTCATGCTATCCTGTTTGGTTAGACAACATAAATATGAATTATTTCATTCCCTCTTTTATTCCCCACTATCCATTGCACCTGTCTATCATACAATGTCTATACTTTCAATTACTTTTCTTGTTTATCAGCCATTTGAATTGGAGAGCGTGATGGCAGTATCTAAGGGAGTAACAACACGGTCTTCAGAAAAGATAGTGCTATCAGTTGATGCAGATAGAACCACGGTTGTACTTGCCCAAGGACCAGATCCACCACACATAACCCAGACTCTCACAGATTGTACCCCTACCCAGTTGGACAGAGAACCAGTTACACCCCTTCTAACCCCAACCCCGGCAGATAGTAACCCAGTTCCAGTTGACACAGCACCGTCTCCACCACAGAGCACCCAAACACGAGCAGTTAGTAAGGGAACTGCAGTGCCCAAAGCACGAAGACCACCACTCCGAATCCCAACTCAACGCTTAAAGGAGAAGAATATTTGTTCTTAGGTCAGGTTCTGTAGCTATGGTTCATACTCCTTTGCTCTTGCATGACTATATTTACTCATACCAACTATTTTCAAATTTGAAGGATGGAATTGAAACTCCAATGGCGCAACAGGTATGTTTTAAACCTATTTATTTAACTGGTTTGCTGTTGTAACCCGCTCTATGTTGATTTCAGTTTCAATTGAATAAACAGTTATGTTCTCATGTCATGCACATTACAAGTGCTGTTATTGCTCTATAGTTACCCACACTTATATTCTGTCTATTCTGCTTTGTCTTGAACAAATATTATTTGAACTGTGTCTCTATCTTGATTTGGCAACAAAAACTAGAATGATATAGACCATAAAGTGACCATGGTACAAAGATATATTTTTGTTTCATGCTGTTATCCTGTCCACTTTAATACTGAACTCATTTACCAAAATGAGTTTCATATACAACATAGTAAACATGTGATGTGTCTGCTTGTTTCTCTTTTAGAATGCGGACAAAATATTGGAGAACAGTACCGCGTTATCCAATGGTAAAGGAAGTAATGCAGATAAGGTTCAAGATAGTGAGACATCCCTGTTGGTCTCCAAGAAAGCTGATAAAAACTATCTTGACGACAGTGAGGGAACCCAAAAGTCCAGTCTTGATGTAGTGTTCGAGTTACTGGCCACTATTGCTGGCACAAGCTCTTCGAACTCGCTGCCTGAATCAGTTCGTCTTCTTGAGTCTCAACTTCAAGTTGAAAGACATCGATCAGATGTGCTATGATAGGAAGCCGAAAGACTGAGGAAGTCCTTGCAGAATTCAGATGCATATTTTCTGGTGCAATAGCAAGCGCTGGAGGATTTAAGCGCCAAACAAGAGAAAGTTAATAAGCTGGCTAAGCATCTTGCCAGCATTATGGGTACCCAGGATATTGTTTCTTGAGATCTTATGAAGTGGTTTCAGTTCTGGATTTGTTTTGCTGCGGCGTTTATTTGCGCTGGTCGCCAACTTTGACAACCATGTATATGATATGCTGCTTTGTTCCCTATATTTGCACTGGTGGCGAACTTTGATGCCCAGTGGATGTAATATGTGTAATAGCCGTGATAGCCTAGCATTAGTTGCTTGCTTATTTATTTCCTTGTTGTCTTGTTTATTTGTTTGCTTGTAGTCATTGCAGTTCTTTTTCCGCGGTTAGCTAGTGGCTGCAATAACCTATTTTTTAAAACTAGGCCACAATAACCATGGGCTAATATTTACTGTAGTGACACTGGGCCTCCTACTGGCCATAGAAATAGTGGGCCTTCTACGGGCCATAGAAACAATGGGCCTTCTATGGGCCGTAGAAACAATGGGCCTTCTGCGGGCCGTATTATCAATGGGCCTTATAGGCGCCGTATAATCGATTGGCCAAACATGGGCCAAACAGACCGCATTATGGCCGTAAACGGGCTAGAGTTGGAATCGTCCGTTCATGGGCCGACCATAACGGGCCATCGTTAATAGGCCGTATTTGATGACGCTATGAAATCGGCCCAACGTATTAACGGACCACAAACGGGTCGACTGTAACCACGGGCTGAATTTGGCCCACAAGCAGAAAATGACAGTAACGGGCCGTAAGTAAACGAATGCTGGAAATGAGCCCAAGAATAAATGGGCTCTGAGAAGGCCGAAAGATAACATGGGCTGGAAACGGCCCAAGGGAATAACGGGCCATTAATGGGTATAAAGTGATACACTATTCATTACGGGCCAGTTTCACCACGGGCCGTTGATGGGTGTAAAGTGATACACTATTCATTACGGGCCAGTTTCACCACGGGCCATTAGTCGGCCAAGAGTTACATAGGGCCTCATATGGGCCGAAAGACGTCATGGACCATACATGGGCCAGAAGTGAAAACAGGCTGGAATCATATTGGACGGCCCAGATGACGCTACTGGGCCTAATTCAGATAGGGCGTAATGGGCCTTGGGTTAGCGGGCTGTAAATGGGCTATATTCAAAAAGGCCGTTAACAGGCTTTCCATGGGCCAGCCCGCCAGCTTTTGACCAAGTCAAACGGGCCAGCCTTTTCACAGGAATGGGCCTCTGTTGGGCCGTGCCACGTGTTGACGTGTCATAGGCGCCTTCCGTCCAATGAGGGGTTGACATGTGTCCCAACAATGAGCCGACACGTGTTTCCTCCAGCCAATGATGATTTTACACGTGGAAAATCCCCATTGGTCGGGGCTGTTAACGGGTTATCGGATCCAAAACCCGACCCGATAGCTTAACGACGTTCCGTTACGGTGGATGCCACGTGTTGGTCACCCTTGACGAAATCACTTCTGTGACGCGCGATTTATCGTCATGGAAGTGGACACTTCCGTGATGATAACTTTGGTAATGTCATGGAACACTTCTACGACAGCACAGGTATGACTATCTTGATTCTGTCATAAATTTGTCATGGATGTACATGCATGACAGAAAACGTGACCTACTGTGACAAACACATATCATCACGGAAGTGTATTTTTTTTGTAGTGTAAGTGGGTGTGCATCCAACTTGCTTGCTCATGAAGACCTAGGGCAATTTTGAGGAAGCCCATCATTGGAATATACAAGCCAAGTTCTATAATGAAAAAATCCCACTAGTATATGAAAGTGATAACATGAGAGACTCTCTACTATGAAGATCATGGTGCTACTTTGAAGCACACGTGTGGTAAAAGGATAGTAACATTGTCCCTTCTCTCTTTTTCTGTCATTTTTTTAATTTTTTTATTTGGGCCTTTTCTCTTTTTTTATGGCCTCTTTTCTTTCTCTTTTTTTATTTGGGCTTCTTTGGCCTCTTTTATTTATTTTTCGTCCGGAGTCTCATCCCGACTTGTGGGGGAATCATAGTCTCCATCATCCTTTCCTCACTTGGGACAATGCTCTAATAATGATGATCATCACACTTTTATTTTTCTTACAACTCAATAATTACAACTCGATACCTAGAACAAGATATGACTCTATATGAATGCCTCCGGCGGTGTACCAGGATATGCAATGATGCATGAGTGACAAGTATGAAAGAATTATGAACGGTGGCTTTGCCACAAATACTATGTCAACTACATGATCATGCGAAGCAATATGACAATGATGAAGCGTGTCATAAATGGAATGGTGGAAAGTTGCATGGCAATATATATCGGAATGGCTATGGAAATGCCATAATAGGTAGGTATGGTGGCTGTTTTGAGGAAGGTATATGGTGGGTGTATGATACCGGAGAAAGGTGTGTGGTATTAGAGAGGCTAGCAAAGGTGGAAGGGTGAGAGTGCGTATAATCCGTGGACTCAACATTAGTCATAAAGAACTCACATACTTATTGCAAAAATTTATTAGTTATTGAAACAAAGTATTACACGCATGCTCCTAGGGGGATAGATTGGTAGGAAAAGACCATCGCTCGTCCCCGACCGCCACTCATAAGGAGGACAATCAATAAATAAATCATGATCCGACTTCATCACATAATGGTTCACCATACGTGCATGCTACGGGAATCACAAGCTTTAACACAAGTATTTCTCAAATTCACAACTACTCAACTAGCATGACTCTAATATCACCATCTCCATATCTCAAAACAATTATCAAGTATCAAACTTCTCATAGTATTCAACACACTCATAAGAGAATTTTATTATTCTTGAATACCTAGCATATTAGGATTTTAAGCAAATTACCATGCTATTTAAAACTCTCAAAATGATATAAGTGAAGCATGAGAGTTCATCTATTTCTATAATACCACCACCGTGCTCTAAAAAGATATATGTTAAGCACTAGAGCAAATGACAAACTACTCCGAAAGATATAAGTGAAGATCAATGAGTAGTCAAATAATTATGCAACTATATGAAGACTCTCTAACATTTGATAATTTCAGATCTTGGTATTTTATTCAAACAGAAAGCAAAGCAAAAGAAAATGACATTCTAAGAATGGCAAACATCATGTGAAGAAACAAAAACTTAGGATCAACCGAACCTAACCGATAGTTGTTGAACAAGAAAGGTGGGATGCCAACCGGGGCATCCCCAAGCTTAGGCGCTTGAGAATTCTTGAGATATTATCTTGGGATGCCTTGGGCTTCCCCAAGCTTGAGCTTTTGTGTCTCCTTAATTCCTCTCATATCACGGTCTCCCTAAATCTCAAAAGCTTCATCCACACAAAACTCAACAAGGACTCGTGAGATAATTTAGTATAAACCATTGACAAAACCTTATCATACTCTACTGTAGCAAATCACTAAAATTATTATTAAACATTGCATACTAAATGCCTCTGCATATTTAATATTCCTATCCTCAAATAGAATCATTAAAGAAGCAAACATATGCAAACATAACAGCAATCTGCCTAAACAGGACAGTCTGTAAAGAATGCAGCAACATCCATACTTCCCTAGCTCCAAAAATTATGAAAGAAAATTACCACTGTAGTAAATTTATCAGAGCTTAATATGCAAAAGGTTTCAACATTTTATCACATTCTGACTTTTCTAGGGAATTATTGCAACAGCGGTGAACTTTCTGTTTTCAAACAGCAACATGTGGACTTGTAACATAGGCATAGTAAAGACTATCAATGCCAATTTTATTGGAATAAAAGATGAAAAACATTTTCTAAATAAAAGCAAGAAAATCCTAACAAAATAAATTGACGCTCCAAGCAAAACACATATCATGTGGTGAATAAAAATATAGCTCCAAGTAAAGTTACCGATGGAAGTAGACGAAAGAGGGGATGCCAACCGGGGCATCCCCAAGCTTAGGCTCTTGGCTATCCTTGAATATTACCTTGGGGTGCCTTGGGCATCCCCAAGCTTAGGCTCTTGCCACTCCTTATTCCATATTCCATCGAATCCTTACCCAAAACTTGAAAACTTCACAACACAAAACTTAACAGAAAACTCGTAAGCTCCGTTAGTACAAGAAATTAAATCACCACTTCAAGGTACTGTAATAAACTCATTATTTATTTATATTGGTGTTAAACCTACTGTATTCCAACTTCTCTATGGTTCATAAACTATTTTACTAGCCATAGATTCATCAAAATAAGTAAACAACACATGAAAAACAGAATCTGTCAAAAACAGAACAGTCTGTAGTAATCTAGATCAAACGTATACTTATGGAACTCATAAAATTCTCAAATAAATTTATGAACCTGAGGAATTTATATATTAATAATATGCAAAAGGAATTAACTAAATAGCACTCTCCAAATAAGAAATGGCAGCAGTTCTCATGAGCGCTAAAGTTTCTGTTTTTTACAGCAAGATCAACAAGACTTTCCCCAAGTCTTCCCAACGGTTCTACTTGGCACAAACACTAATTAAAACATAAAAAACTCAATCATAACAGAGGCTAGATAAATTATTTACTACTAAACAGGAACAAAAAGCAAGTAACTAAAATAAAATTGGGTTGCCTCCCAACAAGCGCTATCGTTTAACGCCCCTAGCTAGGCATGATGATTTCAATGATGCTCACATAAAGGATAAGAATTGAAACATAAAGAGAGCATCATAAAGAATATGACTAGCACATTTAAGCCTAACCAACTTCCTATTCATAGGGATTTTGTGAGCAAACAACTTGTGGGAACAAGAATCAACTACCATAGGAAGGTAAAACAAGCATAACTTCAAAACTTTAAGCACATAGAGAGGAAACTTGATATTATTGCAATTCCTACAAGCATATATTCCTCCCTCATAATAATTTTCAGTAGCATCATGAATTAATTCAACAATATAACCAGAACCTAAAGCATTCTTTTCATGATCTACATGCATAGAAAATTTACTACTCTCCACATAAGCAAATTTCTTCTCAATTGGAATAGTGGGAGTATCATAAGAGACTTGAATACTATAAATTGTTTCCACATTAAAAGAGTAATGTTAAGAAAAGGGGTAATCATAATCATGACAGGTTTTATAAATATAATCACTACTTTTTATAGCATAAGTATCATCACAATAATCATCATAGGTAGGAGGCATGCTATCATCATTATAAATTTGCATATCAAAACTTGGGACTAAAAATATCATCTTCATTAAACGTAACATCCCCAAGCTTGGGACAAACATTAATTGCAGCAAATATATTCTCAAAAACATCATCTTAATCAAACATAGCATCCCCAAGCTTGGGCCTTTTCATATCATAAGCATAATCACTCTCATCATTAATAGTATGGATAACACCAATAGTATAGCAATTATCATATGCTTCCAAGCAAGTGCCAAAAAGATTTTCAAGATCATAAGAAGTATCATTATCTTCCACAATTATATTTTCATGAGGCACAATAGTAATAGGAGCAGCATTATTTGGGGGAGATATCTTTTTACCTCTCTTCCTTTTTCTTTTCTTCTTCTTCACCACATCATGTGTGGGTTCAATCCTCTTTTTGGAGCTCCTTATTAATGAGATTGGTTGAATAAAAGGCTCCTCCTCGTTACCTGATTCATCATAAGAAATAATAGGAGGATATTGGGAAGTCTCTTACCTTTCATTAGTATTCTCTTCATCTTCTATTTGTTTTCTTTTCTTTATGTAGTTGGCAACATAAGGATTTTCAATACAATTCACCGCACAATACATATAAATTTTCTCTAGATCAAAATCAAGAAATCTATCAAAATTAAACTTTGGAATACCCTCAGTTATACGTTTCATTTCCTCATACCCCAAAAGAAGACTAAGCTCTTTATGATGCTCAAGGGTAATCAAATTATCACAATTTTTGGATACGATTCGGTCATGAAACAATTTACATTGGAGATTTAAATGACCATGTTCATTGCAAAGTTCACAAGGGGCGTGAAAAATATTGAATTTTTCAGCACAATCATCAAGACTTTCTTGCAATAATTCAGTTTCTAAGTACTTATGCCTCTTGCAATATCTATCTTCCCTATTTGGTGTGTACTTACAAACCCAATGCACTCCACAAAAATTGACATGTTTATAGGAGACATTTTCATCATAACTAGTGCAATCATCATTAGTATCATGGATATTCAAAGAATTCATACTAACAACATGGCAATCATGCTCATCATTCAAATATTTAGTGCCAAACATTTTATAGATTTCTTCTTCTAGCACTTGAGCACAGTTATCCTTTCCATCATACTCATGAAAGATATTAAAAAGGTGAAGCGTATGAGACAAACTCAATTCCATTTTTTATAGCTTTGTTTTATAAACTAAACTAGTGATAAAACAAGAAACTAAAAGACTCGATTGCAAGATCTAAAGATATACCTTCAAGTGCTAACCTCCCCGGCAAAGGCGCCAAAAAAGAGCTTGATGTCTACTACACAACCTTCTTCTTGTAGACGTTGTTGGGCCTCCAAGTGCAGAGGTTTGTAGGACAGTAGCAAATTTCCCTCAAGTGGATGACCTAAGGTTTATCAATCCGTAGGAGGCATAGGATGAAGATGGTCCCTCTCAAGCAACCCTGCAACCAAATAACAAAGAGTCTCTTGTGTCCCCAACACACCCAATACAATGGTAAATTGTATAGGTGCACTAGTTCGGCGAAGATATGGTGATACAAGTGGTATATGGATGGTAAATAAAGGTTTTTGTAATCTGAAAATATAAAAACAGCAAGGTAGCTAATGATAAAAGTGAGCATAAATGGTATTGCAATGATAGTAAACAAGGCCTAGGGTTCATACTTTCACTAGTGCAAGTCCTTTCAACAATAATAGCATAATTGGATCACATAACTATCCCTCAACATGCAACAAAGAGTCACTCCAAAGTCACTAATAGCGGAGAACGAACGAAGAGATTATGGTAGGATACGAAACCGCCTCAAAGTTATTCTTTCCAATCAATCCATTGGGCTATTCCTATAAGTGTCACAAACAGCTCTAGAGTTCGTACTAGAATAACACCTTAAGACACAAATCAACCAAAACCCTAATGTCACCTAGATACTCCAATGTCACCTCAAGTATCCGTGGGTATGATTATACGATAAGCGTCACACAATCTCAGATTCATCTATTCAACCAACACATAGAACCTCAAAGAGTGCCCCAAAGTTTCTACCGGAGAATCACGACGAAAACGTGTGCCAACCCCTATGCATAGGTTCATGGGCGGAACCCGCAAGTTGATCACCAAAACATACATCAAGTGAATCATGTGGTATCCCATTGTCACCACAGATACGCACGACAAGACATACATCAAGTGTTCTCAAATCATTAAAGACTCAGTCCGATAAGATAACTTCAAGGCGGAAACTCAATTCATTACAGGAGAGTAGAGGGGGGGGGAAGAAACATCATAGGATCCAAATATAATAGCAAAGCTCGCGATACATCAAGATCGTATCACCTCAAGAACACGAGAGAGAGAGAGAGAGAGATCAAACACATAGCTACTGGTACATACCCTCAGCCCCGAGGGAGAACTACTCCCTCCTCGTCATGGAGAGCACTGGGATGATGAAGATGGCCACCAGAGAGGGATTGCTCCCTCCGGCAGGGTGCCAGAACGGGTCTAGATTGGCTTTCGGTGGCTATGGAGGCTTCTGGCGGCGGAACTCCCGATCTATTGTGCTCCCCGATGCTTTTAGGGTATAAGGAGATATATGGGCGGAAGAAGTACGTCAGGGGGGCCACGAGGGGCCCGCGAGGGTGGAGGGCGCGCCCTAGGGGGGTGGGCGTGCCCCCCTACCTCGTGGCCTCCTTGAAGGTCCCCTGACGTGCACTCCAAGTCTTCTGGGCTTCTTCTGATCCAAAAATAGGTTCCGTGAAGTTTCAGGTCAATTGGACTCCGTTTGATTTTCCTTTTCTTCGAAACCCTAAAACAAGGTAAAAACAGGAACTGGCACTGGGCTCTGGGTTAATAGGTTAGTCCCAAAAAATGATATAAAAGTGTATAATAAAGCCCATAAACATCCAAAACAGTAGATAATATAGCATGGAGCAATCAAAAACTATAGATACGTTAGAGATGTATCAGGTGGCTACGGAGGCTTCTGGCGGCGGAACTCCCAATCTATTCTGCTCTATGATGTTTTTAGGGTATATGGATATATATAGGTGAAAGAAGTCGGTCAGGGGATCCACGAGGTGCCCACGAGGGTGGGGGCGCGCCTCCCTGCCTCGTGCCTCCCTCGAAGCTTCCCTGACGTCTACTCCAAGTCTCCTGGATTGCTTCCATTCCAAAAATAAGTGCCGTGAAGTTTCAGGTCAATTGGACTCCGTTTGATTTTCCTTTTCTGTGATACTCTAAAACAAGGAAAAAAACAGAAACTGGCAGTGGGCTCTAGGTTAATAGGTTAGTCCCAAAAATCATATAAAATAGTATATAAATGCATATAGAACATCCAAGGTTTATAATATAATAGCATGGAACAATCAAAAATTATAGATACTTTGGAGACGTATCAAGCATCCCCAAGCTTAATTCCTGCTCGTCCTCGAGTAGGTAAATGATAAAAACAGAATTTTTGATGTGGAATGCTACCTGACATATTTCTCTAAGTAATTCTCTTTATTGTGGCATGAATGTTCAGATCCATAAGATTCAAGACAAAAGCTTAATATTGACATAAAATTAATAATACTTCAAGCATACTAACAAAGCAATCATGTCTTCTCAAAATAACATGGCCAAAGAAAGCTATCCCTACAAAATCATATAGTCTGGCTATGCTCTATCTTCATAACACAAAAATATTTAAATCATGCACAGCCCTGATGACAAGCCAAACAATTGTTTCATACTTTTGATGTTCTCAAACTTTTTCAACCTTCACACAATACATGAGTGTGAGCCATGGATATAGCACTATAGGTGGAATAGAATGGTGATTGTGGAGAAGACAAAAAGGAGAAGATAGTCTCACATCAACTAGGCGTATCAACGGGCTATGGAGATACCCATCAATAGATATCAATGTGAGTGAGTAGGGATTTGCTACCTCTTGAGCACTGCGTTGGTTTTCCCCGAAGAGGAAGGGATGATGCAGCAAAGTAGCGTAAGTATTTCCCTCAGTTTTTGAGAACCAAGGTATCAATCCAGTATGAGGCTACGCGCGAGTCCCTCGTACCTGCACAAAACAAATAAATCCTCGCAACCAACGCGAATAGGGGTTGTCAATCCCTACACGGCCACTAACGAGAGTGAGATCTGATAGATATGATAAGATAATATTTTTGGTATTTTTGTGATAAAGATGCAAAGTAAAATAAAAGCGAAGTAAAAAAACAAAGGAAATAATGTAAAGAAATCCTTCTTGTTACCTCTTGAGCACTTGCGTTGGTTTTTCCTTGAAGAGGAAAGGGTGGTGCAGCAAAGTAGCGTAAGTATTTCCCTCGGTTTTTGAGAACCAAGGTATCAATCCAGTAGGAGGCTACGCGCCAGTCCCTCGCACCTACACAAAACAAATAAATCCTCGCAACCAACGCGATAAGGGGTTGTCAGTCCCTACACGGTCACTTACGAGAGTGAGATCTGATAGATATGATAAGATAATATTTTGGTATTATTATGATAAAGATGCAAAGTAAAATAAAAGGCAATGAAAATAACTAAGTGTTGGAAGATTAATATGATGAAGATAGACCCGGGGGCCATAGGTTTCACTAGTGGCTTCTCTCAAGAGCATAATAATTTTACGGTGGGTGAACAAATTACTGTTGAGCAATTGACAGAATTGAGCATAGTTATGAGAATATCTAGGTACGATCATGTATATAGGCATCATGTCCGAGACAAGTATACCGACTCCTGCCTGCATCTACTACTATTACTCCACACATCGACCGCTATCCAGCATGCATCTAGAGTATTAAGTTCATAAGAACAGAGTAACGCTTTAAGCAAGATGACATGATGTAGAGGGATAAACTCATGCAATATGATGAAAATCCCATCTTGTTATCCTTGATGGCAACAATACAATACGTGCCTTGCTGCCCCTACTGTCACTGGGAAAGGACACCACAAGATTGAACCCAAAGCTAAGCACTTCTCCCATTGCAAGAAAGATCAATCTAGTAGGCCAAACCAAACTGATAATTCGAAGAGACTTGCAAAGATAACCAATCATACATAAAAGAATTCAGAGAAGATTCAAATATTGTTCATAGATAAACTTGATCATAAACCCACAATTCATCGGTCTCAACAAACACACCGCAAAAGAAGATTACATCGAATAGATCTCCACAAGAGAGGGGGAGAACATTGTATTGAGATCCAAAAAGAGAGAAGAAGCCATCTAGCTAATAACTATGGACCCGAAGGTCTGAGGTAAACTACTCACACTTCATCGGAGAGGCTATGGTGTTGATGTAGAAGCCCTCCGTGATCGATGCCCCCTCCGGCGGAGCTCCAAAACAGGCCCTAAGATGGGATCTCGTGTATACAGAAAGTTACGGTGGTGGAATTAGGGTTTTGGCTCCGTATCTGATCGTTTGGGGGGTACGTAGGTATATATAGGAGGAAGGAGTACGTCAGTGGAGCAACAGGGGGCCCACGAGGGTGGAGGGTGTGCCTGCGGGGAGGGGGGTAGGCGCGCCCCCCTACCTCGTGGCCTCCCTGTTGGTTGCTTGACGTAGGGTCCAAGTCTCCTGGATCTTGTTCGTTCCAAAAATCACGTTCCCGAAGGTTTTATTCCGTTTGGACCCTGTTTGATATTCATTTTCTTCGAAACCCTAAAATAGGCAAAAAAACAGCAATTCTGGGCTGGGCCTCCGGTTAATAGGTTAGTCCCAAAAATAATATAAAAGTGAATAATAAAGCCAAATAATGTCCAAAACAGAAGATAATATAGCATGGAGCAATCAAAAATTATAGATACGTTGGAGACGTATCACCAGCACATATAAATCCCAAGTGACTCAAAGAATAGAGCTATGCTCCCTGGCAACGGCGCCAGAAAATAGCCTTGATAACCCACAAGTATAGGGGATCGCAACAGTTTTCGAGGGTAGAGTATTCAACCCAAATTTATTGATGCGACACAAGGGGAGCCAAAGAATATCCTCAAGTATTAGCAGCTGAGTTGTCAATTCAACCACACCTGGAAACTTAATATCTGTAGCAAGGTATTTAGTAGCAAAGTAATATGATAGTACTGGTAACGATAGCAAAAGTAACGGTAGCAAAAGTAATATTCTGGGGTTTTATAGTGATTGTAACAGTAGCAACGGAAAAGTAAATAAACGAAGAAGAATATATGAAAAGCTCATAGGCATTGGATCGGTCATGGAGAATTATGCGGATGTGATCGATCATGTAACAGTCATAACCTAGGGTGACACAAAACTAGATCCAGTTCATCAATGCAATGTAGGCATGTATTCTGAATATAGTCATACGTGCTTATGGAAAAGAACTTGCATGACATCTTTTGTCCTACCCTCCCGTGGCAGCGGGGTCCTATTGGAAACTAAGGGATATTAAGGCCTCCTTTTAATAGAGTACCAGAACAAAGCATTAACACATAGTGAATACATGAACTCCTCAAACTACGGTCATCACCGGGAGTGGTCCCGACTATTGTCACTTCGGGGTTGCCAGATCATAACACATAGTAGGTGACTATTGACTTGCAAGATACGATCAAGAACTCTCATATATTGATGAAAACATAATAGGTTCAGATCTAAAATCATGGCACTCGGGCCCTAGTGACAAGCATTAAGCATAGCAAAGTCATACCAACATCAATCTCAGAACATAGTGGATACTAGGGATCAAACCCTAACAAAACTAACTCGATTACATGATAAATCTCATCCAACCCATCACCATCCAGCAAGCCTATGATGGAATTACTCACGCACGGTGGTGAGCATCATGAAATTGGTGATGGAGGAAGGTTGATGATGATGATGGCGACGGATTCCCCTCTCTGGAGCCCCGAACAGACTCCGGATCAGCCCTCCCGAGAGAGTTTAGGGCTTGGCAGCAGCTTCGTATCGTAAAACATGATGAATCCTTCTCTTTGGGTTTTTTTCTCCCCAAAAGTGAATATATGGAGTCAGGGTTGAGGTCGGTGGAGTGTCAGGGGGCCCACGAGGCAGGGGGCGCGCCCCCACCCTCGTGGACAGGTGGAGGCCCCCCTGACATGGATTCTTCTTCCAGTGTTTTTTATATATTCCAAAATAATTCTCTGTTGATTTTCAGGTCACTTCGAGGACTTTTATTTCTGCACAAAAATAACACCATGGCAATTCTGCTAAAAACAGCGTCAGTTCGGGTTAGTTCCATTCAAATCATGCAAGTTAGAGTCCAAAACAAGGGAAAAAGTGTTTGAAAAAAGTAGATACGTTGGAGACGTATCAGGCTCCATGACAACGACCGAGCGGCCAGCAGCGGTGCACCGGCGACCGCTAGTCGACCTCCATATGGTGCGGTGGTGCTTCGACAATCATACAAGCAGCAGTTGGTCGAAAGCGGCCGGAATCTGCGAGATGGAGGGGGCTCTGGCGACCGTTCGAGGTGGCGGGGCGAAGGGGTGGGGTCTGGGTGGGTGACTGTCCGGTGATGATGTCCTTTGGAGCTGCAAATCTGGCAATGTCGTTCGCCGGTAGGAGGCCGGGAATGAAACATACCGATTGGTGGGTCGTGTGTGGCTCGATTTCGTTTTATGACAACCGCCCCAACTGTTGTATATTTGCAACACTTGGTTCCTTAATTGCCCAGTTTTTTTATGATATGGTAGCTGCTGGAGGCTTTTTTTGCCGCCAAAAGTGCAAAAAAACTTCTAGTGTCATATTTTAGGGCTACTATTGGAGATGCTCTTAGCTAGAAATTCTGGTCATGGACGCCAATAGGTGGCCGTCGTCAGTAATTTGAGGGAACCCAGCAGCAAACCCAACAGCCTTACAGACTCCAAAGGCCCAAATCATCACTCTCTTGAAAAATTGCTATTGGATAATAAAAAAACTAAAATTGCCACGATCTAAAATGAAAATTTGCCAACGAAAATTATTTCTATACATATTACACAAAAAACATTTTCCCGTGATTTTGAAAAAAAAGAACCATAAACTTTGTCATGTCAAATTACAAAAAAAATATTAGGAAATGGCACTACAAGACATTGAGGGTAAAAAATACAAATAATAAATTTCCATGGTAATTTATTGATGAAACTTCCCATTGCCTAAATAATAAAACTGCCATGTTGCTTATGATAAAAATGCCATGGTGAAGGACATGCGGTGCCCCCATGTGTGGTTTTGGTAATTGATGACATTCTCTATGGACTAATGGTTGCATTGAGTTATATTTGAAGGATTTTTCCATAGGCATTTCTTGAAGTCCATGTGTTGGTTTCAAGGAGTTTATGGGTTGACCAAGGTGCTATTAAGGAATTATCCAAAGATTGGTCATGTGAGTGTTAAGCTTATTGCAAGCATGTCTTGAAGAAGAAGATTGTGTGATCATTCATGTTTACCTTCAAGACATCATCCAAACGAAGAGAGTTGGAAAGATTCAAGGTTGATCAAGACTAAGTCAAGAGTGAATCAAGTTGATCAACTCACAAAGAGTAGAAGATGTACCGAGAGGGATCAAGTGATCCCATGGTATGGTAAGCATTGTACATTGCACTTTGTGTACTAACCCATGGTCTATGTGAGAGTCTATGTGGGGTTAGGTACGTGTCCATGGGCTTGCGTCAAGAGGATGATATCATACAACCCATGGGAAGGATGACATCAAGTGGTGATCGTCATCAAGATTGCCGTGTGCAAGTTCAAGTGGAGAATCACGAAGAGATCAAGTGCTTGAAGCTTTTTGTCCATTGTGGTGTCAATGTACTTGTGAAGATGTGCAAAAGAGTGGCTCACCCATAGTGGAGTATGGGGGAGCAAGTATCTAGTCTCCATCGACCCAACGCAATCAAGAAAGGTGGTCCATCTTGAGGAGGACAAGATCGTCATCATATAGCTCAAGTGGATCATGTTCAAGGCAAAGGTTTGCCCTTGATAGGTTTTCTATTTTACCGGTCTCATGGTGGTAGTTGGGAGACCGGGTTATAGGATCGATAGCCGTACTATCAAGGGGGGCTCTCAAGTGAGTAGCTTGATCATATCGTTCGTCGAGAGCTCAAACCATTGCATCCTTGCATCATGTTTCTTGGCTCTTGTTTGGTTCTCTTTTTTATTCTTAGACTTATGGTCATCTTGATGACAAGCTTGAGTTCATCGAAAACGGAGTTTGCATGCGTCTTCTATGATGTTTTTGGTGTTGGAGGTTTTACCGGTCTTCTCCAAGAAAGGGTTCTCACCATTTTCTTTTGGGCCTTTTATCATTTGCCTCTTGTTGGTATTTCTATCAAGATTGTGTTAGCCCTTGTCACTAGCTTTCCAACAAACTTGGTTTCGTCGAATTCGGAGTCCGTTTGCAGAAGTTGTGTCAGTTTTGGTGTTCTGAAAAGGCTGTAGCGGTACTACCGCGGACAGGAGCGGATGTAATTTTTTACTACCACTCTTGGGAGCGGTACTATCGCTTGGAGCAGTACTACCGCGGCTACTTCCGTGGCTACTTCCTCTCGGGACCAAAAACTCGTCACAAGTCCAGCGGTGGTAGGCACGGATGTAATTTTTTAGTACCGCTCGCAAGCAGTAGTACCGCTACCCCTAGCGGTAGTACTGTGAGGTCAAGCGGTACTACCGCTCCGATAGTTCTTCTGGCTTTTTACCTCCTCGCTGTTGTGTTTCAAAGGGCTACTACCGCCCTAGCGGTAGTACCGCTCCTTGGAGCGCTAGTACCGCTCGGTGCGGGCTGTGAGCATAACGGTTGGATTTTTCCCCACCTATAAACGGGGGTCTTCTTCCCAATGAACCTTATCCTTTGAGCTCGTGTTCTTCCCCCATTGTTGACCTTCTTCGAGCTTGCTAACTCTCAATCCCTCCATGGATTCTTGCTAGTTTTTGAGGGAAAAGAGAGAGGAGATCTAGATCCATGTTTCCACCAATCACTTTCTCCTCTAGGTGAGTGGAACCCCTTGGATCTAGATCTTGGAGTTCTTTGTGTTCTCCTTCTTGTTCTTCCTCTCATTTTCCTCCCTAGCATTAGTTGCTTCGGTGGGATTTGAGAGAGAAGGACTTGGGCACTCCGTGTGCCCTTGCCATTGCATTTGGTGCATCGGTTTGAGTTCTCCACGTGATACGTGGAAGTTACAAGTTGATAAGCTTATTACTCTTGGGTGCTTGGTACCTTTGAGCTTGTTCCTCTTGGGTGCTTGGGCGCCCTAGATGGTTGGTGGTGTTCGGAGCTCAATCATTGTGGTGTAAAGCTCCGGGCAAGCGTCGGGGTCTCCAATTAGGTTGTGGAGATCGCCCCGAGCAATTTGACGGGTATCGGTGACCGCCCCCAAGGGTTGCCAAAGTGTACGCGTTCGGTGACCGCCCCCAAGGGTTGCCATTTGTACGGGTTCGGTGACCGCCCTCAAGGGTCCCTTAGTGGAATCACGGCATCTTGCATTGTGCGAGGGCGTGAGGAGATTACGGTGGCCCTAGTGGCTTCTTGGGGAGCATTGTGCCTCCACACCGCTCCAAACGGAGATTAGCATCCGCAAGGGTGTGAACTTCGGGATACATCGTTGTCTCCGTGTGCCTTGGTTATCTCTTACCCGAGCCCTTTACTTATGCACTTTACTTTGTGATAGCCATATTGTTTCTTGTCATATATCTTGCTATCTCATAGTTGTTTATCTTGCTTAGTATAAGTTGTTGGTGCACATAGGTGAGCCTAGTTGTTGTAGGTTTTGTGTTTGACAAATTAACCGCTAGGTTTATTGCGCATTTCTTCAAGCCTAAATCGCAATTATTTTAAAGCGCCTATTCACCCCCCCTCTAGGGAACATCCACGATCTTTCAATTGGTATCAGAGCCTCGTCTCTCTTTGTTCAGCTTAACCACCTAGAGAGTAAAGATGTTGACTAGGGGATTAGGATTCTCTGACACTCTTAGTTTCGATGGCACAAATTTTGATGTTTGGGTAATTCGCATGCTTGATCTCTTTAGGGTCATGGACCCAAATTTAGAGAGAATTGTAGATATGGGTTTTTCTCCTCCAAAGGATCCCCTAAGATTATCTTTAGAGGATGAGAAAAACTCTTATCTCAATGCTCAAGCTTCTAATGTGCTTTTCGATGCTTTGAGAAATGTAGTTATATTTCAACTCATGCCGTTCCGGGATGCTCATGAGTTGTGGACAAAGCTTCAAGATAAATATGGAATGTCCAAGTTTTGTGGGGATGATTGTTCTCCCTCCACCTCCGGCCGTGTTGTGTTCTCAACTTCTTCTACTTCACCTACGTGTGGTTTGCCACAAGGTAATGACATGGTGGGTAGTGGTGTTCATTGCAATGATAATAGTGGGCTCATTGTTGATAA
This sequence comes from Triticum urartu, assembly GCF_056163025.1. Classification (NCBI taxonomy): domain Eukaryota; kingdom Viridiplantae; phylum Streptophyta; class Magnoliopsida; order Poales; family Poaceae; genus Triticum; species Triticum urartu. Next base: position 477,333,291 of record NC_141877.1, read on the forward strand.
TCCTTCGTCACTTTCTTATTGCAATGCTTCATCTTTGGACTTTAGCACTTCGAGCACTCCAAATGTTTCACATTCTTGTGTTGATAGTCCTTGCATATCATGTAGAAATTGCTTGACTAATTCTCATGATGATATGATTGCTATATCTTGTTGCCATGATGAAAATGCATGTATTTCCTCGAGTTGTTGTGCTAAAAATGTAGAGGAAACCCAACACTCCATGGAACAAGATGTGGTCTTGGATGGTGCTTCAAGGGATCCTAAATCATCATCTAATGCATTTTGCCTTATGGCCAAGGCTTCAAAGGTATCTCCCACTTTGAATCCCAATATATCTTGTGATGATATTGATGATGGCAATAGTGATGATGATGTTGATTATGATGAAGAGAATGATGATGTTGCCTCCTTAAAAATTAAGGGGGAAATGATTTTTAAAGCTCTTCTTAAGAATAAAATTGCTCGTTCCAACTTCATGGAAATCATGTCTATTGCTACTAAGGGCAAGAAATATATTGATGAGTTGGAATCTCATCTTGAGGAGCATGAGGTCACCATTGATAAAATGGAAGGTCGTGAGCGTGATTACACTAATGAGATTGCGGACCTCTCTCAAGCTCTTGAACTTGAACAAACCACCAAGGAATCTCTTGAGGAGACTTTTGCTCTAGAATTATCTCGAGTGAGGGAATCTCGTGATAGAGCTCTTGTGGTGGCCAATGATTTTGAAACTAAAAATGCTAAGCTTGAAGTTGCTCATACTAGACTCCTTGAGGATTTTGAGCACCTCGAAAATGGCTCAAGGGTCATTAAGGGTGAGCTCATCAAACTCACCGAGTCTCATGCTCAACTTGAAGCTTCTTATTTAAAAGAGCTTTCCAAGTTGTCCTCTCCTCTTGTTGTTAATGATGATGCTTGTGCTACTAACTCTATTACTTGTGAAGCATCCATTTTGAAGGAGAATGTTGAGCTACGGGCTCAACTTGAGTTGCTATCTAGCAATTATGGGAAATTGGAAGAAAGTCATGAAAAGCTCTCAAGCTCTCATGATGATCTTCTAGTATCCCACAATGTGCTAAAGATAGCTCATGAGGCCATGATTGCTAAGGTAACATCTAGTGAGCCTCATGTGGATACTAGCACTACTTCTAGTCAAAATGCTATGTTGCCATGTGCTAGTCCTTGTAATTCATCTACTCACAATGTTGGTACATCTTGTGATGAATTTCTTTCCTTGCCATTTTGCTCTAACAATGAAGCTTATACTTCCTCTAGTACTTGTGTTGAGACTAACCATGTAGAGGAAATCAAAGAGCTCAAGGCCCAAGTCACTTCTTTGAAGAAAGACTTGGAAAAGAGTCATGAAGGGAAATTCACACTCAACAATATCTTGAGTGTGCAAAAATCCCCCAATGACAAAGGTGGACTTGGATTCAACTCCAAGAAGAAGAAGAAGTCCAAGATGAACAAAAAGAAGGGCCAAGAACAAGTCAAGAATTCGGCCAAGATTGATTGCTTCAAGTGCAAAGTAGAAGGGCATCATGTTAGATCTTGCCCATTGAAGAAGAAGGCCATTAGTGACAAGCAACAAGGGAAGCGGCCACAAGTTTGATCTCATGCTCAACCACAAGTTGAAGAAAGTCCTCTTCCCAAGAATCCTCAAGCTAATGCTTCTCAAGTTGAGAAATCAAGTGAGAAGAAAGTGAAGAGTAGACGTTGCTACTTATGTCGTGAGAAAGGCCACCTCGCCTCTTCATGCACTAGTGGTAACTTATCCAACCCAATTATTATTGATGATATCTATTCTCTTGGGAAGGATAAGGTTGGCAATGTGTTTGCCAAAGTTGTTGGTACTTAAAGTGGTGTCAAGAAGAGAACCATTTGGGTAGCCAAGCCTATTGTGACTAGCCTCTTAGGACCCAACTTGGTTGGGGACCAACAAGCTCAAACTTGATCAATAGGTGTTGTTGGAGGGCATTGGAGACTTGGCTACTTTATGAAGAATTAAGGGGACTTCATCATTCTAATTGTCTCAAGCCAAGTTATTCAAATTATCAAGTTTCTATCTTATATCCAATGTTTCTCCATGCGGTAACTCGTGCTTAAAGTGTTTACATTGATAGTTACTTACCCCTTTGCATGTTTGGTTTTGTTCTTTGCATGTGTTTGTATATGTTGTGCTTCCAACTTGATTATCTTGAGCAATCAAGTATGTGTGTGTTGGTTTGCACATCATGTACGTGTGTGTCATGCATTGAGACTTTTGCATCTTGTTCTTTTCTTAGTTGGCTCTTGTGAGAGATTAATGGAATATCCCATTATGGGGGAGTGATGTGCTTTGTGCACCTCACAATCCTATATATGTGTGTACATGAGTAATACCATCTAGTATTGATATTTCAAGATTATCTAGTCGCTATGTGGTATGTCTTCTCATGAGAAATTCAAATTCTATATTGTCCATTAATTATCTCGTGTTGGATCGTTATTTTTCCTCTTGTTTATCTTTAATTGGTATCACATTATGGGGGAGTAATATGCTATGTGTATATTACTAGCCTAGAAAATGTGTACATTTGAGATATTGTCACCTAGAATTGATATTGTAAATTATCTTGTTCCTAGGTGGCATGTTAGCTCTACAAGTTGCAATTTGCTTTTTGTTTGGTGTGAAGATGATGTCGGATATCCTTGTTATCTACCACCGGGAATTATTTCCAAATACTTCTTGTCTTTTGACAATTGGTACTCACTTATGTGTGGTAGAAATTATTGATCATCTTTACATTGGCCTTTGCTTTTATTTGCTTTATCTCTTGCCTAGGATTGTGTCAACTCCCATTGTATTCCATACCACTTGTGGATCTTGTTAATTTCTTGACCTTGCCTAGTGTTTTCTAGATATAGTGAAAGTGGTGATCCCACCTCGTGCATTTCGTATTCAAATGCAAATTCTCTATAATGCACTAGTCTTGGGGGAGCTATCATATTCTCTATAAAACACTCATCTTGTGATCCTTATCAAGTGTGTGTTTGTGGAAGGCAAGCCGTTTCTTTTTGGTGCTTTGTGCCATCATGAAACTTTGTAGAGGGCTTGGTTTGTTTGGAACCATTCTCTCTTTTGGGAGTTTGACATCTTTCTTTTTGAGTGTATCAATGGATATCTCATTCCTTGATGTATCTTTTATGGATATCCTCCAAGTGATGATTTATTCATTTGGTATCTTTTCTTCTCTTGGTATTTATTTGTCTTTTGGTCTCGGTTCTTGAAAGTCTTGAGCATGCATATTTACTTCTTGTAGTTTCTTTGGCATGTTTTCTTTCTTTGACCCAATATATAGGGGGAACTCCACCAAGTCTCAAATTGTATGAGATGTGCATGAAATTCATTTTCATATCTATATGCACATATTTATGTGGAGTTTGTCCTATGTGTTGTTGGTTCTCTAACTCTTTGGTCCCAATGAGTTTGGGTACCATTTTGTTTGTGTTGTTGTTCTAGGAACAAGTGGAGATGCATTGGATGCTCGGCTCACTCACAAGGAAGGTGTTGTCACCATGTGCTTATTGGAGTCAAGCTAGGATGATCAATGAACTACTTTGTACCTTCAATTGGTATCTACTACATCCTTCCAATGTTATCTCGGTAACAAGTATCTTCATATACTTCATGCACACATTTCTTGCATCAACCTTGTGTAGGTTGTACCATGGCATGTTATCCATTCTTTCTTGTGATACTTGTTTCCTTTCTCAAAGCATCCCAACAATGATGTCTTATTGCTAGTTGTGATGTCTTTGATGTTCGTGTGGTTGGAATTCATTTATATACAATAATACCATATCTAGCCATGTGCTATGCTCTCAAGCAAATATCTTATTAGTATATGTATGACTTCCTTTTGGATATCTTGTTCATTCGTGTTGTAACTATTTTGGGTGTACATCCTTCTTTGTAGATATATATATATCATGATTTCGTCTACCTAGAATCTTATACACTTGAGAGAAGTTGCATATCTAGATGATATCCTTTCTTTCATGTCCACCTTGTCTTTCTTATGTTATTTCTTTGGTGGCTCCGTGAAAGCTTTTGCCTTGAGTGCATGTCTTCTATCGTTGCATCTTGATGCGCTCTTGTGTGGTGAAGATTATTTTCCTCATGCTTATCTTTACGAGGTTTTTGCCATCTTAATTGGCATCCCTCGTCTTGATGCGCCTTTCATCTTCTATCTTCACCGCGGGTTGTCACAAGCATAGGTTCTCTATATGCTTATTAGTAAGCTTGTGAACCCATTTGCTAGTTGTGTGTGGGAATCATAGGCCTTGCACCGTGTTCCTCATTCTTTGAAGACTTTATTGATGCTTAATGCTCTTCTGTACATTAGTATTCTCAAGTGCATTGCCTTGACTCACACACATCTTTTTGGTTGAGCCCACTCTTAAGTTGCCTCTCTTACTTGTTGCTCAACCATGTGTTTGTTGAAAGTACTAGGCTTAGTTTCCTATATGCTCGCTTGCACTTGTTGTAAGTTTCTATTGATTTTGGGGGGAGCTATGATTCTATTTTGTGCACTTTGTATCCAAATACAAAAATTCTTGATGTGCACAAATCATGGGGAGCTTCTCTAGTTTCTTTAGAACACTGCTCCGCTCTTATCATAATATCCTTTATCCATGTGGCTCGTAGGATCACTGGCCTAGTTGGTTCAATTGGTATCTTTTGATAACCTGCTTCAATTGGTATCTTTTGATTGCTTGATTGCTTGTTTCTCTCTTTGATTATGTCTTTGTGGCATATCTTCCTTTTGCAATCTTTGGGCCTCAATATAGTTTGTCTTCCTCCAAGTATTTACCATTGGATATGTGTATTGCATTCCACTCTCTTGTTGAGAAATACACAATTTATGGAGGAACACATTTTATATTGGCCTTCTAAGCTTTTAGCCCATTTTGGCAATCGATGCCAATGGGGGAGAAGTTTCAGAGAGTTTTGTGGAGAAGTTTAGAGAGTTGTCTCTTCTGGCTTTAGTTTGTTCCTAAGCATACGCATCTCCTACGCATGCATTATTGGTTGTTGCATTGCATGGTGGTGCATAATTCCTTATATAAACTCTCTTGAAAGTGATTGTCATCAATTACCAAAATGGGGGAGATTGAAAGGACATGCGGTGCCCCCATGTATGGTTTTGGTAATTGATGACATTCTCTATGGACTAATGGTTGCATTGAGTCATATTTGAAGGATTTTTTCATAGGCATTTCTTGAAGTCCATGTGTTGGTTTCAAGGAGTTTATGGGTTGACCAAGGTGTTATTAAGGAATTATCCAAAGATTGGTCATGTGAGTGTTGAGCTTATTGCAAGCATGTCTTGAAGAAGAAGATTGTGTGATCATTCATGTTTACCTTCAAGACATCATCCAAACGAAGAGAGTTGGAAAGATTCAAGGTTGATCAAGACTAAGTCAAGAGTGAATCAAGTTGATCAACTCACAAAGAGTAGAAGATGTACCGAGAGGGATCAAGTGATCCCATGGTATGGTAAGCATTGTCCATTGCACTTTGTGTACTAACCCATGGTCTATGTGAGAGTCTATGTGGGGTTAGGTACGTGTCCATGGGCTTGCGTCAAGAGGATGATATCATACAACCCATGGGAAGGATGACATCAAGTGGTGGTCGTCATCAACATTGCCGTGTGCAAGTTCAAGTGAAGAATCACGAAGAGATCAAGTGCTTGAAGCTTGCCATCCATTGTGGTTTCAATGGACTTGTGAAGATGTCCCGAAGAGTGGCTCACCCATAGTGGAGTATGGGGAGCAATCATCTAGTCTCCATCAACCCAACGCAATCAGGAAAGGTGGTCCATCTTGAGGAGGACAAGATCGTCATCATGTAGCTCAAGTAGATCATGTGCAAGGCAAAGGTTTTCCCTTGATAGGTTTTCTATTTTACCGGTCTCATGGTGGTAGTTGGGAGACCGGGTTATAGGATCGATAGCTGTACTATCAAGGGGGGCTCTCAAGTGAGTAGCTTGATCGTATCGTTCGTCGAGAGCTCAAACCATTGCATCCTTGCATCATGTTTCTTGGTTCTTGTTTGGTTTTCTTTGTGAGTCTTAGAGCTTATGGTCATCTTGATAACAAGCTTGAGTTCATCGAAAACAGAGTTTGCATGCGTCTTCTATGATGTTTTCGGTGTTGGAGGTTTTACCGGTCTTATCCGAGGAAGGGTTCTCACCATTTTCTTTTGGGCCTTTTCTCATTTGCTTCTTATTGTTATTTCTATCAAGATTGTGTTATCCCTTGTCGCTAGCTTTCCAACAAACTTGGTTTCGTCGAATTCGGAGTCCGTTTGTAGAAGTTGTGTCAGTTTTGGTGTTCTGAAAAGAATGTAGTGGTACTACCATGGACAGGAGCGGATGTAATTTTTTACCACCGCTCTTGGGAGCGGTACTACCGCTTGGAGCAGTACTACCGCGGCTACTTCCGTGGCTACTTCCGCTCGGGACCAAAAACTCGTCACAAGTCCAGCGGTGGTAGGCACAGATATAATTTTTTAGTACCGCTCGCAAGCAGTAGTACCGCTACCCTTAGCAGTAGTACCGCTACCCCTAGCGGTAGTACCGTGAGGTCAAGCGGTACTACCGCTCCGATGGTTCTTCTGGATTTTTTGCCTCCTCGCTGTTGTGTTTCAAAGGGCTACTACCGTCCTAGCGGTAGTACCGCTCGGTGCGGGCTGTGAGCATAACGGTTGGATTTTTCCCCACCTATAAAAGGGGGTCTTCTTCCCAATGAACCTTATCCTTTGAGCTCGTGTTCTTCCCCCATTGTTGACCTTCTTCGAGCTTGCTAACTCTCAATCCCTCCATGGATTCTTGCTAGTTTTTGAGGGAAAAGAGAGAGGAGATCTAGATCCACGTTTCCACCAATCACTTTCTCCTCTAGGTGAGGGGAACCCCTTGGATCTAGATCTTGGAGTTCTTGGTGTTCTGCTTCTTGTTCTTCCTCTCATTTTCCTCCCTAGCATTAGTTGCTTCGGTGGGATTTGAGAGAGAAGGACTTGGGCACTCCGTGTGCCCTTGCCATTGCATTTGGTGCATCGGTTTGAGTTCTCCACGTGATACGTGGAAGTTACAAGTTGAGAAGCTTATTACTCTTGGGTGCTTGGTACCTTTGAGCTTGTTTCTCTTGGGTGCTTGGGCGCCCTAGATGGTTGGTGGTGTTCGGAGCTCAATCATTGTGGTGTAAAGCTCCAGGCAAGCGTCGGGGTCTCCAATTAGGTTGTGGAGATCGCCCCGAGCAATTTGACGGGTACCGGTGACTGCCCCCAAGGGTTGCCAAAGTGTACGGGTTCGGTGACCGCCCCCAAGGGTTGCCATTTGTACGGGTTCGATGACCGCCCTCAAGGGTCCCTTAGTGGAATCACGGCATCTTGCATTGTGCGAGGGCGTGAGGAGATTACGGTGGCCCTAGTGGCTTCTTGGGGAGCATTGTGCCTCCACACCGCTCCAAACGGAGATTAGCATCCGCAAGGGTGTGAACTTCGGGATACATCGTTGTCTCCGCGTGCCTTGGTTATCTCTTACCTGAGCCCTTTACTTATGCACTTTACTTTGTGATAGCCATATTGTTTCTTGTCATATATCTTGCTATCTCATAGTTGTTTATCTTGCTTAGTATAAGTTGTTGGTGCACATAGGTGAGCCTAGTTGTTGTAGGTTTTGTGTTTGACAAATTAACCTCTAGGTTTATTCCGCATTTTTTCAATCCTAAACCGTAATTATTTTAAAGCGCCTATTCAGCCCCCCCTCTAGGCGACATCCACGATCTTTCACATGGTCTAACTGTTGGGGAACGTAGTAATTTCAAAAATTTCCTACGCACACGCAAGATCATGGTGACGCACAGCAACGAGAGGGGAGAGTGTTTTCCACGTACCCTCGTAGACGGAAAGCGGAAGCGTTAGCACAACGCGGTTGATGTAGTCGTACGTCTTCACGATCTGACCGATCCAAGTACCGAACGCACGGCACCTCCGAGTTCAGCACACGTTCAGCTCGATGACGTCCCGCGAACTCCGATCCAGCAGAGCTTCATGGGAGAGTTCCGTCAGCACAATGGCGTGATGACGGTGATGATGTTGCTACCGATGCAGGGCTTCGTCTAAGCACCGCTACGATATGACCGAGGTGGAATATGGTGGAGGGGGGCACCGCACACGGCTGGGAGAGATCAACAGATCAACTTGTGTGTCTAGAGGTGCCCCCTGCCCCCGTATATAAAGGAGCAAGGGGGAGGCCGGCCGGCCCTCTATGGGCGCGCTAGGAGGAGGAGTCCTCCTCCTAGTAGGAGTAGGACTCCCCTTTCCTACTCCTATTAGGAGGAGGAAAGGAAGGAGGAGAAGGAGAAGGAAGGAGAGGGAGGAAAAGGAGGAAAGGGGGGCCGCCCCCCTAGTCCAATTCGGTTTGGGCTAGGGGGGCTGCGCGCCCTGCCTCCTCTCTTCCACCACTTGGCCCATGAGGCCCATTACTTCTTCCTCGTATTCCCGTAACTCCCCGGTACCCCCAAAAATACCTGAATCACTCGGAACCTTTCCGACGTCCGAATATAGTCGTCCGTCTTTACGTCTCGACCATTTAGAGACTCCTCGTCATGTCCCCGATCTCATCCGGGACTCCGAACTACCTTTGGTACATCAAATCACATAAACTCATAATACAACCGTCACCGAAACTTTAAGCATGCGAACCCTACGGGTTCGAGAACTATGTAGACATGACCGAGATACGTCTTCGGCCAATAACCAATAGCGGAACCTGGATGCTCATATTGGCTCCCACATATTCTACGAAGATCTTTATCGGTCAAACCGCGTAACAACATACGTTGTTCCCTTTGTCATCGGTATGTTACTTGCCCGAGATTCGATCGTCGCTATCTCAATACCTAGTTCAATCTCGTTACCGGCAAGTCTCTTTACTCATTCTGTAATACATCATCCCGCAACTAGCTCATTAGTTGCAATGCCTGCAAGGCTTTAAGTGATGTGCATTACCGAGAGGGCCCAGAGATACCTCTCCGACAATCGGAGTGACAAATCCTAATCTCGAAATACGTCAACCCAAGAAGTGCCTTTGGAGACACCTGTAGAGCACCTTTATAATCACCCAGTTACATTGTGACGTTTGGTAGCACACAAAGTGTTCCTCCGGTAAACGGGAGTTGCATAATCTCATAGTCATAGGAACATGTATAAGTCATGAAGAAAGCAATAGCAACAAACTAAACGATCAAGTGCTATGCTAACGGAATGGGTCAAGTCAATCACATCATTCTCTAATGATGTGACCCCGTTAATCAAATGACAACTCATGTCTATGGCTAGGAAACTTAACCATCTTTGATTCAACGAGCTAGTCAAGTAGAGGCATACTAGTGACACTCTGTTTGTCTATGTATTCACACATGTATTATGTTTCTGGTTAATACAATTCTAGCATGAATAATAAACATTTATCATGAAATAAGGAAATAAATAATAACTTTATTATTGCCTCTAGGGCATATTTCCTTCAGTCTCCCACTTGCACTAGAGTTAATAATCTAGTTCACATCACCATGTGATTTAACATCAATAGTTCACATCACCATGTGATTAACACCCACAGTTCACATCGTCATGTGACCAACACCCAAAGGGTTTACTAGATTCAATAATCTAGTTCACATTGCTATGTGATTAACGCCCAAAGAGTACTAAGGTGTGATCATGTTTTGCTTGTGAGAGAAATTTAGTCAACGGGTCTGCCACATTCAGATCCGTAAGTATTTTGCAAATTTCTATGTCAACAATGCTCTGCACTAAGCTACTCTAGCTAATTGCTCCCACTTTCAATATGTATCCAGATTGAGACTTTGAGTCATCTGGATCAGTGTCAAAACTTGCATCGATGTAACCTTTTATGACAAACCTTTTGTCACCTCCATAATCGAGAAACATATCCTTATTCCACTAAGGATAATTTTGACCAATGTCCAATGATCTACTCCTAGATCACTATTGTACTCCCTTGCCAAACTCAGGGCAGGGTATACAATAGGTCTGGTACACATCATGGCATACTTTATAGAACCTATGGTTGAGGCATAGGGATTGACTTTCATTCTCTCTCTATCTTCTGCCGTGGTCGGGTTTTGAGTCTTACTCAACTTCACACCTTTGTAACACAGGCAAGAACTCCTTCTTTGACTATTCCATTTTGAACTACTTCAAAATCTTGTCAAGGTATGTACTCATTGAAAAACTTATCAAGCGTCTTGATCTATCTCTATAGATCTTGATGCTCAATATGTAAGCAGCTTCACCGAGGTCTTTCTTTGAAAAACTCATTTCAAATATTCCTTTATGCTTTGCAGAATAAATCTACATTATCTCCGATCAATAATATGTCATTCACATATACTTATCAAAAATGTTGTAGTGCTCCCACTCACTTTGTTGTAAATACATGATTCACCACAAGTCTGTATAAAACTATATGCTTTGATCAACTTATCAAAGCGTGTATTCCAACTCTGAGATGCTTGCACCAGTCCATAGATGGATTGCTGGAGCTTGCATATTTTGTTAGTACCTTTAGGATCGACAAAACCTTCTGGTTGCATCATATACAACTCTTCTTTAATAAATCCTATTAAGGAATGCAGTTTTGTTTATCCATTTGCCAGATTTCATAAAATGTGGCAATAGCTAACATGATTCGGACAGACTTAAGCATAGATACGAGTGAGAAATTCTCATCGTGGTCAACACCTTGAACTTGTCGAAAACCATTTTGCGACAATTCTAGCGTTGTAGATAGTAACACTACTATCAGCGTCCGTCTTCCTCTTGAAGATCCATTTAATCTCAATGGCTCGCCGATATTTGGGCAAGTCAATCAAAGTCCATACTTTGTTCTTATACATGGATCTCATCTCAGATTTCATGGCCTCAAGCCATTTCGCGGAATCTGGGCTCATCATCGCTTGCTCATAGTTCGTAGGTTCGTCATGGTCAAGTAACATGACCTCCAGAACAGGATTACCGTACCACTCTGGTGCGGATCTCACTCTGGTTCACCTATGAGGTTCGGTAGTAACTTGATCTGAAGTTACATGATCATCATCATTAGCTTCCTCACTAATTGGTGTAGTAGTCACAGGAACAGATTTTTCTGTGATGAACTACTTTCCTATAAGGGAGCAGGTACAGTTACCTTATCAAGTTCTACTTTCCTCCCACTCACTTCTTTCGAGAGAAACTCCTTCTCTAGAAAGGATCCATTCTCAGCAATGAATATCTTGCCTTTGGATCTGTGATAGAAGGTGTACCCAACATTTTCTTTTGGGTATCCTATGAAGATTTACTTCTCCGATTTGGGTTCGAGCTTATCATGTTGAAACTTTTTCACATAAGCATCGCAGTCCCAAACTTTAAGAAACGACAGCTTAGGTTTCTCACCAAACCACAGTTCATACGGTGTCATCTCAACGGATTTAGATGGTGCCCTATTTAACGTGAATGTAGTTGTCTCTAATGCATAACCCCAAAACGATAGTGGTAATCGGTAAGAGACATCATATATCGCACCATATATAATAAAGCATGGTTACGACGTTCGGACACACCATTACACTGTGGTGTTCCAGGTGGCGTGAGTAGTGAAACTATTTCACATTGTTTTAACTGAAGGCCAAACTCGTAACTCAAATATTTTACTTCTGCGATCATATCGTAGAAACTTTTATTTTTGTTATGATGATTCTCCACTTCACTCTGAAATTCTTTGAACTTTTCAAATATTTCAGACTTGTGTTTCATCAAGTAGATATACCCATATCTGCTCAAATCATCTGTGAAGGTCAAAAAATAACGATACCTGCCGCGAGCCTCAACATTCATCGGACTGCATACATTAGTATGTATTATTTCCAATAAGTCAGTTGCTTGCTCCATTGTTCCGGAGAACGGAGTCTTAGTCATCTTGCCCATGAGGCACGGTTTGCAAGCATCAACTGATTCATAATCAAGTGATTCCAAAAGCCCATCAGCATGGATTTTCTTCATGCGCTTTACACCAATATGACCTAAACGGCAGTGCCACAAATAAGTTGCACTATCATTATTAACTTTGCATCTTTTGGCTTCAATATTATGAGAATGTGTATCACCACAATCGAGATCCAACAAACCATTTTCATTGGGTGTATGACCATAGAAGGTTTTATTCATGTAAACAGAACAACAATTTATTCTCTTACTTAAATTAATAACCGTATTGCAATAAACATGATCAAATCATATTCATGCTCAATGCAAACACCAAATAACACTTATTTAGGTTCAACACTAATCCCGAAACTATAGGGAGTGTGCGATGATGATCATATCAATCTTGGAACCACTTCCAACACACATCGTCACTTCACCCTTAACTAGTCTCTGTTCATTCTCCAACTCTCGTTTCGAGTTACTACTCTTAGCAACTGAACCAGTATCAAATACTGAGGGGTTGCTATGAACACTAGTAAAGTACACGTCAATAACATGTATATCAAATATACCTATATTCACTTTGCCATCCTTCTTATCAGCCAATTACTTGGGGTAGTTCCGCTTCTAGTGACCAATCCCTTTGCAGTAGAAGCACTTAGTCTCAGGCTTAGGTCCAGACTTGGGTTTCTTCACTTGAGCAGAAACTTGCTTGCCGTTCTTCTTGAAGTTCCCCTTCTTTCCTTTGCCACTTTTCTTGAAACTAGTGGTCTTGTCAACCATCAACACTTGATGTTTTTCTTGATTTCTACCTTCGTTGATTTCAGTATCACGAAGAGCTTGGGAATTTTTTTCGTTATCCCTTGCATATTATAGTTCATCACGAAGTTCTAGTAACTTGGTGATGGTGACTAGAGAATTCTATCAATCACTATTTTATCTAGAAGATTAACTCCCACTTGATTCAAGCGATTGTAGTACTCAGACAATCTGAGCACATGCTCACTGCTTGAGCTATTCTCCTCCATCTTTTAGCTATAGAACTTGTTGGAGACTTCATATCTCTCAACTCGAGTATTTGCTTGAAATATTAACTTCAACTCCTGGAACATCTCATATGATCCATGACGTTCAAAACGTCTTTGAAGTCCCGATTCTAAGTTGTTAAGCATGGTGCACTAAACTATCAAGTAGTCATCATATTGAGCTAGCAAAATGTTCATAACGTCTGCATCTGCTCCTGCAATAGGTCAGTCACCTAGCGGTGCATCAAGGACATAATTCTTCTGTGCAGCAATGAGGATAATCCTCAGATCACGGATCCAATCCGCATCATTGCTACTAACATTTTTTTCAACTTAGTTTTCTCTAGGAACATATAAAAATTAAACGGGGAGCAACATCGCGAGCTATTGATCTACAACATAGATATGCTAATACTACCAGGACTAAGTTCATGATAAATTAAAGTTCAATTAATCATATTACTTAAGAACTCCCACTTAGATAGACATCCCTCTAATCATCTAAGTGATCACGTGATCCAAATCAACTAAACCATAACCGATCATCACGTGAAATGGAGTAGTTTTCAATGGTGAACATCACTATGTTGATCATATCTACTATATGATTCACGCTCGACCTTTCGGTCTCAGTGTTCCGAGGCCATATCTGCATATGCTAGGCTCGTCAAGTTTAACCTGAGTATTCTGCGTGTGCAAAACTGGCTTGCACCCATTGTAGATGGACGTAGAGCTTATCACACCCGATCATCACGTGGTGTCTGGGCACGACGAACTTTGGCAACGGTGCATACTCAGGGAGAACACTTTTATCTTGAAATTTAATGAGAGATCATCTTATAATGCTACCATCATAACTAAGCAAAGTAAGATGTATAAAAGATAAACATCTCATGCAATCAAAATATGTGACATGATATGGCCATCATCATCTTGTGCCTTTGATCTCTATCTCCAAAGCATCGTCATGATCTCCATCATCACCGGCATGACACCATGATCTCCATCATCTTGATCTATATCAATGTGTCGTCACATGGTCGTCTCGCCAACTATTGCTCTTGCAACTATTGCTATCGCATAGCGATAAAGTAAAGCAATTATTTGGCGCTTGCATCTTATGCAATAGAGAGACAACCATAAGGCTTTTGCCAGTTGCCGATAACTTCAACAAAACATGATCATCTCATACAACAACTTATATTTCATCACGTCTTGACCATATCACATCACAACATGCCCTGCAAAAACAAGTTAGACGTCCTCTACTTTGTTGTTGCAAGTTTTACGTGGCTGCTACTGGGCTTAGCAAGAACCGTTCTTACCTACGCACCAAAACCACAACGATAGTTTGTCAAGTTGGTGCTGTTTTAACCTTCGCAAGGACCGGGCGTAGCCACACTCGGTTCAACTAAAGTTGGAGAAACTGACACCCGCCAGCCACCTGTGTGCAAAGCACGTCGGTAGAACCAGTCTCGCGTAAGCGTACGTGTAATGTCGGTCCGGGCCGCTTCATCCAACAATACCGCCGAACCAAAGTGTGACATGCTGGTAAGCACTATGACTTATATCGCCCACAACTCACTTGTGTTCTACTCATGCATATTACATCAACGCATAAAACCTGGCTCGGATGCCACTGTTGGGGAATGTAGTAATTTCAAAAATTTCTTACGCACACGCAAGATTATGGTGATGCACAGCAACGAGAGGGGAGAGTGTTGTCCATGTACCCTCGTAGACCGAAAGCGGAAGCGTTAGCACAACGCGGTTGATATAGTCGTACGTCTTCACGATCCGACCGATCCAAGTACCGAACGCACGGCACCTCCGAGTTCAGCACACGTTCAGCTCGATGACGTCCCGCGAACTCCGATCCAGCAGAGCTTCACGAGAGAGTTCCGTCAGCACAACAGCGTGATGACGGTGATGATGTTGCTACCGATGCAGGGCTTCGCCTAAGCACCGCTACGATATGACCAAGGTGGAATATGGTGGAGGGGGCACCGCACACGGCTGGGAGAGATCAACAGATCAACTTGTGTGTCTAGAGGTGCCCCCTGCCCCCGTATATAAAGGAGCAAGGGGGAGGTTGGCCGGCCCTCTATGGGCGTGCTAGGAGGAGGAGTCCTCCTCCTAGTAGGAGTAGGACTCCCCTTTCCTACTCCTACTAGGAGGAGGAAAGGAAGGAGGAGAAGGAGAAGGAAGGAGAGGGAGGAAAAGGAGGAAAGGGGGCCCGGCCCCCTAGTCCAATTCGGTTTGGGCTAGGGGGGCCGCGTGCCCTGCCTCCTCTCTTCCACCACTTGGCCCATGAGGCCCATTACTTCTTCCTCGTATTCCCGTAACTCCCCGGTACCCCCGAAAATACCCGAATCACTCGAAACCTTTCCGATGTCCGAATATAGTCGTCCAGTATATCGATCTTTACGTCTCGACCATTTAGAGACTCCTCGTCATGTCCTCGATCTCATCCGGGACTCCGAACTACCTTCGGTACATCAAATCACATAAACTCATAATACAATCGTCACCGAAACTTTAAGCGTGCAGACCCTACGGGTTCGAGAATTATGTAGACATGACCGAGATACGTCTCCGGCCAATAACCAATAGCGGAACCTGAATGCTCATATTGGCTCCCACATATTCTACGAAGATCTTTATTGGTCAAACCGCATAACAACATACGTTGTTCCCTTTGTCATCGGTATGTTACTTGCCCGAGATTCGATCGTGGTATCTCAATACCTAGTTCAATCTCGTTACCGGCAAGTTTCTTTACTCGTTCCGTAATACATCATCCCGCAACTAACTCATTAGTTGCAATGCTTGCAAGGCTTTAAGTGATGTGCATTACCGAGAGGGCCCAGAGATACCTCTCCGACAATCGGAGTGAAAAATCCTAATCTCGAAATACGGCAACCCAACAAGTACCTTTGGAGACACCTATAGAGCACCTTTATAATCACCCAGTTACGTTGTGACGTTTGGTAGCACACAAAGTGTTCCTCCGGTAAACGGGAGTTGCATAATCTTATAGTCATAGGAACATGTATAAGTCATGAAAAAAGCAATAGCAATAAACTAAACGATCAAGTGTTATGCTAACGGAATGGGTCAAGTCAATCACATCATTCTCTAACAAATAAAATTGCAATGGCCTAATTAAAATGTCGTGCTACTATGATTAACTACAATGGCCTAATTAAAACTAGCATGCTCTACAAAAACATATAAATTGTCATGTCCGAAGTAATAAAGTGCCATGGAACATACAACGAAACTACCAGGGCCAAATTAAGGAGAATGCGATGGAGTAAAAATAATAAAATATTGCCATGGCCTAAATTATAAAATGGCTATGCTACCTAAAATGAACTCAATGTTCTAATTAATACAGGTGCCATGCTACCCACAAAATGAAATTGCCATGGCCTAATTTATAAAAATGTGATGCTACCTATAATAAAGGTACACCTAATGAAAACTACCATAGACTACTTAAATAGAAAATGCCATGATCTTAAAATTACCATGGCCAAAATTAATAAAAATGCCATGGCACATACAATTAAACTACCATGGAAATAATAATAATAATAATAAATTGTCATGGGATTTTAATGAAAAATTACCATGATCTTTGATAATATAAATGTCTTTCTCTTAATAAAAAATTGTGATGCTCTTAATAATAAAAGTGTCGTGCTCTTAATAAAAATGCCATGCTATTTTTACAACAATGTGATGGCAATTAACAAAAATTGTCATGCCCTAATTTATAAAAAATGTGGCGCTATCTATAATAAAACTACCATGACCTAATTAAAACTACCATAGACTAATTAAATAGAAATACCATAATCTCATAATTACCATGGACAAAATAAAAAATTCCATGGTACATACAATGAAACTACCATGGGCCTAATTAACTATTTTGCCATGGAAAAATATAATAAAATTTGCCACGGCCTTTAATAAAAAATGCCATGATCTTTAATAATATAAATGCCATGCTCTTATTAAAACTATTGTCATGTTGTTAATAAATAAAAAGTGACAGGCTCTTAATAAAAAATGCCATGTCGTTTTTACAATAAAATACCATGGCAGTTGACAAAAATGACACGGTTTTTAGTACTCTTCCCTCTTAATTGTGTCATGGACTATAATTAACAATTTCAAAACATGGCAAAACTTCTATAGCAAAACTACCTATAAAAAATATGGCAAAAACAAATATAAAAAATTGCCTTGTTTTTAAGAAACAAAAAAAAAATCTGAATTTGAAAGGTGTTTCAGCAATCAAAAAGGATTGTGAAACAGGGTTTGTTAACTTGTTGCATCTTCCCAAGATATGACAAGAAAGCTTATCACCTATAAAAAACTAGTGAAAAAGCCAGTAGGTATCAAATTAACCGCGGTAGTTAGTTTATTTGATTCGAACAAAAACCGGACAAACTGGTGCAAAAGTTATGCGCGGACAGGAGCAGACATTTCCCTTGCTTAAATGTTGACAAAGTGCATCAGCAAAATACAAATGCAGAACTACATACAAAAGACATATAAAAACATGGTAGATCATAAACATTGCCATGACAATAAACATCAAAAATCTGCCAAAGGGCCATAGTAGTTTTCGTTGATTAGGACATGGAAAAATGTGTCTCAATTGTTAGATAAAGAGAAACAAGGCAATTATATTTTTTTGACCCATGGCAATTATCTCAAGAACAGTTCATGGGGGCCATGGCATCAACACTGCTACCATCGGACGGAAGCCGGGCGGCACCGACAACTCGATCTCCGGACACGTCCCCGTCGCTGTTGTCGAGTGAGGAAGCCGGCGGTGCCGCACGCCATGAACTGAGAAAGGGAATGGGGAACAAGCACGAATATAGCGCTCCAATGGGACCAGAGCAAACACCACATGGGCCATCGATCTCCGGAGGCCGGTGCACTTCCTAACCCGAATTGCCACTACGTTTTCATCTACTCGGCAAGTAGGTAGTGAATGGCATAAAGAGGGGAACCGGGGGCCACCGTGGCATCATCGTCGAGGAAATACTTGCTATGAAACCACAATTTCAAACTTGTTCTTTTCATTTTGAAAGTAGAAATACAAATCACGAGGCACATAGTCTTGCTAAACATGCTCTAGGTCTTGCCGTCAGAGGCCTTCTTTGGCTCCTACGACCTCCGGACCTACATTATTGCATCCTTATGAACACCAATCCTCGATCAATAAAGTTGGCATGTTTGAGTAAAAAAATCGGCTCATCCCGTTGCACCGCACCGCCGGTCGTCGGCGACGGCATGAGGCAATGCAGGAGGAGTACGACTACAAACATGACACGCGACTCGAGATGCGCCACCATTTACTCCCACGCGATGCACAGAAAGAGAGCAGTGGCAGGGCGAGGACAACCGGTGCAATGTCCAGCCGCTCCGAGAGCCTCATCATAATCCATCCATCGACCCCCAGCAAGCCAGGTCACGGCCACGTGTTGGAGGCCCCTCTCGCCCTTCCTTTTTCTTTCTTCAGCCCCATACTGTCCCTTCCCAACCTCACACGCCTCCCAGATTCGCGAGCGCCGGGTGCGCCCAGCACAACCGCCGCCCCGCGAGGGCATCCCCGTAATTACCCCGCAGCTCCAGGGGCACTCGCGCCACCGACTCCCGTCCCTGCCTGCCAGACCCCGCTGCCGCTACGCGCACACAGCTACTCCTACTACATAGCCCAGCCAGCACTGGGCCATCATTACACCATCACTCAGTGGTGCTCCGCTCTGCTCAGCTCAGCGCCCTCCACCAGTCCGCCCCACTCCATCCCGAGCTGAGCTGAGCCGCCACCAGCACTAGCGGCCAAGCTCTAGACGCCGGCTGCCTCACCGACGAGGAGAGGATAATGGAGGCGCTGCGGCGGACGTTGCTGGTGGCGCTGGCGGTGCTGGCCCTGGCGGCGGCGGCGGCGGAGGGGTACAACATCACCAAGATCCTGGCCGAGTACCCGGAGTACTCGCAGTTCAACAAGCTGCTGACGCAGACGCGGCTGGCGCAAGACATCAACAAGCGCCGCACCATCACCGTGCTCGTCGTGGCCAACGGCGACATGGGCGGCCTCGCCGGCGGGGGCCGCACGCTGCAGACCATCCGCCACATGCTCCAGATTCACGTCCTCGTCGACTACTACGGCGGCAAGAAGCTCCACCAGCTCGCCCACGGCGTCACCGCATGCTCCACCATGTTCCAGGTACCGTACCGTACCAAGTTATTGCCACCGACCACCCTCCTCCTCGCTCGCCGCCGGCCAGCTGCTAGTCCCTGCTCTTACTAGAAGAGTCGCCGGTAGATAGCTGCTAGTCTCGGGTCCGAGACGGAGACGCTGACATGTGGGGACACGCTATCCTCCTGTCGGTGAGCATGAAATTAAGGGAGTAACTTTGTCGGCACCGTCCATTAGACAGTTTTTTAAGCTTTGAACCTCAGCTTAGAGTCACTGTATTAGCATCGTTGGACTCTGGACAGTTCTACCTTTTCAGGTTTTAAAGCTGCACTTAGCTCTAACTAACTGATTGCATCTCCTCCTAAAAAACATTTTCTATTGTACTACTGTAGAAAGAAAAGATAAACGTCTATTCTTGAAATAGCAGTATTCATCGTATGCTGTTTTATCCTCAACATAAACACATCTTGAATCCATTTCCGGGCCATTTTCCCAGCTGCTCCTTTGATGTTTGCAGAAAAGCCGTAGCGCCGCTTCATTATTGTTCTTCCTTCTTCGTAATGCAGTAGCAGTTGGTGGTGGATGGGGTTCCGGATAGAATCATAGAATAGCGAAAGCTCCCATCCATGGTGCTGGATGCCCTGCCCAAGCCACTAATCAAAGTTTAAAGCTAGAGATATGGTACTCTACCAAGCAAATAGGGGCCACCCAAATGTGGAATTAATGGCGTCTTTGTACCACTATCAACAAATGACAATGTCGCTTCGCTGAAAAATACGACCCACTAACTAATTTTGGTTCGATACTGACATGACACACGTCGCTTTCGAGGCTAGGCCTGGCCGGCAATGGTTTTATGCACTGATGTGGGTGCACATGCACATGCCCGGCCAGTCTCTAAATTATTGGCCTGCGTGATTATGAAGCTGTCGAGTGAGTGTAGTGTAGCGTAGTGCACAACGGTCGCCGTGAGTCGTCAAGTGGCCTTTCTTTCTGCCGATTTTATGGTCAATCATCGACCCATCGAATCCCTCGGCTAGCGGGTCATTTGAAAATGATGGGAATTGGAACTCCCCAGGCTGGATCTCGCCGTTTTTAAACTAGTTTAAGCCTTGGAGTGATAGATAAGATTGCCTCTTTGTTTAGATTCTTGTAGTATGGAGTGTGTTGCCAACTTGCTGTCGAGTCAACAACCCACTGGTTAGTTGCTTCAATTTGTCTTTCTGATTGAGGCCAAAACAGTGTACTCCACGTTTGTAATAATTTCGGGATTACTGCACATTTGCCATGAAGATGGCCTACTAATTGGAGCAGTACTAGTGTACACATTTGTCACGGAATTCACTAACTCCAAAAGTAATTGGTTGCTATTAAGCGCCGAATTGAATGGGTCACCCTCAACGTGGACAATCCTTTCCTACTGGCTACTGTTTCTCTGTCTGAAAACATGGGCATGAAGTAGGTGAGCTTAATAATTTGGTTCGTGCAGCATCAGCTAGGAGTATCTACTGTACATGAATTCCCATCAATTCAGCTGCAAATGCTTAATTATGATCTTCTTGTTAGTACGAAACCTTTCTACTAGTTCGCCGCGATTAACTGAGATGGGTTAATGGTCGTGGTGCAGGAGTCCGGCGCGGCCCCCGGCATGTCCGGGTACGTGAACATCACGCAGCACCGGGGCGGCAAAGTGACGTTCACGGCGGAGGACGCGGAGGACAGCGCGCCCTCCTCCGCCTTCGTCAAGTCCGTCAAGGAGATCCCCTACGACCTGGCGGTGCTCCAGATCAGCAAGGTGCTGGCCTCGCCGGAGGCCGAGGCGCCCGTGGCGGCGCCGGCGCCCGTCAACATCACCGAGCTGCTCTCCAAGAAGTACTGCAAGAGCTTCGCCGGCCTGCTGGCCGCCAACGCCGACGCCTACAGCACCATCAACGCCACCAAGGACAACGGGCTCACCCTCTTCTGCCCCGTCGACTCCGCCGTTGCCTCCTTCATGCCCAAGTACAAGAACCTGACGGCCAAGGGCAGGACGGCCATCCTGCTCTACCACGCCGTGCCGGACTACTACTCGCTGCAGCTGCTCACCTCCAACAGCGGCAAGGTCAGCACGCTCGCCACCTCCAACGTCGCCAAGAAGGACTACAGCTTCGACGTCGAGAAGGACGGCGAGACCGCCGAGCTGGACACCAAGGTGAACTCGGCCTCGGTCACCTACACCATCAAGGACGACGACCCGCTCGCCGTCTACGCCATCTCCAAGTTCCTGCAGCCCAAGGAGCTGTACAAGATCGCCAAGGACATCGCCCCCGCGCCGGCGCCCGAGGCCCCCAAGAAGAAGAAGACCACCAAGAAGCCCTCCGCGGCCGCCTCGCCCTCGGACGACGACGACGACGATGACTCCGCCGCGGACTCGCCCGACGACTCCTCATCCGACGACGCCACCGCTGACAAGGACGGCGCCGCGCCGTCCGCGGTGGCCGGGTGGGTGACGGCCGCCGTGGCCGTGGCCTTGGCGCTGGCATTGGCAGCTTAATAAGGTGTGTGAACTAGTGTGTTTTTGTGCTGAGTTCTCCCAAAATTCGTGGCCCTTGTTATTTAGCGCGAAAAATAAGAAGGGCCATTTCATTCATATTTATTACCGCATGTCCTGAAGAAAAAGAAGGGAAAAGACAGGAATTTCCGGGGTTTTTGTTGTGATGATCATTTTGTAATGATAGTGGTCAATGGTACTGGAATGTGTGTTTGTGTTTATAATACTACATATGACAGACATCCTGGAGCTTAGAGTGATGTACAATTTTCTAGTTCTACCACTCTACTTTTGCCTTTTAAGCTGTTCGAATGCCGAACTTTCCCTAGCGACTCGTCAACTTTCATGGAGAAGTGGAGCTTCCCATGTGATCGATTGATTTAACTTTGCTTGTTCAGCTTGTAAAGGGCACGATGTTGTACCCCTTTGCTTCTACAAGGGCATCCTTAGGGTTTCTGGCGCCTCACGCTGGCACCACGGCCGGTCTACCTCATCTCTTATGGTTTAGGGCCATGCCACGGAGACGTGGGCGGGCTTCGGTTTTTAGGTGATTTTTTGAGTTTTATTAAGGTTTGTGTGACAGTGGCTCTGAAGATGAAATAAAGTTTTTCTCGTCTATTTCAGTGGTGCTTCTAACCTCATCAGAGGGTCTGCGAAAGTTTGTCTTCGGCTAATCTTATGGGAATCGGTCAGCGTTTGTCTTATGTGGATCCGATCTTCATTTGTCTTTATCTGTGTGTCTATAGGTTGGACCCATTTGATCTACGTGTCTCTTCGTCAGTGTCAACGACGATTGTTGTTCTGATGCATTGATCCTATATAGTCTTAGCATGATGACTTTCCTATTATCTACTATAATAAAGTTTGTGCGACTCCGTGAGGGAGGAGGGACAATGATAGCGGCGCGTTTTCGACTTGCTCCAATTCTTGTAGTCATCGCTAGGTAGTCTACAAACATTGGAGAATGCCTCCTCTTTCTAGCGACGACTACAAGTGTTGGAGCTCTTTGGAAATTAGCGCGAGGTCTACCTCCTTTTGCTTGACCTCCACTTTCTTGGCTCTTGACCGGTCATTGGCATCATTGAACTCGAGCTTCTTCTTTTGTATTTCAAAGAAGTTCTTCATTGCCTCCTCTTTCCACGCTTCCTTTCTTCTCTCTCTTTCCTCTTCTACTTGACACCTCCTTCTGAGTTATGAACCCTTTTAATATTTCTTGCAAGACGGGTGTTGAATCATCATGCTTTGAATTTAACTTGGAGTTGGTCTTCCCCCTCGGTCTCCTCTCACTTGGGTCGATGACCGATGACCACCCCACCTTTTTTGGGACGCATATTGGTCTTACCGCTTTCCACAATCTTTCTTTGTCATCCAACAATGAGTTAAGATTAATGGCCTGCCCCATGTTCGGCCTTGAAGGTAAAAAGCTTTGATGTGTTCGTTTTTTTGATAGCTTACCACATATTCCATGTGGTAAGATATCCAAAGCTTGAAACACCTACATATATAGATGAAACCAACAAGGTACATTCATATGTATGGAAGGATGATATATACTCATATGAACAAGGAAACAAAAAATATACCAAGTCCTTGATGCCAATGCCACTCACGGGATGGGCAACGACATGACCATAGGAGCCACAAAATTTGTTGCACTCCGCTTGGGTAAAGCTCCACCTCTTCTGAAGCGAGGCACTCTCAAATTTGTAGGGCTCAAACTTCCTATGTTCATGGAAGAATTGCTGGCCCTTGTTCGAAAATGTTCCACCTTTTTTGCTTGGTGTCAATTTTGGGGTCCTGTCCAATTTTCATCCAAGGCTCGCGCAACGCAACTTGTCCTCATCCTCCGTGTATGCTCCGGTCCTCATGCTTTAATTTGACGCCTCTTTTTATGAATTATGACCGGGCTATTTGAGCTACCTCATTCTCAAACAATGGTTCTTCCTCGATGCTGACACTCTATTGGCATTCGGTCTCTTGGCCACCATCCCCTTGGACACCCTCATTGATCATGTCGCAATGACATCATCTTAGTACCTCGGGTCGTCCGGCGTCAGGGCCGGCATTCCATCAAATAGGTCGCGGGCATCGGGAAAGTTGGCCGGGAAGACCACCCATGAGTGCTTCCTTTGCATCGCAGTGGACTCGCCGGCCACATGTGCGACATTGAGATCAAGGGGAGGCACCATGGGGATGATCGACACGAAATCAAAGATTTTTTACAAGGGGTCTCGAGGTAAGGTGGAGAAGCAGGACGTTGCTTGGTCATGTCCAGGAAGGTACCCATATGTCGGCAGTGATGTTGACATGGAGGGCGACTCCGAAAGCCTGGGCGGTCGGGCTGCCGCCGAGCCCGTGCTGGTCGCCACAATGGCGGATGCGAGAAAGGTTGGCTTGTGGACAATCCCTAGCATAAAGAAGGAGGTTTGCTCAGCCTTAGCGACGATGACCTCAGTGTCCGCAACGGTGGCCCGTGCCTGAGCGGTGACGACAATATCTTCTTTTGTCTTGACCCTTCGCTTCGCCGTCTCGGCCACTCTCTGCTCCGAGGTGAGCTCTTTCTTCCGCTTCACGGCGGCCACGACACGGGAAGACACGGCGAGGACTTCGGTAGGGGTGGGTGCCTCGGCCACAACTAAGGTGGGCATGGGGTTTGGAAGAGGAAAGGGCGGACGTGAGATTTGGGAGAGTGGAGATGGTGTGTCATGGGTCTACGATATGACAGGCAATGTTGCCAGTCAGTGTGTTAGCATCGGGTTAGTCGAGAATTGTAGGGCGTGACTTACTTAAGGGGAAAGAGCGGGTTTTCCATTGGGTTTTCTGGGTCTTTTTGTTTCTTTGTTTTCCCTTGTTTTTCATCGGGTTTTCTTCGTTCCTTTCTCCATTTCACCATTTTTCCCTTTCTTTCTTTCTTTTTCTTCGGTTTTCTTTATTACTTTTCACGATTCTCATTTCATTTTTTCTTTTCTTTCCCTTTTCTTTGTTTTGCTTCGGTTTGCTTTGTTTCTTTCTCGATTTTCAATGTTTTTTCTTTCTTTTATCTTCATTTTTCTTTGATTTTGTTTTATTTCTTTCTCATTTTCATCTGCTTTTCTTCTTGTTTTCCCTCATTTTTTTATTGTTTTTCTATACACATTTTGGTATATATATAATACACTTTAACATTTTTACATAAAAGTTTAAATTTTCTTGAATAAATTGTCAACATTTTTTAAATATGTTTCAAATGCTTGTTAATATTTTTTGAATACATTGTCAGCATTTTTTATACATTTTTAACATTCTTTTAAAATGCTTTATTAAAAAAATTCAAATAAAAGATTAAAGTTGTTTAATACATGGTCAACATTTTTATATACACATTTAACATTTTCCAAATGCTTAATTGACATTTTTATGTACAATGTAAAAAAACATCATCATTTTCTAGTACATGGTCAACATTTTTTTAACAGTTTTCAAATGCTTAATTAACATTTTTTAAATACTTTTTCAACACTTTTTCAAATACTTGTATACATTTTTCATATATGTTATAATTTTTTCTCTATGCACATTTAACATTTTTCAAATGATTGGCAACATTTTTCAAATGATTGGCAACATTTTTCAAATGTTTTTTGTAGAGTGTTTTTTTAATATATATTTAAAATATTTTAAAGTATAAAAAATCTGAAAATAAAGCAAAAACGAAAATAGGAAACATAAAAAGAAAAAAAAGAGAGAAAATGAGGCTGTGGCCACCTATGCGCGTGGGCTGACCCATCTCGTGGCTAACCCAGCCCAAATTTGAATTATGAAATGGGTATGGACAGCAAAACGGACATTAGTCCGTTTGCGCACTACGCTAGGCCGTGGTTTTTGTCCGCACGTACAGAACACGGATGCAGTCGGATGAAATGCGTTGGCCTGTTGGAGTTGCCCTAAGTTTGCCTATGCATGAACACTACAGAAATCAAATTAAACCACTAAAACCCCCGCATGATTAAGTATCTCCATAACCACTGGAATTATGTTCAGAGCGAAACATTTATTTATTTGACTGAGGTTTCATTAAGTGTTTGGCCTGCTGCATATTCTCATTCCTCCCCAAACTCAGGGTACATGCTTGATCTGTGTGCGTGCGTATGTTTTTTCAATCAACAGCGGATTTTAAAACGAAACCAAACCAGACACAAGTTCCATGTTCAACATCCATAACAACAAACCAACGCAAGGGGCAAAACTACCATATCTCAGCTGTACAACTAGTCTCAACACAACCTTATATACTATAATAACAAAAAGCCTAAAACCAAGGACACAACTAGTCTCAACACAACCTTATACAAGGGACATGTTGTCACTCATCGCTGCATTCTTCATCAGGAACGCCCCAACTTAGCTCCCTTGCAAGTCAAAGGGCAGGGCATCGGCTGCAAGGCTCCACGACATTCAACTTAGCCGTGGAGGGAACTTTTCCCTCGACGTAAGTCTGGATAGCCGCAAGCGCTTTAGGGGCTTCCATAAAAGTTTCTTTACCCACAAAGCATCTGTCAATCTCGGAACAAGTCGGCCCACCATCAGTTATGTCCAGTGTGAGGCACTCGAGCGAGGGTGTGCTGTCAAGAATATGACATGTGAGCTTAACCAATAACTTTGTGGAGCGGAATTTAGTGATCTTCACATGCCTAAGATTGGCATAGCATTGTCCTGGAATCCGCCCCAATTGTGAGGGGGGGTCTTCAAAAATTGAGTCATGCTCCCGGCGTCTCATTGGTACCTGCAGATGAAAAACCAACACCCGTGAATTTATTATTGCTCTAAACAATACAGCAGTCACTAAGAAATATCTCAGCAAGCCAATAGTTACTTACATCTAGGTTAAAAGTCTCCAAGCAAGGAGATGCGTCGAGACAAGAAACCAGCAAGAAAAGATCATAGTCCGCATACCGAGGTGCCGAGGCAAACTTCCATCCAAATACAGAAATATTCAAATACTTGAGGTGGAGGAATTTGCTTGCTAGCGTTGGTGTACTGACCATCTGCATAAATAAAAATATCTAACATCAATCCCTTTGCTATATAATGAGATACGCATATGTCCATAGACACCTCAAGCTCTAGAGTATGTACCTCGTAATACGAATGCATAGTAAGAGTTTCAAGATTCGGCATACTGGATGTGAGCACGACGAGAGCATAATGAAGAACGCAGGAATGTGATATGAAGATTTCCTTCACCTGCAGTGATTCTCCAAGAAATAGCTGTACTTGTTGATCGACATCGTCATCATGAAAAACATCATCATCATGGAAAAAGTGAAAACTGGAGATATTTGGAGCCTCGCTTTCAATCACTTGCAGCATGGAACAACCGGACACCATCACGTAGCTGAGGCGCTGCAGCAGGGAAGGTATCTTTATAGAAAATATCTCACTGCAATCATTGAGTTCCAATCGCTCCAAAGCCAGAGAATTGGAAAGAAGGAACCCAACTCATCACTCTCAATATTCACACAAGACAGACATAGACTCGTCAGGCTTCCCGTGCAACCGATTCCTACCGTGGGGCGGAAGGCGCAACCTAAAAGGTCTAGCTCACGAATGGTGTTTTCACTGCCATTAGATAAAAGTGAGCATGGAAACTCGTAGATTGCTTCGTTTGATAAATGGTCGATATTTGAAAGTATGAGGCTGAGTTCTTCTATGCCTGGTTTAACAGCAATCTGGAGCCAACTATCAAGATAATTTCTGGTGTTGGCATTGTAAATACCATACAATTTAAGCCTGAGTGTCTTCACACCAGTGCCTAAGTGGTTTCTCAGAATATGGTCAACTCTGCTGTTGTAATCTCTTGTTGTTATTCTCCGCCTACGTGCATTTTTCTTGTAGCCCATTGTTTTCTTACTGAAGGTGAGGTTGGGCCGGCACCTCCAGAAACGTTTAAAGGAGTGAGACACACTCGCAGCACGCGCAGCATCTTTCAGTGGCAAAAAGGAGCATATATGACGCCAGATATCCTGCATGCACAAGTGCACAAATTCAAATTTTGAATTGCAGAGGCAAAAAGTATTATTAAGTACTCTATCCGTTCCAAAATACTTTTTTCTAGAACTGTGCTAAGTCACACTTCATTAAGTTTGATCATGTATATAGAAAAATATATTAATATCTTACTACATCGAATACATATAATATTAGCTTGGTGTTGTAGATGTTGGTATATTTTTCAGTAAAACCTGGTCAAACTTAAAAATGTTTGACTTGGAACAAGGAAAAACCTCAAGTATTTTGAAACAGAGGAAGTACAAGGTAATAAGACCAAAACCTTTGTGCAGTGTCAGACACAGCATCAGGCATGGTGTGCATACGTGTCCAGGTCGTGGCTAAACATTTTCACGTAAGAAGAACAGTTGTAGCTTCAGACAAGGCTGGGACAGGGTAGGAGCATGTCATCTGGCATGCATGGCCTTGTGCAGCGGAACACGCAAACTAAGAGCATAAGCCGTTGGAAACTAAACGTTCACAGGCAAAAAAACAGCCATCGCAGGCGCAACGCCCCTTCTGATGAAAACCAGGTTTTTCAGCACCTAAACATCCACATTTTATAGGCGAGCATACCTTAGTCCAGTTGACCAAACACTTCCCTCCTTTAGCATCCTCAATTCCTCTTCACCGCACCAAAGAAAGCTTCTACGGATTTTGTCAATCTTTTTGATATGCCACTTGGAAGGTGTGAAAATGGTGAAGTAATAAGCACCGAGTTAACCAGACTACCAGAGTGAGGCGGCCCATTTTGTCCAGGAGCTTTCCCTTCCAGGGCTTTAGCCTGTCAGTAATCTTATCTACTAGGGCTCTAATTCAACTCGCCTACGCAATCTGGTAGGTAGGGGGAGGACCAAATACTTGCAAGGCAGGGAGCCCACCCGTCCTCCAAAAGCAGATAAGATGTCACTGGTATTAAGGTTCTCACATCTTATGGGATAATAAGCAACACACTTGCCGAGATTCACTTTCAGCCCAGACAGAGCCCCATAGAAATTTAGAAGACCTGAGACCATCAACAGGATTTATAAACAGGCGCTGCATCATCAGCATAAAAACTGGTCCTCCTCTTAGCAGCTCTTTGCATGAGCAGGGAAAAGAAGGCCATTTTCCATAGCAGAGTGAAAAAAAAAGATCTTTTGAAGAGGTTCCAGAGCAAGAATAAAAAGCATTGGGGTTAAGGGATCCCCTGTCTCAGACCTTTCCTGTGCATAAAAAGCCTTCTTGGATCACCATTTAGCAGTACTCGAGAATAGGAGGTGGCAAGAACTAGGGACATCAACTCCTTCAATTTGGAGCTAAAACCAAAAGCATTGAGAACTCCGATAGGATAATCCCAACGGACCAAGTCTAAAGCCACGGCAAAGTCGAGCTTTGCGAAAGCAAAGGTTTCTTCTTGGTGTGACTTCTTTCAGAACACTCTTGACGAAAAGAAAATTGTCATGAATGGATCTTCTAATGAACGCACTCCGCCCCGCCGAAACTAAAGAATGCAACTCTGGGGCGAGCCGAGAGGCGAGCAATTTACCAAAAATATTCATGATACTGCGCATTAGGCTTACCGGCCTAAAATCCAGGGCAGAGGAGGCATCGTCTTTCTTCGGGGTGATAATGAGAAAAAAGGAACAGGAAAAAAATGCACGTCACAAGTCTGTCATAGATCTGCATCAGACACTAGTGCATGACCCAAGACTCTTGTCCTCTCATTCCTCCAGTTACCTTCCTCTACATCTTGCGTGCATCGGAGAAGAGGGTGGTTTGGGAGAAGAAGGCGGAGATACAAGAAAAGATAAAATCTGCTTGGCCCGGCCTTTTGCCATCTCTGAAGCTGCTCCATATATTGTTTTAGCAAGTGGCAGCCAATGATCTACAGACGAAGCCTTTGAGGAGTCATGGGGACATTGTAGAGAAAACTACAGGAAGTGGAGGAAATGTGCAATTCATATGCAAGTACAACACGTGGTTAAAGCACACTTGCATAAGACATCCGAGGTTTGGCATCTTCAAAGCGAAGTTGCAGATGCTGGAGAAGACTAAGATTGTAGAACTAGTTGCTGCATTGCAGCGAAGTTTAGATACTTATCCTAGATTGAAGTTTATTACATAACTCATGTTGAGCATTGTCTTCTAGCTCATCCTAGTATATTGAACATTACCCAGCTTTTTTGATCCAGAACTATGATAAATTGGTAATATCAGAGTATAGGACGAGTTTCTTGTTTCAGTTAGCACAAATATATATCAAATATATATTATATGTAGTACACACATTACATCAATTATATTATATTTAGTAGCTGGTGGAATCACTGGGTAGCTTAATGGTAAAACACATGGCCGTGCTACCAAGCAACCCAGGTTCAAACCACTTTCCTTGGGTGTGCTAGTAGCCCTAGGCAGCTAGGCTAAGGACAAGCTGCAATGGCTTCAAAGGTGTTTTCACCGTAGTAATCAGGGTAAATGAGACACAAGATGTTGCTGGTTCCAGGAAAAATAGTTTTACAAAGTATGCACATAATAAAGATATAAAGGAATCAGATACTAGAAACAAAGTTGTGTGCTGGAGAATTAAAAGTGCAACCATTGTAAGTTGGAACAGAATCACAGCTACCAAGGATTGCAGCCGATTGCAGTTCACTCATACATTCAGGTAGCATAGTGATATATAAATCTAATATCGTTATAGTATTCCGTTATCAGCGTTTCTTGACATACCTCCGGAAGGCTTGAGCCTGAATATGTTAATCTTTTGCCAGTTTGAGAAACATCCACTTGCGAGCGCTTTAGTTTAGCAACTGAACCAACTGATACATCTGCAGCAGGTCATCGTTATGGTAAGTAGACAACGGCAAACGAAGGAACACAGCAAGCACATCAACACACATATATATTGATCTAATATAAGTATGACCCGTTGTGCAGCTTTGTGCAAGAACACCAATGACATTGTAAGAAAGAAAAACTAGTTCCAATTTTATAAGAAGGAAAAGCTTTCTTGTAAAATTTCCAATAGAACATGACAGCGACACACACAATACAGTGAGATCTGAGATGGATATGCTTGGGCAAACTGTCTTTGCACGCCTCCCTACCAAGTCAATATTTTTTGTATGAACAACTGGAACATAAAGGGGGCTAATTTGTTGCATAAGGCGGTGGAGTAATACTTAGTAGCCTGAATTTGAGACCTACAGTATGTGCCAGACAGGGCATATGAAGATAAAACAACAGAGACGAAGAAGCAGTGGCTTACGGCGGCCTTGGATTTGCCGGCGACGAGGATCCTGCTCCGGCGACATCATAAGACGGCGGAGTGATAGCAGCCGGTGGGTCGACACGGAAAATCCCCTCTTTTTCCGCCCTGCCTCTTCTGACTCTTGAGCCCTCTATTTTTTGGGTTTATTTGCACCCAGTTCGTTCGGGATTTTTTCTTGGGAAAAGGAATCCGCGTGTGACCCCGGGCCTCTCCTCCTGTCCCCTGACTGGGCAGGCAAAGCGAAACCCTGAGAAACTCTCTCGCATGGGCCTACCAGGAGATGTTTTTTCTTTTTAAGTTGCCCTTCAGGAAAAAAACATATTTCATCATTTTTTTTAACACATTAAACATCGAGCAGCGCTACGCGTCGGCCGGCGGATAATGAAAAAATATCCGCCGCCTCGCTGACCATTGGATGGACACGTCAAATAGCCGTCCGATGCGCCCACGTGAGCAACCACCACTTTTGCAACAAGGGTGATGTTGCAGAAAATTTCCACAACAAGAGATCTTGTTGCAAAAAAATTATGCAACATATGTCTTGTTACAGAAATTTTTCGTAACAAAGGCTTTGTTGCAAATAATAATTTAGGGAGTTTTTTTTTTTCTGAAACAGGGCCCTTTTGCAACGAAGAGGCTTGTTGCAATTGAAACATGCCCTTTGCTGCAGAAACAAAACCGCCTGTGATGCCTTGCCGCCTCCGTTAGAGGAGCTTGGCGACATGCCGACCGACTTTGTGGGCATTGTTGCAGGAGCTTGTTCAACCAGATCCAGTGAGGTGAGCACTGCTGTAGGAGCTGGGGCGGCCAGATCCGATGAGGAGGTCGGCGGCGGCCGTGCCGAGCTCGAGCGCACCACGAGCGCAGACAGCCCAGCACGGAAGCAGCGGCTCTCGCGCCAGACCCGGCTGCAACGGCATCGATTTGTTATATCCGCCGATCATTGTAGAGATATATAGTGCTGAGTGGGCCCACATAGGACACGCGTCTCACATACAAGATGGCGGAGGTTCTCGACTGAACGATAGCTTTTTCCTTAAACATCATGACACCCCTAAAAAAATTAAAACATCATGACAGCACAAAAAAATATCATCATAAGTAAGATAAATTATATCCATGTCCATAGATCGTCGTGACTACAATCACCGGAGCAAGCCAATGGCGCGCCGCCATCATTGCCCCTCTCTTATCGGAGTCAGACAACTTTGTTGTAGTAGACAGTCGGGATGTCATCTCCTTCTCCAAAGCGAACATGAGACTAAGGTTCCCGCCTCCCATCGGCGGCGCAACCGATCTGCCTCGTCTTCTTGTCACGCCTAATATGCGACTCTATACTAAAGTGACTCAAAGGTCCCACCAAGGATAGAACCGCATATTGACACGCTTTTGCAAGGTGCACATCATTACATCGTACCATGACATAATAGTCGGGATACATACAAAAGGCATACAATGCCACAAGAATACAACAATACATCATACATAAGAACAACATCCAAGTACAGATGAAACAAAAACAGAAGATCAAACGACATTCACCCTGCTAGCCTAGGCTGCCGACCAGGAACCTAACCCAAGATCGACGAAGAAGAAGAAGAACTCCAAAACATGCAAACATCGCTCTCACATCATGATCATCGCATTACCTATCCCTGCAACTGTTGTTGTTGTAGTAAACTGTGAGCCACGAGGACTCAGCAATCCCATTACCATGGGTATCAAGACTAGCAAAGCTTAATGGGTAGGAAAGGGGTAAGTGGTGAGGTTGCAGCAGCGACTAAGCATTGCATGGTGGCTAACTTACGAATACAAGAGTAAGATGAGAATCTACGCAAACGGTCGCCAACTAGTAATGACTAAAAAGTGATCCTGAACCACTTACGTTCAAACACAACCCAACCGTGTTCTCTTCTCGAACTTCCCCGAAAAGAGACAGTCATGGTCACGCAACTCGGTTGGTGTATTTTAATTGAGTTTACTTCAAGTCCTCTACAACCGGATATCAACAAATTCCCATCTGCCACATAACCGCGGGCACGGCTCTCGAGAGTTTAAACCCCGCAGAGGTGTCCCAACTTAGCCCATGACAAGCTCACGATCCGTGGAGACAATCCTCCATCGCGGGACCTTCCGATCAGACTCGGAATCCCGGTGCACAAGACATTTCGACAATGGTAAAACTAATCCAGCAAGACCTCCCGGCGTGCCGACACCCTGATAGTAGCCGCGCGTATCTCGTCTCAGACCACGTTCGGTTGGGTCAGTGATACGTCTCGAACGTATCTATAATTTTTTATTGTTCCATGATATTATATTATCTGTTTTGGATGTTTAATGGGCTTTAATATGCACTTTTATATTATTTTTGGGACTAACCTATTAACCGAGGGCCCAGTGCAAATTGCTGTTTTTGCCTATTTCAGTGTTTCGTAGAAAAGGAATATCAAACAGAATCCAAACGGAATGAAACCTTCTCTAGGATCTTTTTTGGAACAAACGCAATCTAGGAGACTTGGAGTGGAGGTCAAGGAAGCCACGAGGCGGCCACGAGGTAGGAGGGCACGCCCAGGGGGGTAGGCGCGCCCCCACCCTCATGGGCCCCTCGTAGCTCCACCGACCTACTTCATTTGCCTATATATACTCTTATACCCTTAAAACATCCAAGAGAGCCACGAAACCACTTTTCCACCGCCGTAACCTTTTGTACCCGTGAGATCCCATCTGGGGACCTTTTCCGGCGATCTGCCAAAGGGGGATTCGATCACGGAGGGCTTCTACATCAATACCATAGCCTTTCCGATGATGTGTGTGTAGTTTACCACAGACCTTCGGGTCCATAGTTATTAGCTAGATGGCTTCTCTCTCTTTGATCTTCAATACAAAGTTCTCCTCGATGTTCTTGGAGATCTATTCGATGTAATCTTTTTGCGGTGTGTTTGCTGAGATTCGATGAATTGTGGGTTTATGATCAAGTTTATCTATGAACAATATTTGATTCTTCTCTGAATTCTTATATGCATGATTTGATATATTTGCAAGTCTCTTTGAATTATCAGTTTGGTTTGGCCTACTAGATTGATCTTTCTTGCAATGGGAGAAGTGCTTAGCTTTGGGTTCAATCTTGCGGTGCTTGACCCCAGTGACAGAAAGGGAACCGACACGTATTGTATTGTTGCCATCGAGGATAACAAGATGGGGTTTATATCATATTGCTTGAGTTTATCCCTCTACATCATGTCTTCTTGCCTAATGCGTTACTCTATTGTTATGAACTTAATACTCTAGATGCATGCTGGATAGCGGTTGATGTGTGGAGTAATAGTAGTAGATGCAAAATCGTTTCGGTCTACTTGACACGGACGTGAGGCCTATGTTTATGATCATGCCTAGATATTCTCATAACTATGCGCTTTTCTATCAATTGCTCGGTAGTAATTTGTTCACCCACCTTAAGATATGCTATCTTGAGAGAAGCCACTAGTGAAACCTATGGCCCCCGGGTCTACTTTACATCATATTAATGTCCCGTCAACTAGCTATTTCCGTCGCTGTTTATTTTGCAATCTTTACTTTCCAATCTACGAGTATAAAAAAATACCAAAAATATTTATCTTATTATCTTTATCAGATCTCACTTTTGCAAGTGTCCGTGAAGGGATTGACAACCCCTTTATCGCGTTGGTTGCAATGTTCTTATTTGTTTGTGCATGTACTAGGCGATTTGTGTGTAGTCTCCTACTGGATTGATACCTTGGTTCTCAAAAACCGAGGGAAATACTTACGCTACTTTGCTGCATCACCCTTTCCTCTTCAAGGGAAAACCAATGCATGCTCAAGAGGTAGCAAGAAGGATTTATGACGCTGTTGCCGGGGAGATCTACGCCAAGTTAAGACATACCAAGTACCCATCACAAACTCTTATCCCTCGCATTACATTATTTTCCATTTGCCTCTCGTTTTCCTCTCCCCCACTTCACCCTTGCCGTTTCATTCGCCCTTTTTCCGTCCGCTTCTTTCCACTTTCCTTTTTTGTGTTTGTGCTAGTGCATTTTGTTGCTATCATGTCTGAAACTGGGGAGGTTATCATTGAAAAGGATAGTAGTAATGATGGGGGAGACGTTGATGCTTTTGATTATCTTCATGAAGAACCTACTATTTTACACACTAAAAAGTTTCGATTGGTAGTGGTAATATTATTGGAAAAGGAGTTATTCAAGATTTCTTTACTTGTACTGGTGCTTTGCCCACCATGAGCGGGTCTATTCTTCATAAAACTAGTAGTATTGCGGATGCTATATCTTTGCTCGTGGTTGAACTTGAAAGACAATTTATTCACATGCATCCTTGCAAATAGAGGATTTTTCTAGAATTTTCTAATATTGAGTATTCTTCTATTAAGAGAGCAGCTACCATCTTTTTAGCTCATGAGTTCAGATTTATAATAAAAGAGGCCAATGAATTTTTTGCGCACTATAGGGTGGATGCCGCCAGTCCTCCCATAGAAGCAATCCTTTTTTTTATCAAGAGGACATAATGCGCTTACGATCTTTAGATCATGTTGCTTTTAATGAAAACCTTAGAAAAAAGGTTCCTACCGATATTATAGTTGACAGGATTTCTGAACTTAATGATAATTTTGCTATCTAGAACAATGGGTTAGGTTTTTCCCCTTGAACAAAGGCTCATGACTTTTTGCCAAAAGAATGCTCATAATGATGAATTGGTTGTTCAATATGAGGGGCCAAAGGAGGAACCAATACCTCCCGAGCTTGATCTTGGGGACTTTTGTCCCATTAAATTTAGCCCTTTTGATTACTTTTGCTTGCCACAAAGAAAACTTGCTGCTGAACGTAGGGAGTATGAGATGAGCTTTCGCGATTTTCTCTATCATTATCATGGCAATACCTATATCTATTCTTGTTTTTATGCCTAGCTAGGGGCGTTAAACGACAGCGCTTGTTGGGAGGCAACCTAATTTTATTTTTGTTCCTTGCTTTTTGTTCCTGTTTAGTGATAAATAAATCATCTATCCTCTGTTATGATTGTGTTTTTTATGTTTTAATTAGTGTTTGTGCCAAGTAAAGCCTTTAGGATCTTCTTGGATGATTGTTGTTTGATCTTGCTGAAAAAAACCCAGAAAGTATGCGCTCACGAGAATAATTTTCATTTTTTACAAGAGAGCGATAAAATACCAATTCCAACTACAGTAGATTGATGTCTACTACACAACCTTCTTCTTGTAGACGTTGTTGGGCCTCCAAGTGCAGAGGTTTGTAGGACAGTAGCAAATTTCCCTCAAGTGGATGACCTAAGGTTTATCAATCCGTAGGAGACGTAGGATGAAGATGGTCTCTCTCAAGCAACCCTGCAACCAAATAACAAAGAGTCTCTTGTGTCCCCAACACACCCAATATAATGGTAAATTGTATAGGTGCACTAGTTCGGCGAACAGATGGTGATACAAGTGCAATATGGATGGTAGATATAAGTTTTTGTAATCTGAAAATATAAAAACAGCAAGGTAACTAATGATAAAAGTGAGCACAAACGGTATTGCAATGCGTTGAAACAAGGCCTAGGGTTCATACTTTCACTAGTGCAAGTCCTCTCAACAATAATAACATAATTGGATCACATAACTGTCCCTCAACATGCAACAAAGAGTCACTCCAAAGTCACTAATAGCGGAGAACAAACGAAAAGATTATGGTAGGGTACGAAACCACCCCAAAGTTATTCTTTCCAATCAATCCGTTGGGATATTCCTATAAGTGTCACAAACAGCCCTAGAGTTCGTACTAGAATAACACCTTAAGACACAAATCAACCAAACCCCTAATGTCACCTAGATACTCCAATGTCACCTCAAGTATCCGTGGGTATGATTATACGATATGCATCACACAATCTCAGATTCATCTATTCAACCAACACATAGAACCTCAAAGAGTGCCCCAAAGTTTCTACCGGAGAGTCAAGATGAAAATGTGTGCCAACCCCTATGCATAGGTTCATGGGCGGAAGCCGCAAGTTGATCACCAAAACATACATCAAGTGGATCAATAGAATACCCCATTGTCACCACGGGTATCCCACACAAGACATACATCAAGTGTTCTCAAATCCTTAAATACTCAATCCGATAAGATAACTTCAAAGGGAAAACTCAATCCATTACAAGAGAGTAGAGGGGGAGAAACATCATAAGATCCAACTATAGTAGCAAAGCTCGCGATACATCAAGATCGTACCACCTCAAGAACACGAGAGAGAGAGAGAGATCAAACACATAGCAACTGGTACATACCCTCAGCCCCGAGGGAGAACTACTCCCTCCTCGTCATGGAGAGCACCGGGATGATGAAGATGGCCACCAAAGAGGGATTCCCCCTCCGGCAGGGTGCTAGAACGGGTCTAGATTGGTTTTCGGTGGCTACGGAGGCTTCTGGCGGCGGAACTCCCGATCTATTGTGCTCCCCGAAGTTTTTAGGGTATATGGATATATATAGGAGGAAGAAATACATCAGGGGAGCCACGAGGGGCCCACGAGGGTGGAGGGCGCGCCCAGGGGGATGGGCGCGCCCCCTGCCTCGTGCTCTCCTCGTTGATCCCCTGACGTGCACTCCAAGTCTCCCGTATTGCTTTCTTTCCAAAAATAACTTTTCCAAAGGTTTCAATCCGTTTGGACTCCGTTTGATATTTCTTTTCCGCTAAACACCGAAACAAGGGAAAAACAGAAACTGGCACTAGGCTCTGGGTTAATAGGTTAGTCCCAAAAATCATATAAAATAGCATATAAATGCATATAAAACATCCAAGGTTGATAATATAATAGCATAGAACAATCAAAAATTATAGATACGTTGGAGACGTATCAGCATCCCCAAGCTTAATTCCTACTCGTCCTCGAGTAGGTAAATGATAAAAACAGAATTTTTGATGTGGAATGCTACCTAACATATTTATCCATGTAGTTCTCTTTATTGTGGCAAGAATATTCAGATCCATAAGATTTAATACAAAAGTTTAATATTGACATAAAAATAATAATACTTCAAGCATACTAACCAAGTAATCATGTCTTCTCAAAATAACATGTCCAAAGAAAGTGTAGGATCGAAAGTATGTCTAGAGGGAGGGGGTGATTAGACTAGTTGACCAAATAAAAATCTAGTCTTTTCCCAATTTTAGTTCTTGGCAGATTTTAGCAACTTTGAACAAGTCAAGCAATCTTAACACAATTCAAGCAAGCATGCAAAGAGTATATGAGCAGCGGAAAGTAAAGCATGCAACTTGCAAGAATGTAAAGGGGAGGGTTCGGATTCAAACGCAATTGGAGACACGGATGTTTTGTCGTGGTTCCAATAGGTGGTGCTATCGTACATCCACGTTGATGGAGACTTCAACCCACAAAGGGTAACGGTTGCGTGAGTCCACGGAGGGCTCCACCCACGAAGGGTCCATGAAGAAGCGACCTTGTCTATCCCACCATGGCCATCGCCCACGAAGGACTTGCCTCACTAGCTGTAGATCTTCACGAAGTAGGCGATCTCCTTGCCCTTAC
Organism: Triticum urartu; assembly: GCF_056163025.1. Taxonomy (NCBI): domain Eukaryota; kingdom Viridiplantae; phylum Streptophyta; class Magnoliopsida; order Poales; family Poaceae; genus Triticum; species Triticum urartu. The sequence continues at coordinate 477,371,962 of NC_141877.1, forward strand.
AAACTCCTTGGTTCAACTCCACAATCTTGTCGGAGGCTCCCAAGTGACACCTAGCCAATCTAGGAGACACCACTCTCCAAGAAGTAACAAATGGTGTGTTGATGATGAACTCCTTGCTCTTGTGCTTCAAATGATAGTCTCCACAACACTCAACTCTCTCTCACAGGATATGGATTTGGTGGAAAGAAGATTTGAGTAGAAAGCAACTTGGGGAAGGCTAGAGATCAAGATTCATATGGTAGGAATGGAATATCTTGGTCTCAACACAAGTGTAGGTGGTTCTCTCTCAGAAGATATAGGTTGGAAGTGTAGGTTTGTTCCGATGGCTCTCTCCACGGGTGAAGAGGAGGTGGAGGGGTATATATAGCCTCCACACAAAATCTAACCGTTACACATAACTTTCCAAACTCGGTGGGACCGAATGGTTAAACTCGGTCGGACCGATTCAGCAAAGCTAGTGACCGTTAGGGTTTTCGGTGTGACCGACATGCAACTCGGTAGGACAAATATGATTAGGGTTAGGGCATAACGTAATCTCGGTGAGACCGATTACACAAACTCGGTGAGATCGATTTTGGTAATAAGCTAACCAGAGAGTTGGTCAGCTAAACTCGGTGGGACCGATCGCTCATTTCGGTGAGACCGAAACGTTATGAAGGGAAAATAGAGAGTTTACATTGCAATCTCGGTGGGATCGATCGCTCATCTCGGTGAGACCGAAATGTTACGAAGGGAAACAGAGAGATTACAACCCCATCTCGGTGATACCGAGATCCCTATCGGTGAGACCGATTTGCCTAGGGTTTGTGGCAGTGGCTATGACATTTGAAACTCGGTGGCGCCGTATAGAAAGAATCGGTGGGGCCGAGTTTGACTTTTGGTTTAGGTCATATGTGGATGTGAGAAAGTAGTTGAGGGTTTTGGAGCATATCACTAAGCATTTTGAGCAAGAACCTCATTAGGCAACACCTCATCCCTCCTTGATAGTATTGGCTTTTCCTATAGACTCAATGTGATCTTGGATCACTAAAATAGAAAATGTAGAGTCTTGAGATTTGAGCTTGAGCCAATCCTTTGTCCTTAGCATTTTGAGGGGTCCACTTTTCTCATCCAATCCATGCCAATCATTGAGCTTTCCTGAGATATTAATCTTGAAATAGCATTAGCTCAATGAGCTATATGTTGTTAGGAATTACCAAAACCACCTAGGGATAGTTGCACTTTCAATCTCCCCCTTTTTGGTAATTGATGACAACATATAGATCAAAGTTTTGGCAAATCATAATAAGAGTGAAAAACATTGTCGCTTTGAGAAGTATGTGAAAAGCAAGAGCTCTCCCTAAATTTGTGCATAGTTTAAGATTTGCTTTGGACTGCAAATGCACAAGGAGTTAGGATCATGGGTTACTCTTCCATGTCACATACATCTTGGTGGAGCGCTCAAAATGATAATAATTAAAATACATGCACTCATCACCAAGCAAAGTGAATGATCATATAAAAGGATAATGTCATCCAACAAGCATTAAGGTAGCATATGATCAAACACATGATCATCCAAGCAAGCACAAAGTATAAAGTATCTCAACCAAGCAAATAAATGAAGTTTAACCACCAAACAAGAAGAGAGAATAAAAAGCAACACTCTCTGTTAAAGCCTATGATCTATACATTTTCCCCCCCTTTGACAACAAGTTACCAAAAAGTTCATAAAAAATGCATAGTGCTAGATCGACACTCAGGCTTGATCTTCAGGTGATGGTGTAGACAGAACTCCAAGAACGAAGGCATCAGTTGATGTAGATGGAGCTGGTGGAGTAGGTGCTAGAGCCGGTGGCACTGAAGCTGTAGCTGGTGCAAATGAAGTAGCTCTGGTGTCTAGAATAGGCACTGCAGCAGACCTCTGACCTCTGGGCACTCTAGCAAAAGCATCAGTGGTTGTCTTGCCCTTCTTCTCCTCCACTTCATCCTGAAGTTTCTCAACGACTGACTGGATCTCAGTGACCTTCACATCTAAGTCATAGGACTTCTGCTCCATGATCCTCTCCAAGCTCTCCTGGTTTTAAGTCAGGGTGGCCAGTCCCTTCTCAATCCTCAGAGTGGAGGCAATCAAGTAGCCAAGCTGATCTTGCTTGCTCTTTAGAAGATACTGAGGATGCTTCTTCAGTAGTTGGCATTCTTGCAGCCTTTTCAGCCTTTGCCTTCTCCTTCTTGGCTTGTGCATGCACAGAAGATGGTTCATTTTCACCCATCACCACAGTGTTGTCCTCAAAGTCTGGGTAGATGGGCAGGTGCTCCTTGTCCAACAGATATGTGCCAGTGCCCATCTTGGAGTTGATCAGCTCCTGGATCCGTGGGGCATACCCACAACTCCTCTTCTGATCTACAACTGTCCTCTTTATGGTTTCCACTATTAGGCTCGTGACTTTGAACTTATGTGGAACATCAAAGATGTGAAGCAAGTTAATTGCATGGCCTCTGATCATCTTGTGATCACCTGACTTTGGCAAGAGAGTGTGCCCGGGGATCCAGTTGATGGTTGGCAAGCCTGACAGAAGGTAATGTACAGATCCAAACTTGTGTGTCTCAAGAGCAGCATCTGGGATCTCCTTGTACATGTGTGCCATGGTGTTGTGATCCTTCTTCTTGTTGGCATAGACATCCAAGTCATCTTCACTCTCTTTTGGGGCATTGATCAACTTAGCCCATTCTGCAACTGTGGACTGGTACCTAGTACCTTCAAACATCCAGACAATCCTTCCATCTGGGTAGAAGTGAGCTGTGGAGTAGAACTGCATGATGAGCTCATCATTCCATTTTGTGAGCTTCTGAGCCACAAACTCATCAACTCCACAAGCCTTGAAGCTGTCATATACACCAGGGAAGTGATCCTCGTTTTCCTCAATGAATGACCAATCGACCCATATCATGTCACACACTATGGGCTTCTTGTCAAGCAAGATGGTCTCATAGAAGTCCTGCTGTTCCTTTGTATGGAATCTGTAGTCCACAGCAGTCCTTCTCCTGGTGGCATATGGATCAGACTCTCTCCAGAGCCTTAGAACAAAGTCCTTCCTGACTTTCATGTTCTATGCAACTGGATGAGCATCATTGTGGTCTGGAATTTTGGCTTCAATTTCCTCAAGACAACAGAATCATCTTCTTCTTCCATTGCAGCTTCAGGCATTGGGGCCTTGTTCTTCTCTGCTGTTGGGATGTTCCTGGTGCTCCTCTTGGGTGCAGTTTTGGGTTTTGGAGCAGTTGGCTTAGGAGTTCCTTTAGGCTTAGATGGAGCAACCCCTGATCTTATGGCATCTCCCATAAGCTTTTGAGCTTTGGATGCTGGTGCAGCATACTCTTCCTCTTCCTCTTCTTCAGAGTCTTTCATGATTGAAGATCTCCAAAGCACTCTGGCAGTGGTCTTCTTGACCCTCTCTTTCCTTTTCTTTTCTGCCGCAACCTGCTCTTTGGGTGCAGATCCCAAAGTCTCCTGAGTGGATGCTCTGGCTTTAGACATTGGAGCTCTCTTGGCAGGAACCTTTTGCTTCATCCCTGACTTGGTGGCAGCAGCTGTGCCATATTCCTTCTTCAGGACTTTCCTCTTTGAGGTGGTTTCTTCCTCCTCAGGCACATAGTCCTCATCCTCTGACTCCGAGGTTCTTTTCTTGCTGGCCCTTGTGGCAACCTTTGGCAGATTGTTGGGTGTGCTCCTGCTGCCATCATCTGAGCTGCTAGAGGGACTAGTGCCCTCACTCAAGTGAACCTGCTCCTCTGACTTGTTCTGACTGTCACTCTGATCTGACATGATGCAAACACTAACAACAGACCCTGTGAATAGATTATAGATGAGGTAGAGTGGATGAGCATCACAAAGTATATATGTTTTTGCAAAAGAATGAATTAAAAACTTATTTTTAGTTTTCCACAGAAAGCATTTCGGATCTACCGATTTGCAAACTCGGTGATACCGAAGCAGCTTTTGGAACCTAAACTAGTGAAGTCGGTCAGACCGAGTCACAGTTCGGTGGCACCAAGACTGGTAGGGTTTCACAAAGTGCTGAATTCAGTCACATCGATTTGCAATTCTCGGTTAGAATGAGAATCACATGTGCAATGGCCTGAGCCAAATCGGTGGAACCGATTTCATCAACTCGGTCGGTCCGAGATGGTTTCGGCGGAAATCTAACCCTAAATTTTCAATTCACAACTAAACTACGAAGTGTTTTCGATGGATAGAACGATCTCAATTGTGGCAAGATACATGGCAAAGCAATGTGCTAGGGAATCGGAGTTAGAACAACACAAAGTTCAAGTCCATACCCTAGTTCAGCGATGAACTTGCTACGGTGGCAACGGCGGAGACGATCCCGTTGACAGCGGCGGAGACCAGCGACAGGAGGCGGCTGGCGACGAGGAGGATGATCCGAAGACCCAGGGAGGCAGAGCAGGCTAAGCGCGGGCGAGGAGGTTCGGAGAGTTTTCCCAAATTTGACCCGTGGATATATATAGCCTGACCCTGTTGGTGTGACCGAGTGGAACAACTCGGTGGCACCGAGATTCATAACTGCAAGCAGTTACTGAAACTCGGTGTGACCGAAAAGTTCGAATCGGTTGCACCGAGATTGAAAACCTAGATCGACTTAGTGATCTCGGTATGACAAAAATGGATGAACCGGTCAGACCGAAACACATAAAGAAGTTTTGGAAGTTTAAGTCTGTGACGAATCGGGGACTCCGAGTGCTCCTCACACATAGTGGTTCGAATCTAACTTGATCAAACTTTGTGATGCAGCATGAATAGAGTTTGAGACGATAAAAGCATAGATAGCTAGAGAAGGTTCTTAGGCATTCTTGTCCATCCACTTGGCCAAAAAAAGGAAACCAATCAATCAAAACAACAAGTGGATGTCCTCGAATGAGTAAATTATGCAACCAACATGCTCACACAATAAAATGACAAATGAAATATGTGGCAAAGCATGCATAAACAATTCTAGCATCTATCAAGCAATTAGCGATGACTAGGTCACCTATATATGAGTATATTGACTTAGGAGTCAAATGAGAACATTTGATCATATGTCATACTCATTGTTTAATCACAAGTGGGGTTACCACTTTTACATAAAGCGTTGTTGTGTTCACACCATTAGAGTTGCTTTAACTCAATTGTTAGAGCAAAGCTCCCCCTAGATGTGATATCCCCTCTAAGAGGGATGAACTAACCTTGGGTTTTGTCGATGATGACTGACGGTGTCCTGGACTAGGGGGTACTCATCACGTTGTCTCCCGATCAGTTGGATTGGGCCGAGGACCCCCATGGCCGTATACTCATGGGCCAGTCCGGACAGGTGCCGTGTACAAGGAAGATTCAACAAGACTTGGTGATCAAGACAAGGACTCCTCCCCCACCGGCGTATTCGGCTAGGACTCTTGTTATCCTAGGCCTCTTAGAGCATCGCTTTGACGATCCCTTTGGTGGAATTGTGCGGAATTGAGTCTACAATAGCAATGAAAATTTTTGTCGAGTTCCGATGGAGGAATCTCCGACAATCTACGATATACCGGAGCCCTATCAAATCTGGACGGGAATCTGGACGAGTTTAGGGCGTGGTCTCCAGAGCCTAGCTCGTAGGTCCCTTGGAAGATCCAACCGTTCATCTACTGCAGAATTTCCATATCTACCACCCCTCCAAATTTCAGCTCGATCCGACGATTCAAACTACGGAAACCTTCCGATGAGTGGATCAATTTTCGGATCCATTTTCTGCACGAATACGGATCCGACCCGAATTCATGTTTCTTTATGAACGTGACATTGGACAACCTTTTTAGAGGAATTCTCTTCTAGGGTATTGTGCGTTGTTTTTAAACACACGCTCGTAAATTTTTAAGCCTCCCCTGAGGTCGCCTTCATCATCATGCTGGTGTCAAACCAGTCCGGCGATATTGCTCCAAGGCCGCCGACCTGTGCTAGACACGTCATCACTTTATTGAGCCGAACTCAACTTCTTCGGATCATCATCTCGGCAAACCGAACAAGAGTCCGACATCACGAAGGATAAATCATCACCAACATCGCCGCTGCACGGATTACACGAAGCGGGCATACCGGCATCGCTGCACGGTCACTTCATCAAGCCGGCATCGACCACGTCACGACCTGCATCGGTAGGGCCGCACTATTGCTTCTTCAAGCTGGTGTCCATCACGCCGACCTACTTTGACTCATCGGCTGACATCGAGGCTTCGACATCTCGGCTAGACCGGGGGCTTCGCCATCTCTTCATCAACCTACTCCGGAGACTTCGGCGTCACTAGCCGACCAGCTCCGTCATGATAGCTGGACCGAGGGCTTTGCCTCTACGATCCAACCTTGGCCAGCATCACCATACCGTCGCTTTATCGCGCATCAGGCAATGGGTGTGCGGATCGAGTCCCAATTTTGGGAATCACCTTTCTTCGGATTGCTACAACAAATAAACGAGGTGCTATTAATCCTAGTATTTTTTGCTTGTTTGGGTTTATTTTTCCCAAGGAATTATTACTCTGGTTTGTCCATCATCTGTACACAGGTCTATCAAATGATGGCCGCATTAACGACGGTCGCGTGGTGGTTTGGTCAGTTTCCGTACATAGTCCAGCGAACGCCGCATCCGGAACTCGAACCGACCTGTGAATTCAGGCTTTGCCACGCCTTTACCGCATCACGCCGACGCCCTGCATCGACATTGACTTCGGCGCTAGGCCATATTTCTTTTATTACTCACTTTGCATAAATTATTTATTATGCAATGATTTTTTTAATTATTATTACTATTATCTCCGATTTGCACTATTTTTTGTGCACAGGAAAATGATCCGGGGACTTCGGCATCATTCTGCCGGTCCGCATTGACCGTGCTATGTCACCACTTCAGCGTGTCGAGCTCTCCGCTCCGCCACCTTGGGACCGGCTTGGGGGATGGAACCTCGTCCCGCATCAAGCTTGGACCGCGTCATCAATGCCGAACACATTAACCAGCTAAGTCGCTTTCATGCTCAAAGTTTTAATTTTTAACTTGTGTTCGGTTCGACCAAGCATTATACTTTTTTGAAAAAAGTTGCTTGTAAAAAATTTCCTTGTCCAAACTTTGTTTGTGACACACATATTCAAATACCCCATTTATTCCCAGTCAAAAAATACCCCGTTTATTTGGGGGCTTCCTTTATGAAGCTTTTCCTCTTGCATATGATTATACTTGTACGGCTTCGTTCCTTGTTCGTGTATTACGCCACAATATGCACCATATTGACTTAAGCGATTTGCAAGCTGGGTTGCCTGGCTCCTGTGCTTACCCCTATGTTCCCGATTGTTCGGCTAGGGAGTAAAGGGAGCACGTCCGCGATTGTCACGACCGGGTCCTCCGAGCTCTGACCTCAGACTGGGTGAAGCCGAAAGCTAGCGCTCTTATTGTTTTCAATCATGGTTGGCACACAACGGAACTCATGAGTACAAAAAATCTATTGCACAAGTCTCATAGTAATAATGAGCACCGAAGAAAGGTATCGGTGGGGGTACTATTTTCTTCGAAGATGCTTCTTACACTTCGTCTATAATATAGCATAAGTTCCTTGAGCGTGCTTTGTCTGTTACAGCCTTATGGCCCAGTTTCCTGGTTATCGGAAACACTGTCGATACTCTTGACAGGTGGAGTACATAACACTTTTCGGTCCTTGACCGAAGAGGGAGAAGCCAACGGTCGGTTAAGACGCGTTTAAAGTTCGGTTGAACAAAGATATGATATAAGTACTTCGGTACATACAATCATTATACATAAAATCTTTTACCCAATTCACTTGGGGGATCTTAAAATTTATATGAGCTATTTTATAGTAAATGTGTTTTCTTCTTGGTCGTTGCAAAGTCTTTTTCTATCGCTCCTTTTTCGACGTGAGTGTGTGGTCAATAGCCAGATAACCCATTTTCTCTCTAGCGACCGCTCGAGTTTAGTTCGCTAAACTGGTCTAACGAGAAGCACTCCGCCTTCAAGATAGGAGGCTGCAGCCGTAGCCTGACCCGCTTGAAGTCTTGAGACCGGATGTGTAATATTAATGCATGACAGAAGCACGGTTTTTCCCCAATTTTCGGATTGGCACCGAACACTTGATCTTGTTCGGACGTCAAGTTTTTACTGACATTTTTTGGTTTTCCAAGCTTATGACACTTTTAAACTATTTTTGTGTTTTCAGCACAAGTCTCGCAGTGCAACGCCGAACACCTTTAGAGATTCGGCAAAAATATTCTCGGATATTGCTATATATGCATCAGTTTCGAATTGTGTCTTCGGTCAATAGTTGAGTTGCCCGGCTCCTGCACCTGCTTCCTACGTTCCGCTTTGTTCGGCTAGGCGTGCAAAGGGAGAACCACTGCGATTGTGCTTCCAGCTCACACGGTTAAGCACCTCAGTGGAGAAAGCCGAAAACTGACTGTCACAATAAGCGTAAACTGGTCAGCGATCCGATGACTGTGTTAAATGACGGGCCATTCATAACAATGGCCGAAGTGTTTACGGCTTGACCTCGACTGTCGTCGAACACTACCGGGGGCTATTAACTGGCCTCCCAAACTAAATCCTTGATATTTTGCTCTTACACTAGAGCTAAGGCTGCATGATCATGCTTAGCATGACAACCCAAAGAAAGGAACCGATAGCGGGACTATTTTCTTTGAAAGAAATTTCTTATGTTAAACAGTAATATAACATATCTCTCTGCGTACCTTTGTTTATAAAACCGTATGGCCAGATTGCCTTGTTTGTCGTAAATCTTTGCCCTTATAAAGGCTTTATAAAGTAGGACAAACACTCCTCGGCTACTGGCCGAGGAGGTGGAAGCCGATGGTCGGTCAACAAAGTTTTGTACAATGCGGATCCGAGCATTAATGACGTAAAGTACTTGGATACATAGAGTCATTACACACAATTTGTGATTTTACTATGGATATCGATCCTTAATTCGGCCACCCGTGCCCGCATTAAGGCTTGGGGGCTACTGGGCTTCGGGCTTATTATTTACAAATATTAAAGGGGCACATCGATCCCCTGATCTGGTGTTGCCACCCGACCAGTGTCTCGGGGGCTACTGCATTGCCTGTCCAATGCAGAAAATTTTATGTGCAATATAGTTTCCGAGGAGATTTTGATCCTCAGGTTGGTCGACCGCACCCAACCTGGGTCTCGAGGACTGAGCACGCCGCTTTTTGTGTCCCGAAGTATTCTGCCGAGCTAGGACTTGATCCTTAGGCCGATTTTGCAAATCAACCTGAGTCTCAGCGGCTACTGGGATCAGCGGTCTTACGTCATCCTTCAGGTGCATCTCGGGTTTTAGACCGATACACACCTTGAGGGCTACTGGCTATATATCTCGGCAGAGAATAAATTGCACCAATCAAAAATATTGACAAAAAACCGGCCCACAGTCGGGGTGGTGCACCACCTCAGAAGCAGTCCGGCATAAAGCTCGGGCACTAATGTCTGGCTCCATAGAGGGCATTTCTGGCATTAAGCTCGGCTAAACTCCTTCAACTTTTTTGAACCAAGGTGATTTATGACAGTCCGGCGTTGGAGCTCGGATATAGTCCGGCATTGGAGCTCGGATACATTTCGGCGTTGGAGCTCGGAAGCGGTCCGGCGTTGGTGCTCGTCTGCAAAAGATACCTCGAATGCAGTCCGGTGTTGGAGCTCGGACGCAAGAGGACACTGCCTCCCGGGAACAACTTCAAACCCGAGGTGTGGCATAAAAATAACAAGGCATTGATAAAGGCCGGAAACCTAAAGGGGCTCCTCGGATACCCGACGTATAAACTCGTCGAATGCATTTCGGCGATCCTCAAGATCGAAGATGAGAAGATTTGTTGAACCAGTTTTCAAGACCGACAACCGAAGATGAAGAGCAGTTCGGAAGAATCGAGGAGCGTCCTAACTTGAAGACCGGTTCAGGGGGCTACTGACGGTGTCCTGGACTAGGGGGTACTCATCACGTCGTCTCCCGATCAGTTGGATTGGGCCGAGGACCCCCATGGCCGTATACTCATGGGCCAGTCTGGACACCTGCCGCATACAAGGAAGATTCAACAAGACTTGGTGATCAAGACAAGGATTCCTTCCCCACCGGCGTATTCGGCTAGGACTCTTGTTATCCTAGGCCTCTGGTGCATTATATAAACTAGGGCCAGGCTAGTCGATAGATCACATACAAGAATCATACCATAGGCTAGCTTCTAGGGTTTAGCCTCTCTGATCTCATGGTAGATCTACTCTTGTACTACCCATATCATCAATATCAATCAAGCAGGATGTAGGGTTTTACCTCCATCAAGAGGGCCCGAACCTGGGTAAAACATTGTGTCCCTTGCCTCCTGTTACCATCCGGCCTAGACGCACAGTTCGGGACCCCCTACCCGAGATCCGTCGGTTTTGACACCGACAATGACTTCATGTAGGTGTTGAAGATGTGGATGCTCTAAGTTGACATAGATCATTCGGAGCTATCCTTTGGAGTGAGTTGCACTTTCAATACCTACACGGGTTAGTCCCACAAGGAACAAACAAGGATATCCATAGACATAGAGTGATGCACACACAAGATGATGTCTATGAGAGCATTAGGTTACCTTGTCCCTTGTCTTACCAACAAGAGGGTTTGTGACTCCTTGAACTAGTGCAAGATGTGGAAGTTGATTGCACTTGTTCTTGCCAAAATGATAAGAGTGAAGTATGTTGGCGGAGTCACCCTCAAGAACTCTCTAGTTCTTCTTCTTCGGGATCCATACCATCTTGATGGGAATCCTCGGAGTTGTAGTTGTACTTGATGAAGTGGAGCTTGATGTAGTCTTGGGAACCCACTTGACCAAGGCCTTAGGAGCTTCTTCAAATGCATCAATTTCCTCTTGAACTTTGTCCTTGCCTTTTTCCTTGTGGTCTTGTGGTGGAAGATCATCTTGAGCTTGTGTCCCCTTGAAAGAAGTAGGATCATACTTCTCTTGTTGAGGAACAAACTTTTCTTGGGGTATTGATCTTCTTTCCACTCAACTCCATTGGCATTGAACTTTCGTTCAAAACCAATACCCTGATTCTTCCGGTGCCTTCCTTGCTTGCGTACAATTTCCTCAAATTGCTTACTCCCGGCAAGGCTCTTGTAAACACCTTTCTCTATGATTCCCTTCAATAAGCTATTTTCTTGATCAAGTGTAACTTGGCTAAGAGAATCATTAGTGGAATCAAGAGAACTACTAGAAGCAACAATATTGGATTTAGCATGATTATTGTTACTAGTAGAAGAAGAATCCTTCTTGTTCTTGTTACTAGACTTGACTTGAGGCATGTAAGTGGATAAGAGTAAACGCTTGGCAATGTAAGAAGAACTTTTCTTGCGAAGATCATCATTGATTGCCTTTAAGAACTCATGCTCTTGCTCAAGATTGAGCTTCTCAAATCGTAATTTCTCATGAGTCCTTAAAAGTTCTCGATGATCTCCTAAGATAGTTTCATGAGCTAACTTAAGAGTGTTTAGTTCTTTAGTTAGAGACTCAATCTTCTCCTTATCATTGTCATTCGTTTCATCTTGATTAGCATGATTAATTGACGTTTCATCATAGTATTCATCACTAGAGTTGTCAAAAAGTAAATCATCATCACCTAACAAGTCATCTTCATTACTATTGAAATCAACATACTCGGGGTGTGATACCTTTGGGCCTTTAGCCATGAAGAATCTTCCAATTCCTTCATTTGGTGAATCAAATATGTAATAGGAGTTGGTTGACACAAGTGCTAGACCGGCAACACCTTCATCTTGAGTATATTCGGAGTCAGAGTGATAGCTTCTCTCGGAGTCATTGTCGGAGTCGGAGCCGGATACCCATTCACCAACATGAGCTTGATGTCTTTGTTTTGTGTAGCTCCTTGATGACTTGTCCTTCCTTTCCGAATCCTTGCTTCTCCGGGAGGGTCTTCATTCATAACGATCACCCCTACTCCTTCTCTCCCTCGATGGTGATTCTTCTCTTCTACTTCTTCTTTTGGGAGAATCTTCTCTTCTCGCGTGGGGAGCCGTACACTCATTGGAGTAGTGTCTGGGTCTTCCACAATTGTAGTAGTTTCGCTCTCGACTAGAAGATCTTTTGTCATTGCAGGACCTTGACTTGGAACTTCTCTCTTTGCTTCTATTCTTGTAGAACTTGTTGAAGTTCACCATTAGGCTCAATTCTTCATTGAAGGTTTGTTTCTCACTTGATGATGTGGGAGCTTCACATGAGGCTTTGTAAGCACCACTTGACTTGTTATGGAGCTCCTCCTTATCCTTGAGTGACATCTCATGAGCAACAATTCTTCCAATGACTTCCGTTAGCTTGAGATCTTTGTAATTTGGCATCATTTGGATCAATGTGCATACGGTATCGTATTTTCCATCCAAGGCTCTTAGGATCTTCTTGATGATGAATTTGTCGGTCATCTCTTCACTTCCTAAGCCGGCAATCTCATTTGTGATAAGAGCAAGCCTAGAGTACATTTCAGCGACACCTTCACCATCCTTCATTTTGAACTTGTCAAGTTGACTTTGAAGCACATCCAACTTGGATTCCTTGACGGAGTCGGTACCTTCGTGCATATCAATCAAAGTATCCCAAATTTCCTTTGAATTCTCAAGACGGTTGATTTTGTTGAATTCTTCAGGGCACAACCCGTTGAAGAGGATATCACAAGCTTGAGCATTGTATTGCAACATCTTCAACTCTTCCGCGGTAGCTTCATGATTTGGTTCTCTCCCATCAAAGAATTCACCTTGCAAGCCAACACACACAATAGCCCAAACGGCGGGGTTATGTCCAAGAATATGCATTTTCATCTTATGCTTCCAACTAGAAAAATTAGTACCATCAAAGTAAGGACCTCTACGGTGGTAATTTCCCTCACTAGACGCCATACTCTCCTAGGTTGTGAAACCAAGGCTATGATTTCCAAAAGCTATGAAAATCAAGGCAAATGGAGACCAAAGCTCTCATACCACTTGTAGGATCGAAAGTATGTCTAGAGGGGGGGGTGATTAGACTACTTGACCAAATAAAAATCTAGCCTTTTCCCAATTTTAGTTCTTGGAAGATTTTAGCAACTTTGAACAAGTCAAGCAATCTTAACACAATTCAAGCAAGCATGCAAAGAGTATATGAGCAGCGGAAAGTAAAGCATGCAACTTGCAAGAATGTAAAGGGGAGGGTTTGGAGGATGCAAACACAATTGGAGACACAAATGTTTTGTCGTGGTTCCGATAGGTGGTGCTATCATACATCCATGTTGATGGAGACTTGAACCCACGAAGGGTAACGGTTGCGCGAGTCCACGGAGGGCTTCACCCACGAAGGGTCCACGAAGAAGCGACCTTGTCTATCCCACCATGGCCATCGCCCACGAGGGACTTGCCTCACTAGCGGTAGATCTTCACGAAGTAGGCGATCTCCTTGCCCTTACAAACTCCTTGGTTCAACTCCACAATCTTGTCGGAGGCTCCCAAGTGACACCTAGCCAATCTAGGAGACACCACTCTCCAAGAAGTAACAAATGGTGTGTTCATGATGAACTCCTTGCTCTTGTGCTTCAAATGATAGTCTCCCCAACACTCAACTCTCTCTCATAGGATATGGATTTGGTGGAAAGAAGATTTTAGTGGAAAGCAACTTTGGGAAGGCTAGAGATCAAGATTCATATGGTAGGAATGAAATATCTTGGTCTCAACACAAGTGTAGGTGGTTCTCTCTCAGAAAATATAGGTTGGAAGTGTAGGTTTGTTCTGATGGCTCTCTCCACGAGTGAAGGGGAGGTGGAGGGGTATATATAGCCTCCACACAAAATCTAACCGTTACACATAACTTTCCAAACTCGGTGGGACCGAATGGTTAAACTCGGTCGGACCAATTCAGCAAAGCTAGTGACCATTAGGGTTTTCGGTGGGACCGACATGCAACTCGGCAGGACCGATATGATTAGGGTTAGGGCATAACATAATCTTGGTGAGACCGATTACACAAACTCGGTGAGACCAATTTTGGTAATAATCTAACCAGAGAGTTGGTCAGGTAAACTCGGTGGGACCGATCGCTCATTTTGGTGAGACCGAAACATTACGAAGGGAAAACAGAGAGTTTACATTGCAATCTCGGTGGGACCGATTGCTCATCTCGGTGAGACCAAAACGTTACGAAGGGAAACAAAGAGATTACAACCCCATCTCGGTGAGACCGAGATCCCTATCGGTGAGACCGATTTGCCTAGGGTTTGTGGCAGTGGCTATGACATTTGAAACTCGGTGGCGCCGGATAGAAAGAATCGGTGGGGCCGAGTTTGACTTTTGGTTTAGGTCATATGTGGATGTGAGGAAGTAGTTGAGGGTTTTGGAGCATATCACTAAGCATTTTGAGCAAGAACCTCATTAGGCAACACCTCATCCCTCCTTGATAGTATTGGCTTTTCCTATAGACTCAATGTGATCTTGGATCACTAAAATAGAAAATGTAGAGTCTTGAGCTTTGAGCTTGAGCTAATCCTTTGTCCTTAGCATTTTGAGAGGGGTCCACTTTTCTCATCCATGCCATGCCAATCATTGAGCTTTCCTGAGATATTAATCTTGAAATAGCATTAGCTCAATGAGCTATATGTTGTTAGGATTAACAAAAGCACCTAGGGATAGTTGCACTTTCAGAAAGTTATCCCTACAAAATCATATAGTCTTGCTATGCTCTATCTTCACCACATGAAATATTTAAATCATGCACAACCCCGATGTCGGTGTCAAAACCGGCGTATCTCAGGTAGGGGGTCCCGAACTATGCGTCTAAGGCGGATGGTAACAAGAGGCAGGGGACACGATGTTTATCCAGGTTCGGGCCCTCTTGATGGAGGTAATACCCTACGTCCTGCTTGATTGTTCTTGATGATATGAGTATTACAAGAGTTGATCTACCACGAGATCGGAGAGGCTAAACCCTAGAAGCTAGCCTATGGTATGATTGTATGTTGTCCTACGGACTAAAACCCTATGGTTTATATAGACACCGGAGGGGGCTAGGGTTACACAAGGTCGGTTACGAAGGAGGAGATATACATATCCGTATTGCCTAGCTTGCCTTCCACGCCAAGTAGAGTCCCATCCGGACACATGACAAAGTCTTCAATCTTGTATCTTCATAGTCCAACAGTCCAACCAAAGGATATAGTCCGGCTGTCCGGAGACCCCCTAATCCAGGACTCCCTCAGTAGCCCCTGAACCAGGCTTCAATGACGACGAGTCTAGCGCGCAGTGTTGTCTTCGGCATTGCAAGGCGGGTTCCTCCCCCGAATACACCATGGAAGAGTTGGAATACAAGGACAGTGTCCGACCCTGCAAAATAAGTTCCACATACCACTGTAGAGAGAGTAATATTTCCACAAATCTAATCTGCTGACACGTTTTGATAGCGTGACGTCACGCTATGGCCCGTTTATTATTCAAACCGTTTCTCTCAACACTACAAAAAATACACTTCCGTGATGATATGTGTTTGTCACAGTAGGTCGCGTTTTTTGTCATGCATGTACATCCATGACAAATTTATGACAGAATTAAGATAGTCATACCTGTGCTGTCGTAGAAGTGTTCCATGACATTACCAAAATTATCATCACGGAAGTGTACACTTCCATGACGATAAATTGCGCGTCACAGATGTGCTTTCGTCAAGGGTGACCAACACGTGGCATCCACCGTAACGGAACGCCGTTAAGCTATCGGGTCGGATTTTGGATCCGATAACCCGTTAACAGCCCCGACCAATGGGCATTTTCCGCGTGTAAAATCATCATTGGCTGGAGGAGACACGTGTCGGCTCACCGTTGGGACAGATGTCATCCGCTCATTGGACCGAAGGTGTCTATGATACGGCGACATGTGGCACGGCCCAACAGAGGCCCATTCCTGTGAAAAGGCCGGCCCGTTTGACTTGGTCAAAAGGTGGCGGGCCGGCCCACGGAAAGCCTGTTAACGGCCTGTTCGCATATAGCCCATTTACAGCCCGCTAACCCAGGGCCCGTTACGCCCTTTTCGAATTAGGCCCAGTAGCGTCATCTGGGCCGTCCAATATGATTCAGCCTGTTTTAACTTCCGGCCCATGTGTGGCCCATGACTTCTTTCAGCCCATATGAGGACCTTTGTAACTCTTGGCCCATTAACGGCCCATGGTGAAACTGGCCCGTAATGAATAGTGTATCACTTTATACCCAATAACGCCCCATTATTTCATTGGGCCGTTTCCAGCCCAAGTTATCTTCCGGCCTTCTCAGGGCCCATTGATTCTTGGGCTCATTTGCAGCATTCGGTTACATACGGCCCATTACTGTCATTTTCTGCTTGTGGGCCAAATTCAGCCCGTCGTTACAGTCGGCCTGTTTGCGGACCGTTAATACGTTGGGCCATTTTCATGTAAAAAAAACCCGTTGGGCTGTTTTCATAGAGTTATCAAATACGACCTATTAACGGCCCGTTATGGTCCATGAATAGTATGGCCCATGATTGGCGAAATGATGATACGCCCCGTAGAAGGCCCATGGATCGTACGGCCCGTATGAGGCCCATGGATAGTACGGCCCGTAGAAGGCCCATGGATCGTACGGCCCGTAGAAGGCCCATGGACCCTACGGCCCGTAGAAGGCCCATGATTATTTTGGCCTAGTTACCAAAAATAGGCTATTGTGGCCACTAGAAAAAAACAGAAAAAGAACTGTAGTGACTACAAGAAAACAACTAAACAAGACAATAAGGAAATAAATAAGCAAGCAATTAACGCTAGCCTATTACCGCTATTACACATATTACATCCACTGGGCATCAAAGTTCGCCACCAGTGCAAATATAGGGAACAAAGCAGCACATTACATACACTGGCCGTCAAAATTGGCCACCAGTGCAAATAAACGCGGCAGGAAAACAAGAGCATAACTGAAACAACTTCAGAAGAGCTCAAGAAATGTTATCCTGGGTATGCACCATGCTGGCAATAAGCTTAGCAAGCTGATTAGCTTTGTTCTGTTTGGCGCTAAAATCCTCCAACGCTTGCTGTTGCACCAGAAAGTATGCATCTGAATGCCCTAGGGACTTCCACAGTCCTTCCGCTTCTTGTCGCAGCACAGCTGATCGATGTCTTTCAGCTTGTAGTTGAGACTCAAGAAACCGAACTGATTCAGACAATGAGTTTTAATAGCTTGTGCAAGTGGTAGTGGCCAGTAAATCGAACACTAAACCAAGACAGGACTTTGGGGTTGTCTCGCTGTCTTCAAGATAGTCTTCCTTAGCTATTTTATCAGCTTTGTTGGAGACCAACAAGGATGTGTCACTATCCTGAACCTTATCTGCATTACTTCCTTTACTATTGCTTAATAAGGCACTCTTCCCCAGTATTCCGTCAGCATTCTAAAAGAAGAAACAAGCAGACACATAACAAGTTTAGCATGTACTAGTATATGAAACTCATTTCGGTGAACCAGTTCATTAGTAAGGTGGACAGGATTAAACTACCAAGTCTTCTATTGCCAAGTACTAGTACATAATAAAGCATCAAACAAACATATATCTATGTCCTATGGTCACTGCATTGTCTTGCCAAATCAAAATAGAGACACGGTTCAAATCATATCAGTTCAAGACAAAGTAGCAGTGAAAGAATACAAAGCGTGGGAAACTACACGGCAGAACAAGATTTCAGATGGGTACCACGGGTCTACATGTACAACAACACTATTGGCTCTGTTGTGATGCTAGTAATGTGCATGATATGAAAGTCAACTGTATACACAATTGAAATTGAAATCAACAGAGCTATTGATAAGAGCAAACCTATTAAAGAAACATGCGTGAACATACCTGCTGTGCCATTGGAGTTTCGGTTGGATCCTTTAATTTAAAAATAAGTTTGTATGAGTAAATACATTAATACAAGAGCAAAGCAATCATAGTTAAAAAAGGTGCGCCTAAGCGAGCGCTTAAGCGCGCCTAGGCTCTAGGCGTTGGCAAAACGCATTGCACATAACTACGCATAATCTGTGCATAACTGCGCATAAGCATCCGCTTTGGTCAGTAAAGCGCAAGGCGGTGGCAAAACACACAATTAACGCCTAGCGCTTTTTTGAACTATGATAGCAATGGAATCTTAAATTAGAACAGTTGTTCTTCAGGTTTAGGCACTTGTTCTACATGAACATAGTACAGTAAGACGCAAGAATATAATACTTAAAAATAGAAAATGAGCTCATAGACCTTACCACATTCTTGGTTCGGGACCAGTACAGAACAAGGCGTTCCCAGTCATCGTCCAGTAAATGTGTCTCAGGAGAATGTAAGGGAATTTGATGAGTTTCTTTACCGATGAAGTACGTTTTCTTCAGGTAATTCCGATACTGCCACCAAGCATTCTTGAAGATAGCAGATGTATTGGCACAGGTTACCTCATCCTGAGTTTCCAAATCGGTCCTTCTGTATAGAGAAAAATGGGAAAATTTGCTGTATTATAACCATCATGGAGGTAGGATGCATAGGACGAAGCAAAGTAATTGCCTTGAATAACATTACTTACACATAACTCCTGTACAAACACCTGCAACTGGCATTTTCCTTCATCTTCAGTATAATATTTCCAAGATGGGAAGATACGCACATACGATTTAACAACATCAAATGCGATAGATGCTAAACTACAACTAGCTGGTTGTGCTTCCTCCACAGGAATAGGCGTACTAACTGGTGGAGTTTGGGTTCGCCGTGATAGTACTGGCCCTTTGGGCACCGGAGCTGCCTTACTAATTGCTCTTGTTTGGGAGCTCTCTGGTGGAGATGGTGCTGTGTCAACAGGAACTGGGTTACTATCGGCTGGGGTTGGGGTTAGATTGGGTGAAGCTGGTTCTCTGTCCATCATAGTAGGGGTACAATCTGCGAGAGTTTTGGTTATGTGTGGTAGGGCTGGTTCTTGTGCATGTACAACCGGGGTGCTATCTCCACCAAGAGGTAGCACTGTTTTATTTGAAGACCGTGTTTTTAGTCCGCTGGATACTGGCATCACCCGCTCCAATTCAAATGGTTGATAAACAGGAAACATAGTTGAATGTACAGACATTGTATGAGAGACAGATGCAATATATAGTGTGGAAAAAAGAGGGCATGAAATAGTTGACATGTATATTGTTTAACTAAAACGGATAACATGACATAATTTCACATATATGATGTCTATCTAAACTGGATAGCATAGCATAACATAATTCAAAGATATGATGAATAACTAAACATGATCGCATGACATAATTCACCTACATGTTATCTAAGTAATCAGGATCGCATCATTAAATTCACATATGTGATTTATATGCTAAACAGAGGGCATACGATATGATGTCTGAACTAAGAACATGGTGTTGAATATTGTGTATATGATGTCTAAACTATGCAATGCAAGACACCGTATGCATGATATGAGCAGTATAACTGTGCCAAGTTAGAGCATACACCTCAGTGGGGGAATATGACTGGTCATCTGTCTCTGAATCCATCTCTGAGGAGCTATCGGGACCCAACAAGAGATGTGCTTCGACAGGTAGCACTGTCTGTTCTGAAGGCCTTGTTTTCACTCCAGATTTTTCTATCTCCCACCCAAATGGCTGATTCGCAGGAAGAGTAGTTTAATGTACAAACATTGTCGGCAAATGGAAATGTAATGAAGAAAAGGATGGGCAAGATATCATTCAAATATATGATGCCTAGTTAAACAGGATGGCATTGCACATTTCACATATATTATGGCTGGCTAAAAGACATGAGATTGCATAATTCCCATATAAGGTGCTACTCCGACCCGGAATCCTGCGTGATGGTTGGTCACCTTACCAATAATCTTCTTAATGTTGGAGAAAATGAGGATCATTGACTTAAATTGGAATTGATACCTAGACTACTTGGTTCTAGCTTGAGTATTCGTCGTAGGTATATGGGTCTCATAAACAGAGTGGGGAGACAGTTTTTGAAACTCACTTCCTTTGTTCTAGACATTATACGTTACTCACTGAGGAAGAAGGGAGTAAAGTATCTACACTCGTATCGGATCTGGAGATCTGCCCCGGGATGGAAAGGTATCGATCGACCAAGAACTTGTCGAATTTCTTTGACCTCGGAGCCCGTAGAAAAAACTAGTTTTATCGCCCCTTCCTTCTGCTACAAGCGGATGCTCGAATTCCAGTTGGCAAATACAATTATAGTTTGGAAGATCGCCTGAAGGTGTTAACTCTGAACCTGAAGAAACAGAGCAGGCAAGTTCAGAAGCAGAGAAGAGTCAGAAAAGCGGGGAAATAGCAATCATTGAAGCGGGGATATAGAAACTAAACATGTGGCGTTACATAACATGTCTAAACTAAGAAGATGACATATATGATGTCAAAAGTAGGCACTGCAAGGTAACATATGCATGATATGACTAACATCATCATGCTAAGGTAGAGAAAACACCTTGGGGGGTAAATAGGAGTGGTCAGCGGCGCCTGAATCCGCCTCAGAACAGATATCTTCCTCTGGATTACAATCTGGAGAGGGGTGGGGAGGGTTTTCCATTGAACCCACCACGGAGCGATGTCTGCATGACATTGTATTGCCGCAAAAAACTCTTCTCTTTTTCTCTACATGTTCAGCATGACTGTGTACAATATCTGACATGCATACGAAAAAAATATGGTGAGATTATGTAAGGAGAGCATGCAGAAATTTAGAGTGATGGTAACAACCAGTGGATCGATGTTTTTCCGTTGAACCAAAATAGCCCTAATGGATCGACGTGAATGTATAGTAATAAGTGATGCAACAAGTGTACAACCTCTTTGCCGTAGCCGTGTCGACCTCAGCATCATTGGGTTGGTCGCTGAAGCAGTTGAGGCAGAGGTGGCTGTCGGAGGTGTGGAGGAAGATCTGAGGAATCTGTAGATGGTGTCCAGGGCACTGCTCTGTTGTGATGGATCGTTCTGTCGTTGGAGCAGCTCCGGTGAGCCGTAAGACGTCAAGGCTGAAGCAGCACAAGACAGACATCGTCAATCTCAAGTGGGATTCTAATAGCATCTCCAATAGATGATGTAAAATGGATGTAAAATTAACATCACCAAAAACCACCTGACTACAACAAATGAGGTAAAAACCGTTGACTCTGAACTTAACTATCGAAACTGAAATTTACTGTGGAATCTGAATGCTACTGTCGAAACTGAACGCAATGGTAGCAGAGAGGCACTTGACATGTAGTTTAGGGAGGGCCTGCAGTTCATCTTCAACCTGCACCCCCCTAAGCCACCAGCCACCACCGGTCGAACCGCCGGCCCCAGCGCCGCCTCGCCGCCCTGAAACAACTCGCCACCGCCGCCCCGGCCAGCCCTCTAGGCCCCCCGCCCCCCATCCTGAACCCTAAGATAGATAGTGGGGTACCTCTCCGGTGAGCCCCCGTCCCCGCTGCGGGTGGTTCTTCCTTAACTCCGGCGAGCCCCCAACCCCTGAAAATCGACTGACCCAAAAGTCGTTTTAGTCGACTGAAGTGTGGCTTAATCGGAGAAGAGCAGCAGCACGAGCGAGGGGGAGAGCAGCAGTAGCAGCTGGGCGAGCGAGCGATCGAGCGAGAGCTGGAGTAGTAACAGCGCGAGCGAGCGAGAGCCGGAGCAGCAGCAGCAGATCCGGCTGGTATGGACGCCGCCGCCGAAGGGGCCTCGCACTGGGGGAGAGCCACCGTGGAGATGTCGCCCGCGGCGCCGGCTTCAAGGTAGCCACTCCATGGGGGTGCGGGATGGAGCACCGTCGGCGCCGGGAGGGCGAGTTAAGGAGAAGGTGCAATGCGATGAGTGTACAACCTCTTTGGTGGCGCCGAGTAGGCCTCGGCTTCATCCGAGGAGTCGGTGAGGATGCTGCGGTTCCGATGGAGCAGGTTAAGGCGGCGCTGTGGGGATGGAGCAGCCGTGATAGACGAGGAGATCGTCGGAGCAACTCCTTGGAGGTGGAGGACGGGGCGGCTGAACCGGCGGGACGGCAAGATGGAAAACGGATCCTCATCTGGGGAGGTGGACGAGGGACGTCGAGCTGTTGCGGTGGACGACGTCGTCGGGGAAGAGGCTCCGGTTGGGCAGCAGTGACGTGGCGGACGGAGGAGGGTGGGGTTTCGCGGCTGGAGCGGAGAGGTTATGGCGGCCTGGGATTTCGAATGGCGAAAAGGGGGCGATGGGAGGGGGTGAAGCATGACTTAGGGATGCGCTTGTCGAAAATGTAGGGTGTGTTACAAAAGTACCCCCCACCGATTTGAACTAGCGGCCCTTTTGGCTCAGGGTTAGAAGGGGGATTTCACGTGTCGGGATTTGGCAGCCGGAGGGAGTTTTCGCGTGCGTTGTAATTTCGGGATAGCAAGGCGCGGGTTGTGAAGGCACCAATTTTGGGAGCACGATATCTGAATTTTCGGGATATAACAAGACGCGGGTTGAATTTTAGGGACAAGCCTAACGTGTAGTAATATTGTACTTGTACGTACCAAATCAATTCACACTTCCCTCAACCAAAAAGAAAACGAAAAAATAAAACTATTCACACCACACAAAGAGAGAGTCTTGCCCTGTTTTACTATACAAATGCTATTCAAAGCTACTCCCTCCTTCCATCTATATAGGGCCTAATGCGTTTTTCGATGCTAACTTTGACCAAATATTAGAGCAATGATATATGACATGCAACTTACACAAAGCACACCGTTAAATTCGTCTGTGAAAGGTTCTTTCAATGATATAATTTTCACATTGTGCATGTCATGTACTATTAATCTTGTCAGTAGTCAAAGGCGGTCTTAAAAATCTCATTATGCCCTATATAGATGGAAGGAGAGAGTATAAATCCATGTTATGTACAATTAAATTTTTTGCTTGCTGTATAATGCATGTAACCTACTCATACCAACATTTTAATGCATTCCAAATGTCTATACTACTGCTGCAATTCGAACTAAATTTGAATTCGTTTCTGTATTTCAATGAGAATCTACAATCATGATTGTTGCCAACTTTAACCATCATAGTTTCCTTGCTATCCGCCAAATATAAATCGGACGACCTATAATGCAGGATGGCAGGCACACCATCATCAACAACTCTGTTTTTTATAAGAGTGGAGATAAAATATATTAAATGTAGTATAACATGTTCATAACTACACCATGTGTATCACTGTTATATATATATATATTCACACATGCGTCGGTTTGAAACACTATGATAAATTCTTCAAATATCCGAATTTGCTTTTTATAATGAAGTATATATGATCTCTATTCGTCTTTTACACCCACACAACGCTCTTATCTTTGTAGCTAGCGCTAACTTTCTCTTGTGCATGCACACACCCGTATCCCTCTCATCCTCCGTCAGCATTCTCTAGCTCCATCGCGCAAATTCGTCTTTTCACTTTAGGTCGTTCACCCACGGTGTGTGTAGGCCCCCAACTCCTTCTTTACAGCACACATCGATCGATATGCCTCTCTAGCCAGGTGTGCCTAGCACAAACACAAGCTTCCCCTCTTCTCTTGTCACCGTCCATGCCTCACTCCCACCACTCTTTTCATCATTCTCGTACTCGCACACTCCTCCCCCCTTGATATAGTATGCCTCTCGTACCACCTCCTACATGCATCCCTCTCTCTCTATCCTTCTCCTCGTGCCTCATTTGCTTCTAACACATACATGCATGTATACCGATCGATCTCCCAACATATACCTAGATCGACTTTAACTACCCCCCATCGATCGACGTACCTCACAAGTTATGTCTCTCCTTTCTCTAACAAAGGGCGATTGATCTTCCTATGTAGTTACGTCTGCTTACCACAGCCACATCGTGCCCCCTCATCATTCGTGCATGCCTCCTGACCCGTCTCTCACACGCACATGCACAAACAACAAGCATCCATCTCCTCTCTTATTGATATTGTGGGCGTGCCCTCCGTTTGTCTAGCAAGCCTATCCCACCATTTGTTAGAAGCAACTCCACTACCACCCCCTCCAACACTCTAGCTCTGTCTCTCTCCCAACCTTATTCCTCTCCTGCACATATGCATGGATGCCGACCGATCTCCCTTAATACATGAGGCAGATCGATCTCCTTAATACATGAGGTAGCCCTCTCTTCTCCTCCACACATA
Source organism: Triticum urartu (assembly GCF_056163025.1). Taxonomy (NCBI): domain Eukaryota; kingdom Viridiplantae; phylum Streptophyta; class Magnoliopsida; order Poales; family Poaceae; genus Triticum; species Triticum urartu. Next base: position 477,396,218 of record NC_141877.1, read on the forward strand.
TACCAGCCATTGTACCTCTATAGTTAATTGAGCCTCTCTCTTCCCCCACCACACACCGATAGTCGAGCGCTGCAGGTAGGTATCCATGCCACAGAGACAAACTGCACATGTCCCATCTCACGTTCCAGTAGGCCAGCCACTCTATATCTTTGACGTGGGCACACACAAATTCGATGGCACTCTTTATCGATCGCGCGCGCACACACAAACACATCATCCCTCTCTTCGATTCTATGCAGTGGCGGAGCTTAGTGGAGATCAAGCTGGGCCATCGCCCCCCTACCCAGGAGATTTGTTCATATTATCATAAGTAATTGCCCATAGATTCATAGAAATCTAGCCTAAACCTGATGTTAGTTGCCCCCAGCCCATTTGCCCCTCCTAAGATGTGTCCCAAGCTCCGCCACTGATTCTATGGACACCTCAAGCCGATGATACCTCCACTCTCTTCTCGTCGATCTCCCCCCTATATATATGTTATATCCAGGACTCTATTTCACACACATTGCATATGTTACATTTTTTGATTGCCCCCCCAAAAAAACTCTCAAGAACCCACACACTATATCTCTCTAGGTTTGTATCTCTCACACACAACCCCACGTAGGTGGTGTACGTATACAAGAAGAGAATAGGTGCACCGTGCATGTACTCATGCTTCGTGCCCAGCCACACTCGCGCGGGTACACGGTGGTGCTCATTTCTTTACGAAATGGCAGCCCATGTGCTAATTTGAACGCCCGTAGTGGTTGTTTACCTAGGGAGGTCGTGTACCACGCGTGCACGAAACAAAATTCGACTTGACGTGTTGCCGCGTTATTTTTAAATAAAGTTATATCGCTCAATGGCACGCACGCAGAATATAAAACGATTTTTATGGAGAAAAAGGTAGTCCGCTCACTATATACAATGGAGCCTGCCTGTCTGGTTTGTCGCTCTTTAGAGTATCTCACACAAGGCTGCGGTGGCCTCTCTCTCTCACCGTTGGTCACTGATCCGGCCGCATCCCATTCGCCGGGGGAAAGGGAGTGCGGTGGCCTCTCTCTCTCTCACCGTTGGTCACTGATCCGGCCGCATCTCGTCCGCCGGGGGAAAGGGAGGAAGTGCATCGTTACTCTGTTCGACAGCACCGAGGCAGCATGTCCTGATCTGCGGTACACGTCGTTCTCTCTGACCAAGCTCTGGCGCGGCAGGGCCTATGCCACCTGCTCGTAGATTCCGCCCGCCACCGCTCACCTAGTTACATCCCGACGACCTCCAAGTATCCCCTCCGGCCTTGCTGCACTGTCCATCTTCCCACGTCGCTGCATGTGGATCTTCCATAGTTCTTTGCCCAAAACGTAGCTCGTCCGGCGTACTTTCCATATTGCATTCTCGTCCTCACACCGTTTTAGACAAACACAACCGTGTTGTTATCTTCCCTTAGGACAAGGAATACGCTTCTTTTTTGTCGTCACATGTGTCATCAACTGTTATTGGCCAGTAATTGTTTCCTTTCTACCTCTTTTTTGCAAACAGGGCTATCCATTTCACCTCGTTGCTATTGCGACCTTTTGGTGAACTGCACAAATCACTTTTTTCTTAAGAGTGTTTTGTGCAGTTGTACTAAAATGTCACACGGGCAACGTATCTACATTTCAGTGTGACTGCACAAAGGGAGATTGGTTTTGCTCTATCCTCCTCATCCAACTCCGAGCCTAATCTTCTCCAACTAGTTAGTCTTAAGAGAGACTGCAAAGGTGACCGGCTTCTATTTGTGTGTTTATTGTTTCATCAACAGTCCTCTATTATCGTAATCACACTTAATATCTTTGGAACAGGGACTCTCAGCTCTATTTTAGTGGAACTGCACAAAATTATCGGAATGTTGCATGCTCCAGACACCTACTTTTTTTCCCAACATGCCTTGTTGATTTAGACAGAGCTAGGGGGACGTTGCTGCCAATGAAAGCATGTATCAATTTTAATTTAACACCTTCTCACAACTCTGTCTTAAGTTGTGATGTAATTATTAGCTCTGATCTGCTAATAATTAACATGCATTAGCAAGGAAGTTAGTTTTTTTATTGTTTCTGAAAGAGCATTGATGGCAAGACACGCGAAACAAAAGCTGAAAGCTCACACCATTGTGCAATTTCATGTCGCTGGAAAATTATTTGTATAGTACGTCAATTATGTAAACAAATGATGGAAGCTTGATAGCATTGCCAGAAGCCTCTTCATCATCCGGGTCCATGTGCCATGCACAAATTTATACTCCTTCGTTCCTAAATATTTGTATTTTTACAAATTTCAAACGGGCATATTTTAGAGTGTAGATTCACTCGTTTTTCTTCGTATGTGTACTCCCTCCATTCCTAAATATTCTATTCGTCTTTCTAGAGATTTCAACAAGTGACTACATACGGAGCAAAATGAGTGAATCTACACTCTAAAATATGTCTATATACATCCGTATGTGCCAGTCCATTTGAAATCTCTAAGAAGACAAATATTTGAGTGGTCACTCGTTGAAACTCTAGAAAGACAAATACTCCGGAGTATATTTAAGAACCGAGGGGGTAGTGCACAACCGCATGGGAGACTCAGCCTGGTCGTTGCGCCGCATTAATAATGGGTAATGAGTAGTCAAATCATAAGCCCCACCTTTCCCACTGTAAGTTGCTCTGAAGAAGCAACCATCAATACGCTCTTCTTTGAATCCGCTCATACTACTCCATCCGTCACTCTTTATACAGCGCGCTTCAGAAAAAAGAAAAAATCTGTGGGACCAAGGCGACTAGCGATCGGCCTGAAAAATAGCATTGGTAGTTATAGCACGGCGTCTATTACTAGAGGGAATAATGCGTACGCACATGCATGCAGTGCTTCCACCCCGGGTACACACATGCATGCACTTACTCCACTCCGTAGTAGTACAGTACATGGAGAGAAAATTGTGGAATTGATTGAGGTTACCACGCCCTAATTAATTGAGCATTAAACCAAACGCGTCTAAAGTCTCTCTGGTGGTGGAAATGCATTGAGAGAAATGCATCATAATGAAGTGTGCCTTGTAAACTGTGACGGAGGGAGGAGTAGTATGAAGGTGCAAAACCAAGTACACGTATGGCCAGTCGGTCAACGCACGTCCTCTTGGCATATCACTGACATGTGGGACAGGAGTGTGAGCAAACCGATCTCAGTTGACGGCAAAGAGCCAACCCGCCGTTCCTTGAGAGAGACGAGGAGCGAGAACACACAGATGGGCTCGCACGGAGGCCAAGATATATTCGAGCATGGTTGGTTGATCGATATCATTCATTACATGTTGGGCTGCCGTTTTCCACCCTTTTCTGGAATAAACGTGTACTTTATCAGAGATAAAAAAATAAGAGTACAGACGCTCCACCATGCGGTTCTAGTAGTAGTACTACTCGTACTACTGCGCTTGGCTCTTCGCCTCTTCGTGAAGTCGAACAATGATGGTACTCCGCATGTTGGGTACTACAGTGTATGCCTCTCACAATCTGACACCGAATGGACTGATGCATATCCATCGAGGGTAGGTTGCATTAGTCAAAAGGCGTAAGCGAGCTTCACCTTGTCCTGCAAGCTTCTCCTCGTTCTGCGAGTTGACGGGACACACCAAAAAGTAGTGCTAGTCCATACTCCCTCCTTTCCGGTTAAGCTCTATGGCTTCGAAACTACTACGCAGACGATACTTGTTCGGACAAAAGCTGGACGATGGTGAATCCATTGGCATGTTGTAGTTTGCTCATAGGCATGGATGGCTTGATTACCACTGTTGTGCAAGAATCGTGCACCATGAGTCGTCTGCATAGCAGCGCTCATATGGCTTAATCTTTTTGTGGGTAAATGAGAGAGCTTTATTCATATATAAGCATTCTTAGGACGATCAGCCAAGACACTGGTCACTAGGAAGCGAGGTACCCTGCAAAAAAGAAGTAGGAAGCGAGGTGTTTCATCAAGCCAGCTCTCGGCCACATTCAAAGTGCAGCAAGCACGGTTCGCACGAAGATGCGCCGCAAGGTTTGCTGACCTGTTTACATGCTGAATAACAAAAAAAGAGGAAATATTACCAAGCGCTACTATTTGTAACATGATATGAGCCAGAATTAAGCGAGAATTGTGGCGAGTGTTCCATGCAATCAACTTCCATTATCACATGCGAGAACCCTCGAAGAGAACCAAATGTGTTGAAGATTGCTTTATCACATTTTAAAATTATAATAAGAGTGCAGACGCTCCTCCATCCGGTTCCTAGTACTAGTATAGTACGTACCTTTATAGACTATAGTAGCAGTACTAGTAAACTTTGCGCTTGGCTGTTCACCTATTTGGGAAGTTGAACAATAATAGCACTAGTAGTAGTATAGTGTATGCTTCTGGCAATCTGACACCGAATTAACTGTTGCACGTCCACCGCCTGAGCGAGGGAGAGCTTGCATTAGTCAAAAGTTTCTCCTTGTCCTGCGAGCCACCGCGCGCAAGCTTCTCCCATCCTGCAACCTTCTCCTCGTTCGGCAAGTTGACGGGACATAGAAAAGTAATGCTAGTCCATACTGCCTCCTCTTCGGTTAATATGGCTTAATTTCAAACGAGATAAATACATTGTCTGTCACTGTATATTTGTAAAAATACGATCAGTGGACTTCATAATACGCTCATTGCGCTCAATATATATATTTTTCGGTGTTTATACAGTCACTAGCTCACCCTGACTGAGTATGTGTGTGCATGCATGTGTAGGTTGAGCACTTGAGTGTGACCGTGTGTGTTCCGTCATGTGCTCGGACATGCATACATTAGGGCATCGCGCACGTTTTTGCGTCCATGTGTACGTGTGACTGTTGCATACACGTAGGGGGAGTACGTGTAGGGGCCACTAAGGAGCAGTCAAATCACACAGTAAGTTAGTCGGAAGAAGCAACCATCATTTCACTCTTGAATGACACGTACGCAATATAAAATGGTTGATATGGAGAGAAAAAGAAAACCACTATATATACACTAGCAAGAGCCTAAGCTACAAGCCTGATTGCTTAGGTTGCTCTCTTCACAAGCATAGAACGACGGGCCTGATCCCGCAGCCGGGGGAAGGGAACAATGTTCTGCGTAGACGCGGTCGACATCGGCGAGGGAGAAAACCCACAGCCGGTGCGTCCCAATCGGGGGTCACCGCGGTATGGGCCGATGCCGCGTCCCAACCGCCCTTCTAGCTACAGCCCGACGTCCCAGGTAGTCCATCTTCCTTTTGGAGCCGGCTTGCTCCACTGCCGTAGCTCCATCTCCATGTCGATCTTTCTCTACTTCTACCGGCTTCTACTTGTGATGAGTTTATGTCTCATGAACTAGTGCCAGTACTATTATTCTAATCACACTTCTTCAATATCTTTGCCATCAGGTATGCTCAGGTCGATTTTTGTGGAACTGCACAAAAGCATCGTATGATCCGAGGGTGCCAGCCGTCTTTCCTTCGACAGGTTCTACCCGGCCAGGAAATTAAATCATGTTTAGGGTTTAGGGTTTAAGTCGTAGTGACCCCATCAGTAGTTTTTCTTTCGTACACGCTCTCGCAACTTTTTCTTTAGTTGTGAAGTAAGTATTGGCTATGATCCGTGAATCATTGAGATGCATCCGCATGCGTGTTAGTTTTCCTTTGTATTTGATGGAATGTTGTAACGGGGCAACCTTGGAATAGGAATGAAAATGGAGTGGAAAGTTTCCGTTTTTCCAAAGAAAAAATGGAAACGGAGAGAAACCAACGTTTCGTTTCGTTGGATCGCGCCATCGAGCAAAACCAACGTTTAAATCATGTCTGTCGTGTTCGTGTCTCACCCTCCCCACAGCTCGACCCCACACGGTCGCTCGGCATGCCACTCACCGCAAACCGAGTATACGATAACTTTCCCGCCTGCTTGTCGATGGATCGCGCCATGGAGTACTAGCACTACTGGAAGAGATTGACGAGTTGGGGGAGGACAGCTAGCTGTAGCATGGACTCCCAAGAACTTTTTACATGCATGTTGTAGCCGGCTATTGCGACCTTTGAACGCGGAGCAGCCACGTGCACCCGGAAGCGGCGCGGGCGACGCTCTCTTAGCCGGCGCGCTGCTTCAATGTCGGCGCCAGTGAGAGGTTTCGTCCGCTCTGGCTGGGCATGAATGCGGCATGACTGTTTCGGGCGGGAAGCACGCGCGGGTGATGAAGAGGGTTCGGGTTGGTCAGGACCGGCCATGACAGCGGTCCGGACGTGCGCAAACAAGAGATGCTGTATGTTAATATTGCTGCGTATATAATTAACAACGTAAATAATGTACCAGTTGGACAAATATGATTGGAGATGGAGATGGAAATGGAATTTTACGTAAACACGGATATGCATGTCTATGTCCATGTGTGTGTGCGCGACGACTCTCGTGACCTGGAAGCGGGGGCGTGTTTTTGATCGAGTTTTCTTTCTTAGAAAATCAGTTTGTCTAATTCACATCTAGATGTTATTTAAGGATATCACATCTAAGCTCCCACAAGTACATAATTTAGCAACAAGAAACAAAAAAACTAGGAAAAAAATAGACCACAAACAGAGTGGACATCAACTTAGGGTTTGCACTCTCCACACGCTCGCCGCACTACATATATGTTACACACTGGAGGCTCAGCGTTCATTTGCTAGGCTTTGCTATATTCACAGTCTCTCACCCTCTCTTCACCAGATCTGAACAAGACTGCGTTGGCCTCTTGTCTCTCTCTCCCCCCTCACAGCTGGTGAAGGAGGTGTCCGTATCCCGTCGCACCGGGAAGGGGAGGAGGTGCAGCATTCACTCTATTGCCTTCGGCAAGGGAGGCAATCCACTGCTGGCTGCACGGTTCTCTTTCACCCAGCGCCTGTGCGGGAGGGCCACCGACCCCTTCTTCCTCGCTGCCGTACGTAGTGTGGGCAGATCCGGCCTCCCGCCGCACGCCTTGCCACATCCCGATGACCCTAAGGTATAAGTTTCTTTGAAACCGTCGTTGCTCTAGCTGCATGTGGATCTTTTTCAATCTGTAGTCGAATCTAGGTCTTGGTTCAAAGAGGAAGGAATGGTGCGGTGGGCTGGAGCAAGAATCTAGGACGTGGTTCAATGAGGAAAGGAGGGGCGGAAAGTAGTATAGACTGGCTACCTAGCCGCTTTGTAGGTCGAAAAGGGAAAAAGGGGGTAACCCAGTACACACATATGTAAGGGACCGATCTCTTTGTTGAAAAGGGAAAGAAACTGGGGGGTCGGGTAGTTTGTGCAGGACTAGATTTGCTGCCCTCACATAGGAAGAAGGTTCAAAGAGAACAAATATGGGACCAGCGCATATATGCTGCTTGGCTACATACTCTGCATCACCCATTTATACATGTGGACGCACATGGTGCTGGCATGTCCCATACAGCTATTTTCCTGTTGTTAATCTAAGAATGCCGCCGGAAAATTGAAGCAATGCCACTGTTAAAAGTAAATTACATTTTTTAACGAATGTCATTTCAAGAAAATGTCTCTGTTAATATGAATCAATGCAACCGTTTTAGAAATGCTACTGTCCTACTTTGTTTTCCATCCAATATAAGTTAGATGCTTCTTTCTGTCACCGTTTGTTTCATCCTCCTTTATTGGCAAGTAATTTTTTCCTTTTTTGCCTCTGTTAAAACAGGGGTATCGATTCAACTTGTTGCTATTGCAACATTTTGCTTCGCTACTCGAAACACTTATGTTTTAAGAGTGTTTTGTGCAGTTCAACTTGAATGTCACACCGGTGACTTTGCTTAATTTTGGTGGAACTGCACAAAAGGAGATTGAGATTTGTTTCCAGTCTTCGTATCGATTCAACTTGTTGCTATTGCGACATTTTTCTTTGCTACGCGAAACACTTTGCTTGATTTCAGTGCAACTGCACAAAACGAGATTGGATTTCCTATTCGTGTTGGCAGATTCGTATTTTATCTTGTCCGTCTCATGAAAGGTCAGTACAGGCCTTCATCCACATGATTGTGCAGTGTGCTTTGAGATGTTTTGCTACTTGTATTGGTACTATTTTAAATAAATGTCGAATTGAAGCTATTGTATTGCTGTCTTTTCCCATTAATTAGTGAACAAAAATGGGACCAACCCAGACATGATGCTTGTTGCTTTGTTACAACAAACTCTGCATCACCCCCTTTATAAGTAGATGGAAGCACATACTGTTGTTGCGCCCAATCTCCCCTGGAACTGTTTATGCTTTTCGTTAATCTAATGCCGCTGGTAAAATTAAGCAATGCCACTCTCAGAATTAATTAACTACCGAATCTTAGTTCAAAACTGCAACACTTGTTAGGAATGGTACTATCCTGCTTTGTAGTTCTTTCTACATGTTTAACCAAGGTATTGTTAAGATAATGTCTCTGTTAAAATGAATCAGTTGCATTGTTTTAGGAATGGTACTTTTCTGCTTTGTCATTCTTTATACATGTTGAAACAAGGCATTGTTAAGATAATGTCTCAGTTAATATGAATGAATCACACTGATGGAGAATTGCTACTCTCCTGCTTTGTTTCCCATTAAGATAAAGTAGATCAGTAGATGCTTTTCTTTTGGGAGTACAAGTCATCAACCATTATTTCTCAGTAATTGTTTCCCTTATACCTATTGTTGCTTACAAGGATATCAAAATTAAAGCTCGGTTTTGTTCCGACTTCGATTTTAGTTGAACTGCACAAAAGGAGCCAATGTGTCCAAGGCAAACTGCTGCATTACTGGGTCCAGTTGGTCGTTCCACTTTGCAGAAAGAAGCAGTCACTGTTTGTGCTACATTACAGAAGGAATGACCGAGAAGCTTTACAAAGTATTATTAGACACCGGTGACATGACTAGTCTGCAGAGACCATTGGCAATTTAACAACACATGGAGTGCCCTGGGCAAAAAGTGCCCAAACAAGTACAAGAAGCTACGACATGACGATCATAGGCAATACATATTTTGAATGGGAAAAGCTTGTCAAAGTTTAATCATTGATGTTAGCAAGAAGACGTTAGTTTAATATATTGGAATTGGAAAACCTTGTCAAAATTTGCTCATTGATGTTAGCCAGAAGACATGCATTTGATATTTTTGAGTGGGACGCCCTTGTTGTGAGCAGCGTCGAATGTTTTTTACTATTCCTGTGTTCAGTTTAGAAGTAAATAGTTAGTCTACTGAGATATTCCTGTGTTAAGAGTTTGTTCTGAATATTTTCTATGTAATGCCAGGCCTTGTGTTTGATTGCAAAGTTGAGCTTGGAATGTTGTGGCATGCGGCATCACGAGATGTTCACCGTGCCTACTGAGAATAATGCTTCGTATTGTTTTGCATGTCGATCTAATGCCAGTGATTTGCTTGTTAAGAAGATCATCCTCTTCTGTTGTTTCCGTGCTTAAGAAGTTCATCGTCTGATGTTTCATTCATAGCCTATATGACAAGTCGGGTAGGTTAGACGTGAAACCATATGATCTTCCGACCAACTCATGATATTAGGCCGTGATTGGATCGTCGTTTTCCAACCAAAACCGCTTGTAAAATTGACGCTTGTAAATTAAAGCAAATGGTCTCGGGCGAAGGTGCTTGGTTGGTCGATTTCAACTAGTAAAATATCGGAAGTACTTCACACACGATAAAAACGCTGAACGACACTCGGACGATTGCTAATCCAGCCGTTAGCTGCTGTTTCGGCATTGCCCATGGATGGCATGATACGCACGTCATGCATGTATCATCTGGTAATGTCGTCCATATAGCAGTGCTTGTAAAATATACACTGGTCTCTCAAATTACACGCGTAACCCGCCGGTTTTACTTACAGACCTCGGGCCATCGGTTTCATTATGCCTGTATTTTATGCGTTGTTTCTGATGAAGAGTAAATTACACTTGTATGTTAATACATGTTTGAAATAAACCAGAGCTCCCGAGCGCGGCCTTACCGTTTCATGCCGTCTCAGTTTCTCGAAGGTGCTCATAGGTGTCCGATGATCCTGGCTTCCTGAATGAGCAGCGGGCGCTGTATCAGACCATCCGTAGGGCCCGAGGCCCTCTCCGTTGTACTTTGAGTTGTTGCGCTTGCCGTGGCGCCGAGCATTGTTAACATCGTCAACGAACATGAGGATTCAGGAGATGACTTTATTTTGACTGGGATGACACTAGGGACCCACTTGATAGCCGTACGTACGCAAGTGCCTCCTTATTATGTACAACTATGGTTTTTTTTACTTTCTCCTGGTTTCCTGACATCACGGTCCCACACCATTGTCAACCTATGTAGTCAATATAAATGAGAGAATTGCACAAGGTGCGGCCGACAGCTGGGACCAAGCAGCTCGAGCAGTATTTGTGTTTTTGAGGCGTGAGCACTGCAAAGTTTTTCTTGGCGATGATTTCGTTGTTGTTTAGAGGAGAGCAAGGTATTAACTGGGCGGGCTGTGGCCCATCTAGACCAGGCCAGATATCCAGCCCAGATACTAATTTTTTCAAGATGAAAATGGCTGGCCCAGCTATACGTCTTTTAGAGGAATACCCAGGCAAGGTCAACTTGTTATTCTCCGCCCCGCTGGGCTGCGAATCTTTCCTAGGAGGGATGCATTAGGCTTAACAGGAAAATGGGCTTTAAAAAATAATAAATGAGATGTAATTATAAAAACTGGGCAGTAACTATAAAAAATGCACCAAACACGAAATTAGTTTATAAATTATTATTTATGGATTTTGAAAATCTTAAATTTTCATTGTTGCACGCGCAATGTTTCGTTGGATTTTTACGTAATACAAATTTATATTTAATCTGACTAGAAATTTCAGGATAAAAATATTTTGGATCCCATCAAAATGTGGAAAATTTTATTGAATTCTGTCTTCAACAGTTGGTTGAAATTATTAATAGTTGTCCTAGCTAGAAAATGGGCTGTACTTTTAACAAACTGTAAATGGGCTGTTGTAAATTCCATTAGAATTCAAAAATGGGCTGTACATTCTTACAAAACGCAAATGGGCTATAAGTTCTCTGCCACACACTTGTGGGCTTACTAAGTGACGCGTCCCCTAAAAAAATAAGTTGACGCGTATGCAAGGCTTTGTCAACTTATTATTGTCAACACACGGTTCTAGCAGCAGAGGCTGTTGGATGTCTATCCAACGGATGTCGTGCTTCTTCTTCAATCTTGGATATTCTTAGCTTCGGCTGCCCAAAAAATGATTCCTCCCCCTGACATCTGGGGCGCACCGTTTCGGAGGCTGACCTGTGGGCCTACTAAGTTGGAGTGTACCAAGGGCTTTGTCAACTTAGTCAATATAAACGATTCTAGCTTCAGTGACCGTACGATGTCCATCCAACAGCCGTAGTGCTTCTTCAACCTCTGGTCTTCTTGGTCCAGCCGCCCAAAGTAGTGCCGGTCGTGCCGCCTGCTCCTGCCTCCCGTGGCCGGCTGTGCTGCCGCGGAGGCCTCACCGCCCCCATACTACTCCCACCGCTGGCCAGGCCATCCCTCCACTCACCCACACCCCATGTTATTCTGCAGCGACGACAACCTCACACCGCAGCCGAACCAGTGAACGCTCGTACTCCTCTCCGCGTGGGCATCCACTGCCGCGTCTTGCCCGGCTCCGCGTTGTCCCCTTCCTAGGCCTCGCCGTCGTCCACCACCGTGGTGCTCTCGGCGCGGCGTGGTCAATGTGGTCAACGACCGACTTCCATCGGAAGAGTACTGTACTGTAACATCCCAAATTTTCAATTTGGAATGTTATACATAGATCATCCATGCATATCATGATTTATTGCATTTCCGTTTCGCAATCCTCGAAATCCTAAGCAACTCAAGGACCCACGGAGAGAGTTGGGGATTTTCCGGTTTTCATATTTGATTTTTATCAAATAATGAAACGAGGATTTTGATTTTAATAATTTTTCTCTCCGAAAAATATTTCATATTAAATCAAATGAGTGGAGATAATATGACTTCTCCAAAATAATTGAAATATTGGATGAAAAATATTAAAATCATTTATTGAATTTTATTTGGTTTTATTCGGATTTTATTTGCATTAGAAAAATTGCACATTTTCAAAATTGCATTTTAGGGCCAAGAAAATGTTCAACTCGTCCTAAATATTTTATTTAAACGGTGAAAATTTGTTTTGGCATTTTTAGATTTTTATTTATTTTTCTAGGATTTTCTTCTGCGGTGGTATTATATATAAAAAAAAATCCCGGGCCCGACTGGGCCTAGGGCCCAGCCGAGCCAGGCCGCCCCGAGCCGCTGCCGCCTCCTGCGCGCGCGCCGCCGCCGCTGCCGACTCGGACGATGAGTCCGAGCCGGACTCCGCCGCCGCCGCCTTGCCCCCTCCTCCAAGCCGCCCCACCCCGCCCCCTTTATATACGCGCCGCCCGAGCCCCCCACCGCCACCATTGCCGCCTCCCGCACCCTGCCCCGAGCCGCGCCGCGCCTCCCGCCGCCGCTGAGCCCCGCCGCCGCCGCCCGCCGCTGCAGCGCGCCGCCGCCGCCCGCCGCCCGCCTCCCGCGCCGCCGCCGCACCCCGCCGCCTCGCGAGACGCCGCCCCGCCGCCCAAGCCCTCGCCGGAGGTAGCCGCCGGATCGAACCGCCGGTTTTTCTTAAAAACCGTTCGGTTTTATTTTTTTTCAAAACCCTAGTTTTCATTTTTTCAAATAGATCGGTTTTTCTTCGGTTTATTTATTTAGCGAGCGTTCGCTCGTTCGTTCGTTTTAACGAACGCGTTCTTTGTTTAGATCCAGATAACGAAAGTTCGTTCGTTAATCCGTTCGTTGTTTTTCTTTTTCTCGGATTTATTCTGTGATTTTTTTGATCTTGATTTCTGATCCGATCTTAATTTCTGTTTATCTTTTCGCTCGTTTATCGTTATCAGGCGATTCAAGCGCCTGGAGTTTCGTCTCGAAACCCTCTTTCCGGTTAATCAACTCAAACAAGTTTTTGCTACTGTAAAATTTGACCTAAGTTCAGATTAGTAAACAAAGTGGTTTTCTTTCGCCGTTTGACTTTCGTTGCTTCGTTTGTTTTGATTCTTTTTGCGTACCGGAGTTCTTAAGTTGAACTTTCTGGTCGACCTCTCTTATTTGAGTTTTGCTTGTGCATCATTGCTTGTTACTTATGTATGTTATTGTTTGCTTGCGATAGAATTCCCGGAGTGCGAAGCATGTTACTACGAGTCTCTAGGATTCGCGGATCGTCAGCAAGGCAAGCAACACTTTGATCATATCCCCTTTATTACCCAGTTTTATGCATTAATTCCAATCCTCAAACATTGCATGATTAGGATGTCATTAACTTGTGGGTTGGGAAGTAGTTGCTGAGGTAGAACCTATTGCCCTGTTATATTCAAACCCTTGGGAGTTACTTCTACGTATTGCTTATATTGCTATGCTATGCTCGTAGACGTGGTTTGGGTTTGAGTGAAATTCATGACAGAGGTGAGATTGTTAATTAATGGTTCAACTTAAGGTGGCAACTTAATCAAACAACTGGGTGGATTGAGGCACCTGGGGAACCCAGTGTTGTCTGTATTTTTTTGGAAATCCCGGGGTACCCGTGTGATCTTCCTATGGACCGCCACCCAGGCTCAAAGGGAACCGAGATGATTCATGCTAGAAACTTCCGTGTGCAGCCACAAGCTATTATGGGCTCTAGCATAGTTGAGTAAGTTACGTGAAGCTCTTGAAGAGGTAGATCAGCAGGTAGTGGGTTTGGTAGGTTTGGTATGGTCTACCCGGAGTAGAGAGTTAACGTTTCTGAAAGACTGTGTCTCGGTCATCCGTTTCTCAAACACTATGTAGTGCAGGAAATCCAACAGATGCGATCGAGTCTTGTGGGGAAAAGTGCGCAAACCTCTGCAGAGTGTACAATCTAATCATGGTTAGCCGTGTCCTCGATTATGGATAATTCTTGAGTATCTAGTACTTGGGTTATCACATGTATCTCACCATGTTTAATTAATACTGTTGGGTTGTTAATCACTTTAATTGGGATTGAGTTGGGGGTACCTTCTCAATGATGTTTCAACCACCATGATAGTTAAATTAAAATCTATTCCTTTGTTGTAGGGAAAAATTGGCTTTTCGCAAAAACTATAACCATACAGCTTTCCACCAGCCATATATGCATGTAGTGATATCATTATTCTGTTTCTGCTCTACTGTGTTATATTGCTAGCATATTCCATGTGCTGACCCGTTTTCGGGCTGCAACGTATTATGTTTGCAGACTTTTCAGACGAGGAGTAAGGTTCGTTAGGTCGTTGCCGTGCAGCTCAGCTATGCCGTTGGAGTTGATGGACTCACTTTATCTTCCAAGCCTTCCGCTGTTATCGCATTAGATGGCCTTAAGCCATATTACTGTAATAAGTTCTCTTTTAGACTTTTTGATGTAATAAGTGTGTGATTGCTACTCTGTTATAAATCCTCGAGTACTGTGTGTGTCAGCATTACCGATCCAGGGATGACACTAAAGCACAGAGACTTGACCATCTGAGGTTGGGTCGCTACAAGATGGTATCAGAGCACAGCTGAGTGTAGGACACGACCACTAAGATAAACCCTAGGTCACACTTCTCTACTTATTTCTGACTCCTCTCCATTTTCTACTCTTTAGGATGGCGGAGATAAAGAACAAGTTTGCACAACTGGATGAAGAGACACCTTTTGGACGTCACCTGAAGGAAGTCACTAGGTACTTGAACATTGGAATACCAAGCTTCACCGGGACGTACAACGCCACTTTACCAGAAGAAGAGCGCTGGATGATTCAAGTACAAGTTCCAGGAAGGACGTTTTCGCCAACCTCTAAACCCATAGAATTTTCCTTTGACGCACCAACCTGGAGTTTAGGAAAGAGTATGGCAGCTCACATCACCATGGGACGCATTGGAGAAGTGTATCACAGGGATCTCCAGGACAGTATCTACCAAATATGTGGGCGCCGAGACGAGCAATGGGAAGTAATCAGCACTAAGAAGGATATATCCATTGCAACTTTCATCTAGGAGTTAAACCAGCACATTGATCGTCAGGAGAACCAGATGTGTGCGGACATGATGGACTTGAAGAAGGCGAAAACTAGGATCATTGAGCTGGAGGAAATCAAGACCCTACTGGAGAAGAATGACGACCTAGTCAAGAAGATCGGAGTATTCATGGGAGGACCAGCACCAGGAGTAGAAGACGACGATTCCACTTGCCCGGACAACTACATCATCATCGACGACACCGACTCCGACCCTAGTGATGATGACTTTGAAGACGAAGCTGGAGCAGACATCATGGAGTCTTCCACCGATCAAAATTTCTAGATGACCACCAACTATTAGTAGTATTTCCCCCATGTATATAGTAGTAGTGAGAACTTTTGCGATAGTTCTAGACCGTTTGTATGCCCTTGCTTGATTGATTGAGTGAAATGATTGTGTTTGTCTCATGTGCATATGGGTAGTGCTTTCTCATTAGACCCCTTTTCTATTCTAATCTCTTCCATCTAAACCCATCAGATGCCTCCGAGACGTGACACTGGTTTTGCCTTCCCGCCGGAGCTCACCCAGTTGATCCAGCAACAGAATGCCTTGATGCAATTGCTAGTTTAGAACCAGGGTAACAACAACAACAACAACCCACCGCCAGTGGACAACCTAGCCTGTTTTCTAAGGTTACAGCCGCCGGTGTTTTCCAGTAGCACCAAGCCTATAGTTGCTGATGATTGGCTACGCCGTATTGGAAGGGAGTTGACCACCGCAGGTTGCGCAGATGCGGAGAGGGTGCGCTTTGCCGCACATCAATTGGATGGACCAACAGCCTCATGGTGGGAGAATTACACAACCACTTTTCCTGTAGCCAATGTCACTTGGGACCAGTTTCAGCAAGCTTTTCGCACCGCCCATGTCTCAACTGGAGCTATGCAGATGAAGAAGCGGGAGTTTCGCAACCTACGCCAGGGGAACCGTACCGTGTATCAGTACGTGGATGAGTTTAGCAAGTTATCACGCTATGCCCCTGATGATGTGGCCACAGATGCCGCGAAGGAGGAGAAGTTTATGGAAGGGCTGATTGATGAGATGAGCATGTAGTTGATGGTAGCAACCTTCAACAACTACCAGGAGTTGGTAGATAAGGCTCTTATGATTGAAGGGAAACAAGAGCAGATTGAGAGCCGCAAGAGAAAGTATGGACAAGGGAAGTATAACTCTGGAGCTCAGCAGAAGCCTCGCCTATCCCCGAACTCGGGAGGACTTGTTCATAACCATGGAGGTCACAACCACACTAGAGGAGGATCACATAACCACAGTGGTGCTAAGAATGGGAATGGGAACGGAGCTAACAACAATCAAAACCACTCCAACCCGTCCACTCCCGCCAAAAGAGACTTAAGTCAGGTTACCTGTTTTAAGTGCGGGAAGATAGGGCACTATGCCAATGATTGCCCTGAAGGAAGGAATGGAAACGGAAATGGAAGTGCTGGGAAGAAGCCCAATCCATTCAACAAAGGACAAGTGAACCACGTTAACGTGGAGGAGGTTGAAGAGCAGCCGGACGCGGTAATAAGTAAGTTTTTGGTTAAGTCATTTACCGCTCTTGTTCTTTTCGATACTGGTGCATCGCATTCATACATATCAAGGGGATTCGTGGATAAGTTTAAACTACCAACCCAAACCCTTAGGACCCCTCTTTTAGTGAGTTCACCCAGAGCAGAATATATGGCTAGCCGATGGTGTGACCAGATACCCTTAACCATTGGCACACATGTGTTTCCGTCCGACCTAATTATCTTGGAGTCGCAAAGATTGGATGTGATATTGGGTATGGACTGGATGTCAAAGTATGGAGGAAGCATTGACTGTGCGAGTAAGTCGATTTATCTCACCACCCCGGAGGGAAAAAGGATTAAGTATGTGTCTAGGCATGTGCCTAAAAGGAGCCAAGTGAATGCCCTTACGGGAGTTGTTCAGGAGGAAGTGCCAGTAGTAAAGGATTACCCGGATGTTTTCCTAGAGGAGTTACCCGGCATGCCACCGGACAGAGATATTGAGTTTTTGATAGAGTTGTTACCAGGAACATGACCAATATCCAAGAGACCCTATCGGATGCCCGCGAATGATCTAGAGGAAATGAAGAAACAGATCAAGGAGTTATTGGAGAAAGGATACATCCAAAGGAGTTCATCACCTTGGGGAGCCCCAGTACTTTTGGTTGAGAAGAAGGATAAATCCCTAAGGATGGTTGTTGATTATCGAGCCTTGAATGAAGTGACGATAAAGAACAAGTACCCACTACCGATGATCAATGATCTATTTGATCAGTTGCAAGGAGCTAAAGTGTTCTCAAAGATCGATTTACGATCAGGGTATCATCAGTTGAAGATACGAGAGAAGGACATACCAAAGATGACGTTCACAACGCGATATGGATTATACGAGTACACGGTCATGTCGTTTGGACTGACTAACGCCCCTGCCTATTTGATGAGCATGATGAACAAGGTGTTCATGGAGTATTTGGACAAGTTTGTTGTGGTGTTTATTGATGATATCATGGTATACTCGAAGAACGAGGAGGAGCACAAAGAGCATCTGCATTTAGTTCTCGAGAAGCTCAGGGAACACCAGTTGTATGCTAGGTTTAGCAAATGCGAGTTTTGGCTGAAGGAAGTCGGATTCCTTGGACATGTTATATCAGGAGAAGGTATAGCAGTAGACCCCAGCAAGGTACAGTCAGTCATTGAATGGTTGGCACCCACCTCAGTTAGCGAGATCCGTAGTTTTCTTGGACTCGCAGGATACTACCGGAGATTCATTGAGAATTTTTCCAAGATTGCAAAACCAATGACTGAACTGTTGAAGAAGGATACCAAGTTTAAATGGACAGAAGATTGTGAAGCAAGTTTCCAGGAGTTGTAGAAACGTTTGACTACAGCCCCAGTGCTAGTACTGCCAGATATACATAAGGAGTTCCAAGTGTATTGCGACGCCTCTCTCTTAGGACTTGGATGTGTGCTTATGCAGGACAGAAGAGTTGTTTCGTATGCCTCACGACAACTAAAACCTCATGAGTTGAATTATGCTACGCATGATTTTGAGCTAGCAGCCATAGTGCATGCGTTGAAGACTTGGAGACATTACCTTATTGGAAACCGTTGTGATGTGTACACGGATCACAAGAGTTTGAAGTACATCTTCACCCAGAAGGAGCTGAACCTTAGGCAGAGGAGATGGTTCGAGCTTATAAAGGATTATGCCATGAAGCTACACTATCATCCAGGAAAGGCCAATGTCGTAGGAGACGCATTGAGTCGGAAGAGTTATGCTAATATCCTTGAAAGTAAAGGACTACCGAAGGAATTAGCAAAGGACATCATGGAACTTCGATTTGAGATTGTACCTAGAAGGTTCATTGCCACAATGGAGGTTCAGTCGACATTGCTAGACAAGATTCAGGAAGCTCAGAAAGATGATAAAGAGATTGCCGAGATAAAGGAGAAGATGGGCAAAGGAAATGCCAAAGGTTTTCGTGAGGATGAGCATGATACCCTATGGTTTGAGGACCGAATTTACGTGCCCAATAATCAGGAGATCAGAAAGTTAATACTTCAAGAGGCGCATGACTCACCATACTCGATACACCCCGGAAACACCAAGATTTATTTGGATTTGAAGGAACGTTTCTGGTGGACTGGTATGAAGAAGGATATTGCCGAGTATGTAGCCGTATGTGATGTATGTCAGAGAGTTAAGGCAGAACATCAGAAGCCAACAGGACTGTTACAGCCTATGCCGATACCTGAATGGAAGTAGGATAAACTTGGCATGGACTTTATCACCGGATTACCCAGGACTAAAGCAGGATATGATTCCATATGGGTAGTAGTTGATCGTTTGACCAAACTAGCTCACTTCATCCCAGTGAAAACCACCTATACAAGTGCAAAGTTGGCCAAGATCTATATGTCCAGGATCGTATGTCTGCATGGAGTTTCGAGGACCATCGTATCGGACCGAGGAACACAGTTTACTTCAAAGTTTTGGCATCAGTTACACCAGACTTTGGGAACGAGATTGGAGTTCAGTACAACGTTTCACCCACAGACAGATGGACAGACTGAGAGAGTCAATCAAATTTTGGAGGACATGTTGAGAGCCTATGCGCTAGATTATGGATCTAGCTGGGATGACAATTTGCCGTATGCAGAGTTCTCACACAACAATAGCTACCAAGCCAGTTTAAAGATGGCACAGTTTGAAGCCCTGTATGGACGCAGGTGCAGAACACCGTTGATGTGGGATGAGGTAGGAGACCGACAGTTGTTTGGACCAGACTTGATTAAAGAATCTGAGGAGAAGGTAAAACTGATCCGAGACCGACTGAAGATTGCTCAGTCCAGGAAGAAGAGTTATGCAGACTCAAAACGCAAGGAGGTAACCTACGAAATTGGAGACAGACCATATCTGTGAGTATCGCCCTTGCGAGGAGTGAAACGTTTTGGAGTTAAAGGAAAGTTAGCCTCGAGATTTGTAGGACCGTATCGCATTTTGGAACGGATGGGAGAAGTTGCCTGCAAGTTGGAGTTACCTGAGGGATTGTGAGGAGTCCACGATGTGTTGCACGTTTCACAGCTGAAGAAGTGTCATGCTGAGATGGCTGATATACCATTAAGAGATACAGTACCCTTGGAGGCGACTCAGTTGGACAGTGATTTGACTTACGAGGAGAAGCCAGTTAAGATTCTTGAGTTTGCCAGCAGAGTCACCCGCAGTAAGGTTATCAAGTTTTGCAAAGTTCAGTGGAGCCACCATACCGAGGATGAAGCCACCTGGGAACGAGAGGATGATCTCCGCAAGGACCACCCATACCTATTTTCTAGCCAACCCGAATCTCGAGGGCGAGATTCATCTTAAGGGGGGTAGGTTTGTAACATCCCAAATTTTCAATTTGGAATGTTATACATAGATCATCCATGCATATCATGATTTATTGCATTTCCGTTCCGCAATCCTCGAAATCCTAAGCAACTCAAGGACCCACGGAGAGAGTTGGGGATTTTCCGGTTTTCATGTTTGATTTTTATCAAATAATGAAATGAGGATTTTTTTTTAATAATTTTTCTCTCCGAAAAATATTTCATATTAAATCAAATGAGTGGAGATAATATGACTTCTCCAAAATAATTGAAATATAGGAGGAAAAATATTAAAATCATTTATTGAATTTTATTTGGTTTTATTCGGATTTTATTTGCATTAGAAAAATTGCACGTTTTCAAAATTGCATTTTAGGGCCAAGAAAATGTTCAACTCGTCCTAAATATTTCATTTAGACGGTGAAAATTTGTTTTGGCATTTTTAGATTTTTATTTATTTTTCTAGGATTTTTCTTCTGTCGGCGGTATTATAAAAAAAATCCCGCGCCTGACTGGGCCTAGGGCCGAGCCAGGCCGCCCCGAGCCGCCGCCGCCGCCTCCTGCGCGCGCGCCGCCGCCGCCGCCGACTTGGACGATGAGTCTGAGCCGGACTCCGTCGCCGCCGCCTTGCCCCGTCCTCCAAGCCGCCCCACCCCGCCCCCTTTATATACGCGCCGCCCGAGCCCCCCACCGCCACCATCGCCGCCTCCCGCTCCCCGCCCCGAGCCGCGCCGCGCCTCCCGCCGCCGCCGAGCCCCGCCGACGCCGACGCCGCTGCACCGCGCCGCCGCGGCCCGCCGCCCGCGCCGCCGCCGCACCCCGCCGCCTCGCGAGCCGCCGCCCCGCCGCCCAAGCCCTCGCCGGAGCCCCTTGCCGGAGGTAGCCGCTGGATCGAACCGCCGGTTTTTCTTAAAAACCGTTCGGTTTTATTTTTTTCAAAACCCTAGTTTTCATTTTTTAAATAGATCGGGTTTTCTCTGGTTTATTTATTTAGCGATCGTTCGCTCGTTCATTTGTTTTAATGAACGCGTTCTTCGTTTAGATCCAGATAACGAACATTCTTTCGTTAATCCGTTCGTTGTTTTTCTTTTTCTCGGATTTATTCTGTGATTTTTCTGATCGTGATTTCTGATCCGATCTTAATTTCTGTTTATCTTTTCGCTCGTTTATCGTTATCAGGCGATTCAAGCGCCTGGAGTTTCGTCTCGAAACCCTCTTTCCGGTTAATCAACTCAAACAAGTTTTTGCTACTGTAAAATTTGACCTAAGTTCAGATTAGTAAACAAAGTGGTTTTCTTTCGCCGTTTGACTTTCGTTGCTTCGTTTGTTTTGATTCTTTTTGCGTACCGGAGTTCTTAAGTTGAACTTTCTGGTCAACCTCTCTTATTTGAGTTTTGCTTGTGCATCATTGCTTGTTACTTATGTATGTTATTGTTTGCTTGCGATAGAATTCCCGGAGTGCGAAGCATGTTACTACGAGTCTCTAGGATTCGCGGATCGTCAGCAAGGCAAGCAACACTTTGATCATATCCCCTTTATTACCCAGTTTTATGCATTAATTCCAATCCTCAAACATTGCATGATTAGGATGTCATTAACTTGTGGGCTGGGAAGTAGTTGCTGAGGTAGAACCTATTGCCCTGTTATATTCAAACCCTTGGGAGTTACTTCTACGTATTGCTTATATTGCTATGCTATGCTCGTAGACGTGGTTTGGGTTTGAGTGAAATTCATGACAGAGGTGAGATTGTTAATTAATGGTTCAACTTAAGGTGGCAACTTAATCAAACAACTGGGTGGATTGAGGCACCTGGGGAACCCAGTGTTGTCTGTATTTTTTTGGAAATCCCGGGGTACCCGTGTGATCTTCCTATGGACCGCCACCCAGGCTCAAAGGGAACCGAGATGATTCATGCTAGAAACTTCCGTGTGCAGCCACAAGCTATTATGGGCTCTAGCATAGTTGAGTAAGTTACGTGAAGCTCTTGAAGAGGTAGATCAGCAGGTAGTGGGTTTGGTAGGTTTGGTATGGTCTACCCGGAGTAGAGAGTTAACATTTCTGAAAGACTGTGTCTCGGTCATCCGTTACTCAAACACCATGTAGTGCGAGAAATCCAACGGAGGCGATCGAGTCTTGTGGGGAAAAGTGCGCAAACCTCTGCAGAGTGTACACTCTAATCATGGTTAGCCATGTGCTCGGTTATGGACAATTCTTGAGTATCTAGTACTTGGGTTATCACATGTATCTCACCATGTTTAATTAATACTGTTGGGTTGTTAATCACTTTAATTGGGATTGAGTTGGGGGTACCTTCTCAATGATGTTTCAACCACCATGATAGTTAAATTAAAATCTATTCCTTTGTTGTAGGAAAAAATTGGCTTTTCGCAAAAACTATAACCATATAGCTTTCCACCAGCCATATATGCATGTAGTGATAGCATTATTCTATTTCTGCTCTACTGTGTTATATTGCCAGCATATTCCATGTGCTGACCCGTTTTTGGGCTGCAACGTATTATGTTTGCAGACTTTTCAGACGAGGAGTAAGGTTCGTTAGGTCGTTGCCGTGCAGCTCAGCTATGCCGTTGGAGTTGATGGACTCACTTTATCTTCCAAGCCTTCCGCTGTTATCGCATTAGATGGCCTTAAGCCATATTACTGTAATAAGTTCTCTTTTAGACTTTTCGTTGTAATAAGTGTGTGATTGCTACTCTGTTATAAATCCTTGAGTACTGTGTGTGTCAGCATTACCGATCCAGGGATGACACTGAAGCACAGAGACTTGACCATCTGAGGTCGGGTCGCTACATGTACGTGGAGAGGCTGACAGCTGGGTCCACGATAGCCGCAAGGAAGTGCCTCCTTATTACGCGAAAAATAATTATTCCTCCACCTAACAGCGGGGACCCACTGGACGACCAGTATTTTTTGAAAAAAATCGTTTCCCCCTGACTGCCGGGACCCACCGGACGGGCCATCGTATTTCACAAAAAAACGTTCCCCCCTCTGTCAGCTCGGACCCACCGGAAGTGCCTCCTTATTATGCACAAAAAATGAATACTCCCCCGGCTAGCTAGGACCCACCTTAGTGGGAGGCTGACTTGTGGGCCTACTAAGTTGACGGGGACGAAGGGCTTTGTCAACTTAGTCAATATGAACGATTCTAGCTCCAGTGACCGTACGATGTCCATCCAACGGCCGTAGTGCTTCTTCAACCTCTGGTCTTCTTGCTCTAGTCGCCCAAAGCACCGCCGGTCGTGCCGCATGCTCCTTGAAAGTGCAACTATCCCTAGGTGGTTTTGGTAATTCATAACAACATATAGCTCATTGAGCTAATACTATTCCAAGATAATTATTTCAGGAAAGCTCAATGATTGGCATGGCATGGATGTGAAAGTGGAACCCTCAAAATGCTAAGGACAATGGATTGGCTCAAGCTCAAAAGCTCAAGACTCTTCATTTTACATTTTAGTGATCCAAGATCACATTGAGTCCATAGGAAAAGCCAATACTATTAAGGAGGGATGAGGTGTTGCTTAATGAGCCTCTTGCTTCATGTGCTTAGTGATATGCTCCAAAACCCTCAACTACTTTCCCATATCCACATATGACCTAAACTCTAAGCCAAACTCGGTCCTACCGATTCTTCCTATCCGGCGCCACCGAGTTTCACTTGTCATTAGCCACTGCCAAACCCTAGCAATTCGGTTCTACCGATAAGGATCTCGGTCCCACCGAGATGGGGTTGCAAACTCTCTATTTCCCTTTCGTAACTTTTCGGTCCGACCGAAAGAGCGAATCGGTCCCACCGAGATTGCAATGTAAACTCAGTGTTTCCCCTTTGTAACTTTTCGGTCTCACCGAGTTCCACTTGGTCTCACCGAAAGAGCAAATCGGTCCCACCGAGTTTGCCTGACCAACTCTCTGGTTAGCTAATTACCAAATTCGGTCTCACCGAGTTTGTGTAATCGGTCTCACCGAGATTACGTTATGTCCAAACCCTAACCGAATCGGTCCTACCGAGTTGCATATCAGTCCCACCGAAATTCCTAACGGTCACTAGGTTTACTATTTCGGTCAGACCGAGTTTTCTGATTCGGTCCCACCGAGATTGGTAAATTGTGTGTAACGGTTGGATTTTGTGTGGAGGCTATATATACCCCTCCACCTCTTTCTCATTTAGTGAGAGAGCCATCAGAACACACACACCATTCCAACTCATATGTTCTGAGAGAGAACCACCTACTCATGTGTTGAGACCAAGACATTCCATTCCTACCATATGAATCTTGATCTCTAGCCTTCCCAAGTTGCTTTCCACTCAAATCTTCTTTCCACCAAAACCAAATCCTATGAGAGAGAGTTGAGTGTTGGGGAGACTATCATTTGAAGCACAAGAGCAAGGAGTTCATTACCTACACACCATTTGTTACTTCTTGGAGAGTGGTGTCTCCTAGATTGGCTAGGTGTCACTTGGGAGCCTCCGACAAGATTGTGGAGTTGAACCAAGGAGTTTGTAAGGGCAAGGAGATCGCCTACTTCGTGAAGATCTACCGCTAGTGAGGCAAGTCCTTCGTGGGCGATGGCCATGGTGGGATAGACAAGGTTGCTTCTTCGTGGACCCTTTGTGGGTGGTTGCTTCTTCGTGGACCCTTCGTGGGTGGAGCCCTTCGTGGACTCGCGCAACCGTTGCCCTTGGGTGGAGCCCTGTGTGGACTCGCGCAACCATTACCCTTCGTGGGTTGAAGTCTCCATCAACGTGGATGTAGGATAGCACCACCTATCCGAACCACGGGAAAAACATCCGTGTCTCCAATAGCGTTTGAATTCTCCAAACCCTTCCCTTTATATTCTTGCAAGTTGCATGCTTTACTTTCCGCTGCCCATAAACTCTTTGCATGCTTGCTTGAATTGTGTGATGATTGCTTGACTTGTCCTAAAATAGCTAAAATCTACCAAGAACTAAAATTGGGAAAAGGTTAAGTTTTTATTTGGTCAAGTAGTCTAATCACCCCCCTCTAGACATACTTTCGATCCTACAAGTGGTATCAGAGCTTTGGTCTCCATTTGCTTGATCTCCATAACTTTTGGTGGTCATAGCCTTGGTTTCACAACCTAGGAGAAGTATGGCGTCTAGCGAGGGAAATTATCACCGTAGAGGTCCTTACTTTGATGGTACTAATTTTGCTAGTTGGAAGCATAAAATGAAAATGCATATTCTTGGACATAACCCCGCTGTTTGGGCTATTGTGTGTGTTGGTTTGCAAGGTGACTTCTTTGATGGGAGAGAACCAAACCGTGAAGCTACCGTGGATGAGTTGAAGATGTTGCAATACAATGCTCAAGCTTGTGATATTCTCTTCAACAGATTGTGCCCCGAAGAATTCAACAAAATCAGCCGCCTTGAGAATGCAAAGGAAATTTGGGACACTTTGATTGATATGCACGAAGGTACCGACTCCGTCAAGGAATCCAAGTTGGATGTGCTTCAAAGCCAACTTGACAAGTTCAAGATGAAGGATGGTGAAGGTGTCGCTGAAATGTACTCTAGGCTTGCTCTCATCACAAATGAGATTGCCGGCCTAGGAAGTGAAGAGATGACCGATAAATTCATCATCAAGAAGATCCTAAGAGCCTTGGATGGAAAATATGATACCGTGTGCACATTGATCCCAATGATGCCCAATTACAAAGATCTCAAGCCAACGGAGGTGATTGGAAGAATTGTTGCTCATGAGATGTCACTTAAAGATAAAGAGGAACTTCACAACAAATCAAGTGGTGCCTATAAAGCCTCATGTGAAGCCCCTACATCATCAAGTGAGAAACAAGACTTCAATGAAGAATTGAGCTTAATGGTGAAGAACTTCAACAAGTTCTACAAGAGTAGAAGCAAAGATAGAAGCTCCAAGTCAAGGTCCTACAATGACAAAAGATCTTCTAGTCGAGAGCGAAACTGTTACAATTGTGGAAGACCCGGACACTACTCCAATGAGTGTACGGCTCCCTACAAGAGAAGAGAAGATTCTTCAAAAAGAAGAAGCAAAGGATCACCACCAAGAGAGAGAAGGAGTAGAGATGATCGTTATGAACGAAGATACTCACGGAGAAGCAAGGATTCAGAAAGGAAGGAAAAATCATCAAGGAGCTACACAAGATGAAGACATCAAGCTCATGTTGGTGAATGGGTATCCGGCTCCGACTCTGACAGCCACTCCGAGAGAAGTTATCACTCCGACTCCGAAGATACTCAAGATGAAGGAGTTGCCGGACTAGCACTTGTGTCAACCAACTCCTACGACATATTTGACTCACCAAATGAAGGAGTTGGGAGATGCTTCATGGCCAAAGGTCCTAAGGTAACACACCCCGAGTATGTTGATTTCAATAGTGATGAAGATGACTTGTTAGGTGATGATTTGCTTGGTGACAACTCCAGTGATGAATACTATGATGAAAGACCAATTAATCATGCTAATCAAGATAAAACGAGTGACAATGATAAGGAGAAGATTGAGGCTCTAACTAAAGAACTAAAAACTCTTAAGTTAGCTCATGACACTATCTTCGAAGATCATCGAGAACTTTTAAGAGCTCATGAGAAACTACGCTTTGAAAAGCTCAATCTTGAGCAAGAGCATGAGTTCTTAAAAGCAATCAATGATGATCTCCGCAAGAAAAGTTCTTCTTACATTGCCAAGCGTTTACTCTTATCCACTTACATGCCTCAAGTCAAGTCTAACAAGAAAGATTTCTCTAGTTGTAACAATGATCATGCCAAATTCAATATTGTTGCTTCTAGTAGTTCTTTTGATTCCACTAATGATTCTCTTAGCCAAGTTACACTTGAGCAAGAAAATAGCTTATTGAAGGGAATTATAGAGAAAGGAGTGTACAAAAGCCTTGCCGGGAGTAAGCAATTCGAGGAAATTGTGCGCAAGCAAGGAATGTACCGGAAGAATCAAGGTGTTGGTTTTGAACGAAAGTTCAATGCCAATGGAGTTGAATGGGAAGAAGATCAATACCCCAAGACAAAGTTTGTCCCTCAACAAGAGAAGTCTTTCAAGGGGACACAAGCTCAAGATGATCTTCCACCACAAGACTACGAGCAAAAAGGCAAGGACAAGCTTCAAGAGGAAATTGATGCATTTGAAGAAGCTCCTAAGACCTTAGTCAGGTGGATTCCCAAGACTACTTCAAGTTCCACTTCATCAAGTACGACTACAACTCCAAGGATTCCCATCAAGATGATGTGGATCCAAAAGAAGAAGAACTAGAGAGTTCTTGAGGGTGACTCCGCCAACATACTTCACTCTTATCATTTTGGCAAGAACAAGTGCAATCAACTTCCACATCTTGCACTAGTTCAAGGAGTCACAAACCCTCTTGTTGGTAAGACAAGGGACAGGGTAACCTAAAAGTTTTCATGGACATCATCTTTTGTGTGCATCACTCTATGTCTATGTATATCCTTGTTTGTTCCTTGTGGGACTAACCCATGTAGGTATTGAAAGTGCAATTCACTCAAATGGATAGCTCCAAGAGATCTACATCAACATTGAGCATCCACATCTTCAATGTCTACATGAAGTCATCATCGACAAAACCCAAGGTTAGTTCATCCCTCTTAGGGGGGATATCACATCTAGGGGGAGCTTTACTCTAAGACTTGAGCTAAAGCAACTCTAAAGATGTGAACAAAACAATGCTTTATGTAAAAGTGGTAACCCCACTTGAGCTTAAACGATGAGTATGACCTACGATCAAGTGTTCTCACTTGACTCCTAAGTCAATATACTCATATATAGGTGACCTAGTCATCGCAAATTGCTTGATAGATGCTAGAATTGGTTGTGCATGCCTTGCCACATATTTCATTTGCCATCTTATTGTGTGAGCATGCTGATTGCATATTTTACTCATTCGAGGACATCCACTTGTTGCTTTGATTGTTCGGTTTTATTTCTTTTTGCCAAGTGGATGGACAAGAATGCCTAAGAACCTCCTCTAGATATCTATGCTTTTCTCATCTCAAACTCTATTCATGCTGCATCACAAAATTTGATCAAGTCAGATTCGAACCACTCTGTGTGAGGAGCGCTCGGAGTCCCCGATTCGTCATGGACTTAAACTTCCAAAACCTCTTTATGATTCTCGGTCTGACCGATACTATACTTTCGGTCCTACCGAGATCATTAAGTTGATCTAAGTTTTCAATCTCGGTGCAACCGATTTGAACCTTTCGGTCTCATCGAGTTTCAGTAACTGCACGCAGTTATGAATCTCGGTGCCACCGAGTTGTTCAACTCGGTCACACCGACAGGGTCGGGCTATATATAGTCACGGGCAAAATTTGGAAATTTCTCCGAACCCCTCGCCCGCGCGATAGCCTGCTCTGCCCCCGAGGTCTCCGGATCGTCTTCTCACCGCCAGCAGCCTCCAGTCGCTGGTCTCCATCGCCGTCAACGGGATTTCTGCCCCGCCGTTGCCACCGTAGCAAGTCCCCGCCGAACTAGGGTATGGACTTGATCTTTGTGCTATTCCTCAATCTGATTCCTAGCACATTGTGATCACATTGTTTCTGGCCACATTTGATAAACTTCTATCCAGTCAAAACGCTCATAGATTAGGTTTGATTCGAAAATTCTAGGTTTAGGTTTACGCCGAAACCATCTCGGACCCACCGAGTTGAAAAACTCGGTCCCACCGATTTGGCTTATGCCATTGCACAAGTGAAACTCGGTCTGATCGAGAATTACTATCGGTGTGACCGATTTTTGAACTCAGTGAAACCCTAGCAGTCTCGGTGCCACCGAACTATGACTCGATCCTACCGAGTTCACTAGTTTAGGTTCCAAAACTGCTTCGGTATCACCGAGTTTGAAAATCGGTAGATCTGAGATGATTTCAGTGGGAAACTAAAACTAAGTTTTTGAATCATTCTTTTTGCAAAAATCTCTGCATTTTGTGATGCTCATCCACTCTATCTCCTCTATAATCTATTCACAGGGTCAGCAGTCAGTTTGCAACATGTCAGACCAGAGTGACAGCCAAAACTTGTCAGAGCAGCAAGTGCAGTTGAGTGAGGGAACTAGCCCCTCAAGTTCCTCAGATGATGGCAGCAGGAGCACACCCAGCAACCTGCCTAAAGCTGCCACGAGACAAAGGAAGAAGAAAAACTCAGATTCTAAAGATGAGGACTATGTGGCAGAGGAAGAGGCCACCTCCAAGAGAGTTGAGCCAGCTCAAGGCTCAAAGCCAGGCCTGAAAATCAAAAGGCCAGCAGGCAGGCAGCCCATGTCAAAGGCTAGAGCCTCAACTGAGAAGCCTGCTCCCATTGAGCCCGTTGCAGCTGAGGGCAAGAAAAGGAAAGAGAGAGTGAAGAAGACTATGGCTAGAGTGCTTGGGAAGGCCTCCATCATGGTAGAAGAGGAGGAGGAAGAAGAGGCAACTGCACCAGCGCCCAAGGCAGCCAAACTTATGGGAGATGCCATAAGGTCAGGGGGAGCTGCATCCAAGCCCAAGGAAGCACCTAAGGCTGCATCTAAGCCTAAAACTGCACCAAAGAGAAACACAAGAAGCATCCCAGCCACTGAGAAGAACAAGGCCCCAGTGCCTGAGACTGTTGCAGAGGAAGAAGAAGAGAGTGTCCTTCGGAAGCTCAAGCCCAAGATCCCAGACCACAACGATGCTCATCCTATGGCTGAGGATATGAAGCAAAGGAGAGACTCAGGGCTCAGGAAGTGGAGAGAAGCAGATCCATATGCTTCTAGGAGAAGGACTGCAGTGGACTACATATTTCATACCAAGGAGCAGCAAGATTTCTATGAGACAGTGCTACTTGACAAGAAGCCAATCGTATGTGACATGAGATGGGTCGACTGGACCTATATCAAGGACAATGAAGAGTACTACCCAGGAGTTCAGGACAGCTTCAAGGCGTGTGGAGTAGAGGACTTTGTTGGGCAAAAGCTCACAAAGTGGAACGAGGAACTCATCATGCAGTTCTACTCCACAGCTCACTTTTATCCAGATGGGAGGATTACATGGATGTCTGAGGGTACGACGTACCACTCTACTGTTGAGGAATGGGCGAAGCTGATCAATGCCCCAGAGGAGCAAGCAGATGACTTGGACATTTATGCCAAGAAAAAGATGGACCACAACTCCATGTCCAACATGCACAAGGAGATTTCGAATGAAGCACTTGACACGTTCAAGTTTGGCTCAGTGCATTATCTGCTCTCAGGATTGCCTACGATCAACTGGATCCTTAGGCACACCCTTCTGCCCAAGTCTGGAGATCACAAGATGATCAGAGGTCACGCGATCAATTTGCTTCATGTTTTTGACGTGCCTCAAAAATTCAAAGTCATGAGCCTTATAGTGGAAACAATCAAAAGGACTGCGGCAGATCAGAAGAGGAGCTGTGGATATGCCCCTCAGATTCAGGAGCTCATCAACTCCAAGATGGGCACGGGCGTATATTTGTTGGATAAGGAACACCTGCCCATCCGTCCAGATTTTGAGAACAATGAAGTTGTGATGACAGAGAATGAACCATCATCTGCCCATGCACAAGCTCAGAAGGAGAAGGCGAAGAAGGAGAAAGCTGCCAGGATGCCTACTCAAGCAGAGGCATCTGACTATTTCTTGAAGACCAAACAAGAGCAGCTCAGTTACTTGATTGCGTCCACCCTGCGGATTGAGCAGAGTATAGCCACCCTGACTCCGAACCAGGCGAGTTTAGAGAGGATCATGGAACAGAGGTTCTATGACTTGGACATCAAGGTAACAGAAGTTCAGTCTGTAGTGGAGCAGCTCTAGGAGGACATGAATGAGAGGAGAGGCAGGACCACGACTCATGCGTTTGCGAGGGTGCCACGAGGTCCGAGGTCGTCTGCACTGCCAGTTGCTGACACCAGAGCTACAACGTCTGCACCAGCCACAGCCTCAGTTCCACCAGCTCCAGCATCCACTTCAGCTTCTACTCCGACCACGTCTACCGAAGGCTTCGTCCTTGGAGTGATCCGGACTCCACCACCACCTGAAGATCAAGCCTGAGCGTCGATCTAGTGCTATGCATTTTCTAGGAACTTTTTGGTAACTTGTTGCCAAAGGGGGAGAAGATGTATAGATCATAGGCTTTGAGAGAGAGAGAGTGTTGCTTTTCTCTCTTGCTCTACTTGGTGGTTTTTCGAACTTTGTTTGCTTGTGTGTGAGATACTACGTCCTTATGCCTGTGAGACATCGATGATCATGTGTTTGATCATAAGCTACACTTAATGTTTGCTTGATGCTTGCTTAAATATTATCATTCTATCTATCGTTTGTGATCATTCACTATTCTTGGTGATGAGTGCATGTATTTCATTCTTATCATTTTGAGCGCTCCACCAAGATGTATGTGACATGGAAGAGTAACCCATGATTCTAACTCTTTGTGCATTTGCAGTCCAAAGCAAATTTTAAATATGCACAAATTTAGGGGGTGCTCTTACTTATCACATACCTCTCAAAGCGACGATATATTTCATGCTTATTATCATTTGTCGAAGCTTTGATCTATATGTTGTCATCAATTACCAAAAAGGGGGAGATTGAAAGTGCAACTATCCCTAGGTGGTTTTGGTAATTCATAACAACATATAGCTCATTGAGCTAATACTATTCCAAGATAATTATTTCAGGAAAGCTCAATGATTGGCATGGCATGGATGTGAAAGTGGAACCCTCAAAATGCTAAGGACAATGGATTGGCTCAAGCTCAAAAGCTCAAGACTCTTCATTTTACATTTTAGTGATCCAAGATCACATTGAGTCCATAGGAAAAGCCAATACTATTAAGGAGGGATGATGTGTTGCTTAATGAGCCTCTTGCTTCATGTGCTTAGTGATATGCTCCAAAACCCTCAACTACTTTCCCATATCCACATATGACCTAAACTCTAAGCCAAACTCGGTCCTACCGATTCTTCCTATCCGGCGCCACCGAGTTTCACTTGTCATTAGCCACTGCCAAACCCTAGCAATTCGGTTCTACCGATAAGGATCTCGGTCCCATCGAGATGGGGTTGCAAACTCTCTGTTTCCCTTTCGTAACTTTTCGGTCCCACCGAAAGAGCGAATCGGTCCCACCGAGATTGCAATGTAAACTTAGTGTTTCCCCTTTGTAACTTTTCGGTCTCACCGAGTTCCACTCGGTCTCACCGAAAGAGCAAATCGGTCCCACCGAGTTTGCCTGACCAACTCTCTGGTTAGTTAATTACCAAATTCGGTCTCACCGAGTTTGTGTAATCGGTCTCACCGAGATTACGTTATGTCCAAACCCTAACCGAATCGGTCCTACCGAGTTGCATGTCAGTCCCACCGAAATTCCTAACGGTCACTAGGTTTACTATTTCGGTCAGACCGAGTTTTCTGATTCGGTCCCACCGAGATTGGTAAATTGTGTGTAACGGTTGGATTTTGTGTGGAGGCTATATATACCCCTCCACCTCTTTCTCATTCAGTGAGAGAGCCATCAGAACACACACACCATTCCAACTCATATGTTCTGAGAGAGAACCACCTACTCATGTGTTGAGACCAAGACATTCCATTCCTACCATATGAATCCTGATCTCTAGCCTTCCCAAGTTGCTTTCCACTCAAATCTTCTTTCCACCAAATCCAAATCCTATGAGAGAGAGTTGAGTGTTGGGGATACTATCATTTGAAGCACAAGAGCAAGGAGTTCATTACCTACACACCATTTGTTACTTCTTGGAGAGTGGTGTCTCCTAGATTGGCTAGGTGTCACTTGGGAGCCTCCGACAAGATTGTGGAGTTGAACCAAGGAGTTTGTAAGGGCAAGGAGATCGCCTACTTCGTGAAGATCTACCGCTAGTGAGGCAAGTCCTTCGTGGGCGATGGCCATGGTGGGATAGACAAGGTTGCTTCTTCGTGGACCCTTTGTGGGTGGTTGCTTCTTCGTGGACCCTTCGTGGGTGGAGCCCTTCGTGGACTCGCGCAACCGTTGCCCTTGGGTGGATCCCTGTGTGGACGCGCGCAACCGTTACCCTTCGTGGGTTGAAGTCTCCATCAACGTGGATGTAGGATAGCACCACCTATCCGAACCACGGGAAAAACATCCATGTCTCCAATAGCATTTGAATTCTCCAAACCCTTCCCTTTATATTCTTGCAAGTTGCATGCTTTACTTTCCGCTGCCCATAAACTCTTTGCATGCTTGCTTGAATTGTGTGATGATTGCTTGACTTGTCCTAAAATAGCTAAAATCTGCCAAGAACTAAAATTGGGAAAAGGTTAAGTTTTTATTTGGTCAAGTAGTCTAATCACCCCCCCTCTAGACATACTTTCGATCCTACACTCCTGCCTCCCGTGGCCGGCTGTGCTGCTGCAGAGGCCTCACCGCCCCCTACTATTCCCACCGCTGGCCAGGCCCTGCGGCGACGGCAGCCTCACAGCGCAGCCGAACCAGTGAACCCTCGTACTCCTCTCCGCGCGGGCTTCCACTCCCGCGTCTTCCCCGGCTCCGTGTCGTCCCCTTCCTAGGCCTCATCGTCGTCCACCGTCGTGGTGCTCTCCGCGCGGCGTGGTCAACGTGGTCAAGGAACGACTTACATCGGAAGAGTACTGTACGTGGAGAGGCTGACAACTAGGTCCACGGCCACAGCCCAGTTTTTTTGTGATTTGGCAAGTAAGTCGTTTTGTCAGGCCTGTTGGGCTGCAAATCTTTCAAGATGAGGAGAGCTTTCATTCGGCTGGCCGAGAAAATGGCCCATCAGTAATGAGAAATGGGTTGTACATTTTTAAAACACATCAAACCGGCAATTAGTTTCAAATATCTTTTTTTTCATTTCAAGATTTTAAATTACATTAATTTTTATGCATGGAGAATTTGTTGGATTTTATATTGATATACATAAATTTTTAAATCAGTTTGAATGTGAGTCGAAATTTCAGGATTAAAAACAGTTCGGACCACACCGAAATATGCAAAATTTCGTATACTTTTTAAACCGTGGCCACACTATGGGCTGTAATGCTAACAAAAAGAATATGGGCTCCAAAAAACCTTAAGAATTAGTAAATGGGCTGTAAATTATTAGAAATAATGGCAGATGGTCTGTATGCTGTTTTCCACAGATTTGAGGCTTTCCTAAAAAAAAGGTTGACGCACAAGCACTGACTGTTGGATGTCCATCCAACGGTCGTCGTGCTTCTTCAATCTCTGGTCTTCCTGCTCTAGCCGCTCAAACAAGCGCTGGCGGGACTGCCTGCTCCCTCCTCCCCGCGGTCGGCTGTGCTGCCGCGCAGGCCTCACCGCCCCACCATATTCCCATCGCTGGCCTAGCCATCCCTCTACTCACCCACACCTGCTGTTATTCTTCGGCGACGGCACACGAACCAGTAAACCCTCGTACAGTCGTACTCCCCTCTGCGTGGGAAACAACTGCCGAGTCTTCCCTGCCTCCGTATTGTCCCCTTCCTAGGCCTCGCCGTCATACACCACCGTGGTGCTCTCGGCGCGGCGTGGTCAATGTGGTCAACGACCGACTTCCATCGGAAGAGTACTGTGCGTGGAGACGCTGACAGTTGGGTCCACGGCCGCAACAAGGAAGTGCCTCCTTATTACGCGCAAAATAATTATTCCTCTACCTGACAGCAGGGACCCACCGGACGGGCCACCGTATTTCGCGAAAAAACGTTTCCCCCTGACTGCTGGGACCCACCAGCTACACCTTCGCACGCAAGGAAGTGCGTCCGGGCAAAAAAACAAAACGATTCGCGCCCCTGACTGCTGGGACCCACCAGCTACATCTTCACATGCAAGGAAGTGCCTGACAGTCGGGACCCACCTGGTCAAAGAGTACGTAGCATTGTCATTCTGGTCGCGAACGTGTACGTACATATATACTGGTGGATGTAGAGGCGCGCATGTGTCGTAGTAGAGGAGCGCACGTAGCATGTACACGTGCGTACAACGGCCAGGGTGCAAGAAAGAAAATACGGCCACGTATGTGTACATACGGGCGGGGTCTCGAACGCCTACTCGCGCATACGTACGACGAGGGCTCGTTGACATGGCTTGGTTGGAACGGAGAAAAAACGTCATCGTCGTGTTCATGGAGAGGCAACGGAATGCGTCGTGTTCATGGGGAGGCAACAGAATGTGTCGTGTTCATCGGGAGGCAACGGAACACGTCGGAGCCAACCGGCTGGGTCGGAACGGAATGCGTGGTCGTGTTCATCGGGAGGGCTTGGACGGAACAGGCGATGGAAACGAGGCCTGAACAGGGTCCTCTTTATCGGGAGGGGTTTGGCGTACCGCAAAACGGAGGAAACTGACCTCCTATAGTCGAAACGGGGGTCCTGTTGATCGGGAGGGGTGTGGCATATCGCAAAACGGACGAAACGGACCTCCTACGGTCGAAACGCGGGTCCTGTTCATCGGGAGGGGTGTGGCGTACCGCAAAACGGACGAAACGGACTTGTGTTGGAGCGCTACGGTCGAAACAGGGGTCCTATTCATCTGGAGGGGTGTGGCGTACCGCAAAACGGGACTCCACGGGATACTGTTCATCTCCACCGTCGACCTCCTGCAGCCTCCACGGGCTCCTATTCATCCAGCCTCCACTGTGCGCTACTCCACCGGCTACTGTTCAACCACCCTTCCACCGTCTACTGTTCATCCAGCCCTCCACACCACGGGGTCCTGTTCAACCACCCCTCCACTGGCACCCCTCCACTGTCTACTGTTCGTCCAGCCCTCCACCACACCACGGGGTCCTGTTCATCCAGAGGCAACGCCACCGCTCACTGTTCATCCAAACCCCCCCGCAACGCTCGCTGTTCATCCCAGAGGCAGCATCGATCGGCTTCAGTTAGCAGTAGTAGCGAAGGAATCGCTCGATCGGGTTCAGTTAACAGCCATCGATTGATCGCTCGGGTTCAGTAACGCGTAGCCTGCAGTGCAATCGCTCGGGTTTAGTTAGAGCCCAACGCCTCGCTTGGGTTCATTTAGAGCCAACGCCTCGCACACACGCGCGTACGTGTACGAGTGAAACGCGCATCGCTCGGCCCACGACCTCCCACTGTAACCGGGAACTCCCCGAAATTTTCCTCCCCCTCGCTTCTACCATGGTTTTTTCCGTCATGGATGGCCCAAAGAATGTCATGCAACTGCGTCTCCGGCCCGCCCAGGATGAAAAGCCCATTTTCTGTCATGATTTTTTGTCATAGAAGAAGGAGCCCACCACATCTATGATGATACCGGGTTTTGTCACAATTATCATCATAGAAGTGTCATATGTATGACAGAAAGAAATTTTGTTCGGCCCAAAATGTCACGGATGTGTCTTTTGTTGTAGTGCAACTAGCTCCGCACATAACGCGAGGTGGTTTTCTTGACACGTCTTGTCAAAGCAGAGATCGTGTCCCCCTTATCACGGGATTCTCATCAATACAAACGTGGGTAACCCAACCGCGCCTGTTGGTCTGACTCCTAGACTTAGGTAAGTCCCAAACGGCCACGAGGAGGACGCCTGATATTCACCCTCTTTATAAAGGGGACAAGGCTTTTTCTTTTTTCCCTCCCGCGCTCAATCGAATCCTCCCCTCGCCTCGAGTTCCAACACCCAAAGCTCATGTCAGGTGCTTCGGACCTTCAACCATGCCCGAATCCAACCTTCAAGGTCGGTGGATGCCTTCCTCCGTCACAGAGCAGGACATCAAGAAGTTGAGGGAGGCCAGATATCTGACCGCTGAAATTTCGCATAGGCTGCCTGCCCGAGGGCAGGTCGTCCCTACTCCCGAACCCAACGAGAGTGTTGTGTTCGTCTCCCACTTCCTCCGAGGGCTAGGCCTCGCTCTGGATCCCTTTGTTAGGGGTCTTATGCTCTATTACGGGCTGGATTTTCACGATCTGGCCCTGGATTCCCTTCTTCACATCTCATCATTTATTGTCGTATGTGAGGCCTTCCTCCGCATTACCCCTCACTTCGGCCTGTGGCTCAAGACCTTCGATGTGAAGCCGAAGATGATCGAGGGGCAGCATGCAGCACGCGGAGGTGCTTTAATAAGCAAAATCGCTGATGCTCCATGGCCAGAGGGTTCCTTCCCAGAGGTGTCCGGATTATGGCAGTGGGAGTGGTTTTACACCACAGCTCCCCGAAGTGCCAAGTGGGTAGCTGCCCCCGCCTTTCGCTCAGGCCCCCACCACAACTGCAGGGCCGTATCAATACTGCAAGGACGTGCCAATACTGGCTGAGCTGGGGTCCAGCCAAGGACGTGCCAATACTGCAGAGCCGTATCCGAGATCTCTTCGAGGGAGATTTCAGTCTGGTTATGGTAATGCAAGTTATGCTGGTTCGTCGAGTCCAACCTTGCAAACGCCGGCCCCTCTGCATGTGGGAATTCAACCCGGAAGGACCGCGAGTTATTCAACATTTCCTCGATATGACGCCCGAAGAGATGTACAAATCGTTCTTAGGACCCCAAATAGAGTGTCCGGACAACACCGAGGACGTGGGCCTGAGCTGCAACCGCCCCGCTGACCAAGTAAGTAATCCCATGCCGAACCTGCTGTCCTTTTATTTATCATGGCATCATTCTAAAGAGCCGCTCTTTGACCAGGACTGGATAGCGAAGGCGATGATGATCAGGTGTTCGGCCCCCCTTCCCACGGGCTTAGACAACCCGGTACTGGAGAAGATGCTCGAGCCAGCGCCTTATCCAGTGCCCTCAAAGGAAGATGATGGGGGGAAGAGAGAGAGAGAGCGAAAGCGGGTCTCACTCGCTACTCATTCCAACCGGGGGGATGAGCGCCTCCATGAGGGAGGACAACCAAAGGGAAGAATCTGACATTCTCGCTCCCTGGGGAAGGAAGAGGACTACCTCTGAAGATCCAGAAACTAAGGTTTCCAAACGGGAGAAGAAATCTTCGTCAGAGGGTCCTGCCTCGGAGGGTATTCTTGCCGCACAATGCTAGCGCGGGGATCAGCCTCTACCGAGCTGTAAGTAGTCAAAAAGTACTTTAATAGTGGAAATATCCTACCTTACTTCCGAAGACAATAACCAGTGCTTATAAATTGTAGTCTGGATCGTAGCCCGTCTCGACAGAGTTCGTCTTCGGGGATCTTCTTCCGGAGATGATGGAGAGCGAAACGCCTCCCCCCGACACCTCGCCTCATGAAGCGGGCGACCTTGAAGTGTCATCGCGAAGGGTATCTCCGGATCCACCAAGGCCGGAGGATAACCCTCTGGCTACCCGGGATCCCTAGTATCCGGCTCCTAAGGGGAGCGACAACAAGGGTCCGTACAGTGTGCGGTCGGACGTGCTGAAGGATCTTCTGGGGCAAGCAGCCATCTCGGAAGCGCACCGTATGCTAATGGGTACGGTAATTGAAAGGATTTCATCCGCTGAAAGTGGTTTGCATGAAGCCTTTACGAGTCTAATGAAAGGCTTTGAGGTACGTGAAGTAATGTATATTTTGAATAGTACCGCACACGTTAGGTGTGCCCTATGCAGATAGTAGCCCCTGAGACTCTGGTTGTCATCAAAAACGGCGGCAAACACAGGATCATAGTCTCAGGTAATAACCAGACCCCCTTTATGTGCAGGTGGCTGAAGCTCCGGTGGCTAGCCGGACTGATGGGTTTGCCGAGCTAAAGCGGCAACTTGATGCGGCAGATGCCGACATCGTGCTTGTCAACAAGCGGCTTGACGAGGCACAGGGTGAGTGATTTCTCTGGTGATTGTCACATAATAAGAGTAGCATGATGCCGGTATCTTTAATATGTTGTGACTACAGATGGAGCTGCCACCATGGAGACCCTTCGGGCGGAGCTTGCCTGAGCTAAGGAGCAAGCAAGGAGCAGCAATGCGGCCGCTCTAAAGGAGGCCGAAGAGTTAAGGGCCGAACAGGCCGCGCATTGTGAGAGCAAGGAAAAAATAGCCAAGATGGCTGTAGAGTTAAAAGATGCCGCTGACCGTTACCATCTTCTTGAAGAAGAAAACCGGGCGAAGGCGACAGACCTGGAGAAGGCCCTGGTGGCTACCAAGGAAGCCCGCTCCAAAATTAGAGCGACGAAGGAGGAGCTGAATCAAGCTGCAGATATCGTGTCTGGGAATCCCTTCTTGTTGCGAACTAAGTTCGGAGATCCGAAGTATGCTCCTCTGGACCGGCTATGGAGTTCTGCGGATGCCTACATGGATTTGGCTGCAAGTGCTGCTGATGCGGCCGAGTACTTCAAGGATCAGAAAGGTCCTGAAGTGGAAAAGCTGTTCTGGTCATAGTTTCACGCTCTAGTCCGTCCGCTGCTGTTGAATGAGCAATTGGCCGAGTGGGCCGAGCTCCATAGGTTGTCTGGACTTGCCATGAGGTCCGTTGTGGATCACATGTGGCCGGGAGGGCCAAGGCCGAATAGCTACTTTAGTTTAGTGCAACAATTCCTTGGTGCTGTGCCACACATCGATGCTGTAAAGAGATCGGCGTGCATAGAGGGTGCACAGATGGCCTTTGCCCATGTCAAGACATATTGGGCGGAGATGGAGGCCACCACTATTGCGACACAGGGTTCAGCCGTAGGCTGAGTGGCTACCGAGCACTCCTTTGAAGAAGTTCTTG
The DNA here is from genome assembly GCF_056163025.1 of Triticum urartu. NCBI lineage: Eukaryota > Viridiplantae > Streptophyta > Magnoliopsida > Poales > Poaceae > Triticum > Triticum urartu. The sequence continues at coordinate 477,435,803 of NC_141877.1, forward strand.
AAAGCGCTTGTTCAATAGAGGTTCAGTGCTCGAAGAATATTATGTTCTAGAGACATGTATTCCCATTGTAAAAACAATGTTTTATTGAATTATCAAGGTTGTATTTATACTTTTCCCGAAAGTACTATGATGCATCATGTGCGGCCGTTTATGTATATATATGTATATAACCAGAAAGTTTGCAGTCGCCGGCTTCCGCCCCCACGCATATAATGCGGCGGTGTTCGCAAAAAATGCATATCCACACTTGATCCAACGTCTTGGTCTGTTAAGGAGGTGATAGCGCAGCGAACGAGGCAATCAGACTATGTTGCTTTAACACTTTCACTTAGCCATAGGAGTTTGACAGTGGGGCTACTATATAGCCCCTGGTACTTCTGGCTCGTCCGAATACGGGGCGCGTACGTACATGACCGGGAAACGGCCCATCGTTAATGCAGAGGAATCCCGAAGATTCCAATGAGTAATCGAGTGGTTGACCAGTCTCTCGCTATATCATGGCAGTCAATTTTCGGCTTTCTCTACTGAGGTGCTCATTCGGATGAACCAGAGCACAATCGCAGTAGTTCTCCCAGTGCTACCTTAGCCGATATAACGGAACGTAAGGTACCAAAACGTGGGAGCTGGGCAAACCCAACGTTTGACCAAAGACATGATTCGGAGCTGATGCATATAGGGCCAAACTCGCGACGCTGAACACTCCCTAAGGTGTTCGGTCTTTATAACATATATCGGGCTAAACAATGCCCTTAATAAGAAACCCCATGTGTCCAGGTACGTGAAAAATCCTGGCATGGCCACATTCCAATAACGCCAGCATCCTTCACGGTTGTGTGGAGTACCCGGAGGATATGAGCAACAAGAGACAGTAAAAAAGGTTTACGCAGGGTCTTAATCTAAAAAGAAACCTTTGGACAGGTCCCTGCTGCACGTCTGCGCCTGTGTCTCCGTTGTGCCGTGTCCTGGACGGGTGTAGCATGATTATCATCTGTAAAAGGAAAGACCTTAGGTGAAAGTTGCTGTGCCAAAAAAGGAAGAATTGGTTATTATCAATGAACCATCAAAATTCAGGAGAAGTCAAGTTGAGCCGGGCTGGCCCTGATTACACGCGGGGAGCCCCTGATATCGTTTATGAGAGTTTGATCATCAAACCCGTCTCATGTATACAAGATGGAACGCCGTACTCATCTAACCGTGTCCGTGGTCTTGACGACCTGCCATTTTTTCTGGTTGGTGAGGCCGTCTAGTTTGCGGCTGTTAGAGCCGCCGCGTCCTCTTCCGTACATAAAAAACGTTTGGTATTTCTGCTAACTATGATGATGCCACATGGACCGGGCATCTTGAGCTTGAGAAAAGCATAATGCGGTATTGCATTAAAACGAGCGAAAGCCGCCCTTCCGAGTAGTGCTTGATAATCACTTTGGAATGGAGCGATGTGAAAAGTTAACGTTTTGCTTCGGAAGTTATTGGGAGAACCGAATACCACCTCTAGTAGTAGAGAGCCCGTACAGCGGGCCTCTTGGCCTGGTATTACTCCCTTGAAGGTAGTATTAGGCTTATTTATGTCGGGTCTATCCCCATTTTGCGGACTGTGTCCTGATATATCAAATTTAGATCACTACCGCCATCCATGAGGACTCGTGTCAAATGATACCCATTTATGATTGGGTCTAATACCAAGGCCATCAGTCCTTCACGCCGGATATTTGTATCGTGATCCCTACGATCAAAAGTGATCGGGCAGGCCAACCAGGGGTTGAACCTAGGGATGGCGGGCTCTATGGCTCGTGTGCATCGGAGTGCATGATTGCTTCTCCTATTTGTCACATGGATCACATTTACTGTTTTAACCTCTGGTGGGAACTTTTTCTGTCCTCCGGCGCTTTGCTGGCGAGGTTCATCCTCGTCTTCGCTTGGTGTCTCTTCCCCTTTGTGTTCGGCGTTTAGCTTACCGGCCTGCTTGAAGACCCAACATTCTCCGTGGGTATGATTTACAGGTTTGTCTGGGGTGCCGTGAATCTGATAGTGTTTTCAATAATTTTGTTTAGGCCAGATTGTCATTCTCTGCTGCCTTTGAAAGGCTTTTTCCGCTGACCTGGTCGGGAGCCCCTGAATCCGGCGTTTACCGCCGTGTTATCTGGGCCACCTTTATTTCGACGCTTGTTTTTGTTGCGTCGTGGTTTACCATTGCCATCCCTAACTTCGGACGTGCTTGGGTTGCTGGTGCTGCTACGGGCCAACCGGCTGTCCTCGCCTGCACAAAAGCGGGTCATGAGGCTTGTTAGGGCTGCCATCGTTCTCGGTTTTGCTTAGATGAGGTGTTTGGTGAGCCATTCGTCCCGGACGCTGTGTTTAAAAGCTTCTAAGGCTTCGGCGTCCGGACAGTCGACGATTTGGTTCTTCTTGGTGAGGAACCTGTTCCAAAGCTTTCGGGCGGACTCTCCGGACTGTTGGGACTATATGAATTAAATCGTCTGCATCCGGAGTTCGGACATAAGTCCCTTGAAAATTGGCCTGGAAAGCGTCGTCGAGCTCCTCCCAACTTCCAATTGAGTTTTCGGGGAGGCTTTTCAGCCAGTGCCAAGATGGCCCTTTAAGCTTGATGGGCAAGTATTTAATGGCATGGAGATCGTATCCATGAGCCATATGAATATGGAGGATGAAGTCCTCTATCCGGACTCAGGGTCTGTGGTCCCGTCGTACGCCTCTATGTTCACCGGTTTGAATCCCTCTGGGAATTCATGATCCAGCACCTCATCGGTGAAACATAGGGGGTGTCCGGCACCCCTGTATTGGGATGTGCCATGGTGTTCGGATGGTTGTAGTATTCGATGTTGGTTTTGTATCGAAGCACGCTTCCTAGATCCGTAGATGGATCTGGTCGCGCCGGATTTTTGGCGCAAGTTCTCACGTAGATCATGTGTTGACTTATGCGCGACCTTGTTAGACGCTCTATCGCGCTCACAAGGTGGTGGATCCGGCCGGTTGGCCGTATCATTCTTCGGCTGTGTGGGCTCTAAGGCCTCATCGTCGAATTCCGGTAATAGCTTGCGCTTTAGATAGCTATTTTTATGGTAGCTTCCACCATACTTTGTTACTTTGTTCCACCTGCTGTTGAGCGTATCTTGTGCTACCTTGAGCCTTTGCTTCTGTTTCTTCAGGCTCCTCGCTATGGAAATAAGCCTTCTGCGGAGGTTCTCTTGCTCCAAGTGTGTTTCCGGGATGATGTGTGCATCTTCGCCCGGACTGCTTTCTTCCCCAGACGGGGTTTGATGAGGCCTATCCTTGGCGTCATCGTGTTCGGACGTCAGATCCGTACTATGTTTGTAGTTTGCATCTTAATCGTTTTTTGCCACCGGGGTGGTGTAGTTGTCGTTTCTTCCAGAGTCGAGTGGACTATTATTCCCTCTTGCGCTGTTATCGCTATTTTTCTATGGCGGGACTTAGAGCGGCGCCGCTGATGTTGACGCTTGGGTTGCTTGGAGGGTGTATCCCCAGCTGTCTCTTCGCCATTGCCCTCTATGGGTGTATCCACCATGTATACGTCATGTGGTGAAGTGGTGGTCCGGCGCCCTGTGGGCGGTGGTTCCTGTTTGTCTCCGGCATCGTCGTCCATACCGTCGATGTCTTCGGAGTCAAAGTCGAGCATGTCGGTTAAGTCGTCGACAGTGGCTACTAAGTGAGTGGTGGGTGGGCAGCGAATTTCTTTGTCGTCCGCATCCCATTCTAGCCGGACATAGTTCGGCCAAGGTTCCCCTGACAAGGAGAGAGACCTTAATGAATTTAGCACATCTCCAAAAGGTGAGTGCTGAAAGATATCCACGGAGGTGAACTCCATGATCGGCGCCCAGTCGGGTTCGACGGGCACGGATGTGAGCGGCTCAGAGTTCGTGGCCGGAGATGAATCCAGTGGTTCGGCGACACGACTCTCGTAAGGGGTGGAGTCAGTATCTGGCTCTATCGCCACTGAGAGTGCGGCCTCCATGGCGGGGTCTATCCCTCCGCTCTCGGATGGCGCGATTTGCTCTGGATTAAAGGATGGAGTAGTTGCGGATGCGATCTCCCGAAGACTGTCGGACGGCAGAGTTACATCACGCTCGTTGTGACTGTGCGGCGCGTCCGGCGTGGGCTCGAATCCGTCGAAGATCAAGTCTCCGCGGATGTCAGCCATGTAGTTCAAGTTTCCAAATCTGACCCGATAGCCAGGGGCGTAGCTTTCGATCTGCTCCAGATGGCCAAGCGAATTGGCCCGCAGTGCGAAGCCACAGAATACGGAGATCTGTCCGGGGAGGAAAGCCTCACCCTGGACCGCATAGCTAGCGATGATCGAAGGAGCCATCTAGCCTTATTGTGACGACAAAGTGGAACTCTCAATGAAAGCACCAATATCGGTGTCAAAACCGGCAGATCTCAGGTAGGGGGTCCCGAACTGTGCGTCTAAGGCAGATGGTAACAGGAGGCAGGGGACACGATGTTTACCCAGGTTCGGGCCCTCTTGATGGAGGTAATACCCTACGTCCTGCTTGATTGTTCTTGATGATATGAGTATTACAAGAGTTGATCTACCACGAGATCGGAGAGGCTAAACCCTAGAAGCTAGCCTATGGTATGATTGTATGTTGTCCTACGGACTAAAACCCTCCGGTTTATATAGACACCGGAGGGGGCTAGGGTTACACAAGGTCGGTTACAAAGGAGGAGATATACATATCCGTATTGCCTAGCTTGCCTTCCACGCCAAGTAGAGTCCCATCTGGACACGGGACGAAGTCTTCAATCTTGTATCTTCATATTCCAACAGTCCGGCCAAAGGATATAGTCCGGCTGTCCGGAGACCCCCTAATCCAGGACTCCCTCACCCGATGACAAGCCAAGCAATTGTTTCATACTTTTGATGTTCTCAAACTTTTTCAATCTTCACGCAATATATGAGCGTGAGCCATGGACATAGCACTATAGGTGGAATAGAATGGTGGTTGTGGAGAAGACAAAAAGGAGAAGATAGTCCCACATCAACTAGGCGTATGAACAGGCTATGGAGATGCCCATCAATAGATATCAATGTGAGTGAGTAGGGATTGCCATGCAACGGATGCGCTAGAGCTATAAGTGTATGAAAGCTAAACAAAAGAAACTAGTGGGTGTGCATCCAACTCGCTTGCTCACGAAGACCTAGGGTATTTTGAGGAAGCCCATCATTGGAATATACAAGCCAAGTTCTATAATGAAAATTCTCACTAGTATATGAAAGTGATATCATAGGAGACTCTCTATCATGAAGATCATGGTGCTACTTTGAAGAACAAGTTTGGTAAAAGGATAGTAGCATTGCCCCTTCTCTCTTTTTCTCTCAATTTTTTTATTTGGGCCTTCTCTTTTTTATGGCCTCTTTTCTCTTCCTCTTTTTTTTATTATTTGGGCTTCTTTGGCCTCTTTTATTTATTTATTTTCGTCCAGAGTCTCATCCTGACTTGTGGGGGAATCATAGTCTACATCATCCTTTCCTCACTAGGACAATGCTCTAATAATGATGATTGATACTTCTTCGTCGTATATACTTTTCCAAACACTTTTGCTCTTGTTTTGTACTCTAACTTGTATGATTTGAATGGAACTAACCCGGACTGACGCTGTTTTCAGCAGAATTGCCATGATGTTGTTTTATGTGCAGAAAACAAAAGTTCTCGGAATGACCTGAAACTCCACGGAATATCTCACAATAAATAATAAAAAATCCTTGCCAAAGATGAAGACCAGGGGGGCCACACCCTTGCCACGAGGGTGGAGGGCGCGCCCCCCCTAAGGCGCGCCCCTACCTCATGGGCCCCCTGGAGACCTCCCGACTCCAACTCCAACTCTATATATCTGCTTTCGGGGAGAAAAAATAGAAAAGAAGATTTCATCGCATTTTACGATACGGAGCCGCCGCCAAGCCCTAAAACCTCTCGAGAGGGCTGATCTGGAGTCCGTTCAGGGCTCCGGAGAGGACGATTCTTCGTCGTCGTCATCATCAACCATCCTCCATCACCAATTTCATGATGCTCACCGCCGTGCGTGAGTAATTCCATCGTAGGCTTGCTGGACGGTGATGGGTGATACGGCTCCAACATATGTATAATTTTTGATTGCTCCATGCTATATTATCTACTGTTTTGGGCAATATTGGGCTTTATTATCCACTTTTACATTACTTTCAGGACTAACCTATTAACCGGAGGCCCAGCCCAGATTTGCTGTTTTTTTTTTGCCTATTTTAGTGTTTCGAAGAAAAGGAATATCAAACGGGGTCGAAACGGAACGAAATCAACTGGAAAAGTTATTTTTGGAAGGAAACCTACCGGATAGACTTGGACCCTACGTCAGAAGATGAAGGAGGAGCTCACGAGGGTAGGGGGCGCGCCCCCTGCCTCGTGGCCCCCCCTTCGGTCCACCGACGTACCTCCTGCACCCATATATACCTACGTAACCTAAAACTTCCAGAACGGAGATTAGATCGGGAGTTCCGCCGCCGCAAGCCTCTGTAGCCACCAAAAGTCAACCGGGACCCTGCTCCGGCACCCTGCCGGAGGGGGGATCCCTCACCGGTGGCCATCTTCATCATCCCGGCGCTCTCCATGACGAGGAGGGAGTAGTTCACCCTCAGGGCTGAGGGTATGTACCAGTAGCTATGTGTTTGATCTCTCTCTCTCTCTCTCTCATGTTCTTGATTTGGCACGATCTTGATGTATCGCGAGCTTTGCTATTATAGTAGGATCTTATGTTTCTCCTCCCCCTCTACTCTCTTGTAATGAATTGAGTTTCCCCTTTGAAGTTATCTTATCGGATTGAGTCTTTAAAGATTTGAGAACACTTGATGTATGTCTTGCCGTGGATATCTATGGTGACAATGGGATATCACGTGATTCACTTGATGTATGTTTTGGTGATCAACTTGCGGGTTCCGCCGATGAACCCTATGCATACGGGTTGGCAGACGTTTTCGTCGTGATTCTTCGGTAGAACTTTGGGGCACTCTTTGAGGTCCTTTGTGTTGGTTGAATAAATGAATCTGAGATTCTGTGATGCATATCGTATAATCATGCCCACGGATACTTGAGGTGACATTGGAGTATCTAGGTGACATTAGGGTTTTGGTTGATTTGTATCTTAAGGTGTTATTCTAGTACGAACTCTAGGGCTGTTTGTGACACTTATAGGAATAGCCCAACGGATTGATTGGAAAGAATAACTTTGAGGTGGTTTCGTACCCTACCATAATCTCTTCGTTTGTTCTCCGCTATTAGTGACTTTGGAGTGACTCTTTGTTGCATGTTGAGGGATAGTTATGTGATCCAATTATGTTATTATTGTTGAGAGGACTTACACTAGTGAAAGTATGAACCCTAGGCCTTGTTTCCTATCATTGCAATACCGTTTACGCTCACTTTTATCACTTGCTACCTTGCTGTTTTTATTATTTAGATTACAAATATCTTTATCTACTATCCATATACCACTTGTTTCACCATCTCTTCGCCGAACTAGTGCACCTATAGAATTTACCATTGTATTGGGTGTGTTGGGGACACAAGAGACTCTTTGTTATTTGGCTGCAGGGTTGCTTGAGAGAGACCATCTTCATCCTATGCCTCCTACAGATTGATAAACCTTAGGTCATCCACTTGAGGGAAATTCGCTACTGTCCTACAAACCTCTGCACTTGGAGGCCCAACAACGTCTACAAGAAGAAGGTTTTGTAGTAGACATCAAGCTCTTTTCTGGCGCCGTTGCCGGGGAGGCGAGTGCTTGAAGGTATATCTTTAGATCTTGCAATCGAGTGTTTTAGTTTCTTGTTTTATCACTATTTAGTTTATAAAAGAAAACTATAAAAAATGGAATTGAGTTTGTCTCATACGCTTCACCTTTTTAATATCTTTCGTGAGTATGATGGAAAGGATAATTGTGCTCGAGTGCTAGAAGAAGAAATCTATAAAATGTTTGGCACTAAATATTTGAATCAAGAGCATGATTGCAATGTTGTTAGTACGAATTCCTTGAATATCCATGATGCTAATGATATGCAAAGACACAAGCTTGGGGAAGCTATGTTTGATGAAGATGATAATTTTTGTCCCCCAAGTTTTGATGAGAAAATTTATTATGATGAAAGCATGTCTCCTATCTATGATGATTACTGTGATGACACGTATGCTTTAAAGAACAACTATAACAATGAAATTTGTCATCTTGATCTTAATTTTCAATCACATGATAGTTATTTTGTTGAGTTTGCTCCCACTACTATTCATGAGAAGAAATTTGCTTATGTGGAGAGTAATAAAAATTCTATGCTTGTAGATCACGAAAATAATGTTTTAGGTGCTGGTTATATTGTTGAATTCATTCATGATGCTACTGAAAATTATTATGAGGGAGGAACATATGCTTGTAGGAATTGCAATAATATCAAGTTTCCTCTCTATGTGCTTAAAACTTTGAAGTTATGCTTGTTTTACCTTCCTATGCAAGTTGATTATTGTTTCCACAAGTTGTTTGCTCACAAAATCCGTATGCATAGGAAGTGGGTTAGGCTTAAATGTGCTAGTCATATTCTTCATGATGCTCTCTTTATGTTTCAATTCTTATCTTTTATGTGAGCATCATTGAAATCATCATGCCTAGCTAGGGGCGTTAAACGATAGCGCTTGTTGGGAGACAACCCAATTTTATTTTAGTTCCTTTCTTTTTGGTTCTGTTTAGGAATAAATAATTCATCTAGCCTCTGTTTAGATGTGGTTTTATACTTTAATTAGTGTTTGTGCCAAGTAGAACCTTTGGGAAGACTTGGGGGAAGTCTTTGTGATCATGCTGTAAAAAACAGAAACTTTAGCGCTCACGAGAATTGCTGCCATTGTTTATTGGAGAGTGCTATTTAGTTAATTCTTTTTGAAGATGATTAATATAAAAATTCCTCAAGTCCAGCAATTTATTTGAGAATTTTATGTGTTCCAGAAATATACGTTTGATCCAGATTACTACAGACTGTTCTGTTTTTGACAGATTTTGCTTTTCGTGTGTTGTTTGCTTATTTTGATGAATCTATGGATAGTAAAATAGTTCATAAACCATAGAGAAGTTGGAATACAGTATGTTTAACACCAATATAAATAAATAATGAGTTCATTATATTACCTTGAAGTAGTGTTTTCTTTTCTTTCGCTAACGGAGCTTACGAGTTTTCTGTTAAGTTTTGTGTTGTGAAGTTTTCAAGTTTTGGGTAAGGATTCGATGGACTATGGAATAAGGAGTGGAAATAGCCTAAGCTTGGGGATTCCCAAGGCACCCCAAGGTAATATTCAAGGACAACCAAGAGCCTAAGCTTGGGGATGCCCCGGAAGGCATCCCCTCTTTCGTCTTCGTTCATCGGTAACTTTACTTGGAGCTATATTTTTATTCACCACATGATATGTGTTTTGCTTGGAGCATCAATTTATTTTGTTAGGATTTGCTTGCTGTTATTTATAAAAATGTTTTGCATCTTTTATTTCAATAAAAGTGGCATTAATAGTCTTTACTATGCCTATGTTACAAGTATACATGTTGCTGTTTGAAAACAGAAAGTTTACCGCTGTTGCAATAATTGCCTAGAAAAGTCAGAATGTGATAGAATGTTGAAACCTTTTGCATATTAAGCTCTGTTAAATTTACTACAGTGATAATTTTCTTTCATAATTGTTGGAGCTAGGGAAGTATGGATGTTGCAGCATTCTTTACAGACTATCCTGTTTAGGCAGATTGCTGTTATGTTTGCATTGTTTGCATATGTTTGCTTCTTTAATGATTCTATTTGAGGATAGGACTATTAAATATGCAGAGGCATTTAGTATGCAATGTTGAATAATAATTTTAGTGATTTGCTACAGTAGAGTATGATAAGGTTTTTGCAATGGTTTATACTAACTTATCTCACGAGTCCTTGTTGAGTTTTGTGTGGATGAAGCTTTTGAGATTTAGGGAGACCTTGATATGAGAGGAATTAAGGAGACACAAAAGCTCAAGATTGGGGATTCCCAAGGCACCCCAAGATAATATTTCAAGAAGTCTCAAGCATCTAAGCTTGGGGATGCCCCGGTTGGCATCCCACCTTTCTTCTTCAACAATTATCGGTTAGTTTCAGTTGATCCTAAGTTTTTGCTTCTTCACATGATGTTTGCCATTCTTAGAATGTCATTTTCTTTTCCTTTGCTTGATGTTTGAATAAAATAACAAGATCTGAAATTATTAAATGTTAGAGAGTCTTCACATAGTTTCATAATTATTCAACTACTCATTGATCTTCACTTATATCTTTCGGAGTAGTTTGTCATTTGCTCTAGTGCCTCACTTATACCTTTTAGAGCATGGTGGTAGTTTTATTTTGAAGAAATAGATGAACTCTCATGCTTCAATTAGATTATTTCGAGAGTCTTAAATAGCATGGTAATTTGCTTAAATCCTAATATGCTAGGTATTCAAGAATAATAAAATTCTCTTATGAGTGTGTTGAATACTAAGAGAAGTTTGATACTTGATGATTGTTTTGAGATATGGAGGTAATAATATCAAAGTCGTGCTAGTTGAGTAGTTGTGAAATTTAGAAATGCTTGTGTTGAAGTTTGCAAATCCTGTAGCATGCACATATGGTAAACGTTGTGTAACAAATTTGAAACATGAGGTGTTATTTGATTGTCCTCCTTATGAGTGGCGGCCGGGGACGAGCGATGGTCTTTTCCTACCAATCTATCCCCCTAGGAGCATGCGCGTAGTTCCGAGGTTTTTGATGACTTGTAGATTTTTGCAATAAGTATATGAGTTCTTTATGACTAATATTGAGTCCATGGATTATAAGCACTCTCACCCTTCCATCATTGCTAGCCTCTATGGTACCGTGCATTGCCCTTTCTCACATCGAGAGTTGGTGCAAACTTCGCCGGTGCATCCAAACCCCGTGATATGATACGCTATTTCACACATAAACCTCCTTATATCTTCCTCAAAACAGCCACCATACCTACCTATTATGGCATTTCCATAGCCATTCCGAGATATATTGCCATGCAACTTTCCACCATTCCGTTCATCATGACACATTCATCATTGTCATATTGCTTAGCATGATCATGTAGTTGACATAGTATTTGTGGAAAAGCCACCATTCATAATTCTTTCATACTTGTCACTCTTGATTCATTGCGTATCCCGGTACACTGCCGGAGGCATTCATATAGAGTCATACTTTGTTCTAGTATCGAGTTGTAATCATTGAGTTTTAAATAAATAGAAGTGTGATGATCATCATTCAATAGAGCATTGTCCCAAAAAAAGAGAGAAAGGCCAAAAAAAAGAAGGCCCCCAAAAAAATAAAAAAATAAAAATAAAATACAAAGGGGTAATGCTACTATCCTTTTTCCACACTTGTGCTTCAAAGTAGCACCGTAATCTTCATGATAGAGAGTCTCTTGTGTTGTCACTTTCATATACTAGTGGGAATTTTACATTATAGAACTTGGCTTGTATATTCCAACGATGGGCCTCCTCAAGTGCCCTAGGTCTTCGTGAGCAAGCAAGTTGGATGCACACCCACTTAGTTTCTTTTGATGAGCTTTCATACATTTATAGCTCTAGTGCATCCGTTGCATGGCAATCCCTACTCCTCGCATTAACATCAATCGATGGGCATCTCTGTAGCCCATTGATTAGCCTCGTTGATGTGAGACTTTCTCCTTTTTTGTCTTCTCCACATAACCCCCTCATTATATTCTATTCCACCCATAGTGCTATATCCATGGCTCGCGCTCATGTATTGCGTGAAAGTTTATGAGTTTGAGATTACTAAAGTATGAAACCATTGCTTGGCTTGTCACCGGGCTTGTGCATGATGAGAGAATTCTTGTGTGACAAAAATGGAGCATGACTAAACTATATGATTTTGTAGGGATGAACTTTCTTTGGCCATGTTATTTTGAGAAGACATAATTGCTTAGTTAGTATGCTTGAAGTATTATCATTTTTATGTCAATATGAACTTTTGTCTTGAATCTTTTGGATCTGAATATTCATATCACAAGTAAGAAGAATTACATTGAAATTATGCCAACTAGCATTCCACATCAAAAATTATGTTTTTTTATCATTTACCTACTCGAGGACGAGCATGAATTAAGCTTGGGGATGCTTGATACGTCTCCAATGTATCTATAATTTTTGATTGCTCCATGCTATATTATCTACTATTTTGGGAAATATTGGGCTTTATTATCCACTTTTATATTACTTTCGGGACTAACCTATTAACTGGAGGCCCAGCGCAGATTTGCTGTTTTTTTTGCCTATTTCAGTGTTTCGAAGAAAAGGAATATCAAACAGAGTCGAAACGGAACGAAATCAACTAGAGAAGTTATTTTTGGAAGGAAACCTACCGGATAGACTTGGACCCTACGTCAAAAGATGAAGGAGGAGCTCACGAGGGTAGGGGGCGTACCCACCCCCCTGGGACGCCCCCCTGCCTCGTGGCCCCCCTTCGGTCCACCGACGTACCTCTTGCACCCATATATACCTACGTAACCTAAAACTTCCAGAACGGAGATTAGATCAGGAGTTCCGCCGCCGCAAGCCTCTGTAGCCACCAAAAGTCAATCGGGACCCTGTTCCGGCACCCTGCTGGAGGGGGGTCCCTCACCGGTGGCCATCTTCATCATCCCGGCCCTCTCCATGACGAGGAGGGAGTAGTTCACCCTCGGGGCTGAGGGTATGTACCAGTAGCTATGTGTTTGATCTCTCTCTCTCTCTCTCATGTTCTTGATTTGGCACGATCTTGATGTATCGCGAGCTTTGCTATTATAGTAGGATCTTATGTTTCTCCTCCCCCTCTACTCTCTTGTAATGAATTGAGTTTCCCCTTTGAAGTTATCTTATCGGATTGAGTCTTTAAAGATTTGAGAACACTTGATGTATGTCTTGCCGTGGATATCTGTGGTGACAATGGGATATCACGTGATTCACTTGATGTATGTTTTGGTGATCAACTTGCGGGTTCCGCCGATGAACCCTATGCATACGGGTTGGCAGACGTTTTCGTCGTGATTCTTCGGTAGAACTTTGGGGCACTCTTCGAGGTCCTTTGTGTTGGTTGAATAGATGAATCTGAGATTGTGTGATGCATATCGTATAATCATGCCCATGGATACTTGAGGTGACATTGGAGTATCTAGGTGACATTAGGGTTTTGGTTGATTTGTATCTTAAGGTGTTATTCTAGTACGAACTCTAGGGCTGTTTGTGACACTTATAGGAATAGCCCAACGGATTGATTGGAAAGAATAACTTTGAGGTGGTTTCGTATCCTACCATAATCTCTTCGTTTGTTCTCCGCTATTAGTGACTTTGGAGTGACTCTTTGTTGCATGTTGAGGGATAGTTATGTGATCCAATTATGTTATTATTGTTGAGAGGACTTACACTAGTGAAAGTATGAACCCTAGGCCTTGTTTCCTATCATTGCAATACCGTTTACGCTCACTTTTATCACTTGCTACCTTGCTGTTTTTATTATTTCAGATTACAAATATCTTTATCCACTATCCACATACCACTTGTTTCACCATCTCTTCACCGAACTAGTGCACCTATACAATTTACCATTGTATTGGGTGTGTTGGGGACATGAGAGACTCTTTGTTATTTGGTTGCAGGGTTGCTTGAGAGAGACCATCTTCATCCTACGCCTCCTACGGATTGATAAACCTTAGGTCATCCACTTGAGGGAAATTTGCTACTGTCCTACAAACCTCTGCACTTGGAGGCCCAACAACGTCTACAAAAATAAGGTTGTGTAGTAGACATCAATGGGTTGGATGAGATTTATCATGTAATCGAGTTAGTTTAGTTAGGGTTTGATCCCTAGTATCCACTATGTTCTGAGATTGATGTTGCTATGACTTTGCTATGCTTAATGCTTGTCACTAGGGCCCGAGTGCCATGATTTCAGATCTGAACCTATTATGTTTTCATCAATATATGAGAGTTCTTGATCCTATCTTGCAAGTCTATAGTCACCTATTATGTGTTATGATCCGTTAACCCTGAAGTGACAATAATCGGGATACTTACCGGTGATGACCGTAGTTTGAGGAGTTCATGTATTCACTATGTGCTAATGCTTTGTTCCGGTTCTCTATTAAAAGGAGGCCTTAATATCCCTTAGTTTCCATTAGGACCCCGCTGCCACGGGAGGGTAGGACAAAATATGTCATGCAAGTTCTTTTCCATAAGCACGTATGACTATATTCGGAATACATGCCTACATTACATTGATGAATTGGAGCTAGTTCTGTGTCACCCTATGTTATGACTGTTACATGATGAACCACATCCGGCATAATTATCCATCACTGATCCGATGCCTACGAGCTTTCCATATACTGGTTTACGCTTATTTACTTTCCCGTTGCTATTGTTACAATCACTACATAATACTAAAAACATTACTTTGCTTCCATTACTCTTTTGTTACCGTTACCACCACTATCGTATTACTTTGCTACTAAAAACTTTGCTGCAGATACTAAGTTTCCAGGTGTGGTTGAATTGACAACTCAGCTGCTAATACTTGAGAATATTCTTTGGCTCCCCTTGTGTCGAATCAATAAATTAAGGTTGAATACTCTACCCTCGAAAGCTGTTGCGATCCCCTATACTTGTGGGTTATCAATGATCATCACACTTTTATTTACTTACAACTCAAGAATTACAACTCGATACTTAGGACAAGATATGACTCTATACGAATGCCTCCGGCGGTGTACCGGGATGTGCAATGACTCATGACTGACATGTATGGAAGAATTATGAACAGTGGCTTTGCCACAAATACAATGTCAACTACATGATCATGCAAAGCAATATGACAATGATGAAGCGTGCCATAATAAATGGAACGGTGGAAAGTTGTATGGCAATATATCTCGGAATGGCTATGGAAATGCCATAATAGGTAGGTATGGTGGCTGTTTTGAGGGAGATAGATGGTGTTTTTGTGGTACCGGCGAAAGGTGCGCGGTATTAGAGAGGCTAGCAATGGTGGAAGGGTGAGAGTGCGTATAATCCATGGACTCAACATTAGTCATAAAGAACTCACATACTTATTGCAAAAATCTATTAGTTATCGAAACAAAGTACTACGCGCATTCTCCTAGGGGGATAGATTGGTAGGAAAAGACCATCGCTCGTCCCCGACCGCCACTCATAAGGAAGGCAATCAATAAATAAATCATGCTACGACTTCATCACATAACGGTTCACCATACGTGCATGCTACGGGAATCACAAACTTCAACACAAGTATTTCTCAAATTCACAACTAATCAACTAGCATGACTCTAATATCACCATCTCCATATCTCAAAACAATTATCAAGTATCAAACTTCTCATAGTATTCAATGCACTTTATATGAAAGTTTTTATTATATCCCTCTTGGATGCCCATCATATTAGGACTAAATTCACAACCAAAGCAAATTACCATGCTGTTTAGGACTCTCAAAATAATATAAGTGACGCATGAGAGTTCATCTATTTCTATAAAATAAAACCACCACCGTGCTCTAAAAAGATGTAAGTGAAGCACTAGAGCAACAACAAACTACTCTGAAAGATATAAGTGAAGATCAATGAGTATTCGAATAATTATGCAACTATATGAAGACCCTCTAACATTTAAGAATTTCAGATCTTGGTATTTTATTAAAACAACAAGCAAAGCAAAATAAAATAAAATGACGCTCCAAGCAAAACACATATCATGTGGTGAATAAAAATATAGCATCCCCAAGCTTAGGCTCTTGGTTGTCCTTGAATATTACCTTGGGGTGCCTTGGGCATCCCCAATCTTAGGCTTTTGCCACTCCTTATTCCATAGTCCATCGAATCTTTACCCAAAACTTGAAAACTTCACAACACAAAACTTAACAGAAAACTCGTAAGCTCCGTTAGCGAAAGAAAACAAAACACCACTTCAAGGTACTGTAATGAACTCATTATTTATTTATATTGGTGTTAAACCTACTGTATTCCAACTTCTCTATGGTTTATAAACTCTTTTACTAGCCATAGATTCATCAAAATAAGCAAACAACACATGAAAAACAGAATCTGTCAAAAAACAGAACAGTCTGTAGTAATCTGTAACTAACGCAAACTTCTGGAACCCCAAAAATTTTAAAATAAATTTCTGGACGTGAGGAATTTATCTATTAATCATATTCAAAAATAATTAACTAAATAGCACTCTGTAATAAAAATGGCAGCAATTCTCGTGAGCGCTAAAGTTTCTGGTTTTTACAGCAAGATCAACAAGACTTTCCCCAAGTCTTCCCAACGGTTCTACTTGGCACAAACACTAATTAAAACATAAAAACTCAATCATAAGAGAGGCTAGATGAATTATTTATTACTAAACAGGAGCAAAAAGTAAAGAACAAGAATAGGATTGGGTTGCCTCCCAACAAGCGCTATCGTTTAACGCCCCTAGCTAGGCATGATGATTTCAATGATGCTCATATAAAGGATAAGAATTGAAACATAAATAGAGCATCATGAAGAATATGACTAGCACATTTAAGTCTAACCCACTTCCTATTCATAGGGATTTTGTGAGCAAACAACGAAACAAGAATCAACTTGCATAGGAAGGTAAAACAAGCATAACTTCAAAACTTTAAGCACATAGAGAGGAAACTTGATATTATTGCCATTCCTACAAGCAAAAGTTCCTCCCTCATAATAATTTTCAGTAGCATCATGAATGAATTCAACAATATAACCAGCACATAAAGCATTCTTTTTATGATCTAAAAGCATAGAAATTTTATTACTCTCCACATAAGCAAATTTCTTCTCAATCAGAATGGTGGGAGTATCATAAGGGACTCGAATACTGTAAATTGTTTCCACATTAAAAGAGTAATGTTCAGAAAAAGGGTAATCATAATCATGACAAGTTTTATAAATATAATCATCACTACTTATTATAGCATATGTATCAACACAATAATTATCATAATTAGCAACTTTGTTCTCATCATAATCGATTGAAACCTCTTCCAAGATAGTGGAATCAATACTAAATAAAGTCATGACCTCTCCAAATCCACTTTCATAATTATCATAAGTAGGAGGCATTCTATCATCATAATAAATTTTCATATCAAAACTTGGGAGACTACAAATATCATCTTCATTAATCATAGCTTCCCCAAGCTTGGGACTAACATTAATTGCAGCAAATATATTCTCGAAAACATCATCTTCATCAAACATAGCATCCCCAAGATTGGGCCTTTTCATATCATAAGCATAATCACTTTCATCATCAATAGTATGGATAGCACCAATAGTATAACAATTATCATATTCTTCCAAGCAAGTGCCAAAAATATTTTCAAGATCATAAGAAGTATCATTATCTTCCCAATCATAATCATCACAACAAGCAATAGGCATAACGACATCATCATCAAGTGCATCATCTTCCACAATTATATTTTCATGAGGCACAATAGTAATAGGAGCAGCATTATTTGGAGATATCTTTTTACCTCTCTTTCCTTTTCTTTTCTTCTTCTTCACCACATCATGTGTGGGTTCAATCCTCTTTTTGGAGCTCCTTATTAATGAGATTGGTTGAATAGGAGGCTCTTCCTCGTTACCTGATTCATCATAAGAAATAATAGGAGGGTATTGGGAAGTCTCTTCCCTTTCATTAGTATTCTCTTCATCTTCTATTTGTTTTCTTTTCTTTATGTAGTTGGCAATATAAGGATTTTCAATACAATTCACCGCACAATACATATAAATTTCCTTTAGATCAAAGCCAAGAAGTTTATCACAGGCAAATACTGGAAGATAGTTAGTTATACGTTTCATTTCTTCGTAACCCATAAGCAAACTAAGTTCATTATGATGTTCAAGAGAAATCAAGTCATCACAATTTTTGGAAACGATTAGATCATGAAACAATTTGCATCGGATGGTTAAATGACCACGTTCATTGCAAAGCTCACAAGTATGGCCAAGAAAATTTAAATTTTCAGCACAAACATCTAGCCTTTCTTGCAACAATTTAGTTTCTAAGTACTTATGCCTCTCGCAAAATCTATCTTCCCTAAATAGTGTGTACTTGCAAACCCAATGCACTCCACAAAAATTGACATGTTTATAGGAGACATTTTCATCATAACTAGTGCAATCGTCATTAGTACTATGGATATTCAAGGAGTTCGTACTAACAACATTGCAATCATGCTCATTATTCAAGGATTTAGTGCCAAACATTTTAATGCATTCTTCTTCTAGCATTTGAGCACAATTTTCCTTTCCATTATACTCACGAAAGATATTAAAAAGATGAAGCGTACGAGGCAAACTTAATTCCATTTTTTATTTTATTTTTAGTTTTCTTTTATAAACTAAACTAGTGATAAAACAAGAAACTAAAAGATTCGATTGCAAGATCTAAAGATACACCTTCAAGCGCTAACCTCCCCAGTAATGGTGCCAGAAAAGAGCTTGATGTCTACTACACAACCTTCTTCTTATAGACGTTGTTGGGCCTCCAAGTGCAGAGGTTTGTAGGACAGTAGCAAATTTCCCTCAAGTGGATGACCTAAGGTTTATCAATCCGTAGGAGGCGCAAGATGAAGATGGTCTCTCTCAAGCAACCCTGCAGCCAAATAACAAAGAGTCTCTTGTGTCCCCAACACACCCAATACAATGGTAAATTGTATAGGTGCACTAGTTCGGCGAAGAGATGGTGATACAAGTGCAATATGGATGGTAGATATAATTTTTTGTAATCTGAAAATATAAAAACAGCAAGGTAACTAATGATAAAAGTGAGCACAAACAGTATTGCAATGTGTTGAAACAAGGCCTAGGGTTCATACTTTCACTAGTGCAAGTCCTCTCAACAATAATAACATAATTGGATCACATAACTATCCCTCAGCATGCAACAAAGAGTCACTCCAAAGTCACTAATAGCGGAGAACAAACGAAGAGATTATGGTAGGGTACGAAACCACCTCAAAGTTATTCTTTCCAATCGATCCGTTGGGCTATTCCTATAAGTGTCACAAACAGCCCTAGAGTTCGTCCTAGAATAACACCTTAAGACACAAATCAACCAAAACCCTAATGTCACCTAGATACTCCAATGTCACATCAAGTATCCATGGGTATGATTATACGATATGCATCACACAATCTCAGGTTCATCTATTCAACCAACACATAAAACCTCAAAGAGTGCCCCAAAGTTTCTACCGAAGAGTCAAGACGAAAACGTGGGCCAACCCCTATGCATAGGTTCATGGGTGGAACCCGCAAGGTGATCACCAAAACATACATCAAGTGGATCAATAGAATACCCCATTGTCACCACGGGTATCCCACGCAAGACATACATCAAGTGTTCTCAAATCCTCAAAGACTCAATCCGATAAGATAACTTCAAAGGGAAACTCAATCCATTACAAGAGAGTAGAGGGGGAGAAACATCAAAAGATCCAACTATAATAGCAAAGCTCATGATACATCAAGATTGTACCACCTCAAGAACACGAGAGAGAGAGAGAGAGAGATCAAACACATAGCTACTGGTACATACCCTCAGCCCCGAGGGAGAACTACTCCCTCATCGTCTTGGAGAGCACCGGGATGATGAAGATGGCCACCGGAGAGAGATTCCCCCTCCGACAGGATGCCAGAACGGGTCTAGATTGGTTTTCGGTGGCTACGGAGGCTTCTGGTGGCAGAACTCCCGATCTATTGTGCTCCCCGAAGTTTTTAGGGTATATGGATATATATAGGAGGAAGAAATACATCAGGGGAGCCACGAGGGGCCCACGAGGGTGGAGGGCGCGCCCAGGGGGTGGGCGCACCCCCTGCCTCGTGCTCTCCTCGTTGATCCCCTGACGTGCACTCCAAGTCTCACGTATTGCTTTTTTTCCAAAAATAACTTTTCTGAAGGTTTCATTCTGTTTGGACTCTGTTTGATATTCCTTTTCTACGGAACACCGAAACAAGGGAAAAACAGAAACTGGCACTAGGCTCTGGGTTAATAGGTTAGTCCCAAAAATCATATAAAATAGCACATAAATGCATATAAAACATTCAAGGTTGATAATATAATAGCATGGAACAATAAAAAATTATAGATACGTTGGAGACGTATCATAGATCAATATACAATTTTTTACCAGAGAGTGATAAAACAATTTTCATTTTTTATTCAAAGCGAACTGTCAAGAGGGCCCCATACCCTCACCGTGTTAGGGACGCAAAATCAACGAAAATAACACCGGTATGGCGGAAACTAGGGCAGCAAGAGTGGAATAAAATACCAGGCATAAGGCTGAGCCTTCCATCCTTGACAAAGTATATATGTGCATTAATTAAATAAGAGATATTGTGATATCCCGTGATATCCATGTCCCAACATGGAACAACCTGCAACTAGAAACGCTATAAGAGGGGCTGAGCAAAGCAGTAACATAGCCAAACAACGTTTTACTAGGAAGGGTGAAAAGGTTAGAGGCTACCATGGCAATTTGGGAGGCTTGATAAACAAGTGGTAGGTAGTGCGACATAGCGATAGCATCGAGACAACTAGCATAGCAAAGATAGTAGTGAGATCCAAGGTGACGGTCATCTTGCCTGAAATCCTGCTAGGAAGTAGAACGAGACCATGAAGAAGACGATCCCACGTAGTCGAATGAATCCTCATAATTGCAACGAAATAGGAACTATCAAGAAGGAGCACAACCGGAAAGAAGCAAACAACATGGTAAACACACAACACATAAACATGACATGATGCTCAACCAAATATGATGCTTGACAAGGCTACATGATGCTACTCATGGTAAGAGATGATGCATACCAGAGCAACACATCAAAGCAAGTTTAAATGAGGCAGGGAACAACATATCGCAATTCCGGTAAGTCCCCATATGCAAATTTCAAAAATGGTTCAGATCTGATTAAAACACAATGTTGAAGTTGTTAAACATCAAGTTAAAATGCACCAAGAAGATCTACACGGTTTTCTAGTCAAGTTACATATAAAGTTCGTTTAATTCGGAGCTACGACCTTGAAGATATGAGCAAAATAAGTTACACATGGCATTGATGCAAGTGCAAGCAAAACAACATCACAAACACACCAAAACATTGATGCAACAAGGTAACATGAAACTACATATAAAACTAAGCAAGTTTCATATAGAGCATGCTCAAAACGGAGCAACGGTTCAACACATACACTCAAAACAAGTTTTAAACACAATCTGCCCCAAATAGCAAGTAAGCACTTTGCAAGCAAGGAAACAACATGCTACATGAATCATATGGACACAAACTTGACATGCACTCAAAGTACAGATTACATTCTTCAAAAATCATTAAGGTTCAGGTTCATAGGCATCAGGATTAATCCAACATGATCAATGCAAAAGGCAACTCAATAACACAGATTATGACTTAGTGAAAAACTTGGCATACATGAGCAGAAATAACATGTTGACATGTTGGAGGCATGAAGTAACGGTGATAAAGTGCAAGAACATAACAAGCAAAAGCATGGCATCAAAGTACAAGTTAAACATGGCAAACCATGATTACTAAGCATCTCCATATGAGCCCTAGATCAAAGGCAATCAACAAGACAAGATGCAACATGATATAAGCTGATTCTCAGACTATTTGGGAATGCAAAGAATAACATTATGATGCTGACTTTGGAGGCACATAACAAAAAGCATAGCAACTTAAGTAATCATGCAAAAGACATGGGCATGTAATAGACATGATATACTTCAACTTAGTCCAAGGTCACAAGTTCATATGAAGCATGGAGTAATTACTATGATGCTTGCAAAAAAGGAACATTGTGTTAACACTAGTAGAAAAAGGACCTAATGTGAGACACATTAGTCCCGGTTTGATTTTGGCCCGGTACTAATGGTACCAATAGTGCCGGTTCGAACGGCTATGCATTAATGACGATTCATGTTGAACCTTTAGTATAGGTTCGTGCCACGAACCGGTACTAAAGGGGTGGTGGCAGGCTGGCGTCAGGCCGGGGCCCCACGATCACCTTTAGTACCGGTTCGTGGCACAAACTGATACTAAAGGGCTAACCTTTAGTACCGGTTCGTGCCATGAACCGGGACTAAAGGGGTCTGACCTATAGTCCCGGTTGGAGAAACAAACTGGGACTATAGGGCAATTTTCAAACTCTACCCCCCTCCGTGTATCGCCATTTCAGTTTTGAAAAAATCAAAAGAAAATGATAAAACTTCAAAAAATAAAATCCTTCCAAAGGTAGTTATATTACTACATCTACTAGTTAGGAAAATTTGAAAAATGAAATTTGGACATGTTTTGCAAAAAGTGTAGGGAAAATGTAAAACGGCTACAACTTTTGCATACGATGTCGGAGAAAAACGTATAATATATCAAAAAATTCAGCACGAAGATAATTTCTGTGTTAAAATGAATTAGTTGCATTGTTTTAGGAATGGTACTTTTCTGCTTTGTCGTTCTTTATACATGTTGAAACAAGGCATTGTTAAGATAATGTCTCAGTCAATATGAATGAATCACACTGATGGAGAATTGCTACTCTCCTTCTTTGTTTCCCATTAAGATAAAGTAGATCAGTAGATGCTTTTCTTCTGGGAGTACAAGTCACCAACCGTTATTTCTCAGTAATTGTTTCCCTTATACCTATTGTTGCTTACAGGGATATCAAAATTAAAGCTCGGTTTTATTCCGACTTTGATTTAGTTGAACTGCACAAAAGGAGCCAATGTGTCCAAGGCAAACTTCTGCATTACTGGGTCCAGTTGGTCGTTCCACTTTGCAGAAAGAAGCAGCCACTGTTTGCGCTACATTACAGAAGGAATGACCGAGAAGCTTTACAGAGTATTATTAGACACCGGTGACATGACTAGTCTGCAGAGACCATTGTCAATTTAACAACACATGGAGTGCCTTGGGCAAAAAGTGTCCAAACAAGTACAAGAAGCTACGACAGGACGATCATAGGCATTACATATTTTGAATGGGAAAAGCTTGTCAAAGTTTAATCATTAATCTGTGCTACCGCAGAGGCCTTACCGCCCCCTACTATTCCCACCGCTGGCCAGGCCCTGCGGCGACGACAACCTCACACCGCAGCTGAACCAGTGAACCCTCGTACTCCTCTCCGCGCGGGCTTCCACTCCCGCGTCTTCCCCGGCCCCGTGTCGTCCCCTTCCTAGGCCTCGCCGCCGTCCACCACCGTGGTGCTCTCCGTGCGGCGTGGTCAACATGGTCAAGGAACGACTTCCATCGGAAGAGTACTGTACGTGGAGAGGCTGACAGCTGGGTCCATGGCCACAGCCCAGTTTTTCTGTGATTTGGCAAGTAAGTCGCTTTGTCAGGCCTGTTGGGCTACAAATCTTTCAAGGCGGGGAGAGCTTTCATTCGGCTGGCCGAGAAAATGGCCCATCAGTAATGAGAAATGGGCTGTACATTTTTAAAACACATCAAACCCGCAATTAGTTTCAAATATCTTTTTTTTCGTTTCAAGATTTTAAATTACATTAATTTTTATGCATGGAGAATTTGTTGGATTTTATATTGATATACATTTATTTTTAAAATCAGTTTGAATGTGAGTCGAAATTTCAGGATTAAAAATAGTTCAGACCGCACCGAAATATGCAAAATTTCGTATACTTTTTAATCTGTGGCCACAATATGGGCTGTAATGCTAACAAAAAGAATACGGGCTCCAAAAAAACCTTAAGAATTAGCAAATGGGCAGTAAATTATTAGAAATAATGGGAGATGGGTTGTATGCTGTTTTCCTAAATTTGAGGCTTTCCTAAAAAAAAGGTTGACGCACAAGCAGTGACTGTTGGATGTCCATCCAACGACCGTCGTGCTTCTTCAATCTCTGCTCTTCTTGCTCCAGCCGCTCAAACAAGCACCGGCGGGACTACCTGCTCCCTCCTCCCCGCGGCCGGCTGTGCTGCCGTGTTGGCCTCACCGCCCCACCGTACTCCCATCGCTGGCCTAGCCATCCCTCTACTCACCCACACCTGCTGTTATTCTCTGGCGACGGCACACGAACCAGTAAACCCTCGTACAGTCGTACTCCCCTCCGCGTGGGAAACAACTGCTGAGTCTTCCCTACCTCCGTATTGTCCCCTTCCTAGGCCTCACCGTCGTCCACCACCGTAGTGCTCTCGACGCGGCGTGGTCAATGTGGTCAATGACCGACTTCCATCGGAAGAGTACTGTGCGTGGAGACGCTGACAGCTGGGTCCATGGCCGCAGCAAGGAAGTGCCTCCTTATTACACGCAAAATAATTATTCCTCCACCAGACAACGGGGACCCACCGGACGGGCCACCGTATTTCACGAAAAAAACGTTTCCCCCCTGACTGCTGGGACCCACCAGCTACACCTTCGCACGCAAGGAAGTGCGTCTGGGCAAAAAAAACGATTCGCCCCCCTGAATGCTGGGACCCACCAGCTACATCTTCGCACGCAAGGAAGTGCCTGGCAGTCGGGACCCACCTGGTCGAAGCATACGTAGCGTTATCATTCTGGTAGCGTACGTGTACGTACATATATACTGGTGGATGTAGAGGCACGCGGTGTTGTAGTAGAGGAGCGCATGTAGCATGTACACGTACGTACAACGGCCTGGGTGCAAGAAAGAAAATACGGCCACGTATGTGTACATACGGGCGGGGTCTCGAACGCCTACTCGTGCATACGTACGGCGAGGGCTCGTTGACATGGCTTGGTCGGAATGGAGAAATAGCGTCGTCGTCGTGTTCATGGGGAGGCAACAGAATGCGTCGTGTTCATGGGGAGGCAACAAAATGCGCCATGTTCATTGGGAGGCAACGGAACGCGTAGGAGCCAACCGGCTGGGTCGGAACAGAATGCGTGGTCGTTTTCATCGAGAGGGCTTGGACGAAACAGGTGATGGAAACGAGGCCTGAACGGGGCCCTGTTGATCGGGAGGGGTCTGGCGTACCGCAAAACGGAGGAAACGGACCTCCTACGGTCGAAACGGGGGTCCTGTTGATCGGGAGGGGTGTGGCGTACCGCAAAACGGACGAAACGGACCTCCTACGGTCGAAACGGGGGTCCTGTTCATCGGGAGGGGTGTGGTGTACTGCAAAACGGACAAAACGGACTTGTGTTGGAGCGCTACGGTTGAAACAAGGGTCCTGTTCAACGGGAGGGGTGTGGCGTACCGCAAAACGGGACTCCACGGGATACTGTTCATCTCCACCGTCGACCTCCTCCAGCCTCCACGGGCTCCTATTCATCCAGCCTCCACCGCACGCTACTCCACCGGCTACTGTTCAACCACCCTTCCACCGTCTACTGTTCATCCAGCCCTCCACACCACGGGGTCCTGTTCAACCACCCCTCCACGGGCACCCCTCCATCGTCTACTATTCATCCAGCCCTCCACCACACCACGGGGTCCTGTTCATCCAGAGGCAACGCCACTGCTCACTGTTCATCCAAACCCCCCGCAACACTCACTGTTCATCCCAGAGGCAGCATCGATCGGCTTCAGTTAGCAGCAGTAGCAAAGGAATCGCTTGATCGGGTTCAGTTAACAGCCATCGATCGATCGCTCGGGTTCAGTAACGCGTAGCCTGCAGTGCAATCGCTCGGGTTTAGTTAGAGCCCAACGCCTCGCTCGGGTTCATTTAGAGCCAACACCTCGCACACACGCGCGTACGTGTATGAGTGAAACGCGCATCGCTCGGCCCCCGACCTCCCACCGTAACCAGGAACTCCCCGAAATTTTCCTCCCCCTCGCTTCTACCACGGTTTTTTCCGTCATGGATGGCCCAAAGAATGTCATGCAGCTGCGTTTCCGGCCCGCCCAGGATGAAAAGCCCATTTTCTGTCATAGAAGTAGGAGCCCACCACATCTATGATGATACCGGGTTTTGTCGCAATTATCGTCATAGAAGTGTCATATGTATGACAGAAAAAAATTTCATTCGGCCCAAAATGTCACAGATGTGTCTTTTTTTGTAGTGCAACCAGCTCCGCACATAACGCGAGGCGGTTTTCTTGACACGTCTTGTCAAAGCAGAGATCGTGTCCCCCTTATCACGTGATTCTCATCAATACAAACGTGGGTAACCCAACCACGCCTGTTGGTCTGACTCCTAGATCTTAGGTAAGTCCCAAACGGCCACAAGGAGGACGCCTGATATTCACCCTCTTTATAAAGGGGACAAGGCCTTTTCTTTTTCCCTCCCGCGCTCAATCGAATCCTCCCCCCGCCTCGAGTTCTAACACCCAAAGCTCAGGTCAGGTGCTTCGGACCTTCAACCATGTCCGGATCCAACCTTCAAGGTCGGTGGATGCCTTCCTCCGTCATAGAGGACGACATCAAGAAGTTGAGGGAGGCCATATATCTAACCACCGAAATTTCGCATAGGCTGCCCGCCCGAGGGCAGATCGTCCCTACTCCCGAACCCAACAAGAGCGTTGTGTTCGTCTCCCACTTCCTCCGAGGGCTAGGCCTCGCTCTGGATCCCTTTGTTAGGGGTCTTATGTTCTATTACGGGCTGGATTTTCATGATCTGGCCCTGGATTCCCTTCTTCACATCTCGTCATTTATTGTCGTATGTGAAGCCTTCCTCCGCATTACCCCTCACTTCGGCCTGTGGCTCAAGACTTTCAATCTGAAGCCGAAGATGATCGAGGGGCAGCATGCAACGTGTGGAGGTGCTTTAATAAGCAAAATCGCTGATGCTCCATGGCCAGAGGGTTCCTTCCCAGAGGTGTCCGGATTGTGGCAGCGGGAGTGGTTTTACACCATAGCTCCCCAAAGTGCCAAGTGGGTAGCTACCCCCGCCTTTCGCTCGGGCCCCCCACCATAACTGATGTCATGGATCAGCAGGGGGCTGAGCTGGGGTCCACCCAAGGATGTGCCAATACTGCAGAGCCGTATCCGAGATCTCTTCGAGGGAGATTCCAGTCTGGTTATGGTAATGCAAGTTATGCTGGTTCGTCGAGTCCAACCTTGCAAACGCCGACCCCTCCGCATGTGGGAATTCAACCCGGAAGGACCGCAAGTTATTCAACATTTCCTCGGTATGACGCCCGAAGAGATGTACAAATCGTTCTTCGGACCCCAAATAGAGTGTCCGGACACCACCGAGGACGTGGGCCTGAGCTGCAACCGCCCCGCTGCCCAAGTAAGTAATCCCATGCCGAACCTGCTGTCCTTTTATTTATCATGGTATCATTCTAAAGAGCCGCTCTTTGACTAGGACTGGATAGCGAAGGCGATGATGATCAGGTGTTCGGCCCCCTTCCGGAGGGCTTGGACAATCCAGTACTGGACAAGATGCTCGAGCCGGCGCCTTATCCAGTGCCCTCAAAGGAAGGTGATGGGGGGAAGAGAGAGCGTGAATGCGGGCCTCACTTGCTACTCATTCCAACCGGGGGGATGAGCGCCTCCGTGAGGGAGGACAACCAAATGGAAGAATCTGACATTCTCGCTCCCCGGGGAAGCAAGAGGACTACCTCTGAAGATCCGGAAACTAAGGTTTCCAAAAGGGAGAAGAAATCTTCGTCAGAGGGTCCTGCCTCGGAGGGTATTCTTGCCGCACAATGCCCGCGCGGGGATCAACCCTCCACCGAGCTGCAAGTAGTCAAAAAGTACTTTAATAGTGGAAATATCCTACCTTACTTCCGAAGACAATAACCAGTGCTTATAAATTGTATTCCGGATCGTAGCCCGTCTCGACAGAGTTCATCTTCGGGGGATCTTCTTCTGGAGATGATGGAGAGCGAAACGCCTCCCCCCGACACCCCGCCTCATGAAGCGGGCGACCTTGAAGTGTCATCGCGAAGGGTATCTCCGGATCCACCAAGGCCGGAGGATAACCCTTTGGCTAACCGGGATCCCCAGTATCTGGCTCCTAAGGGGAGCGACAGCAAGGGTCCGTACAGTGTGCGGTCGGACGCACTGAAGGATCTTCTGGGGCAAGCAGCCGTCTCGGAAGCGCACCATACGCTAATGGGTACGGTAATTGAAAAGATTTCATCCGCTAAAAGTCGTTTGCATGAAGCCTTTATGAGTCTGCTGAAAGGCTTCGAGGTATGTGAAATAATGTATATTTTGAATAGTACTGCACACGTTAGGTGTGCCCTATGCAGATAGTAGCCCCTGAGACTCTGGTTGTCGTCAAAAACGGCGGCAAACAGAGGATCATAGTCCCAGGTAATAACCAGACCCCCTTTATGTGCAGGTGGCTAAAGCTCCGGTGGCTAGCCGGACTGATGGGTTTGCCGAGCTAAAGCGGCAACTTGATGCGGCAGATGCCGACATCGTGCTTGTCAACAAGCGGCTTGACGTGGCACAGGGTGAGTGATTTCTCTGGTGATTGTCACATAATAAGAGTAGCATGATGCTAGTATCTTTAATATGTTGTGACTGCAGATGGAGCTGCCACCGTGGAGACCCTTCGGGCGGAGCTTGCCCGAGCCAAGGAGCAGCAATGCGGCCGCTCTAAAGGAGGCCGAAAAGTTAAGGGCCGAACAGGCCGTGCACTGCAAGAGCAAGGAAAAAATAGCCAAGATGGTTGTAGAGTTAAAAGATGTCGCTGACCGTTACCATCTTCTTGAAGAAGAAAACCGGGCGAAGGCGACGGACCTGGAGAAGGTCCTGGTGGCTGCCAAGGAAGCCCGCTCCAAAATTAGAGCGGCGAAGGAGGAGCTGAATCAAGCTACACATATCGTGTCTGGGAATCCCTTCTTGTTGCGGACTAAGTTCGGAGATCCGAAGTATGCTCCTCTGGACCGGCTATGGAGTTTTGCGGACGCCTACATGGATTTGGCTGCAAGTGCTGATGCGGCCAAGTACTTCAAGGATCAGAAAGGTCTCGAAGTGGAAAAGCTATTCCGGTCACAGTTTCACGCTCTAGTCCGTCCGCTGCTGTTGAATGAGCGACTGGCCGAGTGGGCCGAGCTCCATAGGTTGTCCGGACTTGCCATGAGGTCCGTTGTTGTTCACCTGTGTCCGGAGGGCCAAGGCCGAATAGCTACTTTAGTTTAGTGCAACAATTCCTTGGTGCTGTGCCACACATCGATGCTATAAGGAGACCGGTGTGCATAGAGGGTGCGCGGATGGCCTTTGCCCGTGTCAAGACATATTGGGCGGAGATGGAGGCCACCACTGTTGCGACACAGGGTTCAGCCGTAGGCTGAGTGGCTGCTGAGCACTACTTTGAAGAAGTTCTTGAAGGCGCTCGTTCGATAGAGGCTCAGTGCTCGAAGAATATTATGTTCTAGTGACATGTATTCCCATTGTAAAAACAATGTTTTATTGAATTATCAAGGCTGTATTTGTACTTTTGCCCAAAAGTACTATGATGCATCATGTGCGGCCGTTTATGTATATATGTATATAACCTGAAAGTTTGCAGTCGTCGGCTTCCGCCCCCACGCATATAATGCGGGGGTGTTCGCAAAAAATGCATACCCACACTTGATCCAACGTCTTGGTCTGTTAAGGAGGTGATAGCGCAGCGAACGAGGCAATCGGACTATGTTGCTTTAACACTTTCACTTAGCCATATGAGTTTGACAGTGGGGCTACTATATAGCCCCTGGTACTTCTTCACTCGTCCGAATAGGGGGCACGTACGTACATGATCGGGAAACGGCCCTTCGTTAATGCGGAGGAATCCCAAAAATTCCGATGAGTCATCGAGTGGTTGACCATTCTCTCGCTATATCATGACAGTCAGTTTTCGGCTTTCTCTACTGAGGTGCTCATCCGGATGAACCAGAGCACAATCGTAGTAGTTCTCCCAGTGCTACCTTAGCCGATATAATGGAACGTAAGGTACCAAAACGTGGGAGCCGGGCAAACCCAACATTTGACCAAAGACATGATTCGGAGCTGATGCATATAGGGCCAAACTCACGATGCCGAACACTCCCTAAGGTGTTCGGTCTTTATAACATATACCGGGCTAAACAATGCCCTTAATAAGAAACCCCATGTGTCCAGGTACATGCAAAATCCTGGCATGGCCACATGCCAATAACGCCAGCATCCTTCATGGTTGTGTGGAGTACCTGGAGGATATGAGCAACAAGAGACAGTAAAAAAGGTTTATGCAGGGTCTTAATCTAAAAGAAACCTTTGGGCGGGTCCCTGCTGCACGTCTGCGCCTGTGTCTCCGTTATGCCATGTCCTGGATGGGTGTAGCACGATTATCATCTGTAAAAGGAAAGAACTTAGGTGAAAGTTGCCGTGCCAAAAAAGGAAGAATTGGTTATTATCAATGAACTATCAAAATTCAGGAGAAGTCAAGTTGAGCCGGGCTGCCCTGATTACACGCGGGGAGCCCCTGATATCGTTTATGAGGGTTTGATCATCAAACCTGTCTCATGTATACGTGATGGAACGCCGGACTCGTCTAACCATGTCCGTGGTCTTGACGACCTGTCGTTTTTTCTGCTTGGTGAGGCCGTCTAGTTCGCGGCCGTTAGAGCCGCCGAGTCCTGTTCCATACGTAAAAAATGTTCGGTATTTCCGCTAACTATGATGATGCCACGTGGACCGGGCATCTTGATCTTGAGAAAAGCATAATGCGGTATTGCATTAAAACGAGCAAAAGCCGCCCTTCCGAGTAGTGCTTGATAATCACTTCGGAATGGAGCGATGTGAAAAGTTAACGTTTCGCTTCGGAAGTTATCGGGAGAACCGAATACCACCTCTAGCAGTAGAGAGCCCGTACAGCGGGCCTCTTGGCCTGGTATTACTCCCTTGAAGGTAGTATTAGGCTTATTTGTGTCGGGTCTATCCCCATTTTGCGGACTATGTCCTGATATATCAGATTTAGATCACTGCCGCCGTCCATGAGGACTCGTGTGAAATGATAGCCATTTATGATTGGGTCTAATACCAAGGCCATCAGTCCTTCGTGCCGGATATTTGTATCGTGATCCCTACGATCAAAAGTGATCAGGCAGGCCAACCAGGGGTTGAACCTAGGGATGACTGGCTCCATGGCTCATGTGCATCGGAGTGCGTGATTGCTTCTCCTATTTGTCACATGGATCACATTTACTGTTTTATCCTCTGGTGGGAACTTTTTCTGTCCTCTGGCGCTTTCCTGGCGAGGTTCATCCTCGTCTTCGCTTGGTGTCCCTTCCCCTTTATGTTTGGCGTTTAGCTTACCGGCCTGCTTGAAGACCCAACATTCTCTGTGGGTATGATTTGCAGGTTTGTCTGGGGTGCCGTGAATCTGATAGAGTTTGTCTAGAATTTTGTTTAGGCCAGATTGTCCTTCTCTGCTGCCTTTGAAGGGCTTTTTTCGCTGACCTGGTCGGGAGCCCCTGAATCCGGCGTTTACCATTGTGTTATCTGGGCCACCTTCTTTAGTTCGATGCTTGTTTTTGTTACGTCGTGGTTTACCATTGCCATCCCTAACTTCGGACGTGCTTGGGTTGTTGGTGCTGCTACGGGCCAACCAGCTGTCCTCGCCTGCACAAAAGTGGGTCATGAGGCTTGTTAGGGCTGCCATCGTTCTCGGTTTTTCTTGGCCAAGGTGTCTGGCGAGCCATTCGTCCCGGACGTTGTGTTTAAAAGCTGCTAAGGCTTCAGCGTCCGGACAGTCGACGATTTGGTTCTTCTTGGTGAGGAACCTGTTCCAAAGCTTTCGGGTGGACTCTCCGGACTGTTGGACTATATGAATTAAATCGTCTGCATCCGAAGGTCGGAGATAAGTCCCTTGAAAATTGGCCTGGAAAGCGTCCTCGAGCTCCACCCAACTTCCAATTGAGTTTTCGTGGAGGCTTTTCAGCCAGTGCCGAGCTGGCCCTTTAAGCTTGAGGGGCAAGTATTTAATGGCATGGATATCGTCTCCACGAGCCATATGAATATGGAGGATGAAGTCCTCTATCCAGACTCAGGGTCTGTGGTCCCGTCGTACGCCTCTATGTTCACTGGTTTGAATCCCTCTGGGAATTCATGATCCAGCACCTCATCGGTGAAACATAGGGGTGTGCGACACCCCTGTATTGGGATGTGCCATGGTGTTCGGATGGTTGGAGTATTTGGTTTTGGTTTTGTACCGGAGCGCGCTTCCTAGATCCGTAGATGGATCTGGTCGCGCCAGATTTTTGGCGCAAGTTCTCACATAGATCGTGTGTTGACTTATGCGCGACCTTGTTAGCCGCTCTATTGTGCTCACAAGGTGGTGGATCCGGCCGGTTGGCCATATCATTCTTCGGCTGTGTGGGCTCTAAGGCCTCATCGTCGAATTCCGGTAATAGCTTGCGCTTTAGATAGCTATTTTTATGGTAGCTTCCACCATACTTTGTTACTTTGTTCCACCTTCTGTTGAGCGTATCTTATGCTACCTTGAGCCTTTGATTCTGTTTCTTCAGGCTCCTCGCTATGGAAATAAGCCTTCTGCGGAGGTTCTCTTCCTCCAAGTGTGTTTCCGGGATGATGTGTGCATCTTCGCCCAGACTGCTTTCTTCCCCAGATGGGGTTTGATGAGGCCTATCCTTGGCGTCATCGTGTTCGGACGTCGGATCCATACTATGTTTGCAGTTTGCATCTTGATCATTTTCTGCCACCGGGGTGGTGCACTTGTCGTTTCTTCTAGAGTCGAGTGGACTATTATTCCCTCTTGCGCTGTTATCGCTGTTTTTGCTATGGCCGGACTTAGAGCGGCGCCGCTGATGTCGGTGCTTGGGTTGCTTGGAGGGTGCATCCCCCGTTGTCTCTTCGCCATTGCCCTCTCTGGGTGTATCCACCATGTATACGTCATGTGATGAAGTGGTGGTCCGGCGCCCTATGGGCGGTGGTTCCTGTTTGTCTCCGGCATCGTCGTCCATACCGACAATGTCTTCAGAGTCGAAGTCGAGCATGTCGATTAAGTCGTCGACAGTGGCTACTAAGTGGGTGGTGGGTGGGCAGCGAATTTCTTCGTTGTCCGCATACCATTCTAGCCGGACATAGTTTGGCCAAGGTTCTCCTGACAAGGAGAGATACCTTAATGAATTTAGCACATCTCCAAAAGGTGAGTGCTGAAAGATATCCGCAGAGGTGAACTCCATGATCGGCGCCCAGTCGGATTCGACGGGCACGGATGTGAGCGGCTCAGAGTCCGTGGCCGGAGATGAATCTAGTGGTTCAGCGACACGTCTCTCGTAAGGGGTGAAGTTAGTATCTGGCTCTATCGCCACTGAGAGTGCGGCCTCCATGGCAGGGTCTATACCTCCGCTCTCGGATGGGGCGATTTGCTCCGGGTTAACGGCCGGAGTAGTTGCGGATGCGATCTCCCGAACACTGTCGGACGACAAAGTTACATCACGCTCGTCGCGACTGTGCGACGCGTACGGCGTGGGCTCGAATCCATCGACCGGATGTCGGCCGTGTAGTTCAAGTTTCCAAATCTGACCTGATGGCCAGGGGCATAGCTTTCGATCTGCTCCAGATGGCCAAGCGAATTGGCCCGCAGTGCGAAGCCGAAGAATATGGAGATCTGTCTGGGGAGGAAAGCCTCACCCTGGACCACATCGCTAGCGATGATAGATGGAGCCATCTAGCCTTATTGTGACGACACAGTGGAACTCTCAATGAAAGCACCAATGTCGGTGTCAAAACCGGTGGATCTCGGGTAGGGGGTCCCGAACTGTGCGTCTAAGGCGGATGGTAGCAGGAGGCAGGGGACACCATGTTTACCCAGGTTCGGGCCCTCTTGATGGAGGTAATACCCTACGTCCTGCTTGATTGTTCTTGATGATATGAGTATTACAAGAGTTGATCTACCACGAGATCGGAGAGGCTAAACCCTAGAAGCTAGCCTATGGTATGATTGTATGTTGTCCTCCGAACTAAAACCCTCTGGTTTATATAGACACCGGAGGGGGCTAGGGTTACACAAGGTCGGTTACAAAGGAGGAGATATACATATCCGTATTGCCTAGCTTGCCTTCCACGCCAAGTAGAGTCCCATCCGGACACGGGATGAAGTCATCAATCTTGTATCTTCATAGTCCAACAGTCCGGCCAAAGGATATAGTTCGGCTGTCTGGAGACCCCCTAATCCAGGACTCCCTCACCCGATGACAAGCCAAGCAATTGTTTCATACTTTTGATGTTCTCAAACTTTTTCAATCTTCACGCAATATATGAGCGTGAGCCATGGACATAGCACTATAGGTGGAATAGAATGGTGGTTGTGGAGTAGACAAAAAGGATAAGATAGTCTTACATCAACTAGGCATATCAACGGGCTATGGAGATGCCCATTAATAGATATCAATGTGAGTGA
Source organism: Triticum urartu (assembly GCF_056163025.1). Taxonomy (NCBI): domain Eukaryota; kingdom Viridiplantae; phylum Streptophyta; class Magnoliopsida; order Poales; family Poaceae; genus Triticum; species Triticum urartu. The sequence continues at coordinate 477,470,229 of NC_141877.1, forward strand.
GTAGGGATTGCCATGCAACGGATGCACTAGAGCTATAAGTGTATGAAAGCTAAACAAAAGAAACTAGTGGGTGTGCATCCAACTCGCTTGCTCACGAAGACCTAGGGCATTTTGAGGAAGCCCATCATTGGAATATACAAGCCAAGTTCTATAATGAAAAATTCCCACTAGTATATGAAAGTGATATCATAGGAGACTCTCTATCATGAATATCATGGTGCTACTTTGAAGCAGAAGTGTGGTAAAAGGATAGTAGCATCGCCCCTTCTATCTTTTTCTCTCAATTTTTTTATTTGGGCCTTCTCTTTTTTATGGCCTCTTTTCTCTTCCTCTTTTTTTTATTTGGGCTTCTTTGGCCTCTTTTATTTATTTATTTTCGTCCGGAGTCTCATCCTGACTTGTGGGGGAATCATAGTCTCCATCATCCTTTCATCACTAGGACAATGCTCTAATAATGATGATTGATATGTCTCCGTCGTATCTACTTTTCCAAAAACTTTTGCTCTTGTTTTGGACTCTAACTTGTATAATTTGAATGGAACTAACCCGGACTGACGCTGTTTTCAGCAGAATTGCCATGATGTTGTTTTACGTGTAGAAAACAAAAGTTCTCGGAATGACCTGAAACTCCATGGAATATCTTACAATAAATAATAAAAAATCCTCGCCAAAGATGAAGACCAGGGGGCCACACCCTTGCCACGAGGGTGGAGGGTGTGCCCCCCCTAGGGCGCGCCCCCTACCTCGTGGTCCCCCTGGAGACCTCCCGACTCCAACTCCAACTCTATATATCTGCTTTTGGGGAGAAAAAAATAGAAAAGAAGATTTTATCATGTTTTACGATACGGAGCCGCCGCCAAGCACTAAAACCTCTCGGGAGGGATGATCTGAGTCCGTTCGGGGCTCCGGAGAGGGGGATTCGTCGCCGTCGTCATCATCAACCATCCTCCATCACCAATTTCATGATGCTCACCGCCGTGCGTGAGTAATTCCATCGTAGGCTTGCTAGACGGTGATGGGTTGGATGAGATTTATCATGTAATCGAGTTAGTTTTGTTAGGGTTTGATCCCTAGTATCCACTATGTTCTGAGATTGATGTTGCTATGACTTTGCTATGCTTAATGCTTGTCAGTGGGGCCCGAGTGCCATGATTTCAGATCTGAACCTATTATGTTTTCATCAATATATGAGAGTTCTTGATCCTATCTTGCAAGTCTATAGTCACCTATTATGTGTTATGATCCCTTAACCCCGAAGTGACAATAATCGGGATACTTACCGGTGATGACCGTAGTTTGAGGAGTTCATGTATTCACTATGTGCTAATGCTTTGTTCCAGTTCTCTTTTAAAAGGAGGCCTTAATATCCCTTAGTTTCCATTAGGACCCCGCTGCCACGGGAGGGTAGGACAAAAGATGGCATGCAAGTTCTTTTCCATAAGCACGTATGACTATATTCGGAATACATGCCTACATTACATTGATGAATTGGAGCTAGTTCGGTGTCACCCTATGTTATGACTGTTACACGATGAACCACATCCGGCATAATTATCCATCACTGATCCGATGCCTACGAGCTTTCCATATACTGGTTTACGCTTATTTACTTTCCCGTTGCTATTGTTACAATCACTACATAATACCAAAAACATTACTTTGCTTTCATTACTCTTTTGTTACCATTACCACCAATATCGTATTACTTTGCTACTAAACACTTTGCTATAGATACTAAGTTTCCAGGAGTGGTTGAATTGACAACTAAGCTGCTAATACTTGAGAATATTCATTGGCTCCCCTTGTGTCGAATCAATAAATTTGGGTTGAATACTCTACCCTCGAAAGCTGTTGCGATCCCCTATACTTGTGGGTTATCAAGACTAATTTCTGGCGCCGTTGCCGGGGAGCTTAGCTCTATTCTTTGAGTCACTTGGGATTTATATCTGCTGGACACTATGAGGAATTTGAAAGACGCTAAGACAACAATTTATCCCTCAACTACGAGGGGAGGTAAGGAACTACCATCTAGCTCTACACTTGATTCACCTTCTGTTATGAGTAAGCTTGCGACACCTAAACCTGCTTCTGCTATTCGTTCTGATTTGTCGCATGTTATTGATGATGCTACTTCTGCTATACATGATACTTATGATGAAACTACTTCTATGCTTGATACTACTGTGCCACTTGGTGATTTTCTCGAGGAACGACTTGCTAGGGCCACAAAGATTGAAAATATTGAATCTGATTATGATGATGAAAGTGATTATGAAGAATCACTTGTTATTCCCGAGGGTTATTTATTTGATCAAGAAGCTTCTTTAGCTATTTTAGCTTTCAAAGATAGATATGAACTCAAAAGGTTATTAGCTAAATGGAATAAGAAATCTCTAAATGCTAGGATGAAACTTGACCCTGCTTTTGCTACTTCACATATCTGTGTTACTCATAAGGACTACGAATTCTCTGTTGATCCTCATATAATTACTTTGGTTGAATCTGATCCTTTTCATGGCTATGAATCTGAAACTATTGTGGCACATCTTACTAAATTAAATGATATAGCCACCATGTTCACTAATGGTGAGAGATCTCGCTACTTTTATATCCTCAAAATATTTCCATTCTCATTAAAGGGTGATGCTAAAATATGGTTTAATTCTCTTGATCCTGGCTGTGTGCATAGTCCCCAGGATATAATCTATTACTTCTCTGCTAAATATTTCCGTACTCATAAGAAACAAGCTGCCTTAAAGGAAATATACAACTTTGTGCAAATTAAAGAAGAGAGTCTCCCACAAGCTTGGGGAGGCTTCTCAAGTTACTTAATGCTTTGCCTAATCATCCTCTTAACAAAAATGAAATACTTGATATCTTTTACAGTGGACTAATCGATGCTTCCAGAGATTACCTGGATAGTTGTGCTGGTTCTCTTTTCAGGGAAAGAACACCGGATGAAGCTGAAATCTTATTGAATAATATGTTGACAAATGAAAATAATTGGGCACCTCCTGAGTCAGATCCTGCTCCAATTAATGATCCTATTCCTAAACCAACTCCGAAGAAGAGGGGTATTCTATTTCTCAGTCCTGAAGATATGCAAGAGGCAAAGAAATCTATGAAAGAAAAAGGTATTACAGCTGAAGATGTTAAGAATTTACCTCCTATTGAAGAAATACATGGTCTTAATTTACCGCCTGCCGAAGAAACATATAATCTTGATCCTTTACTTATTGAAGAACCTCCAGACCTCGATAACCCGACACAGGTAGTAAAGGTAAATTCTCTCTATAGACATGATAAAGCTGAAATCCTTCCTGCTAAAATTGCTAGTCAGTGCTTGGATGAGTTTGATAATTTTATGTTTAAGCAAGAAGACTTCAATGTTTATTTTGGTAGACAATTAAAACAAGACGCTGATATGATTAAATACTTGGGTGATTATATGGCTAATATTAGAGGTGAACTTAAACTTGTTAGCAAACATGCTTCTATGGTTACCACTCAAGTAGAACAAGTACTTAAATCTCAAAAGGAATTGCTCGGTGAGATGAATAGTAAGAAAACTGATTTTGCTGTTAAAGTGGCTACTAGAACTGGTAGGATGACTTAGGAACCTTTGTATCCCGAAGGCCACCCTAAGAGAATTGAGCAAGATTCTCAGAGAAATAAAATTAATGCACCTAGTTCTTCTAAAAAGAAGAAAAAAGAAAAATGATAGAACTGTGCAAACTTCTATTGAACCAATTGCTGAACCACCTGATAATCCAAATGATATCTCTATGTCTGATGTTGAAACACAATCTGGCAGTGAACATGATGTTGGGTTTCGTAGTAATTTCAAAAAATTTCCTACGCACACGCAAGATCATGGTGATGCATAGCAACGAGAGGGGGAGAGTGTGATCTACGTACCCTTGTAGATCGACAACGGAAGCGTTAACTTGTAGATCGACAACGGAAACATATCTCCACGGCCCGACCGATCAAGCACCGAAAGTCTGTATAAAACCAAATGCTTTGATTACACTATCAAAGCGTTTATTCCAACTCCGAGAGGCTTGCACCAGTCCATAAATGGATCGCTGGAGCTTGCACACTTTGTTAACTCCCTTTGGATCGACAAAACCTTCCAGTTGCATCATATACAACTCTTCTTCCAGAAATCCATTCAGGAATGCAATTTTGACATCCATCTGCCAAATTTCATAATCATAAAATGCGGCAATTGCTAACATGATTCGGACAGACTTAAGCATCGCTACGGGTGAGAAGGTCTCATCGTAGTCAATCCCTTGAACTTGCCGAAACCCTTTTGCGACAAGTCGAGCTTTGTAGACAGTAATATTACCGTCGGCGTCAGTCTTCTTCTTGAAGATCCATTTATTCTCAATTGCTTGCCGATCATTGGGCAAGTCAACCTAAGTCCATACTTTGTTCTCATACATGGATCCTATCTCAGATTTCATGGCTTCAAGCCATTTTGCGGAATCTGGGCTCACCATCGCTTCTTCATAGTTCGTAGGTTCATCATGATCTAGTAGCATGACTTCCAGAACTAGATTACCATACCACTCTGGCGTGGATCTCACTCTGGTTGATCTACGAGGTTCAGTAGTATCTTGTTCTGAAGTTTCATGATCATTATCATTAGCTTCCTCACTAATTGGTGTAGGTGTCATAGAAACAGTTTTCTGTGATGCACTACTTTCCAATAAGGGAGCAGGTACAGTTACCTCGTCAAGTTCTACTTTCCTCCCACTCACTTCTTTCGAGAGAAACTCCTTCTCTAGAAAGTTTCCGAACTTAGCAACAAAAGTCTTGCCTTCGGATCTATGATAGAAGGTGTATCCAATAGTCTCCTTTGGATATCCTATGAAGACACATTTCTCCGATTTGGGTTCGAGCTTATCAGGTTGAAGCTTTTTCACATAAGCATCGCAGCCCCAAACTTTCAGAAACGACAACTTTGGTTTCTTGCCAAACCATAGTTCATAAGGCGTCGTCTCAACGGATTTTGATGGTGCCCTATTTAACGTGAATGCGTCCGTCTCCAAAGCATAACCCCAAAACGATAGCGGTAAATCAGTAAGAGACATCATAGATCGCACCATATCTAGTAAAGTATGATTATGACGTTCGGACACACCATTACGCTGTGGTGTTCCGGGTGGCGTGAGTTGCGAAACTATTCCGCATTGTTTCAAATGTACACCAAACTCGTAACTCAAATATTCTCCTCCACGATCAGATCGTAGAAACTTTATTTTCTTGTTACGATGATTTTCATCTTCACTCTGAAATTCTTTGAACTTTTCAAACATTTCAGACTTATGTTTCATTAAGTAGATATACCCATATCTGCTTAAGTCATCTATGAAGGTGAGAAAATAACGATATCCGCCACGAGCCTCAATATTCATCGGACCACATACATCTGTATGTATGATTTCCAACAAATCTGTTGCTCTCTCATAGTACCGGAGAACGACGTTTTAGTCATCTTGCCCATGAGGCACGGTTCGCAAGTACCAAGTGATTCATAATCAAGTGGTTCCAAAAGTCCATCAGTATGGAGTTTCTTCATGCGCTTTACACCGATATGACCTAAACGGCAGTGCCACAAATAAGTTGCACTATCATTATCAACTCTGCATCTTTTGGCTTCAACATTATGAATATGTGTGTTACTACTATTGAGATTCAATAAGAATAGACCACTCTTCAAGGGTGCATGACCATAAAAGATATTACTCATATAAATAGAACAACCATTATTCTCTGATTTAAATGAATAACCGTCTCGCATCAAACAAGATCCAGATATAATGTTCATGCTTAACGCAGGCACCAAATAACAATTATTTAGGTCTAATATTAATCCCGAAGGTAGATGTAGAGGTAGCGTGCCGACCGCGATCACATCGACTTTGGAACCGTTTCCCACGCGCATCGTCACCTCGTCCTTAGCCAATCTTCGCTTAATTCGTAGTCCCTGTTTCGAGTTGCAAATATTAGCAATAGAACCAGTATCAAATACCCAGGTGCTACTGCGAGCATTAGTAAGGTACACATCAATAACATGTATATCACATATACCTTTGTTCACCTTGCCATCCTTCTTATCCGCCAAATACTTGGGGCAGTTCCGCTTCCAGTGACCAGTCTGCTTGCAGTAGAAGCACTCAGTTTCAGGCTTAGGTCCAGACTTGGGTTTCTTCTCTTGAGCAGCAACTTGCTTGCTGTTCTTCTTGAAGTTCCCCTTCTTCTTCCCTTTGCCCTTTTTCTTGAAACTAGTGGTCTTGTTGACCATCAACACTTGATGCTCCTTTTTGATTTCTACCTCCGCAGCTTTCAGCATTGTGAAGAGCTCGGGAATAGTCTTATTCATCCCTTGCATATTATAGTTCATCATGAAGCTCTTGTAGCTTGGTGGCAGTGATTGGAGAATTCTGTCAATGACACAATCATCTGGAAGATTAACTCCCATTTGAATCAAGTGATTATTATACCCAGACATTTTGAGTATATGCTCACTGACAGAACTGTTCTCCTCCATCTTGCAGCTATAGAACTTATTGGAGACTTCATATCTCTCAATCCGGGCATTTGCTTGAAATATTAACTTCAACTCCTGGAACATCTCATATGCTCCATGACGTTCAAAACGTCATTGAAGTCCCGGTTCTAAGCCGTAAAGCATGGCACATTGAACTATCGAGTAGTCATCAGCTTTGCTCTGCCAGACGTTCACAACATCTGGTTTTGCTCCAGCAGCAGGCCTGGCACCCAGCGGTGCTTCCAGGACGTAATTCTTCTATGCAGCATTGAGGATAATCCTCAAGTTACGGACCCAGTCCGTGTAATTGCTACCATCATCTTTCAACTTTGCTTTCTCAAGGAACGCATTAAAATTCAATGGAACAACAGCACGGGCCATTTATCTACAATCATACATAAACAAGCAAGATACTATCAGGTACTAAGTTCATGATAAATTTAGGTTCAATTAATCATATTACTTAAAGAACTCCCACTTAGATAGACATCCCTCTAATCCTCTAAGTGATTACGTGATCCAAATCAACTAAACCATGTCCGATCATCACGTGAGATGGAGTAGTTTCATTGGTGAACATCACTATGTTGATCATATCTACTATATGAATCACGCTCGACCTTTCGGTCTCCGTGTTACGAGGCCATATCTGTATATGCTTGGCTCGTCATGTATAACCTGAGTATTCCGCGTGTGCAACTGTTTTGCACCCGTTGTATTTGAACGTAGAGCCTATCACACCCGATCATCACGTGGTGTCTCAGCACGAAGAACTTTCGCAACAGTGCATACTCAGGGAGAACACTTCTTGATAATTTAGTGAGAGATCATCTTATAATGCTACCGTCAATCAAAGCAAGATAAGATGCATAAAAGATAAACATCACATGCAATCAATATAAGTGATATGATATGGCCATCATCATCTTGTGCTTGTGATCTCGATCTCCGAAGCACCGTCGTGATCACCATCGTCACCGGCACGACACCTTGATCTCCATCGTAGCATCGTTGTCGTCTCGCCAATCTTATGCTTCCACGACTATCGCTACCGCTTAGTGATAAAGTAAAGCATTACAGCGCGATTGCATTGCTTACAATAAAGCGACAACCATATGGCTCCTGCCAGTTGCCGATAACTCGGTTACAAAACATGATCATCTCATACAATAAAATTTAGCATCATGTCTTGACCATATCACATCACAACATGCCCTGCAAAAACAAGTTAGACGTCCTCTACTTTGTTGTTGCAAGTTTTACGTGGCTGCTACGGGCTTAAGCAAGAACCAATCTTACCTACGCATCAAAACCACAACGATAGTTTGTCAAGTTGGTGCTGTTTTAACCTTCGCAAGGACCGGGCGTAGCCACACTTGGTTCAACTAAAGTTGGAGAAACTGTCACCCGCAAGCCACCTATGTGCAAAGCACGTTGGGGGAACCGGTCTCGCGTAAGCGTACGCGTAATGTCGGTCCGGGCCGCTTCATCCAACAATACCATCGAACCAAAGTATGACATGCTGGTAAGCAGTATGACTTATATTGCCCACAACTCACTTGTGTTCTACTCGTGCATATAACATCAACATATAAAACCTAGGCTCGGATGCCACTGTTGGGTTTCGTAGTAATTTCAAAAAATTTCCTACGCACATGCAAGATCATGGTGATGCGTAGCAACGAGAGGGGGAGAGTGTGATCTACGTACCCTTGTAGATCAACAACGGAAGCGTTAACTTGGTTGATGTAGTCGTACGTCTCCACGGCCCGACCGATCAAGAACCAAAACTACGGCACCTCCGAGTTCTAGCACACGTTCAGCTCGATGACGATCCCCGGACTCCGATCCAGCAAAGTGTCGGGGAAGAGTTCCGTCAGCACGACGGCATGGTGACGATCTTGATGTACTACCGTCGCAGGGCTTCGCCTAAGCACCGCTACAATATTATCGAGGACTATGGTGGAAGGGGGCACCGCACACAGCTAAGAATAAGATCACGTGGATCAACTTGTGTGTCAAGGGGTGCCCCCTGCCCCCGTATATAAAGGATCAAGGGGAGGAGGCCGGCCGGCCCTCTATGGCGCGCCAAGGAGGAGTCCTCCTAGTAGGAGTAGGACTCCTACTAGGAGTAGGAGTAGGAGTAGGAGTAGGACTCCTACTAGGAGGGGGAAAGAAGTGGGGAGGGAGAGGGAAAGGGGGGCGCCGCCCCCCTCTCCTAGTCCAATTCGGACCAGGGGGAGGAGGCGTGCGGCCCACCTTTGGCTGCCCCTCTCTCTCTCTCTCCACTAAGGCCCATATGGCCCATTACTTCTCCCAGGGGGGGGGTCCGGTAACCCTCCGGCTCTCCGGTTTTCTCCGAAATCATCCGGAACACTTCCGGTGTCCGAATATAGCCGTCCAATATATCAATCTTTATGTCTCGACCATTTCGAGACTCCTCGTCATGTCCGTGATCACATCCGGGACTCCGAACTAACTTCGGTACATCAAAACTCATAAACTCATAATATAACTGTCATCGAAACCTTAAACGTGCAGACCCTATGGGTTCGAGAACAATGTAGACATGACCGAGACACGTCTCCGGTCAATAACCAATAGCGGAACCTGGATGCTCATATTGGCTCCTACATATTCTACGAAGATCTTTATCGGTCAGACCGCATAAAAACATACGTTGTTCTCTTTGTCATCGGTATGTTACTTGCCCGAGATTCGATCGTCGGTATCCTATACCTAGTTCAATCTCGTTACCGGCAAGTCTCTTTACTCGTTCTGTAATACATCATCCCGCAACTAACTCATTAGTTGCAATGCTTGCAAGGCTTAAGTGATGTGCATTACCGAGAGGGCCCAGAGACACCTCTCCGACAATCGGAGTGACAAATCCTAATCTCGAAATACGCCAACTCAACATGTACCTTTGGAGACACCTGTAGAGCTCCTTTATAATCACCCAGTTACGTTGTGACGTTTGGTAGCACACAAAGTGTTCCTCTGGCAAACGGGAGTTGCATAACCTCATAGTCATAGGAACATGTATAAGTCATGAAGAAAGCAATAGCAACATACTAAACGATCGGGTGCTAAGCTAATGGAATGGGTCATGTCAATCAGATCATTCAACTAATGATGTGATCCCGTTAATCAAATAACAACTCTTTGTCCATGGTTAGGAAACATAACCATCTTTTTGATTAACGAGCTAGTCAAGTAGAGGTATACTAGTGACACTATGTTTGTCTATGTATTCACACATGTATTATGTTTCTGGTTAATAGAATTCTAGCATGAATAATAAACTTTTATCATGATATAAGGAAATAAATAATAACTTTATTATTGCCTCTAGGGCATATTTCCTTCACATGATCCTAATAAAAATGTTACTGATAATGTTCATGATGATGCTCAACCTAGTAATGATAATGATGTAGAAATTGAACCAGCTATTGATCTTGATAACCCACAATCAAAGAATCAATGTTATGATAAGAAAGATTTTGTTGCTAGGAAACATGATAAATAAAAAGAACCTTGGGTTCAGAAACCCATGCCTTTCCATCCCAAACCATCCAAGAAAAAGGATGATGAGGATTTTGAGCGCTTTGCTGAAATGATTAGACCTATCTTTTTGCGTATGTGATTGACTGATATGCTCAAAATGAATCCTTATGCTAAGTACATGAAAGATATTGTTACAAATAAAAGAAAGATACCAGAAGCTGAAATTTCCACCATGCTTGCTAATTATACTTTTAAGGGTGGAATACCAAAGAAACTTGGAGATCCAGGAGTACCTACTATACCATGCTCCATTAAAAGAAACTATGTTAAAACTGCTTTATGTGATCTTGGAGCCAGTGTTAGTGTTATGCCTCTCTCTTTATATCATAGACTAGACTTGAATAAGTTGACACCTACTGAAATATCTTTGCAAATGGCTGATAAATCAACTACTATACCTGTTGGTATTTGTGAGGATGTGCCTGTTGTAGTTGCAAACGTTACTATTTTAGCGGACTTTGTTATTCTTGATATTCGCGAGGACGATAGTATGTCTATTATTCTTGGAAGACCGTTTCTTAATAGTGCAGGGGCTGTCATTGATTGCAACAAAGGTAATGTCACTTTTCATGTTAATGGTAATGAGCATACGGTACACTTTCTGAGGAAACAACCTCAAGTTCATAGTATCAATTCTATCGGAAAAATTCCATCGATTATATTTGGAGGTTTTGAATTTCCTCTTCCTACTATCAAGAAGAAATATGATATACTTATTATTGGGAATGTGCATATCCCCGTTGAGGTAACCTAGTGTTATTCGAAATTTCTCCGGTTTCATGTTAATCAGAATGAGTTTGTTAACAAGACTTGATCAACCTTGTTAGTGGATTCCTTTTGATGAGCATGAGATGGATGAAACTAGAAGCACAACCTTCTGTACCCTCTCTATACTTTCTATTATTTAGTTGAAATAAAGTAAAAATAAATAATTTTCTGTCTATTATCTGATTATCCGTGCAATATAAAAATACCTCAAAAATAAAAGTTCTCCAAATGCCCTGAAAATTAAATATGATTTTTCCTAGAATATTTGAGGATTTATGGAACAAAGAACACACCAGGGGGGCCAACCACCTTGCCACGAGGGTGGAGGGCGTGCCCACCCCCCTAGGGCGCGCCCCCTGCCTTGTGGGCCCACAGTGGCCCTCCTCCACTTATTCCTGCACCCATCCTCTTCTTCTTCCTCCCACAAACATGAAAAACCCACTCAAGCACGATTTCGAGCCCTCTTTGCTGTAATTTTCGATCTCCTTGCTCAAAGCACCTCTCACAAATCTGCTTGGGGAGATTGTTCCTTGGTATGCGACTCCTCCATTGGTCCAATTAGTTTTTGTTCTAGTGCTTTATTCATTGTAAATTTTTGCTGCTTAGGTGACCCTATTCTGGAGCTTGCATGTCAAATTTATATGGTCAAAAGTAGTTTTGTTGCATAATATAGGCTCTAGGCACTTGTAGGAGTGGTTGCTATCAATATTATTGAGTTTGGTTTACTTTTATTTTGAAGTTACTAAAAATTTCAGAATTTTTCAGAAAATGATGAGGAGATTATTGAGGGTCTCATCGAGCCAAAGCTCGAAGGAAAACGCACTGAAGCCTAAGTATAATTTGCCGCGCACCGCGGAAGTTCGGGCGTGTGAATGGCCTTCCGAGGATTTCTTGAGAGCAGCCGGGATTTATGAAGATTTTCATGAATTGGCTCATAATGCAGGCCTCACCGCTTTCCTCCACGACCAATGCGATCAGTACCTCTTACTCACAAATACCTTTGTGCAAAACTTTCATTTTCATTCTAGGAACTCACCACCTACGGTGGAGTTTCATTTATATGATGAGCATAAGGAGATGTCACTTTATGATTTTTGTCGGATTTGTTTAGTCCCTTTTGAGGGTAAGACAGAAGAACCACATCTTGATGATGTGGAGGGATTTATTTATACTATCACTGTAGGGGAAACTAGGAAGGTTTCCGATGCACGAATCACTAGCATACATTTTCCTATCTTATGTTACTTTGCATTATTTGCTAGTTGTTGCTTAATTGGCCGCAGAAACTATGGGAACCTTAGTATCCCTGATATTATTATTTTGCTCCAAGGTTTATACAGTGATAACACTTTTAGTATGGGCGGTATTATTGCTAAACGGTTAAGTCTGAACCGTACAAAGGGCCCCATCTTTGGAGGCATCTATGCTAGACGCCTAGCTGCATATTTTAACATACCTATTAGGCATGCTGAGAAGGAAGAAAAAGTTCTACCTCATGTTTATCTAGATTATAAAAGTATGGTGGCACATGATTTTATTATTAAGAATAGGGCAGGAGAGCTTAAATATCAATTGTTCTTTAATAAACATCATCCTGGGACTATTACCTTGCCTGCTCCTTCTTTGTTTGATTTGACTGTAGGCACGTACCTTGTTCCGTTGACGGCTATCCATGCCTACCGAAACCCTGCACCAGCCAAGGAGTCAGAACCGGAACCACAATTTGATCCTTCACGACAGTCTAACTATCAGTGGGACCCGGAGATGATTGCCAGCCAGTGGCAATCGGAGCCTTCTTCTTCCTCATCACAGTACGACCCCAACAACTATTATTATGGATATCCGCCAGGCCAGCCGTGGCCATAGACCAACTTAGGCCAAAAGCCTAAGCTTGGGGGAGTACGTATTTCTCACCGACATTACATTTATGTTCACACACACTCATTGCTAGATGTCGGTGTTCATACTTTTTCATTGTATCATCCATGCTAGTTTATTTCCTTTTATGCTTTCTTCTTGCATGTTTAATAAACCTTAAGAAAAAGAAAAAAATTAGTTGTAGTTTTTAATCAGTTTAATTTCCATGCTTGTAGTAGTAATTAAAAATAAAACCCAAAAATATTTCTTGTTCTTCTTTTGCTTGTTGGTAGCTTTCCCGTGTAAATTGTTTTATTTCTTTTCTTTTCTTTGGGGGTCAGTAGGAGAAGACCATGATTAAATTGTTGAAGTGGCTCTTATGTTCTTTATTGTTGATTTAACCAAGAGCCCATATTGCTTTGTGTTCTCCTGTTTATTGAATGCTTGCAGATTCCAGAGAGAAGAGGGGGAAGAAACAGTAAATACAGAGCAATGAAAGCATCACAAGGCATAACATGATGGCGGGGAGAGCTAGGGTTGCCCTAACGTAGTACTACACGTTGCAGATGGAGGGGATAAACATCCGAGGATGAATTCCCGGCGTTAGGTGGATTCCGGACAGATGAAAGAGAGGGGACGGTTCCATGTTCAGCATGCTAGGGGCATGTGACAGGTGATTGGACCGTGCATTTGGATTCGCTGGATTTTTCTAAGCAACTTTCATGTAGAAAACATTTTCATCCGAGCTACGGTTTAATTACTATGAATTTCTAAAGATTTTCCCATGTTTGGATTTATTTTATTTACAGAAAAAGATATATGACGTCAGCATGATGTCACAGTGACATCAGCAAGTCAACAGACGGCTGGCCAGGTTAAACCTGACATGTGGGTCCAGTGGCTTTAACAGTGTTAATTTAGACTAACAGAGGGTTAATTAGAGGATGGGCCCGATGTGTTAGTGAGTATTCTAATTAGCAGATTAGTTTGAAAACTTAATTATCATAAATAAGCGCAAGGGCCCACAAGTCAGTGGCAGGGGAGTGAACAGTGCCCGCGTTGACCATAGTCAACGCGGTCAACTAAGGCGCTGGGGCCCACGGTCAGCCTCATCGGGGTGGGCCCTACGCTTGCCAAGTCAGTGGCGGCACCGGAGGAGCTCCGACGAGCTCGCGCACGACGGCAGATCGCCGGAGATGCTCGGAAACGCGCCACAAGACACCAAATCGCATGCGGTTTGTTGCATTCGAACGAGGACTCGATGACGCGCCACGTGGTGTGGTCGGTTGTACTCGGGGGTGACCGGAACTGCGTCGGCGACGAGTGGGGGCAGCGGTGGCTTTCGGGTGGAAGTGGATTAGCAGCAGTAGTGTGCAAACGGGCGAGGCAAAGGGGGGAGTGAGGTCCTACGCGCGTGGGCGAGCTAAACGGGCACTGGCGCGGGACCATTTGGTCGCCGGAAGCTCGTCAGCGATGAGCCCCGCAGTGATGGGCTCGAGCACGTACGAGACGACAACTACGGGCAGGTTGGGGGCGAGGAGAAGAGAGCAGGAAGGAAGGAGAGCTCACCGCGGAGCACAAGGAGGCTCGGTGGCGGTTTAGGAGCTGCAGGGGCGGCACCGGAGATGAAGAAGATCGACGGCAGCCGGAGATGGGGACAAGGACGAACGGCGGCTGTGGTGCTTTCCAGCTCCACCTGAGGGCACCAGACGACGTAGTCGACCCCGGCGGAGCTTCACGACAAGACGGCGGAGCGAGGCGGTGTCTATGGCCACGGTGACGACGGAGGACGGCGGCGACCGCGCTCGGGTGGTGGCTCTGAGAAGGAGGCGAGGCGACGGAGCGAGCGGGGAGAGGGGATAGGGACTGGCGCGAGTGGGGGCGGCAGGGCAAGTGGGAGGGGAGAGGGGAGCCCAAGGCATCGCGGGTCTTATCTCTCGTTGTCGACGCCGACGAGGCGGCTCGGTGGCGACCGTGGGCACGGTCGGAGGAACAGGGAGGGGGGAAGGGCGACCAGGGGAGGTGGGCCGCCTAGGATGGGGGGAGTTGGGCCGGCCCAGGGGGCTTCGGTCTAGGGAGGGGGCACTTCCCACTCTCTCTCCTTTCCTTTTCCCTCTTCCTTTTTTTAGCTTATCTGTTTTAGCCATTTTAGGCCACCTTCACATTTTGCAAAAATGTTGGTTCACCACCAATATTACCAGAAGAATAATATCCACATGATGAACATTTTAGTTTTCATGTTTGAGCAATTTTGAAATTCACCTAGAATTTGAATTTGAATTCAACTGGAATTTGAAAGAACATGAGACAATAATGATCAGGCACATGTTTAGCAAAAAGATTAACTTAACCCCAGGGGTTACTGTAGCAGCATTACACCGGGGTGTTACAACTCTCCTCCTCTAAAAGAAATTCTTGTCCCGAGAATTAAGAGGTAGAAGGGAACAGGTCGGGGTATTCAGCATGGAGGTTATCCTCGCGTTCCCAAGGGGCTTCATCTTTAGAATGATTTGACCATTGCACCTTGAGGAACTTGGTAACCTTCTGGCGTGTTCAATGTTCAACTTCTTCAAGAATGCAGATCGGATGCTCTTTGTATGTGAGATCATCTTGAACTTGGATCAATTCTGGATCCACTTCACGTTCCGGATCCTTGAAGCATCGATGAAGTTGCGACACGTGAAAGACATCATGGACGTGAGAGAACTGA
Organism: Triticum urartu; assembly: GCF_056163025.1. Lineage (NCBI taxonomy): Eukaryota > Viridiplantae > Streptophyta > Magnoliopsida > Poales > Poaceae > Triticum > Triticum urartu. Next base: position 477,485,696 of record NC_141877.1, read on the forward strand.
GGTGTCAACTCCAATTGATAAGCCACCAATCCACGACGGGCCAGAATGCGGAAAGGACCAATGTAGCGCGGAGCTAGCTTGCACTTGACTCCAAACCGATGAGTGCCTCTCAAAGGAGTGACACGCAGATAAGCTTCTTCACCAGGTTGATAAGTTGAACCCCAGTGTTTCCGGTCATAGTTGCTCTTCTGGCGGGACTGGGCTGCCTTGAGATTATCCCTGACAATGCGAAGCTGCTCTTCAGCTTGTTGAATAATGTCTGGACCAATGAGCGTCCGTTCCCCAGTTTCTGACCAATTCAGAGGGGTTCGGCACTTACATCCATAAAGCACTTCAAAGGGTGCCATTTTCAAGCTGGCTTGATAGCTGTTGTTATAAGAGAACTCCGTATAAGGGAGAGATTCTTCCCACTTCTTACCCAAAGAAATAACACAAGCTCGAAGCATGTCTTGAAGAATTTGATTAACTCGCTCGACTTGGCCTTGGGATTGGGGATGATAAGCAGTGCTCCAGGTAATATGAGTTCCCATTGCCTCTTGGAAACTATCCCAGAACTTTGAAGTGAATATACTGCCACGGTCTGAACTGATCTCCTTCGGAATGCCGTGGAGTGACACAATTCGGGAGATATACAAGTTTGCTAATTGACTAGCAGTGATGGTCTCCTTGACTGGCAGAAAGTGAGCAACCTTTGAGAATTGGTCGATGACGACAAAGATAGCATCATTACCTTTCTGAGACTTGGGAAGGCCTGTGACGAAGTCCATCTGAATCTTATCCCACTTCCATTCAGGAATCGGAAGCGGTTGTAGAAGTCCAGCCGGTTTCTGATGTTCTGCTTTGACGCGACGACAAACGTTACATTCTTCAATATATCGAGAAATGTCTTGCTTCATATTAGACCACCAGTATTTCTGACGGATGTCTAAATACATCTTGGTACTTCCCGGGTGAATAGAGAGAGGGGTGTCATGCGCTTCTTTCATCACCTTCTCTGTCATAAGCTCAAATCGGGGTAGGACAATGCGATCTCTGAAGTATAAGGTCCCATCTTCAGCAAGCGAGAAATCTCGGGATTTCTCTAAGGCAAGATCCTTTTTCATCAAATCCACGTGAGCATCTTTGGCTTGAGCAGACTTAATTGCTTTCAGCAGAGTTGGTTCCAGGACAAGGTTATTCAGAGAACCTTGTGGAACTAGTTGAAGGTTCAGCTTGCACAACTCTTCATAAAGGCGGCGTTGGGCTTTTGAAGACCATGTGATTGTTGCAATAGGACTTACGGCTCAGGGCATCGGCCATTGCATTAGCCTTGCCAGGTGTATAAGATATACCGCAGTTGTAGTCAGCAATAGCTTCCATCCATCGCTGCTGACGGAGGTTCAGATCTGGCCGAGTAAACAGGTACTTCAGACTCTGATGATCGGTGAAGATCTTGCAACGATTACCGAGAAGGTACTGTCACCATAGCTTTAGTGCATAGATAACCGCAGCAAGCTCAAGGTCATGAACTGGGTAGTTCTCTTCATGAGAACGCACTTGACGAGAGGCGTAAGCAATCACTCTGCGCTCTTGCATTAAGACACAACCTAATCCTTGACGTGAAGCGTCGCAATAGATGACAAAGTCCTTGCGAGAATCAGGGGGAGCAAGCACTGGGGCAGATGTCAGCTTGTCTTTGAGTGCCTGGAAACTTTCCTAACATTTGTCTGTCCAATCGAACTTAACGCCTTTGTGAAGCAGATTGGTCAGTGGCTTGGCAATCTTGGAGAAGGTCTCGACAAAGCGACGACAATAGCTGGCAAGACCGAGAAAGCTTCTGACTTGCTTGACAATCTTCAGAGGGGTCCAGTCAAGAATAGCCTGAACGCGCTCTGGGTTCACGGCAATACCATCCTTGGAGATGACATGACCAAGGTAGGTGACTTCATGAAGCCAGAATTCGCACTTGGAATACTTGGCATAAAGTTGATGTTCTCGAAGCTTCTCTAGAACAAGTCGAAGATGTTCAGCATGTTCTTCTTTGTTCTTCGAATATTCCAGAATATCATCCAGATAGACTACGATGAACTTGTCGAGGTAATCCATGAATATGTAGTTCATCAGACGAGAGAAAGTGGCTGGAGCATTGGTCAATCCAAAAGACATGACAGTGTACTCGTAAGAACCATAACGAGTGACAAATGCGGTCTTTGGAATATCCTCTTCACGAACACGGATCTGGTGGTAACCCAACCTCAATTCGAGTTTAGAGAATATTGATGAACCAGCCAGTTGATCATACAGATCATTGATCCGAGGAAGCGGATATTTGTTCTGAATTATAGCTTGGTTGATAGGACGATAGTCTTGTACCAAACGATTCGTTCCATCCTTCTTCTTCACAAATAGAGAAGGTGCTCCCCAAGCTGAGGAACTTGGACGGATGAAACCACTGCGAAGAGATTTGTCAATTTCCTCCTTAAGTTCAAGGAGTTCATGAGGCATCATCTTGTAGGGTCGTTTGGCAATAGGAACGGTGTCTGGTTTCAAATTGATGACGAACTCGACAGCCCGGGCAGGGGGTATTCCTGGAAGTTCTTCTGGAAAGACATCTAGGAAGTCGCGAACAACTGGAATCTTTTCAATTTCCTCAAGAGGTGCTGCATTCAACGCATTCAAGACATAAAGTCGTGCTTCATCGTTTTGAACAAGTTGAGCATGGTAGCTTACTATCTCACCGGAAGGATGTAGGAGGTGAACGACTTTGGTGGCACAAACGATGGAGGCAGTATGTGCTTTCAACCATTCCATTCCCAGAATGAGGTCAATGTTGGAAGACTCCAGAATAATGGGAGAAACATGAAATTCCAACCCTTCAATTTCAACAGGGACGTCGCGACCAATCATGGTAGTTCGACACTGACCCGCAGGGATGCGTACCACTATCGGGGTGTTCATGGGCTCGCATCGAATGTCGTGTGCATATGCAAAATTTTTTGACATGAATGAATGCGATGCTCCTGAATCAAATAAAACAGATGCTGGTACTGAATTAACAAGGAGAGTACCCATCACAGTAGCAGGCTGGTCTTGAGCTTCATTCAGATCAACATGATTAGCCTGACCACGACCATACTGTGTGGCATTGTTGTTGTGGGGCTGGTTGTTACGGCCAGTTGAAGGCAAAGCCAGCTGGTTCTGATTCTGAGGGAAGTTCCTGGAACGATGGCCCGGAAGGCCACACTTGAAGCACAGACCATCATTGGGATTGTGAGCAGAAGCTTGGGGTGGTACAGTCCAAAGGGGCTGCCTCTGTGGTGGAGGAGGCAGACGAGGTGCGGCATAGGACTGTCTTGGTGCAGGTGCAGTTGGACGATACATGTTGTGGGGAATCCATATCCGATGCTTCTGCGCTGACGGGCCCGAAGATGAGCCAGCATCACGGCTGTGCCTAAGGGATCCCTGGTGTTCCTGAAGACCAATCTCAACCTGAATAGCCTTGTTCACCAAGGTGGCAAAGTCGGCAAAGTCATGAGCGAGCAGTGCTAGCTTAATATCAGGGTGAAGTCCATCACATAACTTTTCTTGCCTACGAGCATCAGTTGCAATGTCTTCTTCAGCATAACAAGACAAGTCCAGAAATTCCCGCTGATAAGCATCTACAGTATTGTTGCCTTGGGTGAGGTTGAGGAAATATCGCTTCTTCCTGTCCATGATTCCCTGAGGAATGAAGCGGGCACGGAAGACAGCTTGGTAATCCGGCCAAGTGATGACCGTTCCAGCAGGTAGGGTACGCCTGTGGCTGTCCCACCATTGAGCAGCGGGAACCTTCAGAAAGAAAGATTCAAAGGTGACATAGCTAGCAGGGGCCACACTAGCAGACTCCAATTCATATGTGATGTCACGGAGCCAGTCATCAGCATCAAGGGGTTGAGTTGAGCTGCGGTAAATAGTTGGGTTGAGACGCATGAAGTCCTGCAGAGTTCCTGGGGTTGGCTGTTGATTCATGTTCGGACGAGGAAACTGAGCCATTATTCCTTCCATGAATTGGTGATTCAGCTCAAACTATTGCATCATTCCAGCAAAGAATTCGGTCGGTGGTGGATCGTTGGCACCACGGCCACGACCAGCGGGTCTAACGATCCTGCTAACAAGTAACAGGGGTAGTTCAGCATTGAGCATTTGTAAAAACAAGGATCATTCATGATGAAACATGCATAATGAAAAGAGGTACGATGGATACCACTTCGTTGTCATCACGACGGTGTGTGTACTATCCAGAACACTATTCTAAGGAAAACTATGGCTTATCCAGCTTTTGGGTGGATGTGGTCACGGGATCCTAATGTTAGAGTTAGTAAAACCATTTAAACCCGAATAGAAGAGAGATCAGAGTCCAAGAGTATAGACGAGGAATAAAAGATCCTAATACCTCCCAATGGCGACGTGGGCCCATAAGCCACACAACCATGTTAGTAAAAGTTTTTGTAGTGACTAGACTCGACTTCGGCAAAGGAGTTGGAAAGGGGCTACCTACAGACAGTTGGCTCTGATACCAACTTGTGTATCAATCGTACACTAATCATAGACGCAAATGTGTACGATCAAGATCAAGGACTCACGGGGAGATATCACAACACAACTCTAGACACAAATCAAAATAATACAAGCTTTATATTACAAGCCAGGGGCCTCGAGGGCTCGAATACATAAGCTCGAATACACAAGAGTCAGTGGAAGCAACAATATCTAAGTACAGACATAAGTTAGACAAGTTGCCTTAAGAAGGCTAGCACAAAAGCAACAACGATCGAAAAGGCAAGGCCTCCTGCCTGGGAGCCTCCTAACTACTCCTAGTCGTCTGCGGTCTTCACGTAGTAGTAAGCATCCTCCGGGTAGTAGTAGTCATCAGTGGCATCGTCTGGCTCCTAGGATTCGTCATCTGGTCGCAACAATTGGTTATCGGGAAAAAGGAATAGCAAAGCAACCGTGAGTACTCATCCAAAGTACACGCAAGACTTACATCAGATCTAAACTAAGTATGCATCTGTATCAAAGGAATGGGTTGTATCTGTGAACTAAACTGCAGAATGCCAGAAGGGAAGGGGAAGGCCTAGCCTATCGAAGACTAGCATCTTCTGGAAACCACCATCTTGCAGCAACAGGAGGGAGTAGAGTAGCATAAAGTAAAGTAGCAGTAATGTTATAAACCTCGGCCAGAGATCCTTTCTCGACTCCCTGCGAGAAAGCAATCCCAGAGCCATACTATCCAGTTATCATCTCATATCCAAGTCTCATCTCCATGTCTCATCTCAAGTATCCAGTTCTAGTTGTATCGATCGGGATACAACTCCAAGTGTCCGTTACCGTAGGACATGCTATCGATAGATGTTTTCTTCCCTGCAGGGGTGCACCAACTTACCCACCACGCTCGATTAACTCCGGCCGGACAGACTTTCCTGGGTCATGCCCGGCCTCGGCCAAACAATACGCTGCAACCCGACCTAGGCTTAATAGAGAGGCCAGCACGCCGGACTAAACCTATGCCCCTGGGGGTCATGGGCCATCTCCCCGGGAACTCCTGCACGTTGCGTGGGCGGCTGGTGAGCAGACCTAGCTACCTCCTTCAAGAAGGCAGGTGCTTACGCAGTCCAACCCGGCGCACGCCGCTCAGTCGCTGACGTCTATTAAGCTTCGGCTGATGTATACAGCATAGAACGCCCATACTATGCCCACGTGATGGTTAGTGCTATCAGGCGAGAGGCCCCTCGGATCAAATATCCAAATCGTAGTGGATTAGGAACGCGCGGTAACAAGCAGAGACTCACGAAAGATGTGACCCCGTTGCCCCGTCTCGAGTACTTGCGGCAAGGGCTAAGAATGCCCTTCCACGCCTCGTAAGTATCTCGCGGGCACCTTCCAGGTCAACCCGACTCCACATCACTCGCTATTAAGCTCGCGCGGGTACCCCTCAGGGTTGACCCGTCTTTAGTAACATGGCGCAGTGTAAAGTCATAGTAACCATAGTAACTGTGTATCTAACACCAAGGGGAAAACCCAAGGAATCACCCCGGTGAATCCCACTCGATGTTATCATCAAGGTGAACGTAAGAGGATCCACCCTCGAGGTTCACACTTGAGGGGTTGCACGACAGAGCGGTAACGGAAGTGGTTAAGGAGGAAATCACCCTCGATGACCTCGACCGTATAGCTACACTACAAAGATCTCATCAGGAGTGATGTAAGAGGTTCCACCCTTGGCACTCGATGGTAACTCTGTAGAGTCGTACAACTAGGGGGGGGTGTGCGGTGTCGGGGCCTGGACGTCGATCACGTTGATCGAGTCATCGAACATAAAGCGAGGCAACTGGGACAAGGTGGGGGTCACTGATGGATCTCTAACCAACCTATACTAAGAAGTTTAGGATAAGTAGGTAAGGTATAAAAGCAGGTAACAACAACAGGCTATGCATCAGAGTAGGATCATACAGAAAGCAGTAGCAGTTCTAATGCAAGCATGAGAGGAAAAGAAATAGGCGATATCGGAATGCTCAAGGGGGGTTTGCTTGCCTGGTTGCTCAGACAAGAAGAAGAGGTCGTCGGTGACGTAGTCGATCACGGCGGCATCATCGGTCTCGGGGTCTACCGAGAGAAGAGGGGGAAGAAACAGTAAATACAGAGCAATCAAAGCATCACAAGGCATAACATGACGGCGGGGAGAGCTAGGGTTGCCCTAACGTAGTACTACACGTTGCAGGCGGAGGGGATAAACATCCAAGGATGAATTCCCGGCGTTAGGCGGATTCCGGACAGATGAAAGAGAGGGGACGGTTCCATGTTCAGAATGCTAGGGGCATGTGACAGGTGATTGGACCGCGCATTTGGATTTGTTGGATTTTTCTGAGCAACTTTCATGTAGAAAACATTTTCATCTAAGCTACAGTTTAATTACTATGAATTTCTAAAGATTTTCCCATTTTCTGGATTTATTTTATTTACAGAAAAAGATATATGACGTCAGCATGATGTCACAGTGACATCAGCAGGTCAACAAACGGCTGACCAGGTCAAACCTGACATGTGGGTCCAGTGGGTCCCACATGTCAGCCTCTGTGACTTTAACAGTGTTAATTTAGACTAACAGAGGGTTAATTAGAGGGTGGTCCCGATGTGTTAGTGAGTATTCTAATTAGCAGATTAGTTTGAAAACTTAATTATCATAAATAAGCGCAAGGGCCCATAAGTTAGTGGCAGGGGGGTGAACAGTGCCCGCGTTGAACATAGTCAACGCGGTCAACTGAGGCGCTGGGGCCCACGGCCAGCCTCACCGGGGTGGGCCCTACGCTTGCCAGGTCAGTGGCAGCGCCGGAGGAGCTCCGGCGAGCTCGCGCACGATGGCAGATCGCCGGAGATGCTTGGAAAAGCGCCACAAGACACCAAATCGCACGCGGGTTGTTGCATTCGAACGAGGACTCGATGATGCGCCGCGTGGTGTGGTCGGTTGTACTCGGGGGTGACCAGAACTGCGCCGGCGACATGTGGGGGCGGCGGTGGCTTTCGGGTGGAAGTGGATTAGCAGCAGCAGTGCGCAAACGGGCGAGGCAAAGGGGGGAGCGAGGTCCTACGCGCGTGGGCGAGCTAAACGGGCACTGGAGCGGGACCATTTGGTCGCCGGAAGCTCGTCGGCGATGAGCCCCCGCGGTGATGGGCTCAGGCACGTACGAGACGGCAACTACGGGCACGTTGGGGCGAGGAGAATAGAGTGGGAAGGAAGGAGAGCTCACCGCGGAGCACAAGGAGGCTCGGTGGCGGTTTAGGAGCTGCAGGGGCGGCGCCAGAGAGGAAGAAGATCGACGGCAGCCGGAGATGGGGACGAGGACGAACGGCGGCTGCGGTGCTTCCCAGCTCCACCTGAGGGCACCAGACGACGGAGTCGACCCCGACGGAGCTTCACGACAAGACGGCGGAGCGAGGTGGTGGTTGTGGCCGCAGTGACGATGGAGGACGGCGGCGACCACGCTCGGGTGGTGGCTCTGAGAAGGAGGCGAGGCGACAGAGCGAGCGGGGAGAGGGGATAGGGACTGGCGCACGTGGGGGCGGCAGGGCAAGTGGGAGGGGAGAGGGGAGCCCAAGGCGTCGGGGGTCTTATCCCTCGTCGTCGACGCCGACACGGCGGCTCGGTGGTGACCGTGGGCACGGTCGGAGGAACAGGGAGGGGGGAAGGGCAACCGCGGGAGGTGGGCCTCCTAGGATGGGGGGAGTTGGGCCAGCCCAGGGGGGTTCGGTCCAGGGAGGGGGCACTTCCCTCTCTCTCTCCTTTCCTTTTCCCTTTTCCTGTTTTTAGCTTATCTGTTTTAGCCATTTTAGGCCACCTTCACATTTTGCAAAAATGTTGGTTCACCACCAATATTACCAGAAGAATAATATCCACATGATGAACATTTTAGTTCTCATGTTTGAGCAATTTTGAAATTCACCTAGAATTTGAATTTGAATTCAACTGGAATTTGAAAGAACATGAGACAATAATGATCACGCACATGTTTAGCAAAAAGATTAACTTAACCCCAGGGGTTACTGTAGCATCATTACACCGGGGTGTTACATTCACCATGTGCTAATGCTTTGTTCCGGTTATCTATTAAAAGGAGGCCTTAATATCCCTTAGTTTCCGTTAGGACCCCGCTGCCACGGGAGGGTAGGACAAAATATGTCATGCAAGTTCTTTTCCATAAGCATGTATGACTATATTCGGAATACATGCCTACATTACATGGATGAATTGGAGCTAGTTCTGTGTCACCCTATGTTATGACTGTTACATGATGAACCACATCCGGCATAATTATCCATCACTGATCTGATGCCTACAAGCTTTCCATATACTAGTTTACGCTTATTTACTTTCCCGTTGCTATTGTTACAATCACTACATAATACCAAAAACATTACTTTGCTTTCATTACTCTTTTGTTACCGTTACCACCACTATCGTATTACTTTGCTACTAAACACTTTGTTGCAGATACTAAGTTTCCAGGTGTGGTTGAATTGACAACTCAGCTGCTAATACTTGAGAATATTCTTTGGCTCCCCTTGTGTCGAATCAATAAATTTGGGTTGAATACTCTACCATCGAAAGCTGTTGCGATCCCCTATACTTGTGGGTTATCAATGATCATCACACTTTTATTTACTTACAACTGAAGAATTACAACTCGATACTTAGGACAAGATATGACTCTATACGAATGCCTCCGGCGGTGTACCGGGATGTGGAATGACTCATGAGTGACATGTATGGAAGAATTATGAACGGTGGCTTTTCCACAAATACAATGTCAACTACATGATCATGCAAAGCAATATGACAATGATGAAGCGTGTCATAATAAATGGAACGGTGGAAAGTTGCATGGAAATATATCTCGGAATGGCTATGGAAATGCCATAATAGGTAGGTATGGTGGCTGTTTTGACGAAGATAGATGGTGGGTTTATGGTACCTGCGAAAGGTGCGCGGTATTAGAGAGGATAGCAATGGTGGAAGGGTGAGAGTGCGTATAATCCATGGACTCAACATTAGTCATAAAGAACTCACATACTTATTGCAAAAATCTATTAGTTATCGAAACAAAGTAATACGCGCATGCTCCTAGGGGGATAGATTGGTAGGAAAAGACCATCGCTCGTCCCCAACCGCCACTCATAAGGAAGGCAATCAATAAATAAATCATGCTACGACTTCATCACATAACGGTTCACCATACGTGCATGCTACGGGAATCACAAACTTCAACACAAGTATTTCTCAAATTCAAGACTACTCAACTAGCATGACTCTAATATCACCATCTCCATATCTCAAAACAATTACCAAGTATCAAACTTCTCATAGTATTCAATGCACTTTATATGAAAGTTTTTATTATATCCCTCTTGGATGGCCATCATATTAGGACTAAATTCATAACCAAAGCAAATTACCATGCTGTTTGGGACTCTCAAAATAATATAAGTGACGCATGAGAGTTCATCTATTTCTATAAAATAAAACCACCACCGTGCTCTAAAAAGATGTAAGTGAAGCACTAGAGCAACAACAAACTACTCCGAAAGATATAAGTGAAGATCAATGAGTATTCGAATAATTATGCAACTATATGAAGATCCTCTAACATTTAAGAATTTCAGATCTTGGTATTTTATTAAAACAGCAAGCAAAGCAAAAGAAAATAAAATGACGCTCCAAGCAAAACACATATCATGTGGTGAATAAAAATATAGCGTCCCCAAGCTTAGGCTCTTGGTTGTCCTTGAATATTACCTTGGGTGCCTTGGGCATCCCCAAGCTTAGGCTTTTGCCACTCCTTATTCCATAGTCCATCGAATCTTTACCCAAAACTTGAAAACTTCACAACACAAAACTTAACAGAAAACTCGTAAGCTCCGTTAGCGAAAGAAAACAAAACACCACTTCAAGGTACTGTAATGAACTCATTATTTATTTATATTGGTGTTAAACCTACTTTATTACAACTTCTCTATGGTTTATAAACTCTTTTAATAGCCATAGATTCATCAAAATAATTAAACAACACATGAAAAACAGAATCTATCAAAAACAGAACAGTCTGTAGTAATCTGTAACTAACGCAAACTTCTGGAACCCCAAAAATTCTAAAATAAATTTCTGGACGTGAGGAATTTATCTATTAATCATCTGCAAAAATAATTAACTAAATATCACTCTCCAATAAAAAATGGAAGCAATTCTCGTGAGCGCTAAAGTTTCTGTTTTTTACAGCAAGATCAACAAGACTTTCCCCAAGTCTTCCCAACGGTTATACTTGGCACAAACACTAATTAAAACATAAAAACTCAATCATAACAGAGGCTAGATGAATTATTTATTACTAAACAGGAGCAAAAAGTAAATAATAAGAATAGGATTGGGTTTCCTCCCAACAAGCGCTATCGTTTAACGCCCCTTGCTAGGCATGATGATTTCAATGATGCTCACATAAAGGATAAGAATTGAAACATAAAGAGAGCATCATGAAGAATATGACTAGCACATTTAAGTCTAACCCACTTCCTATGCATAGGGATTTTGTGAGAAAACAATGAAACAAGAATCAACTTGCATAGGAAGGTAAAACAAGCATAACTTCAAAACTTTAAGCACATAGAGAGGAAACTTGATATTATTGCCATTCCTACAAGCATAAGTTCCTCCCTCATAATAATTTTCAGTAGCGTCATGAATGAATTCAACAATATAACCATCACATAAAGCATTCTTTTTATGACCTACAAGCATAGAAATTTTATTACTCTCCACATAAGCAAATTTCTTCTCAATCGGAATTGTGGGAGTATCATAAGGGACTCGAATACTATAAATTGTTTCCACATTAAAAGAGTAATGTTCAGAAAAAGGTTAATCATAATCATGAAAAGTTTTATAAATATAATCATCACTACTTATTATAGCATATGTATCATCACAATAATTATCATAAGTAGCAACTTTGTTCTCATCATAATCGATTGAAACCTCTTCCAAGATAGTGGAATCATTACTAAATAAAGTCATGACCTCTCCAAATGCACTTTCATAATTATCATAAGTAGGAGGCATTCTATCATCATAATAAATTTGCATATCAAAACTTGGGAGACTACAAATATCATCTTCATTAATCATAGCTTCCCCAAGCTTGGGACTAACATTAAATGCAGCAAATATATTATCAAAAACATCATCTTCATCAAACATAGCATCCCCAAGATTGGGACTTTTCAGATCATAAGCATAATCACTTTCATCATCAATAGTATGGATAGCACCAATAGTATAACTATTACCATATTCTTCCAAGCAAGTGCCAAAGAGATTTTCAAGATCATAAGAAGTATCGTTATCTTCCCAATCATAATCATCACAACAAGCAATAGGCATAACGAGATCATCATCAAGTGCATCATCTTCCACAATTATATTTTCATGAGGCACAATAGTAATAGGAGCAGCATTATTTGGAGATATCTTTTTTCCTCTCTACCTTTTTCTTTTATTCTTCTTCACCACATCATGTGTGGGTTCAATCCTCTTTTTGGAGCTCCTTATTAATGAGATTGGTTGAATAGGAGGCTCTTCCTCGTTACCTGATTCATCATAAGAAATAATAGGAGGGTATTGGGAAGTCTCTTCCCTTTCATTAGTATTCTCTTCATCTTCTATTTGTTTTCTTTTCTTTATGTAGTTGGCAATATAAGGATTTTCAATACAATTCACCGCACAATACATATAAATTTCCTCTAGATCAAAGCCAAGAAGTTTATCACGAGCAAATACTGGAAGATAGTTATTTATACGTTTCATTTCTTCGTAACCCATAAGCAAACTAGGTTCATTATGATGTACAAGAGAAATCAAGTCCTCACAATTTTTGGAAACGATTAGATCATGAAACAATTTGCATTGGATGGTTAAATGACCACGTTCATTGCAAAGCTCACAAGTATGGCCAAGAAAAATTAAATTTTCAGCACAAACATCTAGCCTTTCTTGCAACAATTTAGTTTCTAAGTACTTATGCCTCTCGCAAAATCTATCTTCCCTAATTGGTGTGTACTTGCAAACCCAATATAGTCCACAAAAATTGACAAGTTTATACGAGACATTTTCATCATAACTAGTGCAATCATCATTAGTACTATGTATATTCAAGGAGTTCGGACTAACAACATTGCAATCATGCTCATTATTCAAAGATTTAGTGCCAAACATTTTAATGCATTCTTATTCTAGCATTTGAGCACAATTTTCCTTTCCATCATACTCACGAAAGATATTAAAAAGATGAAGCGTACGAGGCAAACTTAATTGCATTATTTTATTTTATTTTTTAGTTTTCTTTTATAAACTAAACTAGTGATAAAACAAGAAACTAAAAGATTCGATTGCAAGATCTAAAGATATACCTTCAAGCTCTAACCTCCCCGGTAACGGCGCCAGAAAAGAGCTTGATGTCTACTACACAACCTTCTTCTTATAGACGTTGTCAGGCCTCCAAGTGCAGAGGTTCGTAGGACAATAGCAAATTTCCCTCAAGCGGATGACCTAAGGTTTATCAATCCGTAGGAGGCGCGGATGAAGATGGTCTCTCTCAAGCAACCCTGAAACCAAATAACAAAGAGTCTCTTGTGTCCCCAACACACCCAATACAATGGTAAATTTTATAGGTGCACTAGTTCGGCGAAGAGATGGTGATAGAAGTGCAATATGGATGGTAGATATAAGTTTTTGTAATCTGAAAATATAAAACAGCAAGGTAACTAATGATAAAAGTGAGCGTAAACGGTATTGTAATGTGTTGAAACAAGGCCTAGGGTTCATACTTTCACTAGTGCAAGTCCTCTCAACAATAATAACATAATTGGATCACATAACTATCCCTCAACATGCAAAAAAGAGTCACTCCAAAGTCACTAATAGCGGAGAACAAATGAAGAGATTATGGTAGGGTACGAAACCACCTCAAAGTTATTCTTTCCAACCAATCCGTTGGGCTATTCCTATAAGTGTCACAAACAGCCCTAGAGTTCGTAGTAGAATAACACCTTAAGACACAAATCAAACAAAACCCTAATGTCACCTAGATACTCCGATGTCACCTCAGATTCATCTATTCAACCAACACATAGAACCTCAAAGAGTGCCCCAAAGTTTCTACCGAAGAGTCAAGACAAAAACGTGTGCCAACCCCTATGCATACGTTCATGGGCGTAACCCGCAAGTTGATCACCAAAACATACATCAAGTGGATCAATAGAATACCCCATTGTCTCCACGGGTATCCCATGCAAGACATACATCAAGTGTTCTCAAATCCTCAAAGATTCAATCTAATAAGATAACTTCAAAGGGAGACTCAATTCATTACAAGAGAGTAGAGGGGGAGAAACATCATAAGATCCAACTATAATAGCAAAGCTCACGATACATCAAGATCGTACCACCTCAAGAACATGAGAGAGAGATAGATCAAACACATAGCTACTGGTACATACCCTCAGCCCCGAGGGAGAACTACTCCCTCATCGTCATGGAGAGCACAGGGATGATGAAGATGGCCACCGGAGAGAGATTCCCCCTCCGACAGGGTGCTAGAATGGGTCTAGATTGGTTTTCGGTGGCTACGGAGGCCTCTAGCGGCGGAACTTCCGATCTATTGTGCTCCCCGAAGTTTTTAGGGTATATGGATATATATAGGAGGAAGAAATACATCAGGGGAGCCACGAGGGGCCCACGAGGGTGGAGGGCGCGACCAGGGGGGTGGGCGCACCCCCCTGCCTCGTGCTCTCCTCGTTGATCCCCTGACGTGCACTCCAAGTCTCCCATATTTCTTTCTTTCCAAAAATAACTTTTCCGAAGGTTTCATTCCGTTTGGACTCCGTTTGATATTCCTTTTCCGCGAAACACCGAAACAAGGGAAAAACAGAAACTGGCACTAGGCTCTGGGTTAATAGGTTAGTCCCAAAAATCATATAAAATAGCATATAAATGCATATAAAACATTCAAGGTTGATAATATAATAGCATGGACAATAAAAAATTATAGATACGTTGGAGACGTATCATAGATCAATATACAATTTTTTTACCAGAGAGTGATAAAACAATTTTCATTTTTTATTCAAAGCGCACTGTCAAGAGGGCCCCATACCCCTCACCGTGTTAGGGACACAAAATCAACGAATATAACACCGATATGATGGAAACTAGGGCGGCAAGAGTGGAATAAAATACCAGGCATAAGGCTGAGCCTTCCATCCTTTACAAAGTATATATGTGCATTAATTAAATAAGAGATATTGTGATATCCCATGATATCCATGTCCCAACATGGAATAACCTGCAACTAGCAATGCTATAAGAGGGGCTGATCAAAGCGGTAACATAGCCAAACAATGTTTTACTAGGAAGGGTGAAAAGGTTAGAGGCTACCATGGCAATTTGGGAGGCTTGATTAACAAGTGGTAGGTAGTGCAACATAGCGATAGCAGCGAGACAACTAGCATAGCAAAAATAGTAGTGAGATCCAAGGTGACGGTCATCTTGCCTGAAATCCCGCTAGGAAGTAGAACGAGACCTTGAAGAAGACGACCCCACGTAGTCGAACGAATCCTCATAATCGCAACGAAACAGGAACTATCAAGAAGGAGCACAACCGGAAAGAAGCAAACAACATGGTAAACACACAACACATAAACATGACATGATGCTCAACCAAATATGACGCATGACAAGGCTACATGATGCTACTCATGTCAAGAGATGATGCATACTAGAGCAATACATCAAAGCAAGTTTAAATGAGGCAGGGAACAACATATAGCAATTCTGGTAAGTCCCCATATGCAAATTTAAAAAATGGTTCAGATCTGATTAAAACACAATGTTGAAGTTGTTAAACATCAAGTTAAGATGCACCAAGACGATCTACACGGTTTTCTAGTCAAGTTACATATAAAGTTCGTTTAATTCGGAGCCACGGCCTTGAAGATATGAGCAAAACAAGTTACACATGGCATTGATGCAAATGCAAGCAAAACAACATCACAAACACACCAAAACATTGATGCAACAAGGTAACATTAAACTACATATAAAACTAAGCAAGTTTCATATAGAGCATGCTCATAACGGAGCAACGGTTCAACACATACGCTCAAAACAAGTTTTAAACACAATCTGCCCAAAATAGCAAGTAAGCACTTTGCAAGCAAGGAAACAACATGCTACAGGAATCATATGGACACAAACTTGACATGCACTCAATGTACAAATTACATGCTTCAAAAATCACTAGCAAAAGGGCTCGTGCGTTGCAACGGGAGGAAATAAATCACATGCCCATGTGTTGTAGGTCAAGTTGAAACAAAAGGTGCTAGAAAGATTGTAAAGATAAAATACAGAAGATTTAAGTTGAACGAAAATCTTGTTACAGAAAAAAAGAGTTGGACAGAAATCTCGGATAAGTAGATGTTTACCTTTTCTCATAGCTTTTTTCGAAAAAGGGCGCTTTATTACGTATGAGATTTAAGCATTACACTTTTTCTCATAGCTAGTAAAGAGAATGCAATTGTACTTTTTCCTGCTTGTACTATGGGTTTTACTTCTTCGTTGCATCTCATCACGGCAAGCCGCTGCCGTCCGCCATGATCACCACGGCTTTGGGCACTACTTGTCACCACCATCATACATACATGCCCAACTCTTTGCTTGTCATCAAGAGTCAAGCCGCTGCTTGTCATCAAGATTTTATGTCTAGCTTTTGGCCGCTACACTGGCTGCTTCCATATTCTCTCAAGGCAACGTTTATATTATGCTAATCTCGTATCCCAGCACCTAGCTAGCCACCAACTATATAGGTTGATATTTCAGACAACTTGAGAACGTATGAATTGGTGAGAATTGGGTTAAATTGTCGGAGGTGGAACAATTCAAACAAAAATATCCACGAATCATCACATCAGTGTGCTTTCCCTCTTGGCTACTGACTTAGCACACAACACCTGAGGTTATCATCCTTTTCGGGGGGGGGGTGCTTGCGCGAGAACTGGAAACATGACTTGCGGGCCAGGTCCAGCAATGTAGCTACAGGCAAAAAAACACATAACGATCAGCGCTGGCTCCTAATTAAATGGGCCGGCCCATACCTAGCAATTGATCCATGGAAACCAAGCACACGACCTATGAAGTCCCATGCCAAGCGATCGATAGGTGGAATCAGACAATCGTTTGATGATCAAACTTAGGAAATGAACTGTAAGATTAGTACCACCTCGGATATAGAAAATAATATAGGTGAAAAAACTAAAAGCGTAAATTCACGGTAAGAAACGTATTGTGACGGTGAACCCACGGAGTCGATCCATTCCGTTGCAACGGGAAAACACAACGTCCAAGTGTGAGAACAAATATGATAAAGACAGAAGTACCTCAGGAATTCTTGAGCCGAATCTTCGCAAGCCTATTTTTCAACATGGCATTGTCTTGCGATTTGGGTCTGGTGTTCATCCGAGGTGATGTTATCATCGCAACCGGAGAACAACACATATGCAGAGTGATATAGTTAGTGATGCTACCAAGATTCATCATTACAACAACTTTCTCGTTTCCCAATTAAACCTAGGCACATTATCTCACCCTTAACTCACATTTTCCGGCACCCACACCTGCTTCCTCTCCTTGTCCCCGTCATAGCTCGGCCTCATCGTTGCCGTCTTTCGCCTCGAGCTCAGCACGGCTTCCTTCCAAATTGACTTGCACCCCCCAAAATTTCAGTTGACTTGCAAATAGCCCGCGCAAAACTATTTTGGGACACTTATCACAATGAGTGTTGAGTGCATGCAGGTTTTGACCGTCTAATCACTATCAGCATCTGCTTCCTCTTTCCACTATTTTCCATTTATCGTCAAGTTCATCTCTGCCCACATGGTCATCTTGGTTCTTTCGTGCCTCTTTGATCACCCCAACTCTATGTTGGCTGCACCGTTAGAAAGTAAATTTGAAACAATACATAGAAGGCATACTTGTCCAAAAATGACCCTTTAATAAAGTGACTATGTGACCTGCATATCGTTGCTGTCGGGTTATGTTCAGGGGCAGAATTTCAAGCAAGTTCAAGTGACTAAGTGATGGTGTTCAATCTTCATGGTTGTAAGCTCAAATATGAAAAGAGCTTAAATATACGAAGTAGTGTGCTGTTCTCACAAATTTAAATCTATTGCTAGTTGCTTAGCCATGAATGGCAATAAAAGTAGTTTCTCAACTCCCTAATTACAGTTGACACATCAAATACCATTTAATAATGTGCACAGTAAAACAACTTCTAAATCTGGACATACTCCTTTGAGTATTTTTAACTAGACACAACAGATAATGTGCGTTAATGGTTGTAAGTTCCTACCAATACTTTTTTTGACAGAACCTATGCTTATATATAAATATTGGATTACTTAACGAAGTCATTTGCATATACACCGTACTAACCACCCAGGTTTCCGAAATACCTAACACTCTAGCGAGGAAACAAGATCATGAGCTACACAAATTGCTACTTCTCTCAACTTTGAAGCACACACACGACTCACTCATACGCTTAATCATCCTAGACTCAGCAAAGGTCATACATGAGGTCAACATATCCTGATAGTTAGAGTCGACAGAATTGATAACTACAATATTTCGACAGCATTAGGAGAGGCTGCATTAAACCCTCCAAGAAAGCTGCAACTTCAGCTTCCTATGCTGTTTCAGATATTCAATATACACGTAGCAGATAAAATAATTATACCGCGCAGATTTTGGGAAATAATAACTGCTGTAGCAACCCCAGTATTAGGGATAAAAGATGCATCAATATTCACCTTAGTCGTACCTTTATCAGGGCTTCTACAAGGATTAGCATTGGAGATTCTGTCTTGTTTAGCAAAGGATTATAGATTGCAGAAATATGCCTGCAACGATTTCTTTCCCTTTTCCCTTAGGATCATCCTTTTGTAGTTCTCCATTAATCATCTTCACACAATTAACCAAGAACTCAACCGATTTTTATGAGTTGACCTTAAGGCTTAATGTTTCTCTACATTGGTTGTCCTAAATCTATCACACATTTGTGCATGATAGAAAATATGTCACACTGAATTTCTTCTGAACTTCTTTTGAGATGTAACAACACAAGCAGTAAAAACAAGTAAGCAAACCTACCAATCGAGCTTTGAATGAATTTGTAAAATAAATGCACAATCCATGTTGCATCCACACCAATTAATAAATTCAGACTCAAGTTTGTACAGCCACATCAATTTGAAAAATCGAGAGGAAAATCCAAAGCTGCAAAATCCACTGCCGCAAATTTTAAGAATTTTATAGTAATATATCTCTCTCAAATAGTTATTTTATCAAACCAGAGATGATTAAGAACTTGCAGATTTCCCGTTACTAAGTTCTGTTTGGTGCTTGCATTGCTGTAACAGCCAACCTAATTTATTTTTTGACAAATCCCACAACCATGTCAACATCCAGAAGTGGCACCGAGAGCACAAAAGTATAAAATTGTACCTCTAAGATAGTTGAAACTAAATTAGAAAGTGTGCAATTCGATGAGACACTCTCACGATCTGAGGAAATTGATGTAGCTAGTGTCATTGTCGAGGGTGAAGGACACGTCTGTATTCCTATCCATCTTGCCAGTCACCATCCCAACGAGCCTGGCCAGTAGACCACCCAACCTAGACAGCCGTGTCAGAAGCCAATCTCGATGTACACAAAGCCGAGAGATGCATATAGTGGGCACTCACCTTGGCTGTCTCGACGCGAGTCATCCTTCTCGTCAGTGCCAGATAGCGCCACAACGACGATCTGCTTCATGGTGATGAAAGAGGGTGAAGACCACCACCGCAAGGAGGCCAGCCGCTTGGGTGGGAATCGATAGCGGGGTGGCGGCGATGTTCGCCGCAGGAGGCAGGCGGATGGTTTCAACAGGTGCCACTGCCAATGTAATTAGAACACTTGTAGTCTTTCAGGGAGCAAAGTGCAGATTACATGAAGTAAAGCTGGATGGCAATTATGCTTCGTGTATGGGAAGAATACAACCATCGGCTATAGTAGAGGGAGGAGACTGGATGCGACTTAAATCTCTCACCTCTTCAAATATGTCAACTGGAGTATTTCTCAACAATCCCTTGGATCTTCTCCGAAGTGAAGATTGACGCACTGGTATCGAAATCAGCACTCTCCAACTGCCTCTGCAATTGCGTTGACAACAAAGTCGAGATAAGCATTACGCATTGCTTCTTCTGCTCATAAACACTTAGCAAAAATTTAGTTGTGTATGTTTCAGTGAGAGGGGGCAAGCATAGAGTACATCATTCTCAAGTATGACAGATTGGCTCTCAGAATTGTGTTTTCTAATTTGAACTAACAACTCCAATTTCTGTAACAACAATCAAAACGATGTAATTAGCATCTTCAATACAGTTAAGTTTGATGCTTCGAAAGAGGCACTATAAAAACATTTTTCTTCATCTGTGGTTGTAATTCCTATTGAGTGTGCATTTTCTTGCCAAATTCTAGAGTCTCTAGCTCGGCTTCATCAATAGCCATCTCTTCTCTATCAAATTAAATAGAAAAAAAATCAAAACATGCTTTTAGACAACAGTTCAAGTCAACTCTGCAAACCACAAAGTATTATTGCTAGAGAGCAGGTAATTATGGTTGTATATTCATTTTACTTGTTCAGTTCTATGGCCGGCGCATTAACTAACAACTCTTTTCCTTGAAAATAAATAAATAAAAGAGCACACCACTACACATATCAGCGTGGACTATATTGAAACATGTATAGCAAGAATGAGCTACCTACAAATGGTCCTGAAACAAAGCAAAAATGTTGCTGCAGTGCACTGAGTCTTTTTAGCAAACACATGGCGTGCACCTAGCGGGTTGGTGGTTGAAGTCGATGGGGGCAGAGCAGCACTGAACTGCACGCAGCCTGGGCAACGACCATCGAACTGCTCCGTCAATCTGTGCGTGATGGAAGGAGTAGGTGCTTCGGCCAGGTGAAGAAGAGCGTCGGGGAGGAGAGCAACCAGCTCTCGTCGGCTCACCTGTGATTGAGAGGCGAGGCAGGCGTTTTGGAACTGTCTTTTGCCGTCACCGGAGCACTGGACGTCAGCTAAGAGAGGAGGGAGGGTGAGTAGCGTCACTGGAAAAAGGAACACGCGGGGGCTGGGCTGATGGTGCTGGACGACGACGTCGGGTCGCGGCGAGAGAGGAGGATTGGGGGAAGGTGCGGCTCCTGCATCAATTGTCGCTGGTGGTGAAAAGCCGCAGGGGTGGGGAAAGCACACAGCGGAGGGGCATTGGCGGTGCGCGGCGGCGTGTCGGGGGCCGGCTGCGACGACGCATGGCGGGGGCCGGCGGCGTGCGACAGCGTGGAGATGCGCTGGAGGTGGAGATGGAAGGCAAGGTCATCGTGCATATTTTTTTCTTTTCTCTCGCCAGTACCGTACCGGTTCCATTGACTTATTAGGGGGACTGCGGGTTGGATACCTAAAACACCAGGGACTTTTTTATAAAAACATCGCGACGGTGAACCCGGGGACTCAATCCATGCTTTATTATTAGGGAGAGATTAAGGTTCAGGTTCATAGGCATCAGGATTAATCCAACATGATCAATGCAAAAAGCAACTCAATAACACAGATTATGACTTAGTGAAAAACATGGCATACATGAGCAGAAATAACATGTTGACATGTTGGGGGCATGAAACAATGGTGATAAAGTGCAAGAACATAACAAGCAAAAGCATTGCATCAAAGTACAAGTTAAACATGGCAAACCATGATTACTAAGCATCTCCATATGAGCCCTAAATCAAAGGCAATCAAGAAGACAAGATGCAACATGATATAAGCTGATTCTCAGACTATCTAGGAATGCAAACAATAACATTATGATGCTGACTTTGGAGGCACATAACAGAAAGCATAGCAACTTAAGTAATCATGCAAAAGACATGGGCATGTAATAGACATGATATACTTCAACTTAGTCCAAGGTCACAAGTTCATATGAAGCATGGAGTAATTACTATGATGCTTGCAAAAAAGGAACATGGTGTTAACACTAGTAGAAAAAGGACCTAATGTGAGACACATTAGTCCCGGTTTGATTTTGGCCCGGTACTAATGGTACCATTAGTGCCGGTTCGAACGGCTATGCATTAATGTCGGTTCATGTTGCACCTTTAGTACTGGTTCGTGCCACGAACCGGTACTAAAGGGGTGGTGGCAGGCTGGCGTCAGGCTGGGGCCCCACGATCACCTTTAGTACCGGTTCATGGCACAAACCGGTACTAAAGGGCTAACCTTCAGTACCGGTTCGTGCCATGAACCGGGACTAAAGGGGTCTGACCTATAGTCCCGGTTGGAGAAACAAACCGGGACTATAGGGCAATTTTCAAACTCTACCCCCCTAGTGTATCGCCATTTCAGTTTTGAAAAAATCAAAAGAAAATGATAAAAACTTCAAAAAATAAAATCCTTCCAAAGGTAGTTATATTACTACATCTACTAGTTAGGAAAATTTGAAAAATGATATTTGGACATGTTTTGCAAAAAGTGTAGGGAAAATGTAAAACGGCTATAACTTTTGCATATGGCCTGTTTGCAATTTTTTAGAATCCTCAAATTCCAAAAGGAAAAAAAGATATGCTCAAATTTTAGTTTTTTTAAATTTTGGTTAAATCTGGTCAAACTACTTATTCAAGAAGTATTAATGTTACTACATAATTATTCAAGAATATTAGTGTTACTAAATAATTATTTCAATTTTCTAAATTTTGGTCAAATCTGGTGAAACTGTGGTCAAACTATAGTCAAACTATGGTTAAACTTATTCAAGAAATATTAGTGTTACTAAATAATTACATTTTTTAGAATAATAGTTTCAAACTCAAATGGTGAAACGTGTGACCTAATGCTCAAGCTAAACTGTTGAGGGTTAATAGGATTGACACCTTACATTTGTCAGGAAAACAACAAGTGCAGACTTGGAAAGTAGGGGGGATAGAACTCCGAAGTTAAGCGTGCTCAGGCTGGGGGAGTGAGAGGATGGGTGACCGGCCAGGAAGTTAGATGATTTCGAATGATTGATCCACACTTGAGCAGTTAAGAGGGGTGATTAGAGACTAAATCATCAAATAATTCAAAAAAATTAAAAATAAAAAAAAATTCAATTTTCCCCAAAATTTTCAAAAAAAATTCAAAAAAATACCTTTAGTACCAGTTGGTAACACCAACCGGTACTAAAGGTCCCCCATACCACGGCTCGAGCTCACGCCACATGGTGGGCCCTTTAGCACCGGTTCGTGTTGAACCGGTACTAAAGGGGGGCCTTTAGTGCCCACACTTTAGTGCCGGTTACCGAACCGGCACTAAAGGGCCTTACGAACCGGTGCTATTGCCCGGTTCTGCACTAGTGTAACAGGATGTCAGATTTAGCATGATGGCAACTTGAGAGTAAGAAAGAGTCAAGCTACATCAAGTTATATGGCAACCAAGGGCATTGCATCAAAGTACACATAACAAGGAGCAAATAACATCAAGGAGTCATATACATATGACTCATGTACTAGTGGGAACCATCACGACAAGTTTGCATGTTGTAACAATTTCAGCAAGTGTAAAACAGCAACAACATAGCATGTTTGAAATCTTGGAACAGAGGTCATATGAGGTCCAAAATTAACAAACTTAGCATGTGGCAAAGTAATCATAGCATACTTCAAATCATGTAACTGGAGCATCTCCAAAAGAGGCATAGATGGTAGCATCAAATGAACATGGCATCACAATGTAACAGTTACAGACTTAGCAAAAATCACTAAGTCTCAGAAATCAACAACATCAAGTAGCACACTTCACAAGCTTGTTCTAGTCACCAAAAGGCACATAAAAATACATGGACGGCACCACTATAAAGATGGCATGAATATGCTCCTAAAACATGTGGACATGATGCTCAAAAGATGAACACACAAAATGCTATGAAAAAGACAAATCAGCAAGTTATGACAATTTCAGCAGGTTAACATCATATAGCAATTTTACAATAATGATTAAGGCATCAAGATTAACATTAACATGCATGCAAACTACACCATCATATAGAGCACTTAGAGATGAACAATTTGATATATCATGCACGCAAAGCGGAGAAATATGCACAAAGATACACACCCCACAACATGCACACATGAAGTAAGAAATCCTGGGACTTGGAGAAAATTATACCCTCCGAAAACTGGACGGGGTCGACCCGGGACGAAGGGGTGTTTGGTTCGGGGGTTGAGCGGATCCTTCTACGGGGTTGGAAGGGGCTGTCCAGGCGCGGTGGTGGAGGCCGGAGAGGTCCCCGGCGGCGCTCCGGCGAGGGCGGGGCCGACGAGGCACCGAGGATGGCTAGATCGGGGCAACGAGCGGCGGATCTAGTGATGGGGGAGCTCAGGGCGGCGGCCAAAATCCGGGGCGGCGCGTGGAGGACTCGGGCGCGGGTCAACGAGCTCGACCGGCGAGGTCATGCGGTCGGTGGCGGGGAAGCGAGCGGGGTCCTTTGGGGCTCCTACGACAGGAGGCGGAGGGAGGCGTCTCGGGGCAGCGGCGCATCGGGCGGCGAGGCAAGGCAAGGCGGCGGCCAGCGGTGAGGGAAGGCGGCGGCAGGAAGTGCGGTGATGCGTGGCCACGGGCGGATCGGGGAGCCCGCGGGTGAGCGGCGGCACGCGGTTGGGCCGGGCGGGCCCGCGATGGGCCGCGGCGGCGGTGGGAGCCAGGGAGGCGGCGTGGCGTCACCGGATTGGCCGTGCGACGTGGAGGGCGGACGTGTCCGGCGCGGGCGGATGCGTCCGGCAGCGTGGAGGAAAGATGGTTAGGGTTTGGACTGCGATTTCGGAGGGGGAGGACTTATTTATAGGTAGAGGGAGCTAGGTGAGTCTAAATGAGGTGCGGTTTTCGCCCACACGGTCGTGATCCAACGACGGAGAGCATGGAGGGGGTTTAGATGGGCTATTGGGATGTTGTGGAGGGGTGCTGGGCTGTAAAGAGAACGGGGATTTCGCAGTTACACGGTTAACCGTTGGGGCATCAAACGACCTCCAAATGGAACGAAATTTGACAAGCGGTCTACCAGTGATGTACCAAGGCCACTCGACAAATCTCGGCCCATCCCGATAACATTTTGCTCCCGCTCATGAAACAAGATCTGAGAGGTGCAACGGGTGCGTGTGAGATTGCCGAATTCCGAAACGGACAATGGAGAGAAAGACCGGATGCAAGTTTTGAAAACATGAGGATGCAATGCACATGATGACATGGCAAAGATGCAACACGCAAGAAAAAGACATGGCAATGACAGCGAATAACTGGAAGTCATTTGGTGCATCGGACTCGGGGCGTTACAACTCTCCTGTACTAACAAGAGATCTCGACCCGAGATCTTAGGAACGAGACGGAAGAAAAGAGGACGAGGTAACGAAGAGTGCAATAGAGAATATGAACAAAGATCGAGAGCACTCGAGTAGAAAAGAAGAATGATGATTATGACAAGAATCAAAAGTTTAAAGACTAGATAGACTCTAAAACCACTCCGGTTAGAAAAGATAGAAAAGGAATAATAACGAAGGAATTTAGGCAGCACTCCGGCTTAACATGGAAAGAATAGAACATGAACTTGACAAGATGGAAAGATACTTGACGAGAGAAACAACACCATGCCTCCGGACGAATAGAAAGACTGGAATGAAAAGAATGGAGAAGAAAATGACAACTTCTACCACAATTGGGTTTGAAAAACATCCTTACGAAGAAGGGTTGAACGACGTTGTTGGAAATTCAACAACGAAAAGACTAAACTTGTTGTGAACTTATGGAAAAGATCTCAAAATTATGAGGTGATAACCGGCCACAATCGTAAATGACTGAATATATGAGGAGAATGAAGAAATGCAAAAATCCACTTCAAAAGAGTATGGAGAATTAATTGCACATTGAGACGCAAGAGGAAAAGATACTTGAGCTCCAACAAGAATCTTGATGAACACTTGAAGAATGAATTAAATCCTTACGAACCACCATGAAAGACTTCGGTAACAAAATGATGGTGAGATAGGATTGAAGGATAAAAAGAATAAGATGGCACCTTGTGATGATTTAGATAGAGCTTCGCGACGAGACAAGCCAGAAAAAGTTGGAACTCCGGAAAAAATGAACAACTTAGAACCGAGAAATTATTCATCATGAACAATCTCCGAAGCAAGGAATTACTCGGCCACGATGAAGTGAGAATAAGAATTACGTTATGCTTATCCTTCATCAAATTTAATTGATGACAAATGGATTTAGGGGAGTTATAGCACAAAACTTGCGAAGGTCTTCCTGAACCACCGGTAGGACTGAAAAGAACGAATGAATTGATACAATAGCAAAGGAGGATGAATCTTGAACAAACCACCATAAGAATTGGAACAAATGATGAAAAGAGAATGACTCTCCGGAAAGCATTATAGACGCACAAAGATACTTGAAGGAATCGAGATGCCAGAGAACAAAGAGATCGCGAATTGATTAAAGAATGCTTGAACGAAGCACCGATACAAATATGGGAACGAACGAAGCTGAAAACTTGGAACGAAAAAAAAATTCTGAAATGGAGGCCTCCGGATAATTGAAACGGAAAAACAACTCCTGAAATTAATACTCCGGATGGGTAAGAAAAGAATCACACGATTGTAAAACAATTTGAGTGGATGGCATGAAGCTAGAACCACGAATATCTAAGAGAACGGACAAAATTTAGAGGAAAACTCTTCTTCAGTCTTCAAATGTTGAGAATGACGACGAGGAACACCACCAAAATTGTTGAGATACTCTGGGAGAATAAAAAGCGAAGAGGTTGAACCAATAATGAAAATAATTTGAAATCGAGCTTGGAAAAGCATCTGACTGATGAAATTCATTCTTATGTCAAACTTACAAAAGAATTTGATAGTAACTCCGGGAAAATTTCGAGAGTCAGGCAAGATCCTGGGAAAAGACCTATGGGTTAGGGCCCACTGAAAATAAGCACCGTTGGAAAGGATCGGTTGAGAGAGAGATGACGCACCAGAACAACTGAAAGACTTGAATGAGGTGACAACCAGTAATTGAATGCAAACACAAATCTTCTTATATGACTTCAGCACTCCGGAAGGATAAAGTGGCGAGAGGCGAACGAGCAAGGGGAAACATTTGAGCCGACGGAAAGTATATGATCGATACCGAAAACTTGAATTGGATCCACCGGAAAGAAACCGAGACGAACAATGACTAACTAGCCGAGAATTCACCGGTTGAGACAATTGAGGAAAGGTTGAAGAGGTTCCGCAGGAATGAAATTGATGCTCGAATAGAGGCTCAGACTCCGGGAAGAAAAGGGGTGGGAGGGGGGGTAAAACAAAGGCAACTTGGATTGGGGAATCGACAAATATCTTGAAGAGGAAAAGCATCGGTTGAATATTTGAGGAAGGAATGACAAGGCTTCGCATGAGTAGGATGGATACTCGATTAAGGACTCCGGCACTAAGAAGAAAAAAGGTGGGCGGGTGGGGAAAAAAAGGACAACTACATACGAGGGAACAACACCGTTGAGAAAGAACTGAGGGTTGATCTTGCAAAATACAAAGAGGATCGAATCATCTTGACGAGAAAAGCACCGGATGAAAAGAGCTGACATCAGAATGAACGAAAACTAACTGCGCGATCCTAACAAAATTTTAAGGGGAAGAGGAGTAGTTCAAAACACCTACGTCAAGATTTCTTACCAGAGCGACCAAGGGACTGAGGAGCAAAAAGAATTCCTACTCTCCGATATAACTAGACTCCAAAAAAGTTTTTTTAGACTCGACAATGGCCAAACTATACGATCAAACAAGGGGGCTCCTACGGTCGGCCGAGGCTCTGATACCAACTTGTCATGCCCAATATGCGACTCTATCCTAAAGTGACTCAAAGGTCCCACCAAGGATAGAACCGCATATTGACACACTTTTGCAAGGTGAATATCATTACATCATACCATTACAAAATAGTCGGAATACATACAAAAGGCATACAATGCCACAAGAATACAACAATACATCATACATGAGAACAACATCCGACTACGGATGAAACACAAACAGATGATCAAACGATATCCACCCTGCTAGCCCAGGCCCCGACTAGGAACCTAACCCAAGATCGACGAAGAAGAAGAAGAACTCCAAAACAGGCAAACATCGCTCTCATGTCATGATCACCGCATTACCTGTACCTGCAACTGTTGTTGTTGTAGTAAACTGTGAGCCACGAGGACTCAACAATCCCATTACCATGGGAATCAAGACTAGCAAAGCTTAATGGGTAGGAAAGGGGTAACTGGTGAGGATGCAGCAGCGACTAAGCATTGTATATATGGTGGCTAACTTATGAATACAAGAGTAATATGAGAATCTACGCAAATGGTCGCCAACTAGTAATGACCAAAAAGTGATCCTGAACTACTTACGTTCAAACACAACCCAACCATGTTCTCTTCTCGAACTTCCCTGAAAAGAGACAGTCACGGTCACGCAACGCGGTTGGTGTATTTTAATTGAGACAGTCACAGTCACAGTCACAGTCCTCTACAACCGAATATAAACAAATTCCCATCTGCCACATAACCATGGGAACGGCTCTCGAAAGTTTAAACCCTGCAGGGGTGTCCTAACTTGGCAAGCTCATGATCCACGGAGACAATCCTCCATCGCGGGACCCTCCGATCAGACTCGGAATCCCACTGCACATGACATTTCGACAATGGTAAAACTAATCCAGCAAGACCTCTCGGCGTGCCGACACCCTGATAGTAGCCGCGTGTATCTCGTCTCAGGCCACGTCTGGATGGGTCAGCCTACAGGTATATACCAAATACCTCGAGCTTCCCCGAGGTGGCCCCACAGTCTGCCCGTTTGGGACCAACACCATCAGCACTGGCCCCACTGCTATGTAGAAAATCCTCGGGTTGATGACGCCATATGCCAATTAATTATTAGGTTCAAGTATAATTATGGCAAATGTTAAAACCAATGTTGGGCCTTGCTGGAAGAGTTTTATTCAAAGTGAACTGTCAAGAGGGCCCCATACCCATCATCGTGTTAGGGATGCAAAATCAAGGAACATGACACTAGTATGACGGAAACTAGGGTGGCAAGAGTGGAACAAAACACCAGGCATAAGGCCAAGCCATCCACCCTTTACCAAGTATATATGTGCATTAATTAAATAAGAGATATTGTGATATCCCATGATATCCATGTCCCAACATGGAACAACCTGCAACTAGCAACACTATAGGAGGGGCTGAGCAAAGCGGTAACATAGCCAAACAACAATTTACTAGGAAGGGTGAAAAGGTTAGAGGCTATCATGGCAATTTTGGGAGGCTTGATAAACAAGTGGTAGGTAGCGCGACATAGCGATAGCATCGAGACAACTAGCATAGCAAAGATAGTAGTGAGATCCAAGGTCACGGTTATATTGCCTGAAATCCAACTAGGAAGAAGAACGAGTCCATTAATAAGACGATCCCACGTAGTCGAACGAATCCTCATGATTGCAATGAAACAGGAACTATCGAGAAGGAGCACAACCAGAAAGAAGCAAACAACATATAAACACACAACACATAAAAACGACATGATGCTCAACCAAATATGATGCATTACAAGGCTACATGATGCTACTCATGGCAACAGATGATGCATACCAGAGCAACACATCAAAGCAAGTTTAAATGAGGCCGGCAATAACATATAGAAATTCCGGTACTCCCCATATGCAAATTTAGAAAATGGTTCAGATCTGATTAAAACACAATGTTGAAGTTGTTAAACATTAAGTTAAAATGCACCAAGAAGATCTACACGGTTTTTAGTCAAGTTACATATAAAGTTCGTTTAATTGGGAACTACGGCCTAGAGGACATCAGCAAAACAAGTTAAACATGGCATTGATGCAAATGCAAGCAAAACAACATCACAAACACTTCAAAACATGGATGCAACAAGGTAACATGAAACTACATGTAAAACTAAGCAAGTTTCATATAGAGCATGCTCAAAACGGAGCAACAGTTCAACACATACACTCAAAACAAGTTTCAAACACAATCTGCCCAAACAGCAAGTAAGCACTTTGCAAGCAAGGAAACAGCATGCTACAGGAATCATATGGACACAAACTTGACATGCACTCAACGTACATATTACATGCTTCAAAAATCATTAAGGTTCGGTACATAGGCATCAGGATTAATCCAACATGATCAATGCAAAAAGCAACTCAATAACACAGATTATGACTTAGTGAAAAACAGGGCATACATGAGCAGAAATAACATGTTGACATGTTGGAGGCCTGAAAAAATGGTGATAAATGCAAGAACATAACAAGCGAAAGCACGGCATCAAAGTACAGGTTAAACATGGCAAAACATGATTACTAAGCATCTCCATATGAGCCCTAGATTAAAGGCAATCAACAAGACAACACTACAAAAAAAATACACTTCCGTGATGATACGTGTTTGTCACAGTAGGCCGCGTTTTCTGTCATGCATGTACATCCATGACAAATTTATGACAGAATCAAGATAGTCATACCTGTGCTATCGTAGAAGTGTTCCATGACATTGCCAAAATTATCATCATGGAAGTGTCCACTTCCATGACGATAAATTGGGCGTCACAGAAGTGCTTTCATCAAGGGTGACCGACACGTGGCATCCACCGTAACGGAACGCCGTTAAGCTATCGGGTCGGATTTTGGATCCGATAACCCGTTAACAGCCACGACCAATGCCGATTTTCCACGTGTAAAATTCTCATTGGCTGACGGATCCATGCGTCAGCTCCGCGTTGGCACAGGTGTCACTCATCCAACGATCGAGATGGGCCTATGATATGTTGACATGTGGACCGGCCCAAAAGTGGCCCACAAAGATTAAATGGGCCGGCCCAACCGAAGGCCCATAAGATTTAGCAGACATAATGGGCCGGCCCAGCTAAAGGCCCACAAAATTTAGCGGACCATAATGGGCCGGCCCAGCTAAAGGCCCACAAGATTTTGCAGACCATAATGGGCCGGCCCAACTAAAGGCCCACAAGATTTTGCGAACCACAATGGGCCGACCCAGCTAAAGGCCCACTAGATTCTGCCGACCATAATGGGCCGGCCCAACTAAAGGCCCAACATTCTCTGTCAAATCGGCCCATCAACGGCCTGTCCTAAACTTGTCATCAATGCGGCCTATGGTCACTTCTGGCCCGTTAACAGTCCGCTAAGTAATTGGGCCGAATTACGGCCCGGTGTATTTCTGGCATGTTAAAGGTCCGGCTTCATTTGGGCCCATTTACAGGCCATCAAAACTTTTGGCCCATAAACGACCGTGCAGGATTTTGGTCATATTCGGCCATGTCTGACATTCGGCCTGTTAGAGGCCCACTATAGGTTTGGGCCACTTTTGGCCTGTTGTCATTTTCTGCCTGTTAACGCCGGACCTAAACCATGGGCCATATGTGGCCCAACGTCATATCGGGCCCATTAACGGCCCATATAAAAATGACGATAATCTAGCCCGACCGAAGTTCCGGCCTGTTAAAGGCCCGTGTATTAGGTCCGTCCGAATATCGGCGTGTTAAAGTCCAGTGGGTTATTTAGCACAATCAGGGCCCAATCTCACTTTCGGCCTATTAAAGGCCCATGTATTTTATGGGCTCGAGATATTTACACCTGTAAATTGCCTATTTTTACTGAGGGCCCAAATTATGTTTAGGCCTGTTAAAGGCCCGCTATGGGCACAGGCCTACCAGAAAAATATGAAAGCTTATGCTGATTTAGGCCCAGATATTTTTAGTGGGCTACATGCCAATTTCGGCCCATAATCGTTTTGAGCCCAATTGGAATGGGCCCGACGAATGTTGGGATGTTGGGCTCCTACAAAGCTTTAGGCCGAATACATCACTAAGATAAACCTACACTATACAAAAATAGCGTCGTAATTACTGCAGCCTGAGGCAGCATCATAAATGTTGTATCACCACAAAATAAATTCCAACCATACAACAAAAGGCCTGTTGGCATAAAGTTTACAGTCCTTCCAGATGAAAGAACCATCAGATGTATAGAAGCACAGATCATTTGACCTGTGTGCTAATGTTTCAGGCTGTAGAATCTGATGGATCAGCACGATCTCCACCTTTTTTCCGCCATTTCTCTTGAACAACGAAGCAAATGTCTGATAGTCTAGTTTTAAAACCATTCATATCTTGACGACATTTCTCAACCACTATTCTTGTTTCCGAAACAACGTCCACTAGGGATTGGACTTGTGTCTGGAGCACAGATATATCACTCTGTCTAGCAGGACGATTTTGTTCAGTAGGCGATTTGGACGAGGTTACCTTGACAACCAACCCAGAATTACGCAGGAAGGTGCTTTTTGCACTGTTAGTGGAGAGATACTGACGCACTGCAGCGAGAGGTGACATTGTGCCTGTAGTAGCCTCGTCACCTTCAGATGGTTGTGGCTGTTCAATCATTTCATCCATAGCTTCCTGAAAGTTTGAACTTGTAGATTAGTGTACCAGATAAGTTACTAATGAGATAAAAACAAACAAAGTAGGTTAAATGTTTATACATAACTTATTTTGGTGAACTACTGTAATACATTAGCATGTATTGTAGTGACAACTACATAATAAAATCACTTTTGGAACATATGTCCATGTAGCATGCCTACTGTATTGTCTATTTCCTCACATTCGTTGACATCTAAGGATAAAGAGATATGGTTTAAAGTAGGATGAACATAGTATGACATCATTCATATCATGGGCAAACAGATATAAAACAAACATGCTATTTTATCATTGTGTGCGCACGTGAACATAACAACTAGATTACAGATCAAGACCAAAAGAATATCCTTCATCTCTTTTAAACCATGTAAGGTGAAATGATACGTTAAGACGATTGTGAATAAAAGTGAACAGAGTAACTGACATTGGCTGCAAACCAAGTAGTTAAATGAACACATCACAATACCAATCAGTTCAAGGCAGGAGGAGTAAGGACTTACAACAGCGGCTTGAACTGGTGTGCTCATGCCCTTCATCTTGCTGGTGTGGCAATCCTTGAAGATTTGCACTACATTTGGTTCAAGTTCTTTTTGGTCCGCACGGGATTTCCTCTGTATTTGGAACAAGTCAATATATATAAGATAATATGGCACAAAAAAGAAGGAAGTAGCAGCTATTTACAAGAGCCTCCCAGTGTGCAATATAGCTACGAGATCCTGTGGTCTGTTGGAATTTCACTTTAGAACGGTTGGTTTTGTTCTTCAAACAGTTAGCCTAGAAGAAGATACACTTGTAAGGCACATACATAAATACAAGTTCAATATGTGGTCTGATCAAATACATATAGCCTACCTGATACTTTGGATCAGACCAGTGTTTAACGAGGGCTGTCCAGTCTTCATATGTAATATATTCCACTAGAGATGTTTGGGCGATTTCATTGTTAGCCTTGCCTTCAAAGTGAGATTTTCTAAGGTGGTACCGATACTGTCGCAGAGCAGACTGAAAAACATGAGTGCATGCTTGTCTAGTTGCATCATCTTTCGGATCCAACTTGAACCTCATCTGTTGAAAAAAGAATGTAAGTCTTATTAGGAGGAAGCAAGTATGGGACAGAGCAAGAGAATATTACTAATTGCGATGAATAACATTACTTACGGATAAATGGTCAAGGAAGGTGTTAAACTGGGTATTGTCTTTCTCATTCCTGTACTGGATCCACGTCGGGAGGATACGCGCATGACACCTAACAACAACGGTTGCCTTTGATACTAACTGGGCTGACTCTGTAGCATCACGTGGCCTTTTTAAACCTGCCTCAAAATGGATCTCCATTCTTCCTCCTTTAGATTTTGTTAATCTGTCAAGCATTATCCCTGATGTCTGTTTCCGCTTGCGCCATGGTGCTAGTTCAACAACGAATATAGAAAGTGTTAGTGTACATCAAACTTTGAGAGTACATATAAAGGAGCATGCAACTGCAACTTGACTCGGTTAGGTACCGTTTGGTGTTGATGCTCATGAGGTTCATCTGATCTTGCCAAGTCCTATTGTGTCAGCAGTGCTTCGGAAGTAGTGTTAGGTGTGAAGGCAGCTTGGGAACTGGCCAGTTCCAGAGCAAACGAACGAGTAACTGGTTGAGATGCTGGTACAGTTGAAGCAGATGCTGCAGCTGGTGGAGCAGGTGATACTGTGTTTGTAGATTTAGCCGGTGGACTTGGACCTTCTACTGCACTATAAGTACCAGCAGAATCTCGATGGCAGAACCTTTTCCATTTCACCCGACAAGTAACAACACTCCCTACTATATTATTTTCCTTGCTCTTTTTGGACTTTGCCATGTCAAGCTGTACCCACAACAAAAAATAATAAAATCACACTTCAGAACTCATTAATGCATGATACAGAAAAGCAATACTTTGATGTAAGACAACCGTATGAGGATGGAAATGTAAGAAAAACAGGACGGCATGACATATTCACAGCTACGATGTGCAAACTAAGCAGAAGGATTTTCAAGAAAATAGAAGTAATGCAAGCCAGACACCATATGAAAGATGCAACCAATATTACTTTGCCAAGTTAAAAGTGTCTTGTCATAAGTGGCAATTCGAAAAATTAGAAGAAGTACAACGTAGAAATCAATGCAAGATGCAACCACTATCAAACTGCCATGTTAGAAGCGTCCAATCATGAGTGATTGATGCAGGATACATAACAGCAGTACTTTGATGTAAGAACATGGTATGATAGATAGATGAAGTGTACTCTAGCCACAGAAAGCCATGTCATATGCACATGTATAACGTATAAACTTAGCAGGTGCAATTTAATCAAAATAGAATAAATACAGGCTAGACAGCATATGCAACATGAAACCAATTATCACACTATCAACTTAGAGCAAGCACCTGCAATGGTGGAGTACGGGAGATGAACTCATCATGTAGACTTGGGACTTCAACTTCATTAGCAGTAGCAGTGGCAAATCTAGAGAGTCTCTGTTTGTGTCGGTGCGGAGGACCACCAACATCCCCTAACTTACTCTTTTCCTTCCTATTTTCTGATATTGCCTTATGAAGTCAAAACCACAAGAAGATGAATAAAATTAGCTCCGCATAACTGGCTGATGCATGATACAGACTAACACTACTTTGATGTAAGGCATGTGCAGGATAGGAGGATGGAATATATACAAAAAAAGACAGAGTTTCATATTCACACGTACGATAGGAGGATGGAATATGTACGAAAAAATAGTAAGCGGAAGGCATTTCAACAAAATTAGAAGAAATGAAAGCTAGGCACCATATGAACATGCAACCAATATCACTCTATCAGGTAAAAAGTGTCTCGTCGTAAGAGCCATTTCAAGAAATTAGAAGTAGTACAAGCTAGAAGACAATGCAAGATGCAACCTACATCACAGTCCCAAGTTAAATGTGTCTTATGGGTAAGTGATCGTTGCAGGCATAAGTTGTAAGCTGCGCAGATGCAATTCAACATAATCAGAAGCAATACAAACTAGACATCATACGGAAAACGCAACCACGTATAACAGTTCCAAGTAAGAGCAAGCACCTGTGATGGTGTAGTAGGGGAGATGTGCTCATCATGTACACGTATGTTGTAGAAACAGGAACACGTGTCATATTCATAGGAATTATGTGTAAAGTAAGCAGATGCAATTCAAGTTAGAAGCAATACACGCTAGACATCATACGCAACATGCAACCACATATAATAGTGTCAAGTTAGAGCAAGCACCTGTGATGGTGGACTAGGGGAGATGTGCTCATCATCTACACAGCTACATTGACTGTCCAGCCTTGTGTTGTCTTGCGAATCTTGTTGGGAGGATGGCGGAGTAGAATCTGTAGAGACCCCTGTTTGAGTTGCTCCGGAGGACCACCATCATCCACTGCCGGACTAATTTCCTTCAGCTGTAATGATTTTGCATTGTGAAGTCAAACCGATAAGAAAAAGGAATAAAATTCGCTCTTCAGAACTCATTCATGCATGATACTGACGAACACTACTCGGATGAAAGGCAAACACATGATGCGAGGATGGAATATGTATAAAAAACAGGATGGTGTGACATATTCACACCTATTATGTGGTAACTAAGCATAAGGCATTTCAACAAATTAGAAGCACTGCAAGCTAGACACCGTATGAAAGATGCAACCAATATCACTCTGCCAAGTTCAAACTGTATGGTGTTTCAACAAATTAGAAGCAGTACATGCTAGAAATCATATGCAAGACACAACCAATATCACAGTGGTGACTTAAAGGTGCCTTATCATAAGTGACTAATGCGGGATATGCAAGAATAGTAGTTTGATGTAGAAACAGGAACACATGTCATATTCACAGGCATTATGTGTAAAGTAAGCAGATGCAATTCAAGAAAGTTAGAAGCAATACAAGCTAGACATCATACACAACATGCAACCACATATAATAGTGCCAAGTTAGAGCAAGCACCTGTGATGGTGGAGTAGGGGAGATGTGCTCATCATCTACACAGCTACGTTGACTGTCTAGCCTTGCGTTGTCTTACGAGTCTTGTTGGGAGGATGGCGGAGTAGAATCTGTAAAGAACCTCTGTTTCAGTTGCTCGGAAGGACCACCATCATCCAATGCCTTGCCAATTTCCTTCAGCTTTATTGATTTTGCATTGTGAGGTCATACCGACAAGAAAAAGGAATATCATTCGCTCTTCAGAACTCATTCATGCATGATACTGACGAACACTACTCTGATGAAAGGCAAAGTCATGATACGAGGATGGAATATGTACGAAAAAATGGACGGCTTGACATATTCACACCTATGATGTGGTAACTAAGCAGAAGGCACTTCAACAAATTAGAAACACTGCAAGACACCATATGGAAGGTGCAGTCAATATCACTCTGCCAAGTTAAAATTATCTCGTCATAGGTGGCGTTCAATAAACTAGAAGCAATACATGCTAGAAATCATATTCAAGATGCAAACCAATATCACACTGCCAACTTAAAGGTGTCCAATCATAAGTGACTGATGCATGATACACAAGAAGAGTAGTTTCATGTAAGAACATGGTGTGATAGACAGATATAGTATGTACCAAAAACAGGAAAGCGTGTCATATTCACATGTATCATGTGTAAGCTAAGCAGATGCAGTTTACACTAATTAGGAGCAATACAAGCTAGACACCATATGCAACATGCAACCAGATATCACACTGCCAAGTTAGAGCAAGTACCTTGGATAGTGGAGTAGGGGAGCAGAGACTTGGACCTTGTAATGCACTATGAGTACAAGGAGAATCGGTACAGATGCTCCGTTTACGTTGTTGCAGAGGACCACCATCATCGCCTTCCTTACTCTTTTCCTTCCTCTTTCTTGATTTTGCCTTGTCAAGTCAAACCCACAAGAAAAAAGAATAAAATTTTCTCTTCAGAACTCATTGATGCATGATACTAACGAACACTACTTTCATGTAAGGCAGCCGCATGATAGGAGGATGGAATATATATGAAAAATAGGACGGCGTGACATATTGACATGTATGATGTATAAAGTGTAAACTAAGCACAAGGTGCTTGAACTTGTTAGAATCGATGCAAGCTAGAAACCATATGAAAGATGAAACCAATATCACTCTGCCAAATTAAAAGGGTGCCCTAACAAATGTATTTGACCAAATTAGAAGCAATACATGGCAACAAGCTAGAAATAATTTGCAATATGCAACGAATAAAGGTGACTCATCTTAAGTGATTGATGCAGGATACAAAAGAGAGGTAGTTTCATGTAAGAACAAGGTTAACACATAGATGTAGTGTGTACCAAAAATAGGAAGGTATGTCATATTCATAGGTATAGTGTGTAAACTAAGTAGATGCAATTTACCCTAATTAGAAGCATTACAAGCTAGACACCGTATGCAACATGCAACCACATATCACACTGCGAAGTTAGAGCAAGCACCTGTGATGGTGGTGTAGGGGAAGTGCAGTCTTCAGGTACAGAGCTACGTTCAATATCTTCATTTAGGCTTGTTGTTTCTTGAGAATCATGTGGAGAGGATGAAATTGCATTCTTTATAAGAGTATTGCGTCTCATATTAACCCACGGGCGTGACTGTCTCGTCATAAGCGATAGACGCATGATACACAAGAACAGTAGTTTGATGTAAGAACATGGTGTGATAGGCAGATGTAGTATGTACCAAAAACAGGAAGGCGTGTCATATTCACATGTATAATGTGTAAGCTAAGGAGATGCAATTTAACAAATTAGGAGCATTGATGAGGGATACACAAGAAAAGTGCCTTATCATAAGATATTGTATGTACCAAAAACAGGAAAGCGTGTCATATTCACATGTATCATGTGTAAGCTAAGCAGATGCAGTTTACACTAATTAGGAGCAATACGAGCTAGACACCATATGCAACATGCAACCAGATATCACACTGCCAAGTTAGAGCAAGCACCTTGGATGGTGG
This sequence comes from Triticum urartu, assembly GCF_056163025.1. Classification (NCBI taxonomy): domain Eukaryota; kingdom Viridiplantae; phylum Streptophyta; class Magnoliopsida; order Poales; family Poaceae; genus Triticum; species Triticum urartu. The sequence continues at coordinate 477,523,962 of NC_141877.1, forward strand.
AGTAGGGGAGCGGAAACTTGGACCTTGTAATGCACTATCAGTAAAAGGAGAATCGATATAGATGCTCCATTTACGTTGCTGCAGAGGACCACCATCATCGCCTTCCTTATTCTTTTCCGTCCACTTTCTTGATTTTGCCTTGTCAAGTCAAACCCATAATAAAAAGGAATAAAATTTGCTCTTCAGAACTCATTGATGCATGATACTGACGAACACTACTTTCATGTAAGACGAACACTACATATCACAGTGCCAATTAAGAGCAAGCACCTGCGATGGTGGTGTGGGGGAATGGCGGTGAGCAACTAGAGAGTTAAGTTGACTATCTTCATTTAGCCTTGCTGTTTCTTGAGAATCATGTGGGGAGGATGACACTGCACTCTTTAAACGAGTATGGCGTCTCACAGAAACCCACCCGGGTGACTGTCTCATCATAAGTGATTGACAAGGGATACAAAAGAGCATTAGTTTGATGTACGAACATGGTTAACAGACATGTGTAGTATGTATCAAAAACAGGAAGGCATGTCATTATAAAAGGTATAATGTGTAAAGTAAGCAGATGCAATTTAACCAAATTGGAAGTAATAGAAGCTAGACACCATACGCAACATGCAACCACATTTGACAGCGCGATGTTAAAGCAAGCACCTGGGATGGTTGTGTGTGGCAATTGAGATCATCAACTGCAGAGCTAAGTTTACTGTCTCACCGTTAGAGCATTGGAACGCTTAGTGCTTATCTTCGAATTACACAGGAGCGACTTCTGTCTTTTCTTTTCTGCATTCATCAACACTGCGTCAGGGTCTGAAATACCCATGCATAAAAAAACAATAGTGTGAGTATGGGTGAAGTGTGTGCACAATTAGTACAGTGTAAAGGTAGCAGATAGCAGGTCGGTGAGAAATAAATGACGGGAGACATATGATAGCTCTACAACATGCATGGCACACTAAATTACTACACGATTCTATGAAAATAACAGTCGACTGAAAGCAAATAGGCCAGTCCATTTTTTCTGCACCGTCCAATGTACAAAGAACTGGCAGATCGCCTTCATCTACCTCCAGCGAGTCAGTGTTGACGATCTTCCTCGAAACACCAGCGACCACCGGCCCAGTATTCCTCCCCTGCCTGCGCCCTCCCCTCGACCTCACTGCACCGCCGTGCTTGGCACCGCCCCCAGCCATCCATTCAAGCCCCGCCGACCTCCAGATCGGGCGAAGCAGCTCCTGCGCCCCACACCCCTATGATAGACACCGATGTGCCGCTTCCCCGGGGAACAGGCGGACTAGGTGCTCCGCGCGCCTAAGCGGGTGCTGCTTCTTTTAATTGCGGTTCGACTGACCCTGGATTGAAATCCAAGCGGGCTACTAACCTCTAGCAAAGGTGAAATAGTAAAAGGGAGGAAACCTTATGCATTTAGTATCACGAAGAAGATGCAGTAAGAAGCGCTCAACTAGTTTCTTTTGTGGGATGAATACGGTGTGAGCGGAGACGTAAGATTTGCATGAATAAGGGAAGAGGAGTACCTCTTTCTGCTGGCAGTGCTGTGTCCTCCTTATGTTTTTCTGACGATCTTCTTGTTGTTCGCTGGAAACCAAAAGTTGTGGAGGACGGTGCAGCCTTGGACGAACCCATGGCCAAGTTGTTGAGTGTGGTGCGGTGGCCGTGTGTCAGCGGCGGGGAAGCAGATCCGAGGCGGCGAACAACGGCGTAGCGGGAATAGCTCCGGTGCGGTGGACGGTTGCGACAGTGGAGCCGCAGCAGTGAGGCGCAGGACGGCATGGTCGGAGTAGTTCTGGTACGGCGCACGTCGGCATCGGCGTCGTGGAGGCAGCTCTGCCTCGGCTTCAGCTGCTAAGTCCTTGAGGGTGTTGCGGTTGCGGTTGCATTGGACGACGACGTCGGGCTACCGGCTCCGGCGTGATGGAGGAGGGCGGCTGTCGGAGTAAATAACCATGGGTAGCCTAGCCGGCTCCCCCTGGCCCATCTGAAAAAATTACGAGCCGATCTGGCCCTCAAGAATCCAAGACGTGGGGCTGCCTTCCCCTTGCCGGTTGTCTCCCAGGCCGGCTATCGGAAGGCGACCCGACTTTAGCCCTCATGAAGAAAGCCGCGGGAGGGCCGGCTCCGAGAAGCCGGCCGCGAGAAGGCCGACTCCAAGAAGCCGGCTCCCACAAAGCGGTCAAGATCGTACCATCGAAGTCTGCATCCACATAACGACGATGTGACGGGGCGTGGCTACAGTAAAACCTGCTACCCCCGAATCCCGGAGCACGCCTGGTACAGTGCGCCGTACGGGTGGCCATGACCCGTCCGGCGCGGCACTGTTGCCACGTTGACCCTGATGTCATCCACGACGGGCTGCCAGTGCGGCCCACGGGCGGTGGGCCCCTTCAGGCAGAGAAACACCCGAAGGCGGCCAGGCCTCCCCCAGTCGGCCCAAGATAAAGCCGGCTCTCCACAGCCGGCTTGCCGCCTCCCTCGAAGGAGACGCCCCATTAAGGAGACAAGACGCGGTGAGGCTACAGCGATCACCCGCCGGACGGCGGCACTGTAGCCACGCCCACCTCGGTGAAGCCCTCGTCACCAGGATTGAGCAACAGTAACCAGCCACCGACAAGGCCCTGGACAGTGGGGCCTGCCTGTCGACCAAGGAGCCGACAGCCGGTGGGACCCACCAGCCGGCGGGCCCTAGTAGCCGGCGCAGAAGCCGGTGAGTGTATACACAGACGGCTAGGCCCCACGCCCAGCCGGATTACCATTGTACCCCCGGGGGGTAGGCCTATATAAACCGCCCGGGACACCCATGCAAAGGGTTGGACCCTGCTAGTTTTAGACACCACATAGGGAGGAGAAGAGAGCGAGCAGTGCCCTTCTTCCTCCTCTCGCCAAACAGCTCGAGGAGCATCGTGTAGCTACTTGTTCATCTAGTTATCATGCGGAGACCCCGCAGAGCAGCAGTAGGGGTGTTATCTCCACGGAGAGCCCCGAAGCTGGGTAAGATTCGCCGGCGTGCATGTCTTCGCCTCATCCCGCTTCTAGGCACCGGCGACGTCTTACTGGCTCCCACAATGATAAGCCACCCGTTGGCATATGTCGCACCTACCACCCGACATTTGGCGCCCACCATGGGGCCAGGTGCACCGTCGTCCGGATACCTGTTCTGGACGGGAACCCTCTTCCTCCCCAGCGAGCATAGCCAGCCCGGCACGCCCGATGGCGCTTGCCACGATGCGCTGCAAGGCGTCACCAACGTCTGCGCAGCGAGCGGCATCGCCGATCTCCTTGACAAGACCCTCATCTCCGACGAGCTCGCCTTCGACGCGCGCACCGACCACCTCGTCAACCTCCTCGGCCTGCTCCACGTCTCCGGCGAGCCTGCTGTGGACTTGGAGTTGGTTGGCTCCACCGATCCGATGCCTGTCGACTCCGACACGGCCTCGCTCGACACTTTCCCCACCGATGTCATGATCTACAATGACCCGCTTCCCCAGGCCGATGGCTGCGACGCTGTCACCACCGAGGTGATGGTCATCAGCCACGGCGGCGCTTCTGACGAGAGCGCCCACGACGCCCCGCGTGCGGCGGTCCATGACTTGTCCATCCCCCTCCCAGCCGATGCCGACGCTGAAGCACTGGAGGCTCGCCGCCTCGCCCTCCTCGCGGAGGGCCGGAAGCTGGCTTCCATGAGATGCCTCACTAAGGCCCACCGACGCGAAGCCGACCGCGCCGCCTTTGGCACGCTGCCCCTAGGCGGGCCCAGTCGGGCCGGCGTTGTCAGACAGCGCGGCGCTGCCATCGCCGACACGCTAGGAGTCGACCGCCCAGTCTACGCCACTCCACTCGAGAACCTGCGCGCTGCCCAGGCGGCCATAGATGAGATAGACGGATTGGGGGCCGAAGAACTCCCCCACATGACCAGACGCATCCAGCAGCTAATCGATGCGGCCGCGCAGCGGCACGAAGCCGGCGCCCGCGCAGAAAGCCCTCCCCCGCGCCGAGATCACGGCGCGACGTCCCGGACGCCAACTGCGGGCAAAACCCGCGCGCGGCGCGAGAAAGATCCGGCTGCCAGCCGAAGCCGAACCCGAATCTCCATCGAGCGAGACGCAGAAGGCCATCCCCGGGCCGTGGAGTGGCGGGGCAACCCGCCTTCGCCTCGGCCCCGTGGGGAGAGGTATCCCACCCCACCGCCTGTTGCGCATCCGACTCTCAGCGGCCGACTAGGTCGCCGCAAAGGAGTCGGCGAGAACGACGCCGGCCACCGGATCGACCGCCTGGCGCGATCCCTGGTGCTGGAAGAAGAAGATGATGTCGGCCCGCCTTGCTTCGGCCCCCCCATCCGCGACGAGCCTTTCCCCAAAGGGTTCTCGCTCCCAAGAGACACGCCCAAGTACAACGGCTCCGTGAAGCCGGAAGATTGGTTGATCGACTACTCCACGGCGGTTAGCATAGCAAACGGCAACAGGCGCGTTGCCGTGAAGTACGTGCCCCTCATGCTGCAAGGCACGACGCAGACCTAGCTCAACAGCCTCAAGCCATACAGCATCAACAGCTGGCTAGACTTCACAGAAGCTTTCGTTCGCAACTTCACCAGCACCTACAAGCGGGCTCCCAAGCCCAGACAGCTCTCCTTGTGTGTACAAGGCCCCGCCGAGTCTACTCGCGACTACCTCACGCGTTGGGTTGAGCTCCGCAACTCTTGCGAAGGGGTGCACGAGGTGCAAGCCATTGAATACTTCACTGCCGGGTGCCGAGAAGGCACCCTCCTCAAGCACAAGCTCCTCTGCGATGAGCCGACTACCCTCGACGAACTTTTGGTCATAGCGGACAAATACGCCACCGCCGACTCCTCAATGAAGACCGAACTCCGAGTAGACGCGTCCGGGAAGGTACTCAACCCGGCGCCCAAGATGCCGGCTGGGGACTCCGGCCGACGCCCACACCTGAACGACCATAAGCGCAAGGGCCCCGTGCCACCTTCCGCCAGTCGGTAGGTGGCCACAGTCGAAGACGAGCGGCCCGAGGGGCGGCCCGCGCCCAAGAAACCCAAGGGCGGCAGGCCGGCTTGGCAGCCGGCCTTCTCCTACGAGCAAACTCTCGACGCCCCATGCAAGTTCCACAGCGGCGCGAAGCCATCCAACCACACGACCCGGAAGTGCCACTGGCTCACCCGAATCTCCAAAGGCGAAGGGCTCTCGCCGCCTCCGCCTGTCGGTCCGCCGCCTCCGGCTCCGCAGCCGCCGACCGCTCGGCCCGCAGTCGGAGCCGTGCACGATGAGTTCCCCGACGAGCATGCCGCCTATGTCATCTTTACAAGCTAGCCCGAGGACCGGCGCAGCAAACGCCGAGAGCACCAGGAAGTCAGCTTGGTCGCTGCCAACCCCACCAAGCACATGCACTGGTCAGAAAAACCTATCAGCTGGAGCCGGGCCGACCACCCAGAGATGATGCCATCTCCCGGCTCTTATGCGTTGGTTTTGGATGCCACCCTTGCAACGGACAGACGCGCCGCCCATTTTTCCCGTGTGCTGATAGACGGCGGGAGCAGCATCAACATCCTGTACCGCGACACCCTGGAGCAGCTGAACATCAAGACGAAGCAACTCATGCCTACTCGGACTGTGTTCCATGGCATTGTACCCGGCCTGTCATGCGCCCCCATTGGCAAGATCAAGATTGATGTACTCTTTGGGGACAAGGAGCATTTCCGCCGAGAAGCGATCTGGTTTGAAGTGGTGGACCTGGAGAGCTCCTACCATGCATTGCTTGGCCGACCTGCCTTGGCCAGGTTCATGGCAGTTCCCCACTATGCTTTACCTCAAGATGAAGATGCCGAGCACCAAGGGCGTCATCACCATAGCCGGCGATTACAAGAAATCTTTCGAGTGCGCAGCAGCCAGCAGCCGGCTGGCCGAGTCCCTTGTGATTGCCAAAGAAAAGAAGATGTTGGACCGAGTCGTGGCCATGGCCGGCAAACAGTCGGCCTTGTCCCCCGATCCCAAGGAGTATGATGCCCAAGGATCTTTCCAGCCGACCAAGGAGACGAAGAAGATACCTCTTGACCCCGAGCACCCAGAGAGGTTTGCCGTCATCGGGGCAAACCTAAACAGCAAATAGGAAGGCGAGCTCGCCGATTTCCTCCGTGAGAATCGGGACATCTTTGCATGGTCCCCCAAGGACATGCCGGGTGTTTCGAAGGAATTCGCCGAGCACAAGCTAGACGACCGAGAAGACGCAAAACCAGTCAAACAACCCCTCCGCCGACTGTCGGAGGAGAAAAGAAGGATTGTAGGAGAAGAGATAGCCCGGCTTCTGGCAGCCGGCTTCATTATGGAAGATTTCTTTCCAGAGTGGCTCGCCAACCCGGTCCTCATGTTAAAGAAGAATAACAAGTGGCGCATGTGCATAGACTACACGAGCCTCAACAAGGCCTGCCCCAAAGATCCCTTTGCCCTGCCAAGGATTGATCAAGTGATAGACTCCACGGCCGGATGCGAGCTGTTGAGCTTCTTGGATGCTTACTCAGGATACCACCAGATAAAGTTAGATCCAGCAGACTGCCTGAAGACCGCCTTCATCACGCCATTCGGAGCCTTCTGCTACCTGACTATGACATTCGGCTTGAAAAATGCCGGTGCCACTTTTCAGCGTTGCATGCAGAAGTGCCTCCTCAAGCAGCTCGGCAGAAATGCCCACGTCTACGTAGGCGACATTGTGGTGAAGACAGAGAAGCGCGGCACCTTGCTGGAAGACCTCAAGGAAACATTTGAGAACCTAAGCCGGTTCCAAATCAAGCTCAACTGGCAATAGGCCCCCCGAGGAGAGCTTGGGGACTGCCATCTTTTATCTATGAATGAAGAGTATCATGCTTATGACCTTGTCGTTACATTCACTTTTTCCGTCCGGCACCGGGTTCGACTAGTCGGCCCGGGGACTGGCCGCCTGGAGTTATATTAGAAGTCCTACCCACGGTCAGACAATTAGTGTGCCGGCTTCCAAGCCTTCTCTTGCCAAAAGTCGCAGATCGAAGAACTGGCTGTCTGGCTGGCAAGAGTTAAAGGCAGGAAAGGACGCTCACACGAAAAACGGCTAGGGACTAATGGACTAATATAACAAAAGCCGGTTTTTCTCCCACCACCGACCGACTACCAGAGTAGCCGGCCGGCCAGCTTCCATTCACCTCGCTTCAATCTAAGAAAGCTCGAGTACTTGCCTTCCCAAAAGGTGAAGGCGGCAAAGGAAACAGCCTAAGGATAAAAAGCATACACGAATGGAAACCAAACACGCACACAATCATATTTACATAAAAGACCTTCAAAAGGCCATCATTCAAGATAGTTCGAACACACCCCCAGTGGGTGGAACTGCGCAAGTTTAATAAAAATTGTTCAAAGGATAACAAGCAGGAAAAACAAGGACGGCAGATTAAGCCAGGGGAGCGACTAGCGAGTCGGGCAGGTCGGTGGAGACGACAGTGCCGGCTGGAGGAGTGGCCGGCTGGCGAACCTCGGCATGATCACCGCCTCCCGCAGAGGGCGCGCTAGCATGCGCCTCATTGCTGGATGCACGGTCAGGCTGAGGCTGGCTGGCCGCTTCACCGGCCGGCTCAACGTCTTCGCCTTCCTCTCCTTCGTCGTCTTCTCCTTCATCGCTGCAGGCGATCTCCTCTGCCGAGTCCTCACCCGCTGCCGGGTCCAGCCCGAACCACTCCTCCGGCTGGGCAACGCCGTCGTCATTAATTTCAGGAGCGAAGACACTGATGTCAGGGCACTCGGCGATCGTCGAAGCGCGCTGAGCGATAGCCGGCCGCACCTCCTCCATCTCCTTGTCGGCCTCCAGCCGCCAGGTGCGCAGCTGGTCCAGGTTCAGCCCCGGATACCAGGCTCGGACGAACTCCAGCACCCGCCCAGCTCCAAGCCGGGCTGCCGATGCCTTCCAGGCCTCGAAGCGGCCAACCGCAACCTCCGGCCAGTCGGCAGTCCGACTCGGGGTGCGGGGAATCTTCTTGCCTGGCCAGAGGGTGGCCAACACCTGCGCCCCGGCACGTTGGAGGCGGCGGAGCATACAGTGAGCCGGCTGCAGCCGGGCTTGGACTGCCAAGAGTTGCTCCTCAAGCGTCCGGCTCGCGTCCGGCGCGATTTCAGCCCCTGCCTGCCGGCGCGCCTCACGATGGGCCTCGATGGTTTGGGTGGCGAAGACGGAGTAGCCGGGAAAGTAGTCTGCACAGAGAACAAAAAGCAGCACAAGTCAAAACACAAATCAGGGATCAAGGGGCAAGCAAGGAGTGAAGAAGGTGGCTTACCATCGATCAGATCCTCGATACGACTGAAGCCCTCACTCAGCGCCTGCTTCGCCTCAACCCAGCCCGCCGCTTCGGTCTCGAACTCGGCCTTCAGGGCGTCCTTGCTGTCCCGCGCCTTCTTCAGGGCCGCCTTGTGGCTCTCCTCCTGGTCGGCCAACTTCTTGGCCGGGCGGTCACGCTCCAGGACCAAGGCATTGTGCTCGGCTTCCTTGGCATGAAGGGCGGCCTGGGCCCCGCTGAGCTGCCCCCTCAAGTCGGCTTTGGCTCCTGCAAGCATGAAGACAAAGGAAAAATCAATAAGGAAGAAGTCGTCAAGGAAGATCCGACCCGGCTGCTCAGCAGTCGGCACGAATCTCGGGGACTACACCCAGTGGGTGCGCTGACGCGCCCCCACAGGAGATGAACGAAACCAAGCACGCACTCCGACTGCTGGTCAGGTCTTCGGGTCTCCGGCCCAGCTCCTGAGCCTGGGAGTTGAAGGCGGCAGCGCGGAGGTTATGATACTCCTGGAAGATCATACAGGAGGAGAGGATAAGTTAGTTGTCAGGACCTAGTAAGTTCCAAGCCGCCTGCGCAGCAGCTGACTCGGAACTCGGGGACTACACCCAGTGGGTGCGCTGACGCGCCCCCACGGAAGAAATCAAAAGAGCAAAATAACCAAGGACAGAAGACTCACCCGGATGACGGCCCGCGTTGCGAGGAACTCTTGGGTGTATTGCTGCAGCGAGGCAGCCTGGGCTTGAAGCCGGATCCGGACCTCCTAGGCCACCGCATTCAGCTCGCCCGTCCCCCCGCTGGGAGTCCACTCGGACGTGCTGGCGCTGGCCGCCTCCAGGGCCTCGGCCGTCTGACTGGCGCCCGCAGCTCGGTGCGGCTCTGGCGCGGAGGTGCCTCCCCCTGCGCGCCAGCGCAATGCCGGCTGCACCTCGAGGCCGGCCCCTACCTCCGGCTCGCCCCCGGCCGGCTGCTCTGGCGCCACGGCTGATTGGCTGCTTTGGCCCGCTCCAGTCGGTGCAGTCTGCGGCGCCTCCTCCACGAAGATCACGTGGTCCTCCCTCCTCTCCATCACCGGCGGGTCTTGGTTGACCTCCTCCGATGGGGGCCATGGGGATGTCGGGGGCCACGGCGCGGAGGGGAACGACGAGCAGCGGAGGCTGGTTGTGCGAGGCCTCCGCCTCCGTCTCCGCGGCTGCCGCCTCCGCCCGGGCCTTGGCCGCCACGTCGGCCTGCTCCTTCGCCACCTGGGCGGTCCTTCGCTCCTCCGCCTCCTGCTCCTCCCGCGCCTCCCGTGCGTTCCGCTCCGTGGCCTCCCTATGGTCGGCGCGGGGATCCACGCGGCGGGAGCCTGAAGACCCTCCAGTCAGCCCGACTACGGAGCCGCCAGGACCCCGCTCAAGGGAAAGCGGTGCCCTGTCCGGCGAGCAAAGAAAGGTTTAGAAGAGCTTCGGTCGAAAAGGACAACAAAAAAATATACAAGACATTCGACGACTTACGCCGAGATCGCCTGCGGCTGTTTCACCGCCTTGCGGAAGCGGGCCGCCTTCACGGCTGCCTCATCCCGCCTGGTCGCCGCCGTGGAAGCCTTGGATTTCTTCGGCCGGCTGCCGAAGAAGGTCGACGCGGCCCGGCGCTTCTGCGCGCCACCACGGGCAGCCGGCGCGGCGGACGGGCCCGTGCCTTGATGCTCAAGCGCCGGCTGGCGGTGCGGGGTGGCTTCGACCTCGTCGTCATCCGGCCAGTCCTCGAAGCCGGCCCGAGCCTCGCGCCTCCGGCCTCGTCGCCTTCCCCCATGATGGCGTCTTCCATGGCGGCCGCTCCCAGGTCCGGATCGTCGGCGTCGTCCACCGTGCAGTCAGGGAGGAGTTGGCTCTCTACCCCTACGGCCCCGGCCGTCGGCTAAAGGCAGACCAACTGATCAGAGGTCGGCTATCATGAGGCCGGCTACAAAAAGGAAGAAAAGAAGAAAAAACTTACGGCAGGCGGTGGGTTGGCGCGGGAATACGGCCCCTTGCCGTATCGCAAATCCTCGGCGAGCTTGCAGTTGGAGATGTAGTTCACCATGTAAGACACCTCTGCATGTGGCATCTCCCTGGTGCTCAGCCGGCACGGGTCGAAGCGGCCGCTCATCTGGCAAATCATGTGAGGCCGGCCTTGGAGCGGAAGTACTCGACGCTCCATGAAGGCGGCCACCAGGTCGGCTCCGGTCAGGCCCTCCGACTAGATCATCACCCGGAGCCGGGAGACGGCTGCGTTCCCGGCCTGGGACAATGACCTGGCCCGGTAGCTCCATGAAGGTTGCCTCCTAGCCGGCGGGCCGGCTACGTAAGCCGGCAGGTTGACGTAGTCGCCTTCCTGGGTGACATTCTTCATGTAAAAGTAGGATTTCTGCCAGAGCTTCACCGACTGGATCAGCGGGATGGGCGGGAATGGATTGTTCTCGCCCGTCCGCCTCATGGCAATGAAGGCTCCGCAGGGGGCGGGCACGCCCGCGACGACAGTGCCGAGCTTGCTCTGGAAGAATTCCCCCCAGAGCTCGAGCGTGGGGAGAACCCCGAGAAAGCCCTCACACAGGGTGACGAAAGCCGACAGTAGCATCACCGCGTTGGGCGTGAGGTGATGTGGCTGGATGTGGTAGAATTCAAGGAAGGCTCGAAGGAATCCGCTCGCCGGGAGGCCGAAGCCGCGCAGGCAGTGCGAGCAGAAGATCACCCGCTCGCCCTCCTCCGGTGCCGGCGAAATCTCCCTCGCCGGCGCTTGACGAACCCGCATGAAGTTCTCGCCCGGCAGGCGCCGCGTCCGGCGGAGGAACTCGACGTGGTCCTCGTGGACGTTGGAGCCATCCCACGAGCTCGACAGCGCCATGGGAGCGACGTGGCGAGGAGCAAGACGATGCGACGGCGGAGACATGCACGACCCCGCTACGGCGGGACCAAGGGAACCGAGAGGTCCGACGGCGGAGCGGCGCGGCAATGGGTTGCTGCGGCGGTGGAAAGAAGAAGAAGGAAGGCGAGAAGGGGCGGAGCGAGGGAGAGCGTGCGAGCCTCTGCCGCTCCCCCTCCTCCCCCTACTTATAGACCCGCACGATGGAGCCGAGGAGGCGTGGCATGGGGGAACGTGGGGATCAACTGCGCCCACTCCCCCACGTCCCGCGATTATTGCGCCCTGATGGCGTAATAAAACTGCCGCGGGAAGGCGAGCGGTCCGCGTGGGCCGCAGAAGATCCGCCCTCGGGCCGAGGCCTAGGAGTGGCGGGCCCGGGCCTGCGGCGGCGTCCCGTCGCGCGCGTGCGCTGGCAGGATTTCCTTGCCACATGGCCCGCGAGATGGCGTGCGGTCAGCTCGCAGGCCGACCCGCATTCCCGCCTACGAGAAACGGGGCTTTCCGAAGACGGCGCGCACAAGCACAGCCGGTCCCTCAGGATAGGAAGCTGACCGAGCTTCTCATCCCTTTGTCAGCCTCGAAGCTCGATCAGCTTTGGGGACTACTGTCAGAGTAAATAACCATGGGTAGCCTAGCCGGCTCCCCCTGGCCGTTCTGAAAAAATTACGAGCCAATCCGGCCCTCAAGAATCCAAGACGTGGGGCCGCCTTCCCCTTGCCAGATGTCTCCCAGGCCGGCTATCGGAAGGCGACCCGACTTTAGCCCTCATGAAGAAAGCCGCGGGAGGGCCGGCTCCGAGAAGCCAGCCGCGAGAAGGCCGACTCCAAGAAGCCGGCTCCCACAAAGCGGTCAAGATCATACCCTCGAAGTCTGCATCCACATAACGGCGATGTGACGGGGCGTGGCTACAGTAAAACCTGCCATCCCCGAATCCCGGAGCACGCCTGGCACAGTGCGCCGTACGGGTGGCCATGACCTGTTCGGCGCGGCACTGTTGCCACGTTGACCCTGATGTCATCCACGACGGGCTGCCAGTGCGGCCCACGGGCGGTGGGCCCCTTCAGGCAGAGAGACACCCGAAGGCGGCCAGGCCTCCCCCAGTCGGCCCAAGACAGAGCCGGCTCTCCACAGCCAGCTTGCCGCCTCCCTCGAAGGAGATACCCCATTAAGGAGACAAGACGCGGTGAGGCTACAGCGATCACCCGCCGGACGGCGGCACTGTAGCCACGCCCACCTCGGCGAAGCCCTCGTCACCAGGATTGAGCAACAGTAACCAGCCACCGACAAGGCCCTGGACAGTGGGGCCTGCTTGTCGACCAAGGAGCCGGCAGCCGGCGGGACCCACCAGCCGGCGGGCCCCAGCAGCCGGCGCAGAAGCCGGCGAGTGTATACACAGACGGCTGGGCCCCACGCCAGCCGGATTACCATTGTACCCCCGAGGGGTAGGCCTATATAAACCCCCCGGGACACCCATGCAAAGGGTTGGACCGTGCTAGTTTTAGACACCACATAGGGAGGAGAAGAGAGCGAGCAGTGCCCTTCTTCCTCCTCTCGCCAAACAGCTCGAGGAGCATCGTGTAGCTACTTGTTCATCTAGTGATCATGCGGAGACCCCTCAGAGCAGCAGTAGGGGTGTTATCTCCACGGAGAGCCCCGAAGCTGGGTAAGATTCGCCGGCATGCATGTCTTCGCCTCGTCCCGCTTCTAGGCACCGGCGATGTCTTACTGGCTCCCACAATGATAAGCCACCCGTTGGCATATGTCGCACCTACCACCCGACAGCGGCGGTGGATTGGCCGCTATGGGTTGGAGGACGGAGGATGCTGGGGTTTCGCGGCCGATGGAGAGGGCGTTTTCGCGCGCACGGAGTATGAATGGGGAAACGGGGGGAGGTGGGGAACTAAGGGGGAACAATGTTTCGGTTTGAGACGCGCTTGTTTGAAATTTGGGGAATGTTACAAACTTTCCCCCCATCTAAAATTTCGGACATATTGCGGGTTGGGGGTAGGACAGTCATGTCAGGTGTCCCAAATGTGGGCGGGATAGATTTCGGCCGAGCGCATGGGTAGGCGCCCACGGCGTATGAATGCTTCTCTGGCGTCTTGGTGAAGTTACAAACCTACCCCGGTTTAGACCTTTGGACATCGGGCTGATAGGCTACACGGGCCAGAGTCAGGACAGTAATTTCCTACCACCAAAACATTAGTCTCGCGCGGTTTCGGGTGACCAGTGGCCTATTTGGCGCTTCGTTCAGGGCCTCTTTGATTCATATGATTGTCAAAATGAAGAAATAGGGTGACATGTCCCATAGTATCCTACAGGATTTGAAAGAATGTTTGATAGCATTAGGAAAAACAAAGGAATTCTACAAAGAGGTTTGAGTGGATGGAAATTTTCCTCCAAAATGTAGTACAAATGGATCTTATGGAAAAATTCCTAAGGATGCCAATCCTACGAAAAAAACAAGCATCACAGGAAAAATTCCTAAGGGTTTAAATCCTCCAAAAATCCTATGCAATTCCTTTGAATCAAAGGAGCCCTCAATATTTGGGAGCAGAAGCATTTAACGTTTTCGGTTCACTTGAATTGAACTTTCAGGATTTGTCAAACTTCACAAATCTTTACTCTTGAAAATCCTAAAGCTACGATTATTTTGGAATGGAGGGGGTACATTTGAATATACATTGTACACGAGTATATATTAAAAAATATGCAACTTACCTCAGTTCATGCATGGTTCCAGATATAATCTCCTTGGTTGCAAAAAAAGTTATATATGCGTATGAATATATATAGCATGTTCAAACTCACAACAAAGATTGATGCCCCCTTTTACATGTGATTTACAAATGCCATTATCTCGGGTTCAAATAGATGAATGCACTTCCTATGAATTCGAATCTTTGAAACCCCCTTTATGTTGAATTCGACATGTATTCTATTTTGTAGCTAGCAATTTGGAATGTATCCATGCAAGTGATAAATGTATAAAGTGCTTCACACTAACAACATGGAGTGCACAAATTAATGTTTATATATGAATTGCAAAAGCATCCATTGCCTGTATTTCAAACCGCTCTCACTCTATGGATTGATAATATGAAATAAACACATGCACATGCTAGAATTCAATTGCAGTTGAAGAAAGAGCCTACTCCTGGTACTGTATATTAGTGATAGGGGTGTGTACAAAGTACACGTGAATACCAGGCATTGTGCGTGTGTGTATACTATCGACGAACTAGCCCCCAAGCTTGTATAACATACTAAGGGCCTAGGGTTACAAATCATATATAGTCGCTTATCACCAGTGGGGATAGAGTCCTCCGCGACTCTGGTAGCTTCGTGTTGTACGCCGAGTCCTCCACATGCAGTGGCGGAGGCAGGGGTGGCCAGCCAGGGCCCGGGCCCTCCCCAACATCCTAAGTTCCTTTGTATTATGCATATGAACAGTGACATTTTTTACTGTTGCTTGTAGCCGGCCCTTCCCAACATCAGATTATACGCATTCCTACCTCCGCCACTGTCCACATGGGTCTTCGTATAACATGTCTCGGTCCAACCTATATGTGGCGCAGGATGGAACCGACCCATGAGTCTTCATGTTGACCCACCACAACTAGAAATGATGTGCCCACCACACCACACACGTGATCGACCACTAAGAAAATAAGCATATACAATAGTACAATGGTATCTAGCTCACGATACGTCTCCATATTTTGTTGATGACACTGACGGACTTTGCATTTGATGCGTGCTCCGTATTTTGTTGACGACACTGACGGTCATTGTATTTGAAGCGAAAGCACGATATGGTCACTGGACTTCAGAATAAGCTCATCATGGTCACCACATACATTTTTGTTGTGCTAACCAACATGTGGTTGGATGGTTAGAGGACAGTGGTTTCTCGAGCCCACCAAGGTTAAAGTCCCGGTGCTCGCATTTATCTTGTGTTAATTTCAGTATTTTTCGGCGACGTACGTTCAATGGGAGGAGACGTTCCACTCGACTACAAGGCACCTATGGTGACTTCGTAAAATCTCAAGATCATATATGCTGGCCCACTCTCTTGAAGGTGCTCATAGGGGTAGGGTTCGCGTGTGTGCGCTTATAGCGGTGAGTGCTTGCACGTATATATGAGCCCTTGCGTCTGTACCGTGTTAAAAAAATACATATCATGATTATACGGTCACTGGCTCACCCATACAACTCCGTATTTTGTTGATGACACAATCAATTGACCAGTCAAACGTTCCACGCGGCGCAACTAGTGTTGCACCATCGGGGCGCATAACCGTGGGGCCCACCTGTCAGCCCGTATATGAAAGAAAGAAATGGTAATTTGAGTCTGTACTGTGTTAATAAAATAGGAGTACATTTTAGGGTGATCATACGGTCACTGGCTCACCATACAGCTCCGTAATTTGTTGATAACACGATCAATTGACCAGTCAAACGGTCCACATTCAGCAGCGCACATTACCATAGGGCCCACCCGTCAGCACGTATATGAAGGAAAAATGGTAATAAATGAGTGGTTTCGGGGAGGGCGGGCCGGCCGCGGGCGGCGGGGGCTGGCGGTTCGGCCAGTGGTGGCTGGCGGCTCAGGGGGGTGGAGTTTGATGATAAACTGGAGGCCCTTGATTTCGTATCCAACGGCTAGAAAATCTAATGACCAGAGATGAAAAAGTCAGTCGACTGACGTGTAGCCTCACCCCGCACGTACACATGCACGCCCGCAAGACACGCATGCAAGACACGCACGCATGTAGGTGTGCAACACTGACACGTACGCACGCACGCATGTTGGCGTGCAACACTGACACGTAGACATGCACTCACGAACACACGCACGTACGCACCCATGCATGCAACACTAAAACGTACCCTTGCACGCACGCAACACTCGCACGCCTGCATGCACACAGCACACGATGCAAGACACACGTTCAACCTATACGTGCATGCACCCTTTGTTAAGGACATGGATTGTTACGTGTATTAATCAATCTTATCTGTGATAAGCAGAACATTGATGTTTGCACGGTCTTTATGAATCACAACGTATCGAATGGGCTATGTACATAGTAGGCTTATCTACATGAAAAAGGTGACGTCACACTCAATGAACAATCATCGGTTTATGAAATGCCTGCTTCTGACCACCCTAGCCCACCAAAGGTTCCTCTGCTGTGCGCTGCCTGCGTTGGGTCACTGACATGCATGCCATGCACCCAAAGAGCCCACATGTCAGTGGAAGAATGGTGCGGTGTCCTAGGTCAAAGTCGAGGGCGCCACTCGCGGCACGCCCGGCTGAACATGCCTCCGTGCCGCATTCAAACGCCTCCATGAAACCCGCCCGTGTGGAAGCCGAGAAACCCACTCTGGACACACGTCCGTTCATGACCGGGCCGCTCCCCTATCTCCTCCACCATTTTGTCCACTCTTACAATGGCTTACAAAGAGTAGTTATTCCGCATCCAAGCCGGCTGGGTAGCCCGCCAGATACGAGCTATGCAGCTCGCTGATCCACCTCCCTCCCCTCGCCCGACGGAACCAGTTGCCGCCCCAAGCTGTGGAATTTTGCCATGTGTTGTTTTCATGGACTAGCAAGATTCCCGTGCATTGCACGGAACATCAAGATGCATTTTTTTTACAAACTCCCGCATGCATGCAAGGGATAATTAATGTCCTCCTTTGCTAGTACCACGAGGCAAACACCATTAATATTGCATCGATTAGTGTTAGTGGCCTTGTATATCTGCAAATTGTAATTTTGATAGTGGCCCCTTGTATATGAAAATGGAGGGAGAAAGATGAGAGATAAGGTGAGGAGGAGTGGGGCGTGGTGGTGACTGGTGGTCGAAGTGGGCGGAGGCATGGGGATGGACGGCGCATTATGTCTAGGTTTGTATCTCTCTCACACACACCCACGTAGGTGGGGGACGTGCACGAAGAGAAGAGGTGCACACACGGTGCATGTACTCCTGTCTCTTTCCCAACCACACCCGCGCGGGTACACGGTGGAGCTCATTTCTGTACGAAAAAGGCAGCCCACGTGGCAATTTGGCACGTGTACTGGTTGTCCACTTGGTGGAGGGAGGATCGTCTACCACGGGTGACCAAACAAATTGTGACTTGACGCGTTATGTTAAATTAAAAAAAGAGGCAAACCATGTGGGGCCTACCTTAGTGGCAAGGCTCTATACACTGGAGTACTTTTGATGTGTCCCGTCAACTCGTAGAACGAGGAGAAGCTTGCTTAGTATGCCCTCTCCCCCGCCCACAGGCGCGATGGCTCGCAAGATGAGGTGAAGCTTGCTTACTAGTACGCCTTACGCTCGCTCCCTCGCCCACGCGCGCGGTGGCTCGCAACACAAGGAGAAAATTTTACTACTCCCTCCGTTTACTCCTCGTCCCTACTACGTACTTTGGTTAGTACTCCCTCCATTTACTTATGCAAGGCCACTATAAAAAATACATTTTGCATATATACAAGGCCACAAATAGTAAGCGAGACAAAAGTTACTACTCCCTCCTTTCCAGTTTATGGCTCAATTTCAAAATCTCTCCAACCAAGGTAGACGGTGAGTGGTCGAATTAATTTCGTATTTTGCACAAGTAATTAGTACGCTCGTTTTTCTCAAGAAGTTATGTTTACCGAGGCATTAATTAGAACGAATGCATGAATGACCACTAAATTTCCATGAACTTGTACATGCATTGGTTAGTTTCCTCTTAACACTGCTTGCGTCGGGTGATCTAACACACCTCGAAATCCAACATGTAATGGTACTACTACTAGTATAGTAGAATTGAGACTTATCAAACGGAAAAACGAATGTTTTTTAGATGAGCCCTATAAACCCTAGTGGGTACGTACTCCGTAAAAACAGATTTTTCCAAAACTAAGTCGCTCCCTTTCATGAATTCTGTAGTATACTCCTTCGTCGACGCTCCCTTTCATGAATTCTGTACTTCCTGTCGCCGACATGTGGGACATATAGCAACCGGGTCGACGTATCAAGCACCAAATAACAGTGCAGAACAGTAGGGGGGACACACCCCACTCGTACTGGCCTAGTAGTAGTAATGAGCAATGAGACGTCAAATCACAATGCCCCACTTTCCCAGACGGACGAAGCAACCATTATTTCACACTTCGGTTCGCCATCATCTCAAACCACGTACTAGTTTTGCTTCTGCCTCAAGAGGGACACACGCATCGCCTTGGTACATCATGACATGTAGGACCGCATGACAGGCCATGCTCCCCTGCCGATCGCTCGGTAAAATCACCTCATTTTTACTATACTTCCTCCGTATCGGTTTACTACATGGCATGCACGTCGTTCTAGGTTGAGAATTTAACTGGCTATATATGTGATGAACAGTACTCTAGCCTTTTAAAAATGTATACTTTTGTACAACAGTAGTATCGATGGATTGCGCTATGGAGCAAAACTTGAAATTAAAAAAAGGTGGTACATATAGAGAGCGCTCGTCATCAAATTATGCATATAGTACTATTAAAAAGGCTAGTCACAATAATGGTGTCCAGCACAACCCACCCCTCAAAAAAAAACTAAGAGGGTGCTTGGATACGTTTTAGTCCCATGACTAAAAGTAGTGGGACTAAAACATGCTAGCCTCACCCATGCTTGGATCCAAATACTAAAAAGGCTAAAATCAAGTTAATGAGCATTTATTATCCTCCAAACCCTCCAATCCAGAACTCGCCTGTGTTAAAGGAGAGGAGTTAAATGAGTAGAGAGAGGACTAATCCACATTTTAGTAGGGGTACCCCTGACTAAAAATTTTTGTCTCAAGACTAGTTTTAGCCCCTCTTTAGGCTGGTCGTAATGGTAGTATCATAACTAGTATCATGAATGCCAACTAGGCAATTTTGATGAGGTGTCATAGTATTAAATGAAGAAACAGACGGTGGAGTATCATATCATGATACCGTATCATAATAAATGCTATGCTACTTTGTGTCATGCATGGCAATAAATAGAGTACTACATGATACTAATATGTGATACTATGCATTAGGGAGGTAGTATCATACACTAGTATCATATGCATGATACTAGTATATGATACTCCCCGTTACAACCAGCCTTAGTCCGGGGTTCTTGGAACTTTAGCCTCTTAAAGAGACTATTTTTAGTCAGACTAAAATAAGTCCCTTGGATCCAAGCACCCTCTAAGCATCCTGGAATTCTTTGACAAAACTAAGCACCCTGAAATTCTTTGACAACTAAACTGCTGGCTGTATGATGTTGGCCATATATATTGTACGTATATAATGTGAAGAAACAAGTGGTAATACTATACCAACTAAAAGATGAAATGTAAGAAATACTAGTATGTACATAATGAAGAGTTAAACTAACGAGAAGAAACATAACATAGTTCTGCTGGGGGCTCAGCACAACACACCCCTCAAATTAAATTAAGCACACCTGAAATTAAACTTTGCAACTATTTCGGTAGACACTGCATTAGAACCACCATGAGCAACGACACTGCCACCTTACTCGGAGGCCTCGTCCACGTCCTCGACTTCATCCTTGTCCCTGTTCCTCTTGACCGATACTTCTTTGCTTGAACCACACACTTGGCTGTTGCTCTTCATCCAACCCTTGTAGATATTGAAGCAAAGGTAGCCATCCATTGCAGCATAGTGAATGTGGTCTATATCTAGTACATTCCGCTGCCATGCATGATGATGAAACGTGTATGGACGTTTCTCCAGTTTACTGTACGAAGGATGAACCATGGCTCCTGCCAGGGTGAGCATTGAAGGCTGACGAGAGGACACCAGCCGATTCTTCTGGAGGTCGAAGGTGTTGCCTACAACGAGGCCTATCCGATGCAGGACTTCTTTGTCGTTACCAAAGTCTACAGTAACGAATTTGACTAGGTTGCTCTCGAGGAAGTCCTCAAAATCCTGGCACTCAACGTCGGCATGGCATATGTGGTAGACCAAGCATAATTCATGCACGCGAACCTGGATCACGGCGGGCTTCTTCCTCCCTTCGTCCTTTAGATCCTTCTCTCGTCCCAGGACTATGGTGTACTGAACATCTAGCCCAGCGACCCACTCATCATCTGAGTCTTCGAACATGCGTCTGAAGCAAGAAAGGCATCCTTTCACCGTCGCGGAAGAACGGGTGTAGATGACGTCGAACTCATCGCCGGTGATGGTTCTAACCTTGTACTCACCGCCGATAGTGGAGATTTGGGACTCCATGGATTTGGGAGGAGGGTTAGGATTAGTGGAACAGCCGTAATGTGAATGGACGAGACGACTAGGAGCGAACTGCCATAGTATTGAAGGACGTGCGGGGATGAGTAGGAGCGAACTGCCAACATGCGAACGGCAGGGTAGTGGCTTTCCATTCTCCCATGATACGGGCTTCTGAGAGCCCTTGGATCTGAGATTGAACGGTTGCATGGCGTGATTCTAGACCTATTGGTGAATATCCTATCCTGGAGGGTTATTCTACAAATTTTCAGCAACTTAGCATGCGACCATTTGATCTCAGATCCAAGGGCTGCCAATAGCCCGTATCATGGTCGCGCCTACCATGACCGTCGCGTCGCTCGCGTGGTCGCGCCCTTGGAGATTTAACATGGTGCGTTAGGCTATCTATTGTTGGCATGTCATACATAGTCATCACTTAGTCACTCATACTACAACAAGGTTGGCTATAAGTGTATTTTTTTATTCCTCTCTATCTCTTTCTTCGTACTCAAGGAAGAAACGGTGCTAAGCGCGTGTATTTATTGCATTTTCCAAGGAGTGACCTCTTCCAATGAAATGGTGTTGCTAAGTTTGCTTCATTTAATTAGCTATAGACTCAAAAATGTCTTTTCACCTAGGTACACGCGCTTAGCACCGTTTCTTCCTTGGGTCACCAAACTAGTTTCTTTCTTCTTGATTAACTTGCCACATCAGACTTTATGCTTATGTGGCAAGCTTAAGCACCTGTAGGAGCAAGTAAAAGTAAGTACAATAGTGCGCTTTACATGGCATTTTTGCATATGTGGAGGAAAGAGAGGCAAGGAAAAAGTGGAGAAGTGGGCTCTCATGCAAGAGCCAGCCTCTACTACATGGTGGAGCATTGGGGGAGGCACGTGTATGGAGGTGGTCAGGAATTTGGGAGACTCATGCCGGTCGTAGCACCGCTGTTAAAATGATAATGGCAAGTCAAATCACGGGGCACCACCTGTCCAGCAGTAACTCGCTGTCAAATCACACAGCCCTACGTTTGCAGCAGCCTACTCCCTCGTCTTCTCGCGTCTCTGTCGAACCGACTAGGCGGAACTGCCCCGCCGCCTACCACGCAGGAAAAGCCCCGCCCTCGACTTTTAAATACAACTACATCCGCTTAAGAATCCAATGATATACTTTTTGTGACATAGTAACTCATATTTAGTTAGTCAAATGGATGACCTAGAACTACGTGCAGGCCCTATAAACCGAGATGCCTAAAAATAAAAAAACCGAGACAGAGAGGGTAGTTCAGCACGTCTTTTTAGATCAATATAGTCGGGATTCACCAAGGAGCAAAACCAAGTGGTAGGCTGCTCCTGTCGTGTTGGCGTAGCAACTCAAGCAGGGTCAGTCCGCACACGAAATGGCGACACACTTAACATGACCCCTTTGACCGACATGTGGCTCATCCACCATCTTGTTCCACGTGCGATGCACCAAATTACAGTTCGGAGCAGCGGTTGGAATTGGAGGCACCCCGGTCGTAGTGCCGCAGTAGTAGAAAATGAGCGACGAGGGGTGAAATCACAAAGCCCCACCTTTCCCGCATTAAGCTGGACGGATGAAGCAACCATCATTTCACTCTAGGGCACAAGAGCATAAAGAAAAGAGAAAGCAATGATGCGTGCGGCAGCTACCTAGGGCACCCTCGGGTAGGGGTCTCCACTACAGATCCTTTTTTTGAAAGCGCCTCCACTACAAATCGGCTTCTCCCTCGTCCTCTTGAAGAAAACCGATGATGAGTGCGGCGGTAGGGTTTGTAGGAGTACTACGGCATGCGGGGCCACGTCGTAGTAAACGGGATCGAGCTGACGCCTTAAATATGTGTGGGCCGCTTGGTTTTACGGGAACGAGGCAACATTTTGGGTTCGAGGACTTGTGGAGATATAGTATGTACAAAAAATTGTGGACGTAGGTTCGACCGAAAGGCAATGATGCATGGGCCCTGTATTTTGATATACCCGGGGCCGCATGAAATTTGCTACTCTACTCAAAACAAGTAAGGTACACATGTATTGAACGCATGAGATTTCGAAACCAAATTATGAATAAATACACACTATAGGATGTAAAGCTATGAGTCATATATGCATCATGTAGATGTTCGTTTAGTTCTTATAGTTCATCTCATTCAAAATCAATAAGTTTTATAAAAATGTTAAGATTCATGGGGTTGTGCATTGTACTCCCTCCGTTCCAAAATAGATGACCCAACTTTGCACTAACTTTGTACAAAGTTAGTGCAAAGTTTGGTCATCTATTTTGAAAGGAGGGAGTAAATCATAAAGTAGAAACCAAATAATGGCAATTCATTTAGAAAAAAATAATCAATTATGATACAGAAGATTCTAGAACAAAGGAGAAGTGCTTGTGTTTTGAGGTTTGTGCATTATGCTTAAGTTCAACCATGGAGTCTTCTAAATTGTACATGTGGCAGATCTGGTGGAATGTTGATGATATCCAATGGCCAGTAGTGCTTGGATTTGCCTATCTCTGCACTGTTAGGTTAGCTTCATCCAGCGACCATCTTTCAAAGTTATTGGCACACTATATAGTTCTTGTGCCATAGTTGCATGTTTTGGAAAAAAGCTACTAGTGGGTTGTACTATCTATTTAGGAATAGAAGATGTATACATGGAAGTTGTAGGGAAAGAGATGACATGGAGAATCTCAATTCCTATGAGTAGGGATTGGAAAAGAGATGTCATTTGGTTCACATCATAGGAACTTTTCTATTGAATATAGAGATGACATGTTTCTCAATTCCTATGAGGAGGGATTAGAAAAGAGATGTAATTTGGTTCATATCATAGGAACTTTTCTATTGAATATATGCTAATGTTTATTTTCCTTTGAAATTAAGGGAGTATAGGAATCCATTCATATGAACCAAGTGGCTCTAAAGCTATAGAAATGATATCATGTTTATTTCCTTTGAAATGTGGAGTATATGAATCTATTCCTATGAACCAATTGGCTCTAAAGGAAAAAAATCCTATAAAAATCATATCATATAGAGTTCCTATGATATTCCTCGACACTAAATGATGCTTGAAATTGCTGCGGGTGATACGATGGTCTTTCTTTGTAGACTCCTCACCCAACTTTATAGTTACCTCTCGAAGATGAATGAAATGATATATACATGGTATTCTACATGTGCAATTTGGTACACGAAAACTCGGTAAAAGTTTGCGAGGTTCGAATTTTCAATAAATCTATATGCACAGCATTTCAGAACGGAGGGAGCATACGGCAGTTGCTAACACTCACGTGGAAGATTTGTGTGTAGGAGGAGTGGCTGTTCTGTTAAATGACATGGCAAAACTGACACTGTCGGATGCCAATCTAACGGTCCTTATGGCGTTCATCAGGAAAAAGGCTTGTGGCGAACGTTTGTCGGATAATGATTTACGGACACATGCATTGCATTGATACGTGCCCCCCCTCTCTCTCTCGCACATGAACCCTCACGAGTCACGACTCTCCCGAGTCCTCTCGCAGACTCGCACGTCGCACCCACCGTCTATCTGCAGGTAGACGTCACGCACATATGTGCTCTTCACATCCTACCCTCAGAACTTCTAAAAAACGAAAGACGGCGCACACATTTTATTTTAGCTCACACGTCACACACTTGTACTATTACTCTTGCGGCGAACGTTCTTTGGGCATAGTATATTGTACTCTCACAAAGAGAAGCGGTGCATGCACGCACTAGTTCTCTCACACCCACTCGCGGGTACACGTAGGAGCGCATTTTTTTGAAGCTGGTACAACAAAATCACTCCACTATATATAAAAGCAGGAGCCTTAGCGCTTGCTTTACTAGGGTTCCTCTCGTTCACTCTCTCATGCTCTCCAGATCTAAGCAACACATAGGTGGCCACACTCTCTCTTTCAGCTCACGGCTGGTCACAAATCCGGCCGGAGAACCTCGACCGGGGCAGGGTTGTAGGTGCATCGTTCACGCTGTTGTCAGCGGCAAGGGAGGAGACCAACGGCTGGCCGCGCGTCCCGATTGGCGGCCATGCCATTCTCTCCGAGAGAGCGCCGGCTCGGGACGGCCTCTGACCCCTTCTTCTTCCCTGCGGTATTGTGGCCAAGATGCGGCCTCCCAACGCTGTCTTTGTGACATGCCGATGACCCTCAGGTATATATTCCTTCGGAACCTGCCTTGCTCTACTGCCCCAGCTCCCTTCGTGTGGATCCTTTTCTACTTCCGTCTGTTGTTCCAAAGCCACCTAGACTTCCACTAAGGCACGTGCTTTGCACGTATATTCTGTATGATAGATACTCATATACCTTATTTTTAGAGAGAGAAATGGGTACTCGTATCTTGAGTAGATATCATAGTGTGTTTGTTTGCATGATCTAAGGACTATTCTGAAATAAGAAGCAAATCACTTGCACAAATCAAACTGAGTTCCAAGTAAGAATTTGATTACAAGATAAAAGTTGTAGTTTTATTATCTGATGTTTCGTGGGTTGCACTGATGTATAGTTCCAGAGTTGTTTGACGGTTTACATGCATGTTTATGGACTATTTTGTGCAACTAAATAAGTCATTTAGGTCTGACAGACACTCATGTCATGTATTAGCTTGAGGTATAGCTTATGTATGACTGAAATAAAATATTAAACTTTTTCTACGAATAATAAAAATATTACATTTCTCGATGAAGCAGAATAAAACTTCAGCTAGCATCAGCCATGCAATGTTATGTTATGTGAACAGTGTAAACTTTGCAGTATAGCGGCATCTAAAAAATCCATTTTTACAGTAATCTAAAAAATTAGTTAGTAGTAGAGTGTTTATTTCCCAGGTGCTAGCTATTTGCCAACTTGTCGTACTTGCATGTGAGGAGGTGGCAGCAGTTTCTAGACATTTGTCAACTTGAGTAGGTGCAATCCAGATTCAACGGGGACTTCTTTATTTGTTTACTTGGAATAGCAGAGTCGGCCATGTGCACAAGGAGCGAGAGCAAATCCGGCAGCTCTTAGCCATCAGATCATGTCATCCTTTGTTTGATGGACGGCAGTGATATGCATGAGAGGGGAAATGAACGGTGGATTTGAGCCAATGCTTGTTTGGGCGGGAGAACCGAAGATGGAGTGGTAAATCCAATTTCAAAACTGCCACATTATAGTAGTAGTAGATTAGAAGTAAAGATATTTCATACAGTCGACTCAAAGCATTGGTTCAAACAGGGAAGAAAGTGGGAAAGCTGTAGCTTGAATCTAGGACTTGGTTCTAAGAGGGAACGGGGGAAAGTCGTAATATCTGTCACTATTTAAATAACTGTATATCTTATTTGCGCAAACAGGGATGTCTGTCTCCAAATCATTTCGGGATGTCTGTCTCCGTATCGTTTCTATCCGCGCAATCAAAAAAACACACCTCAGTTTTAGTACAACTGCGCAAAATGAGATGGCTATCCCTCGCTGCCGTCGTTTAACCTCCCGTCTTCAAGGTATCCCTACATTGGTAGTAACTAAGGTAGAATGACCAACACAATCTAAAAGAAGCTGATTCGTACGTTTTACTTCCTGATTGCAGTGCAGGGACGAGCAAAACAACTGCATCCTAGTCCGGAATGCACTTTCTACTAGTTCATCCATGGACCAAGGACTAGCTGGCACGGCTACACGATGGTTTTTTGGACAGGTGCGCGGACAAGAGGCATTGTGGTCTGCTTATTTCTGCAAATAGCGGTGCTTAAATTTAGTGGAATGCACAAGCATTTCAGCTGGTCAGTACACTGCATGGTTCAGTTTAGCATTCCAGCTAATACCACAATTATAATTGGTTATTCTGGAATGAGAGAACCTAACCCTGAATGGTGGCAACAAGAAAAAACCAGAGTGAACTCTAGGAAATTTAAGCCTGCCGGGAGGCCCTTTGCTCAGAGAGAAGCCCTGCTTTTTTTCCTGATTTGTAAACCTTCTCACAACTTTGTCTTTTTCTGTGAACTAGTATATGTTTGTTATGTTCTATGAATCATTGAGATGTATAAAATTGCTTAACTTATGCTTTTCAAGTTTTTTATGAAGACGAGTTTAATGTGAGTGTTCGACATGAGCGCTGGACTAGCATGTGAACGTTTGGAATTTATTACATTGTGGCCTCAATTAACTGCATGAACCACTGTAACAAGTTACATAGTTGCTTATATGCCAGACAACAGATTGTTGATTGTTAGCTGGTCGATAGCCTAGTGTTGAAGCGAGCTGAGCCAATGTGCCGTGTTTTGCACAACTGCTTACAAGTGGGGTAGCACCAACAGTGTTTACAAGTACTTATGTATACGTCGGCGCATGGTTCTCGAACGAGTGCTCTATTTCATCAAACCACACACTGCTCGTATGATAAACCGTGACAACTTATGTCTTACCATGCTATATTCATGAAAAAACTAGTGAGGACCCATCTGTTTCGGCAACAATTACGATGGTTCTCACATGATTCACGGGCACACGAAAGTAGTAGCAGTTCCCATAGACGGATTCAAACAAAGTACTAGCCCCAGAGGGGTCGATAACAGGCAAGGTTCAGATAATTAGACACAATCCAAACTACTATTAAACACTATCTGGGGCAACTATTTCATGCCTCGATCTAATTTGGGCTGGACACAAGACGGACCTTGCCATGAACATCATCGAGGACGTCCCGCGGCAGCTCAATCCCGTGAACCTTCATGAAGACAACCTTGTGGCCTTTCCACTGATAAACTTGTTTGTGGAGGCATTCCACGTCATCTTCCGTGTAAGCTTGACAAGAACAGTATTCCTCACAAACGAAGGAGTAGCTTTGAACTTCTTGTTTTTCAGTACACCCTGGACAACACGCCTGACAACAGTGAGGCTGGAATACAACTCTTCATTGGTATAACCGCAAATGGCTTCCAGGATCCAACAGCCTAAGAACTTTGTTTTCCCAGTGCGTATATTCAGGTCGTCCGCCTCATAGCGAGTGACATGTACAACCACACAATCCTTGTCTGCATCAGGGCTCTAATGGAAACAAAAACAAATTCTGAATTACTTTTCAGTATAAGAAACACAAGTTATTTAAACCACTACATATACCATGGCATTGAAGCTATGTGCATTATTAATCACCACATACTTCCTTTTGTAAAAAAATCACCACATACTTAGATGAAAAACCACAATCGAGATCGGCAAAGAAGGAAATCACCTTGGGAAGCTCAGCGGGGGGGGGGGGGGGGGACACATCCTCGAAGGGGGAAAACTGCTCCTGCAGTGCCACGGGGGCTGTAACCTCAAACGGGCCGTTGACCATCTCAGTATCTGGGGTCGCCTCGGTGATTGCCTCCATCTTCTTGGAGCTCTCTGTATCGTGGGGATCAGCCTCCCGCGTCTGCTCCAATATCGGCAGATCTTTGCCTGGTTCTCCTTGGTCCATCATGAAACTGACGAATACTAGGAGTCCACTGAAAGGAAAACACAATCACAATCACAATGAAACAAAAAAGAGAGTGAGGATTGGTTACTGCTTTGCAAAAGTTCTTTTTTTTCCTCTGAACGAAAATATACCAACATCACGGATCCGCTTACCTTCCCTTTGTTCGGAGAGAAGAACAGTGGCAGATGCAAGTGTTGCCTTTCTTGAAGACGGTGAGGGAGAAGGGGATTCAGTGAAGAGTGAAATGATGGTTGCTTCGTCCGTCAAACTTAGACTGCGGGGAGGTGGGGTTTTGTGATACGACGGCTCGTTACTTCCGCGCTACGACTGGGGTGACTCTCCGCGTGCATACTGCCTTCTAATTTGGTGGACGGCATTTGGGCCCGTGCGCTGCTTGGCCCGCATGTCGATGAACAAAAGTATAAAGGCATTCAGTAGAGGGAGACGTTTCAATGACCTAGGAGGAGCCAAAAGCGGTAGAGTGTCTCCACTGTACTAGTAGTAATTGTTTTTCTGGGTAGCTGTAGAGTGTCTCCACTGTACTAGTAGTAATTGTTTCTCGGGTCCCAAGACAAAACAGCCCATCCACACTAGTAAATAGTGAAATCAATTCAAAAACCTGGGTGCTCTTCTTCCTCCTCGCTCCCACCCACCTCATGTCAGCTCGCTCCACTTGTACCCCCAAATTCCTCACCTCACTCCTATAGAAAACCCTAGCTCCCCTTCTTCCTCACTCCAACAGAAAACCCCCAACTCCCCTTCTTCTTCGCTCGCACTACAACTAGGCTCATCATTCGTTACTCTGCTCAAATCCATGAGCGCGACGCGATGCCCTTGAGGAAAATGGAGTCGGCTGACCCCAGCGCCAAGAAGATGAGGCTCCTGCCAGCGGCGACACCTGTTGTAGATCCCGCACCCGGCAGCGCGGGGAGAAGCGACGACCCCGCCCCCACCGGATCCTAGAAACCCGTAGAATCTCGGGTGGACCGCATCAGCGATCTCCCGGACGCCATCCTTGGGGAGATCATCTCGCTTCTCCCCACCAAGGATTGCTGCCGCACCCAAGTCCTCTCAATTCGGTGGCGCCCTCTATGGCGTGCCGTTCCCCTTAATCTCGACTGTCGTCAGCTATCTCTCTTCAATGATTTTGAAATCCCCAGAGCCATCATCTCCTCCCACCAGGGCTCCGTTCAAAGCCTCTTCGTCCCGTCATGCTACCTGAGCAAGCATACCATGCCCTGCACGGTGGACGCCTGGCTGGAATCCCCTGAATTCATAGAACTACAGCTGCTTGCGTTCTACTATTCCCCTGGAAATCACATACCACATACCGAACGCCATGAACTTGTGCCCTCAGCACCGATGTCCATCTCGGGGTTTTCGTCCTCTCTCCACACCGCCACCTTTGCGCAGTGCTACCTACCAGACAATATGGTACTAAACCTTCGACTCCCATTTCTCAAGAAACTTTCACTTGTGCGGGTTCGTATATCGGAGGCCTCATTGCACATCATCATCCACTCCAGTTGCCCTGCGCTGGAGTGCTTGGTGCTTGTTTTCACAGTTAGAATCGGTTGTCTCCAAATAAAGTCACCTAACCTTTTAAGAATTGGAATTTCTTTTGACGGAAGGCAGCTCATCATCCAAGATGCCCCTTCACTTCAAAGGTTGATCCTTGAATCTAGTTATTCACCGTTGCAAATAACCGTTCTCTCTGCACCTAAACTGGAGACCTTGGGTGTAATACATGATCTCTGTGCTCATTTCAATATGGTGTTTGGCTCCATAGTTCTTCAGGTACTTTATATTATCATCTTCACTTGTAACCATAAGCTGCATTTTAAATTTCTGCGCATAATTTATATATCATCTTGGAGTACACATTTTGTGCTAATATTATGTTCTATGCTCAATGAAGAGTTTCTCCACGGATGGCCTATCAATGGTGCTGGATTCTATTAAGATCTTATATATCCAAAT
Organism: Triticum urartu; assembly: GCF_056163025.1. NCBI lineage: Eukaryota > Viridiplantae > Streptophyta > Magnoliopsida > Poales > Poaceae > Triticum > Triticum urartu. The sequence continues at coordinate 477,553,857 of NC_141877.1, forward strand.
GAATAGTTTTGATCTAAACAAGATTATTGGCTTGCTGCAATGCTTTCCATGTCTGGAGAAGTTGTATATAAAGGTGATAATTTCACGCACATTGGAAGCCCACATATAGTGTACTAGAATTAACCGTCCAGCTGTTGCTCTTTTGACACTCTTCTTTTAGACCTTAACTATTTTCAATCTTCATGTCTATTTACGCAACAGGACGGGGTAAGAAAGTTATAACCAATCGGTGGATTCGTAAGCATCGGGATTTTCTCACTTCTCATGAGATTCGATTGAAGACAATAACGCTAGAACGATATGTAGCCAACCGTGCAAACACAAGATTTGTCACATTCTTCCTGCTGAATGCAAGGTTACTATTGTCCATCAGGCTTAAGTTTATCAGCAGCATGGTTTTGACGGATGGGTATGTCGAAGAGCAAAAAAAAGGAGTTTCAGGTGGGCAAAAGAGCTTCTGAACGTGTCGGGCTTCTATTTACAACATATTGTGGTCATAATCCAGTAAATTTTATGACCCAGGATGTTCATTCTATGGACCTGACTAATCCATTTGACTGTGACTGCCGAAAACAGTGCTGGAGTTAGATGTTGTTGCCCTTTTCAATCTGGTATTTTTTGTAAACCTGATGAACAATTAACCCTCGTGCTTTTGTACAGTTTGTAAGCTGGAGTTAGATGTTCCTGCCCTTTTCAACTCGGCTGTGACTGTCATATTTTCTTTGAAACAAGGCAAATGGCTTGACATTCGTTTAATTTAGAGTGAAATATTGTAACAAATCCAAACCAAGGGAAATAACATCACTCTCGCCGGCTGCTTGAGCTCATTGTGCATTACAGAAGCCAAGTGATTAGCCCCCACCAACACCCACAAACTTATTTTGAACTAGCACATCAAATGGGATGTAAATTTTCATAGGAAAGGCTGCGTGACCGTGACAGATTTGGATTCTGACATTTGGGACCCGCGAGGAAATAGCCTATCCAAGGTGGTGTCGACTTACTAGCCAGTCAATAAACGATTCTGCCTACCAGCCGTTGGATTGACATCCAACATCTGTCGTGTATCTTCTATCTCTTGTCTTCTTCTTCCTCCAATCGCCCAAACCAAACCACCCCATCGGCTCCGCCTGCTCCCGCGTCCCATGGCTGGCTGCGCCTCCGCCGCCCTACCGTACATACCCTCCAACGTTGGCCAGTCCCTCCCTCTATTCCCCCACACATCCTGTTATTCTCCGGCGACGTCAGCCCAACACGCACCCATGCCCGAACCAGTCAACCCTCGTACTCCCCTTCGCCTGCGACTGGACCGGCGCATTTTCAACGGCTCCTGTTTGTTCCGTCTGAGGCCTCGCTGTCGTCCTCCGCCTTGCGGCCTTGGTTCGCTCGCCGTGCGCGGTGCGCCGCCCTCTTGCGTTGTCAACGTCGTCAACAACCGAGAGGAACAAGGAGATGATTGTACGTGGAGAGGATGACAGTAGGGACCCAACAGCGTCATGGCAGTACGCAAGCAAGTGCCTCTATAGTACAAGCCCAAAATATGGTTCCTCCTAATGGTTGCACATCTGGGGCTCACACCATTGTCAACATAGTCAATAAACGAGAGAATTACACTACGAGCGGCTGACACCAGGGACACAGCAAGTCGTGCAGTTTTTTAGGAACAAGAAGTTGTTATTTATACTAGTTTTAGCGACGGATCATGGTAACAACGGGGCTGTGCGGGGGCTGTGGCCCGTCTAGCCAGGGTTTTATTTATGTTTACCACATCATGAGCCCAGTTGTGTTTTTTTCTTGCTGAAAATGGCAAGCCCAGTTCTATTTTTTAAAGAAATACCCAAACAAGGCCTATTTGCTTTATCGGCCCTGCTGGGCTGCAAATCTTTCAAGACGAGGAGAGTTTCATTCGGTTTACCCAGAAATGAGCTGTACATTTTTAAACACATCAAACCCTGGAATTAGTTTCAATTTTTTTTCATTACAAGATCTTAAATTCCATTGATTTTTATGCGTGGACAATTATTTGGATTTTATATTTATATAAATTATTTTTCAAAATAGTTTGAATGTGAATCGATATTTCTGGATTAAAAACACTTGACCGCACGGAAATATGCAAAATTTCGTATACTTTTTAACCGTGGCCACATTATGGGGTGTGATGCTAACAAAAAGAAGATGGGATCCAAAAAAATTCTTATGAATTAGCAAATGGGTTGTACATTATTAGAAATAATGGCAGATGGGTTGTATGCTGTTTTCCACAGATTTGAGGCTGACTTGTGCGCCTACTACAGGTTGACGCGTATGCTTTCACAAAAAAAAGGTTGACGCACACGCAATGCCCTGTCAACTTAGTCAACACACGAGAGCAGTGACTGTTGGATGTCCATCCAACGCCTGTCGTGCTTCTTCAATCCCTGCTCTTCATGCTCAAGCCGCTCAAACGAGCGCCGGCGGGACTGCCTGCTCCCTCCTTCCGCGGCCGGTTATGCTGCCGCGCAGGCCTCACGGCCCCACCGCACTCCCATCGCTGGCATAGCCATCCCTCTACTCACCCACACCTGCTGTTATTCTCCGGCGACGGTAGACGAACCAGTAAACCCTCATACTCCTTCGCGTTGGAAACAACTGTCGAGTATTCCCTGGCTCTGTGTCGTTCCGTTCCTAGGCCTCGCTGTCATCCACCGCCCTGGTGCTCTCGGCATGGCCTGGTCAACATGGTCAATGAACGACATCCATCGGAACTGGACTGTACGTGGAGAGGCTGACAGCTGGGTCCACGGCCGCACGTAAGGAAATGCCTCCTTATTACGCGCAAAATAATGATTCCTCCACTTGATAGCTAGGACCCACAGGAAGGGCCTCTGTATTTCGTGAAAAAAACGTTCCCCCCGCTGACAGGTCGGATCCTCCAGCTATATCTTCGCACGCAAGGAAGTGCCTCCTTATTAAGCCCAAAATGAATACCCCCTGCTAGCTGGGACCCACCATATTGTTGGGCTGACTTGTGGGCCTACTAAGTTGACAGGGACGGAGAGCTTTGTCAACTTAGTCAATACTCCAGTGACTGTATGATGTCCATCCAACGGCCATAGTGCTTCTTCAACCTCTAGTCTTCTTGCTCCAGCCGCCCAAAGCAGCGCCGGTCGTGCCGCCTGCTCCTGCCTCCCGTGGCCGACTGTGCTACCGCGGAGGCCTCGCCGCCCCCATACTACTCCCACCACTGGCCAGGCCATCCCTCCACTCACCCACACCCCCTATTATTCTGTAGCGATGGCAGCCTCACACCGCAGCCGAACCAGTGAACGCTCGTACTCCTCTCCGCGTGGGCATCCACTGCCGCGTCTTGCATGGCTCCGCGTCATCCCCTTCCTAGGCCTCACCGTCGTCCACCACCGTGGTGCTCTCGGCGCAGCGTGGTAATGTGGTCAACGACCGACTTCCATCGGAAGAGTACTATATGTGGAGAGGCTGACAGCTGGGTCCATGGCAGCCGCAAGGAAGTGCCTCCTTATTACGCGGAAAATAATTATTCCTCCACCTGACAGCGGGGACCCACTGGACGGGCCACCAGTATTTTGCAAAAAAGAATTGTTTCCCCCTGACTACTGGGACCCACTAGACGAGCCACCGTATTTTGCGGAAAAAAATGTTCCCCCCGCTGTCAGCTCAAACCCACCGGAAGTGCCTCCTTATTACGCATAAGAAAATGAATACTCCCCCAGCTAGCTAGGACCCACCTTGCTGGGAGGCTGACTTGTGGTCCTACTAAGTTGACGGGGACGAAAGGCTTTGTCAACTTAGTCAATATGAACGATTCTAGCTCCAGTGACCGTACGATGTCCATCCAACGGCCGTAGTGCTTCTTCAACCTTTGGTCTTCTTGCTCCAGCCGCCCAAAGCAGCGCTGGTCGTGCCGCATGCTCCTGCCTCCCGTGGCCGGCTGTGCTGCCGCAGAGGCCTCGCCGCCCCTACTATTCCCACCGCTGGCCAGGCCGTGCGGCGACGGCAGCCTCACACCGCAGCCGAACCAGTGAACCCTCGTAGTCCTCTCCACGCAGGCTTCCACTGCCGCATCGTCCCCTTCCTAGGCCTCACCGTCATCCACCGCCGTGGTGCTCTCCGCGTGGCGTGGTCAACGTGGTCAAGGAATGACTTCCATCACAAGAGTACTGTACGTGGGAGGCTGACAGCTGGGTCCACGGCCACAGCCCAGTTTTTTTGTGATTTGCCAAGTAAGTCGCTTTGTCAGGCCTGTTGGGCTGCAATTCTTTCAAGACGGGGAGAGTTTTCATTCGGCTGGCTGAGAAAATGGCCCATCAGTAATGAGAAATCGGTTGTATATTTTTAAAACACATCAAACCGGCAATTAGTTTCAAATATCTTTTTTTCATTTCAAGATTTTAAATTACATTAATTTTTATGCATGGAGAATTTGTTGGATTTTATATTGATATACATTTATTTTTAAAATCAGTTTGAATGTGAGTCGAAATTTCGGGATTAAAAACAGTTCGGACCACACCGAAATATGCAAAATTTCATACAATTTTTTAACAATTGCCACAATATGGGCTGTAATGCTAACAAAAAGAATACGGGCTCCAAAAAACCCTTAAAAATTAGCAAATGGGCTATAAATTATTAGAAATAATGGCAGATGGGCTTTATGCTGTTTTCCACAGATTTGAGGCTTTCCTAAAAAAAGGTTGACGCACAAGCACTGACTGTTGGATGTCCATCCAACGGCCGTCGTGCTTCTTCAATCTCTGCTCTTCCTGCTCCAGCCGCTCAAACAAGCGCCGGCGGGACTGCCTGCTCCCTCCTCCTCGCGGCCGACTGTGCTGCCGCGCAGTCCTCACCGCCCGACTGTACTCCCATCGCTGGCCTAGCCATCCCTATACTCACCCACACCTGCTGTTATTCTCCGGCGACGACAGATGAACCAGTAAACCCTCGTACAGTCGTACTCCCCTCCACGTGGGAAACAACTACCGAGTCTTCCCTGCCTCCGTGTCGTCCCCTTCCTAGGCCTCGCCGTCGTCCACCGCCCTGGTGCTCTCGGCGCGGCCTGGTCAATGTGGTCAACGACCGACATGTATCTGAGGTGGACTTTACGTGGAGAGGCCGATAGCTGGGTCCACGGCCGCATGCAAGGAAATGCCTCCTTATTACGCGCAAAATAATGATTCCTCCACCTGACATCAGGGACCCACTGAAAGGGCCTTTGTATTTCGCGAAAAAACGTTACCGCCGCTGACAGCTCGGACCCACCAGCTATATCTTCGCATGCAAGGAAGTGCCTCCTTATTACGCACAAAAAAATGAATACTCCCCCTGTTAGCTGGGACCCAGTATAGTGGCAGGCTGACTTGTGGGCCTACTTAGTTGACGGGGACGGAGGGCTTTGTCAACTTAGTCAATATGCACGATTCTAGCTCCAGTGACCGTACGATGTTCATCCAACGGCCATAGTGCTTCTTCAACCTCTGGTCTTCTTGCTCCAGCCGCCCAAACCAGCGCCGGTCGTGCCTCGTGCTCCTGCCTCCCGTGGCCGGCTGCGATGCGGCGGAGGCCTCACCGCCCCCTACTACTCCCACCGCTGGCCAGGCCAACCCTCTACTCACCCACACCCCTTGTTATTCTGCGGCGACGGCAGCCTCACACCGCAGCGAAGCAGTGAACCCTTGTACTCCTCTACGCGTGGGCATCCACTGCCGTGTCTTCCCCGGCTCCACGTCGTCCCCTTCCTAGGCCTCGCCATCGTCCACCGCCCTGGTGCTCTCGGCGCGGTGTGGTCAACGTGGTCAAGGAACGGCTTCCATCGGACGTGGACTGTACGTGGAGAGGCTGACAGGTGGGTCCACGGCCGCGTCAAGGAAGTGCCTCCTTATTACATGCAAAATAATTATTCCTCCACCTGACATCGGGACCCACCGGACGGGCCACCATATTTCGCCCCCCTGACTGCTGGGACCCACCAGCTACATCTTCACACGCAAGGAAGTGCCTGACAGTCGGGACCCACCTGGTCGAAGCATACGTAGCGTTGTCATTCTAGTCACGAACGTGTACGTACATATATACTGGTCAATGTAGAGGCGCGCACGTGTCGTAGTAGAGGCCCGCACGTAGCATGTACATGTACGTACAGCGGCCAGGGTGCAAGAAAGAAAATACAGCCACGTATGTGTACATACGGGCGGGGTCTCGAACGCCTATTCGCGCATATGTACGGCCAAGGCTGGTGTACATGGCTGGGTCGGAACGGAGAAACAACATCGTCGTCGTGTTCATGGGGAGGAAACGGAATGCGTCATGTTCATGGGGAGGCAACGGAATGCATCGTGTTCATGGGGAGGCAATGGAATGCGTCGTGTTCATCGGGAGGGCTTGGACGGAACAGGCGATGGAAACGAGGCCTGGCGTACCGTAGAATGGAGGAAACGGCCTTGTGTTCGACCAGCCACATTTGAAACGGGATCCTATTGATCGGGAGGGGTCTGGCGTACCGCAAAATGGAGGAAACGGACCTCCTACGGTCGAAACGGGGGTCATGTTGATCGGGAGGGGTGTGGCGTACCGCAAAACGAACGAAACGGACTTGTGTTGGAGCGCTACGGTCGAAACGGGGGTCCTGTTCATCGGGAGGGGTGTGGCGTACCGCAAAACGGGACTCCACGGGATACTGTTCATCTCCACCATCGACCCCCTCCATCCTCCACGAGCTACTGTTCATTCACCGTCGACCTCCTCCAGCCTCCACCTGCGACTGTTCATCCACGGGCTCCTGTTCATCCAGCCTTCACCGTGCGCTACTCCACCGGCTACTGTTCAACCAGCCCTCTCCACGGGCTCCTATTCAACCACCCCTCCATGGGCTATTGTTCATCGTGCCCTCCACCGTCTACTGTTCATCCTGCCCTCCACGGGGTGGTCCTGTTCATCTAGCCCTCCACGGGGTCCTGTTCAACCAGCCCCAACCGGCTCGATCGATCGGGGTCCTATTCATCCAGAGGCAACACCACGGGGTCCTGTTCATCCACCCCCACAGGGAACTGTTCATCCAAACACCCCCCCCCCCCGCAACGCTCACTGTTCATCTAGAGGCAGCATCGATCGGCTTCAGTTAGCAGCAGTAGCGAAGGAATCGCTCGATTGGGTTCAGTTAACAGTCATCGATCGATCGCTCGAGTTCAGTAACGCATAGCCTGCAGTGCAATCGCTCGGGTTCAGATAGAGCCCAACGCCTCGCTCGGGTTCAGTTAGAGCCAACGCCTCGCACACACGCGCGTACGTGTATGAGAGAAACCCGCATCGCTCGGCCCCCGACCTCCCACCATAACCGGGAACTCTCCGAAATTTTCCTCCCCCTCGCTTCTACCATGGTTTTTTCCGTCATGGACGGCCCAAAGAATGTCATGCAGCTGCGTCTCCGGCCCGCCCAGGATGAAAAGCCCATTTTCTGTCATGATTTTTTGTCATAGAAGTAGGAGCCCACCGCATCTATGATGGTACCGGGTTTTGTCACAATTATCGTCATAGAAGTGTGATATGTATGACAGAAATAAAATTGTTCGGCCCAAAATGTCATGGATGTGTCTTTTTTTTGTAGTGCAAGACGCAACATGATATAAGCTGATTCTCAGACTTAGAGGAAATCTGGGAATGCAAACAATAACATTATGATGCTGACTTTGGAGGCACGTAACAGAAAGCATAGGAACTTAAGTAATCATGCAAAAGACATGGGCATGTAATAGACATGATATACTTCAACTTAGTCCAAGGGCACAAGTTCATATGAAGCATGGAGTAATTACTATGATGCTTGCAAAAAAAGGAACATCTTGTTAACAGGATGACAGATTTAGCATGATGGCAACTTGAGAGCAAGAAAGAGTAAACATAATAAGGAGCAAGTTATATGACATATTTAGCATGATGGCAACATTTAAGCTACAGCAAGTTATATGGCAACCAAGGGAATGGCATCAAAGTTAACATAACAAGGAGCAAATAACATCAAGGCATCATATACATATGACTCATGGACTAGTGGGAACCATCATGACAAGTTTGCATGTTGTAACAATTTCAGCAAGTGTAAAACAGCAACAACAACATAGCATGTTTGCAAGCTTAGACCACAGGTCATATGAAGTCCAAAATTAAGAAACTTGGTATGTGGACAAAGTAATCATAGCATACTTCAAATCATGTAATTGGAGCATCTCCAAAAGAGGCATATATTAATCAATAACAAGCTCACAACATGGCATCATGAAGTTAACAGAAAACTGGAATATCATTTAGGCATGTTCATGGCAATGAAAACATATGCTACAGGACATATATGAAGCATCAAAAGGCATGGCATGATAGAGCATAACATGGAAATCAAAACATGTCAACTAGGCATCTCCAGATTATGCATGGAATAGATGGTAGCATAAAACCAACATGGCATCACAATGTAACAGTTAGAGACTTGGCAAAAATCACTAAGTCTCAGAAATCAACAACATCAAGTAGCACACTTCACAAGCTTGTTCTAGTCACCACAAGGCACATAAAAATACATGGATGGCACCACTGTAAAGATGGCATGAATATGCTCCTAAAACATGTAGACATGATGCTCAAAAGATGAACACACAAAATGCTATGAAAAAGACAAATCAGCAAGTTAAGACAATTTCAGCAGGTTAACATCATATAACACTCTTGGAACAATGATTAAGGCATCAAGATTAACATTAACATGCATGCAAACTACACCATCATCTAGATCACTCAAAGATGAACAATTTGATATATCATGCACACAAAATGGAGCAATATGCACAAAGATACACACCCCACAAGATGCACACTTGAAGTTAGAAATCCTGGGACTTGGAGAAAATTATACCCTCCGAAAACTGGACGGGGCCGACCCGGGACGGAGGGGTGTTTGTTTCGTGGGCTGAGCGGATCCTTCTTCGGGGTTGGACGGGGCTATCCAGGCGCGGTGGTGGAGGCCGGAGAGGTCGCCAGCGGTGCTCCGACGAGGGCGGGGCTGACGAGGCGCCGGGGATGGCCGGATCGGGGCGACGGGCGGCGGATCAGGTAACAGGGGAGCTCAGGGCGGCGGCTGGAGTCCGGGGCGTCGCGGGGAGGACTCGGGCGCGGGTCGACGAGCTTAGCCGGTGAGGTCGCGCGGTTAGCGGAGGGGAAGCGAGCGGGGTCCGGCGACAGGAGGCGGAGGGCGGGGGCTCGGGGTGAGGCAAGGCATGCGGCGGCGGCGGTGGCCGGCGGCGAGGGAAGCGGCGGTGGCAGGAAGTGCGGCGATGCGCGGCCACGGGCGGACCGGGAGCCCGTGGGCGAGCGGCGGCGCGCGGTCGGGCCAGGCGGGCCCGCGATGGGCCGCGGCGGCGGTGGTGTCACCGGATTGGCTGGGCGACATGGAGGGCGGACGTGTCCGGCGCGGGTGGACGCGTCCGGCGGCGTGGAGGAAAGATTGTTAGGGTTTGGACTGCGATTTCGGAGGGGGGGATTTATTTATAGGTAGAGGGAGTTAGGAGAGTCCAAATGAGGTGCAGTTTTTGCACACACGATCATGATCCAACGACGGAGAGCATGGAGTGGGTTTAGATGGGCTAATGGGCTGTTGTGGAGGGGTGCTGAGATGCAAAGAGAAGGGGGTTCGCGGTTACAGGGTTAACCGTTGGGGCATCAAACGACCTCCAAATGGAACGAAATTTGACAAGCGGTCTACCGGTGATGTACCACGGCCACTCGACAAATCTCGGCCCATCCCGAGAATGTTTTTCTCCCGCTCACGAAACAAGATCTGAGAGGTGCAACGGGTGCATGTGAGAGTGTCGGATTCTGAAACGGACAATGGAGAGAAACACCGGATGCAAGTTTTGAAAATATGAGGATGCAATGCACATGATGACATGGCAAGCATGCAACACGAAATCAAAAGACATGGCAACGACGACGAATAACTGGAAGACATTTGGCGCATCGGACTCGGGGCGTTACACTTCTGTGGCCTTAGGTCCATGGGGCGCAGTGGATCCTGACCCTTGCAGGCGGGAGGGCTCCAGTTTTTAGATGTTCTGTGAGTTTTGTTAGGGTTTGTGTCATGCTCAGGAAGGTGAGACTACCGCGGCTCACTGAAGATGGAATAATTTTCTCATCGCCTAGCCCCTGTCTCGGTGGTGCTTCTAGCATCGTCAAAGGTCGTGTGGAGGTGTGTCTTCAGCGGATCTCACATGATTCCATCGGTGTGCTACCTCTTGAGAACTGCGTTGGTTTTCCCCGAAGAGGAAGGGATGATGCAGCAAAGTAGCATAAGTATTTCCCTCAGTTTTTGAAAACCAAGGTATCAATCCAGTAGGAGGCTACGTGTGAGTCCCTCGCACCTGCACAAAACAAATAAATCCTTGCAACCAACGCGATAAGGGGTTGTCAATCCCTACACGGCCACTTACGAGAGTGAGATCTGATAGATATGATAGGATAATATTTTTGGTGTTTTTATGATAAATATGCAAAGTAAAATAAAAGCAAAGTAAAAAAGCAAAGGAAATAACTAAGTATTGGGAGATTAATATGATGAAGATAGACCCGGGGGCCATAGGTTTCACTAGTGGCTTCTCTCGAGAGCATAAGTATTCTACGGTGGGTGAACGAATTACTGTTGAGCAATTAACAGAATTGAGCATAGTTATGAGAATATCTAGGTATGATCGTATATATAGGCATCACGTCCGAGACAAGTAGACTGACTCCTGCCTGCATCTACTACTATTACTCCACTCATCGACCGCTATCCAGCATGCATCTAGATTATTAAGTTCATGGAAACAGAGTAACACCTTAAGCAAGATGACATGATGTAGAGGGATAAACTCATGCAATATGAGTAAAACCGCATCTTGTTATCCTCGATGGCAACAATAAAATACGTGCCTTGCTGCCCCTACTGTCACTAGGAAAGGACACCGCAAGATTGAACCCAAAGCTAAGCACTTCTCCCATTGCAAGAAAGATCAATCTAGTAGGCCAAACCAAACTAATAATTCGAAGAGACTTGCAAAGATAACCAATCATACATAAAAGAATTCAGAGAAGATTCAAATATTGTTCTTAGATAGACTTGATCATAAACCCACAATTCATCGGTCTCAACAAACACACCGCAAAAAGAAGATTACATCGAATAGATCTCCACAAGAGAGGCGGAGAACATTGTATTGAGATCCAAAAAGAGAGAAGAAGCCATCTAGCTAATAATTATTGACCCGTAGGTCTGAGGTGAACTACTCACACTTCATCAGAGGGGCTATGGTGTTGATGTAGAAGCCCTCCGTGATCGATGCCCCCTCCGGAGGAGCTCCGGAACAGGCCCCAAGATGGGATCTCGTGGATACAGAAAGTTGCGGCGGTGGAATTAGGGTTTTGGCTCCGTATCTGATCATTTGGGGGTACGTAGGTATATATAGGAGGAAGGAGTACGACATTGGAGCAACAGGGGGCCACGAGGGTGGAGGGCGCGCCTGGGGGGGTAGGCGTGCCCCCTACCTCGTGGCCTCCTACTTTGTTTCTTGACGTAGGGTCCAAGTCCCCTGGATCATGTTCGGTGAGAAAACCACGTTCCCGAAGGTTTCATTCCGTTTGGACTCCATTTGATATTCCTTTTCTTCGAAACCCTGAAATAGGCAAAAAAACAACAATTCTGGGCTAGGCCTCCAGTTAATAGGTTAGTCCCAAAAATAATATAAAAGTAGATAATAAAGCCCAATAATGTCCAAAACAGTAGATAATATAGCATGGAGCAATCAAAAATTATAGATACGTTGGAGACGTATCAAGCATCCCCAAGTTTAATTCCAGCTCGTCCTCGAGTAGGTAAATGATAAAAACAGAATTTTTTATGCGGAGTGCTACTTGGCATAATTTTAATGTAATTCTTCTTAATTGTGGTATGAATATTCAGATCCGAAAGATTCAAGACAAAAGTTCATATTGACATCAAAATAATAATACTTCAAGCATACTAACTAAGCAATTATGTCTTCTCAAAATAACATGGCCAAAGAAATTTCATCCGTACAAAATCATATAGTTTAGTCATGCTCCATTTTCGTCACACAAGAATGCTCTCATCATGCACAACCCCGATGACAAGACAAGCAATTGTTTCATACTTTAGTAATCTCAAACCTATAAACTTTCACGCAATATATGAGCGCGAGCCATGGACATAGCACTATGGGTGGAATAGAATATAATGAGGGGGGTTATGTGGAGAAGACAAAAAAGGAGAAAGTCTCACATCAGCAAGGCTAATCAATGGTCTATGGAGATGCCCATCGATTGATGTTAATGCAAGGAGTAGGGATTGCCATGCAACGGATGCACTAGAGCTATAAATGTATGAAAGCTCAACAAAAGAAACTAAGTGGGTGTGCATCCAACTTTCTTGCTCACGAAGACCTAGGGCATTTGAGGAGGCCTATTGTTGGAATATACAATCCAAGTTCTATAATGAAAAATTCCCACTAGTATATGACAGTGACAAAACAAGAGACTCTCTATCATGAAGATTACGGTGCTACTTTGAAGCACAAGTGTGGCAAAGGATAGTAACATTGTCCCTTATCTCTTTTTCTCTTTTTTTATATGGCCTTTCTCTCTTTTTTTCCCTCACTTGGGACAATGCTCTAGAAAATGATGATCATCACACTTCTATTTATTTACAACTCAATGATTACAACTTGATGCTAGAACAAAAGATGACTCTATATGAATGCCTCCGGCGGTGTACCGGGATATGCAATGAACCAACAGTGACATGTATGAAATAATTATGAACGGTGGCTTTGCCACAAATACTATGTCAACTACATGATCATGCTAAGCATATGAAAATGATGAATGTGTCATGATAAACGGAATGGTGGAAAGTTGCATTGCAATATATCTCGGAATGGCTATGGAAATGCCATAATAGGTAGGTATGGTGGCTGTTTTGTGGAAGATATAAGGAGGTTTATGTGTGAAAGAGTGTATCATATCACGGGGTTTGGATGCACCGGCGAAGTCTGCACCAACTCTCAATGTGAGAAAGGGCAATGCATGGTACCGAAGAGGCTAGCAAGGATGGAAGGGTGAGAGTGCGTATAATCTATGGACTCAACATTAGTCATAAAGAACTCACATACTTATTGCAAAAATCTACAAGTCATCAAAAACCTCGGCACTACGCGCATGCTCCTAGGGGGATAGATTGGTAGGAAAAGACCATCGCTCGTCCCCGACCACCACTCATAAGGAAGACAATCAAATAACACCTCATGTTTCAAATTTGTTACATAATGTTTACCATACGTGCATGCTACGAGACTTGAAACTTCAACACAAGCATTTCTCAATTTCACAACTACTCAACTAGCACGACTTTGATATTATTAACTCCATATCTCAAAACAATCATCAAGCATCAAACTTCTCTTAGTATTCAAAACACTCATAAGAAAATTTTACTAATCTTGAATACCTAGCATATTAGGATTTTAAGAAAATTACCACGCTATTTAAGTCTCTCAAAATAATCTAAGTTAAGCATGAGATATCAATAATTTCTATAAAACAAATGCACCACCGTGCTCTAAAAGATATAAGTGAAGTACTAGAGCAAAACTATATAACTCAAAAGATATAAGCGAAGCACATAGAGTATTATAACAAATTCTAAATCATGTATGGCTCTCTAAAAAGGTGTGTACAGCAAGGATGATTGTGGTAAACTAAAAAGCAAAGACTCAAATCATACAAGACGATCCAAGCAAAACACATATCATGTGGTGAATAAAAATATAGCTCCAAGTAAAGTTACCGATAGAAGTAGACGAAAGAGGGGATGCCTTCCGGGGCATCCCCAAGATTTGGATTTTAGGTGTCCTTAGATTATCTTGGGGGTGCCATGGGCATCACCAAGCTTAGGCTCTTGCCACTCCTTGTTCCATAATCCATCAAATCTTTATCCAAAACTTGAAAACTTCACAACACAAAACTCAAAGTAGAAAATCTCGTGAGCTCTGTTAGCGAAAGAAAACAAAAGACCACTTCAAGGTACTGTAATGAACTCATTCTTTATTTATATTTTTTAAACCTACTGTATTCCAACTTCTCTATGGTTTATAAACTATTTTACTAGCCATAGATTCATCAAAATAAGCAAACAACACACGAAAAACAGAATCTGTCAAAAACAGAACAGTCTGTAGTGATCTGTAGCTAGCGCAAGATCTGGAGCCCCAAAAACTCTAAAATAAATTGCTGGACGTGAGGAATTTATCTATTAATCATCTGAAAAAATAATTAACTAAATAGAACTTCCCAAATAAAAATGGCAGCAGTTCTCGTGAACGCTAAAGTTTCTGTTTTTTACAGCAAGTGTAACAAGACTTTCCCCAAGTCTTCCCAACGGTTCTACTTGGCAAAAACACTAATTAAACACAAAAAACACAACCAAAACAGAGTCTAGATAAATTATTTATTGCTAAACAGGAGCAAAAACCAAGGAATGAAAATAAAATTGTGTTGCCTCCCAACAAGCGCTATCGTTTAACGCCCCTAGCTAGGCATAACAAGCAAGGATAGATCTAGGTATTGCCATCTTTGGTAGGAAATCCATAAGTGGCTCTCATAATAGATTCATAAGGTAATTTAATTTTCTTTCTAGGAAAGTGTTCCATGCCTTTCCTTAACGGAAATTGGAATCTAATATTTCCTTCCTTCATATCAATAATTGCACCGATCGTTCTAAGGAAAGGTCTACCAAAAATAATAGGACATGAAGGATTGCAATCTATGTCAAGAACAATAAAACCTACGGGCACATAATTCCTATTTTCAACAATAATAAAATCATTAATTCTTCCCATAGGTTTCTTAATAGTGGAATCCGCAAGGTGCAAGTTTAGAGAGCAATCATCAAAATCACGGAAACCTAACAAATCACACAAAGTCTTTGGAATTGTGGAAACACTAGCACCCAAATCACATAAAGCATAGCATTCATGATCTTTAATTTTAATTTTAATAGTTGGTTCCCACTCATCATAAAGTTTTCTAGGGATAGAAACTTCTAATTCAATTTTTTCTTCATAATATTGCATCAAGGCATCAACAATATGTTTAGTAAACGCTTTATTTTGACTATAAGCATGAGGAGAATTTAGCAAGGATTGCAACAAGGAAATATAATCAATCAAAGAGCAATTTTCATAATTAAATTCCTTGAAATCCAAAATAGTGGGTTTAGCAACATCTAGGGTTTTAATTTCTTCAATCCCACTTTTATCAATTTTAGCATCAAGATCTAAAAACTCTGAATTCTTGGAACGCCTTCTAGGTAAAGGTGGATCATATTCAGTCCCATCATTATCAAGATTCATATTGCAAAACAAAGATTTAATAGGGGACACATCAATAACTTTTAGATCTTCATCTTTATTTTCATAGGAACTAGAAGAACACGCTCTTATAAAGGCATCTTTCTTAGTACGCATCCTACCGGTTCTTTCTTTGCACTCATCAATGGAAATTCTCATGGCTTTGAGAGACTCATTGATATCATGCTTAGGTGGAATAGATCTAAGTTTCAAAGAATCAACATCAAGAGCAATTCTATCAACGTTCCTAGCCAACTCATCAATCTTAAGCAATTTTTCTTCAATCAAAGCATTGAAATTCTTTTGCGAAGTAATAAATTCTTTAATATTAGATTCAAAATCAGAGGGAATCTTATTATAATTTTCATAAGAATTGTTGTAGGAATTACCATAATTTTTAGAGGGATTACTAGGATAAGGCCTAGGATTAAAATTTCCTCTATACGCGTTATTACCAAAATTGTTCCTACCAACAAAATTCACATCCGTAGATTCATTATTATTCTCAATCAAAGTAGACAAGGGCATATCATTAGAATCAGAAGAAACACTCTTACTAGCAAATAATTTCATAAGTTCATCCATCTTTCCACTCAAAACATTAATTTCTTCTATCGCATGCACCTTTTTATTAGTAGATCTTTTAGTATGCCATTGAGAATAATTAACCATAATATTATCTAGGAGTTTAGTAGCTTATCCTAGAGTGATTTCCATAAAAGTGCCTCCCGCGGCCGAATCTAAAAGATTTCTAGAAGCAAAATTCAATCCGGCATAAAAATTTTGTATAATCATCCACAAATTCAAACCATGAGAAGGGCAATTACGTATCATTAATTTCATTCTCTCCCAAGCTTGTGCAACATGTTCATGATCAAGTTTCTTAAAATTCATAATATCATTTCTAAGGGAGATGATCTTAGGGGGAGGAAAATACTTAGAGATAAAACCATCTTTGCACTTATTCCATGAATCAATACTATTTTTAGGCAAAGACGAAAACCAAGCTTTAGCACGATCTCTAAGCGAAAAAGGAAATAGCTTCAATTTAACAATATCGTTATCCACAACTTTCTTCTTTTGCATATCACACAAATCAACGAAGCTATTTAGATGGGTAGCGGCATCTTCACTAGGAAGGCCGGAAAACGGATCTTTCATGACAAGATTCAGCAAAGCAGCATTAATTTCACAAGATTCAGCATCGGTAAGAGGAGCAATCAGAGTGCTAATAAGATCATTGTTGTTGGTATTGGTGAAGTCACACAATTTAGTGTTATCTTGAGCCATCGTGACAAGCAAGCAATCCAACACACAAGCAAACAAAAAGCGAGCGGGAAAAAATAGGCAAACGGGAAAGAGAGGGAGGATAGAGAGAGAGGGCGAATAAAACGGCAAGGGTGAAGTGTGGGAGAGAAAAACGAGAGGCAAATGGCAAATAATGTAATGTGGGAGATAAGGGTATGTGATGGGTACTTGGTATATTGACTTTTGCGTAGACCTACTCGGCAACGGCGCCAGAAATCCTTCTTGCTACCTCTTGAGCACTGCATTGGTTTTCCCCGAAGAGGAAGGGATGATGCAACAAAGTAGCGTAAGTATTTCCCTCAGTTTTTGAGAACCAAGGTATCAATCCAGTAGAGGGCTATGCGCGAGTCCCTCGAACCTGCACAAAACAAATAAATCCTCGCAACCAATGCGATAAGGGATTGTCAATCCCTACACGGACACTTACGAGAGTGAGATCTGATAGATATGATAAGTAATATTTTGGTATTTTTATGATAAATATGCAAAGTAAAATAAAAGCAAAGTAAAAAATCAAAGGAAATAACTAAATATTGGGAGATTAATATGATGAAGATAGACCCGGGGGCCATAGGTTTCACTAGTGGCTTCTCTCGAGAGCATAAGTATTCTATGGTGGGTGAACGAATTGCTATTGAGCAATTGACAGAATTGAGCATAGTTATGAGAATATCTAGGTATGATCATGTATATAGGCATCACGTCCGAGACAAGTAGACCGACTCCTGCCTGCATCTACTACTATTACTCCACTCATCGACCGCTATCCAGCATGCATCTAGAGTATTAAGTTCATGGAAACAAAGTAATGCCTTAAGCAAGATGACCTGATGTAGAGGGATAAACTCATGCAATATGATGAAAACCCCATCTTGTTATCCTCGATGGCAACAATACAATACGTGCCTTTCTGCCCCTACTGTCACTGGGAAAGGACACCGCAAGATTGAACCCAAAGCTAAGCACTTCTCCCATTGCAAGAAAGATCAATCTAGTAGGCCAAACCAAACTGATAATTCGAAGAGACTTGCAAAGATAACCAATCATACATAAAATAATTCAGAGAAGATTCAAATATTGTTCATAGATAGACTTGATCATAAACCCACAATTCATCGGTCTCAACAAACACACCGCAAAAAGAAGATTACATCGAATAGATCTCCACAAGAGAGGCGGAGAACATTGTATTGAGATCCAAAAAGAGAGAAGAAGCCATCTAGCTAATAACTATTGACCCGTAGGTCTGAGGTGAAGTACTCACACTTCATCAGAGGGGCTATGGTGTTGATGTAGAAGCCCTCCGTGATCGATGCCCCCTCTGGAGGAGCTCCGGAACAGGCCCCAAGATGGGATCTCGTGGATACAGAAAGTTGCGGCGGTGGAATTAGGGTTTTGGCTCCATATCTGATCATTTGGGGGTACGTAGGTATATATAGGAGGAAGGAGTACGTCAGTGGAGCAACAGGGGGCCACGAGGGTGGAGGGCGCGCCTGGGGGGGGGGGGGGTAGGCATGCCCCCTACCTCGTGGCCTCCTACTTTGTTTCTTGACGTGGGGTCCAAGTCCCCTAGATCATGTTCGGTGAGAAAACCACGTTCCCGAAGGTTTCATTCCGTTTGGACTCCATTTTATATTCCTTTTCTTCGAAACCCTGAAATAGGCAAAAAAACAACAATTCTGGGCTGGGCCTCCGGTTAATAGGTTAGTCCCAAAAATAATATAAAAGTGGATAATAAAGCCCAATAATGTCCAAAACAGTAGATAATATAGCATGGAGCAATCAAAAATTATAGATACGTTGGGGACGTATCACGGTGGTTGTCTTTGGTGGATCTGCTCAGATCTGGTTCTACTGTCTCTTCATCGGCAGCGGTTGTTGTTCTGATGCGCTGGTCCTATGATGCCTTAATATGACGACTTTTTTACTATCTACTTGAACAAGTTTTGCCCTGTTTCGACAAGGGAGGGGCGATAACGACAGCGCACCTTCGCT
This sequence comes from Triticum urartu, assembly GCF_056163025.1. Classification (NCBI taxonomy): domain Eukaryota; kingdom Viridiplantae; phylum Streptophyta; class Magnoliopsida; order Poales; family Poaceae; genus Triticum; species Triticum urartu. The sequence goes on from NC_141877.1 coordinate 477,572,618, forward strand.
CGCTTTAGTGCGTGTAATCGTCCCTAGGGGATCTTTAGATATGGATGTAATTTTTATTATTTGGTGTTTTTGTATTGTCATGACTGAATATGAATATATTAGAAGTTTTTCGAAAAAAATCACCTTCTTATCGTATCAGCTCTGAAGTTTGAAATAAAGTCATGTTGTTCCACTAAAAAAATCCTACACGAGGCTATCGACACTTATCGAACTTTTTCCCTCACAGAACTCAGTATAGACATAAATGAAATTTATTGCTTGAAAATCTGCAGATAACTTGATGGGTTTATATTTCTTTTTAACACAGTACAGACACATACACTTATACATATAAACATACACTCACCCTTATAAATACAAGCACGTGCATTGCTGGAAGGTCTGAAATAAATTTAAAAAAATGTACCACCAATGCCAAGTCTAGGATTTGAATCCCGGTGGGTTGGTTTCGTCACAAGAAACCTAACCATTTGAGGTATGCTCAGTTCATAATGGGTTTATACTTAATAGTTCTATTTACATGCAAGTATTTTTCGATTGTTACTTATGGGGAGAGCGCATAAACCTTGCTTGATTTTTTTGTGTCACATTGCTAATCTTTTCCTTTCTCTCACCCAGGATGAACCATCTTCCACCATCCCTGTTAAAGAATTCGTCGGATTCTCCAGTTAACCTGCCAATTAATCCCTTAGCGTAAGATCACTGAGTAACCGGCAAACCAAAAAAATCGGCCCATAACTGATTAAATGGCCGATTAACTTGCCGATTAGCCTATTAATCTCCTACTCGCCAGCCGAGTGAGCAGGTACTAGTTGATGATTTCCTCAACAATGGTCGCCACTACCCGAAGCCTGTGAGGGTCACCGCCGTCTTCATCATGCTACTCTCACTTTGGGCGTCTCTCTAATAGCATCTCCAACAAATGATGAATATGTTGGTGCGCAAAATGTTTTTAGGGTAGGAAAGAGGATAATTTTGGGCACCGCAAATGTTGTTGCTCGAACTGATGACGTAAAAGTGGTGCCCAAATATTGTTGCCATATTTTCTTTTACTCCGCATTTGCATACATATTGAAACAAAGCATGAAATGATAATTTAAACTTTGCGAGATCACAACACACATAATCAAACAAGATGTTAAATTCAAGTTCAAATCCACTAATGTAAGGTTGTCCACCTGGATCCCAAAGGATATCAACCCCGAGTTTGAGACCTACCACCGACCAGGGTTTGGAGGTCGGAGCAACTCATAGCAGAGCTCGGTCGGAGGCATACTAGCTTACGGTGCATTAGCATCATATATGTAAATTCATACTCGCTCTTTGGAGAGTACCAATGCACCGAGCTTATTGACCATGTCTCTTCATCTGTCTGCGATGAGAGGGTTGAGAGATATATAAATTTAAGTCCTTAATGTGGCTATCATTGTGGGTGAACACTTCATAGTTTTCTATTGAAGCTGGTGATTCACCCTTTGAAGATTGCAACTCTAACTCATCATTATGAATGACTTTAGTAATTTCATTTAGACTATCAAAGTCCTCTCAAGAATTTTCATCAAGGAATTGGGCATCCTATGATTCATCACTAGAGATGGCATTAGCGCGGGGTGGATCCTTTTCTTCATTTTCCTGCAAGACATGCAAATGATACGTTTTCTCCAAAGTGTTAGCTACTCGCTCTGGCATGTTAATCACTAAACTATTGTCACAGAAGTTGTCAATGCAAAAGCGGCTGATTGGATGCAATTGTGCATAAGCGCTATGAAGCACAATACAATCAGCCGCTAGCCCTCCTATTCGCTACAAAACCTAACCTCATGGGTACTCGTATAGAGTACAACTTGTACGACATCAATACTAGTATTAAATTTATCACCACTATTATAAGTTGCTAGTACTGGATCATAATTGTACTTAAGTGAAATGCCCGTCGATTTTACAAACATATCAAGTGATAGGATATATTTCGCTTATTGGTGATGACCACTTATCTAATTTTTGGAGCTATTCTTTTATCTTCTCACCCCCGATAGCCAATGGTGGGCTTATGTGTCTCTTGTCCTCCATTGCAATTTTTATCTGTTCATTGAGAGAAATCTCGGAAGATATGATTAGTAGATTTTTTATTTTTTGGGGTTGATAGCCACAAACAAAATAAACTATATGCGAGCGGGTAAGTAATGACCAAGAGCTATGCTCCGCGGCAACGGCGCCAGAAAATTCTTTCATGACCTGCAAGTGTACATGGTTGTTGTAGGACTTTCACGATAAGTAGAGTGTCAAATCCACATGGAGCTTAAAGGAAGGCACCATAAACCCCACAACTATGTTTTCACTTAATTAACGAAGTCACATACACATCCAAATTGGAGTTTGGAAATAGCCTATTCTATAAGTTGCTAGGGAGCTAGATAAATAGTGTTTATTATGTTGGGAAACAAAGTAGAAAATAAAATTTCCACCCTATGATCACGATCCCAGGAACACTATGAAGATGCATTAGTGGTCTAGATCGGATCATTACGAACTCTAAGTTGCAGCGGAAGAAGAGTTGGTGTCGATCATCGATGAAGTTCCTCGCACTATTCACGAGCGATCCCTCTAATTGAAGATTGAAAGCACGACCTCTCTACAGATTGCAAACGTATAGGCTTCACGATCTAGCATCGCTTCACCATCCAGATCTAACCATCGCCGGAGTACAAGAGCGAGAAGAGAACCTCACGGTGCTTCTCTATTATGAGGATTAGAGAAAACTAGAACTATATCTAGTCTAGATCAAACTAGACGAGAACTTGAACAAGAGAAAAGTAGAGGAGGCTCCAAAACATATGTTCTAGGGGTTGCCCTATCCCTCTATTTATATGCTGAGCCTTGGGGTTGCAACTTGGAGAGGGGGGCTCCCCAAAGTCTATTTGGACCACGAGGAAGAGTCCTCCTCGGACTCCAACACAAAATGCCACAGACCTCGGAGTCTGGACCAAGGGGAAAACACTAGGGACCCTGGCGCCCGGCCCCTATCCTCCGCAAAACCCCTTTTGCACCGACCTAAGGCCTCATGGGCCTTACCCCTTGGCCTAGAGAAGGTTTCCTCGCACTAGTAACCCTTTGGACTTATCGGAAGGTTTCGTAACCTATTGGACATCACCAAAAGTTCCTAGGACATTCTCAGAACCTCTAGAGCATTTTTGGAAATATCCGAAACTCTTTCAGAACTCTCTCGAAACTATTTCTTACGTTCCCGAAACTATTTTGAGAATACTTTCTCATAAATCACACTCCACTAACACTTAACAGATCGTGATTCCCTTAAGCTTGTGACCCTGTAGGTTTGGTAAAACATAGACAAACAAAACTCCCTTTCATTCAATGATCAATAGCGGAACCGTGGACATCCATATTGATCCCTAAGAGTACACGAATGATATTCGAGTGAACCTTTGGTTATCATGTGCTATTCCCATTGCTCCGCGATGCTTTATAAAACCCGATGCGAGATATATCAGTATCTTCTTGAGTTATTCTCATGCTCACTACTGATCTCCTCGTTACCAATTTTGTTCTTCTTTCTCGTTGACATGTTCTAGCATCCCTATGACCTAGTTACATGTGTCTGTCCAGATGATGATGGATATTGCCACATCGAGAGGGTCTTAAGAATATCTCTCCATCGTTGGAGGGGCAAATCTCACTCTTGAGCCATCTAGCCCTTGTCATACTAACATGTAAGTTTTCGTTATGATCACCGTGTTACAGATGATGTTTGAGCAACCCCAAAGTCCATCGTATGGTAAGAAGTGGATACGATACTCTCATTTCCAAGGAACTAAAGCATACATTAACTCTCTATGTTATATCAATTGACTTATGATGATAGTATCTCAAAGTATAACAAACAAGTTGGGTCAATTCAACATGATTGTTCTTCCAACATCATACTATCAATGTTGTTTTGGGACTATCGTTACACTTAATGATATCCCAAGATTCGGAAGACGTGATCAACATAAAACACTTGAGCTAGTTCTAGAGGCGAGACTAAGAATCAGATTTTAGCAGTTATCATTTCACACGTGCTTATGAGTTTTCCATTGAATCACATATTTCAGGATCATAGCAGTTGTTGCATAGAATATCTACTCTTAATTATAAACATGGAAATAAATAATACGATATTATTGCTTCTAGGGCATATTTCCGACATGCTAATATACGAACAAGAAGGTAAAAAATAGGAATAAAAAGTGACTAAGTTTGTAGGGACGATGCTTGAGTAGTAATGTCGTGGAATTGTCACGGCAGATGTCCTAGTGTCAGGACTTCGTCGTGGAGCCATCGCGTTGAGGTTAGCTTAAAGGGGTTAATCGGGACAAAGTACCCGAGGAGTTTATACTGGTTCGGCCCCTTACGATGAAGGTAAAAGCCTAGTCCAGTTTGTAGTTGGTATTGCTAGGGTTTCGATGAGCAGGGAGCGAATACGCTTGACCCGGCTCTCGATCTGTTATTTCTTGTGCTAAGATGCCGCTAGGTCATCCCCGTTGACGCCCTGCGGCCCTCAGAGTCCCAGTCGGTTTATACAACGTATCCGGCTCGGTGACCTTTCTTACATACCTTACAGTACAAGTTTTACATACATGGTGGTTTATATCTATGGGCCTTAAGCCGCCTTCGGGTATGGGCCCTCTACTAAGCCCACCTATGAACCGCCACATGATCTTGGGCTTCATTGTGATGAATCATCATAGGGATGACCCGACCCCTCCTGAGCGGGTCAAGCCTAATAGTTATATCGCCAACATTAGGCCCCAGGTTGATTTGAACTTGTTCGTGTCAATCTCCAAGACTTAGAAAAATCCTTCCATATCCGCTGCAAAAACTTTGTAACCCGCCATGACGTCATCTTTAACGGATCTTTATCTTAATGTCTTCCCGAAAATTGAGGCGTCCAATTAGCTGGATAACCATCATTCGGCCTCCTCGTCTTTCGCGCCTGCCTATTTTCCTGTCTCCTTATAAATAGGATCATAGGGTCATCTCTCATTCTTCTCCTTCTCCTTTCTTCCTCCTCACAACACATCGTCTCACACGAACCTTGCCGCCGTCGACCTCCGTCCTCGTCCTCGACTTCGGCCGCTGTATTGCCCTGAGTAGACCAGAGAATTGCGGTGCCACTCCGTTGTTCTAACAGCACCAGTAAGCTTTCCTTTATTCGTCACAAATCTGCCATTAGGGTTTGTCGGTGTTCATCCACGTTCGTCATCGTCCTTCTTTTTCTTTGTTTAGAAACATGTAACAGATCCAAAGACCATAGGAATCTTGCGCGGTAGCAGTTTTAGCACTTGTTTTAATACTAGATTATATCCCCACTACGACAGATCTCCTCTAGGGCACCTCTGCTTTTCCACTGTCATGAATTTATTTCCTTTTTTCTTAACAATGGGAGATCCAAATTTGTAACCTCAATCTATGGAATCTGTTTGTCCCAATACTTGGCAATTTTTGCTTTCGGTAGTTCTTGAATATCTTAGCCATGGCGGCTTACTCTGCCGGCTTATCTTTACTTCATATATCATTAGCCCTCGCTTAAGCCGCCATTATAAGCATGTATTGTAATCGTTAACTTGCAATCCCATCAACTAATTTGAGCCGGCCAATTATTTCCTTTTAGATTGTCCTTTCACCATGCCGCCGAAGACGATGACAACTTGCAACTGGGTTCCTTCCAGAGTCACCGAGAGTACTTTGAAGGATTTTTTTCATTGTGGGATACTTATGAGAGAAAAGTGGCATGCATTATCGTGCTCCTGACCCGGCTGAAGAGAGACCTCAACCAAAAGATGGTGAAATCATTGTCTTTACTGACCATATGACCTAGGGCTTCTCACCGCCCGGCTCAAAGTTCTTCAGGGATGTACTACACTTTTTCAAACTCCATCCGCAAGATATTGGACCCAATTCCGTATCTACTATCTGTAACTTCCAAGTTTTTTTGCGAAGTTTACCTTCAAGAAGAACCTACTATTGAACTCTTCAGGCAATAATTCTACCTGAACTGCCAGAACGAGTACACCAATGGTCCCAGCTTGGAAATTGGCGGGATTTCAGTTCAACGCAGACGAGATGCCATCTTCCCTCTAGTAGTCATGCGAAGCCATCCCAAGGACTGGAATCAAACATGGTCCTACTGCAAAGATACCTCACCGTCTGATGAAAATCCAATGCCGGTGTCGTGGTGGGCGCACGGCAGATGCCAAGGGATGGCTAAAGAGAGGAGGAGGCTCGGTGGTGCTGGTGGACTCCATAGGCGAGGTTGGCATGAGCGGGCGCGGGACACCGGACATACCCAGGTTCGGGGCTCTCCGGAGAGATAATACCCCTAGTCCTGCCGAGTGTAGTTGTATGATTGATAGTACAATGTTGCTCCTGGAGCTATGTGGAGGAGGAAGGAAGCTGGCCAAGGCTTAGGCAGTTCCCTCTCCTCAGGTGTTGCTAACTAGGTGTGTGTGATGGAATGAGTTCTCTTGTGTGTGAGCCTATCTCCTTGTGTGCATGAGGGCTCCTGGGGGGTTTTATAGGTCAACCCCCCAGGGGTAAAAATGGTAATGTTACAAGTCGGTGGGTCCGTATTGTCGGTGTTCGGGGACCCGGGCTGGGTCCTGCTGAGGGCTTGTGGTTCGCCGGGTTCCCCTAGGTGCGGGCCCCGCATGCCTAGGGGGACTGTGTGCCGTCTTGTCGATTGTCAGGGAATGGCCGAGTCGAGTCGCGTACAGTACTCTCCGTCAAGTCGCCGCTTGCTGTTGTCAGCGGTGAAGGCGGGGGCACTGTAGCCACGCGCAGCCCTGGTCAGCGGGTAGGTGAGGGGCACTGTTGCTACGTAACCACTGACCAGAGGCATGGGCGGGGCACTATTGCCTCGGACATCATTGATTGAAGTCTTGTCCCCATCATACAGCCTAGATGGGACAGGAGTTGACCCGCGGCTGGATTGCGTAGCACGCCACGGGTGGCGCTGGCTTGTTGAGGAGGCTTTGATCGTGCCTGGTTCAGCTGTCTTGCACTAGTTGTTGGGGCTGAGTCGACGTGTCTTGCCGGGTCGGCTAGTTTGGCCGGCTTGCGGGGTTTGGCCGGGTCGAGCGACCCGACCAAGCACGTGCTGGTATTGAGGGGCAGTGCCAACCCCGTCATTTTTGAAGAGGATCTGGGTTTCGTTGCCTGCCCGGGGTCCATCCCCCCGACAGTAGTCCCCGAAGCTGTGAAGGTCCGCCGTCTTCGGATGAGTGGGCCTTCACAGTTTCCCCTTAAGCAAGGTGGATTCTGCGAGCGCCGGGTCCGGCAACACCCGTTGTGTGCCGGTTTTCTCGAAAACTGGATCGTGGCATCCCGGCCGTGGCGGGGACCGAGAAGTCCGCCGAATCTTGGGGCAATCCCTTGGGCTTCGCACAGGTGCCACGTGGTGCTTGGAAGTCGGAGGGGCCTGATAGGCCACGCACGTGACGGGACCGGGCGACGGGCTGGGGCCCACCGCCGCGCGCCCTCAGCCCAAGCGCGCGGATTTATTGCGGCGTCTGGGGGCCGGTTGCTCTTCCCCGGGCAGTTACTGTGTGTGTACGTGTGCACTTATTGTGGGGTACTGGAACGGGTGCGTGCAGACGATCCCACTTCCCCATGTTCAAACCGAGGGTTATAAATTCGGGGGCAGGGGGCGGCGGACATTATTCTCGCTCGCGCCCTGCTGTCCCTTTGCTCTCGCTCCGCTCTTTGCAACCGACGCACTGTGGCACCCGCTGCTCCGAGCAGAACTCCTTCGCCGTCCATCTTCCTTCTTCTTCTTCTTCTTCTTCTTCTTCTTCTTCTTCTGATCATGTCGCTGCCCTCGGGCTCCTGGATGGGCTCGAATGTCACCTCCGAGGACATTACCCGACTCCGGGCGACGTGGCGCCTGCCGCGGGAGACGGACGTCAGCATCCGCCTGCCGCGGGGCGAGCAGAGGCCTCAGCCCGAGGGGTAGGAGCGCATAGTCTTCCTCACGCACTTCGTGCGCGGATTCGGGCTGCTAGTGAGCCCCTTCTTCCGTGCATTCTTGGAGTTCTTCGGGCTCCAGCCGCACCATCTTGGCGCCGACGCCATCGTCCAGCTCTCTGGCTTCGTCACCCTCTGCGAGGGGTACCTGGGGGTCAAGCCTTCGATCGACCTCTGGGCGCGCTTCTTCTCCTTGAAGTAGCAGGGCCCGTCGGCCGGGGAGTTCGCCGACTGCGGAGCCGCCGTCATCTCGAAGCGGTCGGGGGCGGATTTCCCCAAGATCCCGCTGGAGGATTCTGCCAAGAAGTGGCAGAACTCCTTCTTCTACGTCCGCAACCTTGGCGCGGATCGCATCAATCTTCCGGCCTTCGCCATCGCACCGCCGCGGGCGAAGACGAACTGGGGCTACTCGCCCCGGCGCCCGTCGCAGGAGATCATCAATCTCTGCGAGCGGGTGACGGTGATGAGGACGCAGGAGGGGCTCACCGGCACCAACCTCCTCGCCGTGTTCATCAAGTGTCGGGTCCTTCCACTTCAGGGGCGCTCCTGCCTCATCGGTGAGATGGTCGGCCTTCAAGCCCCCAAACACATGGGGTCGACGCGGCTGTCCGCGGCGCAGATCGCGCGTGGCGTGAATGATATCTCCAAGGCCAACCTTGGGAAGGACTGGGAGTTTGGCAAGGCGCCGTACATCCAGTCGAACCCGGCGCCGCAGGTGAGTGTCTGGTCTTCTTACTTTGCCGCCGTGCACCTTCTCGTCCACCCCGACGCGACGCGGGTGGTACTTCTGAACGTGATTCAGCATCCTTACGCCTGGGCCTCGTCACAGGTGGCGCCGGTGGCGCCAGAGGAGCCCGCGTCTCGAGGCGGGGAGGAGGAGGCCGAGTCCGACACCGGCACTAGCGTCGTGCGGGTAAGTCTCATGATTTCGTTCATGTGTCTTGAATTGCTGACCTCGGTATGGAATGGTTAACGCTGACGCCAGTTGTTGGTGTAGCGGCGTTGGGCGGGGGAGGCAGCGATGCGGGCGGAGCCGGGTCCTCAAATGGGGCGGGGCCGAGCCGCCCGCATGGGAAAGACAGCGTCGTGCCACGACCCCAGGCCCCGAAGCGCACGGCAGACCCGGCAGGGGCCAGGAGGCCGGCCAAGAGGAAGCGCAGCGGCGGGCGCGGGGGGCCAACCCCGGTCCCGGTCTTGGCGGGGTAAGCTTCATCTCTCGTTTGTGATCAGCTTTTCTTTTCTTGAGTTAGTCTTGTTTCTTTTCTGCTTATTCTGTCTTCATCTTCAGGTCGCCAATCGCGCTGGCGAGGGCGGCGGCGAAAGCCCCGGCCGCCGAAGTGGCCGAGTTCCGCAGGAGCCGGTCCGACCCCGCCGACCAGGCCAAGGCGGAGGAACATGCCGATTCGGACCTCGTCCTGGATCCGAATGATGCCGAAATCGTGGCCTGGCGGGATAGGAACCGGACCGAGGCGGAGCTGAAGGCGTCGTCGGTCCGGGCTTGGACCGACGCGGCGGCGGCATGGGCGTGAGGCGGCGCGGAGCCGGCCTGGCGCGAGATGCCAGAGCGCACGCTGGTGGCGGCGACGGTCTTTGAGCCGTCGCTGGCGAGGGAGCGCGGCCGTGGAGGCCGGGCTGCGGTGGTGATCCCCGACCGGGCGGTCGTGGAGGTGGCGGACGACTCCCTGCCGAAGGCCGACGTGGTCGGGTGAGCGGGGGCTGATGGTGGTGGAGGCGGCGCCATTCTGGAGGAGACGCTGCGGGCGGCGGTGACGGAGGCCACCCCAGCAGCTGGGCCGGAGTCGACGACGCAGGGCGTCCCGACGTCCGGGTTGGAGATGGTGACGCAGGGCGTCCCGACGCGGGAGGGGCGTCGGAGGAGGTGCTGGCCGCGTCGCGAGCGGCCAGCGGGGAGTACGCCTTGGTGCCCTGATACGTCTCCATGGTATCTATAATTTTTGATTGTTCCATGACAATATTATTCAACTTTCATATACTTTTTGGCAACTTTTTATATTATTTTTGGGACTAACATTTTGATCCAGTGCCCAGTGCCAGTTCCTGTCTGTTGCATGTTTTTAGTTCACAGAATATCCATATCAAACAGAGTCCAAACGGGATAAAAACGGACGGAGCTTATTTTTGGAAAATATGGAAAATTCGGAAGGAAAATCAACATGAACCAGTGCCCGAGGTGGTCACGAGGCAGGGGGCGCCCCCCCCTAGGGCGCGCCCCCTACCCTCGAGAGCCCACCGAAAGGCGGTTGACGCTCTTATTTTGCCACAAGAAAGATAATATTCAGAAAAAAATCACGGCAAAGGTTTCAGGCCAATCGGAGTTACGGATCTCCATATATATACGAAACGGTGAAACAGAGCCAGAACAGAACGCAGAAACAGAGAGAGACAGACCCAATCTCGGAGGGGCTCTCGCCCCTCCCATGCCATGGAGGCCAAGGACCAGAGGGGAAACCCTTCTCCCATCTAGGGAGGGGGTCAAGGAAGAAGAAGACGAAGGGGCCCCCTCTCTCCTTCTCTTCCGGTGCCGCCGGAACGCTGCCGTGGCCATCATCATCATCACCACCGCGATCTACTCCAACACCTCCGCCATCTTCACCAACATCTCCATCACCTTCCCCCCTCTATCTATAGCGGTCCACTCTCCCGCAACCCGCTGTACCCTCTACTTGAAGATGGTGCTTTATGCTTCATATTATTATCCAATGATGTGTTGCCATCCTATGATGTCTGAGTAGATTTTCGTTGTCCTATCGGTGGTTGAATAATTGCTATGATTGATTTAATTTGCTTGTGGTTATGTTGTTGTCCTTTGGTGCCCATCATATGATTGCGCGCGTGGATCACACCCTAGGGTTAGTTGTATGTTGATAGGACTATGTATTGGAGGGCAAGAGTGACAAAAGCTTCAACCTGGCATAGAAATTGATGCATACGGGATTGAAGGGGGACCAATATATCTTAATGCTATGGTTGGGTTTTACCTTAATGAACATTAGTAGTAGCTGATGCTTGCTAATAGTTCCAATCATAAGTGCATAGAATTCCAAGTCAGGGATGACATGCTAGCAGTGGCCTCTCCCACATAATACTTGCTATCGGTCTAGTAAAGTAGTCAATTTCTTAGGGGCAATTTCACAACTCCTACCACCACTTTTACACACTCTCTATATTTACTTTATTGTTTCTTTATCTAAACAGCCCCTACTTTTTATTTAGGTACTCTTTATTATCTTGCATACCTATCCAACAACACCTACAAAGTACTTCTAGTTTCATACTTGTTCTAGGTAAAGCGGACGTCAAGCGTGCGTAGAGTTGTATCGGTGGTCGATAGAACTTGAGGGAATATTTGTTCTACCTTTAGCTCCTCGTTGGGTTCGACACTCTTACTTATCGAAAGAGGTTACAGTTGATCCCCTATACTTTTGGGTTATCAAGATGCCCCGGTAGGGAGGGCGCTGAGCTGCCGTGCCGCAGCTCGCGCGGAGCAGGAGCATCGTTGTCTTCGGGCCTCAGACCCAGGAGGAGGCGGCGCTGGACGCCGTCAGTCGCCGCCTGCGAGGCCGGACGGAACGGCTCGAGGCCTTCGCCCAGGCCGAGGTGGAGCGGACGCGCGACCTGGAGCGTGCCGTTTTGTAAGTTCTCTTGTAATTTCTTCTTTGTGGGGGCGCGCCAGCGGACCCACTGGTGTAGCCCCCGCGGTTCGGGCCAACTACATAGTAGTTGGGTCGAATCTTTAGAGTGTTGGCCTTGTTCTGACTTATGCCTTCTTCAGCATCTCGACGCTTTCCGGGTCGCCGCCTTCAATCGTCTCCTGGGCAAGCACAGGGAGCTCAAGGAGTAGCTTGCCGCCAAGGAGGAGGAGCTCCACGTCGCCGCAGGTATTCTCGTGCTCTTTTCTAGTGGGGTTGCGCTAGCGCACCCACTAGGTGTAGCCCCCGAGATTCGGGCCAACTGTGTAACAGTTGGGCCAAATCTTAAGTCTTGCCTTTTTCTTCTGTTGAGTCCTTCTTTTCGCAGCCGAGGTGCTGTCCTGGCGGGCTCGTCTGCTCCGGGCCGGTCATCACTACGACCATCTCATTGCCGACACCAGCTGTCTTGGCGTCGAGGCGGCGCAGGCGAGGGCGGAGGCGGCCGCGGCTCGGCGGTCTCTTGACGAGGCCAACCGGCTGCATGAGCAGCTGGCGGGTCACAAGAGCAGCCTCGAGGCCGAAGCCGCCAAGGTGGGAGAGGCGCAGCAGGCCCTGGTGGAGGCGGACCAGCAGCGTGGCCAGCTGGCCGACGACAAGGGCCGGCTCCAAGCCGAGGTGGATTGCCAGCGGGAGCAGGTCACCATGGCTGAGTGGGCCCGTCAGGACGAGGCCCGTCACCGCGAGGCGGCTGAGAAGGCGGCCGAGGACAAGGTCGCCGAGCTGAAGGCGGCCATTGCCAAGGCGGCCGATCTGGAGAAGGTGCTCAAGGAGCGCGATCGCGCCATCGAATGGGAGTGGCGTGGTATGTTGCTTGAAGCGCAGCACCTGGAAGAGTCCTTCTCCAGTAAGTGCTTTTTCTTGTCGTTCGCCGGGTCGGGATCCGAACTTTCTTCCTTGTTGTTATTCTTCTAACTTGCTTTTAATTTCCTTTGCGGTAGGGGCCTTCCCGGAGACGCAGCGGCAGGCGGAGGAAGCCGTCCGCCATCAGCGCGACCCGACCGGCGTCGTTGGGTCCGGGACCGATCCACGGGTGGCCTGGACCTTCTCGGAGATCATCGCCGCCGCAGAGGCTCGCATGCAGGTCCTGGGAACGTAGTTGGGGCCGTTGTCCTAGGCCGGCACTGCGATGACGGCGGCCCTATGGCCGGACTACGTCCAACCGAGCAGGTTCTCGCGCCTGGCGTGTTGGTTGGAGATGGGGCCGGACCGGCTTGGCGAGTGTCACGTCTCCGCCGCTCGCGCTGGTGCTGAGATGGTGCTCCGGTTCACACTGTCCTGGCATCCGGACCTGCAGCTGGACGCGTTGATGGGCCAGCAGGCCGGTTCGGAGCAGCACTTGCAGGAGCAAGCCGGTCGGATCGCCTCCCGGGCCAGCTACATCACCGAGTTCGCCTTCCATGATGAGTTCCATCCGGAGTGGACGGAAGACGGCAGGGCCATGGACGGTGACGACTACGGCTTGATCCTCCACGATCCGGAGGGGAGCTCGAAGGAGACGGGCGTCTACCGCGACGCGGGTGATGAGGAGGACACCGACGCCACGCTGGATCCGGAGGCCGCCAGGGGAGAGCCGTCGATGTCGCGACGCGGCGCTGGAGATGCCTGAGACACTTTGTAAAATTTGTTAATAGCAGGTCCACCCACCCACTGGGAGTTTTAGGGTGTAATGAACTCGGGTCATGGGCCTTTATTTAAATACTTGTGTGGATGTCGTGGGAGCTTTGCTTTTTGCCTTCCGTTTTTTGTACCGATTTCCTACGTTTTTCCTTTCTCAAACCTCCCCCCCCCCCCCCCCCCCGCCCGAGTCAGACGGCCGAGGCTCCGGTCCGTGACAAGGAGCTCGATACTTTGAGAGGAGCGCGCAGGACTTGGGTCCCTCGAAACGTTGTGCGTGAGCGAAACACCCACTGGGCCAGCTGGCGGCAATCCGGCGAAGCCGGTTGGCGAGCAGCCGGTCGTGCGGCTGTTCATTTGATGAATGGTGGGCCAGGTTGATCGACCCGACAGCCTTTGACTTAGTGTATGAAGCGTAAAGGAGCTTTGGCCCATTGTGCTTGCCAGCCGACAACCAAAGCTAGATCTGTGGCTTTAGGGTGAAGTGGGGGACCACGGCATCCTAACTTTATCAGGAATCACTAAGTAAAGCGGCGGGGTGGCGACCGAGCCGGCCAGCCCCCGAGCCCCCGGGTCGAGCGAGTCGGACCGGTGGTCGGGTCCAGTGGTATAGTGATTCAAGAAAATAGGGACGCAATAAATTGGTCGACAAAAGGTGGCCCCCGAGTCTCGTTCGGGGACCCTATAGTTTCATGCGTTTACAAAAGGCGACGATACATACGCTCGTGCGGCTAACTATAAAACGGGCGGAGGAGTTCCGCGTTCCATGGCCGGGTCGTTTCTTCACCGGCGGTGTCCTTCTTGCGCTTCCTTGACTTGCATGCATCGATGAGGTAGTAGGCGTTGCGGTCACGCAAGGCCTTGCTCACGATGAATGGGCCCTCCCATAGAGGGGACAGCTTGTGCTGGCCTGCCTGCTCTTGGACGAGTCGGAGGACGAGGTCGCCCTCGTGGAACGCGAGGGGCTTGATCTTCTTGCTGTTGTAGTGCCTTAGGCCTTGCTGGTAGATGGCCGAGCGACTGAGCACCAGGAGGTGTGCATCTTCGAGCAGGTCGACGCCATCTTCGCGGGCTTCTCTGGCTTCGGCTTCGGTGTACATCGCGATGCGCGGCGAGTCGAACTCGACGTCGGTCGGGATGACGGCTTCGGCTCCATAGACGAGGAAGAACGGGGCGAACCCAATCGACTGATTCGGCGTGGTGCGTAGACTCCAGAGAACGGCTGGCAACTCGTCGAGCCAGCTGCCGGGTGAGCGGATGAGCGGCTCGACGAGTCGCGGCTTGACGCCGGACATGATGAGTCCATTGGCCTGCTCGACCTGCCCATTGGACTGCGGATGCGCAACGGAGGCCAGGTCGAGGCGGATGCCAGAGACGGAGCAGTATTGTTCGAGCGCGCCCTTGGCGAAGTTGGTACCGTTGTCAGTGATGATGCTGTTTGGCATGCCGTAGCGCACCGCTATGTCCTTGATGAACCGGACAGCTGTTGGCCCGTCCAGTTTCTTGATTGGTCTTGCCTCGATCCACTTGGTAAATTTGTCCACTGCCACCAGCAAGTGCGTCATGTCGCCTCAAGCGGTTTTGAAGGGTCCCACCATGTCGAGTGCACAGACCGCGAAGGGCCAGGTGATCGGTATGGTGCGGAGTACTGACGTCGGCTGGTGGTTGCGTTTCCTGAAGCGCTGGCATCCCTCACACTTGAGGACGAGCGTCTCGGCATCTTCGAGGGCCGTGGGCCAATAGAAACCGTGGCAGAACGCCTTGGCCACCAAGGATCATGATGCGGCGTGGTGCCCGCACTCGCCCTGATGTATGTCGCGGAGGATGTCGATGCCCCGTTCCTTCTCGAAGCAGCGCTAGAACACGCCGGTGGAGCTGCGCTTGACGAGCTCGTTGTTGATGATGCTGTAGGCAGACGCCCGACGCTGCACTTGGCGAGCTTCGGACTCGTCCATGGGGAGAACCCCGTTCTCCAAAAATTCTGATATTGGGAGGGCCCAAGATGGAGCCGTGACCGCGGCGAGGACGGCCACCAGGGTGGGTTCCGAGTCGGCAGCCCCCCAGTCGGGTTGAGCAGCCCCCGGGTCGGGTATGGCGACGGCCGGGTCTGGGACGATGGTGGCCGGGTCAAGCTGAGCAGCCCCTGGGCCGGGTTCAGCAGTCCCCGGGCTGGGTTGAGCAGTCCCCGAGCCGGGTTGAGCAGTCCCCGGGCCTGGTTGAGGTGCAGCCGGGTCGTCTGGAATGTGGATGGACTCGGAGTCCGGCGATGGCTTGATGGACGGCTTGCGCAGGTGCTCGAGGGAGACGCCAGACAGGATGGCTTGTTGTGACGAGGCGATCTTGGCGAGCGTGTTGGCTGCTTCGTTCTCCGCGCGCGGGACATGGAGGAACTCGCAGCCCTCAAAGGATCCGGACAGCTTCTGGACAAGGAAGCGGTAGCTGCCATGTTGGGGTTGCGGGCGTCCCATTCGTCGGAGCACTGCTGCACCACCAGGTCCGAGTCTCCGTAGCACAGGATGGGCCGAATGCCGAGTTCCTTGGCAAGCCGGAGGCCGTGCACAAGGGCTTCATACTCAGCGATGTTGTTGGAGGCAGCGAAGTGGATCTGGAGCGCGTAGAGGAGCCGGTCGCCCTTCGGGGACGACAGTACGATGCCGGCCCCTAAGCCGAGTCGCATCTTGGACCCGTCGAAGTGCATGTGCCAATGCTTCGAGTCGGGAGGCGGCGGCAAGTACTGGGTCTCGGTCCAGTCGACGAGGAAGTCGGCCAGGGCTTGAGACTTGATCGTGGTGCGGGGCTCGTAGAGAATGGTGTGGCCGGCTAGCTAGATCGCCTACTTGGCAACCCAGCAAGAGGCATCCCGGCACCCGATGATTTCTCCGATAGGCGTCGTGCTGACCACGGTGACAACGTGCTCATGGAAATACTGCTTCAGCTTCTTGGCGGTGAGGTACACGCCGTAACACATCTTCTGGTAGTGCGGGTAGTTCTGCTTGGAGTTGGAGAGCATCTCGCTCAGGTAGTAGACTGGGCGCTGGACGGCTTGGATCTTGCCCTTCTCTGGTCGCTCGACCACCAGCACCGTGCTGACTGCCCGCGTGGTCGCGGCTATGTAGAGCAGCAGCGGCTCCTTGTCGGTCGGTGAGGCCAGGACTGGTGCGGTGGAGAGCATGCGTTTGAGGTCTTGGAAGGCCTCGTCTGCCTTTCCGTTCCATTCGAACGGGCTCGTCTTCTTCATTAGCTGGTACAGGGGCAGCGCTCTCTCGCCCAGCCGGCTTAGAAACCGGCTGACCGAGGCCAAGCATCCGGTGAACTTCTGGACATCGCGCAGCCGAGCTGGCTTGCGCATGCGCTCGATGGCCTTGATCTTCTCCAAGTTCAGCTCAATGCCGCGTTCCGAGACGAGGAAGCCGAGTAGCTTTCCGGCCAAGACGCCGAAGACGCATTTTTCCGGGTTAAGCTTGACCTTGTATTTGCGGAGGTTGGCAAATGTTTCCTTCAAATTGTCGAGGAGCGTGAGGTGCTGCTTGGTCTTCACCACGATGTCGTCCACGTACACGTGGATATTGCGGCCAAGTTGCGACAGCAGGCATTTCTGCATGCAGCGCTGGAAGGTGGCGCCGGCGTTCTTCAGGCTGAACGACATGGTGATGTAGCAATACGCCCCAAAGGGCATGATGAAGGACGTCTTTAGGGCGTCAACCGGGTCCAGCTTGATCTGGTGGTAGCCGGAGTAAGCGTCCAGGAAGGACAGGAGCTCACACCCGGCAGTCGAGTCGATGACTTGGTCGATCCGCGGGAGGGCGAATGGATCCTTGGGACAGGCCTTGTTGAGGCTGGTGTTGTCGATACTCATGCGCCAGGTCTTGTTCTTCTTCAGGACGAGGACTGGATTGGCCAGCCACTCGGGGTGAAACACTTCCATTATGAAGCCGGCCGCCAAAAGCTTGGCGACCTCTTCACCAATGGTTCTTCTCTTTTCTTCGGAAAATCGTCGTAGGGGTTGACGTACAGGCTTGGCGTCCTTGTGAACGTGAAGTTTGTGCTCGGCGTACTTCCTCGGGATACCCGGAATGTCCTTGGGGGTCCATGCGAAGATATCCCGATTCTCACGGAGGAAGTCGACGAGCTCGCCCCCCTATTTGCTATCGAGGCGGGCGCCTACGACAACGTCCTTGCTGCAGCTGGGGTCTTCTGGGTTGAGCTTCACTTTCTTGATCTCCTTGGAGGGCTTGAAGGCGGCCTCGTCGGCCGGGTCCGAGGTCGGGATCGACGCGACGGAGGCCTTGCCTGCCAGGGAGACGATCCGGTCGAGCTGGCGCCGCTCCTCGGCAATGACCAGCGACTCGGCCAACTTGGCGCCGTCTCAGGCGCACTCCAGGGACTTGCGGTAATCGCCGGTGATGGTGATGAGGCCCTTGGTACCCAGCATCTTCATCTTCAGGTACGCGTAATGGGGAACCTCCATGAACTTGGCGAGCGCGGGCCGGCCCAGCAACGCGTGATACGCGCTGGACATGTCCTCCACCTTGAACCAGATCGGTTCGCGTCGGAAGTGGCTACTGTCACCGAACAGGACGTCTAGCTGGACCCGGCCAATGGGGGAGCAGGAGAGGCCGGGCACGATGCCGTGGGAGATCGTTCGGGTCGGCTCCAGGTCCTCGGTCTTGAGGCCGAGCTTGGTCAATGTGTCGCGGTAGAGGATGTTGATGCTGCTGCTGCCGTTGATGAGGACTCGGGAGAACTTGCATGTGCGCCGCGCGACGATGGTGGGGTTGAGGATGAGAGCGTAACCACTCAGACTTGGCATGACTGCCGGGTGATCCTCCTGGGTCCAGGTGATCGGGCGATCCGACCAATGCATGAACTCCGGTTTGGCCGAGACGACGGTGTTCACCTCCTGCCGAAGGAGGCGCTCGTTGCGCTTGTCGTCGCTGAGGCTGGTGAAGACGACGTAGGCCGCGTTCTGGTCCGGGTAGGCATCGTCGCGCATCGCGCCGCCAGTTGGAGGCGGCGGTGGAGGCGGAGGCGGCTGTCCCGCGCCCGGAGCCGAAGCCGGAGGGGGCGGGACGTCGCCCCTCATGTTGCGCTTGGTGATGGCGCACTGCCGAAGCGTGTGCGTGGAGGGTTTTTCGCCGCTGTGGTGCTTGCAGGGGTGTCGAGCATCTGCTCGAAGCTCATGGCGGGTTGCCATGCCGTCTTGCCAGTTTGCCGGCTCTTCGCCGCCGGGTCTGCCGCGGGCTCGGCGGCCACGATGAGTCGGTTGTCGCGATGCGGCGCCGGCTGGTCGGCCTTGCGCTTGTTGTTCTGGTGATGCTGCTGCCGGCTTCTTTCGTCGGCCGGCTTCGGAGGGGGAATCGGCTTTGCCTTGCCGGCTTCATCCAGCGCCACCTGGATCTTCATGGCGGAGTCGGCGTTGGCGTATACTTGTCCGCCGTCACCATGAGCGCGGCCATGGTGGTCGGCTCGGAGCGTAAGAGCT
The DNA here is from genome assembly GCF_056163025.1 of Triticum urartu. NCBI lineage: Eukaryota > Viridiplantae > Streptophyta > Magnoliopsida > Poales > Poaceae > Triticum > Triticum urartu. Next base: position 477,591,446 of record NC_141877.1, read on the forward strand.
TGTGCTTGAGGAGGATGCCTTCTCGGCACCCATTGACGAAGTACTGGATCGCCTGGACTTCATGGACGCCCTCGCAGCTGTTCCGGAGCTCGGTCTAGCGTGCGAGGTACTCGCGACCGGTCTCCGTAGGCCCCTGCATGCACATGGCGAGCTGGCTAGGGCGGCCGGGTCACTTGTTGGTCCCCGTGAAGTTACGGATGAAGGCTTCCTCGAAGTCCACCCATGTGTTGATGCTGCCCATCAGCAGGCTGTTCAACCATGTGCGGGCCGACCCTTGGAGCATGAGCGGTGCCTAGCACACGGCGAGACAACGATTGGCACCGGTGATGCCAATGGTCGTGGTGTAATCGGTGAGATAGCCTTCTGGCTTCACCGTCCCATTGTACTTGGCGGTGTCACGGGGGAGCATGAATCCTTTGGGGAAGGGCTCCTCCCGGATGCGGGGGCCGAAGCACGCCGGCCCGATAGCACCGCTCTCCTCCATCTCCAGGGAGCGAGCGAGCCAATCGAGGTGGTGGCGAGCGTTGTCGTCGTCGATGGCGCGCGGGCCGAGTCGACTTGTGGCTAGACCACGAGGGGCCGGGTCGGTTGGAGCCGGACGCCGGCCATGCTGGCCGGGTCCGCGCTGGATCTCTAGGACGGGCTCGTCGCCCAATCCATCGGCGGCTGTAGCGGCCGGGTCACACCGAGTCCGGGCTCGGCCGGAGTGCGCCTCGTCGGGTGGCGAGGAAGCGGTGTGCAGAAGTTCGCCGGACCCGCCAAGGTGGGCAGAGCTGGATCTCGCCGGCTTGGCGAGCTGGTTGAGGCGGTCCTATTGGGTGTTGGCGGCGTGGAGGAGTTCGCGCATCCGCCCGATGCGCTCTTTCAGCTCCTCACCCGCGAGCTGGTCCAAGCCAGCTACGGCTGCCTGGGCATCCCGCATGTTCTTCACTGGGGTCTCGTAGACGGTTGGGACGGTGCCGAGGGCCCGACCGATCGCTCCTCCCCGGGTACGCATATCGGCGACCCGGCTTGGGCCGGCCGCGGCGGGCGTGAATCCGTAGGCGGCATCGCGCTCTAGTTGAGCAGCGTCCAGGCGACGCTGAGTGGCGGCGAGCGTCTCGGACAGGTCCAGCATCTGCTGGCGCCTTTCCTCGAGCTGGGTTCGGGCCTCAGCGACGTTGGTGGCGTCAACGTCGTTGCCGATGGGGATGCGGAGGCTCCGCATCGTGGCGCACAACAGATCGAACGGCTCGATCCGTTCCGCTGCGGCCCTGGCTTCGGCAGCCTTCCCCGTCTCGCTCGACGAAGATGAGACGCCGTCGCCGGTGACGAAGACCTCCACATGAACATCCACTGCCCCGGCGGAAATGCCGCCACCGAGGGAGAGGGGAGAGTCGGAGTAGCTGAGCACCTCGCTGGGGTACTCGTCAGCCGTGAACGCATCGGAGATGCGCAGCGCGGCGAAGGAAGCGGCAAGCACGCTGATGATGTCGTCCGCCAGCGCGACGGACTCGTCGGTGTAGGAGAAGGGCCCCGTCTGAAGCATGTTCCCGGCCAGCTCCTCGAGATGCCCCACGGTGGGCGCCAACTGTCGTGGTGGGTGCATGGCAGATGCCAAAGGATGGCTAAAGAGAGGAGGAGGCTCGAGGGCGCTGGTGGACTCCAGAGGCAAGGTTGGCATGAGAGGGTGCGGGACGCCGGACATACCCAGGTTTGGGGCTCTCTAGAGAGATAATACCCCTAGTCCTGCCGAGTGTAGTTGTATGATTGATAGTACAATGTTGCTCCTGGAGCTGTGTGGAGGAGGAAGGAAGCTGGCCAAGGCTTAGGCAGTTCCCTCTCCTCAGGTGTTGCTAACTAGGTGTGTATGATGGAAAGAGTTCTCTTGTGTGTGAGCCTGTCTCCTTGTGTGCATGACGGCTCCTGGGGGGTTTTATAGGTCAACACCCCAGGGGTACAATGGTAATGTTACAAGTCGGTGGGTCCGTATTGTCGGTATCCGGGGACCCGGGCTGGGTCCCGCTGAGGGCTTGTGGTTCGCCGGGTTCCCCTAGGTGCGGGCCCCGCATGCCTAGGGGGACTGTGTGCCGTCTTGTCGATTGTCAGGGCGTGGCCGAGTTGAGTCGCGTACGGTGCTCTCCGTCAAGTCGCTGCTTGCTGTTGTCAGCGGTGAAGGCGGGGGCACTGTAGCCATGCCGGCCCTGGTCAGCGGGTAGGTGAGGGGTACTATTGTTACGTACCCGCTGACCAAAGGCATGGGCGGGGCACTGTTGCCTCGATCATCATTGATTGAAGTCTTGTCCCCATCATACGGCCTGGATGGGACGGGAGTTGACCCGCGGCTAGATTGCGTAGCACGCCACGAGTGGCGCTGGCTTGTTGAGGAGGCTTTGGTCGTGCCGGGTTCGGCTGTCTTGCGCTAGTTGTTGGGGCCGAGTCGACGTGTCTTGCCGGGTCGGCTAGTCTGGCCGGCTTGCGGGGTTTGGCCGGGTCGAGCAACCCGGCCAAGCGCGTGCCGGTATTGAGAGGCAGTGCCAACCCCGTTGTTTTTCAAGAGGATCCGGGTTCCGTTGCCTGCCCGGGGTCCATCACCCCGACAACTGGGTTATCGCGCTAATCGCCTTGACGCCAAATACCAACTCCCTGATATGCTTACCCCTGCCAAACGCAAGAAACGTGTCCCTACAATCCAAAGTGTTCAAGCCTTGCTAGGAAATGGCTTGACCGGAGTCGACTTGATCCGATGCTGGATCGCATGGCGGATCATACCTTTAAGCCATCGACCCGGCTTAATGTATTCATACACCAGAGGAACTGATGATCCCTTACGTCATAGCTCCCCGCGTCTGACCAAAGAGGCCATCGTTGAAATGGCAACCACACCTGTCAATAGCAAATATGAAGACTGCAGCCTAGTGGGTTTAAATCCTTTCTGCAAGCATAACCCGGCGTGAGAGGTAAATCTTTTTGACTTCTTTTTTCCTTCAGCAGTTTAAACATCGCATGAATTTCAACATATTATCCTTCCATGGGCCAAATTTGACTTCTGGAAAGCCAAATACGACCATGAGGCTGCTAAAAAAGCTAGAGCTGTTGCGAGAGCTGCCAAGAAGACTGTCAGAAAGTCTAAGAAGAAACCAATTGCCTTTGATTTACTCAAGCTGGATGACACCTCTGAGTCGGAGGTAGCCCTTGACTCTCTTGGCCTGTTTTTTAACAACCTTATTGACACTGACTATTGCCAGGATGACACGGGGACTAGCCAGGCAGTCGAAGAAGAGGTAACTATTATTTCCTCCAACTTAGAACATTTACCAAGGCAGAAACTTCGGTGGGTAACCCAGAAAGTAAGGTTTTCACACCCCTTGGCTTATTTAGATCCTCATTTTCTTTTGAAATGACAACAACATGAGAGCCGCCGCCAGACTCGGACCGGTGGAGATGACGATTTACCCTCCATCTTACCGAATACCCCTCGAAAACGCCAAAATGAGGTTCTTTTTTTAACTTGAACCCTTGTATTTACCAGCGAGTTACCTTTATTAATCACTCAATTTTGATTCCATCCTTGCAGGAGATTTCTCGTTCCTCTCTGGTGATTCATCACAAACTCAATTGCCGGCTTTCAAGACTGCCCCTGGGTAAAGATAATTATCCTTCTTTTGTACCTTTATATACGCATCCTTATACTGACTTGTCCAAATTCTTTTTAGTGGTCAAGCAAAGCCCAAAAAGGCAAAGGTGACAAAGCCGGCCAAGGATCCGAAAACTGCTGAACCAGAGCAGCCAACCCTTGTACCGGAACACTCTGAAGCACCGAAAGATCCTGCTGTCAACGCTCGACCGGATTTGCCTGAGCCATCTGTTTACGAAACCATTCTTGATTCATCAACTGTTGAACCGTCAAGATCAGCTAACTTGCCAGAGACTCACGGCGATGATGTTTTCATCACTGGCACCAGATTCATTGAACTAGGGAATCCAACTATATTGGCGAGACACTCTGCCAAACAGGAAGTTATGGAAAGGCAGAAAGTGAGATTTGACGTCTCCCACTATGCTCATCTGAGTATTAGTGAAGTGCTATCTGGTTATCTCAGTCAAGTGCACTCCAGCCGTGATTCAGAAATTGAGATGGTCAAACAGATGCACCAAAAATATGAGGTACGTTCTCTGGCTTATATAAGTTACATACTCTGCCAGCCTCCAAGTCTTCTGATTATGATAAGATTGAATGATCTGTAGAATTAAAAGACTTATAAGCCTTTGTATTAGACTCCCTCCAAGTCCGGTTTGCAACTAAGTCGGATGCTGATAGTATTTCAATTTTCATGTGTAGTCCCCAAGGGTCGGTTTAATCAGTATGAATGAGCCGTTCCTACTAGTCCTTATGTAAAAGACCAAAATTTAACTGCATATCTCTCATGAGTCGGCTATAACTGTCACACCCGGCTCATCTTTAATAAGAAAACAAGCAATATGCATTAGCCCCCAAGTGCCAAGTGTTATTGCTTGCAAATTACTTGGGACTTGTTAGAAAGAGCCAATTCCTTTGAAAAATTTCGTTTGATAGACATTAGACCCCAAATGCCAAGTGTTGTTTGCTTGCAAAGCATTTGGGACTTTGTATTTTGTAATCCACCATGAAACTGAACGAACTTATACTATATGCAGGCTGCGACCACAGAACTAGAAACTCAATTGTCTGAGGCCAAGACCTAGCTGGCGGCTCAAGAGACCGAGACAAAGAAAGCTGAATCCAAAATCCAGTTGAGTGTGTCTGAAGCAGAAAAACTGAAGAATAGCTTCACTACGGACAAAGAGGCTTGGGCCAATGAGAAGACAGCCTTGACGCAGCGTGCTAAGAAGGCTGAGGCATCTCTGGAAGAGGTTACCACTGAACTCATCGGTTTAAAGAACCCTGTGTCTCAGATGGTTTCTACAATCTTCGGTAAGTCGCCTTGTTGTTTACTCAAAGTAAATATTTGTAATCATAATATGAGCCACCACTTAACCAATTGTGTAAACATTGCAGGTCCCGGGAGTAGCAATCTAAGCCGAGGCACGTTGGTCAAGATCAAGGCGGTTTACACGCTTGTTGAGCAACTATACACTGGGGCCCAGCGGACTCTTGCCACTATCTCTCCCGCAAATCAAGAACCAAACTTATTAAGTGATGTCTTGAAGAAGCTATCCATCTTGCCCGCTAGATTCCAAGAAATCAAGCGATCATGTGCTAGAGCCGGAGCTGTGACAGCTTTGAGCCGTGCCAAAGCCTGGGTACCTGTTACACCCACGATGCGGCTATATCTCCCACGTGTCGGAGCATGACTTAGAGGCATAACCGCATTGTAGGCAATGTTGCAAGATGGGTAATCTTTACACATCCCATGTACTAAATAAGAAAGAGGTACATAGTTGGCTTACAATCGCCACTTCAAACAATACATGAATATAGCATTACAATCATCCAGATACAATCAAGGTCCGACTACGAAACCAAAATAAATACAACCCCAAATGCATAAGATCCCCGATCGCCCCAACTGGGCTCCACTACTGATCGTCTGGAAAGGAAACGTAGTATCGTCTTGAGTCCTCATCGAACTCCCACTTGAGTTCAGTCGCATCTCCTGGAACGGTATCATCGACACCTGCATCTAGTTTTGGAAGTAATCTGTGAGTCACGGGGACTCAGCAATCTCACACCCTCGCGATTAAGACTATTTAAGCTTATGGGTAGGTAAAAGGTATGAGGTGGAGCTGCAACAAGCACTAACATATATGGTGGCTAATATACGCAAATGAGAGCGAGAAGAGAAGGCAAAGCACGTTCGAGAATCTATGATCAAGAAGTGATCCTAGAAATACTTACGTTCAAGCATAACCCGAGACCGTGTTCTCTTCCCGGACTCCGCCGAAAAGAGACCGTCACGGCTACACACGATGTTGATCCATTTTAATTAAGTTAAGTTTCAATTTATCTACAACCGGACATTAACAAATTCCCATCTGCCCATAACCACGGCCACGGCTTTTGAAAGTTCAAAACCCTGAAGGGGTGTCCCAACTTAGCCCATCACAAGCTCTCACGGTCAATGAAGGATATTCCTTCTCCCAGGACGACCCGATCAGACTCGGAATCCCGGTTACAAGACATCTCGACAATGGTAAAACAAGTCCAGCAAAGCCACCCGAATGTGCCGACAAATCCCGATAGGAGCTGCACATATCTTGTTCTCAGGGCACACCGGATTGTCCAAGGTTCCGGTAGGCCAGCCCAGAGTTGCCCCTGGTGGCCACCTGCAGCTGACAGGTTGGACCAACACTCAGAGGAGCACTGGCCCGGGGGTTTAAAATAAAGATGACCGTTGAGTCCACAGAACCCAAGGGAAGAAGGCTAGGTGGCAAATGGTAAAACCAAGGTTGGGCCTTGCTGGAGGAGTTTTATTCAAGGCAAACTGTCAAGGGGTTCCCATTATAACCCAACCATGTAAGGAACGCAAAATCAAGGAACATAACACCGGTATGACGGAAACTAGGACGGCAAGAGTGGAACAAAACACCAGGCATAAGGCCGAGCCTTCCACCCTTTAGCAAGTATATAGATGCATTAAAGTAAACAAGTTATAATAGTGATATCCCAACAATAATCATGTTCCAACAAGGAACAAACTCCAATATTCACCTGCAACTAGCAATGCCATAAGAGGGGCTGAGCAAAGCGGTAACATAGCCAAACAACGGTTTGCTAGAACAAGGTGGGTTAAAGGTTTGATATGCTAATATGGGAGGCATGATAAATCATGTGGTAGGTATCACGGCATAGGCATAGCAATAGAGCGAGCATCTAGCAAGCAAAGATAGAAGTGATTTCGAGGGTATGGTCATCTTGCCTGCAAAGTTCTCCGGGTTGACGTAAACTTGATCCTCATAAGCATACTCAACAGGTTCCTCGATCACGTACTCGTCTCCCGGCTCTACCCAAGCAAGAACACAAGCAAAGGGAACCACGATCAACCACGGTGCAATGCGCAAACAACATGATGCAAAGCATGACATGATATGCGGGATGTGATATGCAATGCATATGCATGCTCCAGAAGGGAAAGATTGAACCAAGCCTCAACTTGGAAACCCAAGATTGCCGCTGGGAAGATGAGTTGATTTCGGTCGAAATCAATATAAAGATCACCGGAATCGGATGCACGGTTTGCAAATGGCAAGCAAAACAATAATGGCACTAATCTTCGATCAACAGCACGATGCCATCTAAAAGCGTCAAGAAAAATAAGCTACTGCACTCTAACATAGCAACAAAGCACATGGCAGTGATCCACTCAAGATTCTTGACAAAAGATGAACACTGAGCTACGGCTAAATCACACAATAGCAGGTTCAAACAAGCATTGCAAAAGTGCAAAAGATATCAGGTTCACAGACTTAGTGAAAATAACAACATATCAGGAATTAATATCAGGAAGCAATGTTTAGAGCAAGATAACAGCATGCTACAGGAACATATCATGGCAAAGCAAGGCATGGCATGAAACTACTCAAAGCATATAACAAAAGTCCCTTACTGACCATAAGCCAAAAAGGATCAGAAAATACAATCGCAACCATGTAAACATAGCAAGTTTCGTTAACAGATTCAAACTTAGCAGAAAACTGGACATGGCAAAAACAGAGTTACGTAGGCATATTTACGAGCTCCATGCACTCACCACAAGGCATTGCATGACAAACTAAGCATACACCCAGAAAGAAGACATGATCAAGTAACTAACCATGGCAAGAACAATCTCATAGCATGCATGGAACAACTACAACAACCTCGGCAAAATTGATTAACACGTAAACAATCTACCAGGAACATTTTATAGCAAAAGTAGAAAAAGATTGAGTCATGCTAGGGTACTCCATAATTGCAAACAAAGACATGGATGGATAGAGCATAACAATATCTCAAAATAATCCTTATTGAACATGCTCAAAAGAGGCATGAATCACTCTATAGCAACAAGAATACATGGCATAAAAATAGCATCAGGGAAATGACTTAGAAGAATTCTAAGTCCCTGAAATCAGCAACATCACGAGAGCTACTTTGCATGCTTGTGCTACTCGCCACATTGATCACAAAAATACATGGCATACACCCCTGTAAAGATGGCATGGCATATAACAAAACACATGTAGGACTCAATTTGATAGGAGGCACACATTAAACATGGCGAAAATGACAAATGTCCAATATCTGATAAGAAACAGAAACTAACATTACATAGCACTCTTGCAACAGCATTTAGGGCATCAAGATGAACTCAAATGAACATGCTGCAGTGGAATGAAATGAAGTGCACATCTAGACGAACAATTTGATATATCATACACGCAAAATGGAGCTACGGATGCAAAGTTATGATGCTATGAACAATGCTAAAAATGTTGGGGACTTAGGCAGAAAACGGGGGCAACCTCTAGGGTTTACTGTAGCACTGGATCTGGATCGGGGCACGCGAACCAAGGATGAATGGATCCTCTCGCCGGAGTTGCGGTGGTCCTCGCCGGAGAAGGGGAAACTTGCCGGATCTGGGGTCGCCGGCGTCGGGCGGAGCCGGGCGACGATGGAGGAGATGGCGGCGAGGGCGGCGCGCTGGTCGGAGAAGGAGGCCGGTGTTGGGCGTGGCGAGCAGGCGGCGGCCGGACGAGGAGGCGGCGGTCGCCGGCGAGCTTCCGGGCGGCGCGAGGCGAGCCGGTCGGCGGGGTCGACGTGGCAGTTCCTGGTTGGTCCGGGCGGCTGTGCGGACGCGCCCGGCGTCGGGCGGACGTGTCCGGCGCACGGAGGAAGGGGAGACTAGGGTTTGATCTGGAATTTTTGGGGGGAGGCACCTATTTATACATAGAATGAGCTAGGAGGCTCCAAATGGAGTGAGGTTTTCGGCCACGCGATCATGATCGAACGACCGAGAAGATGGACGGGGTTTAGCTGGGTTTTGGGCCACTTTGGAGAGGTGTTGGGCTGCAACACACATGAGGCCTTTACGGTTCCTCGGTTAACCGTTGGAGTATCAAACGAAGTCCAAATGGCACGAAACTTGGCAGGCGGTCTACCGGTAGTGAACCAAGGCCGGTTGGCAAGTCTCGGTCCAATCCAAGAATGTTTAACACTCGCACACGAAAAAGAGGCAAAAGGGGACGCCGGATGACATAGGAGTGCCGGAATGCAAAACGAACAACGGGGAAAATGCTCGGATGCATGAGACGAACAAGTATGCAAATGCGATGCACATGATGACATGATATGAAATGCATGACACGCAAACAAATGACAAGGCAACAACAGCGAATAACTGGAAGACACCTGGCACATCGGTCTCGGGGCGTTACAGTACCGGAGTTAGACCCGGCGGATGTAGCTAGTGGGTATCCTAGCCTCAAGGAAGATGTAACAGTTTTTGATCAACGGGACTTTGCTACTTGTGTCAAGGAGATTCGTCCTCATGCAACAATAATTGCCAAAGAGACCAACCTCACCAAGTATCAGCTGGGTTACGATGCAGACAACCAGAAGATGGCAACTCCATATAAAGTGATGGATTTAATCCCGCCGATCCGTAAGCACACTTTCGCCCCTGATATCAATCCGTCTGGTCTGATTGATAACGAGGCTGAATTTGTCGCCCTTCGTGGCTTTGACTGGTCCAAACCCAACTTCCAGACGGTGGAGGAGGAGGACGAACCGGCAAGGGATGAGCTGCAATCTTCAGGTCAGCCGGGTCAAGATTCATGAACCGGGGCCAGTTTATCATCTGCTGTCTCTGAGACTGAAAAACAGTTATCCTTTTAGGCTCCAAACGCCTTGTAATAGGCTAGCTTCAAACTTCTTGTTCTGCTATGCCATCGTGCATATTGCGCTGTTTATGATACTTCTTTATCCGTCATGCGAAGATATGCTATATATGCCTGATGATACTATCAATCTTGAATCTGTTCCTTCATACAACAGATAAAAAGTGTCCTGGCGGTTTACCACTGGATGGGTTATACTGCCCCAACATGAATTTATCATGATTTATCACCAAAGTCGGTCGAAATAATAATCATATATGATTAAAAACATAGCATACATGTGATGTTTGATCACGCTTGTTGGTTTATCAAGCCAGTGCGGTAAGGGCGATAGCCCAAAGATCCAAGCACTGGTAATTGAGAGATTGTCAGCTTATGAACAAAGTCGGACCGGGTCAATAAACACCGGATATGATTTTTATTTCATACTGGCGACTTATAGTCAAAACCAGGCCGGGTCAATAAACACCGGTTTAATGTCATATACGACTCAGAAGACATTATAAGCCTTACTGGTTTTCCACCATATATTACTAAAAAGGAAAAAAATCTCAAAAGGTCGTTCAAAGCAACAAACAACAGAAAATCCAAGGCTTTCATAGGCCGCCAAGCAAAAATATCTTCTTCAATGAAACTAGCATTGGCCACTGGAAGGTACGCGCTTTCTGTGAGCCGGCACTCACATTACCCAATCGACATTTTAACCCAGATAAGTTCAGTTCTTATTCAAAGATAGACTTATCAGGAGTACGCGGGGTCAGAGTAGCATCGTGCATCACAGGCCGATTTATCCAAGTTTCAAGGAAGGCGGCTTTATCAGCCCGAGCTTCTCCTTACTTCCCATAAAATTGTGCCCTCACATGACAAACCGGCATTTTAACCTTAACGAGTTCAAGGTCTTGTTTAAAAGATTGATTGTTAAGAGTTCGGCGGGTCAATCAGGATTACCTGATGGAGAAGCAGGTGGCATACAGACAGGATAACCCGAAAAGGTTATGTCCTCTTTGGTGAATACACCTATGTTTGAACAAAATAACCCCATCAAGAGGGTAGTAACGCTATGCTTTCTTCGGTGAATACACCTATGTTTGAACAGGAAGCCCCCAGGTGACTTATTTGTGGGCTGTGCTCGCTGGGTACCTATGTTTGAGTTGTGCTGTGCAACAGACTCTCTTTGGTCCCTTTAATCTGGGTAGTAAGCCCCCAAGCTTTTTTATAAAGGGTAATCATAACTTTGATGTATAAAGAGAAGCCCCCATGTGACAAAAAAACTCATTACTTGGAGAGGAGAAAACGACAGAGGCCCTGCTTTAGCAGGGATGCCGGCTTTATTATAGCGATCATAATATATACATTGTCAAAATATGTACATTGGAAGACCTAGTGGCTCAGGTGTAGTACGGCCTAAGTTGAGCAATATTCCAGGGCCGGCGGGTCTCCTCCTCCGATGTGCGTGAGTCCTTGTGGTCTCGAACATCGATAAGGTAATATGACCCATTATTTAGATTCTTGCTGGCAACAAAAGGTCCTTCCCAAGGTGGAGATAACTTTTGCATATCAGTCTGATCCTGGATAAGCCGGAGCACGAGATCGCCTTCTTGGAAAGTTCTGGTTTTAACCCGGCGGCTGTGATAATGGCGCAAATCTTGCTGGTAAATCGCCGAACGAGCTGCTGCTATGTCACGCTCATCATCCAATAGATCAACATAAGCCGGCACGTGAGGCGAGTCATGATGGATGTCACTAGGAAGAACTGCCTCTGCTCCATAAACCATGAAGAAAGGTGTATATCCCGTAGATCTGTTTGGGGTGGTATTGATGCTCCACAACACGAAAGGTAACTCCTCCACCCAGCAACCCGGCGTCCTCTGCAAGGGAACCATAAGCCGAGGCTTGATGCCTTTCAAGATCTCTTGATTTGCTCTCTCAGCTTGACCATTGGATTGAGGGTGAGCCACTGATGATACATCGAGCCGGATATGCTCATGTTGACAAAATTCTTCCATAGAACCCTTATAGAGATTAGTGCCATTGTCTGTTATAATGCTGTGTGGAAAGCCAAAACAGAAGATCACCTTTTTCATGAATTGAACCGTCGTTGCTGCATCACACTTACTGACCGGCTCTGCCTCTACCCACTTAGTGAACTTATCAACCGCCACCAAAAGGTGGGTCTTCTTGTCCTTTGATCTTTTGAAAGGTCCAATCATATCAAGCCCCTAAACTGCAAACGGCCAAGTAATTGGAATCATCCTCAATTCTTAAGACGGCACATGGGCTCGTCGTGCAAATTTCTGACATCCATCACATCTGCTGACGAGGTCCTCCGCATCAGCATGAGTCGTTAACTAATAAAACCCATGACGGAAAGCTTTGGCCACGAGGGATTTTGAACCGGCATGATGACCACAATCTCCTTCATGAATCTCTCGTAAGATCTGATAGCCCTCTTCTGGAGAAACACAACATTGAAACGCCCCTGTGACACTGCGATGATGTAGTTCTCCATTAACAATTGTCATTGACTTAGACCGCCAGGTTATCTTCCTAGCTAAGGTTTCATCCTCAGGTAACTCGCCCCGGGTCATATAAGCCAAGTAAGGTACTGTCCAATCCGGGATTATATGAAGAGCCGCCACCAACTGAGACTCCGGGTCAGGAATAGCCAAATCCTCCTCTGTAGGCAAGTTGACAGACGGGTTATGCAAAACGTCAAGAAAAACATTAGGCGGCACTGGTTTACGTTGAGAACCCAACCGGATTAAAGCGTCTGCCGCTTCATTTTTCCTCCGGTCCACGTGCTCAACTTGATAACCTTTGAAGTGACCAGCAATAACGTCCACCTCTCGCCGATAAGCCGCCATGAGTGGATCATTAGAATCCCAAGTACCAGAGACTTGCTGAGCCACCAAATCTTAGTCGCCGAAGCACCTAACCCGGCTTAAGTTCATTTCCTTAGCCATCCGAGGACCGTGGAGTAAGGCCTCATACTCAGCTGCATTGTTAGTACAAGGAAACATCAAACGGAGAACATAACCGAATTTATCACCTCGAGGAGAAGCCAGAATGACTCCAGCCCCCGAGCCCTCCAATTACCTGGACCCATCAAAGTGAATAGTCCAATACGTGTTATCTGGTTTTTCCTTAGGCATCTGTAGCACTGTCCAAACATTGATGAAATCCACCAGCGCATGAGACTTAATAGCCATGCGAGGCACATATTTTAACCCGTGAGGCCCAAGTTCAATAGCCCATTTAGCAACCCTGCCAGTCGCTTCCCTGTTTTGGATGATATCTCCCAAAGGAGCAGAGCTGACCACAGTCATGGGATGACCCAGAAAATAATGCTTAAGCTTCCGGCTGGCCAAGAACACTCGATATACAAGCTTCTGCCAGTGTGGATATCTCTGCTAGGACTCAATAAGCACCTCACTGATATAGTAAACCGGCCATTGATCCGGATATTCCTTGCCTGCCTCCTTTCTTTCTACCACAATGGCAACACTGACAGCCTGGCTATTAGCAGCCACATATAACAACAAAGGCTCCTTATCAATAGGGGCAGCAAGCATGAGCGGCTCAGCCAGCTGTTTCTTCAAATCCTCAAACGCTTCATTAGCAGCATCACTCTAGACAAAGTTATCTGTCCTTTTCATCATCTGATATAGAGGGATAGCTTTCTCTCCTAATCGGCTTAACGCTACAATATGGCCCACCAGACATTGCACATCCTTAACACACACCGGCTTAACCAGAGAAGTAATGGCCTTGATTTTCTCCGGATTAGCTTCAATGCCCCTGTTAGACACCAGAAAACCCAAGAGCTTGCCTGCCGGCACACCAAAAACACACTTGGCCGGGTTAAGCATCATCTTATAAACCCTGAGATTATCAAAGGTTTCCTTCAAATCATCTATCAATGTTTCTTCCTCTCTGGATTTTACCACAATGTCCCGGTTCTCACGGATGAACTCGATGAGCACGCTTTCCTATTTCGGATCCAGATTAGCACTGACGCAGAACTTCTTGCATGAGTCGCCAGGAACAAAATCAACCATCTTGGTATCATCTGCTGATTTAAACTTTAGAACCGGATCATGCACTGTGGTTGGCTTTTTCAGAGACATCATATCTGTCGGGTCAACATTGTCCTTGTAAAACTTTAACTCCTCCGTTGCACAAACCGACTCAGCATAAGTCGCATCCCCTTCATCACATTCCAGAGCTATCTTACGGCTCCCATGCATTGTAATGGTTCCTTTGTGACCCGGCATCTTGAGTTGCAGATACATGTAGCACGGTCGCGCCATGAACTTGGCATAAGCCGGCCGCCCAAACAGAGCGTGATACAGACTGTGGATCTTGACCACTTCAAAGGTCAACATCTCTGACCTAGAGTCATGATGATCTCCAAAAATAACTTCCAGAGCTATCTTACCAACTGGATATGCCGACTTACCAAACACCACACCATGGAAAACAGTGTTTGACGTCTTAAGATTTTTATTAGTGAACCCCATGCGACGGAAAGTTTCATAATAAAGGATATTGATGCTGCTCCCTCCGTCCATGAGTACTTTGGTAAACTTATACCCTCCAACCTGAGGCGCAAACACCAAAGCCAAATGACCCGAATTATCAACCCGGGGCGGGTGATCTTCCCGACTCCAAACGATGGGCTGCTCAGACCAACACAGATAACGAGGAATCGCCGGTTCAACAGCATTGACTATCTCTTATGAAGCTTCTGGTCACGCTTACACAAGCTAGTGGTAAACACATGATATTGCCTACTATTCAACTGCTTCGGGTTGCTCTGATAACCAGACTGTTGCTGCTGTTGACCCCCCTGATTACTCTGTTGGTTGTGACCACCCTGGTTGCTGTGATTACCTTGATTTCCTTGGAATCTAGAATTAGAGCCGCCACCGCCGTACCCAGGACCGTGAAAGCCAGATCCAGAACCACCACCTGGCCCATGACTGTCTTGGAAAAGATGGGAATTCTTGTATTCTTTCATAATGTGACAATCTTTCCAGAGGTGCCCGGATGGTCTTTCTTCCGTACCATGTTTTGGGCAGGGCTGATTTAACCTATGCTCAAGATTGATACCGGATCCTCCGGCCCGTGGGGACGGTTTACTCTTACGACGTTGACCATTATTCTATGCATTGGTGTTAGCCACAAAGTCAAAACTATTATCAGCCTTGCGCTTACCATTGCCTCCCTGGTTATACTGCTGCCCCTTAGCATTGTTGTTCTTTCTTCCCTTCCCCGACTTTTCATCATCAGACTCGGGGTCCTTGGTACTATCAGAATAAGCATACTTAACAAGAGCCGCCATGAGCGTCCCCATGTCATTGCAATGACGTTTGAGCCGCCCTAGCTTCTACTTTAAGGGCATGAAACGACAATTGTTCTCCAACATCAACACTACTGAGTCGGCATTGATACGATCCGACGAGTGCAAGATGGTTGAGACCCGGCGCACCCAATGGGTCATTGACTCACCTTCTTCTTGAACACAAGAGGACAGATCCACAATTGACATGGGCCGTTTGCATGCATCTTTGAAGTTCTGGAAAAAGCGGGCCTTTAACTCGGCCCATGACCCGATGGAGTTGGCAGGGAGCCCCTTTAACCAAGTGCGGGCCGTCCCTTCTAACATTAGGGGGAAATATTTAGCACATGCGGCCTCGCTGACATCCAGTAACTCCATGGCCATCTCATAACTCTCAATCCATGCCTTCGGACTTAAATCGGTTGTATAGTTAGGCACCTTGCGAGGACCTTTAAAATCCTTGGGCAGGCGCTCATTACGCAGATCCGGCACCAAGCATGGTATGCCCAGGTTTCTAAAGGTCATAGCTGGCTCCACAGAGGTGGTTGGACGAACCAGAGTTGGTTGACGAGCCGCATACTGTGCCGCTAACTCGGCCTCTTGACGAGCTCTTCCTTGATCCACCACATTCTGAGCATCATCAGCACCACCACCCGCCGGGTTATGCCCACGCAGCGTGTTATGGTTACGTCCACTGCTTAACACCGCTGACTCATCAAGATGTCTTCTATAACTCCGGCTTGGGCGAGGGGTGGAATGAACCCTATGCTGGCTGTAAGAATAAGCCTACTGCTGAACCAGCGCTGTCTGAAGGAGATATCTAGCCCTCCGTGTTTCAACCGCCGCTGGTGACTCTCCTTCAGCCGGGATAGCCGCAAATCCTGATGCCGCAGCAATCATGTTATCCAAAGGGTTAGAGAAATGACCCGGTGGCGTCGGCACGTGCTGTGGCGGGTTATTGTTCTGACGAGGCGGTCCATCGTGCGTGGCTGAACTGGCGTTCCCGTCCCTGGCGCTTCGACCCGGTTTTCTACTGCCGGGTTACTGGTTCCTGCTCCTGGAGTGTTAAAGAGATTCCTTGCCTCATAAACTGAAGGTAGACGAGTCTGATGGCTCCTCCTCATGACCTCATTGGAAGCGTTCTGATCTAGCATGAGCCGGTAAGATTGTGATTGAATCCATTGAGCCTGAGCATCCAAAGCGGTCCGCTCCTCGGCCATCCTGGCATTTTCTGCGTTCAGCTCCTCCTTGACTTGCGCTATCTCATCGCGCAACTTTGTGATTGCCGCATTATGCTGATCTTGATCCGTCGGGTTAACCACCGCTGTTAACAACATTGTCAGCTTATCTAGCAAGTCAGTCAAAGCTTGAGCCGGCGGGCGTTCAGGGCCTCCTTCGCCAGCAGCCGCTACCGCTGCTGACCCGGAAACCAACTCCGCTGCCGTAGATGAATGCTGCACGGGCTATGTACCGGCCATGAAGATTGCAACCAGATTCGGCGGCTCACAGGGGTCCGGAATACTGTCGCCATCGGAACCGGCGGATCTCGGGTAGGAGGGCCCGAACTGTGCGTCTAGGCGGATGGTAACAGGAGGTAGGGGACACAATGTTTTACCCAGGTTTGGGCCCTCTTGATGGAGGTAAAACCCTACGTCCTGCTTGTTTAATATTGATGATATGGTTAGTACAAGAGTAGATGTACCACGAGATCAGAGAGGCTAAACCCTAGAAGCTAGCCTATGGTATGATTGTTGTTCGTCCTACGGACTAAAACCCTCCGGTTTATATAGACACCGGAGAGGGCTAGGGTTACACAGAGTCAGTTACAATGGTAGGAGATCTACATATCCGTATCGCCAAGCTTGCCTTCCACTCCAAGGAAAGTCCCTTCCGGACACGGGACGAAGTCTTCAATCTTGTATCTTCATAGTCCAGGAGTCCGGCCGAAGGTATAGTCCGGCAATCCAGACACCCCCTAATCCAGGACTCCCTCAGTAGCCCCTGAACCAGGCTTCAATGACGATGAGTCCGGTGCACAGACTGTCTTCGGCATTGCAAGGCGGGTTCTCCAAATTCCGTGTACCTGTTGAATAATGTCCGGTTTCTTGTAGCGCTCCTTGGCTTCTATGCCCAATAATGGCCGTCTTCCACATGTCAAATGAATACGAAAAGTCAGGGTGTTTTTATATTTACACCCCTAGCCGCGTGAATGAGCCACCTATTTAAGGGGACGGGGATTTAGATCCAAACCACACCTTCTCCCTTCCGCGAGTATTCATCAGAGCATATCCGATAGAGGTCCATTCTATCATGGCCGGCCACCGCAGCTCCTCATCTCGCCCTTCCAGCCCTCAGCCTGGAGATTGGAAGAGGTGCTACATCCTACACAGCGAGCTAGTGATGCTCCAGACCAAGGGATTTCTCCCCCCGGCCTATATGGTCCCGGTTCGAGCCAGACTTGCCACCTATAATGGCGGAGAGCAAGTGGAGAGCACCCCCAATCCCTCCAAAGGAGAGCGGGTATGCCTTGTCCCTTACTTAATAAGAGGGCTCGGATTTCCAATTCATCCGTTTCTCTGGGGGCTCCTGGAGTTCTATGGCCTCCAGCTGCACAACCTCACGCCTGCCTCCATATTGCATATCGCGGGCTTCGTAGCCCTCTGCGAGCTGTTTTTGGGCTGCGAAGCTCATTTCGCGCTATGGAAAAGGCTATTCTGCCTTGTGCCCTGTTCTGAGAAGGGGTCAATATATCAAGTGGGCGGAGCCGAAGTATGGTGCATCACCGGGACCGGATATCTATCCGGAACCCCAAAGAAGGCGTCCGAGGACTGGCCTTCGGAATGGTTTTATATAGAGGATGTCCCGCTGACGGATCCTATCCGGATCGGCCTCCCTGAGTTCGATAGTGCTCCCCTAAAGAAGCGCCTAAGCTGGCATCCACGGAGCCCTCAGAGGGAAAGTGATAGGGATGTTCTTTACCTGATGGGCCGGATAAGATTGTTAGCTCATTCCGGACTGACCATGATCGGGGTCATGGCTGCATGCATCATGCGAGGGGTGCAGTTGCTTCAGTATAGAGGCCGCCCATGTGGGACTTCAATGGGGAGGACGATGCCACCCGCTACGGTCGTAAGGGGCCGGATTCGGCTGCCGCTCTAATAAAGACCTTGTCCGCTTTGTACAAGGGAGAAGAGGAGGAATTTCTCCGCGTCAACCCACAGGGTGGATTTTCTATGTACAATCCCCCAAGTTGGGTAAGTGGACACTTTTACTTGCCCATCCGTTTTATATTCCCATCATTAAATATTCAGTCTAACAACTTCAACGCAGGAACTGCGCCAGGCTGTTAAAGAAATAAACAGCCCTCCTCCACAACCCGAGGATCCAGGACGGTCCCTCGACCCGGCCTCTCAAGAGGATCCGGACTTATCTGTGGAGCTGATTGATGGGGTGTTTCATCAATTGAGCAAGGACAACGCCTTGGTGGCCATTACGGCCGATTACCCAGGGCTACTCCCAGCCTCATAGGTAACTGAGACCGAAGTCCCGGCACTTTGAAAAGGGATCTATCCTCGCGTGTTTTCGATTGCCATATGACAACCGTGTTTTGCAGGGGAGGTCCTTGAGACGGGAGGCCGAGCCTGCGGCGACTAGCCAACGAGGGGCGGCAAGGCCCCGCGGGCTGAAAATAAGTGCGGTCCGGACTGAGAGGCCGGCGCAAGGTATAGCGCGCCATCTTATTCCCAAGTGTTATTCCTTCAAGGCATATTAACGCTCGTGCTCTCTCCAAGATGAAGAGACCTTGCCGGACTATATCCGGAGGGGCTGCCGATCGCGCCTCCACCAGCCAGGCTCCAAAGCCTGGTCCGAAAGCGGAGGCGAACACAAGGTGCACACCGGACGCCCCTCTGACAGAGGATGCGGACAGGTTGTCTGCCACCAATTCCAAGGTGGAGAGTGCCATGAACCACAGGCGTCGCCGGAAAGTTCTTCGCGACGCTTGTTTCTCCCAAGAGGCATTGGATGCCTTCAATTCGGGAGATGCGTACCTCCGTGCCGTTCAAAATGGTCTAACCAGAGCCACGGAGCAGTATGTAAAAGACATATGGGTAAGAAAATTTTGGTAATTATATATATACCAGTAGCCCCTGAGACTTGAAATAGTTAGAATAACTGATTTAAGGATCATTTGTTATGCAGGTTCTTACAGAAAAGAATACCCTACTGTCCCAGGAGCTGGAAGAGTGCAATGCCCAACTTGAGGCCGCACTAGCCATGGCAGGGGAGCCCAAGGAGACCCCCTCTGGTAATATACGCTTCGAAAGATAAGTATTTTGCGAAGTGCGGCGTGGGTGCAAATCTGACAAATGAAATTGCAGATGGCGCCGGATTAAATCCGGAAGAGCAACAACTCCGATGCCAGCTGAAGGCTGGTGAGAGCGTGCTGACAAAGGTGAGGCGGGAGAAGAACGATCTCCAAGATGCCAACACCAAGCTGGGCGTTGAACTGAAGGATGTTCGTGCCCAGCTGTTGGACTCCCTGAAGGAGAATCAGCGGCTTCGACGCGGCATATATAGTAAGTGCTTAAATGAACTTTGAAAAAAGAGTTCGGCGAGGAAGTCGACTAACAGAGTAATGTCTGTAGGTATGCTAACAGGTTGTCCTGCAGAGGAAATGCCTGGTTCTACGGGTGACCTTCTTCCCGAGCTCTCACGATTGCACGAGCGAGTTTGGCAGGTGATGCAAAGCGTCGTCCAGGCCTTGTGTCCATCCGTCTCCATGCCCGAAGGCCTTGGAGAGCTTGTAGAGAAGCTGAAGGGAGCACGACGGCGCTTCCGATTGTGGAAGATGTCGGCCTGCCGTCAAGGCGCCAGGGAGGCCTAGGCCATGGTGAAGACGCGGTACACGAAGGCTGACCCAAACCACATGGCCGAGGTCGGACCCATGGGGCCCGATGGGAACGAGATCCCTGTGAGCTTAGTATATGGCCAAGTAGAATTGGCCACAAAGTATTCCCAACAGGACTGTAAACTAGACAGCATGTTAGATGGTATTGAAGAGGAATACAACCAGTCAGATTGACTATGTAATTATAATTGACATGTGTAATGCCTTCTAGCCGGATTGTAGATCGTTTGTCATGGACGACCTTTTCGCTTCAACCTCGGGACCTGACGGTCCGGAGTGTGTCCGAATACCCTCATGGTTATATAAGAACCGGGGTATGCATGGAGACCAGGCGTAGGGGGGTCATTAGTGCTTGAACAGAGAAGTGCCCAACTAGTTATGTTATATTACATGGTTAGTAAGAAACATATTCCAGGGAGAATAGTTTCGTTAGGTGTTCCTTTCCCTGGGAGGCATGCCCTAAAGTGCATGTCCATTCTGCGAAAAGAGACGCAGGAAAAACATCTGGGGGCGCATAGATAAAAAAGATCATCTTTAGTTCACCGACCAAATATTCCCTTAAGAACGCTAGCTTTCGGCTTCACCCAGTCTGAGGTACACATCTGGATGACCCGGCAGTAACAATCACAGAGGTGCTCCCTTTACCACCTAGCCGAACAATCGGGAATGTAGGGGTAAGCACAGGAGCCAGGCAACCCAGCTTGGCCAAAACTTAAGTCATATCGATGCATATACTGGCGAATAAAAGGTACTTGCGGAAGTGTGACGCATGTGTTGGGCATGAAAGCCCGTATAAATAAGCTTCTGTTTAAAGAAGCCCCCAGGTTTAATGAGCGCGGATAGCGCGTCACTTTATGAGCCTTTAAAGGCTATAGGAGAGAGAGAGGAGAAGGAGAGAAATCTAAGACAGAAAGTATATAAAAAATGGACAGAGGAAGGAAATGAACACAGAGTCCGGCGCTAGGCATAGAATCTTCGGAGACGGGCTGCGTTCCATGGGTTCGGCTCGAGTCGGTTATCCGATGCATCTCGCAGGCGGTAAGCTCCACCAGTCAGGACTTGGTCAATTATGAAGGGACCTTCCCACTTGGGCTTGAGTTTGTCCTTTTTCTTGTCCGGCAGACGTAGAACTAGTTCGCCATCGTTGTAATTTTTGGCCCGTACTTCTCTGCTTTGGTATCTTCGAGCCTGTTGTTGATAGAATGCGGAACGGGCTTTTGCCACGTCACGCTCTTCCTCCAAGGCGTCCAAACTGTCCTGCCGATCAAGCTCGGCTTCTCTTTCTTCGTACATGCGCACTCGAGGTGAGTCATGAATTATGTCACAGGGCAAAACTTCCTCTGCGCCGTACACCATGAAGAATGGTGTGTATCCGGTGGTGCGATTCGGCGTGGTCCGCAGCCCCCAGAGTACGGAGTCGAGCTCCTCTACCCAGTGCGTATTAGATTCCTTAAGGGACCGCACTAATCTGGGTTTGATGCCGCTCATGATAAGACCATTTGCACGTTCGACCTGGCCGTTAGTTTGTGGGTGATAGAAGGAAGCATAATCGAGCTTGATGCCCATGTTTTTGCACCAGAGTTTTACCTCGCCGGCCGTAAAGTTCGTGCCGTTATCAGTGATGATGCTGTGGGGGACGCCGTAACAGTGTACAACCCCGGATATAAAGTCTATCACCGGTCCAGATTCGGCTGTCTTAACAGGCTTGGCTTCTATCCATTTGGTGAACTTATCCACCATGACCAGTAAGTATTTTTTTCTTGTGGGTTCCGCCTTTAAGGGGTCCAACCATGTCAAGCCCCCAGACCGCGAAGGGCCAAGTGATGGGGATAGTTTGGAGGGCGGTGGGTGGCATATGGCTTTGGTTTGCAAAAAGCTGGCAACCGATGCATCGTTGGACTAAGTCCTGGGCGTCTGCTCGGGCCGTCGGCCAATAAAAGCCTGTACGGAAGGCCTTGCTTACAAGGGACCGAGCTGCAGCGTGATGACCACCGAGTCCGGCATGAATTTCAGCCAGGAGGTTCCGCCCTTCCTCTTCGGAGATGCACCTTTCAAGGACTCCGGTAGTGCTTTTCTTATAAAGCTCTCCCTCATGGACTTTATAGGCTTTAGATCGCCGCACTATGCAGCGTGCCTCATTTTGGTCCTCGGGGAGTTCCTGCCTAGTAAGGTAGGCGAGGACTGGTTTTGTCCACGGGGCGATGACGGCCATTATTACGTGGCATGAAAGTGTTATTTCATTGGCAGAGCCTCCAATTATGTCAGAGTGTTTGGTGTCGGGCAGTGCGGTTGGGTCCGGGCTGTTATTGCCGGGTTCCCCTTCCCATACTACGGATGGCTTGAACAGCCTTTCCAGGAAGATATTGGGGGGGGACTACATCGCGTTTTGCACCAATGCGTGCCAGGACATCTGCCGCCTGATTATTTTCCCGGGCTATATGGTGAAATTCGATCCCTTCGAACCGAGCTGGCATTTTTAGGACGGCGTTGCGATAAGCTGCCATTTTTGGATCCTTGGCATCAAAGTCTCCATTTATTTGGGATATTGCGAGGTTCGAGTCCCCGCGCACCTCTAGGTGTTGAAAGCCCATGGATACTGCCATCCGGAGACCATGTAAAAGGGCCTCATATTCGACTGCGTTGTTGGAGTCTGTGTACATTATCTGGAGTACGTATTGAACTGTGTCTCCTGTGGGGGACATCAAAACGACGCCAGCCCCTAGACTGGCCAACATTTTGGAGCCGTCGAAGTGCATGACCCAATTTGAATATGTGCCGTACTCTTTAGGGAGTTCGGCCTCCGTCCATTCTGCGACGAAGTCGGCCAAAACTTGCGACTTGATAGCTCGCCGTGGCTTGTAAGTTATGTCGAACGGGAGGAGCTCAATGGCCCATTTTGCAATCCAACCCGTCGCGTCGCGGTTGTTTATAATTCGTTAAGTGGCACTTCCGAGGCTACTGTTATTGAACACTCTTGAAAGTAGTGTCGCAACTTCCGAGATGCCATAAATACCGCGTACGCAATCTTTTGATAATGCGGGTACCGTGACTTGCACGGAGTAAGGAGAGTGGACACATATTAGACCGGCTTTTGAAGGGGGAATTTGTGTCTGTCCGTTTCTCGTTCGAGGACGAGCACTGCGCTTAAGACCTGATGGGTTGCTGCAATGTATAATAGCATTGGTTCACCAATGTTTGGTGCGGCCAGAACTGGGTTTGTTGCCAAGATGGCTTTTATTTCGTCGAGTCCGGCCATGGCTGCATCCGTCCACTCAAAGTGTTCGGTGCGCCAAAGGAGGCGTTAAAGGGGTAGGGCCTTTTCTCCTAAGCGGGAGATAAAGCGTCTTAGAGCCGCCACACATCTGGTTAATTTTTGTATTTGTTTGAGGTCCTTCGGGATATCCAATTGTGACAGAGCTCGGATCTTGGCTGGATTTGCTTCAATTCCTCTACCGGATACAATGAAGCCCAAGAGCTTTCCGGCTGGAACGCCGAAAACACATTTTTCCGGGTTGAGCTTGATGTTGTATGTTCAGAGGTTATCGAATGCTAGCCAGTCCGGGTGTTTTATATCTTTGATGAATCTGGCCTCCAATAGCTTGGCTAGTTCCTCTCCCATGGCCTATCTCTTAGGCTCGGAAAAACACCAAAGAGCCTGTTTGACCGGCTTGAATCCTTTTAGGATATTTAAGCTGTGTTCGGCCAGCCTGCATGGGATTCCTGGCATGTCTGAAGGGTGCCAGGCAAAAATTTCCCAGTTCTCTCGTAGGAACTCTCGCAGTGCGGCATCTACATCAAGGTTTAACTGTGCCTCGATGGAAGCTATTTTATTGGCGTCCGTTGGATGGACCTGGAATTTGACTATTTCGTCCGCCGGTTTAAAGGAGGTGGACTTGGATCTTTTATCGAGTATCACATCGTCCCTATTCACCATGGAGCGCAGCGCAGTCAGTTCCTCACCCGCTAGGGCTTCGGATAGCGCCTCGAGGGCCAGTGTGGTTGTCTTGTTTTCGGCGCGGAGTGCTATGTCCGGATCACTAGTGAGAGTGATGATTCCGTTAGGCCCGGGTATCTTGAGCTTCATGTACCCGTAATGGGGTATTGCTTGGAAGACTGTAAATGCTTCCCGCCCTAGCAGAGCGTGATATCCGCTACTGAACGGGGCCACCTGGAACGTGACCTCTTCGGACCTGTAATTATCCGGCGTGCCGAACACCACATCTAGTGTGATTTTTCCTGTACAGCGCGCTTCCCGACTGGGGATTATTCCTCTAAAGGTTGTGCTGCTTCGCTCAATGCAATTCCAGTCTATTTCCATTTTTTGAACGGTTTCCTCATAAATTAGGTTCAATCCGCTGCCGCCATCCATGAGTACCTTGGTAAGACAAAACCCGTCCACTATTGGACTGAGGACCAATGCGGCTGGTGCTCGGGCTGTTCGGAATTTAGGTTCATCACTGGTGTTAAAAGTAATAGCCGTGTTGCTCCATGGGTTTATTGTTGCTACTTGGTAGGCTTCGGCAAGGCTGCGGAGTGTTCTTTTTCGCATATTATTTGATGTGAAAGTCTCGAAGACTGTTAATACCGTACCGGTGTCTCTGGGGTGGCTTTCTGTGGCTTCTGGAATTAGAAGATCTTCGCCAATTTTTGCCACCTACCGGAGTATCCAACATGCTCTAAGGCTATGAGTTGGTGTGGCGCCCTCTGCACTTTGAATTTTACAGGGTCCATTAAGCCATCCTTCCAGCACGGTTTCGTGCCCTGTAGAGGGCTTTTGCTTTTTGGTATTGAACCCGGGTGTCTCGCGATGATGCACCCTTTTATTTCGGACTGGGTTTGTATTCAAGGACAGATTGTCCCAAAATTTTATTTCGGTTTTCCAGGCGCTTTCCATCGCACAGTACTTTCATACTATGGATGCCAAGTCAGCGAAGCGTGTAATATCACGGCGACTTATGGCATTGAGAATTCCCTTGTCCGTGCAGTTATTGCAGAAGAATGAAATTGCGTCTTCCTCGCGGCAGTCCTTTATCCTGTTCATAACCAGGAGGAATCTGGCCTAGTAATGATGTATTGTTTCTTCGGGCTCTTGCCTAATTTGGGATAGATCGCTTATGTACGGGTGGGTGGGTGGAATCAAATCCGAAACCTCACCCAATCTGTGACCCAGGGGCCAAGGAGTTTCCGAACTCGGAAGTTTGGATTCTTGGATGTTGTCCAATGAATCTAGCCCGTCGCCTGACTTTAAGTTCAGGTCTTGAGTAATGTCCTCCCCTTCGCGGGTATCTGGCTTGGAGGGATTGGGAATCCGGACATAGCTAGTCCTTAAGATAGATGAAGGGTCGCCGCATTGTCCCTCTACCACGGCAACGTGATGGGTGACCTGGGGAGAGTTAATCTCTCTCAGATCGGGTTTAGGCCCAATCTGGTCGTAATCTGTAGCGACTCCCAGGGCAACGAAGCGATCCAAGAGCTCGTTTAGGGAAGAGAGCTCCATTGGATCTAGTTGCTCGGTGAATTCCGAGCTGACGTGAAGATTGCTTTCGATGACCCGAGAGGTCATCGTCGGCGCAGCAGCCGAATGGGCGGTCATAAGGAAACCACCTAGCCTGAGAGTCTGGCCGACAGCCAAAGCTCCCTTAGCAATGGTGCCATCTTTAAAGACGGGATGAGGCATCCTTCCTGATGGCGACGGCACAGAGGAACTCTCAATGAAAGCACCAATGTCGGTGTCAAAACCGGCGGATCTGGGGTAGGGGGTCCCGAACTGTGTGTCTAGGCGGACGGTAACAGGAGGCAGGGGACACAATGTTTTACCCAGGTTCGGGCCCTCTTGATGGAGGTAAAACCCCACGTCCTGCTTGATTAATATTGATGATATGGGTAGTACAAGAGTAGATCTACCACGAGATCAGAGAGGCTAAACCCTAGAAGCTAGCCTATGGTATGATTGGTGTTCGTCCTACGGACTAAAACCCTCCGGTTTATATAGACATCGGAGAGGGCTAGGGTTACACAGAGTCGGTTACAATGGTAGGAGATCTACATATCCCGTATCGCCAAGCTTGCCTTCCACGCCAAGGAAAGCCCCTTCCGGACACGGGACGAAGTCTTCAATCTTGTATCTTCATAGTCCAGGAGTCTGGCCGAAGGTATAGTCCGGCTATCTGGACACCCCCTAATCCAGGACTCCCTCATCCTCCTTCCCCGGCAGCCGCTGCCGCTGCTGACCCAGAAACCAACTCCGCTGTCGTAGATGAATGCTGCACGGGCTGTGTACCGGCCATGAAGATTGCAGCCGGATTCGGCGGCTCACAGGGGTCTGGAATACTATCGCCATCGGAACAGCCCCCAAGCCGGCCGGCCGGCAGTTGATACAATGACTCTGTCTCACCGGTGGATGATTCGCCATCAGCATAAACGATGGTCTCATCACCAAATGCTGGTCTATCCTCAGATTCCACTCCATGGATAAATCCCACGAAGGCACGATTCATGGCAGGCCGAACCCGGGCGGGTCTCGCACACTGAGCCGTCTCGACGATGTCGGTGCAGATGTCCGGCTCAGGGCCCGGTTCGCTGATCTTGCCGATGAAGACATGGATTCCACCGAAGGGGACCCGGTACCCGTACTCAATTGAACCGGCCTCGGGGCCGCATCCTGCGTCGTCGATTTAGAGCTTGCCGCGGCGACTCTTGGTCATCTGGCCCACGGCGTATCCCTTGATCCCTTTGAAGTTGCCCTTTAAGAGCTCGAAACCATTGTGCGATAGCCCCACGGTGGGCGCCAACTATCATGGAATTGTCATGGCAGATGTCCTAGTGTGAGGACTTAGTCATGGAGCCATCGCGTTGAGGTTAGCTTAAAGGGGTTAATCGGGACAAAGGACACGAGGAGTTTATATTGGTTCGGCCCCTTACGATGAAGGTAAATGCCTAGTCCAGTTCGTAGTTGGTATTTCTAGGGTTCCGATGAGCAGGGAGCGAATACGCTTGACCCGGCTCTCGATCTGTTGTTTCTTTTCCTAAGATGCCGCAAGGTCGTCCCCTTATATACATGGGTTGACGCCCTACGGCCCTTAGAGTCCCGGCCGGTTTATACAACGTATCCGACTTGGTGATCTTTCTTACATACCTTACAGTACAAGTTTTACATACATGGCGGTTTATATCTATGGGCCTTAAGCCGCCTTCGGGTCTGGGCCCTCTACTAAGCCTACCTATGAACCGCCACATGAACTTGGGCTTCATTGTGATGAATCATCATAGGGACGACCCGGCCCCTCCTGGGCGGGTCATGCCTAGCTAATAGTTATATCCCCAAGAAGTAAAGTATTATCGAGTGTTCCGAAGTCACTACCACAAATATGGCATGCGCATCAAGTGCGGAGCAAATGCTATCTACCATATCGTCTATCCATACTTCATATGCATAAGCAGACGGTTCCAGGTACAGAACATGTTCTACTCCAACGTATACTTCATGCCACATACGCCACCAACTGTAGCTTCCCCAAGTTGGTTATAACATATGAACAATTAAGGGTTTCCCCATGGACACAGCCAGATGTGGGTTTACCTGTGCTCCCCTATCAATTGCACGGACTCAAAATTGAGTCTTTTACTCACACCTTGAGTTACCACAACATCCTAACCCCTACAATGACAGTAGTTCCTCCACGGCCAATCACGATGATAATGCGAGCGAGGCATCCTGTTAACACTCGTGATGAATACTAATTCAAACATGAACAAATCATATTGGATCGCTTGGGAATAATTATTCTAATCATAAAATATTTCATTTGTATCCCTGAGAACAAGTACATCTACTCAAACAAGTTAACGTACACATAGAGGAGAGGGTCAAGTCACAAGCCGAGATCGAGCCGGTGAAGGGAGAAGGCATGGCGGTGCCGATGATGATGTTGGTGGTGGCGGTAGTGCCCATGGTGGTGGAGGTGAGGACGGTGCCGGTGGAGGTGCCGACGTGGTGGAGATGGCACCGGGACGAAGGCCTGTGCTCGTGGGAGCCCTCTCTTCTTCCCTTGATCTTGTCCGTCTTCTATGGTGGATGGAGCAACAATGGAGATGGACTTGTATGTGCTGATGATGAATGAGATGACATGTCGGTGGCTAGGGTATGGAGGTACATATATATGACGCATGTTTAGTCTCCTCCTTTGATGTGATGCGTCCAAGGGCTCAAGATGAGCCTTATCCTCTCCCAAACCCTTCTTTATTGTCCAAGGATCTCGTGAGAACAAACAAGGACGAAATCAGTGCAGAATCAATCTAAAAGGGCAATTTTGGAGGTGTCTGCATGCCATATGACCATGAATACTCATATGGTATGCTGCCTTTCATTTTGTTCCTCTCCGGTAAATCGGCTACCATTTGTTCATACGAACTATGATTTTGACATTCTTGGGCTTGATGGATTCGTGAGAGCGAGGCCAATCCATTTCCAGTTTTAGATCTTGATTTGGAGAATTTGGGGTGGGGGGGTCTAGGATTACGGGGTCCTCGGGCGTCCGGGCTATGTGATATGGGCCGGACTAATGGGCCGTGGAGATGCAAGACGGAAGATTTTCCCTGTGTCTGGATGGGACTCTCCTTGGCCTGGACGGCAAGTCTAGCGTGCGGATATGAAGATTCCTTTCTCTGTAAATCAACCATATACAAACCCTAGCCCCCTTAGGTGTCTATATAAACTGGAGGGTTTAGTCCATAGAGGCAATCATAATCATATAGGCTAGACATCTAGGGTTTAGCCATTACGGTCTCGTGGTAGATCAATTCTTGTAACCCCTATACTCATCAAAGTCAATCAAGCAGGAAGTAGGGTACTACCTCCATCAACGGGCCCGAACTTGGGTAAACACTGTGTCCCCTGTCTCCTGTTACATTCGATCCTTAGACGCATAGTTTGGGACCCCCTACCCGAGATCTGCCGGTTTTGACACCGACATTGGTGCTTTCATTGAGAGTTCCACTGTGCCGTCGTCGAAAGGCTCGATGGCTCCATCAATCATCCACAACAATGTTTCCGCGAAGGAGATTTTCTCCCCGGCCAGATCTTTGTATTCAGAGGCTTCGCATTGCGTGCCAACTCGGTTGGCCATTTGGAGCAGATTGACAGCTACGCCCCTGGTCACTAGATCAGTTTTGGAAATCTGAACTATGTCACTGATATCCGAGGAGACTTGATCTTCCAAGGGTTCACGGCCTCAACCACCGCTCTGGCTTTAGATCCGGAGCACGTCACCAGGTCCGAAGACGGGAGTCTAGATCCCGCCGGACTCTATGCAGCCTTAGAGCTCAACACCGGAAAACCAGAGAGAATATCTCCGGCAATCATTGCAAAACTGAAATCTTCTCCGGACACTAATTTCGAACCCTGGAGGACCGCGTCATGCGAGCTCGGCCGAGAAACTTTCGATCATGTCCAAACCCCGCTCTTAAACGATGCTTTGGACCTAATGCGATCCCTCATCATCATAGAGGAACCGCTTCTAAATCACGCCCAGCTCGAACTAGGGGCTAGAAATATGGAATTTTACTTCCCACCCACCACCCACTTCATAGCCACTATCGACGATTTAACCGACATGCTTGGTTACGCCTCCGAAGACATCGACGGTACGGACGTTGATGCTGTAGATGAGAAGGCCCAAAACCCACCAGTCACCGGACGTTGGACGGCCACCTCCTCGTATGACGTATACATGGTGGATACACCTAAAGATGACGACATCAATGATGAGAAAAACCCACTCGAGGATGAATCTCCTGAGATACCGCCAAAACATCAACAGCGGCGCTACTCCAAATCGCGTCGCGACAAGAACAGCGATACCGGCACCGGAGACAATAATACTCGGGAGAACGCTGAAGACCCCATCGAGCCAGCATCCGAACAGGACGATTGGGAGGATGGGCACATTGATCCCGACGAGCAAGCAGGGAACGAAGACTCGGAGGACAGCAACTATCCGCCACTCTTTGAGGACGACGTGAGCCTCAGCGACGAAGATTTTATCATGCCAGAGGAACCCCTTGAACAAGAGCGCTTCAAGCACCAGATAATAGCCATGGCTAGAAGCCTAAAAAAGAAGCAGCAACAGCTTCAAGCTGACCAAGATCTGCTCAACGACATATGAACTAATGTCCTGGCAGCTGAAGAGTACAGCCTCGAACGCCCAACATAGAGTTACCCGAAGCGTAAGCTGCTACCCCAATTCGACGACGAGGCGCTGGAGCCCATACCTCCCGCACATAATGCGGCTGACGGACTCAACCGACCACCACGTGGTCGGGGCAGAGCGGCAGCTCAAGCCGAACACCAGCCCCCTCCACCTCGCCGTAAAAGCAGAGAAACAACAACTCGGGGATACACATACGACCTATGACAAGACTTGGAAAATAGAGTAGGTCAGACCAGATCAATCTATGGATCACGGGGGCACGCCCCGACGCGAGAGGACAGTTCCCAATCCCGGCACAGCAAGCACAACCACGCCCCGGCCGAAAACCGCATACGGACTTCATCCGAACTGCGCCGTGACATGGCCCGATATAGGGGCGCCGCACTCCCCCTATACTTCACCGATGAGGTAATGGAGCACCAGTTCCCAGAAGGGTTCAAACCCATGAAAACTAAATCATACGATGGCACAGTAGATCCCGCAGTATGGATTGAAGGCTTTCTTCTCCACATTCACATGGCTCGCGGCGACGATCTACACGCCATCAAATACCTTCCCCTCAAACTTAAGGAACTAGCACGGCACTGGCTGAAAAGTCTACCAGAAAATTCTATTGATAGCTGGGAGGACCTGGAGGATGCATTCAGAGACAACTTCCAAGGTACCTATGTTCGGCCCCCAGATGCCGATGACCTCAGCCACATAATCCAGCAACCCGGGGAATCGACCCGACAGCTTCGGACAAGGTTCCTAATAAAAAGAACCAGATTGTGGATTGTCTGGATGCAGAAGCCCTCGCGGCCTTCAAACATAGTGTCGCGATGAGTGGCTTGCCCAACACCTCGGCCAAGAAAAGCCTAAGTCCATGGTAGCCCTCACCGCACTTATGACCCGTTTTTGTGCGGGAGAAGACAGTTGGCTTTCTCACAGAAGCAATAGCACCAACGACCCTGGTACCTCTGAAACAAGGGACGGCAATGGCAAGCCACGACGCGACAAGAACAAACGTTAAAACAATAACGAAGGAGCCCAAGACACGGCGGTCAAAGCCGGATTCAGCGGCCCCAAACCCGTTCACCGGAAAAAAACCACTCAAGGCAAACAGAGATGGCCCATCCAGTCTAGACAGAATACTGGACCGGCCTTGCCAGATTCATGGCACCCTCGATAAACTAGCCAATCATACCAACAGAAATTGTTGGGTCTTTAAGCGGGCCAGCAAGCTTAACGCCAAACACAATGGAAAAGGATTGCCAAGCGACGACGATGACCAAGAGTCCCGTCAGCCAAACACAAGAGGACAGAAGTTATTTCCCCCCGAAGTAAAAACGGTGAACATGATATATGTCACTCATGTCCCTAGGAGGGAGTGCAAATGCGCACTACGGGGTGTCTATGCCATAGAGCCGGTCGCCCCCAAATTTAACCCATGGTCGGCTTTTTCGATCACCTTCGATCGAAAGGACTACCCAACCAGTATCCGTCATGGAGGTTCGGCAGCTCTGGTCCTTGATCCAATCATCAGTGGATTCCACCTTATGCGAGTCCTCATGGATGGCGGCAGCAGTCTGAATCTACTTTATCAAGACATTGTCCACAAAATGGGCATTGATCCGTCAAGAATCAAGCCCACTAAAACTACCTTTAAGGGAGTAATACCTGGAAAAGAGGCCCGCTGTACGGGCTCAATCACGCTGGAAGTAGTCTTCGGCTTGCCGGGCAACTTCCGAAGCGAAGACTTGATCTTCAACATCATCCCCTTCCGCAGCGGCTATCATGCACTGCTCGGACGAACCGCTTTTGCCCGCTTTAATGCGGTCCCGTATTACACCTATTTGAAGCTCAAGAGGCACGGTCCACGTGGCGTCATTACAATCAATGGAAACATGAAGTACTCCCTTCGTACTGAGGAGCATACAGCGGCCATTGCGGCCGAAGTACAAAGCGGCCCTTTCAAGCCGCACATCCCCTTGGCTATTAGTCCATCGGACTTGTTCACATAGGACCGGTCAGTTCTACATACCGACAGTCCGGCAACTTCAGGTCTGGATTAGCAGCCGAGCCTCTGTCGATCGCCACGTACATCAGCGGAATTCGTACCGCACGTGCACAATTATGCACTCAAAATACCTTAGGCATCGGCGGAGGCAATATATAGACAGGCCTATAAAAAGGTTCGGCCTTATACAGCCTTCCCCTTTATTTAATCACCTTTTCTCATTTACCACAGGTGAGTCAAAACCTACTCATTCTTCGGACCCACGAGGACTCCTTCTGATCCCGGTTCCGTATACATGGCTGAAGACCATTCCTTTAAAGAAAACTTTCTTATTTGGGCGAAAGTAGCGCAGATGTGTGGCAGGAAGGTGCAAAGCATTTTGTAGACCACAACTTCGCTCAAGAACCTGTATAGAGCTTTTCCCTTAGCCCTAGACCCCCGGCATGTAAAATGGCCTTGGTGATTATGATACCTTCTGTAAGATTACGTTTTGAAGTATCAATCAGATTTTAGTGAACCAAAATTCTTATTCGGTATCGTTTTTACCTATAGACATTATTCCGGCTGTTAAGCGGTCTCACGTACACACCTGGGCATAAAATTGCCAGGGCTCTATAAGGCAACACATGTGTTGCCAAACAAAAGTCCGAACAGCTTTACAGCAAAATTCAGCGTCCCGAGCTCGGCATTATATGTATCGGCTCCGAATCATGTCTTTGGTCAATAGTTGGGTTGCCCGGCTCCTATGCTTGCTACCTTGTGTTCCGTCTGATCGGCTAGGGTAGTAAAGGGAGAACTACTGCGATTGTGTTTCTAGTTAGTCTGATTAAGCACCTCAGTAGAGAAAGCCAAAAACTAACTGTCATGATACAGCGAGAGCTAGTCAGCCACTCGGCGATTCATTACAATCCTTAGCGATTCTTTGGTATCAAATGAAGGACCCTTTCCCGGTCACATATGTAATGCATCTGCATCAGGGTAGCTGCGTACATACTAGGGGCTACCTAATAGACCCATTGTCAAACTCCTAGAGCTAAGTGAGAGCAATAAAACTGAATAGTCTGATTGCCTGGTTCGCCGCACTGACACCTCCTTCAAGGACCAAGACGTTGGGTTAAGTGTAGTTATGCGCAATTCTGAACACCCAGTAGCATCTACATGGGGGTTGAAGCCGACGAGTGGGAACTCTCAGATACAATAAACGGTCGCATAGGAGGATAAACACTTTTCATCAAGGAATGAATATATTACAAAACACTTAGTTTATAAACACAAATCCCCGGATAGTTCGGACTCTTTTATTCGAACACTACGTCCTTAGAGCATTGGATCTCTATAAGGCGAGCACCTTTTAGCACATCCTCAAAATAGCGCTCCGGTGTGCGGTGGGCCTTGCTTTTAGAAGGACCCTCAACTGCCACCTTTTCGGCATACATTTTCACCCAGTGCATCTTGACACGGGCGAAAGCCATACGCGCTCCTTCCATGCAGGACCACCTCTTGACGGCGTCAATCTGGGGCAGTGGATCAACGAGACGTCACACAAGGCCGAAGTAGCTGTCCGAAATGACTTTAACCAGACACAACCGGACTATGACTTCCCTCATGGCCGCACCGGACATCTTATGCAGCTCCGCCCATTGCGCCATCTGGTCATTTAGCAGTAGGGGACGCTCCCGCTCCACAAATTGCGACCAGAAGAGCTTGTCTGACTCGTACCCCTCCTGGGCCTAGAAGAATTGGGCGGTGTCTGCAGCACTCGTCGACATATCCGCATATGCGTTTGGAGAACTCCACAGTCGACTAAGCAAGGCATACTTCCGGTCCCCAAATTTAGCCTATAAAAGAAAATTCTTACCAGCCACTATCTAACTGGCTTGACGGATTTCCTCGCACGCTGTGCGGGATTCAGACCATGCCTCCGAAGCATCTTGAAGGGCCTTGGCAAGTTCAATCCCCTTCGCCTTATTTTCTGTTTCCAAGGACCCACACTTGGCGGCAGTGTCCTTGAGTTTTGATCCATCTCGGTCACCTATTCCTCAAAACGACGTCGAGCAGCCTGTTTGGCCGTCAAGTCTGCAGCCGCCTTATCGGCGGCTGCCTTGCTTACCCTTGCTTGCTCCTTGGCTTGAGCAAGCTCCCTCCTGAGGGTTTCCACTGCGGCGGCACCATCTGTACAAACACGCACATTGCAGCTCTTGAATTTCCACAGACAACACGGACATAAAAAGGCATAAAGTAAGATGTATCTTCTACCTTGCGCCTGCTTGAGCCGCATGTTAACAAGGACCAGGTCCTCCTTGGCTCGCTCCATTTTCTGCTTGAGTTCGGAAATTTCTGCAGATTGGGCAGTCGCCGCTAACCTTGAAGCCTGTTTTCATCCAAAGAAAACAATGTGTTACCACCTGATAATTGATTATTGATCCTCTGCTCGCTTTTCTTTCCAAATCCGAACAGAGTCTCAGGGGCTACTATCTGTGTACATGCATGTAGTTCACAAAAATGATCAAAAACATTACATTGTGTACCTCAAAGCCTGCTAGCAGGCTAGTGAAGGCTTCATTCAGCCCGCTCTTGGCGGACTGAATCTACTCAGACACCGTGCCTAGCAGGATACGGTGCTCGTCTAGGACGAACGCATTTTGAAGTGCACCTGCCATTGTATTCGGCGCCTCTGGATTAGTAGAGGTCGCCACTCCCTCTTCACCTGCATGAGATTGTTCACTAGACCCCGGGGCCGCGTGGGTCTCCGGAGTAGTCTGTGGCTGGGGGATGGATTGACCGGGCCTTCCTCGACGGTCTCCATAAGGACCGTCCTCCCTGGCCCTCCGGCAGCCGAGGTATTACCCTCTGGCACCGTTAAATCACCCCCCCCCCCACTCGTGTCTTTTCAAGGCTTGGGGAGGGCCTATGGGACGACACCTTGGCATCATCCGCCTTAGGCGGCGGGGAGGCTAATGGAGGCGACCCGCTCTCCATCATCTCCGGTGCAGATCCCCTGAGGATGAAGATAGTGGGGGAAGATCGCGGGCCAAACTAAAAGAAAGAACTTAGAGTTACCATCACAGTTCATTGATTGAATAAGTGCAGAAAATCCCGCACCACTTACAAGTCGGCTTGGGGCTTAGTCTGGCCCTGGTGCTTCAGGACAACCTCGGCGTCTGACTCCTAGTCATTGGGGAGGGTAATTTTGTCCCTCTTGGATGCTTCGGCTTCTAGGTCTTCGGAGGCCGCTCTCTTTTTTCCCTTGCTGGGAGGATCTTCTTCTTCCTCCTCCTCCTCGTCGTCATCACCCTCATGAGAGGACTAGGCATCAGCATCTTCGGACATTGCGTCCGAAGTGCTCTCCTCTCTTTTCTTCTTCTTGTCCTTCTTTGTCAGCGCCTGGTATGGCGCTGGGACCAACATCCTCATTAGAAGGGGATTGGTTGGGTCTTCGGGCGCGGAGCCGGACACCGGATCTCCTCCGCCTTATTAATCCAGACCTGTTTGGGGATGGATTACTTAGCACCTCTTCCTCGGGTTGTTGAAGCCTATGGGTGTTCAGAGTTTTTAGAATTTACCTCGGAGGATGGATGGTTGCAGTTGAGGCTAGTGTCGTCTGAGGACCTTGGCCACGATTTCTGCTTCTTAAAAAGCAGCTTCCAGATCCCCTTATGCGTTGTGCTGTAGAACTGTTGTAGGGTCTGCGGCCCTTCTGAATTGAACTCCCACATCTTGAGGGGCCGCCTCTGGCAGGGAAGTTCTCGGTGGATCAGCATCACTTGGACTACGTCAGCAATTGTAACGTCCTTTGTTATCATGCTCTCGACGCGTTTCTGCAGCCGTAGCACCTCAGGGACCGACCCCCAGTCCGGACTCTTGTTTGTCCAGGATGTAAGCCTCATCGGGAGTCTGGATCTAAAGGCTGGTGCGGCCGCCCACTTGGAGCCGCGGGGTTCTGTGATATAGAACCATTCCTGTTGCCATATTTTGACGGTGTCCACAAAAACTCCCTTTGGCCAATTGACTTTGGGAGCTTGCTCACCATGGTGCCACCACAGTCCGCGTGTTTCCCATTGACCACCTTTGGTTTCACATTAAAAATCTTGAGCCATAAACCAAAATGTGGAGGGACATGGAGGAAGGCTTCACACACGATGATAAGCGCCGAGATGTCAAGGAATGAATTTGGGGCCAGGTCATGAAAATCCAACCCGTAGTAGAACATGAGACCCCTTACAAAGGGCTGGAGGGCGGATCCAAGTCCACGGAGGAAGTGGGGGACAAACACCACCCTCTCACCGGGCTCCGGAATGGGGATGACCTGCGCCAGATCGGGAAGCCTGTGCTTGATTTCTTCGGTCAAATACTGCGCTTCCCGCAGCTCCTTGATGTTCTCCTACATGATGGAGGAGGGCACCCACTTGCCTTGAGAGCCGGCCATGGTCGGAGGAGTGGTCAGGGAGAGAAAAGATGGGAGTTTGGGCGCTTGAACTCGGGGACGGAGAGGCAAAGAGAATGAGGCGAGGGGTGGAACAGATGGGTTCTATCCACTTATATGGACTGCGAATATCAAGCATCCCCTCCCTCGAGCCTTAAAACTCGCCTATTCCCAAGGGGCCACGCGAACCGCACGGTTAGGTTACCAAAACTTGTATTGATGAGAATCCCGTAGTAAGGGGGCACGATCTCTGCTTTGACAAGACGTGTCGCTGGAGGTTGTGTCTCGAAGCGCGAAACGGGAGGCTGATACGTCTCCATCGTATCTACTTTTCCAACCACTTTTGACCTTGTTTTGTACTCTAACTTGCATGATTTGAATGGAACTAACCCGGCCTGATGTTGTTTTCAACAGAATTGCCATGGTGTTATTTTTGTGCAGAAATAAAAGTTCTCCGAATGACCTGAAATTTCACGAAGAATATTTTTGGAATTTACAAAAATACTGACGAAAGAATCAACACCAGTGGCCTACACCCTATCCACGAGGATGGGGGTGCACCCACCCCCCTGGGTCGCGCCCCCTGTCTCATGGGCCCCCTGAGGCTCCACCGACCTCAACTCCAACTCTATATATTCACGTTCGGAGAAAAAATAAGATAGAAGGATTTGTCGCGTTTTACGATACGGAGCCATCGCTAAGCCCTAATCTCTCTCGGGAGAGCTGATCTGGAGTCCGTTCGGGGCTCCCGAGAGGGGAATCCGTCTCCATCGTCATCATCAACCTTCCTCCATCACCAATTTCATGATGCTCACTGCCGTGCATGAGTAATTCCATCGTAGGCTTGATGGACGGTGATGGGTTGGATGAGATTTATCATGTAATTGAGTTAGTTTTGTTAGGGTTTGATCCCTAGTATCCATTATGTTCTGAGATTGATGTTTCTATGACTTTGCTATGCTTAATGCTTGTCACTAGGGCCCGAGTGCCATGATTTCAGATCTGAACCTATTATGTTTTCATGAATATATGTGAGTTCTTGATCCTATTTTGCAAGTAAATAGTCACCTACTATGTGTTATGATCCGGTAACCCTGAAGTGACAATAATCGGGACCACACCCTGTGATGACTATAGTTTGAGGAGTTAATGTATTCACTAAGTGTTAATGCTTTGGTCCGGTACTCTATTAAAAGGAGGCCTTAATATCCCTTAGTTTCCAATAGGACCCCGCTGCCACGGGAGGGTAGGACAAAAGATGTCATGCAAGTTCTTTTCCATAAGCACGTATGACTATATCCGGAATACATGCCTACATTACATTGATGAACTGGAGCTAGTTCTGTGTCACCCTATGTTATAACTGTTGCATGAGGAATCACATCTGCCATAATTATCCATCACTGATCCATTTCCTACGAGCTTTTCACATATTGATCTTTGCTTAGTTACTTTTCTGTTGCCACTGTCACAATTACTACAAAACCAATACCATTACTTTTGCCACTATTACCATTGCCTCCATATTACTTTGCTACTAAATACTTTGCTTCAGATATTAAGTCTTTCTGGTGCGGTTGAATTGACAACTCAACTGTTAATACTTGAGAATATTCTTTGGCTCCCCTTGTGTCGAATCAATAAATTTGGGTTGAATACTCTACCCTCGAAAATTGTTGTGATCCCCTATACTTGTGGGTTATCAAGACTATTTTCTGGCACCGTTGCCGGGGAGCATAGCTCTATTTTTTGAGTCACTTGGGATTTATATCTCTTGATCACTATGAAGAACTTGAAAGATGAAAGAACCAAGATTTTTCCCTCAACTACGAGGGGAGGTAAGGAACTGCCATCTAGCTCTGCACTTGATTCACCTTCTATTATGAGTAAACTTGCGACACCTACTCCTGCTATTCATTCTGATATGTCGCATGTTATTGATGATGCCACTTCTACTATGCATGATGCTTATGATGAAACTACTTCTATGCTTGATAATATTGTGCCATTAGGTGAATTTATTGATGAACAACTTGCTAGGGTTAGAGAGAATGAAATTATTGAAACTAATAATATTGATGAAAGTGATGATGAAGATTCTCCCCCTAGATACGAATTGCCTGTTGTGCCTGAGGGTTATGTTATGGATGAAGAAACTGCTAGAGACTTTTTAGCTTGCAATGATAGATATGATCTTAAGAAATTGTTAGCTAAGCTGAAAGAAAAATCCTTGAATGCTAGAATGAAATATGACCCTGCTTTTGCTACTTCACCTATCTGTATCTCTGATAAGGATTATGAGTTCTCTGTCGATCCTCAGTTAATTACTTTGGTTGAATTTGATCCTTTTTATGGCTATGAATCCGAAACTGTTGTGGCGCATCTAACTAAATTGAATGATATAGCCACCCTATTCACTAATGGGGAAAAATTTTGTTATTACTATATCCTTAAGTTATTTCCATTCTCATTAAAGGGTGATGCTAAAACATGGTTTAATTCTCTTGATCTTGGTTGTGTGCGTAGTCCCCGGGATATGATTTATTATTTCTCTGCTAAATATTTCCCCGCTCATAAGAAACAAGCTGCCTTAAGGGAAATATATAATTTTATGCAAATTGAAGAAGAGAGTCTCCCACAAGCTTGGGGGAGGTTTCTCCGATTACTTAATGCTTTGCCTGATCATCCTCTCAAGAAAAATGAAATACTTGATATCTTTTATAATGGACTAACCGATGCTTCCAGTGACCATCTATATAGTTGTGCTGGTTGTGTTTTCAGGGAAAGAATTGTTGATCAAGCTGAATTGCTATTGAATAATATGTTGAGTAATGAAAATGATTGGACACTTCATGAACCAATTACTAATCCAACTCCGAAGAAAGGGGGTATTATATTTCTCAGTCCTGAAGATATGCAAGAGGCAAAGAAATCTATGAAAGAAAAGGGTATTAAAGCTGAAGATGTTAAGAATTTACCACCTATTGAATAAATACATGGTCTTGATAACCCGACACAGGTAGTAAAGGTAAATTCTCTCTATAGATTTGATGAAGGTGATATTCCTCGTAATAAGTCTGCTAGCCAATGCTTGGATGAGTTTGATAATTTTATTGTGAAGCAAGAAAACTTCAATGCTTATGTTGTTAGACAATTGAAACGTAATGCTGATATGCTTGAACACTTGAGAGATCATATGTCTAGAGTTAAAGGTGAGCTTAAAATTATTAGTAAACATGCTTCTATGGATACCACTCAAGTAGAATAGGTGCTTAAAGCTCAGAATGATTTGCTCAGTGAATTAAATAATAAGAAAAGCGATAATACTATTAGAGTTGTGACTAGAGGGGGTAAAATGACTCAGGAACCTTTGTATCCTGAGGGCAACCCTAAGAGAATTGAGCAAGATTCTCAGAGAACTAATGTTGATG
Organism: Triticum urartu; assembly: GCF_056163025.1. NCBI lineage: Eukaryota > Viridiplantae > Streptophyta > Magnoliopsida > Poales > Poaceae > Triticum > Triticum urartu. The sequence continues at coordinate 477,631,594 of NC_141877.1, forward strand.
CACCTGGTCCTTCTAAAAGGAAGAAAAAGAAAAATGATAGGACTTTGCATGCTTCTAGTGAACCTGTGGTTGACACACCTAAGAATCCAAATGATATTTATATTTCTGATGCTGAAACACAATCTGGTAATGAACATGAACCTAGTGATAATGTTAATGATGATGTTCATGTTGATGCTCAACCTAGCAATAACAATGATGTAGAAATTGAACCTGCTATTGATCTTGATAACCCACAATCAAAGAATCAATGTTATGATAAGAGAGACTTCGTTGCTTGGAAGCACGATAAAGAAAGAGAACCATGGGTTCAGAAACCCATGCCTTTTCCTCCTAAACCATCCAAGAGAAAGGATGATGAGGATTTTGAGCGCTTTGCTGAAATGATTAGACCTATCTTTTTGCGTATGCGTTTAACTGATATGCTTAAAATGAATCCTTATGCTAAGTATATGAAAGATATTGTCACAAATAAAAGAAAGATACCGGAAGCTGAAATTTCCACCATGCTTGCTAATTATACTTTTAAGGGTGGAATACCAAAGAAACTTGGAGATCCAGGAGTACAAACTATACCATGCTCCATTAAAAGAAACTATGTTAAAACTGCTTTATGTGATCTTGGAGCCGGTGTTAGTCTTATGCCTCTCTCTTTATATCATAGACTTGATTTGAATAAGTTGACACCTACTAAAATATCTTTGCAAATGGATGATAAATCAACTGCTATACCTGTCAGTATTTGTGAGGATGTGCCTATTGTGGTTGCAAACGTAACTATTTTAACGGACTTTGTTATTCTTGATATTCCCGAGGACAATAGTATGTCGATTATCCTTGGTAGACCCTTTTTTGAATACTGCGGGGGATGTTATTGATTGCAACAAAGGCAATGTCACTTTTCATGTTAATGGTAATGATCATACAGTACACTTTCCGAGGAAACAACCTCAAGTCCACAGTATTAATTCTATTGGAAAAACATCAACGATTACTATTAGAGGTTTTGAATTTCCTCTTCCTGCTGTCAAGAAGAAATATGATATTCTTATTGTTGGGGACGTGCTTATCCCCGTTGAGGTAACCTAGTGTTATTCGAAAATTCTCAAGTTTCATGTTACTCGAAAAGAGTTTGTTAACAAGACTTGATCAACCTTGTTAGTGGATTCCTTTTCATGAGCATGAGATGGATGAAGTTAGAAAGAACAACTCTCTGTGCCCTCCTTTTACTTTCTGTTATTTAGATTAAACAAAGTAAAATTAGTATTTTCTGTCTGTTTTCTGAATTATCCTTGCAATAAAAAGTACCCCAAAAATAAAAGTTCTCCAAATGTCCTGAAAATTTTAGATGATTTTTTGTAGAATATTTAAGAATTATTGGCACTGAGAACACACCAGGGGGGCACACCACCTGGCCACGAGGGTCTAGGACACGCCCACCCCCCTAGGGCGCGCCCCTTGCCTCGTGGACCCCACGTTGCCCCCCTCGACTTATTATTGCACCCACACACTTCGTCTTCCTCCAGAAAAAATCATCCACCAGCTCAAACCTGAGTTCTAGCTCATCTTGCTGCCATTTTCGATCTCGTTTCTCAAAGCTCCATTCACAAAACTGCTTTGGGGGATTGTTCTTCGGTATATGACTCCTCCAATGGTCCAATTAGTTTTTGTTCTAGTGCTTTATTTATTGCAAATTTTTGCTGCTTAGGTGACCTGTTCTTGAGCTTGCATGTCAAATTTATGTGGTCAAAAGTAGTTTAAATGCATGATATGGCCTCTAGGCACTTGTAGGAGTAGCTGCTATCAATCTTGTTGAGTTCGGTTCATTTATATTTTGAGTTACTAAAAATTTCAGAAATTTTTCAGAGAAGAAAAATGTTTAGGAAAATGTACCAAGGTGGTTCGTCAAGGAAGCAAGGACCTAGGCTCGCGATACGTGATGCGGACGATGAACCACCGAGGGAGGCTCAAGTACTCCCTCCATCCGGAAATACTTGTCGTCAAAATGGACACAAATGGATGTATCTAGAATTAAAATACATCTAGATACATCCATTCCTCGGACAAGTATTTCCGGACGGAGGGAGTACGGTCTTGTGAATGGCTGTCAGAGGAGTTCATGGTGCAGGCAGGCATCAAGGATGAATTTGGCGCGTATGTGCGTAACGCTGATCTTGAGAGCTTCGTGTCAGATAAGTGCCGACAATACCTCTATCTAACTGATTCATTTGTGAGAAGGTTTAAATTTACATCCTCGGGCAATTCTCACACTGTTTTATTTGATCTTTATGATAAATCATATACCATGGACCTAGAAGATTTTAATACTGTTTGTAAACTCCCGCACTGGGGCAATGTTAGTGAACCTCGCAAATCTGAATATAAAGACTTTCTTGCTAGTATTACTCTAGGGGAATCTAGGGAAATCACACAAGCTACCATAGCGAGCATTCATTTCCCTTCCATACATTATTTTGCTCTCTTCATTGGTAGATGCATTAACAGGAAAGATGAGGCTTATCACATGTGCGTTCCAGATCTTAGTGTCCTCAATAGTGCGGTATTAGGTGATAAACAATATAACTTGGGGGCTATTGTTGCATGTAGGTTGCATCACAATAGTATAAGTGGAGATTTGTTTGGTGGAATTTATGCAACTCGTGTAGCTAACTATCTTGATATACCCATACATGGACATGATATTGAGTTGCCTCCTGCTTATCTAGATTATGATGCTATGGTTCGCTACCAGTTTCTTGAGAGGAACGATCAGTTCCTCCAGTACCGACTAATCTTTGACAGACGGCGCACTGTCCATGTTGCTCTCCCTACTCCTACCTTCTTTGACTTTCAGGCAAAAGGACATATGTTATAACTAGGGAGCAGGGGAACGAGTACGAGAGGAGGACGGAGGCAGCTCGCCTCCAAGCTGCAGCTCGTCAGGCAGTAGCTGCTGCATCTCAGTATGACCCCAGCTACAACTTTGGATATCCACCAGGCCAGCCGTGGCCCTAGACCAACTTAGGCCAAAAGCCTAAGCTTGGGGGAGTATGTATTTCTCACCGACATTACATTCATGTTCACACACTCATGCCAGTTGTCGGTGCTCATACTTTTTCATTGTACTATCCATGCTAGTTTATTTTCTTTTCCGGCTTTCTTCTTGTGTGTTTGAAAAAAACCTAAGAAAAACCAAAAAAATTAGTTGTAGCTTTCTTCTTGTCGGTGCTCATACTTTCCATGCTTGTAGTAGTAATTAAAAAGAAAGCCCAAAAAGATTTCTCGTCTTCTTTTTTCTTGTTGGGAGCTTTCCCGTGTAAATAGTTTTGTTTCTTTTCTTTTCTTTGGGGGTCGAGAGGAGAAGACCATGATGAAAATGTTGAGTGGCTCTCATATGCATTATTGTTGATCTGACAAAGAGCCCATATTACCTTGTCTTCTCCCTTGTATTGAATGCTTGCAGATTTCAGCTTAGTCCAATGCACGTGCACTATTATTATTATCCACACCGTTCGGTCGTGCAAGTGAAAGGCAATAATGACGATATATGATGGACTGGTTGAGATGAGAAAAGCTTGTATGAAATCAACCTATTTTGTTTTTATAAATATGATTAGTTCATCGTTCCTGATTCAGCCTATTATGAATGAAACATGTTTGCAATGACAATTCGAGATTATAGTTGCTCATGCCATGCTTAATTAGCTAGGAGTTTATAATGGGTTACCTTGCGTGCCAACATGCTATTAAAATGGTTGTGATGTGGTATGATAGGGTGGTATCCTCCTTTGAACGATTCGAGTGGCTTGACTTGGCACATGTTCACGCATGTGTAGTTGAAACAAAATCAACATAGCCTCCACGATATTTACGTTCATGGTGAATTATATCCTAATCATGCTTGCATTTAGTGTTGATTAATTTTAATGCATGTTCATGACTGTTGTCGCTCTCTAGCTGGTCGCTTCCCAGTCTCTTTCTAGCCTTCAGTTGTACTAAGCGGGAATACTGCTTGTGCATCCACTTCCATAAACCCCAAAAGTTATTCCATATGAGTCCACCATACCTTCCTTGCGGTATCTACCTGCCGTTCCAAGTAAATTTGTATGTGCCAAACTCTAAACCTTCAAATGAAATTCTGCTTTGTATGCTCGAATAGCTCATCAGTACAAAAAAAGGACACATCCGTGACATTTTGGGCCGAACGAATTTTTTTGTCATACATATGACACTTCTATGACGATAATTGTGACAAAACCCGGTATCATCATAGATGTGGTGGGCTCCTACTTCTATGACAAAAAATCATGATAGAAAATGGGATTTTTGTCATGGGCGGGTCGGAGGCGCAGCTACATGACATTCTTTGGGCCGTCCATGACGGAAAAAACCGTGGTAGAAGCGAGGGGGAGGAAAATTTCGGAGAGTTCCCGATTACGGTGGGAGGTCGGGGCCGAGCGATGCGTGTTTCTCTCGTACACGTACGCGCGTGTGTGCGAGGCGTTGCCTCTAACTAAACCCGAGCGAGGCGTTGGGCTCTAACTGAACCCAAGCGATTGCATTGCAGGCTACGCGTTACTGAACCCAAGCGATCGATCGATAGCTGTTAACTGAACCCGATCGAGTGATTCCTTCGCTACTGCTGCTAACTGAAGCCGGTCGATGGGATGAACAGTGAGCGTTGCGGTGGGGTTTGGATGAACAGTGAGAGGTGGCGTTGCCTCTGGATGAACAGGACCCCGTGGTGTGGTGGAGGGCTAGATGAACAGTAGACGATGGAGGGGTGGATGAACAGGACCCCGTGGTGTGGAGGGCTGGATGAACAGTAGACGGTGGGGGGTGGTTGAACAGGACCCCGTGGTGTGGAGGGCTGGATGAACAGTAAACGGTGGAGGGGTGCCCGTGGAGGGGTCGTTGAACAGGACCCCGTGGTGTGGAGGGCTGGATGAACAGTAGACGGTGGAGGGGTGGTTGAACAGTAGTCGGTGGAGTAGCGCGCGGTGGAGGCTGGATGAACAGGAGCCCGTGGAGGCTGGATGAACAGGAGCCCATGGAGGCTGGAGGAGGTCGACGGTGGAGATGAACAGTATCCTGTGGAGTCCCGTTTTGCAGTACGCCACACCCCTCCTGATGAACAGGACCCCCGTTTCGACCGTAGCGCTCCAACACAAGTCTGTTTCCTCTGTTTTGCGGTACGCCACACCCCTCCTGATCAACAGGACCCCCGTTTCGACCGTAGGAGGTCTGTTTCCTCCACTTTGCGGTACGCCAGACCCCTCCCGATGAACAGGATCCCGTTTCGAACGTGGCCGGTCGGACACAAGGCCGTTTCCTCCATTCTGCGGTATGCCAGGCCTCTTTTCCATCGCCTGTTCCGTCCAAGCCCTCCCGATGAACACGACGCATTCCGTTGCCTCCCCATGAACACGATGACGACGTTGTTTCTCCGTTCCCACCCAGCCATGTACGCGAGCCATGGCCGTACGTATGCGCGAGTAGGCGTTCGAGACCCCACCCGTATGTACACATACGTGGCCGTATTTTCTTTCTTGCACCCTGGCCGGTGTACGTACGTGTAAATGCTACGTGTGCGCCTCTACTACGACACGTGCGCGCCTCTACATCGACCAGTATGTACGTACACGTTCGCGACCAGAATGACAACGCTACGTACGCTTCGACCAGGTGGGTCCCGACTGTCAGGCACTTCCTTGCCTGCGAAGATGTAGCTGGTGGGTCCCAGCAGTCAGGGGGCGAATCTTTTTTTTTCCCAGACGCACTTCCTTACATGCGAAGATGTAGCTGGTGGGTCCCAGCAGTCAGAGGGAAACGTTTTTTTCACGAAATACAGTGGCCCATCCGGTGGGTCCCAGCTGTCAGGTGGAGGAATCATTATTTTCCGCGTAATAAGGAGGCACTTCCTTGCTGCGGCCGTGGACCCTACTGTCAGCCTCTCCATGTACAGTCCACGTCCGATGGAAGTCGTTCCTTGACCACGTTGACCACGCCACGCCGAGAGCACCAGGTCGGTGGACGACGGCGAGGCCTAGGAAGGGGACGACACGAAGGCAGGGAAGACTCGGCAGTTGTTTCCCACGCGGAGGGGAGTACGACTGTACGAGGGTTTACTGGTTCGTCTGCCGTCGCCGGAGAATAACAGCAGGTGTGGGTGAGTAGAGGGATGGCTAGGCCAGCGATGGGAGTACGGTCGGGCGGTGAGGCCTGCGCGGCAGCACAGCCGGCCGCGAGGAGGAGGGAGCAGGCAGTCCCGCCGGCGCTTGTTTGAGCGGCTGGAGCAGGAAGAGCAGAGATTAAAGAAGCACGACGGCTGTTGGATGGACATCCAACAGTCAGTGCTTGTGCGTCAACCTTTTTTTAGGAAAGCCTCAAATTTTTGGAAAACAGCATACAGCCTATCTGTCATTATTTCTAATAATTTACAGCCCATTTGCTAATTCTTAAGGTTTTCTTTGGAGCCCATATTCTTTTTGTTAGCATTACAGCCCATATTGTGGCAATGGTTAAAAAATTATACGAAATTTTGCATATTTCGGTGCGGTCCGAACTGTTTTTAATCCCAAAATTTTGACTCACATTCAAAGTGATTTTAAAAATAAATGTATATCAATATAAAATCCAACAAATTCTCCACACATAAAAATTAATGTAATTTAAAATCTTGAAATGAAAAAAAAAGATATTTGAAACTAATTACCGGTTTGATGTGTTTTAAAAATGTACAACCCATTGCTCATTACTGATGGGCCATTTTCTTGGCCAGACAAATGAAAGCTCTCCCCGTCTTGAAAGATTTGCAGCCCAACAGGCCTGACAAAGTGACTTACTTGGCAAATCACAAAAAAACTGGGTTGTGGCCGTGGACCCAGCTGTCAGCCTCTCCACGTACAGTACTCTTCCGATGGAAGTCGTTCCTTGACCACGTTGACCACGCCGCGCGGAGAGCACCACGGCGGTGGACGACAGCAAGGCCTAGGAAGGGGACGACGCGGCAGTGGAAGCCCGCGCGGAGAGGACTACGAGGGTTCACTGGTTCAGCTGCGGTGTGAGGCTGCCGTCGCCGCAGGGCCTAGCTAGCGGTGGGAATAGTAGGGGGCAGTGAGGCCTCTGCGGCAGCATAGCCGGCCACGGGAGGCAGGAGCATGCGGCACGACCGGTGCTGCTTTGGGCGGCTGGAGCAAGAAGACCAGAGGTTGAAGAAGCACTACAGCCATTGGATGCACATCGTACGGTCACTAGAGCTAGAATCGTTCATATTGACTAAGTTGACAAAGCCCTTCATCCCCGTCAACTTAGTAGGCCCACAAGTCAGCCTCCCAGCAAGGTGGGTCCCAGCTAGCCGGGGGAGTATTCATTTTTTTGTGCGTAATAAGGAGGCACTTCCGGTGGGTCCGAGCTGACAGCGGGGGAACGTTTTTTTCGCAAAATACGGTGGCCCGTCCGGTGGGTCCCAGCAGTCAAGGGGAAATGATTTTTTTCGCAAAATACTGGTGGCCTGTCCGGTGGGTCCCTGCTGTCAGGTGGAGGAATAATTATTTTCCGTGTAATAAGGAGGCACTTCCTTGCGGCTGCCGTGGACCCAGCTGTCAGCCTCTCCATGTACAGTATTCTTCCGATGGAAGTCGGTCATTGACCACGTTGACCACGCCACGCCGAGAGCACCAGGGCGGTGGACGACGGCGAGGACTAGGAAGGGGATGACTCGGAGCCGGGGAAGACGCAGCAGTGGATGCCCACGCGAAGAGGAGTACGAGGGTTCACTAGTTCGGCTGTGGTGTGAGGCTGTTGTCGCCGCAGAACAACAGGGGGTGTGGGTGAGTAGAGGGGTAGTCTGGCCAGCGGTGGGAGTAGTAGGGGCGGTGAGGCCTCCGCGGCATCACAGCCGGCCACGGGAGGCAGGAGCACGCGGCACGACCGGCGCTGGTTTGGGCAGCTGGAGCAAGAAGACCAGAGGTTAAAGAAGCACTACAGCCGTTGGATGAATATCGTACGGTAACACGAGCTAGAATCGTTCATATTGACTAAGTTGACAAAGCCCTCCGTCCCCATCAACTTGGTAGGCCCACAAGTCAGCCTCCCACTATGCTGGGTTCCAGCTGGCAGGGGGAATATTCATTTTTTGTGCGTAATAAGGAGGCACTTCCTTGCGTGCGAAGATAGATGGTGGGTCCGACATGTCAGCGGGGGGCACTTTATTTCGCGAAATACAGAGGCCCTTCCGGTGGGTCCCAGATGTCAGGTGGAGGAATCATTATTTTGCGTGTAATAAGGAGGCATTTCCTTGTGTGCGGCCATGGACCCAGCTATCAGCCTCTCCACGCACAGTCTACTTCTGATGGTGTCGTTCGTTGACCATGTTGACCACGCTGCACCGAGCGCATCCAAGGTGGTGGACGACGGCGAGGCCCCGGACAGCAATGAGCCGGAGATGGGAAGACGCGGGAGTAGAGTCGCAGACAGAGAGGTGTACGAGGGTTAACTGGTTCTAGTGCGGTGTGGTTCGGCAGTCGGTGGAGAAGAACAGGAGGTGTGGAGGGGTGGAGGGATGGCCTGGCCAACGGTGGAGTAGCGCTTCATAGCGAAGCGTGCTAAGCAGAGCTGCTCGCAGTAGGAGGTGGGAGGTGGTCCTGGCGGTGCTGGAGGAAGAAGACGAGAGATTGAAGATGGATGCCGGTCGTTGGATGTAAATCCAACGGCTAACATGTCAGAATCATTTGTTGACTAAATTGACAATGACTTGCATTGGCTTCGACCTATTAGCCCACATTTCAGCCTCCAAAAATGTGGCACGTATTCAACCCATTTTTTTAGAATTTACAATCTTTTTTTGCGCGGTAGAATTTATAGTCAATTTGATCTTTCTTTTTTGAATTATAGCCATTAGCTGGGCTGGGTGAACAAATAATGTAGCGTCCATGCGGCCCGTTTATTTTATTTCCTAAAAAATTACAGCCCATTTGCACTTTCTCGAAATACACGCTTTTGCTGGGCTGATTCTAATTATAATGTTGGGTTGGGCCAGCAATATTATCAAAAAATAAAAAGGGGCTGAGCATTTTGTTATAAATATATTTAAATAATAAGTGATATTATTACATTCGTCCTTAAATTTACAGTCTTACCAAACTTTATATAATAACATATAAAATAATTTTTTTTAGAAAAACAGGGAGCATCTCCCCGGTTCCATTGCTGAGAACGAAACCACAACATATTCTGATACAGCAGCTCAAAGAGCAGTTCGAAAGCAGAGGTAGAAAGCTACAAACTAGGGGGGTGGATGAACAAGTTCTCTGAATAACACAAATCACCCGAGCGGTGCCAAAGGCAGAGCGGATAGAGCACTCAAATGACACAAGGAGGGTCCAGCGAAGCCTTCATGGTCTTCAGCCGAGGGGCCGTGTCAGCCTGCGGCGACCAGTAAGCAAGCGCAGACACCGGGCTGGAAGGCGTAGCATGGTGGATGGCCCTCTTTTTTGGCGCCAGGTGCTCATCATCTTCATCAGAGATCTTGAGACGAGCCCACGGGTCCAGCCCCAGAGCAGGTCGAGCCTTATTCAGCCACAAGTGATCGCCAATGGTTTCTGGAGGGATCTTGTTAGGGTTTCCACGAAGCTCATCAACTTGTCCTTGTCCGATCCGGAGGAGAGAATCGCCTAGTTCCTCACCATGTTCCTGATCAATCTCAAGACCTGCGGAATGGATATCCAGGAGGTGTTACTGAAAATCATAGCATTTCTATATTTCCAGAGGCACCAAAGGACAACTGAGCTAACAGTGTTTAAAACTGAGCACTTTTTGGTAGCAATCCAGAATCTGGCGACAGATTCGAAGGATGAGCCAATCTGACTAGAGAAATATTCCTCAATGTGGGCCCAGAGATGTTTAGCAACTATACATTCAAAAAATAGGTGAGAACAAGACTCTTGTTCCAAGCAGTAAACACAATCAAGGGGTTTGATGATGTGTCTCTTCCTAAGGTTATCCCTAGTCATCAATTTGTTTTTGGAGAGAAGCCAGAGAAATACATGAATTTTAGGGGGAACTCTCAATTTCCAGACAGCAGGGATAAACACGGGTTGAACCCATCTAAAGTTGATAACATGATAGAGGGAGTTGGAGGAATACTTCCCCTTATTGCCCAGCTGCCAAATCAGGGCATTCGGCTCGGCAGTAAAGGTAATGCTTTTGGCAATTTCCTCCAACTGGAACCATTGTTCCATGAGACTATCACCAAAGTTCCTTCTAAAAGAGAGTTTTGGGCATTGACCATCCCAAACTTCATTGACACTTTTGTTAAGCTCATTGCGGACAGAGTAAATAGGCCAAAATTGGACTGCTAGGGGGGATGTGCCAAACCAAGTATCTTCCCAGAATCTGGTTCTGCTCCCATCCCCTATGTTCCATCTGTAGCCAAATGTCACAGCATGCATAATAGATTTTAATCCTTTCCATAATCTAGAGGTCTTAGGGTTGGAGGAAGAGACAAAAATATTAGGTTTATTTCCTAGGTATTTACGGGCAATAAGAAGCTTCCAGGGTTTCAGGTCTTCCTCATAGAATCTTTTAATCCAAGACCCTAGAAGACAGATGTTAATTTCTTGGAGGTTAGGTATGCCTAGGCCTCCAAAATCTTTTTTCATAGAGACTAGGGCCCAATTAGCAAGGTGTAGCTTCCTATTTCCCTCAAAATCATTCCACAAGCAATGATACATCTGAGAATTGATGAGGTTCACTGCCCATTTAGGGAACTTGAAGAAGGAGAGGAGATACACTGCAATGCTAGCCAAACAAGCTTGTATGAGGATCAATCTACCTCTGTAAGAGAGAAGTTTGCCCCTCCACCCAGCAATCCTTTCAATGATTTTATCCAGAAGGGGTTGGATATCCTCTCTCCTCAGTTTATCATAGTGGAGAGGGATACCTAGGTACTTAATGGGGAAGTTACCTTCATTACAAACTAGAATAGAGAGGAAGTCAGCTAACTCCTGATGATCCATGTTGATAGGGATGAGTTCACTTTTGGAGTAGTTGATTCTCATGCCTGAGACTTGTTCAAACCAGGTTAGAACAGTTTTCAAATAGCTAGCATGTGTAGAGTCATTGTCTAAGAAAAGGATGGTATCATCTGCATATTGAAGGCAGATGATGCCACCAGGGCAGACCTCAAGACAGAGCCCTGCAATCAGACTATGATCAGCAGCTTTCCTCAGCATTTTAGTAAGAACGTCCACTACTAAATTAAACAAAAGCGGGGAGATGGGGTCACCTTGCCTAAGGCCTTTACCAGCAAGGAAAAAATCACTTTCACAGTTATTTAACTTGACCCCAACAGACCCCCCATGAGTAAGTTGCTGGATCCAACTCTCCTTTATGAAAGGCTTGGAAAAGATCTAAGAGATCATTTTTCACCAAGTCCCAAAAATGCTGGTAAAATAAGAAGGGAATCCCATCAGGACCAGGAGCCCCATCAGGATAAGAGCTAAAAATGGCTTCCTTCTCCTCTGTCTCTGAAAAAGGGGCTTCTAGCAGCTCATTTTCAGTAGGAGAGACTTTTTCAGAAGCAGAGAAAAAATTGTTTTGTAGAGAGAACCCAGAAGGGTTTTCTTTCTTAAACAGGTCTTTGTAGAAGTCACTAGCCACTTTCAGCATCTCATCTACCTCAATATCAGGGCCATTAGGGCCATCAAGGGAGTGAATGAGGGTTTTCCTCCTCCTCTGGTTAGCTACTGCATGAAAGTAAGCAGTATTTCTATCACCCTCCTTAATGTTCCTATCTCTAGACCTTTGTTTGGCTTTGATTTCTTCTTGAAGCCAAATTTTCTTGAGCTCTCCATGGACAAAGTTTAATCTATTAGTCTCAGCCTCAGAGAGGTCAGTGGTTTCTGCCTTAATATCTAGAGAATCAAACTCAAGGAGGAGAAGCCTTTTGTATCTTCTAAGATTAGCTTCCTCATTGGAGTTCCACCCTTTGGTAGTTCTTCTAAATCTCCTGATTTTGATCTGCCAATTTTCTAGGGGGCAGCTGCTCCCAGTAGGTGAAGGAAATATGCCCTAGAGGCAATAATAAAGTTATTATTTATTTCCTTATATCATGATAAAAGTTTATTATTCATGCTAGAATTGTATTAACCGGAAACATAATACATGTGTGAATACATAGACAAACAGAGTGTCACTAGTATGCCTCTACTTGACTAGCTCGTTAATCAAACATGGTTATGTTTCCTAACCATGGACAAAGAGTTGTTATTTGATTAACGGGATCACATCATTAGTTGAATGATCTGATTGACATGACCCATTCCATTAGCTTAGCACCGGATCGTTTGGTATGTTGCTATTGCTTTCTTCATGACTTATACATGTTCCTATGACTATGAGATTATGCAACTCCCGTTTGCCAGAGGAACACTTTGTGTGCTACCAAACGACACAACGTAACTGGGTGATTATAAAGGAGCTCTACAGGTGTCTCCAAAGGTACATTTTGAGTTGGCGTATTTCGAGATTAGGATTTGTCACTCCAATTGTCGGAGAGGTATCTCTGGGTCCTCTCGGTAATGCACATCACTTAAGCCTTGCAAGCATTGCAACTAATGAGTTAGTTGCGGGATGATGTATTACAGAACGAGTAAAGAGACTTGCCGGTAACGAGATTGAACTAGGTATAGGATACCAACGATCGAATCTCGGGCAAGTAACATACCGATGACAAAGGGAACAACGTATGTTGTTATGCGGTCTGACCGATAAAGATGTTCGTAGAATATGTAGGAACCAATATGAGCATCCAGGTTCTGCTATTGGTTATTGACCGGAGACGTGTCTCGGTCATGTCTACATTGTTCTCAAACCCATAGGGTCCGCACGCTTAAGGTTTCGATGACAGTTATATTATGAGTTTATGAGTTTTGATGTACCGAAGTTAGTTCAGAGTCCCGGATGTGATCACGGACATGACAAGGAGTCTCGAAATGGTCGAGACATAAATATTGATATATTGGACGGCTATATTCGGACACCGGAAGTGTTCCGGATGATTTCGGAGAAAACCGGAGAGCCGGAGGGTTACCGGAACCCCCCCCCCCGGGAGAAGTAATGGACCATATGGGCCTTAGTGGAGAGAGAGAGGGGCAGCCAAAGGTGGGCCGCGCGCCTCCTCCCCCCTGGTCTGAATTGGACTAGGAGAGGGGGGGCGGCGCCCCCCTTTCCCTCTCCCTCCCCACTTCTTTCCCCCTCCTAGTAGGAGTCCTACTCCTACTAGGAGGAGGACTCCTCCTTGGCGCGCCATAGAGGGCCGGCCGGCCTCCTCCCCTTGATCCTTTATATACGGGGGCAGGGGGCACCCCTTGACACACAAGTTGATCCACATGATCATATTCTTAGCCGTGTGCGGTGCCCCCTTCCACCATAGTCCTCGATAATATTGTAGCAGTGCTTAGGCGAAGCCCTGCGACGGTAGTACATCAAGATCGTCACCACGCTGTCGTGCTGACAGAACTCTTCCCCGACACTTTGCTGGATCGGAGTCCGGGGATCGTCATCGAGCTGAACGTGTGCTAGAACTCGGAGATGCCGTAGTTTCGGTGCTTGATCGGTCAGGCCGTGGAGACGTACGACTACATCAACCAAGTTAACGCTTCCGTTGTCGATCTACAAGGGTACGTAGATCACACTCTCCCCCTCTCGTTGCTATGCATCACCTTGATCTTGCGTGTGCGTAGGAAAATTTTTGAAATTACTACGAAACCCAACAGTGGCATCCGAGCCTAGGTTTTATATGTTGATGTTATATGCACGAGTAGAACACAAGTGAGTTGTGGGCGATATAAGTCATACTGCTTACCAGCATGTCATACTTTGGTTCGGCGGTATTGTTGGACGAAGCGGCCCGGACCGACATTACGCGTACGCTTACGCGAGACCGGTTCCCCCGACGTGCTTTGCACATAGGTGGCTTGCGGGTGACAGTTTCTCCAATTTTAGTTGAACCAAGTGTGGCTACGCCCAGTCCTTGCGAAGGTTAAAACAGCACCAACTTGACAAACTATCATTGTGGTTTTGATGCGTAGGTAAGATTGGTTCTTGCTTAAGCCCGTAGCAGCCACGTAAAACTTGCAACAACAAAGTAGAGGACGTCTAACTTGTTTTTGCAGGGCATGTTGTGATGTGATATGGTCAAGACATGATGCTAAATTTTATTGTATGAGATGATCATGTTTTGTAACCGAGTTATCAGCAACTGGCAGGAGCCATATGGTTGTCGCTTTATTGTATGCAATGCAATTGCGCTGTAATGCTTTACTTTATCACTAAGCGGTAGCGGTAGTCGTGGAAGCATAAGATTGGTAAGACGACAACGATGCTACGATGGTGATCAATGTGTCGCGCCGGTGACGATGGTGATCATGACGGTGCTTCGAAGATGGAGATCACAAGCACAAGATGATGATGGCCATATCATATCACTTATATTGATTGCATGTGATGTTTATCTTTTATGCATCTTATCTTGCTTTGATTGACGGTAGCATTATAAGATGATCTCTCACTAAATTATCAAGAAGTGTTCTCCCTGAGTATGCACTGTTGCGAAAGTTCTTCGTGCTGAGACACCACGTGATGATCGGGTGTGATAGGCTCTACGTTCAAATACAACGGGTGCAAAACAGTTGCACACGCGGAATACTCAGGTTATACTTGACGAGCCAAGCATATACAGATATGGCCTCGGAACACGGAGACCGAAAGGTCGAGCGTGAATCATATAGTAGATATAATCAACATAGTGATGTTCACCAATGAAACTACTCCATCTCACGTGATGATCGGACATGGTTTAGTTGATTTGGATCACGTAATCACTTAGAGGATTAGAGGGATGTCTATCTAAGTGGGAGTTCTTTAAGTAATATGATTAATTGAACCTAAATTTATCATGAACTTAGTACCTGATAGTATCTTGCTTGTTTATGTATGATTGTAGATAAATGGCCCGTGTTGTTGTTCCGTTGAATTTTAATGCGTTCCTTGAGAAAGCAAAGTTGAATGATGATGGTAGCAATTACACGGACTGGGTCCGTAACTTGAGGATTATCCTCATTGCTGCACAGAAGAATTACGTCCTGGAAGCACCGCTGGGTGCCAGGCCTGCTGCTGGAGCAACACCAGATGTTGTGAACGTCTGGCAGAGCAAAGCTGATGACTACTCGATAGTTCAGTGTGCCATGCTTTACGGCTTAGAACAGGGACTTCAACGACGTTTTGAATGTCATGGAGCATATGAGATGTTCCAGGAGTTGAAGTTAATATTTCAAGCAAATGCCCGGATTGAGAGATATGAAGTCTCCAATAAGTTCTATAGCTGCAAGATGGAGGAGAATAGTTCTATCAGTGAGCATATACTCAAAATATCTGGGTATAATAATCACTTGATTCAAATGGGAGTTAATCTTCCAGATGATTGCGTCATTGACAGAATTCTCCAATCACTGCCACCAAGCTACAAGAGCTTCGTGATGAACTATAATATGCAAGGGATGAATAAGACTATTCCCGAGCTCTTCGCAATGCTGAAAGCTGCGGAGGTAGAAATCAAAAAGGAGCATCAAGTGTTGATGGTCAACAAGACCACTAGTTTCAAGAAAAAGGGCAAAGGGAAGAAGAAGGAGAATTCAAGAAGAACAGCAAGCAAGTTGCTGCTCAAGAGAAGAAACCCAAGTCTAGACCTAAGCCTGAAACTGAGTGCTTCTACTGCAAGCAGACTGGTCACTGGAAGTGGAACTGCCCCAAGTATTTGGCGGATAAGAAGGATGGCAAGGTGAACAAAGGTATATGTGATATACATGTTATTGATGTGTACCTTACTAATGCTCACAGTAGCACCTGGGTATTTGATACTGGTTCTGTTGCTAATATTTTCAACTCGAAACAGGGACTACGAATTAAGCGAAGATTGGCTAAGGACGAGGTGACGATGCGCGTGGGAAACGGTTCCAAAGTCGATGTGATCGCGGTCGGCACGCTACCTCTACATCTACCTTCGGGATTAATATTAGACCTAAATAATTGTTATTTGGTGCCAGCGTTAAGCGTGAACATTATATCTAGATCTTGTTTGATGCGAGACGGTTATTCATTTAAATCAGAGAATAATGGTTGTTCTATTTATATGAGTAATATCTTTTATGGTCATGCACCCTTGAAGAGTGGTCTATTCTTATTGAATCTCGATAGTAGTAACACACATATTCATAACGTTGAAGCCAAAAGATGCAGAGTTGATAATGATAGTGCAACTTATTTGTGGCACTGCCGTTTAGGTCATATCGGTGTAAAGCGCATGAAGAAACTCCATACTGATGGACTTTTGGAACCACTGGATTATGAATCACTTGGTACTTGCGAACCGTGCCTCATGGGCAAGATGACTAAAACGCCGTTCTCCGGTATTATGGAGAGAGCAACAGATTTGTTGGAAATCATACATACAGATGTATGTGGTCCGATGAATATTGAGGCTCGTGGCGGATATCGTTATTTTCTCACCTTCACAGATGACTTAAGCAGATATGGGTATATCTACTTAATGAAACATAAGTCTGAAACATTCGAAAAGTTCAAAGAATTTCAGAGTGAAGTTGAAAATCATCGTAACAAGAAAATAAAGTTTCTACGATCTGATCGTGGAGGAGAATATTTGAGTTACGAGTTTGGTGTATATTTGAAACAATGCGGAATAGTTTCGCAACTCACGCCACCCGGAACACCACAGCGTAATGGTGTGTCCGAACGTCGTAATCGTACTTTACTAGATATGGTGCGATCTATGATGTCTCTTACTGATTTACCGCTATCGTTTTGGGGTTATGCTTTGGAGACGGTCGCATTCACGTTAAATAGGGCACCATCAAAATCCGTTGAGACGACGCCTTATGAACTATGGTTTGGCAAGAAACCAAAGTTGTCGTTTCTGAAAGTTTGGGGCTGCGATGCTTATGTGAAAAAGCTTCAACCTGATAAGCTCGAACCCAAATCGGAGAAATGTGTCTTCATAGGATATCCAAAGGAGACTATTGGATACACCTTCTATCATAGATCCGATGGCAAGACTTTTGTTGCTAAGTTCGGAAACTTTCTAGAGAAGGAGTTTCTCTCGAAAGAAGTTAGTGGGAGGAAAGTAGAACTTGACGAGGTAACTGTACCTGCTCCCTTAGTGGAAAGTAGTGCATCACAGAAAACTGTTTCTGTGACACCTACACCAATTAGTGATAATGATCATGAAACTTTAGAACAAGATACTAATGAACCTCGTAGATCAACCAGAGTGAGATTCGCGCCAGAGTGGTACGGTAATCCAGTTCTGGAAGTCATGCTACTAGATCATGATGAACCTACGAACTATGAAGAAGCGATGGTGAGCCCAGATTCCACAAAATGGCTTGAAGCCATGAAATCTGAGATAGGATCCATGTATGAGAACAAAGTATGGACTTTGGTTGACTTGCCCAATGATCGGCAAGCAATTGAGAATAAATGGATCTTCAAGAAGAAGACTGACGCCGACGGTAATATTACTGTCTACAAAGCTTGACTTGTCGCAAAAGGGTTTCGGCAAGTTCAAGGGATTGACTACGATGAGACCTTCTCACCCATAGCGATGCTTAAGTCTGTCCGAATCATGTTAGCAATTGCCGCATTTTATGATTATGAAATTTGGCAAATGGATGTCAAAAATGCATTCCTGAATGGATTTCTGGAAGAAGAGTTGTATATGATGCAACCGGAAGGTTTTGTCGATCCAAAGGGAGTTAAAAAAGTGTGCAAGCTCCAGCGATCCATTTATGGACTGGTGCAAGCCTCTCGGAGTTGGAATAAACGCTTTGATAGTGTGATCAAAGCATTTGGTTTTATACAGACTTTTGGAGAAGCCTGTATTTACAAGAAAGTGAGTGGGAGCTCTGTAGCATTTCTGATATTATATGTGGATGACATATTACTGATTGGAAATGATATAGAATTTCTGGATAGCATAAAAGGATACTTGAATAAGAGTTTTTCAATGAAAGACCTCGATGAAGCTGCTTACATATTAGGCATAAAGATCTATAGAGATAGATCAAGACGTTTAATTGGACTTTCACAAAGCACATACCTTGACAAGATTTTGAAGAAGTTCAAAATGCATCAAGCAAAGAAAGGGTTCTTGCCTGTGTTACAAGGTGTGAAGTTGAGTCAGACTCAATGCCCGACCACTGCAGAAGATAGAGAGAAAATGAAATATGTTCCCTATGCTTCAGCCATAGGCTCTATCATGTATGCAATGCTGTGTACCAGACCTGATGTGTGCCTTGCTATAAGTCTAGCAGGGAGGTACCAAAGTAATCCAGGAGTGGATCACTGGACAGCGGTCAAGAACATCCTGAAGTACCTGAAAAGGACTAAGGATATGTTTCTCGTATATGGAGGTGACAAAGAGCTCATCGTAAACGGTTACGTTGATGCAAGCTTTGACACTGATCCGGACGATTCTAAATCGCAAACCGGATACGTGTTTACATTAAACGGTGGAGCTGTCAGTTGGTGCAGTTCTAAACAGAGCGTCGTGGCGGGATCTACGTGTGAAGCGGAATACATAGCTGCTTCGGAAGCAGCGAATGAAGGAGTCTGGATGAAGGAGTTCATATGCGATCTAGGTGTCATACCTAGTGCATCGGGTCCAATGAAAATCTTTTGTGACAATACTGGTGCAATTGCCTTGGCGAAGGAATCCAGATTTCACAAGAGAACCAAGCACATCAAGAGACGCTTCAATTCCATCCGGGATCTAGTCCAGGTGGGAGACATAGACATTTACAAGATACATACGGATCTGAATGTTGCAGACCCGTTGACTAAGCCTCTTCCACGAGCAAAACATGATCAGCACCTAGGCTCCATGGGTGTTAGAATCATTACTGTGTAATCTAGATTATTGACTCTAGTGCAAGTGGGAGACTGAAGGAAATATGCCCTAGAGGCAATAATAAAGTTATTATTTATTTCCTTATATCATGATAAAAGTTTATTATTCATGCTAGAATTGTATTAACCGGAAACATAATACATGTGTGAATACATAGACAAACAGAATGTCACTAGTATGCCTCTACTTGACTAGCTCGTTAATCAAAGATGGTTATGTTTCCTAACCATGGACAAAGAGTTGTTATTTGATTAACGGGATCACATCATTAGTTGAATGATCTGATTGACATGACCCATTCCATTAGCTTAGCACCCGATCGTTTAGTATGTTGCTATTGCTTTCTTCATGACTTATACATGTTCCTATGACTATGAGATTATGCAACTCCCGTTTGCCAGAGGAACACTTTGTGTGCTACCAAACGTCACAACGTAATTGGGTGATTATAAAGGAGCTCTACAGGTGTCTCCAAAGGTACATGTTGAGTTGGCGTATTTCGAGATTAGGGTTTGTCACTCCGATTGTCGGAGAGGTATCTCTGGGCCCTCTTGGTAATGCACATCACTTAAGCCTTGCAAGCATTGCAACTAATGAGTTAGTTGCGGGATGATGTATTACAGAACGAGTAAAGAGACTTGCCGGTAACGAGATTGAACTAGGTATAGGATACCGACGATCGAATCTCGGGCAAGTAACATACCGATGACAAAGGGAACAATGTATGTTGTTATGCGGTCTGACCGATAAAGATCTTCGTAGAATATGTAGGAACCAATATGAGCATCCAGGTTCCGCTATTGGTTATTGACCGGAGACGTGTCTCGGTCATGTCTACATTGTTCTCGAACACGTAGGGTCCGCACGCTTAAGGTTTCGATGACAGTTATATTATGAGTTTATGAGTTTTGATGTACCGAAGTTAGTTCGGAGTCCCGGATGTGATCATGGACATGACGAAGAGTCTCGAAATGGTCGAGACATAAAGATTGATATATTGGACGGCTATATTCGGACACCGGAAGTGTTCCGGATGATTTCGGAGAAAACCGGAGAGCCAGAGGGTTACCGGAACCCCCCCGGGAGAAGTAATGGGCCATATGGGCCTTAGTGGAGAGAGAGAGAGGGGCAGCCAAAGGTGGGCCGCGCGCCTCCTCCCCCCTGGTCCAAATTGGACTAGGAGAGGGGGGGCGGCGCCCCCCTTTCCCTCTCCCTCCCCACTTCTTTCCCCCTCCTAGTAGGAGTCCTACTCCTACTAGGAGGAGGACTCCTCCTTGGTGCGCCATAGAGGGCCGGCCGGCCTCCTCCCCTTGATCCTTTATATACGTGGGCAGGGGGCACCCCTTGACACACAAGTTGATCCACGTGATCATATTCTTAGCCGTGTGCAGTGCCCCCTTCCACCATAGTCCTCGATAATATTGTAGCGGTGCTTAGGCGAAGCCCTGCGACGGTAGTACATCAAGATCGTCACCACGCCGTCGTGCTGACGGAACTCTTCCCCGACACTTTGCTGGATTGGAGTCCGGGGATCGTCATCGATCTGAACGTGTGCTAGAACTCAGAGGTGCCGTAGTTTCGGTGCTTCATCGGTCGGGCCGTGGAGACGTACGACTACATCAACCAAGTTAACGCTTCCGTTGTCGATCTACAAGGGTACGTAGATCACACTCTCCCCCTCTTGTTGCTATGCATCACCATGATCTTGCGTGTGCGTAGGAAAATTTTTGAAATTACTATGAAACCCAACAGTAGGCTCATTCCAGATTTTCATGACTAGCTCAGTAAAATCTTCTCTAAGCAACCACCACTTTTCAAATTTAAAACTATTGCTCTTTGGAGTTTGGTTAAACCAGAGTCCCAATGCAAAGGAGTGTGGTCACTACCACATCTGGGCAGAGCTCTACAACTAGAAAGGGGAAAACTATCTAATTCTGTGTCACGGAAAATTCTGTCAATGGTGGACATAATCCTGGAGCAGCACTTCCAACATATCTAGCAGAACTTTGGGTTTTCCTTCTGACAGGGCAATTCTCAACTTTATGGGTAACCATTTTGCAGATAAAACAACTCTTGGGTTTGACACATTTATCCAAATGATGCCCTGGTTCCCCACAGTTGTAGCAGATCACCTCAGAGTATGCCATAAGGCCCGAAGCAGGGGCAGGAGCAGTTTTCTGGATGTCCTATCTCTTCTTTTGCTGATTCTTGCCATGAGATTTCCCACTGATCTGAGAGTCAGAACCACCAGCAGATTGATCTTGGGCAATTACAGGAGCCTGCCCAGATTGTGCCCCCATTTGGGGCGGAGGTGGGCCGTACCACTGCCCAACCGGCGCTCCCCCCCCCCCATTGTGATAGGGGAAATTCATCGGAGTTCCTGGTTCCTTCTCATCCTCCAGCCAGATGTTGTCTCTCAGGAAGCAGAAATAACCACCAGATAGCTCAATTGAAGCAGATTGCAAGCCTAATTTCAATCTTCTGCAGGTTTGGGGGAGAGGTAAGGTAGGGGATCCACCTGCTCCGGCTCCGGTGGCGTGCTGGTGGGCAGGAGTCCAGTCAAGCATTCCCATCTCACAGCACAGCGTGGATCTCCTGAATTCACTTCTCCTTTCGCCCATCGAACGAACACAATCGGCGGCTCACTGGGGTGGGGCATCCTGTGCTTCTCCGAGAAATCACCTTCGAAGTAGATCCACAGGGCTAGATTCAGCAGCTCCCAATCCACATGATCCTTGCACATCCGAGCATACCTGTGCGAGTGAGAGAACGGATTCGGTCCCTCCTTGGCTTCCTCCCTCGCAGCTTCCTCCTCTACTTCCCTCCATTCGCGTGCGCACTGGGTCCAGGAGAGAGCGTCATCGTGGATCCGCATCGCCCGCTCCCTCCATCTCCTCCCTCGAGTCTCCCGCGGCACCGCTGGCGCGACGGAGTCGAGCGGCTGGAGCATCCGCGGGAAGGCTTTGTAGACATGTGGGAGATGCATCTTGTACATTTGTCTGTCTTCTAGCCATTCCCCCGTGGATATGGCCAGTGATACGTCTCCGTCGTATCTACTTTTCCAAACACTTTTGCCCTTGTTTTGGACTCTAACTTGTATGATTTGAATGGAACTAACCCGGACTGACGTTGTTTTCAGCAGAATTGCCATGATGTTGTTTTATGTGCAGAAAACAAATATTCTCGGAATGACCTGAAACTCCACGGAACATCTTAGAAAAAACAATAAAAAATCCTCGCCAAACATGAAGACCAGGGGGCCCACACCCTTCTCACGAGGGTGGGCCCCCCCCTAGGATGTGCCCCCCTACCTCGTGGGCCCCCTGGAGACCCTCCGACGCCAACTCCAACTCTATATATTTGCTTTCAAAGAGAAAAAAATAAGAGAGAAGAAATCATCGCGTTTTACAATACGGATCCACCGCCAAGCCCTAAAACCTCTCGGGAGGGCTGATCTGGAGTCCGTTCGGGGCTCCGGAGAGGGGGATTCGTCACCGTCATCATCATCAACCATCCTCCATCACCAATTTCATGATGCTCATCGCCGTGCGTGAGTAATTCCATCGTAGGCTTGCTGGACGGTGATGGGTTGGATGAGATTTATCATGTAATCGAGTTAGTTTTGTTAGGGTTTGATCCCTAGTATCCATTATGTTCTGAGATTGATGTTGCTATGACTTTGCTATGCTTAATGCTTGTCACTAGGGCCCGAGTGCCATGATTTCAGATCTGAACCTATTATGTTTTCATGAATATATGTGAGTTCTTAATCCTATCTTGCAAGTCTATAGTCACCTACGATGTGTTATGATCCGGCAACCCCGAAGTGACAATAATCGGGACCACTCCCGGTGATGACCGTGGTTTGAGGAGTTCATGTATTCACTATGTGCTAATGCTTTGTTCCGGTTCTCTATTAAAAGGAGGCCTTAATATCCCTAAGTTTCCAATAGGACCCCGCTGCCACGGGAGGGTAGGACAAAAGATGTCATGCAAGTTCTTTTCCATAAGCACGTATGACTATATACGGAATACATGCCTACATTACATTGATGAATTGGAGCTAGTTCTGTGTCACCCTATGTTATGACTGATACATGATGAACCGCATCCGGCATAATTATCCATCACTGATCCGGTGCCTACGAGTTTTCCACATACTGGTTTACGCTTATTTACTTTTCCGCTGCTACTGTTACAATCACTACAAAATACCAAAAATATTACTTTTGCTGTCTTTACTTTTGTTGCCGTTACCACTACTATCATATTACTTTGCAACTAAACACTTTGCTGCAGATACTAAGTTTCTAGGTGTGGTTGAATTGACAACTCAGCTGCCAATACTTGAGAATATTCTTTGCCTCCCCTTGTGTCGAATCAATAAATTTGGGTTGAATACTCTACCCTCGAAAGCTGTTGCGATCCCCTACACTTGTGGGTTATCAGCCGACGACTCCATGGCGCGCGCGAGCGGACTTGCTGAGGGGGGCAGGCACGCCCAGAGTCAGGAGGCGGGGGGTGGCGGCGAGATCTATGGCGGCGGCGAGGGTGGAGGTAGTGGCGGGGCGGCGGCGAGGGTGGAGGTCGTGGCGGGGGCGAAGGGGATCGCGAGAACGGTCATCTATTTGCCAATTATGTGAACTAAATAGTCAACATATAAAATAATTTAAATATATACAATATAGTTAGAAGGGAAACATAAGTTGGACCTGGCGTTCCTATTCTTATATAAAAATAGAACAGACCTCTGCGTTTTCTTCAAAAAAATACATAAATTGGGCTGCCAAAAATAAAACCTCGGATGGGAGGTCCATAGGCCGGTCGATACATGACGGCCCTAAGAAAATACAAACAGGCCTATGGACCTCCCATCTGAGGACATGGGTTGCGCATGTTAAAAATGAAAGCCTAGACGGGGCAGCCCAAAACCACGTCCAACACTTGCCAAAACTTCGTCCCTCGTTTTCTCTGTGTTTCGCACACTCGACATTGTGTGGGCATTTTGATTGTGCATCATATGAAGATGTGCTATGCATGAATGTTGATCAGCATGATGTTAACTGGCTGGTAGTTCCATTTTTGACCATGAATAAAACTTCCAACATGATGTTAACCCTGTTTGAAAAGGTCGTGTTAATATAAATGCTCTTCCTATGAAAGTTGCAGTTTCTTATCTGAAACTGAACTTGCAATTTCTTATCTGAAACTGAAACTTGCAGTTTCTTCTCTGAGAATCACATTGTCTGCACTTTTATACTCCTATGAAACTACATTTTTTAAGTGCTAAAAATAGATATCTAGAATTCATAAAATACTTCATATGCTCAATACTGCAAATCTGAGATTCAAAAGACATTCATATCTGAAAGTACTCTCAAAATACACAACACAATTCACAACCTGCAAATACTGACAACCCTAAGCTCCTCCTGACAATTCACAACCTACCTGACTATTGGGCTGGGGGCAGCCCCCTCCTATTCCTCGGCGGCAGACAGCCGCCCTGTGAGGCGATGTGAACGGCGAGGGAGACGATGGCGGGGAAGCGTTGTCGGGCCAACTGCTTTTCTCCTCTTGAAGTTGGGTTCGGTCGACGAAGACTCCACCGGCTCGCTCTGGCAGGACACCCTCACAAACGGCACCCTGTAGATGCTCGATCCTTCAATCTCTGGTGGATGCTCCATCTGGGATCGATACTCCCACCACCGCTCCCTCACGATCGGATTCGGTGAATCTGTTTGCTCCATGGCCCAGAGGAGCAGCTCTATGTACTCCGGCGCGACTCCCTCTGGGAGTATCGCCGCCTTTTTGCTCTGTTGCAGATATTTGGCCATGGATGTCGCCGTCGCCGCTAGTTGGTCCTTGTTGTCAAACCAAGACGATATCTCCAACATCCTAGCTAGCTTCATAGGGTCGCCGTCTGTGATCCTCACGTATCGGTTGTACTCCTCCATCAATCTACTTCTCCACAGCACCTTCACTCGCCGGCGGTGGTTTTTGAATGGAAGAGGAGAGGAGCAGTGCTGGTTTTGGATTAGAATGGGAGAGGAGCGACGCTGGTTTTGGACTGGAACAGGAGAGGAGGGGCGGTGGTTTTGAAATGGAAGAGGAGAGGAGCGGCGCTGCATTTAGATTGGAACAGGAGAGGAGCGGCGGTGGTTTAAGAGGAGAAGAGTGGAAGAGCGGCGCTTGTCTTGGAAGTATTTTTTTGTTGTTTCACATATTTTGGGTCGAAGTTTGACCACGTACTGTATTTGACAAGCAAAACGTGAATGCATGTCACCAAATTGATTTTGATTTTGATCCAGTCAGAGCGCACCGGCCCTCTCGTCCAATCCTAAATCGCTGCCGCACGCTCCTCTCCCTCTTCTCCATTGCAAAACCACCTCCTCTCCTCTCCATCATCTCCATTCCAAAACCACCATATTGCCTCTCCCTCTTCTCTATTGCAAGACCACCATCTCTCCTCCATTTTCTAGACGCTTTGCTCCATGGCGCGGGCGCAATCCATGGATACAAAATTAGTATAATGTATACTATTTAAAAGTCGAGGGAGGGGCTTTTCCTGCGCGGTAGGCGGCGGGGCAGTTCCGCCTAGTCGGTTCGACAAAGACGCGAGAAGACGAGGGAGTAGGCTACTGCAAACGTAGGGCTGTGTGATTTGACAGCGAGTTACTGCTGGACAGGTGGGGCCCCGTGATTTGACTTGTCATTATCATTTTAACTGTGGCGCTACGACCGGCGTGAGTCTCCCAGATTCCTGACCACCTCCATACAGGTGCCTCTCCCAATGCTCCACCATGTAGTAGAGGCTGGCTCTTGCATGAGAGCCCACTTCTCCACTTTTTCCTTGCCTCTCTTTCCTTCACATATGCAAAAATGCCATGTAAAGCGCACTATTGTACTTACTTTTACTTGCTCCTACAGGTGCTTAAGCTTGCCACATAAGCATAAAGTCTGATGTGGCAAGTTAATCAAGAAGAGAGAGACTAGTTTGGTGACCCAAGGAAGAAACGGTGCTAATCACGTGTACCTAGGTGAAAAGACAATTTTGAGTCTATAGCTAATTAAATGAAGCAAACTTAGCAACACCATTTCATTGGAAGAGGTCACTCCTTGGCAAATGCAATAAATACACGCGCTTAGCACCGTTTCTTCCTTGAGTACGAAGAAGGAGATAGAGAGGAGTAAAAAAATACACTTATAGCCAACCTTGTTGTAGTATGAGTGACTAAGTGATGACTATGTATAACATGCCAACATCAGATAGCCTAACGCACCGTGTTAAATCTCCAAGGGCGCGACCGCGCGAGCGAAGCGACAGTCGTGGTAGGCGCGACCATGATACGGGCTGCTGGCAGCCCTTGGATCTGAGTTCAAACGGTCGCATGCTAAGTTGCTGAAAATTTGCAGAATAACCCTCCAGGATAGGATATTCACCCATAGGTCTAGAATCACGCCATGCAACCGTTTGATCTCAGATCCAAGGACTCTCGGAAGCCCGTATCATGGGAGAATGGAAAGCCACTACCTTGCCGTTCGCGCGCTGGCAGTTCGCTCCTACTCGTCCCTACACGTCCTTCAATACTACGGCGGTTCGCTCCTAGTCGTCCCGTCCATTCACATTACGGCAGTTCCACTAATCCTAACCCTCCTCCCAAATCCATGGCGTCCCAAATCTCCACGATCGACGGTGAGTACAAGGTTAGAACCATCACCAGCGATGAGTTCGACGTCATCTACACCCGTTCTTCCGCGACGGTGAAAGGATGCCTTTCTCGCTTCAGACGCATGTTCGAAGACTCAGATGATGAGTGAGTCGTTGGGCTAGATGTTGAGTACACCATAGTCCTAGGACGAGAGAAGGATCTAAAGGACGAAGAGAGGAAGAAGCCCGCCGTGATCCAGGTTTGCGTGCATGACTTATGCTTGGTCTACCACATATGCCATGCCGATGTTGAGTGCCATGATTTTAAGGACTTCCTCAAGAGCAACCTAGTCAAATTCGTTACTGTAGACTTTGGTAACGACAAAGAAGTCCTGCATCGGATAGGCCTCGTTGTAGGCAACACCTTCGACCTCCAGAAGAATCGGCTGGTGTCCTCTCGTCAGCCTTCAATGCTGACCCTAGCAGGAGCCATGGCTCATCCTTCATACGGTAAAATGGAGAAACCTCATTACACGTTTCATCATCATGCATGGCAGCGGAATGTACTAGATATAGACCACATCCACTACGCTGCAATGGATGGCTACCTTCGCTTCAATATCTACAAGGGTTGGATGAAGAGCAACAGCCAAGTGTGCGGTTCAAGCAAAGAAGTATCGGCCAAGAGGAACAGGGACAAGGACGAAATCGAGGACGTGGACGAGGACTCCGAGTAAGGTGGCAGTGTCCTTGCTCATGGTGGTTCTAATGCAGTGTCTATTGGAATAGTTGCAAAGTTTAATTTCAGGTGTGCTTAATTTAATTTGAGGGGTGTGTTGTGCTGAGCCCCCAGCAGAACTATGTTATGTTTCTTCTCGTTACTTTAACTCTTCAGTGCATACATACTAGTATTTCTTACATTTCATCTTTTAGTTGGTATAGTACTACCACTCGTTTCTTCACATTATATACGTACAATATATATGGCCAACATCATATAGCCAGCAGTTTAATTGTCAAAGAATTTCAGGGTGCTTAGTTTTTCAAAGAATTCCAGGATGCTTAAAGGGTGCTTGGATCCAAGGGACTTATTTTAGTCTGACTAAAAATAGTCTCTTTAAGAGGCTAAAGTTCCAAGCACCCCTGACTAAAGTGGGGCTAAAACTAGTCTTGAGACTAAAAAAATTTAGTCAGGGGTACCCCTACTAAAATGTGGATTAGTCCTCTCTCTACTCATTTAACTCCTCTCCTTTAACACAGGAGAGTTCTAGATTGGAGGGTTTGGAGGATAATAAATGCTCATTAACTTGATTTTAGCCTTTTTAGTATTTGGATCCAAGCATGGGTGAGGCTAGCATGTTTTAGTCCCACTACTTTTAGTCATGGGACTAAAACGTATCCAAGCACCCTCTTAGTTTTATTTGATGGGTGGGTTGTGCTGGACACCATTATTGTGACTAGCCTTTTTAATAGTACTATATGCATAATTTGGCGACGAGCGCTCTCTATATGTACCACCTTTTTTTATTTCAAGTTTTGCTCCATGGCGCAATCCATCGATACTACTACTTTATAAAAGTATACATTTTTTAAAAGGCTAGAGGGCAGGGCAGTCTAGCTTGGTCGTTTCACGAGAGGCGAGGGCCTTTGTGATTTGATGGCTCATTACTTCTGGAAGGCTGGGCCTTGTGATTTGACTGCTCATATAAATGCGCCGACGACCTGATCGAGGAGGAGCAAAGAACCATGCGGCATACTCAAGTTTTCCACAGGAGTAGTACTGTGACGGAGGAGCACGAAACACGGCAGCCCAGTGCCATATGGCGATAAAAAATGATCTAATTTGCTAGTCATCTCATTGTTAGCATTGTTCTATTCATTCCCTCAAAAAAACATTGTTCTATTCATGCCTCGCAGAGAACGTGACACGTGTGGCGAAACACCCGAAGCAAAAGATGAAACACAGGAGCAAAAGAAGAAGGAAGATTATCACCCCAAATGATCTAATTTGCCGTGGAGTCGTAACTGTTTCTTCATCGCCTCCACAACCTCCATCTCCTTGCGTGTCTCCTCCGCCATCTTCATCATTGTGTCCATGACGTGGCATTTCTCGACGCGAGCCTTCATCATCTGTTCCACGGCCATATTACGTACCTTGACAGCAGCCGGGTGCTCGATGCGGAGCTTCGCCAACTCTTCCTTCTGTGGTGAGGGCCTGCAGCATCTTCATCGAGGAACTACTATTCTCATGCAGCTTCTTCCAGCCAGGGTTCTTCTCCTTCAACAGGTCGATCTCGTGGTAGAGCTTCGCATTGTCCTCCCGATGTCGCAGGATTTCGCCGGTCGCCTTCTTCTCCGAGGCAATGCTCTTCTTCAGCAGCATCACCAAGCCGGCGGTCAACTCCCCCTGCTGATTGAGCTCAGCGGGCATGTCGTCGAGGCTCTCCTTCAGCAACTCCATCAAGCCTTGGATGAACTCCTTCTGCTTATTGAGCTCATTGGGCATGCCGTCGAGGGATAACGACTGCGGCTCCGCTGGCTCAGCATGTTCGCCTCCATGGCTAGGGCGGTCCTGGGAGCCATCGCCTGCCCGTGAGAGATCTTTCAAGGTCTCTGCGTGGCAGCGAGCCCTCTCTTTTTTCCGCAGCCTTGGTTTCCGCTCCCTTGTTACGAGTAGTTCTCGACCTAGAGCTCTGCTCACCGGCCATGGCAAGGACGGACGAAGAAGAAGCACTTATGAGGAGGAAAGGTAGAGTGATTTTCGGTTAGGTAGTTCCCCTTTTTATAACCTAAGTACTAGCACTAGTACTAATACATGCATAGTGGGAACACGTTCAGGTTTGGTATATACTACTAGTAGGTGTGAGCAGGCTTTCGAATGTGATGAGTACATTCATCTAGAACCAGCAGCACGTCACTGTGATCAATCCACACAAGGAGGTCGCGACAACGCCTACACATGTGCCACGTGGCTTCGTGAACTGTAAGAGAGACACTGTGTAGCGTGCCATTGGTATTCTAATTTACGTGTTTTGCACATACTCGAAGTACTAGTAAGGTACACGTGCATTGCACGCATCAGATTTTGCAACCAAATTATGAATAAATACCACACTATAGCATGTAAGCTCTGAGTCATATATGCCTGATGTAGCCCTTCGTTTAATTCTTATAGTTCATCTCATTCAAAATCAATTAGTTTTTATAAAAAATCTAAGAACGCGGGAATAGGAAAAACATGGGATTATAGTGGAATGTCGTCTTGAATCCTACAGGATTGTACGAGTGTTTGATTGTGCATAGAAAAAACGCAGAATTCTTTCAAAGAGGTTTGAGTGGATGGGATGTTTCCTATGAAATCTAGTGCAAATGAATCATATGGAAAAATTCCTATGGTTTACAATCCTACGAATCAAACAACCAAGATAGGAAAAATTCCTAATGATTAGAATCCTCCAAAATTCCTTTGAGAATCCTTTGAATCAAAGAAGCCCTTAATCTATTTTATGATTCATGGAATTGTGCGTTGTAAAGCATAAAATAAAAACAAATAATGGCAATTCAACTAGAAAAAAGTTTGGGCAGTTATGATACGGAAGATTCTAGAACAAAAGAGAACCACTATTGTTTTGAGGTTTGTGCATTATGCTTAAGTTCAACCATGGAGTCTACTAGATTGTACATGTGGCAAAATCCGGTGGGGGCTAGAAGATGGTGCGAGGGGCCGAGTGGAGGGAGACTATGAAGGAATGCACAAGTGCGAGTTCGATATTTAGAGAGAGAGGGCAAACACGTTCGTTGATGCGTGCAGTGGTGGAACCATGAAAAATAAATGAGCTAGGGGGCCAAGCATTGCTAATCCTTTACGAGGAGGGTCAATTCATGAACTTAAACCATTTTTAGCAGCAATTGTCTAATGATCACATTCATATTAGCGTTGATATATAGTGATGTTAGGGGGAGGGGGAGGGCCCTTACTGCCCCCTGTCTTCGCCATTGTGCACGCGTCTGAGAGATGAAGCGGAAGGCACGGATGATGAGAGGGGGACGTTGGATACATAATTAATGTGGGTGTATTAGCTATATATGTTAATCCTATATAGAGAGGTATAGATTGATCGATGTGGACGTGGGAAAGAGGGTGAGACCTCACTGGATATATCGATTAATCGGTTTGTGTGGAAAACTATGAAAGGCCTAGCTATATACACACATACATAGAGGACCATCGATCGCTGCGCATGCACGTGTGAGAGATAAAGAATGCCCGATATGATGGAGAGGGGGATGTGTGTTGGTGTGTGCCTTCATGGGAGACCGACCTGAAGAAAAAGATTGCACGCGTGCGATGGATAATGCCGACTGGTAGTGTGTGTGCATGCATGCACGAGAGAAGGTTAGTGGTACAATTATAAAGAGAAGACTACTGTGTGGGTGTAAAAGAATAGCTGAATAGGTGAGGTCACAATCAATATAAAGTTGAATTCAAATATTTGAATAAGAGATCCTGATGTTTGAAACCCATGCATGCATGAATATAACGGAGATCTGCACGGTGTGGTTTGGAAACGAGCATGTTGTAATATATACACATTGAACAAGGTCAGACTGATTTGAATTTGAGATACCGATGGCAGACATCATTTGGCCACGTCACATCCGTGCATGGACACACTATTCTAATTGGAGATGATGGGCGGCTTTTGCATCACATATCTATATCTATACCCCTATATAGATATATATATTATATTTTATATATTTTTTATATTGTGTGTGGGTAACTTTAACTTTGAAAGATGGTCGTTGGATGAGGCGAATCTGATGGTCCAAAGATGGCAAATTTGAGCACTACTGGCCGTTGGATATCATCTAGATTTCGCCACATGTATAATCTAGAATACTCCATGGTTGAACTTAAGCATAATGCACAAACATCAAAACACAAGAACTTCTTATTTGTTCTAGAATCTTCCGTATCAGAATTTCCCAAATGTTTTTCTACATGATTTGCCATTATTTGTTTTTACTTTATGTCTTACAACGCACAATTCCATGAATCTTAAAATATATTAACTTTCTTATAGAAACTAGATGATTTTGAATGAAATGAACTATAAGAATTAAATGAACATCTACATCATGCATATATGACTCAAATCTTGCATGCCATAATGTGGTATTTATTCATAATTTGGTTGCCAAATCTCATGCGTGCAATGCACGTGTACCCTACTCTAGTCTAAATGGTGTTTGTGTGTGTGTGTTGTGCGTGTTGAGGTGCAAATTGTCTTTTTTGGGGGGGTACACGTTAAGCTTGTTCTTCCGAAATTTCAAGCCGCGCCTTGTTATGCCGAAAATTCAAGCTAGGTCTCTGTCTATCGTGCTGGGAAACTCCCGCCTCTTCAACCCGCGCCTTGTTAGCCCGAAATATTTAAGATTTATCTTTGTCTCGTTGGGCTCCGACAACTCCCTCCATCTCAACCCGCGCCTTGCTATTCCGCAATTACAACGCGCGCGAAAACTCCCACCTCCTGTGAAATCCCGACACGCGAAATGCCCGTGGTACCCCTGAACCGAAAGAACCGCCTCAAATCGGTGGGGGTACTTTCGTAACTTACCCCACATTTCGGACAAGCGCGTCTCTAAGCCATGGTTCCCCACTGCCATCCCATCCGCCCACCCATTCGTACACCGAGGCCGCAAAAACCCACCATGAAACCCCACACCCTGCTTCGTCCGCCACCCAGCCGGAGCCTCTTCCCCGACGACGTCGTCCACAGCAACACCTCGACGTCACTCATCCACCGTACCGGATGAGGATCCGTTGTCGATCTCATCGTCCCGCCGGTTCAGCCGTACCGTCCTCCACCTCCAAGGAGCTGCCCCGACGTTCCCCTCGTCTTTCGCGCCACCTCCATTCCCACACAGCCGTCTTCACCTGCACCACCGGAAGAGCATCATAATCGCTGTTTCCTCGGATGAAGCTGCGGCCTAATCAGCGCCACCAAAGAGGTTGTACACTAATCGCCGCATTTTCTTCTTGATTCGATCTCACGGTGCTGCCGGCGCTCGGTCCCAAGCCGACACGGCACGGCTCCATCCACGGCGGCGTCGCCGGCCACTTCCTCCATGGCGTCGCTCCCTCGACGGTGACGTCCACATCAATAGGACCTGCTGCTGCTCTGCTCTTGCTCTCGGTCCCCTGCTTGGTCTGCTCTTGCTATTGCTCTTGCTCGCGCTGCTGCTCTTGCTCTTGCTTGCGATGCTGCTCCGATTTAGCTACACTTCACTCCGATGTCGCCGGGGTGAAGGAAGAACCAGCCGCAGCGGGGAGGGGGGCTCGCTGGAGAGGTACCCCACTATCTATCTTAGGGTTCAGGATGGGGGCGGTGGTCGCCGGCGGTGGTGGGGCGTTGGCGGGGCGGTGGCGTGGGGATCGCCGGAGAAAAAGCTCGGCACGGGGGGGCCTAGAGGGATGGCCGGGGCGGCGGCGGACCGGCGGTGGGGAGTGTTTTCGGGGCGGGCGGGGCGGCGCACCGCCGGCCGCGGGCGGCGGGGGGCTGCTGTTTGGCCAACTCAGGGGGGTGGAGGTTGAAGATGAACCGCAGGCCCTTGATTTCGTATCCAACGGCTGCAAAATCGACTGACCAGAGATGAAAAAGTCAGTCCACCGACGTGTAGCCTCACCTTTCTAGTGTGTTCAGTTTCGACAGCAAAATTCAGTTTCGACAGTAAAATTCAGTTTCGATAGTTAAGTTCAATTTCGACAGTTAAGTTCAGTTTCGATAGTTAAATTCAGTTTCGACAGTTAAGTTCAGAGATGAGCGACTGATGTATTTTACATCTAGCACTTTGTGTTTATGTATTTTACGTCATATATTGGAGATGCTATTAGAATTCCACTCAGGTTAACGTTGTTCGTTGTCTCTCTTGTCCTGCTTCAGCCTCGGCGTCGTACAACTCACTGGAGCTGCTCCAACGATGAAACCCTCCATCACAGCGGAGCAGTACCTCGGGCTCCATCTCCAGACGCCTAAGATCTTCTTCCCCTCCTCCAACAGCCAAGTCAGCCGGAGCATCCTCACCGGCCAACCCACTCACTGGAGCTGCTCCAACGAGGAAACCCTCCATCACAGCGGAGCAGTACCTCGGGCTCCATCTCCAGACGCCTAAGATCTTCTTCCCCTCCTCCGACAGCCAAGTCAGCCGGAGCATCCTCACCGGCCAACCCAATCACGCTGAGATCGACATGGCTTCGCCAAATAGGTTGTACACTTGTTGCATCTCTTTTTTACTCTACATGTTATATATATATTGTCCACTGAGCACTCGTAGTAACGGGAAATACGATTATTTTATCCTACTATATGACAAGCAGTGAGGTACCATGCAACTTAGCTATCCGTGATGGACTCTCTTGAACGCCATCATTATCTATCTCTGCGCGTTTGAGCTGTGCATTTGTCGATGGGCCTGGGAGTTGAGCTAGTATGGCAGTGGCCTGGGTCCAAAGTAATAGAAGTAGCACAAAAACATTTTTTTAGTGTAGGATTTTCCTTGCTCAAGCCTGCCTACTAGAATCGCCAGTGCTTGAAAGGAAAAGTGAATGAAAAACATCGGAATTGGAAAGTTTCCTATGGTACTACTTTTCATGAATTTGGTGCAAAGGAATGGAGCAAAGGAAAACTGTAGGATTTGTTCCTTTAGTGTCTCCTTGAAAGAAAAACCGTAGGAATTCTAATTTCAACTTCTCCTTTTCATATTCCTATTCATCAAGCACAAGACTAAGAGATAGTAGCATTATAGCATTATAAACGTACATTTTCTTGTGGTTTGACTTAATCTCACCATGCTTTTTTGCATCATGTGATCTTCCAATTGTTGTGAATCAAACACCCAGATTGGCAGAAATCCTGTGTTTTTAAATTCTCTGTTTTGCACGTGCATTCCTATCCTATTCCTGTCTATTTCCTATCCCTGCATTGTTAGAATCCTCAAATTCAAACAAGCCCTTACTCAATTACTTCTGTTACAGATGTGTGTCAAATAAAACCTTATGTGGTTTGTCCTGCTCCTGCGGCGCTGTGTTCCACCCCAGCTCAGCTGCTCCAACAACGGAAGGGTTCACCACAGCAGGGATCCGCTCTCCAGACTGTCTTTCGCCGCCTCAGATCTTCTGCCCCGCCGCCGGCAGCCACGGCAACTACATTACCATCATCAACTGAGCAGATGACCTTGAGGACTACACGGGTCCGCAAGAGAGGTCGCACTCTTCCGTGTCTGCTTACGTTATGCGTCGCTTAATATGATGACATGCTACATTATCGTCATGTTCACCTATTAGACTCCGAGTCAGGTCCAAACTTATGTTGAAACTTGAGTTTTTAAATGGTTGTGGGGTACATATTGGGGCAGCAATCAGTACTATCTGTCTACTATCTGGTTAATCTCCGGTGTCTACTATGAGTTTCATGTTGGGTGCAAACAAACATTAAAGGAGCCATTATCTGTATTTTTTAACTAAAGCTATTATCTGCCTGCTATCATTGGTTTTGGGTCTATCCACAGTTTGCTACCATCACTCTGGATTTGTGCATGCACTCCTTACATAATCTCACTATGTTTTATTCCTATGCATGCCAGTTATTGTACACAATGGAACTGATCATGTAGAGCAAAAGAGACGAGCCTTGCGTGGCAATAAAATTTCATGCAGACGTCGTTCCGTGGTGGGCGCAAAGGCATCCCCCCCTCCACCCATTTCGGATCGTAATCAAGAGGAGGATAACTGTTATGAGGGGGATTCAGAAGGAGAAGACCACTCCTATTTACCCCATGAGGTCTTCGCTCTAACTTGGCATGCTGATGTTGGTAATATCATGCATATGGTGCCTTGCATTGCTTACTGTATACATTAAAGATGTCATCTGCTTAGTTTAGACATGCTTTGTGTCAATGCCATCTGTTTAGTTTCTTTATCGTATATGTGAATCATGCAATGCCATCTTGTCTAGCCAGGCATCATATATGTGAATTTTACAATGCCACCCTGGTTAGCCAGTCATCTTATATGTGAATTATATCATGCCATCATTTTTTATTATGTGTTAAATTTGTCAACAATTTTAGTACATTCAATTACTCTTCCTGTGCATTAGCCATTTGGCACGGTCATGGAAAAATCTAGAGTGGAAACAAGGTCTTCAGAGCAGACATTGCTATCTGACGAAGCGCATGTCTTGCTGGTTACCGATAGCTCCTCAAAGGAGGATTCAGAGACAGATGACCAGTCATATCACCCCCCCCCCCCGAGGTGCATGCCCTAACTTGGCAGGGTTATGTTGCTCATATCGTGCGTATGGTATCTTGCATTGCTATGTCATTTGCTTAGTTTAGACATGCTTTGTGTGAATGCCACCTGTTTGGTGTCTAATTACCATATATGTGAATTATGCAATGCCATCTTGTTGCAAGACATTATATATGTGAATTATGAAATGTTATCTTGTTGCAAGGCATTATGTATGTGAATTATGCAATGCCATGCTGTTTAGGCAAGCGTCATATATGTGAATTATATCATGCCGTCCTTTTTTTGTATTTCTCATTGCTTTTGTCGACAATGTTTGTATATTCAACTGCTCTTCCTGTGCATCAGCCATTTGAATTGGTGATGGAGAAATCTGGAGTGAAAACAAGGTCTTCAGAGCAGACGATGCTACATGCTGAAGCTGATATCTTGCTGGTTACATATAGCTCTTCAGAGGAGGATTCAGAGGCAGATGACCAGTCCTATTATCCCCCTGAGGTGTATGCTCAAACTTGGCAGGGTTATATTACTCATATAATGCATATGTTGTATTGCAATGCTTAGTTTTTACATCATATACACAATATTGAATGCCATCTCCTTAGTTGACACATCATATATGCGATTGCCCTCTGCTCACTTCCTTAGTATATAAATCATATATTTGAATTATGTCATGCCATGATGTTTACATAGACAACATGTATCTGAATTATGGCATCCCAACCCATTTTCTAAAGACATAATATAGTTATATCATATCATCCTGTTTACATAGTCATCATATATAAATTATGTCATTCTATCCGTGAATTATATCATGCCATCATGTTTCCATCGACGGCATGTTTGTGATTTATGGCATGCCAACCACTTTAATAGACACATCGTATAGTTATATCATGTCATCTTGTTTACATAGTCATCATATTTTGAAGTATGTCATTCTATCATGTTTAGTTAGCCATCATACATGTGAAATTGTGTCATGCTATCCTGTTTAATTAGCCATCATATATGTGAAATTATGTCCTGCTATTCTGTTTTCTTAGACAACATAAATGTGAATTATTTCATGCCCTGTTTTCTTCCCTACTATCCATTGCACCTGTCTATCTTACAATGTCTGTACATTCAATTACTTTTCTTGTTTATCAGCCATTTCAATTGGAGGGAGTGATGGCAGTATCTGTGGGAGTAAAAACACGGTCTTCAGAAAAGATCGTGCTACCTGTTGATGCAGATAGAACCATGGTTGTACTTGCCCAAGAACCAGCCCCACCACACATAACCCACACTCATGCAGATTGTACCCCTACCCAGTTGGACAGAGAACCAGCTACACCCCTTCTAACCCCAACCCCAGCAGATAGACACCCAGTTCACGTTGACACAGCACCGTCTCCACCACAGAGCACCCAAACATGAGCAGTTAGTAAGGCAACTGTAGTGCCCAAATCACGAGGACCACCACTCCGAACCCGAAGTCAACGCTTAAAGCAGAAGAAGAATTGTTCTCAGGTCAGGTTCCATAGCTATGGTTCATACTACTTTTCTCTTGCATCACTGTATTTACTGATACCAACTAATTTCAAATTTGAAGGATGCAATTGAAACTCCAATGGCGCAACAGGTATGTTTTAAACCTGTTTCTTCAACGTGTTTGGCTGTTTGCTGTTGTAACTTGCTCTATGTTGATTTCAGTTTCAATTGAATAAACAGTTATGTTCTCATGCCATGCACATTACAAGTGTTGTTATTGTTGTGTAGTTTCCCACACTTATATTCTGTCTATGCTGCTTTGTCTTAAATAGATATGATTCGAACTGTATCTATCTTGATTTGGCAACATAAACTAGAATGATATAGACCATACAGTGACCATACTACATAGATATATGTTTGTTTCATGCTGTTATCCTGTCCACCTTACTATTGAACTGGTTTACCAAAATGAGTTTCATATACTACATTGTAAACCTGAGATGTGTTTGTTTGTTTCTCTTTTAGAACGCGGATAAAATATTGGAGAAGAGTACCCTGTTATGCAATGGTAAAGGAAGTAATGCAGATAAGGTTCAAGACAGTGAGACGTCCCTGTTAGTCTCCAAGAAAGCTGATAAAAAACTATATTGAAGACACTGAGACAAC
This sequence comes from Triticum urartu, assembly GCF_056163025.1. Classification (NCBI taxonomy): domain Eukaryota; kingdom Viridiplantae; phylum Streptophyta; class Magnoliopsida; order Poales; family Poaceae; genus Triticum; species Triticum urartu. Next base: position 477,669,694 of record NC_141877.1, read on the forward strand.
CCCAAAGTCCTGTCTTGATATAGTGTTCGAGTTACTGGCTACCACTGCTGGCACCAGCTCTTCGAACTCATTGCCTAAATCAGTTCGGCTTCTTGAGTCTCACCTTCAAGTTGAAAGACATCGATCAGATGTTATGCGATAGGAAGCCGAAGGACTAAGGAAGTCCCTGCAGAATTCAGATGCATACTTTCTGGTGCAACAGCAAGCGCTGGAGGACTTAAGCGCCAAACAAGAGAAACTTAATAAGCTTGCTAAGCATCTTGCCAGCATTATGGGTATCCAAGATATTGTTTCTTGAGCTCTTCTGAAGTGGTTTCAGTTCTGGACTTGTTTTCTTGCGGCGTTTATATGCTGTTGTGTTCCCTATATTTGCACTGGTGGCGAACTTCGATGCCCAGTGGATGTAATATGTGTAATAGCCGTGATAGCCTAGTGTAAGTTGCTTGCTTGTTTATTTCTTTGTTGTCTTGTTTATTTGTTTGCTTGTAGTCAGTGCAGTTCTTTTTCTGCGGTTTGCTAGTGACTGCAATAACCTATTTTTTAAAACTAGGCCACAATAACCATGGGCTAATATTTACTGTAGTGACACTGGGCCTCCTACAGGCCGTAGAAATAGTGGGCCTTTTATGGGCCGTAGAAACAGTGGGCCTTCTACGGGTCGTAGAAACAGTGGGCCTTCTACGGGCCGTAGAAACAATGGGCCTTCTACGGGACGTATCATCAATGGGCCTTCTACGGGACGTATCATCAATGGGCCTTATACGGGCCGTATGATCGATTGGCCAAACATGGGCCAAACAAACCACATTCTGGCCGTAAACGGGCTAGAGTTGGAATCGTCCGTTCATGGGCCGACCATAACGGGCCATCGTTAATAGGCCGTATTTGATGACGCTATGGAAACGGCCCAACGTATTAATGGACCACAAACGGGCCGACTATAACCATGGGCTAAATTTGGCCCACAAGCAGAAAATGACAGTAACGGGTCGTAAGTAAACGAATGCTGGAAATGAGACCAAGAATAAATGGGCTCTGAGAAGGCCGAAAGATAACATGGGTTGGAGACGGCCCAACGGAATAACAGGCCGTTAATGGGTATAAAGTGATACACTGTTCATTACGGGCCAGTTTCACCACGGGCCATTAATGGGTGTAAAGTGATACACTGTTCATTACGGGCCAGTTTCAGCACGGGCCGCTAATGGGCCAAGAGTTACAAAGGGCCTCATATGGGCCGAAAGACTTCATGGGCTATACATGGGCCAGAAGTGAAAATGGGCTGGAATCATATTGGACGGCCCAAATGACGCTACTGGGCCTAATTTGGATAGGGCGTAACGGGCCTTGGGTTAGCGGGCTGTAAATGGGCTATATGCGAACAGGCCGTTAACAAGCTTTCCATGGGCCGGCCCGCCAGCTTTTGACCAAGTCAAATGGGCCGGCCTTTTCACAGGAATGGGCCACTGTTGGGTCGTGCCATGTGTCAACGTGTTTCCTCTAGCCAATGATGATTTTACACGTGGAAAATCCCCATTGGTCGTGGCTGTTAATGGGTTATCGGGTCCAAAACCAGACCCGATAGCTTAACGGCGTTCCGTTACGGTGGATGCCATGTGTCGGTCACCCTTGACGAAAGCACTTCTATGACGCGCGATTTATTGTCATGGAAGTGGACACTTCCATGATGATAATTTTGGTAATGTCATGGAACACTTCTACGACAGCACAGGTATGACTATCTTGATTCTATCATAAATTTGTCATGGATGTACGTGCATGACAAAAAAAGCGACCTACTGTGACAAACACGTATCATCACGGAAGTGTATTTTTTGTAGTGCATGTATCAGCTTGGGTTGTCTATATCTTCCATGCTAGGTGGGTTATTCTCACGAGGAGTGGACTCCGCTCCTCATTCACGAGAAAATGGCTGGTAACCTGGATGCCCAGTCCCATGCTTAAATTAAAATAATTGCAAACAAAACTCCCCCAGGATTGTTCTTAGTTGGAGGCACCCGTTGTTTCAGACAAGCCATGGATTGATGTTTGTTGGTGGTGGAGGAGTATAAACTTTACCATTCTGTTTGGGAATCGCCTATAATGTGTGTATCATGGAAGATATCGAGATCTCTCGGTTGTTATGTTGACAATGAAAGTATGCCACTCAAAATATTATTTATCTCTATTTCAAAAATCGAGCTCTGGCACCTCTACAAATCCCTGTTTCCCTCTGAGAAGGGCCTATCTATTTAATTTTAGGTTGAGTCATCATCCTCTTATTAAAAAGCACCAGTTGGAGAGCACTGCTGTCATGTGCTTGCATTACTGTTAGTTTACATTGAGTATGACTATGACTGGATCTCTTTTACCATGAATTACAATGTTTAGTCAGTCCTTGAGCTTCAGAGGTGTTCTACATTTATGTTTTGCGGTCTCAGAAGGGGCTAGCAAGATACCATCTTGTTATATCATATTATGATTGTTTTGAGAAAGTGTTGTCATCCGAGATTTAATATTATTGCTCGCTAGTTGATTATGCTATTTATATGAGCAAACATGGGACCTAAATGTTATTGTTAATATGGTTAGTTCATAATCTTTGCTGAAAACTTGAATACTGGCTTTACATATTTACAACAACAAGATCAAACAGAGTTTGTAAAAGTTTTTCTTTATCACTTTCAGTTTGGAATTTCTTGAGGACAAGCAAAGGTTTAAGCTTTGGGGAGTTGATACGTCTCCATCATATCTACTTTTCCAAACACTTTTGACCTTGTTTTAGACTCTAACTTGCATGATTTGAATGGAACTAACCCGGACTGACGTTGTTTTCAGCAGAATTGCCATGGTCTTATTTTTGCGCAGAAATAAAAGTTCTCAGAATGACCTGAAACTTCACAGAGAATATTTTTGGAATTTATAAAAAATACTGGAGAAAGAATCAACACCAGGGCACCCACACCCTGTCCACGAGGGTGGGGGCGCGCCCCTTGTCTCATGGGCCCCCTGAGGCTCCACCGACCTCAACTCCAACTCTATATATTCACATTCGAGAAGAAAAAAATAAGAGAGAAGGATTCATCGCGTTTTATGATACGGAGCCGCCGCCAAGCCCTAAACTTTCTCTGGAGGGCTGATTTGGAGTCCGTTCGGGGCTCCGGAGAGGGGAATCCGTCGCCATCGTCATCATCAACCTTCCTCCATCACCAATTTCATGATGCTCACCGTCGTGCGTGAGTAATTCCATCGTAGGCTTGCTGGACGGTGATGGGTTGGATGAGATTTATCATGTAATCAAGTTAGTTTTGTCAGGGTTTGATCCCTAGTATCCATTATGTTCTGAGATTGATGTTGCTATGACTTTGCTATGCTTAATGCTTGTCACTAGGGCCCAAGTGCCATGATTTCAGATCTGAACCTATTATGTTTTCATGAATATATGTAAGTTCTTGATCCTATTTTGCAAGTCAATAGTCACCTACTATGTGTTATGATCCGGTAACCCCGAAGTGACAATAATCGGGGCCACTCCCGGTGATGACTATAGTTTGAGGAGTTCATGTATTCACTAAGTGTTAATGCTTTGGTCTGGTACTCTATTAAAAGGAGGCCTTAATATCCCTTAGTTTCCTATAGGACCCCGTTGCCACGGGAGGGTAGGACAAAAGATGTCATGCAAGTTCTTTTCCATAAGCACGTATGACTATATTCGGAATACATGCCTACATTACATTGATGAATTGGAGCTAGTTCTGTGTCACCCTATGTTATAACTGTTGCATGAGGAATCGCATCTGACATAATTATCCATCACTGATCCATTGCCTACGAGCTTTTCACATATTGATCTTTGCTTAATTACTTTTCCGTTGCCACTGTCACAATTACTACAAAACCAATACCGTTACTTTTGCCACTGTTACCGTTGCTTCCATATTACTTTGCTACTAAATACTTTGCTGTAGATATTAAGTCTTTCAGGTGCGGTTGAATTGACCACTCAACTGTTAATACTTGATAATATTCTTTGGCTCCCCTTGTGTCGAATCAATAAATTTGGGTTGAATACTCTACCCTCGAAAACTGTTGCGATCCCCTATACTTGTGGGTTATCAGAGGCTGAAAACGGTTTGAAGTAATAAAACGGCTGGATGTAACGTCTCATCCATGAAATCATCAGAAGACGGAACTTATCTATATTTTACCTTTATGTTTGAGGATTGTGACTATTGTACAGAGTCGGATATAGTGCTGGTGGTCAACTACTTTGAAGTGTTCGGAGGAGGAACCCGCCTTGCAATGCCGAAGACAATCTGCGCGCCGGACACATCGTCATTGAAGACTAGTTCAGGGGCTACTGAGGGAGTCCAGGATTACGGGGTCCTCGGGCGTCCGGGCTATGTGTTATGGGCCGGACTAATGGTCCGTGTAGATGCAAGATGGAATATTTTCCCCATGTCCGGATGGGACTCTCCTTGGCGTGGACAGCAAGTTTAGCGTGCGGATATGAAGATTCCTTTCTCTGTAAACCGTCCCTGTACAAACCCTAGCCCACTCCGGTGTCTATATAAACCAGAGGCTTTAGTCCGTAGAGGCAATCATAATCATACAGGCTAGACATCTAGGGTTTAGCCATTACGGTCTCGTGGTAGATCAACTCTTGTAACCCGTATACTCATCAAAGTCAATCAAGCAGGAAGTAGGGTATTACCTCCATCAAGAGGGCTCGAACCTGGGTAAACACCGTGTCCCCTGTCTCATGTTACCTTCGATCCTTAGACGCACAGTTCGGGACCCCCTACCCGAGATCTGCCGGTTTTGACACTGACAGGGGGGAAATATTTTTCCACCTTCCGAAACGCGTAAGTCCGGTATTATTTGTCCTCCGTATTGAGCCCATCCTTGGTCCTAGGTTGCTCCAAAATACCTGTAGACACAAGAAAACTAATAAAAACCAAACAAAATTCTAAATGTGCAATGCTCACAAGGAGAAGTGTAAAAACCGAAAATCATGCATAATGGACAACTATTGGTTCAATGGAACATAATATATGAGGAGAAAATGAAACAAATGAGCTCTAAAATGCGTAAAATATAGATCCATCATTGTTCAAGGTGGGCGTCATCTCCCGCCTCTTATCCTAGTCCTACATATACCTAATCCAAACCATCAAAAGGATTGTAACCACCGACTCCACTCGCACCAACGATGTAAGAAGAGAGAGCCCTAACCGAAGTATTATTCACCGAGGGCAAGAGCATAGCGCGGAGGACCTAGAGCATGGGTGTGATCGTGGTGGTAGCGATCCAGTCGCTCTGGCATGTGCACGGGCTGCTTAGGGTGGCCGACCGCCATCGCCTTGTCTCCATGCGCAGGGTGGAGTCCCTCGTGAACATCGCCGCCCTGGGAGTGCTGCTGTAGCACCCACGTGGGCACCTCCTCCTGAAGCACCGCCGCTGGGTGGTGAAGCACTACCGACACCTACGCAACCTCGGCACCATCGCCGGCCTCCTCGAGAAGATGCAGTGCGGCGACCTTCCCAGGCTCCATGACGAGCCCTTCAACCATGCGCGCATCCAGCGCGTGCACCTCCAGGCCCTCTGCGTGCGCAACTTCTTCTTTCACGCCGGCAATGGGGCTCAAGGCCGACCGCCTCCTACACCTTGCGCACCACATTGATGCTTGCATCTTCGCCGTCGGATATCTCCTCTAGCGCATTGCCGATGACTGTGAGGCCTATGTGATGCACCTCCGCTCGCCCGGCTTCTTCAACTTCGCCCGCCTTTTTCAACTTCAACTTCGCCGGAGATCGGTTCTTGCTTTTCTTAGCATTCATTTGTACGAACTAGAATTATATTGCAGCGTGTTCGGGTCGTGTTCGCGTAAAGGAATTCAGGGTCGGTCCAAGCAATATTGAGCCCCCTTGTGAGTCAAATAAATATCAATATTCATAATAAATTTTAATAGTTGTTTATAAGTCATTTTTCCAACTCGTAGTGATAGATAATTATTATGGTAAATGTACATATTTTTTTCTAGTAAAAATACATTTATCAATAAGATATGCCTTAAAACATGTTTAAATCAACTTAAATGTGATCAAATAAGAAATGAAAAAATTTCAATGTCTTCTAGGATTAATTTGTGAATGTTATATTAATGTATCATATATGTATGTGTCTGTCGTTAACTATCTTAATAAGTTTCTGATGTACAAATATATCTTGATAATGAACTGGTACATATCATATGAATGATTACATAAATGAAAATAGAAAAATCTGGAGTACACGAGATGTGTTTACGAGGAATCTGATACCTAATAATTGGCAAGCTGGTTTATTCATTTTTTTGGGTCAAATGTGTGGAGCATATTAACGTGGGTCCAATAATATATTGATGATGTGCATATGATATGTAGTTGGTACTCAAATAATATTACTCCCTTTAGTACAACTTGTAAAGCGTTCACCAAATAGCGAGACTTGCATACTAAGTAAAATTGATTTACAGTGTGAACTTGCTATTACAAATTCGGTTTGTTATTTTTTTTTAGATATTCAATGTTTTTTATATATTTAGTAGGCTCTTGGAGGTAACACTTTTTCATTAATAATGTGGTGCTTAATATGCACTATGTGTAGTCTGTGTGTGTGTGTGAGCACTTTAGTTAGTGCCTAACTACTAAAGCCCGCCCAGTGGATGATTCACCTCAATCATGCTCATGTAGTTAGGAGACTTGTTACTATTTGTTTTCGAGATTGGTGTCCGGCTTCTTCATTTCTATCATCATGGATCATTGCTTGTTCACGTTTGAGGTTGTAATTTACATTGTTGGATATTTGACCACTAGTTATATTGCATTAACAAGTGCTTGTTCAATATTAAGTATTCATTGTATGCACCTACTACTTACTCCGATCCAAAAAATATGTTGTGTCTTTAGTTTAGCTTTAGATTAAATTTAACCTAAAGTCACAATACTTTTTTCGGATAGTAGGGAGTAAGTATTTATTGTATCTACCTAAATGGGGCCCTAGGACATTAGAGGCCTCGTGCAACCACATAGGTCGCACATGCCCAGGGGCGGCCCTGCAGGGATTACGTTGCAACTTAATTGTTTGGTGGCAGAGAAACAACTGCTTGTTTTTTTTGAAGCCAAGACCGTAGAACAATTGATCTACGGTATATTTTCATTAATTAAATATGTAGAAATACAAAAGGCCTAAGAAGGCAAAAAAATAAAAATTAACCAATGACTGTTTTGTGAAACATCAGGAAAACTTATAGGTTATTCTGAATCCAGGTGTGAATCTTGACTGCCTTGTCTGCTTTAGCTCTTAGTTCGATGCCTCTCATGCCTTCCTTTAAATAGAATCTCCCTGTATCAATCGTTGGTGTGGCTATTCTAAAGATCTTATCATTTCTGCTAATCCAAAGACTCCAGCAGCCCATGACGATCATATCCATAGCAAAGTCTGGGGGAAGTGCAGCTAGGCATAGGTGGATCTCATCATAAGTTGACATGCCTCGATGCTTGTTGGGAGCAATGGAGTGCCAACACATGAGTGCAAATGGACAGTCCCAGAATAGATGTGTGCTTGTCTCTTCTGCGTGTTCATAGCAAAGGGCGCAGTTGTAGTCTTCTAGGTACATACTTTTCCTTCAAAGCAAATTCCTGGTGGTGACCTTGTCATGTAAAAGAAGCCAGAAGAAGATCTTATGCCTTAGACGGCAAGAAGTTTTCCACAATAGCTTGAATGTGTTATGAGCTTGCTGGTTTCCCTGAATGGCCTTATACATCTTGATGGAAGAGTATTTGCGTGTTGAACAAGTGTAGGACCAGATGTCCTTTCCTGTTGAAACCCCTCTGTTGCTGAGTAGGTCTTGAAGTGCATTAAATTGCACAAATGCTTCTTGTGACATTGGTCTATGGAATAAGAGGCCAATATTAGTGGTCTCTAGAACAGACTGCAATGATATATTCTGCCTGATAGCATAAGAGTGTAGCTCTGGATATTTCAACTGCAGGGGAAGATCTTGCCAATTGTCAGTCCAAAACAACACTGTATTTCCTTGGCCTGCTTTACATACTGCATGATGCTTGAATGTATCAAGATGTTAAAGTACTGTCCTCCACTAGAAGGAGCCAATATTGTTATCACTTGGCAATTTGTCCTGGTAATGAGTTTCCCAAATCATGTTTACCCAGGGGATATCAGCTCTGTTGAAAAATTTATGTAAGAATTTAATGAGCAGAGCTTGACTGTGGATCTTTAAGTCTAGTAATCCTAGTCCCTCCTTGTTCTTTGGCCTTACATACTACATCCCATGATATATGAACCATTCCTCTTTCCTGAGTTCCATATTTTCTCTAGAAGCAATCCATGAGGTAGGTGTTGATTTGTTTGATCACTGTCTTTGGAATCTCCAAGGTGCACATGACAAATGTGGGTAGGCTGGTGAACACTGATTTTAACAGAGTTAATTTTTCCCCAATAGATAACATTGTGGAGTAGCTCAACAGCCTACTTTCAATTCTTTTCAACATAGGGCTGTGGTCCTCAATTCTTGGTTTGTCAAGCAAAGGGGTATTCCAAGGTAAGTATGTGGCAGAAGGCCAATCTTACAGCCAATGAGAGTGAATAGTTCAGCCATTTTATGTACAGGAGTGTTGATAGAGATCATGATAGACTTTGAGTAATTAACTTTCAAACCAGTATACTCAACATAGTGCAATAGTAGATTCTTAATGTGCATCAGTTGTGTAGCATCTGCCTTAGCCATTAAGATTATATCATCGGCATATTGAATAATTGGGTAATCTAGGCATGAGGCATGAATGAGTGGTGATTCAATCAGAGCATTATGGTATGCTTCATTAAGGATAGATTGGAGAAGATCTGTAGCAAACACAAATATCAAAGGTGAAAGAGGATCACCCTGTCTGACCCCTTTTTTGTAGAGGAATTGTTTCCCTGGCACCCCATTAAGCAGAATAGAAGAGAAACCAATGCCATAGACCATTCTAATCCATTGTATGCATTTTCTTCCAAATCCCTTAGCCTGCAGGACCTCAATGATAGTATCATGGTTAAGCATGTCAAATGCTTTTTCAAAGTCTAATTTCAATAGGACCATTTCTCTTTTGCTTTGATGACATTGGTGGATATACTCATAGGACCATGCAAGGCAGTCCTGGATACATCTGTTATTAAGAAATCCATATTAGTTCTCGTGCACCATATTCAGGATATACTTCTGCAGTCTGTTGGCCAGCAGTTTTGTAATAATCTTGAGTGTATAGTTCAACAGAGAAATGGGCCTGAATTCTGATGGTGAAGTTGCGGAATCTTTCTTTGGAATGAGTGTAACATAGGAGTAATTAATGAAGGAAATATGCCCTAGAGGAAATAATAATGTTATTATTTTATTTCCTTATATCATGATAAATGTTTATTATTCATGCTAGAATTGTATTATCCGGAAACATAATACTTGTGTGAATACATAGACAAACTAAACGTCACTAGTATGCCTCTACTTGACTAGCTCATTAATCAAAGATGGTTATGTTTCCTAACCATAGACATGTGTTGTCATTTGATTAACGGGATCACATTATTAGGAGAATGATGTGATTGACATGACCCATTCCATTAGCTTAGCACCCGATCGTTTAGTATGTTGCTATTGCTTTCTTCATGACTTATACATGTTCCTATGACTATGAGATTATGCAACTCCCGTTTGCCGAAGGAACACTTTGTGTGCTACCAAACGTCACAACGTAACTGGGTGATTATAAAGGAGCTCTACAGGTGTCTCCAAAGGTACATGTTGGGTTGGCGTATTTCAAGATAAAAGTGTTCTCCCTGAGTATGCACCGTTGCCAAAGTTCGTCGTGCCCAGACACCACATGATGATCGGGTGTGATAAGCTCTAGTCCATCTACAACGGGTGCAAGCCAGTTTTTGCACACGCAGAATACTCAGGTTAAACTTGACGAGCCTAGCATATGCATATATGGCCTCGGAACACTGAGACCGAAAGGTCGAGCGTGAATCATATAGTAGATATGATCAACATAGCAATGTTCACCATTGAAAACTACTCCATTTCACGTGATGATCGGTTGTGGTTTAGTTGATTTGGATCACGTAATCACTTAGAAGATTAGAGGGATGTCTTTCTAAGTGGGAGTTCTTAAGTAATATGATTAATTGAACTTAAATTTATCATGAACTTAGTACCTGATAGTATCTTGCTTGTTTATGTTTGATTGTAGATAGATGGCCCGTGCTGTTGTTCCGTTGAATTTTAATGCGTTCCTTGAGAAAGCAAAGTTGAAAGATGATGGTAGCAATTACACGGACTGGGTCCGTAACTTGAGGATTATCCTCATTGCTGCACAGAAGAATTACGTCCTGGAAGCACCACTGGGTGCCAGGCCTGCTACTGGAGCAACACTAGATGTTATGAACATCTGGCAGAGCAAAGCTGATGACTACTCGATAGTTCAGTGTGCCATGCTTTACGGCTTAGAATCGGGACTTCAACGAAGTTTTGAACGTCATGAAGCATATGAGATGTTCCAGGAGTTGAAGTTAATATTTCAAGCAAATGCCCAGATTGAGAGATATGAAGTCTCCAATAAGTTTTATAGCTGCAAGATGGAGGAGAACAGTTCTGTCAGTGAGCATATACTCAAAATTTCTGGGTATAATAATCACTTGATTCAATTGGGAGTTAATCTTCCAGATGATTGCGTCATTGACAGAATTCTCCAATCACTGCCACCTAGCTACAAGAGCTTCGTGATGAACTATAATATGCAAGGGATGAATAAAACTATTCCCGAGCTCTACGCAATACTGAAAGTTGCGGAGGTAGAAATCAAGAAGGAGCATCAAGTGTTGATGGTTAACAAGACCACTGGTTTCAAGAAAAAGGGCAAAGGGAAGAAGAAGGGGAACTTCAAGAAGAACAGCAAGCAAGTTGCTGCTCAAGAGAAGAAACCCAAATCTGGACCTAAGCCTGAAACTGAGTGCTTCTACTGCAAGTAGACTGGTCACTGGAAGCGGAACTGCCCGAAGTATTTGGCGGATAAGAAGGATGGCAAGGTGAACAAAGGGACTATGGATTAAGCGAACACTGGCGAAGGACGAGGTGATGATGCGCGTGGGAAATGGTTCCAAAGTCGATGTGATCGCGGTCGGCACGCTACCTCTACATCTACCAACGGGATTAGTATTAGACCTAAATAATTGTTATTTGGTGCCAGCGTTGAGCATGAACATTATATCTGGATCTTGTTTAATGCGAGACGATTATTCATTTAAATCAGAGAATAATGGTTGTTCTATTTATATGAGTAATATCTTTTATGGTCATGCACCCTTGAAGAATGGTCTATTTTTGATGAATCTCGATAGTAGTGATACACGTATTCATAATGTTGAAACCAAAAGATGTAGAGTTGATAATGATAGTGCAACTTATTTGTGGCACTGCCGTTTAGGTCATATTGGTATAAAACGCATGAAGAAACTCCATACTGATGGACTTTTGGAATCACTTGATTATGAATCACTTGGTACTTGCGAGCCGTGCCTCATGGGCAAGATGACTAAAACACCGCACTACTAGAAAAAGGGCTATAGATGGGATTGACACTAATGGTGCACCAGAAAAGTGGTGCGCCATTAGTATATACTAATGGCGCACCAAATTCTGATACGCCATTAGAGTTGAAACTACTAATGGCGCACCTGGCCCAGGGTGCGCCATTAGTATAAAAAAAATTGAACTAGTGCGCCTGTCCAAACATACTAATGGCGCATCCAGACACAGTGCGCCATTACTAGTTGTAACTAGTAATGGCGCACCTGCCGGAAAGTGCGCCACTAATGTTGTTTTTTTATTATATTTTTTATTCCTTTTTTTGCAAAACTACTAATGGCGCACTGTTCCACCGTGCGCCATTACTAGTTTAAACTAGTAATGGCGCACTGTGGAACAGTGCGCCATTAGTATGTTTTTTTTGCAAAACTACTAATGGCACACCACCAGAAGGTGCGCCATTAGTAACCTGGATTACTAATGGCGCATTTAGAGTTGGTGCGCCATTAGTAAGTGGGCAGCAACAAGATATTTTGGACAGCCTCTCCTACCCACACTCACTTTCTCCCCACTTCATTCTCTCCATCTCCTCCTTGTCTCGGGTGCTTCCTCTTTTTCACCTCATTTCCACCATAGATTCATTCAATTTAAGTGGTTAAATTACCTTGTTTTGATAGGTAAGTAAGGGGGGAAGCTATATTTATGTTGTTCTCCCTACAACAATGTGCACATGCACTTTTTATGGCCTAGCTAGATCTATGTATGTTCATGGTGTTGCATATGTTTGTGGTGTTGCATATGTGTTTGTGTTTGGAGGTGTACCGGTATTTGAAATGCGATAGTTGCCAATATTTTGCCGGAATGTTGATTCATTTCCGTCTTGGCGAGAATTTTGGCATTAAGCATTCTTTTTGGTCCTATTTTTAGGGAAAGTCATGCCAAATTTTTTCTTGGTTCTAAAATATCGTTTTGCTCTACCCCGCAGGCGACCATGGTCCGCATGATGACCGAAGGCATCGTGAATAGGTTTTTGAGGTCCGCGAAGGCCGAGATGCTTCAAAAGAACGAGACGGAGATAAGATGTCCGTGTCGAAGATGCAAGCTGAAGAGCCTTATTGCGGACCCGGATTCCGGGCAGGTGCGGGACCACGTGCTCTTGCGTGGTTTCATGGATGGCTATCGGTGGCAAGGTGATGAAGATGACTACGAAGTCGTCCATGGGGGCCGGGCAAGAAATGAGGAAGGGCAGCAAGACAACCACCGCGGCTCAGGCGGGCGAGAAGACGAAGAATCCCCAGGAGATGATAATGACGGTGATGCTGTACACAGTCATCATGTAGAAGATGCAGGACATGATGATGAGGAAGATGCTGGAGCAGACGACGGGCATGATCATGAAGATGATGATGCCGGCGGAGCAGACGACGCTGGACCATCGATGGGCTGGGTGCAGGACCCTCATATTCAAGAGCTGCTTCTCAAGCAGACGGATAACGCAAGAGCTGCCGCCCGAGAGAAAGCCAAGATGGATCAACTTGAGTTAGACGCGGTTACTCCATTGTATGAAGGATGCTGGCCCAAGGATACCCGCCTGAAAGTAACGCTCATGGCTCTGGAGATGAAGGTAAAACACAAAATGACCGACGCATGCTTCGACGAGAACATGTCATTCTGGCACGAACGTCTTCCCAAGGGGAACAAGTACCCGACCAGTTTGGAGGAGGTGAAGAAAATCGTGTGTCCTCTGCATTTACCGCACATGAAATACCATGTGTGCATGAACAATTGCATCATTTATCGGGATGAGCATGCGGAGTCTACCATATGTCCGGTGTGCGGCGTCACTCGATACAAGAAGAGGAAGAAAGCTCCTCGAAAAGTGGTGTGGTACTTTCCGATCACTCCTCGTCTGCAGCGGTATTTCGCGGACCCTAAGGTAGCAAAGCTCCTGCGTTGGCACGCAGATAGGGAGGAGAAGAAGCGAGAAGATGACGCAAATGATCCGGAGATAGATAAAAAAGACAAGATGCTGAGTCACCCTAAGGATGCGAGCCAGTGGCAAGCGTTGAACTTCGAAGGCAACTCGCAGAACGCGATGGCGGGGCCATTGGTGTCTCCGGCGGAGGCGGCATTGGTGTCTCCGACGCCGGCACGGGAGCTTAATGCACCCGGGTGTACGCCGGCCGCCACCTCTGCAGCAAGCGGCCCCTCCGTCAACTGCACACCCGCCATTGGTGGTGCCTCGACATTAGCCGAGCTCGACGCCATCATCACGGTAACTAATTAAGCCTCTCTCAGCCAAGGACTTCATCTCCTTGCCTTTGACTGGGCATCCCTGACGCCCTACATGTTTTCGCAGGGCGCCGCCGACGTTCCGTGCACTCTCCTGCACTTCGTGAACAACGAGTTGGTCGATGTCGCCAAGGGCAAAATCGTTCAACCGGGCAACCCCTTGTTCCACGGTACCCAGATGCCACCCAACTTGTTTAGGGTTCAACTGGTTCGGGTGCTGCCAGGCTGCGACGAGTTGTTACCTCCGATTCGACCCGTCGGGGCCGACGATGATGACGTGATGACCCTCAGCGCCTGCCTGAGCTGGCCCCTGCTTTGGCCAAAGAGCCAGATTCGTTTGGGGGCGGGGGACACCACCCCAAAGACAACACCGCCAGTCGTGCCAGCGCCAAGTCGGCCCCATGGCAAGACCACCGCAACGGTGCCGGACATCCCTATGCCACTGGATCCAAACATGCATATGGCACAGGATCAGAATGACGACGACGACGATACATTTGGCAACGTCGATCAGTACTTTGCTGATCGTGGGTACGGTGGCGACTTCATGGGGCCTCCTTCTGAAGAACCCAACCCAACAAAAGACGTGCGCGATCTAGCTGGTACCGCGGAGAAGCCAAGTTGCAACAGGCGTCGTCTGCAGTTCAGCTCTCAGGAGACGCCTCCAGCTGCCGACTTCACCGAGCCTCAGATAGGCGAGGTGCGAAATATTATCAGCCCCAACACACTCAAGAAGGCGGTCTGTGAGCAGAACTCGGTCCCATTACAGGAGAAGAAGAAGGCACGCAAAAGAAAGACTAACAAGGGTGCGGGCCAGCCGGCACCGAGTACGATCCGTGCTCAGGACGGGCCACCTTCACCTGAGGATTTAATGAGGAGGCTGCATGTGGCGGGTAGGCCGATGCTACCGAGAAATATGCTCGATGCTGCAACCGGTGCTATGCGGAGTCTGCATGACAGTGTTCTTTCTTTGGAGAAGCGGCATCTCAGAGAGAAGGATGTGGCATACCCGGTTTTCGCGGCCAAGGTGCCAGAGGGCAAGGGCTTTGTGGATAACTCCATCGGGGGTACGATCGTCCTGCGGTTTGATGACATCCACGCTATGTTGAACCTTCATCCGCTGCACTACACCTTCATTCGGCTATTTTCGCTGAGTATGGAGATGCGGATCATTCGTGACAAGACCCCGGACATCGTGATAGTCGACCCCTTCTACATGCGTGCCAAGATCTTGGGCAGCGCTGGGGACCGGCAAGTCGCGAGTTCTTACCTCGAAGGCGTCATTCTGGCAAACCAAGATAAGGATAACTTCCTCGTGCCTTACTTTCCCGAGTAAGTCCTCCCCTCAACCGCCCCGTAACATATGAATTCTTAGATTTCGATCGTTTTTCTTTTAACATTCCATGTTTTCTGCAGTGACACACATTGCACGCTCATCCTCCTAAGCCCCAAATATTCCATGGCCACGTATTTCGACCCGGACCGTCATTCGAACGTAGACTACACAAATGTCAAGAAGGTTCTTGATGATGTTCTCCCCGGCTACGCCAAATCTAGAGGCACCTTCACCAGGCCTATTCGTAAGTACGGCAAGCACGTGTTCTCCCACAATACGACGTTCTGCTACGTCAAGCAGCCGCCTGGCGGTCAGAAGGGTGCCTACTACGCCATCCATCACATGCGGGCGATCGTACGGGACCATCATCAACTTCTGCTACCGAGTAAACTCAAAGATTGGGCCGCGAGCATGTCAGCAATCCAGGACGCAGACATCAGACAAGAATTCTTTCGCATCCAGTCGGAGTTTGCGGAAATCATCCATCAAGATGTCCTTCGTACCTCGGGGCAGTTCTACCTCAGAAATCAACCGTCCAACAGTGACATCGACACAATGCTACAAATGCAGGCTGACAACGACCATTATTTCATGACTCCCACGATAGACGACGGCTTCATCCACGCTCCGGTCCCTTGAGTCGAGTCGAAAGCAGTGATGTTGTGTCTAGTTCTGAAACATCGATTGGCTCATGTTGTAATTAAACTTTAATGAACTTGTAGTATGTCTCTTTGGTTTTGAGAGTCGTTCAACTTAGATGTAATCGATGCTATTAATGTCTTGCTTTTCTCTTCCGATCGTTCTGTTGCATACTTATATATTGCTTATGTATTGTCTGTGAATTGGTACTAACGTTTCGTTTGGCTAGTGCATAGCGATGCCGTCGTATGTCGTGTACAAGGGTAAGGTTCTCGGAGTCTACGACGACTGGGAGGAGTGTCGGAGACAGGTTCACCGATTCAGCGGTAACAGTTACAAAGGGTACACCACTAGGGTCGAGGCCGAATCTAGATACGCCCGCTATCTAGCGGGAGAGGGGAGGGAGCGTTGGAGGAACCAGATGAAGACGAGTTTCATCGTGATGATGCTCATCGTGATGACCGCAGCTCTCTTCTATGTGACGGTAGTTTAGATGATCGATATCGACTTGTAATGTGAAGACAAACTCGCTACTCGCGGTCTCGAGACTTGTAATATAATGTTCTATCTTTGTTCGGTCTTTTCAATTCGGAGACTAATATGATGAATTGTATTCGGAGACTAATATGATGAATTGTATTCAGAGACTAATCTTCTATTGTATTCGATGAATCTGTTGTTGATATGTGATGTCTATATTTTGTCCAATTATACATTTTGTAACCTCTGCAAAAAACAGAAAATTAAAAAAAAACCTAATATTCATACTAATGGCGCATCACATTACAGTGCGCCATTAGTATGCCAAAGGATACTAATGGCGCATCATTAAATAGTGCGCCATTAGTATGCCGAAGTTACTAATGGCGCATCCTGTTGTTGTGCGCCATTAGATGCCAAAGCACCTGGGTATACATGGCCCCCTGGGAGGCATACTAATGGCGCACTGTTGTATATACTAATGGCGCATCTGAGGTCCGCCATTAGTATACCAGATACTAATGGCGCACCAGTGGTGCGCCATTAGTAAAATATACTAATGGCGTGGCACTAATGGCGCACCACTAATGCGCCATTAATGGCCAAATTAGGTGCGCCATTAGTAGGCCTTTTCCTAGTAGTGCCGTTCTCCGGTACTATGGAGAGAGCAACAGATTTGTTGGAAATCATACATACAGATGTGTGTGGTCCAATGAATATTGAATCTCGTGGCGGATATCGTTATTTTCTCACCTTCACAGATGATTTAAGCAGATATGGGTATATCTACTTAATGAAACATAAGTCTGAAACATTTGAAAAGTTCAAAAAAATTCAGAGTGAAGTTGAAAATCATCGTAACAAGAAAATAAAGTTTCTACGATCTGATCGTGGAGGAGAATATTTGAGTTACGAGTTTGGTCTACATTTGAAACAATGCGGAATAGTTTTGCAACTCACGCCACCCGGAACACCACAGCGTAATGGTGTGTCCGAACGTCGTAATCGTACTTTACTTGATATGGTGCGATCTATGATGTCTCTTACAGATTTACCACTATCGTTTTGGGGTTATGCTTTAGAGACGGCCGCATTCACGTTAAATAGGGCCCATCAAAATCCGTTGAGACGACACCTTATGAACTGTGGTTTGGCAAGAAACCAAAGTTGTCATTTCTAAAAGTTTGGGGCTGCGATGCTTATGTGAAAAAACTTCAACCTGATAAGCTCGAACCCAAATCGGAGAAATGTGTCTTCATAGGATACCCAAAGGAGACTGTTGGGTACACCTTCTATCACAGATCCGAAGGCAAGACATTTGTCGCTAAGAATGGATCCTTTCTAGAGAAGGAGTTTCTCTCGAAAGAAGTGAGTGGGAGGAAAGTAGAACTTGATGAGGTAACTGTACCTGCTCCCTTATTGGAAAGTAGTACATCGCAGAAACCGGTTTCTGTAACACCTACACCAATTAGTGAGGAAGCTAATGATAATGATCATGAAACTTCAGAACAAGTTACTACCGAACCTCGTAGATCAACCAGAGTAAGATCCGCACCAGAGTGGTACGGTAATCCTGTTCTGGAAGTCATGCTACTAGATCATGATGAACCTACGAACTATGAAGAAGCGATGGTGAGCCCAGATTCCGCAAAATGGCTTGAAGCCATGAAATCTGAGATGGGATCCATGTATGAGAACAAAGTATGGACTTTGGTTGACTTGCCCAATGATCGGCAAGCAATTGAGAACAAATGGATCTTCAAGAAGAAGACTGACGCTGATGGTAATATTACTGTCTACAAAGCTCGACTTGTCGCAAAAGGTTTTCGACAAGTTCAAGGAATTGACTACGATGAGACCTTCTCACCCGTAGCGATGCTTAAGTCTGTCCGAATCATGTTAGCAATTGCCGCATTTTATGATTATGAAATTTGGCAGATGGATGTCAAAACTGCATTCCTGAATGGATTTCTAGAAGAAGAGTTGTATATGATGCAGCCGGAAGGTTTTGTCGATCCAAAGGGAGCTAACAAAGTGTGCAAGCTCCAGCGATCCATTTATGGACTGGTGCAAGCCTCTCGGAGTTGGAATAAATGCTTTGATAGTGTGATCAAAGCATTTGGTTTTGTACAGACTTTTGGAGAAGCCTGTATTTACAAGAAAGTGAGTGGGAGCTCTGTAGCATTTCTGATATTATATGTAGATGACATATTACTAATCGAAAATGATATAGAATTTCTGGATAGCATAAAGGGATACTTGAATAAGAGTTTTTCAATGAAAGACCTCGGTGAAGCTGCTTGCATATTGGGCATTAAGATCTATCGAGATAGATCAAGACACTTAATTGTACTTTCACAAAGCACATACCTTGACAAAGTTTTGAAGAAATTCAAAATGGATCAAGCAAAGAAAGGATTCTTGCCTGTGTTACAAGGCGTGAAATTGAGTAAGACTCAATGCCCGACCAATGCAGAAGATAGAGAGAAAATGAAAGATGTTCCCTATGCTTCAGCCATAGGCTCTATCATGTATGCAATGCTATGTACCATACCTGATGTGTGTCTTGCTATAAGTCTAGCAGGGAGGTACCAAAGTAATCCAGGAGTGGATCACTGGACAGGAGTCAAGAACATCCTGAAATACCTGAAAAGGACTAGGGATATGTTTCTCGTATATGGAGGTGACAAAGAGCTCATTGTAAATGGTTACGTTGATGCAAGCTTTGACACTGATCCGGATGATTCTAAATCGCAAACCGGATACGTGTTTACATTAAACGGTGGAGCTGTCAGTTGGTGCAGTTCTAGACAAAGCGTTGTGGCGGGATCTACATGTGAAGCGGAGTACATAGCTGCTTCGGAAGCAGCAAACGAAGGAGTCTGGATGAAGGAGTTCATATCCGATCTAGGTGTCATACCTAGTGCATCGGGTCCAATGAAAATCTTTTGTGACAATACTGGTGCAATTGCCTTGGCAAAGGAATCCAGATTTCACAAGAGAACCAAGCACATCAAGAGATGCTTCAATTCCATCCGGGATCTAGTCCAGGTGGGAGACATAGAGATTTGCAAGATAGGTACGGATCTGAATGTTGCAGACCCATTGACTAAGCCTCTTCCACGAGCAAAACATGATCAGCACCAAAGCTCCATGGGTGTTAGAATCATTATTGTGTAATCTAGATTATTGACTCTAGTGCAAGTGGGAGACTGAAGGAAATATGCCCTAGAGGCAATAATAATGTTATTATTTTATTTCCTTATATCATGATAAATGTTTATTATTCATGATAGAATTGTATTATCCGGAAACATAATACTTGTGTGAATACATAGACAAACTAAACGTCACTAGTATGCCTCTACTTGACTAGCTCATTAATCAAAGATGGTTATGTTTCATAACCATAGACATGTGTTGTCATTTGATTAACGGGATCACATTATTAGGAGAATGATGTGATTGACATGACCCATTCCATTAGCTTAGCACCCGATCGTTTAGTATGTTGCTATTGCTTTCTTCATGACTTATACATGTTCCTATGACTATGAGATTATGCAACTCCCGTTTGTCGGAGGAACACTTTGTGTGCTACCAAACGTCACAACGTAACTGGGTAATTATAAAGGAGCTCTACAGGTGACTCCAAAGGTACATGTTGGGTTGGCGTATTTCGAGATTAGGATTTGTCACTCCGATTGTCGGAGAGGTATCTCTGGGCCCTCTCGGTAATGCACATCACATAAGCCTTGCAAGCATTGCAACTAATGAGTTAGTTGCGAGATGATGTATTACGTAACGAGTAAAGAGACTTTTCGGTAACGAGATTGAACTAGGTATTGAGATACCGACGATCGAATCTCGGGCAAGTAACATACCGATGACAAAGGGAACAACGTATGTTGTTATGCGGTCTGACCAATAAAGATCTTCGTAGAATATGTGGGAGCCAATATGAGCATCCAGGTTCCGCTATTGGTTATTGACCGGAGACGTGTCTCGGTCATGTCTACATTATTCTCGAACCCGTAGGGTCCGCACGCTTAAGGTTTCGATGACAGTTTCATTATGAGTTTATATGTTTTGATGTACCGAAGGAGTTCGGAGTCCCGGATGAGATCGGGGACATGACGAGGAGTCTCGAAATGGTCGAGACATAAAGATTGATATATTGGACGACTATATTCGGACACCGGAAGTGTTCCGGGGAAGTTTTGGATAAAACCGGAGTATCGAGGGGCTACCGGAACCCCCCGAGGGGGTTAATGGGCCTCATGGGCCTAAAGTGGAGAAGAGGAGGGGCAGCCAGGGCAGGCCGCGCGCCCCCTCTCCCCCTAGTCCTAATTGGACAAGGAGGGAGGGGCGGTGCCCCCCTTTCCTTCCTCTCCTCTCTCCCTTCATTCCCCCTCTCCTACTTGGACAAGGAAAAGGAGGGAGTCCTACTCCCGGTAGGAGTAGGACTCCTCCTTGGTGCGCCTCATCATGGTCGGCCGCCCCTTCCCCTTGCTCCTTTATATACGGGGGCAGGGGACACCTCTAGACACAACAATTGATCCGTGAGATCTCTTAGCCGTGTGCGGTGCCCCCCTCCACCATAATCCTCGATATTATTGTAGCGGTGCTTAGGCGAAGCCCTGCGATGGTAGAACATCAAGATCGTCACCACGCCGTCATGCTGACGGAACTCTTCCCCGACACTTTGCTGGATCGGAGTCCGGGGATCGTCATCGAGCTGAACGTGTGCTAAAACTCAGAGGTGCCGTAGTTTCGGTGCTTGATCGGTCGGGCCGTGAAGACGTACGACTACATCAACCGCGTTGTTATAACGCTTCTGCTTTCGGTCTACGAGGGTACGTAGATTACACTCTCCCCTCTCGTTGCTATGCATCACCATGATCTTGCGTGTGCGTAGGAAAAAAATTTAAATTACACGTTCCCCAACAATTAATACTCTAAATATTAACTTGTCCTAAATGAAAATCTTCTATAAGCTTATAGAAGTCAGGAGTAGTGATGTCCCAATAGCTCTTGAGAAATGCTGCATTGAAACCATCTGGCCCTGGTGATTTGTCTGTAGGCATATTCTTAATTACATTATCAATATCCTCCTTGGTGAATGGTGCTTCCAGTTCAGATAGATCTTCCATTGGTTGGAGCAACTGATGTATGTTCAGTGGGTTTGTGGTAGGTGCAGATGTGCCCATTCTTTCTTTAAATGCTCTGTATAAAATTGCAGCTTTGGCCTGGTGATCATGATGTTCATGTCCTTGCTCATCTCTCATCATGGAGATGAAGTTGTTCCTGTACTTAATAGTTGCTTTGGCCTGAAAGTACTCAGTATTAGCTTCACCCACTTTGATCTTTCTTATAGTGGCTCTTTGCTTCCAGTATTGCCTCTGATTATCCAGAATGACTTCAAGGTGAACTTTGAGAATGTTCCAGGCATTGTGTTCCTCCAATGATAAAAGCCTAAACTCCTCAGTGGTATCGTAGAAAAGAATCATGTAGTTGGTATCTGCAATGATCTTTTTCAGATCAGACAAATTTTTAGCCCAATTCATTAGTCCTTTTCTCAGTCTCTTGAATTTAGTTGCTACGATCTTGGCACTGTCACTCTCATCCACCTCTTGTGTCCATATAGAGCTGACTACCTCTTTAAATTGGTGGTGTTCTAGCCAGAAGTTCTTAAATCTGAAGATATTAGCTTTAGGAATAGAGGACCCTAATTTTAATAGGTACATGATCTGAGGCAGTGTTAGCCAGAGGGATGGCAAAAGTGGCTGGGTATTTGATGGTCCAATCTTCTGAAGTGAAACACCAGTCAAGTTTTCCCAATAGGGGGGCCTCTTGCATGTTACTCCAAGTATATTTCCTGCCTTTTAGTGGGATTTCAATGAGAGCCTGTCTGTTGATTGTTGTGTCAAAAGAAAGCATATCATTAATACTACCCCCAGCCATGGTTCGCTTATGAGGATATCTAGTAAAATTAAAGTCTCCCATCAGTAACCAGGGCGTGTCATTTGGTGTAATGAAGTTTTGCAACCAGTTCAAAAACAGAATCTTATCATCTGGTTGGCATGGCCCATACACATTGGTTAAAATCCACTGTTGTCCATTATGATTGGATGTGAAAATGACTGATAGGGGAAAATCGTTGTTGTGATGGATTTGACGAGAGAACACTTGATCATTCCATGCAATTAGGAGGCCTCCAGAAGCCCCTATAGATGGTAGAAATGCAAATTTTCCAAACCTCTTGGGACAAAAGTTTTTCAGATAGGAGATGTCAAAAGATTCTTTCTTAGTTTCCTGTATACAAATAATGGAGCATTGTGATTCCTCAATTTTATTAGACAAAGCAGTCCATTTCTTTGGATCATTGATGCCTCTAATATTCCAGTTCAAAATGTTCCAATCTCTATTCATCAATGTATAGTGAATAGTAAATAAATTGAGCTCAAAACAGTATCAGACCCAGCAATCTCAGTATTCTTCCCAACAAACTTCTTGCATAAGTAAAACATCCACTCAATAAGCAGTTTAGGTACCATACTAATAGCATAACTGAGGAACATCACAGTCTCACATCTTACAGATACAGGAGCATAAATAACATATGCCATGGTCACTATTCAAAACTGCAGATCTAGTTAAGAGATAAGCTAGATCCACTTCTTGTTATGCTCCCTTGCATTCTTGACTCCCTCCATGGTGGTGTTGCCACTCTTGGTGTTCTTGTGTTTCTTGCTGAAGAGTTCTTCAATTGTATCCTTGTCATAGACCTTGCAAAAAGAGGTGTTTATACTTTTCACAACTTTGGGAGGGATCGGTGGTGGTGCAGTATGACAAGCCAGGCACTCTTTATCTTTACAAACAGCTTTCTTAAAACCCTTGTTAATTTTTCGGAGTCTACAACTTCTTCTTACCTCTGTTTCAACTAGTTCCACATTTTCTTTCCTCTTCTTGTTTCTGTGCAGAGCAGAAGTAGATGAGGCAGACATAACTTCAGTAGTATTGTTATCTGCAGATGGTGAGGTGTTGCTCCTTAGTATCCTGTGCCATAGAACACTCCAGGGAGTTATCAACTAGGCAGTTTTTTGGGATAACAAATGGAATAGTGTTTGTTGCAGCTCCTTGACAAATAATTTTCCATACAGTAGAGGAAATGAATCTTTTAGCCCAGTCAAATTTGCTAGGAGTTAATAGAACAACTGATAAGAAATTGGCCCAGTCCACTGGTACCTGAATGGTATCCTTGCTTTCTGTAGTTGGAGCAAAGTGCTTACTCCAAACCTTGACTCCTTCTGCGCCCATATGTTGCTCCTCATTGTTCATGTTCCTCACTGTGATCTCCTCCAGAACTGGTTTGGCAGATACCAGTCCTGATGTTATGTCTGCATTTGTATTATGAGCCTGATTAGCAAATAAAGGTTCAGGAAAGCCTGGTGGTGCTGTCATATCAGAATTTTCTGTCTCACCTATGGCTGGCATGGTAGCTTTGCCTCCCTGAACCTGAGTGGTGTCAGCGGCAGTGTGTTCAGAGCTTGTAGGAGCTGCCTCAACAGGTAGATTCACAGCATTCAGTTGATCCACAGTGATATTCATACCCTCCTCATGTACTTCTTTATCAGAGTTTTGAACTGCCTTCTTGATGCAGGGAGTAGAATGGGACATGAGTTCAAAGAGCATTTGGTCTTCCATAGTATCTCTCTGAAGTTGATCAGTATGTTGAGGTGTTGTTACCATGCTGGGCTCAGGTCCCAGTTGGGCCTGCAGATGAGGAAGTATCACATTATCTCCGTGGACAGTAGGTGGGGTTGTTGGGCCTGTTCCTGGGCTGGACCATTTGGCATGGCCTCCAAATTCAAATCAGGTAGCTCATGCAGTTGCATATCAGGAGCAATAGGGCCATTAGCAGAGGCAGTAGAGTTGATACTGTTGTTAGATGGCAACATAGAAAGTGTGATACTACTGTTTGCTTCCATAGCTGGGTTATTGATCTCCTCCATTGTCTCCATAATGTCATTCAGAGCCAAAAATTCTCCTACATGTAACTCATGATCTGCTCCTTGAGGCATAGCCCAATGCCCCCAACCTAGCATGTGGTCCTATTCCTCTTCCATCTCCATATCTACTGGGTCATCATGCTCATGGTCAGCAACATTAAGGGAAAGTTGCAGGTTAAGCTGAGGATTATGAGGTGGAGCAGGTACCAAGTGCTCATCAACTTCATGTTGTTGAAGTGGACCAATGAAATGATTATGCTGGTTTGGATGGAAATTGGCTTGCTGGGGGAGTGAGTGTGGGTTGCCATGAGGCTTCACAGGATCTTCATCAGCTGCTTTAGCTCCCAGGATCTGATGCTGGAGTATTACCACTAGCACAGTCAGTGAGCCAGTCTGGAAATCATATCCCTCTCCTATGACAATGCTATTAGGAATGTCTCTGAGCTCCTCCACTCTGACCTTCACCATCATATTGGCTCTGGTACTACGCACTCTGTCCCACATTAGAAATTTACCAAACTTACTAACTGCATTGCTTACTTCTTGGATATTTCTTCTGTCAAATGGGTAACCACATAGCAAAATCCAAGCATCTATGTTGAGTACCAAGCTCCTCCAGTTCATTCCTCTGTCATGCTTTTGAAATATGACATGGACATCCGTGAACAGATGCGAGCTACGGGTAACCATATCATCTATGTTAAAAATGCTACTGAACTTGACATAGACTTGACCGAACGGACACAGCTCAATCTCAGTGAATCCCAGATGATGATCAGCCAAGAAATCAGATAGTACCTCTCTGACGGTGTTGAATGCCACTGGGAGATTCGGCATCGGAACGATCGTGGCAATCGCCCACTCTTCATGAGTTGCTGGCGCAGCACCGGTGATGACTCGAATCCGAGCCGGTCTGCCAGCTACTTAGATGCTATGGTGGTTCGGTGGCAGGACAGGGGTGGGGTCGAATGGGAAAGCCGCCATTGTCGACGGGGTCGATGTAGGGTCGGCCGCCGCCGACAACAGAGAAGAGGAAGTAGGATTTGGTTGGATTGTGGTGGATTGGAGACGAAGAGAGACGGAGTTTGGGAAGAGCTGAGATTGTGGCAATCGCCCCGGGATGCCTGCCGGAGAGAATTAACTGGTATTCCCTGGTTGGTGGGTTGAATGACCGCTTGATTAGACACAATCACGGAAATAGTGGCGGGTTGCCTCGGAATCGCAAACGTCTGGCTAGGTGGTGGGCTTTGCCTGGGGATTGGGTTGGGCCTGGGTTGAGAATAGCAGTCGTGTGCCATGTGGCCCCATCGCTTGCAGGCCCGGCATTTAATTCTATTTGTGCAACTGGGCCGGATGTGGCCCATGAGAAGGCACCGGACACAGAACAAAGAGCCTGATTTTTGAAATTGCGATGATCCCGCCCTGTTGGTAGTAACTGCCAGAGTAATAGCATTAACTCTAGTGATGTGATTGTGTCCCAGTGATCTAGTTTGATTATGGGTGATCGGATCTGTGCTTGATGATCTATGATCAGTGGAAGATGAATCTAGATAGATCCTTGGAGATTGCAGAGCCTGGATGTAGGACTTCCTAGGGTGACGATGAAAGATGTGCGTCCAAGCATCTTCTTTTTCTTTGAGGTATTGATCCAATTCCCAACTGGAATTAGGACCACCGTTGCCCCAAAGTAGGAAGTTGATATTCGGTAGAGGAAGAGAGATGTTGCCTCCCTCGATGATCGAAAACCCCACTTCTTTGGAGGAGACAAAGAATTTAAACGACCAATTCTGAGAAATTGGACCTTAAAAAGTGATGCTCTACCTCCAAAACAAGATAAGAGAATAGTGATTAATGATTCTTCCGTGAGTCGGATTTGTGATCGAGTGAACTCCGCAACCAGGAGGAACTCTTCCATGTCTTTGCCTTCCTCGTAGTTGATTGGCACTCCCCATTTTCTCCAGACTTCCACGACAAAATCTTGACCAATTTCGAAGTTGAAATCAGCTAGGGCCATGGCGTGAGATAGTGGATCGAAAGGCTTGGGATCAGAGCAGGAGGTGTGGTGGCGAGTGGATGCTGGGGCCGGAGTGGCCACCGGCTGCTAGGAGGTGGGAGCGGCAAGCTTAAACAACTGCTTGTTCGTCGTTCCAAATTAAAGTCCAAATCAACAAGTTCTTTTGACATTCAGATCAACAAGTTGTGCGGCGTTTCCATGGCGATCAACATACTCTCTTCTTCCTTTTCTTGTGCTTCTTTTTCTGGATCAACAGGTTCTTTTGGTGCTCAGATCAACAAGTTGTGTTGCGTCGATCAACAATCTGACAAATGCATCTGTAGAAAAAAGAAAGGATTTTGCTTCACGCCACATTCTACGAAATTACTGACAACTCATTCTCTGATCACTAACAAAGGAAGCATGCAGATTCATCAGCGGTGTGTCTAGGGCACATCTAGATGTGCTCTAATTATTGCACATCTAAGTGAGTGAATCAAGCATAAAGAAAAAAGAAAAAAGAAAAAAGGAAATATCCACACAAATCTCGACGTAAGATCAATGACATAGGACTTAGATGTGCAATACTTATGGCACATCTAGATGTGCTTTAACAAAACTGAAATTTAAAAGCCAAATTAACAGACCCACTAACCACGACAGCACATGTAATTTACAGCGCCGAGAGGAATCCAGGGGGCATCACCCCTCGGGCCGGCGAGTATCCTCAACATACAGCTTCTCCACCTTCTTTGCCTCCATCCGCCTCGCCGATGACCTCGACGTTGAGGCCTGGCATATTTGCTCAGGGTGATGCCGCGCATGACGACATCCAGAGCGAGCGCATCGCCTCGTACCTGTGCATGCCTGCAAGAACGGCCGCTCCTCTTCTTCCTTCCGGTACACCCACCTCCCAACCCAACCCAGGCTGAAGTGCCAGCTCCCGTCCCCCGCCACTCCTGACGGTGCCCACCAGAAAATTCAGACCCATGTGAAATAGCAAAACCATCGTCAAGAACATTGAAATGAAACCGTTTCATTCTTTTCATTGGCTCCAACCAAACACCAAGATGAAACCATAACATTGCGTTCCACTTCTTCTAATAAAGAAAATAAAAAATAAAAATAGCATTCCGTTCCACTTGGTTCAGTAACCAAGCACACAGTAACAGAACAGATCAGCTCGTTGCGTCACAAACAGTTCAGCTATACCGCAGTGCAACCTTGGAAATAAGGCCTAGATCCATATATTATGCTGTGTTGGCCACACAAATAGCACTTCGGAAGACTAACCAAATTCACAAGACTGGTGCCCGCTTCAGAGTAGCAGACGTAGCATAAAAGTGCGACAGCACCGAATTAAGTTCACACAAATAGGAGGGTCTAGGAAAACCCAGCAACTACGACGGTATAAGTAATTTACAGTGCCGAGACGAATCCAGGGGCATCAACCCTTGGGCCGGCAAGTGTCCTGTAGACATACAGCTTCTCCACCTTCTTTGCATCGTTGGCGCCTCCATCCGCCTGGCTGATGACCTCGACGTTGAGGCCTGGCATGGCTGCCGCGAGGGACCTGCAGCCACCCAGGGTGATGTCGCACGACGACATCCAAAGCGAGCGCATCGCCTCATACCGGTGCATGCCTGCGAGAAGCGCGGTGTTGCCAAATGGGCAGTTCCTGATCTCCAGCTTCCTGAGATTCTTGCAGCCATTGAGCACATAGATCATGCCATCATCACTATCTCCTGCAAACGAGACAGAGAGCGTCTCCAGCCTCTCGGCGTACATGCCGATGTACAGGAACACACTGTCCGTGAGAAGGCCAGACATAGATAAGCGCCTGAGGCCCTTGCATGACCGGACGATTGCCCCAAAACCCTCGTCCAGTGGCTGGCCTGTCACGGCATCTACTGACCCATGCAGGCAGATATGCAGTCTGAAGGACGTGATTCGCGAGCAGTTCTTTGCCACCGTGATCAGAGCAGAATTAGTCATTCGACGGCAGGAATAGAGAACAGAGTTTAGCTTCCGACAGCCTGAAGATACTGCAACCAGCCCTTCCTCTGTCACACCAGTGCTTATTAACACATTTGCATTCGCAGGAAATACCCTCAACTCTTGCAGCTCCAGGCAAGAAGAGGCTACAACCTTTAATCCTGCATCACCAATGTGATCTAGTACCTACAACCATTAAGCTGAAGTGAATTATAACATTTTATAACAAGAAACAACCAGCAAGGATGAAACACAAATGAAGGAAACATAAGAAAAACAAAGGTATACTCTAAGAATCCTTTTACCAGAAGTGTTCCACTATAACTATTGAAGTAACCTTCCAATACTAGTTACAGAGCTGTTAAAACACCCACAGAAGGACCTTCTCTGGGATTAGAAACACTCACACAAAGATACGTTGAAACACCCAAAAGTATGTCACCTCTTTGTGTGTGGTTTGTGTGGGTGAGCGCGTTAAGTAACACTGACAATTAAGTACAATAGCTATTAGACAATGTTTCCCTAACATCAATCAATCCCATATCAGTTATTACTAAATCATCATTTTGTCTTTGGTCATTCTCAAAATACAGTACTACGTTGACAGAATTTTCACGCCTACAACTTTTCCTTGTGCACAGCACGGCCAGAGATGCATACTATAAAGTATAAACCGCTGTAGCATTACCAAAGATGCCAAGAGAGATAAAAAAGGGTGTACTTCCAAAGTTCGCTGACATTTTTAAGATTATTATATCTTGCCACATTTGCAGGGTCTGATATTTTCAAATGTCTATACTGGTACAAACTAGTAGATCGTTAAACAAGTCAACAGATACGTGTGTTCTTAACTTCTTATGCAACCTCTGTCAAAGAGTAAGGGTGCGTTTGGTTCAAGGAATATCCTCGAGAGGCTAGGGATAGCCCTTTTTTTGTATGGCTATCAGGCATTTGGTTCAGAGTTTTGGGTGGTTGGGGATAGCCAGATTCGAAGAATATTCCCTGAAAAACGGGCTGAGCGGAGCCGCCGAAAAGTGGCGGATATGGGCAACCACCCTCGCTCTCGCTCGAAGTGGTACACCCCATCTCATTTTTCCTCTCTCTCTCTCGCATCGAGCGATGGCAGCCGCTGCACAAGATCTAACGACGCCATGGCTGCTGCTGGTGGTGGCCGGCAAGTCGTGTGCGATGGCGGAGCGCACGGCCGTGGTAGAGCGCGTTGGGGCAGCTGGATTTGGCCAGCGGTGAAGCTCGGGCGTGGACAGGGAAGCTGAGTGGTGGACTGGTGGTGCTGTACAGGAGTGCGCAGCCGCCGACAGGGACGCCGTGCATCCGCCTGACGGCCTGAGGTCGGGGCACAGGAGCTGCTCCTCTGCTCCTTGCTCTCCTATCTTGCATTGTTTTTCTTTAGGCAATCTTGCATAGTTAGTACTCCACGAGCTGCCATGCATAGGAGTAGATCTGATGCCATGCATATATTTGTTTACAGTGAACACGAGCTGCTCCTTGTGTTCCGTTTTCTGTTGATTTTCTCTTTACAGGAGCAGCGAACAGAGCGCACAGAGGCGGCAAGCATTTGCTCTGAATTTTACTTGATGAATATACTATCAAATTTAGATGGATTGTTCGTGAATTATGTGCCCTGTATACTTATTCACCTTCGGAAATATGATTGTTCTCCATAAAAAAATAACTGACCACCTCAAAGAAATAAGATTCTTGGAACAACCTATCCATCCATCATCCCTCAAACCAAACATCAAATGGCTATTCTCAACCCTTTTTCATCCCTATACAACCAAACAGAAAAAATGGCTATCCCTAACCGGGTGGTTGGGGATACCCTCAACAACCCAAACTGATCCCTTGAACCAAACACATCCTAACACATAAGAAGTTGAACTAAATGTATTTTGTGTGTTAAATTTACAAAATTCTTGCCTAATAAGTACAACTTAAAACAGCATATTGGGCAACATTACTTGCTAATTACACTACAGCAGGGTTGACAAAAGTAGAACTTTCATATACGTAAACATCTCATTTCATAGGCTTGAAGTGAAACAACACAGCCAACAAAGTAAAGCTCTAGTAACTGCATAAAGTAATTTAACATAACAAGAAACAGACTAAATTTCCCTACCACCAGTGCTACTAAGCCTTACCCACAAGTGTCGGAGATTCTGACATTGGCGAATAATTCCAATAAGATCAACTGTCCGAAACATTGGAGCATAGCTAAGGTTCAAGCATGTTAGGTTCTTGCAAATATATTGTATTATTGGAGTAATCCAACGTGGAGAATCCCAAAAGCCAGATAAACTATTCAGAGAACTGCATTGTTGAATAGCACTGTAGAGACTGGGGAGTGCACCAGCATTATTGCTTTGAGCAACCAATCCTGTACCTAAATCCACCAGCTTAGGAGCGGAAGTAAGAATTTTGGCTAAAACAGCTGGTGGAACTGCACGATTTAACCTTAAGCTTTTAAGATTTGGACTCCTTGCAACAAGACTTTCCAATGCATTAGCACTCACTGCTCCATCCAAGCAAGCAAAATTCAAGGATTCTAATGATGTCGAAGGCTTGGGGAAACAACTAAACCAATGACGGCCTCGAAACTCCACCTGACTCCCTTGTAAGTCAAGTTCCTTCAGAAACCTATAATGAAGAGTTTACAAATTAAGTAATATGACTTGCAATTACCGAAAGAACTTTTCTGAAGCAACACTTAAAAAACTGAAGAGAGGTCGAGATTAATTAATCTTAATAGAACAGAACATGTGTATGAGACAATAACTTCTAAGATACACAATTTTGCCAGGTATTAACATTCTAATTGTTATCAAAATAATCCGGTTTACGAATGACATCATTGTTGGTGACTACTGATGCAAACGACCTACCAGTTCTACAGAAAACAAACGGACAGTGCGCAAACTATTGAATTTCCTTAAAGATGGTATCACCAAATATATGTCACATAAATTATAATAATCCAATCTGGAGTCACATGGAAATGATGCTTTATGAATAGACATGAGAAAATATGTAAATATGACTGGAAGTGTAATAATAGCTGTAACTGTTAATAATAAATATGAAACAATTTTTAAGTGCCTTACGTATGGGCTTTACAAATGTTATGGGTGGAGATCAGAACGTGGGGCCTTGGACCTACACTAAGTGGGCTGCACAATGCTAGTAACAACCATGTACACCTAAGATTAATGAGAAGATATTTTCCATTATCTTATCTTTCAAGCTGTGAGAACCGAGCGGTGTTCGGTTGGCTAGAGCACACACCTGTGAGCTCCTCCACCCACGTTTGAGGCGCAGCCTCCGCAGGTGCCTCACTTTTACCTCAACAACGCACAGTTTAGCGAGCGAACTGCCCCCTTTAACCACTCCTTTTTATCTTTCAAGTTGTGATCTCCAGGTTTCGTTGTGTGAGACTAAGGAGTTTCATTGTTTAAGAGGGCAGGCTCACCAATATACGGTGTGCCGTATGACGCAGCAACTAAAGAATGAAGAACCAAATTTGTTATCTCCTACAAAGTCCATCGCCAGCACCTAGGATCTGACTTTGCCCCAACCAAGCCGACACTGCCAGTACAAGCTACCCTTCGTTAGTGTTTACCCTGTTGCGTACATTGGTACTAAGGTTTTAAGTTTATATTGCTGAAATTCCCTAGCCTTAAATAAATACCGATCGGTGGGCACATGGAATCCACCCACAGAGATACGTACCAAATTATGCAACTACAGTAACAAGTTTGTGGTGAGTTTCAAAACTTAGTAAAAAAATATGTACGATGATTATGGTTAAGAATAGTGAATAATTACCATTATTTGCCTAATTAAGAGTTGGTAACACTTCAAATGTGAGCCCTTCAAGAGGTTGTGGGAGTGGACGTACAACCCACCACCTAGGTTCAAGTCCTCACAGACGTGAATTTATATTCCTATATATACTGTAGGGGTTTCCATGATAGTTTTCTTTCAAAAAAAAAGGCGAGCACTTCAATTATATTGATGGGAGGATCGAGAGACTCTAGACCAGGCATATTTGAAATTGGTAATAAATTACTGGTGAAAGAACCGTCGAGTATTCTAATCCTCCTTTAAACTGGAATGATATGACATAGCCAACATTACTACATTAGTGCCTTCCTCTCTTTCCGATGTTCTGGTAATGCCACATTGCTATATGTAAACCACCGACAGTCCACATATGTCTTTTAAAGTTACTGGTGAAAGAGCCCTCAAGATTCCACTTATATAAATGCAGCATACCAAACTTTTTTATATTGATCACATCTCAAAATGTATATGCAGTCATGAAGATTATATAACACTGGAACCATGAATTGCCCCAATAGGCAATGCATTCACAATCTCTTAAATAAGTTCGCACAAACTGGTTTGAAGAAACATCCCTTAAAATAAGACCTTTCTTTAATAAACTGAAGTGCATCCACAATCTCAATCATTATTGTTTATCAGAACTCATGGAAATGGAGATAGAGCAATGCCAACTTACAAGGACTTATCAAGGTTTTTCTGTAGGATCATTCAAATGTCATTGATAGTTTCTCGGTTTCCATTCTAAAACAAACATAACATAAATTCGGTATCCAAGATTCAAACAATTGTACAAGGAAGACATCCACATTCAGTAGTCAGTACTATTATCATAACATGAAATGTGAAAGACTTCCAAGCTTGTAGCATTCTGACCTGCAATTGGTGGCAATAGTAGCAAGGCCATCAGTGCTGAACCCCTCACAGCTAACAAGGACTAGTGATCTCAAATTGGGAAATGAGTGAGCAAGGTGATTGAGGCAACCATCAGTGACAACCATCCGCTTCAGGCGGAGCTCTTCAAGGCCAGGGCACGCACGGGCACACGCATCCACCCATGGCTCCGCTGAGGCACCCCACCCCGCAGGGACAAGGTTGAAGTCAGCAAAGCGTGGCTTGCCCTTCACGGTCAGCGAGCGCAGGCAGGGGAAACGCGCGTGCACACGCTCTGGGCGCACGGCATAGCAGTTGGAAATGAACACGGAGCGGCGAGTGAGGCCCTCGATGCGGTACCACGCGTGACACACGAGAGATGCAGCATCGCGGTCACGGTGCGACGATACGAAGCCAAGGATGTGCTCCACCACTTCATCTGGGAAGTAGGGCATGTTGCCGCCTCCCAGAATCCTAACAAGCCACAATTAACTTTTACAGTTTCCGGCCGTGACCTGTTCACAGTCACACAAGCACAAGAAACAAAACATTGTGTTAGCACTGGGTACCAATTAACTACCATTTGCTTGAAATTGGTACTGTACAGGCTGATATATGATATATATTCATACTCAAATAAGTACTTGATCATAAATTTCCAAGAATTAACACAGTTAATTAAGCAACAGTCGCACGAATTTTTTGCATCTTTCCATAAGTAGAAGTGTTCGCAAGAAAACCACCGAGCACGACCCCCCCCCCCCCCTCCCCCCAAAAAAACCCAGAGATGTCCTCCGACCGCACACCCAAAGAGTGCCATGGGGTTGGGCTGGACTGGAACCCCAAAATTTCCTCTTCTTTTTCTTCCGGAAAAGGAACCCACAGCTATGATCAGCTCAACAAGCAGCGAACGAATCCGCATGAAACTAGATGGATTAAACTCCTCACAGCTCACAGAAAGGAAAGAAAATACGAGATCAAAACCATCCGGACAGTACAAGCAAGTTAGGGTTCGTCACCAGCCCCCGTCCGGACGGATCGGCGGTCCAGCGGAGCGGAGAAGCCGTGGAGGAGGAGGACGACGGCGGCGACCGTGGAGTCAGAGGAGGATCCCTTGGAGGCGGCGTTCCTCGGTGGAAGGAGGCCTGGACCCGGGGGCGGGTGCTCGGCCGGCGGAGTGCGGAGCGCGACGACCGTCAGAGTGCTTTGTTATCATCGAATCGTTTTTTATTCGCTTTCTTATCTCACCCACCCCGCCTCCCCTGTCACTAACAGGTGGGCCCTCGCTGACAGAACCCTCTCCAGCGCCTCTCTCTCTTTTCCTCGAGTCACCACCAGAAAGAGCAGCGGCGGCGTCCGGCGGCGCCGCGGCGAGGTGCTGCCCTTCTCCTCTCTCTCGCCCCCTTTCCCTTGGGGCTCCTCTGCCCCCTTTCATTCGGACGTCCCCATGGCCATGGATGACTGACGGCAGCGGCGGCGGATGCCCTCTCTCCCTGCTCTGGTTCCCCCGCTCTCTCTCCCCTGATCTGTTTTTCCTCTCTGGGCTGCAGCGCGAAGGAGGACAGGGACGAGCGGCAGGCCGGCGACCAGCAGCACCCCTCTCTTCTCCGTTGGTGATTCCTCCCCAGGTACTGTAACCCTAGCTGTTCGATCTGCTTGTGCATGCTGATCTGAAGTACTGTTCGTGTGCGGTTTGTGTGTATGCGATGGCTCGTGTTTATGCCCTGTATAGCATGCTTCTTTATGATTGGTTAGCTGCAGTTCCGAGGACAACATACTTCAGTTTTGTGCAGCGCCTGAATCTAGCTGGCCGGCGCGCCCTCGATCCCGCCCATCCCACTGGCCGGCGCAGCCACCCGCTCCCCATCTCGCCCATCTTCTTCTTCCACATCTTCTTCCCCTTCCTCTTCCATCTTCTTCCCCCCTTCCCTGGATCCCCCTTTTTCTCTTCTTTATTTACTTGCCCAGGCAGCCCCTTCTAAGTTCCTCCTCTTTCTTTGTTCCTATTCTTCCCCTGCTCTCCATGCACATGAATTTACTGACCACAGATTCATCTTTTGCAGGGTGTGCAAATATTATTTGGGGTCGTCCTACATTTTTAGAATATTTGTTATTTTTATTGCTATATGATCATTCAATTATACTTACTCATTGTGTAGATTTTGATTTGATGCATAAAGCACAAAGCATAGGCAATTCCATAGTTTGTCATCCGAACATGATTTGGTATTGAAAACCCATTGAGATTCCAAGGCCCAATTTCATGAGCATCCAAACATGTGAATTCGTATTCAAGTCCATTACAGTTTCCTCCCTGAATTGGAACTGAAACCAATTCAATACGGAGGCCTTCAATACATACATCTGAACACAGCGTGCATGTTGAGCATGATTTGCGTGTAATGTTGTTTTAGGGAAATCATGGTGAATGCTCCTGATGATTTTGTAACTTATGCGTGTCTGTTGAGTAAATGGATGTTTCTTCCATGGTTAACATCTGGAAACTTGATAACAATAGATATGTATTACTATTCACCCCTTTTGTCTGACGACCTTGTGTATGCTTCCAGGTTGGAAGGATGAGGAAGGGACTTCATCCCCAGATGCAGTGGATCTCGTACGTGACGCAGAGCGGCAGGCTGATCAACATCATGATGACCAAGGTGAACCACACCGGCAAAGTGTACCACATGAGGGCGAAGCGGCAGATGGCTCAGAGCCTGGGGCAGATCGCCAAGTTCAAACGCCGATACGAGCAGGAAGCGCCGGAGGAGAACCAAGACAAGTAGGGCAGTGCTGTTTGCAAAGGAGATATACATTCTCCTTAGCCTTAAGCTGCATCATCAGATTTTAGTTAATGAACTTTGTTCGTGGAATTTTGTTTCCATTCTCAGGGATAATGCTGTTTAAACCTCTGCAAGTTCGTGTCACTTGCATGTTGGGATTCTCAGAGCCATAAAACAAAAGGAAATTTTGAAGCCAATTAGTTTCTGTTTTCGCATCAGTTAATGGTTGGGCATGACAACGTGTCTTTGATTTAGTTCTGTTTCTACTGTATTGCTAGTTTGTTTCAGAACATGCCTTTGAGAGGTCGACTGGTATTGGTATTGTTGCTTGAAATCCTTGCTGTACTTGAGAGATCGATGTGAACAAAGCTCAGCGGTTCTTGTGCTGCTTACCTTGCAGGCTTTGCACAACGTGAGCTTCTGAGAACTGAGTTCAGCAACTTTGGTTACTTCAAGATGATGATGAGTTTTGCCGGGATGATGATTGGCTAGAATTTGAATTAGTTTAGCCTGGAGGAGGAAGATGAAGAGAAAACACAATTATATGAGAACATTTGGTAAAACATCCATCAGTAAAACACACTGGCCTCATCTACTATCGTTCATTTCCTGGTCATTTTCCAACGTGAAAATGAACAAAATCTTGCGTAACAGCCAGCGCCTGCTCCTTTTCACCACTTTGTCTGTCTACATGAAACATTAGCACAGTTTCACATCATAAAAAATTCGGCACTTGTGTTGTGATAAATTTTAAGAAACAAAGTACGGCTATCAAATTTCACACAACACTCGTTGGCCCATTCTGATAATTTGGAAATAACGCATCATAATTCATAAACAATTCACTTTGGCATGATTCAACATTGCACGTTGCTAATTAGGCATCTAAATGTTATTTTAAAAGGCATATACGTGTTCAACAGCATGGCACCGACTACAAGGCTCCATGACTTTTAGCATGACTCTTGAGGGAACCTTCCCCTCGACGTGTGTTCTGATAGCCGAAAGCGCCCTGGGAGCCTCCATGAGGATATCCCTCCCCATAGGGAGGCATCTGTCAGGTGGGGCCCAAGTGCGGATACCACTCCCTGTATAGTACGCTCTCCGATATTTATTGACGCTACATCCTCCAGAACTGTGACAGCCATGAATGGTGTCCAAAGTGAGGCGCTCCAGCAATGACGCGTTCTCCACAATGTGGCATGTTAGCTCAACCAAGCTCTTCGCGGAACAAAAGCCGACGATCGTCATGCTCCTTAGGTTGTTGTGGTGGTGTTGCGGTAGCTGCTTCAGACACGAGGAATCCCCGATAACTGAATCATGCTTCATGTCAGGTTGTCGTACCTATAGACAAAGCCAAGATGCTCGCATTAGCGATTCCATAATTGACACTAGGTATGATTGCAAGATGAAATGTAACTTACTTCAAAGATGAAAGTCTCCAGGCAAGGACAAGCTTCAAGAAATGAAACCAGAGAAAGGTAATCATAATCCGGTGAAATAGATTCATCTCCAATTAGAGAAATATGCAAGTACTTGAGGCGGCGGAATTTGCTAGGTAGCATCGGTGTGCTGATCATCTGCATACAAGGCATCTAAGATTAGTTATATGAGTAGGCACGACAACTGTTATATCCAAACAGCTAGTCTATACTCATCTAAACTTTCAGAATATACCTCACTAGCGAAGGATATGACAAGTCTTTCAACAATTGGCGCATAGGACAGAAGCTTGGTACGAGCATATGCAAGACATAGCTGGACTGACCGAATTCTAAACACTCCATGTCTACGTTCTTTACTTGCAATGCACTTTTCCATGAAATCAATACTAAGCTACCTTTGAAGTGAAAAGTGGAGATATTTGGAGCACCGATGTCTATCACTTGCAGACTTCTGCATAGAGACACTCTCAGGAACGTAAAGCCGCTGTAGCACACGAGGTACCTTCAAGCAAACGATCTCACGGCAATTCAGGAGTCTCAAAAGCTCCAATGCGGGACAATTGGAAAGAAGGCCCTCTAGCTCATTGTCAGCAATCCGTACATTACTCAGAGTCTCAGACATAACCGTGTCAAGCTTCTCCAGCAACCAAGCTCAGCAGTGGGATGGAAGGCACATATGGCTATGTGAAGATACCGAGTTGAGCTTTTACTCCCATTAAATAAAAGCGAGCATGGTAAATTGTATGGTTCCTTAGGAATATGAGGTAGATAAATCTCGAGTTCTTCAATTCCTGCTGTAACAGCAATATGAAGCCAACTATTAATATTATAGGAATCAACCTTGTTACACTCAACAAGTTCAAGTCTTAGTTTCTTCATGCCAACGCCTGAGTGGTTTTTAAGAATATGATCAACTTTGTTGACGAGATCCCTTGTCATTTCATCCTTAATGAAACATGTGATGTAAACAAGCAGGGTAGGACTATTAATAAGCAGGGTGAGACTATTAACTGAAACATGTGATGAAATAACAAACGAACGAAGCCAGGCAGGAGCGCCTGCAGTGCCTGCGAAAGCCCAAGGGGGCGACCAGAAGACAAGCGGGCAGCGTCGAATTGTTTTTTCTCATTTATTTTTGAACTGCGGATTTCGTTTCATAAAAGTGAAGGATTTTTCTACAAAAGTGCACGACGTACGACCAGAAGCAATATTATTAGGTAAAGATACCACTGTCACTTTGAGAAAATGGGCTATGTGGACTATTAGGACAATTTCAATAGTCGTATGACGCAGCATCGAGCGGCATCTCATATTTCTTCGGCAATTTCTTTTGATTTTGGGCTCGCTAGACGCATAAGACGAGGAGACAGTCAAATGAACGAATCGATAGATATTTTTTTACTTGATATATCTTTATCTTTAATTTTTAACTAATAATAAATGGATTATTGATTCTGACGGC
The DNA here is from genome assembly GCF_056163025.1 of Triticum urartu. NCBI lineage: Eukaryota > Viridiplantae > Streptophyta > Magnoliopsida > Poales > Poaceae > Triticum > Triticum urartu. The sequence goes on from NC_141877.1 coordinate 477,708,497, forward strand.
ACGTCAAGAAAATTGCCTCTAAAGTTGCCATGAATTACTCACTATGCCATCCATAAGTCAACAATAAAATGTTCTGTTTTCATTTTACAAGTCGCTGCACCGAACATGGTTTTACCCAGCGGTCCACAATTTGCTAATAGCATGCTAGTAGTCATTGGTGATTGCACTTTTTTGTTTATTTTTTAATCAAGCATATTTAAATATTTTTAAAATTATCCATATCTTTTTAATCCTAACTCGAAATCTAGCATATTATATATGAAAAATTCTCAAAAAACTGTGTATAATTCAAATATGCTATCATCTTGCATGTTAATCATTTCTAAAGTTTGATTTAGAATGCAATCTTAATTAATACCTTTTTATGAGGTATTTTGAAAATGACTATCATATATCTTCATATACCATTTGAATTAGCACAAAAGCTATTATTAGCGCAATAGGGGATGTTGATTCCAATCAGCTACCATGTGCTAAAGGTTACAACAAATATATAATTATTCTCTTTACTTCGCACAGTGCACAATAACCGATCCATATACAATGATGTACACTAGACTACTAATATGCTTGCAACTAAATTAAATCTTGATTTAGATTACAGTTGCAAACACGTATATCAGAAAGAGAAAATGGTGTGCACAAGTTATCGTTGAATACTAAAATGTAGTACTTCTCTATTTCCATCAAAAATTATTGGGAGGAACGACAACAAAGGCGTTCGGGGAACCGACTAGGACTCGATCTATATATACCTGGTGAACCGGTGCAATCTGGATCGACCCGGCTCCCCATTTAATCCCCCTCCAAGACGTCCCATCGCCGCAGTTGGCAGCCCTCCGACGCCTCTCGCGCTCAAGGCCGCCCGCAGCCCTCCGCCGCCACCCCGCGCTCATGGCCGCCCGCAGCTCTCGGCCGCCTCTCGCGCTCAAGGCTTGCGGCAGCCCTCCGCCGCCTCTCGCGCTCAAGGCCGCCGGGAGCCCTCCGCCGCCAAGCCGCGCTCAAGGCCGCCGGCAGCACACCGTCCCCAACCCGCGTCTCTCAAGGCAGCTCTACCATGGGTGTGCCGTTCAGCGACCCCACCTTCTTCTCCTTGGAGCAGGCCAAGGCGTTCGTCGGCTGCAACCCGAATCTCTCGGGGGCTCAGATCACCGTGAGCGGCGTACACGTGCGGGACGTGTCAGCTATGGTGGGTTTGCTGAGCGAGAAAGAGGAGAGCTATGGATGGGAGATCGAGAACTGCCATCGTCTGTACAGCGAGGGCAGGAAGTTTGCCGTATTTGTGGACGAGTACGAATCTCTTGTGCGCGATGCGCTAGAGGAGATTGATGGCGCAGGATCTGTGTCGGCCAACACGGCCAACAATCTCGGGTATGAAGCGGCAAAGCTCCTGCAGCTCGTCAAGGGCGACCCTACCCTCGACTACTTTCGCGGGTTCGCCCAGTTTCTGGTCCGCGTCGGCGACGCCGCTTTGGCAGAAGTTGCCCCGGACGCGGGCGCGCTACGACGACTTCCCTGAATTCGAGGAAGACTTCCCGGTTGATCCCGAGCCGGTGTCCCCTCCAGCCGGCGGCGCCGACGCCAACTGATTCTTCGACGCCAATCGTGTACTGATTCTTCGACGCCAACCATGTACGTGTATGGAGTGAGAACTTTATATCTGTCTGTGCAATGTCATAGCATGTATGTTGTGAGGTCAGATCTTCCTTTTAGGGTTTAGGGTTTAGGGTTTAGGGTTAGGGTTTAGGGTTTAGGATCACCCATCTTTATGCAATATCATACTAGCATGTATGTTGTGAGGTCAGATCTTCCTTTTAGAAGGTCAAACTTTATTAACTCAGTGCAATGCATGCTTACCAGATGGGTGATCTTTACATCTCGATCTTTATGCAATATCATACTAGCATGTATGTTGTGAGGTCAGATCTTCCTTTTAGAAGGTCAAACTTTATTAACTCAGTGCAATGCATGCTTACCAGATGGGTGATCTTTACATCTCGATCTTTATGCAATATCATACTGGCATGTATGTTGTGAGGTCAGATCTTCCTTTTAGAAGGTCAAACTTTATTAACTCAGCGCAATGCTTACCAGATGGGTGATCTTCACATCTCAATCTTTATGCAATATCATACTAGCATGTATGTTGTGAGGTCAGATCTTCCTTTTAGAAGGTCAAACTTTATTAACTCAGCGCAATGCTTACCAGATGGGTGATCTTCACATCTCTATGCAATGTCATAGCATGTACTGTATGTTGTGAGGTCAGATCTTCCCTTTAGAAGGTCATCATGCCTAAGGCATAACTTTATTAACTCAACGCAATGCTTACCACATGGATTAATTACTGCGATGATCTATCTATCACGTGGAAAAAACTGTTGGAGATCCATCAGTCTACCAAATTTGTTTCTTAAACAAAGTGCAATATATCCAATGCGGAAGGAGTTACGTTGTACGGAGTAATAATCAATTTCCTGTACTAATCTTTTTTTATTTTAAAAAGAAGAAACAATAAGGCTATGCACAAGGTCATTTGTTTTCTGAGAAAATACTATTCACAAAGACTACTGTATCAGGGATCGAGGAGTTGCAGATGTTTAGTTCTAGTTTTTACAACAATCGTTTTTTGTGTTTAGTTGATGCCTCAAGTTATAGCTTCTCTCAGATTTGTGGACAGAACAAGTGTTTTGTTTTTATGATATAGATATAATCATATTCTTACTACTATTTTAGTTTTTGCAGTTCCTGAAATGACATGCATTTCTCCTTGCTTGTACTAAATAAATAGCGCTATTTATTTAATAAACAACTCATCACAAACATTATAATTTTACATGATTAGTCACGTTCAACAACATGGCACCGACTGCAAGGCCCTGAAACATTTAACATAACTCTAGAGGGGATTATGCCCTCAACGTGTGTTCTGATAGCCAAAAGTGCTCTATGGGCTTCCTTGATTATATCCCTCCTCATAGGGTTGCAACCGCCAGGTTTATCGACCGAACAGCCACAAGAACCGAAACTAGTGTCCAATGTGAGACACTGAAGCGACGATGTGTTCTTAATGATATAAAGTGTTAATTCGACCATGCTCTTAGCAGAGCAGAAGCCGACGATTGTTACACTCTTTAGGTTGTCATGGCGGTGTTCTGGCAGCTGCCTCAGATGCGAGATATCCCCGACAATCGAATCATGCTTCATGTCAGTTTGCTGTACCTAAAATAGAAAGCCAAGATGACCGTTTCAGTTGTTTTGCCATAGGCACTAGGTATGCTTGCAAGGTGATCAGTAACTTACTACAAAGATGAAAGTCTCCAAGCAAGGAGAAGCTACAAGAAAAGAAACCAGAGAAAGGTAATCATAGGCCGATGAAATAGCTTCGTTTGCATTTAGAGTAATGTGCAAGTATTTGAGGTGCAGGAATTTGCTAGGTAGAGTTGGTGTACTGATCATCTGCATAAAGATGTCTCGGATTAATCATATCACGTATGAAAGCTGTTATATGCAAATAGCTACCCTATGATCATCACAACGTTAGAATGTACCTCATTACACGAGGATATGTGAAGCGTTTCAACATTCAGTACAGATGGCATAGGCTTGGTCTGAGTGTACCAGATAACGTTGGGCTGATATGAACACGTTATCCTCATGTTCTTTACTCGCAATGCGCCTCCAAATGAAATCTTTACCAAGTTACTGCCACCGATGTCAAAACTCGAGATATTTTGAGCGTTGCTCTCTATCTCCTGGAGCTTTCTGCATTGACCCGCTCGCAGGAAGCTGAGCAGCTGGAGCTGACAAGGTATCTTCACACGAACTATCTCATTGCATCTAAAGAGCCACAGTAACTCCAACATGGAAGAATTGGAAAGAAGGCACTCTAGCTCATCGTCCGTAATCAGCACATTAGTCAGCCACAACTCCTTCAACCTTCTCCAGCAATCAAGCTCAGCTGTGGGACGAAAGACACAGCTGGAGAGCTTAAGATACCGAATTGATTTTTCACTCCCACTGAATAAAAGAGAGCATGGGAAGTTGTACTCTGCCTCACTGATAAGAGATAGCAACATGGTGAGCTCTTCAATCCCTGCTCTAAAAGCAATGCGAAGCCAACTATTGAGATAACAGTGATCAACCTTGCGGCAACAGTAGAGATTAAGCTCTAGTTTCTTCATGCCAACACCCGAGTGATTCTTAAGAATACCGTCAACTTTACTGATGAGATCTCTTGCCATTTCATCTTTATCAATACCATTTCCATTCAAACCTAGTGTTTCCTTACTTAAGGTAAGGTTGCGACAGCATCTCCATGATTGCAGAAATGTGTGTGACACACAAGCCGCGCGAGCAGCCTCTCGTAATGGCATTAGGGCATGTATATGTTGATATATGTCCTGAGAATGCAGAAGCACAGAAAGGAGAAATGTATCAGAATATAAAAAGAAACTTTAATATTAATACTAAGTAATCGCAGCGAGTGGATTGAGGGCTACAAATGAGCTTTTGAGGAAGATTTTCCTGCAATGTTAATTACTTAGTATGGATATTGGTACAATTGCATTCTTACTTAAATTATGCATATGAAAATGAACAAGAATTATTTATTTGCATTTGTGCAAGTCAACATTCAGCACCCATGCAGTGATCGGTGATGCGTTAAACCATACAATGTGATACAATTATATGCAATAATCAAGTCAGTATGGCATCTAAACAAAAACATGTATATTGTGCACAGGGTATAAATAGTACTACCTCAGTTCCTAAATATAAGACGTTTAAACTGCCAAAACGTCTTATATTTAGGAACAGAGGGTGTACATATGAACATTTAGAGCCACAGACGTAGACTGCCAAAGCCAGATAAGAGAACAGTCTTCCATCATATGTGGTTCTTTTTTTCCAGAAAATTTGGTTACTACTACAGCGCAAGGTCTCAACATTGTGGCAGTGTAATAAAGCATTCCACAGATGCTCGGATTGTCAGAACTTGTCATCATAATCTTATACTCCGAATAGGCACACCTAGCATGATTCTAAGTTTGGTTGTAGCAGGCGGTAATCATATGCCAATGAAGAAAGTACTGTGGTGGTGGACTGGTACGAGCCAAACACAGCATAAAGTAGTAAAAACATAGCTATTCTTCAGGTTTATTTAGCTAGTAAAATTTTCACCAGTACCAGGTAAAAGTAAAACACACAATGGTATTTCTCGCTATGGACGCAAGCGGGCCGCCGACCATGAAGAGCACGGGCGCTACCGGCCGCCGCCGAGTGGGAGCCACGGGCGCTGCCGGCCGCCACTGGGGGAGCCACGGCCGCCGCCGCCCGCCGCTGGGATTGCGGTAGGTGGAAAAGGAGGCGGCGGCGCTGTCTACTGCGTGATGTCGTGCGTCAAGCTGCGAGGGCCACGCGTATTGGGCTAAGAATTGGGCCGATAAAAGGTTAAGGATAACTTTCTGTACGTATCACTTAGGTGTTTTTTTAGGTATGAAGTGGCTTGGGAGACATATGGAGATTTTCGAGATATGATCCATGACTCTTGGCCGGCTTGCCAGTCAAGCTTGCGGGTGGAGGAGGTTAAACAGAAGCTAGCAGAGCTCGCCAAAAAATTGAAACAATGGGACAAGGACACCTTTGGGTCAGTTAGAGCAGAAATTAAAAATCTGAAGAAGGAATTGGGGAGGCTATGAGATGATCCGGCGCGCGTCGGCCCAACCCATTTGGATTCCATGAGAGGCTTGTTGAAATGTACCACAGGGAGGAGATACTGTGGCGTCAGCGGTGGAGAATTGAATGGCTTACTTCTGGTGATAAGAATACAAAGTTTTTTCATATGAGGGTGAGCATGAGAAGAAAGAAGAATATGATCAAATCGATGTCCAGTGCTTTGCGCATTATGGTGGACGACCCCGTGGAACTAAAGGACTTGGTTTCAAACTTTTATAAAAATATGTATACCTCGGAGGGTGTAACAGATATAGGGGCTGTTTTGGAACATGTACCCCGCAAAGTAATGGCAAATATGAATGATACTCTGTGTGCTCCTTACACTAGGGAGGAGGTGAAGGTAGCACTATATCAGATGTTCCCTACCAAAGCCCCGGGGCCGGATGGATTTCCTGCTCACTTTTAGCAGAGGCACTGGGATGTATGTGGGGAGGAGGTGACAAATGCGGTTTTGCGAATTGTTAAGGGAGAAGACAATGCGGAGTGCATTAATGATACTTTTTTGGTCTTAATACCAAAGGTAATGAATTCAACCCTTCTCACTCAATTCAAGCCTATAAGTTTGTGCAATGTTCTGTATAAGATCGCATCGTAGGTGGTGGCAAACAGATTAAAACAAATTTTGCCAGACATTATATCTGAGGAGCAGTCAGCTTTTGTCCTAGGGAGGTTAATCACAGATAACATTATTTGTGCTTATGAATGTCTACATTTTATGAAGAGAAGAAGGGCCAAATCCAATAGTCATTGTGCGCTAAAGTTGGATATGATGCCTATGACAGACTAGAGTGGGATTATTTGGAGGCTATTATGATTAAGCTTGGTTTTGCATGGACATGGACTGATATTTTGATGGGCATGATCAAGTCGGTGTCCTTTTCAGTTTTGTTTAATGGAGAAAAATTGGACCAGTTTAAAACCACCAGGGGTATCCGACAGGGAGATCCAATCTCCCCTTACCTCTTCTTGATAGCAGCGGAGGGCCTTTCGTGCCTTTTGAAATCTGGAACTCAGTCATCGCATTTTGTGGGAGTACAGGTGGCTCCGACAGCCCCAGTTGTCAACCATTTTCTCTTCGCCGATGATAGCTTGCTGCTTTTTAAGGCGAGCGATGAGGGGGGGGGGGCTGAAGTATCAAACCTGTTGACTACTTACTGTAACGCTTCGGGTCAGAGGGTGAACAATGAGAAATCATCCATCTTTTTCAGCAAGGGATGCCCTCAATCTGTTCGAGATAGTATAAATAATTCTATTAATGTGCACAATGAACAACTTAATGAAAGGATTTGGGTATGCCGACGGATGTGGGTCACTCAAGGAACAGAACCTTTAAATATCTGAGAGATAGAGTTTGGGAAAAGATCAAGGGATGGATGGAAAAACTATTGTCGTATGCAGGGAAGGAAGTTTTGATAAAAGAAGTTTCCCAAGCAATCCCAGTGTATTCTATGACATGCTTCAGGTTACCACGTGGCATTTGTGAGAGCGTGACATCTATGATTCGATAATTCTGGTGGGGTAGTAAATGGGGCAAGAGGAAGCCATGCTGGGTCTCATGGGACATATGTACTAAACCTAAATCTTTGGGAGGCCTAGGCTTTCGAGACATCGAGCTTTTCAATTTGTCCCTCCTTGCAAGACACGCATGGCGGTTGATTGAGTGCCCAAGCACTTTGAGCGCAAGAATACTAAAGGCAGTGTATTTTCCATCGATTTCACTTTTAGAAGCTGAACTGGGAGCTCACCCCTCACAGATATGGAGGGCCATTTTGGACGGGCGTGATGTGATTGCTCAGGGTATTATAAGAATAATTGGGACAGGACAAAGTACTAGTATTTGGCAGCATAACTGGCTGCCATGTTCTGGACTAATGAGGCCGATCACGTCACTAGTACCCCAGCCGCCTCTTTTAGTTTCGGAACTGATTGATGACTCATCGTCCTCTAATACGTCTCCGTCGTATCTACTTTTCCAAACACTTTTGCCCTTGTTTTGGACTCTAACTTGCATGATTTGAATGGAACTAACCCGGACTGACACTGTTTTTAGCAGAATTGCCATGGTGTTATTTATGTGCAGAAACAAAAGTTCTCGGAATGACCTGAAACTCCATGGAGCGTCTTTTTGGAAATAATAAAATATCCTTGCAAAAGATGAAGACCAGGGGGCCCACACCCTAGCCACGAGGGTGGGGGGCGCCCCTACATCATGGGCCCCCTGGAGCTCCTCCGACCTCAACTCCAACTCTATATATTTGGTTTCGGGGAGAAAAAAATCAGAGAGAAGAATTCATCGCGTTTTACGATACGGAGCCGCCGCCAAGCCCTAAAACCTCTCGGGGGGCTGATCTGGAGTCCTTTCGGGGCTCCGGAGAGGGGAATCCGTCGCCATCATCATCATCAACCATCCTCCATCACCAATTTCATGATGCTCACCGCCGTGCGTGAGTAATTCCATCGTAGGCTTGCTGGACGGTGATGGGTTGGATGAGATCTATCATGTAATCGAGTTAGTTTTGTTAGGGTTTGATCCCTAGTATCCACTATGTTCTGAGATTGATGTTGCTATGACTTTGCTATGCTTAATGCTTGTCACTAGGGCATGAGTGCCATGATTTCAGATCTGAACCTATTATGTTTTCATCAATATATGAGAGTTCTTGATCCTATCTTGCAAGTCTATAGTCACCTATTATGTGTTATGATCCGTTAACCCCGAAGTGACAATAATCGGGATACTTACCGGTGATGACCGTAGTTTGAGGAGTTCATGTATTCACTATGTGTTAATGCTTTGGTCCGGTACTTTATTAAAAGGAGGCCTTAATATCCCTTAGTTTCCATTAGGACCCCACTGCCACGGGAGGGTAGGACAAAAGATGTCATGCAAGTTCTTTTCCATAAGCACGTATGACTATATTCGAAATACATGCCTACATTACATTGATGAATTGGAGCTAGTTCTGTGTCACCCTAGGTTATGACTGTTACATGATGAACCGCATCCGACATAATTCTCTATCACCGATCCATTGCCTACGAGCTTTCTATATATTGTTCTTCGCTTATTTACTTTTCTGTTGCTATTGCTATCATCACTAAAAAATACCAAAAACATTACTTTTGCTACTGTTACCTTTTGCTACTATTACCACTACTATCATATTACTTTGCTACTAAATACTTTACTGCAGATATTAAGTTTCCAGGTGTGGTTGAATTGACAACTCAACTGCTAATACTTGAGAATATTCTTTGGCTCCCCTTGTGTCGAATAAATAAATTTGGGTTGAATACTCTACCCTCGAAAACTGCTGCGATCCCCTATACTTGTGGGTTGTCAAGACTATTTTCTAGCGCCGTTGCCGGGGAGCATAGCTCTATTCTTTGAGTCACTTGGGATTTATATCTGCTTATCATTATGAAGAACTTGAAAGATCCAAGAACCAAGATTTATCCCTCAACTACGAGGGGAGGTAAGGAACTGCCATCTAGCTCTGCACTTGTTTCACCTTCTGTTTTGAGTAAGCTTGCGACACCTAAACCTACTTCTGCTATTCGTTCTGATATGTCGCATGTTATTGATGATGCCACTTCTGCTATGCATGATACTTATGATGAAACTACTTCTATGCTTGATACTACTGTGCCACTTGGTGAATTTCTTGATGAACAACTTGCTAGGGTCAGAGAGAATGAAAATATTGAATCTGATAATATTGATGAAAGTGATGATGAAGACTCACCTGATATTCCCGAGGGTTATGTTTTTGAAAAAGAAGCTGCTTTAGCTATTTTAGCTTGCAAAGATAGATACAAACACAAGAGGTTATTAGCTAAATGGAATAAGCAATCTCTAAATGCTAGGATGAAACCTAACCCTGCTTTTTCTACTTCACCTATCTGTGTTACTGATAAGGATTATGAATTCTCTATTGATCCTGATATAATTACTTTGGTTGAATCTGATCCTTTTCATGGCTATGAATCTAAAACTGTTGTGGAACATCTTACTAAATTAAATGATATAGTCACCCTGTTCACTAATGATGAGAGAACTCGCTACTTCTATATCCTTAAAATATTTCCGTTCTCATTAAAGGGTGATGCTAAGATATGGTTTAATTCTCTTGATCCTGGTTGTGTGCGTAGTCCCCAGGATATAATTTATTACTCCTTTGCTAAATATTTCCCTGCTCATAAGAAACAAGCTGCTTTAAGGGATATATATATAATTTTGTGCAAATTGAAGAAGAGAGTCTCCCACAAGCTTGGGGGAGGCTTCTCAAGTCACTTAATGCTTTGCCTGATCATCCTCTTAAGAAAAATGAAATACTTGATATCTTTTATAATGGACTAACCGATGCCTCCAGAGATTACTTGGATAGTTGTGCTAGTTCTGTTTTTAGGGAAAGAACGCTGGATGAAGCTGAAATTCTATTGAATAATATGTTGACAAATGAAAATAATTGGACACTTCCTGAGCCACTTCCTGAGCCAGCTCCTGAGCCTATTCCTAAACCCACTCCGAAGAAAAGGGGTATTCTATTTCTCAGTCCTGAAGATATGCAAGAGGCAAAGAAATCTATGAAAGAAAAAGGTATTAAAGCTGAAGATGTTAAGAATTTACCTCCTATTGAAGAAATACACGGTCTTAATTTACCGCCTGTTGAAGAAATATATGATCTTAATCCTTCACCTATTAAAGAAGTACATGGTCTTGATAACCCGACACAGGTAGTAAAGGTAAATTCTCTCTATAGATATGATAAAGCTGAAATCCCATTTACTAAATTTGCTAGCCCATGCTTAGATGAGTTTGATAAATTTATGGTTAAGCAAGAAGATTTTAATGCTTATTTTGGTAGACAATTGAAATACAATTCAAATATGCTTGAACACTTGGGTGATTATATGGCTAACGTCAAAGGTGAACTTAAACTTATTAGTAAACATGCTTCTATGGTTACCACTCAAGTAGAACAAGTACTTAAGGCTCAAAATGATTTGCTCAATGAATTGAATAGTAAAAATAATGATAATGCTGTTAGATTTATGACTAGAGGTGGTAAAATGACTCAGGAACCTTTGTATCCTGAAGGCCATCCTAAGAGAATTGAGCAAGATTCCCAGAGAAATAATATAGATGCACCTAGTCCTTCTAAAAGGAAGAAAAAGAAAAATGATAGGACTTTGCATGCTTCTAGTGAACCTGTTATTGAAACACCTAAGAATCCAAATGATATTTCTATCTCTGATGCTGAAACACAATCTGGTAATGAACCTGAAACTAGTGATAATGTTAATGATAATGTTCATGATGATGCTCAACCTAGTAATGATAATGATATAGAAATTGAACCTGCTGTTGATCTTGATAACCCACAATCAAAGAATCAACGTTATGATAAGAAAGACTTTGTTGCTAGGAAACACGGTAAGGAAAGAGAGCCTTGGGTTCAGAAACCCATGCCTTTTCCTCCCAAACCATCCAAGAAAAAGGATGATGAGGATTTTGAGCGCTTTGCTGAAATGATTAGAGCTATCTTTTTGCGTATGCGATTAACTGATATGCTTAAAATGAATCCTTATGCTAAGTACATGAAAGAAATTGTTACAAATAAAAGAAAGATACCGGAAGCTGAAATTTCCACCATGCTTGCTAATTATACTTTTAACGGTGGAATACTAAAGAAACTTGGAGATCCAGGAGTACCCACTATACCATGCTCCATTAAAAGAAACTATGTTAAAACTGCTTTATGTGATCTTGGAGACGGTGTTAGTGTGATGCCTCTATCTTTATATCGTAGACTTGATTTGAATAAGTTGACACCTACTGAAATATCTTTGCAAATGGCTGATAAATCAACTACTATACCTGTCGGTATTTGTGAGGATGTGCCTGTTGTAGTTGCAAACGTTACTATTTTAACGGACTTTGTCATTCTTGATATTCCCGAGGACGATAGTATGTCTATTATTCTTGGAAGACCTTTTTTGAACACTGCAGGGGCTGTTATTGATTGCACTAAAAGCAATGTCACTTTTCATGTTAATGGTAATGAGCATACGGTACACTTTCCGAGGAAACAACCTCAAGTTCATAGTATCAACTCTATTGGAAAAATTCCATCGATTATATTTGGAGGTTTTGAATTTCCTCTTCCTACTGTCACGAAGAAATATGATATTCTTATTATTGGGGATGTGCATATCCCCGTTGAGGTAACATAGTGTTATTCGGAATGAGTTCGTTAAAAAGACTTGATCAACCTTGTTAGTGGATTCCTTTTGATGATCATGAGATGGATGAAACTAGAAGGCACAACCTTCTGTACCCTCCTTTTACTTTCTATTATTTATATTAAATAAAATAAAAATAGTGTTTTCTGTCTGTTATTTGATTATCCATGCAATATAAAAATACCCAAAAAATAAAAGTTCTCCAAATGTCCTGAAATTTAAATATGATTTTTTTGGAATATTTGAGAATATTTGGCACTGAGAACATATCAGGAGGAGCTGGCACCTAGCCACGAGGGTCAGGGGCGCGCCCTACCCCCCTGGGCGCGCCCCCTGCCTCGTGGGCCCACGGTGGCCCTCCTCCACTTATTCCTGCACCCACACACTTCTTCTTCCTCCCACAAACACGAATATCAAGCTCAAGCATGAGTTCTAGCTCATTTTGCTGCCATTTTCGATCTCCTTGCTCAAAGCACCTCTCACAAAATTGCTTGGGGGATTGTTCCTTGGTATGTGACTCCTGCATTGGTCCAATTAGTTTTTGTTCTAGTGCTTTATTCATTGCAAATTTGTGCTGCTTAGGTGACCCTATTCTTGATCTTGCATGCCAAATTTATTTGGTCAAAAGTAGTTTTGATGCATGATATAGGCACTAGGCACTTGTAGGAGTAGTTGCTATCAATATTATTGAGCTTTGTTCACTTTTATTTTGAAGTTACTAAAAATTTCAGAATTTTTCAGAAAATAATGAAGAGATTTTTGAGGGGCTCATCGAGCCGAAGCTCGAAGGAAAAGGCACAGAAGCCCAAGTATAATTTGCCTCACACCGCGGAGGTTCGGCCGTGTGAATGGCCTTCCGATGATTTCTTGAGAGCAGCCGGGATTTATGATGATTTTTATGAATTGTCTGAGAATGTAGGCCTCACCCCCTTCCTCCACGACCAACGTGAACAGTATCTCTTACTCACAAATATCTTTGTGCAAAACTTTCATTTCCATTCTAGGAGCTCACCACCTACGGTGGTGTTTTATTTATATGATGAGCATAAGGAGTTATGATTTTTGTCGGGTTTGTTTAGTCCCTTTCAAGGGCACGATAGAGGAACCACACTGCAGCGATGTGGATGGGTTTATTGATACCATCACTGTAGGGGAAACGAGGAAGGTTTCCGATGCACGAATCACTAGCATACATTTTCCTATTTTACGCTACTTTGCAATATTTGCTAGTCGTTGCTTAATTGGTCGCGGAAACTGTGGAAACCTTAGTGTTCCTGATATTATTATCTTGTTCCACGGTTTATTCAGTGATAACTCTGTTAGTATGGGCGGTATTATTGCTAAACGGTTAAATCTGAACCGTACAAAGGGCCCCATCTTTGGAGGCATCTATGCTTCACGCCTAGCTGCACATTTTAACATACCTATTAGGCATTATGAGAAGGAAGAAAAATTGCTGCCTCGTGTTTATTTAGATTATAAGAGTATGGTAGCACACGATTTTACTGTTAAGAATAGGGAAGGGGAGCTTAAATACAAATTGTTCTTTGATAAACATCATCCTGAGACTATTACCCTGCCTGCTCCTTCCTTGTTTGATTTATTTGCAGGCCAGTACCTTGTTCCATTAGAGGCTATTCACGCCTATCGGAACCCTACATCAGCCACAGAGCCAGAGCCGGAAGTTGATCCTCCACGTCAGTCTAATTACCATTGGGATCCGGAAATAATTGCCAACCAGTGGTAGTCAGAGTCTTCTTCTTCTCAGTATGACCCCAACTATTATTATGGATATCCGCCAGGCCAGCCGTGGCCATAGACCAGCTTAGGCCAAAAGCCTAAGCTTGGGGGAGTACGTATTTCTCACCGACATTACATTTATGCTCACACACTCATTGCTAGATGTCGGTGCTCATACTTTTTCATTGTATCATCCATGCTAGTTTATTTCCTTTTTATGCTTTCTTCTTGTGTGTTTGATAAACCTTAAGAAAAAAAAATTTAGTTGTAGCTTTCAATTAGTTTACTTTCCATGCTTGTAGTAGTAATTAAAAAGAAAACCCAAAAAGATTTTCTATTCTTCTTTTGCTTGTTGGGAGCTTTCCCGTGTAAATAGTTTTATTTCTTTTCTTTTCTTTGGGGGTCGATAGGAGAAGACCATGATTAAATTGTTGAAGTGGCTCTTATATGCATTATTGTTGATTTGACAAAAGAGCCCATATTGCCTTGTCTTCTCCCGTTTATTGAATGCTTACAGATTCCAGCTTAGTCCAATGCACGTGCATTATTATTATTATTATCCACATCGTTCGGTCGTGCAAGTGAAAGGCAATAATGATGATTATATGATGAACTTATTGAGATGAGAAAAGCTGGTATGAACTCGACCTCTCTTGTTTTTGTAAATATGATTAGTTCATCGTTCCTGATTCAGCCTATTATGAATTAACATGTTTGCAATGAAAACTAGAGATCATAGTTTATTGTGCCATGCTTGATTAGCTAGGAGCTTATAATGGTTTACCTTGCGTGCCGACATGCTATTAAAATGGTTGTGATGTGGTATGATAGGGTGGTATCCTCCTCTGAATGATTTAAGTGACTTGACTTGGCGCATGTTCACGCATGTAGTTGAAACAAAATCAACATAGTCTTCACGATATTTATATTCATGGTGGATTATATCCTACTCATGCTTGCATTCGATGTTGATTAATTTTAATGCATGTTCATGACTGTTGTCGCTCTCTAGCTGGTCGCTTCCCAGTCTTTTGCTAGCCTTCACATGTACTAAGCGGGAATACTGCTTGTGCATCCAACTCCATAAACCCCAAAGTTATTCCATATGAGTCCACCATACCTACCTATACATGGTATCTACCTGCCGTTCCAAGTAAATTTGTATGTGCCAAACTCTAAACCTTCAAATAAATATCCTGTTTTGTATGCTCGAATAGCTCATGTATCAACTAGGGATGTCCGTATCTTCCATGTTAGGCGAGTTATTCTTAAGAGGAGTGCACTCCGCTCCTCACTCACGAGAAAGTGGCTGGTCACCGGGATGCCCAGTCCCATGCTTTATGCAAACTAAATTAAAATAATTGCAAACAAAACTCCCCCTGGGACTCTTGTTAGTTGGAGACACTCGTTGTTTCGAGCAAGCCATGGATTGATGCTTGTTGGTGGAAGGGGGAGTATAAACTTTACCATTCTGTTTGGGAACCGCCTATAATGTGTGTAGCATGGAAGATATTGCCTTCTCTTGGTTGTTATGTTGACAATGAAAGTATACCGCTCAAAATATTATTCATCTCTATTTCAAAACCGAGCTCTGGCACCTCTACAAATCCCTGCTTCCCTCTGCGAAGGGCCTATCTATTTACTTTTATGTTGAGTCATCATCTTCTTATTAAAAAGCACCAGTTGGAGAGCACCGCTGTCATTTGCATTCATTGCTATTAGTTTACATTGAGTATGACTTGACTGGATCTCTTTTACCATGAATTACAATGTCTAGCCAGTCCTTAATCTTTAAAGGTGCTCTGCATTTATGTTTTGCGGTCTCAGAAAGGGCTAGTGAGATACCATCTTGTTATATCATATTATGATTATTTTGAGAAAGTGTTGTCATCCGAGATTTATTATTATTGCTCGCTAGTTGATTATGCCATTGATATGACTAAACATGAGACCTATGATTATTGTGAATATGGTTAGTTTATAATCTTTGCTGAAAACTTGAATGCTGGCTTTACATATTTACAACAACAAGAGCAAACAGAGTTTGTAAAAGTTTTTCTTTATCACTTTCAGTTTATCAACTGAATTGCTTGAGGACAAGCAAAGGTTTAAGCTTGGGGGAGTTGATACGTCTCCGCCGTATCTACTTTTCCAAACACTTTTGCCCTTGTTTTGGACTCTAACTTGCATGATTTGAATGGAACTAACCCGGACTAACACTGTTTTCAGCAGAATTACCATGGTGTTATTTATGTGCAGAAACAAAAGTTCTCGGAATGACCTGAAACTTCACGAAATGTCTTTTCGGAAATAATAAAAAATCCTTGCAAAAGATGAAGACCAGGGGGCCCACCACCTGTCCTCGAGGGTGGGGGGCGTGCCTGCCCCCCTAGGGCGCGCCCCTACCTCGTGGGCCCCCTGGAGCTCCTTCGATCTCAACTCCAACTCTATATATTTGGTTTCAGGGAGAAAAAAATCAGAGAGAAGAATTCATCGCGTTTTACGATACGGAGCCGCCGCCATGCCCTAAAACCTCTCGGGAGGGCTGATCTGGAGTCCTTTCGGGGCTCCGGAGAGGGGAATCCGTCGCCATCATCATCATCAACCATCCTCCATCACCAATTTCATGATGCTCACCGCCGTGCGTGAGTAATTCCATCGTAGGCTTGCTGGACGGTGATGGGTTGGATGAGATCTATCATGTAATCGAGTTAGTTTTGTTAGGGTTTGATCCCTAGTATCCACTATGTTCTGAGATTGATGTTGCTATGACTTTGCTATGCTTAATGCTTGTCACTAGGGCATGAGTGCCATGATTTCAGATCTGAACCTATTATGTTTTCATCAATATATGAGAGTTCTTGATCCTATCTTGCAAGTCTATAGTCACCTATTATGTGTTATGATCCGTTAACCCCGAAGTGACAATAATCGGGATACTTACCGGTGATGACCGTAGTTTGAGGAGTTCATGTATTCACTATGTGTTAATGCTTTGGTCCGGTACTCTATTAAAAGGAGGCCTTAATATCTCTTAGTTTCCATTAGGACCCCGCTGCCACGGGAGGGTAGGACAAAAGATTTCATGCAAGTTCTTTTCCATAAGCACGTATGTCTATATTCGGAATACATGCCTACATTACATTGATGAATTGGAGCTAGTTCTGCGTCACCCTAGGTTATGACTGTTACATGATGAACCGCATCCGACATAATTCTCTATCACCGATCCATTGCCTACGAGCTTTCTATATATTGTTCTTCACTTATTTACTTTTCCGTTGCTATTGCTATCATCACTACAAAATACCAAAACATTACTTTTGCTACCGTTACCTTTTGCTACTATTACCACTGCTATCATATTACTTTGCTGCTAAATACTTTGCTGCAGATATTAAGTTTCCAGGTGTGGTTGAATTGACAACTCAGCTGTGAATACTTGAGAATATTCTTTGGCTCCCCTTGTGTCAAATCAATAAATTTGGGTTGAATACTCTACCCTCGAAAACTGTTGCGACCCCCTATACTTGTGGGTTATCAACAATGTTTTTAGGGCTTGATGGCGAGCGAAGGATCGTCGTCGTGGCTGGAACAGGTGGATCCTAGTCGGGAAATAGGGAAGACTTGGGTGATCTTCTTGGAAGGTTGCATCATGAGGGAGAAGTGGACAAGCAAATTAATCTTGAGGAGTATTTGAAGAGTTGAAGGTGGTGGCTAGATGGACTGTGATTGCTAGGGTTTGCACAAACAAGTTGTTCAGCCAGAACTCATTGAGCCGAAGATCGATGACATCGAGGCCGGCTTGCCCATGTTAGAGATAGAGCCATGGAGGAGCACGCGGTTTGAGCCAAAAATTGGTTGGGCCAGACAGATAGATGGGTTGTGGCCTGTGGGCGTACTAATGCAAGGCTGCTGAGGCACAATGGCTGATACTATTTTTTAACTATTTTGAAAAACTTTGCCTAAAAAATACTATTCTGAAAAATTTGTCTAAACAAACTATTGATGGTGGCAGAGATGCAAACACTGAAGAATTTTCTAATGATATGATTACAACGATATGGGCACAAGTCCTCCAAAAAATAACAGTAAAATTTTGATGGTTCTTCACCCAAAATCACGAAAGAGGCTTTAGCTGGGATCGGGTGGGGACCTCCCTCCCGCTCAGACTTCACCGTGGGGCTCCAATGTGGCTTTAGCTCTCACGGTCAACGAAGGATACACCTTCTCCCAGGATGGCCCGATCAGACTCGAAATCCCGGTTACAAGACATCTCGACAACGGTAAAATTAAACCAGCAAAGCCGCCCGAATGTGCCAACAAATCTCGATAGAAGCTTCACATATCTCGTTCTCAGGGCACACTAGATAAGCAATCCGTACAACTAAAACCAACCCTCGAGTTTCCCCGAGGTGGCGCTGCAAGGGGCTCTAGTTTGGACCAACACTCAGAGGAGCACTGGCCCTGGGGGGGGGGGGGGGTTTAAAATAAAGATGACCCTTGAGTCTGCAGAACCCAAGGGAAAAGGCTAGGTGGCAAATGGTAAAACCAAGGTTGGGCCTTGCTGGAGGAGTTTTATTCAAGGAAAACTATCAAGGGGTTCCCATTATAACCCAACCGCGTAAGGAACGCAAAATCAAGGAACATAACACCGGTATGACGGAAACTAGGGCGGCAAGAGTGGAACAAAACACCAGGCATAAGGCCGAGCTTTCCACCCTTTACCAAGTATATAGGTGCATTAAAGTAAACAAGATATAAGAATGATATACCAACAATAATCATGTTCCAACAAGGAACAAACTCCAATCTTCACCTGCAACTAACAACGCTATAAGAGGGGCTGAGCAAAGCGGTAACATAGCCAAACAACGGTTTGCTAGGACAAGGTGGGTTAGAGGTTTGACATGGCAATATGGGAGGCATGATAAAGCATGTAGTAGGTATCGAGGCAAAAGGCATAGCAATAGAGCGAGCAACTAGCAAGCAAAGATAGAAGTGATTTCGAGGGTATGGTCATCTTGCTTGCAAAGTTCTCCGAGTTGACGTAAGCTTGATCCTCGTAAGTGTACTCAACGGGTTCCTTGATCACGTACTCGTCTCCCAGCTCTACCCAAAGCAATAACACAAGCAAAAAGTAACCACGGTGCAATGCGCAAGCGACATGATGCAAAACATGGCATGATATGCGGGAAGTGATATGCAATGCATATGCATGCTTCGGAAAGGAAAGATTGAACCAGGCCTCAACTTGGCAAACCAAGAGCGCCGATGGAAATATGAGTTGATTTCGGTCGAAATCGATATAAAGATCACCAGAAACGGATGCACGGTTTGCAAATGGCAAGCAAAACAATAATGGCACCAATCTGCGATTAACAGCATGATGCCATCTAAATGCATCAAGAAAAATAAGCTACTATACTCTAACATAGCAACAAAGCACATGGCAGTGATCCACTCAAGATGCTTGACAAAAGATGAACACTGAGCTACGGCTAATTCACACAATAGCAGGTTCAAACAAGCATGGCAAAAATGCAAAAGATATCAGGTTCACAGACTTAGTGAAAATAACAACATGTCAGGATTTAACATCAGGAACCAATGTTTAGAGCAAGATAACAACATGCTACAGGAATATATCATGGCAAAGTAAGGCATGACATGAAACTAATCAAAGCATATAACAAAAGCCCCTTACTGACCATAAGCCAAAAGGGATCATAAAATACAATGGCAACCATGTGAACATAGCAAGTTTCGTTAACAGATTCAGACTTAGCAGGAAACTGGGCATGGCAAAAACAGAGTTACGTAGGCATGTTTGCGAGCTCGATGCACTCACCACAAGGTATTGCATGACAAACTAAGCATACACCCAGCAAGAAGACATGTTCAATAAGCTAACCATGGCAAGAACACTCTCATGGCATGCAAGGATAAACTACAATAACCTCGGCAAAATTGATTAACACATAAACAATCTGCCAGGAACATTTTATAGCAAAAGTAGAGCAAGATTGAGTCATGCTAGGGTACCCCATAATTGCAAACAAAGACATGGATGGATAGAACATAGCAATATCTCAAAATCATCCTTACTGAACATGCTCAAAAGAGGCATGGATCACTCTGTAGCAACAAGAATACATGGCATAAAAATATCATCAGGGAAATGACTTAGAAGAATTCTAAGTCCCTGAAATCAGCAACATCACGAGAGCTACTTTGCATGCTTGTGCTAGTCACCACATTGATCACAAAAATGCATGGCATACAACCCTGTAAAGATGACATGGCATAGCCCAAAACACATGTAGGGCTCAAGTTCATAGGAGGCACACATTAAACATGGCAAAAATGACAAATGTCCATAATCTGCTAAGAAACAGAAACTAACATTACATAGCACTCTTGCAACAGCATTTAGGGAATCAAGATGAACTCAAATGAACATGGTGCAATGGAATGAAATGAAGAGCACATCCAGACGAACAAATTGATATGCTACACGCCCAAAACGGAGCTACAGATGCAAAGTTATGATGCGATGAACAATGCTAAAATTATTAGGGACTTAGGGGAAAAACGAGGTCAACCCCTAGTGTTACTGTAGCACTGGATCTGGATCGGGGCACGCCTCCCGAGGATGGACGGGGAGCTCGCCGGAGTAGAACAGGACGGTGGCCAGAGTTGGATGGGGCGGCGGATCCGGTGCCGTGGGGCTCTCCTCCGGCCGGATCTCGCCGGATCCGGCGCGGGGCGAGGCGCGAACGCCGAGGCGCAAGGTGGCGGCGAGTCGGCGATGATGGGGCGGCGACCGGGCGGCGCAGCGAGGCGGCGACCGGGCGGCGCGGCGAGGCTCGGGCGGCGGAGGAGGCGAGCTGGGCGGCGGGGTGTAGCGGGCCGCGGGGGCCGCGGCTGGGCCCGGCGGGCTTCGGCGATGTGGGCCGCGGGCGGAGAGCGAATCAGCGGACGACACGTGGCGGCGGCGGGCGGCGGGATTTCTGTCCGGCGGCGCCCGGACACGTCCGGCAGCGCGGAGGGGAGAGGGAGCTAGGGTTTCATCTGGGATTTTTTGGGGGAGGCACCTATTTATACATAGAAGGAGGTAGGAGGCTCCAAATGGAGTGCGGTTTTCGGCCACACGATCGTGATCGAACGACCGAGAGGATGGAGGGGGTTTAGGTGGGTTTTGGGCCACTTTGGAGAGGTGTTGGGCTGCAACACACACGAGGCCTTTACGGTTCCTCGGTTAACTGTTGGAGTATCAAACGAAGTCCAAATGGCACGAAACTTGACAGGCGGTCTACCGGTAGTATACCAAGGCCGCTTGGCAAGTCTCGGTCCAATCCGATAACATTTAACACCCGCACACGAAAAGAGGCAAAAGGGGACACCGGAGGACATATGAGTGCCGGAATGCAAAATGGACAACGGGGAAAATGCTCGGATGCATGAGACGAACACGTATGCAAATGCGATGCACATGATGACATGATATGAGATGCATGACAAAGGCAAAAGCAAAACGAAGACGAAACCCAACCACAAGGGAATATCATAACTTAGTGCCGAAAATGGCAAGAGTTGGAATACAAATATGGCAAGTTACATACGGGGCGTTACAACACTCCACCACTACGAAAGGATCTCGTCCCGAGATCTAGGACTGGAAAAACTCCGGGTATTCGGAAGGGAGGTGTTCCTCGTGTTCCCAGGTGGCTTCACGGTCAGAATGATGTGACCACTTCACTTTCAGGAATTTGATAGACTTGTTGCGAGTCTTGCGCTCAGTTTCTTCAAGAATAGCAACAGGATGCTCATGATAAGACAGGTCTTCTTGGAGATCAATCTCTTCGAAGTTGATGGTGCGGTCAGGAGTCTTGAAACACTTGCGAAGCTGAGACATGTGAAACATGTCGTACACGTTTGCAAAGTTGGATGGAAGATCAAGTTGATAGACGAGATCTCCTCTTTTGCCAATGATCTTGAAAGGACCCACGTATCTAGGGGCAAGCTTCCCTTTGATACCGAAGCAACGAGTACCTTTCATTGGAGAGACGCGGAGGTAGACATGGTCTCCGATCTCGAAAGCCAAGTCACGATGCTTGCTATCATAGTAACTCTTATGGCGCGATTGCGTGGCTTTGAGATTTTCACAAATGACTTTGCACATTTCTTCAGCCTCCGTGATCAAGTCATTGCCAAGAAGTTGGCGTTCACCAGTCTCTGACCAGTTAAGAGTACTGCACTTTCTGCCATAGAGAATCTCGAATGGGGCCTTGCCCGAACTCGCTTGGAAGCTGTTGTTGTAGGAGAACTCGGCATATGGAAGACAATCTTCCCACTTCATACCGAAAGAAATGACACATGCCCTGATAATATCTTCAAGAATTTGATTAACTCACTTGACTTGTCCACTAGTTTGAGGATGAAAGGCTGTGCTAAAGCGAATGTTGGTGCCCATGGCCTTCTGAAAAGAATCCTAGAACTTAGAGGTAAAGATGCTTCCACGATCTGAATATATCAACTACGGAATGCCGTGCAAAGAGACAATCCTGGAGGTATATAGCTCTGCCAACTGAGCTGCTGCTACGTCTCGAGCTAGCGTTGGTTTTCCCCGAAGAGGAGGGGGTGATGCAGCACAGTAGCGTAAGTATTTCCCTCAGTTTTTGAGAACCAAGGTATCAATCCAGTAGGAGGTCACGCGCAAGTCCCTCGTACCTGCACAAAACAGTAGCAACTCGCAACCAACGCTTAGGGGTTGTCAATCCCTTCACGGTCACTTACGAGAGTGAGATCTGATAGAGATAATATTTTTGGTATTTTTGGTATAAAGATGCAAAGTAAAAAGTAAAAGCAAGGCAAGTAAAATAAAGTAATGGAGATTGATATGATGAGAATAGACCCGGGGGCCATAGGTTTCACTAGTGGCTTCTCTCAAGAGCATAGATATTCTACGGTGGGTGAACAAATTACTGTTGAGCAATTGATAGAATTGAGCATAGTTATGAGGTTATCTAGGTATGATCATGTATATAGGCATCACGTCTGTGACAAGTAGACCGACTCCTGCCTGCATCTACTACTATTACTCCACTCATCGACCGCTATCCAGCATGCATCTAGAGTATTAAGTTAAAAATAGAGTAACGCCTTAAGCAAGATGACATGATGTAGAGGAATAAATTCATGCAATATGATAAATACCCCATCTTGTTATCCTCGATGGCAACAATACAATACGTGCCTTGCAACTCTTTCTGTCACTAAGTAAGGACACCGCAAGATTGAACCCAAAGCTAAGCACTTCTCCCATTGCAAGAACTACCAATCTAGTTGGCCAAACCAAACGGATAATTCGAAGAGACTTGCAAAGACAACTCAATCATACATAAAAGAATCCAGAGAAGATTCAAATATTATTCATAGATAAGTTGGATCATAAACCCACAATTCATCGGTCTCAACAAACACACCGCAAAAAGAAGATTACATCGAATAGATCTCCACGAGAGAGGGGGAGAACATTGTATTGAGATCCAAAAAGAGAGAAGAAGCCATCTAGCTACTAGCTATGGACCCGAAGGTCTGAAGTAAAC
The DNA here is from genome assembly GCF_056163025.1 of Triticum urartu. Taxonomy (NCBI): domain Eukaryota; kingdom Viridiplantae; phylum Streptophyta; class Magnoliopsida; order Poales; family Poaceae; genus Triticum; species Triticum urartu. The sequence continues at coordinate 477,731,833 of NC_141877.1, forward strand.
TACTCACACTTCATCGGAAGGGCTATGGTGTTGATGTAGAAGCCCTCCATGATGGATGCCCTCTCCGGCGGAGCTCCGGAACAGGCCCCAAGATGGGATCTCGTGGATACAGGAAGTTGCGGCGGTGGAATTAGGTTTTTGGCTCCCTCCTGGTCTAATGGGGGTATGTAGGTATATATAGGAGGAAGGAGTACGTCGGTGGAGCTCCGAGGGGCCCACGAGGCAGGGGGTGTGCCCAGGGGGGGGGGGCGCCCTCCACCCTTGTGACCTCCCCAGAAACTTCTTGGAGTAGGGTCCAAGTCTCCTGGATCATGTTCGGTGAGAGGATCACGTTCCCGAAGATTTCATTCCGTTTGGACTCCGTTTGATATTCTGTTTTCTCGAAATACTGAAATAGGCAAAAAACAGCAATTCTGGGCTGGGCCTCCGGTTAATAGGTTAGTCCCAAAAATAATATAAAAGTGGAAAATAAAGCCCAATATAGTCCAAAACAGTAGATAAAGTAGCATGGATCAATCAAAAATTATAGATACGTTGGAGACGTATCAGGCATCCCCAAGCTTAATTCCTGCTCGTCCTCGAGTAGGTAAATGATAAAAAAAGAATTTTTGCTGCGGAGTGATACTTTGGCATAATTTCAATGTAAATCTTCTTAATCATGGTATGAATATTCAAATTCGAAAGATTCAAGACAAAAGTTCATATTGACATAAAAATGATAATACTTCAAGCATACTAATTAAACAATTATGTCATCTCAAAATAACATGGCCAAAGGAAGTTCATCCCTACAAAATCATATAGTTAGGCTATGCTTCATTTTCGTCACACAAAGATGTTCCCAACTTCTATACCCCCGATGACAAGCCAAGCAATTGTTTCATACTCAAATAATCTCAAACTTTTTCAACCTTCACACAATACATGAGCGCGAGCCATGGACATAGCACTATGGGTGGTATAGAATATGATGATGGGGATTGTGTGGAGAAGACAAAAAAGGAGAAAGTCTCACATCAACGAGGCTAATCAATGAGCTATGGAGATGCCCATCAATTGATGTTAATGCAAGGAGTAGGGATTGCCATGCAACAGATGCACTAGAGCTAAGAATGCTCAACAAAAGAAAACTAGTGGGTGTGCATCCAACTTGCTTGCTCATGAAGACCTAGGGCATTTTGAGGAAGCCCATCGTTGGAATATACAAGCCAAGTTCTATAATGAAAAATTCCCACTAGTATGAACAAGAAAACTTATGAGACTCACTATATGAAAATCATGGTGCTACTTTGAAGCACAATATATGAGACTCACTACATGAAGAACAAGGTGCTACTTTGAAGCACAAGTGTGGAAAAAGAGATAGTAGCATTGCCCTTTTTATTTTCTCTTTTTTTGGGCCTTCCTTTTTTTGGCCTTTCTCTCTTTTTTTGGGAAATGCTCTAATAATGATGATCATCACACTTCTATTGATTACAACATAATGATTACAACTCGATACTAGAACAAGATATGACTCTATATGAATGCCTCCGGCGGTGTACCGGGATGGTGCAATGAATCAAGAGTGACATGTATGAAAAATAATGCATGGTGGCTTTGCCACAAATACGACGTCAACTACAAGATCATGCAATGGCAATATGACAAAAGTAAAGCATGTCATGATGATGATGATGGTGGTGGAAGTTGCATGGCAATATCACTACAGGAATCAGCTACTTTGCCGTCTGCCAAGGCAGACGGCAAAGGCATGAACGGCGGACGGCAAAGACCTTTGCCGTCAGCCACGGACGGCAAAAGGCTCCAGCAAAGTAGGCTACGGTAAACAGCTACTTTGCCGTCTGCTACTGATGGCAAAGTCTTTGCCGTCTGCGGCGGACGGCAAAGAGAGCGGACGGCAATAATTGCGCTGTCAGTCCGTTAAGTGGCTAACGGCAGGCCTTTGCCGTCCGCCGCTGACGGCAAAATTTCTAGTGTCTTTGCCATCCGCCACTGATGTCATCTACACGTCACTACATGGCAGGTTCTTTGCCGTCTGCCCCTGATGGAAAAGTGCAGGTTCTTTGCCGTCTGCCACTGATGGCAAAGTCTTTGCCGTCTGCCACTTTAGGCAAACTGACCAAATGGGTCAGCCCCTAGGAAGCACAGCTAGATGCCACGTGTCTTCTTTGCCGTCCGCGGCAGACGGCAAAGAGCCCGTTGCCGTCGGTGGTAGACGGCAAAGAGCCTGCATATTGGCTCTTTTATCTGTTTTTTATTAAATCCAACAATTTTCATCACAAATATATATGACATATATAGATATATTTCAAAAGGCCATTACAGAGCAAACATATAAGATATCCAACACATAACTTCATCATCAAACCATATATATTACATGCATAGTTCCATCATACATAACAAGTTCAACATAGAGGCATCCAATCATATATATTACAATAGTTTCATCCAACGATACATGCATAGTTCAACGATACAAAAGAAACAGAGAAAGGGATAAGGAGCACTCCATCTATGCAAGCTTTCGTCAAGTGAATGAAATCTGCAAAATGAAAAATAAGAAAGTTAGAACAAGAAGAGTAGAACAAGAAGAAGACTAGAACAAGAAGAGTAGAACAAGAAGAAGACTAGAACAAGAAGAGTATGTCATTTATGAGCTAACTTACGTGAAATGGATCATATATGAGCTAACTAAGTTGAAATGGGTCATTTATGAGCTAGCTAAGGTGAAATGGATCATTTATGAGCTAACTTAGTTGAAATGGGTCGTTTATGAGCTAACTAAGGTCAAATGGATCGTTTTTGAGGTAACTAAGGTGAAATGGATCGTTTTTTAGCTAACTTAGGTGAAATGGATCATTTATGAGCTAACTTAGTTGAAATGGATCGTTTTTGAGCTAACTTAGGTGAAATGGATCATTTATGAGCTAATTTAGTTGAAATGGATCTTTTTGAGCTAACTTAGGTGAAATGGATCATTCATGAGCTAATTTAGTTGAAATGGATCTTTTTGAGCTAACTTAGGTGAAATGGATCATTTAAGAGCTAATTTAGGTGAAATGGATCGTTTTTAGCTAACTTAGGTGAAATGGATCATTTATGAGCTAACTTAGTTGAAATGGATCGTTTATGAGCTAACTAAGGTCAAATGGATCGTTTTTGAGGTAACTAAGGTGAAATGGATCGTTTTTTAGCTAACTTAGGTGAAATGGATCATTTATGAGCTAACTTAGTTGAAATGGATCGTTTTTGAGCTAACTTAGGTGAAATGGATCATTCATGAGCTAATTTAGTTGAAATGGATCTTTTTGAGCTAACTTAGGTGAAATGGATCATTTAAGAGCTAATTTAGGTGAAATGGATCATTTTTTAGCTAACTTAGGTGAAATGGATCATTTATGAGCTAACTTAGTTGAAATGGATCGTTTTTGAGCTAACTTAGGTGAAATGGATCATTTATGAGCTAATTTAGTTGAAATGGATCTTTTTGAGCTAACTTAGGTGAAATGGATCATTTAAGAGCTAATTTAGGTGAAATGGATCGTTTTTTAGCTAACTTGGTGAAATGGATCGTTTATGAGCTAAATTAGTTGAAATGGATCGTTTATGAGATAACCTAGGTAAGATGGGTCATTTTGGAGTTAACCTAGGTGAAATGGGTCATTTTAAAGCTAACGTAGGTAAAATGGATCATTTAGGAGCTAATCTAGGTAAAATGGGTCATTTTTGAGCTAACTTGGATGAACTGGATCATTTATAAGCTAACCTAGGTAAAATGGGTCATTTTAGAGCTAACTTAGGTAAAATGGATCGTCTATGAGCTAACTAAGCTAATTATGCAATTTTTGACATAAGTAAGCTAAGTACAGATCGTTTTAGAGCTAACTTAGGTAAAATGGATGGTTTTGGAGGTCAGTAAGCTTATTAAGTCATTTTGGAGGAGAAGAAGCCAAGTCTAGGTCATTATGGTAAGCATTGGAGGAAATAAAGCTAAGTCTAGGTCTTTATGCATGTGTTAAGCAAAACACTAGATAAACTTACCAAGATCCAGGAGGTGTAGGAGCGGGGTGGCTCATGTCGGTAGCTGGAGAAGGATCGTGCGATGCTTGTCTGGAGTTACGCTGCACCAAAGATCATTTCCAATGTCTTGTTAGCATGATGACACTCAAATGTTAAGACTAGCAAGTAATGTCCATTCAAATAAAACTCACCGTGGTCCCAGGAGCAATCACTGGCATCGGTAGAGCGGTCTGACCTGTCTTCTCGCACACAGACTGCACATTTGGTTTTGACGACTCAGTCATACTAGTTAGTAATGAGACAAACACTACATGAATGTTTTGGCTAATCTGCAGAAGAAACTTACCACAAGGAGCTCGTACATGGCCCTTGCCTGCATGTCATTCCGTGCCCTCTCCTCCTCCATCATCTTTGTCGTCCTCTCCTCCAACTCCCGCTGCCTCTCCGCCGCCTCCGCCAGAAGTTTCTCCGTTCTATCTCTCTCACTCTGTATAGCAGCCTGCAACACCACTCACATGACCATTTGTAATCATTGATGGAAGCGCACACAATGTAATGGAGAAAGATAACTGAGTACGTATCACTAACCTTGATGGCAAGTTGCACTGGCCGTTCACGAGGCCTTATCTCAGGAGCGGAGCTCGACTGGCGCGCCTTGATCTCCGGGAGAGTGCTAGGACAACGGATAAGTCCATCTCCAATGGCTATGGAGCCATGGGACCTCCCGCCACCAGATATCATCAACAGCTCTGGATCAATGGGACCCTGGCTTGGGTTAAAGTCCTCCCCTTTCCCCGCCTTCCCCTCATCTCTATATCTCACGAGCTTGTTGTGGGAGGAGATGTTGGTGAAGTTGTTTGCATCATCGAGGTCAGACTGAGAGAAAGCCTTGACTTTCTTGAAAGAGGCAGTGTGGGCCATGGCATACAGGTCGTACACCTCTGGCACCTTATCCGCCTTATTGTAGCGTGCCTGAAAGAGAGAAACAATGAAAATTAGTAATTAAAGGGCTCAAGCTAGCATGATGAATGAATTGCATGAATCATGAAGCAAACCACATACCCAGTTGCGCCCGAACTGATATAAGTTGGAGCTGCCTTGATGGTGTGGCACACCTTCCATTTGGGCACGTTTGTCCTTGGCCTTGTTGTGGAGGGCTAGCCATTGTTTTGAGCACCACTCATCGACCAACACCTCCCAACAATCCATCCGATCTGCACACCATCTCGGAGGCGCCTAAGTTAGCAAATAGAAACTTGAGCGCTACGGCTAAGAATTACTAAATGAAGGAACTTAAGTAGAGAAGGCCTTAAGAATTACCTTCATGTACTGCTCCTTACTCAGGAACTTATCGCGGCACGCCGGCTTGGTCTTCTTGATACCACGCAAGGCGTAGTAGTCTCGAACAGCCTGCACCCGAGCCTCGTGCCGTAAGTTCTGGAGTAGGCGCTTGCAGACGTTCTCGATAACATGTGCCGCGTCCTCCTCGTATCCCTCCTCACACCTGTAGAATGTCTGCAATCAAATGAGACAATATTGATTAGTACAATTAGTAACTAGCTAGTTGAAGATTTTTAAATGTGTAAAGGAGAAATTACCCAGAACTTTCTGATCACCATGTCTGCCCTCGTGTCGCACACGACACCGTCGATAATCTCATCCGGCGGGGCCGGGGCAGCCACGTAGTGCTCCCAGCTCAATCCAAGCTCTGGAAGCTGACCCTCACCAGGCAACATGACAAACCCCGGGAAGTTTTGCCAGCAAAGAACTCCAAGGATGGAGTTGGGCTGGCGGACACTATGATGGTGGTCCCAACCCCTGCAGCATGACAAGGCCAACGCATTAGTTATTTGAAAAAACGTGAATGCACAAGGTACAAAAATATTAAATGCACTTACGTACCTCTCCCCATCAGGGAAAATCAACCACCTCTGCTCGCGGGTCACCGGCACGGACGGGAGCCGTGTAGCACCACGCTGGTAGACGGTGCCCCCCTCCTCCTCAAGATCAGTCGGCTCCCCGCCATCATCAGCATGGCCACTCGGCTCCTCGGGCTGATCCGGCCAGGTACCCCATCCGGACGTGTGCTCCTCCGGGGTCACGTGGGCCGAACTCTCGTGGGCCGAAGGCCAGTCGACCTGAAGCTCGTGGGCCCAAGACCCGTGGACCGAGGCTCGTGGACCGGAGTCCGTGTAGCCTCCTCCTCGGACGAGTCCACCCTAGCAGTCACGTGCTCGGGTGAAACAGCTGGGGGTGGCGGCGAGGAAGGCGCCGTAGCAGTCACCCTACCTCCTCTCCGACGACCACGTGCCCCACCTCCTCTCTTCCTACCTCGTCCCCTGCTGGGCACCGCGGTCGACGAAGAAGGGCCCGGCGGTGTGGCCATACTGTCCAGCAACGCTCGGCGGAGAGGTGCGTCTGGAATGGAAGACCTCAGACCACGCTCCCGACCAGCGCCCACCATCTTTCAACACCTGCCATGACAAACAGTAAACGAAATTAGTACAACATAAAAAAAGACCGACATGAATAATAATATGTGTATCACTTAAGTGTATCATCATCAAGTACAACATAAAAAATGTAATACCTGACACTACTAATAATCTCGATCAGTATCATCAATAAATGCATAATCATCATCATCACTATAATCAATGACGGGCTCATAGGGTTCATTGGCATCAACATGTGCAAGGCCACCTTGACGTAATCGGTCAAGCATTGACAGGTCATCCGCAGCAGTAACCTCTTCTTGTTCCGGCTCTTCTTGTTCCTCCTCTGGGGTGATGTCGGATTCATTGTCGCTGTCTACTTCAATGTTTTGGGGTGAAGTATAGCGGTTCTTGAAACGCTTTTTGGAAAGACGTGTCTCTTGGAAGAATTCTCCTTCATATGTGTCTGGGTTAATGTGAGGTTCATAATCCTCTTCCTTTGGGGGAGAAAGTCTAGCACGTGGCGGCACTTCATAAACGACATCCCAACCTTTCAGATTTGGATTAGTTTGGCAGCCCCACGGTAGATAGAATACTTGGGTCGCCTGTTGAGCCATAATATAGACATCAGGAACATCTAAATGAGTGCTTTGGTTGATTTCAACTAGCCCTACATGTTCATGAGTCCTTCTAGTCTCCTTCGGCTGAAACCAATAACATTTGAAGACTACGACATTCGGTGGGTTTTCACCATAGAACAGAAGTTCATAAATTGCTTCAACTCTCCCATAATACTCGGTACCTCCTTCGCCGATAGCAGATACACAACAATTTGTTGACTTTTAGTCGGCCATAGATAGCTCTTTGCCATAGGTACGAAAGCGATACCCGTTGATGTCGTACTTGTCAAATGAACGGACCTTATAGTCAAAACCATTAGCGACTTGTCTCAATTCGGCGTCCATAGACTCTGAATTAGCCTACAAGTTTAATATGAAAGGATTGTTGCATTATGCACAAATTAGCGAATGAAATGAAATTGTCTAATAGAAATTACCGTTTGTTTGAACCAAGAGATGAAACCGGGATAGCCACCTCCTTGCTTTGCGAGAAGCTCATACTCTTCGACGGAATCCTTTTGGATCTCCGCTCCATACGAGAATATGGCGACGTATCGACTGTATGACATATCCAGGAATAAGAGTAGTTCAAAGGAAATAGAAGTTGCGAAACAATGTATCGAGAACTTACTCGATGTACGGCATTACCCGCTCAATCCATATGTGCCAATCATGACTCTTGAGACCAAATATCTTCAGTTTATCAAGATTCGCTCCCCTCTTTAGATTCGCTGCATACCCATCGGGGAACATCAACTGCTGTTGCACCCACAAGAGAATTTCCCTCATAGCTGGCCTTCCAAGATTGAACCATGCCTTTGGCTTCGTCCAGTTCTGCTTTCCTTTCGGTTCTTTCATGTTTTGTAATGGCCTATCACATAGCGCCTCCAGATCGACTCTAGCCTTAGTATTATCCTTTGACTTCCCATCTATGCCGAACAATGTACCAAAAAGTGCCTCAGCGATATTCTTCTCAGTGTGCATCACGTCGATGTTGTGTGGGCAAAGGAGGTCTTTGAAGTAAGGCAGATCCCATAAGCATGTTTTGCGAGTCCACGCGTGCTTAGTATTATACCCCTTGAAGTACCCTGGACGTTGTGGATCTGGCTCGAGAGCGTTTAACTGATCTAGGGTCTGTTGGCCTGTCAATGCAGGTGGTGCAGAGTTTTTGACAACTCTACCCCTGATGAAGTTCTTCTTGTCTTTCCTGAACTTATGGCGAGGATCCAGGAACTGTCTATGCATGTCGAAGCAAGAAAACTTGCGACCGGCCTGAAGCCAACGAAACTCAAGAGCTCCCTTGCATGTGGGGCACGGGAACCTTCCATGCACACACCAGCCAACGAATAGCGCATACGCCGGCAAGTCATGTGTCGAGTACATGTACCAGACACGCATTATGAACTTCCGTTTGCTAAAGGCGTCGTATGTCTTGAACCCATTATCCCAGGCTTCTTGCAATTCGTCCTTAAGCGGCTGCATGTACACATTCATATTTTTGCCCAGATAGTTGGGTCCTGGAATTATCAACGTCAGGAAAATGTTCTTTCTTTGCATAGTCTGTCCGGGGGGGGGGGGGGGGGGGAGATTGAGTGGAAAGACAAATACGGGCCAACAACTGTATTGGGCTACCGTCATACCAAACACACTGAACCCATCCGTGCTGATGCCGACTCGAGGATGCCTCGGATCTGCCGCTTTGTCAGCATGTAATTCATCAAACTTTTTCCACGCAACACCATCCGATGTGTGTACCATCATCAGATTCCCATCTGCATCTAGTTTGGTTCTTTTGCCTGTTTTGTGCCATGTCATCTGTCTGGCCGTCTCTTCGACCATGAAAAGACGTTGAAGTCTTGGTACGATTGGCATATACCGAAGAACACTAACGGGGATTTTGGTCTGTGTCTTCTCACCCATACCATTGTCTACCACAATATACCTGGAAGACTTGCAAATGGGACAATAGTTCAAGTCCGCATAGTCAAGCCTAAATAAGGCACATCCTTTCTCACAGGCATGTATCTTCTCATAGGGCATCTTCAGTGCACGGAGGATTTTGTCCGACTGGTACAGGTTTGCAGGCATTACATGGCCTTTGGGTAGAAAGCATCCAAATACTGTCATAATTGCGTCATAGCATTCTCTGCCCAAGTTGAACTGAGCCTTCAGAGCCATTACTTGTGAGATGGCATCCAACTGACAAAGCTCAGTGTGCTCGTGGAGCGGACGTTTCGAAGACTCCAACATTTCATTGAAGGCCTTTGCAGATTCCTCCATCTCCTCGTCTGAATCCCGAGCATCATCATAGCCTTGCACCATGTTTTCCATCCCGGTACCATGCTCGTCGGTGCGACGACGATGCACCTCAGCTCGGTCACGTTGGGCAGACTCACCATGAAATGTCCACACCGTATAATCGGGCGTAAAACCACTCTTCTACAGGTGTTTGCCCATTTCAGCCTCTGTCTTATTTTCCCAATTGCCGCACCGGAAACAGGGGCACCAGGTTTTCTTTTGGCCATTTGCAAATGCGGCTTGCACAAACCCCCTGGTTTTTGTGAACCATTCAGCGCTCCATTTGTTCTGACCAGTGTGACCGGTATACATCCAAGCACGGTCACTCATCTTGACTTTCAGAGCTACTGGACACACAACAATTATATATGTAATTCACCATGTATATATTCATTAGTTGATCTACTTTGTCAATTTTATTACGTCCATGCAACCTACACTCTAATAGGTAATGATAGGTCCTAATCCCACCCGTGTATGTGTAGATTGGGTTCATTTTCCCATGCTATGCTCCGGATCCGACGCAAAATTTCGGTAGCACCTCCCCGCTGTTCTCCTGATACACGTCTCTGCAATAAACAGAGAGGATGTGTACCCGGAGAACAACAGGGGAGGCACTGACGAAATATATGCGTCGGATCCGGAGCAAAGCATATGGGAAAATGAACCCAATCTACACATACTCGGGCTGTCCATGGATAGCGTTGGACAATTCGAAAGAATCAAGGTTATAAATATGCAAATGCATGCATATTTATAACTATGACGCTTTCGAACGGGAGACACATATTGGTTACGCATACTGATGATTCAAGACACATATCTAGCTAGCTATCAAGTTTCATCGGAATAGATCAAATAATTAATGGGGGAGGAGGACTTGTCATTTGTGCTCACCCACGAACGAAGGGGCAGAGCTCGTCAAACGCACGGCGAGGTCGTCGAACACCAAACCTCGCAGCGATGAAACAACTGCACATTTAAAACTACACGATCAACACAATTATATATGATGTTTTTCATAACAAAATCGAAAAATATATGACCTAACTAATAATTCACAAATATATGACCCCGTCGGCCTCTGGAAGGCCAAAGAACACCTTTTCGGGAGGTGTCGGTGGTCGGGGTGTCCTGTCGGTGTCGGGGTGCCGTGTCGGGGTCGGGGTGCTGTTTCGGGGTCGGGGGGTCGGGGTGTCGTGTCGATGTCGGGGTAGTGCCGTGTCGGTGTCGGGGTGTTGTTTCGAGGTCGGGGTGTGGTGTCGGGGTCAGGGTGTCGGGTCAGGCTCGGGGTCGGGGTGTCGGGTCAGGCTCGGGGGGTCGGGGTGTCGGGGTCGGGGTCGGGGTGTCGGGGTCAGGGTCGGGCTCGGGGTGTCGGGGTCGGGGTCTCGGGGTCGGGGTGTCGTGTCGGGGTGCCGGGTCGGGGTCGGGGTGTCGGGTCAGGCTCGGGGGGTCGGGGTGTCGGGGTCGGGGTGTCGGGGTTGGGGTGTCGGGGTCGGGCTCGGGGTGTCGGGGTCGGGGTCTCGGGGTCGGGGTGTCGTGTCGGGGTGCCGGGTCGGGGTCTTTTTTCCTTTTCTTCTTCTTCCTCTTCTTCCTCTTCTTCCTTTTCTTCCTTTTCTTCCTTTTTTCCTTCTTCTTCTTCTTCTTCTTCTTCTTCTTCTTCTTCTTCTTCTTCTTCTTCTTCTTCTTCTTCTTCTTCCTCCTCCTTTCCTTTTTCCTCTTCTTCTTCTCCTCCTCTCCTGTTTTCTTCTTCTTCTTCTTCTTCTTCTTCTTCTTCTTCTTCTTCTTCTTCTTCTTCTTCTTCTTCTTCTTCTTCTTCTTCTTCTTCTTCCTCTTCTTCTTTTTTCTTCTCCTCCTCCTCTTCTTCTTCTCCTCCTCTCCTGTTTTTTTCTTCTTCTTCTTCTTCCTCTTCTTCTTTTTTCTTCTCCTCCTCCTCTTCTTCTTCCTCCTTTCCTTTTTCCTCTTCTTCTTCTCCTCCTCTCCTGTTTTTTCTTCTTCTTCTTTTTCTTTCCTAAAACTGAACTAAACCTAAAACTAAACCTAAATCTAATCTAAACATAAACCTAAAACTAAAAAAACCGAAAAAAGGAAAAAACTAAATCTAAACCTAAAACTAAAATAAGACTAAACCTAAACCTAAAACTAAACCTAAAACTGAAACTAAATCTAAACTAAACATAAACCTAAAACTAAAAAAACAGAAAAAAAGGAAAAATAGAGGAGAGGTAGAGCTCACCTGGTCCGGTGGAGGAGGTGGCCGGTGGAGGAGGGGGGCGGGGCGGCCTGGGGCGGCGGCGCCGGGCCCAGGGCGGTGGGGCACGGGGGGCGGGGGGCCGGGGCGTGGCGGCGCTGAGACGGGGGGCCGGTGGAGGAGGGGGGCGGGGCGGCGGCGCCGGGCCCGGGGCGGTGGGGCGCAGGGGGCCGGGGCACGGCGGCGGCGAGTGGTGGTGGCGGCGGCGCGCGTATGGGAGGAGAGAAACAAAGAGAGAGGGCACGGGGTGGGGGGCGGGCCGTTAGATATGTTAAATCTTTGTCGTCCGCCCCCTTTGCCGTCCGCTTATTTGCTCTTTGCCGTCTGCTAGCAGACAGCAAAGAGGGGGGCCCATTAAGTTTTTTTTAACCAGCTCCTCAGTGGGGCCCCCTCCCTCTTTGCCGTCCGCTAGCGGACGGCAAAGAATCTTTGCCGTCAGCTAGTGGACGGCAAAGAACTGGCTGATGGCAAAGGCCTTCTTTGCCATCAGCCAGTTCTTTGCCATCTGCTTTCGGGTAGCTGATGGCAAAGGGCTTCTTTGCCGTCTGCTAGCAGACGGCAAAGAGCTGGCAGATGGCAAAGTAGCTGATTCCAGTAGTGTATATCTCGGAATGGCTATGGAAATGCCATGATAGGTAGGTATGGTGGCTGTTTTGAGGAAGATATAGGGAGGTTTATGTGTGAAAGAGCGTATCATATCACGGGGTTTGGATGCACCGGCGAAGTTTGCACCAACTCTCAATGTGAGAAAGGGCAATGCACGATACCGAAGAGGCTAGCAAATGGCGGAAAGGTAAAAGTGCGTATAATCCATGGACTCAACATTAGTCAAAAGAACTCATATACTTATTGCAAAAATTTAGAAGTCATCAAAAATCAAGTACTACGCGCATGCTCCTAGGGGGATAGATTGGTAGGAAAAGACCATCGCTCGTCCCCGACCGCCACTCATAAGGATGCACAAGCCAGGTATACTTCATGCTTCAAATTTGTTACACAACTTTAACCATACCTGCATGCTACGGGACCTGCTAACTTCAACACAAGTATTTCTCAAATTCACAACTACTCAACTAGCACGACTATGATATTATCACCTCCATATCTCAAAACAATTATCAAGCATCAAACTTATCTTAGTATTCAACCCACTAAAAAGAAAGTTTCACATATCTTGAATACCAAGTATATTAACATTAAGCAAATTACCATGCTATTAACGACTCTTAAAATAATCTAACTGAAGCATGAGAGATAAAGTTTCTTTAAAACAAACCAACAACATGCTCTAAAAGATCTAAGTGAAGCACTAGAGCAAAAATTATCACGCTCAAAAAGATATAAGTGAAGCACATAGAGTAAACTATCAAGCTCAAAAGATATAAGTGAAGCACATAGAGTATTCTAACAAATTTCAATTCATGCATGGCTCTCTCAAAAGGTGTGTACAGCAAGGATGATTGTGGTAGACTAACAAGCAAATACAAAAATAATACAAGACGCTCCAAGCAAAACACATATCATGTGGTGAATAAAAATATAGCTCCAAGTAAATTACCGATGGAAGTGGACGAAAGAGGGGATGCCTTCCGGGGCATCCCCAAGCTTTGACTTTTTGGTGTCCTTGGATTATCTTGGGGGTGCCATGGGCATCCCCAATCTTAGGCTCTTGCCACTCCTTGTTCCATAATCCATCAAAAGAATTCACCCAAAACTTGAAAACTTCACAACACAAAACTCAATAGAAATCTCGTGAGCTCCGTTAGAGAAAGAAAACAAAAGAGTACTTTAAGGTACTGTAGTGAACTTGTTCTTTATTTGTATTGGTGTTAAACCTACTGTATTCCAACTTCTCTATGGTTTATAAACTATTTTACTAGCCATAGATTCATCAAAATAAGCAAACAACACACGCAAAACAGAATCTGTCAAAAAGAGAACAGTCTGTAGTAATCTGTTACTAACGCAAACTTCTGGAACCCAAAAAATTCTACCAAAATTAGACGACCTGGGAAATTTGTTTATTGATCAGCAGCAATTGGAATCACTATTTTACCACGTTCTGGTGATTTTTGAGAATTCGGGCACCGAGCGCAAAGATTCTGGAAATTACAGCAAGATCAAATAACTATCTTCCAAGAAGATCTAATAGGTTTAACTTGGCACAAACACTAATTAAAAGATAAAAACACATCTAAACAGAATCTAGATGGATTATTTATTCCTAAACAGAACCAAAAACAAAAACACAAAATAAAATTGGGTTGCCTCCCAACAAGCGCTATCGTTTAACGCCCCTAGCTAGGCATAAAAGCAAGGATAGATCTAGGTATTGCCATCTTTGGTAGGCAATTCTTCAATGAGGCATCCACCTCCTTTAGAATTTTCTTTCTTTCTAGTGATTATCAAACTTTTAGGCATAAGATCAAAAAATTCATTCGTGGCAAATGGTTCCTTAATGATTGTAAAAAGATCGGGGTGAACACTTATAGATTTAAGATCCGCATTTTCCTTACTAGATGATTCACCCTTATTTTTAGGAACATACATAAGCTTGGCAATTTTAGTGGGAGGACTAGGAGTACTTTTTACGGAAGAGAAAGCAGTTCCCAAGTTGGTAATGATACCCTCAAGTTTATCGATTCGAGTAGAGTCTAGATTTATTTTTTCATTAACCATGGGTTCCTTCTCCTTAATATTTTTCAAAGTCATTCCTACCTTAGATCCATATTGAGTAATTTGATTATGAATCTTTTTATCTAGATTTTCAATGGATTCAATGGTAGCAACTTTGTTTTCAATAATTTCAAGCCTTTGCATAACATGCTCCAAGGTTAACACAGTTCCATTAACCAAAAGGGGAGGTGAGCCAAATAAATCTATTAAAACATTATAGGAATCAAAAGTATGGCTACCCAAAAAATTCCCTCCGGTAATGGTATCAAGGATATATCTATACCAAGGATTAGCACCTACATAAAAATTGCGAAGAAGGACTGAAGTAGATTGCTTTCTGGTAGATCTATTTTGAGCATTGCAAATTCTATACCAAGCATCTTTTAGATTTTCTCCCTCCCTTTGTCTAAAATTTAGCACTTCATTCTCGGGAGATAACGGAGAAGATAAGGAATTCGACATAGCGACAGGTAAGCAAACTAACACACGAGCAAACAAAAGGCAAGGGAAAAAGAGGAGGAGATTGGGAAAGAGAGGGCGAATAAAACGGCAAGGGTGAAGTGGGGGAGAGGAAAACGAGAGGCAAATGGAAAATAATGTAATGCGAGAGATAGAGATTGTGATGGGTACTTGGTATGTTGACTTTTGCGTAGGCTTCCCCGGCAACGGCGCCAGAAATGGCTCGTTGACGGGAGAGTAAATCTTGACTTGACTTGGCGTAGGCCTCCCCGGCAACGGCGCCAGAAATCCTTCTTGCTACGTCTCGAGCTAGCGTTGGTTTTCCCCGAAGAGGAGGGGGTGATGCAGCACAGTAGCGTAAGTATTTCCCTCAGTTTTTGAGAACCAAGGTATCAATCCAGTAGGAGGTCACACGCAAGTCCCTCGTACCTGCACAAAACAGTAGCAACTCGCAACCAACGCTTAGGGGTTGTCAATCCCTTCACGGTCACTTACGAGAGTGAGATCTGATAGAGATAATATTTTTGGTATTTTTGGTATAAAGATGCAAAGTAAAAAGTAAAAGCAAGGCAAGTAAAATAAAGTAATGGAGATTGATATGATGAGAATAGACCCGGGGGCAATAGGTTTCACTAGTGGCTTCTCTCAAGAGCATAGATATTCTACGGTGGGTGAACAAATTACTGTTGAGCAATTGATAGAATTGAGCATAGTTATGAGGTTATCTAGGTATGATCATGTATATAGGCATCACGTCTGTGACAAGTAGACCGACTCCTACCTGCATCTACTACTATTACTCCACTCATCGACCGCTATCCAGCATGCATCTAGAGTATTAAGTTAAAAATAGAGTAACGCCTTAAGCAAGATGACATGATGTAGAGGAATAAATTCATGCAATATGATAAATACCCCATCTTGTTATCCTCGATGGCAACAATACAATACGTGCCTTGCAACTCTTTCTGTCACTAAGTAAGGACACCGCAAGATTGAACCCAAAGCTAAGCACTTCTCCCATTGCAAGAACTACCAATCTAGTTGGCCAAACCAAACGGATAATTCGAAGAGACTTGCAAAGACAACTCAATCATACATAAAAGAATCCAGAGAAGATTCAAATATTATTCATAGATAAGTTGGATCATAAACCCACAATTCATCGGTCTCAACAAACACACCGCAAAAAGAAGATTACATCGAATAGATCTCCACGAGAGAGGGGGAGAACATTGTATTGAGATCCAAAAAGAGAGAAGAAGCCATCTAGCTACTAGCTATGGACCCGAAGGTCTGAAGTAAACTACTCACACTTCATCGGAAGGGCTATGGTGTTGATGTAGAAGCCCTCCATGATGGATGCCCTCTCCGGCGGAGCTCCGGAACAGGCCCCAAGATGGGATCTCGTGGATACAGGAAGTTGCGGCGGTGGAATTAGGTTTTTGGCTCCCTCCTGGTCTAATGGGGGTATGTAGGTATATATAGGAGGAAGGAGTACGTCGGTGGAGCTCCGAGGGGCCCACGAGGCAGGGGGTGTGCCCAGGGGGGGGGGGCGCCCTCCACCCTTGTGACCTCCCCGGAAACTTCTTGGAGTAGGGTCCAAGTCTCCTGGATCATGTTCGGTGAGAGGATCACGTTCCCGAAGATTTCATTCCGTTTGGACTCCGTTTGATATTCTGTTTTCTCGAAATACTGAAATAGGCAAAAAACAGCAATTCTGGGCTGGGCCTCCGGTTAATAGGTTAGTCCCAAAAATAATATAAAAGTGGAAAATAAAGCCCAATATAGTCCAAAACAGTAGATAAAGTAGCATGGATCAATCAAAAATTATAGATACGTTGGAGACGTATCAGGCATCCCCAAGCTTAATTCCTGCTCGTCCTCGAGTAGGTAAATGATAAAAAAAGAATTTTTGCTGCGGAGTGATACTTTGGCATAATTTCAATGTAAATCTTCTTAATCATGGTATGAATATTCAAATTCGAAAGATTCAAGACAAAAGTTCATATTGACATAAAAATGATAATACTTCAAGCATACTAATTAAACAATTATGTCATCTCAAAATAACATGGCCAAAGGAAGTTCATCCCTACAAAATCATATAGTTAGGCTATGCTTCATTTTCGTCACACAAAGATGTTCCCAACTTCTATACCCCCGATGACAAGCCAAGCAATTGTTTCATACTCAAATAATCTCAAACTTTTTCAACCTTCACACAATACATGAGCGCGAGCCATGGACATAGCACTATGGGTGGTATAGAATATGATGATGGGGATTGTGTGGAGAAGACAAAAAAGGAGAAAGTCTCACATCAACGAGGCTAATCAATGAGCTATGGAGATGCCCATCAATTGATGTTAATGCAAGGAGTAGGGATTGCCATGCAACAGATGCACTAGAGCTAAGAATGCTCAACAAAAGAAAACTAGTGGGTGTGCATCCAACTTGCTTGCTCATGAAGACCTAGGGCATTTTGAGGAAGCCCATCGTTGGAATATACAAGCCAAGTTCTATAATGAAAAATTCCCACTAGTATGAACAAGAAAACTTATGAGACTCACTATATGAAAATCATGGTGCTACTTTGAAGCACAATATATGAGACTCACTACATGAAGAACAAGGTGCTACTTTGAAGCACAAGTGTGGAAAAAGAGATAGTAGCATTGCCCTTTTTATTTTCTCTTTTTTTGGGCCTTCCTTTTTTTGGCCTTTCTCTCTTTTTTTGGGAAATGCTCTAATAATGATGATCATCACACTTCTATTGATTACAACATAATGATTACAACTCGATACTAGAACAAGATATGACTCTATATGAATGCCTCCGGCGGTGTACCGGGATGGTGCAATGAATCAAGAGTGACATGTATGAAAAATAATGCATGGTGGCTTTGCCACAAATACGACGTCAACTACAAGATCATGCAATGGCAATATGACAAAAGTAAAGCATGTCATGATGATGATGATGGTGGTGGAAGTTGCATGGCAATATCACTACAGGAATCAGCTACTTTGCCGTCTGCCAAGGCAGACGGCAAAGGCATGAACGGCGGACGGCAAAGACCTTTGCCGTCAGCCACGGACGGCAAAAGGCTCCAGCAAAGTGTTGATAGAATTGAGCATAGTTATGAGGTTATCTAGGTATGATCATGTATATAGGCATCACGTCTGTGACAAGTAGACCGACTCCTGCCTGCATCTACTACTATTACTCCACTCATCGACCGCTATCCAGCATGCATCTAGAGTATTAAGTTAAAAATAGAGTAACGCCTTAAGCAAGATGACATGATGTAGAGGAATAAATTCATGCAATATGATAAATACCCCATCTTGTTATCCTCGATGGCAACAATACAATACGTGCCTTGCAACTCTTTCTGTCACTAAGTAAGGACACCGCAAGATTGAACCCAAAGCTAAGCACTTCTCCCATTGCAAGAACTACCAATCTAGTTGGCCAAACCAAACGGATAATTCGAAGAGACTTGCAAAGACAACTCAATCATACATAAAAGAATCCAGAGAAGATTCAAATATTATTCATAGATAAGTTGGATCATAAACCCACAATTCATCGGTCTCAACAAACACACCGCAAAAAGAAGATTACATCAAATAGATCTCCACGAGAGAGGGGGAGAACATTGTATTGAGATCCAAAAACAGAGAAGAAGCCATCTAGCTACTAGCTATGGACCCGAAGGTCTGGAGTAAACTACTCACACTTCATCGGAAGGGCTATAGTGTTGATGTAGAAGCCCTCCGTGATGGATGCCCTCTCCGGCGGAGCTTCGGAACAGGCCCCAAGATGGGATCTCGTGGATACAGGAAGTTGCGGCGGTGGAATTAGGTTTTTGGCTCCCTCCTGGTCTAATGGGGGTACGTAGGTATATATAGGAGGAAGGAGTACGTCGGTGGAGCTCCGAGGGGCCCATGAGGCAGGGGGTGCACCCAGGGGGGGCGCCCTCCACCCTCGTGACCTCCCCGGAAACTTCTTGGAGTAGGGTCCAAGTCTCCTGGATCACGTTCGGTGAGAAGATCATGTTCCCGAAGGTTTCATTCCGTTTGGACTCCGTTTGATATTCTGTTTCCTCGAAATACTGAAATAGGCAAAAAACAGTAATTCTGGGCTGGGCCTCCGGTTAATAGGTTAGTCCCAAAAATAATATAAAAGTGGAAAATAAAGCCCAATATAGTCCAAAACAGTAGATAAAGTAGCATGGAGCAATCAAAAATTATAGATATGTTGGAGACGTATCAGCTGCTGTGATAGATTCTTTGATAGGAAGAAAATGAGCCACTTTAGTGAGCTTGTCGATGACAACAAAGATAGCATCATTGCCACGCTTGGACTTGGGAAATCCAGTCACGAAGTCCATCTCAATATGGTCAAACTTACATTATGGAATGGCAAGAGGTTGGAGGAGACCAGCTGGCCGTTGGTGTTCTGCTTTCACTCTTCTGCAGACATCACATTCATTCACGAACTGAGCAATCTCGCGCTTCATTTGAGTCCACCAATACGACTGCTTGAGGTCATGGTACATCTTTGTACTTCCAGGGTGAATAGACAAGAGTGAATTGTGAGCCTCGTTCATAATGACTTTATGAAGGTCACCCTTAGGAACAACAATGCGATCCTCGAAGAATAGAGTATCCTTGTCATCAAGGCGATAGCACTTGTACTTGGGTTGGCTCTTGACAATCCCAATCTTCACCTTCTTGACCATAGCATCAAGAAGTTGAGCCTCGAGAATCTGATCTTCCAAAGTAGGAGAGACTTGGAGGTTGGCAAGGAATCCTTGAGGAACAACTTGGAGATTAAGTTTGCGGAAAGCTTCACAAAGCTCTGGTTGATAGGGCTTGAGAATCAAACTATTGCAGTAAGCCTTCCTGCTCAATGCGTCAACAATTACATTGGCCTTGCCTGGAGTATATTCAATACTCGGATTATACTCTTGAATCATTTCGACCCAATGAGTCTGCCTGAGGTTGAGGTTGGGCTGAGTGAAGATGTACTTGAGACTCTTATGATCAGTGAAGATGTCCACTTTTCTTCCCAACAAGAGATGTCTCCATGTTAAAAGAGCATGGACAACTGCCGCCAACTCGAGGTCATGAGTGGGGTAGTTCTTTTCATTGGGCTTCAACTGGCGAGAGGTATAGGCCACAACTTTCTTCTCTTGCATTAACACAACACCGAGACCTTGCAGGGAAGCATCACAAAAAACTTCGAATGGTTTGGATTCATCAGGAGGAGTCAGAACTGGAGCTGTGACTAACTTCTCTTTAAGGGTGTTGAAAGCGATGTCACATTCAGGGGTCCAGACGTACTTCACATGCTTCTGGAGGAGGTTGGAAAGAGGCTTCGCGATCTTAGAGAAATTCTCAACAAACCTTCGATATTAGCTTGCGAGCCCAAGGAAGCTGCGGAGTTGCTTCACATTCTGAGGCGGTTCCCAATTCACAATTGCAGACACCTTCTCGGGATTAACAGCTATTCCTTTGGCGGAGATGATATGCCCAAGGTAGAGAACCTCATCGAGCCAAAACTCGCACTTTGAAAACTTCGCATAGAACTGATGTTCTTTGAGTTTATCCAGCACCAATCTCAAGTGCTTGGCATGATCCTCCTTGTTCTTGGAAAAGACCAAAATGTCATCGAGATAGACCAAGACGAAGTCATTTGTGTAGGGGTTGAAGATGAAGTTCATCATGTGAGAGAATGTTGGAGGAGCGTTGACAAGGCCGAAAGACATGACAGTGTATTCATGTCGGAGTAAACAGCTCAAGGAGCGTTGTGTAGCTACTTGATTCATCTAGCGAGCATGCGGAGACCCCGCAGAGCAGCAGTAGGGGTGTTATCTCCACGGAGAGCCCCGAAGCTGGGTAAGATCCGCCGGCGTGCATGTCTTCGCCTTATCCGTTTCCAGGCACCGGCGATGTCTTACTGGCTCCCACAATGATAAGCCACCCGTTGGCATATGACCCGCTTCCTCGAGCCGACGGCTGCGATGCTGTCACCGCCGAAGTGATGGTTGTCGGCCACGGCGGCCTGGCCGACGAGAGCGCCCACGACGCCTCGTGCGCGGCGGCCCACGACTTGTCCGCTCCTCTCCCGGCTGATGCCGACGATGAAGCACTGGAAGCACGCCGCCTCGCCCTCATCGCAGAGGGCCGGAGGCTGGCCTCCGTAAGACGCCTCACTGAGGCCTACCAGCGCGAAGCTGACCGCGCCGCCTTCGGCACGCCGGCCCCGGGCGGGCCAAGCCGGGCCGGCCTTGTCAAGCAACGCGGCGCCGTCATCGCCGACACGCTGGGAGTCGACCGCCCGGTCTATGCCACTCCGCTCGAGAACTTGCGTGCCGCCCAGGCGGCCGTAGACGAGCTGGACGGCCTGGAGGCCGAAGACCTTCCCCACATGACCCGGCGCATCCAGCAATTGATTGACGCAGCCGCGTAGCGACACGAAGCCGACGCTCGCGCGGAAAGCCTTCCCTCGCGCCGAGAACACGGCGCGACATCCCGGACGCCGACTACGAGCAATACCCGCGCGCGACGCGAGAAGGAGCCGGCTGCCAGCCGCAGCCGGACCCGGATCTCCATCGAGCGAGACGCGGACGGTCATCCCCGAGCCATGGAATGGCGGGGCGACCCGCCTCCGCCTCCGCCCCGTGGAGAGAGATATCCCGCCTCGCCGCTAATGGCGCACCCGACTCTCAGCGGCTGGCTAGGCCGCCGCGAAGGAATCGGCGAGAACGACGCCTGCCATCGGATCGACCGCCTGGCGCGATCCCTGGCATTGGAAGAAGAAGACGATGTCGGCCCGCCTTGTTTCGGCCCCCGCATACGCGACGAGCCCTTTCCCAAAGGGTTCTCGCTCCCAAGAGACACGCCCAAGTACAACGGCTCCGTGAAGCCGGAAGATTGGTTGATCGACTACTCCACCGCGGTTAGCATAGCCAACGGAAACCGGCGCGTTGCCGTGAAGTACGTGCCCCTCATGCTGCAAGGCACGGCGCGAACCTGGCTCAACAGCCTCAAGCCGCGTAGCATCAACAGCTGGCTAGATTTCACAGAAGCTTTCGTCCGCAACTTCACCAGCACCTACAAGCGGGCTCCCAAGCCCAGACAGCTCTCCTTGTGCGTACAAGGCCCCGCCGAGTCCACTCGCGATTACCTCACGCGTTGGGCTGAGCTCCGCAACTCCTGTGAAGGGGTGCACGAGGTGCAAGCCATAGAATACTTCACAGCCGGATGCCGAGAAGGCACCCTCCTCAAGCACAAGCTCCTCTGTGACGAGCCGGCTACCCTCGACGAGCTTCTGGACATAGCGGACAAGTACGCCACCGCCGACTCCTCGATGAAGACCGAGCTTCGGGTGGACGCGTCCGGAAAGGTACTCAGCCCGGCGCCCAAGACGCCGGCTGGGGATTCCGGCCGACACCCCAACTCGAACGACAACAAGTGCAAGGGCCCCGCGCCGCCTCCCGCTAGCCGGCAGGTGGCCATAGTCGAAGATGTGCCGCCTGAAGAACGACCGGCGCCCAAGAAGCCCAAGGGCGGCAGGCCGGCTTGGCAGCCCGCCTTCTCCTACGAGCAAACCCTTGACGCCCCTTGCAAGTTCCACAGCGGTGCGAAGCCGTCCAACCACACGACCCGGAAGTGCAATTGGCTCACCCGAATCTCTAAGGGCGAGGGGCTCTTGCCGCCTCCGCCTGCCGGCCCGCCGCCTCCGGCCGCTCGGCCCGCAGTCAGAGCCGTGCATGATGAGTTCCCTGATGAGCAAGCAACCTAGATCATGTTTACAAGCCAGCCCGAAGACCGGCGCAGCAAACGCCGAGAGCGCCAGGAAGTTGGCGTGGTCGCTGCCAACCCCGCTGGACACATGCATTGGTCAGAAAAGCCCATCAGCTAGAGCCGGGCCGACCATCCGAAGGTGATGCCGTCTCCCGGCTCTTATGCTTTGGTCCTGGAAGCCACCCTTGCAATGGACAGACGCGCCGCCCGCTTCTCCCGAGTGTTGATAGACGGCGGGAGTAGCATCAACATCCTGTATCGTGACACCCTGGAGAAGCTAAACGTCAAGACAAAGCAGCTCATGCCCACTCGGACAGTTTTCCACGGCATCGTACCCGGCCTGTCCTGCGCCCCCATTGGCAAAATCAGGATTGATGTACTTTTTGGGGACAAGGAGCATTTCCGCCGGGAAGCGATCTGGTTTGAAGTGGTGGACCTGGAGAGCCCTTACCATGCATTGCTGGGCCGACCTGCTTTGGCCAAATTCATGGCAGTCCCCCACTATGCATACCTCAAGATGAAGATACCAAGCACCAAAGGCGTCATCACCGTAGCCGGTGATTACAAGAAGTCCTCCGAGTGCGCAGCGGCCAGTAGCCGGCTGGCCGAGTCCCTTGTGATCGCCGAAGAGAAGAAGATGCTGGACCGAGTCGTGGCCATAGCCGGCAAGCAGTCGGCCGTGTCCCCCGACCCCAAGGAGCATGGTACTCAAGGGTCTTTCCAGCCGGCCAAGGAGACGAAGAAGATACCTCTTGACCCCGAGCATCCAGAGAGGTTTGCCGTCATCGGGGCAAACCTGAACAGCAAATAGGAAGGCGAGCTCGCCGATTTCCTCCATGAGAATCGTGACATCTTTGCATGGTCCCCCAAGGACATGCCGGGTGTTCCGAGGAAATTCGCCGAGCACAAACTACATGTTCGAGAAGACGCACAGCCGGTCAGACAACCCCTTCGCCGACTGTCGGAGGAGAAACGCAGGATTGTAGGGGAGGAGATAGCCCGGCTCTTGGCGGCCGGCTTCATCATGGAAGTTTTCTTTCCAGAGTGGCTCGCCAACCCTGTCCTTGTGCTAAAGAAGAACAACAAGTGGCGCATGTGTATAGACTACACGAGCCTCAACAAGGCCTGCCCCAAAGATCCTTTTGCCCTGCCAAGGATTGACCAAGTGATAGACTCCACAGCCGGATGCGAGCTGTTGAGTTTTTTGGATGCTTACTCCGAATACCATCAGATAAAGCTGGATCCGGACGACTGCCTAAAGACCGCCTTCATCACGCCATTTGGAGCCTTCTGCTACCTGACCATGACATTCGGCTTGAGAAATGCCGGTGCCACCTTTCAGCGTTGCATGCAGAAGTGCCTCCTCAAGCAACTCGGCAGAAACGCTCACGTTTACGTGGACGACATCGTGGTGAAGACGGAGAAGCGCGGCCCCTTGCTGGGAGACCTCAAGGAAACGTTTGAGAACTTGCGCCGGTTCCAAATCAAGCTCAACCCTGAGAAATGCGTGTTCGGAGTGCCAGCCGGCCAGCTCCTAGGCTTCCTGGTCTCCGAACGCGGCATCGAATGCAACCCGGTGAAGATCAAGGCCATCGAGAGAATGGCGATCCCTACCAAGCTTCGAGACATTCAGAAGTTCACCGGGTGCTTGGCCTCCCTGAACCGCTTCATCAGCCGGCTCGGAGAGAAAGCTCTCCCCCTCTACCGCCTCATGAAGAAGAGCACTCACTTCGAGTGGAACGACCAGGGCAACCAAGCTTTTCACGAGCTGAAGAAGATGCTGGCCATGCCGCCTGTCCTCGCGGCGCCAACTGAGAAAGAGCCCATGCTCCTCTACATCGCTGCAACCAGCCGGGTGGTCAGCACCGTCATCGTAGTCCAGCTCCTAGAAGAAGGCCGAGCCCAGCCGGTCTAGAGGCTGGTGTATTATTTGAGCGAGGTGCTGTCCGCTTCAAAGCAGAACTACCCGCACTACCAAAAGATGTGTTATGGCGTGTACTTCACCGCCAAGAAGCTGAAGCCCTACTTCCAAGAGCATCCCGTCACGGTCGTATGCACTGCCCCGCTAGCCGAGATCATAGGCAGCCAGGATGCATCCGGCCGGGTGGCGAAATGGGCCATCGAGCTGGCCCCGTACACGATCTTCTACCAGCCCCGCACTGCCATCAAGTCCCAAGCACTGGCCGACTTCCTCGTCGACTGGGCCGAGACCCAGTACCTGCTGCCGGCTCCCGACTCCACCCATTGGCGCATGCACTTCGATGGGTCCAAGATGCGCACCGGCTTGGGAGCCGGCATCATCCTTACCTCTCCCAAAGGCGACAAGCTCAGATACACGCTACAGATCCACTTTGCCGCCTCCAACAATGTGGCCGAGTACGAGGCGCTCATACATGGGCTCTGGCTTGCCAAGGAACTTGGCATTCGCCGGATCCTATGTTATGGCGACTCGGACCTGGTAGTCCAGCAATCATCCGGCGACTGGGACGCCAAGGACGCGAATATGGCGAGCTACCGTTTCCTGGTCCAACAACTCAGCGGATACTTTGAAGGATGCAAGTTCCTCCACGTACCGCGAGCCGACAACGAGCCAGCCGATACCCTGGCTCGAATAGGCTCCACTCGGCAAGCAATTCCAACCGGCGTCGCTCTACAACGCCTCCTCAAGCCGTCTATCAAGCCGTCTCCGGAATCCGATTCCATCTTCGTGCCGCCTGCCCCCGATGCGGCCGGGTCCGGCTCGAAGAATCAAGTAGCCGACCCCAAGACCCCCGTAGCCGGCCCGGTGACTTCGGCGGCCGGCTCGGGGACTGCCATGACCGACTCGGGGACTGCGGTAGCCAGCCCGGGGACTGCGCCAGCATTACAGCCGGCGGCCGACTCCAGCACCTCACCGCCCAGCCCGCCCACCCTGGTGGTAGTAGCCATTGTGGCAGTAGAAGAAGTCGCGGC
This sequence comes from Triticum urartu, assembly GCF_056163025.1. NCBI lineage: Eukaryota > Viridiplantae > Streptophyta > Magnoliopsida > Poales > Poaceae > Triticum > Triticum urartu. Next base: position 477,757,371 of record NC_141877.1, read on the forward strand.
TCCATCATGGGCTCAGTCCATCCTCAACTTCCTAGTAAACCAAGACCTGCCGGCTGACGAAACAGAAGCAAGACAAGTCCAGCGTCGGGCCGGAGCATACACAATCGTCAACAGAGAACTACTTAAGCGCAGCGTCACCGGAATCCTCCAACGGTGCGTCGAGCAAGAGAAGGGCATTGCAATCCTCACAGACATTCACCAAGGAGAATGCGGCCACCATGCGGCCTCAAGATCACTTGTCGCCAAAGCCTTCCGCCATGGTTTCTTCTGGCCGACTGCTTTGGATGACGCCAAAGAATTAGTCAAACATTGCAAGGGATGCCAACTCTTCAGCTCCAAGCAACACATGCCGGCTTCGGCACTCAAGACCATTCCCCTCACTTGGCCCTTTGCCGTTTGGGGACTAGACATGGTGGGCCCATTCAAGATGGCGCGCGGCGGCATGACGCATTTGCTCGTTGCCGTGGACAAATTCACCAAGTGATTGAGGCAAAGCCGATCAAGAAGCTGAATGGGCCGACTGCCGTGACGTTCATCGCAGACATAACAACTCGGTACGGCGTGCCGCACAGCATCATCACCGACAATGGCACGAATTTTGCCAAAGGAGCCTTGGCACGTTTCTGCGCAGCCCAAGGTATACGTCTGGACTTAGCATCCGTCTCCCACCCGCAGTCAAACGGCCAGGTTGAGCGAGCCAACGGCCTCATCCTCTCCGGTATCAAGCCCCGACTGGTTGTACCTCTGGAGCGCTCAGCCGGCTGTTGGCTCGACGAGCTGCCGGCTGTCCTCTGGAGTCTGCGCACTACACCAAACAAGTCAATCGGCTTCACCCCTTTCTTCCTCGTGTATGGTGCCGAGGCGGTCATCCCAACTGACATCGAATTCGACTCGCCTCGAGTAACCATGTACACGGAAGCGGAGGCCAAGGAAGCACGAGAAGACGGCGTCGACCTGCTGGAAGAAAGCCGGCTGTTAGCCCTCAGCCGGTCTGCCATCTACCAGCAGGGTTTGCGCCGCTACCACAGCCAGAAGGTCAGGCCAAGATCTTTCCAAGAGGGCGATCTTGTGCTCCGGCTGATCCAGCGAACAGCCGGCCAGCACAAGCTCTCAGCCCCTTGGGAGGGCCCCTTCGTCATCAGCAGAGCTCTAGGCAACGACTCCTACTACCTGATCGATGCACAGAAGCCAAAGGCACGCAAGAGAGACGACTCCGGCAAGGAGTCGGAACGGCCATGGAACGCCAACCTCCTTCGAAGATTTTACAGTTGAAAGGCAGTATGTATCACGCTAACTTTTGTATTAAGTACAAGACCAAAGGCCCCCCCGAGGAGGGCTCGGGGACTGCCATCCCTTATTTATGAATGAAAAGTATCATGCTTATGACCTTGTCGTATCTTTTACTAATTCCGCCCGGCACCGAGTTCGACTAGTCGGCTCGGGGACTGGCCGACTGGAGTTATGTTAGAAGTCCTACCCGCAGTGAGACAAGTAGTGTGCCGGCTCTCAAGCCTTCTCTTGCCAAAAGTCGTAGTTCGAAGAACCGGCTGTCCGGCTAGCAAGAGTTAAAGGTAGGAACGACCGCCCACACGAAAAACGGCTAGGGACTAACGGACTAATATAACAAAAGCCGGTTTTTCTCACACCGCCGACAGGCTACCAGAGTAACCAGCCGGCCGGTTTCCATTCACTTCACTTTAATCCAAGAAAGCTCAAGTATTTGCCTCCCCAAAGAGGGAAGGCGGCAAAGGAAAAAGCCTAAGGATAAACAAGCGTACGCGAATGGAAACCAAACATGCACATGATAATATTTACATAAAAAGACCTCCAAGAGGCCAG